>NC_135048.1:4082542-9082542 GCF_051014685.1 Ptiloglossa arizonensis | reverse complement strand
GTTTTCCTCCGCGAACTTTCACTGAACGCTCCACTTTCGCGCAGTTTAATCGAGTTGAAAGTTACCGGGCGTGCGCTTTGTGGAGAATTTCTAAAAATAACGAATTTTTCCAACGCGATAGGTAGTCGCGGCGGGGACAAGGGAGAGAATGTTCACTCGCGCGCGAACGATCGTAATCGGTTCCACTTATGCGCCAGACTCGCGTCTTCTTCGTCAGCTACTTCCAGAATTACCCCTCGAGTAACAGTCTGCCCTCCACTCTCTGTTCGGCTCCTTAAATTGTCTGCCGGAGCAGGAAGGACGACACGACCCCTGCATATTTTAATTTTATTGCGGAATCTTAATCCATCTTTCTTTTATTCTCCCCCGCTGGGCTGCATGCCTCGAACGGCTCGTTCATCAACGTCTAGCCGCTTTATACGAAACCGTCGCTCAACTTTACTTTTCCCCCCGTCTACTGTCGTTCGGGAGAGGTGGATGAAGAGAAACTTTTTGATGTTGTTGCAGGCACTCGTCTCGAATGCATTGTCATCGTAGTTCATCGTTAAATATAAAGGGCTTGTATATATATATATATATATATATATATTAAAGTAATGATATCGAGACCCTCGTGTTCGAGACTCACCTTAGAAATTCCAAGCAAGTAATTAATAATAATAGTTATTTTAATACGTCTTTATCCGACGAGAGTTATATACTGTACGAATCGTAGTATTAGATAAAATATGATACGTGGATGCAAGGATAAATGTTTACTGAAAATCTAACTTAGAAAATTGATCGAACATAGTGTTTCCTATTCGATTAATACGAGTGGGTCGAGGTCTCTTTTTTGAAATAAATAAATGTTCCGCGTAAGGCAAAATCATCGACTTTGAATAAAGTGAATAGTCGTGAATTTATCAGAAATTTATTCCTACTATTCTTCTTTAAACATCCATAACTCTGATTTCTTGTTTCGTCGGAATAATGTAATAGGACAGTGGCGAAGACGTATAAATTAACGGATGAATTTGATCATTTCCAAAGTCACAATGTATTTTATAGTCGAGTAGAATTCAGCGTAAGACTCGTTCGGAGTTAATTTTATTTTCAGTCCGTTAAAAACTGCGGATGTCATTTTTACAACCGAATGCGTGGCTACAATTTATTTCAGACCGCGTTAAAATGTAAATCTTCAGAGGCGGGCTCAGTGATACTACGGGCGCCGTCGACACTAAAGTAATTCGATCTCGTCGAAAGTGGTTTCTTACGGAAAATAAGACATGCTCTTTACGCTACCCCTGAGCGGAAGTTTTACCCCACGCTACCATTCCGCTTTTACGTGATCGCCCGTAGAGTACCGGGATCCCAAAAAACATTAAAAATGTAGAAGCATTTCACCCGGTATATACAATATACACATATAGAAAGAAGAAGAAGAAGAACATTCTCTCGAAAGACAGCAAACCGAATGAAAAATTGCGATTGGGACACGTGACGTGAAAATTTCACTACTGACCGAATCGTGATCAATACGGAACGTCAGTTGCTATTACAGTATATCGGGTCCGGTAAAAAATGTCCTCGTTCTTTTATTATTCCGGTGTTTACTTCCGAAATTGTTCCTGATTAATGACAAGCTACTCTTCGGTCTTTACGAATTAAAAAAAAGAAAAAATAGTGATCGTGTTTTGTATATTTTGTAAATTCTTAATAAAAGAAATGCCTCGTTAGTCGCAACAATTCTATGGTTCGTGATCAATTTCGAGTTGTATAATAACCAAATGAGAAATAAAGTGCATTCGACATGAATCGCACGCTGTCACGTGAGTTTAGTTCCCAGGCAGGATTTACAGAGTTTTATATATCGTAAAAATAAGCGATATCCGCACTCAAAGTAGATTCACCGCCGCGCACGCGACCGTAGAAAAATATAAGTATTCGTTTCAATGGTATCAATATCTACGAGAATGGATTTCAGCCCTCACAGTGCTTCGGAGGAAATGTGTGCAATCACTTTCATGCTATCGATATCCTTGCGATTGTATCCGGACCTTTGTAAATTCAGAAACGATTTGATTTGTAGTCACCTTCCTTATGCACCGAATGGAAGCTATATATTGTTACCGGACGAGATAAGGAATAGTGTGCTTATGTGCTTCTTGAACTCCCGATAACTTTCCACGGTGTAAATATTAGGGTATTGAATCTAATATCGTAAACTCAATCGAGTTTAATGGAGTTTTAACCCCTTGTGCTACGCTGAAACTCGAAAAAAAGACCGTGCCTAAACACGATATATTAAGATTGACTGCAGTATAGACGTGCCAATTAAAAACTTAAAAAAAATTAATTTAAAAATTAGAACAAATTCTGTATAAGTAATAATAGTATGGTTAACTAATAGCGGAATAAAAATAAGTGAAAACAAATCCACGACAGTAATCTTTGAACTGAAATAAAGTTTTAGATTGTGTCACTACGACCAGACTTAACAATGGAAAAGAAAATATAAACAAACAATTAAATATCAGCAGACTATTAAATTGAAAAACACTTACAAGTCTAAGATTAATAATCCTGTATAGTATGACACTTTATAAAACATTCCGGTACATGTAAAGCCACCTTAGATTCATGTTTGGCCTGAAATATCGATAAGGAGTCAAACTCGTGATATTCAAGTTTGGCCTAAAATTTTCATCACGAGTCAGATTCGTGAAATAGAGAGATTAACACGATTTACTCTATTGTTCGATGACTGGTTTATGAATATTTTAATCGATCCGAAAATTCACCTAAAAACGAATTAATCGTTAAATGAGTGCCGTGTGTGCATTATGCACACTGCCTGTGTAATTTCTATGAATACACAATCGTTGCAGCTCCCTACCTTGCTCAGTTGCGAGTTCCCGCGACCTCGTGGCAATGGAATTCACTTGAAATTACGCGTCTCGTGTTGTACAGGATAACGATTGGGAGGATCTAAATGAACCCACTTGGCGAACACTTTTATTTAATTTTTATTACGCGGGTGTGCTGGGATTTGTCGAACGTCTCGAACAATTGTTTCGTCGATATTCTTCGCGTTGGATTGCATTGTGAACACTTTGGTGTATTCGAGGCCCTCGCGGTTAGAGTTTTTATAGTTAACTTATTAGAGACAAGTTGGTGGCGTTTAACTTTTTAAATTCGATACACATTGTGTGTTACAAGTGTACGGATACAGAAACTTTGCCACGAAGTAAGTGAAATGCACAAATATCTTCACACGGACTCTAATGCATCGATACTACTGAAACGAAGCTTGAAAGCTTTCGAGTGTACCCTACAACGTTTTATGTGATTTTTTTTTCCCCCGTATAAATGGTACTCGTCGTTCACAGCGAGGAAAATGACTAACGGACTAATTGAGTTTGACACGACCGTAACGCCGGCTTAACACTAAAACTACCGATGATGAACGTATTCCTATTTCTATCTCACTCCATACGTATCTTCGAATGTAGAAGGGGAAAAGACGAATTAATTTACGAATATAATTAGTTTTCTATTTCACTAATTCTTACCGAATACTTTATTTATTTACTTATTTATTTATACACTTATTTATTTATTGATTTACTTACTTACTTACTTATTTATATTATTAATTATTTATTTACTTATTTGGTTGCTCGATGGTTGAAGGTAGGTAAGGGAGGGGAGAGCGTTTTTCATCCCGGGCCTGATAGTGGACTCGTCGGTAAGGCATCCTAGCAGGTCCTGCCTTATAAGCCGGGACATTGGGGGATCGGTAAGGGATCGTATATATACCGATCGGAGCAGGTACGGGAACTTGCGGGAAACGGTTGGTAGTCAGTTTCCCTCTGGTGGCAAGCGTGGGTAGCGCCGCCACAACTTATTTACTTATTTACTTATTTACTTATTTACTTATTTACTTATTTACTTATTTACTTATTTACTTATTTACTTATTTACTTATTTACTTATTTACTTATTTACTTATTTACTTATTTACTTATTTACTTATTTACTTATTTACTTATTTACTTATTTACTTATTTACTTATTTACTTATTTACTTATTTACTTATTTACTTATTTACTTATTTACTTATTTACTTATTTACTTATTTACTTATTTACTTATTTACTTATTTACTTATTTACTTATTTACTTATTTACTTATTTACTTATTTACTTATTTACTTATTTACTTGCTTATTTATTTATGTACGGTGTAAACCCTATAGAATACAAAAGAAAAAAGGTAAGAAGGATCAGTCGTAAGAATGATACAACACGGAACAATTGAAAATTGAAATTCCTCAGGAGTGGAAAATAAATCAATATAGCGGAGCATTTATTAACATATTTTAGAACGATGTTCGAATAATTAAAATCAGATTGTAGAAGCTGGTAGAGGAGCCGTTAATAATCGAGTAACTTTAAAACGGAATTTCCTTAAAGAGAAAGGGGTCGAACGACGTCTTCGGTAGCTTCAGTGTTAAAAATGATCACGTCTCGTGCAGAATTTTTTTAACTCGCGTCGTCTACGAGGTGTCTCGCTCGAAAGAAACGGGGCGACCTAGGCCGAAAGAAGGTCGCCGAGTTTCGAAGGTGGAGAAGCCGAGGATATTACGTAGCCGCTCTATCTTTCAGCTCGATTTCTTCCGATATTCCTCTGTCTCGTGGAAGCCCCGCTTCTGAATGGCTATGAAAATTATTACACCCGCAGGGCGGGGGCATTCTCTGCCGCGATTATTTATTGACACCCGATAGATAAAGTGCCGGCCTTCGAATTTCTATGAAACTCCGAATCTTTCCACCAAGCAAAACGAACTGCGCAACTTAACCGACGCGTATTTATGCGTTCCTCTTAGTCTCGCTTGAAAGTAAAATCGAAAGAATACTACGAGCTTCGAAGCGATTTCTATCGGATACACCAGTTAATCAGCGTCTGTTAAACATTTTCGAACGAAAATGTAATTTTTCATTTTCATTCCATGCAAAAGAGAAATGTTTTTAACGAACACGTTCACACGATAATGACTGTAACCGTTCGATGTATCACATTCGCGATAATCGAAACACGTGTCGAAGGAAACTTTATACTTATATTCCGAAGGGTATACCGTTGTTAGTAATAGATAATTAACACTAGAACTACCGACAGATTTTCTAATATTTAGGTATACCTTATATATATATCTGAAAGAAAATCAATCGACGAAGAAAATGAAGAATTTATAAAATTGATCACGTCTTCAGAAAACGTGCCATGGAATTTGAAGTAAATTTTATTGTGAAAGCAGTTGAAACCAGTCATTTCGACTGGTTGATAAATCTAATGTTAATGTTTAATAAAATTTTAGGTAAATTCGATTATAATTATATCAGTATAGATAAAATGTTGCCCTTTTCAGTATAAATTTTTTATTCTCACAATACCAGCGGCTCGGACGATCACGAGGGAAAACACATCTGGGTCCAAATGGACCCGTGATTTCACCTTGCTCGATCTACAAATATTTCCAACAATTATTCTATTATTTTATCCTTACTTCTGAGTTACCTAATTCGGTGATAGAACGTGGCGATAACACTGTAAGTGAACATAATAGTTTCTAAATTTATCTATTATTCGATAAACATGTGTGAGGTTTCACGTAGATCTATCGACTCGTTCGTATATTTACAGTTGTTCAAAATTCAAGTGTCGTAGTATTTGTTACAATTGAAAAAACGACCAAACTTATCGAACAACCCAGTACACACATTTTTCGAAAATGTAGTATTTTGAATCCTCGCTTTAATTTCCGATGAAAATTTCGCGTTCTCTCGTTGCTAGTTTCGAGACGACGTTGAAAAAAGTTACACGATAACGATTCCAATCGTTCGACGCATTGTAATCGCGCTAATCAAGACACACGTTCCGATCGATGAACTTGAAAGGAACTTTGTACGCATTATTCGAAA
The DNA here is from genome assembly GCF_051014685.1 of Ptiloglossa arizonensis. NCBI lineage: Eukaryota > Metazoa > Arthropoda > Insecta > Hymenoptera > Colletidae > Ptiloglossa > Ptiloglossa arizonensis. The sequence goes on along the minus strand of NC_135048.1, from coordinate 9,076,574 downwards.
ATATAAAGTTTTCCGCTCAAGCAACCGCCACATGAATAAAGTAATTACGGTCGGTCCCGTATTTCGCTGCTGAGTTGTAATCTCGCTGTTGCTTTAATCAAGTACAGTGGTTCGCGAGAAACACGTTCGCGAATCAAAATTTGTGTTTCCGTCGGAAGGAAATTGTAATTTCCTCGACGTTGAATTCGTTACTCTTAAAACAAGTTCGTAATTAATGTGTAAATATCAAGTATTGGAAACGGATCCAAAAATTCTACCGTATTTACGGATGCGTACAATTCAAACGGATCGAACATCGTACGGCCAACCGTAATCCATTTTTAGCATTTTCTCGGCCACGGTTGCTTGAAATGATATTTAAAGTGATCATTACGGACATCGGAGCGTTTATTCGGAACGGAATGGGTATATCCATTATGCAAGTTCAAGGGAGGACACGCGTAATGTCTCATATAATTTTGGAGCGCCGTTAAGAAGTTTGGAAAAGTGCAGGAACCGTTAAGGAAATGGGAAGATAACTATATCCAATGAGAGGAGCGCCGCGTTGGGATAGAAGGGGCTTAAGACCGTGTCTGCGTGAGTACACGGTGATATCGTTAACATAATTTAAACGTAGGTTCATAGAGCCATAATACGATGATAATAAAAGCGATAATATTATCGCGCTAATATCGATGATAATAACGCTAAAGAATTCTGGCGAATAATGTCGAATGGAAATGTAAAAAGGGGCGCGTTAAAGCGGGAACACCATTCTTTTCTTTCTGTTCGTTATGTACCTTGATCTCGGATTAAAAAAAGAACGAAACATCGTGACGGTGTCTACCGACGTTGAGAAAAGAGAGCGAAGTATTAGTTCCGAGTAGCATCCGTGTAAGACTTGAATTAGTTGCGTTTAATATGTAAATGAACAACCGGATTCTAACAGACAGCGAATTCTATTGTTAAAAATTCAGTTGATTCAGTTTCTTAGTAAATCGATAAGAGTGATACGCGGTTAGATTTCGTTTTTTAATGTCTACAAATATTTACACAATTATACGGTGTCCCACGAACTCCACCGTACCGTTTATGCGACGAAATAACGACACAAATTAACGACATAATTGCAGTTAAGAGTTCAAAAATAATGATGTTACTTGGAACAACGAACTGATATACAGTGACTCGAAAAAGTATTCGTGAGCTGTATCAATGATTTTAACGAAAGTTTGTGTTCATGCGAAGCACACTGAAACGCATATGCTATAATTCTTTTTATTAACAAAAAATGTTCTCCAGAGGATAAAATCAAGATTCGAAGATAGAACATTTCTTCATTCTTTTAATACAACTTTTTTTGCAACTTCTTTTACAGTAGAACGATAGAGGACTAAAAACTGAGCATTTTTGTAAGAAAATTTTTATCGTATCTCGTACGGTTACAAAATTATAAAGAAAGTAAAAGTCAACCTTTACAGTATCACTTTCTCTTCGATCTTTCATTTCTCAAATACAACTACGAAACAGAGTAACACTATTCCTATGAAAAATGTTCAGCCTTTAGTGCTCTATTTACTTGCAAAAAGGTCCCAAGACTAGTTGCATCGAAACAATAAAAAAAAAAAAAAAAAACATTAAAACCTTCGAGACTTGATTCCACCTTCTTAAAGAGATTTCCTCTGGACAAAAAATTTCTCTCTCTCTCTATATGCAGTATTATGCTCTGCACGCGCACAAACTTTTATTAAAATCAGTCTTACGTGTAAGAATTCCCTCGTAATATAAAAATGAAAAATTATAGAGAAAATGAAGGTCAACCTTTACAGTATCACTTTCTCTTCGATCTTTCATTTCTCAAATACAACTACGAAACAGAGTAACACTATTCCTATGAAAAATGTTCAGCCTTTAGTGCTCTATTTACTTGCAAAAAGGTTCCAAGACCAGTTGCATCGAAACAGTAAAAAAAAAAAAAACATTAAAATCTTCGAGACTTGATTCCACCTTCTTAAAGAAATTTCCTGTGGACAAAAAATTTCTCTCTATATATATGCAGTATTATGCTCTGCACGTGCACAAACTTTTATTAAAATCAGTCTTACGTGTAAGAATTCTCTGGTAATACAACGTACGAATACTTTTTTGAGCCACTGTACGTATTCTATCCACCATAATCACCGGTTCCTTTCTTCCTCGCTTGTCGACGAAATACAAAATAAATCGTACGATCGTAATTTCTACGCAAATTCCCACGGGTCACCGTTCTTGAATTAGATTCCCGTATCATTCGATAGCTATCGTCTAAATGCATTTGAAGCTGCGCCAGATTATATCGAGCCACCGTAAATCTAGAATCGATGGTTGCGAATTAAAGAACGCAATCTGGAGCAACGCCGAAGATAAACGCGCGTCGAACCGACGGAGATTGAAACAAATACAAAAGGGAAACACTGATACGTATCGCGGTTTCGTTCGGTCGATTAAAAACTATACAATTACGGAACATAATGGTGCCGCGAGTAATGTTACCACGGAACTATTCAGATCGTGGTGACATAATGGAGATATTCGTCGAGTAATCGAGACAGATCCACCAATCATAGCGATATTCGTACACACAGAGTCCTCTTTGTCGTTGGTTTATCTACCGTGGAACGCGAGTACGCTAATTATAGCGATTGAATCGTTAAACGTAGTCGACGATCCTTGTTTCGATAAATTCAAATAAAACGGATAGTCGAGACCGATCCATTGATCGGTACAGTATTTGCATCTAAATAAATCTTTGCTTTCGTCGATGTGTTAGGTCGTTCGGAGTAATTTCGTTTTCCAAAATGGAGAATATATAATTTAATAAAATGTTTGTACACTCTAAGAAAATCGTGTTCCATTTTCACCAAGAAAAACGAAATGACTTTCTAAAAAATTCAACTGTCGTTGAAAATTGTTCATTTTCTTTTCCCCAGGATCTTTTCCACTTAATATTAAACATTACGATGAATAATCAATTTTCCATCTTTCGTCGCTACTTGCTTCAAAAATTGTGCATCTCCTTGATGCGTTGATAGAGCGAGTTGCAAATGAAAATGCAGTCCATCAGATTCTTTTCCATTGAATTGTAGAGCTCGTGGATGGTGGTTTTCGATATTTTTAACATTTCTGTTAATTCAGTGATTCGATCTTACCTTCATCAGTGATGGAGGATCTAATCGAAAGTTCTCGATCATCGAGGTTGAAATTACAAGCGTTAAATCAATCAATCCACTTCCAAACAGTTTTTTCAGTTACAGCACTTCCACCATAAACAGCGTATATCTTTTTTACCGCTTTGGTGGCATTTTTGCTTTTTCAGTAAAAAAACAATGCATCGAATGCCTGTAATGCACTTTCTTTTCTTCCGTATTCAAAAGCGTATAAAACTTACAAATATGAACGATATTAACAACACTTTTTTCCTAAAAATGCTTAAAATATTACTTTTTATAATATGTACGTACATCAGTTATTTTCATTCATTTTAATATATTCAGATCTGTTCTAATGACACCTATTGAAAATCGACACAACTTTCCTGACAACCTAATATTACCCGAATGCATCTACCGGTTCGATAAAACAATCGAATACTCTTATTGAAGTTCTTTCAGCTTCGTTTGTATGTTATCATAAAGCACGTGAGATTTCGCGAGAAATATTGTTGTCGTTTTGCAATTTTCAAATGGTTATGAGAATCGAAAATTTTGCCAATGTAGTTATACGTTATCTCCTAGCGAAAAAGGCTCTCATTGTTTGACTTTGTGCCTTAAGAAGGCAGGACTGTTTGAAATTTTGAAGAAAAAAAAAAACGGAGATGAAAAGTGGATAGTGTGCAAGAATGTAGAGAGAGACACAGCATACGTGTACCATGGGTAAACACCACCGTCAACGTCAAAAACAGGAGTTCATCAAAAGGGGTTTATGTTGTGTCGTTGCTGGGACCGTAAAGGAATACTCAATTACGAGACCGAAAGAAGATGAAACTGTTAATGCTGATCGTTATTGTTCCTAGTTTGAGCTTACGAGGACAAAAATTCAACATAAGCGTCTGTTTAGAAAATATGCAATCTTTCATCGTGACTAGACCACATACTGTAAGGAAGACCATCTAAAAACTATCAGAGATCGATTAGGAAATTTTGTCTCGTTACTCGTATTCACCGGATATTGCACCATCGCCTATTCAGATCTTTGCAAAACTATCTCGATGGAAACGAATAAAAAAAAAAAAAAGACAAATTTTGAATGCGTCAAAATGGCAATGGAAACATTTCTCGCGTCAAAAAGCGACGACGTTTTCTCCAGAACAGTGAAGAAGCTACCAGAAGGAATACAAACAATCGTAATTAACGAGGGAAATTATATTTTCGAATAAATTTTGCCAAGTAAGTAAGAATAATTATTTTTCTTATCCCAAAGGAAAACGACAGAACTTTTCCTTACACCTAATACGATTTCTGTACAGTATTGGGTTGTTCGGAAGTTCGTTTCGTTTCTTTTTCGATGAAAATGAAAAACGATTTCTTCAGAGTGTACAAACATTTTATTAAATTATATATTCTCCATTTTGGAAAACGAAATGACTTCCCGAACAACCCAAAGAAACGACACGAATGTTTCTCCCGATTTTCAATCCAAAAAACCTGAGCAGTCCTACGAGCAATAGGATGTCTACTATTTAAAAGGCGGATTTTTGCGATCGTCTTCTGGAGCAGTGGTCGATTACCTTGTCCAGGTGCAAGCCTCGCCAACGAAAATGGTTAACATCGACGAGAGACCACCACAAAGCAAACGAGGATCGTTAAACGATCGAGGGTTCGATCGTAGATGTTCGTATACGACGTATCCTCTAGGTGGTTGGTACACCTACTACCGCAGGATGAATCTCAAAAATCGTCTCTGTCTATAGTCAGCGTTCCATTATCAACACTTCCAGTCTCCTCGCTCCGTCTACGATGACAGAGACGATTCCCGAAATAATGGATCACCTAGGATTCCGCGTATCACGAGGAAAAGCGCGTCCGTTGGTGCTCTTTCTGTTCCTGTTCTCGATCGAAAAGCGAACGGGTTACTTGGAAATTGATAGATCACCCGTTAGCGAGCGTATCCGTTGGCTGCAAATAGTCCAAGGGGGAACTGGAATAGGGCCTGGGATGGGGATTCTGGCAGAGGTAGGCAGGCGTTGGGCACGCGGTGGAAGAGGGTATAAGGTGGTTCCTTCAGCCACGAAGAAGCTCAGTGGAGCGTGGACGCGATAAGGGCCATCCCCGACGCCCCCTTTCTGCGCCGGCAGAGTGCAGCTCTGCAACCTTCGAGGGTCGGAGATTTCGGGGGCAGTCGGTGATCCTGGCCCGCGGTACGATCCGCAATTTATTCCGATATTTAGGCCGAGGACCCGGGCTGAACCAGTCCCCTGTGACCGACGTCAGCCTCTCCGTCGGTTTCCCTCGTTTTCTACATTTTCTCACCAACGTTTCGTCACCCTATCGGACTTTCGACACGTTTATACCATTGCTTACCCCTTTTAGAACCCTCTCCACCGATCCACCGATAGAGTTCGCGCCGGAACTCACTCGAGGAACGTACACGAGAATAGGATCCAGTGATAAAACTCACCGCTAACCCCGATGCGAATGGAACTCGGTTGCGAAATTCGATGTGCGCGTTGAGTCTTGTACGGTGATGCTCGGGTCCTTTCGGACCCGTCTGGACGAACGATAGCGTCGCGAGATACGCAACGAATATTCCAAACGCGATTATAGTTTTCACGGTACACGTGTTGTGTGAAGTAATAATTAAAGAACAGTCGCACAGTTTTTCCAGTCATTGGATAATGAGAGCGATGTTTCAGTTTGTACATAAGAAATTGAGAATCGGGAGAAACATTCGTGTCGTTTCTTTGGGTTTTTCGGAAAGTCATTTCGTTTTCCAATATGGAGAATATATAATTTAATAAAATGTTTGTACAGTTTCACAAAATCGTATTTTATTTTCACGAAGAAACCTTGGATTTTTCGGAAAGTCATTTCGTTTTTTTTTGGTGAAAATGAAACACGATTTTTTTTTTAGAGCGTATAAACATTTTATTAAATTATATACTCTCCATTTTGGAAAACGAAATTACTTTCCAAACGAGCCAATAGTAACATAAATAGAGATACTCACTACCGCTCCAATAATCCAGAAGAAAAGACTACTTTCGAAAAATCGCGCATTTACAATGTTTACGAATACTAAAATTTGTCTCGTTACGAACGATCCACGGCGATCTAAAATGTTTGAATCGCTGTTTAACGCTCGCTAGACGGGATTCTCAACGCGCGGGGTATGCCCGGGTCCTTTCAGACCCGTGTTCGCAAACAATAATTAGCAACGCGAGAAACGTAATAAATATTCCAAACATAATTATAGTCTTCTACGGAACGCGCGTAAAATAATAAATACTGAATAATTCTACTGTGCGTGTTCATTTTTTCTAGTCGTTGGATAACGATATCGATGTTTTAATTTGTTTAAAAAAAGTTCGTAACGAGACAAATATTTAGTACTCGGTTATATAGAATTAACACTGGTACATTTAGTACTAACGCGCAGTTTCTCGAAAGTAGGGTTTTGTTCCCACCCCTGATTACCGGAGTGGGGGAGAATGGGGGCGGAGCTTCTAGCTGTAGTTCCAATACTCGCCGCCAGAGGGTCGCGGCGAGATTCGTTAAGTCCCGAGTCGCTCGTTGCGCGCAGTTTGCTCGAAAACGGAGCCACGTGCGTAAAAATTTTATTCCACGTTTTCGACTCGTGTTTACACTCGCTTTAGGTATTGTATCGTTCGACTCGATCTAATTCGAACCACCGACACCAGTTCGTTTCGAAATTGCTCGACCAACGTACCACGAGAATAGGATCTTGCGATAGAACTCGTCGATCCGGTCCAGTGGGAGCTAGACCGATCGCGTGGTAGCCACTGGGTGGATTTAAGTTCGCGTTACTTTGACGAGAAAGACTGTGGGAGAACCGCACGGCACTGTATCGTTAGAAAGTTCACGATAGGGGACGCCGCTATCGATTAAAACTTGCCTTTGCGACGCCCGGCGACTCCCGGAACTTCTTTCCAAGAATTTCCAATCTTTCGAGGGAAGTTTCGTTCCTTAACGCGACGGCTGTGAAAATTTTCTCCGTCCAACGTGCTCGGTGCCGCAGATTGCTCGACATTTGTTAGAAGCAGTCCCGCGAAGTCAGAACTAACAATTCGAGAGAACGAAACGTTCGCCGAGTTAGATTAGGTTAGGTCGGTACGGGACGAGTTGTATAACCCACGAAGGGTGATTCTTCGTGGAAAAAGAAGTCGAAAACGAAGAATGAAATTTTCTTGCGCTTGGCTCCATTTTCGCGGAAATAGCGCGCGAACTAACTCCGGAATGATCTCTGGTTACTACGTTCGTTTAGTTTTTCGATTCGAATGCTTTCGAAAGGACTTGGATCGTTGTATACGTGAAACTAGAAGCCTATCAAATTTCATTGAAATCGATGAAAGTCACTTCTGATATTTCCCTTGTGAGAGAAGTAAAGGAAAAGATCGTAGAGATTTACGAAGATCGTACAGATTTTTCTGTCGGTTGCTAATTTTATCGTAAAAATTATTTCAGTTGATTTCTTGTCTTTTCGTTATTCCAAATTGGCAATCAAACACATCGAAAAATTGCAAGCTACGCGTTTTCGAGTATTATAGAATGGCATCGTTGAAACGTATACTTTGGTCCCAAAGGGATCCCATACATATCGCTTTGGCACGATAAGGGTTAACGGGACAGTTCCCTGAATTTTCACGCTGCCGCACGATGCGTTTAGGTACACCGTGCAAATGCAAGGCTGGAACAATGCATGCTTATCCGGCTTCAGAAAAGCCCTTGCTTTCACCTACCCTTTAGGTTGCGCTACAGATGTGTCCAAGACACGGATTTACGATACTGCAATCGCTATTGAGAACAGAAACAGCTCCAAGGGTTCCATATTCCTAGTGAAATTTCAAGATTCCCAGCAATAATTTATTCAAATGATCCGTGGAATCTTGAACAATGCTGCGAGTGAAATAAGCTGTCTCCTAATTTATCCAAGTGCTATTCTTAACGTTAATTGCTTCTCCTTAACTTTCAAGCTTAAAAACTTATAAATTTTATAAATTTATCATTATTTTATAAATTCTTCATTTTTCACGCGATAAGTTTCATACCAGAACTACCGACGGTGAACGTGTTGCTATTTGCGTCAGACCACATACGTATCATCGATGTTAGATGGGGAAAGGGCAAATTAATTTACGGTTACCATTGGTTTCCCATTTCGATAATTGTTCGTGAATATTCTAGTGAAAGACACCATTGATGATCGAGCAATTTTAAAAAGAAGTTTCAAACAAGTCAAATTGACCCCATTGGTAGTTCTAGCGTTAACACTACCTTAGATTATACTCTCACGAATTTTTCACCGACTTGGGTTAGCATCTAGAAATTTTTCTATCACTCACTCGTCGAATCTCCCTGTCATCGATATCATTACATCTGCTGAATGCTAATTCTGGTCACAATTGTACACGTAGACCTATAATCCTATCAAGTTTCGTCAAAATAGATGAGAATCACTTTTGTCATTTCCCTTGTGAGAATCACTTCGAACGAAGATTTTGAATTCCGGTTGGTGCTCCCCTGTTGGTAGACTTTTAGTCGGACCGTAAGATTTATGCTTCTTGACTCTGTTTGCTGGTTCCGTTTAACGCGTCGACGTATTGTGTCCGTAGTTCTGGCGCTCGTTTAATATTTATAACGCAACGGGGGAGCTACGTGGGTTCGCATGAATTTCAACACAGACATCGGTCTGCTTGAAAAATTAGCCATGTAAACAGCGCAGTAACAATAATTTATATGGCGAGCACGGGGTCGAAATTTTCGCCCGAAGTGAAATATCGTAGCGGCGACGCTGATTACCCTTTCTGCAGTTGTTCGAGAGCACGAGTGCATCGAAAATCCGCGTTCCCCAAAATTTAACTTCGCGTTTGTTCCGTCCAACTCCCGCTAAAATACTACGCCCGCCGGGCTTTTATCTACGACGTAATTGAGAGTTATTGCATTCACGTTTTCATTAAGATTAAGTTACGAGTGAGACTTAATTAAATTTCGTAACAGCATTAGACGAGGAAATCAAGCGGTGTTGTTGTACCATTGAAACTGTAACGTTGATAATCGAATATTTAGAATTCCTCGCGAGACACGAACGACGGTGATCAATTTCCGGTTGCATTGATTGCCAGAGTTTCACCGTACGACGAAACTTGTCAATTTTCGCGCCAATAAACGAACCAACGAATCTGTTGCTAATTCGCGCGTGAAATCTACGCATCGCTCGACCGTATTTAACGTGCGTGCGTTGCTTTGTTTATCATCGTTTTCTACGAAAGAAAAAAAAAAAAAAAAAAAACTGTCGCTGTAGAGGCTTGCAGCTGCGGTTTATGGCGGGACCGTGCTTCGAGTTTGTTAGAGAAATTTTCCACATGGCCACGGTACGGGCCTGTCACCGAGGGTCAGTTTATTTGTTGTTCGACTCGAGGCACGGAGCAAGTGATAGCTATTTCCCGTCATAAACCACTGCGGGCACTTAGACAGGGACCCTCTGCATCGCCTGGCACGCGAGGCCCTAGCGCCGCTTGTTGCGTCATTCGGGATGCTGGAAAATTCCAGCCCAGGCCTGCAGGGGTTTGGACACCCTGTCTACGTCGCGACGCCCCCACCTAAGCCCCATAGCGATGGGCATGTCTTAGATTCGGCGGGACTAGGACCCGTCGTAATTGGTCAGGCATTCGTCGCCACCCACCCTTAATTCAAGGGAGTAGGGCGAACCGAGGCGACGTTTGCACTGACCCGAGAAATCTTAGACTAGTGCACAGAATACCACCAAGACAATAGAGCCAAGGATCTACGACTAGAGTGTACAGAGTATCGCCAAGGGCTTACAACCAAAGCGTACAGAGTACAGCTAAGAGATCACGGTTAGAGTTTTGGCCTGAACGCACGGATTGACGTGTGAAGCTTCCTGCGTTAGTTCCCATAAAGAACTTGCACTCCTCGAGGGAATTACCAGCAATCCCTCGAGCCTCCACGGAATCTTGGACCTTCGAGGAAGTTCGGCAGCCGGCTTGTGCATCCAGTGAGGCGCCGTGTGTGAGGACAACGCTCAACACCCCCCTGGACGTGAGAGCAGCAAGCGGCGGAGACCTCGAAGGCGGCATTACAACCTCCATCGGTCCAGCCTAGCGGACAACGATCAACAACAGTTAGTCCTTCCAATGGGAAGGTGGTCCTTCGAGTAATCTATAGTCGGCACCCATCGTGCAAACACATTCAATGCTCGAAAGATCCTCGAGATCTACCACGAGCAGCTACAGTCGCTGTTACTATTTCACGCGTGAAATCTATATGCATCGCTCGACCGTATTTAACGTGCGTGCGTTGCTTTGTTTATCATCGTTTTCTACGAAAGAAAAAAAAAAAAAAAAAAAACTGTCGCTGTAGAGGCTTGCAGCTGCGGTTTATGGCGGGACCGTGCTTCGAGTTTGTTAGAGAAATTTTCCACATGGCCACGGTACGGGCCTGTCACCGAGGGTCAGTTTATTTGTTGTTCGACTCGAGGCACGGAGCAAGTGATAGCTATTTCCCGTCATAAACCACTGCGGGCACTTAGACAGGGACCCTCTGCATCGCCTGGCACGCGAGGCCCTAGCGCCGCTTGTTGCGTCATTCGGGATGCTGGAAAATTCCAGCCCAGGCCTGCAGGGGTTTGGACACCCTGTCTACGTCGCGACGCCCCCACCTAAGCCCCATAGCGATGGGCATGTCTTAGATTCGGCGGGACTAGGACCCGTCGTAATTGGTCAGGCATTCGTCGCCACCCACCCTTAATTCAAGGGAGTAGGGCGAACCGAGGCGACGTTTGCACTGACCCGAGAAATCTTAGACTAGTGCACAGAATACCACCAAGACAATAGAGCCAAGGATCTACGACTAGAGTGTACAGAGTATCGCCAAGGGCTTACAACCAAAGCGTACAGAGTACAGCTAAGAGATCACGGTTAGAGTTTTGGCCTGAACGCACGGATTGACGTGTGAAGCTTCCTGCGTTAGTTCCCATAAAGAACTTGCACTCCTCGAGGGAATTACCAGCAATCCCTCGAGCCTCCACGGAATCTTGGACCTTCGAGGAAGTTCGGCAGCCGGCTTGTGCATCCAGTGAGGCGCCGTGTGTGAGGACAACGCTCAACACCCCCCTGGACGTGAGAGCAGCAAGCGGCGGAGACCTCGAAGGCGGCATTACAACCTCCATCGGTCCAGCCTAGCGGACAACGATCAACAACAGTTAGTCCTTCCAATGGGAAGGTGGTCCTTCGAGTAATCTATAGTCGGCACCCATCGTGCAAACACATTCAATGCTCGAAAGATCCTCGAGATCTACCACGAGCAGCTACAGTCGCTGTTACTATTTCACGCGTGAAATCTATATGCATCGCTCGATCGTATTTAACGTGCGTGCGTTGCTTCGTTTATCATCGTTTTCAACGAAAGAAGAGAAGAAATCATCGCTGGGAACGAAACGTTCGGTGGATTCATCTTCTGGTATTTTCTTTTGATATTGGACCTTGGGATATTCCTCGTGAAACTTTCCATATCCACGGAATCATTGTAACTTTCACCGCGGCTCGCATGCAATGCAGAAAGAGGGAAGAAAGAAACTTCTTACGAAGAGAACTTTTTCATGGTGGAAAACTCTTTCAAAGGGGCTGTCGGAGAGATGAAATCATCCTCCTTTTGGCACGAGACAACCTTCCATTTATCGAACAATTATTCGCGGTTCGACGAAAAGTGACGGAGTTCACTTTCTTCGAATCTAGGATCGAGGCGATCGAAGAAGCTTGATTATTTTAATACGTTGAACGCCACGGTGGTCACTGGTGACCGACGTTGCAAAGTTACGATTTTCTAAAACGTTTACAAGACACGAACTCTGATACTTGTTTTAAATGGTATCACTCTCGTTAACGATACTGTAAAATAACAACTGCATCGATCAATTATCGAATATTTCTACGTTACATTATGTTTCACATTACAATTTACATTTACATTATATTCATTGTTGATTGGCGCTGTAAAGTTATAATTATATAAAACACTTACAAGAAATGCACTCTGATACTTGTAAACTTTTAATTAGTATTACTCTCGTTAGTGATACTGTAAAATAACAAATGCATCGGTAAATTATCGAATATTTCTACTCTTTACATTACATTACATTAAATGTTACATTACATATTATAATTCACATTCACATTACATATTGTAATTTATATATCACAGTTACATTACATATTATAATTTACATATTATTAATTCTCACTCTTTAAAACGCTTACGAAACACAAACTCTGTAACTTGTAAATAGCATTACTCTTGTTAGTAATACTATAAAAGAACAAGTACACCGATAAATTGATCGAATATTTCTACTTTTCGCACTACTGTTTGAACAAATAAGTCACTTTTAAGCATGGAAAACTAACATGGCGGTCGATATGTTATTTACTTTATTTTCAACGACGATTGTGCATCTGTTTCACAGTTTCTTCCTGAACAAATATCGATCTGAACGAATAATTCTCTATGGGTCACCAATGACCCACGCGGTGCAAGACGTATTAAAATGTATCTAGAAATCTAATCAATACCCTAGATAGTATCGTTCGATCGAAATCGTAAAAAGTACAAGGACAGTTGGACGGAATGACAATGTTTTCGTAATTATTTGTCGCACTTTTCAGAAAATTGCATCGATTTATATGCGAGCGTTTATTCGCGTAGTTCCGAGAGAATCACCCTCGTGCTCGTCAAATCTTTTAGAATCCGGCACCCTCCTTGCTAGGGAACTGTGCCGACCAAAGTTTTTTTCGACCATGACAACTGAACATCTTCCAAGACTTTTTGTTTTTCGCGCGTAAATCTTTCGTTCGTATCGTACGCGATTCGAAGATCCAGACTCCGAAGAAGATTCGAGACTTTATGAAAAACTTTCGACCGAACGTCTCGTTTCTTATTTGTCCGATTCGAATAACACTAATGCCTCTGTTTTCGAGCCAAGAGCACGTAGCTCTGCTCGTTTGAATTTAAGTAGAACTTTCCATACACATACATAAATTTTCATATACAGATTTATTTGCATCAATAACAATAAGTGAATCGTATTTAGTGTTAATTAGTATAGAAAATTAGATAATACCTCCAATGGCATAGATCTTTCGTGAGTTGGTATATTAGTGATTAGTTAGGGTTATAAATCTCTATAATTAGTGATTTGTCAGGTTTATAAATCTTTATAATTAGTGATTTCTCAGGTTTATAAATCTCTATAATTAGTGATTTCTTAGGTTTATAAATCTCTATAATTAGTGATTTCTTAGGGTTGTGAATCTATTTTTTAATGACTGATGGGTCGAAACGTTTGAGTTTCTTGGTAAGTTTGTTAACATGGTAGCGTAGCTTTAGGGAATAATTCACCGCACTGAATTAAGAGTTCCTTCCGTATTGAGTCATTGGTTATAAACCGTGGCGCATTTGTAATTATACGTGAAATTTTCGATTGAAATCGTTCCGTGGTAAAAATGCCCATTTTCTCTATTGCGTTTCCATTTCCCCCGGAAGTGCGTACTTAAAATCGGTCCACCGTCTTTCATTTCATTTCCTTGTTAACCCAAAGTCCTTTAGAAAGCGCTTTGTGCTTTCAGCGTGGCAATTCCTATCCAACGGTCACGTTCACCGTATAATAATACGCAATACCTACTCGTGTCCTTTCTGAAATCGATTCAACGATACAAATCACGTGAAATAACGTCGTTCAGAAACTTCATCAATTAACGCGCCATTCGGGCGTGTTAACAAAGTATACATTTATCGGAACAATGCGCTATTTTACGATTATTCGTTCCTCGACCGTCGACCTATTTGATCTCGTTCCCCGAAAGGCTAATTGCAGGATCCACTGTTCAGAAAATGTAATTATTCCCAGTCTGATGTAATTAGTTACACGAATTTTAAAGGCGCGCGAATAATAGCGAACCGTCGCATCGTGTCGCGGGGGACTTTTTTGCCCACAACCTGTTCGCAACATTTAATTGCCGCAAAAACAGCCTGGCCACGAAAAAGCGTCCAATCCGAAACATTGTTTCCGACGTGGCAACAAAAAACACCAGAACCGGGGAAACTGCCGGCGGCTCGTCAGCGTCGTTGAGCATCGCTAATTAAACAGTCATGCGTCTACATTTTTCTTGTTTCTTTGAACCGTGAAATCTTTTCGCTTGTCTTTCACCCCTATCCAAAATTTCGCCTTTCGCGCGGTTGGAACGTTCTCGTTTCAATTGGGACGTTAATCGCCCGAGTGAAATCTCGAAACACGCCGGGTTACGCCACGGTATCGTGGTAATGCGCGAGAATGAAAGGAATCGCGTGTAGTCCGGAGAAAATCTGAAGTGTTTGGAACAGACGAGCGAGCGTAGTGTTTTCGAGGCGCGAAAGACGAGCAATTGGGATAGCGCCAGGACTGGGAAATTTTCGGCGAACGTGACCAGATGCGCGGAGCGAGAGAGCTTCAGGATTAGAACGAAAGGGAACGAATGCGTGTGAGAGAAGAGTGTTTGAGGGCAGTCTCGATGTTGGAAGATAGTCGAAGCGTTGTCGCGTGGCGTGAAATAAGAATAGTTATAATTTGTGTCCTCTGTTACTGTTTTGTTCCTACTACTACCCTTTGTTCACCTTTATTTCACGATAACCGGTAATAATTCCTGGAGTATTTTTCTTAGAAGACTCGTGCGAAGAATAATACAATTTAGGTAAAAATAACGTTCTAGGTAAGTGGTACTGTTCGTTTCGTTTAAAGAGTGTAAATATTACTAAACCTGCACACGATGAGCGTTCCCGTAACGGGATAGTCTACGGAACCGTTCTCGAAACGTATAACACACTGTCGAGCAACCTCTGTGTCAAATGGCTCTCTGTGTTAATCAAAGACAATTATGACCGAGCTAACCAACTTTGTCTTAATGAAGCCCAGTATTACTCGAATAACGGTTTCTCCAAAGCTAACCAACTTCCTCCTAGCGAATCTTAGTGTTAGCCAAGTAATCATTCATCCAAGCTACTAAACTTCCTCCTAGCGAATGTCAGTGTCAGGCAAATAGAGGTTCGTCCAGGCTACTCGATTACCTTCTGGCAGATTCCAGTGTTACCTAAGTACAGATTCGCATGGGCTAACTTTCTCATAGCGATTCCGGTGTTGGACGAATACAGATTCGTTTAGGCTAACCAACTTTCTCCTAACGAATCCCAATACTAGATAATGATTTATCAAGGATACTCTTCTTCCTTCTAGTGAACATCGGTTTTGGCCAAGCACAAGTTCGTCCAAGTTATCCAATTCTTCCTTGTTGAATCCCAGTGCTAGCCAAGTAATAGTTTACTCATACTATCCTATTTCCTTCTAACGAATCTCAGTACTGATCAAATAATGATTTATCTAAGTCATCCAGTTACCTCTTAGTGAACACCAGTTTTGGCCAAGTACAGATTCTTACAAGCTACCCAATTGTTCTCTACTAAATTCCAGTGGTAGCCAAGTAATAGTTTACTCATACTACCCTCTTTCCTCCTGATGAATCCCACCATCAGCTAAGCACAGTTTATTTGATCTAATTTTCTCCCAGCACCTCCCACTCTTGATCAAATACAAACTCGTTTAGACTACTCAATTTTCTTTCGACGAATCTCAGTATTGACCAAATAATGATTTATCCAAGTTACCTCCTAGTGAATACCGATTTTGGCCAAGTACAGGTTCATCCAGACTACCCAATTTCCTCCTAGGTTATTCTAATGTTAATCAAGCAATAGTTTAACCATGGTACCTTTTTCCCTCCTAGTGAATCCTAGTGTCAGCTAAGCACAGGTTTGTTTGAATTAACTTTCTCTTAGCTACTCCCCGTCTTAGCCAAGTAGAAGTTCGTTCAGGCTACCCGACTTCCTCCTAACGAATCCCAGTGTCAGCTAAGCACAGATTTCTTTGATTTAACTTTCTCCTAGCGACTTCCAGTCTTGGACAAGTGTAAATTCATTCGAGCTGCGCAATTTTCTCTCAGCGAATTCTAATGTTAACCAAGTGCCAGTTAATCCAAGCTAACCAGCTTCCTTCTAGCGATGTCCGGTGTTAACCAAGTATCGGTTTGTCCCGGTGTCCTAATTTCCCGCCACTAACAAAATTCCCAAAATTCCAATAACAATTCTGGGCTTAATAACCTCTCTGCCCTGGCTCTTGACGAACATAACCTCCCGGAACAGGTCAAGCTGGAAATTGACCTCGATAAAGCGACTTCCTCGTCGAAATGGCATTCGTTGGTGCTGCTTCACCAACATCACCATAATTACAACTATTAAAATGACCCTCGAGCGCGTTTGCTTAAACGCGATGCGACCCTAATCAATTTCCTCCCCGTTCAGAGCTCGTCTCTCGTCTTGCTTCGTGTCTTTACCAGGTGAACCTTCGAGGTGTCTACTCCGTTCTGCGGGAAACTTGCTCTAATCATGCCAATCGGCCTGCCGAGGCTGTCTGTTAATTCGAGCGCGAATTCGTAGCGCGTTCCAAGTGTCGAAAGATTCTTGATCCGACTGTAATCGAACTTCTCGAGTTGCTGTAAAATCTATGCAGGCAATTACACAGCGACTGGTGATACCATTTGCTGATAACGCAATGGGATCTTGCGAATTAAACGGGAACGTTGTACACCACGGTATGTGTAAGTATGTAAATATAAACAAACCGTTCACGTGATCACTCAGGGAGAATTTTTAGGGGCTGTTAAGAACAGTTTCCACACGATCTAAATAAAATTTGAATCCTCGAAGTACTCGAGTAGATGGTATACTGGTGAAAAAGTTATGTGTAGTAATATTTCTTTCCCTGCGTAAATACGATTGGGCTAATTTCGTGACTAAAAATTCTTCTGAAGGTATCGAAGATCGAGTTTCGTCTTCACTTAAATACAATAGAAAACCATTTGTAACAGATATACCTTTGTTCTAGCGAACCGTGGCGTGTTTCTATTCGGTTCGACGTCATCGAAAGACAGCTTCGTTGAATTATCATTTCTATTTATTGTCTACTTTTTTCGACCACTTTTCGTTTCTTATCAGAGAAATAATTCCACGAAAGAAGCCCGTTCGTTACACTTAACTACGCGCGTAACTTACCCGTCAAATTCACGAGTATCCGGAGATTTAGCTACACATCGTGGCGAATGAAAAAATTTCGTAGTCGAGAGAGAAGTAAATTCGAATATATGTTACTCGATTCGCGATAGCCGGCATAAATTGGACGAAAACAATGTTAACATTTTTTTTAGTAATTTTGCTCAGAGATCCGTCAAATTGACCGGTCCCGTGAACCTAGTGTTAAACCCGAGTGCCGTTAGAAGCGAGTTGAAGTTCGCGGCTGACAGGGCTCCGTTCCGTCGGTTCTCCGGTTCTTTTTTTCTAATTACGGGCAAGAGAAAGAACGGAAGTCGGCTTATTGTACTCGAGGAAGGTTGATTGTTGTTAATGCAGTGTACCAGGCAACACGGTGGCGCGATGCTGCTCGACTCGTGACGAGCAGTGAAAGGGAGGATTGGTGAGGCTGTCGGTGTTCTGGAAACTCGATTCCAGCCGGCATGAGACGCTGCTTCGAGCCTCTTTCCTCTATCTTTCTCCAACCGTTGCCAACTCCTCGTTCGTCTCTATCCAACGGGGAGGGATATGAATGCAGCCACGAGAAAAGGGCGGAAAGAGGAGATCGCGGACTTATTTATTTATATCGAGCCACGAAATCTCGCAGCCATTTAACCGAGATTTTCTCTCTCGTACACGTGGACACTCGAGCCACCTATTCTCCGTTGCTTCTTCTGGCTCCTTCGTTCGGTAACCGAGGGTGTTCGTTTCTCTCGAGTTCCCTCGATACCGAAGCGGTCGTTCCTGTTTCTCGCTTTCGAAAGTATACGGCAATTTCTCGTGTTGAACCCTTCGACCATAGTGGGTTAAGAAATGTCCTACCTTTTCGATACCCTGACATGCAGGACATTTCTCAATCGTGAAAAATTAAAATAACCCAGTACAAGTTGTACCGCGTGACTGGTAATATTCCATCTGGTAATTAAATATCCAATTAATCTACTTTTTAGTTTCGGTTATTTCGTATCGTTTCACACGTTTGGCAACTGTGCCTTAAAGAGTTAAGGTGCGTTTATCGAACGAAATCGCGGCGAATGTTCAACGATCGGCTACCGGTCTGCCCTCTAGCGATCGGTTATCCAGAACATAACCTAAATTTCAGGTAACTTACGATCGGCGTGACAAGATTTTATTCTCTAAATAGCTGATATTTATTTTATACTTTTGTAAGTAATAATTTTCTACCTACGTCGCAATTTCTAAGTATCGTTTACAGACGATAGAATTTTTTATATATTTGCGTATGTAACAATTGTTATTACTCTTCCCTCCACGATTTATTGAGAATTTGTTTTCTTGTTTTTTGTACATGGTAACCATGCTGCTCACTCGGAAGGATACAAATTGTACCGTTCTTCATTCGAGGTTTATGACACATTTTTCTTATCGAGTTTCAGGAATTTAATCTCGAAGGTAAGCATCTTCGTAAAGGAATGCAACACTATCGTAGCAAATCGCCAAGCAGTGGTGGAAATGAACTCTCAAAATCGTATAATCTCGTTTTAGAAATTTTCATCGAAACCGAACATATATCGAACAGGAATTTTTTTCTGAATAAAAAAAAAAAAACGCTTTTTCTGAAAATTTTCTCCATAGTGACGTAGATATAGATAAATAACATAGAAAAATTGTCTCCATGGTGGTAGGAGTATTATATAGAATAGGAGAATAATATAGAACAATTTCTATTTTCTATTTTTCTGTACGACAAAGATGGCGATCGAAGATGTACTATGGTATATGCAGTTACACGGTGTACATGATTTTTCGTGAACAAATTCCTTAAAGTAAATGGAATGGAGAGAAATGAAATCACTCTAAATTGTCTATTACCCGACAAAGAATTTCTCATTTTGCCAAAGAAGAAGAAAAGTGTTACGACTGTAATTAAACAATTTCCATTGTCCATTCGTCTATTTGTGAATCATGTGGAAATTAAAATATCGAAAAAATTCTACGGCGGGCATTTAAAGAATATATTTAAGTACCGGTGAAAATTTTGCAAGAACGGACAGACTTTTATTTAAGTTGTAGTGTATACCGTTTGAAACATGTTAAATTCTTTTTCTAGAACAATTAACAAATTTTCATACCTTGAATCAGCTACTCAAATGAAACATATTATACTTTCTCTTGTTTTTCGTTACAATTTTTTCGATATTAATTTTTTAGCTCTTTAGTTAATCGAGCTCCTACGTGACCTCCTGCGATCGAGCTTTTACCACGGTTAGTCGTGAACATTTTTCAACGGTTAACAATTAATCATTTTCCCTGGACGAAGTGGATCCACTGTGAAGGTATTTCAATCGTGCCACTCTGTTGTTTGCTATCTCAAAGTAAGTAATCTATACATTATTTTAGTGTTCGTTACCATTGGTTGCTCCACAAACAGAATGTTTTTTATTTTTTTTTTTTTTATTTTTTTTTTTAAACCGGTGTGGCACGCTTCGTGGATCTCCTCTGTGCGCGCAAATTCGTTTCGACGTACAAAACCTCAACGATTGTACGAGCACGTAGGTGGTTATATTGCACTGACAATTGAAAAGCACGATCGTTTAGCGACGAATCAAGTCGAAGATTGAAGGAACTGGTAGTAGCACCGATATAGAGTAGGAATATATCGTGTAAGTGGGGCTACTTTATATCAGGTTGGTTACCTCGTTAATTGCACGAGAATTCCGTTTGTTGCACCATGCCGATAGGTAGAGGGGATGGTCGCTTAGCGACGAAGGAATTTAGATGTGAAAGGATCGGATGCAGCGATGCTGACAAGGAGCGTTAGTACCGAGCCTTACCGGATTTAATGAAATTTGGCAAGCCTCTGTACTCACATGTACAATAATCGGAATTGTATATCGAAATATGAAGAGTCATTTATAAAAAAAAAAATTTCCTACGAGAATAATATTATTGTAAAAGTATATTAAAAAAAATTGAATGCCTTGGTTAGTATATTTCTTTCGGCGAGAGGATCACCCTGTAGAACGGGTGATCAAATTATTAGAAACAATTTGAAACCAATATTTGTTTGAAATTTGATCAAGGACTATCGTTGTATTCGTAACAACATCTTAGAATCATTTTAAAGTTTTTACAATTACACGAACGTACTACAATGGGTGACTTCTATTAAAAAAAATACATCTGTGTAAAGTATAAATTTTTACGGCATTTTTAGTTCAATTCTTGATCAAATTTACTATCTGCGTATAGCTTTGATTGTAAAAGCTTTAGAATAGTTGTTAAATATTGTGAATGTAACGATACATGTTTTAAAAGACCAAAGTGTCGTTTTAAGAGAATTCCCATACGTCATGAAAGGGTGGTGTGATCAAATATTCGTGTTATATATATATTTTTCTTATTGTAAAAACTTTGAAACGGTTATAAGATGTTTACAAATATAAAAGTTTAACGACTATATTTTAAAAAAATCAAAGTATGCTGGGTTTTAAAAATAAAAGTATATTGTATATTTTAAGGACATTCTCAATTCCATTCACGATCAAACTTCAAACAAGTGGTAGTTTCAAAGTGTTTATAATAATTTGATTGGTCACCCATTGTAGTACGTTTGTGTATTACGTTCATAACGCAAATAAATCGCTAGGTGGCACCACCGAGACGAATGTCTCCCCCTGTAGGGCCTTTTTTCACACTCGATTGAGATCTAATTCTGAAATTAAAATGGCGCGCGCGCACGCGCACGTGCGTTCGGTAGTTATCCCCGTGGAATTGGATCGGGGATCGCGAGCCAACGACAAATCGAGCGTGACTAAACGAATCCTTGGGTAGGACGCGGGCATTGTTGAATTTAAATAAGCGCCGTTCGAAATTAATTTTCTCGCGCGTTGGGATCGGCGCGTGGGTCGATTCTTGGCGATGTTCTCGATAGGTACTATTGAGAAACGAGAAGATGAAACACTACCCACAAGCTGAACGACGAGAGGGGCAGGAAGAATCGACCGGTTGTTCAATCTATTTTTCTCATTTTTTAGGTTTTCAGCAATCGGATTGCGCAGTAGTAGGATTTCCAGATATCGGAGGATAATTTAGAAATTTAAAATGTACAGAAAATTGTAAACGTAAGATTATCTTTTTAGCTACTTAGCGATCGGATCGTATAATAGTAAGATTTCGAGATATCGGAGGATAATTCAGAAATGTGGAAAGTAACAGAAAATTGTGAACATAGGATTGTCTCGCTGCATTAAGAAAATGGAACAATGTTCAGTAAAATTTTAAACATCTTCGATACAGTGATTCGGATAGAACCTAGTAACTCTATTCCTTATCGAACGACAAAACTTATCGATCAACCTATTAAAACTCTTGCTGATTTGTCCCACATGAGCCTCCAGGTTGGCGGAAAGTAACTTATGACCATTTGGCGTAGAAGTCACTTGTTTGACAAACCATAACTGTTTTACCGAATCTTACGTTAGTACTCCCAAACATTTGAATAACGATAATTTTGTGGCGAAATTGTGCAGGAAATTAATAAATATTATTTATTTTCTAAATATGTTGGTTTATCTTTCCTCTATAATAAACCTATTTTTTAATAATAATTTATAAATATTTTATAGTAAACCTATATTTGTTCTCCATAATAAAGCTATTAATTAACAGGAAAAAAATTACAATTTGAAATTTGTTTATACGTAATTTTAGCTTGGGCCAGAAATGACCCAGCTTCCACGTCCACGAGATTCATCCTCCGAGGGTTAATATTCCGAGTTCGTGTCTACGCCAATGTCATTCACTGTTGAATCTCACTCTGTCGCGTTTTCTTTCGTTCACTCTCTTTTGCTACATAATGAGCAAAAGACGTGTTCGATTTAACCAATAATAATCAAGAATCTGAAAAGTGCAAGTGTATCGTTTAACTTGCGTGTTAAACGAGGTCCATCCATCGAGGATTAATATTCCGAGTTCATGCCTACGCCAATGTCATTCAATGTTGAATCTCACTCTATCGCGTTTTCTTTCGTTCGCTCTCTTTGCTACATAATAAACAAAATACGTGTTCTACTTAACCAATAATAATCAAGAATCTGAAAAGTATAAGTGTATCGTTTCAATTGCGTGTTAAACGAGGTTCGTTCACCGAGGATTAATATTCCAAGTTCATGTCTACGCCAATGTCATTCACTCTTGTATCTCACTCTGTCGCGTTTTGTCTCCTTCGCTCTCTTTGCTACATAATGAGCAGAAGACGTGTTCCACTTAACCAATAATAATCAAGAATCTGAAAAGTGGATGTGTGTCGTTTAACTAGCGGTTAGTGTTTCAGCTTCTCGTTTCCCAATATTACATACTCGCGACACGCCGCTCGAAGTCGATGCGTTTTAGCGGGATTTCGCGAAACGTTTCGACCGACTACGAGATACCCCGACCACTCCTCTATTTGTTCGCGTGTATTCCAGACGTCGGTCGCCCGAAGCCGCACTCATACTATGTTAATTAAGCAGTCTCACCTACCACTACGCTCCTCTTAACACTACGATGATTCTCCGCTGTTTGCGGTTGCACGAAATTACAGGACTGTCGGAATTTCTAAAACTCGGGGCACGGCATTGTGACGGAGGAAGCCAGCCTTTGGTCCGGGCATCAAAGGAGAAATAATATATCGGGTATATCGTGTGATACGCGGAGTGCTCCCTTTGCGGACGAATAATAAACAATTCTTTTACGTCCAATGGGGAATTATCCCGGGGCGAATAAATTTTTCTTTATTCAAGCCGACAGAAATTTGCAGAGGGTCGTGAAACGTCAAGTATTTTTTCTTTTCGCCGAACATCGTTCTAATTCATTGGAATTACCTGCTTGGGTACGGAATAGAATTCTTGAGGCATATAGTAGTCACGTCATCGAGGGAAGTGCCCTTAAATCCAGTTCCTTTTAATCTTTTATTTATCGGTTGGAGCGATGTTACGTTATTTTTGTCGACGAAGGATCGAGGGAATACGTTTAGAAGGAATACGTACGTTCAAATTTACCATCTGAAAAATCGATACTTACGTTTTTCTACTCAATTTTGCGTTTGTCGTTATCAAGTCACTTTCTCGACATTGGATTATTATTTATTTCTCAAAGTGAAAGGCAGATGTATATTTCGCCTGTTGCTTCTTTAACCCTTGTGTACTGTTCCGATCGGTATAACTCGAAATCGAACTTTGGTGGTAAATAAATTTTTGACAAAATATTTGATTCAAATGAAATTTACCGAATTTATTCGCATTGCTCGAATTAATTAAGTTTCTCTTGTACGAGACATATCTGATACTGGAGACCCGGACAAAAGTTTCACGTTTTCTCGAAAGAATGGACATTTGTTTTCGTTTGCGTTATTTATTTCATTTTCCAAGAAATTTATAACAGCTAGTTACAATTTAAGCGGAAAACAAACATTCGAAGAGATACCAAAGCTATATCATGGAACAAATTTTACGTACGATTTATACTATAAAGTATAATGCACGATAATAAAAAACTTTCTATCGAGCTGAACCAAAAGGCAAGAGTTATTACACATTATAATTTTATTAATGACCAATTAGTAAAAATGTATGTATATTTGCCGTTGCCGGATAAATCGTTGGTCAATAACTTTGTTTCTTATCTGCACGATGTTGTATACAGTAAAACGTCTTCGTGTATATATTATAGATAAACAATTTCTAAACTGTCCGGGATTGACACTGGAACTACCAAAGGGGTCGATTCGATTTGTTTCAAACTTCTTTTTCGAGAAGTATTTACTCGATTATTAACGGTGTCATTGGTTACAATATTCATGGACAATTATCGAAATAGACAAGTAATGGTACTTGTAAATTAATTTGCCTTTTTCACATCTAAGTTCGAAGATACGCACGAGGTCTGAGTACGTATGTGCTCTTGTTTCACAAGAGAACAATGTTTTAAAGGTATTAGAATTTAACATTTCTATTACCGTGTATAAGAAATCCAGGGCGAACAGAATAATAAAAATCAGGAAATGAAGTTTCTTCTTAAAGAATAGTATACATCTTTTTTTAAGAAAGAGTTGTTATTTTTGTTATTTTTGTTGCTGAAAAGAATTTCACTTACTCCTACTGGTAATTATATAACCAATGCTTTCCTAGCATATTGTAAAACATTAGCAAAAAATATCATCCTGTATCAGATATATTATTGTATAGTAGCAGTATGTTGCGTCTACGCCAATGGGGCTCTGCCTGCCGCGTGTTTCTCCTTATCTGAGTTGCACGTTCTGAACCTTAACCAAGCACTATGGATCGACCTCGTGTATATTTCTCCTAAGAGCTGAATTTGTGTACATAAATACATTTATACGTATTCTATTTTCGACATATAATAATATACATTTCCGATAGATGTAAATTCGACGCAAACAACTCCGGTGTAACAATCACGACAGCGCACAAAGTTGAAACATAAGATACATCCTTCCAAAGAAGCCTTTCGCTCGTTCGATTATTCTTCTCGTCGTCGTGCCGATCGAATCGACGGTTAACGATTAAATTAATGATTTATGGTAAAAGTATACGGTTGTGTATCCAGGCTAACGCGATCCGGTACGGTATATTTACCAATTTACCGATCGTGCAACTACGAGAAGTACGGACGTTAAGTGGATTTGCGGCCGATGACGATAAATATTTCCAGTAGTTCGAGATAGAAAAATTCGGTCTAATAATTCTCTTCGGAAGAGGGCGAATCTGCCGACTTCATTTCTACGTGTCATCTCCATAGCGTTCGAAAAGTTTAGTAGGTGCGGGAGCCAAATCCTTTAAGAAACCGTATAAAACGATCTCAGCGCTCCACGGGGTTTGGGTGAGAGGGAGGGATGGGGGTGGGACAAATTACGTCAGTTCTGCTACTGAAAGGGGAGCCGTTCCAAGCGGTTCCTCGTTCCGACCGAACCGTCGCGTCGCATTCAAGTTTACTCGTAACTGCGGACAGAATGTAACAGACTCCGATTCGGTCGGGGTTAACGACCGGAATGCAGTCGTCGAACCGCGGCCCATTCACCGCGGCCCAAGAAGAATCTAACAAAAAATGGCGAAAAATTTATTTCGACGCGCGTTCGAGAAAGTCTCGCGATGTTCGGAACTGCTCGGCCAGTGGTGAAACAAGCAACGGTTTGCTAGCAAATTGGAGAAAAATGAGGAGGAACCGAGTCGGTTTATAGCAACGCTGCTCGGACGAGTGGTTCCCCTGGGGAGAAAAAAAATTGCTGTAAACAATTTCCAAACTGCCCGGGATTGACACTAGAAATATCAAAGGAGTCGATTTCATTCGTACTTCTTTCCCAAGAAGTACTTACTCGGTTATTAACACTAGGTTTACGGATATTTCTTGCGTGAAATTGACGCGTATCGAGAAGAAATATGGTGTACCGTATAGAGAATTATAAAATTAGAAAGCTTCGAAGAGAATGAATTTCGATACATATTTGTCTGGTTAAATGGATAAAAGTCGGTACAAGTGAGCGAAGAAAAATGTAAACGGTATTCGTAATTTTCAATCATCGATAGAAATGCATCAAAATTACGTGTCTCGTAAACCTAGTGTTGACGGTGTCTTTGGTTAGAATATTCATGGACAATTATCGAAATAGACAAGTAACGGTACTTGTGAATTAATTTGTCTTTTTTCTATCCAAGTTGGAAGATATGTACGAGGTCTGGTACGTATGTGGTATAGAAATAGTAATACGTTCAATGTTGGTAGCTACATAGTCTGTCTAAAAAGACGAGATATTGTTTACATTAACACCTACGTGTTAATTAAAAGGTCATTAGTTAAATGGTCTGTAGCTATTTGTCTATTTTCTTCAACTCGAAGAACGACTCTCACTTCGTTGAAGAGGGTTTTTTACTCTGATCAGAAGTCGAACGGTTTGAAGGAACTTTCGGAATTCATACTGTAATAGGTTGCTCGATAAGTTTTCTCGTTCGATAAGAAATTATTAGGAGCTATTAAGTTCGTCGTTTTATTTTACTAAAGATGGTGCATCTGTTTGATGAACATGTGTGAAATTTCATATAGATCTGTCGACTCGTTTGTATATTTACAGTTGTTCAATGTTGAAATGTCATAGTATTTTTTTAGAATAAAAAATGACAAAACTTAACGAATAATCTAGTATAAGTGAATTTGCTGCTCGTTTGTTGTAAGAATCAGCTTTTTGATTTTCAGGTATTTCTTGATGTGAAGGAACTATGTGCTTACAATGGATCCAAAAAGTATTTGTACACTGTATTATGAGGAAATTCTATTAACCTACAAGTCAGATTTTAATGAAATGCATATAAAACATACTGGGTCGTATATGACATAATTTTTTTGTTTAGAAAATTTTTGGAAGAAAATTTTTCTTGTCTCTCGCACAAGTTACGAAGAAAATGAAAGTCGTTGCAAGCTCTTCAATCGTTCGAAATTGATCGAAATTAACCTTTACAGTGGTGCCAGTTCCTCTTCGATTTTTCAAATATAACTTTGTAATATTGTGAAATAGAGTAAAACTTTTCACACGAAAACTATTCAGCTTTTATTGTTCTATCGTTCTATTGCAAACAATTCCCAAGAAGAGTTGCATTAAAAAAATGAAAAAAACTTTGAAATCTTCGAGACTTGATTTCGCCTTCTTAAAGAAATTCTCGATATATGCACTACTATGCTTCACATGCACACAAACTTTCATTAAAGTCAGTCTTACAGGTAAGAAGAATTTCTTTCTAATACACAGCATAAATTTCACGACAAAACTTATTGAACTTATTCACGTATTTGTTTAATAAAATAACGATAAATCGATAGACTATATCTTCATTGTTAACAAAAGTAACGATTACGTACACTTTGGTACAAATATGTGAATCAAGAACCATTGACTCGATAACTACTACTTTCCAATCGGTGCTTCTTTTTTTAATATCAATTTGAAGCGATAATTTTGTAAACAGTATTTCGTTTTAAATTTACTAGAAGCTGATCAAAATAAAACTACATTCATTTAGCTGGAAAATCCTCGAATGATTTTTTTCACCGTATACGTCGTCGTTGAACGCTTTCGAAAGAAGTTATCGCGTCGATAGAATTTTTCGCACTTTTTCTTGCTTTTCGCAGACATTCGGTCGTAGCTGCACTAGCTTTTCCAAGAAATAGTCAATTTTTCGCGATCGAGTTTCCCGGAGATCTCGACTCGCGACCTCGACGATCTCAGAACCGAAGATTCTATGTAGATAAAATTGAGTTTGTGAAATCTCGAGGAACTTGTGAAAAATTCAACACATTTTTTGAACCGTCGAAAGAGCTCGTTGATTCCGGTAAGTGACCAAATTTCAGCCTGTCCATGGGGAGTTAAGCTTTGATTTTTACATTCGCCAATTTGCGTACGTAAAAGACGACGAGCAGAAATATTTCTCAGAACGTTCGCAAAATCTGCGGGAAAATTGTTCCAAAATTCGAGCCAACCGTATTCTCGTAAAAAATCGTTGAACTTTCGGCCAATCAGATTGCGCGGAGTTGTTCCCAGGAGTAAAGCACTTCCCCGCTTTATCTCCCCTTGGTGTACACGATACCGGGCGATGCTATTTTCATTTTATTTCCAAGCGAAAGCGTCGAGGACGTTTCAAGGACGTTCTCGATTATTTTTTAAACGGAAACCGTGCACATCTTTCCGAACGAATCTTCCAGCAGAGGTCAATTACGAAGGAAAATATTTTATTATTTATTGTACTTTCAAAAACAACCGATTGTATATCGTTACCGATATACGAAACAAAAGTGTTGTTCAAACGTCTCGTAGAAATCAGGACTTTGAGAGATGACCTTGAGAGATTAAATTATTTTCTTCGGAATATAATTATCATTGATCGAATCTATAGTATAATTAACATCGTTAACTACAGCCCAATATGGATAACTATATTTGAATCAACGTTAATCCCTTCCATAACAACGTTACGAAAAAATTGTCCATCCTGAAAAATAATACGATTATTATATTATTTTATGCGAAACGCGCCACTTTTTTTTAATATACTTTTATGGAATACTGATACAGTGGCACCAGACACCTGCCCGGAACAACAAATCTGGATACTGACGACGAGAGTTTCGTCGAGTGTCCGCCGCGAGGAATTTTATAAGTCGTCGTCGTCGTCGTCTGAATTTTCTTCCGGCGTGGAAATTTTCCACAATGGCCGATTGTCCGTTCGAGTTTTGAATCTACCCCCGGGAAAGAATTTCGCGCGAGACGGGGCCACAGCAAAAGTTCTTAAGTAATCGCTGCTATTACAGGGAGTGTAGTTTCCGAAGTTTCTCGGTAAATAACGAGCGGATTAGAATTACTGTTAGGAGGAAATAGTGAAAGCGTTTCGCGCAGAATTCCGCCAAGTCCCTTTAACTTCTTCAACCTTAATGAAAGCTTCGGGACAATCGGACGCGAAATCTTTTATTTTTATACGCAGTGAAAGAATTCTGTTTCAAATCGATCCACCTGTCTTCGAAAAAGTAACACTCTTTCAGTAAAAAAATTGAACTCGTAAGAAAAGGAAATCGATTCTTTTCTTTCATATTTTCTCGAAGATTCGAATCTTGATTAAAATTTAATAAAGATTACAGTTCCGAGGAGTATTTAAAGTTGAGCAGTTTAAAGAGCAGTTTTCATTGGGAAAATATTTTCCGGCGACTGTGTTTTATATTTTGTTTAATATCGAGAAGCATTCTTTTGCGTTAAATGTACATACCTTCGTTTAAAAATGATCATATTTGTTCATTGTTTGTGAAAAGTATAATTTTAATACGATAAAGAAAACTGTCAAAATTCTTTACATTTGACATGGAACATCTTTCGAGTCCCAAACAGTCCCACATTTTTACAAAATAAAACATTTTCGTTGAACAAGCCTTCGATTAATTGTAACTATCGCGATTATTTTTCATTCGTATTCAGTTGAATTATTTTTAGAGCAAAATATCCAAAGCACCTTTGTACTTCAACATTATAGCCAAGTTTTTGTTCTGTTTTATTTCGTTGAATTATTTAGTGCATATAGTACTCTTTTGAGTATATATATATAGTGTACCTGTGTTTAGCTTATTATATATATTTACCTGTTGTTTAGTTAAGTGCAAGTTATATTTCGTATTTGTATTTTTAGTAGAACTAAATATAATTTTAACGTTACTTTTCATTCACAATATACACTGTGCTTTGTTTAATTACAGATTCGGTCGTAATTTGTAACAATATTATTTTCTTTATAATACGCAGACGGAAAGTTCGTTCAATTTACAATACTAACTTACCTCGGACAACATTAAGTATCTCGTTTAAATTTTGAAACGTTAAGGAAATAACTATCGGTCGAATACAAATTATCGAATTGTTCGGGAAGTAATTTTGTTTTTCAAAATTGAGAATATACAATTTGATAAAATGTTTGTACACTCTAAAAAAATCGTGTTTCATTTTCACCAAAAAAAAAAAGAAAAAAAAACGAAACGATTTTTCGAACAACCTAATACATTGCATGGTACATCGTTGCAGCAGTTCACTATTTTTAAATCGTTTTCGGTACAAATTTCATTCCAGTATCTTTTATCGTTGAAAAATTGTACAAAAATGTTCTTAAATTCTTGGATGCTGCACACTGTGCAACAGTTCCCATTTTGTCCCTCCAAAATCGCAATCGCTTTTATTCGAACTTCCTGCGAAGGTACAGTAGAATCTCGATTAACCGAGGTCCGATTACTCGCAGTCTCAATTAACCGGGGCCTTGATTATCAGGGCCTCGGTTATCCGGTGTAGAGTTCATACGCGATACAATTAGCCCGTTGCTTTCTAAAGCAATCGAAACAATACTGTTAAAGACGAACACACTGTATTGTGTCGTTACGAAGTTATCTCTACTATTAGTCCTGTTTTTACGGCGAGTAAAAAGCACAAAGTTTGAAGAATTTTTGCAGAGTGCAAAAATTGAAAATTCCACGTATTTTCGAAAAATGTTCTGCGCGATAGATTTTAGAGATAACGAAGTTACCTCTACTATTAGTCCTGTTTTCGCGGCGAGTAGAAAGCACAAAGTTTGAAGAATTTTTGCCGAGTGCCAAAATTGAAAATTCCACTTTTTTCGAAAAGTATTCTGTGCGATAGATTTTTTTCTTCCTTCTGAAAAAATAGACTTTTGGCATTTACATTGTTTTCTACAAAGACACCTAATTCGGTGATAGAACGTGGCGATAACACTGTAAGTGAACATAATAGGTTGCTTGATAAGTTTTATCGTTCTATAAAAAATGAAGGTATTAGGTTCCTTGTTTTATTTTTTTAAAGATGGTGCTACTGTTTGATGAACAGTGAAGTTCATCTGAAGTTCAGTGAAGTCACTGTGTTGTATATTTACAGGTGTTCAAAGTTGAAGTGTCGTAGTATTTTTTTTTACAATGGAAGAAACGACAAAACTTATTGAACAACTTAGTATATTGGCGATCCAGTTTGTGTAACGGATATAAAACGAATAGTAAAATTATTGCCCTTGCTACATGTGCTCAAACGATACATTCATCTCCTCATATTTATTTTTAAGTATTAAGTATAGATATGTAATGTCTATGTTTTGCTAAGTAAAAAGAAAATCCAAATGTTGTATTAAAATTATTTTATTCGCGATTCATCGTACATTATTCCATTATTAAATAAAATAATTTAAATGGTGATTATAGGAACACTAACGGTTATTGAGACATCTACACTAAACGAGGAATATTAATTTTCGACGAAATAATAAAATTCCCGTATCTTTCTTAACATAATTCCGATAAGTCTATGCAATAACAATTATTGTCCGGTACAAATATTGCAATAAAATAAAATTTTCTTGTTTGTAAGCTCTACACATTCAAAGAAATATTTTACAATCGAATCGTCCTTTTTGAGAAAAAACGACAACACTTATTTAAATGGTAATTATAGGAACACTAACAGTTATTGAGACATCTACACTAAACGAGGAATATTAATTTTCGACGAAATAATAAAATTCCCGTATCTTTCTTAATATAATTCCGATAAGTCTATGAAATAACAATTATTGTCCGGTACAAATATTGCAATAAAATAAAATTTTCTTGTTTGTAAGCTTTACACATTCAATGAAATATTTTGCAATCGGATCGTCCTTTTTGGGAAAAAACGACAAGACTTATCGAACAACCTACTACTCCCGAAAAAGTAAGAATGAACAAGAGGTAAAGAGCGGTTACTTTGTTAAGAAAACAAGGTGAAGCTGTACGAAGGATAGATTCGAGTGAATCGTTGAGATCGATTTCCCTTGATTGCAGCGCCGGTGAATCGACTGTTGGCGATTGGAAAACAAAAAAAAAAAAAAAAAAAATAGAACGGAAATGGAAGCACGTTCTATTGAAAAATCAGTCGCGAATAGGTCTGAATCCCAAGATACTAAGACGTTACAGTGAGAAAGCACTTACTAGTGGAAAATTTTAAAAAGAAGGAAAAACGCGAATGTAAATATATATATATATATATAAAAATTCCACTTCTTTCCAAATAAAGTATCTCTCTTGTGAATAAATCTCGCTCTTAATTTGTTTTCTCGATCATTCGGTGGGTGTCGATCTATCCCATTCATCGCGATGAAAACGGTTAATCTTTGCAATCCTTACCTTGTGATTCTTTTTTTTTTCATTTCTAGCGCAATTTCTATTTTTACTTCTATTTTCACTCTAAAGTAACTTTCTTTATCGGTCTTCTTCGAAACGCGTTCGTTGTTTCGTACAACGAAAGAATCACCGACCCTAATTCACCCCAAAATATCTATCCTATACCTAAACCTCGTTTCTAATTTTTTTCTCCTCAGGTTTCAATTTACCCGATCTATCTCGGTTGGGATAAAACCGGTCAATCGAGGTCTGCCTGTAATTTCTTTTTTTTAATTTCTAGCACAATTTCTATTTTTACTACAATTTTTACTACTATTTTTACTTCTATTTTTACTCTAAAGTAACTTTCTTTATCGGTCTTCTTCGAAACGCGTTCGTTGTTTCGTACAACGAAAGAATCATCGACCCTAATTCCCCCCAAAATATCTATCCTATACCTAAACATCGTTTCTAATTTTTTTCTCCTCAGGTTTCAATTTACCCGATCTATCTCGGTTGGGATAAAACCGGTCGATCGAAGTCTGCCTGTGATCTGTTTTTTTTTTTAATTTCTAGCATAATTTCTATTTTTATATACACAGCTGCACTCTAAAGTAACTTTCTTTATCGGTCTTCTTCGAAACGCGTTCGTTGTTTCGTACAACGAAAGAATCACCGACCCTAATTCCCCCCAAAATATCTATCCTATACCTAAACCTCGTTTCTAATTTTTTCTCCTCGTGTTTCAATTTACCCGATCTTTTATCTTTTTTTTTTTTTAATTTCTATCACAATTTCTATTTTTATATACACAGCTGCACTCTAAAGTAACTTTCTTTATCGGTCTTCTTCGAAACGCGTTCGTTGTTTCGTAGAACGAGAGTGGAATCATCGACCCAATTCACCCCGAAACCGGTAATCACGCGATTCTGATCGGGCAACGAAAGAATGTTGGCAACTTCCAGGGAGTGTTCCCCTAATTTCCGAAAATCACGCGGTCAAGGAACGCGAGCTGTCCGTTTCCACGTAGCTGGGTCGATATCTTATCTCCGGCCGTTCGAAAAGTGTTTCCTGCGCAAATAAAGCCGCTAGTCTCGTTACTCTGGCCGAAGCAGGTATTCTTCGAGGGTAGAACAGCGAGAAGAGGTCATGGCCCATGGCCATACGGAGTGAGACGTTTCACGAAACGCCCTATCCCTCGTGTCGTATCTGTCTCGTCGCTACGGAACTCGGGTTAGAAGAACGGAGGGCGAATGTATGAGGGTTCATGGATTCGTAGGACGGACGAAACCGCCCAGCCAATAAGCTTACGCCCGCCTCCTCGTAAAACGTAATTTTATTCTTATTTTATCATTGTCTGTGCGATCCTCCGGCGAAACGTTTTTACGCGGGAGGCCTCCCCGCGGGGAAATTCTGGAAAATTTTAAGAGATCGTTGACTCTACCTTCGGAAATCGAGGGAGAGTACCATTCTATAAATAGGGGCTCTCGACGACGAAACTGATTTCTCTCATTTCGTTCGTAACGAATCGGAAGGCGAGAAGATCGGAGGATCTCCTTTCTTTCTTTTTCTTTTTTTTTTTTGTTTTGGGATAAATATTACGACGATCGATATTCGTCGAGTACAGGTAACGTATTGTACGATAGTTGATGAAGTAGCGCGCGAAAAAGATTTGTAGATTCGTAACGCACGATTTCACGAAACATCTGGCGCGTAAACGATAAAATCGTTTCGCTCGATAAGAGAGAACATACGAAGGCTGTGCGATAAGTATCTGTTTTTAATAGTTAAGAACGCGATTTACTCGATGTTCGTATATCATTGTTTAATCCTATCTTCCGAACGACGTTTGACAAAATTTCAGACAGATTTATCGAGTAGTTTCGTTTTGGTAAGTGTTTAAACTGAAGAAGTTCGTGTTTGGTTCCAATCATGGAACAAGAGCAATATCGGTCAGTGATTCGATTCTTTTTTTTTTTTTTGGACCAGAAGACGTGTGATGAAATCGAAGTAAAGTTACACGCTGTTTAGAAGAACCATGCACCTTCGATGACCACCATCGGATATTGATTCGATGAATTCAAGCGTGGCTGGACATTCGTTTTCGATGAAGAGCGTCTAGGTTGTTCGATCGAGGTAACTACGGAGGACATGGTCAATAAAATCCATGATACGTGTTAGAAGACCACCGGATGAAGATCAAAGAGATCGCTAACATTGTAAACGTATCGATTAGAACGCGTACAAAATATCCTTCGTGAAAAATTGTGCATGAGAAAGCCATCGGCGAGATTGGTGCTCACAGTGGAACAAAAAAAAAGAAAAAAAAGAATCGCAGGACAACTTCGGAGCCATAGCAAAACAGTCGAATTACGTTACGAATTTCTACCTCATTCACCCTATTTTCCAGATTGGCCCCCTGTGATTCCTTTTTTCCCAAACCTGACAAAAATGGCTCGGTTGAAAGAGGTTTGTGTTAAACTGAGGTATCGTCGAAACAGAGACCTATTTGCAAAGTTTGACAAAACCTACTTTTTAGATTGGTTAAAAAGTTGGAATCTCAGTGGACTAAGTGTATCGATTTGAAAAGAAACTATGTCGAATGTAAAGAAAATCTGACACTGAATTTTTGTCAAATTCGACACAAGAATACGTTGCGTCCAAATCAATTCCAATGACAGTTTCGAGATCCTCTTTCTGCACCAGTTTCTTTGCAAAAG
This sequence comes from Ptiloglossa arizonensis, assembly GCF_051014685.1. Taxonomy (NCBI): domain Eukaryota; kingdom Metazoa; phylum Arthropoda; class Insecta; order Hymenoptera; family Colletidae; genus Ptiloglossa; species Ptiloglossa arizonensis. The sequence continues at coordinate 9,041,812 of NC_135048.1, read as the reverse complement.
CAAGTGTATCGAGTGTATCGTATCGCATAAATAAGTGTACAGAGTTAAAAGATTGTATAGAAAAATAAATGAAAAGAAATATTTAACAAAATGCGTTTCTTTTCCCTGATGTGGATGCTTGTCGTACAGCTCTCGTATATGGAAGTATGAGCTCTCATAATTGAAATTAGGTGAGTGTATTAACCATTTGCTCTCCAAAATTTTTTGCTACCAGAAACTGGTGTCTTTAATATTTCTGCTACCAGAAATATTTAAAAAAATGCATTTCCTTAAAAAAAAGTTGAAATAAGTAAAAATATCTTTAAAAATGCATTTCTTTCCTCTAGAACAGATACTTATCGTATCGCCCTCGTACACTAGAGGACTTTAATAGAACGATTGCATTTTAAGTCAGCTGATCAACTCATTACGAAACCGAGAGGTTTCTTTATCTCCTTAAAGACAACGTTAACACTAGAACTACCGACAGATTTCGTAATATTAAGGTATACCTTATATATATAAAAGAAAATCAATCGATGAGGAAAAAGAAGAGTGTCCAAAATTGATCACAACGAGTAGAATAGAAAAATCATAACGTCTTCAGAAAACATGCCACGGAATTTAAAGTAAATTTTATTACGAAAGCAGTTGTTGTAATCGGTCATATATTGACTGGTTGGTAAATCTAGCGTTAAGAACTCGTTTATACAACGGTCCCATTTACAATGTCATAAGTGTACACAGTACGATTTAACGCAGACGTAAATCGAACGTTGAACTCGTGCGCATCGTAGATTGTGGATAAAATCGAGCCACTTAAATTCTAATTGAACACGACGGGACTAACAAACTGCACGCTCGGAGTTACTGCTGCCAAAACGAGTTATATTTATCCGTTTCAATCGGGCTCATTAATTCGAACGCGATTCCCTTTTCAGTCCGATACGAAGCGCGATGTAACACGACGTTTAATATTTTATTCGATCGCTTCGATACGGCTCTGAAACCGATACTAGCGCGACGTGTACCACGCCGAGGGAGTCGTCGAAAAATGTCCTCGATTCCCATAGGGTATTGTACGCATTGTCGAAGATTGTCGCTCGGCAAGTTCATTTTCAGAGAATAACTTTTTACGAGTGATCTGATAAGTTTTCTTACTACGTGGATGGCCGCGGGAGAGATCCTACGGACACGATAACTTCTTACCGTAGACGCTCGATGAAAGCAACGAAGGACAGAGGTCGTCCTTTGTCATAAGGGTGAAATCGCCCTTAAACATCGCCTGGAACGAACAGACACTGCTTACCTCGATTCGTATAATTCTCCTCGATTTCAACCCGTGGTGATATTATTTTTTAACATTAAAACTACCTATGTTGAACCTATCGCTACTCGACTCGAATGAAGACATAGCTTGTTCGATAAGTTTCGTCGTTTTTTCCATTGCAAAAAAAAAAGAAAAAATACTATGACACTTCAACTTTGTACAATCAACGACCACTTTTGAAAGATACATGAGATAAATATCGGATAATAACACCGTATGAAGTAAGTGTGAAATAATTTATTAATCACGAATAATTAATACTTAGACAATAGCTAGATTACAGCAAATAACGTGACTATGATACAACTCTATACAACGCTTCAACACTCTTAGGTTCAACACTCATCGGTTCAACACTCATCGGTTCAACACTCTTAGGTTCAACACTCATCGATTCAACACTCTTAGGTTCAAAACTCTTGGGTTCAACACTCATCGATTCAACACTCATCGATTCAACATTCTTAGGTTCAACACTCTTAGGTTCAACACTCTTAGGTTCAACACTCATCGATTCAACACTCTTAGGTTCAACACTCATCGATTCAACACTCATCGATTCAACACTCTTAGGTTCAACACTCATCGATTCAACACTCATCGATTCAACACTCTTAGGTTCAACACTCTTAGGTTCAACACTCTTAGGTTCAACAATTCTCGGTTCAATACTCCTCGGTTCAACACTCCTCGACTCCTTCTGAAAAAAGAAAATGCCCTTACGCACTTTACCTCACTCTTATCACACACTCACACTCTCACTCGTTGCTCGTGAAATTTCGCTAAGTGTACACATGAGCCGCCCGTCGTCAACTGCCTTTTCGTTGGGCCTGGTTCCGACCCTTGTCGACTCCTACTTTCTGTTTTATTACCCTCTTCCAGGCACGATCCTTAGAACTATACTCTCTTAAAGCTACGTATTCCTAAACTTACACTATCCTAAAATTACAATACTAAATAAGTTGAACAAAATAAGTTCTTTTTTAATAAACGTTTATTTCGAATCATTGTTAAACTACTACTATTACCACTACTAAGATTACCACCATTAACCGAATAATGTTCGGTTTGTTTGAAAAAGATTGGATCGTTCGAATAAGCCGAGCAACTTTCGTGAAATCGAATGATTCGAATTGAGCCAAGCGACTCGAAAGAAGACACAGCTTGTTCAATAAGTTTTGTCGTTTTTTCCATTGTAAAAAAAAATACTATGACACTTCAACTGTTGAACAACTGTAAATATACGAACGAGTCGACAGATCTACGTGAAACTTCACACACGTTCATCGAACAGTAGTGCCATTTTTAAAAAAATAGAACGATAAACCTAATAGCTCCATTTCTTACCAAACGACAAAACTTATCGAGTAACCTGTTAGAATATCACCTAGGAAAAGATTTCTGAAACATGATCAAATTACGTAAAACTGTACACTTTATTGCTTGTTCTTCCATTCGAAATTCACATCCTATTAATATTCTCAATTGTCTCGCGTTTGCAAGTTACTGAAACATTTAATAAATATGGTGATCTCAATTCTAATTTAATATCGTCGTGGCATAAAAGTTTCATCAAGTGATATTTACAATAATGAAAGCATGGCTGTTTCAAGTTTCTCCGGACGATATCCCCATAATTAACACCGTGCAATGTTCGTGCTTCTGTGCTTACAAAGTAAATAAGACCACGGTAAGCTTCGCTCTGGATTACAAAAATCGGTTAGCTCTGAAAAGCGTCGTCCGTAGTCGTTCGTTTCGAATCGTTTGACGTTACACCCTCGCGAACGGTTACTCGTCTAAATTCCGTTCCCTCGATTATTCAATGGTCCGCGTATCCGTTTATAAATTGAAACGAGTCACCGTGTACCTCGACGAAAGTAAGCCCAGTGACCTCGTTCCGCGTAACGAAATCCAGTCTAACAATCCCGGACAAAAACGCAGCCTGATCGCTTTTTTTTTTCCCCCCTCCGACGAGACGGCGTCTCGTGGATTCAGCCGACGTATCTCGGGAATAATTCCGGGGAATAATGGAGTGGACCCGTTCAAAAGTCCCATAAATTCCACTAAACGCGTTTCCTAGCGTGGTAGGCGCTAGCCTCGAGATGTTGCCGGTGTAGGGGCCATAGGTTGACGTTACCGCTGTATATACAGGGTGATCTACTATAAACAAACCACGTTGATATTATATTTCCGCTGTTTCGACTATTAGAAGCGTCGTTCGCGATATTTCTACGACTACGAGAAGAAGGTAATACGTTTACGAGTTTATTTGCGGAGATGGTAAAGAGAATTCAAAGGTTATTTTTTTTTTTAACAATGATAGCTTTTATTCGTCGCAGAATTCGATAAAGTGGCGAATTTGGAGAACAAAAGCGTCGAAGTATATCTGTTCTAAAGCTGATAGTTATCGAGATACAGAGCTTCGAAAGTACTGTCCTTCGGGTTGTCGCTTATCCCCCATCACTGCCCAGAATCGCTCGCACGTACGATGTGGTCGAATTTTGTTTCTCTCGTATACGAGGCTTATTTGCGGAGATGGTAAAAAGAATTCAAAGGTTATTTCTTTTTTTTAACAATGATAGCTTTTATTCGTCGTGGAATTCGATAAAGTGACGAATTTGGAGAACAAAAGCGTCAAGGTACATCTGTTCTAAAGCTTATAGTTATCGAGATATGGAGCTTCCAAAGCATCGCCTTACAAGCAGTACTGACCTTCAGGTTATCACTTAGAGTTTGTTTGCGGAGATGGCAAAAAGAATTCAAAGGTTAATTTTTGTTTAACAATGATAGCTTTGATCCATCGTAGAATTCGATAAAGTGAAAAATTTTCAGAACAAAAGTGTTAAAGTACATCTGTTCTGAAGCTGATAATTATCAAGATATAGAGCTTCCAAAGTACTGTCCTTCAGGTTGTCACTTACCCCCCACTACTTCCCAGAACTGCTCGCACGTACGATGTAGTCGAATTTTGTTTCTCTCGTACACGAGGTATTAAATAAATATCGGGGCCTTGTTCTTGGAATACACACGTGTCCTTCGGGTTGTCGCTATTCGAGTTCATCGAACAACTTGACAACCAACGGCTTTAGGGTCGATGTATCTTAATCGTTTCATTCTCAAGATTCCTTCCTTCGTCGGATTTCGTTGTCAAAAACAAGGAAAGAAAAAAAACAAAAAAGAAAACGAACGATAAATTGTAAAACGTATCAAGTTTACTTTGAAGTCTTCCGTGTACTTGGTTCCATGTATTACGGCCATTCAACTTCCACGAGCAACGCGTCCTTCCTTTTATTTACAGTGGCAAAGATATTAAAACGACCTGTTTCTGGCGGGACACTCTGTAGATCGAAGACAACGTGACTGTAGTTGTGTCGGCCTGGCATTGGTAATAGCGATGGTAATGGTGGTTGTATCCACAGAATTCTGTAGCGAGCGACGGAGTTAAACAGCCGGAGGCTACCAATCCCCTGGCTGCTAACTGCCTTCAACATAGAGGCCAACCGACGAAGCTCTTTTCGGTAGAACCGTTCAACGCTAATTCACTGTATGTGTACACCATGCCAGACTAATGATTTCGTCCGTGTACTTGCTAATTGGCTTTGATATACTCACCTATCATAAGTCGACGACGATCTACCGATTTTACGACGCCATTGAGTATTTCGATTTCGGAGATACGGACGTAAACGTTACGCATTTCTGACCTTTTGAAATAACCGAGATATTTGAAGGTTCTACCGGTTTTTATCGGTAAATGAAAAAATTAATTATTCCCAAAAATTGAGTTCCCTTCGAGTTCCACAGTTTAAACTATATTTTAAAGTTTTACTGTTTTCATCGGTGAATGAAAAGATTATTGTAAAAAATTGAGTTCCCTTCGAGTTCCACGCGAAGATATTTTAAGGTTCTACCAGTTTTTATCGGTGAATGAAAAAATTAATTATTCCCAAAAATTGAGTTCCCTTCGAGTTCCACAGTTTAAACTATATTTTAAAGTTTTACTGTTTTCATCGGTGAATGAAAAAATTATTGTAAAAAATTGAGTTCCCTTCGAGTTCCACACGAAGATATTTTAAGGTTCTACCGGTTTTTATCGATGAATGAAAAAATAAATTATTCTCAAAAATTGAGTTCCCTTCGAGTTCCACAAAACCAATGATTGTCGCGAGAAAATATTCGTGACCAATATTCGGTTTGGGTGTTATAAATACGTGTATACTCGTAATTGGAAGATCGTTCGTCGAATTCAAGCTTAAAAGCTTCTTCCTTTCGATGGTTCACTCAAGAACTTTGGGTCAAGAATGTCCCAAACACTTTATGGAACTGAAGCTTTTGACGTTATGGTACAACAAGAGGACTAAGGGAACACAGAAGCATCTAGTGTATCGTTGGAACAGTTTTAACTATAGAAAGCTACAGTACGTTCGGGGTGAGTCGCAAGAAACAGAACCCTGAAAAGTGTTCGTTAGTTATTATCGATAGGAAGTCACAGTGGTAGGAAAATAATTTTCAAGGGCGTTCTTTCTTCTTTTAAATACGATTTCAAGGTCATTAGTGTTTTTTTTTTATGATATATTTTGTGTTATAGCGTATTGCAGTCGATGTCAATTCGAATTTATCGACCTGGTATTGTAGAATCTTAAAGTTATCTTGAAATTTAGATGTAATTAACAGGAGCATTGCAATTCACCAGATGTTATTCTACTCTATTTTTACTTACAGGGAAAACTGAAGGATAATGTCTGCAGCGAGTAACGAAACACTTCAAAGAAAACGAAAGAAGGAATAATTACACTTGTATGAATATTTCGTATATATTCGTAATAAAAATTACCAATGACCTTGACATCGAGGAAAACAGGGAACTTGAAACAATTTTGTTCTTATAATTGTATGCATTTCTTCAACTAGTGAAATTTTATCTCGAAGAGTTTTTTCGACGCAATGATGAATAACAGAAATTGGGTCGAAAAAGACCCGACTATTCTCTAGAGATCGATGTTCGAACAATTCGATTTTTATAAAAATTATCAAAATAACGGCTATTCTTTCCTTTCACATTCTATTTTCAAAGCTTCAAACTACCATTTAAGTCAAAAAACAAAACCGTTTTCTTCTTCTTCAAACTTTCGAATCGTCCTGCCCCCTCGACGCTCGAAAATCGGCTAAAAGAAAATCCACTCCATCAAAAGTGACGAAAGTGCCCCGTAGAATTTGTTATTTTCCTAAAAGAAGTTTTCCGAGCGATATACTTCGGGATCCACTGTGTCGTATTTATCGAACGGAGAAGTTAATTACCACCGAATATGGAACACGAGGTACACGCGTTTTCATCGTTTATCGGTTAGATTCGAGCGAACCTTCGCTCGTGTACTAATTTATATGCAACTCCGACCGACATACGAATTTCAGATGCGAGGAATATCTCGTTGAAAATAATTGGAGTAAGGGCAAACATCTCGCGTCTTCGGTTTGATATACCGTGTTTGCACGGTACATGTGTCTACGCGTCCATGTACGAGAACGTGCGCGCACGACCGACTCCACATCCCTTTCTGCTGCCCAAACTGTTGATCTAGCGTGGAAGTTCAACAGGGCCACGAGTGAGAGGATACTTTACAGTCAGCCGGAGCAAAACGTTAGAATCGGAACCAGAACGAATGCACTGCGTGATTCTCTGGATCGAAACGCAAACGGTCGCTCGAGTGTACGACCGTCGCTCGTACCTTGTCTCGTTGATCGGCTTTGAGACACATCGAGTCGTTTCGAGTGTTATTCTCATTGTGCGTCGTGTTCCAAGCATAACGCTTACGGGTCCAGAAGACCATTGATCGTGACCACGAACAGAATTATCTACCCTCCAGCAGCCATCCTCTGTCAGAAGGTTCTACTTGGATTAACCAGTCGTATTCGAATCGTCGAATTTCGAATCCAGTTGGATCTGGAGGACTCTTGGTCTCTTTGTTACTTTACGTTATTAACGGACAGAAATTCTACGACACTCGGCGTGAAACTACATAGAAGCTAAGGTATCCTTTTTTCAATTCTCTTTGTTTAAAAATATTTACAAATATTTGTACAATGGTGGTCGCTAGCTTCTGACATCCGTTACTTTGAACGGTAAATACTGTAGATAATTATTTTAATACGTCTCTCGGGTGTTTGTGTTTTAATCTTTTAAGTACGTAGACGTAACAGTCTATTGTCGGTGAGTTTGCGCGAGTGTCAATTCTAGCTTTGCATTTAGCTCAACGTTTAATTATTTACGGATCTCGTCGTTTCTGACATACAAGGAACGTTTATTGTTGCGCGAAGAATTTTTGTTTATCTTTCCATTTGTCGAATATGACATTCTACCGCCATTTTCCAGAGCTGGATTCCGTAGGTCCAAATTGGTTTTATTTATTCAACGAGCAATTTGTTTTTCATGCTGAGCTTGCTTTTTCGAGACATTGATCAGTTTATAGATCAGTGTCTTACTTGAACGTTATTTATCTTTTGTTTGATACGTTGGTCCTATGTTAATTTCTCGTCTGAATGGACTCTCTGTTAGTTTACAAAAATAATACAACACGCAACAGAAATTAGTGTTCGACCTAATTCCGTAATGCAGTCATCAAAGAGCTTTCAAAGGATATCTTTCCGTGAAAAAAGTCAATATTGTCACAGTGATCGTTCGTTAATGTCCAGAGTCTGTTAATAAAATTACTCGTATCTAAAAATGTCCGATAAGGAACAATACGAAGAAGCATTGTTAGCTCTATACTCGTGTAGTCCTAATATAATAAGACAATGGATAATATTAGAAGTTTACACATTAACAGTGAATCGATCGTGTCCCTTTGTTTCAGAATGCACGTATTAAGGTGGTCGAGCATGTTGTCATAAATGTATGTTGCATAGGCCTATTAAGTTTAAAAGAAACGTACCTCGAAAGCTCGCGTTACGTACATTTTAGTGTAACTATACGTTACCATTGAAAAGGATCCAAACTTGGGAACCACATTCAAAATGGGGGTTTGAAATAATAATTTTAACGTTAAAAAAATAGCCGAAATTAATAGCCATGCTTCTCACGTACCGAATATGATCCACAGAGGATAAAGTGAACGAGAAGGTTATACCTAAATCGCAGAACTTTTCGCGAACAAGGATACGTTACGTATAGAATAAAGAAAAAATACAATTGCAAGGAAGTTTACTTTTGGTTCCATTTTTGTTACGAGAGTTTGATATAATTCCATCAGGGAAAAGACCCGGCAGTTAGAAGCTCTTGCAAATCTTTGAAAATTTTTAAACTCTTGAACGTACGGTAGTTCCCGCTTTCGAGCGACTAACAAGGAATGTTCGGCAACTCGAAACTTTATAAAAATTTGAAACTTCGCGCAAACGTAGTTCAAGTAACTCTACAATGTATTTCCTTTTTTTTTATTTCGACAAAGAAGAGATTCTACAGATAAAATCATCCCCTTGAAGAAAATACGAGTTTACATATTATCGTGAATATCTTCAAAACTATGCAAGGTTCGGAAGGAAAGTTCAATAGAAAATTTCATAACATTTAAATGTCTCGCGATATGACCGCAACGAATTTTCGAGGAGCAAAGTATAAATTTAAAGAAAAATGAACGTTTCTCGAAAATTCTTTACAACTGCGATGAATTTGCAGGGAGAGGGGATTAAATTTTGGAAAGAACAATGGTTTTCGGACATTTTTTGCAGCCATACCATTGGACATCAGATGCCATAAAACTTCGTATTAAACCTTCTTCCTTATCTTATATCGTTTCCAAGATATTTACGATAATACGTAAACTCAAATTTTCTATTTTTACCGTTTCTTCGCCAAAACAATTTGAAGATCCGTTAACAGAACAACTTGAACTACATTTACACAAAGTTTCAACCTTTCTGAATCTTTGAATTGCCGAACATTGCTTGTAAGTTGGAACACCACCGCGCCGGTTCGCTCATAACCGGGGCGAGTAGCGATTTTTGTCTCGAGAACCGATCCGTCGCGCCTCTTCCCCTCTTTGAACGCTCGCGGAGTCAAAAGGAAAAATTATCGGGCCAGTTTCTTTTCACGATAAGAAACAAATGATATAAACAAAAAGTATCGTGGTTTAGGGTCAGAACGAAGTCAACGTTTTCGCACGGTTCAACGTTTTTCTTGTCCACGAGCGACCCCGGCAATTCGTTGAATCGCGGTGGATCCTCGAGGCCGTTGAAAACATGGCCGGGCTCGCGATTCACCGCCCAAGGATACGATACAATGGGGGAAGAGGGCGGTGAAAAAAAGACGACGACGTCGTAATACATCGTGGGTGCGCGGCTTCGTAAACAATCGAACTTTCCTACGGACGTTAATTGCACGAAGCTGAGGGGTCGAAAGTCTGCGGGCGAGGGTCGCTTATTGCATTGCAAAACTAAAGAGGACGTGGAAAGGTGGTAGGGTTCAACGACCGATGATCCTTTCGACCGACATTGGCTCCCTTTCTTCATGGGCGGTGCGAGAAGGACAAAAAGAAACCGTCGCGGGCGAAGAAGCGAGCGGAGAAGAGAGAAGGACCGAAGAAGAGGTAAGAGAGTCAACGGACAAGAGAATTTCGAATCTGCGAGAGGGTTAGGGGAGAGCTGAGAAAGAAAGAGAGAGAGAAAGAAAGAAAGAGAGAGAGAGAGAGAGAGAGAGAGAGGGGGGGGGAGGGAGGGTTGAAAACAATTAGCCCGGCACCCTATCTTACCTCGGCATGCATCAGAAGGCGCATCCGAGGGTAAGACGCCCGACGCTCTTGAGGTGGGAAAAGGAGACTGCTGGAGATGAACCTCCATGAATATATCGATATCCCATTAGAGGGGTTCCATCCCCTCCCGCTTCCTCGTCGCCCACCTCTGCTTCCTGCTAGACTGTTTAAAGAGTGGCTGGAAGCAAGTGGCTGAGCTCGACAGGACGGGTGGTAAGGGTTTTGAGGAAAGAGGAAGAGCGAAGGGGTTGGTCCACAGGGTGGCTGATGGTTCCAGGTTATTCGAGCCAGGATAGAGGCTCCCAGAGTTCCGCGGCACATCGACGGCATCGAAGGACTAACGGCCTCGACCTAATCCCGACATTAATGCCAAGGCAGGCAACCGCTATCCATTTTGCACCTACGGTCCGTCCTGTCCCTTTTCTACAGGGTGCTTCAGGAAAATTTTAACGCTCGTACGAATTTCTAGATGTATGTACTGTTCGTCCTTCAGAAGAAGACCAACGTGCGTTTACAACATTACTCAGTTTGTAAACTAGAGTTTACCAGCTCCTCTATTGTTACATCTCCTGTCCCTTTTCTTCAGGTTGCTTCAGGAAAATGTTAACACGTATCGAATTTCTATATGTATGTACTGTTCATCGTTGAGAAAAATACCAACGTGCATTTACAACATTACTCAGTTTGTAAACTAGAGTTTACCAGCTCCTCTATTGTTACATCTCCTGTCCCTTTTCTTCAGGTTGCTTCAGGAAAATGTTAACACGTATCGAATTTCTATATGTATGTACTGTTCATCGTTGAGAAAAATATCAACGTGCATTTACAACATTACTCAGTTTGTAAACTAGAGTTTACCAGCTCCTCTATTGTTACATCTCCTGTCCCTTGTCTGCAGGTTGCTTCAGGAAAATGTTAACACACATAGGAATTTATATATGTATGTACTGTTCATCGTTGAGAAAAATACCAACGTGCATTTACAACATTACTCAGTTTGTAAACTAGAGTTTACCAGCTCCTCTATTGTTACATCTCCTGTCCCTTGTCTGCAGGTTGCTTCAGGAAAATGTTAACACATATACGAATTTCTATATGTATGTACTGTTCATCGTTGAGAAAAATACCAACGTGCATTTACAACATTACTCAGTTTGTAAACTAGAGTTTACCAGCTCCTCTATTGTTACATCTCCTGTCCCTTTTCTTCAGGTTGCTTCAGGAAAATGTTAACACGTATACGAATTTCTATATGTATGTACTGTTCATCGTTGAGAAAAATACCAACGTGGATTTACAACATTACTCAGTTTGTAAACTAGAGTTTACCAGCTCCTCTATTGTTACATCTCCTGTCCCTTTTCTTCAGGTTGCTTCAGGAAAATGTTAACACGTATACGAATTTCTATATGTATGTACTGTTCGTCCTTCAGAAGAATGCCAACGAGCATTTACAGCCTCAATTTGGTTTACAGACTATTAGCTCCTCTACCATTGCACGCATTGTCGCTATTGGTCAAGAACTGTGATGAAAATTGACAGCAACCAATGGGGACAATGGTAGAGGAAGTAGTAGATAATTAATTAGAGTGGGGATATAAATACTCGTTAGTCTCTTTTTGCAAACGTACAGTACATAATTAACCATCCGCTATACACGGACGACATAAACAATGAGCCAGATGAAAGGATCACTGATGATTATAGAGCGAATAACCGCAAATGCAAACATGGAATTTGGTATTAACGAACGCAAAACGGTCCATATAGAGAATAGTACATATAACATTGAACAATGACATCTTTAACGATACGTAAGCATGCAAAACATACAAATACCTTGAATTGTAACGGAGCACAACATTCTATCACGCACATATAATAGCCTGATTAAAGGAACAATGCGCAAACCGATTGGATAAATTATTGAAATCAGAATTAAACGCAAGAACCCTGTGTAGAGCTATTTGCAACACCGCTACTAACTTACTTCTTCGCCGTTATTAAATGTAAACACTCGTTTGCCTTCTTCTCGTGAACGGATAGTAGTAATAACGTGGTCTTAGTCCTGGTGTATTATTAGCCGAAATGAGCAGTGCGATATTGGGGGTTATGGGAGAGTTAAAGGTAGAAGTTAGGTAAAGTTAGAGGGGTACTCCTCTTACCGTCCCGCTAATCACCTTTCCAGCAACGCATAGTACTATGCAGAGATCGTGAGTTCCCAAGTCCCGTATTTGGGTGCTAACCGGTCACAGTGCATAGGCGTAGAATCTCCGTGTTCGCTGAAACTAAACAAAACTCCGGATACGGAGATCTTATCGCGCAACAAAATTGCTCGTGTAATATTTATAAAATTACGGGCATCTATAACAGAAATCCAAAGAAAAATATAACACATTCTAAAAGAGGCTGTTAACGAGTGATGAAAGTTTGGGTGGCTTCGACGCTTGAAATATTAATAAAACATCGTTCCATAGATTCCAAAGAATCGTAAACCCGCAACGATCGATCGAAACAAGAAAACAAGAAAATTGTACTCAATTGTAATTAATTTCTCTCAACCGTAATTATTATTCTGTAAAATTTATCGATACAGGAATTGTTTTCTTGAACCAACGTTTACCGTTCGACGTCTACGCCAATGATTTCCAGTGGTCGTTCGCAATCGCTTCGTCTCGCTCTGTCTCGACGATTCTGACCAATCGGATTCGTTGGCGACTTACGATCTCGCGCACAGTGCGCGATTAATGCGCGTTGATCGTACCTCGAGAGGAAAAGAAACGCGTTCCTGGCCGCGCGGGAGAAAATTACAAACTTCGTATCGACGTTACCGAAAGAAATGGCTCTTGAGCCGGTTTCAATTGTTGCGTTTACGATAACGGCGGTGACCATTTTCAGACAAAATTACGATGTATCGCGTATCGTCGATTCTGGGTAAAAGTCATTGCCGATGGAAGGGAGATTTTTTCGAACCACCCTGTATTTCGTTCCTTCTTTTTCGCAATCGCCCTGGCCGCTCGCGTACCAGCCATTTTTCCCGAGACGGAACGCGTCCCCTGCTGCATATCGCCCGCTAAATCAGCCGGCCCATTATATTTTCGATCACGTTTCGTTTCGATACGTTCGACCGCTGCCAATGAAATTTCCAACGGCGACGAGCTTTTGATTAGCCGCACCGTTCTCGGACCGTTCTTTGTTTCTCGGCCAATGGCGGCGACGCGAAACTTTTTTCATTTCGGCTTCGCTGGCAAACCACTTCGCATCGTCTGCGAACGTTCGTGCCCTCAGACGTTCGAGGGATGTGTAGTTCGCGCGCTGAATCTCGAGCGTGAATGTAAATCCCGCGGAGGAATAATTTTCCGCTGGTAATTATTCCCGGCGATATTCAACCGACGCGGTTCCTCGGACGGATGAACGTCTCTGTGTTTAATTGGACGCACGTATTCACCATGAGAGGGTAGTTTCTTTTTCTCTTTTTTTTTTAGGGGCTCTTGATGCGGTATCCGTTCCGCCATCGCGACTCTTGCAAACAATATTTCGTAAAGCGTACGTTTACTAGCTTGTTCGATAAGTTTGGTCGTTTTATCCAGTGTGGAAAAATACTATGACACTTCGATTTTGAATAATTGTAAGTATATACTTATTGCAAGGTTTCTTATTGAGCAACCTATTATTAATTATTTATTACTAACAACGGTGTGCCCTTTAGAATATAAGTATAAAGTTTCTTGCGACACGTGTTTTTATTAGGTTGTTCGATAAGTTTGGTCGTTTTCTCCATTGTAAAAAAATACTATGACACTTCGATTTTGAATAACTGTAAGTATATACTTATTGCAAGGTTTCTTATTGAGCAACCTATTATTAATTATTTATTACTAACTACGGTATACCCTTTAGAATATAAGTATAAAGTTTCTTTCGACACGTGTTTTTATTAGGTTGTTCGATAAGTTTGGTCGTTTTCTCCATTGTAAAAAAATACTATGACACTTCGATTTTGAATAATTGTAAGTATATACTTATTGCAAGGTTTCTTATTGAGCAACCTATTATTAATTATTTATTACGAACAACGGTATACCCTTTAGAATATAAGTATAAAGTTTCTTTCGACACGTGTTTTTATTAGGTTGTTCGATAAGTTTGGTCGTTTTATCCAGTGTGAAAAAATACTATGACACTTCGATTTTGAACAATTGTAAGTATACGAACGAGTCGATAGATTTATGTGAACTACTTTTAGAAAAATAAAACAATGAACCTAATAGCTCCGTTTCTTATTGAGCAACCTATTATTAATTATTTATTACTAACAACGGTGTACCCTTTAGAATATAAGTATAAAGTTTCTTTCGACACGTGTTTTTATTAGGTTGTTCGATAAGTTTGGTCGTTTTCTCCAGTGTGAAAAAATACTATGACACTTCGATTTTGAACAATTGTAAGTATACGAACGAGTCGATAGATTTATGTGAACTACTTTTAGAAAAATAAAACAATGAACCTAATAGCTCCGTTTCTTATTGAGCAACCTATTATTAATTATTTATTACTAACAACGGTGTACCCTTTAGAATATAAGTATAAAGTTTCTTTCGACACGTGTTTTTATTAGGTTGTTCGATAAGTTTGGTCGTTTTCTCCAGTGTGAAAAAATACTATGACACTTCGATTTTGAACAATTGTAAGTATACGAACGAGTCGATAGATTTATATGAATTATCTTCAGAAAAATAAAACGACGAACCTAATAGCTCCGTTTCATATCGAACGATAAAATTTATCGAGCAACCTGTTATTAATTATTTATTACTAACAACGGTGTACCCTTTAGAATATAAGTATAAAGTTTCTTTCAATACGTGTTTCGATTATCGCGAATATGATACATCGGATAGTTACAGTTATCATCGTGTAACTTTTTTTAAAATCGTCTTGAAATTTGCAACAAGGGGACTCGAAATTTCGATCGAAAATCGAAGCAAGGATTCCAAATACCACATTTTCAAAAATTGTGTTTATCGTATCTTAAGAGATCATGCTCAATTCTTAAACAAATTGATTTTAAAAATTTTGATTTTCTCCGAAAGTTCACTCTATGTGAACACATTTCCGAAAAAGTAAAAATGAATCGGAAATAGTAAACGAGTGGTTGTTTCGGTAGAGGATAAAGTTAAAATTCTACGAAGGATAAATTCGGGCAAATCGTTGAGATAAATTTCCCTTGATTGCAGCGTAGGTGAATCGACTGTTGGCGATTGGAAAAAAAAAAGAAATTGAACGGAAATAGAAGCACGTTCTATTGAAAAATCAATCGCGACCAGATCCGAGTAACAAGACATTAAGACGTTGCAGTGTCGGTTATTGGTGCGAAATTTGAAAAAAAAAAAAAATAAAATAAAATTCAAATATAAAATTCCACTGTTTGCCGAATAAAATATTTATCGTGCGTACAAACTACATTTCCAATTTTTTGTCTCGCCAGGTCTCGATTATCCCGTTGGTCTCGATTTATCCGAGCTGTCTCGGTCCCGATGAAGCCGGTTAATCAAGGTCCTACTGTATTTTGTTCACTATAGAGTTTTTTTCCCCGTTAATAAATCGAATCATCGAATCATTAAATCACTGAAACTGTTTTATAGCCGAAAGGTCGACGAAACGAAGCGTTTCTACCGGGAAATATAATCGAAGCGGACGTCGAACGCTGGATTATATTCACCAGGAAACGAAGAATTTCGCTCGGCACGAGGGCGAAAGTTTTTCATTGAAATTGACTAAAAAATTACGAGATCAAAATTCGAAGACGTTTTATTAAAAAAAAGTACGATTCAAATTTACTCTTATAACACATTGCTGGACTGATGTTTAGTTACTTCCTGTTTAGACTACGTGGGGCAAATACGCTACACACTATTGTGGTTAATAGTGTTGCTTTCGTCTAATGGTCCAAAAACTGTAATCAGTAAGAAAGGGGTGTAGAGTTTAAGATACATTATACAATAAAGCAAGAAATTTAATTTTCAACGTTACATACTTGTTTACAATTACAAAAGTATATTGGTATATTGTGGTGAACTTTGTAAATGGCTTAAAAGAAAAATTCGGCATTAAATACATTACTATGATTAATAATATTGCTTCTACAACTAAATATTGTACAGCTTAAAATATTTACAATAGTGAAAAAACTATAATCAGTAAGAAAGGGGTATAGAGTTTAAGATGCATTACACAATAAAGCACGAAATTTAATTTTCAACGTTATATACTTGTTTACAATCACAAAGGCATATTGTAGTAAACTATGTAAATGGATTAAAAGGAAAATTCGGCATTAATCGCATTATTGTGATTAATAATATTGCTTGTACAACTAAGTATTGTACAGCTTAAAATATTTACAATAGTGAAAAAACTATAATCAGTAGGAAAGGGGTATAGAGTTTAAGATGCATTACCCAATAAAGCACGAAATTTAATTTTCAACGTTATATACTTGTTTACAATCACAAAGGCATATTGTAGTAAACTATGTAAATGGATTAAAAGGAAAATTCGGCATTAATCGCATTATTGTGATTAATAATATTGCTTCTACAACTAAATATTGTACAGCTTAAAATATTTACAATAGTGAAAAAACTATAATCAGTAAGAAAGGGGTATAGAGTTTAAGATGCATTACACAATAAAGCACGAAATTTAATTTTCAACGTTATATACTTGTTTACAATCACAGAGGCATATTGTGGTAAACTATGTCAATGGCTTAAAAGAAAAGTTCGGCATTAAATACATCACTGTGATTAATGATATTGCTTCTACAACTAAATATTGTACAGCTTAAAATATTTACAATAGTGAAAAAACTATAATTAATAAGAAAAGAGTGTAGAGTTTAAGATGCATTACCCAATAAAGCACGAAATTTAATTTTCAACGTTATATACTTGTTTACAATCACAAAGGCATATTGTAGTAAACTATGTAAATGGATTAAAAGGAAAATTCGGCATTAATCGCATTATTGTGATTAATAATATTGCTTCTACAACTAAATATTGTACAGCTTAAAATATTTACAATAGTGAAAAAACTATAATCAGTAAGAAAGGGGTATAGAGTTTAAGATGCATTACACAATAAAGCACGAAATTTAATTTTCAACGTTATATACTTGTTTACAATCACAGAGGCATATTGTGGTAAACTATGTCAATGGCTTAAAAGAAAAGTTCGGCATTAAATACATCACTGTGATTAATGATATTGCTTCTACAACTAAATATTGTACAGCTTAAAATATTTACAATAGTGAAAAAACTATAATTAATAAGAAAAGAGTGTAGAGTTTAAGATGCATTGCATAATAAAGGAATAAATTTAATTTTCAACGTTACAAATTTCTTTACATTCGCAAAAGTATATACTGGTGAACATTGTAAACAACTAGAATCAAAAGTTCAATGTGAAGTGTATACGCCTCACGCGACACAGAACGAATGAAAAATAGTTTAAAAACCGACCGAGAAGTCGATCGTCTCCGAAGTACCACCGCGACGCCATTGGCGCGCGATTTTCAATAAAAATCGTGGAAAACACGACGGGACCGTTTCAACAACAACGTCGAATCAATTTCGATTGCGCAATCTCGTGTACCCGTATAGTTTTCCAATTTTAGTTCAATTTCCGTTTTACACTCGCTTCATTGCCCCGCGAATAAATAACAAATTACAAACTCGCTTAACCAGCGCGGTAAATATTTCCTCTCCCGATAGCGTTGCGTTTGAATCATTACAAAACGATATCCGCGTAACGGGTCGGTAAAATTTCGGTTCAGCAAGAAGGAGGAATCTGTGGAATTTCGGAGAAGCCAGCGGCAGCCAGTCACGGTTTCGCGGATCAACCTGTATATACAGGTGTACGTGAGCAGAGGTTGAGACTCTGCTCGGTATTCCGTGAAAGTTCTACGCCCCCTTCCACCCTATTACACGTGGCCAGCCGAGTAAAGAGGCTCACTTTATTTTTGACCACGTACCGAGATAGCTGGAATTTCATTTCTCGCCTCCCTCGGGGGATAGTTACGTTTAGATCAGGATATCAGTCCTCCCCCGCTCTTCTAAGAAATATTACGCGGCGCGATTCGTACCGTGGCTCCCCTTTTCCTTCGCGATGTCCGCTTTTTACGGCACCGAGAACGCCTCTTTATCGTACACAACAAATACAACGAACGCCCGTCGTGTTTCCTCGGCGTCACGTGCTCGATTACGAATGCTCCGCGTTAACTCCCGCAGGATAGGTCCACCGGATTATACAGAGTGGATCGTTGTAGCTTGGTACTCGGTATACTTTTGTTTACCTTCGTAACCGTATTAACGTCTATCGATGTTCGAAATGGTACGATCGAAACGTTCGAAAGTTGTTTCAACGTGATCAAGTACAGGATCGAACGATTCTCCAATGAGATTAGGTTATCGTTCAAAGTATGCTTCAACAGGGTTCAAACGCTTATTAATTTACCGACAGTGTATTTTACCTTATCGACGAACCCCTCTACCTTTCCGACGGTGTGATCTACTCTAACGACGAAATGTTCTACTTTACCGATGAAATGCTCTACCTTTTCGACAGAGCAATCTACCGTAACGACGAAATGTTTCATCTTACCGGTAAAGTGTTCTGCCTTGCCGACAGACCACTATCGTCTACACTCACTTTTCCGTGAGTTATAATTTGTACAAGATCGCCACTGTGGAACGAGATACCGTAAGACGTAGGAATGGGCGAGAATGTGGAGCACGGATAAGGCAAAATAAGATCGGGGAAGGGTCTGCCGGTAAGTAAGAAGTACGAGACTGCATTGTTCAAAATTATAATTCGAACGTGTAACGATAAATCTACCCTCACTAGACTCCACGAGCCAACCGTAAAGATCGATGCGAGTAAGTCGGATTGCAAGTTGGTTGAACATCTAATAATGTACCATCTTAAGTACGAAGAGTCTCGTGCTCCGATGTTACCTATTCAAATTCTCAGTATAGTCGGTATTCGCGTAACGAGCCTTTGATCCTTGCGCCAAGTTTAGTCAGTTCTCGATACTTCGCATCATGTTTTATGCAGAGGTCAAGTAGTAAGATTAGTCGTTCCACCTTCAATTAGAACATTCTCGTTATTGACTAAGACTCGTTATTGACATTCTCGTTAAGGCGATTACATGTACAAGTCTAACCTATGACGATATCGCAAGGACGAAACATCGAAACAGAACGAGACGAAGCGATAAAGATCGATGATTGGGACTGATTGTCGTAGACATAGATACAAAATATTATCTATCTGCGAAACAGACGAATTCTCCTACATTCTGTAATATAATTCCGATAAATTCTACGTAATAACAATTATCAACCAGAACAAGTATATATTACAATTAAGTATAATTTTCTTGTTTGTTCACCTTACACATGCAATGAACCATATAAATTCGTGCACTTTTCGTTTCGTAATACTTCACTTCCACTTTTCTAATAACTAATCGTGGGTTTACAATTCCTTGGAACCGATATGAAACGATGCGTTATTAATATTTTAGATACCGGAGCTACTCAAATTTGTATCACTTTTCAAAATCCTGTTTCAGAGCGTGCCATATTTTTGTTCAGACTTGTATCAAAGATATTCCTAATTTTATAAATATACAGGAGGTATTTTGTTATGCAATAAGATATCCGTGATTTTTTATATTTCTCGTGGATACGGAGATTCTACTTCTGTGCAATGTAACAGCTTACCATCTTTTTTTTTTCAACACCATTGATCTTTACAATTTGTCCAGTAGAACCTTAGGTAAATTGTTATATTAAACCTAGTAATGACAATACTTACAGTTCCTCCATTGAGAAAATGCTTTTAATAGTAGCTCTAGGATTCTAAGTACTTTACAATTTGTCCAGCAGAACCTTATGTAAATTGTTATTTTAAACCTAGTAATGACAACACTTACAGTTCCTCTATTGAGAAAACGCCTTTAATAGTAGATCTAGGATTCTAAGTACTTTACAATTTGTCCAGCAGAACCTAAGTAAATTGTTATATTAAACCTAGTAATGACAACACGTAGATAGTTCCTCCATTGAGAAAACACCTTTAATAGTAAATTTATAGGATTGTTAGATCTATTATGTGTATTCTTTGAAGTCTTCGCTGGATCAGTTGCTCTAAATGCAGTGATCTCCGGTGAGTACTGACTGGAGCAACGTCCTAATCCTTGATTCTCTGTCGTTCACTTTGTAAGGACTTTGCAACTCACAATTTCTGCATAGCACTCTCAAACGAAAGGTTTAAAAAACGCCTTCAATAGTAGATTTAGATGATTCTTAGATCTATTATGTGTATTCTTTGAAGTCTTCACTGGATCGGTTGCTTAGCACCTAAATCCAGATCTCTGGTAAGTACTGGCTGGAGCAACGTCCTAATCCTTGATTCTCTGTCGTTCACTTTGTAAGGACTTTGCAACTCACAATTTCTGCATAGCACTCTCAAACGAAAGGTTTAAAAAACGCCTTCAATAGTAGATTTAGATGATTCTTAGATCTATTATGTGTATTCTTTGAAGTCTTCACTGGATCGGTTGCTTAGCACCTAAATCCAGATCTCTGGTAAGTACTGGCTGGAGCAACGTCCTAATCCTTGATTCTCTGTCGTTCACTTTGTAAGGACTTTGCAACTCACAATTTCTGCATAGCACTCTCAAACGAAAGGTTTGAAAAACGCCTTCAATAGTAGATTTACATGATTGTTAGATCTATTATATGTATTCTTTGAAGTCTTCGCTGGATCGGTTGCTCTAAATGCAGTGATCTCCGGTGAGTACTGACTGGAGCAACGTCCTAATCCTTGATTCTCTGTCGTTCACTTTGCAGGGACTTTGCAACTCACGGCACACCGAAACGAAAGGTTTAAGTGGACCAGTTACGAGTTTATTTCAGCAGACGATAAATTCTAACTTGTACACTGACCTGTTCGTAAATGCAGCGTATTCCAAAATCTCCGTACGATGTCTCACAACTATCGGGATTCTATTGTACGTACGTAGCTAGCTACCTCGTTGAACAGTTAAATCCTTTTCTCAATATAATCATCGCCGTGAACGAATCGAGATACGCGTGCACGAAATATTCAATCGAGATACTCGTCCACGTGTTGGTCTACATACGTGTGTGCGTACGTATGCTCGAGTGGCGCGGTGCAGCACGGAAAGAGGCTACCGTGATTGGTCGAATCGCAGGAGTAGCGTCGTTCCGAACAGAGAGCATTAAGACCGCTCGTGGTCGAATTTAGGCGGAAGCACCACCTGCGAATGTAGATGCCTCTACGGAGCTCGACCATCGTCGACGAGAGTTTCCAACAGCGAGAACATTAATCGGCGGGTTAAGTATGAAAGTCAGCTGCGAGTGTTTGATCAGAAGCCTCGAACCCTTCCGTTCTCGACTCGATAGGAATTAACAGGACGAACGTTTTCAAGTGGAAAATCCTCTACGATAATTGGCCTCGCTTTAACGTCTTTAACCCTTTGGGTAGATATTTATTTGAAAGAAAATTTTCCATATAGAACAGACTCGATCCGTTGGTTCGTTTTAGACTCGTCACCTTGCACACGGAAAAATATGTTTCACGACGAGTCTCAATCGTTAAATGCATCCAAGGGGTTAAAGGATAAATACAAATTCTCGTGTTTGGGAAGTGTGGGATTTGTAGCGAAGATGTTATTATTATTTATTTATTTCGAGTCAGAGGAATCGTTCGGTAGAAATATATGGTAGAAAACAAACTAATGTGAAATTCAAACCGAAAGAAGCTTTGGAGAAGACGAAGATTGATCGAATAGATCAATTTCTAGATGGAAACTTATTTATTAGTTAAGATTCATAATCATTAAACGTTTCGTTGTGTAATATTGAGAAGATTGGAACAATTGCAAACTATATCTGTTTGTTTAGACTCTGGAGAATAACCGACGAAGTAATGATACAGAAAGCTGTTGTCACACGTACATCTGTGTGTGTGTGTGTTTGTGTGTTTGTGAGATTGTAATCGCTAACAATACCAATGTCAGTCATCGTTCAAAAGTAAGATTTTATGATACGAGTCTAATGAAAAATAGAGTCAGTACCTGATGATGAAGGTGTACAGTATCGAAAGAAACATATTTTAGTATCGATATTAAAGTGAAGGTAGACTTTAACGAAAACTTATTTCACAACACATCATGAGGACACATTGCAAAACGGTTGAAGAAGTACTCGTGCATACCTATCGCCTCTTCCGTACACGCTATATTATTTATTTAAATGATTTTTCTCTCAAAGGTAAGTTGAAAGTATTAAACAGACTTATCGATTACACCGTTGTCAATAAGACACTTCAGTTTAAATTTGAAGTCTTTGAATCGAGCACTTTACTTCTCTCTACGATCTTGAATTATTTTACCACACTGTAATTTCACTTACTATTCGTAATAGAAATCACTTCGTGTTTAAAAGAAAAAGTTACACGAACTGCTCGAACTCGTCTTCCAGACTTAAAAACGAGCCCTATCCTCTTATCTGCCCCCAGCCTCCTAATTAAACACTGCTCGTTTATAAATACGCGTCGAAACGATTTCGAAAATGTTATCGACTATTTCGAAAATACGAAAATTTCAGTATCGTGAAACGTGCCTACCAAACAATCGAGGAAAGTGGAAAATTCGAACGCTGGTTTTATTTATCTCCGAAGTATAAAGTACAAATCGTTCGATTTGGAATGAAATTTGAAACGGTCCGTGAATTTTACATTCTCGCGATATCTCGACTCGATGCGAAAATTTGACGTGTAATTCTCTCACGCGGACGAACTTTCTAAACATTTCGTGCGCTCGTACTTTCGCGTAGTAATTTCCCACGATGGAGAACGGCGATCGAATGTTTATAGATTTTATAACGAATTAACGGTGTTGACGTACGTTTAAATTTGACGTGGCTCGTTGTTCCCCGAAAACTCGAACGACCGTGGCTGCGGAGTAATGAAAATTCGTAGCGTTGTTTCGCTATCGCGTTAATAGAAAACGCAGCGATAATAAAGTACTATAAATACGTAAATTGCAAGGGAGAATATTATGCGAAGCGTAATGCAGTTATAACGGAACGTAACATCCCCGAAATGCTTCCGACAAATTTACGAGATAATTCCATACATCACGGCCATCTGCGTGAATAAGAGTACCGATGCTCAGCCGCGATAACGCGCTACAACTAAATTTATTCCCGGACGCGACAACGTAGCGATAAAATATCACGATCGCTCTGGAGGGCGATAAGAAAGTTTAACCATCGTTGCCGGTAACGTCTGTGGAATTATACAAAGTAGCGTGGAATTCGTGGTAGACATCAAGAGGAAACGATTTATTTCGAAAATGTCTGGAAACCCGAATGTCCCGACCGAAACAAACGAGGCATTCTCGTGGAAAATAGTTTCAAGTGTTAAAATTTTTTAGTTGGGTTTTTTGATATAAAGAATATTCTATGTGCCAATTATAATAGTTCCTGCTACTTTATACAATGGAATTGTATATTATATTGTATTATCTGTATATTGTATTATTCTTCGGCACTTTATGTAGTAGAATTATACAGAATGGCGTGGAATTCGAGATAGACGTCAAGAGGAGACGATTTGTTTCGAAAATGTCTGGAAACCAGTAGCTTAAGTGTTAAAATTTAAAAATTTTGTTTTTGATACAAACAATATTCTATGTACCAATGATAATACCCTGGTGTGTAATTTGAGTTCAATTTTACTTTTTTCGGTAATTGTTTATAACTCTGTATACGCTCACTGAAACATTAATAATTTCTTTTGTTTCTTGATACGTTTATGATATCCGTTACTGCAGCTCGAGAATTTTAAGTTACACTTTAGTCACTTTAGTCATTTCTTCATTTGTTTCAATCCATACTATGAAAATCTAAGAATAGAAGAGAATCCACAATTCGGATTAACATTTACAGTGTTTGCAAATTTAAGCGATTGGTACATAAAATCTTCTCTAAGAACTAAAAGTTGATGCATACTAAGTTTGCCACGAAATCGAATTAATTTTTGTAGGATCTTGATCGAATATTTCAGCAAAAATAAAGAAAAATTTGTAAATAATTAGAAGTCGGTTGAGTTTTTCCTTCGTTCTGAAAAATATACTTTTTAACACTTACGTTTCACATCGCATCAAACGCGAGTGTACTTCATGTACGTGTACTGTGCACGACTCAAAGAAGTCACTTGAGGCGGTACAGAAGCTCGCTTCGCACTATCTAACTCTGCCTTAGTACGTCTCATCTACTTTCATCGTCACTTCCAATTAGAATGTGTGACCACTTTGGTCTATAATACGCTACAGTTAAAAACACGTACAAGATAGCGTATGTCTCTTGAACTCTTGATGAATTAAATCTGCATTCCTCCTGTAGGACTTCTTGTCAACCGTGCACAGTACATTCAATTATTTCAAGTGAATCGTCTGGTTAATCTTCATTTACTATTCCTACCACTATTATTACTAATATTTTTATTATTATTTTCATCATTATTATTTCCATTATTATTATCATTATTATTTTTTTGGTTATTATTATTACCATCATTATTCTTACTATTTTTATTAGTATTACCATCATTATTCTTACTATTTTTATTACTATTACCATCATTATTCTTATTATTTCTATTATTATCATTATTAATACTAATATAATTATTAAATCAAATTTATCCGTTGATCTAATTTCATTTGTACAAAGGAACGAATTCGAGGGAACGGTACCGACACCGACCATACGGAGTTGTACGTGTACTGTGCACAACTCGAAGAAGTCATTTTGTAGCGGTAAGAAGCTCGCTTCGCACTATATCGCTCGGTCTTAATACGTCTTATCTACGTTCTCCGTCACTCCCAATTAGTATGAGTGACCGCTTTGGCCTATAATACGCTACAGTTAAAAACGCGTTCATATCTCTTGTACTCTGACGAATTAAATCCGTATTCCTTCCACAGGACTTCTTCTCATCCGTGCTCAGTACATATGTTTAGGATCGTTCGATCTTTGGTAACGTTAAGATTTCATTTTACATTCTTAGTTTATATGTTCGAGACTTGAAATTTTCACATTACACGGATTTACTACATTGCACGTAGTAAACTCAAGTCGTTTTGATCATTTTCAAACAAGTGGCAAAGCACTTAATCCCTCGCGTACGAGCTCCATACCTCGTATGAAAGTTTCTTCACCGGTAGCCGAGTTCCATGCTTCGTGTAGACTTCTTATCTGATTTTTCATGACATACATACACACTTGTACGACCTACAATAGAGTGATTCATAAATGCATGCCCATACTTCAAGGTATGAATTTACATACTAAAATATTAGAGGTATGCAAAAGTAACACAAATTGCCATTATGTGCTATTTCCGACCGATTTGTGATACGTTTTTGTTTCCTTGTGCTTTCGTTTCTCAATCTACATAATAAACGACAGATATCGAAATATCTCCAATTAAATAAACAAGTTTTATTTTTGAGGAATGGAGAACGATACAACGTAAACGTTTTTCCTTTTTCCCGCCCGAGATCTGAGACTGCGTCTCTAATCTAGTTATGTACTCTAACTTGGATCTACTATTGTTTCAAAAGCGATTTTTTATTACTGTGAGGTTCCCTTGTAACTGGCACGTGTTGAAACACGAAGCGAACACTTCGAACATTTTCTTTAATTCCTCGTAACTCGACAAGAAATGAACATAGAACATATGTGTATAAGACATTTTTCACTTACTTTAGTATGTGCATTCACCCTATGTAGCGTGGACATGCATTTATAAATCACCCTGTATTTTGTACACTATTTTTTGCTGCGGATAAACCTGTGTGAGAATACACGCGAAGAAAGTCGTATAAAGTTCGATTCTGAGGATAATTCTGAAAAGTCAGAGTGTTTAAAAATTTTTAATTGGCCTAAAAAAAATCACCCTCGGCCACATGGACGAACAACTTATTAAAGAACTTCTCTTTTGAAGGTTCTGGTGTAAGGTTTAGGAACAGAGTCCCTATTATTTAGCGATACGATGTCTCGTTGATTGTCATACTCTACTAATATACTTTCCTCGGATATACAATCAGTCCGGAGATATTTGATGGCTGAGAGACCCTAGGTGATCATCAGCCCTCGTTAGCTGCTAACACTGTTTCGTCTGACACACTCTCTTTCAAGACCAAATACAATTTGGAACCCTATCGTAAGTTCATCGATGACACATCTGACCAACCGAGCTCGATTCTCCTCGAAAACACGTTGTTATTAACAAACTAATCAAGGTTTCCGTACACGAATAAATAAAGTAAATTCATGCAATCCATGGTAACACGGACCGGGTAGAATAACCGCCGAAGATCACCAAGGTAATTCCTTCATCAACTTTCTCAAATTTCTTTTCGTCCCTCGAATAACGGGACAGAGTGACACGGTACAAATATAAATGTCGTTTCTGAAGCGATTCGTAGATAGGGGTATCCTCTGGCGACCGGTTGAGTTAGATCCGATCGTAATCGAGACGCGGATGTAGACCAAGCGTCAGAGGCGGTATATGTACTATGCAGGGAGCATAAGTTGCCAAGTTCCTATAAACTGAACGACAGAGGAGCAAGAGGATTAGGCCGTTGCTCCGCCCAATCTCCACCAGGGACCTTCACTTTTAGGTGTTGAATGGTCACATTGCATAGGAGTAGAATTCTCATGTTCGTAGAAAATATACAAAATTGCAGATATGGGGATCTTAGCATACAGATTTCTTATAATGTGTGTGAAATATTAAGTGCAGTTATTGAATAATTTTAAAGATGTATACAAGTAAAGTTACATATTCTCAATATATACTGCTAGTGTAAACCCTGAATTTTGGAGCGGAGTGAGATGTAGGTGTTAAATTGATGACCCAAAACTTGATCCCCTTTGTCCAATCTCCACCAGGAACCTTCACTTTTAGGTGTTGAATGGTCACATTGCATAGGAGTAGAATACTCATATTCGTAGAAAATATACAAAATTGCAGATATGAGGATCTTAGCATACAGATTTCTTATAATGTGTGTGAAATATTAAGTGCAATTATTGAATAATTTTGAAGGTGTATACAAGTAAAGTTACATATTCTCAATATATACTGCTAGTGTAAACCCTGAATTTTGGAGCGGAGTGAGATGTAGGTGTTAAATTGATGACCCAAAACTTGATCCCCTTTGTCCAATCTCCACCAGGAACCTTCACTTTTAGGTGTTGAATGGTCACATTGCATAGGAGTAGAATACTCATATTCGTAGAAAATATACAAAATTGCAGATATGAGGATCTTAGCATACAGATTTCTTATAATGTGTGTGAAATATTAAGTGCAATTATTGAATAATTTTGAAGGTGTATACAAGTAAAGTTACATATTCTCAATATATACTGCTAGTGTAAACCCAGACTTTTGGAGCATCATTGGTGTAGTGAGATGTAGATGTTAAACTGATGACCCGAAAATTAATCCTCTTTTATTCAAGAATATTGTTTTATTTAATTTTGTTAGGATAACGGGTGATATTTGTCATTGATGCATTAGAAACATAAAAGAGTGTGGGGCATTATGAACACATAGTAAAAATTGATTGGGCAAACTCGTACTTTATCTTTTTCATTTTGTTTGGAAGAACAATCAAATTTACATTGCGAAATATTTCATGAGATGAAATTAGCCTGGTAACACACCATTCATATTTTAACATTCTTGTGTAGATTGGAGCTTGTACTTGGTGTGTAAATGCAATCTTCTCTCGTAAGATGAACTTGTATTATGCAGAGATCGTAAGTTGTCAAGTCTCTGCAAACTGAACGACAGAGGGGCAAGAGGGCTAGGCTGTTGCTCTACACAATCTCCATAAGGAATCCTCATATTTAGGTGCTAAATAGTCACACTACAAACGAGTAAAATCTCTCTATCCATATATATATATATATAAAACTTGCCGTAAAATAAAATTTCTCGTGTGAATTTATAAAATTATCTATAGTAGAATAAATAATTATCTGTAAATAGTACCTATAGTAGAATAAATAATTATCTGTAGATAGTACCTATAGTAGAATAAATAATTAGCTGCAGATAGTACCTTTAGTGAATAAATAATTATTTGTAGATAGTGCCTATAGTAGAATAAATAATTATCTGTAGATAGTACCTATAGTAGAATAAATAATTAGCTGTAGATAGTACCTATAGTAGAATAAATAACTATGTGTAGATAGTACCTATAGTAAAATAAATAATTATCTGTAGATAGTACCTATAGTAGAATAAATAATTAGCTGTAGATAGTACCTATAGTAGAATAAATAATTAGCTGTAGATAGTACCTATAGTGAATAAATAATTATCTGTAGATAGTACCTATAGTAGAATAAATAATTATGTGTAGATAGTACCTATAGTAGAATAAATAATTATCTATAGATAGTATTTATAGTAGAAATTTGAATAAAAATATAGCACATTTTAAAAGAGCCTGTTAAAAAGTGATGAAGATTTGGGTAGTTCCGGCCCCTAAAATATTAATAAGACATCCTTCCACAGATTTCGAGGGATTATAAACCCACAATTATTTACCATGAATACGAGGAGGAAATGATTAAAACAACAGATAAAACGATAAGTGGACGAAAACAGATGTGTAGGATAAACGAACAAGAAAATTTTACTTAACTGTAATACTTGCAATACGACAATAATTGTCACTATTGTATTACAAAAGCTACGGTAAGTAGTTAATATTTTTGATCTCAGTCTACGCCAATGTGGTCCATTCTCGCTCGTTGTCGCTTCATCTCGCTCTGTTTCGATGTCTCTCCTTCACGGAAGATTTGCATATGTGAGATCACCTTAATCGGTAACGAAAATGTTCGTAATTAACACTAGAACTACCGATAGATTCCAGTAGCTTGAGGTGTTCCGCATGTGTATCTCAGGAAAATCGATGATTGACGAAAACGAGGAACTTACAATGAAATTCATTATATGTACAGAACAGAAAAGTGTCTAACTTTTGAATATATGATGTAGAAATTAAAGTAAATTTCTTTGTAAAACCAGTCGAAGCCAGCCATTTCGACTGATTGGTAGATCTAGTGTCAATATTGGGATGTCTTCGATAACAACTCAAGTACCGAACGAAATAAATTGACCGCTCAAGGT
This sequence comes from Ptiloglossa arizonensis, assembly GCF_051014685.1. Taxonomy (NCBI): domain Eukaryota; kingdom Metazoa; phylum Arthropoda; class Insecta; order Hymenoptera; family Colletidae; genus Ptiloglossa; species Ptiloglossa arizonensis. The sequence continues at coordinate 9,012,439 of NC_135048.1, read as the reverse complement.
CACCGAGGGAGTCCCCACCGCGTCGTTTGTTTGTCCCTCCACTTTCTCTTTCGTCTCTTAGATGCTATTCGTCTTTCGAATGAAAGGGTGAAATTGTACCGTGCTAAAATAGAAATCGTGCCCTGTGTAATTCGTAGCGAGGGGAAACGTGATTAGAAATGATGCAAACTCGAAATCGTTTCTTACGTGAAATCGATGATGTTGCTGGAAGAATGAATTAATCGTTTCTCTAAGTAGTCGTCTCCGTTCGTGATTTCGCGTTACTTGAAACGAAATTGTAAAAATCGAACGTTCGTTTTAAAGCATCCTGTTGCTCCTGTTTGCCACCCAAGTAATTAAACTTCGATCGTTTCTTCGCGATCGCTTCGACGTTGTTCGATAGTGCCAAGTTTTCAATGTAATCCTCCAAGTTCTTCGATCGATATCCGCCTACGAACTCTTAAAGTTCCACCGGTCCGCGAGGAATCGATGAGCTCTAATTACCTGTATCCGTAATGTACCTCCCCTTCTAGGTAAATAGGATAGACCGAGGTGAATCGGATCACTGTCTGCTCGATGATAAGCACATAACGATGAAACAACGATAAGCCAATTTTTGAATATAAATTTGTAATCAGTACCTATTTGTCCTAAATATTGATAATTGAAAATAAAAATGAATTTAGAAATCTTTCTTCTACCAAAAAAAAAAAAAGAAAAATGAAAAATTGAGAAATATCCCAAATTTTTGATCGTATTGGATACCTCAATGTTTTTTGAAAGCAATTGAAATTTTCATAACAATATGTATGAAACTGACTTAAGAAAATATAATGCAATGGGAATGAGGTCAATGTATCGTTGTTAAAGTTGTATTGTCAAATGGAATGGTTTGTTCTATAGGAAAATACAAGTAGGTTAGGTGTTCCATTTATTGTCACAGTAAGCTTATCGCGTAACTTCGTTTAATTATTTTAAAAGTTATGTAACCTTTAAATATCGTTTCAGATTGGAGTACAATATTGCTCAATGACTTTTATTTGTGAAAATGTTTGTATACATTGAATACGATTAATCAGAAGCATTACTGTCGTTCGAAGAGTTCAAATGGAAATGATTCTTAGATATTAGCGATTTAGTTTGTATAATAATTATAAGACGAATAGTAAAATTCGTTACATCAATTCCACTTGTTATGTTCAAACGGCACATTCATCTTCTAATATTTATTTTTAAGTATCAAGGATAAAGAAATATGTAACGTCGGTGCATTGTTATGCAAAAATAAAGTTTACATTTAGATTAAAATTATTTTATTCGCGATTCATCGCATGTTTTTCCGTTATTAAATAAAATAATTTAAATGCCGATTAGAGGACACTGACAGTTATTGGGACTAATATATAATATCTATTAATATTGATATTTACTAATATATAATATCTACTAATATTGATATTTACCAATATATAATATCTATTAATATTAATATTTACTAATATATAATATCTATTCATATTAATATTTAGTAATATATAATACCTATTTCTCTGTAATATTTACTAATATATAATATCTATTTTTATATAATATCTATTTTTATATAATATCTATTTCTATACAATATCTATTTCTATATAATATCTATTTCTACACAATATCTTCTATATAATATCTACTAATATTACATAGAACCGTAATCGACACAAAAACGAAAAATAAGAGTTGTAGAACTCGTCTAATATCAGTTTTGAGAAACACCGTAACCGAAATAAGCCAGAACCGATGTATTCGTAACAGTTACAACATTCCTTCCGTTCTCGTAACAGTTTCAAGAACCAAAACCGATATTATAACTGTTACCGACCCCTGCTCGGGTCGTATAACGCTCCACGCTCGTCCCATGCGCGAGCAACGAAACTGTAAAACTGGTGCGTCAATAAAGACCTATCGTTGCATCAACGTATCCCGTCCTCCTCATTGAAAAATCGTGGAACGAGTCTCTAGAATTGTTAATCGTACGTTTCGTGTCAAATCCCTCTGGGAAGTATTAATCGTACCATTTTTATACGTTTCGCGTTCACATCGCGAAGGTGAAATCTGAGGGCGTGCTCGTTTTAAAATACATTTCCGTATCCACCAAACGAAACCGGTCGTTGAAACATTTGCTGCATGGAAATGCATTACAATTACGGCCGGGAGACCTATTCGGTCGGTTCTTGTAATTCATAACCCAGATCCTTCAAAAGAGCCCCATAGATTAGACTCTTAATGGGATTCCCCGCTCGCTACGACGGAAGTAGCAGGAATCCGAGTTGAATTAGGAAAGCGACGGTACAATATCGAGGACAACGAGACGAACGCCAGAAACTAACCGCATAACTAATTAAGGGCCACCGTTGTACACCTTCCGAGAGTCTTTACTTCTGCCAGCAATAAACATTCATTTCGCTATACCGCCGGAAAGTCACAAGTTAATTAGCTCTTTACCTCTGTTTCGACCCTTCTGCGGTGCGCCTTTGTTCGCATTTTTACGAGCCCGGTTCTTTTATACGTCTAGTCGTTAACTGCTCCTATAAAACTACACCCTCGGATTTATGGCGCAATAGTCCTTTTTCGGTGATTTTAGGATCTACGCGGGGACGGAAGGGTATAACCCCGCGGGCCATGGAAAACATTTATAAGCACGCGATAAGAACGGTCAGGATTTGTTGCAAGACCTTTCCACGATAAGCAGGACATTCGATAGGAAAGTCGAGATATTTAAACGTTTCTTATCCCGAACTAAACTGTTGGGGACAGAAACAGTTCGAGGCATCAAATCTAACAAGGTGAATAACTTGTTTAGTTTTTTTCTTTCACAGTCTATTCGATTTTAGAAATTGTCGAGGGAATCTTTCAAACGTGGCTTGTACTAGGTTTCCTAAGAAACATTAATTCTTTTGCAGGATCTTGATCGAATAGTAGGTTGTTCAAGAAGTTTTATCGTTCGATAAGATTTATCGAATTTAAAAAACTTATCGAACAAGCTGGAATTTAAGGAAAAATTCGTTTTAGAATTTGAAGTAACGTTTTAGTTACCTTCCATTCATTATTTATTCATTTGTTTTAATTTTCATTGTGAGAATTTATGAATAGAAAGGAATGCTCCAAATATTGTTCGGATTATGCACACTTAAGCGATTGGCACATAGAATCTTCTCTAAGAACTAAAAGCTGGTGCATACTATGTTTGCTACGAAATCGAATTATTATTTTGTAGGATGTTGACCGAATATTTAAGCAAAGTAAAGAAAAATTTGTAAATAATTAGAAGTCGGTTGAGTTTTTCCTTCGTTTTGAAAAATATACTTTTTAACACTTACGTTTCACATCGCATCAAACACGAGTGTACTTCATGTACATGTACTGTGCACGACTCGAAGAAGTCACTTGAGGCGGTACAGAAGTTCGCTTCGCACTATCTCGCTCTGCCTCAGTAAGTTTCATTTACTTTCATCGTCACTTCCAATTAGAATGTGTGACCACTTTGGTCTATAATACGCTACAGTTAAAAACACGTGCAAGATAGCCTATATCTCTTGAACTCTTGATGAATTAAATCTGCATTCCTCTTGTAGGACTTCTTGTCAACCGTGCACAGTACATTCAATTATTTCAAGTGAATCGTCTGGTTAATCTTCAGTTACTATTTCTACCACTATTATTACTAATATTTTTATTATTACTTTCATCATTATTATTATTTCTATTATTATTATCATTATTCCTTTTTTTGGTTATTATTATTACCATCATCGTTCTTACTATTTTTATTATTATTACCATCATTATTCTTATTATTTCTATTATTATCATTATTAATACTAATATAATTATTAAATCAAATTTATCCGTTGATCTAATTTCATTTGTACAAAGGAACGAATTCGAGGGAACGGCACCAACACCGACCATACGGAGTTGTACGTGTACTGTGCACAACTCGAAGAAGTCATTTTGTAGCGGTAAGAAGCTCGCTTCGCACTATATCGCTCGGTCTTAATACGTCTTATCTACTTTCTCCGTCACTCCCAATTAGTATGAGTGACCGCTTTGGCGTATAATACGCTACAGTTAAAAACGCGTTCATATCTCTCGTACTCTGACGAATTAAATCCGTATTCCTTCCACAGGACTTCTTCTCATCCGTGCTCAGTACATATGTTTAGGATCGTTCGATCTTTGGTAACGTTAAGATTTCATTTTACATTCTTAGTTTATATGTTCGAGACTTGAAATTTTCACATTACACGGATTTACTACATTGCACGTAGTAAACTCAAGTCGTTTTGATCATTTTCAAACAAGTGGCAAAGCACTTAATCTCTTGCGTACGAGCTCCATACCTCGTATGAAAGTTTCTTCACCGGTAGCCGAGTTCCATGCATCGTGTAGACTTCTTATCTGAGCGTATGTCTCTTGAACTCTTGATGAATTAAATCTGCATTCCTCCTGTAGGACTTCTTGTCAACCGTGCACAGTACATTCAATTGTTTCAAATAGATCGCCCTGGTTACTTTTCAATTATTATTACTACTACTAATATTTTTATTATTATTTTTTCGTTACTATTATTATCATTATTATTACTTTTTGTTTATTAATATTATCATTATTATTAGTATTAATACCATCATCATCATCATCATCATCATCATCATCATTATAATCATCAGCAGCAGCAGTAGCATCATCATCATGGTTATTATTAATATTATTATCATTATTATCAACACTGTTCCCACTAATGCAATCATTAAATCAAATTTATCCGTCGATCTAATTTCTTTTGTGCAAAAGGACGAATCCGAGGGAACGGCACCAACACCGAGTACACGGACCGTTTGTGTTAATTGAGACCCCGGATGGCAACATTTACCAGTTTCCTTTCTCGTTAAGACGTATACCGAAATTTCAACATAGCGTTACTCCCTCGGACAATAGACAAAGGCACTCCGGCAAATGAAACGGCCGAACTGTGTCGATATTCCGTCGGCGTAGAGCCGACAACTCGATTACCAGACGTTATCCCGGGCGAAATAAAATTAACATAGTTCCCGTCGGAGAACGGAGGCGCCCGTGACGAACGCGGTGTATGTGCAATGAAAGATTTCCCGATCTTATTTGTTCGTCGGTTCACGCGCTATTGGACGTTATCGAACAATTTCACAAAACGACGACGGAGACGGCCCGGGGACGTGATAAAACTCGTGCGCCGACAAACGAATCAAACGGAATTGCTACTTTAGCTGCAGTTACGCCGGTCGCGATAGAAAACGAGGAGTTCGCCGCTACGGGGCTTCGATATTGCCTCGGTATCGCGTCCGCATCGAAGGTCAGGCGTTATTAAACACGGATCGTCGTCTCGAAAAATAGAGAAACGCCCTATTAGAATATTAAAGGTCAAGCTTGTCGATACGATGAACGTGAAAGACAAAAATTTCGATTCTCTTTACTCGAAGAACCGTTTCGATCCTTGGCTAAATTATCGGCTCTTGTTCCCATTTATTTCATCGCGTTTGTTTGCAATAGATTGCTTTTGTAATGAAACGTTTCATCGAAACCGAGTAAATGGACATTTCATTGTTTATCCTTGGGACGAAGTGTCACGTTGATACTATGTCGAAGATGTTGCCTATTGTGGCAAATGTACCATTTTTTTAACAATTTTCAAGTGGATTGGAAATTGAAACTAATAGCATAGGATGCTTAACAAAATTAAAGCTTTGCTTCTCATGTATCCTCGACAATGGAATAGAATTTTTACGGAAATGAATAAACAACGAAATTTATCGAAGAGGGATGGATTTTTACCTTAAGCACATTAGTACAGTTTTTGGTATCCGAAAACTATTTGAATCTGACCTCTCTGAAAGCTAAGCTTCGTAGGAGAAAATATAATGCTATATTTTTGATTTATTTTCTCACGTAGAATGATTTTATTGTCCTTTGTAGAAGAAACGACAATTTACTTAACGTTTACCAAGCTCTTCAGCGTAACGTTTTCAGCCTTGGGTAGATTAGTAATTTTTGTCCATATTCGTTTTGTTACGTTTATTCCCAGCAGACTGTTCCAAATTCGAGGGTAAAAACGTTGTAATAGAGAGCTTGGTTACGATCGAGTGAATTCTCATTTATTTATTCACACCATTTTCATTTTCGTCCGAGCAGGAAACATTTTCGTTTCAACGTAAGAGAAAAAGTAATACGGAATAGAACATTTTTCAGTAAAAATACGAAAAGGGAATCCTCGTAGTTTGTTATTGACGTAAACGTTAATTTATCTTGTACGATTACTCAGGTTCCTTGATTCTGTATGAAGTGTACAAATAAGATCGAAGTTCATTTATTTTAAATGTTTCGCACAAAATGTTTCTCGCGAAGCCTCAACGCGTGTAAAAGCATCCACAGATAATGAGGATTTGCGGCGGTTTTGCGTTATTTTGTCGAGAACGTAAACAATTATTAAAAGAAATCTAGAAAGGGTTACACAGTGTCCCATTCAAGGGTTAACAGCCTTGATGGTATCAAGTCGTATCAAGATCGAAACCTCTGCTCGACCAGCTGGAAACACAACGTTTATACCAACGAAGAAACGTTTCACGTACCTACGTACTATGCAGAGATCGTAAGTTGCCAACCCCTACCAACTGAACGACAGAGGGACAAGGGAACTGGGCCCTTGCTCCACCCAATCCCCATCAGGGATTCACAAATTTAGGTGGTAAGCATTTACATAGAAGTAGAATCTACGTATTCGCACGGTATACGTATACAAGACCGGTATACATATACACGGAGATCTTATTGCATAACAAAATTCCTCGTGTATATTTATCAAATCGTGAATAACTTCGATACTGATTTGTACTATAATATAGGACACTAAAGGAGAATGTTAAAAAGTAATCAAAATTTGGGTAGCTCCGATGCATGAAATATTATTATAGTAATACATCGTTAAACAGATTCAGAAGAATTGTAAACCTACGATTATTTATCGTAAACGCGATGTGAAAGTCATTGAAGATGCAAATGAAATAAGAAGTGTGCGAAAATATCTCATCGAATATGTAGAGTGGGTGAACAAGAAAATTTTACTTAATTGTAATAATTGATTTTGACAATAATTGTTGTCATAGAATTCATCAGGATTATATTACGAAATGTATAGAAATCCTTTCGTTCTACTGCTTAGTTAATATTCTGCATCAATGTCTACGCCAATGCATTTTAGTCGTGGCTCGTTATCGTTTCATCTCACTCTGTTTCGATTCCTAACCTTTGCGACATTCGTTTCGTGATAAATGTGTACAGTAATGCACGATTAACATTTGTTAAAATCTGCACGGTTAACTTTCCGTGATTCACCCCCCCCCCCCCCTATTCCCTTCTATTCAGCATTTTGAGCTCAACGAATCGTGTAAAATTGCATACATATTAAGTCAATTGAAAGTATAATAGTTTGAATTTTATCATATTTGGACTCATTTTGATCGGAAGAATCTCAAAAATGTATTTGGACCATTTTTATCGAAAAATAATCCAAATAGTATGCAGAGTAATATTTTATGTATTGTACGATTATTTTTTTTTATTATGGTAGTATTTTTTTGAAATACTGAATCTCAGCTGTCACTGTCCTGTGTACTATATCTACCTCGCTTCCTTCTCTTTGTCGAGCAATGTTCGAGTTCAGTTCTACACAAAATACACTACCCTGCACACATAACATTCACTGCTCGGTTCAAAAACTTACGAAACAACCGTGCATTACTGCACATGCAATCACCTTAGCCAATAACGAAAATGTGTGAAATTCGCGGTTGGATGACTTATATAATTCGTTGGAAATTTATGATCTCTACATTGTACATGCGTTCTATGAGTGGATGAATAGCTTTCAGTTTGTTTCTTTTTTTTTAACTCGAATCGGAACGTAGGCTGGTGGAGCGTAGATCCTATTACAGTGATTTCGCGATAAATGTGAAACTCAGGTCCACGATAAATGTGAAACTCAGGTCCACGATAAATGTGAAACTCAGGTCCACGATAAATGGGAAACTCAGGTCCACGATAAATGTGAAACTCAGGTCCACGATAAATGTGAAACTCAGGTCCACGATAAATGGGAAACTCAGGTCCATGATAAATGTGAGACTCAGGTCCACGATAAATGTGAACAATTTATCCACGCTATTAGAAGGGTTTTCCAGATAAATGCTTGTTGTTGAGATAATTAGTAATGCAAAGATGAACTTTTTCTATTATCGGTCTTTGAAAATATTATTCTTATGTATCTCGAATTTATCCTCTCGAGAACACTTTCATTAAAATCAGATTTATAGGTTAGGTGACTATCCTTATAATAGAGCATTGAAAATGCTCTATTACTCTACTGTGAAGAAACTCGTGGAAAAAGTTGTATCAAAGAAATGAAAATATGTTTAATTTTCGGAATTTGATTTGATCCTCTCGACAACACATTTTGTCGACGGAAAATTTACTTCGTATGCATCCCGGTACGTTTTACATGCACACAAACTTTCATTAAAGTCAGACTTCTAGGTTAGGAAAATTTCCTCGTAATACAATACACGATACCTTTTTGATCCACTGTAAGTGAAACATACGCCGTTATAAATGAAAGTTGCTAGCCGCTAAGTAAGAAAGGTTACATAAATTGCTTCGTTGCTTTTGCGATACGTTGTACAGCTCGCTAGATACCGTGGAAATGGACGTGGAGTACTGGTAAACAGGATATCGTGTAGCTAGTTATCGCTATTAACACCCGTCGATTGGCAATCGGTTTCGACGAATTAATATCAATGGTCGTAATGCGTTCGGAGTTTCGGCTCGCGATGGAAATTGGCCCCCGTATCAGTGTCAATCGTGTCGTTGGACAGAACGACGTTCTCGCGCTGCTACGGACCGCGAATTAGTTGAACGGTGAGTATAAACTTTCGCCGTGTTCTAATTCGGTAATTACGACCGGCGCTGAACGCGCCTCGTTCCTGGCGAAGAAAATAGGAAATACGGAAATTATTATTTCATTTGCACCGGCTCCTGTCGCGGTTTACGATCATCGTTCCGTGAAACGATTATCGCCCCTGCTAATGCCCGGGCTGGTTTCGATCTATGCGCGCAGAAATTGTAAAATGGGATCGGTGGATAAACGGGCCTATTTATGGTCGTAGGTATAACGTTGGATGTTCCATTTAACTATTTCGAACGTCTCCGTAGTTGGGGATGATAAGAGACAACAGCGCTCGAGGAGACAGGACTGTTTGAAATTTTGAAAACATTGATTGGTAATTGTTTAGAAAAGAGGGGAGGGTCTCACCGATTTCGAGGATTTTTGAACGTGTTGTAGAAAACATCATTTTCAACAATTTTTTCCTATATAATTGTTGGTCGGCTTTAGTTTCCGAGAGATTTGCAAAAAGTATTGCTACTACTCAATGAATATTGCCTATAGATTGCTTATAGTTACGTGTTTGTGGCAGTGTTTATAGTTTCTATAGATATAGCTGACTAGAACGAAGAAGGTAGCGAGATAGAGAGAGATAATGAGAAACACGCAGTAGGCAGAGCCCCATTGGCGTAGACGCAACATGTTACTACTATACAATAATTATATCTAATATAGGACAACAATTTTTGCTAGTTTTTTACAATATGCTAGGAAAGCGTTGGTTATATAATTACCAGTAGAAGTAAGTGAAATTCTTCTCAGCAACAAAAATAACAAAAATAACAACTCTTTCTTAAAAGGATGTATACTTTCTTTAAGAAGAAACTTAATTTTCTGATTTTTATTATTCTGTTCGCCCTGTATTTCTTATATACGGTAATAGAAATGTTACATTTTAATATCTTTAAAACATTGTTCTCTTGTGAAACATGTCTTCATACTTTTTTGTGGAAATTCGCTAGAGTTAAGTCGGATTGTGTCGTATAAAATATTTGATTCTGTTAAGGAAAATGATATTTCAAAATCATCTTTATGGTTCCTTCTATGGAAAACCTGTTAATATTACATAATATTCTCTTTTATGTTAAATAATTCTCAGAACGTGCGACTCGGGTACAATCCCTTTTGGATTCCATTAAAGAGAATCAATTATATTTCAAAATCATCTTTATTACTTCACCTATAGAAAAACTGTCAATATTACATAATATTCTATTTCATATTAAATAACTCTTATGAGAAGAAACAGACATTTTATGCTTTAAATATCAGCATAAAAGAAATCTCAGTAGTTTATAGTCTCGAAACTTTATATTTATACACGTATTGAGATAGGGACGCAATTGAAATCTATTCCTACTACTATGGCAGAGGGCGTGGCTAACGTTTAGAACGTGCGACTCAAATAGGAATGGGCGGTCCGATCCCTCCTTTCTCCTGTGCCTTTCCGCGAGACTTTATGTCAGCGGAAGACAATACATAGAGGCAGCCGCCAATGGACACACATAACGGGTGTACTTAACAACTCGACCGAGTAACTGAACCTAGAATAAAAGAACTTGACCCGACCTAATCCATTAAATTAGGTACTAATTTAAGTACCTATAGCAAGGTACTAGTTAAGTTACTAGTTAAGTTTAAGTTATACTAAGGTATTAGTTCAGTTTAAGTATGTTTCGGCTTAGGTTATTTTATTCCAGCCGTCTTGAATGATTTATTAAATTATAAATAATTAATACTCTGACAATGGCTAGATAACACTAAATAACGCGACTATGATACATGAGCTGTCTGTCGTCAACTGCCTTTTCGTTGGGTCTGCTCCGATCCCTGCCAACCTTTTTTTTTTTATTGCTCTCTTACAGGCACGGTCCTTAAAACTATGTTCTCTTAAAGCTATTATTGAAAATAAAATACGTCTAAACGTACTAGGTCGTTTAATCAGTTTTGTCGTTTTTTTCCATTGAAAAAATATGTGTGGAAAAATTTCTTCAATTTATGCCGTGTTTGGACTTATTTTAATCAGGAGAACCTCACCGATCCATCGCCACCATTTTTATAAGGATAAAATGAAACGTGTAGAAATTTAAATAATTGTACTTGGACGATTTATCGTAATGTGTGTGTCGTTTTTTTTTTTTTTTTGTTATATCTATTCATTGTTCTTTTTCATAGAATCTCAATTTGAGATACAGAGAAGTTTGGAGAATGCTTGAAGAAGGTTGTGAAGAAATTAGGTTATCTCTGGTTAGGACTTGAGGCAGGTCTTAGGTTAGGTTGGATAAAATTGAAATACCGTCTTCGTTCAATGTCAGTAGAAGCTGATTAACAAAATTTGATGATCGTCACAATACTAGGTTATTCAATAAGTTTTGTCGTTTTTCCCATTGTAAAAAAAAATACTATGACACTTCAACTGTTGAACAACTGTAAATATACGAAAGAGTCGACAGATCTACGTGAAACTTCACACATGTTCATGAAACAGTAGTACCATCTTTAGAAAAATAAAACGACGAACCTAATAGTTCCATTTTTTATCGAACGACAAAACTTATCGAGCAAGCTCTTATTTATGTACAAAAACTCATCCTTTAGGAGAAATATACACGAGGTCGATATATGCGTCAAAGAGGTTCTGAGAACACTTGAAGTGTTTACTTCATGCTGCAGATAAGAATTAGGGGACTCTGGAAAACTACATCTAATACCCTCTTCTACACCTGAGTTCTGTCTCGTGCTGTGTAAGGTTCTTACAAGAACGATATACCTTCCCGAGAAATAAAATACAAAGTAAAATACAGTAAGCTATAGTTCATTTTTTTCATAACCCATAAATAGCTACGTTTTCCTAAACTTACGCTATGCTAAAATTACGATACTACAGTAGTGATATTTTTTCGTACGAAGCTCCATTTTTGAATAATAGGATGTTAAACATTACTGAAGTACGAGTACACTAGACTGTGCGATAGGCTAATCTTCGTTATGTTTGAGTTTATTACTTTAAACTTATCGAGTTACTTTAAACAGTAACAATGCCATGACATGTATCTGATTTGAAAAGAAATTTTATTTCAATGTTTATCTCGTAGTATCTACAATAAGAAATTGAAGAACAGAACAATGATATCCATTGGACGTAGGAACAAATCATATATCTGTAGTGAAATCATATGCAACTGTAGTCAACGAATATTCAATATCGATTTATTCGGAAATGAAGCTTCGTATGAAAAAATATCGTTCCAAATTTTCCACGTGTTTTTTCATTTAGATTCGCTTGTTTTCAGTTTGTACCGCCAATTCGAAAATACATCGAAAATTGCATTGCTTCTCACTTGAATTTCCTACTGTGTATATAAATCAACGTGTACAATTTTTTCTCCTAAGATCTCGACTTATACCGCCTGTCTCGGTTCCGATGTACATCTACCTGTACATTGAACTCAGGCCCGCAAGAAAGAAATTATTATTATTATCTCACGAAGAAACGCAACAAGAAATGAATTTTTGAAAAAGAAGATTCCGTTGGATCAAACTGAAGAAATTAGCGAACAAAGAATCGAAAGTGCAACAACGAATCCGATTCAAATAAATTTCATCGGCATGTATGCTTCGGTCGTTTTTCCTGTTTTTTACACACGACGCTTCTCACGCATTCTTCTCACGCATTCTTCTCTCGCGTACTGTCCACAAACCGTCGCCATCACTGCAAAACGAAATTACCGACGCTTATCGTCGACAATTATTATCAAAGTGACGTCGAGTAAATCGTATCTGGAAAAAGAATACCATCGATCGTGCCGAACCGTGCGAACACCGTAGGAACGGTTACCAGAGGGCTCGTCGCGTTTCCACCCGATACCGATTCTAATCTTGGCAAACTCGACGAACACGGAGGGCAGAACACCGGCACATGAACGGGAAATTTCGATTCGTGGACCGAAATTGACCGGTTGGACGCGTAACGGTGGCGCGCTACATTTACCAAGCGACGCGAGTACTGCGAGTCACCGCGTAATAGACCCGGCACGTAGCGATGGACGCTGGAATCTCTGGCTCGCAAAATTCACGAACCATTCGAGAATACGAAAATTCGATGCTTTTACGACGTTCGTGGTGTTCGAGAAATGTTCAATGCTCGAGACGCTCGGAAAGTTTCCAATACATATTCATCTATTTGTTCACGGCTACGAGTTCTATTTATTTATTTATTTATTCAATTACAGGGTAGCTGGAAAATGGTTGTACGCACGGTCTTGAGGGAATTCTGTGCAATAAAATGAGGAGAAAGTGTGAGGTTTGGTTTTCGAGGAAATTCAATTTGAAATTTCTCACTTTTATTTCAGTTTACAAATACTTCGGGAAATTTTCTTTTCCTTACTGTGTACGTAAATGTGTTCGATGAATTAAATAAAAATTGAATTTATTTACCAGGAGGTAATTGTACGTAATAAAATAAGGAGAAAGCGTGAGGCTTGGTTTTCGAGGAAATTGAATTTGAAATTTCTCACTTTTATTTCAGTTTACAAATACTTCGGGAAATTTTCTTTTCCTTACTGTGTACGTAAATGTGTTCGATGAATTAAATAAAAATTGAATTTATTGACCAGGAGGTAATTGTACGTTATAAAATAAGGAGAAAGTGTGAGACTTGGTTTTCGAGAAAATTCAATTTGAAATTTCTCACTTTTATTTCAGTTTACAAATACTTCGGGAAATTTTCTTTTCCTTACTGTGTACGTAAATGTGTTCGATGAATTAAATAAAAATTGAATATATTGACCAGGAGGTAATTGTACGTTATAAAATAAGGAGAAAGTGTGAGGCTTGGTTTTCGAGGAAATTGAATTTGAAATTTCTCACTTTTATTTCAGTTTACAAATACTTCGGGAAATTTTCTTTTCCTTACTGTGTACGTAAATGTGTTCGATGAATTAAATAAAAATTGAATTTATTGACCAGGAGGTAATTGTACGTTATAAAATAAGGAGAAAGTGTGAGGCTTGGTTTTCGAGGAAATTCAATTTGAAATTTCTCACTTTTATTTCAGTTTACAAATACTTCGGGAAATTTTCTTTTCCTTACTGTGTACGTAAATGTGTTCGATGAATTAAATAAAAATTGAATTTATTGACCAGGAGGTAATTGTACGTTATAAAATAAGGAGAAAGTGTGAGGCTTGGTTTTCGAGAAAATTCAATTTGAAATTTCTCACTTTTATTTCAGTTTACAAATACTTCGGGAAATTTTCTTTTTCTTACTGTGTACGTAAATGTGTTCGATGAATTAAAGAAAATTGAATTTATTGACCAGGAGGTAATTGTACGTAATAAAATAAGGAGAAAGTGTGAGGCTTGGTTTTCGAGGAAATTGAATTTGGAATTTCTCACTTTTATTTCAGTTTACAAATACTTCGGGAAATTTTCTTTTCCTTACTGTGTACGTAAATGTGTTCGATGAATTAAATAAAAATTGAATTTATTGACCAGGAGGTAATTGTACGTAATAAAATAAGGAGAAAGCGTGAAACTTGGTTTTCGAGGAAATTGAATTTGAAATTTCTCACTTTTATTTTAGTTTACAAATACTTCGGGAAATTTCCTCCTTCTTACTTTACACGTGAGTATGCTCGACGAATTAAAGAAAATTGAATGTATCGTCCAGAAGGTATTGACCAATTGTACGTAATAAAATAAGGAGAAAGTATGAAATTTGATTTTCGAGGAAATTGAATTTGAAATTTGTCACTTTTATTTTAGAATACAAATACTTCTGGAAATTTTCTTCTCCTTACTGTGTACGTAAATGTGTTCGACGAATTAAAAATAACTGATGGTATTGAAACGTATTATTATTTTTTAGTTATTACTTGCAACAGAAGACATCCACAAACTCCCAGAGCGAGTAACGTATCGTCATATTCTCGATTAGAATAGACATATTGTTAGTTAGTGTTAAGTTTTAATTTAAAATAATAATGGTATATTTCTCCCGAAAATAAGGGTACATTGTCATTCAATTCAATATTCTTTTGACTCGCACCATTGAACTTCTGTGGACAGTTCTCGTTGTTTGACTAACATCATTCGTAAATCAAAAAAGCAGTTATTGATATTATAGATATAATAAAAAGCGATTTGTTTTCTAAGGTTATTATTGCTTCGTTAATTTTAAACGATATAATTTTTAAAACTTGATGAAAATAAAAGAAAAATGAATGAAATTTTATTATTTATTGCTGACTTTCTCAAAATCTCTCAATATAGTGACTTACACCATTTCTGAGCACATCTCTAATATTAATTGAGCGGACGATTGTTATTTATTCTACTGTCCGTATCAAAATTAATGGAAACGTGCATAATTTTTGCACAAAACAAAATGAAGGTTGAGCTTCTAAAATATGTTATTATCCGAAATTGACTTGCATCACTTTTTCTTTTAACGGTTCGAATAAAGACAGCTAAATCTAGATGGACAACACACGAAAGTGTCTACATTTAAGTGTAGTATTAGAGCTGAAAAATCGAGCAAATCGCAGTAATGGTTTATATATTTATATCGTTTTATAACGATTCTAAGAAAATTTGATCGTATCTATAAACAAGATTACCTACAACGTGTCGATCTTGAATCGATTTTTCAACAAATTGACTTTTTGTAGATCGATTTGTCAACAAATTGAAATTTTCTAGATCGATTTTTCAAGAAATTCACTTTCCGTAGATCGATTTTTCATCAAGTTGATTTTTCATAGATCGATTTTTCAACAAATTGATTCTTTCGTAGACTAATTTTTCAACAAATTGATTCTTTTTTAGGCTAATTTTTCAACAAATTGAGTCGTTTGTAGATTAATTTATCAACAAATTGACTTTTTCTAAATCGATTTGTCGACAAATTGAAATTTTGTAGATCGATTATTCAAGAAATTGACTTTCTGTAGATCTATTTGTCAACAAATTGAAATTTTGTAGATCGATTTTTCAAGAAATTCACTTTCCGTAGACCGATTTTTCATCAAGTTGATTTTTCGTAGATCGATTTTTCAACAAATTGATTCTTTCGTACTCTAATTTTTCAACAAATTGATTCTTTTTTAGGCTAATTTTTCAACAAATTGATTCTTTTGTAGGCTAATTTTTCAACAAATTGAGTCGTTTGTAGATTAATTTATCAACAAATTGACTTTTTCTAAATCGATTTGTCAACAAATTGAAATTTTGTAGATCGATTTTTCAAGAAATTGACTTTCTGTAGATCGATTTTTCAAGAAATTGACTTTCTGTAGATCCATTTTCAACAAATTGATTCTCTTTTAGGCAAATTTTTCAACAAATCGATTCTTTTGTAGGCTAATTTTTCAACAAATTGATTCTTTTGTAGATTAATTTATCAACAAATTGCCTTTTTCTAAATCGATTTTTCAATAAATTGATGTTCCGTAGAACCATTCTCCAGCCCAATTTTTAATCAGATCAATTTCCGAACATTCGGTCCATATCGATTCGAAAAATCGATTTCCTCGAGAAGAATCGGGGTGGCAGCATCCGTTACAATTGCTCGCAGTTGAAAAATTCGCGCGACTGTACGTTCCTCGCGCCCATCGCTACTCGCGCGAGCCCCGCTCGATTCTCCGTAACGAAACGCGGAGTCCGCGCGCGCTACGCCATCGACGGACAATACAATCTCGTCGAGCGGTGAACGAGGAAGCGGGATACGCGGTTAAGTATATTACAGAAATTGCGCGAGATGACTGGTCCATTTGTAAATGAGATCGAAGCACAGGTTGGGAAAGTGGCCGCCGAAACCAGCCGTACGGAGACGAGGAACCCGAAAATAGGATGGCGTATCCGCGCGGAATTTCGAGCCGAGAGAAAACCTAACGAAAGGGGAACAAGAGAGTGTAACACGTAACGGATAAAAAATTGGATTTAAGGTTCGAGAATGGCTGGCAGCGCGCTGAGGGAAAATGTTGTTGGCGCTCTCATCGGCAGTGATGAAGTGTGTATTAAGTCGGACCGGTTCGTCTCTCGTGGTAAGCACCGGCTGTGAAACTCCTCGAAACTTTCGGATTCTAGCCGCGTGTATGTTTCCTTTTTCCACGTTACACCGATATCGCGTATCACGGTCGCGTTACTTGGAAAATATTCATTAGCGGGGTTTCCTTTCCGAAGGGCTCGCCACCGAGTGCTCACGGTTCGCGTAATTGCGACACTCGCGGACTTATTAAACCATCGGGCTCGTCGAGACCCGCGTGGCGTTAATTCACGTAACGGAGATCGGTGTCGCGCTTTATTACGCGAATTATTCCCGCGCACGCGCCGGATTGAATTCCGTTCGGTAATCGTCGAATTTTTACGTTTCACCCCTCGGATCTATCTCCGCGATGGTGTTGTAAACGAATCGACGAGTATCCCCCCACACACAACCGATGAGAACGGGTCCAAACAAACGTATTTTCGTAATTCAGGATTCGCATTACCGATCCAAACACTGCACGCTCGATCGTGCGTAACTTTATTTTTGTTTGAAATTCCTTTTCATCGGTTCTCGTGCTTTCATACGATTTTTTATTTCCATTCGCCCAGAACGACCGAACTCTCCGTATTTATTTATTTTATTTATTCGTACACGGCGTAAACCTTTCCGGTAGAAAAAAAAATAACTGGTACCGGAAATGATACACGGAGTGTCTCGTAGTAACTTTCTACGTGCAACGAAATCGATGGGTGTGGCCTTTACGGGGAATTCGAAAGATTTTATCAACTAATTCCGATACGCTCCATCGAATTTTATTAGTACAGGATTTGGAATATTTGTTACGAAAATTGAGGTTTTGTTGAGGGAATGTGGTATGTTTTGTCGCGTGTTTGGATTCTATGCAAATGAAAAATTTCAATGTTTCGTCTCGAACTGTTTCTTCGAGAATTTCTTTATCGATCGCGAAACGATTATCGAAGTATCGACTTTTTCGAGTGGTTCGATTGTTAGGCGCCGATGAAACTTTTCCAACAGTCGATTCTTTTCCATGCAGAGTAGATCTTTGGTTTCTTGCAGAGAGGTGGTCCATTGAATGTTTACGCGAAATTTGTTTTTAATATTTTCAAAATCATTTCAAATTACGCTAACGTATGTTAAGTCCATTATGCTCGAGTAAGAAGGCACTAATTAATTTGATCGTACTGCACTGTGGGTCTTATCAAAGTACGATACAGCATTCCGAAGGTATTGGTATTTTTCCAAATTTTGTAAATCTAATAGTAAATCTTGGAGATTTGAAACTTTCGAAGATGACGCTCTCGAAATGTGCTGCAAAGGTTAAAGTTTGTTCGAAAATTGTACAATGTGGACAGTATAACATCGTTCAGAGAATCATTAAATATAACATTATTTTTCTTACAACTAAATCTAACAATGTGATATTTTGTTTCATTCAGATAGATATATAATATAAATTTAGCATAACACTTTAAAAATATTAATGAATCGAATGTAAATAAATAAATAAATAAATATATATTTTCCACGATATTTAATACGCAGAATTTTGTTGGCAACTCTCCCTCTTTCTTTAAACATTGAATGTTAACTGTGGTTAAGAATATGTGTTTACTTAATATCTATTTCACTCTTGTTCGATATTAATCGATTAATTTTCTTACTATCATCTTTTGCTACTAAACGTTTATTTCATTATTGTTGTTTCTTACTCCTTATACTTTCCTGTATTATACGTCTCTATGTAATACGATGTAGTTCCATTGATATATATTAATAAATATTATATATTAATCTTCATTGTATTACATGACTCTATTTGGTTGTTCAATAAGTTTGCCGTTTGATAAAACGTATTGAACAACCTATTATCTAAGAAGAGTGTACTCCCTGCGATATATGTATCGATAAATTAAATGAAACTAAATTAATTTCGAAGCGACCCCGAGCGGCCGAAACATTTGGCGTAAACTCGACGTCATTCGCCGGTAAAGGGTAGACCTCGAGCGGCCGAAACATTTTGCGTGGACTTGTAACGACGCGCTCTATAAATTACGGAATTCGGATAATTTTAAAGTTAGTTTAGACGCGCGATATAGGGTAGAGTGAAATTCATTACACGTCCGGCAGAAAGCATTTGGCGTTGTAGCAAATGAAATGCGGCGTACCGATGAAATTTTTAATTAACGCGAAATAAATAAATGTCGTCAACCGGACTACCGGTATGCGGTTTGCTTTGTTCTAAATAGCAACTGTACGCGTTACGGTGAAAAGGATAGCCAGATGTTTACGGTTCCACGGACGGAATATTTTTTTCCGCGTTTTGCGATATTCCATTTTCTTTTTCCGTGTAATTCACGCACAATACCACGCCCATGACAGTGGACCGGTACTTTTGAATGCGTAGCCCGATTACTACCGATGAACGGAAAATTTGAATCCTATTCATTTTAGTATTGACCGTTATCACCGTTACCGATGATGAATCGCAAAACGTACGAAACTGTGAATTTGTAAAATAGCGTATATACGGATGTAATTTAATTATTTCTTTACACCCAGTATCAATTCCGAAATTTCTATCGATACAATACATTTGAAATGCGTTCGAGTGAAATACTCGTTGCTGGTGAACGAATAAAAAAAAAAAAACGGTGGACGGTCGATGATCCATGATATACTATACCGGGTGTCCAATTTAAATTGACCCGATGAAATATCTCGTGGATAATAAATTGAAAAAAAAAAAAAAATTGGAAAACGTTTATCCCGACTTTGAGAGGGTCATTTTTGAGATCATTCCTTGATCAACTTGTTTTGTTTTTTTTTGTAATATAAATCGATACTTTTATTTCGGAATTCTATTGTACGAAAAATTATATACAACGTATGTTCCACTAACCAAAAATGTTGATCTCGAAATGACCTTGGAACACCCACACATTAAAAACTAACAGTACCACTTGAATCTCCTCTCAAAAAACATGAAAGTCGTGTACCAAGTTTCTTTTTTTATTTAATTGCCTATTAGATATTCCATTAGGTTAATCTAAATGAAATACCCTGTGTATGGAACGTTTCGTACAACACGTAAATAAATACAAGTCCGCATAAAAGGCATTTGTGAATACAACTCGATATTCGTTGCATAGAAGAGTAACATAAAACCGTATAAAAATAGGATCACGGCGTTTTGTCTCGAAATACGAAAATTAACGAAGATAAAATAATAATGACAATACAGTGCAAAGCCTTTAATCGAGTATGCGGACCCGCCCATGTTTCTGAATATTGAATTAATAGTTAATAGCACGGAATGAATGTATAAATAATCGCGATGCGTAATTTAACCAATTCGAAACTAACGAGCACATTGCCTTTTGTTCATCCGTGTATTTTACTCGGGTGAATTGTATCGTTACTTTCGTTGAAAAAGTTTTGTAGATTCGATATATGAGAAACCTAAATCCATCGCACGTGGATACTTTATCGAAACGTTGCTTTGTTTCTACACTCTACGTTAGCGACGCGAATAAATCCATAATAAATAATACGTCTGTCTAATGTTACCTTTACCCATAGAAAAACCAGACGACGTGACTCATTGCCTATAGGGTGTCCAAAAAAAATTCCAAAGCTTCCATGTGTATCCACGTTTCATCGTTTTGGATGTCCAAAGCGTTGGAGGAGAGGATTGTAGGTTTGTGTAATCTATTCTGATTTAAAAACCGGCTTCGACTCTTATCATTCTTTAAATATTATCAAATTAAAGTCGTATGACATTTTTGATACGTTTGTAGACAAAAGACACTTTTTCAAATTCATTAGCCTCTCTTTGTACACTTTTAATGCTACATTTCCCTCAAAATATCGACCTTGTATCTTTACTTTTCAATCTATTTATAATACACGTTTTCTTTATTGTTTCTTTCCTCTATTTGTCGATGATTGAACATTGTTTCCATGTTTTCGAGGACTCAATTAGTTTTAAAATTATTCAACGGGACCTTAACCGTTTTGAATTATACTGTCAACGAAACAATTTGTCGTTTAATTCATTGGGAGAATATTTTTTATAAAATGTGTAATAATTAAAAATAAGTGGGGTACGTGATATGTATAAATGTTTCATTATTCGATTCTCTCGCTCGAGAAGCAATTTATTTAATTATTTTACCGACGAATCCATTTCATGTTTGGTCGACGATATCCGAGGCTCGGGTTCTAATTTTATTTCTCTATTATTTGTTTAATTTTTAAACGGGTTTAACGTTCTGGTACACAAAACTAGAGAAAATAGACGAGTTATGTAAACGATTATTTTCGAAATATCGAAATATCAATAATTAAACGAAATCTTTTCACTGGTATTTGTAGCATTACTTTTAGTTTCATTTACAGAGTATCCAGATATTTTAATAAAACATGCTTTTAATAAGCATCTTAAAAATTCTTCGCTGTTCTTTAATTCTTAAATAAATAAATAAATAAATAAATAAATAAATAAAAATACCAGTGTCGCTGCTTCAGGGATTTAATACTGGCATATGAATTATTAAGTTGTTCGGAAAGTCATTTCGTTTTTTTTTGGTGAAGATGAAACACGGTTTCTTTAGAGTGTACAAACATTTTACTAAATTATATATTCTCCATTTTGGAAAACGAAATGACATTCCAAACAACCCAATAAATACAAACGAACCTATACTGGTATTGATATAATACAAAATTAGTATTATTGAAATATCAATATTGGTATTGAAACCGATATATAGCCGAAAACCGAAATAAATCCAATCATTATTGTTATAAACAATCTCGGTGATTTTTAGAAATTTGTCTATTCTTACCCAATATTTAAGCGAAATCGAAAGAAACTTCAACATTCTACGACTTACTGTGTACTTACATACTTATATACTTATAACTTATATACTTACATTATTTATACTGTACTACGTCTTACATTCCATTATATTTTATTATTCCTCATTATCTTGCACACAGTATAGTTTCTCACCAGTTAAATCGTCAAACAATCGTTAAATGTAAACGATGAACGGTTTTCTAACCCTATTTTGAAAGATTCGTGTTTCACAAACAATTAATATCGGGATAGATACTACTTTCAATATTTTTGAAACTATTTCCACCAAATCGTCGATTCAATTATTTCTTTTTATACTTCTTCGCGATTACTTACGATTACCTCCGCGTTACGATCGTACGAAGAATCGAAAACCTGGATGTATATGTATATGTCGATATACTTGAAGAAATGAAAAAAAAATTGAACGAAAATCATTAACAGCAAGCGAAAGAAAACGAGTACACCGTGTAAGGGCGGGTCGTTTGTTCGGGGGTTTATCCGCGATTTAAAACGAGGGGTCGTCGTAAATAGCGTTATCTTTGCTATTCCTTCCATCAGGATCCACTATCAATCAGCGCGGAGAGGAACGAGAAGTCCGGTGTATCGGGGCTCGGCTGGAAGTAATTTGTAGTAAGAAAAATCTCCACGGTGGTAAAGAGATCGATGATAACGTAACAGTAAGCTTGGCACGAACTACACGTGCTTGGCCATTTCTCTTTTTTCACAGGGGCTTTATGAAATTTGTATATCCCACGTAAGAAGCTGCTCGACGTACAGTGAATCAAAAAAGTATTCGAACACCGTATTATAAGGAAATTCCCTTAACCTGCGTGTTTCATTTAAATGAAAGTTTGTGCGCATGTAAAGCATACTGGGACGCATATAGACGTAACCTTTTTGTCGACAAAAAATATTCTCGAGAGGACGAAGTCAAGCCCCGGAAATTCAATATATTTTCATTTCTTTGATACAGTTTTTTCTACGACTCTTTTTACAGTAGAGTAACAGAACATTTTCAATATTTTGTTACAAGGGAAGTCACCTAACCTACAAGTTTGATTTTAATGAAAGTTTGCGCCCATGTAAAGCATACCGGTCCGCATACGACAACACTTTTGTCGACCAAAAATGTTCTCGAGAGGATAAAATCGAGACTCGAAAATTCAACGTTTCTTTATTTTTTTAATACAATTTCGGAGCACTGGAAAGTAAATATTTTTTTAAGAAACTTTTTGTTGTATCTCGCACAGTTACGTAGTTACAAAGAAAATGAGAATCGGCCTTTACAGTTCCACTTTCTCTTCGATTTTTCAAATACAACTTCGTAATAGTACGAAATGGAGCAAAGAAACTTTTCATACGAAAACTGTTCAGCTTTTGGTGCTTTGTCGTTCGGTTGCAATAAAGTCCCAAGAAAAGTTACGTTAAAAAAAATAAAAAAAGACGTTAAAACATTCTTCATTGTTTGAATATAATTCGTTTGGAGTACTTTTTTCACTGTTGAACGATAGAGCACTATAAACTGAATATTTTTGTAAGAAAATTTTTGTTGCATCTCGCACGATTGCAAAGTTATAAAGAAAATGAAAATCGTTGCAAGCTTCGGTTGAAATCAGCCTTTACAGTGTCGTTTTCTTTTCGATTTTTCATATACAACTTCGTAATAGTGTGAAATAGAACAAAACTTTTCATATGGAAAATGTTCAGAAATGTTCTAAGAAAAGTTGCATTAAAAAAATTAAAGAAATATATTAAAACCTTCGAAACTCGATTTCATCTTCTTGAAGAGATTTCCTTTGGACCAAAAAAATCTCTTTCTATACGGACTGTTATGCTCAACGTGTACGTAAACTTTGATTAAAATCAGTCTCACAGGTAAGAAGAATTTCCTTACAATACAGCTTTAAGAATACTTTTTGGAGCCACTGTATAAGCTAGCCCATAAAAACGGACTGCTCGCCCGGATATTAAAATAGAAAGCCCCGCGAATTGTGCTCGAACACGCAACGCATTTATGAAATTTTAACGGAACAACCGAAATCTCGTGTTTCGTCCAAAACGTGAAAAAGATACGGTCGTGTTAGTGGAACAAGTTCCCCTCGATTGTTTTCGCCTTAGGTTTCACCGTTAAGCTGCGTTCTTCTTCTCCTTTTTCTGCTCCGGGATACGCTCGTCCCTGAGAATTACGTGGCTGTAGTTATGGCAGGTGATTAAGAGTTCGTGGAAGAAAGTTTTTGCAGCGCACGTTCAACGAGTTTCGTCCCTCTGCCATCCCTTTCCTTTCTTGTTTCTCGATATTTGTTGATCTCTTACTCGTGGCTGCAGTCTGGGTAAAATCAAGCGACCGCTCAAGGCCGCCCTTACGAGGTAACGAGAGTGGGGGTAGCAAAAATACATGGAGGGGATACTCCATTGAACCTCGAACGGTTAATTCGTTTTGCGAGTTCAGTGACGTTACGCGAAATTAACGGGACAGTTTGATACTATGATAGATACTCTCATTTGATAATTATTCGGAAAAGTGGCCTCCTCGTCGATTTCGATAAGATTGAAATATGTTGTCAAGAGCGTTATTACAAATAACTTTTTCCTATACGAGTTATCGTCTCTCGGTTTTAGTTTCGAAAATATTTGCGTAAAACTGTAGGAAATATTGTATTCAATTTTGCTTATGTGTGTAAATTCATGGAAGCATATGTATTATTAAAGAATATATGATTACATATATATGATACAGTGATTGTCGTGTAGTTACGAATTATGTTAAGATTAGACTACTTTTTCTTTCCCCCCTCCCTTGTAACTGTTCTTTATCTTTAGCAGAGAGCCATTCGATTAATGTGTGAAAAGAATCGATTTTTGAAAGTTCCGAACTTGAATACCCCATAATTCCACCGAAGTTACCCTCGCGTGGATTTACAAGTGGCACAGAAGTGTTAATATCTCGTCGGATAAAAGTCTCCCTTAATAATTCGGTTCACGTGCAGGGAACGTTATATTGCGAAAGGCGCCATGAGGAGAAATCGGAAGAATTAAGATCAGAACTGTCAAGAAAGTTGGCCAATTTCTTTTTCTTCTCGTTCACCCTTCAAACCCTTTTCACAAAATGACGATCTACTCGTTCAACTTCCCGCTTTGAAAATTACTTTGTATCTTTTGCCAGTACATCCTTTTTTAATCCGTTCGGAACTTCTTTTCTCGTAACACAGTTTCATTCTCGTTAAATTCAGTGACATCCGGCGATTATACCTTTGCACATTTCTCGCTCGTAAAATATAAATACGCGGGTGGCTCTAGTTGCAATTAAAAGATTCGAAAATTTCACGTTGATTTAACGTTTCCTCGTTACCGTGTATTATCGCTAATTACGCGTTTCAATTATACATAATGGATAGATCCGTGTGTTTTCGTGATGTAAGGGCCATTTAAATTTAGAAGTAAATGCTTGACGAGGGTACACGTCAAAGTGGACCTTGATAATGAATGTGATAGACGTAATTGTCCGACCAATATTTAAAAAGGTAACGAAGAATATTGTACGAACGACTATACAGGGTGTCGAAAGAAAAAGATTCGCTGCTTTCAGGCTGGATAATACTCGTGAAACGAAGGAAAAGAGTTCGAATGAACGTGTTTCGAGAAACTAATATTCTCGAAATTCGAAACAATTTTCCATTTCGATCGACGCATAACTTACGCGCTTCTGGTGATCAACAACAAATCACCTCATTATTTTCTCCAAATCCAGTTATTTCCCAATCTTAATTTTTCCGTATATACTTTTCATACAACGTTTAAATATATCTAAATATACTCATCGATCCATAAGAATATCTATGAATACTAAATTTTCCAAGGCATTTATCAGTCCCAAATCGTGACGTATTCACCACCATGCTTTACAGTTGCTACCATGCTTTTCAAATCTAATGCTACGCCTCTTTTTCTTCACACTTTGGAGAAAAATACGCGCTTCAAAAATATTCTACTCAACATTCGTCAACGAATAACACTCCCAAAATTGTATATTCTCGTTTTCAAGATATTTTCGAATCAAATTCTCTCAGAACCATCATTTTTATACGTTTTCGTGCAGTACTATTTTCCCCAAATCGTTTTCCGCTTCTTCGGCTACTTTCGAGGCACTTTTACATTTTACCGATAATTACGCGCGTAAATCGCACAGTTCCCTTTTATAAATAAAAATAAAAGAAGCGCCATCGCGCCGCTTGGTTTCTTTCGTACTCGTTTGGAGAAAGCGACAGTATTTTTTCAATAATTCTTGGAACTCAACCGATCAAGATGTTCAAGTAGACTCGAGTTTCACCGAATTACCGAAGAGCAAAGTTTTTCATACGTATTTTCCAATCCCTCGTATAATTCACCTGCGTTACATATCGATGAAGAGTACACTTCGTACTTATGAGAAATCATCGTGTACAGTCCACAGAAGAGCTGATAGTCGATTTGGTAAAATAACAGGCCCTTGCAAAACGAGTATTTATCGTTATCGCGATTTGAAAGTAGTGTCGAGAATGAGTATTGATCGCGTTTCAAATATTTAAATATCAGTGTAGTCATAATTTCAAATATCAGTGTTGCAATCTGTTCGATTCTTCCAGAATCGCGACGTTTCGACCGAAAGAGAAAATTGTTTACAATTTCGAGGGTGTCGATGGTCTCGAGCCACGTTTATTAAGATTCTTTTCGCCGATTTCACGAAACACCATCCTCCCCGGAAGTATCTCGATATTTTTCCCTTCGATGCTCCGTATGATCGTTTAATTGCTACTCGTTGCCGGGCTAATCTTCATTGTACGCGATGTTTGTAGATTTGCCGATCCACGGTTATTGCGTTTCAGATTTGCTGAAAAGTTTTTATCGAATTCAACCCCGGTATAATTTTAAAGCTGATCGTCACGCGGTTACAAATATTCATTAAAAGTATATCTGAATATCGAACGAACGACTAACGAACACCCCTGTAAAACGATGACAAAATTGTTAAATATTTATGAAATAATGACCCGTTACACGAAAAAGAATATATAATAATTAGCGATCGCATTAAAGATGGATTTTCGTTAAATAAATTTGAATTCGTTGCCGAGTGCATTAACGTCGTTAAATTATACGCGGACCCGATGCATGATTAATACAGGGATTTGCCTTGTTCCTCGTACTCGTTCATAGTTCGAGGGAAAATACAGCATTGCTGGGTTAAGCAATATCCGTCCCGCAATCTCGAGCAAGGCCACTCGTTTAGACGGGAATTGGTCTTATCTTTGATTAAATGCAGACAACGCCGATACAAGATCGTAATTACTCTAGATTTACGTCGAGGGTGTGTCCTCGAGATTGTGGCGTAAATCGAGCCACTGTAAAAAGTAATTTAATCCAGCCGAACTACGGCTTGGATCTTCCACGAAATTCGTATTCCCTGCTAACCATCGAAGATCATTTGTCTCTCGTCGTGTCTGGGTCTTTTCGGACCCGGGGCGACCTTTCATTCGATTTACTTAAACGACAATTAATAGATCGTTGCAGCATCCTTGCTGAGCCCTGAGAGTTCAAACGAGTTCGAGTATTAAATCTAACAACGGTATCTTGAACCGTGACTGAAACCTAACCTCAATATTCTCGAAATATTCATCGATCAGTTGTGCGTGAAGATATTATGTACAATAGAGAATTTATCTACGAATATTTCGAAAATATCGAAGATACGGTTTATCGTGTACTTTGGTAGTTTTCGATTTGTTTCTATATCTGGGAATCCATTTCTTTGTATAATACTTACGTGGTATATATAAATGTACATTGGACGTATTTATTTACTATTTAACCTCTATGTTATATAAATGTGAGAAAATAAATAGACAAGGGCAAAGGAAATAAAAAAATACGAGGGTTACTAAATAAAAAACTAAAAGAGATATTTAATCCTCACTGTACGTATCTGGGTCTTTTTGGACCAGAGAGACTTTTATATCGCACGATTGTAACGTTAGTATAGCTTTCCTTAGAAATTAATAAAAGTACGATAAAATAATAGAATCCCACGGTCGTTTATATCGCTGCTATCGCAAGAGTAATAGCGATATTAGTTATATTAACTCTTTGGTATATAGTCGGTTACAAAATGTCTCACCTTTCTGATAAAAATTAATGCTGATATGCATAGTGGAATGATCACCATGAAAAATTAAAATAACACCATACAAGTTGCATGGTGAGACTGTTAATACTCCGCCTCGTAATTAAATATCTAACCGATCGATTTCTCAGTTTTGGTCATTTTGTATAATTTTACAAGTTTAACAGCAAACGTATCGGAGAGTTGAAGCAGTCTCTTAAAAACAGTAGACCGAATTATTTGATTATTGCGTATCGTTTCAACGCAAGCATTCGTGCCTTCTATCTTTAAATTATAAAGTAACATTTAAAATCGTCCTTCGACTTTTGTCGTACTTCGCCTTTAGCCAATTACGTAGTTTAGTATGTACACTGCATAAATTACACCCCTGAAATATTTCACCGTATTAAGGGGAGAGATTCGAGTAAAATGTTAAATTAAAGGTGATTTCGGACAATTCTTTCATAACGTAAAACCTCGATGAAACTTCTCGTCACATTCCACGTATACTCTTTAACATTTTAAAGTGCAAATTCTTTTCTTCGTTACAATTTATCAGCATTTTGCGAAGTATTAAATATTCTTCTCCACGAACCCTTCCCGTCAACGGAGTGGCAATCTAGCATTTTTTTTTACGTTGATTTAAAATAAAAAATCAAACGCAATTTTTCGTAATAGTTCCTGTTTGAAGAATACAAAGTCAAAATTGTTGAGTTTCTCTCGAAGAATCTCTCCCCTTAAGTCTCTTTCTCCACCATATTTTCCCATTGTTTGAAACAACGAATAATACCAGAGTATTCTGTTCTAACTCTGTCATCCTGTACAGAGACGAGATACGTGTACCGAGATCGACGAAATCGAACGTTGTACATTCTAGGCGCTGAAACTTTGCAAAGAAGACCGTGTAGCTTTTCACATGTGTCTTCGCAAAGAATCGCTTCCTTTCCATTCGCATCAAAAGTTTCCATCCACTCTGCGCGATATAACCTGGGATTAAATTAAAGTAAAATATATATATATATATATATTTTTTTTTTCTTTTCTTGCGAAAGCGGTGTCCTTTTTCTCTATTTTCCAACCCCTTTCAAACCTCCGTGGCTGCAGCTTCCTCTCGTGCTACGCGATATTTTCAATGTTTCGTTCGTTGCTTCGCTCTCGTTGCGATTTTTCCATGCAAGGTGATAAATTACTCACCCGCCGTGTTATCTTCCAGGTATTTAGTTTAGTCCGAAGCAGCGTACACTCAAGTTAATGGGAATCAAGGTGTCGCCGTTATCTTGCTCGCTTCCATTGAACCCCCGAGATGTTTCCGACTGCGTTACACGAAGTCTTTTATGCAGTTCCAACGGGAAGAAACCCGAAGCAAATAAATCAAACGGTCCTCGAGGCAAAACGTTTCCGTCGGAAGTTAAAATTACTCGTCAGGCAAATTGCACTCTTCTCGAAAAGTAATTATATTCTACGAACCGTTTCGTACGGATCCTTCCTTTGTGGTCCCGTACAAAATGACATATCCATGATCGTGAACACCTCGAGTTTCGAAGTAAGAAACCCTCGCAACGCTGGCAACGAGTCTAGTTCGAGTTCGGACACAGCTCACAACAAACAGCTTCCAACGGACACTCAACCAGAGAACACATCGGGTAAAATAGTCTAGTTTTAACCAGTCGTTCGTAAATATAAAAATGAATGCGTATTTGTTCATTTTTTTAACGCGTTCTCAGAAGTTTAAGTAGGCAAACTTCAGAAAGGTGGACGTTTAACAGAGGTAGTACCCCACAGATAGCTTGCAATAAAGACTCGATCAGAACACACATCCGTTAAAATAGTCCAGTTTTAACCACTCTTTCGTAAATGTAAAGATAACTAGGTACTTGTTCATTTTCTTAATTCATTCACAGAAGTTTAAGTAGGGAAACTTTCGAGAGCTTGACGTTTAAGGGGGGACACCACTCTGAGACGTGAAAAAATGGATAAAGTTTGCGAATTTCTTTTCCAAGTAGTTACTAAATGGAAAACGTAGTCTTTTTCAGAGATTATAAATATAACTTTCAGCTTCATTTTACAATTATGCGAAAGTAAAAATCGTACAAAATGGCGAAGTTATTCGCTATTCCCAGAACCCCTTCTGGTGAAACACTGTTTGTTGGCCGCCACAGTTAATAAGAACTGGGAGGTTTGAAATAAAAAAATATTGTCGAATCATAAACTAGAGACTATTATTTAAAATGTAGCGCAGGATTTTTCGAAAATTTTAATATTTGTAAAAATGTTTGAAGAAAAAACAATCATTTTTATAAAAAAAATTTAAATGTTTGTAAAAAATTCAATAATTAACACATTACGTAAGCTACATGGTAGTATTCTCCATGCAGAATATTTCCATAAAATTTCAAGCAAATCGAATGCGTAGTTCCAGAGGTTTCGTGTCGGCCAGGTTGAAAAATGTAGTTTTGAGAAAGATGTAAAACAAGTTTCAAGATGTCTTTTTTCTCTCATAGAGGAGAATTTTTTAAATTTTACTTTCGGTCAGATATCCCAGGTCCATAAAGGGTTCCTTCTGCCTTACAAAAATTGTCAGTTTTCTCTTTTTGGATTTTTCTAAGAAATTGTCGACCCCTTTTGTCATTTTCTTCGGTCTTTGTTGCAGCTTTACTTAGTCGTCGCTCGTCCATTTGACAGTGATCATAACTGATCGAATCTATTGTTAAATTCATTAATTGCATCATTAGCAAAATATTGTTGCAGCTGTCGTTAAAAGTGTTAGCAGCTGTAAATGCTGCAATGTCAACTGTACTTCTTCTACTAAACATTATTTTAGGAGCTATTGTCCAAATAATTAAATTCAAACTCTTGTTGTTTCGAATGAAACCACCTTTGCATCTTTGTAATAGCTCGTCAATGCTAATGTTCTCATACATTGGAAGAATGGTATCCTGAACAATTTGTGGTAGAGGATTTTCTTGTACATCATTTTCTAAACTATTCGTTACTTTTGCTACCTGCCAAGAGGATTTTTATCTGACGAAATTTTGTAAAAAACGTACTCCATATTACTTTCTTCATTGCCTCCTTACAATGGGAATTTCGTCGAACAGCAAGACCATAATATATTGTTCATTCATTTATTGACTTATCAATCAAGATTCCAATCTCTTCCAGACGGTTCCAAACACTTGTAATTCCCACTTCATTCGCAAATTATTCATCCGGCCACAATTTTCGAACACGTTCAGAGTTTATTGCACTCTATATACGATATAAGAAACTTGAATTACATTCAACAGAACTCTCTTCCTAAGAGTAATAAAGAGTCACCTTGAAACAATGTTTCCGTTTCATCTGGTCAGTGTTACATGGCACACGGTCTATAAGAGCTTTTCGTGTGACACGACCTGTCCAATTATTTATCGCTGCAACTTCGTTAAATGTTTGAATTTCGATGTATCTTTTCGACATAACATTCTGAATGCTTCAAAATTTAATAAAATAAAAAAAAAGAAAATTTGACTTTTTCAACTCGTCAGGGTGGTGTCCCACCTTAACACAGCTTGTAGCGACAAATACATACTCTTGATCGTGAATACTAGTGGTAAATTTTATCGATACTCGAGGCATTGTCGTGTATCGATTTCACGGTCACAATGCACCGATTGACCGTAGCTTTTGTCGCGTCTTTGTCGAATTTGACCTGGTACATAGTCACGAAGATACTGTTCAGAGTTGGATAGAGGACGAGACCATAGAATGCGAACACGATTGGTCGCAATGATTCAGCTTCACCTCCACTGACGCCGAATTTCAAATGTATTACGAACTATAGTACTGTGCAGAGATCGCAAGTCGTCGAGTCCCTACAAATCGAAGGGCAATGAGGCAAAAGGAGTACACTCAATCCCACCATAGATCCTGATATTTAGGTGTTGAGCGGTCAGTATCTTCCTATTCGTAGTAAATATATAAAATCTCTCGAGTATATCTATAAAATTAAGGGTATCAGAACTGAACAAAAATAAAACACGTTTTAAAGGAGTATGTTAAAAAATGATCAAAATGTAGTTAACTTCGGCATCTAAACTATTGAGAAGATTAAAAACTCGTTCCAAATAACCCAATCCCACCACGGATCCTGATATTTAGGTGTTAAGCGGTTACGTTGCCTAGGAGTAGAATCTTTCTATCCCTAGGAAACATATAAAATTACTCGAGTATATCTATGAAATGAAAATTTCAATATTTTTCAATTTAAGGAAACAAGAAGAAAGAATATTCAATTCTTTTGTCTCGTCGGGGTGATGTTCACCCTTGGTACAACTTGCATCAACGGATAGCTCCAAGCAAACACTCAACACTGAAAAGTAAATCCAATATAATACCAGCAAATTCCCGATTCGTACTCGCGTTAAACGTAATTTCCTTTTGAGCAATGTTACGAGTCTGCGAATTATTTTTAACAATCCCCCGCTTGCTCTAAACTCGAGCTGGGATTTCCCCATTCACGAAGTTAACATCGGAAGTTCCCGTTGAAATTTTACATTCGCGTTGCATTCCGCTCGAGAAACGCAACGATTGCGTCAACTGGGAGCGTTCGTTCCGCCGAGAGGCGTCGTGATCGCGGAAAATTACGAGCGGAAGGTAAATATAAGCGGCGGCGTTAATTCCAAACGATTGCGCCTTGTGTTTCGTGACCGACGGAAATCTGGTTCCGCTCGATTTTCAAGTAAGTGCGTATTACGTGTGCATCGTGCACGAGCGCGTTGCTCGCTCGACCCTGTATGAAATCTTCTTTCTTTTCTGTCACGGTACAAAAGAACTCTCGACGCGCTTGTCCGTGGATAAAACCTCGGAAATAACGCTAGGTTAAATCGACGCTCGGTACGCGGTAATTGTCCGTTCGTTCGCCACTTCCGGGAACACGTGATTTATTTTCAATCCCTAAGCAGACGTTTCTCCGAGACTCGGTTACCGCGTGTACCGCGTGTCACCGTGGAAATCGATTTTCGTTAACAAGGAATACCACGCGGTATCAGATATTACGCCCTGATATTCGAGCGTGAAATAAACGGGAGCGAAATACTATGGTTAACGGACGAACGAAATTACAGGTAAAAAGTAATTCACGTCCAAGGATCCGTTTCAACATCACCGTTAAAGAGAACGTGTTGAATCTTTCAACGAGATTTGCTTCTTCCTACGTTCAAACGAGTAATCCCTTTGCATCCCGCGCCTTTATACACGCTCGCGCCCGCTCCGTTTCTAATCTTTTCGGGCCTGGAATTTATTTTCCGACGATTTATACGTCTTCGACTAAGTAAACTCATTTGCATTTCAAATATCACCCTTCATTCGCCTCCTCTCGTTCCACGTTTCTTTCGGTTTTTTTTTTCTTTCCCCCTCCATTTTATTAGAAATTTATCGACGAGAGGTCACGTATGCTCGGATTCGTTTCTTTAATCATCCGCTCTCCCCGATCCGGTGAAAGTGACAGATGCACGACAATGCAACGTGAGTACGGGACGAGGTATTGTAATCCGTGGTTAAAATCCCGAGAGAGGGAAACGAGTGAAAACCTTGCCGGGTAATACGTGGAAATGATCGAAAATTGCATCTGAAAAGATTTGTTCTTCGTGACCTTTCGGGGTTAAATTGATTTCTCCTGCTTCGTAAAGGAACGATATCAACGATCGTTGTCGAAGTGGGAAACGAAAATGGTTCCGAGGGAAACTTTCTCTCCTTCGGCTTAGAACATAATTTATTACACGGAGTTCGTTCTCCTGATATTTCTGACTTTAAAGTTTCCAAAGTGTAGTGCCGTATCGACGATGGTTCTCGAGGAAAAACTTCCGAGAAAGAAACGGACATTCTTCGTTCGGAGCTCGCAAGAGTAATTGCGCGTGAATCGGAAAACGAATACCGCGTACGCGGTGTGGAATATTAGATATTGAAACAAGGACCGTGCACCGTGTTCCTTTTTCTTTTTGCACGATACGCAAATCTTTGCGCAAGGACCGAGACCGAATACAAAATGTCGAGCGCTCGATGTCAGAATGACACAAAGACGAGTATCTGAACTTGAATTTCGTGTACCGAACATCGAATACCGAGTATCGAACCTCGAATACCGAATATCGAACGTCGAATATCGAGTATCGAACTTCGAATTCTGAGTATTGGACATCGAGTACTGAGTATTGTATCTTGAATACCGAGTATCGAACCTTGAATGCCGAGTATCGAACCTCGAATGCCGAATATCGAACGTCGAATATCGAGTATCGAACCTGGAACACTGAATATCGAACATCGAATTCCGAGTATCGAACCTGGAACACTGAATATCGAACATCGAATTTCGAGTATTGAACCTTGAATACCGGGTATCGAACCTTGAATGCCGAGTATCGAACCGCGAATGCCGAATACTGAACGTCAAATATCGAGTATCGAACTTCGAATTCTGAGTATTGGACATCGAGTACTGAGTATTGAATCTTTCAATACCGGGTATCGAACCTTGAATGCCGAGTATCGAATCTCGAATTCTGAGTATTGAACCTCAAATACCGTGTATCGAACCTTGAATACCGAATATTGAACGTCAAATATTGCGTACCAAACCTGGAACACTGAATACCGAACATCGAATTCCGAGTATTGAACCTCGAATACCGGGTATCGAACTTCGAATTCCGAATATCGAACGTCAACTATCGAATATGGAACCTCAAATACCGAGTGTTAAACCTCGAATTCCGAGTATTGAACCTCGAATACCGGGTATCGAATCTTGAATACCGAGTATCGAATCTCGAATACTGTGTATCGAACCTCGAACACTGAATATCGAATATCGGATACTAAACACGAAAGAGATTTCAGATACGGAGCGTCGAGTATTGGACACCGAATACCGAGCACCGTACAAATATCGAATACCGAAAACAGAACACCGAGTACTAAACTGTCAACGGTGAGCACACGAGCCCAATCGTAAAATGTATCGATATCAAATTTTATACAGCCAAGCTCCGAGTGGTAAACACCGAGTATCGAAACCCGGATACCGAGTACCGAGTACGTAGCCTGTCACTGATATTTCGGCTACCGCAGATCCGACAACCTTGATTCGTACCCCGACACGAGACTCGAAAAAATTTCGTAAGAATATTCCGCTAACAATAAGCGGCAAGGGTTGCTCGGTGTGTTACACGACCATTAAAGTTTCCCTTATTCCTGGAAGAGCCTGGAGAATGCCACTCGGAGTATCGTAACAAGAGAAAACGCGTAGCACTTCTCTCTCGATTCTCGGTTAATGTACTCGACCGAGGAGGAGGGGTGTAACGACGACACGTTGTCGTCGTTGTCGTCGTCGTCGTCGAGGACCCGATTCTATCGATTTCGTATCAGTTTCTGGATACACCGTCGTAAGAGAGCGCGCACGTACGCGCCACAAAAACACCCGCGCATCCGCGAACGAGCGCAAACACCGGGCGTCTACAGACGGAAACGGACGCACACGTGCCTGCACAATCGGCACGGTAACGCGAGCTTGCAAACGTGCTCACACATACGCGCGCATGCGCGCATGCGCGTCCCGTCCCGTCGCGTGGTGCACACTCGCGCGGGAGGGCTTCTGTACGCGCGTAACTACGATAAAACAATACCGAGATAACAGGAGGGTTTACCTCTGCCTCCGAGCGTCTTAAAGCCAACGTGCCCGCGCCATCTCTAAATCTGCGTTCGTCTCGTTTTTCTATGGCTACTGTTCGCTCGGAGAATGGATATGGGTCATTCCACGCGAAATGAGCGAATTCATTGAACTCATCGACGTCTGAATGCCGCAGAAAAGCCGATTACCGAAGCGCATTCGTACCATCGCCGTTTCGCCCCTCCGTGCGTGTTATATTTCCTGCACCTTGTTAATGGCCGGCATTCAAGAATCTTCTTTTCTCGACGTTTCAAACCACCAGGTTTCCCGCTTAAAGAGGGACACGGCACAAAAGTCATCGAGCTTTTGTTGCAAATTATACCTGGAATTCTGGTCGACGGATCGACGTCGACGGTTGATTCGTACGTACGTACGTATTTGAAGAATAACGCGGGTCCCATCGGGCCGCGGATAACTCCGATTACAATCATTTTTATTTCTCCGTTCCGTAACCACCGGCGCTCCGGGGGAATTATTTTTCATCGCGACGTTACCCCGAGCTGTTGCCTGGCAAAGACTTTGGATCGCGATTCAAATAATTACCGAGCCGCGGATTTTTTTCAACGATGCGAATCTTCGCGAACGACGATCGTCGCGTCAAAGATCGACGTATAAAAGTGTACAGAGATAGAATGTTGCGCAACGAGTGCATTTAACACTAGGTTTTCACTAGACACGTTATTTTCACGCATTTCGATCGGCGAGGAAAATTACAGAAACCGTTTACACTTTTCGACTATTATTTCTATCGACTTTTATCCATTTAACGAGACAAATAACGATACATTGTATGTGTCGAAATTTATTTTCTTCGATGCTTCTTTGTTTTATAATTCTGTGTACAGTACACCTAAGTTTTCCCGATACGCGTCAATTTCAAGCAAGAAGTATCCGTAACCTAGTGTTAAATATTATGTACTATCGAATAACGAAGTTATTCAAATTTACGCTTACGCAGGGATTTATATACGGGGTAACTGGATAGGAGTTATTATGCGAAATACAATAATGTTCGCTTCAATTTAAGCAAATCGTTGACATTGAAATTATCGCGAGGCAGGTGGCACTTTTATTCCAGAAATTGTCTCGAGCACGAGTCTCGACGAGGAAAGAGAATAAACATAGAGAATAAACAACGAGATAGAAACAGTGTGCGAAACTGTACGCGTTACGATGAATCATTCGATTACAATAATAAAAATATTTCGTTTTTTTCACTTATCTACGTAACAATGGTATTGATGGATCGGCGAGGTTCTCCCGAGCAAAATGAGCCCAAACACGACGTAAATTGGATGAATTTTATTCTTAATAAATTTAAATATCCCAGAAAAATGTACCCCAAAATATGTACTGTCCGTCCGTGAGAAAAAGGCAGAGGAATGTTTACATCCCCACTCCAATTACAGTCATTGCTCACTATCGGCTATTGTTGATCTTGGTCCAGAATCTGTGATCTCTATCATCTGTGATGTTAAGAGAATTAGTGAATTGTAACTGGAGTGGGGATGTAAAATGTCGTCTGCCTTTTTCTCACGCACGGACAGTAGTGGAAAAATTTCTTCAATTTATGCCGTGTTTGGACTTATTTTAATCGGGAGAACCTCACCGATCCATCGCCACCATTTTTATAAGGATAAAATGAAACGTGTAGAAATTTAAATAATTGTACTTGGACGATTTATCGTAATGTGTGTGTCGTTTTTTTTTTTTTGTTATATCTATTCATTGTTCTTTTTCATAGAATCTCAATTTGAGATACAGAGAAATTTGGAGAATGTTTGAGGAAGGTTGTGAAGAAATTAGGTTATCTCTGATTAGGACTTAAGGCAGGTCTTAGGTTAGGTTGGATAAAATTAAAATACCGTCTTCGTTCAATGTCAGTAGAAGCTGATTAACGAAATTTGAAGATCGTCACAATACCAGGTTATTCGATAAGTTTTGTCGTTTTTCCCATTGTAAAAAAAAATACTATGACACTTCAACTGTTGAACAATTGTAAATATACGAACCAGTCGACAGATCTACACGAAACTTCGCACATGTTCGTCAAACAGTAGTACCATCTTTAGAAAAATAAAACGACGAACCTAATACCTCCATTTCTCATCGAACGATAAAACTTATCGAGCAACCTATTACAAGATTAGTCATCAAAGTGGAATTAGTTATCAAACTCGCCCAAACTCGTGACAACCACAAAACCAGTGTACGAAATAAAGAGACTACTTATAAAGAAACACGAATATCGACTTACAACGAAACAATACCGTATTCTACGTTTCCGTTATTCCAAGAGTTATATTCTCATCTCGCAGGTTGTACCTATCCTTCGCTCTAAGAATACGAAACGCCCTGTATAAGTGTCTCGGTGGACCGAGAGTGGGCGATTAACGAGTCCCTTAAGTGTCGGGGGACACGAATTCGTATCACTGGGACAGGGTAGTCGTTTCTCATTAACAGGGTACCCGCGGTTCCGTGGTGACTCGAGATTGGGGATCGACTCACCGGAACCGACGAAAAATGTCATTATCGAGGTCGGTGTCTCGTGAAACGGACTCGAATCGGCGCCTCGTTACATCTTCTCGGGACGGACACTCGACCCCGTTTGAAAGGATCTCGAGGACGTCCTTTCAGACCAGCGATCCTTAATTAATCTGGAAATCGAATCGGGAAGGAAGAAGAGCCGAGTTCCGCCGATAGGTCGAATCGAATGGTTCCAGGTACGAGGCGGCTTATACCAGCCTCCGTTTCCTCGGAAATACTTCCAGTCCGGATTTAGACTCCCCGCTTTACTGTTCACCTCCAGCTAAATCGTTTTCGTTTCGTTGTGTCTAATCGCTTCTGCCTTTGCCTCGGGTAAACTTACCTCGAACGAGTTAGGCACGTTTCTTCGGTAGACAATGCGTGCCGACTGTTTTCAAATTCTTTTCGATTTAATTAACAAACAAATAGATTTATTGTTTGTAAA
This sequence comes from Ptiloglossa arizonensis, assembly GCF_051014685.1. NCBI lineage: Eukaryota > Metazoa > Arthropoda > Insecta > Hymenoptera > Colletidae > Ptiloglossa > Ptiloglossa arizonensis. The sequence goes on along the minus strand of NC_135048.1, from coordinate 8,973,752 downwards.
CGTTCGTATTGTACAATTTAAACGGGTTAATTGCGTCAGTACCCGGCTAGCCTTTTCGTAATTTCGGTCAACAATTTTTTACGTTCATTTCCTTGGTTATATTGCAAAATCGCTCTGTATAACCATTGTTTGGACAATTTTTGTGCTAATTTATTTTATATCGCGCAATCGCTCTGTATCGTCATTATTTGGACAATTTTTGTGCTAATTTACTTGATATCGCGTAATCGCTCTGTATCGTCGTTATTTGGACCATTTTTGTGCTAATTTACGTTTAAAGATATACGTAGAAGGTTCTTAACACGAAGGCTTCGAATTTATTTATACGCTTGTCCAATAACCAGGTAGTCAGATATCCATCTAATGAAAATTAGTCAAGTGAACTGTAGGCAAAAGTATAGGAATATTTTACGGATAATTTATGCGGAATATAAAATGCTTCATTGGAATTTATTCATTAATTTATTTTACACTTCACGACTCGTTCCCCTTGTTTCTTCTCTTTTCTATAATTAATGGAATCGCATATCTGCTACACTTTTATGCAATATTTAACTATACTGCAAGGGAACGTACTATCGTAACCTTTGACCTAACCTTTTAAGGTAAGAACTGCCTGTGTATTGTTAAATTTGCAAAAGGTTTACATAATTTTGCTAAATTAGCATTTAACATGGTCCGTACAACGCGTATAGGAGCTGCTTTTGTTATTTATTACTTGTTGTTCGCGTGTATTTGTATCGTCAGTATGAATAAACCTTAAAACGTTCTAGAATCTATTCGAAGCTCGAATCTATTCAATTCGTATTTGCTGCTATACAAACCGAGAATTCCTTCGTGGCAGGGATTTTCCACGTCTTTGGTACTTTCTTTTTTATCGATTGTTACTTTTCGTTCAAATTTTCTGTACCAGCACTTGGTAGATCGTAAAATGGTTAAAAATATAATCGAAGGGATAGCGTAAAAACGAAATTGTTGGCCATGTATTTGATTCGTTCAAGCAGCAACGATAAACGCAGAAAAAGCTGGTTATTGACACAAGGATTAATCTTTTTACACGTCGCGTACGAAAGGAGTGAACCAAAATACAATTAGCTTTTTTTCGGATTCGTTTAACACGTTCGTTAAACTTATCGTTCAAGCCATTTACAAAGTTCACCGTAATATGTCTCTGTGACTGTAAAGAAACATGTAACTTTAAAAATTCAATTTCTTGCTTCGTTGTCTAATGCATCTTAAACTCTACACCCTTTTCTTACCAATTATCATTTCTCGCTACTACGAACGTTGTAAATCGTACAATATTTAATCAGAAGGAGAATTATTAATCATAATTGTGCGAGGGCTATATGTAACGTTAAAAATTCAATTTCTTGCTTCGTTGTCTAATGCATCTTAAACTCTACACCCTTTCCTTACCAATTATCATTTCTCGCTACTATGAACGTTGTAAATCGTACAATATTTAATCAGAAGGAGAATTATTAATCATAATTGTGCGAGGGCTATATGTAACGTTAAAAATTCAATTTCTTGCTTTGTTGTCTAATGCACCTTAAACTCTTACTAATTATATACTTTTCGTTATTATAAATATCGTAAGCTGTAAAATATTTAATCAGAAGTTAAACTATTGATCACAGTAATGTGATTTATCACATAATAGTATATTTAACAAAAACTTTCTCTTCAAGCCATGTACAAAATTCACCATATACGTCTTTGTGACTGTAAACAAATGTGTAACAGTAAAAATTAAATTTATTGCTTTGTTATCTAATGCATCTTAAACTCTACACACTTTTCTTACTAATTATACTTCTTTCACTATTAATAGCTTGTTTAATAAGTTTTATCGAACGACAAAAGTAACCTAGTAACAACCTAGTAAATATTGGGAGCCTTACAATATTTAGTCAGAAAAATTGTAATAGTACAGTATGTTAACGTTATTTGTTGGAATGACAAGCGCTTCATCAAAAGTGTATACATAAAATAAGAAGGACAAACAAATTGCACATTATATAACAAAGAAGGATGCGTACAAAGACGCATTGTACAAGATTACAACATTGTAAACATACGTAATTGGCTTTTGAAACTATGTAAAGATTCACAGAAAAAATATACTATTATAAAAATAGTCAGAATCAGTAACAATGTTGATCTGCACTTTTGCATAAAAACCTACTGCCTTAGATCTTAGCAGTAGGCTTAGAGATCAATTTCCACAAGAAGAGACTAATAATCGATGTAATTATTAATTACATTAATAAAAAATACGGTCAGCCGTACTATTGTATACGCTAGATTCTTGCATACTCTAATAAACTTTCTATTACAATCTGAATTTACAAGTTACGGGCCCAAGTGTCGGTGAGTGTTAATTAAAGTGACTCGTATTCACAACATTATTGAACAACGAAGCAATTTTTTTTTTTTCTCGACTTTTTTCTTCTTAGAGTTTCTGGAAGTCAGAGGTCCACGAATTACAGTCCACTGTATCGAATGCACTTCGATCGTCTCGAAGCAAGTACGTAAAGTACTTGTAATACGTACAAGTACGTAAGTACGTTTTTCATCGAAGAAGTCACAACGAGCCGTCACTCACGTGACAAATTTTTACGCGCGAAAAAAATGTACGTAGGTACGTGTAAAATCGTTGTGCAACGAATCTATTATTAACGCGTTGGTGATTGGAATTATTACGTCGATCGCGTTTAAATTCCATTGAATTCCATTGAAATATCGAATTGTTTCTATCTATGCTTCGAGAACCGATCCACCGTAAAACCAATTGGGAAGTATTGGGGGAAAACCGCGAATTACCGAGTCGTATGGAAATGCTTTTACAGAGCTTTCACTTTGGTCGAAAAATGCTGAATACGAGGCTGAATCGCGGTCGACTGATCGATCTTTGCACCGTTCGATATGGTTAACGTTTGCACCATCTTAATCCCGATGCTTTTAAAAATGATTAAATGGTGTAATAGCTTACCTGTGTTGCGAAAATCGGGAACGATACATGGGAAGTATACGAAATAACGAACGCGAGCAAGCCATGCCTTGTATTTCTCTTTATTGTTTGAAACGTATCGTTAACGATCAGATATGGATCATGTAAAATTACAGTAAAACGTAAATACGACGAATTTATCGTGTATACATATATGTATATACGTACGTGTACACAATGCGAGTCGATAACCATCGCCGTTCGAAATAACTTGTTATACGTTGATTTCGAAAGATTAGAGACCATTGTGCACGAAATAGGTTGCACTGAATGGTGGCCTCGTCGGGACCCGATTATTTGCGAGATATCGAGACGACTGAATATTTTCAACGTCGACAAAATTCGTAACAGTGTCACTTCGGTGCTATCTTTGTCTTCTAAGTGCGCGTTGTTCCGTTTCATTTCTGTACTCGTGTAACGATTGTAATACGGGGTGTGCGCGCCAAATATTTTGGCACCCGAGCTCGCATTTAAATATTCAAATCCTACCGTATCGAAATGCTCGAGGGAACTTTCTGAAATTAGGATCATTATCGTGAGACACCCACTGAACTGTAGAACTTCCGCAACTCATTCGACAGTCCGCTAACTATGTTTCTTTTCTTCTTGCAATCTTGGCCGCTAATAAGAAGATACGTAAAAGGAGAAAAGCTCACGTATAAATTAACTAGTACAGTAAACTTCCTTTCTTAAAAAATAAGCTAGTTTACGGGACAACACCTCCGACTGGACAAACGATTGTACGGTTAATCGAAGAATATAAACGATAATACGGAATCGGGAACTTAAAAATTTAATACGACGGAAATGAAGATCAACGAGAGATATCTGTGTATTTGAATGATGGTCGATGCGACGAAAAGTACATTTTATTCGAGAAAAAGTAAAACGTCACGGAATGTGTTCATAATTTTTCTGGAAGTCAATCGTAAAGGTCAAAGTACAAAAATAAATGCAAAAAATTCAAAGAAAACGTCTAAGAAGATTAACACGAATAAAGGTAGAATTAAAAATAAAATCGTGTTTCACTTTCTTTGTCGCGGTACCATTATCCCACGAGTCTACTCAAAGAAACTTCTTAGGACTATGAAGTTCATTCGTCTTTGTCGTTTTTAGATTAACTTATAGCCGGTCTCGTAGAGATGACTAACTATTAGGAGAAAGGTTTTAACTATTACAAAAAATAATACTTTAACTATTACAAGTGGAAAAAGATTCTGATCGATATATCGATTGCAGTTACGGTTCCATTTCCTGTTGGTATATTGTTCCTTTTTGATTTTGAATCGTTTTGGAAGTGGTAATATACAGAACGATAAAAAAGAAGTCCAAGACTTCAAGAATTTAAATCGTATTTCGAGAGGGATAAAAAGTCTAATCAACGTATGTCTTACGATCGATTTTTTCGTTGTAAAATTAACTTCAATCACTTACGAACATTCGATACTCATTGTGCTACGGTGATCGGTAGAAACTTATTAAACAAAGAGAAGCCATGGAGTTTCGTGGAACGAAGGTGTATATGCAGTTCGGTTTTATTTCTAATAGAAAAATAATTAAATAGAACGTAAAATAGACAATTCGTTAAAACAATCGAAATCGAAATCTTCGACTGATATTTTGTCCTATTGAAACAATAATAAAACTAAATCAAATTACAAAGAATAACGAAGATAATTTTAACCGTTGTAACCGTTCAAGAAAACAAAGTTAAGATAATTTTCGGTTTTGAAATTTATTTTATCGCTACATTGTAGAAAATTAAATCAAAATCCAATATATAATATTCTAATTATTCGATTGAATTATAAAAACGTTATAAAAAAGGATCGTGACGAGCTGTAAAACATTGTCGATAAACAATTGATATTCATTATTCGTGATATATAACTAATATGTATTGGTTTAACACCGATACCCAATTAATACAGTACATAGTTACCACAAATTTATCCTCTCATTCTCACTCTTGCTCTTCGTGCAGTGGCTGCTCAGGATCGTACGTGGCTATAATACTATGCATTGAAACGTGCTGGAGATGTGTCCCAGGTAACAGATATAGATCCGAAAAGACCCGATATACTAACAGCTTGTGGAACCATAACCGGAATCGATATCAATCGGAACCTTTTTCCAACCAGTAACAGTAACAGATATCGTTTCGATTCTTTGTAACTGTTTCCATCGGAACCTTTATATAACAGTTATTAATAGTTATTTTTGGAAGCTTTCAATCCCTGGTCTACCGCAAATTCGTCCCTGAGCATTGATAATTGACTATCGTTTGATAGCCAATAACCATAGCCGCAGCATCGATCGCGCGAGTCTCGCGTATTTTGTTTATATTTCCTAACTCATCTCGTCGAAACGGCTACAGATTTGTCTCTTTGAATCTCAGTGACTTCAACACGTTGGATATTTTGATCCAAGTTTATTAAAATTTCTTTAAAGCGTTCACAAAGAATGCACTCTAATACTGGTAAAATTTTAAATAACCTTACTCTCATTGGAAACGTTTCAAAATAACAAGAGAAACTTAAATATTTCTACTTTTCACGCTACAGTTTGAACAAATTTCGAGGGGACAATTAAACATAGAAAACTGAAGCGGCAATCAATGTGTTAAACAACAGAAATTCATTGGTTAACTGGTGATCTAAGCTTACAAAAAATTTCTTTAAAGTGTTCACAAAGAATGCACTCTAATACTGGTAAAATTTTAAATAACCTTACTCTCATTGGAAACGTTTCAAAATAACAAGAGAAACTTAAATATTTCTACTTTTCACGCTACAGTTTGAACAAATTTCGAGGGGACAATTAAACATAGAAAACTGAAGCGGCAATCAATGTGTTAAACAACAGAAATTCATTGGTTAACTGGTGATCTAAGCTTACAAAAAATTTCTTTAAAGTGTTCACAAAGAATGCACTCTAATACTGGTAAAATTTTAAATAACCTTACTCTCATTGGAAACGTTTTAAAATAACAAGAGAAACTTAAGTATTTCTACTTTTCACGCTACAGTTTGAACAAATTTCGAGGGGACAATTAAACATAGAAAACTGAAGCGGCAATCAATGTGTTAAACAACAGAAATTCATTGGTTAACTGGTGATCTAAGCTTACAAAAAATTTCTTTAAAGTGTTCACAAAGAATTCACTTTAATACTTGTAAAATTTTAAATAACCTTACTCTCATTGGAAACGTTTTAAAATAACAAGAGAAACTTAAATATTTCTACTTTTCACGCTACAGTTTGAACAAATTTCGAGGGGACAATTAAACATAGAAAACTGAAGCGGCAATCAATGTGTTAAACAACAGAAATTCATTGGTTAACTGGTGATCTAAGCTTACAAAAAATTTCTTTAAAGTGTTCACAAAGAATTCACTTTAATACTTGTAAAATTTTAAATAACCTTACTCTCATTGGAAACGTTTTAAAATAACAAGAGAAACTTAAATATTTCTACTTTTCACGCTACAGTTTGAACAAATTTCGAGGGGACAATTAAACATAGAAAATTGAGGCAGCAGTCAATGTCTTAAATAAGAAAAATACACAGGTTAGCTAGGCGGTATACGTGATCTACTGTGCGTGCGCGAGAAGAAGGCTAACGAGTGTTTGCATCACTATGTGGGATACCAGGTGCCCTGCTATCGCTCTGACTCAGCTTTCGTGCCATTGGCTGGAACAAGAGTCGTAGAGGGGGAAGCATGTGAGAACCAGACTTGAAGTTTACAGTCTAATAGCTGTTACACTGCACGTGCATTGTCACTATTAGCCGAAAATGGTGACAAAGATTGACAGCGACTAGTAGACACAATACATGTACCGGTAGGAGAGTTAGTAGACTGTAAACTAGAGTGAAGAATTGTTAGTTTTCTTTTCGCGGACGGACAGTATTGTACTGTGCAATAATCGTAAGTTGCCAACGAATCAGTTTAGTCGTGTTACCTCGAATTACACGTATTTTCATTATTGGTTAAGGCGACTATATACGAAGTATATACGAAGAAGTCATATATACTATATACGAAGTATATATGAAGAAGATATCATGTATACTATATATGAAGTATATATGAAGACTATATGAAGTGTGTCTATCGAATAACGAATGTCACGAAGAAGAGAAATCGAAACAGACCGAGGCAAAACGATTGCGAGCGTCGAATAGAACCCATTGGCGTAGACACAGACCCAGAATATTAATCGAAACGAAAATATTTCCAAATATTTCACAACACAATTCCGATAAATGCCACGCAATCGCAATTATTATCAAGAACGAATATTACGATCGAGTAAAATTTTCTTGTTTGTTCACTCTACACATCCATTTTCGCGCGTTTCTCGTTTTGTCTGCTTTTTTAATCATTTTCCTACCGTATTTACGGTAAATAGTGGGTTTTTAATTCTATCGAGCCTGTCGAACGATGCCCTTTTAATATTTTAAGTACCGGAGGTACCTGCATTTTGGTCATTATTTAACACGCTCGTTTAAAGTGTGTTATAATTTTGTTCAGATCGTTATTTAAGGTACCTGTAATTTTACAAACGTACGCAAAGAATTTTATTACGCAACAAAATCCCCATATTCGCGGTTCTGTAATTTCTCGCGGATACGGAAATATCATTCTACTTCTGTGCAAGTGTGTTATATTTTTGTTCAGATCGTTATTTAAGGTACCTGTAATTTTACAAACGTACACGAAGAATTTTATCACGCAATAAAATATAATTTCTCACGGATACGGTAATTCTACTCCTATGCAATGCGCCCGTTTAGCATCTATGTACATAAATGCGGGGATTCCTTCTAAGACCAATGTACATAAATGCGGGAATTAACAGGTTGTTCAATGAGTTTCATAGAACGATAAAAACATCGTACTGTTCAATGTAGTACTGTTCGAGAAATTTTATCAAACGATGAAACTTACCGAGCAATCTGGTACCATACTATTCCATAAGTTTCATCGAACGACAAAACTTATCGAACAACCTAGTAGATAGAGCAAAGGCTCGGGTTCCCTTGCCCGTTGACTTGGCAACTTACGACGCACAGTACCTTACCAAGCAGCCCCGAACGGCCAAAACATTTGTCGCGCACTTTGCTATTATCTTCTTGCGTTTATCCTTCGTGGGACTCGTCGAAGCTATTCCAAGACCGTTTTGTCGCGTATCCTTGAATTCGCCTGGTTATCGTCTACAACGTGGTGTTCTCGAACAATAAACACAATCCTGTTTAAAAGAATCGCCACCACCTCGATATCTCGACGAGTGCAACGTACTTCGCGAATACAATTTTCCCGAGACGCGATAAACAACTAAAATGCTTTGAACAGCGATTGTTCCCGACCCGCCTTGCGTATATGTGTATATATTATATATATAAATTCTTGTACGCCACCAAAAAAGATTGCCGAGAGAAAAATACAATCGTCTATCGCCGTGAACGCGAATCGATGATTCCGTGTTTCTCGTCTTGACTCGGATTTATGTTCCGCTCCGTTTCGAGCCGGATCTGCTCGGCTCGGCGCGTTCTCGCGTACCACGCGTACTCGTAAAACTCACGACAAAACGGCCGTGATCGTGATTCCCTCCGTTCCAACGATTTCTCTGTACTTTCACCGTGTTTGTCGTTTCCCCTTAATTACACGCGACAGTTCGTAAATCTAATTCACAATCATACACTATTTACAACACGCCGTATCTCGTGCGAGCGTCTCGCTTCAATTAAATTATATTGCTATGGTGTTTGTTCTTTGTTTTCTCCTGGCGCTGGCGCGCTGAGTGATATCTTTGGCGTGTTTTTGTGTGTGTGTGTGTATGTTTCTCTGTGTGTATGTTTCTCTATGTGTCTGTCTCTGTGTGTGTGTATACGTAAACATTAATCCCCTCGAAATCCTCGCGCAATCGACGCCCTCGCTACGAACGCCGAACACTCTGAAGAACGAGCCACGAGTTGCGCGTACGCTTTGCGATCAAATTCGCGGCAAACGTGGAATAAAAATTCGACGCAGCCAATTCGAAATTTAACAAATTCGCGACACCGCGAGTGTGATCGTTTCGTTGGACAACGTAGGAGCGGTCGCGAGCTCCGCGAATTCGATTTCGATGAAACTCCGCGAATCGGTGAAAAATAAGCGACAGGGTATTATTTTTCAGCCAGGACGATCGAAGTTCAACGAACGATGTTACTCTGTGCTCCCACCACCGTCGATGCTATCACGAAACGTATCGGAGATACGGAAAATTGTCGTAGCTCGCTTCGGTTAAATTCAATACGATGGCTCGCCGTAAAAAGAAAGACAGAAAAAAGAAAGAAAAACACCGACAATTTCGAAGGTGGAGGTAATAAAAATTGGTTGAAAAAAAGTTTCACTTATCTTCGACAGTTTTCCAGATCGAACTGGCTGGAAGGAGGGAACGCGAAGGGTAATTCCATCCACCGAACTCGAGTGACCGTGTCTAAGAAAATATACTATAGGGAGCTGGAAAGGTGTCACCTGGCGAATCGTATCGAGTCGGAGAGATTCTAATCGGTCCTCGAAGGCCTACCAGTGAGCAAACATCGGACTCTGTCAACATTCCTTCCTGTAGTGTTGGTATATTCTCTTGGAAACAGGTGACGCCTTTTCCAGCTCCTTATAGTACGTATCCCTCGCTTTGACCGGTCCAAGTGTCCGCAAAGTTTCGCAGCTCGTTGAAATAAGCGTCCGACGAATGTTTCTCGCGAGAAGGATTCCTCGGGTGAACAATCGCAATAATCGAGCGAGTTTAATCGGTGATCGAGAACGTTCGGTGATTACACGCGCGGAAGTTCTAAGTTACCGCGATATACCGATCGTAGGATCGCGAGCATGCAGCAAACGGTGGTTGAAAATAGGGGAACGTTGAAGCTGGAACCGGATCTGGGTGGTTCCTGAGCGAGTCGCTGATTGCTGGCAGCCAGAGTCGCGGTTTCTGTTCTCTCCAACGCTCTGGCACCCTTGATTCCAGGTAACGTAGACTGACAGGTCAGACTTAAAGTGCCTCCGGGGAAATGATGTCGTTCCAAACGCAACGACAGGCTTAGCTGGCTCGACGACACGATGTTGTCTTCCATGGATCCGTCTGTCGGTAGCTCTTTGGTTAACGCTGTGTTCACCTGTACGGACAGAAGCAACGTGAATGTACAGTGGCTCACGAAAGTGTTCGTACGGTTTGTTATGAGAAAATTCTCCTAATTTGTAAGTCTGATTTTAAGGGGGAACACCACTCCGAGACGTCAAAAAAATGGATAAGTTTGGAGAATTTCTTTTCTAAGTAGTCATTTAATGGAAAGTGTAGTCTTCTTCGGAGAATATGAGTACAACTTTCAGCTTCATTTTACAATTTTCGGAATTTTACAAAATGGCAAAATTATTCGCTATTCCCAGAACCCGTTCTGGTGAAGCACTGTTTGTTGGCCGCCACAGTTACTAAGAACTGGGAGGTTTGAAATAAAAAGATATCGTTGAATCATAAACTAGAGACTATTACCTAAAATGTACCGCACGATTTTTCGAAAATTTTAATATTTGTAGAAATTGTCGAAGCTTGAAGAAAAAACAATCATTTCTATAAAAAAAAAATTTTAATGTTTGTAAAAAATTCAATAATTAACACATTACGTAAGCTACATGGTAGTATTCTCCATGCCAGGTTGAAAAATGTAGTTTTGAGAAGAATGTAAAACAAGTTTCAAGATATCTTTTTTCTCTCATAGAGGAGCATTTTTTAAATTTTACTTTCAGTCAGATATCTCAGGTCCATAAAGGGTTTCTTCTGCTTTACAAAAATTGTCAGTTTTCCCTTTTTGTATTTTTCTAAGCAATTGTCGACCCCTTTTGTCATTTTCTTCGGTCTTTGTTGCAGCTTTACTTAGTCGTCGCTCGTCCATTTGACAGTGATCATAACTGATCGAATCTATTGTTAAATTCATTAATTGCATCATTAGCAAAATATTGTTGCAGTTGTCGTTAAAAGTGTTAGCAGCTGTAAATGCTGCAATGTCAACTGTACTTCTTCTACTAAACATTATTTTAGGAGCTATTATCCAAATAATTAAATTCAAACTCTTGTTGTTTCGAATGAAACCACCTTCGCATCTTTGTAATAGCTCGTCAATGCTAATGTTCTCATACATTGGAAGAATGGTATCCTGAACAATTTGTGGTAGAGGATTTTCTTGTACATCATTTTCTAAACTATTCGTTACTTTTGCTACCTGCCAAGAGGATTTCTATCTGACGAAATTTTGTGAAAAACGTACTCCATATTACTTTCTTCGTTGCCTCCTTACAATGGGAATTTCGTCGAACAGCAAGACCATAGTATATTGTTCATTCATTTATTGACTTATCAGTCAAGATTCCAATCTCTTCCAGACGGTTCCAAACACTTGTCATTCCCACTTCATTCGCAAATTATTCATCCGGCCACAATTTTCGACCACGTTTAGAGTTTATTGCACTCTATATACGATATAAGAAACTTAAATTACATTCAACAGAACTCTCTTCCTAAGAGTAATAAAGAGTCACCTTGAAACAATGTTTCCGTTTCATCTGGTCAGTGTTACGTGGCACACGATCTATAAGAGCTTTTCGTGTGACACGACAGTCCAATTATTTATCGCTGCAACTTCGTTAAATGTTTGAATTTCGATGTATCTTTTCGACATAACGTTCTACATGCTTCAAAATTTAAAAAAATAAAAAAAGAAGGAAAATTTGACTTTTTTAACTCGTCAGGGTGGTGTCCCACCTTAACACAGCTTGTAGCGACGAATACATACTCTTGATCGTGAATACTAGTGGTAAATTTTATCGATACTCGAGGCATTGTCGTGTATCGATTTCACGGTCACAATGCACCGATTGACCGTAGCTTTTGACGCGTCTTTGTCGAATTTGACCTGGTACATAGTCACGAAGATACTGTTCAGAGTTGGATAGAGGACGAGACCATAGAATGCGAACACGATTGGTCGCAATGATTCAGCTTCACCTCCATTGACGCCGAATTTCAAATGTACTACGAACTATAGTACTGTGCAGAGATCGTAAGTCGTCGAGTCCCTACAAACCGAAGGGCAATGAGCCAAAAGGAGTACACCCAATCCCACCATAGATCCTGATATTTAGGTGTTGAGCGGTCAGTATCTTCCTATTCGTAGTAAATATATAAAATTTCTCGAGTATATCTATAAAATTAAGGGTATCAGTACTGAACAAAAATAAAGTACATTCTAAAGAAGTATGTTAAAAAGTGATCAAAATGTAGTTAACTCCGGCATCTAAACTATTGAGAAGATTAAAAACTCGTTCCAAATAATTGGAAACCAACAATTATTTACTGCAAATTCGATCTGTTTATTTAATCGTAATTAATTGTTTCTGACGGTAATTTTTATTACGTACGATTTATCGAAATTGTATTACGAAAAGTACAGGGATTCTTTTGTTTGAATTAATGTACTGTGTCTATGTCTACGCCAATGCTACTTCGCGAAAATTGTGTAAATCGAGGTGAGACGTCTAATTTGATTTGTTGGGAACTTACGATCTTTGCATAGTACTACTTACCATTAGTCGTGTCGTCTAACAATAAGTAGGCAGGCGAACAAGGGACTTCTTAAAGTGCATATGTATATAACAGGGAACAGTTCGCGCACGCTGTTACCAAACAATGTTCAGAAGCAGCTCGCAAACTTGTTATGATCACTACTTGGTTCTTTCCTGAATATTTTGATCCTTGGCCCTTTCTCGTAATAATTTACGGAAACTTTTTGAAGAAATATATTTACAAACGGTTCACGAATAATTTTGTTTACTATTGTTACAGTTTCTCGAGATAATCAGTTTGTTGCGAAAAAAAACGCGATGGCAAAAGATTTACGAGCAATGTTGGTTGTTTTCTGTTGAATACGTATCGTGTAACTGTAGTTACATGTATGTTACGAACAGTTTGAGAGCAGTATACGAGCAGACTATTTCTGTACTCAGTCCAACGAGACGAGTCGATAAAACAAAAACAAACATTCTTGTAGAATTTATGCGATAGAAGAAGGCAGACTGTTTTATCGTATTTTGCTAATACTCGATCGTGTACTATTCGTTCACGAAAAGAAGGCACAGTGTGTTTATATCCTCGCTATTGGTCGAAGACAGTGACGAAGATCGAGATGCTAATCCCAAGTCCGAGTGAAAACGAATTTGTAAATCAAGTGCATTGGCGTAGGCTCCCAATAAAACGTCAAGTGTTCATGAACAGAATAATTTGCTTACAATTTCGGTACTCCCACTGATTCAATAAGTTGTCCATAATGAAAAAATGAATACAATTTAATATGCATAACAATCGTTAATATTTTGAAAATTATTTATAGCGAAAAGAACTAATTTGTATTTATTAAAAATAATATAAATCCGCTTATACTCATTTCTATAAAAAAAAACTATATAATTACAATTGACACAAAAACAAGTCACGTTACTATTAAAACAAGCATAACTTTTATGATTTCCAATGTAAGAAAATGTAAAGGTTGCGCTTCTTTCAATTTTAGTACGACCTGTTTTTGTGTAAATTGTAATTACATAGAATTTATCTACGATAAAAATGAGCATAAGCGAAGTTATATTACTTTTAACCAATACAAATTAGTTCTTTCCGCTATAAATAATTTTCGAAATATTAATCATTATTACGCATATTAAATTGCATTCATTTTTTCAAATAGAAGCAGCTTATCGAATCACTGACAGTATCTAAACAGAAACGAAATCATTCTGTATCTTAATAGCTAACTGTTGATTAGCAGGCTACACCAATAACACAGTATTCTCTCTTACTCGCACTATAGTCGCTATTGATCTTCGTCGCGGTCTTCGGTCAATAGCGATTGTTGCTTGCGATCGAATCAGTGATAATGGACTACGGTAAGAACGAAGATGTAAACAGCTCTGTGCCTTCTTTTCGTGTACGAATAATACATTTGTTTACATCCACTGATTCGTCTGATTAGACAAAGTACAAGTAATCGAAATAGAACACTGTTCGCGAATAACGCGCAAACACTATCGGAGAGGCGTTTTCACGCGAACAGCAGCTCTTGTCGGTCGCGTGGTGGGGATGGATGGGCGGAGCAAAGATCCCTCCCGCCCTTCTCCGCGGTGTCTCGTCTCGCTCGCCTTCTCTCCAACTCGGAACAGTAGAACGTACTCTGCTTACCTCTTTCCCGTTCAGGATGAAAGCGAGGATCGCTGCGGGATAGCTGGGCGCCGAGGCGCACACCGCGCGAAGGATCTCACCGGCCTCGTAAGATGGTCGAAGCCCTTCGAGGCTGGGTCGTTCGCTCGGTGGTATGGCGACGCTCATGTTCGCCGTCTCGTAGCTTGTCAGAAAGCTCGGGGCCTCCGAGGACACCTCGCAGCCGTACGATCCCACGAGGTTCACCTTACCTGTCGCAGCCACCGTACGTAATATCTTTCTCCATTTTGCCGCATCCGCCCAACTGTCCGCCGCGATTGATATTTAAAGTAGCGCGGCGAACTCGCTGGCGTCGCGTCGGAGGTGGGGGTGATAAATTTGATCAGGAACTCGGGAGCAACGACAACGTCGCGTCTCTCTCCCTCTCTCTCTCTCTCTCTCTCTCTCTCTCTCTCTCTCTCTCTCTCTCTCTCTCTCTCTCTCTCTCTCTCTCTCTCTCTCTCTCTCTCTCTCGCGCGCGCGCGCGCGCGTACAGAGAGGTCTCCAAGGCAGCTAAGTGATGGATGACCGGGGAATTGGCAAGTTTTTCGAAGATTTTTTAACGGCTCGTCAACGTAATGGAATTGGTGCTGTGGCACTATCAAGGAGGGAGGGACCAAACTGGGTCAAAAGTAACGGGCAAGTTTTGAGAGCGTTTTTGAATTTCAAATTTCGCCCGACGTCCACGGGAGCTGGATAAGAACACAAAGACGGATAAAACGACCAAAAATTATCGGTTAATTAAAGCTTTCGCGAATAACACCGAGACGGTCTTTCATCCTGCTCGCGAGCGTCGTATCTTCTTCTTGGACATTCCGGACGATCGAGTTTGTAGCGCGTTATTGGAGACGACGACGCACACGTGCGGGAAAGTTTGTTTTTGAAAAAATTGAAATTGATCCGGACGCCTTCCCTGGACAGTACGGGCGACAGATTTATTAAGGAGGCAGGACGGTTTGACGCGTTGAGAAGTAATACATATTATAAATCAACGCTGAGCAAATATTTGGTTGATATAAGTTATTGTCGTTTAATTTACAATAGTACGAACTGTAAGAAATAGGAGATAGAAATAGAATATATATATTCTCTATATTCTCTATATTCTCTATATGCTCTATATGTTCTATATGCTCCATGTTCCCTATATTCCCTATATTCTCTATATTCTCTATACTCTCTATATTCTCTATATTCTCTATATTCTCTATATTCTCTATATTCTCTATATTCTCTATATATTCTATATGCTCTATATGCTCTATGTTCCCTATATTCTCTATATTCTCTATATTCTCTATATTCTCTATATTCTCTATATTCTCTAAATTCTCTAAATTCTCTAAATTCTCTAAATTCTCTAAATTCTCTAAATTCTCTATATTCTTTATATACTCTACATTCTCTATATTCTCTATATTCTCTATATTCTCTAAATTCTCTAAATTCTCTAAATTCTCTAAATTCTCTAAATTCTCTAAATTCTCTATATTCTTTATATTCTCTATATGCTCTACATTCTCTATATTCTCTATATTCTCTATATTCTCTATATTCTCTAAATTCTCTAAATTCTCTAAATTCTCTAAATTCTCTAAATTCTCTAAATTCTCTAAATTCTCTATATTCTTTATATACTCTACATTCTCTATATTCTCTATATTCTCTATATTCTCTAAATTCTCTAAATTCTCTAAATTCTCTAAATTCTCTATATTCTTTATATTCTCTATATGCTCTACATTCTCTATATTCTCTATATTCTCTATATTCTCTATATTCTCTAAATTCTCTAAATTCTCTATATTCTCTATATTCTCTATATTCTTTATATTCTTTATATTCTTTATATGCTCTACATTCTCTACATTCTCTATATTCTCTATATTCTCTATATGCTCTACATTCTCTATATTCTCTATATTCTCTATATTCTCTATATTCTCTATATTCTCTATATTCTCTATATTCTCTATATTCTCTACATTGTCTATATTCTCTAAATTCTCTAAATTCTCTATATTCTTTAGATTCTCTTATAGAGAAATAGGAAAATCGTTATCTTTTTAAATGATCCTTGTTTGCGTTTGTGATCGCTTTCAATGATTGTGTGCAAACTTTTGTGCCCAATTTCACGAGGTGTAACAAAAATTCAAAAAATTCTAGAAACTATAAAATATTCTTCAGGGATTGACGAAAGTCAATATGAAGTATGTATATGCATTTAAAGATCTGTGTAAATGTATAAGTAACGTTTCTTCTTTGGTAACACTTGAAAATACGGTTACTGTTTATGCTGTTTTCCAGAAATTATATACCAGGTTGTTCAATAAGTTTTCGATCAAATTTATTGAACAGCATAGTACTAGGTTGCTCAATAAGTTTTGTCGTTCGATAAAACGAAAAAAAATAAGAAAAATAAAAACAATACAATTTTTTCGATTTCGACTTCGTCTTCGAGATAATCAAGTTTGAAGACTCACTTCGTATTAAAACTTCGTTGACGAACAGGACCACAATCTCGTCGCTGCTGTTGAAAAGAACCATTTTTGGAAAGACTCCATTCTATTCTTTGTATTGTACTCCAATCGAGAACACTCCGATTAGGGTATAGCTCTCTGTAATACTGAACGGTAGCGGATAAATTTCCGTTACAGGCTCCCATACCTGGATCATATCAACGTATTTCCGATTCGTATAAGTCATCGTGGTAAACTGACAAGGGACATCACCTAAGTGTAAATCACCGATTTTAACGAAACTTACATATAATATAACCCTTTGAAAAATATTTGGCACGTATTTCGTCGTATCGGTTATTATTCATATTTAGGAGATAAAATCAGCCCTGAAAGTTGAAAGAGAAAAACACATTTCCCTCGATATTTCGAAAATGACGAGACCTAAAAACAAGTTGTTTAAACAAAAATTGCGTGCTTTTGAACAATGAATTTGAACTTCCAAGCATTATCGCAAAATATCGATTTGTTTAAATAATATGTTAAAAAGTTTTCACCTTTAATACTCTTTTTATACAGTTCATTGTTTTGCATTTTTATGAATTTGCCAATACAAACTATAGACCAATATGGAAAATGCGTGCATTTGAAAATTTTGTTTCGATCCTTTCATAAAAACTGGTTCAATACGGAACGTGAATTTTTGAAGCGTACGCAAACGATTACAAAAAATGTACGATAAAGCTATTTGTATTACGATATCCCTTGTGAATGTTCACGAACTACAGACGATTTCAGAAACGCATCAACAGTCGTAAAACATTGTTTACAAACACGATAGACACTACATCGGCGGATAAATTGTACCTTTTAGTCCTAAGTGAAAATAACACGAAGTGAATCTTCAAATTTGATTATCTCGAAAACGAAGTCGAAATCGAAAGAACTTTATCCTTTTTATTTTTCTC
Source organism: Ptiloglossa arizonensis (assembly GCF_051014685.1). Lineage (NCBI taxonomy): Eukaryota > Metazoa > Arthropoda > Insecta > Hymenoptera > Colletidae > Ptiloglossa > Ptiloglossa arizonensis. The sequence goes on along the minus strand of NC_135048.1, from coordinate 8,956,020 downwards.
ATTTTTTCATAAGGAATCACTTCCAGTACGCTTTTACATTATTCGGTGACACCCTGTATATATAATTTCTGAAAAACAGCGTAAACCGTGAGTATTTTTCATTTCTCTTAATTTTTCATAAGGAATCACTTCCAGTTCGCTTTTACTAGGTTGTTCGATAAGTTTTGTCGTTCTGTAAAACTTATCGAACAACCTATTAGATATGATTTGAGAGCACCCTGTATATCTACTTATGCGAAAAACGAGTGAGACAAAATCATAGGGCAGTAACGCAGGAGACAGTATCAAAGTGTCTTTCGAAAGATCGAGTAATACTCAAATTGTTATTTTTCAATGGTAAACAGCGTGTATTGAAAGTGTTGTCATTACTTGTCGTGAAACATTGGCTCACACAGGTTAAAATAAATCGTAGTACTCGGTGAAACGAAACCGAGTAGAAAATAATCTCGAACTTGAAATGACAAGTAGTAAAGCATACTAAAGTTTCGAATGTAACAAAGAGAAGATTAATATTGTCTAAGGGATCTCAAGAATTGCGATAAAGAAACAGCATAGATCAACCTTGTGCCACGAACGATCGTTGTATATACGGATGACATTACAAATTGCGTTAAATTCCAATGACGTCGAATGAAATGGCACAGCAGACAAAAGCAGCAATTAACGCGAGCAACATGCAACGTATTTTATAACAATGGAATCATAGTGGACGCGAAAACTTGGAAGAAAACCGACACTGTCGAAGAAACGCAACGAAGATCGATTGGTGTTTGTTCGAGAGCACATGGAGGAATATATGGGGGGAGGGGGTATTATTTACGGATAAAGAAAAGGTTTGCAGTTGATGAACCAGATTCCCCTTGGGGATTATTTTTACGAGCTCAGAAAAGAACCAATGTTTCAAATGAAACGTCAAATGGCAAGTATTTGGAATCACGATTTGGAGAGTAATTGGGAAAACAAATATACATTTCGTTAACGGTAAATTAGAAACTACTGACTATGTAAAACTGATCGACGAGGAAACTTATTCTTTAGATTCTTTTTTAAATTTATCTTTCAACCAGTTAATGCATCAATGCGTATTGTCCGTATGGAGAAATGTGTCTTGGAAGAAGTAACGTTAAAGTTTTATCTTGAACGACGAAGTTCGAAAGAAAATTTAAGCATAATTGAAAATATGCAATACACTACTTTGTAACGTCTATAAAAATTGCAGACAATTTTGATTTGCTTGGAGAGATAAAAAAAAAGGAACATGGAATATAATTTTTGCATAAAGATTTAAAACTATTGCACGAATCAGTACCTAAGAGTATGTTAGAAGAGTAGGCAAGAAAGTCTAAAACATTATTGAAATTAAATAAAAATCTTATTTCTTTGGTGTCTGTCCTATCACTTTGTCGCACCTGTTTTCCACATAAATAAATACAATTCCTGGAAAATAGCGTAAAGAGTGAAAAATTTCCACATTTTATACGAAATAAGTGAACGTAATTGACTGTACATTCGCGATTATGTTATTTTTGTAGTAAATTTCAAATGCGGTTTCCTGAAAAATATAGATTTTCAAAGCACGTTGAACACTCTAACGGTCGATGCTTGAAAACAATTTCAATTATATTAAAATAAGAATTGCAGGCACTGTAATTTCTAGAGGAAGTACTGGATACCGTTATAATAACGACACCGATATATTATCGAAAAATGAAATAAATATCGACATTATTCCAATATTCCGATTATGAAAATTATGGAAATTGTCAGTACGACGAGTTTTCGCGCTCTTGTCACCGAAGTCGAGAACCGATATTCGTTTCTTTATATTCTCCATCCCCTTTATCGCTGTCTGCAATCTCATTCTGGTCTAAAGGCAAATTATTATTTCGCCGTATTGGATTTTACGTTAAGTGCAGCTTGCAGCAACGATCGTTGAGTTAGAATCACCAGTATCGCACCGGGTCGTCCATTTATTGTTAGTTACTTCCACATTTTATGAAAAATAAACGAATGGAATTGTAGCAACCGAGACATTCAACTTCTTTTAACGTACATTTACAACTGTATTGTTCTTGTGGTGAATTTAAATTGAAAACTGTATCGACAGAATGGAAATGTGCCTCTGAATATAATTTCCTGAAAAATATAGACCTTTCAAAGTACATTGTACGCAATAGTGACCAACACCTAGACACTTCTTAATTATGTTAGAATAGGAATAATAAGCACCACGATAAGGCCTGTCCTTTAAGAACAGCACTGTCTTTTATATGCCTGTATACAACATTTTTCTACATACTATTGTTTTCGAGAAATATAACAAATCCAAGGTTGTCCTATCATTTCGTTGTTAAACGCAACACTCCTTTCTTTGATATACTCGATATCGTTTATTTGTTCACGTTGGAGCAACAACGAAGCAAGAACGACTCAAACGTACCGTTTTTCTCGATGATATTTGACATAACTTCCAAGAGAAGAAAGAATATAGTAATACACGGTTACCTTTCATTAGAATTCGGAACCAGCAATGAAAGTTTCGCGCGCGAGTTAGCATAATTTTTTGTAATACTAAACTCGAACACTGCGCGACAAAGAAAGAGATATAACAAAAGAAAGCGAGATAGATACGATACACGATAAGAGAAAATAATAATGCAATGTACAAAATTCTCTTTCTCGTAGTTTTCGTGACACCTTTTTAAAAATTGTACCAATTTAAAAAATTCAAGAATCTTCGGATTCTTCCGAGCAAAATAAACACGACATAAATCAGAATACTTTTAACTAACTTAATGTGTGCAATATTACATAATATGTATCTTTTATTTTCCACTGGATTAAGTTTTGTAGAGAAAACAGAATCGTGGGAAGTTCAACCCTTTGCACTCGAAAATTCTTCGCTAACGAAAACCTAGTACGAAGTTTCGTAAAATAGAAATTCCATTCAATTTCGAACTATATCGCTTCAATATTTCGTACATTTTTACATTTCGTACAACGTCATAATTGAACGCAAAGTTTTGCAACGATCCATAGCGTAGTGTAACATGAGTTGCTGCGCTAAATTCTATAGCGACTGAGCGTCAACTTTTCAATTTAAAGGGTTAACCGTGTATCACTATATAACCGTGTACACTGTTGATTTTAGTAGTTAACCGTGTACACTCACTGTTGAGTTGAGTAACAGTTAACCCAGTATATCGTCGATTTTACCAATAGTTAACCGCATATATCTATGTTTGAGTAAAAGTTAACCGTGTGCACGGTTGATGGCAGTAAAACTCAACCTTGCATACCGTTGATTTTCATTAAAAAATAACCGTGTATACCGCTGATTTTAATCAAAGTTAAGCGTGTATATTGTCGATTTTAATAAATGTTAACCGTGTATACCGTTGATTTGAGTAAATGTTAACAGCGTGCACTGATGATTTGAGTAACAGTTAAATGGATATATCGTTGATTTTAGTAAAAGTTAACAATGTACACTGTCGACACGAGTAAAAATAAACTTTGTATATGGTTAATTTTTAGAAAAAAAATTAACTGTGTATACAGTTGATTTTAGTAAAAGTTAGCCGTGTACACTGTTGACATGAGTAAAAATAAACTTTGTATATGATTAATTTTTAGAAAAAAATTAACTGTGTATACAGTTGAGTTTAGTAAAAATTAGCCGTGTACACTGTTGACATGAGTAAAAATAAACTTTGTATATGGTTAATTTTTAGAAAAAAATTAACTGTGTATACAGTTGAGTTTAGTAAAAATTAGCCGTGTACACTGTTGACATGAGTAAAAATAAACTTTGTATATGGTTAATTTTTAGACAAACATTAACTGTGTATACTGTTGATTTTAGTAAAAGTTAACCGTGTACACTGTTGATAAGGGTAAGAATTATCCTTGTATACGCTGATTTTAGTAATAGTTAACTTCGTAAACCGTTGATTTCAATAAAAGTTAACTTTGTATACCGTTGCTTTTAGTAAAAGTTAAACGCGCATTGCTATAATTGTCACCGTAGATAAAATTCGACGCGTTCCGGTTCAGAAAATAGTTCTCGGCGCTCGCGACCATCTCCAATTTCTTCGCCGATGGTTATCGATCTCGTGCTCGTTACAGGCTCGATTCCCGATTCCATCGACGCGACGCGTGCACCGACTTGCTTTACCCTGTCTTTCTTTCTACCTCTTGCTCTTGAGAACCGCGTTCCGGACAACCGGGCCGCAACGAGCGACGAGAGTTCCAAGCAAAAGAATAAGGGGTCACGCTTTCCCGGAAACTTATCGCGAAGCTACCTGTTCGACCGTAATGAATTAACGAACTTGCGAGAACTACCCCGTGGTTCTCAAAGGGTGCGCGAACGCGATCGAATCGCCCTGCGTCGCAGATCGAAAATGTAAAACCGAGAGCGGAAGCGCGAGAAACGGAAAAAAAAATACTCCTAGCACTCGAAAAAAAAAAAGAAAACAGACGCGAGTGGAAACTAAATTCTGAAAAAGTTCCTTCGTTGTTCAAACGTAATTTAACGAGAACATTAACTTTTACGACCGGCCAGCTTGTGCTTTTAACCGCGGAATAATAATGTCGATTTCAATTTAAAGCAAGCTACGTCAAGGACCCGTGTTTGCGTTCCTCGTTAACTCTGCTGCTTGGTTTTCCAAGCTGTTGCTCGCCGTGGTCAATAAGGAGCAGAGGAACGCATTGGTACGTGTACACGGTGAGAGGGATACAACGAGAGCGTAAAACCCGTGAAGAGCGAAACGCACGAAAAGTTAACGCGAGGAGTTCGATAAGCTGAAACAGCACAGGAGATAGGGGAATCACCCATACGCATCACTTGTGACGCGACTGCTGCGCGCTTGCGCAGATACGTTGTTACTACGTTAAAGTCCCTACATACTAGGTTGTGCACTTCAGTTTTGTCGTTCGATAAAACTTATTCAACAGTATAGTACTAGTTTACTCGATAAGTTTTATAGATTGGATAAGAAATGGAGCTATTAATTTCGTCGTTTTATTTTTCTAAAGATGGTACTACTGTTTGATGAACATGTGGGAAGTTTCATGTAGATCTGTCGACTCGTTTGTATATTTACGAAAGTTGTTCAAAGTTGAAGTGTCATAGTATTTTTTGTTTACAATGGAAAAACGAGAAAACTTGTTGAACAATATAGTACTAGTTTGCTCGATAAGTTTTATAGATTGGATAAGAAATGGAGCTATTAATTTCGTCGTTTTATTTTTCTAAAGATGGTACTACTGTTTGATGACCATGTGGGAAGTTTCATGTAGATCTGTCGACTCGTTTCTTTATTTACAATTAAAAGTTGAAGTGTCATAGTATTTTTTTTTTACAATGGAAAAAACGATAAAACTTATTGAACAACCTAGTATATGCAAAAAAGGTCTCTACTTTCCTAATAAAATTTTTATTCTCACTACTAACAGCTGAATCGTAATGTAGTAGAACCTGATCCATTATCAAATATCTGTGCGAAGGGAATTAAGCATAGTTAATGTTACTCGAAGAAAAAAGAATTTATATTTACTGTTACTCGAACAGGGGAGGAATAAAGAGTTTTGCCCTCTAAGTAACAGTAGAGATCGGAATCGTATAACTTCGGAAATAGTTACTACTTTGTATGGAAAGGTAAACAAACCTCGAGCAAACACTGGAGAAGAATGAAGTCGATGAAGCAATAGATATGTACAGTTACTCGATTTAATATTCGGATACTGTGATACCTGCGTAATTATTGCTGTACATTTTTATTTAAAATAGTTTTGTCGAAATTTCTGGTATGTAATAATTTAAACTATAATACATATCTTAGGTTATAAGTATAGGCTGTGGGCATTCAATATCCCAAGATCGAAACACAGTAGAGCCCCCCGTAACCGAACTCTTGTTATCCAAATGCAATAGAAGGTCGATTATCCGAATTTTAATTATACGAACATCTGAATTTTTATTAAACTACGTATTGGGACGAGTCGTAAGTAATCTTTCGTATTAACTTCACATTCCTTTTAAAAAAATTAGGGAAGAAATCTAAACTTAGGTAACCAGTCTAAAACTTATTCTCCGTTATTAACACTAGAAGTACTTGTGTAAAATTTCTTTTTAAAATTACTCAATTATTAAGTATGTTTGCCAACAATATTCATGGACAATTATCAAAATAGACAACTAATTGTACCCATCAATTAATTTGTCCTTTCTCCATCCAATTTCGAAGATACGGATGTGATCTGATACAAATAGTAATACTTTTAACGTTGGTAGTTGTAGTGTCAAATATAATTTTTTCCAATTTGTTTGATAATTCGTCGATTTCGTTCGATGAAAAAAATCTTTCAACGAACTCTTACACGTGATCGTCGTTATTGAATTTTTGTCAATTTAACACTAGAACTACCGAAAGATCTCGTAATATGAAGGTATACTTTATGTATATCTAAAAGAAAATCAATCGATGAGGAAAAAGAAGAATTTACATATTTGACTATTTTCTATTGTAGAATAAAAAAGTCATAACGTCTTCAAAAAACGTGTCATGGAACTTAACTCGTAAATTTTATTACGAAAGCAGTTGAAACCAGTCATTTTTACTTGTTGGTGAATCTAGTGTTAAAGAATTTTGTACAGATCGAAATCGATGTACAAGCAATTATATAGAACACGCTTAAAATTGTGCGAATGAAGTTACAGAATGTGTTCTAATCGTCTCTGTACAATGGCATTGTTTTCCCCTTTTTTCTGCTTAATATTGAAAAAAAAGGTGATTGTTCAACCACCCGAAAATCTCTTTATCCAACCACATTTGTCTCTCAATTAGTACGGTTAGGTGTGGCTCTACTGTATAATCTATTCTAACCGAGAGTAACGAAAGGTACCTATCTGCGCACCCAAATTAATTGGCTGCCCGAGGCCATCTCCCTCTCCTGAATCGCGTCAAGGACGACTTTCACTTTCGCGTTACGTTGCTTTTTCCCTCTACCCGTGGGACGAAGAACACCCGCTCCAAAATTTACTCAAACAGACGAAATCGAATCGCAGAGAAACGACACGCTGGGGACGACGAGCGAGCGAAATAAAAAAAAAAAAAAAGAAGAAAGAAACGAACGTTTTATTATCCGAAAATTCGCTCATCCTGTCACATTTGTTTCCCAATTGGTACGGAAACGAGACGCTCTACTGTACTGCATACCTTTCGAACATGAATGCGTTAAAACCTGGACAAAATCAAGACCCTCAAGGGTATTGCTTTTCGTGCCGCTCGAGCATGCCTCGAGCACCTCGCTGTATTCCTTCCAACGAGTATACGGTATCAAACGTAAGAGGTGGACAACACTCTCTCTCGGAAAGGCTATTTAAGAAGCGAATTGCTGTTAGAACTTGCCGTCATAGCCTCGGGTTTTTTTCTCAACCGTAGCTGAACTAGTTAAATAAGATCCCTCGGTTCAACGTCGGTCCTTAGTCTTGCTTCTTTCAAACAGCGTCAGAGGACACCTCCTGGCTAGGCTATAGACCTACAGTGGATCAAAAATGTATTCGTACACTATATTATAAGGAAATTCCCCAAACCTACGAGTTTGATTTTAATGAAAACGTGCATGTACAGCATACTGGACAGTATGTGACAGAATTTTTTTTTGTCGATAAAAAAGTGTTCTCTGGAAGATAAAATCAAGACCTGAAAATTGAACGTTTCTTCATTTTTTTAATGCAACTTTCTTGAGACTTTTCTCACGATAGAACGATGGAGCGCTAAAAATATTTTTTGCAAGAAAATTTTTGTCAATACTAATACAAAGTTATAAAGTATTGGCTGAAATTAGCCTTTACAGTGCCACTTTCTCTTTGATTTTTCAAATACTTTTCATACGAAAAATGTTCACCTCTTAATGCTCTATCGTTTTGTTGCAAAAAAAGTTCCAAAAAAGTTGCATGAAAAAAAATTAAAAAAGAAATCATTGAAACCTTCGAGACTCGATTTCCTCTTTTCAAAGAAATTTCTTGTGGACAAAAAAATTTCTCTATATTTACGTTATTATGCTCTACGTGCACACAAACTTTCATTAAAATCGGTCTAACAGGTAAGAAGAATTTCCCGAAAATATAGCGTACGAATATTTTCGAGCCACTGTATACACAGTCCGTTCAACGAGTCGACTCACCCTATATAAACAACTATTGGCTGCAACAAGTTATCGAACATCAATTGTTTGTTAATCCCAGAGCCAGCTTTGTATCGTTTCGTGAATCGCAGCAAACCATTCTGATCTGTACAGTTCTATTTATTCTTTGGTTTTTCGTACTCCTTTCATTGATATTCATATTTGCAATAAATAATTATACTGTATAGCACTATGCATTGCTATATGCTAAGATGACGAGCATGTACACGAGTACATTTGGTCCGTACCTATATGGACACGTGGTCTCACTAGACAACTCAAAAATTGTTTAAATTCTAAAATTTTGTATAGATATAACGCGAGTCCCTAACAACACAAAACTATATTTCTTTCGTGGTAAATTTCAATTTAAGGGGTGAAGTCAACGCCCAAAGATTCTGCGTCTTTTAGATTTTCGATATAATTTTATTATGGTACAAGTTAGAGCAGGGCATTCAAAGCTTGTACAAAATAATTTTCGGAAAAATGTTCTACTTTTACCAAAACGATGAATCTGATGGAGCCAACCCAAGTCTGCGCGATAAACAAACAGAAATACAGTTGTATCGTACCGTTAATAATTCCAAAACGGATAATTTTCGCGAATTAGAACACACATATTCGAATTGTACCAGTCAGATCCTACAGACTGACGTAAATAAATTTCGAAAATTCTATATCCGTTAAAACGATGTTCAATCCAAGTACATTTCGTTTTTTTTGAATGTTGTCACATGCGTTTGTTTGTAAGTGGTGATTCGACTCAAACTACAATCGATACAACGAGACGAGTCAGGAAATATACATAAATAAAAAAATTCCCGTAATCGATGCTACGGCTACAATTATTGGCTGCATAATCAACTGTCAACACTCAGGATTGAACTTGTAATGGACAACATTAACGTTAACGTTTTCCAAATGTTTCGGACGAAAGTAAAAAATACACATTTTTACGTAGAGTAAGATATAAAAATACGGATTTATGATAGAAAAAAATAAGGTGACCTCGAAATGACCTTGAAAAACATCCATACATTGAAAAATTAATAATACCAGTTGAATCCCCTCGTAAAATCGTGAAAGACGAGTACCATTTCCTTCCTTCGTTTTAATTAGTCGTCTACGATATATTTCTACAATTTTACATTCTGTCAAGATAAATCGGATATTCTGTACGTCTACACCGACCCAGAAACAACATCACAAAATTAAATAACGCTTTCGTCGTAAAATATGCGATCGTTATCTATGAGAAAACACCCGCGCTACGATCAGTTACCGTTATCGCGAATAGATTTTCCTGGATCGATCTCCGATACTATTTTATAAATATTTAAACTAATGTATTTTTCATTTGCAATAAAATACATACGGTCGCTTAACGCGTTTTTGAAATGGGCGACGTTCCAATATTTTTCCATTCGCAATCGGAACTCGAAGAAGACGACAAAAACGTGAAACAACACCACAGAGAGAAAAATGCAAACGTACGCTTCAATGGCTCGTGAAAATTTGATCGTTTTTTCTTTTTTTTTTTTTCAACCCTTTCCCGGTATCAACTCGAGAAACAATTTCCCCTTTCTCTCAATTTCGACGAAGAAAAGAAGAAAATGCGCGCATTTGAAAAACGTTAAGGTTTCCGCTTGGCGTTGTACCATGAGTTCGCTACGAGTTCGTTTCTGTGCATCGTCAATCGATTATCGTTTGGTAGCCGATATTCGAGCAAAAGCTTTGTTTCTCATTGCTGACTCGTTTCGTTGGTTCGACCACAAACGACCGTATGGATGTCGATTCTTGTTGAGAAAATCGATTTGTTAAAAAATCGACTACGAAAGGATCGAACGTAAAGAAATTGATCTGTATCGGGCTCGGCTTCTTTGGTCAATCTTAATTACACATATCGTCGAATTCCAATGTAAAAGAAAAACTGTTAAAAAGAAGTTTTTTGAATTGAAAGAAAAATGTGTCGAAAAGTTGATTTATGATCAAATCGTGCAACAGAAGATCGAATCGAAATCGGTTTTTCAAGTCGATTTTAATTATACATATGAACAGATTTTCTTACTGTGCGACGATGTAAGAGAAAAACTGATAAAAAGAAATTTTCCGAATTTAAAAAAGAAAATTGTGTTTCTTTTTCATTCAAACGAATCAATCTATGTCGAAAAAAAAATCGCTTCGCGATAACAATATCCAACAAAGGTAGATAAAAAAGAATCGATTCACCGGTGTAAAAGAATTGTTCCGTTGAAGAATTGTATCAAGATCAGCTTACACGTCAATTATAATTATACACACGAACAGATTTGCTTAATGTGCGACGATGCGAAATAAAAAACTGCGAGAAAGAAATTTTCCGTATGGAAACGAGAAAACTCTGTTTCATTTTCATTGAAACGAACCAATTCGTGTCGGAAAAAATCGCTTCGCGATAACACTGGCCGACTAAAGAAGATAAAAAAGATCGATTCACCGGTGTGAAAAAATCGTTCATTTGTAAAATCGATTCAAGATTGGCATCCCTAGGCGGTAGTCCCAATTTCATCTCTGCCACTCGCTTCTCCCCGCTGGAGCCGTTACCTCGGTGATCTTATTAAACTCGTCTACACGTAGGTTCGACATTTGGTGCAAAGCACGCGGAATTGTTCGAAATTCCAAACGGGATTGTCCGAGTCCCCAAAACGGGTCATCGATAACCGGACGCGTAGCCATCGAACCCGATCGATCTCGAGTATCCCCGCATACCCTGTTAACGGTCACTCGAACCGTAACTCTCGTCCGTGCCGATAGTAATCGCGATCGTCGAGTCGAGTTGATCGAACGCGTACCAACCTCTGCGATTGTTCGCCTGTCCCAGCAGCGTCACTTGTTTGCTGTCGCTCTTCTTTACATCGACGTGCACACCCTCGACCGGGAAATCTCTACCGGCTGGTGTCGAACCGGGCATGAATCTGAAGAACTCGGCCCCATCCTTGTACCACTTCACCGAGTACAAATCCTTGCCATCCAGGTCGTACTCGCATCTCAAAGTCACTTTGTCCCACCTGGGATCCGCCATACTCGGCACGTCGAGCCTCAGGATTTTTATGGCCGCTCCTGAAAAGGGCAAACATTCCATGAAACTAATTTCAAATTTCATCCTTCCGTTCGGACATAAATGTGCACCAGTGTGCGATTTAATGTAACATTATTCGGATAACTGGACGTACGAGCAATCTTAGGATACAAATTTCTCAGTTTTAATGAAAATTAGATTTCAAACGAGAACAATCGTTCTTCTTAACGTTTCGTTATTTTTACGATAGATTTATTAATATGGATTAAAAGAAATTTAATAATGGTAATAATTATCGTTTCTATAATTCGTTTGGTAATATAATTGATTGAGATGGTTGTTACACAAGTATGAAACAAAATTCAAGTGATTATTAGTACCAAAAGTTGTCTGTAGTCGGTGCTAGGGCCAAAATGGATAAACAAAATCCAAAGATGTTTTTAAAAAGTGTTTCTAAGAATCTATGCAGAGGTACAGAGAGGATAGATGATGTTAAAAGTCTGATGCAACTTGGCATCATCAAGATGAGTAAAATGTTCTACAGAGGTATGTTTTATATATACTTTACTCGAAGAAAATATTCAAAGTGTGAAAAAGAATCGATTTTTTAAAGCCAGACTATTAAAATACCCTCTTAAGTGTAGTTCTATGTTATAGAAGAATGTGAACAGCGTCGAGCACTTTTCATTTATGCACGATTCTCAATTTGTTCCAAAAGGTAAACTTCTCAACTTCGCACAGTACATTGTTAGTTTCCGTTGAATACACGATTTTAAGATTTTAAAGATTTGAAGATTTTAAAGATTTGAAGATTTTAAAGATTTTAATAGATTTTAAACGAACCCGAAATAAAAATATCGAAGAGCAAAATGGTCACTTTGAACAATTTCCTTCGATTATTCTTAATTAAGATATATAAGACGTTCATTTTTTACTCATCTTTGTGCATAGATTCACCCCTGAAGTACGGACACGTATTTCTTAACCACCCTATATGCAGCAAATCGAACGTTCAGATCTTGCTACGAGATATCTCGTTTCAACGCTTTGTTATACACGCGTATTGACGAATCGTCAAATTGAAAGTAATCCGATTTGTTTATTACGTTTCCAACGTAACAGCCTTGTCGCAACCTATGACAAAAGAATTGCGAAATAAGTGCATGTCGAAAGATAGGAAAAATCCATCGTTACTATCGTTGCATTGATAGGATACGGTCCGATTGTGTCGTACGGTACAAAACATTTTATTCGTTTTATTATTTGTTCTTTTATATGTTTTTTTTTTACAGCGTGCTAATTTCCGAAGAAATAATTCTTACGATAGTGTACGAAATGGACCTATTTTTGAAAAAATAGAAAAATACGTCGTAGAGAAAAAAAAAATGAAAGTAAGGACGAACTATCGATGATTCATTGGTTACACCAAATGACATATCGAATGAAAATTAATTTAGCGAAATTAGCGATATAAATGTAGTGTAATGTTACGTTCATTGGACCAAGTTTCGTATAAGATGTGTTTGTTCCATTTGTTCTATTTATCGAATTAACGGTTGAGATGAAAACCCTTTGGTATACAAAAGAATATTGATAAAATAATATAGAATCGTGATAAAAATGTTGAAAGACTACGTTTAAAACAAACACGATAAGAAAAAAGTGGAGAAATTTATAAGAATTATTTACACGGATAAAGATTCTATCAATGCGGTTAAACCGACTGTAAAGAGACTTTTATTTATCTTTTTAATTTATTCATTTATTTATTTATTATACGAATAAAGTCCACTGGTACAATATAAAGATATTTTCTCAATTCGGATATAGAACGAAACGTACATAGAAAAAGAATAAATTGAAATTTGCGTATTAGAAAATAACATAAATATTAATATATATATGAATTGATTTAAGTTGTAGATCTGGTTTTTAAATAAGGAAATTTTAACGCAGTCTTGCAAAGTTCCTAACGTAGAATAGAATGGTCTTTCAACGGTATAAGAGAAATGTTCGGATTACTAGTAACAATTTCGGAGCAGTTAACAGGACTGTTGAAAAGCTCATGGGCAAACACTGAGCGAAGCATTAATCGGTGTCGCTCCAGGGGCCAAAGCTTAAGACGAGTTAGCATAGAAGAATAGTCGTGGTCAAAGACCGACATAGGATTACCACGAACAGGAGAAACTAGACGAAGAAATTTGAAGCAAACAGTTTCTGATTTAGTATCCAAATAACTGTGATACGGAAACCATACAATTGAACGGTACACTAATTGCAGCGGACCAACGAAAACTATAAAATAAGATTTTCATTTGAAATTTTATATTTTCGCAAACGACGTTTCAGTTCTATCCGAATGTGCTCAATGGGTTTTACGTCGAGTGATTGCTAAAGGGTTTCAAATACACGAGGTATATACGAAAATATACAAATTATTTAAATCGTTCTCTAATTGAACGAGTTTTATGGAGATGAGTGTATTTTCTTGAAATTAATAATTATCAAAATGATACAATTTCTGGTGACTAGTTTTTAAATTATATTTTAAAATATCTAAATAACGATATCGGTCCACTATTCCATCGATGAAATGCAAATTTCCCCCATGCAAAGCCCCATACCACAAGACCGCCTCCATTATGTTTAACTTTAGGACTTATATTTTGCTGCTTTAATGATTCTCCTTTCTTTCCCCATACTAATTTCTGTCCACTTGAATCCTAAATATTAAATTAGTTCTCGTCTGAGAAACTTGCTCCAAGAAGTCTAATGATTTATTTATGTAAGTTTTTGCAAAATTAAGTCCCTTTTCTCCATTCAATTTATCGATCTGAAGTTTCTTCCTCGCTACTCGTGCTAAATGCCCTGTTTCTTTAAGTTTGTTAGATATTGTTTTTGAATAAACTTTGTTGCCAGTTCTTACCTGCAATTCTGCTGCGATTTTAGTTATACTTTCAGATGGATTTTCTTTCATTTTCCTTATAATAAATCTTCCATCTCTTCCGTTCATTCATTCGTCCTCTCGGAACGATGCACATTCTCCAATATTTCTATATTTTTATACTTATTAACGATACATTGGATACCGACGTAGCTTCTATTCGTTACAATTTTACCAATTTCTCGAAATGATTTTCCACTTTTCCAAAGTTCAATTACAAGTTTCCTTTCTTCTACGATAGTTTCTTCATTCTTATCGTTTCGAGGTTTAACAACGAACAAAATGTTACGAAACGATAGAATAGAAACAAAAGAAGATTAGAATCCCCTTTATTGTAAGGTTTTGCCGTACGAATACTTTTTTTCTCGTTAATTTTCGTACCCCCCTTGAAATTTCATTTCTGTCTACTGTATCGTGATTCAAGTTGCGACGAAACTCATACCACGTGAAAGCCTAGTCAATTTCTCAACTTGCTTTCCACGATCAATCAGCCTTCCGTAAACGAAAGTATTATCGTTTGATTTACGCCTATCACGGACAATTTTTTTCGGTATTTGTATTTTATTTAACCACTCTGGCCATTCTTACGTTAAATACATTCAGTCTGTTCGCTAATTAAGGACGATTAGTGGCAACGAACCACCGCCGCGCTCGTTCTTTTGTTGGACGCGTCGCAATGGTTTCATCGTTTACGCTCGAAATTATTCCTTCGTCGTTAACGAACGCCATTTCGCGATTATCGACGTTTCGACAAAGCGTTCGCGACAGAATTTGCGCGTGTGAACAGCAGTGTAAACAAGCCACGAAAAAAGTTTACATCGAAAGCGGTACGCCGCGGGGCAAACTTTATTTGCCCGGAGCGGGAAAAATAGTAATTATCGAGAAAAAAAGAGCTCGACTCGCGACGAATTCCCACGGAACGCCTCTCCAATCGAGTATTTAACCAGGTCGCACTAATTTATTTATCGCCGATCCGCCGAACAGTCGTCGCAAATACCGAGGTAATTAAAAATATCCGATCAACCAGACGCTCGTGTAATTATCGTCGGGGAAAAAGCGGTCGAACGTTTCAGCGGCATCGACGAATGAAAATGGCTGCGCGAAATTTCCACGCGAAATAGCTCGTTTTTTTCCCCCATCTTTGTTAACCTTTCGTCGACCATTCGACGCGCTCGCGTCAATATACCCGAGACGAAGAATTCGGGAAAAATTCGCTGTTAATATTTCGAACGATATTTCCGTTAAATAACCCGCCGCGATATACGTTGGTCCTTTTACATTTTTTAATAATATTCCGTTGCTCGATGTATTTTGAACGATTCTAATACCATCGTTCAATATGGAAATCACGGAACGATTTAAGCTGGATTACATCGAGTTGACAATCAAGGATCGTTTCTTCTTTTGTTTTTTTCTTTTTGGATAATTATTTAGAAAAGCGGCCTCCTCGCCGATTCAAACGATCTTGAAATATGTTGTTAAGGACGTGATTCTGAACAACTTTCTTCTATATGTATTACTATCGCTCGAGCTTCGTTTTCGAGATAAATGTAAAAATAGTTTTCATAGTATGTATTGTATTTTTAAACCTTGAAATACGTTTGTATTAAGTTCTGAGTACATTTAAACTTATATTTATTGCATAGATAGATATAATATAGACCAGTTTACCCTGTTGACTATATATCAATGCTTGAATTTTTTGGTATTAATATTCCCATATTTAAAAACCGGATGTACAGTTTATAATTACACTACAAGTTTCAATATTAATTTCAGTTTGTACTACACGCATTTCTTAATTATTTTCTTTCATCTGTAAGCTTTGTTTCCTACCACAACTGTATAAATATCTTTACATTTTCTTTTTGTACACTAATGGCTCTTTACTCGTATAACAAATAAATAAATTTTGAAAAATAGACGAGGAAGTAAAACGAGATTCCATCTCGCTAGATCGACAAATTGAAGTTGTTAACACTAGAACTATCAAAGGGGTAATTTGAGCCGTTTTGAATATTTTTAAAAATTACTCAATTATTAACGGTGTTTTTGTCTGCGATATTCGGAGACAATTATGGAAACTTGGACTAGAAATTATCTGAAATTATCTAATTGTAGGGATTATTTTTATTAAATCCTACGTAACTAAGGTTTAAAGGTTTGAAAAGTAAAGAAACTTCTTTAATATTACTACTATGTTTATTTAATATTATTACTATGTTTAATTAATGTTACCACTATGTTTTATTTTTCGCTGTATACTTTCTTGCACATTCTCTTTCATTCTAACCCTTAACCTTCTCACTCCATGCATTTGGCCACGTTTACCCGAAATTCCTCAGTCTTGTGTCATCTCAATTACTCGTCTTTCGCACCTTAGTTCGGACATTCTGTCATTCACTTCAAGCACTCTACTTTCACCCCTAGAAAACACTTCACTCGCTCATCTATCTTGAACACTCTTCACATTTTCTCAGAATCGTACGTATTTCGTTACATTCCCACACAATTGTATTTGTGGATTAACTTTTCCTTTTCTATTTTCAAAGATACGTATAATGTTCGGTAGAAATAGGAATACGTTCACCGTCGGTAGTTCTAGTGTTAAAGTGAGCTTCAAAGACTCGAGTTGTGGCTGTAGCCGTAAACGCAGAACCCTCCGTGTTCGAATCTTGAGCCGTGAGAGATGGAGTCCTTAACGCTCGACTCTTGAAGCTCGAAGACTAGAGCCATCTAAATTGCTACGTCTGTTCGAATACACCGATGCGACACGCATAAGGCCTTAGGTGGAGTTATATGGATCAGTGTCATCCTATCAGACAGACAACATTGCTATCCTTACGACGTATGCGTGTACCCAAATCTTCCGAATTTAGAAACGATCTAGAAACGATTCCTTCTTTTGTATCTCGTTCTTGATCTCGGTAGAACGAACTCTATTACATTCTTCGAAACGTGAAAAAACCATCGTTTAGAAAATTTCGATCAAACGATTCTAGATATTTTATCGATACCACCCATTAGTCTTCCAAATAAACGATCATTGTCAACAACCGTTGCAATTACAAAAATAGAAGGAACAGGCCAAGCTATTCGACGATTCAAACTTCCATGGGTTTGAATTCATGGATAATCTTTTTCGAAAGTATATAACAAACATCATGGAATTGTTGTTAATTTCTTGTTAATTTCCAGCTTGTTGAGAACTTCGAGAGTTGAGCGTTCAAGCTCGAATACTAAAGCTTCGTATAATGTTAGCCCGAAGAACTTAGCCTTTAAGGTCGAGCTTCGAAACTTTGAAGATTTAAGCTTTATACATCAGTTGCTTAGCCCGTGACTGTCTCGCTATGGGCATACGACTCGCTAAATTTACTCGCTGCTTGTGATACTTGTTTCGCAGTATCGCAAGGGCGCGTACGTGACTTTTTAATGCTGTTTCGAGAGGAAGGATGTAAAGTGTTCAGTTAGAAAATTGTAAATTTCTACGTTTCTAAATGTACTAGGTTGTTCAATCAGTTTTGTCGTTCGATAAAACTTATCGAACAGTCTAGTATCAGGTTGCTCGATACATCGGACGAAATATATTCGTAATGAATTTAAATATTCCAGATAGAGAAAATAATAGAATAATAGTAAAATTTCTCCAATTTGTGTCCTGTTTGGACTAATTCTGATCAGGAGGACCTTACCAATTTGTCGACACCATTATTATACATATAATAGATTGTTCGATAAGTTTTGTCGTTTGATAAAACTTATCGAACAGTCTAGTATCAGGTTGCTCGATAAATCGGACGAAATATATTCGTAATGAATTTAAATATTCCAGATAGAGAAAATAATAGAATAATAGTAAAATTTCTCCAATTTGTGTCCTGTTTGGACTAATTCTGATCAGGAGGACCTTGCCCATTTGTCGACACCATTATTATACATATAATAGGTTGTTCGATAAGTTTTGTCGTTTGATCAAACTTATCGAACAGTATAGTATTAGGTCTATTATAAATATAATAATAGTGTCGACGGATTGGTGAGGTCTTTCTGATCAGAATTAATCCAAACAGGACATAAATTGGAGAAATTTTA
The DNA here is from genome assembly GCF_051014685.1 of Ptiloglossa arizonensis. Lineage (NCBI taxonomy): Eukaryota > Metazoa > Arthropoda > Insecta > Hymenoptera > Colletidae > Ptiloglossa > Ptiloglossa arizonensis. The sequence goes on along the minus strand of NC_135048.1, from coordinate 8,937,736 downwards.
CTATTACTTTATTATTTTCCCTCTCTAGGATATTTAAATTCATTACGAATATATTTCGTTCGATTTACGTCACGTTTGAACACATTTTCATCGATCAGATGTCATCAATATATACGAATAAAGTGAAGAAATGAAAAATTTGAATTTTTGCAATCGAACGACTCGAGAAAGGACATATCATGGAAATCGATATTGGTCCTGGGCTGTACATATTTGGTATCGAATATTTCAAACGCGATTTTCAAAATGTAATACCTTTCGTTATGATTTTTAGCGCATTACAGTTAATAAAAAATTTTTAATATTCAATTCATTTCCCCGCAATTCTAATAGCAGCTGTAACCAAGTTCATACCGAATAATATGCTTTTCGAATTTTTCATTTCGGATAAGTAGAACGGTCGGAATTATGGCAATCGTGAAATCACTTTTAACGGAAAAAACTGTATCGAAGTAACGGTAACTCCTGCAATTTTGACTATTTTTACGTGAAAAAAAATTGTGCACACTCCCGAAATATAGGCGGAATATACGTGTGGAAATCCGATGCAAAAATATGTTACCGTTTCGTTTAAAAAAATCTCAAAGGGCACCTAGAAAATTCCAGTTCAGACAGCAACCCTTGAGCGAACAATATGTACTCCACTTCGCGCCTTTTCTCGGTCGTTCGCTCCACTACGGAAGCAGCGGTCCGGTTATTTTTACGTGAAAAAATTCAATAATTTTTGAATTTTTAAAATGGTACGAAAATATGTTACCGTTTTGTTTATAAAAGATCTCCAAGGGCAGCTGGAAAATTCCAATTCGTACCAGCAACCCTTGAACGAGCAATACGTACTCCACGTTGAAATATTTCACACGCATCTTTCTTTACCGATCCTCCTTTACATTTACATCATTCGAACAACACAATATCAATTTGCATCGTTCGGTTTAATTCTCTCGCGCTAACGAGAAACAACAAGAGATCAGAGGATAGGAAGGATTTGAGATCGTTTCACTGCTTTGTTTTAAAGGAGAAAAGAATAATTGTATCCCATTGTTTCCGTAATGATGTTCCGTTTGGTATTCATTAATGCAGACCATTCGCACTAACGGCACAGAAGAGACATGCGCCTGCCTTTTCTCGCTCGGTCGCTCCGGTACGGAAGCAGCGGTACGGGAATTTTGGCAATACGATCCGTGAACGTCGTATCGCTTCGGCGACGTTCGTATTTCCCGAAATTGTTCCGGGACGTCGCGTGCCAAAGCGCGAGCCAGCTACGCGCCGTTTGAAACAATAACCGGAGCCACCGATTGCGCTCGAAAAACCATGGAACGCCAAAGGACCAGCCACTCTGTATTCCGGTCCGCCGCCGTCGGTGAAGCGTGCGGTCGTAAACGATTTCCAGATCGCGCGAATTTGTCATACACTTGGCACGCGAAACGAACGTTATCGGGGAGCGCTGCTCGCTAACCAAAGCGCGGTACACGCGAACAGTCGCGATAAAACCGCGTCAGCTACACAACGACGCGTTACAACCAGGTGGTGGGGGTATTGCCGCGGGGAGGGGAGAGAGTGACGAAAGAGAAAGGTAGAGGGGTGGGGGATGGCTGGCGTTCACGCGAAAGGCGTCGAAAGTCAACGCGAAGGCATTCAACGACCGCGAGAGCAACCGTACGGTTCGGGAGATGCTTTTCGATCGAGGGTGGTTAGGGTGGGGATGGGAGTCGAGGAATTCCGGCACGACTTTGGTATGTAGATTGCGACGCACCGACCCTCCTATCTAAATACTTTCATTCCGAGTCAACCCTTCCCCTTGACGTCCAAATCCCTACGTCGTCGAATCCCGATTCCAATCGCGCGCCGTGCGTCGCTTTATAGGGTGGTTCCGAAGTAAAGGACCAGCCATCGTTGTACCGTTAATAGCTGCATTCTATGTACTGTGCAACGAAACGTGGTAGAAAGTATTAACAAAATATTCGCGCGTTCGACATTACGGCAATTCAGTGGCCGGTGAACAATCTGTATCTATAATTGTCTATTAGATAATTCCATATGAAATTAATATGTATTGGGTTGTTCGGAAAGTCATTTCGTTTTTTTTTTTTTCGGTGAAAATTAAACACGATTTTTTTAGAGTGTATAAACATTTTATTCAATTATACATTCTCCATTTTGGAAAACAAAATTACTTTCCGAACTACCTAATATAATTACGTATAATTTAAATATGTGTTGATATGTGTAATGTGTATAATTTCGTACGAATAGTAACTTTCAACCTCGTAATTTGTACAGGGTGGTCGTTGAAAGACTGAAGGGTTTGAAAAAGTCGTGACTTGTTCATTTTCCAAAAAATTGACGATATTAAATATTTTTTCTCGCAAATTTCAGGAAAATTGAATTTACAGAATATGAAACAATTTAGTTGCCGAGAGATTGGGTTAATTTTCTTCGAGAGGAGAAACATTGCTCGAAATTTGATAAAGAGCGAGAATAATTTAGACTTTCAGTGACCACCCTGTGTGTAGGTCAACGGATTTTTTCTTCTGAGTATAAATTGCAAGGTTAAAAGCTACTATTTACACGTGTACATATGATATTATGCAATTTATTATTAATTTCATTCTGAAATTCTATAATGGAGTACTGTAACCATGGATTTATTCAACCTAACCGGAAAAGACGCATGGCGACAAATGTATGTATGTAAAACCGGAAATTCGTAGCTGTCGGCTCGAAATCCGTAATTTCCTAAACGAGACAAAAAATCCGTAGGTCTACAACAAAATTCGTAAAGATGGCGTAATACTGCGCGTGATTGCTAACTATACAGATTTTTCTGTACCCAAGTGCGCGCCAAATGTTTTGGCCGCTCAAAGATGTCAAGCGGTGAATCTCACTCTTATAGTTCAGAGTTGTCGAGAACGGTTTCTACTTATTTATTTATTTATTTATTTATAAGGTAAACTCTTTGGAATACAAAGACGAGGAAATGTTGAGTAATATTACGAAATATCGAGTATTACAACGCGCGCCAAATATTTTTATCGTTCAGGATTATTTATCGGCATTAGATATACATTTAACAAATTAAAACGATCTCGGGAACGCCATTATCGAACCTGCGCGCCTTTTTATATCCATTATTGTTTTTGAGAAACATCAGTGACAAAGATTCTTTTCTTTAAATTCCACGAAAATTCTTTTATCGTAAGGTATGCAACAAACTGTTCTTCAATTTTTAAACAGCGTACCATAAGAATTTTTTTCACGTTTCAAATTCGTTTTCTTCTTCCTCTGTTTCCCTTATTCATGAATGTATAAAGGCTTTGATGTACATATAACGATACAATTACAATTCAATATGATAATAATATAGTCATACGAAGTCATTGTAGGGCAATAAAAGTAGCAAAAAATTCCGCTCGAAACCGGCATTAAACTCGTCAAAAAGTAAAGAGTTCTATGATTTTCCTGGCGTAGAAGAGAACAATGTCTCAACGCCACCCAAGATGCATTCATGGTTAAGTAAGATAACATTTCAAGAGAAGATACAACGTCGTTCAAGACCTTGTATGAAAAAAGTGAGTCGAGCATAAGCCGTGTGGCGACAATTTGAGACGAGACAGCACAAACGAGTAATCATGGTTAAAAGACGATATGGGACAACCTAGTTCGTGGGAGGCTAACCGTAAGAACTTACAATGGACGCTCTTAAGTTTATAGTAGAGATTACGATGACAAGGTACCCGAATAACCGAGTAATATTCCAACCGTGTATAGACCAAAGAACGATGCAAAAATTTCGAAATATGATGTTAAAAAAATATCTGAATCGTCTATTTACGATGCCCAGAATACGGAAAGTGATACTTGGTATATTAATAATACGTTTAGTAAACGATAAATCCGAAGAAAATCTCAACAACGAGATCACAATCTAACAAAATCTAACAACAAGATGTCGTTTACACTACATACAATCCAATCGTTAAGAGTATACTTGTATAGTAATATGAACAGAAAAATGGTGGTCATTCGAGGGATGTTGCTTTTCGCAAATAAGACAAAAAAAAAACTATGAATTATATCTCCGAATAGAACAGTAAAATATTAAAAAACCATGTGATTATAAAAGTTATTTTTGTCTCGTGTCTCCGTGTAGAAGAAAATGAGAGTTCTATAGTTCGTTCAACAGTACGAAACGAAAAAGTCAAAGATTGATATATAACGAGGTAATTTACACTATGCAAAGTAACGTTTGCATATACTGTGGATCGAAATAGTATTTGTACACTACATTACGAGGAAATTCCCATAACCTACAAGTCTGATTTTAATGAAACTTTATGTGCATATAAAGCATACTGGACTACATAAGACATAATTTGTTTGTTGACAAAAAATGTTCTCGAGAGGATAAAATTAAGATTCGAAAGTTCATCGTTTCTTCATTGTTTTAATACAATTCGTTCGGAGTACTTGTTTCACTGTTGAACGATAGAGCACTAAAAACTGAATATTTTTGTAAGAAAATTTTTGTTGCATCTCGCACGATTGCAAAGTTATAAAGAAAATGAAAATCGTTGCAAGCTTCGGTTGAAATCAGCCTTTACAGTGTCGTTTTCTCTTCGATTTTTCATATACAACTTCGTAATAGTGTGAAATAGAACAAAACTTTTCATATGGAAAATGTTCAGAAATGTTCTAAGAAAAGTTGCATGAAAAAAATTAAAGAAATATATTAAAACCTTCGAAACTTGATTTCACCTTCTTAAAGGAATTTCCTATGGATAAAAAAAATTCCTCTGTATATGCACTATTATGCTCTATGTGCACACAAACTTTCATTAAAATCAGTCTTAAGAAGAAATTCCTTATAATAAAGCGCGCGAATACTTTTTGGAGCCACTGTATACTATAAATGCATTTATCGATTTTTATACCGATATTGTTTCGAAGATCTTTCGATGGCTCGGTTTAGTTCCATCGACGATACTACCGTAAACTAGCAAACCACTTACGAGTTATTAAATTTAACCGAGCAAGCTTTCGAAAGTAAATACCAGCGAAGTTGGATAGCTTTCCGAGAAACAATACGATCGAAGTAGCGAGCGACCGGTCCCTCGTCGATGTGTTCCACTTACAATGACAGTTTTGTTCGACGTTGATCCACGAAGCACCTAAACGTCCTTTTCTCGAGGTAAAATCATAAACCAGAATCGATTTTACGTCAAAAGCGAGTCGTGCCAGACTTTATGATTCAACTTCGAAAGGTACAAATTGAGCTATCTTGACGAACTTGTAATCGAAAGACGCGATAAAATGTCAGCTTAGAAATTCTTCAAAATTAAACACGGTAGAAATGGAGGTTGGTAGGATTGGCTAGATTTCGAATATTCGAAATAGTAACGAAATATTTTGAATGGTTAAAAAAATCCGGACAATTCGAACGATAAACGAAGGAAAAGGACATACTCGTTTGTAAGCACGTGTACGATATTGTCTCGGCTTTTTAATTATACACGATGTTTTATGAATAAAAATAAGAAAAAAAAGTTGTATAAACATTGTCGAATAAAAGTTTCGTTATAAAGTTATTCAAATCTTCATACTTATATAGGAGATCAATCTCAAAGGGACATAGATTTATTTCATCCTGAATGTGAGAAAAATCGTGATCGAAAATAGATATTCACTGACTTAATTTCAAACCAGGAAAACATTGAAATGTACGTTGTATACCTTCCAATACGTTACACAAATGTCTACAATATGTAGATCATATAATGCTGTAGTATTCTACACGAGGCCACAGAACTGAATAATTTATTAACCCGATTGTATCAATATCTTTAAAATGTTTCACAGTTCTAAGAACGAAACCGAAATTTTCAAGTATAGCAGATGTAATACTAGGTTGTTCGATAAGTATTGTCGTTTTTTCCATTGTAAAAAAATACTATGACACTTGAACTTTGAACAACTGTAAATATACGAACGAGTCGAGAGATCTACACGAAACTTTGCACATGTTCATCAAACAGTAGTGTCATTTTTAGAAAAATAAAACGACGAACCTAATAGCTCCTAATAATTTCTTATCGAACCACAAAACTTATCGAGCAACCTATTATTGGTGACACGTTCGATGACAAGCAGATTAGACGAAAAGGTGATACACGGAGATCTTTAGATCGTGACACAAGTTAATGAAACCTTTGTATAATGGAATTTAATGTTAAACTTACCACGTGAAAAATGAACTATTAAACACTTCGATAAATTCAGAGACAGTTTCTTTCGCAGTATTGTCCAAGATTGCAGGGATGGTTTCACTAAATTATAGCTAAAATCCTTTAAATTCAACTCGAGGCTTGAAACCCTTGGAGCTGTTTCTGTTCTCAATAGCGACTGCCGTATTGTAAATCCATGTCTTGGACGCATTTGCGACACAACTAAAGGGTCAGTGAAAGCAATGGCCAGCTTTTCCGGAACAGGATAAGCATGCATTGTTCTAGCTTCGCGTCTGCACGGTGCACCTAAACGCATCGTGCACCAAAGTGGGAGGAACACTACAAAATTCAGGGAACTGTCCTGTTAACCCTTATCATACCAAGACAGTATGTATGCGATCCCTCTGGGACCCGAATATATGTTTTCTTCGTGCAATTCTACAACTGTTACGAATACTTAGCTTACAATTTTTCCGAGTGTTTTATCGCTAATTTTTATCGGTGAATAGAAACAGATGAACTAAAATGATTTTTGGGAAAAAAATTAAAAATATCTGTACGATCTTCTTATACAGTGTTCTCGCACGTCTCTTAATTTACTTCTCTCACGAAAGGAACGTCAGAAGCGACTCTCATTGACTTTAATGAAATTAGCCTGTTCATAGTTTTACATGTATACAACAATCACAAATAGAATTATAATCGGAAATGGCCAGCCGGTTGTGCAAAAAATAAATGTAAAGTTTAGCAAAATCGGTTAATTAGGTATACTTGAGTAGTAAGGTATTCCCAGTAATGGTATCTGTGGTATAATTTAACAAAGTTATTGTTCATTTCTCAAGCTTTTCGAGCGATTACTTCCTCAGAGAACGGTCCTCGTGGAGGCTGAAGCTGGATAATTTCTAACCTGTGCCAAAATCACATACCATAAACATATTCCAAAGTGTAATTTCTTTCCTTCCATTTTATGAACAGGTTCGTTGTAGAGAACAAATATAGGTTTATTTTTAAAAAATGTATAAATTATTATAAAACACTAGGTTTATTATAAAAAAAAAGAAAGACCAGCATATTTAGAAAATAAGTAACACTTATTAATTTTCTGCACAATTTCTCCACAAAATTATCGTTGTTGGAATATGTTCGGCCATTCTGAACGTACGGAAAATACTCTCGAAACACTTCAATCGTTCTGTTGAATGTCTGAAAGACGATTAACGTAATTAAGGCAAAACAGTCTGTGAAACGAGTGACTTATACGCCGAATGGTCATAAATTACTTTCCACTGACCTAGAAAAGACCTAGAGTCTCAATTGAGTCTCAAGCGATGTACCTTCAAGTCTTCCCCATCGGTAGAAATTGTAGTTGTCGTAAACTTGGGTCTCGAGTGACCCACGATTCTAACTTGGATCTCGAGTGACCCACGATTCTAACTCGGGTCTCGAGTGACCCACAATTCTATCTTGGGTCTCGAGTAACCCACGATTCTAACATGGGTCTCGAGTGACCCACGATTCTAACATGGTCTCGAGTGACCCACGATTCTAACTTGGGTCTCGAGTAACCCACGATTCTAACTTGAGTCTCGAGTGACCCACGATTCTAACTTGGTTCTCGAGTGACCCACAATTCTAACTTGGGTCTCGAGTGACCCACGATCCTAACTTGGTTCTCGAGTGATCCACGATTCTAACTTGGGTCTCGAGTGACCCATGATTCTAACATGGTCTCGAGTGACCCACAATTCTAACTTGGGTCTCGAGTGACCCACGATCCTAACTCGGGTCTCGAGTAACTCACGATTCTAACTCGGGTCTCGAGTGACCCACGATTCTAACTCGGGTCTCGTAGCGACCCACGAGGGTTAAAATACGGAAAATTGAACCACCTTACGACCAAGAACGAGCACCGGAGGATCTTGGTCGCGTCGATGGCTGCGAGCGGTTAAACCGGTGGCTTCGGAGAACGTTAACGAGACATTTTAAATATTTCGTTGTCTTTTCAGCGCTTTACGCTGCAGTAAGCACCAATTAACTGCAGCGGACCGGATCCCTTTGGTTGGCTGGTTCGCTCGGCGCGGATCGCGCCGTTGGTTCTGTTTAGGGTTGAGTTTCGAGCTACGTACCCCTTAGCCAACTCCCCTCCACCCTCACGTTGACAAAGAAAGAAACACTCGCGGCCGATTCCTTTGTTCCCGTTTCGTTCGTACGCTCGCCGCGAATGGAGTCTGTCGAGATGTTATTGCATTATGCAAGGTGGATCGCGAATTCGTTGCGACGCGACGCTCCACGCAGCGTTTCGAGGCGCGTGGATCTGGGGCGTAGCTGAAATTTTCATACCTGCGTCACTTTTCACCGGTATTTTTGATTACGGCCACGCCTGCGCCGCGAATTCGACATTCGTAGAAAGTATTCTAGTCCGGGAGTCGATTTCTCACGCGCTATTTGGAATTTTATTTCAAGAACCACGGAGACGCTATTGCGTCGGACTTGATGGCACCGCTTTGAACTATATTTAAGTGGTATACAGGATTTTTTTCGTGAAAAAATATTCAAAATTGTCGAAGATACAGCTTGTTCAATGGTGTCTCTCCGATTTAACATGCCTGCACGGTTGCCACGATTCCGGTCTGTTTCATGTTGTTAGATTTAAGTCTACCTTGTTATTATTAAACTTTAGTCCATTTCAATTCTATCTTATGTTATTATTAAACTTTAGTCCATTTCAAGGTATCGTTAGACTCAGGACTATCTTACGTTATCATTAAACTTTAGTCTATTTTAAAATATTATTAGATTTAAGTCTACCTTATGTTATTATTCAACTTTAATCAATTTCAAGGTATTGTTAGACTCAAGTCTATCTTACATTACCATTAAACTTTAGTCTATTACAAGATACTGTTAGACTCAAGTCTACCTTACGTTATTATTAAACTTTAGTCCATTTCAAGGTATCGTTAGACTCAAGTCTATCTTACATTACCATTAAACTTTAGTCTATTTCAAGGTATTGTTAGACTCAAGTCCACCTTACGTTATTATTAAACTTTAGTCCATTTCAAGGTACTGTTAAACTTAAGTTGTTAGATCGGTAACAGTTTCTTAATTATTCTCAGTCTACCTTATCATTATTGGACTTTAATTTATCTTGTGTTATTATTAAACTTAAAACCTTAAATTTGTTTCTCTCTGTGGCGTGCAGATACTCCGTGAAGGTCGTGCGTGTCGTAAATTTTCATCGTTTCTTTCATCCACCGTGAAATTGACAATCGTTCTCACGTGGAAGCCAGTTTGAATGTCCTTTTCGCGCGAACAAGTCGATTTGCGCGAAAAAAAAAAAAACAAAAAACGATGAAAAAGTGTCTTAAATGGACAACCATTGGTCGTCGCGTAGGCCAACTCGACGAATGGAACGTAAACGCGTAAAACAAGCGGGCGGACGACCGGTGGCAGTCGCTTCCAATAAAGCCTACTCCCTTCCTGTCAAATTTATCGCACGCTTAATTAGCGGGCAAATAACACGATTAACGAGGACCACTAGGCACGCGATAGTTTGTAGCATTCGCCTCGCTGCCGGCTGAAAAAGCTTCAACTCGTTACACGTGCCGGGAAACTGTTGCACGCGACAGGAAAAACTGCCGTGTTCCCTGGGCGAAAAAAAAAAAAAAAAAAAAAACGAAAAAATGGAGCGGCTAATTGGAGAGCGGATTTCTAGTGGAAAACCTAACCGTTTTACGATAAATTCTTTTAATCTTCTATTAATGGAAACTGCCCCCGTTTGTCCGTGAATAGTGGAATAGGTGAACAACGATATCCTTGTTTTGAGGAGGTATTGTATTGTTGTCTGGACTGTCATTTTATCGGTTCCTTTTACGATTTCTTTTTCTAACGGTAGGTAGGCTATTTTGTAGCAAGATTTTCCTGACACATTTATCCACCTTATATATACACACAGTATTTTTTTCATCCAGAAATATTCAAAATTATTGGATTTATAGCTTCTTGTTTAATAGTTCGTCTAAAGTAGATGGTTTCCACGATTTCAGCCGATTTGTTACAAAAGAATCATAATTCGTCACGAAAATCCATAAAATGGTATAAAAAAATGCGGCTCGAACGAATAGTATATCGTCAGTCATCGATGACTTATATAGTGTCAGTCACCGATGATTGACATCGCGCTTGATTCTTTAGAACATAAGTGCATTAAAATATGTCCCAACTTTTTAATCAAAATTAATGTCGATACGCACGATGGGATTCTTTTCAAGCCAAGAAATTAAAATAACTCCGTACGAGTTGCACGATGAGATTGTTAATATTCCATCTCGCGATTAAATATCCAATTAATCAATTCGTTAGTCTTAGTTATTTTCTATCATTTCACACGTTTAGCAACTGTCCCTCGAAGAGTTAACGCATCCAAGTTAGCGCTAAACGATCGATTCCACGATACTCCAATGACTAAGTGACTACATACAAGTTGCCCAGTGTGACCGTTATTATTCCATATCTTAATTAAATATTCAATTATGTGGTATCGGAATTTTCCGTTTCCACTTGAGTTTGTTTCGTGTGCAGGCCTCGAGTAAGATACACTGCGCGCGAATGGATTTGCGTTAGGGTAAACACTTTGACGCCGATCTGTCGCCAGGTTTTCCAAAGGGCACGAGCGACCCTTTAGAGAGGGTCGTGCAAGACGACCGAGCGTGGTAATGCGTGAGAGCGAAAGGAAATGCATGTGGTCCGGAGAAAATGTCGAGTGTTTGGCAAAGACGAGCGATCGAGATGGGCGAACGTGACCAGATGCCCGAGGCGAGAGAGATTGAGGATCAGAATGAAAGGGAACGAATGTGTGTAAGAGTATAGGGTGTGAAAGAGACTCGTAAATACGTAGTAAGAGTAAAAGAAGAGACTCGGGAAAAACGTAGTAAGAGGAGAGACTTGTAAAGACGCAGATGACGAAGACGGTAACGACGCGTGCCAAGGTTACTAAAACGATTAGTTTAGTTTTACATATGATCGATCTACTTTTAGTATAAAGAGAAATCTATTATAATACCACGTCTTACTGTAATCTAATACTATATTTATTATCATCGACAAGTATTTATATTTTCGCTAGTTTTAGTTATTTTATTTAGTTTAATCGGTTTACTTTTAATATAAAGAGAAACTATTATATTATCACATCTTACTATAATCTAATACTATATTTATTATCATCGACAAGAATTTATCTATTCGCTAGTTTTAGTTATTTTGTTTAGTTTAATCGGTTTACTTTTAATATAAAGAGAAACTATTATAATAGCACGTCTTACTATAATTTAATACTATACCTATTATCATCGACAATAATTTATCCATTCGTCAGTTTTAGTTACTTTGTTTAGTTTTATATATAATCGATCTACTTTTAATATAAAGAGAAATCTATTATAATACCACGTCTTACTATAATCTAATACTATATCTATTATCATTGATAACAATTTATGCATTCGTTAGTTTTAGTTACTTTGTTTAGTTTTATATATAATCGATCTACTATACTTACTATAATCTAATACTATATCTATTATTATCGACAATAATTTATCCATTCGTTAGTTTTAGTTACTTTGTTTAGTTTTATATATAATCGATCTACTTTTAATATAAAGAAAAATCTATTATAATACCACGTCTTGCTATAACCTAATACTACATCTATTATCATCGACAACAATTAATCCATTCGTTAGTTCCAATTATTTTGTACCATTTCACGCGTTTAGCAACCGTGCCCCGAAGAATTAACGCGTCAATAATTGAATAACTTTAAAAAGAAATTTAAAATGTATCAAAAGGCTCCTTCGGTAGTTTCAATGTCAAAGAAGGAAGAGAATTGTTCGAACTCTTAAAACGACGTTCTGGACCACTGTACAATACACATCCAAGACTACGTCGAACGATCGATTCCACGACACTCCAATGGCTACATGACTACCTACAAGTTGCACACTGAGACTGTTGATATTCCATCTCATAATTAAATATCCAATTAATCCATTCGTTGGTTTCAATTATTTTGTATCATTTCACGCGTTTAGCAACCGTGCCCCGATGAATCAACGCGTCAATAATTGAATAACTTTAAAAAGGAATTTAAAATGGATGAAGAGGCTCCTTCGGTAGTTTCAATGTCAAAAAAGGAAGAGAATTGTTCGAACTCTTAAAACGACGTTCTGGACCACTGTACAATACACATCCAAGACTACGTCGAACGATCGATTCCAGGACACTCCAATGACTACATGACTACCTACAAGTTGCACAGTGAGACTGTTGATATTCCATCTCATAATTAAATATCCAATTAATCCATTCGTTGGTTTCAATTATTTTCTATCATTTCACACGTTTAGCAACCGTGCCCCGATGAATCAACGCGTCAATAATTGAATAACTTTAAAAAGAAATTTAAAATGTATCAAAAGGCTCCTTCGGTAGTTTCAATGTCAAAGAAGGAAGAGAATTGTTCGAACTCTTAAAACGACGTTCTGGACCACTGTACAATACACATCCAAGACTACGTCGAACGATCGATTCCACGACACTCCAATGGCTACATGACTACCTACAAGTTGCACACTGAGACTGTTGATATTCCATCTCATAATTAAATATCCAATTAATCCATTCGTTGGTTTCAATTATTTTGTATCATTTCACGCGTTTAGCAACCGTGCCCCGATGAATCAACGCGTCAATAATTGAATAACTTTAAAAAGAAATTTAAAATGTATCAAAAGGCTCCTTCGGTAGTTTCAATGTCAAAGAAGGAAGAGAATTGTTCGAACTCTTAAAACGACGTTCTGGACCACTGTACGACACACGGGCCGTGTTAAACGAGGTCCCGGTGCGAGTACGTCTTTCGTTCGGCGGTGTCTAGACACGCACGAGGATGTCTTTAAATCAGAGAACGAGACTGCAGTCGTTCGCAGACGACCGTACCAAGTACGATGCAAACGTGGCCGTCGTTTTCAGAGTCTCGCCATTGTCCCTACGGTCTTCGTGACTCGTCGCGTGGCATATTAATTAATCCGCTAATTATTAAACTAATTGCCGGGCTTAATTGGCCCGTGAGAAGCCCCGACCCTTTCACCGCGACGAAGGGACGAAAGAACGAACCGGCGGGGGTAGAAGACAAAGAAAAAGACCGAATGGCGAAGTACCGGTCGGCCGATTGTGCTCGACAGAACCGGGTAAAAGGCCTGTCAAGAATACTATGTAGATTCTTCTGTTTCGGTATAATGCACCTTGAGAACGCGATGGAATCGGATATACGGTGCACCGTGGGGTTAAATGCTGTCGCCGATGTTTCGTCCGTTTCGTTTATACCTGGCTGTTCTTCGATTGGACGTTAAGGGCCTGTCCCGTTGTTCGCTACCCTACGTGCCGCCATTGTGAACGGGACAAAACGGAATTGGAAACGATTGTGCGACAAGTTTACTTTAGCTGCGCTTTGGAACACTCCGGTACCTTCATTTTTTGTTATCTCCGCCCCGCTACCCCTGGAAGCATTTCATCGTGCGCTGTCGACGTTTACAAAATTCGTGGCTCGATCGATCGTCGCTTCGTAAAACGGATAACGAGGTCGATTACGAAACGAATGAAACTTATATCGCGGCTCGATTCAACGATCGGTGGTTTTTCAGCGGAAAAATGAATTCATTTCGTCGGAAATTGAACAGCAATGTTTCGATACTGTACGGGGTGTCCAGGGGGCAGATTGTTCGAAATTGGTTTTTTTTTTCTGTCTTAAGTAATAGTTCGAAGTCTTGAGGACAAGATGTGAAAAATGACAGTCTTTGAATGTATCTGTTTTTGGAGGTACGAAGAACGTAACAGATTCGTGTATATGTGTGGCACAACTGTACTGTAACATTTGTGGGGAAACGAAGCAACAAATTTGAAACAATTTGAATTACTCCGGAAAATATAAACGGAAAACGTATAAACTTCTCGTTCAAATTTAATTTCTTTTCTGTCATTTTGACAATTTTCGTAAAAATCAAATTGTTCATATTATGTAAATATGTTTATATTATGTTCAACGGCAATCCCTAGATAATATATATATATTATAGTTTCTAGCATTTTTTGAATTTTTGTTGCACCGATGTTGAAAACGACGTCGCAAACGCGATAAGGATCTTTTATAAAAAATTACCCTGGTATTTTATTATTCATATTATAGTAAATTAAATGACAAAAATTTATATCAATCAAATGTTTGCTTTCGATTTGGTGCTGATTTATAATATGTATTAGTTTTTAACGCATCGAACAGTCCTCCTCCCTTAAGGTGCAAAAATAATTTAGGAAGACCGAACAAAGCGGTTTATTACCGATACACTCATAAAACAATCAATTCTGTGCACATTTAATCGACACGTTTGATGCGATCCGGAATTAGATATTTCTAAATCACTGTTAAACATTACCCGGCCTCCAACTCACGTATGTAAAAAAGACAGAAATCTTATCTCACTCCTCCCTTAGCCTAGCAACGTCATAACCGTTAATTATACACTATTTTTACCATTTTCACTACATTACATACCACCGATTACAATTTTAGAAAAGTCGATGTTCAACGTAACGTGCACCAAACAGATTCAAATAGATTCAAACAAACACTCTTTCGTAAACATAAAGACACCTACGTACTGATCCATTTTCTTAATTCATTCACGTAAGTTTATATAGGCAAACTTTAGAAAACTTGATGTTTAACACAACTCAAAGCAAACAGATAGCTTCAAACAAACACTCAGTCAGGGCATACATTCTGGAAAATAGTCTGGTTTTAATCACTCTTTCGTAAATATAAAGACAACTACGTACTGGTCCATTTTCTCAATTCACTCACATAAGTTTAAATAGACAGACTTTAGAAAAATTGACGTTTAACAGAATTCACACCAAACAGATAACTTCGAACAAACATTCAATTAGAAGACACATCGGAGAAAATAATCTAGTCTTATCTACAGTTTCTTAAATACAAGTTCTAGTACAACTTGTTTATTCGATCCATTTCTTTCACTTGTGATTCACTGTCACAAGTTTAAGTATGTGTTGAGGACGCGCAATACTTTGATAAAGCTTCAAAGATTGCGTGTCGCGACACGATGCTCCGAAAACACGATTTCGATGTAACACGATATAACACGATATTCTCATAACACCGTTTCCATAGAGGAAAAGGTGATATTATGGTCCCCTGCTGCTAAGTTGGCTCTCTCGTGATTTTCATACGTATAACGAAGACATTTAGCGGCAAATGGCGTCGCATGCTTCGTCTATTGACTACACGAACAAAGAGAGACGTTTGCACTAGGTGGAGCTGAATTGTAACTAAGAGTGACAAAACAGCCGGAGAATTAATATTTCTTGTAAATTAAATTAAATTAAATTAACTAAAGTTAAAGAACTGTGCATCGAAATGTGTTTAATAAAGGTAAGTAGAATCTACATTTCTAAGGAAGTTTAGATAATATTTCATATTTTCCAGAACAAACTTCAAGTTCTGGAATCTACACGCGTTGGTATGTTACCTCTCCCCATTGTGGAATGAAAAATAAGTTAGAAGTTCGATCCCTAAAATTCATCTTCTAATATTTTAGACATTGTGATTCTTCGCAGAGCCTCTAATAACACGGATGCAATATGCAAATTTTGTTGCGCACGTTATTCCATGAACCACCGCGTTGAAATATGGATTAAACGCCTTGTTTGCGAATTAGGGGCACATCATGAATACACGTTGTGCAAAAAGAAGGAATATGATTGCAATTTTTCTTTATAAACAGCAGAACTTAGTTTAACGGTTCATTTCCTATCTCTGGTGTTACCAAACAGTTATTTGTTATAATTTTAGCCACGAGAACATCAAAATGAATTATCGTCGTACTGCGTGTTAAATTCGATTCGATCGTTTCTCTTTTACTTTCACCTTTAGTGGCGGAAAAGTATTTGCTGTTTACTCAACTCCGATAAAAGTGTAAAGATTCGTTAATGGTCCTTTGTAAGTGTGGCTTTTGGTCCCAAAGTTTTCACATTTATCCCAGCAGTACTTGTGACTATTGGTCCCAAGGTGTTCACATTTACCGTGGTATTACTACATCTGTGACTTTTGGTTACAAAGTTTTCACACTTATCCCAGCAATACTTTACTTGTACAACTTTGGGACTATTGGTTCCAAGGTTTTTACATTTATCGTGGTATTACTACATTTGTGGCTTTTGGTTCCAAAGTTTTTACACTTATTGCAATAATACTGTATCTGTGACTTTTGTTCCCAAGGTTTTCACACTTATAGCGGAAATACTGTATTTGTAACGTTTAGTTCCAAGGTTTTCACACTTATCGCAGTAATACTGTATCTGTGATTCTTGGTCCCATGGTTTTCACACTTATCGCGACAATACTGTATCTGTGACTCTTGTTCCCAAGGTTTTCACACTTATCGCGGCAATACTGTATCTGTGATTTTTGGTCCCATGGTTTTCACACTTATCGCGACAATACTGTATCTGTGACTTTTGTTCCCAAGGTTTTTACACTTATCGTGGAAATACTATATTTTTAACGTTTGATCCCAAGGTGTTCACACTTATCCCAGCAATACTGTACTTGTAAAACTTTGGGACTATTGGTTCCAAGGTTTTTACATTTATCGTGGTATTACTACATTTGTGGTTTTTGGTTCCAAAGTTTTTACCCTTATTGCAGTAATACTGTATCTGTGACTTTTGTTCCCAAGGTTTTCACACTTATCGCGGAAATACTGTATTTGTAACTTTCGGTCCCAAGATTTCCACACTTATCGCTGAAATACTGTATCTGTGACTTTTATTCCCAAGGTTTTTACACTTATCGTGGAAATACTGTATTTGTAACGTTTAGTCCCGAAGTGTTCACATTTATTGTGGAAATACTGTATCTGTAACTTTTTGTCCCATAGTTTTCACACTTATCGTGGCAATACTGTATCTGTGACTTTTGTTCCCAAGGTTTTCACACTTATCGCAGTAATACTGTATCTGTGACTTTTGTTCCCAAGGTTTTCACACTTATCGCAGTAATACTGTATCTGTAATTTTTTGTCCCATAGTTTTCACACTTATCGTGGCAATACTGTATCTGTGACTTTTGTTCCCAAGATTTTCACACTTATCGCGACAATACTCTATCTGTGACGTTTGGTCCCAAGGTTTTCACACTTGTCGCGATAATGCCGTCCGGTATTATCGTTACATATATTTGTTTGTATCGCACCGTACGATCCAACGAGTATCTGGTAACCGCCAACGAGCACTCCAACTTGTTTTCATCGGAAGATTTAACGCGACTTCATTTTCCCAGCTGGCGAGGGTCCATTCGGTGCGCCATCAATTACGTCGTTAACGGGACGATACGGGGACCGTGTCCACGAGTCACGGGGAAGATTAGCGGGAATTGCTGGAAATTTCTTGACCGTTTGTGGGAAGGCCTGTGGAGAGCGGTTTACGAGATGTGGGCGGGTCGAGATGTCAAGTGGCTGGCCGCCGTAAAGTTCCTCGTCGTCGGCGCGAAGACGGCGTTTCATCAACTCGTATTTAAACAGGGCATGCGCGCGTGCTCTTAACGATGCTCTCGCATTCCATTTCCGAGCATCCAGCAACGACTGTGTGTCGTTCTATGCGAACGCGGTTTAAATCGCGTCTAACGAGCTCGCGGCCGTTTCTTCGGGATACCAGCCCCCTTTTGCCTCGTTTATGACGTCGTCTAATTGAACGTGAACGTGGCATTCAACGTTTCTTGTCAAGAGGTTGTTAACACCGTGCGAGCAGTTTCTGGTGAAACTTGTACTCAACGCGGTGACTTTAGAAAACGAAAAGCGATACAGCTCTTTCCCGAGCATGTAGATACATATGTAAACTGTTCGCTGGTGGGAGAATATTACGAGCACCCAGCGAGATTCTTAACCCCTTGCCGTACTTTCACGAGTATGATTCGTGATGAAAATTTTGGACCAAACACGAATAACACGAGTCTGTCTCGTGGAACGAAAATCGGGCCATATATATACCAAAACCGGTTAAATGAATGGGATAACGATTAAAACATTCGAAGCTTGAACAATTTCTGTAGCGAATGCTTAATTAAATTTGTCGTTCACGATATGTTATTTACTTCCAGGCGTCGTGTTATTAAATTTCTACCGACGAAGTCACGCTCGAAGATCCTCGAAACACTGTAATTTCTACTCATGTATCGTTTATCTATGAAATATAATTTTCAAACTGTTGTTTGGTATTTATTACGCAGGATTTAGAGTATTATTATTCATATTTCTCCACTGATTTTACTCCACCAACTGCTAACAAAGAAAAGCCAACAAGACAATGTGCAGTGTGTTGTTCAAAACGAACCGATGAAAAGAATGTTGGAAGAGAAACCGAGTATTATTGTTCGAACTGTAGATTTTTGTATCCTTTGCTTCAAAGTTTAGCACGAAGTAATTGTCAAAAAGATAGGCGTGAAACATCATTGTGTACATTTTACATCGTAGGTAGAATGAATTTAGATCATAGGAAAGTAGAAACTTTCTTCGCCACATTTCATAAATTTATTAGACTGTTAAATGGTAAAAAAAAAAAAGAAAAAAAAAACGAACGATAAGTAAGCACTGTGGGTCCGGGATTCAGTTTCAGATTCCCAAAGTGCAAAGTAAGAAGGTCCGAATTGCCGGGCGTAGAGTAGGAAGGCTAGTTCCGAACTTTGAGAGTACAAGAGAGCTTCGGTAATTCTCTGGTTCATAGTTCACCCGATTCTGCTTTTCGGAACTAATCTAACGTTAAATGAAAGTTCGAATTCTCCGCTGCGAAACTTCCTTCGAGGGCTACAGGTGGAGATTTAATTCGATCGAATTAATTCGAGCGGGTTAATAACTCTCTTGTTGCGGAAAATTGGAATACAAATGGAGACGAAAAATTTGAAAAAAAAAAGCGCGGGAAGTACCGTTGATTATCGTTGAATATACGACCGATTTTAAACGGTCCAAAATTAAAATGCTGAAGGACGAAGAGAACGCTTGGAACATTTTCTTCGATCGTCCATAATTAAGATATAAGGGATATACGTGAAAATGAATTTTGCGAAAATAACGACATTCCTGGACTGGTGTAATGTTATATCTATTGGAGTAAGTTTCGTGTGCGATGTGTTTCCTCCGGTTGTTTTGTTTATAGAGTTAACGGATGAGATGAAAACTAAACCCTTTGATACGCAAAAGAATATTAATACAGTCGTATAGAATCGTGGTAGGACGATCAAAATGGTGAAAGACTACATATTTCGAAGCAAACACGTTAATAGGAAAAATCGAAAGACTAATGTATATAGGGTGTCTGTTGATATGTGACCAGTATCTGCCATAAGTATGAAGTCTTGACATAAAAATAGGAAAAATTTGGAACATTTTCTTCGATTATCCACAACTCGAAAACTAATATGTACAGGGTATTTGCTGGTATATGATATCAGAAGTATGAAGTCTAGACATAAAAATAGCAGAAATTTGGAACATTTTCTTCGATTATTCACAACTCGAAAACTAATGTGTACAAGGTGTTTGTTAGTATGTGACAAATATCTATCATAGATATAAGTTCTAAACATAAAAAGAGGAAACACTTTGAACGTTTTCATTCATAAATCGAAAATTGAACAATGTAGGACACACGTTCGTAGAATATTTTTTGCTCATCTCAGCCTGTAGGTTCACTCTCTGAAGTATGAGCATGTATTTCTGAATTGCATTGAATGCAATTCCAATTCTCAAAAATAGCGAAGAATCCATCCCCGCGATTGCCTAATATTCACTGACAGAAGATTAAACGTTTCGCGTATGGGGTAAATGCAGCAAACAACGGCGCAGGCACAAACCCAAATTGCTGGTTAATGTCTGTAAACGCGTGTAACTGCCTACAAAGTGATAAGAGGGATGCACCCGCTGATGCATTATATTTGCAAGATTGCGGAGGCTAGGAATAGGATCAGCAAGATCCTGGATTCGTGTATTTCTAAGTACGTGTGTACGAGTACCAGATAGCTTCCGATCTATCCAACCGAAAAACTCGAACGAAGCACAATCTGTCTAACAAGAACGTGAATGAACAAATTTGAAATTCGTCGTGGAAATAACGAAGACAAAAGTGTACATTACACTACGAATAACTAGAATGGTAAAAATGTTGAAAGACTACATTTTTCGAAGCAAACACGATCACAGGAAAAGTCCAAAAACTAATGTAAAAAACTAGTAAAAAACTCCGTAAAACACTAGTAACAAAGAATGTTACTTGAATGTAAAATTATTCGAAATATCACCAATTTCCTACGTTTGCCACTGCGCGATAGTTATTGTTAGTAAGAATACTTTACACTCGCTCAAGTGTACTTAATTAAGCGATTTTGTCAAACTTTAAATTTATTTCTTCGTAACCGGTTGATCGTCTACAATTATAATTCCGGTTACGGTTGTTGTATATGTAAAACTTTGAACTTTAATTTTAATAACTTCAATAACTTTAATTTCATTAAAATCGATGAGAGTTACTTCTGATATTCCCCTTTATGAGAGAAGTATGAATCTGACATGCGAGAACACAATATAAGAAGATCGTACAGATTTTTCTGTGCGTTTTTAATTTCATCGCAAAAATCATTTTGCTTGATCTCTCTCCTTTGTTTTTTTTAACTTTATCGCAAAAAATTCTTCCCATTTTACCCTTAATAATCGAGATTGCTAATGAAACACAGACAAATTACAAGGTGCGTATTTACAACAGTTATGGAATTGCATCGGAGAAAGATATATTGGTATGACAAGGGTTAAGGCAGTGGAGTATGTAAAATTAATTTCATTACGATACAGTGAGTAGTTTTGAAAGAAATGTTGGATTTGTTCCTGTTAGACAATATCGTCACAAAGTGGTTTGTAGAAGAGTCTTCGATTGTACTTTGACGAAACGAAATTATTCGATCGTTGGCGCCGGATAAGAACGGTGATGGAAGAAATCCGAGCAACGAGATGGGAGACAAGGGAGCAAGGAAAATATTCTTGGTCGTCGGAGGCTCTCGTGTCTACAACCACGCGCATCCGTTCGAACTTTAGATCTTGTTACATGGTCGCGCGGACAAGTAGCGTCGGCCAATGCACGGTCCGCTTATGCGGCCGCAATTGGTTAGAATTAATGTCGACGTTGGTACTTTATCTTCTGTCTACGACTGATATTTCACTCTTGCTGGCGACCGTTTAAGGCGGCGCATGAAAACTAATCGTTTCTAATCGGTATTAATCAACGAGGCCCGGTGCCTACGAATAAAGTGCTATTAAGAAACAATTATTTGTTCGTTCGTTTAAAGGGTATTACCCGTTTGAGAGCGATATACGGAAAATAACATTATAACATTCAAGAGTAAATATTAACCTGTAATAATGTAATGTAAAGTGTGATATTTATAATAATTCGGTGCCTACGAATAAAGTGCTATTAAGAAACAATTATTTGTTCGTTCGTTTAAAAAGTATTACCTATTTAAGAGCGATATACGGAAAATAACATTATACTATTGAAGAGTAAATATTAACCTATAATAATGTAATGTAAAATGTGATGTCTATAATAATGTAATATTATTCGATGCTTAGGAATAAAGTGCTGTTACGAAACAATTATTTGTTCGTTTGTTTAAAGAGTATTAACCGCTTAAGAGCGATATACGGAAAACAATACAGTAAAATTCAAAAGTAAATATTAACCTATAATAATGTAATGTAAAATGTGATATCTATAATAATTCGATGCCTAACAGTAAAATACTATTAAGGAACAATTATTTGTTCGTTCGTTTAAAAAGTATTACCTATTTAAGAGCGATATACAGAAAATAACATTGTAACATTCAAGAGTAAATATTAACCTATAATAATGTAATGTAAAATGTGATGTCTATAATAATTCGATGCCTACGAGTAAAATACTATTAAGGAACAATTATTTGTTCGTTCGTTTAAAAAGTATTGCTCGTTTGAGAGCGATATACGGAAAATAACATTGTAACATTCAAGAGTAAATATTAACCTATAATAATGTAATGTAAAATGTGATGTCTATAATAATTCGGTGTCTACGAGTAAAATACTATTAAGGAACAATTATTTGTTCGTTCGTTTAAAAAGTATTACCTGTTTAAAGCGATATACGGAAAATAACATTGTAACATTCAAGAGTAAATATTAACCTATAATAATGTAATGTAAAATGTGATGTCTATAATAATTCGGTGTCTACGAGTAAAATACTATTAAGGAACAATTATTTGTTCGTTCGTTTAAAAAGTATTACCTGTTTAAGAGCGATATACGGAAAATAACATTATACTATTGAAGAATAAATATTAATCTATAATAATGTAATGTAAAATGTGATGTCTATAATAATTCGGTGCCTACGAGTAAAATACTATTAAGGAACAATTATTTGTTCGTTCGTTTAAAAAGTATTACCTATTTAAGAGCGATATACGGAAAATAACATTATACTATTGAAGAGTAAATATTAACCTATAATAATGTAATGTAAAATGTGATGTCTATAATAATTCGGTGCCTACGAGTAAAATACTATTAAGGAACAATTATTTGTTCGTTCGTTTAAAAAGTATTACCTATTTAAGAGCGATATACGGAAAATAACATTATACTATTGAAGAGTAAATATTAACCTATAATAATGTAATGTAAAATGTGATGTCTATAATAATTCGGTGCCTACGAGTAAAATACTATTAAGGAACAATTATTTGTTCGTTTCTTTAAAGAGTATTAACCGCTTAAGAGCGATATACGGAAAACAATACAGTAAACTTTAAAAGTAAATATTAACCTATAATAATGTATTGTAAAATGTGATTTCTATAATAATGTAAAATTATTCGATGCCAACGAATAAAATGCTATTAAGAAACAATTATTTTGTTCGTTCGAAGGATTATTACTTGCTGGAGCACGATGCACGGAAAATAACACATTAAAAAGTAAATATTAACGGTGCGTATAATCGGGTTTATTTAATCAGTGCCTACGAACAAGAACTACAGTTGAATCCGGTTATTACGTTTAATAACGGATGCTGTTATGAATCGGCTATTATTATCATAATCAATCGGACTGAAAATATTTTATATAAATTAATTAAGATAATCCGAGAATTGGTTATCGATATCGAACGCGATAATTACAATTGGAGACAAACGATAAGAATTCTTACCAAATTCGTTCTAAATGGATTTTTTCTTCAAAACTTACTTTTAACCGATGTGTACTTATTTACACGAATTATTTACACGAATACGTGACATTGTAAACGATAGACGTAAAAAATCGGTATCGCGTTAATCTTTGTAGAAATATCACATTTT
The DNA here is from genome assembly GCF_051014685.1 of Ptiloglossa arizonensis. Lineage (NCBI taxonomy): Eukaryota > Metazoa > Arthropoda > Insecta > Hymenoptera > Colletidae > Ptiloglossa > Ptiloglossa arizonensis. The sequence continues at coordinate 8,913,988 of NC_135048.1, read as the reverse complement.
TTTGTAACAAATTCAGTTCAATAACGATAATTTGTTCATCCTCTGTGTAACGTTATCAGCCGATCGTTCTTATTAAAGAATTAAAACTTACAAAGTGATAATAAGCGAATTCCACTGCATTACGAAAAAATTATTTGTTCGTTCGTTTAAAGGGTATTTTCCCTTAATGAATAATAAATACGACAATTATAACGATGCTTACAATAATATAAAATTGCTAGGTGGTTACGACCAAGTAGCTATTAAAGAACAATTATTTGTTAGTTTTATCGAAGAGTATTCCCTGTTGGGACAAGATACAGAGAAAATACCATCGCAACATTGAAAAGTTATATCAATGTTGTATAACATATATCAATGTTACGTAAAATAATGCAAAAATATCCGCAGCAGAGATTTTAAAGGTATTCGCGAACAGTTTCGCCGTTTGATATTTTAGATTCGTCGAAAGACTCGGGAACAACTGGATAGCTTCGCGATTGTTTCAATTGTACATTGTTTCGTTCGATCGATCATTCACGCGAATCAACGGTTCGCAAATGCGCGTATAAAAAACAGTGTGGTTTTCTTTTTTCGAATTACGGTACTCGAGTATCAAATTAGTTACCCGTTCGGCGAAAGTTACGCTTTAAATCGTAGTCGAGTGTACCTGGTTGATGAACTTTTTGGCAGGCTGCCTGCGCGAAAAGCACCGCGACGAATGGACCAGAGGGTGAAATGAAATTCCAACAATCGCGTGAGAATATTCCAGGATGAAGTTTCCCGAGCAAAGAATCCTCCGATTCGTCACTAAGTCGTCTAATGAAGAACAGAGGAATTCCTTGCCCGGAAGGTGTTCTGATTGCATTCGAAACTAGTTCTAACCGACAAGGAAACCGTTCTTCGAGTTCAAAGAGGAAATTGCGCCTTTCTCGGCCACGCACGAATGGAAAATTCAAGACGACGTATTACGTATCGCGCCTTTAAAACTCGGGCTGCGATAGATTCCACCGGAAGATGCACGTGACGAGGAAATCGCGACGAGGATGTATGCGAGTACGAACAGGTGTATAAAGTGAATGTTTCCCCACCGTGAGCCGTAAACCGAAAAAAAAGCTGTCGAGCCACGGAAAGCTTCACGGCGAAGAAAAGTCTTCGTAAAGTGATTATCAAGCAGAAAGAATTTGGTACGCGCGAACCGTGGCCGACACCGCTGTTCCTATCGGTCTCGATATATGCGAACGAGTATCGAATAAAACCGCGTCTCACGGTGCAAAAGTGAGCGTAACGTTTGTCCAAATAGTATCGTAGTCGGAGCCAATTAAATTTATCGCGCAAGTCAATATCCCCCCTTTCGAATCGTATCGGTCGCAACTAGAGGAGCGTGAACTTTCAATCAGTGTTGCACTTAACCTTTTGACTATGAAAGGTGTATATATGCGTCTTTACAAGTCGATTGACATATACGAAAGACGTATGTGTACGCCGTTAGAATTCTATTAGTATATATACGCCTTTACAAGTCTGTTAATATACACGAAAGGCGTGTATATACGGCTTTACAAGTCTGTTAATATATACGAAAGGTGTGTATATACACCGTTACAAGTCTGTTAATATATACGAAGTTACAAGCTTGTTAGTATATACGAAATTACAAGCTAGTTAGTATATGCGAAAGACGTATATATACGCCTTTACAAGTTTGTTAATAGATACGAAAGGCGTATGCATACGCCGTTAGAATTCTATTAGTATATATACGCCTTTACAAGTCTGTTAATATACACGAAAGGCGTATATATACGGCTTTACAAGTCTGTTAATATATACGAAAGGCGTGTATATACACCGTTACAAGTCTGTTAATATATACGAAAGGCGTTTATATACACCGTTACAAGTCTGTTAATATATACGAAGTTACAAGCTTGTTAGTATATACGAAATTACAAGGTTGTTAGTATATGCGAAAGGCGTATATATACGCCTTTACAAGTCTGTTAATATACATGAAGGGGTGTATATATACGGCTTTACAAGTCTGTTAATATACACGAAAGGCGTATATATACGGCTTTGCAAGTCTGTTAATATACACGAAAGGCGTACATATACGGCTTCACAAGTCTGTTAATATACACGAAAGGCATGTATATACGGCTTTACAAGTCTGTTAATATATACGAGAGGCGTATAAATACGCCTTCTAATTTTTCTTACTGTAATACCTTTACTGTTTTACCAATTGTAAACGTATTTCCGGGTACCGTTTTGGTTAATAGTCAGTAGACAACCACTCACAGCGACTGATATGCGAATATCACGCCGTCTGCATTAATGATTCTCTTTGAGAGTGTGCCGCAGTCAAAGAGCTAGAGATTGCGTGACCTACTATTTGTATTCTAATGTAATTAAACAGTTTTCAGGTGCTGACCGATATATCGTACAATGTACTTTCAAAATTTATATTCTTCAAGAATAATCTCTCCTTCGAGAATAACATTGTTCTAAAAGTACGTTAATGAAAAATTGGATACTTCGACTGGTATAGTTACATTCGTTTATTTTTTATAAAATGTGGAAGTAACTAACAATATCTACAGAATTTAGAGCAACTAGAGATTGCGGGGTATGTTATTCCTTTTCTTATATAATTCAGAAATTTTTTAGAAAACTACATTTTACGACACATCACGATTCTATCGACGTAATCTCTCCTTCGAGAATAACATTGTTCTAAAAGTACCTTAAAGAAAAATTGGCTGCTTCGGTTAGTATAGTTACATTCATTTATTTTTGTACAAAATGTGGAAGTAACTAACAATACCTGCAGAGTTTAAAACAACTAGAGATTGCGGGGTACGTTATTCCTGTTCTTATATAATTAAGAAATTTTCAGGTGTTAACCAAATAAATGTACTTTAAAAAGCTATATTTTGTAGAAAACTACATTTTACGACACGTCACGATTCTATCGACGTAATCTCTCCTTCGAGAATAACCTTGTTCTAAAAGAACGTTAAAGAAAAATTCAATGCTTCGGCTAGTATAGTTACATTCGTTTATTTTTTATAAAATATGGAAGTAACTGAGAATAAGTGCGGAACCCGAGACAAGTGTACCGTCTGCCTAGTACTGAGGGCGGTACTGTATTTAGGGGCGTTCCTTAAAGCGGTGCAGGGAGGGGTATAACCTACTTGGTGGGGGTGATCTCGAGTGGCCAATTGATTGTACTTAGCCATAGGGCTCTGAGTAGCCAAACGGTGTAGCGGAAGTAATCTTTCGACAATATTAAGCGGTTGGTCGATTTTTACCAATTCTACCCGTCGCACTGATTTCGTAAATGCATTTTTCCATACGAATTTCATTGATCGACGAACACGCTGCAAAATTCATTCGACGACCCTCTAAATACTAAGTTGTTCAATAAGTTTCGTCGTTTTTTCCATTGTAAAAAAATTCTATGACACTTCAACTTTGAACAACTGTAAATTTACGAACGAGTCGACAGATCTACATGAAACTTTACCCACGTTCGTCAAACAGTACTACCATTTTTAGAAAAATAAAACGACGAACCTAATAACTCCATTTCTTATCGAAGGACAAAACTTATCGAGCAACCTATTACAACTGAGAGGATTGTTTAACGGATATATACATATGTAAAGTAAATGGCGAGATAAAGTTCTCGCGACTTGTCTCAAATAATCAATATAATATTTATTTTGCAATAAGCTGTTTCCACTCGAACGTGTATTAATTTTGAAAAGTACAATGCTCCGTTAATGTTGTCCGTGGACATAGATAGACAACATCACCGATCTTAAATCGTCCAAACAATGAAAAGTTACGCAACGTCGTTGCTCGTATAATAAAGAATAAACGTTCGATTTTTCATTCGTCTAATAGTAAGCGGATGCTCCGTTGTTTGAAAAGCCTATTACCACAGAACCAATTGCAAGGCATCAACCAAACATGACGTCGTAAGACGATTTCGATAACGAGACACACGGCCCGAGAATTCGAAATCTCTCGAGGATTGTGCACATTTCAGAAAAGTACCAACAAGTTACTTTTTTCGTACGATCGCGAAATAACATTTAAATTTTATTTTCCCTCGCCTTCGATGTTATTTTACAATAACTCCACTCTCCATGTCTCGTAACGACCTCGATAGGTTTCCCCAATTTCCGGGAAACCTTCTCAAATGTATTTATCATAGTAAAATAATCGTTTCTCTTTCTGTTCAAAATTTAACGTTCGTGAGAATGACACGAACGAGTTGGACAAACTTTATATCGAACGACGAAGAAAATACTTACACGTGCATGACCGATATATGCACGGAGGTACGTACAACGCGTGAATAATTATTTATTTCGAAGTCGAACATCCGAGACTGTGCCTGGAAATTTTCCGTATACTTTCACCGTGCTCGTGAACGAAATAAAATGATTAATCAAAGGTGCAAATACAGTTATACCTCGTGTATAAAAATTCTCCTTTGAGAACGATCCCGGTAATTGGTACTCCGAATTTTCCTTCGATAATTTCAACAACGTATCCACGTAGCGCGAATTTTCGTAACACGTCTAACCGTACATCCACGGTAACGCGCATAGCTCGATGTCTAATTTATCCACGCGGAATAATGCAACGTGATATGAATATTCGATAGATATCAGCATGTGTTATCGATGTCCCAATGTACTATTTTACGTCGCGCGTATACCACGTTCCTGTTAATATACTTTGAACATTATATTGCGTTCCCCGGGGAGTCACGACTGTGTCACTATAAATGATAATGGGACCGCCGCACCGGAGTAATAGTACGTACCCTTAACGTAAGTTAATACATATTACATAGTACGTTATGTATACGACGTTATAACGGGCAGCAAACCGTGATGTATGAAAATAATGCTCGATACGAGAGTGGAGCACGTTTGAATTTCATAAGTTTCACGGGGGGTGGGGGGTGGGGGATGAAGTGCTTGGCTCGAGACGACGGGGATTACCAGATTTCGGAATTGCACATGCTCGAACGATTTAATTGCTCGTAGGATCTATTAATCTCGCAAACTTCGCGACGATAACGTTTTATTATTTACGACGAACGTTTTATTTAACCGTCGATATTTACACTTTAATCGGCGTACACGCGTAACACGATACAACTTAACCGGATTAACACCAGAACAGATTTAGGAGTACAAAGGTATATCTCGTGTGTAACTAAATGAAAAATATAATCGACGAGAAAATCGTGGAATTTATTTAAAAAAAAGAAGTGGAATTTGTGAAATTGATCACACGTGTAGAATAAAAGAGTCATCGGAAAATATACTATAGAATTTAAAGGAAATTTCATTGTGCTAAACAGGTGGAACCAGACTTTTGACTGGTTGGTAAATCTAGTGTTAATGTTTGATAAAGTTTTAGATAAAGTTAGATGTAATTATATTAGTATAGATAAAATGTTGCCCTTTCTAGCATAAATTGTTCACTGTCGCGATACCACCAGCTCGGACGATCACGAGGGAGAACACATCTGGGTCCAAACGGACCCGTAATTTCATCTTGCTCGGTCTACAAATATTTCCAACAAATATTCTGTTATTTGATCGTTACTTCTGAGTTATAGAATTTTCTTCATTTCTAAGGAAAGATGTATTAACGGTGTACTTTAAGCGATGCAAAAGTCTTAAAAGTATAATTTAACAGAGTGGGGGAAAGTACAGTGGAACGCTATTCTTTAAATTGTGTGGCGATAATAAAACGGAAGATACAAATAATAACATTCCTGGGTAATTTCAAGCGGATCTTTAACTATACGAAGATGAGATTCAACGTTGAGAAAAATATTTAATATATAAAGAACTAAGATTTTCTCGAAATAACGATATATCGCTTTCGGAAAATCGATAGATTAATGTGGGACACTTACTTCGAATCGTAAAAAAATAGAAAGTCTTTATTATCTTTCAGTGGAAACTAAAATTTATTTATGAAAGAACAAAAATTATGAAAATTTTGGTAAAACGATAATAATATTTGTAATAAAAACTGTACTTGGTAACGGAATAATAAACTGCACAAAACAATCGTGTGGTGACATTTCAACGAGAACTGCTATAAAACACACGTTGAAAGAATTTACCAAATGTCTATTGGATAAATTGTAATTAATCTAAATCTGTAATTATATAAAAAAAAAAAAAAAAAAAATACGTTACAAATTCGATTCCCAGCTTCTATTTATCCAAAACATTGATTTAGAAACATTTTACCTTACTTTCCCCTACGAGAATCCAAACAATATCGCTGAATAAAAATACGATAAACAAGAGTTACACGAGCTACACGATATCGAATAAACTAATCGATTCTCTCGGTAACAATTTCGTGTGCCATAACACGGTATACTGTGGTTCGGGCAAAATGGAAAGCAATTACTCCTATTCGAGCTCGAGATGTACACTTTCACGTACCGCGTCGTGGTTTTTTTAAGATAAATTCTTAGCGAGCGAGATCGATCGTTTCCTGTTAGTGCATCTCTATAAAGGAAATCCCCTAGAAACGCGACACTTTTTGCAAAAATTCAACGAGCCCGTACGACTTGCTCTTCGATGCCATCGTCGATCGTTATATCGTAAATACATTTCAGCGTATTATCGATCGAACGGTACGCGCGAGCGAGTGCAAAATAAAAGCAAAAGTACGGGAACGAGCGCAGCGCGTATTCCACTCTTCTATCAACGTGATCGAGTGAATTTACTTTTTACCGCCGTTCGAAACTATACCGTAAACATAAAAAAAAAAAGAAAAAAGAAAGAAAAGAGAAGAAGAAACGGGGCTATATTCCGAGACGATCGAGAACGGTAATCGAAATTTTCAATCGTCCGGTAGCTGTAACTGTATTTCAGAACGCGCGAATTTTTATTCTCTTTCGCGACGATAGAATTTTAGGGCTCGGGTAAAGTCTCCGGTAAATCTGCTCGTAATACTCGCGGCGAGACCGTGTGCGCTATACGCATATATTCGTCGAAATATTTAGGTCGGTTCTCGATAATTCACTTCGACGGTAGCAACAATCTCGATTTCGTCGACAATCTCGATTTCGTCGACAAGCTCGACAAATAACGGAGAGACGGTTTTAACGAATCGCACAGGCTGAGACTCCCTCGGGGAAGAGTTGTTCCTTGACTCTTTGGGGCATTATGGATTAAGAAATGTGGTTATCGATAGTACCAATTTCTAAAATTTATTATCCACATTAGAAGGTTTGAATCATCTGGAGAGAAGTCCTCTTTTCTAATGTTAAAGAGAAAAAAAAGGGAAAAGAAACTTTACCTGTGACCATGATGTGCAAATTTGGAAGTTAATAAACATTAAGCATTAACGGTAACCTTAAAGGATTCAAGGTAGTACTTCGAAGATTGAAATTCTATCTTGAGTTGCATGCGATGGCTCTGTGTGAAAATCCACTACAAATTCATCCCTGACCGACAGCTGCATAACTCTTTGGGGCATAATGGGTTAAGAAACGTTCTAACTTTTTAATAGCTTGATATACATGGTGGGATATTTTTCAATCTACCATGAAAAATTAAAGTATCTCCGTGCAAGTTGTACGGCGAGAGTGTTAATATTCTATCTGGTAATTAAATATCTACTTGCGAAAAAACTCATAAAAAGTATCTATATTTTAATTGTTTAATTATTTAAAAGAGTCAAGGGGACAAGGCGGTTTGAAATTTGGAAAGAATCGATTTCTGTTTTGTCTTAAATGGTAGTTTGGAATCTTAAGAATAAAATGTGTAAATAATCTATTTTTGGAGGTTCGAAGCGCGTAACAGATTCGTATACATGTTTTATTCGTTTTTCACGAAATTATGTTTTCGGAAATGATGTACAAAATATCTTCAATTCCAGCTAACCGATTACTTCGAATCTTTGCAGGTATCTTTATTGTAACATTTTTTAGGGAATGGCGTGGCAATTTTTAAAAAATTTTAATTATTACAGAAAACATAAATAACAAACGTATACATTTTTCGTCCAAAATTCGACTTCTCTAATACAATATAGCTGCCCCTTTGTCAATTTTCATAAAAATCAAATTATCCGAACGTCAATCCCTGGAGAATATATTATAGTTTTTAGCTCTTTTTGAATTTTTGTTACACGAATATTCGATAGGCCATATCGAGAAGTAATGGTTGAAAGCAATAACGTTAAAAATGCAAACAAGGATCGTTTAAAAGAAAAATGATTTTCCTATTTATCTATAAAAGAATCTAGAGAATCTAGAGAATTTAGAGAATTTAGAGAATCTAGAGAATCTAAAGAATCTAGAGCATATAGAGCATATAGAGCATATAGAGCATATAGAGCATATAGAGCATATAGAGCATATAGAGCATATAGAGCATATAGAGCATATAGAGCTTATAGAGCATATAGAGAATATAGAGAATATAGAGAATATAGGGAACATAGAGCATATAGAGCATATAGAATATATAGAGAATATAGAGAATATAGAGAATATAGAGAATATAGAGAATATAGAGAATATAGAGAATATAGAGAATATAGAGAATATAGAGAGTATAGAGAATATAGAGAATATAGGGAATATAGGGAACATGGAGCATATAGAGCATATAGAGCATATAGAGAATATAGAGAATATATATATTCTATTTCTACCTCCTATTTCTTATAGTTCGTACTATTGTAAATTAAATGACAGTAACTCGTATCAACCAAATATTTACTTTCTCTTTAGTGTTGGTTCATAATATGTATTACTTTTTAACGGTTCAAATCATCCCGTTCCTTTCACTTATCGCGAAGTGTTTTCTCAAACAATCATCGAGGCAGAGTGACAATTCCCCCTCGATGTCTTCGGTGTTCGTTGAAACCCTCGTCACGCTAAAAACGACCCACGCGTCGATTTTCCAATTTCGAATGATTCCTTCTGAAACGTATAACGTTTGCTCGAAACGCCTGGTTTTTTTTTTTTTTTATCGTTCTATATTTTTCTACGAGCAATATCTTTCACCGGAACTTTCCGAGCGGGCATTCGAACCAATATGTATCTCGCTATCCCGTAGAAATACTGAAAACGAAAAACGCCAACGCGAATATATATCGCGTGAAACTTCGTGCGATAATTTCCACACGGTTGTAAATTGCCACCAGAGAAGTGCAACTCGCAAGCTTTCATAGTACTCTACTCTGCTCTAGAAAAAAATTAAAAGCGGAACATTTTTCTCGAGGATATTAGCAGAAATTTAAACAAATTTACGCCACGGTAACGCGTAACTGTTCCACGAAGCGTTCACGTCGCTTGTAATTCCGTGTTACGTTCAATTTATTCGGACGAAAGAGCTCGCCCTGTTGCACACAGACTTGTTCACTTGACCAACTCGCGAATCAATTCAATTCCACGTGAACTTGAAACGTTTCTCTGTAACGTTACACCTTTGTCGATCAACGGTACTTACATTTATCGAACTTTATGGGGCGTTTATCAGTAAAATTGAACGAAAAACGAGTACGAGATGAAAATGGAGCAAATGGGGACGATGCGATTTATGAAGAGACTGAGTTTATATCGATGCTGAGAATAAATAGGATAATAAACGTAAATACGATTAAGCCGAATTAATAAAATTCACAAAGAACTGTAATAATTTACGAAGTATTTGAATATTCTAACGAAACGCATTCTATTAATGCTTTTAATTTAATATTGCACTTAATTTATCGTAACAGGGTTTTTATTTTTAATTATTACCGACTTTGAAGATGAAACTCGAACTTGATCATTTTCGAAAATATGGTAAGAAATAAATATTTGTACAAGTATTATCACGTAATGTAAGATATTAAAAGTATTTGGACGATTTCCAAATACAAAGTAAATAACATTATTTATTTTTCTACAAATTAATTATAAGTCGATCAATGTTTGTTTATAAATAATGTTATTTGTATTTTTAAAAAGTAAGTTTGAATTAATTGATATTTATTTCTAACTAATATTATTTCATTCGTTCGAACAGAAATCAATGTAATGAAAATGTCTTTTAATATTTAAGGGTTTAGTATTTTCATGGCTGCTAAATTATTAAGCGGGTATTTCAAGAAAATTATAAAAGTTAATTTTTTTTATTGCACATATGACTGCAAGGAAACACGCCATCCACTAATCGTTCGTACACAGATGAGACATCCTACTCATAAATATATTATTAACGTTAAAAAATGTAACTTATTCCATTATTATGTTAAGAAGAAAGACTTATATGTTGTTCTTCTTGAGGAAATTTCTCAGAAGAAATTTTATATTGTCTCATTTTCTTGAGAAGACAATATATGTTCTTCTTCTTGAGAAAATTGAACGAAACTTTTCTTTCAAGTACGAAAAAATACTATCGTCTATCATAATTATCTATGAACTGCCACTGGTGTATTAGGTATGGTCAATATGTCGTGATATAGTTTTGGAACGAGTATTATTTTATGATGAAAAAATGTATCATTTTTGAGATAATTAAAATGTCTCGCTCGATGCATCTCCCATTCATGGAACTTCTCCTCTACAATCTCTTTCTGTCCCCAAGCAAACTGCTTTCAAATGCTTCGTATGAGAGAAGACACTCCTCGTCGTTACTTCCATTAACCGTTTCAGTTTGCGCAAAATTTGTATTCATGACATTTTTGTCACTATTATCATCTTTATCACACCGAAGCCATTCAATTGCATCGTTGTATCGTAATCGCCACGCCCTGGTACTCCACGCGATGTAACGACAACTTCCTCGATATTCTCTTCTATTATTTTTTCTCGTTCGCTAATTCCCTCGGTTTCAAGCGATATTACATTTTTCCGTTTGTTAAATTTACCTTTTCACGTCGTTCCATCCTTTTCTCGACATTCGTCGAAAGTTTCTCTCCGTAGTTATCCGGTTGTCAATATCATAATATATTTCGAAATTTCTTAAATAATCGTCACTTTCTTTAAAATTTCAATCTCCTTTTAATCTTTTATTCGTTTCTGGAGCTTTCGTTCACGCTTTTATTTTTTGCATTCGTTAAGCTTCTCCTACTTGGACGAAAATTTCAGGGATCTATACGCTAGTTTTCAATATCGAATTTTCGTTTGTTAATATTCGCAATTTTCGATTTCCCGTTACCGTGTATTCTCACTAATTTCCACCGTGCTGGAATAGTTAAAACTACACGTTCACGTTCAGTTGTTATTACACTGCACGTGTTAATTTCGTACGATATTGCTAGGATCGGGATTCGTTCGGTGGAATACAAAAAAGTATACATACAGGGTGATTCAGAAATACATGTCCATACTTCAGGAGGTGAATCTACACACTACAAGGACATTACTTAAATGTGAATAGCCGATTTTAATGAAACTTACATACAATATAGTTCTTTGAAAAATATTCGACAGTTTTTTTTTTATTTGCTATTATCCATATCTGATGGGTGAAATCAGTCCACAAAGTTGGGGCGAAAAAACATTTTCCTCGATATTTCGAAAACGATGAGACCTAGATAAAAGTTGTTTTAACAAAAATCGCGTACTTTTGAATAATTAATTTAAGCTCTCGAATCGTTTTTCAAAATATCAATTTTTTTTAAACGATATTTGAAAAAATATTCATTTTTCATACTTTTTTTTATTCAATCCATTGTTTTGCATTTTTGTAAATTTCCCAGTATAAGCTATAGACCAATATGGAAAACACGTTTATTTTTAAATTTTGATTTGATCCTTTCAATAAAATTTAACGTTGGTACAATAAAATCAGCTTGAATACGGAACGTGAATTTTTTGAACGTACGCAAATTTGTAAAAATATATGATATAGTAGCTTTCTGTATTTTGGACAGGCATTGTTAATTAGCACTTGGCCGAAACTACACTGGGAAGTACACCTGAAAACTTTCTATAACCATTGTTAAATATTCCTTACGTTTGTTTTATTTCTACAAATGTGCTGATTTAGGAAAGTGCTAACTTTATTGGATGTGTCGTTAAGTCTTTCAAACTATCTTGAAATTAAAGGTATAATGCCATAAAGTGACTGATGTGTTATTGTCAGCCTTTGAAGGCCTGTGACCAACAATGAGTGAAAATTGTTCAATGCTGTACATATTCCTCTATAACGTGGTACAACATTCCCTGTAATCCAGGAGTCATCTTTCCAATTCCCAACTATACACACTTAAAATTATTCGTAGAACTAAACATTTTCTCTCGAAAACTAAGATCTATAAAACATATGTTCATACGATATTTTTTATTCATCTTGATGTCTAGATTCACTCTCTGAAGTATGAATATATATTTCTGAATCACATTGTATAACATTCTCCTTAATCCAGAAGTCATCTTTCCAATTCCCAACTATACACATTTGAAACTATTCGTAAAACTGAACATTTTCTCTCGAAAACTAAGATCTATAGAACATATGTTTATACGATATTTTTTATTAATCTTAATGTCTAGAATCATTTTCTGAATTATGAATATATATATATATATATATATATATATATATATATATATATATTTCTGAACCACCTTGTATATTGTACGTCAATATTATACGCTGTGAGACATTCGTTGCTACGAGATACTGTTCAGATAACTGAACATTTAGATAATAAAATGTTCAGATAATGGGGATTCGGGTACAGGAGATTCCACTGTGGATTATAAATATAGGGTATACACCTATCACGTAAAATTGAGCAAAAAATGTGAAATAATGTTTTTCATACGGGGCTTTGTTTTTGAAAAAAATGAATTTGAAAATTCAATATCGATCCCTATTAGTTTTAATGAAATTTAGCTGATTTGTCAGTCCACGTATATAACAATCGTAATCCGAATCGTAGCCATAGATGACCGACCAGTTATGAAAAAAATAAGTGTAAAGTTTGGAAAAACCTCTTACAAGAAGATGACTAGGATGTGGAAGTCGTTTTTAGAAAAACAGTAGGTACACAATGTATAATAGTACCCATATAGTATTTCAGCTCATGTTATACTCTACAGTGCTAATAATTACTTAAACATAATTTTGAAAAGTGTGAATGAACATTGTAAATTCATTGACTTTTGTTTCACTCCCACTAGCTTTAAATGTCAAGTGTTTCGTTCGTTATTTCAGCTCGTGTTGTACTCTACAGTGCTAATAATTACCTAAACATAATTTTGAAAAGTGTGAATGAACATTGTAAATTCATTGACTTTTGTTTCACTCCCACTAGCTTTAAATGTCAAGTGTTTCGTTTTTCAGGTTCCTAAGATTAAACTGTATTTTTCTTTGTATTTTTAAGGCTTTGTTCCGTTAATACATCGATAAATAAATAAATTATTTCGAAATCTTCGAAGTCTTCGTCTTATTTCTGTGTATAAAAAATAGATTTCTTTTAAGCAGATCAGAATTATATTTAAATATGGATCTTGACGAATATTTGGAGAATTTCAAAACACTAAGTGTGTACTACGATTTGCACCATTGTTTTCCTAAAAGTTACTTCCACATCTTGGCCATTTCCTTGTTAGTCGAGTACACACGAGTAGTAGAATGTCCTAACCAACAGTAACTGTGGTGCAGTAGCAAGCGTAGGAAACCGGTAATATTTCGACACAAGATTATGTTTTCATTGTTTCTACAACGAATTTCACCAAAATTCCTATGCACATCACAGTTATTGTTGGTTGTAACACTCTGCTACTCAAGTATACCTGACTAATTAACGGTTTTCTCAAACTATACATTTATTTTTTTCGTAGCTGGTCATTCATGGTTCAAATTCCGGTTATCATTGTTGTACACGTGGATCTAAGATACAAGCAGATATACCAGCTTGTTCAATAAGTACAGTACAGTACTACGGTTGCTCAATAAATTTTATCGAACGACAAAACTTATCGAACAATCTATTAAGCTTGTCATATTTCATTAAAATCGGTGGTGATCGATATGGACATTCCTCTGGTAAGTGCACACGTACATACGAAATGTGGACTGTAACACAATGTATTTCTACAATTGACGAGACGTCATTTCAACGCTGGTGTGACCCCAAACCTAAACCGCTGGAATTACTAGAGTTAAAAGTACCCCTTCGCCCACAATACCGTACGAGACTCGTGGTAAGGAAATTGGGCCAAACATCAAAATTCACGAATGAGTCTTGTCCATATTCGTACGTTCAAGTATATTTTCCGGAAAATATTAATAAAAAACCTTCGTGCAATGTCTTCGAAACGAAAATTAACGTTTACGAAGACAGTGAGTGTCGTGACCAACCTTGTTCTTGATTACAACACCTTCTATCCATATTTAAATCGTAGGGCAATTGGTTGTGTGCATTTTCGATTCAATTCTCGAAACGTTGAACGAATGATAGTTGTAAATATTCGCGATAACAAATAAATAAATGAAAGGTTCAAGGGTTCTGTCTCGTTGCCCCTGGGACGACAATGTCGCGCGTCAGAAAGCTCGCGGAGCAATTTGTTTCACGGATGGAAGAAATCAGGGAGGAAAAAGCTGCTGAACGAAATCGTGGAAAGGGATCTTAATACGAATTTAATGAAAGGAGACGATAAGGAGGTCGCAGGACGGAGGAAACAGCTTCGATAATTGGTTCTCAAATGTCGAGCGCCTTCGCTTCGCTTATCGAAGCTCCTTCCAGCTGCAATTCGTCCCGTTGCACGAGCAGTGCACGTAACTACACTGGTATTCCAGCCACGGGCTGTGCATTAATTTGGAAACGGTCTCGCAGGGTGGAATAAGGAATGCGCCCGTATCACGTTGGCCATGCTCGGATAATTGCACGCGAGTCCCACCCGCCGTTGAGCCTTTGCCAGTGACAGCACGCGGTCGTTCGGCCGGCCGGTGGACGCAGCTGCGGTGTGCACTGTGCAGATGCATCTGTGCGTCTCCTAAGGCGATCAAGGCGCGTACTGACCGCGTTACTGTCATCGAATCGCAGTGACCCTTTAGACTGGGGTAATTGGAACTCGAAACCGACATCGGTCAAGGTTTTTACCGATCCTCGACATTTTCCGAGTGGGAACACGCGAGTGTGTATATTAATTATAACACCCTCTATCGAAATTTAAATTGGTATGGGTTGTGTGCATTTTCAATTCCACTCTCGAAACTTTGAACGAACGATAGTTTCGAAATACTCGCGATAACGAATAAATAAATAAAACGTTCGTGCACGTTGTGGTGCACACAATTGTGGAATTGTTTTTCCATGAACGTAGATCGGTGAAGTGTGAAAATTTTGGAAATTTGGATCGGTAGATCTCCATCGATTCAAAGATACAGAAGTGTGGTGATCGTAACGTATGATTTACGTATTGGTAATTCGTTTCTCGTACAAGCGTAATATCTCTGTATGCAATTATCAGCTTGACAAATCTACACTGTTACCCACAGATTATGTCTGCGATTTAGGAATTTATTTCTCAACGGACCTCTTGTTTGAGAAACCCATTGTACAATCGAACCTCGGTGATTTGAATCTCAAGGGAAGAGAAAATATCTTCGAATTGTAAAGATTTTGTTTCATTGAAATTTCAAAGAACGAGATTTAATGCAGAAAAACTGGATTTAGAGAATATTTGTACAAGATTGAGAGGATTCGAGTTTCAAGAACTCTAAATTTTCACTTCTTTATTTTTACAGATCAATTATGAATTTATTGTACGTTTATGCATACTCATATATATCACATTCATGTATAAAGTCATACAACTACGTATAATACTATTGAGGCTATTACAATTCCTACAATTCTGAAAACAATTTTGTTATTTTACTTTCTATTATACTATTTTATTTTGTTTTATTTTACTTTAGTTTATTTTATTTCGTTTTATTTTACTTTAGTTAATTTTATTTCGTTTTATTTTACTTTAGTTAATTTTATTTCGTTTTATTTTACTTTAGTTAATTTTATTTCGTTTTATTTTACTTTAGTTTATTTTATTTTATATTGCGATACTCTTAGATCATTTTGTGTATACATCTGTTACATACTTTGTTATGTTAATTGTATACAAAGGGATAGGAGTTTAAGAGAATTAATAACGAATGTTTACCGTGTAGCGCGATTGTTATATAGTGGACAACTGACGACACGTTCGTGTAACATAATGTATTCAGCTGTACACAGTGTAAAATATGCGTCGATGTGTTCCAACGTAAACACGTTGATGAAAAATTAACACACGTTGCATCGTACGTTGAAAGCGACGCGTGTCGGAATGTGTAGACTCTAATATATTACAATGTATTTCGACAACAGACGTTGTGACTTGTGACGTCTGTAGCAAAGCACGTTGCGCCGTTTCAATGCTCGTATATATATCCCCAGCCTCAGGGATTCGAAGACGAGTTGGAATGCTACGTCTTGCGGTTCGAGAACACTTCGAATCGACGCAGGGAAACATTGTAAACTTTATAATTCCAATTCACATGTATTGATTCTTACAAATTTTACATGGACCACATATGAAAACACTGTAAATTTTACAGTAATACCAATTCGTGTGTATCGATCTTTACGAATTTTACATGGACCATATATGAAAACACTGTAAATTTCACAGTAATACCAATTCGTGTGTATCGATCTTTACGAATTTTGCATGGACCATATATGAAAACACTGTAAATTTTACAGTAATACCAATTCGTGTGCATTGATTCTTACGAATTTTACATGGATCACATATGAAAACACTGTAAATTTTACAGTAATACCAATTCGTGTGCATTGATTGTTACGAATTTTACGTGCATCACATATGAAAACCCTAAATTTTACAGTAATACCAATTCGTGTGTATCGATCTTTACGAATTTTACATGGACCATATATGAAAACACTGTAAATTTCACAGTAATACCAATTCGTGTGTATCGATCTTTACGAATTTTGCATGGACCATATATGAAAACACTGTAAATTTTACAGTAATACCAATTCGTGTGCATTGATTCTTACGAATTTTACATGGATCACATATGAAAACACTGTAAATTTTACAGTAATACCAATTCGTGTGTATCGATCTTTACGAATTTTACATGGACAAGATATGAAAACACTGTCAATTTTACAGTAATACCAATTCGTGTGAATTGATTCTTACGAATTTTACGTGGACCATATATGAAAACACTGTAAATTTTACAGTAATACCAATTCGTGTGCATTGATTCTTACGAATTTTACGTGGAACATATATGAAAACACTGTAAATTTTACAGTAATACCAATTTGCGTGTATCGATTCTTACGAATTACACGCAGAAATCACCATATTCGAGCCGATGCAGCTGCTTCGTGTCAAATCCGGTTGGAAGTATCAAATGTTTCTCGTCCAACTTATTATTCGGCACATGGTTACGCGCCAAATTAATTCTGCGCGATCGATGTGTTAAAATGAATACTCGAAACGTAACGATGACGTCCGGTGTGCAAACAACAATAATCGACTACTGATAGTTTTAAGAACATTGTTATAACGTTAGTATAAAAAACGACATACTCGTACGGCATTGTCATCGCGTTTAGCAAAGCATTCGAATGTTTGTCGATTTTTAAAAATCGCATAACAAAATCGTTTTTCTTTTAAATTTGTAAAGTTTGAAAACCGGTTTTAAATATTAAACTTGTGCGCATGAAATATATGGTAATTTATGTTTAATAATTGACAATGTCATACTTTGTTATAATTTACATATTTTAATTTAGTATTTTTATTCGTAACATGTCAACAATATAACACATTTGGTAGTAAAATTTTCCTTCCACTCTTTATTAAGGGATTCTCTAACGATTTTGGTGTTAGGATGCATGTTCTAAAAAAAACAATGGAAAAATCGACTCATAAATTTGTTAAAGAACTTGAAAAAGTAATAAATCTAAAGAATTTTCAGTATTCGAAGCAAACAGTAAAAGAACAAAGAATTTAGATTTATTATTTCATGGCCTGAAAGCAATTAAACTAACTTCAGTAGTATTTAAAAGAGTATTTTATATTTCAGATAATTTCGTACCTATTATAAAATAAGAACAAAATTAAATAATCGTCCAATGGATATTTTGTGCTTTTTGAAATCATATATTTCCCGAAGAAAAATATTGCACGAGATGAAAATGTATAATTTATGTTTCGTACGGATTTTAATTATTTTATCCTATTTGTATGAAATTCATTTCATTATACTATATTTTTACACTTGCATGAGTATTACATAAACCGATAAATTTTAAAATAAGCGTCGCTTTATTATCTTAATTACGTTTAAAATTCAGTATGCAGATTCTTTGGATTTATTACTTTTTCAAGTTCTTCAAGAAATTTATGAATCGATTTTAATTACTTTCCGTTTATAAAAGTTAAAAGTCAGTTTTTGTACAAACCCTAATTCGCACTAAATTGTACTCTGTAGCTTTCCTCGTTTTTATATCTTTTTCATACACTCTATTGTATTATTGGATATGCGAGATCGCTACGTAATAATAAACGTTTATTTTTGTATCATAACTATCCTAATCGTAAACTAAATTTTATATTATAAACTGAATTTATAACTCGATTATTAAGGAGTACGAAACTGCAAGCAATGTGCAATAACAACGGTTTATCGAAACTCAATGAAAATACAATTTACATAGAACTCGTAAATGGATCCCAAACCAGTAAATGGAGAACCGTTAACAATAATCTTATTAGATTTTGTATTTTCGCTCACGAAGTAAATTCTCGTTGCTGTTAATTAACAGAGGAGTCGAAGTCGGTAAGAAGAAAATTGTGAGGATTGAATATTTTGGAAAATGTAGAAACTGTGAATCGAGTCGTAGCTATGTAAAGTGCATATCACCTGCATTTTGCACACTTGAACGTTGATAAAAGTTACGCGAAACGAGTAACGATCGCGTAATAATAAGCACACACCGATATCAAGAGAAACAGCAAATACCAAATATCAAATACGAAAAATGTAAAAACCTTCAACTGGGTTAAAGTAAAATAAGTTGTGAATGAAAGAAAAAGTACGTGTCAGGAGAGATCGAGAAAAAGCAGCTGAGAAGTGCACAAATGCGAGTGAGAGGATCCAAGAAACGAAGAGACGATACAGGAAAGGAAATCAGCAATGTTTGAAGATGGTCGAACAACGTTTCCTAATTTATAACTGACGACCGTGATGTAATGACTGTCGAGTCTACAGTGCTCGTATCTTGACGCAGTGGTTGATTTTCTAGTGTTTAAAGTAGTTCCAAATGCGTTCATACACCGGGAGTTTGCGACGTACGATAGTTGAAAGTTCGGTTCGAGGTAATTTGAAGTTCGACTACTTGGAACGCACAGTTCCGAGTTTGGAAACGCTTCGAAAGCTCGAATTGTTCGAAAGTTGAAGCGGTACGACCTTTGGATAGATGTTCGCTCTCTTCTCCTATCAGATGCACATGGACAGTTTTGTTCTCGGTATCTACTTGTTTGTCCATAGTTCGACTCTTTCGTCTCCTTGGGGCATAGTGCATTTCAACAACGTTGAGATCGTTAAAATTCTGAACCCTCTCCTCGGTTCGCTCATAATTAGAATAACGTTCGGTTGTTTGGTTACCCTGTTGTAACGAGACATTCACGCGTCACTCGGTAAAATAAAATATTTCAAACGAAAATAATTCCAACCAAGGATTATTAAGGAGATGAATCTTTTCGATCGAAAAATGATTCTATCGTCGCGTGAATCTACTTGACTTTAACTCTTTGTTGAACTGTAGTAAAAAAATGTTTAGCAAGAGATACGAGTATTCAGTTTAATCTTATCCTGTTGGATTGCATTGGGGCACGGTAGGTGAGAATAGAGACTAGGCCAAAGTTCAGCTGATGTTATCCAGGTACTGTTATTCCTGGACTGTGGATTGTTTTTGGCAAGTTGTAAGGGCAAGGTTCAGCTGATGTCATCTGATGATAGATTATCTCTGAACCATGAGTCGTTCGATGCTTCACACTATTGTGAGAATGTAAGGAAATACTTATGGTTCTGAGACAATGTGTTTGGCATAGACGAGCGAGTGAAGTGTTTTCGAGATGTGAAAGAAGAGTGCTCGAACAAAATGACAGAATATCCGAACTAAGATGTAAAAGACGAACAATCGAGGAATACCAGATTGAGGAATTTTTGGTGAACGTGACTAGGATTGAGAAAGGATAAAGATTAGAATGAAAGGGAATGAATGCATGTAAGAATTAGGCTGCGAGAGAAGCGCGATTCGGGCACTCGTTATCGGAGATTTGTCGAAGTGATATTAAATAAAACATAGTGGTGATATTAAACAAACATAGTAAGAATATTAAGTAAACATAATAGTTATATTAAAGAAGTTTCTTTACTTTACAAACGTCTAAACCTTAGTTACGTGGGATTTAATAAAGATAATCATTACACTATCATCGTTATCTTTACTCTGAACTCGAAAGCGTTCGATATGAATTTCTGCAGTTGGCATTCTGTGTGATAAATTGTAACACGTCTCTCTGTGATCGTAACTATGTCATTCGTCTCTACTATTTCCCTTTAATCTAGTATCTCTCGAGCATGGTAGAATACTTTTTAACATTATCTTTGCTTTCAGAGTCTTAAATGGTTTTTTCACCTGCTCTGATATTTTATCCAAGTTCTGTTTAAATCTTGGACCTCACTGAGACACTTTTTATCGCTTGTTATCATACGTTCGAAAAATACATCGTTTCGTTCGTGTTTCGACGAAGAATCGCACACGTTGACACACTTAGCAAGGTGGATTTCTTCGAGCTCACGAGGTACCCAAATATCGAGCTCACCAACGTATCCAAATCGTTCCAAATGGTTCTTAATCCCCGATTTCGATACGTCAATTCTCTCAGCAATCTCTCACGTATTGTCAAACGTCGATTTGAGTCGATCAATGCCTGTACTTCGTCGCCATCAACTTCCATTGGTATTCCTGAACGTAGAACATCCTCGGCATAAAAATCTCCGAAATTGCTATTTTTAAAACGTCTTCATCGTACACATCACGTGTCTTTTTATGCACTTTTATAGCAATTTTTCCTTTTTCGAACAAATAGAGCAAAATACGACGAAAATGCTCTTTGGAATTATCCGTATTGAAATCAATGCCGAATAAACAATTTTAAACAAAATTTTGGAAGACTCTTTTCAAAAATAAACTTAAACCATAACCAATCGGGATATACGGTGAATTTTCCGTTTAAGATGAAATTAGTCACATTGCAAAAACTGTATTGTCGTCTATTGAGAAAAAACTCAACGAATTCTTGGCTAACCCAATATCGTTGTTACAAAACAAAAAGGTCAACCCCAACGAGAGATCTCTGAATGTTCGTCACATGGATTGCACATCGATACGTTTTACGATCAACCATAATTCCAATCTGTTACGTGCAAACGCGCGCTGCTCAGTTTTACGCAAATGTTTAGACTTCGCTTTACGTTCGAAGTCCCTAGCAGCGAACTTAATCTCGAAGCTACGTTGTTTCATTCAAATAAGGTTAGGCTACCAGTTTCGGAGCAAGTGAATTTCTCTGGATACAGGCAAAAGGGTCGGTGGTTGCCGCGTGTTCGTCGAACGCACACGGTGGCGTTTCTCGAACACTCGAACGCCCGAAATTCGATTTCTATCGAATTATGCTAATAAATGGAGAGAAAGGAAGGAAGGTATTCGCGTCGTGCTCGGTGGCGGAAAGAACGAAACGCGGAACGGACAAATAAAATTTATCCACCGAGTCCGATACCGCGAAACACGTGACCTTTAAAGAAACCGAATAGAATTAAGCGCTAATCAAAATACGGCGAGGAGTTGCAAAATTGCCCGAAACTGCTCCAACTTCCTACGAATCTCCATTTTCGAGATGAATGTTTGCGAAAGTACTTTTCGATGCGGTAATCTCGAATTATTATGGATCGAGAGAATGGTTCCTTTTACGGTAATTATTATTATCGTACAGTTTATCGTCTTGCAGTCGCGGTTGCGGAGACGCGTCGATACGAGTGGTCTTTATTTCGATTGAAAGAAAAAATAGAAATGTTCACTTTGAATCGTGAATGTGGATTTTACGAGTGGTTTTTCTTTTGATCGGAAACAATCATTTTAAATCAATCCCTCGTCCATCGTGAACGTGGAAAATTGATCAAATGAATCGGTGATTATCGTCGCTGTGTTTTTGCGTACATATTCAAGAGGACGAACAATGTTCCGTGAAGACGTTGTAAAATACACGAAAAAATCAAAAGTCTTTGTTAATAAACGAGTGAAGCGTTTAAAGGTACAAAAGTAGCCAATGATTTGTTGGAACGCGGTATAAAATGAAAGATGAGGAATAAAGAAGACGATTGTTAACACATTTTCTTCAAATCTTCTGTTATGTGGTTTTGTTGTACCAATGATAAATTTTGTTGGAAGAATCAAATCAAAATTTTTAAATATACACATTTCCTATATTGGTCTAGAGTTCATATTGGCAAATTTATAAAGATGCGAAACAATGAATTGAATACGAGAAGTGCAAAAAATGAACATTTTTTCGAATATCGTTTAAAAAAATTGATATTCTGGGAAACGATTTAGAAGCTTAAATTCATTACTCAAAGGTGAATTTTTGTTTGAAACAATTTTTATCTAGGTCTCACTGTTTTCTCGACCTCAATTTTGACGATTGATTTTACCCACCAGATATGGATAATAGGAAAGAAAAAAAGTGTGTCAAATATTTTTCAAAGAACTCGTATATCGTATGTAAGTTTCGTTAAAATCGACGATTCATAATTAAGTGATGTCCTTTGTAAGGCAGAAGAAAAATGATTACGCTAGTGTAAATATTCTTTTCCATATTATACATAATACATTCGCGTAAGATTTCATTTAATTACACTCGTCGTCGTGCACCATGTTGCGTGTTCGAGAATTTAACTCGCGCCTTTTCGTTAAATTTGAGCAAAGTGTATCGAATTTGAACAATCCCACCCCAACGTTGCCAAATAACCCCGATAGCCGGTTCAAAGAGATCGTTTCCGCGGTTTATGAAAACGCGGATTGTTTAATTCACCGTCGTGAAATCACCCGATTCGACGGGAAATAGATTAATTACGGCGGAACTTTGATACGGTCAAAGCGGCTGCGTCGATTAACTAATTCTACAACAGCGGTAATTAACTGCACGGAGTATTAGCGTTTCAGTGAAAACAACCGACAGGTCCAATTAAAATTACGTAATGTGAATTAATTACGCCGCGGGCCGTGTATTAAAATGAAATTAATTACCTCTTACGAAGAAAATTCGGCTCGATCAAAAATCGCGCGTCGTATCGCGTATGACGTGTGTGCGCGCATGCGCGCGTGCGTGGGATCGTTGACCGTGGAACAACCATAAAAGAGAAGTTTCTTCGAACGTGTGAAACGTTGAAACGACTCATCGTTCAGGGATGAGTTCACCCCTAAACGACTGGAACCGAACATTGCCCTTGCAATGAAAACAAAACCGTGTCAAAACAATCTATAGTTTAAGGACGAAGGCATTTGTTATTCGTCCACGAAAAGAAGGCACAGCGTGTTTACATCTGTGCATCGCCGCTCGTACGATCTTGAGGAAATGTCGACGTTGGCCGAAGATAGCGACGAAGATCAACGACGATTCATAACTAGACCACGTGAGAGAGAATAATGCGGCATTGGCGTAGTCTTCTAATAAAAATGTTAGCTATTAAGAAACAGAATGATTTCGTTTCTGTTTAGATACTGTCACTGATTCGATAAGTTTGAACAACTTATTACGAACATTTGACGCTTTATTGGGAGCCTACGCCAATGCACCTTATCTAAGATTTCGTTCTCACAGGACTTGGGATCACTGTCGACTCAGCGAGCATGCTTGAGTACGTCAATTCGAAGAGAGACAGTCTTTAAATGTCACGTTTGTGATAAAGCATCATGTATCGACCACTTTAAAGAATTCCACGAAAATTAATTCATTTTAATTTAAATAAATTTATTCCATGTATAAAAAAATATTTGTTCTTACTTCTTTGTAAAAAAAAAAAAAGAAAATGTAAAATGCGATATTTGCTATATAATAAATGTGTATTGATCGTTTTAAACGGTATATTGTTAATAAACTCTATAAATAATTTCGATGCTCGTTACTGCACGTACGATCAACCGCTCGCGGTGATACGGGTCAGTCGTCGGTTGAACGTCGCTGATGTTTGAACGCGGCAGCTTGAGCAGAGCGATGATGCAAATGAGTTAATGCCGCCAAAGACTCGAGCAAACTTTATGGTTTGCCGCCGTCGTATGTTCTCTCGCTCGCGCGCGGTTTGTCGCGGCAACTGCAAAAGCAACGGTGGGGATAGAGAGACTGCTTAAACACGAACGATGACTTATAACGAGGCAATACTGTAGCTACTGGAGCGAGGCGAGAACCGTTGCGCCGTCACGCGCAACAAATTGGAAAGGGTAAATAATCGGACTACACCAGAGACAGTTGACTGTAACGCGAAAGCGTAATGGGACGCGAGGTGAAAAGCGGCCAGGCCGCAGCCCGAGTAATTACGTTATAATCGTATCGGGCAGTTGTCGTTATTTTGCGGCGACCGCGTCCTCGTCACCCGCCCGTATAATAGATTCTCCCTATTGTTTGTTGCCGACTACATCGAGGTCGGGCTCAAAATTATTAAAACCGAGGGTAGAGGTGAACGAGAGTGGAATGAACAATTACGTAAAAAATGAACGACGATGTTCATTGTCTTCGCGTAAATTCGCGTTCCTTGCGTTCGTGACGGGAACGGTTCTGGGTAAACTCGCAACACGACAGAATCGGCTAATAAATTCTCGAAAATATCATTTTCAAGGTAAAAATACGAAGATGGAGTAAAAGTGTGACTTAAACAGCTTGTTATAGACACGACTGTTATCTTGTTCTAGCTTTTTGTGATGCCCGTGAGCATCGTTAGAACAGATCGGTGCACGATGAGTTGTTAATCTAAACACCATGGTACATTCGATTTTAGAGAAATTTTCCATTTTGGGTTTGATGTATTACACGTATCTCGCTGAGAAGATTTGTTTTTAATCATCGTTTTTTATGCTTCGCTGTTGACAGTGTGCCATGAGGCGAAACAAATTCTTTGTGGCAAAATAGAAGACAGCATTTTGCTGGTCTCAAAGAAGTCTCTATAACCACTGTCTATAGGTAGTACAAGAAACTTAACGTCTGCTAGAATGACCAGAGTTTATCGATCGTTATTATCATCGCTGCATATACGTTATTTTGGAAATCCTAATCGTACATATGTAACGTTTATTGGAAGAGTTCTAATAGGTTGCTCGATCAATTTTATCGTTCGATAAGAAATTGGAGCTATCAAGTTCCTCGTTTTGTTTTTCCAAAGATGGTACTATGGTTCGATGAGTATGTGTGATGTTTCACGTAGATCTGTCGACACATTCGTATATTTACAGTTGTTCAAAATCAAAGTGTCATAGTATTTTTATACAATGCAAAAAATGAGAAAACTTATTGAACAACCTAGTAAAAGAAGCATTAAAAATTCGATATCTTTTATCGTTTAATGGCCTTGGTGGTGGAATAACATTACAAAAGAGATACGATTTACATAGTTTCATTTTGTTGGTTTGTTAGTACAATAGGAGGTGAAAGTGGAGACTGAGACGAAGTTCGATTGATGTCATCTATTAGTCGTTCGCGAAAAGAAGGCACCGCGTGTTAACATCCCCACTCTAGTTTTAACCTACTGAATCCCCCACCATCACAGATAACACGCTATTGGTGACGAAAACCGACGACAGTGATCCCAAGTCCTGTGAGAACGAAATCTTAGATAAGGTGCATTGGCGTAGGCTCCCAATAAAGCGTCAAATGTTCGTAATAAGTTGTTCAAACTTATCGAATCAGTGACAGTATCTAAACAGAAACGAAATCATTCTGTTTCTCAATAGCTAACATTTTTATTAGAAGACTACGCCAATGCCGCATTATTCTCTCTCACGTGGTCTAGTTATGAATCGTCGTTGATCTTCGTCGCTATCTTCGGCCAACGTCGACTTTTGCTCGAGACCGTACGAACGGTAATGCACAGATGTAAACACGCTGTGCCTTCTTTTCGTGGACGAATAACAAATGCCTTCGTCCCTAAACTATAGATTGTTTTCACACGGTTTTGTTTTCATTGCAAGGGCAAAGTTCGGTTCCTGTCGTTTAGGAGGGAACTCATCCCTGAACGATGACTCGTTTTAACGTTTCACACGTTCGAAGAAGCTTCTCTTTTATGGTTGTTTCGATGTTCTATTTCCGTTTGCTAGAGTTGCAGGTATCCGTACAGAAAAATGTCTGCCAGTAAATCGCGTGATGGAATCATTGATAGGACTAGTCGCTCTTCGAGAATAGAAGAGAAGATAAACGAATTTTTTTTGTTTTAATTTTGTAATTCTTTAACCAGTCGTATCGACTACGAGATTATTAGCGGCGTTGGTTCGATGGTTCCTTTTACACTTTGTCGATTAATTTTATTTCTTTGATAAATCCCGGGTAGATTCTGTATCTTGTTGGCAGTGAGATTTCCTTTAAGTTGGGCTCCCAGTTTATACTTGAGGCGTTGAACGTTATATCTCGATCTAGTCTGGGATTAGATGGTCCGTGGTGATTGGTACGTCGCAGTTTTCATACAGTGGAGTGGATTCTCTTGATAACAGGTGGGCATGGGAGATACTCGAGTGTCCGATTATTACGGTTATGGCTACTTGCTCTTTTCTAGTTAGAGAGATATCATCATCTCTTCTGAGCGCGAAACTTGTATTTTTAACTTATAACTTAACTCATAACTTAACTCGTAACGAAGTAACCAAAGAAAGACATATTGGAAAAGATATAATTATGAAAGAATAA
Organism: Ptiloglossa arizonensis; assembly: GCF_051014685.1. Taxonomy (NCBI): domain Eukaryota; kingdom Metazoa; phylum Arthropoda; class Insecta; order Hymenoptera; family Colletidae; genus Ptiloglossa; species Ptiloglossa arizonensis. The sequence goes on along the minus strand of NC_135048.1, from coordinate 8,886,948 downwards.
TATATTATGTGGACGCGACGAGTGGAAAAAGTCCCGAGGAAAGCGTTAGGGTTAAAAACACGTACTCTGTTCGCGAACCGATACGACTGGAAAGCAACACGACTCTGGAACTCGGAAAAATTTCCATTGGGACGCAATGCTACTGAATATTGCGTTGAAATATTTTACGACGACCTACGGTCTTTTCCGCTTGCGCGCGAATGCTTCTAGAAAACGCTAGAAAACACCAGATGGCTGAATATAACATTGAATTCGAAATTGGGGTGAATTTTCTCCGCGAACCCATGCGAGTGCAACTATTCCACGTAAAGTATGCGAAATATTCTATCGTTGTTCGGTAAGTGACAAAGTTGTAACAATAATAAATATAATATTAGTGACTTTACTGGGCATATAGTCACGCGCAAAATTGACTGTACGTTTATGTTGGTAGTGAATATTTACGAAAGAATCAATTGAAACATTCGTATTTGAGAGTAAAAACGTAATATGTATTTGCACAATTTAGCGAATTTAATCTTTCAGGTTTATTAAAAATTCTACCATTGCACTGATAATTATTTGTAAGTTTATTATATTGTATAGTATGTTTCGTCAAAGACAATTTTGTAATAAGTTTTCATGTTAACATATATGTATCCATTTCTTTCCTGTTGCTAGCAACTAATACATATTCAATTGACAAGAAACAAGAAACATTTTCTTTTGTTTTTAGTTTCTTAGTGCTTTCTTTAGTTAAATATAAATAAATGTTCAATATTATTTTACTTTTAAAAATATGTTATGAAAATAAATGTAGCATTGTTACACTCAAATATCTATGTTTCTAGTTATTCTCCTGTCATTTTCACTACCGTCATAAATGTATGCTCAATTTTGTGAGTAATTGTACGCTTACAATGGCGGCCAGCTATAATACTTAAGACCGCTTGAAAGTTTAATAGATAAATGTTCCGCGTATTCTATAAATCCGGAGACTGTACGCATAACATTTACATATAATATATTCCAACCCCATTGTACCAAAATGTTAAAATAATTCCAATTGTAACAAATTACAAACATTCTTTTAAGCGGTGTCCTTGTAACAGTGGACAACTACTTCGATCGAATTAATTGTTGCAAATGCAACCGAAACTAACGAAACTTGATAACTTCGGAAAAAATTAATTAATATAGTTTAAATGTGAGTAAATATGTGTTAGTAAATACATTTACATGTAATATATTCCAACCCCATTGTACCAAAATGTTAAAATAATTTCAATTGTAACAAATTACAAACATTCTTTTAAGCGGTGTCCTTGTAACAGTGGACAACTACTTCGATCGAATTAATTGTTGCAAATGCAACCGAAACTAACGAAACTTGATAACTTCGGAAAAAATTAATTAATGTAATTTAAATGTTAGTAAATATGTATGCAATAGCCCATGCTGAAAAAGGTTTATAGTTTTGTTTTCAAATCCGGAAAAATCCGAAAAAATTACGTTCTGTACCTGAATACCTATTTAGAATCGAAAGCATTGGTAATTCAACATCTCGATTCTATCATCGTTGAATATTTCGAAGCATTTATCGTATTTCTATATCGATCGATCGATTCTTGTACCTCCGGGTAGACCAGACTGGTCCCGAGCGAACGAAGAAGACGACAAAATTGTACATCGATCGTTACCGTGGTTTCTAGACCCAAGAAGTTACTCTATGAAAGTTAACTGCAAAAATTTCTCGAGTATTGCCCCCTCCTCGAGGATTTTACCTTGTAAATTCGAAACTAGAAGTCACTGTTCCGTCGTTCAACAACCGTAACGAAGAGTTCTAGGAAGTCGACAATATTCCGCAGAGTTTCTGTGCCGGTAATAATAAATGCAATTCGAGGAGTTCAGTTCGAAAACAACCTTTTATTATTATCAACCGTATTTTTCTACTGAAAAATGTATTTCCCTTCGACCCTATTAGATCCAGGCTTCGATCAATTACAAATATACTGAAGCATTATATTTGAACTAAATTCGAAAATATTACTAAATATAATGTTTCTGGATCTGTGTACAAACCAAATTTGTGCAGAGAAAAGCTAATACAGAGATAAAAGTTAGAAACTTGAGTGTAACAGGACATGGAGGTGGTTTGATTATGATGTGGGGATGCATGTCAACAATAATTGTGCAGTTTAGTGACTTTGCCCTAAATGGACTTATTTTTTTCTAGTGTTTCCAGAAAGGCTATATTTTAACATTAAAAAGAAATACAGATAGGAGGAATCTGAGAAAGTAATGAGAAAGCTTTTGCTATTTCTTTTAAGAAAAATTGTAAAAACTATAGAATTCGTCTACCGATCTCGATTATTTTTTAGTATGTTATAGAGGGCGAGATTCTGAACAACTTTTATTTCAACAATAATTGTCATTCGGTCTTAGTTTTCGAAATATTTGCAGAAATAGTTTAGACTACCTCGGATAGTGTTTCTATAAACATATTATGAGAATCGTTGTACATATGACAAGTGGAGAGAATGATTAAATTTAACTAATTTTATATCTAGTGTCGCGAGTTAAAAAATTAGTCCTAACTCAAACCTATTAATTATAACTCAATGCTGCGATTAGATTTGTGTTAGGGCTAGTTTTTTAACTCTATGTAGCTTCCTATATAACAAATAATTGCTCAACTGTTTTTTGTGAAATATGGCTGTGCGGAGATTCAGAAACAATTGCTGAAAAACGATGGGTCATCGTAACAGTTAAAGCACTCGTTTTATGAAAATATATCCGAAACAAAAGCCGAGCGGTAATTACTTTTCAAATAAAAATTCTTTGGAATCTCGTCCTTTATAAAGTATTGAAAAATTATCGGGATTGATCCACGCATTCTGTAGTTTTTATCATTTTTATATTTTTTCGTTAAAAATTACTCTTTTAAGCTCCCCGATCTATATTTCTTTTCAATGTTAAAATACAACCTTTTAAAGAAAGAAAACCGAAAAAATAAACACATTTTGGACAAAGTCGCTAAACTGCACAATTATCTTTGTAAGTAAATGATTCGGGGAATTTAACGTTTAGTGACGAAATTTTGAACAAGTATAAATATTTAAACATCTCGAAAGAAAATTCGAAAAGAAGTACTATAAAATTAGATTTATCTGAAGATTTTTATTTTCAAGAAGACAATGATCCTAGACACGCAGCAAGAATTTTTGTGGAATAAATCTTACATGATATCCTTAATACATTGCAAACACGAACACAGAGTCCTAATGTCGACCGTATTCAACATTTATGGACAGTAATAAGAAAAGAATGATAAAAGTTTGATGCAATATCTGAAGCAACTTTAAAAGAGTAAGTCTTCAAAGAATGAAATTTTATATCATCGGATGTTATAAAAAAGTTAGTAAATATTACGAACAGTCGTCTGAAGTATCCAATCAATGCTAGAGATGTACCTACAAAATATTAATAATTATCAATACATTAAAAATGAACTGTCCTGTCCTCATAAATGCTTTTGTGACTTTGTAAAAGTGTACATACAATAGGCATTATGGATTACTCGATGAATCGTACAAAGCGAATTTTTTAATTTAATTTCCTCAAAAACCAAGCTCGAAACGAAGAGGTATATTTCCACACCCTTTTTCATATTCTTTTCACGAGGAAACACTTGCTTTCACATTCCCTTTAGAGACACCCTGTATACGCATTTCCCTTTGATCAACTTCAAACAATATCCATCGATGGACTTAAATTTAATCGCCCTGTATCATTGCAGTCTTCGTTACAGTCTTGTGACTTTTTTTTTCTAACTAAGAAAAGAAACTGTACGGGTTCGTATTCATGAAAATATTCATGAAAATATTCATGAAAACCTTTCAGCAATATCTCTCGAATGTTCAATTCCTTTCGTAGTTTCATAAGTTATAAATAGTAAATACTACCGTATTACGGTCGTATGCAATTAGCTTAAAAGTATCTTTAAGACGACCAAGGGACTCTACATATTACGTAGCATTAAACGGGCCGGCATTAATGCCCGATATGCGCATTAACTAAAAGGGGCATTAGTGTGATCCTAATTGCCTCATAAATGCGATGGAAAATACATTACAACTGGTAGTAAAACTATAATGAATTCTCTAATGGTGGTCGGTGCACAGCCAGCAATTTCGGTATAAAAGATCGAAAACGCGCGATGAACGCTCGTTTCGAGCGAGAATCCGGAAACAAAAATTTCACGTGTTTGTTTCTGTGTAATATCGACGAGCACGCGAACGAATTCATCTGGAAATTGTAAAAACACATACGCGGCGATGAAAAAAAGATTTCTCTCTTTCGCGAAAAAGAGACGCGAAAAACAGGGGTGGGGGGGGGGGGGGGGAATAAAGGAAAAAAATCAAATATTTAAACAAGGTTGCATTCAACGTGACGCACATTTCGTTAAAAGAATATTTGAATTTGCTAATTCACCGGATGTCCGTGTATATTGTAACGTCCGTGTAGCCGGGCTGTTTCACGGCTGGCCCGACCGCATGAATTTTAATTATTCGAATTTTTATACGTCGAGTATTCTATCCGGCGCTGGAAATTCGTAACGCGTAATGTAAACCGCGAACCCGTGGAAAAATTCTCCTAATTCCCATGAATAATTTCGGTTCGCCGTTCCGTGGGATCGGTGGAACGCGAACACGGCCGGCCGCCGGTGTCATACGACGCGCAAAAGGGCTACGATAATCATATTCCGTCCCGATGAAGAAATTACGACGATTATGGCCAAGATGAGCACGATCGTCGTAGAAACGACGGACGGGCGCTCAGTAATTGCGACGCGAAAGCGCTCAAAGGGGCGAAAGGAGCGAAAGAAAAGCGTAGACGCCCCTGAAAGGATATTCATTATATCCGTCGGTCTGTTTAAAATTACTGGCTGCGTTCCGTTGCATTCTGCTCTGATAGACACGAGGGGAGTGCATGATTGTAACGCCGCGGCCTGGTAGAATGACAATGTGGGAGGACAGTAATCACGACAATGAAGGAATAACTGCGCCCGCTGCTCACCGACTCGTATAACGAGGTTGCTGATCACGGTGACCGTTACGGATGGGATCGGGGCCCGTACACGCTATTAATTAACATCGAAGAAAATCCTCGACGATACGACAACTATTTCCAAACGAGAAGATGGAACATTATCCGTAAGCTGAACGACGAAAGAGGCAGGACGAACCGATTGGGCTCTTCTATCCGTTCTACTCAGCTTTCAGGCGCTCGGTGAATCGGACTAGTAGGATTTCCAGATATCAGAGGTGTTAATTTGGAAATTTGGAAAATATGGAAAAGTATTAATATAAGATTGTTTAGGTTTTTTGGCGATCGGACTGCATAGTAGGATTTCCAGATATCGAAGGATAATTTAGAAATTTATAAAGTAGAGGAAATTATGGATATAGGATTATCTTTTTAGGTTCTTAGCGATCGGAGTGCATAGTGGGAGGATTTCTGGATATTCGAGGCTAAATTTAGACATTTGGAAAATACAGAAAATTATAGATAAAGGATTGTATTTTTAAGTTCTTAGCAATCAGACTACATAGTAGGAATTCCAGATATCAGAGGCTAATTTAGAAATTTAGAGAGTACAGAAAATTACAGACAGAGGATTATCTTTTTAGGTTAATCATTAAATCAGAGGATTAAAGATCACTTAGCAATCGGACTGCATAGTGGGAGGATTTCTAGATATTCGAGGCTAGATTTAGAAATTTGGAAAGTAGAGAAAATTATAGACAAAGGATTATCTTTTTAGGTTCTTGGCAGTCGGACTGTATAGTAGGAATTCTAGATATCAGAGGTTAATTTAAAAATTTAGAATGTACAGAAAATTATAGACATAGAATTATCTTTTTAGGTTCTTAGCGATTGGACTAAATAGTGGGAGGATTTTTAGATATCTAAAGCTAAATTTAAAAATTTAGAAAATATAGAAAACTATAGACATAGGATTATCTTTTTAGGTTCTTAGTGATTGGACTGTATAGTAGTAGAATTTCCAGATATCCGAGGTTAATTTTGAAATTTAGAGAGTACAGAAAATTATAGTCATACTATTGTCTCACTGCATTAATAATATGTAACGATGTTTGGTAAAGTTATAAATACCTTTAATACAGAGTTTAAATAGAACGATATCAAACTTTATTTTAATTTGTAACATTATTACTGCACAATATTAAACATTATTAAACAATGAAAACTAATTCTTTTAATTTAAAAAATTATCAATATCGACCTTGGGGCAGTTGAATAATTCTCTTTCAATTCTTTTTTATTTTGTATCATTTGTTTAATTATATAGTCGTATCTATAGTAAAATATAGAATGTTTTCGACGACAGTGTACATATTAATATAGATAGAAAATATTTCTACGAATAGTAAATAAAAGCACAACAAATTGAAATGAGCAATGTATTATGGTTCCTACGATCGTGTTATTCACTTTTTTAATTGCGTACGAGCAATCGTACTTACACGAAAACAGTTTTGCATTATCCTTGAATAATATTATTGTTACAAGTTCTTTCAAAACCCAAGAAAATTATCATAAGAGCTTGTGCGCCCGTGTACGCGCACGCGTGTACTGTATAGGCGAGAGAAAAGAAAGAAAAGAATGAAAAAAAAGTGTAATTTTCGAAAATAACGAGTTCTATCCTGTAAATTAAATTTTTTTAATCAAGTATATAATATTGCGTTCAATACATACGGTATGAAGCGTTAGGTTTTCAATGTTGACACACTGCGAAAGAAAAGTTGCTCATCACTGCTCTGGTAGATTACAATAAAACCAAATCAACAGTAGACTGGATTTTTTGCCCAGAATGCCGAAAATAGCTACGTGAAACGTGTACAACGTATCCATCGTTGTGCAATATATGCACAAAAGAGGAAAAAAAGAAAGCAGAAGTAAGAGGAAAAGGAAGTGCACCTGAAATGCATCTAACCATAGACCTTGGAAAGAGATGCACTTATTAGACCATTCTTAAAACGAGAATTACAGTTACAAAATAAATGTTACGTTTTACTAAATAAATTTAACTGAACGATTCAACCACGGTTACCCGTATTTTCGGTTGTTTTTATTCAAACATTTGTATAACAAATATACAAATGTGATGTTTCTTCCCAAAACTATACTAATTAATACCGAGTAAAGTGGCGAGCCTGAGGTCGAGTCAAACACCGTTCATACCTTTGCGTTTGAAATCGTTACCTTTGTATCAATCCTTTCGAGGTTACGTTTGCGAAATGTTTGATACTTATCGATGCATATCGATAAACATGAATTACTTCTACTCGATTACTTCCTTTGATATCTATTATGCTAGAACGTAAACACAGGGTTTAAAGCAAAGACAGAAGATACGAAATTTCGAATCTCGTTGGATCATCGTGCACAGAGAGAAACATCGGATCGATTCGTTCGCAAATGAGTACGGTTAGTCTTTGATACTTGCACCAACAAATTTCTGAAAATATCGAAGCTCGAACGATTATCGAGGTAATCAATTTGCTAAAAAGATACACGATTCGTGTATCGATGTGTTCGAGCTCTCGTGTAATCGTCGATCCGTAGTCAACGATTCTTTTTTTATCATCCCCTCCGGGATTATCGTCCCACCCACCCTCCCCCTTTGGCGATAAAATAACGATAATTAAATCCATTACGGTCTGTAACGATTCTCGAAAATCGAAAATTATCTTCTTCGGCCTATTCGTTTCTCTATAGATTCTTTTACGCTTTCGAAATCATAGTTGTACAATACAATAATTGCTTCGACTATTTTACTCAAAGCTATTGTATATTATTTACGCGTTCACGATTTTCGCAAAGTGTTGGTTATACACAGTGATTTAGAAATACATGTTTGTACTTCAAGGGATGAGTTTGCGCACTAAGTTAAGTTGAAAATGTCCTATATACCTTAATTTTTGAGTCATAAATCATCGAGGAAAATGTTCGAAGAGTCCATCTTGTTCTTTGACATTTTTATTTCAGGACCGTTTAAAATCTATCGTGTATTCAATGGACATCAACAATGTACTGTGCACAGCTGGGAAGTTGACCTCTGGAAGAAATTGAGAATTGTATCCAGTCAAACGTTTCAGTCGGTCGTTGAAGATCCGCAACAATGAGTAAAAATTGCTCGACACTGTCCACATTATTTTATAACACGGCATTTCGTTCTCCTTAACTCAGAGGTCATTTTTTCACTTCCCAACTGTACATGATCTGAATTTCAATCCAAAGAAATAGATTCGAAAGTATTTGTGGAACTTTGAACATATTCTATAAAAAACTGAGGTGCATAAAATACACGTTCATAGGACATTTTTCACTCATCTTGATCCTCGAAGAACAGATCTCGTGAAGGCAGAAGCTGGATCATTTTTGACCCATGGCAAAATCACGCATAAACAGATTCCAAAGTGCAATTTTTTCCCTTCCATTTTACGAATAGGTTTATTGTAGAGAAAAAATATAGGTTCGTTACAGAAAATGTATAAATTATTATAAAAAATTAGGTTCGTTATAGAGAAAAGGAAAACAAGCATATTTAGGAAATAAATAATACTTGTTCATTTTCAGCACAATTTCTACACAAAATTATTATTATTCGAATGTTCGGCCATTCTAAACGTACGGAAGAAACTCTTGAAACATTTCGACCGTTCTGTTGAGTGTCTGAAAGACGACTATAGTAAGGTCGACGAAACAGCTAACGTCTGTCAAACAAGTGACTTTTACACTGAATGATCATAAATTACTTTCCATCCATCTGAAGGCTCAAGCGATGAGCACAGATGTGGCTACAAGCCTTCCTGATCGCCAGAACTTTTAGTTGTCGTAAAACTTGGGTCTCCAGTGACCCACATTCGTCCTGAGAGGGTCGATACGTAGATTCGCCCCGTGAAATATAGACATGTATCTATGAATGATCCTGTGCGAGGATTGTAGTGAGAAATTTGAACAATGCGACGAATTTGCTCTGCTAAAGGCGTATCGTCGAGAAAGGAGAAGAAAAAGCCAACTTTACAGAGATTACAGTCCCAATAGGAAGGATTTCTTCATATTTCACAATTGGGTTGCGTTGCTCGCGTGTGATGCGATTTTACTCGGTGTGTTACACCGAATTTCAACGTCCAGGAGCGTGGTTCGTTGGGAAAACTTACGAACTTAATGACTCGAGAGTGGAAAGATAAGATACCTGGAGCTGACTTGGAAACTGAAAGGTGGGTGAAACTAAAAGTGATTTCCGCGTAGAAGTTTACTTCTTGGAACCCGAACAACTTTCTTGCACCTGGTACTGGCTTGTTTAAAAGAAGGGCGCGTCGAAACTTTCGGATAAAAAATCTCTATATATAAGACGTTCCGTCGTCAGTGAAAGGGGAATAAAAAATTACGAATAAAGTGTACGTTATCGAACCTCGGTAATTTGAAACTCGATAATCGATAACCCTCCGTAAGACGAAGATTTTCTTCGTTCCCTAAGGCTCTGCTATGAAAATCCTTTCAAATTGAAATATATATATGTATATATATTCTATATTCGAATTATTTACTACCTCTGCGATTTAAATTCAAAGGAGCTCGGCTTCTGCAAATCGAAACTCACCTCGAAGTTTTGTCCCTGCTACGCTCTGTGATTCGAATTATTGTGTCTTTGTGCTGTGTAAGGAAATTGATTGTCTTTTGTCATCCCCTCCCCACAACAATACCAAAAATGAAAACGATCAGGAGACTTTCGTTGGATTTCATCGATTGGTGTCAATTAAACAAACTCGTACAGCACTCAATACTCTACAGAAGAGTAGAAACATGATTCAATACTCTGGATAACGTATTTTGTGCTCTAGTTACAATAGAGAATAGTATTTACTCGGAAAACAATAACACGTTAACAAACAAAATTTTCAAACTTTCTCGATAATGCGTAATTACATGGTTTAATATTTATGTATATATGAACATAAATGTAACATACATTTACATACGCATCAGCGTGCATTCACAATTGATTTATAAAAATGAAATTCTCATTTCTTCTCGGTTCTTCAAACACGAATTCTCTTATCCTCGTTTTTCGAAACTTCGATAAAACGAAATCTCTACAATTCGAATATTTTTTTCCTTTACTTTTAGATTCGAATTCTCGACATTCGACTGTATTATTGAAAATTAATTTTTTCAGTTTTATAACATCTTACGAGTAACATTGGAACACGAGATATCTCGTTTATAGTACTATAATTCGAATTTTTTTTTCCTTCTTTTGAGATTCGAATTCTCGACATTCGACTGTATTATTGAAAATTAATTTTTTCAGTTTTATAACATCTTACGAGTAACATTGGGACACGAGATATCTCGTCCATAGTACTATAATTCGAATTTTTTTTTCCTTCCTTTTAGATTCGAATTCTCGACATTCGACTGTATTATTGAAAATTAATTTTTTCAGTTTTATAACATCTTACGAGTAACATTGGAACACGAGATATCTCGTTTATAGTACTATAATTCGAATTTTTTTTTCCTTCTTTTGAGATTCGAATTCTCGAGATTCGACTGTATTATTGAAAATTAATTTTTTCAGTTTTATAACATCTTACGAGTAACATTGGAACACGAGATATCTCGTTTATAGTACTATAATTCGAATTTTTTTTTCCTTCTTTTGAGATTCGAATTCTCGACATTCGACTGTATTATTGAAAATTAATTTTTTCAGTTTTATAACATCTTACGAGTAACATTGGGACACGAGATATCTCGTCCATAGTACTATAATTCGAATTTTTTTTTCCTTCCTTTTAGATTCGAATTCTCGACATTCGACTGTATTATTGAAAATTAATTTTTTCAGTTTTATAACATCTTACGAGCAACATTGGGACACGAGATATCTCGTCCATAGTACTATAATATAATTCGAATTTTTTTTTCCTTCCTTTTAGATTCGAATTCTCGACATTCGACTGTATTATTGAAAATTAATTTTTTCAGTTTTATGACATCTTACGAGTAACATTGGGACACGAGATATCTCGTCCATAGTAACGAAAGGGTTAAAAATGGCGTTAATCGCATCGATTCACTAAGAATCTATTGTTCGTCCATGATAAGAATGCAAATGAGTGTTTACCTCCTCGGTTTAATTTACAGTCTATTAGCTCCCCTATCATCGTACGCATTGTCGCTATTACCCGCTGTCAATCTTCTTCATCAGTCTCGGCCAATAACCGATAACCATAGCCGCAGCATCGATCGCACAAATATCACGTATTGTGTTCATATTTCCTAACTCGTCTCGTTGTACTGACTATAGATTCGTCTGTTTAATTCTCACCGGTTTTAAGACAATAGAAATATAGTATAAATGTTAGCTCAACGATACAGCAGAATTGCTATTCGTTCACAAGAAGAAGATTAAGGTAATGTAGCCAATTTGAATTTATGAAAATCCGTAGCAATGAACTCGAAATTCCGTAAAATTTTGTAGATCTCTCTTGAAACATCTGTGAATTTATAGTGCTCCGTTATAAGATTCTGGAATAATAATTTGTGTGTGAGTGAGTGTGAAAGAGAGAGTGTTTCTTATTTCTTGTATTATTTGTGTTCATATATATTTGTATTTATATTTGTATTTATTTGTGTGTGTGTGTATGTGCATGTGTGCATATATATAAATGTAGAAAAGTATTTCTTACAATCTAACTGTGTGTGAGTGAATGTGAAAGAGATTCGTCTATATACAAATAATGAAACAAATAAGAAACACTCTCTGTCTTTCACACTCACACACACAGGTAGATTGTAAAAAATACTTTCCTACATTTTGAATTCGGTTAATCTATTTGTACATTTAAAATGACATAAAATTGAACTCGTGTCTGAATCCAAAGTATCAGAATCATTTACATTTATAATGAACGATTCCAAAGTATCGTCGATAGTAGATAAATTTATTTTTCTCTTTGGAAGGTTTGAGTATCATCAGAGAAAGTTCATTTTCCATTTCTAATGTAAATGAAAAAAAAAATAAAAAACAACTTTCCCTGTGGAAGTCATTAAGCATTAAGCATTAACAGTAACACTAAAGTATCCAAACGTACGTTCATTATCAGACAGTACTTCGAGGGTTAAAATTTGGTCCTAAGTTGTATACAAGAGCACTATACTTTTACTATACTTTTGCTATAGATTTTTTTCAACAAAATTTCCCCCGAATTCGTGCATCATTGTTAAAATAAAAAATCCACGTAAAATTATTATACATTCGACGTGTAAAAATACAGGCAATTATCTACTTTCTGTACCAGAATTGTTCAATTTCTTATATATTTACTATAAATTTACTATACACCCGTTAACTGCTGCCGCAGCATCGATCGCGTGAACTTTTTATTTATATTTTCCGTTTCGTCTCGATGGACAGAGTACAGGTACTTGCTCGTGACCGAATGGAATTTATTCGTGGAATTCTAAGAATTCCAAGTACCATTCGTGGAAGGTTTCTTGTTTAAATCCAATTCGTTTCAACGCGACAAGATCCTATCGCCTCGGTATCGTTAATCGTTTTCATTGAATACTTGTTCGATCACCGCCAATTCACCGAAACTTAATCACCTTTAAACGACGTATAAACCGATCCGGTGCTATTGTTTCAAACGCGTCGGCTTAAATCGTAACACGTTACCGTGTATCTCTTTGTAAAACTGACCGCGAATCAATATCAAGCCGGCCAATGTAGTTTCGATGGGATTGTTAAACGAAAAAACTACATAGAAAACAGACGAATCGAAGTCACTCGGTGGAAAGTTTCAATATACGGCGTGCAGATTTTTGACAATCGAGCACCGTCCTGTTTACCCGTGCTCCAAGTAAACATTGTATTTTTTAAAAATTGCCACCGACGCGTTCAGCTTCCACGAATGAACTATATTCGATGCAAAAACGACCAACATCTGTTTATCTTGCCTGTAGTGAATTTTCATTGTTATTGAATAACAAAGACGCTGACAATCGATATGCACGTACGTTTAATAGTTTTGTTTGTTCGATATTTCAAATTGTAACGTAACGGAGAATTCGGGACATCGTAGTGAAATTATATGGAAATGGGTGAAAAGAAGGTTAAATTTTCCTTAGATGGAAATAAGTGAAGAAAAACGTGAAATTGTTTCTAGATGAAAATAAATGAAAAGAAGTTAAACTTCTTCGAATATTCTCCATGAAAAGTATACCACTGTAACGCCCCCGTGTAAATTCTTCTATTAGGAATTGAACAATACTGGTGTAGAAAGTAGATAATTGCCTGTATTACGTGGATTTATTGTTTGAACAATGGTGCACGAATCCGGGGGAAATTTTGTTGAAAAAAAATTCTGTTACTTTCCTCGATACGAATTGCAATACTTTTAGACGAAACGAACGCCACGCTATCAAAAATGTCAATTTTGAGCAGAGGGGGGTTACAAGGGGTGTTGGATGTCGTTCGAAAACGAACGCTCAGCTAAAATCTCACTTTGAAATTATACCAGTTCCAGTTCGAACGATGTTCGATAACTCCGTTGTATACCACCTCACAAGTTCGTTCGCGTATATCCACATTTCAGGAAACACAATTGTATTTCTCTCCAAGTGAATTTCGTACGCGAATAAAAATGATAAATATTATAATAACGTGGCATCCGTTTGCACTGTACGAAGCCCTCTGTTACGTTTCTTGTGCACACAAGTAGACTCCCGTATAATAACGCAAATTCCTACAACGCGACCAAGAGTCTGTAAGCCGTGTTTCGCGACTTATTACCGGCACAATAATTTTCTTTTAATTTCAACGTACGAAGAGGAAGTCCGTGTAACAGAGGAAGTAAGCCACCTCTTGAAACTTTCTCTCCGACTATACCCAATTACGCATTATTACGCTCATCATTGTCTTCGAGTGTACCCCGATTAATTCCGAGCTTCCCAAGCAAAATGGTAATAACGTTAATTAGATAATTAAAACGTGCGCGTTGAGCGTTCAATTGATTCTTCTTTACCCCATAAAAGGACTTCGTTCCGCGTTCTTTTTCGCGATAAAAAAAAAAAAGAAAGAAAAGAACCATTTCACGCTCAAACAGTTTACAAGTGGCCCCTCGACCGATTTGTTTTTCTCTCGTTGCGAGGAAGGTCTTTTTAGCTTTCCAGTTCTCTGGGAAAAAGATACCCGGAAACGTTCGAATTCCATGCTTCCGATCCGCTACCTCCGCTCCAGCAACGTCACCGGAAGCTATCGGATATTCGAGAATTTGTGATCTATGCGTTCGTACGTTACCGCATCCATTCACTGGTCCGTAACTCACAAAGGATCCCGATGGCCGGTGCGCTGCTCGACAATATCGAGGATTGATTAATTTTGCCTCATTACGCATCGGATAAATTTCGCGTGTTCGAGTTTCCCGGCAACAGAGACGGTCCGACGAATCGCGCGCAGAACGCATTGGTTAACCCTCCGACCTTAGCCCAGAAATTCTATTCGGTCGTTGCAAACGATTCAACGGTTAGGGGGTCCAAGGCTTCGTTCTCCCACCTAAACAACTCGATCGATGAAATAATCGTTAGTATTTTAGTTTATCCGAGTGAAATTTATGAATCAAAGTTGTGAAAAATGATGTGTGTGTAGTAAATCTCGCTTGTATTATGTACGAAATAAAAATTGGCAAATCAATAAGGTGTCTTATCCTTTTTTGTCCTTAATTGTACCAATTAAATGTTGGAGTAGAAATTATCGTCTGGGTAACTAATGTTTAGTTTATCTGAGTGAAATTTATGAATGAAAGTTGTGAAAAATGATGTGTGTGTAATAAACCTTGTTTGTATTATATGCGAAATAAAAATTGACAAATTAATAGGGTGTCTTATCTTTCTGTCCTTAATTGTACCAATTAAACGTTGGAGTAGAAATTATCGTGTGGGTAACTAATGTTTTAATTTATCTGAGTGAAATTTATGAATCAAAGTTGTGAAAAAAGATGTGTGTGTAATAAACCTCGCTTGTATTATATACGAAATAAAAATTGACAAATTAATAGGGTGTCTTATCTTTTTGTTCTTAATTGCATCAATTAAACATTGGAGTAGAAATTATCGTCTGCGTGCACAACTTTTAAGTCGTTGGACCACCTAGATAAGGTTATTGATGAAATTATGCTTGCTAATCACTCTATGCATCAAACCTTTAAGCTGTTCTCCCACTAAAAGAGCACGATCGAAGAAATAATCGCTTGACACGAACGATCGCTTTGTCCCACAAATTCTATTTGATTTTTACATTCTTCCGGACAAAACCGCATCAAATATTAATACTTCGAGTTATCTAAGGGAAACCTATGAATAAAAACAATGAAAAAAGATGCAGATACGACAAACCTTACTTGTATCGCGTACAAGATAAAAATTGACAAATTAATAGGGTGCTTTATCATTTAGTCCTTAATTGTACCACTTAAACGTTAGAATTGTAGAAACTATCGCCCGCGTGCACAACTTTTGAGTCGTTCTGCAACCTGGACGACGTCATCGATGAAATTATGCTTGCCAATCGCTTCATAAAACGAACCTTTAAACTATTCTCCCCTTGAAACTGAACGTCAGAGACATGTATAATACATTGTACATCCACGATGCTCGAACAATCGATCGACCAACGATGACGAGGAACCAACGACACTTACTATTCGATCTAGTCGCGTTGTTTAAGCGACAGAAGGGTCGAGCTTCGCGAAATTTATACAGGCTGGATTAAAAAAAAAAGAAAAAAAAGAAGAAAAATGGACGCAACCGCCGCAACGATCCAATATTTCCGTGGAATTAGCGGCGTCGTTCAACGGGCAAGTTGGCCTTTATCTCGCGTTTTCGCGGCGACGTTACGGCGGTCTTTGTGTACCCACGGATTGTCGGTACACTCCGCTCCCTTATCTTTCTTTAATTCCACCCCCGAGAGAGAGCGGCGGCGACATTCACCGTGCCCGGAGGACGATTTTCGCGTGGCCCGTAATTTTTAATTATGTTTCCTTTCGCGGTCTTTTGTTCCACTTACCCTCTCGGCATCGGTAAGATAATGAAGTCCCATTGGCGCGGGCCGAATACGCAATTAAAGCTCGCGAACGTTACTTTCTGAAAGTACCGGGAAGAGGAGCACAGAGAGAGAGAGAGAGAGATAGCCAGAGAGAGATACAGAGAGATAGAGAGAGAGAGCCAGAGAGAGAGATACAGAGAGACAGAGAAAGATACAGAGAGATAGAGAGAGAGAGAGATAGCCAGAGAGAGATACAGAGAGATAGAGAGAGAAAGCCAGAGAGAGAGATATAGAGAGAGATACAGAGAGATAGCCAGAGAGAGATACAGAGAGATAGAGAGAGAGAGAGAGAGCCAGAGAGAGATACAGAGAGAGATATAGAGAGATAGCCAGAGAGAGATACAGAGAGATAGCCAGAGAGAGATACAGAGAGATAGAGAGAGAGAGCCAGAGAGAGAGATACAGAGAGACAGAGAAAGATACAGAGAGATAGAGAGAGAGAGAACCAGAGAGAGAGATATAGAGAGAGATACAGAGAGACAGAGAGAGATACAGAAAGATAGAGAGAGAGATATAGAGAGAGATACAGAGAGACAGAGAGAGATACAGAAAGATAGAGAGAGAGATATAGAGAGAGATACAGAGAGACAGAGAGAGAAAGAGAGGGGGAGAGGGAGAGAGAGAGAGAAAGAGAGAGGGATGGAGAGAGAGAAACCGAGAAAGAGAGAAAGAGAAAAAAGAGAAAGAAAGAAAGAAAAAAGAGAGAGAGAGAGAGATGAAAAGAGAAGGAAAGAAAGAAAGAGGGGAAGAGAAAAAGAGAAACAGAAAAGAGAGAAAGGGAGAAAGAGAGAAAAAGAGAAAGGGAGAAAGAGAGAAAAAGAGAAAGGGAGAAAGAGAGAAAGAAAGAAAGAGGAAAAGAGAGAAAGAGAGAGAGAGGGAAAAAAAGAGAAAGATAACCAACCCCGTCACGATTGTCTGTTCACGACCCTGTGCTGCATTCACTCCCACAGCTTACACCCTTGTCAGAATTTCCTCTCGTTTGTTCCCGGTTTTTGTCTCTCGTTTTTTCGCCGGTTGTCGTTTCTCCGTTATCCGGTTCGCGGAATTATCCCGCGATCCACGGGGCGATGTTGTCTCGCTGAACGAGTACCGAAAAAAAAAAAGAAGAAGAGAAAAGAGAAAAGGGGAAAAAAGAATTCGCGAGCAACGAACGAACGAACGAACGAACGAACGGATCTCTTGGCGCAGCCGGACCCGCTTCGTGTGCACCCTGCACGCGTCGCGTTTGCCCCCGAACGACGCGTCTTGTTGGTAACCCAGACCGGCGCGACGTGCCCCCGGTAATTATGAGCGATTGTAAGTGCGCATCGTTCGCGGAACCGACACAATGCGAACGAGCATCATCATTTTTCTTTTTTTCTCCTTCTCCTTTTTTCGGTCGTCGTTCCGAGCATCGGTTTAGTCCGTATTTGTCGCTCCCATTGAAACGAGTTTTCGCGGTATCGGTAGCTTTCTCTTTTTCCTTTTCTGTTCTCTAGTTTCTTTTTTTTTTTTTGTTTTTTGTTGTTCTTTTTCCTTCTTTCTTCTCGTTCGGGTCGCATTCACGTCACACGGGTAACGCGCAGCGAGAGCGGAATTTTCGTCGCGTTCGTTATTACCGACGGATTTCGCGATTTCGAAAATTTCGCGCGCGCGGAACAACGCTCGCGAGGTTCCACGTTATTTCGAGACGAACCGAGACGAAGCTCGTTTCACGACTTTCGTCGCGCGACTCCAATATCGAGGGTTAAGTACTCGATACCGGATATAATATTTACGCGGATCGGCTCACAAAAGGCGGGATTTGCGCCCCCCCCCCCCTTTGTCGTCACGGACAAAAGCGAAAACGTACACCGTCGGCAACTCGAAAAATCAATAAGTATTATCGTTCGCTTCTTAACGTTCCGACGTTAATTAATTTTCCGGCCGCAGCGGTGTATCCTGTTCCTCGTTATTCTCCGCGACGATACAGCGGAAATTAATATTATAAATTATGGGTTTATTATTCCCTGATATTCGTTCCGCCATCCGGGTTATTAATCACGGTCAAGTGCCGACAATAACGATCACGCGTTTATAACTACCTATGAACAAACATTGTAGGTCGAGTCATTTTCTTTTTTCTTCTTTCAAACGAACAATCCTTTTAACCGAATGTGTTACTGTTCTGCAATAAATGTTGTGAACGGTATTGAACGAAACCCGACAAGAACGTGGATAAAGCCATCGAATTCAACGAGGAAAATGTATGAAACGGAGTCATAAATTTCAAGGAAAAATTACACGAAATGCATTCCTCCTCGATTTGTATCGGTACTCGGTATCACTTAACACTAAATTTACCAACCAGAGAAAATGACTGGTTTCGACTGCTTTCATAATAAAATTTACATCGTTCATTCATGAAATTCATGATTCGTCATTTACATAATTAAATTCACATTCCATGGCACGTTTTCCGAAGACATTATGATTTTTCTATTCCACTCATGTGATCAATTTTAGAAATTTTTCTTCTTCCTCGTCGATTGATTTTCTTTTATATATATATATATACACAAGGTATACTTTAATATTACGAAATCTGTCGATAGTTTCAGTGTTAATACAGTTTCTATACGGTTTGTATAAATTGCAAATTTATTGTTTTCTTAATGCTGGAGGTTATGAGAACGGTAATAGTAAAGAATAATATCAGAATGTACCCCTCTCGAAAACATTCAACTCTGTGTATAATTTTTTTTAATAATAATAACGACGGAACTCGAGGTGATAATGCGTGGTGTTCTACCCTGTATACTTAAAGACCTTTTACTGGGAAAAATTGTGATACTGGTTAGCATAGAACGTGATATATTTAAATATAAAAGTGAATATTTGCATGGAAGGATGAGTGTAGCGAGTATGTATGAAATTATTGTGTGAGCGACTTTAGTTTCATGTTTACGTCATGATGATGAGTGTAGGGTGGTATGGTCTAGGTGTTTTGTATAAAATATGTACGAAGAGAGTCAGAATGATAGAAATGTGCGTGGATTCACTTGCCATAGAGCGTTACGAGAGAGAGCGTACAATAGGTTGCTCAATAAATTTTATCGTTCGATAAGAAATAAAACTTTCGAAAAATAAAACGAAAAACCTAATAGCTCCATTTTTTAATGCTTTTATTTTTCTGAATAAATTTCATTTTCTAAAATGAAACGAGAAACCTAATAGCTCCATTTCTCAATGGTTTCATTTTTCTAAATAAATTTCATTTTCTAAAATGAAACGAAAAACCTAATAGCTCCATTTCTCAATGCTTTTATTTTTCTAAATAAATTTCATTTTCTAAAATAAAACGGAAAACCTAATAGCTCCATTTCATAATGGTTTTATTTTTCTAAATAAATTTCATTTTCTAAAATGAAACGAGAAACCTAATAGCTCCATTTCTCAATGGTTTCATTTTTCTAAATAAATTTCATTTTCTAAAATAAAACGAAAAACCTAATAGCTCCATTTCTCAATGCTTTTATTTTTCTAAATAAATTTCATTTTCTAAAATAAAACGAAAACCCTAATAGCTCCATTTCTTAATGCTTTTATTTTTCTAAATAAATTTCATTTTCTAAAATAAAACGAAAAACCTAACAGCTCCATTTCTTGATAGTTTTATTTTTCCAAAGATAGTTCTAATGTTTGACAAACATGTGTCAAGTCTCACGTAGATCTGTCGATTCGTTCGTATATTTACAGTTGTTCAAAATCGAAGTGTCGTAGTATTTTTTTTTTACAATGGAGAAAATTACAAAACTAATTGAACAATCTAGTACTATATATGTATCGTAGAGTGAGAAGAGAACATTAGAAGCGTACGTGAGAGAAGTAGACCATGGTGTTATCGCAAAACCTAATTTTTTCGTCTTATTTTACCACGTGATTCATTATTATCCACCCTTGCAAAAGTAATCCTTTCGAGGTCTCGTTTGGAAATTTCCTCCTAATGCTAAATCGAACGAAACTCTATAGGGGCCCAATTGACGATTTCTTTAGCCATAATTCTATTTAACGACGATTATCCAGAATTTTGCAAACAATCTTAGCCCTCGAAATCGAAATCGAGCTACAAACGAGCATACATCGGAGAAAGCTGAAAGTACTTCGCGTCTCCACTGACGGATAAAAAACGAAAACAGTGACCCATGACGCTCGATTGAAAAAAAAAAAAACTATAAATAAAGCGAACGACGATGATTTCCCTCTAGAAGGTACGTTTTATGGCGCTGGGGTGAACGCTCTTTGATAAGTTCAAAAACTCCAACGTTGTTCCGTAGATCGTTACAAAACTTTAAATGCGTTTTTCTCCAAACTATGTTTTTCAAACTGGACAGGTCGATAACTCGGTTAATTTTCCTGCTATTTACTCGAAAGTTTCGAAACTGGTTCTCTCTAATATTCTTTTCAATCGTGCGTACATAATTTTCTATCAAATATTTAGTTACTTTACAGTGTCAAAAAAAAAAGACCTCTCTACCAATTTTCGTCATTTTTCTTCAAAAGTTCGTCATTTTCCAAGAAATTATCGGTTTGAAAATTCGTATCGCGACCGAAGCTATCGTTAAAGTGTAACATTGTTAAGAATAAAATTGTATAATTTTCCATTTCGGATGTCGCGTTGGAAAATTACACGTCCTACCGTCTTTCATAAATCTCTCGTTTCTAGGCAAAAATTTAAACTACGATCGTCGATACTTCCGTACAAAATTTTAGGACAAAGTACAATAATTACAGAAACATATTTCCCAAAAATTGTTAAAGATTCTTTAGAAAAACATTTACAATTATCCCACAAAAAAAAGAAAAAGAAAAACTTTCGAAAATAGTTTTTATTTTCCAAGTGTCGGTTTCTCCTCTTAACCGTGTTATAGGAGAGTCGAGTGTACGTCCTCCTAATCACGACTAATACGAAATGGACTCCAAAATCGCGTAAATCACAATTCGATGGCAGCGAAGAATAAACGCTCTCGCAGCGTGCGAATCGGTCCGCGCGAAATGGCTGCATAAACGAGTCCCTCGATTCTGTCGGTGATCCGATCCTAATCAGACGTATTCATCGATCACTTCGAGTCACGGCGGACATCAATTTCGCCCAAGAAGCCCCACGCGTTCGTCAAACTCGAACTGGAGGTTTGTTCGCGAATAATTGGGAGCAACGAAACGGTTCGAAACGACCGCGCGTCTCGTAAACTAACGAACCGAACCGACAACGCTTGGAACGACAGCGCGTCGACGAGTCTACCGCGCAGCCCCGGAAACACGGACAGAGGTTACATCCCCTTCCGGTTTCTCGATCAGCTTTCAGTTGTCGCGCAAACGGAACGCTAAGCATCCAAGAAAACGCAACGGTACGTATTTAACCTCTTGCACTCGAGCGGCGCCGATACTATTCCAAGTGTGAACTCGAGCAGCGCTGAAATTTTATTATTTGTATACGCTTCTTTGTTTATAATTGTTTTTAAAGTACTTGTAAAATATTTGCCTAATTTGGCCGAAATCGAGTTGCTGGTTTGCGCGAGCGAAAAGGCCAAGCGAGTGCAAAGGGTTAATAAATAATACTCGAAGGATTCGTAATTTATTATCATTCTCAAGTTATCGATGTTAATATTGTAGGGATTATTATCGGTTACTGAACAAAGGTGAATACAGTTTTAAGATTTATGGTGCGGTGAATGAAACAGTAGACATAGAACGAAAACAAAAGACATAAACTATAAATACGATGACTACGCTCAGGAAAGAACGAAGTTTTGGGAAACTATGGAATAAAAGTAATCGCTAAATATCTAACGTATCGATTATCATCGTTAATTTGCGTATCGTGGAATGCAAATTAATTTACGTTTATAATTAGTTCTCTATTTTGAAACGGGTTCAATTTACCGCTTTGGTAGTTTGAATGTTAATAATAATAATAATAGTAACAATAACGATAACAACAATAATATCAATAATGATGACAACAACACAATAACAACAACAACAACAACAACAAGAATAATAATAATAAGTCCAATATACTAATATATAATACATATATATATATATGATCTCTGAAAAGTATGTGTAAACGAGTGATTCTCTGTAAAAAAAATACAGAATAGTAGTTTTCTAAAAAAAAATACAGAATAGTAGTTTTCTAAAAAAAATACAGAATAGTAGTTTTCTAAAAACAAATACAGAATAGTAGTTTTCTAAAAATAAATACAGAATAGTAGTTTTCTAAAAAAAAATACAGAATAGTAGTTTTCTAAAAAAAAAATACAGAATAGTAGTTTTCTAAAAAAAAATACAGAATAGTAGTTTTCTAAAAAAAAATACAGAATACTAGTTTTCGAGAAAATTAAGTGCAACAATTCGCTTTCTACACACACATTTACAACTAAAATATATAACGTCTATCGTGTTTATAGACATTGTTCGCTCGAGTTTCTGTATTATCTCATTTACACGAGCTGTTAGTTTCCTTTGAACGATCACGGCGATGTAAAGCAACTCGTGCGAATAAAACGCTACATAGCAATTTACAGAGCATCGAAGAAAACGCAACAATATTTCTTTAACACTGATCGTATCATGCTCGGTAAACTGACCGTTTTAAAATTTCATTTAAAGTACTGCATTACTTGTTGGTTCTTTCGTTCATTTAACTTTATGCACGTGATTAAATTGTCCGATATCGCCTGCATTTCTTTCGAAAAAAATTTGATCTTTATTTCTTAAATTACCAGAACAGTTAGTGTTAGTAAATAATACTCGAATCTTCAGGTTCGTAATTTGTTTTAATTCTCAAACGTTCTGTAGTTGTGCATTCTTTTCGAAAAAATATAATCTTTATTTCTCAAAGTACCAGAACAGTTAGTGTTAATAAATAATACTCGAATCTTCAGGTTCGTAATTTGTTTTAATTCTCAAACGTTCTGTAGTTGTGCATTCTTTTCGAAAAAATATAATCTTTATTTCTCAAAGTACCAGAACAGTTAGTGTTAATAAATAATACTCGAATCTTCAGGTTCGTAATTTGTTTTAATTCTCAAACGTTCTGTAGTTGTGCATTCTTTTCGAAAAAATATAATCTTTATTTCTCAAAGTACCAGAACAGTTAGTGTTAGTAAATAATACTCGAATCTTCATGTTCGTAATTTGTTTTAATTCTAAAACGTTCTGTAGTTGTGCATTCTTTTCGAAAAAATATAATCTTTATTTCTCAAAGTACCAGAACAGTTAGTGTTAGTAAATAATATTCGAATCTTCAGGTTCGTAATTTGTTTTAATTCTCAAACGTTCTGTAGTTGTGCATTCCTTTCGAAAAAATATAATCTTTGTTTCTCAAAGTACCAGAACAGTTAGTGTTAATAAATAATACTCGAATCCTTAGATTTGTATGTTCTTTTAATTCTCGAACGCTCTGTAGTTATCGATTCGGCAGAACAGTTAGTGTTAATAAATAATACTCGAATCCTTGGATTTGTATGTTCTTTTAATTCTCGAACGCTCTGTAGTTATCGATATTGGCATATTATAACGCCTCCAGTGTGTGAATTTCACACACATGGGATGGACGAAATAATACGAGCATCTGTGAAATACGCTACATTGTTTTACGAATACAACTGTTAAACATAGGGGTGGTTCTACCGATGATTTGGGCGGCCGTTTACTTGGTATTCAGCCGGCCCCCATTATCCCGAATAGTCGTGTTACTGCCAGTGAGTACCTACTTGGACATTCTAGACGATCAGATTTGTATAATAGTATGGTCCGTGTATTGTTTCCAAACAACCATGCCATTATTCAAAACGATAATGCATCCGTAAACACGGCCAGGAAAATTCTGTCATTGTTCAAGGTGCGAGATAATTGTCACTATCTTTCCTGCTCGATGTTTATTTAATTATCATTGAACCATCGTTGACAATTTCGAAGGACAGAGCGAGAAACGAATACCCTTCTGTGACATCTCGAAAGCATTCGCGTTAGGTTGTTCATTTTTTGTAAATCAGCCTTGTTCGAATTGAGACTGATTTAATATTATTCGTTCGGACACGTTTGTATTTTTGTACAAACATGGCACACATTGTCGTAAATAATAAGAGATGAATATTTTTTCTTTTTTCTTTACATTAGGAATCGCCTTGGTTAGCCTCACAGGATTATTAACAATATGTATATTACCGTGCGTAGTAATATTATAAACACTACGTATTTAGTGCTATCCCTTTAAGTACACTATTTGCAAAAA
Organism: Ptiloglossa arizonensis; assembly: GCF_051014685.1. Lineage (NCBI taxonomy): Eukaryota > Metazoa > Arthropoda > Insecta > Hymenoptera > Colletidae > Ptiloglossa > Ptiloglossa arizonensis. Next base: position 8,862,505 of record NC_135048.1, on the reverse strand, counting down.
CAATGCTTCATACGGGATATAAATATTAAATATTCGTCTAATTTCGAAGAGTTTGTGAAATAATAGAATTTGTTATTTAATAATTTTTTTCATAGGTTATCACATTTTTTATTCCGTTAAGATTTTAATCTTTCGATTCTGATAGATTTCAACGTAAAGACAAGAAATACAAGAAAATTATAGCAATAGCTGGCACTTTGTATAAGGATATACGTTAGTTGAGTATCCATAGCCATTTTTAAACAGAATTTAAGGAGTGAAAACGATAACCCAAAGTTTGTTAGAATCTACGTGTTGTGCACTATGTGTTTATAATATTACTTGATTCTAATTAAAAGTTAACTATGGTCGTTAACTACAAAAATCTTTATGATCAAATAGAAAGTTAAAGGTAATGTCTAAGATGTACTGACATTGTTCGAAGAAAGAGATCTCAAATTTAATTGGAAGTGAAATTATAGTTAGAGATGACGTTGTTGTCTCTATGTGGCAAGTACAGTTAAAGAAGCAGATTATCCATTTTAAGATATTTATGTATAACGATTAAAAGTGTAACATGAGTTTTAACCAAGGGAAAGGGAAAGAGGGAATTTTTTATTTTCCCTAAAGAGGAAAAAATTATTTATTGCAAAACTTCTGAATAATTTAATTTCTGTTTTTTCCAAATAGCAGACATTGCCATAATATTTTTAACTTTTCTCCAAGAGAATATTGAAATCGTGCATATATGAACATTCTCAAGTATTGGAACAAACTTTTCTTCATCGTCCATTAATTCTTCAAATAATGTCCACTACTCTCTAAAAATTGTTCTCTTCTTCGACATCTTACAATATTTCCTTTTTTTATACTTTTACTTTTGGTCTAATAATAGTACTATGCAGGATGGATCTTTTAAAGTTAAATGCGAAAACATTTGCATCACTATAAAAAAACAAATTTATTCTTACGTTTGTTGCCGTTCGTTACCTGAATCGATGGTAGAAATACCCAATCGTTCTGTAACATTTTGTGATTAAATAGATAATATAAAATGCCTTGTAGAGTAAATGTCCCAATAACTGTCACTATCCAGTTGATTCTTAATATGTAAGAATAATTTCCATTCGCGTCGCAACTTTTCAAGTCCTACAGTAATAGAACAGGGTCATTGGACATTGTTATAAATTTTCAATTAATTAGCAATCGATTCATCGTGTTCAATGTATGAAAAAATCTTCACAAATAAAAGAGACGTTGAGCAATGTTGTGCTCCAATTTGGAACGATTGTCAGATTAAATAACTTGTAAAATAATTAAACAAAGTTACGCGTTAAGGTTAAAGTGGCAGTAATTGGGACATCCACCCTGGAACAGATTCAAGTCGCCGGTGATTCCGCGCAGCTACGCCGCGCAGCTACAGCAGCGCCATCTAGCACCTCGATCACGTGACAATTAGAAACTCGTCGAGAAAGAGATGGAGACGCGTCCGGCGTACCGTACTCCCCTCGAATAACAAAAATTAATGTCTTCCAAAGTACATTTATTATTCGACTCGAAGCTTAAACGTAACCCTGCCGGTACGCGTCCCGTTTCTCTTTGCAAAGGAACAGCGACGAGCTCGAAAAGCGCACGGTTAACTTCGACATCCAGCAATCCGTCCCATCTGGAATTCTAACACCCGTTAATTATTCATCGCTTCCGAGATGGAAGTCTTCTTTTAATCTCGGTAGTTGATAATTAGAGAAATTCAAATTTCCATCTCCGGCGAAGTCAAAGGAACGCAATAATTTCCGGGAAATTATTTCGACGTCGAACCACGGTCTCGAATATTCCGTGGAAAATTCTCTCGGTTGAGAAACTAGCGCCTTCAGCCTTCTTCCGGGAATCCATCTTGGAAAAACACGGTCGAACAGCCTCGAGGAGAGGTTCGTTCGAAGTTTTCGGATGTAAAACCGGACGATCCTGGTTGGAAAGCTTCTAGTTCCATTGTCGTACAATCGGAAACGTATTTAAGGCGATACTTCTCGGTCCAAGACCAAAAGGGGATGGGAATGTTAACACGAGTCTTCGTCGTGTTACCGGTACCTCGAGTATTGAATTTTAATAAGTTCCCCGAATAAACGATACGCAAAAATTGTGAATCTAACGTTTCCGGCAAGAATAAACGACTGTAAATATAACGTTTTCTGCCACAATTAAAAACTGTAAAACTAACATTTTTTACTGCAATAAAAAGCTGTAAATCTAACATTTTTTACTGCAATAAAAAGCTGCAAATCTAACGTTTTCAGCCACGATAAGAAACTGTAAATATAATTTTTCCAGCTTCGAACAAAAATGGTAAAACTAGCATTTTTCAGCCGTAATAAAAAACTTTAAATTTAACGTTTTCAGTCAGGATAAACGACTATAAATATAACGTTTTCTGCCACAATTAAAAACTGTAAAACTAGCGTTTTCGACTACAATAAAAAGTTGTAAATCTAACTTTTCAGCCACAATAAGAGACTGTAAATCTAATATTTCCTGCTGCAAACAAAAATGGTAAAACTAACGTTTCTCAACCGCGATAAAAAACTTTAAATCTAACGTTTTCGACCAGGATAAACGACTATAAATCTAACGTTTTCGGCCTCGATAAAAAGTGACAAATCTAATGTTTTCAGCTATAAATAAATATGGTAAAACTGACCTTTTTTCGGCTAGAATATACGACAATAAATCTAATGTCTCGAGCCACAATTAAAAACTGTAAATTCAACGTTTTCGGTCAAAATAAAAAAAATTAATATCTTCTAAATCTAACTTTTTTTTTATCACAATCTGGCCATTATTGATTACTTAAAAACGTTTATATTTTTCATTGTATCTATTGGAACGAATGCAACGATTCAGGAGTGTCAGACATCATTAGTCAATGGCTGACGTTCGGTTTAAGGATTGTCATTGTATTGGTGTCAAAGGTTTGATTGTTGCACGGTCAAAGGTTTGACTATTTTCGTTCAAGTTTTTCAGTTCCAAGCCGAGAATTAAAAAAGGCACACGATTCTATCGACGAGCACACTAAGTTATATTACTGTACATTTCTTTATACATTTTCATTTTCTATTCTTGTATTTATAATTCGTTATACTACTGGATACGCGAGATCCCTGTATATTACAACAAACTTTGTACTATAATTTGAATTTACAACATTTTCGCGAAGATGAAACGAAATGAAAACTAGACCAAACACAACCGTCTCCGAACTATTATTCCTTACACGTTCTACGAGTCGTTTTTGAAAAACTTTCAATCGCATGTCATTAACAATTGTCCGAATAACGTCGTGTTTGGTATTTTTTTTCCTACGTCGACAATTAATTAGAAATTCTCACAAATACACCGTGGAATCTTGATTAATCGGATTACGATTATTCGAGGTTTCAATTAAACGATACAATTGGCTTGTTGCTTTCGAAAACAAACGGAACGGACCTGTTTAATATATTTCGTTATGTATAAATAAGTCATTCTCAGCACAGTAATGGTGGTTCAAATACAAGTAAATCGGACTGGCGTTGAAATTATCGCGGAACAGGTAGCGATTTTATTCCAGGGATTGTTCCGAGCTCGAGTCTCGAGGCTCTTGACGAGGAAAGAGAATAAACAGAGCGAAAGTAAGCGAGAAAGAATTAGCGCTGGGGGTAGGAATGGCCTATCTCGAGTATTTCGAAGAAACGTTGCACGCAGGAGTAAATCATCCGATTGAAAAAATTGAAATTTTCCATTTCTTTCCTTTATTTTTATAATAACCGTATCAATGAACCGGTAATGTCCTCCCGATCGAAACGAGTCCAAACACGACGTGAATCGGACGAACTTTACTCGTAATGAATTAAAATAATCCAAATGGCAAAAATAACAGAATTAGTAAAATTTCTCCAATTTACACCGTATCTAAACTCATTTCAATTGGAAGGACCTTGCCGATTTACCAATACCATTATTACAAAGATAAACAATGTAGAAATTTAAATTTTTGTAAATGAACGAGTCATCGTAATTCGTGCGGGGTTTTTTTTTTTTTTTTTTTTTCAAATGCTGAATTTCAATCATCGGTGCTTGACACACTATCTCTTTCTCGCTTACCCTTATTATATCTACTCACAGCTTTTGTTCATGGGATTGGATTACGCTCAGCTCGAGGCATTGATTGTGAGTAATGGGGGAGTGGTGAGGATAGGTCATTGAAATTTAAGCGAGACAACTCCATTGAAATTTAAACCAACGTCATTGTATTTATTTTGTTTTTGCAGCGAGAATAAGTGGATAAAAAATGAGGATACAATAGCAACGAATGGTACATTTCAGTCGACATTTAGCGATACGATGACGATAAAATTGTAAGTAAATCGAAACGAATATACCAACTGACTTGAATCGAATCGAATCGAACGTAACAACAAACACTAATCGAATCGAATCGAAGTGAATCTACCAATTAAAGACAGCAAACGTTGATTTCTTCGTTAGTTATTTCCAAAAGCTCGAAACTGCGGTATAAAAATCCGCGATTAATAATCTTCTATCCCCGTGATTCATAAACAAATTCATACTTTACCTCAACGTACGATCAAAATTTATTATACAACTATTTTTACTATTACCATTGTTTCATCTACGAGCTACCAGTACCACAACCTACGTTAAATCAATCTCTATGAGACAGCGTGCGACTCAGTCTATTTTGTTATTTATAACTTTGTTGTACATTTAAAAAAGGGTCTGTTTAATAAACGATAATAAACAATGATATTACAGAGACTTTGTATCAGCTGTTTTAGGTGTACCTATGTGCTTCGAGTCTGTTAACACTAAAAGATCTGTTGACACAGATTCCAGTTTATTAATATGTTCTTTGTATGTTTTCCAGGAAAATCGATGATTGAAGAAAAGGAGGAACTTATGAAATTGATTATACCTGTAGGATAGAAAAAATCATAACGTCTTTTGAAAATATGCTATGGAATCTAAAGTACAAAATTTACTCATTGTAAAAGCAATCGAAACGAGTCATTTTGACTATTGGTAAATCTAGTGTTAAACTACTACTACTGTAAGATTTCTATTTAAGGGTCTGGATGTACTAGAAATATTTATACAACTAACACACGAGTAATAAACAATAACAATGATATTAATGTACCAAGGAAAATCGATGATTGAGAAAAAGGAGGAACTTATGAAATTGATTATATCTATAGAATTGTAAATATCGTAACGTCTTTTGAAAATACGTTATCGAATTCGAAGTAAATTTCTTTGTAAAAGAAGTTGAGACCAGTTATTTTAAATAACTTTTTGGTAAATGTAGTGTTAAGGAGACTCGAATGGCCATACTAGAAAATGTAATTTCGTCCAACCTGAAGGACACGGTGGGTACTTGTCATTGTCTTGCCATGAAACACTTAACCCCTTGCACTCTAGGCTTCTTCGTTACCAGAAACCAACGTCTCGTGAAAATCCTTCAAGTGGTAAAATTAATCTGGAATATAACGTTTTTATATACTTCGCATACACGCGTTTACACTTTACAAGAACGTAACATTTCAATACCAATTTGAATTTCAAACCACGAAGTTTTCCCGGATCGAAAATAGTACAGTGGCGACCGAGGATCTCCTCTTGAGTCCAAAGGGTCAATCTTTAGCTTCACGGCAGGTTCTCGACACGATTAGACGAGCAGAGTCCTAGTGTGACACTCTTGTAAAATTTTCCAGATGTTGGGAATTTCTAGACCAGCTCTGTACACTTTGGACACCTTGTCAACGTCACCTCCTAGAACCCAATCGTGGTGAACCTTTGGTTAGTTCTGGTGGTACCTTGTGTCCAGCCTGATTCGTCGTTTCGCTCGTTGCTTCTTACCCTCAATTCGGAGAAGTGAAGAGGATCGAGATGACGTTAACGATGACTCGCGTCATGACTATTAAAGTCCGGTTGTGAGAGCACCAATCGGCTGAACTATCGATACCAGATTGGAAATTAACGCAGTCTGCCTCGGAAATGATCGTGTAATACACTTTCAAGTAATCTGCGAAGAGTAAACGTTGACAGTATTTTAACACACGCCTGATGTCATTAACGAATATTAGAAACCAGGAGAGGTCCCAGGTAGAAATGTTCAATTTGGGTCGATAGTTGTCACATCGATAAACCATAATAAACCATTTTTGAACGAAGTGTAACCGGTACGTTTCACGAATGAATCATCGCAACGTTCACAAGGAGAGGTTACCATATTTATAAATCAGAAAACGGTTGCGAATTAAGTAGGTGACAGGTCAACCGAACGGGAAACGTCCCGGGAATCGTTCAGAGACGGATAAGTACAATACAAATCTCTCAACCGCGAATTACGCGCTCGGTGGAAGATAATTAGAAACAATTATTTGGATATCGCATTTGAGTTCTATGTTCTCGTCGCTGAAGCCAAGGCCGTCAACGTTGTTCGTCAAACTTTCCCTACGTGAACTTTTCCCCGCGGAGTTGGCGAACTCGACCATGAGTGCACGCGTCGCGAGACTTTACTTTCAGAGGGTGCACGCCGCTAATTAACGGCACTGTAAAGAATCTCATCGAAACAGTTCCCGACAGAGCACGCCGTACAACGAATCGCTTGATTGCTGTTTGCCTTACGTGTCTCCTTGTTCTTTCTCCCGAGGGATACGTACGTTAGTTTGCTCGCGAGCTGTTCGGTAGCGAACGCTCCAACGACGTATCCGCTAATATCGGTATTCATCGGATTCGGAGCATCGTGTTCCGGTATTAATACGTTCGTCACCAAGCAGGAGGTATCTCGCTACCAGGATGTCGTTCGTGCGACGCGTGTCTTGGTTACGTTATATCGGAGAACGTAATTTTCTCGTACGAAAATTTGAAGCGAAGGATCCGTCTACTGGGTTGTTCGGAAACGTTTTTTTTTTTTTTTCTTTCGTGAAAATGAAACACGATTTTTTTTAGAGCGTATAAACGTTTTATTAAATTATATATTCTCCATTTTGGAAAACGAAATTACTTTCCGAACAACCCAATATAAGTCACTTTGTTGTCGGTGGAACGAGATACCAAAAACGAATACGTTACACACTTGAGAGTTAATTTTTTCACTTTTATTTCGTACGAAGCGTTCGTCGTTAGATTTTCGTAACGAAGCATGTTTCCTTTTGTTGGATCGGAGCGACTTGTGTCGTCCATAGCAACGAACGACATCCCGACAGCGTGGTATCTCGTTGCAACAGCGGAAAGGTTAAATACATGTCAAAAAATTGTTTGTTCGTTGACAACGGTAAATTTCGAATTCGATATTTGAAAGCTTGGTCAAATTTGTCTTTCTTTGATCGAGCAACATCGCTCGACCATTATTGCAAACTTGTGACAACCTGGGAGACGGACGGACAAAAATCACTGTTGTTTCTTTGACTCGTTCCATTTTTCATGCATTAGGAGAGGAACGAGAAACGGTGAGTCACGGTTAATGGTAGCTAAGATGACGCTGGGACAACCTAAGAGACAGATGGACGAAATTGAATCACTATTATTTCTTTGACTCGTTCCACTTTCCATACGTTGGAACAGAAACTAGAAACGATGAGCCACGATTAACGGTAGCAAAAATAACGCTGCGACAACCTGAGAGAAAGGTGGACGAAATTGAATCACTATTATTTCTTCGACTCGTTCCAGTTTCCATACGTTGAAACAGAAATGAAAAACAGTGAACTACGGTTAACGGTAGCGAAGATGACGCTGCGACAACCTAAGAGACAGATGGACGAAATTGAATCACTATTATTTCTTTGACTCGTTCCACTTTCCATACGTTGGAACAGAAACTAGAAACGATGAGCCACGATTAACGGTAGCAAAAATAACGCTGCGACAACCTGAGAGAAAGGTGGACGAAATTGAATCACTATTATTTCTTCGACTCGTTCCAGTTTCCATACGTTGAAACAGAAATGAAAAACAGTGAACCACGGTTAACGGTAGCGAAGCATGACGCTGCGACAACCTGAGAGACAGGTGAACGAAATTGAATCGTTGTTATTTTTTCGACTCGTTCACTTTCGTTGCATTGAGACAAGAGAAACGGTGAGTCAAGATTAAGAGTAACAAAAATAACACCAACTGACAAACTACGACAACTTGAAAGACATCGATTGCAACAATACCGAACGTTCCATACAAATTTCTAGAAGAATTCTACTTTTAGCATTCTATTCGCGAGAATCGAAAAAACAATCGCAATCCCTCGATCTGTATTCGGTGTTCCTTAATACGTATGACATATGTTCTTTTCGTTCGGTTGAAGTATCGTCTCAGGGTTTTCTCTTTCTCGAAGTGCGCGCTCGATAATATTACATTACAACGTACTAGCGTAGCAAAAGAAGCTTACAATTAGCGCTGCTTGGTGCATAAAGCGCGTGTATGAGAACGGTGATTTATTTACCGTTCTTAATTTACATTCGGAGCCGTCCTCCGCTTGAAATTTATGTCTGGTGCAAAAAAAGTTACCCGCTGCTGTTGTAACGTGAAATTGACTCGGTGGCTTTCTCGAAACGAGGACAGTTGGCTACAGCAGTTTCATTTGTTAGATGCGTTTATAAATTTTCGGAGGCGGAAACCGCTTTCGGATAAAAGTCTTGTTAAATATACGAAGAAACGATTTCTTCGCGTATTGAATTAGATTCGTATGAAATTTTACGACTGGATTTTACACAGGATATGTGTAAAAGAAATTAGATTACAGAGAAATTAGATTCGTATTAAATTTTGCGATATGGTTTTACACAGGATATGTGTAAAAGAAATTAGATTGCACAGAAATTAGATTCGTATTAAATTTCACGACACGATTTTACACAGAATATGTCGCGCAATTAGGACAGATTGTATCTCGAATTTGATAAGAGATAGAACAAAACTGTAGAGCGAGAAATTGAATGGTACGGTAATGTATATTTTTTCTACGATTTTGCTTTTGTCGTAAGTACAAGCTATTCGAAAAATACAAATTTATGTATAGGTCTTTTTACTCGTACAATTTTTTTAAAATCTTTCGCAATATTTTACGATATTTTGCGAGATACATTACGTTTCTTTACAAATTGTGTATTTCATTAAAGATTTTCATTTACGATGTAATTTATATTTTTTGTAACTTATGTTCTTTATATTTTTCATTTACGATGTAATTTAATTGGTTTCCTCGAGTCTACCGCGGAAACAAATGACGGCTAATGAAATAAGTGCATGGCTTATAAAAAATATAAAATTTTTCAAATACTGTACTTTTAAAGTTTCAAATACTTCTTTTGCGCAAAATGTCCCAAGAAGTCGATGTAAAAAGGATGTACGATTCCATTAAAAGAAAAGTACATTTGTATCATTCGAGTGCATCGTTGCACTTATGAAAAGAGAGAAGTCGTATAAAAATAGACATTACCCTACCATTTAACTCGATAGTTTCGTTCTGTCTCTTACCAAATTTGAGATATCATGTATCGAGTAGTATTGTAACGTAATGGTACATCGTTGGTACACCATAGTGTACGTTTAGTGTATAACCAATCAAGAGTTGAACAAGTCTCTGACACTTATATTTTTTGGGATATAATAGGTTGCTCAATAATAAGTTTTGTCATTCGACGAGAAATGGAGCTATTATATTCATCGTTTTATTTTTCTAAAGATAGTACTATCGTTTGATGAACATGTGCGAAGTTTCATGTAGATCTGTCGACTCGTTTATATATTTACAATTGTTCAAAGTTCAAGTGTCATAGTATTCTTTTTACAATGGAAAAAAACAACAAAGCTTGAAACAACCTAGTATGAAAAAATATGTAACAATTATAAGCGATCGTGACAATACTAACAATAATACCGAAATTATTCGTAGTTGAATCGTAAAAATTAGCTTTCGTGGCATCCAGTCGAATTAACGCCCTTTCCTCTGTACAAGAATTTATCAACATTACGAAATTGCAATACCGTGAATATTACATCCGGAAAGTATAGAATCTCTGCCAAAATATCACGTTCGATACTCGAACCGAGATAATTTAAGCGCGGTCATGCTCTCGATGCATTTCCTTTTTACGAATATCGTAAATTATAATCGAAATAATCGAAGGAAATTCACTTTCCTTTTAATTATCAAGCGTGTTTCATCGATTTCGCATGCTGTGCTGGAATCACCGATCTCACCTCTTGAACTATACGTTTCGAGAACGATAACACACATAGTAACGAAACTGGCCGTGTGTGGGTCGCAAATAATCAAATACCGATTTACTTTGCACCACACTATTGTGAAATTGATTTTCTACCTGTTGAGTCGCAAAATGAATTCAAAAGTACGACAACTTGGAAAAATGGTTTATTACCGATCGCAGCCATAATACTTGGAACGTTCGGGTGCAACACACGTAGGCAGGGATCTTCCCTTTCCCCTTCCATGGTCAAGCAACCCCCGTTCACCCCATAACTTCCAGTCCCGTGATGTTTCACCATTTTCATCACCTTCCACATCACCAATCAATGTTACGAGAAAATCGACGTACAAGAAGGCAAAAGAACAAACAGTGAGATTCAAACACTTTCAAACAACACATGTCTATTCAATTGATCCAGTCTCTCTTCACAAATTCAAGTATTTACATTGTGTATCAGTTTAATCTAAGGGGACAGGGCAGTTTTTAGCGTTAAAAAGTGTAGATCAACACCAAAGCGAAAGTAAATATTTGATCGATACAAGTTTCTGTCATTCAATGTACAATAGTATGAACTATAAAAAACAGGGGTCATTTTTTTTTTAAACGATCCTTGTCCACGTTTGCGACGTCGTTGCTTTCAATGGTTAATCTTGGATATGGCACACGATTCCAGCCAAACGGGATGAAGTGCAAGAAAACTTCAAAACGTGTGAAAAACTATAATATATTACCTAGAGATTGACGTTCGAACAATTCGATTTTTACGAAAATTGTCAAAATGGCAACTATTTGTATTTGATATTTTTTTTTTAAGTTTTCTGTAACGAGAGATGGGAGATTATGATCGAATAAAGTTTCTCTGCCAATATTGAACTTTCGTACTCATCGTCATATCGATGATTCGTTCGTAACCTCATTGCCATAAACTGCTGCAATTCGACGGTGAATTCTTTTTTAATGAACCATTTCAATATTAAGAAAACGTATAATGGACCGCAATTCGCAATCAGCGAGATTTTCAATCTTCATAACCATTCGAAAATTGCAAAACAAACAAATTGCAATATCGATTATTTACTCATCTATTTCGCATAGACGTAAAATTTGAAATACCGCGGGAGCCATTCAAAATGCATAACACGAATAATAGTAAAAATAAGTACGTAAAAATGATACTATTCTTTTATAAAACATAATCCAACACGTGGAAAAAATATTAAATTCCTTAACCCATTGGAAACTGATAATTTTTTAACTCAAGAACCACCTAAAAGCGACATCACCAGAATCTACCCCCCTTAAGTTGTTCTTTGCTTTATTATTGGTTACACGTAGTCCAATGCATACGCGTAATCACTGTGTAATAATGGTAGTTTGTTCTTTATAATAAACTTATATTTTAAACTGTATTTGCAACAACGTGTTCCAATTTGATGTATTCCGAGTCACCGAACGAGTTTCGCGATCTCTTATCGCATACAGGGAAGAACATCGCTCTTTGTCTTTCACGAATCCTCGTAATGCGAACACAGTGTTGCTCTGACGGTAGAACTAGCGATAAAATTTCGTAATATTAAAAAAGTACACCTCATACGTATTTCAAAAAAGAACCCAATCGACGAGGAAAAAGAGGAATTGATAAAATTGATCGCATGTGTAGAATAGAAAAAGTCGTAACGTCTATAGAAAACATGCTACGGAATTTAAAATAAATTTCATTCGTAAAGCAGTTGGAAGCAGTCTTTTTGACCGGTTGGTAAATTTAGCGATCGATCCAATTCGGTGTCACAAAATGGGGGAAAAAAGATGGGAAAAATAATACGAAAGAACGGAACCTCGAAGTGACAAATTTCGCGAAGGTTTCGCACCATCGTCGATCGAGGTCGAAGGCCGTGCAAGGGGTTGGGTACGCGCATTGTGCGAAATAACAGCGAGAGAAATACATACCCGTTGTGCCTATAGATCGTGCGGATCTCTCGCGTAGCATACGTAAAACGCGGAGTCGGTTATTACGCTCGCGTACCTCGTCATACGTACGCGTGTAATATACACACGCGCTAGCTCGCTCGCTCGCTCGCTCGCTGCCCGATTTAATCGTTAATTTACCAACGAATGCACCGTGGATCGCGTTAGGAGCGTGGAACTATTGGTTAGCTCGGAACGGGAGGTAAAAGTACATGGCAGCTAGGTAAATATCGTACACAATTCGGGCATGGCGAACAGCACGTTGGGAGCTTTGATTTAATAAGCTTTTTCTTCCTATCTCTCTCTCTCTCTCTTCCTCTCTCTTGTTCTGTCTTTCTTTTCTCTCTCTCGTTCTGTCTTTCTATTCCTCTCTTGTTCTCTTCTTTTTTTCTCTATCGTTCTATCTTTCTATTCCTCTCTTGTTCTCTTGCTTTTTTCTCTCTCGTTCTGTCTTTGTATTCCTCTCTTGTTCTCTTCCTTTATTCTCTATCGTTCTGTCTTTCTATTCCTCTCTTGTTCTCTTTCCTTTTTTCTCTCTCGTTTTGTCTTTTTCAGTCTTGTTCTGTCTGTCTCGTTCTTTCTCATTCTCTCTCGTTCTCTCTCTTTCATGTTCTCTACAATTCTCTCTCATTCTGTCTTTCTCGTTCTCTCTCGTTCTGTCTCTCAATTCCTCTCTTGTTCTCTTCCTTTTTCTCTCTCTCATTCTGTCTTTCTATTCCTCTCTTGTTCTTCTTTCTTTCTCATCCTCTCTTAATCTCCTTCTTTCTTTTTCATCCTCTCTTGTTCTCTTTCTTTTTTCTCTCTCGTTCTGTCTTTCTCTTCTTACTCTTGTTCTCTTCCTTTTTTCTCTATCGTTCTGTCTTTCTATTCCTCTCTTGTTCTCTTCCTTTTTTTCTCTCTTGTTCTTCTTTCTTTCCCATCCTCTCTTAATCTCCTTCTTTCTTTTTCATCCTCTCTTGTTCTCTTCCTTTTTTCTCTCTCGTTCTGTCTTTCTCTTCTTCTCTTGTTCTCTTCCTTTTTTCTCTATCGTTCTGTCTTTCTATTCCTCTCTTGTTCTCTTTCCTTCTTTCTCCTTCGTTCTGTCTTCTTCTGTCTTGTTCTGTCTGTCTCGTTCTTTCTCATTCTCTCTCGTTCTCTCTCTTTCATGTTCTCTACCATTCTCTCTCATTCTGTCTTTCTCGTTATTTCTCGTTCCCTCTCATTCTGTCTTTCTCGTTCTCTCTCGTTCTGTCTCTCAATTCCTCTCCTGTTCTCTTCCTTTTTTTCTCTCTCGTTCTGTCTTTCTATTCCTCTCTTGTTCTCTTCCTTTTTTTCTCTCTCATTCTGTCTTTCTATTCCTCTCTTGTTCTTCTTTCTTTCTCATTCTCTTTTATTCTCATCCTCTCTTGTTCTCTTTCTTTTCCTTCTCTTCTGTCTGTCTTTCTATTCCTCTCTTGTTCTCTTCTTTTTTTCTCTATCGTTCTGTCTTTCTATTCCTCTCTTGTTCTCTTTCTTTTCCTCTCTCTCCTATCTGTCTTTCTATTCATCTCTTGTTCTCTTCTTTTTTTCTCTATCGTTCTGTCTTTCTATTCCTCTCTTGTTCTCTTTCTTTATTCTCAGTCGTTCTGTCTTTCTCTTCCTCTCTTGTTCTCTTCCTTTTTTTCTCTCTCATTCTGTCTTTCTATTCCTCTCTTGTTCTTCTTTCTTTCTCATCCTCTCTTATTCTCCTTCTTTCTTTTTCATCCTCTCTTGTTCTCTTTCTTTTTCTCTCTCGTTCTGTCTTGTTCTATCTGTCTCGTTCTTTCTCATTCTCTCTCTCTCTCTCTCTCTCTCTCTTTCACGTTTTCTCCCATTCTCTCCCATTCTGTCTTACTCGTTATTTCTCGTCCCCACTCAATCTGTCTTTCTCGTTCTCTCTCGTCCTCTCTTTCTCTCTTCATCGGAGCGTCAACATTTTTGTCCGAGAAAATATGGCGCGCGCGAACAGCGCGCCATTTGAAATGTATTCACCCCTACGGTACGTTCATTTTTTCCGTTCCACGGAACGAACTCGCGGAATCACTATCACCGGAGAGAGTTCCAGTATTTGCATCCCGTGTAGACAAATGAGAAACGTAGAATTCAATATCCATATCAACCTTGATTGCCGTTAAATGATTTCCCTCCCCCGTGAAAAAGCTTTGTTTGCCTCGAGTTACGGGTAATAAAATGTTACGACGCTCGAAATGAACCGTATCCTTTTACGAGCGCGCGATTCTATAACTTCGCTCATAGACAGCGACGTTTAATTTTTCCCTACACCGCCTACCCCGAGATTATTTTACGACTCGGCTTTCGAACTTTGCTCGACGTTTGTTGTTACAAGTAGTCGCGAGCAAACGCTGCTTCGATTTAGAATATACCATCGTATTCAAAGATAGGTACGTTTCCACGTGACGGTAAAAGTTTAACCGCCGTAACACTAGCACAGTGATTTTCTTTTGTGTATTATTTATTTGTATCTGTAACTGACCACTTGGATCATTCAGCAAATGAGGTGTATGTCTATTGGACACTAGTAGGTACATGATACTAATACAGTGGTTGTTTTTTACATATTATTTCTTTGTACTTATAACGGATCACTTGGATCATTTAGCAAATGAGGTGTGTGTCTATTAGACACTAGTACAGTGGTCTTTTTTTGTACATATTATTTCTTTGTACTTATAACGGATCACTTGGATCATTTAGCAAATGGGGTGTATGTCTATTGGTCGTGACAGAGGGTATCAGACATTAGCGGACCTTCAGGCTAGTACGAGGATGTAGCAATCGGTGTTATAACAGAAAAACAAATGTCGTGACCACGCGATAATTTTGTTTTTACGACAGTAATGTCGTGACTTTTATCACTGTCATGCTCGTGATCCGATAACTTCGATTTTCTAGCAAGTGACTGTACAGTTTCGAGAACGATACGAACATATACTAAAATTAATTCACTATAAGGAATTGCATAAAAATAATCGAAAACCTGTAACACTGTCGCAGCGTCGAGACAATTACTGCCACGTGAAAATGTACCTTAAGGAGAGAGATTCGAGTAAAATGTTAAAATGAAAGTGATTTTCGGCAATTTTTCTCGAACGTAAAACCTCAATGAAACGTTTCGTCTTTTTCCATATATATTCTTGAACATTTTAAGATATAAATTTTCTTTTTTGTTACAATTTATCAACTTTCTTTGCGAAGTAATAAATATTATTCTCCATGGAGCTCTTTATCAACGACGCGCAATCTAGCATTTTTTATGTCGACGTAGAACAAGATCACGTATTATCATTAATTTTATATATTTTAAACAGAATTTAGGTCCGTACGATGCGTAGTTCTATTACGAAAAAACTGCGTTTGATTTTTCATTCTAAATCGACATAGTAAAGTGCCGTACTACGTGTCGTCGACAGGAATTTCCATAGAGAGTAACATTTATTACATCGCTAAAAGCTAATAAATTGTAATTTAAAAAAAGCGACATATATCTTAAAATGATATATATGAAAAGTGTCGCAGAGTTTCATCGAGATTATACGATATAAAAAAATTGCTGAAAATCACTTCTCTTTTCACATTTCACTCGGGTTTTCCCCTTTAAGTACAATTCGTTGGTGTCGTAAGTTATGATTATACGTCGCTTTGTCTTCGAATTCTCAGTAATGCGCGAAGCAGATTTACGGGGTAAAACTGGATAACACACCGCTGTTAAATAAACATCGACGAAATAAACGTCCTTGGGTAATTCTTTATAATTTTCCTCAAATCGTATTACGCGCCAACTTTTTGTTGGCACATCGATTATTCTGCCACGTACCTGACAACGTGGGTCATTCGTGACCCGATAACGTTTCGCATGGAAAGCGAAGAGTATTGTTACCTTGAATGACATTAATCGTTGTGCTAGGTACATGTAAAAAAGAAACAATGGATTTTTCAGTAAACATTCGTTACATTGGTAATTATTATACAGAAGAATACGAAACGAATAAAATGTTCGACGCAACATGTTAATATAGAAAATAGCACGGGAGTAATGGAAAAAAAACGATCGAGACGTATAGCGAATAAATAAACAAGTTACAAATTAAACTTTAATCCACCATTTTAATCATTTTCAGACGATACAGTGATCACTATTGTGATCAGAATGTTCGTTCTGAACATCTACAGCACTGAGATTATTGTCGAAATAAAAATGATCATATATTATTTTAAAAGACACAATATTTGAACGTATCGTTATCGTTGTAGGTATGGATGATCGAGGCAAGTTCAAGTATGTCAACGCAGCGATACATTGTCGTTCGAGTGTATTAAACAATAAAAGTAGGGCGTATTACTTAATATCTAATATCTCACGGTTAGTTATATATTTTCGTTTCTTTTCTCAAACACCGTCATATATATCTTTCATGTACTACATTTCATAGATAAATGGAGACACACTTGTGTCTCCAGTGTAATTATCCTAAATAAATGTTCACCTTTTGTACTATTATTCTGTATCATTACCGATACAAATATAGCACCGTAAACGTGTTTATTTACCCTTTTATTACGGGTATTATTTTCTTTTACAATGAGAAAAAAAATATCCGCTGCTATTCGAAAAACCCAAGGTGACCTTCGATGTCGCCGTGAGAAAAAATTATTTTCAAAATGTTCATAAACGTCGTTTATCGTACAATTAATACAAAATTTTGATCGAGAACTGTTTTTCGTGAAGAGAGGGAAAATGATGGTTTCACGGTGCCGGGAGGAACACGGGTAGCGGACTGTGTTTCAATATTTTAATAAACTTTGAAATCGGATGGTTGGCGCATAATTTGCCCCGTCGGCGGAACGAATGATACGAACTTTAATAGAGAACGTTCCGTACGCGAAACCGGTTACGAAATTCGTGCGTTGGAGCCATCGCGGGCATTCAACTTTTCAACGAGAACGCTATCGCTAACAGCCGCGGCTTTTGTATCGGGAAAACAAGCGTGGACTCGGCCAGACCGTATGAAAGTAATTCGATGTTACGTCACGTTGCGCGCATAATGGTTACAACACCGCCACGTACACTCGCCTCCATTCATTACGCGTATTTGCAGACGCGCCCGCGCGCCGTCCTCCGCGCTAAAGGGCTATGAAAATAAATGAATATCAATGCCCGTTTAAGAGCGCGAGACCGCGTAACGTCGAGACTACCGGATGGCCGGATGGTGTGCACCCGGGAGCCCCGGTGATTCGAAGTTCTGGTTCGTTCGACCCGGATTATCGGTCCTGCTGGATGAAAACGGATGTTACGCGTGTAATGGACGGATATAACACGAAAGTTCTACGCCGGTGGTACAGTTCCGCGAAAGGATAGATTTCAATTTGCAACTTGGGAGCCCGAATGCAACGGGCGAAAGCATTGTCTCTTGTAACTATATATCAAATATTGCACTCCAATGGTTGAACGGGTTCACGAAGGTATCGGGTCGAGACTGCGCCCAATACGGCGAGAGAAGATTCACCGAGTCGAATCGAAATAAAGTAGCCGCTCAAGGTCACCGAGCCGCTACCCCCACTCTTCTGTCTCTCGTGTCTTCGCTCCGCCCACTTACGCGTTCGAGCGGTAGAAAGCCGATTGAATTGTGTAAAAGTGGTAACAGTTTACTTCTTAGGGTCCAATATGCGACAAATGTTTACTTTAGGGGAGGTAGCAACGATTGTGTTCGTTTTGATTCATGTTATCGTGTAATACACGAATGTAACACGAAAGTTCTACGCCGGTGATACAGTTCCGCGAAAGGATAGATTTCAATTTGCAACTTGGAAGCCCGAATGCAACGGGCGAAAGCATTGTCTCTTGTAACTATATATCAAATATTGCACTCCAATGGTTGAACGGGTTCACGAAGGCATCAAGCCGAGACTGAGCCCAATACGGCGAGAGAAGATTCACCGAGTCGAATCGAAATAAAGGAGCCGCTCAAGGTCACCGAGCCGCTACCCCCACTCTTCTGTCTCTCGTGTCTTCGCTCTGCCCACTCACGCGTTCGAGCGGTAGAAAGCCGATTGAATTGTGTAAAAGTGATACAGTTTACTTCTTAGGGACCAATATTTGGCAAATGTTTACTTTAGAGGAGGTAGCAACGATTGTGTTCGTTTTGATTCATGTTATCGTGTAATACACGAATGTGACACGAAAGTTCTACGCCAGTGATACAGTTCCGCGAAAGGATAGATTTCAATTTGCAACTTGGAAGCTCGAATGCAGCGGGCGAAAGCATTGTCTCTTGTAACTATATATCAAATATTGCACTCCAATGGTTGAACGGGTTCACGAAGGTATCGGGCCGAGACTGAGCCCAATACGGCGAGAGAAGATTCACCGAGTCGAATCGAAATAAAGTAGCCGCTCAAGGTCACCGAGCCGCTACCCCCACTCTTCTGTCTCTCGTGTCTTCGCTCCGCCCACTTACGCGTTCGAGCGGTAGAAAACCGATTGAATTGTGTAAAAGTGGTAACAGTTTACTTCTTAGGGACCAATATTTGGCAAATGTTTACTTTAGGGGAGGTAGCAACGATTGTGTTCATTTTGTCGCACGTTATCGAGCTCTCTCTTTCTAGTAACTTCTACAAAATGTTACATATCTCTCTTTATTCCGTAAATAATTATTAATTATTAAAAAGTGAAATGTCTTGACTGTGCTTGTATGTATACGTCAGTGATAATATATGTACACTTGTCACATATGTTAGACACCGATTACTGTGATGGGTTGATATAGATAATAGACAAAGTATATTACAATTGTACCGTAGGCCATAATCAGATTAACAGCGTTAAAAGCCAAACACAATTGTAGCTTATTTCATAGAAATTCTAATTTATACTTGAATTACATTTACAGTACGATAATTTAATTTAAGTTGAGTATAAGTTAGATTATTCCGGGAAGGGGATGCTCTTCTCCGTCCACGTGTTGGTATTTTAAATAAACTTTTCAATAAATAATAATTGAATAAAACGATGTATTGCAAAATGAATCTCCTTCCGTTTTTCAAAGTTAGGAATCCTTCGAATAAAATTTATTACCACTCTAGAGCAGACTGTACTTTAATTTTTAAATGGAAATTTATTTCAATATACTTACTACTCTTATTGGTGTTTAAGTGATAATATATGTCAACCCTCGTTTAGGAATCATGGTCCCAGACGGGTTAATACTACCAAAAACATTCTATACATAGTACATTTTACTTCTGTAAGAAAATAATAAATTAATAAATATAAGAATATTCTATTATTACGTATTTCATAAAGACCAGTCGTTTCGACTGGTATTGGTAGAATTATGTACAACATGGAATAACTTTTGTGAGAGAGTGATAAATTAATAAATATAAAAATATTCCGTTATTACGTATTTCTTAAAGACCAACCATCTTGTCTAGTTTCAGTACAAGTAGCTTCGTCTTAACTGTCGGGTAGTTCTAGTGTTAACAACGTAGAATACTTATCAGACCAAGTTGTCGGGTAACTTTATCAAAAGAGAACTAAATTTGGCACGAAAAATAGGCAATTATCTGGGACTCGAGCTAATAAAAAGTATTCGCGCTTGCGAAGACCACCAACTTCGATTACGACGACAATGCGTCACCCGAACCTCGTCGATCTTGTTACTCCCGTCCGGTCGATCATCGCGTCTCAACGGAAGAAAAACGAATAGAAAAGCTTCGTCGAAGAAACGGAGGCGTGAAAATTCCAACCATCCGCCTTTCCCGATCGCGGAGCACCGTACACCCCCGCCATGCATCGCACGATCTCAAAGGCCATCGAGGCTGACACGCTGCATCGTCAAACGATCACGCGCGCCCTCGTGCATGCAGAATGCACGCGCACAGGACGCGACGATATTCTAGATTCATTCTGTACTACCAACGCCTATGGGCTGTCGGCGATCGATTGCCCGGTGCAGTGGTTTCCAAACTTTTCGAAAATAACCCCGAGAAGGCCAGAAAACGTTTCTGCGTCCGGATTATCGGTGACACATCGAAGACAATACGAGAAAAATTATCCGAAATTGATTCAACAGTAGGTTTACAGACGTTTCTTGTACACCTATTTCTATGGACACCCGTTAAATTGACTGGTTAAAGAAACCATGTATTTTCTTTAGAAAAAGATTAATTAAATTTTAAAAATATTATAATATTAATACACTTGATATTGGTTAATTCAATCTGTTACTTAACGCAAGTGTTATTACTTTTATTTTTTATTGCAATAGTCGATTTGACATGAATTGCGTTTTTGCGAATTGCTAACTGATGGAAGAATTTTTTCTTGTATTCCTTCATTTGAGAGACTACATTTACTCCAAACTTAATTTTATGGTGAAATCTCATTGTTTCCAAGGTTACGTTTATAATTGTTCTCAACTTTTACAAATGTATATTTTGTGCTTAGTAACAATACTTTTACTTTTGGTTTATTTTGGTAAATAGTAAGAGTACAGTTGTTTGATTTTTAATACAGTGAGAAAAATAGAGTCATTTTATCGTTGCATCCTTTAACCGATTTCGGTAACTTTTCTTCTTCGTTCGGATACCAACCAAAATTTTATTTTGTGTAAATAATTTTTCTGTAAATACTTCTTCCTCGACGAAAATATTGTTCAATTAATTTCATGACTACAAATTACCCTAAAGGTGTGAAAGATCGGGTTTCGTCTTAATCCAAATGCAATGGAAAACCATTTATAATATTATTATTATATATATTCTTTGTTCTAGCGAACCACAGTGTTGACATTGGTTTCGACGTCATCGAAAGATATTTCCGTTGAATTATGATTTTTATTTCTTATCTACTTTCTTACTACTTTTACATTTATTTCCAGAGAAATAATATCGTAAAAAAAATTCAATTTATTACAATTAACTATAAACGTAGTTTACACGTCAATTTGACGGGTATTTGGAGAATCGTACAGAATTTTTCAATTACAGAGCTGAAAGAGAAATAGATTTAAGTATGTATTCGTGTCGTTTCATCCATAATAGTCAGCATAAATTGGAAATAAATAATGGTAACAGTTTTTGCAAGTTTGCTAATGAAGTCAGAAGATACGAGTTCTAAGATACGAGAGTCGATTCGAGTTACCGTAAAAAATCTTGATTAATAATGGTCGTGAGTTTGGTTACCGAGAATATATCGCGACTACGGTGCACGTGATAAAATTTAAAAAATGTAAAAAAAAAAGGATTTTCTATCAATCGCGCAGGATGTTTCCATATAGCCATTTATTTAAGTACTACGATCGTATCTTAATTTCGTACGGTCGTTGATGTAAATATTTCGTGTAATTACAAAAGCGTTTTTTAATTGCTTCCCTGCAAACAGTCTAGAACGAGGAACCTTTGTTCCGTAAAGTGCCAAAATTGAAAACCAGATACTCGATACAGGATGTGACGAATGCAATATTAAATATTTAAATATATCGATAAACGAAATTTAATTCGTAGAATAGAATTTGTAATTTTCCACGACGAGATACTTATTCGATTCAATTTATTTTTTTACAAACGACAGCTTTGATACACGTATATACTTTATTATCGGAACAAATTAAACGAGTAGCTGCTATAATATTTAATCAACGAGATATTTGGTTCTCCTTTTCGTCAACGAGCTTTTCAGTATCGGGTGCTACGAATGAAAGCAATTATTATTTATTTGTTTACGGATTTCAACTCTTTAGAATACGAAGAAAAATACAGATTAATCGTAAGAATATATACCACGGAACAATTGAATCTTAAAGCTAGCAGGAGTGAACAAAATTCAATATATTTACAGTACTTGTTAACATATTTTAGAACAGTGCTCGAACAATAACTGGCACCATATAACGTGATATAACACTCCTTCCAACGTAAGAGTTTGGTGTATACATGTGAGTATAAATTATTCTTGTACAAATGGTAAAATTCAAATAAATGAAACCGGTGCGGTTTTTTTTCTCCTTTACGAGCACGTGACGCATCGAAATGTACAAGGTTGCAGACTCGAACTCGTTCACAGACGGTCACACGATAAATCGTCATACTATTCTCCGCGTATCAACGTGCTGGTTCACCGTTTTTTACGAGGATACGCAACGATTGGTACGAAAAAAAAAAAAAAAAGAGAAGATCACACACCGTTGCACCGTATCGTATCACCGGATGATACGCAACGGCGATACGTAACGAGAATACGCAACAAATGGATATCCACCTTAATGGGATTCGCGCCACGGCGGCCTAACAGTAAGTTCCAGCACTGTGGATGGGAATCTGCGAGATCGACAGGCGAAAGTGGTCCTCGAACGCGCGCTTCTCTCGTTTCCCCATTGTTTCTGCGGCCGACATGGAGCACGCGACCGAATAATAAATTCGAGCCCCTCTTATCCGGCTCTCGCGAGTCCGGTACAGATCCAAGGGACAATGACGATCAGCAGCGGCGGCGGCGGCGGCGGATCGAGCGAGGATTCAACCGACGACAACACGGAACGCCATTATCTTTTCTATTGTCAATTACTCCGTGGCCCGCGAACAGCATTGTTGCCCGCCACCGGCTATGAACGGATCCTCCTTTCTTCGCTATTTTTTCCTTCTTTTTTTCCATGCTCGTTTCGTCGTATTTCCATGATTTCAACTTCCACCGTAGGTCGGGGGTGTCCCGTGTCGACGACAAGATCGGTCGAGAGTGCTTTTCGCGCTCGTGTCGACGCGAGTTGAGATTTATTCGTGTTTCGAGATAGGGAATTATTAAATTTTAGTTACGTTTGCACGGGGGCGTTATCGGCGAGGATTTCCACATAAAACGAGTCCAAACACGACTTGGTTCGGTTAAACGCGCGGATTTTGTAAGGAGTAAAACTCTAGGCTCTCTAACGGTCGCTCCTCCCACTCAACGCCCTCTAGCGATCGCTCCTCCCACTCCACGCTCTCTAGCGATCGCTCCTCCCACTCCGCGCCCTCTAGCGGCCGCTCCTTCCGCTCAACGCTCTCTAGGTTATTCTAGGAGAAGTGCGAGTTCTTCGCGCCGCCGGTAGAGGGTCGTGGGCATATTTGCACTTTTTCGCACCCGCAGCTGGGAAAGATTGGTCTTGAGAATTTGGAAAGATGGTAGAGGTAACAACGAAATGAAAAGTATTCGTTATCTCCGGGTTAAAAATCATAATTGTGTCCACTGTGTTCCTTTCTTTATTTTCAGTACCGTCTTTAGTATTTAACAAACTGGCTTGGGCCCCGCATTTAACACTTGTGTTTCGTTTGGATCAATTTGACGAACTTTGGTATTAAATAACTTTTTTGACAAAATATTCGATTTACTTGAAATTTAGCAGATTTTACCAGTACGGCTCAACAAATACACCAGATGAGGAAAAATGCATTTAGCGTTGTTTTGTTCGAGATATTACTGTTTGGGACAATTTGACACAAAGATTTTACTTGTTCTTTAAAAGAATGGATATTATATATATTATTTCACTTTTTGAGAAATGTATACCAAACTGGAAATATTTCTGAATTGGAATAATACAAAATTATACAAACGACAGTTATTTATCAACAAATTAGGTCAATGTGTTATAAGTGACATTTATATTTATATTGTTTAAATCTGACATGTAAAAATCACATGTATACGCAAACGGTATTCAGTATCTATGTGAAATATGTATAAATAAATCTTAGTTTATGTTTATTACAATCCACTACTAAATTACTACTTCGATTCGCTTTAAGTCACTCATTAAGCATTCAAAATCAATTGTGACTATATTAATCAAAGAATAATATATACTTTATACACGCACGCTTTGTGAACAATATGAATTTCGTGCTTCACGTTTGTAATAAATCATTTATTACAAACGTGATCAAATTTATTTAAATATTATAATACACTATAAGGTCGAATAGCCCCAGTGTAACGATTGTTTCAGCCCTCCATTTTTATATCAATTGTTCCCATATTTTTTAAAAATTCAATTTCTTTTCAACATACATTTAAAACTATATTACTATTGTAGTAAATTTAAGTTGGACATTGAATACACCGAGGGAGTCGAGATGTGTCGTAAAACGTAGTTAACTAAATAACCTAGGTTTTTAAAGTAAATAAAAAAAAAACATTAAAACTACGAGACTTGATTGCACCTTCTTAAAGAAATTTTCTCCAGACAAAAAAATTTCTCTCTATATACATATGCACTATTATGCTCTACACACGAATTTCCAATAAAATCAATTTTACGGGTAAGATGAATTTCCTTCTAATATAGCGCAGGAGTACTTTTTTCGGGGCCACTGTGTGTATCTTTCAGCAGCGTTGAAGAGCGTGAAACGAAACTTTCGCGTTGTTAGGTGCGCGCGGATTCGAGCCAACGACGCGACACGCCGCGCGCGTTCACGCGTGAAATCGTGAAACGTTGGCACTGGTAAATTATAAATTAGAAGCGGCAATCGTCGATAATCGAACCGTATGGGGCTCGACTCGATCACGTCCACGCCGAATTCTAGATAGAGCGATTACTCGACAATCGCTGGGCATTTCAAGCCGATTGGCGAACACAACAAGCTCGATGAATTGGCGTCGAGCGAATCGAAGATCCACAACGAGGATTTAATCGAAATTAGAGGAACGGCCACGTCGAACAACGGTATAACTATCGTTTTACGCGGCGCGTTGCTTCCGTAATTGAAAATGTTTTTTGTTAATAACGACACTCGAAGTTTCGTCAGAGAGATACGGGAATTTATTGTTCCAGCCCCTCCGGGCTCGTTGTCAAAAGTCAAATGGAAATTTTACGTAACTGCCGGTTAATCGAGACACGATTGGAATTTTTGCAATTTGCCAACGTGGTCGCTGGAATGCAATTCGAACTTTCTGGACCACGGTTAGATGAATTACATTCTGTCCCAGAAGAGCATCACAGCGATATCTTCGAAAGTTAATTGTTGCGGGGCAAATATCGAGGGCCAATTTATTATCCTCCGTTTCGAAAAAATTTCTTTCGAAAAATCTGGCGAGCAGCTACTCACCGATCGTGACTGGCCATAAACCAGCGATCTTTATAAGTTTAAATTTTGCATACCACCATCACCAAAAAATCATACATTTTCCTATTGACCTAACTCTATTAACACAGTCAATATGACTGGTTTCGACTGCTTTTACAAAGTAATTTACTTTAAATTCCATAGTATATTTTCAAAAGACAAGGCCTTTTCAATCGTATAGACATAATTTATTTTACAAAGATATTTACTTTAAATTCCATAGTATATTTTCAAAAGACGCTATGACTTTTTCAATCCTATAGATATAATTCAAGTTTGAAGGCCAGATCATAATCCAGCGATCTTTATAGTTTAAATTTTGCGTACCACTACCACCAAAAAATCATGTAATTTCCTATTGGCCTAACTCTATTAACACTAGATTTACCAACCAGTCAATATGACTGGTTTCGACTGCTTTTACAAAGTAATTTACTTTAAATTCCATAGTATATTTTCAAAAGACAAGGCCTTTTCAATCGTATAGACATCATTTCTTTTACAAAGATATTTACTTTAAATTCCATAGTATATTTTCAAAAGACGCTATGACCTTTTCAATCGTATAGACATCATTTCTTTTACAAAGATATTTACTTTAAATTCCATAGTATATTTTCAAAAGACGCTATGACTTTTTCAATCCTATAGATATAATTCAAGTTTGGAGGCCAGATCATAATCCAGCGATCTTTATAGTTTAAATTTTGCGTACCACTACCACCAAAAAATCATGTAATTTCCTATTGGCCTAACTCTATTAACACTAGATTTACCAACCAGTCAATATGACTGGTTTCGACTGCTTTTACAAAGTAATTTACTTTAAATTCCATAGTATATTTTCAAAAGACAAGGCCTTTTCAATCGTATAGACATCATTTCTTTTACAAAGATATTTACTTTAAATTTCATAGTATATTTTCAAAAGACATAATTTATTCTATTCTGTACATATAAACAATTTCATAAATTCCTCTTTGTCCTCGATCATCAATTTTCCTGAGACAAGTACGAGGAACGCATTGATATACCTAATTCTATCGGTAGTTCCAGTGTTAAAAATAATCGCCCTCGACAACGACAAAATTAACATATGACAGATTAGCATTCACACGACAGAACTTTTCTCGACGATACAGCCACGAAACTAAAGCAGTCATTACGAAAACATCGAATCTGGAAATCAGTCCAATCATTCAGTCTCTTCCTGCAAACACTAGTGCATTACGTACAAATACATTTTAATTCATAGACACAAATTTAATTAGTCGTGTGAGAACGCATAGTGCTAAAATATCACTTCAAGGACGCATCGTAACATTGACACTGATAACGAAGGGGAGATTGTGAACTATCGAAACCTGTTTACCTCGATACAGTGTTCTCGAGTTGGTTAAAATTCTCTAAGATTTGTTCGCGCGGTTGAAGGTAACAGAGTTGTGTTTCTATATTTTCCAAAAGTTCGAAAAATGAATTTCGGTGCAGTTAGATACTTGCACAGGTGGCTACAATTCGTCGAGAATTGGTTGGAATAATTATTTTATATTTTTCGACTGTTAGTTTGTACAAGAGAAATCTTTTAGTGACTGATCGATGTTTCAAGTTACTTTGGAAGGCGGACACCGCGGAATACCGATAAATTTCTGAATTCCGGATGTGTTAAAACCAATTAGTCGAAGAACAAACAGGCAGTCGATAAATCGATCGATTGCATTGAATAGGAACAGGAAATTGGAAAGCTTCCTTCTAATTTCCAGAGTTGTACCGAAACGATGGAGAACAGGCTGATAATTATGATTCGTCCCGTTCATTGTACGTCTTAGACTTTTGAATACAAATACAAGGAACTTATACACTAAGTTGTTCGATAGATTTTGTCGTTTGATAAACTTATTGAACAGTACTACATCAAACATTACTACATTGGACAGTACTGCTCTATGAGTTTCATCGAACGACAAAACTTATCGAACAATCTGTTATTGTGTTCTCTCGATCATTTAGATACAAATCGCTCCACGAGGGGCCTAGATAATGTTTTCATACTCTGCATGACTTCGAAGCAAAGAGTTGTATAACGGTTCAAGTACATCGATATTCTCGAAATCTTTGTCAAACTGAAAAACAAATCCTCGAGTTCTGTACGCACTATGAACGGTATCGAGAATGTCCTTAGAATAGGAGAAACGATTATCGTACGTTACACTTGGATCTTTCATACAGTTCATCGACACATTACCGATGTTGTGTAGATAAGAAATGGCATTATGCGAATCATACGTATATTTGGTTACGTTCAAATACAGTTTATTATCGTTGCATCAATTGGTGAGAGAGTTGATATCATTTTGTAGAGGGCAAACGTCTAGCAAACTTTTTATTTCGAGGCACTACTTCTAAAATGGAATTTTTATCCAATTGCATTGCTAACGTTACGACACCTAGTACTTGAGACGACATCGTAGCGTCTTCGCCTAATTAAATTTGTGCGAGTAAGTTGTTAAGACGGACTCGTATTGTTCTGGTGTTTGTAGGAAGAAACTGGACCAAATGATACATGCTTATGGTTTGAAGGTATGTTCAAATGTTTATATTTGCTAGCTTTTCTCCTTGCACGTCAACTTCCCGATTGCCTGTGCGAAAGGTGGTGGAGCGGGTAAAAATGGCCACGGATTGGCAATCATGGAGAAAATGGAAGCCACTCGCGACCACGAGAACGAAAAGGGATGATTTTCACTCACGTGGGTTTCACTCGTACGTTCAAGTAAGGCCCAACGAAGATCAGGGAACCTCTCGGGATGCAGCCAACGTGCCAGCCAAATGTGCAGCAAAGTCACTTCCTTATTGCTGCACCGTCAATAAACCCCTTTCTCGAATTGTCCCATTTTTAAATTAATTTACGCCTTAACACTTAGCCAACTGTACCCTACCCACCGCGTATCCTTTGTTTAATCTTCACTAATTGAAAGAACACGTAAAAAATTGATTTTAACCAATTGACTATATTTGATACTATCGATCTTATATGTAAAACATTCGATTAAAAATGAATAACATAATTAAATGCGGTAACGAGTTTCTAAGAGAAGGATGGGAGATCTTCCCATTTGGTTGTGTAGAGATTTGCTTCAAAACGGGGAGATCTACCCATTCGTTTGTGCAACGATTTACTTCAAAACGGGGAGATCTACCTATTCGTTTGTGCAACGATTTACTTCAAAACGGGGAGATCTTTATTCAGTTGACAAACATGGAGAGTGCAAGGCCTTGGGGTTACTGATTTAGTTGAAATTTTGCAGGATGGTAGATTTTGCTTCCCTGTTGCTGAAGATATATGATTATATGGACCAGTATTGAATAATTTTTGTGACATTTGCAATTGAAGATTCATCACTGCTTAAATTTAGTTCAAAATTGATCAGCATGTAAAATATACAAAAATAATTGCGTGCACCTTTTTTTTTCTTTCTTTTTTATGTTTAGCATTCAAAACCTCAAAAAAGGTTTATTTGAGCTTACAAATGAGATGTGTATAATGTTATATAGGTACCGATATAATTCACTGTTCTTCTAAGATTCGAGATCACCTAACTAAATGTGTCGATTGCATTCTCTCAAGAAGGAAAGAGAGTGTGAACATGCTTCGGTGGTTGGTTTCACAATTATCGTTTGTACGTTAACAAGTGGTCTTGGGAATTTTAAAATTTACATCGTCATGTAACGCAATCTATGTTTCTCTATGTCTCTCCGCATATACATTTTGAATTATCAATACTATTGACGCCAGTAAAATCATTCAGGTGACAGTAATTCGGTTTATTATGACAATGAATTTTCTGTCCAACTTTTCACCTGCACACTATGCTATACTAAAATCATCGTTACGAAAGTCACCTAGTATATTGCTCTACGAGAATACCACTCCTTTCGTGCATTACAATTTTTAACGGGTAAAAAATTTGATAATATCGATTGCATCAAAGCTCAAATATTTTAACGAAAAATTCGAAAATTTTATCACGGCGATATGTTTTTCCAAAAAAAAAAAAATAAAAAAATGGGAAAAGTTTGCGGAACGAGAGGGTAATTACATTTTTTCATACCATTGATACGTTCGAAGCATTCGTTTAAATAGCGGAGCGATAAACGGTACGCGTTTAAAAAATAATGCATACGATCCGTACGAAATTTTTTACAAACAAATTTACATTCATAGAGATATCACCGACACGCTCTTGTGGACTGGACTGTACTCCTAACAGCGGAGTGCAACTCGATTTTTAGTCGATTTACGAAGAACGACGAGCGACTTTAATTACTTTTTTTTTTACTTCTTTTTTTTTTTTTTTTTTTTTTCGGTAGCTCGATCGCCCCACGGCGATTTTGATGAATCGATGGCAACTTCCGTTATAAACTTCTTCGCATCTCGCGCGATGCATCAGCACGTGCTACTGTCGCGTCGCGTGACAGATCGCAAATTATTTTCGCGATGTCCCGTGAAGTATCGTCCGTTATGGTGCAATTTCTCTCGCGGACGACGAAACGTCCAAAACCTTCGGAATAATTGATGGGAGAATGGAACGATATTTCTACTTATCGCGACGCAATTTCATCCCGCGTTTACATTTATCGCGCAGAGTGTACCTCGATAAGTGATATGCACTTCGTGGACCCGCGATAAAATAAAATCGGCGAAATATTCTTACGTTCGAGAGAATTATAGTTTTGTTTTTTTTTTTGACGCGATGCGCTGGAGACGAAGACGAATCTTAAAAACACTGGAATAAACCGATAGAGTTTGGTATATCGAAGCGTGAATATACCAAGGAAAATCGATGATGGAGGAAAAGGAAGAACTTATGAAATTGATTATACGTATAGAATTGGAAAAATCGTAACGCCTTTTGAAAATACGTTATGGAATTCGAAGTAAATTTCTTTGTAAAAGAAGTTGAGACACTCATTTTGACTGGTTGGTAATTGATATAGTGTAATTAGTATAATTAATATAGTGTTAAGAGGTATTACTGTCTGGATTGATATTTTTTCGATTTTCTTTATGATTTGTTTTTAATGGTAAGTAGACTATTTTGTAGCGAGATTTTCCAGATATGTTTATCAGTCTTATATAATATATACAATATTTCTTTCGTCCAGAAATATTAAAAATTATTGTAGTTATAGCTATATATACTATAGCTTGTTTAATGGCTCTTCTAAAAAAGATGCTTTGGTGGCTTCATGAGGAAGGATATAGTTATAGCAGGAACTGGAGAGAAGAACAAATTTCGATAAAGAAAAAAATGGCGAAACTTCAAATTTTGAATTCTATTTTTCAGCTTTATTTTCTATCTAGAGTATTGAAACAAAAATAGTAAAATTCTATTTTGAAGAATCTTCAGTTTCAGCGATGAAGGTATATCTACTGAAGATTCTCTCGAAATGTGAAGTCAATTGGTCAACTAGATCTTGAGATATGGAAGCCAGTTTAAAAAATAACGTTTTAAGAAGAACGCATTTAAAGTTTCTCTTGTAAATTTCGCACGTGGCAGGAATGTGTATTCAAACCTTTATATCATCGGTATTTTCATGAATTGATGCAACACGTTTTGCAGAAACTGGTACACTTCAAGGAAATGAAATAAAAAGAAAATCGATTTTTTTTTTTAAATTCTAGACCGTAATACTTTCTTAACGTCGACAGAAAATAATAAAAAAAAAAAAACAGAGGATACTTCCTCGAGGTACTCTTGATTCAACGAGGAGCCACGAAGATCGCATAATGCGATTTAAAAATTGTACAAGCTTGGAAATCTCGTTCACGCGCTTTTGCGACGACACCATTTCCGGTTTCTTCGCACCGGTAATCTAACCGAAAAACATCGAGTTCTTTTCAAATTTTTTTCACGGAAACCGTAAGACTTTTAGCTACGGAGTTTTCGCACGCGTATTTATTCCTGTTTATTGTAGATTCACGATTTTTTACGTTGTACAACAAAACGTTGTTTATACTTGGTGCCTCGAAGCAGTACTTGGATTCCCCTCTTAAGGGGATATTCTGGTAATTTACTTAAAAAATATCGACCCCTTACTGATTTTTTTCCAAGGAAATCATAAGAGTTTTTGATATGGAGTTTCCACACACGTGTTTATTTATATTTGCTCTGTATTAACGATTTTCTATAAATGAAAATAATAAAAATTGTAGGAGTTTTATAATTTTAAGTGAAGCACGTTTTGGAAAATTGTGCTTCCATCTACTGCAAAAAGAGGTAGGTAACATGTATACCGATTCTTATTGAAAAAATTAATTTTCTGAATCGATACTGATCGAAAGTTACCGATCGCTAACAAATCCATTAAAAATGGGAGAGTCAGTAGAAATCGATAAAAAAGATCGACGTCTCTTCCAACCTGGATTAGTTATTCGTACGATCAGATTTTCTTAGAAAAAAAAAAGAAAATTGTATGTTTTTTAAATCGATGTGATATTGTGTCGAAAAAATCGATCTATCGGTATAAACAAATCGACCTTTTGAAACATCGATTCAACATCACCATTCCTTGTAGGTAATACTTCACCGTTAAAACAATTGAACTAACGATATTTGGTCCAATAAACTACGACCGTAAAATTTCTCATAAACTGCTCTGCGCTTACACAACGTACGATTGATTTTAATAAATTTTTATTACAAGAATACATTATCGAAACATCGGTTTATTAAAATTATTTTCTTTATTTCGACGAGTATTACGTGCCTTCTAAGTTTCGCGCCAGCTTTCAGGGACACTCTGTATAGCGTGGAGTGATGACTAGTTACACGAGGTTTGGTTCGGATGTTGTCCGAAGGATTTCTGACTAAAAGCCTTCTCGAAGTTCTCGAGGAAAACAATGTTACTTTCTCCCTCGACGATCCAGCGAGAGCTTCTGGGTGGTGTGTGGGAAATGTCGAACAGCAATTGGAAATTTATCGCAGGATTGGTTGAACGCCAATCGGAAATCGTAGAATTGGGCGTGGTAGCCAGATGGTAGCAGGGTATGTTTGAAAACGTAGCGGCGCAAACTGACCCTTATGACACGATCTTTGTTATCGAGTACGAGTAATTCAATCTTGAAAGTAAGCATTTTCGAGAAACGAATGAAACACCGAATCTCTGGTCAGCCATTGAAACTCAAGACTCGAAAATAACACGTGCACGTCCAGGTTTGTGAAAGTTTCAATTATAATTCCCGATTGACGGAAAATTTTACAATTTTAATTGATAAATGATAAATACAAGCGATTCGAAGGAATTGGTAGTGTACAAATACAATGTGTTGACAGTAGGGAAAAATGTCTGAATATTGCAAATTTCCAAAACCAAATTACACCTAAACGAAAAAATCTGAAGTCGTTGAATCGGAAGTTGTCATTTTTGATGAACATTTCTTTCAAAATTTGAATCATATCGTGTGCTGTGAGAAATGTAGCTCCATCCTACTGGAGCTTCATTGATTCAACTTGAAAATATTCCAATATTGCTCGATAATATTCACTAATTTCGGTTACTGCATTGCCTTTCTCATCTTCAAACAATAAAACGATCCAATAATACCTCCTGACAAAATTTCACATCACAGGGTAGCTGTACGTAGATGCAACGATCGTTGTTAAATAATTCACGGATTTTCTGATCCTCAATAACGACTGTTTCGTTTATTGACAGTTCTATTCGTTTCGAAACGAGCTTCGTCATTCTTTAGTAAATTTTGCGAAAAATTTGAATCGTCGATACCCAAATGTAATAATTTCGTACTCTAGACTTTTCTTCGATTATAGTGATTATTTTGTAATTTTTGCCTCAATTTTATGCAGATGGAAATACAAATCTTTTTCATTATTGTTCACACTGTCAGCCGATTTATTCCAAGTTCTTAAACACTACGACTTATGAAAGTCTCTAAATTTTTATCTTCTGTCGCAAATGCAATGTTTTCGTCGAATACTTTGTTTTGGTCTCACAGACATAATAAAAAGTTTCTAAATTTTTAATTATACAAAGAATATGCGTTTACTTGGTGCATATTTACGACCGTAAAATTTCTCGTAAACTTCTTTGTGCTTACACAACGAATGATCGATTTTAATAAATTTTTATTACAACAATACGTTATTGAAACATCGAACGTTCCATGATAAAACTGAACATTGACATAACCTCGACAAAAAACAAATAAGAGTAAAATGAGAAAATAAGCGCTTCTTTTATGATATTTTGTAGTAGAAATTGACAATGATGAAAGACAGATGATATTAACCCCTCAAGCTGATAGTTTTGCATAGATTAACTGGCACCTGAGGCGATAACAAATTTAGGGTAATTTGGTAAATTTCTTTAAATTTACATAAAACGAAATCTACTTGTCCGATTACTTACAAATTTTAGAGATATGTTATCGAAACACCGTATAATAATTTAAAGGTAACAAGTAATTTAAATAATAATAATTTTATCAAAGAGAAATAACGGACATTTTGACTCGTATCATAATTGAGTTTCCTTTTTGTTACTATTTGTAAAGACGACATATCTCCGCTGTAAAACCTTAGTGAAAACTTTATCCAATTTCGTAGTTCCATTTGGTTAGAAATTACATTGCATTATTGTGTCATGTTTTTGCAATAAAAACATAGAAAAAATATACAATATTTTTACCAAATAAAGTTAACTGAACACACAAAATACAATGTATAATTTAAAATCTAATATAGTACAAGTAAAAACAAAAGAAGTCGGAAGAGCTGAAAGACGTTCGCTACCGAACCGCTGCGCAGAATGAGGTTATGTTGACATACGGGATACGTCGAACCGACTTGATGGATTATTAAATGATATAAAAAGTAAAAGGCCGAAATGAAAACCCCTGAGAGACGCCAAAGCATGCATTAATAGAAAGTGAATACGAGTCGACTACTCGAGAATTTATCTTCGATCAAGTATGTAGGTAATTCGCCAACCATGATAAAATTGGGTTGGAAAAGCCAAAAGAGAACGATTTAGACGATACAGTAACGTATAGTTAATTTTCATAAGATTTCAAACTCAACAGCAAAACTTTAGTGTGCTGCCTAACGTATTTTTTTTATAGAATTCGAACATTAATCGAGTAAGAAAAAAAAATAGTTATAACAAATGGAAGCGAGATAGATATACAGTGGGTGATTAAATTATTACGAACACTTTGAAACTATTACTTATTTGAAGTTTGATCAAGATTGAAGTTGTAAATGCGCTTAATTCGTAGCAACATTTTCGAACTATTTTAAAGCCTCTTACAAACAAAAAATATATAGATACGTGGCAATATTTGATCAGGTTATTTTTCTCGTCTACAATTTTCTGAATTCGACCAAATACAACGAGTAAGGAATGTTAAGAGTTCCAATAAAAATACGAATGCGGTCGATTTTATTATTAGTCGAAGTTTAGTCGAAGCAGGTCAAGTTGAGTCTAGGGAGAGTTTGTGTGGCCAGCGTAGTTAAAATTTGTGTGTGTGTGTTGCTGTTATTTTATTATTTAATACACGTATATACTGAAAATTTAATCGTCTTCATTTTACAATAGTTCCTACAAATATTTCAACGATTATGAACCAAATGGCAGATGAACGCTCACGGACATCGAAATTGCAAATAATTTCTAACAAAGAGGACACAAGACCTTCGTGTCATCGATCTAGATGATACTTTGCATACTTGTACATTTACTTACTCTGATTTACTATGTATAGAATTGTAAGGGCGGATAATAGTTTTTTAATTATTTATAGTTAAAGTTTCATCATTGTGTATAATTACAGAATAATTATAATATTTTTCAAGTCCCAGCATTTTTTAATATATTTTCTCTTTTCATAATTTTACTTTTTACATCAAATATAATACTTATCGCTGTATACGCAAAAAGAAATTCGAAACTTATTACTGCTTACAAATATGAAACAAAAAATTAAAAATGAATAAAAAGAGTACACATAACTGCATAATCTACAGAATTAATTAGTTGTGCCTGAAAAAAAAAGAAACAAAAATAAATATCAAAACTATTTATTACACGATATCAATTAAATAAACAGTATACTTTTGTATGTGCAACGATAAGTATCATATTTTGTGTAAAACATAAAATTAATTTAATCAAGATCCAATTAATTTGAATAAATGAAAAGAAAAAATGTATTAATAACTGCTGGGAATCGAATTCGCGCCTGCTGTCGGAGAAAATGAACATTTTACCCTTATGCCACTGGTCGACTTGAAAAATATTATAATTATTCTGTAATTATGACTATATGACTATATCATCACAACGATGAAACTCTATATTGTAATTATACACAACGACGAAACTTTATATTGTAATTATACACAATGATGAACACTTATGTAACTATAAATAATTATAAAACTATCGAGTATCTGTTGTTATAATGCTATACATAATGAATCACGGTAAGTAAACGTACAAGTATGCAAAGCCTCATCTAGATCGGTGCAACGAAGGTCTTGCGTTCTCCTTGTAAGATTCAACCCTCGTCCGTTTCCCCGCGAAATTAATTTCACGGCGTAGAGGGGCTTCCCCGGTAATTCTTGGCGGCTCATCGCGAAGAAGTATCGCAAGGTCTGTAATTAGACCGGATACGGAGGCGTATCCGCGGCATGAGGCCTCTCGTATTTGCGTTCGTTCTTGCTTCTTCAATTATGAACTCGAAGGGCCGGCATTCGGCCTCGGGATTCGTGAAAATCTCACCGGGAGCGAAGACGGGCGAATATCTCGCGAAACGATGAACGTTGTTTCGCGTCGCGGGCTCGAAACTTCCCTCCGCGTACGGTGGATTAAATTTAAAGTTGCAAATGTTTATCTGGATTGAAAACGGTTTGAACGCCACGGCGCAAACTAATCCCTCAAACGGATAACTAGCAGTACTTCCCACGAATATACGATCGAAGTTGATCGTACAACTTTATTATCTGTTTAGAAAGTACAGTTATTTTTGGTAAATAAACGGTATTTCATGCACTATCTCTCCGTTAGCATTGTGAAACCGGTGGGAAGGGGATGAAAACTCGCCCCCGGGGTTGTAATTTATTCGCTTTCGCGTCCGTGCGTGCTTCCGTTGCTCCGCAAGGTACACGGAAATCACGATCCGAGAGATATTTTATCGGAATACGCGAACAGATAGAAATTTCTCCAAAAATCCTCACCTTTTCCGCGCGAGGGGATGAAACAATCGCGATACTCCTCGTTACGATATTCCGGTACCGTATTGTCGCGATAAATGTGAAGCCGATATGCACGATAAGTGTGAAACCGAAATAGACGGTAAATGTGAAACCTGTGCGCGCGATAAATGTGAAACCTGTGTCCACGATAAATATGAAACCTATGTGCACGATAACTGTGAAACCGATATACACGGTAAATGTGAAACCTATGCGCGCGATAAATGTGAAACCTATTTGCACGATGAATGTGAAACCTATGTGCGCGATGAATGTGAAATCTGTGTGCACGATGAATGTGAAACCTATTTGAACGATAAATGTGAAACCTGGGTGCACGATAAATGTGAAACCAATGTACGCAGTAAATATGAAACTGGTGTGAATCTCGCAAGAAAGATCGGTGTACTTCCCCGCAAAGAAAGCGATTTTTCGAATAATTTTTTCTGAAAAATCTCGTGTAAATGTAATTAGTTACCAAACATCTATAAACTACAAAAAATATATATTATTTATCTAATTTTCGCACAGACCTTGACTGACACACATCCCTCATGAAATTATTCTCAAATTTTTCTGCTAAAAACTGTGAACACGTTTCCGATTTATGGAAGTATTTTTTTATTCTGCTACTGCTAATAAATCGGCAGAATTTCCCGGTAAAAATACAAGTCCAAACACGACCTTGTTCAATCTGAATCAAAATTTTGCTTTAAATAAAGAAAGATGTCTCAAAGTAACGATAACGATTCGATTACAAAATATACTTTTTACAATAATTAATTTACAATATTCTACAAAATATATTTCTCGCAAATTCCATTTTAGCGTTTCAACAAAATCAACTTTCGGGCTTCGGGCCGCATTTTAAGGATATACGGGTTATCAAGCGGGCCCACCAGCGGGCCCTTTCTTGACTTAAACGTCCTCTGAAAAATGTCAAACGAAACGTAACTTCTTTGGACCGCCGACAGATGGCGCAAGCTTTCTTGATCCGCCATATTTGTAATACAAATTACATTCGTGATGAAAAAATGGCGTTCATTTCGATTATGATCGCAAAAATCATTTTCTTATCCACTTTTCGTGATAAGTAATGTGGATAACTTCATAACCATTTATACGAAAAACGAACGTCGATCCGAGGATTACGATATTTATAATAGACGAAGGTTGCAAGAATACCGGCTCGATTCGTGACATGTTTTCGCGGTTGGGACAAATTAATGGCATATTTAATCCGTGGATAAATCGAACGGAACCCGATTCTTTAAAAATCGTATCGATCGAAGCTAGTAGCCGTTAAAGGTCACAGCCAAGTTAAAGCACTTTCGCGAACGAAAATCGACGATATTAATTAGCAGTTTTATCGTAGCCACCGCGGTCTCGGAAAGAAATTTAAAAGTTACGAGGGGAACTTTCTACATTATTTCGCTTCAAAGGCGGTTAATTCTTTTTTTTCTCTCTCTTTCTGCTCAATTTTCACGAGTCCGGGGGTCACGCAATCTATTTGAAACTAATGAAGCGACGTGAAAGATTTAAAGTATTAGCGCGCGAATTTTGCTTCGCTTTATGTCGACACAATATGTGCGAGCTAATGCAATTTATTACGAACAATTTATTACCACAGAGTCGACGTTCGCGCGATGGAACCTGAAAATTAGTATTTTTTTTTTCCAGACGGGACTGCGCTTAAAGCGGTAGAAATAATTGTACGGTAAATTGAGCGTTCTATCGAATGCTATTCTCGTATCGATTTCGATGATACCTTTTTACCGAGCCAATACCATTAGTAGAGGAAAATGATCAAAGTCGAACTCTCGACTTATTTCGTAACGTAGGTGCTGCGATCAAGCGGGTCGTCGGATAACTATTTCGGAATAGTGCCATGAAACAATGGAATCCCGATCGTTCGTTTGTTAATCAGTATTAACGAACGACTAGTTGATTTACATTTTTTTTTTGTGTTAAAGTTTATCGACCTTTCGCGAAGTAATAAATGTTATTCTTCGTGGACTCTCCTGTCGACAGTGTGCAGTCTAGCATTTTTCTCTTTTTACGTTGATTTGGAGTAAACAATCAAACGGAGCCTTTTTCTTAATAGAATTATGCATTATCTATACCCTGTTTGAAAAATTTGAATTAACGATAACACGCGATCTTATTTTAGGTGGATATAAAAATTGTTAGGTTCAACGTGTCGTCGAGAAGAAAGCCCATGGAGAATAATATTTGTTACATCGGAAAATGTCGGTAAATTGCAACAAACAGAATAATTGTATTCGGAATTTTAAAAATATACAACAAAAGCTTAAAATGTTAAAGAATGTGTATGGAAAGTGACGAAAAGTTTCACCGAGCCTTTCAAGTTATAAAAAAATGGTCGAAAATCACTTTTATTTTAACCTTTCACTCGAACCTTCTCATTTAATACTGGTATTATCGATGTCTATGAATTTGTTACTAAATCTTTTGGTTTACTTCTTTTAACCGTCTTAACACTAAAACTAACGACAGATCTCGTAATATTAAGGTATACCTCGTATATATCTAAAAGAAAATCAATCGATGAGGAAAACGAAGAATTTGTAAAATTGAACACATGCATAGAATAAAAAAATCATAACTAAATTAAAGTAAATTTTATTATAAAAGCAGTTGAAATCATTTATTTTGACTAGTTGGTACATCTAGTGTTAACGTTGTTCTCTTCTTTGAGTGGTTCTTTTGCTAAACTATTTGGACGACATTGCAGTCTGCTATGAGACTCAGCATATTGTTTAACACAGTCATTTACATCTTTAATATTTAAATTATTATGTAATGTTTCGTTGTTGATATGCCATGGTGCAGATGTTATTGTTCTGAGTATTTTATTTTGTACACGTTGAATCATGCCAATGTTTGACTGTTAAGCACAGCATCACAGCTGCATCTTGTAGATCCAAATTGATTTGGGTTAGGTTAAGTTTTTGTAAGAATTTATTGGATAAAAAAGGACGATCTGTGACGAAGAATCAACACAATTTGCGCAAGTTTAAGTCTATTTTTTCCATTTAACTGTTATATGTGACTTCCAAGTTAGACTTTTGGCTAAGTACGTTTCCAGCTTCATTGGTTATACGTATGGTCTTACCGTTCATTGTAATGCACTAGAAGTTGAGCGAAATTACTGGTAAGTACATCCGTATCTACTGGTAAATCGCAAGGGGCTTACTCTGTTTTATGGCAATTAAAATACGAAATGTCGTCTCACTCTCCATATTCGCTTATCGACGACAGATTTTCACCTTCTTAAACATCTTGAACTCTTGCTTCGCTAGAAAACGTTTCCCAATCAACGGATCGAAACTACGAAAAGTTTTCAAAGAATGTATAAATTCCAAGAAATTAAATTTGCACGAAAATGGAATTAGGAAGCCTATAACGCGTTAGAAAAAATTTACAGATCGGTGATCAGGTTGATGGATAAAGTTTAGTATTAAAAAAAGATGTACGTGTCTAGAATTTAGACGTTTCGTATCTGACAACCTAACAACTTTAACCTCGGAAAGTTTTCGAGAATTTCCGATTTCGAATGTACATACGTTCCAGAAAACAAAATTTCTACGAGAATGAAATCAGGAAGCCTATAATACGTTAAAAAAATGTATGGAACGGTGATTACTTTCGTCGATAAAGTTTAGTATCAAAAAATATATATATATATATATATATATATATATATGTTTAAAATTGAGACGTTTCGTATTTCGTACAACCTAACACTTTAACCTTGGAAATTTGTAAGAATTTCCTATTTCGAGAAACTGAATTTGTACGAGAATGAAATTAAGAAGCCTGTAACACGCTGGAGAATGTTTATGGAACGGTGATTACGTTGATCGATAAAGTTTGGTATTAAAAAAGATACACGTATTGAAATTGTAGGCGTTTCGTATGTAGGCGATCGAACAATTTCGACGTTAGAAATTTAAAAAAATTTTCGACGTTGAGTAATCATCGTTCAGTCAATTCGAAGCGTCTTCGATCCGCGTCTAGTCGCAGCTGCACGAAGCTATTCACGAGCCGACATTGGTACGCAATTAGACGTAGATACGTACCGCGAGCCATACACGTGCATGCACCAACGCGACAGTAATTTCGATATCGGTTTATGCGCCATGCCAGTATTATGTGAGTCTCGTTGATAATTGTCGAGAGGTCGGGTACTCTGTCGGGCACGGTTAATGTTCTATATTTTAACCTTGTTGCACACGCTCGAAAGAGAGCAGCGAACACGTCAAACGCATTGCGCGTGCAAACTAGGCATCTTGAATAGTTTGTGTAGTATTGGATTTTCGGCGTTCGCTTAGGCCTGCTTCGAGCGTAGGCCTAAACGAGATAACGCGCGCGGTTGGACTTGAGTTGAACTAAACATTTGGCGCCGATCGGCCCGCTAGCTTTCCTGGAAGGCACGAGTATCCTTTACAGGGTGTCTTGCTCTTGCGCGACGACCGAGCGTGAGAATGCATGGGGATGAAAGGAAATATTAGGTGGACCGGAAAGTAATGTCGTTTCTGCGCATGTCACTATTTGATTGTCATTTGTCAGCTCATTGTGTACATTAAAGTCGTAGCAAAGACATTCTGAGGTTATAGTGACTTGTTTAGTTGTAAATAATTAAATTTAAAATTTTTCTTTACAATTTTGGGTGAAATGGCCAGCCAAATACCAGAAGAGGTACATATCCGGCATTGCATGCTTTTTGAGTTTCGCAAGGGTAGTAACGCAACAGTTGCTACCAAAAACATTTGCGATGTTTATCCAAATGCATTAGACGTTCGTAAATGCCAAAGGTGGTTTTCCAAGTTCAAATCCGGTAATTTTGATCTTTCCGACTCGTATCGATCAGGAAGACCAACAACGTTAGACAATGACGTGTTAAGTGCGGAAGTGGAAGCAAATCCGTGTCAGACAATCGAGGAATTGTCAAACAGTCTTAACCAACCTTGGTCGACCATCCAAGAACATTTGCAGCAGATTGGGAAAGTAAGCAGAGCAGGTGTTTGGGTCCCGCATAATCTGTCCGAAGAGAACAAGGCTAACCGATCCACCACATGCAACTTATTGCTTCAACGGCACAATACAGAAGCGTTTTTTGATCGCTTGATCACCGGAGATGAAAAGTGGGTTCTTTATGATAATCCAAAACGCAAAAGGCAGTGGCTCTCTCCAAATGAATCGCCACAAAGTACTGCTAAGCCAGGTTTACACCCCAAAAAGGCCCTTTTGTGTGTTTGGTGGAGTATTCGCGGCGTTGTTCATTTTGAAGTGCTGAAACCTGGACAGACTGTGAATGCAGACCTTTACTGTGAACAATTAGATCGTGTAAATAAATCTTTAATTGAAAAGTGGCCAGCGATTGTCAAGAGAAAAGGCGTTATTCTGCAACACGATAATGCAAGACCGCACTGCGCAAGACGAACCTTGGCAAAAATTAATGAATTGGGGTGGGAGGTACTGCCTCACCCACCATACTCGCCCGATGTTGCACCATCGGATTTCCATTTATTCCGATCGCTTCAACACTTTCTAAGTGGCAAAAGATTTGCAAATTTGGATGATATTCAAAATGCCATCTCTGTATATTTTGCTCAAAAACCAATTGATTTTTATCGATCCGGCATTGAAAATTTGCACACTAGATGGCAAAAGGTTGTTGATAATGAGGGTGATTATATCATTGATTAAAAATAAAAACTCGTTAAAAATTTATGTGTTTGAATTTAATGTAAGGAAACGACATTACTTTCCGGTCCCCATAATACATGTGGTTCGGAGAAAGTGAAGAGTGTTTGGAAAAGACGAACGATTAGGATGGCCGAACGTGACCGAATGTCTCAAGTGAGAGAGACTGAGGATTGGAATGAAAGAGAATTAATGGGAATGACTATACAGAGCGCGAGAAGAACGCAGTATGCGAGAGTATGACGAAGTATGACGACGAGAGTATGTCCGAAGAGTGTGTCGCGGACAGTATGACTAAAAAGACGATAAAACGAGACAACTAAAAGACGTACCAAGCGAAACTAATCACTGACGCTACATCTAACACTATTATCATTGTAATATGTAATATCATTAAATATACTTTAATATACCGCACGTTTGCAACAGTTATTTGGGGGCTCGTACGGGGATCGATCACTCAAAGACCTCTTCTCCAGAGATCCAAGTGATAGGAGGAGAGAAAAGAACAACAATTGTGTCTGGTAGATCCATTGATACAAACTTTGTATTATATATATTAACTTCGCGCGCGTGTGTGTGTGTGTATTTATCTATTTATTTATTTACGTATACCAACATCATCTATAGAATGCAGTTGAGCAAAAAATGCAGACTGACGTTATTTACATTGATTTTAACCCTTCGACGACTAAGTTTCTTTCGTAAATGCAACACGACTGGAGAGTGAACTTTATTTGGCGGTGTACACAAGTTTTGTTATCTATTTACCTGTTTATGTTTGCTCGTGTGTTTTGATAGTAGCACCGGTCACGTGTAAACATAGTAACGCTATTCGTACCTTATGCTGTCACTTTAGGTCTTGATAAATATTGAGTCTGTACATCTGTTATGATATTATTTGAAAAAGTAATAAAAAAAAAAAAAGTAAAATATACATGTCATGATAGAGTAGTCCAGAAACTTACGTACAAGTGTTGAAGATTTTTTAACGTACGTTCAAGTAACGAAATAATCATCGATCGTTTCGTTTCTAGAACTTTCAGAAATAACCGAGAGAGCTCTTTGACAGACGGTTAATATGGAAATACGAAAGAACGTCGAACGAAATTACAAAGTAATTTTCTCATCAGTGAACTCGATGGGGCCGTAATGAAACATGAGAAATAAGATTATTTATACTGGCGTTCTTTATAATCGCATTACATGCCAAGCGCATAAAAACATTTTACAGACACTGCTTCACGTGATTTCCTTGCCGTAAAAAATGAACTGAAATATATTTTATTATTTTTATTACATTACTCGACATATTTTTATAAAAATAGTAACAATGATTGAATGTATAGTAAATCACTCGGACAAAATATTTTCATTCTTTTAATACAATTTTTCCTAAGACATTTTTTATAGTTGAAAAGAATACGAAAATCGTTGCAAGCTCTTTAATCGTTTAAAATGGCCTTCACAGTGCCATTTTCTTTTCGATTTTTCATATACAACTTCTTAATGGTGCGAAATAGAACGAATCGTTTCGTACGATAAATTTTTAGTCCTTAGTGCTCTATCGTTCTGTTGCAAAAAAAGTTTTAAGAGAAATTATGTCAAAAAGTATTTTAGTTTATCTTTTTTTTTTAATTTTACTTTATTTTATTTTGTTTCGTGGTATATTCTTAAATTATTTTGTTTATACTCGAAGCCATTTATAAACTTATAATTATAATAATGATAATAATAATAATAAGAAGAAGAAGAAAAAGAAGAAGAAGAAGAAGAAGGAGAAGGAGAAGAAGAAATTGTAAAATTCAATAACTCATTTTTCTGTGCAATTAATATAATGAGCATTAAATTTGCTTTGTCGGTGTCTAAGAAAATTACGAACAATGTGAATTTTACTTGGAAAATAATGATGATTGATAAGTATATCTTTCAGACAAACGGATTTACCGCTAGAATTCGAGCACACGTACTGAAACAAATGCAGAATTAATATTAAATTAATATGGAGTAACACCAGTCTGTGATAGTATGCAGCAACATTCATAATAGAAAAATAACTGAACTCTACTTTTCGAGAGGCTTCTTAACGGATAAGTTTACTCACAGCTATTTCAATTATTTATTTGATGTTTTGCGTAACATGCCTCTTCATTTAAGAAACAATACAAAAGAAACATAGCACACGTTGCTCTTCCACACTGTGTTGCGTTAGTACAGAATTGACTAACTAAAAAATTCAAGAATAAACGGATTGGCCCCCAAAATCGCAAGATTTATTATCGTGTAATTCTTCGTCCCTGGATATTTAAAAACAAAGTCTTTCGACGCCTGTTTAAAGTGTCGATACATCGCGAGAAAGGATTATTGGACCATGCGGGGATGCTGCAAAATATTGAAACAGAATTCGTAACGAGACTGGAAAATTGCATCGATATGAAATAACGAGACGTTGAAGAACTACCCCAGAACGGATCGATAAACGATTCCAAATTAAACACGGT
Organism: Ptiloglossa arizonensis; assembly: GCF_051014685.1. Lineage (NCBI taxonomy): Eukaryota > Metazoa > Arthropoda > Insecta > Hymenoptera > Colletidae > Ptiloglossa > Ptiloglossa arizonensis. Next base: position 8,817,685 of record NC_135048.1, on the reverse strand, counting down.
AACCGTGATTGAAGTTAAGTAATCCGTAGTGTCGCGAGAATATCTGTCTCTGAAGTTACACGCGTGTGTTTTCGAACACCCTGTATATCGGCAATTTTTGCGCAGGACTCGCGCAAACTCTCGAGTTCGATCGCGTTGCTCGACGCGAGACGCTAGTACGCCCGAATAATTATCATAAAAGTTCCATTTATTCTACCGAGAGCGACTCTCCCTCCCCTTTCTCTCTCGACGAGCAAAATACACGAGCTTTGATCTTCGAACGTTTTGCGAAGACGTCGAAGGAAGGGAGAAATAACATTTCGAGATTACTGCCGAATGAAATTGCCGTACCGTTTCGTCGCAGTGGATACATCTTAATCGTGCAGTCTTCGATGAACTCGCGACGACTCGCGATCACAATGACGGGCCGGGGGCGACTTTTAAACGTGAATGGAGTTCGTTCGCAATGCAGGCAGCACTCAGTTTCGATTACTAGAATCAGAGAACAGAATTTTCGACCTTGATCCGTCCACGACCCTCGGAGAGCTTCGTTGGTGGAACGATTCGAATCTTACGAAAGGAACTTCAGAAGTGACTCTCATCGATTTGAATGGAATTTGGCTGGCTCGTAGGAGGAGGATCTTTTTCAGAAACAGTTCGATGCATGGTAGAGTAATTTATTTCGCTATCGGTACACGCGTGCAGAAAAATAAATATACAAGTGTATATTTAATGTAATGTAGAGCTTCGTTGGTAGAACGATTCGAATCTTACGAAAGGAACTTCAGAAGTGACTCTCATCGAATTGAATGAAATTTGACTGGCTCGTAGGTTGTGAGGAGGATCTTTTTCAGAAACAGTTCGATGCATGGTGGAACAGGTTAACTTTCTCCACGTGAGTAATTTATTTCGTTATCAGTACACGCGTGCAGAAAAATAAATATACAAGTGTATATTTAATGTAATGTAGAGCTTCGTTGGTAGAACGATTCGAATCTTACGAAAGGAACTTCAGAAGTGACTCTCATCGAATTGAATGGAATTTGACTGGCTTGTAGGTTGTGAGGAGGATCTTTTTCTGTAAACTTTCTCCAAGTGAGTATTTCGCTATCAGTACACGCGTGCAGAAAAATAAATATACAAGTGTATATTTATATAGTAATGTAGAGCTTCGTTGGTAGAACGATTCGAATCTTACGAAAGGAACTTCAGAAGTGACTCTCATCGAATTGAATGAAATTTGACTGGCTCGTAGGTTGTGAGGAGGATCTTTTTCAGAAACAGTTCGATGCATGGTGGAACAGGTTAACTTTCTCCACGTGAGTAATTTATTTCGTTATCAGTACACGCGTGCAGAAAAATAAATATACAAGTGTATATTTAATGTAATGTAGAGCTTCGTTGGTAGAACGATTCGAATCTTACGAAAGGAACTTCAGAAGTGACTCTCATCGAATTGAATGGAATTTGACTGGCTTGTAGGTTGTGAGGAGGATCTTTTTCTGTAAACTTTCTCCAAGTGAGTATTTCGCTATCAGTACACGCGTGCAGAAAAATAAATATACAAGTGTATATTTATATAGTAATGTAGAGCTTCGTTGGTAGAACGATTCGAATCTTACGAAAGGAACTTCAGAAGTGACTCTCATCGAATTGAATGAAATTTGACTGGCTCGTAGGTTGTGAGGAGGATCTTTTTCAGAAACAGTTCGATGCATGGTGGAACAGGTTAACTTTCTCCACGTGAGTAATTTATTTCGTTATCAGTACACGCGTGCAGAAAAATAAATATACAAGTGTATATTTAATGTAATGTAGAGCTTCGTTGGTAGAACGATTCGAATCTTACGAAAGGAACTTCAGAAGTGACTCTCATCGATTTGAATGAAATTTGATGGGGTTGTTGAAATGAAATGGGCTTTATGTCTGGCAAGTGGGGTTGTGTTTGCAAGTAACGTGGTGTATTATACAATATCTATTCTTTGATGATTCTGACTTTATGACTTTGAAGCGTTATCTTGTTGAAGCATAAAGTTACTCTTTATTCCTAGTTTTTCAGCTCTTGGTAGTAGATGCTGCTTTAATATATTTAAATACATTCGCTGATCCACGATACCATTTATAATGTGATAATCACCAACGTCAGCTGCTGACATACAACCCCATAAGTGACGCCCCATCACGGTTCACGGTTGATATCAAATTTTCTTTTTGTTATTCTGCATTTGCTTTTCTTCAAACTTTTTTATCAGATGCGTTAAAGACACAAAATTTCGATTAGTCGGCAAAAATGACTTGATTCCAAAAATCATTTGATTTAGAAACGCAGTTTCGTGTAAACTCCAATCTCTTTCTCCGATTCACTGCATCAATTAATGGCTTCTTACAGCTAACTCGAGTCTTTGGATCAGCTCTACGAAGTACACGTCGAACTGTATCAAGACTTGCTATATTTTCAAACGGAGACAATAGTTTCTCACGTATTTTAGGTGCAAAGATATGAGAATCCTGTTTGACAACCCTCAATATGCGCGTTTCATCACGATTAATCGATAGTCAGTACTTTTGATCTTCCTTGTCACGGTTTATTTATAATGGTTTTATCTTCTTTAAACTTTTTCAATATATGTTGTATTGGCAGTTCGAGATCTTTCCGTTATATTTGCAATATCTCTTTCAGAGTTTCCTTCTTTCCATAATTTTACAATAACTTCTCGTTTGGATAAATAGGTTTCATTTTTCTTATGCAGCACTTTCGATACTTTCTTTCTAACTATCTGAGACGAAATTAACAAAATACAGTAGACCGAATTACGTTCACTCGTTTTATTCATTTACTTGTTACGTTTCTTTGCATGCATTTTATCTAACATAAACATTGATGGACGGATGCTTTTGTATCCAAATTTTTCGATACGCTACAATATTTTGTTGAATTTTTCATTACATACGGTACCTATGAATTTCACAAAATGTCAGTTTACCTTGTGTTAATAAAAATTAATTTCTCTACTGTTTATTTAAATTTCACGTGTATTTCTCCTCTCTGTTCTCCGCACACTTTACACTTCATACACTTTAAACACTTATGCAGCTGATCATAAATATTATTGTTCAATAAAATTCTTATTTATTCTCGCGAAGCAGTACTATTTATCACGCAATTACACACATTCCTAAACAACGATCACTGGCCACTTCACCGCACTTTCAAAATAAAACGTTTAATTTCTTCTTTAAATGATTACCGGCACGATATCGGTAACTAAATTACTACAAGGTTAATATGTACGTTCAATATGTACTCTAATTGCAATTAAATTTAGCAAAGTGACAAATCCACATCTAGAATAAACGTAACTGTAATTTTAGCCGTAGATGATAAATCAATTTCGATAAAAGTAGGTATAAATATTTGAAAAGCCTTGTAGTCGAGCATGTTCGTTCAAGAAAAGGATTCGTTACAATTTCGTTGGCCTGGATTCGAATCTAGTCAGAATTAGCCAACGTCTTTATCCGAATTTAATTTAACGGACACAGCAGTCACGTATCGTTAATTTTGAAAAAGAATCGACACGTGAGATTTTCATTCGCGAAAGATTTATTAATTCGTTCCACTGGACGGAAAAACAGTGGTCAGAAGTTGTATTTATCGACGAAAATAAATTGTCCAAGATCCGACGAAAAAGTTTATGCGAGACGTCGCGTTGGCGAGAAATATAATACAAAATGTATCGAGTGAACCTTCAAAGATAAATAGATGGTTGGTCCGTGTTTGTTTGAACCGATACGACCCATATGGTACTGGTCCGATTCCATTGTATCGAAGGAACAATGGATCGTTTTGTTTATTTAAACATTGTTAAAAACATTCTCTTGTCATTTATTAGAGAATATTGCTGCAAGCATATTGGATTTAAAATCGATAACTTAATAACCAAAATGAGTGACATATACTCGGAAAATTCGATATTTGCTGGAAAAATGGCGTCGAAGTCGTAACCGGCTTCAAACATTGGGTACAAACGACATCAGTTTCGTAAATTTTATCGACTTTTTCTATACTCCTAGATACACGTAAGTAATATAATCAAACTAAAAAAAGAATATTAAAAAAGCTTTACTTTATTCATATTTCCTCTACTCAGTATCGTTACATCACGTTTTATATGTCTGATCCCTTATGGCACCGATTATAGCGTACAATTGAATATTTGTTAATTATTATCCAGATTGAAGAATTATGTTGCGAATTAAATTTGAAAAAAATTCAAGTCTATTGTAAGTTTTTTCTGACTAATTGCCCATCAGTATAGCTTTCCTTGCAAGATCCGAGTCATTATCCGAAAATAAAGTGTAGAATTATATTTGGTGTATTTTCGCCCGATCGATTTCATCGAAAACGAATCACTATTCCAAACAAATTAATCGTTTACTTATTTACGATTTACCTTTTCGCGTAAAAATACTCCCTGCTGGATAGTATTGCCTTTGTGGAACACCATTGCTACCAAGGTTAGAACTCGAGGTGGAATCGAAAATAGTCGAACAGTGTCGCCATTACGGTTTTTGCTCTTGGTGTCGTGACGTGGCTCGAAGCGTCGAGTTTGAACAAAGAGATTTATCTTGTAATTCGAACGTGGTAAACGTAGCAAAAGTTTCTGTCGTTAGTTTCTTAGTAAGAGTGGTTCATCGATCCTGGATTCCGATCTCGTCGATTAGTGGTCGGAGAGTCATTTCGTTCTTCTTTAGTGAACACGAAACACGATTGTTTCAGACTGTACGAACGTTTTATCAAATTATGCATTCCCCATTTTGGAAAACTGTCTTTCCGAACAACCCGATACTTTCTTCCTTCCACGAACCCACTCCAACGGTGTGCACCGTACACGTACAAGTTTCGAATCCAAACGATAGACGCTCGAAACTACAAAACTATTCGCGACGTGTTCGTCCCGATCGCTAACCCATTCCACGCTAGACGGAATCAACATTTCCATAGAAAGAAAATTCGAAGAAACACAAGTAGGGGGATCGAGGAAACCAGCAAATTCAGCGACTCTTGCGAATTAATAGCCCGCGTGGAATTGAATTTTCCACGAGGCGGAGGGAGGGAGGGGGTGGGGGGTGGATTATCCGCGACGCGATCCAACCGGTCGAGAACCTTTCGGTTGTTGAAACCGCTTCCGGAATACGGGAGTAGTAACCATTCGTCTTATTGCTGTGCTTCGGTCCCTCCCCTCGGGCCCTCTTTATTCCTACATGTTTACGTATGAAAATGATGCGCCTGAGGTAGACCCTGTCTCTTTTCGAGTGGCTGTGGAACTGGTTCGCCCAAGGTTCCTACGTACCTCTAGATTACTCGCGTTTCCGGCCTGGGTGTTTCCCTAGCTCTGTGCGTCGGTATTCCATGCGCGCATACGTTCGTTACCGTGGTATTATTACGTCTGGCAATCATTCGGACTCGCGCAGCCTTTGGCGAAGTAACCGGTAGCGCAAATTGCTCCTCGCTAATCAGATTTATACGGGACTCTCGTAATTAAGGCGGTTTCCACGCCCGGCGTGTTCACGGTAGCCGAGCACGAATCCATCGAAGATAACCGGGCCCCGGATGGATGGAACGCAGTATCGTTTCGTTATAGGTCGTTCGTTTGAGTAGACAGACGCGACTTGTGACGAAACAGATCTGTTGGAACGAATGCAACAACGATCCTAACACTAAACGTACCGGCATTTTTCTATACCTAATCTTACCATACGGGGTCATTTGACCCCTTATGAAATAAACGTAGATTTTTCGTAAGAAATTCTTTATTTATTAAAGGAAATAATTTGCAACATCGTTTCCGATTTCGTATAAAATGAAACACATATTTTTATCGTTATAAACAAAACAAATACATTTTTTACATAGGATGGGTTTCTCCTTCGTACATTTCCCGCGAACAAATTTTTTTACAAATTATGCAAGTTTGTGTTGTTTTATCGCCCGCGCGCAATCTTATTTGACATTTTTTCCTGGATTGAGAATTATTATTGGAGCTGCTCGATACTCCTTCTCGTTGATTTTCCTTTTCTTCTTCGCAAAATTCGAGGTACTCTGTGACAAGCTCGTCTGCTAATTGTAACAGGAAAGATTGCCTCGATAGCTCCAACCCAGAGTATCTGGGTGACAGTAGTCAAAGGTGACTTTGAGTGACAGTAGAATGGTGGGGATAATTGAAATATAGGCAACTCTATTGAAATTTAAACGAACATTACCATATGTAAGAGGATTATGGACAGCTTTGAGCAATATTTGTTCGGTTACAAGCCTTGGAAGATCGAATAAGACATCGATCGAATAAGGATCGAATTTGACCCAATATGATTCGCAATTTTCTCCAGAGGTAAACTTCTCAGCTCCGTACAGTATATCGCGAAACGACATCGAGACAATTTTTACTTGTTTTTACGAGTCGTGACACTCGTCGATACCGCCGTACAGACGTGAATAATATTTCGGTCGTGAACTATACGTGTCACGTAACTCACTTTTCGAAATGGACGATAATAACAACGATAAGAACAGAAATACGTGCAAGGTAATTCTCTCGTCAGTAAACTCGAAAGCAATGTCGTCGCCTGATCACCGCGGTGATAATCCTGTGTTTGCATAACGGAGATGACTGTGCGCGTATATGCACGAATCGAAAACGAAAGTCCCAAAATTGAAATACTACGCTGCAATAGACGACGTCGACGTCCAATCGACGATGAAACAGCGATATCTACCACTTCATCGATAGATCGCTGTGTACAAACACGGGATTATCGTCACGACGTCTAGACGAAGTTATAGCTTTTGGCTATACCTTCTGGCGAGAGAATCGACTTGTATTTATTTCTTTCGTTCTTATGGTCGTTAGTATCATCCGTGTCACGACTCCCAGAAACAAGTAAAAATAAATAATATGTACGTTGGAGTCTGAATAACGATGAGATTTGGATCGCTTAGAATCTAAAAAAAATGGCGGGAAATTCGAATTGCTTCGAACTTGATTCGAAGCCTTACAACCCTTGGAAATATCGATTGCCTTAAAATTTATGATCGTTTTAAAAGTCTTGATAATCTTAATAGTCTTTGAAGTCTTTATCGTGTTGGAAGTTTTGGAAGTCTTGGAAGTCTTAAAAGTCTTGACCGTCTTGAAAATTTTGGTAAGTTTTAAAAGTTTAACGAGAGTTTTGCAACTTCGCGCGCATACAATATTAAAAGAAATTTCGAAAAAGTTGCGGTTATTATAAATACATGTTCTTACGTTATTGGTTTTTATATTTTGTGATACACAAAATGAATAATAATATAGAAAAGGGTACTCAATCATTTGGACAAAAATTTGAAAAAGGAAAAATAATAAATATGAACGAATACTTGTACTGTACTAAAATCATATTCAAAGTTATATACAGTATTGTACATAATACAGTATAAAATAATAATTATATGTAAAGTTCGAGAAATAATAATGCTTTTATTATATTTTCTGCTTTTGGGTAAATCTTTTTACAAAACATCAATGTTCAAGGATAGGATAAAATTGATTACGTTAATTTCGCGTGATGGGGATACTTTGTCGTATTATCTTTCTACCATTCTAATAAATCTCAATATCTATTAACGTAAATTTTTGTTAAATAATTTTCAAATGTGTTCGATATTCTAGGTCGATACTGCAGTATGGATCTGAATAATATTTCGGTCGTAAACTATACGTGGCACGTAACTTACTTTTCGAAATGCGATACATATAAATAAAAGATAAGCTCGCCGAGAGAATAATTCGATGACACAGTTGGCCTATTTCATCTTTTGATCGACAGTCTCTGTTAGCATTTTGTATTACTCCACTTTACATACGATTCTATTATCGAAAATGTAATATGTATAAAGTGTACTTATTTCTTTTACAATATTTCATCCAAATCATTGAAAATCCTTTTCTATATTATTTTCTTTATTTTTCTCTCATTCCCAAGATATCAACATTCATGATTCGTGGTATGTACGTACTACAAGTTATAAAAACGAATAACGTAAACGAATGTATTTGATACTGATAACTCCAATTCTTAATTTTCTTTACTATTTTCTGTCAATAATATTGTTTGCATAAAAGTAATAAAAATAAACTATTGAATTCTCATCGAACTTTCAACATTTACCGTAACTCGTTGGAACAAAGTTTTCCAACCAAGGATTGTTAAAGAAGTGAATCCTTCAAGAAAAATTGTAACGCGAATCTACTCGACTTTAACGATTCGTTGAACCCTAGTAAAGAAAGGTTCAGCAAGAGCCACGACGTGCTTTTAGTTTAAAGGTTAGACTTAGATTGGCTCTTTATTGGCACGTGGTTCTATATATATGGTTGGTTTGGGTTTAGGTACGGTAGGTTAGAGTGGAGCTAGGGTGAGGTTCGGTCGATGTCATCTGGGTGTCGTTATCACTAGACTACGGGTTGTTTTGGTTATAAGGTCAAAGTTCAGTTGATATTATCTGGAGTTGCACTATCTCTGAATGATGAGTGGTTCTGATGCCTCACATCCGCGTATGTAGTTTGTTATGGGTATTCGAAAGAAGGATGGTCATCAGGTGGTTTCTTGCGACTGATAATAAAATTTTGATAAAATTATAAAATTAATTTTATATTTCTAAAGAGGAGTTAACGTCATACGATGTGTAGTTCTATTATCGAAAGAACTTGGTTTGATCTTTTACTAGGTTGTTCAATAAGTTTCGTCGTTCGATAAAATATATTGAACAATATAGTACTAGGTTGCTCGATAAGTATGTACTTTTGTCGTTCGAACAACCTATTATTAGATTTCGAATTGTAGAGGTTTTCATAGCGGAGCAGAAGGGAACCAACCAAATTTTCGTCTTATAGAGGTTTTCGAATTACATAGGTTCGATTGTATTAGATAAGAGAAAAGTGTTCAATGATTTTAGTTATTAAATTATCTTCTTGTACAAACTGTATAACTGTGTTCCTTGCGGTCCTCTCACCAAAAGGCACTCGCCTTCTCTTTTGAGACAATACCTTCGATTCGTTGGTTGTTGGAAGGTTGCATCGAGCTACTCGCCTCTCTTAACTCTTTGGAGTATAGTAGGTTAAAATATGTCCCATCTTTTTATCATAACACTAGAATTACCGACAGTGAACCTATTAGGATTCGTTGGTCGACAGAAGGTTGCATCGAGCTACTCGCCTCTCTTAACTCTTTGGAGTATAGTAGGTTAAAATATGTCCCATCTTTTTATCATAACACTAGAATTACCAACAGTGAACGAAAAGGACAAATTAATTTACGAGTACCATTAGTCGTTTATTTCGGATAATTGTCCACGAACATTGTAAGCAGACATCGTTAATAATTGAGTAATTTTAAAAAGAAGTTTCAAACAAGTCAAATTGACCCCATTGGTAGTTCTAGTGTTAATACCCTGATATGCATTGTGGGATATTTTTCAACCCACCGTGAAAAATTAAAGTAACTCCATGCAAATTGCAAAGTGAGACTGTTCATAGTCCATCTCAAATATAAACATCCGATAAATCTATTTTTTTACTCTTAGTTATCTCGTATCGTTTCACATGTTCAACAACTGTGCCTCAAAGAGTTGATACACCCAAGACTACGTTAAACGATCAATTTTTATAAAATTAAAATAACTCCATGCCAATTGCAAAGTGAGACTGTTAATATTCCATCTCAAAGTTAAACATCCGATTAATCTATTTTTTTTACTTTTAGTTATTTCGTATCGTTTCACATTATCAACAACTGTGCCTCAAAGAGTTGATACACCCAAGACTACGTTAAACGATCAATTTTTATAAAATTAAAATAACTCCATGCAAATTGCAAAGTGAGACTGTTAATATTCCATCTCGTAATTAAATATCCTATTAATCTATTTTTTTACCCTTAGTTATCCCGTATCGTTTCACACGTTCAACAACTGTGCCTCAAAGAGTTGATACACCCAAGACTACGTTAAACGATCAATTTTTATAAAATTAAAATAACTCCATGCAAATTGCAAAGTGAGACTGTTAATATTCCATCTCGTAATTAAATATCCTATTAATCTATATTTTTACTCTTAGTTATCCCGTATCGTTTCACACTTTCAACAACTGTGCCTCAAAGAGTTGATACACCCAAGACTACGTTAAACGATCAATTTTTATAAAATTAAAATAACTCCATGCAAATTGCAAAGTGAGACTGTTAATATTCCATCTCGTAATTAAATATCCTATTGATCTATTTTTTTACCCTTAGTTATCCCGTATCGTTTCACACGTTCAACAACTGTGCCTCAAAGAGTTAATACACCCAAGACTACGCTAAACGATCAATTCCACGACATTCCGATGGCTACGTGACTTCGACTCGCTGGTCATCCACCACCTCCCGTGAGAGTTGCACAGCTCCCGTTTAGTCTTCGGCCAGGGTTATTCGTCTTCGGGGAAGGTTCACGAGATACGCTTACTTCACAGATGTTCGCGTTATTTTCCCATTCGCCTCTGCGTCTGGTAGCTGGAAGAACTCATCTTTGAGGTTTTGTTGACCGCACGGACTCGGCCAAACACCAATATCCAAGCCTCTAGCTATTTACACGGAATCGCATCGAGGCTCTTCACGCGGCACGTTTCGTTCACGGAAACGCCCAAGAAACCTTCGGATTATTTGAAGAAAGTTCTTCGGTCAGATTAGAGTTCGACGACAGGAAGATTACTCGACGAACTACGGGCGCCGTTTTTGATTGGTCCCGGCACTCTGTCTTTTTCTTCACGGGTAACCTGCCCAGGAGATTTATCGGGAAGCGGGATTAAGCGCCTGGATATCAATGAACGAGATAACACCAATGAGAACGAAACAGTATCACGGTGGAATAACTAATGTATCCGATCGCTGGCTAATACGGTGGAACGAACAAGGGAAATGCAAGACCTTCGTTGCACCGATCTAGATGAGGCTTTGCATATTTGTACATTTAATTATCCCGATTTACTATGTATAGCACCATAAGAGCAGATGCTCGGTAGTTTTCTAATTATTTATAGTTAAAATTTCATCGTTGCGTGTAATTGAAGAATAGTTTAATTAGTTAGTATTTCTTCAAGTTGATGGTGGTTCTTTCTGTCAGTAGACTCGGGTTCGATTCTCAGCATTTTTTAATATATTTTTTTTCATTTATTCCAATTAATTGGATCTTGATTAAAATAATTTTACCTTTTACGTAAAATGTGGTACTTGTATACACAAAAGAAATTGAAAATTTATTATTACTTACAAAATTGAAGAAAAAATTAGAAATGAATAAAAAGAATGGATTCAATTGCATAATTTACAGAATCAATTATCCAGTTGTGCCTGAAAACGAAACAAATGTAAATGTAAAAACTATTGATTACGTAATATCAAATAGATATATAAATCAAAACACTTACAATTTATGTACAACAATGGTATTTACTTTTGTATATATAACGATAAGTACCACATTTTAACGATTCCGTCACTCCTTTTTAATGAAAATATATTTTTGTACACAGATTAAAATTTCTCGTTATTCTACGTAAAAAAGTATCTGGGTGAAACGGTAAAACAATGATCAGGTCGCAAGAAATTTTAAACAATCTTCTTCTTTGTTACTTTGTACACATTTGGTAAAACAGTTTTTAATTATTTTCGTACCCAAATTACGGTGAACCGAACTAGTCACTTTAGTTCCATATTTTTTGACAATTTCATGTTTGAGATAATCCTTTAGTATACGACAGAATAAAGCAATACTTGTAGGAGTAGTAATAAAATAACAGTAAACAATTTTAAAGGACAATTTAATACGTGGAAGAATATAAAACGATTCACTTGATGTTTAAAATTATTAAGTGTTCGAAAAATATTTAATATCGACCGTATGAATAAACTATTGATTCCATTGTTTTCACCACAAACCTTAGAGTGACATTTTTGCAACAAAAGAATATGATGTCCGATGGACGTGGAGGATATTTTAAATAGAAATAATTTTAAGATTCGAGGACACAAAACGAGCCCATTGATAACTTTATACGCAAAATGATGCTCAAAGGTAGTACGTCTTTTTCTAAGGGGTACTAAATGAAGCTCAGTTTGAAGTTGTGTATAGTTCAGGTCAAATATTGACATGGGATGCCCTATACGGAAAGCACATAAACGCAAGAACTTATATCGAATACTATTCGGCTGCAGTCAAGTTCCTGATACGGAGATCAAACAAGTGAGCAATATACCAGGCGAGAACGGACTAGGGTGATAAAGTACAATTTTAGGATAGGTACATTTTTCAAATATCTTGACTCTCTATTAATAAAACGAAGAATTTGATACGCAGTGCTCGTTAAATTTTGCATAAGAACAGAAAAGGATTAATTGCACGAGAAGGTAACACCAAAGTCTCGTATATCGCCAGTAGATAAAAGAGGTATATATTAAACTTGGTTTAATATACAAGTAAACATTTTAATGTTCTTTTTATGGGAAAAACGTACCACCAACCACCTTCGAAATGTTCGATTTATTCCGGATAATAGATAATAGAGTGGAAAATATCAAGTCATTCGCGAACAATAAGAAATTGCAGATTTTAAAGCATTCATAGATAGTCATTAATAAATAAGAAGATATTTAGTTAAAACATCTCGCTAATCAATGACGTTTGTATCATTTTCTCTCTATATCTGTTTGCGTAGAACGACGAGAGAACTCGTTAAAAAAATGTTCCAAACGTTGAATATACAATCTGCAATGTTGCGTTTATAAAAACAATGCGGTGCTACGAATATAGTAACCGTCGAACCGTTTGTTTCATTTATTTTACACTTTTTTTCTAACAGCGCCGATAACGGTGTTACGGCCCAAAATAATTCCGCGAACCACCCTGTACATACGCAGATATTGCACGGTGTTTGAGCTACACGTACTATGCAGTGATTGTAAGTTGCCAGGGGATCAATGTACTCGTCACATCTCGAATTGCATGCATTTTTGTTATCGACTAAGGCGGTTGTGTATTCGAGACTATCGCGTGACAAACGTCACGAAGTAAAAAGCGTCGAAACAGAGCGAGACCAAGCAATAACGAGCGAAGACTGGAATGCATTGGCGTAGTCACGGATTCAAAATATTATTTATCAGCGAAACAGGCAAATTCTTCTACATTCTGTATTATAATTCGTAATATAATTCCGATTAGTTCTACGCAGTAACAATTTTTGTCAGGAACAATGTATTACGATTACGTAAAATTTTCTTGTTCACTCATTCTACGCATTTGACTAGTTGTTCTCGTGCACTTATCGTTTCGTTAGCTTCTTTTTTAATAACTTTCTCATTGATAAATAATTGTAGGTTTACAATTTCCTACGATCCGCGAAACGGTGCCTTCTTAATATTTTAACTGTTAAGTACCCAAATTTTGATCACTTTTTAACATCTTTCTTCAGAGTCTGGTATACTTTTTCTGAAATTTGTACTAAAGATATTCTCCATTTTGTAGATACAGACGAAGAGGAAAACAAATTTTAATCACGTTTTAACATCCTTCTTTCGAATGTGCTATATTTCTATCGAGGTCTGTACCGAAGATACTCTTAATTTTGTAAATATAGACAAGGAGAGAAATGAATTTTAATCACGTTTCGTGCTATACTTTCTCTAAGATCTGTACCAAAGATGCCCTTAATTTTGTAAATATAATGAAAAGGAACAAATTTTGATCACTTTTAACATTCTTCTTTCGAATGCGCTATATTTTTCTGAGATCTGTACTAAAGATGACCTTAGTTTTGTAAGTATAATGAGGAAAAGAACAAATTTTGATCACTTTGTAATATCCTTCTTTCAAATGTGTCATATTTTCTCTGAGATCTGTACTAAAGATGCCCTTAATTTTGTAAATATGTACGCGAAGAAAACAACAAATTTTCTATAATCAATTTTCAATATCCTCCTACAAAGTGCGTTTTATTTTTGTCGAGTACTCCGATGCAATAGGATTATAACCTAAATGTGAGACTTCTTTGTGGAGATGAAATCAAGTAAGGCCCTAATTTTCTTGCTCCTCTATCGTTCAGTTTGTAAGAATTTGGCAACGTACTATCTCTACATATACTAAAAGGGACACGGTGCCGCGTAACGTGCTCCGCCTATGGTCGGGAGCGGAGTGGGGGAAATACCTGGCGACCAATCCACGCGTTCCAATTGGTCGAAACTGTAGCAATCCTTTGCGAGAAAACCGCTCACTCTACACGCCTAGTTTCTTTCGACTTGTTATCGCGTTGTCGAGCAGAGTACGTCTAAATAAAAAAAAAAGAAAAAAAAGTACAGAAGAAGTTGCAGTACTCGAGTTTCGCGACAGTACTTCTTACATCGAATCCTCTCCGAGAACTCGCGAAAATATGAACGAAGGTTACGAATAGACCTTCGATGAATAAAACCGTGTCCATTTATCAACGACCTCGGAAGTAATCTATCCTTCCTCGTGGTTCTTTAAAGTTCATGTGTCGTTAACGCCGTAAAGAAATGCCCACGTACACCGTTGAAGATTTCCTTGGTTTTTCAACGCGTTCCGTGTAATTAACGGTCGGTTGGCTAGACCATACAAGGAACATTCAAATTAGAATTGCAATTTTTTAGTCCACCACCGTAAAGCGTAACGCTTTGTACCACACTAACATCCCGTTGGTCGTTGTTGCGTTCGTTTTGTAGTTTCGCTTTAGTTTCTGAAGTTAATCCATTACCAGGCCCGGTTCTTTCTGTAATCGCGATGCAGTATTCCGCTTATTTGTACAGGCGATTACGGTGCGCGAGCAACTTTAAACGCGGCTTAAAGTCGGCCGGGGAAACCGGCAAGGACGGACAGGAAAGTTTCGTGATTGTGTCGCGGGAACAAGACGTATTAGAATCATACTGGGTGCTCCTAACTGATTTATAAAGCCGGTTATCAGTGGTAAAGCGCGTTAACGCGGTTGTCGATACAATTTCTGGCTTAAAATTACAAACTTTCCCGCCCTGATTCTCATAATGGACTTTGGGACTTGCAGGTAGCTAACGGTTTTGTTTTCTACCTCCGAGTTTAGTTTCGCGTCTGCAACGTGTTTACCCGTGACAGAATTGCTTTCTAAATTTTCTAACGCAGTCTCTTTCAAACAACGAAGGCTACTTTTAACACGCTTCTGCAATTTTATTTGTATTTGAGATTAGTTTATACTTGCATCTTCTGCATACGTAGAGTAGGTGGTTCGTTGATAATGGTTGTAACGGTTGTAATCGCAAACTGGTGGCTCCGAATTCTTCAGCAGGTATTCCTGAGCAATCTTTGAGTGTTCATCTTCTGGTCTTGCAATGAATATCCTGTCTTGTTTGCTCATATTCCGGGAAGGCATTTGCTGGTGGAAATTTTGCACAATATTTTGCGTCTTCGATCTATTTGTCGGTTCCATATCCTATTCCATTCTTCTTTTTCAATATTATGAATCGACTTGAGGAGGTCTTGGTAGGGAATTGGATCATTTGATTCAACAGATAGAGAGTTTCTTGCTTATTTTATGTAGGAATTAGCTTTTTAATTTCCAGGTATATTCCTTCGTGTGAAGGAAGTCATTAAGTTTGAATTATAGTCAGGGACATCAATGAGTGGATTTTCGTTTGTGTTAGATAAAAATCCTGTAAGTCTGGAATTTTTCCTCATTAATTGCTACTTTCTTAATTCTTTACGATTTACACATTTATAAAGATATTTCGTGAGTAGATTTTTTGAAATAAAGTGGTATATTTCTAACTTGAGTTTGTAAATTCTAAGTAGGTTTCTCGGATCTTTTGTACTAATTCATATTTGTTTCTTTTACTGGTGTTAATTATGGCTAGGAGAGTCTCATCGAGTCTGTGTAAATGACTGTTGGAGGTTGTTCGTTTGAATGAAATGTAAGGCTGTTGTTTTATGACTTTGTCGTTGACTGTGATCGCTCTTCCGGTTCCCTGGTCGGTTTCCGATTCGTCGGTATACGTTCAATTATAATTTTCGTATTTGTTGCTTAACCGTGGAAATTCAGTTTTGTGTTAAATGTTGCTCTTTTGGTTTCGTTGCGGTCGACCTGTGAGATCCTTTACCCCGGCTAGAAATTATTACGCCGGTTAAAAGTTAATTGTGAAAATGCCAGTTTAAAAATATTCAACGGAAAATTAAGCGAGAAACGATAAGTCTCCGCAAGAGCTCGGGAGAAAATATTTTAATTTCAAAACATCCGACGAACCTAAAATACGAACACTCGGAGCTTTTCTGCCACGCATTTGTATAATACTATATTCCGGGGAAAATTTTTACCACTTTTTCGGAGTGCATAATTTACGAGGATCCGTCTCTTTTACCTTGCATTTCCCCGGAAGTGCGGAGTTTATTTTTATTTCTGGAAGCGTAGCTACCGGCGTTTATTTCGTTTATTTTCCACGAGCATTCTGGAGAAAGTACAAATAGGTAGACGAGCGGGAGCATCGTTTACTTTAAAATTTCCTCGTGTCGTGCGCGCAAAACGCCCCGTCTATTCGTAAAAACGGTGTCTTGGCCGCGAACGTCTCTTCTTCCGTCACTCTTCCGTTAAAAGTTTCTCAATCGTTGTAAATCATTCCGCGTGCGAACGCGAACACGTAACACGGTTCGCTCTGTTTCTCGAAAACAACGCTCCCAGTTGCGTTCAATTGCAATTCTCCTCCAAAGGTGCTTATTTATGCCACGGTGGCACACGTTACGTTAAATCAACGCGCGAAACAATTATTTTTACGTTAACGCATCGTGGCTGCAATTCACTTTCAGATATATCAAAAATTATAATAATTATAATAAGAATAATAATAATAACAACAACAACAACATACTTTTTATTTTATGCATAGCTCATCGACCATTGTCACAACGATTACGGTAATGATTATTATAATAATTATAATTGCGATAATATTTATATCTAGAATTATACTTATTATTATAATAATTGTAATTGCAATAATATTTATATCTGTATTTATATTTATTATAACGATAATAATTGTCAGGAAAGTAACTGTAAATTATAGAGATAATGTAGGAAGTCAGCATACTGGATGTTCCGCATAACTTTACCATATTAAACATTCGTTCTTCGATGATGGAAAGATACCGAAATACAGAGAACGTGTTCACCGATATTAGTCGAGGTAATCGAACGTTTATTTGAATGTAATTAGGAATAAATGAACGAATCGTTGCCTAGAAAATGTATGGAGATTGATTTTAAAATGGTCAAGTTAAGCGGGACACCCTGTACATAGAGCGATATACCAGAGAGAGTTACCCACTCGAATATTTTCGAAACTGTTGACGATGACAAAATATGTTTCGGACAACGGTTAAATGATTTCGAGAGCCACGTAATCCGAGTATTTCCTATGTGAACGCGTCGAGGGCACGATCGACTTTGTTGTTTTAAATGGAATCATCAACATTTTCCAATGCACTGATCGATGCAGCTGATCATTCTCTGAACATGTACATAAAAATATCGACATTCGATGATTGCTACACCGCTCGAAAGTTACAAGAAACTTACCAAAATGTCACAAAAGTCTAAAACAGTAATGGTAATTCTTTAAGTATTCGCAATAAAAAATAACCTCTCGTACTTTACATTACGAGTTACGCATAAAATAAAAAGTATGTGCAATAATTTACACAGAATCTCACCGACACTGTTAACAACAATTAGATCTTTTCCTCGCTTATATGTTCTCCATGTGGTATAAATAATGTTATTTTACCTCTGTTAATTTTAATACCGTTTTATTCATCTCGTAGAATGCTCCACAAATTCGTTTATGACTTTAAACACTTTTCACAGTAGTTTAAATATGTTTTTTATTATTTAAAACAGCCGAAGGACTAAATATTTTTCTCTCAGCTTAACTAATACCAAAACCGTGCCCGTAAACATACTCTGGAGTAAAGAAACATAATTTGAATAATTTCACTAACACTGTATACAATCAAAATTTGTTAACACGGGTAAGTGTCTTAGAATTTTTGAACAGGGTTGCATATCCACAAGTAGTAGCGTGATTTACAGTATTGTAATTGAAATATCTTCTAAACCAATGATTTTCTGTCGTGTGTGGTCTAGTACTTTCTTTATAAGCAATTGCATCGAAACATATAGAACGCGTCCACATAGAAAATACTTACTCGAGTCGGTATGTGTACATTCTGAAATATTTTTCAGTATCGTCAACAGTTCCGATGATATTTGAGTGGTTGATACAAATAGGTCACCGTGTATACTCGGTGTGTACAAAAGTATTAGACTACGGTTTGTAAATAACCGTATAGAGAGGGCTCGAGAGTCGTTTGAAGAGACACATCGAAAGACCTCGACGAGTGTTTGAAACGGGAAGTTGAGTTCGATGTCTCTTGGGAAAGAAAGAAGAGAGAAAAGGCTCGAAAGATACATATTTCTCTCACGGTGGCCGAAGACGACGAAACTCGTTCAAGAAGAGACGACGTACAGCTCGGAGATCACTTTGTCGTTCGATGTGTCGTGCTCAACTTCGAGTAACGCGAAGTGTACTATGCAGAGATCGTCCGAAGTTTCTAAAAACTGAACGACAGAGGATTCAAGGAACTGGGCCCATGTTCCGCCCAGTCCCCAACAAGAAATTCCCACATTGCATAGGCGTAGAGTCTTCGTATACGTGGGAAATGAACAAAACCGTGGATCTTGTTGCTTAATCAAATTCTTCGTGTACACTTACGAATAATGATCTTTGTCGTTTGATAAAAGTTATTGAATAATACTGTTCAATGTAGTACTACAATGTAGTACAATCGACTACAATGTGTTTGATGAAACTTATTGAACAGTACTGTTCAATGTAGTACCACAATGTAATACTATCGACTACAATGTAGTCGACAAAACTTATCGAACAGTACTGTTCAATGTAGTACTACAATATAGTACTATCGACTACAATGTGCTCGATAAAATTTATTGAACAATACTGTTCAATGTAGTACCACAATGTAGTACTATCGACTACAATGTGCTCAATAAAACTTATTGAACAGTACTGTTCAATGTAATGCTACAATGTAGTATAATCGACTACAATGTGCTCGATGAAACTCATTGAACAGTACTGTTCAATGTAGTACTATCGACTGCAATGTGCTCGATAAAACTTATTGAACAGTACTGTTCAATGTAGTACCACAATGTAGTACCATTGTCTACAATGTAGTCGATAAAACTTATTGAACAGTACTGTTCAATGTAGTACAATCGACTACAATGTAATTGATGAAACTTATTGAACAGTCGTGTTTAATGTAGTACTACAATGTAGTACAATCGACTACAATGTGCTCGATGAAACTTATTGAACAGTACTGTTCAATGTAGTACCACAATGTAGTACAATCGACTGCAATGTGCTCGATGAAACTTATTGAACAGTACTGCTCAATGTAGTACCACAATGTAGTACAATCGACTACAATGTGCTCGATGAAACTTATTGAACAGTACTGTTCAATGTAGTACCACAATGTAGTACCATTGACTACAATGTGCTCGATGAAACTTATTGAACAGTACTGTTCAATGTAGTACCACAATGTAGTACAATCGACTACAATGTGCTCGATGAAACTTATTAAACAGTACTGTTCAATGTACAATAATTACTCATTAATAAATAATTAACAAAATTCAAAGGTGTGTATAGCATTTAACAAGTAAAATATTCTATCAAAAATCAATGATCATATTTGAAGATATTTCTAGTAACAATTATTAGTACGATATGCTCGAAAATAAAGTTTATGTACATGTAGAGTATAATAATACATATACAGAGAAATTTTGTTCTCCGCAGGAAATTTCTTTAAGAAGGTGAAATCAAGTTTCGAAGGTTTTAATGTTTCTTTTATTTTTTCAATGCAATCCATCTTGGAATTCTTTTGCAACAGAACGACGAAGCACTATGAATATTTTTCATACGAAGAGTCTTCTTCTATTTCGCATTGTTACGAAATTGTATTCGAAAAATCGAAGAAAAAGTGTTACTGCAATGATCGATTTCAGTCGATTTCAAACGATCGAAGAGCTTGCAACGACTTTCGTATTCCTTTTAAGGTCGCAATTGCACGAGACAAAGCAAAAATTCTCTCACACAAAATATTCAATTTTCACAGCTCCATCGGTGAAAAAATCCCTCAAAAAGTTCCATCAAAGAAACGAAGAAACATTGAATTTTCAAGTCTCGATTTTATCCTCTCGAGAACACTTTTCGTCGACAAAAAAAAAAAAAAAAAAATCACGTCATTCGCGGCTCTATATGCTTCACACCTACACGAATTTTCGTTAAAATCAGACTTCCAGTTTACCTGAATTTCCTTCTAATACGAATCACGCGAAGTAAAACGAAATTATACGAGTACTATTTCGAACCAGTGCACATATTACAATAATTCGAAACGTGGCGAGTGCTCTGGTAACCTACGATCTCCGTATGGTACCTACTTGGTCTGAAAAATTTTTAACAGCCAGTTCGTACCGCGAGCGTTCGCTCGGTGCATATATCGGTGCATCGCTATCGGTTACACGCGACGCGATCGTTGTATTTCTGTGCACGCTTTTAAATCCGTCGGGGGGGGGAGGTCTGCTCGAACCTCGTCGAAGCGTACCATTTACATGCGCAAATCTCTATAGCAACGCGCCCAATAAGGCGGTCGAGTGGCGTTCGCGCACGGAAAATGCGTTTTCCGCTCGCCAGAGTCGCTTCGATTGTAATCCATGCGCAGGGGATCCGAGCTTCTCCCCGTTAATGGCCGAGCCGAGTCGTCTTCATCAAAAATCCTCTCATTACGCTGGCTAGTGGCCGAAACGTTCGAGCGTAGTCGATAAAGGTCATCGATATCAGGCGCGAATTAATGCCCACCCGCAGTAATCCAGCGCCGAAAAATTTTACCGGCACGGGGATGGCTTCCAATGGAAACGACTGGTTTTTGTCGAAGCGATTAAAATACGCGCGCGACCTCGAGCATTTCGAATTCAAGGCTCGAAACGGTCCCGTAACTCGTGGAGGGACAATTCGACTTCACGGAGAGTCGTCGTTCGAGGATTTCCTTCCGAGCGATGGTTTCTCGAGGCGAAAGTCATTTCGTTTTTCAAAATGGAGGATATGTAATTTAGTAAAATGTTTGTACACCTTAGAAAAATCATGTTTCATTTTCAGAAAAAAAAGAAAGAGAAAACGAAACGACTTTCCGAACAACCTGATATGATTTTGCAAATTGATCCTCGATGGATAATTTAGTTTTCTTTGCATTACCTTGTAAAGGTTATGGGAATTTCCAATCAGAATATGTGAATATCGATTCGAATGGAACGTGATGAGGGGAAATCGGAAGCGGAAAATTGGGTCGATGCGATTGATTGCTATATAAGTTTCGTCGTTCGATGAGAAACCAAGGTGTTAGGCTCGTCGTTTTATTTATCGAAAAATGGTACTACTGTTCGACGAACGTGTGTAAAGTTTCGTGCAGATCTGTCGATTCGTTCGTATATTCACAGTTGTTCAAAGAAGTATCGTAGTATGTTTTTTACCATTGAAAAAACGATAAAACTTACCGAACAATCTAGTAACTCTTTGGGGCATAATGGGTTAAGAAATGTCCTACATTTTTAATACCTTGATTATGGATGGTGGGATATTTTTCAACTCACCATGAAAAATTAAAATAACTGCATGCAAATTGTAGGGTGAAACTGTTGATATTCCATCTCGTAATTAAATATCTAATTAATCTATTCTTTAGTTTTAGTTATTTCGCATCGTTTCACACGTTTGGCGATTGTGCCTCAAAGAAACGTAATTTCTTCGTTCTTTCTTTGAGTTTTTATACTTGCATGGAAGCATGGATAAGCATGGATCTTAAATCGATCGTTTCGTAGTCGATTTTTCAGCGAATCGATTTTCCAGCTTTCGATCCGTGTCGATTCGAAAAATCGTTGTTTTTCAAAAAAAATCGGCGTGTATAAAAGTGTGGTCTACAAAAATCGTACGATTTCGAATGAGACACAATATGGCGGTAATATTTTGATTGGAATGGAAATTCGAAAGCAGTGCCACTCCCTAGATATCGTGAGGGTCGTTCTTTCAATTCTGATACGATAAAACAGTTTTCATTTATCGACTGGTACAATGGAAAACCAAGTGTCTTTTCAATTTTTAACGTCTTATATTTTCAGAGATGTCGAAACGATCTTAAGTTTCTCAAACGACACCGTATTTTTTGTTCAACGCCGCTTTGTCGTCTACAAAGATACAAATTCCATAACCGATAATAAGACGACCTCGAATCGATCTTAAAAAAAAAAAAAAAAATATAGAAACGTAAGGTCATCTCGATATCCCTGAAAATACAAATGGTAAAAGCTGGTAACGAGCCCTCTCTATTTATTTTCGTATTTCGTACGAAGTGTGTTTCGATCGAATCAATGTACAAAAAAATATTTCAGGTAACAGTTTTCACCGACTGATTCTGTATACCGTGAAAAGACCACTCTGGAACGTAAATTATATTCACATTCGTAATTTCCAACGAATTTTCGAGAATTAGAACGGTGAAAGCCAATTCTGGCTCATTTTGAACCACCGATGCTTAAAAAGCAGTGATATTTAATAACGAGCAGAAACATCGGTTCGAATTAAACAATTTTCCAACTTGGCGCGCGGTATTAGAAATTGGGTCGAGCTGCGGCCATTTTCCGAACCGAGCTGAAGAAAATTGGCGCAGGGAAAACATCGAATGGTGGAACAAGCGTTTCTTGTAATGTTCTTTTTTTTTTTTCTTTTTTCATTAAACTCAACGGCGCGAACACGTATGCATATTTGCGTTTCGATTTTCGAAACGCAAGAAACAACAATTCCACTCGTTGTTCGGTGTAAAATAATTATTAAAACGTACTCTCGAGCATCTTGTTACCGAACGTTTCGAACGATTTATCTCGGTCCTCTCGTTGCACGTAGAATAAAGTTACTCGGGAGTAATAAAATTCTGAAAAAGATTAATTCCTTGCTGTACCATTTAGCTGGACAAAATTCAGGCCCAATTGATAGGAGACGATCGCCCTAAACGAGTCAGAGTGATACGCGATAATAGTTGTAATACGAGTCCAAATGCTTTATGTGCACTAATTTAATTCTTTTCTTTCTTTTTTATATATATATATATACATTTTCTATAAAATCTACTGAAGCAAATAACATACGAACAATGAATACTTTGAAATATAAATAATAATTCTACAAATCCTACGTAATAGATAACAAACAATAGTTCCAAAACCATATTTAATTCATAAAAAGAACTGTAATAGAAATTGCAGTGGTTCGAGCGTCTTCTGGTGTGACTTCCTCAGGAGGAACGTAATAATACGACGCCTAAAATTAAACTTCATTGTTTTTTTATGTCTGATTTTAACGAAAGTTTGTGTGCACGTAATGCACAGTGGGCTACATATGCCACAATTCTTTCGTCGACGAAAAATGTTCCCGAGGGGATGAAATCGAGCCCTGAAAATTCAACGTTCTTTCATTCATTTAATACAATTTCATCCAAGATATTTTTCATAGTTAAAAGGAAAACGAAAATCGTCGTGAGCTCTTTGATCGTTTAAAATTGGCTGAAATCAGCCTTTACGGTGTCATTTTCTCTTGGATTTTTCAAATACGACTTCGTAACGGTGCGAAATTTTTCGTACGAAAAATGTTTAACTCGTAGTACTTTATCGTTCTGTCGCGAGAAAGTTCAGAGAAAAATTACATTGAAAATATAAGAAACTGTTGAAACCATCGAAACTTGATTTCATCTTCTTAAAGAAATTTCCTGTGGACAGAAATAATTTCTTCGTACACTATATACACTATTGTGCATTACATGCGGGCAAACGTTTGTTAAAATCGAACTTACAGTTTAGGGGAAGTTTTTCATGATATAGTATAGAGCAACCTGGTACTATACTGTTCATTACTTCATATGTGTCGTTTAATAAAACTTATTAAACAACCTGGTACTAGTGTATGGCCCAATCTTCGTTCCAAAATTTTGATCACGAGTCAAAGTACGAGAAAGGGTTAATAACCCCACATCGTGACGTTTCTCTAATCAAAGTGTCTGGAATCATTCTGTACGACTGTATTAATCCTTTAACAGTTTACCCCGAGCGACACTCGGGCTCGACAACGTGGCGGGACTGTTTATTCTACCATAGATATCTACGTTTATTATTGCGTGACCCACTTTCCACAGGTCTCTCAGTTTCTTCATCTGTTGTATTCTCTCATTTATTTTGGACAATTTGAATATCTGATCAATTCTGAATTAGTAAATTCGATAAGAATAGAAACGAATAAATGTGCAAACTGTCAAATGAATATTAAACAGTTTCAGATTTTAATCACGACACGAGAAAAGATAAGAAACTAATACGATTTAAATTTACGTATTTCTGACGCTTTATTTATTGCGATCGATAGTGCGAAAATTTCTATTGGAGTAGTATTGGTCGAAAAGAAATTGCATTGATACAACCACTGTGATCGGTAGAAACACATTTCATTGGTTTTATTCTACCAACTGCTAATAAAGAGAAGTAAACAAGACAATGTGTAGTATACTGTTCAAAACGAACCAATGGGGAAAAAGTTACAAGACAAACCAGTTATTATCGCTCTGCGATGTACCATTGTTCGATAAGTTTCGTCGTTTTTCCCATTATAAAAAAAAAAATACTGTGACACTTCAACTTTGAACAACTGTATAAATACACGAACGAGTCGACAGATCTACACTCAACTTTGCACACGTTCGTCAAACAGTGGTGCTACCTTTCGAAAAATAAAACAACGAACATAATAACTCCATTTCTAATCTAATCTGTAAAACTTATCGAGCAATTTATTACATCTTTGTACTCTGTACTCGAAAGTTTACCACGAACGAAACAATTGTCAAAAAGGTACGTAAAGCATCATTTCTTACATTTCGTATCACGGGTAAAGTGAATTTAACGTGCAAAACAGTAAGCACTCTTTCGGCCACATTTTACAAATTCGCGAACCTTTCGAATCAATGTTCTCCTCGCGCGTTCGATATCTCGCGCGTTCGATATCTCGCGAATCGTCGATCGCGAAACTTTCGCGCGATCTTTCAAGAAAGGACGATCCGTTTCGACCAAGTGTCCTCGAAACGAGAGACACGAACACAGGCAGAATGTCAGCAGCCCGAGGCGGAAGCGTAATCTCTCGTCGAAAGTAATTAGTCTAAAAAGGGCTGAACGAGAACCGGTCGGAAGTCGGAAAGGGAATTATCATCGGGTCCGGAACAATTTTTTAAAAAACTTTCCACCAGAGTGGGGAAGAAGGGGGTGGGGGTGGGGGCTGGATTAAAAGCGAGCGGCGAAATTATTTTCACGACGCGCGGCCGCGCTTTTATAAAAACGATGAAAGTATAGCAATTATTTGCAGTACAAAGTCGGAATATTGCGATCTTCGTTAATACTGCCCACTTTCAGCGAGTCGTGTGCAGTATAGTTTACATCCCTATTCGGTTATTAATATACCAGATTCGAAACGAGGAACGAGTACACCGGGATTCATTTAAAACGTTCTTCGAAACGTCGTAGTATTTTTTTTGTCAATTTAATCGAGGATAAGACGATTTCGTTGAACGCTAGGAAACTCGAGCCAAACGTCTCGGGAACATTCTACACGCAAAACTGAACCGAAAATGTAGAATGAAGTTTTTTTCATACAGGGTTTCGTTTTCACGAAAATCGAATTGGAAATTTTCTTTACGCGCGAACTTACAAACGATTGGATCTCGCCGATTTTTAATGAAATTTTGCTAAATTATAGAACCACGTATATAAGAATCGTAACCGGAATTACAGCCATAGATGATCGATTAATTGTACGAAAAATAAATGTAATCTTTGGAAACACCGCTCTGTTGAGTATACTCGAATTTTGGTTGAAAGATTCTTTGTGAGTATAGAACTACATAATTTCTTTCTAAGAATTCAATTAAAGCATTGACCGATTTTAATGAAATTTGATGAGCTTGTAGATCCACGTGTACAACAATCGAATCTGAAATTATAGCCGTAGATGATCAGCCAATTGTACAGAAAATAAGCGTAAACTTTGGAAAAACTATTCAGTGTAGGAATTTTTGGTGAATTTTATCTAAAACAATGAAAACACAAATATATGTTACGGTTACTATTGGCTACGATGCTCTAATACTCGACTGTACTCAGCTGAACAGTTTTTCTAAACGTTACATTTATTTGTACAATTGGCTGGTCATCTGAGCCTAGAATTCCAGTTACGATTGTCAAATACGTAGATCTACAAACCTAAAAAATTTCGTTAAAATCGACGAGGTTCCGAATATTCCCTTTGTAAGTGCACACGTGAACAAAATTTTCAAACTCGATATTCTCGTGCTTGAATTGAATTCTTGCAAAGAATTTCACCAAAAATTCCTAGGTTCGAGTATACTCAACAGTGCGGTGTTTCCAAGATCACATTTATTTTTCGTACAATTTATACGATCATCTACGGCTGTAACTTCGGTTACGATTGTTATACACGTGGTTCTATAATTTAGCAAAATTTCATTCAAATCGACGAGATCCAGTTCGGACGTACTCTTTGTAAGTTCACGACGCGTGAAGAAAATGTCCAACTGGATTTTCTCAAAATCGGAGCCCCGTATGAAAAAACTCGATTCTATATTTCCGATTCACTTCTATCCGGAGCATTATCCTTTTCCCTGTTTCGTACCACGTATCACTGTGTACACATTTCGTACAGTTTTCCGTTCGACGGAATATTTCGAAGGAAGAAAGCTACCGTATCTTGGCCCGAGTCGGCACCTCGCGAAATTTCATCGCTTCTTTGCGTTTTACTCGGCCATGCACGGCTGAACAGGAGGCGGGAAACGTAAAAGACACCTCGGGGGATGGTAGAAAGCAACGTGCTCGACACTTGCTCCGAACCGAAACTCGTTTCGAATCTATTACTACCTTGATCAAAAAGTTCTAGGACTGCCCCCCCGTGTGTCGCTGTCAATCACCCGATTGTTTCTTTTTTTTTTTGTTAGGTTACCATATCTGTCATTAACACTTCCTTCCAATTTCAGCATCATAGCTTGATATTTGTAAAAGTTACGTTGTACTGAGCACATCTCCTTTGTTCGTGTCTTCGATTTTGAAAATGGCATCATTTGAGCATCAACGAGTTTGCATTAAATTTTGTGTAAAAAACGGATTTAACGGTCCGCAGACCTTGGATATGTTGGAGAAGTGTTTCGGCAACGATACTCTTTCGAGATCAAATGTTTTTCGATGGCACGAACGCTTCAGAAGTGGTCGTGAGTCGGTCGAGGATGACAAACGCAGTGGCAGGCCGACAACGTCGAAAACCGATGAAAACATCGATAAAATTCAAGAAATGTTGTCCGAAAACCGCAAATTGACCATCAGAGAGCTGGCAGAGGACTTGAACATTGCTTATGGATCCGTTCAAGACGTTTTGGTTAGTGAATTCGTCAAAAAAGGCCAGATTTGTGGGCAAACAACTCGTGGATTTTGCACCACGATAACGCACCGGCGCACAATGCGATCCTTATCCGCGAGTTTTTGACGAAAAACAACACGAACACTATCCAGCAGCCTTCAAATTCACCAGATCTGGCTCCCTGCGACTTTTTTCTGTTCAACCGAATTAAAAAACCGCTTCGCGGAACGCGTTACAGTACCCGAGAGGAGGTCATGACAAAATCGAAGATGGCTCTGATGGACATACCGAAAATTGAGTACCAGCGGTGTTTCGAGGATTGGATCAAGCGCTGGCGCAAGTGCATTGCAGTCAATGGGGACTACTTTGAAGGGGACCATATCGATTTGGACGAATAAATTTGTATTTTTGATTTTATGAATAAAGTCCTAAAACTTTTTGATCAAGGTAGTATTTCGATCAGGGGGTCTGGTCCCTCGTAAAATCCTCCGCGCGGGATAATTCCTGGATGCGTTGAAAAATGGAAGGAAAATAGAACCGTCGATCGATTTACCAGGTGGTGTATCGACTTTCACGACGAAACTCTTTCTGGAGATTGAAAGGCGACCCGCAACTTCGCGAAACTAAAACCCGAATCGTTGGTTTCGTTCACGGTGAGCCTCGGCTTAATGATCAATTTTCGCGAGAGCTCCGTTACTACGGACTCTTGCCCTTCAATGATTCCGTGCGTTTCGCGCTTTTAATCCACCGCTTTCTTGCTTTATCATCCGACGAATGAAAGAGAGCGGGTCCATTTACCGCGCAGCCCGCGAATCACTCGAAAGCGATTGATCGCGTACCGTACCGAAATCCCTGGGTCAGCTTTCTACGATCGACCTCTTGACTCGGCTACCTCGGTAATGTTTCCTCGCGTCCTACGAAGCAACGAACGTCTCGAGCACCGTGAAAAATTGTCCAGCGAATGTCAACGATCGTTCGAGACCACGTCTACACGGTGAGAGACACTAACGAACACGAATCGCTCGAATGTACCAGAAACGATGGGATCGAGTACAGTATGTATTGGATCGAGTATACAAGTAATTGGGATCGAGTCATAAGTAATTGCTTTTCTCCCTGTATCGTTTTCATTTATTTATTTATTTTTGTTAACAAGTTATGAAACAAGTTCGTTTCAAATGTATTCTCCGTTATTAAATCTATTTGTTTACCATTCATTCGGTGATACATTTGTTTGTTCATTCCTGATCCGAAGAACGAGCTTCTTTCGATGAGAAAGGACATTTTTCTTTATTTATTTATTTATATAGAGGTTCGACTCTTTGGTAAACAAAGCTACGGAAAAGTTAAGAATTATAAATGACACTATGGAAGAGTTGAGCATATAGTTATGAACAAAACTATTGAATAGTTATGCATAGGGTTACGAACAAAATAAGAGGAAAGTTACGTAGCAAAGATTTGTTTCGTTTCTTAGAATGGTAATTGTTACACTCTTTGTAGGAGTATATTCGAAAAGAAATTGATCAGTTATCGATATATGGGATGTTATTTTTTCGTATTATTTTTAATTACAATTCATGTACCTTGGGTGATAAAGAAATTTCGAAATATTCAAGAATCGTTATTTCGTTTCTTAACTCTCGTCGATAAGTGTATTCTCGATGCTCAAGGTCCTCCATACCATAGCGTGCATTTTACAGAGAACGAAGATGTGGTTCTCGAGTGACAAATTAATAATACGAGTCTTTGTTGGTTTCTCGGGCCGTTGAATTGCCAAATTGTCTTCTAGGAGAGTAAACATTCAAACGGTTAATTTAATATCGTTTCTGAGTGCAACCTGCCCACTTTCGAAACGGTGTGAAGTGTAATTTATTTATTTACGAGTTAGACCCTTTGGTAAACAAAAGTACGGAGAAATGGTACAGGATCATCGTTGGAAGCTAACAGTTGCGTAATTTTATGTCCGAAAGTAATGTGGAAAACGAGAAAATGTGGAAATCTACGTAATCTATTAAATTTAATATTAATTTTAATATGATTATTAAACTGACCGGAAACTCTTCTATGAAATTCTGATCGCAGTATTAAACGATGTCTCAGTGAGGTGCAAGATGTATTTAAAAGGAACTTGAACGAAATATCAAGACACACGAAGAAAGCTGAGACTTTGACAGCAAAGAGCAAGTCGAAAACGTATTCTGCGACACTCGAGAAATGTTAAATAAAAACGAGACAGTACGGACGAACAATCACGATCGTAACGGGACATGTTACTATTTAGCTTTCAGGATTGACAAACGCTGAAATTTATGTTGAAAGCTTTCGAGTTTAGAGCAAAGATAACAACGATGGAGGTGCCCAAACATCCGAACAGTATTCTGTTAGGTTGTTTGGAAAGTTATTTCATTTTTTCGGTGAAAATGAAACACGATTCTTTTAGAGTGTATAAACATTTTATTAAATTCTATATTCTCCATTCTAGAAAACGAAATGACTTTCCAAACGACCCGATAATTGCGAGCAAACTAAACAGTGAAACAAAACTCTAACGATATTAACATTGTTGAAAAATTCAGAGGTTCTATTTGTCGAACCAAAAGTACGGAATTCAACGCTAAAAATACTTAAAATGTGCGTTTAGAATTTAATGAACGTTTGAACGAATGTTAAACGATCGTTATTAAATTTTCGTTGGTTTAAAAAATTTCGTTTGGATCGAGATAAATAATAATTCCTGGGGGCTAGGTCTGGTGAGTAAGGAGGATGGAATAAAACAGGCAATTCTAATTCCAATATTTTTTTCTTGTTGTAATTCTTGTGGTATATTGTCCAGTATCATCGTGCAAAGACATTATGTTCTTACGATAAACGAATGGTGGAAGTTTCTATTGAAATTTTTCTTGCATTCTGGATAATTATTCAACGTACGAGGCTGCTGGTCTCGGTACGTTTCAGTGATGAATTATTCCTCTTCAATCTCTCCATACGTAAAGAACAATCTTCTTTCCACGAAGGGTAGCTTTGAGCACTGGGCAAAGTAGTTGATTTTTCTCTACTCGTTGTCTTCTACGAGTAATCTTTTTATACTGTGCACGGCTAACGAGAAGTCCTGCGAAAGAACTACGGGTCTAATTGGTCAGAGAGCAAAGGACACGCCCCGATTCGCACGTCGTAGCGTGTTATTGGCTACAACAATCTACTAGGTTGTTCAATAGGTTTCGTCGTTTCTTCCATTGTAAAGAAATACTACGACACTTGAACTATGAACAACTGTAAATATACGAACGAGTCGACGGATCTGCACGAAACTTCACACACGTTTAGCGAACAGTAGTACCATCTTTAGAAAAATAAAACGACGTAACTAGTAGCCCCATTTCTTATCGAATTATATTCACCGAATCTACATGAAACTTCGCACATGTTCACCAAACGGTAGTACCATCTTTAGAAAAATAAAACGACGTAACTAATAGTACATTCATGTATATTCACCATAAATGTATATTCACCGAATCGAATGACGAAGAAAGTAAATGAGACGTATATACGTGACCCATTTTATATCTACCGTAATCAGTTTGTCCAAAAACGGTTCATTTCTGTTTATAAATAGCCATTCTGTTTATCTTGTATTTTCTCATCAAATTGTACAGAATTCGTACACCTAGTTCATTGACACGTCCTGGTTCTTTTTTTTTTTAAATGTCGACAAATGATAGATAGGGGTGTTTTCATTTTATCTGTTGATTCCTTGGTTGTTCGATCTAGCTTTCCTTCCACCAGGATCTTCGAAACGTTATCATCGATATCCATTGATCGTCCCGGATTAGGTTCATCTTGAAGACTTATATCTCCAGAACGAAACTTGGCAAACTAATTCTGCACCGTACGTTCTGCTACTACTGCAACTTCACCGATAACGTCACGTTTATGCAGTAGCCATTGCACTATTATTATTCTAAAACCAACACAACACTATGCGACGAATGCGTTGTTACGATTTCTACACTTCGATTGCGCAAAAAATTATAACACTCTTCGATTTATGCTCGCTGAATCGGCAAATCAATTTCGCACTGTATATTCTGTTATTACAGCTTCGCGCAATAACATCGTATAATTTTTTGCAGTAACCATTGCACTATTCTGCAACTGTCGCTACATTATACGATGAACACGTTATTTCGATTTCTTCTTTTCAGTTGCACAAAATATTGTACGATTGCTCGATTTGTACTCACTGGTCACTGTTCGTGCACTATTGAACCCTCTAAAATAAGATAAATATATAACGGCAAAAAAGGAATTACAGGTCGTTTGAAATTTCTTAAAAACTTTGCGATTTCATTCTGGCAATTAATTACGACTTGACTCGATACTTAGAAATCCAAATCAAATCCAATAATCAAGCTAGTTTGTTTCTCGAGTTCGATTAAATTCATTAAGTGGTTTAAGAAGTTCGTGCGATCATCGTTTCGTAACGAACATCTTGCAATAATTGTCTATCGGTACTATATTATACACGACTGAATAGCTTTTGTTTTTCTGCGTGGAGTTTGTTTTGAAATTTTTGGTCAAAATATATGAAAGCCCGAGTGAATAAAAACAAACACCTCTGACAGACGTTGTTCTATGAGTTTAATCGTGGTTTCAAAACTATTGAAACTATACAAAATATTTACGACACGTTTGGTGAAGAATATATTGTTGAGAGAAGAAAAATTATTTTCCGAACGGCAAGCTACCTGATTATCAATTTTTCTGCCCTCTTTGGAACGATTTGAATGGAATTATCTTCCGCAATAATGCTGAACTACGAAGCTCCAAAATTGATTTCAATGAAGAAAAATCTGAATTCTTCGAACGTAGATTTGAAAAATTGCCAGAGCATTGGGAAAAGATCGCGAACAATCATGGAAAATATTCAATGTTTTTGAATATTTTTTTGGTAAATAATAATTCTTTATCCGTTTGAAACTGCACGAACTTATTGGACAAACCTGATACAAATAGTTTCGATATTAGAGCGAATCGATCCTATTAAGAGCACGATTCAGAATCGCTCGAAAGTTCGGCGCGAAGATAAATAAGCTCGTGGAGAGTTTCGCATATAAAAATAATTTTCGGTAATTTTTTGACAGCATAAAACCACAATGATACTTTTCATATATATTCTTTGACATTCCAAAATATAAATTTCGTTTTCTTACCATTTTTCAGCTTTTTGCGAAGTAATAGATATTATTCTTCGCGAAAAGGTTCATTGAGATTTTACGTTATAAAAAAATTTCCGAAAATCACTTTTCTTTCGTTACTATTACAGACACGGAGAAACGTTCGAGATGATAAATGCAAAATGAAACAAATACTTTTATTGCGGTTAGTCTCCCAGACCACCTGTATTATACTAAGTTGTTATGGAACGACAAATCTTATTGAACAATGCTAAGTTGTTCCATAAATTTTGTCGTTCGATAAAACTTATCGAACAATATAATATACTAGGTTGCTCGCTAAGTTTTATCGAACGACAAAACTTATCGAACAACCCACTATGTGATTCAAATGAACACCTAAACCGAACGAGGATACCTCACAGGTTAAGATGGGCGATGAAACGGTGAGATGATAGTATCAAGATACAAAATACACCACACCTACTTCGCGTTTTCAAGTCGAATTCTCAAAGTAGATTTTTCGTATCGCGTTACACATCCGATATACATCGTTCAACCAACCACAAAATATCTTGTTCACCCACTTGAGAAGCTTTACCGACAAGCACTCTCGAAAATTAATCGCTCCATTGTTTGTTCCGAAATTCTGGACAAACTTGATCTCTGTGTACAGGAACATCGCCCAAGAAACAATGCTGTTGCAACACTTCGAATTCTCCTCTCATAATTTCGAACACCTACGACTCACTCGATTTTTTTAACAACTCGTTTATGACCGAAGGAGAAATCATTCCTGGGTCCAAACTGACCCATAAGTTGACCACACTCGCACAAATATTTCGAATGAAAATTCCATTATTTTACCGTACTCTTTTCTTAATTTTTAAGGAAAGTTGTGTCATTGGTACGATTGAGCGATCCAGAGGTATCTCCGGGTCCGAAAAGACCCACTCGTGGTAAAACGACTTCTTTCCTTCATTTCCCTCTTTCCTTCACATTTTGCCTTAATTTACCACCATTATTGTTACCACTACCATTACTCTTACAGAATAAATCTTACAGAATTATTATTTTCGTTGAAACCTTAAATCGATCAACACCGTTTCTATTGCTCGTCTCTAATCTCGTTGCAAGTTTCTCAAGTAACTTATCGTTTCGTTTTTCTTTCCCCCGCTCATTTTCCGCTCCGTTACAGCTTACTTGTATTATTATACTTCCGCGACTGTTGCGTGTGTTTTTTTTATTGTTTCCAACAAGGAGCTCATCCTGTTGTTATATAATTAAATATATCGTTGAAACGATTCGGTTGATCGTTCCAAGTCGCTATTCCCATCGTGAGTCCCGTTGAGCATCGTTTTTCTAGTAGGTGTCGAGTTTCCTCTAGACTCGAGAGACAAAGAGTATACGCCCGCGGGTTTGCCCGAAGAGAGGAGAAACAAAGCAGCGGAGATAGACCAAGTTCCATGGTGGGGACAAACTCCTCAGGGGCCTTGTACGGTCAATCGACTCTGCCTGGACTATATTAAACCGAGTTCGAAACTCGTCCATTCTATCCAATTACCTTTCCGTTGGATAAATTCTATCGCAACAGTTTGAATCGTCTTTTACTAATTTCTAATCGCTATCGCGACCCTCCAAACTTCTCTGATAGCTCGTATTATTCTTTCAAGCACTCTGCCGCGATTGCAATTCGCGATTCCCTTTAACATCGTTCTCTTCTTTCTCTCTTTTCTCTTTCTCGTTTTGCCTCGTTGTTTTACTTTATACTCCTGCTGCGAAATGAGAAAACTGAATAACTTCAACGGTACGCACGACAAGTAGTTCCGAATCGGAAAGATCGTGTACACCATGGGTCTTAGTTTACGAAATAATTTCGAAATAATAGTTTTCGATTGTATACCTCACGAGTATAATCAGTAATCGTGTTAGGGGAAGGAAACGCATATTTTTTGAAATATATTTTTCAACACAGTCTCCTTTTAACTCGATACACAGTCTAGAGAAATTCCAACTTTTTTAAATTGTTTAAAGAGTATCTCTGCCTCGAGATCTTCGTTTGGCATGAACCTCTTTGGAATCAAAAAGAATTTGCGCAGAGTGTCCAACTTGAAATCGAACGATATCGTACCGATCTGTCTCAACTTCTCTCAGTTTTGTTCTCTCGTGTCTAACAATAAGCATCGAAAAATGTTTCGTCGTGAAATCTACATCCTCAGATCGATGAAGAAAAAAGTTTCCGCGAAAATGTCCTCGATCGATTCTTCGAGGTCAAAATTATTTTTAATCGTATAGTGTCCTACTCGTTTCAAAGACCAAACTTGTCAAAACAACAGTGTGTCCTATTGCATCCGCTTAATCAAACGCTATTATCATCTATGAAAAGAATCTTATTCATAATAGCGTCACATTGTGAA
The DNA here is from genome assembly GCF_051014685.1 of Ptiloglossa arizonensis. NCBI lineage: Eukaryota > Metazoa > Arthropoda > Insecta > Hymenoptera > Colletidae > Ptiloglossa > Ptiloglossa arizonensis. Next base: position 8,782,398 of record NC_135048.1, on the reverse strand, counting down.
CTTGATTTCGGTGTATTAGACGTGGAAACAAATTGGTAAAAAAAAAAGGATCCAAGATTTCAAGGGCTTATGGTACTCGTCGAGAGGAACGTAATATATCTGATCAAGGTAGAACGTTCATCGATCCTTTCGGCGCAAGAATAACTTTTGTTATTTACGAACACTCGATGCGAGCTTCTTCGTAGCACATTGAATGCAAACAGTGGAATTGGTCCCTTCGTTGCTATATACCACGAACACGGGATTACCGCTGGAGTGTTTAGCCAATGTGTTGTCTTTGAGTCCACTAGCGGGAGAATCGCCCTGTAGAAGATTCGTAACGACGAGGCAACTTCCACGGTCCTGATTTCTCGCTCGATTAGTCGAATGGTATACGAATGTGGCCAACGAACGTTTCTCCGAAATAGCACGTTTCGGTATCCGTATCGTAAACCTCGACTCAAAGAAGACCTTTACCCATTTGTACTGTGCGCAGTTGAGAAGTTGACCTCTGGAAGAAATTGAGAATCGTATTGGATCGAACGTTTCAGTCGACCTTCAAAGGCCTCCGACTGAGCAAAAACTGTTCAACATTATCCATATTCCTCTTTACAGATGGTACTATATTTAATCCAAGAGATATCTTTTCAACTCTCAGCTGTACGTGTCTATTTGAGATCAAAACTGTTAAAAAGTTGCTCGAGAGCGTTTCAATACCATGTTCGAGAGTCACAAGTCGCGAATAGATATAATATTTAAACTTTGAAATATCAGCGGTTTGGGCGACCACGGGAGAGATTACGTCTGGGTCTAAAGAGACCCCTAACTTAATTTCACTGACACAAATATTTCGAACGAAGATTCTATCGTTTTATCGTATATTTCTTAAGGGGGTGTTCTGTTCTAGAATTTAAAAAAAATCGATTTTTGTAAATTTCATTTTCTGAAAGTATATGCCCTCGAAAATGTATATTCCCTCGATATACTGATATGGAAACCTTTAAACACGATTTTCTCGAAAGCATACTTTTTCTGAATAGTTACCACGATTCTCAAATTTTAGTTGACCGATCACCATCAAATTGAAAAAATATTTTTGACACATGTGTCTCTATCATCCGTACCAAGATTGATAGTCATGTTCATACTAAACATAATGTTTGTTTATCCAATTCAGATAAAAAGAAGGGTCGAAATCATAGCAACCGTACAGATATCCAAATCAAAGGGCACTACTAAACTAGCTGTAACTTCGACAATTTTAAATTATTTTTCGTAACAAAAATTGTGTTTACTTCTTAAGTATAGCTTAAAACCGTGCCGTAGATCCTCATACAATGACGCTTTTATGGTTCTTAAAACAAAATCCCAAATGGTACCTAAAAAATTGATCTCTAGATTAGACTACCCTCTTAATTTCTAAAGAAAATTATACATACTAACGGTTTAATCGAGCGGTACAAAAGTCTCTTTGGTTTCATAAGACTGAGTTCATGATGTAACGAAAGTAGAAGGCTTAATACTCGGACCAGGTCCAGCTTATATGGGACATGTGAGGACACCGCGTTGCAGCTGTGGGAAGAGGAGGCAGACACCAGTTGTTATGCCACTGACACTTTTCGGTGGCTCTCCTCGAAATTGTACAAAGATGGTCACCATGGGAGTTACAGTGAATAGGCTCCGTACCTGATATGTCCAGATATTGGGAACCCCGTACAACATTCCAGACCATCAACCAAGAGTTTGGGGAAGTCTTCGGAAGATTTCCACTGCGTAAAAAAAGGTCCAGATTTGGAGTCGTCAAATCGATTGAAACTCACGATCCATATTCGAGACTTGGAGTTCTCGAATCGATTGAAATTCACGATCTATATTAGAGAATTGGAGTCACAATACCAGATGTCCTCGAATCGATTGAAATTCACGATCTATATTAGAGAATTGGACTCACAATGGCAGATGTCCTCGAATCGATTGAAATTCACGATTCGTATTAGAGACTTGGACCGATAATACCAGTAGTCTACGTATCGATCGAAATTCGCAATCGAATCGTGCACGATTATTGGAAGAATCGCAGTCGTTGTCAAGGAATCTAGAAATCCGCGAAAGGCGGAGTCGCTGTCCTCAACCGATGCGAAATTAACGAGCACGCGTTCAAGAGAAAGACAGAGAGTTTGCGACGACTAGGCAACTTCTACGAGCCTGATTCCTTGCTCGATCAGTCGGCTGAGTGATGAACGTGGTCGACGAACGTTTCTTCGAAATAGCGCGTTTTTGGTGTCCGTATCGTAAACCTGGGCTTAAGAAAGGCCTTCATCAGAGGTTTTGACATCAGCACAGCTAGAAAAATAAGCTGGATTTAAACCGAAGGAGTGGGGGTAGATAGCGTGACGCGGAGTGGTCCAATAATTACGATATAGCGATTAAAAATCAACCTGTTCTAAAAAAGTACCTGTTCCAAAAAGTCCAAAGAAGTATCGATATCGACATGGAGCTATTTGTTGAGAATGTTGGTAACATTGGTTCGATTATAAGACGACTATGGAACAAATGAACGTAAACTATTTATAAAACAAATGAACAGAGTTTTGAGAAATCTCTCGCGAGAAGGCGACTTTCTAGGTAACATTTATACTCGCAATTATCGGTATTTAATTGGTAGCTGTATTTTTTACTACAGTAAATTACATTACTATTGATATGACGATTTGACTGGCAAAGTTTTCAAATGTACCTTTGTTCTTTTCTTTAAATTTCAATACATTGAAAGAAGACTAAGTAAAATAGTTTTCTAAATATGATATTTTAAGATTGATAACTATTGAATCTCGTAAGTGCTTAGCTTCATTTTTGTTTTAATTTGTAATTTATTCTCTATTGTATGACATACAGTGACTTTTAAGTGCATCCTTTTGCGTGTTTACAAAAACATTTTCGTTTCTTTAGTTTCGAGTGATATCAGTTGATGTAATATTTTTCAAGTTTGGCACTGACGATAATCAATTTACCATTAAAACTCGGGTGAAAAAGTTCCGTAAGAAGGTTATCGAGAAATGGAAACGTGATGTTCAAGAACTCCTAATTTTGAGTTCCTAGTGATTATTTTGCATAATAGCGATAATGAAATATATATTTTCGTAAAAATACAAAATTGCGGATATGGAATGGTACTGCATCAGCAAAATGTAATTCTATTCGCATACATTTAAGAAAATTGAAAGTATTTGTAACATTTAATACAGATCCGGACAAAACGATAGCAAACCCTATTTGAATATGCGATCATTAAACAATGAAAATTAAATTTCTTTACGTAGGATATTTTGCTGCTGAATGCCAAAGGACTACTTCGTATCGTCAAGGTTTAAAATAACAATTATTCTACAGTCTTAAACATAAAGCAATTCTCTTATTAAAAGTTAAAAGAATGAGTAAGATAAACAAGTGACGTTTCAAAGCTTTCTCACAATACCCAAAGCAACAATTTCTTCGGGGGCAATTTACCTGCGAACATCGTCGAGTGAATTTCATTTCATTTCCTTTCCATGTTCCTAACATTGAAATCTTTTTTTTTTTTGCATTAATTATAATATTCTAACGTAGTACAGAATAAGTTGTGACATTAAGTATTAATTTCAAGGTGTGGTGTTAATGTAGTGCTAAGACGTAACAATGGATTTGTTATACTAAATACTGTAGATAATAGTATTTAGGTTTCGTATGAAAAAAGTCAAACAAGTTGTAGTGAAGCACGGATCATGATAAAAAAAAGTCTACATCAATGTTATTCATTAATGCTGTATCCCATTCTGTCGCGATCTATTTTATTTGCATTCGTTGTTACGACATGAACTTTTAAACGTCATCGACTCAATCTCGATAATGACAATATGTGTAGATAAAAGAGTCGCTGTAACGTTACGAGCGAACAATTCCCTCTAATCTTGTCCCAGCTTGTGTGCCAAGATCTCATCTCTCCACAGTACTTCGAAGTATCTTTCAGAATTCGTCGATAAATCGTAATCGAGGACTGCTTTGGTTTAAATAAATCTTCCACAATTTACATGCCTTTGATGGAAGAGCAAAGCTTCCTTTCTCCGAGGAAAATCCGTGACACGATTAACCACACGCCCTGTGGAACTGTCGCGCGTTATTAACAGCAATCGAAGTACTTTGGGACATCTTTTAAGATTCGTTGATAATTTGTAATCGAGGACTGCTTCGATTTTGATAAATTTTTTGCAATTTATATGCCTTTCATGGAAGAGCAAAGCTTCCTTCTCCGAGGAAAACCCGTGACACGATTAGCCACACGCCCTGTGTAACTGTCGCGCGTTATTAACAGCAATCGAAGTACTTTGGGACATCTTTTAAGATTCGTTGATAATTTGTAATCGAGGACTGCTTCGATTTTGATACATTTTTTGCAATTTATATGCCTTTCATGGAAGAGCAAAGCTTCCTTCTCCGAGGAAAACCCCTGTGTAACTGTCGCGCGTTATTAACAGCAATCGAAGTACTTTGGGACATCTTTTAAGATTCGTTGATAATTTGTAATCGAGGACTGCTTCGATTTTGATACATTTTTTGCAATTTATATGCCTTTCATGGAAGAGCAAAGCTTCCTTCTCCGAGGAAAACCCCTGTGTAACTGTCGCGCGTTATTAACAGCAATCGAAGTACTTTGGGACATCTTTTAAGATTCGTTGATAATTTGTAATCGAGGACTGCTTCGATTTTGTAAAATTCTTTGCGATTTACCGGGCAGGAATATTGCTGTAACATTACGAGCGAATTTCCTTAATCTCAATGTCGGTTCAGCTCGTGGATAAATGCTAAAATCTCATTTTTCTACAATATAAGTATAGCGTGTCTTTTTAATACTTTGATCACGATCTGCGTGCATAGGTGCGTTTAGCGTGTATGTATAATGACGGATGCAGATTTACGAATACGTTAATACAGTAAATCCACGATAAATGTGAAATCCTTTAGCGAAGACCTCATTTCGCTAAATTCTCATTTAGCGAAAGAGAAAGAAGGAATGAACATCGAAGCTGTCGCCGATGTTTAAACGCCAGTTGATAATTTACAATGTTAATATGATACAATACAATCACAGTTTCTTTAATTTTTTTTTTTTCGTGAAATCTTTATCAACATGTTTGTAAAATCTTCCTGATTAAAATGAGACTAAACATGGCATAATTTGGGTGCTATTCACCCATTAAGCAACCAATGTTAAGTAAATATTTCTTATCGATTAAATAAGTATCTCTTCTATTTATACATACGGTATTTTAATTTCAAAAATCTGACTAATATAACAATAACATTCTCTTTAACAAAAACAAATAATAACAAATTTTCATTGACACGAGCATTTATTTTATCAACTAGTATTACATTGTAATTAACTGACGAACATCGTAAAGTGTCACATTAAGCGCTCCATTGGTTCCAAGGGAGATCCTCAAATTTACACATTATCGTGAATCAACAATACGTATTGTTCGTAAAAGTGCAAGACGAAACATAAAAATCACTATAATTGTTGTTAAAAGTTAAAATTAATATAAAGTTCATCTTTTAAATATATGTGATAGAATATCATTAAAAACGTGCAATGGAAATTAATTTATATCGTTCCTCTATCTAAGGAATGTACGAGTACGAGATAAGCTTTACTTTACTTAAGTGGCTCTGACATGAGCAGGCTTTCCACCTTCTCGCCGAGGTCGATAACAATTTTCTGTTTAGGTTTTAAATCAAAGTGTATTTTTGGTATCAGTCCTCGTCAAACACGTATTACGTTTCATGTTACTTTCTATGATTTTTAGGTATTTATGTTACCATTGGATTCTTTTCTCTTTCGTTAATAATTTTAACAGTCACCCTAATCAACATACATATCTATACATTAAATTTAAATTACAAGTGTCCAAATTCTCTTTCGAATCCTGAATCTCGTGACATTTACTCATCCATCCCTGACATCTCACATACATAATATTATCAACGATCTAACGCATAAGAATTGTTCCCAAGTATTTCTTCCCCATTGTACTAGGTTGTTCAATAAATTTTATCATTTCTCCATTGTAAAAACATACTGTGACACTTCAACTTTGAACAACTGTAAATATACGAAAGAGTCGACAGATCTACACGAAACTTCGCACGTGTTCATCGAACGGATGTACCATCTTTAGAAAAGTAAAACGACGAACCTAATAGCTCGGTTTCTTATCGAACGACAAAACTTATCGAGCAATCTATTATTTATATTGTCGTTATCGAACGACAAAACTTATCGAGCCACCTATTATTTATATTGTCGTTATCGAACGACAAAACTTATCGAGAAGTCTATTATTGGGTTGTTCGGAAAGTCGTTTCGTTTTCTTCGGTGAAAATGAAAGACGATTTTTTTACCGTGTATAAACATTTTATTAAATTATATATTCTCCATTTTGGAAAACGAAATGGCTTTCCGAACAACCCAATATTTACGTACAAAAATTCATCTCTTAGAAGAAATATACACGAGGTCGATATATAGTATGCGTCAAAGAGGTTCTGAGAACACTTGAAGTGTTACTTCGTGCTGTAGAAAAGAATTAGGGGACTCTGGAAAACTGCATCTAATACCCTCTTCTACACCTGAGTTCTGTCTCGTGCTGTGTAAGGTTCCAACAAGAACGATATACCTTCCGGAGAAATAAAACATAAAGTGAAATACAGCAGGCTATAGTTATTTCTTTTAATAACCCATGAATCAATTCTAGCTCCGTTTCTTATCGAACGACGAAACTCATTGAGCGAGCTATTAGTCTGCGTCACGTATTCGTCGCGCCAATGAGCAGAAGAACTGGTAAATAGAACGGTGTTTCGTTATACGTCGTGCCTGGTCTCCGAAGTGAACGACCTATAACGAAGCAATTCCGTTATACGGTCCCGGAAACGTATACGGAATCAATAGTTCCTTGGGACGAGCGGCTGGAATAAATCGGAGCGCATCTGCTCGTAAACAATTCTGGCGAAGAGAAGAAGGAGATAACAGCGAAACGTTTTCATCACTGGAACAGAGGCGGGAAGAAGCGTGGGAGGGAAAATAGGGTGACGAGGGAAAAAGTTCGCCGAGAAACGCGGAAGAAGCTGCGCGAATGCAGACCGAACCACGGCCTGCACGCGAAGGAGGGCGGAGATTATGCAAACGGCGGCCAATTCGATTCAAGTGCACCGCAAATAACCGCAGTTTTAACCCATTCGACTAAATGCGCCCGTGGCCCGCCGGCCATTAGAATATCCAGCGCGCCAAAATACACGGACCGCGGACACCCTTCGGTCGCTGGACTCTCGTTAATTTCGGGTGCTTGGTGGGGACACCACCTTCGCCATTCGTGGATTTCGAGACTCCTCGACGATCGAATCTTCGTATAGTCGCGGGCCACTCGATCAGGGATCTCGATTAGGGATCGTTTGCTTCGAACGTGTATTTCGACTATGAACGACTCTCGAAGCGAAACGTACGCTCTAGGAGAGGAAGATTTTCTCGTTTATCGAGTATGTATAATAGGTTGCTCCGATAAGTTCCGTCGTTCGATAAGAAACCGAGCTGGAATTGATTTATGGGTTATTGAAGGAAGTAACTACAGCGTGGTGTATTTTACTTTATATTTTATTTCTCGGGAAGGTATATCGTTATTGTTAGAACCTTACACACCACGAGACAGAACTCAGGTGTAGAAGAGGGTATTAGATGCAGTTTTCCAGTCTCCTAATTCTTTCCGGTACCGGTACGCATCGAAGCTGAGCCAGAATTCTTCGAGCGACTACTTAATCGCCTGCGAGCGCCACGTAGTCTACGATCATCGAGATTGGGCGACCACTGCTTGGTCGCGATATGCTATTAGCTATTGCGACATAAATCAAACATCCGGCGCTGCCACGGCAAATTAACGTCGAAGAGCCGAACTTGAACATCGTGCTCGATCTTCGCAACAACTGATCAAATATACGACGAAACCTCCAATATCCGTACTAATTGGGAGACAACTGACGCCGAATAAGGGAATTTTCGTGTTACGGAATAGTCGCTTGTTTTTTTATTAAAGGGGCAGGACTGTTTGACGCGTTAAACGGTAATTGATATTGTAAATAAACACCAAAGAAAAAGTAAACGTTAGGTTGATGCAAGGTTTTATCATTTAATTTAAAATATTGGGTTGTTCGGAAAGTCATTTCGTTTTTGATGTGAAAATGAAACACGATTTTTTTAGAGCGTATAAACATTTTATTAAATTAAATATTCTCCGTTTTGAAAAACCAAATGACTCTGAACAACACAATTAAATTTTATACTTCATACTATTGCAAGTTGTAGAGGTAATTTTTTAAGAAATGATTCTTGTTTGCGTTCGCGACGTCATCGATTTCAATGGTTATTATTTTTGTTATGAATTCGAGAAATCGGAATCACGACAGAGCGAGCGAGAAGGAATAGTCGAAGATCATAGATAGAGTGAGTGTTGTGTGTAAACAAAACGACCAAAGTAGACCGTCAGTCACGTTCAAATCGTCATCGTAAACAGTAAAATTAAAATTAAAAAGTAAGAGCGATGAGTCATTTAAATGACTTTTTCCGTCATTTAAATTAGATTTGGTTACTAATTATTAAATTAGATTTATTAAATTATATTATTGATTTTGATTTTTATATTCTTCTCTTTGTCAATTTCTTCAGTTCGATCCAATGAAACTGTTGTTCCAAAACATATTTGTGTTACATTTCCTCGTGAAATAACGATAATATTATTGTACTTTGTTTTTTATATTCTTGTTTTCGTCAATTCTTTCAATTCGATCCCATAAAACTGTTCTTTCGAAACTCATTTGTATTGAATTTCTTCGTAAACTAACCACAATATTTTTATCGTTTAATCTTTCAATAACGAGCATTTGAATAATTTTGCGAGCCGGCATACATACATTGGGTGTACACATTATACGCAGAGAAGCATTTGTCGCTTCGAGACGCTGATCGGATAACGGAACATCCGCATAATAGAATATTCGGATAATAGGGTATTCGAATAATAGGAATTCGGATAGAGGAGGTTCTATTGTATTAACGAAATGCGTTAATACAAGTAATTCCGGCTATTGTTATTTCTTAAACAGAAAACGTGTTACTCGAGTTTCTTGATTTTAGCGATCTTCGTTTTAAATTACTCCACGAGCGTTTATTCTCGAACATAACCTTACAAAAATGGTCGAATTTTAAGCAGGGTAAGTCAGTGCTTGGAATCGATATAAACAATTTCATATTAATCTCATTAAACAGAGAAACGTTTCTATTTCTGAACTCGTGTTTGGTATTTCACCTTACATATATTGTAAATAAGTACATACTTATAACCTCGCAAAGATGGTCGAATTTTAAGGAGGGTAAGTCAGTGCTTGGAATCGATATAAACGATTTCATATTAATCTCATTAAACAGAGAAACGTTTCTATTTTTGAACTCGTGTTTGGTATTTCACCTTACATATATTGTAAATAAGTACATACTTATAAATTACTTTAAATTACTCCACGAGCGTTTATTCTCGAACATAACCTTACAAAGATGGTCGAATTTTAAGCAGGGTAAGTCAGTGCTTGGAATCGATATAAACAATTTCATATTAATCTCATTAAACAGAGAAACGTTTCTATTTTTGAACTCGTGTTTGGTATTTAACCTTACATATATTGTAAATAAGTACATACTTATAACCTCACAAAGATGGTCGAATTTTAAGGAGGGTAAGTCAGTGCTTGGAATCGATATAAACAATTTCATAGTAATCTCATTAAACAGAGAAACGTTTTTACTTTTGAACTCGTGTTTAGTACATGGCGGTATTTAAATTTAACTCAGTGTATTTCCTCGAATATCCGATCATACGGTGCGAGGTAATTCCACAGCCAAAGCGAAGGGGTAAATTTGGCCAGCTTCTAACGGTTTCTTTTTCTGGCTTAGTTGCCATGGACGTACAAGCGAATTGTAAACCTTATTAAAGGCCGTAGAAGCAATTAGTGAGCGGAGAATGTATGTAAATATATAAGACGGGCCAATTATTTAGAATACACTATTTTACGCTTCAAGAAAAAATTCGAAAGATCCATGGGAATACGAAAAGTGTGCAATGATTCGCGTAATATTGGATTGTTCGGAGTCATTTCGTTTTCCAAAATGGAGAATATATCATTTAATAAAATGTTTATACATTCTAAAAAAATCGTGTTTCATTTTCACCAAAAGAACGAAATGACTTTTCGAACAACCCAATAGTTAAACGCGTTAAAATAAGAAGTAATGCAATTTCTAATTAATGCAAAATGGAGAATATATAATTTAATAAAATGTTTATACATTCTAAAAGAATCGTGTTTCATTTTCACCAAAAGAACGAAATGACTTTTCGAACAACCCAATAGTTAAACGCGTTAAAATAAGAAGTAATGCAATTTCTAATTAATGCAAAATGGAGAATATATAATTTAATAAAATGTTTATACATTCTAAAAGAATCGTGTTTCATTTTCACCAAAAGAACGAAATGACTTTTCGAACAACCCAATAGTTGAACGCATTAAAATAAGAAGTAATGCAATTTCTAATTAATGCAACAGTGTAATTGTTACAATGTAATTAATTCATAGTCTTTTCGCTAGACTAACGCAAACTTGGCACTTCGGGCTATCGTTTAACTTCGAAAACTAACAAACGTGTAATTTGATCAAATAACCTATTTTGATTGCAAAGGTTCGACCTTGTTACGACGTAATTAATTTGTAGTATTTTCGCGATACTGATACAAACTATACACTTCGTGCTATCGTTTAATATTGAGAAACAAACAAATGCGTAATTTGATCGAACAACTTATTTTGGTTTCAAAGACTCGATCTTGTTACAACGTAATTAATTCATAGTTTTTCCGCTACATTGATACAAATAATACACTTCGAGCTATCGCTCCACAAAAGAAACCAACAAACGTGTAACTTGTTCACATTTTGTAGCAAAAATACCGAATTTCCTTTTCTTATCTCCTTAAAGTTTAAAGTGTGTAGAGTATTGTGTCAAAAAGATATTTCGAAATTGAAACATTTAGTAAAGTTGCAGCGATAAATAAACTTGTTTTACGTTTTTCTTAAAACTATATTTTTCAATTTAACCGACACAAAATCTCCAGAACTACACATTCGACTTCAAATTTTATAAAGATATTCCGCATAGAGTATTCTACAATGTAGCCTACGATTTCTTTAATACGTTACTTATTTAATTTTTTATAAACGTTTAAAGTCGTTTTTCAAGATGAAATTGATCGTTTTTACTTCGAACCTCGACCATTTCTACAATTATTAAAATTTTCGAAAAATTCTATGCTACATTTTAGATAATACTCTCTGGTTTGTGAATCGACATTTTTCATGTTTCATGAGAAGGGGCTCTGGTAATAACCCACATATAACTTCGCCATTTAGTACGATTTTAACTTTCCCAAAATTGTAAAACGAAGTTGAAAGTTACGTTTATATTCTCTAAAAGGTACTACATTTTTCGTTTAGTGACTACTCGGGAAAAAAATTTGCAAAATTTCCCAATTTTCTCGCGTCTCAGGGCGATGTCCTCCGTGAAACGTGTAACTTGTTTACATTAAACGGTACCATTAAACGGTATGCCAAATGTAGAACGTTGGAAGTGTTTCGATTCGTACTCCGCGATGTCCGTGTCAGCGATCGGTGAATACGAGTTCCAGGTGCATTCTTGCAGGATTGTTCTGGAATTCTTGGAAATCAGTTTACGAAGTTACCTGTTTGCACGTCTCACAGTCAAGGTCCTGGCACACGAAGGTGGTGCACGGTTGTCCACGAATTCCAAGTTAGGATGTTTCGAAGGCAATAAAGCTCTAGCTCGACTCGTTAGTCTCTCGAGGCCTTGCATGCCTAATTTGCGATACATTTGGGTACGGGCCACGGATGACAACCGTGTTTCCCGCATCAGGGTCACGGGGATTGAGGTGGCAGAGATTTGCCGCAACAAGCGGAAGAAAAATTATGTTACGGGATCATTCCAACTAAAGAACCTTTTGTAGTATTGAGGTTCAATGTTGCTACAACGTAATTAATTTATAGCTTTCTTGGCCGTATTAATACAAACCGGATGTTTCCATGTATTATTTAACTTCAAGAACCAACAAACGCATAATTTGTTCAAATGATATTTTTTGGTTTTAAAGGTTCAATCTTGTTACAACCTAATTAATTTATAGCTTTCTTGGCCGTATTAATACAAACCGGATATTTCCATGTATTATTTAACTTCAAAAACCAACGAACGCATAATTTGTTCAAATGATATTTTTTGGTTTTAAAGGTTCAATCTTGTTACAACCTAATTAATTTATAGCTTTCTTGGCCGTATTAATACAAACCGGATGTTTCCATGTATTATTTAACTTCAAGAACCAACAAACGCATAATTTGTTCAAATGATATTTTTTGGTTTCAAAGGTTCAATCTTGTTACAACCTAATTAATTTATAGCTCTTTTGGTCGTATTAATACAAACCGGATATTTCCATGTATTATTCAACTTCGAAAACCAACAAACGCATAATTTGTTCAAATAACATTTTTTGGTTTCAAAGGTTCAATCTTGTTACAACCTGATTAATTTATAGTCTTTTGGCCTTGGCTTGGAGAAAAAATGAAAAAGATCAATGGAAGTATGAAAAGTGTTCAATGATTCGAGTAATAGTTAAACGTTTTGAATTGAAAAGTAATACAATTTTTAATCGATGTGATAGTTCTTTCTTTTCCTGTTTTATCAAAACTTATGCCCCCACTAGTGAAATAATTTCAACTAAAGGATCATCTTTTGTTTTAAGGTTTGATTCTCTCCAAACGTGAAATGCTTTCTAATCAGAGATTGGAAACAAGTATAATATCAATTTTGGTTTTTGAAACAGCTACGGAAACCAAAAAAATGTTACAACTGTTGTGGATATATTGTTTTTGGCTCATTTTGGTTTCGATTACTTTCGATTTTATATCGAAACTATAACTGTTATTATTCGGTTCTGTATCGATTACAGTTCTATATAATATTAGTATGTGTATTCTTCTATAAAACAGACGATTCCATTTGACAAAAATGTCGTCGCAACATTAACTGATATACTAATTATAAGATTAAATTATAATTGATAGTTAGATTCTGTAACAATTATAGAATTTATATAATCCGTATTATAATCGATACAGAATTGAAAAATAACAGTTATATAATCTATATAATACGGATATTTTATAATCTGTATCGATTATGGTTCGATTTTATGTAATATTAATTCAACCTTATATCGATTTCATTACAGTTCCTATTTCTGATCAGATACAATACTTTAAGAAAATTTACTTTTCAAAAATCTATGAACCGATACATCTATAACAATTGTTCCATTTTTCTTGTTCTTCGAACCGTTTCGATCAGAATCGATGTACCAGGTTGTTCAATAAGATTTATCGAACGAGAAAGTAAATATAATACTAGGTTACTCGATCATTTTTGTCGTTCCCAACCTATTATAAGAGTTTGAAACAGTTATTTTCGGAACCGTTTCAATAGCTGTTTCTAATTCGAACTTGGATCGACTTTCAGGGTAGCTATCATTAATCACTGACTTCAAACCATTGATGAAAAGTAAACTGTACGGCTAACGAATAGAAGACACTGTCTAGTCTGCTCGCAATCCCTTGAAATATCGCGAAGAGTTTCAATTAAAAAGCAATGTCGCAAAGACGGCAGCTATACTTGGATTCAGTTGGACGTTTCAGATTTTCGAACTACTACCTTGATCAAAAAGTTTTAGGACTTTATTCATAAAATCAAAAATACAAATTTATTCGTCCAAATCGATATGGTCCCCTTCAAAGTAGTCCCCATTGACTGCAATGCACTTGCGCCAGCGCTTGATCCAATCCTCGAAACACCGCTGGTACTCAATTTTCGGTATGTCCATCAGAGCCGTCTTCGATTTTGTCATGACCTCCTCTCGGGTACTGTAACGCGTTCCGCGAAGCGGTTTTTTAATTCGGTTGAACAGAAAAAAGTCGCAGGGAGCCAGATCTGGTGAATTTGAAGGCTGCTGGATAGTGTTCGTGTTGTTTTTCGTCAAAAACTCGCGGATAAGGATCGCATTGTGCGCCGGTGCGTTATCGTGGTGCAAAATCCACGAGTTGTTTGCCCACAAATCTGGCCTTTTTTGACGAATTCACTAACCAAAACGTCTTGAACGGATCCATAAGCAATGTTCAAGTCCTCTGCCAGCTCTCTGATGGTCAATTTGCGGTTTTCGGACAACATTTCTTGAATTTTATCGATGTTTTCATCGGTTTTCGACGTTGTCGGCCTGCCACTGCGTTTGTCATCCTCGACCGACTCACGACCACTTCTGAAGCGTTCGTGCCATCGAAAAACATTTGATCTCGAAAGAGTATCGTTGCCGAAACACTTCTCCAACATATCCAAGGTCTGCGGACCGTTAAATCCGTTTTTTACACAAAATTTAATGCAAACTCGTTGATGCTCAAATGATGCCATTTTCAAAATCGAAGACACGAACAAAGGAGATGTGCTCAGTACAACGTAACTTTTACAAATATCAAGCTATGATGCTGAAATTGGAAGGAAGTGTTAATGACAGATATGGTAACCTAACAAAAAAAAAAAAGAAACAATCGGGTGATTGACAGCGACACACGGGGGGACAGTCCTAGAACTTTTTGATCAAGGTAGTATACTTAATTCGGCTCCTGCGGGAATTTTGTCCCAGCTGGATAAATCGAACTATCCACCTATCGGCTGATCGACGATCAAAGTTGGTCAGTGGATCAGCCGCGCGTACAAACACGCGTAAAGAGGAACGATTAATCGTCCAAAGTTCCACCGATAGCGAATTTCAACGATTCGAGTCCCCGTTAAAATCCTGGACGAGTCACCAGAAAGACCAAAGTATAATAATCTTTACGACTCGGATCCAGTTTCGTTTCTATCGTCGTGAGAAGTTGAAACGTCACGACCTTGACGTTTTCGACCCTCCACGCGTTTGGATTAACTCCTCGTGCAAAAGAGACGAGAGAAAATATTGTAGTGGACAATTGAAAAAAAGAAAATAGGGATTTTTTAGAGTCGATCAACTCTAACCGGGGTGTAGTTGAATAAACGATGAAAATACTGCGAGAACGAAATTCGGAGAAATATTTCTCTGAAATTGAGAAGTAATTAAACGAGATTGAACGAACCTTTTAATTAATCGAATTCAGATTATAGTAGTGGTCGTAAAAATTGCACCATCTTGGAATTATCGATATTCTTAGTTCAACTCCTGCACGACCAGTAATTGTATTAAATTTTTAATTTACATTAGAGAAAAATCAATTCATCGCAACGAGACAATTTAGAATAATTACTACATTGGTAGTTTATTTACATATTCGATGGACTGTATTTTTATAAACTGGTGACCATCTGGAAGATATTAATGCACGATAGCGAAGTAATTACTCGCGCTCTTCGGCCAATCGGCTGATTAAGAAAAGAAGCACAGGAAGGGAGTCACGAAGATTTTAAATCGATTAGAGAACATTGTACGAGGATTTATTACCCTACTTGATAATATCACCCGATCCAATTATTTCTAGTAAAGTTAAAAGATAGAAATTTCATAAAGAAGAGAAAATTCTCATTTTGTTTGAAAATCAGAAACACTTACAATAACACAGGAGAATGACGAATGATCGAAAACTGATGATTTCTCTACGTATACGTAATAAAATGAAACATGAAAACATTTACTGCAAATAAACAAAAACTATAAGTTTATATTTTTTCTTATTTTAACCCTCCTGATACGATTCGTACATTTATCGTTCAAATACGCTTCATTATTTAACCGGTAAAGATACCAGAGAAATAATAAATTTTTCGAGTCAGAAACATAATTTGTACCACGGTGCACAAGTTAAGGAATTCGCCTCCCGCTTCAATAGAATTATTAACGATCGTGAATACTCCCAGATTTCGAACCGTTTAAATCCAACGATACCCAAATGTAGTTTGATTAAACACTTGCGAAAAAACTATTAAATGACTATGTAAATAGTCCCGAAATTTTAATTCATTTTAATTTACGAACCCTTTACAGCCAATTGATTATAATTATATCAACAGAATTATCCAAAATATTAATCCGTACTGCGAAGAAATGTTTGTTCACCTCTACTGCTTTCAAGACACATATTTCACACCTATTCCAATTGTAATTACACTTGATGTTTGTTTCCTTGTCGTTACATTCTTCTTTCTTCTTATTTTGAATTTCCATTATTAGTATTAATATCGCATACAATTTCCTTCAACAATGTACCTGTGGTTCTCCATTTATTGTACCAATAGGATATCCCATTGAAAAGAACTAAATGAAAAGAAGTCGAAAGCGATCACAATTCGTTCACCGATCGTAAAAACGCGCACTCTTAACGAGGACGATCCAGAGAAACAATTCGAAGTTCGAGAAAGCCGTATCAATTATTTTTGGAATATCCATGACGCGTCGAGCCGCGCGTTCGTTCGCGTCCGTAGCACCGAGGTACTTTTAAAGCTCGATTTTCTTTCGTAATTAAGCCGGTAACGAGGGCAATAATGGGTTTTGAAATTTACTCGTCAACTGCCACAGTCCCCGCCGCCTCGAGCAAGGTATTAAATTCTCCTCTGTAAATTGATTTCGTTCGTCCATTCGAATACAATTTAATACGCCCCCGCGCGCCCTCTCGCGACGCGTTTCGTAAATTTTATTCGTAACGCTTTGTTCTGCGCTCGACGTTGCAATTTATACGTTGATTCGTTGTTACCGTACGTTGACTCGTAATTGGCCACCATTGACCGTGACGCACCCAAGGAAACGATTGTCAAATTCGGCCAAGCTTTTGTACGAAGTGAACAATTCTTGTAAAAATATCCGACGTGTACATTTATCGAACGTCCGTATCGAAAACAACTATAATCGAAAGGAAATCTATTCGAAGAATCAATTCGAAGTTACCTTCGAGATAGGGAAATTTTTAATTTAAGGAAATTATTCGTAGAGTTTCAACATTTTTTTAAAGTTACCTATACTCTCGAAATACTATACCGAGCTCGGAAAATATCTATTATAATATTATTTGATATTACCATAGACCTCGCTGTGACGAAATTGAAAGTGTTTGAAAGAAATTACACTACATTTTTCTGAACGAATATGGTGGTTCAAAAAGTCAACAACTTCGCATATTTATGATGACGTGATTCATAATTCAAGTCTGGGGATTAATTAAACGATAGAAGATAAAGTGTTCAATGTTACGTTTGTCCAGTTATCGTTGACTCGTTCTCTTTGAACGTATCAGCTAGACATCCAAGACATTTTCCTCTGTTGTATATTTTCAACTATTTCCACTTGGAAATTGATCCATTTCACCATTTTACTATCTTCGAAGCTTTCTTTGAGTACATTTTCCAACAATTTGTTTTTTATATCGTCTATCGAAGCTTACATGTTATTTCCTCTACCTGTTACCTTTTTGCACCGAATGCCTGTTCCGTGAATACGGGAATAAACAAATAAACTTTATCGAGGTTAGACAAATTTCAAATACAAAGATATACATACTTTCGAACGACGAATTTACACATGCGTGTAACTTTTGAGAAATTTGCTCGCTCGAGTAACGTATTAAAAATTAACGCGTAAATATATTGTAACATATTTCTCTGGTACGAAGCACCAAACGAAAAATAATTATAAAGTTTAATAGAGGGTGAACAAGACCGTTAAGTTATTCCTGTAATTTTTTCACGTTTATGGAATATCGTATAACCTTCTTCAACACCGATTCGTAATCATTCGATAATCCGGATTATCCGAACATCCTGTTCCCCAACTAGTTCGTGTAACCCGGGTTCTATCATACTTAATTGGTCCTCCCTCGGGTCAAGCTCCCTCTGTTGTAGGGAGGGTTAGTTGCAGAAACTGACGAGGAACGTTCTCAAAGTGTCCCAACCCTGATTTTGACGAAACTTGGCGGATTTACAGAGCGAGTAAAAATAAACGACAAGAATTGCTTTTTATTTGCCGCGGTTGCTCAAGTTCGAGGAAAGAAATTACCCTAGCAAGTTTCAACTCCCCGATATTATCTTGAAAACTATCGGAAATTGTTTTACAATAACACGGGTCTTCGTTACTCGAGCCACGAATTTTAATATCACCTCTCGGATCGACGAAACGTTTATCCAACGAACGTACGTGACATTGTATCAATTATTTTCACTTTGAAAGTTTTAAACGGTTTCCATACTTGTTCCGATATTTCCATCTACGTTCTTTTTAAACATATCTCGAACCTGAGACACCGTTTAATACGGTCAGAATTCCACCGAAGAGTTTCCGGTCAGTTTAACAATCATATTGAAATATATATATATATCAGTGTTAATGATTTTGTAGATTTCTACATTTTTTCGCTTTTCCTATTACTTTTAAACGTAATATTACGCGACTGTTAGTTTCCTACGACGACCTTTCACCAGAAAGTGTAATCCATGAATAAATAAATTACATTTCATCGTTTGGAAAATGGTCAAAAACGATATTAAATTTACCGTTTAAATGCAATTTGAAATGATATTTTCAACTATTCCCACTTGGAAATTGATCCATTTGGTCATTTTACTATCTTTGAAGCTTGTTTTAAGTACATTCTACAACAATTTGTTTTTTATATTGTCTATCGGAGCTTACATATTATTTTCGATACGAATGTCAAGTGTTATTAATTTTTCATTTGAAAACCACATCCTCAATTTGCGTGAAACACACGCAATGTGTGGAAAATATTGCGTATCGAGTATACACTTATTGACGAAAGTTAAGAAACAAAGTAATCGATCTCGAATTTTCGAATTTTCTTTATCTAACGTGATACATGGTTCGAAATTAAAAATAATACGAAGAAATAACATCTCACAGATCGATAAGGAATCAATTTGTTTTCGAATATATTTGTACAAAGACTGATAATTATTATTCGATCGAAGATACGAAACAAGTCTTTGCGATAAAAATTCACCCTTTGCGCTCGAAAGGTGACTCTCAATCGTCACGTTTCATATGATAACTTGAATAATGAGTGAGATGCTATAGTCTTTGTTTATGCTAGATTTCGTTACCACCAGTTGATAGGAGCGCAGTATTACTTCGTGAATAGATTCCTCGGCTGTTTATGTGCTTTCGTAGGAAGTGTAAAATAATATTTCTTAAAATGGCGATAAGATAAAATTAATCTCAAATTCCATCGAGACTGTAACTCTAACCATGATGTCGATCTCCAATTATGATGAAATTCGGTTAAATGAAAACCTCCGTGTGATTCTCACAGACACAAAAAAGGATTGTAAAATTTATTCTTGTCCAAAGAAACCTGGTGAAACCATAATTTCATAAATTATCGTAGGAAAAAAAATACAGAACTTGATATTAGAAAATTATATTCTTAAAGATGTGAATACAGATAACACGTTGAAATATAACGTTTTTGTAAATTAATTTGTATATAAAATTATTTTATGTTACCTGTAAGACACACGTGTCGCGTATGCGCAAAATAATTTCGAGTTGCTATTTCACTCGATGGAAAAAGTCGTCGAGCGCAAAGGGTTAAGAAATATACTTTGCTTCGATCGTAGGATTATTTTTAATAAAAACAACGTGCACGTGTCTATAATTTTTATGAGAATTACTGCCAGTTATCGAAAGAAATAACCATAGCGTACTGTACTTTACTTTATATTTTATTTGTCCGGAAAGTATATCGTTCTTGCTAGAATCTTACGCAGCGCGAGGCGAAACTCGAGTATAGAAGAGGGTATTAGATGTAGTCCCCTAAATCTTATCTACAGCGTGAAGTAAACACTGTACGCGTTCCCAGAACCTTTTCCACGCATAGTTCGACCTTGTGTATATTTCTCCGAAGCGATGAATTTTTCTACATACTAGGTCGTTCGATAAGTTTTATCGAACGACAGAACTTATCGAACAACCTGTTAAATACGTTCAGACGTATTTCATTTTCAAGAAGAATCTAACGAGAGAAACCAACTCGCCGCGTGAAAATAATAAGACTCTCATTATTGGCGACTCTTCGACTAAAAATTCGCTGTCTGGAGCGCGAGAGGCGTCGATACGATTGGATTCGTTTTGAACAATTTGCACGGTTTCCGGATCCCTTAACCGCGCAACTTCATAGTCCGCCTTCGAGACTGTAACTTCGAAGTCGCCCGTGTCTCTTGGGTTTATTTTTTTCGCTCGTGAAATAAACATTGTCCGGTCGAAAGTTTAAATTGGTTTATTCGGTGTCGTTCCGGGCCGCGTTTCGCCGCGCGGAGAATAAATCAACACGTCGGGGAAATCGGGTAGAATTTTATTAAAAATTTGCCTCGCTGAAATATTCATTACATGCGATTTCAATTACCCTGCCCCCTCCACCCACTCGTGAGGACAACGCGATTCGGTTGTATTTGCATTCGTATTCATCGTCGAATCGGGTGCCGCGCGAAAATGAGAAGCGAGGAACGCGGTTCGCCGACGGGCCGGAGGGGTGGGGAGAGGGCGTCATTAAAACGTTAGGAACGTCGATTACTCTGCTCTCGCGATTGTCGCCAGATGCTTCGAAACGCTGCTAGTTTTCTTGCAACGAGCAGATGCGGTGTACTGGAGAACGCGAATCGGTCGAGTTACAATCAAAACCGTTCGATTCGAGTTCTCCGCGAGATTCGACCACCGATTCGTGCCTCACGAGGAGTAATTGGTTACCCCTTCTTTTTTTACAAATTACAACGCCAGATGGCGCTGACGGATCGACGCGAGATATTTGCGCGGAATCATCGTGCCAACGAGTTTACGTGCAAGTGTCCCGGGCCGTACATGACAGAATTTTTGTTGTACGAATACTATTCTCGAGAAGATAAAAATCGAAACCTGAAAATTCAACATTTCTTCATTTTTCTTTTCGATACAATTTTTTTGGAAGACTTCTCTCACAGTTGAACGACAGAACACTAAAAATTGAAGATTTTCGTAAGAAATTGTTCGTTGTTTCTCGCACGATTACGAAATTATAAGGAGAATGAGTGTCGTTGCAAGCTATGCCACTTTCTCTTCGACTTTTCAAACACAACTTCGTAATAGCGCAAAATAGAGCAAAACTTTTCATATGAAAATGTTCAGCTCTTGGTGTCCTACCATTCTGTCGCAATAAAGTCCCAAGAAACATTGCATTAAATGAATAGAAAAGAAAACATTGAAACACACGAGATTTGATTTCATTTTCTTAAAGAAATTTCTCGCGGACAACAAAAGTTGTCTGTATATGCACCATTATGCTCTACGTGCACACAAACGTTGGTACTTTTCTTGCAACGAGCAGATGCAATGTTCCAGAGAATGCAAATCAGTCGAGTTACACCGATTCGTGCCTCACGAGGGGCAATTGGTTACCCCTTTCTTTTTACAGATTACAGCGCCAGATGGCGTTGCCGGATCGACGCGACGTAGTTGCGCGGAATCATCGTGCCAACGAGTTTGCGTGCAAGTGTCCCGGGCCGTGACAGAATTTTTGTTGTACGAATACTATTCTCGAGAAGATAAAAATCGAAACCTGAAAATTCAACATTTCTTCATTTTTCTTTTCGATACAATTTTTTTGGAAGACTTTTCTCACAGTTGAACGACAGAACACTAAAAATTGAAGATTTTTGTAAGAAATTGTTCGTTGTTTCTCGCACGATTACGAAATTATAAGGAGAATGAATGTCGTTGCAAGCTATGCCACTTTCTCTTCGACTTTTCAAACAGAACTTCGTAATAGCGCAAAATAGAGCAAAACTTTTCATATGAAAATGTTCTGCTCTTGGTGTCCTACCATTCTGTTCCAATAAAGTCCTAAGAAACATTGCATTAAATGAATAAAAAAGAAAATATTGAAACACACGAGATTTGATTTCATTTTCTTAAAGAAATTTCTCGCGGACAACAAAAGTTGTCTGTATATGCACCATTATGCTCTACGTGCACACAAACGTTGGTACTTTTCTTGCAACGAGCAGATGCAATGTTCCAGAGAATGCAAATCAGTCGAGTTACACCGATTCGTGCCTCACGAGGGGCAATTGGTTACCACTTCCATTTTACAGCGCCAGATGGCGTTGCCGGATCGACGCGACGTAGTTGCGCAGAATCATCGTGCCAATGAGTGTTAAGAGTAGAGGAACGCGAAGTGGGAGAAACAATGGATGTTTCTATTATATTGCAATTACGTATACTATTATATCTTATACTTACAAGGGGAGCTTACGGTAATGGATATCGCTTTTGAGCCGGTAGTAGGTGGCAGTTATAGTACTGTACAACCGGTATCAAAATACCCTAATGGGTTCCTTCAATACGGGCCTTCGTTTTCGAGATATTTTGACTTCAAGTTTGATACGCAGATAGTAAACGAATTTATTTAAATGTTCTCAACGGAGCAAGTTTCGGGTAAGTCGGTAGAGCGGGTGACTTACGAAGCTTTTGGTAGTGGTTAGAAATTCGACTTCTAGTTACTAATTTTTGTTTTTAGTACAATTTTGAAATTCAATCTTTAAAGTGACCCCATGAACATTATTATACGGCTGTTTCTCACAAAGTTGCGGTAGTTCAAAGACTGTGCAATGTGTAAAGAGTTGCCTGTAACGCGAAGGTTATCCAATAAATTTTATTTCGATTTAATCGCGATTAAATTTTCATTCTTTCTTCCATATATTCTGGGATACTTTTTACTTTAGTCTAGAATATTCTTAAAAGAATATTCTGACAGCACTGGGCTGGCCGCGGTAGCCCAAGTGGTAACATTACAATATCTCCGGCATCCCTACCACTGATGTCGGACCCACCATGGGCTATGAACGAAGGAAGTGAAGTAAACGCAATAGCCGATGCGACTACTGAGCTGCTAGTTGCGCAGCTCTCTGTCGTGGAACGTCCAACTTCAACGCGATTAACTTACGCACCAGTGATTCCGTGAATCGCTTCGAAACTAAGGCTGTCGGGATACTCGAATATTCGAGAATCCGAGAGTATCCGAGAACTCGAAAAAACCAAACGGCACGGAAGATTCAAGCGACACAAATACAAGTACTACATTTCAACTGTACGTAATACTGCTACTTTAGACATTTTTAATTACTTTCTAGAATACTTTTATCATTTTTATTATTGTTATACCTGTTATTATTATTATCATTATTCGTGTACATTCAGATATTTTTAATTACTTTCTAGAATACTTTTATTATTTTTATTATTTTTAGTATTCTTATACTTGTTATTATCGTTATCATTATTCGTGTACATGTACATGGTGTTTTCTTCAACGCGCTGCACAATTTTTCAACCATTTGCGGGTACGTGACAAAAATAGTTTTCAATATAGAATGAAAGAATAATAACAATTTTGAAAATAGTTTACATCGTAACGAAACCGAGGTACGTTGGATTTTTTTAAATCGAGCCAGATATTTTTTGTTTCGTTGTATCGTGGGAGACATTGAGATGAGTTCGAAAACTACGTAATATTATATTTTTATTAACAGAATACTATGTTCAGAATAGTGCGAATGGAATATTTAGCTTTTCGTTGTATTCTACTTTTAGACACTGCAAACGCATTCGGCCTTGGATTGTCGGATGTAAGCATAGAAGTAGAATTTTATAATGTTGCAATATTATAAGGTAAATGAAAATTGAACATCAAAATCTACTCTTTACTTTAATAAACGTTCAAAGTGCATTCTGCTTTTTGCAAGGCAATATTCTACTCTATTGCAGAAGTTCCACTGTTGCTGCAATTAAACTGGTCGAATTCACACCTCTGCATACAGTAATAATTTTTTTACATTCAATTTTCATTTATCTCACGACATCGCAATGTTATAAAATTTTCGTTCTCTGTTTCGTCAATCTATGGTGAAATATATTTACACCATCTGAAACAAGAATACGATGACAAGCTAATGTAAACATAGTATTGTGTCCATAAAAATACCACGTTATATGATTTTTGAAAAACTCAAGGCATTCTTGGTTTCGTTATGACAAAAATTATTTTCGAAATACTATCCTCATTCGGTTAATTTTTGGTAAGAAACTTTCTTTGCCAAATGGTTGCACATGACTGAAAAATTGTGCGTTACAGGAAACACTCAGTATATATGTATACTAATAAAATCAAAGTTGATCGATACGTTAATAATGCATTGTGTAATATACATGTATAGTAATAAAATCAAAGTTGATCGATACGTCAATAGTACATTGTTTAATGTATGACTTATTCGAATCGTTCAAGATGATCGATCGTTTCAAGTCACTCGATTCATCGAGCTATTCGATTTCTTCGTGTTCTTGAATCGGATCGATTAGTCGAATCGAGTATTGCTCGACGTTATTCCAGTATTTAAATATCTCAATTGGAGAAAACTACGAACGTACGAGAGATTATCAATTCGATAGGTTATCAAAGTGCACAATACAAAAATAACACAAGTAAACATACAAGTGTATAATATATTAAATTCTTCGGAAAGTAATTTCGTTTTCCAAAATGGAGAATATATAATTTAATAAAATGTTTATACACTCTAAAGAAATCGTGTTTCATTTTCACCAAAAAAAAAAAAAACAAAAAAAAAACGAAATTACTTTCCGAACAACCCATTATTTTGATTATAAATTCGTTCATCGAATTACCGATACGTGACACGAACCGAGTCATCCTTCTTTTGGATATTGATCGGAGCATTTTGTTATTTTGATCGTTATTACCGTTTCCGTGAAAATCGTACATCTGTGCACATTATTGAATTTGTACGTTTGGATCGCTTTGTGTATCTCTCGTGTATATTCAATTTTTCCCCCGTCGAAAAGGTTCGTTGCACGGCGTTAAAATGGCCGTGTAACGTTGAAACCGAAGTAATCTCTTACGTGGTCGTTAAACATTAACGTTGAAACGTAACGGTGAACATTTCAGAAATTTACGCGCGCTTAAAACTCTGTACGATTCTCTTGCGCTTTGTCATCTCGAATGCGCGAGTGTCATTTGATCTCACTGTCGGAATAAATGCATCCAAACGATAGAAAGAACGTGACGCAAATTACTGCGATTCGTTGCTCGAATACTAAGAAGCTCTATGCACAAATACGATCGCAATAACGAGCCTATACTGTGTCGTCTTGACCTGTCAACTTCGAACAACAGAAGAACCATCACGGATGTACTACTTCTTTTTCAAATTATCAATAGTATCGCAGTAAGCCCTCCATTACTCGATCTCGACAATTTTAATACAAGTTCGCGTTCAGTTGTCATTTCGAAGAGCGATCGCAGATTTTTCGATTCTGTAAATAGGATTCGTGGTTATGGGAATACCCCACGCGATGATGTCAACAATTTTGATGCAAATTCGCGTTCAGTTGACACTTCGAAGAGCGATCTTAGATTCTTCGACTCTGTAAGTAGGATTCACGGTTATTGGAACACTCGAAACGGTGATCTCGATTTCTTTTCACAGATGCTGTTTTTAAATTAATCAACCCTTAACGTGTGTCATCTCCTACGCGACATCGCCATTTTTATCGTACGTGACGTCGAACGCGACAGTGTACGATTTAGCGTGTCGGATATATAAATAAATAACTAGAGTTTAAATATTTAATAATACGTTGAAAATATTAAAATACATGTTTTTATGCGATAAAGTATCCTTTCGTTTCGAGTAGTGTTAATGTAACAATTTTTCACGTTTGCGCCACGCAAAGCGACGATCTGATAATAATAAATCGGATCTAAAACGTTGACGTTTAGTAAAGATTAATGCAAAGTAATACTATTACGTCGAATGCGTTCGATTTTCATTTCCGTGTCCCGTATTGCCTCCTGTATTTTCATGTCGATAAATAAATAAGAGTAACGTCGAATATTGAAAATAGCGAAGACGGTGAAATTTTCATTACCTGCATCACGTATCACAGGACCTTGTCTCGATGGATAAATAAATGAAGGTAGCGTCAAATATTAAAAACTTTCCCCGAAGTTCACTCGACCGTTCGAAGAAACCAAACTCTTTCGTTTCGAACAAGCGTAATCGCGACCAAGTCAACAAACTACCCGATGATTCAACGAACAGTCCACGAGACACTTTTTATCGCTGAGAATCGTTTATTCGCGTTAAAGATACTCGTTTATTTTTAATTTAATACGTTAAACGTCACGGTGGCGCACCAAAGTTACAACGATTCTCCATGAAGCTTAACGTAAAGTCCAATTACTCGTAAATTTTTAAATATTACTCTCGTCGGTAATATTATGAAATAACACGTACGTCGACGAATTGTCGAATATTCCAAGTTTTTCAACCACGGTTCGAACAAACGTCGTAGACATCCACGGGTACAGAAAAACCGACGTGGACGGTCGACGTGTTGAAATTTTTAATTAAAAAATTTTCACGAAATCACTAATCGCCACGAAGTGTCGATTGAATTCGTAAGGACGTTTCTCGTTTCGATACGCGGCATTTGCGAGCAAATCGTTCAGAAACACGGTCCGCGCGTCGACGAGGGTCGATCGGTTCGTCGAATGGAAAAATCGTGTCCCGTGACCGCTCCGCTTCGATGACCGCCTCTCTGCTGTTCGCTAATGACTTTCGCCGGACGTCGACATCCCCGCGGCGGTGCTTCTCGAAAGAGCATCTTCGTTCGAGAACCGCGTCGAATCTCGAGAAACTTCTACGGAAACATCGACGTGGAAAATCCTGTCAGCTATCGGTCGAAATCGTTCGAAACTCTCGATCGAAGTGCGTGAATCGTACCAATTAACCCCTTGCTCTACGTTTTAAGTCTCGATAACGCGTGTCATAATCAACATGACACGCGTACGTTGCATCCGCAAAATCAATTTTATGTAGAGACATATATGTCGCATTTGTAGAATTATTTTCAAGTAAAAGTATGTACGTTGCATCTGGAAAATTACTTTTATATAGAAAAATATATGTTGCATTTATAAAATTATTTTGAAGTAAAAGTATGTACGTTACATTTGGAAAATTATTTTTATATAGAAAAATATATGTTGCATTTACAGAATTATTTTTAAGTAAAAATATAATTATACTTTCTATTAAATTTGATCAAGACGGAAGCAGGTTCGAATTCTGCATTCGTTTTGCACGAAAAAGTAACGGGAGCGAGTCTAAAATTTGCACTAAATCGCTTCTCATCGAATTTGCATCGAATTGGTCCAAACGACACGATATTCTTTCACGCGTGATAATTAGAAAACTATGAAAAATAGAACTGGACAATCGTCCCACGATTTAAGTTTCGATGACGCGTGTTAATGAACAAGGTCGGTTACAACTCTTCTTGGCTTTGTAAACGCTGAATTTTCTTTTCGAAGGCATTGTATAAGGATTTCTTTCTAATATTTTTAAAAAAGTACATTCGAACGTACAAATGTAGACAAGACCTACTCGTGGTTCTTACGTTTGGCTCGATTTCCTTATCACGTGTCTCGCACAATATTGCAAGCGAAGGGGTTAACACGTACGCGACCGCCATTCAAGGAAAAAGTCGCTGTCCATAGCCAAGCATTCAAATGTTCTTAATGCACGTAATTCGACATAAGTTTTCACATGTACGTTATCGAAACATCGGAAATAGACGGTTCAGTTCTATTGCACGTCACAGATGTGTAACACTGAACTGTGAATAAATTGTATCTTACTATAGACCAATCGACACATTTGTATGACGTAGCGAAGAACGAGGATTTTACGAAATAATAAGAAAATATTGAAGCCAGAAACATTTGCGAAGTTGTACTATTCTTGTTTACATACTTTTACGATAGTTTCTGAAATCGAGGGACTCGAGGTACTCGAAGTTACCGAGAAAATCGTAAATACAGTGCATACATTTCGAACAGAGCCAGAGGTGCACCGTGTTTATGTTTACGTTTTCTGTAGAGCGACTGACTTCGCTTGTATCCAACGTTCGAAAACAGTCGCTGCGTAAAATAAAAATGTATTACTCTACCACTTTTGTTGAAAATTGAAATTCAATCTCCGTCGTGTATATGTGAGGCTGGGCCCTGGATAAAACTCATAGCGTTACACATACAATGGATAAAATAATGTATTTGTACACTATATTATAAGGAAATGCCCCTAACCTACGAGTCTAATTTTAATAAAAGTTCGCGTGCAAGTAAAGTGTCTTGGGCCGTATATGACCGTTTTTTTTTTGTACGAATACTATTCTCGAGAAGATAAAAATCGAAACCTGAAAATTCAACGTTTCTTCATTTTTTTTAAATACAATTCTTTCGGAAGACTTTTCTCACAGTTGAACGACAGAACACTAAAAATTGAAGATTTTTGTAAGAAATTGTTCGTTGTATCTCGCACGATTACGAAATTATAAGGAGAATGAATGTCGTTGCAAGCTCTGCCATTTTCTCTTCGACTTTTCAAACACAACTTCGTAATAGCGCAAAATAGAGCAAAACTTTTCATACGAAAATGTTCAGCTCTTGGTGTTCTACCATTCTGTCGCAATAAAGTCCCAAGAAACATTGCATTAAAAGAATTAAAAAAAAAAGAAACATTAAAACACTCGAGATTTGATTTCACCTTCTTAAAGAAATTTCCTGTGGACAACAAAAGTTGTCTATATAGCCACCATGATGCTCTACGCGCGCACAAACTTTCATTAAAATCAATTTTACAGTTGAGAAAAATTTCTTTATAATATAACACACGAATACATTTTGGAGCCACTGTGTGTAACGCATCGTAGCGAACGTATTAAGCATTTGGAAAACGAAGATTAATTAACAGAGACACATCGATATTTTCCAACGCGTTATTTTAATACCGTTTTATTTTATTCACATCTGTGCCATAAAATTCTTACCGTTACGTTACAGGTGGCGTTATAGACTCGATTAAACGAATTTGTCGACCAGTATACACGGTGTCCCGATTTTTTCCCAATAAACTGTACGGATTGAAGTAAGAAGAAATTGTTACGAAACATTTAGCGATAAACACTTCGTTAGGGGTTAGTAACGCTATAAACACTAGTTATTACCGAGATACGTAACATTCTACTCGAAAACTTCTACCAGCATTTTCTCTTTGAGAAAATTAATATCTCGCGTTGAATTACCAAGAATGTTTTCCAATCGTGGACAAAGATTTATTGCGTGCAATATTTGTTCATAAATCCGTTTTATCGTTAATTTTGCGCAACACTTTTTCCTCATTGTCTACAGATCGAGTCTATTGGAAAGACGCGAAGGATATACATTGAAATTCCATTACTTTTGTAATAATTGCACAACTCTTCGTTCTCATCCATCGGGTGAAATACGAATCGAAAACGTGTCGCAAATGTTACGTGTAATTTATTCTCGTCCGGAGAAGACGAAAGTATATCCGACATTTTCACGCGCGGATCTCCCTAAGTTTCATAGTTTTACATCTTTGAAGAATAAATCGAAACACTCTACAAAGAACGACCGAGTCCGATCGCGTCTAGCAACGAGAACGTAAATGTTGCGTTCTGGAGTGGAAAAGGAAAAAAAATTCTTCATCCCACGAAACACTTCGCCTCGCGAAAGAAATTTTTCTCGAAATTCTTCGCGATTATTCTCATCGTGACGCGTTGGCGAGTAAACACTCCCGATTCAATTTTCTCGCGATTCTCCGGGCCGGGTATATATCTAAACAGAGTAAGCGTCGAAAAAAATTCCAATTATCGCGGCTGTTCCCGACCGACAGAGAAATAAGAGAGAGAGAGAGAGAGAGAGAGAGAGAAACGGAGGAAAAATTAAATCCCCCGAGACTGCCGCGAAATTAGAGATTAAAGCGTTAACGAGTCTCGGCGGGTAGGCGATAGTTGACGCGCGTGTACGCGCCACCTGGGCGACGAACGGATCCTCCCATTTAATTTTTCACTCCGTTGCCGAGCGAGGGGCGAGGACGCGGAGCGATCGAAGAACAAGAAACGGTGTGGCCCCTCACCTGTTCTGAACAGGGAGCAGAGCAGCAGTAGAGCGAGTCGCATTTTGGCCAGCCACCTGGAACACGAGTCGCACCGACTCCTGGATCGTCCGATCGTCCGCTCGGGATACGATGATGATGACTCCTCCTCGCGATGACCGATTTTCCCCATGCGAACGCAACCGGTCCGTGCACTTCGCGCTAGAACTGATTCGAGAATCGGGCTGCTCTTACGACGGAAATGTCCCGGTGGTCTGTGTCGCATTTCTCGCCGCGAGAGTAAGTTTTTCCGGCCTCACTGGTTCGCGAACCGTTCGGAATTCTCAATTCGGGAACGTTTCAACGTCGGTACGTTCCAGCGACGTTCTTGCGAGAAAGTTTCGGGCTCGCCCGGCCGCATCGGGTCGCCCTGGCTCGTTCGTCGACTTTAATCAGCGAATCCGTCGATCAAACCGCCGACCCCTCGAGCGCGTCTTCCCCGTTCGACGACTAATTAGCACCGAAATTAATTATCCCCTCCGCGCGGGTGTGGAGTGTCTTTCATCCTTCTCGAGATCGTCGTCGATTCGTCGCTTCTTCTTTTCCGTTAATTATCCGGAAGCTATCCCGATTCTCGTCCCCCGAGTGTTTCTCGATCGTGTCGCTTGATTCGCGGATACCGAGATCCGTTTCGTTGACGCGATCGTTTACGCGGCGCGAGGACCGTTACTTTCGAACGTATTCGGACGCGACGGGACCACGTGCCACTTTTCCCGCACAGCGCGCGACGCTGTCCCTCGCTCGTCGATCGCGAGCACCTTGCGTCGTCGAACGCGTTCGAAGCACGAACGATCGCGATTGGACCGCCGAGCGACGGGATCGAACGATATAACTCGACGCCGAACGCGCTCCACCGCGTCGATTCGCGTTCGATCCAACGGATCCACGCGGCACGCAAGTATTTATTCCATGGACTCGTTCGCGGGATCCCACTGTCGTCCACACTGGGCCGAAAATGCGAATTGCGAAGCTTCGACACGATCGCACGGTGCACCCACTTGATCACTGACGGATCGCGTAACGTTGAAAAAAAAAGAAACGCGCACCGGCACGACGGAACGTAGTACTCCACGTTAAAAAGTAACCTCTCCCCACGTGTCACACTGGCCCGTACTCGTATTTTTTCAGCGCCGTTCGAAAGTTTCCCCGCGACGATTTTCCGCGACAGCGTCGTTGACAACCGCCGGGAACCTTTTCCATCGAGAGTTCGTAGTTGACAGAAAGCCTTGGCGGGAGCTGCACGACGAATAAGGTGCCACTCCCACCCGCGCATGCTCCTCCACTCTGGATTCGTCGTCGTGCCCTCTCCGTCGCGCGCGCCCTTTCTCTCAGTCCCCCCTTAACCGTTCGCTCGCTCTCGACGTTATTCCTCTCCTTACCTCGCAGCCCTTCGCGAGTTTCCCCCACCTTATCCCCGTGTCGCGTATCGCGCGTGTGTCTCCGCTCTCGTCCGAACGCACTTTCCACTCGACTCCCGAGACAGAAGCGCCCCGCTGATCGGGGGCACGTGCTCCGCGGCCTGTCCGATCCGAGGACCAATTAACGCGCCGAGACGGGAATCGGGACGACGTCGTGAAACCTCGCTCGCGTGCGAATATCGTTGACGCGAGCCGAGACACCGGTCGACTGGAAAGGAATTGTAGCAGCTTCTAAGTGCGATGATAAGGGAAAGGGGGTGAGCGAGGGTGGGAAAAGGAGGGTGTTTTTCATACCGGGCTTGTTGGTACATTCGTTATTAAGGCAACCTGGTAGACTCTGTCTTACACGCCGGGACACTGGGTAGTGGTTAAAGGATCGTATATACAAGGTGGTAGAATCGAGGAAGGGTTGATTCTACGCGATAAAGAGTCGAAAATAGAGAATGAAATTTTTTTTCATTCGAGGCTTCGTTGTCGAGAAAATCGTCTTTGAATATTCACCGAGGATGCGTGCACTTATGGCTTCGATGAATGGATCTCGATACAAGACCATGTGTCACTTATAAGTGACACTTTATTTACTGTATTTACGAGTCGCGTTACCATTGCACGAATCGTATCCACGTATTCTCGATTTGTATATCTACTCATTGTGAAGAATTGAGAGAAATTGTTAGTCAAAACCGAAGATAGTGACGCATCGCCGAATAAAACTGTGTTAAGTGCTCGGGACGTCATGCCAACAGAAATGTACAGAAGTGGAAACGTAAATAAAAGTCTGTATCGAGATCCATTCATCTAAGTGCACGCATATGCACTCGGTGAATATTCGAAGTCGATTTTCTCGATTACGAAGCTTCGAGTGAAAAAATTTCATTCTTCGTTTTCGATTTATTTTTTCACGTAGAATCATCCACTTGCACCGTCGACGCTAGAACACCCTGTATACCGATCGGAGTTGGTACGGGAACTTGCGGGAAACGGTCGGTTGTCAAATTTCCCTCTAGTGGCGAGTGTGAGAGGTGTCGCCACAGAATCGTCTCTTCGGCTCGTAACCGTTACCGATACGAACTCGAAACATCCGGTTTAGAGGTTTCGGTCGACCCTCGCGAGATCCAGGATCAGGCGTACGGTGTTCTGATGTTGCGAAAATCGTCGGACGGAGTTCTTGCGAGAGGACTAGTAGACGCGGAGTCGAGATAAACGTTACTCGACGCGAGAATCGTCTTCAGAGGTGTTCGAATACTCGAATATTCGAGCAACTGGAACCGAGTCGAGACTCGAATTTTCGATCCAATTCGAAAATTCAAAAATACTTGCAGATTGAAAGAATCGAACGGTTTGAAAAATTCGAGTAACTCGAATTGAATTTCGGAGTCATCCTGAGCTATCTTACAAATTTCTGCGTATATTTGTATACATATTGTTCTTGTTAGATTTAAAATGACTTACTAACCAGTAAATAAAGTAATAATAATAATATAAACGCACAGAATCGAACGGTACGAGAAGATTAACACGTTTCGTGTTACCATGTACAAAATTCTTCAGAATATGCCTTTATGGTTGTAAACAAATATGTAAAGTTAAAAATTGAATTTATCGTTTTGTTGTCAAATGCATCGTAATCTATACAATCTTTTCTTATTAATTATATTTTGTTCGGTATTATAAATATTGTAAACCGTACAATATTTAGTCAGAGACGAAACTATTAATCACAATATTGTGGGGCGTATACGCTCCACGCGGTCTGAACAGGAAGTAACTAAAATCGGTCCAGCACGGAACGTGTTAAACGGCTCGAATTGAAACGAATAACTCGAAAGAATCGAATATTGCAAACGCTTCAAATGAGTCGTACGTTATTCGAAATGGCTATGCATATTATGTAGAATAATAATATATCCGAACAACTCGATTCTTCTGAGCTGCTCCATTATTTCAAATCGTTCGTTTCTTTCGAGCTACTTGATTCAATTCGAACCGTATGGATCTTTCGAGCTACTCGGTATTTATCGAGCTTCTCAGTATTGTCAAGTTACATGGTATTTTGAGTACTTCGTGATTTTTGAGGTACTTGGTATTTTCGAATTGTTTGATTCTTTCGAGCCACTCGATGTCTTTGAGCTTCTTGGTATTCTGGGGCTACTCAGTACCTTCAAGCTACTTGGTATTTTCGAGTTCCTCGTTATTTTTGAGCTACTTGGTACTTTCAAGCTGTTTGATTCTTTCGAGTTACTCAGTATTTTCCAGCTACTCGATACTTTCGAGTTATTAGAATCGGTTCGACTATTCAAATCGACTGTAATTCGTTTCGTCTTATTCGAGTATTTGAACACCTCTCCTCTTCAGCTCGCAGTTATTACCAATGCGAGCTTCAAGCATCGATCGTGCCCGGTTTGAAGATTTCTCGATCGCGCGAGAACCGAGAAATAGTCATTCAACGTCGTCTGTATTATCCTAAACGCAAAAATCGTCTTTTCAGCTCGTAACTATTACCGATGGGAGCTCGAAACATCATTCCTGGAAGGAATCGCGAATATGTCGATCTTCGCGAGATCCAGAACCAAACAAACGTTACTCGACGCTCAAATCGTCTTTTCAGCTCGTAGCTATTACCAGCGGGAGCTCGAGACATCGATTCTCGATGGAATTGCAAGTCGCGTCTAGTTTACAGGTTTCGATCGTCCCTCGCGAGATCCAGAAGCAAGCAAACGTTGTTCGACACCGTCTGTATTCCCCTCGACACGAGAATCGTCTTTTCAGCTCGTAGCTATTACCGATGGGAGCTCGAAACATCGATCCTGGAAGGAATCGCGAATCTGTCGACCTTAGCTGGATCCAGTACCGAGCAAACGTTACTCATCATCGTCCTATTCCTCCTCCCCCCCCAACGCAGGAATCGTCTTTTCAACTCGTAGTTATTACCGATGGGAGCTCGAAACAGAGATTGAAACGGTTATGAAAATAACTGTTTCAAACTCTTGTATATCGGTTCTGACCGAAACAGTTACGAAGAACCGAAATGATCTTAAAACGGTTATTGGTAATAAAGGTTCTGACATATCAGTTTCGGTTCCACTTCTGCTACAATCGATATTATATCTGTTCTGTAACGGTTTTATTTCGGTGTTGTAACGGATACGTACACTCGGTCTAACAAGAATAGAACCGGTAGAATTTAATAACTGTTCTTTGCGATCGCATGAAAATTATTGCACATATTCTTCTTACCAGCGTGACTTAAACGCTACTTCTCGTTATATTCCTGTGCGAGCGACGAGTACTTCGATTAACAAAAATATTATATTTCGTAGAAAGTGACTGCAGTGCTAAATTAGTGTTAAATTAATCGTAAAGTACAATAGTTATTGGTAACACTTGAAGCGTTATTAACATAATGAACAATTCACAACAATTGCAATCAACAATTTCGATATATGCATTTACTTTATTCAGATTTTTAAACCCTTGGTTTTTATCAAATTCGGGCATTATTAGTAAGGAATTAATTATACAATTTAAATTGCAAGAACACGACAAGTGACGACTACGCTCAAAATTATTAATAAACGAATTTCAATCGTTATTAATTTATTATTAATACCTAATCGATATATGTATTACATTATACCCATATATAATTATTATGGAACTGTTTTAAAACCGATATAATATCGGATATCTAGAATCGTAACCAAAATTGATATAAATCGTAATCGTGTCGCTCGTAATTGTTTCCAAATTATTTCAATTCTTGTAACCGTTTTAAAAATCGAAACCGATATCGCAACTGTTTTCAATATCCAGTTTGAAACATCGATCTAGATTCGAGAAATTTTATCAATCGTCGTAGAATTCAAGAATGTTATTCAACACCGTTCATACTACGTCCGTACTAATTTGGAATCATTTTTGCAGTTCGTGGCTACGTTCCGGGATGAAATTGCGAATCGTCTCGAGTTAACGTTACCCGATGCTGTCCATGTTCTAATTACAGTACTGCCTCGTTACAAGTCGTCATTCGTGTTTCGTTGTGAGTAGTCTCTCTATCCCCTCCATTGCTTTCAGTTGCCGCGATGAGTGCAACAGATAGTGAATGAGCGAGAGAACACATGAAAAACTATAAATTTTCGTGGCTTTAATAACTAATCTTGTATTGTGACTGTGAAGAAATACAACTAGGAATCATTAACTGTAAGTCGGTAACATCCTTGTCTTTATTAGATATGTATCATGTATAGGAGTACGAGTGTAGGTGTGTGTAAGAATAAGTGTTGCACGAATCTGAGGTGTGAGTTACTAGTCTTTAGTCTGTAAGAACATTCAGAACAACAAACATGTATACGTACCAAATACATTAAAAGCACTAATAATTTAAATCATTCTCATTTATTCTAAACTCTCGCTAAAACTCATCAGTGACGATCTTTAAATTTCGTTAACTAGCCCCTACTGGCATTGAGCAAAAACGATATCTCAATTTCATTTGCTACTATTTCCAATTCTTTTCTCCGTAATAATAAATTCGTGAGTGGATTTCTCATGGCTGCTCTGAAAACCATTTTTGAAGACGTTTCTCCAAATCTTCAAAACTGCACGTTCTTCTTTGTTTTAATTTTAATTCGTGGACTCTTTTAACCACGTTACTTCTTCATTCATTTTCCTCGCGTCGAATGCGTCAAACTGTTTCTGCACACTTAAATCGATAGTGTATATCAATTACACAGATATACGATAACGCTAAATTGGGGATAGTTCCCCAATTAATGAGGTTCTTTTTCGAGCCATGATAACTTAACAATAATAGAACTATAATAATTGTAATAGTACAATTTATTAAGTCTTTTTTCAATTTAAATAACCTTTTCTTTTGAAAGAACGATATATATTTTCCTGTATCCCTGCACAATCCAAGCCACTGAAGACTCAAACGATTGTTTAGGGTAGCTGACTTCGTGTGTCGTCTCTCTGTCGCACTCACCGCGACAAAGAACAGAAGAACTACAAAATAAAGCATTGTTTCGTTATAAGTCGTGCCTGTCCCTCAAGTGAACGACCTATAACGGGATAATACTACTCGCAGCGCCGCGTTCCATTTATCCCGAGTCCGATCTTTCCAGCTCCCTGGAATACAGGATAGCGTATACCCAGCAGCGTTTCAGTCGCGCAGGTGTACTACTAATAATATCGACGTTACAGAGCTGGATGACGAATGCACGTTGCATCGGTTACCGTTACGGTATCCGACCCTTAGGATGCCAAGCTCAAACTCGACAAGGAATGATAACGAACTCGGGAACTCGGTAAGTTACGAAACTTTGAGAACATACGAAGGCGTCTGAGGATTTTCCGGGGAAACCGCGTCCGCGTGCACCGTAAATGGAAATAAGAAGGAAATAACGTGTAAACACGTAAATACTTGCGCGTTTATTAGAGACTGTAACAAACGGATTAGATTCTATTCGATAGTTTGGAAATAACGAGAATAAAGAATCGATAGGTAGCCATTTCGAAATTGAGGTTAGGTTCGATATGTCTACCTCACCTTTGGACGATAACTTCTTTACGATTTGTGTATTTTCTACTAATATGCGCGAAAAAGATGTTACGTCAACGATTACAGTTCGTGTATAATCTAATTAATCTGATTAAGGCTTTATTTATTACCCTCAATTGTTGGAGTCTTTTGGATTTATAATGTCTCTCACAACTATTTCGTTACCAAATTCTTATGTTCGAGGAAACTCATATCATGTTATACGGCGTTAATAATTGTTCGAACACTATTCTAAAATATGGTGATCAATGTTGTAAATCTATTGATTTTTTTCCACTCCTGCTGGTTTTAAGTTTTAATTGTTCGATGTTACACATTCTTACGATTTATCCTTATTTTCTTTGTATTCAAAAGGGATTAAATAAATAAATAAATGAAGAAATGAACAAATGAACAAATAAATAAATAAAAAATAAGTAAAAAATGTAGAGTGCAATTTTTTCATATGGATATCCATTTTCGAATAAATCGATGTTAAATATTTGTAGATTACGTGTACTCTGGTCTGTGTTATAGTCTAGTTTCCATTGCATTTGAGCTTATAAACAATGCCAATGCCATTCCTTGTCATTGTATTCGTTTTAAAAAGTAATTTTAATTCAACGTTTATCTCGCTGTATTTAAAATAAGAAATTGGACAGACACGAGTGAAATCACATGCAATTGTTCACGTATTCGGCGAATATTCAACATCGATTTATTCGTATACGAAGCCTCGAATGAAAAAATGTCACTCTACATTTTCGATTTATTTTTCCATGTATGTTCACCCATTTCCAGGTTGTCCCACCCTATATAAACATTTGCATATGCTCAAAGCACTACGTATACAAACGATATGCATATATGTAATTGACAGTCTACCCTATAAATATTGAAATTAATAAAAAAAAAATGATCAATGAAACCGATAAATGAAACTTTCACCAAAGTTCTTGGAAATCGAATGATTTCGAAGGAATTTAAAGAAAAAAATATCGACGTTTCATTAACGATACGTCGAGCAACATTGCAGAGAGTTGGTCGATGGCAGTATACTATATCGATAGATAAATATCTTTTCATTTTTTGTCATCTCTACCCTCGAGCGGTTGTTCCCCTTTCTAACCGTTTCTTCCCTCCACGGTATACCTAAGTTGTCCAAAGAACCGTGCAACTCGAAAGAGGCAGCTGTGAAAAGGCAGCGCGTCTCGGTCGTAATAGTGTCGCGCTCGGGCGGGAGTGGGGGAATCCCAGAAGCCTCGCTTGGACAGCGCTGAATTAGAAGATCCATTATCTTCCACGACCTCGAGCACGGCACTGGCCGGTTGTAACCAGTCTCCGCTCGGTTTCATACATTCGCGTAGATGGCGCTTTTCTTCCCCGAATCGGCTGCATTTTTTATCTCGAAACAGGGCCGAGGCTCGCGTACGTAACCTCGTTAAAAGCGACTCGTATCGTATACATCTTGCGATAAATTTCATTTTTGTAATAAAGAAAAGTCGCGACAGGAACGACTGCGTCGCGTGCACACGGCCAGTAATTGTTACCAGAATTATATCCGAACAACGGATCGTATAAATACCCGTTGTCGATCTACGACGTTCCAACTTGGCCAACATATTAATCCCGAAGCAATATTTTTCACGATTCTCTTATCAAGGTCTACGATTAAAATACTTGAACCTTCGAATGAATGAACATTCAAACGCATATGATCGCGGAATTACGACGTATTTATTTTTTTATTTAGATAGATGTTATTAATATAGAAGATGTCTAGTAAAAATTACCAGCTTATTTTTCTTTTAATATCGAAGAATAAATGAAATATTTGTGAGACAGAAACTATTCGGTATCGAAACAGTCGTCTTACGATTGTATTCATTTTTTCGTATGTGAAGTTGTTTAACAGATACAAAGGTTATTTTTGTTTTTTTCTTTTTCGTCTAACAGCGGTTTATTTTTTATTTTATACCTAACATATTTTATATCTTGACTAACCTAGTACACTAGATTAATTATGGTCGTGTAAGAGAGATTATGTATAATAAACATTTCTACTGTAGATATTACTTTCTAAATGACACGTAATTTCGTGTCTTTAGGTGGTGCTGATAACTCCTCGTACAATCTATCCTTCAATGTGGTAAGTAAACATTTACTTGCTTTGGAACTACTTACTTACGGATATTACAATGGAACGCGTAGTATGTCATTATGTTGGAACATTGGAGGATATGGTGTACCAGGA
Source organism: Ptiloglossa arizonensis (assembly GCF_051014685.1). NCBI lineage: Eukaryota > Metazoa > Arthropoda > Insecta > Hymenoptera > Colletidae > Ptiloglossa > Ptiloglossa arizonensis. Next base: position 8,742,904 of record NC_135048.1, on the reverse strand, counting down.
ATTACCAACAACAAGCGAATATACGAAGCAACCAATTATTGCAGCATGTAGCTCGATAAAATCCAAGACAATTCAAAACGCTATTGAATTAGTAGCGATACGTGTGCAGCATTGATCGAGCCAATTGATGACATTTCCAATACATTGAAAATCAAAATATGTAAATTAATTATTATGATAAATCTCTTTTTCACGACTTTGACCGATCTTGTGTTATACAATATCAGTTACTATTGGACGATAAATTGAAAAACATTGGTTGTCATTAAAAAAAAAAAAACAGAAAAATTTTTGTATCTCTCCATTAATTGACGGATGTTAAACAACTCCATCTAAGAAATCGGTATAAACATACGATGACACTTTTAATACCAAACCATTTTTGTTCGAAATATCTTTCTGTTACTCTTGTAGTTTAATAGAAAAGCAAGATGCTAATTTCTATTGGGTTACGCTGTATACAGGGTGGTTCAAAAATACATGTCCATACCACTGGGGCTAATCAACACACATTAAGATGAGTAAAAGATATCTTATAAATGTATATCCTATATACATTAGTTTTCGAATTATGGTCGATCAAAGAAACTCTTCAAAGCGTCCATTTTACCCTTTAACATTTTTATGTTAAATGTTCGGGATCGTTGACGGTCAACAGAAATCAACAATGTCCTGTGCGAAGCTAAAAAGTTTACCTTTGGAAGAAATTGAGAATCCAACTCGAAATTGAATCCACATTTCTCTACAACATGATACTACAATCCCTTTAAAAAGTCATTCTGGTAATCCGGTTTCAAAATATCAACTTTTTTTCACAACAAACATATTTTTCGATCATTCATAACTCGAAAATTAAATGTTATAGATCATGCGTTAATAGGACATTCTTCGCTCATTTTGACGTGTAGATTCATCTTCCAAAGTGTGGACATGCATTTCTTCACGATTCTGTATAATAATTATGTTAATTCATTTTCCAGGCGATATCCACTCGTTGCAACGAGTGTAGTAATTTTGTTCAATTTCATTCGTACCTTTCGCAAAATAAAAAAAAACTAGGAGTTCGATACCACGCGAGCTGGTAACGATCTCTCGAACGCGAAGCGTTTATCCGTTCGATCTCTCGATCGTTCTATTCGAATGCCACGCTCGTCGGAGTATTATTTCATAGATCTTGTTCCACAGCCAGGGATACAAATTACTATCGATTGCGCCAAGGAATTAAACATACAGCTCAGGCGATTAATCAAGTCACGTAGGAACACGAAGTCGATAATCTGTAATAGAACGTGTAACAGATACCGGCACGACTCTAACCCACCCAACGAGTAGTACTATTGGGAAACGAGAAGATGAAACACTACTCACAAGCTAAACGATGCAAGAGGCAAGGGAAATCGGCCTCTTGTCCCATCCATTCTCTTCGCTTTTTAAGTTCATAGCGATCGGACTGTATAGCATTAGGATTTCCAGATATCAGAGGATAATTTGGAAATTCAGAAAATACAGATAATTATAGACATAGGAGTATTTTTTTAGGTACTTAGCAATCGAACTAGATAATAGGATTTTCAGATATTAGAGAATAATTTGGAAATTTAGAAAATACAGATAATTATAGACATAGGATTATTTTTCTAGGTACTTAGCAATCGAACTAGATAATAGGATTTTCAGATATTAGAGAATAATTTGGAAATTTAGAAAATACAGATAATTATAGATATAGGATTATATTTTTAGGTTCTTAGCAATCGAACTAGATAATAGTAGGATTTTCAGATATTAGAGGATAATTTGGAAATTTAGAAAATACAGATAATTATAGACATAGGATTGTCTTTTTAGGTTCTTAACAATCGGATTGCATAGTAGTAGGATTTCCAGATAACAGAGGATAAATTGGAAATTTAGAAAATACAGATAATTATAGACATAAGATTGTCTTTTTAGGTTCTTAACAATCGGATTGCATAGTAGTAGGATTTCCAGATATCAGAGGATAATTTGGAAATTTAGAAAATACAGATAATTATAGACATAGGATTGTCTTTTTAGGTTCTTAACAATCGGATTGCATAGTAGTAGGATTTCCAGATATCAGAGGATAATTTGGAAATTTAGAAAATGCAGAAAATTATAGACATAGGAGTATTTTTTTAGGTACTTAGCAATCGAACTAGATAATAGTAGGAATTTCAGATATTAGAGGATAATTTGGAAATTCAGAAAATACAGATAATTATAGACATAGGAGTATTTTTTTAGGTACTTAGCAATCGAACTAGATAGTAGTAGGATTTCCAGATATCAGAAGATAATTTGGAAATTTAGAAAATGCAGAAAATTATAGACATAAGATTGTTTCACTGCACTAATAAAATGTAACGATGTTTACTAAAATTATTATATAAACCTCTTTAATACAGAGATTCGGATATGACGATATCAAACTTTATTTTAATTCCTAACATGACTCTTAGACAATATTAAACATTATTAAACAATGAAAACTAATTTTTTTATTTAGGAAATTTTCAATATCTTTATTCGCATTCTACCATTTTTGAATGCGAAAAGAGCGATTGGTTTTGGATACCCATACAGTTTAGAATAGCACGTAACCCTACACATTCTTAGAGATAAGGGATCTCTCTTATTAAGACCGTCCACGTTGCGAAGCGACTTGCTCGTAAAGAAATTTAAAGAAGGAAAGAAAATACACTTCTCTCTCTTCACTTTAAATAAATAATGATTCCTTGCAACTTGCAATGCTCGAAGGAACAGATAAAAACTTTCAAAGTAGTCTTCTCGAGGACATTATTGAGTGAAATGAACTGTTCGATTTTTATTTTTTTCTTTAAAAATTTAATAGTGTACACCTTAGTAAAAATTGTAGTAACGACTCTCAGTATAAATTAATCTACGAGCGAAATATCTGATGAAAAGTGCAGTAAAAAATCGGTAAATAAATCCAGAGAGCTCTTTAAATTTTTCCAGTTCCGTTAACCAGCCGTACCAAATACGTTGAGCCCCAGGGCATAACAATAGTTAATATTCTTAGTTTCTTTCGTTCATTTTCTTCTGTTCGTAGCAGAAGACGCATTCGAGTTGACCAATAATAACCAAGAATCTGAAAAGTGGAAGTTCCTTACTTCCTATAAGAGTCTACAGGCTCAGCCTGTAGGTAATGTTTCATCTCCTCGTTTACAATTGTACAAGTTAGCTAAATTGTCCACGGGAATCGGGAAAAAACACTAGTGCAAGCGCCGAGTATCGAGTAATCATTCGTTCGGCAACGATCCTTTTTTTATTCGTTGGTTGTCTCGCGATCTCCGCCGATGAAAACAAACGTTTTTAGCCCCATTTGTTGCCATTCATTTTTACACAGGCGAGATACTCGTATCGTTACGGTAAACTCGAATTCCGCAAAACACGTTTTCCCGTCGAGCGACCGCATAATACACGCGCGTACCGGCATAATAAAATACTGGCGGTGGAAGGCGATTAAAATGAAATATTCACACCGGTACGTTCGGCCTTTTAATGTTTATTCCCGCGAGCCGTGACGAGAAGCTTAAACAACGATCCGATGAAATGCCGATTTTAATTACAACGGCACGCAACGCTCGCGAACTTTCTGCCCGTGTCCGTCCGCGTGCCCGTGCCCGTGCCCGTGCCCTTGCCCTTACGATATTCAACGTAACGTCGCTGGCCGCCACTTTGTCATCCAGTTACCCACGACCACCGAACGGGGGTAATTGAAAAATTCTCTCACGTTGTAGTCTTTTGAAGGGGAACGACATTAACCGTCTTTCCCACTGAGTGGAAATTCTGAAAAGGTGGAGAACCATGGAGAGCCTCGAAAGAGTTTGGGCGACGAAGTAACAGGGTTAACTAGAGAGATGCATCGCCATTTGTTGGTTGAACCTGTTAATGCACACCCGCTTCTTGCGTTAACGCCGACGGTTGCCGAGATTTACGACACGGCCACTTTCTTCGCGATCGAAGGGTCAGGATCTGGGCTACGCGCGACTACACGAGCGGAAAACATCTTTACGGGGGAGAAATTGGACTTTACGGTCCGTATAGCAAAACCGTGGACGCGATATCTGTGACACTACGATATCCAATGAGAAAGGAGATCGTAATCGTGCAAACGTACACAGTGTTCTTCAACAAGCGTTCACTCGTTCTGAACATTGTTTCACCGGACGTGCAATTCTGAGGCATTTCGATCGACGAGAAACTTTACAGAAACCGTTTACATCTTTTTTGTATTATTTGCACTTAATTTTTATCTATTTGACGAGACAAATATACATCGCGATTCAGTCTCTTTAAACATTTTTAATTTTATAATTCTCTAGTTGGTATGCTCTCCTCTATGGTTACGCGTCAATTTTACGCGAGTAGTGTTCGTGAAGGTTGTTTTAAGGGGGAGCTTCGAGCAAGAGTGTAAAATGAAAGTAATTGTCGAGAATTTTTTTATGACGCAAAACCTGGATGAAACTTTTTGTTATTCTTCGTGTTGCGTGTCTTTAACATTTCAAGACGCACAATTCTTTTGTTTGTTGCAATTTACCGACTTTTTGCGATGCGACGAATGTTACTCTTCATGGATTTTCTTCTCAACGGTGTGATCAACGTGAAATGTAGAATCTTTTTAGTTCGATCTAGAACGAAAAATCAAATTTGCTTTTGTAATGTAATGTTCTTCTATGCGTGTTATTTTCTAATACGTTTAACCAAGCAAGATTAAATATTTTCCTAATGTGTTTTAACCTCGTTTATCGAGTTTCGTCGAGATGGATGTTCATCGATTCAGCGAGATGTTTCTTGTTAATAAAATGGGCGACGTTTCTTCTTGTCGTTGGCACCCCTGGGGCCGACAATAGTGACCTGCGATACATCGTATAAAAGAACCCCCCATATCCATAAAACACCAAGCGAAATTTATCATTCTTAACAGAATTGAGTACATTTTATTTGAAATAAGATAACAATTGTTCGAAATAATTCAATCATTTCAAATACTTTATTATTTTTATTTCAGAAATTATCTAGAAAGCTAACTTTATTTTGGGCCTAGTTGAAAGAAATTATCCCCGAATAATTTTTTATTTCAATTATCTCGATCGAACGAAATAACAAATAATTATGTATTATTATGAAAAACACCCCAAAATGAAAACAAAAGAAAACTTGGAATATGGAAATTTTTGTACATTTTGAAACAAAATAAAATAATAATAATAATAACAACAATATTGATAATAATAACATAATTTTTATTCAAAATATTTCTATACGTATGGCTTAAGTTATGAGTCCGTTTAAACCCAAACGTCCTTTCCCAGAACGGCCGGTATTCACAAGGTCTAATGTCCTGTACAGCACTTTTTCGATAAATGTGAAAGCCTTAGAGTCAACATTCACATTTACAAAAGACCGTCTATGAAAAGAACAGAAAGCGAAAGAGAAAGAGGGACTGAATGTTCAGATAGTCACTGCAGTTTAAAATTTAAAGACCGCTTTTAAAATTAATATAATCACATTTTTTTAATTTTTGTTTCTTTTTCATGAAACCTTTATCAACATGTTTGTAAAATTTTCTTGATTAAAATAAGACTAAACATGACATAATTTGGATGCTATTCACTCATTTCGCAATCGATGTTAGGTAAATATTTTTCACCTATTAAATAAGTATCTCTTCTATTTACACTTATCGTAGTCATAGAACGTGATGAAACGTGGCTCAGAATCAATAAAATCTGGTTTCCGTCGCAGTTCAATAAATAACTAATTGTAAGTATGATCTAACTTATATCGCGTTTGGTCTCATTTTAATCAAAGAGATCTGACAAGTATAACAATAACATTTTCGTTAACAAAAAACCAATAATAGAAAATGTTCATTTTTACATTAATATTGTTACACTGGCATAAACATTTACCTTATCGACTAGTGTTACATTGTAGTTAATTGACGAGCATCGTGAAATGTCACATTAAGTGCTCTACTGGTTACAACGGAGACTCCCCTAGTAATGGGGATAAATTTTCGCGTTCATCGTAAAGCTCAATTTCACGTTTATCGTGCATTTTCATTGTCTCTATTATTATATTAACAATATTTGTAATTTAGTTCCGTTTACTTGTTACACGTTCGAGGTATATACTACTATCTTTCGTAACATTCGTATAACTTTGATATAATAGTCGGCAAGAAATATTTTGTTTTAATTGTATGATATCGTTATGAACACATACAAGACACTATTATTATCATTATTCTTGATCTGACAGATTCATAGCCCATTTTCTGTTCACGTTCATTGAAAAACTGTTGTCAAGTCGTAGGAAATAACTAAATACACCTACGTGACAAGTTTCAAGGAAGATCCTCCCTAGTAGTTGAGGATAAAGATCTCACATTTATCGTAGACAAGAGTTTCGCATTTGTCGTATACCCGAGTTTCACATTTATCGTATACCCGAGATTCACGCCCATCGCGCACCTGAGTTTCACGCCCATCGCGCACCTGAGTTTCACGCCCATCGCGCACCTGAGTTGCACATTTATCGCATACCTGAGTCTCACATTTATCGTAAATCTCAATTTCACATTTATCGTATACCCGAGTTTCGCGTTCATCGCGCACCTGAGTTTCACGTTTATCGCATACTTGACTTTCACATTTATCGTAGATCTAAATTTCACATTTATCGCGACATCACTGTGCACGAAAATCGGTGTCGAGTCGGGAATGTGCGTGAACAAGTTGGCTCTGCCCTCTGGTGGCGAGTGTCGGTAATATCGTTATGCGAGCTTCCAGTTAAACCGTTAACCTTAGTAAACGCCGTGGCTTCTAATTAATCTCCGTGTTCACGCTTAAGCGTTCATTTTGGTATCGAGTATTTCTTTTTTTTTCTTCAGATCTTCGGGAACAGCTTCGCCCCACGTATGCCGAATTTCCAACAGAGAAAGTTCAATTTATCGGGGAACAACCTCCCCGTGGCTAGTGTATTATATCGGGCGGCGAATAATAATATACGAGCATCAGAACCGTGGACGAACACTCGTCGGCTAACCAGAAATCGTGTTCCACTTAACATCGACGGGAAACGTGGGGCGATTATTAATCGGGAAACGCGACGCTAACGACGCGATGAATAACGTTGATCGAGCTCCGTGGCTGTCCATCTAAAGAGGGACATTTTTACGACAGAACAGAAGCTATTACCGATTACCCGAAAGGGGATTATTCCCTGGCTATCCGTCTCCTTTCCCCTTATTTTTATTCTGCTCGCTATTTGCGGGACAACACGCGTACGTTCTCTGTTTTCGCGGGAGAACGGGATGCTGAAAAGAGGAGAAAGCAACACAGGGACAAAAAATGGGGAAGGTAGAAAAGAGAAGTATCGTGGTCTGACCCCCGGTGATGTAGTGCACGTGACGGTGTGGTGTTCAAGGCGGCGAATAAAATAAGCCCGTTCTCAGAATACGTGGCCGCGCACTTGAATATCGATTAAACGTCGATTAATATTCATCAGCGGGGGGAGGGGAGGGGAGGGGGGGGGGTGAATTGTTCGCGCGGTGCGTCTGCACCACGTTGAATTTAAAATCAATGATTATAAATTAAGTTGTTCGACTCGGGGAGGACTCGTGTACCCGGGATCGAATCGATGGGGACCACCGACTCGCTCCGTTTGCGGAAACAGGGCGTTACGTTACCATTTCTACTATTCGTAACCTGTTTCGTTCGATTCACTTTTCAAGTATACGGGCTTCCCGATGAAAACGTTCGCGAGAGGAAATATATTAATGGAGGAACAAAACAATACGGTTGTACGTGTTGGAATTCTTTTTTTTTTTCTTTTTTCTTTTTATTGCGTTCCGTTAACGCTCCGCTGACTGTCGATAAATGGAAATGGGCAGGTAGTAATCGTCGATGAGGTAGCTCTCGAAATTTTAAAGAGATACAGTGTTCCATTCTTTGTTCTGCGAGATGTCAGGGATGAATTATGGATTCGTCGAGAGTCAGGATTCAAAAGAGAATTTGGACACTTGTAATTTAAATTTAATGTATATGTAGTCTTTGATGGTTGAAATTTATTATTATATTCCATAATCAAAGAAAGAATTTTTAATATTTCAGTTTAATCAATAATGTAGAATTATTGCCCAAAACTCTTTTTCTCTCTCTCTCTCTCCCTCCCTCTACTCTCATTCGCGCCTCCTCTTAAATTAAATCTTTCGAACACATTCTTTTTGTCTATTCGTTCAATTTTCATTCTTTCCTTTTCGGAGTTTTCTCTCTCGCTCAATTCTCTAAAAACACGTAGGCCTCGTACCTTCTTTGTTTCCATTCGCGCTTACATAAAGGATTCAGATCGCCAATTTAACCTTTATGCTATCGTTCGCACATACACGCATGCACACACATATACCAATCGATTTCTTTCTCTCGCTCTCGTACACTCTTCACCTCCATCTATATATTGGTTAGGATAACTATTAAAATGAATTAAAGAAACGACGAAAACACAATAATTATAGTACATGACTACGTAAAAGTTATACAAAAGAATAATATAAAACGTAACGCGTGTTCAACGAGGACTGATCTCCATAAGACACTTCGATCTAAAACCTAAACGAAAGAGCCACTTAAATAAACTAAAGCTTACGTACATTTTTTACAGTTCACTAATTTAACCCTCGTCGTATCACGTCCGGGTCTTTTCGGACCCGGAGAGACTTGCACTGCTCGATTATACCGTTAATACGATTTTTTAAATAAAAGCATAAAATAAAAGAACTGTTATTCCAAATATTTGTGGAAGATTAATTTACGGGTCCGTTTGGACCCACGCGCGGTCTCTCTCGTGGTCACCCAAACCGCTGATGTAGAAACGACTTTGAGGATAGATTCTACACGTGAAAACGATAAAAAGAGTTCTCCTAAACGTACGTTCTCTTCGATCTTATTTTCAAGTTATAGCGAATTTTGTGTTACAACAAATCCATTATGTATAGAACATCTATTGACACTTACGAAACACTTGGAGAGAGAATCGAACGCTTCTGGTAAATCCGAAGAAAATCTAGACAAATAGAGAAGTGATCGAGTAAAACATAATGGTGGATCTGTATTAGTTTAAAACTACGTGACATCTAGTGGAGTGACATCCTGTATCTATCGACGAAATAATGGACCAAGGATTTAAAAATTTGTCAGGAAAATTTAAAATACAATGTATCAAAACTGAATTTGTCAAGTGCCTATTGGCACTTCAAAATAAAATAACAGGGTTTGCATTTTATTTCGATTCAAAGAATAATACCAGGTTGCTCAATAAGTTTCGTCGTTCGATAAAACTTATCGAACAACCTATTGTACTCCTTGTACAATGTACTCTATATAGTGTATTTTTCAGAAAACTAGATTTTACGGCATATCTCGATCCCATTGTTGCGATTTTTAATTTGTAAGAAATGTACGTGTATGAGATAAGTTTTAGTTTACTTAAGTGGCTTTGACACGAGAAGCATTTTCGCGTTGTCGCCAAGGTCAATGACAGTCCTTTGTTTAGGTATTAGCGTTTTTAGTCCTCTTCGAACAAACGTCGTGAGATCATGTTTTACGTTTTATGTTTTACGTTATTTCAATTATTTTTACGTACCTATGTGATCGTTGTGTTTCCTCTCTTTTATTAATTATTGTAAATAGTCTCCCGAACCTACATATATACATTAAATTTAAATTACAACTGTCCAAATTCTCTTTTGGATCCTGATTCTCCTAATATCTACTTATCCTTTCCTGACACCTCACGAACTTAAATTTACTACGAGAATAATATAGTTCGAAAAAGTGTGATACGTTAAAAATAAATTAGATACCTCGGTTGGTACGATTACATTCGTTTATTTTTTGTAAAATATGCAAATCAGTGTACATAAGAGCAGTACTGTATTCAGTGGGGACAGGAACATCTACCTTCCTGGAAAACAGAATTGCCACTGTGTTTCCCTCTTTATTACTCTAATCGCGAAACAAGGAAACATTTTACTACCGCAATTACCATCGTCATCGGTGCCCATTAATTAATTATTAATTTCGCGCGATACTGTTCTCTCGAAAGAGTGGCAATTACTTGCCAGCTCGCTTTATAATACGATATTACGAGGACAATTTATTAACTATAGTTTCGTCCTGGACAACAATGACCGCGAGATAATTTGGATAACAATATGATAATAACGCGCGATGTATTGCACGAGTATTATAGCACAAATTCGCGAAGCATTCACGGTATTAACATTTGCTCCGCATTTTCTGCCTCTATTGTTGCCCCTTGCGATCGGTGCTTCAAAGAAGCACTTTATATGCCCGTGCTTTGACTCTTTAAACACAGCACGTGCTTGTGTTCCGTTTCTCATTCGTGAAAAAGAACGAGCCAGTGAAACATTTTCGAAACTCTTTTATACGCGGATCGACGAAAGAATCGACTTGGGAGATCTCACGCCAGTTGCCCAATTCGGAGCAACACTTCTTCCGCTTATTCGCGTGGTCGATGATTCGGAATGCTCGGAGTTGGACAACATTCGATAACATTCGATGAGAAAATGAGCAAAGGAATTGGACCGTAATTTACTCTTTACGAAGACTACTTCGAAGAAACGAGTTTTGAATATTGAGTTCGATGGAGTAACGCGACACCATAGTATTCGAAAGCAAAGGTTAATCGTACATCGACTCTTGAAAAGTAAGAAAGTAAATTTATTAATGCTCGTGGTAGATCGCTGAGATCTGTCGAGCTTTGTATGTTTTTGCACGATGATGTGCCGATTAATAAGTTTGCTCGAAGAACCACCTTCTCCAATCGAAGGACAAAATGCAGAAATTGATGTAACAACGTATACTCGATTGTTCGATAAGTTTTGTCGTTCGATAAAACGAACTCGAACCGATTCAAACAGGTTCAATTTGGTTCCACGTATTTTCTCAGTCCCCTGTCGACAAAACTTTCATTGCAAATCGAGTGCAACCAACTCGAACCGATTCAAACAGGTTTAATTTGGTTCCACGTATTTTCTCAGTCCCCTGTCGACAAAACTTTCATTGCAAACCGAGTGCAACCAACTCAAACCGATTCAAACGAGTTCAATTTGGTTCCACGTATTTTCTCAGTCCCCTGATGACAAAACTTTCATTGCAAACCAAGTGCAACGAACTCAAACCGATTCAAACGAGTTCAATTTGGTTCCACGTATTTTCTCAGTCCCCTGATGACAAAACTTTCATTGCAAACCGAGTGCAACGAACTCAAACCGATTCAAACAGGTTTAATTTGGTTCCACGTATTTTCTCAGTCCCCTGTCGACAAAACTTTCATTGCAAACCGAGTGCAACGAACTCAAACCGATTCAAACAGGTTTAATTTGGTTCCACGTATTTTCTCAGTCCCCTGATGACAAAACTTTCATTGCAAACCAAGTGCAACGAACTCAAACCGATTCAAACGAGTTCAATTTGGTTCCACGTATTTTCTCAGTCCCCTGATGACAAAACTTTCATTGCAAACCGAGTGCAACGAACTCAAACCGATTCAAACAGGTTTAATTTGGTTCCACGTGTGTTTTCAGTCTGTTGTCAACAAAATTTTATCTCTCGTAAAACTTGCATTACGAACGTTATTATCCTACATTTATCTTATATTTCTTTAAAAAGAGATTGTTCGAAGACATAGTTTCTTCAGTATGTGTACCGTTGATCGTACAACTTATTTAATCGTAAGTCAAAAATCTGAATTTAAAAAAAAAAAAATAACAATGAAATTTAGAAAAAGTGTCCTACGTAATCATTGAGACCGAGTATCGTGAAGTCAACCCTGATCCGATCACGCAGTCATCACGTGCAGTCATTGTCCTCGGTGTTTCGTCTCGTTGGACGAACTATAGTTCTTCGTCACAGAAGAATCTTGGAGTGCGAAATGGTTAATAGTACCGGACAAAAAACGAAGGACATACCACGGAATGATTTCAACGCGTGGAACTTACAATGAACCCGTACCAAGGAAGGGAACTATTCGTGTTAAAGTGGCCTACATTTGTCTCCTGCCAGGAATGCTCGCCGAAGTCGCTTACCAAACGCGAATTTTTTTCTCTCCGATGAAAAAAGACACCCTCGTAGAATCCCCTGGACGAGTTCGAGCAGTCGTTTTCCCGGCCACTGTCGGTGGATAGTTATCGCGCCACCGACACACAAAAGTGTCATGGTGTCGAGGAGGTATTAAGGCTCCGTGAGTGATCCGACTCGTCTCAGGGACGTTTCTCCGGCTCGTTTATTCGGATCGGCTCTGTCCACCGAATTGACCCGATCGGAATCACCCTGGAATCCCAGCTTTCGATCTCCTTCCCGTATGTTCACTGTTGAGGATGATCCTCACGACCCGCGAAACCCGTTTCCGGACGGACTGGCGCCCTTGTACGATCTAAGAAGCTCCATAGTCGCGGCTAATGGACCACGTTGGTGAAATCAATCTGTGTTAAATTATTCTTGGCTCCGTGGTCGCGAAGAGGAAGAGAAAAGGAGACGAATCGCAACGACGTCGCACGATGCCTGTGCATCGTTCACAAGTTGCCCCGAGACGAGGGCAAAAACACGAGCCAACGGTATTTGAATACGAATTAAATCGGTGCAAGACATCGCTGCAAGACGAATTTACGACACGTATTCGAGGAAATGAATAATCTGGACAAATGGATGGCCCGAAAAAGAACGTTTCAACCTGAATCTGGGTCTCCTCGTTCGACCTAAATAATATTAACCCTTTCCACTCGAGTGGAGATCCTACTCGATCGCCACTTAATTCCATGTACTTTCTCCAATATGGAAAACCATCGTGGTTTGGAATTGAAATTAAAATTCAATCACTCCTTCCTCGTAAGATGTAAGCATATATATATGAAATGTTGAGAATGTTCTGTCAAGAGAGATAAGGGATCTCTCTCATTAAGACCGACCACGTTGCGAAGCGACTGGCTCGTAAAGAAAGAAATTTAAAGAAGGAAAGAAAATACACTTCTCTCTCTTCACTTTAAATAAATAATGATTCCTTGCAACTTGCAATGCTCGAAGGATCAGATCAAAACTTTCAAAGTAATCTTCTCGAGGACATTATTGGGTGAATTGAACTGTTTGATTTTTCTTTTTTTCTTTAAAGATTTAATAGTGTACACCTTAGTAAAAATTGTAACAACGACTCTCAGTATAAAGTAATCTACAGGCGAAATATCTGATGAAAAATGCAGTAAAAAATCGGTAAATAAATCCAGAGAGCTCCAGTCTTTTAAATCTTTCCAGTTCCATTAACCAGCCATACCAAATACGTTGAGCTCGATGCCATAATAATAGTTAATATTCTGGTCTACGCCAATGTCATTCACTGTTGTTGTATCTTACTCTCTTTTGTATCTCATTTTGTTTCGTTTGCTTTCATAGTTAATATTCTGAGTTTAGGTCTACTCCAATGTCATTCACTGCTGTTGTACATATCTTACTCTCTTTTGTATCTCATTTTGTTTCGTTTGCTTTCATAGTTAATATTCTGAGTTTAGGTCTACTCCAATGTCATTCACTGCTGTTGTATCTTACTCTCTTTTGTATCTCATTTTGTTTCGTTTGCTTTCATAGTTAATATTCTGAGTTTAGGTCTACTCCAATGTCATTCACTGTTGTTGTATATATCTTACTCTCTTTTGTATCTCATTTTGTTTCGTTTGCTTTCATAGTTAATATTCTGAGTTTAGGTCTACACCAATGTCATTCACTGCTGTTGTATCTTACTCTCTTTTGTATCTCATTTTTTTTCGTTTGCATTCTTTGTTACGTGATGAGAAGAAAACGTGTTCGACTTAACCAATAATATCCAAGATTCTGAAAAGTGGTAGGGACTAGGTGAAGTGGACGATCGATTCCCCTTGTCCCTTGCGTCGTTTAGCTTGTGGGTAGAGTTTCATCTTCTCGGTTCCCAATAGTATTGGCCGTCCACAAAAAGACGGCAGAGCGTGTTTACATCCTCGCTCCTGCCATAGTCCATTGCCGCTCGTACGATCGCAAGCAAGAATCGCCATTGGCCGAAGACGGTGATAAAGACCGACAGCGGTAATTCCAAGTCCGAATGAGAACGAATTCGTAGATAAGGTGCATCGGCGTAGGTTCCCAATAAAGTATCAAGTATTCATAAACAGAACAATTTGCTTGCTGAAAGAGTATAGTATAAGATGTGAAGCTTGTTGGAAGAGTTTTAAAAGGAGAATTAAGAATTCGGTATCTTTTGTTGAATAGAGCACTTGGTAGTGGATTTGCATCACAAAAGAAATACAGTTCGTATAGTTTCATTTTGTTTGTTTATTTTTTTTGGTACAGTAGGTGAGAATGAGAACTAGGGCGAACTTCGACAGTTGTCATTTATTATTCGTCCACGAAAAGAAGGCACAGTGTATTGACGTCGCTACTTTAGCTTTAGTCCGCTGAATCCTCTATTATCACAAACGTTGGCCGCTATTGGTGACGAACACTGACGGCAGTGATCTCAAGTCCGAGTGAGAACGAATTCGTATTAAAGTGCATCGGCGTAGGGTCCCAATAAAGTGTCAAGTATTCATAAACAGAATAATATGCTTACAATTTAGGTACTACCGCTGATTCGATAAGTTGTTCGTAATGAAAAAATGAATACAACTTAACATGCGTGATAATCATCAATATTTTGAGAATTATTTACAGCGGAAAAAACTAATTTGTATTTATTAGAAATAATATAAATCCGCTTATACTTATTTCTATTAAGATAACCTCTATATAATTCAAATTTACCCAAAAACAATGCATGTTAGTATCGAAACGAGTATAACTTTTACGATTTTTAATGTAAGAAAATGCAAAAGTTGTACTTGCTTTAATTTCAGTATGACTTGTTTTTCTGTAAATCGTACTTATACAGAATTTATCTAAATAGAAATATGAGTATAAGTGGAGTTATACTATTGTTAATAAATACAAATTAGTTTTTTCGCTGTAAATAACTTGGAAAATATTAATGCTTATTACAAATATAAAATTAAACTAATTTTTTCGTTATAAGAAACGTATCGAGTCAGTGACAGTATTTAAACAGGAACGAAATCATTCTGTTTCTTAATAACCAGCATTTGATTAGAAGGCTACGCCAATGGCACAATATTCTCTCTCACTCGATCTCGCTACGGTCGTCGTTGATCTTCGTCACCGTCTTTGGCCAATGACGATTCTTGCTCGCGATTATACGATCGGCAATGGACTATGAGAGGTACGAGGATGCAAACACACGAGGATATAAACACACTGTGCCTTCTTTTCGTAGACGAATGATACAAGCGAGTATTCTTTCTCCTCGTTCGTCGAAGGGTCATTTTAATCACCCGAATGCTTTCCAGGCGCTTTCAGGACACAGTGTACGTGGCATAACGTAACTCGTGCTGCAATCGAGAGATATTGGGTCCATTTATAAAAAGAAAGAGAAATAGAAAACGGAGAAAGAACATTTTCCGTAGGAAGCTTCCGTTTCGAGAAAATTGACTTTGAAGTTACTTCTGGTGTGTATCCAACAATGGCACAGCAGAGGTTCTCCAATTCCGATCGCTATTACGTTTCAATGCGGCGCAGACGAATACCATGCTTGTTAAAGTAACGCAACACATTTTCCTTTCACCTTCGATCGATTTTCCGGGGCTCTTGCGGCGAATATATAAAAATTAAGTTGAGAACCCCGGGGAATCCTCACTTGTGCGGGCTCGTGCACAACGGATTTTCACTGTCGCTTTTCTCGAAAACGAGTGCTCCTGCAGAACATTTTCATTGTGCACTTTTTAGGCACTTTTCACACGTTTCAACGCGAGGTGCCACCTTCTATAAGTGTAATTTTTCTTTCACCACCGATTACGTCGCGCTCCATATAATACTTGTTTTTTTTTTTTTTTTTTTTTTTTTTTTTTTACCTTTGAACAGCAACAACCTCGACTCTGTCCACGGGTTATCTTTCTTCTAGAATCGAGAGTTTAATCAATGAGGCGATCGATCCCTCGACCTTGTTCCGGTCCCGTGACTCCTACCAACGCTTTAACAACTTGTTCGTCCCTTGACTACAATCATTAAGGTAGCAAACAGTGTATGCTCGTTAATTATAAGTTTCGACTTTATCACGCGTAAGTACCAAATAAACTTTATAATCACTATGTTCCAAGAGTGTCCATTTCCGCTCGAACTACATAATTATTCACCGAGAACTATTTTTGTATTGCACGATTCCCACAGCCATTCGAACGTGGGCAGAAAAATAATTTTTAGCGAGCTTTGATAAAAAAAAAACATTTGGCAGAACTTATAAAGGCAGATCCATTGTACAAACATTTGTTTTTTAATACTTCGATGGGAAAACGAACTTGATTTACGTTTCGAAAGATTTCTCCTCCCTTGAAAAGCCCTGAAGCGAATCATGCATATTCTAGCATTGGCTTAAAAACTGGAGCACTTAACTGGTGATGTATTAATATTTATATTTCTGTTTTTGCTTCTATCGGATAGTTACAGCTTAAAATATTTTTTATACATAATCGAAGAAAAGGAACAAGAAAGAACAACAAAGAGTGCACACATAGGTGATAAAACTCTGACGCATCGTGTCATTTTGAGTATCTGATTACAATGGTACATATTTGTAAATGGAGTAAGAGATTCTATTGTTGCTCGAAGTTTCAATTAAATCGATGACCCGAATGTCGTAAACTCTTTTTGACAATAGAGTTGGAGCAAAGCTACTGCGAGCAATCGGACCCGAATTTCTCAGCCTCGTCTTCTTTTCAATTCTGAATGGCAATTTAGACTCCAAAGAGATGTGGTCAGTCTCTGGCAGAAATTCGGAGGACATGGATTAAATGTAGTAGATATGTACATATGTGTATATACGTTTTCGTTCAATATTTAAAACTTGTATTATTCACGAGAGTTAGTAAGAAACCAAGGTTTCTTATTTTCTCAATATTTTTTATTGCAATTCGTACAAAAACCGCGAAAAAGGAAAATCTCGAAAATCAAAAGAACGTAAGCTTTTGAAATTTGAACATAGAGTTTTTCGTATTTGGCGCGCTAGAGAAATATAGAAAAACACCAAATATTTAAATCCGTTGTTCGTGCAATAAAGAGGTGTCAGGTGAAGATCTTCTCAGAATTTGAAGCGATGCAACTAGTTTCGAAAATACGAATTCGAGAAAAATGAGTTTAAAATGTTTGTAACATACGCTGCGAACAGTACACTGTTCTCTTTAAACGTTTGTAATTTTGTTAATTCTACGAACTCGAGGAAATCCTTTCGCACAGATATTTTCGAAAGCGTATATCCCTTAAGTGATTGCTGTTCTTTCATTCTTCTCTCTGTACACATTTGTCTCATTCTAGCACAAGTTTGTAAAATCCCTTTTCGGTAAAAATTCGCTTCGCATCGATATCGTTTGTTACAGAAATTGTACCGCCGTTGCATTGTTCATTTTGAACATTCGTTCTCCCGTCAGAAAACTTTCTGCACCACTCTCTCGCGTGTTGCACATTTATTGCTCGTCCACCGAAACTGTCTATGAATACCAGTGGGAGACATGTGTTCCACCCATAAAAAATCAAATTACGGAACGAATTTTCAAACGAGATCGTATTTCAAATTCCGTTGCCATTATGGTCCGCTCTAAACAAATAACCACTTGCGTCAATGGTCTGGATCCTGCTGCACAAATACGAATACTTACCGACGAAAGTCAAGAAACAAAGTAATTATTTTTTAATTCAAAAATTTTTGAATATTCGAATTTTCTTTATCTCGTGAAATACGTAATGTAGAATTAAAGACAATACGAAGAAATAACATCTCATACATCGATAAGCAATCAATTTTGTTTCCAATGTACTTTTCCAAAGATTAATTATTATTTGGTCAAAGAAACAAAATAAATCTTTGCGACAAAAACCAAGAAACATAGTTCGCTTCGATTATATTACTACTTTTAACAAAAAAAAAAAACCGGTGTGTACATGTCTATTAATTTTACGATAATCTAATATTATTTACAAGAACTTGAGATAATTCACATTTTGGGATCCGTTTATTATTTAGTACGCGTGGGTGGGAGAATTCGACGAGAATTTAAGTCTAATGCAGATAATGACAACTTAATCCTCCAAAGGGCTGTTCTCGAGATACAAGCCCTCAAAGGGAGAAGATTACACGGTTGGATTTTGTAAATCACAGTGACACTAAAGAAAGTCGAATGTACACGTGTGTGACCTTATGCTAGTAAATGTTCAAATTCTTGGCCGGTTAATTCAATACACAAGTTTACTTGCTTTCCAAAAGAGGAACAGACCGATATGTACGATCAATAATCCTACATTTGGTATCTTTGGGTGACGTTGATTCAACTAGGAAGACATTACTTTTTAAACAACCACACAAGATTTAGAGGTGTTGAATCTGGTGAACACGGTGCAAAATCTACGGTTCTACTCTCACCAAAATAGTTTACGTACAGTCTTACGAACAATGTAAACACTATGTGCAAGAGTTCCATTCAGGTGAAACCATAGGCGTCGCATTGAGCGTAGATCAATGTCGGTTAGTTGAGATGGCAGTTCATTTTGAAGAAATATATCATAACTTCGAGCTGTCAAATGACCATTAAAGAAGTTAATGAACGGTCTTATCGCATATCCATTCGCTAATCCTCACAGTAGGTTAAAAAACCATTGATCTTGTTAAGGTATCAGCCTGGCACTGGGGATTTCAAATTGATCGTTAAGAAGAGTTATGACGATTCGTATTACATTTGATAGGTAAAATTAGCTTTATCCGAAAATAGTATGTGGAAACAAATTTGCAATCTTGGTTCATTTTTCGACGAGCTCGCGAAGAAAAGAGTAACTTTCGGGTCTTCTAGTTCCGTAATTTCATTCCAGAAATTTTACTTAAAATTTAATTTCAATTTATTACACTCGGGACGGTTAATATTTCATCTAACTCTTCCGGACAAGTCCTCGACTAAAAAATGATCAATTATGCTACCTTTGTACAGTCACTGTACTGCAATCGTTAGAAATTATTCATAGGACAGAATGGACTGTAAATTAAACTGAAAAGGACCTGCTCTTGATAAACAAGTGAACATTTAAATTCGTACAATTCCTGAAATATACATTTTTATAAATAAATAACTAAACAAAACAAAACTAATCGCTAATTGTATAGTTCTAATTTAATTTTCACAATTTTTCAATTCGCTGATAATCATTATCATTTATCTGTCGGTGCAATACAATCTGGTACGGATTGTATTTATTGTACTTAACGTACTGTGTAACACGTACTATGTAACGACTTTCAATCGGACTATGGTTGACTTGATGATTTAATGCAACAATTCCTAATACAATAAATCCAATTATCCGGTCATACGTTTCCGAGATTCCGTACGTTTCGAGATATTAATGTCCACGGAGATTAAAATGGGAGACCCTGGTACGCTCAATGGGCGTGAAGATGTTGCTGCCGCGTATAGAGTTAAAATTGATTTGTTTTCCAATTCTCTCGCGCAAATACGCGGTCGCTACGGACCTTTCCTGGCAGGTAACGCCCAATTACCAGGTTCGGTTCGTCGATTTCGGCCATCGGTAAACTAACTTCCCCTGAAAATTCCGATCGGGTTGCAAACGCGTTACGAGCAATCGTGTTTATCCTCCGGCGAAAACGAACGCCCGCACGAATTTGCCAAAGTGGCGTCGTTAATTATTCGCCGAGGGAGTGCGAATATCAGCGCGTCGGTTTCGAACAAAATGTCCGTGAGCGAGATGCACACTCAGCTGGCACGCGAACTATCGTAAAAAGCTTTAACACTCGGACGATGGACCAGCGGACGATTATTATCCGGCTCGCGAAAAGAAGGCATAGCGTGTTTACATACTCCCATAGCGATTTACACAGGAACGAGTCACATTAAAATCGAGACAAGCATAACCTTTTATATTTTCTTAGATTACAAATTATAAAGGTTATACTTGTTTTAATACCAACGTGCATTGTTTTTGCGTAAATAGTTATTAAATATCAAGTCATTCGACAGCTCGAAGTTATGATAAATTTCTTCAAAATGAACTCTCATCTCAACTAACCGACATTGAGTAACTCTTATTAAAGGTTATGCAAGTATAACCTTTTATATTTTCTTAGATTACAAATTATAAAGGTTATACTTGTTTTAATACTAACGTGCATTGTTTTTGCGTAAATAGTAATTATATAGAGATTATCTTAATAGAAATAAGTATAAGCGGATTTGTATTATTTTTAATAAATACAAATTGGTTCTCTTCCCGGTAAATAATTTTCAAAATATTAAGGATTATTACGCATATTAAATTGTATTCATTTTTTCGTCACGAACTTATTGAATCAACGATAGTACATAAATCGTAAGCAAATTATTCTGTTTATGAATACTCGATACTTTATTGACAATCTACATCGATGCACCTTACCTACGAATTCGTTCTCATTCGAACTTGGTATCACTGTCGTCGGTCTTCACTGTCATTGACCAATGGTCTTCACTATCATTGACAAATGTTCTTGTTTGCGATCGTAGAAGCGGCAATGGGCTACGAGAGGAGCGAGGATGTAAACACGCTATGCCTTCTTTTCGTGGATGGTTAATTCTGGATCTATCGGCGCTGCTGGGTCCATTCGGACCCTGACGTAAACACACGTAAGATTATCTATAACTCATTGGTTTTACAAAATATAATACGAATAATAATAAGAATAATGAATGAAAGAAATGTGTCAGTACATATATATATATGACGTCATATTGGCTCCGTATTGTTTGTGGTGACATGACATACACAAACATTGTTTATCACTATTCTGCACAACGAATTGCAAGGATTTGTGATTTCCTACGTACACTGTACATACGGATTTGACAATTATTACACTTAACTCTACACTTATTGTTATTTCCAGTAGATATACAATATATATAACGTCTTCTTTTTCGAACTATTACATTTATTGATTTTACTATTTTACGGCCTGTAGATTCAAGTGACACTTTCACTCGCTACTTCTTTAGGTAAAAATATACTATTATTCTCAAATTCGTTTGCTGTCATATCGATGTTAAATTGACTCATCAATAATGGTGACTCGAAGTAAAATTGACTCATCAATAATGGTGACTTGAACTCAAATTGACTTCGCAACGACTAATGGTAAACTCGACGTCTCAAAGAATCTTGCATTAAAATCCATTATCTCGTTATTGTTAAATGTGTCGAAACAAAATTCATTATTACAACTGCCGTCACAGAAAATACAATTTTGTTTACGAAATATTATAAATATAATAAAATTACCGCGAAAAACACAAATAATAGCTTCCGTAAAAGTAAGACATACCTCTGTCCAAGGATACGTCAAATTAACGTCATTGGATGTCACTGCTAGCGATACAGTGCCAATTTGACGTCACGTCACTACTAGCGATACGGTGTCAATTTGACGTCATGTCGCCACAAACGATACGGAGCCAATATGACGTCACGTTACCATGCAGTGCTATGAAACTAGTGTTCACCACTTGGAGGTTAACGCTGACTTTTCTCTCGTTTTTAAGTTTCCAAGCACGGTGGAATTGGCTCGATTTTTCTTCTCCGTATTTTGCTCGGTAATGACCTCACGCATGGATCTTCGGCGCGGAATCGGTGACAAATCGCTTCCGATTCAACGTCCCCCGTGTCGCTACGCGAATCCAACAACCCGGAAGAAATACGCCCCGACGACCGATCGATAAAGCTTTTGTCGAAGTTTCATTAAAATGCAACAGCCAGGTAATCGCGTAGCTCGCCACCGCGGCGGCCAGATTTTTATACGAATCGGTAGAAACGAAAAAGACACGATTATCGACAAAGGGTATACAGTCTGTCCGAAAAGAGGGACCAATTTTTTACCTAGAAGTAATTACCAGGAAAATCCACTATTTATCGGTTAGTACGACCTCTACTCTACGGACGAGTTACGAACAAAATCTCGGTTCTTGTCTACTTTGTCTTTCGTAAGGAAACATTTCTGGTTGTGAGCGTTGCGTACGTTGAGCGTTTCGAAGCTGTGTTCTCTGGTCCGAAAGGACCGAAAGTAATTCAAGTTTCAGAAAAATCAATGTTTTGCATAACTCGAGCCAAATTAGTCGAATTTATCGAGCAATTAACCACGGTACCCTTCCAAACGGTTTAGTCTTAAATACTCTTCCCAAAGTACAAGTTTTAGTATAGATATAGTACTATCAGCAGCTGACTTGAAGTCACATGTGCGCCAGACAGAGCCCCATTGGCGTAGATACCATCTGATAGTAAGTATTTTACTATTATAGAATCCATTTAATAGTGGAGAGCAATTTTTGCTAGTTTTTTTCAATATGCTAGGAAAGCATTGGTTATATAATTACCAGTAGAAGTAAGTAAAATTCTTTTCAGGAACAAAAATAATTTAATGAAAATTTAATTTAGGAATAAATGAAAATGAATTTTCATTCATTTCAAAAAGGTTATATGTGGTGTGTGGTGCACAACTGTCGCTACAATTTTTCAAGCACTTACAATAGTCTGATGATAAAATGTTTCAGACAAAAGTTAATCAGTTTCTGGTCAGCTACAAAATTTACATATAAAAGAATTTTCTTGGTAAGTATTATTACACGCTTCCATGTGTTGATGTACAGACAAAATGTATCCATTGCTTTCTTAAACAGATGTATACATTTGAAAAAAAAAACTTAATTTTTCTGATTTTTATTATTCTGTTCGCCCTGTATTTCTTATACTCGGTAATAGTAACGTTGAACTCTGATACCTTTGGAGCATTGTTCTCTTGGGAAACATAGCTTAATACTTTTTTGTGAAAAGTGGCTAGAGCCAAGTTGGATTGTGTCGTACAAAATATTTGATTCCATTGAAGAAAATTAATTATACTTCAAAATCATCTTTATTACTTCACCCATAGAAAAACTGTCGATATTCCATAATATTTTTTTCTGTTGTATTAAATAACTTTCATGAGATAAAAGAGACGTTTCATGCATTAAGTATAAGCATAAACGAAAACTCAGCAGTTTCCAAGCTTTACATTTATATACATACTGAGATGAGCACGCATTTGAAATCTATTCCTACGATTATGGCAATCTGCGTGGCTAAGGTTCAGAAGTGTGGCTCAGGTGGGAATGGGCGGTTCGACCCCTCTTTGCCCCTGTGTCTATTTCTTTATTCACTTGCACAAGTTTAATTAGGTGTGCGAGGACGTGTAACACTTTAATTAAGCTTCAAAGATTGCATAGTGCAACAGTATCTTCGGTACAGATCTCAATAAACATGTAGGGTTCCTCAGAAATACATGTCCGTATTTCAGAGGATAAATTTACACACTAAGGTAAATAAAAAATGTCCTTTAAACGTACGTCTCGTATACCTTAGATTTCGAGTTACACGAATTGAAGAAAATGTTCGAAATGTAAGAAAATCACCAAAATCACCCTTAAGAGGAAAGTAGGAACATGTTATAGACCAATGTGGATATCGTTGAACAATTTTCACTTATTGTTAGCTGCAAGTCTGGAAGGCTGATTGAATACGTTTGGTCCGATACAATTTTGATTTTCTTCCAAGGATTAACTTCCAAACTCCATACAGTACATTGACTTACGTTGAATTCACGATGGATTTTAAATGGCTTCGAAGTAAAAATGTTAAAGGATGAAGGGCACACTTTAAACATTTTCTTCGATCAGCCAAAATTCGAAAACTATGGTATACAGAGTGTACACTCCCGTACAAACAGTTTAGGCTTAAATACCCCTTCCTGAAGTATTCGGAAGAGTGTATTCTCAGTGCCCACAACTTTCCTTAGAAATTAAGGAAAATACGATAAAATAATAGAATCTTTGTCGAAAATGTTTGTGCAAGGTGAGTCAAGTTACGGGTCCGTTTAGACCCAGGACATTCTTTGATCACTAATCTGACGCGACTTTTACCATTTCCACGAAAATGATCGTTCGAGTCTCATTGTCCTTGAAACAAAATATTACAAAGTAGCCATTTCCATAAGCTTCAAAACCTTTATTATTATATATTCAAGAAAAATCATTATTATATATTCAATTTAATATATTCTATATTAAATATTATTATATATTCAAGAAAAATCATTATTATATATTGAATTTAATATATTCTATATTAAATATTATTATATATTGAAGAAAAATCATTATTATATATTGAATTTAATATATTCTATATTAAATATTATTATATATTCAAGTTATTTTCAATCGTTTTCAAATTCTTCACAATACTTATTTTCATAAGGATACAATAGAAAAGAACAGAAGTAACTACGATTCTATTTTTAGATTTCTTTTTCACGCACGTAGAAAGTATCTAGCTCGATCTAGTTAGGCAACTGAGTCTTAATTTTGATCGTAGATCTAATTGATTTTCTTTTTCTTTTTCCAGTACACTTTCTGTTAATGTGTGTCGAAAACGGTTCACTATTTTCGATCGAACCAGCTATTAACATAAAAGTGTCGTAGTAACAGGTTAGAGAAATATCTACAATAATTATCACGTGCTTAGAAAATATGGTTATTAAATCATGCCAGTCACGTTCTTGTTAGGTAGACTGTATTTTCCGCGAATCCTCGCGAAAGATTAACCCCAGGAACAAGAGAAACTTCCAACTCCTCGTTTCGTTAAAAATATGGCGAAATATGATTATTCGCGCGAGTAAAAGTGGAACGTTGCGCACGATGGACGCGCGAGAGCTCATTAGCATAAATCGTAACCAGGAAACGACAAAAGCTACAATCGCGTCCTGTTTTCTAATTACGAAAACATGGCCGGCCATAACGCCGGCACCGATCGTTATGAATCTTTCCCGGGTAGGATTCATCGGGCTGAAACACGAATAATAAGCGCTTGTGCACGATCGATCGGAATCAATTTACGAGCCGAGCAGATGTCGACCGTTATTTCGATAGCGGGTGTTTCTCGAAATCTCGGCCCGATCCGGTTTAAAACGGTCGGATGAACTGCGAAAAATTCGGTCGAAAATGTTGTTTCATGGCGGTTTCCGCCGCATCGGTCCGTGCTACGTTATATTATACGCGTTTACACGTTTACTCGTGACCCCCGCGTTCGTGGTCGGTTTACACCAGCCACGCGTCACGGGTTTCAGCGAGCGCGTCAGTTGTCAAGCACACGCGCCTCCCAGCTGTTGCGTCTTTCGATCGTTTGGCCGCTGAATCGGGGGTGAGACAGTTTACGAAGATGACGTTCCATCTGAAGTGATAAGACGAAAGAGGAGTTTCGTTAACCCTCTCTGTTAGTCAATCCTTATCGTAGTTACAGAACAATTTGTGCGATCTTTGTATAACGTGCATGCCAGTATTCTTTCGCTTCTATCACGAGGGAAATGTCACGAGTGACTCTCATCGATTTCGATGAAATTTCGCAGGTTTGTATATATATAAAAATCGTAACCATAATTATAGCCGTAGATGACGAGCCAGTTAAGAAAAAGGAAGCGCTTTTCCGGCCGAAATTTACCAATCCTTTAACTTTGCACGTGAGTGCATATATATAAGTACATATTTCATGTAAACAATTCTTAAGAAATATTTTACTTATTTCGTTTATTCAATAGTTATTTATACCTATAAGTAACTTTTCTTACAGTTTTATTTAATAGTTATATCTACCTATAAATAACTTTTCTTACATTTTTATTTAATAGTTATATATACCTATACGTAACTTTCTTTTCATTTTTATTTAATAGTTATATATACCTATACGTAACTTTCTTTTCATTTTTATTTAATAGTTATATATACCTATAAACAACTTTCCTTACATTTTTATTTAATAGTTATATATACTTATAAGTAACTTTCGTTTCATTTTTATTTAATAGTTATATAAGTGGAATATTATATAATATCCATTCTTTGACTATTTTAGTCGTATATATACTTATAAGTAACTTTCCTTACATTTTTATTTAAT
This sequence comes from Ptiloglossa arizonensis, assembly GCF_051014685.1. Classification (NCBI taxonomy): domain Eukaryota; kingdom Metazoa; phylum Arthropoda; class Insecta; order Hymenoptera; family Colletidae; genus Ptiloglossa; species Ptiloglossa arizonensis. The sequence continues at coordinate 8,716,691 of NC_135048.1, read as the reverse complement.
AGTTATATATACTTATAAATAACTTTTCTTACGTTTTCATTTAATAGTTATTTATACCATACTGTGTACACGTCTCACTGTGCGACGCACAGTTTTAAACATACTTCCAGAGCGAAAAAATTGTTATTCCTCTAACAGTTTTATCGGTTCGTCGAATATTGTTTCGGATAGCGAGTTATGATACCGTCCAACCCTCTGTAGACTGTTCTCGTATAGTAGAATATGAAATTCTGAGAAGACGCTATCTCTATGGCGAATTAACGGCGTAGAGTCGAGTGGAGATTGAATTAGGGGAAGTTCCCCTAGCTAGTACCGGACAATACCGATGTCTTTGAAATTTAACACCCGATGACCTCGTCGATTGCAGATGACTCGGAAGGGATAAAGCAAATGGCGGGAAGATCGCGTCACTGTTCACTTGTCCACAAGTAAGGAAATTAGTTCATTGGTTCGCTGAACAAGAAACGCTGGATGGCTTAAATCAAAAAGTATCGTATGTAACAAATTACAGCGATTACAAGAACATGAATCGTATTATTATTCATCTTAGTAAGTATTCTTTTAATTTCCTTTTGAGTTTTGTGTATAGTGGATTGGTTTCAACGAACGTGTCTTCTTTTTTAAATCTTTTCCCTTGTTCCTTGTTTAACAGAATATGTTCGTTGTCCCTTACAAGTTTCGTTGCAAATGAGCAACTTTTCAACGTACGATCGTATATCTTCCCTCGTTTTTCGAAAAACGAAAACATTTGAACGCTTACAAATCTATTCATCGGTTCAACTAATGAAATATGTATGTTAAATTGATGCAATTGATGTAATATCTTGCATAAAATAAGCAACGGGTCTGAAGACTATATAAATAAAATTAGAAAATAATTCAATAATGTAGGTTGTCTGTACAATACATTTATTGTAAACATATCCAAGAAGTAGCCCATAAAAGTATTCGAACGGAATATTGAATAGTTACTTAAATTAAGTAATTTAAAGTTTTAATAGGAAATTGTTCCATCGTTTTCCATTGAGTGAATTAACTTAGAAATAACATTTGAATCTATTGATTACCATATTTTAATAACGTTTCGTTCTAACGCTGTTTTCGAAGTAATAACTATATTTTTCAATCTTCTTACTTTATTCCATTATGTTTAACGGTGTTTAAATCGAGATTTTACGGTGGATGTGGTAACACGTGTGGAATATTATATAATATCCATTCTTTGACTATTTTAGTCGTGTCGCCTCAATGTGAACGTGCTAATACGATGAAAATCAAACTGAACTCTCGGTTGGATACAGAAACGTGATGTTTGCCCAATAACTAAGGCCTACCGTACGAGAAAATTGTTATTAATATTTGACCAGAGCAGACTCGAGAAGGCTGCCCAGATCAGTGTCTACTGTGCAGGTGTGACTACATTTATGGTACTGGTAATAAGTGACTTGAGGGACGACAAGCGTGTGGTTGAAAAGCCTATTTAACCCCTCAAGCCGATAGTTTGGCATGGATTAACTGATGCCTCAGGTGGCAATAAATTTGGAGGGATTTGATAAATTTCTTTAAATTTACGTAAAATGAAATCTATCTCATCCGCTCAATTTCAAATTTTAGGGATGCGTTAACAAAACACCGCACAATAATGTAAAAATAGTAACTTTATCAAAGAAAAGTGTTAAAAATGATACAAGTATTATTACAAATTTTAAATCGTACTAATAACATTGAACCACTGTTTCGAGTAAAGTCCTATTTTGCAATTTCCATAGAGTCCCTTTTTGTAGTTACTCCGTTGTGATACTTTAGTGAACACCTCAGACGATTTCGTTGTTAGAATATTATATAGAATAATAATGTAATATTTAATCCAGATATTTGTAACAAAATTTTACTTATACAGATTCCTACATTTATAGTTCCATTTTGTTAGCAATTACAACGTATTATTCGTTTTATAATTTTACAATAGAAATATAGAAAAGATATACAATGTTTATGTCGAATGAAGTTCAGTGTACAAAATACAATGTATAACTTAAAATTCAATATAGTAAAAATAAAAACAAAAGGAGTGAGGTAGAACCCAAGGATGTACACCGTTGAATCAATGCACGAAGTGAGGTTATGTTGACGTACGGTGTACGTCGAACCAACCTAAAGGATTAAGCCTTTCAATGCTGCATATCTTTGACAAATATGTCACGAACCCGCAGAATACTCCATCATTTGCGGCATGTCTCAGCACTGAATACTTTATTTTGTACTTCGTATAAACACGCCCACAGCGCTTGTAGTGTCCAATTCGGTAAACTGTGTACACGTCCATAGCGCAGATTATGAGACGTGTATACACGCTCGTAGCAAAGTAGGCTTCGAGTTAATTGTTCTATTGGTAATAAAAGATTCCGGAAAGAAACAGAACCATTGTAGCCTATCTGGGCTTGCTCTTAACATGGTTAAACAATGTAGTATATTCAAACGATAGCAAAGAAATATAATTTTATAATTTTGTTTATTGTATGCAGTGACATAACTGACCGATGATTATTTTCAAAGGACTGTTTATACTTCTTAGCCTTGTTTGGAATTGTGTTTGTTACGTTGTGCGATATCGAACATTTTCTCAATCGAGTTATAGTCGTGAACGTTACTTTTTCTAAAGATGTCATTGACTTATTCTTTTAATAGTTTCTTTACATTCTTTAAGGGAGATGTTAAAAAGTGGACAAATTTTGGGTAGCTTTAGCACTTCAAATATCGATGAAGCATTTTTTCTTAGATTTGTTGTAAATAATTATAATTACATTCAACCACATTTCTACATGTTGCCCAATATTGGAACAGAAATTGAAGAAAGAAACGTTTGTGTATTTTCATAATATAATACGTAAGAAAAAAGAATAAACAAGAAATAAAAATTGTCTTGTTAGATAAGCTGAACAAGATTAAACTTTCTCATAAAATTCCATTGATTAAAAAGTATCCTGCTGAAAAATCATTTTCCCATCTTTTGTCAATGTTACAAATGGTAACGAATTGTTGTTTAATAACAATTGTTGATAAACCGTAACATTTAATCTACTTGTCATAGAGACTATTTTATTTAAAATTTGGTACAAAGGAAGCTTAAATCTTAAGAAACCACCTCCCTGGCTTTTTTTTTTTCTTACATCGTGCTGATAATAATTGTACTCCGTAATAAACATGCCTATGCACATTTACTTCCAACCTGCAGTTTTTCAATATTTCGTTAAATTAAGTTTATAATTTTGTAGAAAATTTTTTTGCTTCCAAAAATCATTGTGAAAGTACTATTTTTTTAGACATAAGATGTAAATTGAAAGGCTGATGACTGTCCAGGTGCACTGTATATAATTTTAAGATGTTCCACTCCTCTAACTGAAAGGAGCGCCGCAGTGAAGGGGTTAACTTGCAACGTACTTCGTCAAGATTGGTACACTACCTGAGTTTGCGACGTGGACGTGATTTTCTCGCTGTTCTTGGGATTAAGAATTTTTCTGCACACTCACACTTTTAGTAAATTATAGCTAGGACCCTTGGAATTTCACTTGGAGCTTAGAACTCTTTGAACCTCTATGGCCCTTCCTTCAACCTTTCAGCTACGGAGCACAATGGGCCGAAATGCCGAAAAGTTGAACAAAACTCGATGTTTCGAAGCAAAGAATCGAGTTTAAATGAATCGCGATATCATTGTACAATATTTTAATTTATACGAAACAATAAAAATTAACGAGAAAAAATGATTACTATATGATTAAGTCGTAACTTTAATTTGACTTTTATCGATTTGAAATGTTTCATGTCCGAGGGTGATCTTTGTGGTTGGAAGTTTATCTAAAAGTGTCTAAAAATTACAATTTTATTTAAAAAATGATTTGCTTCTATTAATCGAAAATTGATGAAAAAAATTAATTTGACGTCTGATTCGTGAACAGTGAGATCGAAAACTCTAATATGAAGCGTTTTAAAAGCAATTTTAATAAATTTCTAATGTTTTCAATGTTTGTCCGGTTTTCGGTGTTTCGGCCCACTATGCGGCGGGTCTGCCGTGTAGCTGTACCCCTGTACAAAGAGCTCCACCGCGGACTGTACGCAAACTTCGTTGAATACTGTTGCTAGTGCATCGGTGAGCGAATAATTGCGGATCGAAACAAACGAAGATGCTGTTATTGCATTTAAATAATGTACGTGGCTTTCAAAACGGAAAAACAAGTGATCGACCATAGTGAAAAATTCGTTAAAAAGAGGAGGTGGTGGATAGCCACCACAGTGGCGTAACGTTAAAAAAAAATGACAGACGGAAATCGTTACAGTGGCGTACCGTAGCTAAAAGGTTAATACTTAACGAACGTATGTCACCTCCTACGTGACATTACCGTTTTCATCGGATATACGTCACGTAACTTTGATCGTAGCAGACATACAAATAAATAATATATAAATAAATGACTAAAGCTTATGTATGTAGTAAAAATTATTACGACGTTGGAAATCAGAAATATTTTTTGATTTTATGCAATCAAATTTCTTTTTGTTTCAATTAGTGTTTCAAATTGTGAATTAAATCGAGTTCAGCGAGTTGATGCTTGGTAAGGGTTAATACAAAGTTAATATTATTAATATTGTTAAAACATTATTACTCTTGTTTTAATATTATTACTACTGTTATAATATGGTTACTATTATGTAATATAATAATATTAATCTATAGTATTTGACTAAAAATACGCAGATTTGTAAGTGAGATGAAAAATTTGTAAATTTACCGAACAATCCGTAGAGGTGGCAACACCGTTCTCGATCATTGCACACTTTCAGTCGTACCACACACAGGCGCTCCATTTCCTTGCTTTTCACATCACGCGTACCAATTTGAAAATTACTTTCTCGCAACATAGTTTACACGAGGTATTAAATTTTCCAGCGTTTCAGCAGTAAATTTACATCCATTAAAACAAAGGCATATCGATAAGTTCGAACGAGCGATTTACCGCAGTTTTCCGACGCGTTTTAGCAGAGTGTAGGTTTGTTTGATACAATTCGCACGAAATTAAAATTGCAATGGCAACTACGCGGTATATTTGCGTGTTCTCAAAGAAACCCAGGTCCAGTTTGGCCACGATCGTACCATTGTTGCCCTGTGGCGAAGCAGTACCATTTGTTCGAGCATTCAATGCATACGACCATTTACGTTAACGCTCGAAGAAAATGGTCACAGTAAACATTAATGCTTCGATTGGTGAAATGAAAAAATTTCTAAACACACGGAACACTAAGAAAGAAGTATCACGATAAGTAAAAAAAGAGAATGTACGAGTGCAGGTATACACAGCCGATAACTAATACAAATTATATCGGCGGAATGGCAAGTCTCGTTGCAGTATCTAGACTTCTTAAATTTTCAAAAATTTTTGAACGTAATTTGAACGAATCGAAAGATTTCACATTCGTACAAAGATGATTTAAAAATTTGTCTTTGTTCTCTCTTAAATCGATAAACGTAAATACTACTGTAAGAAAATTTGCACAATTAAAGAGATGTACCCGATACTTTTTATTTTTCATAAGTAACGTAATACATACGTCGAAATACTATTAAATAACTTGTATAAAGCAAAAATATTTTTTCTTCTTCTCTTGATATCTTCTCGCTTTCATTGTTAAAACTGAAACGAATGCCTATTACGAAAGTCGAAAAAACGATTACTCATCATTTATTTACTTATATACACTTGTATTTAATATGTATCGTATATTGTAACGCAAAGTAAATAATGAGAAACTTTTTAGAATGTCCAGTTTGCACTTACATCGCCTCTGTAGTTGATCATGAACAGTTTGATCCATTTTCATAAATGAACCGTAAACGTGAAAACACGATTGTAAACTGTTGCAAACCGCGCGTTCAAGTATGTTTTGCGTCACTTTTCAAGACTTTTACGTATTTATGTAATTATTGTATTTTTATTTTCATTTCTTAATTATTTTAATAGTCATCCTGACCAATATAATATTTTATATACATATATACATTAATTTAAATTAAACGTGTCGAAATTCTCTTTTGAATCCTGACTTTTGCAGCAGCCACTCATTCGTTCCTGACATCTCACAAATTATATATTCTATGAACTAATTTGTTAGTAAGGAGCATAATTCATGTTACGATGAAATGATTTACTCTTTACTTGAACTTTAAACACAATTCAGGGTGTCCTCAGTTCACCGTGACCTCAGTTCACCGTGACCTCAGTTCACTGTGACCTTAGTTCAATGTGACCTCAGTTCATTGTGACCTCAGTTCACCGTGACCTCAGTTCAATGTGACCTCAGTTCACTGTGACCTTAGTTCAATGTGGTCTCAGTTCACTGTGACCTCAGTTCACTGTGACCTCAGTTCACTGTGACCTTAGTTCACCGTGACCTTAGTTCAACGTGACCTCAGTTCACTGTGACCTCAGTTCAATGTGACCTCAGTTCATTGTGACCTCAGTTTATTGTGAGCTCAGTTCATCGTGACCTCAGTTCAACGTGATCTCAGTTCACTGTGACCTCAGTTCAGCGTCACCTTTAAACTCAAACATTGTGTGTATTCCTTTAAAGTTACAGTTCAGTGTAATCTCAGTTCAAGAAGTCATTTGGCCAGTATTTTTCCAGTCTTCTATGCGAGAAAAAAAAAAGAAACTAAAAACAGTCGAGTTCCAATGCTGAGAACTTATCCGGTGCTAAATCCTGGTATTTCTGGACAGGTATATTCCTCGTGTGCCCGAGTTCTACCACGGATCGTGTCGACGATAAGACTCGCCGCATTGTTCGTACAATAGGGGAGCTGTTACAGAGGCAAGTTGTTTATTTATTTATTTACGGGCACAAACCCTTTAGTACACAGATAAAAAGAAATACAAAGGCAGCTAGCTGAAGGTAAACAACCGACGAGAGAGACTACATTTAAAAATAATGCAAAAGCTGAAGAAACCGAGTGAAATACCGTAATTGTTTACATTGATAAAGATTCTATTGATACGATTAAATTGGCCGTAATGTGTTCGTTTTCACAGCGAAGAAGTGTTTAATTCAAAGGGCAGTAATATTTCTAGGCATATCGTTAAAAATTTAGTATACCAAAAGTAGATTAAACACGAAGATGAGAGAGGCGTACCGGCTACCTTCAAAGGGTAGAATCAAAGGGCTTAATCAACTCTGAATGTAAAAAATATCATGGTAAAAGATAAACATTGGTTGACCTAATTTAAGAGCAGCAAAACGCAGAAATCTGTACCTTCTACCACGTTACACAAATATTTCCGATATGGGCACCATACAGTGCTGCAGTATTCTACACGAAGTCGCACAAATGAATATTATCAGGTTGTTCGGAAAGTCATTTCGTTTTCCAAAATGGAGAATATAGAATTTAATAAAATGTTTATACAGTCTAAAAAAATCGTGTTTTATTTTCACAAAAAAAAAAAAAAAAACGAAATTACTTTCCGAACAACCCAATACAATAACCTGATTTTATTAATATCGTGTACGAGTATATATAAACATAAAATGTCTCGAAGTTTTAATAACGAAATCCAAAGTTTCAAGGTAAGTAACATTAATTTAATAAGGTGACATCAAGATTTTCGACATAGTTAATCCTTGTCGTGCCACTCCTGGGTCTTTCTTGACCCAGAGAGACCTTCGTATCGCTCAATTGTATTACTAAAGTGTTTCTTCAAAATTGTGCGAGTATTCAAGTTACGGGTCCGTTTGGACCCACGCGTGGTCTCGTTCGTGGTCCCCTAGGATTAACATAAGATAACGAAAAATTCATAATTTTTTATGTTTCGTACAATATTTTGAAATTGAAATGCATTGTGTGCTTTCGTGGAAGATAATTGCTTGTGCTAGTTGTTTATAGTTCGTTCACGTGTTACAATGGTAACGAAAGCAGATAGTAATTTCTCAATGACCGTTTGAATTTTTTCCGTCGAAGGATCCAATATAGCTACGTAAACCAGAATTACCATATTCGAACTGGTACTCACTTAATTACAAATGCGTTATTATTTTGAGCAACAGGTTGTAAGGCCGTCAAACGCTTTGTACCGTGTTCTCGTATAGCAGAATACGAAATTCTAACAAGACACTATCTCTGCGTAAAGTCGGCCAGAGATTGAATTACGCTTGACTCGGTTTGTTATGTTTATTTCGAGAAATGTGGTGTAAGAGAGCGTCGTAACGTAATCGATGAAAGTTCGTCGATCATGGAAAAAGTCGACTCGATGTTGGCGTGCTAATACATCAGAGATAAAGCTTAATCCTTGATTGGATACAGAGGCGCCATTTTGTTCAATAATCTAGCATCTACCGTGCCTCGTAGCGAGTGTTGTCGCGTAAGAGAAAATTGTCGTTAACATTTAATCCAATCATTACAGAGAAGAAAATTTTAAATGATTCGCAATAAAATTTTAATATTAAATTCTACCACTCATCGTTCCACTATTTCGAATACTATTGTAAACTTACTTTAAATATTACGAGAAACGCTATTATTCGAATAATCGCTTTCTCGTTTTACCACCTTCCATTTTTATGTGCAAACATTATGCTGCCACTGTAAAACTTCCGTGGTGTTTCATTAAACTACTTTTTTAAACGTTCTTTTTTTTTTCTAGAGTCAATATTATCGAATTTTATGCCCGTTAAAAACAACGGAACGAAAGAGGTAATAATCCGATGTGGTTGCGGTAAAATTTTCCAATTGAATTCGTGTAACATTTTTTGCACATTTTTTGCTACACCCGGTCTTGCGTTATCACGATGAAAAATCACGTTCTCCCGATTTTAAACTCTTGGACGTTTTCCCGTTATTTTTTCCTTTAATATCTGGAGCTGCGCACAATATATATTAATTGTTTAATTGCTCGAAAGCAATTCGGGGAACAAAATTTCTTGGTAATTCCGTCATATAAAGAGGAGAATTTTGCGTGGATGTGTACCTGGTTTTGCAACTCCATCCGGTGGATCTTCCCTTCCGGGGTTCAATTTAGTTTCCTTTGAGGATTGTCGTACAAAATCCACTTTTCATTCCTCGTCATTATATGTTTCCAGAATTGCTCTATTTTATTGCGTGCCGACAACGATGTTACCACGCGATCAAAGCGATTACGCTTCGTGAGCTGGTGTAGCTATACATTCAGCTTTGGCACCATTCCCATTTTCTGTAAATGTCTTTAAATTGTTGATCTTGGAATGTTTAGGGTCTGTGACATTTCTTGCACCGATAAACTCCTTGTTTATTTCTCTCGACCACTGTTACTTCGCGACGCATAAAAATTCATAGAAATAGCGAAACGATCAACGGAGAAAAAGTCAATAGCCACTCGTTTCACGTCAAGAAGGAAGATCTCTCGACCAAGGCACGTAAATTGCGAAGGATTATTGCATTATTTATTTAACCTTTGCGCACCGTTGAAATAATCGTTACACTGGAGCAGTTCGAATGAAACGGACACGCCTGGAAATACGTTGCACAATTTAAATAAATTTTATCGTCGTTTATGAAAATAATTTATCATAAATGTAGGATGTGAAATTCGTATTATTTACATACTATGCTTACGCAAAGTGCAAATAATTCTTTTATTTGTACAAAGCGTCATTATTGATTTCGGTTGCTTTATAAGTAATTTGAACTTGATCAAAGTAACGATTTAAAATTAGTTTGTGATAAATATAAACTAACGTACATTTGTACACTTTTTACAAATGATTACTGAATGTTCTTTGCGTATGACTTTTACATGCCGAGCAAACAGAATAACGATATCGTTCAATATTTATTTTTGGTCTTGCAGCTGGAAACGATTCAGGTAGTATTTATAACATATTAAATTCCTATATGTTTTTAAGTATTTAAAAACAAAATTGATTCTTCGATAGCACGGTTTTAATACGGGTGTAAAATTTTATCAAATCTTGGTCCAATTTATTCAGGAATAAGTTTGTATACTTTTGCACTACTCCAATTTAGTACTATCTGTGTTCGTACAATATAAACGTGAAAAAACCATACATCGAGCATATGATAAAATAAAATCGTATGTTTAACGACGACAGGTGTATATATAATACTTCTACCAAGTGATCTAATGCATTCACAGCACCTTTAGTAGAATTGTAACGTGTAACATCTTCTGGCTTTTGATCCAATCTGATGAAAGATTTTTTGTTACTTTGTAATTTAATTGTACCTCGTAATAAAAATGTCACGGCATACGACAACGCTGCAATAGCTTTAATCTATCTTCGAATATCCGTTTTACGCTTGAATTATAACTAGCTGTTATAAATTTCCTGATAAACGAAATAAGTACAGTCAACTCCCCCTAACTTTTGCCTATCTAAAATTGGGACTTCTCCTCCAAGAAGAAAAATGACATTTCCCACCATCGCTTACTCTTTTTCTGTCCTTGTCTACTTTTAGACAAAGGCACTTCTACGTGTAAAGAGAAAGAGGATATATCACCTGTCAAAGAGAGAGACAGATACCATATTCCCTTTCGTTCTATCCGAAGCAACCCCGTAGTACCGAAATTAGGGAGAGTTGACTGTAATACATCTAATCAAAACTAAGTGTCTGTTCTTTCTAAAATCAAAGTGAAACATTTGTTAGATCGATCCGAACAATACCACAGTAACGAACATAGATATCTCGTACGAAACAACGCCAAATGCATTTTTCCTCACCTGACATATTCTTCGGGTAGTGCTTACAAAAGTCAATAAATTTCCTGTAGATCGAATATTCGGTCAAACAGTAATACCAAAATTCGATTTCTGGTTAAATTGACCCGAACAGTGCACAAGAGATATTGAGTTGTTTAGAAAGTAATTTCGTTTTCCAAAATGGAGAATATATAATTTAATAAAATGTTTGTACGCTCTAAAAAAATCGTGTTTCATTTTCACCAAAAAAAAAAAAAAGAAACGAAATGACTTTCCGAACAAGCCAATAAATCGAAGAAGGCTTCGATTATGAATTATCGACGAATCCTAAGAGACACTTTGAAGTACTTTAGTCGCTATTAATAACGCGCGACAGTTACACAGCCTGTGTGCCTAATCGTGTTAAGGGGTTCGCGTCGAGAAGGAAGCTTTGCTCTCTCATCCAAAGCACGTAAATTGCAAAGGATTTATTTAAATCGAAGCAGTCCTCGATTATAAATTATCAAGAATCCTGAAGGATGCTTCCAAGTATGCTTTACAATTCGTTGAGTTCCACTAAACATAAATTCAATAGTATATTGCACCTTCTTGAAGCGATCTCTCGAGATTCGGCGCGTGCTATTATCGATTAAAATGAAAAAAGAAAATCTGAACCTGTTAAATAGTATCTGTATATTCAGATTCGCGCGATTACTAGACAGCATCTATTTTGTGGAAATTGTAAATATATTGAAGAAATGGAAGAGAGAAAAGTTTTGTGGTTTTTTAGAGCCAACGTTAACAGTGCACGAACAAATAAATTTCATGTTTTCTTTACCAAAGCACGAAATTTTCCCTCATCTACTCGAGATGGGCGAACGTTTTTCATCTTCCGAGTTAAAATTTCCTACTCGAAAACGACTAAACCATTTTCTACACGTGCGAAGCGATATAGAGTTTTTCCCATAAACAACACGAATGTTACTTACCGAGATCGTTGCTGTGTTTCCTTTTCGAAACTCGTACAGCATCAGGTGACGAAAATGAGTTTCTAGATCCGTTATGGTCTTTCGCTTTTGAAATTTTTAAACTCATGATAGATGATCTCTAGATTATCCTCGGAACTCTGACCTGCATCCTATTGGTATTTGTTTGAAAAATATTACGAAGAACATTCACGTTACGCGACACGAATTTCTCGGATGATCTAATATACAAGGTGTTCACGCTGTTACTAGCCAGTGATTTTTTCGAAAACTATTGCGATTAGAAAAAAATGAGAGAGAAAGACGTTTTATAGTTTTTTATGATCAATAGGACAGTCTATATCAATTTTGCATATTTTGCATATTTTGATTATTTTTCGAGAAATGAGAATGACGAAGAGATTCTTTCTAAATAAAAAAAGTACACAATGTAAAATATATTACTTACTATTTTGATGATAAAATTATTTTAGTTATTTCAAAACTCTTCATTTTTTCTTGAAAAGACCCTAATATAACTAGATAATATATAAATAATTGGATACCAATTCCAAACTTTTCAATGGCAATGTACGTACAGGGCCAACTTGGACTAACTGATGCAAGATATATATAAATAAATATTAACATGTTCGATAATTTTAATCCGTTCTTGAACCGAGTACGAAGCCGCTATAAATTTTCATAAAATTTTTTACAATCTCCAAAAGAAAAAAAAGAAAATAGTAATAAAACCCTACAAAAGTTACAAATTTTTAAAAACAGTCAGTCAAAGTTGGCCCACCTTATAAATACGTACATAACGTGCACATACACGCGTACATAGGTCCTTAGATATTATTTATAAAATAATAATAATAAAATCCTACAAAAATCACAAACTTTTACAAACAGTCAATCAAAGTTGGCCCACCCTATACATACCTACACAACGTGCACATACACGCTAAATAGGTCCTTAGATATTATTTATAAAATAATAATAATAAAATCCTACAAAAATCACAAACTTTTACAAACAGTCAATCAAAGTTGGCCCACCCTATACATACATATATAACGTGCATATACCCGCTAAATAGGCCTTTACATATTATTTACAAAATAATAATACTAAAAACCTACAAAAATCACAAACTTTTAAAAACAGTCAATCAAAGTTGGCCCACCCTATACATACATATATAACGTGCACATACACGCTAAATAGGCCCCTAGATATTATTCACAAAATAATAATAATAAACTCCTACACAAGTTACAAATTTTTAAAAACAGTCAATCAAAGTTGGCCCACCCTATACATACATATATAACGTGCACATACACGCGTACATAGGTCCTTAGATATTATTTATAAAATAATAATAATAAAATCCTACAAAAATCACAAACTTTTACAAACAGTCAATCAAAGTTGACCCACCCTATACATACCTACACAACGTGCACATACACGCTAAATAGGCCCTTACATATTATTCATAAAATAATAATAATAAAAACCTACAAAAGTTACAAATTTTTAAATACAGTCAATCAAAGTTGGCCCACCCTATACATACATATATAACGTGCACAAACACGCTAAATAGGCCCTTACATATTATTCCTAAAATAATAATAATAAAAACCTACAAAAATCACAAACTTTTAAAAACAGTCAGTCAAAGTTGATCCACCCTATACATACATATATAACGTGCACATACCCGCTAAATAGGCCTTTACATATTATTTACAAAATAATAATACTAAAAACCTACAAAAATCACAAACTTTTAAAAACAGTCAGTCAAAGTTGACCCACCCTATACATACCAACACAACGTGCATTTACACGCGTACACAGATACCACTGACAAGATTATCCATATTTTTCGCATTTAATCAGTTTTAATAGAAACAACGCCCGTACCTCCGGTTCCCTAACAATAGTCCTAGCAGCGTTAGGGTTTAGCCGACGGATTTCAGGAAGCTTCGTCGGGCTTGGTTTACGCGTTGTTCGTAGCTATATATATATATACATATATATATATACATCGGCGCGTGAGGGTGGTGGAAGACAAGCGCCGAAGGGGTGTGCCGGGAAATGGGATGGCGGTGGCGGTTATTGAATTATTAATTAAGTCGGTTAATTAATAAACGATAGGCCACAAGCCCAGGCAGTCGGCCAACCCACGCAAATCGGGCTTCCACCTACTCGTTTTACGTGGCGCGCGATCCTGGTTGCAGTCGTTCTCCCAGCCGGCACGTTTCGTACCCAACTTCGTACATCTTCGATATTAGACAGCCACCGAAGTCAACTTTCTCTCCCCCCACTCTCCCCCCACTCTGCCCCCCACTCTGCCCCCCACGTCCGTGTTCACTTTCTTCCTCCATTCTCCACTCTTCCCGGTTATTTATTTTGTCGTACTTTACCCGCCCTCTTCACCCAACACTTCCCATTCTCGTCTGTCCCGTGCCTTTATATTTTCATTCGCCCGGTGAAATTAATGTTTCCCCGGTACGTGGGTTTCCCTTTCTTTTCGAGCGTCTTCGTGAGAAATTATTAACCCTTTGCACTCGAGCGGTCGATTTGAAGTGTGAACTCGAGCAGCACTGAAACTTTATCATTCGTATACGCTTGTTTCTTTATAAATGGTTTTAAAGTACCTGTAAAATGGTTGCCTAATTTGGCCGAAATCGAGTCGCTGGTTTGCGCAAACGAAAAGGCCTCGAGTGCAAAGGGTTGACACTAGAACTACCGATGGTGAATTTATTTGTATTTGTATCAGAACCGTGTAGGTATCTTCGATGTTAGATGGGGAAAGGGTAAATTAATTTTTCGAGTAACATTGATTGTCTACTTTGATCATTGTTCGCGAATATTGTAGGCAAAGACACAGTTGAGAATTAAGTCATTTTAAAATGAAGTTTGAAACAAATTGACCACTGTGGTAGTTCCAGTGTTCAACGCGATTGCGTCGTGAAGGTTCCCTCGTACGATTTGTTTTCCAATCTCGTTTCGTGTTTCGTTTATGTATTCTGGTAGAAAGGAAGGGTTTAAGGGTTTGAAAAATTTCTAACCTTCTAATCCCTAAATTTCTAACCCAAATTTCTAATTTGGGTCCTACGATCGACCCCCTCGACGTAAAAGTCATTTTTGTTATTTACCGACAACCGGTCTCGTGAAACTGTAAACAGAGTCCCAATAGAATTTTTGTTTTTAAAATTACGACAATTTATCGGCTTTCATCGTTCATAGGAAAAAAAATTGCAACTTGTTTGGTTTGCACGCAAACAAGAGAACTTAGTCGGAATGTTTGGTTCAGTACCGACTGTTTTAAGTATTTTTGTTGTTACTTGTACCACAATCGGCAAAGGAACAACTTTTACATAAGTAATTGGTAGTGTAAACAGTGCCTGATAAAAAGAGAAAAATTTGTTATTGAAAATTCAATGACGAGAATTAATAATTCGCAAAAATGAAAATGTAATTTGGTTAGTAGATTTTCAGGTATTAAGCGGGGGGCGGGGTAATAATGCTAGAATTTGTTAATAAAATACATTTATATGTTAACAAAAAATAGTGTTATTCAAAATTTATTCTTCAAACATCGCCAATAAAATAATTAATATTTTCCTGATTCGTGTATTGCACATTTGCCTATTCTTCGCATTGGGTGTATTGCTTTCAATTTTCATCGAAAAATTCTTCACGCATAACACATTCGGTAACTTTAATAGATTATCTACCAACCTCCCACTCTTACTTTTTCAACCTGTCTTTAATTGTCCAATGGTAGAGGTGAAAGTTATTTACATTTCTTTTACCACTACCAATCTCTGTTTCACGATTTTTCTTGCCTCGAAACAAAAGGGACGAGATTGAGAACACTTTGTCAACACCTGATAATATATCCTATTAGAAATATATTTTTCACTTAGTTCGTCCAAACTTTTGCGAAACATCGATAACGGATTTTCGTTACTGCGCTTTCGAGGTACTCGTATCGATTTCTTCGTCGGAAAAAAATCGATTCAGTTCCGAATGACGTTAAGAAAAATTTCGAGGGGCGATATTTGGACCCCCTTGTCGAATTAAATCAATCGAAAAGTTTCATTTTCCGTTTCGCGCTCGAGCGCTCGTTCCCGTAACCGTTCGACTCCATTTTGAATCTGATCCGTGCTGGAACTCCGAAATCCGACGTTCCATAAATTCGTTAAGATCGATTCCGTTTTCCTCTCGTTTCGTTCGCTATTATCCGTTTTATTCGAATCCTCACCGAACATCCTTCGAACAAATAATACAGCACCGTGCAAAAGCGTGGAACGCGTTCGCTCGTTGCATATTTTAATCTCGACGAATCCGTTCGTCGTTGTTTATTGCTAAACAAGCCGAGAAACATATATATCGATGGACATCGAGGTAACGCGCGACTGATTAACGACGAAGAAGAGACAGAACGAAATACGAGCGAAAAAGGGCGAACGCGTTTTGCTTTTTTCGACGAAACGATTATATACGAGACACGAAAGAAATACAAGGTGATCGATAACTGATGGTTCGACTGGCCCGGAGATGATTCTACGGGATTCCACGTAAAAGGATAAGTCAAAAACGTACAATAACATTTTTTCATAGGGGGCTGGGTTGTCCAGAAAATCCAATTAAACAATTTGCCGGATGCAATTGCAGTGGAACTCCATTTATGCGAACCCAACCGGGAACAAGTACAGTGGTTCAAAAAAGTATTCGTACGTTTGTTGTAAAGAAATTTTTCTTACCTGTGAGACTGATTTTGATGAAAGTTTGTGTGCACGTGGAGCACAATAGTACATGTAAAGAGAAATTTTTTTATCCACAGGAAAGTTCTTTAGGATGGTGACATCAAGTTTCGAAGGTTTCAATGTGTTGTTTTATTTCTTTCGACGCAACTTTTCTTAGGATTCTTTTGCAACAAAATGATAAAGCACTAAGAGGTGAACATTTTTCATGTGAAAAGTTTTGCTCTATTTTACATTATTACAAAATTGTATTTGAAAAATCGACTGGGAACACTATAAGGATTGATTTCAGTCGATTTCAAACGATTGGAGAGCTTGCAACAATTTTCATTATTTTTATAACTTCCTAACGGATACGATAAAAATTTTCTTAGAAAAAGTGTTCAGTTTTTGATTGTCTATCGTTCAACTTTGAGAAAAGTCTGTTTTGTGATAAAAACTCGCTACGATGACCATAATATTCCTTCGAGTTTCTATCTGAAAGAAGAAATAAATAAATTTTTTTAAGATGCATAAAGAAAAGGAGGTTTCTGTCGTAGCTGGTTCTTTAAATATCGATTTTTCATGAAATGGCGTTTCTAAATAATTAGTTCGACCTTTATCAAATCGGACCTCTGGCCTGATAAACGATTCGTCGGTTAATTAAAAAATATAATATAAACGATACCACAAAATCAAGTATTTACAAATTTTGTACGATTGAAAATAAGATTAACGAGAGAACTATGTATTTAAATAATGTTCAACGTGACAAAAAGTTCATTTATTCGAGCGAAACATGACGGATTGTGTCAATAGTTTTTCTAGTGGTCAATTGTTTTCGCGTTAAAAAAAAATTGTCTAAATATGACCAGCTAATGCAAATCGGACAATCGGCCATCTACTATACTAAAATAATAGAAATCGCGATTAGTATCGTTAATTTTTACGTTCTAATAAATTTAGTCAGAGCGGTAAAATTGTGTCGGCGGAATAAGCGACATTTCCAACAATTCCTTTAATAATAAAATTTATCGTACACGAATATCCTGTTTTATCGTGTGCTCTTGATCGCTCGGTACGATAAATACAAACTCGAGGGGAGACAATAATTTACAGCGAGATCTCTTAAGTATAGACATAGTCAAGTGCACGCGAACCCGATGAATATTTAACCCTTACGTCAATAACTATCTTTTTCCATGTTTGTCGATAACAATGTACGTGAAGTGTTCCTACGTGAATAAATCAAAACTACGGCGATAATTTTGTTTCTATGTTTCTCCTTTAATTATTTTTCAAACTTTTCGAAATCTACCATGTGCTGATACAGGAAATCCAAGCAAAAAGTAACAACTGACAATAAAATGATCAAAAACGTGAAAAATGCTCACCGCAAAGGAATTTTACGCTTTTATAGTCAACGAGTTTGGGTTTGAATAGATTTCGGAACGTTTTAAGTTTGATTCGTTTCGATAATATAAACAAACGTGCGCAAGGAATAACGAATGATAAACTAGCTTCTATACGTGCTATAGCCGTGTATTTAGCCGTGCTAAATTTTCATTCAGTAAAGTGTATATAAATCTTCGGCAAATATAACAATATGTGACCAACTTTTCCCTTACAGGAGTGGGATAAAATTTACGTAATACGTTCCTTCAAAGACAGCTAAATATGGCGTAGAAGTATAGTCGACGTACGATTTCAATAATTATTATTCACTGTCCGATCAAATTTATACTGGAAGAGTTATGGCCGACACGAGAGATAAAATCAAGGAGAACGAGTCGCGAAGTAATAAATTAATTCCAATCAAGGTTTTTTGTATTCTGTGCAATTTATTCATGAAATGTTTCTATACTTTTATCTACCAGGTATAAAAACTTAACTACAGTTTTCTCTATATACAGTTAGTAAACGATAAATTTAGGAACGAATTGATAATGTTTAACCAAGTGAAGGTTTAATTTTAATTTATGTCTGAAATGGAAATCTGTAAATAATTGATAGTCTAACGGTAATTTCTACTGTCATTGCTGTAAATTAATCTAGAATCAAGGTGCGTAAATTCTTCACTTACACGAGCACACTCTCGTTTAAATAATAATTATTCCAGTAAAATTTCTTTTCTACGAATCATCGAATTCCTCGACCGACCTGTGTACATAATGTTGCAACACTTCTCTGTTCTTATTTAGGGGTGCAGAACGATTTGAAATTTTGAAAAAATAAATTCTTTTTGTCTTAAATAATAGTTGGAAGTTTTAAGTATAAAATCTGAGAGGACCCAGTCTTTGAAAGAATATTTTCTCGAAGGTACTAAACAAACGTCTAACGTTAAAAATTAAATTTATTGCTTTCTCGTCTAATATTAAACACTACTCCCTTTTCTTACTAATTATATTTTTGTAACTATTATAAATATTTTACAATATTTCGTCAGAAGCGAAACTATTAATCACTATAATTTAAGGCCCCACGTTGAACTTTCCGTTCAAACCATGGTAAAAATTCACCATAATATGCCTTTCCGTAAACAAACATGTAACGTTAAAAATTAAATTTATTGCTTTCTTGTCCAATATTAAACACTACTCCCTTTTCTTACTAATTATATTTTTGTAACTATTATAAATATTTTACAATATTTCGTCAGAAGCGAAACTATTAATCACTATAATTTAGGGCCCCACGTTGAACTTTCCGTTCAAACCATGGTAAAAATTCACCATAATATGCCTTTCCGTAAACAAACATGTAACGTTAAAAATTAAATTTATTGCTTTCTTG
This sequence comes from Ptiloglossa arizonensis, assembly GCF_051014685.1. Lineage (NCBI taxonomy): Eukaryota > Metazoa > Arthropoda > Insecta > Hymenoptera > Colletidae > Ptiloglossa > Ptiloglossa arizonensis. The sequence continues at coordinate 8,697,444 of NC_135048.1, read as the reverse complement.
TCTAACATTAAACACTACTCCCTTTTCTTACTAATTACTATATATTTTTGTCACAATTATAAATACTGTAAGCTGTACAGTATTCAGTCAGAAGCGAAATTAATCACTATAATTATGGCGTGTACGCCCCACGTAAAACTTTTCGTCGGTCAAAGTTCACCAAAATATGTCTCTCTGCAAACAAACATACAACGTTCAAAATTAAATTTACTGCTTTCTTGTCTAATATTAAACACTACTCCCTTCTCTTACCAATTATATTCCTGTCACTGTTATAAATATTGTAAGCTGTACAATATTTAGTCAGAAGCGAAACTATTAATCACTATAGCATGGGGCGTGTACGCCCCACGTAAATGGAACAGGATGTAACCAAAAATCGATCCAGCACGAAACGTGTTAGGTATCAACTTTCGAAGATATCACCGATACGGTCTTGTGGGACACTATATATCCGAGGTGTGTCGACGCGCAAGGTTTTCGTTCGAGGACTCGCGTTTCGAAAGCGTTTGAAATGTCCAGCGGCTTTGTAAAAATATTTCGATCCGTGTCGGGCACAAGGGAACGATAATACGAACGGGAGACTATTTCGACGATGTTTCCACGATCGGAGAAGAATGACGGTGATCAACGAAACCCCGTGCGCGCTTCGAGCGTAAAAATTGATTTATCGCGAACGTATTCCCGTGTCGGAATTGTCGCTTAACATCGAACATCGACGCGTACGGGCGTCTCGATGCTATTTAATATTTCAGACGCGTCGTTCGAAGGGAAATACATCGATGTTTTTGCGTTAGAAGTTTCGGTGTGTAACGGAACCTCGATTAACCGGTGTCTTGATTATTTAAGTTTCGGTTATCCAGTGTACGGGTCGTGGGTAACACAATTAGCTCGTCGCTTTCCAATCGAAACAATCTTGTTAAATGTGTACAGTTACGCTCGCGAAAGTATTCGAATGCTCGCTACTGAAACATTAAACAATAAATATATATATATATGTGTACGTTGGACTTTAGTTTGTGATTAGTTGATATAAAATTATGAAGATTATAAATGTAAAATTCGAAATGAACGATAAAAATAGTTATGTTGGACATAAGTTTCGAAGGTAATTTTATAACTATTTAAAATGAAACTATGAAGATTATAGATATAAAATTGGAAACAAGCGATAAGAATACGTATGTTGGACTTTAGTTTCGAAGGTAATTTTATAAGTATTTAAAATAGAATTATAGATTTATAATTATTTAAAAATCCGAGGATTAATCAAATAAATTCGAAAAGGAGACTAAATTTCACGAAAATGTGCATTAATACGGACAACACTCTGATAACGTCATAATCGGCACGTGTTTACGATGAATGTTTCATAACTTTTACAAATATAATTCGATTCACTCTCAATTTTATTTTTCATAATTTCCTTGTAACTTATTTATTCGGTAAATGGGAGAAACCTTTAATGGACAAAATTTAGAAAATTCATTCATGGATAAATAAAACGCAAATCACTTAACGCTTAAAACTATTACAAGATTATATTCGTATAATCTTCATAATTGTATCTTCCAATAGTTGTAAAATTACCTTCGAGATTCAAGTTCAACGTACATATTTTTCTTTCTTTATTTTCAATTTTATATTATACAAGTTTCATATTTATGTTCGAAATAGTTATAAAATTACCTTCGAAACTTAAGTTCGACATTTGTATTTCTGTTGTTTAATATTTTAGTAGCGAGCTTTGGAATACTTTCGAGCAACTGTTAATACAGTATTAAATCAAGTTACTTGGTTTAAATTGAACGTTATATTTCTTTGCTCATGATATTATAGATCTTTCCGAGACGAAGCGAACGAGGTGCTACACCATAATATTTACTTTACGGAAGGTTGTAAAATCACGAGAAATGGCGTGGTCTGGTCAACGCGTCGCTCGCCTTAGGTCAACTAAACAAACCAGACCACATATTGTTGGTAAAAGTCTTTCTCTTTCCCCTCTCCCCATGAAGTAGTCACCAACAATCGATGGAAACTAATGAATATTTATAGGGCAGCCAAATTGCTGCAACAACGTAAATTAATTATTTTCAATTACAGTCACTGTGTTTAATTTGGAATCATTTATTAATTTGCTCTGGATATTACTTCAATATGTTCACCGTTTAAATTAATGCAATTGTACAGTCTCGTTGCGAATTCTGCTTCATTTTAGAGCATCTCATGCGCGATTACCGCGTACACTTTTATCATTCTTCTCGAAAATGTATCAACATTTTCGATGGACGTTCGAAAGACTTTGTTTCTTAAATATCCCTGTAGAACAAAAATTACACGATGATAAATCTTGCGATCTTGGAAGCCATGTTACGTTCCTCTCGCGTCCAATCCATTTATTCTCGAATTCTTTAGTTAGCCAATCCACTACTGACACAGCACAATGTAAAGGAGTACCGTTCTATCGATGCATTGTTTCTTAAACGAAGAGACACGTTAAACGAAACATAAGATAAATACAATTGTCAAAACTCCGAGTAAACTTATCCGTTAACAAATCCCTCGAAAAAGTAGGGTTCGATTATTTCTCCATACGAATGTCGCTCTACATCATCACAGACTAGGGATATTGCATATCAGTTTCTCGAATCTATTCTGGATTTGTTTTAGCCTGTATTCTCGAATTCTGATGGCAAACTAATCCGTTCGTGTGAAAGATACACCGATCAATCATCATTATTCGCCGTGGGAAATTCACATTGTCGGTAATTACCTCAGATACAGGCAAAGTAAATTTAATGGCGGGACCAAAATCTCGCGAAGTTCGTGTATCGTTGTTCGAAAGTTCAAAAGGCATAGATTTATTCGTTTTTAAGATTTTACGAACAGTACCCTCTTAAATGGCACAGTTACCAACCAATTTACGAATAAATGCTTTGGCATTATTTATAATCGATTTAAAAAGTAAAGTAACCTAAACAGATAAAATGTACCGTTTCTGTTAGGGAAGATTCAAACACGGAATACGTTAATGGTTAATTCACCTAATAGAAAATTTCGGTAACTGCAACACATTTGAACATCTTTGAATCGTTACATTTCTAACTTTAATAACGTAACATTTGCGCAAAGTAACTTGGTTTAGACTGCTAAAAAAATTCAGCACGTGTGAGTAAATTGGCGCCTATTACATGGCGTATATATACATATATACATTAATTTAAATTATGAGCGAACAGATTGATAATCACGAGCAACGAGAGTATGGAAGATCACGAAAAGATGCAAGATACAAGACGAAAAGAAGATATGAAAACTAACATGGAAACTCTTAGAAACTAATACAACGTATCGAACGATAAAACTTATCGAACAACTTAGTAGAAGTATGTGAACAAATATGTTTGGCGGCGGTTTGAAGATGTTTAAGGTAGGAGAGAACGGAAATAGGAAAAGGAGTGGGGATAAGCGTTTCATCCCGGGCCTGCTAGTGGACTCGTCAGTAATGCATCCTAGCAGGCCCTGCCTTATACGCCGGGACATTGGGAGATCGGTAAGAGGTCGTATATATAGCGATCGGAGCAGATACGGGAACTTGCGGGAAACGGTTGGTGGTGAGTTTCCCTCTGGTGGCAAGCGTGGGTAGTGCCGCCACATAACCCCCTTGCCAGTGGTAAACGATACTTTGAAGTTCCGTCCTGATGTCCCAGTGGCGTAGGTATTTGTTCCGTAGTTCGGTTTGTCACAACAGGCACAGGAGGAGGTTGTCCAGAGCGGTGGAAGAGAAGAATGCTTCTTTTTCGTAGTAAGGCCCAGCTGCTGTCGATTGCGGAATACGCGTGGCGAGCATCGTTTGCTCAAGCCGCGTTTTCGCTTGTTGTCCGACGTTGATGCGTGCGCGTACCAGTATTTATGAAACGCATCGGTGTGGTCGGTGAATAATGTCGACAAAGCTGCCTGCTGTCCTCCTGGGGTTGATCCTGATGGTTAGCCGGGAGTATAGCGTCCGTGTCGTCGCTGGCAGGTTGAGGAGTCAACCCTCGGAGAGGGGGATTAACGAAAATCGGCCTTTACGTTGCGTTCCTTCCATCGTCTTGTGCTGCACCTGTACTGCTGCTGTGCTGTTGTCCAGAAGGTTGCGTTGGTTCTTAGACGGGGTCACCACTTTGGCGGCGGTTTGAAGATGTTTAAGGTAGGAGAGAACGGAAATAGGAAAAGGAGTGGGGATAAGCGTTTCATCCCGGGCCTGCTAGTGGACTCGTCAGTAAGGCATCCTAGCAGGCCCTGCCTTATACGCCGGGACATTGGGAGATCGGTAAGAGGTCGTATATATAGCGATCGGAGCAGGTACGGAAACTTGCGGGAAACGGTTGGTGGTGAGTTTCCCTCTGGTGGCAAGCGTGGGTAGTGCCGCCACATATGTAAGTCGCTGTATAGATTATTTAAAAAATCTTCCAACATTCTACTCGCACCCGATACAAAGGCTCTCTTGTTCATTCCGCTAGATGGCGTACGTGTCTACTACCAACCCACACACATTCTCCCTAGATTTACCAGATTCGTACATAACCCTATCCGTAACCCTTCCGTTCACACACAAGCGCACTCGAACGTTGCATTCGATAAAAGCAACCTCACACTTACAACTCGTTATCGAAACGACTCCCGACAGACGTCTATGCCCTCGGAGCGACACCTCCCTGTTCTACGTTAACCTAATTTCCACCGAGCCGCAATCGTATCCAAACAAAGTTCGTCCACCGTGTTTCATCGGGTCGCCGAAGCGTCCTCGAGAATCTTTACGGTCACTGAGAACTTTTTCGTGAGAACGTCCCCGAACTTCGTAACGTGGCTTTATCGGGATGGCTTTTAATCATCGTGCCGTGTTCTTTCCGGGCACCCATTGGATAAAACCCAGATTCGCGACAAACTCGTGTAAGCCACGGAAAATGGCAAAAAATATCGCGTGGCCCGATAAGCTGGAGGTTGCGCGTACGTACCCCTCTCGGTCTCGTAAAAAAAGGAGAAAAAAAAAATACCATAACTACGCGTCACACGAAAATATAATATACCGAGTGGCACCCCCCCCCCCCCCCCATTCGGGCCACGAAACTCGATTTTACGACCCGAGTTACTCGTTCTCTTTTCTTTTGGCATATTTTTTTTTCTTTTAACCTTCACGACTGACTCGGTCGAGAATGTACTGTACGAGGTATTTGATTCTTCGGGACACGTTGGGTTAACAAATGACCTAACTCTTAACATCACTGTGGAGGACATTTATGCGACATATACGCTTATTTTATATTTCTATTTTAAGAAATGTACCAGTACGAAGATTACTAGAAGATATTCGTCTTCTCGTCGAGATTGATGATAATCTTTTGATTAGGGGTTAGACTATAGTGCGTTTTGGGGATCAGTCGAACGTGCATTACGTTTTACGTTACTTTTTATGTTATTTTTTTTTACTTTTATATATTTATGCAATTATTGTATCGTTTCTTTCTTTAATTGTTTTAATAGTCATCCCAACCGGTATATACGTATAACGTATATACATTAATTTGAATTATACGTATCCAAATTCTCTTTTCAATCCTGAGTCTCGCAATATCCACTTATCCATCCCTGACATCTCACAGTATAATTTTTCGTTTTGGTATTTATTTCACAATTTGGACAATAAATACTCGATGAAATTAAAGTCTGAACTTTTGGTCGGTGTGTTCAAAGTGTGAGTTCGAATCACTATCCTGCTGAAAGTAAACATATCTTAACGAGGTTCATTTTTCATCTTTTGGACACTTTGTTGAAGATTCGTTTTCAATATACAGGGTGAGTCGTTTAACTTTTTCACCTAAATTTACTTGTAAACTGTAACTCTTGCAGAGAGTTCTCACTCTCTTTTTACTGAAAAATACAAGATGTTCTAATAGTTATGAACAGAAGTCCACGATGAGAGAAGAAGCTGAGGCAGCGTTCTCATGGCGAACAGTAGGACAGAAACTTTGAAAACTTGGAAAACTTTGAGATATAAAAATTCGGAAACCCACGGTTTTTAATTAATGAATTATAGTCGACGACATTCTTGTATAAAATTGGAAGCAGATAAAGGCGTTCGAAAAACGAGATTAACCTCATATGAGCTTAAAATTGTGCACTACTTGTCCATATGGTTAAAGAACGAAAAAGAGTTGCACAAGCATTCAGTTTGTTAGTTTTTTAGTTGAAAACTAAATTGACATGACTTATTTGTTCAATCGTAAGTAAAATATTACTCATTACGATATTTATACATATCTTGTTTTGTTGTCTTAAAAACACATCGAAATATTTGTATATATACTCCTAATTGTTTTAGACGTATTTTCCAGCGCATCGGAACAAAATTTTTCTTCGCCAAAATTTCCAAAATTAATCCGACATTTGTATTTCGCAAAGAAAAGTTGCAATTTTCGAGCACTTTTTTTGAAATTACATTTTTCCTGTGCACAGTACTATCGATCTGTGATTCATGACTTTTCTATCGGATTTCTATTTGAATAACAGAGCGTAGCAATATTAGAGCTTTAGACGATCACGGGAGAGATCACACCTGGGTCCAAATGGACCCGTAATTTGGTCCTGCTTCAACAAATATGTCGAATAAAAATTCCATTACTCGATGGTATCTTTCATAAATGAATAAAAAAAGTTATACGAATGAAATAATTCAGAGCGATCCAAAAGACTCTCCGGGTCCAAAAAGACCCAAGCGTGTTACGGCGAGGTTTATACTCACACGCGACACCGATCTCGTAATTTCAACACAGCTTTCCCTATCCAACGATGTCCTCGACGCATTGTGCAAACCTTGGTGTAAAGATTAGAAAAATTCGATAATTTCTGGTTGTATTATTACCAACAACACGATCGAGATTTATTCTTCGCGAGAGAAACGTGAATTCAGAGCGCCGATTATCAATGACCATCACAGCGGTCTTATTAAAGAAGGTCGTCAACAATAATTCGCTGATCGGAAACCGTGGACTCTCCCGTGTTCGTATTTTGAATTTTCGCCAGGTTTTCGGGGTCTCTGTCGAACTCGTCGAGAGGAGAATTTTCTTTCCAATCGGCAAACCATCGGTTGCAAATCGAGCCGCGAAAGTTCTGCTCTGGACGTCGCGTACTTCTCTGGCGACACTCCTGGCAGCGGAAAATTTTGAACCCATTTATCGAGTATGCGCGCGCAGCGATGTACTATTATTTTAACGCCGTTCTCGATTCGTGCCAATTGAAAATTAAATACCCTGCGGAGCTGTCCGGCCGCGAGGAAAAACCGAGCGAAAAGTTGGAAGGGACGACGTAAAAGTACCGAGGCAAATATTGTCGATGCATCGACAGGGTGGCTGCAAGAAATACAGAACCGCGCGAGGGGATGGAAACGAAATGGGGGAAAAAAGGCACCGGCCCGGAGGAACGAAGCCCACGGGACCGAGGGAATCGAATTACACGATATGGACCATAAAATAAATAAACGAATATTCATTCCGCCCCTGCGTGATCATCCTCTCTCTTCGTTCCTCGTTACTTTCTCCCTCTTCATCCCTTGTGTCCTCCTCCCTTTTTATCTCTTATTTCTTCCTCCTCCCCCCCACCCCCTCGCCACGTCCCTTGCTCCCCTCCCCATCTTCGTTCCTCGTTTCTTCCTCCCTCTTCGTACCTTATCTCTCGTTCCTGTTTTCGTCCCCGGTTCCTCTGTTCCACGTCGTTGCGCGCGCGGTTCGATCGTAACTCGCGTTAATTGGTCCCGTGAATTAATGGACTCGTTGATCTTCGTTGACTGAAACAACGCGTTTCGAAGGTTCCCTTCGAAGAGACGGGCCGTGGGAACACGCGCGCCGACTACTCGCGCCCGCGGGTCCTCTTCATTGCATTCCGAAAACTTGCCACGTCCTTAAACTCTTGGTAATCCTTACACACACATCGAGACGGTTAGGGGAAATAGGGCGACACGGAAGTCACACTCCCGAAACTTGTTCAACTTTTGCTTGATTATCCAAAATGTTTCGTTGCGGGTGAGTACAATGTTTGCGCTAAATAGATGCGACAAATACGAATGTCTCTTCGTAAGAACGCTGTTGCCTTAATGGGGCATAGTACTGTGGCGAGACAAGCAATTCGTGATCATATTGAACGCATTACTGATTTGGAGAAACTTCTGCCACTTGGTAGTGGAAATGTTCATTTTGTTTTTACTCGTGGAGACTTAAATGATGTAAGGGATATGCTTTGGGAAAATAACGTCAGACCACCAACCAGAGCAGTTACATATTGGGCTAAGTGTAATCGTTCCTGCTCGACATACTGGACTTAGCCCTGATGAAACATCATTTTTCCAAGCTCTGAGTATTGCTACCAAACTTTCTAAGAGTACCATTGAAGTTACGAATGATGTACGTATATTAAAACCAGGTGACAAAGTAGGTATATCGGAAGCTACTCTTTTGAACATACTGAATATTTCTCCCTTAGCCCTGATAAACATCATTCTTCCAAGCTCTGAGTATTGCTACCAAACTTTCCAAGGGTACCATTGAAATTGCGAATGATGTGCATATTTTAAAACCGGGTGACAAAGTATCTAGGTGCATCAGAAGCTACTCTTTTGAACATGTTGAATATTTCTCCCTTAGCCCTAATGAAACATCATTTTTCCAAGTTCTGAACAATCCTACTAAACTTTCTAAAGCTACTATTGAAATTGTCAATGATGTACGTATACTAAAACCAGGTGACTAGGTAGGTGTATCAGATGCTACCCTCTTTTGAACATTTCTGCCCTAGCCCTAACGAAACATCATTTTTCCAAGCTCTGAATATTCCTACTAAACTTATTAAGGGTACTATTGAAATTACGAATAATGTTCGTATTTTAAAACCGGGTGACAAAGTATCTAGGTGCATCAGAAGCTACTCTTTTGAACATGTTGAATATTTCTCCCTTAGCCCTAATGAAACATCATTTTTCCAAGCTCTGAATATTCCTACTAAACTTATTAAGGGTACTATTGAAATTACGAATGATGTTCGTATATTAAACCGGGTGACAAAGTAGGTGGGTAAATTGATAGCTGCTACTCTCTTTCGAACATGAATATTTCTCCGTTTTCATACGATTTGATCGTCGAACAAGTCTATAATCTCAGCCTCCGGGGGGCTCGTTTCCGACGACATCGATAACGGATTATCGCCGCTCTTTTAATTGTTCCGGCAGTTCACCATCTTTTGTCCAAACAATAATTGTGTACATACGTGAGAAATACGTGGCGTGGCTATTAAGCAACGGAACCCCCAACCTCCAGTGCCCGCGAACCGCTTCCGGCCAAATAAATATAGCAGGGTGGTACTTGCGCCAGATTTCTCGTTTATAACCCCGTTCTTCGACCGATGTAGCTTACCTCGACACATTAATGCTCGTTTAAATTTCAACAGAGTCGTTTCGCTTAAATTTCAATGATTCATCACCATCGTTCACAAGGAACATTATTATTATTTTATTCAATGGATAGTAAGATCGCAGATCTTTTTTGTACACATAGAAATTAAATATACTACTACTACCGTCATTGATGATCAATATTAATTATTTACACTGAAATGCCTATGAAGATTAAAATTCTGTATCATTTACATTTTACGACGAAAGAATAATTTTTTAGCTCGATTCAGATACACGAACATTAATTGTTCTTTCATTATTCAGATAAATGATCATATTTACACTAAAATACCTATGAAGATTAAAAAATCGGTTCGATGTCATTTACATTTTACGATGAACGAATAATTTTAGCTCGATACTTGAATAAAGAGACAAGAAACATAATGAGAAACATTATAACAGATCCTGCTTTATACGCTGCGACATTCTATTAATTGGTGAGAATCGTATATATATCAATCGGAGCCGGTATGGGGACTTGCGAGAAACGGTCAGCGGTCGAGTTTCCCTCTGGTGGTGAGTGTGGAAGGTACCACCACAATATCAAAAGCATATAAACGTGCAGACTAAAATTTAAAAGAAAAATTGAAATCAACATTTTTGAAAAACTATCCACACTGTTTAATACCAGGATGTAATTTACATAATGACTTTTCTACAGATGATTTAGACTTAGAAAATATTGTAGAATACTGTTGAGATTAACCTTAGCATTGTGATCTACCAAAGCCTCTGTTACCATTGGCTAAATTACCTAGAAGTGTGTTAGGTGAATTGGATCCTGTATTAGAATTACTCATTCTCAAGAATCAAATGAAGTATGATGTGCAGAGGTTAAAATATTATTATTATAAACATAAGAAAGTATTAGGAACGATACACAAGAGAGATATTACTGTTATTAAAGTGTCTAAGTATCTAACAGATATCACATGAGAGTGTACATTAAAAATAGTATCAAATCGTCTATTCAAAATTATTTCTACTGCATGAAAATTAATTATGATGAATGAATGATAAATTATTGGTAGATAATAACGAGAAGAAATTAATGGTAATAAATGATAATAAATTATAATATAAATGGAAGCATAACAATGAGTAATTATGCATTACATTATGATCATTTTGTGGATCAGGAGGCTTGAAAAGGTGATTAAAGCAATAATAATTTTCACAATAATTGCAACGAGCGAATATTGGATCTCTTGGATCTCGACGAGTAAGATAATCAAAACATTCATAACTTGGTAACGTCTTGAAATAAAATGCGACCGGTGTTTCAAAGATGACATTGTTTTTTTTCTAGTACAAAGTTAACTTTAAGTCAAGCATACTTAATCTTCTCGTAATAAAGATAAGTAATTTCGAACAGGTGGTTTATCAATTCTCTTTCCCTCGTTTTTCTTTTTTCTATTCTTCTGTCTCTGTCGATCTCTCAAGGTCAGACCAGTCTTTGATAACATTTTTTATTTACATTTTCGTGTTACACATAGTTTCGAGCTATACAGGGTGGACTGCAATTCGTAGTAATACAATCGAGCAGCGAGTGATTCTATGTGAAAAAATGAAACGAAAATTTATATAATATCTTTTCATCCAGGCCTTCATTTTCGAGAAAATCGATTTTGAAGTTTGTTCAACTTTGTAAATTTAGTTATCATGTATCTTTCTATCGTGACTGTGTCCGTCCAAGATAATGTTTACAAACATTGACAATGTTCAAAATTATAGTTTATCATACTGCGTAATAAGTCAATTTTTCTCATTTATGTCGTCTTATTCAATCATCGCCAAGAAATGGCAGCAACGACAAGGACATTTTCAACAATACCTGTTATAGTGTACTGTATTGTACTATTACAATATTTAAAAACTAGCAACAACGACTAAAAAAATAATTATTAATAGAAACACTTTGAACTGCTTTAATTGCACAATAAACAATGTTTGTAAACACTATCTCGGACGGAGACAACGATGCTGGAAGAATAGATGACAACTATTGTAAAGTGTTCACAAAGATGAACAAATTGATTTTCTTGAAAATGGAGTCCCAAATGAAAAAATGTTACACCGAATTGTTTTCTTATTTTTTCACGTAGAATTATCCCCTGCTCGGTTGGACGGATGATCCACCATAATACTTATTTGTAATCGAAATAAGAAATCGAACTCGTCATGGCTCAACTCAATGACGAGGAAGCAGCGTTTAACGTTCAGTTGTTTTTTCACCAGCCATAGTTGCATTCGACTATACACCGATCGAATTCGCCATTAAGGTAATATATACGTGCCAGTGCACATAGATGCTGCTTCCATCGAGCAATGTTTACTCAACAAATTGGACCGTAGAATTTAAACGTCTATTTACTGGGAGCTTACGAAAGGGGTTCGCTTCAACGTATCGCAAATGCATAAAAAAAAAAAAAACAGCGTCTAATGAAAACAATTACGCTCGGTGATGGATTCAAACATCGCGACGCGTAAATTAGGAAGAGTAATAGGTTCGAGGGTGCAGCTTTTAATCCTTTGCTCTACGATTTAAGGGGGTACTGCGGTTCAGAATTGAAAAAAAATCGATTCTTGTCATTTCATTTTTTAAAGTGTATGACCGTGCACTTGAATATACATGTCTGCGCAAAACCATTTGCTTCGATTCGTGAAAATACCGATTCCATAGACATTTCAATATACATTCTTGCTACGTGTAAAATTGATAAGAGAAAGTTTAAACGCGTTTCCCTTGAAACGTTATTTTTTAAACTGGCTTCCAAGATCTAGTTGACCGATTAAAAAATGTTACACCGAATCGTTTTCTTATTATTTCACGTAGAAGAGAATCTTCAGTAGATATGTCTTTATCGCTGGAATTAAAGATTCGTAAAAATATTAAGTTTTATTATTTTTCTTAACACGCTGAACACAAAACGAAGGTAAACACTGTAAATTCGGAATTGAAAGTTTCACCATTTTTTCATTCATCGAAATGAAACTTCTTTCTAATTCCTGCTATAATTACATATATCTTTCTTAACGAAGATACCCTATCAGCTTCTGTTTCTAATGAATAGATCGGCTGGAATCGTGGAAACAAATGGAGCATCTTGTTCAAAAGAGTCATTAAACAAAAAGCTACAACTCCAATCATTTTTGATATTTATGTATCAAAAAAATAATACTTATAAGACGAATAAACATCGTGGCAAATCTTGCTACAAAATATCGTACCTGCCATTAAAAAAAAAAAAATCGTAAAAGGAATCAAAAGAATGACAGTCTAGACAACGATACACCCTAAAGTTTCGTAATCTTTCTTCTCGAAGACAACTGTATAAACGTTTCTTCAAATATTTTCAAGAAAATATATTCGAACGTGATCAACATTCGCCCATAATTCTTACATTTGTATTTTCTTATCGCGAGTTTCACACGATATTGTAAACGAAGAGATTAAATTACAATATTTTCGAAACATAATATAACGCACAGATTCGCGATACAAGTTCCTGCGAGGTACCCACCGAGTAATTTATAATACCAGTCGACGTTCGAAGCAACTTCTGCGATTAATTATTCGCAGCCGTCTCGATTAGGTTACCACCAAGCATCGACGCGAGATTTTTCTTCTCAATGCGGATTCCTTTCGGATTCTTCGAGAGTCTGTACACCCTTCGAATTTTTCACGTTTCCGTTCGCTCGCGATCCACCCGGATATCTTCGTTTTCCTTCCTTTTCCCGTGTATCCGCGCGAGGAGTTATTCAAAGGCCGGATGCGTTCAAAAGCGATTGAGATTGTCCACGATATCCCCGATCACTTCCTCTTCGAGCCGAGACAACTCAAATCCCGACAACTCTGGAATCGGACGTATCAGCGAAAACCACGATCGACCGCTACGATGACGTTTCTCAGTGTTTTCGAAGATTGAAATCGAAAATAATTTTCAGCAATAATTCTCTTACGTAAAATCTCGATGAAACTTTTCGTCACTTTCCATAGGTGTTCTCTAACATTTAAAGATACAAATATTTCCTTTCGATTCGAATTTATCCATTTTTTACCATGTAATAATTGTTATTTTCCATGGACGATCCCATTCACGGTGTCGATCGGCGTCACGTTTACAATTTCGTTACTTTGATCTGGAAGAAAAAATAACACAGAGTTTTTTCTATAATTGAATCGTGGATTGCGCGAACCTAAAAATACTGTTCAGAGAATATAAAATTGAAGACAATACACAGTGGACTTGAGAAGAAACGAAACTTTTTAATTTCTATTTTATTCCGATGAAAATATTTGTGACGTCTTAACGTTCCATTCTTTTCAATGAAGATAAGACCAAACGCGATTCAATTTGAATTATTTTCACTTCCGAGAGCCAACTGTGCTATTACTAACAGTCGACTTTACGTACCTGCCACTTGCATCTGAAACGACGCGCACCGCTGTCCTTAACGGCTCGTTGCACGTGCAAAAAGCGATCGATTTGCCGTGAAACGACCCACAAGTTAACAATTTCGTTCGATCTCCGATTTCAAACGAACGCGACGAACGAAAAATCGGCGCTCATCTTGTACACTTTCATTTTTCTCAATCCACTTTGGCTATTTGTGACACATTGTCTTTTTCTTTGACTTTCACTCGTTTCTTGTCACAGTCAGCCGAATGAAAGAATTTATTAACATTTTTGTATTTTTGTGAATGATTTCTGTTCGTTTAATAATTAGTTTCTTCATTTCTTTTAAATTCAATTCCTCTAAAGAAGTGTCTTTACCTTTTCTTGTACCTATTCCATACCACCTTTTTTATACCTATTATAACCTATGTTTTTCGAAGTAAATTATAATTGCAAATCGAACGAACTTTGTATTTTTGAATTATAAGGAACAATTGAATAGTATTATTATGAATTGTGGCCGAATCTATACTCAAACAAAGTAGAGTGTATAGTGAAAATAAAAAGTAATGCTAAAATTATATTCAATTCTGCTAAACGTATAAGTACGGAACTTAAATATATAATTTACATGTAACTAAACAATAGGCAAATATATACGTATAATGCACTAAACACAAATGCACTGTATATACTTTAGAAGAATCATACGTTAAATATAATTAAAAGGAACAAAACGAAACAAAAACGAGTTAAAAAATAGAGAATTTACAATTGGTCGAAAGTTTAACTACACTGTATGGCAAACATCTCGTGCGTCTATAATATAAACAATTCTTTACGAGAACTCTTTAACGTCTACCAAAAAATTCATACGCTGCAGCTTTTAACGATAATAATTTAAACAACAGGATGGAATAAGAACTAAGTTGCGCACAAGCGCCCTGAAAATATTTCATTTTACATTCGAAAGATAAAATTTGGACAATTTTCTTTACTGCAACGAAGATTATACTTTTATATTACGAACGATAATTTTAAACCAAAGTTATTTATTGCAACGCAGTAGAGTACACCATCGTCGGAACGATTTGAAGAACAGAAGCAATTTTTTCCAATGAAAAATGCTATCTTTAAAATGTTCGATTTAACAATTTTTATTTCAATTATAATTTTCGTTCAATTCCATTAATTTCTTCGTTCTCAAGATCGATAGAATTTAGGTATCGATACATAATCACTGGATCAAGTGTATCGAGCTGAAAGGAGACTGTATACAGAAATAAATCGCCATTTTTCCAAAATTTTCGTTTCTCTTTTGTAGGCTAAGTAATTATCGGACTGTAATTATAAGCTAAGTACTCCTTAAGTACTTATTCTTCGCTAAATTCTTCGATTCGGGCGATTTTATATTCTCTGAACAGTATTTTTAGGTTCGCACGATCCACGATTCAATTATAGCTATGCACCAGTAAAATACAAAGACGAGCTTGTCACGTGCACTGTACTGTAGATTGGTGGTAATTTGGAGAGTCTAAGGAATGTGGATAGGACTGTCGGGTTACTCGAATATTCGAGTAGCTCGAAATTCAAATCGAGCTTCATGGCCACCGCAATGTGTTTATCGAAACAGTAGACAAGCAACGGTTTCGTGAATATGCACGTATAAGCAGAATTTAATTTAATAGTAACAATAGTTTACTGCAAATATTTCTAGAACTAAAACCAATCGCCAATTTTTTTCGAAGGGAACAGTCGTTCAAAATACCATCTTTCGTTACTTCAAAATCATCGAAATTGGTGACAATGTAGCTTTTCAACGACTCAATTCTTTCCAGTTAAAGAAACAAGTTTTTCCCAGAAACATTTGAAAATAACTTTTTCAAATGCATTTATGCATTTTTGCATAATATGTAATCGTGCAACCTTTGGAGATTGTTTATTCTTCTATACGTAAATATAGAAATATGGAAAAGTAATTGAATAAGTAAATAGACAAATATTGTAGATCGAATTCTATTTAGAGAAAAAGTATGACACTTTCAGAATCGTTAATTGGCAGCTTTGTCAATATCCTCGATTGTTTGTTCGTTGTTTCAATGCATGTAACCTGTATCACTTATTCAACCACAGCAAATTCGTTGGAAAACTGCACGTTGGAAGAGCATCGTTCTGTTATAAAACTTTTAGTTTTTGCGTGACGTTCAATTATCTAAAATTTACTTCAGGTAACGATTGAACAATGCAATACGTATTGTACCGATCAAATTTTTATATGTGGTTGAATCGGTTCAAAAATGATCGAGCGAATGTTACAGATACGCAGTGTACAAGACAGTCAATCGAAATATCAATTCCAATACTCGAATTCGTCAACTAATTTTTAGCGACGGGTAAGTTACGATAAAAAACGTCACCGAATATTGTAATATAAGCATGGGTGTTGTTTGTCTCATTATTCGCAAAAAAAATTAATTTCCGTAAAACATGTGCAAGATGAGTTCCCAAACGATTTACCGATAATCAAAAAAAAAAATACCAGACTTCGTGTTGAAACTAAATTCTCGAAAATTATAGTGACTTGTGAACGAGAGTTATCGTTAGCCTAAATCGAAATGATACAGCACGAAGCGGAAGTATACAAGTTTAAAAAAATTTGTTTAAGTCAATTCCAAAACGTCGATCGATAAAATGAATGTGAACGATCTTTAGAAATGCCAGAGTCGAATTTTCGGTAATTTTTTAAAACAACAGCACACTATCGCAAATTGGTATCAAAGAGAAGTGGTTGAGAACAATGTGACGTCTTCCATACTGAAAAAGCGACAATGTTTAAATACGAAAGGCTCGTACTTTTTCTCTTGATAGAATTTTAACAACAATGTTTGTCTATTTATTTATCGAATTACTTTTCTATATCTCTATATTTACGTACAGAAGAATAAACTATCTCCAAAGGTTGCTCGATTACGTATTATGCAAAATTATCGTCAATTAAATATTATTGCGCTGAAATTTTAACTATTTCTTTTTCAAATGTTTCTGGAAAAAACTTCTTTTTTTAACTGGAAAAAATTGAGTCGTTGAGTGTCTTTTCTACAAAATAACGCTACTGCACAATCAACCATCGAACAATTATGTCAAATACCGCTTCGAAATAAATCTGTTACTCCTCGTAAGGAGACACAATGCAGAATATTGCATTCGCTCGTGAAATGCTGCATAACATCATTATGCACTTTTATCTACTTTGAAATCGTGACGTTGTTTCATATTAGTTTCTCACCAATGTTTTCTACAACTATCATTCTTTTTCGACAAGTTCTATTCGTACACTATACGACACACATAACTGTTGACACACGCAATCGTGCCCGCATTCCTTTCACTTGTCATCTTTCCAACAGTACATAGTAGCAATGGATGCGACCGCTTCGGCCAATAATACACTGTAGCTGAAATTGAGTATCAGTAGAGGGCGGTACTGAGCTATCGAGACAAATGAGACCCGCATGTCTTGGTCTTGTCATCTTTCCAGCTGTGAATAGTACAGGGCAAGTGATTTACAGAAGATTTGATTTTCGATTATTCGTGCCTCTTATCATTATATTTATAATTTTTATTTCGACAATCGCACAGATTGTAGTGCATTTGCCAGGTTGCTAAATAAGTTTCATCGAACGACGAAATTGATCGAGTAATCTATTGTGTCAACTTTAAAGCTTTCTCGTTTGTTTACTTTTTCGGTTATCTTTATATACGTTGATCGGTTTCGATGGTTTAACGGTAACTAAAATCTGACTATATCCATGGGTGTGCTTCCACGGATTCTTTCGATGTTTATCGACGTTGGTCGGTAAATCGATCGACACGCCATTCGGCTTTTCAAGTCATGTGGCCTAACCCGACACAGTGGGGACGCGGCTTAAAGCTGTCCTGGATTTCGAGTGGCGATTACACTACAGCAAAAACTTTTCGGCCAAACGTGACGATGGGAAATTTTTTAAAAATACTGTAGATTTCGAGGACTATAGTGCTAGGATATTGATACGGGTTAACCGTACGATGTGAAATAAATAGAAAAGGAAATAATTGAAACTTTGATTCATTGACGAAAGAACACGGTACAAGTGCGAAGTTGTGGTTGGAAATTTGAGGGGAAAAATTCTTGGAAAAATGTATTCGTTACTGTGAATTCGCGAAGAGATAAAAATTATTTTCTTCGATATTTGTATTACTTAATTTTTTCGGTGATTATTCCACGTCGTCGAAGTTGGAATCGAAGAGTGGAAGAACCATAAGGTGTGAACAAAATTTCATGTGTGTTTACGATATCGGTCAGTAATCGAAGCAGGACATTGTATCGTGTTGCTGAAGATTTAAAATAAACAATAATCGAGTTGCTTAGAAAAGGACAGAATTGGAAAAATGTTCAAGAAATTTTACATTGTAGTCAAAGTTTCATCGATGAGAAACCATAAGAATATAGAACAATAAATATACCATAAGAACAAGAAGTTTAATTGTTTAAATCTCAAGGAAAAATTTTCACAGTCTTACGTGGTGTAAAATTGCATGTCAGTTAAAGGTGTAGGAAAATTGTGTATTTTCAATAAAATATCATTCAAAATATGAATTCAGAAGTCTAAACTCGCATACTGGAACGCATTTTATCGTAGCGAAATATTTCAAAATTACCTACGAGACAACAGAATTAAAACAATGAAGTGGCCAACCAATAATCCGGACTTGAATCTCGTGGAAAATTTATGGGCAATATGGAAGAAATTAATTTATGAAAAAAAAAAAGAAGCCACGTAATGAGAACGAACTGCTGGAAACTATCCTGGGGAGAAATTTCACCAACAAAGTGCGAAAAGTTAATAACTTCAATGCCGACACGCGTACAAGCAGTTACGCCAGAAAAAATTAAACGATATAAATGTTTGAAAAAACAATGTTTGTTTCTTCGTGAATTTACAATAACGAATATTTTCCCAGGACCGTTGCCAACCGAACACTTTTTTCCAACTACCAGATTGTTTTTGCACTGTTTTCCTCGTGTTGATAAATAAAAGTTTCAATTATTTTTTTTTCCCAGTTACTTCGCATCGCGTGCTTTATAGTTATTTCACAGTGGTTTACACCTCAAAAGCTACGGTACTTATAAAGAATTTTTTATTGCGCGACGTTCGGACGAAAACATTTCCCCAAAAAGAATTACGACGAAACATTACTGCATCGAATTGAATTCTGTTCTGCGGGTCAACAACAATCTCCGATACATTAATAATTTTTAGAAATGGTAGATATCCGTTATTCGAGGTACAAGTAGGCAAGAATGCGGCAGTCTCGATGGTATTTGCTTCGCAATACAGAGGTTTTAAAGTCAAAGCCTCTATGCAAGAGTTGAAACGTTCATTATTATTCTGTAGATCTGGGTTAGGTACATATTTCCAGTAGATCATCGGATGTTAAACTTTCATATAACAGTCGTATTGCTTTGATAACATGGTCGTTTAGCGGAGAAGCTTCTGACCAAATTATTTAAGTTCATCCTTTGCTTCTGCATGTCACTATTTGCACCAACTTTCATCTCCCTCGGGCAACTGCGATAATATGGATTATCATAAAGAGAAGACACGTGATACAATGTTGTCCACGTTGCTTTTTTTCATATTCTCTATTCGATTAGGGTCTCTCCAAAATTGTGAACAGTTGATCAATTGTTTTTTACGCACATTCTATCTCTATTTCCATCTCTTACTCGCGTTCGATCGTCACGAGGAATGGAGACTGGTCAGTTAAAAACCTGAGACATTTCCACCAATAATCATTCGAGATGCGTTTCAAAGTATTACGCAAACACACATAACCGTAAATTGTTAACGGGGTTGAATTAGTCATCTAATATTAAATTGGCAAATGATGTGGCTAAACTCGGCTGCAAATGGTCAATTACGAGAAGTAAGTACGAGAGTTTTCAACCCCAGAAAGAACGAAAGAAAAGCTTAGGTCTAAATAAACAACGAAACTACTCGAACCCCTGTGCACTGTTGAAATAATTCTTATACCAAAGCCGTACGAGAAAAATATTTAAATAAATTCGATCTCCATGCATAATAAGTGATCTATTGAAAATATTAAATAAGGAATTACACATCATTTTCATACTATAAATCGAAAATTCCTTCCAAAATTTATACAATAGCAAAGTTCGATTTCGGACCAATTGTCGATTAAAATAGAATATCTGGTAAATTAATCGATCAATTATATAGTATCTATTAAACCCATGCGACAGCTGACAACAACTCCACTTGGAAACCTATAAATAACTATAAATAACTTACGACTTTTGCATAGTACATATGTACTATGTACTATGTACATCTTCAGCAAGGATACAGGAAAATAAATAACGTTTTTTTTTTAAAAAAGGTCATTTGAATTGAAAAGAATTTTAATAAATTGTACTATTACAATTATTATTGCAATTGAGTGTATTATTACGTAATACACTTGAATTATCATGGCCATGTTAAATTATCATGGCACGGAAAAGGACCTGTTTAACGATAGAAAGGAAGATTGAAATTCTCAACAATTTAAACGCGGCGGAAGGAACTATCCTCAATTTAGCAGAGTGTAGTCTATACAAATCTGTATAGAAATAGTTCGACGCATTCAACGTGAGGGAAGTAAATGAAGAAGCTATCTAACTAAAAGAGTACGCGAATTAAAATGAAAAAAGGGACAGTTTTGAGAATTGGAAAACCGCCTTCAGACTTGGTTTTTAGAACAGCTGTCAATGACAGCGGTTCATTCACGGATTTACCATTACAGGAAAAGGCATTGGAAATAAAAAAACGAAGTTCAGATATCGCCTTCGTTCAATGTCACTAGAGGCTGGCTAATGAAATATATAGATCGTCACAACATAAGGTTACTTATTAACACTCGAGATCTTATGTTGGTCATTCAGATATTCGACAAAGCAGTCGAAATATTTCAAGACATTTTCCGTAAGTTTAGAATTGTTAACCAACAACTGCGTAAACGTGGAAGATGTTATATATTTATATAAAAAACGATAATAAATATATTTCTGCGTGTGAAAAGTGTCAACTACACATTTGTGATAATCATTGTATTTGCGAAAGTATAACTTTGTGTAGATATTGGGCAGAAAATTAATAAATATTATTTATTTTCTGAATATGCTGGTTTTTCTTTCTCTATAATAAATTTATTTTTTTTAATAATTTATATATTTTCTGTAATAAACCTACATTTTTTTCTCTATAATAATTCTCTATAATTTTCTCTATAACAATTCTCTCTATAATTTTCTCTATGACAATTCTCTTTATAATTTGCTCTATAATAATTCTCTCTATAATTTTCTCTATGACAATTCTCTTTATAATTTGCTCTATAATAATTCTCTCTATGACAATTCTCTTTATAATTTGCTCTATAATAATTCTCTCTATGACAATTCTCTTTATAATTTGCTCTATAATAATTCTCTCTATGACAATTCTCTTTATAATTTGCTCTATAATAATTCTCTCTATAATTTTCTCTATGACAATTCTCTTTATAATTTGCTCTATAATAATTCTCTTTATAATTTGCTCTATAATAATTCTCTCTATAATTTTCTCTATGACAATTCTCTTTATAATTTGCTCTATAATAATTCTCTCTATAATTTTCTCTATGACAATTCTCTTTATAATTTGCTCTATGATAATTCTCTCTATAATTTTCTCTATGACAATTCTCTTTATAATTTGCTCTATGATAATTCTCTCTATAATTTTCTCTATAACAATTCTCTTTATAATTTGCTGTATAATAATTCTCTCTATAATTTTCTCTATGACAATTCTCTTTATAATTTGCTGTATGATAATTCTCTCTATAATTTTCTCTATGACAATTCTCTTTATAATTTGCTCTATAATAATTCTCTCTATAATTTTCTCTAGGACAATTCTCTTTATAATTTGCTCTATAATAATTCTCTCTATAATTTTCTCTATGACAATTCTCTTTATAATTTGCTCTATGATAATTCTCTCTATAATTTTCTCTATGACAATTCTCTTTATAATTTGCTCTATGATAATTCTCTCTATAATTTTCTCTATAACAATTCTCTTTATAATTTGCTGTATAATAATTCTCTCTATAATTTTCTCTATGACAATTCTCTTTATAATTTGCTGTATGATAATTCTCTCTATAATTTTCTCTATGACAATTCTCTTTATAATTTGCTCTATAATAATTCTCTCTATAATTTTCTCTAGGACAATTCTCTTTATAATTTGCTCTATAATAATTCTCTCTATAATTTTCTCTATGACAATTCTTTTTATAATTTGCTGTATAATAATTCTCTCTATAATTTTCTCTATGACAATTCTCTTTATAATTTGCTCTATGATAATTCTCTCTATAATTTTCTCTATGACAATTCTCTTTGTAATTTGCTCTATAATAATTCTCTCTATAATTTTCTCTACGACAATTCTCTTTATAATTTGCTTTATAATAATTCTCTCTATAATTTTCTCTATGGCAATTCTCTCTGTAATTTTCTCTATAATAATTCTCTATAATAACCTATTCATAAAATGCAATGGAAAGATACACTGAAATTTATTTATGCGTAATTTTGGCATTGATCAGAAATGATCCAGCTTCAGCCTCCACAAGCTCCGTCCCTTGAACAGTCCCTTAACACTAAAACTACCAACGGTGAACGCATTCTTATATGTATCGAATCACTTCTTCGAAGTTAGCTGAAGAAAGGGCAAATTAATTTACGAATACCGTTAGTTCTCCGTTTCATTAATTGTCCACGAATAATGTAGGTAAAGACACCGTTAATAATTGAGTAATTTTCAAGAAAGGTTTCAAGCAGATCAAATTGACCCTTTTGGTAGTTCTAGAGTTAATCCCGGCAATTTAGCAATTTTTTATAGCAATTTCTTTTCCTCCCCAGGGGAACCGCTCGTCCGAGCAGCGTTGCTATAAAGCGAGTCGGTTCCGCCTCATTTTACTATATAGTGGGTTAAAATATATCCCATCTTTCTAACACTAGAACTACCCACAGTGAACCTATTACTATTTGTATCAGACCGTATACATATATTTGAAATTACATGGGAAAAGGACAAATTAATTCACGAGTACCATTAGTTGTCTATTTCGATAATTGTCCACGAATATTGTAAGCAAAAACACCGTTAACAATTGAATAATTTTCAAAAGGGGTTTGAAACAGGTCGAATTGAACCCTGTGATAGTTCTAGTGTTAAAGTCTCCAAAGACTCGAACGAACTTTACGATTTTCCGTCGTCGTGAGTTTTCTCGCTCGCTCGCGCTCTCTAGCACTCGCAGTGGCAACTAAAAGCAGTGGAGGGGATAGAGAGGTTACTTACAACGAAACACGAGTGACGACCTATAACGAGACAATACTGTATATCGTCGAAAAGTTGACCACGACCACTGCAACACAATTGTTTCACTCGACGAGAGTTCCTCGACGCGGATCTCGCACGTACCTTCGTTTTTCATCGTTTCTTCGTTTCCGTGACTCCGTGACCCACACCCTCCCGTCATAGGTCCATCCTTGAATCTCCCGGGAAATTTTAAACTCGCTCGCTCCCACTCGCAGGCCGGAAAGAACAGTATCCCTCGACGGAAGAAAGAGCTGGACTACATTTTTCGTTTCGTCACCAGTATACCGATCGACCAACGATACCCTGGTATCCTGAGGCTCCTGAGCAGCCTCGTCCTCGCAGAACCGCGACGTCGCCATGTTGGAGACGAGTCTGTTTTCCACAAAGGACAACAGAGTCCTTCGTAGCCTCTCGGCTTACGAAGTGCTATTATTCCAAGGGTGTCGAGGGTAATACTTCGTCGAAGGAATCCCGGAGCATTATAATAGGTCCATTCGGGGACCCTTATCACTTTGGAATTCGAAACCGAAACCCCAAACGACACCCATCGAATACTTTTCGTTTCGCAAAGCCTTGTGCTCGGTGTCCTGGTAATCGTGTTTTTTCTTCTAGTATTTCTCAAAGTTCTTTTTCTCATGTATAAATTGCAAGGTTAAAAGCCACTGTCCCCTTAAGATTTACTAATCTTTCTAAAAAGATCTTTATGCATTTTCCATCTGGTAACCTAAGCATCTAGCTTTGATGTTTGATGATTTTTCTAAGTATAAATTGCAAGGTTAACAGCCACTATCCCCTTAAGATCTTCTATATAGATCTTCATGGATTTTCCATCTGGTAACTTACGTATCCAGCTTTCATATTTGATGAAGATTCTCTTGGGACGTGCACACTTACAAGAATCATTGCATGGTTATCGATTTAATCGAGATTTTGAGCACAGACAGATTTTGTTACCTCGTTTACAAATACGCATTATTATAGGGTCGAATTCAGTATTGTGTCGTTATAGGTTGCCCACTTGGGGAACAGGCACTATTTACAACGAATCAATCCTCTATTTTGCAACTCTGTTCATTATCGCGGCGCAGCTTTCGAACCAGAAAGTGCAAAAAAATAAATATCGTTTGTTTTTGAAGGGACAGTTATTTAAATTTAGAAAAATGTTATGTTCGACACATTCAACGCGAGGAAAATAAATTAAAAAGCTATTTAGCTAAAGGAATCCGTGGATTAAAATTAAAAAAAAAAACAAAGATATGCAGTTTGGAGGATTCGGAAAAATTTGGAGACCTTCAGACGTGGTTTTCATAACAACGAAACATGAGAAATCCACTCACGAATTTATTATTACAGAAAATAGCATTGGAAATAGTAGAAAATGAAATTGAGATATCGTCTTCATTCAATGCCAGTAGGGGCTGGTTAACAAAATTTAAAGATCGTCGCAACAGAAGATTAGTTATCAAAGCAGCCAAAGACTCGAGCGAATTTTATGATTTACTGTTGTCACGTGTCTTCTCGTTCGTTCTCAGGCTGTCGCGGCAGCTACAAAAACAGCAAAAGGGACACAGAACACTCTACTCAATATTTTTCGAAATATTTACGATTATAATTTTAATATTCCTGGAAGAACAATTTGTTTAGTCGTGGCTCAAGAGTTACGTATCAGATGGGTACATTTTTTTCTCGCTCTTTATATATTTGTCTAAGATACTTTAATTTTTGATTCGAAAGAAATGTTACGAAAAAATATATTTTCACAAAAGTATCTTCACTTACCATTAGTTTAAAATTGTATTCACTGAACAAACCATTACCTATGAAAAAATGTCTTTATTTATCGTTTACTCAAATACAAAAATAATGCCTATCTTTACGTATAAGAGTGGTATTTATCCTAACAGCAAAGTATGACGGAGAAAAACGTTTCGGCATAACCCGTAAAGGCAGATCCATTATACAGACATTTGTTTTTTAATATTTCGACGAGAAAGTAGACTTGATTTACGTTTTGAAAGATTTCTCTTTCCTTGAAAAAGCCCTGAAGCAACCCATGCATATTCTAGCATTGGCTTCAAAACTGGGACACTTACCTGGTGGTGTACTAAGGAATGAATGCGAATTGCATCCTCTTTTGATAATATTTCTCGTTTTGCTTCTATCGGATAATTACAGTTTAATGTATTTAGTATATATAAACGGAGAAACGGAAAAAAGAGGAAGAAAAGAAATTGTATATACAGAGGATAGAACTCTAATCAGTAGTGTCATACCAACGCTTATCCAATGCACTTTATTCCAATTGGTTCAACTGTTCAGCTTCCAGAAATGCCGAAACTTTAATCGTAAATACATTAAGTGTTTAATGTTATAACGGTACATATTTGTAAATGGGGTCACAAAAGCTATCGGTGTTCAAAATCTTAATTAAATTGATAATCCTGAGATCGTAAATTCTCCTTGTTAGCACTTTCACGACGACTATCTCGTACAGTGACGCTGCTTGCTAGCGGTTATTGGCCACAGTGCCGTCCCTAGAATTCGCGAGGCCCCTTGTTTCTATTTGAATATAATCAAAAGTTTTCAGGCAGTAATTGTGTACAATTGTAGTGTACATTGTACACTATGTGTACAATGTGTCTTAAAAATCTATATTTAAAAAACAATTCCATTAATTTTAATTTTTAAATAAATTTTTAGCATATCAGAAAAGTTACTACGTACGATCCAGTAGATACGTTGTGCTTGGACAAGGAGCACGAACTAAGTAAACGTTTATTTGTTCTCGCAGCGTCTAAGTATTTGTATAAATTAACAAAAAAACATTTATTAATGGTGTTTTCCACGAAAGTAACCCGCAATATAGTAAACGCAGTAGCGTTATCATTTTGCACCGTTACAAACTATTACAAAAATGAAATTGCTCAAATTATCACTCAAATTATATACCGCAGTGTTATCATTGGCCCGTAGAACATTTTTTCATCGAAAAGAAAAAAACTTGAAAATTTTTACATACCACTTTCCACAAGAACACCTCGATTGTTGTGTATAAATGAAAAAGTAAATAGCAATCCGTATCAAGTTAAATGCGCGCGTATCAGAAGAATGTTCAAAATCAATTCTCTCAAAAACGTGGAATCATTTATTATAAATGTAAATGATTCGGGTACTTCAGATTCAAACGCGAGTCAAATATTATGTTATTTTAAGTGTACAATCAGTAAACTGCATTCAAAATATAAAAATGTTTTTTCACAATCTACTTTTGCGCACAATCTACTAGTGCTCTTATTTATTTCATTATTTACATATATTTATGTTGTCAACGAATATTACTACATTGATGTAATTTTTCTTTTCTAAATATTTAGGGTTACCTAAAATTTTGTACCGGCCCTGGCCTAGTCCCACGTCGATCACGTGCAGCCACCTTATCTTCTGCCTCGTCTCGTTGGACGAAGTATAGTCGGAATCGGTTGACCGCTAGAGGCTATTTCCCCCACTCTGACTAGTAATAAAAGTGACTCCTGTGTTTACACCATGATGGCTTTCCAAGGCACAAATATCGCGTACCCGCAGGTTTAGACTGTGAGACGATAGACGAAGCAGCAGAGACGGATATTTGCGAACTCTGTACGGAGGAGGTAAGGGTCGTATCCCCGATAGAATTGTTTGATAAACTCCCGTAGAAAAATTACCAAACAGCAAACATCCTAGCAACCACTAGAGACTAAATTTGAAAGTCCTCCGTACCAGCCTTCGATGATTCGAATATCACGAGAGAATTGATTATTTCAAATCAAACTTCCCTCTGAAAGTGACTGCACCAGAAGAGACGGTGATCGATCGTCCAGCGTAACTATATGACCGGTCACTTGCTTATGCAATAAGCAATAATGACTGGACTGAGAAACGAGGAAGCGAGTAAAACTAAGCTAAAAATTGGATAATTACTTGGCAGATCACAGATACTCGTACAGCGTGGCCTTACTACTAACTTAGTCTAAACTTAACATTAACGATCCTGCGAGGGATGCGATAAAGCAGTCCTCTTCGTTCTACGTTTTCTGATATACCTCGCTAAGGCAGTCAAATTAAATTTATAACAAATATTAAACAAGTCAAGACATGACCACAAAATTAACACAGTATATGTAGGTTAATGGTTAAATATAGTCATGCAGTAAGAAAGAAAATAAGTGAAGCAGTGACAAAAAATAAACATGGAAACACAAGTACAAATGAGTGAGTAAATACAGATGTGTAGGAATCAAAGAAAAAAATGAAACTGTAAAAATAAATTAGAAACTGGCCACCAGTACTCATCACTATCAGTGGTCAACACCGGTTACTAAGAGGTTAGCTAGCATTCGTGGGAGTCCGTGAAGGGTCCAGGAATCGTGGAGGGAGAGGTACGTCCACCTCGGAGGTTGAAGGTTCACTTCGCCTCCCGGTGGGGAAGGCACCCGCCTCAATTGAACAATTGTTACTTTCCATGCTTTAAAACTTTAGGGAACGCGTTTTAACATCGAGTCTCGATCAAAATCAATTTCTATAAGTTTCTTAATTAATTGCAATACATAAATAAGATGCACATTGTTCGATCAATATTGGGAACATGCATAAATGTTAGTAACAATCGCGGAAATGAACAAACAGTCACCGAAACCGTTCGCCTTCGAAGATTTCGATTAGATCGAACAAAGACAATGGAAGAAACGGTAAGTCACCTTGGGGAGGGTATATAAGGATCCCCCGGTTGTTTAAAATTTCATTGTTCCTGGAGCCTCCGAGGTGGACGGATCTCTTCGTTTTAGGTTCATGGAAGGGGGATCCCCCACCTTGGTAACCGGTACTGGCCGCCGGTAGGCGGTGGTCAGTACTGGCGACCACTCTCTCAATCCTCTCTTTTTTTTTTAACTGTTTCTTTGTCCAATTCATTTCATTTGTTCCCTGATTTTAATTTCTACTTGTTTTTGCATGTTTATTTTTTTCCACTAACCAACTCCATTTCTATTTTCTATTATGCCATGACTTTAGCTTTCTCTTAGGTTTCTCTTAGGTTTCTCTTAGATACATTCTCTTAGATGTATCGGAAAACGAAGAACGAAGAACGAAGAGGACTGATGTATTGCATCCGCCGCGGGACTGTTAATTCTAAGTACAGACTAAGTTAGTTTTAAGGTCACCATGTACGAATATCTGCGATCTGCCGAGCAATTATCCAATCTTTAGCTTCTTTTTGCTCGCTTGCTCGTATCTCAGTCCGGCCACCTCTGCTTGTTGCATAAGCAAGTGACCGGCCGTGGAGGTGGACCGAACGCTCGATCGCCGTCTCTTCTGGTGCGTCCGCTTTGAGAGAGAATATGCTGCGAACACAGGGGCAGGTGTTCGCACCGGTCCCTGTGGAAGCCCTTGTGCCATATGACCCTCTCTTCGTCATCCTTCGTAAGTTAGGTCCACGCTTTGCGTGGTTCCTGACGCGGAGTTGGGAGAAACGGGGCACTCTATATGAGTGGACGGCGTCGCGCATATCCTTGAGAATCGGGCCCATTGAGGGGAAACGGGACCGACCTAGTAGGAGCAACTCCACGGTGCGTGTCGCGTATTTCCCAATTTTGCCTAATTTTTCCTTAATGTAATTGCTCGGCAGAATTAAGACAGGAGATCGAAGGAACATTGATTCCTTCTATCTCTGCAGTTAGAATAAGTTAGTTTTAAGGCTGTGATCTGCCAAGCAATTATCCAATCTTTAGCTTAATTTTGCTCGCTCCCTCGTTCCTCATTCCGGTCACCACTGCTTCTTGTACAAGCAAGTGGCCGGCCGTGTAAGTAGTCCGAACGGTCTATCGCCGTCTCTTCCAGTGTGTCCGCTTCGAGAGGGGACATGTTGCGAGCACAGGAGCAGGCATTTCTGCCGGTCCCTGCGAAAGCCTCCAAAATAAGACCCTCTCGTCGTAAAGATGGAGAAACGGGGCACTCCTCTAGGGGAGTGGTAGGCGTCGCTCGTTTTCTCTGGAATCGGAACCACCGAGAGGAAACGGGATAGACCTAGTAGGACCAACTGCACGGTTCGTGTCGCGTCTTTCCCAATTTTGTCCAATTTTTCCATAATGTAATTGCTTGGCAGAACTAAACGAGGAGATCGAAGGGACATTGATTCCTTCCATCTCTTTGGTTTAGTATCTTCGTTTGTATTGCGTGTCGAGGGAGATCGATGAAACTTTGATTCCATCTATCTCCCTCCGGGTCTCCGCTCGCAGCAACCTCCACGTGGTGAGACCTGGTAATCGGTATTACTCGCGACGAATAATTATTCGTTGCGAGTAATACCGAGCTAATTGGCTGCGAATTTAGAATATTTAATCAATACATAAGAAACAAATGAATATTTCAATACAACACATTATTGTAACTAGCATAAAAGACTGGATTCTTTGATCAAATGTAACAATATGAATGTAACTGAAATACATTTCAATAATTTCATTAAGAAAATTACGATTAGCAATTTTCCTTTTCCTACTATGCTTCCACTTCCCATACGTAATACTGAATTATAAGCCAAAGGGACAGATTTGGAAATTTAAACTCATGGAATTTCTTGTAAATTACATCGTTGCCGATAATCCACGAAAAATGAACACCTCGTCTGCGATCACGTTTTCCTGTCACCAAGCACTGGAAAACGCGCAAAAATTTTACGAAGTGTCCGATTTCGGAATTATGGTATCAGGAGCACATGATACGTGAGCAGGTATACCTCTTCGACGGATTCTTTGAAATGACGTCACATTCCAAGAAGTTACGCGAACTGGAATTTTACGGAAATTTCCAATCTACTCCTGAACTTTCTGTCGATTTCGAAACTGTGGTATCAGGAGCATATGATACCCTAGGAGGTATTCTTATTCCGTGGATTCTTTGAAATGATGTCACATTCCAAGAATTTCCGCGAATTGGAATTTTACGGGAATTTGAAATCTACTCCTGAACTTTTGCTAGAATTTTTCGACGATTTGGAAACATTGGTATCAGGAACATATGATACCCCAGGAGGTATTCTTATTCCGTGGATTCTTTGAAATGATGTCACATTCCAAGAAGCTACGCGAACTGAAATTTTACGGAAATTTCCAATCTACTCCTGAATAATTTGTCGATTTCGAAACTTTGGTATCAGGAGCATATGATACCCTAGGAGGTATTCTTATTCCGCGGATTCTTTGAAATGACGTCACATTCCAAGAACTTCCGCGGATTGGAATTTTACGGGAATTTCAAATCTACTTGTGAACTATAGTATTACAAAAACTTTTCGACGATTTGGAAACATTGGTATTAGGAGCATACGATTCCCTAGGAGATATTCTTATTCTGCGGATTCTTTGAAATGACATCGCATTCCAAGAAGTTACGCGAACTGGAATTTTACGGAAATTTCCAATCTATTCCTGAACTTTTTGTCGATTTCGAAATTTTGGTATCAGAAGCATATGATACCCTAGGAGGTATTCTTATTCCGCGGATTCTTTGAAATGACGTCACATTCCAAGAAGTTACGCGAACTGGAATTTTACGGAAATTTCCAATTTACTCCTGAACTTTTTGTCGATTTCGAAACTTTGGTATCAGGAGCATATGATACCCTAGCAGGTATTCTTATTCCGTGGATTCTTTGAAATGACGTCACATTCCAAGAACTTCCGCGGATTGGAATTTTACGGGAATTGCAAATCTACTTGTCAACTATTGCAAAAACTTTTCGATGATTTGGAAACATTGGTATCAGGAGCATATGATATACGAGCAGGTATTCTTATTCCGCTGTTTTTTTTAAATGACGTCAAATTCCAATATATACAGTGAATTAAAGTTTAGCCGCAATTTTTGAATCAATTACGGAACTTTAGCTGGATTTGTTCGACGAATTTTGGCCTTCTGTATCAGGAGAATGCGATAGTTGACATTATATTCCATTTTCTTGGACTGTTAGAAATAGGATCATTCAAACATTGTTAAAGTAGTTCATAGCAATGCAGGAGAGGGAGAGGAAAGATGTAATTCAAGAGTTCGTCATATTCGGCATATGTTTTGTTTATTAAATATGACATTCATATTCCTTCGTTATACTTATATGTATAATATATACTTATACCACACGAATATTTTCTATGTTATAATATAGAATTTGTTCTTATTCTAGGTTATTCAATAAGTATTACCGAACGACAAAACTTATTGACTAACCCGATATGTATATTAAATAACTAGTCAGAGTACACTGCAAGTTAGCTCGGCAATTCTCGCAATAGACAATTTTTTGAAGTGAAAGATGGTTTCTTACATGTTTCTTAATAATATGAAACATACAAAGTAATGGCAGTTTATTCGATACAATAATTTAATATTTCTTCAATTGTTATATTGTAAGCGATAACAGATATTATAAATTCGCAGCCAATTAGCTCGGTAGTACTCGCGAAGAACAACTAATGTTTGTCGCGAGTAATACCGATTACCAGGTCTCACCACGTGGAGGTTGCTGCGAGCGGAGACCCGGAGGGAGATAGATGGAATCAAAGTTCCATCGATCTCCCTCGATACGCACTACAATCGAAATTACTAAACAGAGGAGATGGAAGGAGTCAATGTTCCTTCGATCTCCTCGTTTAGTTCTGCCAAGCAATTACATTATGGAAAAATTAGGCAAAATTGGGAAAGACGCGACACGAACCGTGCAGTTGGTCCTACTAGGTCTATCCCGTTTCCCCTCCGTGGTTCCGATTCCAGAGAAAACGAACGACGCCTACCACTCCCCTAGAGGAGTGCCCCGTTTCTCCATCTTTACGACGAGAGGGTCTTATTTTGGAGGCTTTCGCAGGGACCGGCAAAAATGCCTACTCCTGTGCTCGCAACATGCCCCCTCTCGAAGCGGACACACTGGAAGAGACGGCGATAGACCGTTCGGACTACTTACACGGCCGGCCACTTGCTTGTACAAGAAGCAGTGGTGACCGGAATGAGGAACGAGGGAGCGAGCAAAATTAAGCTAAAGATTGGATAATTGCTTGGCAGATCACAGCCTTAAAACTAACTTATTCTAACTGCAGAGATAGAAGGAATCAATGTTCCTTCGATCTCCTGTCTTAATTCTGCCGAGCAATTACATTAAGGAAAAATTAGGCAAAATTGGGAAATACGCGACACGCACCGTGGAGTTGCTCCTACTAGGTCGGTCCCGTTTCCCCTCAGTGGGCCCGATTAAAGAGGAAATGCACGACGCCGTCCACTCATATAGAGTGCCCCGTTTCTCCCAACTCCGCGACAGGAACCACGCAAAGCGTGGACCTGACTTACGAAGGATGACGAAGAGAGGGTCATATGGCACAAGGGCTTCCGCAGGGACCGGTGCGAACACCTGCCCCTGTGTTCGCAGCATATTCTCTCTCAAAGCGGACGCACCAGAAGAGACGGCGATCGAGCGTTCGGTCCACCTCCACGGCCGGTCACTTGCTTATGCAACAAGCAGAGGTGGCCGGACTGAGATACGAGCAAGCGAGCAAAAAGAAGCTAAAGATTGGATAATTGCTCGGCAGATCGCAGATATTCGTACATGGTGACCTTAAAACTAACTTAGTCTGTACTTAGAATTAACAGTCCCTCGGCGGATGCAATACATCAGTCCTCTTCGTTCTTCGTTCTTCGTTTTCCGATACATCTAAAGAATGTATCTAAGAGAAACCTAAGAGAAACCTAAAGTCAAGGCATAATAGAAAATAGAAATGAAGTTGGTTAGTGGAAAAAAATAAACATGCAAAAACAAGCAGAAATAAAAATCAGGGAACAAATGAAATGAATTGAACAATGAAACAGTTAAAAAAAAAAGAAAGGATTGAGAGAGTGGTCGCCAGTACTGACCACCGCCTACCGGCGGCCAGTACCGGTTACCAAGGTGGGGGATCCCCCTTCCATGAACCTAAAACGAAGAGATCCGTCCACCTCGAAGGCTCCAGGAAGAATGAAATTTTAAACAACCGGGGGATCCTTATATACCCTCCCCAAGGTGACTTACCGTTTCTTCCATTGTCTTTGTTCGATCTAATCGAAATCTTCGAAGGCGAACGGTTTCGGTGAATGTTTGTTCATTTCCGCGATTGTTACTAACATTTATGCATGTTCTCAATATTGATCGAACAATGTGCATCTTATTTATGTATTGCAATTAATTAAGAAACTTATAGAAATTGATTTTGAGCGAGACTCGATGTTAAAACGCGTTCCGTAAAGTTTTAAATGATGGAAAGTAACAATTGTTCATTAAATACATTAATTTGACATTTGTTTAATTCTTATAATTTACATAATGCGCGTAGAAGTGGTATTTTTTACATAAAAGTGCCTAAATTCAATTAATCGCTGTTCTGGATAGAAAAATCATCGCGATGAGTACTTGTGAATCGATAATCGATACGTGTAGCCTTGAGAATGTCAGTTGGATCTCTGCGAAAAATTCCTTCGCGAACAAAGAATATTTTAACGAAAGATATTTTAAGCCAGGTAGATGACTTACCTGGTTTTAGTTCGATTGCCTCTGCTCGATCTAAACAATAGTTTCAACGAATTTATGGCTTTTAACCCATAATACATACTAGAATATGATTAATAATCGCGAATCTGGATCACAATTCACGTTGTAGGCTATTTATTCATTAATGGTTCATAAATAGAATGGATTTTTTAACATTAGCATTGGAATCACGATTAAAGTTTTATAACCACCGCGTTCAGGAAGAAATATTCACAGAACTATTCGTCTTCATAGATTTCGCATTAGATTGATCTTTATTTATTATAATTTTTAACAACCGTCATAGGACCATATTTGGAACAGTTATTTCAACCAATTATTTTCTTAGTAAGTGTAAGTAAAGAATTCCTTGAAGCATTCGAATGAAATGGTCAACATTTAGTCGCAGTAGTTTCGCAATAATATTTAATCGCGCAACGTTTGTTTCGTCAGGTAGTTTATAAATTAATTAAATTTGCATTACGAAAATGACAAAGTTCATAGAACTTTATTGTAATATTTTAAAAAGTAATTAGAAATATCTGAAGAAGTATTATTTCGTATAATTAAATTACCTTTTGACAGCCTTATTCTTTGGAGTTCTTGAATAGGGTGGTTATTCGAAGCGACTATTGCTCGGCTCATTTTATTCGAGTAATCGAAGTTCTACCTGCAACGTTATTAAGACAGCCCTGGAGCACAGAGTTTATTTACACAACCATACCGTGTCCATTTCGAGACCAGCTGCGCTCGGAACCAAAATTGGTTACCATAGTTTTATATTGTATGTAACAGTTTATACATAGTCCGTGCCGTGTCCGTCATCGGCCGAGATCGGAACGTGCCTCGGTCACGTTCCCCAGCCAACGATATTTTCTGTTTTCCGGTCTGTTCACGGAGGGGCACGATCGTAGCACGGATTTGTACAAACGTGTCTGAACGTGTTCTATCCGGACATCATGGCCATTCGCGCGAAGAAACTTCAAAGTACTGTACATATTTGTCATTTTAATCCCGCAATTGTACAGTGTCTTTTACAGTTACAGCTATATTTCTTAAGTAAATAAATGAAAAGTAGTTTATTTTACGAGGTTACCATCATTTTGTAAAAAAAACTTGATACTGGTATACATATGTACATAATATTGATGAATATCGAAATACGAGTTAGATTCTGAATAATAAAAATTTTAAGTAAACGAATAACCCAAAAGATCCCAGTATAGAGGAATGGAATATCTTTTTGACACGTTAGTGAAGTTATATTCATATTGGCGACATATAATAACATAATGTACATTTATTTTGCTTTTTCACGGTTTGTTAAATACAATGATAACACTTCCAAGTCATAAGTTTAAATTCCTAAAACTGTTTTTACATATGCATTACCATGTCGAAATAAATACGAGATTGTACTATTTTAAATGTAATTTTCTCGTACGTCTTTTGACACTTTGACTGCGATCAAAGACCATAGACACTGTCGATCGTCGATCGCGTGTCTTCTGCAATATGTGCATAGGTACGAGGTGGCAGCTTTCAATGTGCCCCGCGAGAAGAAATCCGATAAATTTTCTCACGAATTACGCGTTAATATTGGGATGAGGATTTTAGTAAACAAGCGACACAATTACATTCGATACTCGATTTAACTTTGAAGTACAAGACCAACTCAAGATCAGTTCGATGTCGCTCGATTATAGGTAATCGAATTCGAATGTTTACCGATTACAACGCAACGCTCAGAGATTCATCGACCTTGAGAAAAACTCATCACCTTGATACGAATAACTGACGAGTTATTTTGAATAATAGTTCTTATCGAGTCGATCCGTATAATATTATCGCTTTCCCCAAATTTTACGTCGAGTTTGATAAAAGGACGAAGAAAGAAGCAGCGACTTCTCGCCGCGAGAATAATAACGTCGTGAAATTAATCCCGGGACGAAAAATGTTTGGATCGTGTCTCTCGTAGCTGGTGAACGTCGCACCGACCACGCACGCTCGATAATATCTGCGCGAGTCGGTTCTAATAAAAATTGCGCCGGCTTAATCTAAATATAAACATTTTACGAGACGTCAACGTGAGTGCCCCCTTATTTATCTTCCCCATAAGATGGTGCATGGCATCGTCCCGACCCGTCGAATCGCATACTAAAAATTCTCATAAAACCACCCTCTTAAGAGCAAGTCCTCCGCGTCGGGATCGAGGCTCGAAAACATAACTCCGGCGCAAACTATTTCCCTCGTTGAACTATTATGAAGGCCACCGAATTGCGGTCGTAACATCGGTTGAACGTAAACGACCCTGGTAACGATCCTTA
This sequence comes from Ptiloglossa arizonensis, assembly GCF_051014685.1. Taxonomy (NCBI): domain Eukaryota; kingdom Metazoa; phylum Arthropoda; class Insecta; order Hymenoptera; family Colletidae; genus Ptiloglossa; species Ptiloglossa arizonensis. Next base: position 8,661,178 of record NC_135048.1, on the reverse strand, counting down.
GCGGCCCCCTTCGAGCGTTAAAAAAAGTTACAACTAACCAAATAGAACGTTTCGATCGAGTTTTCGGGGGTGACGTGAACATCTTGGTGCTGGTGCAATGTTGGAGACTCGGTGGTAGTGGTTCCAAAAAACGCGGAAAAGGTTTCATAGTACTCGTTTTCTAAGTAAGAAACTCTTTTTTCATATGTTTCCTAGGGAATAAATAGGTTTCGCGACCAATCAAGATTTCTTGGACTGTCTCTCGTTTTAATAGTACCGACTGGAAAGTGCACTCGTTTTCTAGCTGGAAAAATTTCTTTTTCCTTATTCTCGGAAAGTGCATAGGTTTTGCGACGAATCGAAATTTTTTAGACTGTCAAACTTCTCGTTTTCATCGTACTGTTATTAGGTTGTCGAAAATGTACTCGTTTTCTAGCTGAAAAAATTTTGTTCCTTATTGTTTCCAGAAAATAAATCAATTTCGTGACGAATCGAAATTTGTTAGACTGTCAAACTTCTCGTTTTAATAGTATTATAGTTATTAAGATGTTGAAAATGTACTCGTTTTCTAGCTGAAAACATTTTCTCCCTTACTATTTCCAGAAAATAAATAAATTTCGCGACCAATCGAAATTTGTTAGACTGTCAAACTTCTCGTTTTAATAGTAGTTATTAGGATGTTGAAAATGTACTCGTTTTCCAGCTGAAAAATCTTTTTTCTTATTATTCACAGAAAGTATATAGGTTTTGCGACGAATCGAAATTTGTTAGACTGTCAAACTTCTCGTTTTAATAGTACTGTTATTAGGGTGTCGAAAATGTACTCGTTTTCCAGCTGAAAAATCTTTTTTCTTATTTATTCCTAGAAAGTAAATAGGTTTTGCGACGAATCGAAATTTGTTAAGATTCGGTAGCTTTTCTTCGACGAGTGGCAAAAGAATGTTTTTAACAATGTTTTAGTAAACAAAACGATCCATTGTTTCTTCGATACGATGGATAGGACTACTACCATTAATGATCCTACTACCCCAAACGAGAAAGGATCCATCACCTTCTTTGACGGCTGGTTCGATACTTTTTCTACTATATTTCTCGCCAACATGGCGTCTTACATAAACTTTGCCGTTAGATCTCAGACGATTGAATTTACTTTCGTCGGTAAATATAACTTTTGATGACTGTTTCTCGATCCGTGATGATCTTCCGCGAATAGAGGCCTCGCGGTCGGAACAACCGAAGAGTTCGAGAAATCCTCTTTCCTTCTGTTCTTCTTTTCTGTATTTATGAGCAGGAAATTTGAAGGAAGTTATTTTTCACATATAATACTAAGAAGAATCCATCAATTATATTTCTAAATAAAATAATACAAAATTAAGAAAACATGTGTTTGTAAAAGTTATTTTTGTTTTATAACATTTAGTCTTTCACTGAGTATCCTGTATTAAGTATTCGTATTGTACTACTCTATCTGTTAGAATATCTCGAGAAATTTTATATTTTTTGTTTCATTCTCGGCACACTATTGATTATTACCAGGAGAATCAGTTCAACATATAACGAAAGAAAATTTTCTTATACATTTGATGAACAACGCTCGGAATTATTTACTATGAACTTTTACCAAAAGGTCGAACAATGGTGGCAAATGTACATATATTCAACATAACTTCAAAGGATGCAAGGAAGATTGTGAAAAAAGTAGTCGGCACTGATAAACCATCAGTGCACTTTGTTTTCGTAAGATAACACTTACAAAAGCAAAAATTATTACGAACGAAATTTCAAAACTTAGTTGAGATGCTTTGATCGTTCACCATAACCTCAAAAACTCTTATCGTCCGTTTATCAACTATTTTCATTCGTACAAAATTATTTATTGGAAAAATATTTACAAACGAAGAAGACCTACAATCAACAATCTATTTCAGACCTGTAACGTTTTTTTTCATCGAAAGAAACAAATTTACTCACTGTCCTCGTGAATGTTAAATTTCCTTTTTGTAGACATTATGTGAAGGTTTCTTTCTAATATTTTCAAGAAAATATATTCGAACCTACGAACGTGGCCAAGATTCACCCATGATTCTTATGTTTGGATTTTCTTACTAGTCTCGCACGATATTGTAGACAAAGGGGTTAAATTGCAATATTTTAAAAAAAAAAAAAAACATATTGTTAAATTTCCTTCTCAAAGACATTGTATAAGGATTTCTCTCTAATATTTCCAAGAAAATATATTTGAACCTATGATTTCTATGTTTCAATTTTCTTACTACTAATCTCGCGCAATATTGTAAGTGAAGGGGTTAAGAAACTGTAAAAAAAAGTCGATTTCTCAAAGATTCTCATTAAAATGCTACCCTAAGGGTCATACATCTTCCCAACAGCCATGTTACATAAATAATCGTCCATCGAAAGGAGTGCCTTACGCGATCGTTGAAAATTTCAAGCAGCGACGTGTAACTCTCCGAAACCTAGTACCTAAACGCGTGGAATGATACAAAATAACCAAAACTAAAGATACATCAATAACACATTCGATCGTTAAATGAAACATCAACAATTTCCCCGATGTTCGTACTGAATTGTTTCAATTCTTCCCAGTGAGTTGAAAAATACCCCGTGCATATCAGAGTATTAAAATGGTGAGACATTTCTTAGCACAGTGTACACCAAAGGGATAATAGATTAGTGGAAAGCCGTGTTACCGTTCCAGAGATATGGTAACGTATAGACCTCTGGACGTTGGAGGATCCTTAGCTGCGCTTCCTCTTTTTCCAAGGACCATTACTCCCATCGGCTATAGCCACTTCCACGCGCTTAACACTTTTTCCGCTTTCCCCAGTCTTCCTGGCAACTCCGCGAAAGACGCCGAAAGAACTACAGAAGACTCCACTCGCGCGCCCATTAATTTGCGGCCCCCATTTTCGTCCCTTCCTCGCGAGACAAAAGGCGTTTGCTTTAAGCTGCCGCAATTGTTCGCGATCACGGTGGAGTTCGATATCGAGCGACCAGCAAACGCGAACAAAGCGTGGACGTTGCTGGTTCGGTTCACTGCTGGCGTTCAACGTTCGAAGCTGAACACTTGCGACGATTCCGTTCGGGAATTTCGATACAACGATCTCGCGCCAATCGCTTAAAATTTTAAGGCGGTCCGCAATTGCGGCTACTCGGTGACAACGAGATTCTGCACCACGAACGATCGCCGAGCTCGATTCAAATTGGATTTCTTCCTTTCGGAACATCTCGCGTGGATTCGAAGTAGTGTTCTTTTTCAAGATGTTTGGGACTCTTTTTTTTTTTTTAAGAATCGTAAATATAATATCGCGTGGAGATTCGTGGCACTGTTTCGATCTATATTTAAGGAGCGTACGCGATTTCTTTGAAGAAGAAATATTGAAAATTGTCAAAAATGGAACTGGTTTAGTAGCGTTCCTTCGGTTGAACATCCCTGTACTATTCTGACTGTTTCTATTCTCTGAAATGGATAAACGTGTAGTACGTTCATTGTGAACGTGACTATCGTCGGTACCAAAAGTGGTGGAAAAATATTGAAGGGAACATTTTTCGCAGCGAGTATGTCGAAAGAATGAATAGTTTTGAAAATATTTCTTGTCGATTTCTTTTCTAAAATAGAGTCTATTCGTAAGAGTTTATTTCGCTGGACGAGGCGAAACAGCGAATTAAAAGGAATTGTTTATTTTAGAGAAAAATTATTTCAAACGAAACACGTTCGAGAGCTTCCAGGAATACGCGCGCCCCTTTGTAGCATTCTCTTCTTTTTCGACACATCGCGTCCTCGCGTTACATTTTTTGTCTGTAGTTAAAGATATTACAATGGATGCAATTGAATGCTTCGATATTCTCTTACTTCTCTCGTCGTGTTATACATTTAGAAACCGAGGTTTCGTCCATTCGGGACATTCTGTCTCGGAGAATTTGCGTGTAAATAGGGGAAGTTGGCCAGTACGGAATGCTTACTGTTGTAAATCAGAAACGTGCCGCTATGTGATACTAAATCGTGTCGATATCTTCTGTTAGATAAGGAAACATATCGGAAGCAATTAAACGAAGAAGAAGAACAACAAGAAAAATGAAAAGAAGAAGGAAAGGAAGGAAAAGAAGAAGAAGAAGAACGACAAAAATAAAAAGAAGAAGAACAACATGAACAAAAATAAAAAGATGAAGAAGAATGGCAAAAATAAAAAAGAACAAAAATAAAAAGAAGAAGAAGAGTGACAAAAGTTAAAAAGAACAAAAATAAAAAAAGAAGAAGAATGACAAAAGTTAAAAAGAACAAAAATAAAAAAGAAGAACAAGAACAAAAATAAAAAGAAGAAGAAAAAGAAGAGCAAGAACAAGAACAAAAATAAAAAGAAGAGGGAAAAGAAGAACAAGAACAAAAATAAAAAGAAGAACAAGAACAAAAATAAAAAGAAGAACAAGAACAAAAATAAAAAGAAGAAGGAAAAGAAGAACAAGAACAAAAATAAAAAGAAGAAGGAAAAGAAGAACAAGAACAAAAATAAAAAGAAGAAGGAAAAGAAGAACAAGAACAAAAATAAAAAGAAGAAGGAAAAGAAGAACAAGAACAAAAATAAAAAGAAGAAGGAAAAGAAGAACAAGAACAAGAATAAAAATAAAAAGGAACAAAAATAAAAAGAAGAAGAAGAATGACAAAAATAAAAAAGAAGAAGAAGAACAGGAACAAAAATAAAAAGAAGAAGAAGAATGACAAAAATAAAAAAGAAGAAGAAGAACAGGAACAAAAATAAAAAGAAGAAGAAGAATGACAAAAATAAAAAAGAAGAAGAAGAACAGGAACAAAAATAAAAAGAAGAAGAAGAATGACAAAAATAACAAATAAGAAGGAGAAAGATAAAAATAAAAAGAAGAAGAAGAATGACAAAAATAACAAATAAGAAGGAGAAAGATAAAAATAAAAAGAAGAAGAAGAATGACAAAAATAAAAAATAAGAAGGAGAAAGATAAAAATAAAAAGAAGAAGAAGAATGACAAAAATAAAAAATAAGAAGGAGAAAGATAAAAATAAAAAGAAGAAGAAGAATGACAAAAATAAAAAAGAAGAAAAAGAGAACCATAAAAATAAAAAGAAGATGAAGAATGACAAAAATAAAAAAGAAGAAGAAGAAGAATGATATAAATAAAAAGAAGAACAACAACAACAACAAGAAGGAAAAGAAGAAAAAGGAGACAGATAAAAAGAAGAAGAAGAAGAAGAAGAAGAAGGTGGAGGCGAAAAAAAGAAGACACGTCGAATAATGCAACGTTCTTGTCGAAAGTACGGTCGACGAATCGCGAGTTTGGCCGGCGAATACGAGCCAAAATATCGTGCCACGTGTTACTCTGAAAAATTAATCGTTCCAGGACTCTCGGGGGAGACGACGGTAGACGACCCCGCTACCCACCTCCCGTTCTTCTGCTCGAGGACGAGTTACCCCGTAAATTCTAGCAAACGCGACGCATCGTCCGTCCGGCATGAAAATTAATGACAGGGGCGTGACAGGAGGTGGTACCTCCGGCCCGTAACCCGCCAAGACTAACCGTGGGGTGGTGGTGGTGGTGGTGGTGGCACAGCAATAATGCAAACAGACACGCGATAATCCGCGAGACCTCGTTAGCAGGGACGAGGAGCACGTAAGTCATACGTGTGTTCCTGCCAGTCGCCCCTTGACGAGGGTCGCTCGCGTGTTTCTCGATCCGGCCGAGACTCTAAGGGGTTACGCAGCCTTTGCGCCGGAAAAGAATCGAAATTGTTTCTACGTACCGTACCGAAACGGAGAAATCGTAACAACAATGAAAAATACAACACCTGGAATAACAATAGCGGTTCATAGTGTCGAGCGAGTACTCTGGTTCATAATGTCGTTTTAAGGGTTAATCTTTCTTTTTTTTAACAAATTTTGAGAGGATCGATGAGTTACGCAGCCTTTGCGGTGGAAAAGAATCGAAATTGTTTCTATGTACCGTACCGAAACGGAGAAATCGTAACAACAATGAAAAATACAACACCTGGAATAATAATAGCGGTTCATAGTGTCGAGCGAGTACTCTGGTTCATAATGTCGTTTTAAGGGTTAATCTTTCTTTTCTTTAACAAATTTTGAGAGGATCGATGAGTTACGCAGCCTTTACAGCGGAAAAGAATCGAAATTATTTCTACGTACCGTACCGAAACGAAGAAATCGTAGCAACAATGAAACTTTGCGGCGAGAAAGTTATGAAGGTTCATTTTTTTTTTTTAAATAAGTTCCTGGATAAACATTTTACAAAATTTTTGCACAATAAATCGATTATCGACAACGCTGGTTATGAAATGAAAAATACAACACCTGGAATAACAATAGTGGTTCGCAATGTCGAGAGCACTGTGGTTCATAATGTCGTTTTAAAGGTTCATTTTTTTATTTCTTAAATAAGTTTCGATAGGATCGATCTCCATTTCTGGATAGACATTTTACAAAATTTTTCCATAGTAAATCGATTATCGACAACGCTGGTTAAATTGTCAAATACAGAGACAGATAGCTGTGCATTTATCTTCTTTCGAAATATTATCGTGCTGAACTTTGGAAATATCACGTCGATTAATATCGATCGAATGTAAAAGAACGCATCTAGAAGTCATTGCGACGAAAAAGAATATAAATTGTTTCTACGTACGATACAAAACGAAGAAATCCTTATTAGATTGCATCCTACGTATGCAAGATGACAGTGTGCAGTAATTTTTCACCGAAAGTTCGTTCAAATTGTTCATTAAGTTTCGAAGATATCGGCAACGGGTTCTTATGGCAGAGACCGTACATCGTTGCAAGTAATTTTTCAAAGTAAAACTCACGTTTTCATATAAAATGAACATTTTATTATCGATGTAGTTGCATAGATCCGGATCACTTCCAAAATTCAATTTTGTCCGCCCAGATTGTCAAAATATCACACTATGCGTTCCGTAGATGCTGTTAGCTGTCAGAAACGTGTTTCTCGCCAACTGTTGCATTTCCACGACATACATTTGCCAATTTTTTCAATTGTATTCGTAACTTTCACGAAAAAAAGGGAAAAAAGAACGAACTATCCATTCAAGGGTTAACTTGCTACGGTCGTGCGGACGATCGAGCCGAGAGTGGTCGAAAAGTTCTTTTTCGTCTCGTCTTTACTCTCTACAGAGGTTTTAAAGGTTTTTTAACGGGATAGAAAAGTGTGGAGTTTGTACGATGGCTTCCTTCCGCTGACGGAGAAAGAGAAACAGGAATTTCGTTCCTCTCGTAGCTCCGGGAGCTGTGGAAGGGCGATAGCGAAGTTGTCTCGGTTGATTGCCGAATCTTTCGACGAGGGACGAATAGTTTTAGCGCTCAAAGTTTCTGGACCATGGCTATTCCTTTTCTCGAAAACTGTAACATCTTCGTTTCGAATTATCGCGAGGATTGTCCAACATGCGAAGACACGAACGCGAGAAAAAATGATATTAAACGGACCTTGGAAAGTTCGTTTTGTGAATTTTACTTTCGAGTAAATAATTCAACTGTTTTCAAATTGGACCATATTGAAATTCGTCTCAAAATTTGTTATTAGATTATAAGTAAAAAATATATGTGATCTGATTTAAAAAATAAATTTGACTTTGAAATCTCCCCCACCATTCCACCAACAAAAAAAAATCGTACAATATTCCTCGTGTAATATTCCATCGTACTCGTTCAAACGTAACATCCAGTATGTGCATATTTTCAGTTATATTGGATGCGTTGTCTATTTTTGGCAGGCAAATAAGTAAGACTGCATATATGCATTAAATTCTGTATCAAAAATAGAATAAAACACAGTGACGCGTTCAAAATGTCGAAAAAGACTTTTAGCGTGTCTGCCATGGAAATAAAAGAAACGTTTACAGGTGGTGCAAACGTTGCGAAAAGGGCTGTGAAGACGTTGAAGATGTCGATGAGCTGGACGGTCTGGTGCATCGACATTTGTGAAAATTTTGGAGAAAATTAAGAAAATTGTTCTCGATGATTTTATATTTCGGTATTATTTTATTTCAAGAGTATATTGTCCGCAAATTTTACACCATTTGCGCGAAATAACAATTTCATGTGGGAAAAACTATGCACTAGCATACACTTTGCTACTTGTTCATGAATTTTTATTATAACACAAGACTGTAGCTTCAGTCACCATATTCATCAGACATAGTCACCTACAACTTTTTTCTTCCTCCAAAGATGAAGAAAACCATGAAAGAACAATGTTTTGCGACCATAGAGACGATAAAGACAAAATCGTTGTACAAAGCAAAGATTGTCGTTAAAGTCAAATCGAAAACATTCCTTAAAATCGGACTTACAAGTTAGAAGAATTTTCTTAATTATAGTAGAGAATACGAATACTTTCGTAAGCCACTGTATATAACAATCGTAACTGGAATCAAGCTACGTAATTGGTTCTCAGAATTCGAGTGAACAGAACTATTGCAACTATCGAGGTAAATTACCCATTTCATCGTTGATCGTCTCACAAACAGTGAACGATAATAAAGTAATTCACATTGTCTGTTCCATACGCGGATTAAAATAAAAGAATCGTTAAAGAGACGTTCCACTAATTACGTTATAAAATATAAGAAAGTTGGTCCCAAACTTTTGACTGGCAGTGTACGAAATTTGATCAAAGTGTTTCGGGAAATTTTTAATTTTCCATCGCTATTTGTATCCAATTAAACCTGCCTTTTTTTCCAATGTTAACAGTCATATCAATGATACGTAGAGGGTGTTTTGTTTAAGTGACCACGGTGTAATATCTCACAGGGCATTGAAGCTATAAAAAAATATTCTTGCAAATATTATTTACTTCAAAGAAGCACATTATGTAGTATTAATAATTTCTTTTATTTGCTAAAATGAAGGCAGAGATTTCAAGGTCGAATTAATGTTTTCAATTAAAATTAAAAATAATTTCTACGAATTGTTACGTTGTTGCACCGTAACGAAAATGAACAAATATTCCAAGAATGATCTTTTCGATCGAAGCTCCTGTATCCAAAAACACTGGTCCGTACCGAGTCGCAAAGACGATCCTAGAACGAAAAATCACGGTGCAGCGAGTGCCCCGATTTGTCAAAAGTTCACGTATAGATGTATCGCGCGAAACGACGAAAAAGGTTGCAACTATTTTTTCCAGGTGGTTTTTCTATTAATCCGTTGGATACGGTCGGTTTAATCCTCTTACGGGATTGGATCGTGCTTAGAAAACGACGAGTTATCGACGAATAAATCCTGCTCGTTCAGTACCAACGACACGGGAGGGGACGATGAAAAATATAAATGGAACGGAGAAAGAACAACGAATAGCGAACGTTGTAGCGCGAGCGGCGATTAGGAATGCCGTCTGCAGCTACTGCCAATCACCCGGAAGTCACCACCCGCATAGCAATTTCCTGCGGGTCCTGCGAGGCCGTACTCGATCCCTGGGTGTATCCTTCGACCACCTCGTCCCTCCACGATAATCAATCCCCGGCACTCGAGACGCTTCATCCCCTTCTCGACTCGCCTCTCTCGGCTCCTTTGCAGATTGCACTTCGCTCGGAAACAATCGCAACCGAGCCACCTAATTGCGTAGCACAGAGTTCCCCTGCCGTGGAATAATTTATTAATTGAAATAATTAATACGCAGACAGTCGAATAGTTGGACAACAGTAAAGAACGTAACTGTGACACAACTCTGTGTCATAGTTACGTTCGCGACTCTTATCTGAACGCTACCTTTCCTCACGAAAAAGGAAAGGTCTTTATTCGCTTTCACGAACTCCCATCGCGCACTCTCCTTCTACGACTCATTTCTCATGTGACGGGACGAATCCTCCTGTGTTACTTGTTGGCGAAAGATTCGAGCCGTACTCGAATCCTCGGACGTTAAAGTTAACCCTTTCGTTATGAGCGCCGGATATACTAGTGTAGTATCGGATTTTCCGCGTCCGCTTAGGCCTGCTTCGAGCGTAGGCCTAAACAAGATAACGCGCGCGGTCGGACTTGAGTTGAACTAAACATTTGGCACCGATCGGTCCGCTAGCCTTCCTGGAAGGCACGAGTATCCTTTACAGGGGGTCTTGCTCTTGCGCGACGACCGAGCGTGAGAATGCATGGGGATGAAAGGAAATACATGTGGTTCGGAGAAAGTGAAGAGTGTTTGGGAAAGACGAACGATTAGGATGGCCGAACGTGACCGAATGTCTCAAGTGAGAGAGACTGAGGATTGGAATGAAAGAGAATTAATGGGAATGACTATATAGAGCGCGAGAAGAACGTTAAGGCACAGTGTGACACACTAACACGGTATGAGATAGTATGACAAAGTATGACGACGAGAGTATGTCCGAAGAGTGTGTCGCGGACAGTATGACTGAAAAAACGATAAGACGAGACAATTGAAAGATGTACCAAGCGAAACTAACCACCGACCTACATCTAACACTATTGTCACTGTAATTTATAATAAATATACATATATCCATAAACCACGCACGAGTACAACAGTTATTTTAGGGCTCGTACGGGGATCAATCACTCAAAGATCTCTTCTCAAGTGATTCGAAGAGAGAAACACAACACTAGGTTGTTGGATAACTTTTGTCGTACGATAGAACTTATTGAACAACCTAATATATCTAGTATACATAGTATACCTAGTATAGTATGTATTGCTATATGACAACGACAAAACTTATTGGACAACCTAGTATATCTAGTATACATAGTATACCTAATATAGTATGTATTACTATATGACAACGACAAAACTTATTGGACAACCTAGTATATCTAGTATACATAGTATACCTAATATAGTATGTATTACTATATAACAACGACAAAACTTATTGAACAACCTAGTATATCTAGTATACATAGTATACCTAGTATAGTATGTATTACTATATAACAACGACAAAACTTATTGAACCACCCAGTATATCTAGTATACATAGTATACCTAGTGTAGTACTAGAGGTTGAATAGGAGAACAACCTATTAAACGGCATCCACTCGATGACTTCTGTGTGCAAGGGTAGTCCTAAAAATGCCTAACCCAACATATAAATGGCGGTAGTTATTTGAAAAGAATGACTAAGGGAGAAAGTACCGACCTTATGAAGCTTAAGTTTGAATATTGGCGATCCTACATTGTTTAGTATTTGTTTATTTGTTCGGCAGCTCTCAATCGTGAACGCTGTCAGTGAATTTGTAAACGTGGATACAATACTTTCGTTTGGAAGGCCTCGTTCCAGATGATATCAAAACGGAGCTAAATTCTACTCTGAAGGAGTCTGCTTCTTTGTTTGCATCGGTAAAATATTGGGTGACAGAGTTTAAAAGAGACTGTACGAGCTGTCAAGATGAACATCTCAATGGTTCGACCAAATGAGACGACTACGCCTGAGATGGCGACCAAAATCCACAAAATGGTATTGGACGACTGTCGACTGAAAGTGCACGAGCTAGCAGACACGGTAGGCATATCGAAAAGTGCTGTACATCGCATATTGATTGAAAATTTGGATATCAGAAAGCTGTGCGCAAGATGGATGCCGCGATTACTTACAATGGAACAAAAACAACGTCGTGAGGATGTTTCGATCTTATGGAACTTAAAGTAAATTTCATTACGAAAGCAGTTGCAACCAATCACATTGACTGGTTGGTAAATCTAGCGTTAATTGCCCTAAATTGTATTTTTATTTATGATAATTGCCAACTCTCCAAGTACGTTGTTATATAACACTTGGAAGAGTGTGCATACCGGAGAATGACAAAGTAGCGTTGAAAAACGCAAGTGCGAACGTCAGTCTAGCGAGGTGCAATATGCATCCTTTTTGACGTGGTGGCCCGTTCATTAGCGTTACTCCAACGGAGCGAACTGCCGTAACGAAAGGGTTAAAGGTAGTGATGGTGTGGCGGCAACTCCCATACTCGTGTGACCTAGACGATACATCAGCATACTTCAACCGATAAGCTCCTATTACACCCGCAGACTAAATTCTCCGTATGACCTCTCGTCACCTGCAGGCCACTATTCCACGAAAAGGCCACCAGGTTCCCCGATACATCAGCATACTTCAACCGATAAGCTCCTATTACACCCGCAGACTAAATTCTCCGTATGACCTCTCGTCACCTGCAGGCCACTATTCCACGAAAAGGCCACCAGGTTCCCCGTAATCAGCGATACCAAACTGTACACAAGAACACCACCTATTGCGTAAAGTCAATCACCTGCCAAGATCTGTGTCCTGACTCTGAGACTCCTTTCTATCGAAATCTTCGATACACTGACACCGCGCTACGGATTCGTTTCAGCAATATTTTACAAAACATCTTTCGACACTGTGGGAATGAAATACTGGTTATTACGAAATAAAGGTGAACAAAGTTTCAGGGTATACGTGTATCGAACGAGGTAGTAGTAGGAACGAAACGTTGACAAAGCACACAAATTATAACTACGCTGACTACGCTATTCTTATCTCACGCGACACAACGCGCTTCGATTATTTTCTAACAACGACTGATCTCGAACACTCCTCTGTCGTACCTTATATTCTCACACGGATTCATTCCCTTTCGTTTTAATCTTTAACCTCTCTCGCTCCATGCATCTGGTCACGTTCGCCGAAAATTTCCCAATCTGGCGCCATCTTAATTGCTCTCGTCTTTCACGCCTCGAAAACACTTCACTCGCACGTCTATTCCGAACACTTCAAATTTTCACCGGACCACACGCAATTCCTTTCATTCTCACGCATTATCACAATACTCTAAAACCGCGCTACTGCTCGTTGTTGGTAGTTTTTTTCATAAATGACTTTATATTGGTCCAAATGCACTAAGGTGATGCATTAAATGCATTTAGTCTCTCACCCGTAGACAAATCGCACTGAGAAACTGCAGTTCCTCTACGAGATCTGTTACGTGGATTTATAATAAGTAGCTCATAAGTTTTGAGTTCGATAAGAAACGAAGCTGTTAGGTTCGTCGTTTTATTTTTCTAAAAATAGTACCAATGTTTGATGAACATGTATGAAGTTTCACGTAGATCTGTCGACTCATTCGTATATTTACGGTTGTTTAAAGTTGGAGTGTCAGTATTTTTTTTACAATGGAGAAAACGACGAAACTTATCGAACAACCTAGTGTACCGAATGAATGCGTAGAATAATCCGTGATGAAAATTCATAAAATGGTATAAAAAGACGCGGCATGAACAAAAAGTATACTGTCAGTCACCGATGACTGACGCGGTCCGAACGAAAAATATAGTGTCAGTCACTGGTAACTGACATGGCGCTTAACGTGTTAAAACTACGTTCTCTTAAAGCTACGTTTTCCTAAATCTACGCTATCCTAAAGTCACGATACTACAGTACTAATCTCGTTTTTCCCTACAATTTTCGTGTCTCGATTTTTAGACATTGTCTCCGCAAAAATGAACGAAACCTGAATAATTTTGAGGAACGTTGCAATTAACCCATTTGCACGCAGAAACGAAGTCGAGTTATTTGTGTCGTCAAGTTTGATATAATCCACGAATAATTTCAATATTTCGAGTATCTACGCCATTGACACTCGACTTGCGTCGTTACTGTAACCATCATTTTTGTATACTACAATTTTTTCTAAATCATAAGTATGCGTACAAGTTATCTCGATTTTTCCGAAAAACTTTGCCAACATGTTCTTCAAGCAAAATTAAGAAGAAAGTGCTGTACGAGTACACACTTTTGAATAATTTATTACCAAGTTGTAACAAAAAGTGTAAAATGTCAATGGACTGGTATTTCGTTGACACGAAATATATATTTTCACCCAATAATTAGTAGTTATCGAGACGATGAGTTTTTACTTAAATTTTTGGTAAATATTTAAAATCTAAAGTCGTCTCTCATTTACACCCAGAGTATAGGAAAAACGATTTATTTTTGTTAACAATGTACAATAAAAGATGTAGTTCATCGAATTCTTACTGTTTTTTTTGTTATTGATTAATCGTGGAAAAAATATGTTAACATTTTCTATAGACACCAGGAAACAACATTATTCTTCAGTTTACTCGTCACCACCGTCCATGAAAGTATCCTTATCCCCGATTAACGTACACTTGAGAGCCTTATAACGGGGCTGTTTATTACGTAAGATGTACTTGGTGTACAACTGCATTACGTTGTTATATATTGCCTTTCTCAGTGGCAGAGAAGCATCGCATTCGTTTCTTATTGTAGAAATATGATAAAAAATAGGATTAGTCGTTGATACACCGACACCGACGGTAACCACGTGCTCTTTATTTATTTAAAAATACGGTATTGAGAAATCTCGAATCTCGAATCTCTTTGTATTGACAATTACCTTTTCGAAACGATTGTTACAGTAGTCGTTAAAGTTAAGAATCATATTTTGATCGATCATGACAATTTTAATATTATTGTTAAATATCTATTTAATACATTCAAAATAATCTAAAGTAAATGTCCTCGTTGCCGTACTTGTAAGAATGTGCCTAATAATTAAATAAAATATGTATTACTGTAATTATCGAAGTCTTAAGTTTTGCATGTAACTTAATTTTGAAGGGTTATTTAACTATTTATATGAAAATTGTAACAAAAATTATATTTGTTACAATCCCCTACTCAATGAATTATCCAGTACTGAATATTCGTATCCGTGATAGCCAAGAGAGCAATCTGTTAAGGCTCCGGTGAGCTTTCCTTTAAAGTATAAAGCAGGGTTCGAAACAGTTATAGAACTTCTTAATGGGTTCCGTTTAAAACATGGACTATGGAACTTTTTAAAAATATGTTCTCACATTATAAGTTCCCACGAGAACACATAAAGAAAAATACTTAGAAACGGAGGAGGTTTAAGTTCGAATAGAATTTGTAAAATATAAAAAAGAAACATTTATTCCCAACAGGGACAGGTATTTTGTTCATCGATGTGAAAAAAGTTGTAGAAAATACTGAAGATCATAGTACTACAACAATTTTAAATAGTAATTACAATTAAATCGAAATTTTGAATACGTTCATTTAGGAATATTACTATTAGGTTGTTCGTTTCGTTCTTTTCTTTTTTTTTTTAGTGAAAATGAAACACGATTTCTTTAATCTGTATAAACATTTTATTAAATTATATATTCTCAATTTTGGAAAACGAAATGACTTTCCGGACAACCCAATAAATAAATAATGCTTGTGAATAATTTACAATTGAAAGCTTAATTGTGTTTTCCTGTAAAACAAGCTGTTAGGAAGTTAAGGATATTATCAAACACTGACGCAATAACGATAAAGAACAAAGAATTTTCACTATTAAATATCATTACAGCTATTGGTAACGATATTTTCAGATTTAAGTATTTCAAATTGCTCGATCGTTGTTAAATTCACAATTCACTCGTGATACTGAGTTACCTTTAACGTCGACAAGTTTTGAGAAATTATTTACAACAAATTGGAACGGAGATTCAGTTTCGGGCATAGAGGATAACTCTGAACTTTTTGAAAGTAATTTATTAGATTATGGAAAAGAGAAAATATACAAATTTGTACCCGTTTGGAACATGGGAAAAGTTATCGTTGATATCCTCGCTACGTAAGTTAGCGTCAAGCGAGCCTTTTCAACGCTAAAGTTTATATTAAACTACGAGCTTAAAAAATATTTCGCTTATAAAATTAAATTAAATACGCTAACATTATATACAACACTATTGTAGTTACAATACTATCACGCTGAATATCAAAAATTAAATAGTATATAATAATACATAGATGTGTATTTTATTATAGAAATATTTATATTACGTTACAAAATTTCTATATATTTTGGTTTATTCAAGTTAGAAAATTTATTAAATATTGTCGATACTTTTTACGAAACTATTAATTACTTACGTTAATTGATAGTAATTATTATATTGTTAAATAATTGGTAACTAATAGTTTATTGGTTTTACTCATCTTATGAAGGCATTACTAATAAACATTTTAAAATAGCTTCCATGGAATATTTATTATACAGATTCTAAAATATCTGTTCCATAAAAACCCTTTAAAAAAAAATTCCTAACAGTGACAATTCTTTTCATCAAAATTCCATATGAAAAGCTATTCCCTTAAACGAAATATATACGTAATTTTGAACAGTAGTTATTTAAAAAAAAAAAACAAGTAATATTTGATACTTGATATAAAGTGTCATAAAGTCGCCATTTGTTATAAACGACAGATGCGTATATCCGCAGCAGTATCTTTTTCTTTTGTAATAACAACGTGTGTTTATGCTTTTGTTCTTTTTAAGGATAATCTTCTTACTGGAAAATTCACATTTAGGCTGATCGACGAAGTTAGTATTACTTCGGGTCTCTTTTCTGACGTAAACCAAAATGTCGTGGCAATAATCGTATGATAAAGGAGTAAGTTTGTTTTCCAATTTTTAGTCAATTCTCGAATAAACCACGACCCTTAAAATTAGAGTGGTTCCCGTAAATTCGTTATACAACTTGTACCATCTAAAAGTAAATTTAAACTTTACACTTTGAATGTGTATTGTGGGTGATTCATTCAGAGTGAAACGTGTACAAATTTTCATCTACGTTTCATCCAAAATGAACGTGCAAAGTGATCAAAAGACCAAGTAGAGACAGTCTCTACTTTTGATAAATTACATGGGCGATTGCATCCATAGTGAAGCAGCAACGATAAGCCTAAACGTGTCCAGAAACAAGTGAACAGTCGTGGTTAGCTGTTCAGATTTTTCTGTTTTGCCCTGTAATTATAAATCGTGTTATCGAAGTTTAAAAATGACGTTTTTTTCTAGTTTCTAATATTTCACAACATTCTTCTGCGATGGTTAAACTTACTAATTCGATCTCGACACTCGCTACTTCATTCACCGAACGAAAACGTTTGCACTGCGGAAACGTTTTGAAAACTCTCGAAGTAAATTCAATCAATGAATTAGTGTATATATCGCAGCTTTTGTCTTTCACGTTCACTGTAGACGAATCATCATGTACATTCAAAGTCCAAAAGTGTAAATTCGCTTTAATCCATTTGCATCATTAGCGTATAATATATGCACGATTTTCCTGGTCATTATCACCAGAGCGTATAAATACAGATATTAACATTATAAGTGATTAATAGTGACCGAGAACAGGATAACACAGTTAAATTACGTTTTTAAAATTTTCTATTCCACACGTAGGAAATTCCCCTGATTTTCCCCATATTTTTTAACCTGAAACGTGGACAAAAAAATATATATACACAGAAATATGTGTATATATATAAACATTTTTCTTTATCTTCTTTCTTCGAACATCACCGAAATATTCAGTTCCTAATACTTTTCGAAATATTTGTACTTGGATTTGATAAAAAGAATATTCGACGATAAGAGCATACTTTTCATTCTTTCGTGCGATGCACACGGGTTAAACATTTCAACGAAATTTAACGAATAGAGAAAATGTGTATTATTCGTATTAAGGATCGCAACACCGATTTACATAAAATTTAAATATGTTGTAAAACACAACATTATGAACAACTTTTTCCCATACGTGTAAACGTTACTCGACTTTCCTTTCCGAGATTTTCGAGAGAAACTGCTGCTTCTACCACAATAAATTCTGCCCATATCCATCCATGGTAGCGTCTGCGTAAGCGTAGGACTGCAGCTTATCTATAGTTCCTAGAAATACATCGCGGCGGCTGGCAACTAAGACATATAACGGGTGAACTTACAAATTTCGACTCGTATAGTTGTTAGTTTCATAATAAATTTAATAAGTTTTAGCGAACGACGAAACTTATTGTACAACCTTTTATGAGATTAACAATTACACGAGTCGAAAATTTGAAGTTCACTTGTTATAGCAACCTAGTACTATACTGTTCAATAAGTTTGATCGAACGACAAAACTTGTTGAACAACCTTTTATGAGATTAACAATTATACGAGTCGAAAATTTTAAGTTCACTATCGAACGACAAAACTTGTTGAACAACCTTTTATGAGATTAACAATTACACGAGTCGAAAATTTGAAGTTCACTTGTTATAGCAACCTAGTACTATACTGTTCAATAAGTTTGATCGAACGACAAAACTTGTTGAACAACCTTTTATGAGATTAACGATTATACGAGTCGAAAATTTGAAGTTCACTTGTTATAGCAACCTAGTACTATACTGTTCAATAAGTTTGATCGAACGACAAAACTTGTTGTACAACCTTTTATGAGATTAATAATTATACGAGTCGAAAATTTGAAGTTCACTTGTTATAGCAACCTAGTACTATACTGTACAATAAGTTTTATCGAACGACAAAATTTATTGAACAACCCAGTACATAGCGGCCAGGATAAAATTTGCCACTAATCAGAACCGATCTTACATTTCACTTCTTTTCATACTATATTCAATTTTTGATCAATCTTTTTCCATGCGTAATATAACGATGAAAATATGTAAAACCGATTTCGTGCGATCTTGAATTTTTGCCAAATACATTCTCTCGTATGCATTTTTCGATGCATTGGCCATTGGTGAGTATCTACTCCCAAAGAACAACGATTATATACGATTTTGGACTTTTTAGCAAATGCATCGATTTCCATGCGTATGAGATCGGTGAAAATCATTGTTGAATAAGAATAGATCGGTGAAAATCATTGTTGAATAAGAGTAGATCGGTGAAGATCGGTGTTGGTGGAAGGTAGATTTCATTTCTGATAAATCCATCATTTTTCATACGTAGGAGATTAGTAAAAATCAATCTCCAACCGAAACCGATCTCGTACGATCTTGAACTTTTGATAAATAGGTCTTTTTTTATGTCTACGAAATCAGCGAAGATCTGCCTTGAAGCAATACCGATCTCGTACGATCTTGAACTTGTTAGTAAATTTTTTTTTTTTTATAAATACTAAAGCTATTCTCCACTTATACCGATCTTTACCGATATACTCTTATCCAACACCGATTTTGATCGATTTACCCTTATCCAACACCGATTTTTACCGATCTCGTTTTCATGGAAAAAGTTTCACTTGTCAAAAAGTCTAAAATCATACGAGGTGATTGTTTAGTGTGTTTAGATCTTCACCGATCTCGTACACACGAAGAAAGCTGCATTTCTCAAAAATTTAAGAGATCGGTGTTAGTTGGACGTAGATCTTCACCAATCTTTCACACATCATGGAGAAAGATACATTCATCAAACAGTCATAATCATACGAGATCAATGTTAATTAAGGATCAATTTTCACTGATCTTTCCGCAAAGATTTAACCCTAACCAACACCAATCTCGTACGATCTTGACATTTTTGATAAATACATCTTTCTCCACACGTACAAGATCTTTACCGATCTCCTCTTATTCGACACCGATTTTTAACGATCTGGTACACACGAGAAAAGTTTCCCTTGCCAAAAAGTTCAAAATCGTACGAGATCGTTGCTGTTTGGAAGTAGATCTTCACAAATTTCGTACACACCGAGAAATGTATACAAGAAAATGTATTTGGCGAAAATTCAAGATCGTACGAGATCAGTTTTAGTCAAGGACAGATTTTTACCAATCTTCTACCTATGAAAGAGGATGTATTTATCAGAAATTAAATCCATCATCCACCAACACCGATCTCCATCGATCTGCCCTCATTCGACACCGATTTTCACCGATCTCGTACACATGGGAACAGATGGATTTACCAAAAGTTCAATGTAGTACGAAAAATAAAATGAAATGTTAGGATTGGTGTTGGCTGGAGGCAAACATTCACGTTTCCAGACCACGTGAGTTGAAATTTTCAAATTCACCCGTTATACGCCTTAGTTGCCGGCTGTCGCGATCTGTTTATGGAAACTGTAGATAAGCGACGGTCCTATGCTTACGCACACGCTGCCATGAACGCGTAGCTATAGGTGGAATTCATCGTAACAATAATAACAGTTTTTCGCGAAAACGTCGGAAGCTAAGACCGAGAATTACATACAGATACAAGAAACAGTTGTTGAGAATATTGAATTTTGGAAGGTGTTTAAGTTTCACAATGTAATGGAAATCTTAGGTAACGGAAAAAGTTGCTGCGTGGTTTTTTCCTTGGTAGAAATATCAACTCATATTTCGGACAATAATTTTTTAATGTAATGCACGACGTTGGTTTCATTGAAAAATTTGATCCTTGTAGTTGATATACAGTGGGTGTAAAAAGTATTCGTACAGCGGTCAATCTAGACAAAAATTTTATATAACTTGGTTCAGTACAATAGAAATTTCAACAGAAACATCCATATATATTCTTAGAAATCTCAAGAACAAATTTCATTGAAAATAAATTGTTTATTTTCTACGTAAATATTAATACAAGTCTTGAATGTGGTCGAAAATGCACGAATAATATTCGTACAGTTTCTGTTTCATAATATTGTATGTGTGGCAGGTTCTAAAGGATGTGATGGAGGAGTGAATGAGTGAAAATAGGAAAAGGAAGAGAGGACTAGTGTATTCAATAAGGCATCCTAGCAGGACCTGCTTTAAGGGGGGGACACTACTATAAGATGTTAAAAAATGGGTAAGTTTTGCGAATTTTTTTTCTAAGTAGTTACTAAATGAATAATGTAATTTTCTTTAAAGACTATAAATATAACATTCAGCTTCATTTTACAATTTTGAGAAATTAAAAATTGTACAAAATGGCGAAATTATTCGCTATTCCCAGAACCCCTTCTGATGAAACATTGTTTATTGGCCGCCACAGTTGACAAGAATTGAGAGATTTGAAATAAAAAAATGTTGTCGATTCGTAAACTAGAGACTATCATCTAAAATGTATCGTAGGATTTTTCGAAAATTTTACTAATCGTAAGAACGGTGAAAATTTGAAGAAGAAACGATCATTTTCGTCCAAAAGAACGACTTCAAACGTTTATAAAAAATTAAATAAGTAACATATTCCAAAAATCTTACGCTACGTTGTGGAATACTCCGTGAAGAATATCTCTATAAAATTTGAGGTAAATCGGATGTGTAGTTGCGGAGATTGCGTGTCGGCCAGGTTGAAAATTATAGTTTCGAGAAAAACGTAAAACAAGTTTACTTATCGCTGCACCTTGGCTAAATTTGTTGAATTTCGAAATAACTTCTTGACGTAACGTTTTACACACTTTAAACTTTGAGAAAATGAAAAAAAAAGAAGAAAATTCTTTTGTCTCATCAGGGTAGTGTCACCCCTTAAACACCGGGACATCGGAAGATCGGTTAAGACAGAGCCTGATACGCTGCCTCACTGATGAGCCTCACTAACAGGTCCGAGATGAAATGCTCTTTCTTTCTTTTCTTACATTCACTCGTTCATTCATTCTCCAACGGCCTTTAGAAGCCTCGACGGTACCAAGGTTCATTCTGGATCGATTTCCAGCGACGGACAACCGCGCCACCGAACTTGTTCTGTATTATTAAGTTCTACGGGAGTAATATTTTGATGAATAAGTCACGACTAAAGGTTCAAGAGCAACGCGAGACGTAAAACTCGCTGACAGCCGCCTCGGCGATCCTTCGCGTCACGTTCACCCTCTTTCTTCGCGACGGTACGCGACCCTGCGCAGACTCGTTCAATCATTCATAAAATACGCGTTTTAGAGAGACCTTTCCTTCCTAAATTTTAAATATTCAACGTCCCCCTCCCCTTCATCCGGACTTGCCCCGCCGCCCCATTGCGCAGCTCCAATCAACCGTGTCGTCACCCTGACAGCGACTATTCGCATTACTTTTACGCCCAGCATTCAGGATCTTTTTGCAAAATTCTTCGACCATGCGTTCGAGAATTCTTTAAAACATGCCTTTATTTCAATGTTTACGATCACGTCACACTTCGACTCGTCGAATGAAACGAATTTCCCCTACGTTCGATTTTCCCACCACGCGGGAGTATATGTGGCAAATTCTGGTACCGCGATAGCGATCTCGCTATCGTTCTTCGAATATAATATAAGCATGGACGAGGGTTTTTTCGGCTTCCGGCTGAGACCCTAGATGCAGATCCATCAATAATATTATCGAAATATTTGAAACTATCGAACTACCATCAATAGTTTTTAATTGTCGAACTACCATTAATAGTATTTGCCTATCGAACTACTATCAATAATTTTTGACTATCGAACTACCATCAATAGTATTTGACTATCGAACTATCATCAATCATTTTTGACTATCGAACTACCATCAATAGTTTCTGACTATCAAAGTACCATTAATAGTATTTGACTATTGAATTACCATCAATCAATAGTATTTTCCTGTCGAACTACTATCAATAATTTTTGACTATCGAACTACCATTAATAGTATTTGACTATTGAATTATCATCAATCAATAGTATTTGACTATCGAACTACCATCAATAGTTTTTGAGTATCAAACTACCATTAATAATTTTTGACTATCGAACTACCATTAATAGTATTTGACTATTGAATTATTATCAATCAATAATATTTGCCTAGTGAACTACTATCAACAATTTTTGACTATTGAACTACCATTAATAGTATTTGACTATTGAATAATCATCAATCAATAGTATTTGACTATCGAACTACCATCGATAGTTTTTGAGTATCAAACTACCATCAATAATTTTTGACTATCGAACTACCATCAATAGTTTTTAACTATCAAACTAGCATCAATGATTGTTTACTATCGAACTGCTATCAATAATTTTTGACTATCGAACTACCACATATAGTTTTTGACTATCGAACTATTATCAAAATTTTTCGACTATCCAACTATCATCAATAGTTTTTGACTATCGTAACTATTGATAGCTTTTAACGATCGTAATTTTCTACTATTGAACCACCATAGATAATTAGCCTCTGCCATGAATAATTTTTTATTGTCCCATCGTGTGACGCAATTGACTAGTGTGAATAGTGAACACGTGTAGTGTAAGCATGTCAATTGTTGGAATGTAAAATGCATTTATTTGCATCGAATAACACAAGGAAAATTTCCATTGAAGGCCTAGATAAAAATAGTAACCGCGATATAAAAGATCAAGATTTTTACTGTCATTTTTCAAAGAAAATTTAATTAATAAGAATAGTATTTACTGGAAATACTAGGATTTTTTAAGTGTAATGTTCTTTATTATTTTTTATTTAGCACGCTGAAGATAACTCCTGTATTTTGAGTACTTTCTAAAAAAGAAATTCAAACAACACCTACAACAATTGCGGTCTGGAGTAAAATACACCTTTAAATGAACAGGTGGGCAAAAAATCTACGTGCATCTCACTCGTTCTCATTTTCTCGGATTTGCTCTTTTTTCTTTCTCGTTTGCTCTCGCTCTTTCTCACACGTTGTCCCTTTCTTCGACTGCCAGCTGCCATTGTCGACAAAGTAGCAAAGGCAACCGAATTGCGCGCACTGCACACATTGTAAAGCCGCGTCTCCACTGCGTCGGCACTTGCCAATTGGCACCGATTGGTACTACCGAACAATTTAACCGATCGACATCGTAGTGAACATCCAGAGCAGCCCAGAAAAATGTTCGTACACGAAAGCAAAATTCGTGTAACTTGATTTTATTGGTATTTAAATAGCATTTTTCAAAAATGTAATTACGCGTAAATAAAGTAAAGTAAAGAAAAGTGGAATAAATACAAATCGAATATAAGTATCTTTTTTTTGAGTAAGATCAATATAAATATCATTCTTTGAAAAATATTTATCGTATGGTATAAAGAACGCTACATAAAAATACAGTTAACAGTATAGTTCATTAGTACTACAATCGTAGTTTATTAATATTTTCTGGAGTAATCTTTCGTTCGTTGAGAGTCCTTAACTTTTACACCAGTGGGTAATTTTACGAGTGTACTATGAAATTAATTATCAATAACACACTTACGGACAATCCTAATATTTTTCAATAATAATCTTTTGGAATTGATAGTGAGTAATAGTCTTTTTACTGTATGTTCTACTATATACGTACCAATTCTACACTATTTCTTTTTAAATGCTAAACGTATTTAAAAATAATAAAAATAATACTAAACCCTTTCGTGATGAACACCCCGTACTTATCCGTGAAATAGCAGCGTGCAAGGTTTCAAGGTTATCTCGAGTCAATCCTTCTGCGCGATACTCTTTTTGTAATCCAGGTACGCATAGCTCGCTTTTCGACAGCAGCCAGGTCCGTCTTCCAATATCGATGCAAATTTCTTGTATCCAGTATGGCTGACTGGTCTTCGTTGATCCAAACGTCGCGCCCGGTGACACGTATCGCGAAGAAAACGCTCGTCGATGAGAAATTAATAATATCCCTCGTACGACAGGGAAACGAGCATCGTCCGGACAACGAGACGATTCAAGATGTCGTCGAGAAATTCTTCGTGAGTCTCGTGTCCCTTCGAACGAACCCTGAAGCAGTTCCAGCGACTCGGTCATTTTTTAAACGCCCACCGAGAGTCCTCTTTCTTCGTTCGACATGATCCTCGTCTTTCCTCGAATCCACTCAACCGTGGCGTACTTCCTTTGAGCTTCGTCGTCGTTCCAGGGAAGATCAAAAAATCATAGACGAATCAGGGAAATAGGATTTTCCATTTTCCCTACGGTGAAGACGAAGTTCAAAGGGCGGAGACTTGACATGGTCGAGATTCGGGAAGAGACCGTTGCAGCAACTTCCAAATGTGCAATAGGTTAAAGTTGCCTAATACGGGGACCTCTTGAACTCTGTTCCATAATGAACAATGGGCTAAGCGTACAAAGTGTTACCAACTGATCCACGAAGAGTGCTTCGCCGAAGAAATAGATTTTACGTGCCCAATGTGTGAAAAAAGAGACAAACGAAAATTTTTTACTTACTTTTAAATTTTAGTATTTTAATAATTTTTCTTTTTATTAGGCAGAAACCCATTTTTGAGTACGTATTGTACTCTGCAGTAGGCTGTAAAAGTGTAGAAATTTAGTTCTTGTATTATTAGGCAGATACCCATTTTTGTGTAAATATTGTATTTTTCAGCAGATTGCGAAAGAATAGATATTTAAGATTTAAAATATGTTTCTAATTGTAACGAAAGTGTTCTTAATAGAAAGTTATAATTTTCTTTTTAAATAAGTGTTTTATTAGACAACCTTGTTCTATTCTCCGCAAATGACAATAATTCAGGGCCCAGAGCATTAACGACAGATTAGGCAGGAGATATTTTATATCGAGGAAACGCTCCAATGTTTCCATCGTTTCGTGGAATTTATTTGCGTAACAGGTGTCCAGAATCGTCAAGTCGACTACCCGATCGTACAGCTGACTAGATTCGAATAAAACTCATTGGGTGGTGGGGATAGCGATTGCTATCTACAAGGTGACCCGTATACGAAGGTCGATTTTGTTTTTTTAAATGGAATGATTCTTTTTGTAATAAACTAATCAAAGCAGCTAGTCATTTTCTGCGCAAAAGTAGTGAACCATTTATGGGAAAAAGTCATCAGTTTAGGAGATATTTTAATTTTAGTATTGAAAAATAGTAAACTCGTTACTTCTCCCCGTAAGTGGTTTACTACCTATGTGTATAAAATTATGAGCTACATCGATCGGTGTATTACAAAATGTACGATTTAAAAAAACTATACTGACCTTCGAATGACCTCTACATGTCCACATATGAAATACCTTGGATTGTATGTCCTCTGAAACCGTTCAACAATTGTTCCAAATATTTTTTAATATCGTCAATAGCTTCGAAGATATTCAAGTGGATCGTTTTAAATGGGTCACTCTGTAAAAGTTATTCCACTTAAATAGAACATCTAAATTATTTTCATTATTACGTTCATTTTGAACGGTACCAAGGCGTTCACTCGACGACGATAAAGAAAAATTCTTCCAAGGTCGTATCGAATGTTTTTTCAAGGTTATCGATCTTTTTTCACTTATTGAAATTTATTTTTTATTACGCATAATTATAGTCTGCATACAGACGATTTCAAAGACTTAGAATATCGTGACTTTAAAGCGCCCTTGAGGACGAAATAATGAATAGAAATTGTATAAATGTGAAAATGGAGTAGCTCGCCCTATTTTATCGGACTACCAATTACGAAGACTTTACCAGACCACTTCGAGAAGGATCGTGGAAATCTTGTCTAGGTCTGTCACTTTTTATAAAGTCGATTCAGACATTTTTTGGTATCACCTCGTATGGGATCGAGCGTCATACGAAGAATATTCGAATCCGAGAGGAATTTCGACTACTCGAGTCGATCGGCGGCACAATTTCGATGCAAATTCTCGGTGCTTCACGGGTCGCTCGTGGTCGAATTCAGTCCCCTCCCTCAACACTTTCTACGCTCAAGTAACCCGAAAAAGATACTCTGCAGAATTCTCCATAAGCTTCTTGTTTACATCGCACGGGTTGAAGAAGAATTCAATTGCATTGTCGGTGTTTATCGTTGCGCTCTCGCGAACGGATCACGCGCGATACGAGCGCCCTCTCGTTTCTCCGAGGAAGTCTGTTTGGCTACACTAGTGGGTTGCTAACAATAGGTTCAAGTACGTCACGAGCACACCCTCGTACACGCACTACCCCGCAGAAGTGTTACGACACTTATTGAAAGCGAATCTAAAACTTTTATAAACATTTGAATTATCAGATCATTCTCCCATTTGATATTTTATTTTAATAGGTTGTTCAATAAGTTTCATCGTTCGATAAAATTTATCGAACAACCTGGTACATTGTAGAAGAAGTGGGTAACTATTGCGAGTTGTTTTGTACGAACGAAATATTAAAGAGGTTACGTCATCTTTGCGATTGGAAAAAAGTTAAAAGTGTTTTATGTATAAAACTGTTGAAAAGTAAGTCACCTGTTTGGTGACGTTGCACTAATGAGGGAGTAGGGATGCATGGAGCATTTCAAACATCGATTGCCGATCTGGGTCTTTCCAGTACTGTGAAAAGCGTAGGAATAAATGTGTGTACACGGAGTAAATGATATACCAAAAAGAGATGAGAAAAATGATGAAAACTATTTTATTTTCTGTTACATGTTAATGGTTATTTTTATGTACTTTTCTTTAATAAATAAGTGTAAATTAATAAAAACTATAGTTTGTATGTTTAAATGATATACTAAACGATATACCAGTAAATGATATACCAAAAAGAGATGAGAAAAATGATGAAAACTATTTTATTTTCTGTTACATGTTAATGGTTATTTTGATGTACTTTTCTTTAATAAATAAGTGTAAATGATTAAAAACTATAGTTTGTATGTTTAAAAATTATACAAAGAAGGTAATTCTGAAAAAATCGTATCGATGACGAAAGTATGGCATTTACAATGGGAACCGTATTGGAAACAATTTTCACCTTTTTCTTATGAAAAACTTCGGTGTTGTTTACGAAAAATTTTTTATGAAATTAACTTCGATGTTTGTTGACGAACATAGTTCGTGATTTGTCCGTTATTTGCAAGAATAATCACACTACTGACTCCTATTTCTCAATAGGAGTACATAATATTGTATTTACTACTACTTTGTATCAATAATAATACTTTGTATCTAACAATATCCTCTAATGTTACATCAGATATGGATATATACGCTTCTATTATATCGATGCTTGTCCAAATCTAGAATATAAATTCAACTACTTCGAAAATAATATTTTTACGAAATTTGATCGAAAACATAATTTTATTATAGAAAATGCCATAATGGTAGTATAGACCAGAGCTAGAAAGACAAAAGAAACGTAAGAAATAATTTTTATATCGATTTGCTATATTTTCATATCTGTCGCAATCTCCCCTACTAGGTTCGTTAAGTAAAATGCTTTGATAAATGTATTTCTATGTTTTAAATTATTTGTTGTACAGTTTGCGTGTTTTAATACAAGTTTTACATTCCGTTGCCAATCGATATTTGCTCGACTTTTTTTACACGATATCCCTTTACAAAGTACGCCACCATCGTGTAAAAAGAGTCCTAGGTGTACTTAACATTTACGAAAAAAAAAACACTGCTTCGTAATATCTCGAACAATCTGTACAGAGTTGACAAACTTGTACCGGGCAACGTCGTCCGAGTGGTTCCATCGACTATGCTCGACTAATTGGGAAACTCGCGAACGATTCGTGGATACGTACTTGACGGAGTGACAACACAAGCGATAACAATTATGCGAATCGTACAACTGTGTAACTTAGACCAATTGCTCGCTAACCGATCGAGGCGCTTTAACGTTTTGGATATTCATCGAGCGACCGAAGATCGACTATTCAATGCCTGCAACAACCGAACCAATTTATAGGATACACCAGCCATCGTGCTACGAGCATGAAAAAGCCAACTTTGGTGGATATAGTGATCTCATACCCGTGGAATCGAACAAAGAACGCAATGGAGAAATGCAACAATTTTTGTTTCTTCCCTGGATCCTTTAACCCTTTCGTTACCGAAGACTTAACCTAGACCTAACCTAGATCTAATTCAGACCAGCCATTATGCTACGAATATGAAAAAACCAATTTTGGTGAATATAGTGATCTCATACCCGTGGAATTGAACAAAGAACGCAATGGAGGAATACAAAAAATTTTGTTTCTTCCCTGGACCCTTTAACCTTTTCGTTACCGAGGACTTAACCTAGACCTAACCTAAATCTAATTCAGACCAGCCATTGTGCTACGAATAAGAAAAAACCAATTTTGGTGAATATAGTGATCTCATACCTGTGGAATTGAACAAAGAACGCAATGGAGGAATACAAAAAATTTTGTTTCTTTCCTGGATCTTTTAACCTTTTCGTTACCGAAGACTTATCCTAGACCTAACCTAGATCCAACAAGAAAAAGCCAACTTCGGTAAATATAGTTGTTTCATATGAGCCAAATCGAACAAAGTACCCAAGAGAGAAATATAAAAATGACTATTTCTTCCCTGTACTCTTTAACCCTTTCGTTACCGAAGACTTAACCCAAACCTAACCTAAATCTAACCCAGACCAGTCATCGTGTTACGAACCAAGAAAAGCCAAGTTTGGTAAATATAGCGATTTCGTGCACGTTGAATCGAAAAAACAACGTAACGAAGAAATATAAAAATTACTATTTCTTCCCTGACCTAAAGGGTACAGCCCTTTAATCCTTTCGTTACCAAGGACAAGCTACTTGTATATCTCGCTGCCACAATGTCGCTCACGGGACGCTATGGATGAAATATTTCGCGTCACAATGTCGCTCGTAATTTCTGTTATGCGACATTATGGACGAGATATCTCGCGTATCTTATATTAAAGGAGGAAATATTTCATCTGAAAATTTGGGATAAAGTCCAAAATTCTTTTTCATCCATTGTGTGGAAATTGCGCCGTTGATGACGAAATAATAAATTCTTGTTTGGCGAAAAGTTTAACCGGTAAACGAATAAATAAAAATGACCACTTAACTAAATACGATTCTAATCCCGTTGCCTCTGTTGTTCAATTTGCAGGGACTTGGTAACTCACGATGTCTCGAAGATCACGTAAACGTAAAATTCCCTCGAAAAAGTCTACGGTGGTTGTTCTCGAACATCGATGAGCTCCGGAATCGAAGGGTGGATAAACGAGGGAAGAAGACCGAAGAAGAGGAGGTACATGGACGAGCGCGACAGGTGTAAAGCAAAGTCTACGATCCACCGAGTCCAATCGTGAGATAACAGGGGAGATTAGAAGGTTCAGCGGAGACGTCGTTTGCCTTAATTATGCAAAAGAGACTTATTTGCGGAACGAGGGACGGCGTTTCGCGCGCGGAATCAGAGCCGGTGCATTCTTTCTCGTGTTCCATTTACCGTATTTTGCGCGCGAGTCCTCCTTGAAAACCCTTCGCTCTCCGTATAAAGTGGCGGAGCGCAGTAAATGCTTATGACCCCGAGGTAAACTCTCGCAGCGAAGGGTTAAATAGCGGAAAAGGGGTGGCCGAGGAGGAGCCGCGCCGGTGACTTTATTCTGCTCTCCGTGCAAACCGGCTACTCCTCGGTAAATTCTGCAGATACACGGAGGCTGGATGCCAGACGAGGCCAGCGAAGAAGCCAAACAGCGTAATGCATCCAAAGAGGCAAAAAGGGAGGCTGAATTAGAACGCGGAGGAGACTGCAACGTAGAACGAACAAGCTGGCGGGTTGACCATCGCCGTGGAAGTGTCGACTGTTTTCTAAAACGGTTCATTAGAGGCTGTTTACGCCAGAAAATTATCCGTTTCGTCTCCGTTCCCAATTCGGTTTATCACCGCGAGCCAGACCGATCCTACGCGGAGACATTCGAAACGCTGACCAATTCACGACCACCGAGTGGACGCGATCGATCTCGATCGAATCGAGTCGATATACGAGTTTGAAGTCACGAGTCCGATATCAGCCATTTTTAAATCGTTGGACGGTTGACACATTTGTATCTCGTATGTTAACACTTACCGTACCGAAGATGGACGTTCTTTACCAACCGGGCTCCTTCAAAGATTTCGTTGTTATATTAGTTACCGTTATAGTATTTTTATAGTTTCTACTCCATTGTTTTTTCGTTATTATACTTGCTACCGTTATAGTATTTTTATTTCGTACTCCATTGCTTTTTTGTTGTTATATTAGTTACCATTATAGTATCTTTATAGTTTGTACACCATTGTTTTTTCGTTATTATATTTGCTACCGTTATAGTATTTTTATATTTTACTCCATTGCTTTATCGTTGTTATATTAATTACTATTATGGTATTTCTATTTTGCACTCCATTGTTTCTTCGTTGTTATATTACTTACTGTTACAGTACTTTTATCTTATTAATCGTGGCAAACTTATTAAAATGTGGGACCGATTTCTGACATACCTTGTATACATTAGTACACGTTAGTATGCAAAAGAAGTATACTTATGTTTTATGCATGTAGTTCCTCAAGTTTAAAGTATACAAAAAGCTGTTTCTTCAAGTATCTCAAAATGTGCTCTTTGGACCGGAACAGGTGAAAGATGCTTTTTGTAAATATCTCAACATGTAATTCTTGAATCAAAACGGGTAATTTTTGGTACGAAATTAACCATTTTCAAAACTACACCAGTAGTGGAGAAGTTCGTGTTACCCCTCGAGTTCAACGAGTGTAAAAGCAGTGCCTGCCATTTTACTGCAGCCAACTATGAGTCAACGTTTCTGAAATACACAAGCTCGAAGAAAATATCGATTATTGCTGTGTTTACCATAGACAGCAAGCTCGTGAAATTATATTACATAAATACAAAAATTCAAAATACCGGTCAAAAGTTACACTTATTTTCAGTAGGGTGACCAGGTCAAAATAAAAATCATAAACTTGTACAGTTTTTATTAGCCTCACCGGCGAGCAAACGATTTGAAAAGTTGTGCCATTACTTTCCGGTACGTGGACATCCGTATCTTCCTTGCAATAGGGATTTTGGAACCATTAAAAGAAACGTCAGAAAACACCGTCGAATTTATCTTCCCCAGGAGTACGAGGACATGATTACTAGCAGCATAAAAAGCAGCAAAAGACTGTTTTTTTTTCACTGTAAAAACGGTAACCCGCAACAATATTGTGGACATTAAAAATCGATAGTCTACTATTTACAAGAAAACACCCAAACCGATGAATAGGTAAATACACAGGTATTTTCGTCAAAAGCTATGATTTCATCAATGAATTGTCCATTGAAATTTTTAAAATAGTGAAAGACAAATTCAAGCATAACAACGACAAAAAAGATTCAATTAAATTCTATTGAGAAATTTGTTCTTGGGAGAACAATTACTGATCAACAAGACAATGATTAATTTTTCGAATATCGTGTTATATTTACTTTAAAAATCGCTTTTCATTAAATAATATCTATTTCAATTATATATAAAGCGAGTTAATAAATGTTCTTTTTTTCAATACTGTGCTATTAAATTTCCTGACGAAAATGTGACCCGAGTTAAAAAACAGTGAACATTTAATACTTCTATTTTAATTACTGGAAATTTATAAATAAAGTTTGACCGTAGTTGACCGTATATGAACGTTCAGCTGGGTCACTTGTAGTATTTATCCTTCTATTTCAACGGTTATAGCAAGCATGAGAACGGATCAATTAAATCGATGACTCAAAGAACAGTACAAGTCTAAAATTCGCCATTTTCAACTAGTCTAAAAACTATGTGTAAAATGTGTACCTTATACCGTGTTTTGGGGAATCCTTTGAGTTTATCGAGTACAAAAGATTGTTTCTTCAAGTATCTCAAGATACTTGAACCAGAACAGGTGGTTTTTGCTTCAAAATTAACCGTTTTCAAATAATCTCGTAAGATATATATAAAATACAAAGAAGTGCGCATTAGAATCAAGAATAATGTAAAAGAAATACACTTGTACTAATGTTTCGGGTACATCCTTGATTTTCACAAATGCGAAAAGCTATTTTTTCAAGTACCTCAAATTGTATCGTTTGAACTTGTATTGTTCTTCGACTCATCGATTCAATCGTGAATCGTAAAATAAAAATAATTTAAAAATTCAACGTGTAGCTCTACATTTCGTACCAAGTCTCTTTCAACCTGTCGCGTCCTCGTAATATATTGTTCTTTCATAATTAAAGCTACTACAATAGACGCGACCATAAGTTCCTCTGTTTCCTTAGTTCTTTCGTTGTAATATTATAAAGTTAAAAACACCAGTTCCGTACATTCGGTATATTTTTCACCGAAAGACCTTGAGTGTACAGTCGAACGAAAGAACGTTGAACGCTTTAAGGTTAAGTAGGTCTTTTATCGTGGAACGTGTTTTTTAAACCATTGTTGTTATGTTTTTACAAAGATACTAAAAACCTTTCAACGACGGCGGTTCACGTGTATGCTCCTATTTCGGTAATATTTATTAACTTTTGTAATTATTGTTCAGCAATATTTTACTATCGTAAACTGAATTTACCAACCAGTGTAAATGACTGGTTACAACTACTTTTACAAAGAAATTTACTTTAAATTTCATAGAATATTTTCAAAAGTCGTTACGACTATTTCTACTATATTCTATACATACAATCAATATCACAAGTTCCTGTTTTTCCTCGATCATCGATTTTCACGAGACACGTATGAAAAATACATTAATATACCGGAATCTATCGGTAGTTCTATTGTTAAATGACAGAAACTTGTATCAACCAAATGTTTAGCGTTGATATATAATATATATTCAAAATTCGTTAAATAAATTCAATATATAGTACACACTAAAAATTCGTTAAATAAATTCAATATATAATATATATTAAAAATTCGTTAAACAAATTTGATATATAGTATATATTAAAAATTCGTTAAATAAATACAATATATAGTACACATTAAAAATTCATTAAATAAATTCAATATATAGTACACATTAAAAATTCATTAAATAAATTCAATGTACAGTATATATTAAAAATTCGTTAAATAAATTCGATATATAGTATATATTAAAAATTCGTTAAACAAATTTGATATATAGTATATACTAAAAATTCATTAAATAAATTCAATATACAGTATATATTAAAAATTCATCAAATAAATTCAATATACAGTACACATTAAAAATTCATTAAATAAATTCAATATACAGTATATATGAAAAATTCGTTAAATAAATTCTTCATATAGTATATATTAAAAATTCGTTAAATAAATTCTTCGTATAACATGTATTAAAAATTCGTATATGTTAAAATTTCGTGAAAAATGCGTTCAAAATTCCCTCCCTCACGAGTTTAAAAAACAAAAGACAAAATTGTAGATATCAAAGCCTCTCGAGAAGCTAAAGATCGATCGCGAAGAATCAGTGATCCTCGAAGACAAGGAAGAAACTATAAGAACATAACTTACCGCTTTTGAACGGATCTCAATGGCACTGTTCGTTGAATCATCGATGGTGATGTAGGTCATCCTCGGTGCGTCATAGTTTCGAGGAAAATATCCGTGTACCTGGAAAATTTGAACGCGAAGCATTAAAGGGGACGGTACGTTGGAGAATGGTGGATGGAGAACGAGCATTCCGCGAACACCATCGGCTACGGGAATGGTTTCAGCGCGATTTTTATCAATTTCTCCCTAGCGAGCATCGATACTTCGAAGGGAATGGAAACGCTCGCGTCGCGTGCTTCAATCACTTAGAGCGTTCCAACGTGGATCGGTGAGTAAATTGTATCCTCGAACGACATCGATAATAATTTATGAAACGTGTTTTTAATACCACGCGAGGCGCGAGAAAACGAATAGTCGGTCCCGGACGATACGTTCTCGAAACGTTTCCGAGAATCGAACACCTACTACCTCTCTTGGTCGATGTTTCGATAATCGTTAACGAAGGTATTCCAATTGGATTCTTCGGTGATTTTGAACACATTGAACCGAGGCGTTTGAAACAATACGGCGTATACGGTAAGGGGAAAATCACGGGATTGTTTGTTCTGTTTATTCGTCAAATTAACCCTTGTGGGAACAATCGGGTAACTGTTCGTCGATATTAAATCGATATTAAAAAATTTTTATTTAAGAAATAAAATAAATCCAGGAATATCTTTCATTGAACTAACAGGTTGCTCGATAAGTTTCTCTAATAATTAACCGTGTTCTTGAAAAAATATTGCAAAATCGTTCTAGGTCCCAGCTGGGCATAAATTTTTCTTTGCAAAATATCGATCGACGTAAAACTATCCAAATTCGCAATTCTTGAGAATGAGAATTCTTTGGGTATATTTACGTCGATCGATATTTTGCAAAGAAAAAATTTATGCCCACAATTGTAACACTAATCGTATCGACGCGTTATATATAATATATATTATATACAGAATTATCCTACTGGTTACAATCATGCCACTTCGCACGATTAAAGTTACAATATCTCCGAAACTAATAATTTCTCGACACAAAAAGGTTAATACTCTTTTATACAAAACCAGGAACTGGATCGATTAACGACACGAGGAATATGTAATACCATTTAAAAAAATTAATATGACCTACGTGTGTTCTTTATACACATACAACAGAGTGACTTTTATCCGAATTTTCCATTTTTCACTAAAATCATTACTTACCATGACACTTCAATTTTGAACAACTGTAATTCGAACGAGTCGACAGATCTACATGAAACTTCGCACATGTTCATCAAACAGTATCTTTCTTTCGAAAAATAAAACAACGAACCAAATAACTCCGTTTCTTATCAAACAATAAAACTTATTGAGCAACCTATATGTATTATAGAGTGAGAATAATGTCCTTAGTAGAAGTGTGAAACAAGTAAACTATTCTACAATCATAAAACCTAATTTTTCTGTTTATATTTTTTTCTAATTATATTTTCTAATTATATTTTTCATCTTATTTATGATCGTGATCCATTATTATCCACCCTCACAGAAACAATTCACTATTGCGATACTTGTTCGGATAAATCAAGAAAGCATCCAGAAGAATGCTTCATAAACGTGTTAAAAGTGTATAGAAATCAATATTGGAGAATCGTATTTTTAAATATATAAATACAGATAAATTATTCAAATATAATATTCGTGTAGAAAATCGTTTTACGTTACCTGTAAGACATTCGTCGCGTACGCGCGAAATCATCTGGTGTTGGTACTCCGTCCGACTGAAATAGCGGAGCGCAAAGGGTTAAACAATAGGAAAACAATCCAACCGTTGCGTAACTCAGCGCGCTAAATATTTTAACGGGCCGCCGGAGATGAGACGCCACCCTGCCTCGAGAACAACAAAACGAAGCTACGGGGGTTCGTTCGATTGAAATATTAAACGTTCCGAGCATTCGCGTATCTTAATCGGTGCCAGGATCCTTTACCGTGTTGTGTAAGCTTGCCCGATGGTGACCAGATGGTCGTACATCGAATTTCTATTCAGTACTTCCGTATTCGGTAATTTAATGATAATTGAAAAATTTCGATTCAAGAAATAAAATGAATCCAGGAATATCTTTCATTGAAATAATAGGTCGGTCGATAAATTTTGTCGTTCGATAAGAAACGGAGTTATTAGGTTCGTTGTTTTATTTTTCTAAAAATGGTACTACTGTTCATGATGAACATGCATGAAGTTTCGTGTAGATCTGTCGACTCGTTCGTGTATTTACAGTTGCTCAAAGTTGTCACGGTGTTCTTTTACAATGAGGAACACGACAAAACTTATCGAACAACCTAGTGCAAGGATGAAACTTAATTTTATAATAATTTCTATTTAATCTTGTTAAGACTGGTATTCGGTAATTTAATGATAATTAAAAAATTTCAATTCAAGAAATAAAATGAATCCAGGAATATCTTTCATTGAAATAATAGGTCGGTCGATAAATTTTGTCGTTCGATAAGAAACGGAGTTATTAGGTTCGTTGTTTTATTTTTCTAAAAATGGTACTACTGTTCATGATGAACATGCATGAAGTTTCGTGTAGATCTGTCGACTCGTTCGTGTATTTACAGTTGCTCAAAGTTGTCACGGTGTTCTTTTACAATGAGGAACACGACAAAACTTATCGAACAACCTAGTGCAAGGATGAAACTTAATTTTATAATAATTTCTATTTAATCTTGTTAAGACTGGTATTCGGTAATTTAATGATAATTGAAAAATTTCAATTCAAGAAATAAGATGAATTCAGGAATATCTTTCATTGAAATAATAGGTCGGTCGATAAATTTTGTCGTTCGATAAGAAACGGAGTTATTAGGTTCGTTGTTTTATTTTTCTAAAAATGGTACTACTGTTCATGATGAACATGCATGAAGTTTCGTGTAGATCTGTCGACTCGTTCGTGTATTTACAGTTGCTCAAAGTTGTCACGGTGTTCTTTTACAATGAGAAATACGACAAAACTTATCGAACAACCTAGTGCAAGGATGAAACTTAATTTTATAATAATTTCTATTTAATCTTGTTAAGACTGGTATTCGGTAATTTAATGATAATTTAAAAATTTCAATTCAAGAAATAAGATGAATCCAGGAATATCTTTCACTGAAATAATAGGTCGGTCGATAAGTTTTGTCGTTCGATAAGAAACGGAGTTATTAGGTTCGTTGTTTTATTTTTCTAAAAATGGTACTACTGTTCATGATGAACATGCATGAAGTTTCGTGTAGATCTGTCGACTCGTTCGTGTATTTACAGTTGCTCAAAGTTGTCACGGTGTTCTTTTACAATGAGAAACACGACAAAACTTATCGAACAACCTAGTACAAGGATGAAACTTAATTTTATAATAATTTCTATTTAATCCTGTTAAGACTGTTGCCAGTTAATCAGTTGTATATTTCATTTTTTTTAGTATTTTAAGATCACATCAACACTTCTGGGTTATTGGAGCCAGTAATTAAATTTTAAGTACGTGTTTATATCAAACGATGAAGTTCAGGTATCTTTCAGAAAGGCTGGCACTCTTTTACACGAATCTGTTGTTTCTAGCACTTCTGCGAAGTGCTATATAATGTTTTGTAAAGTTCTCTCAAGATTTTAATGCAACGATCTATTTCTTGTCTACTAACTTATACAGGGTGTTCCAAAGCATGTAGGCATAGCATCAGAGGCGAAATCAGCGCGTTAAAAGAAAAGAAAAGTTCTCGTAAACATATGTCCGATACGACCTTGTTTCCCAATTTCAATTGTTTTTATATTACAAGTACCAGTTGTTCGACCATCTTCAAATTTGTCAAAGGGAGCACCCTCGACTCGAATGCTCCCTAAACGTTTTATCGTAGACCACCTCGTTCGTTTAAAAGTACCAGGTATTGTTTAAATTCCTCTGGCAACTCTCAGACAGCGATGTCGCGTCGAGCCACAAATCAAGAATATAATTCTCTGTAAAAGAAATTGTAACAATTAATACCTAATGGTAATAATAAAAATTAACTCTTCTCCCACTCACTCGAATTAATAGTTCTCCTTTTATTAAATTAGGTCAATCTTCCGGTACCAGGCATTATTTAAATTCCTCTGGCGACTCTCAGGCAGCGATGTCGCGTAGAGGCACAAATAAAGAATATAATTCTCTGTGAAAGAAATTCTAAGAAATAATATCTAATCGTAATAATAAAAATTAGCTCTTCTCGCGCTCACTCGAATTGATACTTCTCTTTTTATTGAATTAGATCAATCTTTCCCGAAATATTAAATTTGTTACACTACGTTCGATTTCTCGATTTATTCTTTATAAATGTGACAAATTACGATCGAAAGAACCAGAGAAAAGTCCTTTCTATTTTAATTACCAGTCGCGTTGTATCAATCTCATTTTGAACCGGAAGTTTAACGGATTCATCGATGCGTTAAAACGTCACTGCGTACGCGTTGCAAAATTTGTAGATGAAAGTTCCCTAACTCGGATCGAATCCCATAGTGCGACGTAGTCTTTATCGATGTACAAATTGACGGAGACAACATTAACAGAGTTGTAACTCGCAAGTTGTTCGGTAAGAGCATGAAAACGGAACACCGGAACGATGTCGACTAACATGTAGAATGAACAAAAAAGAACATTTTATTTAGTAGTAATACTTGTTTTAAAATATTCTAGTAC
The DNA here is from genome assembly GCF_051014685.1 of Ptiloglossa arizonensis. Lineage (NCBI taxonomy): Eukaryota > Metazoa > Arthropoda > Insecta > Hymenoptera > Colletidae > Ptiloglossa > Ptiloglossa arizonensis. Next base: position 8,622,484 of record NC_135048.1, on the reverse strand, counting down.
TCTTTCTAGCATAGTTTAATACTCCAATACTTGTTCCAAAGTACTCTAATACACTTTTTAGCATAGTTTTATACTCCAATACTTGTTCTAAAATACTCTAATACTTTTTCTAGCATAGTTTAATACTCAATACTTGCTCCAAAATACTCTAATACCCTTTCTAGCATAGTTTTATACTGGAATACTTATTCCAAAGTACTCTAATACTCTTTCTGGCATAGTTTAATACTCAAATACTTGTTATAATATACTAATACTCCTTCTGACATAGTTTAATACTTCAGTACTTGCTCCAAAATACTCTAATACTGTTTCTAGCATAGTTTTATATTGGATTACCTGCTCCAAAGTACTCTAATACTCTTTCTAGCATAGTTTTATACTCCAATACTTGTTCTAAAATACTCTAATACTTTTTCTAGCATAGTTTAATACTCAATACTTGCTCCAAAATACTCTAATACTCTTTCCAGCATAGTTTTATACTGGAATACTTGTTCCAAAGTACTCTAATACTCTTTCTGGAATAGTTTAATACTCAAATACTTGTTCTAATATACTAATACTCCTTCTGGCATAGTTTAATACTTCAATACTTGCTCCAAAATACTCTAATACTGTTTCTAGCATAGTTTTATGCTGGAATACTTGTTCCAAAGTACTCTAATATTCTTTCTAGCATAGTTTAATACTCCAATTCTTGTTCCAAAGTACTCTAATACTTCTAATACTTTTCCTAGCATACTTCAATACCCTAATACTTGTTACAATTTACTCCAATACCGTAATACTTCTTCTAGCATACTCTAACATTCGAATACTTGTTCCAGTATACTCCAAATAAAGATATTATGAAGTAATTAAAATATGGCTAGCTCTGGTACCTAAAATATTAATAAGGTACCGTTCCTCAGGTTACAATTAATTGTAAACCCACAATTACTTACTGCAAATACGATAAAAAATTTGCTAAAGAAGCAAATGAAACAATAAATGCGCTAAAACAGCTCATCGGATGTGTAGACCCGATTGCTATCGTTCCGGCATATTGATACAACGATGAGGTATCTTAAGTTATCCTTTTGCATTTTTGCACAGTTTCCATTCAAACTACGATAAAACGACAACAAAATATTGTACGTCGTCTTTTAAAAGATCTCTTTAAAGGGATTTTCCTCAATATCGTCGTATAAAAATTTATCGTAAAAAATGATCAAGATCCATAGAGTCGTTTGAACTTGTTAATCTTAAAGACAAAACTACCCTCAGTTTTTCACTCTATTTTTTAACGTAAAGAAAATTTCCAAAAGTGATTCTTCCTGTATTCAAAAGAAGAGACTTTAGAACAAGCCTAAACTGATTGTCGTACGATCTATCGTTACAAGGTTGCAGCAGTCGAAGAATGGAAAATTTTCCAATGAAAATCTTTCGATTCCATAATTTTGCTCATGAACGTAAACCGCCTTAGTCAATAACAATAATGCGTGTAATTCGTGGTGAAACGACTAATCCGATTCGTTGATAATTTACGATCTCTGTAGAGTATATTTCCGTCTCGTCGATAAAATCGGAAGAAAGTTTCTCTTCGCGGGGAAACTCTCGGAAAACTATGAAAAACGCGCTCGCGAAGCCGACGCATCCTCGAAGCAGCAACTTCGACTACGAAGATCTCCACTGAGAAAGCTGATTGAGTTTCCGTGACGAACAACGACATTTCCGCAAAAAACTTGTCAAACAAGGCAACCCTCGGAATTCATTTTCCTGGTGGGCCAACGGGCGGTGCCTTTGTGCCGCGAAAACTTCTCCGAATAATTAACAATCCCGTGAAAAATTCAATACCCTTTGCATCGATGCTCGCGGCGTTCTCGTTCGAGGCTGGCACCGCGAGCGAACCGGAACTCCGGCTGCTTCCGAAAAAAAATTGGAAAATCGACGTCGGAGATGGACAATGATTATAACGGAGCTTTGTGATGTTTTATGAATAAAAAAGTACGATGGAGAAGTGCGAGTGGAAAGCTTTCGAAGTTGCGCCGCTGGAAACGCGAATAAATTGCAAAAGACGGCGGGACGCCCGCAGAACCAATATGGTCGGTTGGAGTTTCAGAGAATGAACAAATTTATGACGTTAAGGAATGCTTATGATTCTACGAAACTCATTCTACCGAATGATAAAATGGATATAAAGGAAAGAGTTAAGCATTTCATTTCTGAGAGTGTAATCAATGTAGGGGGTATGGTAATTGGGGATCAAAGGGGTCAGGAGAATAACATATGAATAAACATATGAAAATTGGAAAGATTCAAGTACGAGTAGAATTTATCGAAGCTTTTGAATGTCGAGGAATCGATTCTTTATTGGAGGATTTAATGAAACGAAGGGAAACACGCAGATGAAATACGGATACGAGATATGAGATTTTGGTCTTTGAGATGATCCGAATTAGAAAGAAATTTGAGATTATGTGCCAAGCTACTGTGTCGCGAAATGAACAAGGAACGAGCCGATGCATTAAGCTCAAGAATGTGCAAGCACGCGCCGAACGCCAACAATGAACGCGTTAAATCGAGAAACTTTGGCTACGACGCGGAGCAATAGGCATTGTAATACGTATTTACCTGACTCTTGCAATACCAATGATTTAGGCGGCCAAGGGAGGGACCACGCGTGGGTCTAAACAGACCCGTAATTTCACTTGCACGAATATTTCGAATAGAATTTTACCGTTTTATCGTACCTTTCTTAGTTTCTAAGAAAAATTGTACCAACTGTATAATCGAGCGATAAAAAAATCTCTATGGGTCCGAAAAGACCCACATGTTCTACGTCGATGTAGGCGATCAAGGGATGGACCACGCGTGGGTCTAAACAGACCCGTAATTTCACTTGCACGAATATTTCGAATAAAATTTTACCGTTTTATCGTACGTTTCTTAGTTTCTAAGAAAAATTGTACCAACGGTATAATCGAGCGATAAAAAAATCTCTATGGGTCCGAAAAGACCCAGATGTTGTACGTCGATTTAGGCGACCAAGGGAGGGACCACGCGTGGGTCTAAACAGACCCGTAATTTCACTTGCAGGAATATTTCGAATAAAATTTTACCGTTTTATCGTACCTTTCTTAGTTTCTAAGAAAAATTGTACCAACGGTATAATCGAGCGATAAATTAATTTCTATGGGTCCGAAAAGACCCAGATGTTGCACGTCGAAGATTCAAAGGGGAGACTCGAATTAAACTAAAAGTAATTTTCGGTAATTTTTTTCGTCACTTTTCGTATATATTCTTTCATATTCCAAGATATAATTTTTTTGGCTATGATTTATCAACTTTTTGCGAATTAATGAATATTATTCTCTATGGAGTTTTCTAACGACGGTGTGCAATCTAGCATTTCTTTATCTTACTGTATAAATAAAAAATGGAACAAAGTTATTTTTGTACTGAAACTAGGCATCGTGTAAACTTAAATTCTGTTTAAAAAGTATAAAATTAATGATAATAGCCGGTCTTGGAATTTCTCTCGAATTCTCGATTCTTAATTAAAAATGACTTACTTTTATATAAATTTTAATTGTGCAGAGTTTATCTAGATAGAAATGAGTCTAAATGGATTTATATGATTTTTAATTATTACAAATTACTTGTTTTAGCTGTAAATGAATTTCAAGACATTGATTATTATTAAAAACACTAGTTGTTTAGCGAGATCTGTATAATGTACGTATAAACAGGATACAATGTATTGTACAGGAATGTTTTGATTAATACTTCGAAAACTATTAAATATTCTAAATTTTTAATTTCTTAAATTTTTCATTTAAAATTTACCCACACTGCCTCCTTCCTCCTCCAAATTTAGTACCGATTAGCAATTGGAATTTTTCAGAAGAACATCCCGAGGCAATTTCATCGATACTTCGAGCTTTCGAGATCGTTCAAGATCATTCGTGACAATTCAAAATTGGTCTCTGTTGAATGTCATCGACGCTTCTTCTATCGAAGTATTTTATTGATTCGATCGTAAACGCAATACAAATTCCACTTATCGTTCGTACTTTTGTTTACGAACGAAAATTGATCCACTACTGGCGTGTCACAAAACACTTCTAACGAAACTGTAAATACGATTTTGGTTTCAGGACAGAATTACACGTTCTCTGTGCATTTGAATCAGGAGAGATTTCCAGATCACTGGCACTCGAGGGATGCGGTGATACGAAATTGGGTATTATTTGTAAGCATTTCCTAATAACAGATGTCGGACCGCGATACGTTCGAAACCATTAACCATACAGCAATAGGTATAAATGGGGACGGATACTAGTATAGCAGATACGCAGTAAACACCAGAGAGATTGTGTACGAATCGAGAAGTCGGATTATGGCGAAATCAGATAGACATCTAAAAGAATGTAGTGCAGGCGAAGTGTAAATTTCTCAACTGGAGAAATAGCATTTTTTTTCCAATGAATAGAAGCTTACGTATAGTGACGAGTTCAAGTACGTCGCATATAGTTTGAAACCTCTGTAACTATTTTGAAAAAAAGAAACGATACTTGAAAACAATTTTGAATCTAAACGCAACAGATTTCAACCCTCCATGAATACTTCTAGAAATAAGAATGAATACTTTCAAGTAGGTAGATTCGAATACCGATCTAGTAGGTTCGAAACTTTACGAATACCAGAAATTCGTTGTTTCGAAATAATTTTTCTTGGTTTTCATCAACATCCCTTATTGTAATTTTTCTGTATAAATTAATTCTACTTAATTCTAAATTATGTATAATTTTCACGTTTCTAACGAAACCTGAAACTAATCCTTGCTTATCTTGCACACTGTTATAATTCAATGAAACAGATCTATGTAACATAGATCTATGAATACTTAAAATCTAATAAACGTAACGAAAAAATTTAAAGAAATCATGTTCATCGCCTACGATTCCATGCAAGTTAATTAAAAAAATAAAGATAGGAAGCACAACCACTTACAAGGGACATCACTTAGGTGTAAATCGTTAATTTTAATAAAATTTACATATGATATAGTCCTTTGAAAAATATTTGACACGTTTTCTTTTTTATCTATTATTATTTAGGGGATGAAATTAGCCCTGAAATTTGGGGGCGAAAAAAATATTTACCTGTCAAGAATTTTTCAAAGAACTATATCGTATCCATGTTTCATTAAAATTGGCGATTTATACTTAAATGATATTCCTTGTTAAAGAAGATTCGTGACCATCATAAGATGTCCTCCTCGAAACGGGGTAAGTTTCGTTTAAAATATTTTTTGAAACGATTTATACATTTAAAAAAAATTATCTCGTCCGAAGATTAAAATAATACACCTTGTACTCAATTGTTCAATAAGTTTTGTCGTTTTTTCCATTGTAAAAAAATACTACGACACTTCGACTTTGAACAATTGTAAATATACGAACGAGTCGACAGATCTACACGAAACTTCACACATGTTCATCAAACACTGGTATCATTTTAAAAAAAAATAAAACAAAGAACCTAATAGCTTCATTTCTCATCGAACGACAAAACTTATCGAGCAATCTATTATATGGATGTTAATTAAACTTCCCCTAGAATGTCGAAATCTTTCAAGGAAGGAGGGAGTTCGTTGAAAATTTAATGTTCGAAATTCGTTGATCGTGTTTACTCGGTTTCTCGAAAGCGACAAGATCCTTTTCAATTATCGCGAGGATCGTCTAATAAACGAAGAAGCGAACGCGAGGAAAGACGATATTTAAGCGGACCTTGAAAAGTTCTCTTGGTGAATTTTACTTTCGATACTTAAGCGTTGTTACAGGGTGCATTCAACCACTTCAGTTTATAGCGCGTTGCAAAGATGGATCCTTAAACGCAGAACGTCGATAATAAGTGCATCAAATTTTTTATTACGAAACTCCGGCCACAGTGGAAAAATAATAGACACTGTAATTGTTAAGACCGCCGAAAACTTGGATTTATTATACGGTCGCCTGGTACGGGTTATTTTTGATCGACTGCCGGAAATGTCGACGTTCCGGTCGCCTAATTATGCGAGGGATCAAGGCCTTGGAAATTGCCTCCTTGTCGCGGAAGAGGAATGTTAAAGAATGGTTGTTTTTGGTCGTAGATGATATTTAAAAAAATCGTGTAGAAATTTTAGAAACGTTTCCCAAGGAATAAAAAAATATTCGTCCGGTTTTCTCGAATCAGGATGTGAAAATTGTTAAAAGTAAATCCAAGCGTACGAATGTAACAACCTTCGAGCTCACTTGAGCATTTCAAAGGGGGACACCACCATGACGAGTCAAACGAATTGAATTGTTTTTTATTTTTTTCAAGTTTGAAGTGTGTAGAATGTTACGTCGAAAAGATATTTCGAAATTCAAACATTTAACGAAGTTGCAACGATAAATATACTTGCTTTACGTTTTTCTCGAAACTATATTTTTCAACCTGGTCGATACGAAATTTACACATTCAATTTACATCAAATTTTACAGAGATATTCTACATAGAATATTTTACAATGTAACGTACGATTTTTTTATTTAATGTTTTACGAACGTTTAAAGTCGTTCTTTTGGATGAAAATGAACGTTTCTTCTTCAAACTTTGACCAATTGTTACAGTTGTTAGAATTTTTGAAAAACTTTACGCTACATTTTAGATAATAGTCTCTAGTTTACAAATCGACAACATTTTTTTATTTCAAACCTCCCAGTTCTTGTTAACTGTGACGGCCAATAAACAATGTTTCATCAGAAAGGGTTCTGGGAATAGTAAACAATTTCGCCATTTTGTACAATTTTTACCTTCGCAAAATTGTGAAACGAAGCTGAAAGTTATATTTATATTCTCTGTGATAGACTACAGTTTTCATTTAGTAACTACTTAGGAAAAAATTTACCCATTTTTTGTCGTCTCAGAGTGGTATTCCCCCTTAATAAAAAATATGAAATCTCACAGAATATTCATTGTTTAAAGAATACATAATTGTAAAAAATCAAGATAAACAATCCCATTTAGTATATAGGACACACCCATAATAGCGATCGAATTCACCGGAGCATTGTAATAAACAATGTGAGACCTCGCAAAGTATTAATTTCTTGAAGAATATATAATTGTAAAAAAATCAAGATAAATAATCACATTTAGTTTACCTCGAAAAGTAAGGTATACAGAACATATGTTGATACGAGACGTTTTACTTACTCTTTAAATTATAACGTGTATACTCTGTGTACACTATTGGTCCATTTGTCTTCGTTTTCGAGATGCGGACAGAGATAACTATACGCGTAAAAATGTATACACTGTTGATCAATTCGTCTTCGTTTTCAAGATACGGATAGAAATACCTATACGCATGGTTGTTAGGTTAGAAGACTATTCCCACGCTCGTTGAGACGAACTGTTCGTTTCTGCGGTATTCATGCTTTGCGTCGATAAGAGTGAAGCGTTGACCTGGCTAATGATGTACTTATGGCTGTATTTGGATCGAAAATCAGATACGCGCGAACGATTGGTAGCAAACATCGGGGAAATTGCTGTTAGCATTAGCACTGATCTTGCAAATACTCGGTGAATGCGGTCAGTGGAAGCACTCGTATATACACCCATAGAGACACGAGGTGGTAATTTTGAACAATGTGAGTGAATCGATGTAAAAATAATTTCGCGTAGTTTCGAACGAGTAATTATTGTTAAAAGTTAATTAGCTCCGATGCATCCGATTGTTGGTGATTTATATCACCTTGCAAATGTGATACTCCATAATTTTCCGTATCTCGAGAACGAAGATCAATTTATTCATGGTGTGCGTAAGGCTTTTCGTTAGGAATGTCCTCTCAAATATGCTGAAAAAGTTTGTCGGTTTCGTTTGGAAACAACCTGCACACGAACATGGCGGACTGATAACTTTGACCACTTTCAATATCCCTGTTAATTTAAAAAATTTGGAGAAACTCTATGTACGAAAATTGTACGATACAAAGGGAGTTATAACGTGTCAATAATAACTCTTCTGTAGGTGGAAGGTGTCAATAACAACGTGTCAATAATTACTCTTCCGTAGGTAGAAGGTGTCAATAATTACGTGTCAACAATAATTCTTCTGTAGGTTTTCCAAAAATTTCAATGTCATTTCTACTTTTCTAAACAGAATATTATACTTTTTCATTTCTAGGAGGATATATATTTAGATGATTTCAACGACCTCCATAGAAGATTATTCGAGAATAATTAAAGGAGTAAAACAAAGACTCCTATATTAAATGTAACAGTCCAATCGACGAATTGTCGAAGATGTAGCAAGAGTAAGCGAGATAGAAATATTTTGCCAAGCATATTCATTATTATAATGAATCGTTCAGTTATAAAAATTTAAATTTCTACACTTTCCACTATATATTTGCAACAACGGTATCGACAGATTGACGAGGTTCTCCCGATTAAAACGAGCCCAAACACGACATAAATCGGAAACATTTTACTATTCTATTTATTTTCGTTATCTGAAATATTTAAATTCATTACGAATAAAGTTCATCCGATTCGCGTCGCGTCTGGACTCATTTTGACCGAGAGAACCTCGCTGATCGATCGATAATATTATTATAAAAATAAAGTGAACAATTTTTATTTTTACAATCGGACGATTTATCGTAGTACGTGCAGCGCTCCTATGAAATACTCGAGATCGATCACCCTTGCTCCGCGCCCTATTTCTTTCTCGCTTGCTTTCGCTGTGTTTATTCTCTTTCCTTATCGAGGGCCTCGAGACTCGAGCTCGGGACGATTTCTAAAACAAAATCGCTACCTACTCCACGATCATTTCAACACCAACCCCGATTTAGTCGAATTAAAGCTTGGATGGTTAAATTTAAGTTTGGATGTTAAGATTTAGTTAAATCACGTTTGTATCACGTGATAAAGTAAATAGTAGTAAAAGTAGAATGGTAGGGAGGGCCTTAGCAACGGCGTCTTGGCCTTAATTCGACGTCACTTTTCATAAAGGATTCGAATATACATATATACGGTAATGAGAATGAAGAGATAAAAGAAATTTATTACACATAAATTCAATATCGTATATATTTCAATTAATTTTTGCCTTCCTTCGATCTCCTTACTACGTTTCTAAAACGTTGAAAATGATATGGTTATGTTACGTGTACGATACGTTTGCCTCGGTTGCTAAGGAGCCCCTACTATCCGGAAACCCGAACTCACCCGAAGTAAGCCGAACGCCGGTGATGTCACGATCTAACCGACAGTATCCCAACATTGGTCATAGTCGTCCCTTTAGCGTCGCGGGTTTTTCTCGACGACGAAAGCGCACTATTCGAGAGAAGTGTTGGAAGGGGAAGACTGAGGTGTCCTTACACAGGCTACCATTGGCCAGAAAGTTCGACGTGCGAGCGACAGTCGAGCGATTATTTCTTCGTACGAGTCGTCTAGGTGAGAGAACGGCGCACAGGTTCAATACGCGGTCGATCGTCGATCACTTTTTCGATCTTATCGCGATCGAGTCGCTCCGATAGAAGAAGAGCGAACGCTTCCTTCATCCTCCACGTATAGCGTCCATTTTCGTGGAATAGCCTTGAGGGGGTCTTCTACCGTGGAAAATGTTTTTTAAACACACTTTTGTCATTCCTTTTACAAAGATACTGCAACACATTTGACACTGGAATTTTTATAGGTTATTTGGTAACATTCGTAAATTTTCTGTAAGAGAAAAAAATAAAAATTGACGTTAGCGTAACCCACTGAACGTACGTCGTTAACGAAAACATCTTCCAAGAGCTTCCATAATTCAGACCGTTCTGTCTGTTCGAAATCAAAAAAAAACCAAAAGGATTCTTAATTTGTGCGAATTTGGCTATTACAGGTAGCAGAGTTAAACCAAAAAATTATTCATGGATAAAAACATTTTGAGGCGCGACTTTTTTAGTTTTTTTCGTAGCAGAATTAAAGGAAAAAATTATTCATGGATAAAAACATTTTGAGGCACGATTTTTGTAGTTTTTTTCATACATTTTGCAAAATAAAAAATCGAATTCGATAATTTTGGAAATTCTGACGTTGGGTTTCGTGAGTATGTTTCTCCCATCCTACTCTAAGATAATGCAAAAAAAAAGCAAAACCGATTTTTCTCAAACTTCCACGGTAGAAGAGCCCCTTAACCTTAGTGCAGACCTTTTTCGGGTCTTTTTCGACCCGTCGCGCCGGATACTTTATTCTTTTACCATATAATTAACGATATCACAATAGATGTAATGAACCGAAATTATACTTCGGTATTTACCCGAAAAGAATGCATTAAAGTTAAGAAAATTAATTTTCCAAACTTTCACGGTAGAAAAGCTCCTCAACTTCGATTCGTTCCTCTGGTATTTTTCGATCCATCGCGTCCTTGTTATTTTCCTATAATTAAAACTTTTATAATAAATGTGACGGAATGCTCCGGTATTTGCCCCGAAAAAAAAAATGCACTAAGGTCGAAGAAATGAATTTTGTCAAATTTCCACGGTAGAAAAGCGTCTTAACTCCGGTGTATTTCTCGGGTCCTGTTTCGCCTATTGTGTGACTTCAATGTGACTTCAATGACTCCATAAACTTTCTATATTATTTTCCAATAATATTAAAGCTTTTATGATAACTCCAAGCGAATGCTTCGGGTATTTGCCTTCCTTCTCCCCCCCCCCCCTCCAAAGAAAAGAATGCATTGAGGCGAAAAAAATTAATTTTTTCAAGCTTCCTTTCATACTCGGAAGAGGCGTCGCGCGAGTTGCGACACCAACGCAGGGAGCGACATCGATGGGACAAGAAAATACGAAAGAAGCATGAACCGTGGAGAAAGCGGACTAATATCGAACGAGGAAAATTGTTTGGAAAAAATGGAACGCCAATTTCGTGGCGGAGGAATCGACGTTCATCGAATAATGCTCTTTTGCGATCATGACTCGTTGACTTCTGAAAGCGAAGGGACGAGTGGATTCCCGAGCCGATTCACGGCAAATTAAGTACGGCACGTGGAAGGGTGGGTAGAAATTAATCCCCAAGTGGCGAAGATCGGGCGAGTCGATATGGTTTTCACGGGTCGGATAGTCGAAAAGGGGCGAACGCGAGAATCGTGCGACGAGGGGTGACTCTGCAGAGGGTGGGGCACATCCGGGTCCACGATACGTCGCATTAAATATAAACACCGAGTGAATAGTGGAACTACCCGCTCCACTCTTGCTCGAGAGTGTCTCGTCCTCGTGGAATTTCTCGCGAGGTAACTTTTCTGTTCGCGCAACGAGACAAATTTCTCCCTGCCGTGCCCTATCGTCTTCCGGTATTCACCAGGGAACCTAGGTCCTTTCCTGTTTATCCTACTTATCAACCACTCGACTAAAAATAATTCGTAACAGCGTATTGGTTAATTCCGTCTCTCGTGTCATCGATTGTGCTCACGAGTAATCGACGAAATGAAAAACCAAGACCACACTGAGGAACTAACGAACGAAATGTTTAAATTAAATTTTTATCGGTGTTTCTACGATTGTTTTCCATTCCGATCGTCTCGTGTTCCAACTTGTTTCGATACAGGGTGAGTCAACAAGAACTGCTACCTTAAAAATATATATTGCTTTCATAAAGAAACGTTTCGTGTAAAGTATTGGGTTGTTCGGAAAGTCATTTCGTTTCTTTTTTTTTTTTTTTTTTGGTGAAAATGAAACACGATTTTTTTAGAGTGTATCAACATTTTATTAAATTATACATTCTCCGTTTTGAAAAACGAAATGATTTTTCAAATAAACCAATACATTCCGTTCAAATGGTATATTGAATAAGTGTCTTTCGGATCGTTCGTGTCTTATATTTATAGAAATATTTTAAGTGACGTTGAGTTTTTTAAACGACGTGGCATATTCTCTGTGGCGTTGCATCGTCGCGGATAAAAGGACGACATAAATGACAGATAACGAGGTGACTTTAAATCGTTCTTAAAAATATATGTACATTGTCGTTTAAAAACTTCAAGACTTCCTGATGTATCTAAAAATATAAGACATACCAAATTATAAAAGCTTTCATCTAATGGGCCTCTTTGAATACAATGTATTTCGTGTAAAATGTTTTTTTAGAAGAATGATAAATAACACACTGTATATTATTCGTACGAGTAGATGATGACACTCGCGAAGCGCAGTTGAACTGCAATGCAAAAGTGCATTGAGACTTTTATTTACAACATCGCGTCAAATCACGAGTAACTATTCCAAAGATATACAGTAGAATTCCGTTCATCTGAATTCCATTTATTAGAACGAAATTTTCCTCGATAACCAATCTAGCGAACTTCTAACAGACCCCTATTATTTAAACTACTACCGTTACATCAGTTATATAAACCTCTGCTACGAACGAAAATGAAAACAAAACTTTGGTGCGTTGTGGATATGTTTCAGTCACGAAGCCAATTAATAATTGTATTTAATTGTATTTTAAGAACATGGTTTCTAACGGTAATTCAAAACACAAGGGATACGTGCTTGGTATTTCGAAACAAATTGAAATCATGCAGAGATCGAAGTACTAGGTTGTTCGATAAGCTTTGACGTTCGATAAAAGTTATTGAACAGTATAGTACTAAGTTGCTCAATAAGTTCTGTCGTTCGATTAAACAGTACTACATTTGATTGAACAGTACTGCATTGAACAGTACTGTTGTCTTTCGATAAAACTTATTGAACAACCTATTAGTAACACAGTTGTTTCTCTATTCAGAGTGTTCGATATTGGATAATCAACAATATCTAACGTGAAACGAAACGAATCTAAAATAATGGAGTACGAAAGTGAAATAACAACGAATGGAAAGAATGTTCATCGAAATTGAAATATTGTTATAATCTGCACGAGAATTTTAGTTATTCGAAATAAAAATGACCAATCCTATTATGAAATCCTATTATGTGAAATCATCTAGTTATATGAACTATTTGTTCACCGTTGGATTCACACAAATGGAGTTCTATGAGCTAACGAGCATCGAACATTCAAAGGAGAGGATTGTAATTGCATTACAAATAATAGGTGGTGACGCGACCGTGTCAAAAAGAATTTTTAATAACTTAGTACAAAGAGCCCAGATACATATTCAACAACGTGGAGGACATTTCCAGAAAATTTTGGGGTAAGAAAATAAAATATTTATACAGTAGACATTTTGACCCATTAAATATGTGTCTTATCTCGCGCCACGGGTGAATCTTCTACACATTCGTACGTTCAAATATATTTTCTTATAAAAAACATTAGAAAACGAACACTTGTATGATAGATGGTTCAATAAGTTTCGTCGTTCGATGAAACTTATCGAGCAACCTAGTACTACACTGTTCGATAAATATTATCGAACGACAAAATTGATCGAACAACCTAGTGTTGTTTTCAAAAGGAAATTTAACGTTCGCGAGGAAAGTGAGAGTTGCCATCGAATTTCTTACCGTTGATTATGACACGCGTTATCAAAACATAAATCGTGAGATAAGGGATTAACGGCCGCGTTTGTTTCGCGCAACCGGGAGCCACAAATGCGAATAAAAATGTGTATAAATAATGCAAGAAGCGGGGCAGATTTATTCGCGAAAATCGTAAAGAAGAACGAAACGTTTAAACGCGTTTGGTGCAAACACCGACCGTGAGTAATAAGATTATGGTATTACGAAACCGGGAGATAAGTGCGTTTCCCAAGATTCGAACGTGAAAATGTGAAACGCGCGATTATTTACATTTTATCCTTTCCTACCGCGTCTGTCGCGTTGCACACGGAGGTCAATCGGATCCGAATTCAGCTCCAGAGAGTGGCTTTGTAAATTTCACGGAACGTTTAAACCCCGATAACGCGGTAATTTTTGCCGCGAGCTGAAAGCGCGAATGGAAATCGATGCACTGTACAGGGCTGGTTGGAATTCGTAGTACAACCGAGCAAGAATTGCAGTACGAGTATATTTTCCGAAGAAGTTGGTCAATTTCGAAATGAAAGAAGAAATTTTTCTTTTATATTTACGTTTATTGATACGATCAATTCTCGCAAAAAATTTGAAATATTACCGTCGGTGCGAAATCGTGGCACGATAAACGATTAGAGTTGGACAGAGGTCACTAATTTGAATTTATCGGTTAAATCCAGTGGGTAACGTTTTTTTTTTTTTTTTTTTTGAGACTATTGCGTGCAACGACGATTCAAAGATTGCACTTCGATTGAACGGAATGCAATCGCGTTGAAAAAATTAGAGCACTACGTCGAAGTATTCAGTGCTGACCTTCGATTTATTTTTTACAAAGCGGAGAGAGGATAGTTTTTCACGGTGGTTCGATGATTTTGATTCTTGAGTCAGTTGAGGTCAGTCTGTAGCTATGCAAGTTTTCGGTGGTGGTATAAATACCCTTGTTAGGCGAAAGAAACTCGTTCTTTTTAAATTTCTTTCATTCATTTTTCAGTATAGCCTCCTTTTAACTCGATACACTCAGTCCAGGGAAATTCCAACTTTTTTAAGCCATTTAAAAAGTAGTTTCCCTCGAACTCTACAAAAGAGGCTTCTGTTTCAGCGATGATCTCTTCGTTTGACACGTATTTCGTTCCGTCAGGCTATTTTTTCGAGTTTGGAAACAAAAATAAATCGCAGGGAGCCAGATTTGGAGAATAGTATAGACGAGACAGTAATTCGTAACGCAATTCGGCCAGTTGTGGCTCTGAAGTTGTTCCGAAGTTTCGTTTATGTTCCACTGTGTGCAAACACGGCACCCATTCCACTGGTAGCTTTCTCATGCTCAATTTTTCATGTAGAATATTTTGTACGCCTTTAATTTATATGTTTACAATGCCAGCAATCTCTTCGATATTCACCCAGCGATCTGCTAATACGGTATCATAGATTTTGTTGACCATATACTCCACAATCACTTCAATTGGACAGCCCTTCGTTGAAACGGATGTTTGACCATGTTTGAATTCATCGAATCGATATCTGACTGTGGTCATCGAAGGTGCATGGTCCTCTTAAATAGCATGTAACTTCACTTTAATTTTCTTACACGTCTTCCCATTAAAAAAAAAAGGAATCTAATCACTGATCGATATTGCTCTTTCTTCGTCATTGGAAACAAGTACAAACTTGTCCAGTTTGAACACTTACCAAAACAAAACTATTCGATAAATCTGTCTGAAATTTCGACAGACATCGTTTGAAAGATAAAGTTAAACAATGATGCATGAACTTTGAGTTAGTAGCACCGGGGTACTTGTCGTACAGCTTATGAATGTGAACAAAATTCAGAAACGATGTAACATTTTTTCATCCGAGGCTCCATTTTCGAGAAAAGTAACTTTAAAGTTTGTTCGTCTTTGCGAACTATGTAATTGTCTATTCTTCTACCACGGTTCTCTCTATCCGGAATAGTATTTACAAACAATATTTACAGAGTAGATATAGCAGTACAAAGTGTTTCTACTGATAATTAATATTTTATTCTTAATTACTACTTTCTATTGCAATACTACGATACAGTACACTATTACAAGTATTGTTGAAAATGTCGTCCTCGTTGCTGCATATATAAATTTGCTTCAAGAATGAATAATATCTGAACTGAATATAATTATACAATGAATTGTATATTCTGCTTCAAATGTGTAATATATTGGAAATATCGTACATTACGACTAAATCGTTCACAAAAATGAACAAATTTTTTAATTAATTTTCTCGAAAATGGAGCCCCGGATCAAAGAATGTTGTATCAAATTTTTCTCTTATTTCTCCACGTAAAATCATTCCCTGCTCGATTTCACCACGAATTTCGGTCTACCCTGTACATGAAGAAAAAATCGGAGATTTGTGTTCCGTCAGCGAGTAGAATTTGCAATGTTCCGTGTGTAAATTTTGGTCGGAATGTAATTGTAGCGGTACGGATCGGTGTGCAAATTACGAAAATTATTTGCATTTGTTTCCAAATGGCGCAAAAAGGGAATTTACTTTGTCCAGCTGGACCGAAGAATTTTCGAAACGTGGGCGTTTAACAGATTTCATTCACCGGAAATGAGAGAACTCTTTTTTACTCTCCGTTTCCTTTTCCGGTGTGTGTATTTCCTTTTCGACGCTGAAAGGAAGAAACGATGTCAATATTCAGCAACCGTTTCATCGATCGTCACGGCTGTAGACTCGATTAAGGCGAATTCGAAAATATTTCAGCCAGATAATCCGATTAACCGTACCTCGCGCTACATCTTCGTAACGCGGTGTTCGGATGAA
Organism: Ptiloglossa arizonensis; assembly: GCF_051014685.1. Lineage (NCBI taxonomy): Eukaryota > Metazoa > Arthropoda > Insecta > Hymenoptera > Colletidae > Ptiloglossa > Ptiloglossa arizonensis. The sequence continues at coordinate 8,606,165 of NC_135048.1, read as the reverse complement.
ATTTTCCTATTCAGGGAATTATGTCGGTATCCATGAATGAGAATCCAAGGAACTCGAGTCTCTTATCAAAGCGACAAAAGTGCTTTCACGTTCTTCGAAATAAATTCTTTCGTTGATGTACAAAGATCGCGTGCCACTTTCGACGATAATCCTGTCGCGAATTATTATCCACCATCCTGGATTGTTCGTAAAGTCGAGGGAGACTTTACAAATGTACGAAATCGGTTCAACCGTGCCCTTCGCCTGGATTTCTCGATAAATCTCGTGTATAGCCTCTGTTGGACCGGTGGATGAAAATTCGCGATAAAACCGAGCAGGGGTGTATTCGTTGCATAAAAAGGAACAAAAAATCTAGAACAACATTTTCACTCGGGAAGCTTCGTTTCGACGTAAATCGGTCTTAAACATTATTGGGGCACGCGCGCAATTAGGCTTGGCTCGGCTAACGCGTTCGATCGTTACTCATTATTTTTATTCGCTGTTGGTAAACATTGGCAGGCGGTATTGCGTCGATGTTCTTCTAATTGGCATCGGTTAAAGCGGATAATGCCACCACAGTCGATATTTACGAACCCCAAACACGAGTAGAAACAGTCCTGTAATGGTCAGACGCGTTAGCTTGAAACACGCCGCGCCCCAAGAACTTTCAATATCGATTTCCTCGGAAACGAAGCCTCGTACCGTGTAACATCGCTCTACGTTTTCGATGCAATTTTTCACGAAGAATTGAAATCCATGCGCCCCGTACGGGAATACTCGACGATTCGTTCGGGAACTTGAAATTCTCGCGGCGGGTGAACGCGTCCCGATCTTCGATTCGTGGAATCTCGTTCGTCCGTTACCTCCTCTCGGCTACGTCTTCTTCGACATTTTCGGTTTCACCTCGGTTCGCTCGTTTCACGAGCGCGCGGGACTTTACATTTCGTGGAACTGTTTTAACCGCGTGCACGATTCGACTCGCGTCGCGAGAATTTCGCGAGTCGCTCGCCCCGTATCTGCAAACGCGCGCGTTCAACGTTGCCGGAATTTTCAAGCCCTGGCTTATTTAAGTACGCCGCCAAGCACAGCTTTCGCGCGTCCCTTGTTTGCCGAGTTCACGGTTGAACGTTCGCGGTTATTTTGCGCCAAGCGGGCCGAAAATTTCCCGCGTTTCCGCAGCCGCGTCGCGCGACACACGTCCCGGTAATAATTTGCAGCGATTGCGCGAAAACAAGAAACGGGACGAGGACCACTTCGCGCCGTTTCCTTTGCCCGATATATTAAACCGGGTATTTAATTGTTATTATTAAATCGAACCCCACACGGGCGGAATTTTATACGCGGCAATTTAAAGATTTTTCTCAACGACCGGCCGGAACTGGTTTTATCATTCACCTTGTATCGAGAAATATTTTGAGGAAATTTGATTTCCAGGTAGTCGGGAGTAACGTTGATTTTACAGCGAATCAAATATTACGACGGAGGGGCCACCTTTTTGAAAATAATCGAAGCGCGAACGGTGAAACGGGAATCCAACGTCTAACAAAGCAAATCGAAGTTCTCCGGACGGAAAATTCAAATAGTTGAAGTTCGCAGTTCGTGTAACGAGCGATGAAGTTCCATTAGTTTTGTCCAAATGTTCATCCAGTTCGCGATTACATTGTTCCGTGAGTTTCGTCTCTAAAAACTATCTCACGGCCGGATGCAAGTTCTAATACTACCTTCAAGAGGCACTGGGGATACTACGAACGTAAGTGAATGTATAAAGGTACTATTGAGAAACAAGAAGATGAAACACTATCCACAAGCTGAACGAGGCAAGGGGCGAAGGGAATCGGTCGCTTGTTCCACACGTTCTCTCTACTTTTTAGGTCCTTAGCGATTTCACTTTATAGCATTAGGATTTCCAGATATCGGAGGATAATTTGGAAATTTAGAAAATACTGAAAATTGTTGACCTATGATTGTCTTTTTGGGTTCTTAGCAATCGAATTGCCCAATAGTAGGATTTAGATATCAGAAAATAATTTGGAAATTTAGAAAATACAGAAAATTATAGACCCAAGATTGTTTTTAAGGTCCTTAGTAATCGAATTGCCCAATAATAGAATTTCCAGATATCAGAGAATAATTTGTAAATTAGAAAATACAGAAAATTCTAGACCTATGATTGTCTTTTTGGGTTCTTAGCAATCGAATTGCCCAATAGTAGGATTTAGATATCAGAAAATAATTTGGAAATTTAGAAAATATAGAAAATTGTAGACCTAAGATTGTCTTTTTGGGTTCTTAGCAATCGAATTGCCCAATAGTAGAATTTCTAGATATCAGAGAATAATTTGGAAATTTAGAAAGTACAGAAAATTATAGACCCAAGATTGTTTTTAAGGTCCTTAGTAATCGAATTGCCCAATAATAGAATTTCCAGATATCAGAGAATAATTTGTAAATTAGAAAATACAGAAAATTATAGACATAAGATTGTTTCACTGCATTAATAACATGTAACGATGTTTAGTAAAATTATAAATATCTTTAATACAGAGATCCGGATATAACGATATGAAACTTTATCTTAATTTGTAACATGATTGTTAAACAATATTAAGCATTATTAATTAATGAAAACTAATTTTTTTAATAGTAGAATTTCTAAATATCAGAGAATAATTTGGAAATTTATAAAATACACAAAATTGTAGACACAGGATTATCTTAGGTTCTTAGCAATTGAACTGCATAGTATTGTGCAATTCAAATATCAGATTTCCAAATATCAGAGGATAATTTAGAAATTTAGAAAATACAGAAAATTATGGACGTAGGATTGTCTTACTGCATTAATAAAATGTAACGATGTTTAGTAAAATTATAAATATCCATACCACTCGTTTAACCCCACATATCCTGTACATTATTCCCATTATAAATCCATAAACTAATTTATACTTAATCTTATGATCACTCAACTTTCCATAAAACATTTATATCCTCGCACACAACACGTTCAATACAAACAACCTCATACACGGACTGTATAGTAATTGGATTTCTTGATATCAGAGGATAATTTAAAAATTTAGAAAATACAGAAAATTATGGACCTCGGATTGTGTTACTGCATTAATAAAATATAACGCTGTTTCGTGAAATTATAAAAATCTTTGATACAGATATTCGGATAGAACGATATCAAACTTTATTTTAATGTGTAACATAACTGTTAGACAATATTAAACGATATTAAACAATAAAAACTAATTGTTTTATTTAGGAAATTTCCAATATCCTTACTTGCATTATATTCCTACGTGCGAAGCGACATGTTCATAAAGAAATTTAAAGAAAGCAGATACACTTCTCTTTCTTGACTTTAAATAAACAATGATTCCTTGCAACTTACAAACGCTCGAAGAACCAGATCAGAACTTTTGGAGCTGTCTTCTTGAGAACATTGTTAGGTGAATTGAACTTTTTCATTTTCGTTTTCCTCTTTAAAGACTTAATAGTCTATACTTTAGTAAAAATTGTAATAATGACTCTCGGTATAAATTAACCCACAGGCAAAGTATGTAATAAAAAAAAGCAGTAAAAAATCGGTAAATAAATCCGACGAATTTCAGTTCTTTAAACCTTCCGAAACCCATTAACGAGGCATCCCAAATACGTTCAGCTCGGGCATAATAATAGTTCATATTTTGAGTTTATGTCTACGCCAATGTCATTCGTGTTGTTGTATCTCATTTTGTCGCATTTTGTTTCGTTCGCTTTTTTTTGTTACGCGATGAGTAAAAGACGTGTTCCACTTAACCAATAATAACCAAGAATTTGAAAAGTGGAAGTCCTTACCTTTTGCTTCTATATAGTAATCGTATATCAGATTCTAAGAAGAAGAAAATGGAGCGTGAAATTTCAAAACGCGAGCAGAACGAAGAATAGACACAGAGGTACCGTGAAGATTTGTTATACCGATCAACGCGATAAATTAATTAGTTTCGTTAAAAGAAATTCTTAGCCGTGAATACGATATTACGTTTAAGGTACAGAAGAAATTAAATTATTAAAAATATAAAGAAAATGATATTATTAAAAATATGAACGAAATGATATTATTAAGAATACGAAGGAAATGATATTATTAAGAATATGGTGGAAATTGTATTATTAAGAACATGGAGGAAATGATATTATTAAGAATATAGAGGAAATTATTTTATTAAGACTATGTCGAGACTCTGAATTAATTTGTTACATAGATGTTGCCAACCAAGTAGAGAATGGAATAACTAGTAATTATTTCAGAATAGTACCACGAAACAATTGGATCTCAATTATTCGTTGGTTATTCGGCATTAACGAATTAAACGTTAATTTCCATTATCGTGATTCGTGAAATTGTTTCATTGTGTCTTCTTTTCGACGTAATTTGATCGTTGAATTGATAAGCACAATGGAAACCCCTACTAATTAGGAGACAAAGGTAGTCGGATAAGAAAATTGTTGGATAATATAACAATTACTTATTTCACATTAAACTTCATTTATTTAGTTCAGAGGTCGAAACGAATAAAATAGACAGTCTGTTTCAGTATTTGAGAATTCTATATCTTTTAGGTTGCTAAATTATATAGGTTTCTCGGATGCCTTTATCAACTTGTACAAAATTTATGTGGACAATAATCGTTTAGTATGAATACGGAAATGTACACATATGTATATTGTATGTAAACGTTATATATGGAGAAGCATTTGTTGCTCCGGATAATAGAATCCGGATAATGGGAATTTGAATACGGAGGGATCTGCTGTATTCTTATCTCGATTCTAATTTGTACAAATAGAATATAAGAGGTATGGTTTTCTTAAAATAATAATAAACACCTTTTCAAAATAATTATGCGTCCTTGAGTCGAATCCCATGAGTTTCAAAAAACGGAACACGAGGAGAAGAGGGATTCTACGTTGTTCGAAGAATAATTGTAATTCCATACTAATGTTAATCGTTCTGATCAAACTGTCGAAAAAATATCAAAGGCATACAGAGATGTTTTCTTCATTGTAAAAGCTTTAAAATAGTTGTAAAACGTTGCTATGAATTAAATACACTTTCAGTTCTATTCTTGACCGAATTTCGAATAAGTAATAATTTCAAAGTGATCGTAATAATTTGATCATCTACTGTAAAATACTTCCTAATTTAAGAAAGTCGATAAAATAAATATTACACACTTTACCGATAAGTAACTTAATAAGTTGTTCGATAAATTTTGTCGTTCGATAAGACTTATTGGACAGTACTGTCCAATGTAGTACCTAGTATTATACTGTTCAATGTAGTACCTAGTACTATACTGTTCAATGTAGTGCCTGGTACTATACTGTTCAATGTAGTACCTAATACTATACTGTTCAATGTAGTACCTAGTACTATACTGTTCAATGTAGTACCTAGTACTATACTGTTCAATGTAGTACCTAGTACTATACTGTTCAATATAGTACTGTTCAATCAAATGTAGTACTGTTTTATCGAAGGACAGAACCTATTGAGCAACCTATTACTATACTGTTCAATGTAGTACTGTTCAATCAAATTTAGTACTGTTTTATCGAACGACAAAACTTATTGAGCAACCTAGTACTATACTGTTCAATGTAGTACCTAGTACTATACTGTTCAATGTAGTACCTAGTACTATACTGTTCAATATAGTACTGTTCAATCAAATGTAGTACTGTTTTATCGAAGGACAGAACCTATTGAGCAACCTATTACTATACTGTTCAATGTAGTACTGTTCAATCAAATTTAGTACTGTTTTATCGAAGGACAGAACCTATTGAGCAACCTATTACTATACTGTTCAATGTAGTACTGTTCAATCAAATTTAGTACTGTTTCATCGAACGACAAAACTTATTGAGCAACCTAGTACTATACTGTTCAATAACTTTTATCGAACGACAAAACATATTGAACAACCTAGTACTACACTGTTCAATAAGTTTTATCGATCGACAAAACATATTGAACAACTTAGTCCTTTCAGTCCTGTGAAAACTGAAACGAATGGCATAATTCGCAACACGAGTACCAAACCGTGGAAAAACGTACAACCATCGATTCGAAAGAATATTGTCCACGACCGGATATTATCCTTAGAACTCGATTAAAAAGGAGGAATCGCGTCCACCGAGACGAACAGCCACGATTCGAAAAATGTTTCACGAACTTGGACCCGAAAGCAATTAGTCGTTCATCCAATAGGCTAAGAGAGTCATCGATGCGTGTTACTACATTATTGATCTTCTAATTGAGTCGGTTTAGCAGTCGTCCGTTAAAACTGCCGCATTAACATCGCTGTAATTCGATTAATTAACCATCACTCCGTTTACGTGCGAACGATCGTTTCCAATTCCAAAGTTGCATACGAATAAACCACGGAATGAAATTTGATCAAAATAGAAGCGAAATGAAAATAGCAGGGAACCGCAGCATTCGACCGCCGTGAGAGAAACGGGACGAGCGAAGAAAGTATTTAGGAAATATAGAGGTAAAATATTTCAAAGTAATTGGCGAAGTAATTACCGCGGCCGGTTTTGTCGGTACGGGAAGCACTAACGAGAAAACGTTAACGCGGCTCGCTAAGTGCCGTGGCTGGAACTGCACAGCCACCTCAATATTCCCTTTCTCGACACTTTTTTCTTACAGTCACCGTGAGTGACCTTATCGCGTACAGGTTGTCTCATAACCGGGGACGAAATCAACGGCAGAGTCTTGTCGCACGATCGTTAAATTCGACTTGTACCGCGCGGAACTGATAAGTTGACCTCTGAAAGGGATTGTGAATCAATTGTGAAACATTGGGTGAAATGTTTAACACGTTCCATTAAACATGTTTAATCTACATATGTGTAAAATATGTACGTAATACGCCTTTCTGGCTGTAAACAAATATTTAACGTTAAAAATTAAATTTATTGCTTTGTCGTCTAACGCATTTTAAACACCACACCCTTCTCTTACTAATTATATTTTTTCCAGTTTTATAAATATTATAAACAGTGCGATATTTGGTCGAAAGCATAATTATTATTAATCACAATAGTATGGGACGTATACGCTATATAAATTCAATACAAATAAAATAATTCTATAAATGATATTTTTCCCTTTCATATCTTTAAGCTGTTTTTAAATAATAATTAATGCAACCAAGGCATACCTATTGGGTTGTTCGGAAAGTCATTTCGTTCTTTTTGGTGAAAATGAAACACAATTTTTTTCCAGTGTATAAACATTTTATTAAATTATATATTCTCCATTTTGAGAAACGAAATTACTTTGCAAACAACTTAATATTTATCAAAATGAAGAATCAGTAATTTCTCGGCTTTAAAAATAACTTCACTTCTATTCAGAAAACGTGGCTACCACATTCTGAAACAAATCAAAGGCAACGTTGCACAGTTAATATTCTGATTATTTTGTGACTCTACTGTACTCGATTTTAGGTTATGGAACAGTCGTTCTTACGATCAGGTGAGCTCGACTATGGCGCCATCTATCAAACTCTTTTACGCAACGATACGCTTCTCGCTGTATCGTTACTCCTTTCACGCTCTCACGAAGAGAGAAAATAACTTCACTTCTATTCAGAAAACGTGGTTACCACATTCTGAAACAAATCAAAGGCAACGTTGCACAGTTAATATTCTGATTATTTTGTGACTCTACTGTACTCGATTTTAGGTTATGGAACAGTCGTTCTTACGATCAGGTGAGCTCGACGATGGCGCCATCTATCAAACTCTTTTACGCAACGATACGCTTCTCGCTGTATCGTTACTCCTTTCACGCTCTCACGAAGAGAGAAAATAACTTCACTTCTATTCAGAAAACGTGGCTACCACAGTCTGAAATAAATCAAAGGCAACATTTCATAGTTAATATTCTAATTAGTTTGTGATTCTGATGTGCTCGATTTTAGGTTATGGAACAGTCGTTCTTACGATCACGTGAGCTCGACGGTGGCGCCGTCTATCAAACTCTTTTACGCAACGATACACTTCTCGCTGTATCGTTACTCCTTTCACGCTCTCACGAAGAGAGAAAATAACTTCACTTCTATTCAGAAAACGTGGTTACCACATTCTGAAACAAATCAAAGGCAACGTTGCACAGTTAATATTCTGATTATTTTGTGACTCTACTGTACTCGATTTTAGGTTATGGAACAGTCGTTCTTACGATCAGGTGAGCTCGACGATGGCGCCATCTATCAAACTCTTTTACGCAACGATACGCTTCTCGCTGTATCGTTACTCCTTTCACGCTCTCACGAAGAGAGAAAATAACTTCACTTCTATTCAGAAAACGTGGCTACCACAGTCTGAAATAAATCAAAGGCAACATTTCATAGTTAATATTCTAATTAGTTTGTGATTCTGATGTGCTCGATTTTAGGTTATGGAACAGTCGTTCTTACGATCACGTGAGCTCGACGGTGGCGCCGTCTATCAAACTCTTTTACGCAACGATACGCTTCTCGCTGTATCGTTACTCCTTTCACGCTCTCACGAAGATATTAATAATTGAGAGTGTACCTTGTGTCTTGCTATACTTTACGCGGCCAGCAAAGCGTTAATAAACAGGCCTCCCGCGTCACGGGGCTGGATCCACGATCGATTCGATCGTACGATCGAACATTCTCGTGCTTGTAAAATCCTCTCGGGGGAAGGTAAGTAGGGTTCCGAGGATACAACGCGACATACCCCCAGGGTCGCATGTGCAAGGCGGACGCGCGCAGGTATTCTTACGTGTCTACGTATTTTATGTCCTTAAAAGCAGCCTCTTATCCCGACTCCTTTACGCAAGGGACAGTGAGACGCTAAGAGCACCGAAACTTATCCCAGATAGAAGTATTATTTATGCGTTTTGCTCTAATGGCAGAGACGCGCTGCCTTTTCTCGCGCTTCCTCTATGTTTCCTCTTTAATTCCGAGCACATACTTGTCTGTTATTCTAGAACGAAAATCATCATTCGCGTTGTTTAAAAACGGGGCGTGGCCCTCTGTCTTGCGTACTATTGGGAAACGAAAGGATGAAACAGTACCTATTATTCGTTTACGAAAAGAAAGCACGTGTTTACATCTTTGCTACGCCTATGGTCCGTTGTCGCTTCTGCGATCGCAAACAAGAATTGTCATTGGTCGAAGACGGTGACGAAGAACGACAATGGTGATCCCACGTTTGAGTCAGAACGAATTCCTAGTAAAGTGCATTGGCGTAGGCTCCCAATAAAGTATCAAGTGTTCACAAATAGAATAATTTGCTTACGGTTTAGGTACTACCGCTGATTGGATAAGTTTCTCGTAATGAAAAAATAAATTTAATTTTATATTTGGAATAATCGTTAATATTTTGAAAATTATTTATAGCAAAGAGAACTAATTTGTATTTGTTGCTTGTTTAATTTTGCTTGCTTTAATTTTAGTATGATTCGTTTCTGTGAAAATTGTAATTATATAGAATTTATCTAGATAGAAGTGAGTATAAGCGAATTTATATTATATTTAATAAATACAAATTATTTCTTTTGGTTATATGTAATTCTCAAAATTTTTCGCAACGCTACACTTCTCGCTGTGATTATTATGCATATTAAATTGTATTGTATATATAATGCAAATAAGAATATTTGAAGTCTTCTAAATAAAAGAAGTAGTTTTCATTGTTTAATAATGTTTAATATCAAATAGATATAAACGTTTTAGTGAAATATCAAACAGATATTGAACATCTTGAAAGATATGAAACAGGTATTGAAATTTTCATAAAGGTCTCAAGCGTACGTATGCGTAATAATCGATGCTTTTGTAAAGTATTAAACAGAAATCGATACTTTCATAGAGGTATCAAACGGGTATCGATACTTTTGAAAGGTATTAAAGAGGTATCGATACTTTTATCGAGGTCTCAAATAAGTACCAATTCCTGAAGTATCGTTATCAAAAATTGATACCGTGTACTTAATATTTTGATACACATCGATACTTACTACTGAGTACTTTGATATCGAATTGATTGAATATCATCAATGGTATTGGTATCGATTCGATCACTAATGACTAGTATTACTTAAAATTTTGATACACATCGATACTTACTACCGAGTACTTTGGTATCGAATTGATTGAATATCATCAATGGTATTAGTATCGATTCGATCACTAATGACTAGTATTACTTAAAATTTTGATACACATCGATACTTACTACCGAGTACTTTGGTATCGAATTGATTGAATATCATCAATGGTATTAGTATCGATTCGATCACTAATGACTAGTATTAGTTAAAATTTTGATACACATCGATACTTACTACCGAGTACTTTGGTATCCAATTGATTGAATATCATCAATGGTATTAGTATCGATTCGATCGTTAATGACTAGTACGCATCAGGAATCACTCAGGGATTGAGAGAAATGCGTGTGCCTACGTGACGAGTAGTGTCTATCGTTACGTTAAAAAACAATTAAATAGATATAAACAGAGTTCTCTCATTGTCCGATTTTTCTTATTCTCCAACGGTCCGATAGCTGAGAACCTAAAAATTGGATAGAATGGGCGGGACAAATGGCCGATTCCCTTTGTCCCTTACGTCGTTCGGCATGTGAGTAGTGTTTCGTCTTCCCGTTTCCCGATAGTACTCAACGCGATATCGAATCGCGTTTTACGTCCGGTTGGTCGACCGTGTCTCGAAATTCTCCAATGAAAACTAAATTCCAGTGTCTATTTATGCCATCGTCCTCGAACGATGCACATTTTAGACTCGTTAAGCGATGGCCGGCCCCGTCCCGGATCGAAGCCGGCACCCGGCTTAATTTTATTACAAACAACTTCGCGCAAAGTGGATGCAATTAATCGTAGTTGTAATTGCCTTCCTCGAAGAATAACTCAAAGTCGGAAACGAACGTTGGTACTGACGAGTTACAAACAACAAAAGATGAAGTTCCGGCGTCAATGAAGCGGAGTAGTCAAGTATCTCGAGCAGGCTTCCCCCTCGGATGGCAATTGGAGCGAAAGTTTTCGAAAACGCGTCGAACAGAATTTTCCTAATAAACTTGAAACTTTTAATTGCAAATGTCTCGTTCATCCTCGCCTAGGCCGAGTCAAAGCCGAAAGAAATCCGAGCATTCCTCCGCGTCTTTTCACTTTGCGTTTCTCCGGGCTGTGACGTGAAACGAGGACATCCAAAGCCACCGAAGATGCAACGACATTTAAATATCGTCGGAACTCGCGTCTTACGATGCCTCTTACCGTTCGCATGATTTTTTCAACGGCACTTCCGTGCTCCTGGAACGGTCCCTTAAAAAGCGCGGCAAATCGTTTCTCCGGCAATTCCGCAAAGAGCACAATGCAGCCCTTAAAAGCAGGCGCATCAGAAATTCCTCAGAGCCATTTTTCGAGATCCCAATAATATTTCAGTAAACGGCCGCCTACGTCGTAGCTCTACACCGCGTCTAAAAGCAGCCTCTTAGATACCGACCTACTTGCCGAGACGAGTTTAACTTATTAATAAGCGTAGATTTATCAATAATATCCGTAGCAGCCAATGGGAGCGTCACGAGCGGAGACACTGGGTTGTGCGGTAAGTTTTCTCGCTCGATACAACTTATTGGACGACCTATTGTATCACTAAGAATCAGAAAATCGCTTTTGAGCAAATATTCGTACGCTTTTGTAAATTTGATCTACCAGCAGTGAGTATATAGTAAGCAAAGTCAATCGAAGCAGTATCTATGCTCAAAATAATTAGAGGATACTCGACTGGAGAATAGAGCAAGTAGGTATTTGCAGTGAGTGACGAAAATATTCGGATACTGGAGTATGTTTAGATTTGTTTTTTTATATTTTAATTGTATACGCATAAAATCAATTTATTCTTTTTCCATGTAGTAAGTCATTTATCAGAGTTGTAAAATGTATAAATTTCCTTGAGAAATCTTTCAAATGTCACATTCCAATCGACAATAACTGAAAGGGTTTGTCATTATTGCTTTACGAAAATATTCGAACAGATTTAAAGAAACAGTGATTTGAACGTCTAGATGACAATATAGATTGCTTTAATATTTTGTAGCATGATCTTTCGTTTTTTAAAACGTATCTTAAACGTTTCGGTATATTGGAAACTATTGTTTTCAAAGAATCCGAGCTTCTACGTTCCCATTCTTCTTCTAATATTTTTTTAAGCTCAGTTTTGGACTTCGTAGGTATTTTTCTTATTCTACAATCTAATTCATTCCACAAATTTTCTACCGGATTAAGATTAATAGGTTGCTCAATAAATTTTGTCGTTCGATAAGAAATGGAAGTATTAGGTTCGTCGTTTTATTTTTCTAAAAATGGTACTACTGTTTGACGAACATGTGTGAAGTTTCATGAAGATCTACCGACTCGTTCGTATATTTACAATTGTTCAAAGTTGAAGTGTCATAGTATTCTTTTACAATGGAAAAAACGACAAAACTAATTGAACAACCTAGTATATTTACAGTTGTTCAAAGTCGAAGTGTCATAGTATTGAAGGTTTTTAACTAAAGGTTGAAAAAAGCGAATGTCTTTCGCTTCTAATTAATTACAATTTAGTTAAATGGATATCTCGATTTTCTAAAATTAAACTTGTGTTACTATTGTCTTCGTACAGTGCTACGACCGTCATTTTTTATTAATATCTTGGATATTACTTGACGTACAGCGAAATTGCTGTGACTCAAGAATGTCAGATAATTAGGTAACACGTTTGTACAAGAAATTTTGTTATAAATGCAATAACTTTTGCGTAATCGTGTTCCAAAGTCAAAATGTTATTACTGATCCCGCTCTTCACTATAATTATAGTAAAACCGATCAAGAAACTTATTTCCATGAAACATTTTGATTTTCCTTTACACTGTTTTTGAAAATAAATGAAAGTTTGTGTTAGTATATAGTTACTCATAAAACTCGCTTACATTTCTGATTGATTTTACAATAATTATGTGCAGAATTGGAAACTTTTTGCCAAGAGTTGTAATAGAATACATAATAAATAAATGCTATTGTATAATTGAGCAAATTTTTAATTCGATTTTCTTGAAAAAGAAGCCTTGGATACAACAATTTTATACCATATTTTTTCTTATTCTTTTACATAGAATTACTCTCTGACCGATTATACTACAATTTTTACCCACCTTGTGTACACGTAACGCCTGGTTACTTATCAACAAATATTTCAAATGAAAGCTACTCGGTAAATACTATATATTGAGTTGACCAATAAATCATTGTGTTTCCTTTTTCTCCTAAATGAAAGAAAAATCTTCCACGAAAAGAAAAACTTTAATCGATTTTGTATTTTCCATTTTGTTCGATTACATTTTACCATCATTCAGGCAACTTTATGATACCGCGTTAAAAAAAGTTAAGTCTCTCGGCAATCTCTCGTGTTGTCAAACGTCGATTTGAGTCGATCGATGCCTGTATTTCATCGCCATCAATTCCAATTGGTCTTCCCGAACGTGGAGCATCCCTAATACCAAAATCTCCGAATCGAAATTTCGTAAACCGATCCTAACACTGTAGTATTTTTAACACGTCTTCGCCACACACACAACTTTTTATGCGTTTATATAGTATTGTTTTCCTTTTCGAAAGCAATAAAACAAAAAATGACGAAAATGCTCTTTGTAGTTATCCGTATTAAAATCAATGCCAAATTAAGAATTTTGAACAAAATTGCGGAAGGTCCATTTCAAAAATAAACTTAAACATCTATCAGGATATACAACGAATTTTCCAATTTAAAACCAAGTTAATTACATCATAGATTCTGTATCGACGTCTATTTGGAAAGAAACGCAATGACTTACTCTGAATGTACCCGATCAATTTCTTCAAAATTCCCCCACCATTCCTTTCGGTATATTTCGGTAAACGTTCGCATACGTTCGCTCTATCTCTCCTTCTAAAAGGAGTTTCTTATCTGGCGACCTCCTTTAAGTCGACTAACCAACTTCACGATTCCCAGCAGTTTCTGGAGCCGCGAATAATGAAAGGTAACGACGTATGTAAGGAAGACCCTCGTGCTCGTAAGCCGGAGATATTAGTTTTATGTTTTACAAGGAACCATACTTCCCGCCTCGTGATCAAATTACGGAGTGAACCCGCGCGGACATCAACTTCTTCGTTAAAGGGTTGCATGCGCGAGGCGTGTTCTCGCGCGGAAAAACGTCGATTTTCGTACACGGCGCTCGTGTTACGCGACACGTTTCGCGGCTCGGTGTTCCCTGTTTTTCGTCAGGAATTATGACGTCCATTCGCCGTCACTTTTCAACTATCCCACCGTCAAACCCAAAAACACGGTTGGACAAAATTAGAAAACCGATTCGAAGAATCTTCCTTCGATAGGTGGACTTCCATTTGTCGCAAGAATTATCCACTCCACCTCCTGTTTCTCGAGTCCGTGACAACCTGAAAGGCAATGTCTTGGAATATTTAAATCTTTCTCGTGGACTTTGGTCGCATGGCAAGTACGAAGGGTCAAGATTGTTATTTGCCCTGATAAATATGCGAATGTTCGTTTTCAGAAATATTCTGACAAGTAATTGACTGTCGAACGAGGCGGACAGTATTATAAAATGGCACTGTTTAGATAGAATTGTACGAGGACTGTATGATATAAGTACCAATTTTCAATGACTGAGGGCGCCACTGACTCAAACCTCGTATATCATCGTTTAACCTATAGCGACTTCTAAAAGTGTCGGAGGAAGGACTACGTGAAAATAGAGAAAGGAAGAGAGAGTTTTTACGTACACTTTCATCCTGAACCTGTTAGTGGACTCATCACTAGTGCATCCTAGCCAGATGTTCGATAGGTGGACTTCCATTTGTCGCAAGAATTATCCACTCCACTTCCTGTTTCTCGAGTCCGTGACAACCTGAAAGGCAATGTCTTGGAATGTTTAAATCTTTCTCGTGGACTTTGGTCGCATGGCAAGTACGAAGGGTCAAGATTGTTATTTGCCCTGATAAATATGCGAATGTTCGTTTTCAGAAATATTCTGACAAGTAATTGACTGTCGAACGAGGCGGACAGTATTATAAAATGGCACTGTTTAGATAGAATTGTACGAGGACTGTATGATATAAGTACCAATTTTCAATGACTGAGGGCGCCACTGACTCAAACCTCGTATATCATCGTTTAACCTATAGCGACTTCTAAAAGTGTCGGAGGAAGGACTACGTGAAAATAGAGAAAGGAAGAGAGAGTTTTTACGTACACTTTCATCCTGAACCTGTTAGTGGACTCATCACTAGTGCATCCTAGCCAGATGTTCGATAGGTGGACTTCCATTTGTCGCAAGAATTATCCACTCCACTTCCTGTTTCTCGAGTCCGTGACAACCTGAAAGGCAATGTCTTGGAATGTTTAAATCTTTCTCGTGGACTTTGGTCGCATGGCAAGTACGAAGGGTCAAGATTGTTATTTGCCCTGATAAATATGCGAATGTTCGTTTTCAGAAATATTCTGACAAGTAATTGACTGTCGAACGAGGCGGACAGTATTATAAAATGGCACTGTTTAGATAGAATTGTACGAGGACTGTATGATATAAGTACCAATTTTCAACGACTGAGGGCGCCACTGACTCAAACCTCGTATATCATCGTTTAACCTATAGCGACTTCTAAAAGTGTCGGAGGAAGGACTACGTGGAAATAGAGAAAGGAAGAGAGAGCCTTTCATCCTGAACCTGTCGGTGGACTCATCAGTAGTCCATCCTAGCAGGCTGTGCTTTATACACCAGGACATTGGAGATCGATGAAGGATCGTACACTAGGTTGTTCGATAAGTCAACGGTGATACTTGAAATTTGTTGCGAGAATCGATACTGTTAATAATTCTGAATATAAAGAAAATTTGTTTTAATTTTTGAAATGACCAACTCCTACGGAAAATATTTATCAGCTTGTTTTCCCGACCGATTCGGTAAAGTTCCAAGGAGTCGTAACGTCACCGTCGTACCATCGCCATTTTTCGCATTTACTTCGAATTCATTTTATACCGGGCCATGAGAAATGGGAGCATTTCGGTCGACGCGGTCCGATAACATTCAGCCGTCCTTTTTCGAAGAAAGTGGACGAGCTCTTTACATCGAAGATACGTTTGACGAAGGAATGAAGGTCGGCTTAATAGAGCGCAACAAATTGTCCTACTAACTTTATCGAACTGTCGTTCCAACGAAAGCTCCGTGGAGATGCATATTCACGGGTACGTGTATATTAATCTTGAAATTGTCGAGCCACGGATATCGATCGGCCGTATCGTTTCGTTCTAGGTGGCTCTTTTCGCGCGTAGATTTCATCGATACCATCGAGCGTCACGTTTTTCAATCGAAGAAAGATGTTGCTCACTCGGAGATGTTGTTTAGTTGCGCCAACCAACAGAAATGTAAAAAATTCGAGGACCACTAATTTAAAAAATTTGAAAAAGCGATCAAGTGTTAGGGGAAGGTAGGATGGAACGCTTAATTTTAAATTGCGGTCGTAGAAAATTAAAAAACAAAGAAGGCATGGAACTTTGCTGGATATATTGAGCGTTCAATTACAATTGAAAAATGTTTAGTTGGGAAGAAAAATAAAATTTTTTCGAAAGTATTGAAATTTCCTCTTTGCTAAAGTCGTGAACCGAAACGAACTACTGTTTAAAACCACGTAAAAGTGCAGAAATCTTTATTGCATACACGAAAAACACATCTACGTTAAATAATTGTTATTTATGACAATTTATTGCATCGTTCTTACCTATTTATTACAAATAACATTATCCCATATATCATAATTTTCTATAAAGAAAAATTAATTTCCCTAGACATTATGATAATAATTACAATTTTATTTTACAAACGAATGATTGTATTAAAGGATAACTACGTACTACAGGATATTTCCATTTTTTCCTATCTACATACGTATCCCGTTTTATCCCAGGCTAAGGTGTTCCCTTTTGCCCCGAATGAAATTCTTTGGTAAACGTTTAATAATTACACTTTAACGTGAGATAAAATATTGAGTTAAACGGTAAAATACATGGCAAAAACTACAGAACGAAATGCTGTATTTACCGTTATGAATTATTTGAATCAAAGATTTGAAAAATGGTACTAAAATTAACACGAAATTGAAACTTAAACATCGAACATTTTTCAACACTCTCGATTAACTGATAATATCTGTTCAGCTCCATGGTCGATCACGAAATGATACAAGGACTGCTTAGAACCAGGTTATACGATCTCAACGCATTTGCACCTCTTGTTCAAGAAAATCATTCGTGTTCCGTTTTATCTTACTTTCCCCTATTACGAGTTCGTGATAGATAATATAATTATTGTATATAAACGTAGTAGTGAAAATAAAGTGTAGCAAAGAATTCCAAGCTGGAAGAACATTTGCAGTACCAAAATTGCTCAGTCAAGGAGTTAAGATGCTAAGTGTGACGAATCGGCCATTTCTAGTCAGAGTTACCCAGCTCGAGAGTGCACCGCCATTCTTCAAGGGTCTACGCTTGGGTACGTGGAAAATGTGACATAATGACTATACTGTGCAACGGAAATGTCCCTCTAAATATACATATTCGTTTGTTGTAAAATATAATTTGAGTTCTCAACATTTTACAATGCACATGCACAGTAAAGTAAAGGACCCAAACTTCTGATCGATCTTTGTTTATCTTTAAGTGCTGCAACATGTCCTAACCAGGAACAATTGGAATTTGTAATAATAATAATAATAATTATTATTATTATTATTATTATTATTATTTATTATTATTGTTATTATTATTGTTGTTGTTATCGTTAGTATTATAAAAATTTCTGTATAAGAGTGGATTATTGAACAGTTAGTGTAACATATATGTCAAATACCGAGGTCAATAACTCAACAGTATGCAATTAATGTAGTCAATAGTATGCGCAAGAGATGCAAGGCAATTTGGGAAAATAACAGCAATTGGACGATGTACGTATTAGCATCAAAGCTTATCGGTATCAAGTAAATAGAGTACGTACAGTAGATAATAAAATTATTACGAAAGATTCGAAAAATTATACGCGTGATTATTACATCCTCACTAATAGTGAAGTATACGTTGTTTTTCTTCTTATACAGTACAAGCCTCGCTATGATTTCATATGTTCAGAACAGTCATCTGTTTAGTTGATATGAACCACGAAGTGGATTTCTAACAAGCTATCATTTCACGTTACCATGGATTGTTTACGTATGTGTCTTGATATCCGTGATTCATTAGTTTGTTTTCATCCATTTTTGCTTTCCTTAATTATTATTTATTTTAAATTTGTGTATATGTATACGTTATGTATATGTATATGTACATTTGCTTACATTGTAAAAGCTTTAAAGTAGTTGTAAAATGCTGAGAAGAATATATAATAACAATATATTTCTTTAGAAAAAGAGTATCGTTTAAAGTGTATCTTCAAAGCCATTGTTGATCAAACTTCAAATAAGTAATAGTTTCAGAGGATTGATAACGATTCGATCACCCACTAAATAAAATTAATTTCATTATACTGTAATAAGTAGTTTTGAAAATATGCCGGACACGCTTTTCTTTGACAGACTGTATAGCACGGATTAACCCTTGCGACCCTTGAGATCATATCTAGGTCTAAAGGGATTCATAACTTAACCTTGCATATACAAATATTTCGAACGAAGATTCTATTATTTTATCGTACCTTCCTCAACTTTTACGGTGAGTTGTATCAACGATATAATTGAACAATAAAATTATCCCTGTGGGTCCAAGAAGACCCACGCGTGGTACAGTGGTTTAAAAACGTCAACTCGCATAAATATTTCGAACAAAGGTCCTATTATTTTATTATAGGTTCTTTAATTTTTATGGAAGTTATACTAACCATATAACTGATCAATATAAAGGTCCGTCTGGGTCTAAAAAGACCCATAAGTAGTATAGTGAGGTTTAAAAATGTCGAGTCGTACAAATATTTCGAACGAAGAATCCATTATTTCATACGTTCCTTAATTCTTATGCAAAGTTGTACCAACGACATAATTGAGCAATACAATTATCCCTGTGGGTCTAAAAAGACCCATGGTTAGCATGACGAGGTTTAAAAGCGTTGACTCGCACATATATTACGAACGAAGAATCCATTATTTCATCGTACGTTCCTTAATTCATATGCAAAGTTACCAACGATATAATTGAGCAATACAATTATCCCTCTGGGTCTAAAAAGACCCATGGGCGAGGTTTAAAAACGTCGACACGCACATATATTTCGAACGAAGAATCCATTATTTCATCGTACGTTCCTTAATTCTTATGCAAAGTTGTATCAACGATATAACTGAGCAATGAGAAGGTCCCTCTGGGTCTAAAAAGACCCATGGGCGAGGTCTAAAAACGTCGACTCACACAAATACTTTGAACGAAGAATCCATTATTTCATCGTACGTTCCTTAATTCATATGCAAAATTACCAACGGTATAATTGAGCAATACAATTATCCCTCTGGGTCTAAAAAGACCCATGGGTAGCATAACGAGGTTTAAAAGCGTCGACTCGCACATATATATTTCGAACGAAGAATCCAGTATTTCATCGAACGTTTCTTAATTCTCATGCAAAGTTGTACCAATGATATAACTGAGCGGTGAGAAGGTCCCTCCGGGTCAAAGAAGACCCACGCTTGGCACGACGAGGTTTAAAAACGTTTGCCGACGCGAGCCAGCAGGATTGGACCGCGATACATCGTGGGTTAGTCCAGTTTGCCCAGCGACGAGACGATATTTCATACCCGTGGCGTTTGCAAACGGACATTTTGCGTGCCGCAACACCATACCGTGCTAATGGTCGCGGCTATAACTTTCCTCCATTTTGATTAGTGAACTTCCTACGGGCCGTTATCTATCGCTTCCGTCCATTGGCTGTTGGCCTTTTCACGGACACTTCGTTTCACCGTGAAATAAAGTAAACTTCGAACAATGATAACGCCCCCGAACACCGTCTGGAGGGCCGTGGAGATAGCACGGCGAACGAGCCACGGAGAAATTATGGTTTTTCGTAAAACTCCGACGAGATTGCCTCTGGAGGAAGCACTTAACGATATTTTATGCGTTCTTCGCGATTTAGTTAGGGGTCTTGCGAGTCGAACGGCTTTCGTACACGCGCATGACTCTCTCTATTACGGATCTACACCCTCGCTGTTCGCGTTCTGTGTGCCTAAACTGAATTAAGTAAAGCTTCGTTGGAGAATTTTACGGAGAAGAGAATAACGAACCGACGAAATCGACTGGATTGGAATTCAACGAGGACTCTTCGGGATTGGTAAAATGACTGGGTTTACGATCTAGACGTGATTCCACCGCTATTCTTAGGATTGAGAATTTTTCTACGGATTTGCCGCGACACTCGCATTTTAGAACATTATAGCCAGGAAGATTCAAATTTCACTCGGTATTTGATATCGCTGAAGCTCTTTAACCCGGTATCCATTTATTACGTATCCTCGTATCGTACGACCAATTGCCATAAGGCGGATTGAAAAATGTAAGATTTGTTGAAACGAATTCCATTTGAAGAATTTCATATTTTGTTACAAATCAATTTTCTCGTATCGATAGCTCCTGAATATTAATTGGTTCTTAAATGTCCTATAAATTGTATAAAATTTAATCAAAGTTTCGGTTGCGACAAACATTTCAGTTGAACAATTTAAAACTAACATATGCGAATGTTCATGGAAATTTGTGATATATATTTAGAAAATCTTACGTTTACCACCGGATAGCTTTGGTCTAAAATATTTTTTAATGGTCAGGTTGTTTATGGAAATGCAGGATAGTTTGTAATCCATAATATTATTTTATGGCACAACATAAAACGAAAATCAAAAATAATGAAATTATATCGAAGATATGGTTTTCAAGAAAAATTACTTTTGAAAATTGATCGAGTTGAGGGTCGAATTAACGTTAAGGAACTATTTACATTATAAACATACGAGATGTTTATTCTATAATATAGATAAACCATTATACATAGATAAAACTAATTGCAAGGCCTCTATTTTTCATCCGCATTCTTTAAATGTTAAAATTTATGTTTTTGCTTTATTTTGTTCCGTTCAATTATATTTAGTGTGCCACTTGTTTTTTGTACATACAATATATTTATCTTTAGTATATGACACATATATATATTTACTATTGCACATTAACTATTATTTATTTAAATATAAGTTATACTTTAATTCTGTACTTTTATATTTTCTTTCACAAAATATCATTTTATCATTACTTTTTCTTCACAATATGTACTGTACTTTGCTTGACTATAGATTCGTTTAGAATTTGTAACAACACTATTTGAAAGCTTTTAAACGCTATCTAAAAAGTTTCTTCAAGTTACTGTGCAATAATTTACCTCGGAAAACTTTGAATAAGTATCGAGAAAAATTGTACAATTTTCTTCAAAAGAATTTTAAAAAATTCAGCAAACGAGTCTTAAATAAGTACAAATTACAATGCATTGCACACGATCGGAGAAGCATTACTTTTTTTATGTTTTCGCTGGAAATTTCATTCTGGTATCTTATATTTCAACAGTTATGCAAAAATGTCGTTAAATCGGTACTGTGCGTTGAGGTGACATTTTTCGCGAGCGAGAAACTTTCATCAATTGCGCTCTAACACTCGATTAGACAATATCTCCAGAAATAAACATAACAACAAAACGAGTCAGGTGTAATTCAATCTCTACTCGACTCCACTTCGATAATTCACCGTAGAGATAGCGTCTTCTCAGAATTTCGTATTCTACTATACAAGAACACGCTACAGAGCGTTGAACGACCTTACCGGCCGTTGCTCGAAACAACGCTCAACAATAGTCGAGCGAGTTAGTTTGCACGGGTATTGTTGCATCGATCCCTTGCTCGCTTATTTCTGTCACGGACGATTTTACCGATTACTCGTTCCGAGATTTTGAAAAAGAATCGAACACTCGAGCACGAATCCGTAATAGCTCAACGTTGCTGTTGGTTTTTTCCCGAACAAGAATCACTTTTTCAAACATGGCGTCTTTCAGCTTTGAAACGTGGCATCTAAACGCGGTGTTACACTTTAATTCAGTTTGATTAACTCGAACCATTGAACGTCTCCCTGCTGGTGTAAATTTTTGATATCCACCAACTCGGTGACTTCCTTTTCCCTCTTCCAGATATACAAAGAATAGATATGTACAGTGGATCAAAGAAGTATTCGTACACTACATTATAAGGGGAATTCCCCTAACCTACGAGTCTGATTTTAACGAAAGTTTGTGTACGTTTAAAGTATACTGAGCCACGATATTGCATAACTTTTTTTTGTCCACCCAAAATATTCTCGAGAGGATAAAATTAAGATCTGAAAATTGAACATTTTTTCATTTTTTTAGTACAATTTTTTGGGGGACCTTTTTCGCAGTTGAACGATATAGAACTAAAAACTGAACTCATTTTGTAAGAAAATTGTTGTTGCATCTCGATTACACGATTATGAAATTATAAAGAAAATGAAAGTCAGCATTCACAGTGCCACTTTCTCTTCCATTTTTCAAATACAAGTTCGCGATAGTGTATAATGAACAAAACTTTTCGTATGAAAAATGTTTAGATGTTAGTGCTCTATCATTCTGTTGCAAAAAAGTTCCAAAAGACGTTGCATTGAAAAAATAAAAAGAAGCATTAGATCCTTCGAAATTTGATCTCGCCTTAATTTGTCTAACAATAAAACGAAAGACACAAATAATAACTTTTTTCTATAGGAGTTTTATGTAGGACTTTAACAATAAGAAAATGGAATTTAAAGTTAAAGAAAACATTCAATGTATGAAAAGACTAAGATTTTCTGAAAGCACCGATATATCGGATTTAGTTACATTTTAAATTGTAGAAAAGTTCAAAATCTTTATTTTCATCCGGTGGAAATTGATATATAATAAAATAAAACAAACGATGAAAATTTGTATAAAGTAATAATAATGTGAATAATACGTATAATAAAAAGTGTAATAAGGTAAATATTAGATTTAAATAAAATCTTGTTTGTCTCTTTTCATTTCTAATTTTTTGACTTTCCTCGTTCCTTTAATTTGTGCTTCGAAACTGAACTCGAATTCTTTTTTCTACAAATACGACGTTGAAATGCCAATTTTTTCTTTCTTTCTACATTTCTGAGCTATTTTTTTCTTGCGAAGCAGACATCAGCACATTTAATAGAAAAGTAAATGCTGATGTTGAAGGTTGTGTTTCACCATCTGTGCAAGTGGAAGGTCGAAGTTCTTCGTATTTTTCGAAATAACTGAAATTCTGGTGGAACGCACTGTATACAAGACTCGAATCATCGGGCTTCGAACCGGTAAAGTGTACTAGTTAAGTTAGAATTATTGTTAATTTCTCGAGTATTTTGAACGATCCTTCGAGCCTTTGATGCACGATATTGGGCGTGCGCAATACGTACCATGTGCGTTTAAAAATACGGAAAATTGAATATCCTTGAAACAGGAACATTTTTAGAGTATTATTTATAAAGAATATAAGACGTTCGAAAGAAGACAATAAGACGTAGCGTGGCAGAATCGGGCCGGTAGACGAAACACCAATTTCCCTTAAGTGTCCGGATACGGTGTCATAACACTTACAGTTAGGCCAAGTCGTTCCGCGGATTTCCCGGTGAACCGTGAATCTACGACTAGGATTCTTAAACCTTGAAATGAAATTGTACCGTTTCGCTCTGGACTACCCGTTTCCTTCGCTTTTAAGACTGATACTGGCGTGTCTTGGCCAGATTTCAGTTACGGTTTACTTTGGTCAACGTTACGCCACGGTTGGGACTAATCGACTATTTTTAAGTAAAATCTAGAGCACGATTTAACCTCAAATTGTTTACAGCCTTATTACGGCAACTCTTAACTCTGTTCCGTGTACTTTCGTTCATCTTCATAGCTTTGTGTCGCGCTGCAAGTTTAAATACACTTAGAAGATACGATTAAAATACGATTTTTTTAAATATACATAAGTGTGAAATATAACTTTTATCGTGCAAGAAATATTATCACACACCTCTACGTTAAGAGCACTGATGTGCTCGTGTAGGGTACTTTTTTGACTTCGATAGACTTTTGTCAGCAAATCTAGCTTTTTGTTTAAAAAAACAAAATCTATCTTGTTCAATATACTTCCGTTCATCTTTACAGTTTTGTGTCTCACCGCGAGTTTAAATAAAATTTATCTTGTTCAGTATACTTTCGTCCAAATTTATAGCTTTGTGTCTGACCGCAAGTTTAAATACACTTAGAAGAAACGATTAAAATACGATTCTTTAAAATACACATACTATGTGAAATATAACTTTTATCGTGCAAGAAATATTATCACACACCTCTACGTTAAGAGCACTGATGTGCTCGTGTAGGGTACTTTTTTGACTTCGGTAGACTTTTGTCAGCAAATCTAGTTTTTTGTTTAAAAAAACAAAATCTATCTTGTTCAATATACTTTCGTTCATCTTTACAGTTTTGTGTCTCACCGTGAGTTTAAATAAAATTTATCTTGTTCAGTATACTTTTGTTCATATTTATAGCTTTGTGTCTGACCGCAAGTTTAAATACATTTAGAAGAACCGATTAAAATACGATTTTTTTAAATACACATAAGTGTGAAATATAACTTTTATCGTGCAAGAAATATTATCGCACACCTCTACGTTAAGAGCACTGATGTGCGCGTGTAGGGTACTTTTTTGACTTCGGTAGACTTTTGTCAGCAAATCTAGTTTTTTGTTTAAAAAAACAAAATCTATCTTGTTCAGTATACTTTCGTTCATCTTTACAGTTTTGTGTCTCACCGCAAGTTTAAATAAAATTTATCCTGTTCGATATACTTTTGTTCACATTTATAGCTTTGTGTCTCACCGCAAATTTAAATACATTTAGAAGAAACGATTAAAATACGATTTTTCAAAATATACATAAGTGTGAAATATAACTTTTATCGTGCAAGAAATATTATTGCGCACCTCTACGTTAAGAGCACTAATGTGCTCGTGTAAGGTACTTTTTTGACTTCGGTAGACTTTTGTCAGCAAATCTAGCTTTTCGTTTAAAAAAACAAAATCTATCTCGTTCAGTATACTTTCGTTCATCTTTACAGTTTTGTGTCTCACCGCGAGTTTAAATAAAATTTATCTTGTTCAGTATACTTTCGTCCAAATTTATAGCTTTGTGTCTCACCGCAAGTTTAAATACACTTAGAAGATACGATTAATATACGGAGATGAGTCGATAATTATTCGCAGTCTATTTGTATTTTTGTTCCTGTTGGCAGCACTGACGTTACAAACAACATTGCTTGTATTTCATGCCGGTTTGATATTGCCAGATTACATCAATCGCTGCTAGTTTGCCGTTAATTATAACTGCTCCGTTTTCTGTTTGCACCAAAGAAGAGCAACGTTCTGTGATTCAACTTTTGCGGTTAGAAGGTGTATCAGTGGTCGCAATTCATCAAAAACTTTCAGCACAATACAGAAACAGTGTGTTGCACGAACCACCGTGTGAAAGAAGCTTTATCTGAACAAAGCTATAAAATGTAGATGAGTGAACGATACGAAACAGTGAGCCGAGAGGATGAGATAGAAATATTAGGGAATTTTTGTGGAAAACGTGGTCAAGTGAATTATACCTGAAACTCTTTCTTACAATTAGTGTAAAATAGTTAAGATAAAAATGTCTTAATTATAGTTTATTCATTTATCGATCTACAACAGAGTATTTTACCGCAACAAAGTGTTTACGAACGAATTGAAAAATTTACACCTGATTCACAACTCGGCTGAAAACGTTCTTTTTTGAAAGCATAAGAAAACTTGTGAAACGATGAGCCAAGTGCATTTTTGGAACGAATGCAACAATGATATCAGTCGTGTCAAACGTTATTAGCCAATGATTGGTGTTAGTTTTAAGAACAGCTATTGTATTGGGTTGTTCGTAATGTCATTTCGTTTTCCAAAACGGAGAATATATAATTGAATAAAATGTTTATACACTCTAAAAAATCGTGTTTCATTTTCATTAAAAAAAACGTAATGATATTCCGAACAACCTAATATTATAGTTTGCCTATTTTCATTTAAGTTTCTTAGTTCTAAGTTTTTGATAAACAAAAATACAGAAAAATTATACCATATCGTCGAAGGAGGCTAACAATCGCATAACATGATTTCTAAAATTTAGAAATCGTTATTAACATTAATATATATTCTATTAAGACCAGTAAACTGATTGTAGATTGACTGTAAATTAACTGAATGTTCTATGGAATTTTGATTGCAGTATTAAATGGTATTATTTAAATACATGAAAAATGTATTTAAATAAAACTTGGATAAAATATCAGAACAGATGAAGAAACCATTTAAGGCTTTGAAAGCAAAAAGTAAGTTAAAATGTATTTTAGGACGTTCGAGAGATACTGGATTAAAGCGAGACAATAGAAACGAATAGTCGTGATCGTAACGAGACATATTTACAATTTATTAATTGTATAATAAATTGTATAAGAAATTGATGTGACACAGAATTGAACACTTGAAGCAAAGATAACAATGATGGCCCAAACAACCAAATAGTATTCTAATCGCGAGCGATGTTCTAAAATAACCAGTACACCGACAAACTATTGCATATTGTTACATTTCGCACTACAATTTGAACAAATATTGAGAACATCCTTAATACGCAAAACGACCGTAAAAGTCGTTTAAAAATCCGTTTAAAACGTATCAAGAATCGTATAACAAAGAATAATGTTCTTTTGCGTTGAAAATTCCATTAATAATTTTGTTTTCCATTTCGATTATTCTTCCTGTCGACCTCTGATCAATTCACGCTGAATAAATACATCCCTTATACGTTCCTATTTATTTAAAGAAAACCTTAAGTGCCCGCCATTGTGAAACTTCCCCTTTCGGGCTTGCAACCGTTAATCGAAACGATGCTCGACACTTTGACTTTAATTGCATTTTTATTTCCACGTCCGTGCAGACGCAATTAACGAGTTCGTACAATTCCACGGATACGCGTAAAAAAGAGAAAAAAACGAAGAAATCTCTAATTATCGAACGTCCAATTTCCTCGTGGCCGAAAGTAAACGGATCCCCTCGAGGAGCCCTCGTAACAAGGCTCTTATTCTCCCCCGTTCGAGGCCATGCATCACAGTTAACACACGATATCGCCGAGGATCGTTTCCAATCAATTTCGAAACGATTTAAAGCTGCTCTTTAATTCAGCCCACGCTGTTCCACGACTCGTCATTTCCACGTCTCGGAGTAATCGCGGTACGATCGGTGTTCCAACCAAGTGGCCGCAAACTGTAATCGCAAATGTTGCGAAAAAAACGACAGAGTGAGTCAAGGGACGGATTGAACGTAAGGGTTGTCCGTCACGCGACCAGTCCTCCACTCCGGAGCGTCTTTAAGAGCACCGATCATGCGAGTTTCACGGAAACGCGGGGGTGAATCGTGTTGGATCGTCTTACGTCCTTTCAATCCCGCAAATGCATCTGGTTTTTTCAATCTATACCGGGTGTATCGTATCGAGCGATCAACGCGATCTCGAGCGAAACTCGAGAAAGAAATTATGGAACGTGTATTATTCATTTAATATTGGATTATCTTATAAGTTTCTTTACTGTACGCCATCTGCGGATTCAATGTTTGAGAACAACTTGTGTTTATTTCGAACTACGTACTTTCTAGTGTTAATTATTACGATTTCTCAGCTACGTGGAAGTTGTGTCGTTTTTATAAGAATTATTAGCGATCTGTTTATAGATCAGAATTTATATATTATAGAATTTATATAGTAAGCGTTTCGGACCTCTAATTTGGGCCTAGTCTTGGGTAAGATAATTTCAGTTGAGGTGGTCCATTTTTTTCCAAATCGTCAGTGTATGATAAATATAATCGTTATTCGAAGTAAAAAATTATACTAGTTAAGGGTTGGATTACTGTAAGAAACGATCTACGACATAACTGACTGTTGTTCATCCTTAGCATTAAGGGCGACTCCACTTGATATAATATATTTTGAAGGGGTGCCATTACTTTTTATTCGTATTTCTTCTTTTTTTTTTAGTAAAACTTTCACCAACGTACCTACGAGGTTTTTTGTTAAAATGAGCCCAAACGCGTAGAATTTGGATTATATTTGTTTGTTTATTAAGCGATACCAGAAAGTTATTATTATTTATTAAATATGTAAATACAATCAAAATTATAACGTGTTCGATTTCATTTTACTCGGAGAACCCTCATAAATACAGTAAGAAAAGTTTCATTCAAAGAGAAGCAAAAATTAAACATTTTTCATCGTTACAATAATTTATCTCATCGATATGTCTTTTTCATTGTCTCGACTCTCGGATCTCTACTTTCATCGGTTATCCTTTTCTGCATTCGGCATAAACAAAGTCGAACTTCAAAGGACGATTCGAGCCGTATCAGGTTTAAAAATAAACACCTCTATTGGATAAATAAATCAATACCTTTATTGGGACTGTCTCGAATAATTGACGACAGAAGCTACAATATGGTCATTTTATACGAGAAAATGAATCGAAAATACAGAATTAAATTTGTTTATTCGAGTCCTAATTTGCGAGATAAATGATGTTCAAGTTTAAACAAATTCGCGTGCAATCGAGCGCAAATTGTCTAGCGTTGTTGGTCCATTGCTCGTTATTTCTGTTTGTGTTAGAGTTTGTGAGCATCGATGATGATACAATATTATTCGTTTCAACTGGTTCTTTTTAATTAAATGACGGTAAAGTCAATAAAATTAATGTTTAAAATCGCCCACGCAAATAAAAACAACGAATAATGAATAAGCGTGTTAGCCAAGTCGTACACGATTACACTTATTACAGAGTATAAACATTTACCGATAATTATGCGGAATTCTATGGTGAACCAATTATCCACTGAAAAATGGAGCTACCTAACCCAACAATATGGAATTTGGGACAATAGGCGATTCATTTATTTTTTTATTAACGATAACGACAATATCTCGTCATAATTATGGAAATATAACCTCTAAATGTTGTATCAACGCACTGTATTCGGGGGGAGTCATTATTTTTTAGTAGAATGTTAGTAAATTATAATTTAGTACTACGAAACTGGTAGAAAATTTTTCAGCGTATTCAATTTTTATATTACGAAGAACTCTTCTAATGTTTCATAAACAAACAAATTGAACAATTATCGCAGCTTGTAATCGATGTTACATAAGACAACGATTCGTGTTGTAAAATTCGATTTTATCAATGGTATACGAGATCTAAGAAATTGATTGTTAATAACACCCAGAAATATACAAGTATTGTAAATAAATCGTGTGGAGGGAATAAGACGTAATTGAAGAAGTATAAAAACGGAGATACTTACAATCGATAGTGAATTGACGTAATTAATCAAAGATATGCAATGGAAGAGTCGCAGTGTATAAAATTTGGAAAGATCTGCTCTTAAAGTGTACGTAATTGCAATCTCAAAATGACTTCTTGGAAAATTAAGTGTTAAAATTAACTATTATTACGTAAATATACAAATATTATCATATTTATACGTTTACCAGTATTATCACTTTACAATACCAACGTGTTTGTATATTTAAATGATATACGAATATGACGAAGTAATATATAAATATTATCCTGTACTTTCTACGCTAAGTGATCGTCGTTGACCTTGCAGCTTCATTTTCTGACTTTGATCGACTTTTGTCATAAAACGAAATAGAAAAAGAACGAACTTTCCTAACGTCTCCATATTTTCCAATACTACTACTGCTACTGTAGTTAATTACAATTCACTACAGTATAATACCATCGCTACTAACAGTAATACGATATATCTCACTAATTAATTGATATTTTATGAGTGTTGGAAACTTTGGTAGGATTTCACCGTGAAATTATTAAGGTCCATTGAAAATGGACTCTGGTGTCCACGGTGGATATGAACGAAAGTTTCAATTTTCACGGGAAATGGTTGAAATTTTAAAGCGAAATACGCTCGTCGGAACGAGTAACGTTCTGTAACGAATGCTTGCCCGTGAAACGAATAATATCTACCCGATACACGAAATGTTACCTTCTCCTCTATGTAACAATTTTCCAACGACAAAAAATACAACTCTTTCGAACGGATATTACTTTCGATTTGCAATATTGTTACCGACGTACAAATACCTGCCAACCTGCAGGAATTTCCTCATGTTTTGGATGAAAATATTAATTTTTATTTCTTGAATTTTCTTAACCATTAATCAGTTACCCGGGTATCCTTTCTTTACCCTTTTTTCACGAATACGTATTTTCGATCAAAAATTTTATACGTTCTTGTTGAAATATTGTCAAATCGCTCCGTATCCTCATTCTTTGGATACTTTAATGCTTAATTATGTTTGCAGAATAAAAATGTGCGCAGAATGTTTCGGTGCAAAGGCTTCAAATTTAATTATACTTTCGTTCGACACCTAAGTACCCATATAGAGAAAGCTGCATTTAAGTGGAGTGTAAACAAAAGTATAGGAATATTTTATAGATAAATTATGTAGAATACAAAATAGTTCGTTGGAATATATTTACTAATTTATTTATTACTCCGCGACTCATTCTTCTTGATTTTTCTCTCGCTTGGCTATAGTTCTTCCAACGTAGATTTGACCTGATAGTGGTACACTTCAAAAGTACACCTACTTGGAACAGTGTATCAAACTTTAATTTACATTGTTTTACATTTGTCTCGTAACCGATATTACTTCAATCGGTGAACACGATTCCCCGAAAACTGATCGACTGATCGTGTTAAAATTTCGATTATGCGTAAAATATTTCTTGAACTTTTATTCGAACGAAGATTATCCCAGTGTATTAAAAATTTTAATGCTAAAACAAGCCATGAAACTTGTGGTAAGACCGGTTTTATCCTTGTGAAGTGTTTTTCGATAACGCGTGCAGCTCGTGAAAATTATTTCGAAATCGATGTCTGCATTGTATCCCGTATCTGCCATAGATTCTACGAATTTTCACGTTATACAATTTTTACACCGTTTCCGATATATTTCTTCCTGTTAAACGACGCGCCCCACGTGTTACCGACAGATTATCAAGCCAGCTAAATGATTTCTTTTATAGAAATCCGCGTACGCAATTTCCTACGCAGATTAAAGTATGAACCGTGCGATTGAAGTAAAAAAACCTGTTATTGTATCGCTTGTATAGCTTCGTAACTTGGAGAAGCCTCCTGGGGGAGTGGTCTGAGAGCAGAGGCACGAGTGGTGGGGATAACACCGCGCAGCTATCGGGCGATACAGTTTGAAGAAGCAAAACAAATGTCAAAACTGTTATACCATCGAAGAACATGGGACTTTGATATTTACTATCTCGAAAATTACTCGAGAGACAAGGTGCAACTACATTTTAATAATAATAATAATAATAATACTTCGTTAACGGGTGTAAAAACCCTTTGGTATATATGTAATAATAATTATAAGAATACTGTTCAATAGGATAATAATTAAATCGCGTGGAGCTATTCTAGGGCAATATCAATTGTAATAGATTTCGCTCGAAGCTGGAATAAGTCTGGAACAAATTTAAAAACAAGTTGCAAATTTAAAACTACGGTTTGAATAATTAAATTAGCAATAAAGAGTTTTGTGATTTTTTTTAGCGTAGACGAGCTTGTCCTAAGATGCATCTAGGACAAAGCAATTTTAGAAGAAAAAACCAGGCTATTTAAAATCTTCTACGGAAACAATAAGTCGAGCATAAGTCAATGATTCTTGAGTGGCAACAATTCAAGACGAGACAACACGAACGAGTAGTCATGATCAAAAGGCGACAAGGAACAACCCAATTTGCGAAACGCTAACCGTAAAAATTGATATCGAACCTTCTCGAGTTTGGAGCAAAGATTATGGTGAAAAGGTGCTCAAATAACCGAGCAATATTCTGACTATGGACGAACTAAAGAATTTAAGAAGACATTCTTAATAGGAACACTTGAAATATTAATCCTTGTGCCATTGGTTTTAAAAAAGGCCACAACTGGGTCCAAGAGGACCCATGACTATAGAAATACAACCTTGCATATACAAGTAATTTAAACTAAAATTCTATTATTATTATCATTGTTGTATTATTATTATTATATTTTTTAAATTTCTAAGGAGAGTTGTACTAACGATATAATTGAACAATACACAAGTTATAAAATGTAACATTTATTCTGCATCTTTACAATTTATGGAAAAATCTATTGTGTTGAAATTGAATATGCTTTATCACATATATGGTAATTAAATATGCTAAATTTATTTCTATATTTGTTATCATTGCATAAATAACATTAACCCTAAACCTTTGATGGATACTATTATAAACATAGAGCATATAGTATTCGAACTTAAATAAAAATTTCCTAAGTCGACCTAATGGTGATGGAGCAAGCAAAAGAATAACATCACGTGCACGTGACAACGGCCGATAATCACTGCTTACCAAAGTCACGTACACGTGACAACGAACGATAATTGCTGGTTACTAAAGTCACGTACACGTGACAACGAACGATGACCATTGGTTACCAAAGTCACGTACACGTGACAACGGCTGATAACCACTGATTATCAAAGTTACGTACACGCAACAACAACCATCAAAGTGTTAAAAAAAAAGCTTACTGAGATCAAGATTACAGATAAAAAGGGTAACGTTCTACCTAGCAGAGTCCTAGATAGCATACAAAAGCTTCAACTCTGTTGCGAACCTAACCTCACTCTTAACTTAAATTAATTCACCAGCAGACGTTTCGTGCTCGTTTACAAAGCTGTTTGGTTGAACACGGATAATAAACAATAACGGTATCACGAAGTAAGAGGATCATTAATAGTAAACCGTTTAACGTTGTTCCAATATACTTTTGCTAGCTGTAATTTGGTGCTCGGGCAACGAGCAGTTTCTGCTATACAAATTGCTAAATTCGAAGGTGCGTGGAAAGGAAATTGGACGAGAGAGCCAGTCTCGCTGACGAATGAGTGCTCGCGACCTGTTCTCGATATTTTTCAACATATTTATGATCGTTCGGAACAAAAGCCGTTACAAGTTACGGTTCCCGGGACACTAACGCGTTTTTTGATTTGTTCGGCCACGCTCTCGAACACTTAAGCCCCTGTACCAACAATCGCCACGAGTATAATTGTTTGCCACCACGAACGATTATTTTTATTTTAAACGATCGATACCACGATCGATGATACGTGATACCACGAAACATCCTAATACCGAGTCGGAGCATGTTTGGTTAGGTTTCCACCGATACGAACGAGTTACCATTCTTCCTCGAGACAATGGTACACGTGTGTACGATTCAAACGTATCTTACTGTGCACCAATACTATTCATCGAATTCTTCGAAAGTCTACTGCTCGAGATATCCTATGTTTCTTAATAAGGAAAATGCTTTCATTCTTGGATATATTTGAACATCACGTTTTGCCAGACTCGCTGTTTTCAATGTTTTACTGAGTGCTCATTTTTCGAAGAGCTCCCTTTAACGATTTTAGGTTAAGAGTAACGTGAGGAATCGATATAATTGAGAAACGTGTTGCTTAAGAGTAATGAGGAACATTGATGCCCTTGAAATGTCAATGAAAAATAATCGTGGAAGCAGAATTTTCTCATCGTTGCGTCCGCTACCCCGGAAACGGTTTAAGTATATCCTAAATAATTATTCTACGTGTATACAATAGTGTAAATCGCGTACAATGTATATCAGTATAAATTCGAATTGTTTCGAATCTGTGAAATGGCGGGAAAATTTAAATGACTTCGAACCTGATTCGAAGTTTTAATCGACTTGTAAGACCGAATAATCTTGATTGTCTTGATAGTCTTGAAAAGTTTCAGTTATTATAAATACATGCTGTTACACTCTTCGTTTTTAAAAACGAATTTCGACAAAATTTGAAAAAAGAAAAAGTAATAAGTTTATCATTTATAGATATTCCTTATTTGGTACTAAAATCATATTTAAAATTAATACAGTATTGTATAATCGTATAATACAATTGTGATTATATGTAACGTTCGATGCATAATAATACTCTTATTAAATTTTCGGCTTTCGAATAAATCTTTTCCCAAGTTACTAATGCGCAATAACAGGACAGAATTGATTTTCCCAATTTTGCAATATGGGGACACTTTGAAGTATTGATTTCCTAATATACCAATAAATCCATAATATCTATTAAAGTAACTTTTCGTTAAATAATTTTCTATTCAATATTCCATGTCGATACTACACTATCGATACTTTTGGCTCCAGCAGCGTTCGAATGATATTTCGGTAGTGGATTATATGCAGCACGTAGCTTACTTTTCGAAATATGATACATATAAATAAAAGATAAGCTCCCTGAAAGAATAATTCGATAACACAATTTACTCATTTCGTCTGTTGGTCGACGGTCTGTGTTAGCAATTCGTATTACTTATTTAACTTTATAAGATAACTAAATACGGTTCTATTATTGAATAAGTAATATCTCCAAGCTATGAACTTCTTTTTTTATCAATTTCAACATTCTACAAGCATAGAATACTACAAACGTAAATCGATTTATTTATCATCGGTAACTACCATCTTCCAGATATTCTTTACTATTTCGTATGCATGAAAATAGTAAAAATGCTTGTAATATACTGAATTTTTATTTACATTAGAACTACCGACGGTGAACGTACGAAAAGGAAAAAGGACAAATTAATTTACGAATACAAGTAGTTCTTTGTTTCAATACTCGTCATCAAATATTTCGGGCAAAAGCAACGTTCATAAGTGAGTAATATTAAAAGAAAGTTCGAAACGGTTCAAATCGATCGGGTTCGATAGTTGTATTGCTAAGCTTTAAAAATTTACCAATTCCTCTCAATACTTCTAAGATTATCAAGACTTTTAAGACGTTCCAGATTTCCAAGATTTCCATGATTTCCAAGATTTCCAAGATTTCCAAGATTTCCAAGATTTCCAAGATTCCCAAGATTTCCAAGATTTCCAAGATTTCCAAGATTCCCAAGATTTCCAAGATTTCCAAGATTCCCAAGATTCCCACGATTTCCAAGACAATCGCGACGTTGGAAAGTTTTAAGTTTCGAATCACGTTCGAAGTGCTTCGAATGTTCGCAGTCTTGAAAAACTTCGAAGTTGGGATTCGAACGCTCGTCGCTACCCGTGGGACAACGTAAGACGCGCGATACGGTTGATCCCACTCGGCTGTTGTTCATAATTTCATTTGCACCGTTCCGCGCCTCGACGAGAAGAAGAGAGTTCTCCTCTAATCACATCCGAGTGTTTCCAAGCCGTACGGACGGTTTGCTTTCCTCGACATTCTCGACCCGCCGAAGGCATCGTTCATTCCCCTCCCTTGGACGAGGGGAGTTTACGTATGCCGGACGCAGTTCCGCGCCGATTCATCAAACGGTTTTCCTCCTTATCGCTCTGCGCCATTTAAGAAAAGAGCTCCATAACCCCAGCGCGGGCGAAATGGCGCGGAGTGAGGACAGAGGGCGCCACCCTCGGCAAAGGTGTCTCTCCGGGAGAGTAGCCCGGAGATTGGAGTCTGTCACTAAGCCAACTATCGGCTCTCCTCTCGCGTGTTTCGTCCTCGATGCTGAGACACCGCGGCGCTCTTCCTTTTTTCTTTTTTTCTTCCGGTTACATAGAAAATTGCCGAGGAGAAACGCGCTGGAAACTCGCCTCGATAAACTCGGCGGGGGACCTTATTGCCTAGATGGAGCCACTCTCGTTACGCGCTACCCTTTGCTCTACAATGTGGCTCGTTTCCGTGGTGGAAATTCCCCACCGAGTTCGATCGAACCTCCTCGAAAACAAGAACGCGTTATACGCATCGCGAAGTCGCGATTTCACGCAACTGCCGAGCGAAACTTGGTCCGTGTTGTTGCTACCGTGTCAAACGTTTGGATTACTTACCGAAGCAGCAAAGTGACGATAATTGGGATCCTCGAGACTCGTATTTCCCCTAATTCGAGCAACGTTGAAACGTAGGAACGACCGGTGTAATCCTCTTTTGACAAACGCTCACGACTATCTCATTTCCCGTCTCATCCGACTTCCCGATAATTAGAGCCCGCCCGGTCCTGTTTTCCTTCACTCTGACAATTTCAAAGCGCTACGCTTCATCGACAACCTCCACTCCATATTTCCCAACAGTTAATACCGACGATCTCGGTCCGGATACATTTAAGCTTCTCCTTCAAAGAGAAGCGCAACAACGTTTCTCGTCTTGTTCGACGTGAAGTCTCAACAAGGACGAGTAATTTTCTTTCCGTCCGAGCAAAAATTGCTCCCGGGCACGGATTTACGAATAGCGTGCCGAGATCGATCTCGTCAGGTACCGGGTGTTCTCGGTGTTGCGACACAACGGTGAACTCCCAAGACGGGCTACGAGCGGTGCAACCATCTTGGATTTGTAAAAATCGGTAACAACGAACTCGAAATTCCGTAGAATTCCATAGATTCGTTTTGAAAGATTCGTATATATACGGTGCTTCGTTGTAGAATCGTAGAATTGGATTAATAGTAATTTGTAGAATTTTATATCGTTGGAGGGCAATTGGAAGGAAACCAGATGTGCCATCAATTTAAGTAAGGTTAGTAACTTAAGTAAGGTTAGGTAAGATTTGAAGTAAGGTTTATGGTGTCAGAGCCTAGTCTATTGTATTTTCGAGTTTTTCTTAATTATTAATATAATTACTTCTATACAACCGTTACCTTACTGCATACGCGAATACCTGACTAACCTTATTACCTGTAAATACGTTTTTATTATTTATATATTTATACTATATACAAAACTACTATATATTTATAAGTGTACATTTCATTTATTTATATATATGTTCAAAAGTTAATTTACGCAGATCTGTGTAGATTTAATATAAATATGTGTAATTTTTGACTTTGTAACTTATACATATATTACATAGAATTTAAATTTAATTTATTACTTAATATTGACTATATATATACATATATATGTGTAGATTTTTCTAAGTAGAAATTACAAGGTCAAAAGCTACTATTCATAATTGTTGAACGGATTGTTATTACTTTCCTTCTGAAATTCTACAATGGAAGTGTATCTGGTGTCTATTTGTAACACACGAAACACGAAGCAACTTAAAAGATCAGGAGATTTGGCATATTATTTAGAATTTTATATCCAAATAGGAGATACAAAAATATTCAAATGACCAAATAACGACAAACGGTGCAATTATCCAGTTTATCTGTTAATTCTCTCATTGTTAACCGTGATTTTGTTCCACTAGCAATTTCTAAGTGTCATTTGGTTTATTTTTGAGGGTTGTACCTTCCAAACGAAACTTCACGAACCAATTTCACACTGCCCGATTTATTATCACCACCGTACACATCACATATTTTTTTGTCCATTTGTCACGTTATTCCCTTGCTTAAACTCTCCGAGAACAATATAGCGAATAGACACTCTCGAGTTTTTCATTTCTCCGATAAAAAAAAAACACTATACACAATGTTCGGTTTCTGACTACTGACCAAACAATGAGGACACTTACTTAGTTTCGTTTCCTTATTTATCATTTCGATACATTTAACAATTGTAACAGTCCAAGAATTATAGGAATTGTATCCGGTTGAGGTAGATCAGGTTTAATTTAATTTCGTTCGATAATTTATTACCAAAATATAATTCATACGAATTCGGGAATATTAAGTATTTTGCGTAATCGTTTAGGAGATATCGGTTTATCGATATTAATTATTTCATACTCGGTAAATCCATCGTGAAGTTAAATACGATATAAAATAAATTTAATAATAATATTTATAATAATAATTTGCATATTAACCGAAAGAGCTAAAGTACCTTTTTCATCATCCAGCTGCAATAACCAGCACCAACTCCAGTTTCGTCATTAGCACGCTCATCTCTTTACAGAAGTACGAAAAAAAAAAGTTACCAGAAATAAACCACATGGGGTTTTCCAAGAGAGTGAGCTCCCTCTATCCATGGCGAAAGTTACTTACGACTGAAGCTAATATTTTTAATAACCAACGAAGGACAGTGTCCATTCCTCAAACACTCACATCCTCATCTACACTAGGATAAACTTGTACGTTACGATATTTACAAACCTATCCTAAATTCAAAAGTTACTTACAACCAAACCCTCTAAAAATCAAGAAAATAAAGCTTATATATACTTATATACATATTCTGCTGTGTGCGTGAGTCGTACCAAGCTTTATTTTCTTGATTTTTAGAGGTTTTGGTTGTAAGTAACTTTTGATATATA
The DNA here is from genome assembly GCF_051014685.1 of Ptiloglossa arizonensis. Classification (NCBI taxonomy): domain Eukaryota; kingdom Metazoa; phylum Arthropoda; class Insecta; order Hymenoptera; family Colletidae; genus Ptiloglossa; species Ptiloglossa arizonensis. The sequence goes on along the minus strand of NC_135048.1, from coordinate 8,567,587 downwards.
TATACACATATATATTCGATTCATAACAGCTGTTCGCTCGTAAGATTTATTTCGCTATTTGTAAGTAGAGGAGTATTCACGTTGGTATATCACGTGCGCTCGGATCGATATTAATAGTTCCGATGATACGAGAATAATCGGAACTTGCTCGACGTTCGCCTTAATCGAGTCGATCGGGCAAAATTAATTTGCCGTGTAACGGGGAAGAAATATTTCTCTTCTGCTGTGTTACTGCATACATGAAACGCACATGATGAAGCACTACCGTCGGGAGTGGTCCAGAACGATGTTACGCAACGATCGATGCCGTTTAGATCGAGGATTCCGTAATACGTGCTGTATATACATATATATATATATATCTACGCTCAACTATCCGACTATAGAATATCCCCGCGTTGTGTCGCAAACCCTCAACGTGTGAACGTATTCGGAACCACTTTGAATACCGTATAATCAGCTCTGTGTCATAGTCATATTTACACGTACCGACGGTCATATTTATGATCTACTCTTTATCGCGTAGTCTAACGAATAAACGTGATGCAGAGTTTCGACACTAGTGGAGACATCATCCCAGCGACAATACACTTGCGTCGATTGGATTGTTACGAGTAAACGTTACAAGTGAACTTTCATCGGTTTACAACAATTCCCTTTTTCTTACCAACAGTGGTAAGTCGATCGACATCTGTCCCTTTGGTCTTCTTCTTACACTTGACAGGTCACTTGTCCCGGCAATGATACTTATTTATAAAAACTTCTTGAAACGCTCCAACGTCTCTTGACCATTTAGTCGTCTTTCTTTCTTTTTTTCTCTTTTTTCTAAGATATTCTACCGCGTAATTACGATAATACGATAAATATAATACGATGCACGAAATTTTGACTTCTTTTTAGTTATTACTAAATAGTACCGGGTGGTTTTATGAAAGTTTGCGCAAAGACGATCCATCACGTGAGGTCTTTCCTCTTAAGCGAATAGTGAGGAGGGGGGAGGTTGATGCGTTAAGAAGTAAATCAACACCAAAGCGAAAGTAAACATTTGGTCGGTATAAGTTTTGGTCATTTAATTTACAATAGTATGAACTGTAAATAGCAGCGGTAATTTTTCGAAAAATCATCCTTCTTTGTGTTTGTAACTTGATCGTTTCCAATGATTATTTTCCAATACGACTTATCAATGTGCACGATTCCGTCGTAAGGTGCAACAAACATTCAAAAATTGCTAGAAACTATAATACGTTCACAAAGGATTGACCTTCGAATAATTTCATCCCCATGAAAATTGTCCAAATGGCAGTTACTTGTATTCGAGAAGTCGAATTTGGACGAAAGATTTGTGAAAATTGTTTGTATTTTCACGAATGAATAAAATTGCGAAAAAAGAATTACATAAAATTCCAAAACAATCGATCACCTAGATCTCGAGGTATCTCGCGTACCGGTTTCTGGAAACATAGTTTCGAGAAAGACTAATTGCGCTTGTATAAATCAATTACGCTCTTCGTACCTCGAAGAATAGATTCTTTCAAAGCCTACTACCTTTCACGCTTCGTTCTCGAGACTTCGACCCACCATTCGAGACAAAAAGATCCACTTTCCCAAATTTTCAACCGTCCTGTGCCCTCCACTTTGCACCGAAGTCTTCCAGGAACCTCCTTCGTTCTTAATTTCGAATCCATTCGAATCCTCTCCGATTGTTGTCGAATCCACGAAAATAAAATAAATTCCAGACGATAGGTTACGATCTCCCGGTTAAATGTTTCTATAAAGGAACGTTTCCGCTCTAATACGCGTCGGGTATTCGAGCTCCGTTTCCATTTTGCGGCGAGCGGTCGGCTCCGCGGAACGAAAAACCGCTCGTGGGGTTCCAGGGGGGCCGAGGGGCCAGCAGAGGCGCAATTCTTTCGGGGCAAAGAGGGCCAAGGGGGTAATTATCTGTTTCTCGGCTCCATTACACCTGAAGGACGAGTGAGGGCTGGCGAGAAAAGCGGCGGCTGGCGTACGTGACGGGAAATAAGAACAGGTCGAGTGGCAGCCGGAAATTACAGAGTCTACAAGTAGCGAGCACTGACATTGGAACTGACAATATGTACCCCGGAGACCGTGTGGTATCCGAAAGCGAACGCAGTTTCGATGACTTCTTTGCCGTGGAATTGCCGTGACAATTGTTGTCGCACGAATCGAGTATTGGTGGTATTTCACGGCGGATAGGTGAATGTTTTTCGTGTCGTTTCGATGGGTCGTTCTCGTTTATCGAAGTTGAAAATGTTGATCTTGGATCATCGGGGATGGGAACAGTGTCTAGTAATTTTTACTCGATCTTACGAAAGCGCAGCGCCACTTTTAGAGATCGCGGAGACTGGAGCAACTAGAGATTCCAAGGCCTGCTGTTTCTATTTTAGCGTAATTTAACAAGTTTTGGGGACAGATCAATTTTTCTCTCTTCTTACGCTACCCTTTTGCAAAATTTGAACAAGACCGATTATTTTGCAACAATTGATTAAGAGATATTGTAACTCTTATATATTTTGTAAATGATCTTATTATTATACTTTATATTATTTTATTTTATTTTACTTTAATGTATTTTGTTTTACGTTTCTCTTCCTTTGTTTCGTGATGTATTCTCAAATTATTTTGTTCGTATACCTGTCTTGTATTTTGTTACATTAATTGCACGCAAAGGGGAATCAAAGCTGTTAACGAACTAACTAATAACTGAAATATTAAACAGTTGCCTAGTGTTGGTCGAAATAGTATACGATATGCTTTAAATCTAATATTTTTCAGGAAACTATATTTTATCGCACATTTCGATTTTGTCGATAGAGTTTCCAACGTACATTAAAAGAATAATAATTAAAAGAATAATTAATTAAAAGAATAACATAGTACGCAAAATTAATTAAAAATATTGAATACCTTGGCTGGTACAATTGCATTCGTTTATATTTTTATCAAATGTAGAAGAACTAGAACTAAGTGCAGGGCTCGAGGCTCTGCTCGTTCGAACTGTGCCATGAGAAACCAAAATATTCGATAATTCATCGATATTTATTTTATACATATATTTATTATTCGATAGATATTTAAATATGTACAAATATTTCGAGTTCGTTCTTTGTAGATGCTTTAACGAAACGTTGTAAGTTTGAAGCAACCAACCATGACGTTCGACACGACTAACACTTCTGCGACTTGGATCATTTTAATTTATTCCGTATCTATTATATTTATTCAGGAGAAAAAAGTCTAAACGAGATAAGAAGAAACCGAAAGATACTCCCGTATGCAAAAACAAAATATCGATCGGCCGCTTACGAAAATCGACAACCGATCGTAGCCCTCTGGCGGTTAAATTTGTCCACCAGATGTCGTCGCGCTATCTTTCCTAGGGGAATGCGATTTCGATCGACTTCCTTTGCGGTGAATGTGAAACGAATGGACAAACGTATCAGACGTTTGTCGACACACGATGCTTGCAAAGATATTCAACGTTAAACGTTCGGTAAATTGAATAAAAAAAAGTATTATATATACGAGTTTATGAACCTCGTCGGTGAAGAAACATTTACGAGAGACAGTGTACGCTAAACCAAACACACCTTGGAACAAAGTTTTTAATAATTAGCTTCAACGTCTTCGTTCTCAGCCGAGAAAGCAATTTAATGGGCCCTTTGGCTGTCGTATCTACGCTGGCGTCGCTTGTTGGCCCACGGTGGGCAATAAAGCACCAACAGAAGATTAATTAATCGCGCTTTTTATTACGTTTTATGGTAATTCTGTTTTCTACAACGGCGTAACGAGGGGCCGTAGTGATTTGGCGAGCTCCAATCGAGATTCTAGACCGAGCCGGAGCGTTTTTAAACGAAATAATTCCTTCCTTTGGGGGTGTAAAAAATTCCAAGCTACGTATACGTTCTTGGTTCGATTGAAAACGCGAGTCGGTTATTATGCCGTGTTCGATGCAAAAAAAAAAATGAAAAAGGGCGAATTTCGTTGAAAATATCGACAAAGTTGCCAAGATATTGCCCTCGGTGGCCATTTTATAATTTCTTTGTACCGTTGTCCAGGGTTTTGCGACGCGTAACATTTAAACGTCGTTCGCACGCGAATAAACGTGATTTCTCGTGTAAATTAAAATTTAGATGTCGTTCAGATATGAATGACGTGGCGGTCATTGTTCTAAAGGGAACTTTGAAAAACGATCACAGACTAAAACAATACGGGGTGCGTCAACATTCGAACAAAACATATCGACGGCTCTCAAGCTTCCTAGAAATGAATGGGATCTGTTATTGAAATATAAATATTTTATCGGTACCACCGACGGCAACGCTCAGACTCGCTTCGAACGCGCGGGGAATTTTTTTTAAATAATTCCACACCACCTTCGAGAAACGTAGCCGCGGCGAACGTAAGACATTCATGGCGCTTCGATTTCTGACAAAACAGTCCACTTGTTTCCGGTTATTATTATCCCGGTTATTATACGCTTACCGGTATTTATTTCCTGAATTACGAGACAGCCTTGAAATTATTTCATTCGTGTGAAATTCAGATTTACCTGTATCGTATTCTAATCTCTTGGTATTCTTAGTTTTCAACGACTAGGAATATTAAATCGAGCTATCGAGTAATATTAAAAATCCTATGCAGTTTTCTAAGTTACGATAAATACTATTTTTTTTCGTTTTTCTTTTGTCTTACTGCGTGTCTCTAAATCAATTTGCGAAATTAATAAATATTTAGTGTTCTTCTTTTCGATACACCGCGGTGAGATTTCCCAAAGTAATCGTATTCGGTGCAGTAGTGCAGTCCTTGTGAACATTTTTATAAAACCGTCTCTCACTATTTAATAATGACTAGAAAGGAGTAAAAATGTTGAGAATCATATTATATTTATCATATCAGGATAATCACACGGTTTAATTTCTTGTAGAAACAGAATGAAGAATGTTGAGACAGTCAAATAATTTTGAAACATTTAAAAAGGTTTTTATAAATGAATGTCAGTTTATAAAATAGAATTTGATCACATCACATAATATAATATAATTTTCTATATATTTCTATATAAATGAATCTGTTGAATTATGTCAGTATGACATAATGGATTATAAATAATTTATAATGGTTCTGAGCTTCGAGAAAAAATATTTTAATATTAAAACTAAGTTTAAACTTTTGACCTCTTCGAAAACGCTTGAAACAAATTAAGCTACTCGATTCTTTCCAGCCTCAATTTAAATTTCAAGCTGCTTAAATAATCGAGGATTTTGTACCACTAATAGGTATATTGTTTCCATAATATATTTATTTCACGCTCAACTGGGATTCGTATTTCGCGATAATACGCGCTCGGTTGATTATTTAATACAGGCCTTCGTCCAGTTGTAACGAATAGCTTGGAAAATTTCTATAATTTAATTTTAACCCTTTTGTGCATGGGTCAGGTTCAGCGCATTGAATTTTATTAATGCATTTACACTATCGACGTAGCGGCTCGTACTTCCTGTCCTTTTAAATTTCGTTCTAATTTTATTATATCAAAAATAATACAATAGAATATGTAAAATAATACTCTATGTTTGCAGTAGTTAAATAAAAATATTTACAATACTATTAATTTCCTTTTAATTGAACCTCTCGGACAGTATTAACACTAGAACTACCGATAGATTCCAATTTATTGAAATGTACTTCACATTTGTCATAAAAAGACTAATGGTCGAGGAAAAAAAGGAATTTATAAAATTGATCACACATATATTTTCAGAAAACATGCTGTGAAATTTAAAGTAAATTTCTTTCTAAACACAATTGGAAATTTCATAAATCCAACGTTAACCCTCGCTGTACCATGCTCAGATTTTTTCGAATCTGGAAAAACTTTTCTATTGTTCAATTGTGCCGTTAGTAAAATTTTCTTGAGAAATTAAGGAAGGTGCGATAAAATAATGGAACTTTTGTTGAAAATATTTGCGCAAGCAAGGTCAAATTATCGGTTTGTTTGAACCCAAGCGCTATCATCATCTTGCGGTCGCCTAAACCTTTGGTATAACAAGGGTTAAATTTTTACTCTTTGCGCGATCATGGAACGCGCCAAAGTCCGTAGCCACGCGACGCAGATGCGCAGAATCGCTGTACATATCGCCGACCACCCGATAAAGCGGATCGAAATGCAAATAATTTACGTTAGAATTATTTACCCAATACTGACCGCGACACTTAGGTCGGCGACTGATCGCGCAGATATATCGGCAGGTTCGATACCGGCGGTCAGTAGCACAATGATACTGCGCATGCACTTCGCGCAGCTGCGCGCGCATTAATGCCCACAGCTAGTGAGAAACGAGGCGCGTGCCGAGAAAACGCGTACACTCGATCTAAATAAAGCAATTCGCCGATGAGTTGTTCGCGCCATTTATAATCCCTCGGGAGTAATAATGGGCGTTCGAATCTCAACTGCGAAGCGATTCGAAGTTTTTCAAGACTGTGACGATTCGAATTACTTCGGACACAATTGGAAACCTAAAACTCTTAAGAGTCTCGATTGTCTTGAAAGTCTTGATGATCTTGGAAGTTTTAAGAGTTTCTGTAAATTTTTAAAGCTTAACGGTAAAACTACCAAACCCGGTCAATTCGAACTGTATCGAACTTTCTTTTAAAATTATACGATTGACGATGCTCTGCCCGAAATATTTGACAACAACTATTAGAACGGAGAACTAATTACATACCTATGTGATCTGGTACAAATAGTTCTAGGGTTAATGAAAATGTTGTATTTTACATGTATTTTTATTACTTTCACGTACGTAACATAGTAAAGAAAATCTGGAAAATTGAAGTTATTGGCACTGAATAGATACATTGATGTACGTGATTCGTTTTTATGGCTTGTACTATTATATATAATATGCTTGAGAATGAGAGAAAAAGGAAAGGTTTAATATAGAAAATGATTCTCAATGATTTGGACCAGATTTGTAAAAAAATAAGTTCATTGTGTATACATACATATTATTTATTCGATAACAGAATCGTATTTAAAGTTAAATAAGTAATTTGAAATGCTAATGCAGATTGTCGATCAAAAGACGAAATGGTCCAACTGTGCTATCAAATTATCCTTTTAGGGAGCTCATCTTTTATTTATATGTATTACATTTCGAAAAATAAGCCGCGTGCTGGGTATAATTCATTACTGAAACTGGAGCCAGAAGTATTGATAAAAGATACATTCATAAATATTGAAAAAATATACTTTCCAATATACGCGAAATTGGCAAAATCAATCCTATCCTGTCCTATCCTAGAACATTAATATCTTGCACAAAGATTTACTCAAAAGTAGAAAATATAATAAAAACATTATTATATATCGAACTTTATATACAATTATTATTGTATCATATACACTACTATATCAATTTTAAATATGATTTTAGTACCGAATAAATAATACGTATAAATAACATTACTTTTTCTATTTACAAACTTGGTCAAAATTATTGAGAACCCTTTCCCATATTATTTCATTTTATGCAACACAAAATTTAAAAACGAATAACGTAAGAATCTGTATTTATAGTAACTGAAATTTTTCATACTTTTTTTAATATTGCATGCTAATGAAATTGTTAGACTACTGTTAAATTTGTAAAAGTTATTGAAATTTTCAAAATGGTCCCTACTTTTAAGACTTTCAAGACATTCGAGAGTTTTAAGACTTTGAATTAGGTTCGAAATGATTCGAACTTTCCGTCATTTACAGATCCGAAGCGATTCAAAGCGTTTGAAATCCCATTACTAGTTTCAGGCGTTGGTATTCCGTTGATTGGAATTATTTTGGCTCGTGCAACGAGCGACGTACACACACTCGGACAATTATTGCCTATACAACCCATAAATTTTACTTAAGTGAATTTATTAGATCTAAATTGGGTATTATATTCTATCACTACTTAGCACGTCCTCGTATTCGCTATATCTTTGCCCCCATTTAGACGTTTCGAAAGGTAAAAGCTTGTACTAGTAATTAAAAAAGCAACAATAATAGACAAAATGAAATTAAAGTTAGACGAAACTAACTGCACCGATGAAATGATCTAACAAAATTGGCTAAAAATAAAACTATCATTAAGAGAAACAATTATTATCTTTCCGTTATCTGTTATCCTATTCCCAAGAAACTAATTGATTTATTCATCTTACGAATTGATACGTTGACTGTCACTATAATTTCCTATTTCTGAGGATGTTCTTGACATTTGTTCAAACTATACCACGAAAAGTAGAAATATTCGATAGTTTGACGGTGTTATTTTGTATTATCGCTGATAAGGTTATTTAAAAATTTACAAACATTAAAGTTCGTTTCTTCTAAGCACTTTCGAGATACGTTATAAGTTATAGGTTGTAGGTGACTACCACGACATTCGACGTGTTGAAAACCCGAGGTTCATTATTTCATTATATTTTGTATGCACAGCTTTTAGAAATTTGTGTGTAGCCACTGGCATTTGTATGGTGCCACTAGCGCCATAAATTACACGGAGCTCTAGTGTCTGAATAACAGCCACGTGTTTGTGGCGAGTATAACCAGCCTTACGATCGAAGCGGTAAAAGTTCTTTGACGAGTACAATAGATTCTCGTACAACGCGGCAAAAATATCGCGAATTTTGGTTTCGTATAACGCCATTCTCCATACAATGCTGTTAAATAATAAAACACAAGAATTGCCTGATTTAAGAACTAAATTTACTCTATGCGATCATTAGATTGTTTTCTTTATCGTTTCTTTTTTTTCACACAGTTATTATTAACACGATATGAGTATCAGTGCTAAAACAAACGCCCAAGAAATCAGTATTGTACCAGTGTCTTGTATTCGTGATTCAAGGAAGCTTACACTTTAAATACATAAGTATAAATAATAGAAAAATATTTTGCAAATTGGGTTTGTAAAAGAAGTTTCTTTTAAGGAGAAAACATTCCCCGTGTAGCACGACTTCCTATAACGCGAATTCCTCCAACACGTACACATCTACTTTTATTAATTTTATTATACTTATAAAGTTTCAAAAACAATATCTACTTTTTATGAACACAATTACAATAATGAATTTTATTTCGATACTGTGGAAAATTGATTATAAATGATATTGATTATTATTATTTATTATTAGAGTATATGTGTAAGGCTATCGTTACTTTATTTAACACTAATGTACAACGCTTATTGACAACTATGAACAACGACTCTCGACCAGAGACACACTGTTTTCCTCGAACGATACGCCATATAACAATCAACCCTCGTTCAAGGCGACAGCCCTTTTTATACCCCAGAATTTGGGACTTACGTGACTTATGTCACCTGACTTGGGGGATGGAGAAAGCTTAGGCCTTTCTTACTCTCTCCCACTCTCCCTCTTACGCACACCTGACACTCCAGCCGGCTATTTTGTCTATTTGTCCCGTAATTTATAGTACTACAATACACTTAACAATAATAAAACAATTCATTTAAATACATGATTTTCTAACACGTCAAGTCACCAGTAATTGATACGGAGTCAATTTGACTTCAAGTCATTATTGATAAAGAGTCAATTTCACTTCAAGTCACCACTATTGATAGAGAGTTGACTTGACTTCAGGTCACTGCTATTGATAGGGAGTTAACTTGATTTCAAGTCACTACTATTGATAGGGAATTAACTTGATTTCAAGTCACCACTTTTGATAGGGAGTCAATTTCACTTGAAGGCACTACTATTGATAGGGAGTCAATTTCACTTCAAGTCACTATTGATAGGGAGTTAACTTAACTTAGAGTCACCACTATTGATAGGGAGTTGACTTGATTTCAAGTCACCACTATTGATAGGGAGTCAATTTCACTTTAAGGCACTACTATTGGTAGGGAGTCAATTTCACTTCAAGTCACTATTAATAGGGAGTTAACTTGACTTCAAGTCACCACTATTGATAGGGAGTTGACTTGATTTCAAGTCACCACTATTGATAGGGAGTCAATTTCACTTTAAGGCACTACTATTGGTAGGGAGTCAATTTCACTTCAAGTCACTATTAATAGGGAGTTAACTTGACTTCAAGTCACCACTATTGATAGGGAGTTGACTTGATTTCAAGTCACCACTTTTGATAGGGAGTCAATTTCACTTGAAGGCACTACTATTGATAGGGAGTCAATTTCACTTCAAGTCACTATTGATAGGGAGTTAACTTAACTTAGAGTCACCACTATTGATAGGGAGTTGACTTGATTTCAAGTCACCACTATTGATAGGGAGTCAATTTCACTTTAGGGCACTACTATTGGTAGGGAGTGAATTTCACTTGAAGTCACTATTGATAGGGAGTTAACTTGACTTCAAGTCACCACTATTTATAGGGAGTGAATTTCACTTCCAGTCATTACTATTGATAGAGAGTTGACTTGACGTCCCCACTCTAAGATTAACCGCGTTATACCAGAGTCTACCGTATTACCAAAACTACAACTGCGAAGAATTAATCCTTCGATCGCGGACGACTCGGACACAAAACGCGCGCTGCGTGCGGGAGACCTTCTCGCGTATGCTCGATACGGTGCACGTTGAACGCACAAAGGCGTTTAACGCCCGATCGCGGTCAACGGGTGGAAATCTGCGCCGATACTCGTAAGAAATATCTAGAACGATCGTAAATCCATTTAAACAGAAATCCAGACGGAACTTCAATTTCTAGCAGGCATCGCGAGCCGCGTCGCTTCGAAAGAACGCGTTCGTGTACGGTTGCTGTATATCCGCAAAATTTTCTAAAATATTGCGGCAATTAGGGCGTGCCCAGCGGTAGTTCCCAGCAGCAAAAACGCGAAGATGAACCGTTTGCTCTCACCGCGTGGCTTCTTCGTCGTTCTTTTTTTGCACCTTGCGCTCAATAAGAGCGAGTTCCTACGATTTCGTGAAATTCACCGCGAACACTCGACTTCCCCACCCCGTTGACCCATACGTCGAACTGACTCAGCACCAACCACGGAAAAATCGACATACCACCCACGCGTTTTCGATTTTTTCATGAAACCACGATCCTGATAAGTCGTCTCGGCCCTGGACATCCTCAACGAGCGTTAATCGCCAAGTTGCAATTAACTCGAGCTACCTACACCCACACACCCACACCCCGCGCCCATTTTTTTTATCGCGTTTCTGCTAAATTTCTTCGCCGAGAATTTGCAGACTACCCGGTTGATTTGTAGAAGCGAGTTTTTGATTACTTTTCCGCGTTGTTCGCACGACTTTCGAAGTTTTTAACACATTTTACCGGTAATGGAATTTAATCGGATAGGTACAGATGCTTCTGTATCTACGTCGATTAATCCGTAAGTATTATCGTAATACCAGATACGGTCGAACCACTGTAACTCGAACTTCAAGGGATGAGCCGAGATCTTCGTACGTTACAGAGATTTTCGAAGCTTGGCGAAGTTTTCGAGTAAAAGAGATTTTTTAACCGATGAAAATTCAACGTGCGAAGGCATTGTACGAAGATTAATCATTTTTCAATCGTATCGGTTTGAGGTAAGGAATATCTCATTTTTGAAAATGAATTATTCAGTGTACAAATCTCTGAAGGTGATCGCTAGGAAAGAGGAACGCTAGGTGATTATTTGTTATTATTAACAATGGAACTACCGATGGTGAACGTACTATATGCTTATTTGTTTCATACCACGTACGTATATTCGAAATTAAAAGGGGTAAAGGCAAATTAATTTACGAATGTAATTAGTTCTCTATTTCGATATTTATCACTGAATATTTCGGCAAAAGCACAGTTAATAATTGATTAATTTTAAAACGAAGTTCGAAACAGGTCAACTTGGCCCCCTTTGCAACACCGGTGTTAAAAAGGTTTGTAATTTTGTTTTGTGTTAATGTATGATATCGACAGATTGTTGATCTTTTCGCTATTTCGATGACATTCACTTTTTCAGAAAGTATTAGTGTTTTAAATTTCCTCTTGGAATTCATCTTATTCAACGTAAACGAGAAAATGAAAAATGTGGGCGACGATGGAAATTATGCGTTTAGACAACGAAAAACAATTAGCTTTCGTGCATGTGCACGTGATTAAGAGACGAAATAAAGATACGGTCAGTGTCGTCTCACGTTTTCTATATTTTGTTATTCGAGACGATCCTAACCGTTGAAAGAAAGGATACAGTATCGAATTTACAGTTAAAGTTCGAATTGTAGAGATGAACTTCGACTTGTAGAAGTCTATTTCAAATTCGGGTTACAAAGGTATAATTGTGAATCTGACTATGTGACGAATAATTTGAATTGAAGTAAGTTTTATTTAAAAATTTTTTATCTTATAGAAAGTTTCGAGTTGTCGAGGTTAGACTGTATTGACCAAATTGCAAGTAAATTACGAACACCTTTTGAGATTCAAAATTAGGTGACTCGCCTTCTGTACAAAGTGATACACTAAAATATCTTTTTCAATTACAATAGTACAGAAAATATTTACAAAGGAATCGATAAGCTGCGACGAATATCTTTTCCAAGATCATTTTTTTTAAACGACCTTTGACTACGAAAATTAAAGTTCGTTTCGGACAATCGATCGTCGTACAAGACCACCATAATTGAACATCTATCGAAATGATAACTAATAGAAAAAAACCGATGAATATCTTAAAAATTTCAAAGTATCCTGGTTACGTACTTGTCGTGTAACTTCGACAAACATAAATTTCACATTTAACTTAAATTTTTGAAATCAAAGGTTTTTTCAAGGTCATGTCGTTAGACGTATCCAAACATATTCTAACATTGGTTATCATATGTGCCAGATACGCATTTACGTACAGAAAACCATCGATGACCTTGAAATCTCCGGAGGAGAAGACCTTGGACTATCAGCGTATCGATTTTTTTATACCATTCAAATTATACGTAAAATATTTTCAACACCACCGCAATTGGAAGATGTATTTAAATGGCCTTGTTCGAGTGGAGCTCCCTATATATACACCACGCCACTTCTATTTCAATAAATGAACAAATACGCATTTCGCAATCTATTGTCAGCTTTCCGCTGACACGTGAACCTAATTGTACCATTTCACGTTCACGCGGTGGATGTAAGTACGAGTTCTGAGTATACCATTTTACATTCGGGGTACTATCGATAAAAATTGAATTCTGTAGATTTTGTGATCGATCGGCGCGAAAACGAGACATTAAATTTACCTCCGCGTCCTGAAGAGAAATCCCGGCAATGGTTTACGCCGCATTGATAACGCCGTTTACATAAAACAGCCGTTTTATCGGACGCTACTTGATCCACCGAACATTTGGCCGCTCCTCCAACAAAAATTTGCAATCTGCCCAATAAAAATGAAGCACACCGTACCTATTGCCGGTTTGCCGGCGATCGGTGAAATATGATCCAATAATGCGATCGTCTATCACGTCGCACGGTAGCATTGATACGACGTATCTGCGACGTGATAGAGCGCAGACGAGAAACGAATTTCCCTGTAATCGTCCAACAAATTTCCCGTTTAACCCTGCCCACCAAATATAATTTATTCGACTTTCGTTGCACTTGGCAATTTTCGCTCGTCGATGTACCGTCGTCCGTTTGTTCGCTTGCAGACAGATAGATTTTTCTCAAGGGGTGACACCATTGTGTCCGTTAAAAAGAATTGCATCTTTTTCTCATTTTCTTCGAGTTTAAAGCGCGTAGAACGTTGCGTCGAAAAGATACTTCGAAATTCAAACATTTGGCGACGTTGCAGCGATAAGTAAACTTGTTTCACGTTTTTCTCGAAACTATCGAGTTGTACGGAAAGTCGTTTTGGTTTGTTTTCGGTGAGAATGAAACACGATTTTTTCAGAGTGTATAAACATTTTATTAAATGATGTATTCTCCATTTTGGAAAACGAAATCTCCGTAAGTACACATCCGATTCAGATGAAATTTTATAGAGATATTTCACCGAGAGTATTTCACAATGTGGGGTAGGATTTTTTTAATACGATCTCTAAGGATAGACGTTCGAACAATTTGAGAAATCGAATCTGGATGAAAAATTTCTATGTTTTTGTTTATATTTTCCGAAATAATTACAAGTTTTTAAATATTACTACTCCATTCCCTAAAAAATGTTACAGTAAAGATATTTGCAAACTTTCAGAAGTAATCGGTTAGCTACGTCTCTAGATAACTTGCACAACGTTAAAAACATAGTTTCATGAAAAACGAATTCAAAGTTTCCAAACGTATTATGTGTGAACCAAGACATTGAAACAGGCATGTAATAGGTTGCTCGATAAATTTTGTCGTTGGATAAGAAATGGAGTTATTAAGTTCGTCGTTCTATTTTTCCAAAGTAAAACAGTACTACTGTTTATTAAACATGTGTGAAGTTCCATATAAATCTATTGACTCGTTCGTAGATTTACAATTGTTCAAAGCTTACAATGTCATAGTATTTTTCTACAATGGAAAAAGCGACAAAACTCATTGTACAACCCAGTACACTGCTACACTCTTTAGCTATTTTTCGTACCTCGAAAAATAGATTCGTTCAAATACTGGGACCTTTCGCACATTTTATTCTTAAGACTCGAAACTACTGTTCGAGAGAAAAACGAGGAAAGCAATTTTTTTAACGCTCTAGTGTGGAATACCCGCTTAAGGGCTCGATTCAACCTAGAACGTCTCACACGCGGCGCCAGTCTCAAACGGAAAAAGAACTCGTTTAGCGTGGCCACTTTTTTCGTCTACAGCTCTCCCGGTTCGCTATATTTCGCGAGGCATTGTCCTCGTTTCCTATCCGCGGTTCTCCAAGCCAGGAAACATCTAATTATACTTTTTTCTTTGTCGCTTTCCGCTGTGGCGCTCCTCCATCGTTCCGTTGAATTTTCATGCTACACCCCCTCCTTCGACCACCACCATCACCACCACCCTCCCCCGCGATACGCATTCATGACCCTCTTCTTCTCCCCGTTACGCGTTATTGCTTCAATCATTCCGCGCCGGTGATTGTCTCCCGGCGCTGCACTCTCTCAGATTTTATTAAACTGCCGTCGCAATTGCATTTGCATACTTCTGCCCATCGTCCCTTTCTTCGCTTTCGTATAATTCCCAACGCTCCCGCCTCGACTCTTTCCTCGCGTTATTTACTCCTCGTTACTTCTCCTTCCGGGTCCTGTCGCAGTTCCACCTCCACGTCCCCAAAACTTGCTCACCAGATTTTTCTAAACTCGAGTCGCCTCTTTTCAACGTTCCAGGCACCGTTGACGCGCCGCCACCCTTCTTACCCCCTTGCCTTACCCCCACCCGGTTCCACGATCTCGTTAAAATCCTTTCTGAAGGCCCGGCGACTTCGTACACTGTTTCTCATTCCATCTTCCTTCCAATTTTTCAACGAGTCACTCCGTAGACCAGGTGTTTCTCTTTTTAACCAGGACGACAGCGACACCGATTATCGACTCGTCCTTCGGTTTCCTGGCATCTCGAGGACATTGAGGATAATACTTGGCATCTAGGCGATCTCTATTCTTTAGCGTTTTCAGGCTCTTCCCCCTGCCACCGGTTCAAACGAGTTCTTCGAAGCCAGAGACACGAAACACACCTAAATCTCGAAAAAGAAAGGAATTTTTCCAGACGAGTATGCTACTGACGTTTGGCGTCATCTCTTTTGAAGTCAGTTGCTCGTTCGAGTGGTCTTCGTTGGAAGTACGTCACTTTGACTTTAACGCTTTCAGATACAGTTGTTAACACGTAGAATGATAAAAAATGGTAGAAAAGTAAATGATAAATATGTTAGGTTGTTCGGAAAGTCATTTCGTTTTTTTTTTTTTGATGAAAATGAAACATGATTTTTTTAGAGTATATAAACGTTATATTAAATTATATACTCTCCATTTTGGAAAACGAAATGACTTTCCGAACAACCCAATATATAGTTAGAAGATGGAATATTAACAATCCCACCGTACAATTTGTATCGAGTTGTTTTAATTTTTCAGGATCAATTACAAAATGTAATAATAATAATAATTGTTTATTTTTAATAACAAGATAAACACTTTGTTTGGTAAACTTTATTTGATAAGAATACTTTATATTTTTTCTACATAGATTTTGACTGTAAAAGTATGAAACGAATAATGCATTGTAGTATGCTGTTGCAGATAAAGGAATCAAATTGGTAAACAAAATTTCGACACTTGTACTTCTATTAAACGCAAAATTTATTAATCAAAATAATCAATATTTATGATATCGAATCAACATAACGTAAGTGCACTTTTCAAAAACATTGCCATTTTTCTTAAATTTGTATCTTTAGGTAAGGTAAAGTCTTCGAATGCACTTTGCGGTGCATTTTTATTGCTAAATTTTTTCCAGCTAAAAAGTAATCTACATATTCAAATATGTGGTAATTTTTCGACGATATGTCCAACGTATGATGAAGAATTTCATAATTTCGTGCAATTTTTACCATATCTGTTTATTACAACAGGTTATTTTTACATAATTTTGTGCGTACTTGTTGCACTATCCTCTGCCTGCATTTATTGTTTTGCTATCTTTTAAGAAAAAATAATAAGTAAACCCTACAGTATACCGCCATACCGTAATCATAACTTTTTTTGAATCTAGACTGGTTTTCGGTATGTTTTGAAGTTTCATCGATATTAAACTATTGAGTTATACGTCAATAGTTATCGTATTGCATCTACATCTCCTCACAGGTTACAATCCTATGTAAAAATGTATCTGGTTAATTCCATGTATTATAAAAAGAAAAGTGCATACCTCCATACACCGTTGTTTCTAGGCATCCGTCAAATTGTGCAGAACATTTGATATTTTATTCTAGATCAACATAAAAAAAACACTAAACTACACGCCGACGACAGGAAAAATATAATTTATATGTCTTGGAACATATGAAGAGCTTAATGTTATGAGCAGCTTTCGCTGCATTATGATTACTCACTTTAACTCACAATCCGGCAAATTACAATAAAATAATCGTCGAAACGCATACAGCATCATTTAAACTAGCTTCATTGATATCCTATAAGCACCATCTTGTGCAAAATCAATTAAGATGTTCACTAAATGTCTCACGGTGAAAATGCATCGACAAAAAAAACAACAAAAAAAGGGACTCAGTTTACTATTTCCACGATTCGAAATTTTTAATATTATCCATATTATTTTTAATATTTCTCTCCGACAAACTTATTACGTTTAAATTATTATACGATGTTTCGTTAACATAACCCCAAAATTTGAGATTAATCGGAAAAGTAGATTTTGTTTTATACAAATGTAAAGAAATTTCCCAAATTCACCCATATTACTATCTAGAGCGTCAGTTAATCCACGCAAAACTACCAGCATTATCTATATTATTTTTAATATTTTTCTCCGATAAAATTATTACGTTTAAATTATTATACGACGTTTCGTTAACATAACCCCAAAATTTGAGATTAATCGGACAAGTAGACTTCGTTTTATACAAATGTAAAGAAATTTCCCAAATTCCCCCATATTACTATCTAGAGCGTCAGTTAATCCACACAAAACTACCAGGTCGAGAGATTAATTGTATTAAACCGGAAATAGCTATCTTCGGAATCTCTAGAGGCGCCACTGGTCAGAGATCAAGGTTAAACGTATTGTGGCTCCAGGCGAATGTGACTCTCGCTATCGGAAACTTTCTACCCGCCCCGTAAAAAAATAAATATTGCATTCTTCATCGTGCACGCGACAGGTTGTCTGTAAATCCTCTCCCAACCTTGTCGAAAGCGGAGAGTCCTTCTAGTCCGCGGATCGGAAAATGGCGGGGATAAAAAGCGGATAAAGCAAAGCTCGCTGTTTGCGACTACCCTTCGACGGTGCTCGGCTTAATTTTGATATTGTATCGACTTCCGGATCTTTCTTCTGCCACACCCATCCAGCCATGCCCATCCACCCACCACCCATCTTGCGTCCGCGCTTGCATCCGAGTTGATGGAGTCGAGAAACAGGCAATTATGGCGATGATGGCTTCGGAACTATCCTCTTAGACTTTCGATAAACGACTCGGGTGCTGCGCTTCTTATCCTGGAAAGTCTTCTCGATCCTGAGAGCATCGACCTGCTTTCCACTAGATACTTCTGTAGGTAAAGATAACGCGCGTACCGTTGCGTCGAATCGGTCACCTTATCAGCCTGTTGCGTCACGAGTGAGTGGAGAGGGCAGACGGGTAATCGTGGAGACGGAGGTATCCTTAATTAAAAAAGGTCATCGGGTGTCGGAGGAAAGAAAGGGTTCGAGACTTGAGGGATTTATGGCGCTAAATTGTACGGCGTTCGGGGAAAGTGGAAAGTGGGAAAGGTTAGGTCTACCGATGTAGACAGTGCTGCCATCTTGGATTTATGAAACTCCACAGCGAGGAATTGGAAATTATGCAAAATCTCGTAGATTCTTCTCGTGAAGAATCGGTAAATCTACAGCGCTTTGTTACAGGATTTCAGAATGAAATTAATAATAATTTGTCTAATTTCATAGGTACGATAACTGTGAACAGTAACTTTTAATCTTGTAATTTATACATTGAAAAATCTACGTACGTATACGGATTGTGTAAATTACAAGGTTAATAACTACGTTTATGATAAGTCTATGTAGATCTACGTAAATATATAGATAGTACAAATGACAAAGTTAAAAATTACACTTACGTTAAATCTACAAACTTTTTTTTCTATGTGCAGACAAGTTTAACGGCTACATTTACGTCAAATCTGCGCAGATCGACGAAAATATACGGATTTTGTTCCCAAGTTTCATTTTCAAGTATAAATTACAAGATTAAAAATTACTATTCGCAGTTGTCGCAAGTGTAAAGTTATACAAATTATTATTCATTTCATTCCGGAATCCTTTAACAGAGCACCACAATCATTGATTCGTTCGATCTAAATCGAGACTAGTAGATCTCGCATAAGCGAGATAAAATCCGTAAAGGTGGCAACACTGGATGTAGACACGTCTGATGGACTCGTCGATGAGGCGAATTAATAGACTCTGCCATAGAGGTTGGGACCTTTGGTGATCGATCGAGCGATATGTCCTAGAAATCTGGAAAGATTTAGTCTCGGGTTAAAGGAAGTACGGAATAATTTTTGCTCAAGTTGATGTATTCCAAGACCCAACACGACTCCTGGAAGGAATTGCAATTTTTGCTCAAGTTGATGTATTCCAAGACCCAACACGACTCGCAATTCCTTCCAGGTGTAGTTTCCCGTGATACGGGCTTAAAATCTCGTTGATCGAAGTTCAACTCCGCAACGATTATAGGAAAATATTATTAACGCAATTCGCACAGGATGGGGTCCCGAAGGTACCAAAGAGATCGCTCACGAGGCGGATGTGCCAATATCGTTAAAGATTCCTGTTCCAATTAGGGGCTAGACGAATCCCATCGGCAAATAGAGACTCGATATTTGCGACCGAATAAACATTTACTTTACGTAAACTTCTTATTAAACTTAGCAGCTTCATAATTCGAGGATTCCGCGAAATTAATAAACTTCCTGATTAAATTTCGCGCCGAACCCACCGATCTCGTAGAACGTTCACCGTCGCTAGTCCGGGTCGTCTCTTTCGAGCGTAACCGAGTCATGGAACAGGTAATTAACTCCTCTCTTCTCCTTTTACGTTTCTACCTCTCGTCCTCTTTCTTTTTCCGCTGGGAACTCGAAGCATTTCTCGAAAGTTTCCGCTCGGGAGTACGCGGCACCGGAGGAATCCTAAAACGGTGGACCGATTATTTACCGAAACGTGTTCGAGATAACCCGAAAGAGAAAAGACTCGTTTCGTTAATCGAGAAACACCGTTTCGAAGCAACATTATCGAAATATTATTGGACGACCTCGAATATCGAGGTTCGTCCAATTATCGAGGTAACCGACCGAACAAGGAGCTCCACTTATACGCTATATCCCCGTTACCTATAACCGACCCTCGACCTCTAATGTATACTATTACCCGGCTAACCGATCGAATTTTTCCCTCGATAAACGAACCGTAGTCGTCTCTGCAACTATTGCACCAACAGTGCACACTTCGACTCTCTTGTTGATTACTTCGCTATGTATATCGCAACATGCGTTTCTCAAGTCTAAGAGAATTTATAAAATTGTTGAAAACTGTTACTTTTTTAATCCAGTATAATTTTACACTTAAAATCGTCTAATTTTTATCTGGGACAATATTTGATTCGACGAATAGTTCGAGATTTAGTTTAAAAGGACTATTTCGAGTCGAATTTCGAAGATTTGATACGAAAAGTTAATAGGTTTACGTACAATGTATAGGGTGTTCGTTTGAAAACTTTAAATCTATGTTTCTCGAAAACGACAGATTGTCGGAAAAAATTTTACATAGAAAAGTTTCTCGGTTTCAAGGGAAGAATATAATTGTTTTACTTATTTTTCAAATTACAAATTTTCATGCGTAGTAAAATAAATCGCATAAAAATGTGTAACTGTTATCGATTTTTCATTAAACAATCGTAATAAAATAATACGGAAGTTTCGTTCGTACGATTTAATTTTCCATCGTTTACTTTCGAAGTAGCACGACTAAAGAAAATTCATTATTTTATTAAATATTTCTTTATGACGAAATCTGATAAAAATTTCTTCTCTGCAAAAGTTTGTTCCTTTTTTGTGCATAATCAGGAATCTGCAAATAAAAATATAGGTTTACATTTAAAAGAACAAAGTTACCCTTCGAATAACCTTGAAAACTTTCAGCAAATAAGAAACAGTTGCATCTCTCCTTTGAAATCGAGAAACTTTTTTATTTAACATTTTTCCCAAAAATGTGTTTTTTGTATACTTTTCTATATACTTAAATTTAAACTTTTCAAACAAACACCCTGTACGTATAATTTTCAATTTATTCAACTGTTGAAATTTTCAAACAATTAACACAACGATTCGTGTTCACTAACATACTAACTTACTATAAAGGAAAATACGCTTCGATTATTTTTATAATACCATAATAATTATAAATAGCGGTAGCTACGAACCGTTTATTAGAGCGAACAAAAAAATACCGATCGATTATTTTTTCAATGCCTCTCATTTTTTCGAGACCTACGCTCCGAAGGGACAACGATTGTAGTAAAATTACGATAAAGACGAACGAACGTAGACATTACGGACGAAGCGGTAATTGAATATCGAGAACGAAGCGGGTTGCATTAATGCACGACTAAAATGTCATTTTAGTTTCAAATCAAATCTGACCAGTAGTTTCTTATTAGCCACGAGCATTCCTGGGCCAATGGCCTCGCTTCCCTTCCATATAAACTCGGAGGAGTTGAAACGCGTTTCATCCAGAATTTCTGATTATTCTGCTCTTACTACTTGCGGCTGACTTGTCGTTTCCTGTTCTACTCGCACCACGGTTTAACGCTGCAACTTCCTGGAAGTTTATCGCGGGTTGAGATGCGATTGAAAATCAATGAGATCCGTCAGTGAAACTGACGCGAAAACTTACTCGAGAGGCAGCTGGAGGAAACGGTAATGCGGAAAAGTATTTTCAAATAAATGGTATCATCTTTCCATACAGAAATTGAGATTAGACTTAAGCGACGCGTTTTAACCACACCTCGCCTCTCACAATCCAACGTGTTTGTTATGTGTTTTATAATCAACGTATCCGTGTATCTACATACAAGCAATAAATACATTTAACGATAATAATAATGTCGAAGAAACGAACGAAAATTGAGCTTCCTTTGGACGTACATTTGTACATTAAAAAAAATGATTTAGTCAATTTTAAAGGAACACTTAAATGTTTTCCTTCTACTTTTATTATTATTCTATATTCTTCTACTTGTAGTATTATTATAGGTTGTCTCGACTGAATGGAATTATTTAAATACTTGTCTGATTTTTTGTTCTATAAGAAAACTTTCGGGGAAAATTTGCACCGTTTCTGGAATTGTTTTTCAAGGTTATTTTTTACGAGATTTCAAGATCATCGGTTTTCATTCGAACGATAATCTATAATTCATTTCCTTGTTGTTGTAGATTATAAAAAATTAAAGTCAACGAAAATAATAACCATACCGTGTCCAGCATTTATTTTCGAGATATTTACACCGGAAGATGTATAAACTTTCCTAAAAATTCGAATTATACATTCGAACACTGGCTGTTACTGAAATCGAGAACCAAAGGTACTTACCTTTCGCCCTTCATTTGCAGCAGTTTACAAGTGCTCAAAATGGTAACCGTCGACTTAAATTCATACTCGAAATATGATAATACTACTTATTTACTTATTTTTACTGTTTATCTTTCAATTAATTCGTCGTAGCGTTGTGGACTTTTCACGGTAAACGATACTTTTCAATTTGCCATTAACGTGTCAGAGAACGTTGAAATATCTCCCAACGCAAATACCTTGAAAATAAATCTTAAGAACGGCACGGTCGGTATACTCGTTGAATGTGTTTTCGTATGCTCAACGAGAATGAGAAAAAAATACATAAGCGACCGATCGAAAAAAAAAATATCGATGACCTTGAAATCTTGTAAACGAAAATATCCTCGAGGAAACGATGCAACTCTCTCTCTCTCGTAAAAGAGTAATATCTAATCGACGCGATTCCGTTTAATCGTGACCACCCTGTACAACGGAAACGTGAAAGTTCACGGAGACCGAAGCCCGCGTAATTTCCAACGAACGTTGTAATTTTTCCCCGCTAAAACATTTCTTCCGTCGCATTAAATTTCCCGGACTCCGAACCGAACGCTAAACTCCCCACTCCGTCCGCTCAACGCCATTGTCACATAATTCCCAACCGTTCCTGGTTTATCTTTCCGGCTGAAAAATTACCAGCCACTGTCAGAAGTACTGGAAAGTCATCGGTGGGATGATCCAGCGAACAAGAAGCAGGGTTTCCGATAACCCGGGGCGCAACTCTCTATCTCTGGTGCTCGTTCGTGCACACCGCGGCGCTCTGTTCCTCCGGCTCCCTGACGTGACAAAGTGGCGTGGGTGAGGGGGGGTGAGGGGTACACGGAGGTCCGCGCCGTTCCTCCAGAGATATCTACAGGCAGGCAGCGTCGATATAACCGGGTTCTCCTTCGCAACTCTGATCGACAAAGTTCCTCCTGACAGCGCCGCGAGCACACAGACGCGAAAGTTAGCGCTACCCTCTAGCTGTCCTCGTTCCTCCCAGCTGGTGAGGGTTCGTGGTTTCTTCGTCGCACAGCCGAGCGTCCCGCGTCCCCGTTCTGTCTCCGATTCCTACCAATGCGAAGAACACGGACCCGTATACCTACATCGCGTAGCAACTTCCACGAAGATGGGCCAACTTTGATAAGATACCCGTTTACCCTCCTCTCCGATTGATTATCTTCCCTGCTGGTATCCGTGGATTCCAATGAGGGATCGCGGCCCTGCCATTTTACGTCCGCGAACAACGACTCGAACGCTCGGTACCTAGCCACCGTCTGCCAGGCCTGGAACTTACGATGATCTCTCATTCACGGCTCCAGTCAATTCCAATCGCCGATAGCGGATACCCCAGGAGAGAGTCTTGTTGTTGTCCTATC
Source organism: Ptiloglossa arizonensis (assembly GCF_051014685.1). NCBI lineage: Eukaryota > Metazoa > Arthropoda > Insecta > Hymenoptera > Colletidae > Ptiloglossa > Ptiloglossa arizonensis. The sequence goes on along the minus strand of NC_135048.1, from coordinate 8,543,896 downwards.
TACCGCGCCGATCGCTGTTCGTTACCGCCACGAAACGGCCAGAACGTTCATCTTCGACGATGAATTAGCTCCTGGACCCGAATTAGGCTGCAACGATTCGGCCAACGCCAATTGCCGATTGTCGATTCGGAGATTCTTGTTATTGCCTGGTGTATGGTCTGCGTTCTAACTGGAGTTGTACAGACGAACAATTAACGTGGATAACGATGGAACTTGAACGTTTCAAGTATTTTCAGCGAAAGGATAGAGCTCTAGTATACTAGGTTGTTCGATGAATTTGTTTTACATTGTAAACAAATATTCTTGTTATTGCCTGGTGTATGGTCTGCGTCCTAACTGGAGTTGTATAGACGAACAATTAATGTGGATAACGATGGAACTTGAATGTTTCAAGTATTTTCGATGAAAGGATAGAGCTCTAGTATACTAGGTTGTTCGATAAGTTTTATCGTTTTTTCCATTGTAAAAAAATACTATGACACTTCAACTTTGAACAACTGTAAATATACGAACGAGTCGACAAATCTACATGGAACTTCGCACATGTTTATCAAACAGTATTTCCATTTTTAGAAAAATAGACGACGAACCTAATAACGCTTCACTACTCTTATCATACTCGATGAACTTTGAATTACGAACTTGACTTGTTCTAAGAATTCTTTATCAGACGATTATTTTGTTTCTTAACTTTTACCAGTAAATGTGTTTGCACTTTGTATTACGAACTTGACTTGTTTTAAGAATTCTTTATCAGACGATTATTTTGTTTCTTAACTTTTACCAGTAAATGTGTTTGCACTTTGTATTACGAACTTGACTTGTTTCAAGAATTCTTTATCAAACGATTATTTTGTTTCTTAACATTTTACCAGTAAATGTGTTTAAATGGGCGGGAATTTATAATAATAAATTCGGATAATTAGGATAAAATCGGTCTTTCGTGTACTTCGGAAATCGGTAATTCCGTGAAATTCCTCATTTTGTTACAGACACGGTATACGCCATACGACAAACAGCAAACTGACTTTGATTTCGAACAATTTAATCAATAAATCCGACGTTGTTGCATAGCATCCGTTGCCAATCTGGACACGATCGTAGATTATCCCTTGTTCCTTTTTGTCGCGCTGATCGATCGATCGGATTTGTCGCTGTACAACGTACAGTGAGGTCGAAGCCCAGAAAACCTGGCATAAATTATAATAGGTTGCTCGATAAGTTTTGTCATTTGATAAGAAATAGAGTTATTAGGTTCGTCGTTTTATTTTTCTAAAGATGGTATTACTGTTTGATGAACATTTGTGAAGTTTCATCTAGATCTGTCGACTCGTTTGTATATTTACAATTGTTCAAAGTCGAAGTGTCATAGTATTTTGTTTTACAATGGAAAACACGACAGAACTTATTGAACAACCTAGTATAACTCGGCTTTTGTGGCAACGTAACGCATAATTGGACAATACTAATGGAAAACGATAATAAAAAAGACAGAAATAATCAAAATTGTCTTTAGTAATATAACCGATTAACTCGTAATCGTGTAATAGTCTTTATAAACTTATAATTGTAACGTTTGTAATTATAAACATTTATATGATATAATTACAGAAGTTTATTATATTACACTTCGTTCGAAGAATTGAAATCCTCGAATGAACTAGTTTGTTCAGAAAAGGTAACGTTCGTATAATAATCTTTATAAACTTATAATTGTAACGTTTGTGATTATAAACATTTATACGATATAATTACTAAAGTTTATTATGTTACACTTTGTTCGAAGAATTGAAATCCTCGGATGAGCTAGTTTTTTCAGAAAAGGTAACGTTCATATAATAATCTTTATAAACTTATAATTGTAACATTTGTGATTATAAACATTTATATGATATAATTATAAAAGTTTATTATATTACACTTTGTTCGAAGAATTGAAATCCTCGGATGAACTGGTTTGTTCAGAAAAGGTAACGTTCGTATAATAATCTTTATAAACTTATAATTGTTACGTTTGTGATTATAAACATTTATATGATATAATTACAGAAGTTTATCATGTTACACTTTGTTCGAAGAATTGAAATCCTCGAATGAACTAGTTTTTTCAGAAAAGGTAACGTTTATTGTCTAAGACAGAACTGCACAACTGGCAGCCAAGTAGCTACACTTGGCTATCACGTTTATTCAATTTCCTTCGTTCGTAGCGTTATAGCTCATCGTGGAAGCTCTCTCCACTTTCGTCTAAAGTGATGGTGAGACAGCCCTCGATAAGTGGTAGTGGGAATAACATTCGATCCGTACATCGATCGTATTTTCTTTTTGTCGATTTAGAAACAGCACAATATTTATTCTGTGATGTGAACGTCTTTTCAACATGGAGCGACGATAAATCGACAAGGAGAATAAACAATTCCAAGATAATTGGAAGTATAAATATTTATAGTACTTAGAAAAGAACTGGAAAGATAAGAGAGTGAGAAGTCTGAGCAAATTTAGACGGAGGTCAGAAATGAAGGAAGTGAGATATTGTACGAGTGAAGAGGAAGGGAAAATGTATGAAGAGGAGTATGTATGAAACGAGGAAGGAATAGAGAGCTGACAAGACAACATTGGGAGATTTTTGAATGTTGAAGATCAAGAAGAAAAATGGTTTAGATGGTTAGAAAAAAAGAGAAAGATACTGGGATGAAAAGATCAATTAATGCAAAACTTTGAGTATTAATTGAAGCTACAGTTCAAATAAAATTGAAATGTTATTTTGGTTATTTTTCTTTCTTTTTTAATATAATTGTTGGATAATTGTACATAGCTTATACAGTTTTCATATAGTTTATATTGGCTTATGAGAGAATATTATCAGTCAAAAATTCTATTATTTTTAAAGGAAAAATACGTTCTTCTAATTTTCTACAAAATTTGACACTTTTTATAGGTTTCACTCGTCGCTTAAATGAATTTGACGTGAAAGTGTAGGGTAAAAAATAGAAAATTTCAGAGTTAGCGAGTTATATCAATGGCTTTCGTCGTCGACTTCATTTACTTGGACTTCAACTGCAAAAAGTTAATTCAACTCATTTTCCCTTCTTGCTTGAAATTGAAAAATAAATTTCCAATTGTTCCCAATGACTACTATAATCGAGAAAGTTTTGAAAGAATTTAAAAGTCGTTTTGCAAAATTCCGCGCGACGGAAGGTTATTCACTTCTTTATAATAATCAATTTAGTGAAAGAATAGAAGATCGATAAAAATATTTACAACTGGAACTCTGTAACTTACAGAATTATGTTTTTTTGAAATCTAGAAAGGAAACAGGTGTTGCGTTTTGATACAACTCTTAGATACAAATTTATAATCAAATACAACAAATTTTGCAAATAATTGTGCTTGCAAATAAATTTATTTACGTACTAAGTTTTCTTAACTTTGTACATACTTGTGGAGCCAACAATTCATAATATTAACATTTTTCTGAAACAATGAACATGAACATTTCAATATTATCTCGAATACTCTAATTATACTAACTTCTTATTAATAACTCCCATTTATTTAAATTACGTAATATAAAGTTCCTTAAGTATGATAAGAAGTCAACATTTAACTGCGATCGTAGTATCATCGCGAAGATAATAAACCAATATAAAGAATATGGATCTGTTAAAACGGCACGACGAATCAGTAGATCGTAAAAAACAAGTCAAAGATCAGATCGCCCAATTTGTAAAATCCTCGAATTCGGTTCTAAAAGAAATACGCTATCGTACACGCGAAACTTTCACTCCTGGGTCCCAAATCTTATAAAAGTTAACCGTTCATTACTGTACTTTGTTTCTTGACTTTTGTCGGTAAGTGTAGTTCTTCGTTGAAAAGAGGCAAGGTGGATCCTTGGGGTATTAAATAATAATTCGAGCGAAACGAACTATATTCTCGTGTAGTAAAGGTAAACGAACGTGCGGTCGAGTTTGCGTACAAATTATCCGGGTTAAAAATCATTCGGGTATCTGAAGTAAAGTTCGTTCGGTTATCTAGGGTAAAAATCGTTTACTTATCCGAAACAATAATCATTCGGCTATCCGAGAATAAAATTTGTTCAGTTATTTGGGATAAAATATGTTTGTTTAACCGTAGAATACTTATCTAATATAAAATACGTTCGTGTATCCTAGTTAAAATTCGTTCAATTATCCGGGGCAAAATTCGTTCAATTATCCGAGATAAAATTCGTTCAATTATCCGGGATAAAATTCATTCACTTATTCGGGATAAAATTTGTTCGTTTAACCGTAGATTACTTATCTAATATAAAATACGTTCGTGTATCCTAGGTAAAATTCGTTCGGTTATCCAAGGATAAAATTCGTTCACTTGTTCGGGATAAAACACGTTCGCTTAACCGTAGATTACTTATCTAATATAAAATACGTCCGTGTATCCTAGGTAAAAATTCGTTCAATTATCCGGGGCAAAATTCGTTCGGTTATCCGGGGATTACCATCCACCGGAATCTCTCCTGGCAGACCCACATCTCGAACACCGAATTCACTTAGCGCGTGTCCAAAGACGCGAAACGCGTCCTTTTAGTTCGAAAGAAGATCCAATTAAAAACGAGAAGCTGACTGACTGACGGTAAACGCGGCGACTAGCGGCCCGGAACGCGATTAACCCTTCCGTGCCGCGGTGACGCAGCAACAACACCGGACCGTGTAACTCGTTGCGACACCGAGCGGATTAACATGCGAACAGAGTTCGCTGGAAGCATCGAGGAAATTACGAGACCGAACGGAGGGGCGGTAGGGGACCGGGGAGGCTGGTTAGCCAAACTCGAATTCGCTCCGTAGGTCCTGATTAAGGGCGGGGCGTGTTTGAAAAAAATTGCACTCGTTAGTCGGAAACACGGGCGTGCCAGCGACGTAGAAGGGGAAAAAGAACATTTCCAAGTTATCGAATAAATTTAACGAACCACGGCCAAACTCTAAGAGGCTTCTTGTTCGAAGGCGCGGCGCTCGCGGCTCGAGTTCGCGCTAGAGGCTCCTCATTATCGATGCTTTCGGCGATATATAAAAGCGGCGTTTACATGACAACTTGACATCGTTTTCACCGCGGGCGCAAATTACATCGAGCTCGTGCCGGTTTTGAGAACACACACGCCAACGCGACCCGCTACCTCAGACATTGTTGCGTTCCAGTCGGTTCGAAGCGTTCCAAGTTCTCCTGGAAACGACTGGCCGAACGTAACTCGCCCAACCGACCCCGTTTACTAGCTTTGCGCCGAACTTAGACCGGAATCGGTGAAACGCAACTTTTTCAAATGTGATTCGTAGCGTAAACGGTGAAACTCAATCGAAGGGGAGAAATTTGTTCGCGCAAATTTAACAACAGGGATTATTAATTCGGATAAATGAAAATGAAATTCACAGCGGACAAAGAATTGTTCACCGACCGGTTATTTGGTTACCCGATTTTTCAGGTACGAAGGAGAAAAATTTGTTCTCGGATAATTTACCAACAAGGATTATTAAGTTGGAATAATGAAAATGGAATTGTCCAGTTATGGAGATGAGAATTGGCTTTAGTTGGTATTCTATACAAGTTCGGGATAGTTATTTCTTGAAAGGAATTTTTTTCATGGTTTAGAGATTACAGCATCGAAAATAATCGATACGATTTGAAAATCTAGATACAAGCACAAACCAACGACCATCCGTGGTAGATTCATCCACCTGTCGTAAATTGGAATGTTTCTAAATATAGAATACTTAATTAAAGACCTCGAAGCAAGAGAGATACTCCATTTTTTTATAACTTTTTAATTATTGCGTGCAATGTACACGTGAAAAAAGATCTGCATCGTTTGGTCCAATTTGCATAAAAATTCAATAACAAATGAACGATTCATTACAAATTTTGGACTCGCTTTATTATCGTTTTATGGAATGCGAATGTAGATACGAACCTGCCTCCGTTTTAAAATAATTCGAAAGAAAGAAAAATTGTAATTTTACCATCATAGATTATTCGATCTGTATCGAACGAGCATCTAAAAATAATTTTAAAGTTGCGATGATCGATCAAAGTACGATTCTTAATTTTAACGAACACAATAACAGTCGCTTCTGAAAGGTGATCGTCAATACAGAAAAGGAGGGATTCAAGATTTCCCAATACCATATTCTTGAATGCAGTAAAGACCATGTGGCTACTATCGGTGTCAACATACCAACCAATACTCCTATTATTTACCACTTTTCTATAACGAGAGATATTGAGTACAAACTATCGGTCGAGCTCCAGGATTCACTTTACAATGCTCTTTTGCCACTGAAAAAGGCAAAATATAACGACGTAATGCAGTTAGCCACCAACTACGTAATGAACAGCCCTTTTATAAGTCTCTGAAGTGTACGTTTATCGAGGATGAACATTTTTCCACGGACAATGATGACAAACAGGATCAAGAATGATGTTATATTTCGTTATTTAAAGAAAACGTCAACATGTTTTTCTTCATAATTTGTCAATAGAACAACGATAAATCGATAACCTATGTCTTTCATTTTTTTTTTACACATCAACAACCGTTTTTGTGCAAATCTAAGACAGCTCCAGATTTCTAAGATTCGTTCAAAATTCAAATAGAAATTATTCGACTCGATAGCTACCACTTATTGCGCGAAAATACATATTTTTCAATTAGTGCTTTCTTTTTAATTGTAAGTTGAAACAATAATTTTAGAAAAATTTGTTTTCAGTTTACTCAAGTTTGGTAAAAATGGAGTTGCATACCTTTAGCTGAAGAGTCCTTGATTTACTTTATAGTATAATTCTCACCAAGACTGATATAGTTTTTACTAAATAAAAAGATGCGTAGGCCCGAGAGAGGTGTGAAACATCGTTGACCATTTTAAAAAATAAAATAAAGAATAGAAAGAACCCCATAGTTGCTATAACTCGAACATTTTGATAAATTTAACGTGTACGCAACTTTGTAAATGGTATTTGTTAGGAACCCCCTGACGGGCACCAAGGGAAATCGCCTTCCGCGCAACACGGGAGACATAACTATGATGCAAGATGATTAATCGCTCGATAATAATACAAACGATAAATCCAGAACACGAGGTGAAGAAAAAATGTATCGACATAGCATTTTCCAACGCGTGTTACGCAATTGTCCGAACAAATACGATATTTTTTACCTCGATATCCCTTAAATCAGCGCTAAAAGATCTATTAAACGTAATCGATGATTTTACCAGTCATCTGTTAATTTTATCCGAAGCAATAAAATGGCAACACAGTCGAAGGGGCAATTGTGTTGCGTTTTCATATTTTATACGGTCGAATGAATTTATATTTACCAGAGATCGAAATAAACAGTTATCTTTGCTTTTCGTTTAAGAGAATATATGTTTCTATGGAATTTTTATGGAAAGAAATATCACCGTTAGGAACTTCTTTAAAAAGTGTTTTTACAGAGCAAATACTTTAGAATCTGTGTAACGAATATTACATGAAAACCAGGTATTTTCGAACATTCGTTAGAAAAGATTGATTAAGATAAATAAAACTACTAAACTATTAGTTATGAGTTTTCTTGGCAATGTAATACCGTATTAGCAATATATTTATTTAGAATAAACGATAGAAAAAACGTAACGTAAATGAATAATAGTTTCGTAAAAAGGATCGAACAAAAAAGAGAACTCGTCGAGAATAATATCTAATAACATTCCTTTCTAACTTAAATGAACTGAAATGCATAAAAATTCTACAATATAATATGTAGATATATAAGCAGAATGTTTTCGACGGTTATTGCATACCGCAGTCATTTTGATTTTTCTCATAATAGCTTAAAATCGTTCAAAACATTTTATACTTCTATACTCTGTTTATATTCCGAATTATAAGAATTGCAGACAATTTTGTTCATTATTGTTCTGCTTTGAAATTTTTTTTAGATGTTAATTCTTTCAAAAATGTTAAACATTTTTAAATGTTTCTTCTTTTGTGTATATTTGTATTTCTTTTTTTTTTTGTGTCTGCAACGTTGAAAAAGTTACAAATTAAAGTGTCGCACAATGTTTTGTTAATCTACTTTATTTGGACAGAGCTATTCAGTCGGTTGTCGGTACGACTGTCTACTGTGAGTTGGTTTGACGAGAAACTAGCGAAACGTTTCGTTTCGAGTTTATTTATATGTGTCCCTGGAAAAGAAACGCATTTTTCGAGGACTCGTTGGTGGCTTTTTTCTTTAATCACCACTCTGTTCGGTGAGTCCAAGTAAGAACGAATTCGTATTAAGTTACATAGGCGTAGACTTTCAATAAAACGTCAAGTATTCATAAACAGAATAATTTGCTTAAGGTTTAGGTACTACCACTGATTCAATAAGTTGTTTGTTACGTAAAAATTGATATAATTTAATATTCGTAATAATCGTTAATATTTTGAAAATTATTTATAGCAAAAAGAACTAATTTGTATTTATTGCTTGTTCAATTTTGCTTGCTTTAATTTTAGCATGACTTATATCTATGAAAATTGTAATTATATAGATTTTACCTAGATAGAAATTAGTATATGTGAAGTTATATTATTTTTAATAAATACAAATTAGTTCTTTTCGCTGTAAATAATTTTCAAAACATTAGTGATTATTATGCACATTAAATTGTATTCATTTTTTCATTGTGAACCATTTATCCAATCAGTGATAGTATTTAAACAGGAACGAAATCACTCTGTTTCTTAATAATTAACGCTCGATTAAATGGCTAATATTTTGAAAATCATTTATGACGAAAAAAACTAATTGGAATTTATTGCTGGTTTAAGTTTGCTTCCTTTAATTTTAGCATAACTTGTTTCTGTGAAAATTGTAATTATATAGAATTTACCTAGATAGAAATTAGTATATGTGAAGTTATATTATTTTTAATAAACACAAATTAGTTCTTTTCGCTGTAAATAATTTTCAAAATATTAGTGATTATTACGCACATTAAATTGTATTCATTTTTTCATTGTAAACCATTTATCCAATCAGTGATAGTATTTAAACAGGAACGAAATCATTCTGTTTCTTAACAGCTAACATTTGATTAGGCTACGCCAATGACGCAGTATTCTTTTTCACTCCATCTTGCTACGGTCACCATTGAACTTCATCTTTGGCCAATAGCGATTCCGTTACATATTTATTAGCACAGATGAGTTCTCAATCTCGTAAATAAACTACCATCCTCGAATAAACTACTCAAAATTTCAGTATTTGTTACAACGATCGAGAACAATTGTTCAACACCGAGTAACAAAATATCCGTCGGCCACATTTCTCTTTTTACATTTCCTAAGTTCCATTGAAATCGAAACCTTTATTATCAAACATTTTCATTTGTTCTCCCGTAAACGTGGAACGTTAGAAGACATTTCAAAAGATTCCACGTTTCGTGTTCCAAACGAAACACATTAAGAAGTTTCACTCGTGGCACACGCTCTCTCAACACTTTGTTTTTCATCGTTTTGTAAATTATCCATCGTGACGCCCGATGTAAAGGACACCTATATATACAACACCCTGGGAAATGTTTGTTTTATCGCGGAAAAAATCGTCCCACTCTGCGACCCGTTTCGTCTTTCTTATCGCTTACCAGAAGCACCCAAAGCCACGAAAGGTTCCTGAAAGCAGAACTTTAATCTTTATTCATTATTTTCATCTAGTATCCCGTTCGCGGCCGAATAAAATCCCCTATGCCGACAGTCCACTTACTCAACGTCCGACTTGATGCGGCTTGTCCCTGTTTCCTTAATATTCGCCCGCGCTCCACCCCCTTCCTTTCCCACCGAATACTCCCGAGCGTAATACCCCGAGGGATTATTCCACAGTTTTCTCTTCGTCGCGACGCCCTCCCGTAGCACGCGGTAAGCGATGCGCTCGGAAAAATTAAAGTCATCGAGACCAGAGTGAAAAGAACGTAATCCCGGCTCGCCCTAATTAGATCACGCGGCAACGTCGCGTCATCGCGAAGTAGAAACCTCCCACCGATAATTCGATCGAAAATCCTACGAACGCGTAAACTGAGCAATTAAGAGGAATCGATCAAATTTATAATACATCGAGTCGTGCTCGAAGTTTCGACGGTTTTTGTTTTACACCTGACTTCAATGCCAAATATCGAGAGTATTATAGAGATGTAATTGAAACTTAAGTCCGTAGCGTTTTCAAAGTAAAATTCCAAGGTAATTTTTAAATATTTATACACGTTTACGGAGTATTGTAATTTTGGCATAGGTTTAAGGAAAATGTAGCTTCAAGAGCGTAGTTTCAAGGATCGTGGCTGGTAGAGGGCAATAGGAGAGGAGGTAGGAATCGGTAAGGGTCAGAGCAAACCCAACGAAAAGACGGTTGACGACGGGGGGCTTATGTGTACAGTTAGCGAAATCTGGCCAGCGTGTGACTGTGTGTAACAGGAGTGAAAGAAAGCAGCTAAGGGCCTTTCCTTTTTTCGTAAAGAAAGGCAGTGTTGAGCCGAGGAGTGTTGAGCCAAGCAGTGTTAAGCTGAGAGTCGTGAAGAGTTATATGCTAGGTTGTTCAATAGGTTTCGTTGTTCGATAAAACTTATCAAACAGTATAAGTAGTACTAGGTTTTATGGAACGATAAAACTTATCGAACAACCTATCAGAGTTGTATCATAATCGCGTTATTTACTGTTATCTAGCTACTGTCCAAGTATTAATTATTTATAATTAATAAATTATTTCACTGTCGAACGTTTCAAAGTGAAAACTTTAGAAAAGTGAACGTTTAACGTAGCTCACAACGAACAGACAGCTTTAAACAAACACTGAACCAGAGTATACGTTCAAATCGCGAAATCAAAAGTAAATCACAGATATCGATTTGGAACACAAGTTCGGAGAATTTTCAAAATAAAATTCGAAGACAATTTTTATATATTTATACATATATTTATTCCGTTAGATATTTTCCATCTTGACCTAGTACTTTTTGCCATCTTTGGGGCAACTTCATTATCCCAGTCTCCCAGAACTTATCTTTTTGGACGAACTCGTCTACATACTTCTTGCCAACCTCCAAAGAACCCAGATTTTTCCCATTAAGAGAATTTTTCAGCGACCGGAATAAGTGGTAATCGAAAAGTGCCTAGTCGGGTGAATACAGTGAGTGAGGCTGGACATCCCAACTAAATTGCACTAATTTCTGACACGTCTGCAAGAAAACACGAGATCTGGTATTGTTCTGGTGGAAAACGACACCCTTACGATTGATCAGTTTCAGTCCCTTTTCATCGATTGCTACCTTCAATCGATCTAATTGTGAACAATATTTATCCAAACAATACCAATTTGTCGTTCGATAAATCTTATTGAACAATACCAATTTGTCGTTCGATAAATCTTATTAAACAATACTATGTTGTTCAATAAGTTTCGTCGTTCGATAAAACTTACTGAACAGTATACTATAGTACTAAATTGCTCAATAAGTTCTGTCGTTCGATAAAACAGTACTAAATTTGATTGAACAGTATAGCAATAGGTTGCTCGATAAGTTTTGTTGTTAGATAAAACAGTGCTACATTTGATTGAACAGTATAGTAATAGGTTACTCAATAGGTTCTGTCGTTCGATAAAACAGTACTACATTTGATTGAATAGTACTACATTGAACAGTATAGTAATAGGTTACTCAATAGGTTCTGTCGTTCGATAAAACTTTTATCTACTATTAGTAGATAAAACTTTATCTATTTTAGTATTCTAGTATTCTTTAATAATTCTTTATTTATTTTAGTAAATAAAACTTTTATCTACGTATAATTGATCAGTACTACATTGAACAGAATAGTACTAGGTTGCTCAATAAGTTCTGTCGTTCGATAAAACAGTACTATATTTGATTGAACAGTACTATATTGAAGAGTAGTGTTCAATAAGTTTTATCGAACGAAAATACTTACAGCGGTGTTTACACGACAATTTGACATCGTTTTTATCGAACGATAATATTTATTAAACAGTATTGTTCAATGTAGTACTGTTCAATCAAATGTAGTACTATACTATCGAATGACAGAACTTATTGAGCAACTTAGTACTATACTGTTCAATGTAGTACTGTTTTATCGAACGATAGAACTTATCGAGCAACCTAATACTATACTGTTCAATGTGGTACTGTTCAATCAAATGTAGTACTATACTATCGAATGACAGAACTTATTGAGCAACGTAGTACTATACTGTTCAATGTAGTACTGTTCAATCAAATGTAGTACTATACTATCGAATGACAGAACTTATTGAGCAACTTAGTACTATACTGTTCAATGTAGTACTGTTTTATCGAACGACAGAACTTATCGAGCAACCTAATACTATATTAAATAAATGTTATCGAACGACAATACTTATTGAACAACCTATTACTTATATCTCGTAGTACAAGATGTCCTTCCAATCCCACCGGATACACATCACCTTTTTCAAGTGCAGACCAGCTTTTGCACAGATCTGTGGAGGCTCATTGTATTTTCCCTAGAATCCCTGTTCCCTGAATATTCTTCGGGACTGGAGTGAAAAGAACGTAATCCCGGCTAATCCTAATTAGATCACGCGGCAACGTCGCAGAACTTCGACGAACGCGTAAACTACGCGATTAACGCGAATGAATAAAATTTTCGTGGCACGCATCGGGCCATTAGAAGAGTTTACGCTCCGTGCATGAAAGTTTCAGCTTATCGGGACCCTCTTTCCTTCGAGAGCCTCGAGGATCGAACTTTGCAAATGGGGGGCTTCGTTTACCCCGTTCCAACCCCATCCGCCCACCCCTATCCGAGTTTCTTTGAATTCCACTTGCCCCCGCGACAATAGCTTAAGTTTCATTCCTTTAGGATAGTTCGCGACCCCGTCTGTTACCCTGTCCACCCGCCGTGTAATTTGCGCTTATCGACTTTCGCGCGACTCGTTCCCTCGGATCGAATAAACGAGCTATACGAAATCCCATCGACCGTCTGAAGGGGCCAGTGTTCGAAAATGACCGTTTTTGGTACTCGGGAAGATAAAGGAGATCAATTCCCACGCAACACGCGCTTTCACGTGCCGAGGATACGTGTTTCATCGCGTCGTCTTTTTTAAACGAGTGTCTGCTCTCGAGATACGGTAGCCCCTCGTTAAAAAGTCGCGTTCGTCCCTCCGTGAAACGTACCGAATCGCGTGGCTGATACCGATGCGAGCTAATGATTTTTATATTTTACTTTTTCGCTAATTTTCACATGTTATTTCATACGATTACGAGGATCGTTTGAAACGTTCACGGTTTAAAAATGAAAACGCCCCGCGTTTCAGTTTTAAATTACATTTATTTTTCCACATCGTCTCCTTAGCTTCGATGTATAATATTTTATCCAGTGGATACTTTAGTGATCGGCCGGTTGGAAAATTTGGTTTAAAAATGTAAACGTCCTGTTTTGAGATTTAAATTACTTTTATTATATATTTTCAACATCGTCTCCCTCGGTCTGACATCGATAAGGACTTTTCTTTTCGAACTGTCGTCCTGAACAAGTTTTATTTTCATTCTGTCCCATTATTTAATTCTACGTATTTTATCCATACTCTGATGCTTTTATACCATCTCGGAGATTTGTTTCTCGAAGATCTTCGAAATAACTATTCACTGTAGCTATCACTTCATCATTTGACGAAAATTATGTATCAATCATCAAGAAATTGTTCAGTTTTGGGAGTAGGTCAAAGTCTGAAAAAGAAGAAGTTGCAAAATAAACGGGACGGGAAAACAAATCGAATTTCAAGTTGGCAATTTTCATCATAGTCATAACGATTGGTACGGGAACGTTTATTGTCTTGGTTAGAAATGACTTTTTTTTATAAATATTGAATAATCGTATGACCTATAGAAAGACAGTCAATTAACGATATTCTTTCAATACCACAAAAATTAAAGTCCCTCTGTAAAGCATACCGAATTGCGTGGCTAATACCAATACGAACAATTTTTGGTGATAAAAAATCGCAATATTTCCACTTCTTTGATCGTTATTTTGACTCTGAAGCGTAATGAAGTCTCATGCGTGGTCACAAATTTACGAAAAACTCTTTCAGTCTTTCTTAATAAAAAAACTTATGTAATTACGACACGATGCTTGACCTTATCAATTTTTACAGCAAGCAGCAGCGAGCTATTGGGTTGTTTGGAAAGTCATTTCGTTTTCCAAAATGGAGAATATATAATTTAATCGAATCTTTATACACTCTAAAAAAAAAAGCGTGTTTCATTTTCACCAAAAAAAAAAACGAAACGACTTTCCGAACAACCGAATAGCTTTCCTTAAATTAACTTCTTCGAGGTTATGTAATCACAAAAATGATGCAACTTCGAGTTGTGTATATAAAATTTAAATATTGTCGTTAACTGTGTGGTCGACGATTTTTCAAACGACCTTGGTATTTATAATCGTTACACGAAACCTCTTACACTATTTTCGTTCTCAAAGTTTCGTTCGTTGCATCGATGTACCTTCGTGATTAAGAAGACGCCATTGCCGAATAAACTGCCCGTTTAAAAGTCTTCTACGCGCAATTACCGTCCTCGCTAAGTGACGTAAAGCTCTAATATCGAAGGAATACGCGTGCAGAAAAAAGAACGTAATAACGCGACCCAGTAATTCCCAACGGGGCTGTCACCGCCCCACGCTGAGAGATTTAGAAATTTGTGGAGGTATTTACTTTGCGCGCCACCAACCTGGCGTGGAGAGGGAGAATTGTTACCCGTTAATTATACAGTCTCGAAATGCAATTACATTCGGGAAAGTTCCATTAAAAAAAATTCGATACACCGCACGTTCGTGAAAATCGGATATCAATCCGGAGATCGTTGTAATCAAAACAAATTTCACGGTTAAAAACGTTCCAACGAGATCGTCTAACAAAATAGGTTAGAAACTTAGTTGTGCGTCTCTCCGATAGGAGACAACCCTGTTCCAGTAATGCTCCCAAAGGACAATGGGTTACTTTTAACCTAACAACTGTTGTACTTGACGAAACTTTTCTTAGAAAAGTTCAACTAGATGTTCAACGATAGATGGCAAATTGATGAAGTCTTAGCAGGTTCGATAGGAGTGCTTCCAATCGAATTACTAATTGCGTGTAAAACGGGATCCACCGGATAATGCCTCGGCTAACTTAATAATTCATCTACAAAACAAATTTCCTTGCGAAATAAACTCCTCCGTGTCTATAATTTGCGGAGTGAACTCAGAAGGAGAAAAGGAAGTGTTGCGCGAACTCTGAATTACAAAATGGCGGTCCATGTGCCCATCACTAGAATTACCGACAGATTTCGTAATAGTAAAGTATATCTTATATATATCATAAAAAAGATCAATCGACGAAAACAAAAAATAATTTATAAAATTGATCACATGTGTAGAATAGAAAAATCATATCTTCAGAAAACATGCCACGGAGTTTAAAGTAAATTTTATTATGAAAGCAGTTGAAACCAGCCATTTTGACTGATTGGTAAATCTAGTGTTAAAGAGATATTATTTTATATAGAGTACACTAGGTTGTTCGATAAAACTTATTGAACAACCTAGTATACTCTATGTACAATAATATCTCTTTAACATTAGATATCGAACAAAACTTACTGAATAATATAATACTAGCTTGCTCGATAAGTTTTATCGAACGACAAAACTTATTGAACAACCTATTATACTCTATGTACAATAATATCTCTTTAACACTAGATATCGAACAAAACTTACTGAACAGTATAATACTAGCTTGTTCGATAAGTTTTATCGAACGACAAAACTTATCGAACAACCTATTTGTTTATCATCAGAGTATAGATAAAAAAAAAAAGGAAACAAAGCACTCGAATCAAGACGTAACTTACCCTCTAACGAGAATCGTTGTCTTCGTGATAACGAGTGTGGTTCGTTACGATGCGATAACCATCATCGCGAAACGAAGAAACCTTCCAGGACAGCGGTCTGGTTGTCTGCAAAAAGGGTCATCCGGTTGATTCCAGATTGATAGCCAAGACTCCAACGACTTCGACGGTCGAGTTAAGGCTGCACAACGTGGAGCTGATGCACATATGGAAGGAAGCCAGATGAGTTTGCGATTAAACGCGATTATAATTAAGGATAATGGAGTTTCGACGCTGGAGTTCCCGTCGACTCTGAGTCCCTTCGCAGCTGGCGCCGTTATATCGAGTTCCTGTCGTCGACTAGCGTGCACGGTTGTCCTCGAAAATGCTTTCGGTCATCTAGTCCCTCCAGTCAGAGTGCACGTACGAAACGTTCTCCGTGTTTCATACACTTTTGACGTACACACGTGGCTGGGTCACCTATGTGGGCGTCAGGGGCTGCTCGTTTCCCGACGAAAATAGTTGCTCGACGAGGGACGATGAAACATTGCCACGTGGTACTCGAACGATAGCGTAAAGCTGCCTAATACGAGGACTTCTTTCAATGTGAGATCCATCTCCGTTAAGGATTACTCAAACGTCTTAACGATGTTCTTTTCGTTAAACGCTTACGACCACCTCGTACAAATCCTAATAAACGCAAATGTAGACGTGTTAGCATTTGCGTATTTTTTAGAACAGGACTTCTTTCAATGTGAGATCTATCTCCGTCAAATGTTACTCAAACGTCTTAACGATGTTCTTTTCGTTAAACGTTTATGACCACCTCGTACAAATCCTAATAAACGCAAATCTAGGCGTGTTGCTTATTTTCGAGAACAAGACTTCTTTCAATGTGAGATCTATCTCCGTTAAGGATTACTCAAACATCTTAGCAATGTTCTTTTCGTTAAACGCTTGCGACCACCTCGTATCCTAATAAATGCAAATTTAGTCGTGTTGCGTTATTCCAGCACAAGACTTGTTTCAATATGAGATCTATCTCCGTTATAAATCTTTCAAACGTCTTAGCAATGTTCTTTTCGTTAAACGCTTATGGCCATCTCGTACGAATCCTAATAAACGCAAATGTAGACGTGTTAGCATTTGCGTATTTTCGAGAACAGGACTTCTTTCAATGTGAGATCCATCTCCGTCAAATGTTACTCAAACATCTCAACGATGTTCTTTTCGTTAAACGCTTGCGACCGCCTCGTACGAATCCTAATAAACGCAATTGTAGTCGTGTTAGCGATTGCGTATTTTCGAGAACGATGCAAGAGCAAACAGCCCGGTAGCTGTTTGATTTTCATGGAACTTGTTTGTCCCTCCAGAGAATTGGCCTTGGAGTAGGGAGCTTCGACATTGAGTACACGAACGGTTCGAACACATTGAACGACTGATGGCGATTCGAAGTCACGTAGACGGTTATCGAGTTACGGGGGATTGTTTAAAGGAGTATTAAATATGAGACGGCGAGCAACTCGATGTTACATTGTCTCCAGGAAGGATGTACTGTTCGGAAAGAATCTGAGAGATCACCGATGAGAATACTACGAAAGAACAGTACGACACTTGCCTGAAGAATTGATTTCGTCCCGAGAAAAAGAAGCACGCCCCGAGTTCCTTTTCCCAATCCCCATTGTCCTGAGCCACTTGGATCGAGACTTCTCGATACTATTCGTGGTTCCTTTGAAGTGTGGTGATTACCACACTCGTGTGCAATTCCACTGTACCGTGAAAGAATTAACGAAGCGTTAATAAAGTTGGAACGTAACGACCGATTGCCTCCAATATGGACTATTTGTGGTAGAAGTTCACAGGGTGGAGGATCTTGAAGCAACTTTAATCCATGAACAAATAGAACGGGGTATCCAGCACCGCTTGAATAAATGTCTCGGGGCACAGAACGTGGAAGCTGCCTCTTTAATTATAAAACACTATTCCCTTTTGCACGGTCCTCTACACCTGGCTCTCCGTTTGATTATTTATCCCTGCACGTGCGATAATAAATACGCACGGCACGTATGTTGGGACATGTGTATCTACACGTTCAATTCGGTGTCTCATAAGTTCCACGGGGTGACTCAGTCACTAATGAAGACTACCACCCTCGGCTCCTCGGCGGACAATGCAATTGGAATCGCTCTTCGGGGATTCCAGATCCTTTCCCAGACACGTAGGGTTACGGGAAACGCTGTAACGGATCCCCAGGGACAGCTGGCGGAGGCTCCGCGCGATCTTCCATCGTCGTGGCTTTTCTCGCGCGATAAGAATTCGAAAAGTTCCACTCCTTCACCCCCTACCCCCCACCCCCTCTCCCTATGCCAAACGAATGCATTTTCGACGATTCGTTCGGCAGAGAAATTACGACATAATTGAGATGGATGATTCGCTTCTTTCCACTGGAGGAACTCGTTTCTTATTTTCACAGGTGTGCAGATATTCCTTCCACCAAAAACGAAATCTTCCAATTATGTTAAACAGTATCACGAGAGGGACGAAAAATCGTTAATTTTCGCGAAAACGACGTTTCGTTTATCGGATCGGAGAATGGTTAACAAGGTCGTGTACGAGATATCGAGGGTTGGTTTTTTTATTTGACGACGTGTTTATTCTCTGCAATTAGGGGAGGAATAGAAATTCAAATAGACGAAAGCATGGCGTACACGATAGCGGAGAACGCAACTTGGAGTAATTTGGAAATCGGAGGAAATCGAGCACACCTGTGCGAAAATTTCTTTTATTACTTTAATGTACAGAATTCATTCCCGAAATGATTCCCGTATGTTACGTCTTGTTTAAAAATTGACGATAACTCGAGAATTTTCGGGAATGGAATCGGTTAGGTAGCCCTCTGGTGGGAAATGCCAAAGGTAGCGCTACAAATTTTCATTTCTACGCACCGTCGCCATGACAGTCTGACTACGAATCCATTTTCACTTAAGGTAGACTCGTACTTTTCTTCCATCGCGAACAAATTTTAAATCACAAAAAAAAACAAAACAAAATCAGAATACCTATCCCAACTTAATTTATTCTTTTTTATTTACCACCCTTTGCATATGTTTATTACAAAAGTGCTCGAGATATACAACGGTTATCCGTTTTAATTTTATTAGATTGTTCGGAAAGTCATTTCGTTTTTTTCTTTTTTTTAGTGAAAATGAAACAGATTTTTTTTAGAGTGTGTAAACATCTTATCAAATTATATATTCTCCATTTTGGAAAACGAAACGACTTTCCGAACAATCCAATATTTTTCCATTGGTAATCGATGGCTCTGGTCGTTCGATTAAAATTGTACACTCGCGCCAATAAAAATGTTTCAAGAATTTGTTTACTCTATCGAATACTTGTTATATTCTAGTCGCAGAAAAAAAATTATACGCATCTCTTCCTATAATCTATGGCTGGTAACCCTAGTCTCGAAGAAACACATCGCAACTGTCATTGTTCTATCAGTATTTTTTATTATTGCTACAATAATTTAATATTATCTCATAGATCATAATTATCCTAGCTTTTTACTAATAAATCTTTTAAATGGTTCTTCATCGGATAAAGGAAAGGTAGATTCTGGATTTAAGATAAATGAATCCAGTATTAAATAATAATTCGAGCGAGATGTATTAAATTCTCGCGTAGTGAAGGTAAGTAAACGTATGGTCAAGTCTGCACACGAACAAAACGATTCTGTCGTGGGAGTTTGGAGTTCTGTGTGCTGATGAAATTGGACGCGAGATTAACGCCGTCTGTCTTGAGTCCGACCCATTCAGAACACATAGAGAGAAACTAAAGTTCAACGGGAAATCCCCAAGTTATAGAGGGAGCGATACTGTTACTCGCGTTAAATGGTGGATTCCCGCAACGGTCGCAATCCCAAATTAGTTTCAACAGTATCAATTGCTTAACAGCAGTCGAACAATGACCAGTTTGCTGGACACATCGATACCACGTAAACCGCCAATCTTTCTAAAACAATTTAAAACACATCCTAATTAGTTAGATTATTAACTACAGATTATTATTAGTGCAAGATGATATGGAAGACTTCCCAATCTTCCGCCCTGATCTTTAATCGTATAAATCGAAGAAAAGTTTCGTTGAAATTTAAAAGAAATGAAATCACATGAGCGTTGCACATTATACTGCAAACAAGATAATTAATCCATGTTAATAATTGTATCGCGGTACAATTTTGCCGCGTTATTAAAAATAATTTCATTTTCTAGTCTCCAAATCGACTAGATTTCGAGGCAAGTAAAGCGAATAATGATAGTGCAGTTGCCGCGTTATACTAGACGCCGTTGGGCATAGTTGTTTCGTTCAAACGTTCACAAGGAACGAGCAACTAATGCGTAACGAAGCGCGTAATACTTCGGTAATGTCAGTGCAACGATGTGAAATCAACCTAGGAAGACTGTTACACTCGGTACATTTACTAAGGAAACTTCAAAGTAATGATGGCGCATATTAGATAAAAGAACAGCATAGATAAAAACAATATGGCCGTTTATTGATTATGAAGAGCAACAATTTCACGCTCTTAAAGGTGAATAACCGCTAGTCGGTATATGCATGTAAAGTGATACTTTTATAATGGAAAAAGTTAAGCGGATCAACTCATAACGTTGGCTATGGTTTGTTGATTGAACAATTCTAACTGCACAGCGTTAAGGAACATAGGGACGCTGTGTTGTTGTTGCAAGTATTGTTCCATCAACGGCACAAGTGTCGCGGAGAAGGTGGTTTCCAAAAGATCTACGCCCCCTTCCACGATGTGGAAGAACAGAAAGTCTTCCGGCGATTCCGCGTATTGACTGAACAATTTATATTGGCCCTCTTTGGTTCTGTCCACTCGCCATCCGAACAACTGATAACAGGCTTGCCGATACTCTTGGGACGATGCTTTGAAGGCCTCTTTCAAGCGAGCTATTTTGATCTCATGAGTCTGTTTAAGTTCTGCTATTTCTAAATGCAAAAGAATAAAACTGTACTAACAAACTGCTTTTAAGAAAACGTATGCAAAAAAAAAAATTACGATACCTTGGTCTTGAAGAGAGGAGGTTGTCGCATTGCTACCTCCTTGTGCAATCTTGGCTCTCAGCTCTTCTACTTCTCGTAACAACGCCTTATGCTTTCCATCCGCTTGCTGTTCTGCAATAGCAGCAGGATTCATAGTGAAGTGTAACACCTTCGTGTTGCAATTAAAATCGCCTTTCAACGCTCGATGTTCTAGTTCATTCTTCAGTCGATCGATTTCCGCTTTTAGCTTATTACACTCATCCGCTTGATTGTTAACTTCTGTCCCTTGCAGATCGGCCTCTAATTTGGCAACTAATTCCCTGAAATTATGGGTACCCTCAATAATCATATGGAAACACGATTTATTGCGACACAAATAAACTTGTAGAGGCTACAAAAACCATCGTGTCGCTAATTTATTACTTGCAAAGAACCATAACTTAGCATCGCAAGTTGGTTACCGAAAATCATAGGAAAAGACACGGTACAAGAATTTTTCTTTCTTTCTTCAAAACACACCCCAAATATATTCACTCTTGCAAAAACAAAATGAACCTTTTAATTACTAACAAATATATCCATCTCCACGTAATAGTAAAGCAGCAATTGGGAAACACCTTATATTAATGTTAAATATTGTATAAATACACACTGGACATAGAGAACCTATATACTCAAAGTGAACGTAGTAATGGTTTTATATATAATTTTATATCTACCTGTAAGCGTCTATAGCACGTTCTAATGCAGGAACTCTTTCAATTATTGCATTGTTGCTATCCATTGTTATATCTTTCTCGTATAAGTCTAGTTGTTGCCTATAACTGTCTCTTTCTCTCGTAATCAGTAACATTTTCTTTTGTAACCTGTTTACTAATTTGTTCAATTTTTCTTTAGAAATTGTTACATCTGTGGCCAATTTTTTAACTTCCTCATAATTTTTCGATAAACATTGAGATTCCCGTAACGCAGCATCCAACTTCGATCTAAGCTGTCCTTCTTCTGATTTTAAGACTAGTTCAGCTTGTTGCAATCGATTTAACTCCCGTCTTAAAACAGATGGCCCACCAGTAATTCCGATTGACTCGTATTCAGCCAGATGCAACGAAAGTTCCGTTTTTTGTGCCTCTAATGTGGCAACTTGCTGTTCTACTTTTTCTGTATGTTCTAATCTGTGAATTTACGAATGTGTTTTAAACAATAGCATAACTACATGAATTATAAGAATGATTCGAAATTAAATACCTCTTTGTTAGATTAGCCATTTGTTCTTCCAAAAGTAATTTTCCTCTAACAGATTCCTTTAATGTAATAATAGTCTCCTTTGCTACATTAAGCTCTTTCTCTAGCTCATTTGCTTTTGCTGCTCTTGCAGTTAACATCTTCCCCTCTTCCCATAATGCTTGTCCTGATTCTATTCGCTCAATTTTTATTTTCATACTTTGGTACTCGACATTTTGCAATTCTAATTCTTGTTGTTTGGTCTGATATTCTTTCAATTTTTCCTCTAACTGTGTAATTCTTGCTTGTGCTACTTCCAATTTTAGTTGTGT
The DNA here is from genome assembly GCF_051014685.1 of Ptiloglossa arizonensis. Lineage (NCBI taxonomy): Eukaryota > Metazoa > Arthropoda > Insecta > Hymenoptera > Colletidae > Ptiloglossa > Ptiloglossa arizonensis. The sequence continues at coordinate 8,521,344 of NC_135048.1, read as the reverse complement.
TTCTGATGTGTTTGCAGCTTCTTTTAAAGCTGATGCATCTTTCACAGGAGCATGCTGTATTTTGGACTTATCATCCAATAATTTTGAATTTTCATTCATTAATATCATTGTTTTTTGCTCAAAATTTGTCTTAACCTGTAAATTATAATTTTTATGTACAAAGTACAAAAATACAATAGTGCAAGTAAATTAAATAGAGCATTGCCTCCTCACCTGAAACAGTTCTTTTTCTATCATAGAATGTGCTTCACGTGTATCTTGAATTGTTCTGCGTGCAATATCAAGTCGTACTTCTAATTGTTTGATAGTTTGTTTATCCTGTTCCGCCTGCATTTCTAAAACACCTTTCTCTGTCTCAAAAACATCTTCCATTTGTCTACGTAATTTATGAAGTTCTTGTACAGCAGCCTCCTGATAAGACAACCTTGTTTTTAACGATACAACCTAATCAAACAAATATAAATGCATCCATTAAATGAAATTCATTAAATTTTGTAATATTTATATCAACAATAATAAAAATATATCACCTCTCCTTTCAGTCTTCTCCATTCCCATGGACTACCTGGAACATTATCCGTCTCACTTTTGTTTGAGGTTGACTTAAAAGAATCATCAATTCTGGGCCTCTTAGGTGAAATATTACATCCCTCATGATCACCAACTGATGTGTATGCAGTTCCTGATAATCGCAATGACACATTGCTGCTACTTTTACGATATGTTTCGATACCTGACCGTAAATCCTTTATCATTTCAATAACACTTGTTGGATCATCTTTATCCATCTAAAACAAAAAATAATACACATTATAATTAAACTAGTTACAATTACAAGCAATACAAAGATTTCTTGAGCCCCCTTTGTTCCTCTAAACAGAATGATATTCAACTGATTAAACTTACTTTAACAAGTTATTATAAGCAAATAGAAACACTAAAACACGAATTGCTATATTATAATTTAGTTAGATAAACATATATTAAAGTATGTATATCGTTCAGAATATATGCACTATAACTTCCGTTTCGACTCGTTCAATGAACCACTTTTTTACACTTGCTTTGTTATTTTTCGTTTTAATGTTATTAACTACCATTACTGCTACACACACTCCAAATCCACGCTCTATAACAGCGCAATTAATGCATACTATAATAGTATTGTAACATCACACAAGTGGCATCTCTAGAAATACTACGTAAATACACTATTGCAAGTTTACATTTAAAATATCTCAAACTTACGAGACCTTAGAGAGGAAGACTCTGGTAACTGCTGGTAACCAAACCTCGTGACACCCAACAAAGCTGTATAGTTACTGATTATTAATGCCAGAAAGAGCATCCTGAGTTTCCAATCTACCCTGCGCCATATTGAATTTCCCTACTATCATGCTGATAAATACACAAACTGCGTATCTGGTAGCTCTGCACTTCGGACAATTTCGGGAAATAGAGAAAGAAGACGAATGTGAGGCTTCCTCTCTTGTTCTCGACAGAGCTAAAGTCCGATTTACAGACAAATAGTTTAACTCAGGTCTGTCAATAAAAGGGGCCCCGTACATAATTTAATTCCCCAATATTGTCATCAATTATCAGAGACAGATAATTTAGAAAGAAAGAAAGAAATGAAAAAGCGCGGATATTAACTACATTGGACATATGTCACAGTTAACGACTTTGTATGAAACTTAACTTGTATAGATCTAGCTTAACTGACTGACTACGCACCGCAAAAATACAATATGGATATTTTGAATCTTGTAAGATTTGGTATTGATATTTTAACTTATTGCAATGCATTACAACTAATAAAAAAAATCGAATTTTAAATTAATGATTTTATTTGTAAAGAGCATTCTGCATAACTTAGACCTTTTAATATTAGCCTCAAAAAGAAAATCAATAAAAAGATTGAACCATATTTAAAGGCCACAGAAAGTTTCTTCAACCTGAAATTTGTATACATTACATTACTTATTTCACTTTTTAACGAATAAAGCTAACAAAAAAAAGAATCGTATTCATGAAATTTTATCAAGAAAAAATGGCATTTGAATGTTCCACTATGTGATTAGTCAGTCAGACCGTTTATCGCAAATCGAACTTCAAATGCGTCGAAAACGAGAGAGAAAGCCTCATATTCGCTTTCTTCCTCGTTTTCCCGAAGTTGTCCGAAGTGTCAAATTCACGAAATTTAATATGACGCTGAATAGATCGGTGGCGATGTTTTTTCTCGTATCAATGTGTAGTGTGTAAAGTGTAGATCTCTACACTAGGGATTTCCTCAAAAAAAAAAAAAAACGTTTGTAAAATACATGGTAACAGAAACGTACTAAATTAAAATCACTAGAAAAATCCTGTGAGCATATTATGTACACCTGTAAGCATTAATTCATTCTCTCGTAAGGGGAAACGCACTAGTGCAACTCCCTTCTCCTTCGGGGTAGCTTGAAGTGCTACGCGTAGTATTATATCACTAGCCATATGCGGGAAATTTGTAACGAAGTATTTATAATTTATTTGAAATATGTAACCTCAATGTGACTATCTACATGCATGCAACAAGATGTATAATTCGCTATGAAATGCGAGTCCACTGCTGAACTAGCAATGTCTTCGAGGTATGTAAAGTCACATACAACAATTATATTATTGAAATTAATTTCAGTACGTATAACCAGTACTTGACAAATTGCATGTATGATTATGGATAAATAACGATTCTCTGTTAATATACTCATATATGAAGTATAAATATTAATTAAATATATTTTGTTTTCAAAAATTCAATACATGTCATTATACTGAACTGTACTGAAATAAAAATTATAATTTCTCCAATGAATAGTATACAAACATGTACAAGCAATATGTTAAAACAAATGACATATATAAAAAGTATAGAATACATTACAAAGCTTCAAAATATAAACAATGTGCAGCATACATTAGAGTGCATAAAAATGAATATAATACGTAATATTAGCAAAATAAAAACTTAGTTAATTGTATTGTATGCTTTGTATCCATTAATTTTGAAATGTATTGTATGCTGTATATTCTTTATATAGTAAAGGATTGATATTAAATGTTGTATGTTTGTCACATTTTAAACAGTTGTAATGTATTCTACACATAACTATTCTACACATAATATGCCCCATATTCTAAGGTACTTCTCAGTTTCTAATGTATTAAATATGTATAATACATTTATGAGTATGTTATATAATTACAATATGCTAAATATTATTTATATCTATTGAAACTAAATTTCAACATGTAGTGAAATATACTAAATAAATAAAAACCAATGTATCTCACAGATTAATATTTATTTGTATACATTAGACTCTTTAGGAACTAAAGTATCCACAAAATATTAAATTTAATTGAATAATTTATATTATTGCTAATTTATATAACTGATGTATGCTCTGAAAAGCATAATTAATCATTTTTACATATAATATAAATTATGATTTTATTATTTCAAAAACAAAAATAATCGGCTATAGGTTTTTCGCATGTAACTAGCAGTATAATATTTCTGCGCATCTTATTGCGCAACGTGCTCGAGAGCTATTCTCAAAGGAGAGGAGAAACCAACGCTAGTGCGTTTTCTTTTACGAGGGAACGATTAAACTCGCAGACACGTCTATTGTGAAAGAGACCTTGTACGCCGTTTAGTTCCCCACCATTGTCATTAATTGTAAGAGACAGAGCTAATTTAGGAAGAGAGAAATAAATGAAAAAGAGCCGACATTAACCGCATTGGACGCGTGTTAATAGTTAACGACTTTGCTTGAAGGTGATGGAGATGGAGTAGGAGAAATTCTCTAAACTTTAGAGCTTAACTTGTCAGGGCTGCTTGCAGGTGTACATATAGTATAAAATAAAATGGTTGCTCAGAATAGCATGACTATTTTCTGCCTATGAATTTTCACTAGACATTCGACCAATAAAAACACGAATTTTGTTGCGGAAAAGCCAATGTTTGTTATACACCAAATAACTTGAACAATCAATGAGTTTTTTAATTATTTCAGAAAGACAAAACAAAATGATTCTTCAAATTGAATACAGAATTTAATAAAACTGATTAATAGTCGTACAAAAACATTAATAATCACATTTCCTAAACATCAGCATAACGACTGTTAATGTTACTTATACCGCAGTGCGGAAACTTGCGTGTTCCGTTGGCAATAATTGATAAATAAATCGTAAAATATATCAACATTGTAAAATGAAATTGACTTGATTTTATGTTTACTTCTTAGAAGATATTCAGTTAGAAAAATGTACTTTGTATACTTCTGTATAAGTTTATTAGTCAGCGTATCATCGAAAGTTTGTGGGGTTAGTATACTTTAAACATTAAATTGTTTAAAATAATTTGTCACATTTCTACAACACAGTTTATTAAATTTTAGATCGAGCTGGACTACGATGGTTGGTTACAGTTAAGATTATGGCATGCGTTTAACGACGAACCAGAACCAATTTATATAGAACGAGGAAACATCACGGTGTCTAGCGTACGTAGCGGTGCATCCGTTGTTGGACAAAACGGACTATTACAACCTCATATAAATGAGCTGAAAAATCTTGCTAAACAGAATGGCAAGTATAGGATTAAGGCAGTTGCTCGAACTTCTTCAGGAAATGAAATAACATTCCTAACTTCTGTACCTGCGGTAATTATACTTCTACTATTGTTTGTAGCGATTGTATGAAGGTTATTTATGTTTTTATTTTTGTGTATAGTGTTATCTTCTTGGTTCTGATCTTGAAGATGTTATAACAATATGGTTGGACAATGCTGCGGAGCCAATAGTTGTAAGTCAAACATCGCCTGGTCCCTGCAGCATTGAGAGTCCATTTACAAATATGTGGACTACTAATGTTATTGTTAAATATCCTGATGGTGGACCAGTTCCAGATACTGCTACATATATTCAGAAACTCGAACGTGAGAGAGAAGCGAGGGAAAGAGGAGAGGCCAAAGATAATAGACCTTATCTCTCAAGATATGTAAGCATTTTTCCTCTAATAGAATTCAATATTTTTATTTTCATACATATTATGCATCATTATCTTTATGTTTTAGTGGGTGTATATTTTTCTTGCTTTCATCTTTGTTGTTTTATCATCTGCAACAAATCCAGAAGTTGGGGGAGCAGCAGGTGGTATTGCCCAAAGACAGTGATTCAAAGAGTGTAGCGTTACAGCTGCATGTGCAGTGTGTCTTCAAGTATGCTTGTGTGGGAAAAGTTTATTTATAAAATTTATGATGTACATTCGTAACTACAGTTGTAATAATCATAACTGTACCTTCTCCTAAATAAATTCTACGACTTAATTAAGTCTGCTTTTGTTTCTTTATTTGTAATTTATGAATAAGGCCTTTTATATTTACTTTTATTATCTTAATATTTATCATTTTTATTAGGAATTGTATTGAAAAGTAATACTGCATAATTGCAGTTACAAACTTTAGTGTTTTTTAATATTCAACTGGCATAACTATAGCAATAATATGTATAGTTCAATACACAAGGTAAGGTTCATAAGGGTAGCAGGAAAAGATCAATAATCCACCACCCAATGAGCAAGTCATAGAGTGTTGTTAGCTCTATACATTAGGATATGTGTAACCTGCCAGGGTGGTCCTGAAATGGCAGCCTTTTCCCTAAATATTCAGAAACACGTGGAGGCTGGCCTTGTCACCTGTGGAAAATTTGATGGTTCCCATGCTTGTTTAGCAGCAGCAACATTTGGTGGTAACATATTGGTGCACAGTCCTCATAGACAACCGCAGATAAAAGGTCATGAACACGAGCAGTCAGACAGAAAACTATCTTGGAGCGGAGAACTGGCGGAACTACAAATAGGGACCGAGGTATAATTAATTGAGAAATTAGAAATTAATGGCAAATGTATCGTACGATACGCTTAAGCGTATACCTAACAATATTTACATATATGATTAGATTACGGCGCTATGCACTGGTCGTCTTAATGAAGATGAAAGGGATGTCCTCCTAATTGGAACTGCAACGCACATATTAGCCTACCATATCGAAGATAACGCCGATATTTTCTATAAGGAGGTACTCTTGTTTGTTAAACATTTACATTCAATAAACAAGTGTTATGTTTCTGCTAGCAAGTAGTATTATTCGATAATCTTTTTAGATGGCAGATGGTGCTAAATGCATAATCATCAGTAAATTAGGGTGGTTCCCCAACCAAGTTGCGATTGTCGGTGGCAATTGTTCGGTGACAATCTTAGATTCACAGGGTACAGAAATATTTTGGACAGTAGTAGAAGGTACTGTCAGCGCCTTGGCTGTCTTTGATTTTGATGGAGACAATGAGAACGAGGTAGACCTTTTAAAACCTTGAGGATCTGTTAGCTGTTGTTCTTTGATGTTTGTTGAAATTTCTAGCTGATTACCGGTACGGACGATTTCGAAGTCAAGGTGTACAAAGAAGACAATGTACTTTGGGAGGCCAAAGAAACAGCCCCGATTACTACCTTGACAGGACTCCCCAATAGAAGATTTGTTTACTCAGTGGGAAATGGGACTCTAGGAGTTTACGAAATGGCACAAAGACTTTGGCGCGTTAAAGTGAGTTACAAACGTGTGTGTGTAGGATTTAGAACCAATACAGAGATTCTATACTATGCAATTTTTCAGTCGAAGCATCGTGTGGTAGTTACACGGAGTTTCGATGTTAATGGAGATGGTGCTCTGGAGATCATAACCGGCTGGAACAATGGAAAAGTTGACGCGAGATCACCCAATAGTGGAGAGGTGATCTTTAAAATTCAATTATCCTCTGGAGTTGCTGGAATTGTTGAAGCAGATTATAGAAGGATCGGCAAACCCGACTTGGTTGTGGTGTCTACTAACGGTGAAGGTACACTGTTAAGTATATAAGTCAATACATCTATAATTTCAATGGCATATTATAGCTTCTTAAATACTAAAAATTTATGGAATTAAAATTTCGATAAAATACAGTTTGTCTATTAATTTCAGTACGTGGTTATGGTGTTGGTTCCACCATGGATACTCCAGAACCCGGTGAAGCTATGCGCGAATTGCTAGTCAGAAAACAGGTCTTGCAAATGGAACTCAGGCAAAGAGCCGCGTCCGTTCCGAGCATGTATCATAGGACGAAATTGGCAGTCAGTTTAAGAACAACTAGAGGTGCCGCGCGTGTTGCTTTGGCATCAGGGCCAGGACTCCTGGTGAGTCGTAAAGTCAGGGCACAAAGGTGAATCACAGTTTGCGCTTCGATGCTCTTCAATGTGTTAACATTGGTTGTCTTTAGATCCACTGCGCAATAGTTTTCACGGAAGGTGTGTTCGAAGGCGAGACTTTAGTCATCCATCCCAGCAAACCAAGAGGAGAGCTTGAAATAGAGCTTTGCCCTGCGAAAAACGCTCCTGTAGACATGCACGTGAAAGTGTGCGTTGGTCCAGCTGGTGCAGACTTGATGCAGGTAGAGGATAAAGACTTATAACATAGACAAGAGCGCTACTGCTATATTTCTGTTGTCTGCTCAACAGGTGTTTGAGATGACACGTCAGTTGCCCAGATTTTGCATGTACGAGGTCATTGAGAGACCAAACGAGATAGCGGAGGACTTTGCAAAGAACGGCGTTACAGCTGAGGTAATTCGACGTTTCTTAGGTCACCGTGATGTGGATACCATAACTCGATGCAGCATAGCCTGCCTTAGAGTTAGAGCGGTATCAATATTTAACATCGTTTATTTAGTTTACAGAAAGACCTCAAAGGATCGCCCTCTGGCTGAACCAGAGCCTTATATTTCCGGAAGAGTTCGAAGTCAAGGAAGACGGGCCAAATAGCGGTAGCATCGAACTGTGGCTATGTGGTATGAGGGACAATAAGGTGCATTGTTTCAAGGCAGATGCAGCTGGGAAAGTGACCGTGGAAACGGAGGATTCCACGTTCGCAGGTGATATTATTCAATCGTTGGCCATGTATTTAGGTCTCAGAGAATTGTCCTCCGAGGTTACGTTCCCGGCGGAAGAAAAAAAGCTCTTGGATGCGTTGGAACGCATTAAAGGTAACTTCAAGAAATAAATCAAACACCATGTTTGAACAAACGTTATGAGACAACGGTTGGTTATTCGGTCGCAGATTTGAAGGAAATTGACATAAGACTACAGGCAGAAGCAGCTAGCGAAACCACTTTGTTAAAAAGCATCATAATTCGCTTGGAAGATGCCAGAATTCTCGAAAATATTGATGAAATGAGAAAGAGATTGGTGCAACTGAAGAACGTCAATGTGGACTTAATAAGGGAACACGAGATCAGAATGAAAAGTTATCGGGACCTCGCCGCGAATTTGAAGGAATTGAACCTTGGAGTGCAGAGAGCAGCTAGGTTAAGAGGTAACTTCTTTCCATTACGTTTTCTCTGAAGTTTTGTAGTTTATTTTCTTTCCTGGTGAAATAAAATATCATTTGAATTTTCTTCCAGTTGGTAACAGTGCCTCAAACACAGTGATGCATTGCAGGACTGCGATCCAGGATCAAAATTCAAAGGCGCTCGTTCTCGCGATAAGACACGGATAAATGTTGTTGAGTGCTTTTTTTATTGTTACATGTTACATAAAATAAGCGTCATTCTGACAAATTTCGTTTCAATAAATACTTCGTATAAACTGCATCCTCATTTTTCTGTTTTAATATAATTCACGCGTTCGGTGAGTTATAGGGAAGATCTAAATTAACGGTACGATTTGGTATGCAGAAGGTGGCAGTTTAAACGATCAGATTGCGAATTAACAATGTCGCGACACGAAGGGTTAGTATACTCGGAACGAAAAAGGTTTTCAAACAAAGCTCTGAACTTAATAATTGTAAATCGAGTGTGTTTTCTCGTATACAACCCCTAGCAAAAAGTATTCGATCAAACAAACGGGCAATAAAATATTCACACAATCATCAGAATTGGCTGCAATAAGAATTTTTTATCGATAGATCAGATGCAATTTTTAAAGAAAAGTTTAAAAATCTTTATTCGAAATCGACTCCTACCTATTTGACGAAGACATTTGTTTAACCTATTTAAGAATACTGATATATACGTACACGCCTTTCACGTTATTTTAAATATTATAACAGGGAAGTAATTACGAAAATTGTGAATAAATGTTCATAATTACAATTCTCAATAACACGATATCAAAGTTTTTTTTATCACGAAATTTTTGTTTATCTCAAACAAAATTATTTGCTCTAAAGTTAATGAACTTGTAAGGTCAGGTTTAAACAGAACAGCCATCTGGAGATTTGAGTGTAATAACCAAAGTCAAGGAAAATATAAAAATTAACTTAATACGTAGCTATACAAAATTTCGTAATTAACCGAAACGAAAGTTATTTGCTGCAGTAAGAAGTTTCACGTAAACTCGACGCCTGAAAGACGCATACGTATGTACATATATCGAAATTGTAACATGCGAGGGCATACAAAATATTAATTGATCATTTTCAATGATTCTGGACGATCAAATACCTTTCTCTAAATATGACTTTACTTATTCATTTTGTAACTTACAAATAAAGGAAAATATTTATTATTCTGTTAATATTTTTCTCAAACAAAATTAACCTAATTTTTCATAGTTAAGCTCTTTCGTTTTATTTCTTTCACTAACATCGAACGTGTTCTCTGCCTTTATGTAAACAACTTTTGCTATACACGTATCAATTCATTAAATCGAACATTCATTGCCAGGGATTGTATTTGTTCTAACTCGTTGCACTCAGCTGTTGCATTAAAGATGACTGTGATCTATATTGCCATAACTCTGAGAGCAAAGGCCTGAGACCGTTGGTTCTTTTTTATTTAAGGCAGATAAACGCATAAATGTTATTAAAACGGTATGCCTTTATCGAAAATATTTCATTTCGAATAAAGACGTTCAAATAATAACGAAAACAAGCATTTTCCTGAGTTTTGAAACAGCAGAAACCTCGACAGGTCTTTGAAGTCGTTAAATCGTAAGATGTTCAACCCTGAAAACGCGATTTTGTAACGAGTCAAATTGTACACTTTCGGGGAAGTTTTTAGTAAATTGCTCGATTTCTGCAATGATCGACGTTTGATTGACAACTGAAGCGATGTAATAGCTTCAGCTGCTCGGCTATAAATATTTATTACAGCAAAACATTGTATAACGCTGTTTTGTACATTTCGTTCGAGAACTGGAAGCTCCTACGAATACCTTACCAATTTAACCTCCCCAGTTTGCAATTTGTTTTTCAGCCGTGGATTGTCAATTATCGATTATCAATTTCTAACCTTAAATTGTACTTCGAGATTTAGGCTCGGTCCTTTCGAAGATAGTGAACCCTTAAAACAGGCATGCCACATATACGAGCCAGTCTATGCGATTCTATTACCATTGTTTGACCATTTTAAAATAAGGATCGTTACTTCTTGTTCATAGCACTAACCTTTTAATAATCTATTCTAAACTTCATTCGATCTAGTCTAACCTCTTCTTCACTGATCTTTTTATTCGTAACTATTACCTTCAACGACCTAAAATAATGATACGTAAACAAAAATTTCTTTCAACCTACCTACACCTTTTTATAAACAAATGTACCAGTTTGATTGTCTCTGTGGAAGTTATTGTTTCCTTCTTTATCCTAAACGGTGCATTGATTGGTACAATTGAAAAATTACTCTGAAAGTATTTCTGACCCGTGTAAAATTGCATATCTACGATATGGTAACGAAATTCAAATTGACTCTCGGGTCGAGGTAACCGACATGCCTGTCCTAAAAGATGGCGTCTTCTGAGAAGCTAGTCTCGTCTAACTTGAATTCTGACTCGTTCAAAAAGTGTGTTTTCGATTTCGGTTAATTTCTCGTAACGAAAAGATCATTCCACGTTCCGTTCGACGATCAGTGCATCGTTCCTCTTACGGAGATACTGAATCTTCTTTTAAGGGGGACAGGCGATGGTCGACGAAGAGCGTTGAGTGTACCGTCCGTGGACGCCCTCACCCTGAAGGAACTCGCCTGCTGGCCAGAATTGCCTGGCAATTCCGTCAACAGTTTGAAGATGTCGGTGAAAACGGCCATGACCTGTCGAATAAAAATAATCGGGCCAGTTTCTGCTATCGTTACATAACCAGCCGGGATTATCTATTCAGCCGCTATGCCAAGTGTATTTTTCTCACAGACTACGTTAAAATCGCTCCGATGTTATCGCTCGCGAGCGGTTTCTTCGTTTCGAACCCCTGCTAACTATCCGTGGCACGTGGAACACCGATCCACGTGTTCATTTACAAACACACTCTTTAGTTAACGCGATCCCACACCTATCGAATATTTCACGACGACCGCCATTAAGGTTACGCAAATTCCCTCCTCGTGGTTGCAACTCGTGCGTACGTCTCACTGGCGACAAATCTGCTCTCAAATACCATTCTCGGAGGCTCGAGTCGCGAGGATCGCGAAGGGATTGGACGACGTTCGCGGATAGAAAACGGAAGAGACCAAGGGGGAGAGAGGAGGAGGAGGAGGGGAGGAGGGGGCGGGACGGGGGGGAGGTGCTCGGTGCAGAATGTCGCTGATAAGGGCGCTCGTCGAGCGAAATTCGTTCACGGGACGGGTAATTAATTGTGAAACAAATTTTTAATTACGGCACATTACAGATAGAGATAAGAAACCGACACGACGGATCGTACCGATGCTCGCTGGTATCGCGCGTCACCCCAGATTTTGTTTACGACTTCGCGATCACGCGTAAACGCCATGACTGTATTCCCGGAGGAGTAAACACTCGTTTAGAAAAATAACGCCGATGGGCGATTAAAGACGTACAGCGAAATCCCCGATTCGCGAAACCGATTACCCCTACTTCCGCGATCCGGACGAAAGACGTTGCACGTGGATCTGGTAGAGGAGTTTCGCGTTAACCTGATTAATATCGATCACCGTGTACCGTGGAACGTTCGGGGAACGATGACGCGGCCCGTGCGGTCGTCTCTCGGTTGTTTGTCGTTTGGGTCTTATGACGCGGTACCGCGTCATCTCTCAAGATTTGGGATCACTCGGATCCGATGACGATGTATCGCGTCCACTGTCCACGTTTACGAACAGAGAGGAAACTGTGACAGTAGTTACCTGTTCGACGGATTCCCTGACCGAGATTTCATGAAACGCGTGAGCCTCGATCTCCTCTGCCCTTTGACGTCCCTCTGATGTCGAAACCACCCTCTCACCTGGGGTGTACGACAAATCTGCTTTGTTGGCTATCAGAACCACCACCGGCGGTACTTTTCTGGCCTTTCTCGCATGGGACACCAGAAATCTGAAACAAGCGAATCGTTTCTCGGATCGGTGGTCTTCCAGTTGCGAGTAGAACCTTGAACGACGATATTGCAATGAAACTTCGTCGTTGTGTTTCGTTTAGGTGTCATTGGACGTCTCGTGTTACGTGGACTAATCGCTCCCCAAGGCCACCGAAGACCTTATCCCCGGCTATACGACGGTTTGAACATCTACTTTCCTATTTTGTCCCAATGTCTCGAGAGGATTACCTCTTGGCCAATGGAGACAGTGGACATAGTAATTTACTAGGGGTAGTGACCTTGGGTGGTCAATTAATTTTGTCCCCACTACAGTCAAAACATAGAAGTAGACTGAGTATCGTAGATAATCTTTATCAATAACCAGTACATACCGTCACGCTTGACATCAAGTAGCTTGAGATACTAAATAACGCTTATCTCGATAATGAATGGACGTAGGCTCATAGGGTGTATGACCTTTTTGGTACGGAATCGCTCGTCAACCATGCTGGAAAAGTTTCTCGGTTGCCTCGAGGGACACCCCGTAACCCCACTGCGCTTCAACCCTTTGACGATAATTTTTTTTGCGAAACAAGAACATTTAGCTGTGTCTCTGATTAATGGACGAATCGATACACTTACCGAAGGCGGGACGTTTCGTCGAAGCTGACCCGATCCGACACAGAGTAAACGAGAATTATGGCGTCCGTCCATCGTAGTTTCAATTCGGTCGGCGGTGGCAAGAATCCTGGTGGATCGGTTAACTCCCAAGAGGCGTCCAGAAAGCTGTCCACCTTGTAGATCCTCTCGGTGGAGCCATCGTATTCCCCGATAAATCGCTTCGTCGCGAATCGTACGGCCAGGGCTGAATAATTCGTAATTTCGGAATAAAAGATGGAATCGAACGATCATTATGACACGCATATAGTAATCGACATGGAATCGATCGATTATTATGACTACCAGTTACACGCACGAGGATGATTCTAAACTTGAACCAATTGGGTGTACTCGTGCGACGAATGTACCTTTCCGATACATTCAGTTTTATTATCGCAACGATGTACATTATGGAATAGTTACGAGTACTCGAGAAACTCGTGAAATTTATATTAAAAATTAGAATAATTTAGAACGAATAAACCGAACCTATCGAGTATTCCCCTTTATCTTTGCCAGAGGTAACAGTATTTGTATCTTCGATATAAATAGGAAACGTTTTCGTTTAAAAGCAATTGTAAAGAAATGATTAATGGCGGCTTCCAGTGCCACTGTTAATAAATTCAGTACCGTACCTCTAGCTCCGGTAATAAACGATGCAGTATCAGCTACAAGGTACAACACGTTCTAAACTATATTTAGACACCAGTTGCCGCGTCGGCGTGCTCTTTCGCCACCCTTCAGTTTCACCCTCACTTTCTCTGACCTGTGACCCAACCCACTCATACCTTCGTGCATCATGGCGCTTTCGTTTCAAGGCAGATTGCAGTTTTCGTCTTAACACTCGAAGTTTTTCTGCTACCAGAAACTGGTGCCTCGTTAAAATTCTTTAAATCGTCTAATTAATCGGAATATTTGTTACTCGAATGTCTTTACTTCAATATTTCACGTAGATATGCTCCATTGTACAGATTAGAGGAAGTATATCGAATTGAATGGTGATCGAGGGTCTCCTCTCGAGTGGAAAGGGTTAATACTCAATCGGTGCTGTGACTTTTCATATGTACCAATAATGTGAAATGCACGATCAGACCATTTGCTGTTGTCCACATTTTCAGTGGTGTGTACACAAGAAGGCATACCCCTAGCACAACTTCACGTTATCAGTTGCAGTATACCTCTTAAGTATACCGATAGACGATCCCATCTCCATCATCGTCCTAACATACTAATGCATTCGTTCGTTTCTGCTTCACCCTTTCTTCCGAAGTATCTTACACATAGTCAGCAGTGTATCGAAGCGATCGAAATAAATAATAGATGATATCAAGTACCGAGAGTAATTGGTTGCCAGATGACACTCTCAAGCACGATATCCCTCACTTTAATACGGAGATCTAACTCAAATCTAACCCGGACAATCGTGCTACCAATATTTTTGGTATTTATTTATTTCGTACATTTTGTTATAATTGGTATTTATTTGGTATTTAATCGATACATTTCGGTACAAGATCTGTACTGCATATTAATCGGTTTTGTTCTTAACGATGGAACAATCTCTACGATAGAATCTCTCTTATCCTAACCGAGCACGGAGATCTAGGCAAGACACTTGGTGCTACTGATACTTGGTATAAATTGTTTTGGCCCTTACCGGTTTTACCAACGCCCTGATGACCCAGTAGGATCACTTTGAAGAGTCTCGGTTCTTTGCTGGTCAGGCCGAGGTTCCATGCTATCGGTGGGCTGATTCTTTTCTTCAACGAAGCCGCCGGCGGACTGAACCTCTCCATGACTTGGCGATCACTGTTTGCCTTCCGGGGCGGCTCATCGATTATGAACCCTCTCTTGTGCCCGATGATATTTAATAGACGCATTATTACGTACGCATCCCCTTTACCTCGCCGACCCGTGCTCGGTAAACAAACCGATCGATGACGTTTTGTCCTTTTCAAGGGAGTTACCTCGAACGCGATACTTTTAGAGACGCAAGACGTCGATGATTTATTACTCGTCAGTAGATTATTGAGGTGTTCCACGGTCCAGTACCGGTTCTCGGGTAACACCACGGTAAATCAATTGTTTCGTATTATCCATTATTATTTTATTCGTGGAATTTTATCTCGAACGAGGAATTTCTGAATATGGCTGTTAAAATTTATCTAATATCCTGTTGTTATTGATTGTGTAATATGGAGTACTCGCTGAATCAATGTTGATTATAATGAATGCGAAAAAATAATCGTGAGTTATGCACGAATGACATTATAGTAAACATTAGATAAATTCATAAATTCCTATATCTCAATGTCCTAAACACTTTTCGAAATACTCTCTCTTATTTCGAAAGTTTGTAAAGTAGAGCTTGTGGGTACGAAATAATTGAAATGAAACAATTAATGCAATTTTTGTATAAAATGTATACCGGAAAGCATCGAATTATGAATATATACATATTATTACACAGTCACTTCTTGTACGTATTTACAATAAATGTATCGTACAAACGGTATATATATTGTTGAATTATTTTCTAATTTTACCTATGCGCTCCTAGGACCAGTTTCTTGTTTTATGCGCCATATTACATCAAATGCTTCGATTTAACATACATATTTCACTGATCGAACGTTAGAATTGTAAACGTTCAATTACTTTCGCGTATGAGTGTACAAATGTTAATTAAGGGGTAAATTACGTAAAAAAATTATTTACTATTTTTGACTGATAATATCACATTTCCTCTTTCCCAAAAGATGAAGAAAGTTCATTACAAGTACAAATAACTTGGATCAAATGTGGACAAGTACGAAAAGAACAAGTGGATGTAAATCGATGCCAATAAATTGTTCCTAAAAAAATATTTTTGAGAAAAAATACCAAGTTAACGAATATAGCTTCCTTGTTGTGTCTATGGTATAACGAACTAGGTACAAAAATACGTACGAAATATTATTATTACTATCATGGCTTCATATATATTTTTGATACGGTGACAAATTTCAGTGCCAATAGACACGAACAGTATTAGCAGGATCGAATAATGATCCCTTACGCAAATTATTCGATGGTAATATTTTTATTAATTAAACTTCGATTGTACATATCGTATAAGAATGTTTTTACACACTTATTGCACTATGGCCGCTAGATTGCTTTCGAGCTTAACCTCGATGTTAGTCAAAGGTAAAAATTGGCACCAAATGTACTTCACTACGTTATACCAGCATACTCCGCAGAGTTAGCAATATCCCCTAATCGTTTAGACCGGTTTCGAACTTAACCTCAATATTCGATACAGGTAGAAATTGGCGGGAAACGTACTTTATTGCGTTAGACCAGCGTTCGATACTTTAAATTCGCTCGATATTCACGAAGCGTTCGGATCGCGAGGTACCAATAACGTTCGATAAAGCCACTAGTACACACGATTCTCTAATAGTTGGTGCGACCTCGCACGAATTCCTGTCCCCCATTCTCTGTCGTTTTACGCAGGCGCCAGGAACGCGAACCGCAAAGGTCGTTACACATCCTAATCACGATGCTTCGGTATCAGTGTCGTTAGGTCAGACTTTTAATAGCCGTTTCGCAATTCGCGGCCTATACTCTTGGATGGAATAAAACCGGGCGTCGCGACGGCATGCACTCGGTCCCGACGGGACCTGGCTGACCGGCACGCGACGCACGGTCTTTATTACTTTTATGTAAGAGCACAGACACGAGCGGTTCTTTTATCGCCTCGTTACGCGTCGCACTCTAAGTAAGCCCGTTCGCAGATACCGTCTGCCGTGTGACTCACGTTGGCGCTTCTCGATTTCCCCCGTGGTTCGACGTACTTTCCGCCAATGGAAATTCAATCGTCTCCGATGGTTCGCGCCCGGAGCACACCGCTACGAACCGTCCGATAACGAGAAGGTTCAGCCGTTCAATCCCGTTCCCGCCTTTTTAACCCTTTCGCTGCGGAACGTTTGCGACGAAACGTGATAGCCCCGAACGGAGCGCATTACCGAGCAGTTGACACCGAGCTACAGAACGCTACCAAGTAAGTAGAAGTCGTTTCTTGTACTCGAAATTTCACAATGATATTTATCACATTCGGTAGTATCGTTTTACTTTATAAATTGTAGAACTTTATAATGATAATTTATTTTTTTGTATATTATATAATATATAATATATACTAAAGTATTCAAAGCCAAACCCAATATTAATAATCAAGTTTGGTACGATAGAGTTCAAAGCATGGAACCACTCACAAGCCAACGTCACATTGTGAACAATAGTACCTCACCTCGCGTCTTTCTCCGCGTTTACTACCGACGACACATTTTCGAATTTGATTTTTTCTTCTTTTTTGATGCCTCATTCGAGGCATTTTTGATTGACAAGAGTATCTCGTGTAAAGTATGAAATAGAAGTATGTATTGTACGAACGTATATATAAGCTCTTCGTACCTCAGCGACCACTTTTCCAGAGCGTATATATACGCTCTTCGTATATGAATGGTCATTCTTCGAGGGCGTATATACACGCCCGCCAGGTCGAAAGGGTTAAGGAGGATCTGTCCGGTAATTTCAGATAACGTTTTTATTTTTCTTTCTCAGCAGTTTTTTGGAAGATCGTTAACGTTGCCATGGATTTGGACTTCATCGGACTCGGATAAAGTTATGCCAGTTTCTCTGGTAGATTTCAGATACCGAGGTGTGCTCCGTGGGAGAAGATTGAAGAAACGGTAAATAATGAAAACAGGAAGGACACTGGGGTGTCGAAATTCGACACGACGAATTTCTAAACACACTTAGGGCACATTTCTAAACGCACACTGTGCCACACTTGGCGGTTTGTAACCTCAAAGGATGTCTGTGAGGATGTTCAATCGTAGTGTACCACACGACCGTGTTTGATGTATCTTGATTTCTTTTCACTTTAATCTACGAGCTAACTAATTTATTGGGTTGTTCGGAAAGTAAGTTCGTTTTCTAAAATGGAGAATGTATAATTTAATAAAATGTGTATACGCTCTAAAAAAAATCGTCTTTCATTTTCACCAAAGAAAAACGAAACGACTTTCCGAACAATCCAATAGTAAAACACCACATTAAGCAGTCTTGCAACCCTGTTGATCATCAAACCAGTGAAATTTGTTTATCGGCACACAGTATACAAATTTATCGGTAAAAAGTCACTGAACCCCCGAGTCAATTACCACTCAAGGGTGTAATAATCGTTAAGGTGAATCGTTACCTAACCGTCATCTCGAAAAACTTGTCTCTCGAGGAATAGTGTATTTGTTCAGAGTTTCGTTACAATATGTTTAAAGCGTTAATGCGATATTTATAAATGGAAAATCTATCGATAGATTCCGGAACGTAAATTGATGAGAACCAATGAAAAGATTCTACCGACAGTGATTAAACGTAGCAAGATGTCCATGCGAAGAACTCGAAGTAGTCTCTCCCTGGGAAAACCTTCTGTTTCTTTATTTTGAACTGAAACAAGACTAACAAATACAGCCTACGCTCTGTTTGCTCTTTGAGAAAGGTCAAAGGAAGACAACCAATGTTTTATGCGCAGTCGTCGACGAAGAAGGCTATAGATATTGTACTATATCTGGAATAGGGATGTGTGTGGACCCTCTACATGTAAACGATCCGTGTAAAAATTCTTATGCGCTCAAAAAGCACGAGCTTCTAAAAAAATGTTATCCGTGTACGGTACGGAACGTAGTGTACAACTCGAAGTGTATTCGACTGCATCAACAGTTTCACGTATCTATCAAAAAGAAACAGTTAAATAGGAACAAGATAGGGCGATACGGCGGATGATTAAACGCAGTGACTTTTTTTTATTTTTTTGGCTCCAGTTACACGTAAAACTTTCCGCTATACCTTGCCTCGTTTCAATGTTTTCGACAACGTAGGTAGGATCGCGAAGTACACTGGTGCGAAACACGCGATCCCTACTGGCGATGAATAATCACGCGGTCTACATTAGACTCCAGTATTGCTTCCGCGGCCTGTTGCGGACTGGGGTTACACGTTGAGTGTTCTTTTTCTTTTTTTCTTCACTTTCGTTCCTTCTTGTCGCTCTCTTATCGCGCACTGGCCTGTAGCTCTCGTCCTCAAAAACATTTCAAAAGATGCACCCGGAGCGTCTCCTTCAAATTAATTAGATACAGATTTTCGAACCCAGAACCTCTCTACGCGTCGTCTCGTTCATTCGTCAACTGTGATACCAATCTGGAACAACATCGTCCAATTGGTCGGTCACCCTATCGAACGTAGATATAGAATTTTTTACCACCCCCGCTGACAAGTTACTACTCCCGATTAGACGTATACGTAGAACTTTTAGCTGATCAGTTATTTTCCAATCAAATACGGATATTGAACCTATCCGTACACCAGATAAGCCATTCCTCCAATAAAACACAGATATAGAACATCTCTATCCAAACGATCCGTTGCCCCATCAATTAGATATGTAGGACTTCGACGAGTCAAGTGGGCAGTTACTCCTCGTCGGATTTTCAACTTGCCCGTTAATGCTCGTTCCACCTATAATCTTCTACTTCTGCGCAGTGTCTCCGGCTCTGTTCATCCGATCACCTTCCCCGCTCTCGTTCCTCTCGCGTTCGTTACGTTCGTTTCAAGGGATACGCGACGCGGCCCGCGCGAAGCCAAACTTGGTTTTCGGTTGTCGCGAATCTAACTAGGGACGAGACTCGTCACCCAAGTTCGTTTACCAGGAATCCCGGAGCGGTTTCGCCTAAGCGCGCCCGTGTTTCCTGGTATATCCAGCTGGCCATTGATAATCTAAATATAGACGCCACGAAGTCGGCCGTGTAGGAGGAAAGCGTGCCGCTCCCCGGTGACCTCATGCGAGTTCCACGAGGTTATCGGCGTGTAACTCGCGGCCCTTATCGGTTATCACCGCCCCCGCCGCGTCGCGGCAGCCGAAAAAATGTGCCCGCCAGTTTCGCCGGCCGATTAATGGATAAATCGAAGATGCCCCTCTCTAAGGGACCGACCCCCCAAACGTGCTCCCAGACCGGATAAGATAACAAGGAATCCCCCAATAAATCGATTCTCGTGGGGAAAAAAAACTGTTGCTGGATCATAAATAGAGAAAGAGAGAGAGAGAGAGAGAGAGAGAGAGAGAGAGAAAGAGAGAGAGAGAGAGAGCGGAAAGGGGTGTCGAGTTTTGTTTTCGACGGGAGATCGAATCTGTACACGAGGCTACTGATACCGGCCACGAAACCATGAATCTCTCTGTAATCTAGAGGGTGGACCAAGGAAAGGACTCTCTGAGAAAAAATCGGTCGTCGTGATCGTGATGTATTGCCCCAACGAGTTTTAATAAGGTATTGACTCGATCGCGAAGACCTGGAGATTAGATTATCGCCTAGGTCTGTAGCCTAGCTAGCGGATATCGTTTGATACTGTTTAAAAAACGTAAGACTGTGGAAGGATGACAAGGATCGACGTTGAACCGAGGTTCAGGGTTCGTATTTAACTTGACGCGTTACACGATGATTTAACGGTAGCGATTGTAGATTTAATAGCGTAATCGTGGATCAGTTTTGAATCGATGGTTCCGTTGATCACCGTTCAGGGAGTAGAGATATTGTTACCTGTTGGTTGACGGTCTTGAGGACCTTCCAGGCTCGTACAGGTCTGCGATTTTTCGGGATTCTAATTTCATGCATACAGACGGACAGACCGAACGACTTTTTCGCTATTACCGACGCGACAGAACCGGAAATGTAAAACCGAGCCACTTTATGAGCGCAACGCCGTCTTGACGCCCGATCGTAAATGAAATTTACAATCGCGTAAATTTAGATGAAAGCTTGAAAACGGAACCATTCGTTATACCTGGTAAAAATAGTTATGAAATAATCTCGAAGAATATTTTAATCTACCTCAAAAATTTACGATAGATTATATAAACGACATAACGGGAGTCCCTTGGAACGAGTTCCCAGTGGGGGACCGAAAAGACGAAAACATTAATTGAGCTAAGATAAACCACTATCTTAACGTCCAACAATGTTTTCACAACACTACACAATTTAACCGTCCCTTCGGTTATCGCCAGTACATAAAATTCAATTGATTCGAATTTCCGTAACTGTAAAATTTCCGTAACAGTTTTTCTACGCTTAAGAGGTTAGGTTTCACGCGCATGCGCGGAAAATTCCCGCGAATTCTCGCCGCGGCTCGTCCACAGTGTCACAGAACACTTTAATCCTCTCTCTTGATTCCGTGTTGATGAAATTTCATTGTTTCGAATGTTCCTAGTAACGCGTTGGGGAGGTTCAATTTATCGCGCATGCGCAATAGATTCCCGCGAATTTTTGCCACGCTTCCTCGCCGCGATTCTATACAACTTTGTATCCCTTTACGTAACTGAAACTCGCATCGACTCGAATTGTTTCCGAATTTGTAACAATTTCTGTACGTCGATCTATCTACCGAGCATGGGCAATTAAAAAGATTAGTCCTATTTCTGCGTAGGTTCGTCAACGAGATTCCGTTATAATTTGCTCGCGATGTAGTTATGACTCAATGTGTAAACAACTAATCGTTTGTTTCGTCGATTATCGAAATTTTTCCGATAAAAGGCCGAGTGTGCGTGACACGCAAGGATGGATAGCTACTTCCTCTATGGCTCTCTTTAACGATACCGCTATTAGAATCCATCTCTCAGCGTTCGATGACGATAGCTTACTACTTAAGAAACGTGTACAATTTAAAGAAACTAATCCTGCCACAGGCAGGAAATCAATGAACACCTTACCGAACTGGACAACGCTGCTCTCAACCAATGCTTTCTATCTTCGTCTAGAATGGACCTTAGAGCCCGATCCAAGTCCTAGGGTTACTCTGCCCGTTGGGGATAGGTGTCCGGTTAGGGAAGGCGTACTCCAGACCAGGGGAGATGAACGTTGCTCGCGGAAACCGTTGGTTGTAGATTGGGTGAGAGAATGTTGTACTCGCTACCCCGGAATATTCTCCGTGACCTGGCACGATTCCACACGATAGAAAAGGATTGTTGACCAGGCTGGTGCAATCCGCAAGACGCGAAGGAAACTGGCCGCTGTCTATTAATAAACGTTCGCCTCGTAAAAAACCTATTACCCGGCCGGGAATAATTGCCACAATAAAGATTGTCGTTTCAATTATAACGCGAGACCATTAGGGCGCCGTTAACACTCCTTCTTTTTTCCTCTCTTTTCAATTGATTGACCTCTGAACCGATGTGAACGTCCAAGATAGCGCGGCCCGTTCTTTCTCGCTCTCTCCCCAAGCATCTCCGCCGCGATGTGTCATGCACCTTACTGAATATCTCTCGTGTTTGTCCGAGACGGTCACGGTATATATAATAATATTGCACAGGGTACGGGGTAAAGTTTCAGTTAAATATAGAACAATAACAATGAGCGAGCCGGCAGCCGTAATATTCCGAATATTTAGTTGGCAGCGGCGGAAAAAGCTTCACGAACGCGATAAACATGGACATACCAGATGGAATCACGGCTAATGCAACGTTCTCGATACGTCGGGCCGGTACACGCCGATTTCGTTGCTTTTTGCCACGGACGACGGACATTTCTCAGTCGATTTATCTATGGTTCGAGGTGATCGGTACTTTAGACGCAAACACGCAACGAAATCGTAAACGAATAGCGGTAACGTGACGAACATTTCAGACGCAAACGTAACGATCTTAGCGATAGCCTCAATGTCCCCTCTAACATGGACAAGCATGTGACCAAACTCTACGTGTTTCACGACAGGGCACAATCGTCGAATGTCTTCCCCCTCCAATTTCCAATTTCGATGAAACGTTGCAGGTTCGTGTTGCGGCCGAAAATATGTTTGTCTCGTGTAATTGCACGCAGAACGTGCATGTTCCAGGGAGCAACGTTCAGGGTATGTTGTCCACGAACGGTTACAGCAGTTGTGTAACTATTGTTTGCCAGTCGAATCGGTGTTTGGGTTCAGCGGTCTGTTTACGGCGTTACAATAATTGAATCCGAGATCGTCCTTCCTTTGGCGGCATTGAACTCCGCGGGAAACGTGCGCGCGCTCGTGACTACCTCTCCGAACCTAACTCTTCTGATATGCCGTCAGTTTCAATTGCTCCTGCTAAGTGGATCAAAGACCAGCAGAAACTTATCGGTAGGTGAAGCTTGCTGCCTAATAGATCGACACAGATTATTATTAGGCACTTCTAACGACCTAAAGGCACTTAAAAGAATGCACCCACAATATCGGATGTCGAATCTTCTGGTCCTCAATTTACTAGTCTACCAGGACACTTATTTTGGCAACCCGAGACGAACCAAGACTTTGTACAGGCTTACTCTATACGTAGATCGGACGTGGATAATTGTCGGATATAATTCAAACTCCTAGTGTTGGACAACAGATCCAACAAAGATTTAGCACAAAACTGGATCTGATCGAAACATAGCTGGATCTGATAATCAACTATGTTAACTCACCATCAATCTAGTTTACGTATAGTTCAAACATAGTCTATACCTATCTAGAGCTAGTAGAGCCTATTAGTCCAAATCTATACCAGACATAGATCAGACCTAGACCAGACCTAAGACTAGTCACGTACCAAGTCCAGATGTAATTGGAGACCTGTATCGGATGTATCTCGTCATTAGATACGTCTTATTATCTAACTGGACAACAGCTAAGCAAGATCTAGTTTAAATTTAGCCTAGATCTGGTCCAAACATGATGCAGTTCCAGCGTAACAGTTGGCAGAGGCAACTACTAGTCATCAGGCTTATAAAAACACTTCAGATTGTGTTTATGTTACTTTATATTGGTTATCGGGGTCTTCGGTTAATTGACCGAGTAAAGAATGCCAACTTTTCCTACGAGTGTCAGTTACCTGGTCAGTGTTCTCGACAACAGACCAGCCAAGTGCAACGTAGATGTTTTCTGACCGGTATTACGATAAGGGAGTCGTCGACACCACCGCTTCAGTCGGTTTCATCGACACAGCCAGGTCGATCGTGGCGTCTGAACTTGGACCTCGCCGGCGTAAATCAGCAAAACAACCGTCTCCCCAGATTGTGTCCATAATTGTATTTTTATACTTGGTCCGTGGCGCGCGCTCCCCTAGGCAATTTGTATCGGTCCCTATCGAGAAATTCCGCTCGGTGATGGGAGAGGAAGAGAGCGACGAGACTTTGTAAACAGGTAATGAAGTGTCTGAACTGTGTGACGCTGATCGTGTGTATGCAGTTTCTATGAACGGAACGAGTCGCGTCTTCTTCCGTTCTACATTCATCACCGTTGGAGTTGTTTTCTTGCGACGATCCTGCCCTAAGGTTTACCGTCCCTTTATTGGGTATACACCGAGCAATCTACCGTCTCTGCTCCTTTCTCCCATCTTTCTGTCATTTGTGATAAATAAAAATAAATCTCGTTTGTGATCTGTATTTTCTTCGGAGATATCATACTTGATGTTCGTGAAACAGTTGAAGTAAATGGGGATTGAACGGTACTATCTGACTGAAAATAATTCGATCGAGGTCACGTTTGGACTCATATTTACCAACAAGCTTTCGCCAATACATTGCGAGCCTTCTTATAGGGATAAAATAAAAACAATAAAATTTCATTTTTCATACATCGGAGTTACTCATCGTTCCAAAGGAAAACATATGTACTTTTATCATACCAATATACACTACACCTTTTTTCTTTCCCTTTATTTAATCTTCACGTTTGTATTATTATCGTAGACCTTTGTCTACCGAAGAGTGCTGAACTTCCAACCGAAAACGTTACAGATATATCAAACTTGTCGAAAATTAACACGAATTGTCACAATTCCTATACAAGGATCACAAGTTTACCCGAGGGATAAACACTTGAACATTTTCTTTTATACCAGCGATTATTTACTATTATACAAATAGATCCTTTTCTTTCGCGAGTTATCCAGACCGATTAAACGTCTTTCGCGACGTTTCGGAATCCAAGAGTCTTATCCAGGAATCCACCGTGACTTATCACAAGAATTACAATCGAGCATTCTAGTCCTCGTTGCTAGTAACCACACTTCCAAGAATCCAATCGGGAGAATCTCATTAAACAAAGATTAATGCTTTCGTTACCAAACGTTCCCCGAACGACGATCCGGAGTCCTGTAACAGGAAGAACTCGCCAAGGGATTCGATAGTTGCGTGTCTGTGACCCAAACCGGGCGCAACTATCGAGTCCTTGCCGTGCGGTGAACATAGCCTTAAATGACCCAAGGCCTAAAATAGAACCGACGGTCCCGTGGCAATGTTTTATCGTTGGATTTGCGTGTCTGGCAATCATCGCGAACAATCACGGCAATGCCGTGTGTCAATCGGGCAGAGGAGCAAGCGTGAGCCGACTGACAACAGCGCACTACAGCCAGAGGTCAGGCCGTATGCACAGCGCGAGGGGGACGAGCATGAATAAGGTGCATGATCAGTCAACGACAATGAGGTAAGTACGGCTAACATAGATCAGGATGATCCTCGGCTCAACGTGGCGAGACCTACTTCTTCCACGTGTTGCGGCTCTATTTCTCGTGCAGTCCTCGACACGCCTCCTCCTCCTCCTCCTCCTCCCTCGATTCAGGAAGCTCAGCTCACTCGGGCCAATTCGCGTGCAGTTGCGTTGCATTCGCGTGCAGTTGCGCTGCATTCGCGAATCGAACTTCGTCGAATCCAATACGCGCTTTCCACGAATCGAATTCGTACCGAATGTAATACGATATTGGAGAGGGCGTTTGGTAACACGATACAAGCTTCTCCCACGCTCCAAAACTGACCGTACTTGGTACTCGGTATTTGCACAGAGTCGCGAATAATAATTCTTCGAGAGCGTGTATCCGTGGCTGTTGGATTTCTTGGAATTAACGAAACGAATCTTGTCGTCTCGATTGCTCGGGAAGATGCACCCCGCAAGACTTTATAGACTTATTTCTTGGAATACTATTGGGTTGTTCGGAAAGTAATTTTTTCTTTTGGTGAAAACGAAACACGATTTTTTTCAGAGCGTGTACACATTTTATTGAATCGTACATGCTCCATTTTGGAAAAGGAAATTACTTTCCGAACAACTCGGTATTGATGTTTTCGCAAACTGGCCCGTTTGCGTAGAACTAAACTCGCACAAGTCTAAACTAAACGTTTAATGTGAAATAGCATCGCACACAAATACCTACCGTATTATACGTTTTTGTACAGTGTACATGTATTGTTATACAAAGAATAATTTGCGTAATAACGAGGTACAGCCAAAAGGTGCTTTGAACCCTCGCAGTATCAGCAGTTTGGACGACCACAGAAGTGGTAATATCGTATTAATGATAAATAATATCGTATTAATTTCCAGTAGTGATTTGCGATCATTGTAGAAATCGTGTACAATTAACTGGAATCAATAATCGGAAGGTTTCGGAAAAATCTTCTCAAGTGAGACGGAAGAGACCACACCCAAGTTCAAACGGACCAGTGATTTAATTATTATATTATATTAAATTGATACCAATTTAACTTATTCTTGCACGAATACTTCAAGTAAAAATTCCATCGTTTTATCGTACGTTTCGTAACTTCTAAGAAAAAATGACAGTAACGGTATAATCGATCGATGCAAAAATCTCTCCGGGTTTGAGAAGAGAATTGAACACGATCTTAACTTCCTACATTTAAATATCAACCTTTCGCCGGTGGATAGATTCGTTCGAATCTCAGCTAATAAATTTGAACTGCAAGCGATTCTTCGAACGATTCACGATTGGAATATTAACGGTCGTGCAACGATCGAGTCGAGACCGCTTCTCGGAGCTGACGATTGGACGCCAGTTATGGCAGACAATTGCAATTTGGGCTGGTGTCAGGGAAGCATTGTTCTAGCGCGTATATTAAGACTAATGATCCGAGCGAATTACATAGAGCTACATTGTAATTGTCGGGCATTACGGTAACGCGGAGTGTAACTCAATGAAATATCGCAGTCTCGATATGTCGGGTCGTTTAAGCAATGGAACGAGGAAGAGAGATATGAAAACGTGGGCAGCAAATGAGTCTTGTAATTAACAACGTCGTCTCGGTTAGTGTAATTACATTTAGGGTCGAGCAACTACGAGTACTCCATTCGGTTGTTCGAAAAGTAATTTCCAAAATTGAGAATATACAATTTGATAAGATGTTTACGTACTCTAAAAGAATCGTGTTTCATTTTCACCAAAAAAAAAAAAAAAAGAAACGAAATTACTTTCCGAACAACCTAATAAAATTAAAACGGATAACCGTTGTATATCTCGAGCACTTTTGTAATAAACATATGCAAAGGGTGGTAAATAAAAAAGAATAAATTAAGTTGGGATAGGTAATCTGATTTTGTTTTGTTTTTTTTTGTGATTTAAAATTTGTTCGCGATGGAAGAAAAGTACGAGTCTACCTTAAGTGAAAATGGATTCGTAGTCGGACTGTCATGGCGACGGTGCGTAGAAATAAAAATTTGTAGCGCTACCTCTGGCATTTCCCACCAGAGGGCTACCCAACCGATTCCATTCCCGAAAATTCTCGAGTTATCGTCAATTTTTAAACAAGATGTAACACACGGGAATCATTTCGGGAATGAATTCTGTACATTAAAGTAATAAAAGAAATTTTCGCACAGGTGTGCTCGATTTCCTCCGATTTCCAAATTACTCCAAGTTGCGTTCTCCGCTATCGTGTCCGCCATGCTGTCGTCTATTTGAATTTCTATTCCTCTCCTAATTGCAGAGAATAAACACGTCGTCAAATAAAAAAAAAAAAGAAATTACTTTCCGAACAACCCAATAGTTTCCCGACGATGGATTTGGATACAGGTAATTCGATTAATAAAACGAAATATGTTACGAGCCAAGAAACAATTATGTCGGTTACCATCCCAGCTGGACTCAACCTGAAGCACAATCATGTTTGATCATTTAACCAGGACCGAGCGACGGTCCTATTTTCGCCAATCACTCCTCTTGGTCTACTCCGAGGTTCCGTCCCATTCGATTAGTGTAAACCCTGCTATTAACCTGTTGAGTCTAGCCTATCGTGAATGCCGTGCGTTATACACTAGCTCCGGTGATTGCGGCTCTAACCGAAGGAATGATATTGCGATACCATTGTGCAGAGGTGTTCTCGATGGACATTGTTTACTAACCAATTATATTAGGTTGTTCGGAAAGACATTTCGTTTTAGAAAATGGAGAATATATAATTTAGTAAAATGTTTATACACTCTTAAAAAATCGTATATTATTTTCACCAAAAAAAAAAAAATAACGAAATAATCCGAACAACTCGATACAATGTCAAAAACTTGAAACGATCTCACGTAACTCTTGGATCATCTATTGCACATCAAATTAGAATCTACACTCTGGGTGACAATTTAATGTTTGGTGAAAATATCCAGTCGAACATCAATTATTTTAATGTTAATGTATCGAGTCGTTTATTTTGTACGATGATTCTGAGTGTTCGCACCGATGCAAATGATATTTCGAACTTTAATTTACCAAACGTCATTAGCTACTGCTGATTTGAAACTCTTCGAGACCTATGCCTTGGGACTAGGCACTAATAATTCTAGTGATTAATAAAGGACCGTAAACGGTTTCGAGTTGCGTGAAACGTTGCAAATTTGAAGGACAGAAAATAGTTGATATGTATTTTTTATTAGCTACGATATCTCAAGTTTACGGGGTGATATCACTCTTTAAAGTACGACACCTGTAAAGCTAATTCGGAGACGGTTAGAGATAACATAAATTTTTTAACGTGGTTGTATTGTATGTTTTTCGTCGTATCGGAAAAGTATGCTAGGGTTAACGAAAAATATTCAATGATGTTTAAAAGAAATAAGTTAGTTGTATTTATTCGAAGAGATACAGCAATTGTTCGTGAAATTAAAAAAATTGTATTTTTTATTGCAAAAATAACGGCATACATACGTACGTAGTTCGTCATAGTATCTACAAGCGAGTCGTCTCACTATTGTACAGATCTGTTTTACTTTCTGAATATTGCAATGTACATTTTATTTTAGACAGTTTGTGTATTTTTACACATTGTATACATTCTGTAATTTTTTGTACATTTAAATTACATAAACGAAAGACCAAGTAAATACGTTTAAAAGTCCTACGGAGTACTGTTGCCCCAATTGAATGTGGATGGTGTCAAAAACGAACGAATTTCCAGATTTATTTTCACCGTGTACTTTTCAATAATTAATTTCCCATCTGTCTAGATGACATATGTCAAGTTTCAGGTGAATCGGTTCGACGTTTTAAAAATAGCGCGAAATACAAATCGACCGGTAACGATTGGGACACCCTGTACCCGTCACAGAGTTTGACTATTTTGAGAAGAGTCAACAATAAAACAAGAAACAACGATAAAACAAACGACTCGCTATCTTACTATGCATTGATAATGATCCTCTGTGGTATTTTAATCTTCATGCAAACCGTAACTGTTTGTTGAACTCCTGGATGAAGCGATCCGTGAATCGAATCGACAATGATTCATCTAAATTGCAATACCCTGTTTATGCACAGTAAACCAATAAATAATAGAAATAACAAACGACTAAAGCGGAACTATCAGGATTTTAGATGTTGACTGATGATACTTGGCGCGTTTAAAGATTTCTCTTCCTGACAAGACACTAAATCACTTGAAACAGACTGACCTCGACCAATAAGAAGTGTTTTAAAATTTTAACGAACAGCACAGTGATCGATGAACTGACCATCGATCAGATATCCCGATAACCAAGCCAGAATGAACTCAACAGTTGCCCAACACTGTTGCAATTTTTTACCAAGTCGAAACGAACTTAATAATTGGCCAACATTGTTGCATCTATCTTTCAAACCGCAGCTTAAAACAAACTATTGGCTTGTTCGGAAAGTCGTTTCGTTGTTTCTTCGTGAAAATGAAACACGATTTTTTCAGAGCGTACAAACATTTTACTAAATTATACACTCTCCATTTTGGAAAACGAAATTACTTCCCGAACAAGCCAATATTTTTTTTACACCGCCATGTGCACAAAATATCTCTGAATTAACTGCAGAATTGTACAGTCTCTGACGCTCGACTGACTGGTTGAAACGATACAATTTATAAGGTCCACGGGTACAAAGGTAGCACGTGGACGCAATCGTCGAATTATCGTCACATTTTGATGCTCTGCGATTCAGAAGGCAACACTCAGCTTCGCTGAAACGACGGTTCAACGATTCAATTACATACATCGTTACACGAGACCTCCCCCAACCGGTTACCCCGGATGCACCGGTGTAATAAAATCGTAATGCACGCAATAAGCGCGCGCAGCGTTCAACTAACCGCCTAAATTGAATATGTAGGGTAAACTTCGAATAAACGTTCGGGCAATTACCACTGTTAACCCAATCCCCGTCCGTGTGTCGATATATGACGCATTGCTATTCACGTGACACGTGTACTACCACCAGCCAACATTTTGCAAACGTTTGCAAAACGTTTTACACCTCTGCACAAAGCTAAAGAAACTTACGCTTGCACGTTACGAATTTATGTTAACCTTTTCGATATATACTTCTGTACTTATCCTTTTACTTATCCTTTTACTTATATTTTACTTATATTTTACTTATATTTTACTTATATTTTACTTATATTTTACTTATATTTTACTTATATTTTACTTACATTTTACTTACATTTTACTTACATTTTACTTACATTTTACTTATATTTTACTTATATTTTACTTATATTTTACTTATATTTTACTTATATTTTACTTATATTTTACTTATATTTTACTTATATTTTACTTACATTTTACTTATATTTTACTTATATTTTACTTATATTTTACTTATATTTTACTTATATTTTACTTATATTTTACTTATATTTTACTTATATTTTACTTATATTTTACTTATATTTTACTTATATCTTACTTATATTTTACTTATATCCTTCCAATTTGTCCTCGCGGTATGCTCGACGTACCGTTTGGAGTTTCCAATGAACAAAAATTGGAATTCCGAAGAAGATAATCGCCATCAACTGTGCACCTCCGGGTAAAAGAATCTTCTTGATCGATTTCTCGATTCAGAATCGAAGAATTCGAGCGAGACCGGTCTCGGTGAAATGGTTGAACCACGAGCGAGGTTTCCGCGTCACGAAAAAAAAAAAAAAAAAAAAAAAAGAGAAAAAAAGAACGCCAGTGGTCTCGCGATGCGGTTGACCGCGCGATATTGTTTACTGATAGGGTACAGATAATCGTGACGCAGGAATAGGCGCGTGGCACGTTTATTGCGCGGCGCTTTGGCTTTTGACGCGGGACACAGAAGACGTGATGTCATGCAACACTGACGCGGCGGCGAGGTAGCGCGTCATTGAACGCTCCACGTGTTACCAGCGGCGACGTTCGTCTATCGTGTAGCACGACACGTACAGGATGTTCCCTGATACGTGAAAAGGGAGACACGATGCGATCAATTGGCACGAAGGAACACCTCCAAAGTTCGTGCAGATTATTTCATCTCTGAACGTTAACGCTAGAGCTACCGATGGATTCCGGTATAATGAGGTGTTCCTCGTACGTGTCTCAGGTAAGTTAACCCTTTACGCTGGTATGTATGCTCTCAGCCATCATAGCGATAAACTAATCTTATAGTTTATACGACTATGTATTAGTTCACATTTTCTCGGAATGAAACTGAATGTTTAAAGAATCTGTCCACGAACCAATACGGTGCTTCTATTAGAGATCACGGAATTGAGTAAAGAGGAAAGGCTTAATGGAGAAGTGCACATATTGCGGCACTATGAAGATGTAAAAAGTAAAGATTGTTCTGTGTGTTCAAACGGAAAGATTAAGGGCGGAAGAGACATCAAATTAATTATTTTTGCGATACATGTATGCCGAAAAGGATATACAGGGATGTATGTTGGAGACTGTTTTGAAAGATACCATACGATGGAGAACTGTAAAATATAATTTTTACATAAAACGTTAAAACACACTGTTGCACGAACATGTATCGAAAGTTCACAAATGAATTAATCAATCTTGTTTATCCTTCGTAATTTTGAATGTTATCTGTCACTGGTTTTTCAAGGGAAATTAATTCCGATCAGTACGACACCCATGTCCAAATTCAATACGATTGCAAAGGGTTAATTGTTGGGGAAAAAGAAAAACTTATGAAATTGATTGTATCTATAGAATAGAAAATGTCGTAACGTGTCCTTTTGAAAATATGCTATGATGGAATTAAAAGTAAATTCCTTTGTAAAGGTAGTCGAAACCAGTGATTTTGACTGGTAAGTCTAGTGTTAAGAGAGAGCAACTCGTTCTGACCACTTTCAGTGAAAAAGAAAATCGAACACTTCCTCTACGAAGTTGTAGTACACGTGCAATTATTCCCGTTCGTATTCGTACAGTGTACGAGAGTCTAGTATAAATGGAAAAGATCATATTTCTTATTAGTGCTTCTCATTTATTCTTACCAAACGTTCATTATTAAATTAGGTTATTTCTATTTACAGACCTAGTTTCATACTTCACTTATCAAAACTACAGAAAATACATAAAAGAAATGTATCTAGTCAGAAAAACTACCTCTCAGTCGTATTCGTATAGTTAATACATGGACCATAAAATATATTCTAGAGATCTCTTTTTAGTATAAGTGGAAAAAATCATATTTCTTATTAGTGCTTCTCATTTATTCTTACCAAACGTTCATTATTAAATTAGGTTATTTCTATTTACAGACCTAGTTTCATACTTCACTTATCAAAACTACAGAAAATACATAAAAAGAAATGTATCTAGTCAGAAAAACTACCTCTCAGTCGTATTCGTATAGTTAATACATGGACCATAAAATATATTCTAGAGATCTCTTTTTAGTATAAGTGGAAAAAATCATATTTCTTATTAGTGCTTCTCATTTATTCTTACCAAACGTTCATTATTAAATTAGGTTATTTCTATTTACAGACCTAGTTTCATACTTCACTTATCAAAACTACAGAAAATACATAAAAGAAATGTATCTAGTCAGAAGAACTACCTCTCAATCGTATTCGTATAGTTAATATACGGACCGTGAAATATATTTTAGGGATCTTTTTTGTTATATCAAAGATTCCAATTATATTTTACAAAGAAGAAAAGACAATTGATAGTTGTTCTTTTGTTTAAGAGTAAACAGTTTGTCACATTGTTAAGCAAAATGGGCCGGAAAGAAATAGAAACCTCGGTTAAGCTGTGAAAATGAATTATTAGTCATTATCGAAATGGAAAAAGTTTAGAAAAAAATTAGTATTACTATTAATAGAAGCCGATCTACGGTTCAGTATATAATAAAACGGTATAAGACGGAAAATAGAGTAGAAAACAAGGTCCGAAACCTCGGCAGAAAGTTGTTAAGTGATCGTTGATGAACCAAGAGTTTCAAGAGAAGTTAAAAAAAACAAGAAAGAGAGTTAGTAATGAAACAGTTAAACGTCTTATAAGAAGATATGGATATAATGGAAGAGTAGCTTGCAAGAAACCTTACATTAGTGAAGCAAATCGAAAGAAACGTTTGCAATTTGCAAAAGAGCACGTTAAATGGACGTATGAAGATTGAAAAGAGACAATTTTCACTGATGAGAGTAAGTTTAACGTCTTTCAGTTAGGTGGTCGATGAATTATGCGGTGTAAGTCAAATACAAGTTTTGAAAATTCAAATCGTCGGTCCATGGTGAAATACGGGGGTAGCCACGTTATGGTGTGAGTGTGTTTTTCTGTGGCTGGGATAGGTGATCTTGTGTTTGTTGATGGTGTTACAGACACGTATAAATACATAAATATATTAAAAGAAAATTTACTTGATTCTCCGGATCGTTTGGGTATTCGTGACAATTTTCAATTTTATCAAGATAATGATCCAATGCACAAGGCACGTGCAACTCGAAAATTTATGGGCAGAATTAAAAGGCAGGGTGCATAATGTGACGTAAGAAATGCAAACGAACTTAAAGAATATATATACGCGTGTCAATTATTTGCAATCGTTCTGGTATATTCAAGTCCCAATGCCACCTGTCGAAAATCGACAGGAACTTTTCGGACAACCCAATGTATGGACTATTTGGGATTTGCTTATTTTTCAAGTATCTAGGTCTATGTGTCTGGACATCTTAATAGTGGAAAATACATTAACGTATCAGAAGTCACGTAAAGACGTTCTAAGAAAGATGTTTTCTAGGTATTTCAATCTTCTTAATGACACAATCTCAGACAGTAATTACCAGGGTATATTGTTCATTCACCTTCGTGCAATATTTTGCAATCAACCGCACACTTGAATGTTCCAGACAGAGTAGATTATGGAAACCTCTTCACAAATGGAAAAAACCATTATGTTTATTAATTATTTTGAATGGACGGTATTTAAATTTTCATGCTTAAAGCGTTCTTCGAAGATAAACGATAATGCTTTGCAATATATGGTTACGGGTCTTGAGGTATTATTTATAACAGTTCGCGTGCGTTTATTGCAACGTTAACTCCATCACGATAATTGCAGCATGTGGTCTGTAGAAGTGTGCGCAGAATGTCTGTATGCAACTTCGCACACCGGGTGTTTGAAAAATTGTTGAACACGATTCAACATACGTAGTGGGATTTTTCAAGCACGACTGGGAAATTCACATTAAAAGAAAATTTTTTCACAAATCTATGGTTGAAACTCGATACTATTGGGTTGTTCGGAAAGTCATTTCCTTTTCCAAAATCGAGAATACGTAATTTAATAAAATGTTTACACACTCTAAAAAAATCGTGCTTCATTTTCACCAAAAAAAAAAACAACGAAATGATTTTTCGAACAACCCAATAGAATGTTTCCTTTCGAATGGTCGTACATTTATCGAAACTGGAGGGAGGAGGGACGAAGGTGGTATCAAATGCATAAAAGAAAAAAGATGATACAAGTAACATTTTTTATGTTACTACATAAAAAACTATGTATAAAAGAAAAAAGATGATATAAGTAACATTTTTTATGTTACTACATAAAAAACTATGCATAAAAGAAAAAAGATGATACAAGTAACATACAGCAAATTTTTCAAATTATTCTTGCTACTCGGTTGGCAATTTTTTAAATTATTGAAATCGACGAAAAGAAATATTGCTATAGGAATAGAATTAAAATCGAATCCATCTTCGTCCCTTTACGAAACTAAAAGATGATACTGATATTCTGAAATAAATGTCCTCTGAATTGTTCGCAAAGCGACCGTCATCTTGATTTTCGTTTATTCAAAGAATTTTCACCACCCTGTGTTTACGGATAGTTTAAAAATACTTTACGAGTGAACTTATCACTGTTTCATTTTCTTGCTAAAAATAGTAATTGAAAATACGAATGTAACAAAAGCAACCCCATAGCAACAGGAAAGAATAAATAATCAATCCTTTTTCCTACCGAGATCGGTTTCTCTGCTAAGGATGACGTTGAACGGTTCACTCACCACGTAAATGATAAATCTTTCATGCGATGCTAATCGCCAGACATCCGGTGTAATCTATATCGAGAATGGATATTGCAAAACTCGGGTGAATATCAATCGCGGAGAAAGGATGTGCGATATTAACAATTTCTATCGCTCGGGAATTTTCAAGTTCCTGAGAATTAAGGGGGGAGAAATGTTTGTTGTAGGTGTTGTTTTCAGAAACACCTTGTGCATTTCTGCAACCTTCTCAATCACGGAATGCAACAGGATCTCAAGCATAGGAGGAGATATTAATCATTACGCGCTCACGATGGCGGCCGCCCGTTCGATAATTACACGATCGATCACTCGCGCGCTTTTATGCAACTATTTCTTACGTAATTACAACAAAGTATCATTTCTTTGCGCGAAATTTCCGGTCGTTAAAAATTACAAGTCTTGCTCGTTGCGTTCGAGCAACGAATAATCGTCCAGGTAGCTTCGACGAGTATAATTTATTCCTTCGGAAACATCGCAACCAGAACTTTTGAATCCTTCCCTCCCTTTTGTAAATCGTAAATCATATACTATTTCACAATTATGTGAAATAAACCGTTGCGAAAATCTTCCTTTTTTTTCAATTTTACGATTCGTAGGATGTTCACGTTATTAATACCCAACAGTTTTCCTGCGAGCGAATGGTACACGGCAAATTTTTTAAATTATTCTTGCCACTCGGTTGGCAATTTTTTAAATCATCGCGATCGACGAAAAGAAATATTGCTATAGAAATAAAATTAAAATACTATCCATTTTCGTCCCCTTACGAAACTAATGCACTTGATCCTGGTTCCTTGCAGTCAAACTTAATCGATCGGTCGAGACTACTTCTCCCACCACTTATGGAAAATCATTCGCAGGAAAGAAACTGGTGATAGAATTTTCGAATTTATAGTTTTAAATTATTCTTGCCACTCGGTTGGAAATTTTTTAAATCATTGGGATCGACGAAAAGAAATATTGCTATAGAAATAAAATTAAAATAGTATCCATCTTCGTCCCCTTACGAAACTAATGCAATTGATCCTGGTTCCTTGCAGTCAAACTTAATCGATCGGTCGAGACTACTTCTCCCACCACTTATGGAAAATCATTCGCTGGAAAGAAACTGGTGATGGAATTTTCGAATTTATAGTTTTAAATTATTCTTGCCACTCGGTTGGCAATTTTTTAAATCATTGGGATCGACAAAAAGAAATATTGCTATAGAAATAAAATTAAAATAGTATTCATCTTCGTCCCCTTACGAAACTAATGCACTTGATCCTGGTTCCTTGCAGTCAAACTTAATCGACCGGTCGTGACTACTTCTCCCACCACTTATGGAAAATCATTCGCTGGAAAGAAACTGGTGATAGAATTATCGAATTTATAGTTTCGTTAGTAACGATCACGATCGTTAAATGATTCCAATTTGATGCGCAGAGTGGTCCGCGGCGCTCCAAAACTAGGCCAATCAGCTTGAAGTTTGTACAACAACAAACGGTATTTTTTCCCGATGAAATCACAGGAAAAGGCAACGGAAACGCGAGAACGATCGTCGGTCATGCGTTCGCACGATAAAACGAGTCAATTATTATTTCCTCGATCGTCATATCGGCTCCAGGTCGTACACGAGCCGACCTTACGACCTCACATAACGCGTCTTGCTTCTCTCTGCTACCTCCAGCGAAGTCCTCGGTTGAAATATCTAAGAAAATTGATATCGCTTGAAAAATAAACAGTTCAACGATGGAATAATACTTGACTTAGAGAAAATACTTATTAACCCAACTGAACGTATTCAGTTGAATTTGATTCTTTCAATTTCTGAAACTACGAGGAAAAGTCAAGCTTTAATACAGGTTTGTGCATTTTTCACTAATATTGCTTGCATCCACTGACGGACTTCTTCGACGAATTGTAACACATTTACGAGGTATTTAAACCGACATTTTTAAGTTTCAAGCCTTCGAGAGCGATTCAAACTGATGTTTATAGAAATCGAATAGCATAAGGTCATTGTCAACGTAAGGAACGTTCTTGAAATTCCAAGTGCAGTGAACACCAGTGTTTGTTACCATTTGCAAGAATCACAATGCGGATCAATTTAGAATAGAAGGTGTATTTAAAAAGTAACGAAACCTCTATATCTGGTATCGGTTTCAAATCGATCGAGAGTACACGAGCGATTTAGCAACGAGTTTTCTAAGAGTGTGTCGTATCAACGAGTTACGGAAATAGTACGACTACGCATCGATTCGCTTTTTCGATAATAAAGTATTATTCGTAAGGAATTTGTGCCACAAAAGTACACAGTAAACACACCGCGAGGTCCTTGAAAGACTGAGAAAAAAGAATCGTCCGTGTTTGGCCCGAGATTGCCTAATTTGGGATGCTGTATCGTAACAGTGTCCATTCTCACACATCACTATCTGTAAATGAGTTTTTGGCCAAAAATGGTATTTCTATAGTTTCACAGTGCACTACAGTTCAATGTTCTATAGTTCATACTGTTTCGATTTGAGTCGACGAAAGTCAAAAACCACTCACAGATATTTTTGGAACAGTGAACAACATTCAAAAGGTTATAAACTGAACAAGTGAAAATAGATTCGGTGGAAGCGTTACAGAACTGTTAGCAAAAGTGGGAACGACACCATTACCGGTGCAT
The DNA here is from genome assembly GCF_051014685.1 of Ptiloglossa arizonensis. Lineage (NCBI taxonomy): Eukaryota > Metazoa > Arthropoda > Insecta > Hymenoptera > Colletidae > Ptiloglossa > Ptiloglossa arizonensis. The sequence continues at coordinate 8,483,032 of NC_135048.1, read as the reverse complement.
AGCTTCCCAAAGTGGATAATATAAATTTTTTCATTAAGTGAAGTAACATTATTTTTACAAAAGCAGTTTCGTTACTTTTCAGACACACCTTGCACGTCGATTGTCCAATTCCCTGGAAGTGTCAGTTATAACAAATATGGAAGCTGAAGTGATCCTGGTACTGAAGTTTCCATAAATAGCAGTGTAACCCTAACCTCGTTCTTAGGCAGGTTGTCTCCATGTTGTATGGTATACGATGTTACTATTTTCAAACACTACAATCTGAACCTAAAACAAACTGAGTATAAAATTTCTGCAAATGCGAATACTGTATTTGTGCTATCTGAGCTGAACAAATGTTGGTGTTGGTTTCGATCATAACGATATTAATATCGAGCATACCCCTAAATGCCCTAATTTAGGGGAAAGTTGCCGAAATCTCGCGTGAATAAACGTAAAATATACGAGTACTGAGAAGTATAAACAAAATACTTCTCGTCGAAGTTTTAGTTGGTGCAAGCTATAAATGTTTGGAAAAATTAAGAATGTGTGATGCAACTTCTGATTAATTAATTTATTACAATCTAATAATATAGTTTTAGTCAGTATTTAGTTAGTACATACAGGGTTTTGTATATTTTGCACACCCTAATATCTTTGTTGTTTTTGTTGCCACGACGAAATGTTTGGTTTAAAGCTAACAATATTATGATTCGTGCTTTCTTCTTTCAAGGTCATTGAACTTGGTTTCTCCAAGTTGTTAAGGTCGTGTCAATTTTTTTGCATATTACTACGCATTTTTTATGCAAATATTCATTTTAACGAGCATTAAAAGTATCGACGTGAACATATTCACGAGCAATTAAAATAATCAATTTAATCGACATAGTTTCCAATCTATTGAAACACACCTAACGATGGAGAGAAAAGAATGTTAGAGAAATATAGAAGAAAATCCTATTGTTATATGTGTATATCTCATACTTTATGAGTAACGATCGACGAAGTTATTTAGGTATTGCATCTGCGAATACAACAATTACTTATAGTTAACAAGAGGAGGTGTCGAGTTCAACACTAACAGTACCAGCACTTTATGTATACAGATCGTTACCATAATCGGTCATTTGAGCGATCATGAATAAAGATCATATTTTTTCGTAAGGAATGCAGGTGATACCGGACAATACGAAAATTTACATAAAGTTAAATGAACGAAACAACTAAGAATTAACGCAGAATTTTAAATCAAATTTTTAAACGGTTATTTGACCGAGCATGGTACCATTAACGTTCATCATATCCCTATCTGAGTTCTTTTCATACTCCTCCATATTTTACATTCCATAATTTACAAAAATTTCAATTCGAATAAATAAGCTCCAGAGCTTGAGTAAGCTCCATTATAGAATCCTTGCAACTGCAACTTCATCGGTACAAACAGCGTTAACCATATTCCTATTTGAGTTCTTTCCATATGCCTGCATGTTCTACATTCCACAGCTTTTACAAATTCCAATTTGAATAAATACGAGTAAACTCCATCATAAAATCCCTGCAACTGCAACTTCATCGGTACAATCAGGGTTAAGCATATCCCTATCTGAGTTCTTCCCACACACCTCCATGTTTTACATTTCACAGATTTCCAAAATTCCAATTTGAATAAATACGAGTAAACTCCATCATAAAATCCCTGCAACTGCAACTTCATCGGTACAATCAGGGTTAAACATATCCCTATCTGAGTTCTTCCCACACACCTCCATGTTTTACATTTCACAGTTTTCAAAAATTCCAATTTGAATAAATTCGAGTAAGCTCGATCGTAAGATCGTAAAATTACTATTGTAATTTCACAAAACAGTAACGCAGCTCTACTCGGTCGAAAATTTCGAGAACGCGCGGACCAACAGCGAAGTATAGTCTTGTTTGGTATCGTAATACGAGCGCGGTGTAATCAGTGGGCCCGAGTCATGATCCGCGGAACGGGTCGAGACTCGGCTAGACGTTAGTTCTGCCTTTGTCGAATCGATAGGGCCGCCAAAGCGCGTGCAGATATCGCCCCCCGCGAGCCAGTGGCTTCGATTTCAAAGTGCAATCAACAGCGGCGTACGCGATATGCGGAACGCAAATCGGACCTAGATTCGACCAGCTGCACGACCGCGTTTCTTTCGCGATGCTTTTGGCCGGCGATCCAGGAAAAATTCACTAGTGCAAAACAGCCGATAGAGGATGATCGACAGCGAACGATACGAGACCCGGTCGAACTTAACCCCGTTCGCGTGGCTCCCGGGGGGCAGCGCTTGTCGTTTTTCGGGGCGAAGTCTAACTGCTCAGGTCGAAAAATTATTTTCTGCGATAACGTACAGAGTAGACCAAATAACAAACACCACCCTCGATATCATCGAAACTATGAAAGTGAGGAAGAAATCTTCTCAGGAATTTCTATCCATAGAAAGTATTACTTCGTAACGGTGATGCTTTCTTTCTGGACAGAATCTTTTCTTGGATGTGAAGATTAACTCTTCAACCCCATCCCAGTGGTTTCTGTCGTAATGTAAAGGGTAAATCAAATAATAAACACCACCCTCGATATCATGGTAGCTATGAAAGTAGGGAAGAAGTCTTCTTCTCAGGAATTTCTTTGCACAAAAGGTATTACTTTGTAACAGTAACGCTTTCTTTCTGGTAAGAATCTTTTCTTGGATGTGAAGGTCAACTCTTCAACCCCATCCCAGTGGTTTCTGTCGTAATGTAAAGGGTAAATCAAATAATAAACACCACCCTCGATATCATGGAAACTATGAAAATAGGGTAGGAATCTTCTTCTCAGGAATTTCTTTGCACAAAAGGGATTACTTTGTAACAGTAACGTTTTTTTTCTGGGCAGAATCTTTTCTTGGATGTGAAGATCAACTCGTCAAAGTTACGCCTGTTTTTCATACTTAAGGATATCCCCGATATTTGTTCAAACCGTAGTGTGAAAATTTGAAATATTCGATAATTTGTCGATGTACTTGTTATTTGATAGTATTACCAACAAAAGCAATGCTGTTTAAAAGTTGTCTTGTAAGCGCTTTGGAGAATCGTTGTAATTTTGAAGCAACGGTTCCAAGGGACCACCGTGAGATTAACACTAACCTCATCGTTCTGGGCAGAATCTTTTCTTGAATTTGAAGGTCAACTCTTCAACCCCATTTCTGTGATAATGTACAGGGTAGACAAAATAACAAACACCACCCTCGATATCATGGAAACGATGAAAATAGGGTAGGAATCTTCTTCTCAGGAATTTCTTTGCACAAAAGGGATTACTTTGTAACAGTAACGTTTTTTTTCTGGGCAGAATCTTGATTTACCAACCAGTCGAAACGACAGGTTTCAATTGTTTTTACAAAGAAATTTATTTTAAATTCCATAGCATATTTTCAAAAGACGTGACTTATTTTATTCTATACATATAACGAATCTCATAAGTTCCTCTTTTTCCTCAAATATCGATTTTCCTGAGACACGTATGAGGAATACCTTAATATACCAAAATCTATCGGTAGTTCCAGTGTTCAAGTGTTAAATAAGATGGCTATATTTTTATGTGTAATTTTTCTTACTAACTATCAAAGGGGATAGAACGTTGCGTAACTCAAGGTTATTCAAGGTCACTGAAAACGATCGATCAATATAAAGTATCATTATCGACTAACGACAATGAATATTTTACACCGAAGATCGATAACAGAAATATACCCTTAAAACTTTACAAATTACAGATAGCGGGGAAAGAAATCGTCAGAAATTTCTTTGTATAAGTATTATCTATTCAGAGATTATGAACGATCAACTAGTTATTTAGTACCCAAACCCCAATGTATATTTCGTGACATAATCGAATCATCGAATCTCGGTGAGGATCTCAAAAACTCTTTCACAAGTTTTGATTCGTTTTTTTTTCTTTTTTTTCGGTAACCGCAGTATTTTTCCAAAATATCGGATCTTGAGCCGAAGCTCTGGCACAGTATTATTAACTAAGAATAATTCAATTGAAATATTCCCTCCTTTACTCTTCAGAGAAGAGATATCGGCTCTTGACCCTTCTTGAACAAGGATCCTTGCATTATTGCGTGCTACCTCTTCTCGGTATAAAGACAACTTATTCTTTCGGATAAACGTGTCGCTGTTCTTCTTTCTCTTTGCCACCATGTATCGGTATACTTTTGACATTTGATTCTTACACGGCGATAAACACTCCGTTAAAAATAAAACCACTTGTGTGTTCTCTGCGCGCGTTGTGCGCGGCGGGTTCTTTAACCTTGCAATTAACGATGTCCCCAAGAAGACACACCGAATCCTTTGAATCGTTGTCTCGAATCGTCTCGTATATCATTAAAAACCAGAACTTCTTGAAACTCACGAATGCCTTAAATATCTTGATACTTTTGAATGTCTTGAACGTTGCGAATGCCTCGAGCGTCTTTATTGATTGATAATGGTAATTAATTTTACTCGATAATTCGTACTTTTACTTTTAAGATACACCGAGTCGGACCTTTTGAAATCAATGTAGAGAAACAATGTAAACTTTTGAATCGTTGAAAACGTTCAAGTACTTTCTCAAACTTTTTCAAACTTTTTCAAACTTTCAATTATCGATACATTCAACACTTTCAACAGATTCGAGAGCTTCGAGACACTCGAACATTGCGCAAAACATTTACAAACTTCCTATTCCGAATAGAACTGAAATCCACTGGAAAACCGAGATGGCACGCAATCTGGATAAAGCTTCGAATAACGAATAAAAGGTGAATAGTTTTTCGTTGAATAAAAAATTCAAACTTGAATCACGCGATCGAATATTTTACAACGCGTAGATAAGAATTTAATCGTGCAATTCAATTTTGCTAATTTTCTATTGGAAACGATGTTCCGGGCATTTCCAAGGTTGAGATTCAAAACGCCCATCGTTAATGGTAATTACACGGTCATCGATAAGAATGAACCGAAAAATGACCACGAACACTCCGAGTACTGTCTCCGTGGCCGAATAATCACGCTCGACACGGCAGTTTCGCTTCGATTCGCTAATCTCTGTCCAAACGAAATTGCCGGCGTTGCAAGTCGTCGCGGGTCAACCGCACCGTCTGGCTCGTTTCTCCTGCCCAACACATCGAACTACGATCGCTTATTTATAGGAGACGATAACTATATTAAGAACGCCGATAACGCTTTAAACGCTTTCTCAGACCCAGTCGAATTCTTCTAAATAACGTCGGAAGATCTCGTGAGCGATCCAGACACGAGAATCGTCCAATTCGGGTTTACGTTAACGATCGAACGTTTTCAGGGACACGGATCTACGATTGTGTACAGGATCTGTCCAAAATGCAGGACTCTGTTACTTGATGGAACACGCAATTTTGCGTAAAAAATTTTAGCGAACGCACGTTAGGAAATGCTTCCTTAAAGAGCCAGTGCCGCAATTTTTGAAGGTTATGTTATTTGTCGTACGGGGCGATCGAACCTGTTATCTCCTGGATAATTCCAATGAGAAGTATATACGATCTATCTGCCTCTCTTGGATCTTTATATTCAGAGGAGATTAAAAGATGTTTATTTGGCATCTATTTACACGAAAAGAGAATGGATTATAATACATTTTGGTAACTATACGGTATGAAATACAGTCCAGAAGAGTTTCGTGTTATAATCTTCTACCTTTTCGCTTCATCGATTTAACTAAATGATAGCGACAAAAGATATACTATTAACCTGAAATGAAAGAATTTAATGAAATGTATATGTAGGCAAAGGGAATGAAATATTATTAAAAAAATTAAAACAAGATAATGATTTGCCAAACAAATTACATTACGGCGAATAATCGATGTAATAGCCGTATAAATTAAAAACACTTAATTAGGACGATATGTTGGGAATTTGTAAAAATGATTGATTGGGGTCATTGAAATAATAAATACATATGAAATTACAATAGAATAAAGAATAACTTAGTTATTATAAATGTTGTTCTTGCCTAAATACGAAATCGAATAATTACAGTCGTATAATAAACATTGGGGGAATAGATACAACGAAGAGAGAACAAACATCATTGAGAATAGGCGGATGAAAAATTAGGAGAGCAAAACAAGAAAAAAAGAAGAAGGTTACACAGGTACTTGGTACTGTGTTAATATCTTATTTACGTGTCGTTACATGTAAACGTAAGTATGATCGGTGCACTATTCCAGAGCACAAATTGTACCGTTACTTTAATTACGAAAGTAATCATAAACTGCAAGTCGATACGTTCGCACGTAAATAAACTATGCTTGTTAGAAGCTACGTTCTGCGTACGTGTCTGTTATAATTTAAAAAGGCAACATGTATTATGATATCGTGTAAAGTAACAGCCCGATTGCTTTAAAACCTAACATTTTCAAATCGTAATCGAAAGAAGAAAACGCAAACAGTCCGCAGAGGATATTGTACCCGTGGACATACCTTGCAGCACGTTGTAGATAAACGAACATTCTCAAAACGGTGAATCGACAATTACGTAAATTTCCACCTGGAGTACCACGCGCGAAACGAACAGCCGTCTTACCCCGCAGAAACCGTATCGCCACTATTTATGGGACACGTGTCATGTTTTGTCCTTGGCGGCGTTTCATCGTTTTTGGAAAAATTCAAAGAATTTTCCTCTACAACGTAATCACGTGCTACGAAATTTATTATCATTTTACACGTGGCAAGCTTGGTAAGGCCGAACGTGACGTTGAAGTTAACAATCGAGCCAATGATCGTACGTGATGTACTGCACTCACGAAGGCATCGCTCTGCCCGTTGATAAGGACGACGTGTTTAAGAGATTTCCAAAAGTTTCACGAATGGCTGATTTCCACTAGTATCAAAGAGACGCACGTTTAACCAAAGCACAACAAACAAATACTCTAACATTGTTTCGAACACGTCGCATAGGTTACGTCTTCAATTTGGCGTAACCGTCGCGTGATGCGAGCGACCCTTAAGCGTTAATAAGAATCGTGCATAAGGGTGTGAAATTTTTATTGGAAATAGACTTAACGATGCTTTTTAAAGAGCATTGAATGTATATAACTTTGCGAAGTGTACGAACATGTACGAATATTTTTATAGAAATATCAAATGTATAATATATTGATACTATTGATATATTTATGAAATTATCAAATGGATATCGATTCTGATTGACACAGCTCGATACTAGAATGCAATTTATCGAACGGTATCGATAGTTTCGATTCGTTATCGTTTCTATGGTTAAGTGTTCCGTTATGTTTATTTCAAGTTTATCGGTAACTTTTTCTATTATAGGAGTATTTCTGTATGTGTTATTTACAGGGTGTACAGAAGATTTATTAATGTATGTAAAACGAACGTGACATGCGTTACCGATGACGTATTGAGACGAGTCGCAGTCGCAGCAGGTTAATGATCGATAAATGTCACCGTTGGATCATGAACTCTCTTTTCATTCGTTTATTGTTTCTAATTCCATTGTTCGCAATGGTTTAACCTCCACAAATCAAATTGTGATTGTTACATCTTTTTTAAATATTACGCGATGTTTAATGTACAAAACTATGTTCCCGAATTATTTATAATATGTTGGAAATAAAAGAATATTATATTCGAGAATAATTTACTTTATTTCTGAAATTATATACAAGTGTTTCGATACTATAAGATAGTTCTAAGCGAGGATGTCGTAATTTTAGAAAATATGTTCTTTCATGAAAATATTACTTTCCCTATTTGATAAAATATTTTTGAATGCAATATTTCGAAAAGAAACAACAATTTTGAAGAAAGAATAAGTCGCTACTTGATGGGTTAATGCAGATTTTAGTTGCTACTTTTTGTAGATGTTACCCTAGAAATTTTGTTTTATCCGATCAATATATTTATTTATTTTAACAATAGCAAAATCGAAAAGCGAAAATTTAGTTTGCTAATTATAAATTATGTCTTCCAGTCGAATGCTACCTGTATTTATAGGCGACTCTAGAACCTATGTGTATGTATATTAAATGTTTATTAAGCTTATTTTGTTTCTTTTAATGAGTGTTATATGCTTTTCGAATTTTTCATAATACAGTTTCTACACTCTGTATTTACAGAAACTCAAGATGTTGACACACGAGCTTATCTTACATCGACAATAATAGATATTTCGAATGACCAGTTTCCATGTGTCGAAATTGAATTTCAGTGTCCCATCTGTACAATCTACAGCTTTTTTCTACTCTCCTGCTTGATTATCTATAATTCTCGATTCATTATTCAGTAAAAGTAATGCAACATCAGAGATCTGGTCTTTTCACGAGTAAAACAAAATTGAAAAAGTTTTCGAATAACTCTTTCAAACTAAGTGTCTGATAATTAAAAAGTAATAACCCAATCGCATAAAATAAAATATGCTAATGGTCGATCTATTATACCTACACTTCCGGTGTATACAATTTCATATCCCTAGTGATAACATTGTGAACTAGAAAAATTCTAACTCGAACGCTGATTGGCTAATTGATATCACGTGTCGAAATTTCAATGAATTTAGTAGGGATTTAAAATAGTGTCTATCGTTAATAAACGTAAGTTTTAAATATTAATATTTTACATACGCAATTAGTAATACTTAAATGAAAGGTTTTTAAGGTTAGAATAGTATTAAGCGATTATGTATATTTTTCGGGAGGGCCGACTACTAGTATTGAAAATATAATTAAAACTAGTAAACGGCCCTCATAGCCAACTATTGGATAGTGTTCAAGATCGATCAAAATACAAAACAGCCGTGGATTGAATCTAATAATATATAATCGGTTTATTCGAATTTTCAAATAAATGCATTGTTTGAAATTTTGAAACGCAAAGATGAATTGAAACCTGATCATAAAATGGAAACGATTCAGGAAATGGGTCGATGTCGTGCAAATTTAACCGAAAGTCAAGATAGAAAACTAACAAGACAGAAAAATTTGGAAAGGAAAATAAAGATCCGAATTACGTTCGATCTACAATTATTATAAGTAACGAACGAATGGATGACAATGCCGTCACAGAACTATCATCACTTCCATCATCGACCATGAAGCATTTATTTTTCCCAAAAATTATTAATAAATCAACTAAAAATAAAACAAAGACTGCTCAGAATATGCCAGCGACGATATCATCTGTCGAATATCGTGCGTATTTGCAGCAAAAAGAAAACAAAAAGCATGGAAAGGAAGCTACAAAAACAAGAAGAAAGAAAGAAAAAGTAATTGACGATAAATGCGCGAAGAAGAAAATAATTAAAAAGAAAATAGTCGAAGACGAAAAAATGTACACCGAAAGCTGCTACGTAAAGATAAATGCAGACTGTGCAGTAACGATTTATATAGCGATGCAGAAGATAAGAATGAACAAATTTAGAGTAAGACAAATGCATAAAATTCGTAGGCCTGTCTTATACCGATATCCAAAATGAATCATTTATTTGTTTATCGTGTTCATTTGCTAAAGTACTATAAATGTTACTAAATATTAGTTTCTTCAGTTTCATTTTCTATTACACGCGTAGAAAGAAAATTGTTTTCTTTTATTTTATTTTATCTTTTCACTCATCGAAAAAGAATTCCCGTTTTCGTTTCGTAAATGAATGTATTAGTGCATTATGCAATAAATATAAATAAACAGTTTTGTTCGTTTATTTATTAATTTAGTTGTTTTAATTACCTAAATATTGGATTGTTTGGAAAGTCATTTCGTTTTCCAAAATGGAGAATATATAATTTAGTAAAGTGTTTATACGCTCTAAAAAAATCGTATTTCATTTTCACCAATAAAAACGAAATGATGTTCCGAACAACCTAATACTTATGCTACTTATAATGGCTCACTGTTGACGTGGTAAAGGCTGAACTTGATAAACTTACTATTGACGAAAGTGATATTTTCGCATATTCTTGTACAATGCAACTATAAATTAATATATTAATAAACGAACTACAAGATGTTTTTAAAATGCCTACTTCAAAGAACACAAGCATATATGAAATGTTTAGAAATTAATTTACTAACAATGATCGCAAATAGGTTGAATTTTCACGACTTAAATGGCCGACTACGGGTACATGTTTAAATTTCGAACGAGCGAAAGAAGAATATCATCGAGTTATTAAATAAAATAATATTTCGCATGAAACGAACAACAGCTGAAACGTTATAAACGTTACGAATAAATCGTCGTGTGTCATTTTCGCATATTCTTGTATATTGCGACTATAAATTAATATATTAATAAACGAACTACAAGATGTTTTTAAAATGCCTACTTCAAAGAACCCAAGCATATATGAAATGTTTAGAAACTAATTTGCTAACAATGATCGCAAATAGGTTGAATTTTCACGACTTAAATGGCCGACTACGGGTACATGTTTAAATTTCGAACGAGCGAAAGAAAAATATCATCGAGTTATTAAATAAAATAATATTTCGCAAGAAACGAACAACAGCTTGCGAACGAACAACAACGTTGCGAATAAATCGTCGTGTGGCATTTTCGTTGGTCGTCACGTGGAAATTGATACGGTTGCTGACTGGCCGTAAACCGACAAGGCTAAACAACAGCGAACGCAAGTAATTATTCCGTGTCCGTTCAACTGTACGGACAAAGTATCCCTGAACCGGCAAACTAGCTACACAAGCAGATCCAAAAGGAAACTACGCGGCGTCGGCGTCGTAAACAACAACGTATCGCGGTCGTTTAACCGCAGCCCCGAGCAGGATAACCGAGCATTACCTGCGTTCTAAATCGAGAGTGGAAAAACTGTATCTAATCGGGGTGCATAAAATGCGGTAATCGTTGCGACGCGCACCCGCGATGAACTCTACGAGCAGAGAGAAAGAGAGGCGAGAGAGCGGTCGAGCGAAGGCCTCCACTTCGTCGAACGATATCGGAAACTGGTACGATCGGCGGAAAGAAACGAGGGTAGGAGGTCGACCGGACGTCTCCCGCGCTGTATCTGCTCAAAAAATACGCGGAATTTATCGGGTCGAGGCAAAATAGCCGTGATTAATCGACGGCCCCGATAATGGCCACCCTTTGTTGGGCATCACCGAACTCCCCTGTGGGGTTCGCGCTTGTCGTTCACATCGCGAGGACACGCACCTCCTTAAGGTGAATATACACGTAACGTTAGCGAAGTGGCAACGATATACGACGGTCTCTATCATCGCCGCGTATTCACGTGACATTAGCCACGGTTCGAAGTCGCGACAGTGTGACAATCTGTCCTCGTATTTTCACGATTGTCACGATCGCGGAGAGCGAAAACATTCACGGGTTACGGAGTTGAGAGAACGTGTATAATTATTATCTGAATTTGAAGATTGATTCAACGCAGGAATGTTTAGGAGCGTCAGTGATAAGGGTACCACACGGAGTAAATCCGAGAGGTTTATTCAAATTGAAGAACGATATCTTCGGTGATATTTGAAAGAACGTATCGTTCTGCGCAAAAAAAAAAAAAAAAATAAAAAAAGACGAAGAGAGGAGAGGAACGATACGTCGTTAAGTAAACAACGAGAAAGATCTGGGAAGTATTTTGTGGAAAATAAATGATCGGAACGAAAAGTTAGAATTTTACGTTGGACAATGGCCAAGTTTGAACAGAACCTACTCCCTGTGCTCTGGTTAGAATTATTGCGACAAATTTGTTCGTTTGCCAATAGTCAATATTGTTCGCGTTCAGTTTAAAAATTCTATCGTTTGGATACATCTAGATACTTTTGCTCGATGTTACCTATCGAAACAACACTACGATGCTCGATTGATCCGACTTAACCGGAAAACTTTCTCAAATTATTGCGTTGCTCGGAAAATCGTATCGTTTTCCAAGACGGAGAATACATAATTGAATAAAATGTACGTACACTATAAAAATATCGTGTTTCATTTTCACCAAAAAGAAAAAACGAAACGACTTTCCGAACGACCCAATAATTATTTTCTTTTCTTCATTTTTCCCTTTTCTAAACGCGTAACACCGTGTTACAGAGCGTGCAACTTGGCGTGGAATCGTCGAAAGAGCGTCCTCGTAACCGTGTTACTTTTCACTGCGCAAGCTCGCTGCGTTGCATCGTGGAAATGTCATTCACTGTCACGGGAATGAAAGTCGTGACTTGACGACACGTGAACACGCAGCTTTGCACGGGGAAACTCCGCGTGACACCGCGGGGAAAGCTCGCCGAATGAGAGCCAGAGGATGAAACCCAAACGAAAACGAAACACTCGGGACGATACGATGTATCCCTCTTACGAACCGAGACACAGCCAGTGCCGACGGTTGCCGGATCTGATAGGCGGTCTGTTCGGTCCCTCTGTACCGAGAAAATGAGAAAGAGATCGAGCGATCTCGCTTCATCGACCCCTACTCCCGATGTACTGTGGAGCGCACACGAGTACCATCTACCACCAGCAGTCCAGCATGACCTCTTCTCCCTCCTCTTTCCATCTTCCTCCACCGCCATCTTTTCCCCTCTCTCAGTGTGTCTCCTTATCGTTCCTCTCCTCTAATCCGTGAAATCTGGAACAAGAACCGCGTGGCGAGGCAAGCCGGTACCAGTGGCACCGAGGAACTCGGTACCAACGGAGGTCTCCTCAGAAATAACTCCGGCGCTGCTGTCCGTCTTTTAACCACCTGAAGTAACAGAGATCCGCAAACTCTGACCAAGTGATCCGTGCAACACAGAGGTCGGACGTACAACGTTTTGTATCCGTTACGGAAGAAACGCTCGGCAACCGCCGCGAGACAACATCTGAGAGACAAAGTCCGGTGGATAGGATTAATCGAGACACTCCGGTACCCAGACACCTGTACCTCTTGGACATTAACGATCGAAAGCCGTGAGTGGGCACCGTGTGACACCGGTCCCGAAGAAACGAGAACGCTGACACACGTGGCGATCACTGGGAGAATGCCACAGTTCGCGAACCGACGGTGATCACTTCACGCAGAAACAACCGAACCCTCCGTTTAACGCACTCACCGCGTGCAAAAGGGAAACAAGCGACCGTAGCCAACCACTTTGTGAAACTTCGGTGTGGCTCGGTGTACCGCAGTCGACGTCAGAATGCCGAGAACTGGCCGCGCCACGTCCGTAAGAGGCAAACCCGGGAGGATGGTACTGGTCAGCCTGATCCTCCTGGTCGCGTTCCTGGATACCGTCAACGGGGTCCCGTACAAGAGATCGTTGCTCAGACTGTGCTCGAGGAGTCTCAGCGATGCCCTCGCGCTCGCGTGCAAGGATCGAGGATACAACGAGCCGTTCTCCTACAGCGCGGAAACGGATCCTCAAGACTCGATGGGACCTGGCCTGGTGGAGGAGTGCTGCTACCATCAGTGCTCGTTCTCACACCTGCAACAGTACTGCAAACAGGACACAGAGAGTTCCGGGGGCGCCGTGTGAGTGGATGTTAGTTTCTCCTTTTTTTCTTTGGTATTTTTCTAACTGTCCTTGGTTCGGCTACTGCGCGATCGTATCGAGCGTTATAATTTGTCCCTGAGCATCGACGGGCGACTGATGTTCCATTTATCAGACGATGTCAAAATATCCAATTCGAGACGGGTTCTAGGAACAGTGATTCATTTGAGATTCTAGTGGTCGTCGTCGTCGAGACAGTGCCCTTGGGTGTTGGTGGAACTGTTCCGGGGATTCTGACCATTGACCGAACGTCTTTTGAACAGTTCTCTCTCTTTCTTTCCGTCTGAATCTTCTCAGCTGTGTTCAGCACAGAAGATTCGACTTCTCGGATCTCAACTGTCTTAGAATTTAGAAGAAGATTTAGGAACAGAGAGAGAGAGAGAGAGTTGCACTGAACGTCACGAAGCAAGGACTTTCAAAAGGCGTTCGAACGATGGGAGAATTCTTAGGATCGGTTGCAACAACTACCAAGGGATCTACCGTGAGGGTTGGCCGTTAACAAATTAGTTTCTTACTTTTTATAGAGAATCTGCTCGATACCACCTCATATATTCAAGAACATCGGTTTTCCTGTTGACGACTCGATCTTGTATTCTCTGCCCCTTGCAATGGCTTGTCAGTGGACTTTGCGTTTCCCCTCGATACGAGTCACGTCTCCGATCGCAGTGAGTGTGCAGGGAGGTGAAATTGAAAGGTCAACGCTACTCCGGCTACCGATTAAGGTCACTTACCTCCGACTCTGTTAACCTTTCCAATGGACTCCTTGGCGATCAATTGTGCCCCAGGAGTCCCGGATGTGTACGTTGCACCGGGAGGATTTGGCTTCAGCTTGCGATTAACCGCGATTCCGCGAAACGGACGGAAAGGCCGATTTAACCGCTAGATTGAATCGCTCGTTAACTCGATCGTCACGTTATGCAAAGCTCCGTCGTGATCCCGCCTCGGTTTTTTTCCATCTCTGGACTGCAATTACGCGACGAGAGATTAATCCGCGACCAACTGGTTCGAATCGTTCTCAAAGACTGGCTTGTCAAAACATGATTGCGTAACCGATCGACTCGAAGCATTGCACTGGATCGGATCGGTCCGTGGAGTTGCGTTGCTTAGAATTTGCTCCAAGTTGGATCGATTCGAGTTTCACTTTCGTGTACCTGGACCGAGTACGAGTATCGTTACTTTCCCGATCGTGTTCACCCTTCGTGCTTCGTCGATGTTCCATCGAGACGACGCGGGTCTCCAGCGTGTACACGATCGTTCGGCGAATAATCCGGAACCATGTGGAACGAGTTCGGTACAGTGAGAGATGCTGGAAAGATTCGTGTCACCGAACGGTCATACCGATTCGGTGATCAGAATATTTCGAAAATTGTCACTTAGTTATCGGTTCAGCGTTACCACGCCGTAAAGAGGGATTTCCCTCCAACGGTGAACACCAATCGGGATCGTTCATTTGTAGCTTCTTGCGATCGATTGCGTATAGCGATAGTCACGTGCGTACACGGGGTGTTCGTTCGTTAATTAACAAAGAAAGACCACCGTCAACTGCCAACTTGGAAAAAATGTTGCAAATTTTTTTACCTTCGCACATACATTTCTCACCAATTTCTAGACAACCGAAATCAAGCGAAATCATTTCTCCGTTAAATTGGAAATCTGTGACCGAGACACGGTACGGTTCGTGGTAACGAACGAACATTTGTGCGAAAGTTAGGCGAAAATCGACGTACGAGAGTTCAGCGGCTTCGTTGGCCAAGATTCAACGAGATACACCGGAAGTTCTCGGCCGAGACGAGAAACCGCTTTCGTGGACACCTATTTACGCGTTGGTTTCTCGAACCTCGGCCGAGGGAGCTGATCCCTGCAATCAACAAGTTGTTATTCTTTCGTTCTCCTCGATAGAGGAAAGCCAAGTCCAAGTGGACTTTTACCTCGTCGATAGTAGGTGGTTTACACCAGAGTGCGTGTTATTAGCCGTGGCGGGCAGTCAGTTGCGGTGCACGCCGGTCCCGGGACGCCGTTGAACAGAAAACCGGAACAGCGCGCGGGCGAACGAGAGAGAGCGACCCGCGCATCGCTTTATCGGCACCGCGACGATAATCTTTGTCGCTTTTCCGAAAGTTCACGGTTGCGTGAAGTGGCCTCAGCAGGAAGGTTAGTCCGAAGTACTAGGACGATCGGCTATCTCTCGTCGCCTCGTTTTTTCTCCTTTCTATCCTCCTTTCGTTTCTCGTCTTTCATCGGGATCGCGACGGGCGCGCGCGCAGCCATCTTTCTTTTTCTGCTTTGTTTTCACTGGAATACGTCTACGTTGGTTCTTCTCTCGTTACCGCCTTCGAACAAGCGCGTTCTTATCGTCCGAAATTAATTTAATCCGTCCCGAAAAGATGGTCCATCGTCCGAAATTAACTTGTTCGAATATTGAAGACGATATAAAAGAAAAAAAAAAAAAAAAATAAATAAATAAATAAAATACAAGTTCGAGTAAACGAAGGGTGTTTTACTGGAGCAATTCACGTGTAAAAATTGTACTCTTTGTTTTGCCAATTGACGATCGTGCTTCGTCGATTATCGAGTAAGCAACCGAGCGAAATTTATTTACCCGCGTAGAATTGTAAGACCGTGTACGTATTCCGTGATTTTTTATAAAAAGATTCCCTTTGTTTCTTCTTTCACTCAGGCGCCGATTTCGCGCCATGGGTATCGTTCGCGAGCTGTTTACTCGAGATACGCTAAATGTACACGATACATGTGAATCATGCTTCAATATTTGGCCATCGCTCGCCGCGTAAACATCAACAAGCGCACTTGTTCCGTTGATAACGGATGTTTGTACACCACCAACCGAAACCTATGATTCTGCACTCCTCCCTCTGTTTGCACTTGTCGGTACAGCGTTCGTGTCTAGATAGGGATCTGTGTGGCTGTACGCTTTACTCTTACTTTAGACTTAATAGGCTCTCGAAGATACGATCTAAAAGTGTCACAGGCCTTTATTTGGGCGATGCAAGACGTTTCAGAATTGTAAATAGAAGCTCAACTACCTGGTTAATAAACAAGAACAGAAACGTGTTCGGTTAAGATAAAGAAAGCTTTTGTGATACAAGTTCTTCCAATTTGTACTATTCGAAGTTAGAATTATTTACAGTAACGAAGAAAGTAATAACACGTAGGAATAAACGTAGGAATAGAAGCTCGACTACCTGGTTAATAAACAAGAACAGAAATTCGTATTACGGTTAAGTATTCGGTTAAGATAAATAAAGCTTTTGTGATACAAATTCTTCTAATTGTTACTATTTGAAGTTAGAATTATTTATAGTAACGAAGAAAGTAATAACACGTAGGAATAAAAACTCGACTACCTGGTTAATAAACAAGAACAGAAATTCGTATTACGGTTAAGTATTCGGTTAAGATAAATAAAGCTTTTGTGATACAAATTCTTCTAATTGTTACTATTTGAAGTTAGAATTATTTATAGTAACGAAGAAAGTAATAACACGTAG
This sequence comes from Ptiloglossa arizonensis, assembly GCF_051014685.1. Lineage (NCBI taxonomy): Eukaryota > Metazoa > Arthropoda > Insecta > Hymenoptera > Colletidae > Ptiloglossa > Ptiloglossa arizonensis. Next base: position 8,466,026 of record NC_135048.1, on the reverse strand, counting down.
GAATAAACGTAGGAATAAAAGCTCGACTACCTGGTTAATAAACAAGAACAGAAATTAGTATTACGGTTAAGTATTCGGTTAAGATAAATAAATTTTTGTGATACAAGACCTTCCAATTGGTATTATTTGAAATTAGAATTATCTATAGCAACGAAGAAAGTAATAACACGTAGGAATACTTTAAATCCAAATCTTTCAACAATCGGCTGACCGATGTAATATTTATAGATTGGCGCCCAGTCAGAGATTCGATATCATCAGACATCCGATAGATTTTGATATGTCTATTAACGCTAAATTTTCACAGATCATTTTATATTTTATCCCGAGAGGATAGGTAAAGGATCCTGTAACTCGACTCTTAATTGTCACATAAATCATCTTCACAACGTGAGTCCAATGGAATTTATTATTAGAAACCCGGAATGAATATCCGTGGTTATGTATAGTTCGTTTATTTTTTAATCCCCATCCCGATTACCGGTTTGACAGGTCAATTTATAATTCATTCTTAAGGGCTAGTTAGAACACCTTTCACCAGCTACGTTCATTACTTAAGCCCTTAATTGCATACCGTATCATCTGCTGCGTGTCTTATTTTTCCTCGAACAATTATTTTTCGAACGTCTTAAACGTAGATGGTTCACTGTTCACGATCACGTAAACGTAATTTAAAATTCAACCCTAAAGTGATGCTTTCGATGCGAAATTATAACCGTTAACGTATTCCGCTATCTACTAGCAGAGATAATTCTATGTAAACTGACTAGTTTACTTTGGGAAATTTCGAGTAGGTTTGCACATCTGTCGAAGCCACCGCATCGTTATCGTTGTTAATTTTTCCACGCGATGATTGCAATCTCCTCGACATCAAGAGCGCCTTTGTTTGTACAATGTGATATTTGTAGGTTAGCTTAGGTAACGATAGGTTGTCAGGCTCTTCGTCTTTAAAGCGTAACAGACTTTCCATATATTAATCGATTAGTGTTCACAATGAATCTCGTTCTAAAATACGCAAGTAAATTATTCTAGATAATAAACGGATCTCGTATAAAGGGATTTGGTATTGGGACAACCGCTTCAAACGATTATTTCAACTGTCTATTGGTAGTTTCTTCAATAAACAACTGAAGGGTCACGTTTCGGAGCCCACGAGAATAGACCCGAGGGGTATCATAAGTTAAAGGGAATGATCTTTGACTTAGCCTGTAGTATGCAGAGCTGAGAAATTAACCTCCGGGTTCAGACGTTTTAGTCAGCCTTCTGCCCACTGCATTCCCTTTATCCCGAGAATCATCTTCCTAGCTCCTAGCTATACTGTATACTAAATAATTTGACCAGTAACACCCGTATTCCTCCCAGGGCTATTCTCGCGAGCACCTGATTGAACACTAAGTAGCTTTGTACCGACTTTCGATGCCACGGACTTAACCTTCATCCGTAATCACAGACGTAGACTATTAAACAAGGTGTGCACGACTTTGCTATTAGGGTGATAGTATCGTTCCTCAGCTTCCTCTTTTTCTGCTTTCTATCTGTGTTCTCAATTACCAGTCACAAAAGTATATCTTGATTCAATCAGGTATCCACTTGTACTGTTTTCTTATTAGACTTTCCTTTGTATTTTTACAGAGACAAGTCGGTTTGGATAGTAAGTTTACCGTATCCCTCCGGGAGACCGGGAACGACGTCGGAGGAGAAATCGAGATCGGACACCGACTACGTCGCCGGCACGATAAAGTGTAGGATCCACGGATTGAAGGGAGCACGAAAGAAGGGAACTAACACTGACCACGACGACTGCGTTGGCTGCGATGGGAAGGTTTCGACGAGGAGACATCGTGTCGGTCGGCATCGAAGACAGAGACGTCGTCGTCTGGGCAAGGTGATTATTCTAATAATATAATATAATACTTCGGGCCCGTCAGCTCTTGGTCTCACGTCGTCATTCGACTTTGTCGGTATCAAGGCTGATCTTTCAACTTATCTTTCATCTTTCGATCTCCGGTTGGACGATTTCAAAACTTTACCTTTACCCTAAAGAGATCGTACGATTCGCGATGCGCCAAGACACACCCAACTACTCTTTCGTAGAGACGTAGCTAACCTCGATCGAATCTTCCATCGTTTCGCTATCCGAAGTAAATAATTATCGTTTGCGAAGCTATTCCTGCAAACAAAGTAATTACATCCCAAATTATGAAGGAAGAGTAGATTTTTATTTACCGTAAGGTTAAAATTAATTGCTCATTCAAGACCACTGATAGAAAATCCTTAGCTAATGTGGTCTGCCAACTACCCTCACTCGCATAAACGTATCCTCCTTTAAACAAACGGACAATCGTGTTGTAAAAGTAATCTCTTGCTTAAGGAGCAGGTGTAGCCTTGATCCATCGTTCAAATTCATCCACAAATGTCTTCTAATCGGTAAACTGTATCCCGCAAAACGTTTATCATCCCACTGACCTAACAGAACAGCCAAAAATTGCAGCTCCGTCTAAACCACATTGTCTGTCTTTCGTTGCAGATACCAGAAAAGACGTCGGTTGACAAAACATTGAAGAACGAAGATTTTAAAGGTTCGTCGACCCCTTAAGACACAAAGTCCCGCTCAGACGAGAAATAACCATCCAGGAACGCTCCCGCGGAATCACGGGGTCATCGTTACTTGGCGAAACTCTCGCTCCTTTATAGTGTGGCTCATCGGTCGCCACACCGTGAAAGAAACGCAGAAAGAAGAACACGGAGAAACAAACAACCAACAGAGAAACGACGGAACGGTGAAGTCCAAGGAGAGAGAGAGAGAGAGAGAGAGAGAGAGAGAGAGAGAGAGAGAGAGAGAGAGAGAGAAATTGATGCAAACAATCAGTAAGACGTCTAGTCTCGTAAAAGAATGATAATTGGTCGTTGTATTTACGGTTAGTGGGACGAGCAACTTCGTCGTTCAATCGTCCTTCCCTTGAATCCGTGGGCCGGTAACTCGAGACGAAAATGAAATGCTTTTCCTCGAACCAAGTCGAAAATAACGACTCTAGAACCATTATTATAATACACAAATATCGTCGATTCGTAGCTCGATTACACCTTGCCTAACGACCACGGAGGCGATACGCCTCGATTGGCTCGTTTTGAGAATATCCGTCTAACGAAACCTGGAACGGAGCCGAAGAACAAGTGAGAGACTGGTCGTTTAATTATATATTTTCCTTTGGACGAGTTGCACGAGCGTGTTGCGTCGAGTTTTGCGACATGATCAGATCCGAGAACGATATTCGAACGGTCAGACCTGATGTTAGTCGCGCGATCTCTTAGAGAAAGACTTAAATAAGTGTGTTGTATATACATACAATAGGACCTCGATAGTTGCGCGAGAACAGGGCTAGAAATTCCTACGTGTATCGAGGTTTGTGCAATTATCGGGGTACCAGATCTAGCAACAACTACCAATACTATTTCCTGTTGTTAAGCGACCGTCCACTTCATTTCTCGACACGGTGCAAGAAACTTTCGTGTGTACAAGTATCGAGGTTCTACTGTATATGTACGTCCTGTATGTATGTATATATTTTTTGTTCGTCTCTATTTTTTGTTTCTTTTTTTTTTCTTGTAAGTATACGTAATTTAGCCATTCAGAGAGAATCCGAGAAGTACCGATCTCCTTCCTCCTCCGGTTGCCGATGGCTTTTAGCTCCTTTGTCGAACAATGATCTCATTAGTATTAAATCGATGAATTATTTTAACGTTAGTGCTGACGGAACTAGTCACTAAGGACGATTGGCCGGAAGCATCGCGCAACCGTTGTAACGCGCTAACCGAGGGTTAGTGTGTAGTGTATGGAGAAAGAAAAACGTGTCCAGGTGAACGTTCAGACAGTCTGGTAGTTTTCTCTTGGCCGCCTCACGGTGGTTAGGATGAAACGTTCGGGCTCGTTACGAATTGAAATACCTTCCAGGTCTGATTTTTCTTTCTCTCGTCAATAATTCTGCGTCTCGTCGAGAAAGAGATCACGATTCGCTGGGGAACGAACATGGTCCCGAGAAATTATCACAACGTTTGTATTATATCTGTATATATGCGTGTATATGTATATGTTTTCCACAAGCGCTTTCGAACATTCGCTATAGTCTGTATTCCACGTCTGTTAAGGATAAATGAGTATTTATACCGATTGAACTGCTACACTTGGTCGTCTTGTTTTTCCTTCCTGTCCCGGCGCACCGATTGGGGGAGGGGGGTCGCGAATAGCGATTTGCAACGAACACGTGGCCGGTGTTGCGTAACCACCGGCATGCGAGTAGCGATGGGATCAAAGTTTCCGATGAATTTTTCTCAAGTTCGCCACACCGATGATCAGTTTGGGTAATTGGGTCTGGGTCAGGTTACATTATATGTATGATATATACGTAATGAGAAAAGAATTGAAAAATGTTCGTACAATGGGGTGAATCAACAATGAAACTTTTAATCTTTCACACCCTATACGATCAATTAATGGTTACATCGTCGAGTCGAAGCAATATTTATACGAGAAAGTTCCTCTCGACTGTGCACAGTATAACCATTAATAAAAATTTGATTCATGGTTGGGGTCACATGTAACGAACGTTAGGATAATAAAAATTGAAAACAGCTGATGCTGACATAGTCGCAGTATCATTACATAAAAGATGATAACAACGCGGTGTAGTACTGACGTCTTTACAGTCTCGTAAGAAATTTTCAATAGTGTCGTTGTTTAACCCTCCATGTACAAAAGGTTAAATCGAGACATTTATTACCGTCCATTTTTATTTATTTTTTTGGTAATCCATATATAACCGATGATCGAACTTGGATCATTAACAAGTAAATAGTTTTATTATCATACGAGCAATGAACATCAGGGGATAACTAAACCACGATTTCTACGAATCTTTCTTTTATTTTTTATAATACACAATCACGAAGTCGACGAACGATACAGTATGTTTGTTGTACTCAAATTTTAATCGATAACACACATTGAAGAATTCTAAGCGTGTTAATTTGAGGTTAGGAATTACTCGTTACGTGTGTAAATATGACTTCCCTGATTTTTTTCGATCTGTTACTTCAACCATCGATTAAAATAATGAAACGATAAAAAATGTTCAAGTCAGAACGCGTTGTCTATCTCAGTCTTGTATTTCTCTCTTTTCTTAATGTTTTTCCGACTTATTCTCACAACTGCAACTAGTATTTGTTTTGTGTTTGCATCCAAGTGGTTATTCTTTAATGTTTCATTGTGAGAAGCCGATTTCTGAACAGTGCATCTTCTGGTAGATTGAATTATTAACGGGTCACGTTGACATCAACGTGTTAGACGATACTCGTGCACGGGGCGAAGAGTGAACACGTTGATAGAATCTTCGTCTTTTCAGCCGGCAATCAGTAGAAAGACACGTCGGATCTAGGAGAATTCAGTCTTTATTGAAGGATTTCGTGACGAGTACCGGGAACTCTTTAGGCTCGTACCAACTATAAAAAATGTCTGCTTTTTCACTGCCTTTACAAAATTCAATATATCCATATTATCAATTTAACACCTCCCTGTACAATTTTTTCATCGAATTCAATTATTCCAATTCGAGAGAAGAAATTGGGAAACGAATGGATTATTCGTACAACAATGAATTAAATCCGGGATAAATCTAAGTTGAATTAAGTTAACATCGTACAAAATTATTCTCATTAATTTCTTGAAAATTTATCAAATTTCTGTTTCTAAATAAAAATTTCAGAAAAGAACCATTCCTCCTCCGATATAAAACGTGTAGCTTGATTTACGATCGTGTGAAATTCAAACATCGGGAAAATATTTCGCGTCTGCGAACGTTAACATCAATCGTAAAATTCACGTAAATACGAACTCGAAGCTCGTTACGCAGACTGGTTCCAGAAATAAAATCTTTCGAATCTCGCTGGTACGCCTCCTTGTTTACGGTGTCCCTTTAGAAGTCGTTATAGTTGCCAAAAAAAAAAAAGAAAGAAAACTCGTTACAGGTTGAAATTCTCCGCCGCCATTTGAGCGGACCCCCGACAGCTCGTTTCGATCCCATCACTATCTGCAAGTAGCCCATTACACTGACAGCCATTAACCGCTGCACACGGTTCGCTTGTAAATTGGATGATAGTAGCAAACCCACTACGGGACATCGTCTCTCGCGGTTCTTCGTGCAAGTGCACTTTCAGCTGAAGATGATGCCGTTTGGGCTAATAGATGATTCAAGGCTCGGCTGGTCGGGGTGCGCACGGACTACTACCGGAAGCGGGAAGAGTTTGTCAGGTTTGTTTACATTCGCGCGGTTTGTTTACATTCACAAGATTGCGATTCACTTAAAGATTTTTGACACTTGTCCGAAATAACGTTGAGAACTAACTTCGAATAATTGTATATTCGAATGTATAATTATTCGAACGGTGCAAAAGTACTCCGAATAATTGAGTATTCGAATATCCGAGTAATAGGTTGCTCGATAAGTTTCATCGAACGAGTACTATAAGTACTATACTGTTCGATAAGTTTTGTCGTTCCATACCTAGTATTTGAATATCATTATTGAATAAATATATAGTTATTCGAACGGTGCGAAAGTACTCCGAATAATTGAGTATTCGAATATCCGAGTAATAGGTTGCTCGATAAGTTTCATCGAACGAGTACTATAAGTACTATACTGTTCAATAAGTTTTGTCGTTCCATACCTAGTATTTGAATATCATTATTGAATAAATATATAGTTATTCGAACGGTGCGAAAGTACTCCGAATAATTGAGTATTCGAATATCCGAGTAATAGGTTGCTCGATAAGTTTCATCGAACGAGTACTATAAGTACTATACTGTTCGATAAGTTTTGTCGTTCCATACCTAGTATTTAAATATCATTATTGAATAAATATATAGTTATTCGAACGGTGCGAAAGTACTCCGAATAATTGAGTATTCGAATATCCGAGTAATAGGTTGCTCGATAAGTTTCATCGAACGAGTACTATAAGTACTATACTGTTCAATAAGTTTTGTCGCTCCATACCTAGTATTTAAATATCAAATGACCAAATAATAATAGCCCAGACTTGAATTCTACAGAAAATTGATTGCCAATATGGAAAAAATTAAATCATGAAAGAACCCAAAATAAAAATTACCTGTGAGAAGAATTAAAATTATTCTGGGAAGAAATTTCACTAACAGAGTGCTAAAAAGTTAACAACTTTAATGTCAACACACATAGAAGCAGTTATACGTGGTCGTGGAAACGTCACAAAAAATTAAGTATTATAATATGATTAAAAAGTAATGTTCATTTCTTTGTAAATTCACAATAAAGAATACTTTTTTCTAACTACCACTTTGCTTTTTCACTCTTTCCTTCTGATTAATAAACCAAAGTTTATATCCTTTTTTTTTATAGTTACTTCAAATCAAACCGATTTAACATTTCTATGCATGGTGTTTTACATTTACACCATTGTATATCTTAAAAACTACAGTATTTTTAAAGAATTTCATATTATTGGAACTTGACTGAAAATTTTTTGCCAGAACTAGTATACTCACCAGATGAAACAAAATAGAAGTAATCTCTATGGGAAAAGTTTAAAATATTTTATTTGTATCCTCTTCAAGAAATATTTAAAATATTATTGAATTGTAACGAGACGTGTTGTCGACTGCTTCTCAACAATGTTCATTATAATGTGCATGGATGAAGTTTTCGTAACTTGTGGCACGAGTTTATAAATTTTTTTAAACTGTTATCGATTCATTAATAGACAAATTACGATTAAGAAAATGTGAAGGCTATTTAGTTCAGATTAAATTTAAGTTAATTTCGATAAGTTCCAGGTGACAATTTCATTTATTTAATTTTCACAGGATTTAGGGCAAATGAATTAACGCAATGTGCCCTTTACTTCTTTTTGGATCTTCTGTACACGTGTATCAATTTAAGTACGACTGATAAGGCTCGATTTTCCAAATATATGAATATTCGTCACACTTTTTATTAGAAATTTTAACAATTAGTATCCCATGCATGGAATTAGGCTTGGATCGTCGTAACACAGCTTCACATTTGGACAACATTTCGCTGCAACGTTCAGAAAGATTTTCTTGTTCAGGTCTTTAGAGTTCCTGGGCATCCTTTCACTGAACTCCTCGTGAAGCTCGTCGAGTTCTTCCGGGCTCAAGTCGTAGCCAAGGAATTCGTGCGGTTCCTACGAATTAAAATTAACTATTGTTAACTGACAGGAATACGTAATTTTTGTTAAATTTTAAATGTAATAAAATTGTATCGACTCAAGGGCACAGATTAAAAGTCAATTATCTTAGATACAACGATTACGTCCGAGCGATTACGTCGGATAATGTTTAATAAACATTATCGATTTCATGCTGAAATGCAGTCTTTTAAACTCTGTTTTCAATCTTCTTTCCTCGACCTATGGACTCAACGAGATTGCATTCCTTTGAGAAGTAGATAAAATGCAGTATTTATACTCGAAAGATTTTATTTATATTTTTTCTTGCTGTTAATTTTTCTTAACAAATTTATAACCGATACTAATTCAAAAACATTTTATTAATGTCGTACAGGATGATTATAGAAAATTGATCGATTGTGTCATTTTTCCACGGTGTGAAAACCGACATTTACTAACGTTAAACTGTTAAAAAGACAGTTGAAACATTTAAACACGCATACAAAAATATTTTAAGCGCCAAATTATTTGAAAACATTGGATTATAGGAATGGATTCGATAATATATTGAAACCCTGAAGAAGGGGAGTTGTCGCCTAATTTTGTCACGCACTGGACTAACAAAAATGCCTAAAATTTCTCGATTTCTCCCTATGCGAGTTTCTAAATTAAACAGTACATTTATAGCCATTTATTTCACTTTATGAAAGATTTAACAAAACGTAGGCGAAGGTGTTTTCTGCATATTAGAAATGTAGACGTACATGTAGATGTAAATCATAGAAAAACACACGATTCTATATAATACGCTTCGAAACTTGCAGAACATCATCTACCCTATTCTCCGTTTCCAGCTGAATAAACTTTACTCGATAACATTGTTCGTACGTGTTTAAATCAATCGCCATTCGACGCATAAGAAATTAAACTCGTGGACAGCACCAGTGTTAAATGATGAATCGTGCCTGATGCAATTCAGAGTGGAGGGAGTAGCCTTGAGCGGTCAGTTAATGTTGCTCCAACTACAACCATCTAGCTAAGAGTACAGAGTGAAAATCGAAGAGTCAGAGTGTAGAAAATAGTCAGAGTTAGATAGTCAGAGAACAAGAAGCAGAAGAGCGTGAAAGTGTATTCAGAGACTTTATGCCTTGTCATTACTGTTTGAAGTTGGTCCAAAAATGTACGTGTATCGAGCAGGAACTACTCGTACGTCCCATTTATTCACGTTCGGTTTTCTATCATCGAGGCCTACAATAGTGTTCTCTTTGTTGAATCGATTAACCAAATCGTCGATAGGAAATGGCGTATTTTTACTCACGGCGAATCTGAATCTTTCAAACATGCCTGGTCCCATAGGTGGTCCCATAGGTAGTCCCATAGGTGGTCCCATAGGCGGTCCCATAGCTGGACCGTAAGGCATAAAACCATCGGATGGTCCAAATTGCTGGCTCGTTATATCAGTCTGTTGGTTATCATCGAAATTTAACAACGGGGTATTTAACTCCGTGTTATGGTAGGTGTTCACCGATCCACCTGTCATCCCCGGTATGGTACCCCATTGTCTCTTCTGTCGAATCGCTCGTAAATCGTTCTCCAAATTTGACACGTCTGAAAGTCAAGTTACGGTTCGTTAACCTCCAGCGTGGGATTTGCCACGCGTTGCATACATCTATCGCGAAGAATCGTTACGCTGGTCAATTTGTAACGTCTTTCGAGGAGTTCACGGATTAACATCAGGTATAACTGTCGATCAATCGATAACAGAACCTGGCAATCCAACGATATCTCCCGAATCCTCGCTCGACTCTAACCAATCCCAATTACTCACCTACTTGCAATTCTTTACCCAATGTTTCCTGGTTCGATATATGAACACCTCGTTTGATCCTGGGCCCCTTGCAGCTGTTTATTATGACGTCCCTGGCGATATTCTTGCACATCAAGGGTAGCCGGGAGTCACCAAAGGAGACGTCGAGCACCGCGTTGAGCGTCGCGGCAAAAAGCGCGACGCGGATTGTTTGCTGCACTCTGTGCATGCCCATGCTCGTTAACTAAAAGAGGTTGCCAGCTGTTTACACGCCACGAGATTGCTGATCTGCTGGTCCTTGTGCTACTCAAGACATTCACGGGTCCTTCACACTTTTAATCCCGTTGTTATCCATTGGTACGTGTCGCGGGCTCGTTCCCGCAATCGGGTTTGTTTATTCACTCGTCACGATTCGGTTTTCGTTATTGTTCGTTGCAGGGAATACCATTGGGTAAACCACGATGGCTGGACGCAAACAGGTGAAGTGGATCATCGATGAGTTCGGGCTGTTCGTCACGTTTGGATCGTAACATTGTGAAAAGAAGAATTCGATTTACGTCGAGAATTGAGGAGAATTTTTTAGATTAGTCCAAAGTGTAAGTTCAGTGCAGAAAACAGTGTAGATTAGACTTGGAAGGTATTCGAGTTAGCTCAGAGGGTGGGTTCAATTGTGGGTAGATATAAATTGAATGCGTATTGGATGCAAGCTGGATCTGGGTTAGGTGGAAAATGGCTACACTGATAAGTGTAGGATTTGTATTATTATTTCCTGTGTATTTGTATTTCATTAGTTCTGGACAGTGTAGATTAAACTTGGAAGGTATTCGAGTTAGCTCAGAGGGTGGATTCAATTGTGGGTAGATATAAATTGAATGCCTATTGGATGCAAGCTGGATTTGGGTTAGGTGAAAAATGGGTGCACTGATAAGTGTAGGATTTGTATTATTATTTCCTGTGTATTTGTATTTCATTAGTTCTGGACAGTGTAGATTAGACTTGGAAGGTATTCGAGTTAGCTCAGAGGGTGGATTCAATTGTGGGTAGATATAAATTGAATGCCTATTGGATGCAAGCTGGATTTGGGTTAGGTGAAAAATGGGTGCACTGATAAGTCTAGGATTTGTATTATTATTTCCTGTGTATTTGTATTTTATTAGTTCTGGAATTAGAAGACAATCACGGATAAATACGTCGACGCTCTGAGCGTGTCTGAATAAGGTTCAGGTTATATCTACAATAATTCAGAGTGTTCGCTTCTGAAGTAGGACTTCGATTAATTAAGTCGAGTTAATACAAGTGCTAGTTCTAGGTTTATTTTTGAACAAATGTAATACTTACATGTCCGAATTAGGTCTCTTTAACCAGGGTTACCACTCCGACAATAAGTTATATGTACGTACTCCATTCAATATCCGAATTAGTGTTGCGTTAAGTCTGATTTCGCGTTTGTTCTAAATTTAGATCAGGTATGCGGCAGATATCGGTAAATTCAGAAGTTGATCCGTTATTTATAAAATAGTGTGTTTATTTTATCTATTTATTTTTATTTTATTCGTACTGTTGAACGAAATTTCGTTTTTCGAATAAAATGATGTATTATACAGTACATATTATACTGTGTCAAGGGAGGGGACTCGATCGGCTTTTTGCTAGATAATAATATTTATTATTAATAACGATATACGCTTATTAACGATAAGAAACGGTTTTGGAATTTCTCTTGAACCAGTTGCCCCGTATTATTATTAATTTTATATTTTTTAAAGAAGAGTCGATTTCACACGATGCGTAGTTCTCTAAATGAACATAAATAATGCTAGACTGCACGTCGTTGACAAGAAGGTCCGTGGACATTTATCACTTTGCAAAATGTCGATAAATCGTAACGAGAAAAGAAAATTGTATATTTTGGAATGTCGAGAAATATATATGAACTCTGACGAAAAGTTTCATCGAGGTTTTACGTTATAAAAGAATTGCCATAAATCACTTTTATTTTAACGTTTCGCTCGAGTTTTGCCCCTTAAACATTTTAACGCTAAAACTCTACCAAAGAAGTCATTTGAGCCGTTTGGAATTTCTTTTCTTAATTTACTCAATTATGAACAATGCGCTCTTGCCCGCAATATTCGGTGACGATTATTGAAACAGAAACCTAATCATGTTCGCAAATTAATTCCTCTTTTCCCCTTCTACTTTCGAAGATAAGTACAAAGTTCGACAGAAATAGGAATACGTAATTTTAACCTTAATCTAATAAAGTTTCTCGTAATAAAGCGCGAAGAAAAAATCACGCTTAAAGAAAATTTCTTTCATTAGATAATTCTTTGGGGCACAGTTGCCAAACACGTGAAACGATACAAAATAGCTAAACCTAAAAACACGATTAATTAAACATTTAATTACGAGATGTAACATTAATAATCTCATCGCGCAATTTGTATGTAATTGTTTTAATTTTTCATACCGCTTTGAAAAATATCTCACCAAGGTATTTCGTTCCCAAAAAGATCGGACATTTCTTAACCCACTATGCTCTAAAGAGTTAAGATACCTGTAGGTATTTCTTCCTCGGGGGAGTAATCTAAACGACGACAGTCTTAAAAATCGGTGGTTGAATTTCGACCGAGAAATCGAAACTCGCACGGTTCATCAAAATTTCATCTACGATTCAATGGTCGGTTAAGCGAGACCGATGAGGTCGTCTACAGAGAGCCGCCGACAACGTGGCAAGCGCGAAACAGTTTAGGTCAATAACGATGATTCCGATGATTATCTTCACTCCGAGGAACTCCTTGCGTGGCCAGGGAGCGAAAAGACGACAGAGGAATGGAATGGGAGAGAATCGACCGAGCTGGGAACGTGTGCGTGACCCCCTTTGTGTGCAGACGATGTAGTGGCCGGTGCAATAGGAGTTAATCGAAAAAAGTAGGTAAGACAGAGACGGGAAACAATTGAAGATTGGCTCCGGCGTCGCGTCGAGACGCTTGCAATTAGCCGACGCACACGAGGGCACGATGGTCTAGTCGCTAATTTCGTCTGATGCAATAGGAATGGTCGTGCAGGAATTTCAAAAAAATTTCAGGGTGAGAGCAGGAACATTCATTTTCCTCTTTCCATTTACTTCGACGGACTCTTCAATGATTATTGCAGTCCAATGTACTTGCTGTATATAAAAAATTATTTCATTAAATAATTCTCGATTTAATAAGTGTATAATAAAACATTATTTATGTTTACATAATGAATTTCGTCTAATGCAATAAGAATGATTGTGAAGAAATTTCAAAGAAATTTCAGGGTGAGATGAAGATTCATTTTCATTTTTCCATGTACTTCGATGGACTCTTCAATGATTATTGCAGTGCAATGTACTTGCTATGTATATATAAAAAATGATTTCATTAGATAATTCTCTGTTTAATAAATAGGGTTTATTTTTGAATAAATTGTCTTCGTTTATTTATGTTTACACAAATAATTTCGTCTAATGCAATAAGAATGATTGTGAAGAAATTTCAAAGAAATTTCAGGGTGAGATGAAGATTCATTTTCATTTTTCCATATACTTCGACGGACTCTTCAATGATTATTGCGGTGCAATGTACTTGCTATATATGAAAAATTATTTCATTAAATAATTCTCGGTTTAATAAATATATAATAAAAAATTATTTATGTTTACATAATGAATTTCGTCTAATGCAATAAGAATGATTATGAAGAAATTTCAAAGAATTTCAGGGTGAGATGAAGATTCATTATCGAAAGACAAAACTTATTGAGCAAGTACTATATTGTTCAATAAATTTTGTCGTTCGATAACCTAGTATACATAAAAATTTCTTTCGTTACATAATCCTCGGTTTAATAAATAGGGTTTGTTTTAAAATAAACTGTCTTCGTTTATTTATGTTTACACAAATAATTTCGTCTAATGCAATAAGAATGATTGTGAAGAAATTTCAAAGAAATTTCAGGGTGAGATGAAGATTCATTTTCATTTTTCCATATACTTCGATGGACTCTTCAATGATACTTGCAGTGCAATCTACTTGCTATTTATGTATAAAAAGTTATTTCATTAAATAATTCTCGGTTTAATAAATATATAATAAAAAATTATTTATGTTTACATATATAATAGTATACATAACCTAGTATACATAATCTAGTATACATAAAAATTTCTTTCATTAAATAATTCTCTATTTAATAAATAGAGTTTGTTTTTGAATACATTGTCTTCGTTTATTTATGTTTACATAAATAATTGGAATGGTTGTGAAGAAATTTCCAAAAAATTTCAGGCTGAGAGCAGGAAGATTCATTTTCCTCTTTCCATTTACTTCAGCAGACTCTTCAATGACACTAGCAGTGAATGTATATATACAAAATTATTTCATTAAATAATTCTCGGTTTAATAAACAGGGTTTGTTTTCGAATAAATTCTCTTCGTTTATGTTTACATTCTGAATGAAAATATCAGTTGACGAAAGTTTCATTGGTCACGTGTTAATGATTGTCGTGCGTTCTTAACACGACTGTTCGTGATATTTCTTCCGTGCCGCGTGGGTCACCGATGACCCACGGAGTAATTTCGTTTAAATCGAGACTATCGATATTCAGAGACACAGAATTGCGAAACTTCTTAATGCAATTGACCGTTGCACAGTTATCGCATGGAATGCACTTGTCATATCGTGGGTCAATAGTGACCGACGTGTAATTTTCATTCGAGTACTACGAAGCATAGAATCATGTGACACTTTGTAACGAAATTAACTAATATGTGTAATTCACGTATATCGTGGATAGCTCAATGATTCACGGTGAAGTTTTCGTTCAGATCATTTAAGATCAATGTATATTTAATAGCGTTATTGGTACAATTATCATGTGAAATACAGTGATCGTGGGTCACCGATGATTTCTATTTTAGAAGACTTTCTGCATTAAGATTCATCGTACCGTGAAACATAATATCGTTAGATAATGCACAATTATCGTGTGCAATGTATTTATCGTATTGTGGGTCACCGATTACTCGTGGATAACTTTCCGTTTAGTTCGAGTGAGGCTTTCTCTATTAATGTCTTGTAACACATCGCAACATCACGGGTCACTGTGGGTTACCAGTGATACACGGAGGACTTTTTCTTTAGGTCATGAAAAGAAACAAATAGTATTGCTGGTTACGTAATTTGAAAAAATGCACGTGCCAATCATAGAGATCTGATAATTCCTTATAATACATGTAGCTCAAGAGTTTATCGCTGTATAGATAATACCGCCGCACAAAAATCAAATATTTTCCGTGGCAATAAGAAAAAGAAAAAAAACAGTGTTGCATGCTTGCAAAGCGGTATCGTCGCTTTGAAATATTCTAAATAACTGATATCTCAATAATGCGTATACGTGTAGTTTCGTCGAATAATACTGTTTTTAGACGGAGAAACTGGATCGTGCAAAGAATACCGTGTAAAATATAATATGTTTTCGTACGGTTACGATTAATGTGGTAAATTTTATTTAAATTACTTCTACGAATGTAATTTATATTGTACGAAATTCACAAACAACTTATTTGCTTCTTTAAACTCAATTAAGGTCTATTCAGTTCAGTTTGTTTTCTGGGTCAGTGATGTCCCAGTTAAAGTATTCTATTAATTAAGATCGCTTATCTCTCAGGAAATAAATTAATATTTTATTCAAAGTATCGCCGATACGATTCGTGCACATTCCTTCGGTGTTAATTTGAGAAACTCCGATTTCGTTTATTGTCTCCTTTGGTGCAAAAATAGTTATAATGTGTTAAACATTTGCGTTAGCTACGAATATTTTGCGAACGTGCTTCGTAAATCAGGTAAATTTTTAAACGAAACGATAAACAACGACGCAAATTAATACGTGATCTGCAACGTTTGAATAACTAAACGCAACTGATTATGCAGTTCACTGACGTGTATTTATATATATATGTACTCTATATTAAGATTTTAGGAATATTTTCAAGAATGTTTAACACTTTGAACAAGCTTATTATATTGTCATAAATGTTCATTGTTGAACTTACTTCTAATGTTTGCTTGTATACTAATTACTTGGTATCGATTTTTCTTTGTAAATAAATGACATTAAAGGTTTCCTTAATCTATACGTATTGCTCAAATTAATGCATTTGTGTAGTGGATACTCTGGTTGACTGCATATTTCTAGGAACCCTTCTGGTTCATATGTATGGCTACAGTTTAGGAAGTTATTGTCACGTTATGAATTGAACATGTTTCTTATAATTAATTGAATAATACGCGTGCCACTAATGGGAATAATTTTAAATCATAATTTGTATAGACTTTCTAAATCTTGAATCATTTAAGTACTACAAATGAAAACAACAGGTTGCATACTGCCAGGGATTTTTTAGTTCATATATCTCGCCACTAGAAAATATCTCTCGGTCTATAACTTGAAATAGCTAAGAAAAACCAATACTTTATGAGTATCTCTGAAAAATAAAACCTTAAAATGCAAAACGATAAAACAATTTTTAATTTTTCTAGGCATAAGGCATATATAAGTTTCGATTTGTTTCATTATTTTACAATGCCCTTTTTTTGGTTAAGTCATTATACAAAATGTTTGTGCGAAAGCGTGATCGTACGGTCACATAAAATTAAGGTATTAAAATACAAGAATATAAAGAAAGAGTGAAACTATTACCTTTGTAAATTAAATATACTTAAAGGATATTTTACAAAAGAAACAATGCAAAAGTTTAAAAGATCTCTGGTCTACGTGGAGGCATAGACTGTGGCGCTACCTGTTCTTACTTCAGTAATCCCCTGATGTAGGGTTTGACACGTATGCGATTTCCCTTGTTTCCAGATTCGCATAAATGTCAATTGACTACTGGAAAAATATCATTGTCCTTCAGTTTCGCGCGATTTTTTCGTGATCAGGTATGTGTAATATGATCGACATTTCCACGGAATCATAAACTTTTAATGTGTCACCCGATGCATAGATGTTGCGGATGTCATAACCTCACTTTCGATTTATTTCTCAAGCAATGTTTTTTAAATAATTCGTTGCTCGTTGTTTAGTAGAAAATTGCGCAAGGATCGGTTTTTATTTGTAGGTCGTACGGGGAAATTTTCTCGGCAAAGTGTGAAACAATAGCAAAAATGAGTACAATCGTCGAACAACCGTGCTACACTTTAATAAACATTCCAACTGATTCGGAGCCATTAAATGAGCTGCAGCTTAAACAGGACCTTGAGAAGGGCAATGTACAGACGAAAATTGATGCCCTTAAGAAAACAATTCATATGATTTTGAGTGGGGAACGCCTACCAGGACTTCTGATGACCATTATTAGATTTGTCCTGCCTCTGCAGGATCACACAATTAAAAAGCTTCTTTTAATATTTTGGGAAATAGTACCAAAAACATCCCCTGATGGCAAGTTGCTCCAGGAAATGATTTTAGTCTGTGATGCTTACAGAAAGGACTTGCAGCATCCAAATGAATTTGTCAGAGGTTCAACTCTTAGGTATTAATCAAACGAATGGTTTATCTTGCCAGTCAAAGCATGCATAAGTATAGGAATGCTTTTGCATTTTTCAGATTTTTGTGTAAATTGAAGGAGCCCGAACTTTTGGAGCCTTTAATGCCTGCAATAATTGCTTGCCTGGAACATAGGCACTCTTACGTCAGACGCAATGCTGTTTTGGCTATTTTTACAATTTACAGAAACTTTGAGTTTCTCATACCAGATGCTCCAGAATTAATAGCAAAATACTTAGAGGGAGAACAGGATATGTCTTGTAGGAGAAATGCATTTTTAATGTTGCTGCATGCAGATCAGAGTACAGCATTGGCTTATTTAGCCTCTTGTTTGGACCAAGTGCCCAGTTTTGGTGACATACTGCAGTTGGTTATTGTTGAATTAATTTACAAGGTATGTACATGTTGCAGAATTTTCTGCTTTTAATTCATCTCATATTCTAGAGTTTAAATGTTGACAGGTTTGTCTTGCAAATCCCTCAGAAAGGGCCCGCTTCATTAGATGCATTTATAGTTTGTTAAATTCTCCAAGTGCTGCTGTTCGTTATGAAGCAGCTGGCACATTGGTGACGCTCTCCAGTGCCCCCACAGCAATTAAAGCTGCAGCTTCTTGCTACATTGAATTAGTTGTCAAAGAAAGTGACAATAATGTAAAATTGATTGTGTTGGATCGTTTAATTGCAATGAAAGAAAGCCCTGTCTATGAAAGAGTCCTCCAGGATCTAGTTATGGATGTACTTAGAGTTCTGGGTGGGTATTTAAAAACAAATATACAAATTACATTCCAGCAATAAGAATGTTGGTAAAGAAATGTTCATTCGTTCTAAATAGGTTCGCCAGCCTTAGAAGTTAGAACTAAAACGTTAGCTTTGGCTATGGACTTGGTAACTACTCGTACAATCGAAGAAATGGTTCAGCTTCTGAAGAAAGAAGTACTTAGAACGGCTGGTGGGGAACATGAGGATGCCGGCAGATATCGGCAACTGCTTGTACGAACATTGCACGCTTGTTCCATTAAATTCTCAGATGTAGCAGCTACAGTAATTCCCGTATTAACAGATTTTCTATCAGAAAACAACGAAGCCGCTGCTACGGACGTTTTGGTGTTTGTCCGCGAAGCGATTCAGCGATTTGAAAATCTGAGACCACTCATTGTTGAAAAGCTTCTTGAAGTAAATATTGCAAACAACTGGCCATCAATTTAATACTTCAACAGACTATTCTATTTCTGTCATTTGTCTACAGGTATTTCCACATATTAGGTCCGTGAAGGTACACAGAGCAGCATTATGGATTCTTGGAGAATATGCGACATCTAAGGAAGATATAGAGGCTGTAATGAGTCGCGTACGGTCTGCCTTAGGAGAATTACCGTTACTCGAAGCAGAAAATAAACGTCAGGCTGGTGAAAAATCAGAAGATGGAAGTACTCAGGCTACACCAGCACAGTTAGTCACATCAGATGGAACATATGCTACTCAAAGTGCATTCAGTGCAGCATCTGCGCGTAATTATCTTTTCTAATTTATTTTGTGTCGTAGTGGTATAAGATTATTATTTTAAAATTACTTTGTGGCTATAGGGAAAAAAGAAGAGAAACGACCAGCATTGGTTCAGTATATGATGGAGGGTGACTTCTTTATTGGTGCCTCTTTAGCCACAACTTTAGCAAAATTAGCGCTCCGCTACAAAAGTCTCGAAAACGACATTCAGAAGAGCAATCGCATGCAAGCCGAAGCGATGTTGGTGATGTCTAGTGTATTGCAATTAGGTCGTTCGGGTCTTCCTGCGAAAGCAATGACACACGACGACGCTGAACGATTATCTCTGTGTCTGAGGTCCTTGGCTTGCCCGATGCCACTCGTTCAAAAAGTTTTCACCGAAGGTTGCCGTGATGCTCTTGGTAGAATGTTAACAGCGAAGGCAGAAGAAGACTCGCAGAACCAAAAGGTTGCATTAAAAGTCCATTTAATTTACTAAAATGTTCAAAAATTAATTCGGTTGCTAATGTCCACAGGCAAAAGAAAAACCAGGCAGCATTGTCCAAGTAGACGATGCGATACAGTTTTTGCAATTAAGCCGTGGTTCAGACCTAACTGGTGGAGCTGGCGATATGTTCGAACAAAGCCTCAGTGCAGCAGTTGCTGGAAGACCTGGTGCCGGTGGAGATGCGCCAGCTTCGAGTGCTTTGAGCAAGGTCACTCAGCTGACTGGTTCTTCAGATCCTGTTTATGCGGAAGCCCTGGTTCACGTGAATCAGTACGACATTGTGCTCGATGTGTTAATTGTTAACCGAACTAAAGATACTCTGCAGAATTGCACTTTAGAGCTAGCAACAATGGGAGATCTAAAACTGGTGGAGAGGCCACAGCCAATCGTACTTGCCACAAGAGACTTCGCGAGCATTAAAGCAAACGTGAAAGTAGCATCCACGGAGAACGGAATAATATTTGGAAATATAGGTGCGTTTGTAGTTCATCTATTTAAAAATTATAAATATCTTTGATCTAAAAATATCGATTGCTTTTGTTCAGTGTACGACGTGTCTGGTGCTGGATCCGACAGGAGTGTCGTTGTTTTGAACGATATACATATAGATATCATGGATTATATAGTTCCAGCAACATGCACTGATGCAGAGTTTCGACAAATGTGGGCAGAATTCGAATGGGAGAACAAGGTGTCTGTAAATACGACATTGTCAGACCTAAGGGAATATCTTGCACATTTATTGAAATCCACAAACATGCGGTGTCTCACACCAGAAAAGGTACCATTTAGTTTGATATATCTAGCTCGACCTATGAAACTACAGATACCATGGTATTCTAATATTGTTTCAGGCCCTTTCTGGACAGTGCGGGTTTATGGCTGCAAATATGTATGCAAAATCAATATTTGGCGAGGATGCATTAGCGAATATGTCTATTGAAAAACCATTAAATAAACCATATGCACCAGTAGTCGGTCATATTCGTATCAGGGCAAAGAGTCAAGGAATGGCATTGTCGTTAGGAGATAAAATTAATTCCACGCAAAAAGGTCCACAGAGCAAAGTTGTGCAGGCTGCTTAAGGCACATAGATTTAATCTATTTCGTCTAAGCTCAGTATTCAAATTGTTTCGGAAAAAATGTACCCAATTGAATTCATCTGATCAACGTCGTAAATGGCGCTCGCCATTTGCTTTTGTTAATTTCACGATTTCAATCTCTAGTATTAGACATTGAAGTATATTTTATACAATGTACGCATATATTAATTTATGGCGCCATTTATATTTCAATTTTTTTTTCGTGTACCGTCAACGCCGTTAAACGAAGATACCTATGTATTCATAAGTAAAGAAAATATAGTATACACGATACTTTAGCTATAAGCCTGTATTTTATTTAATTAAAACTGATTTTTCTGATACATATTTTTTAAGGAATAAAGAACCAACACTCTATAGTGCCCTTTTAATGCCAATTTATTCCCGTACGAAATATAAATATTCCAGAGTACAGCATCCTTCGTTTAAGTTCCTGTTCTAACGTTTTGCATCTGATAAGAAAATTAATATTCTTTGTACGATTTCGTACAATAATATATAAACTTTGGTACATGTTTATTTTAAATAACATCGTCCGACGAAAGCAACTATTTCGTAATTTAATATTTTATAACCAGCCTCCCTTTCGAGGTGATTTGCCGTTCGCGCATCGTGGTGACCTAGGCTTAACATCTACAAGCTTTTCCTTGTCCTCTGGTGTATTCAATATTCCCAAATTTATCTTACTAGGACTTGCACATTTTATACGCGATTTGGTTGTAGGTAGAGATAACATGGAATCTGTGGTTGCACTGGCTTGAGTTGCGGCCAAACTGGGTAGAACTTTAGGGGCGTTGGTGGGATGGTTAGTAGTTAGCGTCGTTGTTTCTGTAATTTAAAAATATAACTTGAATACAATGAAAAATGTCAATATTTAACAATAGTGACAGTGATGTTCAAAGAGACAATTAGAATTCTACTTTTCCAACTTCAGTTGTACTGTCTTGACAGTGTATAATCTTTTGTTGCATCTACTGACAAATTTTCTTTTCACTTATCAAATTGTTATTTGTATCTCTATGAATCCATTAAACAAATTTTTGTTACAGAGTATATGTGTATATTTCTATTATAAATTGTGCATTTACAAAAATAATAGATAAAACGTCTGAAAGAATTGTAAATGTGATGTGGAAAATTCTAAAATGAAACTTAATATGAACTTAGAAAAGAAATGCTAAAAGTTTCTACAATATGAAAACTTTATTATTTTTAGAAAGCTATTTCCTATGACAGGAGGTAAATAAAATAAAATTTATTATTAGTTAAGCTCTTGTATAGTGGCTACATGGACAGGTAGTTAGCAAGAAAAATAAATATTGTAGTGTTTGATTACATTGTTTTATCTATGAAAAACATTACTATTAAGTGTAAGTGCTTATTTAGATAGGAATAGTTAGTATTAAAGTATTAATATTTCAGTACGCATTTTTTATATTTGTAATTGCATATTTGTATTTAATTCTTGTGGAATATTGTACTTTATGTTGAATTGATATATGTATCATAGTTAGTCCGTTTCAAATAATACTATGTAAAAGGGAGATGCCTAACATGAGGTTAGAACGGACCTACACACGCAACAATTTCCATAGAGTAAGTCCTAAGAAATCGATATTATTTAGTATGCTATTATTAATTGTATCATCAGGAATAGCTTAATGCAATCATTAATTACATAACAAATAATATTATTAAATTGTCTGCGTGTAGGGTAGGCTATATTTTATTCATCCTATCAGTTTTAAAAATATTTTATCTGTCGTAACAACTAAAGAAAATATTTCACTTTGTTCGTAGTTTCTGGGTAAAATCTGATATAAATCTGGAACATCTACCAGATTCAGATCAATCGAAATTTTGATTATTTTCAAATAAGAATTGTCAATATTTTTAGCTTTAATTTTTTTTTCATATATGTTGTCTTATTCTCTTTTTTGAATTGATAAAGTTGAATATGACATCAAGATAGTAAAGAGTTAGAACGTATGTTCTAACCACCACCAATCTGTATAGATTGGTGGCGTCATCTAGAGAAGAAATTTGGAACTAATTCCATATAAACATGGCCGTTCTAGTTTTGAGGGCACTTTTGAGGGTTTTACAAAATTATAATTAATATTTGCATTAGTGGTTCTGTTTGGTCCAAAGTTTATTAGTAATAAAATTAAAAAAGTGTTAATATTTATTTCCCTAGTATGGAAAAGATTTGAACTGTTACATGGGGTTAAGTAAGAATACGATAAATATTTTCAAAGAATAAAGTTAATCTAAAACTTATTTTCCCAATAAAGAATACGCTTGGTTATTTAATCTTTATAAAGCATTATCATACAGATGAGATATAAAGCGTATTTTGGAAGAAGTTATCCGAAATACACTTACAGATTTGACGGACCGTGTCTTGCAATAGGACTGATTATAAGTAGTAAGTACCTTAATACCATCTACCATTAAAAATATAGAATGAGGTGATAGAGTTTTTATAATAATCAATAATTGATTTGTTTATAATAAGTTTTAAAAATAAAGGATACAAAATTCTTACCATTCGGTTGTTGGTAAGCCGCGGGTGTGGGGTTTGGAGGTTTCCGTTTGATGGCGCCTGATGGCGTTCGATGCGGTACTTGTGTAGCTTTAATTTGTTTCTCGTCAACATAGTCCATGGATGATGCAGTCTTTAGCTATCAAAGGTGATAAGTTGGAAGTATCAATCGCGTGTAAATGAGTATGAATAAACTGCGGAAGTATTTAATTTATGCTTGTACGACGTTAACCTAGATTTGAATAATAGAATTTTTATACCAACCCAATGTATATAATAATCGAACTTAATTATTTTACTTTTGTAGAAATATGGAAATATATTAAATACAAAGCCTTCAAGTGGAATTCTTATGAAACTTTAGTGACTTCTAAAGAGCTAATTTGGAAACGATTAGAAATATGTAAAAAGCTAGAGTCAATTAACAATTTTCAACGATGTTTACGAAAAATAAGATGGTCATATTTACTCGAAAAAATTACAACGCTTATTCGTACAAGACAAATTAAATTTTTCGTTCGAAAAACAAGAATATATATATACATGTATAGTGCAGTTCACAATTTTTGCACGTTAATTAAATCAAATAGAATCTATATATAGATTTGTTTCATCCTTTGTAAAATATATTCAAACATGTATTTTATTTTAGGTACTTTTTTTGTATTTTTACATATTATTTGTATTTCATCGTTTTTCATGCATTAGAATTTTTCATAAACGTATGCAAACATTTGCAATCTAATAATTATGTTCTGGAATCGTAGTATTCGTCGAAAAAACGTTCTGGCCGTATAAATTTAAATGGCGTTCCACAGGATATTTGAACGTACTTAGTTTTTCATCTGTGCAATTTAAATGTACAAACAATTACAAAATACGCGCAATATGTAAAAATACACAAAATTCCTGTAATGAAATGTATATTGCAATATTTAAAGGGTGAAACATATCTCTACGTAGATTTTATTTATTGTTCTTAACGTTCGCAAATTATGAACAGCCCCTGTTCGAAATATTTGTATTACGTCGGGGCAAATATATATGTATATATATAATTGTCTTTGAAATAAAAAATGCTATTTGTCATGTTATACGAATAATCGCTGTATTTCTTTGAATAAATATTATCAACTTATCTCTAATAAACATTGTCGAACATTTTTCGTTAATTATAGCATTCTTTTCTAGTAGAGCAAAGCATACAATATTCATTAAAAAGATTTTTTATCTCTAATCGTTTCCAAGTTAGCTTTTCGTGGAGCCAATTTTTGAGGGTGATTTCATCCCTTAAACTCGATTTCACTCCTTAAATTGCGATTAAAAAAAATATCTATCTATTAATTTTGGCTATTCTTCAAGCCTCCGATGTTTCATCCTAATCGACCGGACCTTTCGTAACGAGTCGATGAAAAATTTGTAAAGCTTCGACTTGATTAACGTTTAATGTTTCGCATACTTTCACATTTCAACGAAAGTGGAACGATCACGTTCAATTATTGTTCATTGAAAATAGATAAAGATTTTATTATTAGAATCTAGTATCATGGGAGAATAAATCAAAACATTTCTTCCTTGACAGTCGGCACTTTAGGTTTAAAATGAAGTTTCAGCTAAAACTATACTAGGTGCCAAGTGCTATGACACTTGAAAATCACCGATAGGTAATTCATTAGATCGCTACGACAGGGGAAATGAGTGAACTTAAGGGTGAAAATATTTGGTAACCGAAAACTGGGCTTCATTTACTGCCTTTGTCAACATCCTTTACCTTAACAAGTGTATCAGGACCGACTGGTAGCTTCAGTATGGGAGTATCAACGGGTGCTTTCGGGGCTGCATCGTCAGTTTCGAGTGTATCTTGAAGAACATTAAGGATGGTCGAAGTAGTGCTTTCGGGCAGATCGATAGTCGCCACGGGTGGCAAAACAGTTTTGCTGGTCAGCTTCTGTGCTTGCTCTATAGCTTTCTTCAGGCTTAGTTGATTCTGCAAAGAGGCTTTGCTGGTGCTCTTACCAATTTGCGAGCTCTTGATAGCGCTGTCCACCACCTGGAATTCACTCATTTGTGCAAACGTTCCAGTGTAAAACTGTTCGTAGAATAAAACTTGTACCTGATTCCAACGTTGATTGGCTGATTTGAGTACAGCCAACTTGGCGACTCTTTTCCATCGAGCAACGTTATCCTCGCCTTCGGCAGGTGGTTGTAGCAACGCCTCTGGCTCGTCGGCTTCAGTTCCTGCGACAGGAGCTGTTACGTGGAAGTCCTTCATCAATCTCCTCTCCCACACCTTCATTTTCTTGCCTAGAATAGCTGGGTACCATTTGCTTCGGTTAGTCACGATTTAATTTTGCAGATACGCTAGAATATATTTTTAGTGCGTGTGTTTCACTTTAAAGACTACAATGGAAGCCAGATAGAACACTGTGAACAATCTATGCATTATGTACAGCAGGGATATCTAGCGTAGAGATCACCACGCGCCTGTCTCTTCTTCAAAACTGTTCCTTCTTTGTGTAGTATACTTATATAGGACGATTCTCTCGTCAATGGACTTAAAAACAGTGCCAACGTTTAAACACTTCAGAGATAATCCCGTGTAAATTTCGTTTTTAGTTTACAGACGTTACAAATACAGCAGTCACACATACAGTACATCTCAGTTGCAATAGTAATCGTCGTGGACCGACTGTTTACGCAACAGGGACATCGGACACTTCATCCCTATATGCAATTACGGGATCATCGTTGGAATCACCCTGTATAAGTTGTCAACAAAACCACGCGATGCTAAACAGACCTAACCCAGACCTAACCCAGACAAGCTACTTAGAATCCCTGGTCATCAAAAGAGGACTATTAGAGTTCTGTTCAAAAATAGTAAAACTCAAAACTCCATTACTTTGTTAAGATTCATAAGAAAATGATTGGTATAGGAAACCTATTAATTGGTATATTACAGCTTAAATCTTCTACTATTTGATACTACTATTGACGATCAGTCTTCTGCTATTGTGGTCGACTAGGTGTAGACTGACAGCGAGGATTGTGTCCAGTGGAGGAAGTGAAAAATTGATATCACGACATCTATAGAATACTTAAAATTGACATTGTGTCTCTGGTTTTCAGCTTTCTTGGCTAAGATTAAATTCTTCCTTATCGGAAACAGCCACTATTACTTCTTTCTTTGGTGTTGAAAGGATTGTGTCTAGTGAAGCCAATCAAAAATTGATGTCACTACATCTATAGGATATTTAGGATCAACTTCGATTCTATGGTTTTCAGCCATCTTGGCTGAGTTCAAATACTTCCTTATTGGAAACAGCCACTATTACTTCCTTCTTTGGTGTTGGAAGGATTGTGTCTAGTGGAGGTAAACAAAAATTGATGTCACGACATCTATAGGATATTTAGGGGCCACTATCACTTCTTTCTTTGATGTTGAAAGGGTTGTTTGTCTAGTGGAGGTAATCAAAATTTGATGTCACTACATCTATAGGACATTTAGGACCAGCTTCGATTCTATGGTTTGCAGCTATCTTGGCTGAGTTCAAATACTTCCTTATTGGAAACAGTCAACCTTACTTCTTTCTTTGGTGTTTGAAGGATTGTGTCTAGTGAAGCCAATAAAAAATTGATGTCACGAGATCTATAGGATACTTAGGAGCCACTATTCCTTCCTTCTTTGATGTAGAAAGGATTGTGTCTAGTGGAGGCAATCAAAAATTGATGTCACGACATCTATAGGATACTTAGGGGTCACTATTACTTCCTTTTTTGGTGTTGGAAGGATTGTGTCTAGTGGAGGTAAACAAAAATTGATGTCACGACATCTATAGGATATTTAGGGGCCACTATTACTTCTTTCATTGATGTAGAAAGGATTGTTTGTCTAGTGGAGGCAATCAAAATTTGATGTCACTACATCTGTAAGAAAGTTAGGATCGACTTTGCGTCTCTGGTTTTCAGCTTTCTTGGCTGAGTTCAAGTTGTTCCTTATTGGGAACAGTCATCCTTACTTCTTTCTTTAGTATCGGCGCCATTGATGTCCATGCCGTTTCTCCTCAGTATGTCGAGCAGCTCGCACCGCCAGGAGGAGAGATCCGATTTGAGCTCGTGAACGTCGTCCTCGGTAACAGGATCCATATCGTGCTCGGAGTGCGCGTTCACGACGTATCGCCAAATCAAGGCCCTCATAACCGCCCCGTACCTAGGGCAAACGAACGAATAAACTTCGCCGTAAAAGAGGAAATCACCAACGGCTCCTGCATCGGTGTCGTCATCGAATCGTTAAGCTCTTCTGAACCCCGTGACATTCCCCTCGATTATCGTCATTACCTGTAGTCTTGTGCTCGCTTTTGAACGCTCGCCCTTCTGGCGATATGTTTCTTCTTGAAACCGCACATTCTGAGCAGCAGCTTCGGTGGCGGGATGATGTTGAACGGTGGCGGAAGAGTATCTCCTTCCTCGAAGTAGCTCGTCCATAGCTTGGTCCTCGCAAACTTCCACTCTGAGTCCGCACGTTCCTGCGAAGTCGATTTCAGAAATACACAAGGCGTCTACGTAGTGTAGTATCGGATTTTCCGCGTTCGCTTAGGCCTGCTTCGAGCGTAGGCCTAAACAAGATAACGCGCGCGGTCGGACTTGAGTTAACCTAAACATTTGGCGCCGATCGATCCGCTAGCTTTCCTGGAAGGCACGAGTATCCTTTACAGGGGGTCTTGCGCGACGACCGAGCGTGAGAATGCATGGGGATGGAAGGGAATACATGTGGTTCGGAGAAAGTGAAGAGTGTTTGGGAAAGACGAACGATTAGGATGGCCGAACGTGACCGAATGTTTGAAGTGAGAGAGACTGAGGATTGGAATGAAAGAGAATTAATGGGAATGACTATATAGAGCGCGAGAAGAACGTTAAGGGACAGTATGACACAATAACACAGTATGAGATAGTATGACAAAGTATGACGACGAGAGTATGTCCGAAGAGTGTGTCGCGGACAGTATGACTGAAAAGACGATAAGACGAAGACAATTGAAAGACGTACCAAGCGAAACTAACCACCGACACTACATCTAACACTATTATCACTGTAATTTATAATAAATATACATATATCCATAAACCACGCACGAGTACAACAGTTATTTGGGGGCTCGTACGGGGATCGATCATTCAAAGATCTCTTCTCAAGTGATTTGAAGAGAGAAAAACAACAATAGTTTTAGGATTCATTCCTTTCCCAAAGAACACCATTTGAACCATCCGACATCCATTGTTCCCAGTAATTAGTGACGCATCGATTATTGTACAAATTGTAATTATGCGGTGTTTATCCAAATAGAAATGAGTTTAAACTGAACTGTACTGTTTTTCGTACAAACGAGTTTAAATTTCAATTTAAATTTAATCTCGTGAAACGAGATACAAATTAATTCTTTCGATTACAAATCAATTACAAGATACCAATGAGAAACAATCTGCGTTGAATCGCGTTTAAACTTATCTTTCATCGGGAGAATGTGATCGAGACAACTGTAACGGATAAAAAGTAAGGAAATCGTTCTGTTTGTTAACAGTTGACACTTTTGATCGAGTGGTTACGCAGATGTAACCATCGTTCTGTTTCGCTCGGTCTCGATACAACCTGGTGTTGATCTTTGCTACCGTCCTCGGCCAATAGCGACCATGCGTGCAATGGTAGGCGAGCCAGTAGACTGTAAACCAGAGTGGGGATGTAAACACTCGTTAGCCTTCTTGGACGGATATTACTTGTCGCTTGCACTCTACCGTCCACGTGCACGAGGAGTATTCTGTATCTCTATTGGATTTTCTCACGAAACGTGTATATTTTAATAACGTTTCTCGTTTTCTGAATTAAACTGTAGTAATGTTCGTATTACGGTTAATAGAAAAGAAGGTGGAAGGAAAATGAAAAAGAACAGTGGAGTCGTAGGGTAAGGCTACACGACAATCGGTTTGACGTTGAATACAGGTGACCTCGTAACCAATTTGTTGCGTATTCCGTTTGCGAACCAAGGATAAACCATTCGGTGTATCGTTATGCAATTTCATCATTACGGTGTTTACCATTGAAACAATAAACGTTTACCTCTATCATTGCGTAGCTGTTGCTCATCATAGCTATCAGAAGATTCAGCAGAACGATCACGTTGATCACAGAGTAGGAGCCGAACATCAACAAGCCCCAAAATCGTGTGTAAGTCTTGATTCCTGAAAACCGATACAGAAAAGAAATCTTCGGAAGTGATCTTCACTTGCAGCTTCAATTTACCTGTGAGTTCGAAGGTCTCTATGCCAATGCTACCGAAACTGGCCCAAAACAGACTCTGACAGGACTCGAAGAGATTGCTGAATCTGCACAAACGAGGCAAGACGATACGATTCATTTTTAATAGACGTCTACAGATGAAACTGTGCTACGTACCTTCTCCACCTTAAGCAGGGTTCACTGGCTGCATCCCAGGATGGATCTCCAAAGCTGCTGTAGCATTTCCTTCTCTCCAGTTCGGCGAAATACCATAGTAGCTGGTTCAGGCCACAAGCGAAAGCGAACAGCACCAGGGTATAGATGAAGAAGAATTTGACAATGTCTATCACCATCCTACCGAGGGATATCTGAAACAATGGTGCTCTTTGTACACTACTCCTTAAGTCTTGTTCATGGCTTAGGGTGTATATAAGGTCAACGTTGGTAGAAAGGCTCTCGTCATTAACGATTCGTGGATTTTTCAATTTTCCGAAGTCTCCTAGTGTTGTTTCTATTAGCTATCGAAATTGATACAGGAGTAAAATCATTGTTCGAAATTGAAAAGGTATTCCGGTAAACTAGTCGAAAAATATCGACTTCTTCCTAATTTTTTCCCAAAGAAACCCTAAGACTTTACGATACGGAGTTCTTGCATATTATTCATGTTTATACTAGATTCGTACAACCTTAGGTGAAGCGTGTTTTAAAAAACTGGTCCAAATGGCTGACGTGATTCCGTCTGTTCTGCTCACGCGAAACGAAAATACCGAACAACATCTTGGTTAGTACGAAAGTGGCTATGGGACGAACCATGGCAAACGAAAATTTTGAAAATGGAAAAAATGATGGCCTCCGAAGTTCGAATATCAATCTTTTCGTATCTTTTCGCATCTATTTTGCCTCTAACGCGCTAGAAAAAAATGTAAAAAAATCTAAAAGAAGTCTTTCCAAATTCGAAGTAAATCGGTCAATTTGAACTTGAGATACACCGTCGTTCGGTGAAACCGCAAAAAATGCAGATTCGAGGAAAACTCGTTTAAAGTTTTTACGAGTCGCGCACCATTTTGTTCAAACGTTTATAACTTCGTAAATTTTACAAACTCGAGGAAATCCTTTTGCATGGATATCCTCGAAGGCATACACTTTGAGAAAATACATAAAAAAGAAAATCGATCTTTTCGAAATTCTAGACAGAAATACCCCCTTAAACTGTCGACGATGAGAACTATTATGAAACAAGCAATCGAGACCCGCGAAGTTGCACGTAGCAGTTGATGCAACTGACGAACAGATAGACGCTATCGAATCACGTGTGATTCATCATCAGAAGCAAAATTGCTACAATTGATACAGGAATAAAATCGTGTTCGAAATTAAAGGGGTATTCCGGTAAACTAGTCGAAAAATATCGACTTCTTCCTAATTTTGTCTCCCAAGAAAACCCCAAGACTTTACCATACGGAGTTCTTGCACAGGTAATTATTCATGTTCACACTATACGAGTAATGATAACGAAAAGTTATCGGTGGAAAATCATCGTACGTTACGAATGGTTAACATCGAGGATCAATGAAGGTACCTGAAGAGGACCCAGATGAGGATTGATGCTGAACAAATGGATCAACTTCAAAGCGCTGAAGACATTAGCTCCTGCGAACAGACCTTCCGCTATCAACTGAGGATCAAAGTCGCTCCAAGTTTCTCTTGGCACCATAGCCGCCATCGGGTCTTGTCTTATCTCGGCCCTTTGCTGGAAATACGCAGCTGTTCTCAGCACAAACGTCGCGATGTAGAGAAAATTTCTGGTGAAGTCGATGAAGTTCCACATGTCCCGCAGATACGCCTTCAGTCCATCCACGTAACACTTGAAATTTGAACAATACCTATGTGAGTGTATGCCCGAATGAAAGCTAGAAGAAACGCTGAGCTGTTGCATCGACTTAGCTATTCTATACATTTTCGTTCACAAGTGTCTTTGTAGCACTCCGAAGTTCTTAGAGTCAGCAGTATGGAATTCTTAGTACCTCGGCACTTGAAAATTGCTAATGTTTTAAAACTTTTGTTACATCTGAGATCGTAATACCCCCAGGTTTCTCACTACTTCAATGAGTTTAGAATTTGCCTTAATTTTCCAAAATTCTTAGCAATAAAGTCACATGAAAATCGATCCAAGCGTTCTTAACTACAGTAGTAATGGTATATTTACTGGATGACACCTCTTTCATCTTTTGCCAAATAAATCCAGAGATCGTAATACCCCCAAGTTTCTTACTACTTCAGAGAGTTTAGAATTTGCCTTAATTTTCCAAAATTCTTAGCAACAAAGTCACATGAAAATCGATCCAAGCGTTCTTAACTACAGTAGTAATGGTCTAATTGCTGGACGATTACCTCTCTCATCTCTTGCCAAATAAATCCAAGAACGTATAAGAGAACGATAACCTCTAGACACGAAGGGGCTGCACCTCTTTGCCTAGCTAGTTCTGTTTCAATGTCCCTCCTCGACGACTCGCTGCCGAACATTTTCACTATTTCCATTTCTGCACGTTGAGACACCAGCATGAGAACGACTGCAACGATTGTTCGCCTTTTGGTTTAATTGTGCTTTGCATTTCGGTGGCTGTACCATGCATTGGTCGAATGCCTAGAGAACTCACATAAGAAGAACACGTAGGACGCGGCATGAACGAGAAACTTGACGAAAGGTTTTTGCAGCAGTTGTCCAGTTTTTGATTCGGGTGCCAGCAGATACATCATACAATAAAACGGGAACATCACCGCGGTTTTCACGACAACCCCGAACCTCTGCCCCGAGGTCATGCGTCGAAAACCAGGCAAACCGTCGTACCTTCGATTGCAAATGTAAGTTAAATTTACGATTAGTAGTTTTTCTATTAATATTATTAATATATACTTCCAGTTTGGAATTTGGCTAACTTTATAGGTCTTGGGAATATTTTGTTCTCTGAGACTGTGGTTCTCGCGCCTCTCCATTGTACACAGGATATAATGAGTGGAACAGGCTTGGTAATTTTCTCGGAGCAATTTCGCAATGGTGATTTCGCGAAATAACTTTCTAACGAACTTACCAAATCGCCGCCAAGAGTTGCTGTACACGGGAATGGGAGACGAAAGTTTTCTGTTTATACTGTATGGCCAGTTCCAATCTGGCCAAGTGTTTCGAGATCAAGCAGTCTTCCTCGTTCGGGTCGTAATTGAGGATTGTGTGCAGTTCGGTCGTAGATCTCACTTGGTGCAGTAGATCAACGGCGAACCTGATTAAAATTGATCGGATAACACAGTAATCGATCATTTTCCCTGATGGGTCAATAATTAATCGTTACATTTCCAGCATCGCCAGTATTTGAACTCATGAATCCTAGTAATCCAACAAAATGTCCAAGATCTAACTATTATCAGAGATTCAACTATTATCCGATTATTGATCTCTTAGTCACTTTGGAAAACCACGATTGACAACCACGACACCTATCAGCATCAACGAGTCATTCGACTCACGATGAATCTAGCTGCAATGCTAACCAAACGTTGGATCACTGATTCTACAAGCCTGATGAAATCACACTTACTTTTCTACTTGCTTTCGAAGCTTCAAGTACTCTCCTCTGCTCTCTGGTTCAGCGATTGACAAGTCACGAAGTTCCCAGCTTAATTGGAAGGCAGTCGCCAGGGGATCTGGTGAGCTTAGTGCTATCAGGCTTGGACTCGCCAGCGCCTTGTACTCGGACATTCTAGTAGAAGATAGCCTCAGAGGATCGCCTAAACATCGAAACCAAAGAAACGCATCACTCTGATGCATCACGTGACGAGTTATTCTATCGATCGTTCCTTTTAATTATTTTGGAAACTCCATCTCACGGTCTTCTCTTGTTCACGTGTCTCGTACCTGAATGTACTAGGTTGCTCAATAAGTTTTGTGGTTCGATAAAACTTATTGAACAGTACTGCATTGAACAGTACTACATTGAACAGTACTACATTGAATAGTACTACATTGAATAGTACTATATTGAACAGTACTACATTGAATAGTACTACATTGAACAGTACTACATTGAATAGTACTACATTGAATAGTATTATACTATATTGAACAGTACTACATTGAATAGTACTACATTGAACAGTACTACATTGAATAGTACTACATTGAACAGTACTGCATTGAACGGTACTATATTGAACAGTACTACATTGAATAGTACTACATTGAATAGTACTATATTGAACAGTACTACATTGAATAGTACTACATTGAACAGTACTACATTGAACAGTACTAACTTATTGAACGGTATAGTACTAGGTTGCTCAATAAGTTTTGTCGTTCGACAAAACTTATTGAACAGTATAGTATTAGGTTGCTCAATAAGTTTTATCGAACGACAAAGCTCATTGAACAATCTATTAGATATTTAACAAATAAAAATTCGTTTCTCAGAGATTCTACGTATACATGTCTCACCTGTGGTCGAACGAAGACAATCCGCACATCCGCATCTGATGTCGTGGGGCATCGGTAGTGTTGCCCCGCGATCCAATAGTAACTTCAAGATCTCGTAGTTGTTCCGCTGCGCAGCCAGGATCAGAGGTGTTACTTCTGGTGGATATCTCGCGATCGCTGGATCAACCTTCTGCCAGCTGTGAACGATCTCTTGGATAGCTGCAAGGAAATCCACGAAGAAATTTATCCCAAGTGCACTTCATGGAGCAGAACTGCGAATTACAGGGACACCACAAGTATTGGGTTGTTCGGAAAGTCAGTTCGTCTTTTTTTTTTTTTTTGGTGAAAATGAAACACGATTTTTTTAGAGTGTACAAACACTTCATTGAATTGTATATTCTCTTTATTGAAATATATATAATCATACATTTTGGAAAACGAAATGACTTTCCGAACAACCTACTAAAATGAATAATTGTCTCACAAGTATTTTCGGCCAAAGAGTTGATCGTCATTAGTTCCTCGTGTTCCAAAAGCAACTCGACAGCCTCCACGAATTCCTGATCGATCGCACGAAGTAGCGCATCCTTGGTCTCGACACCCATCACCACGAGCAGCTCGACCATCTCCAAATTTTCGGCCTCGATCGCCAAAGACAGAGCACCACGACCCAGGCTGTCCAAGCAGTTGACGTCCACCGATTTGCCCTGAAAGTCGGTTGCCTCGTTCGTCATCGAAGAGTAATAATAGAAATCTCGCCATTGTGACGGAAGACTCACGTTAACGCCGCCATTTACAGCAAACTGTATGAATCTCTTTACGTTCACCAGGTCGCCTCTTTCTACCGCTAGAAGATACTTCTTCTCCTCGATATTCAGAGGCCTCGGGAGTTGTATGATGTAGGTCTCGTCAGCAGGAATCTCTTCCCCTTCCTCCATCTTCTCGCAGCCCATTTTGGACCACGATTTGAACTCGGATTACCTGGCAGCTTCTATCGAAGAACGGAAAGTGATTAAAGGCGAAGGATTTCCTAGTTAAGTCGCGCTACAGTTACCTAGACTGTTAATTAACTGGATTCTATCATCAGAACGCACCTTCGCGATAAGATGGAAAAGGAAGAAGGAAAGTGTGTTTCGTTTTGAGTTTGCTAGTGGACTGTTCGATTGATGTGTATCCACCTAGGTGAATAATTAGGGGGTCGAAATGTTCATGTTGAAGGTATTGGATGATTCTCTGGTTGCGAGTACTGTAAGTGATAATACGCTTGATAATGTCTTGAGTTTGCTAGTGGACTATTTGATCGATGTATATCCACCTAGGTGAATAATTAGGGGGTTGAAATGTTCATGTTGAAGGTATTGGATGATTCTCTGGCGGCAAGTACTGTAAGTGATAATACGCTTGATAATGTCTTCAGTTTGCTAGTGGACCATTCGATCGATGTATATCCACCTAGGTAAATAATTAGGCGGTTGAAATGTTCATGTCGCTACGTGGAAGGTATTGGATGATTCTCTGGTGGCGAGTACTGTAAGTGATAATACGTTTGTTAGTTTCTAGCAGCACGCCATCTTTGTCGTTCTATCGGCCCATAGTCTTTACTGTGTCTCTATTTGTGGAAGATAGAAGAGGTAATTGATAAACAAGGTCTAGACCCAAGTTGTACACAAGATGCTCAAGTGAACTCTCAAGTACACTCTCGATGTTTATCATTGACGATGCACCTTCTTTGTCAAATAATCAATTGTCGGTAATCCTCTCAGCTATTAACGGAAAAAAATCCTGGTATTTCAACGGGGATCGAAACTTTCTACTCGTATTTCAACGAGGATCGAAACTTTCTACACGACCATCGATCGATGTTTATATCATGGATGTTTCGGTAGATCCTGTTGAGATCTGTGTATACGTGTGTGTTTATTGACGCAGAAACGAGAAGGTACTCGAAAGTCAAGTATTTGAAACGCAAGTTGTACTCAACGTCTCTCTACATTAACTGCTCAGTTACGTTTACAAAAGGTTTCCATTATCGATGGAGAACGCTCTACGTAGCAACAGGAAATACTGTGTACATCACCAACACTTCCCGATCACTGTGGAACATGTAACTTACTTTGTCCCTTACTCTGTTACACGAATCCACGTATCAGCAGTGGAGTTAGCTTCCGGATCACAACACCACTCTCGATGGACACAGTACACAAAATCACTCCTACCGGGGGTCAATGGCGTGAAATCGTTCCAGAAGGTGGTATGGAACTGGTGGCCATCGGGGACAGGCTCTCGGAAGCCACAAATGAAAAGAACTTTACAAATAAACGTCGCACGGCTACGGGCTACGCTTATATAGCGGATGATGGAAATTGAATTACGAGTATTAACCGAGACCCTGTTTATTTGCTCGGTCGTTTAAAGTACCGTACACACGCGGACTAATTTGCTTATCGATATCTCGTTAGCCACGTGAAGGGTTCGTAAGAGATACTGGACACCGAAAGTCGAAGAGTGGACGCACGATACGAAAGGAGACAACACGAACGAATGATGTCATTTTCCTCGATAATCTCCACCGACATCGAGCTTTCGGTCACGTCCGGGATTTGGATTTAACCCTTATTCCGTACGGTGACGTATCGAACAGGTATCTGTTATCGGGGTGTCATACAAGACTCGTTACGGATGGATAGCAACGAGTATCGTTCACTCAATTGACGTTGATGCAGGATGATTCTCTCTCATCGGTGAACACAAAGACAGTGCTATCGTTTCAACGCTACGGTGATAATCCCGTGTAAGTCTTGTTTTTAGTTACCAGGCTTTACAGATAGAGCGGTGTCTTCGTTGCGGTAGCAATTGTTGTCAACCAGCTCGTGACGCAACAGAATCATCGACGCTCTGTCACTGTACACCGTATGCAAAACATGGGATTATTGTTGAGTCGTTTAAAGCGGCAATACCAGTTTTTCAGTCTTCCAGCGAGAGAATTATCCTGTAGTTGTACGGTGTACAAAGTGGATTTTTGAAAAATTACTAATTAGAGAATATATAGAAAAAAGGAAAAACAAAGAAAGACATTACACGGAGACTGTGTCATTGTCCAGAGATAGAGATTTACGAGTTAAACGAATCCGTTATTTAGGTGCTGGCTCAATGTGGGGTGCATTCCATCGAGCACTCGTACCCACCGGTGAATACACACGGTTTTTTATTTCCACGAAAATAAAAGGTAATGGGAGTTTTCAAGGTTGTTCGAGCCTCGTTATATCTGACTCTCCGATAGGGCATCGTTGACATAACGTCGTCGAATTACCACTCGAGGAGACGAATTCTCAGACACTTTTTAGCACCTTGAACCGTGTTACAACTCTGTAACACGATCGTGTCTCGGATGGTTCATTCGCATGATTCCTTTTTACGCGAATTGTCCTCTCGGATGGCCTCTGAAAGTTACGACGTCCCCCTCCATCACCCTCCCCCTACTCCATTGGTGGATTTTCCGCGTCGATCGATCCGGAATGCGTCCCACGTCTCGCTCTTTTCGTGGTGCAAACGGAAGGCAATGAACGAGTCGAAGCAACAGCGCCTGGCAAATCAATATTTGGGTATTAATTCGGTACACAGTGCAGCCACGAATCAACAGTTTGCGGCTTTCGAGGCAGGCCAGAAGTCACGAAACATTAGGGGACATGTGCAACCTGCAAACGGGACACATGTCGATTGTCATTCCGAGGGTACGGTCAGTGAAATGAATCGACGTGGTCAAGGTCGCTTGACCGATCGCAACTCCCACTTTCGCGACGTGTCAACACGTTCACCGCCATGTCAGTTTGCAATACTTAAGGACGACCACGGTACGTGTTCAACGTAAAAGTAAAATATCGTAATGCAAAAAGGTAGCTAAATTGATCATCGATGAATTTGCGTTGAAAAGTACGCAATTTTCGTTTAAACGATTTTTCTCTAGATCTGATCGTGAAAAAAATACGTGTGAAATATTTTTCTAAGAACTATATTACATGTGAGTTTCATAAGTATTCGATAATTTGTCCATGTACTTGTTATTTTATGGTGTTACTAACGAGAGTAATGCCATTTAAAAGTTTACAACTGTTAGAGTTCACGGTATGTGAGTGCTTTAGAAAATCGCTTTAACTTTGGAACATCGCCAATGACCACCGTGGCGTTCAATGTGTTAACTTACTTGTTTGTTGTAATCGAATCTTGTTTTAATCGAATTTCGACCTTCCGGGCAAAGTTTCTGTTGGGTCCGACTTGGATCCGGATTGTGATTATATTTTATTTCAATTTGAATTTTGCGAGTCCAGATCTGATACAAGTTCGAGTGTCACTTTTCAAATATACGCATTTTCCATACTGGTCTTGTAGTTTGTATTGGCAAAACATATCGTTCGAACAAATTAACATTTTGCGATACTGTATGGGAACTTAAATTCATTGTCAATGAATTTACGTACAGTTAGGACAAAAGTAATAGCAAAAGACCACTTCTACGACCGTGAATCGCATAAAATGTGTCTCGTGATCATACTTCGCGCCTTCTACGATACGTGTTTCCACGAAGAGAGACTGAGTGGTGGGGATAGCTGAGCGATGTGGTGAGAGGTTAAAGCGAGCAGTGACCTTGAACGGCCAATTAATCTCTTTAGGGTTTATTAGGGTATTCACGTTATCAGTAGTATCGAAGACTTTCTTAGGTTTTAGATCAGGATTGTTCAGCGTCTGCTTCTTCTTTGTACTGTTTCCTGAAGATTTTTTTTATTGATTTCTTTTTGACAAATTTTGTCGTAAATCGATCTCTTCAACAGAAAATTCGGATCGATTTAAAAAGAGAATACATAATTTTCTCTTTTTCTACGAATATTTGATCTTATTTACGAATAAGATGGGCCGATTTTCAATCGATTTTTCAAAAATTTGATTTCTTAACAAATGAGTTTTCTAACATTCGATTCATATCGATTCACAAAGATGATTCGTTAGTAAGATGAATTTTGCCAGTGAATTTTTAAAGGTTGTATCTTTTCAATAAAGAATTTTCAAATATCACTCCAGGGGACCTTTTTTCATCTACTTAGCCTCAGTAACGCGTAATATAAATTTGGTCCTTTATTGTACCAACCCTAACTTTTATTGAAAGGATCAAACAAAAATTTTCAAATATACGCATTTTCCATATCGGTAATAATAGTCTGTAATTTATATTGGCAAATTTATAAAAAATGCGAAACAATGAATTATACGAAAAAGTATAGAAAGTGAAAATTGTATAACGTATTTTTTTAAAAAAATTGATACTTCGCAAAACTGTAGGGGAGCTAAATTCATCATCAATGAATTTGCGTTCAAAAGTACGCAATTCTTGTTTAAACGATTTTTCTCTGGATCTCGTCGTAAAAAAAATACGTGTCAAATATTTTTCCAAGAACTATATTACATGTGAGTTTCATTGAAATCGACGATTTACACTTAGGTGATGTTCCTTGCCAGGTGACTACTGTATCGTTTCTTTAATGCGATATTGAACAAGCTGCAAACAATCGATCGAGTTCATTGGGTATCTTTGTATTAAATTTGATACGTGACGGTGCAACGCTAATCTGGCAACACTGTTACGTAACGGCGTGTACGATAAGAGGATACACAACAACATGAATACCAGGATTTAATTGTAAGAGCAGTCATGCCAAACTGGTAACTTCGCTTTAAAGAAGCTCGTAGGCGGTATACATAACGTACTATGAAGGGATCGTAAGCTGCCAAAGAAGCTGATTAGTCGTTCCCCCTCCCCTCGAATTACACGCATTTTCGTTATTGGCTAAAGCGACTACATACACAAATCTAATGTGATGATAGATACCGCAAAAGAGAGACATCGAAACAGTGTGAAACGAAGCATTAACAGGCAACAACTGGAATGCACTGGCGTAGACATAAACCTAGAATATTAACTACCAGCGTAACAAAAAAATTCTTGTACCTATAATCTCGATGAATTCTACGTAATGATAATTATTGTCATGAACAGGTATAACAATTAAGTAAAATTTCCTTGTTTGTCGATTCCATACATTCGACGAGTTGTTTCCTTATGGTTCTATTCGCATTTTTAATATTTCTTCCATCGCATTTGCGGTCAATAATTGTAATAACTTTAGAATTCTTTGAAATTTGTGGAACGATGGTTTATTAATGTTTTAGGTGTCGGAGCTACTTAAAGTTTGATCACTTTTTTAACACCTCTTTTTAGAGGGTGCTACACTGTTGTTCAGATCTGTACTGATGGTACCTTTAATTTTATAAATACGCACCAAGAATTTTTTAATGCAATAACATCTCCAATTTGCGATTTTATATGTCCTACTCTTTTCCAATGGCATAGTTTAGTGCCTAAATGTGAAGACCCTTGATGGAGATTGGGTGTGAACAGAACCTAGTCCTCTTGTTCTTCTGCCGTTCAGTTTGTAAGAATTTAACAATTTAAGATCTTTGCATAATATTTATCGAACGACAAAACTTATTGAACCACCTATTACATATGTGGGTTAGTGTCGCCATCAAGTGGGAGTAAAAAAACGTCATAGTCTCGAGACACCTGGCTCGGATAGCGCTACTCTAGGTCTAATAGTCGATATTTGATTCTTGAGGCGGTTACCGATTAGAAAATAGATCATACCTACAAAACATTTCTGTAGGTATGAAATAAATATTGGTATGACTGGGTGCGAATGAAAAGTGTTTAGAATCGAGTGAACGCATCGAGCGGATGTTTATAGTTTACAGTAGGATATCAGTTTCGAGAGAGTGCATGGATCATTGGGAACAGGTCAGAAGTTTGAAGCTGAAGAAGACGAACGAGGCAGTCGAAAGGTCTTTGTTACATGTGGACAGGTCGTGGTCAGAAAGTCCAGACGTGTAGATTGTAGAGTGGATGTTTCGTGCTTAAATATATTTTACATTATTATTATCATAAAAGAGGTGTATGGTCGTTAACCTGCCTAAACGCCTAACATTTCTCCACATTTCTAACCCAGACCAGTGACATCGATGCTTTCTGGTGATAAACTTTTTCCATCTCTATCAATTACAATCATTACACAACTTGTAAAAGTCCTCTATCAATAGATACATTCCTGCTCTCTAGTAAAATTAATTCTTGTCAATAAAAAGTATCATAGATCTCGCCTAGACTTAACCTAGATAGAACAGAAGATATAATATATTATTACAAGTATCTTTGCACAGATGTAGAATTAATTTTTATCTCAAGTATCTCTGCACAGATTTAGAATTATAATCTTAATCCTTTTTTCTATACTCTGAACAATCTGATCTTCGTACATTCGAACCTGAATCACCGAAACTCGAAACAACGTTTGATGTTTGTTGAATTTAGTCGATGTTGAACTTGAGTCACCGGATGGTGTTACAATTAGATCGATAAAATTCAACAATTGATCGTCCGTTACGAGTCAATAGGATTTCAAACGTAACCTCTTCACTCAAGGTTGCGTTCGACCATGCTTTATCAACAACTTACAATTCACGATCGACCAAGCTTCACTCGAGTACATTTAATAACATTGTTACACACCGTTACTAAACGTTCCGTTTTCTCGCATCGAGGATAGAATCGAGCAGCTAATTCCCTCCGTAATGATCTCCCGATAAGATACGTTCATTAGAATGAGTCCGTCGAAGAAACCGTAAACGTCTTCGTGGCGAAGGCCTCAAAGGAGGCAGGCAGTATTAAGGCCGATTAACAACGCAACCCACGGAGTTACAGCTGAGAAATTCATTAAACTGGCCCCGTATTAAAATGTTCTCCGCTCGGCTTAACAGTTTCTCTGGGGCGCGAGCTGTGGGTGGATGGGTGGTTGGAGAAACGAGGATGGCTCGATTCAGAGGCGAGCAAGAAAAAAAGCCAGTTGTTTGCACTGCGGCTTCATCCGCTCCGCTGTCGTTTCGTACAACGTTTGCTCAGTGGCTCCATCTACGGGAGATGGCCAACCATTGTGGACCAGGTCATCTCATAATTAATACGAATTTTCATTCATACTTTTCAGAGAATAAGACGAAGCAACTTCTGACCAGCGAGAAACGATCCGCATCGATTTTTCGATTTATGTATATATATATGTGTGTGTGTGTCTAATAGGTTAATCTAACCTAGAATCGAACGGAAGACGTAGTACACAAGGTGTAACCGTGAGAAATTATTTAGGGATAGAATAATTCACTTCTATTTAATCTTTATTGCGTATTTATTTATTTTATTTCTGTTTATCTGGAGAGAATCTACAACACATTGAAATATAGTTTCAAATAGGATTCTTCGGTTTGGGAATTTCTTCTCGTTCTTTTTTTTTAAATTCGTCAATTTTTATTGGGAAATACTGTCTTTAAGGAAACGTCGCTGTTCCTGTTAAAATTATTGTAATTGTATTTGATTGTAATTGAGGGTTTATTCAAAATTCTTTGGGTCACTGTAAATATAAAATGTAGATTTAATAATGCACTGAAGCTGTGAGCTTCATAATGTTTTTGAGCAAATTGAGGTTTTCTTGGGTTAGAAATAGATAATGGTTAATCGCGATGAATATATCAAATTATTTTTTCAGGAAGTTTAATTGTTTCGAAGCGGCGAATTAGTCGAAGACTATTTTCAAACCTAACCTCAAAATTACTGCACGAAAGATGCTGGATAAATAGACAATCTAACTTTAAAATTACTAGGAAAGATCCCTTATCAATATGTCTTCCACTCATGGATTTATTTAGAATTCATTCGAGTGATACTTGTCAGTTTTTTAAGATCCAATATAGAATACATCGTTCTTCGGATTTTTTTATGTGCGGCCGAAGAAAGTTTCAAATATTACACGAAGAACACTGAGCGTAAGAAAAATAAATGGGTGTGCAATGCTGACT
Source organism: Ptiloglossa arizonensis (assembly GCF_051014685.1). Lineage (NCBI taxonomy): Eukaryota > Metazoa > Arthropoda > Insecta > Hymenoptera > Colletidae > Ptiloglossa > Ptiloglossa arizonensis. The sequence continues at coordinate 8,423,101 of NC_135048.1, read as the reverse complement.
CAAGGAAACTACAAAATGTCAACAGTCTGAGAACTCGGAGCGTCGTCGCAAAAATAACACGTCCGTGCCCGAAGAACGACAAAGGTAAAGGAAACTTCGTAGGCGAGGTGCGATAAAACTATTACATTATAATTACGTAATATTAAAGCAACAAAGGAAACATTACCTTTCGTCCATTTCGCGTTCAAGGCGATCATGTGCATGTTAAAAAATCAATAAAAAGACGATTAATCGAAGTTAGATGTAATGCTAATTTATTATATCCCTAACATAATTTTTCTTGCCTGTATCATTTTTCATTACAGATTATTATGTTCTACTAATGTCTCACTGGGTATGTCAGTAAATAGAGATCTGGAGAATGGTGTCTGGTAACTGGTGATACAAGCTTCAATAGGGCCATTCGACACGAGAAAATTAATAAAAAATATGGAATATAATTTTGTTGTGACGCGTTACTTTTAAGAAAATTGACCTTGAATATTATTCGGTTACGCATGTATTGTAGGAAGAAATAAAGATCAATTTCGGGAGAAATTACGAGTTGCACTTCGTTAGACGTTTTAGTCAGCCATTGTAAAGGCTGAGGCTAATTCTAGGAAGAAATTAGTCGTCACTGTCCACACACTTATTTGTATACCTACTATAGTCTCTTTAATCAAAGATTGATCTTTCTTTCTCCTTAAAACTATTAGTTTTTAATATTGTTATTGGCTTAACAATTATTGAAAACGTTCATATTTCTTATTCATTTTCTCGTATAAAATAATTCTATTGCCCTTTGTAATATCAGCTACGGACACCTCGTATATCTGATAATGTCCCACCATAACCGATTTAACGAGCGTCATAGGGTCCTAATATGTAACCGTTTGTACCGAAGAAGACCTAAACCTAAGGTTCGAACGTTCATTATGAATAATAGCATATTATGGTCCTAATATGTAACCGTTTATACCGAAGAAGAACTAAACCTAAGGTTCGAACGCTCACTATAAATAATAGCATATTACGGTTCTAATATGTAATAGTTTATACCGAAGAAGACCTAAACCTAAGGTTCGAACGTTCACTATGAATAATGAACGTTCTGCGGTTCTAATATGTAATCGTTTATACCGAGGAAGACCTAAACCTAAGGTTCGAATGTTCACTATGAATAATAGCATATTATAGTTCTAATATGTAACCATTTATATTGAAAAAGACCTAAACCTAAGGTTCAATTGTTCACTATGAATAATAACGTACTGGATAATATGTTACAATATATTCTGAATGAATAATATGTAACTGTTTATATAGAAGAAGACCTAAATCTAAGCTTCAAACGTTCCTTATGAATAATAGCATACTATGGTTCTAATATGTAACCGTTTATACAGAAGAAGACCTAAACCTAAGGTTCGAATGTTCACTATGAATAATAGTATATTATGGTTCTAATATGTAACCGTTTATACAGAAGAAGACCTAAACCTAAGGTTCGAATGTTCACTATGAATAATAGTATATTATGGTTCTAATATGTAACCGTTTATACCGAGGAAGACCTAAACCTAAGTTTCGAACGTTCACTATGAATAATAGCGTACTCAAATCGGTCAATTATTTATTCGTCTGGAAAAGAAACGATCCCGGTAAAATAATCGTCGCTTCGACTTTTAACCTTTCTCTTGGTCAAGTTTTTGTATCTTTGCGTAGAAAGGAGCTACAATTTCCAACGTGAGTCCCCGTAGGATGACTCGATATCTCCATCTTGCGGCGATTAAACGACGCAAAAAGGAATCGTTTCTTTAAGCCACCACGGCAAAAGGAATCGCGTTCTCGTGGATAAATATTAATATGAAACGATCGAAGAGTCTATCGCGATGCAGATCGAGTGAAAGCTGACGTGCTCGGTGCAGGTGGATGAAAAAGAAGCGTCTTTGTCCGCCGCCCCTTTAATCGCTCGGAAGCGGAAACTTTCTTCGGGCAGGAGAGACGATGGAAAAACACGATCGTCGGACCTGGAGCGGAAAGAAAAAGGATCGACACGAGGAGTCCACGCCTCCAATAAATCTCTGCAACGATCGAACGCGATCTTCAGTGCACGGTGCTCGTCCCTTCAGCGAAGTGACATTCCTCTCGCGTGTTTCCACTTTTTGTGCGCCACTCGCGCACAAAATGGTGTCTTTGTGTCGAACGGCGAGCCTCGTCGGGTTATTCGTCGTTTTGACGATCCTCTTCGACGATTCGAGGGGCACCGAGAACATTCCTGCTGACCTCCGGCCTGCGGAGGACCTTAAAGCGTCTCCTAGCGAACACGGAGGCACGTATTCGTGTACCACGTATCAAAAAAGTATTCGTACAGTGTATCATAAGGAAATTCCCCTAACCTACGAGTATGATTATAATGAAAGTTTGTGCGCACGTAAAACATACCGGGCTGCGTATAACACAATTTTTTCCTCGGAAAAAAATATTTTCCCGAGGATAAAATCAAGACCTGAAGATTGAATATTTCTTCATTCTTTTGATACAATTTTTTGTTTTAGGGACTTTTCTCACAGTTGTACGATAGAGAAAACTGGACACTTTTTGTAAGAAAATTTTTATTCTATCCAATCGTATACTTTAAAGTGACGCTTTCTCTTCGATTTTTTAAATACAACTTCGTAATAATGCGAAACAGAGCGAACCTTTTCGTATGAAAAATGTTCTCAGTGCTCTATTATTCTGTTGCGAGAAAGTTCGAAGAGAAGTTGCATTAAAAAAATAAAAAGTATATTAAAAGCTTCCAGACTTGATTTCGTCTTCTTAAAGGAATATCCTATGGACGAAAATATTTCTTTGTATATGCGTTACTGTGCTCTACATGCGCACAAACTTTCATTAAAATCAATCTTACAACTAAGAAGAATTTCCTTATAATATAGTGTACGAATATTTTGTTAAGTCACTGTATATCGGGTGGTCCTGGAAACTTGTCCAGGGGTTATCTAGCTCTTTTATAACCACGAAGAAAATCGTGGAACACAGTGTACATTTCTACGTGGAATGTCTTTTTTAGAAGGTGCATCTGTACTTTCGTTTGAAATAAATTATTGGTTGGTTTTCATAACCTACAAATTAAGCTGCTTTTGAACGTGGTTTCTATTATTCGTAAAAGAATTTTTCCAGTACTTGTACCCTTTAGTAGACGTCCCTTACCAAATTGTTCATTGTTTTGTAAACTACTACACTCTCGGTACGTATAGTACTTAAAAATAAATCTACGACACGCAGTTCTGTCGATGATATCCGTGCAGCCATCTTGGAAATTAATCAAAATGCGTTTCTCACGTCTGATGTTTTATATCCGAACCGAAAACTGTCCTAAATCCACCCAGCAGTGATTATAAATTCGTTGTTTTCTATTTTTGTCGTCTTTTTAATTCTTGTGCAACTATAGCGCGATCTACATTCCGCGACAATAAAATCACCCTCAAGAGCTCTCTCAATTGAAATCACCATGAAACAACAGTAACGCGATTAGACCCGAAGAGAACAATATCAGACACTTTGTAAACCCTAATGATTCTAATTAACGCTCCCTTCTTCTTACCCGAGAATTCCCTCGAGAATCGGTACCTGAGAGCCGAACACTTTATTTGCAATTAATTCAAACAGGTGGAGGCAAATACCAAGAGAAGGGTGGCGGTACAAAGTATCAAGAGGGCCACCGTTCAGAGGACGAGAAAAAGGGTGACAAGGTACATTATTATTATTGTTGTTGAAAATATTATTATTATTATTTTTCTTTATTATTATTCGTATTACTATTAACGTCAAGAACGCCGAAAGAACCCATTGATCAAAAATGACAGCGTTATCAACGCGATACGAGACGAGGCTTGAAGCTCAATATACAGGGTGATTTTATAATAAAGAATCAAAGTTTGGAAACGCAGAAACCTTGAAACAAAGCATTTACGGACGTAACTTCGTCTTTTTCTTTTCTTTCTCAACCTCCCTTTAATGTAACGAATGGAATTCCCGCCAAAAATTTGATCGTTTAAAATCACACTGTGTATTGACGATCCTTCGAATCGAATCTGTAAAATTTCGAACGTAGCCTCTAACGATGGGGCGCATCAGAGCGCAATGCTCGAGTTTCATTATTATCAAGGACTATCGAACTAGTTCCTGGCGTATAAGAATCCTTCTCTCTCCCGTTCCTCGTCGAAATTGACATTCTCCGTTACTCGTCATTGTCAACGTCCTCGTCGACGACTCTTTCTCTTTTTATCGCCCCGTAATATTAGTGTCCACGGCGACCGGGGATTATTTATTATACGGTCGTTTTTGCGCGAACGACATCTTTGTTTCTTTCTTCGCCGGGAAAATATTCTCTGTAACGACACGGTGTTCCATCGGACCCCTTTTGTGCCATGCTGGACGCTTCTGATATTGCTTTTCACTTTTATTTCTAGGGGGACGTTGCCCGTGGGGCGATTAATTCGTTTGGGAACTGATTGTTTGCCAAAGCGACCCGGAATACGCTATTTTTTTCATTTTATTCTTTCGCATTTCGTAGATTTAGTCTAAAATCATTTATCGTAAATGTTATCGGTGAATAATTGAGTCACAACCGTTAATTTAATACCCGAACGATTATCGAAACTTTTTATATATATTTCAAATATATTTTCGCAATGTTGTTAAATACTGACAATTTGTAAACATAGTTACAATATTATCGAGGACACGAGTTTTTCTTATCGAAGAAATGGTTTTTTTTCTCTATTATATCGTTTATTATGGACGACGTGGAGAGATTTCATGATCCATTTAGATATCATGGATAAGTTATGGGTGTCCATGGGTTGGGTGTACTATACCTGTAGGAACTAATTTTATTAACCATCCGTATAATTATTTGAGTATAGATAAGCAGGTGCACGTTGTATAAAAATATTTGCAGATTGGTTTCGTTAATTTTCTCACCTTACGATTGTGTACGTAATTTTTTATAATGGAGAGACGAATGCTTGAAAATGAATTTCAGGCAGTATTAGAAATAAATTGCATTATTGTTACGTAAAGTAAGATTAACTTTAAAAATAGTACTTCGGTGTCACTTTGCGTGCTATACTATCCATGTTTTTGTTTTCCATTTGTATTATAACAAAGAATGTACCAGAAATACAGTAACAATAATAACAATGAACGAGGAAATGTTTTATTCAAGCAATTATTCGAATAAAGTTCTACTCTCTAAAATATTCCCAATAATTAAATACTGCCTTTCCATCGATCTTGCCAATAGAAAATGGTGTCTGATCTCGCAGGACGAGGTACAGTTCACTAATTTGTATTAAAAAAAAAAAAAAGGGAAATCAGAATCGTGGAACGAACTAAAAACGAAATGGATATTCGTGGACAAAGAAGAAGCTTCGGGGGTATTAATTGGTCCGTCTTGGTTAATTATATTCCATTCGAAATAGGGCTACAAGGTGTTCCACGAGTTCGATAAGGGCGAAAAGGGTCACCGGGACAAAGAGGACCACGAGCGCAGTTACGACGAGAAAAAGGGGGAGGAGGAGAAGAAGCACGAGGAGGCCGATCATTATGATGAAAGTCATCGCGGCGAGGAGGGCGAGAAAGCCGCGAAATTCGACGAGGAGGGGAAACACCAGAAGGGCTACAGCACCAAAGGGGAGCACAGTGTCTTCAAGAAGGTTCGTTTCGAAAATATTAAGGACACGTGGCTGAGTTTATTTTGCGGACGTGGAAAGAACAATGCCGGTTCACGGATCGTTATCCTTGCGTTTTTGGGTAGCATGTGCCTTCAAGGACTTCTAGATGTCGCTACAGGCGGGAACGATACAACGACGTATCCGTTAATACTACAATGTTGTCTCTCAGGTTGTCACCAGCTCGGAACCCAGCTCGGTTCATTTATTTACCCATTTTTCTGTTTACCAATAGCCTGTGGCTTCCCTCACTGAACATTTTACATATTACAGTGTTGTCTCTTAGGTTGTCACCAGCTCAGAACCGAGCTCGGTTCATTTGTTTACCCTTTTTTCTGTTTACCAATAGCCTGTGGCTTCCCTTACTGGACATTTTGCCTACTCACACTATAACGCTCTTCATCTTCATATTTAAAATAGTTTCTCTATTTGTCTCATTTATCGAAACTTTGTTAATGTCCATATTTTAATTACTTTGCGATCAATTGCACAAGCATTGTGAGAATCAATAAATAGTAGTTATCCAGTTTTCAGGATGCAGTCTATTTCCAGATGTCGCTAGAGGCGGGATCGATACAATGACGTACCTATAAGTACTACAATGTTGTCTCTCAGGTTGTCACCAGCTCGGAACCCAGCTCGGTTTATTTATTTACCCATTTTTCTGTTTACCAATAGCCCGTGGCTTCCCTCACTGAACATTTTACATACTACAGTGTTGTCTCTCAGGTTGTCACCAACGCGGAACCGAGCTCGGTTCATTTGTTTACCCTTTTTTCTATTTACCAATAGCTTGTGGCTTCCCTCACTGAACATTTTGGTTACTCACACTACAACGCTCTTCACCTTCATACTTAAAATAGTTTCTCTATTTGTCTCATTTATCGAAACTTTGTTAATGTCCATATTTTAATTACTTTGCGATCAATTGCACGAACATTGTGAGAACCAATAAATAGTTATCCAGTTTCCAGGATGCAGTCTACATCCACTTGATTAAATCAATCGATTTTTATTTATTAATTAGGACTTCGTTTATTTGTCGTGGGCAGTGTTCGATGCACTTTGTCTCGACTTGGTCGAACTTGTCAGCGGGGTAAGAGTTTTTTGCTCGTGTTGAACTTACAACAACTCGGGAACACAATTTTCTGAGCATCAAGCGTAATAACGATGTGGCTGTGTTAATTAAAAATTACTCGATGAATTTGAAACTTCAACTGTGTCGCAGGACGAGTACGAAAAGAAGCACGACTTTTACGACGAGTACTACGAAGATGGCGACAACGAGAAGCACGGGGGTTATCATCACGAACATGAGGGCAAAAAGGGTGGTCACGAGAAAAAGGGACATATGGACTCTGCTCGTAACGAGGTTGGTTAAACGGACAAAAATCTGTCCTTGAATACGTGGTGGAGAATGAAACAAATTTCTAGATCAAATCCTTTTCGTTCATTTCAAATATTTTTGAACGATATTTTGATCGGCTCTTTCTGAACTATCAAAAAATAACTTCACGATAGAATGTTCGTAAAATGACTGCGAGGTTAAATAAACCTCGATTCAATGAAAAGGACACGATATGGATTTTACTCGATAGAATTTTAATTTTTGCCTCGATGACTGAAATCAATTTTTTGTTTATTTATTCTTCTAAAGCCTTACTCTATGTAAAAATTATCTTAAAAAACTTACGTACAACAATGTTACTCGAAGTTTATCGACCTAAACCGCCTTTTCAGCACCATCATGGCAAAAAGAATGAACACGAGGAGGGTCATCATCATCGTAATCAAAAGGGTCACAAATTTAACGAGGGTCATGACAGTCATCATCGACGTGAGAAGAAATATGGAAAGAAAGGTGGACACGAATCAGGGAAAAAATGGTTTGCCAGTAATGGTCATTAACATTTAAAGAAATAATCCTAATTCAATAAGATAATATATAATTATTTAACGATTTTTTTTTATATCGTATCGACAACACAGATGGCGAAAATATGATTTATTAAATGTTGCTTATGCCATCTAGTGGGTGATGTTTGGCAACTGTTGTTTTGCAACTCAAATTTGTAAAGCTCGTTCAAAGATAAGACAAAGATGGCAAAAAGCTGAGAAATGTAAGTGAAAATAGAAAAGAGAAAGAATGATAAAAACTAGCGAATTGAAGAAAATAAAATAATGACCAAGTGGAGTGGAGTAAATTATGTAAATAAATAAGAGTTTTACAAACTGAGACCCTTGTAAGCAAGACAATAGAGACGAATCACCTCTGAGGTACGTCAGCCAATCAGAACATTCGTACAGAGTTGAATATGCTTGACGAGTCATCGACGACAAGAGAAGTCACTTTTTTTACTTTTTCACTTAGGATATTAGAAATAATTTTCATTATTTTTTGTAGTACATGATACGATTCTAATATTAATTATTGAAAATAAACAAACATATCTTGTACTTAGAATGTAATTCCCATATAATAATTTTATGCATTAATAATTGTGAGAGAAAATTCCGTAGGGTTCGAAAATTTAAAAATTAAATAAATTCATTTTATACCGCAATATTATTTTCGTCATTCATTTTTGCAACTTAAGGTTATTTCGAAGTCATATTGTGATAAGTGAACTCATCTTGGTGCGATGTATAAAATACCACTTATAAAATATTGATCCTACGTATAAAATATCACTTGTAAAATACTCGCACGAAGAATAAGAGGATTATAGTTTCATTATAATAAATATTGCAAACTAAAGCAAATATTGCTCCAAGTATATAACCACGTACCAGGTTGTTCAATAAGTTTTGTCGTTCGATAAAACTTATTGAACAGTATAGTACCAGGTTGCTCAATGAGTTTTATCGAACGACAAAACTTATTGAACAATCTATTACGTTTTGTCACACTAGTATATTTTTAATGCGATTTTCGTCGAGAAAATAGCGTCGCCATTATTCAGAAAAGTCGCCCATTAAAACGATTCCCCATCCTTTGTAATCCGATTCCGTTGAATGTTCTCGCCTGTTCTAATTACAACCCTACCGTATCGAACATTGTCATTTTAAATAATAATAAGACCCGTCGCAAACGACTGTTTTTCAGCCACCGAAATTATACGGGCGACAAACGTGAAAGTAACTCTTTCGCTCCATCGTTTGCGGGATGGAAAGCGATACATTTCTAGGGACATAATGATTTGATTGTCCTTGATGAAAAAGTGGCGTGATATTGATCGTTAAATTGGCGGGAAGACAATAAAAGTGTCTCTACGTCGAAAGATTGCGAGGTTAACTGAAAAGAGATGACCGCGAATTGTCAAACTGTGAACATACGTTCGTTAGACCAATCCAAGAAGCATAATTTTTAAAAGACTTTAAAGGAAAAATCTACCTTTATATCAGAACCATTTACGTATACCTGTATAACTCTTAAATTACAAAAGATATTCAAAAATAAAAGAACGACAATTTACTTAACCTTAACTTAATTACTGCATCGTTTGTATTATCTTACCAAGGTAGATAGATATTTATCGATTCGAGACAAATATGATAAATCAACCTGTTTAATTTAACCATTAGAATTTTTCAAACTGGACAATACTCGCTCTAAAAGAACGATTTTAATTATTGGCTAAATCGAACGAAAAATCTAGTTACCATTCTAAGGTTAGTGTATCTCGAATTAACCTAGAATCAACACCACCAAATAATACAAGTAATAGCATAACCGCACTCAGTCTGGGTTGGAAGTAATTAAATCCTGAAATTAAAATGGTCGAGTATTGGCGGTATCAAGTGTTTCATTAAAGGAATCTCGCAGAGACGAGAATGCCTCGATGTGGTAACATAACCAATAAGTGGGTGGGAGTACTTTCCTTTCGAGAGACTCGCGAAAAACTGTTTCGAATAACAACCGAATGTAGAAATAAATTTAAAATAACGTTAACGTTTTATGTTAGAAATTTTCGCTTTCCAACCTCTGGTCGAAATTTTTTGATTGCACCATTGTAACGAAATGATGAAATACCCTCGATTATGTGAATCGATCAAGCAAGAAGTCGTTTTCGTCGCGCTGGCGGCCCACTCGCTCGGCTATTCGCCATGAAAAGTGAAAATCTTGGCGTGAAATTGGCTACGGTCCGCTACCTGTTCTATTGTCGCGAGATCGCGACGCTCTATGAATAAGCGGCTGGTATGCGATATCGACTCGCGGTATTGCGAGTCTTCGCGTCACAGGAAGCCAGACGTCGTGTCGAGCTTCTCGGCTGCGTTCCGTTCGACGTAGAAACAGACCTTTCTTCGCGGAGGGGAACGTTAATTACTTTCGCTGAATGGAATCTTTCGATCGGTTTCGCTGTCGCGTTTCGTTTTAATTCACGGGCCGACGAATCGACAACATTTGGGACCTTCGTGCCAGGACTTGGGACCCATGTTCGAATTTTTCTACACGGAGCATTGATTTCTTAAAGAAGATTCGATCACTTTTGTACGTTGGAAAACATTCTCTTCCGATAGATTCGCAACGGAAAAGTTTTCCACGATTTGAAATAAATTTGAAAATATAACATGGAATGAATGAAATATAACATATATAGTATGGATTGCCAATTATTGTAACCGCTTGCGAAACACAATGCAAATGGTAATTCACGATAAGTGATTTTCCTATTTCAAATATATGTATTGTATATAATATTCCAAATATATATGGAATGAAAATCGTTTTATTTGAAATAGGAAAATCGTAACTTATTGTGATGTAACCGCTTGCAAAAAACAATGCAAATAGTAGTTTACGATAAGTTACGATTTTTCTATTTCAAATATATGTATTGTATATAATATTCCAAATATATATGGAATGAAAATCGTTTTATTTGAAATAGGAAAATCGTAACTTATTGTGATGTAACCGCTTGCAAAAAACAATGCAAATAGTAGTTTACGATAAGTTACGATTTTTCTATTTCAAATATATGTATTGTATATAATATTCCAAATATATATGGAATGAAAATCGTTTTATTTGAAATAGGAAAATCGTAACTTATTGTGAAGTAACCGCTTGCAAAAAACAATGCAAATAGTAGTTTACGATAAGTTACGATTTTTCTATTTCAAATATATATATATATATATATATATATATATATATATATATATTATATATAATATTCCAAATATATATGGAATGAAAATCGTTTTATTTGAAATAGGAAAATCGTAACTTAGTGTGAAGTAACCGCTTGCAAAAAACAATGCAAATAGTAGTTTACGATAAGTTACGATTTTTCTATTTCAAATATATATATAAATTATATATAATATTCCAAATATATATGGAATGAAAATCGTTTTATTTGAAATAGGAAAATCGTAACTTATCATAAACTACACATTTGCATTGTTTTTTCCAAGCGGTTACAATATTTGGCAATCCATGTAGGTGTCACGGTCTTGTGGTCTAAGGTTGGTTCGAGCAAGAATGTGAAATTATATGGTGAACAATGTCAGATACTCGCTTGTATACGCATGACAGCGTGAAAGGCAGGTGGTCAATTTCGAGAACAAATCTCTCCGGATCACTGGTCGAATCTCTTGCTTTCGACTAGTGGAAATTTAAGCGGGCACTATCACACTATGCTCGAGTATTCTTTGGAGAGAATTCAAGGTCATTGGCAGGAGCTAACCTCACTTTTACTCTTACGTGCAATGCTACAGATACAGTAGATTGTTCAATAAGTTTCGTCGTTCGATAAAACTTATTGAACAGTACTGTTCAATGTAGTACTGAGAAGGAAGATTCATTTTCCTTTCTCTTTCCATTTACTTCCATGGACTCTTCACTGATACTAGCAGTGCAATGTACTTGCTATGTATACATAAAAAATTATTTCATTAAATAATTCTCTGTTTAATAAATAGGGTTTGTTTTTGAATAAATAGTCTTCGTTGATTTATATTTACATAAATAATTTCGTCTAATGTAATAACAATAATTGTGAAGGAATTTGAAAAAAATTTTAGAGTGAGACGAGGAAGATTCATTATCGAACGACAAAACTTATCGAGCAACCTATTACTGTACTATATAAGCATATTGAGCTACCTATTACTGTACTAATGTTTCGTGAAACATTACTATACTCGATTTGTTTTATCGAACGACGAAACTTATTGAACAACCTGGTACAATATCGTGGTAGAATCACAAGAGTGTTGCAGTGTAACTCGAGTCATATGAATGTGTTAGTGTTAATATTGGTATTAAATATTATGTATAATTAATTAAGAATCTTTCGTATGTCACAAACCACCTGTTCAACCACATTTCTTTTCGTAGCATCTTATCGCTCTCGTTTCGTACAATGTCTCTTAATATATATGAATTATTCTCTTCGAATAACAAAGGATTCCCTGTTTGTAGATTTTAAGGCGAACTTCAAAGAGAAATAAGGAAGTGGCGACAGTAATGAAATTGTTCTCTGTAAATTGAATAAAATTTATAAAATGGGCTCAAGATTGCGCTTCGAGATAGTTAAGGGAGCCTGTTCGCAGAGTAATAGCGCACGTCGTAGAAGAGAAAACGTCAGAACAGTTCCCTGATGTTAGGCTCGGTGAATCTTCTTCACCGTTCGTAAATTAATCGGTGGAACTAATCCTGGACCCTTTTCCGTTTCCATTGATTTACCACAGTATCATCTCTCTACCATGAAGTGTTTCCATTTATGGAATCTCTGTTCGTCAGTTCTTCTGCGTCCAAATGAGTAGTTTTATTTTTTACCAAATTTCCATCAATCGTATAACAGTAAAAGTATACAGACTCTGAGATGACAATTTGTTTACAATCTACACTATCTACGAAATTTGTCTTGCCTAGGTAGAGAAGAAAGTGAATACAAGATAAATACTATTGCTGTTATAGATTCTTATTTTTAATAATAAATAAAATTCTTATCGGTATTATTGCAATATAGTTTCACGTAATACAAAATAAGCGATAAATTCAGTTTTTCCATGTTTTTAGTTGGGTTTGTGGGTTTGGGTAAAGGGTCGAGAAAAGTGATATAATGTTATGGCGGATATCCTATCCACTGGACCCCCATGGTGATGGATCGCCTTTGGGCAAACTTTTAGAAAATTGTCCCCTACTGTTTAGTAGTGACTAAAAAGATGTAAAAATTTCAAGAATCATATTATATGTATCATGTTATAATAAGTACACGAGCAATTTCTTAGAAAAAACTGAAGTACAAAAAAGAAAGTGGATTTGTTAACCTAATACTTTTGAAACGCTTCACGAAGCGTTATCTTTTGAATTTTTGCTGCCATAAAAGTTCATAATTAATTTACCAATTTACAAACTATACATAATATAATTTTCTATAGATAGTACAGATAAATTTGTCCTATGATGTAATGGATTGTTCTTCACGAAGCGTTATTTTTTGGGTATTTGCTGCCACAAAAGTTCATAATTAATTTACCAATTTACAAACTATACATAACATAATTTTCTATAGATATTATAGTATAGATAAATTTGTTAGACGTTCGTATAACGTAATGGATTGTAAGTAATTTTTAATGATTTTGAGCTTCGAGAAACTATTTAAATTACAAAATTTGAATATAAAAATTAAATTTTAACTTTCGACTGATTTATTAGAATGCCACTCTGTTAATTAATCTTCCTTGAGGGACCAATCGCATTTTTTTTTCCGACTATAATATTCATTTTTCTGTTTCGAAATATTTTCTACATCATCGAACAAAGCCAGTGTGTTTCGTGAAACATTACTAACCTAAATCACCGTGAATTCTAACCTCAAAATTCAATTGAGCTTCTAACGCAATGTGACGTACAATTGTATCAACTCATTAGAATTTTATATATACCGATAGAAATTCCCCGGGATGAAGCTTCGGTATTCGAACTTCTGACATTCAATTCAAATTCATAAATAATCGTCGCTTGTAATCGCGTATGCGAGTAAAAACAACGATTCGATTGGAATCAATCGCGTAATTACAATCGTGGATGCCGGGCAGCGCTGGTACTCATTAATTATTCTCAATCGTTGGAGGTTATTTGTCGTTTCCAATGATGATTACACGCGCGACGTTAATCGAAATGAATATTGTCACGTTAATATTATAAAACTACGACAACGGACCGTGAAGCTTGACGGTGACAAAAGAAATCGGAGCACACGGTTGCAAAATTACGAACGATTTGTCGCCCGTTGCGAGCGTACATAATCACATTAGTGCTGAAAACCGATTGTAAGAGCTTCGTTTATTTTTCACCAAGGTAATAAAATTGCGTGTACCCTCTCATCGAGTGTGAAACGATTTTAACAACGTGTACAAAGTGTTCCAAATTAATACATATACTTACGAAGCTTAAACTCTTCATTTCGCAAAACAACAATGCATAGAAAATATACCGACCTAATATTCTATAGACAAAAGTAATATTCTTATTTTTGCGGAGGTCATTTTTTTAAACGGAATAATATTATAACTAAAACCGTGTTATGTCATAAATTATATATTTATTCATTCGAAGATTATTATTTTCAATGTATCGCTACGTGAAACTATAGAACTGTATTCTACATAGAATGTATTTCTAAAATCAGATCGTTTAATTTCAGATCATCCTAATGTATGCACGTTGGATTTTAATATTGGAATCATTTCATTTATTAACGTCGATTTATGGTACATGTAATACCGAGGTGAAATCTTCGACAAATGTTCTTGTCTTCGAGTTACATACATTCGATCGATCCAGTTCGAACAGTACTTTAATTAGAACTTTTCTACGTAACGCTGTAGAAAGTCGTGCACCGCAAATGTAACGATTCCTCGATGCTTTTTCCCTCGAGTTTAAACGATTTTGAGGTTGCACTGTTTCGTCGATTTCTTTCGATGCAAAAATCGCCCGTGTTTTCTGTCCACAATGTCCTGCTAGCTGGCAAATCGTAAAATGACCGATCCGATATGTCGTTCTTCGTTTCACGATTTCACGCGCGAAAAGACGAGGACCGTATTACGCAAGATCGCAAATCGTAAAAGGAGATTTCCCATGATTCTGCTGGACGGATTACGTGGCATGCTACACGCCGTTTTTTTCCACGGGTTGCTGCAGAAGTGAGAGTTTTGGACCGCAACAGAGAAGTACCAGAGTCCTGCTTAGTTCTTTGTTTTTTTTTTTTTTTTTTTTTTTAAATAAATAGATCACTGGAAGAACGGAGCACAAAGTTGCCGAGACGGTGTCATTGCTCGAATCCTTGGACAAAAACGATTCGAAAGAGGAGATCGCTGTAAGTTAAATTTCAACATTTTTGGAAACGATTCGAATAATGAGAAATAATTCAAATGAAATAACTATCGATCGATCGGAGTGGTTCTTTGGATGAAAATTAGTCCAAACACGACCTTGTATCAACTACTTTTAATTATTGGATTGTTTGGAAAGTCATTTCGTTTTCCAAAATCGAGAATATATAATTTGATAAAATGTTTATACACTCTAAAACAATCGTGTTTCATTTTCACTAAAAAAAAAAAAAAAAGGAAATGACTTTCCGAACAACCCAGTATATCTATTTTAAAGAGAAGGAAAGATCAGCTTCAGATTAAAGGGCATATGGTATCACGATTTATGGGTAGGTGGTAGATGTTGAGTAATTATTGCTTTTATTATGGGGTCGTAGAGAGTGTTGGATAATTTTAACTTGAGTCTGACTAAAACTCTAGATCCAATAAGACTGGAACCTCCTTTCAGGATTGATCTTTCTTTCTCTGTACAGTACTTACAGCACGTGTATTGGATCATGTAATTCGATTCAATATTTTGCTCATTACTTCTCAACGTAAAGAAGTCAATCGATACTCGATTGAACGAAACTTCAATGAAATAAAAACAATGAAAAAGTTTCTATCGGAACTATACTTTTCCATCAAGTTAACACACACATACACATACAAACTCCCTTTACCTACTTTCGTTTCTAAGACGATCGAACAACTCTATCTTTATGTGATATCGACAAAATAATGGTTTTGGTGAACGACTCTCTGAAATTAAAATATTGGGTTATGCAATAAATATAAATAAACAGTTCTGTTCGTTTATTTATTAATTTAGTTGTTTCAATTATCTAAATATTGGGTTGTTCGGAAAATCATTTCGTTTTCCAAAATGGAGAATATAATTTGATCAAATGTTTATACACTCTAAAAAAATCGTGTTTCATTTTCACCAAAAGAAACGAAATAACTTTTCGAACAACCTAATAGTTTAAATAGTTATTTTGATTAATAAACTAACTACCAAAATTGTCCAGTATATTATGTATTTTATTACGTTATATTTATTACGTATTTTATCACCGTGAATTCTAACCTCTAAGATATCGAGTTTAGATGTTAAATTTGAATCCTTTTATAGGTTATATAGGGTGTTTTTGAATAAGTGCAAACTATTTTACGTAATAATTCTGCACCTAAAGAAGACGAAAAAATGTTGTGTAAATGTATGTTCTACTTCATCTTCTTCGTGAGATACAACGAATTTTGTATATGATTAAATTTATAGGAGTTGCTCGAAACGATTACTATGCATTTCAACACATGCACGAAGTTGACTTATTATTGACATAATTACTTTTTCAACACTCCTTAGTGTTTTGCGAATTTCTTGAAACGCTCGTTCAAGTGATGGAATAGAATAAATAGTACCTATTTTGTTTGTTAGAGTATTATTATTTAGAATAAAAAAATTCGCTGTATCTCGTAAACAAAGTGAAATAAGATGTATAATTCTATAAACTTTTGAATCGTTCTTAGGTGCTGAAAATCTTTCCTATTAATTTAGTTTCTTATCTACTTTAAAATAAAAAAGTTCTCAAATTTAATTTTCATTAACTTTTGTTACAAACGATTTTGTTTAAACACATTAAAATATATATTCTGTGGTCTACAATCTTTCCTCCCTGTTAAGAATTTTGTAACATTATGTATTCCTCTGATACAGTGACAAACAAATCGAATTACAATTTGTTTATACAGAACGAGCCAACGGAGAGAAATTTTCGATTTATAATTCTAACGATGCTAAAAGAAATGGTTTCTTATATTTCTTTGTTCGATTTGTACACTAGTAATATTATTATTATACATAATAAAGCTTGTCTAAGACTACGATGATGCAGCCAATAAGAAAACAAATTCATCATACTACTAAACAATTGTTTGTTCAAACAGTGAACGAAAAGTTAGTTTACGATTCAGTTTCTCGTGCAACTCGATTTATATATCGAGAATGAAAAGTTAATTTACAATCCACTTTCTCGTGTCACTCGATCTGTACATCGAGGATGAGTTTACTGGAAAAAATGTCTATTGTTCGGATTTCTGCAATTTTAATCGAGTTGTCGCTCGTTACGAACATTATGGACGATGAAAAAAAAAAAATGGAGGGGAGTTTTTAAGGTTTGCATAATATGGCCGATTGACCTGCTAAAAGTTTGGGATGGTTTGCGAGCTGTCGTACGATTTGGCCGAGCGACTCTCTTGTGCAATTGGTCGGAGAAAGGAGGAAGCTGGATCGAGAGATCGATGGACACGGTATCGATGTGAATCGTCCCAGCACCGTTACTCCCTCGGCTGAACGCGCGCCTCCTAATCGCTGTGAAATTGTCATATCATTCGCGAACGGTTTTCTAAGACGAGAAACCACCCGATATAATTGCCTGGCCAGCCAGGAATCGCAGTTCAGTCTTCGTCGTGTCCTCGACGAGCCATGCAAACCGGCGGACTATCGGCGGCTACCCTGCTGCTTCTGCTACTTTATCTGGTAACGTCCAGTTTATCAAGTCACCGAATCGACGAATCGTGGAACAGTAGAAATTCCAAAACAACAATTTCAGATAATTGAAAGAATACCATTTCCATTCGTTAAACTCAAAGGACAACCTGAAGCACGGGTAGAGGGTATTTATTTTTCACTGTTCTTGATGGCAACGTGTAGTTGGAATTAACTGTGGAATTTAGATACAGTTGAGAATGTGTTTGAAAATAATTAATTTTGGACTCGCACTGTTCTTCGACTCGTTGATTCGACAATTTGAGATAATTGAAAGAACACCATTTTCATTCGTTGAACTCAAAGGACAACCTGAAGCACGGGTAGAGGGTATTTATTTTTCACTGTTCTTAATTGCAATGTGTAGTTGGAATTAATTATAGAATTTACATAACGTTGAGAGATTGTTTGAAAATAATTAATTTTGGACTCGCACTGTTCTTCGACTCGTTGATTCGACAATTTAAGATAATTGAAAGAACACCATTTCCATTCGTTGAACTCAAAGGACAACCTGAAGCACGGGTAGAGGGTATTTATTTTTCACTGTTCTTGATCGCAACGTGTAGTTGGAATTAACTGTGGAATTTAGATACGGTTGAGAGATTGGTTGAAAATAATTAATTTTGGATTCGCACTGTTCTTCGACTCGTTGATTGGATTTTTGTAGTTTCTTTTTCTTTACGGAGAGGTCCCTTAAAGATAACATGGTTACGTTTAAAGCAACGTTGGAATGAGATTAGGTAGATGGTTTGTAGCAAACGAAGGTGGAGGATAGGGAAAATCGTTTCGTTTAGTTGGAATTATTTTTATCGTTTGGTTTTTAGTCCAGTGCCTTTCGAAGTTTCCGAGAACAGTTTTAAAAATATTTCAAGTACTGCGTTAACAAATGTAGAGTTAGGTAGGGTGGGTAGACAAGTTTGTTTGGATATTGATGCCAGGAAGGTGGAAAATGAAAATGTATAAATATTTAGAATTAAAATTCATTTTTATAATTTTGTTTTCAATAAGGAATCAACCGAGATTTTTGGAAATATGTGTGAACACTTTACGATAATTTTTTTCGTACAATGCTTCTTGAAAGCAGAGAATTTTAATGGAATTGTGTAATTTTATGACATTTTATTTTGTATCATTATAGCATATTTAATGTATTCGTATATTCCGTTAAATTTTTCATATGTACCATACGAATAACTTCCAAGGTTATTATTAAATTTCTTTGGGTAAATGATTCTTCGATTGTTTATACAATGCGACAAGTGTGTCAAAATATTTCAAAATTTTAAATTGACATGCTTTTTTAATGCCTCCAGTATTTTTTTTTAAACACAACTGTATTTATTACAATTTGAAACTAGCCAATCTACTATGAGTATGCATTAAACCTGAAAAGTTTAAAATAAAATAAAATAATTGAGTAATTTTAAATGAAAAAAGTATCTTTTCGCACTGATTAGAATGAGAGAAATTAAGAATCAAAAATAATTAATTCTAATTGTATCCGATCTCACTGTCAGCAAATATTGTCGTTGTCTGTTTATTGTTTATGTCTGATCTCCTCTAATCTTAAGATTTGAAGAAATATTCAACACCCCACTTTCTTCTCATTATTTAACACAATTTGTCTTTCGCAGACAACGAGATCGGTCTCGACAAACGGAAAAATCATCAAATCGAGGAGATCCGTTCCATCAACTTCGCAGCAAATTGTTTTAGATGATACGATCGCCATAAACGATGATAAGGACAAACGATCAGCCCAATTCCTGGCCGTCCACAATCCAGGGAGGATCAATAACGACATTTTGTCGCTCGTAGACAGTCAAAGTGACGTTAAAGGCAAGAATATCGGTCCGTTGGGTTTTGACCAACAAGTGGATCAATCTAAAATGGTGATCGTCAAGGTAGATGACACCATGGATCTGGACACCATTCAACACGCCTTGTCAGTTGTCGAATACGAACCTCAGAAGATCAACAAGAAGGAGAAGAGGAAGGCTACCAGATCATTCAGCGTTAATTCTGGCGAGTAATTTAAAAAGTATTAAAACACGACTGAATGAACAGACTCTGTATACGGAAAGATTTACTTTCATACTTCTGTCAAAAAATAATCCATTTCTTCTCACGAAACTAGAGTCCATGCGTAACGTAACGAGTTCCGTTCAGTACAGAAGAAAGAAAAAGCCGCGCGAAGTGTAAATAATTGATAGTGGTTTCAATAATTTCGTAGAGTATTACGATATCGTGATGACAATGTCGAGGAAAATTGTTCAAGAGAAATGAGACTTTTGGAAAAGAAAACGAAAAGAGTACGAGTACTTGGAAATACTGCAGTGAACAACAAAATTTACCGTTCAAGGTCACCGAAGTTGCTCTCCCTACCATATCCTTTCACTGCTTTCACCATACGGTCTCATTACCCCCACCGTACCGTTTAGGTGCCCCTCTACTATCGAAATTTGTATTTCGTATTCGTGCATACCTGTTATAAAGTATTACCAGTGCAGAATATATTCTCTAAGGTAACCTACTCATCGCACAGTCTCACTGCACTTACAGTAACCTCTAGGTGCCTCTTTGCTACCGAAATTTATATTCCGTATTCACGGATACACGTTCCGAAGTATTAGTGCAGAATATATTCTCTAAGGTAACCTACTCTCGACTAATATTTCGTATGTACGGCCAGGGCTCTCTATTTCTTCTTTAAATAAAAAACGAAACACTGACCGATCCAAGTTTTCGTTAAAATTTCGACACAGATTCAAAAGTATAACGCTCGACTTTCAGACTCCGCAGTATCCGGTAACGAGAATCCAGATCTGATAACACCGACGGTTGACAGCACCTATTACGAGGTGCCACGTACCACGCAACCAAAGAAAGTATCATCGTCGCAGTATTACTCGAAACCCGAGCAGGAAAGTTTAAAATCGTCCGAGACCGAACCGAGAGTCAAAGTCAGAAACGTGGAGTACGTATACCCAGTGTCGACGCCGAGCAAAACGAGCAGACAGAGGTACTCCAAGGGTCGGTTGTCAACGAATCCTCGAACATCTCCGGCAGAAAAGGAACCCAAGCTGGAAAACACACCGACTACGAGAGTTCCACCGCTGTACAGATCGTATACTTCGTTATCGGGCGAACCGAGGAGGCCAAAGCACTTCGTGGAGCCAACTATCACTACCACCCCATCGGGTGACGATTACTCCACGAAAGCAACTAGGAGGAAGAAGAGTCGTAAGCGTGTGGCCGAGAAAGCTTCGAATCGACCGGTCACACCTCGTTCACAGGACAACGGTAATAGTTACGTCGGTGACAATCTCAAGAACCGCAGCGCGACCACCAATGTCGAAGGTAGGGACAAATCGAAACGTTTGGGATTGGTGACCAAGTACGATGTTGCGCCCAGATCGTTTGCCAGGTCGGTTAAAGTGAACCGGGATAGCGGTTTGGAAAATTTGGCAGATAAGGGAGTAGCTTTAATTGGGAATCGCGGCCCCAACAATAGAAATCCTCATCCGAATTCCGTGAAGAGCAACGACGGGAAGTCTAGCGATGGTTACTCGCGGTTGGCTGATCTCGCTAGGAGTCCTTCGGCTGGTCTGAATAGAAAGTTGTACGAGAATCAGGACAACAGAAAGAGCTCAACCGAGCAGCTACGCGTGGGCAGTAATCCTCTATCGTACACGGAGGAAACGAAATCGGTCGAGTATCCGGAAACTGTTACAGGCAGATCTCTTCCTTCTTATAATAGCCATCGAATCACCGAAGAAACTGGTCCGTCGGAGGACAGGAGTCTAAAAGTAAAATCTCTACAAGCTGTGTACGCAGACAATTCAGAGTCAACACCGAAAGTCCCGTCGATGACACCAGGTGGGGATATCTACCAGAACAGTAAAACTCCGGTTGTTACTCTGCACTCCGTCGGTTCAGTTTCGTCCACAGTGTTACCTTTCACGTCTCCAAGTCCCTACTCGACCGATCTAATGTACAATCCGTCAGCGGTGTCGACTCTGGCGCCTGTTGACCAGTTTGACGTCAGCACGGTTCATACTTGGACTTCACAGGCGAAGCTGAACAATCAAAAGGAGAGAGACGTGGGAGTGAACGAAAGCGAGCAGAAAGCTGACGGTGAGTTGACGGATGGAGTGGCTGAGGCTACGAATGTTGGAAGCGACGAGAATGAGGAATCGAAGGGGGATCGTGGAAAGTATCAGATTTACGAGACACCGGACGAAGGACACCAAAGCAAGACAGGTGATCAACACGGTCATGAGTATACTCACGAAGAGAGTGCGTATGGTACCGATGGGGACCATGGCACTCGGAATCAGTACGATGGCGCGAAATACGATCAGAGGAAGGCCGATGTTTATAACGAGGGGTCGCACGAGTTCCCGCAGAAGGATCATGGTCATCTGGGAGGGAAGGAAGACGCAGGGGGCAATGTAGATGGAGGTGGCAAGGGAAATGGAGCTGGTGACGGCAAGTTTGAGAAAGGCGATGGCACTGAACACGTAGAGGGGCATCAGGAAGCTGACGGTGAAAAGGGAGAGAAGGTAGAACGTTAATTAGATTATGGTAGCGCTGCCATGTGATAATGAAAGGAATGGTGTGCGAATAAGATCGAGGCAATTGGAAGATCCCATTATCTGCAGTGATCACTACCTCCAAGGTTCCTTGTTCTATTCGCAACTCTTCTATTTAAAATTGAGAAATCGTCAAGTACACTCGAATTTTGGAAATTGCATTTCGTTGTTAAGTTGTAAGTTCGTTTTCGTTGTCCTTAGCAGTATGGATGTTTCGTAGGCCTACAAGAATTGGCACGAGTACGAGAAAGCTGATAAGGGACACAGCGACAAGGAACGAAAGACCAATTATTACGATGAGACAGATGGCAAGGAAAAGGGACACAAAGAAGAAGGTGGATATCACCAGGAGCACCAGGAGGGCGAGAAGGGACAGAAGTTGGCGGAATTTGGGGAGAAGGGTGAACACCAAAAGGGTTACAGCACAAAGGGGCAACATTTCGTGCATAAAAAGGTAAGTTCAAAATGGATCAGTCAGTTCTTTGGTCGACTGAAGTTTGATAAGTTGTCACCTTTACTCGCTGGGTATATCTAGTACACAGAATGTTATTGAATCAATTCTACACTTTGCATTCGCGATTGTACATTCTAAGTTCCACACTCATGAACCCTAAGTTCGAACAAAAAGATTCCACTTACCATATTTGTCGTAGCAAATTTTAAAAATCAAAACTTCAATCCATGGATAGAGAGTTCAGAAATCTCTCACGACACACTCATGATCCCTAAGTTCGAAAACAAAGATTCCAGTTACCATATTTGTAGTAGCAAATTTTAAAAATCAAAATTTCAATCCATGGATAGAGAGTTCAGAAATCTCTCACGACACACTCATGATCCCTAAATTCGAAAACAAAGATTCCAGTTACCATATTTGTAGTAGCAAATTTTTAAAATCGAAACTTCAATCTATGGTTACAGAGTTCAGAAATCTCTCACGACAGATTCATGATTCGTAAATTCGAAAACAAAGATTCAAGTTACCGTATTTGTGGTGGTAAATTTTTAAAATTAAAACTTCAATCCATGGTTACAGAGTTCAGAAATTAGGATGTGCCCGTTTTCACGTCGTTGATTCCCATTCCAGGATGAGTTCGAGAAGCGGACCGAATTCTTCGATGAATTCCACGAGGACGGAGACCAAGAGAATGATGGCGAGTACTATCAGGAGCACGAAAATAAGAAGGGCGGTCACGAAAAGGTGAGTCACCATGACGAGGGTGACCACGTGGAGAAATATGGCAAGGAGGAGAAGCACGTAAAGGGTAAGCACTACCACGAGGGCAAAGGTCACAAGATCGCCGCGGGCGAAGACAGTCACTACGATCACGACGACATGCGCGGAATGAAAAAGAAGCATCAGCTAGGAAAGAAGTGGACGTACCAAAAGGGCGATGACGGAAAAGCTGCTGGCAAGGATCAGAAGTCTCATTGATTCGTCCAGTGACTGCGGAAGTTACGATACAACTTTTACTGAAAATCAATTAACTCGTTATCTTTGTTATATAAACTTAGCAGTTAATTACCAAGAATCTAATCGTTGACTTCCATAATCACTCAATAGCTGAGTCTGCGAACATAGGTCATGTTTAAAAGGCGTAGGACGTTGACTGTGAATCGATCGGACAAGATTTGGCGCTTCCAGTTAGGAATTATAAGTACCGATGATAGTTCCTAGTTATAACTGTTAATACTGTTGATCGCTAACAAAGACCTCCACGTCAGAACTATTAGACCTGTCGGAAAGTACTGTCGTTTTTGTACTTCAAAACGAATAAAAAATGACGGATATGTTCTGAAGTGGATTGCGATACTTTGAACCTGTTTATTAAATTGCTAAGGAGGCACTAGTTACTGAATCAAAACTTCTATTGCTAATATATTTTAGACCGGAGTAATAGGAAGAGGAATATACTAGTGAAACTATATTAGTGAAACTAATATGGTCGTAATACAGAGAAAGTGAAATTCATGGTAAAATTGAACCGAGTATGACTCCGTGTCAAAAAACAAAGCAAAGTAGTAGAATACATTTTTTTCCCGTACGCAGCTCCCTTTTCTAGAAAACTAACCTTGAATATACTACGTTCGGGCGCAGCGATTGGCTGCGCGCGCATTCGAACATGGCACCTCGCTGCGCGCGCACCTAATAGCTTTCAAATCGTTTTCCTGGAAAACGGAGGCCCGGATGAAAAAACTGTATTCTACAAATTTGACTTATTTCCTAACAAGGAATCACTTTCTCGTCTTATTACGAACTACACTATAGCGCTAGTCCTCCGGTGTACAAGTTTGTAAATAGAAGTGTATTACGCATTTTTAAACACACCGTTTGTTATACCTTGTATTTACGATGTGAATATAGAACGATCGTTGCTTGTTATCATAAACACAACACTCGAACAGTGAGACTGCATTATCGCCCCCCCCCCCCCCCCACTCCTACTTCCACACGATATTTCAAGGCAAAAGCGGCGCGCATGGAGCTCAATTTCATTAACTTAGCTGGCAAACATATACGGCGATCGCGCGTCGCCCACCGTTGGTAAAATTCATTTGTTAAGTTTGCCAATCCCGTTGTTCCCTTATTTGCACCGTTCCCTGTACGAGAACATACGCGCGCGTGTGTAAAAAATGAACGTCTGCGCGAAAGTGCACGTGGAAGGTCAGTATTGTCCGTAGCAGAACGAAAAGAAACTTTAAAGAGCTACTGGTGTTGAGTAAATTGACTCAACGGACATATTTTTGTTCGAAATTGCCCAAGGAACGAGAGGCGGTGTCTATAGTAATTTTAGTGGGCGATCCTTAACAATCCTCGATGTTTCAAAAATAATTCTCGATTGCTTAGACGTACAAAGTTAACGATGTACCGGAAGGTTCAAGACTCGAGACTCGATCAAACAGCAAGTCTCTCGTAATCAATTCTTTCTCGATTCGAGTACGTAGCTATTCTTACTGTAGACCAATGGTGTCAAATACACCATTCTTACTGTGGACCAATGGTGTCAAATACACCATTCTTACTGTGGACCAATGGTGTCAAATACACCATTCTTACTGTGGACCAATGGTGTCAAATACACCATTCTTACTGTGGACCAATGGTGTCAAATACACGATCTGTAAGTCTCTACAGTACGTCCCGTGGTCCGAAATCCGAGAGTTAATTCGATTAAAACGATAAAATGAAATTCTTAGAAAATATAAAATATATGTATTTAAAATATTGCAAGTTAGTTATTGAAAAGAATATACTGTAAAGTAAAATTTTAACGATTTATCGAATTGTTAACATTATTTTGAAACATACTTTACAATGTTAGAAATTAATTATTGTAAAAAATATATTGTAAAGTAAAATTTAGATTATTTATCCAGTTGCTAATATTCTTTTGAGATATATTTTTAAATATTGCAAATTAATTATTGCAAACAATATATTGTAAGGTAACATTTAAACGATTTATTAAATCATACGATAACATTATTTGAAGATATCTTTACTTTATTCGGAGCCCACGGATTCTTCAAAACTGCACTTGATGCGTCGCGTTCATATATGAGTTTGACACCATTACTTTAGACATTTAAATTTCGTTTATAGTCCTATGTTACATAGACAAGTCGGTAAGCAGTAAAGAGAATGTTCTGAGAGAAACGACTTCAAAGTTTGACGTACAGTGTCAGAGTGAGGGAGAGCGCGGTAATTTCAGCCACTTAAGCAAGAAATGCTATAAAATTTGAATAAGCTACACATTTGATAGTTATTTTATGTTAAATGATACCTTGAAGTATCTAGTCTGTATTAATATGGCCAAGATAGCATAAATTTACATTGTAACAAAATTGAATCCCTGAAACCAAAAAAGGTCTTTGATTTTACTTATTTTCCTTTACAAAAGAGGCAGCAAATATTGTTGAATTAATTAATTAATCACCCTCTTTTTGTACACCCCTCGTGTTCCCATTGTGATGTCTTTAATTAATAGAACAGGGAATTGAAAACAATTATGCTTACTTATATTGCCTATTTTCTCTTTACTAATTTCCTCTATGATCCTTAATATGTTTTGTAATTTGCTTATACATACGTTTGTGGCATTTAAGCCGGATAAAAATGAATGTCAAAATTTAATTGCAATTATTCCTTCGTTTCGGTTGATACTACTCTACTTTCCCATATATACGGAGTTCGGTTTAAAATCCTACAACTTTGTCGAATATTTTAAATTTCATTCTAATACTTTCAAACTTTCAAAAAATGTAAACAAAAGACTGATCACCTTTGCCTCCAAACTAGACAAACCCTTTGTAATTTGTTGTACAATATCAGGGTATACAGAGAATTCGGTTCAAAGACCTACGATATTAAGTTTTCGAATCTCACCATAATCCTTTCGGGGTAAATGTTTTCGAAACCTGAATTTTTAAGAATAGAATAGAATAGAAAGAAATTGAAAAACAATAAAATTGCAAAGAAATAAAAATAAAATTAATTGTTTCATCTGAAATTACCAGATTGCCCTAATTGAAATAAGAAACTGACTTAATCGTTCCCCCATGATGAACCGGATCTACCAAGTGTCCCCTAAAATTGCAAAGAAATAAAAATAAAATTAATTGTTTCATCTGAAATTATCAGATTGCCCTAATTGAAATAAGAAACTGACTTAATCGTTCCCCCATGATGAACCGGATCTACCAAGTGTCCCCTAAAATTGCAAAGAAATAAAAATAAAATTAATTGTTTCATCTGAAATTACCAGATTGCCCTAATTGGAACAAGAAACTGACTTAATCGTTCCCCCACGATGAACCGGAACTACCAAGTGTCCCCAAGAGTTAACCAGTAGCACCTGAAACTGTGGTGTGCCTTGCACCCACGCCCCTCCCCTCTACCTCCCCCAGCACTCTAAACCATCTCCCCTGAACCTTTCTACTTATCGATCCGTCGGGGTTATTAGGTTCCCGGCTCGGAATCACGCGAACGATTCCAACTGTTAGAGTCGCGGATGCCAGCGACAGGTGATTTACAATCGGCAGACGATATCAGCTCTTACGGAATAAGATAAAGGCCACGCGGTTGGCGCTCGAGATGATTTACGCCAACGACAGAACGAAGCTAATGGCGTGGATATTGCTGATCGTTAGTTGGTTTTCATCCGCGACATGTTTGGATGAGCTCCGTGCGAAGCGACACCGGGCTCCTTTTAGCGGGGCCATCGCGCTATCGTCACGTATCGCGGCCCGTTTGCCAGCCGGACGCGTGCTTCTCGATGACCCATATGCAATAAGAGAGACAACAACGCTATCGGGATATCCCTTTCGGTGATAACTTTCCATCGTTTTTCATCGAACGCTGCGAGTTCTCACGCCTCGGCAATGCGATTATGAAAACGACTTAATCCTTCTCCTACGATATTCGAGTTCAGTGATACGTGAATTTCGACTTTAGTCCGCGCAAAATGTACTATTCTTCACTATGAGGCTCAGTACTCTCTTGTACCATGGTGCTCAATAGTCTCTTGCAATATGATACTTAGTATTCTCTTGTAATATAATGCTCAGTACTCTCTTGTACTATGATGCTCAATACTCTCTTGTATTATGATGCTCAGTGCTCTCTTATACTATGATGCTCAGTATTCTTTTGTACTGTGATACTCAGTATTCTTTTGTACTATGATGCTCGGTACTCTCTTGTATTATGATGCTCAGTGCTTTCTTATACTATGATGCTCAGTATTCTTTTGTACTATGATGCTCAGTATTCTTTTGTACAATGATGCTCAGTACTCTCTTGTACTATGATGCTCAATACTCTCTTGTATTATGATGCTCAGTACTCTCTTATACTATGATGTTCAATACTCTCTTGTATTATGATGTTCAATACTCTCTTATACTATGATGCTCAGTATTCTTTTGTACTATGATGCTTAGTACTCTCTTATACTATGATACTCAGTACTTTCTTATAATATAATGTTCAGTACTCTCTTGTACTATGATGCTCTCTTATAATATAATGCTCAGTACTCTCTTATACTATGATGCTCAATACTCTTTTGTACTATGATGCTCAGTACTCTCTTATACGATGATACTCAGTACTTTCTTGTACTATAATGCTGTCTTGTAATATAATGTTTAGTACTCTCTTGTACTATGATGCTCTCTTATAATATAATGCTCAGTACTCTCTTATACTATGATGCTCAATACTCTTTTGTACTATGATGCTCAGTACTCTCTTATACGATGATACTCAGTACTTTCTTGTACTATAATGCTCTCTTGTAATATAATGTTCAGTACTCTCTTGTACTATGATGCTCTCTTATAATATAATGCTCAGTACTCTCTTATACTATGATGCTCAATACTCTTTTGTACTATAATGCTCAGTACTCTCTTATACGATGATACTCAGTACTTTCTTGTACTATAATGCTCTCTTGTAATATAATGTTCAGTACTCTCTTGTACTATGATGCTCGATATTCTTTTATATGATGCTCAGTACCTTCTTGTACTATGATTATGTGTACTTTCTTATACTATGATGCTCAGTACTTTTTTGTACTATAATTCGACAATTATGATAATTGTGCCCTGAACTTGAAACGATAGGTGAAATTCGACAATCATCAACTTTTGTTAGTTTACATACTTATTCGTTTAATAAACGGGAGAACCCTTTAGTGTAAAAAATTTACAAAATTCGCTCATGAGCGGACAAAACACGAATCAATTATTAAAGCTATTAAAAGATGAAAAAGTATTAACATTCTTAATTAAGCGATTTATATAGTTATGTTCACCATATTGCCTACGGTGAAATTTTTAATCGAAGAAGGATGTTAGTTCTGGTGGGAGACTAATACAAAACAAAGCTAATATTTCAGTGCAGATAAGGATACCATGCAGGAGTTTGTAAGCAAATATAATATCATACACTATACGTCACCTTTCGAGGGGTAACAGATTAATTCTAATTCCACGTATGCTCGTCGAAAGATTCTTCCCTTTTAATTGTCTATTATTTTAGTAGTCTGGTATCGGTCATTGATCCCCGGTATCTCTTTACTTCAGATTTGGATGTTTGATTTGCTCGTGCCTGTGACATCCACGAAAGTGGAAATCCGTGTTGTGTGTAAAATTGGGCGCGATAAGTTTCGATTACGTATATTTGATCGCGTTATCGTTAATAACAGGGAAACTTTATTAACGATTGGAACGATCGGTGGAGAGATTAGCATTCGTTGCGTCACTTCTTAGTCAAACTTAGGGAAATATTCAACAGCTGTACACGTGCCGGGACACGAAAAATTAAAACCTCGTTCGAGGTTACTCTTTGCATCGTTTAGTGCAGTGGTGTCAAACACGTGGCTCTACGATGCAGCTCGTGGCCCGAATCTCGAAAGTTGATTCTATTAAAATAATTATTAACAAGAATTATGAAAATTTATAAAATGATCACGATTTTAAGAAGTATGCTTTAAACATCCTTCGATTGCTGTTTAAATTTGAGAATCAATTCGAAGGATTCAAGGCATGTGAATATGATTTTTCATTATTCAATACTCTGCTTTCTTTAACGTCGAGGAACCTAAAACCAACATTCAAATGGAATCGATTGATATCCAGTGAAGTACAGTACTAAAAACAAAGTATAATGAAGTTGGGTGCTTTACATTTTCATACATACTCGTCAGAACATTTTATCGAAATACACATGTTTGCTGGAAGAATTTTGATAATGTTTAATAGTACATACCCATACGAATAGTTATTTTTCCTTTTGAAATTTACTAAAACCTGGCAAAATTAACGAATGAACGTTTAAAATTTATTTTAAAAACTTCAACATCGTAAAACTTACATCCGATACACATAAAATAATTTCTAATAAAAGATGTCAAGGTTCGAGTAAAAAAATATTAATTCTTCTATGTTCGATGCATTATTTATTTAATTTTTATAAGTGCAATTAAAGAAAAAAGATATGCAAAATTTCAGTGACTCATCGAATCGCCAACATTATTTTGAGACATAGTAACCAAAGAAAGATCGATTAAAAGAATTAAACTTCTTTCAATATTTCCAAGATCAAAAGGCCAAACCATAGCACGAGGAAGAAAACTTAAAACGAGAAATACTAACGATTAACAGATATATATTAAGCCATTATAAACTAATTTATTATTAGTACTAAATTATTAGTAATCCTAATAAATACAACTAGTGATGCCATGCGTCTGTGTGGATAGGAAAGGCAGAATTTAGATGATGTATTATGGCAGTGCAATGTACATGATAGACAAAAGAAAAGTCTGATTAAAAAACTTCAAGAATTCGAGCATTACTTTCTACTATCGAGTAACACAATTCTATAACACACTGCTGCCACAGTAGGGTATCTCGAAAGTTGCAAACTATCGATATAATAATAAGACCAAAGAACAACAATAACCTTCGATTCGTAATAACTATCTCGTGTATAACTCTTCTATATTCTTTATATATTATTATAGATACCTGTGTAATACAAAATAATTTCAAAGGGACTCAAAATTGCACTTGGTGGTCCATGTTCATATACGAGTTTGACACCATTGATTCGGTGCATCGATCGATGCAGTTTCTTATTCTTTGAGACTCAATTTCGTTCACGTTTTAAGGTTAGACTTCTACAAGAGCATTTTGAGTGCATCTCGTATTATCGACCGAATAAGACGATCCAATTAGAGCGATTTATGCAGCTTAATAACACCACTGGTTTAGTGCATCGATCGATGCACTTTCTTATTCTTTGCGACTCAATTTCGTTCACGGTTTAAAGTTAGACTTGTACAAGAACATTTTGAGTGCATCTCTCATTATGGACCGAACAAGACGATCCAATTGGAGCGATTTATACAGCTCGGTAACAAATCCTTGCTTACTTGTATTCCCTTCCGTGTCGATCATCGAAGATCCATTAACGACTCAGGATAAACCCGCGCAATTATTCGAAGCGATAAAATGTTAATCATCATCGACACCGCGTAATCCACCGTGTTGTAATTACATTTTCCGATTAATATATTAAATTCGTACTCGTGTAACGCGTGTTAATTCGCCGATACGTTGAATTTTACCGATACGATAAATTTCATCGGTGCTAATTCACCGACGTGTGATAAAACACGTAACGTTGATTGAGACCTCCTCTCGTGACCACGACGTATCGAATTCCCGATAGAAATAGAAAATAGAAAATATTTCCCCCGAATCGGTGACCGGTTACGAATTCAATTTACCTGGACGGATTTCAAACACACCGCGGGAACAATGTGAACCGACGAGCGTGCATAAATTACAAAATTTCTCCATTCTCACCTGTTGGGACTCTCGCGTATTCTTTCGCGCGACTGAGGAAAACGGAAGTTGCAACCATCAAGGACCGTGGAGCTGCTTTCGAAATTCACTCAACTGGCGCCTACTTCGTTGAAAAACTATCCAAGACTTTCCAATCTCAAGAAGTTCGGCATGGTTTCAGAATACAAGGTGAATTTATCACCAACAGGAACAACTGTCAGAATCTCTTGCCAGACCCTCATAGACCGAACAATGGCACGCAGCGGTCAAGTGCAGTGCAAATGATCAGCCAGGACTTCGTCCAGGACATCGCAAGCAGACAATGCAACACAGCTGCAACCCACGCGGGTTTGTCGCATCTGAGGTTTGCAAGTACACCAGGAATGCGAAAAGCAACGACGACTTCTTTACCTCGAAGCTGCGACAGAACGCAGTCTTCAGATTCGACACCAAAGGGCAAGGTCGACCGAAGAGAACACCAGACTAAGCCTCTCACCGTTCTACTAGTACATCTGAATATTATATCTGTTATCTTATTTGTAAATATTAATTCACTTTGGCTCATGAATCGGTAAGTACAACTCAGTGTCTCGATCAATCCAAACATCAATCTAAACCTTCCTGTTCTTATATCCATTATCTTATTTGTAAATATTAATTTACTTTGGTTCATGAATCGGTAAGTACAACTCAGTGTCTCGATCAATCCAAACATCAATCTAAACCTTCCTGTTCTTATATTCATTATCTTATTTGTAAATATTAATTTACTTTGGTTCATGAATCGATAACTAAAACTCAGTGTCTCGATCAATCCAAACATCAATCTAAACCTTCCTGTTCTTATATCCATTTTCTTATTTGTAAATATTAATTTACTTTGGTTCATGAATCGGTAAGTACAACTCAGTGTCTCGATCAATCCAAACATCAATCTAAACCTTCCTGTTCTTATATCCATTTTCTTATTTGTAAATATTAATTTACTTTGCTTTATGAATAGGTAACTAAAACTCAGTGTCTCGATCAATCCAAACATCAATCTAAACCTTCCTTTTTTTATATCCATTTTCTTATTTGTAAATATTAATTTACTTTGGTTCATGAATTGGTAAGTACAACTCAGTGTCTCGATCAATCCAAATATCAATCTAAACCTTCCTTTTTTTATATCCATTTTCTTATTTGTAAATATTAATTTACTTTGGTTCATGAATTGGTAAGTACAACTCAGTGTCTCGATCAATCCAAACATCAATCTAAACCTTCCTTTTTTTATATCCATTTTCTTATTTGTAAATATTAATTTACTTTGGCTCATGAATTGGTAAGTACAACTCAGTGTCTCGATCAATCCAAACATCAATCTAAACCTTCCTGTTCTTATATCCATTTTCTTATTTGTAAATATTAATTTACTTTGCTTTATGAATAGGTAACTAAAACTCAGTGTCTCGATCAATCCAAACATCAATCTAAACCTTCCTTTTTTTATATCCATTTTCTTATTTGTAAATATTAATTTACTTTGGCTCATGAATCGGTAAGTACAACTCAGTGTTTCGATCAATCCAAATATCAATCTAAACCTTCCTTTTTTTATATCCATTTTCTTATTTGTAAATATTAATTTACTTTGGTTCATGAATTGGTAAGTACAACTCAGTGTCTCGATCAATCCAAACATCAATCTAAACCTTCCTTTTTTTATATCCATTTTCTTATTTGTAAATATTAATTTACTTTGGCTCATGAATTGGTAAGTACAACTCAGTGTCTCGATCAATCCAAACATCAATCTAAACCTTCCTGTTCTTATATCCATTTTCTTATTTGTAAATATTAATTTACTTTGGTTCATGAATCGGTAAGTACAACTCAGTGTCTCGATCAATCCAAACATCAATCTAAACCTTCCTGTTCTTATATCCATTTTCTTATTTGTAAATATTAATTTACTTTGCTTTATGAATAGGTAACTAAAACTCAGTGTCTCGATCAATCCAAACATCAATCTAAACCTTCCTTTTTTTATATCCATTTTCTTATTTGTAAATATTAATTTACTTTGGTTCATGAATTGGTAAGTACAACTCAGTGTCTCGATCAATCCAAATATCAATCTAAACCTTCCTTTTTTTATATCCATTTTCTTATTTGTAAATATTAATTTACTTTGGTTCATGAATTGGTAAGTACAACTCAGTGTCTCGATCAATCCAAACATCAATCTAAACCTTCCTTTTTTTATATCCATTTTCTTATTTGTAAATATTAATTTACTTTGGCTCATGAATTGGTAAGTACAACTCAGTGTCTCGATCAATCCAAACATCAATCTAAACCTTCCTGTTCTTATATCCATTTTCTTATTTGTAAATATTAATTTACTTTGCTTTATGAATAGGTAACTAAAACTCAGTGTCTCGATCAATCCAAACATCAATCTAAACCTTCCTTTTTTTATATCCATTTTCTTATTTGTAAATATTAATTTACTTTGGCTCATGAATCGGTAAGTACAACTCAGTGTCTCGATCAATCCAAACATCAATCTAAACCTTCCTGTTCTTATATCCATTATCTTATTTGTAAATATTAATTTACTTTGGTTCATGAATCGATAACTACAACTCAGTGTCTCGATCAATTTAAACGACGTCGACTGGGCATAAACATCACTCGTTTCAAGGAGAGTACAATAATCTGCGCACCTTTCGAAGCGAGTTTATTTAGACACCGTGGCCCGTTCGCGAAACGTTTACCGTTTCTCCCACATCACAATGCGTCAATGGGTTTTAAGAAGGTGGTGAGTGGGCGACCCGATCTCAAAGGAACTTTCGACGTCACTTTCGACACGTAGGTGTCTAAATATTCTCGGTGAATAGACGGTGTTGTGATATTTACGATCGAGACTCGTCGTTTTTTAGGGTCACATTTCACCGTGGTTCTTCTTCTTGGTACCGTGTTAATTAAAAGACGATGGAGGGGGGAGGGAAGGTAGGTTGCGTAGGGTCGAAATTACGAATCAGAAGGGCAGTAATCTTTCTACGCCGAGATTTAGGGCCGTTGAGGTCTGTTTGAAGCAATTTTCCCTCGGCCAATCTTTAACAAGATACGAAATTTATTCGACGTTGCGAACAACGAACGATAAATCGAGGTAGGAGCTCGGTTTATCGCGTATTTGCTGTTTCTTTGGGAATAATAACAACAACGAATGGTAATTTTCGTTTACGAAAAATACAAGTATGCTCTTCGGTGTACGTTCAAGTGCAACAGTTAAAAGGTTAAAAGGTTGAACGCTTATACGAATAATGTGTACGCTTTTCTTTAACTCGATTAATTTAATAAGCTTACGGGAAAACCAACACGGATAAAGAGATTTGTTTCTTCGCGTATCTCGCCACGAATACGTCAATAATTAAATTCAAATGCTCGAAAACAACATCGATGGCTTCGTCGACTCTAAGAAGTCTAAAGACACTGATTTTATTATAATCGGCGAGAGATTATAATAGTCTGTCCGCGGTGTAAGATTGTATTTATTTATACACAGAGTGACCCAGATTTTAACGCTCAAATTTCGTCTGCGTAATTTTCGGGTCTAAATAAGAAAAAAAAAAAAGAACGATTAACATATATCGTTTAGAGCTTTGTGTCGAAATTATGATACAAATTTAGAACGGTACTTCTGCGATGCAATGTGAAAATATACTAACGATGTTTACACTTATGAATAATCTGTCTAGTGTCTGAGTTAATAGACTATCAGAACAGCTTCCATTGCAAGTATTCTCATCACAGAAGACGTAAACGAAACGAATATCTGCATATTCTTCATTTGTAAATAATTGAGGCATTTCTAAGTTCAACAACTTACTAATAGTACTGGTGAAAATTACGCTAATGTTTGACTTTAATGTAAAACAGCTTGCGAACGAAACAGAAAATGTAATTGTTTACGTCTAGTTTATCTCTATCCAGAGATATCTTTATTCAAGATGTTGGTATAATACTGTATTATCTGTATCTAATCTGTTGGCATATTTCTACAGTGTATCGTAGTATTAGTATAATATTTTATTACAATTTCATATTTCTATCATAACTTCTGAATAATATTCTAAACGACATATGTTCCTATAATATTAGGTGGACCGGAAAGTAATGTCGTTTCTGCGCATGTCACTATTTGATTGTCATTTGTCAGCTCATTGTGTACATTAAAGTCGTAGCAAAGACATTCTGAGGTTATAGTGACTTGTTTAGTTGTAAATAATTAAATTTAAAATTTTTCTTTACAATTTTGGGTGAAATGGCCAGCCAAATACCAGAAGAGGTACATATCCGGCATTGCATGCTTTTTGAGTTTCGCAAGGGTAGTAACGCAACAGTTGCTACCAAAAACATTTGCGATGTTTATCCAAATGCATTAGACGTTCGTAATTGCCAAAGGTGGTTTTCCAAGTTCAAATCCGGTAATTTTGATCTTTCCGACTCGTATCGATCAGGAAGACCAACAACGTTAGACAATGACGTGTTAAGTGCGGAAGTGGAAGCAAATCCGTGTCAGACAATCGAGGAATTGTCAAACAGTCTTAACCAACCTTGGTCGACCATCCAAGAACATTTGCAGCAGATTGGGAAAGTAAGCAGAGCAGGTGTTTGGGTCCCGCATAATCTGTCCGAAGAGAACAAGGCTAACCGATCCACCACATGCAACTTATTGCTTCAACGGCACAATACAGAAGCGTTTTTTGATCGCTTGATCACCGGAGATGAAAAGTGGGTTCTTTATGATAATCCAAAACGCAAAAGGCAGTGGCTCTCTCCAAATGAATCGCCACAAAGTACTGCTAAGCCAGGTTTACACCCCAAAAAGGCCCTTTTGTGTGTTTGGTGGAGTATTCGCGGCGTTGTTCATTTTGAAGTGCTGAAACCTGGACAGACTGTGAATGCAGACCTTTACTGTGAACAATTAGATCGTGTAAATAAATCTTTAATTGAAAAGTGGCCAGCGATTGTCAAGAGAAAAGGCGTTATTCTGCAAGACGATAATGCAAGACCGCACTGCGCAAGACGAACCTTGGCAAAAATTAATGAATTGGGGTGGGAGGTACTGCCTCACCCACCATACTCGCCCGATGTTGCACCATCGGATTTCCATTTATTCCGATCGCTTCAACACTTTCTAAGTGGCAAAAGATTTGCAAATTTGGATGATATTCAAAATGCCATCTCTGTATATTTTGCTCAAAAACCAATTGATTTTTATCGATCCGGCATTGAAAATTTGCACACTAGATGGCAAAAGGTTGTTGATAATGAGGGTGATTATATCATTGATTAAAAATAAAAACTCGTTAAAAATTTATGTGTTTGAATTTAATGTAAGGAAACGACATTACTTTCCGGTCCCCCTAATACTTTTCTTTTATTTAAATCCAAAAAATACGTTGGTGTAGTTTTGATCGTTAAAGTTTGAGACATACTGTATATCAATGAGATAGGTCCTATATTACAAACGGTACAAAAATAGCATCCAATATAATAATGTAAGTAAAATAAAAGAAAATAAAAATAAGGAAAAAAAAAAACGAACAGATAAATCGCAAGAAATCGCTACAAAATTAATTATAAACAATAGCAACAGTGCTCTTTGATCAGAGGTTATAATAAAATGAATAATTTTCTAAAAGGAATAATACTAATAGCAGTAATAAAGAAAGAGAAACATCGATAGAAAATAAAATAGGCACAAGTCTCACATACTGAAGAGGAACCAACCTTACTACCTAAACTCATCTTCAAACTAAGTACACAGTATTTAATAGCTGCAATAAACTAAACACTAATCTCGTAGTGTATTAATAACAATAGTACACTGGAACGAATACAGTAGTGTAAAAGATTGCTCAATTTTGGATTTCGTCGTTTTTCTTATCCTGCGATCTAATTCATTCCACAAATTCTCTACCCGATTAAGATTAATAGGTTGCTCAATAAGTTTTGTCGTTCGATAAGAAGTGTCACTATTAGGTTCGTCGTTTTAGTTTTCTAAAGATGATACTACCGTTTGATGAACATGTGTAAAGATTCATGTAGATCTGTCGACTCGTTCGTATATTTACAGTTGTTCAAAATTGAAGTGTCATAGTATCTTTTTACATTGGAAGAAACGACCAAACCTATCGAACAACCTAGTATTCGGTGGTTGTATCAGTAATAACATATAACAAGAAAGAATGTCGTAATTAAGGAAGAATAAAAAGAGAAAGGAATATACACCAAGATAGCAAATACAAATGGTAGGAAACACAAATGGAAAATAAAATAAAGACACTAAGGAGACAAATGGCATGACCAGTGAAACAATGAAACAAAGACTGGCAGTTGACACCTCCAGAAATAAAAGGTACAAGGAATCGCTGACGAGAAAGAGATTAAATACACTATATAGAAACAAAGAAAAGCAATCCTATCTGTTCTTTGCGCAGAAAGATAAATCCATACTCACTAAACCGGTAAGGAAGAAATAACAGATTTTTAGATAAACATATGGTCGAAATCACAAGAACACATAAGAAAAGAAATCATAAGGAAAGAAAACAAGAAATACGTTTACATAACCAAACAAGATAATCATATTATTACGCTCGAAGAACTTACCCAACCATGAAGAATTCACAAAAGTGAATCCCAGACCTAACCAAGACCAAGATTAGATGCACAAATTTTGATACAAACAATTCATACCGATGCATAAATACTTAACAATGCAGATAAATTACGCTATAAGCAACCTCGAACACTTTTCAAAGCTTTCAACGAAGATAGAACATATTTACAATCTGAGAACCATAGAACAGAAAATTCATTCAATTACAAACCCATCATCTGTCTTCTAACACTATACAAAATAATAACTGCAATTTCTAAAAAAGATAAACGAACATTTAACACAGAAAAGTGTACCATTTATCAAGTATATACTTACCAATGAGCAGAAAAGTTGCAGAAGAAACACACAAAGTTAAAAATTGTAATTAATAATAGGCAGCGTTAGAATGCAACAAACAAAGAAAACACAGATCAATCTGTACATAGATATGTTATATAAACGATAAGAAAATATTCGACTCTATATCGTATACCTGGCGAAAAAAGACACTGCAACTGTACAATATAAGCTCACAGATATATCAGTTTTTAAGATACATATATAATGGAAATTGGGTAAACAAAAATATTTCTAACAACACTGACCGAAACAATACAAGCAAACATTGCGTGTTAAGAGAGGAATTTGTCAAGGTGATTTTTCTCAGTGGTATTACTTCTGTGTGCATCTCAATCTAGTATCCAATAAACTAAACTAAACAAGGAGACTACGAATTTAATATAAAAACTAGTAAAATAGAAATCTACTGTCTGCCTGCGAAAAGAAGGCAAACGACTGTTTATATTTCCATTTTAGTTCACGGTCCACTAGAGTAGGCATCTCAATCTAGTATCCAACAAACTAAACTAAACAAAGAGACTACGAATTTAATGTAAAATCTAGTAATACAGAAATCTACTGTCTGCCCGCGAAAAGAAGGCAAACAACTGTTTATATTTCCATTTTAGTTCACGGTCCACTAGAGTAGGCATCTCGATCTAGTATCCAACAAACTAAACTAAACAAAGAGACTACGAATTTAATGTAAAAACTAGTAATACAGAAATCTACTGTCTGCCCGCGAAAAGAAGGCAAACAACTGTTTATATTTCCATTTTAGTTCACGGTCCACTAGAGTAGGCATCTCGATCTAGTATCCAACAAACTAAACTAAACAAAGAGACTACGAATTTAATGTAAAAACTAGTAATACAGAAATCTACTGTCTGCCCGCGAAAAGAAGGCAAACGACTGTTTATATTTCCATTTTAGTTCACGGTTCACTAGAGTAGGCATCTCAATCTAGTATCCAACAAACTAAACTAAACAAAGAGACTAAGAATTTAACATAAAAACTAGAAAAATAGAAATCTACTGCCCGCCCGCGAAAAGAAGGCAAACGAGTGTTTATATATCCATTTTAGTTCACGGTCCGCTAGAGTAGAGATGTAAATACTCGTTAGCCTTCTTCTTGCGGACGAACAATATAAAATTAACCATCTGTTATACACAGACAACAAAAAATATATGCATCAACAATGATCCAGATGAAAGGACAATTTATGATCGTAGAATAACCACGGACGCAAACATAGAATTCGGTGATTGATAAACGTAAAACGGTCCATATAGAAAAAGAAAAATGAATGAAGGAAACAGAGCACAATGTTAAATAAGAAATAAAAATAAATTAATAAAACCTTCGCAATATGTAAGCTCGTGAAACATACAAATATCTTAGATTCTAGCAGAGCACAAAATTTAATCACACACATACAAAAAAACGATTAAAAGAACAATACGCAAAACGATTAGATCTATTATTGAAATAAAAAATGCAAACAAACTTATTTAAAGCCATTTGTAACACTGCTACTGATTTACTCCTTTGTTGTCATTAAATGTACCCATACAGATCTCGAAAATATCAATATTCTTATACGAACTGAACTAACGAAATATAAAAAACATCATTCTAATTCATGTATAAAAAGAATACCAATAGACAGAAAACAAAGAGAACGAGGACTTACATATTTGCACAGAATAGACTCAGTTTCTACTTCCGTAACAAAAATATCGAATTATATAAAGCAGTAGCAAAGTAGGCAGAAACTGTACTCTATTTTCGTAATTTTTGTTATTGTTATTTGTTGTGTCCTCAATACCGATTAATTTTTGTTCAAAACTTTTTTCGTGACAGAAAAATTGCGTGTCGCGTTAGAAGAAACACCCTGTACATAAGTAAAACAGTGAAACAAGACAAAATAAAAAAGAAACAAGCAGAGAAAAAGGAAGAAGAAGGTTAAAAAGAATCACGAGCGTTAATCAGAGCAGAGTATTTAAAAAAATAATACGAGTTGTCAGAAAAGTCAAAAGTGTCGCAATAGCGATTAGACATTATTCGGTGAAACTCGGTTGTGATTTCCTAGGTGACGCAACGGTACATAATAAATAAATTTATCTATAATTTTCGGACAAGTGATGAAACGATTAATAAATTTCTCCACAAATAATATATCAAAATCGTTCGTGGAATTGAAGCTACTCAGGAATAATAATCAATCCAACTCGTCAAATTCATTGTCACACGTGTGCAACATTCGCAGGAATTTCTTATATTCTTGGAATACAGCAAAGTGAGTATGGTGGGGGTAGCTGTCCAATGACCTTGAGCGGCCAATACATTCCACCTCGACGTAGAATGCCCAAAAGAATACATGTAAATCGCGTCGAAGCGATCTCAACCTTTCGAAACGTGCAAATATACAAACATAAATATAAATCGGTCAAAAAAGAAGCTAACCTCTAATTGTCGTCTGTTGTTGAATCTCTGTTTCGAATCCACTGTCTGGTAATTAATGGACGTAATTAGAACCGTTACGCGTCATATCGTCGAGACGATCGAATCGATCGTAAAACAAACACGGCGCACCTGGTCGGGCGTTAGAGAAGAACGCAATTCGGGAAACAAAAAAAATGGCTTGAAAACAATGAGGACATCGGGGAGAGGATATTATTGCGGCGGCTTACTTCGATCGAAGGGTTCAATCTGAAATGCAATGTCGTAGGAAGCCCGCGTGAAAGTATATCGCGGGGAAGACCAACATAGAGGAAACTCAATTTCGCGTGAAATACATACGCAGCGGACAGTGCAACTTATATTGCATACCAGAAACAGGGGGTGGTGGGGGGACAATATCGAGAGAAAAGGGAGGATGCTCGCGTCTAGTTGATGCGGCGAGTAACGCCACGAAAATATTATTACGCGATGATCGCGAAGCGTGCGTCCGTTTTTGCCCGTTCAACGTTTGCGAGATTCCTAACATTTTTGCGTTGGTATTTTTTGCTACAGATAGAAACCCCTTTTCATGCTTTATTACCCGGAATCTCTTACCCGGAACGTATACGAATTACACGATCCCATAGAATTCGCTTTAGGACGAAGAAAGGAAGGATTAGTCGAGAATTAATCATTAGTAAATCAATTTGAGAAAAAAATGTCTTTGAAGTATTTTTCAAAGTTTTCGTAGAAACAGGATGAAAAATTTGGTAGTTATTATCTGTCGATCGACATTCGAGATAATTTCAGATATACAAGATGTAAAGTATTCGTATGGAAAGCGAAATTTTGATATTGTTGAGATTCTCGGTTCTTGCGAGTATCTTAAACGCGAAGCAGAATAATTTCGGTATATTCGACATTTTCAATTTTTGCGACAACTGAATGAAAATCGGAATCTCGATACTTCCGAGATTCGCGGTTCTTGCGAGTATCTGAAACGCGAAACAGAATAATTCCGATACATCCGAAATTTTACGATAACTCTGAATGAAAAACGGAATCTCGATACATCCGAGATTCTTGGTTCTTGCGAGTATCTTAAACGCGAAGCAGAATAATTTCGGTATATTCGATATTTTCGATTTTTACGATAACTCTGAATGAAAAACGGAATCTCGATACTTCCGAGATTCTCGGTTTTTACGAGAATCTTGTATGTATAATAGAATTTCGATGCTTTCGAGATTTTCGATTTTTGTTAGAATCTTAAATGCGAAGCAGAATTTCGATTCATCCGATAATTTCGATTTTTGCGAGAAGTCTAAATCTCGCTTCCGCCATAAATATTTTTAACTTTTCTCCACACTGGGCCTTTCAAGAAATAATTGATTTTTCGTCATTGAATTTTCTAGGGACCTCAAGGGCTGCTAACCTGAAAAATCTGAAAATTGAAGGTGTTGTGTAGATAAAATAGAATTTACAAAATTTTGGGAAATTTATAAAAAAATGTTCTCTATGCAAACCCATTAGAAATAAAACACTAGATTGCTCCCGGTGTTCGGACGAAGATCATTTACCCTTTAATCGTCGAGTATTATGGGGTGTTCACCTCTGAATACGTTCATTCCAAGCGTATCGCTTGCATCGTCGGTCGGTCAAAAGAAAAATAAACAACGCCCCCACTTCGCAAACTGACATCGTTTGACGAGAGCCATCTTGAAATTGCGTTTTCATAGCCGTTCAAACGAGCTGGAAAAAATCGCCTGGAAATCGTGCCGCATTTTTCCTGGAATGGCTGAAATAAATGTCGACTGACGCGTATCGCTTTTCCCCGAAAGGGAGCCTGTCGCTACTCGTATGACACGTTGTCCATCCAGTAAAAAAGGGAAACCGATAACTTGCTGCGTATTCTTTCTCCCGTCATCTTCATCGCCAAAATATGTCGAACAACGCACACATTGCGTATGAATATTTATAAGGGGCAATTTTGGAGATACCCTGAATGTAGCGAATAAAAAAAAAAAACAATCTCTGTAAGCGATAATACGATTTTCACGGTTTGCTCTGAACGTCCATGCGAAATATTGCAGCAGGTCATCCGGTAACCAATGTTGCCTTTTACATATCAAAAGTTCGAACGAACTTTCCACGTTTCGTATATTTATGAATCTATCGTAACGAGACTCGATATAAAATCCCTGGAAGCTGAGAGAAGCTGAGTCCAGTCCTAATTGGACTTAGGATTTCGATTAAGTCGATTTTTTTTTGCGAATAATTACCGATAGGTTAGAAAACCAAGTGTCATGAGTCCGGTGAACTTCTTCGTTTTAGGTTAGATACTCTTTGTTATCTAATCCTTAGATATACAGACTTGTATAGTCAATATACAGTGGCTGGGTATAGCTATGCATGCTCTATTACTAGTCTGTGTACTCTGGCCAACCTAACCTCAACCGCTACTTGATTTTCTTCGGAAATTCATATCCGCTTTTAAATTACAAACGTATAGGGTGAGTCGATAAGAATTATCACTTAAAATAACTGGTTATCTATCGACTTCGTTAGAAAATGTTTTAAATGAAATTTCTTGTATTCGTTGGAACTTTTTTATGTTTTGTTTTTTCTAAGATATCGAGGTAACCTCGAGTTTTTAAATGGCTTGGTTTTTGTTACTACCTTGTAGCTACTGAAAACACGAACCGACCTTAAATTTTAAAATGAAATAAAAATTTGTAGAGAGTAAATTTGTTGCTTTCTTTCAATATTGAAAGTAATACAAGTAATCTAAACACTTAAAGTAATGTATAGTAAACGCTGGACAGAGAGTTTCTTTATGTACCGAAATTGGTATCTGCTGCGTAATTATGTTCGGTTGAAGTCG
The DNA here is from genome assembly GCF_051014685.1 of Ptiloglossa arizonensis. Classification (NCBI taxonomy): domain Eukaryota; kingdom Metazoa; phylum Arthropoda; class Insecta; order Hymenoptera; family Colletidae; genus Ptiloglossa; species Ptiloglossa arizonensis. Next base: position 8,379,212 of record NC_135048.1, on the reverse strand, counting down.
TAACAATTTATTACTTCGGTAAATTTAAATTTGTACTACAGAATACAATAAGAACATCTAGTTTGAACAAATGCGTTGAAAGTGAACAACAAAGTTACTCTCCACAAATTTTCGTCTCATTTTAAGGTTCAAGATTATACTAGAGAAGATATACGAAGCCATTAAAAAAGAAAAAAAAAACAAATTTATCTCGACATCGCAAAAAGTATAAAACTCAAAATATCAGAGTGAATCCATCCGATGATTCTATCGAATACAAGAAATTTCATTGAAAACATTTCTTTTTACTAAATCAATAGATAATAACTTACTTCGAGTGGATATTCCTTTTGATTCACCCTGTACATTTAAAGTCCTGTCTAATCTGTTCTCCGACCTTTATGTATTCTCCGCTAATACGTGTTAGATATTTCAACAAAGAAAATTAATTGTCCCTGTATTGTGTGTCTGGTGTATCTGAAACTCTGAGGGAATAGATATTATAAAATATATTAAGAATGGATGACTATACAAAAGATATTATAGTTTTTTTTTTTTCAAGTTAGAATTTATACAGGAGGAGAATAAAGGTACTGATTTATTTGCAAATAGAAAAGGCTCGCGATATCGATTTCAAATGGTCGTCTTATGCATTAAAACCTCGTGCACATTAATGCACTGAGAGGTATATCTTACATCGCAAAGTGGACAGGAAAACTTTTTCGATAAGCCATCGCCTGGACTAACTAGGGTCTCGAGATATGATGGGGTTAGGAATCTTCTGAAAGACATCGTTTCCTGAAAGAAAATATCGCCGCCATATTGAAATCGTTACGAACGCTTGTATCACTTATTAATTATTTTTCTTAAACGCATGCTAATTTTAAGGACGATGCATTGCGACGATTCGGGCCGCTCGACGAGTAATTACTCGATCTTCGATAAGAGTATTTGTTACTTTCAAGTGAAATTACGCCTAATTCGCAAATGATGCTTCTCGAAGTTGCTATCGTTAATTAAAATCGACCATTTCGTAAGCAAACAACTGCTCGCCGACTACTGTGACTAAGGAAGGATTGGAACTCTTCTAACAAAGATTGCTAACAATTAAGCCTCCAATCTTGTTATTAAAACTCAGTTAATCTCATTTTACTTAACTGTTGAAGTCTTTGTTTAATATTTCGGCTTTCTCGGCGCGCGCGATTATAATAATTCATTAAGTCTGTTTATAGAGAAGGTGCAGCATATTTTGAATGCTGTTGGCAATTTAGAATACAGAAGTATCGAGAAAGTTACTAACATTATCTAATTTATAACACCGCGAATATTAGGGGCGAATAACTTGTTAACCAATGACGTTCGTAGACAAACCGTTTTTAACGTTTTCGTTTTTAATTTACAGAGGAGTAAAGAACGTCAATTTGTAAAAGTTGTTTTCTGTGGCTAAAATGTGTCAAAACTTTAAATTAAATCGTTTAATCTATTCATTTGTATATTAATTTTATGGTTTCAATAAAGTGTAAAAAGGTACAATCAATAGTTGTAATTTTACGGTCTCGATTTTACGATCGTTTAAAAAATACTAATTACGATATGAAATTTTAGGTTAAAATGGCACATTGTTAATTCAGGATGCCAAAGGTGAATATTGTGTCTCTTATGCAATGTGAATTATAGCGAAGACAAATTACGAGAAGAATGAGTGCAATGCAAAATGTGTAAAGTGTGTAAAAGTACAGGTAACCCTCGTATAACGCGGTATTTGAATAATGTGACGTCGACATAATGCGGTTTTGAAATTTTTATCTTATACGTCATATACAATGATGATTATATTCTGTTTGCAATTTTAATATATAATTTTATACACGTGTATATACTATAATATACTATACCTTTTTTGTACGCTAACTTACACAAATTACTCGAATTAGATAAAAATATATCACGGATGGTTTGTCTACTGTTTGTACAATATAACAAGAATGTTCAAACAACTTTTTTTTTAAATTTGTCACCTAACCCCGTTTTTTCTATTATGTGATTATTCCTATGTTTCTGATTAGATCGTAAGAGAAGATAATTGTATTACCAACTTATTTTTTTTTATTTCTATAAAGTGGAGGTAAATTGGAATATTATACCGTAACAAAATCGTTACTCTGTATCATCTTTTAATTAGATCGAAGCTTCAGATATATTTGATATATCATTATTACAGAGAGTTTGAGATATCATAGTTTATTAGTTTATTTATTCCCGTTCTATGTCATAATTTTTAATTAATCTCGAACAAACTGGTATTTCAGATGTGCTACACTTCTTCTATACATACATTATAGAAATATCTGTAGAGTACTAAAAGTTGAATAAAAGTTGAAACTAACAAAACTAATAAGTTGAATAAAAAGCTATTTTAGAATTGTCGCTCTCTTCCAAAATTTCCTGTATAATCTTCTTTCGTTGTCACGAGAAAACAATTAATTTAAAGCTCGGTCATCTTCTTCGAAACATATTAAGTCTATTTCATCGCTAAGACGATTTGAAAACTGTTTCAAAGCACGACCACCTTGTTTGAAACAACCTGTATCGCTTTCTGGTCGCTAAAATGCCTACCGTGTTATCCCAAAATCCGTGCATACGTGATTAAAACAACCTCCACGGATCTTCCATAGCGAAGATATTACCCTAATTCCCGAAACGTAACATCTTATCGGACTGCCTGGGAAATCTAGAATTCACTTTTTCGCCGGGAATCTACGCACGAGTGAACCCAACCCCGCGAAAACGGCTCCAAAATCGCGTATACTCCCCTTGGTTTACACTGCCAACGAAAATTTACGTATAAAGCAAATATCAGCGTAAAACGCGATCGAACATTCACGGACATCCTCCCCGGAAGTCGCGTAGCATCAGTCACGTGTTCCCAACCACGAGATTTCCTTGTCGCTCGTAAACCAAGGAGTCGTAAATGCTTGGCCATGAAAATCCCTGCGAAGGACGAAGGAGAAATCCGTACGATCGTCATCTGTCTGCTTATTCAGCAGCTAGGGGTGAACGTGAACGTGCATTCGTGAAAGCACTCTCAGTGATACGTAACGACGAAACTCACGTTTCTTTCCATTGACATTGGAAAGTTTCGAACACTCGGATTGAACGTTTATTTATTTTCAACGGTTAGATTTAATTATTTCGAACACTTGGATTTAATATTTATTTATTCGCATCGAGCTACAGTTAAAACCCTTTTTGTAGTATTTTATAAAGTAGGAGACATAAGTGGTGACGAAAGAATTTCGTTTGATGGTTTGCATTGACATTAGAAAGTTTCGAACACTCGGATTGAACGTTTATTTATTTTCAACGGTTAGATTTAATTATTTCGAACACTTGGATTCAATATTTATTTATTCGCATCGAGCTACAGTTTAAACCCGTTTTGTAGTATTTTAATGAATACTACAAATAACCACATAGGTGGTGACGAAAGAATTTCGTTTGATGGTTTGCATTGACATTAGAAAGTTTCGAACACTCGGATTGAACGTTTATTTATTTTCAACGGTTAGATTTAATTATTTCGAACACTTGGATTTAATATTTATTTATTCGCATTAAGCTACAGTTAAAACCCTTTTTGTAGTATTTTATAAAGTAGGAGACATAAGTGGTAACGAAAGAATTTCGTTTGATGTATTAAAATTTCTATTTATGTATCGATCTCAGAGTTTAACAACTGTAAGAGGTACATTGTTCTTGAATTATTTCAATTTTTTCCAATTTCAGTCTCTGCGTCTTAGGATGAATTTCTTCCTTTTCTTTTCGATTTTTTGAAAAAAAGATGTTTTTAATTAGAACACTTTTTCACATTCAGAACAGAGTTAATAAGAAAATATGTGGAAAGATATTCTTCGTCAGGACCAGCAGGCGAGATAAACAACGTTGAAACTAACGTATCGTGCGTTAATAATTTTATTTGATTAAATTTTGTAAATTGCTTATATGCACGTATTTGTACACATCTGCCATCGCTGTTTATTAACGCTATATTTTTTCTCGTAGTGTTACATTTAATGTTTGTTCGTCTACAGTTCAGTGATACAAAATTTGCACAGTTGATATTCAACAAATGTGTAATTTCCTTTTCAGAAGAATTATTCAAGAATCCTAACATTTATATTTTCTACCGAGAAATGACCAGAAGTATAAATTTCTTCCCAAACATTTACGGTGTTTGTTTCTCGTAATGTGTTTCACGAAAATTCAATTGCAATTTGTCGTTAGATATTTTACATAATCTGAACCAGAAATTTCTAACGGAATCGGAAGTGTTCCGGCTTGCGAAGGCTGAAAAAAGGTCGGGTTAACGTTTCGAATGAAAAGGGTGAGATGATCGACCTGTTGCCTTTCCACCTTGGAAAGCGAAAAAGCGAGAAACGAAGGGTGCAAATGTATCCACGAAAAAGCGGGTCATGCGTGGGTGTACTGTCGTAGGAAAGGAGACCAGAATGGGAAGAGGGATGATCCATGAAAATGCATATATGCGTGTCAGGTGGTCCACGAGAGAGGAACGGTGTGTCGTGAGTAGCGATGGATTCGAGACACTCTGAATAATTTCGAATATCGAACAAAACTCGAAGCTGTTAAAAATTCGGAAAATTCTTTTTACATTTTCGCATTCACAAATAGGGACATTTTTGCATAGACGGTAGCGATAACGTGTATAATTTAAATAAACGATCGATACACGTTACGCACAACTATCTTAAAATAAGATCGCTCTGGGAAGTCTGACGAATCTTCGAATAAATACATTATCGAGCGACGAGCTCGATAATATTCTATTACTTTTAGATAATATTCTATTACTTTTAGATATAAAAGGATTTTTTATATATAAAAAAAAGTTCGAGTTTTATATAGTTTGCGTAGTTAGTTTGAAAGGAAGAGGTAAGTCGTTCAGAGAAATTTATATTATTTGTCAAATTGTACAGTCTAGCGATAGAATCTGTACGATCGTATTAACATTGATGCGATTGTGAAAAGTAATATCAGATAAAGTTCGTTTTTTCAAGGTAATAATATAATACCTAGCAAGTGTGTCATAGAATTATAATTGTGGTCGTTGAAAGGGATTGGCTGATCAAGATTTAAAGGCGATGCATTGTAAAAGATTGATTTTCTTAATTATTATGATAAAATTGGATATGATTGTTTTTAAGTATTAATGTATTTAAAGTTTAATTTAAGAAACTTATTTTTATCCTGACGATAAAATTGGGTAACTTTACTTTAATTTATTTAAAACCTATTTATTTATTTATGGCAATTGTATTAAGTTATCCACTAATATAATTGGGTAACTTTACTTTAATTTATTTAAAGGCTATTTATTTAATTATGGCAATTATATTAAGTTATCCATTAATATAATTGGATAACTTTACTTTAATTTATTTAAAGCCTATTTTAACGGTTTCTCGAGTAAATTATTTAAAGCATTTCATAAAATATCGAGTTTGCTGTAACATTATAAGGTAACATTATGCTAGCTCCAAATAATAATAATGAAAATAATATAATAATAATGTTTTTATTATACAGTGCGTATTTATTTATGGCAATTATATTAAGTTATCTATTAATATAATTGGATAACTTTACTTTAATTTATTTAAAGCCTATTTTAACGGTTTCTCGAGTAAATTATTTAAAGCATTTCATAAAACATCGAGTTTGCTGTAACATTACAAGGTAACATTATGCTAGCTCCAAATAATAATAATGAAAATAATATAATAATAATGTTTTTATTATACAGTGCGTAAAGAGAAATAAAATTTTAATAACTATATAGGGAATTGCGTGAAAGAGTGAGCAGCGTTGTTAACAAAAAGAATTCTGAAATACCAGCTGAAAATGCATTTCCAAACTCTATGAAAGATTTATAAGAATAAAAAGGACATAGAGAATGCACCCGTTAACAACATATTAACAGTAATGTAAAATGTTGTAGTATAGTATTCGTCGGTTACTGCAGTGTGGTTATCTTTCATAACTTCTGTATGAACCTTCATCCTTCTATCGAAAGGTTCATCCACAATACTAGTTCTGAGAGTATCTGTGACGACTATTGCAACAAACATAGGAGAATACGCGTGAAAAGACAATCCAAAACTTCGTTAACAGAACGTCGAGAAGATGTCAGGCAGCTACGACAACAAAGAACCATGGATCAAGAAGAGGGTTTAGGTACAATTGTCCGAATCTCACTTGGAGACAAACTTGAAAACGTTATGACATATATTGGATAACAACGCGATCTTGACTAGTCATTTGAAAGCTTCTTTTGCTATCAAAAAGTTCACAGTAGTCTCCTCTAATGATTATTTGGTACGGTTGTAGAATATCAAGATATACTCCTTGCATACCCTACTAAACACTCAACAGGATGTTCTTTGTCTACAAAGTTTGATACTTGAAGGGAGTTTCTCGACCATCCTTCTGGAGATAGCTTTAGTCTTCTATGTCTAACGTTAGAAAATACTTTCGTGTTCCGATAGAATTCAGTTACGAAAAGATCCGTGTTCCAATCGATACAGAAGAGGTGCGTTAACACTTTGGTGAAGATTCTCTCGAAACGATTCATACGTACCACCCTTAATTTACGTAACTACTTAACATCTCTGCGTCGATGTAACAATGATAAGTCCTCAAACGCGACAAATGTGACTTGTACAATTCGAATTCTCGATGCTGTAACACTGTTCCACCAGAAACGTCGAGTTATTGACGAAACAAAGACCATCAAACGTTTCACAAACTTTCTTGCTCTCGGTTCACTTGCTCGAAATACACAACTCAAAGAGCCAGCAGTAGCCTCCCCGATAATTCCATAGGTCGTAGCAGTGACACACCATCGTCAGAATTGAATCCAGAAACGCTACCCTGAATTGTAAAACCGTAACCTGGAAGACTTTCCGTGTATTACCAGTCCTGACTTTTATAATACAAGCTGACACTTTCTACGAAGACAACCGTTTACATTGGGTTAAAATGACCATTTTTCGACGACAAAACACCTGAACACCCGATATCCTTTACCGGTGCACCGATCCCAAACTTCCCAAATTCGACCAGCGTATATTTCCCTCCAAACCCTACAACCAACAAATCCGACAACGAAACAAAGCAATCGTCGATACTGCGGCATATCCTCATCCGAAAGATCACGTTGTTTCTGAAACTTTCCTAACCGCGATCTACTGGCCAGAGCCTCTTACCGACACAGCACCCTCCCCCGTAAACCCCATGGGCGATACCTTACCGCCAGAGGCGAGGCTGCGAATGCCATCTTGAAGTGTAAAACTCTTTACGCTGCCATAAAATGAAAATTGCCTCTGTTCGATGACGAAACACCTGCTACCGTCGATCGGTGCACTGGTTCCGAACTTGCCGCGTTTAACCGGTGCCTTTTTATTCCCTGAACCCTGCAACCGACCAGTCGAACCGTGAAACGCGTTGCTCGGTACGGTTGCCGCCTGTTGAAATGTTCGAGCGACTCGAGGTATGCTCTACGAGCCATAATGCAGGACCAACTTGCTCGAAAGTAACGGAGAGAATTGAATGCCCATAGCCGACGGTGGATCGCGCGTATGCGCAAAAGGGTGTAGACGCCGCGCGCGATAGAGAGGAGAGACGATGCCGGTGGCATCGAGGGTGGGTCGGACAGAGAGAGTGTACGCGTTACGCGCGTACACAGAAACGGTGCCCACGTACACCAACCGCTCACACACGTATAAAGGGTGGCGTCGCGATACCTTGCTCGCCATTCCCGCGTAGACAGCAAAGTCGCGGTGCCCGGCGTCGTCCAGTCAACCCCGACGCTCCTTCAGCTGCGAGTCACGTGAGGATCCATCGAGCATTCGCGAGAGGACAACCGACGACGATCCTTCGATTCTACGACGAGCCTGAAACTCGTCCCGTAGCATTTACCAGCAACAGGTGAGCGGCTTCTTTCACGAAAAGACGCGATTCGGTACCGTGACGAGAACACTACGATAAGTGTGACGATTCGACCGTGTGCTTCCGAGTTTACTACCGTACAGGGGATATTAGGGTTACCGGGGGCAACCGATCATTCCATAGGTCGGGTGGTTTCTTTTAGTACATAATTGTTGTCCGAGGAATCTTTACATCGCGTTGTCCGAGTGGAGAAAATTGCTCGTTTTTCGAAGCTTTTGTACCGTTGTGAAAAATGTTCATATCGCGTTGTCCAAGTGTACAAAATTGGTCGTTTTTGGAAGTTTTTATACCGTTCGGAGGAAGTATCATCTGAGTCTCAGATGTTAGATTGGAAGATTTTATACGGACCAAACTGTTCTCTAAAGTTTTAATTTTACTTTTGGAAATGTTCATAACGTGTTATCGAAGTGTAAAAATTGGTCGTTTTTGGAAGTTTTTATACTGTTCGGAGGAAGTATCCTCTGAGTCTCAGATATTAGATTGGAAGCTTTTATACGGACCAAACTGTTCTTTAAAGTTATAATCATCATTTTGGGAATGTTCATATTGCGTTGTTGAAGTGTAAAAATTGGTCGTTTTTGGAAATTTTGGGAATCTTTATACCGCGTTGTCGAAGTGTAAAATTTGATCGTTTTTGGAAATTTTTATACCGTTCTGAGGAAGTATCCTCTAATTGTAAGTCTCAAATATTAAATTGGAAGCTTTTGTACGGAATAACTGTTCTCTAAAGCCACGATCATAATTTTGGGAATTTTTATACAGTCAATTATTTCATCATTGTCGAAGTGTACTGCAATTGTAAGTTAAAATTGGTATTTTTTTTTTCTTATAACGTGACTCCTATTTACTACTTTGAAAATCTTTATAGCGTTTTATCAAAGTGCTTTCTAACTACAAGTAAAAATTGCCGTTCTACAAATATTTTTGTCATTTGAAATTTGATTCCATATTATTTAAATGTTTTGCAAGTCCGAATAATCAGCGTGAAAATTTTTATATACCGTATTATCAAAGTATTTTATAAATTAAAATCTTGATTTTGGACCGCTAGTATATTTATTATAGTTATTATAACCCGTTGAAATTATAACCCGGAAATAGTCTTTGAGTGGAAACTGTAATTTCAAAAATCTTTTTACTATCGTTTTATAATATATTTTTCGAGAGCCTAATTCCTTGAAAATAATCAGTGTAAGACACCCTTAGCCCTTATGAATTATTAATTATTACATCATTATACCGTAAATTCGTTTAGTACCAAATTATCTTTCTTCAAAATTAACATTTTTTATTCATAGAAATCATGTAATATTAAATTAATTTTAATACCGTTAGAAAAATCTTGGTTCAATGTCAAATAGTTTCAATATCGTATAATTTTGTTTCGTGTAAAAACTTGCAATTTGCCATAATTTAAATACATTTCTGACGATTTTGTAACGGCGAAAGTTTTTTCTTTTCGATTTAGTTTCAATTCTTGAAAACTCAAAACTATTTCAACAATTCGATAATATGGCCATAACTTTTAAGTTTTCACACTATTTGAAGCAATGAAGAAATTTTATTTCTAAATGACCTTAAAAAATGGGACAAACGCTATTGGATGATATATTGTTTATTCAATGCTGAAGCTTCTACTAGTTTTGATATAGCAACAAAGAGAATGAATTATTCCATTGGGTAATAATTATTTTATATCTTTTAAAATTGACAAAGTTAATAATTGTAACTTAAATAACTGTTAGGATAATTGATTAGTTGAACAAAATTTATAAAATTTATTGTAACGTCTTCGACCGTAATTCCACGATAATGACCACCCCTTCGATGAATAATATAATAATTAGATTACAGAACGTAGCATGAATCTTAAAATTTACAAATTAATAGTAAGCAATGAAGAATAATCATTTTCTTATTCTTTTAAACTAATCATTTTATCGTTATTTTGGGTAAATAGTTTAAGAACACTGTTTCGAGTCATATACAGTTGAGTGTTGTTACATATTTGTGTATTAATCGATGCAATTGAATTCTAGATAATCCAAAGGTGTTTTGAAATTTTCTAAATAAAAATTTCAAACAGCAATATATTCATTGAAAGCTCGCTTAGTGTCCGATGTTTATAATATATTCAATATCGTCTCGAGCTGTATAATTGTTTGATTGGAGTGTTCTGTAACTCTTTGTCCATAAAAATAATCACGTTTAAATATGTTAATTCATAGCCCAGTTGTGCTTCTCGTCGTTCGCAATTTACTTCTTCGCGCAACAGGTGACCGTCTTCCGGTACTCGCGAATAAAAAAAGCTTCTTCAACTTTCTTCCCCATTTAATTAACGTTACGACTGTTCCAACGGGTCTTTAATTCCGTGTTTCATCGCTTTACTTCTCACAGTTGTTTAAACTCTCTTCTTTTACGTAGAAACGACCGAAAGTTTCGTCTAATATTTTCTAAAAACGTTCTCTTTGGACAAAAATTGATGAAAGGTACGGTATCCGTATAATTTTTCGCGAATGCAAGAAAATTACATCGATAACAATTTATGGAGAATTGACTCAGGAATTATTTGGTTTATCGTACGGTTGGTAATTCCATTCGACGGGAGTCTATTAATTCCCTTAATTAATAGAAAGACATTCGCTTCTTATTCGAAGAATTAACGAACGGTTTTGAGCAACTCGGATTCATCGTGTTTCCGGAGGGGGGGAGGGGAGGTGGGTTTGCAGTTGTAAACTATAGAAATGATCCTCCATCGACGAAACCCCGAAGTATTTTATAACAATAACATAGAATTTGAATCTCGCGTTTCTGCAAATGTCATCTATTGTTTATTACACGGTTCAACTCAGCTCTCGTGTTTTTATTGAAGTCAACTCCGTGACATCGGCCACGCAATTCCCGCGGCGTTCATTTGTTATTTGTTTGTACTCCTCGATATTTGAATATTTATTTGGTAAACGTGTCATGCCCGAAGGCAAGCATTCTAACGCTTTTCAAGCCATAGATGTGTTGTTCGAGTGTCTAAAGGATTGTTTATGAAACTAAAAATTTTCGTTGGTCGACGTTCGATCGAACGATCAAAATTACGATAAATAAATTTTCTATCTTACGTTGTGGAATTCACACTCTAAGTTTAAATAAGAATCTAATTGGCAAGGTGGTGAGTAACGTTCGTTGCAAGTATAGATTGGCAATGGAAAATTATTTAGTCTTCGTCGACGTTTGGTCGAATGATAAAAATTAAGATAAATAAATTTTGTATCTTACGTTGTGGAATTCACACTCTAAGTTTAAATAAGAATCTAATTGGCAAGGTGGTGAGTAACGTTCGTTGCAAGTGTAGATTGGCAATGGAAAATTATTTAGTCTTTGTCGACGTTTGGTCGAATGATAAAAATTAAGATAAATAAATTTTGTATCTTACGTTGTGGAATTCACACTCTAAGTTTAAATAAGAATCTAATTGGCAAGGTGGTGAGTAACGTTCGTTGCAAGTATAGATTGGCAATGGAAAAATATTTAGTCTTCGTATTTGTGGTTTGTTGTAAAGTTTTACAATGTAAATAGAGTAATCGAAAGAGGATCGAAGATTAAACAATGCATTGCTCGATCATTTTTATACCGAACTGATTGCGACTACGCAACATTTAAGCGAGTTTTCTCACAAACTCGATTCGAATAAATTTAAAATTAGATCTTTGCAAACAAATTTTAACTTCACTTGTGTACGGTACTGGTTTTATTCGTTTTTAGAATATGTATATAAATCTTCGTATTCCCGTGATAAAGACGTTAAGGAAATGAACAATTTTCGTATGACATTTAGTTATCGGGAATTTTGAATTATCGAAAGTGATCGATTTAAATTCTATCGGTACCGATAACTATCAATTCTGCAGCTTCGTAGTTTAGTGCCACGGTTATTCTCGAGCAGAAAATAACGTGATTATGCATTTCATTTGTAATATAGGATAGTTTATACGATAATCTCTAATTTGATTTTTTAACGATAATTTTCAAGTTTCTATCGCAAAATTCACATTTTGAACTTGAATTATTGATTCCTTCTTTTAAATCAAACATTCTTGGAATTACATTTATTTAACATTAATTAATTACTGCTATTTTTATGCTTTAATATGGAAACGCCTTCTACACTGGGTAAGGAGAGTGGTAGAATTTGACATGGAGTTTTTTCTACTAGGAGAATCAAATTTGTTCATACGAGATTCTGTTTTTGAGGAAATTGATTTTGAAAATTTGTAGGACACGAATACGATGGAACACGATTTGGTTAATGTGTCTGTTATCGTTGCTAATTATTTCTATTCGCGTTGGTATGTGTAAACATTCGTGATACTACGGTATCATCCGTTATAATTAAACAGAAAACAATTAATATTATACCAACATCAATATTCACGAACATCAACGAAAAGTGACAATATTTCACTCCAAATATTTACAAAATCAATTTTCTAGAAATCAAAGAGTCGTATACCAAGGGTGAACAATTTTTATTCCACATTTTCGATTTAATTTTCCATAAAAAAATTTGTCCACGAAGTTGTATTCCTCGTTCTCTCGTTCATTATTTATAATCTTGTACTTTTATTTTTTATTTAACGATTTTAACCCGCACAGTTGTAGCAAGAGAAATCAACCCTAAGGAAGGAGCAATTTCTAAAAAAATGTTTCGTTTTGCACTAAATTGAATAAAAAGTATTTAATTTATTTACTTTTCAAAAATTCCATTAAGTGTATTTGCTAGTAAATAATCTTAGATACACCTCTCTGTGCATATCGGTAAGATTTTTAACGGGAATGTAAATAAAATATTTTCCTTAAATTCACTATGAAACGGAAACTGTTCGCGATCGATATCAAGGACTCACGTGCAGACTTTCCTTTGAGAAATCAATCTCACTACGGGAACAGTTGCGTTCAGTAATTTTGCGTCTGGAAATTTCACGTAATAACGGGACTCCGAGTCCCTCGTATCGTCGTGGAGAATCGCTTTCGTTGTTTATTACCATCGTCGCGAGAATTGATATCGGAACTTCCGTTTCAGCGAAGTTTGCGAGGGAAAAAGTCGTCAGCTGCAATCTTTGCGTCGCGAATCACTTTTTCTTCCCGCGTTCCGACGGCGCCGGTTTCGATGAAGGGGAGATAATCGAGGGGCTGCAGTGAAACGCGAAACTTTCGCTAGTTATTCGGCGTTGTCGGGATAGTTAGTCCGACGTGATTGGAAAATATGCGACAACACGGCGTTCCTTGATGCATTTCAAATTGCGCGCGCTCGAAAGGGATACGTTCTAGCTCGGTTATCAGATGTGACGCGATGCGAACGAAAGGGAAGAAACATTAGCAAATTATATAGTGCAAAAGAGATTTTGGCAAACAGTAGCAAATTATGTAATGTAAAAGAGAGTTTTGCAAAGAGTAGTAAATTATGTAGTGTAAAAGAGATTTTTGCAAACGAGTAGCAAATTATGTAGCGTAAAAGAGATTTTTGAGAACATTAACAAATTATATAGTGTAAAAGAGATTTTCGAGAACATTAGCGAATTATGTAGTGTAAAAGAGATTTTTGAGAATAGTGGCAAGTTATGTAGTGTAAAAGAGATATTTGAGAATAGTGGCAAGTTATGTAGTGTAAAAAAGATTTTTGAGAACATTAGTGAGTTATATAGTGTAAAACAGATTTTTGAGAACATTACATTAGTAATGTATCGTAATGTTTGACGACGTTTGGTGACATTTATTACGTAAAAAGGAAATATTTCCTGACACAAGTGTGCCTTGACATTTTTCCATCGTTTCAAAGAATAGAGTGAGAGACATAAATTGAACGATGACGTTCCGAATACTTTATATAGCAGTAAGAAACGATTCGATAGAGTTTAGAAAAATGTCTTTGTTTAAATTTAGGAGAGAATATTCAAGACCGTAGTAGTACGAGTCAACGTTCCGAGACAGTGGAATTGGTCGCTGTTCTGTCAACCTCTGTTTCTACAACTTTCGTATTTTATTATAAATTTTGTCATATAACGAATAATACAAAATTATTCTCGCAGACTGTAGATCGTGTTTGAAATAATGTCGATGTGATTTACGGTTGCACTGTGTTTCAAAACACTTCGATCGATGAAATTGAGCTATTCGATTTTTTAGATTTACACTGATAATAGTTAATTCAAACTATACACTTGCGAAGAGCGAAATGATCGTTAAATACCGACGTTTGATGCACAACAAAATGTCTAATAAATTAATTTTATATCTTACAGCACGTATTTCCTTATTTGCTTCATTCACTTTCGTCTTTCATGAGCTATAAAAAAGAACCAATGCAAACAACCATTAAGGCACCGAAATACTTAAATTACTAGTCTATGATAGATCGAGTTGTTAGTTTAGGCCAGGGTGTCGCCGCTTGTTTATTCATTAGTGTAGGATATAGAACGTGGTCAAATTTAGGATGACATTTATTTATTGACACGAAATTAACAAATTGGGGGAATTTCTTGAAAATTACACGACAGTCTTGATGAAGTTTAAATTTCCAATTTACATATACAGTATCCAACTATACGAAACACAGTCACGTGTCATTAACTAATAGAAGTAAATAATATTACATTTTTCCGATATATTTACATAAATACACTAAGCATGGATTAGCAAGATTCGTTCAATGAAAACGAAGTCAAACACGATCTCGTTCGAAATATTCTACACGTAGACCCGATTTGATTTCTTAAAATGGCATACTATGTTGTAGATTATGCGATATAATATTTTTTATAAATTAATAATTAATTACAGTAGCATCAGTCACGACGGGGCGAAATTTTCATTTAAACTGTATGCTCGCTTGTCAAAATCCAAACTAATTTCATATTCAACATTTTTTTCTACCGCCCATAACCAGATGTTTCGTTCATAACTTTGAGGTTAGATTTCACCCCTGAAGGCAAACATCAACTCAAAAAGGAAATATACTTCTAATATTCTTCAATGCTTTGTTTGTGTGCCAAGTTACAACAAAATCAAAGATTGGCAATTTCGGATACAACCTGAAAATTTGAATACGCTTCTAATATTTTCCAATGTTTTGTTTGTGTGCCAAGTTACAACAAAATTGAAGATTGACAATTTCGGGTGATGCACCGACACGAAAGAAAATTTGAATACGCTTCTAATACTTTTTAATGCTTTATTTGTGTACTAAGTTACAACAAAATTGAAAATTGACAATTTCGTGTGATGCACCGACACGAAAGAAAATTTGAATACGCTACTAATATTTTCCAATGTTTAATTTGTGGTCTAAGTTACAACAAAATTGAAGATTGACAATTTCGGGTGATGCACCGACACGAAAGAAAATTTGAACACGTTTCTAATATTTTCCAATGCTTTATTTGTGGCCTAAGTTACAACAAAATTGAAGATTGAGAATTTCGGGTGATGCACCGACACGAACGAAAATTTGAACACGTTTCTAATATTTTCCAATGCTTTATTTGTGTCCTAAGTTACAACAAAATTGAAGATTGACAATTTTGGGTGATGTACCGACACGACAGAAAATTTGAATTGCTTGTGGGGTAAGTGGATCAACGGTATCCGAAACATGTAACTTCTCGTCGACTTGTAGCGATAAATCGTCTCGTTGTCCCAATCCAGGGTGTTGCCGCGTAATTCGAGTCGCGTGTTCAACAAATTGGGGCGAATATTGCCGAGAAAGAGACAACGAAGAGTGCGTAATAGCCGGCGACGCGTACGAAAGATTGATGCGGCACGAGGCAGATACGAGAAGAATCAAAATGGAAGAGGGATAAACGTACCACGGGGTATGAGAAAAAAATAACGAAAAAAGAGAGAGAGAGAGGAACCCACGGATCAAGCGTGGTTATTAAAGCGCAGTTATTACAGGATTTTTCTACCTTATAAGCTCTGCACTCGTGAGCGTATAACACGCGTTATTACTTCCCGTCGCCGCCTTATTTCGTGCAAATGAAATACGAAACTGTGCTAATCAGGCCAGTTGCAGCTACGTATCGAAACAATCTACCGTGTTTACATCTGGATGCTTCATCTGCAAGGGTCGATTTCGTGTTTCGAACGAATACTTACCGATGTGTGCCCAGTGTTTTCTTTCCCCAGGAGTCGGTCTTATTCAAAATACGGTTCACAGTTCAATGGCGGATCTCGTAGACTTCTTAAAAAACTACCGTGCCGGACCGACATGACCGGAATAAACTCGTTTAATTTTCTCGAAAATTTATCCCTATGAGCTACAGTTTCTTCTGCTTAGACTGTGGTGTAAAAGACGTCAGATCGAATATAACGTTGTATTTGCGATCGAGGCGAATTTTAGTTCCGGACCGACGTAACTGAACGACACCGAACCGATGTGACTGGACCAATTTCGCTTAATTTTCTCGATAATTCGCAACCACGAACTTATAGCTTTTTTACTCGTACGTAATCGACAGATGTAACGTTAGATTTACGATTGGGGTGGATTTTATTTGCGAACTGACGTAACTGCATGACACCGAACCGATGTAACCGAACCAGTCGCGTTCTATTTTCTTGAAAACTTGCATCACCTTTCTTAATAACACAAACTTAATATACACCAAACGATCGAATAGAATTTTCGATTTTTTTCGATTCGAGAGAATATTACAAAAAGTACAGGGAATATAGTAGTTAGTAAATTCATACGGGACACATCGCGTATAATCGATAACGTCAATTCCTTGAAAATATTCCAAGAAGTTTCCTTCACTCTTTGTCATTCCACGTTTATACAAGGCTTCAGAACTGCCACAAAATGACGCAGAATGACTTTATTTCGAACAAATAGTGCAAAGGAGAACTTGAGGTAGGGAGAGACTTTCCACGGTACGTCGTAACTAGATTGCTATCGTTTTTGCGGACAATACCACTGTAGGAGGCAACACGGTTATTGGAAACGCCTTGTTGCGCGTGAAATTTGTCGAGTGACGTTCTTTACAACGAAAGCGATACAATGGAATATCGCGATTTTTATGAATCAACGTGGCACGAGCATTGTCACGCTTTTGATGCTTCTTCGTGTGTTCGTCGATTGGTGTTTATCCCGTGTCGTCGATATAACAATTTATTAAACATCAATAGCTTAAAGCGTTGATACCTCGCTAACGTCGTGAATGATGTACGACGCGACGTAAATTTTGACAGTGAGAGGCCTAAGTGGATGGAAACGGAAGTCGTTGAACGTTTACTTAAATTAACGGGTAAACACGACTACTTTTATACTCCGCGTGAACGATCTTTCCGTCAGAAATATTAAAGTCGAACATCTTAGAGCTATCGGAGGACACGAATTATCGATCAGATATTTTGTCTCTTCTTTCCGTGAAAAACAGTTCAAAGACAGTCTCAGGAAGAATTTCATCTTGATCGAGTGCCTCGGAGAAGAAATCAATACAAAACCGTGAGACTAACTGTCAATAACTTGCAACGAAGAATGGTACGATTTGCTTCAAATATTATTTATACAGGTTGTATAATTTTTGATAGAATTGACGACAGTTCATTTCTGGTTAGAAAATCAATTGAAAGTGTACGATGCTAATTTCGCGTGCAAATCTTCATTCGCGAGATAAACGACTTTGAAAATCATTCAGTGCAGGCGCAGTGTGGTGCAGTGCTACGCCATTGTGTGCTGCGCGCGCAGCGTGTTGCCATTAATGAGTGCGCGTGCACAACGTGCGGTTCGAAGTTGATTTTCTCGAGAAGGGAATATCGTAGGAAAAAATTGTATTCGACAATTTCGATTTACTTTTGGACAAATTATTCGATCGTATTATCGTTTATATCGTGTTCTGTATTTCGGTGGATTAAACAGAGCAAGAATCTTCAAAAAATCACTACACGGAAGTGCGTTGCCTCTGGGTGACTAAAGTTAGGAGAACATCGTAAAGGGCAGCCAAGTGGCAGAGACACGGTGGTCTAACGAGGTTTAATTTCACACCGGGGGGCACGTTTCTCGTCTCCCGAGAGAGGAATATCGAGAAGTGACTTTAATCCCATTTCTGGGCTACGAAGTACCTGTTCACGAGTTGTCGATAAGATCGATGATAATAACGGGAGCAACGTATCCGAACCTTCCTCGAGTGGGGTTGTGATAAAGTGTAGTTCGTCAACAAACGTTAATACCCTTTTGTATTGTTCCGTTGGTCATTCGTGAGGATCTTCAACGGAAGCCTGTCAATGTTGAAGAAACAATTTAGCCACGGTGCGAGTTGTTTCTGGTTACTCATTTGGGTTCGAGATTTTTGCTTCGACGATTATAGAAATTATAGTTTCTTGGCAAACCCGTGAGAAAATTGAACATATGACACAACCGATCAATTGATATAGTAACTAAGCATCCACGATTAAGAAAACAGAGATTCTAACTCGTGAAATGATTCTAAAATTGACCAAGAAAATTCGTGGCGTTTTTATGGCCAGACTCCATAAATTTTACATTCGAGTTACAAGTTTGGAGTACAAATAAAATTGGAAGAAATGTCCGTCGGATGGTGACTCGACGAAAGGAAATGAAACTAGCCTATCCTGGCTAGTTTATTTCGCCGAGAAGAAAACTCGATTTCATTAACGTGAAGGAAAAGGAAGACACGTGGGTGTCCGTCAACAAGGGTGACCAAGCTTGATAGGGAAAATAAGAGACAGCTTAAAATTTAATTAGCGAATCGCCGATGGCTCTCGGCCTGGGGCACACCGAAGGGTGCGTTAATCTCATTTCCGGTCACGGAGTGGATCGCAGAAAAGCATCGAAGATACTCGAGAGACTCGACATCCTGCTGGGACCAGAAATGCCCGCGTAACTTTCGCAATCGGTTCGTGTGTCCTTTCCGCGGTCCACAGGATTCCCCTTTTTCTCGGCCAACTTCATCACTCGCACTTCCGCTACAAATTCTACGAATCGGCCACGAGCAGCCTGATTTACCACCGGCGTCGGGAGACCTCGACAGTCGCTTTAAATCACCCAAAGGGTGGTTCCCCGGAGAGTGGACAGTCTGTTCGTAACGACAAATCGTCCGACACGGTTCCCTCCTTCTCGATAATCTGGAAAAAGTGACCTGGTGATTTTCGAACGGATCCCTAGGTTATTGGCGATGATCGTTCATTTCGAGGTTAGTCTGATCATCGAGAAGATATCGTACAGAGGAAGCAGATACCATAGAAGTGATCGTTGAATATCTTCAGAGATGTCAGGGTAGAGAGTCTGAGGTAGATCTAGATTAAGGTTTGATTGTATCTTGTGCTAGAATGATGTCATGGTCGAATTTTATCAGGTTTGGTAAGATCTAACTTGGAATGATTAAATCTGGATCAGGCTTTGGGTTATACTCGAAAAGGTGGTAGAAATGGTTCTGGATAACGGCCACCTACCAGGAAGCATAATGCTCGATGTTATCAGCTACTTCAACTCCTTGGGTTAAGAAGAGATTTGGGTCACCACCGATCTGCTGCGGGAACACCGGTTCTGTTTCCAAGTTTTGCCAAGTTTTGCCAAGTTCTACTATTTAGTACTGTTGCAATGTCTTAAGTTACATCTGAGTTAGGTTTAGTGCTATTATTGCATCTAGGTCTAACTTGGGTGTACTACTAGTATTTCTAAGTCTAAATTGAGTGTACTACTAGTATTTCTAAGTCTAAATTGGGTGTACTATTAGTATCTCTAGGTCTAAGTTGGATGTGTTACTAGTATTTTTAGATGTAAGTTGGCTGTACTAATAGTATTTGTAAATCTAAGTTGTGTATCTCTAAATCTGAGTTGGCTACAATACTATTAGGTTGTTCGGAAAGTCATTTCGTTTTTTTTTTTTTTTTGTGAAAATGAAACACGATTTTTTTTAGAGTGTATAAACATTTTATTAAATTATATATTCTCCATTTTGGAAAACGAAATGACTTTTCGAACAACCCAATAGTATTTTTAGATCTAAGTTGAGTGTGCTACTAGTACCTCTGGGTTTAATTTTGGCGTGCTACTAGTATTTCTAGGTCTAAGTTGGATGTACTGATAGTATCTCTAGGTCCAAGTTGAATGTAGTATTAGTATTTCTAGGTCTAAGTTGGGTATGTTGCTAGTATCTCTAGGTCTAAGTTGAATGTTGTACTAGTATCTCTAAGTCTTGAGTTATATCTGAATTATGCCAGTAGTACTATCTATAATTCTTACATTAACTTTGAGTTGTGCTACAAATTATCTAAGTATAATTCACAATCAATATAACAGTGGGCACCAAAATATCGGAAATGTAATTTACGATATGTCATTTAACGACTTGTATACTTTTAACAGTGCACAAACAATCGTGCTGATAAAATTATTTGTCTTTGACCTTTCAATTTGTATGATTGGTCTTCTTCAAATTGGAGTTCAAAAATTATAATACATACTGGTGGGACGGTTAATATTACTGGTCGGAAAATGATTCATCGAGTAAAAATCGATCGATAATGTAGAATAAATTCTTCTGTACCAAGTAGCACTCGCTCCTATCTCTTGATTTAAAGAATCTCGTTGTAAACTATTAATTTGATTCAATATTGCGTTCATTGTACAATATTCGCAACGTTGTACTTCGTATTCGATCATTTTTGGTATCTTCTTTACCATCGGTTTCAACTATTAGTATCTACAGAGCTACCAGGGATGGCGCGACAGAGTAACCGTGAGTAGACATACTGTTTGCATCGAGAACTTTGGACGACTCTGGAGAAAATGTTCAAATTCGAGTCCCCTCGTAAACGAAACTCCCTACAGGGAAATCTTATTCTACATTTTCGATTCGTTTTCACACGAGGAATCATCCCTCCCCGAATAGTACCATTTTCCCTCGGCCCATTCTCGATAAATCCGCATCCCATCCACACAACATTTCATCTCCTTTCGTTTCTACAAATTTCAAATCACTTCTCCAGTTTATTTATCTTTTTTTCGCGTAATTTCCATCCGGAACTGTCGATACACCAGATAGCGACCCATTTCGAAACAGAACAGTACTCATTGATACCCTACAAGTCCTTGAAACCTACTATCGCGGACAATCAGTTGGCTATAGGTCGGATTATGTAAACGTGTGTTTCGAGACCGCGCGATACCTTTCCGTCGATCAATCAAAAACGCACATGGGAGTAAAACAGGCTCGAACATCGAATGGGAAACGATTTATTGAAAGAAATGCATTTACCAAACGCTGTAATTCGGTGCAAACGTGCACCAATTTGGCCGATATCCGATATCCTCGAGATGAATATCTTTCCATTTATTGTTCCATCGTCCCTCGTGTCGTTTAATTTTCTTTCGAATACTCGTTGAACGCCGGGTATCTCGGTTTCGAATTTTTCACAACGGCCACGATAATCTTCTCTAAAAGATATCGTCCCGCACCGAGTGAAGTTCCTTAATCCGGCAGGAACTCACCAAGGACTTTCGAGAGTTCCGATTTAATCTCGAGTTTTAAGCTCCACGGCGACGATACCGTGCAGGTATCTGTCAAAATGTTAAGTGGAATTCTTCCAGGCTGTGCGAACGTGATAATCTGAGCAATTTTATACGGTACGATTTAAATATAGACTAGCATACTGGATTACTCGTTGACGGGGATATTGGATTTAGGTAACTCTAGGTTGTAGTGTTTCGTTGAATTCACTGGTCTGTCGAGGATACCGATTTTGTATTAAATTAATCTCGTTCCATGTTGTACGATTCGGTTTTCTTCTCGAAAATCCCGACTGGTTTAATCGAAGTGGCTCGTAGAATTTTATTCAAGCATTCGATTCAATGAAACGTTAGAACTACCACTTGGACATCACTACGAAGAACATTATTGTATTTGATTCAAGTACCAGGTTGAATTCTTTTGTAAAGTTTTTTCTTCTAGACAATTCGTACACACTCTATGGTTATAGACCAATCGTTGATGTTGCTTCTCAGTCTAATACCATCGATTGAATCTTCGTATCTAAAATTAGGTCTGCGTACTGTTGCACGAGGGACTGCCAAAGTCAGGAGAGATTCTCGGTAAACGCGAAAGTTACTTAATTTTAAAGTTCGCGAGCACTTTGTCGTTCAACGAATGATTTTATGCGGGAACAATGGACGCGTTGGAGATCTTTCGTCATTCATTGTTTTACTTATCGCGATCATTTTCACCGATAGTTGCTTATGTTTCGTGGAACACAGGACAAGCATTCAAACGACGTCTATCGGCTCGTATACATGTCGTTTATACGATCGAACGAAACGAAACTATGAGGCAACGCAAAATTGAACGTGACGCGTGTAAAAAACAAAAAAAGAAGAAAAAAAAACAGCTACGCGTGCTATCGTGTACCGTCGATCGAATAAACTTGATTTCTCGCTCGAGCAAAATTAGAAATTTTATTACCGTCGGGCTTTTCGTGTTTGCTGATTTTCCAGAGCTTCGAATTTCGATGGCCTCGCGAGTCACATCGCTCTGACTACTCACATCGATAAAAACATTGATGTGAAATTATTTATTCCGATATTTTCGTAAATATTTATATTTCGTTTTGATTCGATACGAATCGAATTTGGTAATACTAACAAAAAAAAAAAGAATAAATAAATAAAAGGAGAAGATTCTTCAAATGAACAGACGAGATCGGTTCGGTGGGCTCCAGTCACATCGGTTCGAAAGATTCCAGTCACATCGGTTCGAAGGACTCCAGTCGTATCGGTTCGCGAACAAAATACGATCCTATCTTGAATCCAATGTTATATTTGACTCTTTGACGTTATAAAAGCCACATTTATACTGAAGAAGGAATCTTAAACGTTTACTTTTCAAATATACAATCACCTTAAAAATGATCATACAGTATTTCACAAAATAGGAAAGTCCGATAAAAATAATATTATCGTGCCGATAATCCTATAAGAATTCAATTATTTCTCTATCGAAGGTAGAAATATTTCTATGGAATAACAATATTTATGTATCAATGAATAATCCAGATTTAAAAACTATTCTTTCATGGAAAACAACTCGATGCTGCATTTCTACGTACAGAGAGTACTTGTGGATAAAGTAATCGGTACTGTTTATATCCTGGAGATAAGATTTCCGTTCCATGTTTACTGTCAAACTTGAAAAAATATTAAATAAAATTTTTCCTCAGATACGAATAGATTAAACTTTGCAAGAAATTGTTTCGGTTGTTGTCACATTGTCGGTCGTCCATTTTACATACAACGATTTATATTTCTAACTCACTTTGGTTTATCACAATGTATCGCTTATGCATCAATACGTGAGACTGACTGTACATTCTATTGTACAGTCTGTTTGATTCTATTCAACGAGTTACTCACACTCTCTGTACGCGTTATCTTCGCTATTGTTGCGAATACTTGACACGTCAAACGAACAAATACTCTCTTTGCTACTAACTGAACAACATTTCTAAATGTTGATCGAATTAACCTGGTTGCTGAGCCTCGATATTTCGTAATTTTTCCATATCGATCCAACGCTCTGCCCCTCGTCACCCCTTGTTTGCATACACGTCTGCACACGGCCGGTAATAATCTACTTCGTTATGCTGGATATCGTGTATAGTACACCTCTGTCAGAACTCTGGCCATTTATCGCGCACGGACGCGGAAATTGAGCCGGGAAACGCGATTGGTAGAGAAAAATTTCTAGACACCGTAAATTCGGTCCAATTTTACAAATCTGAGATTAACAAAGTCAAGAGCGACACGCGTTCGTTACGTTTTGTTTGTTTCGCTGTTAGAATTGTGCGTGAAAATTAATTTTGAGAACAATACGTGTTGTACGTACACGTGCACGTGTACACATCAAATTGTATCGACTCGAAGAACTTCATACATAGAGGATTATACAATGAAAGCAATACAACTTTACGAATTGGAATGAAATCGAACTTCGAATCGAAACTAAATGAAAACCATGAAAAGTAAATCGATGCTTGTTGTTTTATTTCGGAGTGCACTCGATGTGTATTGTACACGAACTGAAATATTATTTAAACATTATTTAAACATTCGATGTGTATTGTACACGAACTGAAATATCATTTAAACATTATTTAAACATTCGATGTGTATTGTACACGAACTGAAATATTATTTAAACATTATTTAAACATTCGATGTGTATTGTACACGAACTGAAATATTATTTAAACATTATTTAAACATTCGATGTGTATTGTACACGAACTGAAATATTATTTAAACATTATTTAAACATTCGATGTGTATTGTACACGAACTGAAATATTATTTAAACATTCGATGTGTATTGTACACGAACTGAAATATTATTTAAACATTCGATGTGTATTGTACACGAACTGAAATATTATTTAAACATTCGATGTGTATTATACACGAACTGAAATATTATTTAAACAAACACAATGATTGGGTTCGGTGGAGTGAACACTTAGAATACTTTGCAACACTCTCCCTTGCAGTGAAAATATTCTCTTCGCCTTTTGCACTACATTGACCTAGTGAACGCTTCTTGAAACGCGTTGATCAACAACCGAACCAGTAATTTTGAATTTATCCACAAAACGACTACTATTCATTTGAAGAATTTTCTCGCAATGACGGTTCATTCGAAGAATCTTCTCGTTTTATTTCTTTCTTTTGTCAGTATCACCAAATTCGATTACGTACCGAATCAAAACGAAACATAAATATTTACGAAAATATCGGAATAAATAATTTTACATCAATGTTTCTCTCGATTACTAATTATGTAATTTCGATGAGAAATTTTAGTAACTTCAACATCATGAAAATTATTTTTTCGTCCAGACTCGACACTTTTCGAGTAGTAACACCAGTTTGGAAACACCCTGTACATATATCTTAGAACCGAGAATGAAGTGGTTCGCCGTATATTGGTTACACAACTATACACCAACAGCGAGAAACTTCCCAGGACGCGGAACTCGGCGTGATCGATGCACCCTAAACGTATCATAAAAGCCGTGAATAATTCATCGATATTTCCGCATGCTTTCACAACATTGAAAAGGTTCCCGCATCGCTTCAAAACGACGCATCCCAAAAAACTCTCGTAAATAGCATGCGAAAAGGAGCCGTGACCTTCTGATAAGAGCGAACTGTAAAACGTGAACCATCCAAAGAGATTGCGCATCGTCACGCTCGGGTTCTCCCGTGTTCTATTTTATTTTTGAAAAAAAAAAAAAAGAAAGAAAGAAAAAGGTATCCCTGCAAAATGGAATTTACTCGACGGGAATAACGCGAGCGAAGTCGCTGCTGCTGCAAGTATCCGTGAAATAAAAACACGAAGCTGGGAGTAATTAAAAAATAAATTACCGGTGTCGCCTGGAAGCTTAACGACCGAGGCACCTGTTGCGAGGATCGATTCCGTTTCACGGGGTGTTTCTGTTTTTAAATCGTGTTTTCGAATTTTCATCGATTTCTCGATAAGAGACCCGTACGACGTCATTGATCATTCCTTTTTTCGGCATTTTAGCTGTCCTTTGAATTTTACACTATTGTATTTCTTCCCTGTTTGCTTCTTTGCTCGTTTATCTACTTGTTTGTAATAATAATTATCGATCGAATAAATATAGAAAATTTACAGTGCGTCCCAAACGTCACCGGTCGATTTCAATTTCGCGTTATTCTTAAAACGTCGAACCGATTTACTCGAAACTTGACACATGTCATCTAGACAGATGGGGAATTGATCGTGGAAAAGTACACGGTGAAAGAACGCGTGAAAATTATTCAGGCGTATTGCGAAGAATCGCGATCTTTAATACTAACGATTCGGGCACTTCGTAATCGTATCCCTCGAAATCATGTGCCGGCGGAAAACACTGTGCAAAGTTTCGTCGTTAGATTTATCGAAACTGGTTCAGTTGAAGATCTGAAAAAGTCACCGCGTTTTCGTATCGCTCGTTCGAGTGAAAATGTTGCTGAAAATGTGCGAGAAATCCCGGACAAATCGATTCGACACCGTTCTCGGGTACTGATCATTTCGAGGACCAGTTTGCAAAGAATTTTGACAAAAGATCTTCATTTGCACGCTTATAAGATTCAATTGTGCCACGAACTTAAACCATTGGACCATATCCAAAGTCGTAAGTTCGTGGATTGGGCGTTGCAGAAGAAAGAAAACGATGATCATTTTTTCGACAGAATTGTCCTTAGCGACGAGGCGTATTTTCATCTAGATGGTTACTCGAATAAACAAAATTATCGCATATATGGCTTGGAAAATCCAAGACAGGTTGAAAAATTGCCAATGCATCGAAAGTGAGTCACCGTTTAGTGTGGTTTTTGATCAATAGACGCGATCCGGCCACTCTTCTTCGAAAATGATGATGGAGAAATGGTTATATCAAATGTGAATGTGAAACGGTATCGCGACACGTTGACAGGCTATTTCCAGCGTCAATTGAAAGGTCTTGACTCGGCTGATTTTTCGTTTCAGCAAGATGGTGCTTCTTGCCACACAGCGAACGAAACACTGGCACTGTTGCAAACAAAATTTCCGCAACGTGTCGTTTCTCGAAGAGGTGATGTCAATTAGCCACCGAGATCGTGATATTTGACACCTTTGACCTTTTTCTTTGGGGTCACGTCAAAGGTAAAGTTCATGCGGACAATACAGAGACAATTCCAGAACTGAAAGACAACGTCGAACGTGTCATTGGTGAAATTGATCCGAGTTTGTGCGAAAACGTCGTGAAAAATTTTGGAAAAAGATCGGTGGTCTGTAAAAAAAACCAAGGTGAACATTTGGAAGATTTCTTGTTTTATTATTAACTCCCAAGAGTTGTACTTTTCAACCAAAAAAAAAATATCAAGATTATTTAAACCGTTTGAGTTTTATTCAAAAAATAAATCGACCGGTGATGATTGGGACACCCTCTATATCCTCGTGTACATTTCGTCCTGACATCCGTGTTCAAAACCGTTTGAGTTTTATTCAAAAAATAAATCGACCGGTGATGATTGAGACACCCTCTATATTCTCGTGTATATTTCGTCCTAACATCCGTGCTCAAAACCGTTTGAGTTTTATTCAAAAAATAAATCGACCGGTGATGATTGGGACACCCTCTATATTCTCGTGTATATTTCGTCCTAACATCCGTGCTCAAAACCGTTTGAGTTTTATTCAAAAAATAAATCGACCGGTGATGATTGGGACACCTTCTATACGCTTGATTCGTCGATGGACTAAATTTTTCAATTTCTCCCTCAAATGAATTTTTTTCATCCGCTATCGTACAACTTGTACCACGACATCCAACGACTGAGATGGAAGTCAAACAAATGAAAGTCACTCGGGGGGTGAGATCTGTTGAGTAATTCCCATTTCCCAGAGGATGGAATTATAAAACTAATTTATCAGGATAAATGTATGGACGTGGGAGGGTCGTGTGTAGCAAAATATAGCTCCCGAGGAATAACGATTTTATAATAAAATTTTTCTTAATTATTGACCATTCGTAGGAAAAATGAGAAACCCAAGGCAAGAATTCATTCTATTAAAAATACAGCGAAATTGGGTGAAGTAACTATTTAGATTGTAGAAAACGGGAGATTTTTGAACTACTACGGTGCGATTAGGCATACTGTACGATCACGAGAACCCTAACACACCTAACACCGATAGAAAATCAGTTTCATTGCTAGAACAAAATATGGACTTTGTCCAAAGAAACAAAAACCCACGAAACAACACAGAACTTCGATCAACCACTGCCAATCAATAACACGAAGAAGAAAGATCGAATAATTATAACAAAGCTGAAAACAGGATACTGTAAACTTACACACGAGTGTAAAAACTCGTAAACTAAAATCACAACTGATCATATACTAATCGAATGTGAAAGATGCTACACCCAAAGACAAGAACACAAGATAACATCGTCTACAATCTTGACGTCACAGAAACAAGTAGAAAATGCCTTGAAATATCAAACAGAAATGAACAACTACCATAAAATGTAACCACATTAAGAAAAAAGAATTCAGCATCAAGATCGATGCGACGTTATACACGAGTGAACGAAAATTACATTGCTCTGCAACACTCGCGATCTAGGATTCTTGGATAGCCAAGGATCACGTGTAGGTTAGATCCAATAACGGATCAGTTTTCCAAGAATACTCAGGAATTCCAGGGGAGTATCAGGAAGAGAAAGTGGAATCCTGATTTTCGCTTATCGTCGCATAAATGGGCCCACTTTTGAAAATATATTCACCCTCGTCTATTAGAAACGTGACGATAAAAGGTTCACTCCGTTGATGGGATTTGTTTTCGAAACACCGATATGGGTCATCTTCGAAATAATTCACCGCGTGGGTACAATTTATCGAGACTTTGATGGATTCTTTCAGAACTTCCGTACCCTTGGAATGGCGGTCCTGGCCCTTGGAAATTAAACGAAGTCTGGGAACGCGTATTCGAGCTTTCGTGTACTGGCCTCGGCGGAATTGCCACTTTAAATTGCGGCAGATTTAATTTTCAAGACATCTTACGAGAAATGAAATCTCGGGAAAACGTTGCCGCTGAATATTTCACGGGTTTCGTAAACTGGATCTGACAGCCTAATCGAAGTTATTAACAGTAGGAGTAAATTCATGAGGACGCATAGACGTGATGGTATCAGGATCGGTGAAACTGTTCGTTATTTCTCGCGTGCGTGCATCATGATGATTTAGAAAATATTAATAAGAGGATTGTACTGGAAAAAAACGAGCAATTAACTCTTGGGCCGGTACTGCGTTGTTTCGTGGATTTCTAAATTAAAATTGCACTTGGTATTCACGGTGGTTTCCAAATCAGAACTGCCCTGCCCCGTACAGAGTGATTTAGAAATACGTATCCACACTTCAGAAGATATATCTACACAATGTGACGAGTAAAAAATATTCTGCGAACGTTTATGTTGTACCATTTAGTCTTCGAGTTATAAATGATCGAAAACAATGTTTAAAATGTTAAAAAAACAGAAAATCGATTCTTCGAAGTTGGAGTACTAAAATACTCCTTTAAAGGGAATCTGGTACCGTGTTACAGAGAAACGTGAACAGTGTCGAGTAATTTTTACTTGCGATTAAAACGTTTCGACACCGTTCTCAATTTTTTCCAGAAATCATTTTCTCGGCTGTACACGTTGAATCGTTGGTTTTCGTTGAATAAATAATCGATTTTAAACAGCCCCGAAATGAAAATGTCGACGAACAAAGGGTACACTGAACATTTTCTTCGATCATTCGTAATTCGAAAATTGAGGTATACGTGCGTTCGTGAGAGATTTTGACTCATCTCAGTGTGTAGATTCACTCTCTGAAGCATGAACACGTATTTCTGAATCGTTCTGTACGCGGTTCATAGAGTTTTCACTCACAACTATCCCGATCGATATAGATAGACATTCACAGCATCCTCAGGTAGTTTCCGTTTACGAGAAGGAGGCTAACGAGTGTTTACATTCCCATTCGAGTTTGCAGTCTACTAACTCGCTTACGTCATTTGTCCCTACCATCGCACGCATTGTCGCTATTGGCCAGGGACGGTGACGGAGATCGTTAGCAGCCAATAGCGTAAGGGTGCTACTAGATTTTAAACTAGAGTGGGGATGTAAAACCTTAGCCTTCTTCTCGGAGACGGACAGTACCATTCGATTATGAAAAGAAGGCACAGCGTGTTTACAGCCTCGCTCCTCCTATAGTCCTTTGCTACTCGTATCGTAAGAATCGTAATTGATCAAGGACCTCCTATAATCCTATGCTACTCGTATCGTAAGAATCGTAATTGGTCAAGGACCTCCTATAATACTTTACTACTCGTATCGTAAGAATCGTAATTGGTCAAAAACAGTGACGAAAACCGACAATGGTGATCCTAAGTTCGAGTGAGAACTAATTCGTAGCAAGGTGCATTGGCGTAGGCACTGAATAAAAGCGTCAAGTATTTATAAACAGAAAAATTTACTTACGATTTATATATTACCGCTGATTCGATAAGTTGCTCGTAATGAAAAAATGAATAGAATTGAATATGCGTAATAATCATTGATGTTTTGAAAATTATTTTTAGCGAAAAGAACTAGTTTGTATTTATTAAAAAATAATATAAATCCGCTTATATTCATTTCCATCCAGATAAATTCTATATAATTACAATTTGCATAAAAATAAAGTCGTACTAAAATTGAAATAAGTACAACATTTTCTGTTTCTTACAAATTCTCCGAGCAGCTGCTACCGTCTGCAGTTTCAGTCTCGCTTCCTTGATTCGGTATTAAATTTATTACAAAACAAGTTTCATTAATTGAGTCACATACCGCGCAGAGAATACGGCTGTTTCGTTGAAGCTGACGACGAGAAACGACTCGAAATTGCGTCTCTATGAAACGCAACGTTGTGCTTGTTTTAATTTCAGTATGACTTGTTTTTATGTAAATTGTAATTATGTAGAGTTTACCTTGATAGAAATGAATATAAGCGGATTTATACTGTTTTCAATACATACAAATTAGTTCTTTTCGCTACGAACAATTTTCAAAATATTGATTATTATTACTCGTATTAAATTATTAGGTTGTTCGGGAAGTCATTTCGTTTTTTTTCTTTTTTGGCGAAAATGAAACACGATTTTTTTAGAGCGTATAAACGTTTTATTAAATTATACATTCTCCATTTTGGAAAACGAAATTACTTTCCGAACAATCCAATATATTCATTTCTTCTTTACGAGCAACTTATCGAATTAGCGGTAGTATCTAAATCGTAAGTAAATTTTTCTATTTATAAATACTTGACGCTTTTATTCAGTGCCTACGCCAATGCACCTTAAGAATTCGTTCTCACTCGAACTTGGGATCACCACTGTCGATTTTCGTCATTGTTTTCAGCCAATGGCGATTCTTGCTTACGATCACAGGAGGAGCGAAGATGTAAACACGCTATGCCTTCTTTTCGTAATCGAATGGTAAATTGGTATCGCGTCTAACCTAAAATGGTACAGCATTTAACGTCAGCTGTAACTTTGTCCCTTGATCGACCAATACCTCAAGTTCTGATCTCATATACTGTGGGACATTGCCCAACAGTTTCATTAATTTCCTAGTGATTTTCATTGAGCTTGGACATCTGCCCACGTGATGTTAATTCCATGGCTCGAATATCACTAAATCGTATCGCTAACCGAACAGAACCAAAGAGCACTCTGTCCATGAAATATTGAACAGCTAATGAGTGGCGATTGTGGTTATGGTGATTCCTCGACAGATCAACGTTTAATCTCTCTTTCTAAATGCAAACACGAATTCCTAATGCTCGATAGATCAGCTCGCTTCAGATATTCGGTACACCTCGTATTGCAAATTTCTTCGATGGATCGATCATTGTCGATCATTAGCGGATTACAATGGTGTCGTGAATCTTTCGAAGGTTTTGGAAAATCTTTTTAACTCGAAAAGCTGGTTTTCGTCAGAAATTACACATACTTCACGATAAACGTAAATACGAATATCTTAGATAAATGAAAATTCGTTTTCCATTTTTTAAATAACTGCAACGGAATTGAAACTTCAGGGCCGAAATTTTGTTTACGTACTGTTGAAAATATTATATATCGAAGATATGGTACACGATATGATATATATCGATGATACGAGGATATGGATTATACGATGTAAATGTTCTCACAATTCTGTTTCCAAATGAACGGAAATGAAGTATGTTTTCAAATTTATTTACACACCGTGAAATTCATAACGAAAGATTTCAATTTTGCAAAATTTTATTTCGATACGAGTTGATTCTTTCGTGAATTCTCCTTCCCTCGTTTCCATAATAAATCGAATCGATAATTCGTAATCAGGAGAAAGCACTTTTCGAAACGAATTGCCACCAAGTTTAATTAAGTACGTGAACATTTTTCTAAATCGTGTGTAAAATACTCTCGTTGTCAAACGAAACATTCTTTCGATTATTATTAACCCTCGCTCTACCAAGACTGGATCTTTTTCGACCCAAAGACACTCTTGCATCGCTCAATTATACCGTTAGTACAATTTTCATTGAAAATGAAGCAAAGTGCGATAAAATAATAGAATCTCTGCTCGTAATATTTGTGCAAGATCAATTTACGGGTCCGTTTGGACCCAGGGTGTGCTCTCATTTGTGGTCGCTTAAACCGTCACTGGTATTGCGAGGGTTGAAAACTAAACTTTTAGCGGTACTCGTTAAAAAATCAAGAAATCGTTTGTCTGTTTAGAATTAAGCAGCGTCAAGTTTGAAAATGAGGTCGAAAACGAGTTTGATAACGTCCAGCGTTGCATTTGTCTGCATGGTGGGAGTGGTTGGGAGATCAGCAGCAGCCATGGAGGAAACCCCGGGTTCTTCTTTGAATCTTCAACACTACAATTCGATGCTGAATTCTGCAGGTCTCGACGAACCCTTCCCCGAGAAGAGGGCGTACACTTATGTCTCCGAATATAAGAGGCTACCTGTTTACAACTTTGGCATTGGCAAGCGTTGGGTCGATAACAGCGACGACAAAGTAAGTTCAAAGCATCGTCCTCTGTCAAAAACTCATTTTTCCGAGATTTGGAAGAATATAACAGTTTGACATTTTCACAACATTTGTACGAAAGTATTATCGATGGATTCGCGAGGATTTCCCGATGGAAATG
This sequence comes from Ptiloglossa arizonensis, assembly GCF_051014685.1. Taxonomy (NCBI): domain Eukaryota; kingdom Metazoa; phylum Arthropoda; class Insecta; order Hymenoptera; family Colletidae; genus Ptiloglossa; species Ptiloglossa arizonensis. Next base: position 8,346,428 of record NC_135048.1, on the reverse strand, counting down.
AGTTCAAGCACGAGCCAGTTTGAAAAATTTTCAAGTAAACGTGTTTAAAAAAATTTCAAAATTATTCGAATAGCGTTTTAATCGTTCGTGCTCAAGGATTTTTTGTTACACGAAAATGAAACACATCGACGAAATATTTCGTACGGAAAGAAAAAATTAATTGTACATTTACTTTGGAACGTCGCTCTTTTATTTCAATATTCTATGTATTATATTTCACCGAGACACGATATTATTATCTATGATCTTTTTTTGAAAATTGTCTCTCAAGTGTAAAGGGTTAAGTGTGTTAAAAGTAGACCGAATATACATTAGTCGCCAGCACGTTGATAATACCGTTGTAAAAATGTAGTTAAAAATTAAAAAATGTTAATTATTATTAATGGACGAAATTTTTCCTAATTTAGCTCTCCAGAGATATCGTTTTTAGACTTTGCTCCATTCGTATTGATGTCCCTTGTAGAATACGTAGAAGTAGGAAAAGAAGATTTAATTTTAAATGTCAAGATCAAGAGCTTCACCTAGACGTGTTTATTCTCGAAGTTCCATACAGTACAATCTCGTTTATCCGAACTTCGTTTATACGAACTAACAATCCTTAGCCTTGATGATAGAAACTCACGAGTGATCATTCAGTGAGTGATGAAATGATTATGAACACTTTCAACCGTAGAATGAAATGAAAAACAAAATTAATCTTACAATTATTGTAAACTTGGTAATCTTCAATTCGTAGCAATATCTTACAACTATTTTAAAGCTTTAACAATAAAGAAAAAATATATGTACTTACCACTATTTGGTCACACCATATTTCTTATGTATAATTATCTGAACACGTTTCTAAATTTCTATGCTTGAGAAATTTGTTAACAGTTTTCTTATATTTCTGGATCGTGATGCCATATGGATATAACTTTCTCAATTGATCGATGTTTATTGCATACGAATGCAAATATGCATTCAATTCCATTCTTGACAAGATTTCAAATAAGTAGTAGTTTCAAAGTATTCATGATAATTTGATCACCCACTCAACATCGAAAAATACCAAAGTAGTAGTTTCAAAGTATTCGTGATCACCCACTCTATATCGAAAAATACCAAAATAGTAGCTTCACACTATTCGCGATAATTTGATCACCCACTCTACATAAAAGAATACCACAGTAGTACTGTCTAAGTATTCATGGTAATTTGATCACCAACTATAAATTGAAAAATACCACTGTAGTAGTTTCAAAGTATTCGTGATAATTTGATCACCAACTCTAGATTGAAAAATACCACAGTAGTAGTTTCAAAGTATTCGTGATCACCCACTCTATATCGAAAAATACCAAAATAGTAGCTTCAAACTATTCGTGATAATTTGATCACCCACTCTACATAAAAAAATACCACAGCAGTACTATCAAAGTATTCATGGTAATTTGATCACCAACTCTAGACTGAAAAATACTACAGTAGTAGTTTCAAAGTATTCGTGATTACTCATTCTGCATCGAAGAATACCACAGTAGTAGTTTCAAAGTATTCGTAATTACCCACTCTACATCGAAAAATATCACAGTAGTAGTTTCAAAGTATTCGTGATTACCTACTCTACATCAAAAAATACCAAAATAGTAGTTTCAAACTATTCGTGACAACTCGATCACCCACTCTACATCGAAAAATACCACTGTAGTAGTTTCAAAGTATTCGTGATAATTTGATCACCAACTCTAGATTGAAAAATACCACAGTAGTAGTTTCAAAGTATTCGTGATCACCCACTCTATATCGAAAAATACCAAAATAGTAGCTTCAAACTAATCGTGATAACTCGATCACCCACTCTACATAAAAAAATACCACAGTAGTAGTTTCAAAGTATTCGTGATTACCTACTCTACATCGAAAAATACCAAAATAGTAGCTTCAAACTATTCGTGATAACTCGATCACCCCTACATCGAAAAATATCGCAGCAACTACCATTCAAAATCACCGTGACGGTAATCTTCAAAAGCATGCGACTCTGATTTTCCAGAGAGGACGTCAATACTCGTTCGGCTTGGGCAAACGGACAAAGCAGTACAGTTTCGGGCTGGGCAAGCGGAACGATAACATGGACTACCCGATCAGAATGAACCTGGAATACGAACCGGTCAACGAAATGGCATTGCGCTCGCAGGAGAACGTGAACGACTTCCTCGAGGAGAAACGTGGCATACAGCCGTACAGCTTCGGACTTGGGAAGAGGGCGGCAGGCGAGACGTCAGGGAACGGGAAGAGACCTAACGACGTGTTCAGCCAGAGATATCACTTTGGCCTCGGCAAGAGGATTCCCGAGGACGAGAACGACACGTTGGAATAAGACCTCGTCGAGGAAGCTTCGCGCGACGGCCATGTCCAAGCTCGCGTAAACGACGTAGCTCTATTTCGATGTCGCAGAGTTCTGTTGTCAGACGAAATATAACGATAACGCACCAATAAAGACACGTTTTGAAGTTTCAACGCCTCCTTTCCGATCTGTTCTTTCCTTACGACTGTGTGGGATGTTTGACGGTATATCCGATTAAAGGGTTACATCTGATTGAAGTCGTGCGTGAAATTCTCGACGAACTCGTTAAAACTGACCCCCGTTTCAGGTGTACAGGCTCGTTCGTTTTCGAGATAAATGGGGGTAAACTGACCGACATTTCTCAAATCGTATTAACGCGACATTTTAATCACGAGTCTCAACGGAAAATGAAAGTACAGTTACAGTTCTAACTGAACGTCACGTGGTACTGGAGAAACTGAGCATTGCACGATAAGAGCCAACTTGGTGGCGCTGGTAGCGCTCTGATCTCTTAACGAGAATATGTGCCACGTTTCCAAGAAGAATGCACATTTTGCTGTAGATGTTCGTTTTAAAGGAAAATTATACAAGAGTTTTTCGTTTACTTTCTTGTGATCTATACACCGATGGCATTATTTCGTTAAGAAATTTTGATCTTAAGTTCGATAACTTTGAAAACACGTGGTCCTGTAAATACCTGAAATTGAGATGTTTCTTAAATAGTTTAAAGGAAAATTATATAAGAGTTTTTCGTTTATTTTTTCGCGATCTATACATCGGTTGCATTATTTCGTTAAGGAATTTTGATCTCAAGTTCGATAACTTGGAAAATACGTAGCCATGTGTATACCTGAAATGGAGGTGTTTTTTAAATAATTTAAAAAAAATTATACAAGAGTTTTTCGTTTACTTTTTCGCGATCTATACACCGGTGGCATTATTTCGTTAAGGAATTTTGATCTCAAGTTCGATAACTTGGAAAACACGTGGCCCTGTGTATACCTGAAATTGAGGGGTTTCTTAAATAGCTCATCGAGACTCGTAACTTGACGAATGATTTATTAACGAAATGCGTTTCATTCTTGCCTCTCTCCTTGCGTGCGAGTTGATCAATTGAACATTTGCAACAGAGAGAATAGCGATGGGTGTCACTGGTTCTTTTGTCTAGATCGAGAATTGATATCCTCGGTGTCTCCTTCCACCTGGTAGAGGTCCGGTATTAACGAGCACATTCTACTTAATTAATAACCAGGCACTAATATTTATATTCATGATAGCGGAACTAAAGTGAAACAGTAATAACTTATAAGTTATCAGTTAGTTACCATAAAAGTAGAATACCATTGTCAATGGAATATCAATGGCTATAAATAATCAAACCTACTTCCCTCTTCGAAATAACCGTTACGTTGATCGGATTGCCACATCATCGAATTGAAATCATCCCTTGCCTGAATTTCGTCGTACGAGAGTAACAATCGGCAGTTGCGGAATCGATCGAGGTTCGTCTAAATGAAATTGAACATCGAAGTTCAGGAATGTCGTCGTTAATTCCGTCGATCGACTTATCCTTTAAACATCCGAACATACGTCTCCTACGAGTCAATATGTCATTTTACATTAAGCCTGATTGTCATATAACGCATAAGATATATGTCTTTGCGTTTCGTCGCGGTGGATCTTGTACGCCGTGTTGCAGAACCGTTCGAACTTTTTGTGTTTAACAGTTTATCGAATAAATGTTCCCCAGTGAAACGTTCGTAAGTTATTCAGACCCTCATAGCCCGAAATTTCAGTCTCCGTGAACCACGGATGAAAAGATATCGCCGTTCGGTTCTCCCTTCCCGCTGCTACATTGAAATCGTTGAAATTGAAACGATTATGATAAACGAAACGAGTCTGTGGCACAGACCACAAATAAATCGGATACGCCCCCCCGTTAGATCTCGATTATTCGACGCAGTTTCCGATCATTGGACTCCAGTAACGCTCGTTTCCATAAAACTCTCTCGTATTGTTCGCGAGGGAGTTCGGTTTCTCGATATTTGCAAAAATTCGAAATTTTAAGCAAACGGTCAAAAGTATTTGATCATTTATTTCTCAAGAATGGATATCTCGTCTTGAAGAGATTCATGTTTGCGACGGTATTAACGATTTTCGAATCATGAAGAGTCGCGTTTGTTACGGAACGTTCACGTTTCTCGTATTAGTGACGAAAGTGTCTGTTGGAGTTGAAAGGTATTGGCTACCGGACTTGGAATGGCAAACTGCTGAGAATTGGATGGACAATCGGGTACCGTTAGTCAACAGCCACGTGGTGTTCCCATTGGATACCAATCACGCCGTGGGTATGGCGAGTTTCGGAAATTTTAAGTTCACTGGTATCGAGCTGGCCAGAACCGGATCTCTGATCTTGCCTAGAAATGGAAATATACAAGTACGTATCGATAGTGGAAAATAAAATGTGGTGTGACAGGTGTTCCCTTAAGAAATATTTGTTCGCTAAACGAGTGAATTAAACAAATTCAACGCTAAAAAGTACCATTATCTTTGGTTATAGAAAATTAAAAGTATTCTTAGATTATTCTTTGGTTTTTAGGTTCGTCGATCCTCTTCAAATTTTTAACAAATATTACAAACATTTTTATTTCAATTATCACCTGTGTAACTTACTGTTTTAAAAGAAATTAAACGATCTTTAATATGTATTATTTGATCACAAATTTTCGAAACGTTTGTTAGAGACAACATCGACGAAATGTTTGTTGAAAGTAACATTGGTGAAATATTTATCAAAAATAGAATTGAACTAAATGTTTATCAGAAATAACAATTTTGATCTCGGGTTTCGGAAAGTTTGAAAATAGATTTCAAAAATTCTCGAATGTAAAATAAATAAAGGTAAACTTTTGTGAAATAAAAACTTATTACGATACTCGAATATTGGTACTCTGGAAATAGAATAGTATTTTTAACATTGTGTTCGGCATTCGACTGTAGAAGAGTCTTCGATTTTCGAATAGTACTTTTCCTAAAATTTTACGATCGTAATATCTTTAAAATCATTGTTTGTGTTTTCGATTTCAACTTGTCTCTGAATATAGCTTCTTCTAGTCGTTTAGTATTACACATGTTCAACTAGAATATTTTAAATCGACCCTGATTTTAATCCACGAGGTTCAGTTTCTTATTTCTCGCGAGTCAATGTTAGAAAATATTAACGTGTCGCAGGAACTTTTGCAACATACGACAGATTACATTGAAGATTGAATTGAAATTTCCTTGCTGGATGCTACTAAGGGTGGAATCGTAAATTTCACTCTTTGATTTGTAAATCAAGACTACCGAGTTGCATTGCGAAACGATAAAAACAAACTACGATCATTTTTTCAAATTTCGATGAAACTTCAAGAAATTGTGGTGTAAAAATCCTAGTGTAAAATTGTTCTGTAAGAATTTCACGAGACACAGAAAACTCAAGTAATAATAAAATATCGAATTAGGTTCAAAAAAAGAAATTAGAAATCATTGTATAATTTTTGTTAAATTCTTTCACGCATTTTACTCGTTACCAGAAGCGTTCTAATCGTAAACTTATAGTTTCTTTAACTCTGGAAATAAAAGAAAAATTTGTCAAAAGCACAGTACAAAAGGAGGCATTTTATTCATATCCTTTAAGCGACTTCACCTAGGAAGAAAATGTCACGAGCATACGATGGCTTCTGTATTGTGTAACTCCTATTGAAGAAGTTGTTCCCCAGCTCCCATAGCTTTCAAGATATTTGAAAAGATGCTAATTGAAGTTGTTTCATCGTCTACAGAGTGACTGAAAAGTTTCCATACACGAGGGACATCAATGTCCCGCAGATATCCCAAAATCTGTTAATATTAAATCAATAACCATACGTGTCGATACTATCAACATACCGGTTGAAGTTGATTTGCTATGTATAGGGTGACTCAAAAGTCTCCATACATGAAGAACATCAATGCCGTTCATATATTTCAAAATCTGTTAATAATAATCAGTATTCGTATATGTTGATACTATGAAAATTCTAGTTGATATTGTTTCGCTATTTATAGGGTGACTCAAAAGTCTCCATACATGAAGAACATCAATATCGTGCATATATTTCAAAATCTGTTAATAATAATCAGTATTCGTATGTGTTGATACTATGAAAATTCTAGTTGATATTGTTTCGCTATTTATAGGGTGACTCAAAAGTATCCATAAGTAAGAGACATCAATGTCGTGCATATATTTCAAAATCTGCTATTAGTAAGTTAATATTCATATATGTTGATACTATGAAGATGCTAGTTAATATTGATTCGCCATCTACAGGGTGACTCAAAAATCTTCATAAGTAAGAGACATCAATGTCGTGCATATATTTCAAAATCTGCTATTAGTAAGTTAATATTCATATATGTTGATACTATGAAGATGCTAGTTAATATTGATTCGCCATCTATAGGGTGACTTAAAAGTCTTCATAAGTAAGAGACATCAATGTCGTGCATATATTTAAAAATCTGCTATTAGTAAGTTAATATTCATATGTATTGATACTATGAAGATGCTAGTTAATATTGATTCGCCATCTATAGGGTGACTCGAAAATCTTCATAAGTAAGAGACATCAATGTCGTGCATATATTTCAAAATCTGCTATTAGTAAGTTAATATTCATATATGTTGATACTATGAAGATGCTAGTTAATATTGATTCGCCATCTATAGGGTGACTCAAAAATCTTCATAAGTAAGAGACATCAATGTCGTGCATATATTTCAAAATCTGCTATTAGTAAGTTAATATTCATATATGTTGATACTATGAAGATGCTAGTTAATATTGATTCGCCATCTATAGGGTGACTTAAAAGTCTTCATAAGTAAGAGACATCAATGTCGTGCATATATTTAAAAATCTGCTATTAGTAAGTTAATATTCATATGTATTGATACTATGAAGATGCTAGTTAATATTGATTCGCCATCTATAGGGTGACTCGAAAATCTTCATAAGTAAGAGACATCAATGTCGTGCATATATTTCAAAATCTGCTATTAGTAAGTTAATATTCATATATGTTGATACTATGAAGATGCTAGTTAATATTGATTCGCCATCTATAGGGTGACTCAAAAATCTTCATAAATAAGAGACATCAATGTCGTGCATATATTTAAAAATCTGCTATTAGTAAGTTAATATTCATATATGTTGATACTATGAAGATGCTAGTTAATATTGATTCGCCATAGAGGGTGACTCAAAAGTCTTCATAAGTAAGAGACATCAATGTCGTGCATATATTTCAAAATCTGCTATTAGTAAGTTAATATTCATATGTGTCGATGCGAATAAACGAATCATTTCTCTTAATATGGAGACTTTTGAAATTCCATGCGTATACTTTTAAACCACCCTGTGTATCACGACAGTTAAGTGACTCTGGAAAATCGCCAACGAGAGTCAGTCGATGGGTGAAGGAAGGTCACTTTTCCTGGACGAACCCCGATAATTGGAACGGGACCTCGAAGGCTGCTCCTCATCTGGAACAAGTTCCGTGTCGTCAGGATGACATCGTGTTGCCAGAGAAAAGTCGAGCATTTAGTATTCATCTACCGATGAGGGAGATCGAAGTAAGATCGATCAGAACATCGGATGAGAAACAACCGTTTGTCTCATGGCAGTGGGACGACATGGAAAATAAACGAGTATTTGACAAAGGAATATTCACGGTGAAGTAGGTCTCATTTCTGAGTTAATAAAAATATTAATATTTTAAACATTACATCATTGTATTGCATTACTCGAGTTTAAAATAAAGATACGTGGGGATTGTTACGGTAACCATGGTGCAAACGCAGCTGAAACGAAACGAATGATTGTAGAATGATTGTAAAATAAATTTTTCCATACGAAATTTTGTTTTTCAAAAAGTTGCATTTCAATATCCGTTTACAGATCGATCCGATATCAGATCGAATTTAATTGGCTGTTTAAGGTTCACTTTATACCTTCTTACTAAATATATTTTACTTTTTTTATAAACACTTGAGGATACACTGTCCGAAGTGTATCTCGTTAAGACAGTAACAATCGAGTGGATTGAACTTTTTATTGTTTCAAGTACTTGCTAAATTGTATCCAATTTTTAACGATGCATTAACCCTATTGATACCGATACATGGACAGTTCGTTAATTGTTACCGAGAGATATTGATGATATTGACATGTGCTCGAAGATAATAATTTCAACTCATGTTTTACGTAGATACGCTGAGTATAGTTGCGAGAAATGCAGTTGTCAGAATGATCCAAGTGGCGATTACTTGGAAGAAATTTGCGCTGTTCAGAGGCAAAAGTGTGGATTCATTCCTTGTGAATATCCTATGAAAGTAAGTTCAATTAACATATTATATATATATAATTAATACCATATTTAAAACATAAGCATAAGTATAAATATAAGTATAAGTTTTATATTTAAGTAAATAATTATTTATACTTATACCTATACTTATATTTGTATAAGTATAAGTATAGAAGATTTAATTTTAATAAGTATAATACTTAAAATCTACTGCAGATTTTAAGTTATAATTATATATAATTATTTATTTATATTTATACTTATTAATAAATATAAATACTTATTTATAAGTGTTTACTTATTTATAAGTATTTATAAGTATACTTATTTATAAGTATTTATATATATAGATACTACAATTAACTTTCATAATTTTTGCAAATAGTGATTACAGTAACAATACCAGTCACTTTAGCAAAATTAATTTAAATATTTGAGTACAACTCGAGCAAAACCTCACTATCCTTTCTAACGAGAGTGAGTGAGAAAGAGCATCATCCAACAAGTCTCACATTACATACGCTCTGTGATCGAAACTTGAAATCCTACGAGTATCGATGTATCGATGACTAATACAGTATAAAGTATGTTATATTTCTCATTATGCAAAGTGTTCCAAAAGCAGAAGCATTTTTCCCCATTTACGTTACGCAAAAATACTCAACGCACAAATTAAACAGATTCAATAAATTCACCCAGTATTTAATACTACATAGCCTCTTTTTTGATCAAGAAAATCCACAAAATTATATTTCGATAAAAATCTTTCGTGTTATTCATCCTTCTGTTATTTTCAGTCCTGATCGAACAAACGATACTCAATCAGAGATAATAACCTGGCTTCGGCACCGAAATATTGGAAAAATTCGTCAAAACTAGTAGAATATTTAAATCGTCTTCTGTTTCGACTTTAAATTAATGCGAGCGGAGCAGAGCATTTCGGATAGCGTTTACAAAAATATAGCAAATTCGCAGAAGGTTTTTCAAACGACAAGAGAAAAGAACGAGAATTAATTCCTGAAAATGAGAAAGCAATTTCTGAACTTACCTTTCATCCAGACGTTGGTTGTCTCAATCTTTTTCAGGTGGAAGGCCACTGTTGTCGATACTGCGGTGGCAGAGTGTCTTTGTCAAACAAAGCGTCTTTGCCAATGGTTCGAACAGCGGCGAACGAGGCTATGGAAGGATACACTGAAAGAATCGCGTGGCATGTCAGGCGTACTTGGGACGGGGCTGCCGAGGTCCTGATAAAGGGAAAGGACGATTATTCCGAAATCGATATCCTGAAAGCGGTGGACGACATCAAGGAAAACTTGCTAAGTAAAATTCCTCGTCTATATGCATCCACTTTGCAGCAAAATTGCGAATATCGTGGCCTCCTTCCAAGGGTTCCTTACCAAGATACGAGTGATGTAGCTTCTTTGATCCCAGAAATAATTGTTATTCTTGACTGCAGTATGATTCATAAATACAAGTGAATATCGAATAGGGTGGATCTATACTAAAATAAATGAAAAATGTTACGTGAACGGAAATCGTACGCTTTATAATTTTTGTATTGTAGACGTTTAAAGTGCAAAACTTACGATCGGTATCGATGCACAAGTACGAGGTAAACATCTCGATGGTTATCATTGAACTTTTATAACTTACTTGTGCTATACACGACCTGTGTTTGTATATAATTTTTTGTTCACTTTTACGTGCAGATTCACCTTCCGAAACATTAACATGCATTTACGAATCATTTCGTATGCATTTTGTCGACAATAGAACCAAGTGGCAATGATATGTTTCTAAAAATTATATTTATCGTTCGGCGGTGTGCAAATTGAACAATACCTTGAATTTAACCAATTTTTGAAATATCTCGACAACTATAGATTTTTCGAAGATCATCTTCTAATAATTTTAGACTAGAGAGAAAGTAACGTAAGAAACAAGTGCAATTGCACTTTTCACGTGCACCGTTGCACTCAAGATAATGAAGACGTACGAAGAACAGGACCTGTTACGTCGACGAAACCGGACGTACTATTCTCTTTGTAGATTTTCTGATAAATAGCTATTGCACATTTTCCAATCGCGAAACAAATTCGACAGCAGAAACAGTTACAAGCTGTTCACAATTTTCCAAGAAATCGGAAAGTAATCGCAAAACTTATTACATTTCCCATTAAACGGAGAACAATAGTCGAAGAAAAGCTTCGAACGGTGTTGTCAATTTCGAGATTCGACGATATTACATTACTCTCTCTTCCTTTCTTTCTCGATTAAAATACAATAGTTTCTTTCTTTCGAAGATTTGAAAAGTTTTCGAGTATTTTCAGCGAGCTATTCCCGAAGAACTCGATGGAACCACGATTACTACGTTGTTCGATAAGTTTTTTTGTTTTTTCCATTGTAAGAAAATACTATGACACTTCAACTTTGAACAGCTGTAAATATACCAGGTTATTCAATAAGTTTTCTTGTTTTTCCCATTGTAAGAAAATACTATGACACTTTAATTTTGAACTGTAAATATACCAGGTGGTTCGATAAGTTTATCGTTTTTTCCATTGTAAGAAAATACTATGACACTTCAATTTTGAACAACTGTAAATATACTAAATTGTTCAATGAGTTTTGTTGTTTTTTCCATTGTAAAAGTATACTATGACACTTCAACTTTGAACAACTGTAAATATACCAGATTGTTCAATAAGTTTCGTCGTTTTTTCCATTGTAAGAAAATACTATGACACTTCAACTTTGAACAACTGTAAATATACTAAATTGTTCAATAAGTTTTGTCATTTTTTCCATTGTAAGAAAATACTATGACACTTCAATTTTGAACAACTGTAAATATACTAAATTGTTCAATAAGTTTTGTTGTTTTTTCCATTGTAAGAAAATACTATGACACTTCAATTTTGAACAACTGTAAATATACTTGGTTGTTCAATAAGTTTTGTTGTTTTTTCCATTGTAAAAGTATACTATGACACTTCAACTTTGAACAACTGTAAATATACTAAATTGTTCAATAAGTTTTGTTGTTTTTTCCATTGTAAGAAAATACTATGACACTTCAATTTTGAACAACTGTAAATATACCAGATTGTTCAATAAGTTTTCTTGTTTTTTCCATTGTAAGAAAATACTATGACACTTCAATTTTGAACAACTGTAAATATACTAGGTTGTTCAATAAGTTTATCGTTTTTTCCATTGTAAGAAAATACTATGACACTTCAACTTTGAACAACTGTAAATATACTAAATTGTTCAATAAGTTTTGTTGTTTTTTCCATTGTAAGAAAATACTATGACACTTTAATTTTAAACTGTAAATATACCAGGTGGTTCGATAAGTTTTGTCATTTTTTCCATTGTAAGAAAATACTATGACACTTCAATTTTGAACAACTGTAAATATACTTGGTTGTTCAATAAGTTTATCGTTTTTTCCATTGTAAGAAAATACTATGACACTTCACTTTTGAACAACTGTAAATATACTAAATTGTTCAATAAGTTTTCTGTTTTTTCCATTGTAAGAAAATACTATAACACCTCAACTATGAACAACTGTAAATATACGAGTCGATAGATCAACACGAAATTTCACACACGTTCATCGAACAATAGTACCATCTTTAGAAAAATAAAATTATACTTTACGAACCTAATAGCTCGGTTTCCTATCGAACGACAAAACTTATCGAGCAATCTATCAATTCAAACGCGAGTGAGCCAAGCTCATTAATCTCACATTCTGTAAATTTCTCAGTTTTAGCTACGTTTTACGAAACAACGTTATAATTTATTCTGCTTTTTACCTTATGGAGGAGAACAGTTTGAATTCTGAGAGATTCAATTAGATTCCGTGAAAAGAAAACAGCGCATTTTCATTCGAAGTGGTCGTCTGAATTTTACCACGGCATTATTCCAGTAATTTTAAACACTTGCTTCGTTTTTTAAACAGGTATGAAAATAGAGGTACTGAGCACGGAAACTGCAGGCTCTGGTTTACGAGATCATCGACTGACAGTTGCGTTGGTGCCATTATTTGGGACACCGTTTGCCATCCTCTTTCTTCTTTTCCTTGGCTTCCTGTACTTTGGCTATTCCTTCAGATAGTAAGTTTAATTATTTATTTACCAGGTTGTTCGATAAGTTTTATCGTTTCTTTTATTAAAAAAAAAAATACTACGACATTTCAAGTTTGAACAACTGTTAGTATACGAACGAGTCGACAGATCTAGATGAAACTTGACACGTGTTCATCGAACAGTAGTAACATTTTTATAAACCTATTATAAAGAGATATTGTTGGCAATTTTCTCATAGCCAATGTGTTCTGGTTACTTTTGAAAAAATTGATGCTGCTCCGAAATTTCTTTTTAAAATATTGCAAATATTCTTGAACGAAACGAGTACACTAATTGCTGCTTTCAAGTGACAATTTCTACACGAAATTTAAGTAACTGGAAAATGAGAAAAGTAAATGGGAATCTTTTTTACTTCGGTTCGAAATCAAAATTGCCAACTTCGTTTTCAAGCGAATTGGCGATCAGGATCTTGAAAGCGGGAATTACCGAACGTTTTCAGTTAAAAAATTATATAATTAATTGCGAAGAAGACCTTCGTCTTAAACCAAAACGTCGAAGAAATAATAACTCCAGAGAACACTCTCGGAACCATTGAAGAATTTATTTATTTTTCAATTATATTATTCATTTCTTCATTTCTCGAGCAAGATAATGCAAGTAGTATTCTTAAAATTTAATACAAGATACAACTTGCATCCAGAAATGAAATAAGTGAGGTTATTCGTATCGCAGAATGCAAAATGATCCGTGAGGAACGGTCATTTCGATGAAATTCATTCGCGTTAGTAACTTAACTGCACCTTGAACTATTCATATCGTTGATACCCGACCCTTGTCATTAATAATAAATTATTAACTCCCAAGAGTTGTACTTTTCGACAAAAGAATAGTATCGAGATTATTTAAACCGTTCGAGTTTTATTAAAATTATAAATCGACCGGCGATGATTGGGACACCCTCTACACTCTTGTATATATTTCGTCCTAACATCCGTGCGATAGAAGTTAATTTCGCAGACTTCCGACCTGCTGAATATCAAAGTGGAGTAGCCACTTGCGAACTGCGCCTCGTGTTTCATATTCCGTGTAATTACTTTTTTTCCATCGCGTTCTCTCCGTCCGTCTCTATTTTCGTCCCCACCCGTTGCATCGGCATCCACGTGTCGGTCGAATACAAGGCTCGCGGAGAACAGGCTTATGAAAAACTTCATCGCGACTTTTCCGGAACGCTTCACTTATCATTTTCGAACTTTCCCAGTTTCTGCTACATCCTTCGCATCGAAAGTCGTATTATCGCTTCAATGTTTCGTCGAACGATCGATTCAATTTTCTCACTGCGCCTTAACGTATAGAATGGGATCGTGTCTGACATCAATTTTTCATTATTTACGAATTTCTCAGCAGTTCTTTCTTTCTTTTCATACTTACGTAGTCGGTCCTTCTGGGTACAATTTTCACAATCGCTACGAAAATGTTTGCAGTACCGAGTAGTGGATGTCCTGAAAAGAATTGAATTATCGTAGATTTAATTAACATTTCTTATCCTATTGTTTTGAGATGTTATACGAAACAGTCGATTCTTCAAGAATCGGTGCAAAATATAAAGCTTGATTGCAAATAAAAGGAAATGAAAGAATAATTTTCAACTCCAGTAGTGAATTTTGAATTTCAATTTAAAATTAATTTCGTAAGAATTTTATCGACAATTTGGTTGTTTCAGGGCAGTCTATTCCGTGTGTAAATACAGCCTAGAATAATAAAGTGGATCGATAGTTAATTCACTGAGAAATTTGCTATTTCTCAACCCTTAATATTCATTAATGCCGTGTGATTTCCTGTGCAGGATCAAATTCTTTACCAATTCTATTTCGAACGTGTCATTATCTTTGATGTTTAAAGAGCAACGCAGTTGTACATTTATTAACAACTTTCCGAACGTGAAAATCACGTGAACGTATTAAAGAAGTTCGAGTTAACTTCCGCGCGATCGAATAATGAAATGGCACGAGCGTGGGGGTGGAAAATCACAGAGAAAGAGCAGAGGTTGCCTTGAATTCCAGGGGGTGAATGTATCGGTGTTTACACGTAGTAAACCGAACCGCAGTTGTACCGATATTGAGTCTACGGATAAACTGGAAACAGTCTAGGTATCAAAAGTTCTCTTTCCGGTTATCTGCCTCTGAGCGCGAAGCTAAAAACGAAATACATCGACACGTAATCGAGATAATTAAAAAAATTCGGTGGAACACCGATAAATAAATAGAAAACTATAGAAATAATCTACTTAATTTATCGTACATCCGATCGATAAAATATACGATCGTTGTTCGTTTCGGTTCGAATTTTCTTTCAATTTTCAACGAGATACTTTTGATGCTTCTGAAGAAATCTTAGCTTATCTATTTAGAACGATATCCGTCTCTTCTTAACGATTCGAAATCTGTTCAATCTCTTCATAATTGTTCCTCGTTACATCTTCTATTTACAATTAATTTTACGTACACTTTGCGATTCCCTGCAATAGATTACATTTTTGAATTTCTTTCCAACTTAGAACGAGACACCAAACACACTTTTACGTTAATTTATTCTGTATGCTCGTTCGACCGTTTACTTTATAAATACCCTGCATAATGCAAAACAATCTAAGGGGGAACACAGAAAATGTTTCAATTTGCGGAACAACCGTGGCAACGGTCTGATATTCAGTAAACTCGCTCCCATTTACAATTGTTTATCGTTTTACACTCGACAATTTCTTCGTTGCCGCGATTCTCTGCGACCCTTTCGCTGGCTCGTAGTATTTAATTAGCTCGACCTGGCCAATCA
The DNA here is from genome assembly GCF_051014685.1 of Ptiloglossa arizonensis. Classification (NCBI taxonomy): domain Eukaryota; kingdom Metazoa; phylum Arthropoda; class Insecta; order Hymenoptera; family Colletidae; genus Ptiloglossa; species Ptiloglossa arizonensis. Next base: position 8,330,777 of record NC_135048.1, on the reverse strand, counting down.
AGTTGAACGGTTTATTTCACGCGACAGCCAACCGGGAACGAAATTGGCGACGTGATTTTCGTCGGAGCCGATTCCGCGGAAAAATCGGCGGGAAAAGTTTCACACGCCCGTAGTTCGACCACTGATTAGGACAATTTGTAAATTTAGGTAACAATCGAACGAATCGCGAACCAACGTATAAATTCATGCAAAATTAACCGATCGCGAGTAAATAAGGTTCGTCTAATCATTCAGAACTTTTATTTCTATTTACAAATCTTATAAAAGGCTTGTACGGTCCTCGTAATCGAAATTACTGTATTTTTTTGGAAAAAAATACGTGAACAAATTTTCAGAATTTTTGAATACAATATTTCTATTGTTGAAATACTTTCATTTCAAGTATGGAGATTTATAGATTCAAGTACGATGACTTTCTTCCTAATTGACCGAGACTTCAGGCCATTTAAAGATTATACTACTGCAATGGCTGAATCGATATACACGAATTTTAATTATCATTGTTTTTTTATGTAAAAGAACAACGATAATCGAAATTCTGCTGAAAGCTTTTTCTTGTACCATGTTCATTCTTTAAAATCATTTATGTTACGTTTGAAATACTTTTTGATATCTTTGTCCTTATTACTGATACATTCTTAGGAAAAAGACACTTATTGTTAGATAGCTTGTTTATAATAGAACGTGAGGTTCTATTAAAAGAAAAATACTTGAGATATTGAGTTTCTGGTACCAAATATATGAAATTAATTTAACTTCAAGTTCCAAGTAGATAAAAGATACAGATTCGAGTATTTAGCATAAACGAAACAATAGTAAATTATTGTTAGATAGCTTGTTTATAATGAGAATTTCATTCGATTAATATATAGAATTTCAACGAAACTTAACACGGATTGAAATTTTTCCAGCATCCTCGCGAACTGTAGAGAGATTTTTTCATCAATTCGAGATGAAATCCGCGTGGATCAGGCACAGGTTGGTAAACCGTTCGGTTTCGCTCGTTTTGAGAATATTTCCGAGGGCAACGTTCAAATTGCCAATGTGGCTGGAAGCAGCGAACAAAAGCCTGTAAATGACGAGGCCAGGACCAAAGAACCTTCGGGTGGAAGATTCGAGAACCTTTTGTACAGATCGAAAAGAAGACCCAAAGAAGGGGAGGTCTTGGACATGGATGCTCCACTCAGTCTGGCTATGCTGAGAGATAAAGTGGACGACGCTGAGGAAGTGGAAGTGGATATCGATCAGTGAAACATTTTGAAAGATTGATCCACGGATAAGCAGTCCCACGTTGAAAGTGTCAATTCGTTTGAAACAATTTTCTAGTCGGGGAGAAACGTGGAAAATTCAGAAACAGGGATCCAATACGTGTGAAAACGATAACAGTTGGAAAATTTTCGAAGATCGAAATGTTAATTTGTCTTTTAAATGTTTCTTTTGTAAAGAAAAATCGAGTTACCGATAAATAAATCGTGTGGACGAGTCAATAGCGATTGAATAGATATTTGGGTATGGGTATATTTTGATTAATGTTGTTTAATATGTACAAAATTGATAACCAAATAAATTACTAATAATGCTGAACAAAGAGAACTAAAGATTATGTTTTCGATATTAATAAAGTTGTCGTATACTTAGAGTATGTTTATTATGTATATTATTATGTACGGTTATTGCGTATTCGTATATTAATATTGTATGATATTGGTGTATTTGTGTTTAAGGGCAAAAATTATACCCCAGTAGAAATTGTTTCATCCACGAACAAATTATTATTCAACACCCAGTAAATTATGTCTACAATGTTTTAAATATAACATTAAACAAAACTGGAGTATTATTACATGATTTTATATAAATGACATTTTCTTCTGCACATTAAATGAATTTTTGCACGAAAACTGGTAGCCCTGGAAACACGATGGAAATCTATTTCGAATTTACATATTATATTATGAATACTCAGTGAAAATTGGAATTATCTAGCTCGAAATATTAAATCGTTCGGAAAGTCATTTCGTTTTTCTCGGTGAAAATGAAACACGATTTTTTTAGAGCGTATAAACATTTTATTAAATCGTATACTCTCCATTTTGGAAAACGAAATGACTTTCTAAAGAACACAATAGATATAAGTCGAAGCTAATTACAGCTGGTTACTTAAAATTTCGTGTAAAAAAAATGTTTGGTAAAACCTGCAATGTTTAATCTTGAAATATGTCTGTAGCACACATTAAAGATATGTAAATTTTGTTCCTCCTGACCTGTAAACAAAAATTTTTAATTTAAAAAGCAAAGTAAGTCTTGCTTTCTGGTTTATCTCCGTGTAAAATTTGAAACATTTCACAATTTTTGTGTATTTGTCTCTCTTCTATTTCCAATATTCTGGCTTATCTCCGTGTAAAATTTTAAACATTTCACAATTTTGGTGTATTTGTCTCTCTTCTATTTCCAATATTCTGCTTTATCTCCGTGTAAAATTTGAAACATTTCACAATTTTTGTGTATTTGTCTCTCTTCTATTTCCAATATTCTGCTTTATCTCCGTGTAAAATTTTGAACATTTCACAATTTTTGTGTATTTGTCTCTCTTCTATTTCCAATATTCTGGCTTATCTCCGTGTAAAATTTTAAACATTTCACAATTTTTGTGTATTTGTCTCTCTTCTATTTCCAATATTCTGGCTTATCTCCGTGTAAAATTTGAAACATTTCACAATTTTTGTGTATTCGTCTCTCTTCTATTTCCAATATTCTGGCTTATCTCCGTGTAAAATTTGAAACATTTCACAATTTTTGTGTATTCGTCTCTCTTCTATTTCCAATATTCCTCCGCGCAAACTATCCGTTTTCGTATGAAATTTTCTGGCCCTTCGCACGATCTGATATTCTCCCCCGGAAATCTATCCCGACAAAGACGATTCGCTCTTTAATTACCCAAGGAGTCTATTAAAGAGTTATTAAGGCTCCTCGATGGCGTTCCTTCGACTCCTTCTCATTTTCCAACCCTCGTTGGAACTTTAAGAGCGATCAATTCCGGTACAAACCCCGCCATTGTCTACTGACTCTCATAAATGCAAATTTGAAAGAATTTCACGAGAACGTATTAAATTCTTCGACAGAACGAACCCACAATCGAAACTTGGAAAAATAATCGAAAAAGAAAACAATGCGCAAACGTTTCTTTCGAAAATAAAGGAAATATTCGTAATGTTTCGATCGTCGATATTGAAGTATGAAATATTTCTATCGCAGGAGAGAAAAGAAAGAAATGGAACACGGAACTCTGAAAACATCCAAGTCGCGTGTATCACACTAAACATCTAAACGCGTACATTACATACGAACGTAATTCGTAAAAATTCGTCGATTTCCTATTGACAATTTTAATTTCTTTTTTGTTTGCCACGACGAAACAATATTTTCTACCTAAAGGCGGAAATTAAGGAAATGCTGCTCTGGTCACATGTGTTTATTCCTCGTCGTACAAATGTTCGAAGTCGAGCCACGTGCAACACGTACCACGTGGCCTCCGCAACACTGTCAATCGCGTAGACACTTACACGTACGGATAATAGGACGAACCGTCGCACAACTACAAACATGTATACGGATGCACATAAAAGTCTCTGCAGGCACAATAATACACGTATACGTATGCAACGCGCGGGCGCAGTAAACGAGTACCGAATGATCATTTTCGCATTGATAAAGTCCATCGTGACGAACAACACGCGACGCGGTGAACGCACACGCGCACGCAAACGCACACACACGCATGCAGCTTTCTCTCACATTTTCGAGTGCGGTTACGCGTATCTGGTACGTTTCTTTAGTGTATACATATATTATCTGTTTTATATAGAAACATCTTATGTATGTATATATATATTTATATATATATATAACCATTTATATAAAGCTTTATTTATAGAATATATTAAACTCTCTCTGTTCTCGGTAAAATTGCGTAAATTGGCATTTTGTACACAAATTCGATCCCTTTCGCGCCCGGCCAATGATTCTCACCTAAACGATGAAAGTGCAAGCTTTGCACAAGCGTGCATTTTTCACTCGCGAGAGTACAGTTTGGACGATGCCAAGCGACGAACTGTGGCTCGTTTTTCGGGCGAATATTTAATAAATACCGAGGGAAACGAATCAATTTTCACGATCAGCTGAAGTTTCATTTGTGCGTTCGGAACAAAGGAGAAAGGCTCGAGAAGGGAGACAAGTGTACGGGTGGATGCTTCCAAGCTGAACGAAACTGGTCCAAGGAGAGGAAAATGGCCTTAGACGAGTGTATTGTGTACGCGAGTAATTTTTATTGTTTCCAAAGGAGAGGGTGGAATTGCATTTTTCGTTATCTTGGTGCATCCACGAGGAAATAAAAATGTAAGTAACTGGTCTAAAATAATTGCAAATCGTGGAACATTTCGCTGGTAAATTCTAAACAATTCCAATTGCTTCCGACACAGAAGTGCAATTGCATCTGCAGTCGCCACGATGCATCTACGAACGAAACGAGAATACGAGAATCTAATGTGCACTAATGGTAAGTCTTCGCGATACTTTTACAGTCCGATACGAGTAATTTTAATTTCTTCGTGAAGAAAAAAAAGTGCAATTACTCCCTTGCCTTTATAAAAATGATACATCATCTGTACTATGTTGTGCAAGATTGTTTATAACCTCTCCTCAATGAAATGTTTCGATTGTGTGTAGCAGTAAGTCACTGGTACGTAGCAGTAATCTAATCTATTTTTTACGTCTGTTATCGGAAAATATCGGTAAACAATTTCGATGATCAATCGTTTGACGCGGTGCAAGTAATTTCAAGACTCGTCTTGTGCACACTGTCGGTGAAATGGCCTCGATAGCAACAATGTTGAACGTAGATTGTACCGTTGAAGCAAACATCCTCTTTAAAGCGGAGTACTTCGAGAACTCGAGCAGCTCTGCTTCAAAGACGTTTGCAAACTCGTTCCTTGTAAAAGTATTCGTGGCGTACGTGTTCAGGTGGGCGAAAGTAATCGCGAAACGCCGATCGACGTCTTCCTCTCCTTCGTCTGTGCAAATAAGCATCTTTCTCCAAAAATATACGCGATACGATTTCTTTGAAAGATTCCTCCGTTTCCTACGAATTTCTTTAAACGTTCGTATCTCGGGAACGAACGATCGTATCGTATCCAAACAAAGAGGATCATCGTCTCCTCAACCCGAGCTACGTTTCTCGATTACCCAGAATTTCGAAACTGTAAATTATTTTTGCATATCCAACGAATCATCCATTAAAGTTAATTTCAATTAACGATACAGGCTCTTCGTCCAAACTGTTTCACGCGTAAACTCGCAAACCGTTCCAAGTTCTCCCTCTTCATTAGCTTGCGCCAGTTCGCACCTTTATTGACCCTGTGCGCGGTGGTTCTCGATAAACTCGATAACTCGATTGAACTCCGCGCGGAAATCCAATTGCACCGACTATTCCAACTGCCGCGGGATCATGCATCGAGCTCAGAAGAAAAATTTTCCGCGCGACACGTGACCGATCCGTGACGCGGACGTGCGACGAGCTTCGTTCGGATTTCCGTGTTGGATAAACGTGATTTGGGATTAAGGAAGAAACACTAGACGCGCCACGGAAATAGGATTCGCGCGCTGGTCCCCTTGCAATTTTCGACGAACTTCAACATCCATCGATTACGCGACCACGGGAATTAGCGTAGACCACGCTGTGTGCCTGTAATCCTCGTATGAAAAATATCACCGTGCTCCTTGAACGTTCCTTCACGAAATATGTATCTTCGAAAAATCGATACAACGGTTGAAATTGATTTGAAAAAAAGAAAAAGAAAAGAATTTCATATCGACCTGCTATATCTTTGCGCGCAACCTGCGCTGTTTTTACTTTCCTTTTTAACGTTCTTAAACACGATTCCAAAGGATTCGCGTATAGGACCTTCTGATGATGTGAATTTTGTAAAGGACAGTTCAAGAAATGGGGTGAAATTTTTGTCAAGCATCACACTGGTCGGTGTAATATGTTTTTAAAAATTGTTCCGAAATTGTCGTAGCTACACCAGGGTAAAAGTGTAATATCGTACGATGCGGCTAGTAATTTTTTGAAATGGTTCCAAAATTCGTCTTCGTAGAATTTACATCTTCGTGGGAAATCATCACGGAATTGGAACAATATTCTTTTTTTTTTATTACCGAGCGACGCACGGCTTCATTTTGATCACGATTGACACGATCGTGAACTAAGATTCACGATTTTGTTATGCGGTCACATTGGTTCGAAAAGTTGTACGTTCGTTGAATAGTTTGTTGCTGTAAAATTCAATCCAACAGCAACGAACTGACTCGTCCCGCGGTCGACGAGAATTCGCGCGGTAAAGACAATTTCAAATCGACCAATCAATGGCAGCATTGGCGTTGCTGTCAGCACACGAGTGGATGCTTCCGTTTAACTCTAATTGTGACGGTAATCGATGATATTTGTACCTACGAAAGAGTAAAAAGTGATTTCTCGTCGAAAAATGGGTCGAAATTTTCCAATGAATTTTTATCGTACATTGTCTCGTTTTCGAGAAAATTGACTTTGAAGACTGTTCGGCGTGCGCGCTCGACGGTAGCGCCATCGCAGTGACCAACGCGCGAACTAGCGTTACTGCGTGCGCGCGCAACAATTTTCAAAGTTGTTTTCCCCGAAAACGAAGACTCGTGCGAAAAAATTTTCTCGCGCATTTTCGACATATTTTCTCGCAAAGAATTATACCGCGCCCTTTGTTGTACCATAGTAATTCTATAAACTGCTATTTTTACGTTCTATGGTGCGTGCTTTTGTTTAAAACAAAAGGAAAACGATCGAAGTAGTCACCATTGCACGTTGCCGTTAAAAGTCTTCAACGAACATTCCTTCTGACGCGCGTTTCTTTTCAAAATACGATATATAAATTTGTGTCGGAAGTGAATTACACCTAACCTAACAAGTAAATTCCTAGATACGATATTCCTCTTTCGTGAAAATAGACGCACACGATTTTCAAATTCGTTCTATATAAAATAATAATAACGCACCTTGTCGCTTTAAAGTTTAGACGCTACATTTACGTTTACACGCCGTTACACGCTATCATGGACACCCACGCAAGTACACTGACTTTTTGGACGAAATTGAAGAGTTCTCATCACTTTCGGCGACGAAAATATTGGCGCGCAACGAACGCGGTCGCGTCGACTCGAAAAATGCACAAAAACACTGTTAAATACTTTAATTAGTTAATATGAACTCTCGCGCTTATCACTAGATTCCTTACTCATTTTAATAGAAGTCAAACGTTTCGTTTATTTCGTGCATCGTAAATTAACCTATTCCGCTTATTGAACTTCGCGTGTAAATTACTTTTTGCGAGAAGAAAAGTATGTTTTGGCTACAGCTGCTTCGAACAATTCGTCACGAATTAAACGATAATATCGAGTACGAAGAAATACGATAGAAATTCTGGCTGGAACAAATCAATTGGCTACTCATGGTCACTGAGCTGTCCCTTCCTCGTGCTGACGCGACACAAATGTGGGAGTGGTCGCGAGCTACTTGAGAAAATTCCGTGCACAGCCAACCGATTTCATTCCAAACGTAGATCGTTGCACTTTCAAGAAGCAATTTCACAATTTTTTAAATTATATTGCGCGATTTGCACGCCGTAACAAAACGTATCATCAATTCCACACAAAAAGAGAAAATATATTCCCTTAGCTAGGGAAGGCACTCCTGGCTAAATTCTATTTCTTCGATTCCATCGCAACGGAACTGGGAAGACGACACGGTCCAACGAATTCGCAGCTAATCTTAGGTAAAATTGGTCGTTAAACAGCGGTCTCGCTCTAAAATACTTACTCGATCCGCCTCTACGCAAGGAAGACTTCACAGGAATGTAAAGGAATTGCACGAGTTCCCTGGAAACAGGCTATCCTCCCGACTTTCGTTTCTGACTTAGAAAAAAAAAAAACAAAAACAAATGAACGAGGCTCGAGGAAGAATAGACTACTTTCTTTCGAGCACCTGCCAGACGGATTGCACTGAGGGATCTAAACGAAAAAGAACTGTTCAACGATCGCGCAACACTGTTAACGAACTCCAACGTGAGACCGTTTCCTGGTCTCCACAGTCTTCACAAAACTGTAGAACCTTCAGCATTGTTGACACCATGATTTATTCTCAGATGTCCTCCACAAATCGACGATTTTATAGTCTTCGGTTCGTACGAAAACGCTCAACTGTACGTAAACAAGATCTAGGAATTCTGCATTTGCAGCAGCGTCTGCAAACGCTGCAGTTCCTTCAGTAGCTCACGATTCGCGTTCTCCAGGACGGTCAGTCTATCTCTGTAGGAGGAATTCTCATTCGTTAGCATAGTGACTCGTCTCTCCAGGCCGTCCATGTACTCCTTCTTCTTTCGTCGCGATTCCTGCGCGGATATCTGAAACGTAAACGAAAATACGATGCTTCATTCTGCACGATCTTCATTTCTCTAGGCAAACGTTCACATTCGACGACACTTGGTTCAAGGAAATAGTATCTTCAAATATTCGAATGGAATTAGATCTGGATCAGACTGGACAAACATTCGCACACACTTACACACATTAACACTTACTGCACATAGGAAGAATACTCTAGCGTGTTACAAAGGAATTGGTCCTGGATTAAGCTAGGTAAACATTTGCACTCGACAACACTTGGCCTTTCTCACAGGTAAGATATCCTGACACACTACAACGCAGTCAAGTTTGGTTTAGGCAACGCCACGGTTTATGATAAAATTACGAAGACAATAAAGCAATATAAATAAAATAACGAACAATCGCATTGCTCGCGTTTGAAGTACATAGACAGCAAGATACGTCGACATCGAATTAAATTCACCTTGTTTTTAATTTTCCTGCGGACCTTCTTTAGCGACTTCTCCTCCTGTTTGGTCAATGGTAGTTTGGTGGGCACGGGATATCCTTCGGCTATTAGGGTCCTCTTCTCTTCCTCTGTCAGCGTAAGAACTCCCGTCGATCCCTTCTGCAAAATCGATATTACGTAATATTACACTAGAATCTAGTTCATCTATAACACTACGTGTCATCTTCTTTCGCGATGTGCTCACCGGCTGACAGGAAATCAAAGGTGTGTGGATCGGCTGTCTGGTGGTGTGTGTGCCGTTCGTCACGTACAGCCTGGGCGTTAGCAGACCCCTGAGATTCTGTGCGTGCGTGGAGCTCTGGGAATCTCGACGTTCCGGCGAGCAGGAAGCGGAAGCGGTGCCCTCGCTGTCGGAACTCGCGCTGCTCGGCGGTGTCGGCGGTAAACCCTGTCTCGATGTACGCGAATTCACCTCCTTCCCGACGCAGACTGGTCTGCTATACTCCTCCACCTCCATACCCTTTCGACAGAAAAATTTCAAAAGTATTAGTACACCCGTTGCGAAACGAGGAACTCGTCTTCTACGACGACCCAGGATTACGTATGGTTACATCACCAAGTGGATGCTACCTCTGATCCAGAGAACATGCTCTGACGATGTCTCGAGTTCAAAACTGATCTATCTATTCCGAAATTCTACTCGTGTAAATAAACGTATGGTTGCCACCAAGTGGATGCTACCTCTGATCCAGAGAACATGCTCTGACGATGTCTCGAGTTCAAAACTGATCTATCTATTCAGAAATTCTGCTCGTGTAAATAAACGTATGGTTGCATCACCAAGTGGATGCTACCTCTGATCCAGAGAACATGCTCTGACGATGTCTCGAGTTCAAAACTGATCTATCTATTCAGAAATTCTGCTCGTGTAAATAAACGTATGGTTGCATCACCAAGTGGATGCTACCTCTGATCCAGAGAACATGCTCTGACGATGTCTCGAGTTCAAAACTGACCTATCTATTCCGAAATTCTACTCGTGTAAATAAACGTATGGTTGCCACCAAGTGGATGCTACCTCTGATCCAGAGAACATGCTCTGACGATGTCTCGAGTTCAAAACTGATCTATCTATTCCGAAATTTTGCTCGTGTAAGTAAACTTGTGTCACTACTGGTTATTTACTGTCCAATGCTTCTAGAATTATTATCTGGTTAGGATATGTTCTTTGAGGACATAAATCTCAAATTTCAACGATTGAGCCGATGGTTGATAACTTCAATCTTGTTCTATGAGGGTAAACCCAAATTCACGGATTATCAGATCTTACAATAGTGTATGCGTAGACAGAGGTAATTAATGGGTACGAAAAATACATTGTTGGTCAGTCTTTCTGTTTATCTTCTAACTCTTGCGTCAATTGTGTCTAGACACCACTGTGTCGTAAATCTTGACATGTTTTATTATACTCATTCTTACTTCGACTCCTTTTCAAAATTCAATCAACTCCTAGAAGGGTTGTTCGTACTCGGAGTTCGTGTGCATAGACTGGGTTAACCCTTTCCACTCGAGAGGCGATCCTCGATCGTCATTTAATTCCGTGTACTTTCTCCAATTCGGAAAACCATCGTGGTTTGGAATTGAAATTAAAATTCAATTACTCCTTTCTCGTAAGATGTGAACATACGTATACGAAATGTTGAAATGCAAACGCTCCGTTTTAAATTAATTACACGATCTGTAGGATTTCATCGAGGTGCTAGTTTCTGGTAGCAGAGAAGCTTCGAGTGCAAAGGGTTAAATACACACATCCAAATCCTTCGATTGCTTACGAATATCCCGAAGAAGATATTCAGGATAGGCAAACATAGCGATAGTCCTCAACAATTGCTTCAGATATCCGTAAACAATATAGATAATTATGTAAGTGTTCCAATGCACATGATCCAGTTAGTACAACGATATCGGATAGACATTCGATCACTGTATCGTTACCAATACATTCCTCTAAGGACAACTGAAACTCTCAGTCACAGGCTTCTTGCCCAAGTATTACCCGATAGATTGCCCAACAGAAAGTCCACCTTTACAATTGTGCGACGATTTTTCCGGGATGTCCATCGATCACAGCGCACAAGATTCTCTAATCGCTACGAAAAATGAAGAGAAAAAAAGAAAAAAGATCCGATAGAAGTTACCTGATAATATTCTTCATCGTCCTCCTCGCTATCGCTGGTCTGCGATAAATGGTTCTTGGAGAAATGAAGCTTCTGGGGAAACACCATGGTTATCGTGTTCTTGTCATCGACTATTGTCGTTTGACAGGATTCCGAGGGACTACTGGGCGCGCTGAGCGGTTCTCCTTTGATCTCGGTGCATTCCATGTCTTCAGGTACTAGGTCGTTGGTTCTCTTTAGGATAATGGTTGAGGTAGACGACGGTGATAGCGACGACGATGACGACGACGACAGCTCACCGCGACCCGAGGCGGTGTTCATCGAAATTGCTGGGAAGCATTCCTCTTCCATGTCTGAAATCAAAGATAACCATTTCGTTCAGCGGCACGGCTTCCCCTCCGCCATGAATATTCATCCGAGTCTCGTAATCGGTCCCAGACGTAATATATTCAAATATTTACTGCTTGAATTTAGAATGTTTCGCTCGGTGCATCGAACTCTGACAAAGCGTTTGGTTTTATCAAACTTAAGGACACTGATAACCATCCGTCATTATTGAAAAGGAAATCGACGATTCTACAGCTGAACCGTAACTGTTAGAGTCCAACATTAAAATTTGTAATTTTAGTATTGTATTCTCAAAGTGTACACGATATCGTATCGGCGACCTTTTTCTTTTCTACGTATAAGCAAACGCTTACGATTCGCGGTGTACATGAACGATAGTACCACGGCCGAATAAGTCGCGTAACAATGGTAATCAGATCCAGTCATTATGTGCTTTCGATACATCATAGCGTGGACGGAATGGTGTCGTCGCCAGCATTTAATGGATCGATGATGTCGGCACGTCACATAAACCAGGGAACGTTAATAGGAGGAATTTATATCCCAACTGTATCAGTTTTACGAAATTGGGAGAATCATCATCCCCTGGTATCGTGTACTTCGCTCCTCCGTTATACAGGATGTCTGAGAGATTTATTAGAAATTGCCAAGATATCCTGTGACTACAAATGTGCTGTTTTGCTCGAGACAGAAAACATTGGCTACTTAAGATAACCGAGCGACTGTCCCCATCGTAACGTCTGGTCCATCACTCCATTCCGTTACTCCGAAACAATGAACTTCACAGTTTTAAACAACGAATTCTACATCGTTGAATGCAAACACATATTACATTTATTTGCATAATTTTCACATATCGTCATCACCTTATGTCATAATCATTTCCAAGACTTTGGTGAATCTGCATAATTAGTATGCATTTAAATTGCTAATAACTCCCTCTTCCCTCTTGCTCGTCTCGAATCTCTACCGTTGGAAACTAAAGAAAACCGTTCTGGAAGGAATGTGGGTACAAATCGGTGACGATGTTAATGCCTACTTCATAATGCACACGAGTCTTCGAAGCCTACGAAGAGTGCTAACGTACACCTACGAAGCCAAGCATGAAAACACGTAATCCATAGGCATTGCCACCTATCATGGTACCCCGTGGGACAGTTTGTTGCGGCTTGTAACGGTAAAAGAAATTTAATGAAATAAAAATGATCAACGTTAAAGTGTTCATTGACTCTTACCGTCTATTCTGCTGCGTATGTCCAACGATTTATGATGATCTAGGTTGCTGGAATCGATAGAGGAACTGGTATTCGAAAGGGATGCGCCAACCGTGTCGGCGGACGATCCAGAGTTAGGTGTGTGAGGGTTAGCGCCAGGTGTCGCTGGACTTGGTGGAGGGCTGGACGTCAAAAGACTGTAACTGTGCTCCGATTTTATGGGTCGTGGACCTCCGAGTGCTGCGTCCGTCATCAAACGATCCCTCAACACCACACCCAGAGAGGATTTGTCTCGAACGTAGAGCACGTTGCCCCATTCCTCTTCCTTGGTCCCCATTAAAACATCCTGGCCGAGGGCCTGCAAACAAAGATATTCATCATTCGTCGTTCACTTCACAGATAGTCTCTATTCTTATCAAATTGTAAATTCTTTAAATAAATACAGTTTGTTGGAATACGACAACTTAGGCCAATGTAGTCCCAGAGATAATACGTCCTAGGGGAAGATGAGTGCAATCGTCACTTGTTTTTGGGTTATATATAATACAGTTTGTTGGAATACAACGACCCAGGTCAATATGATCCCAGAGACAATATGTCCTAGGGGAGGAGTGCAATCGTCACTTGTTTTTGGGTTATATATAATACAGTTTGTTGGAATACAACGACCCAGGTCAATATGATCCCAGAGACAATACGTCCTAGGGGAGGAGTGCAATCGTCACTTGTTTTTGGGTTATATATAATACAGTTTGTTGGAATACAACAACTTAGGGCAATATGCTCTCAGAGGCAATACGTCCTAAGAGAGAAGGAGTGCAATCGTCACCTGTTTTTGGGTTATATATAATACAGTTTGTTGGAATACAACAACTTAGGGCAATATGCTCTCAGAGGCAATACGTCCTAAGAGAGAAGGAGTGCAATCGTCACCTGTTTTTGGGTTATATATAATAAAGTTTGTTGGAATACAACGACTTAGGTCAATACGGTCCTAGAGACAATACGTCTCAGGGGAGGAGGAGTGCAATCGTCACCTGTTTTTGGATTATCATTGCAACGTGATCGTGGCGGCTACCTCAGTCTTATTTCTTTGCTAGGCCTCGCCGCGTGACTATACTGCACATCTTTATTCAGAATAAATGTACGTTCTTTTCTTATATTTCCCACACAGTTACAACGAGTTTCCGTGAATAGTATAAAAACTGGATATTTTTTAATCACGTTATTCTTGTTCCAAAGAAGCGACGGTCTTCGGGAGATGTTGGTTCTACTTTCAATGGACACATTACCCGCCGGGGTAACATTCGGAATTCTAATGAGGAGAATTCGAGGTTTGAATTTGAAATGGGCCTTTAGACTCTTTTATTCGATCATAAACCCCTGGTCCAACTTAATTCAAATGCTCCGCTCGATAAATGGAAAGTAACTTCTGTATTTTGATGTAAAAAGGAAGGTTGCGAGGAGAAAATTATCATATTCTATTGATATCCAGAGCAAAGTCTACTCGAACAATTTTTCTGTGCAATCAACGGTTGGCCAGTAACTCAAGGATATCGAGTTAGGTGAATCACTCTATGTACACTAATGCAATACGTGAACAAGCTTCGCATGTATAATAGAAACAATATGAATTATCACCTTCTTTCATTTACCGCTAGCACCGTTCGAAAAGAACGAAACTAAAATTGAAGAAAAAAACATTAGACCCTTGTAGATAGAATAATCCTTTATTTAAAGAAATCTGTGAATCGTATGTTCCGCTTCACCGCGTGTAGACTCGCGTTACGTCGATTCCTAGCCTCTGATGTCTTGTACGAAACTTTCTAAACCTTGGCCTAGCACCTCCTCTACTTTAAAAATCTCTAAATCACATGGTAATTCTCCAACCTTCAGCAAAGTACCAGTCCAGGACTATCATGGACATTAAAACCCTGATGTAGTATTATTTCATGTGTATGTGGACCTGCCAACTCTGGCGTACTACCAGTTCTTGCATACATAGGCATACAAACTCTAGGGTAGTACCAACGCGTATCTATACGAATATTAAATCTCTAGCACAGTACTAATTTATGTCTACATGGTCATTCAAACACCAGCGTGGTACAAGTGCATTTTCTATACAGCCTATGTAAATATTGTTTACCAATTCGCTTCGAATCCTTCGCTACATCCATAACGAATCCTTTATAACTCTTCGGTATGGAAGTGTGAACGTCACAAATTCAAATGGATTACGATCGGTGTTATCCCCACTGCTATCCTCCAAGCTTTCGAAAAGCATGTTTACTCGTGAGAGCTAGAACAATTTACCAAAATGAAAGAAGATGCAACGCCACGGATAACGGACGTCGAGTAATTGTCGCTCCGTGGCAAACCTCGTGAACCCCTCGATCAGAACACCTCGATTCGTCTCCTAATTCTCTCCGAGTCTAATCTTTCCAGCTTCTGTCCCAAACTTTGTTCATCGTTTCAGTGCCCGGTACACCACAACCGAGTCCTGGATCGTCATTTCTCTCTCTCTCGAGTAATTTTCTTCATTTTTCCTTCTCAGTAGCACAGAAATCGCGCCCGGTGGAGGCATCGATCCCCGGGAGAGCAACACACCTTCACACCGTTAGAAAGGTTTCATCTCGTTCAGGCTCGTGTGTAGTTGCCAGGCACCAACGGGCCGGTGGACGAGCGGTGCAAATCAATGGACGGGGGAGCAACGTTCGAGGCTGTCAATGGCTACCAGTTGTCTCGGGCGAAGGTGTCAAGGACCCCGCTTCTAAAATTGTACGCGCGCGCGGGTATCCCGAAGCGGTCACGGCGCGCTGCGTCGACGAAGGAGAAGGGCGCTCGCTCGTCGAACGGTCAAGTTGAAGGTCGTGTGCGCGGCACGGAAGAGTCGGTAGCTAGCCTACCGACAGCTTCCTCGCCCTTGTTTCGTAGGGCCAATGATCCTCCAGATGGAACACCTTTGCTCCACGAGCAAAGCGGAACTGCCGATCAAGGTTACAGCGGCTGGTGTACAATTTTTCGGACAGAATTTCGGCTCCTATTTTGAACGTTGGACCTTCTCTACTCTACAAGTATCGTTAACGCTTTTCGATCTTTTTCGAGACGTTCGTGTGTAAAAAGTGGCGATACTAATAGAGAATTAATATTGGGTTGTTCGGAAAGTCATTTCGTCTTCTTTCGTGAAAATGAAACACGATTTTTCTTAGAGCGTATAAACATTTTACTAAGTTATATATTCTCCATTTTGGAAATGACTTTCCGAACAACCTAATAGTTGTACTTCACGACCTTACGTCGTAATCATTTTTACGAACGAGTCGAGGAGACTTTCGAAAGAAAACCTGACGATTATTCGAAACGTTGCTCTCTGTACATGGAATGTCTCGTTTAATTGTTTTCTATACTTGAAACGAGGACGCAACTGATAAAGTTGGGAAGAAAACTCTCATACACGAAAGTCTGAATCTGAAGTCACCGATTAGGTTACAATCTACAAGATGGTTTGTTTCCCGTTTGACCCGGCCCGTTATCTTTGAGGTTAGATTTAATAACAACGTTCTTTGTGCAATTACCACATCGTATCTTAGTCGGTGCGATAAAAACGTCGAGTAAGAATCAAATGTTTCCGGGGAATTATTGATCGATATTGAATACGATCTTACGGTACGTCTAGAAAATTTTTTATACCAAGTACCTGAATTATCGTACGCACAGAGTATAAATCGAACGTTCCCTCGAAAGATGTTCGAAGCGCCTAACGGTTCGTGTAACCGGGACTCTACCGTGATTCGATTCTAACCGCTTCCGTACCTTCGTAATTTCCATCGTGTCTTCCCTGCGTCACGGGTTGTTCGTTTAACAGAGGGAACACGGTGATTTTCCAGAAACGGAACAATTATTTTGCCTTAGGCAATTAGCAGCCAACAACCTGCGACTCCGTACGTCGCGACGCGCGTCGTCGTTGTCGTCGTCGTTGTCGTCGTCGTTGTCGTCGTCGTTGTCGTCTTTTGTCTCCGTGACAATCCTAGAGAACTGCTTCCACGAAAGGAAACACTTTTTCTCCTCTTTTGGACAACAGAAAACCCTGAGACAACCGGTCGCGTCGCCAGTTGGAAACTGACGCGCTGAAACGGCTGGATCCGCGAGATCTGTTGCGCTTCAGCAATGCGGAACTCGGAGCCAAGGTCGCGACACGACTCTTCCTTTTCTCCATCGCCTATCTACCTCTGGCTCCTCCCCTTCTGCTGTGCTTGCCCCCCCTGGCCTTTCCGTTATGCTTCAGTCGCAGCATCGCCACTTATCTCGCGCCTTCCACGTCTCGCTTCCACCGGAAGTGTACCGCTAACGGGTTCTTCGTTGTCCCTGACGAGATAAGGGCTGGACGGACGAACATATTCTTTCTACTCCATTCAATTTCCGTCGATATTCGCCTTTCAACCGCGAAGAGCATCCTGTTCACTGGGATGTATCGTGTGCAGTCTGTACAGGGCGTGTCAAAGTTCAACGTCTTTGGTACGATCATCGTACAAAAGCATATACACAATATATCTAGCACTATGTAAACGGGTAAAATGTATAAGTGAAAATGTTGTTGTAAAACCTGAGCTCGGTTAAGAAGGATACATTGTGAGAAGTAACGGAATAAAAGGAAAAGAATAATGGGAAATAATAGACAAAATAAAGTAACGATGAAACAGTATGCGTTCTGTGAGTTCAAATAAGAAAAGTCGAGAAACACTTTGTTGTATTAGGTTGTTCGGAAAGTCATTTCGTTTTTTTTTTCTTTTTTTTTTGGTGAAAATGAAACACGATTTTTTTAGAGCGTAAAAACATTTTATTAAATTATATATTGTCCATTTTGGAGAACGAAATCACTTTTCGAACAACCTAATAATTTTGGGACGTCGATCTCCGATCAAAAATATTTTCTGACCCTTCGGAGTGTTAAATTTGGTAAAATGTTTTGATATTTTCATTATCGATCAAAAATAAACTGAGCGAGAATACGAATTTACAATTGTTCTTTGAGATTTCATTCTTGGATGGAGGAAAAAGTAAGAATCACTGTTTCGTATTATTCAAATTACGCGCCAAATTAAATTTCTGTATGCACATGGCTCATAGGTTCCATGTCGGTCTCAGTAGGACGCTACAGTTACATCGTTTTACATCCATTCGAAAATACTACAATTAATGTTTAATTATTGTACTTTGAAAACACAAAGACTACATCACGTTCTGTTGTAGGTGTATTTTTACAAAAATGAATAACATTTATATTATTTTTCATTAAACTCGCGGTACCGTTAATCGTTACATCGAGAGACAGAAATAATTTAAAGTTGATACAGAACAAATTTTAATTTCCAAATACTATATTACTCGATTTAGTTCGAAATTCGGTAAGATTGTGATTTTAATTAAAGAAACATTGTATAACGTCTTTTAATAAACCGTAGAACATACAAAACATTTACGCGACTTTTATAAACGGTTGTACAGAACTTGTAATGTAACGATTTAGAAATATGCTTGTACATTTCAGAATAATACTTAATCACGGGAAATATTTCCAAGATTCGTGAAGTTGAAATTCTAACGAACGTGAAATATCTACTACATACTATAATAATAGATATCGCGAAGAACAATATCAATTGAAGAAACCGTGTAACGTAATTCTTGGTTTACCTTCAGCTGGAAATAAAAGAATTAAATCCACCGGACGAATTTGTAATAACCACTGTCGACTTCACTTGTAGAAATTAATTATCAATTTCAGCATCGATATGAATTTGCTGATTAACTGTGTAGGAAATGCAAACCGATGTTGTGACTCAGCAATTTTCTCAAAAGAGTAATTTTGTGAGCTCAGCCCGTTCGTGTCAATGCCTTCACGGAACCGTAGAAATCTATGGTTGCCAACTGGCAATTTCCGCTTTGGTATTACGACAAACTATTTTCTCTTCGAGACCCGCGCTTTTGTGGTGAAACACCGTTTCTGGTCGTCAATATTATCGGAACGCAATTAATTTTCATCGAATAACATTCGTCCAAAAATTATAAAATTTAGTTAATCTGTAAACGATCTTAATAACTTCATTGTTTGAATAATTTCATTATTTGAAGTGTAATTTTCAAACAATTTCATTATTTGAAGTGTAATTGTCAAACAATTTCATTATTTGAAGTGTAATTTTCAAACAATTTCATTATTTGAAGTGTAATTTCCAAACAATTTTATTATTTGAAGTGTAATTTCCAAACAATTTTATTATTTGAAGTGTAATTTCCAAACAATTTTATTATTTGAAGTGTAATTTTCAGATAATTTCCTTATTTGAAGTGTAATTTTCAAATAATTTCCTTATTTGAAGTGTAATTTTCAAATAATTTCATTATTTGAAGTGTAATTTCCAAACAATTTCCTTATTTGAAGTGTAATTTCCAAACAATTTTATTATTTGAAGTGTAATTTCCAAACAATTTTATTATTTGAAGTGTAATTTTCAGATAATTTCCTTATTTGAAGTGTAATTTTCAAATAATTTCCTTATTTGAAGTGTAATTTTCAAATAATTTCATTATTTGAAATACCCTTTATTTATTGTAAATAGTTGCTTCGAATTTTCACCTCCAAGTGGAATACTTATCAGTCGACGCAAGATTAGCAATAATATACTGCGCTTGGGATTTTGCGTGGATTCAAGAATCTTCGGCGAGAAGTTTCTTTTTTAAATTACATCACTGATCCACAAGGACACTATGTTTTCTCGAGTTATCGATTCGTATAAAATATTGCTCGAAAGGCGATGTTACGCCTGAAGCACAGTTTGACCGAGTAATCAATATACTCGCTGTATCTAGTGAATTAATCATGTAATCGACGTTAGCAGTGGTGTAAGAGAGACAAAGAAGGAGATGTAACTCTAAAGAATGGAGTACTGTTGCAGTGAGTTCTCACGAAACTTATATTCTCAGAAGACAAAGGCGTCTTTTGGCTGTTCCGTGTCACAGAGATATATATGTGAATACGAACAAAATTATAAATATAAAGAAAATTGAACATAAATAAATATATATTCATAATATTATTTCAATAATTTGACATATTATTCGACATATTTGACATATTTGACATATTTTTAAATTATTCTTATAATTTGAAATATTATTTCACATTTATTCAAAAATAATTGTAGATTTAAATAAAAATTGTATGTAACAGTTAGCACTAAGTTTCGTCGTTCGATAAGAAACGAAGCTATTAGGTTCGTCGTTTTATTTTTTTAAAGATGGTATTACTGTTTGATGAACATGTGTAAAGTTTCGTGTAGATCTGTCGACTCGTTCGTATATTTACACTTGTTCAAAGTTGAAGTGTCGTAGTATTTTTTTACGATGCAAGAAAGGACAAAACTTATCGAAGAACTTGGTAATTTTTAATTATCGGTTGATAGAAGAATTGGTATGAAAACAAGGAGAAGGTGTATCGAATGTTTTGTAGTCGGAATACGGTTCTGGGTACTGGTACCGGCTGTTCGAAAGCAGGAAAACAATCGTCGTGGTCTCGCAAACGAGAAAACAAGGCGGAGTCACGCCAAGTATTTAACAGAACTGACCTTTCCACTAGCCAGTTCGGTAATAAACTTGAATGCACGGCTTCAGGAGCGATTGCACGTACCGCGGGCACGCGCCAAGAAATTAAAGTCACGGTCAATAAACGAAACGGTTTAAGAAGAATTAAAATTTAAGAGCCACAATGAAAGAATTCCCAAAGTTTTCAAACTGAAACGGAATTCTCACGGTTTTCCAATCGAAACTTAAATAATTCTCAAAGTTGAACAATTACCCAAACGTGAAAGCTCTCGGTTGAATATTTTTCAAAGTACGAGTGTTCGAAATAGAGAATTCCTCGAGTTAAAGAAATCTCGAAGTAACAAGTATCAGCGAAGTTCAAGTAATCAAAATTGTTCGATCTCCGAATTTTAACGATTCAAGATTCTCCTATTTCCAAGAACAAATCGAACTCGTTGAATTTCGAAAAAGTTCAATGACTCGAATTCATCGAACTTGTGTAACTTGGAAACGAAAATTTCTCAACGAGATAAAACTATTACTAACGTTTCACGAAGTCGCCATTTTACATCACGGTTCACGACGCAGGTTTACCACACGCCGAAAATCATTCGAGCAGAAATTTCCACCGTCTGTACGTGAGATTCTTCAAGACAGTCCACGATATAAAGGATCATAGCGATCCATGGGATTCTAGCCAGTAGAAGTCACTTTTACCAGCGTGTACCAGCCTCGATGAAGTCACGAAAAAAGGTGAACGTCCTCGAGTCCCGTCCAAACCGTCCCGTCACTTAGCTCTACTCCCCTCTATGTTGAACCAACTACGAACGACGACGTTGCCGACGACGACGACAGATCTCTGCAATCCGTAGCCATGCGACTCGTTTCAAAACCTGATCCCTTCCCAACAGGTACCACTCGTTGCTGTCAACTATCCCAGGAAAGTCGAGAAACTCTAGAAACCTTGAAACGCAGTGTAAAAAAATATATCCCTCTTATGCCACGTACAATTCACTTGTCACAGTACCGGAAGTACGGCTCATTGTACCGGATTTCTTCCTTACTCGTTCAAGTGTGTACCGTGAAAATATTATCGTCGAGGTTCCGTTCGGAAATCTTTACGTTTCTCGTCGAAGAACCAAAACGGGTGAATTATCGAATAAAATGAGAAATTATTTTTTTCCATTCGTTAACGCACCTGTTGCACATTCTTCGTAAACAATATAAACACACAAACATGCTGTTCCTGGATCAAACTTCGTTTTATCAATAAAGCGCTATTGTATTCTTTAGCTACGCTCGGGAACATCTTGACTTCAATTGTGCCTTTGTAATGTAACAACCAATTATTGTATAATTATTCAAAAGAGTAACAGATGTCGATTGTGTTAACGACATCGGCTTGAGATGCACACGTGGCTACACAGGCGCAATAAATGTCTACGCGAGCGACTCTTCTCCCGCGAACGTACATAGATCGTTTCGTTTCAACTCGGATGGGATGGAACAAAACCGAGATAACTGTCCAAAAGTCTTCGAGTCAAGTGGAACAGGTTGCCGGCCCTGCTCGAACGCAAGTCACCGTCGGCTCGTTTTACTTGTTGGCTCTCTGGAATTCAGTCGAGTTCTCACGTACCTTTGGGAATAATTTACGCCTTGATTTCCTCACGGGACCCGTAGCGAATGCACGGACAACAGTTCCCCGGTCGGTTCGAACCGATTCAACAGGTAGTTCGTTCTGACCGAAAGATTACACAACCGTTCCCAAGGAAAATACAACGCTTTTCACGAAGATGCTTCCAAAGCCGATCAACTTCTTAGACGCGACCTATACCTCGAACGAAAGGAGCTTAAATCGAACCTATTCGTTGCAACGCATCACCGCGGTATTTTCAAGGTTACTCTTTACATTACTTTATGCCTCTATTGGATTATTCTTGAGGTTGACAACAATATATAGCTGTACTTCGCTTTACGAAGGAGGTAATCGCGCCAAGTTCACATTTAGGAATCGGAATTACCATTCGCGACGAACAGACGGATTTTTAACACACCGAAAATACTCGGGGACGTTCTCTGCAAGTATTTCTGGTACTTTGTTTGCTACTTTAGCATCACTTTTGTGCATTGTTTTCGTTATTTTTCACACTTAACGCTTCGTTCGATTTCGTCACTCTCGTTTACACTTTTCACACAATGAACCGTCGCTGTGACCATTTTCATCGCCAAGTTGCCCGATGTTAACGTTGAACACAACGAACTTTTGCGGTTACCTTTAACTTTATCCGTCACAATTTTTTATTTCAATCCTTAAAAAAAAATCCAAGAGGCGCGAAATCGACTACGTTTATGGGGAAACAATTGAACGAACCTTTCTTAGAAAATTTTGGTATCGTTTTGAGAAAGATCATTGTTGTTCGAACTATATCGATATTATGCGAGTATCAACGAACGGAAATCAACCTCGTTTTGCAAACTTTATTAATACGCTGCATATTTGCAACATTGCATTACATACGTTATTATTATTACTGCTACTATTAATAAACCTCGTTATTATGCAATAACCTCAATATTAGCGATTAACCAATCACTCTCTTAGATCGTGTATATTTTTCTTAGCAGATATAATACACACGATATAATAAAAATAGTCATAATAATAATAATAATAATAATAATAATAATAATAATAATAATAATAATAATAATAATAATAATAATAATAATAATAATAATAATAATAATAATAATAATAATAATAATAATAATAATAATAATAATAATAATGATAATAGTTTCTACTTATCTCGGTTAACTGAACTTATTCCATGGGATGGAATAATGCATGTCGATATGGCAGAAACGAGGAACGGAAATACGAGACACGGTTTTGTAAATTGGCTCCCCGATGAATAGATTAATACGATCGCGTGCTGTCAACTTCCGCTCCCACGAACGCTGCTGATCCAACATCTCATAATGTATCGTGAAGCTTTTTAATTGTTATAAGCAACAATTCGAACAATTTTATCGACTTTTCGATCGACCTATACGATGGAAAGGTATTTTCTATTTAAAAAAAAAAGAGAGAAAAAAAACGCAAGTAGGTACATGATAATAATTTGAAAAATTGTTTCCCGCGTTTTTTCTTTTTTTTCTTTTTTTTTTTTTTTGCTTTGGAAAGATTTTCTATTTCTTTCGCGACACGTACGTTTTACGTAGAACAGATTCTAACTATTGTAACAAATGTCTACGCTGTAAGAAAAAAAAAAAATGGTAAAAACATTATCGAGCGAAAACTAATGATAGGTAGTCATCCGACAACGCGTCGATAGTGTTAGAAAATGGCATACTAACTTCGAAAGAAAAACAAGACAATTTTTTACGTTCGAACGCGTTCGCGATAAGCGGAAATTACGTTGCAAAAATTACGTTACACTTCTATGGTATTACTACAGAGCTGAAGCATACGACTATACCATTGTATTATGATAGTAGCCTTGTAACAACATTATAGAATTATTGCAAAAGTTAAACTAGAATAGCTCTACCATAATATAGCTCCAGTATAGTAGCACCACTACTCTTCTACCATAATCATGATATTGCAATATAATTGCACTATAATAGCAGTACTATGTTATACTTTTATTCTATTCACAGTACTATAGTATAGTTACGTTGCATTTATACCGACTTCGTATAACGTAATTACAGTCGTTTTACCATATTACAGTGTGAGTGTAATACTTAACTTTATACCATAATTATAATACCCTAGAGTAATACTATAGTAATGGTAGAGTGTATTAATATAACATTATAATGCACTAGTTATGTAGGATCGGTATAATACTATCGTAATAATAGTACAATATTACTAAAGAACTGCTGTAATACTACTACATTATTAATCTCTTGCTACTACAAAACTAATAATACCATGACTAATACACTTGATAGTGTCCCACCTTGATAGTGTACCCCTTGATAGTGATCAAATCTATAATTCACGATTATAGCACATGCCTCCTGTTCAATATATTAAAATCGTATTCAACTAATTTTGGTTACCGACAACGGAGCTGAAGAGATACTCGCCTCGTGAATCAATCCGTGAAGGAGACGCGTTGATAATGTATAAAAAAAATCTCAGTTTATGGCACACGCCCCCTTTCTGATACCCATCAAAGGGCGTGAAAGCCTCAACACTCGAATAAGGGTTAATGGAAAGGAAAACGGAAACGTCAAACTACTCGATGGAAGCCGCTGTAGATAAGCCGTTATCGGCATGCATGCATACATACTTACACAACCACATAATTTCGTATAGGACCATCCGCGACCTCCAACTTTATCGCAATCGTATACCTGCAACGTTCATTGTTCATGTAGAATTTTACACGCCCGATAAATATGCCCCCCTTCTTGAATAAATGGGGCACACCGAATGTAACGCGTTTCGTTTC
Source organism: Ptiloglossa arizonensis (assembly GCF_051014685.1). NCBI lineage: Eukaryota > Metazoa > Arthropoda > Insecta > Hymenoptera > Colletidae > Ptiloglossa > Ptiloglossa arizonensis. The sequence goes on along the minus strand of NC_135048.1, from coordinate 8,306,068 downwards.
GTGCGCCGTTTGAAATATTTTATGCGTTGTTTGAACACGACTTCGTCGTGAAGTGTTCAATGTTTTCAAATGCTTTAACACGTTGTTTCCAACACTGATAATACAGAGGAGTATTTTTAAAGTGATCTTACCTGGTATGTAAGATACCGAAGAGCAAATAGAACGTTGGATTTACAATTGGGGTGCATTTTATCTTGCGGACCGATGTGACTGGAGACCACGAACCGACATAACTCGAGTGCGTTGGACCGACGCGATTCGAACGTCCTCGTTTAATTTTCTCGTAATCGATCAATATTTTGATAGTGTTTCTTACAATGGTGACTGATGAATATGAGGTTGTAAAAAATGTTCGAAGACTCTACGTGCGGGTCCTCTTGAGAAATATTTATTATTTCAATACTAAAAAAAAAAAGAAAAAGAATGATGAATCGTTAATGGTGCATTTGTTTTCTCTGTATCTACTAAATAGTTATTTAATATTTTTGTCCAGTCTACTAAATAACTGTTACACAATATCATTACTGATTCGTAATACTTTGTAGTGTTGAAATAATAAATGTTTCTAAAGAGTACCCCAATAACAGAAGCGGTTGAAGGTTTGTTAAAGACAATTAAAATATCTATTGTTTATTTCTACCTCTGCTTATACATAATCTAAGAGACACTAAGATAACTGAATACAATGCTGAATTCACGATTGGAGGAAATTTTATCTTCGAACCGATATGATTGGAAAGCAATCCGCCACAAATCAGTAAATTTCTCCGGACAGGTGTAGAACCACGTGATACGGTATCACTTGTATCTTCGATTGCAGAAACTGTACCATAATACCAGGCACTATGTCGGTACGACGTTAGTCTAGAAATATCGTACGGTAAATTCCTGGACACTGTAGTCACTCGTGGATTCGGCGTATGATGTAATTTATCTCTTTTCTAAAGAAGACTATTTCGGCATAGATCGACGTGACGAAAATTATTTTCGTACAATGGACAAACAATTTTCGTAAATTTTAATTGCAATTTTCGGATAGCCACGACCTGTCCTCGCGAGATGAAATTGTCGACAGAGATCGAAACACGCTCGTGGAGAAATCGAGTCACCCAAAAGTACTTTAATAACACAGGATACACGGGAATTACACGATCCTTTGTATAGTTTTCGTCGTAGAAATTAACATCGCCCGGTTAGTGATTTATCGCGGTAATTTCGCGTCAAGTGAAAAGCGAGAAAGTTGAATTTATCATCCCGCTGGCCAACATTTCGTTTCACTCCGTGAACGTACAGAGCATTTTTATGCTCAGTTTTAATTTTACATTCGTACACGCCAAGTGCTTCGTCGATTGCCAGACACTTAGCAATTGACTCGAGACGACAGTCGCTGGCGCGACGAAATATTTAAAACTGACCCGTAACCGTGTGAAAATACACAATCTTCGAGAAATTTTACTGGCCGTGAAAACTGGAACAACACCCCTCGTAACTCGTTCAATTGCAAGCTAGCCTACGAGCAATAGTAGATTGTTTTATCTGCTTCCTCCGATAGTGGTCGCACAATGGCTGATAAAAGTGAATGACAAAGGAAAACATCATCTGAAACGAAGCCATTTGTTTCGAGCCCCACCCACACATCTTTGGAAAAAAACTCATGTTTTCTAACATTAATTCTTTTTAATCATTTCTTATACACCGAAGATTTATTTCATCGATAAAACTCGGTTCATTTATTAGACTATTTGTAATAAGTAAAAGGTATTTTCCAATAGCACAAAATGAATTAAATGAATTAAATGAATTAAATGAATATTCTATATAATTTTATATAGTGTTAAGTCATTTTTAAATAATTTAAATACTATTAATATTACGTTTTGATATTTTTTGAGCTGAATGAAAATTAAATACTATCGCTGTCAAAATACAGCGAAGAGAAATGTTTTACTTATCTGTTGGAATTATTTAAATTTCAAATTAATGGAAATGCCTTCGAATAGCGCTAAATAATCAAATCTATAATTCACGATTGTAGCACATGCCTGATAAAGAACGCGTGAATCGATATTTCTTCATTCGAGCGTGGACAGATATATATTCAAACTTATTAGTGACAGATGTCGATTATGAAAATCAATAACTTATTAATTAAAATGTTCGTTACGAAAATTGTCGACTCAATTGATCAAATAACTCGTTGGGTCACCGTGTTAAGTTAAACATATTTGTTGAAAAAAGTGTGCGCAGAACCCCGAATGTTGCATGAATCGAAGTTGAAAATTCGTGCAATTATGGAGGTATTCGATATAATAATAAGAACGGAAGGGAAGAGCACTTATTGACGCTTATGATTATAGCGTCAATACGCATAAATTACTGAATTCGTGAGTACCTTCTTTGATATCTATTTTACTGGGATTTACTTGACAATTTTTAGAAATGGAAGAAAACGTTACAAAAAACACTTCGCTTTGCTATGACATCCTAAGAAGGACTTATTAGCAAAAACAAAACCATAATACAATAGATCCCCGATAGTTGTTTGGATTTACTTGATAATTTTTAGAAATGGAGGAAAACGTTACAAAAACACTTTGCATTGCTATGATGTCCTAAGAAGGACTTATTAGCAAAGAAAAACCATAATACAATAGATCCCCGATAGTTGTACGAAAAGAAATTGAAAATTTGAAAAAGATCGATATTCGTGCAATCATCAAGGTAAACAACCCAATAAGTACAATATCTTCCACTTGTATTCGTGTTTTCTTCTTCGATGCTCGTTCTTTCATCTCAAATGCGAGACATTTGTTACTGTGTGACCATCTCATCGACTTATTCGTACAGTGCAACAAACAAGTATCGACCACATTGGAACTCAATGGCTGCTGGAATATAACATCCCTATGTTCTTACAGCGTTAATTGACCAGTACTAAGAACTGCAAGATAAGTGAACTGGAGTGGTACTGATGGTGGCAGTAAGTTCTCATCATGGCTTAAATGATACTACGGAGGTTAACGAAAGAGGTGACAAAGTTTCAGTACTCTCAATTCTCTGCCAAGCCCAAAAATGACAGGATGTTTAATACCTGTTTCATGAGCCAAAATATAAGATAGATCATCGTAGCAACACCGTATCACAAGATAAAGCTAAAGCTTGCCGTGTGACTTGACTTTATACATTGTAAAACTTTGACTTCAGAAGAGAAAACGTTGCATTCCTGGGGTAAGTGTTACAAAGTTTCTCACAGTGCTCTTACCAGAAACCAAGTCTTCGACAAGATCCTTGCTTCTTCGTTCCGTGGCTAGATTCTTTAAAAATACAGTCCCTCGACTCTTCGAAATTGTCGACTTTCGTAACAGTGAACCATAAACCGCAAACCTTTAAAAACCGTAATAACGTAGCGCTGCTGTTTTTAGAACATTCTTAAAATATATTAACGACAACATGTGTGCGCTGACTCGTGCATTGTCCTGTAGAGACACGTGGATACAGAAAGACCTCGTTTAATATAGATAGGGTTTGCAACCAAGTACTCTACTGATAATCTATTATGGGTGCGGACGTATTGGTTGGACATATCCCAATCTTGATTTCTTAAGGCAGTATATGCTAGTGTAAGCAAATAACATCTGTACAGCAAAGCTGTATTATTGGTTAGTCACACTCAGGTATTCGAGACGTACCCAAACAGTACAGAGGACTCTTAAAGATACAAATTGATACGTATTTCACTAGATAGAACTTTCGACTTCTTTAGTATAAGGTTCTTAGTGTGTCATACAGAGTACATAGTGCAATTGGATCGAGTCGTGATCTAAGCACTCGTAACAGTTAATCTGCAGATAACTGAGCGTCCTCCTGCTGGAACGTTCACGATTAAATAGTTATCGCGTCAATGATGCTACAAATTTTTCATCGAGAGAAACATTCTCACGGTCGATTTTACAAACGTAAGTCTAAGTCTCGAATAGGACAAATCCTCGTCGACAAATGGAAGTATCCATCGTTTCTATTTTGTTCGAAGTCGTACGCGAAACAAGGTAGCCACGTTTTGGTCTTCTGCCTCCGCTGTTCGGGGAAGCTTGGAATAAATAACGAACGCATCACGAATGTAAAACGCGACGGTCGACTTTCGCGTTCGGGGAAAAGTCCACGACATCTAGATCCCAGGAGGTAACCGACACTAGAGGCCATGGTACAGTGAACTCCTTGGCGAACAACCTTCATCCTTTCCAATTTGTTGCCACGGATCGTACTGATGCGTGACAGTGATCACGGAAGCGAGACGAGCGTGAAAAAAGAACACTGGGGGAAACGACGATGACGACAACAACAACAACAACGCAAACTGAATGAATGCGGCAGCTCGGAATAGAACGTTGGGGATCTTCCATTGATCGGGATCGCTTAGGGACAAAATTGTTGGACGCGCTGTTGGATTTTCATTAACACGATCGTATCGAGATGTCGAGGAGAATACGAAAGTTCGAGCAGGCTATTTAAAATGGGGGGGGAAAAAAATTCAACTATTTCTTTTTATTAAAATTCATCGTACAGCGATTCCTCTACTTGACGTTGTCCATCGTAGTCTATATTTTCGTTCGTGAAATATGAAATATTTTTGCAGCGTGTGTTGCAACACTTCGTTTGAACAGTTATTAATTTGAAATTGAGATTTGGTTTGAAAACAGCACTGCAACACTATACTTAAGTTTTTTCTTTTAATGTATTCCTCTCGTATTCGTATTACGAGAGAAGAATGCGCAATAAAGACGTTAGTAAATAAATGTACAAAGTTCTTTATCTTTCAATTATTTTTTGCTCATTGATAAGAAATGACATGTATTATAAATCGTTGTGTAGGTTATGAATCACTGTCTATACATAATCGATCGAATTTCTTGGAAATAAATTAGCATAATTTTTTTTATCTCTTTAGGTATTGATATAGATCGTTTTTTTGTTGAAAATTTGCAATAATGAATCATCCTTTATAACGTGGAAACATTGCATTCTTATTTAATTAGCTCCTAATTTTCTTCAGTTATTTATATACATCTGTATTATTTAGTATCAGTAACGTATATCGTCGCAACAAATGTCAAAGAAACACATTAGATTACATTACATAAGTGAGAATGATTATAACAGGAAATTTCTTATCGCCCTTGGAATATCGTTTTATCGGAATTTAATAGCATATCAATATATTCGAGGATAGGATAACCTCTCCAGGGCAAATTATTTTATTCGAAATAAATAACGATTAAAAATAATATTGATCTGTGACATCTATCAGCTTTGTGACGACGTATACGCAGATATGTAATTATTAAAAATTATTTCTTTGTCGCGGTTTCTTTAAATAAATTCAATAGAAAAATTTATTACAAAGTTATTGAAAATATACGTAGTAATGAAATCAAAGAGAATTTGTTAATATTAATTTTTGTTGTAAAAATCCAAGTTCGTGTCTATCGTATGGATTCCTTTTCACGTCGGAAGCTTTCTCATATTTAAAATTATTTAGTTTGTCAATTTACTTTTATTATATATATTTATAATCTTGATATTTATAATATCAAATTTTGGTGAAAATGAAACACGATTTATTTAGAGCGTATAAACATTTTACTAAATTATACATTCTCCATTTTGGAAAACGAAATGACTTCCCGAACAACCCAATATATCGATTTAGAAGGTTTGTACGTCCTGTTACCAGTTATTGTTCGAATAAACATGATTTTTTAATTCCGACTTGTCGAGATTCTCAAGAAATCAATTTGACAAATCGATCGATTCTTGAGAAACTTAGCGCGAGTATTGAGGGTTAAGTATCTCCAAAGAGATTAACCACCGGGCAGATCGCACGTATTGGTGGCTCCACGTACGGCGCGCATTGGAAACAATAATTTCATCGTATCGCGAGTGTAGTCGCTCGGTTCTTCCCCACGTTTCCAGTCGTGGACTCCGATATATGGGTACTTCCGGCTTTTGCACCAAAATGCAACGAACCGCGACATTCCTAGTAGAGTCGACCGCTGACGATACACGACAGTGCGGTCGCCGTTATCGCTAGCCTAATTAGATTAGATACTTAATCGTCAATAACTGCATTTATATGACACCGCTGTGTCGGTGAACGAACCGGACGCGAGCGATGAATGCTCGACAGAAACGCAAATAAATGATGCTCCTTCGACGATTAATTTGATTCGAAGTTATCTCTATTCCCAAGATATCGTTACTCATGAATTGTAAAATATGAAAAGAATTCTGAGCTACGAAGGGCAGTATACAGTCAGTCGTGAAAGTCTAAGCAGAGTTTGCAGACTGGTAGAAAATACGTGTACAAATGCTGATACTATGCGTTAGTTAAAAACATTTTGAGAAATATCTTGAATTAATAACAGTGCTTATCAAATTCGTTGACAAAAACATTATCGATAAATATAAAATACAATGGTAGAAAAATTTACATACAAGTGTTAGAGATAACGTCACAGATATTTGAGGTTAGATTATAACAGGAATTTAACGTCACATTGCCTCTTGTACACTTTTCTACTACTTGTTTCTATTCTTTTTTGTATTTGCGTATCAGTATCTCCGTACATGCTTAATTAAGATGTTTAATAATAAAACTAACAATGTACTGAATACTATAATGGTCAATAAAGATAAACAATCTTTCATTCATTACTCATCGACTAAAATTCAGACTCATTGAATTAAATTATAACCAATAAAGGTTTATCTAAATAACTGCCCGATTAAATAAATATCGCAAATATCTATAAGGTGTTGTTACTCGTTATTTCAATCAAATTTTATCCATTCTTAAATATTAGACGAGTATATATTGACTCGTGTCACTAACTCTATTTCACGTACTATTTACTTTGGTCTTTAGGGAAAAAATCGAATAATTTTATTATCAGAGATTGGTTTCTCGTAAGGTGGTTGTACAAAAATAATCGATAAGATATGCTCTGCCCTTAACACTGTAGTGTAAGTTTTTTTCAATCTTTGTGATTCGCCTATTTTATCGTACCGTAAAGCAAAGTATCTAAATTTTCTGTAGCGCTACACGAGAGACGATTTTGTTGTCGGTGTTAGTTTAATCTCTACAGTTAAGAGTTCTTGGCTACTCGTACCCTAGTTTTGCTGCAATTTGGTATATGCGATACGTCCCACATCGTTTTACATCGCCACAGACGTCGCTTACACAACGCAGCTAAAAATAGCAACATCAGGAACCAGTAATACCAAAAGTGGGAGGGACTCTCTTCGATCGGCGAGAAATTAAGAGCGAAATTGTCGACACTAAATTTTCCATTCCCGATTTACAAATCGCGCCTTAAATTTGTTAAGCGTCAAAAAGTATCGAGCAAATTAGATTACATATTAATTAGAGAACACCTCGGTAAGCAGAAGTTATTTCACTGTCGGTATTATTTTGTTTCAAATTATTAACAGTCACATCAGTGGGTCTATAGCATTGAAATTGATTCGTTTCGAATCCTGAGATATGTAGACAGATCTGTATATAAATAATCTTATTTTGAATATTGACACTTTAAAACTAAAATTTCATATAAAAATTCTGTTATTATATCTTTCAAGGGTTTATTACTCCTTTCGAACTGTCCATTCTATTACTTATATCGCACTTATTAAATAGCTGTACAATTTTTTTCAAAATTGAAGAGTTAATTGACCTCTACGCTATAATTGTAATTTTGTGGAAACATCTTGTATTAAATAATAATTTCTATTTTCAAGTGACAAAATTAGAACCGCCACTTCGCTGCAAGCCGGGTAGCGACTTTTATCCAAAGCTAAGATCCACCCTTGCGTGCACGAGAGTGAGCGAGATAGAGCAACAACGAGCGCGTCTCGCATTACATGTGCTCGGTAGCTGCAATTCCAAAGTGATATTAAATGGTGTGTTGCTAATGCAGAATTCATTATTTTTTTCAATGAATTTATTATTCACTGATTAATATATAATCAATGAATTGGCTATATTTTCTCGATACAAACGTGTATAAACGCAATCTCATTTGGAGAATTCTCAAAAATTTTCAACTACCTATAATAAATATAATCCAAATTAAATTGGATTTATTTTCATCGGGAAACCTCACCAGTTTATTGATAATACTCTCGTGAAAATGTAATGACAATTTTTCATTTTCATAAAAGTATACATTAGCGGGTATGATTCTGTCAATTTTAATTTGGGGTAAACATTGTCACCTGATGGCGGAAATTACTACTCCTTGGGAAACGTCTTTCTTATTCAGTCAAGAATTTAATTTTTCAAGGTGCAACACGTTGAGTAACAGAAGACACCATTTAGATTTAGTGGGGAAGCAGCAACACCTGTTACCGCAAATTGGTGATACCAGTTGCACACTTGAATGTGTTTTTGAGGTCAGCTTAACAACTGTACCTCACCATTGCATTGTAAATGTTTCTTCCCTTCTACATATTATTTTCGTTTTATTCAATTCTCCATCTCATATTGTACACAACTCTGGTACAATAAAACCGTGTTATTATTATTATTATTATTATTAATATTATTAAACATCTTTAATATTATTATTGAACATCATTTTGTTGTTATTATTGATTTTGTTAAACATCTTCATTACATCTTTATATATGTGAACATAAAATATAACTAGAACATGTATGTGCGTGGTTAAAATGCCGTTATAATTATATTATATTATTATTACTATTATTATTATTTATATAAACCAATGTATACGTATTATTATTATTATTATTAATATTATTAAATATCTTTATTATTATTATTGAACATCATTTTGTTGTTGATATTGATTTTGTTAAACATCTTCATTACATCTTTATATATGTGAACATAAAATATAACTAGAACATGTGTGTGCGTGGTTAAAACGCCGTTATAACTACATTATTATTACTATTATTTATATAAACCGATGTATACGTAGAATATTTATTTTCGTATCAAATATGACACTGTTTGGATAATAAAAACTCTACTGTAACTATTTTCAATCTACACGCGTATAGGATATCGTGTACGAACTGACTAATGAACAATTTATGAACTGTACATTCCGTTAATGTTTTCTTAAAACTCGTTAAATATTTCAGAGAAGAAATAAAGTCTGAATGGGTAAAGATTACTCGCCAGCGATAGTGTGCACGATACAAAGGAGTCTAGGCTAGAGACTGACTCCGCATTCGTAGCCGCCATTGTAGTCCCTAATCCTACGCGGGGTCTGCGTGTTCACGGAACAACGATCCCCGGCAAACTTTTCCTCCGGCAACCACCGTTAAGTTTAACGACTTCGCTCACTGGAAAGCGTACTTACTCGCCTCTACAATACAGTCCGAGAGATGACGTAATTGAGTAAAAGGGGATTGACCCCCTCCCCCAAATATGACGAGCCATCCAGCTAGATCTACAGAGGCACAGATTGGCCTTTCAGTTTCTACCATGAGGAGATTTGTATGCTTGGAAAGTCGAATATGAATTGCTCGCAAATATTAGCCATGTGTGAACACGTCCAAAGTATGTTATATGAGTGGTCAATTGAATATTAATTAAACTCGAAGATTATAATCTATAAAATACTCTAAACTATTGAGTCTTAGGTAGTGAAACTTTCAAAATTTGTTGGTGGACATTTTATCGATCAAAAATTTTAATCGTTCGATTAAAAACATGTTTATCGCGTCGTGAGTATAGAGTGTATTTTCTTCTGCTCAAGTGCAAACTGGTGGGAAGTTTAAACTATTGTATAAATACTGCGTGTAGCAAAAGTTATAGGTAATACGTCATTAAAGTGTATAGATGATTACGAAGGCGATCTAAGTAAATATTTGTTTCATACTTTTTTTTTTTAATTCTGTATTGTTATAATTTAAATTAGTGGAATACAAAATGAGCGATAAATTAAAATTTCCCAAATATCTTATTTGGATTACTTATTTTGTAATTATTGAGACATATAACATCTATGCAATAGTTTAAAATTGAAGCCACTTTACAGAAAAGGATACACTCTATACTCACAGTCTAAAGATATATTTTATTGAACGATTTAAATTCATGTGTTCTTCTACTAACTTTTTAATCGTGTTATTGACTGGTGAAGAAGTTGTAGATCGTTCTCGAATACAATTCGTATAACGTTTTATATGTACATATGCGATGCAATAACTGCGCATCGTTTCATTTTTAAATATATACCGTTTTTTCGTTACATAATTCTTTGAATAATCGAAGAGCATTGTTTCTCTTATTCATCGTATCACTCAATTGCATCTCATCCGCGTAACTGATGATGTCTGCTGAAGATTAAGCGACACAGATGATGAAATGCTCACGAATAATGGAATAATGGAGGAGTTCGTTTTTATTTGACATAACTGTTAATGTCATATTCATTACGTATTTTTAAAGCTTCATCTCGATGTATTTCCTTCGAAAACTTAAAATATATCAAATCAGGTGCACCTTTAATTTATTTTTAGACGGTGGATAAAGTATTTTTCTTATTTATAAGCATTTTCACTGCTCGACTCACAATTAACTTACATTGTTAATGTTTCTTTTTACATTAAATCAGAAGAGTTAATTTTATTCGATTTATTATATTTGACTAAGGGCATGGATTTTCGTTGACGTTATACATTTTTTGGATACACTCAACATTCCTACTTTTACCATTGGGAATTTTTCTCTCTCTTGTATAATTATTTCCCAAAATTAATTACTTTACTGCTTAGAGATTAGTGAAATAAATTTCACACTACAAAAAGAAAATTATAGAATAAAATATGGTATGTAAAACTTAGATAATTATAAATAATTGTATAATATATAATAGTTTACATATATATAAATTATTATATATATATATATATATATATAAATTATACTTTCCATATCAGAAGCCAAAATTGAAAGTGCGGAATTCAATTTACTTTATTAGCAATCAATTTCTTATTTTTGTCTCCAAGTTCATTTTATGATAGAAATTTAAATACTCCATGACCCAGTAAGGAAGGTATCCCTCATGGTAGTAGGCTATGAATAAAAATTGGTCTTGCAATTACAGTGTGTGCTCATTTTGTGCTCGAAAAGACACTGTCGTTAAGAATGACCGTAAAAAGGAATGACGGGTCAAGAGGCAAGGAAATTATACGATGAATATTCGATAAGATAGAACACCGTCGGAGTCGCTAAATAGTAATTAGTAAACGGTAAAGCGATTATAGACTTAGGGGGAGGAAACTAAAAGCGGCGAGTGACTAATATGACCGTAAATACGATATTAATGACGCAACCAAATAAACGAGAATAAATAAGGCGAGTAAATGAACGCGTATTTTCAAACGTTAATTCAGTAATGATTGCAGAGTCATTGTTTCTCTGCACATATACCTTCTGTTTCTGATTTGTAAAAGTGTTTACATCTAAATTGTAAAAGCATTTAGATTTCACTTCGTGGAAAGTTTGCAGCGACTCGAAATATTGAACAAAAATTAATCTTTATTTGCAAATTTCTGTCGAATGAAAAAAATGTTTTCGTAAATATTAAACAGTGTCTACTCTACTTATACAAACAAGTAGAGACAAATAATACGGCCTCGAAATATCAGTTTGTTATTTAACATTTCGACCCGTGAGTAAAAATATGCAATTACCCATATTATTGGATTAAAGTGTTTATTTTTATTTCACGCATGTTTTAAATAATGTGTAAGATTAAAAAATTACCTCAATGATACAATGACTAACAATGACAGGACCGTAAATAAGACAAAGTATTAAGTAAATCAATTGAAACCTCATCAATTTCCCTGTCGTGTGTGTTATTATTTGTACGTTGAATTACTTTAGTATTTTTCATGTAGAATTAATTAATTCTAGGAAAAACAGAAGCAGGAGCCAACTGCACCAAATGTAATGGGAACATTGGTAATATAAAAGACCCCATAATGCCATTTGAGGGTTAATTCGATCCAATTAAATAAGAATGGCTTTCGTCTAGCACGAGTTGAACAGCATGACTTGGAAAAACAACATCGAAACATAACAATCGATATAAAAATTTCTTTCCCAATCATCGTCTAAAGTGTAAGCCGCTATTCCATTTTCAAGATGATAATCTTTTTAATGTTATCTGTGTGTATAAATAAGTGGATTTATATTGATAATAAACCGAATACTAATAATATTTTTATTTTCTTTGTCGTCGATTAAAATAATATTAAACGACGTTTATTAACGTGTTAATTAACCAAGAAATTGGGCCCGATAATCAAAGTTGTAGTACAATATTTGTGTTTCATTTGCCGTTGACTATAAACACCAACACTTATGAATGTGATAATTACGCAAGAAATTGTAATTGAATGCAAACCTTGTACTACAATATACGTACTTCCTTGGTCGTTAAGAGATACCAATATAGGCCTCTTGTAGACGACAACTTGTTTATACAGGTGAATAAACTGACGCTAATACGGGCAGCCTTTGCGTTCAAACGCTAAACTTCTCTCGTTGAACGGTATTGCAACAGATGAATAAGTACTTGGTACAGGCTTCAAGAATATTCGTTTAGTTATGTTTGTGAAGCGTAACTGAACCGTAATGGAACAGAGCCCCGTGCTGGCAGCAGGTAACCCACGAGTCTGTTTCTCAAAATAATGGTAGCAAATTTTCCACTATAATTACGTCATCTTTGTGCGAGGTAAATAATACGATATTTAATTAACGGATTACGAAATTATAGGACACGCAGAACGAATTTTTATCAAAGACTACACAAAAGTTCCCGTGATATGAAAATTTACTTTGGTACCGTTTCGAAATACCATTTTAGGGAACGTGTCGCTAAATGTTAACGATCAACTGAATTCAAAATTGAGAAAAGAATTTAACGTAAATAGTATTCCAAGTCGAACAATAATTAGCTAGTTGTATTTTCCTTATCTCAATGTTAAATAAAATTGTTCGTGCACTAATGATTATTTTTCGATTTTCTTAGCTCTGTTACATAGATCGATAAAAAAAATAATAAATAGAAATAAACGACAGGAGGTACTTGCCAATGAAAGCGATACTTAACTGTAAAATATTTGTTTCTATTTTTTTTTTTTTAAACGAATTCATAAAAAATTGACTAAATTTGTTTGGTTTTAATTTTTTATATAACAACAAAGCACTTTGAAAATTAGTATCGTATATTTAATAGTAGGCGAATGAATCTTGTAAAACGTTTACGGTAAGCTTGTACGATACAACATTTTTCGAAATTCCACTGAACGAAATCTTAGGTAACTGGAATCTCTCTTAGGAATCAGTTTTGTATGATAAAAATATCAGTTTCTCTTATCTAATCCGCCCCGTGAAGTAACGTAATTTTCTACAACTCGATGTGTCGTCTTAACTATTGTTCCTTAATCGATACTCGAAATAATAAAATATATTTTTTACCGTAATTCGAAATAAAATCCATTGAATTTTAATTTGTTGTGGAATAATTGTTTCGTAGTCGAAACAAGCATGTTTGAGAATATTCATTGAACGTTCTCTCCACATTAATATATTAATTTTTATAAACGTTAAATATGTTTGAATTATGCTTGTTTTAATATTCTTAATCTTTTGTGACTTAGAAAGTTCCGTCTAAAATTCCTCAACTCGAGTTCGCGAATCAGTGTACATATTCGTGTAGTATTAAATGATTGAATTTTCGACAAGAATTTCAAATAAAATACAGTGAAATCAATGGAAATAAATTCGAGATCGAATGCTGATTTTTTCAAAGAAAAATGTAATTGAGAAGCAACACTTTGAAAAGTTCAAAAAATTATCATCGTACGATTTTGCCATATTTATCACGTGGTTAAATGAAAATTTCAATCAAATAAATAGTTACCCAAGCACGAGAATCGTTAATATAATTAAATACATACGTGTTTATACCTCAAATTATATATTCCTCTTACAAATTTTTCCTCGATTAAAATTACATATTTATTTCTTAAGATAACGACACGCTCGAAAAACGTTTAATTTACGTACATCCGTGACGATACCAAAGATCCTTCTACCTGTAATTCAGTCAATATCTCCCATCAGTGTTACTCTCAAGCGACAACTTTTTCCTCGGATTCGAGTCACAGAGTCGTCTCCTCCCCCCCCCCCCCCCCCCCACTGTTTATATTTACCCAGTGAGAGTCCCATCGACTCCCTCGGCCATAGTTGAGATCAAAATCTCTACCTACCTCGCTTTCGAGCGAAGTTATCTTATGAGTTCATCTGGTAGCCCTGCACTTTCAGCCACCGATTGTTCAATTCGTGTAATAATTGCACCAACGTAGAGATACTCAAGAAACAATTTCTTTCTATAATTTTTAAATTACTTTACCATTTTACTTGAAAAAAAAATCAAATAAAATTGGCAAAGTGGAAAATTCCCGAGGATGGAATCGCGAATTCGGGGAGAACAGAGAGACACCGAAAGACACGGTTCCGTTGCTGACGATTTTTCCAACACCGGAGAGCGTCGTTTCCTTTCGTCGGGCGATCGAAAACAAGCACTTTCTCGCCGGGAATGAAGAACGCGCGAGAGAAACGGTGTATGTCCGGGATTATTCGTGAAGAACGAGGGACGAACAGAAGCTTCGTACTCACCGATTCGGATAGGTAAGACTCCCACAATTCCCTAAGGTCGCTGGTTCCCACGTCGTAGAATTCCATGATAGTCTTCCTCGGTCTTTCCTAGTGGTTCTGCTGCCGGTCGATGGATCGCAATGTCTGCCCATGGAAGGACGAAAACGATCAGAAGAACGCGGACGCGATCTCTCCTCGGGTATCCATTGTCGGCCACGGATACGTTCTGGAACCAGTTGTTTTTTAGGGCAAAAACTACAGAGAAATTAACACTTGAAACTAGAACCACCAAGGGGGTTCGAGTCGACACGTTTGAAATTTCTTTTCAAGATGGTTCGATTATTAACGGTGTCCTCGTCTGCGATATTCGTGGACAATTGTCGAAAATGTACGTACTCAATTATGGTACGTATGGTACACAATTATTAACGGTGTATTTGCCTACAATGTTCGTGGACAGTTGTCGAAAATAGACGACCAATGGTACACGATTATTAACGGTGTCTTTGCCTACAATGTTCGTGGACAATTATCGAAAATAGATAACTAACGATACTCGTACGTTAATTTTCCCTTTCCTCGTTTAACTTTCAAGATACGTACGTAAGTTTGTTACAGATAATATCGTTGGTTCTAATGTTACCCGTTCGTTCATTTTGAACGAAAACTATCGACTGTTGGAGAAAAAGTTTCGATATAAAAATTGGACCAGTGAACTCACTCGACAACACTATGCCCACGATGTTAATTCACATAAACGTGCGAACAAGTTAGTTAAGTGTTACGGTCAAGTTCCAGGAATTGAATTATTTCTTGAATTTGTCTTGGAGAAAACTATCGTACACGTCACTTTCAAATTTTTTAAGCACATTTATTAATTTCGTTTCGAGAAATCGTTCGAATTTTTTCTAAGCACAAACGAAAGACTTTATCGAACTTGTGTATTGTTCCATATGATGTAACAAAAGTTTCTGTTAAAAATCTATTTCTCTTGAAGATTCGTACGGTCTAGAACATTTGTACATAATCTGAAAAAAATATATCAAACATAACGTTGCATTCAAGAACGAAACAAAGTTTCCCAGCGGACCGATGTGACTGGAACGCAGCGAACCCATGTGACCGGACCTACAATTTCTCCTGCTTGCTCGTGGTTAAGGAGATGCTAGAAGCTAGATGCTAGAATTTGAATTCACGACCGAGTGTGAATTTTGTCTGCGGACCAATGCGACTGGAACTTCAATAATAATATACAGAATGGTGTAAAATGTCGGGCTCGTCTACCCTGTAATATTACAGAGAGTTGAAAATTGAAAGAAAACTGAAAATAATTACAATAACGGTAAAAAGAAATAGTGCAAGATACAAAAAGAATATCAAAGTTGTACTATTAAACTTACTCTGTAATGTTACAGAGAGGTGAAAATTGAAAAAAAAACTGAAAATAATTACAATAACGGTAAAAAGAAATAGTGCAAGATACAAAAAGAATATCAAAGTTGTGCTATTAAGCTTACCCTGTAATGTTACAGAGAGGTGAAAATTGAAAATAATTACAATAACAGTAAAAAGAAATAGTGCAAGATACAAAAAGAATATCAAAGTTGTGCTATTAAGCTTACCCTGTAATGTTACAGAGAGGTGAAAATTGAAACAAAAAATTGCAAATAATTACAATAAGATTAAAAAGAAATAGTGCAAGATACAAAAAGAATATCAAAGTTGTGCTATTAAGCTTACCCTGTAATGTTACAGAGAGGTGAAAATTGAAACAAAAAATTGCAAATAATTACAATAAGATTAAAAAGAAATAGTGCAAGATACAAAAAGAATATCAAAGTTGTGCTATTAAGCTTACCCTGTAATGTTACAGAGAGGTGAAAATTGAAACAAAAAATTGCAAATAATTACAATAAGATTAAAAAGAAATATTGCAAGATACAAAAAGAATATTAAAATTGTGCTGTTAAGCTTACTCTGTAATGTTACAGAGAGGTGAAAATTGAAAAAAAATTGAAAATAATTACAATAACAGTAAAAAGAAATAGTGCAAGATACAAGAAGAATATTAAAGTTGTGCTATTAAGCTTACCCTGTAATGTTACAGAGAGGTGAAAATTGAAACAAAAAATTGCAAATAATTACAATAAGATTAAAAAGAAATATTGCAAGATAGAAAAAGAATATTAAAATTGTGCTGTTAAGCTTACCCTGTAATGTTACAGAGAGGTGAAAATTGAAACAAAAAATTGCAAATAATTACAATAAGATTAAAAAGAAATATTGCAAGATACAAAAAGAATATTAAAATTGTGCTATTAAGCTTACCCTGTAATGTCACAGAGAAGTGAGAATTGAAGAAAAAAATTGCAAATAATTCCAATGACAGTAAAAAGAAATAGCGCAAGACACAAAAAAGATATCAAAGCTACGAGTATTGAAGATTTAAGAGTGGCTGTGTGTAGAGAAAGTTGGACAATTAACTACGAAATTGACAATTTAATTCTACTCAACGACAATAATAGTGGGCTGAAAAATTTGGAACGGAAGAACGATATGGAAACTTTCGATGCATCGATACTTCCGTTAACACTAAAACCATCGACGGTGAAAGTATTCTTATTTATACCGGATCACATAAATACGTATCTTCGATATTACATGGGGCAAGGGCAAATTAATTTACCAGTACCATTAGTAGTCTACCTCGATGATCGTTGATAATCGAGTAACTTAAAAAAAACAAAAAAAATATTCGAGACAGACGAAATCGATCTCGTTGGTAGCTCCAGTGTTAAAAGTCGCCTCTTGGTCTTCCCCCAGAGCGAATCTTTCAACCGGCGAAGCTTTAAGGGAGTTTCGTGGAACCGTTGGCATAACCGAACGCTCGCCACCGGCTTGATACCGAGCAAACGAACGCGATAACTAATCTTGGAGACACGTCCCCGTTGACAGATAATTTCGCGCGAGAGTTCCGCGCATCGATTTATTTTACTAAGAATAACACATCGAGACTCGACGACACATTTCCGTCTGGGACATTGACGGACGCACGTGCGAGTCTGGTGATCGTGCACGGCTACAAACATCGCGGACTAATAGCCGAATGTAAATTGCGTCGCGTTACGCGCGCGCACGGTTTGGCATTTAATACCTTCTGTTGTTCCACATTGCAGCACGATGCACGACTGCATTGCAGGGCGCCGCGCGCGCTGTAACGAGATCAATGGACCTGTCTCTATGGGTTAAGTACGCTATCGGGCATGTACCGGGTGCCCCGCACCGATCGATCCCCGTGTGAAAATAAATCGGGACGATGTTAACGAAGCTCGTCCGTACGATGTTTCGTTTTCGATTCATCGTTGCGCGGCCACGTTCCCAGTACTTTGAAACTCGATTATCTCGAAAACGAGGAGTCGCGCGCACAAAATTCGCTTTACGTTTTCGATTCATTTTTCGCGATTCGAATTAACCGCGCGCTTCGTTTCCGCGTTATTCGTATCTGGACGCTGTAACGTGCACCGCTCGGAGTGAAAAGAAAGAAAAATCGAATACTTTGAAATGAAAATTGAAAAAAAAAAAAGAAGAAGAATACAATCGAGCTAAGAATACAGTCGAGCTACGTGTGTGTTTTACGCAGCGAGAAACCGAGCAAGGTTGATCCAAGAGGAACTCAATTTACGAAATAATAAAATTTGCAAAGAGCTTCAGGGGCTCGTTACGGCAAACCGTCTATTTGCACTCGGTGTTTGCCCAATTCTGTCGAATTATCAGCAGCTGCGGGTATCAGTCGAGCGTGTTTCTCTTCCTGAAAATATCTGCGTCGAAATGTTGTTCCAGAGAGAGGTTTCGAGCGCTCTCGCGCGATTTTTCGTCGCTCCTCACTTTCATGCAAATTAACGCGAACGCCTTTCGCGCGGCCGACCTTTCGCTCGGCTGAAGATTCTTGATCGTCGGTATGAATCGGAAACCGGTATCTCGAGGAAAATTGAACGCGAGAAAATATCGTCCCTTGTACGATTTCGAAGCGAAACCGAACATCGATAATCGTAACGATCGGTATAGCCACGCACGTGTCCCGTACGTAATGAAAGTCATCGTTCGGTGATCGTTTGATTAAGATAAGGAATAGTAACATTTTTTCTTTTTTTTTTGCACATTCGTGCGATCGTAAGTAAATGTAAATACAAGGTGATTATCGTCGTGATCGTGGAAATGAAATATAAAATGAATCTACGGGTTACGAGGTGGTTGAATTATTTCTACGACTATAAATAAATGGTTAACATTTTTCAACGGTCGTTTCTTTCAAAATGGTTACAAAATAATTTTTACCGATCATTCACTCGTTTGAGTACTCGAAGGCATCGTTTCTTTCAAAATTGTTGCAAAATAATTTTATTGATAATTCACTTGTCTAAGAACGGAATTGAAATCCAAATCGTCAAAGTTTGTAAAAAAAATCTCGCGCGGCGGTGATTCGAGGAGAAAAAATTTGTACGTTGTTCGATAAAAAAAAATTGCGAAGACGACGCCCAAAAGAGAGCTCGAGCAGAACGCCTATCAGGAAAGTCTCGATATCTCGTTTGTTAGATTACATTCGTAAAAATCTTGTTCTGCGAGTTCATTTTCGACCTTGGAGCAATGTTTACATGCGAGAGGATTACCAGCGAACAATATCAAATTAACGTTCGATTAAACAAAATTAATGAACAGACACGTTGATGAATTGTTAATTAGCGGTGAACGCAATCCGGTTGAAAATCGAAAACTCAACGATCTTATGGATATTGATAAAAATTGACGTTTCGCAAACTACATATTAAAATAAATATTAGAACAACGATAGTCGTCGTGATCGATTGAAAAAATAATTTATTTTTCCATTTCGAAGTTCTAACTGTTTAATAATCTTCGAGAGAAAAAAAAATAGAAGAAAAACTTATCGGTGAGAGTATTTTTGTAAATTTTTTAATACATCGATATATTTTAAATATGTCATCAAATCCATGCGCAAAAAAAATGAATCGAAAACTTTTTTCGTATGGGACTTCAATTTCGAGAAAATGAATTCTAAAAATGATTACGGCATCCGCGCGCTAAATTTGAAATCTAACCTCACGAATTGCTTGAAACGCTTCTATCGTGTGTACGTACAAAGCGTGCTCAATTAATAATGTTCTTGATTATAAATGATCACATTTGCGTCTTGTGAACGTGCAAAATTGACACCTGTACATCCATTGTATTGAATCTTGGCAATATTTTCGAAAATAAAGTCCTTACAAGCAAA
The DNA here is from genome assembly GCF_051014685.1 of Ptiloglossa arizonensis. Taxonomy (NCBI): domain Eukaryota; kingdom Metazoa; phylum Arthropoda; class Insecta; order Hymenoptera; family Colletidae; genus Ptiloglossa; species Ptiloglossa arizonensis. The sequence continues at coordinate 8,286,068 of NC_135048.1, read as the reverse complement.
ATTATACAATCTACGTTTTCAATTTAATTTTGTACATTGAATTATCTGTTCGATTGCAACTCTCATCGTGGGTCACTCTATACAAACTACTGATACATAATACCACAAGGACATGATCTCTACTTATCTTAAAAATTCCAAATATTGATTATAGAATATTGGTCTTCAATTTAAAAATATAAATGATCAATTTTGTTAAAAAAGCTATTACTTTCTATAACTAGCGTTGCGCAAATATTTATATCACGTGTGTATAGAATCATTGAAATTATTCTGAGTATGTTCAACTGTATTTGAAAAACTGAACAACGTGCACAATTCCAGATAATAGTTTAAATATTCTACCTTATCAACAAGAGTGTTTATCTGTCTCGGCGCAATTCCGGTCGCATGAACCGCCCTTAACTGCGAAACAACGTTCCAAACTTGAATGCAATACGCTCCCCTACCCACATTTGTCCTCTACATAACACAGCCGGTATCATCATCAACGGTTAGTTTCACATTCGCGTTAAGAACCTAGGCGGTACAACGTGACTCAGTGTGGAAAATATTTCTGTCACAACATTGACAATACGAAAACTATTCTTGCAAAATGCTCGAATAATACTCCAACGATACAACGAAAATATGACAATTCCAAACATAGATATTAATATATTATATAAAAACGTAATTACAAATGGGCTTGCATAAGGTGTGACAAATGGTCCACCCTTATGCTTTTATGTATAAATGAATTTCGTAAAAATGCCGTCAACGAACATCGCTATGGATTGTTTCTACATGACTCGCGAAGAGGGTCGTCCCTCCCGCGCGATAATAAATCCATCCGATGCAATCGAAACGCACCAGATGGAACGGAGTACCGGCTCAATGTGACCGACTTGCTCGATGCACGCGCGTACACGTGCACTCGATTGCAGTACGCTATGTCACGATAACATTAAATTCAAAAAGAAACGAGAATGAAAGAGTTATGCATTGACGGTACTTACCAGAGAGGAAAGTCGATAGTGTACGCTTTCGATTGGACAGACGAAGGGAAAAATCACCCCTTAGGAACAAGAATAATTGCACAAATATCTTGAGCGTAACAGTAAGGCCACACCACTGATCGAACGGAGCCCGCACTGTACCATACGACGCACTGTTAGCAACCGAGGCGCCAATGAACATGCAGGAAATCGGGACAGTAAGGATCGATAGCCAACACCCGTGCACCTACGAACGTATCGGACCACCAATAGGGAAGGTTTCGTGTCGCGGAAGCAAGCTCTCGGTGTAAGCTCTCGACAGCAGCTTGTTGCTGACCTTCGATCGGTAAAGTAAACTTCCGTGAACAAAAGATGGAACGATACGCGCGCGTTCACGTCCTCCGCGTAAATGCGCGACCGGCCGCACGTGCTGCTTAAGCGGACCTTTTCGATTCCCGTTGTTCGACCAATCAGCGTGGACCACCTGTTACCAGCGCACTGTGCCGGCTTCTCATGGAAAGGACTGACTAGGTTGCGCGCGCAACCGTCTTTTTTTCTGCTCTATAGTAATGGCGGCAAGCCGGTTTTAAAGACAAGTTTGTACGATAATTTTCAACAAATATCTTTCGATTTTTATATAGGCGTATATCGTGTAAACGTTTCTCGATTATTCCTGAGTGATATACATAGAAACAAAGGTATGAAAACTTTTTTAAGATATCGTATCGGTATACAAAAACATCAGCACGTCGTTCTTAATGTATCGGTATTCTGTTTGATGTTATTATTTTTTAGATAGTTTAACTTTGAATTACTGATTTTATGATTGTCCATTTCTTTCAAATATTCATCAATTTGGGTGTATATTTTGATTATAGAAGTATGTCGTATAATGACGAGCGTTTGTATGTGTTGGGATTTTGTAAACAAATATTAAATCGATAATTCACAAGATGACATTGTTATTATGTAGACTATTTGTCAATTGTTCTCTTTTCCTTTCTCAGGAATATTTATAAGTGCAATTATCCTCGTAGTATATTTTTCTCGTTAACCTAATTTATGTACTGTTAAGAACGGAATTTACTATGCAAAATTTCAACGTGATGAGAAAATATCGGCAAATAGCGCGTTGGATTAAAATCTCGTAGTGTTCGCAAAGTATATCCCTATAATGAATTTCAATAAATTTCTAAATTTATGGACTTTTTTGAAAATTTACTAACTTTATAATATTAAAATCGTACTTGTTGGTCTACTAGTAATAAAAATTGGTTATAAAGATAACTGTATGTATGTTCTAACATCACCAGTATCTAACATGAATACAAGTTTCATTGCTTATAAACTTTTCAAAAGTGAAAACTTTCAGAAATTTTTAAAGTATGACAGACATTTATAAACCCATTTTTTGCAATTTCAACATTTCGTTTTAATAGGATTGTATAAATAATTATTTGTAAATTTAGTTTCTAAATGATGCAATTGCATTTATTGATAACCACATTACATTTATCGATTTTATAATATGCATTTCATAAGGTAAACTTTCAACATACGTAGTAAGCTCAATTTTTGTAACTTAAAATATAATGAGCAATAGTAGACTATGTTGGGAAGCATATAAGAATTACAAACATAATTGTTACAAACATTGTACAAACATTATAGAAAACATACATTTAGTTAAATCTACATTACTTTTTGTAAAATTAATATATTATTTCATAAGAGTACGAGAAACAAAAATGTAATATTACACATACATATACATAATGATGTTATTTATATTGCTACAAGAAATGTTTTCAATGTTAAGTAATTCTAATTATTAGGAGACTTAGAAGTAATAATATAGAAAGTTTATAACCATTTTGAAGTAAAAACAGAAATATAACAGTCTAATATTGAATTTTTCTATTATTTGGTAATTTAATTGTAATTTGTTTGGATAATGTATTTCAAATAATATTCCAGGTGGATATATTTATTTTCCATGTACATAGTTAATTTGTTGTGTATATGCTGGAAACTAAATTTGAAAATTCACTGTCATTGTTTTGAACAGTAAACATGTCATTGTGATAATCTACTAAATGTACGTGTAAGTCATATTAGAATTATAATTTGTTTGTAAATAAATTCTTATATAGGAATTAGTAAATTTAGATAAATGCATTTTTTGTTCAAAGTATGATGTATATATTATTTAGTATTTAAGTCAGATAGAGGTTATATTTGTGCCATTAATATCTACAAAAATAATTCTCTCTGCTACAAGGTAAATTTCAAAGCAAATTCTTTATTTGAGGATTATTGTACATCATGCCACTATTGTGCCCACGCCAGTAAAAAAATTATATTCTTACCAATCATAGTTTATCTTGTTCGGACCTCTATATTTATACTTTTTATCAGGTACAATACAAGGCTGAACAAAATGTGATTATGTAATCTTGTTCTTGATAAACTTTTGAAAGGATACTTTTACAACTTGTCCCACCTCTTTCTGTTTTTATATATATCTCATATTTTTTTGTTTGATAACATTAACAATATATTCTATTATATTATTATAAAGTATTGTAAATAAAATCTCTTTGAAAAACTTAAACGCAAACATTATACAACAAACAGTAACATAAAACTTTAAAAAATACACCTTTCCTTTGAAAAATGATTTGCTCTATATATACTCAAAATTCAATACCTCCTTTTTATAATTATACATTGAGACAAGATTAATTAAGCATTCTAGTATGATTTAAAACCAATTTGACATTAATAATAATAATTGTATAAGTAACAAAAAAATAATGCTTTGAATGCTTCCCTTTTCATATTACAAAACATATAACAATTAAAAAAGAGAAAGAGACGAGAAGTACAATAAAATCAACTTATGCAATATCTGATGCATAATGAAAACGATGATAAACATTTAGTACTCTTTCTTCAAAGCAGATCTTAATAATGCGCTGCGCATTGATATTACGAGTTTCTCAAGTTCTTCGACTTTCATTTTCAGTATTCGATTATCTCTTTCCAATTCCATTGCTTTCATTGTCATCTCACACTCTTTCGCTTTTTTGTTCATACGTGACTTTCTTGAAGCTTCATTGTTCTTTTCTCTAGACTCGCGGTAATGTGAAGGGAACACTCGATCGCCTGTTTCAATTTCAATACCACGTCTTCTTTCCATTTTCGATCGTTTCACTATTCTATTGTGAGTTTTTTCCACTTTGTTGGTAACAGATGTCCTTATTCTTCCAGATCTCCGAGAAGAAATTATGGGTGTCTCTACAGAAGATGAAGTTGAAGTTGGTACTGTATTCTTTTGTGGTTTTACTTCTTCATAAGACTGTGGAATTGTTGTGGATGATTTAGTGAGTAATGATACATTTGAAGAATCTGTTGAAACACTGCCTTCTGGAGAACTCATTTCATCCTGCAACACATACATGGTTTTCTAAAGACTATTTTATAATAGATTTTCAAGTAAGTAATGCTTTAACTAAGGTATTTCTTGCATTAATTATATATGTATACATGAACTCACGTCGCAAAGGTAAGACAATAAATCGAATGACTCCGATCCGATGGTTTCAACTGTATGTAACACGTCCCACGATTCACGTTGATTATCGGTTAAGTCGAAAGAAGTAGGACAGGCATTATCCAAATCAATGTCTCCTACTTGACACCTGGATTGGAATGGTATACTAGCATCTGTATTATTCTGTTTGTTCCATGAAGTTGTACTTAGAGTAGGTGTTATGGTAGGTGTCGTTCCTTTTGATAGTTTTAACCACATGTTGGATGTATTAGATTCTGCAGTACTATCTCTTTCCTCGTATTTGCTAGTTTCTTCTTTTGATGTAGATTGTAAGCTGTGACAGTTATTGTTCGTATGTTCCGTTGTCTCAACAGTATTCATTTTTATGCTCCACTTTTCTTCATCTGCTACACTCATTAAATCCTTCAATACCCCCTCTTCTGAAGCCAAAGCACTGTTACCCTCGTATTTCATACCTAAAAAATATAATTATAGAACAATCAAGATAATCCTTGTATGCTTATTTAACAATTAAATATATTTATACTGACCTGATAGTTTAAAAGTAGATGATTCACCTATGTGAAAATCGCATTGACCCTGGAACGTATCCATGCACCAACCACTTAAATCCTGAAAGTTTTCCTCCCAAGAGGAGGGCGTTGCTTTCTCCTCTTCTTTTATTGTCAACTTTGATTGTGGAAATACCCATGGTTCTTTTAGCAATTCGGTCTCCATTGTTGGAGACAATAGTGGAACTGTCTCTATTTTTGAAGATTCTCCGACTGGTGGCTCCAATCTCACGCCACGAAAAGCAGATGACAGATGCAGCTGACGGTTGCATGGCTTTGATACCTGTAACTTTTTCTCTTTAAAATTTTGTCATCACTACTTGGTCCAATAAGTGATGTAGTTTTCTAATGAAATACTCACGTTAAACACGCCTCTCTTCTCAAATGAAATGTTGCTGGCCGTTGAGCGTTCGTAAATAGGAGGGATTTTGGATACCTGTAAGAAATATTATGATTTCAGATATGCGAAATATTAGTTAATATCCATAATGTATTTTATAATTTCAATTAGCTTTACTTTTTGAAATAAAAAAAATAAATATATAATAATATATATATTTATATATTTAAAATAAATATATTTAACACTAACAATAATGTAATAATTTACATTTTTATTGAATCAAGTTAAATATCACTTTCTTGTATAAGCATACAGGTAAAAAATGTCAGTAATCCCATTCTATCAAGCTTGATTACTGAAGTAACAAGATAAATGCTAATTAATCATGATAACAGTATTTATATTTCTCAGAAAAGATAATATCTCACATTAAAGAGATTGTATTAATGCCATTAAGTATACCACTAAGACCCTTATCGACTATAGTCAAGACTAAATTCAATGCAAATAAAATATTAATTGAGAAGAAAGATTTATATAGACAAATATAGTAAATTTGGAATTATATATGCATATTAAGTATACCATATCATGACAACTGGTCGTTTAAAAAATTAAATAAATCTGAAACATAAAATGGAAATAAAACGTTTTATTACGGTAATATAATTAAAGGCATTCAAAGTTAGTTTCTTTCTACAATTGTAACTGCTACAATTTTGTTTTAAACATACAGTATATGTAGCAAATATTTGCATACGGAGATAGGATGTATCTACAACCTGTATTTCTTTAGTAATTGCTTTTCGATTCGTGGATTAAATGTGTCATATGTTCTTAATCAAAGAGACATTGCTGTACACGCATTAAATATCGTATCTCTAGTCGCTGACTTTCGAACCGGTCGTATTCGTAAACACAGAAACCACGTTTTATCGAGCACCCGTTTTAGTTTTCAATGTTTCTTATCGATTAGCGAAGCAACCACGCACCCGCCGTGGAATGTAACTTTACTTCATTATCTAACTAACTTCGTTACGTAATGAACAGCATTACAGCGCGCAACAAAATTTTTCCAAACCGGCTTACATACGTTACGAATTTACGCAGAAATACATCGAAAGCGGCCGTGGTGCATTTAAGATATACAATGACTCAGAAATTTCTGGAATACTATATTTGCACGATACGAAATATGTATATGTAGCTTGTAGCGTGCGACGTTTGATCGATCCATGCTGTGTTGCGCAGTGTAATTTTCAAGCATTGCCAGCCACTTCGACAAACGACGGAATTAAACTCAATCTATGGTTATATAATCTATTTAGTTATAGCCGTCAAAAGAACCACACACAGGTATAGAAATGTACACTTCCGTATTCGAATATTCACTCACCCTCCTTGAAACAATCCGTGTTGTCGTACCTTCCACTTGGAACGTAGAAACTGCTTTGTGCAATATGATCGGCTATTTGTTCACACTTGTACTTTTTTATTATAATGATTTCTCTACCGTACCCAATGTATTAACCGTCCGCACTGCCGTCACTCTTCGAACCTTTTTCACGGTATGCGAGCTGGAACGTCGGCAGTGCCGGATTAAACACGTCACGAGGCGAATACTCACGCGCATTAAATTGTTCGCTACTCGTGCTCGTTTTATGTCATTTTCAACCAATCAGAGACCTCTGAGGTCACTTTTGACCAATTGCCGCAGCGAAACGTTGGAGTGTAAGATTAACGCACTACATACGAAAGTGGAGTCGTGATGATACGTGCTCAGTCGATAATCGTTCTTTTACTTTCTTTTTTTACGTTTATTACCCACTTTACAAGAGAAATTTTAGTTTGTTACGTAACAAGTTTATTGGGATTTTGAATTAATTATTGATCAAGACTATCGAACTTCTAGTTGGAATTTAAGAAATGATCAAAATTATTATAAAAAGAGGTGTAATATTTCGATGGCATGTAAACTGTGGAATTCTTTGTACGTCGAAATGTACATTCGCAGAAAGGGCATTGGGACAAGAAAGTAATAATTACTAGAGAATGTGACACTTTTTATTGTGAAATGTGTTCAGTGATAGAGATAAGATATAAGATAGACCTTATAGGCAATGCTTTTTCGTGTTAGATGGATCGAAGGCTTGCAAGTCACCTTCCAATGTTATCGATTCGGTTTAGAATAAAATTATAACGCTATTGGGTATAAAAATTGAAACTAAATTTGACGAAAATTGATTATTTTGCTAGCAATTAAAATCACAAATCATAGATATAAAATTGATGTTTCATTTTATGAGTCATGCTACGATCTGACATACCGACCTCGTAAAATAACAGTAGTTTTGAAGCGACCTCTTCGTTTAAGAATCGTGATTCTAGGAACTATATTCAATTGAATCACTGAAGCGGTAAAAGCAGTGAACCTAAAAAGTTATCTCTGTATAAATATCATTAATTTATGGTTTTATCAAACCTTTCGTTCTAAAAATATTTGAGTAATAAATGAAAGACATTCTCACTTCTTAATGTACTACTTTGCAATATTTGATCGCAGTCGTATGGTTCTAAAATTAAAATTTTACATCGCTCAAATCACTCATGATTTGCATGCTACATCGAGGTTTAATCCTCAAGATATGTACAGTAGATCCAAAATGTTTTAGTACACTATACTTTAGTATACGTGTTATTTATTACTATAAAGAATACAAGAAAGATTAAATATAATATCTAATAATGTAATTAAATATATCCATAGAACGAACACATACAGGGTGTCTCAAAAATCATAGCCGGGTATTGATTTTACAGGCAAAAATAAGTCAAAGAAAAAGAATAAAATTTTGTCACGAAGCTTTATTTTCGAAAAAAATGAGTTTAAAAATTTGCTAGGTACTCGTGTACTAACCATAAGTTTTGGTTTGTCTAACTTCTATTTCTTCTTATGTTTGTATTTATGACGTATTCGCGAAGTAATAAATGTTCTGTGTGAATTTTCTTGTCGATGACGTAAAGTTTAATATTTTTTTATGTCGATCTGGAATAAGAAAACAAAAAGGAGTTTTTTCTCGTAATAGAATTACGTATTTTATTTTCATCGATTTTGTCTGTCAAGCTCGCTCTTAAAATTATAAATAGATGAGCTTTTCTCCGTATTTGAGACAAAGATGGCGTGTATACAAGCTTACGCTTTTTATTTAAATCAAGCTTCAAGCAAAAAATTAGCGAGAGCGGAATGCGGAAATGAAAGAGAACCGTTTTGACAGAGGTTTACCTCTCAACAGTGTAGCTAGGCAAATAAGCTAAATCTTAAGCCGAAGGAGTGGGGGAAAGCAACTAATCTGAAAAAATGTGTGACAAATATGTGACTTCAACTTTGTCGATTTTGGAAAACATTTCATGGAATTTGGTTTAATATTTTTGAGTTTATGTTGCAGGAAAATATCGCGGGATTAATGAAGAATACAGAAAGGGAATATGTACAAGGTATTTTCTTATATTCTTTTTCTATCTTTTCATATGTAGGTTATACATAAGAATACGTACATATATGTTCAATATACTTTAATGGCACCAATAGGCAGAGAGTTAAAAAAAATAAATAAACACTGAAGTGTTTAATTAAGTATTATATAAAAATAACCGCTTGTTTAGGTAGGAATAGTTAATATTTGTATAGGTAGGGTTCATATGTTCAATTGCACATTCTTATAGATATTGTATGGTAAATTTTATTATGGATAGTCTTTTTTGGACAGATTCTTTTTCAAATTACTTTTGTTTTTTGATTATAACAGTGATTGAATCTTGATCGCTTTGCAAACATTTATTAGGAGAATTTACTTAGAGAAGGAGGGCAGTTCCATATGCAGTGGCAAACCTCCATGTGGTGAGACCCCAGCAAGCAATTGATATTATTTAGTATGTAATTATTAATTGTATCACCAGTAGCAGCACAATGCAATTGTTAATTGCATAAAAAATATTATCAATTAATTGACTATGATCGTTTGCATATAGGTGTTCATAAGTAAAGCTCATAAAAGTTTATCTAAATAAACATTTATTTAAATAACATACATAGACGTCAAAATACTTGTTATTTTAATGATAATACTATCTGTTATATATGTACATGTGTGTTTAAGCTGCGTAAATCTGGCTGTGAATTTTAAGGAATGGTAAAAATGCTGCTGTAAACTTTACTTCAGCCTGATTCAATCATGTTGGAATGGGGTTTTTGAGCCTGACTGATGTGACACGAAAAAGCCCACACCAATCCCAACTAAGAATTTAACTTTATAAAATATTCTGAGTCACAATGTAATAGAAAATTTTATTTTAATTTTAACCATAAGACGGGTAGAGTAATAGTATGCCAAGAAGTTGATTTTAAGATACAGATTGCTTTATTCAGGCATTTCGTAGACTTATATTGTGTTTTGGGAAGTCTATAGCGAAGAATTTTACATGGTTGAGTTCCTGCAGAGTTTATATCAGGAGGTGTCACACCTGCAACATCTATATTGTGTTTTGGCATTAATATTGCATTGCATAGTTGTTGTTTAAGCCCTTCAATTCTGCTAAGAAATGAGCGTATAACATTGATAGATGCAGCTAATGGCTGATGTTACTTATACGCCAATATAAATTAAGTATCATGTAAAAAGGTTCCTTTTTTCGTGAATGTAAATAATATTCCATAAAAGCAGTAAATATGTACATAAAAATTCCACCCATTTACTAATCCCACATAGAATTAGCATAATTTACCATGGTCAATATATGATGAAAGTTAGTTTAAAGTTAGTAATTTTCTATTATGGTTTATTTTTAACATTCTTCTAAAAATGTTGTATCAATTCACTTTTTAAAGTTTGTATTCTTATAATTTAATGTTCGTAAAATAAATAGAAACAAACGATTGTATCAACCAAACAGTTATCAAAATGTCTTTTTCCATTTGATGTAGTAACCAAAAAGAAAGTTAAAACACACATAATTACTTTACAAAATGGCAATTAATTAATGAGAAATAGACTAAAGTTAAGTACGAACGTTTACAATAGATAAAGAACATGGATTTGAAGGGCCGTATTGAGGTAATGCAATAATTATTGCTATTAAAAACAATAATGATACCATTGAATAGTTTAATTTTTACAGTTACTGTTGAAGATAATGACAAATGGATGTGCAGAAGGTGCATACATAAAAAAATATTCTTAAAATCAAATAATTTTTTCACTCGAAGGCACGAAATAATTTTAATTACAATATAACTTTTTACGATAGATTCTAAAAATGTCAAGGATTCAGATTATTTCATCAGCTCCGACGAATCGGATAGTGAAGAAGACGATCCCATTTGCCCAGATTCGGACGCAAACGAAAATAAAAACCAGTCTGATATTAAATACCAATTAAATAAATTCTTCGAGAACCACGTAGAGAAAACGGAGAAATACTTACCTTTGAACGTAACCTACAATATCGATAAGGATGTTCAATTCGAAGAAAAAATGTACAGAGTTATTCCGATAAAAATAGATCCAAAAATATCTAAATTAAAGAACTCGATTACTTCGAATAAAAAGTAGAGTTTCAAATCTGCTGAAAGGCAGCATTGAACGATGCGTTATCGAAATACATTTTATTAATAAAAAAGAAAACAACCGTTTGTTAAAGTTTTTACAATACAAAGTGGAAAACAGCGTCGTAGGCATAGTCGAATGTACATTATCGTTGTTCTCGAATCGTTCATGGTGATTTTGATTTCCCTTGATATTCTGACTATAGTTGCATCGAAAATTCGATTGATCGCTCAAGGTCACGCCCTTAACATTAAATCGCGTTAGACACAGCTTCCACTCTCACGGCGTATCAAACGAGACGAAAGTGGGGGGTCTGGTAGACGGCATAGTGGGGGAAGCTCCTCCGTGACCTCGAGCCGTCAATTTAATTTTGCCACACTCGCAAACCAATAATCCATCGGAACACATGCATTTGCGACATTCATCGTCCAAAAACTCGGCTCAAAATTTGACACTTGATGTTTCTTCTTTTCTTTTCTATTTTTCCGTCGGTTACACTGCGCCCTCGCGCGCCTACGTGACATTATTTTACAGCGTGTGATACATATCTATAGTAACAAATATAAATTCGCTTATGTATAGGTGTATTAACATACATGCACACTCAGTTTCCTCTCGTTCGCACCGTTAATCGTAGAAGTTAATTAATAGAATAATCCTTAACGGCTAGGTGGTATTAAATTACAAAAAATTACAACCTCGCACGTAGTCTTTCTTTTCTTTTTCGTTTTCTTTTTTTTTCTTTTTTCTTTACCGTGGCTCTCGTTGATCGACCGACGGGTGCCGAAACAACGATCGATTGGATCATCGTTCCAGGACTCGATTGTTTCACTGTCGATTAACGCACGCCGTCTCGTATTGTATGTGCTCGTCGAGCATAAGTCCGGGGGAGATTCTCGCGGGTTCGACTCTGTTCAGTTCGACAAACGTCCGCGTATCTCCGAAGACGCGCCACTGGTACGATCTTCGTCTCGGGAATAATAAATAATTATTGGATTCGACGATGGAGCAACATTCCCCGTTGCTGGTGCGTCAGGGATGTCGACAGTTTATTTTATATTCTACGCTGGTAGAACGTCGTTGCTCTTCGCGGTCACTGGCCCTCGCTATCACTGTCGCTTTTGTCTGCAAAAATGTTTGTCGGTGTCATTTCTTTTATATACCAGGTGTCCAATTCAACTTATCCCTGAGATGGGGCGTATTAACCCTTTCGCTGCGTTTTCACGCTGCGCGGCTGGAGAACAGCGAACGGCTGCCGAAATTCTCGTATATTTCGCGGTATTCGAATGCTTCGGGCAATGTTACGTCATATGTACTGTCGACAACGACATCCTATCAACTGAATAAAAAGATAAAATAGTAGATCGAATATAATTTACAGATGTGTCAATACATCCGTCGCAAAATGAACGTCGCTTGCGGAGGACGTATGTATACGTCCTTCACAAATGAACGTCGACTTATTGAGGCCGTATGTATACGGCCTTAGCAGCGAAAGGATTAATTCTTTCGATGCTAAGATCGTCGATGTTGATCGTACACCATAAGCAGGACACTTATGTTCATAGAGAAAAAAAGGTCAAGTAGACATGAAAACTAGAGAAATGTGTCAGACAGACTGCGAGTGAAATTTTAAGAAATAGAAGCAATCTCTGATATTTTACTCGAAACAACTACGAACCTTTCTTGCCAGGATACGCGTGACGCTTCAATCTGTCATACAAATCATCTTTCGTACCATATATACTGGCGTTGGAACGAGCGAGACTGTTCATTTTACCATTGTGCAGACTCTCTGAAAAGTCCAAAGGAAAGCCTTGTTAAATCTCTTCTCGACCGTCGTAGAACTTAACATCGTTACGTGTCCGCCACAACACACTCCTTTTTAAATATTTCTTTATTACTTACTACGTGAAGGGGACAAAAAGAAAGATAAATAAAGAAAGCTATTTTGTACTAGATACGAGAAGAAGACAAAAATTAAGTGTTACAAGAAATGGAAAAGGATAAAACAACGAATTACATCTTTAGAAGAAGGAAACTAAAGATTTGGAGGTTAAAGAAGTGGTATTAAATGTTTCAAGAATAGTATAAGTATAGAAGTGGTACAAATGTAAAAACACACGACTAGAAATATCATGGTGGTTAAAGGAAGTAATTTTACATTGCTTACCTTTCATGTAAGTCTCGTTGTAAAAATTGGGCATCTCCCAACCGTCCTCTTCGTCGTCGTAGTAATGCGCGTAAGTGCTGTGATGAGACGGCGCAATTGACTCGGCGTAAGGCGTGGGTGCGCCATAATAGAAGTTCACTTGCGAACCGTTTTGATCAGTCGCTGGTGTGAGCATCTTCTTGGGTTCCTTCTTTCGCGAAGCTCTGTGGAAACAATTTCATTGCTTCACATTTGGAAACGATACACCTTCCGATGATGCAAACCTGAGGTATACTGACCTGACGCAGATCATCCACACCAACAGGACAACGAAGATGATCAGAATAACACCACCTGCTATGCCACCGGTAATATAGAAGAACTCGGACTTCTCGGTGCACCGTTTACCAGTGAAGCTACCGCTGCATCTGCACGATGGTTGCCCACGCGAGTCTTTCAAGCACACCCCTTCATTGTCGCAGTAACCCATACAGACATCCGTGCACTCTGTACCGGTTCCGTTGTACCCTGGCTTGCACTCGCACTTGAAATCGCTTGTTTCTGGTATTAGCAGGCAGTAGGCGTTCGCGTCGCAGTGCATCTCGGCGTCGCTCGTTTCGCACGGGTTGGTACAGTCAGCTTTGTTGGTCTAATTGCCACAAAACATCTAGGCATCAGTCTAACTTGCAAGGAGTATGTCCCGTGTCGATGAAGAAAACCAGTATCACGAACTATGTGAGAAGCTTTAAACTGTGAACGGATGGATAAAACGTAGGATGCTTACCGCTGATGTTCCTTTGGTGCTGGTATTAGGTGGACAGGGTATGCAGAATGTCTGTTGAGGCTCCGACTGATAGGTACCCTTCTTGCAGTCCATGCATTCGTTCAGAGTTCCGTTTAGATAAGTTCCCGGATCACAGACAGGAAGAGAGCACTCTTCGATCGCTGCGGATCCCATGTTCGGTGTCGTTCTGCCAACAGGACACGCTTGACAAGCAGCCTGGACACCTTGGGTGCGGTAACTTCCGCGTGGACAAGGCTCGCACTTTCCTTCAACGGCCAGTTGCTGTCCAGAGCCGCACTCGTCTCTGCATTCCTCGCGGGACACTGCTTCGGCTGTTCTGGTAGTCTTTCCTAGACCGCATAACAAGCAGGAGAAACTACCCTCATTGGGCTGATAGAAACCGTGGCCACAGCTTCGACAGAGTCCTGCCACATCATCGTAGTACTTTCCAGCTGGGCATCGCTCCTTGCAATCAGCTGCACTTCGAGCACCCGGACCTACTGTCACGCTAGGACGTCCGGCTATCACGGGACAGGAACTGCACTTCAGTTGTCCCGATTCACTTTGATAACTTCCCACTGGACAAGACAAGCACTGTTTCGTTTCTTCGTCGTAATATGTTCCCACGGCGCAGGGTACTGTAATTAGGATGGAAACGGAGATCAGAAATTGTTGAGCATTGAGAGTGTAAGGAGATGTACACATACAAGAATTCAAACAGGTTTATGAAACCTAAGGATCGAAGGAATCCAATACGAAATTAAACCACCTGTCAATAAATCTGAAGATTTTCATTTTTCAATTGACACTTACCGCAATCTGGCGCCATAACGACCTGCCCCACCGGACAGTCGTAGTCGGATTCAAGAATCAGAGACGCTGGATCAGGTACAGTGTTCGGCAGGATGTAGTGAACATCAAATTGATCTTCCTCCAAAATCAGTCTCTCCAGTAAGGTCTGAACAGTTGCTCTTTCGTTCGAGTTAGCATTCAAAATCGGATCGCTATAAAACACAGAGCGCTGTTAACGAACTGCTACATGATAAGTGATCTGTTTTAGCGATAGATGAAGGAGAGTATGCGCAAATATGTACAGCCGTTATCTTAAGGCGAAGGTAACCAGGCAGCCTTTCCATTGGATCCTCAGCAAGACGCAACCTTATCGACACCTATTAATTATATACCTACGTAATGCTTAATTAATGCTTAAGACGTCCTGGAATTCTAATATATAACATGTCCGACGCTAAGTGTCATTGCAGCTTTTAATGCCCTGTTACATTGCGAACCTGAGCTGTTTGGTATCGAGAAATCATAGAGAATAATGATTTATAAAGACATTCGATTGATCTGATGGGACTATTTATCGGTGCTTGCAAAATGTCGTTAACCCAACAGCTTGGTTTCCGGTCAGGTGTTACGCAGTTCGAGTTACGATGTTATTTTGGCTATCTTATCGTTACCCTAGTCGGTCGTGTATGAACAGTTAGTAAACAACGTGCATACCAGTCAGTTAGAGTCGACCTTTGTTCTTTTACGAGCAGATACATTTCATCGGTGAAACGTTGTGCACGCGTTAAGTGACAACTTAATAAATCGACCTTGTTCAACTTCCTTCTAGTACATGGGCACGGAGAAAATTTCTCGTTACATTAGGAGATCCAACTCCTGTAACTCGTTACGGTTACGGTACGTTCAAGTTTATAGATCAGCGCTGTCCAACATAGAGGCCCCTCGCGTGCCTGCTTCCCCTTTCGATCGGTCCTTCCCCCCACATAGCATACTTACGTTCTCCGAGAAACCACGCGACCCTAAAAAGGCAGCACCTTCGTTGTAAGGAAGGTTACAGACGCTAGTGTCGTGTTTAAATGGGATTGGAAAAGCACTAGAGGCCTCACATGGTCTCACTTGGACAGCGCTGTTATAGACGGACCAAATTCAATTAGTCTCTAAAGGCCACGGACACCACTCCCACGTTCCTCGAAGAGACGAGAGTAGCGGTGGGTAATCGGTGTAGTGGGGATAGCTCCATTATAACGGCCTTGAGTGGCCAGTTGATTTTGATCAGACTGTAGTAAGGTTATGATAGTGTAACACATTTCCTTTTCTCTGTACGCCCCTCATGCATTGCCGTCTAAAATGGTATGTTCATGGTCGCAAATGGATTTATAAGAATGTGAGATGATGTTGGATCAACACCGAGCCCCGGATGACGAGAACACATGTACAATGATACGTTTCGCACGTGGCGTAAATCGAGCTGTCCTTACTTTATCGCTGGGAACGAGATCTCCACCTCGTAGGTATCGCTGCCTTGCCGCGCTTGTCTCGTTCTACGATGCAACACAAGTAACAAATTGCTCAGTACTAATTTTATTCTTCGAATGAAGGCTGATCGAAGCTTGACTGCAAGCTGATACTAGATATGTAGCTAACTGAGTGATTCGCCCGTCGAAAGTAATGTCGGGACTCACTTATGAGACGCAATATTCAAAATAGAAAAGCATATGCAATTGGATAAATCGGTAAACGAACTGGACACTTACGGTTCTGCTGGCACTACAGCGGAAATTATGTAAGTTCCGCCATCTTCTTCGTTCGTATCTCTGGTTGTGCGTGCACGGTGGTCGCATTGAACATCGATGTTCAGGTCTTTGCACTCGCGAGTACCTGTGCAGAAATACAAAATGTAATAACGTATGATTATTGAGATTAAGGATTGCGTGAAACGTAAACAAGAAAAATGACTTACCTTCGAAGGAATATGAACAGAAGTTCCAGTCCCTGTTCAATGAATTCACAGCATCTCGAACCTTCTTCTTGAGTACCCCTTGGCCAGCTTCGTTACAGAGAACCGATGTTGGGAAGTTCATTCTAATCCTGAATACGCGCTGAGCTGCCGTAGAACCTGAATAAAAAAGAAAAAAAAACACACGAAATTATAATATACCCAACTAATGAAAGAATTAACAATTGAGAAGACACCGTGAAAAGTATAGATTCAAAGATTACTTGTGCAAGCAGGATAAACCAAAGGCAATGATGGATCATTGGTCGGTCTCCAGAAACCTTCTGCGCCACAGGTGTAAAATTTAGGCACCTCTTGGGAGAATCGAAGTCCAGTGTTGCAGAAAATTTCGCACACTTTGAACTGGCCACCAGAGCCCCAGTCCTTGCACTGCTGGGTTCCTCCAATTGGATCAGCCAGTTCCGGACAGAAATCGGCTAAAGAATGAAACATATCATGATCGATACTGCTCTGCAATAGTACTATTAAAAAATGTAACAGACAGTGGCTTACACAGGACATAAACTTTAAAGTTGCAGCTAGCAGAGTTTCCAGCTTGATCGTAAGCAACGTAGCTGATATCGTAGGTACCCCACATCAATGTTTGTCCAGACTTGTGTCCATTCTTCTCTTGAACTTTTACTATGCCAACATTATCCGTGAAACGTGGTTCGTCCCATGTAACAATAGACGAACCGTTCTTAGCGATCACCCAAAGGTCACCTGGACAGTGTTCGACTTTGGGTGGAATCTTATCAGACTCCAATTGTTGACACTTGCTGCCACCATATCCAGGTGGACACACTCTTTGTCCACAGTGGGATGGTACAACTCTTTCCACGCCACCAATTGTTTCATCGTATCCTGTCCAGGTCAACACCAAATCCTGATAGAGAACAGGTTCAGTACGACAGTCGCGTACTTGTTTCTGTATCTCATTGGTCACGTGCAAGGCGCGGCTCCAGATTTGAACCTTGGTCAGATGTCCTTGGAACCCAGATTCAGTGTAACCCTTTGCATTTTCGCTTTGTGGTTTCCCTAGTACTGCCCAAGCACTGAAAGAAATTGTGTTAGCTTGCTTGGAACAATGTTAAGTTGTGTCGAATGCTTTAACGTACTATTGCCATTATAATCGGTTTAAAATCAATCAATCGCTCAAAATCATTTCATCTATTTAGGCTATACGACCTTACATCAGTATTTATGGGACAGAAAGAGCTAGAGGTAACTAAAACGGTATGGACCTGAGTGACCAATTGATTCTAGTCTAACTATAGATGGATATTACAATATTATAAAGTGTACTCACTATGCTGGTAGAGATCTGCCGCTTCCATACCCCTCGGTTTTACTGGCAATCAATCCTTCTGTAATCAGAACCAGTTCACCACCATTTTCACCGTTCCAAACTATGGCAACGTGGTGCCATTGACCATCATTGATCGTTGCATATTCTCTAAATGGTAGATAAACGTCTTGCAAATCGTGGAACAGGGACACTTGGACACCGTTACTGTGTGCTTGGACCATAAGTCTGCGATTCGATGGAACATGAGGCGAGCTACGAAACAATAATTCAGAATTAGAATGTTATAGTTTAAAGGTTACAATTAAAATCTGTATATTATGGGAATTTACCTCACAGCATAAAGAGTAAAGAATATTCCCGCTTCATCTTTTTGGATGTACTGCACCCACATAGCCACAGTTAAGCTCTTTCTTCCTCCGGTGAAAAATGGAATCACTTGAGCAGCGCTACTGCGGGCCGGATCGCTGAAGTATAAGTCGTAATCCACTTGGATGGCTGTTAAAAATATTTTCAATTGTATGTCACTCAAAGTTGACTCACTTATTGAAAATGGGCATAATGCAAACTTACACTTTCTGCAGTCGTCGCCAGTTAAGTTGAAAGGACATTGACAGAAGAATTTGCCGGTAAGATCGATGCACGTTGCAGATGGAGGACATGAATTTTCTTTGCAGTCGATTATATCATCCTCGCAAGTTTTGCCTAAAAAAAGTTACGGCGTGATTATATTTCATTTCAATGATCGTTTCTCCAATTTTATTTCTCTTGAAGACTAACCTGTATATCCAGCTGGACAAATGCAAGTAAATCCTGGACCCTCGTCGACGCATGTAGCTGCATTTTTGCAAGCACCGGCTTGGCAGGCGTCGTATTCGTACTGGCACCCAATTCCAGTGTAGTCATCGGGACATGTACAATTAAGCCCTGATCCGAAGTCTTGACAACGTCCATTATGCATGCATGGATTACCAATACAACGCTCAGGTGCAGTTTCACACTGTTTTCCATCAGTTCCTGACGGACAACTGCACAGCAACATTTATGAG
The DNA here is from genome assembly GCF_051014685.1 of Ptiloglossa arizonensis. NCBI lineage: Eukaryota > Metazoa > Arthropoda > Insecta > Hymenoptera > Colletidae > Ptiloglossa > Ptiloglossa arizonensis. The sequence goes on along the minus strand of NC_135048.1, from coordinate 8,266,938 downwards.
AGGATTATACACACACGCGCGCTTATACACAAACACAACTTAATGTGTTTATTAAATGAGTCACTTTATCATTATAATACTTACACGCAGAAATAATCCATGAACAGATCAACGCACGCAGCATCATTTTGGCAAGGATGATTCTGACACATTCCAACGTCGATCTCGCAGTGGACTCCAGTCCAGCCCTCTGGGCACATACACTTGAAGCCGCCAACCTCATCTCTACACGTAGCGCCGTTCAAGCAAGGACCAGGTGCACAATCATCAATGTTAACCTCGCACGCAGCACCAGTGTAACCTTCGCGACAGTGACACACGAACGTGTTATCGAGATCAACACAACGATCCGTTCCGACTGGACTACAAGGATCACTGAGACACTCGTCCAGCTCTGCCTCGCACTGAAGTCCGACGAATCCTGGCCTGCACTTGCAGACGAATCCTTCCAACTGATCTAAACAAGTTCCTCCATTTTGACAAGGCTCCGATGAACAGTCATCGATTGTGTGCTGACACTGTTTGCCCGTGTACCCTGGTTCACAGGTACAAGTGAATCCGTTTATTTGATCAATGCATTGACCATTGTTGCGGCACGGTTTATTGGCGCACTCGTTGATATTCGTCTCACAAGCGGAACCAGTCCAACCTGGATGACAGATACATTCGTGGCCGAACAAGTTGTCCACGCAAATACCGTTCAAGCAGGGATTTCCTGAACACAAGTCTATCTTGTCGTGACATCGTTTGCCAGTGAATCCGGGTGGACAATCGCAGCTGAAGTCAGCTACCAAATCAGTACAGTTGGCTCCTAACAGGCACGGTTTCTCGGCGCAGTCATCAGTGTTAATCTCGCAGCTCTGACCTTCCCATCCCGGTAAACAGTCACACTTGTAACGGCCTTGTTGCAGAGCCACGCAGGTCGCGCCATTGTTGCAAGGATTTCCACTTGCCGTGCAAGGATTTATCTACAATTAGAAATCATTGTTACGAATAATTAGGTTACTAGATACTTCGAAACAGAAATAAACTCACAGTGATATCGCAATCGACTCCGGTGTATCCAGATCTACACAGACATGTGTAGTTGCTGAAGCCAGGCTCATCTTTGCACATCGCTCTTTCAGGGCAAGTGTCGTTCGTGCAATCCGACTTCTCTTCCTGACAATTCACTCCAGAATATCCGTTAGCACATTGACACCTGTATCCCTGCGGCAGGTCTATACAAGTGGCGCCATTGTAGCACGGTTGAGATGCACACTCATCGATGTCAATTTCACAGCGCCTTCCGGAGAATCCAGCGGCACACAGACACTGAACACCGTGCCCCATGGGAACGCACAAGCCTCCGTGTTGACAGACACTGTCAGTGCACTGTACGGGCTTGCATTCTTCACGGCCAAGTGCACCTGGGCCATCAGTGTACATATTCGTTGGACATTCGACGCACGTCGTCGCGCCGTGCTGCGGTTGGAAAAAGTCTTTTGGACACTGAGCACACGGGGCGAGACCTGTGTCTGAGTACATGCCCGGAGAGCACTTTGCTCTGCACCGATCACGACCTGGTGCAGCTGGTTGATATGTAAACGTTCCAGCTGGACAGGTCTGACAGTCCTTGTAACCACCTACTGGTGGCTCTCCGGTATAGCTGTTTCTAGGACATTCCAGGCAAGGTACTAGCCCAGTAGGCGAATATGTGCCGTATCCACAAACCGGTATACAGTCATCTATGCTCTTGGAACCCTCTTCTTTTGTGTATGTGCCGAATGGACACCGCAGGCAGGAGCCTTGACGATCGCTGTTTTGGTAAAAGCCCTTTGGACAAGATGTACATTGCTTTTGTTTCTCTCCAGCGAACGTGCCAGCTGGACAGTGCACTACAATGAAAAGTGTTATGTTTAATCTTGTGTAGAAGGCATGATAAACAACCAAATTTTCATAGTAACAATTGTGTACTCACAACATCGGGGGACATCGTTAGTATCCATGTTCAAAACCTCTCCAATGCTACACGTGAAGCCTCGCGTAATGGATGACTTCAACGCTCGAAGCGGTGGACATTGATTTCCAATCGAGGAAACATTCAACAAAGGTTCTATAACTGCACTGGTGGAAGGTACTGACAGGTCGAAGATTAGATTCAACGTGGAGCCACAGAGATCGTAAAGTTGAGGCTGGCGTACAGCGGGAACGACGACGAGGACGAAGTCCATCTGAAATTTATAAATAGGTGTTTGGTGCAATGACATTTACAATCGAAACATTTCTTAAAATTTCTTTCGATATACTAACCTTCAAAACGTTTTCTTCGAGCAAGTACGGCACGGACCTTACAAACGACACGTTCATATTTACATTAACAGCGGAACAACGCTGAGTCAGGATGTTATTCAGGTTCATATAGTACTGAGACATCAGATCTTGATACTGCGGCAGACAAGACCTCGAAACAGCGCCATTGGCGCGATAAGTTACCGCCGCGACAACGTGGTAGTTCGCCTGTTGGGTGTCTATTGAATAGAACGTGCAAGTATTTATTTACCTACCTAGTATGCTAATCGAATTTCAAAAGATTTTGAACTGCAAGAAAAGAAGACTCACTTTCAGACACACAGTCAGGGACAACAGAAGCAGGAGACCAATGCTTGGTAACGTCACAGGTGAATGTTTTTATTGGTGCACCATCGGTAAACCTAAAACCATTCTTGCAAGTTGCTATACACTGTTGACCTTTGTCACCGGGAACACATTTCAGTCCTCCGTTAGCAGGTGGCTTTAATTCCCAGTCCACACACGGTGTTGCTTGAACTGATACTTGGAAGTGACAGGATGCTCTGTTGCCGCTCGAGTCTGTCGCGTAAACGGTTACGTTTTCAAAGCTGCCGATCGATATCACTGCTCTTTCTGGCACAAACGTGATCTTTACTGGACCAGATGGATCGGTGGCGTTGATTCGCCTTCGAGTTTCATTGAAATTGACCGTGTAACTCTCTTGTTTATCAATCAGCTCGATCACGTAACTCTGTGGACAGCTGAGTTTCGGCGGTGTTACGTCTGTAAATGGTTACGTTATTACACAACGGTGACAAACAAATATCATGTACTGAATTAGAAAGAAGGTTATTATACAGACCAGGTACAGTAATGTTGATCTCGCAAATAGCGACATTCCCGTCGTAATCAAACGCCACGTATTTGACTACAGTGTCTTCGAAAACTCGTAGCGGCGTTCTAAAACTATGAGGCTTGACTTCCAGACGAGCTATGCTGCCACTATTATCGATAGCTGTGGGTTCTGTGAAGTTTACAGGCAGTAATCCGCCATCGGCTCCCTTCTGTACTATTATCGGTTGTTGAGGGCAGTTCTGGAACACTGGAGGCTCGTTGTCAACACAGGGAGAGAAACCATAATCGTAACCTAACAACGGTTCCGTTACGGGTTCTTCGCATCCCATCAACTCGAACTTCAGACAAGCGTTGTCCATGTAACTGACGATTCCCAAAATCACGAAGCGCGCTTGTACGTATTTAGGCAAAGTAATCATCGCCAGTTCACCGTAATTTCCAGGATCCCGCATCGTCAGGTTAAAGTTAGGGAAGTAAACCACGTAGTTCTCAACCTCAGCCTGCTTGTAGAAAAATCTGATCTCCGTTGGTCTTCCTACAATGTCGTTTGTAACTACGCCCTTAACCAAAATCGCCTTCACTCTAAACACCTGGCCCAAATCGACGCTAACGTAAGTAAATGCCTCCTGTTTGCCACACCAGCCGGTTACTGAGTTCAGGCGAACGTTTTTAGCTTCATAATTCGGCCTTTCAGAAGTTGCGTTAATGGCAGAATCCGGAATGCGACCGGAAGCTAATCCCAGGGGTTTCACAACTTTGCATTCTGGTTCCCGAACGCAGACAATAGGTCTAGGGTTAATGAGAATGTAGCCTGGTCGACTGCAGCCGAACTGAACCTCGGATCCTTGCTCGTAGCTTCTAGCTACTTGGTAACCGTCACTTGGTCGGCCAGGATCTTCACAAACAGGACCTTCGCATCGTAGATTGCCAAAGTCCCATATGCCATTCGCCTGGCACCTGACAACGTTGTCGTGACGATTCGTTTGTCCAGCTAGTTTAAACGTATCCTGACAACCGAAGAAGAAGGATGACTGATATTTCGTGTCTAAATACTGGCCGTACTCGGCCCCAGGAGTTGGCAAAGGCTTTCCACAGTCGGCTCGTGGACAGGCTGGCTGCGATCCCGAGAGCCAGTAGTCTGGTAGGCCTGGTTTTGGATCGTAGACACACTGACGGAAATCTGACGTGGCTGTGTTCCTCAGGTATCGACCATTACTGCCGCACTTCAGCGTGACGTTTTGCTTAAAAGGTACCAGGACACTCGCCTCGTCGCTACGAATAACCGATAGACCCTCATTTTTGTCGTCTGGTAGAGACACACACTTCGCGTCTGAAAAGATGTTTTGAACATTAACAATTTGTTATTAACTATTAATTATTTGAACTGTAATTGATTACTCACATTGACACTCTGGTGTCGTTCCATTCCAAGCGCCGCTAGACGTACAAACGACGGCCGAGGAACCAGACAACACGTAGCCGAAATTACATTGGAATTTGACTAGATCACCGAAATGATGCTGTTGCTGTAAATAATATCAAAATAATAGTCATAGTAAAGTCATTTCAATCGTGTGCAGTCAAACTATGTTAAACACGTACTTTGGTCGATAAAATCTTTCCATTTTCCGGTGCCGATAGGGATGGGCACATAACCGGCACACAGGTTTTGTTCTTTTGATACAAATCTCCATCCCTCTCACCAGTTTCGTACTTCTCGATGTTGAAACCGGCTGTCCCGTTGCTCTTGTACAACTCGAAGCCCGTGTTGCACATGCAAGCGTAGCTTCCAGGGTTGTTGATGCACTTTTGGTGGCAGCCACCGTTGTTGATGGCACATTCATTGATGTCGGTGCACTCCAGGCGAGTGCAACCCATTATTTCCAGCTTCATACAAGGTGCACCTGCGTAGTCCTGTATCCTGAACCTTACGTAGCGTGCTTCGATGGAGACTGGTAGATTCAAGACGGAAAGAGTAGGTTCCAGTATTCTGAATTCTACTGGTGTACCATCGGGATTCGTGTAATCCTTAAAGGTGTCTGTTAGGTCATCTGTATATTGAATTCGGACTGCTGAAGTGTATGCTATGTTGCCATCTACTCTTGCAACAACTTGCGTTCGGAAACCACGAATGATCGTTGGTGCTTTCATGTCGATCATTACCCAGTTTGTTCCGGGTTCGATGTTGTTGCCGCACCAGCCATCACCGTTGTTTAGACGAACACCCTTAAAGTCAAACATAAGGACTGGTTAGGTCAGACTTAAATCGGATTGATGATTAATGTAATATCCGCAAGTAGTTACTCACAGTTCTGGTGTATCCATTCTCAGAACTTGAAACTGTGATCGATTCATCGGGGATACCACCATTGATAAGCCCAAGGTCTCCTATAGGCCTGCACTCCATAGTTGGAGCGAATCCTGGCTTGCACTTACAAGTGAATGCACCAGGATTGTTTATGCACTCGGTGGAAGCCAAGTCACATTGACTGGATGCACACTCGTTTATGTCTAAAACATTGAATTTATAATTAAAAAGAAGACCAATATAAGATTGCGAACTTTCCAATCTTACCTTCACAAGTTGGAACGTTGTCGAATCGCTGATCGGGTCCACATTGTATAATATTAGAACCAGAAAGCTTATAGCCTCTGTTGCATTGTACCCTGGCTTCATCGCCGTACAAGTAGTCCCTGGTGGTATCAACGACAAAACCGTTCTTGATCGTGGGCAGTAATGGGCATTTTGCTCCTACACACCAAAGTATCGTCGGTTGATATACGAAGGCGTTACATTTTGCAACCTACTACAACCGGACTTCTTTAATCCCAGGAGGTACTTACGAGAACACGTTGGCACTTCATCAGACCATGTTCCGTTGCTCATGCAGAGAATCACGGGATGTCCGCTTCTAACATATCCTGGTTCGCATTCGAATCTAACAATCGTCCCGTAACTACGACCGCCTCCATTCAAAATAGTAATGTTCGAGTGGGGAGCTTCCGGAAGTGGAGAACACTGAGAGGCTATAAGAGAAATATATAGGAATCAATTAAGTTCAGTATTATTGTTGATGAAGCTAGAGCAACTGTAGCCAACTTACCTAAGCAAGAGGGTTTCTTCTCCCATCTTCCATCAGCCATACACGAAATCTTTTCAGTAGGACGGCCAGACGGAAACGCAAATCCAGCGTAACACTGATAAGTAGCTAAACCCTTGTACGTGACATTGGATGACCCAATCGAGAATCCATTGTCTATTTGGGGTACAGGACCGCAATAAACCTCCTGACATTTGGGAATGTATGTAACGGACCAGTTTCCACCTGGCAGACACTCTGTGGTGATTTTCGGCTTGCCTGTCGCGAATTCTTGACCCAGGGGACAAGAAAAGGTCACAGTTGTGCCAAAAGCGGTGTCTCTACTGGAAGCCAGTGCACCTTCGCCAGACTGAAGGTGTGGACAATCTATAGAAGTCCAAAGGCGTTAGCGATCTGGCAATTGCAGGTCCAAACGATCAGATATCACTTGGGTGCTTCTAAGTTACCTGCTGAGAACTCTGCTTGCCACCCAGGGCTGCTGTGCAAGGCATCAGATGTGAAGCGAACGAGCATCTCTCCGCCTTCAGCGGTTAGAGTAATCTTTGGCCGACTGTTGGATGTGAATCCATTTCCAGGATGCAACCGGAGTCCGTTTGCGTTAGGACCATCGTATATCTGCGAATGGTTCACAAATTAGAATTCAGAAGGGATATTCCTTCGTAAGAAGGTTTCGCAAATGTAACACTCGAAAACGCGTTGGTATTACCTGCACAAAGTCAGTCTTATGGACGTTGAAGTTAATGAACTTCAAGGACAACGGCCCTCCATGCGGATTCTTCACTCTATATAAGCACTCCTGGTTGTTAGGGTAGTCGTTCAGGCCGAACGAAGGCGACTGCACCGTTCCGTTTCTCGCAATGATCGTAGCTTTGCAGCCTTGCGTGTAACGAATGCTGAAGCCGCGTCTCGAATCGCCGAGACTCGTCTTGAAGTATAGGTACAAGCTGTTCCCCGTAGACATTATCACTGTTGGGTTATCTTCCGACTTTCCTGTTAATCGTGCGATCGGCCTGCTCATCGGCGAGTCACCGTCCCTGATGAGTATGTAATCGCGATTCATTTCGAGATCCAAGTCTTCGATCTGAAAGCAACAGGATTAACAGAATCCTTCGACCGGTTGTTTCGTTAAATCGGACAATTTTATATTCGAGTCACACACCTCCAACGACATGATACGACCCGGCTGCGCCTGGAGGATGTAAAGGCATTCCAAACCTCCGGGATAATTCTGCGGATATCCTGGTGAAGTGAGCACCTGTCCTTGAGGTGTCGCTCGGAGAACTCCGCCGCAGGTTTGCGGCTCGGTTTTCCAAGAAGCGCGGAAACCTTTTCTCTCCACGGAGGAGTCCGTGCTGAATTTAATGATCATAAAGTTCGAGGCCGATACGAACAGCTTGTTGCTGAGCTCTTGCTTGCCGGAGAGCGTGGCAAGATTCACGGACTTCTCCTCGGTCCTACCGCCGACCAGGATCTGCACTATGTCGAAACTCTTCTCCGTTTCGAATTCTTGAAACTGAAAAAAATACGTTGCACGAGACAGATCCAGGCAGTCGGAATAAATTACACCTGGACGCGTTGCTTACCTGCAGAAGTATGTTGTGGCCTTGGGGTCCCTCGAGGGTCCACTTGCAGTTACTGAGGGGTGCATATTTGTGGGGATAATTAGGACTCTCGACCACGTCGCCGCTGCTCGCCATGTAAAACTGACAGTTCGTTGGACAGTCTATCTCGTCCGAATAATCGCCGCAGTCGTCCTGCTTGTCGCACTTGAACGCCGCGTTCACGCACTTGCCATTCGAACAATGGAACGAACCTGAACAGATTCGTCGACAGCGTGAGACGTCGATTCAGTTTCCGTTATGGTTGAGGCGACTTACCCGCGGGACAGGCGTTGGCCCGGCACATGAAAGGAAGCAACGACTCGCACGTGGTTAGCTCCCACGTTTGTCGGTCATCCGTCAAGGCAACGTCCACGCATTCACCTGATTGCGGATTCGGTTGCTTCGACGCCCAGAAACCTGAATACCAGAACTGTTAAGCGCCACTGTCACGTCCGTTCGACGATCTTTCGACGAACCGTGTAAAAGTAGAACTAGAATAACTACCCGGTTAAGTGAACACCGCTTGTGAACAGTTAACCGAGTAGATAATAATTTTTATCAGGAATCGAGGTTAATATCGCTGGTGGATCATTCGTGTCGATTAGAGACGATCTATGTTTTGAGGGGGGAAGGGAGGGGGGAAGGGAGGGGGAGATAGACAAAGTTGCTCCTAGCTCTTAAATTGGAGATAAGAGTCTTGCAGTGTCCTAATAGATCCGATAGAAGACAAAGCGAAGGAAACGTTGTGCAAACACGCCAGACGAGTAAATTGCCGCTTGTACCGCGGCAGACGTAAAAGCGACTGTATCTGGGTATTGTTGTGGGAAAAGTGTGTCTTCGTGCTGCATACGCTGGGCAGTTCCGCGTTTCCGTGACCCCGATGGAAACCGGCCTGCGCGCACACGTGCACGGACAACTTAGATCGTAGAAAAAGGCGTCAAAGAGTCCACGGATTAGGAGAGACCCAACAGGGCGTGTGATTTCAAGTTTCGAAGGGAAGCTAAGAGACACCGGGATCCTGTTGCGAGTCTCTCCGGTCGAGTCGAAGGAAACGTGACGTTACAAACCGGCGTATTGGGAGACAAGCATTCCTGCCGCCGACTCGAGCGTGTTGGTCCGCAAATCGTCGAGGGAGGCCAGACCTAGCCAGTAACGATCCAAATGCCGCCCGATCATGCTCGCAGACATGTTGTTCTCGCTGTACGACTCCACCACCATCAGCTCGCTCCCGTACCTGCAATCCCACGTCAATTCGTCGATCTCTTGCTCCGTTCTAGCGTGTAATAACGCGACTACAAAGCTACCTGCCGTTTCTCGAGTTTCCCCTTTTTTTTTTCGTTCTGCACTCCGAATGCATTACAGGAGGCAAACGGTTTGTCTACTGAACCGTTTCGAAAGGATTTAAATTCTTTAGGAACAAGAGTGACATCTATGCGACTTTGAGCGTCAGACTATTGAAACGAGGGGAAACAATGCTCTCAAACTTGAGAACCACTTGTTCCACGTTAAGAGCTCGAACTTGTTATGTAGGTTTCAAACGTACTACAAAGGCAACTTGGAATCCTATAGTGCCTTGTTTTTTAGTTACGTACCATAAACGCGTTTGAGGAAGTAAACGTTTGCCTGTTGTGGGTAACTAGAATTTCGAATATTGCGTTGAGATTTTTTAAACGAGAGAGAGTTATTTTTGTAATTTTTGGTGACTTTTAGCGTTAAGACTATTCAATTGAAATAGAATTAGAAGAGAAGCTATCGATGATCCACTTACCTTCTGCATAGTTCTGCCGCCTTTTCCCAAGAGTGCCTGATGTTGAAGAATTTGTAACAGTGTATACCTCTCAGTTCCCATCCTGCGGATGAAAAAAACCGCGTCTTAGTTTTTATTGCGTGTTGATTGCATGTATGGTTAATTAAATAATTGTAGGTACCCTAGAAAGCTACTGGCAAGCAATGAATTGATATAAATCGATACACAATATAACGCTTAATCGTCTTGTGGTTGAAGATTTGAAGTTTCGGTGTAAATCCTGGGCGGAAGTTCTGTAGTTACATTTGTTAAACATACTCTCCGAATGCCCAATAAACGTTCACCGTTAACTCTTATAGACATCTAGCATCCAAATGATTAAAACTTTGCCACGAGTAACGTACGATGATTTCGTTTCATTCGTATCGACGAGAAGTTTCGATGACACGTAGGTCACTGATACCTTGTAACAGAGGTGAATCGGTGCCATTTTAAATAGGTTCGTAATATGTTTTCGTGAGAATTTGATCAAAAATGAGTTCCAAAAATAGGAGTTAATCTAATCGTATCCAAGACACGATTTTCCGGATGAAGACTTTTTCATTGACGATTCAAATTGTGAAACATTTACAGTAGTACTCGGTTACATGAAATTGGACCTAACTCGTTTGATTTCATATAACTGAATAGATTCGTAAAATAAAAGCGTTACTTTCCCTGGTTACATGAAAATGACACTGAGTTGTTTCTTCATTTCATATAACCGGAGAAGGTGGAGTTTCTCGATCTGTATCGTTCGGTTTCATGTAACTGGAAATGGTAACGTTTCTGTTCCACAAATCTGTCTTTCTTTATTGCAGTCCGGTAGAATTTCATTGCTTCTTAATGGTGAGTTGTTTCTTAATTTCAAATAACCGGGGAAGGTGAAGTTTCTAGACCCGAATCGTTCGATTTCATATAACTGGAAATGGTAACGTTTCTGTTCCACAAATCTATCTTTCTTTATTGCAGTCTGGTAGAATTTTATTATTTCTTAGTGGTGAGTTGTTTCTTAATTTCAAATAACCGGGGAAGGTGAAGTTTCTAGACCCGAATCGTTCAATTTCATATAACTGGAAATGGTAACGTTTCTGTTTCACAAATCTGTCTTTCTTTATTACAGTAAATGGGGAGTACTGTATTTTCCCATGAAATGCTTCCATACGCAGTTCTTGTTACATGTCACCTTACGTGTTGAGTTTTGGAACCCAGTTGTTCAATTTCACAATGCTCATCACGAAAGGGGAAAATCGAAGAAGTAACCGCGCGATGACGTGATGCGACAGATCGATTCGCAACGGGCAAAGTGGTTGGCGGGAAACGCGGTTAATCGGTGACCTGTACAGACAGTGATGAACGTAACGACCTCGATCGTTTTTAGTGCGACACACCGTGTACATGCGGAGTCAAAGGTAGGTCGGTGGGTAAACGGGTAACATCACGAACGAGAATGAGTGAAACGTCTTTGCGTGCTCGCGTTGTTGACCGTTCGAATTGAGAAGTCGGAGACAGCTCTCGGTACGTTTGACTCATCGAATAGAAACTTTTTTTACATTCCTGAACGAAGTGCTTCCTGCATTCTTTTTGAATCCGTCGACGTTGATGGACGATTGAGATTCGAGCCTTCATGGAACAGAATCTGAGACATTTTTTCAACGAATAAGTAGCGGCTCGATGTGTTCGATTATATTCGTTCTGAAGTTAGTTTTTAATAACAACATTTTAATTCCACGATCGTGGTAACAAAATTCTAAATAAATATTTATAATTAAATTTCTGGATAATATAACATTACTTCGTCGGATCGATAAACGTCATTGATCTATATCTGTTTTGATCTTTTCAAATTTAAAATAGAATAATTCATCACTGAAGAGTTAAATGATTTGTCGACCCGAGAATTATTTTCATAAATTCGTAAGATTGTATTTCCAAAAACGGGGATGGTTGACACGTCCACCCGACAAGCACATCGCACACGGATGCCCAGGAAACTGGTATACCTAAGTCTGGCTACCGAGAAATCGATCGATGCCACGTGACATCACTTCGTCGACCATCCTACTCGTTTTATGATTCCTTGGGAAGAGACCACTGGAAATCAAAAGTGCTACGAATGACCGTGTTCTTTTTCCGCAAAAGGTTGCGATCGGTCGACAGTTGATTCCTCAGTCCGAATCAATCTTTGGTATCGTCAAAGTCCAATTGGTCAAGACGATCGAAACTATAATCGGTATAATTTATTAACGTGAATTGTGTATTTAAACGTTTCAATCTTAATCTTGATTCTCTCCTTGTACACAATTGTAATTTCTAAAAATACGAAATACTTTGATTTCTTTCCGAATGTTGGATGAAGATTGGCATTCCTGACGATATCGTAATATCACTCGTTAATGCTTTCTCGATGCAATTTGAGCCAGACTCACTGCGAAAGAAACGCCAACGGCCTTCCTTTCTTTCAAAAGGTCAAACGGCCATGTTGGTACCACGTATGCTGTTCCACTCGCGCTTATTAGCATTTCTTGATCAAGCGCTAACATACGTTGAATATTTTGCGACAATCTTAACACGCGTGAGTCTTCTCGTCGAGACTTTGTGCCATACATATCGGATTGCGAAAAAACGTAGCTATTTTTAGAGAACGATGAAATTACTTTGGTATTTCATTATTCTTCGTGTACGATTTGTTCTGAACACACTTTTGTAATATTAATCGACATTTGTCGAGTTGAAGATTTAATACAAACAATTTGACTATATTGCATTTACATACTACACATAGAATTTCTTTACTTTATTATTTATCGTTGCACGACATTCTATTGTGCTAAGATCTTCGTTGACGATTTTGTTGTTGGTTCAGACTCTTTTGTACAGCTTCGTGTTTAATATTGTCTACGTTTTTGAATTTACAAATTTTTATTCACACCGATTATTATGAAATTTTTTGTACGAACAGGAGATTCGAAACAAGGAACCATTAATAAGGTAACTTCGATAATCCAAAAATGTCGATTTTTTGTTAATTTTGCAGATTTTTATGGAATCCCGAGAGAAATATCGTTTGCTCTAATGTTTGCTGGGTTAGGGAAAAGTGTTGCTCTATAATCGTGTCTCTAAAACTACTAAAATATTTCTCAGGTCTGTGGTAAAGAATATTTTGCTGCAAGAACAGTATAAAAATAGTCTGCAAGGTTTAACGAGGGCAATCTTTCTTCGAATTATCATCTTTTTCGTTCTTCTCAAAACGCTTTGAACGAAATTTCTTAAAGAGTGAATTAAATAAATTATCATAAACAAAAAATTCGTGAACAATGGTGGGGAATAAACAACGGAAACTTATTGAACTATAAACAAGTACAAATAAATTACCAGATTGTAATCAATGATAGGGAATAAATGACAGAAACTTATTGAACTTATTGAACTGAAAACAAGTACAAATAAATTAGCAGATTGTAAACAGTGGTGGGGAATAAATAACAGAAACTTGTTGAACTTATCGAACTACAAACAAGTACAAATAAATTACCAGATTGTAAAAAATGGTGGACTATAAATAACAAAAACTTATTGAACTAGAAACAAGTACAAATAAATGAACAGATTGTAAACAAAGGTGGGGTATAAATAACAAAAACTTTTTGAACTGAAAACAAGTACAAATAAATTACCAGATTGTAAACTAATGGTGGGGAATAAATGACAGAGACTTATCGAAGTTATTGAACTACTAACATTTGTTCTGCGAACATATTGCAGAAACTTATTGAACTTATTGAACCAAGGTATTCAATAAGATTTTCTTATTTTTATTAAATAAGAGGTAGCTGGACAGCTTCAAATAAATTACCAGATTGTAAACTAATGATGGGGAATAAATGACAGAGACTTATCGAAGTTATTGAACTACTAACATTTGTTCTGCGAACATATTGCAGAAACTTATTGAACTTATTGAACCAAGGTATTCAATAAGATTTTCTTATTTTTATTAAATAAGAGGTAGCTGGACAGCTTCAAATAAATTACCAGATTGTAAACTAATGATGGGGAATAAATGACAGAGACTTATCGAAGTTATTGAACTACTAACATTTGTTCTGCGAACATATTGCAGAAACTTATTGAACTTATTGAACCAAGGTATTCAATAAGATTTTCTTATTTTTATTAAATAAGAGGTAGCTGGACAGCTTCAAATAAATTACCAGATTGTAAACTAATGATGGGGAATAAATGACAGAGACTTATCGAAGTTATTGAACTACTAACATTTGTTCTGCGAACATATTGCAGAAACTTATTGAACTTATTGAACCAAGGTATTCAATAACATTTTTCTTATTTTTATTAAATGAGAGGTAGCTGGATAGTGTTGTGCGTAGAGCGCGGCGGATGATCGGTCACGGAGCACGTTGCCGGATGCTCCACTTTTTGGAATCCCGTTCGAGGACATTGCGCGCGCGCACGCGCGCACGCCCCGCGTGGTCGGTCGAGTTTACCTCGTGGAAGGTGGATAACCGTGACGCGAATTCGCGAGGTGTATTTTTAGGGTCGCTCGTTTACATACGACGACGACGACGCGCCACAGCGACCAAGGAGATGGTGGAGAAGGATTCATGGTTTAGGAATGCCGTCTCGTTTCTTGGCCTACCTCTCCTCGCCCTGTCTCTACCTGTGTGATCCTCCAGCATCGGTATACCATTATTGTGTAGCAGGTCGAGAATTTTGGGCCAGGTGCGTAAGCGGGGCCCGTTCCAGATCGTAGCTGCAGGATGCTTTCAAGTTGGGAGCGTTTCGACCAGTTGCAAGGGATGGCTATTGTCGAGAGGAGAGATTTTTCAGCGGAAAATATATCTCGGCGGATGTAAACGAATACTGGAATTTTAAGGGCCAATTGTCAGACATTCTTTAAAGAATATCTTCAATGCTACCCCATTCGACTAGATTTGTAGCAGAGAATTTTTTAAAATTTTCGAAAGAAAATTTTATCTCTTTGAATTTTCGAGTCCAAGAAATGTTTGATATTTACCACGGAACGGACACTACGCTGTTAAGAATTTTAATGGATAACACAACTAATTTCGGTAAAATAAAATCGTGAACTTGAGATTAACCGAATCATCTATCTGGAGATTTCAATGCGTGGTCAAGCGCCTCACGAGAGACATTAATGCTGCTTTCTAGATCCGAGACATGTAATATACAGTTCACGTATTGGATTAACAAAACTCATCGCTATAAATTTCTTACGCTATCCTATCGAAATTGAATTTACATTTAACGAATAATTTACGAGAAATGTGAATCCTTTTGTCAAGATGATCGTGTAATTTACGTAGGGAAATGATAACTTGACACCGATTCGTGAAAAATAGTCAAAAGATGAACGTACAAGTGTGCGTCGAAGTTATTTCCATGAAAATATAGTTTTGTTACTTTTATTTCTTCACCTTTTGAACAATATTTTCCTCTCGGTTCGAGCTCCGCTAGCGAAAATTACGAACTTTCAAGGTCTTTGGCAGAGATCGAAATAAAATTGTTTTCGAAGCTGAAAATGACAGAATTCTCTTTTTTCTTTCTCACGAAGTGTCGTTCGTTTTTCGAGGTAGCTCGATCGAACTTGAAAACTCTCAAACGCACGCGACAGAACAGAATCAACGATCAAGGAGCTTCTTACTGATACGTGCAACCTACTTAATTGGAACTGGCAGCAACGAGGAAAAGTGGAGCAACGTTACGAACGGCCGAACTCTTATCCTCATTGTCCCTCGTATAATATATTCGCTGGACTCGTCTTGTTTCGAATATTCTTTTACGAGAACCGCGATACGATTTCTGTGATCGAAAACGAATCAAGTGTGCGAAATAACATTTTCTGCCCGAGCCCTGATTCTCGAGAAAAATAGTTCAAAAGTTGTGAATGCACGGGCGGTTAAACAGTCCAAGCGATTGTTCCTACGATAAAAATTGACTTTTCGATTTCTCTAGTCGAGATCTACAATATGAAAAAGGAAAGAAGTCGATGCAACGATTTTGAAATTAAACAAAAAAATTGGTATTTTTGCTCGCCAATTTTATCAATATTCTACGACTTGATTGTACTTGTTCTTTGGATTTGATATCCAAGAAGCGAAACACGTTCAACGATTTATCTGTACGACCAAAAAATGCGTACTATAATTTCGACTTCTTTTTAGCCAAGTAGCTTTCTTTTCGGTAAACCACGAATTTCGTCGCATGAAAAGTGTCGATTCGTTTGTGAAGTTGTTCCATGGAAGAACAAGTATCGCTTGGGCAAATTTTCTCGTTGTGAAACAGGCTTAAACAGTCTCAGAACATGACCTCGGTCCACTCGTTCGGCAGTCTACCTGGCCAGGTACGCGACCATCAGGTGCGACCTTTCCAAGGTAACCAAAGGTTCAACTCAAGTGTTTACCTGCTCCAGTGACTATAGAAAACCAGGAAAACCTACGGAGTTACTCACCATTTGGACAAGTGAAGACATTCGTGGTAGGAACCTGCAACAAAGAGATAAATAATGCAGTGGAAACGGTTTACAGCGTCGTAACTCGAATCACAGAACCGCGCAAACTACTTTGAAATAATCTATTTCGGTGAAGAGGAACGAAATTGCTGCGATAAATTTTGCTATGGTCGCGATTCCAATAAAATCTCTGAATTTCCATGTATTCTCGATCATCTTTAACCTCGTAAAATAAAAGAAAACAAAAATAAATAAAAAGCAACAGTTGAACTTGGTATCGTCGATTTAAATCGTGTACGAAGACTCGGTGATCAGTGGTCTCTTCTTCCTTAGATCAGATCGATCTTTCATTTAGTAGATTTCGATGTATAAATAATTGTTGTCTCGATAACGAATAATTTCCTCAAAGTAATCGACCGTACAGCTTCATCGACCCTTCGTTTATCCATCCGAAGAATATTTATACGCGAAACCATGTACCAATGGGTTGACGCACCCACGTTCTCATTAACACCAACCATTTAATACCATTACACGCTCTATGCTGATTTGCATTTCTGGCACAGATTTCTCTCGCAAATAAGGAAACCTTCCACGAATCTGTGCGTGCTTGATCTCGCAATTAGCCTGCCGCGATTACCCAGTGACGAAACGTCGAAGCATTAGACTCGCGAGTATCGTGGGATACGACGATGAATTGTAGCCGGAAGGATCGCGGGAACTCGTCGGGAGTTACGACGTTGGATTACATAAAAAGATGACACTACAGTCGTCGGTTGCAGGGTGGCAGAGCGTGAAGAGGAAAGTGGGTCTTTTTTTCCGAACCTGGTGAATTGAAGAGTAAGGCAAAGATTTTAACGTCTTCATCGGAGCTGAACAACGAAACGAGTTAGATGGCTATTAAGAAAGCTGATCGATCGGATAATTACGGATTTTTTTTTATTACAATACGTAAGAGATACATAGGTCGGCTTTTTATTGAAATTTAAATATATTGTCTAAATTTGTCCGCGCAATGTAACCAATAGAATATTTTAGCCAATTTAGATAATTTAATAATACAATAGGGTTTCGATGAATACCGTTTTCTTTTTTTTTCTCTTAATACACACCATATGTAACGATGTGTGCACTACTTTAATCAAATCAGTTATTTATGCTTGACAAAATTCATACAGTTTGGCAAGAGATCAGTAAATGTACGTACAAAATTTGAAACAGTCATGTGTAATTGTTTCCTAAAAATCTCAAACATTGTCTAATTTATAGGACTTTAAACTAGACAGATCGTCCCGATTGCATCGGTTTTGTGTACTTGAATCTCGTCAACTATTAGAACAAATTCACTGCAATTACGAGTCTAATATAGTATTCGTGTACCTGTCGTATAGTAAACCATGTCTAAGTAAAGATTGCAGACTGTCGTACAATTTTCCTAAAATGTTGGGCGAATTAGTGCCAGTCGTATCGGTTTGGCGCGCTCGAGTCATGTCGGTCCGCAGAAAAAATGTTCTCCAATCGTGAATCTGATTTCACATTCGTATACCTGTCGAATATTAGACTACGTTTGAATAGGGATAGCAAGTAATCGTGGAATTCTTCTAAACTTCTAGGCCAATCGGTGCCAGTCGTATCGGTTTGGCGCGCTCGAGTCACGTCGGTCCGCAGAAAAAATTTTCTCCAATCGTGAATCTGATTTCACATTTGTATACCTATCGAATATTAGACTACGTTTAAATATAGATAGCAAGTAATCGTGGAATTCCTCTAAACTTCGAGGCCAATCGGCGCCAGTCGTATCGGTTTGGCGCGCTCGAGTCACGTCGGTCCGCAGAAAAAATTCGCTCCGGTCGTAAATAAACAATGTTACTACAAGCTTCAACACGTACAGATAGTTACTAGAAATTGTTTCGGCGATTGTCACGTTTGCTGAACGTTCACGAGTATTTGTTTGACCGAGTCGACACGTTTCATTGTGTCTTATCAATTTCTTCGGTGGTTCTCCTCGCGGCACGAAATGGAGCGAATCCGCTGGCGGATTCGAGACGAAACAGCGCATTGTTATTCCCTAGAAGGTGAAAGTGAAGAGGCAATCTAACCGAGGATCTCGACTTTGCGCTCGTCTTCGGCAGAAAGCGGCGCGCGCGATTCGTACAGTGGCAACCGGCGGATCTCGACTCCTTTTCGTCGACGTCCGCAGAGACGCGCAGCGGAATATCAGTGACATAACGGTGACTGCATTCCTGATGGAGGTGCGAATCGCAACGTACCGCTGGA
Source organism: Ptiloglossa arizonensis (assembly GCF_051014685.1). Taxonomy (NCBI): domain Eukaryota; kingdom Metazoa; phylum Arthropoda; class Insecta; order Hymenoptera; family Colletidae; genus Ptiloglossa; species Ptiloglossa arizonensis. The sequence continues at coordinate 8,248,554 of NC_135048.1, read as the reverse complement.
TGCACGAGAAAGCGGTCGCTGGAGATTCCACGCGATCGCGCGACAATTATTGCCACATAGCGCGGAAAATCTTTGTTCGGTTAACTCTTTGGATTGCAATAGGTTAAAATATGTTTCACCTTTTTAATACTCTGAGATATTTTTCAACCCGTCGTAAAAAATTAAGATAATTCCGTACAAGTTGCACGAAGAGACTGTTCGTAGTCCATCTTGTAATTAAATATTTAATTAATCTGTTTTTTAGTTTTTTTTTTTAGAATTAATTTACTTTCTAGTTTTTAGTTACACGGAAACTATGTTGTAACGCATAACTCTTTTGTAACACAGTTTACTCGCGCCACGTTACAGCAAGTAACAAAAGTATCCACCATATTATGTGTATAACACATATTATGCAATTAATCAATTTTGTACTTAGAATTATTAATTCTTATTTTTATCCGTGGAAGTAATAAAAAATATTCGTCTGGAAGTCAGTAACTATTTTTTACAAATTTAATTATATAAAATTAATACCTTATTGGAGATCATTTGGATCTTTGACTAGAAATTTAATAGAAAGTAGCGCTAATTTTGTTTCATTTATTTATTATAATTTTTCGACAAACTGTGTATAATTTCTTAGTTGCATGCACTTTAAATAAAAGTATGTTAGTTAAAGTTTATATAGCTTTTAAAATGATTAAATATGTAAAATATGTTATACGTATAATATGAGCGAATACTCTTGGGAGTAACTGTATATAGAACGAAATCGAACGAGAAAAAACTATAATTTACGATATGCTAAAGTTACATATATGTGTGTACATATATACAAAGGTAAAAATTCCATTTTCGAAATAAAAGTTGCTTATGCTTCAAACGTTTTAACAGTATACGCAACGTAAATAAAGGGTCGACACTTCAACTAAAAATACAATTTCCATTTATTATGAAAAGAATTTACACAACTTAAAACTAATCAAAAAATTTGTTCAAATTATGATGTACGAAACAGAAAAATTCAAAACTTCGATGATGTACCAAGTATTTTAGTATCAACGGTGTGTCTGATGATATTAACTTTAAGAATATTTAGAGTTACTTATAATAATCGTTTTATGATAGCATTTTAATCTTCAGTACCGAAACTAATAAAATATTTATTCGATACAGAAGTAAATACAGAATATGGGTGAAGTTCTTGAAAGATACAGCATGTTTCATTTGGCATTAAACTGGTATACTACTAAAAATATTACGCAAATTTATATTAAAGCACTCTGTTGCAGGCGTAACCTACACGTCTCGTGTCAATTTAATCTTATGCGACTGGTGAAAATAATACTACAAGACCTTAGCTTACTACTGTTTCTGGTTCAGATAGTTCACCTTGTCGTCGAGGGATCTTATATTTTATATTAAAATTCACGGTTCTCTAATCAATTCTATCAAAAAGTAGAGAATGTCTCAGCGACGATGAGCACACCACACTTTATAACTTACTTTTGGGACACCCTCTACATAGTTTTATCATAACACTGTACAATTGCTCTGCAGGTGCTTCGGTGCATCTTTTAGAAAATTATAGTCATGGTAGATCCGATTAACCCTTGTAAAATGTCCCTCTATAAATTTTCATCCTCGAGAAAGTATTGCAGTCATTTCTGTTAGGGCAGTAATTCCAGCGAAGGAAACAGGTCTAACCTCGAGTGCAGATGACTCGGTAATTCTAAATCCTGTTTACATCGGATTTCTCTTGAACTTTACCTAGCCTTTCCCTAACGTCCACACTTCCTGTACACAAAATGTTGCAACGAGTGTACATACTATAACATTGTTCGTGCGTCGAACAGTGCGCACGCGTGTACGCGAACTGAAATTCACTTTCACCTCGCGCACGCCACATCCACGGTGGCCGGTGGTGGTAACTCCTTGTGGAGACTACATGCCAATTACTTCATAATCCGCGGTTCAATTTCTCAAGAATTCTAGGCAACCTCTTATCTCGAAATATATGAGAATTTCCGATGCTGATTTTCGTTCGTGAGTCGCAATTATTGTTGCGTGATACTCGGGGCTCGACAAACTCACACGCGAATGGAGAGGGCTCAAATTACTGGAAATTACCTTTCGCGTTTATCGAGCAACTTTTGTAACGTTACGGCGGAAAGATATTTAATCTTCGAACGTCAATGTTTCTATTTTAATTCTCGGTTATTCTTATTAATAACGTACTTTATTCTGCTCGGATATTCCAATAGGGGACTATTATCGAAAGTATTTTAATTTTTGGTTATGTTCATTAATAATGTATTTTATTCTGCTCGAATATTCCAATAGGGGACTATTATACTATCGAAAGTATTTTAATTTTTGGTTATGTTCATTAATAACATATTTTATTCTGCTCGAATATTCCAATAGGGGACTATTATCGGGACTAATTTAATTTTTGGTTATTCTTATTAATAACATATTTTATTATGCTCGAATATTCCAATAAGGGACTATTATATTATCGAAAGTATTTTAATTTTTGGTTATGTTCATTAATAACATATTTTATTCTGCTCGAATATTTCAATAGGGGACTATTATCGGGACTAATTTAATTTTTGGTTTTTCTTATTAATAACATATTTTATTATGCTCGAATATTCCAATAGGGGACTATTATATTATCGAAAGTATTTTAATTTTTGGTTATGTTCATTAATAACATATTTTATTCTGCTCAAATATTCCAATAGGGGACTATTATCGAGGCTATGTTAATTTTTGGTTATTTTTATTAATAACATATTTCATTATGCTCGAATGTTCCAGTAGGGCCGTCGAGACTTTATCGGCGATGATACTTTGAGGAAATATATCGATAGTAAACAGTTTGAAAACGTTGATTAATTTATACATAATAAATGTCTTTAAAGTAGCTAGAATTCTAATGAGTTTCTTTACGAGTATTAAAATTATTCCCATTTATTATCAATTCTTCGAAGCTTCTAATCTGCTTGTTATTTTAAAAACAAGAATCTATTATATAAGTAATATAAGATTTTACGATCTTATAATGTCACGATTTTACGATGTATGGGTTGTGACGGTGGGTTATGCTTTGTAATTTATAATTTCTTATAAAAAAACAAAAGTTTATTCGAGTGATGTACGATTCTGGTCAAAAGTTTTCAACAAATATCCCGATGGTTGTTGGTAATATCGAACCACAAAGACGAAGCAGCGTGAAACAATCGACGAGTGAGTGCGGTTCGTGGCATAAATAATGCTGTCCGCGATGCGATCAGCAAGCCATAGCGGAATAATAATCGAACGCTCACCTGAGACTCCGTTAGCTGAAGATGGCACAAGAGGACGGCGACCCATACGGCCGCCAATTCTCTTATCAGCATATTCCTGTAACAAAAAGAAACATTTCGTTTGTACAGATTGTTCGTCAACATTGGCGGTTCAGTTCACACCGACGAGAAACAAACTACATAAAAAGGGAACTGTTTGAAATATTTGAAACTAGGACACAGTATAGTCCAAGATATTTTTGAATTACGTTTTCACGAATAGGGATCTGAGTATAACGTACAAAAGTCGGGACTATAATAAATTTTTGTTGCGTTATGTATTAATAATGTTTATTTTAACAAAATCCCCAGGAAAAGAGAGATAACTCGTCAAGAATCGTTACACTGTCGTAGAGTAACGAGAATTTTTGAATTACTTTTTCACGAATAGGGATCTGAGTATAACGTACAAAAGTCGGGACTATAATAAATTTTTGTAGCGTTATGATACGTGTTAGTAATGTTTATACTAGCAAAATCCCCAGACAAAGAGAAAACTCGTCAAGAATTGTTACACTGTTGCAGAGTAATGAGAAAATAATTACAGAAAACGAAATCTAGAGACCAAACCACCTTTGATGCAATCTGGATTGAAAGCTCGATGAAACGAGAGTGGATGATTATAAAAATGGCAAGAAGCGAACGATTATTCGCAAACCGGACACGAATGCTAATTATCATTCACAAGCGCGTTTGCATGATGCGATGAGATTTTTCGTAGGCTGAAAAACACGCGGAAGATATCGTCGTTCTACTAAGTATAGGATGTACACCGGTTCCCATAAAATTCCTTACGGTTTCTGCGGCTGAATTGTGGCACAGCAGTTGCATACCTTTCCGCGTAACCGAGAAGCGTGATAAATCTTCATGGACAGCGAGTTATTATTTAATGACATTATATTATGTTTCGCGTCTTCGATAAAAAGGGTTTCATCTATGAAACCATCTCGCGAGTAAACACAATTGTTTGTTCACATTTCCAAAAAATAAACGAACAAGATTGATCGTTAAATTACGAATCGATTATAAGAGCAAATTGTACGTGTAGCATAATAATTTCAATACTATCCCTTCAACGTCTGATCAAAAGAAATGTTCAATGTTACTTGATTTTTTCATTTTCTTCGAACGACACCGTGACCTCTATCTTTTAAAATTCCATTTCAAATGTCACCCAAACCTGTCCAAACGTACTTCAATTTCTCTAGTTTATTTATTTCCGTAGTTACTATTTCGTTCAAAATGCTACTTCATTTATTCACGATTACTTTGACCTCTACAATTTACATTACCATTTCAAGTACCGTACAAGTTCGATCAATCATCTTCAAACTAGGTGCAACAAGATCACCGAGACTTTTACTGTATTGTCCAGTCTCTCGAACTATTATTTTAGAAGCTTCGCGATACGTTCAAACTGGGACGCAATTTATTTATCATTACCATGACCTCCATCGTTTAAAACACTGCTTCAAATATCGGCAAAATATATACAAACATCGGCAAGTAAATAACAAAGAAGCTTCAGTTCCTTCGTTCAGCCGATCATTCAAGACCCACACGTAAATACGTGTGTACTCACGATCGCGTTGCTTCTCGCAAAGAAAAGACACGAGAGACAACGTACCCTATTGGGAACCGTTAGGCCAGCTCCGGATGGTCGATTATCGACAGTCACCGGGTGAAGGTGGCGCGCAGAGGCGTTTAACTCACATACCTAGTCCGGCCAGATTTCCTGCAAGCGTAAACGTAATCTCGGCGTGGCCAGCTTAGACGATGCAGACTTCCTGTCGATTGCGGCTAACGGGTCTTCCGGCCCGCTCGAACGATCATCATCACGTTCGTTGAATGACTACGCACCCAAAGACTCTAGCACGCTTTGCAATCCAGCACGAGAATGAACGAATCCGCGACTGAATCAGTGATTAGAGAAACGACCTAATTATACGTTTCGAAAGAGAATTGGTGCTTCTTGGGGTACCGTTAGCGTTATCGAGCAAGCTGTCGTTGCATTGTTTGCTGCTGTTTTAATCGATGCTTCCAGGGAAGTCCAAGAACAGCTTGAGAAACGTATTCGTGATTCGTTTGATATGTTTCGTTAAAGTCGAATTGCACTGTAAATTAATACACCAATCGTTAGGCAAGTTTCGAACGTAGAAAGGCTAAAAAGTTCTTGGAAATAGACGAAAATGGCTTTGATCATCACTGTTTGGAAGTGCAGAAGGTAACTTCATCTTTAAGAGAGTATATTTCGATTGAAAGGTCATAGTGGTGTACTGTGCACAACTGTTGGTATGTTTACGTGTAACTATCGTTGAGAACAAATTATTGGGTTGTTCGGAAAGTTATTTCATTTTCCAAAATGGAGAACATATAATTTAATAAAATGTATATACACTCTAAAAAAATCGAAATGACTTTCCGAATAACCCAATAGATCTATTGACGTTTGACGAGGAATATCTTTACATCTGTTTGCCAAGTCGAGCTTTCAATTTATCTATATTATAGTGGAAGCTCTGTAGTAACAAGGAGATGAGTTAAACATTTCTGCAACTGACGAGGTACATATATAATAGTTCTCGTGTAACCGGTCTAGGCAGGAGAATCCCTGATTACATAATAGTATATCCCCAGCACCTATGCTTGACCTCTCACATAATCGTCATACTCCTTTCAACAATTTACTTCTACCTTCAACACTAATTTTACTTATTGCTAAGTGGCCACCCCCTTTCACCTGTCAGTACAGCATAACGAGATTGTAGTTGAAGTTTCAACGTCTCTTTGCTAAATCAAATTTCTAATCTATCCACTTTGTAGCGAAACTTCGATAGTTGCAATCGGATCAGATAAACGTTCTTGCAAGTATCGAAGTGCGTATAATTATCGAGGTAACTAGTCCAGAAGGATTCGCACTAGAAAGTGGGAAAAAAAGGATTCATAGTTTTTAGGATAGATAAATTCTGAAAGTACTGACGCCAAATGGAGCAGGAAAGTCCTGATAAGCACGAGTTGAACAAATAATATTTACAAAGTTACGAATAATTGTTTGCTTCCGTTTAAATGGACGACTTTTTCGCTCGTTGAGTTATCGTACCGTGTGGAAACAATGAAGCACCTCGTCATTTTTCCTTTTTCTGGATGAGACGTCTCATAATAAGATAATCATGTGTTACGATGTGCACTTAGAGTGGAAAGACAGATAATTTAGTGTTTTCATGCGGTGCGATAGCTCCCGAAGTGAGCAAGTTACTTACTTGAACGGAAACGAAAGATTGTTCTTAACTTCGAAAATATTAGTTTTTCGATCCATGTTTATTAGGATTTTTAAGGGGTAGGCAACCATTTTTCTTTTTACCTTGTATATTCTCAATACCGATACCTGATCTTTCGTGTAATCGTCAGTATGTTATCGTTTTGTTTCTACCTTTATTTCTAATTTTATTCGGTGCTAAGCGACCACCCCTTCCACTTGTCCACACAATAAACAAGATTCACATTCAAGTATCGAGGTACCATTGTGGTAAGACACAAGAGGCATACCCAAATGGTACGAAAGACGATATCCTCAAGGATGCAAATTGCCAAACCTGTTTTCCAGCCATACAGGTTCCCGGCTCTATTAATATTACTTGTTTGTAAATGATCATTTCAGTTGTCAACACAATGCAACGAATCGAGTTCGCGTAAAAATATCGAAATTGTATTCACCAAGGTTTTACTATATCCTTAGCAATATAGTTCAACACAGTCATCTCTAGATATCTATATCGAGTATAGAGGGCGTCGCTGAGGGGTTAATAAATGTCATTTAATCTCATCTGTCTTATTTGACCATTCGATCCACGCAACATAATACACAGTGCCGCTCCTACAGATTACGGGACTCGCTATTCCTATTTTATAATTGAAAACTTGTCAAATATTGTCTGCTATAGTGTACCAATGTATTTTAAAAATCGATACTTTTCAAACAAAGTTACATTTTACGGTATATTTCGATTCTGTCGATATAGTTTCAAATTTAAATTAATTTACTATAAGAGTAATATATTTCTATATTATATTGTCTACTATAGTGTACCAATATACTTTAAAAACTTAAACTTTTCAAACAAAGTTACATATTACGGTACATTTCAATTCTGTCGATATAGTTTCAAATTTCAATTAATTTACTACAAGAGTAATATATTACTAAAAGTACGTCGAAAGGAAAATTGAACGCCCGGTACGATTTATCATTAATTTATTCTTTATCGGGTATAGAAACAATAAGCGCGTTAAAGTCGGTATCGATGATACGTTCCCGATCGCAAGAAACGAACTCCAGTTTCCATCAGTTTCCCAATGACCCCGAAAGACAAACATGGCCGATCGCGCGCTCCAGTTAGCCGGATCGGGGCGATTCGTGCGTCGCGAAAGAAGAACAATGGAGCGTTGCATAAAAGCGACCGTATAACGGCGTTGAACTCCGCGTCGCGAAATAATAAACTTTCGCGATCCAGCGGCGTTTTCCACGCGGCTGGCAACACGCTCCTCGCGACCGGTGGGCGTACGATGATGCATTTCCCACGAGTTCGCTCTGTCCGATTCTCGGCGGGGCGGTTGCGTCACTCGTATCCCTCGCAATTAGCCGCAACTCGTCGCGCAAACGTGCGTATAGTGTGTGCTGCGCACGTGCAATACTCGTTCCGTTTACACCCGAGGAGTGTTGGATTCACGTTCGAGACCTGCTCGACGAACGTGTCGTGCGACAGCTTGTTCTCGAGCGTTTGCCCGATCGACAATATCGAAACACCTCGTGTACAGTATTACCAACTGTATTCGTTCGAAAGGGGTTTCCTCGTGTCTCGAGTGAACGAAATTTGTCACGTATTTCCGGAAAGTTTCGGCTTTAAGGTACTTCCTTAAAGGCTTCGAAAGCATAGATTCGAAACAGCGAGCCTGAATTCGAACAATTGACGAAGGTATGTAACGAAACAATTTACGGTGAACCTCTCGAGCGGCTTTGTCTCGAATCGACGTTATTCAAAATGGAGAACGCGTGTACGATAATTTGATCGACGATTCGACTCGAAATTTGCGTTTAGCTGTACAACGAGCATCCAGTTGTCGTCTGAACTGGGATTACCTCAATATGTTAAAAAATGGAAGTTTGTAGACTAGAAAAGGAGAAGATTCCAGAGAAACGTGTGTTAACTGGACGCGGCAATTAGAGTATATCAAATTAAGACTCGTGTTCTTCTTCCCGCTGTTGCTATGGCGTATCACGCTCTTTCCAACGGCGAGGCCTCGATTTGCACGCCCCAGCCTCGTCGACGCCACTTAGTATTTGCACGGAACTTGTTAAAATCGGTAAACAGAATGATTGCGCCGATAATGGCACAGGAAGAAATAAGAAGTCGTGAAGGCTCTTGGGAGAGTACCCTCTGAGACTATCACGATCCAAGTCCCACTTTTTCGTGCTATACCACTGTATCGAAAACTAATTCCCACTTCTTCGTAGCGTTACTAACATTTCAATTACTTTGTATAGGTTTGAAAGTGGTCAACGCGAAGAAAAATATTTATTAAACATTTGAACCCTGGGGTTCAGTTCTCTTCAGTAAGGAGGGCTAAGATTTGTTGGATCAGGTGCATCGTAACGCGTAAACGTAGCGCATCAAGGAAAAAGGACTTTCAAGTTAGATCTAGGTCTGTAACACATCGACACAGCGTAAGAAGAAAAAAGTTCTATCGTAATTTAATTACGTAACTTTATTACGATAGAACTTTATTTCTATTCTAAATATTCGAATACAATGAAAGAAATTCTTGTTTCGTCAAGATCCAGGCACGAAACGTTTAACAAATATTCGTAAACCGTTCCCACGTTTACCCCAAATTACTCTTCACGCTGATGCTCGATAAGAGAAGCTCCTTCTGCGGTGTTTCGCCGAGCTCGGTAATCTAATCGCTATTAGTTTCGCGTACGGTTTTCCCTAGCACTTTTTCGCGGTTGAAAATTCTTCCTGTTGTAAGAATTGTGTTCCGTAACAGAGGAAATTTTGAAACGCTCGGACTGATTCTAACCAGACGGCACAGGAAGGAGCGAAGTAAAAGCTAATTAATGCGCGGATAAGGCGCGGTTGCGCTTTTGGTTCGCCCACGGTTCATTAACGGAGCGCGATAATCGCTACGTGAGAGACACGGCCGGCGAAACAGACGAAAAAGAAAGAAACGGAGGGAAGGAAATCGTGATTCGAGGCTGTAGGTCAGTACTAGAAAGTATTCGGATTTCCTGGTTGCCGGCACGAAACGGTGCGTGCAAAAACCAAGAAGCGGCGGCGACTCCCAAGGCGAAAACGCGTCGAATAACGCAATGGCGCGAACCGAACAATCGTCGTCGGCTTCGTCGGATTCACGGAACCAGTTTGTGCAACTGTTCCAGCAAAAAATAAAGACGTTCGCGTACCGAGCGCTGGAACTCGAAAGGAAAGGCAAATGGCGCGCGCATTAAGGCCAATTTACACTCCCGACGAAAAATGGTGACTTAACCTCGTTGAAATCAGAAAATCAGCTTCTCGGGAGAGTTAACGTAACCTAAACGGTTGCAATTTCCGCTTTCGATAACGACACATCTCCCAGAAAATGATCCAAGTGTCTTTCAAAGCGTTTCTCGAATTTTTCGTACGTTCGTTCGAAATTGAAACTCGATAACCGTTAACTTTGGTTACGCGTTAAGAGTTTCACGTAAAATCGTGGAACAGTCAATAGTGACTTGTACAATAGTATTATACAGAGCAGTTTGTCAAATAGAACCGCACCTCGTATGTTATTATTATCATCCTTATCCTCCTATCATCAGCATTGAAGTCACTGGGTTAAGTTGCAGAAAATCTGCTCGTCGATTGTTAAATTAATTCGGAAACAAACTTCTCAGCCAGCGCCCCGAACTGAACCGTGTCCTAGAGGATGTGTGAGCGTGTAGTTTTTCCACATAGCTGTATATTGCAGCAAGACGTACGGTAGTTTGCAGCACTTATCGATTCGACGCCGCTCGTAGCGTATCGTATCTACATCCTGCGGGGAAATTTATCTCTCTAGACACTGTGCCAAATAACGGTTTCAACGTAAACCAGGAAGTACTGGTAAAACGGTAATTACGATGATACTGGAAACATACTTTCTAACTGGATTCCCGACGATATAATTTTAATAGCTGTTACACTGGCATAAATTAATTGCTGTGCGTTAAACGCACGTACTTTAGTAAACCATATTCAAGATACCATCGGTGGTACAAAAAAACACACACACATATACACACACTCGTGCGTTTCGAACGTATAAAACGTTAGAAGATTGTTTTTCTGACGCGCGTGCATTCTCCTTTCGAACGACGATTAATTCTGATTGCCTTATTACGAGGCAAGTTTTGTGCATTTAATTGTGAAAGTGTATTAGCGATACGACGATCGGGTAAATTGCCAAATTAATTGCAACGAGTAGGGTAGCTTTTGATGGGTACTTTCCCTCTAACGAGTTTCTTCCAGTCGGAGACTTCAATGCCCGATCAGAGTGACTGTGACCGTTCATTTTCACTATCTTTCGGTTCGAAATGGCTACAACTATCTCGAATCGTATCTCGAGTTATCATTATTTTACAGCGGAAAGATTTTGCGTTGAGAAACGAACGAACAATGCAGAATACATTTTTTACGTAAAAGACTTCATTCTTTAAAAATTGTCGCGGGCAACTATGTATCAGCGTTCGACCAAAATACATCAAAGACGTATAATACTATTTTATTGTTCGATTTGTTTGAGCTTTGCACAGAAACATATATTTTCACAGTATCTGAAAAATCGGTAAAAGATCGTACCTTTGGTGGTGTAATAAAAGATGAATATAATTCACTCGGATCGTAAAATGTCCTTTTTGAGATAAAATTTGTTTATCTAACTTTACGTGGACCATTTGACACTGAAATGTCGTCGAACTTTACGAATACGGTTATCACGGAACGATGTACCGGTTGGTATTGTCCAGCGATGGTTTCCGGAGCCGTAGATGGACTTTCTCGACGACTTCCGGTTCTAGACGAAATTGGTAATCGATATAATGGCTGCTTGAGCTGGTTGTCTCGATTCGAGGCACGAAGACGCGGTCTTCATGGCAGGTTTTACGTAACCTTTTGCAGGCTAACGACTTGCAATGTCAAGTCTTTAATTAAATCAATTTTCCTTGTCACTATTAAGGTCCTCGACCTACTTTTACCCTCCGTTACACAACTTTATTTTTTAATCGATTTAAAGTTAAAAATCGATGATCAATATTTGATCGTGACACGGGTGTTTATTTGGTCAAAGTGATAAATATTTGAAAAAATACACCCAATTAAATTTTAATTACAATTATTCTAAAACGTTTCGACCGCGTTTCTACTTTGATAATGTTTGTTACTTCCAAGCTACGTTTTCTTAATTTTCCTTTATTTAATTAACAGCACGGCTTATTTAATTTGACGCAATGAAGATTTATTACTACTGTTATTACGAAAAGAAAATTGTTCAAGGTTAAACCTATAATAGCGTACAATGTAGTTTTACTCGAAGGCGAAAAAAAGTACAAGATTTTATTTATGTACCAAACAGATTTCTATTCGAATAACAATTTATACGATTGAAATTTTGTTGAAATACTTTCTGCGATATATTAATAAAGTTGATTTTTCTCGATTTCTCAACAATCAGCCCGTGACTGGCTTCTTACAAATAATGAATATTTTATTTGAGTAATAAACTAGGTGAAAGTTTATGATTTTATCTTACTTAGAAATGTTTATCTTACGACATTAATACTTTGTATTTCGAAATATACCATTGCTTTTTTCCACGATGCACGATACTTTTAAACGAATCGTTTTATATTTCAAACGAATGTGTTTATTAATATATTTTATATTAATTTCTTGACGTTATTATTGCCTTTTGTCTCGAATTTATAGATTCAGGATCACGACAGACTCGACGCTCTGTTATATTTTTAATTATTTATGCGTCTTTAACCACAAAATAGAAATACTTAAAGAAAAGTTATATAACAATGAATGGATCTTAATTTCATTCTCCCACGGGTGAACGAACCACCAACAAAAGGAAGACATTTATTCGCTTTCGTTGCGGATATTGGCGAACCTGATCGACGTACACATCCGCTTACGTATCGATATCGCGTTTTACCGCAATGAGTGTTGGATATTGTACTCAGAAACGCCAAGCTACACTGTTTCCGTTAAATAACTTCTGTAACAAAGTTCTAAACGTTTACTGCTTAGAAGAAAATTATTAGACCAATTGTATCAGATTGTTCTATAAATCTCAATGGTACCTGCAACTTCTGTTGCACGTACGAGAAAATGTAATTTCCACGTGAAAAATGGAAGGTGACCTTGAAATCTTGGAAACTACAAGTGATAAAACAATTTTGAATAATGCATCACAATGCCACTTTCGAACCATGTAATATTCATCTGAACCAATTTTCCCTAAAATTCAATTTTAATGTTCCTCTTAAATCTAATATATATTTCTTCTTAGATTAAATTTATTTGATACACGTATCTTGCGGATCACTTCGCACAGGAAAATGTTCCTTTTGTCGAAGTTAAATTTAAAAGTTTACGCAAAATTCTATTCAATATATCCCGTATAGAAACATATATTTTATATACGTATATGTGCATACACGTTTAACATTTTATTATTTGTGCAAAATCTTTAAAGTTTAAATCTAACCTTTGACCGTTGTGCCTCATTTACACGCAATATTGTTCTCTGTAACGTTTAGACTTATTTTGTACATATACACTTCTCTTACTCGAACAATAAAAACATTGTACAATAATAATACTATAATTGTTGAGATCTGAGAACGAGTATCGTTACTATCAAGGAATATCGTTCAAATTAGGCGGAACACAATTAACGCATAATCGTGAGATGCCACTATTTCAGAACAACGTGTACCCTCGATTATTACCTCATAAGATGCAAATGGCAGTCACGAGACTCGAGCATTTGAATATGCATTGTGAGCATTTTGCACTTTTTTCGATGAATGGATTGACCTGGCCTAATTACTCCGTTGCGTTACCATAACAACGTATAAGTTCCGTGACTCTTCTCAAGTTGCCAGGTGCGATCTTCGCGTCAGAGGATGTGATCTAATTTCCGGTTATCATCGATGCGCTTCTCGATCGCCTGGTTCAGCTTCTTTCCGCACGTCTAACGGGAATCCGCTCCGGTTGTCAAGTAGAAAAACGTGATCGTTTTAATAACACGAGATAATAACGTTACTGCAATTAGAGAATGGTTCTCGACTTAGATGAATTGTTTCATTCGTCAAATCTTACCTTACAGTTCATTCTTACGTTTTTATTCGCGAAATCGGCTAGACGTGTTTTCATCCGCGAGACTTATAAGTGTTATTCAACTTCCCTCGCAGTTTCTACTTCACGAGTTCAATTGTGCGTCGTTTTCTGCTCGAGTTATTTCTCCGATGAAAATTAATACCAAAAAAAAAAAAAACGAATAAAAATTGTAGAATGCAATTTTACCCTAACAGACTTCCTTTCTCAGTTAATGGTCTTCAAATCTGGTAAATAACACGTGCACTTGGCGAATCATCCAAGCTACCCAACGCTCGATCTTCGAACTTGTTTTGCTCGTGAATGAAACCTCGGATGATAAAATGTTATACCACAAATTACCCCACATCCTGAACAGTTTTCTATTTTCGAAGCTACTGGTTGTCGTGTTTAATTTTACATGGAAGTCACAACTTACACAATCATAATCTTCCAGAGTCAAGTACCCTATCTCGAAGATTTCTAGTTAATAGGTACGGAGATGATTTTGCTCTTCGGATACAAAGTGTCCTTTATAAATAGCAATCTCGCGTTGTCGACGGGTTCGAAGTGACAGAAACGTACGGGGCGTTCGTTCCAGACACAGGAATGTGTCCAAGAGCGCAGCTTTTGATCGTGGGTGTACGTTTCAGGTTTTCTTGTGGGAACGGTACGGGCAAGAGGAAGTTTGAGGATGCTAGCCTTTGTGCGACCCCTCGGTGCATCGTGTTGCACTGTCTCCGCTATAGATGTTTGCACGCGACAACGCGCCCAGGCTTTTCAACCTGCGTGAGTTTAATCCCACTTCTGGATACGTGTATGTTCAATGTAAACGTCTACTCGCGCAAAACTACCTCGTTAAGAACGTTTTATCAACGTACGAAGTTATCAAAGTATCACTCTTCTGATTCGAAACTCTATTTGACATGCATATCGAGTGGATACGTGGAGAATGTTTTCTTCTCGGTTAATCGAAATATCGTCTACTAGATTATGTTCTACCGAACATAGCACTCTGACCGAGCATTCAAATCACCAAAGTCCAAGGGGTGTCCATATTAACGTTGCCATCGCGATTCTAATATAACAAAACTATTTACCCTGTCGATCCCAATTCTTCGTTTCTGCAATCCACAATTTCCAACTTTGAAAATTTCGAAATTTCACACTTCCTGTCTTACAAATTCTCTTCCAAATCTTCCGATATCCACCACTAAGACAGCCACTCAAACGAAGTTAGGTACAATGTTAAAAACAAATTAATTCCAAGTCGAAATTGAAATTTTCTCAGCCTCGTCACTATTCACCAGATGAGAATAGGACTATAAGTTACTTAAATTCAATATAGAACGGATTTTTAACTCGCAAAGTTAAGTTACATAAGTTGGATAACGTTACGAGTTAAAAAACCCATTCAAATCGTGTATAAATCCAACGACCTACTGCACACCATTCGAGTTTCCTCCATCATGTGCAACCGAGAATTGTGCAAGCGCATTCCTAGCCCCGTGTTCTTGCAAGTTGCAATCACGGTTCAGAGCTTGTTTGCCAACAGTGAAACAGTCACGTCGATTTCTATTCCACTGATTCGTAGGTTTTTAAACGTAATCGTCGAACAGGTTGATACTGGGACAAATATCTGGCTGATTAAAGCTAACCTAATTAAATAATTGTTCGGATCAATTTTTCTTGAATTCCAATCTACTATTATTGAAGTTCCGACTGTGTTGTGTGCTCGCTGGTCGTTCGTTCGTCTTTCACTCGATACACCAAGGTCGATTGGCCACCACCACCGTTAAGACATTAAGATTCGTCTCATTAGTCCGTCGAGCACGATTATTGTCGCTGGATTCCAACGGACGATTCTTGTTCAACCAAAGGTGCGACAAACACTCGATGGACAACTCGGTGGAGAATCGTTGGAAAAAATATTTTCAAGCATTCCTTTCCTTCGGGTCGTACCGTTTTACGCCTGTTAACTGACATTTTCGTTCTGGTCGGCGTGGAAATTTACCGTTCGTCCGTGAATGTCGAACGCTCATGGCGAGAGAGATAAACACCCGTTGGAAATTCAGGGTCGAGGTTCGAAGCGTGTCACTCTTTCCTATGCAGTGACCTGCTGCTTCTGTTACTATGAATAGCTGTGCTTCTCACGATGATAAGATAGTAGAAATGGTCGCTTCGTAAATATAATTGTTAAAGTGGACACAACTAAGACAATTGGCATTTTAAAAAATCGTGACTTTTTAAAGAGAATTTTATGCGTAAAAGAATTGTAACCTTTTATAGATAATTTTAATATTTTCAATCGTATTCTTCCAATGTCCATGTTAACAGAAATTTAACTATGGATAAAAATACACAATAAGAGATCAATTGCTGTACAATTTGAATTTTAATACAAAGTATGACTCGATGTAAAGTTTCACCGATGTGAGCGGACCGGACCGACGTGACTGGGCCAAACCGATACGACTGGACCGCTATGGAGTAAGAACCTTGATCCCATGACTGCCGAGGCGAATCAAAGTCCCCGTTTTATGATTTTTCGACCGACAAATGATAATTTATTGAGCGATCGGTGTCGTATCGTGAAGCTAAACTCTGATCAATGATTTCGCATTTATCAGCACTTTTACAGCGACGTGCTCTGCGCAGATTATCGAGTTTCTTATTTCTTAAATTTTATAATTTCCATTTAAAGTTCAATATCGTGATAGTTGTCCTTAAATTCGACATAGCTGAAACAATTTTACATTTTTAATATTCAAAATGATTTTCATTCCGATTAAATGGAACAAATATTTTAGAAGATCGTATTCGTTCAATTTCAGTGATAGAATAAATTCGATGTCACCAAATTTTTCCAATCGGTATTCGTAATTTAATTTCACGTATACCCCGTGAACTCGATGTCAATTTATATTATAATTCGATGAAAATTTCGAGTTCTCCTCAGAGAACCGATGTGATTGGACCTAACCGACATGACTGGACGATTATCGCAGGAACGAGCCTACTCAAGAGCCTCTGGCATCACCTAAAGTCCCCATTCGACGATTTTTAAGCCGACAATTGCTAAATTACCAAGCGATCAGCATCCTGTCGCGAGACTAACGCGCTCGATAGTTTCGACTCCGCATTTCCCAGTAGTTTTACAACGACGCACTATCCGTGGAGTTTCACATTTCTCGCGGTTCGTCGACCGATAAAACCGCTGGTACAGCAGCCACGTGGACTGCAGCGAATGAAAGCTGTGTATTGCCCGTTGTAAAGGACAAGGAGACACAGAAACGCAAGAGGAGCGCCTAGGCGAATGCCGTGCATATTATACAGGGTGTGTCTGGATTGCGTCGCGATGCGGTCCGACCGCATTGCACTTTTATCTTGCAGAGTATTTCGTAACCGTAGACTTTCGAGTTTTAACCTGCAGCTTACAACAAATTTTTTAAACTGACATAGTCGTTAATTGTACGAACCACTCGGCTCGAACGTGTCCTGGTTCGAGGGTGATTGCAAAAATTCTCATACTCCTTTGTATTGTACGCGTAGATTATGTATGATGGCATATCTGTTCGGTAATTTGATATTTTGTTGGAAATTGGATTCATAGGTTTTATCTCGAGGCAAGAGGTTATGTGAAATTAAAAATTATACATATTTTTGGATATTGACTACAATATTCAACTACAATGGTCCCTGATAAAGGATAAGTGCATCCCCTCCCGATCGGTTATTCGAAGACCGTACCGTTTTTTTTCTCAAGAGGTGACACTTTTATCGCCCGAGGCCTCGCCACGTACGAGCATTCGCCTCCTTTCTAGTTATGTGGAAATTATTGTCTCGTTCGTAGAAAAATAGAACCCAATGTGGAAATGATACAAAGTAAAATTCCATCTAGAAATCCAGGTCTAATTTCTACAATTTAAAAACTCAGAGAGACTTAATTCTTAGGTAAGTAATAATATTGGGTTGTTCGGAAAGTCATTTCGTTTTTTGTTTTCTTTTGGTGAGAATGAAACACGATTTTTTTAGACTGTATAAACATTTTATTCAATGATATATTCTCCATTTTGGAAAACGAAATGACTTTCCGAACAACCTAATAATTACTAGATCAGAACACACCAGACTGGCTCGTTTATTCGAGGTGACCCATTATTGGCACAATCAAATAGAAGGCCGTACTCGATTTATTCATATAAACGGAGCATCAATATATTTTATATGCATATACATTCATATTAGTCGAGGAATCTACTACCATTCATTTAAACTTACCAGAGTATGAACAATAGGTTTAATAATTTATATCCTATCTATAGCCACTGCATTTCTAGGTTACGTTCTTCCATGAAAATTCCATAAGTACAATTTTTTAATTACGTCGATTGTATAGAGTTAATAATAATACTTCAAAAACACGTTCTTAAGGCTTTATACTTTTAAACGACGCAAAGAGAGCAACAATCGAATCTTTAAAAGCGTATGTAACGATTGAAGATATATAACGCATAAGTTTCTCTCGAATTTTACGTATTCACGTTGCGAGGTTAGGTTTGATAGATAGTCTGGATAGCACTCCAATAGTACGCAGGGCGTGGCCATAGCTACGTGGTTCTGTGGAACGGCTATAGTGCTCTGAAAAATGTCTAACGACTGGTTATAATTGTTGTTTCAACTAAGAGGTTAGGTTGGATTGTACGGATCCGTTCGAAACGCGTGAAGCGTGTCCTGCACCGATGACCCAGAGCATCGTGGAGACCGTGTGCCGTAGGATTTTCTCGATGATAAATCGATCGTCCGATATAAGTCAATTCGATAACGGGAGCACGAAGAAACTGCCGTTGTACGGCGGAACAAACGAAGATGAGTTGACTTCGAGGCGCCTAGCGTCGAAATTTGTTACGCGATCGGAATTTCTTAGGACTCGTTGGGACTCGTCGGCACATAACGGTACTCCAATCAAGTTACACCTTGATTCGTACGAATTTATCGCGAAGACACGATCGGTGCGCTGTAAAGGGAATTTTGAGGTTAGAAATGTAATAACAGCGTCTCTCATAGGTACATTTTACGTGAACAATTATTTCATGCTCTAGGTATAATTCTTTCAATTTCAGCGTTAGTAGAAGTTGAACCAACAGAAATACCGATGATCGATTGTTATCACATCTTTATATAGTAGTACGATATTTTGAATCTTGTTTCACAAATATCATTTCAATGTCGATTTAAAACACATTGTGGTGTAAAACTCACCGAACCAATGCGACTGGTCCAAACCGACATAACTGGATCAAACCAAAGTGACTGGACCAGTATCGTGTAAATGGGTCTATGTCAGAGCTTCCAATTATGCGTAATCTTTCAATAATTTATTTAATATATTTGTTGGACTCGTACGGTCCGACGAACAACAAAATCATACAGGGTGGACTATTAAAATGGGAACTCTTAAGTAATTATTTCCGTTATTTATGGTTCTGTGAAAAAACTCTTCAGGATAAAATTGCACTGTTTGAAAGGACACGTGTAATGGGTAACATCGTTCTTCGTCCAAGGTCATTTTGTTTTTACGAAAATTTAAAGTCGTTGATACTTTTTGCAATATCCTTGTAGAGCATAAAAAAAAACAAATCCAACGATTTTAAATCATATTGTTCCGATCATTCTCGATAAATTTTCATTTTTATATTCTTCATTTATAGTTCACAAATAAGTTACGTTATAAGTTATTTCTATATATTTTCTGACTCGTATGACGTAATTGAAGCACACATGTTGCAATCATTTTTTACCTCGTATCTTCCGGTGTTGTAGATTTGTAAAATAACAATATTTTTTAAAATTTAATTTAGGTGGAAGTTTAGTGGTGTTACATTTGTGGAACGAGCTAATTATACTGCTATTCAATATCAGACAATTAAATATCAAATCGTGTGCTTACTATTCTAAAATAGTGAACTGGACACACGTCAGATTGAAATCATATACTTTGCACATTTAATGCAATTCTTAACGAAGAAGCGTACTTTTACCCGATAAATATCCCTTGTATAAAGTATGGACCTACGATTATGTTAGACACAATTTTGTACCATATGTTAATAGACCAAAGTCTTTGTTTCTTTACTTTTCTTATCCATCTGGTATTATCAATGGTAACAAAACTCTCATCCGTAAAAAGAACCTTAAAAAAGAAAGTATCATCTATTTCTAATTGATGTTGTGTCTACTGATAAAATCGCACACGATTCAAATAGTCGGCTCCATGCAGTTCTCGATACAATCTTAAATGGTATGGGTGGAATTTCTCTTGATCAAGTATTCGCAAAATACTTGTCTTACTAGTATCACTTTCTCGCTCGAGTTGTCGCGTAATATTTGTAAACTGCACTTAAAACAATAACTGCATTTGCTTCGTGCAACATCGTAATATAAACAAATATTCAGAACAAATCGCAATGATAATAATTTGATAAACATTCTATTCAAAACGTGAATATTTGCTTTCGATCCATTTGACAACATAGTTGCAAGAAAAAAGAATTGTCTTTGTGGGACAAATACTTCAACTAAAACTCAACCGTGTCTGAACATAAACAACTCAACGTATCATCTGACCAGATCGTGCAAGTAGTAGATAATTGTAATATGTTGTTCAATAAGTTTTATCGAATAACAAAACTTATTGAACAGTACTGCTCAATGTAGTACTGTTCAATATAGTACTGTTCGATATAGTACTGTTCAATATAGTACTGTTCAATATAGTACTGTTCGATATAGTACTGTTCAATATAGTTCTGTTCGATATACTACTGTTCAATATAGTACTGTTCGATATAGCACTATTCTATATAGTACTGTTCGATATACTACTGTTCAATATAGTACTGTTCAATATAATGCTGTTCGATATACTACTGTTCAATATAGTATTGTTCAATATAGTACTGTTCAATACAGTATTGTTCAATATAATATTGTTCAATATAGTACTGTTCAATACAGTATTGTTCAATATAATACTGTTCAATATTATACTGTTCAATATAGTACTGTTCGATACAGTATTGTTCAATATAATACCGTTCAATATAGTACTCTTCGATATAGTACTCTTCAATATAGTACTGTTCAATATAATACTATTCAACATAGTACTGTTCAATATAGCACTCTTCAATATAATACTCTTCAATATAGTACTGCTCAATAAGTTTTATCGAACGACAAAATTCATCGAACCACCTAGTATTTTCTAACCGAGTTTTCTAACTTCGTTAACCATTCTCGAAGAAAGTAACCTCGAAGATAAACGTTTACGTTGAACGTTTGAACAAAATGGTTGAAAACGGGATCAGAACTTTACACGCGCTTCTCTGTTCGAGCTTGCATTACCGATCCACCTACACGCTATATCGTCGCCCTCGGTTCTCTACCTGCCTACCTACCTAGGTATCAACGTAACCTAAAACCTGCATAATCCTATCTTTCTTGTTACTGCCTTCGCATAATGGTACCCCGTTGCCCACGTCTGACCCGGAGTAACCAGAACCGTAGCTGTATCTGGCCACGGAATTCCAATGCAATTTATACGTCGCGCATTGCTCGTAGATCTAACCTCTCTGTTATTGGTCCGCCATGGCGAACAAATTCGCGGCGATATCTGCTCGATATTTATCCACGAATAAATGGTAGATACCAGAATGTAAATACACGCCAGTTGAAGTAAATCATCGATCGAACAAGGTTTGCTAAATATATTGAGCAAGGGGAATAATGTTAAAAACAGATAACCTCTTCGAACTCTAGAACATTCGCGACTAAACATTTTTGGATTTCGGTAATGCAACGAAATATAAAAACTAGGTACCTACGAATTATTAATACAGTCAAGGTAATGTATATTTCTTTGAATTAAGTAAAAGAATAAAATTATGCACACACCTACGCGATTGTTTTTGAAAAGCGAATCACACGGATCGATTCAGACTCAAAGGGCTGATAAAGGATCGAAAAGAAATTTTGTGATCGATTTTGAAGGTCAATCTCAAGGTCACCTTCACTCTTTTAAACGAAACATGGTGTTTCTCCTTTTTACGCTTTTTTGTACCCGATTCGAAGAGGAATTCAACGACACATCGTGTGTTTCATATTCTTCGCACCGAACTTTCATTCATAATCTGCAATATGCCAGTTTCCATTTAGATGAACTTTCACGCTAGAAGTAAGTGAATAAATTTCATCGTAATTATTAAAAGTTTCGTATAAATAATATCATTTTTGACCATAAGTAAATCAACCGAACTACGAATAACTCGAGATGCGCGAAAAAATATTTGTTATCCCACAAAGGACGTAACATTCGGAATCGATAATCAACCGGACAATTCGAGAACAGTTTGTGAAATTGTTTTTCGCGATTGGTAGCTATTTTCTCGATTTTCATAGCCCCATTACCGGTTCACGTGCCCGCGGAACGTAGAACCGCCGTAGGCAGCTTGGATTTCGTTATTCGAGGAACGAGCTTTCTCTTCCATAAATTCAGCTCCGCCATTCTTGCGCGTTCTGTGTCACGAATTTTACCGGTTGCACTTTTCTGCATCGGCAGATCGAACTGCACGCTTCCCGTTCAAAAGCGAAAGTAGAATTTTCGTCCGTTTTGGAAAAATCCACGAAGCAGTGTTTCGCGTACGTCGACGACGTTGGAACGCAGCCGTGAAAAAATTAATTCTCCCCCGAGATTACTATTTCCACGTAATATTTCACGTTGCACGCATCAAAGTGCGCGACAGCTCACCGAGCAGAACGAAAATCGCGCGAGTTCCGCGCTGGAAGAAGCCGAAGGAAACAGAGTACCGTTCAACATCGCGCGCTTAAACTCCCCAAGCTGAAGAAAAACGAAACGGCAGAAAATATTTCGCATTTTCCAAAATATTCGAATCGTTGAGAGAAAGGAGCACGGCGAACCAAATTTGTTATTTACCTTCGTCGAAAAGTTCGACTGTTTTGAGAAGTATCGGGTTGGCTCGAAAAGTCATTTCGTTTTCCAAAATGGAGAATATGTAATTTAATCGAATGTTTGTACACTCTGAGAAAATTGTCAAAATTTTTAAAAAATTTTAAAATTTTCATCAGAAAAAAAAAAGAAATGACTTTCCGAACAATCTAATCCGTTCCCAAAGTTTCGTCGTGAAATTCGAAAATGTAAAGAATTTATATGGTGTGTCTCGCGATGCGCAGAGTAATTTAAACAGAGACGATGGGGATATGTTTTGTTTACGAGAAAATCAAGTTTGAAAGTATTTGGGCCACGTGTCCATTTTGGTAAAATAATATACAACGATTTAGATGTGTACCACGTTTGTACATAATGCTCGAAAGTAACGATTGATAATTAGAAATACCGTTTTGATACAATTAACTTCGTACCAAAAGGAGGGAGATGGATGAAACATGGCCCGCGTATTTCAAAAATCGATTTTTTTTTTTTAGAAACGAGACAATGAACGAAAAACTCTTGTTTTATTTTTACACGTGGAACCGTCTACTTCTCTGGTTGTAACACTCATTCACGGACACCCTGTAGAATATTTTCAAAGTATATCTCCGATATACCGTTCATCGACCAATCCCGTTATTTTCTCGTATATTCGATCCGTTTTTCTCTTACATTTCAAAAGATTAGAAATTTTATATCATAAATGGAATCGTAATTTGAAACGAGAAACCATTTTGTTACGAATTATCATTTTAGAAAAATTTACAGAGAATAGCAAAATTGTTGTCGATTGTAACGTTGAATGCTTCGTTTCATTTAAGATGACAATGAAATACAAACGATCGAGTGTAAAAATGAATCGATGCAAGAAGCTTGGAAACGAGACTGTCAAAGCACACTCGACCATTTTGCATTATTTTCTGTCGTTGTTATCCTCTCGATGAAACGTTGACGAAATCGATGGACGTTCCGCAGACGAGAAATCGAGAACACACTCAACGAAGAAGTTCGATCGTTTCGGCTCGTGTGCTGCGAGAGTTCGATGCCAGTTTATCGGCACAGCCCGTGCTGTGAACGCCGGAAGGCGTTCGGAGATAATGTTCGATAAACGGGACCGCGAGATTTCCGCACACAACGCGTGACAAGCATTGCGAACTAACCAAGGACATCGAGCAAGTGTCTTACACCTATCTCAATGAAACAGGGCATACAGGTGAAGTCGCTAAACATTTTCAACGAGTATCTTTCCCGAACAGACTTTCGTATTTCGAGCTAAAAATCGCTCTTTAAAATCGAAGACCGGATTACTATCGGCCGAGTGACTCGAAAACGACAAAAATGAAGAAAAACTGTGAAATAGAAAAATGACTCGGTACCGTACGAGGAAACGTGAATTCTGCTTGGTTGCTCGTATCGATGAAATGTCACGGAGGAAAGTTACACCGAACGGGAAACATCGATATAAAAAAAAGAAGTTTTTTCAGCTACAGTGGCGCCATCTGTAAATTTCAAATAAATTCGACTTACGTAATTCCTAAGGCAAAAAACCGAGTAATTTTTCCATCACCGTTTCTTTTCAACAAATTCGACCGTACAATTATCCCGTATTCCCCTTTACAGGTTAAGAAGAGTTCTTGTGAACTGTGCTCTCGTGAACGTGTCTGTCGTTGGGAAAAGAAGTACGCGTCGAAAACGTTCAATAACTTCAGCTGCGTGGATCTCGTCGCGGGATCGGTGTGCAACAGTCGGCTGACGTTCCCGTTCGATATCGAGAGGGTCGATCGATCGTTGAATCTCTCTCGGTGGACGTTAGCATCGCGGACGGTACGTTGAATTACAAGGAACGGTGGTCGCGCAGGTGTTTCGATCTCGTGGCAACCGGGCCTACCGGGTGCCCGGAAGCGCTCCATTTTTCTTTTCGTGGACTTACGTTTGTTGACTCCTACGTTCTACGGCGCGATCCTTGGTCCCGTGTACATGTACATACACCACTGAACGATCTACGCGCGTGCACGACGATTCACTGCACAAAAAAAGAAGAAACCGTTCCGCGAACTCCTCGGGCCAGGACTCTCGTGCAACGACACAGTAATCGCGGTTTACAGGAAGCAGCCACCGGCCGAAATGACGCGGGATCCGGCAGGGGAAACGTAACAAAGAAGAAAACGAGGAACGAACACGGCCAGAAAATGGATTCAGGGTCACGGAGCTCCTTCCCTCCGGCCCACCGGTTCGAGACTGAAGACCCGGGTCTCTCTCTCTCCAGGAGAACGGCGCGAGCTGTCCGAGTAAGAGCCTTCTCCGTGGTGGCCAGGTGAAGAGGGAGAGAAAAGGAAGCAGACGCGAACGTAGGCGCAGGAAAGGTGGAGATTGTTCGGCTCGGGTCGCGGCTCGTGGCGAAGACGGCCGAGCGTGCCTGACTCCTTGTTTGTTTATCGCGTGGAGAACCGAGCGGAGGGTTGCATCTCCCGACGCGTTTGAATATTTCGTCTCCGCGATTACCTTCCAGCCGCCTTATTCCTCGATACGTAATTGATTCGACGATACCTTCGCGCGAGTTCACTTGAACCCTCCACGGATCGAAAACTTACCCTCGAACTGGACGGAATTCAGCGCGGTAAATTCGTATCTCATCGCGGCGTATCGCAGGCCCTCGCGTTCGAATTTCGCAATATCCGAAAATACACGAAACACCGAAATGTGAATGTCACGTTGAATATTCTAGGTCATTTTTCCACTCGGTGACATTCTCGTCTAGAATGGAATTTTTTCGGCTTTTTTCGCGATTTAAACAAATTTATATTAACCTCTTTCCGTATGGATCGTGATACACGTATTTACTGATGTTTAAACGCAAAAAGGTTTGCATTTGTTTTTTTCAATCCCGAAAAAAAACGAAAAAATTCTATTGTAGATAGGAATACCATCGAATCGAAAAATTACCTAGAATTTTCAACGTAATTTTTTTCTGATAATTTCGAATGATAAATTGATGATAAAGTGATAAAAAGATGAATTTAAACTAAAAATAATCAAAATTACACCAACTATGTTTGGCTGAAAAAAGTATTGTGAAGTGTCTTGCTGGTGTTCAAGATTCCGATCGTTATTTCACAATAATAAACAAGAAACAAGAAATAAGATGAGTTCTTGTTTTGTATGAAAACTCTCGATAATTAAAGAAATGGCGATAGACACTTTGAAGTGTTTACATATTGTTTCTTCTGTTTTGAGTATATAACGAATTAAGAAGATATAAAAGAATAAACATCTTTAAAAACCGTAGTTAGTGCGATAACGGTACCGCTGTTGAAGGTTTCGTGCGAATTTGAAGTTAATCGATGAAATAAAACTCGAGACATCGTGCACACCAGTCCAAGAAATTAGGTTCTGCCGTTACAACTGTCAGTTGTGCTCTTTAAACGGTTGTAACTTCGTAAATATTATATTATAAATTCAAACAAATCCTGCTGTCGACGTATTTTCGACGATTTTAAGGGAAAGTAATAAAAAAAATGAACTGTTCTTAAATTCCACACAAGAGTATCTGCACAAAAAATTTTATCGATCAGTTCTTCGTCATGGAAAATCTTCGAGCATAAAGGATTAATTCCCTTTAATTTATAATAGACACCATTGTAAATATCCATAATACGCATAGGATCCGTATTTTTGGTAAATTTCGTAGCTTCAATTAGGTTGACGAATGGACCAACGATATGTTTCCTCGACGAGTGAAATTATTAACCCTTTGTCTAGCGAGCTCCGGGTCCATTTTGACCCGTGTAATGTCTACATCCGCGAAATAACAGTCGTAATCGTCGATCGGTTTCTGTGCTGCTTGTAATCCTTGAAATAAACGAATAAAGAATTTATAAATGTAACAACGCGAAACTTCGTTCGAAATCTATAAATTTGCATGAGAATTAATGAAATTCAAACGTTGGGTCAGAATATATTCGAGGCTCGTCATTCGAGGGTTAAAGCTCACCATTGGTTGTGCAGACACGAGTTTCCTCGCGAAAAGACCATAACAGGTCATAAACCTGAAACGACGAAAGCAACCCCCTGAATGGTCACTCTTGACCCTGAGCAGTCCCTAAATAGAACTTGTTTAAACACTTGCACCAGTAACGACCAAAGAAAAGTCCCAAAGTTGCTTGAAACCAAAAGCAACATTATCCATGCAGATTTCACTCGATTCACTATAAGTGTATTATCGTACGGGTAGTGTATATTTTAATATGAATCAATTACTTCGAACGAGGTTAGTTTAACACTTGGAAGTCTGCGTTGCAACAAAATTTCATTGATTAAAATTTAATGGCGAGCCTCGAATATATTCTGAGCCAACGTTTGAGTTTCATTAATTCTCATTCAAATTTCTAGATTTTGAATGAAATTTCGCGTTGTTAAATTTATAAATTCTTTATTTGTTTATTTCAAGGATTACAAGCAGCACAGAAGCCGATCGACGATTGTTACTTCGCGGATGTAGACATTGATTATGAGATAGAATAGTGATACAAGACGCCAAAGTTTTGGGCATTGAGCACCACTGACAGTTCTAAGAATTCTTGGAAACTGCGCGTTACAATGCTTAAAATACATATAAAAAAAAAACAAATACAAAATCCATTGATGGATTTGTTAAGTAAAATTATTTCTAAGAAATTAAAAGTAGATACACAATACCAAATTAGATTGCAAATCTGGTCAACGACTTCGAGATACCTGTGTAAAAATTTATCGTAGATGCTGTTTAAATATTTATTTTTATTTAAAGTAATACCGTATCGTATTATTATTCAGTTATGATATTACTAGTTTTGAATTTTCTTTAGAAACATTTAAAATTTGGCGAGTTCTATAGAACCTAGAGTATTTGTATTTATATCGTGCAGTTTTTATTTTTTTATTTCGTAATTCTCTAGATACAAACACAAAGTTCTCCTCTAATTACGAGCGTGTGTAGATTCTCTGATACGAATCGATGTTTAATTATGGATGGCCATTTGTCTAAGAAACATTATCGAAGTCAAAATAATTAGATAATCGATCCTCGATATGTCGTTTTTCCTCGAAAAGAGCAGTTGGTAAACTTTCTGTATTTCTTAAATACCCAAGTATCTCGAGGGTGTTTAAATATTCGAACATTGAGAAACATTCGACCAATAAAGGGATTTCCAATAAGGGCAATTCATTTCATGAAATAACGTTTCATTTAAACAAATTGAAAGCTACAAACTTTAATCTGGTGTTTCTTGTTTTATTTTTATGTACATTCGTTGGCATTGCACATGGAATACGATATCGTTTAAACGACCACCACGATTGAGTTTAGTGAAACGAATACGACACAGAAGTCTGAGGAATGCCTAATTCTTGAGAACGCCATGAAACTGAGAAATTTGGATTCTCAGCAACACTTTCTCTCGCAGCAACAATATTCTCTTCGCTTCTTGCACTACGCTTACGTGTTGGAATGTGTTGATCAACAACTGAATCAGTGGCT
Source organism: Ptiloglossa arizonensis (assembly GCF_051014685.1). NCBI lineage: Eukaryota > Metazoa > Arthropoda > Insecta > Hymenoptera > Colletidae > Ptiloglossa > Ptiloglossa arizonensis. Next base: position 8,220,294 of record NC_135048.1, on the reverse strand, counting down.
TCAAATGTTTCCACTGAACGACAAATTGTGAGTTTTGTTAACCAATTACGTTAATAATTTTATTGCGTTGAACAACTACATACTTAATAGGTTGTTTAATAAGTTTTATCGAACGTAAAACTTATCGAACAACCTAGTATTCACAATACTTTCTAAAGCACTATCGAATACAAGTGTCACACGACTTTGACAATTCGATAAGAAATATAGTGCCTGTGACAATTCAAATTTCTGTCATTTTTATTGGAAAACTCTATATAATGCAAAATAGCTCATCGTGTTGCAAGATTCCATTCAACGCGATCACAAGTAGTGTACCTTATATTAAAGAATAATTCACGTAAGGAAAATATAATACATAACTAATGTCATAATATACTAGTGTTTTCAAAAGTACCGGATTTGATTCACGAGAGAGACGCGAAAGAAAAGTTTTAATGCAAAAAAATATGCACGAAATGAATATCTATTAATATATATTAATCGGAGAAGTTTATCAGCTCTAGTATATTTTTCGCGCATTATTTTCACCATATCCTTTACCACGTGCATAGAAATTCTTTCTTTCCGAGACTGTGACAATTCACCGTTCTGTTTCTTATTAGAAAACTCTATATAATACAAAATATCTCATTGTATTGTAAAATTACACTCAATACGATTACAGCTAGTATAATAAGTAGTGTATCTACATTAAAGAATAATCCACGTAAAAAAAAGGACATGGTCGATACCATAAGAAACAAATACTTTCCAAAGTACCAGATTTGATTCGAAAGAGAGAAGCGAAAGAAAAGTTTCAATGCAAAATGAATATCTATGAATATATATTAATCGGAGTAGTTTATCGGCTCTATATTTACGTATTACCTCCGCCATATCTTTTACCACGTGCATAGAAATTCTTTCTTTCCGACACTGTGACAATTCACCGTTCTGTTTCTTATTAGAAAACTCTATATAATACAAAATATCTCATTGTATTGTAAAATCACACTCAATACGATTACAAGTAGTATAATAAGTAGTATAAAAAAAAGACATGGTCGATACCATAAGAAACAAATACTTTCCAAAGTACCAGATTTGATTCGAAAGAGAGAAGCGAAAGAAAAGTTTCAATGCAAAATGAATATCTATGAATATATATTAATCGGAGTAGTTTATCGGCTCTATATTTACGTATTACCTCCACCGTATCCTTTACCACGTGCATAGAAGTTCTTTCGTTCAGAGTCAGCGACAACTCGACGTTCTGTCAGTTTTATTCGAAAACGTTATAGATACCCAAGTCTCTGTTATCTGTGCTCGAGGCGAGCGGGTACGATCGCGCGTCCACGTTCGGCAGAGACATCGACGCGCGCATAAGAAAGGTCGCCCAGCGAGTTCGAGGCAGTCACGGTGCAGCCGCGGTGCGTTCGACGCTGGGATTTCTTTTTTCCCGACGGGCGGAGGAGCTGAATGAAAGTCGCGATCGGAACGACGGTTCCGCGGAAGCGTTATAGTTTCGCGGGAGCCTGGCCCCGATGATGCGCGATCGCGATCCAAGCCGCTGCATCGTTGCACGTACTCTCTCGCGAGCGACGTCATAAATAGCCGAAGGCGAGCGCCCGGACTCGTGCGCAACTTTAACCCGACCGATTAATTTCTGCCCTAACAGGATAGTACGCGGCCGTTGTTCGAAACACCAAGATCACGAGATACGTAGTCCACGACTAATTGCATAACGGGCTGCGGCATTTTTCTTTTTTTTTTATTTTTCTTCTCTATCGACGAATAATCGACGCGAACCTCCAACAATGGACAGTGTCCATCGGTTTCGTTCCGAAAAATCACGTCGCGATCATTAACGAAGTATGGAGTAAGAGTTTAGGTGTAGAATATAACGAAAAGTTTGCGACTTGTTGCTACAACGGTTTGCAGGAGGTAACATTATGGAGCACAATTACGCAAAAAGTATGCGAGAAAATTCTTTCACGAAAATATTAACCACTTGTCCAACATTGTCGAGTCACGACAATTTTACTTCGCGTGGAGTATTATTCAAGTTATTTATGAAAAATGAGAAACAGAGCGTGCTACAGTCGTCGACCCTGGGTCGACACGTAAGTGTACAAAATGAAAGTATTTATAGAATTAAGATACGATGATAAATTATAGTAATTTGAAACCATCAGCGTGTATTAAGTCTAAAAGTACAAAATACAAAATTAAATATACATCATACATAGAAAATATATCTCTACGAACAATCGTATATTCTTAAGCAATGGCGAATCCTCCTGTATACGTTAAGTTCGTTGAAGGAAATGTAGAAAAAGTAACGAAGCTTTCTATCGATAATTTTAGCAACCCTTTGAGTATCCGATTTACTTGTACAGATAGTTAACATATCCGATCGTACACGACAAATCATATATTTTTAAAGAACGATAAGAAGAAACTTTCATTAAGAAAATGTCAAATTACAAAACTGATTCAATCAAGGTTCGAGCGTTTTCCCAATCGCATCTATTTAACTTGTTCGTGAAATTGATCGAATTTCAACCATTTTACACGTTTTCGAACGTACGTGGAGAACCGTGTATACGTTTCACGGAATAGCAAGAAGGAAAATGTGTTTGAGTAAATCACGAATTACAACGTTAGTCCAAGGTAGATGACGGTGCAATTAAGACAACTCTCCCCTGGATATTCGTTTTGTCGAATGAAAGTTTGAGAAAGTAACGAAACTTTGGTAGTGAGAATTATCTACGACTTGTAAATAACGTGCTCGAACGTGACTCAATTTTCAGGTAAGTTTTCTGGCTTGCCGAGCAGCGTAAGGACGACGGTTCCGTTTTATTTATAAACAGCCAGGACGCCGAGATTCGTCGGTGCTCGCGTGCGTGCAACGAGTTGCCGGGTTGAACGCCTTCGAGTGCAACAGACCCGATAAGCCGGTAACGGAATGCACTTTGCGCGCCAGCTTTCTGTCGCAAAATTGTCTCGCACACGTCCGACTTTCCGACCGATCCTCCACGGTGATCGACGACTCTCCTCGCTAATTAACCCCTTCGTGTCCCATCGTATCGTTTTCCCATGCACAACAGTTGCGAACGATTCGTATCGATCGCCTACGAAGTGTTTTGGAAACGCTCCTCCAAAAACGAAGAATTTCTGTGCACGTGATAAAGGACGTAGAAAATGAAAATATTTCTAGAATTAAGATATGATAATAAATTATAGTGATTTGAAACCATCAGCATGTATTAAGTCTAAAAGTACAAAATACAAAATTAAATATACATCATACATAGAAAATATATCTCTACGAACAACTTGATAAAACTATTATCAAGAAGAGAAATATACTACAATTGTTGAACTACGTCGATTAATATACATTAACTAACTTCTGATCGTGTTGAGTGTAATTTTTAATACGATGAAACTATTCTATTGTATATTATACATTTTTATCGCGATCTCGTTATATTTTTTGCTAAAGATCCGAAATTTTTTTAAAGTTTATATATATAAACAGGTATTCACGTTGTAGACACTTTTTGCAATTAAAAATTTTCCTTCGCGCCTCTCTTGTGAATCATATCCGGTACTCTTGAAAACACTGATATATCACGATATCAATCGGTGTGTTTTCCTTACGTGAATTATTCTTTAATAGAGGTATATTACTTGTTGCACTATTTTTAATCGTGTTGAGCGCAATCTTACAATACGATCAACTGTTTTGCATTGTATAAAGTTTTCAAGTAAAAGCGACAGATATTTATTCGATTAATTGTTTCATTCTCGTTGAATTGTTACAGTCTCTAAAAGAAGGAATTTTTATGCACGTGATAAAGGATAGAGTCGATATCGTACGAGAAAAATATATTAGTAATATATATTAATAGATATTCACGTTATTTTCTTTCACGGCCTTTCTGTGAGTCACATCCGGTACTTTGGAGAATATTATATTATTCTTTAATGTAAATACACTACTTCTGATCGTGTTAAGTGTAATTTTCAATACGATGAAACTATTCTATTATATATTATATATTTTTATCGCGATCTCGTTACATTTCTTGCTAAAGATCCGAAATTTTTCAAAACTCAAAGTTTATTAAATTTTATCCGCGTTTTTATATATTTTTATCTCGATCGCGTTATATTTTTTTTACTAAAGATCCGAAATTTTTCAAAAGTCAAAGTTTATTAAATTTTATCCGCGTTTAAGATGCGACGTGTGGAATAAAACGTCAATTTATTTTTCTAAAATTGTCTCATACGAAATTCCAAACATCGAACGAATTATTTAATTCATCGTAGACACGACTGCGATGACTATAAAAATTTTGGGTTATTCGCTCATTTTATTTTAAGATAATAGTTTTTTCATCGTAACGGTCGTTACGATTTTACCGTCATTTGCGATAAAATACAGAATGCGATGAAAAAATGTTTCGAACAAAAATTATTCGGTACAATAAATGAACAATAAATGGCAACAATACAAATTTTCAAACAAATTTTCACTCGATAAAAAAATGAGATCCCTGTAACTTTTCTGAATAGTACTGTATACTTTTTAAAATACCATTTTTTTACTTCGATTGTAGCTAATGAAAAAAAGCATTTCAATGACTTACTATAAAATGATTCATAGATGACATTGAGTCTAGGAATCTACAATACTATTATTGTAATATTATAACATGTACCATGAACTGAAGATCGCATCTAAGATACGTGTGTAATTAAGAAGTATCGCTGATAACGAGTTACGTTCATGTTTCACTTGAACAAAGAATGTTATATTTCGCGCGGATAAGGAAACTTCTTTTCTTAATAAATTATTGCAAATTTCTAAGCTCGAGATCATTTAAAAGTCAATGGTATAGTACTATGCAATGATATAGTGCCATACAATGATGTAGTAAATCATTGAAATCGTTCTTTTTAATCAGTTACAATTCTAAACATTTAAAAATACGCAGTGCCAATTAAAACAGTCGAGATAACTTCAATTTTTTACCAAATGGAATGTTTCTTAAAAATACTAGATTGTTGAATAAATTTGGTCGTTTCTTTCATTGTGAAAAAATACTACGACACTTTAACTTTAAAAAACTGTAAATACACGAACCAGTCGACAGATCTACATGAAACTTCACACATGTTTATCAAACAGTGGTACCATCTAAAAAAAAATTAAACGACAAACCTAATATCTCTATTTCACACCGAACGACGACCTATTTATTTATCATCAATTATTATCATTGAATCGTTTACACACAATGTATCACCATTCGAGTATCGAATAACTTTTATTCGAAATATTTTTTCATCGAATTAGTGTAAGTATCGGTTACTGTTTAAACAAAGTAATAGTGCTTATCGTGTCTGGGTGTCTATACGAAGGGATTATGCTTGAAAATGATCGCGGCCTGACGAGCACTTCTTGCATAACCGAGCGCCCGGGTAAAAAGTGTTACATCCGTTGTAATTGGAACGCATAGCAAAAGAAATTAAGCGAACCAAGGCGGACGTAATTCGATCGTGTCTTTTTTATTCCGTTGTTCTACGCCGCGTATCTCTTTGTTGAGTCTCTTCGACCCGTGGATCCAGTTACCTTCAGATTTGCAGAAAGCTTTCGTTAAGTGTTCGTGGACTGCAAATCCAGTTACAATCGACAACGTACGTTTTCTTTTCTTTTCTTTTTTTTATATTACATTTTATATAATATCGAAGCAGACGGTACAAGCTGCTTCGACGCGAACACTTACTAAATATGAATCACTGTACACGATCGTGGCTCTCCAAGGCTGCGATGGCTTTTAATAGTCAACCGTATCGAAGAGGGACTTTCTTAACACCGTGCACGGTATCGTGAGAAATTGTTCTTGGAAAACCTAGAACGAACAGAGTCGTCGAGAATTGGACAAAAGAATATGTCGTTGGATAATTTTCAATATTTTTTGCAACATTGTATACGAATGAAAGCATCCGTTGTTGAAAATTATTTCGGTATCCAAGCTATTGGATCAGGTATTGTATTCGACTTTTATTTTCTTCTTTCTGTTGTTTATTTCAGTTCTATAATTTTACAGTTCCCTGAATAATCTTCTCTCCAAATCCTCGTGTTCATTTCGATAATTCACTCCAAAACCTCGTGTTCATTTCGATAATTCACTCCAAATCCTCGTGTTCATTTCGATAATTCTCTCCAAAACCTCGTGTTCATTTCGATAATTCACTCCAAATCCTCGTGTTCATTTCGACAATTCACTCCAAATCCTCGTGTTCATTTCGATAATTCACTCCAAATCCTCGTGTTCGTTCCGATAATTCACTCGAAATCCTCGTGTTCCTTTATTCATTCCGATAAGAAAGATTTCGTTACGCTTGGCTTACACGGAAAAAATTGTAATTTTTCTACGAGAACATGCTTTTCTCGAACCAATAAGAGCAGCCGTTCTGCATCGCTGCTTTCCTTCGGGCACGAAAGGTTTTCGATGTGCGTCGGTTACGCACTTTCCCGACTTTCTTCCGTCGTCTCAATGGCGCAGCTACGATTCTCAACGAACCACCAAAGTACGAAACCGATCCACAAATCATTCCCAATCGAACGGAACGTTTCTCATCTATCTCGGAATCGTCCACGGTAGTTACTTGCTCGAATTCTTGAAAAAGTCCACGTATCGCCAAGATGAACCACGGTAGATGATTTTTTGTTCGTTAAAACGGAACTTAATTGCACACAGATGTTGTCTTACGTACGCTTTGTTCGTCCATTACGTCACCCCTGATGAGATTTAAATAAACCTCCGTGACTCACGTGTCTTCCTTTCTTTTAAGCCTAGACGTCACGATGAAGACATCCGGTATGGAGTAAACGGGATAGCCGAGACGTAACAATTATCGAGGTATTTATTTGTCTTTATCTTTGTCTGTTAACCAAGAGCTCATTAACGATACAAGTGGAAGCAGTGGAGTACCTGCTTAGATAATTCGTAATTATCGTTGTTAGACGACCAGCTTGCCATTTGTTGTTGCTCACCTATGGAGGAAACCTCCTCACCTCTTCCTTAAAACGATCGAAATTTGAACATCTTCCAGACACGTTATTTGTCACATTGCACTCTTTAATGGAAAAATTAGTTTCGCGTTAACAAAATACGCGATTCAGTTGACGTCAAAGTGGTACAGATTTTGTTGTACAAGTTTAAAGTTACATGTCGTAAAGTTTTCGAAAATATAAATTAAAAATGCTATCGAAAACTGATTCTACTTTGAATGGTCATCGAAAGGCAGATGAAAGAAAGAAGAAAAGTAAGAGAGAGAGAGTAAAAGAACTGTCTGTTGAAAATTATAACTGTTACAATCAATTACTATCGTGAATTTTTTTAAACGATTATCCTTCGTTAATTTATTATCATTGGTTTTCTTTATTTTTTGTTCTTTCTTTCTTGTCTTTCCGAGGGACCTCTCAAGCTCAGGCCAGCTTTCAGTAGCATTTTTAATTTCTATTTTCGTAACCTTTGTGACTCATACTTTTAAGACATATAAACAATTTGTACGATTTTGGCAAAAATTAAATAGTGTTCATTGTAAGTCCGACTTTTACTGTACCTATGCGTTTAAAATTAAAATTATCCTCTCCTCATCGTATCATTTAATATGTGTACAGCTCAAAACCTACAATAGTCGAAGTCTCTTGTTGCGAACCGTATAATATTTAGAAACTACCGTTAAAATATATTATATTATTAATACACAGTCCATGAATTTTTTACTCCGTCTCTAACATCGCCCGAGGAAAGAAACGGAAAATTTGGTTATATTGATAATCGATCAGTGGGTACTCGAGTGCAAGTATTTTCTATCAAGTACAACATTTTCAACGTTGTTCTAAGCGAATCACAGTGTTCAATGTGATCGTTGTACAAATGAAAACGGAGAAATATTATTTACGACGATAGATGCTTAATTTTCGAGAAAATTTTCACGAATTCTAGGACTTCAACTACACTGAATACAATTCTATGAAAAGGGGTTTCGCTGTTGTAACAAATTTCAATTGCGCTTAGACTTAAAATTTCAGACTCGAGCCCACCGAACCGATGTGACTCGAGCGTCCTCGATCAATTCTCTGAAAAATTGGCACAACGACTCACATCACCTTTTGATCGCACGTAATTAAAAATGATGACCAATTGCCGCCAATAAAACCATTTTTTAAACATATGAAATATATAGCAGAATTACATTTCTCGATATAAAAAGTAACTCGGTAGCTGTAGCACGTACATGATAATTAGAAAAAGCTGTTTACTTTTTCTGTGATTTCTATTTGCCAGCAATTGAAGAAAAATCTCGTTACACTTTCTAAATCATTAGACGTTTCGCTACGGATGGGACGTGTTGTGATTATCGTTGCTTGTTACTTGCTCTTTATTTCGACAACTATTATATAACACGTGTGGATGAATATTATACCGGTTGCGACGATTTTCGAATTGCAATCCTTCGATGTGGATCGCCCTGTGCAACGAGATTCGTCGTATTTCGAATTTTTCTATTGCAAAAATCTGGTACAGCAATAATTGAATTATTTAACTTATTGTCGAGAAACGTAAAATATTTTCCAGACTAGTTGCTTTTCTTCGCATATTTATTTGCAATAAGCTTTTCTTCCTAGTAATTGTCTTTCATTATAAAGTTATTAATAATTCATTGCTACGGCTGGCGTTGTATTAGGCGCGTTAGGCGCGAAAGGCGCGGTTAGAAGACGTAATGAGTTACAATCAGTAATTTTTGGGGACATTGACCTGCTGAAGAATTTCAGTTCACATTTACAGTGAAATTCAGTCACCGAAAGAGCGCAACCATTTTTTTTTTTATTTTTTTCCCCCCCACCTTACAAGAATATCCTGAGAGCGAAATTTTTTTTACGCGAAGCATCGTAAAGAATTACGTCTATATCTTTTAGTGTTCAATAATGAACCATTCGAGATGTGAATATTGAATACAGATTTTGAATATAGAATCGCACATTTAAGTTTCTATAATTTTCGACAAATTATTTACAATGCACGAAAAGAAAGAAATATTAGTACCAAAATTAAGAAAATTGTAACAACGTTTGGTTATTATTCAAATAAAATTTAGCAACAATACACAGGAAGGGTGTATTTCTAATAAAAGTAAACTAAAATTCTTTCTGTTTTTCGAATGTTTTTAATTTCACGGTGAAAACTATCGAAAAATGGTATTATCCCGACATAACTGTCAGCACTGTCGCGACTTATAAAATGTGGAAGAATAAGTAAATACGATATTACAGTTCCTGTTTAACCTCTCGTAAGTAGTTCACTGCTTACTGCGTGAACACCGTTTTGCGGAAATACCACGATGGTCCTCGTGACCACAGTGATCCCTTTTCAACCCACATTCTCTGCAATGTGTTCCGATGAAAGACTTGGTCGAACTTCAGCTTGTTTTATCAAATTCAAGAATTTTTCTCGAGTTCAAATATCTCGTCTTACCTGAAAATTTGGATCGGTATCGCAGGATCATTCCAATTTCTTTGGTTCACAGGTTGAGAACCACTTATCTAGTCTATATTTATCACAAATTCGACCGATCGTCAAATGGACTTGTTTAAATTATATTTTTAATATTACTATTTTTTATAAATACAATCTAGATCAGTGGTCCTCAACCAGTGAACGGCCGTACCAAAAAAGATTTCTTTCAAATGTCCGTGATCAATAATTCAAACATTAAATACTCTCGCGTCGCTCTTCTTCTTTCCGTCCAAAAATAACTAATCGCTAAATTGTCCAGATTTAATTATTGGCTTGTTCGGAAAGTCATTCCGTTTCTTTTGGTCAAAATGAATCATGATTTTTTTAAAGTGTACAAACATTTTATCAAATTAGACATTCTCCATTTTGGAACACGAAATGACTTTCCGAAGAACCTAATATTTAAAAAACGAAACAAGCGTGTCTTTCAATCGAGGAGTGCTGTAAAAGAATCACACCGATCCTCTAAGGGCACCGTGGACGGTGACAGGTTGCGAACCACTGGTCCAGATTCATAAATCCGTTTAAAAATCCTTAGAAGACGTGTACATTGGTAAAGTGGTTGTTCCGAGAATTATCCGAGTAATTTTATCCCGTACGTCGAATAACCCGATTACCGAAAAATGTTTACTCAACTCTCGTTCTCTCTAAAGAGAAACCGGCATGGTCTCGTCGTTGACGTACCACGAATCTTCGAGTCGCGTTAGGCTTTGTCGAGCGACACGATTAGGCAGTTTTGGCAGGACGTCGACCCGCGCGAGAAACCGTTCGAAGTGTTGTCCGGCCGGCGCACAGGTGTGCGCGTCGTACTCTAACGCGTATCCAACTTGATGTACAAGGTTGTATGGGAGAGCCGCTCCTCCGGCCGTCTCTTCCGTCGTCTCACCTTGCGTCCGTGTCCTACAAAACTCCTGGCAAATTAACGTCGGGGTATTTACAACGACCTCTTTATTCTTGAGCATATGCGCGCCTCGTTCCACCGTGAAATGCCGAACGCTTGAAATCGGATGCACGAAAACCATTTCTCGTCTACGAGACAACGATAATTCGCTCGATTGACTCACCAGACGTCACCACCGGTCGAAAATAACGAACGAATTCTTGGAAAAAATCATTTCGATTCGAATACGTTTCACGATGTTAACAAACGAGACGCCGCGGGCAATATTATCGTCGAAACGAGAACAATTTGTGCCCGGTCGAACGGTAGTCGTTCAAGGCCACGTTTCGTACTTTCAGTGGTGGAAACAAACGGGAGAGGGAACTATGGGCGGAGCCAAATGGTAAGTGGGCGTAACCGTTCGCTAGGTGGAGCTATCTCTCTGTAAGTAGGGAGAGATAAATACCAGGCAGGGATATTTCTACATAAATAGGGTTAGTTAATTGCTAAGTGGGTGTATCGAAATGATAAAAGTAAATGATTCGTGGGGGTAAATAGGTAGGTTAACGCTGGATAAGGTTATTTAAACGATAAGTAGGCGTAGACGATAAGTGGGTATCTCCAAATGCTAGATGGGGGTATTGAAAATTTAAGTAGACGTAGGCAAGTGATAAACGAACTTAACCAAACACTAATTGGTCTCTCTATATAAATAAGGATAGTTAATTGCTAAGTGGGTGTATCGAAATGATAAAAGTAAATGATTCGTGGGGGTAAATAGGTAGGTTAACGCTGGATAAGGTTATTTAAACGATAAGTAGGCGTAGACGATAAGTGGGTATCTCCAAATGCTAGATGGGGGTATTGAAAATTTAAGTAGACGTAGGCAAGTGATAAACGAACTTAACCGAACACTAATTGGGCGTAGTGAAACAATATTGATGTTTAATTTCATAAGTTCGAGATCGTAAGATTTTTAACATTGACTGCATCTCGTTGCAAATCTTTGAGATGCATCCTGTCTTTGAATTCTTGAAGATCACGTTCGGTAATGTAACGGTATTTGCGATATGAAACAAAACTAACAAGAGATAATAATCAACAGCGACTGACACCTTTTATTCATCTTCTACACCTGCCTTCGCAAATATACTCGTTCGTCTTCATTAGCGACGAGGTTCGTTCGAAGGAATCTATTCAATTATCCACAGCTGCCCTGTTTTACCGACTGGGAACGTAACAAATTATCTACTACGGTACAGAATGGTGTCAAGTGCTGTTAAGTTACCCCCAAGTCTCAACTGGACAAAAAACGAACCCACTTTTTGGTCGGCTCGATACTGGACGTAATATAGTGCTTAAAAGCTGTCTTCCGAAACATAATAGTCACGCTCATAGTGTTACGGCTCGGTACCGATTAATTTTCTAGATCCAACGGTTAATATCGCTTCCACACGTTAACCTAGCGCAATTGGTAACGACCACAAGAAATCTCGATGAGGATTCGTTATGCAGGAATGACGGAAGCATCCAAGTGACGTCAACCAGCTCTCATGAAAGGGGGGTAATCGATGTAATTTAAAAGCTAACGCCCGCCAGGCACTAGAATGCGCTTTTCACCCGAAGCGTGTGCCTCTTGATTAATTGAGATAAATTAATTGGAATTGGAATGGATTATAGGACGGTCGCCTGGAAGTGAAACTCACCTGTGCGACGAATTCGGATATAATAACCAGAAACATCGAACAATAATGAATTCTCACTGCGTAGTAGTCAGATTTCTACGGTTTATGTAGTATGAATGGCTCAACGATTACCATATTTTCTCCTAATCAACGGATGGGTGTGTGTTCGGCATCTTTCATATTCATTCATGCGAACATTGCACTTTAAACGCTTCCGATGTGATACATTTCTCACGGAAATCTTGTAAGATGATACGCACCAATTTGCATAAAACTTCTAAGGATAAAGAAAAAGAATTGGATCGCAATACAACCTCTTGGATACACCGACCTTATATAAACGGATACTTACGCTACTTGTACGTTAAAAGCTTCGTTGCAGGCTATTCCGTAGCACGAATTAAGGTCGGCAGAAAATAAGTTAGCCGTTCAAGGCCGCTGAGCATCCGTCCCCACCGCTCCATCTCGTGTCTCTACGTCGAAACATATAGACTGACGCTCTCTGTCTTTTACACGGAAAAGTATGGTGTCAAATTCGGAACTTGTTCGTAATAGAAGGAGAAAAATAAAATCTCGACTATTATAGAGTGATACATTTTTTTATTTAACCCTCATAGAGACTTTTAAACGGAGTCCAGTGATCTACGTAAAAATACAATACTTTTTTGAACAATTGACCTTTAGAGATCTAAAACGAACGATCTTGGACCATATCGATTATCAAATTCACCTTAAAAGTCTCTATTGGAGGTCAAATAAAAGATTGTAATCTCTAATTGTTCTCGGTGGTTCAAGTTAGAACCAAAACTAGAGAAATGGTACCATAGAATGTCCTCCTCGACATCGAACAACTTCTACCAGATGTATTTCCCTGTATCGCTAAGGATAATAATGTTACTCGAATGGCCTGCTTCAAGTGCCTCGTCCTGTAGCCTTATTCATTCTGTAACTGTACTTTCGATATATCAAACATCCCTGGAAACCACAACGCGACCAAGGTGACTTTGTTCCATGAACTCGCGGCAAAAAGGAGTCGGTGCGAAGGCGAGCAAGTTTGGCCTTTCAAACTCTCGCTGTCTTCGAGCAATAATCAAAAAAATTCATTATCTATAACCCTCTGCCAGCGAGTGCTATCATATTGAATGCAGTTAAACGCGTAATCGTGATGTACCATTCTCACGATTCAATAGCGCATACTTCTCACTATCTCACGATAGTGACTACTTCTCACTATCTCACGATAGTAACTACTTCACACTATCTCACAATAGTAACCGCTTCTCATTATCTCACAATAGTAACTACTTCACACTATCTCACGATAGTGACTGCTTCTCACTATCTCACGATAGTAACTACTTCATACTATCTCACGATAGTAACTACTTCACACTATCTCACGATAGTGATTGCTTTTTACTATCTCACGATAGTGACTGCTTCTCATTATCCCACGATAATTACTTCACACTATTTCACGATAGTGACTGCTTCTCACTATTTCACGATAGTGACTGCTTCTCACTATCTCACGATAGTGACTGCTTCTCACTATTTCACGATAGTAACTACTTCACACTATCTCACGATAGTGACTACTTCTCATTATCTCACCATAATAATTACTTCTCACTATCTCACGATAGTAACTACTTCATACTATCTCACGATAGTAACTACTTCATACTATCTCACGATAGTAACTACTTCACACTATCTCACGATAGTGATTGCTTTTTACTATCTCACGATAGTGACTGCTTCTCATTATCCCACGATAATTACTTCACACTATTTCACGATAGTAACTGCTTCTCACTATCTCACGATAATAACTACTTCACACTATCTCACGATAGTGACTACTTCTCATTATCTCACCATAATAATTACTTCACACTATCTCACGATAGTGACTGCTTCTCACTATCTCACGATAGTAACTACTTCACACTATCTCACGATAGTAACTACTTCACACTATCTCACGATAGTGATTGCTTTTTACTATCTCACGATAGTGACTACTTGGACCGAGTCTTGTTTATTTTTCGATTGAACGTTCCAGTGTTCTCAGTCCAGTACCCAAGGAATCTCTCTTCCTGAAAGAAAATTGTCTGCCGGTTGTTCATCATCCCGCGCCTCGCGAACCGTGCGCATTTTCCGGTCCCAATAAAGTTACAGGCGCGCTAAGAATTCCGCGACCGATCGTTGAGCGTGCAGTGAGCATTCGTGACTGGCCGCTCGAAGAGATTACGGTATACGCGGGAACGCGCGCACCGCGAGTAGGTGACAATGACGGTATCGTCATCGAAAACCCACTATAAATATGCGGCGAAGAGGCGAGCGGGGATCCCATGGAGGCCGTAGTCCGAACAGCAGGAAGCTGCCAAGTGTAACGGTATCGGCGGCTGCTCCCTGCCGATGAGCGGAGCCTTCACGCATCGCGAACAATTTCACGTCGTTGATGAATACGTAGTGGTATCGATAAATTTCAAAACTGGGTCTAGAGTAGTTGACCGATCGATCTGAGATTTTAACGATCAACCCTTCAAGTTCACCGATAATCACAACTCTCATGAATCGCGAACTATTTCACGTCTTCAATGAATACGAAGTGGTATCGATCGATATAAAAACTGGATCTATAAAAGACGACAGACCGATCTTAGATTCCAACTCTTGCAATACCAGCGGTTTAGTGAACCATTTCGAGAAAAAAATTCTGTCATTTTATCGTATTTTTCTTAATTTTTAAGGAAAACTCTGCCAATGTTACGATTGAGCGATACAAAAGTCTCTCTGGGTTCGAAAAGACCCAGGCATTCTACAACAAGGATTAACAATCAATCCTTAAAGATTGTTAATGAATGATTTCACGTGGTCAATGAACGTTTACAGAAAGGTGGCGTCGTTGAATTTCAGATCTGGGTCCAAAGAAGGTGACAGACTGATCGGAGATTTTAATAGTCGACCCTCCGAACAGTCCTCCATGATCTCAGTGATTTCGACATTGTTGGAAAACCTTTTAAAAAGTTCTCTTTCTTCGTGGTATTCTTCCTAAATCTTCTCAGCTGTGCCAAATCTCCTTTGAGATTTGTACTAATTCTAGATGAGACGACTAGGCCTATTTTAACTCTAACCTGGATGGTGTGCTTGGAACAATAGGAAGGACAGAGTGAAACTCTGTGAAGATGAAGACTTTAGAACGAAGACCCAACTTGAAACGTTGGTGTTTGGCACGATTAATGACATTGAGAAAGAAACGAGGATTGTGTTGAACGAAGAGGACTTGCAAAAGGTGTTTCAACAATGATAGAATCGCCGAGACCTTTGCATTAACTCCCAAAAGAAATGCATAGAAGGCCAGCTGCTAAGGTCGAGTCTCGAGGTAGTTTGTTACTTTTCGTGGGACAAGTATGGACATTTTTCGGTACTTGTGTTATCTGTTCTGGTGTCCTCATCGTCGTATTCTTTGCTCTGGTATCTTCTCTCTATGCGCGCGATATGGCAGGACGCCACAGATGGCAACCAAGTACCCTAGGCGGTGAAGCGAGCAAAGTCAACGGTACTTCTCGGAACGAAATTACACGTACTCATAGTACGCCGCGTTGATTACATAATCGGTGCGCGTTGCACGAACCATCGGAAGAAAGGTTCGGTACCGATCGTTGTTGCCTGGCCGGCAGCCATCTTTGTGGTTGCATTAGACGCCCGAGGATCGTGGTACGCGTTCGATAGTGTTACTCGGTTCCCGTATTTTTCGCTCGATCCACTCTCAGGAATCGTGTAATGCCATGCGAGAACACTGTACTCCGTATGTTACTTCTTCTTCGAGCTCGAAATATTTATTATCCTTTTTCCTCGTTTAACGACTCAATTTCTCACAACGAGGGCAAAGAATATATGGATTCAAGTGTAGGAGAACATAACGTACCGTAACGGAGGAAGCATAACGAAGGGAGCGAAGTTCAGCGAATTGTCGAATAGCGACCTGACCCTAAATTAGATCCCAGATTTGTCGCGTTGGTCATCGGGTTTCTGTGAAAATGCGTCAGTGTTTTTCGTATCGGAGTTCCTGAAACTTATGACGAAAAATGCCGGTAAAATTCTTACGGATTTATTGTGAAACTGAAACGCAGTATTTTATCCTCGAACGATTTTTTATTAGTGCGATATTCTCTTAGGTTATGTCTAGGTTAGGTGTCTGGAATTGGCTGTGACGTCTACTACGAGGTATTCCATTGAGGTATTGTAAGGATTCCTTTGGAATTCTTATTGTAAAAGTAAATTATTGTAAAATTCTCAATAATTTGTCTCTTAGGTTATGTCTAGGTTAGGTGTCTGGAATTGGCTGTGACGTCTACTACGAGGTATTCCGTTGAGGTATTGTAAGGATTCCTTTGGAATTCTTATTGTAAAAGTAAATTATTGTAAAATTCTCAATAATTTGTCTCTTAGGTTATGTCTAGGTTAGGTGTCTGGAATTGGCAGTGACGTCTACTACGAGGTATTCGGTTGAGGTATTGTAAGGATTCCTTTGGAATTCTTATTGTAAAATTAAATTATTGTAAAATTCTCAATAATTTGTCTCTTAGATTATGTCTAGGTTAGGTGTCTGAAATTAGCTGTGACGTCTACTACGAGGTATTCCGTTGAGGTATTGTAAGGATTCCTTTGGAATTCTTATTGTAAAATTCTCCTTAATTTGTCTTTTAGGTTATGTCTACAATAGACAAGAAGTTTATTTCTCTACGTGGTTTGTGAACGATAACTACTGATTTTGGAGACTCTCTGCGTTTAAAGCGTTTCTACAAATCGAGAAATTTACTAGATCCACGTTTAAACCTTCCGAATATATACCGTTTCTTGAACAATCTCTGTTTTGTACCAATATTTCCCACAGTGTATGTATATTACTAATTTCTAATAACCAGTCTTTCTTAAAAATGAATTACACGAATTACCAATAGTCTCTCAACTCTAGAATTTACTGTATAAAAGAACTGAACCCTCAGAGTTTTCTCAATCCTCCAACGCTTAAACAAATATCCTTAAACACCTAGGATGTTCAACAGTGAACGATTCCCTGCGATCTACCACGAAGAAATGTCTTGCCATTCAATACGAATGAATTCCGTATCAGTGTCTCGGTGATTCTACGAGCGAGCAAAGTCCTAGATAAATCATATAATTGGCCACCGATCGGATCGTTGAATATTAAAATCTGATCTCGGTTACGCAACCATGTCACCGCCAGTGTTGGTCAGTACGCGAGAAAAAAGAGAGATATGTAGCTCCGCAGAACGTTCCATGGAAGCAAAAGTACTGAATCGATGCGGGACACTTTCGAGCCAGTAGAGTCAGGGGGGCGGAGGAGAAGGGGCAGAAAGAATGTTACAAATGGGGTCGCAGCCGTTGAAGGTAAACGACTGCGCCCTGCTCCTCCTGGCGAGCTGCCTTCGGACACCGTGGATCGACGGAAAACGTTTGTCCATTCACATTCTCCGAGTGACTAATCCGCACGATCGGAATACTAAGGAAAGAAAACATGGAGTCTGTTTTCGCAGCGCAAATTCAAATCGAATAGGTTAAAGATTGGGGATCGAAAGAGGTTAGTCCAGTGTTTAAGGGGTATGTGGTATCGCGAATGTGAGCAATGGTGACACCGTTGAGCAAGTTTTCCTTGTCAGTAATGTTCACAATTCTCCACAGAACTGATCTTTCGATCTATACTCCTTCTTCAAGAATGCATGCTCACATATGTGAGAGTCTACGAGATACTATACACGCGTGGAAAAGTAAAATTTGCACGTTGATACTTCAGAGGGTAAATCCACGCAGTAAAGCAAGTGATAGATATTATATAAATAACGACTTGTATCGTTCGACAATTTAGAAAAGACGTTCAACCTTTTTCGTGAATCCTTCTTGAATTCAGTTTTTTCTTGTTTCTTGATGATGACGTTTTCGTGCTATTGCTACACGAATATTAAAAATTATTTTTAAATTTACAGCATCTGTTACTATTACTAATTATTAGGTCGAGCAATTTTTTTTTTGAATATTAAATATTATAGTTTCTACTGTTCGAAGATGTATCTTCAGTCTTTATTTTTCTCCCAGAGTTTTACTTCTTTTAAGTAGTATTGAGTAACATTGCTTCTTATTCCCTTTGCACTCAGGCTAACCCCTCAAGAATGTTTCCTAAGTTGTCGAGCTGTGCACACCATTGTTTTTAAATTGCAAAAGATTATCTGAATTATCCAACGTTCACAGGGATATTAAATATTATTTTAAAGCACAAATGGAGAAAGTTCTGATGATACTCTCGTATCACTACTACTGAAGGTAGGAAGATTTAGGTCAATATCTCAGTGACCGTCGATTCTATCAAAACTCTATATATAACAAGAAAGTTTTTAAATTTAATTTTCAACAATTTTTGTTATGTACAGTTTTGCTATAACAGCAATGGTAAGCAAGATATCGTCTTTCAACTCCTAGGTACACATTTGTAATATCAATAGTGTAAAGGATAAAGTATAGACGTTTCATAAATATAAATAATATGCAATTTTATTAAAAAATGGAACGATACTTTCAACATGACAAATTTTTATAAATTATCCAATCTACATTGACAGAGCTAATTCCTATTCCAATTAATTAAACGCAGCTAATAAATGCACGATGACAAGTTCCGTTGTGTTTGACCAATGTTATTAGTGGTTTGTCGTTCCTTAGAGTCATCCAAAACCAGTTGTGCATCTTGACTACGTAGAAATCATCTCGTTCCAAAACTCTAGGCTCTTCTGTAATCGTAACATCATTCTTGACAGTTCCTGATACGTATCCCATCGTTTTGCACAAGTTCGAAGATTCTTCTTCCGTCGTGACTGGATTTGAAAAGCATTCAGTATGCCATACTCCGTAACTTCGACGAATCACTTCGCCAGACCCAGCACTGTAATTGAAAGCTCGTGTAACCAGTATCGATTCAAGTTTAAAGCTCAATTGCTCTGTCACCCGGATAACTGAACGTAAATCGAGTCTCTCCGATTCAATTATCCGGGGCAAAGTCGAGTTACTCTCGATATCATTCTATTCGAAGCCGAAGGAAATGAAACAGTGTACTATTTACAGTTTTAAAAAATCGTTGCAACAGTTATCAATTGGTTTATCAATTTATGAATTAATTTCGCGTGATTACCTATCGTTTGGAGATTGTCTCAACGTTCTACACTCTGTCTCGTCCTCGCCATCGATGCAATCTTCGACATCGTCGCAAATAAAATCTTGAGGAATGCAGGTGTCGTTACCGCTCGTTCTGCGACAAGAAATTTTTATTCCAAATTCACGAAATAGTGTTTGATACTCGCAAACATTAAATAGGGTGTATTACATTCGCGAACGAGTTCGTAGCGATCTATTTTCCAAATAAAACAATAGGATATGTTACGTTGCTTCTTACGTTCTGCATTTAAAGCTTGTTTCACCGCAAGGACACATTTCTGGCGATTCGTCAGTTTTGTCCAAACAGTGTCGCACACCGTCGCATAATCGCTCTGGAGCAGTTAGCTTTAGGTATTCCGCGCACGTACACACCGTAGGTTCATCGGACCTGTCGATGCAATCGATATTTCCATCGCAGAATGCACTTTTGTCCACGCATCTACCATTTCCGCAGCGCAGCTCTGACTTCATGCAATCTAAACGTTCGTTCATATTTCAAACATAATCGAATATTTTGTAGTTAATAGCTGATCAGTGTAGCACGTTTTAGACAAATTATTCCAATACGTTCTACAAGTACAAATAAAAAATGAATTGTGTATAAAATAAACCAATGAATGCTTGATCGTTGTAACAAAAATATTAAACGCAGCTTTCAAAGAAACTTTTGATCAAGTTTATGAATTTGGTGAAAGGAACATTTTATGAAATCGTCTTAGCGGTTTTTGTGTTCAATAAGAGAACGTAATCTTGCTGATACACTGCCTTTGTGTCTAAATATGGAAACAACCCAATGTGACGTTACTTATAAACAGGTACGTGACCTTGAGCGGTCAAAATACTTTGTTAGAAAATATGGCATAAATATGAAATGTGAAGGAATTTGCTCCTTGTGTTATGCGCCAAATATTCATGTCATGTTTTGTAATAAAGCATTTGTATGCCTATACTTGTACCATATAGTCACTCTTTCTCATTTGTACTTATAATATTTCTACCATAAAAATCCAAAGACACCCTTGATTTTAATACTCACTGCAACCGTCTACACTGTTCTCGCAACTTTCCCGAATTTGTTCACAATATTTTGGATCCTCGTCCATCTGGTCTCGACAATCCGGGACATCGTCGCAAACGCGATCCTGCGAAACACATCGGCCATCTTTGCACCGGAAACCATCGCAATGTGCTTCGAGGGACGATCTTACGCCACCTGGATCAATTCGTACATTTGCTATCAAAATTGCGAATTCGTTCCGCAATTGTGAATAAAATTTCCAAAAATGAGAAATATGTTTATTCGTTTTATTTAACGAAGTAACTTGTTTTCGATTTACCCATTGGTTTCATCAGGTAAGAATTTAGGTGATCGATGCCCAATAACGTTTGCGTGTTCCGGAAACTGCAGGAGCCATTTATGTCCTGAAACACAGCTACAGGATACCATCCACTTTTATCGCGACAAAACACTGTTCCACTCCAATCTGATGTCTGGTTTTCCTACATAGAAGACAACAGAAATGATATTTCGTTGTTGTATGATCGTGGAAAGATGTCTTAACTTAGTTGAAAGTTTTATTTCGTACGAATAATTGAGAGATAACCAAATGTTTCTTAGTCAAATCCGACTAGATTGGATCAAATGTATTAGGTTGTTCGGAAAGTAATTTCGTTTTTTTTTTGTTAAAATGAAACACGATTTTTTTAGAATGTATGAACATTTTATTAAATTATATATTCTCCATTCTGGAAAACGAAATTACTTTCCGAACAACCCAATATCTTATTGTCAATCTAATAATAGTGTCAATCTAATAATTGATACATATCACATGCCAAATTACATACATAACGACAATTTATTGAAACAAATATAATTTGAGTCAAATTTGTGATAAACGCGAAAGTATTGTATACAACTGTCGAGAAAGTGTCAGGAATAATCTCTGAAGGTCAGTTAAGGTAGGTGGTTATCAAGGAACAGTCAAGGATGATCTATGAAGTTCTGTTAAGGTAGATGATTATCGAGGAACTGTCAGAAATGATCTCCAGATTTTGAACATTTCTTTATAAAGTAGACTCTGGTCACTTCTAATTAATGGAGAAGTAACAGCTATTAAGAACAAAATCACGAATGCAAAATTGAATATGTAACTCTTGCTGTACCATGCCTGGGTCTTTTCTGACCCAGAGAGCCTCCTATATTGCTGAATTCTACCGTTAGTACAATTTCTTTTAGAGATTAAAAAAGGTACAATAAAACAGTCGAATTTCTACTCGAAATATTCGTGCAAGCAAGGTTAAATCATGGGTTCGTTTGAACTTGGACGTGGTCTCTGTGGTCGCTTGAACCTCTGGTATTGCGAGGAATAAAAAATCTAGAAACTGAGCGAAGAAGTTGTGGAACAATATAAAGTGCGTTAAAAAAAAAAAGCAGAAAAAGCGAAATACGAGTAAGAAGATAAATGAAAAAACACACCAAATATTGTAAGAAAAACAGACAAGGTTTCATGATAGTTGAACAGCACCTTGTAATTTATGACTAAATGATTACCGGTTTAAGGAGTATCAAATCTTCGGTGCTCGTGTCTCGACTCGTGGCTGATTTTATAATACTTATAACGGTTCAAAATTGCATTCACACATCGTGGGTTCGCGATAAAACAATATCCTTTTAGTACAAATTATTGAGCAAAATTAATTTACCGAACACTCGGGGATCGATGTATTAACGAAGCATCGATGATGACTCTGACAGTTCTCCAGAACTGGTCTCAAAAAGATGGACTTTGTTTCGTAATCCTCATCCGTTCCAACCGCCACGCAAATATCCTTCACTGCTGGCAGGTGTACCCTACGATAGAAACGAAAGATAATTTCGTGAAACGACTCAGCAATGTTAATTGGTCTGGCTGTACTCACGTATTTTCGAGAACCAGCGGTCGCACGTGACGCGTGATGTTCACCCGATCTGCCAAATGCAACAGAACCGACACCGAACCGTTCACAGGCTGCACCTCGTCTATAATCGAGACCTGTTGATGAGGACCGTCCACGTAGCGCAACAACGGTCCGTAACCGAGCACTGCTGTCGTGTAACTCGTTTCTAACCTGGAAACACTTTGCATCTCGTTTATCGATGCTCAACGAATCAATCGCGTGCTAAAACTCGGATCAATTGACCTGAATTGCATATGCCTTCGAAAGAGTACAACTTTGGGGTATATCAACACACGTCAGTAGATATAGCAACACACGTCAGTAGGTATAGCGAAGAGCTAAAGACAATTACCTTAAATGGAGTTCAAAATTAACGATCGAAAGTTTGGAAAAAGGTTATTTCGCTATTGGTCAGGATTCCTCGCGATTAATCGCAGTAAGAATTTAGTCGTTGTTTTTTTTTAATTCAATTTCAATTGACTGGTAAATACATGTGCTAATCTTCGTGAAATTAACGAAGATATGGACACCAAGGTACAAGACAATACGTTTTAGTCATTCACTCAGGGACTGTACTCATTGTTATGTAGATTCTGAATGAAAGAGGTTTAACGACACCAGTGTCACTTACCTGACGTTCTCGATGCATCTCTTAGGGGATAGTAGCCAATTCCTGTCTAGTAGTATCGCGGAGCAACGATAATCTCCGTCAAGGAAGATGGCCGCCAGCCATGGCCAAATGTAGTCACTGCTTCCGGTTAGGTGTGTGTACCCCCTGCCACTCAAAACCGGTCTGCAGCGAATGTAAAGCCCGGGGCACGTTTCATCCTCGTCCTTCAGAGAGGCCGCTGATGGAGTTTCGTAGAGCATAGCGTTCCCCTTGTTCCAGGGTATCGTTTTCAGCTCGGAATCCTTCACGGTAACTGACTCCGACGATTGAAGATTCCTTTCCAGAAAGAACAGACCCTAATGATTCTTTTTATTATCGAGAACAATAATGAATCTTCCATGCTTGGACAGAATAACTTAACAACATCCGCGAGGAAGTTGTCTTTAGGTGTTTGTTCATCAGACCTAGACACTTTTGTTTCGGAAACAGTGGTTATATACGTCGAGACCATTTACTGTTAGGATACTTTTATGGGAAATAAAATAACATACTGTGTCATTTAGGTCAGCTAGGTTCATTGGTTATGGAATTAGTGATCGTTCACAGTTTGCTCTTTCTAGGGGGAATTGATCGACACTTTCGAGAAATTGTCTTTCTTGATTCCACTGACGCAGAGTGTACAGAGAAAAGAACACTGCTAAAGAAGAGTGTTTTAAGTAATTTGATGAGTACTTCAATTCGAGTAGTTCCGCATTGTAATCACCTTCCATGAAATTTTCTGATGGATCAACGTATCGAAAATAGACTCACAGAAATCCGAAGTATCGGCACATGTTTTCACCGATAAGCGTGACCGTGGATCGATTTTGATATATTTTCGGTTGATGGCACACGCCTCTCCATTTGCCATTAACGTATCGTGTAAGAACCCCCTGAATGTTCGAAGGTGGTCGTTCATCCGCATCCAAGTACACTTCTCGACCATTGGTCAGCGTAACTGTCAACAACATCGATCGGATGTTAAATATTTTAGTATCTAAGTTTCGATATTTTAGTAAAACCAATAGTCTCTTCTGTTTCCAAACTCTAAACTGAGCTATCTCTATACTTGTGCAAATAAAAACAATCACTGTAGATTGTTCTAAGAGAGTTTTGAATTGAAAAAAATGACCCACAGCAGTCTAGTTCGTCATCTTTGTGTTTACAGTCAAAGTGTCCATCGCACTTCTTGGATAGTGGGATGCAAGTTCTGCTACTTCTGCAGAGGAACTCATTTTCGGTACAGATCTCTGTAAAACGAGCAACAATAAGTGGTCAGAGCCTCTTTAGAAGAAACATCACGTTTAGATTATTATTTACCGCAATCTTTCTCGTCCGTTTTGTCATCACAGTCCATGTAACCATCGCATATGGCAGTTGGTTGCAGGTTTATCAAGAAGTCTCTGCAAGTGCAGTTAATCTCGTCGGTGCTGTCCTCGCAGTCTACCACTCTGTTGCATCGTTTATCGATCGAGATACTTTGAAGCAACCTGGCAGTTTCGCAATTAGAGTAACGCAATTAGAGTTGTTTTTTTTTTTATTTCATTTGTTCGTGACGATCTTTACCTTCTGCACGTGAATTTTGTAGGTACTGTTGTACCTGGTGACGAATTAGCATTATCAGGATTGTTAATCGTTGAATTATCATCATAATTATTTTGTTCTTCAGGGAACCATTGATCAGTTGCATCGAGAAGTATAACATCTGAAACGGAAATTGGAAGTACTTAGAACTGAAATACTAAACAACCACGTACTTGTAACTTTTAAAAGCCTACCGTTGTTCAGAGGTTGTTGAGGCAACGTAAAATTTTCATTCTCAGGAACTATTGAGTAAAGATCAGAGGAATCTTGATCGCCCTGTTTGTACAGAAGATAATTCGAGTGACCAGGACAATAGAGTTCGTCTTCTCCATCCAAACAATCCACTATCCTGTTGCAACGTGCTTCGATGGGCAGACATTTTCCTAATCCTCCTTCGCAGCTAAATCCTGGACACTTTTCGAAAGGAGTTCGTTTCAGAGGAGGTACTCCTTTGCCGGCTAAATATAAAAAAAAACCGTAATTTAATATTTATCTTTTGCATTCACTGTCAGAGAGTTTATCAACGACTTCTATATCCGCTTGTTGCGTATCATCATTAATGATTGAAGTTATAAATGTTGATAGACAGAGGTACACAAGATACAAAGATTCTCAATAGCCTCAAATTTTTCAGATTGCCTTCTTAGGGTGTCTAACTATAGACTTAGCATTTATGAGAATATATAGAAGTTACAAACGTTGATAGACAGAGGTACACAAGATACAAAGATTCTTAAAAGCCTCAAATTTTTCAGATTGCCTTCTTAGGGTGTCTAACTAT
Organism: Ptiloglossa arizonensis; assembly: GCF_051014685.1. Lineage (NCBI taxonomy): Eukaryota > Metazoa > Arthropoda > Insecta > Hymenoptera > Colletidae > Ptiloglossa > Ptiloglossa arizonensis. Next base: position 8,194,955 of record NC_135048.1, on the reverse strand, counting down.
AGACTTAGCATTTATGAGAATATATAGAAGTTACAAACGTTGATAGACAGAGATACACAAGATACAAAGATTCTCAAAAGCATGAAGTTTTTCAGATTGCCTTCTTAGGGTGTCTAACTGTAAACTCAGGATTTCCTTTTCTCTTGTGACACTGTCTACGATCATCTTCGTACCGCGAAAAAATAAAGTAAGGATGACTCACTGATAACTTCTCGAATCCAATCCAGGAAGTAGCTAACTTTCGCGTAAGTACCCGGTTCATTTGGGCGACCGCAACCTTCCCCGTGACTAACTATGCCTGCCACATACCACTGAGATTCCGAATATGGATTTCTGTAACGAATGCACGTATAGAATAACTTGTTCAGTTGTCACCTTGCCATTAAACATAAACTGTGTATAGGCAGTCACTTGATCGTAAACACATTATAGAATCCTTATCGGTGAACAAGTATTTCAAAACCAGCGCTTATCGGACCTAAAGATAACTCGATACGTTAATTCCGTTCGGATGGAACTTCTCATTCTCAAATATTGTTCGAGACTGCGTTAATCGATATTTACTTGCACATCAGAGGACCACCACTGTCTCCCTGGCAGGCGTCACGACCTCCCTGAGTATATCCAGCGCAAATGGCCGCCTCGTTTCGATCGTTATCGTGCTTGCAGTTCTCCAATATTGGCACTTCGACTTCTCTCAAGTGATCAGCTGCGAAACAAGATCGAGAATAAGCATAAATTTCGTTTCGATTGATCTCTAAAGGTAGTCCCAGAAAGTGTTTCACCATCTGGCCCGTGCTCTCTCGTGACACCCCATCCGATAGCAACGCAAGTGGAGTTTGGCTCTGGTTTGTATCTCCACATGGTGCCCAAGATATCTGGCAGGCAAACGGGTCGCACCCATCGATTGAAACGCAATGGTTCGTCCAACATGATCATCCCGATGTCGTTTTTCATGTCCTTGCTGTCGTAAAGCGGATGCACTATCGTGTATCTTGCTTTTCTAGATTGCGTCATTGGTGAGAACGATAACCGTCGAAGCAGTCCTGCTTCGATCTCAAAGTAATGATCCGTATACCTGTGTTTATAGTGTCGGTCAAACATTAACGATACAAACGAAACGTTAAATGGTGCTTGAATTTAATCAGACCCGTCACAAAATTAGAGAAAAGAGCACACGGGTGAGCAATTGTTTAAAGGCGTATCTAAATCCTTACCCATCGAGGCAATGTCCTGCAGACAGAATCCACAGTTTGTTCAAGATGACGCCACCGCAGTAAAAGCTACCGTCTCTGTAAATGGCCACTAGGAATGGCCAAGCTTTCGGTTGACTCGCCCGTCCACCGACAACGCGCAACTGCGAGCCAACAAGCTCGTCCGTTTGTGTAGTATTATTTTCCTCAATTCGAGAGTCAACGTTACTAGCACGGAACTGCAGATTGCCATCGAACGATCCTAAAGCATTGCGGTCCTCGTTCTCCGAGACGAGAGAACGTAAATACTCCCGACGTGAAAGAACTCTGGTACCGCAAAGGATCCGTGGACACTGAACGTAAACCGCAGTCTTTACACTTAACGAAATCAGCTTCATTTCTTGCCCAACTACCGACAAATACGGACCCTGGTACGCGCTGTCCGGTACAGAGTGAATCTTTATTTCCGGCTCCTCCCTGTAACGAGAAGCAACGATATTTTTGGTATATTCTTAACGAGGTGCCTGGAAATTGACGATATCCCAGAATTCTTAGTAATCTTGGATTCTAAAGAACTTGGACGTTCTACAGAAGTGATTGTGAGAGGTTCTAGAGAGCTTAGACGTTCTACAGGACCAAGAGGTTCTAAACATCTTAGGTAGTATGTAGCCTAGACGTTGTACAGAACCAAGAGATCCTAGACATCCTAGAAGTTCTAAAGGTCCCGCAGAATCGAGACATTCTGAATAATTTTAGAAGTTTCTAGGATTCCAGACATCTTAATAGTCCTAAAGATTCTAAATCTTCAAAAAAATTTGCACAGAAACCTGATGTTTTATTATACCGAACCAAGAGGTCCTAGACATCCCAGAAGTTCTAAAGGTTCCACAGAATCAAGACATTCTGAATAATTTTAGAAGTTTCTAGAATTCCAGAGATCTTAAAAGTCCTAAAGATTCTAAACCTTCAAAAAAATTTGCACAGAAACCTGATATTTTATTATACCGAACCAAGAGGTCCTAGACATCCCAGAAGTTCTAAAGGTTCCACAGAATCAAGACATTCTGAATAATTGTAGAAGTTTCTAGGATTCCAGAGATCTTGAAAGTCCTAAAAATCTTAAAGATTCTAAACCTTCAAAAAAATTTGCACAGAAACCTGATATTTTATTCTACAGAACCAAGAGGTCCTAGACATCCTAGAAGTTCTAAAGATCCCGCAGAATCACATTCTGAATAATTCTAAAGGATTCCGGAGATCTTAAATGTCCCAAAAGTCTTACAGATAACTCGCCTAAAACTTTAGTCCTGAAGATCTAAAACCTTCGAAAAATTTGCACAGACGCTTGATATTTTTAAATTGACCGTAAATGAATCTAAAACACTTATCATTTTGGTTTTTCATAAAATATATAATGCCAATTGTCTATAATAGATACGTACTCCATTTCTGGGCCAATTTCAGAGACGCAAGCATCCCTAGCCCAAGAATCGGCTGTCGTCGAGCTGACAGGGTACCATTGGCCCTTAAAGTTTCTGTGAAGGTATCCCTCGACGTAACCGACCGTGAATATCTGATAATTATAATTTGTCTTGACAATGCACGAAACGTACAGTTTATGTGTAAAAAAAAAAAAAATTATTACTTACAGTTTTTCCCTCGATGTACGTTGGTGTAAGTATGTTACAATCCATTTCATCTTTTCCATTGACACACTGCTTAACGCCGTCGCATCGTTGAGAAAGTGGAACGCAGTTATCAGCAGAATATCGTCTATGCCAGTCGTTGCAACTGAAGAATGTTTTTGAGCAACCTGGGGAATATAAATGATATAAATGTGCATTTCTTTAAATATTCCCCGTGTGATATAGTTTCAGCACGATGGCGGTCCCTTATATTATTCACGTGTTGCGACAGAGTGTTTGAACATTGAATATCGAAATCGTTTGATTGAACCTAACGGAACGATACCATGGCTATCATGTTCATCCGATGTTACTCCACTTAATTTCTTCCTGTCAGGAAAATTAAACGATCAACGAGGAGTCAACCACTCCAAAGTACGTAAAGGAACAAATAATTATATCGTGCGCAAATATTTCGTTATAAAGAATCATACGAAATCTTACAAGATGATTACACGAATGCATTAATACTGTGGGTCACCATTTTTAACATTCGATGTGATTAAAATAAGGTAACTTTGTATATTAATACTTTCGTTAATTAAATCTAAATTTCTCAGTTTAAAGTCATTTCAAGGTTATAGAATGTTGTGCATTTTTGAAAAGACTATCAATGACTTTGAAATCGTGTAAAAAAATAACCCTGAAAAAATTTGGTTTCCTCTAACTGTATGCATTTCTTCAAATAATGAAACTTTGTCTTAAGAAGGTTTTTGATACAACGATAAATAACGGAGATATTTCGGGATCCTGTTTTTCTCGGCTCACCCTATATATTAATTAAATTGTAGAACTACTTCGGGTTACTGCATTTTACTTTTGCTCCGTAGATAAAGTAGCGTTTACTGAAAAAATGGAACCGTTGTACCTAGCGTCATCTCGCGTAAACAATTTGCAGAGGACATTCGAGCAACTGCACATAACTTTCACGCTGCGTTTTATTTCATCTAGTGCACAATTTGTACACCGATAGCTCTCGCCTTTAATTATTCCTATTAATCATATTTTATAACTTCGTTTGGCACTTCGTTCGAACGAGTAAAGAAAAGGTCGTTATTTCGTCGATAATGTAGGATTCTATCGTATCGACTATCGATAACATCTAACTAGATTGCTAGATATCTCGTTGGAAAATTGATATCGATCACAAATGAAGAATTCCTCGATTACGATTCAATATGCAAATTCTATTTAACGAATATTATTTATGTAGGTGTAACCCAGCTTTACCTAAGCAGCCCAATTCGTCTTCTCCGTGGGGACAATCGAAATACCCGTCGCAAAATCTCTCCTGAGATATTCGATCCCTACAAGAACACGTGGCCTCGTCGCTCGCATCGCTGCAATCCACTTGACCGTCACACCATTGCGATCTCAGTATGCATCGTCTACCGTCACGGCATCGAATCGTGTTGAACGGACATATTCCGTAGTATTCTAACGTGACACGAATGAGAAACACGTGTTATTAATCAAGAAACCTAAATCCGAATCCGAGACGAGCTTCAAACTTTTATGACACTGTTTTCGATGTCTATTCGAGATGTAGGAATTGGTAGTTGCAACGGTAACGATGGTGGCTATTACAGTTCGTATGAAACAGTGCCTACCCAGTGATCGTAGATCGTACGACGCATTCCTTGTTGCGTCACTCTGCCTCGTCTCGTCCTTTTTCTCAGAAACGTGAGATCTCTGGTACTCTGACACCCCAGGTATAGCCGGGAACTGGAATGTCGGTACAGGTATATAAGTGCAATAATAGGGTGGCTTTGCGGATGCACTCGTGTCACCGTTGAAAGATGTCTGATGACCTGGGAACATGGGGAAATTCTGCGTTCCAGGTCCCGTTGGACCAACTTTCAGGCCAGCGGGTAGCCCAGAGTGGCCTGGATAGGATTGCATTGGCAAGAATTGTACGTTCTGTGCCTGAATTTGCACATAATTTGGCACCTGGTTACCAGAATTCTGGAACCCTAACGGCTGTTGAAACACGGACTCCGCGTAGGGAACAGCTGGACCCGATGCAGGATACGGAACCGAACCAGACGCGAATTGCTTTCCGGGTCCAGTGTTCACATGTGGTCCATAGAAACAGACCTGATGAGGCATCCAGGACATGGTAGGGGTCAGTTGTAGTTGTTGAGTGGATTTGATCGTTTCCGCTGTTGGGATGATAGCCTGCGGGAAGTCGATCTTCCCTTTTGTCTGGATACGATCGTTCGAGGTGATCCTGCTCTGGACGTTCTGGCGAGTGATTGATTTCCTGGGAACCTTTGAATCTGAAAACAATCGTGCGATTTATCGTTTCGAGACGGTGCAAATCGAGATCTTCGAGATCTCACAAACTGGTACATCGTTCTTCGTCGTCGATCGAAATATCCGAACGTAAGAATTCTCGCGGGAGAGAAAGACTCTATTTTCCGAAATCGAAAGTTCGAAAGATCACCTATAATCGGTTCCTTCGTCACCGGTGCGACTACTTTGCACTTAGAAATTTGAACAAATCGTAAAGAACGATGCAATTGAAATACACAAGTAGTGGTGAATTTACCGTTTTCGGTTCTCTCGTTCCCTTCGTTCGGTTCCGTGTGACCTTGATACGAAGGATGCACCGAAGGATGCATCGAGTCATTTGCAATTCCTGTCACGTTGTCTCCGTCTAACCTGGCCGTCACGTTCGCGGCAACAACTGTCTGCTCCATATCATGGATTCTGTTCGTCCGATTCGTTGCGTCTTCCGGCTTGAACATTTTCGTTGTGCTCTCTGTTGCATTAATCATCTTCGCATCCGTGAATACAAATTCGTATCCCGTAGTTTTGGCCATCGACGAACTTGTTCCTGGTCTGTTTGTAGTCTGGCTCGAGTCATCCTCCCGATGAGTGAAAATCGACGTGGCTGGTGGATGAGTGCTTTCATGGTGGTACCCTACCTCGGTGTATTCGGTGGTGTCAACGTTCGAGTTCTTGATCTCGACGCTTGGTACATCGTTGTCCAGTAACTTCAGCATGATTTTAACGTCATTCGCCAGCTGTTCGTGATCAGACTGCCCGTACAATGGATGATCGTCAACGATGTCTTCGGAACCAGACACGTCGATGAACGTTATCGAGTCGTTCTTGCATTCCAAACACTTGATCAATTCAATGACTGCCGGTCTGGACTCGTTTGGATTTGTGGAAAAATCCTTCAGTAGTGCCTCCAGATGAGGCATACTATCATTGACGATACTTGCGATCGCACGGATCGAGTGGATGATCGACTTGCAGTGCTCCATGTTCTGCCCGCAAGGAGTGATTGCATCTCGCCTGCGACGATCCCGATGCACTTGCGACAATACCGATTTCCATTTGGGATTTTTATCCATTAACTGAATATTGTAGATAAGTTCGTCCATGATTTCCTTGTCTGATTTATATTCGTAATTTTCCAGAAAGGATTCACTCATCGCTGACTGTTCGCGTTGATTACTTTCATCTAATTCGGTTTGGTAGGAATAACCTATTGCAAATTAAAATAGATGTGAAACGATGCGAGGTGCATCGACGATCCACGAGAAACTTTTACTTCAGGTTTAGGAAAACTTTATGTTTTCGTTCCAAGGGTGCAGTATCACGACACGCTTTGTGGAAGAATTTTAAATATGTTTTCTCCAGCGTGGGTCACAGATGACCCATGGCGGATTTTTCGCTTAAATTGATATTTTAATTATTAAGAAACATATAATATCATGGTGCACACTTCGTGAAATAATTTTAAGTAAGTTTTGCGCTGTGTGGATCATCGTTGCTCTACAGAAAAGTTTATTTAAATCAATGTTCTCGTTATTGAAAAGTATAGCAATGCTTAGGAACATTATTACCGTACAATTATTACGTTCGATGGGAACAAGGTTTAAACGAATTAGAGACGGGGTAAGTCTGATTAATTAATTCGGTTAAATGTTTGCAAACCTGACGTGAGGATTAAACACAGCATGGTTAAAGCGAAGCATAGAATCAATATCGCGAACATAACTTCGGGCAGGAAAATTAATCGGTGACGTTTTAAGTAATCCCAATAAATGCGAATGCCCAAGCTTTTGTTGCATTTTTTATCCGTTGTTGAGTTGTCTGAAATTTGAGTTCAACGAGTGTAATTAGAAGTCTATTATCGATCGTTACTTAATATCGATATTATTAATTATTTGAAACATCAAAAGGAACAAAGCATACAGAATTACTTAATATCGATATTATTAATTATTTGAAACATCGAAAGGATTACTTAATATCGATATTATTAATTATTTGAAATATCGAAAGGAATAGGGCACACAGAATTACAAATGGACGAATTTACACACCGGTTTTCGACACTGTTAAATTCTCGTCGCATTGGGCATTGATTCTCGGCAGATCCTCTAGCTTCGAGATTGAGATCTTGAATTCGTTGTCCATGACGAGGGATTCGTGGAAGACCTGAATAAAGACGGAAGAGACGTGACAAGGTACCAAAGTATTCTCAAGGCAATTAACAAGTACTCAACGGCATCGAATGCCATTAAAACCGCTGATAAAGGGTGTCAGGGTGTCAGGGATAACGATCCTCGCGGATGTCGAAAACTTCAACGACTTCCGCAATTGTTCGATAATTAATTTCTAAGAACATCGTACATCGGCACTTTTTTCAACTTTCACGGTCATTCATAACTATATATGACCAACAAAAATCAATAACTCGTGTACCATCGGATTTGGAAAACTCTCCTCGATTATTTAAGACCAAACCGAAGACCCTGTCGATTTTTAATTTTCACGTGATAACTGATTGTGCTCGATAATCCTCGGTGTTTGCAAAAGTGTGTGTTTTTCGAAAACCTAGGATGATGAAGCAATTCTGCTTCTGGATTCGTGTTTAGAACGATAGATACTGTAAGAATCGCCCAATGAATGATGCAAAACAGAAAAAAAGTTGTAATTTGTTGCACGGTGCAATTCAACGCCCAAGAACACTTCGCTCTCGTTGAACACACTTATCGAAGTCTCTGTGGATCCAAGTGCTCCGATTTGGAGTGATTTCTGATTTCTTTTCCAATGCAATGCTTCGAAATAACGCAGAGGAGTACTCACGCTCCGCAAGCTCTGAAATCTAGTAGATTCTTCCTAGTAGATCGTTTCCATTCAATGAACCATGGATGGCCTGTCGTTGAAAGAGTTGTTCTCGTCAATGGTCCGTGCATTCGGCGCTGTCGACACGGAATAACCATGGATACGCCAAAACGAACCATACTTTGCATGGAATGTGTCAGCAATATCAGCAATGAAACTCGGGCAAACGAAATTTCATCATCACCAACGTGAATGAACGCGTCGATATCATTTAACCGGAAGTGTACTCGCACACGTGCCAATCAAATTTTAGGAAAGTATATTTCGAATCTTTTTTCGAAAAATTGACAAATAATAATCATACGTAGTGTCGTTGCTTTGAACACGTTGATATTATTATATAAAAATAATACATACGTATATAGTGCAATTATTTTACGTGGATCAGGTCTTTACGTAGCCAAGATACTCGAGTATTTGGGAAACGATAATTGTACGTATACGTTAAATGTGAACCAAGTGGAGAATCTGCAGACTTTGAACAAAAAACGATATCTCAAAATAATGATAACAATTCGATAAGACATTTAAATTTTACAATTCCTTTTCCTTTAATTACACTCACGAAAATAAAAAAAATAATGCATCAAGGGTAAGAGAATTAATATTTTTCACTAGAAACTTGAGATCTTTTATAAGAAATTAGTTTATCAATATCGGATGTAATTTTTTGTAATTCATATTTTTAATATAGATGTTAAATATTCATTTTTAAATCGTTCACTGTATGAAGTTCTATTGGTTTTTAAAAACGAAGATAATTATATGTATTTAGTATGTACTACCAAACATTGCCAAACTTCTTCTAACAAACATCCATACACATTTCAATAAAATTTTTCTTTTAGTACTGTGTTGCACTGGATATCGAACAATTCCATTTGAATGTTGCTTTCAACTTTTTCGACGTTAAAAGAAACCGGAATATTAAATAATGGAAAATTATTTTCACATGCTATGAATCCTTCGAATTGATTTTTAAATTGAAATAATAATTATTGGATATTTAAACCATAATTCTTACAATCGCGACTGTTATATAATTCTTCATAATTCTTGTCAATAATTGTTTTAATAAAATCAAATTTCAGGCTTCGGGATGCACCCTAGGGACTTACGGGCCGTATGTTTAACACTACTGCTCTACACGAATTTTAAATTCCTAGTACTGGTGATATTCGACACGAATAAACTGGTAGAGCTCAATACAAGCATTAATTGTGATATAAAGGGTGTTTCAGAATAAAGGTGAAAAAATTTAGTGGGTAATGCCTTGCATAATGATTATCAATATACGAAGCACGTCTAGAAGACTTTTTGTTTCGTTTTAAACTCGGGTTAAAGAAACACAAACAGTGGTGGGGATGACTCCTGATCGCGAATCCGAGTAACAAATTGCATCAATAACCGAGGCATTAATACAGTTACTCGTAAATATTGAGAAACAGCGCCTAGTCTGTGTAGGGTGAACATAACTTTAGATAGTTTACATACCTTAAATTCTCTGGTTATCAAAATAGGTTAGACACACGAAATATATTACAATTATTATGATAAGTTAAATATTTTTTAATTTAAATTCACATGTTACTACAAGACCCAGTACTGTTATTTCATCTGCTCTCGGATTTAAAATGTAAAAATATAAAATACTTTAGACACACGAGATATATTACAATTATTGTGATAAGTTAAATATTTTTTAATATAAACTCACATGTTACTATAAGAGCCAGTATTGTTATTTCATCTGCTCTCGGATTTAAAATGTAAAAATATAAAATAGGTTAGACACACGAAATATATTACAATTATTATGATAAGTTAAATATTTTTTAATTTAAATTCACATGTTACTATAAGACCCAGTACTGTTATTTCATCTGCTCTCGGATTTAAAATGTAAAAATATAAAATACTTTAGACACACGAGATATATTACAATTATTATGACAAGTTAAATATTTTTTAATATAAACTCACATGTTACTATAAGAGCCAGTACTGTTATTTCATCTGCTCTCGGATTTTAAATATTTGTTACATTTCTTTTAATCGATTGTGAGGTTAGATGAACAGTGATAGTATATATCTGCACGTTTACACCATGGTTTCCAATATGCTGAAAAGATGCTTCAAGATAAAGGTAGGAGAATGTGAATGTATATAGTTACTTATAAAAGTGAAAACCTATCGGCATAAGATTTGCATAACTTAGATTTCCTAGATGTACCAGATACATTACAATTGGATTCCTCGTAAATTCTACAGATCAACGGTGTAAGACATCGAGTCTCATTATCGGCAGAAATAATCTATTAATCACTGACAAATTGTAATTTAAATGAATAATCTATAATCGCAACATTTTTGTTTTGCATTTACACAATGAGAAAGGAATATTTGCAAAGGATACGTAGTACCACACCGGAAGGAAAATTGTTTATTCCACTTATTGAAAAAATGATTTCGAATTGATTTCACTTTCGTTGCGAAATCTTTTGGTTCTTTTGTACGCAAAATGCTGCGTTTACTTTTCAAACACGGAAATGCATGTTTTCGCCATATTTCAGATGTAATAGGATTCCCGGTGCCAAGTTTTTGATCATTGTCTGCGTATGCGACAGCCAAAAATGTGCAAAATTGGCGCATACTCGACGATGGACCTCGATACCTCGATATATAGAAGTAAAAAATACGAAATTTATCATATTCCGAAATTATCGGTATATTGCCCAATATATGTACTTTAATATAAAATTTGACAAATTTATTCACAAGTTTCTCAATGTACGGAATTTAAAAATAAATATCTTCAAGGTCAGGGCAATACTGATACAAACATTATGTTGAAAAGTCTGTTCGTATTCTACAAATAAATATTACGTTTTTCAGTCGATTATTTTTATCTGTCGAAAGAAATGAATTCTCGCGTACGATAAAAGGAAAAATTAGTGGTTAATCGTTGGCCTATCTAAACGACTATGCAAGTTTCTTCTGCTCGTTAAACCTTTCTGATTTTTATTTGATTTAACGCTGACGCACAGTGAGCGTGTTATGAAAAAAAAAAAAAAAAAAACAATCTTTTTATCTGAAACGGGTTCGCTGAGTTCGTGTCAACACAATGTAAAGTTTAAAAAATATTTTTGGTGGTGTTTCACACTTGACAGATTTTCGATTAGCAGATGACGACACAATCTATTACAGAATGAAAAAATGTTGTATTTGTCTCATGGGCTGCAACGAAAAATATTCACGAAGCAGAAAGAAATAATTTTTCATGCTGATACTAATTGACTTAAATTCCATCAACGAGACCACATCCAGTGAAGTAATTGAATTTCTACGAACCAACGAGCAGCAAAATTTCTCGTTTCTATTTTCGAAAATTGTTAAACATGCTCGTACAGTACTTGGAATGTAATGTAATTAAGAGTGCTTCGTATTGTACTGTTTGTAATTATTTAAACAATTTTATTCATTATTATTTTTCCATTTCGACCGTTAATGGTGCTATGGAACTAACAATTTACCAGTCGACAAGAATAAACAGAGACTAAGCTCTCGAATGAATTAACAAATTACGAACAATAGTATAGTGAATACTGATTACCAAATTATGTCACTATATTATTATACCGACTTCTAAGTTAGGCCACTATGTTACTATACTGAATACGACCAAAAATATAAATTTAAATCGAAATTTATATTTTAAATATAAATTTAAAAACGGTAATTAATAAATTACTAACTCGGATATTATATTGATTAATAATTGAACCACTGAAAAATGATTGTACTTATTAAATCATTAGTCTGTACCCAGTAAGTAACTACTAACATAGTATCCTAGTAACATAGTAACTACTGTATCCCAGTAAGTAGCTACTAACATAGAAATTATACATTATATAGATTACGGAATAAGTAATCAAATTTCCATCTAATTAGCTTACTGATCTACCTAGTTACCATTTAATGCCACTAGTTCTAAGATACAAGTGAACAATCCATAATAATTGAGCAACTGAGCAAGTATGCTAACTACTAACTCGCTGTAAAGCTACTTACCCAGTTCATCGGACTGTCTACAAATTATTAACTCGTTACAAAAATTACAAGATCATCGGCCTATTTACCAGCTACTGTACTAATTAATTAATTAGCGAATGTTTCACAGGAGTAGAGATTCTTCAACCAAGGCTCGACCACCCACGAAGATTTATACTTCATAATATAGTGTACTAAACCACTATACTAACTCGCTATAAAAATTACTATCTAGATTATTAATCTGTCACTAACCATATTATAAACCACAGTTAAACTTATGTTTAACTGTCCTACCTAATTACTGTTCAATGTCACCAGTTCCAAGGTGCACAAATAAATTAATTAAAAACTCTCTATTAAAGATACTATCTAGGTTACTAATCTCTCTACAAACCAAACTAGAGACAAGACAGTTAAACACACTTCTAACTGTCCTACCTAAGTACCTAATTACCGTTCAATGTCACCAGTTTCAAGGTACACAAATAAATTAATTAAAAACTCTCTATAAAAGATACTATTTAGGTTAGTAATCTCTCTACAAACCAGACGACAGACCAAACAGTTAAACACACTTCTAACTGTCCTACCTAAGTACCTAATTACCGTTCAATGTCACCAGTTTCAAGGTACACAAATAAATTAACTAAAAATTCTCTATAAAAGATACTATCTAGGTTATTAATCTCTCTACAAACCAGACTATAGACCAAACAGTTAAACACACTTCTAACTGTCCTACCAAAGTACCTAATTACTGTTCAATGTCACCAGTTTCAAGGTACACAAATAAATTAGCTAAAAATTCTCTATAAAAGATACTATCTAGGTTATTAATCTCTCTACAAAGCAGACGACAGATCAGACAGTTAAACACACTTCTAACTGTCCTACCTAATTACCTAATTACCGTTTAATGTCACCAGTCCCAAGGTGCACAAATAAATTAACTAAAAACTATCTATAAAAGATACTATCTAGGTTATTAATCTCTCTAGAAACCAGACGACAGATCAGACAGTTAAACACACTTCTAACTGTCCTACCTAATTACCTAATTACCGTTTAATGTCACCAGTCCCAAGGTGCACAAATAAATTAACTAAAAACTATCTATAAAAGATACTATCTAGGTTATTAATCTCTCTAGAAACCAGACGACAGATCAGACAGTTAAACACATTTCTAACTGTCGTACCTAATTACCGTTCAATGTCACCAGTTCCAAGGTGCAAATAAACAATCACCGCACCAGACGTACCTAGTCTTGTTACGTAGAAATGATTTCAGCCGCTGTAACGCGAATCATTGCGCAACACGGTTCTTTTACTTTCTCTTGCAACTGCTCGGCTCGCTCGGCCGGCAATCGATGAAAGTGACAGTCCGTGTTCTAACGTTAGCTCGGCCACGTTCTCCTAGAACACCGATCGTCCGTTCCATATTTTGCCCCCTAGACCGATCCAAGGAAACAACCATCGGGAGGATCCGTGAGTACGCGTCAATTGGTCCCGTCGGGCCCAACGGTGCCAATTTCCGGTGGCAATTCTGCCATGTTGATCGAACGTGACCCAGAAACAGGTAACTTTCAAGGCTACCGAACTAGTAACGCGCGCGACACCCGTGACTCTACGAGACACCAAGTGCTTTCCGTTGTAATCCTCGTTGGTATCCTTCGCGAAGATCTCGTAAATCGCCAATCTCGCGATCACCAGGCTGCATCCTATAGAGTACTTCGATATACCTCTGATCGTCCCGACACGCGATGATACCTGTGACTACCTGCGACACCTTTGGCCCTCACTGTTCTCGGTCCCTTTAGTCGAACGCACCGGGTTTCGGGATACGAATCGTCATGACGTGACGGTCATACGAACTCCAGAACACAGTACAGGGAGATGACGGAACTGTACGAAGAAAGTGTTGCGAGTTTCACGAGGAAAGTGGCCGCAATACGGGAACCGGTCTCCTTGCTGAAAAGGGATTTAACAACGAAGTGGATGCTACGATCTTTTCAACGACGTTGCCTCTGATGATCTCGGTAAGCATAGATTTTAAACAGTGTACTCGATGGTCTTGGGTTCGGTTCTTTCTGGGTGAATTGAGTTGCTTTTGAACAGGGACGAGGTCTTCTAGTACTCGTAACGTTGATTTGTACACGTCAAGAGGCGAAACATCACGTGGACTTGGAAGGATCGTTCCTACTGGTAGCGATGGAACTGACACGACGTGTGTTTCGGTGATAGTGAGAGATCACACTTTCGAGTCATCGGAAGTAACGGAATGGGTGATGATATCTGTCAGACGTACTTGGTGACTTTTTCGTTGAACTTTCATCGAAACAGAAAATTTATATAAAGTTTGGATTGGTTGGGTCGAGGGTTTGGTCTCAGTATGCTCGAAATAGCTAAATGTAGCAAAGTTTAAGGATTTGAACTAGCAACGAGCACCTCGTTGGATTAGTCCCATCGCTATCTGCTGAAGTGAGAAAAATTAATGAGAATTGTGAATTCATCTTAAGGAACGAGAGAATATCTTAGTCAAGGAGAACCGGGAGCAACGGGACATTAGTCACTTTCATCCATACAATACTCTATCTGCATTCAGGCCTTCGACTTTGTCGTTTAAGCTGATTCGAAGATTCTCTCGTATTCGGTTGCACAATTGTGGGGTTTTTTTTTTACGGTTTTACGCTTTAAGAAAATGCTCGGTAATTGCGAAATATTTCACTTCGATTGCGGTAATGATGCGTCGGACGGTTGGAAAAATCAATCACTTGTTACTAAAAGAACACAGTAAGTATTACACTTAATTACTCACACAATTTCGTTATTATTAACTTAATAATAATATAAATTAACTTAATGATAATTATGAATAAATCTAATAATAAATCTAACATTAAATTCCATAATAAATCTAACAATAAATTCAATAATAAATCTAATAATAAATTCAATAATAAACCTAACCATAAATCAAATAATAAATCTAATAATAAATCAAATAATAAATCTAACAATAAATTCAATAATAAACCTAACCATAAATCAAATAATAAATCTAATAATAAATCAAATAATAAATCTAATAATAAATTCAATAATAAATCTAACAATAAATTTAATAATTCAGCGCGAGTTATTACATTTATTGTAAAAGTGCAATTCGTGCAAGAGAAAAGCGATCGCATTAAAGAGCTAAGTAATAATTAGTGCTAAATTGTACATTATTGTGCAAGAGAAAAACAATCGCACTAAAGAACCAAGTAATAATTAGTGCTAAATTGTACGTTATTTTTCTATATTAGTTCGTCTTGCATGAATATATACTACGAGTATGTACTATGTATATATACTATAATATATACTATGATATATACACGCTTGAATCTCTTGTGCACCGAAAAGAACCTTACGAAATGGTCAGAATAAACAGAAACTGCTTCTCCTTTGTTCTGAACAAAAATGACAGCTGTTTATTTTTGTCACTGGGATCGTCCGCCCACCACTATGGTTAAAACCTCTCGCAGATCCGGACACCTAACACGTTAAACGCCACGCTAGTTTTCCATACTTATGGATATCTTCTTTTCGAACTATAGTGAAAAATGTTAAAATATTCTCCAATTTGATCGATGTCTTTATTATCTCGAAACATTACCAACGAGAGCAATGCTATTTAAAAGTCGACAAGTATCGGAGTACGTGTCTTGTGAGCGTGTTTAGTAAGTATTCGTAACTTCGGAGCGCCGGTTCCCAGGGCACACCGTGGCCGTTTAACGTGTTAAATACCAATCTCTCGACGCGTCTGTTTCGGATACGACGATCAGATGAGTAAGCGGTCGAGCAACACGGGTGCAACCGTACGGATCGCGAGCACAATCACAAGGGAAAAACACGAGACACAAACGAAGCGTGTCACGACGACAGAGCAAGACAACTCTACCCATGAGAATTGCCGTAGGATCGTTTCCGTTTCCCCTTCTCGAGTCGCTGGCCACACTAGTCCAAGCGTATTTCACGCTACGAACCGAGTCTTCGTAGGGACGGCCTGGCGGACCGTGCTGCTGGTCGCGTCTGTGTCGCGCTCTTTCTCTCCGTTTTCGATCGGTTTCGTCCAACGAACCACGTGCCGGTCTGTCACCGTTTCCTCGTCTCTCCTGTGTCCGCGATTCTGGCAATCATGAGTTGGAATCTGTAAGCGGTGTGAGTACGGTTTCAAGTTTCATTCGTTGTATCACTGGGAGAAGTATTGTCAGCCCATGCAAGCATGCCTTTATTAAAACCAAAGTTCTCGTTAAACGTATTTCGCTCCTCTTCAATTATCTACTATTGTACGATAAAATTTTGCTCTTATACAATGAAATTAAAAATTCTTCGCTTATGTACATACATTGCACGCAAAATTTTCTTTTCGTGTATGTAAATATGCGTACCATGTAAAAGGAAAGTGTATGGAATCTTACTATTTCGTACAAGGCATAACAAAGTTAACAAAGTCACGCTTGTCCATTATACAATAAAATTAAAAATTCTTCGCTCATGTACATACATTGCACGCAAAATTTTCTTTTCGTGTATGTAAATATGCGTACCATGTAAAAGGAAAGTGTATGGAACCTTACTATTTCGTACAAGGCATAACAAAGTTAACAAAGTCACGCTTGTCCATTATACAATGAAATTAAAAATTCTTCGCTTATGTACATACATACATTGCACGTAAAATTTTCTTTTCGTGTATGTAAATATGTATGTACACCATGTAAAAAGCAAAGTGTACGGAATCTTATTTTATACGAGGCGTAAAACGGTTAACAACGTCACGCATGTACGAACTAGCAACACCTTTAATTTCTTTCAACAAAGGAGCACTTGTATGAGTCATTTCGTTCTCTGTACTGTTTGCATTGTCGATCGATGATCGTGCTACGTTGCATAATTGTAATAATCGGCTGGTAGAATTGTATTCGGTTTTGACGAGACTGGTGTGTGTCGTTCTCCAATCACATTGTTTACTAACATCCTAACACGTGCCAACGTACGATCTATTTGTAAAATTTGACTTTGAGAGATAAGAACTGTGCGACTATCGTCACCTGTGCGACGATATCTCGTTCACACTTGAATCTACATAAAGTGTATTATTCTTTTGCATAAAAACAACAAACCGTGCGCTTCAAAATTGTTGCCCGGTGTGCAGTGAGCACACAATGTTTATCTATCAGTATTTATCAATGTTTCATTAACTGGCCAATATCGCTTATTAAGTGCAGTGGAAAATAACTTTACTAATGTATACTAATGCGTATTAACACCAACCGGAATTGGAATGCTTTAAAATGTTTCGTGAACAATTACGTGGTTATTGTTAAATATCTTTATCATCCCGTGTACGAGTAGACATAGCAACACGAATGTATACAAAGAAAAAATGTAATCAGAGCACGTACAGGAGCAAATGGCGAGATGTAGCATGAAATACTGCTATAACCTCAATATGTAATAATACTGTTATAAAAACATAACCTAGATATATAAACATTTTTGATCGTTAAAATTTTTCACACGAAACCTATCATTTTTTAGTTCAGCGTTCTCAGGCCTACATTTGTATAATACTTTTTTCTCACTTTCGGTTATAGAAAGTACCGGTACGGTTTTATTTATTTTTTTCTTCTTTTCATTCGGAGACACCTTGTACAGTCGATGGTGAATCTATTTCTCGCGTGTCGCTTGGAAAATTAAATAGACGACGATCTTTTTCAAGAAGTCTCGTCGTTGAATCGACAACGTCCTTTATCTCGCAATGTCGGTGATTAACACTTTGCTCGGTCGTCTAACGAAAAATATACACAGTATCGGCCGAAAAATCGGCATCGTTGAAAAGTGAAAGCGTACACTTGCTACGCAATCAAATGTATACCGTCGAAACCCTCCAGCATCCATCTCAGTATCTCGCCGACCGATCTCGGTGTTCGTTCGTGAATCGCAGGAAAGGATACGTCTCGATCTATCGAAATTTTCAAAAAAGTTCTACCGTGATAAATGAAATATCTTGCGTTCCAGCGCCGAGGAAAGTTAAAGTACTGACATTCTTTGTGAGTAATTGATCGAAACTGGTCGATTATGATTAATTTTCATTAAGCTAGACAGTGTCGCAAACTGAAAATGGAAAGATCGGTAAGGACGATGTAACGGATTCTGAATTTCAAATTCGCGACATTTCTTGAACGAAGAGTATACATATATGTCGAAACAGTGGCAAAGAAAATCGAGTAGGAAATTCGTGTTGTTGATCACGATGAAGACATCGATAACGAAGATGTAATTAATTCGATTTTTAATTCCTGGCAGATTTAGACTCACAGAAAGTAGATCGGAAGGTAAATCGTTCGAGTAGTGTGAGTCGAAGTCGAGTAAAAAAATTCACGACATAGTTAATCGTCCTGTCGAGACGAAGAAATCGGTAAAGAAGAAATAACAGAGTACCAAGCAAAATGGAATAAAAAGATTCGCAGTATGGTTAATTGATAGTTAATTGTGATGTGTATATCGACGATAAGGGAGCAAGAAATTTCGATCGTAATCGTTACGATATTTTTTGATCCAATAAGAATACAAATCGATCTCATTCGATCGATGAAAGTCAAAACAGAAAATGAAACTTTAACTTTCGATTTACTACAAAGGTACAAATTTCTACAAAAGTTTCTCATTGATCAAATATTCCCAAGATCGTATTTACCAATTCAAATCGCAATTGTCTTCTAAATTACCAAAGGAACTGTTACAGTAGGTCAGGACGAAAGATCGACGCGGTCGATCTTATCTGAAAGAATCTCATGGATCGGAGATCTAACATGGTCGACTTTGCTTCCTGACATATTCGGAGAAAACTCTCAGCCATAAGCTACGCGTCCATATATAGTACATACAGAGTGTTCACGTTATTAGTTCCCAGCATTTGTCTCGCGGATGGTAAATTTCAAAGGAAACCGTAAAAGCAAAGAGTTTTACGGTTTTTTATGCACAATACAACGATCGAGACAAATTTTGTTGAAAATGTATAACAATTACCATGAAATAATCATTTTACGACTTTCTCAAAAATTAATTTCTATAACTTTCTTTACATTTCATAATATCTCCTACTGATATGAATTCAACGACCTACTGCATGGTAAGGTTTAATAAACAATAGAGACTGAAACAAAGAAAATATTATTCAAGAAGTTTCTAACGCATTTATTTAATATCTTGTCAATATTTACACATTGGACAAGCTTACAGAATATTCATAATATAATTTTCAGTTTGTACAAGGCATTTCTCTGTTTTTGTAATTGCACATTTTTGTATTTTTGCATCGACAACGACATTCGTTTCTATTACTTTTCTTTTCAAGTTGTTCATATCTTTTTGCGATGTAACGTAAATAACAATTTTAAGATAATTTCGCAAAAAAAAATCCATGGTTGTTGCATCCGGCGATCAAGGTGGTTATTTCACAGATCGACTAATTCCTATTCATTTATCACCGAAACTATTATTTAAACATTTTTTTTATGTCTCTCCAGTCATGAGGCGGTACCCCATCCTGTTGGAAATACACATTTTATATACCACACAATGACAATCCTTCTTAACGATTGAAAATATTGTACCTAAAAATTCGAAGTAATTGTAACCATTTAACGTTTGTAAAAATACGATCGTAATTATAACGCAATTATAACTTAATTATAACGCACCGAACGTTGATACGGAGTTAATTTTAAAAATTAATTGTTACTTTTAATCGTGAATTTTTAGTGCTCCATATATGTGTACTCTGATAATTTGGTAACATTAATTACTGTTCAAAAAATCTTCTTATAGAAATTACCTTCGTTGTCAATGTTCTTCAATATTCAATTACAAAATTGCATACGCCATTGTATATCACTTTCCATGTTATTTATTGCATTATAAAGTATTCAAAGATTTTTTTATCGCGTGGTTTTAGAATCTCGTGTACTGAACCTACAGAAATATTACATAACGAAGCAACTTTCCATATTGAGGTAAGAAGATTTTGTTCAAAGTACGAGAGAACCTCAAAGAATATTTTTGACTCGATTGTAACTTTTTTTTACTAAAAAAAAATTTTCCATTTCTTTGAAATGTTTTTTTATTTTTGTTTTAAAGCAAACTGCTCGTCACTTGGTTGTACGCTGGCTGAATATTTGTTTCTGTACAATAATACACATGTCGTTTCATTTTCATTGCATTTGTGACAAACACGTTGTATATTAATTTTTTCCACAAATATTGTTACATTGCAACGACAATATCACTAACCCCAAGTATTGCGCTAATTAATTACAAATACCATCTGCTCGAGTACCGATTATCGAAACAACTGATTTACATAACGCAGAATGAATCACAATATTGACTATGTTTTTGACCTTATCGTGTTGAATTTGTCTCGGTGACAGCTATCGTAAAATGTAAAAAAAAAAGAAAAAAAAAGAAAAAAATTACAAGTATCAATTCAATAAAAGCTGTAACATTATCGTGTCACCGCGACCGTTAAAAATTTTGTAAATTTATCTCGATCGTTGCAACTGTCAAAGAAAACAACGAGACTTTCTTTTTACATTTACGAGAAACACGTTGGGAACCAATAATATTTTATATTTCGATCGCGTTGTTATCAGGAATTATTTGTTTTGTTAGCGGATGCAGCCGGCGGATGTGGCCAAGAAATGCTAGAATTAAGATAAAACGTTAGAATTAAGATGAATTAGATCGGATGAAGCGTGGCGCAGTTTCTGGTTAATCGCGATACGTGATTATCCTTAATTGTCCCTGATAACGGATCACGCTGAAAAACGAGCGATTTCGTTACGCGACGAAGTTTTTTGTTTTTACGAGTGCATCTGTACGACCATACGTATCTATTTCCACGGTGATTGTATACAGTTTGTTCGAGAATAATATTGACACACCATGATACCTAACCCGGTCCGAACCTTACGTAGAATAAATCGGTAAATTACTTCGAGGTCACCACGATACCTAACCCAAACCTGACATTAAAGAAATAAACAAGTAAATTGATTCAAAGTCACTTTGCGTGTTTTGAAATCACCTGTCGTGTTTTCGTTTTTCTATCGTAAGAATATTTAAATCAGCCAGTGAGCGAGCTTCGCGCGATCCAAGGTCAACACCGATAACGAATATATTTGATTTGAATTTTCTTTTTTTTTTTTTTATTATTGAGTCAGATTTAAGTCAGATCTGGGTTACACTGCCTCTCGAGGAGCACAATCAAACACTACTGTATCTGGATTGAGTTAAAGTTGAGTCAACTGGATATCTTCATTGAAAAACACGCATAATAATAAATATTCAAAATCATAGAATCTTCAGTCTAAGAGTAACTATTTCCAATTTATGGAGAAATTCCAGATTATGGATGAAAATGGAGTATTCAAGGTGATAGGGTTAAACAGGGGACACCGTTTACAAAAATAGAAATTTTAAGCCCATGCACAATTAGTGGTTATTTCTGGAACACTATAAGATTGAGAACTAACGATCAAAGCAATTCGTATTAAAATACAAGCACGACGCGAACCAGTGAGTGTGCAATTTTTGCAAAGGTCGTTGTCTAAAACAATGAACATTCCTGTGACCGATAAATGGTACTATTCAACGCGCTGAACAAGCAGTTACGCAGCTAATATGGACTGTATCGCGAGTCGCCTAGACACATAATCCGATCACGTTACGGTCTGCTTACGCAAAATTATTTCAGACAAACGTCACACGAATTTGACCGTTCCCTTTGACGTCGCGCCACCTTCTAAAACAGTTATCACGGAAAGTGTCACGACTGTTCGTGTTCTCTCGACCGAATCTACCATAGCTTTGAAACAATGTCGTTCAGCTAGCAGAACGTGCAATCGCTGATCTTGATAAGCGCTTACGTGCACTAACGAACTCCAAAGAACCGAATGACAAATTAAGAAATCTCGACTTGAGAAAATATTACAAAATTCTAGTTTAAAATGAAACATTTAGTATGTCCAATCTAAATTGTAATAAACTTAACGAAATAATATTAAAAATTCTAGTTTGAAATGAAACATTTAGTATGTACAATTTAAATTGTAATAAACTTAACGAAAAAATATAAAAAATTCTAGTTTAAAATGAAACATTTAATATGTACAATCTGCATAAATTCTAATAGGCTCGGCCTGAAAGAATACTAGAAATTTTAGTTTAAAATGAAATATTTAGTATGCACAATCTAAATTGTAATAAACTTGACAAGAAAATACTAAAAATTCTAGTTTACAATGAAACATTTAGTATGTCCAATCTAAATTGTAATAAACTTAACGAAATAATATTAAAAATTCTAGTTTGAAATGAAACATTTAGTATGTACAATTTAAATTGTAATAGACTCGACGAAAAAATATAAAAAATTCTAGTTTAAAATGAAACATTTAGTATGTACAATCTGCATAGATTCCAATAGACTCGACTTGAGAAAATACTAAAAATTCTAGTTTAAAATGAAACATTCGAACTCAATCAGAAGAGACCTCTATGATAATACATACACACTTGCTCCAACACCGTCAAATCTCCTTATTAGCTTCATTTTGATTCCGGAGAATAGGAAAGTGTCAAGGAGGTCAATCCAAGTTCAAGGGGATAGAGACGATAGGTTGGCAGATTTTATTGAAAAATTGACTCGAAGGTCCTTTGCAATTTCGTTTCTCGACATTACGAAGCATTATACCCTCGCGAGCCTCTTATCCTTCGAAGTGGCAAGAAAAGCAAGAAGGGTGTAGTTCCACCGGACACATAATAGGCATTCTTAGTTCGACACATTCCAGGTAGCCATAATACCCATCGAAACTGCCTTTATAACCTTGGGCTGGTCGTATCGGAATTTCCAAAGTCTCGACAAAGTTTCATCCATCGAGAAAACTTTGTCGAATCATGTAAACGTTATATTTCGCCTACTTTGACGGCCAACAGCTGCGATTACACAATCAAACTACTTTTAGCCTTGCTAAAAAAGACATTAATTAATGTCTAAAGTGACAGTAAAGAATTTTTTCGTTTCCTCGCAAAATATTTTTGTATTGCGAAATACTTTGAGAAAATATATTGCTCAAGGTCGATACGTGATTTCATCTTTTATTTAACTGTTCGCGCACCACCAGTCGGTTTCACATCCACGAAACTTTAATATTCATACATCGTAGAAATTTTACTCGGTCTATTTTTTCAGTAAAAAGTCAACTCTTTTTCTTTGTGCATCAATTTGTGTACAAGCTAAAATGTTATCACGAAAACTAATTTCTAATTATTAAAATTTAACTCTTACCGATATTTGAAGGGTTAGATCCTAGACAATTCGAGGTATTATTTTATTTCCTATCTCAGTGATGCGAGCTCGTAGGTTTTTATTTTATAACTAACGTTCTTACAAATTCTTTCTCGGACGGTACATGTAAGCACCAACCTTAAGCTTATGTTCCGACGTATATCGTAAATTTTTCCAGAGGATTTGGACCCATAAGGTGCAGAAATGTTATACATAAGTTTTACACAAATCGTCTTATTTTAATCTCACCAATATATATGGTATTTATTTTAAGTCAGAATTCAACAACAGTGTTTTGGCTGCTCCTAGCTTCTTGCACATTTATTATTTCGTATTTACAATGTCTATATTTATACATCCATCTCTTCATACACGAGTAGCAAAAACGTTTAGTAATAATAGTAACAATAATAAAATTAGCAGAGAATAGTTATGAAACCAAAATTAAATTTAGTTAAAGTTTTAACAACACCTTAATCTTTTTTTTTGTAAAAAAACTATCTTAACTTAAACTAAAACTTTTTACACCCATGAAATTTAACCTGAAGGCTCAACGAACAATTTCAATATTTAGCTTTAAAATTATTTCCTATCATAAATCAAATCTCCCTTAAATAATTAATACTTATAAATATTACTGTACATTCTAAGAACAGTAACAGTATCGATAGCAACGACAAAATTGACAGGAACAGCAACAACAATAACAGTGACAATAAAAACTGCAACAAAAACAATAATAACAATATTTACTAAATGGAAATATTGTCAATATTACAAATAATGATCCTTCAACATTGACGGAATAACAATTGTATCAATTGGTACACCGACCAATTTACACGTCACTTGACATCCTCACGATGTCATCGCGTCACGGATTTGTTTTCATTCGGTAAACAATATCGTCCGTGCGATCGTAAGCATCGTTCGACTCGAGTAATGAGTTCCTCTCAAAGTTCGCGGCCTTATCGAAACGAGTAAAGCTCCGCACTAATAACGAGGTGAAGGTGGGACGAAGAAAAAGAATCTCTTATCTCGGTGATCGGCGATGATACTAAAACCATGGGAAAGGACAACACAAGACACAGTTGATTCTTTGATTCCAGCGCGATCAGACCGCTGGCCCAGAAAGCTGAATGGAGACACCGATCGCCAGACGCTCGCAGATCCTTGGATTGGTCTCGCTATGGCTCCTGCACGTCGCATTGCCCGGTGCGGTCGCATCCTACAGCATTGGCGTAGGCAGAGCTGACACCACCGGACCCACCGCCGAAATCAATTTTGTTGGTATCCCCTTTATCGATTTCATTTTCCGTACGGGTGCATAAACCGGCGCAATTTGGTATTGTCACGTGTACTATTGGGAAACGAGACCACGAGAACACTAACAGTAAGCCAAACGACGCGAAAGTAATCGATCGCCCGCTTCACCTAACCTCTTACACTTTTTATATTCTTGGTTGTCATTGGTCAAGTCGAATACGTCTTCCACTCGTCGCGTAATAAAGAAAACGAATGAAATATTGGGTCGTTCGGAAAGTCATTTTGTTTTTTTTTTTTTTTTTTTTTTGTGAAAATGAAACACGATTTTTTTTAGAGTGTGCAAACATTTTATTAAATTGTATATTCTCCGTTTTGGAAAACGAAATGACTTTCCGAACGACCCGATAGTATGCGACAGAATGAGACCCAACGACAGTGAACGACATTGGCGTAGACATAAACTCGGGATATTAACTATTGTTATGCCCTCGAGTTCAACGTGTTTGGAATGCCTGGTTAATGAGTTTGGGAAAGTTTTAAGAAGCTCACCGGATTTATTTACCGACTTTTACTGCCTTTTTCGTCACATTCGTCTGTACATTAATTTATACCGTGAGTTGTTACTAGAATTTTTACCAAGGTGTACACTATTAAGTCTTCAAAGAGGAAAATGAAACAGTTCAATTCGCCCAACAATGTTCTTAAGAAGATTTCTCCGAAAGTTTTGATCTGTTGCTTCGAGTATTGCAAATTGCAAGGAATCATTGTTTATTATAGTCAAGAGAGAAGTGTATCTGCTTTCCTGCTTTAAATTTCTTCATGGGTACATTGCTTCGCACCGTGAATGGTCTTAATGAGAAGAACCTCTTATCTTTAAGAGTGTAGAGTTACGTGCTATTCTATCGGTATTTAAAGTCAGTCGCTCGTTCTGCATTCAGAAATAATATAACGCAAGTAAGAATATTGAAAATTTCCTAACTAAAAAAATTGATTTTCGTTGTTTAATAATGTTCAATATTGTGTAATAATCATGTTGCAAATTAAAATAAAGTTTGATATCGTTTTATTCCTTGCGTCGTTTAGCTTGTGGATAGTGATTCATCCAATAGTACATTTATTACGTGTCTCGTGTAGATGCATGTGTTAATATACAGTAGTGGCTCTAAAAAGTATTCGTACGTAGTATAAGGAAATTCTTTTTACCTGTAAGATGATTTTAACGAAAGTTTATGTGCATGTAGAGCATAATAATGGGTTTATAGAGAAATGTTTTGTTCACAAGAAATTTCTTTAAGAAAGTGAAATCAAGTCTCGAAGGTTTTAATGTTTTTTTTTTTTTATTTTTTTAATGCATTTTTTCTTGGGACTTCTTTGCAAAACAGAATGATAGAACACTAAGAGCATTTTTCATGTGAAAAGTTTTGCTCTATTTCACACTGTTACGAAGTTGTATTTGAAAAATTGAAGAAAAAATGGCACTGTAAAGACTGATTTTACAACAAAAATTTTCTTACAAAAATATTCAGTTTTTAACGCTTTGTCGTTCAATTGTGAAAAAGTCCTCCGAAAGTATTGTATTAGAACGATAAAAAAATATTGAATTTTTCGATCTTAATTTTATCCTTTCGAGAACATTTTTTGTCGACAAAAAAATTATGTCATATGCCGTCCAGTGTGCTTTATATGTACACAAACTTTCATTAAAATAGTACTTGTAGGTTTAGGGAATTTCCTCATAATATAGTGTACAAATACTTTTTTAATTCACTGTATGTAGACACACATACGTCTATGTACAATTATACACCAGGTTATCCGAATTCTTGTTAGTAAGGTTCACACGACGCAGTTCGAGCTACCCCAATTTAGCGCTTATCTCACAATCTTGCGCACCAATGGGTTTGACAGCTGTGCGACAGAGTTGCGCAGTAATATTATGACTAATCATTCGAATGTCTATCTTATTTATTCGTGATGAGCTGCGCGAACTTTATAAAATTATATCGGAATAGTTCCTTACTTATTATTTTATTCATAATACAGTGTATATTTTTGTGTATTCCACATATTCTAATTGATAATGATAACATAGTGTAATAATTTGTTTGTTACACCATAGAAAAGGAAAGTACATTGTACACAGAGTAGTGTAAAAGGCGAGGTTCAACAGGTATTGATATTAAGCTTACGTTGTAATGATATAAGCAGATGAAGAGAATAAGAATAATTACAATAATAAAACAGAGTACATGTATAATAGGTTGCTCAATAAGTTTTGTCGTTCGATAAACTTATACGTATTGAATTAATTTCTTTATATATATGTATACTAGGTTGTTCAATAAGATTTGTCGAATGACAAATAATGTATATATATATATAAAGAAATTAATTCAATACGTATAATACATTTGGGTATATGTCGTCACATTCAAACGTATCAAATTTTAGATGCACGTATTAGAATTCGTTTTTAAAGTATCATAATAAATAATAGTTTTGCCGTAAGATTGATAACATTCGTTAAATGTTACATATCGTGTAGTTATTGCGGTAAGATATTTTGGAAGATTAGAACCATTCAGTCACGCGTTCAGTAGTACAATGATTATGCGCATCCACATCGCGCATCAAGCGTATAGTACGCGTGACCGAGGTGCATATGGAGATAGAGAAGGGGTAACTTGAGCTGATTGTGAGCCATTTACTCCTTATTGTTAGCTAGCAAACTATACACATACATAAATTTTATTAAACTTGAAGGAACAAGAACTGAAATTAAATTTCAAGTTCCTTGAAATTTTATTTTGATAATACTGTAATCAAATTCATACGTCGAAAAGGCCAATTCATTTTGAATTGATTCAAACGGTTCTCAGTTTAATAAATATTGGTATTGAGTGCTGCACTTGAAACGAACATATGACTACAGATCTATAGATTTGTTTGCCACCATGAAGATCAATACTTCTAATCTAGTTAATATTTCTAATCTAAACTAGAATGTTAATATTTACACCGAAGAAATAAATTCCGTCGAATAGAAATAAATACCAATGATGTGACATACGTAGATGTGACCAGAAAATTTGTATTTTTTATATTAAGTGACGAACGACGATTCGAAAGATTGTTTCTTTTTCAGATGGGCTATGCGAAAATCGATCAGAAGGGATCAGGACTCCATCTTCGAACATTCTCCCGCGCGTTCATCATAGATGATGGCGAGGAGAGGTTCGTCTTCGTCAGCGTGGACAGCGCCATGATAGGGATCGGCGTCCGACAGACGGTAATCCACTAGTTATCTTCTTTGTTTTATAATAATTTTCAATTCTTTAACGCAAGAGAAGTTTTCGAAAAAATAATCAATACTGAAGAAACTGATAACACTGATCGTATGATAAATATTTTTATATCGAAAGTTCTTGGTACTTACATGAAACATGGTACTTCATTGATAATAAATATTATTACTTAATTAAACAAAGTGAGCATCGTTAACTCGTGGTTAGTGGTATTTAGATTATTTGTTTCAACACTTTTTCCAATTACGGCTTGTTCTCGTCGAGTTAATCGCAACAAACTTGTTGTTCGTTGTTGTTACAGGTTCTGCAGAAACTACAGGCTCAGTTTGGTAACATGTATGCGGACAGAAACGTGATGATTAGCGGTACACACTCACATTCCACTCCAGGTGGATTTATGATGGACATGTTGTTCGATATATCGGTATTTGGATTCGTTAAGGAAACGTTCGATGCGATCGTCAATGGAATAACAAAGGTGATTTTCATACAAGCCACGTTAATCCAGAGGAATATAAAGTAATCGTAAATAATGAAAAATAGTAGAGTAGGTTTCAGTTGACGCTAAAATAAAATAAAATTTACTATATTTACATGATAGTATTATAAATGAATTGTCGAGGTTTTCCCGATGAAAATGAATCTAAATACGACCTAATTCGGATTATTTTTAATTATACATGTTCAGGGCAGGTGTTTTTAAAAAAGATTCAAATTACGTTTTAAACGTACAAGAAATAGTTCAAATGATGTCGTGTTTGTACTCATTTTTATCGGTAGAATCTTACCGATTGTTTAATAATATTGTCACGGAGATCTAAGGAAAAATATACAAATTTTTGTTTTTACTAGTGAATATATTGGGTTGTTCGGAAAGTCATTTCGTTCTTTTGAAACACGATTTATTTAGAGTGTATAAATGTTTATACACTCTAAAAAAATCATGTTTCATTTTCATCAAAAAAAAACGAAATGACTTTCCGGACACCCCAATATATAGTAAACATTAAAAAATTGATTACAAAATATGTCAATAATTCTTTCCCGAAATGGTTAATAATAATGTATCGTTACAAGAAATTGGTATTGATTGAAGTCCTTTTGAATCAAAAAAAAAAAAAAAAAAGTTTATTTCTGCTTATCTTATTAACTACATGTGGTAAATATTTCAGAGTATCGAACGTGCTCATAACGCTGTCGTACCAGGTCGTCTTTTCATCAGCCATGGAGAGGTCCTTGGTGCCAATATCAACAGAAGTCCTTCAGCGTACATGAACAATCCGAAATATGAAAGGGACAGGTAAGCAACTCCTTGACGAGTCAAGCAATGATCCTTTCATTGAAACTTTAATTGATTTTTTAAATTAATCAATACTTTTATTCTCAGATATAAACACGATGTCGATAAGAAGCTGACGCAAATCAAATTCATCGGTGTGGACGACAAACCAATAGGTGTCATTAACTGGTTCGCGGTACATCCAACTAGTATGAACAACACCAATCATCTGGTGTCCAGTGATAACGTTGGCTACGCCTCTATTCTTTTTGAGAAAGCGATGAACGAAGATTCTTTGGTCGGCAAGGTGAGACATTCTTCCTTGCATGTTGACTTATCAAATAATTACGAAGTAGTAAGTTGGTAATAATAATAATAATAGATGTCGTAGTGGCAATGAGGTAGATCAACTGTTTCATTTTTATGTACACTGTGTGCAAGATAGTTGAAGGTACTATATTACCTTCGTTTTATATTCAAATGAAACGAAATAATCGATGTAAGTCATGTCCTATGGGGACATCCTCAGTGTTTAGCTAGAATAGTTTAGCAAAAATTTAACCATCTACTAAGACTCAGTGATGATGTACCAATATGTCAGTTTCATCAAATATTCGAAGAACCAGTCTGATCAGTATTTAAAGATGATCTGTACTCACTAATTAGCTTTATTGGGAGTCTAAGGATGAAGTAATAATTATAACCAGTGATTTACTAATCTACTAGAGTGAGGTATAATATCGATGGAATGTCTTAATTGAGTTTTAATCGGTATCTAGTGATTCATTGATAAATTAGCTTTATTAGAGGTTATCTACTGATAACTTAGCTTTAACGAAAGTTTGAAATTCTACTATGACAAGAATGCAATGGTGACCTGCCGATCAGTTAGTTTCTTTATTAGTCTTAGGGCGCAATAATAATTGTAGAAGCTAGCTACATTCTCGACGATGGTATTTAGAGTTCTAAAGTTAGATCTAGATAGGTGAGTCAAAGACATTTACTCTTCGTTCTTTAAATATGAGCTCCACTAACTATTTTAGGTAAAATATACCAAGCAGTTTTATCTTATCACGTATCCTGAATTTTACAGTGTAGCACCGAAAGTAATTCTTCCTCTTTATCCTCTTGGAAATAATTTGTTAGATACTTCAATTGTTAATCGGTAGTTGTAACTCTTTGCCTCGTAATAACTAATTCACGAACAATGTAATGCGGTAATTATTAATTATTAATCTGCACTAATTATGAATTTTGGAAAATCCGCTAATGTTTTATCAGTTTTGTATGATTTATATAAAATATGTACCAAACACACGTACCTGTATAAAAAGTGAAAAGTACGTTTTACAATTTGAAGCTTTACTCCTACTGTACCAAAGAGCAAAATTAATTTTATATCGATCGAAAAATTGTTCAATTCGTTCTTTTGAAAAGATATCGATCGAAATAATTCCAAAATTATTTTCACGAATCGTAAGAATATTTTTAACACATTCCATATTTTTTGTTAAAGAGGAATATTTTTCGAAATTGAGAATAACAACAAAATTGTTCGATTTGACGTTTTTATCCTAATATCCAATTATAATGTATTATAACAATTTTTTTGGTACCAAAGAATTAAATGCACCGAGTAACTTTCATAATTATAAATCAATCGATTAAAATTATATCAGCAGTTGAATTTCGAATTTACGCAATGCTTGAAATTATGTCTACGCTCGTAAAAATTATAAACGCGATCTACTCAACGAACTCTTTCGGTCGGTGCCCTCGTTACACGAGTTTTGGACGTGTCATACTAATTAGTCAAATTGAGCGTCTAGTCGACCGACATATTTATGATTGGCCAGTTGTAAATAGTCGGAGTATTCGGTGTACACGTCCCTGTAAATACATATATAGAGGTGATCGAATATTATTACCGCGAAGTCACTGTTTCGATAATTAATTAATACTGTGTGGTAATTGACAACCGCGAAACGATGTTACGAATAATTTAATTAACCGATTTGCTGGACCTTTAGAGAGAAACCCATAGTTCCTTTGTTGTCGCGTTCTACGATCGCGCGAACGAACAAGTTTCGAGGTCTGCGGGAAAATATAACTTGTTTCGTGTCACAGTTACTTATAACAGATGAATAGTGAATCATTTGCATCGGTGATTACGTTTAGAAGTATTATCGAAGTAGTTTATTAGTATTGATAATCGAAAAATATTTGGAGAACCCGACAAATAATAGATTGTTCAATAAGTTTTGTCGTTCCATTAAACTTATAACAGTACTGTTTATTAAGTACTTCGATAAGTTTTAACGAACGATACAAACTATAAGTACTTAACAGTACTTATCGAACGATAAAACTCATTGAACAACCAGTGCACAGTATTGTGCACTTCAGTCAATTTATTAAATTATAATAATTGAAAGTATTATCATTAATTAATACCAGTATGTCTGTATTTATTTTATATTTTTTGATGTTTGCAAAGAGTGAAAAAATGTTAAAAATAGTTTAACGGTAAATACGAATGTATATAAAGGGGAGAGTGTAACGAAAATGTTTAATTTCATCTTTAAAAACGTGTAATAAATTAACTATAGATTTTTCAACGAAACTGTGCATTATTGTGCACTTCGGTCAATTTATTAAATTATAATAATTGAAAGTATTATCATAAATTAATACCAGTATGTCTGTACTTATTTTATATCTTTTGAGTTACGCATACAGTGAAAAAAAGGTTAAAAATAGTTTAACGGTAAATACGAATGTATATAAAGGGGAGAGTGTAACGAAAATATTTAATTTCATCTTTAAGAACGTATAACGACACAAATTATTTTTCCTCGTTGTTTCGTTGAAAAATCTATAGTTTCTTTAACGTGTAGTTTTTCGTACATTAAAATTTTCTACAAGTGTACAAATATCACGTCTAATAATTATC
Source organism: Ptiloglossa arizonensis (assembly GCF_051014685.1). Taxonomy (NCBI): domain Eukaryota; kingdom Metazoa; phylum Arthropoda; class Insecta; order Hymenoptera; family Colletidae; genus Ptiloglossa; species Ptiloglossa arizonensis. The sequence continues at coordinate 8,162,670 of NC_135048.1, read as the reverse complement.
CTATAGAATATCTGCAATAATGGTAATAGTCGAAAGAATGTTTAAGACATTAAAAAGAAACTATAAATTTTTCAACGAAACAATGGGGAAGAAAAATTTGCAAACACGAAAAGTGATTTAAGACAACGTGCGATTGTGAATGTACTGTGATATTCAATAGACGAATTAGTTCTAATAATACGTGTTCGTGGAAATTAGGGTTCATTCGTAGCGGCGTTCGCCTCCACTAATTTGGGCGACGTATCACCAAACACCCGTGGCCCAAAATGCGAATTCTCAGGGAAGAATTGCTCAGAGCAGTACACGTGTTCCGGGAAAAAGGAGATGTGTTTCGCCTCCGGGCCTGGAAAGAACATGTTCGAGAGCACCAGCATCATCGCCAACAAGATTTTCAAGGAATCATGGGTGAGTCACATTTTTTCCATGCTTTTTTTATAAGACTTGTCAAGAATCTCAAAAGTATTATACCGATAGATGTTTGAAATATATAAATGTTTGACTGTAGATGTTTGAAACAACCAACTCGATCACCTTAAATTACTCGCGAATCCTTCGTTGCGCGAGAAAATAATTCAGGCGCTATTAATAAAGAAATTGCACATTATGTGCATTTGGCAGTTTTTTGTACATGAAAATTTTCTATAAGTGTACAAATATTCACATCTAATAATTATCCTATAGAATATCTGCAATAATGGTAATAGTCGAAAAAATGTTTAAGACAAAGATTTTTTATACCATTCGTATTTAGTTACCGCATTGCTGTAGTATCGAAACTGTAAATGTGTTTTTTACACGGCAGCTTCATTTTTACGTATGTTTAGATCGAGCGATTAAATTATTGTACTCGTCGAACACACCCAATAAAGAGTTTATTATTTATAATTTCGGACTAAGAATTACAAGGAGACTTCGAACCACTGTTTGGAATTTTTTAATGTTCTCGAATCGCGTTTGTTTCAAAGCTATTGCCCGAAGTCTTAACTTTATTATGTAAGATTCAAGATAGTTCATGCAAGGACAATTCGCAATACAGCGACAGCGATTTCGATAACGACTAAAATATTTAATTAAGTACTTAATTGTACTATGCAATACGAGTACACAGTTACATATTACATAATGTATTACACAGTACATTTTTGTTTAAACATCGCTGTATATTTTTTGTTAATTTCAAAAGTTATAGTATCTTAAAACCGTACAATTTTCGTTGCAAACATATTTTGTTATCTCTAATCGTTTCCGAGTTTTCCGGGGTCGAACTTTGAAGGGTGATTTCATCCCTTAATCTCGAGTTACCGCGGTTAAAAAAAAAAAATACGTATCGGAGCAAAATTTTTTCCAAATCAGAGTCGAATCATTCACGACCGTTTTTTGCGGGCAACCATACCCTAATTTGCGTTCTGTACAATATTACGATTACCATCGTATTTCTAAAACGTTTCAAAGTTGATTACTCGTATTCAACGTTCTAAATCGCGACACATTCGCGATGTTCGATAAAAAAAAATTCGTAAAATAGCAATAGTATACGAATGAAGAATCACGAAAATCCAAATAACGAAATCTCTTTCGCGAGCCCGTTGAATTATTTATCCTTTATTCGGCGACGATTTCAATGTGGACGAACTACAAATAGCGATCAATGATAACGAGACAACGAGGGAATCGCTAATTGCGTTAAAAGTTCTGTTTTGTACGTTTCCTTGTCGAGAAAACCGGTAATTAGAATACACGGTGTTTGTTAATGAATGATATTGCAATCAAGAGCGTGAAAAAACGCAGTCACACATGGCGAAGCTCCAAACGAAATCGTAGGCACGAGGAGCTGAGATAGCGATCTGCACATAGTAAAATAAATGCACTATGCACGTGGCGGATCGTAATGCGGCTCGTGAATGCGCGATTAATTAAAAACAAACTAAACAGTCGGTGGTTCGGTCGTTGATTGTTCAGAGAGCAGGGAAGTCGCTTTTCCACGATTTTCTTTTTTATCCGTGACTTTATCTGCTAAATTCCTCGGAGAGATTTCATTATTACAATACAAGGAAGGGAAATGGCGGATGAATTATTTCGAGGGATTAGAAAAACAATGCAGATTAAAGAAGAAGGAAAAGTATACGGGTTAACGAAATTTCAAATTAATTGTCAATTAATTCGAACATATTTTGATACATGTTTACGAGAAATCAATTGTCGATTAATTGGAACATACTTGAAACATACTTACAAGAAATGAATTATTGATTAATTTGAACATACTTGAAACATATTTACAAAAAATGGACTGTCGATTAATTTGAACATACTTGAAACATATTTACAAGAAATGAATTGTCAATTAATTTTAGCATATTTGAAACATACTTGTTGTTGGTAATCAACAAACTAATTCATGAAAATGTCTATTAATCTCGACGAGTATCAGCGTCTGAATTATTATAAACTGAAAATCGAATCCAGTATACATTCTCAGTTGTACAAAGTATATTTTCCTTATTTGCTCCGTTTAATCCAATCTATGAACTTCATTTTTCAAATTTACATACCGGTGTATTTTTAAAGGAGAGTTCCTTCGCAGAAGAATTCGTAACAGATCTCAATGTGGTTAAAAACTTCTGCCATAATTTCAAGTGCAGTCACGATTGTGTTCGTTGCGATTATTTTATTGGTTTATTAATAACGAGGCTAGATAGAATTATCTAGTGGACTTTATTTACTTGAGAGAGAGAAACACGTCATTCTGGGGATAATAAAGCCACCTGAAAATAATTCCAACGATACCCATGCTCAATCACAATGATTTGTTAGTCTGATCGAACGTGGTGAGCGTTTTAACGAGGTTAAAACAAAAAAAAAAAAGCATCTTCAGGTTCGTAACTCCGAGGAAGGATTCTATTTCCGTAAACAGGTCAACGAAACGGGAGAAAGGTCGAGATCACGAAAGTAGGGTTGTCGAAATGAAATCTCGTACACCCACAGCATCTGTCCCTCCCGTAAACAGTTCAGCGTGCTCAGCATTTTTTCCCCATATCTGATTTCTGATTCCTAAGTTCTTACTTCCGTGTTCGACTAATTCTTTTCAACGTTTCTAGCAAATTAATATTACTAATAGAAAGTAATATCGTTCAATACTAAAAATAATATTAATTGGTAAAATTAATTTTGTTCGTTTTTGTGAAATTGATAAATTTTTCATTTTATCGAAATCGTTTGTCCGAAATATACATTATATTTATAGATTATACCATTTGTAGACAGTTTTGCCTGATAAGTATTGAAATATCGAATCTAACGATTTTAAGCAATTTTAAAAAGTATCAATGTTACGAAAAATTGATAATTTAACACGATGTATCGTCTAACATCAATAACAATTGATCGATGGCAGTGTAATATATTTTTTTACATAATATAAGGTGAACCCAAATGTAATTTGGTAGTAAACAAAAATTTTAGTGATATTCGTCTGGTAGCAGTTTTAATAACATGACTGCTCCGACATTTTTCTTCTACATTACGTAATTATACGTGCAAAATCTCCGGAGCAAAAATTCCCCTAATCTATGAAACTCGGGTTTGTAACACGTTGAGACGATCAAGAAAATACCAGAACATTAGGTGATATCTATTATAATAGCTTTAATTATAGAAAAACAATATACTTTGAGGACAGTGATACAGAAAATACTCGAAACTAGGGTTTTATAGGTAAAATTAATTCAAGTATCCCAACACTCGTTTCTTTGTTTCAAATTATTACCACTAATACATAAATATGATCGTTTTTATATGTATTAATTATTTTCATATAAATCATAAGACTTCAATACGATGTCATTTATAATTTTTGATGAACACGTAACCTTGTACTTTGCCTTCATCGTCCAATAGAGAATTAAATTTTAAAGTCGATGATAATAAAGTTAACATCGTTTTCCCTACAATTTATCCACGGCCCCATGGCCGTGTCTATAACATAACTCAATTTATTATTAATCTCAAGTTAAGGGAGGAAAGTGTCCTCCTTCGATCAACCAAAGACATGGAACGTTTTATACAATCGCTTTTATTGAGTACAAGCTTAGTTTCTATTTACAGAAAACGTGTATTTAATACTTTATAATTAAAAGAAATATAGATTCGAGTTGTTCTCTCGCGGCGTACCATTCGTGTAGAACGATCAGCTGTGCTTCTGTTTCGTTGATTCCTAGAAGTGGCATTATGTCCTTTTCAATCCCTAATCTGATGGTTCTCAACAGTTGCAAACGTAACAAGCAAAATTCTTAAACTCTGCTCTGATATCCACAACGTGTACTCCATTAATTCAAACTACCGATATCATTATCTTAGCCAGAAAAATTGCCAAGTTGCGTTCCTGTTCTGGTTTCTTTAAACCCAAATCTGCCAATTCTAACCTCTAATAATTCTAACCAGCGAAACTGTGAAATTCTGCTCTGATATCCACAACGTGTACTCCAATAATTCAAACTACCGATATCATTATCTTAGCCAGGAAAATTGCCAAGTTCGGTTCCTGTTCTGGTTTCTTTAATCCCAAATCTGCCAATTCTAACCTCTAATAATTGCAAACATTGCTACGCTCAGATTCTGCTCTGGTTTATTCAATCAATGATCCGATATAACCGATCTCTGATATATCTAGCAAACATGCTAATGTAATTTTCTATCCTGATCCTTTCTAATCCCTAATCTGGTAACTCTAACCTCAAATCGTCGCAAGATTAACTAGAAAAACTTGCTAAATTCAGATTCTATCCGGGTTTCTTCAACCTCTGACAACTACAATCTCCGTGAAACCTTCTAAATGTGCATTCTCATCTTAAAGACGCGTCTACCGTTTGTCCAGCAAAAAAAAAAAATGGCGCTAGATTTCTGCGACCGTTCCATTCGAACACGATGGTGGAAAGTTCTCAATCCGGCTTTTCAGTAATTTTCAGGTACCCGAGCAGTTTTTCTCTCCCCGAAGCGATCGCACTTTCTACTATTAAAGGAACAGTAAACGCTTGTCTACATATTCGCTTAACAATCTTAGTCTCGATTTCGAGGAATCATAAGTGTGCGCGTGAGAATTATTTCCACGAATAAACATTTCTTCGTGCAACGCGTTTTCCAGCTGGCATGGAACAGCCGCGTTTATATATTTCGCGCAATTGTTTGTATACCTATCTGACACACAGGTTGGGCCAGTGACGATCGGACGATTCCGACATTAAAAATTAAATGAAACGATTTCGAACGAAACTTGCACCGAGATTCGAGAATTCCTTTCTCGTTTATCAAATGGGGTTCCATCGAAACACTTTGTACATAACGCTGGATCTAGAATAGACACAACTACGACAACCAAATGGAGTAAAAATTCTCAAAGATTCTTTTGAAGACGAACCTTCAATTTTTAATAAAGTAAAAATTCTCAAAGATTCTTTTGAAGACGAACCTTCAATTTTCAATAGAGTAAAAATTCTCAAAGATTCTTTTAAAGACGAACCTTCAATTTTCAATGGAGTAAAAATTCTCGAAGATTCTTTTGAAGATGAATCTTCAATTTTTAATGGAGTAAAAATTCTCAAAGATTCTTAAGAAAACTGAACTCGAGAATTCCATCGCGACGAGTCGAAAAGTTTCCGGCACGTGGATGATCGACTACTAGACTAATTGTTTAGGAACAGGCACTCCAGGATTAGCTAAACTGGTATATCTGTTTACGATATTCAGTGCCGATCGCTTGGAACGCGACATATCCTCGTTCGATCATCAACGTGGAAGTGAATCGTCGCTGATCCTGTTTCTGCTAATCATCGTAACCCATCCACACGATTAGTAGTGTTTCTCATAATCGTCGTAGCTGTTGTAATACGCTGGCGACACGTACTTCGCCACGTGAATGGGTTTAGGGTGCACTGCCGGGCCAACTTTCTTCACTATCGCGTTGAAGCCATTGTGATCATCGGCTGTGTACTCGACGATCCTGACACTTCCGTCGGGCTCGTTTACGCTATAAGATCCATGGACGACATCGCCATCGCGGACCTCGTGTTGAGTCTTCACGTCTCCTGTGTGGGGATCGTGCACACCGTAGTTGAACGTGTATTTAGGGTGTGCCTGAAACACAGAAAAGGAAAGTGTCTCTGTTGGGCAAAATAACAACTTGGAGGACAAAACCTATATTTCATTATAAGATATTCATACATAGTATCGTCTGTAACTTTTGTCCTCGTTGATTATTTTCGATCTTAGCTTTCGTTAATTATTCACGACAGTATGATCAACGTATTGGTGAAATTTATCCGATTAAAATGAGTACAAACACGATACGATTCGAACTACTTTTAATACGTTTAAAACGCAATTTTAATTATTTTTTAATTCTGTGATCACGTGGCCCCGAACACGTGTAACTGAAAGTAATCCGAGTTAGGTCGTGTTTGGACTCATTTTCATTGGAAAAACCTCACAAATTCATTGCTGGTGCTGTAATAATGATACAATGAATAATGTAAATAATTTTTTTTTCCCTTAGTTTCAAAACAAAAGTCCCAACTTTTTGTGAGTAAATTAATAGTCTGTTGCACAATTCGCTAATAAAGTGTGTATCAACATACTTCGTATAGGAGCGAGTCGCGGGAGAAAATGATTCAATCTTGTAGATCAGATTACTAGAAGTGTTGGACGTTTTAAGTCGTTCAATTGATGTTTTATCCCACGTGAAAATGTTCGAACTATTCACGTAACGAAGACCCAGGCGCAATATTAAAGCGATCGTAACGAACAGACATCGCGAGAAAGTGACGACGAGGAGCGTCGCGGAAACAACTGCAATGAGATACATCGCGGAAGAAATTCTTATACCGAGCACTACTTTTCACAGTCGGGAATTTTAATTAAAGCATAGGTGATACGGTTGAAACTGAAGTCACACCCGATGCTCGTGCTCCAGACTAATACTTACGAGCGACACGGAACACTATTTCGAATGCAAATTGACTCTAAGACAATCCGTGTTTCATGGTTGACAATCATTACGTGCAATTGTTGGCCAATTTGCAACGCATCGATCGCAATTTAATTCTGACGTAATCTTATCAAGTTCGTAGAACGGACGTTTTTCTAAAATTTTACTGTTTAAATTGCAACAAATGTTAATCAGGATAGAAATCTACGTAATGTATATCATTGTTCCGCAAAGGATTTTCATCTACGGTACCCATGGTTTTACAAGCTGATTGTCAGTATATCCTAATTTATAAAAATAATATTGTAACCGAATGAAAATTTATTGTTGAAAATTCGTAAAAACGAATATTTTAAAGTACTGGCACGTCTCCAGCGATAACTACGGTCCTCCTTCAAATGACGACAGCGCCATCTGAGTGGTGAAATTGTCCACTTTGTACAAATCATCATATACCACTGATAAGAACGATAAAAATAATAGAGATGATCGTTACTGGAACTATTAAACACTTACGTGGTAATTGTGATTGTGAACGGAAAATATATAGTTGACAGTTCGTAAAAAAGAATATTTAAAAGTATTATCACGTCTCCATCGACAACTACGGTTCTCCTTCAAACGACAACAGCGCCATCTAAGTGGTGAAATTGTCCATTTTGGATATCAATATCCAATGGATATAATCTGATAGAAACGGTAAAAATAATAGAGACGATCGTTACTGGCGTTATTAAACAATTACGTGGTAATTGTGATCGTGAACAGAAAATATATAATTGAAAATTCGTAAAAAAAAATATTTAAAAGTACTGTCACATCTTTAGCGACAAATACGGTTTTCCTTCAAATGACAACAGCGCCATCTAAGTGGTGAAATTGTCCACTCTGTACAAATTATCATATATCACCGATAGGAACGATAAAAATAATAGAGACAATCGTTACTAGCGCTATTAAACACTTACATGGTAATTTTAATCGTGAACAGAAAATATATAATTGAAAATTCGTAAAAAAAGAATATTTAAAAGTACTATCACATCTCCAGCGACAGCTACGTCCATCTTTAAATGACAACATCTTGTAAGTGGCAAAATCGTTCACATTGGATACCACTGATAGGGACGATAAAACTAATGTAGACACTGTTGAACACTTACGTAGTAATCGTGATCGTGATCAGTGTGATGGTCGTAACCGTGAGTTCCGTGATTGAGGGATGTGGCGACGTGTACCGGTGCAGCGGAAACCGCGTGAACCGGAACCGCCACTGTCGGCAGTACCGCGTGCCCTTCGTAGTCAGCGACTCCCGAGTATGCGTCTAGGCCCTCATAATCGGCGTAAGAAATCCCATGGCCTCCGTTGTAACCGCTCAGAACCACGGCGTTGCAGTACGCAACCGTTACGCAAACCAAACACAAAATCTGAAATTCGAATACTCAATTTAGACTCGATTCAACGAACTGTCGCAAAGGGACAAGAAATTGGATGAATTTGAGCCGTGATATTCCGTATACCGCTTCTATCCTAAACCTAATGTTAGTTGACCAAGCATATCAAAGGCAGGACGGGAGTAGCTGATCCTGAACCAGTTAACAGAATTTGGGTTGCTTTTTCACGAAATCGAAACAATGGTAGAATACGTCAACCGCAAATTAAGTAAGGGAAGAATTTTTACTTTGATCTGACATGAAAATTTGACGAAAATTCTAGGAGAGATCCCTCTCTAACGTGAACCTAACCAGTTCACCTGTTCAATCCCTAGCATTGTTTTAATCATCGAAGGATTCTTTCTCTCTGAGTTTAAAATTCAAATATGGCTAACATTTACATCGCTAATCGATGTCTAAAAATTTACCTCAACTTTATCAATACAGATCAACTTAGTTCTAACATCGCCCTAATTATTAGGGAATTCTCTCTCCCCGTTGTATTCGAAGATGACTATCGTATACATTTCCAATTAATATCTAACAAATATCTCTTGAACGAGATTTTTAGATATCTATGAATTTCTGAGGAGACCCCGGAGAGTTTCAAGTAGGCGACTAAGCATACAAGCTTTGCAATAAAAAGAATCGACACGGTATCGATTTCCTGTTAACCGAGATTTTCCCTCGTTGAAGCTCACTTTACCAGCCTTTCCTTAAAGATACCACGCACAGCCAGTATATCAAAGGTATGGGAGGGTTGGTCATAAAGTACAGGATATTATAGCGAGCAGTTCGCCGTCTAATACAGGTAATATAAACGCAAGTTTTATAATAACGATCCGTCATCTTTTATCGTTCACTTAAAGAATGACCTGTTCTTTAGAAAAATGTAAAAACTATCGAAGATAAATGATTTGGTTACCTTCGTCCCGTTTCTACGAACCTATCAACAGCCATTATTGTGAAACAATCTTCTCTGTTACACTTTAAACAGAACAAACGAACAGTTACTCGGCTATTATCATGTAAGTATAATTAGCTCTTGGTTGAAATTTAATTACAAGTACCAAATGAATGAATCATGTGGTACCCTCAATAGGTGAGGATTCTAACGGTACGATATAATCTAACTGACTCCTGACACTCATAAACTCGTTCTTGACACACTTCAACCAACGCCCGCAATAATTTCAATCACGTACAAGACCAAACCTAAACTTGGTATACTCTTCGACTCGATCTAACCTAGACTCTATTTCTACCAATTGAACTTAACTTAGGATTATGAATAGTACACACCGCTCCAACCAAGCTTAATCTAGCCCTGTTCTAATCCAATTGAATCCCAACAAATATCTAACCTTGATCTAGTCTAGACCTTGCACAAGTTTAAACCAAATTTAACAATGTCCTAGTGCAACGTTGATTTAAGTAGGGTGAAACCTGATCCAAACCGACTGTGTAATCGCAGAACCATCAACCAATGTACGTTACAATGATATCTATACAGTGTATCCTTGTTGCACAATTAAAATGTTTGACTAAAGACTTGTCTAATAGTACAGACTATCAAACATTCTAGGTCTGACTCAAATTGGGTCATTTGCTCGGAGAACTTTTATCGCAAAGAAATCAATAAAATACCTTCTGACCTTGTCCCTAGGCTACAGCAAGTAACTGATCGAAATGATTTATCGAGTTTCAAATCCCGAACAACGATTCGACAGGGTGGTTGATAATTTATCAGAGATAGGAGGAGTTCGATGAACGGAAAGCCGAAGTCGTCGAACGCGTCGAGAAAGTTTCTCGCGTTTCGTCTTTCCGCGTCACTTGTCTCGTGTTTGAATCGCCCGTGTGTCTTCTCCAGAGGCAAGTGTCCCTTTTCACTTTCACGCCGACCTTGCGCCGTAAACTAATACGAATCCGCGGAAGTGGTCAGAACTCACCACCGCGATACTGCGTTGTGGGGATTCCAGGGTCAGGCAAACGAGACTCTGATCGTTTTGTCCATCGACGAGGGTATCGTTCGTTCGACAAAAGAACTAGCTCTCAGGATTGTGATTTTCTATACGTGTCGTCTAAACGAGAACCTTTCGGCTAGTCGATGTATCGCAATTAACATCGATACACGGATAGAAACGTTAACGTAGATACCTAGGTCTCGGGCACGTGTTTACCAAGGATTCTTTAGTCAAAGATTATCCTCTAGATGCAGAAACGTTCTAAGGGTTTATGACCAGGTCTTGAACGTAGATCAAATTTTAAGGAACTCTTTTGATTCCTTCAACAAGAGAGACAGAGGACAATTTGTGTATTATTATTGAAAGCAATGAGTGAATAGAAGTGTTGAAGTAGATACGTAGCTCTTAGCTAGGTGTGGACTAAGTTGCCAAGGATTCTTTTTCAGAAGAGTGTTTTTCTACAGGTGTTCGCATATTCCTCTGTCACGAGTACCTAGTTCTGTACGGGTTGCTGGAATCGAGTATGAATGACTAGGTCTTAAACGTAGAATCAAATTTTGATTCCTTCAAGGAGAGTGATAGAGGACAATTTGTGTATTATTATTGAAAGCAATGAGTGAATAGAAATGTTGACGTAGATACGTAACTCTTAGCTACGTATAAACTAAGTTGCCAAGGATTCCTTTTCAGAAGAGTGTTCTCTACAAACGTTTGCATACACCTCTGTCACGAGTACCTAGTTCTGTACGGGTTGCTGGAATCGTGTACGGATTGAATTTCAAGAGACTGTTATTGCCCTGAGAAGAAAATCCCTCCGCGACAATGGTAACTGTACGTCGATCGAGATTGGATCAAAGATGATTCGTGCTCTGCCAAATGGTGCCTGGTTTAACGACACGGGATGTTTTCGTTACTTATCGAGGCAAGCTCTGAGGGAATGTAACTTTCGTGGACAACCCCATCGCGTGTTTGCCGAGCCATCGGAGGGAAATTCCGGTCCTGCCTGGTGACCAAATACACCAAATTCGTCCGGCTGGTTGAAAAGACAAGTTAATCGCGTTGGCTCGAAGAACAGCGAAATACAACGAGCGCGACTCAACCCGAAAAAGAAAAGTTCCGTGGAGGAATCCAAGCTGCCGCGACGAACATCGGGCACAAAAAACGGAACGAAACTCCTCCAACGGCGCCCACGCACGCACACGACCTTTTATCCCCCGGTGTTAAACGGACATCGTACCTTCAGCATCGTTGCTCGACTCGTAGGGTGGTCCGTTTAACTGGTATATGCGAAAACAGCGCGATACTCACTGATAGTCGTTATTCCGGGACGATCGCCTTATATCTATCTCCCACCAGCGGGCTATCCCGTTCCGGGCAAAAGCTCTCGTCCTCCTACCGCGTACCCCGCCCCCTCCCCCCACTCTCCCGCGGTTTCTTCTTTTTCCTGTGCGAAGACAGCCGACAGACAGCCGTGGGTCTGTCCACGTGCCGATTTTTTCAGCGGATCGACTGCCAGCGAAAGGAACCGTGCTCGCTCGCTTTCCGGGAGCTTCCGGTCAGTATTCAAGAGTTATGTTCCAGGACGTCTTGGATCCAATTTTTCATGGGCGTAGAACACGTAGAAAGCACAGTTGCGACTGTGCGCGCGTAACATCGGGAACAGGTACCCAAATATCTTCACAAAATTTCTAATTGCGTTTAATAGCATTTTTAATGCATCGCGAATTAGTTCGCGAGTATAGGACATATTTTTTGTCGCGAAGTCGGAAGTACGGAATATAAATGCGTCTAGGCATAGTTACTGTAGATATTCGACAGCAAAGACACCGTAGAGCAATCTGGAAGTACGCAACTGCAAAGTACAACTGCGAATATAGAATCGGGAGTGGAAGGGGTTAAGGGGTTGTTGGAATTTTCGAGTAATTATTGTATATTTTTAGAAACTATTTCGACGATCCTTGGAGCTTTGGTTCATTGAAGTATCGTTTTGAGTCTAATTTTTACATAAGCGTAGAACACGTAGAATGCTCAGTTGCAATCGTGCGTATACAACACCGACAAACAAGTACGCAAATATCTCTACAAAGGGTATAACTGCGATTAAAGGCACTTCCAATGTATCGCGGTAAGTCCATGAGCACACGGACTACATTTTTTGTCGCAAAAACGCAACTACGGAATATAAATGCACCTACGTGCAACTACTGCAGATATCCTACGGTACGTAAAGACATCATGGAGCAACCTGTAAATATGCAACCGCAAAATACAGCTGCAAGTATAGAGTCGAGATTGGAAAGGGTTAAGGTTAATAGAATCTTAGAATAGTGATCGTATTTTTCTACAAACTATTTCGACGATTCTTGTAGCTTTAGTTCGTTGAAGTACCATATTGAATCTAATTTTTTCATAGGCGTAGAAAGCATACAAAGCTCAGTTGCAACCATACGCGTGCAACACCTATAAACTATACCTTATTGGAATTTTGGAATAGTTATCGCATCTTTTTACAAACTATTTCGACGATTCTTAGAGCTTTAGTTCGTTGAAGTACCATGTTGAGTCTAATTTTTTCATAGGCGTAGGACACATAAAGCTCAGTTGCAACCATATGCGTGCAAAATCTATAAACTACACGTTATTGAAATTTTAGAATAGTTATCGCATCTTTTTACAAACTATTTCGACGATTCTTAGAGCTTTAATCGTTGAAGTACCATGTTGAGTCTAATTTTTTCATAGGCGTAGGACGGATAGAAATCTCAGTTGCAACCATATGCGTGCAAAATCTATAAACTACACGTTATTGAAATATTAAAATAGTTATCGCATCTTTTTACAAACTATTTCGACGATTCTTAGAGCTTTAATCGTTGAAGTACCATGTTGAGTCTAATTTTTTCATAGGCGTAGGACGGATAGAAATCTCAGTTGCAACCATACGCGTGCAAAATCTATAAAATAGTTATCGCATCTTTTTACAAACTATTTCGACGATTCTTGGAGTTTTGTTTCATTGTAGTACCTTAATTTTGAATTTTTAACATAACTTTCGTTCCTTCGGACAGTCTTCAATACTTTTGCGAGTCACTGTACGCATTCGAGACGCGTATGCCTGGTAGGGAGGGAAGAAATTAATTTGGCGAGAAAACGAACGCGCGGAGAGAGGCGTGGTTGCCTCTGTTACGTTAGGAAGTGTCGTAATATTTAGGAGAGTCGGAACAAAGCTCGCCTGTATGACTCCTGTGTATGGATAATACACCTTTACACGATACACCGACGTTACACTCGATGTAATCGCAAACCGGGCTAAATAATTCCTTAGACGCTAATGATGCCCGTACCTTTTTCTTGCTCGCCTCGGGCACTCGTGAACTCTAAAAACGAAGCACGAATTCGTTGCCTTCGTCCTCCTCGATGAGCTACTTGAATCTGTATCAACTTTGATACTTCAAAAAGTGAGGGATCGTAAAGAACATTTCCTTTTGCCCTTTACTCAACACCTTAGAATCATATCGTGTTCACCTTTTCGTCAAAGGGTAAGATCGATCAGAAAGAGGTCAGGTCTAGAGCACAACAACGTTTGTTGTACGAAGCGTCAAGGATGAGATTTTCGCAACAACGTTTATAATTTGCGTTCGTAACTTTGCTCTTCGTTGTATCTTTCTCTTATCATAAATTGATACGTCAACACCATGATCCAAATTGAACGTGGACGATGATCAAAAACAGGTTACGCAACCCTACACATTAACCGACGTTTGGGTAGTCTTTTCGAGGGGACTACTCAGTTCCCAGGGGGTTCTGACTTCTCTTTAAATGTTTTGAAAACATAGTGAACGCGTGGGAAGACCCTCACATGAGTTTTGTCACGTACCCCCTGGGTACTTGAAACGATGTATGAACTGCTTCGGGTTTTGTATCGCTGGTATGTCATATATCATCGAACGTCGTCTAAAAGGCAAGTAGCTTCCGGTAGGTAGATCACAAATTTGGATACGAGTTGCGCGCATTAAAATAATTCGTAACTGTAGCCTTCGAATTTGTCAATGTAACCTCTTCCGTCCTCCATCAGCCATCCCATCTTATAATAAACGTTAAACCTTTCTACGCGATAAATTTAGGCATTCCAGGTTTATACGCATATTATTCCATAAAGGCGTAGCCTATGACTTCTCAAGTGACGCAACAATACCCCCAACAATGCTCGTTTGTCCACCTGAACCAATGACACTATTCTCTCACGCGTTATGAGACGCACATGTTATGCAAAAACAACGATTTCGCTCGTTTATTGCGACCATCTAGGTCAAGAGCGGACAATATAGGAAAACGAAGCTCCTTATCGGTTGTGTTTTCCCCTTTCCCCCCCATTCGACAAACTCCGTTACGTTTAATTGCTTTTCTATCGGTCCGTATCAGAGGGCAACACCGTTTACATAACTAACCTAAAAAGATAAATCAAAGTCCGTGTTCAAACGGTTAATCGAAGTTTAACCACCTTCGCAGACGGTTTTATTAATCGTTATCGACATTTTCTTTCGATGTTTGTTACGCAGACGCAATTGAATTTTACAAAATTCTTCGTTGCGTCGACTGTTTTACTGTGCCACGGTCGTATTTTTCTCGAGGTGATGAAAATTGCAACGATTTTACAAAGGTCCCCGTCCTGATCGTTCGTTTTCCTTAAATACAGTTTCAATGGACTTCTGGTCCGGTCGCCATCAAACGTTGAACCGACAAAGGGAGTTGTGTATCGTACAATGATACGGTTCAAAGAGGATTCGTTCGAGTAGATTAGTATTCTTGCCTCGAGGGGTGATTCATCAACGAAGATAAAACAATTCCCCTGAAACGTAGGAGGGATAAGAACGCGGACAAGATTGGGATCAATTTTTTGCATTTTCTTCGCGACTTCGCATAAAGATGCGTATCCTCGTCGCGTGACGTCCCTCCATGGGTCACGAGACTTTCAAATTCTGACGTACGAAACGACCTCGAGTGTTTGCGAGTATTTTTAAAACAAACATCCTGATTTTGAAACAACAGTTCTATGAGATGAGTGGTCGTTGAAGGATCGATGTGGATCCAGGTGGTAAATAATTATTCCAATAAATATTAGATCGTTGCACGGTATAACGATATACAACTCCTTCGAATGTTACTTATCATTTACAAACGACAGTGTTAAGTCGTTTCAAGACGTAAATTCGGGTTATAAATAATCATCACAGCAGATATTAAGTTATTGCACGGTACAACGATACACAACTTGTTCGAATATTATTTACCATTCACCGTATTTACACCGTGTCTAAAAGTGGTTTTTCTTCGCAAATTGCAAACACACTGAAGAAAAGAATTCTTGAGAAATTGTTTCATAGATCCAACCGATGTGATGTAAAAATGCGCAAATAATAACCAACGTTACCAAACCTTGGACTAGTCCCATCGGGGACCAACGATCTTTCAAATAGAGCCGATCTCTTTTTTTTTTCTTTAATTTCACTGAAGCGAAACGCTTGGAAGTCGTTCAATCCTGAAGAAGGACCTTGTCGACGCGAGGACGCACTTTACAGTCGGTTAAAGTAGATAATGTTCATGGTCAGATGGCGTGAAAGGGTCATTAAAGAAGACTACCTGTTACACGAACCAATCCGTGGGCAAAGCGATGGGTCTCGACAGGCATTCTTTCAACACCAACTATCGCTCGAAACTTCTAACGTCCTGTCTCCTAGTTTGTCAAATATATCGAGATTTATATTTCTGAAAAAAGATTTCACCTTTCGGACAAATCGGAATTTGATTCGTTAACCGAACCAAACATAGAGGACAGTTCACGCGATCAGCTCTGCTCGCGATATTAATATTTATCGAAGTCGTTATTGTCTATGCTGTTTTCGTTATTATGGTAGTGAAATTCGCGCGCAAAATTAAACGAAATCATTTTCCACAATTTGTTCCGGAAAGTTGCTCGTCAATTTTGTGTATCGTTAGAAGTTAGCCATTTTCATCGGTGACAGTTCGTTCAGTTAGGATGCATACATTCCTGTTCCTCGATCTAACGCATTTCACAGGACACCGTTGAAGAGAAGTGAAAGCATCCTCGCGAACGCGCCCCGTTGTTTTCCTTCCGATTCTAAAAGGGAACTTTTAACGACCCGAAGCACGCGCTGCTTCGGACCTGGAAGAGGCCCAGAAGTCGCCTCTGTTACGATTCTAACAGCCGTGAAACCGTGAAAGGTTGGCTCGTGACCGTAATGCCAAAGCGGACGGATAGCTCGCTAATGCTCCAACACGCTTTACGGACGCCCGTTCACCGCGTGTCGTCGCGACGCCGGCTTAATACAGTGTACTCGAAATGGCAGAAGGAACGATCGCGGAAAAAGACTATACATTCCCACGCTAGGGCGTGTCTAGACCGTGCCGCCAACTTCCGGCTCGGAATGGCTCTTGGTTGTCCGTGTCGAAGTTCCAAGCTTCCATTCAACAGGTTCCGCGTGGATCATTGGTAAGATATCCGATACGAGTTGACATTTTCACTAGAGGTGCGAGCAACGAAACCACTGGTAATATTAACGCGGTGGGCTTGTCCAACATGGGTCATCGGTGACCCATGGAGCAGTTCCAATTTAAATCGATAGTTTTCTCGAGAGTACTGTAAAAAAAACTCCGTAACTGTCGTGTACAATGCTTCTGTTCTTCCAACCCTTTATGGGTCATCAATGACCCATGGAGCGTCTCTAATTAAAATCGATAGTTTTATCGAGAGTACTTTGGAAAACTTCGTAACTGTCGTGTACAATGCTCCTCTTGTTCCAACCCTTTATGGGTCATCAATGACCCATGGAGCATCTCTAATTTAAATCGATATTTTCGTCGAGAGTACTTTAGAAAACTTCTTTGTAACCGTCGTGTACTATGCTTCTTTGCTTTCGACTCTTCATGGGTCACTGATGACCCATGAAGCATCTCCAATTAAAATCGATATTTTCGTCGAGAGTAGTTTAAAAAACTTCTTTGTAACCGTCGTGTACTATGCTTCTTTGCTCTCGACTCTTCATGGGTCACTGATGACCCATGAAGCATCTCTAATTAAAATCGATAGTTTTATCGAGAGTACTTTAGAAAACTTCGTAACTGTCGTGTACAATGCTCCTCTTGTTTCAACCCTTTATGGGTCATCAATGACCCATGGAGCATCTCTAATTTAAATCGATATTTTCGTCGAGAGTACTTTATAAAACTTCTTTGTAACCGTCGTGTACTATGCTTCTTTGCTTTCGACTCTTCATGGGTCACTGATGACCCATGAAGCATCTCCAATTAAAATCGATATTTTCGTCGAGAGTACTTTAAAAAACTTCTTTGTGACCGTCGTGTACTATGCTTCTTTGCTCTCGACTCTTCATGGGTCACTGATGACCCATGAAGCATCTCTAATTAAAATCGATAGTTTTATCGAGAGTACTTTAGAAAACTTCGTAACTGTCGTGTACAATGCTCCTCTCGTTCCAACCCTTTATGGGTCATCAATGACCCATGGAGCGTCTCTAATTAAAATCGATAGTTTTATCGAGAGTACTTCAAAAAACTTCTTTGTAACCGTCGTGTAGTATGCTTCTTTGCTTTCGACTCTTCATGGGTCACTGATGACCCATGAAGCATCTCCAATTAAAATCGATATTTTCGTCGAGAGTAGTTTAAAAAACTTCTTTGTAACCGTCGTGTACTATGCTTCTTTGCTTTCGACTCTTCATGGGTCACTGATGACCCATGAAGCATCTCTAATTAAAATCGATATTTTCGTTGGGAGTACTTTATAAAACTTCTTTGTAACCGTCGTGTACAATGCTTCTCTTCTTCCAACCCTTTATGGGTCATCGGTGACCCATGGAGAATTTTCAATTCCAGAGACGTAATATTTTAGAAGACTTTATTAAGTAAACGATTGCTCTTGCTTCGTCGTGGATTATAAGCGACTCGTGTATAACTTTCGATTTACGTTGATATTAATATCGTTATTTTCGCTTTTGAGGGATACAGCAGCACGGGACACTTTGTAACATCGTACACCTAAAGTAAACGATTGCTCTTGCTTCATCGTGGATTATAAGCGACTCGTGTATAACTTTCGATTTACGTTGATATTAATATCGATATTTTCGCTCTCGAGGAATACAACAGCACGGGACACTTTAGAATATCGTACACGTTGTACTTATCCAACATGGGTCATCCATCGTCCAGAAAAAATTTTTACTTCAAATTCATACTTCCTCGATCAAAGTACGCAACATTTTAGAAGATTTCGTAATCGTGGTACATCTGTATCGCATCGACGAGCCACGGAAAGATTTCAATGTGTCTTAATTATTTTGCCAGCGTGGTGCGCAGTATCGCAAAACGCTTCGTAATTATTACATAAGACACCAATGTACAATCCCTACGTGTGTCGATAATTTCCGTATGGTGGAACATAACATCGTGAGATGCTTTGCAACTCCGCGCGTGGAATAAAATAATCCACTATGGGTCACCGATACCCCACCGGGGACACTAAGCCGAGACGTTTCCACAGTCGCTATAATACGTTGGAGCGCCTCATAATCATCGTATGTAACACCTTTATCGTATCGTGGATCACCGGTGAGATTTCCACGGAAAAGTTTTCCGTCGGATTGATATTTTCAGCGCCGCGAGCCATATCTCTTTTCCTAATCGTAAGGCTCTTCGAAGGTTCTCCTCTCCCCTTGTTTCTTCTCTCTCGGTTGCTCTCCTCCTGTCACGCCTCTGTCAATCGGATACAGCCGTGACGCAACTCATTGTTTACGAGCGGCATTTCAATACAATCGTGTGAGAACTCCGGCTGCAAAACGTGGGGAAGAAATGTCTTAGCGTATCCTTGGCACACCCCGATACACGTACCGTTTGCCAGATCTGGGCCTTGCTCGTGCGAGGCCATTTTTGTCAACCGGTGAACCGAATTTGCTCGTCGCGAATTCACGATATTCTCGTCCTACAGTATCGCTCTATTGACAAACAGCCCAGCCACGGGGAGTCCGTTAGAAAGCAAATCCTACTCCCGGTTCTGGTCCTTGGGAAACCAACGCCGCGCAACAACCCTTCCCCGATCCAATGAACCGAACAGAAACGGAAAGCATTGCGTCAAACTTCGACAGTGCTGAAGTTAGCGGACACGGTTCCGCGGTTACCGTATCGTACGGTGCATAACATACGAGAAACGAAATTTCGAATCGCGTCTCCTTCCTGATCGCTAGAAACCAACGTCAAGGAACAGATGCGCTTGTCATTCTGGAGCAGTAGGACGATGGAACCTCTGAATAGCTAACGCGAATGCATTTCGATTTCACGCACACGCGGTGTTCCGGGGCAGACGAGAGTGAAACTTGCACGGTTGAATAACCGTGTCGTAACTCAGAAGGAAGCTGACTTTTTCAATTTGCCTTTTTTTTTTTAACCCGCCACGCGCGTTACCGTTTCCTGGCGCATCGGACACGACGTGGACCAAGAATAAATACGTTCGACAGGGACGTGTCCAACGATCGTGGTAAATCTTTACGTGTCTCCCGTATGCTCGGTTTATCGGTTGGAAGAAAAAATAGTAACGCTTTCCTCTTAAATCGAAACACTACGGGTTTCTACGGTCTGGAAAGTGGACATTGTTACGCACACTCTTCTCGCATCTAATTAAAACATAATTGAAGAGTTACGCAAACGTCACGGTGGCGAAAGGGGGCCATAGTTGCGCAAATCAACGGGGCGAACTCACCTAGCCGGTTTAACTTCGATGATCCGACCTCGCCGCCGCCGAATTTACGAGCAATTTTGCGACGGACGGATACAGCGTGATCCGCGAGTCTCGTAACTTCCGGGTGATTCATACAGGAACACCTTAAATTTGAATGTCGCAACCGGGCTAGTTTCACGGAAAGTACGAAAAAATTAAGGTGTACGAAATTCGGAAATTACTTCCGTTTTCTAGTGGTTCGACCCATGCGAACTTATTATCCAGAGTGAATTAGACGCACAAAGGTAACAGAGATTTCATTGTATTCGTACTTAAATCGATTGAACTTTCTAAAATTAATTTTTTTTGTAATAAAATGAGAGCAATTAACATTTTTCCAAAATTTCATTGTATTCGTACCTGAATTAATTGAACATTCTAAAATTAATTTTTTTTACTAATAAAATAAAAGCAATTAACTTTTCTACAAAATTTTATCGTCTCTAGAATTAATATTCGATATCACCAAGTGAGAGATTACCGAATACTTTAAGAGCAATGTACAAAAATGATTTATAACACTGCTGACAAAGACAGATGCATAATTGCAACGTTAAAATGGCTCTGATAATATTTACCAAATTATAGTAAAATCTCGATAATTGCATAAAGACAGAGTTTTGAATTTCTGCCATTATCGAAATTCGAAAACATCTCTGAATGGTTCGAAATCAGAGAGAAGCTAAAATTTGCTAGTATAGATTATAATTCAGTTTATGCATCGACCTAACATTGTTCTGTTCGAATTAAGCGAACAATTTAATTGATTTACATTTCGAAAATACAGCGTTTGTTGAGTTCAGAGTGCATTTCAAAGTCATTTATGAATTATTTTAGAGTAGAAAACACAATTAACTACAATAAGCAATATCTAACAAGCTATGAAGCGCAAGTTCCTTGTGCCGCGGATAGAAAACAGTTACTGACAACGGTCATATTAGTAATTTAAATTGCGTCCCATTGACTCGAGGCTCCCCGCTTAATAGTACATACGTATAATCGTTAATCTCTTACTAACCTACATTGTGTCGCGAACGAAAGACTCTCAATTTTATTTGTTACCAAGTGACCAACTTAACTAACAAGTTAGCCACCTGACCCAAAAGAATTTATGATTACAATACAACGAGATAAAGTTTGCATCTATAGAGAATTGCATCTACAGAAGTCTACATCTGTAGAAGTTGCAGCGATAATATAATACTTGCATCAATAAAAGTTGTATCTATCGAGGTTATACCCATAGAGAGGTTATGTCTACAGTGGTTGCATCTATAGAAATAATATGTATTCAGATCTATTAAGATTACATCTGTAGACGTTACACCTATAGAGGTGATATCTATTAAGCTTACATATATTGACATTGCGTGAATACATTTATATTACCTCTATAGGTAACATTTATCTTGCATCTTCGGTAATTGAATCTATCGAGGTTGAATCTTCAGAAATTTATAGAATTTGCCACGATAGAGATTGCATCTCTCTAGATTGCATTTATTCAGAATTGTATCTATCAACATTGCATTTATCGAAGTTGTATTTATCAAAGATGTATCTACCAAGATTACATTCATCGAGGTTGCACTTATCGAAGATGTGTCTACCAAAATTGCATTTATCGAGTTCGTACTTATCGAAGATGTGTCTACCAAAATTGCATCTATCGAGATTGTACTTATCGAAGATGTGTCTACCAAAATTGCATCTATCAAGGTTGTACTTATCGAAGATGTGTCTATCAAGATTGCACCTATCGACATTGCACTTATCGAAGATGTGTCTGCCAAAATTGCATCTATCAAGTTTGTACTTATCGAAGATGTGTCTACCAAAATTGCATTTATCGAGGTTGCACTTATCGAAGATGTGTCTACCAAAATTACATCTATCGAGATTGTACTTATCGAAGATGTGTCTATCAAGATTGCACCTATCGACGTTGCACTTATCGAAGATGTGTCTGCCAAAATTGCATCTATCAAGTTTGTACTTATCGAAGATGTATCTACCAAAATTGCATCTATCGAGATTGTACTTATCGAAGATGTGTCTATCAAGATTGCACCTATCGACATTGCACTTATCGAAGATGTGTCTACCAAAGTTGCATCTATCGAATTTATACTTATCGTAGATGTGTCTACCAAGATCTATCGAGGTTCCATAGTACTCTCGTCGATGCACTCTACGCATTACTATGTATGTACTCCCTAAATGCGACGGTCATCAAGATTCCTCAAAGGAGCAGTAATTGTCACTGCCAATTTGATCCCACCGTAAAAGAACACAGCGTGGCCCGGTATTGCCGCTTGTGCAAGGGTCGATTACCACTCGGGCGTTGTCGAGGGAACAAAGAGACACGGAACCGAAGGATAGGACGTCGTACGAAGAGAGGCAGGTAGGACAAGAAGTAGAGAGGGAGGAAAAAATGGAACGAGCCGAACCGGCATAGTGATCCACGTGTTTACACGTTCCTGTTCCCACGTCTCTTGAGGCAGGACTTTGCAATCGCTTACTATCTCGCCTCATTATGTCGCTTATCTCGGATCTCAGGAGATACGATTCTGCTTCCGCGCATGAAAATCTTTTGCCCGCGAACGCGGCGAGCTGTTCACGTACATAGTACGATCTAGACTCTGGTAATTTGTTGCGTGTTAATCTCTGCCGATGCTGATCAGATGGAACGAAACAAAAAATGACATTCGAGGTATTCGACTACCGTGAATGGAGTACGTCAAGGGACATTGGACTTGTGGCTCGTGGAAGCGGAGATCGAAGCCTGTGTTATCAAATATTGACACACCCTATTGGTTTTAAGTTGTGACCTATATACAATATTAGCATTGGAGGCAAGATGCTTTTACGGATTTTTTATCCTACTGAGAAACTTTTGTTAGTTTTATATACTCCGAAATGCATATTGTAGAATGTATTATTTACATCCTAGTTGCTGTGGAATAACCTCGATAAGAAAAGTAATCATTTTCTTAACACACTTTAGTCCTTCTTTGACAGGTTATAATAAAAAGATAGCAATATATATATATATATATATATATATATATATATTCTTTGATAGGTTTTAATAACCTCATCGACAGTTAACACCCTTCGATGATTTAAGCTTTAGGGAGTATAGCAACTCCCCCCCCCCCCCCTACATTTCAGCACAGACAGCTCAAGATAACCTACACTCGTCGATTACACACGTCTAGACTCTTATAAGTCGTTTAATTCATATATCATTGCCCAAAAAATTTTTCCTAGCTCCCTAAAACCAATTTATCGAACCCTTGGACCAATGGTGTAACAGAATATATATGTGCCTCTATTTCTTTAGCAAACAAAATTCTCTTCATTCTGCTTAAACTACACACGTTCCAAGAGTGAGACAGTCCTTTCTGATAATTCGGTCGAGATTAAAAAATGCCTAGTGATCCCAAATAAACTTTTCTATTCATTTACCTAACGTCTTTATCATTCAGGTTTAATGATACAGATACGCGAATAATAAACAAATAGAACAAGAAGTTTATAAGTGTACAAGAGGAGAGGTGCAGTTAAAATATCGCTACTAAAATCCAACCTTAATTTATGGTAGTCTGTATAGTAATCTGTACATGGAAGTTTATGTATGATAATCTGACGCTGAGAAATACAGTGGAAGACAAGATTGATGAAAATGTCGAAAGAGTCGTGAAATAAACGACTCTCTCTCTCTCTCTCTCTCTCTTCTTTCTCTCTTGCTCTCTCTCTCTCTCGTCGGGAATCACCACGACGTCACGCGATACATCCGATGAAAACCGCATCGACAGCCGATCCGACTGATCGAGTGGGAAAGTGCAACCGTACGAGGCTACTTCTATGCCGCTTCCCAGAAAACGCCACACCCACCCGAGTCTTAGTGAATCACGAGCCACGATTCACGCTCGGTGCTCGCAAGGACGACGTCGTCGTCGTTTTCTTCCTCGAACGACTGCAGAGAACTCTTTTTCTATTCGGAGAGCTCGCGATGCTGGGCAGAGTTTTCACACGTCTCGCGGGAGCGAAAGGCGTCAAGCGGATACTTACCTGTTGCTACCACCTCGAAATTGGAGTAGAAAAATTTATGTTCCATCTACGTCGCTGCGTTCAATCTTCCACTCTGTCGTGCGCTTGTTGTCTCTGGCCAAATATCTTCCCATAAAGCAAATATTCCCACAGTAACCCAAATCCGTGTATCACCCGGACCTTGCACCATCCACCATGGAACTCAATTTACCCAATGAAATAGAATTTTTCAAAACTTTATTCCATCGGGTCATTCTCACCCCTACCTTGGACACTCCTCGAAGTTACACTTGCGAGTGGAATTCACCATTCGAATTGTAGAAATATTGGGCAATAAATTTAATTGGGATTAAATGTTTGTC
This sequence comes from Ptiloglossa arizonensis, assembly GCF_051014685.1. Lineage (NCBI taxonomy): Eukaryota > Metazoa > Arthropoda > Insecta > Hymenoptera > Colletidae > Ptiloglossa > Ptiloglossa arizonensis. Next base: position 8,138,065 of record NC_135048.1, on the reverse strand, counting down.
AAATCTTCTCGAGCAGGTTCACGATACTGTGTAACCGAATCGAGTCGATCCTTGGAAAAAGTGGAATTGTGCTCGGTCATCGAAGGTTCTGCATCGTTAGACGAACGAACGATATCTTTCCTAGAACCGTGACTGTTCGATTCAATGCTGTCGGAGAATAAGACGACGGTAAATGGTTCAATGTCGATCGATGGAAAACTTAAATCATACCACCGCAATAACTGTAACGCGTGTGAACGTAAGGACGAGACAGCTCCCACTTCATTACGGATGCATCACTCTGGCTGTGCAAATAGGTATTCGCATAATTACCGGCGATGAAAACATATTGAAAGTAATTGCCTCTTTCGAGCAAGAATGTTTGCACCTGATTCAAACGACGAAATCATCCCGACCACTGTTCACCTTTGCGTAGCACTTGTTGCACATGCATCGTTTCAAAGTGTCGTTCATCGAGGGCACCTAATGCGAGTCTCGCTCGTTGTTGCTCTGTCTCTCTCGCTCTCGTTGCAATGTTTCTGCGCACCTATTCTAGTAACGCCAGCCAGTGTTATAGCCAGCCAGCCTGTAAAAGTCTACCACGAAAGAGACGAGGTAACACGAATTTAACTCTGAGGTAATGCAACCTTGAATTTATGAAAATTCGTAAAAACGAACTCAAAATTCCGTAGAATTTCGTACATTCGTCTTTAAAAATCCGTAAATCCACAGCGCTTTGTTACAGGATTCCAGAATTAAATCAATAATATTGGCTTGTTCGGAAAGTCATTTCGTTTTCCAAAATGGAGAATATATAGTTTAATAAAATGTTCGTACGCTCTAAAAAAATCGTGTTTCATTTTCACCAAAAAAAACCAAATGACTTTACGAATAACCTAATAATTTGTATAATTTTGTACGTAAGGTAACTGTGAATAGTAATTTTTAACCTTGTAATTTGTACTTACAAAAAAAATTCGTAGATTTACGTTAATTTAGATGTATCGTGAATCTACGTAAATATACAGATTGTATAAATTCCAAGGTTGAAAGTTATTATTGACAATCGTCGTATATATGAAATTATACAATTTACTGTTAATTTTGTTCTGAAATCCTATAACAGAGCACCGCGATCATCGATTCGTACAACCTAATTGGAAAAAGCGTGAGACCACAGATGTTAATTCAAGACTATAAATACGTCATTTTTCGCTCGATATCCGTAGATTCGTAAGCGTGTTTTTCTTAACAACCTCATTGGAAAAAGCGTGAGACCACAGATGTTAATTCAAGACTAAAGAATTCGTCATTTTTCGCTCGAAATACATAGACTCGTAAGCGTGCTCTTAACAACCTAATTGTAAAAAGCGTGAGACCACAGATGTTAATTCAAGACTATAAATTCGTCATTTTTCGCTCGAAATCCGTAGATTCGTAAGCGTGTTTTTCTTAACAACCTCATTGGAAAAAGCGTGAGACCACAGATGTTAATTCAAGACTAAATAATTCGTCATTTTTCGCTCGAAATACATAGATTCGTAAGCATGCTCTTCTTAACCCAGTATCTTTCCAGTAGTACGACAGTACATCTCCCATATAGTACCAGTCGTTTCTATAATTGATCGTAACTGGTACGTCGAAACACAACCCTCCGGCCGTGTTTAAAATTTCTCTCCCTTTCGATGCGTCGCCCTCCCCCCTCCCTTGATTCAAAACCGCTTATCCCATCTGTCTGTCGCAGCAACTCTATCTCCTTCGTTCCATACACGTCGTGTCGTTCCGTATCCGAGATCGCATCTCCGTGCACACGCAACCTTACCTTCCGCCACTTTCCCTCGGTCGTGCGCATGGAAACGTGGTAGTGCGTGGCGCGCGAGGCCGAGCGAACGCGCTGCAATCACGCGCGGTCAAGAACATCGGACCTAGGAAGCTTTTATTAATAGCAGGGGATTCGCGTCAGCGACGGGGGTTGGTGAAACACGAAGGAAATGGACGACGATTAATGTCAAGGGATAGAACGATCGATCGGTATTCCTTCCGATAGCGATAGCGTGCAGATGTGATCGTTTAAAAGTTTGTCAGGCACGTGTCGGTGGGGTTTCTCGTACAGTTCAGTATCTTATGAGTTAAGCTCTACCACGTGGTATTTAAGCTGCGCAGAAATCGGTAAGACTGTATCACGAGGTGACTAAACGTTTATCGGGTAGGGTAATTAGAATCATTTTTCCAGCGCGATTGTAATTTATTTTGCAAAATTGGAACTTGGACGGTGATCGTATCGATTACGCGTGGATACAATTGTTTATGAGTTCAGAGTGGGTAATCATTTTTAGTGAAAATGAATCGAAAAGATGAAATACGGATTTTTTTTTTTTTTTACACGAAGGAAATTCCTTTTGGAGGAAATTTACTTGGAAATCCGTCGTGCGTGTCGGGACGAAATTTTCATCGTGTTTGTATAAATAATTGAACCGATTTTTCTATACCGGGTGTGTAATTTCTTCGTGAAAATTCTGCGATATTCGAATGTACGTTAATGGCTGTAAGAAAGTGTTTCGAATGTTTCGACAGCGATACATAACGGACGAAGTGGCAAGAAGTGGTGAGAAAACGTTCCAAATCCTTGAATTTCGGCGATTTCCTAGTCAGAAATTGATAAACGAGCAGTGAGAAACGGAGACGAATATCGTAATCGCGATGAAAGCGAAGTACCCTATTGTCGTTTCCCATTCATTAATTTTCATCCCCTTTGTCTCTCGATAAGAAAGTCAGATCTCGTATCTGCTCGAAACTCGACACAAATCGACGAAAGGAAATGGAAGAATCGTCCATGGCGCGTCTTAACCTTATTTTACCACGTTTATATTTTAATGTCAAACTATGACACTATTAGAATTGGTTTGTTCTCCGTAACGAACAATATTTTTCCTAAAAGAAATATCGTGATCGCAGTCTTATTGGATCTCAAGTGGTTCATTGAGATTAATATTTATAGGATCTGTAGCGCCATCTACTTTCCCCGGTTGAACAATCGCGGACGCAAGAATAGGGGTCTAATTAACATACGTTTCGCATGGTCTTGACCCGTGACGCGGTCAGCGGAGGCTCCACCAGTTTCGAGAGGAGATATTAGCATCATAAAGCAGAGACACGGAGGATTGGTTTCTAACCTAGCAAGGCGGATATGCGTTTCATGCGTACCGGGCTGTAAACACGCGTTGCGTTGTTCCAGCTACGTCTCAATCCTATATTCATGTACTGTTGCTTGGTTGATTGCAGCGCCTGTGGCAGGATGGCAGCGCCAAAGAAGTGATCGGACCCATTCGCGTGGTTCATCGCTACGTGAACATGCCCGAACAGACGATCCAATTTTACAACACGACCACGGGGGAAACTGAAACAGTGAGAATTTATTCCAAATTTTTGTCAACATTTGAGAAATCTTTATACCTTTTATTACATCTTCGTGAAATTATTCTCGATAAATTGAACGAGATTTTTCTCGATTAACCCCTAAATACGACCCGGTACGAATTCTTTTTAATACATTGAAAATATAATTTGAATAATTTGTTAATTTTTTACCAACCTACGCCAAGAGAGTGGTCTGAAAAATAATCGGATCGTGGTCGTGTTTCGACTCATTTTCATCGACGGAGCGTCACCAATCTATTCGCCATGCTCTTACGGAGATGTAACGCAATAGTCGTAATAGTCGAGGTTTGCAACATATCCTCGTTCACTGTTTTTTGTCGAAGCGCGTACGTGCTTCGTTCGATTCCAGTTTGTGACAAAAACGAATCGATTCTTTGATAAAAACGCCACCTTACCAAATAATTTATCTGCTTGGGGACGAACTCGTTGAACCGGGCACTGTATTCAAACTTATGTATTACGAACTTATGTATATGTATATGTTGCGAAAGTCGTTACTTTCAGACAGTTAGGCTAGAATGTATTCCTCGCTTAGATACGAGGTGGTAGGATGTCGTTCATCGATTTCCACTCGATTTGCTAGATGCATGGCTGTCAACCCGCCATGGGGTACAGTTTCGCAGCGGGCACGATCGACGGACCAGGATCATTTTCGTTCGAGCAAGGCACCAAAACGTCGAATCCTCTTTGGAACATAGTCAGAAATTTACTAGCGGCTCCCACGGATGAGGATGTCAAGTGTCATGGCCCGAAACCAATTTTGCTTGCCACAGGACGGGTAAGTTACTTTGGAAAATTGATAGTAATTGTTTCGAAAGAAGAGAGTCTCGTTGATTTCGATGAGTTTTAAATATGTTGTAAAACTCGACATTCTCTGGAAAATTTATAGTAATCGTTTCGAAAGAAGAGAGTCTCGTTGATTTCGATGAGTTTTGAAACTTCTTTGGAAAACATATAGTAATTGTTTCGAAAAAAGAGAGTCTCGTTGATTTCGATGAGTTTTAAAACTTCTTTGGAAAACTTATAGTAATTGTTTCGAAAGAGGAGAGTCTCGTTGATTTCGATGAGTTTTAAAACTTCTTTGGAAAACTTATAGTAATTGTTTCGAAAAAGGAGAGTCTCGTTGATTTCGATGAGTTTTAAAACTTCTTTGGAAAACTTATAGTAATTGTTTCGAAAAAGGAGAGTCTCGTTGATTTCGATGAGTTTTAAAACTTCTTTGGAAAACTTATAGTAATTGTTTCGAAAAAAGACAGTCTCGTTGATTTCGATGAGTTGTAAAACTTCTTTGGAAAACTTATAGTAATTGTTTCGAAAGAGGAGAGTCTCGTTGATTTCGATGAGTTTTAAATATGTTGTAAAACTCGACATTCTCTGGAAAATTTATAGTAATCGTTTCGAAAGAAGAGAGTCTCGTTGATTTCGATGAGTTTTGAAACTTCTTTGGAAAACATATAGTAATTGTTTCGAAAAAAGAGAGTCTCGTTGATTTCGATGAGTTTTAAAACTTCTTTGGAAAACTTATAGTAATTGTTTCGAAAGAGGAGAGTCTCGTTGATTTCGACGAGTTTTAAATATGTTGTAAAACTCGACATTCTTTGGAAAACTGATAGTAATTGTTTGGAAAGAAAAAAGTCTCGTTGTTTTCGATGAGTTTTAAATATACTGTAAAACTCGACATTCTGAACAACCTTTTCCTATATATGCAACGGTCTGTGGCCTTGGTTTTTGAATATTTTCACAAAAAATTGGTATCATTGCTTTGAATTCCGTCTACATATATGCATCCATGGCACCGTATCAACTTAACATAATTGTTACAACATAAAAGGTATCAAACTAGCTAGATTTATACTCGGTCCAACGAGACGGGTCAGCAAAAAAAAAATGAACGTTCATGTAGAATTCATGTGGTAGAAAAAGGTAGAGTGTGAGTTTGGTCTTGCCTTGGCCATACCTCTTCAAAAGATCTAGCCTAAACCCACTCTGACCCGACTTGAATGTAAGTAGTTGAATCTTTGGAAATACAATATATATGTATTTTATTTTCATCAATTTTAACAAGACATCAATTTGAATGTAAGCAGTTGAATTTTTGGAAATACAATATATATGTATTTTACTTTCATCAATTTTAACAAAACATCAATTTGAATGTAAGTAGTTGAATCTTTGGAAATACAATATATATGTATTTTATTTTCATCGATTTTAAAAAGACATCAATTTGAATGTAAGTAGTTGAATTTTTGGAAATACAATATATATGTATTTTATTTTCATCAATTTTAACAAGTTCATCCGGTAGAATACATTAGTGGCAGCTTTATAGCATATGTGTCATATAAATAGTCGACAAGCAGTAGTCCCATGATAATGCATACAGTGCCATGAACGCGTACACATAAGTAGAATTCCCTATAGTAGTAAGAATAGTTTGTTGTTAATATCTAAGAAACTAAGACCGAGGGACGGTTACATCTGTGGGAAAAATTGTTCAGAATGTTGGGTACCGATCCAACAAAGACTCCAAAGAATACACCTAATAGATCCAACGATCCCATAGATCCACTATTAGAGACGTTTTCTCAATGGAAGAACCATCTACGTATAATCATTACTAGAATCGATGTAACAATTTATCTAATGTCCTACTGGAAGAATTGAAAAAATCAAAGGAAAAAACAGAATGTTAAATTTTACATTTTTAAAAATCATCGAAAGCGGTGATACTTCTCTCTTCCGAAATAATTATAAAACTTACGCAATCTCGAAGATTAGATATTCGACTTCATCTGGACATAAAGATCAAAGGAAAGAAAAAGAATGTTGAGTTTTACAACATATTTAAAAATCACTGAAAGCAATGACACTTCCCCCTCCTAAATAATTATAAAACTTACGCGATCTCAAAGATTAGATATTCGACTTCATCTGGACATAAAGATCAAAGGAAAGAAAAAGAACGTTGAGTTTTACAACATATTTAAAAATCATCGAAAGCAATGACACTTCCCTCTTCCTAAATAATTATAAAACTTACGCGATCTCAAAGATTAGATATTCGACTTCATCTGGACATAAAGATCAAAGGGAAACGAAAAAGAACATTGACTTTCACAACACATTTAAAAATCATCGAAAGCAATGACACTTCCCCCTCCTAAATAATTATAAAACTTACGCGATCTCGAAGATTAGATATTCGATTTCAGCGATTTGTCGACCGTTCTTTCCAAGTGACTCCGAACTGAACAAAATTCCAAGATCCTCTGAACTTGCGTGGAATAATTGTTACGCGTGAATGAACACGAACAACGTAAACAGAATTCAACGAATTACTGACAATAGTTTCTTGCTGATATCTCCGAATAATTTTTCAGATGGTTGTACCGTACGAATGGCAGCCAAAAATCGTGGCGACGCAAGTCGCGCTGATTGGGAACGTAGTCATCGCCGGTGTGCCGGGAGAGTTCACAACAATGTCCGGAAGAAGATTGCGACAGGCTATCAGCACGGTCATGAACGAAGCCTCCGGCGACGAAACCTCCGTCATAGTTGCCGGTCTCTGCAATAGTTACAGCGATTACATCACAACACCGGAGGAATATCAAGTAAATCGTGAATTACCGTTACTTCCACTGTGTTTCGTACCCTTCCAACGGTTTCGAGTCATTTTCTAGCCATTAGAATCGATCGAAGTGGTCGAGTCTCTTCCTACAGACATTTTTCAAACTCGAGTTTCCGCGCGGTTATTCCGAAATCACCCGATGGAAAGTTACGTTTATCGATTACGTATTTCCATCGAAATTTTACAGATTCAGAGGTACGAGGGTGCATCCACTATATATGGACCTTATACGCTCAGCATTTACCTGAAACAATACCAGGAGCTCGTGATGGCTGCTGTTTTTGTGAGTATCCATACATATCGCATTCCATCAATTCTTTGTGGCACAGTGAGTTAAGAAATTCACTCTGATAGGCATGGTGGAATATTTTTCAACCCACAGCGAAACATTAAAATAACTCTGTACAAGTTGCATGGTGAGACTGTTAACGTTCCATCTGATAATTAAATATCTAATTAATCTATTCTTTAGTTTTAGTTCTTTTGTATCGTTTCGCGCGTTCAGCAACTGTGCCTCAAGGAGTTAAATAGCGAGAAACAATAATTTTGTAACAGATTTCCCATTATGATGTAGCACGAGACGTACACATGTCGATGTATTAATTAATTAATTTATGGGCGAACGACTAGCCGAAAATTACGAAACCTAGGTGTCCAAGATTCTAAACAGTTCCATTGCTCCCAAACGTGTTGGCCTTTGAAAATTTTACTTCAATAAATAAAGTCCTTCCTTAATATGAGAGAACAATTGCTAATCCAGACTTCGATCAACTCTTTGGAGCATAATGGGTTAAGAAACCCTGATATGCACGGTGGAATATTTTTCACAATCCACAGTAAAAAATTAAAATAACTCCATATAAGTTGCACAGTGAACTTATTAATATTTCATCTCATAATTAAATATTTAATTAATCTATTTTTTAGTTTCAGTTCTTTCGTATCATTTCACACGTTCAGCAATTACGTCTCAAAGAGTTAACAACGTTTTGTACTGTTCAAGCTGTGATTGCAATGGGAATAATTTCATTTTGTTCGAAAAACCAAACCACAGGTCGCAGGACAGTACTAGTGAGAGCTGTGTTGCATAAAATCGTTTCCAATGTAATTTCAGTCTAAGAATGTGTGCATTCCTTGTTCGAAGAAAATAATTTGACCGTTCAAGGTCACTCTCCCCACTGCGAATCGCATCTAGCATAACTCTTTTTTGCATCGATATTGTCCAATATAAACTTCGCAATTGACGAAGCTTGCCTCATTTTATCGATAAGGTACCTTGTATTCGGAGAAATATAATTTTACGTCACTCCATTTTATTTCTATGTTTCAAAGAGAGGGAATTTTCTATTCGTCGATAATAAGTTTTTATTCCAATGAAAGTTTACGCGAATAATATAGACGAGTAAACAAATATTTACCGACCTTGAACGATCAATTTATTTTGCTTCAACTGCAGCTTCGTAAGACGACATGCTATAATTCAGTGCCAAGGGAATTGTCTCGAAGAATAGCGGGAAATTAAGGAAATGGCTTCAGATACATCTACAGTCTCAATTTTCGTATGAACCCATCGACCTTCTATCTGAAAATTTATTTAAGATATTAAATATTGAAGATCGTATGCTTTAGCAGTGCAACGTTCTTGTTATCCTTCCACAATCTTGTTTCTTTTACAGAATGATCGTTCTTTCTCATCCCCACTACTCTCACAACCAAACTCAGCTCGTGCTCTCAAAGGTCTTTTCCAATTTGTCGAACTATACTCGTGTGTCTAACTTCAATATTGTCGAATAGCTGACACTCTTTTTAGACCTATTAATCGTGCGTGTTACGAAAAGTTCTAATTCCGTCTAAAGGATCCACATTCCTTCCAGAACGTTTTCAGCTTCAAGTAGTACAATAAATTATCGTTTTATGATTTCCACTTGAGATTCGAACGCATTTATACTTCGTAGACAGCGACAATCGACAATTGCAAAAAAGGACAGCTAGTGAAAGTGAATGAGAAAGAAAAAGAAAAGCCAATCCGAGAAAATGAGATTGAGCGAGACGTACATAGATTTTTTTCATTCGTTCCTACCATTTGAAATCAGGAATCGTATGAAATTTTTCAATCGTTCCATTGTAAATTGCAGAATCGATTTTAAACTTCGTTCAATCGTACGAATTAATCGCGTTGTACAAAAATGATCGATATAAAAAAATAAACCGTTCCTGTAAATTATCAAGAACGATTGCGAAAGAAGATGAACGGTATGATAAAAATTATCGACATTAAAAATAACTAAAAATGATCAAAATCACATCGTGTTTGGATTTAATTTCACCAGCAAGATCTCGTTAGTTTACAAGAAATATTTTTGTAAGAATCGAATCAAAAACTCGAATATTATCATTTTTTTTGCGAAGTCTGTGGTCTTTAAATGCTGGCCGACGGTTTTTTTTTTACAAAGGTAAGCACCAGCTCGTATCGTATTTCATATTTCACAGGTTCGAATGGGGTTCCCCTAGACAGTGAGGGTAGCGACGATCAAAGAACGAATAAAATTTGAAATTCGTGCAACGAGAATTTACCGTATACATTATATTATACAAAAATGAAATTCTGTACCGTTTCAGAAATCTCATGTAGATCCTGGTCCAACACCTCCCGATCTGAGCGAAAAGAAACTGCTCACTTTCGTCCCGCCAGTTCTCTACGATACTCCTAAGTGGGGCCAGAATTTTGGCGATTGCGTCAAACAACCACAAAAGGTCGCCTCACCTGGAGATATAGTCACTGCGGTTTTCGTAAGTGCAATCTAGAACAGAAACATTTCATTTTAGGTTAGAACACTCTGAACGACATCCGTGACCCAATCTGACCTCGCCAACGCCGTTGTATAAGATACATTGCGCAAAGTCTCATAATCGAACTTGTCTGCATAGACACGCGCAAATCCATTTCGAGAATATCGCTGCAACGGTTCGAACTCCATCGAGCGACATGTTCCTCCAAACGACCGATTACTATTCGTAATAACCGGCACGATGCACAATAACAACGCGAGATGCAATAGAAATGTACTCAACTTCGATGAACATCGAGAAATTAATTGAAATTATCGATTTTCATTTAACAATCATAGCCAATAAATTGGACATTTCATTCCGAGTCGCAATTACATCAATGAGAAGACATTAATTTTGTTTTACTAGAACATTGTGTCTCGTGTTCGGTGTTACTATGGTTGTACTCTTGGAAAATTTTAATCTAAATGTTCTCTTACCTGCAGGATGATTCGAAAAGAATTCGTAAACACTTTAAGAATTGATTATAAACGGAAGAATTTTTTGCAAATTGTCGACAAAGAAATTTCTCTAATCTTATATTATATTATACTATATCGAGTAACTTTTATTTGATAAAATTTTCTTTTTTAATCAATCGAAGAGTTTATTAACTAAAATAAGGAAATATACGACTCCGTGTTGTTATTCGTTATTGAAAAATAAACTTCTGAACACGCAATAGATTTTTTAATTATTTTCTAATCATTCTGTAGCATAGAAAATTTGTAATTATTTTGTAACAATTTAGAAAAGTTCTATTAGAATTGAAGTTTCCCAAGCAATGAAAATCATAACATTCTTCGTTTATCGAGGAAAGATGAGTTTATTGTAGAAAAGTAACTTTCGACGAGTAATTTAGAAGCAAAATATATAATGAAACTTCAAATTTACGAATTTCGAGTATCCGTGGGCGGTATTTGTTAATTTATCTTGTTTTGTATAGATTTCTGGTCATCCGCGTAACAATTTGATGACAGAAAACACATTCCTGACGATCGAGAGATTGACGGACGACGAAGTATGGATTCCCGCAGCAACTGACGCCGATTGGGAGACCAAGTACGTAAATCGGTCTATTTATTTGCAATTTAAATTCACGATACGGTATAACATACTTACACGTGCGCATCAATATTAATTAACACATCACATTCATTTGATATCGAAGAAACAAATGCAAATATTTGTCATAAATATTCTGTTAAACACGTGATGTTTAATATATATATATATATATATATATATATATATATATATATTAATAATAATAATAAAATATATAATATACGTATATATATATTTTTTTACCATTAAACAACTCGTATTAAAAATTCATGAAAAGATCATCGAAATGAGAAATTAAGAAATGTAGAATATTCATATTGGAAATTAATTGTAGATTGTTAGATTGTAATTTATAAAACAGTTTGTCCAAAAGTTACGTGATCCTCCAATCTCTTATAGATTTGCTTCTATAAATAAGTAGATAAATTTTACAAATTTATAAATTCATGTGGTCGCCATTCTTTCTCGTCGCCTGACGAAAATTGAAATTAATTTAATGACAGTTCAATGATTCGAGATATTTTAACGAGACTTTCGCTAAAAAAAAAAATAGTAAAAAATGATTACTTTTAGATAATGTAAATTTTCTGCGGATGATCCTTATTTTACACAATTATATTTATTTCTCCGATTTATCCAATGGGAAAAGGATGAATCACTAAAGGATGAATCATTTGAACGTTTTATCCTGTGTTAGAACAACTTTTGTATATCGAGATGGCTAAATTTTTGGAATTGTTTATACGTAGAGCACATCGTTCGAAATATGTCGAAATTAAATTCACAGCCATGACTTCAACAAACAGAGATATTGCCCGCGAAACAATTTGAAAGTGTAAGCAAATGCAGTGAATTTTCAGATTCAAAAGACGAATTTAGCGATATAACAAACGATCAAACAACTGCAGATGCTGTTACATATGTACACTTTGTTGATGTGTTTAGTTTCCAGTAGAAAAGTCCAAAATTTATCGGGGAAGATTGTCATAGGAAAATATACAATCTCCAAGAGAGAAGAGAAATATTTGAATTATGAATTATACATGGTGTTTTCGAACTGGTAGTACATTTCGAAATGAAATGAATTTATACGAAAAAATAAGACGAGAATCTAGAGTGACAATTTTTCATACAGAATTTCATTTCTGAATAATTCCATGTTGAAAATTCGTTGAGTACGCGCGCACTTCATTATACTGTAGATTAATTTGCGTTGGATTTGCATTTATAAACATTATGTATGTCATAACTTGTTATTGTTCCCGATTTGATTTCTCAATCTTTGTCAACCGAGAGAGAAAATTATTCTCGTATTCTAGTCTTTGAAAGGAAAAAAGAACACTTTAAAAAAACGTTATGATAATTATAATACACAGAAAAAGTATAATTAGCAGAAATATGGGAGTCGTTTTCAACCAGTTATACATTGATAAATTCTTCTGCAAAAAATATTTATATTTACAAGAGAATTGTATCTCTGATTTCTCAAATTATGAATTGTACATGCAATATTCACACATTATATTATATTTTCATGGCAATAGATACTAAACAAAGTATAGTTAAATTTCATCATACTATTGATAGTATCATAATAATGTCATAATGGTATAAGAATTGCCAGTTGCTACAATCATATACTGGTTCTTGTATGATATTTAAATTTCAAACGATATTCAGATAATCACACATCTAAATAACTTTTTAATCACCTTTTGCTGCACATAAAACCATCCACAAAAGATTCAGATGCAAATGATGACAAGTTGAAACATATAGACGTACCATTATACGATGAGACAATCATTTGAAGATAATTATGTTCTCAGATTTTTTTCAACCCATGATTTATGCTATTTCTTGATTAATAAATCTGACAAGTACTGTACAAAATATACCGATATTAATTCCAAGATTATTTCAATTGCACGCTATGCACTCGCGTCAATTACCACGAGCGTGAAACATAGCTCTAGTTTATATAACTCGTCGACCAAACATTCCCCTCTAATTGAAATAATTTCTTGTTAAAATTTGGAGATTATATTTTTTGCTACAACAAATAACCCTTCAAGTGCAGCGTATAATTTCGTCTCTCTCTATCCTAACGACTGACGCTTAGATAGCACACATCGTTGTGAATCTAGAACTTGTGTACTGGAAACTGAATATATCAACAAAGTGTACATCTGTAATAGCATCTGCAGTTGTTTGATCGTTTGTTATATCGCTAAATTCGTCTTTTGAATGTGAAAATTCGCTGCGTTTGCTTACAATTTCAAATTCCTTCGCGACCAATATCTCTGCTTGTTGAGACCACGGCTGTGAAGCAATCGAATTGCAGTTTAATAGTGTTTCGAACAACGTGCTCTAAATATAAACAGTTCCAAAAATGTAGCCTTGTGTCTCGATATACGAAAGGTTGTATAAACCGAAAATAAAACGCTCAATTGACGATCGTAGCTTGGACTCTGGCCGCTAGCGGAAGCAAGTAAATCAATGTATACAGCATGCCAACGCCATACTGAAAAATTTAATGTACGTTTCTTCTGGTCGGATAAATCGGAGAAATGGATCAAATTCGTGTGAAATAAGAATATTCCGTACAAACTTTGTATCATCTAAAAGCAGTAATTTTTTATTATTTTTTTTTCTTTTCAAAGAGTCTGGTTAACATATCTCAAATCATTGAAAACTTATTATTGTACATTTCATACATTTCAATTTTTATGGAGAGATGCTTTCATCTCCCCTCGTTCTGTCTGCATTTATATATAGATCTATAAATGTTCATGGTTCGATACAAATATATTTTTATATTTGGGGGGAAAAATTTTATAATTTTTGAATAAGCTTTCTTAATTTACAATTCTTAACCATTCATTACTAACTCATTCACCTTCCGACTTTAATTCTCTACTAGCTTTCAAGCTCTATGATTCCTACTGTTGAGCATATTCAATCACAATAGGTTGTTCAATAAGTTGTGTCGTTCGATAAACCTTATTGAAAAGTACTACATTGAACAGTATCACATCGAACAGTACTGTTCAATAAGTTTTATCAAAGAACAAAACTTATCGAGCAACGTAGTACTATACTGTTCGATAGGTTTTATCAAACGACGAAAATAACTTACAAAAGTAAGTAACTTGATACTTAGGGTCTATTCAGATTTTATTCGATATCGAATCTTAATTCCAAGAATCTATTTCTACGCTGTTCGAAACATTGGTGGCGCACACTCATATTTGAGAAGTTTATGTATATTTGTATAACGATATTAGAATCATCGGATAGACAAATGACGATAGTCAAATCCGTTGGTGTGATCGATACAGGTTCGAATGGAAAAGAACGTCCGTGGTACTCGGCTCGAGTCAGGTAACCATTACGTGGCAAGTCCCGGAGGACATCAAACAGGGTGAATATCGTGTTAGGCACAACGGTTACTACCGCTACATCCTTGGTGGCGTCTATCCGTACTACGGGGTGTCGAACCATTTCCAGGTAAGTAGAAAAGTCTCGTGAAACCCGTAGTACCTGTCCCCTCACTTCTTGTAATTAAAGAAATTCTGATCGACACGGATTTACTGGTTTGTAACGTACGAAATGTCCCGGTATTCTCAGATTCTTCTTTTTGGTAAGATGATTTCGTTAATCAGTGTTTATTATTCGAAAGAAGGTGTTGCAACTAATGAAAGAACGGATAATTAATAAGTAAGGATTTTGAATTTGGAAATTCAAGAAATTATGAAACTAGAGATAGTCAGATTTCCTGAGAAAAGAAAAGATCAAAATGAATATTTGAGATATTTAAAACCGTATTTTGGTAAGGTTAAAGGTACAAATTTAGAGATCTTTGAATTGACCAAATTTTTATATTAGTTTACAGACCTTGATAAATGGAGTGAAATAATCTTGTATAGCTTTTTTCTGGACCGAGCTACTGACTAAATTGAAGAACACTATTCAATTGATATCAAAGTTGTACAGATTTTTTTATATAACTCGAAAGTATATGTGACAAAGGCTATGAAAATATAAATTAAAAACGCTACTGAAAACTGGTTCGTACTTGAGAGATCATCAGAAGGGTAAGAAAAGAAAGAAGAAACGTAAGAGAAAAAGAATAAACGAATCACGTATCGAACATTATTTATCTTCGTTACGTAGAAATAAATTATAAGAAACGAATGATGACAAAATGAATACAAATAATATACATTAATAAATAAATAATAATAATGAAATCATTAGCGAGAGTTACTTTTCATTACTTATTACAATGGATAATTTTGTCGATCAGAGAACACAAAAAATTGATCGAAGCAATAAGAATTTTTAGAATTACCAATCAGCAAATAATTCCTTTCTTTTCGCTCTTTATAGTTAACCTCTCGAGCTCAAATTAGTTTTCAGTAGAATTCTTCATTCATCTTTTCGTAATCTTTGCAACGTATACTCTCGAGCTGTATACAAAAATTTTGTACGCCTTTGACATCGATTGAATAGTATTTCCTGTGAAGAGTGTCGATTATTCAGCATTGTCCAAGAAAGGAACTATATTTTTAAATATAAATATTCATTTTCTTTTCTCTTCATCGAGATCTGTAAACCAATATCGATGTTTAGGTCTAGGTTAGCTCTGCACTGAATCTACTCGTAAAAAAACATTGTACACGTTGAATACAACGTATTCAACAATTGAATACAATTTTTCTGTCACGTGTCACGGAACTAATTAATGAAATACCCAGAAACAGATGAAACAATATCCAAGATTAAATTACTTCGAATACACGTATTGCCTGCAATTGGTTTTTATTAAAAAAAATTTTTTTCTAATGCTACCATACGAGAAATTGATGCGATTCAGGCTGTCTCTATTCTTTCTCTCTTCTTCGTAATGTTGCAATACGAGAAGTTGGGGCGATTCGGGTTTTATTTCTATACTTAAACGTCAGTTCCCGAACTAGTCACATTGTGTTCTGTATTGTTTCTTTCAGGTGGTAGTTTCCGGATCAAACTTTCGTAAATGATGTTACTACGGATAACCCATGGTGCTTTAATCGTGAACCGCTTACGCTTAATTCGACTGATTAAATTCAGTCGCGAAACCCATAAGATACAGGTACGAAGTACAGCGATGTCTCAGGTATTGATCAAATTTGTTGCTCGAATTCACGATCAGTGTCATCCCCACCACTGTTTGCGTTGTCTTTGACCCAACGTATCCTATTATCCACTTCGAGCAGCCAGTGCGAGTTTGGCCAGTTGTGAGAAAAAGTTTTCTACCTGTGCTTCGTGTATTGATAATCGGTGAACATTATGCGAGACACTCTCGTATCTCGTGCGTTTACTTTTGTACAGTAGTATATATTGATCTCTTTGAAACAAGACCACGGTTTCGGATCGAATCGAACTCGCTGCGTGTCTTTTCGAACAGATGTATTAAAGATGTGATCGTTTAACGGTATAGCAAATAAAACAAGATCGATCGAATCGTGCGTTTGGCTAATTTTCCAAAGAGTAACTTCGAAAGGAAAAAAAAAAACAGAATATTCTACAGGGAGAACCCGGTAGGGGTTGTTTCTTCGTGCGGAAAATCCTGAAATCGGTATCTCCTACTCCCACGATTGACGAAACCAACTGATAAAAGTCTCTGTAGCTCGTAACGTGAAATTTTACAACGAAAAGTTTCGACCTACGAAGTTCGCTTCAATGTATTCGGTGATTTTCGGGAAGTTTACGCGCGCGAGCGTGATTCCTTTGCATACAAATGGGTCAAAGGAGCGAAACTTTCGGCGAGAGAGAAATCCCTGGAAGCACGAAATTTTTAACTCCTTGTGAATGTTCCTCGATGATATCTATGGTAAAGCTGAAGACCCTTGCAGGCAGAAGTTGAACAAGTTTGCGGTTTGGAAATGGTGATGATGAGCCACCGTTTGTTTAATCGGTGAGTCTGCTTTGGAACGTTGAAAACCGATTGGAACAATTTTCAGTGAAATATTCGAAGTTTGAACTGTGTTGGATAGATTGAATGTAGGAGGAGAATTGGTTCACTTTGAATCACATGAATGAAAATTGAACCGTTTCAAATGTTTTTAAATTCGAGCGGATGGTTTTGGATCTGAAGAACGGAAAACTTTGCCAACGTTCGTTAATATTTCCTTAATTATGCAATCTAGGATAAACGAATTGTAACACATTTTTACGTCGGAGTGCGGTGTTGTTGCGAATCGTGGTATAAAACGATGAGAATTCCAATCAAACGTCTTGAAAGTGAGCTTAAAATCTTATCGAGGAAACGAGGAACAGCTAATAAAGAATTAAAGTAAGTTTCGGGAACATTGCGAGACTTCCAGTTACGTGTTCCATTCGTCGCGAAACTTTTAGAACAACTTCTATCCAGTGCGAAACTTCAAGGATACGGTCTACCCATCGTAAAACTTCAGAGACAAGTACTACTCGACGTAGGAACTTCTGGGACGTGCTACATTTATCGTCAAGCTCCACAGACATTCCTCGTCCGATGTGAAACCTCATGGATACTTCCTATACGTTGTAAAAATTGTGAAATTTCACAAACGTGTCGTAACCAATGTGAAATTTTAGATACACGTTCCACTTATTATAAAACTTCAGGGACGTACTCTGCTCGTGGAACATCCTCGTGTAGACTGCAATCGAAGAGTAACATTCAGTATAAAGTAACGACTTAACTAGTCGCTACAAGGTAAGTACAATATCGTTTGTACACGTATCAGAGTACCAAGTTGTTAGAGACCTTACGGTGCATTCCGTGAAAGAGTTTACCGGGTGAAGGAGAACGTATCTAATATTTTCTAAATGAATTTACTGTAGACGAAGGACACTGTCTTGAATTTTCATCCAAACTTTGTTCCTCGTTCCGTGCTTCTCGAAGCCACCGTTTTTGCCTCGACAAGCTTCAGATCCAGACACCTAATGGTTCCACAACATCCGAATGATGCATTCTGCGTGCCGTAATACTCTATCATGCAAATCAAGAGGAGGAAACAGGAAGTAGGTTTTTTAATTGAAAATTAATCAAATTCATTTGTTCGACGGTGTACACTTCCCTGGCGACGAAAGCAATTTCGAGGAACGTTTAAGTTAATCCCTTCGTTGTAAAACGTTCGTTGCAACATCGATATCTTTTCACTCTGCGCGTGAACCCGAGTTCTGAGCTCGACTTTTAAATAAATTCGTGCCATTGTTATGGGAAAAGTAACGATTCCCCAACATAAGCATCTTCGTTGCATTTCGTTAGAACGAAATGCTACTCGTGCGTTCGGCTAACAGTAAAAATGTTGACGCACGTACGTATTGTTTTTTCAATTACGATTTTTGACATTTGGAGGTACTACGTATTCGAAAATGGAATTTTCCACGTTCATAGATTTACGTTACTGACACGTTTCACGGGTAAATATAGCGTTACTTAAACATAGACTTTTCCAGAGACAGGTCACTGACCTAACCTCAAACGTTGACGCAGTGGTTAATTATTCCACGTTCAAGACAAATAACTTCTCCGCTGGACAAACCGTCCAAGGATTTGTTATAAGCTAATACTTGGAGCACGCTAATCTTCTAGAAGGACTTTGTTGTTCCAGATTAAACTTTCAAAGCAAACTATGAACTGTAACCGCGGATCAGGTGGATCCATATTTATGATTAAGTATAAACCCGTAAATATTTCCCTGCCGTTTAAAACAACAAGAATCGCGCGAGCGATCGCGATCAATTACACACCCGGTATGAATCCGTTGGTTTCGAATTCAGAAACGATTGCAAATCGGGTAGAATTATTCCTCGAACGGGTTATTGAAAAAATGTGTTATCAACGCAATTCCCTTTAACGCAGAAATCGAAACGAGGAAATAACAGAGAACGTAAAATGCAATAAAAAATGCCTTCACAGAGGGCCCAATTAAGAGTACGTCCGGTTTCTGTCGAGATGATTACCGATCTTCGATTATTGGAAATCATTTTGATCCGACGGTACTTCCAAACCACTCGAACACCATAATTGGATACACATACACGCATGGAATACGATGATCTTTGTAATTAAGGAACTTGAATTATTATCATTGCGACGACATTTGTAATTAAGGAACAGGGATCATTGTCGATGCGTGATACACCTCGCTTAACATATTAATAGATTCATTCTGGAAATCGTTACGATGGTAGTGATAAAATTGATATATTCGTAAGCGATTGTTTCGCTGTGACTACTGCTTCGAAAGAAATGAATATTGGAACTGATTACGTCAAACTTGCCTCTCGAAACCACACCTATCTTATATCATACACTGGCAGTATCAACTCGATACACACTATTAAGCATCAGTATTTCCACTTGTCACGGTGAATAGACGCAAGGATAGAATGTAGCCGATATAAACATTTGTCGCGTTTCGACACTACTTTTCAATCGTCGGATTATTCGTATAATAGGTGGTGTAACATAAGAAACAATTTATAGTTTGTAATGCAAACTATAAGTAAAAGAAAAAATATATGTGACCGCAATCACGTAGAATACAATGAAACAGTGTGTAACTATTAGGCAAATTGATAGACAAAAGATTAAGTTACATGTGTATTGGACGTTATTAAGGTCCGGTTCTTACGAATCACCCTTTATATTAATCACACATGTAACATTGCAAAGCATCTTTTGTGCTTCTTTTGTACTTTTCAACGTACGGAAACTTTTGCCACGTGGCTCTCTCCTTCCCTTCAAGTACAACCCCCGATATGTAAGAAAAACGCGCCACTGTTCCGAATGAGGTAACATCGACCCCTCGAAAACTTATCGAGTTATCTTTCATTCGTAGTCGTCCTTCTTCTTGAACGATCTGTACCAACTGTACCGACGTCTGTATCGCGAAACGCGGGAACATATCTACACAAGTTCCTCTCGGTATATTTTAAAATAAGAAAACATTTGATAATCGGTAATGTAGTGTAATACTATAGCATGGCAGTGTAGAATAGTACTACAGCATGGTGATATAGAGAAATATTATAGCATGGTAGTATAGAGTAGAAGTACAGTATGGTAGTGTATAGAGTAGTATTGTATCATGGCAGTGTAGAGTAGTACTACAACATGCTAGTATAGAGTAGGAGTAGTACTATAGCATGGTAGTATAGAGTAGGAGTAGTACTATAGCATGGTAGTATAGAGTAGGACTACAACATGCTAGTATAGAGTAGGAGTAATACTATAGCATGGTAGTATAGAGTAGGAGTAGTACTATAACATGGTAGTACTATATAGAGTAGGACTACAGCATGATAATATAGAGTAGTATTATAGCATGGTGGTGTAGAGTATTACTACAACATGGTACTATAGAGTAGTACTATAGCATAGTAGTATAGAGTAGGACTAGAGCATGGTAATATAGAGTAGGAATAGTACTATAGCATGGTAGTATAGAGTAGGACTACAGCATGATAATATAGAGTAGTATTATAGCATAGTGGTGTAGAATAGTACTACTACAACATGGTGATGTAGAGTAGTACTATAGCATAGTAGTATAGAATAGGACTAGAGTATGGTAGTATAGAGTAGTACTACAGCATGGTAGTATAGAGTAGTAATATAGCATGGTAATGTAGAGTAGTAGTAATACACACAGTATAGTAGAGGTAGTATAGAGTAAGCACTACAGCATGGTAGTATAGAGTAGTACTATAGTGTAATATTATAGCACAATAGTACAGGATAATAATGCAGAAGTACATCTTAGCCGCAGAGAGAAAAACTGTGTAGTGTGTATAATGGTATATAATAATACTATAGAGTAGTAACCATAGAATTGTAGCACTATTTAATAATACATAGTACGATATTATAACGGAAAAGATAATAATACATCTTACAATAGCATCTTCTAATAGTATTATAATATATCACAGTAGAATTATTTACATTAGGGGTGACCTCAACTTTTCTCTCTCTATATATATATATAACTACTTTTAGTTCTTGAAATATTTGCAGAAAGATTCATAATACTGCACATCGTACTTCCCAAGTTACAGATACACTGATAGTAAGACGGATTAGAATGAGTTTGGGTTAGCTTTTTTTGGAAAGGATCTGAAAAGTAACTAACTGATCGGACCATCTCGTATTAAGTTTTTATTATATCATCGTTATTTGAAATTGTAATAATATTCAAGAGACCGATTATTCGACTACGAAAATTATATTTTCTTCGAACCAGAAATTCCACTAAATGACTGACATAATGTCTAACGAGTTTTAGCGTCTTTACGAGTTCTGTTTCTGTTCGAGTTTTTGTTTAGCACTTTATTCTTCGAACTGTAAAAGCACGTATGTTGTAAACGTGCAGCAAAATGTACATCGAGTATCGAATATATCTTCGTGAATATCTCAAAGACTAAAGGCAGTTACATGTGTAGGGAGAAGTTGTTCGTAATGTTGACCTCGACAACGTATTTCAAGGTCTTCAATATCGGTGAGGTCGTGCCCAATGTAAATAATTGTCTCTGTTACAATGACTGACTCCCTTTGGCTCTGTCGACCCTCCGACAGTCCTACCTTTTTTCCCGGAATATATGCGTTCGAAGATTAAAATAACACACCCTGTACAATTCGCTTGCGAGGCAACCGAACATAACCATAAATCAAAGGGATCAACCGGTAGCAGAACTCCGTCGAAAAAGCGATACAGACGGCTCATTTCTGCGAAAAACTAGAAAAGAACGAGATCGACAGTGAAACTTGCAACGTCATCCAGAGGAGCAAACGATACGGACCGGATTCGACACTTCTAAACAGAGACCAAGCGCTGGCAAGAAAATCCTTTTGTCTCGGTTCTTTTTTCAAAAGCAAGTTAAGCAAGTTTATAGAAGCAGAGTTGGCCATCATTGAAATCAATTTTCGTTCAAACGTGGAATTGTTTATTTCTTAAATGTTCAGATCAAAGAAGAAATAATTATTTGTTATTTATAACTTATTATTTATTATTTAAAATAAAAATAGTAATCATTGAAATAATAAATATATATATATATATATATATATATATATATATATATATATTACAATTATTTTATATTTTTAAAAATCTAAATTCCGACTTAATTCAGAACATTTTTTTTTACTTCTCATTTATTATTTATTACTCGAAGAAAAATTTCAATCGAGAATGAACAAAAATAAAGAATCCCCGGCACTCGTAAAATAAGGCGAGGGCTCGGTGAAAAAAAAGGTTGCACCGCTAGTGAACGCCTTCAAGGATCACTTTTATTTGTCCAAGGTGTGTAGGGTTGACTCCGATTGGTGAACCTTGGACTCGGTTAAAGAGACTCGTAGTAACACTTCGGTGTCGACTTCGTTTTATATGGCCTATTTTACAGCCGGCGAGTCGCGTATAACGTAATTAACGTCTTGGAATGGCCAATGGTTATTCCATACAAATTAAACATTTTATTGGATCAGATACGCCGAGAATTGAACGACATCTGTTCACGATAGTCGCAATTAAATGCTAAATGTGATTTTAAATTATTTTACACCACGACAAGTAAATTACTATTGGCCTAGAGGATTAGCCTACACCACAGCTACACGATTATGCAAATGTCTAAAGATAACTAGTAGCATTTCATTTTCAACGTGACCGTATCTCGCATTATTCTAAAATTTCTGAAGCATTGATAAAAATCAACACACGTAGGCCTATACATTTGATATTATTCGATATGCCAACAGGTAGATATTGTACAGAAAATTTGTACGACACCGAGAGTGACATTATAGCAACAGTGAGTTTCTTTTCAGGATACAGGGGTTAGAAGAAATTTCAAGGTCACTGTAATTTCTTCAAACGAAATGCAACAATTTTTTGTTCTCGTCAATAAAACAGCTGCTATTCAGTTGGGACTCTAAAAATTACTACCACGTTTTATGACTCCGAATGGATATTTGTATTATTATACCTCATTAAAGTTGTCGCTGTACCGCTCATTAGGCTACAGATACAAACAATGCAGTACTCCGTTTAAACGAAATTAGGGTGACCTTGATATTTCTTCGACGGTACTATTTTTTATCGTATTAGAAAATAATAGAGTTACGTACTTCAGATGGTTAAGTCAGAGCTCCACCCTCTATGATCAACAAGGGTCTATTGGAGCGCGGCAAACACCAGAACTATAATTTCAAGCCAAGAATTTCTAGTCTAACCTCCTCTTTAGATCCCCTTATTTAACGATCTCTCGAATCGTTGCACCCACCAGAGAATTAATTTTTCAATAGAGCCATCGCAAGCGACTCTTAACCTGTTTGATCACTAGGCTCAATTTGGGAATTGAATTGTTCATCTCGATCGATATTCATCGAGCAGAAGTGTTTGTTTTTAAAAATAACATTGTGTTAATCTCAAATTTAATTTGTTTCGATTCCGTTTATTTGCAACTCACAAAATTACCGCAAGACTACACCGTGCATTAAACATTCACGCAACGTATTCACCCAGTATTCCAAAATCGAATACGAGTTTGAAATCCCTAATAAAAACAAATTTTGTAATAAAATTTATTTTCTACGTATCCTTTCTCAAGACCTAAAACAGGTAACTGATACATAATCCTCGCGGGTGAAACTAGCCTAATTTGTAACAATAATCTAATCTACGATCATAATTTACAATAAATAATACACTTTACACGTATACATGATATTCGTATCTCGAAAATATGAAAAACAGTTGATATTTTTCAAACTTTTCAGCAACACCCACGGAGTCGCGAACTACAGTTCGAGCAGTTTCCGGTCCCGAGCACTACCTACCCCCGATCACTTGAAATGCCAGAAAGTTTGCACCGATACTCGTTGCAACTTGAAATGTTGTCACCGGGACTCGTTAAGGCAAAAGAAAATTCGTTACCATTCGTTGTCTCGTATATCAATTTGAAATCGAATTCCTAATCAATTTTTTCGAAAACAGATGTTGCGACAGCTGGAGTTTGAAGAAGTGGTAAAAAGATGAGAAAAGAGAGAAGAAAAAAAGAAAACGTCACCATCCATTCCATGAAAGATTAATTCATTTGACACACTTGCTTGCCCTGTAAGCCGCCGTAATATTTACAAGCGAATGGTCGCGCATGCCGGCGAAGGACGCTCGTATAAACGACCCGGTGGACGTATGAAGACGTGCGGAAGAAAACACGAGGGAAAGATAGCAGCGCGAAGATATTTCGTTGATCGAGAGATGCGCAGAAGCGACAATAACCGAACGCCGACACGAAGGCATCCGCAGTCGTGATTCGCGCGGCGTCCGTGCCGGTTGGACGTTCCTCGCGGGCCGATTCCAAGTTTTTTTTTTTTTTTACCTCGTGAAACTCGTCCCTCGACACCACTCGCCGGTCATCGACATCGTCCAGGTGTCATTAATGGATATCGTGCCGGCGTGCCCGAAAACAACAGTGAAACACGCGCGTACTTGTTCGCCTCGAATTAAAAAAGAAACCAATCGAGGTAAAACCGGTGAGCAGTGACCTAGGCCTTTAAATGGACCTGACAATTCGTTCGTTCGGTCCGCGCGATTAGCCTTTTTTCATCCATCGAAGAATCGTTCGAGCAGAGTTGAAAACGACGTGACCACACTTACGGACTCGGATGTACCGAGTTTTCACTCGAGAAAAACGATAGGAACGAGTCAACGTTCGTCAAATGGAACGTCCTCCGATCGGAGAGATTCGAGATATCACGTTACGATCCGCGTTGTGAACCGTCGCGTGGAATGATCCGTCTACAATGGACGACTCAGTAGCCTCGTTGTCACCTGGCCTGGCCAACGGCACCTACTACGTCCAGAATCTTTCGGATCTATACGATTCTCAGCTCGGTGAACTGGAAAGCCCGCGTAACGCCAACTACACCTTCAGGGATTCACTGTACATCGTGGTACCTGTAACGATCATCTACGTGTCGATCTTCGTAACTGGCACGATCGGGAACATCATCACGTGCATTGTTATCGCGCGCAACAAGTCGATGCACACCGCCACCAACTACTATTTGTTCAGCCTGGCGATATCGGACTTGTTGCTACTGATCTCTGGCCTGCCAGCTGAGATCTACCTGGTCTGGTGCAAGTATCAGTATATATTTGGTGAGGGGTTCTGCGTTCTACGCGGCCTGGCCGCGGAGACCTCCACGAACGCATCCGTTCTCACCATCACAGCGTTCACCGTCGAGAGATACGTGGCAATCTGTCATCCGTTCCTCGCTCACACCATATCAAAACTGTCCAGGGCGGTGAAATGTATCCTGATCATTTGGCTGGTCGCTCTGTCGTTCGGTCTGCCCCAAGCCCTTCAATTCGGTATCGTACACCACGAACGGTACCCCGACATGGTGATGTGTACCTTGAAGACTGTCCT
This sequence comes from Ptiloglossa arizonensis, assembly GCF_051014685.1. Classification (NCBI taxonomy): domain Eukaryota; kingdom Metazoa; phylum Arthropoda; class Insecta; order Hymenoptera; family Colletidae; genus Ptiloglossa; species Ptiloglossa arizonensis. The sequence continues at coordinate 8,112,654 of NC_135048.1, read as the reverse complement.
AGTGCAACACTCGTTCGAGTTATCCACGTTTCTCTTCTTCGTGGTGCCCATGAGCCTGATCACCGTACTGTACGCGTTCATCGGGCTCAAACTGAGGAAATCGAACTCGATAAAGAGGAGTCGTGGAAGAGGATCGACCGACAGCTGCAGGCACAATCCGAGCAGATCGTCGAGGAGAGTGGTGAAAATGCTGGGTGAGTAGATAGCTTTAGATAGAACACGTAGACGCGAAACTTAGCCTCTCTGTTGTCGTGAACCAACTTGAAACTTGTCAGGAATGGCTGTAGGTGTCTACGTGGATCGCAGATCCCTGTACTCGATAGGATTTGCATATCATCTATCGAATTAGCATAAATCTGAACCTTATCGTCGCTAGGTCAATCGGATAACTTCATACTAAGGAAACTGATACGGTAAATATTTATGAGGCTGGTTAATGTAAAATATGAAATTCGCTGTGTTGGACGTTGGAATCGAATCGAGGTTTACCGTTACCTCGATATATCATATTCGTCAGTCGTTTTGTTTGTCGGGACGTCGACGTTAATGTTAAGTGTACTTTACCTTATTGTCGGGTGTCCAGAGTGGTGGGTAGATTTGGGTTAAGCATACTCGTTTTCACGAAACATCATCTCGAAAGGAAATACTTTTACAGCTGCGCGAGTTTTCGAGAAATTGCATTCGTTGTTCAGCAAATACGACAAGAACATACTTACGAGACAATGGCGGAATACTAAATTTCTAAACACACTCGCAGTCCAGAGTTCACAACTGACTCTCAAGCGAACTGAAAACGGAATAGTTTTATGAAAATTCAACAGTTCGAGCGAAAAAATATATTTCTCTTTTATCGAAATTGAACACTTTCACGAGCGAGCTGTGCACCAAGTACAAATTGATATAATATTATTTATACACCGAAAGCTTTCCTGTAGGAAAACAATATTACATCGTAGGGTGTTTCATATTTATCGATTCACGTGAATACCATCGAAATTATTCAGACTCTTGAAAACAGAATCATGAATTTTTTTTTTTCTTTTACGCAGCATTTGCAGTTTCAGAGAAGACAAAAAACAAAATTTGTATTATCATAGATTATGGTGCAGTACGTGCATAATGGCCTATTATGCATGTACTTATACGCCAGATAAATTACCGTGTACATTATGGTATATATCAAATGGAAAAAATATATTATTTGATTTAATTCATTTTCATCCGAAGTATTTTGCTACCTTGTATATCGTGTGAGTAGTCCCCTAGTAGCAGATCTACTAATTCTGAAGAAGATCACTCGATCTACCGTTTGATCTTCAAACATAACTTCCTCGATGGAAATAACCAGAAACGATAATTATAGCTACTTGTTCTACTCCAAAACACATAGCGGATATAAACTTCACACGCAATCTCGGACACTTTTAAAGTACACGCATACGTCGTTTATAGATCGATTACGAGATTTATGCCAGCAATTGCGCATAATAATCAGAGTCGTTAAAATTGTAATTATACTTACAAAATTATAGATACATAAATTACAATATAAATAGTACTCCGTAAACATTGGACCCTATCAGAAAACAATAGGAAATTCTTCATCAAGAACTCACAGACATTCGATGAAACTGTGAACCATTGGTATATATTTCATACACGCACGTGCACGTGCACGCCTAAATAATCCCACCACCCCACCGTATACATACACGTATACATTTCGTCAACACTTTGAACTCTTATTAAACGAAAATTATATTTATTACCTTTCAATAATTTATACAGTCGTAAAATATCGCCACGGGTTATTGTTTTGCATAATTACCTCGTGGCATGAGCTTCTAATGGATTTTTACGCGCAAGGAAATTGAACTAAACGATCATTAGTGAATCGTTTATTTAAAACTGAAACGAAATTTGTACACGTTGACGGTACGTTTTTCACTTCGATAAGGATCTCGGAAGGCTCAAGGTATCTCGAATTACTCTACTCCAATAGACAACCAATTTGCATACGTCCCTTCGAAGGATACGGTCACCTGGTGAGTGATTTATAGTATTCAAGTCGGCGTATGAGACAAGTCTCGTTATGTAGCCCAAGTGACGATGTATTTTTGTTTCCCGGATCTTCTAATTGATTCGTTTCGATATCGATCGAACCATGTTAGTACATCCGATGTATGAAAAAATTTGTAATGTAGTATGGAAATCGACTAAAATTAAATTTTGGAAGATTTTAAAACATCTGGTCGCGACGAACACCTACTTTGTCAGATTATAAATAAAGATATAAAATAAAGTTGCAAGCTACTCGCAAATAAATACAAAGAATTAAATTTTCTATTAAAATGTTCCCTTTATCCATAATTATTGGTGAACTGTTTATGAAAGTAATCCAATAACTCTGCATCAGAAGCTACTATAAGTTTGCAATAACTATGAGAAACGGTTTAGGTTAATCTTTATCAAATGGTGTTAGTTGTAGTTTACGATCCTCCATTTTAAATTCTGGAAAGATTGAACAAAGTTTAAAAGATCGTAATAAGTATTATTAAATTTCGTTAACATTAATCATAATCGACCCGGTATATCGTTAATTATTCATAAGTAAAATAAAGAATTTAACATTATTAAATGTTGGTAATATTTGTTGAAATATCAACATCAAAATGTTGAATCCGGAAACAATTGATGAATCGTTCGCGTCTTCCATTGATTTTAAATTGATGCAATAAAAGTCACCTTTTATTGTTGCAACAGTAGCTAGATGACGTGTCTTTATTTGAAGATGCACTAATTGTTACATCGTTTATTACATCTATTACAACAATACAATTATACCATTTAAATTAAGTGTCGCTAAAGTAATTAAACGATAACGCGATTGTTTCTAATCCGTATTGTTACCTGTTACTCGTGATATATTATTGTGATTCAATGTGTGGTTCACGATTAAGAAATGTTTAAACCTTGTAGCGTTTAACGTTGTAACGTGATTGTAAAAACGATCTTCGATGATCGAGTTTCAGTTTTGCCGGATGTGTATCGTGTTATCATTGAAAATGTAACGCCAACAAAAGGAAAAGACGCCAACTTCTTTTTCTTATCTTCTCGAAATTCCCTAACGTCCACACCGTATAACGATAAATATGTACATAAAACACCGTGTTCGTGACCAGCGTAAACATTGTTTTCGGTCGTGCAGGATTTTTGAACAATGAAGGAACTAGAAGAACCTTTAAGTAAAGATAAAAAATCTTGAATCGATTTTTCAAAGAATACCGCCTTTTCACATCGATGGATCGATTTTTCGTATCTTTTATTCACCGATTTTCTCGCGAGTTAATTCTTTCGGCACAAAATCGAATCGATTTAAAAAAAGATTAAAATTTTTTACGATTTAAAATTTTCTCTTTCTAATCGACACTAGATTTATCAGTCAAAATGACTGGTTTCGACTACTTTTACAAAGGAATTTACCTTAAACTCCATAGAATATTTTCAAAAGTCGTTATGACATTTTCCATTCTGTAGATATAATCAATTTCTCAAGTTTCTCTTTTTCCCCAAGCATTAATTTACCTGAGACACGTATAACGAACACCTTGAAATACCGGAATCTATCGATAGCTCTGGTATTAAAAAATCTTTTTTCTAACTTATTTTCAAGTCAAAGCACTTTTTTTTATCTTCTCTCTCTTTTCTTATTTTCAAATCAAAGCACGTGTAAGAAAATCCGATCGTGTGCATGAATGAGATTGACCAGAGATGTTATTCTTGAAACCGTTTTTCTTTTTTTTTTTACGCCAATCAATCGATTTTTATGGTTGATTCTCTAACAAATCGACTTTCTTTTAGCTTAACTCCCTCGTCGTCTCGAAATTCCCAAACAGACATTCGATGTGACGATAAAAAGAATTAAATTTCCAATTGTAGAATTTAAAAACTATTTTTTCAACAAGTAATAGGCTGCTCGATAAGTTTTGTCGTCCAATGAAACTTATTTAAGAGTACTGTTCAATCTAGTACTATTCAATATCACTATTCAATTTTAACAAGTAATAGATTACTCGATAAATTTTATCATTCGACGAAACTTATTTAACTGTATTGTTCAATCTAGTACTATTCAATATCACTATTCAATTTTAACAAGTAATAGATTACTCGATAAATTTTGTCATTCGATGAAACTTATTTAACCGTACTGTTCAATCTAGTACTATTCAATATCACTATTCAATTTTAACAAGTAATAGGTTACTCGATAAATTTTGTCATTCGATGAAACTTATTTAACCGTACTGTTCAATCTAGTACTATTCAATATCACTATTCAATTTTAACAAGTAATAGGTTACTCGATAAATTTTATCATTCGACGAAACTTGTTTAACCGTACTGTTCAATCTAGTACTATTCAATATCACTATTCAATTTTAACAAGTAATAGATTACTCGATAAATTTTGTCATTCGATGAAACTTATTTAACCGTATTGTTCAATCTAGTACTATTCAATATCACTATTCAATTTTAACAAGTAATAGATTACTCGATAAATTTTGTCATTCGATGAAACTTATTTAACCGTACTGTTCAATCTAGTACTATTCAATATCACTATTCAATTTTAACAAGTAATAGATTACTCAATAAGTTTTGTCGTCCAATGAAACTTATTGAACAGTACTGTTCAATCTAGTACTATTCAATATCACTATTCAATTTTAACAAGTAATAGATTACTCGATAAATTTTATCATTCGACGAAACTTATTTAACTGTATTGTTCAATCTAGTACTATTCAATATCACTATTCAATTTTAACAAGTAATAGATTACTCGATAAGTTTTGTCGTCCAATGAAACTTATTGAACAGTACTGTTCAATGTAGTACTATTCAATATCACTATTCAATTATCGAACGATAAAACTTATTGAGTTTATACCTAATTGAATTTAAACCTAGTACCGTACTGTTTTATCGAACGAAAAAATTGATCGAACAACCTAGTGTTAACATCTGTTCCCCGTTTCAGGGCTCAGAGATTGAACAGTCGATTGTAAATTATCGATCGTCGTTTCTTCGAGCTGAACGTATATTCACGGTTCCTTGATGATTTCTAGGTCAACGGAAACGATAACGTGTTTGTTGGTTTGGGGACCCTTGGGCATTCTATGCACGAAACGTACGTTTCCATAGCTCATGCAATAATCCGTCACTGTATGTCGCCAAACATTTGCCTCGTGTCAACGTTCTTCGATTTTGATTTTATTTGTCAGGATAACGCACATACTCATTCTTATTCCCCATTCGGTCGACCAGCGGAGGAAATCGAAATTTAAAACATATCCGAAATATCGACAGTTCACGCAACGTAAATTTCAGTTTATTTTCGTAAACTTTCGAAACGAGATTGCGTCTCACTCTCGCGTGACATGTCAATCATGGATGCACCGTCTGTATGCACTATGCTGCGGTCGAATTGCACTTGGAGCAGTTTGCAATATTCCACGAATATTGAACTAACCGCATTTCAAAAGGAACATTTCCGCATTTTCATAACGAAAATAGAAATTTATTTAATTAAAGAGAAATTCACCTTTCGTTGTTTTGATTAGGTCGTCTGGAAAATTCGTGTCGTTTCGAGCGTAGCGAATTTATCACCGTTTTACTTGAATAATAATACATTGTTTAATCTGCAGATCGTATAGTATGTTTAAACCGTATTATCAATACACAAATATTCTCTCGTTTTAACGATATCTCTAGATTGTCGATTGCTCGATTCGGATATCCGTTACGCGGTAAATAAATATTAGATTTTCAATTATAGAATGAAATAAAAAAGTTATAACACGAGTAAGAATTTGCCTGGACGACTGTCTTATCAAACGTTGCGAAAGATTCGTCATTTATTATTTGAATAAAATTTTCTCCGTCACTGTCTAGAGATCCTCCAGTTAAAATTACGCTAACTTTCTAATTACTAGAGGCACATTCATTAGATAATATGCTTGCCTTTAGCGTGTACTAATTATCGGTATCTCAATTAAGAGAAAGATATTACACACACACATTTATATATATATATAATAGATTTATTGAATAATTAATTTATTTTATAATAATTTAGTAATCAAAATTAGTTTAAAGTTAAATGTTTCTATTGTACTGTTGTTCAATATTCAATCTTTATACTTACTTTCCGATTCTTCTTCGATTAGCCTTGTAGATTTTGTTATTCCTCGTTTAATGCATCCTCGAACAATGAATTATCCTGATATGTTTATCGTTACGATGCAATATCGCAATAAATGGTGATATTCATTCTCGACTAAATTAATTATACTTTAAATATTTGCTAATGAGTATTTGGTATGGTTTATATTAACCGGTCGTTTATAAGTCGCCTTAATGACTGCTGTCGATAGAAGGTCGACAAGTTTTCTTCGTAAAACTTATATTTTCAGGTATTTCTATCCGTTTTAAGACTCAGAAATTCGAGGTTAACCGCTCGGAATATATCGAGGTAGCTGCCGCGAGAAATTTCCTTCGTTATTATTTTCATGAAAATTGTCCGTGTTATTAACTCTTAAGCTGCAGAGAAAATTGTCGGTATTAATTGGTACTGGCTCCTCGTTGAAAAAGCAATAAAAATTTCAAGTACCTTATTCCTAAAAAACTAAAGATCTTGAGCATCGTAAAGCTAGGAATAGTGTCTTTGAATATACAGAGTGTCTTATGAAAAATAATATTTTTTTTCGAAAGTAGAGATTCTATGTCATAGAGTCATCGATGCAATACAGATCACAAAAATGATCGAAAAATTGAAAGGATCTACTTCACTGTGAATTCGTTCTTGCAAATATTGTTTTACTCCTCTGAGCACCTAAATTCTTTGACCCTTAACCCTTTGCACTTGAAGCGTTTTCACCTGAAACTGGTGCCCCGATAAAATCTTTTAAATCGCAAAATTAATACGGAATGGAATATTTTTATTTCAATACTTGACATACATATGTTTACATCTTAAAATTGTGTAATACCTAATTTCCAATTTGAATTTCGAGTCACAAAATTTTCCCGAATTGGCAAAAGTACACTGAATTGTGTGGTGACCGAGGGTCTCCTCTCGAGTTCAAAGGGTTAATTTACTCTCAATTTATTTTCATTGCAAATGAAGTTTATCCATATATACATTACACGATATCAAAGCAGACACAGAGTACGACGATCGGGTCATTAAAAATGTACATATTTTTAAGTGTAATTTAAAAGGAAGAAACCTCCTTAAAAATTTAAAACGTTTAAATACATCTTACCGAAAGAACATAGCAAAACATACAAAGAAATAATTGAATTGTGCAATCGAAATATATAAAAGGAGGAATGCACAAACCATGTACAAAACCAAGGATAATTTAGATAACCACACACTTGAAGAATGTCGTTAAATAATCATTGCCATCACACCCACTTACGAACATTTTGGCAACAAAGAGCTATTAACCAGATGTATAGTCTCTCTGATAAAAACGTGACCAAAAAATGTTTTACTTGGAAATAATTACCGAGAAAATCTGGTGTTCACCGAGTAGTTTAACCTGTATTTTACGACGTGTTACAAAAAAAAGGTCTTAATTCGTATTTAACATTCCTAAGGAAACGACATTTTCAATCATGAGTGCTGTATATAGTACACCGAGCATTTCAGAGTTGTGTTTTCGACATTACCTGAGCTATCGCAACACTAACGTTGAATACCTTATGACTATAAGATATCCTCAATATACATCTAGTATACATTAGCTAATCTTAATTTGTACATCCTGTACAAATTCTAAAGGGCCGAAAATATCGCGAGAAGCCACTGAAAAATATACAAAGAAATCAAAGATCCTTTTCAACAAATGGATGAAACGTTTTAAAAATACAAAAGCAATCGATTTGTTGTAACAAATTACAAAACAACAACGAACAAAGTGGAGAAGTCGTTGTTGACGATATTATCTTCAAATGCTCGGTTACGAAACTATTTGAAAACAGTTAATTGGAAATAATATTAAATTCTACAGTATCATCGAAGAAACACTTTTGTCGCAAAAGAATATCGAAAAACGGACCGTTCGGTCTAATATCGACCTTGATTGGGATAATGTTTTCTCGGATGAATCTTCTTTTTGGGCACAGTCTTCGGTTCACTATGCCTAGTCATCGTCAACCACCAGATTTCTCCAAAGAACAGATAACACCAGCGGTTTAGGCGATCACGGAAAAGACCACGCCTGGATCCAAACGGATCTATAATCTAACCTTGCTTGCACAAATATTTCGAATAAAAATTTTCTTCTTTTATCGTGTCTCTCTTAATTTCTAAGAAAAATTCTACTAACGGTACAATCGAGCAATGCGAAAAACTCTCTGGGTCCGAAAAGACCCAGGCGTGGGACGATGAAAGTCAATGCCAAGAACTCGCTTTCGTAAGAAATTGATTGAGTAGATTCGATTATTGCAATATGAATAAACATACGATGTTCGAGTCGAGTGATTGTACATCGTGGGGATTTAATTAATATCAAGAGAATCAATTACCTTACGAGGCAAACACGACCTATCGCAACGTTAACGTTGAATATCTTATGACTATAAGATATCCTCAACATGCACCTAATATAGATTGGGTAATTTTGATTTTCAATATCCTGTCCATATTATCACAATGAAATATCTCATGATTATGTAAGGTTAACACAACCTTAACCAAAATCGTTTCGTATCTAGATCTGTTCTAAAGTTAGAACAATTTGTTTGACGTTTAAGTTCAATCTATATTGTAGGTGAGTCTAAATTGAACTGGATATGACCGTGATGGAGTTAAACCTATTCTACGTTTCTCTTTGGTACAGTTTCGCTCATTAAACGTACACTAGGTAGGGATAGACAGATTAGAATCACTACAAGTCCTCAATAACATTTCTTTTATTGAGATGGAGCTTAACCCTATAGTAGATTCAAGTTAGACTGATCCAATCTGTATTATAATTGGGTTCAGATTAGATTAAGTATAGCTGTGTTGTATAGTTAGACCTGTTCTAAATCTCTGCTCAGTATGGTGTGATGCATTAAACCTATATTAATTAGGCCTTGAATTAGATTCTATTAAATTGTTCGAAAAGTCATTTCGTTTTCCAAAATGGAGAATATGTAATTTAATAAAATGTTTATACACTCGTATAAAATCGTGTTTCATTTTCACCAAAAAAAAAAACGAAATGACTTTCCAAACAACCCAATAGATAGGTTCTCTTCAATTTTCGTTCAATTGGAATAATTACAATATACCAATATTGAAAAATAGTTTGTTTTTGTAGAAGAAGAGTCTCAATTTCAGACTACCTGAACCTAGGGAATAAAATATTACACGATTCTTGATAAAAATATGCTACTATCGATGACGAACTCGATGAAAAATGAAACGACAATCAACTGGTACTCGTGTGACCACAAAGGAAGAAGTTCCATAGACCTCCTTTAATTTTTCACTTAGCTAGCCTGCTGTTGGCCCACTCATCCGACTAAGGTCGTTACTTCCAATGCGGCTCAGGCCAGAAAATGGGATTATGGCGTCGAAAGAAAAAAAAAATAGATGTATGGAGGATACAATAGCAAGGATGAAAGGTATTCGTTTCGTCTTGGGACTCTTAAGTGGACTCGTCGCTAAGGATATCTGACAGACTCTGCCTTAGGTGTTGGGACATTCGGTGGTCAGTCAAAAAGCGTGCACAAAGGATTTGTGGCAAATCAGGAACTCAGTGTTAAGGGATCGGTTGGGCAGCCCTCAGATGACAAGTGAGAGAGGTGCAAAATGATAGTAGAAATGGTGATAGAAGGGTTCCAGGGTAAAAGCCTGTCTGCTTGAAGATATACGGAATTAATCTCTGCCTCTGCTTCTTACGTGATAAGAGGAGTTGTAAAATGTCTTCGGTCCTTAATGGGAACACCAGTACCGGTTCCCAGGCTGTCACATGGTAAAGCTACCACGTCAATTACATTTCTGTTAAATACGAGTAGAGTTGGCCAATGTTTAGACAGGTATTAGTTTAAGTATGTATTAGGCAAATTAGGTGATTGTGTTTGTATTAGACAAATCAGGTCTAAATTTTGCTTGTATTAGGCAAGTTCTAAGAGAAAATAATGTGAATATAATTGTCCTAGGTCTTTACGAAGGCTACTGAGGTTTATTAAGTCTGTACTATTGTAAATAGGAGGTGTAGATTAGCTATTACTACTTTAGAACTTAGCAAGATGTATTTAAGAAAAAATAGTCTGACTACAATTGTCCTAGGTCTTTATGAAGGCTACTGAGATTTATTAAGTCTGTACTATTATTATTAGAACGAGGTGTAAATTACCTAGAACTACTTTAGAACTTAGCAAGATGTATTTAAGAAAAAATAGTCTGACTACAATTGTCCTAGGTCTTTATGAAGGCTACTGAGATTTATTAAGTCTGGTACTATTATTATTAGAACGAGGTGTAAATTACCTAGAACTATTTTAGAACTTAGTAAGATCCACTTAAGTGTGTTAAAGTATTTGTATTAGACAAATCAGATCTAGATTGTACTTGTATTAGGCAAGTTCTAAGAGAAAATAATCTGACTACAATTGTCCTAGGTCTTTATGAAGGCTACTGAGGTTTATTAAGTCTGTAACTATTGTAAATAAGATCAGGTTTAGATTAGCTATAATTATTTTAGAACTTAGCAAGATCCACTTAAGTCTGTTAAAGTCATTAGGTAGGAGTAACTCTGTGTTAGCCCCAATTAGCTATAATTAATCTAGGTTCCGTTTAAGTTTACCGAAATTTGTACTATATGGAAGTAGCTATGAATCAGAATGGAGTTACGTTAGGTTAAATTGAAGTTCCTTTCAAGTCTATGCAAAATCCATTAACGCATTAATTCCTATACCAGGTATAGATCTGAATTTCCATTAAATCTGATTTACAGTTCCATTTTAATGCTAATATTCAAAGTTTAAGAGTTCCGTCTCGTTAGTGAACAGTAATGTCAAATGTCTTCGAAAGTTGCCTCGTTAAAGAAGGAAATGTTCCAATTTAACGATACAACTTTTACGAGTAATATCCTCCTGCAAAGAGATCGAAGCAACTTTATATTTATCTACACCAGAAAAGCGTTTCACGTATTAATGCACGCGATATTTATTACCTTAACGAAAAGACCATTCTTCATTCTACGATACGAATGTCACTCTTCTTTTTTGACATTCGAGAAAAAAGTATTACCAATTTTAATATATATATATATATATTATATATATATATATATTCTCTGTAAAAGTGAGTATGGATACATTTCAATTGCACTTGTACTTTTTCAAGAAATATTAGCTTGTCAGGAGAATTCTTGAGATTCATTAGGATTCATTAGGAAAATTGAGATTCATATTTTCCACGTTTTACTTTTCCTTATCTTAATCCGTTTTCAGTTGTCTGGTAATTTCATTAACCTACTATCGTAAAATTGTCTATCCTTTTGATTGAAAAATTGTTCCTCGTGCTCCCGAATGGCTTCTCAGTTTTAAAAGTTTTTTCCTGACAACGAATGCTGTAGTGATCCTAATAAATTGAAATCAAACGAATCATTGTAACATTGCGAATGTCTAAGGAATAAGGAGGGTGTTGTAGAATTTTTTAGTGGAAATCGTGCAATTTTTTTCTCACGTTTCTTGTAACTTGTAGTCGAGCATTGTCATATTGGAGGATGCTGCCTTTTCGATTCAAAATTTGTGAAAGTTTTTACGTTGCGTCTTCTATCCATTCGTCCAACTGTACACAATATCTTTCGAATTTAACAGTTTGATTAGACTTTAGAAATTTGTAATAAATAATACCTTGAGAACACCATCAAACACGCAACAAGAATTCGCATAGGTGTAGGATTACACATGTTACAGCAGGATTCCTTTTGCCACTTTTTCAATCGTTTCATTTGTTTTGCACCAACTTTCTTTCCTTTCTGGATTCTCGAATAAAACCCACTTCTCATCTCCATAAATGACTGAAACGCACAATTTGTTCGAAGAATAGTTCCGTATTGTTACAGTTTGAAAATGTGAAACACGTTATCGTGAGATCCAGACGATTTTGTTATGCGAGTGCTACGTTCCAAGCCTATTTAAACTGTCATGAACACTCGACTTTGAAATGTTTAGCTTACTGGAGATTTCACGTGCTTGAATATTACCATCAGAATCCACTAATGAACTGTCATCTACGGTAAATGGTCGTTACGAACGCTTTTCATCTTCCAAGCAATAATTTCTTTGTTCAAATCGTTCAAACCACTCCCCACAAATGCGATCAAACATAGCGCATTCTCCACACAAACTACAAATATTCGCTTGCTTTTCCAACGAAATTAGATCCTTTCTGAAATTCCTATCGCACGATGTGACGAAAATGAACCGTATTTTCGCTCATCATTTTTCTACTTACACAGAAATCATACTCGAAACAGCCAACGCAAATACGTGTAAGAATTTCGCATGAAATTGAAAGAAATATTTTTCACTTTTTTGTCTAACTGGAAATCGTACTCACCGTGAATATCTCTAATGCAAATTTGTTTTCACTTGAAAGTGAAAAACTGCGATACCTTCCACACCAATCTGATATTCATGACCATGTAAGAGGGAAAGTTTTACGGAACTTTAATGGGTAAAACTTCCACTCTAAACGAATTCGATTCGACGACGTCAGGATGAAAAACAAGGGTTCTCGAATCTGTGAAACGTTATCTTTTTAGGCAATGTATAAATTATTCTTATTATATTGTAGTATCATAAATTATGGTACAAAAGGACGGCTTGAATGTGTGTGTGTGAGAGAGAGAGAGAGAGAGAGCGTAAGAGCGGGTGTAGAAACATGAGACCCTACGCGGGGGGTTGTAACCGACGAAAAAAGACTGGTCGCTGAAACAGGGGAGTTTTCTGACGACGTCGATGTGAAACAGACCCACCGTCTATTTATGGTCCCAGCAACCACCCTTGAAGACAAACGCAACCAGCCTACACCTCTTGCATCCCCCGAAACGACCCTTGTGAAGCATCAAAGGACTCATCGTTCAAAGATCACGATAGATAATCATTGTAACATTGCCAATGTCTGAGGAATGTCACCAGACGACATCAACAGAACCTTGCCCTTGCGACTTACCAAAAAGAAACCATAGTCCAGGATTGACAGTACCTGGATGACATCAGTTGAACTTTGTCCTTAGTCCCCATTCTCATCTACTGTACCTCAAAGCAATCCACCAGGATAAGAGTGTATTTATAGACCCACGTACGAATAAACCAAAGAGTCTATGTCTAACCTTTTAACTGAATACTTGGGTCTTTTGCTAAACCTTCTTTTACCACGGTTCAACGAAGTGTTACGAGTTAATTGGCGTGACAACAGAATCTTTTCTTAGTTGAAAAGATTCATCTCTTTAATAATCTTTCGTTGGAATTAGTTTTGTTTCAAAAGTATTATATCGCATCTTTTTAATAATCTTTAGTTGGAATTAGTCTTGTTTCAAAATAAAACTCTTTATTTTACCAAGTGATGCGCAAAAGTCTCGTCAGAACCTCGTGGCTTAAGGTTGAGAGCACACGAGTGTTGAAACAATATGCGTTGCGACGAATGTCACAAAGTCCACTGTAGATATATAGCTTACCGCTGAGTTGAAGTCCCGTGGCAGGAATGCGAGAAAAATGGAAAGGGTACACCTATTCTCATGCACATATTCAATTCTAGTTCGCTATTCGTCGCGGCAGTTACGAGAAACACACGGCAGGCAGAGCCTCATTGGCGTAGATGCGACATATTACTATTATACAATAGTTATATCTAATACAAGACAACAATTTTTGCTAGATTTTAACAATACGATAGGAAAGTATTGGTTATATAATCATCAGTGGAAGTAAGTAAAATTCTTTTCAGGAACAAAAGTAATTTAATAAAAATTTTATTTAGAAATGAATAGAAATAAATTTTCATTCATTTCAAAAGAAGTTATATGCAATGTGTGACACGTAAGTGTCGCCACGATTTTTCCGGCACTTTCAATAGTCTGAGGAAAAAATGTTTCAGGCAAAAGTTAATCAGTTTCTGGTCAGCTACAAATTTAGATATAGAAAAATCTTTCTTGATAAATATTATAATAGCTTTCATGTGTATCCATTGCTTTCTTAAAAAGATGTATACTTTTCTTTAGGAAAAGACTTAAATTTCTGATTTTTATCATTCTGTTTGACCTGTATTTTTCATATGCGGTAATGTTGAATTTTAATATCTTTTTTGTGAAAAATCACTAAGGTTAAATCGAATTATCTCGTAATACAAAATATTTGATTGCATTAAGTAAAATTAATTATGTTTCAAAATCATCTTTATTACTCCATTTATTAAAAAAACTGTTAGGATTACATAATATTCTATTTTACATTAAATAACTCCTATGAGATAAAACAGACGTTTTATACATTAAATATGAACATAAACGAAACCTTAGTAGTTTATAGTTTTCAAGCTTTATATCCATATACATATTGAAATAGGGACGCAATTAAAATCTATTCCTACTACTATGGCAGAGGGCGTGGCTAAGGCTCGAAATATGTGGCTCTAATGGGGATGGGCGGTCCTACCCCTCTTTGCACCTGTGTCGTCTCGAGACTTCAACTCAGCGGAAGACTATACATTATCATACATTAGAGTACACACACTACGAACTTGCGTCACTTTCAACGCACTATGTAACGTGCGTTAATTTTTTATCGACATATTTATACTGGAACTTACATTGGGATACGCCAACGCACATTCTCCATTGTTTACAGGTAAATATAGTAGATCATACGACCGCCCAACATCGAACGTCAATCCTTATCTATTTACCGTAACGTTACAACTAGCATTTCTCAGTTATCTGGGAATTTCAATATTCTACTATCGTAAAAGTGTCTATCCTTTTAATTAAAAAATTGTTCCTCGTGCTCTCGAATGGCTTCTCAATTTTAAAAGTTTTTTCCTGATAATGAATGCTGCTGCAGTGATCCGAATAAATTGAAATCCAACGGATCATTGTATTTCATCATCGCATTTCTCGTATTCGTATCATGGTACTTTACATGATCTTTTATACGCAACAGCAATTCATTGAACGAACTCATTGACACACGGAAGTAATTAAACCATTTTTCACAGTCTTCGCATAGTTCTCTACAAAGTGTATATAGTAGTACCCATATCGATATCGTTCCCCATTTATGGGATGCACCTACAATTATCTCTTCCATGTGCCTTTCAAATATGATTTATAAGCGTTTTCGATCAGTGTTAAATTAAGTCACATTAGCCTTAGAGATATACTCCCTTAATAATGATCATTATAATCCCAGCAATATAATAGTATCCCTTTCGCGTCGTCGTCTTGACGTCAAGTTTATCCGTTATAGACGATATAGACGATTAATAAATAATTGGCTCGAAAGTAGACACACAGTGGTCTATAATTATTACAGATCGTGGGAGCTGATGATTATTGCCGATTAATACGAACTTCGTCCAATTACTCTCTAATCTAACATAATGGATGGACTTACTTCTCTTCTATCGTAACAATTTTTGCAACCTGAACCACGAATTTACGAGAACTTTTCGTCGTGTCATTCCCTTCGCTAACACCCCTATTTCGTTAATTAATTAACTCTCGAAAGGGGAAAGTCTAGTCACGTTTTCTCACTCACCCAGCACGAGCCTTGATCCGAAAGTCTTATTCGTTATTGAATGATATTTGATCGCAACAAGGGGCTGTTAGCATTCACTAATAACACGAAAACAATAATAGCCATACTTGTAACTGTTAATCATACCAATATCCTAATCGCCGTAATACTACGACCCCAAGAGTCAAACTCCTTAATAACCCAAGATCATAGTGCCCCAATAATAAATATCTCTATAACCCAATATCCAGCTGACTTTCCCAATATACCGATACCCCAAAAACAGAGTACTCACGTACAAACCCCATTATCCAAGCACCTCGTTACCCAAGAGTTCCATTACTCAAGATCCCCATTACCCAAGGACCACCCCAATATGTCAAAACTTCAGACAAGTGAAAATTATATTCATAAATATGTCGAAAAAAAATCGCAGTACATTTAACGAATCATGATACAAAAAATATTCGACCCATCTGGAAGCATTATAGCTACCAATAAATTTACAAAATTTGTATCCGTACAAACGATGATAAACCCCTTTTTGGATGGATAAAAGAAACAAAATTGAATTTTGTATCAAAATTGATGCAGGTTTTAAAAAAAGAAGGAAAATAAAAGTTTTGTCAAAAATTAAGAATATTAATGTTTTGTTCGTCGTAAATTGCAAAATCTGACATTAATAACTGCTTGAACCGGTATATTATCGTTTAAGAAGTGTTTAATAGATCCTCTTTTATGGAAAGAGGCAGTTTCACTCTTATGTGGAGTCCTTTGCTTAATAAAACCCGCAAGGAACAGGTTTAAGCACTTCGTTCGCCACCTTGTAATACTATTTAAGTGCTATGAATTTCATAGCTATAACATAAAATTCATCTTTATTGAAGATAAATGAAAATAACATTTTAGTCAACATAAATTATAAAAATGAATATTAATTGTGGATACTGGAACCGGTGCATGATTTAAACAAGAAATGTTAAGATGTTACTTTATAGAAACTAATCAATTCCTAATAGGAAAGTGTT
Organism: Ptiloglossa arizonensis; assembly: GCF_051014685.1. Taxonomy (NCBI): domain Eukaryota; kingdom Metazoa; phylum Arthropoda; class Insecta; order Hymenoptera; family Colletidae; genus Ptiloglossa; species Ptiloglossa arizonensis. Next base: position 8,095,813 of record NC_135048.1, on the reverse strand, counting down.
TCAATGGATTACTTATAAGTGTTCAATGTTACTTACTTTCGACTTACTTTGCAATTAATTCCAATGACTTCTGCGAGAAATAGAACAAGACACAGTATTATCTTTATTTTTAAAAATAAATTTTTTAAAATTTGTCGAAACAATTACAACGTGCAATATTTTAATCGTTGCAAGCTATAAAAATAAATTTCAATAATGGCTGTTGGAGAATAAATTTCCCTTTCATTACCTCGAGAGTGTTTAAACAAATTCCTAGAGTCTCTGTGTGTTTCACTCTTCCTGTTTTTCTTCTACAATTTTCCGCACGAAACACCATTAATATCGTCTCGTTGGCATCGCTTTAACATATGAAAAATATACGTTATTTCAATTCTTGTAACAACTGACACGACCTTGTTCCATCCCCGAACAGTTAAATTTAAAATAACAGATAATTTATTGCTCACCATTTACGCGAAACTATATTTTCGATCCTGATGAAAAGATGAGTCCAACCGACATAGTGTATCGGTTCAACCAATTATAACAATTTACTTAGTCGTTAACAATACCGTTTGTCTCTGTTATCGAAATCACTATTAACGAATTTAGAAAACATTAATTTTACCTTCTTTTAGGAAATACATTAGAACTTGAGTACATTAGAATACATAGAAGTATTCCAATAAGTATTATACTAAAAAGATACATTAAGTGAATTGTAACAATTTCAATAAATCAGTCGCCTTATACAAACATACAAGGTTTCCTTTTCTTAACATCAATTGGGGCATACTACTAATATTGCTCGTTTTCTATTTTCATAGCGAAGAAATTTGTTTATCGACAATTACAATACTAAATCCCTCCAATTTTGTTGCAGTCGCGGTAGTGATAGCGTTCTTCATTTGCTGGGCGCCATTTCACGTGCAACGACTGATCGCCATTTACGGGACGAACCCTGACCATATCACCTCGAACAGCAAGAATATAGCGTTTCTTTATGTTTTGATGACCTATATATCTGGCGTTTTCTACTACATGTCCACGACGATTAACCCGATTCTGTACAACATCATGTCCAACAAATTCCGCGTGGCTTTCAGGGTAAGTAATATCGTCTTTCCTTGGGTAAATGCAACGCGAAAACAAGTGCAATGGAGGAAACACAAGGATGTCGTTGGGGACAGTGATATCGTGCTTATACAGCTGAGGTTTAGAGTCCAACAACGAATTGTACATGTACTAATTGAACTCGCTGCAAGAAATCACCATGTGGATCCACTGCACTTTATGGTGGAGTCAAGAAAAGAATGAACTTAGAAAGACCACCAATTGTCCTCTTGATGAAAACCCTAATCCCGTCTGGTTGCCTCGGTTGCAAGCTTGAGTGTACAAAGTAGGCTAGCGTTGGATGCAACACTGAAACAGTATTATTTTAACAAAACCTTTAATTAACTCTACCACAAATCCATAAAAAATCAATTGACCATTAGCATCTACCCCCATCGTACCATTCTAACTCTCTCCAACTCGTTCAACAAGTTAAACAAACTGTGTTTATATCAACTATGTCTATATTCATTTATACCTAATCCTTCTTCAGTCTGTCTTTCTTGAATTCATTCTAGAAGAAACAAGCTACGTTTATATTAACCATGTTTACATTAACTTATTCCTAATCCTTCTATAGTCCCGAATGCAATCCTAAAGTGACATCTTTAACCCACCTAATGCATCTTCAACCTTTCCGTCAACACCCTTACTCTGTTCTAACTTATTACCAACAAGATATCATTTTATTTTCTCAGGAAACACTGTCGAGAAGCTGTAGGCTCCCAAGGCTGGTGATTCGAAACGAACAACGTTCTTATTCCAGTCTGTCCAAATCCCAACACAGAGCATTGGGTGCTTACGGTTCAAGGACAGCGGGTACCGGAGGTACAGCCCTCCCTCACGAGAGCACCGATTGTTCCGGAAATTCGGTGAAGGAGGTGAGCCCTCAGCAAACGACGTCGCTGATAGAGCAAACAGCAATTGATACGCAGAATTCTGGCAGAAAACTAAACGGACGAAGCGGTACGGTTATTAAGAGCACGGACATCGCCAAGGAGAACCATAACGAAGCATCTTTCGGAGATCGGAAGGATAGAGAACCTAGAAGGTCTACTTCGATCAAATACGCGGCTGTAAAGGTGTCAAACGTTGACGGATCTGGGAAAGTATGGTGGCAGTTGCTAAAATGGTTCCCAGGTCTGAAGTCCCTGAAGCTGGCCAGGAGGACACCTTACGCCATGCCAGAAAACCGTATACTGAAGAAAACCAAGCTCCGTCAGGAGAAGTTTTTAATGACCATGTGGAATATACACGAGGCGAACAATCAGCGGCCAGTGTGAAGAAATTGACGAGTGCAACACCCTGTCCCGCAAAAACGCAATAGTTTCTAACAAGGAACATCGGTCAACTGAGAGAGTAACAATCGGGTGACGTTCCTCGTGAGCCAGATGTACACAGACATCACTGGAGGCAGAACTATTGGCTTGGCTGTGTTTACATTGTCGATCCCTCAGAGGCAACCGCCTCAGCTTAACACGGTAGGTCCGGTTAACTGTCAATGTGAAGCAGAACTGTTTAATCTTCACGCATTATTGATAGGCCTACTTGATGGGAAAACAGTGATGTCCTGCGACTGAACTCTTAAAAGGAAGCACATTGTACGAAACTCTTAGAGGTCCTGTGAGCCTCGGTTAAGTTAATTTTGATGTTAACGGATTGTACGCCACAGGTATTCGACCTAACCCAAAAGTTGGGTTCGATGTTGACGGATTATACGTCACGGATATGGTATTATAATTGATTCGAATTTCGAATCATAGAGTTAAATATGAGACGTATTATACGCGACAATAGTAACATGCCACTTTAATATAAAGTGGTACAAGGTGCGTGTGTGTTCTCTTTACTCTTAAATCGTTGATGGCGACTATAGAATACACGTGAATCTCCCACGGCGCAAAAATGCATTAGCAAGCGCTTAAGAACTTAACATCGGTTCGTTTGTCGATAAGTTAGAGCAGTGGCTTCCAAATTTTCTCGATCAGTTGCCACCTTAGTTTCGTAAACTTATCTCTAATGCCGATATATTTTAAATATCAAAACGCTTTGGAAAGAAGTGTCTTACTTGAAAAGAATACAAAAGAATTTTAACTTAACGTTCCCACATGCAACCACAGCGCCACCTAGGAGCCGAAATCGGCCACTTTGTGAATCATTGGAATTAGAGGTTAACGTCTCGCCATGATGTTGTCAAAAAAAACTTTTCGGGCGTTTTTGCAAAGTCATGATGTCAATCGTGGAACGCGTTAATCTGAACAAATTGTGAAGACTCACGTGCCACAATTTACACCAAAAGAGTTTACCAAAGCGATTCGGTGGTTTAACCTTGGACCGATTCAGCATCAACAAGACTGATCCTTATTAATTACATATATTTATTACAAAGAAAGCGAATCGTGATCTCAATCGTTCGCAACGCATATATATCTCCGCATCGCTGTGCTTTCCATGGTCGTCAATCATAGAGATAAAACTCTCTTTCGGTGTTCTTCGAACACGGTTTGAAGCTGATTGACAAGGAACATCACTTAAATGGCAATTTCTGATTTTGATTAAATCACCACACAGATAGAACATTGACCGATATTAAAAATACCTATTTAGTTAAATTTTTCAAAAACTAGTGAAAGTATAAAAAAATATTGAATATAAAAAAAGTTTGGTTTTTGGCAAACAATCGTAAGATTTGAAATAATTCTTTTTTAAATGTCGGTTTGGCTATACTGGTGCCACCCGACTAAACAAAATTTGTACGTATTCATAGTCTGTGATTACTCTTCAAAAACCTTACCTTTTTCATATTCAATATTTCTTCTCAATTTCATCAGTTTTCATTTCTTTGAACAAAAATATCAACCGATGAAAAAAATCATAGAGATGAATCTAATAATTTTCAGTGCTCGATCCATCTTCCAAATTTTACCAAAATAAAAAATTGTCAATTGGGTGATACTCCTTGTGAAATTTTCGTAGCCATTTTCCCAAATGTTAGTATTTCGTTACTGTATCAATCATTAGAAGATGACCGTTTCGTATTGTGGCTGTCAATAAAAGTATTTTCGGTAATATTAAGTTGGACGAGCAGTCCTCTAATTTTTTCAATAGATAATGTTTATTAAACGTGACACAATTATGTTTTGTTTTAACGTCACGTATACATAATCTAATAACTGATATTTAACGTATTCTTTAAGAAATATATTTGAATATTTGTTTTTGGCTGTGCTTTTGAGAGGTACCAATGGTGGGGAGAAGATTGAACTCGAAATATAAAATTTTAACTTTGCGTATTTATTAGTTTCTGAGATATAAATGAAAAACTTTTAATATTATACATTGAATACTGCCTACACAGACGTTAGTAATACAACAATCTTCGCTATAGTATTCGTCATTGTCAACTGTCGAGTAACCAATGACGCAATAACGATATCGGCCGCAGTATCTATAGAGTGTCTTACCTAAAATTTAGTATTAGGTTAGGTTAAATAAAAGTGTGAAAGAACATTATACCATTTGGAGGTTTCACAAATGTACATGAATAGGCAAAATTCAATCTACAGTACCAACAGTTTTTTATTAATATCTAAAAAATTAAATACCCAAAAACGTAAAATGTTATATTTTGAGGTTACCATTCCCATCAAATTTTGTGCCGATCGGCCACTAGTGCTTTTCGGAAGAATATCCGTGTCTCTTATCATGAGTTGTAATTTCAATTTTGTTTTAAAAAGAAACAAGACTTTTTGTCCAATCTAATAAACTTTGAATGAATATGCAGGAAGAAAATAATGCAGTGTCTTATAAATCTGCAAAACAAAATTCGATGATTTATATAAACTTCGATTGTATAAATCCAATTTGTTAAACAGTATGTAGGTACTAGATACACTTGTTTTGTTATAAATCACAAAGACTTCGAATTGCATGCTGTATATAAATGGCAAGTAAATCCCTAGAGTATACATACAATAAAGGCGGAGTGTATAGATCGTGGTCATAAATCGTTTCAAAATATATTCCTGTCAAGTTAACGGTGATCGTCTTTCACCTTGGGTTGAAAGGCGCATCGATAATAGAACTCGTTTCGTACAAATACGAAAATGTACAAACGTTCGTGGCTCTTCGTGCCGAAAAACTTAAATTTGTTATGAAAAAAAAAATATATATATATATATACATATAAAAATTGTTGGACACAAAGTACATCGAAAATCGTATTGCATGATATAATGACAAAACTCTTAATTTATAAACTCTGGAAAGCAAAAAATTGAGTGTGAAAATTAACCTAAATCCTCCAGACTTAATCCAATCCAATTTAATCTAATAGAACTGACACAGAGTCTCCATCTTACAGAAACCTGGCAAACATGTAAGTTGGACCACACCTAATGTATACATAAGTTAATCTCGCTCAAATCAAGTTGAGCTTTTATCTCCCAGTAGGACAAGATGTATATAAAATGGATGATGATCTGATTTCTAGTTTAAATTCAATTTCTAAGAGTTGCTGATGTGCGGGATTGTTGATATTGAATGATTTATTATAGAGAATATTTTAAATCTCTGTATGTTGCTAACACAGTAAAGTGTATATACGACGAATGACAGTATCGGTCTTATTAAAGCATAAATATCATCGCCATACTAGTGTGTAGAGAAATTCTATACGAATCGTTCGAAGCAACAATTAAATCTTAAGAATGTGATATTATTTATTGTGTAATCGTTAACTTACGTAATTAACTCAAAAGTAACTGTCTGCTTAAACTCAATCTGCGCCCTTCGTTTATGTCGTTTGTAAATCGATGTATATTTAGTAATAATATTTTTGATAATTATAGACCAAAGTTGTAACTTATTTGCCATTGTTATTATATCTTTTATACAGAATATCCTAAAACTATGGAACAAACAGAAATATGCAAATTCCCTGTATCATGAGAATCAAAAAATCCTATACCATTGTGTAACCGATGCTTTGTTTGAAGATAAAAATAATAAACATTTATGTTATAATTTATAACTTCTATACGTTTTGTTTTTCGTAAAAACTTATGACGATATTGAGCAAAAATAATCAGATTTCTTTGTTTTTATTACAAACATTTCTGGCCCGTTACAGACTTATATATCAGTGTACTATACAATAACGAAATTATAATTAAACAAAATATTTGTCAGAGATTTCAGAAACTTCTGTTTATCTTATTTAGAATACTGTTTAGATTATCATATCATTATTTAATCTAATGATCAGTTAATGAACTGACAATTACTATGACTATTTAGCAACAACATCTATGAAATAAATTGACTCCTTGGAGATGCGTAACCAGATTATTTACCTGTCGTAGATATTAAGTGGTTTTTTTACCTGTTTCGAAGATGTTGCCACATTCTTCTTCTTAAAAGTAATGCTTTTCATATCATACGAATAGTGGCTTGCAAGCCATTTTACTATTTTCCTGTCCCTTCCAACATTATCGATTCAGATCGAAATGTAAAAGTTAAAAATAGACATGACAAAAATTATTTTACTAGCAGTGGGAATCACAAGTGAGATATATCAGTCTATGAATACCAACCTCGTAATATACGAGTGGTGTTAGGACAGCTTCTTCGTTGAAGAATGGTGAGTTTAGGAACTATATTCAACTGAATCACCAAAGTCAGTAAAGGTAATAAACGTAGAAAACTTCCCTGTGCCTAAATACTTACGTTGTCGACAAAATCATGCGATATTAAAAGCACTCAAACAAGCTAACGTCTCTGTTGTAAGAAACATTATATTCTTATATTTTAATAAAGAAACGATTAAACAATATAAGAAACTTTCGTATTTCTTTTTTTGACTCAATATAGAATCGCATAAAGGTAATAGAAGCGAAGGTGGAAAAAGTAGAAAACTACATATATTACTTGAAATTAGCAGAGAATCAAATACTAGAGGACGACAATTGACTACTCTGACCAACCACACGACGAGTCACTTGCTTTCACAAGTTAATGAATATAGTTTCTAAACTGACTATTCTTAAATAAATAGATCGCTCCAAAACCAACAATGTTACGGTCGGTATTTTAAAACGTGTCGCACCACTCATGTAAAGTAAAATACCTGTTCTATATGTTATCTGTGAAGCAAGTATAACAATATTGAAATCACACATAACCAAACAAAACATCAACAATTGAAAAAGTGACTGAATTACTTTATACTAAATGTAATTAAAAATGCCTCCAAAGCCTAGAACGGTATGCTATTTTGATTTTTCTGTTTCTTTATTGTTCTTTTAGTAACAATAAATAATTGAAACAACAATTTGTATTCTTTGATATCTGACAATACTTTCAGAATGGTAAAAAATTGACAATGAATATAAAACATGCAAAACCACCAAAAGTAATGAATCCTTCAAGTTCAAATGCAGAAACTAAAAGTGGTTTAAGCCAGGAAGCTGAAAATCTATTTGAATTAGAATTATCCTGGTGTATCCAACAATTAAAAATGTGTCTAGATACTGGCAAACTTCCTGAGAAACAGGCACGCGATCTAAACAAAAATATAAATATTTTAAAAAGCAACACTGTACCACTGGTAAAAAAGAGACAAGTAATGTACAATACTTTAGGGAATTATAGAGAAAAAATGTCATTGGACGAGCAGAAACATGGTAAAGCTGCATCTTCTATAAAATTTATAACTCCGTCCATACAAAATAAAAAATGCGTGTTTATAAAAAAAGCTGCTTGCAATTTGACAAAAGAAAAACAGCACTTGGATAATGATCCAATGTTTTTCAATGAAAATACTGTTGCTATTAACAATGCACAGACTGAATTTAAGTTTAATTTTGAAGTTAAAGAATAAAAACGAATTTTGTATATCTTGTTTCATGCGAATGCTATTACGCATTCGAAGAACATAATTATTTTGAGAGTATTTTTGAAAAATTTTAACTGAAATAAGATACAAAAGATACACTGAATAACATGGACTAATGCCGCACAAGGAAAAAATCACAAAGTTTTAATACCTATTCAAGCTTCACAGAATGTTATTACTAGTTTTTGATATTAAAACTTTGTAGTAGGTTATCGATCCAATAAATATGTTATTATTTATTAAATATACATCGTTACATCTTAATATATTTACAAAATTAGTTACATGTATCACAATTCAATTTTTAAATGTTGTAATATGTATTTTGTACAAATTTCTCATTTGCACAGATACTCACTTTAAGTTTAAAATATCATGGAGCTGCTAAAAATTTTTATTTCGTAGCATTCGCAGTATCTAGTCTATAAATATCGAAATTCATTCTAATAACGCCATAAAACATCTTTAATAAATAACGTTTTATAAATTAACATTTATAAATATCAATAAAATTATTGGTACACTATTTTTATTTAACAAGTCTCCGTATCTAAAATACACATATTAAATTTATTCTCAAAATGCAATGAAATACATTTAAGAAATAATATTACAATTCCTTGATTGTTATGAGTTACAACTGAAAAACACAATGATACAGCCATCTAGCGGTAAAGCAGTCAAACTAATTTTAAAACTGTACCAACTTTACCGACTAATTATAGATAATTTTTTCAATCATTCACTGTTTTTAATTTTGTATTACTTCTTCATTTGGTCTATCTATCTACGTATAACATATTATTAAAAATTATGTTCATTCGATATTTTGATTCATTGTCTATGTATAAATTCGTATAAAATTCATAAAATTTAATTAATTATTTACAGTTTTTATTTCTTAATCATGTATTAACTTGTTCCGTATTTTTCGATTTCACTTACATAACTTGTTATATCCATGAACGATGAGGACTCTCGCATCGTATTCGCCACGGGATCTTTAATTTTAAACTTCGTCTAAGCTAGTTTTAAGGCCACCTCTGTAATCTGCCAAACAATTATCGAATAAGTAGTTTATTTTTGCTCGCTCGCTTGTCTCTCACTCCGGTCACCTCTGCTTGTTGCATAAGCAAGTGACCAGCCGTGATAATTGATCCGAACGGTCAGTTGTCGTCTACTCTGGTACATCCGCTTATAGAAAAAGATGTCTCGGACGCAGAGGGATACACCTCTCTCGGTGACGCCAAACATTTCTTTTTCTTCAATCGGGTTTGCTAAGAGAACACAGGAACGACTTAGATTCACTTTTTAGATTCTTAGCGATCGGACTGCATAGTAGTAAGATTTCCAGATATCAAAGGATGATTTAGAAATTTGGAAAATACAGAAAATTATAGATATAGGATTGTCTCAATTGACATTATATAATGATAAGAAAAATTTAATAACCTACCCCTCTCTTATTTCATTTACTACGTCGCTCTTGAACTTTACGTTACATTTTACATGTATTATTTTTCTTCCTGTACAAATAGAAATTCGTTATTCTCGATTATAACTATAATTGTCCTGTTAATCGCGTACATTAATTTCCACGTTAATATGTAATAATAAATACTTTTCAGTTTATCAGTTTGGTAATTAATTCCTGTCGCCATCGGTGAATATAAATACTCACTGAGTACAACATTCAAGCCAAATATTTTTATTCAAGCTTCTGCCACACGATAAAGAGTGCTGTTCGGTTGCTATAAGTACGTAAGAGAGACGAAATACCTTTGTTACTACTGGTTGTTAAATATATCACAACTAAATGTTTATTTACATAATGGATTTTCATTGTCTGAAACGTTGGACCCCGCTGCCATTATGAATTCGTATCTTTTTAAATACGTGACAATTTTATTAAAAAACGAACGTATTATTTTAAACTTTTAACCCACGTAGCTAGTTTATCGGATATTTCATAGCGTTTAGAGATTTTAACAGTTATCGATCTCTTTCAAACCTATTTTTTATAGTTCGTCACATTCACCTCGGTTGAATTTTTCAACTTGACACGGCTTCGTATATATTTTGTACGATACGAGTTGATAACCGTGTTTATTATGAATGACTGAAATGTTTAAAATGTTTTTAGCAGAAAAAAGTTACTCGATCCTGCCAGGATTCGAACCTGGAATCTTCTGATCCGTAGTCAGACGCGTTGTCCATTGCGCTACAGGACCCCGTTATTACCCTCTTAAATAGTACTTTTTCTTTATAGAGTATTTGAAGCAACAAGTATGCTCAGTACTTTGGAACAAAAATTGGTAACATGCAAAGAAAAACGTGACATGAATAACACGTACAGGGTATAAGGTAGATATTGCAAACAATATTTTTTAATATTGTTTGGCGTCGCATGAAACGGAGACTCCGACCCCCCTTTCCAATGTTATCGATTTTGACGAAAATAAAATTTCAAAGTTATCAGATGTAGAAATTAAAAATAAATATGACAGGAATTCATTATTTTCGTAGCAATCAAAATCAGAGATGAAATATGGAATAAACATTTCATCTAATGAGGGTATAAACCTTCCATCTATACTAAGTTGTTTGTACCTTGATTTGTACTAATTATAATTATTAATAATTTTTATCGAACAACAGTTGAAATAAAATGTTCGTAGAATTATGCTGGGATACATCGTGTAAGAAATAAAGGTATATAGGTTAGAATTCATCGTGCAAATTCATATCCGGATTATTAAACAAATTTACATCGTTTAAAAATGTGCTCATTACAATTTTTATTAATATTTATACTATTTATAAAGCAATAGAAATCTATTGTATTCCATATTTATAACTTTTTCCTGAATATTTCTTCCGTTTGAGACGCGTTTACAATGTTGAAACAAGTAGTATAAGTAAACCACGCGAGTGGTACGAGCCCATCAGTACACGGACAAATCATTGCACTCTCTTGAAACTTCAATATTATACAGCGAATTATTTTCGAAGCAAGAATTATTCTTCCTTGACATTACTATTTATCGTTGTTCCATTACTAGATTGTTCGTTACTTCAAAATTTTTATACTGTTAAAATTATGCACTTATGGAAACAATTTACTGTGAGAGAATGGTGTTCGAAGCGAAGTGGTCCTATTACGCCATCAAGAGACACAAGCACTATAAAAGGCAGAGAGCCTCTTCTTTCCACTTCAGCATAAACTACTGCGCAAAAATTCCAAAAATTCTTCCATATAAAATTCCGTTCTACGTGTAAGAATATCGCTTCTCTTGTAAAAAATAAATCATTTTCAAGGGCGATAAAAATTTATCAAATGAAAAATTAATTCTTCTCTTTTACAATACGTACAAAAAAGATTTAAAATTCTACGTTCACTACATTTACCGATTTGAGTGGTATAGTTGAATATTGTTTTTAAACTTACCATTTTCAAATGAAGAGAGCGCTCCAGCCCCATTGCTTGTTTTTACCTGGTTGGTCTTTCAGATCATGGGACACCAACCCCCATAAGACGAAATGTTTATTCTATATTTCATTTCTGATTTTGATTGCTACCAAAATAATGAATTCTTATCATACATTGAACTTTGTCCCGAAGTTCTAAGTATAATTGTTGCTTGAAATATTCTATAAAGAAAAAGTACTATTTAAGAGGGTAATAAAGGGGTCCTGTGGCGCAATGGACAACGCGTCTGACTACGGATCAGAAGATTCCAGGTTCAAATCCTGGCAGGATCGAATAATTTTTTAAGTTTAAATAATACAGAACAACTAACCCACGTAGCTAGTTTATCTAAATTATTTCACAACGTTTAGAAATTGTCACAGCTATCCTCTCTTTCTTAACCTATTTTTTATAATTTGTCACATTCACCTCGGATGAATTTTTCAACTTGACACGGCTTCGTATATATTTTGTACGATACGAGTTGATAACCATGTTTATTATGGATGACTGAAATGTTTAAAATATTTTTAGCAGAAAAAAATTATTCGATCCTGCCAGGATTTGAACCTGGAATCTTCTGATCCGTAGTCAGACGCGTTGTCCATTGCGCCACAGGACCCTTTTATTACCCTCTTAAAAAGCACTTTTTCTTTATAGAATATTTGAAACAACAATTATACTCAGTACTTCGGGACAAAAATTGGTGGTGCAGAAAGGAAAACGTGATACGGATAACACATATAGGGTATAAGATAGTCATTGCAAGCAATATTTTTTTCCATTGCATAAAACGCAGGCTCCCAACTCCCTTTCCATTATCGAATTTGACAAAAACAAAATTTCAACGTTATTAGATGTAGAAATTAAAAATAAATATGACAAGAATTCATTATTTTGGTAGCTATCAGAATCAGAAATGAAATATAGAATAAACGTTTTATCTTATGGGGGTTGATGTCCCACGATCTGAAAGACCGACCAGGTAAAATCAAGCAATGGAGCTGGAGCGATCTCTTCACTTAAAAATGGTAAGTTTGAAAACTATATTTAACTATGTCACTCAAATCGGTAAATGTAGTGGACGTAGAATTTTAAATCTTTTTTGTACGTATTGTAATAAAGAAGAATTAATTTTTCGTTTGAAAAATTTTTATCGCCTTTGAAAATGATTTATTTTTTTACAAGAGAAACGATATTCTTACACGTAGAACGGAATTTTATATGGAAGAATTTTTGCAATTTTTGCGCAGTAGTTTATGCTGAAGTGGAAAGAAGAGGCTTTTTATAGTGCTTGTGTCTCTTCATGGCGTAATAGGACCACTTCGTTTCGAACACCATTCTCTCACAGTAAATTGTTTCCATAAGTGCATAATTTTAACAGTATAAGAATTTTGAAGTAACGAACAATCTAGTAATGGAACAACGATAAATAGTAATGTCAAGGAAGAATAATTCTTGCTTCGAAAATAATTCGCTGTATAATATTGAAGTTTCAAGAGAGTGCAATGATTTGTCCGTGTACTGATGGGGTCGTACTACTTGCGTGGTTTACTTATACTACTTGTTTCAACATTGTAAACGCGTCTCAAACGGAAGAAATATTCAGGTAAAAGTTATAAATATAGAATACAATAGATTTCTATTGCTTTATAATCAGAGTAAATATTAATAAAAATCTTAATGAGCACATTTTTAAACGATGTAAATTTGTTTAATACTCCGGATATGAATTTGCACGATGAATTCTAACCTATACCTTCATTTCTTACACGATGTATCCCAGCATAATTCCACGAACATTTTATTTCAATTATTGTTCGATAAAAATTGTTAATAATTAAAATTAGTACAAATCAGGGTACAAACAAGTTAGTATAGATGGAAGGGTTGTATGAATTTTTATGTTGAACCGTAATTGTTACTAACGTATGTCCATTTTCTAAATATTAATATTACAATCTTGTGATTCGTAGATTATAAATTATTAACTAGTATACATAAATACATATTTATTCAGTTTCGAAATAAGAGATTGTTACTGCCATGTGTTTTAGGTAAGGGAAGTTTCAAGATATGAAAAATAATAATCGTTTATTAGATACATTAATGTAACATTTGTTTCATTCTTATTATTTACACAGAACATTTCAAAAATACATATCTTATATAAAATTCCGTTTTCTGTGTAAATCATTTTCAAGGACGATAGAAATTTTTCAAACGAAAAATTAATTCCCCTCTATGAAAATATATATAAAAGAAATTTAGAATTTTAGTTCGTATGGAATAGGAAAAGTTAAATTCTTCATTGTTTAGTATCTAGATAAAAAGTTCATTGCCAAAAACGCAATTTTACACTCGTGCCGTGAAATGTAGTTTCGTAACAACATTCGATAGCAATTTTACACACATCTTCATACAACTTCATTAGTTATCAATAATTTACGTAAATGGTTACACTTATGATATTATTATTTAACGATCGTTGTAATCAGTATTTTAAAAACTTTCTATTTTTAATTTGTACATGTTTGCACTCACATTATGATGTATGGTTTCAAAGCAACACACGAGGCACTTTTTTGGAAGCATTCTCCTTGAAATGAAATTCTTATCAACAATCTTTAAAGTCGATAATTCTTACAGTAATTACATAATCACTTGTTTCGATCTATTAATAACGTACTACTACATTTTTCGTTGGATTCCTGTCGGAACTAACAATGTTAATAGGAACATAGAATGACGGTAGAGGTATTATATAGAAGGATCAATATTGCACTAGAACGATAATAAGTAAATTTACGAACTTTGCTTTTATGCCCCCTGTCCGATGAAAGTCCCCTATTCAAAGGATTATAGAATGATAGTGGAGGCCCTCCTAGACAAAGCGAGATGTATATGTGAACATTCCCGCCTTTTTGTATATAATTATTCCCGATTGAATATTAATAAATTATTTGTTTTGCATTATCAATTTGTAAACGTTTGCAACTGTACGTTAAAGTATACACATACAACTTTTGCAAATATTGTAGCAAATATTGAACCGTAGATTTGTAATGTTATTTTTTAGTGCTCATCTTATTGAATAATTTATTAACTTTTTATCATTAATTTATGCATTCTTTTAAAGGTCGTGGATAATACCGAGCTACATGGCTACGACCCTAGTATAGTCTTTTTAATGTACATATATACGGATAAGTATAATATTGTAACATAAAACATATTTGTAACGGGTACAAAGTTTTCAATATTTTAATAAAACTTATCAACAATATGAATTTTATTCCGATACAATTCAATAAATTCATTTCGAGTGACACAAATAGCTCTCCTTCGTTCCCTGTTCTGCTTCTATTCCCTTTATTTAATCCTAAATTATGTTAAAGTGATATGAAAGTTCCAAGTATCTTTCGATCATGCCTCCCTTAAAATATAAAATGTGTATATAAATACATATTACAGATATCTGAAAATAAATGGAACTTGAAAAATTTTGTTAAGCACTTGGGTAGCTGTAAGTTTACAGTTTAGTGTCACGTTGTTTAAATATTACAATATTTTCTGAGATTGGTAAGTTTGATAGAACCTAGAGTTTTCAAGGTTTACTCTGTTTACCGACTTTGGTGGTTCAGTTGAATATAGTTCCTAGACTCGCCATTATTAAACGAAGAGGTCGCTCCGAAACTATTGACGTTACGTGGTCGGTATTTCAGATCGTGGAACACCAACCCCCATAAGATGAAACGTTTATTCTATATTTCATCTCTGTTTCCGCTTGCTACGAAAATAATGAATTCCTGTCATATTTATTTTTAATTTCTACATCTGATAACCTTGAAATTTTATTTCCGTCAAAATCGATAACATTGGAAAGGGGGTTCGGAGCCTCCGTTTCATGCGACGCAAAACAATATTAAAAAATATTGTCTGCTATATCTACCTTTTACCCTGTACGTGTTATTCATGTCACGTTTTTCTTTGCATATTACCAATTTTTGTTCCAAAGTACTGAGCATACTTGTTGCTTCAAATACTCTATAAAGAAAAAGTACTATTTAAGAGGGTAATAACGGGGTCCTGTAGCGCAATGGACAACGCGTCTGACTACGGATCAGAAGATTCCAGGTTCGAATCCTGGCAGGATCGAGTAACTTTTTTCTGCTAAAAACATTTTAAACATTTCAGTCATTCATAATAAACACGGTTATCAACTCGTATCGTACAAAATATATACGAAGCCGTGTCAAGTTGAAAAATTCAACCAAGGTGAATGTGACGAACTATAAAAAATAGATTTAGAAAGAGATCGATAACTGTTTAAAATCTCTAAACGCTATGAAATATCCGATAAACTAGCTACGTGGGTTAAAAGTTTAAAATAATACGTTCGTTTTTTAATAAAATTGTCACATATTTAAAAAGATATGAATCCTTAATGGCAGCGGGGTCCAACGTTTCAGACAATGAAAATCCATTATGTAAATAAATATTTAGTTATGATATATTTAACAACCAGTAGTAACAAAGGTATTTTGTCTCTCTTACGTACTTATAGCAACAGAACAGCACTCTTTATCGTATGGTACAAGCTTGAATCCGTATATAACTATGTATATAATATATGCATATAGGATGTCTCAAAAGTCTATCGCATAATTTTTTTTATCTATCCGTCAGTATAGTTTCGATTAAAAAACAATGCCTCCGTCCTTTTTATCGTTCAGTCGCAGAACCATAAACGAAACAAACTTTACCATCGTCCAAACTCAAAAGAAATGCTATTCGTTAACATCTATGAACATCAACTTCAACCGCGACGATTGCGATGATATGGTTCGATCGATTTAAATTGCCAAAAGAATGCACTAGACTCTTACGACGCCCTGTATAAATATACGTATTCTCCAAGGATTTCCGTGTTATCTTCTTTCCTTAATAACGTAACAGTGATATATGTATCTAGAAAAAGAGAAATCAGTTCTTCCTCGGACCGGACCAACTGATTCAACTCATAAAGACTCGATTAATGACTTTTTTTTTTTATACGATTCTAAATAGAAATATCCTTTTATTAAAGAAATATGATTTTTCTAATATAGTCTTATATTAAATATATAATTCTTTATATCTGTTCATTTTTTTTCATTAAATATTTCTTTGTTTCGTTTCTTTTTTTTTTTCTTTTTTCTTTCTTCCTTTCATTCTTCATACACGATAAACTGTTACGCCCGAAAATCACGATTCAGTTTCACGCTCTCGACAAGGTAAGCGCGGTTTCATTTTTGGTCTTTGCAGAGCAATTTTATCGCTTCGGTCGTCTTTGGTAGAAGCACGCGTCTCCGTGGAACGTTTATCCACGTACTCGATTTTAGAGAATTTTCTCGGTCGCGTCTCTCTGTTCCCTGAGTCGGTGTACAACCATTTCAGTCTTCGCCCGTCCCTCTTTAATGCCACACTTTTTTTTCTCACAGCAATCAACACCCATCAACTCCTTCCTTTCATCCTTAAAGGCTAATTCAACGTACAGCGTCTCACAGACCTGTTACCACGCGTTGCGATAATAGCCCATCGTAAGAATCGCTAATTCTCCTAATTCGAATGCAACGTAACATAAACGCGGGCATTGGATGATTGTACATTAAAAAAAAAAATAAAAGAAAAAGAAATATATCGAAGATACAGAGAAAGATATTCTTTCGCAACGCTTCGTTTTTTTTCTTTTCTTTTTTGACAAAAATAACGTTCGAAGATACGCGTGGTATGGTGCAGCCCTGTACCTCTATAATCCGTGCCCCAAGTATTTTCAAGATCTATTTCCACGCAAACGTAACCACCTCGTACTTAAACACTCCAGTTTACGTTTTTGATTCGTTACGTCGCGCGAAATCGATCGATTCGTTGATCGCGCATCACTTCTACGCATCTTAATTCAAAACAAATCAGCGAGTCGCTGTGTATACAATCGTCCAACAAAGACACTGAAAACACGTAACGAAACGAACTATCATCACGCACCAAAGAAGCAACTTTCTCTCGACGACGTACAACTTCGACTCCTCCCTGCGGCGTTATGACTGACATCGAAACCGTTTGCGTAAAAATCCGACCACGAAATTTCAAACTGACTTTCACGGGACAGCGGTTTTGGACTAGAGTTGTTCGTAGTTTGAGTTCGAGGCAGCGGGGAGGGTCGAAGGGTCGCGTTAAAAACTCCTACGAAAATAAATCTCGCCACGATCTCGAGTCCTCTGAACATTCTCAATCCTTTCGCTGATGAGCGCAGCTCCCTTCTGCTTTCCGTTTTCTAACAAATTCGATGTTCCGCCCGTTAAATCGTTCTAATACATATTCTCGTTCATCGTTCGAAAGTACAATCGAATCAAACTCAATTGGCTGCCAAAGGCCACTCCCCCTCACCGTCAATGGCTACTCTGCGCGTCATTGGCGTGCGCGTACCGTAGCAACGAAGGCAGAGAAGTGGGGGGGAAAGCTTCGTGAGTTAAATTTGGGGGTCAGCCGTCCAGTGGCCTTGAGTGGCCAACTCATTTCGTTCCGACCACCACAGTACGTAAACGCATTCGTACGAAACGAAGGAATTTCGAGAAACACATATAATACTTGATGACCTCATCGACCCTATCATCTAACACCCTAGAATGTACACATGTATGTTTTCGTATGTCGGTCGTGTACTAGTATATATATATACATATGTGTGTATGTATATATGTATATATATACACACACATACATAGAGACATACATACATACATACGCACGCACGCACGCAGACGCACACAAACGCACACACACACCCCATATACATATACATATATATTCACATATATACATATGTATAACCTACGCGTGTATATATATATATATATTTTTTTTTTTATATATAATATTTTTATAAAGATTCAGGACTAAAAATCAATGTATAAGAATAGCATTCGATATATGCTAGTGAACAGAACCACCGTTTCGAATAGTCTGTAAAATCGACGCTCACCGTGTGTCTCTCTCTCTCTCGTGGGGCGCGCGCCTCTTTCGTTAAATAAATAAGTTTTCCTCGCCGTTTCTCGATCCTCGAGAAACCCGCGATGCACACACCTACTTGAAATTGTCTTTTCTTCCACTCGCCGATCGGTGGCGAGCTTCTGAGGCACATTTGCTATGTATTTTCAGGGAGTGGAGGGGGGAATGGGCGGGGCAAGGAGGAGGAGCTTCGCGGTGGTCCTCGCTCGAGACGATGTCGCGCATGCTCGGCTCACCGTGTGTACTCCCCTTTATCACGGAACGGTTAAGGTTAGGGGCGAGTTAGAAGGCGACTCGGGACGTTTAGGAACACGCCCGGGGAAAACGATGAAAGCGCTTCAACGTTTACGTTTGATCACAGACAACGTGACAAAGAAATCAACGCGAAAAGGAGGCTCTGATGCGTTCAGGATCGGTCGCCATCTTCCCGTGGTTTACGATAAGGCGAAATAGGACTCTGTATAAATCGCGCGCTAATGATCGGATCGCGGTAAGGACGATGTTCCCTCGTTAACAAACAACGTTTACATTCGTTATGAGAACATAGCGTGTGCGTATGTATATAAGGATATACATACGTATGATTACTATCGACGCAGTAGAGCTGAGCGAACATAGTACTCGCGATAGAAAATAGTAGAGAAACGCTTCACATTGTCCGTAAAGCCTTGATCAAATGATATTTTCGCGTTGATCGGAAGTTTCATCAATCGATAGCGAAGATACGAGGAAGTCGAACGAGTGGCTTTGAATCGTTTCTTTTTCGTTGTTACTTTCAAAAATTTCACAGTTATGTTTAATCTTTCTCAGTGTCGCTATATAGTTTCTATATAGAGTTTCCTAGAAAAGGAACTTTATCAAGTGTTTCGGAATCAATTCAATCAAGTGAAAAAACTATATCTTCGAGCAATCCCTGATCGGATATTACCATGATAACTGATGGTGTAAATTTGTTGCAATTTTCATCGTGCAGTGGTTCTCAACTGTTACTGTGCAACACACTGGTGTCCCATACTGTACTGCTCTGTATAACAAACGAGGAACTAGTTAGATACTATTTTAGAATGGAATTTGTCATGAATGTTCATGGCAAGGTAACATGAAAGATTGTTTAAATACGTTTGCTATATAACATATTTAATCTGGCTTTAAAGGTACAGGTTACTGTAATCGAACGTACAGTTCACGTTAAAAAATTAAGAAATATCTACGACTTCCTTGTACCTTCAACAAGACACTTAATTGAACGTGGCACATGAACAAGACACATTAAGATACCTTAATTTAGTCAATACTAAATATCTTCGACCAAAAATTAATCAACCGTGTTCGTTCAGATCGTTCGTACAGTATAGGACACACGATGAAAGTAGAAATTATTTTCCAAAGATTAAGGAAACGGTGTAGTCCTTATTTTCTACTGGAAATACTATTTTCCACAGCTCCGATCGATAATACGTAACCCTAAGCATGGCATAAAATTAAACGTATCTACAATAATTTAAAGATTGCGATAAAGAACAGTATACGTCCAGAGATCCCGTTACGAACCGAGCACGAGTTTGTCAAAATTTCGGAGCTTGATTGAAAAAACTGATCAGGCATTTTTGGCTTCTCGCTTTACACCGCAACGGTAGAAACAATTGGGGGATCACGATTTAAAAAAAAAAACAAAAACTAAATATTATTAGTTAAAAAGGTGTTGCAAAGTTATACGTTCTCGTTAAGTTCCGCTCGATGTACATCTCGGAACAATACACGCGGTACACGATAAGAAAAACAGAATTGTCCACTGTCGGACGCACGTTTGCGAACCAACACGACTGGAGCTTCGTCTTTCCCACACTACGCGCGCGCGCATCGTTTGAAAAATCGTTTCGAGCGAAAGTCATCCCGAACCGACAAATATCTTCCGTGTAAAATCTTTCGAAACCTTTCCCTTCGTGTACCCTTAAATGTTAAAATTCCTGGCGATCCGCCAATTATTCCTACGTGTTGCAAAAAAAAGCGTGGAACATATATTTAACCTGACCGCAACCAATATAGAAGAAACGTTTCCCGTTCGGTGTGCGAGACGCCAAGTGGAAACGGTCACGAAACGGCGACGAACGCGCGGGAAATTCGAAAACGGAGTCCCTGGCCGCGGTTCCGTAAATAGGAATGACGCAATGGGTCGGTCGCTCGGTCGCTCGGTCGCTCGCGTGCGAGCTTCGAAGGCAGCAACGTTGCAGCATCACGTGAAATGCATAGGAGACACGAGGAGGTGCGAGCCTGCCGAACCGATTCGAAGAGAAAACTAAAACAATACGATCGGTCTACTCTACGATGATGGTGGCTAGTCGTTTGGGCCGTTTCCCGGCCTTCTGTTTACGATGGAGGTCCCTGGAGTCGGTGCAGGAGGTCTCGCTCGACTCCGTCGAGCCGTCCGCGTCGTTCCCGGTTTGTTCTTCCAGTTTTCGTTTCCTGGACCTGGTAACCGGGCCGGTTCTGCTCTTGTGAGCTTCGCAGTCCGGGTGCCTCTTGTGACGTTTCGGTTGGGGCTCGTCGGTGTCGTCGTCGCGTTTGCGACGTTTCTTGGGTGTTTCTTGTTGCAGAATTCTCGGCGAGTTCGAATCGGAGGAAGACGAGAGGGAGCTAAGGTACTCGTTCACCTTGTCCTCACCGAAGTCGAAGGCGCTGGGTTGGGCCGGCGAGGCGGACGCGGTGGGGTTAGTCGCGGCGCTGGGTGGCCGCAGTAGGAGCACCGAGGGACTGGACGAGGCGGTGGATGCCGAAGAGGAAACGGAGCTAGAGGTGGACCGTTTGTGCAGCTTCCTCCTCTGCGCTAGCCGGGCACCGTCCACCTCGCGCAGCCTGAAGCCCTCCGGTTTCTCGAGGAAGCTGGCGGTGGTGTTGACGTCGAGCACGATCGTGTCAACGGAAGTACTGGATTCGGCCAGCCACGGGTGGTTCGCTAAACCGGTCGCTGTCAGTCTTTTGGTCGGGTCGACGGTCAGCAAACCCTTGGCGACCTGTTTCGCGAGGACGGAGACGTGACTCCACGCGTCACCGTCGAAGTCGATATCCCCGGCTCTGATCCTCGTGGCCAGATCCGGGGACCCGGTTCTGAACAAAGGTTTCCCGGACAGCATGGAGTATAGGATTGCGCCGAGGCTCCAAAGGTCGCAGCTCTGATCGTAGCCTTGTCTGGCAACGACCTCCGGCGCGGCGTACGGTAGTGTGAAGCAAGGTGTGTGCAAAGGCTCGCAGCCACGTTTTATCCTGGCGAATCCAAAATCGACGATCTTCACCGACGAGTCCTCACCCTCGTGAGCGAACACTATGTTCTCGGGTTTTAGATCTCTGTGCACCACGCCTCGCGAGTGCATGAAGCGCACCGCGGACGCCAGGTGTCGCATTATCCTGCTCGCCTGTTGCTCGGTGAATGGTCGCGGTCTTCGCAGTAGCTCGCCACCGGACAACAGCTCCATCACCAGGTATGTGTGCGCCCTGTCGTGGTGCACCTCGATCAACTTCACCACGTTCTGATGGCCCTGGCAGGTACGTAGCAAACTGGCCTCCCGTCCGCAGTCGATCCTGCGACTGACGATCTTCACCGCGAACTCCTGCAACGTTTTCCTGTGTCTGCACTTGCGACACACGGAGAAGCTACCGTCACCGAGTGCCTCCTCGCGCGGATCGAGCTCGTAGGTCTGGAAGAATGTGGACTCCTCGAATCTGGCGGCCAACACGTCCGAAGCGGAAGGTCGTTGGGACTCGGTGCTGGCCTTGGTCGCTTCCTTGAAAATGTCCTTGCTGACCACGTTGTCACCGAACAGTACAGAGGGCGCCACGTACGAGTAGCCCCTGAAGATCTTGTCGTAGTTGGGCGGGACCACGGCCGGGCTGTCGGCGGCGATCATCTTGGTGAACTCGTCCGAGAAGTTACTGGTGTCCAGCTCGTGGGTGATACGTGGAACGAACGGCGGTGGTATCTGTCGTCTCTCGAGAGACTGCCAACTGAACGGCGGCGGTGCTTTCCTGAAGAACGGGTGATCCTTCAGCTCTCTGGCATCGTCGGGACCACCGCCGAGCCTCTGACGCGGATCTTTCACCAGAAGGCGAAGTATGAAGTCTCGAACGGTGGGGCTCAGGTGGCTGGGTATAGGCGGGTCCGTCTTTAGTATTCTTCGCGAGATATCCTGCTGGGTGTTCTTCTCCCCCTCGACCGTAAAAGGCGACGCGCCGGTCAGCAATTCGTATGTGAGCACGCCCACGCTCCACCAGTCCACCGCCTGAAAATTGTTCACCAATGTTTCATAGGGATTTTTCAACGTTCAACGTTCTTGGAATTCCCTAATCTTTTACACACTGTACGCGACCGGTCGCCGTGATAAAACGGTGTCGAATTATTCGTTAAAATGTTCAGTTTTCTCATCGAATATTACACGAGAGCGTAGAATCGAATCTAGATTCTATTGTTTCGAATGGACCGAGAAAAACGAGAAACCGAGATCTCGGTCTAACGGACGCGACTTTATCGTTTCGAATGGACCGACGAAAACGAGAAACAGAGATCACGGTGCAAAAGGTTGCAAGTTTAGTTACACCTGCGCAATCGACGCCGAGTTTGCTATTCGAGTCTTGTACAGGGTGTTCAAGAACAGGGTTTCTCATCGAATATTACACGAGAGAGTAGAATCTAATCTAGATTCTATTGTTTCGAATGGACCGAGAAAAACGAAAAACCGAGATCACGGTGTAAAAGGTTGTAAGTTTAGTTACACCTGCGCAATCGACGCCAAGTTTGCTATTCGAGTCTTGTACAGAGTGTTCAAGAAACAGGATACCGGTTTCAATCTTCGAAACGGTTCTGAAGCTTTCTCTCTCTTAGTAACAATTTTTGAGTGTGAATTTTTCCAAATGGGAACCCGAGGTTTGCGGTTCAATCGAAAAAATGTCGCAGAGGTTGCACCGAGTAGAAACTGTGGCCAGATTTTGGGACACCTCCGGGATCGAAGGAGAATAAAACGTCGCGTGGTACTTTTGCGTGTTTCCCAATTTACCGAGAGCTTCGGCGACCGATTATACGGGACGTACGACGAAACGATAAACATCGTATTTGACAGTGACAAGCTCGAGCGTGATAACGAAGTTCCAAGAACAGAAGGGAACAAATCGTGACGTAAATTCATCCTGACTCACAATATCGTGGCCCGCGGAGCCCCCTCGTACCACTTCCGGTGCCATGTACTCGATAGTTCCGCAAAAGGAGTAAGCGCGAGCGTTGCTGTCACGTTCGTGCGGCAGAAACTCTTTGCTCAAGCCGAAATCTGTTAACACGATATGCCCTTCTCTGTCCAACAGAATGTTTTCCAATTTAATGTCCCTGTAAATGATCCCGAGCTGCAACAGAAAACGTGCGTGTCATTAATATCGTCCACGGGAAACAGAAACGTTGCGGCATCGATACCGTGGATATCGCGTACAAGGTGTCCCGGAAGTAAGTGACCAAAAATCCTCGAGAACTTCGAGCTTTGCTCGCGTGTGGTTCAAAAAACGGGCGATTTTAAACTTTCCAGATTTTTTCCAACGATCGCGACCGTTCAAGGTCACCCGAAGTTCGATGCATCGAAACACCATACGTTTGCGTCTTTAACCGTATTTTTTAAGGTGATAAAAATAAACGAAGAAAAATAATGCGCGTGAAATTCCTTTACGAACGAAGCCAAATTCTTACCTAATTTTCCTTCGCTAAATTTACGCCGAAACTTTCGCAAACAATGTTCGTATCTTCGCTCGATACATTTTTTTAATAGATTCTCCGTAAATTTGTTCGAATCGAAGTCACAATTTCGTTGAATTTTCTTCTCGTGGAAGCAACGGATACGTCGACGATGCGCGTGGTTTAAATTTTAATTTGCAAGAATTTTGCAACTCGAGATACGAGAACGTTCGTCGAGATTGTCGTTTTACACGAATTACGAGAACGATCGGGTCACGCTCGAGTAAAAAAAAAAGTTTCGACGAAATCCCCTCGGTGTCGATGCATCGAACAGACCGAAACAAATGGCACACCTCGTACGAAACTAATTAAACATCTATAAAACAAAGAGTCCCGAACTTGCGATGACGGTATGTTTGCAAAAGTTCCTCGCCGACCGAGCCCGTTCAAGGTAATCGGTGGATCGCGTTTGCAAACACGCTCGAAGGAGAAAAATATTCGCGTTCGGAACACGTTGCTGAAACACCGAATAATATTCCGTTCGGAGTGTGCAACTCGCGTTAAGCTTCGTGGAAACGTTTCGAATCGCTGGATACATTGCTGGCGAACGATAATGCCGCACGAGTAAGCGATCCTCCGCTAATCGTGCAGCGACGGTAGATTGTAAATGAAATTTACACTTACGGGGCAATGGGTGTGTCGGTGTCGCGATATTACAATAAACGAAACAATGGGTACCGTATTACGATAAAGTGTGGAAAAATAAGATTTACTTTGTGCAGATGCTCTAGCGCCAAAATAACTTCCCCGATATAAATTCGCACTTCGTCCTCGGTGAAGTGTTCCCGTTGATACAAATGCGTAAACAACTCCCCGCCGCTGACATAATCTGCAAACGCAAACGTTCACGTTGTTTAACCATTCTCAGAGTTAAGCCTAACGATACACTTCAAAAACACAGTGACGCCCGATTCCATAGACACTCGTACCGGCGATATGTTTAAACGGCCGACCGGAGACACGAGAAGAGATAAATGTAACATTTAACGAATCGGTGTCTTCCTCTTGTCTACGTGTATCTATGAAACCGCGTCGACAAAATGGTGGACCGAAACGCATGAAATGTCGAGTACAATGTTTCAGTTCGTTTGAAATATCAATACGTACTTATCTTGTCTAGAGAAAAACGAAAATAATGCGTAGGCACTTCGTCTAGATTTCATTGTTTCATTGTTTGTCTTTCGACGTTTAAAGGTATCGAGTGGAACAATTTTCTACGATGAGATACTATGGAAAATGTCTGGGTTAGGTATGAAAATTATTGCCGATCAGAGGTATTATTTTACTTGACATCGTCTAAAGCATCATTTGGTAATCTTTTATTGACACAGATATTCCAATGCATTTGTTCAAATTTGATTGCCTCGCTGTCGATATTTATCAACGATCGATCATTATCTTTGCTATTCGAACGTTTTATAAAGGAGAGATTGCGTAGCCTGATCGTGAAGCCAGAGAGAACATTACAATGTATAGAGTCTGCTCCAAAAGTGCATGCAGATGAAACTCAAATACCTGTTCAATTTGTTGACAAGAGTACCATTATCCAAATTAATGACATCTCGGTTCGGATAAGAGAACGTTTGGATAACGGAACACTTTTCTACCGTCCTTCACTCTGTATTCGAGAAAAGATAAAAACGAACATCGATAACAGAAATGAAAACATAATCTATATATAAGAAATATAATCTATATAAAGAAATATTTAAAAACAGGCACTCCGAAACGGGGGTTCTTAACCTTCCGTGTGTCGTGCATCACTTTCGGAGCCTACGGACTCCTTTTTCAAACAAATGTATTTCAAAATCAAAAATTTACAAATACAGAAAGTATTTACAAGAAGAAGAAACAAAAATACTTTACAGAATTGAATATATTTTACTTTCAATTTTTTAACGGACCAGTGAGACTCATCGAGGATAAATCTTGTAAATTATTTTACCTACGATCGGCAGTGAACAAGGAGTTGAATTTGATCTAAAAGTCTATGAAAATTAAAAGTATTTCCATTCAAGTTCACGAACGTTTAAACACTACGGATATTCTATGCATAATTATTCGATACGTATTCTATACACAATACCGATTTCTATACATAACAATGGATATTCAACCGTAACTCGAGAAAGAAATTCGCTTCGAAATGTTTCTTTTTTCATGCGTTTCAATCCACTGGCAATAATGGTGAAATCGTTCGGATCGATTAACGATCCAACGAAACATCACGGCGCTTTACCTAAAATCAAATGGAGCTTCGCGTCCGTCTGAAAGGCGTAATGCAACGTAACTAAAAAAGGACTGTCTCGTACGGCCTCCAGAACTTGTCTCTCCGTCTTCGTGTGCTCCGTCGTCTTCTTCTTTTGCACGATGGACGCTTTCTTCAGGACTTTCATGGCGTAAAGACGACCAGCGTCGGTGCCTGTTCTCTTTCGCACCAGGAACACCTTTCCGTAAGCTGCACAAAAGATTTTCCTGATCTCGTGTACCAACGCCGGCTTTCATGAATCTCTTCGATAATATTTATCACGAGATTCTCCAGTATTATTTATTATTCTTAAATAGTAAACAGAGAATGTGCATGTTATTATTCCCCGTCGATTCACGTGCAAGCAAACACCCAATAATAAAAATTGGATGGAAAGGAGAAGCGAGAAATTCATTGTTCTTGATGAGGGGGGGGGGGGGGGGGGGGGCAAAAATCGGTGACAATTTTCAACAAAATTTCGAGCCACGTACGCGAGTTTAACTTTGCTTAATTACGGAGCTACGACCTTGTTTAAATATATATACATATATATATATATATCATATATTTTTTGTTCAAAGTGTGTTTAACCAGCAATTACGAAAGAGGCCTAAGTTAATATTATTTCATACATTTCGTGATTATTGGCAGATGTAACGTCATAATGTTCAAGGTCGCGTGTGTGAAAAAGATAATAAATTTTTCATTCGAGAAGTTAACATTCTTTCGTTTCGTGTGACCGTAATAGTCGCGGAACCAAAATGGCGGAACTTTCTCCTCTGTTATTTTTGTCTTACGACACACGTTTACAAGAATTATGCTCGTTTCACTAATAACACGAAAAACCTTGTGCAACGAATGTTATTTCAGAATCTGATGAATTTCGTCACGAACCTAATGACTTCCACAAAGAATTTCGTTCACGTACCTCCAGTTCCAAGGACTTTCAGCAAATCGAAGTGCGTCATGTCTACCCTCTGACCTCCGCTGTCTTCCAGGTTCACTGCAACGAGCAAGATTATTTTTAATTATTTAAAACTCGGCGTAATCCTCGCGTTCTCTTATCGTACAATCGTATTTTACGATATCAACACGGTGCGATATTTTTTTAACAGTCTCCGAAATGAGAACTTAATGGCCGCCATCTGGTGGCAAAAATTGAAAACATCTTCGGACCAGCGAAAGAAGAAGAAAAAGAAAAAGGAACACGCATCTTTTCGCATCCAATACTCGATTTTAAATTAATTGCGATTATCGTGCGCGTACAATTTATTCGCGTTGCGATTAGGAGTATTATTATTTCTTGCGTAACACGATAACGTTAATAGTGATCCAGGAACCGTGGATACGAAATCTAGGTTCCATCTTACGAATGCCTCTCACATATTGAACTCTTTGTTCAACAATGAAAGAAAATGACCGTTTAATCGCCCCGTGCGTTGTATTTCTGTTGCTTCCAGAAATAAAAACCAGATGAGTACTTTCATCGAGACACGGTTATCGAAATACTGTTAACTGAACTTTCTATTTGATAGCCTTCGGTCGGACTTTCGATCGTTCGAACTTTCGTTTGACGAACTTTCAAATATCAGACGGATTATCCTATTTCGCCGATTACCAACGAACAAACAGAAAAATCGGTCAGGCCTAGTGTCCAGAGTAGAACAGTTGAACAAGTTGGCTCTGAACTGAGCGTGAGTTGGGACAAGTTAGATCCGAGTAACGACCAGGCTGGATCTTTAATAAAATAAATCAAATCTCGAATAGTCCTCGTGGAATCCTAAGTTACGTATGAAAAAATTAACACCGAACTGGACGTGAATCGAGCTTGGAGTATGTCTGAAAAAATGAACTCTGGATTAGGTACGAAACGAACCGAAGTAAGTTTGGGTCATGTCTAAGCTAGGTCTGAGTTAGAATGATTTAAATCTAGGTTAGACCTATGTCGAATCTAGGTTAGCTCTGGGTTAGACTCGTTTAGCTCTGGCCTGGGCTACGTTACATCTGGATTAGGTCTAGGATAGATCTAGGCCTGGGTAACTTAACCCAACTTACATTTGCAGAGCTATCGTTTCACGGGTCTCTGTGTACTTCGTTATGCGACTTTTTGGCACAATGGAACCGAACATGAACGCAGTTCTATCAGCTCAAAACGTAAGACATTCATCGTATCGTCATGGTCGTCCATTGTGTCGTGAATCGAATTTGTGCAAAATGATCGACAGTTTTCGGTTGAAAACGACCATAAGAAGATTTCTCACTGGAAATTAACACTGGACCGATTCTCGAATAATAATTGATTTTCGCGCGAAAGGTATCGATAAATTAACTCGGAGAAAGAATCGTACGAGCGAACGACAGCTACGTAGATGATTAATAACTTTCGCGTGGTCGTGTGAATATATTTTTTTTCCGGATAGAAATTCTTGAAACGAGAACGGGAGACGACTTATGAAATGACTCGATATTGAAGTCGAATATGATTATTACACAATGAGAGAGGCTCAAGCTCGGGAATGTCGTTTTAAAAGAGACGATGTTGCATTAGTTGTAACCTCGTGGCAATTTTAGCACGAAGAATAAATAGTTCACTAATTATAACGGGTGTAACATAATTGATCGAAACTGTAGGTAGGTGTAAATGGAATGGCTCAATGACTGGAAAGGTGTGAGAATCCATTACTAACTCCCTCGATTAAGTTTCTGCTCTAATTGATTTGCGTTTTCTGCCGTGTAAATCGATAAAGTGCCTTGATTTCGTTACGAAACGACGGTACGCCGTTTTTTCTCGCGGCGTTCAGTTTAGGAAATACGATTTCGACTCGCATGGGTTTATCGCTGCTAACCAGAGCTGGGAGTACCGATTCGAACGCTATGAATAAACTTTGAATATTCGGATACACGTACGAAAATTATTACCGAATATTCGAGTATTCGAGTATCGTTACTTGAATTAGTTAAATACTTGAATATTATTAATAGAATACTCGAAGATTTAAATATCGTTAATCGAGTATCGTTACTTGGATAGTTATATACTCGAATATTATTAAGAGAATATTCGAGTATTTAAATATCGTTAATCGAATATTCGAGTATCGTTACTTGAGTAGTTAAATACTCGAATATTATTAATAGAATACTCGAAGATTTAAATATCGTTAATCGAGTATCGTTACTTGGATAGTTATATACTCGAATATTATTAAGAGAATACTCGAGTATTTAAATATCGTTAATCGAATATTCGAGTATCCGTGTGTCGTTGCTCAAGTATTGAATGGAAATAAAATTTGGAAAATAATGTTTGGATGAATTTTGAGAACTCAACTTTCGAGTATACGAACTACTACGAATATCCAGATACTTAACCGCGTGCACAAAATAATCGAATAGAGAAAAATTTCGCAAATAGTTCGAAATCTAGCCGTTTCTTATTATTTGTTTGTTTGTTTACTTGGACCTTGTGAAGTTATCTGTGACCAAGGTTCTTTCGCGATCGCTTTGTTTAAACGTATTTTAGTCGATAAGACGCGAGAATTTCCAGCGAAATCTAATTTTAATCAACGTTTCGTTTTATTTTTAAACTAAAGACGATCGGCGTTCGCGTTGTACAGGTTGTCCCAGAATTAAAGCGAGCAAACTGTGTCGATGTGTCGAGTTACGTTATACGCGCGGGTACGAAAATAATTTATTAAAAAATTACTAATAAAAGCGAAAGGAAATAACGTGATAATATTCACGAAATAAAACAAAAACTGTTAAACATTCCGAGAGACATCTTCGTCAGAATTACACGAAAAGCTTGTGAGAATATTTATCTAAGAGTAAGAATATTTATCTATTTATCTAACGATCATCGACGTAATTCTATCTACGTAAAAAAAAAAAAAAATTCTACCACCGAAATATAAATCTATCCGAAGAATTTTTTCACAAGGAAGTTGTTCAGTAAATCGATCGCGACGATACATTTCAAGATCATCGAAGTCGCCAAGGTGCTTTCTATTCCCGATAAATGACCGATCCATATTCCTTTCAAGTGACCTCTCGTTAACAGTGCGCTGTACGAGTGAATTGTCGACGAACGCACGTGTGAAACAACGTAAAGCATCGTCCGCGTTTTATTTCTCTGGTGTACGACAGTGTAAAAATTGTTACAGTGTACAGAAAGTGTAGCGGACCCTTCTTAGGTTTCATCGTGCGGAAGTGTCGTGACCTATGGTGATGCAACTTGCACGCGCAGTTCGCCCGCGCAACTTGCACGCGCGATTTTGCACGCGCATGGGGTCCTGTTGCATCATTGTAGAACAAAGTCACACATGCAACCGACGATGCTTTAAATACAACCACAAAGAAACAGTACCACGATTCGTAGCCCTACGCACATTTCGATCGTGCAACTTGTTCACGAATTAATGAATACAGTTAACGAAATGGAAATGATTCACGAGACGATGAATCGCGAGAAGTGTAATAAAAATACACGTTCAATCGTGAGAATCGAATGCACGAATGTCGCAACAACTCGTGTGGGTTACATCGGAACGAAGAACGTATGAAAAAAAAGAATATACTTTAAAAATTAACGCGTTCCGTAACGCTAACGCTAACATTAGTGGTTCGAACATGTACTTACACCGTTCGTTTCAAAGTGTACACGGATATCACGCTTTATTGCTTATTGCGTAATGTTTTGCCCTCTACGATAGGAATCTTTAATAAACGAATTGTGCGTGTCTTCGGCAATAGTCGTCGAGCGGATCAACTTTTGTCGAGAATTGTACGCATTGTGGATCGAAAAGTATTCAGTTCTAGGTGGAAAGGAAATTGTAAAAATTGATGGAACCGAGACACAAATATAACAATGGCTGCCTTGTTACTGATCAGTGAAATTTTTCACTGAGAGGTATCAAACTGTCGAGTAAACGACTGTTCACCGAGCCACTTCCAAACCGGAGTGCTGATACATTACTTACTGTTACCCGGAAGTGGATTAAACCAGATATAACAGTAATGTCAAACTGTTAAAGATATCTTACGATTGTTTAAATAATGAAGGTTATGATCGTGAATTATAAGGTAAATTTCACCCGTTCGCATACTGGACCACGTATACAAAGTATACAACGTGCACGATGAAACACGAGAGCTAATGTTTCTCGTTATAAAACTCTCATTTATCATTACGTTGGATACATAGGAGGAGTTTTTATTTCGACGATCGTATAAATAATGGTATTTTTGGAGACGATAACAGAAATATTTCCGACTACTGACCCAATGGAAAATCAATAATTGCTCAATTTTTTTGTTACGTTTTCCACGGATGATAAGTTCAATGTGAATTTAAATTACCTTTTTTTATTTATCGTCGAATCCAAGTCTAATTCAAAGTTCATTTAAATCGGAATTTATTCGTCACAAGTCGAATACGTAACGTTAGAGATACTTTTGCTAATTAAATAATTATCTGACTTATTTTCACATTTCTTAAGTCAAGCTTTTGTCTTGCATTTATTATATTACTTCTAATAAGCTGAACGTGGTACGACTACTTTGAATACTATTAAAATAATTACATTAATGTGCTACCGAGGATAATCTAACTTGGTAAATTTCAATAGAATTTTCCACGTTTAGTTTACAGCCAGTCACGGAGTTCTTGTCACGTGATTTAGAAAAAATTACCGTGTCATCATTGTTTTCACGGAACATGAAAAGTTTACAATTATCCAACTGTGTTTATTCATCTCCCACTATTGTACTGTCTGCTTGCATCTCGCTTCTGAATTAATCAAAACATACCTATCGCGCAAAGAAACCGTGTATCGGTGTATCAGACAGAATGATTTTACAACTTTAGAATTGATATCCAACAGCCATTTATCATTCCAGTACAGCCAGACAAGGTCAACGAAGGTGATTGCAAAACGATCTTTCAGTGCGCCATCCTGAAGTCCGAATACTGAATCAGCCTGATTGCAATCGACCTCATGAATTAAAAAAAAGAAACAATACATGAGATTATTTGCAACCAGTGTTTAATTTCTTTTTTTTTTATTGCGAAACGGATCACGTAATTGAAATTTTAAATAATAAAATTGTTTCGCGATTCAATTTTAAACATCGAGCTTTCAAGGGTAGTTCAACGTGTGCTTTTGTTACGTATACATCCCGAATGATTAAAGTTTAATGTCGATCATACATTTTCTAGACACTATGTATGTATCTATGAGCGGTAACGTATGTATGTATGCACGGTGGAACCTTGATACTTGCACGCGATCCTCGTCCGTTGTATTGACATTGACAATCGAAGGGGGTGATTGCTTAGCAACAAATGAATCGTGGAAGTATTTATTTTCAGACAATATCGAACCCGATACCACGATAATTTCACGAATTTTAGTACTTGCAAGAATTCATACAACTATACAATCGAGGTTTATACCGTATCTATTTATATTGTATATAACGTCAGACTATAATTCGCTAATTTTTTGAATGAAAATTCTTAAAGTTAATTTACTTAATCGTTGCATCATTTTGTATCTCGCTTCGTGTATACTAATCTCAACGAACCTCGTTCGTTACACTGTACTGACAAGTGGTGTACGCTCACCAATGATTACACGAGAAGTCATTTATAGATTACGTACAGTGAAGGTACACCGTGTAAGTGGTGTATCTCTACCAGCAAGAATTATCTGCAGTTTTAGTGCAACTTTCGAATGTGATGCATTAAATGCATCTTAAGCGTGCAGTTCTAGTGCACTTTACGTTCACTCTACATTTTGTGGAAGTACAGACATAACACAAAAGACGAAAACGATAACAAAGACAGATTGATTAGTCATTTATCATGTTGCAATAAGATTACAAAAATTTTACATGGAATGTTGATGATCCAAGATACCGCGTGCAAAGGTAGATGCACCTGCGACGCTGCTAATGTCAGCAGGTGTGCGGGCGCGAATGAGTGCGCGCGCAACATAAAATGCAACAAGAGCGCAGCTGTGTATTTAAAAACGCGCGGCAAATGGACGAACGCGACAGTCGTGCCGCGTGGTTCCCACGAGGAGGGGGAGGAAGGGAGAAAAGGAGGTAGGAGGAGGAGGTATCTTACCAGGAAAGTGGTGATTTACGTAATTATTGGAATTTCTTTTTTTTTCTTTCACTGAAAAGTTTAAAATATACGAATGCGAACCCTCGCAGACGAATTTATCGACTTTTAAACACACCGGCCGAATTCTTCGAACTCGTTGTAATTAATACTTCAGGCATTCACTTAATTAATCTGTAGCCTTACAAAATAACTTCGTTATTTTTTCCAATTACGAAATCAAAATTTATACATTGTTTTTGTTTTTAGTATACCCCTCCTCTCGATATACAATTCACAGGACATGCTTCCAGAGATACATACTTTCGGAATAGCTAATTTGAAAAGAAGAAACACTTATTTCGTGATTTATAATGGAATCACCCCCTCCCCGGCCCTTTTGGACTGCGATTGTTCGTAATTCCGTTTTTTATCAAACCGTGAAACACGAAACGATCTTGCACGATCTGCGACTCATCGTTCGGTAAATCGATCCGTGACCACGATTCTCTTCCTCGAATCGAAGAATCAGGCGAGAAACGAACGAAAAGACTGAGCCTTCGTTCAACGTCTGAGATTTCA
Organism: Ptiloglossa arizonensis; assembly: GCF_051014685.1. Classification (NCBI taxonomy): domain Eukaryota; kingdom Metazoa; phylum Arthropoda; class Insecta; order Hymenoptera; family Colletidae; genus Ptiloglossa; species Ptiloglossa arizonensis. The sequence goes on along the minus strand of NC_135048.1, from coordinate 8,061,608 downwards.
TTTCGAGACTCGACACGTCACCCCGCTCTGCTTTCACTTTCGCGCTTCTTTGTCCCAGTTTTGCGTAACTTTTTCTTTTATTTCTTATTTTATCTCCACTGCTCATCGCACGAACGTGAAATTTCGACTCGTTCAATTTGCTCGGCATACTCGGACCTGCTCGAAACATACGTTCGCGTCGAACTCGCGTGGACGTTGGAATTCCCACAGAAAAAATGCGAAACGTTCATGGACGACTAGAAAGCAGATTTCTCTGCAGGAAATCGAGAATCAGAAGCTGTGTAACTTGGCTCCCACGAAGTACGTGGAATAAAAAGTATTGCGTAACGGTACGAAAATTATTATTACATTGAAACTATATAATAATAGAGAAGCAAACGTTCTAGAGAAATTTGACGAAAATTATTCTTACAGAAATATTACGTTGTTCGAATGTGCATACGTGCGTCAAGATTGTTAGCGAACTCTGATTATGGCTACCTCTTAGTTTCTTAATTTTTCCGGTACATATTCGTTATTTATAAAGACGTTAAAAATTGTTCTAAAAATAAATCGTAAACAGAATAAAGATTCGCGGAAAATAAGTTACACGACCTTTTCCTCTATCTTTGCCATCGAAGAAAAAATTAAACGATTCACAATATCAATTGTATATTTAAACTGATATTGCGACGTGTTCTACACCGTTCATTTCCAAGCTTCACGAATACAAAATGGCAAACAATAATAACAATGGACATCGTATTCTAACCTGATTTCATCGTTTATTTATGCTCTGATAGCGTAAACGAGAAAAACGAGAAACCTTCCCACAGATATAACAGTTTTTCTCTGTCTAGCTACGAAGTTTCATTAAAATCAGTACTGTAACGATTCTCGTGACGTTCTTGCAAGTGCAACATCGGTCGATGATCGTTAACGCTAAGAATTATCGATAGATTTCGGTACATCGAACTATTCCTCGCACGTGTCTCAGGAAAATCGATGACCGAGGAAAATGAGAAACTTGTGAAATTGATTATATGGAATAGGAAAATGTTGTAAGATCTTTTGAAAATACTACGAAAGTTTCAGTAAATTTCTTTGTAAAAGCAGTTGAAGCGAGTCACTTTGTCCGATTGGTGAATCCAGTGTTAAGATCGAGCTATTCCTCGCACGTGTCTCAGGAAAATCGATGACCGAGGAAAATTAGAAACTTGTGAAATTGATTGTATGGAATAGGAAAGTGTCGTAAGATCTTTTGAAAATACTACGAAAGTTTCAGTAAATTTCTTTGTAAAAGCAGTCGAAGCGAGTCACTTTGTCCGATTGGTGAATCCAGTGTTAAGATCGAGCTATTCCTCGCACGTGTCTCGGGAAAATCGACGATCGAGGAAAATGAGAAACTTGTGAAATTGATTGTATGGAATAGGAAAGTGTCGTAAGATCTTTTGAAAATACTACGAAAGTTTCAGTAAATTTCTTTGTAAAAGCAGTCGAAGCGAGTCACTTTGTCCGATTGGTGAATCCAGTGTTAAGATCGAGCTATTCCTCGCACGTGTCTCGGGAAAATCGACGATCGAGGAAAATGAGAAACTTGTGAAATTGATTGTATGGAATAGGAAAATGAGAAACTTGTGAAATTGATTATATGGAATAGGAAAGTGTCGTAAGATCTTTTGAAAATATTACAAAATTTTCAGTAAATTTCTTTGTAAAAGCAATTGAAGCGAGTCACTTCGACTGGTTGGTGGATCTAGCGTTAAGATCGAGCGATCGTTCGATCGAATTTTGCGTCGAGACGTTCCTCGAAAATCGTGAAAACTCGATGCGAGCAAATGGGTCGTAAGACATTCGAATCCACGAACTCGCGCTCGTAATCTAGATATAGAGAAGTGCAGGTAGAGGTGTGTGCACGAGTGCGTCGGTGGTACTTGAGTTCGCTCGTGGTCGCTTTTACTACCTTGACATGGATTCTCGGCTAGCAGTCAGGGCCGGGGACACGCAAGAAGGACCCCCGCGTGTTAATTTCACGCGGAAACCCTTTCGGACCGAAAATTCGATCGACACGCAAAGCATCCGAAAGGAGAAATGTGTCTGTAGTTGCAAACTTTACGTGAATCGGCTTCGAGGGAAGCCGTGTAAAAGAATTCGTGTACGTGAATCGTTAACGATTACTTCGTACGGAGAATAATGTAAATGGACTTCTGGCAACCGTTGGTGGAAAAAAGGATTCATTAGAATGGGTCAGTGTTTATTACGAACGATATTGAACCGCTGGTAAAGTGACAGGGAAATGTCGAAGTCTCGCTTAACCTTGTAACTAGATAAGACGAATTAACTCGTCAACTGTAAATACCAAAGCTCTGAACGAGACGTGTTAACTTATCGCTTAGAAATACCTCCAAATTGGGTAAGACGAGATAACTCGTCGTTAAAAAATGCCTCCACGTTGTACAAGACGAGGTAACTTTCCATTAAAAAATACCTCCGCGTTGTACAGGACGAGTTAACTCGTCGTTAAAATGTCCCCTCCATATTGGGCAAGACGAGTTTGCTCGTTGGGAACGTTCAATAGCCGGGGCTCCTCCCGAACGAATAAATCTGTAATTTGTTTTTTTTTTTTTTTTTGCGTTTTCAACGCAGCAGCTAATTTCCAAACGATCTTTCGCGTTTGGTATATTTCTTTTATCTAAGTACGTTTGTTCTTAATTATATAATGCAATGTGATCGTATTCGTGCGAGGAATACGTTACATTTCGTTGTGTGTGCATATTTAATTACGCGTACGGCATTTCTGGAAATAACCCAGTTCGTTGTATAAAATCCAGTCAGAACTCGTAAAAAAAAAAAAAAAAAATGAACAGATGGAACTGGTTGACTCAATTTACGAGGTAGCACTTCTGGTGTCGGACGACCGGTACGAGAAACAGTTTAGTTGTCCGCAAACAGGCAGAGCAAACAAACGACTTCGAAACGATTGATTTGCCCGGTAACAGCTGCCAATGAATATTCAAACTAAAACACATCCGTACAAACGCGACGTATCGTATTGTTGGCGCTTCGAGCACGCGCGTTAGGCAGCCAACGATACAAAACCGTCCGCCATTGAAAATGTTAAGCAACGCGTTATTACATCACATTACCCGCGACTATTAATTACATCGATATACTTGTTCCATCCACTTGTTCACGAGACACACACGTGTACGATTTACAGTCGGCTTACAATACGTTCTATCGTACAATTATTTATAATCGTTATTTATTGCGATGTTCTACGCGACGCGACGCGACGCGAAGGAAATAATCGTGGCTTCTTTTTTAAAGTCGACGCTAGAAACAAATTTTTAAGGTCCGGTACGTATCAAGGTCGCTCGAAAAATACGTACTCGTACGCGTCTCGATATTTACTATACAAATACGTGAATAGAAACACACGTTGCTAGATGGAAAAAGTCAAGGTGACCTCGAGACCGAAGAAACTTACTCGAAATGAAATTTTGCCTTCCCAAGGATCGAGGAAATTTCATTCGTACGAGAGACGAATAAAAACAATACCGACGATCGTTCCATTAAACAATTACCTCGAATAAATTCTTTCGCGTTCGAGACGAGACATTACATCGTTTTGTAATTCGAAATTTAATTTTCATTCAATCGGTATTGGGTAAAAATTAATCGAAATGATATTTTACCTTCGCAAGAATGGACAAAATTTCATTCGAAAGAAAGACGAATAAAAACAATATCGACGATCGTTCAATTAAACAATTACCTTGAATAAATTCTTTCGCGTTCGAGACGAGACATTACATCGTTTTGTAATTCGAAATTTAATTTTCATTCAATCGGTATTGGGTAAAAATTAATCGAAATGAAATTTTACCTTCGCAAGAATGGACAAAATTTCATTCGAAAGAAAGACGAATAAAAACAATATCGACGATCGTTCAATTAAACAATTACCTCGAATAAATTCTTTCGCGTTCAAGACGAGACATTACATCGTGTTGTAATTCAAAATTTAATTTCCATTCGAACGAGAGACGACGATTATAAAAACAATACCGACGATCGTTCGATGAAACAATTACTCGAGTAAATTCTTTCGCGTTCAAGACGAGAGATTACATCGTATCGTAATTCGAAATTTAATTTCCATTCAATCGAGTAAAAGTTACTCGAGCTTCTTTTAAAGTACACAAGAACATTACTCATCCACCGTTCCCTCGTTATTAAAGGTCGTGATCGGTTAGGTGGTTTTTCCGTGTAACAGCAACCCGTAAAATTGATCGAAAGCTGTTCAGAAGTCGCGGATACCTGCACACTCTGTGCATTGTCGAGGCTCGATCGGCCTTCTTATTTTCGTGTCCATCGATTCATTGATCGACGTGGTCCGCGCTTCGTTGGAAATGTCACCTCCCTTTATTATTTTGTATAATAGACCGTCATCTCCCCACGTTCCGAGTAGCGAGCGGTAGAACGGAATATCGTGCGATATTAAATGCACGTATAGTCTTGGCTTTCGTCGAGCGAAAGAAAGTAGTCTGTCCCGTTACGAAATAGCGAGTGAATGTCGACTATCTGGGTCAGACAAAAGCGGAACTTCCGCGACTACTCGACGACTGTCCCGAACAACCGTTTAACCTAAAGCAGCGGTTCAATTTTTTATGCGCTCTATAATGAACAATTCGTACTGCTCGTACCACTGTTCGAGAATCGATCCTTCCTGTCCCATTGAATTTCACATTGGGAACAATTTGCTTGATTCTTAGCTCGATTAAATGAAACCTGACTGGTCGATGGAACTTAAGAAGGGAAAGAAAAAATATCCACCGAACCGCAGATCCGGGATCGGTTCCAACGATATTTAGGTTAGGTTAACAACCGTACCCCTTAATCAAGTATACACAGTGTGTATTATTTTTTAAGTTTGTACTTCGTTTATAATTGCGTAATCGTTACACACGATTCCTTTCTTAATTTGCAATGCGTGAAATTTAAAAGACCGATATCCGTTTATTATCCGTGTTACGTCACTGTGATGGCAACACACACACACACACGTAAACGAGAATCATTCTGCATTTGAATAAGAACGAAGAAGAACCATTTTACATTGCCGCGTGAACCGAGAAAAATGAGTATCGTCGAAAATGTAAACGAAACTAATCCATCAGAAGCGTAATCGTTCCGAGGGTACTCATTAGCCGGTTCGTATGGTGAACTTTACGAATGTCGGTAATTTTAGAGTGTACGCAATCGGGCAAAAAAGGTACCATTGACTTTTAAATCACGTTACTGGATACACCGGGAATAATAATTAATCCGCTGGTCTATGATCGTTAGAAACTTTTTCTTCCCGTTTATGGGATCGATCAATCAATTGAGTTTTTATCCATCGTTCAAAATCGTACGACGCGTCGGAGATTCTCAAATTGTAATTCGCAAAGTTCGAGAAGACAAAATAGTAGCATAAAATGAACTTCCATGGTATTTTATTATTGGGTTCTTCGAAAAGTCATTTCGTTTTTTTTTTTTTTTTTGGTGAAAATGAAACACGATTTTTTTTAGAGCGTATAAACATTTTGTTAAATTGTACATTCTCCATTTTGGAAAACGAAATGACTTTCCGAACAACCGGATATTATCAAAAACAATGTAACAAATTTTCGGTCGGTGGTAATAAAAACGTGGAAACGAACTCGATAGTTCGGGGCAATTGGAATATTTCTCTAAATATTTTCTCTATCACTCTATTCCTGTAAAAGTAACGTAAAATAGAAAATTTATCGACGCAGTACAAACGTTTCAGCTCCATTCCATAGAAAAAATGAATGCATTACGTAGCATTGAATAAAAGCCACGGAGATCAATCCGTATCCGCTAATTTTTTGTTTACATTTATTATTCTACATTCCTTGGGTAAACAACACGTAAAAAGTTGAAATTAAAAAATACGAAACCGTTTAAATTAAACGCGAATAAATTTATTAACAGACAGTCCCGAAACGTATCGATTAATCGTTCGAGACAACTTGTGCGAAACACTCCGGTGTATAGAGAAGCGACGATATTTACCGTGAAATTCGAACGAAAGATACTTCTTCGGGGAATAAACGATTTAAAAGGAAACAACGAGATTCGGCGAAACGAGCGCGTCACGGACCATTCGTAAACGAGTTCCTTCCCTCGATTAAGACAAAATGCTTCTCCTCAAAAATACACGTTCGTCTCGCGAGGATTTCTCGCGTCCGTCTATACTTAGCTCTCTCGATTTAAATTTCAGAATATCGTTTCACAATTTCAGGAATTCGTCGCGCTCGAGGCCCGTCGCGTAGCCTCTAACTTCTAAATCGAGATGTTTACTCGTACAAAGTAGTTGGCTCGCTCCCGTGAATCGGTCGAATTAACATACACTCGCGCTCAGGAACGAAGTACAAAGTGCGAGTTTTCGCCTCGGTAACGAACACGCCGCCGATTTTTTCGCGCCTTCTATTCCCTGGACAGGAGGCGAGGAGGAACAACTCTCCGCGCGCGAACGGATTTTTTTTTTCTTTTCTTTTTTTTTTTTGTATTTTACAACAGAGTCGAGCTTTTGAAAGGATTTCTCGGAACAAAGGCGATGCACATGCACTAGCGCGAGCGCGCCTATGGAAAGAGACGGAGTCTTTTACAAAAGTAAAAGGTGAAACGCAGAACTGCAAAAGGGTCCACTTTTCGCGCGTAAACGGGTATTTCGTGTTCTATCGCTAACTTTCAGCGAACGGCCTCGCGTAACGACGACACGTGGAGAAACGTAACCCGATCCCGTGTCAAACGATACGTTAAACAGTGAATCAAACTTTTCTGGACACGTTTCGCACGGATCGGCGTTAATTCGATCCAGGTGATACGAGTAAGTTCTAGAACCGAGAAACCGAAAGCAAAGAAACTTGGCGGTAAAGCTGTACCGTGTTGGAAGTGTTCCGTACGTGTTTTCCTTCACCAGAGCGATCGCTATCGCGTATGTAACTTGCAATTTTATTTATCAACTTCTATAACGACGTAATAGAATGCTAATGAAAGAAAACGTAAACATAGAAAGAATAAAATAGCGTGTAAGTATTGGCTATTATTGCCACTATACCGTCCAACCTTACTTGTATTTGTGTAATAGGTTGCTCGATAAGTTTTTTCTTTCGATGAGAAATGGAGCTGTTAGGTTCGTTAAATATAATTTTACTTTTTTTAAAAAAGGTACTATTGTTTGATAAACATGTGTGAAATTTCGTGTAGATCTATCGACTTGTATATTTACAGTTGCTCAAAGTTGAAGTGTCATAGTATTTTCTTACAATGGAAGAGACGACAAAACTTATCGAACAACCTGGTATATTTACAGTTGTTCAAAGTTGAAGTGTCATAGTATTTTTTTACAATGGAAAAAACGACAAACTTGTCGAACAACCTAGTATTCGTCGAGTCAATATTGTTCACAACGTTCTCTTTTCTTTTGCATTTCTAACAATTTCAAGCCATCGACAATGCCACACCTTTCTCTGAATCGCCATTTTTATTTTGCTGCTCACTTCATCAAGACTAGCACAATTATTATCGTTATATTGGGTTGTTCGGAAAGTAATTTCGCTTTTTTTTTCTGGTGAAAATGAAACACGATTTTTTTAGAGTGTACAAACGTTTACACGCTCTAAAAAAATCATGTTTCATTTTCACCAAGTATAAACAATTATACACTCTAAAATGTCGTGTTTCATTTTCACCAAAAAAAAAAAACGAAATTACTTTTCTAACAACCCAATATGTTCTTTGTCCTGTAAATACAATAGATATACATGTACATCGTGTATGAAATAGAACAATATTGCGTAAAGACGATATACAGAGGATTGCTTTTAAACCTAACCTCGAAAGTATTAATTTGCCCTTAAACGGGTTTATTTTCCCGTACACGGCTTTCTACCGTGGGGACAAAAAAGTCGAAATTTCAGAAAGATATAGAAACGAAAACAAAAAAAGAGTCGCGTTATCTTATTACAAGAACACGTATAATTGGAGTGAAAAGAAGCAAAAAAAAAAAAAGAAACTGTTAAATTATAATTTGATATAATCTGGAAATGGTATCTATCGAGTTAATTGCGTGCAACACGCGTAAGAAAGTAACCGCTTATCTGGGCTCGAAGTTGCTCGGTGAACTTCTTGTTTTCGAGGGAACACGTACGCGTGAAACAAGAGCGTGATTTAGAATTAAATTTAGAATTGAGAAATGTAGATTTTATAGACCACTGATTAAGTATTTCGTACAATCTAAGCTGACCGAAGAATAACATTAGAGCCGCGATCGACGATTCCGAAAATTCATCGGCATAATTCAGGAAATCAATCGAATCGCCAGCACTGACCATAAAAAGTGTCTAACGGTATGATAACGGGGAGCGGAAAGGTCACGATTTCTGTCTGCAACTTCACGAAACGCTACACCAAAACGTTTACTTCAGTTCTCGCGCACGGTCGTTTTGTTTGTCTTCAAGTTTCAGGTACGATAAAAACTCGTACGATTAAATAAACGACGACGCTTGCAATAAACGAACAAAATTTTCTTGAACTTGAGGATGGAACATTCGCAGCACTCGAATTGCTCGAAATAATCAGAGGATCGTTAAATCGACTTACACTATTCCTAGATATCCTGCAGCGTACCTAGGTAGAATTAAAAAGAGGTGGAGGTAAAAGATACAAAACAATAATCTTACTGTGCCGAGTGCGCAACAATTTTATCGTTTCTGAAATTTTGCGCAACTTTCGTGTCGTGTTCCGAAACGATATTTCTTAATTATTTCGAGTAACAATCGATAGAAAACTCTACAGGGAATGAAGTACGAGCCGCTGGAGTTTTTAATAATTTTGCACGGTTCCGAGCGAGTTGTTCGATGCGCCCTTCGTGAAAACAGTATAAATGGGTATGCACGGTCCGTTTACCGTGGCACAACCGTTATTTGATACGGTACTGCCTTGCGTTACACGCATTCCACTCGTTGCCTCGTCGCCAGGTAAATCGTGCACGTGTACGAGTACACGTGCGGGAACAAAGTTTTGTCACACGCACGTAACTTGCTTAATTAAGGCGTGATAAAAAGCAAAATGGCCCGGCTAAATTCGGTGTCGAAATCGTGGAGGTGGCTACGAGAAACCTCCATAATGGAACCTTCTGCGTGTACAATGGCACGAAACGGTTACAACAGCGAACGTTACGGCTCGGATAAATGTAGTTATTCATTATCGCGATAAAATAAACGATAACACAAAAAACCGTAATTAACGTACGGTAATCACGTTAATGTACGGGGAGCCGTTTCCTTTCGAAACCGATTTCTACTTTCGTTATTAGGGGACACATTATCGTGAACCGTCCCATGATAATGCGATTCGCTATGCTGTAAATATTGACCATCTTGCAAGAAAAGTCGGTCGTGGGTCATTCGGTAACCCACGCGATGGTAGAATATTAATGGCATTACGAAGTGTTTCATAATAGTATGAAACCCATTAATAGTGAAAATAGCAACCGAGCTGAATGGAAAATTTTCTATTGATCATTGGTGAGCCACGCGACAGAAATTTGGCAACGAAATTATCGGGTGTTTCGTAACCGTGTACCTCCTAAATATGAAAGTCAAAACTAGTCTAAATAGAAAGTTATCCGTAGGTCATCCGTGACTCACGCAACACGGAACACATTATCAATGTAGCATTACGCGCCGCTAATAAAATAAAAAGTATTGCGTGACGTACAGGTGAATAATGCGAATGGTAACTGACCCGGTGGGAAAGTTAACCGTGGGTCGCAAGTGACCCACGCGAAAGAAACTCGAAAGCGTTACCGAAGTGTCACAATGTAATTGAAAAAGGAGAGTAATGAGAATAGTAACTGACTTGATGGGAAAGTCAGCTGCGGGTCAACAGGGACCCACGCGAAAGAAACGAAAATATTACGGAAATGTTTCAACGTTATTAAGTATTACGTGACGTACAGATGAATAATGAGAATGGTAACTGACCTGATGGAAAGTTATCTGTGGGTCAACAGTGACCCACGCGAAAGAAACTTAAAAATATTACCGAAGTGTTTCAATGTTATTAAGTATTACGTGACGTACAGGTGAATAATGAGAATGGTAACTGACCTGATGGGAAAGTTAACCATGGGTCAACAGTGACCCACACGAAAGAAACGAAAATATTACAGAAGTGTTTCAATCTAATAAAACAGGTAAATAGTAACTAACCTGATGAGAAAGTTAACCGTGGGTCGCAAATGACCTACGCGAAAGAAACTTGAAAATATTACCGAAGAGTTTCAATGTAATAAAACGGATGAATAATGCGAATAGAAACTGACACTGATGGGAAAGTTAGTCATGGGTCGCCGATGACCCGCGCGAAAGAAACTTGAAAATATTACAGAAGTGTTTCAATGTGATAAAACAGGTGAATAGTAACTGACCTGATGGGAAAGTTAACCGTGGGTCAACAGTGACCCACGCGAAAGAAGCTTGAGAATATTACAGAAGTGTTTCAATTAAAACAGGTGAACAGTAACTGACCTGATGGGAAAGTTAACCGTGGGTCAACAGTGACCCACGCGAAAGAAGCTTGAGAATATTACAGAAGTGTTTCAATTAAAACAGGTGAATAGTAACTGACCTGATGGGAAAGTTAACCGTGGGTCAACAGTGACCCACGCGAAAGAAACTTGTAAACGTTACGGGGTGACTCTTAATATGGATCTTAAGTGGAAACTTTCTTCGATCGAAAAGTTCTCCGTGGGTTCACGATGAATGCGCCGTGTGTCACAGTATCGACGGTCGCGATAAAATAACTTTCCGAAACGTGTTTCCGTAAACAAGCGTCCAACAGGAAAATGCACCGAAGGATAAATAACTTGTTCCAAGGTAAGTTCGCGGCGGCGTTATCTAAATATAAATTCGTAACAAATCAATATCAACACAGAGTGGCGATATTCAATGGATATTTGAGCAGACACAGCGAACGTTTCACAAACGTGCGTTCGCACGTTGAGAGAACGTGACCGTGCCCTTCGCGCAACCTCCGCGGTGTAATCCTTCGAATTCGTTTCTCGAAATCGTACGGGCTGCGTGGCACGAACGAACTTCAAACCGTGAGTAATGACTCTGCGATATTAATCCGGCCGTTTATAGTACAAAGGTTAATAAATAAACGAGAAGCGAATTGATTCGGCGAGATACTTTAACGAGGTACTTGTCGAGATCGCTTCCAACATCGCCGCGATTATTTTCATTCTATTTGCACGTGAAAAGAGCCGGCTAAGTACCTTTGTAATAATCGACATCGATCGTCGTTTACTATTTCCAAGGAAACGTTCGTGCAGATTTGCCGAGGCAAAAAGCGATTACGTAAGGTCGTGTCTATCGAGGAATTTACTGTTCTCTACTTTTGTACGGGGACGACGAATCGAATCGGTATTAGTTCCCGGCTTGAGAATCGATCGAAAATCATTTTTTGTCCGTCGTATGTTTCTCGCGCTCGTCGATTCGAGACGAAACCTTTCCAACGCGGATCTGATTACTAGAATTTCCGCTACAAGATTTCTGTCCCGCTTCGGTCACCTTATTCAAAATACTCTGACCTTTCGACTCCATCTTTCTTCAATTCATGGAAGTAATACTTAAACATTAAATAGAATATTTCTAACACGTGCCTCTTTCAACGCGCGAGGATGAGTGTCGTTAAATCGCTGTAGAGCAAGGGGAGTCGCATTAAAATTCCACTGCATACAAGTGGTAATCGCGTTGTTCGAATCCAAATAAACTGCGCTCGCCTCACGAATGTAACCACAACTCCTGGCCGTACTGTTCGCAATGCGTTTAAGATGTGGGAGAATTTTTTCTTCGATTTACCTTGCAACGAAATAACGAGGAAAAATTCACGCTCAAGTTCCATCGTATTCCGATACATTATTCCAATATATCGAGCTCGTTAATAAATTGTTCGTTATTTCGCTATTTCTTTTCTATAAAATAAATATCTCTTCGCGTACAAATTTTTCTTACACTAAAAGGGAAAATTCACACATCGAAACAAGAATTCGTATTACGATTATCAAACAATAGAATACAGACTTGGGAATGATACAAATGATTAATACCGTTTTCCTATTATACGAAATGTACTCATTTTGCTGGTATAATTCCCGAGTGCAATTAATAGTAAGGTTGCGCGATAAAAAAAAAACAAATGTAAACAAAGAAAACACGTACGCGTCTCATTGATAAGAACTTCAAAACAGGAGTTCTTAGACAAACCCCTAATTGACTGCACTGTGCCTCTGTTCGTACTTTAACAGCTAAACCAAGCTTCGTAAACTTCAACGTTAAGTATCTCGTCAATAATTAACTCCCGCGAAAAAAATACTAATCATCGGTTTCGGTATTCGATGCTCATACGACCGTACTGAATTCATCGACACGTAAAAGTTACACATAGCGATGTTTCTTTGCAAGATTTCGCAACCTACGGACGACTATACGATGTTGGTACTCCACGGTGAAGAAAACAGGCGTAGAGCAATACGCGAGGCATAATTGTACCCGGGGAGATAGCCTGAGTCAGGTATAACATAATACGCGGGCGTATTACATGTCTAACATGTGCACCGTGTCTCTCGTTGCATCGGGACGCGGGGAAACAAAAAAAAGAAGAAAAACGCGTGCGGCGTCGCAGCGACAGATTCAAACACGAGAGATCGGTGCTTCGTCTTCCCCGGTTATCGGGGCCCCTCTACCCGACGCATTATATGTTTCAGAGACGTCCAATATATTTCTACCGCAAACAGCGGCAGCGTTGTCGGGCAACGAGTATTGCCCGGAAATATCTATAAATTTATTACGGTACTGGAAACGCGTCCGCGCGGCAATGTTTGCGGAACAAAGCTGATGTTATTTATCACTTTCGATTCCCAGTCCCGGGTACGGCTACTCGATCGATTTCGTATTTCCGAGAATCAATTCCGATTCGATCGAAGAACGAGATAAACGGAATCGCCGTCTCGGTTTAAGCCCGAACGGTGTCGCAAATTCGACACTTCGTTCTCGAGCAAATAATTGACTCGAGAGTGCGCTCTTTCGTTTATCGAAAAGCTCGATAAGCGGCGCTGTTTCGAACCAAGTGGTTACTTAAGGAGGGAACGGATTTTGGGAAAATTTCAATATTAACTCGTTCGGAAAGTCGTTTCGTTTTGCGATACGGGGAGCGTATAATTCAATCAAATGTTTACACGCTCTACGAAAATCGTGTTTCATTTTCGACAAAAATAAACGAAACGATTTTCCGAAGAACCTAACGATTACTCGAGGAAGAGTGGATTTTGGAAGAGAGACTAGATTGACTCGAAGGAAAGTTGTCAATTCTTGAGAAAATAATTACTCGTGGGAAAACGTAACGTAAAAGTGTAAAATTTCCTTCTGGAGTGCGTACAGAAGTATCTTCACTGTGGATAAAAATCCAGTCGGCGGCCCAACGTTCTTCAGAATTTCGTAAAAAAATGTACTAAAATTATCGAACGTAGGGAGAAGTTCTCGTCGAAACCTGGCAGTTTAAATGTCCTCGGTAGGGATTAAGTTCGCGATCGGCACGCCCGTATCCGCAATCTGTCTTCCATGCGCCGCAAGGAAAATCAGATTCAACGAAAACAGACTGGTTTTGGGGCGTTCCATAACGGGTTTTTGCCCCGTAACAGTTGCATTATCCACGGCTCGGGTTTCTTTTCCGTCGTACGCGCGCCGTGTGTCCTTCGAACGCCCGACGCGGCAACAACTGGCCCTGCAAACTGGACCCAATTATATGCACCGCTTCTCTCGCTTCTTTCTCCGGGATAAACCGTTCGGAGAAGAATGCGGATGAGAAAGTACGCACACGGCGCGGCTGACGCACGTTGCCCGGATCGATGTCCAATGTGTACGCGTACAAACCGCGAGGAGAGGAAAAAAAAAACAACAGGTATAAAAACCGCACAATGTGGTGGGCCTGCCCGAGTCCTCGGGTTTCTTACGCGAGCGTGCAACTTCAACGTCGAAAGACAGACGATCTGAATCCCGTGTACTCGTTCGAAAGAATTAGCGGATTTCACTCGACTAACGTCGCCGAGATATCCGAACGTAACTTCGAGAGCATTATCGTTCGGGCTTGATACGAAACGAAATTCGTAACGCAAGGGAATACGAAAGAAGAAGAAAACAAAAAAAAAAAGGTTATATTTAACGCGTATCTTTTTATAGCCGCGTTAAGCGCGTAATTCCACGTGATTGATAGAAATTATGAAATTAATTTTATCTGGGTACCATCGTACTCGGGACACGGAATTTTAAAGATAGTTGAGCGCGCCCTCTGTTGGTAAGAGCAGCAGTAATCGTGTTTCGTATGGACCAGTATTATCTACCGATGGCAATGAATATTGTATTATACTTGGGACAGTTATCGCAATTTCGTGCGCGGAGAACGTATTCCTCTGTTCGAATAATAAATTATTGAAAATACCGACTAAACCCGATTAATTGTACACCAACAAGGAAAATACTTCCAACGGTTTATCGCTCGACAAAGATAAAGGCTAGCAGCGCGTGAAAATGTCGTAAATTACTCTGATAAACATTATATATCGTGCGCGCTCGGAATATAGCAATATCGAGACGTAGCGGGGGCACGCGCGGAGAACCACTGAGGCGCCTCGGTGAACTGCGTTACCCGGACGAATTTTAAAAGTCAATTCTCTCGAAAAGGAGACTTCGTGTGAACGTGATATTTGTTGCGCCGTTTTTACGTTTCCCGGAACAAGGAATCGCATCCTAGACGGATGGATCGCGAGTTTCACCGCATCCTTGTATATTCGCATATTCGAAATCTATAAAGTGAGTCATCTGTCCCTGGAACCGCAAATGTTTCCGTTTGTTTACGATACATTGAATACAGCGAAAAATGAACGCGAAAGAAATGAAACCGTTCGTGAAAAGAAACATTTGATTGAAAATTTACGATTCGAGGCAAATAAGTTTGGGCGAGTTTGTACGTGCGGAGGACGTTAAAAATCATCGCCATAATCTGAACAACACGAACGTCGACACGAGTCCTTGCGTTGCAGCTGAGACAACTTCCGCGTTACAACGTTTTGATAATAGTCTTCCGAGGGACAAGTACGCTCAGCTTTGTTGCAATGTATCGTAAGCATGGTGGCACTTGAAACAAGCATTGCGCAACAGTATATACCTCGAGTACACTACGGTCTGTCTTTGAACAGCTGCGGCAATAGATGTGTTTGGCGCGTGATCAAATCGTAAAATTTAGTCGCACTTTTACAACGAACGGGTTAAGATCGAGAGATTATCGCATGGCTGCCGAAAAGAAAATGTGTTGTCTGATGTTTAAACGAGAAATAATTATTCTCCCGCCGCATAATAAAATCCTTCTATACACGGGACACTTTATGTTTCCAAATGACCTTGTCAAATACACTGGAGAAGCATAATGGGGATTGCAGCGCGCCTGACGGCCGACTAAATAAATAAATAACGGTCTAGGGAATAGCTACTTTGCTACCTGCGTTCTTCTACCTGAAACGGGGTTCAACGGGACGCTATACGTGTCTATAGCGTGACTCATTATCCCCTCAAAATAGTACGATGTTTGTACCAAAACACGGTATAACCTTTGTAGCCGAGTTGTCCAATAGAGATTCGAAATTCGTCACGTTCGTGGTTGGCATTCATTCGTCAGCCCAGCTTATGAGTAATTAAGTCTACCCACTTTACCGTGCTGGCTCGAAACAAAAAAAAAAAAAAAAAAGAAACGAACTCGGCGTCCTTTGTGCACGAGGAAAACTCTACCTTTTTATGGAATTGTTTCCCAAACGGGCGAATAAAGTAATTTATCAAATATTTAATAAAGATTGTACAAAGACTTATTATTATCTAAAGACCAACTACGAAGTTACTTCCAATCAAATTTTGCTAAAATCTACTTGGGAAAGTCAGCATAGAATCTACCGAGTTCACCGCATTATTTTCAATACAGTTGAAAACAGTTCGTTCTTATTTCGCTCGTGAATTAAAAATGTAATTTTTCCAAAATTCTCTGGTTGCTGGACGATTCCTCGAGAAAAAAAGAGAAGCCGAAAATACGTAACGAAATTGTTCCGTCTGAGTCATCGTTTTCAAGAGAAATATCTTCAAAAGTTGTCGAACGACGATCATTACGTATGCCCACGGAATCGCCTTTATCGAGTGTAAACGCGTGCGCGCGCGATAAATTTGTCGCGTCGATTTTCTCGAAAAATAAAACGCGTAAAAAAAGAAGAAAGCGTATTCTTTAATTTTGCCTTACTTTTAAACGAAGAATCGTCTACCATACGTAGATACGTATCGATTGGCCTGGGGTGTCCAGTTTCAGGTTAGACTTTACAAACACCGCAGAGAGAACACTTCGAAAAACTCCAGTGCCTCTCGTGGAATTTTGTCCAAATATTTACGCGAGCTAACGTGCAATATCCGATGAGAATTTCTGCGACGAGTATACCTTTTCATCGTTCAATTGTTTAAACGTCAATCTCGATCCGTGACTTGTTTACCAAATTCCCGTTAAATACTATCCGTACACCGAAGGGGTTTTCACCCGTTCACCGAACAAATAAATGAATATACAAGGGACCAACGAGTCGTCGATAATTTTCAAATTCCATCGTTATAAAGTTACAGTCTATTGTCTGCACCGTGACGAGCGTCGAAAATATCGAACATCAGCGGTTTTTGGGGTGAAAGCAACGCGTCCGTACCTCTATTGAATCTGTCCTCGTAGTCATCGGAAACTGGCTCGCTGGAATCCCTGACGTCGAGGCTGTGGATGGCCTTGGCGAGGCAGTAACAGGCCGATCCATACTTCCTTTCTTCGGTGACGATCGTTTCCTCGACGGCTGCCTCGACGTCGCTCCCGTCCTCGAAGTAGCCACTCTCGTGCTCCGGATTCTTCATGGTGCTCGGCGACGCGCAACACTTCAGCATATCACGCTCGAACCGCGCTGGGCTTTTTGCAAACGTGTCGCGTCACTGCATAACGCGATGACGATGACGAACACGTTAACCGAGTGACTGTGGCATGATTGACTTCGCCGCGGCTCGTTCTTCCACGATTTTGCTTCCTCCTCCGCCCCGTTCTCGTCTTCACTGCGCTCCGCGCGGTATTTGATTCTCACGTCGACACGGCGGAGACCTTGTCAATCCTTCGGTACAAACAACAATGGAACTACTGAGTATCTTGTGTGGCCTTTACGGGGGTTCCCGTCCGGAGGTTGAAGCTCCGGTGCAAGGAATTCAGTTCAAGCGACTCTGCGTTCAACATCCGACCGTCGGGTCACATCGAACCTGATTGGCCGCTCAAGGCCACTCCCGTGGCCGTGAATCATACCGGACATAACGAGAAATATAAGTAATTCCCGCTTTCAAGTGACGAAATCGAGTTCGTTAGGCCGCTCGAAGATCGACGGATGGTGTGAAATAAAGAATTTCTTTTATTTTGCGTCGTATCCTTACGAAAATATTTTCAACGGATTGTCGAGATTCTCCCGATGAAAATGAGTCCAAACACGACCTCGTTCGGACTATTTTAAATTATTCGACAAATATGCAGCGATAACATATATCTATGTTTAGTTAAACATTGTCGGAACGGTATCATGTTTAGATGCTTTTTCACCGTGTCGGTAATACTGTCGTAAAGATGCAATGAAAAATTCTAAAATTCTAAAACACCGAACTGTATTCATACGAACAATGAGATACATATTTAATTCTATAATTTGAAAACAGTATAGAGATTGTTACTTGCAATCGAGAATTACCGTAGAGGGATAACCAAACGATATAGCGAAAACATCGTTACAATGATCTCGAGCAATCAGTTTAGTTCGATTTAATTTAACAACACGGTTCGATAAGTTTCTTATAGCATTTATCGTACAAAGTCGAAAGTCTACCGTGAACAACGTTTTCATATTGTACATTGCAATCAACACGTGGAATAGCTGAATCCTACCTAATTACTCTGACCATAAATTTGAGACTGCCCTTGTCGCTGTTAAATTTTAGAATGGAATAAATAAACAATTATTATATCCGACCATGTACATCGTTTGTATATCCTGAACTTTTTTATTCGCAAATTGTTCAAAAACAAATAATTTGGAAAAAAATATGTTTTTATATTTGTATGCCCTGGTCGAGCGTACACCCGATAGATTTTCAAAGTCAATTGGCTTGAAAATCGTCGTGGTGATAAAAAATATATTCTACACTTCCGATACGATTTTAAAACGAGCAATCGTTTTTAAATTTACTCGCGGATTTGAATATATGTAAATATTTCATCGTCTTTTAGCATATTCTGTATCTCATACAATTTTCATTCAGATTGGCCTCAAACATACGATTCGCGGACAAACATTGAATACACGCGTCTACATTGCATCAGACTCGTAAACAATACGCTTTATCGGAGATAAAATTATTTCAAACGCGTCAGACGGAAAACACGCGCGTCATTCCACGGTATTTTATTCCGGAAAACATCGAACGCCTCGCAACGTTGTGTACGGTAAACAATTCCCTAAAGGTCGAATGCTCTCCACGAGTTCGTTGGGCTGTAACGAAAGAAATGACCGCTCCCAAATAAGTGTGTAATATTTTACGCAGAGAGAAAAATGCTGGTTATCCGCAACATTTCCTTACCGTATCAGATTCAAAAATTCGAACGTAAATTCTTTCGTTGACCTACACTTTTTCGTGACGATACCGAATCACATGTCACGCATACGATAACTGATAGTACTAATCTAACCTTAACGAGCTCAAGTATGAAATTCTGACACGCGTAACATCTTTTCGATGACGATGAGATTTGTCTTCCATCAACTGTATATTTCGATACTCTAATAGAGACTACTTTTCTGTATCAAGAGGTCACAGAAAATGTTTCTTTAAAGTTAGTAGTATCGAGGACAGCGAAATCCTACACAAACAAAAATCAGAGTTCTCGCGACTGTTGGTAAAACAGTCTAACCTCAAATAACGAACACATTGACTTGTACAGTTGTTTTGTTACGGGAACGAACACTTCGTGTGTTACAACCCAATAGAGCGAACGTTCTTGTTAGCAGCATGTAGAATTCTTTCGGTTTTTGTTCACGTGAAGCAAAGTTTCCATTCGTTCGATCCCGGGACTCGTAAAACCGATCATGTTTTTTACGTATCGTGTTTAGCTGTTCGTTCGACGGCAGATAAGAATTAGTCGATAAGCGTTTCCCCGGACTTCTCTAATATCTAATGTACCGTGTATGCTGGCGGTTTTTCGTCTCGAAACGCGGATAACTGGAAGTTCGGGTAAGAACCGATTGAACGATTGGTATCCGGATAATACGATTATGATTATTTGAACATGTATATTCTGTACGATTAACTGATGAAATAGAATTATTTAGTCAACATGAGTTTAACAAGGGGTCTTCGTGTAATGTGTATCACCAATTTGGTTTAAATTTTGTGTTCAGTGAGTAAATATAACGAATAATAACATATTAAACGCATAGATCGTATTATTTAATATTTTTTAAGAAACTTGTGTTTAAAATTTTCATATTTTTCGCATAGACGATATTATCTCTTATGGTCCGCACGAGTGTAGCTGGGCATAACGGTAATATTTCCGACTGCCCACACCAACCAAGGACGTGAGCCCTCGAATCTCCACGGATTATCGAATCTCTCTCTCTCTATCTCAATATATTTTAATAATGTTTATTTTAATATATTTAATAAAATCAATTAAAAACGATGAAAGTGTGTGTGTATGTGTGCAGAGAAAAAAGTTTCTGATCCATGGCGATTCGAACTCACGTCCTTGGAGTGGGCAATCGGAAACGTTACCGTTGTGCCAACTTCCTATGCGGTTGTTCTTTCTATATACTTTAAGATATCGTCTACGCGAAAAGTAAAAAATCTTTAAAGATAATTTTTTTTTTTTAAGATACTGAATAATGCGATCTATATGTTTACTATATTATTATTCACTATACTCACTGTGTACAAAATTTAAACCAAATCGGTGACCTACATTACGCAAAGCTCCTTGTAAGACGTTTCAGTGTATCAACTACAATATGTTCACCGGAAGGAATATAAATTACAGTACATACTACAATCTACTATGGTATGCTTTCAGTATAATATAGTATTATAATTCACTATATTAAAACAGTAATACAGGAATTAATTACAATAGTAATTAGTAGTTATAGTACAAACCTATCGCATAGTACATAGTACTGTGCTATAATGTAATATTGAATAATTCAATATATCAAATATTAATTACTGTGTTAGATACAATTGATAATATTATTTTCATCTATGGTATTTGATGCACTCTGCTGAATTAACCAGGGACGTGACTGTCTAATTATTTGGAGCTAATAATAATGCGAATAACAACATTGCTAATAATACTATTACTTATAACGATTCTACTGATAACAATGGTAATAATCTTAACAATTCAAAGAGTAAAATTAAAATGCTAAAACAAATTACTTGACATTTAACGAGATAAAAAAAGCAGTTCAGTCTTATATATTACAAAACAAAGATCTGGAAGGGTAAAGCTAAGAGCAGAGTTTAATGATTACTTCCCGATCATTAATTACGGAGATATTAAGGTCATAGTTTCGTTTAAATACACCACATATTTTTATAAAGCGCATCTCATAGTAATAAACAATACGCACTTCTAATCATCCTTTCGTGAGATATTGCCATCGTTATTGGCGATAAATTTGCTATCGTTTACAACATAAAACAGTGGTGCTTAATAATATACAATAATTACTCTTAATATACCGTTGCTGCGTAACACCTGTCCACGGAAGAAGAAATGAGAATCACTGTTCCGGACTGAAAGTGGTGACTAAGTCGTCATCATCATTCATGGAAATATCTCGCCATACTTAAAAACGCATGTCATTTACCTGTGGAGTCCATCTTAAAACGCATAATAAGTATAATTGATAAAATGAAATGAATAGATACATTGTTACAATTATTAAGAAACGAAGGTGACCTTGAAAACTCCACAACTAGTAGAGTATAAAAACAGTTTTCAATTCCATTTATCGGGTTTTCCCTTACAGACTAAAGGACTTTCCTCTATTATCGATAGTCTAACTACAGCAATTGAGTGTATACGTTCGAACCAAACACACTGTTAATGGAATTACGTGTGTATCAGGTTAACCGTAACCGTGTTATACGTACACCCGGCTACCAACCGAACAATCGTTTACCAACCGGTCAATATATTTGCGTATATCCGATGGAACCGGTTAAATCGATATCGCCAGTATACACGCTACTTATTTTCGTCCGATTTTCTCGTCTTACGTCGATCATACTCCCGTCGTGACGCAATCGACGATACGAGCCGAGCCTCGAAAACAACTTATTTTTTTTTTTTACGCCGCGAAAACGTGTATCAAAAGTCGTGTCGCAATCCCTTTCTCTGGTTATGCAGTCGTGTTCCAATTCCTTCGCCGAGTCAGGCAAAAGTGTCGGCTCGAACGAAACGGATTGGCATCGTTATCCTACTGACACACTTAAGTCGCGTACCTTGTACGGAGAGCACAGCCTCGGCCTTGGCCACCTTCGCGAATATACGATCTGTCTCGCCTTGCTTCAGGAAGAACACTCGGAAAACGCACACGATTCTCCCGAACAGTGTGCCACGTGTTCCGTACCAGCAGCGTGTCCCTTTTCGACCGATCGAACCACCCGAAACGGAGGAAAGGGCTTCGCGTTGGTATTTATTTTTAAATACTCAATAGAACACCACGTTATTCCCCTTCGTCGGTGTACACGGAAGTTTCCACTAGGTGAACCGTGCCGTATGAACCACTACGAGCATATGGTTTCGCGAGGCGACCGCTAATGGATCTCTCGTACGACGCAAAACGTTGCACTTGAAACACGGTGTCTCCACGCGCGTTTGTACTCGTCGCGATACGGATCACGCGACACGTTGCTTACTTTTTGATGTTTATGCACGCGTTATACGGCGATATCACTGCAGAGGCCTCGTGAAATATGGAATCGTGACTTTTCGAAAAGTGCCTTCGTGACAGTTCGTTCCACATTCACTCGGCGGTGCACGTTACACAGCCACAAACACGAAGGAACGATGTTCGATGTGCACATAACGAGACGAGAGACATATGCGCGTACAAAGCCGTGTAGATACGCGCATACACTGTGGAGTACGCGATGAGACGAGGCGCGTGATAATGAGACACGATGCGTACCGGCCCGAGTCTCGCAGTCGACTGATGCCCGTCCCCCCACTACGAGACCAACGAGTCACCCTTCACCGGCGACTAACAGCTGATTTGGAAAACACCGAGACCCGCCCAGTGACGGATCAAGCGAGCCAAGTGCCCGAGACGTTGCGTAATATCGGCTAATCCTATTTCCCGATTCGACAGGAATCGAATTAACTGTTTCGTTGGTACACATCATCTGACAGAAAAATACGCTTGAATATATTGCGGAGAATATTATACTTACGCATTGTGGTTATGCTTTCGACATTTATCGAAAACTTTGAATAAGTGAGGATGGTTAGATAAAAGGATCGAGTGAATTTATTACGAGTTTCTCTTATTGCTTTATTTGCTTAAAACATTAACCATAGGTAGTTCGTTGTCATATTTTCATTAATCAGCGTTCCATTTATGACGCAATTTTATTGTTGAAATTTTTATTAAAGTTTCGTACTTTTTGATGCGACGAATGACTATGGTCGTACTCAGATGATACAAAAATTCGTTTCGTCGAGTTTAAAAAGAATCCGTACATCGTGAATCATAAGTATTATGTCCCCTCCGAAACATATTCCCCTACCATGTGTTGTAACTTAAGTGGCTAGATAATGTTGGCTGCGTTGTAAGAATAAGGAAAGAGTATTATAGTTGGCCAACACTGAAGAGAGTTCGAAGTACCACGGTAGAGGCATGCGCCTTCAAGGAACACGAGCGACGTTTATGATTCATGATGTATATACGCGTATCGTTAGGACCCATATCATTCGTGCGTTACGACATACTATTAATTACTATAAATATTCATGGACAAATAGACATATATAACGTGTCTATAACTCAAGATATAGTTGACACAAATTAATAGGTAATTTACGTGCTGAAATTGTATCGGAAAATGTATATCGATCGTCGATAAATGAAACGTCGATTTGATCGATAAAACTGTGCTTCACTGTTACTTAATCACACACATTAGTACCATTGTTTATTTTTTAAAATATCGATGTATCCACTTGTTTTATATTTTTATTGCGCCACGAGTTGCTGGGAATCCCGTTAATTGGATATCATAGACGGATAATTGAATTAAATTCGAACTCTCGCGATGCAACAACAATGTTAACTTCGACAGTCTTTGGATTGAAAATCTGTTAGGTCGATTACGAATCCAATTTCCTTGAACTGTTGTGAATATTTCATAACTGTTACGCAACAAACATGGTATATTTCTTTTAAAAGCGTACTGCAAACGAGGTGTAAATTATCTTTGTTATATTTTTCGTCTGTCTTTTCGCTTCTATTCATCTATTCGAGTTTTCTTATAAAGTATAACATTAATTTCGATATCGTTTCGTAATTTTAATACAATGTTTCACTACTCTGCATTAAAATCCATTTTTCCAGGCAATTGATTTATAGAATCCAAATTGATACCTAATATAAAACAAAAATAAATAAAAAAAGGTTGAACAAATGTAATACTTTTAAATTTATGCTATATTTTGGAGGATCATATTTTCTATGTAGTTTTTTTTATTCAAAAGGTGAACAGAAAATAAATACACACACGCTTTTAAATACTCAATAAATTATGTTTCAATCCAATTTAAGGTATATATAAAGCATGCTTAAGTTAACAATAAAATGTGATTAGCACGTAGCTGTGACTGATATTATAAAAATCTTAAACTTTTGTCCATATCAACAAAGAATAATAAGTATTTCATTACTATAGTTATGTAATTTAGTGTGATTCCGTTTCATTAATCAATAAACAAAAACCAAAGTTACACGCTTAAAAAACCACCTTCTGTTTACGAACCACTAAATTTAGAAATTCACATGTGTATGTTGTTTCTGTTCTTTAGAAACCTAGCGTTCTTTTACATTTGGAAAAGATAGAGACTGCGTTATCAGAATATTTTGAACTAATATTATATTGTAGCACTTTAGAATGTTATTCATACCTTATGTTAGTCTTTTTATTCAAAGAAATAATAAAAGTGAGACAGAAGATAGGTGCAAATATATCAAATGCTCCATGTCAAATTTAAGCAAACCATAAGATACACAAATCATACTTTGTAATGAGGTATGATTACCTCATACCAAGGTAATAAACTTGTGCACTTGTTATTGAACTATATTATATAATTTTCAAATAACAAGAAATATTTAGAAAAACTTAATACAATATATCTAGAATGAAATACAATTCTACCGTACTGTATGCTTCTCCCATTTTGTACTCAATTGTATGTCCCTTTCAATATATAAAGATTATATAATGATTGAAACCCAACATATAACAAATGTAAGCATGACATTCTTAAAATCAGACAGCACATTTTTTTTTATTTACTAGTACATTGTACCTTGGAAAGCAATCATAAACTGTATAATCCAGATTACAAATTTCTATTCAATGTTCTACTCTGAGTAACTCATAAGTATATGTGCAAATTTCATTTCAGAGACAATGCTCACAAGTGATGTAGAATCTTTAAGGAATCAGGATGTTATCAGGAAGAAATGAGGTAACATTTTCGGAAATATTTAAGATGCGTTTCGTAGAGTGTAAACTCATTCGATGCAACAGCTCACGTCGCATAAAAAAATATTATCAATTATTCGAAACGACAATCAATTTCGTTTTATCGAAATCAAAGATAAGTAATTATCTTTACCAGAACTGTACTTAAATGTGCGAGAAACATAATGTAACATACCAAATGTTAAGACATGGGTGACCGTCTGTTCCGTGCTGGTATTCCCAAGGATTTCCAAGGGTGGGGGTGGTGGTGGAAGTGGTGGCTGCATGGCGTTCTCCATTCCCCTCTTACTTGTTAAACTTAGATGTCACTTGCGATGCAATCCGGTTTTCTTCAACGAAAACACATTTCACAAAATGTGTGGCTTGATAAATCCTCTTCTTCGTCGCAAAACGTGCGTGCTGACCGCACGATGTATACGCGCGACAGGATCTCGTGATGTACAATTAACAAAGATAATCGTATATTCGCTCGTGCACGTGAACACCAACCGTTCTGACCATTAAAGGAATCGATAAATGATCCGAGAAATTTACCTTGACATTGCGTTTTACATGATTGCCACGATTTTCGTTCCGTCCGTGTTGACGGACAACAGACACGCACGTTTTGATATTGCGCACCCGCACCGCGCAACGAACGACACCACTGCTTCAGTTGTGTGTCAGTACTGTCGACCGATTACCGACGGTAGCAATAAGATGATGTTGCCGTTTCACCGCTATAGCGAAAGCATCTTAATCATCTTCTATTATTAAATGCAATCTCTTTAGTTGAGAAATGGATGACCACTTTCTTCGACAAATAATTATGCAGGAAGCAAACAATGGATCACGATGTTCTATGAAATAAATAATGATTGTTAAAAGTAAACGTGACTTTATTTGTAATAACAAGTCTTTAACAATAGTAAGATATTAATAAAAGTCATTGTCTAAGCCAGCGTCAATGAATTTATTGTAATTCTTATTGGGCTAAGTTCCTTACGCTGAAAAATTAAATTGTTATTATATATTGCTTAAGGTAGTTAGACATTTTTAGTAGATTATATTTTTTTCTATTAGAATAAAAAGTACAAAGAACAGTTTCCAATTCGATTCATTAGAATTGTATAATAAGAATTATAATTTTCTTTCTTCTTCACACTTTAGAAATTAGAAATTTGCTAGGCTTAATACTCTGAAGACACAAGTACTTAAATAATTCGTTGTATTGTAAATGATTGACAAACATAAAGTAATTAAATCTACAGCTTTAGCGCGAGTAATGGGGTACATCGTGCATTTAAAAATGATATCTTACATATTTTAGGTCACATATATCCCACCACTCGTATTAACGCGTATCTTACTGTTAACCTTGTGTAGTGTGTAATTAAGAGTTCAGTAAAATTCCGATACTTTGTCATTGAAACGAATTTTGAATTTCTATTAAAATGTTTTCTGAACTTTTACCATTTTGGACGAAATACTGGTACCATATAATGATCGGTATTATTTCTTACGGCTTTTTAAAAGTATTTTATGAAGTCTCGAAGAAGAGCACCATTTTTATTAAAAAAAACAATAGTACTAAAATTTTAAATAATACTATGCAGCAGCTAGAAGGTAATAATAATCCACATTATTGCCACCAGATTTGAAACTGTAAAACTAGAATTGTTAAAAAATTTACGCCATTTAAAATACAAAGTAATTTAACGGTATGTCAAATCCGTTTCGTTTTATCGTATATAATAATAAATAATCCGAACAATTATTTATTTAAAATATATTTTAATATAATGAAAGCTAACGTTATGAAGTAATAATATTTTTTAGACTCTAATGAAGAAACTTCAGAAGATGACGAGGAACCTGCACTACCAAAAGACTTAGAACATATTCCATATGAATATAAAAAGTTCTCTGAAGTAGAGATACTCTGTCGAGCTTCTGAATTTTATAAAATAGTAGCTGCTAGGAGAACTATAAGATTTTTCAGTCCAGACCCTGTATCAAAAGAAGTCATACGTGAGATAATAAAAGCTGCAGGTACAATATTATGTAATTACATTAACAATATTATTTATATATCTAAGTCTGTTTTAGGCACTGCGCCTAGTGGTGCACATACAGAACCATGGACATTCGTAGCGGTATCAAGTCAAAAGGTGAAAGAGCAAATACGATGCATTGTTGAAAAAGAGGAAGAAATAAATTACAGACAAAGAATGGGAGTAAAGTGGACCACGGACTTACTTCCATTAAAAACTAATTGGATTAAAGAGTACCTGACTACTGCTCCTTACTTGTTGCTTGTATTTAAACAAACTTATGGAATTTTGCCTAATAAAAAAAGAAAAGTTCATTATTACAACGAAATAAGCACATCTATAGCATGTGGTATTCTCCTTACAGCTATACAGGTAATATCATTATAATACTATAATTTCTTATACTGTGTACCTATGAATAGTATGGATCTTAATACATGAACTTTAAAACTAGTATGCAGGTTTGGTAACTTTGACTTCTACTCCTTTAAATTGTGGACCTGCCATCCGCAACATTCTTGGACGTCCTTCTAATGAAAAGCTTGTTGTACTACTGCCAGTCGGATATCCAGCAAAGGACGCTACAGTGCCAGCTCTTCAACGAAAACCTCTATCTGATATTTTAGTTGAAATTGATTGAAACATACGTAATCATAAATCATAGATTTGTGTCTAATACTTCATTAGAATTATGCTTACTTATGGGATAATATAAAATGAGTACACATGATCATAGATTTATACAAATCCTATTTTTTATAAAAAAACTTATATTTTTCTTGAGTATTGTTTGTTACTTATGAATATCTTACATTACACTTTCGCAAATATATATTATTTATCATAATTAAAGAATATAGTTTTCCTTGGTCACAACATGACTTCCGATCTTATAAAGTTACCCTAAAATGTTCAAATGGGAAACTAATCCCTGAAATATAGCACCCAAAGAAGTTCTATCATTATGTATTATGTATTATCTTCCTGCACTTGGAAAATTTTCATGGCACACAATAAGACTGTCTAAAGTTAGTGATTCAGTTTGTACAAACTAATGTTTATTCAAATTTGCATACAGTGTGTTAAAAATAAGCAATATAAAATGTAAATTCACCATGTTTAATCAATTCAAACTCAAAATGTTTATAGACTAATTTTCATGACACCTAGTACACAATTCCATGTCGTTAAGCGACCCTAAAATTACTGAATAAAAAAAAAATTACATCAATGAGTACCAAATATCACCACGGTATCTTAAATTAAGTACATTCAATATATAAAATATAAAAATACTGAACTAACAATAAAGGGAATATAGAATATAATTTTCTGCTGTACTGCGAGTTTGTATGTCATAGCTATACTGCTACTAATGGCTGTGTCGTTAAGTGTAAAAGCTTTAGCATCATGATACGTACAGATAAACAGACGGTGTCCTATTTATCGCTATTTATGAAACAGATACTATTAATATTGTTTTCCTAGAATATCAATTTTTTCTTGCTTTTGCTTCTTTCATGAATCTTGGATTGGACCAAGTTAATAGCGAGGAGCTAAGAGTTTATGAAAATTTGAGATCTCCAAATTCTTTTAAATATAAGCATTTTCGAAATTCTAAAAGCAACCGAACTTCGAATGTCAATGGCTAAAAGTAAATTTGGCCTAGAACTAGGAGAGTACCATTTTGTTTGTAATTCTCAAACTAACATCTAAAATTTCTATAAAAGTAATATCTTCATAGATACTACATGTCTTTCTAAAATGAATATAAAATAAATTTGTCCCGTTTCAATGAAAAATGCAATAATTTAACGACAATCCGTTGTCAGAGTCGTTGATACTAAGGTTATTTCATTAGTTCCGTTCACTTCAACGGTGAGCTTAAAGAGACTGTTCATCTATTACGTTCTTTTTTATAGAAATATTACGACAGTCCATTAACGATATACTTTTATACATCTACTGGTAAACGCTAGTTCGTTAAAATTATAAATACGTAGTTATTATACTTTTAGTTTTCTGAGATCACCAGTGCCTGAGATATCTAACGCAGCATACACTACGAATACTTCGTAAAGTTTCGTCTTATTACTGGAACTTAAATAAGAAAAAAAAAGAATGAATCGTTAATGCTGCCAACTTTGTAACGAACTTCCTTACCAACGAAATATTTTCGATAATTGGAAGTACATCCGCGTCTACGTAATACTATAAGGAAAGTGAGCTCGTGAATACTCTCCTAATTCAAAAACGGCCGCTGCACCACAGCAATAGATAAAAATCCGTGACGAGAACTACTTATCTACGAGATAAGTGACTTTAATCACGGCGATGAAATTCTGCTATGCACAGACGGCAAGACCAGGAGCCCTCAGGAGGAGATGCAAGAGGTGGAGACAGACAATACATGTGGTATCCACGATCACAGTCGTCACAGAACAGCAGCTGATCCTAGTTTAGTTCGCGAAATAATTAATTAGCTTGCAACGATACCTGACTTGAGTAGTTTTTCGCGATAGACTTTTTAATTTATTATTTCTTCTTCTTTCAGAGTAGAGCATAATACTCTAGAGTTCACTTATTCCGTAGCAATCTGATATGGCTAATCGTTTCAATAAGAAATATGAACTACACATCGTGACATTTCAACCAATGCAAGGAGTTTAAAACGGAATGTCTTCTTACTCAATTATAATATGTCGGTAAGCGTAATTTAAGTGTCGATAGAGACAAAATAGTTCTCCGTAGATCTTGCTCTACTATTTTGATACGTTTTATATCGTATTTTCTAGATGGTAATAATATCATACGTTGAAACGAAGAGAAGTTATATTAACTTTTTAGACAAAAATCAAAGGCCATCATCTCTTCTTCTACTCGCTATAATACCATACTGTCTGAACAAACTCAAATGACCACTCAAGATAACTTTTTAAACCATAATTTATACTAGAAACGACCTGATGGGGTCGTAGATGCCAATAGATCTGTTCTCTAGTATGTGTAAACAGAGTAAGTTGAAATATGAACAATATCAAACGTTAACGTTGATGTAAAGTAACAAGGTACATACCTATATACTAAATACTGTCCGTCCCCCCATAAGCGGGGAAAAAAACTCAAAATAGTTGGAGCAAGAGTACGTGAATTGTTTTGTTCCTTCGTATTAAGGGAACCCGAAAAATAGTGGTAAATACTCACATCGTTGTCAGAGGTGCCACAAATAGAACAGCATTTGCATTCGATACACTGCCACCTGTACTTGCGAACAGAAACGATCATGTTCGCTGTGAATTGCAAACAAGTCGGATGCCCTATAACAAGAACGTAGCCAGGTCATGGAACACGCATATGGGACGGAACAGGATAACTGTTTTGGACGAGTAGAAAGGTGCTAGGACATTTATCTTGTGCCGAAGAACAGTGAACTCCAAGCTATCTCGTTTCTGTTATTATTATTTCATTTTTTTTTTTTTTGCGTATCAGAGTACATCTACTAATTTTTTTTTTTTTTCGTTTCTGAATTCTAACAGAAGCACTCGACTTAACATCGGATCAATCTTTTTTTTTATCAATGAAACGCGTGCGATCATAATTAATATGATACATAATGACTTTCACCCTTCCTCAGCACTAAAAACGTCCGGAATAATGATACGTTTTGTTATGTTTCCGCACAGAATGTTTTATTTCATGATATCTGCGATTCTTTTGATGTCACCTCTTGAACATATTTGTTATTTATTTGGAATAGTAAGGTGGTAAAGTAATAGCGGTGCGTACCTTGGAATAGTTCACGTTCTTTCTTGCGCAGCACAATATAAACGTCGCGGACCAGCACACTCTCTCTCTTTTATTCACGTATCTCATCTTTCATTCGGTCCCTTTCACACTATTTCTCGTTCTCCATTTCACTCTTTTTCGCGCACACGCACACACACACGTAACTCATATAACGTATCACATTTGATATATATATATATAATATATATATATATATAATATATATACATATATATATATATATATTTATATATAACTAGCGTTACTTAAATACTAGATTTGTAAGCCTCATGGGTATTGCTTAATTAAAAATTGCCTAATAACAAGTCTTCGATTTTATATAACAAGGAGGAACTATTTGCATGCTTTCATATTTTTTCGTATTTTTCTTTTTCTTCTTTTGTTCTTGCCTCTCTTATACTATACCATGTGAGTTTTTCTTACGGTAAATATTTAAGGATATCAAGATACGATAGTGATTCACCTTCGAATTTATTCTTGTCGCATGGTCGCTACCGAATGATAAACTATAAGGATACTCTAAGATCTTTTCGTAACACATATTCCTTTCTTTCTTTCTCTTTTTTTTTTTTGCTTCTTTTTTCTTGCTATGACTCTTGTTTTTAGTAAAAAGTGTACCGAAACAATTAAAGGATACAAAACTAAGGTGTAACACTTAATGACCATTTAGAAAACTGTTGTTCTGCACGGAGAACACTGAATTCTGTTGATCAAACGCACCGTAAAATTAATCATCTATCACTGTATCGCTCGTCACACGTTACGGACGTAAGATAATATAACAAGGGAAAGTAGTGTCGAGTACGTACAAATTACAACTTGCATCATCTTGTATCCATAAATCTATGATAACATATAACGTTAGCATTAAACAAAAAAAAAAAGAAAAAAAACCAACAAGAACGAGCCACTGAAAGACGAACGCGAACATACCCGCGGAATTAAATACGATTTATGACGACTTCCTCTACGAGACGAAAAACTCATAAGGTATTGTTACAATGAACTGTTAGATACGACGTCCTTTAATTCTATTCGAACGATATCTTGTACGAATATCAAAGCTTGTATAAAACTAAGCTATACCGAGTCTCTACTCAAGGATCTATAAGGATACATCCTCTCTCTTTCTCTCTTTCGACTCGACGTATCGTCGAAATCGTACCTAACTCGAATAAAACACATGAAAAAGAATATATCTTTTTATCATACTCTATGCGTACGTTACCGCTTATCGTCGTGTTTTTTTCTCTTTTTTTTTTCTTTCCTTTTCTATTCTTTTGTTCCTCTAAATATGCAATAAATATTCTGTCGTCATCAAATGACGATCCAATAGCAGAAGATATTTACTATATGTAACATGACAAAACGATTAATGCCCAGAACGAAACGGAAGATTTTAAGAGCAGCAGGTTCGGTGGAATGTGTATAAAAACGGTGGAGAAAATGAATTTCGAAGATCGCGAGTAGCGATTTTTTCGATACGAACATTAAAAGGTTCGTATTTCGTTAAAAGAAAGTTTGAGAGATGTGTCAGATCGCTGCAGGGTGTCCAATAAAAGAATCTTTATATCTATCAATTTTTTAAGGCAGAAGGCCTTTATTTTCGTATAATAAAATCATAAATTTCATTTTAACGCAAACACCGCTCGAGTAATTTCAATGCGTGTAATAATACGTACATCAACCGTTAAGGGTTAGACGATTTAGATCTGTTTGATTATATTTTCTACATTTTCTTCGTAAACCAGTCGCTTCTCTTCAAAAAAGTTGTCCTGACTTCTAAATGGGTGATAATATGCAAGAGACGTTCGACGAGGTCACGATATCCAAATTTAAACTCGTACAACAGACGAATACGAATTGTCTGGGAAACCAGTTTGACTTGAAGATATTTCACGATATTAACAGAAGCTGAAAGTCAGAGCTAAATGAAATGGCCGTCCAATGTCATCGATGGGCAACCCCTATCATATTATTTAAATTTCCTTATTGTAGTTCGTTTCATGAAATACAAAAAAAAAAAAAAAAATATTAAAACTTTCAAGCCAACGATTAATAAAAATTCCTGCAGCAACCTGACAGCGTAAAAGAAAAAAGATAAAAACGATACGCGAGTTTTCTGATCTCTATGGGGAACTACAATTTTCCCCTCTATGAAGAAGTGTAAAATTCATACGAAAAATCAGATCATACGCGATGGGAAGATTTGATCGAGCACTCATTTGAATCTACACGATGTCTCATTATTCCCGAAGATGCGATCGAAAAATGAATGCGGTGCATCGATCTTAAATGGAACGAGAGATGATGTAACTGTAAATTTACAACGAACCTAGTCGTATTGCGAAAATGAATCTCTTTTTGCTCGAGTATTTGAACGATAATACTTTAACTAGCGTTATATGTGCTGCGCTCTTAGGTGTCGTGTATTGTGATCTGTAAATAGAAATACGCGAAACGCAAAGAGACAAAGAAAATATTTACAAACCCGAGAAACGTAGAAATATCGAAAACATGGTTCGACCTTCTCTCATCTTACTATATAAATATGTTACTCTCGTTAAACGATTCACGACTGTGCTGGATAATATAATTATATAAAGTATATACTCGTATCATTTTTTTAAGCTCTCTTAAAACTTCTCGATTATAGAACGATTATTTCGCGGCAAGCTTCATTCATTTTTTTTTTTTTGTTTTCTGTCGCTCTTTGATTTCCAACACAATAACGTAAAAACGCGATTACACTGTAGTCAAACAGAGAACACAAACACATCTTCTTCAATATGTGCTCTAGTGATACTGTGCAACAGGAATTTTGTTCGTTTTTCCTTTTTTTTTTTTTCGAAAATTCATCTAACTTCGTAAACAGTAGATTCATTTACTTCGTCAACGACGTTTTGTTTCCACTTTTTTTCTTTCTTTAATATCCGGACGAGATTCGTATTTCGTGTTGAATTCGTTTTTTGTACATTATCTTTTTGCTTCGTAAAAATTTTCCCTTAAAAACTAATCATTGAATTACAATAAATCACAGTTGATCCGTGCAGTAAAGGAATTATCGAAAATTCCTATCACTCAGATGCGACAAGTTGCACCATTGACAATGTGATGTTTTTGCTTTTCGTGCCTTGACTAGTGTACGTAAAGCTCGTAACCATTTCTTTGTTCTTTTTCCGTCGCCTAAATCGTGCAGATAGTGGATAGATAATCGATTCTTAATTATTGCACACACGGGTACACATGAATTACCCATAACGATGGTTTCGAACGTATGTCACGCAGCAATTAGTTATCGTCCTATTCAACCCAAAAATATTCTTTCTTTCCTTTTTCTCGTTTTTTTTTTTTTGTTTTCCGTTACGATCCTTACCGGTGGTATGAAAAATAACTCAAACCGTTCGATGAACGCCTTACCGATAACAATTCAAAAACAAATCTTCTCGAGCGTCCGAACGTATCGCTGAATGAACTTCAACGATGAACAATTTAACGACAACCAACCATCAATAACAAATTACCCATAATTTCGAAGAAACAACCAACGAAAGCGATAATTTCGACTCTTCACGTATGAACACAAGTCGCGGATCGTAAGGAGATACAGGAGAGAAAAGAAGCCGCACTATCGACCATGTATATGGAGAGGACAGTAAACTTAAGAGTTCTAATTTCATGGTTGCGAGTCCTATTTCCTTCCAAGGGACCAATATAAGTATATCTTCAATTTGAATGAAGTAATTATTCCGAAAGAAAGCCACTGAACCTGGAAAATACAATCATTAATATATACTATTGATCTTGATTACTGGGAATGTCTTGAATTTAATTACATTACTGATGGCTCACTTGTGAAGAATCCTATTTTCAAAGATATCCAGAACTACAATTCCGAATAAGGTTCAAGTATATAAAATGAATATATGCGACAGAGTGTCACTAATACAAATAGTATTGATCAACTTTCAATTTCAATTTCATGCGAAGTGCCTATGTGCAGTAAAATTTCTATCTATGTTATCCTTTCTGGTGAAGGATATTCTATTAGAAATTTGCAAAGAAACTAAATGGAACATTTACAATGCTAAAATAGAAACACGAAATTGGGCATTTTACTAATGAAGAACGTTTAAACTACGAAAGAATCCCAATGAACAAAGAAGAACACTTTGTTATGGTATATTCCAAATAAACTTGGTTTCGGTCTCCAACAAAGTTATTCATAAGAGAAGAAAATAAAGAGAAAGTTTTGTTAAAAAGTTTACAACTATGAAACCATTGTTCACATTAAAATATAAAAAGAAAAGGCTAAAAAGAGTAAGAGATTGTATTAGCTGGATGAAAGCATAATGGAAGAATGTATCTATTCTTTTAATGACAAGTAAATTTGCGTTTAAAATTCTCTGCTCTTTGGAAAGACAGCAAATTCACCAACAATTAAGAACACTTAACTTTGATTGTAAAATATAATGAATTTATTATGCTAGATAAATTATAGATGGAAGATCTACATGGAAGTGACTAAATCAAATACTAAAAGCTAAAGTATAATCGAATATTCTTTTACAAGCATAATTCTATATAAAATTGAACCCTTTATTAGTCTGAACAAATATATTCTTATAACAGTTTACAACCACAGTATTTTGATTCCTTTTAGCGATAAATAGAAATGCAATCCAAACTAATACGGAAAAATACTTTTTGAAGAAAATGGAGTTAAAACATTTAAGAAAAACACACTATACAATGGAAGCAGTAGCATAATTTGCTGAACATATTATTTCTCCTTTCTATTAAAAAAACAATAAATATCTTGTTATGTGAATTTATTTTGATATAAAATAAAATAGTACACATATTACTTCCGTTTCATATAAGCATGAACAAAAATTGCCATGCTATCTTAGGTCATATTTTTATTTGTCACTAAAAAGAACCAAGTACTGTAATCAAAAGTTATAATAAATACATACTAGTTCAAACTAATGAAGAGTTTAATTTCGCTCAATAAACAAGCACTTATTTAAGTCAATTTTATAATATTAAGTAGTCAAAACAACAAATATGTAAAAATAATTTTACATTTCAGGAGAACAATGACCTAAAACACTCATCAAAGCTATGGCTTAGCTATCTGGAAATGGTGGAACAGCAGGGAAGACTGAGAACAGTGATACAATTCTCTGAATCGCTGAACCTTCCAGAGCTTTGTTGCCAAAGAGTCAAGAAATTGGGTCCGTTTAACTCTTCTGCCCTTTGGAAGAAGTATTCAAGAAAGCATGGAATGATGTCTAAAATGCTCCGAAGAACTAGTACTTACATTAGTCCCATAACGTACTGCAATAAATAGGAATAATACCAGCGTGTAAAGATACATCCACCAAATTCACCAGAATCGTCCCCACATACATGGCCATTAGTACATATACACACCATCGAAAGTAAGAAATTATCAACCTTCTGAGAAGGCTCGATCGATGAACGATACGCGATTACCCAATTATACCGTGGCGGTGACTACGCACACACGCCACCTACATTAATTGTGATTCGTTCTTCGTGTATACTTGCGCTTGATCTTTTCCTCTGGCTTACCTGAGCGACCGCAATCACTGCAAGAGACCAATTCCTCGGAGCCGCCGGTTTTTTTATTTTCCCTAGCATCGCCCAGACAGAAGTCGCAGTACGGGGAAGGTTGCGCGGACTTGCCAGCTTTTTTTTCATTGTTCCCGGGGGTCGGTGGCCCCTCCGTTCTCACCGAGGAGGGCGAGGGGACAGCGGTTCCCGGCGACGAGACCGCAGGCAGGTGTTCTTCCTTCACCGGTGGAACGGTAGGCGAAGCTGGCGCGGCCGTCGCCTGTACCGCGGGCAATTGTTGCTGTTGCTGCTGCGGCGACGGCTGTTGTTGCTGCTGTTGCGGTTGCTGGGGCTGCTGAGACTGCGGCTGAGGCTGCGTAGACGCTCCCGCAGCGGACGCGGAAGGTGCTGCGGGAGAGGGACTCGAAGTACTCGATGAGGTTGCGTTCTGACGACCCCGACGTGTACCACCTGATCACAAACCGACCACATACCCAGTTGCGCTTTGCATCACAAGCTAATGACCATGCACACTGGCTTAGAGACAATGATTTAGAATCAATTCTGTGACAATGACCAGTAATAATCAATTCGGTTCTATCGGGCGTGTCGTTTACCAATTGTAACAAGGGTAAGTGGTTTGCAACCGCCAGTTTGCAAATTCTTCGAATTTCTAGTTCTATGTAAAAATTGAAGCGGCAACAATTTCCAATCGAGACAAAATCAATTGGTCGCTCGAAGTCGCTGAACGGCAATCTGCATCAGCCCGTACGGCTACCTCTATCACTCCTACCTAGATCTGCAGAAGCAGACGAACATAACGTAAGAGTGGAGAGAAGTGCCTGGCCTCGTTCACGGTGCAGAAAATGGGCTTGAGCGATCATTTGATTTTGTTAAACTATAGAGAAAACTTAAAGCATTTGTCAAGAGGCGGTCGTTTACCCGTATTCATCAAACGTTCGCTCGAATAACCGAAATCGATTATTCAAAACATCACAGTCTTTAAAAAACAAGAACTGGCACAACAATGAAGAAAAAAAGTCAATTAATATACAGGGTGCCCCGTTGTAAACAGGCTATTTTAAATAATAGAAAGAAGCTTAGAAAAAATTGCGTGCTTGGAGGGGAAGAGAGGTGGCAATTTCAAAGTTAACTTTGTTTTTTAAAGTGTTCTGTTTTTATGGCAGAATTTGACGGAACAATGAATTTTGAGAATACAATTTAAGTTCGTACATAGTGTTTGTAAAAATTCATTACTACGTCGAATTATACGATAGAAATGGAACGTTCCGTTTAAAAAACGAAATTAACCATGAAATCTTTTCTACACTATCACTCACAAAAAAAAATATTGCCACCATATTACGTCTACCCTTAAAGGTACACAACTTTTGTCGACAACGCTTCCTTCTATTATTTAAAATAGCAAAGATATTAAGATGACCTATTTCCAACGGGATACCCTATATAATTGTAACAAGGTGCACAAATTACGTCAATCGATGCATTCCATCACCAAGAGCAATTCCAACGATACAACGTCGAAGTATCCGTTCCAAGATCAGACAAAACAGCAGCACAGACGTGACAGAGCTACTTTTACGACTCACGGAGAGCAATCTCCAATATGTATAACTGTAATGAAGCTGCAGGCGCTCATCGAGAGGAAAATCGAAGCCAAAATCGCTCTAGGAATTCAGATAAAGCATAAAACGAGCAAACGGAAAAAGAAGATTGTCAACGCCGTTAGAGTACTTACTAAATCAATAATCATCATGCTGAAGGACACAGAAAACTATTATTACATAAAAATACACACACATACCAAACACTCAAGAGGCTACGCGCCCAAGAACACTACCGATTTAAAGGGCTCGATGGAACATCGCCTCTTTGCAACATATGAAAACAGTTCGAAACGCGATTGCAGAAGCATGCTATTGCAAAACATTCGCAACAATCACTACTTTCCACTTCTTTCAAATCAATATATTAGAATATATCGAGAAACACAGATCTGAGAAGTTTAGCATATAAGGTAATTTGTTTATGTATAAGGTAAACATATTAAAGTAACGGAACCGTTCGTATCATACTGGCTTCAAGATTTCTTCTCTGTATGATAACTGCTCGGTTCGGATATGTATTCGCAAAAAGAGTTGTGCAAGAAAATCCCATACGTATAAAAAATGCTGTATATGGAAAAATGAACACAAAAATTACGCTACGTTATTTGCAATGCATGCATTTGCAATACATGTAAAGAAAATATACTTAGTTTCATCAAGTTAGGAGAATAGTCTGGGTAAACAGAATTGCATGAACGGGATCTGATAAAGGTTTCGGGTAAAGAGACAGAGGAACGGGAACAATGGCTTAAAGGACAGTGAGAAAACTGAGCTGATTTTGGCTCCAACCTGGCTGGTTCGAAGCAGCGGTGTCTGCAACGCTCCTAGGTTCAACTTCGGCAGGACTGGGACTTAGTTCCTTAGCAGGATCACCGGAGGAAGTAGAGTGGGAATGACCGTAATGGTAGACCAGACCAGGTCTGGTTTTATACCGTGCGCTGCATACTGCAAAAGTGCAAATACTGTTTTCCCACAAACCATCCAATGCAACGTCCATGATGAGAAAAATCTTGGTCGACGAGTTGGTTGGACGTTTGGGAGGATGTAGCCATTTAACCGCCACGTCAAACTTATGTTCTTTTGTGATCTTTTTTTAAGATGTAATATGATGATTAAAGCGCAAACGAAAAACTGTTTTCTTATCACAAGCAATAGCTTACAGAATTCTAAGAAACGCAGCGGTTAAAGGATTCTAGGATAGAAGCTTACAGGTTAGGGACAGCATTTGCACACCTTCCGTACCAGTACATATCCCTATCCACCTACGAATCTATATGTGGACAAGCAGTGAAGGAGTTCCAGCCCAAGAAGCAAAACTAATACGATGCAAGGCTTGATGCTTGTATACTCCTACAGAATGAGCTCGCTACAGTGTGAGCCAGTACATTCTTGCTCTGTTATTGGCAGGTAGTATAAGTCCGAAGATATTTGGTCAAATTTATAAGCTTGATTGAGTATTGATTGCAATATTTTACAACTTCATTTATAATCAGATCTTACTATTCATGACCAAATGTCTTTAGATTTTCTGCTAATCTAACAGGAGTGGTTTCAAGAAGTAAACAGATTGCAGGCACATTCGAGTTAATTCATAGACTTTGTGTCTGAAAAAGTTCGATCAAATTAGTAGTGACTATTATACTCCTTCAAGATTTGAGCAAACGCGATATTATTATTCCAAGATTTACTTTGGGTTTTTACACTTTTCCAACTATCTTTGTAAACATAGTTTTATGTATTGTACTAAACAAAAAATTATCGACTACTACATAACAGACACAATAAACAATTTTGTCGGATGTATTCCCGTTAAAAAATCTGCGAATAATAGTACAAGATAAAAGATTTAAGAGCACAATTATCTTTAAGAAAGAATGATACCATATACTATATAAAATCATTGAAAAATTGGAAGATGGTGTATATAATTTACAATTTTATACAAATAATTAACATTTGAACATACTGCATACGTTTGATGCGCAAATTTCTGAAATTATAGATATGCGTAATCAGTCTTTGCCTTTCATCCAGAACCATATCATGTCTCTTCATACTTCAGTAAATAGGAAAAAAGAAATGGAATACAAGGTTTTGAACAAACACAAATTGTACGATAAGGATTGGAATATCCTATAATATACTACAATTTATAAACTTGAAGGAAAACAGCAGTCAATACAGTCCTGATCAATTTCTCTGAGCAAAGAGTATTGAATCAATATGAAATTAATGTAAGACTAAAGGGCACCTTTCCACGTTATAAAGTTCATTATATGTTCAATCACCATCCCCAGTGTAAAATTATGCGGTAACCAAGACTAAAAACTTCAATAATTTATTTCGAGCTTTCATATATATTATATCGTAACCTTTGCGTATCTTGTAAAATAATACGTAGGCATCATAAAAATATAGTTATTTAATAAAATTAACAAATTTTCTAACGTAATGCACTTTTTTTCTTATTCGAAATAACAACTGATAAAACTAATAATAATAATATTTATAATGAATCTAGTAACAGGAAGTGGTCATTTGTAGTTGTATCTATGATTAAACTTACGGTCACAAACGAATGGCTTATCAGTGTCAGCAGCATCATAGTTGGTTTTTTTGCGCCCACGTCCCCCACCCTATTTAATAAATGTATATGACAAATTTAATATATGACATACAACAAATACATGTTAAAGAAGTAAAAGAAAAAATTGATCAAATATTAAATCAAATTTTTTGTGTCATTTGCTCTATAAAATTGCACAATAAAAGTTAAAATAAAGGATAACAATACCAATGACAATAAAATACATTAAAAAGTTACCTTCGTACGTTTACTCCCAGGACTGTCTGTGGCAGGTGGATGACTTCGTGTAGGATGATGACCACCTCCGCGAGGTTTCCTTCGTTTCCTTTTACTACTGTAGCTTTCTTCATAGTCATAGTCACTTTCAGGATCAGGTTCATCGTATGTGTCTATATCCAACATGTCT
The DNA here is from genome assembly GCF_051014685.1 of Ptiloglossa arizonensis. Taxonomy (NCBI): domain Eukaryota; kingdom Metazoa; phylum Arthropoda; class Insecta; order Hymenoptera; family Colletidae; genus Ptiloglossa; species Ptiloglossa arizonensis. Next base: position 8,020,584 of record NC_135048.1, on the reverse strand, counting down.
TGCTCATCATAGTACCATGCATCTTTACTATGTTCCTCTGTATAAAATTATTATTGTATTTTTCATTAAATTAGGTGAAATAAATATAATTTTATTTTATTAATTTAAATACACTCCAATCAAATATACTTACCTTTAAGAACAACTGATTCTTTGCTATCATCATTTACATGTGTTACAGTCTCTACACCTTCGACACAGTCCTCTGGATCTCCTCTTGGCCCTCGTTTTGGATGCAAATAATGCATTAAATATTGACGCCGTTTCTTTCGCCATCTTTTACTAGGATATGTATATATTTGACCATGTAATAAACCTGGCAGTCTTTCCCTTGCAGACATAAACAGCGCAGAGTGATTCTGTGCTACACCTGTAATTCCATATAATATTGTTTACAAATTAAAATCATAAAATTAAAATATTATCACTCTTAATTAAATAACTTGGGAGTTCATGCACTCCAAAATAGTTGTTTAGAAAATTTTATTTACATAGAATAGAGAAATATACTAATTTACTTTAATTATACTTAAGCAAGGTACCTCTTCGATCTACTACAGTAGTGTTATACAACATCATGATGATCAGGCAGGTATGTAGATTTTGTAAAAAGATCGTAGTAAACAATACCTGTCTGCGAATCGAGGAAAGGCATACGAAGCCGTCGTTCCCTGCACAATCGGCTATTATAATTCGAGGCATTTTCGATGGATTCCCTGTACGCCGTGTCATTGAGGAAGCTACAAAAAAATCGATAACAGTCATGTAGAAGCTTCGCACTAAGAAAAAATGTATACACAGTCGTTGATACAACATATACCTCTCAATTTTACACAGATTGCTTTCATTTATAACTTGAATAATTCCATGTGAAGCCGGTGAAATCGTAATGGCTGTCATTTTATAAGAACCAAACAGTACGCTTCCAGTTCCTGCTTGCCGCTTGCTCTTCTTCCCGGAAAAGGAGCTATGTACTCCGACGCATGCGCACTTCACTAAATAATATATATCCGAAAACAAATATTTAAATATAATTATTTCAATTTTAAATAAATAAAATTAACAAAAAATTAGAAACTAATTTTTTTTATTTAATCATAACTTAACTTAAGTTATTTGAGAGATCAAATGGATTGTAATGTCGAACAGTAGCGAACACGGGAAAATTTGAAAATAAATCGTACTGTCACGGTACTAACGTTAACGGTTGCGCTTAGACAAATATTCGTATTTGACAAAGTGTTTACTAAACGAAATTAAACTCAAATTACAATTAAATTTACTGAAACTTGCCCATAAGAATTATTAACTAGATTAATGATGTAATTAATCATAAAATATAATAATATTTTAATTTAAAATAAATTGAGAACAATTTTATTTGTACATGCTACTTTATTGTAAAGGTTGCTATAAACACTTAAAAGAGAGAAATTTTCTTTTCGCGCCAATATGATATACAATTTAAAGCAAGAATTTATCCTCAAAGGACATAAAACACAATTATAATATGTATACTGACACTTTCTGCAATAAGTTACAAAGCACAAATATTGAGATAAACATTTCAAATTACAATGTACATCCAATATTTCTATTATAAAGATAAAAGTAATTAAAAGTTATTTATAACTTTTAACTAACAAGGAGTTATCATTAATGATTCTTTCAAATAATAGATACGGGTAAAAAAAAAACAATGCTTAAAAAGTAAATTTAAAACATACTATATCTCTCAAACATACTATATTTCATATTTTACCATTTTTAAATTTTAAGAGGAAAAAATATTTTTAAGAAACGCTGCTTAACACGTTAAATGCCGCATAAATTAAATAATCCGTGTATAACTGCACTAGATATAATTACGTAATTAATGATATAAAATGTTTTATAATACATAACTTTTATAGTAAAACTATCAAACAGCTTGAATGGAAAGTTCAATATGGCTGACCAATATAAATGCATTATTTGATAAATTAATATTCAAAAGCAACTTGAATGTATTTTGCACTTCTATTTCATTAATACATTGAAATTTCCTCAAAAAAAGAATCGATTAAATGCAAAATATTCCGTAAACACTTATCCTGTGTTTTGCAAGGTGTTTCTAAAAACAACTGTTTTTAGCATAATATTTTGTTCGAATAGTTCTGGGTGCATTCTTTTAGTATATTTATAAAATGTTATGTTAAATTCTATCAGTTTTGTAGTACAACAGCTAACATCGGAATTACTGGCTATAAATAAATATTTTATTTATTTGTAAAACTTATTTAAAAGTTTTCTTCGCAGTTTTTATACTTTCTTTCTTTAAATAATTTGAATTTTTCACTTAAATCATTTACAATTACTTCTCCATGTACTATATTATCCCTGGTTCGCACATTCACTGTCCCAGCATTAAGCTCTTTCTCTCCAACAACTGAAAATATATTATCATGTATATTGAATACTCTGATATTCAATTATGCAGTATATAGAATAGATTAATGTTTTTCATTACCAAGAATGAAGTTGAATTGTGCTAGCTGTGCATTTCGTATTTTTTTATTTAAAGTATCACTTGAATCTGTATCAACTTCTACCATAAACCCATCATTCCAAAGTTTATCTTTCACTTCTGTGGCATAATTATCAAACTGAGAACTCACTGGAATGACCATTGCTTGTCGCGGAGACAACCAGAATGGCCACTTTCCAGCATAAGATTCAGTTAAAATTGCAATCATTCTTTCTACAGAACCCAAAATAGCTCTGTGAATGATTACTGGTCTTTTTTTCTCTCCAGTTTCACTAAAATTTCATAACAATTAATGTTTGTTTTTAATTGAAGTTGATTTGCAAACAATATAATAATTAAAATTTCTCCACTTACTTAACATATGATAAATTAAATCTAATTGGTAGTTGGAAATCTAATTGAATGGTAGCACATTGATGAGATCTTTTTAATGCATCCATAATTGTTATATCAATTTTTGGACCATAAAATGCACCATCTTCGGGATTAAGTTTCCATGATTCTCCAAACATATCCAAACTATCTGATAATGCTGTCTCAGCTTGATCCCACATAGCTATGTCACCCATGTATTTCTCAGGTCTTGTGGACAGACATAAATTAAACGTAAATCCAAAAACACCGTACACGTGTCGCAGAAAGTCGAGTGCTCCAAGTATTTCCTCTTTAATTTGCTCATTTGAACAAAATATATGTGCATCATCCTGTTGAAAACGTCTCACTCTGGTAAGCCCAGTTAATGCACCAGATATCTCATTTCGATGCAACACACCAAAATCAGCCATTCTCAGTGGTAATTCACGCCAAGATCTATTACGAACATCAAACATCATGCAATGGCCAGGACAGTTCATTGGCTTAAGTGCAAAAGTTTCCTTTTCAATATTAATGGAAAACATATTTTCTGCATAATGCACCCAATGACCAGATGTTTGCCATAATTTAGTGTTATAAATATTAGGTGTGATTACTTCTTGGAAACCTCGTTTTCTATATTCAGAACGAATGAAGTCAGTCAAAGTATTATAGATATATGTTCCACGTGGTTGAAAGAAACATGATCCTGGAGAGAGTTCGTGAAAGAAAAATAGTTCCTGTTCTTTCCCTATTCTTCTATGATCTCTTTTAGCAGCTTCCTCTTGAAACTTTTCCCATTCTTTTAGTTGTTTGGTATCTGGAAAACTGATACCATAGATCCTCTGCAGACATTCTGCATTCGCATTTCCTTCCCAATAAGAAGAAGAGTTTTTGGTAACCTTAATAGCTTTAACCTTTCCAGTATGTTTAATATGTGGTCCTCTACATAAATCAATCAATGGTCCACATCTGTACACTGTAGTAGTAGGTGTATTTATTTTCTCGTTAATAATCCGTATCTTAAATTCATTATATTTAAACATTTCCAAGAGATCTTCCTTTGTCATTTCTAATCTCTCAAAAGGCTGCTTCTCTTTAACTATAGTTTTATAGAGACTTTCCAAAAAAGGAAAGTCTAAATTTGAAATTCCTTTATTTTTCAGATACATATCATAATAAAATCCATTTTCTATTGGTGGACCATAACATAAACAACCACCATATATTCTCTCCATAGTTTCTCCCAAAATATGTGCACTAGAATGCCAAAAAACTTGTTGACCATCTGGATGGTCAAACTTGAGAAGTTCAAGTTTACAATCAGATTCTAAAGGTCGATCTAGATCCCATAGTTCATTATTTACTTTTGCAATAACAGTACTATCTGCCAAGCCTTGACTGATATTTTTTGCAACTTCATATGGTGTTGTACGCCATGATTGTCCAACAACTTCCTTTCCATCAGGAAATATTATTTTTATATCAATAACTGGTTTCTCAGCTAATGCTGCGTCATATTCTGCTTTTAGTTTATCCCACAATACAATACGATCCTAGAAAAATATATTATTCAGAATAAAAAATTAAAAATTATATATTATACAATATTCATTGAATGTATTATAGTAATATACTTGAATATAACTGGGCCAAGGTTTTAATTCAGTTATTATGTTTTCATCAGCGACATTCTTTTTTTTCAATTGTTTCATCTTCGCCTAAGTTCGATAAAAAGAAATATTAAATCTCATTAACAAATTTTATAAATATTTCTTAAATCTAGAAAACACAAGGTTAACTCGTCAAAAGTTACAGTTCGTCTGAAATGAAACGTTAGGATTGCATCAGATTATTGATTCTGACAGACGGCTGGTTATTCTTATTACAGAAACAAGACACGTCATTTTTTAATTAGTTACTAGAAGAGATTAATAAAAGATAATAAAACCTGTAATATCGAAATTACAAAAGAATATAATGATAATACATTTTATAACCAACCCAAGAAGCATGTGTCCGCTTAGAAATATTATAGAAGTATTTAGAACTGCAAATACGTAAATTTGATAACATATTTTAACGCTACAAATAAAAGTACTCAAACTTGTATTAAATGTAAATTATCTTCATGCCTTTTCTTCCTTTAAATTTAGGTTTTGCACATTATTCACTACGTTGTCACACATGATGTCACCCATGTTGAAAGTAGATTGGTTCAACCTGCTTGCTGCCATGCCTGTATATATTCCTGCATTTAAGATTTACATTGGGTTATGAAGGGCAAAAACGAAACGCAGTAATTGCAATATATTTTAATCGTTTAATGCCTTCTTTTATTACAAGAATAACAATCTATTAGGAAACAATATACAAAAAGAAATGTTGCATAGTTACATTATAATATTTAATACGTATTATAATGTAAGTAATAGAACATATCTTGAAGGTTATTGTTGATTACTGTCAATTTGATATCATAACAGGAAATCTTTATAGATATTTTTCATAACTTGTTTTCTAAACCTTTAAACGAACCTAAAGTTCACAAACATAAGTTCATATTTTTCTAAAAATGTATACGTTCGTGACGAATAATATGACTTCGGTGATGAAATCTTTTTCCGCAAGCGCGACAAACGTATGGCCGTTCATCCGTATGAATTCTATTGTGTATTTTCAAATCATATTTTTTGAAAAATGATTTACCGCAATGAGAACAAATATGATTTCGTTGTTTTAAATGATCACGTTTCACATGTTCCTGTATCAGAAAAAATATTTTTGTATAGCACTGATTTAGTATAGATTAATTTTTCTCAAATTAAAACGGGTATAGAAATATTTTAAAAAAAAATGTATACATAAATTTCAATATACATGTATACCTACATTTACTTGTGAAGAAGTATTGTAAATTTTTTGACATAGGTCACATGCAAACTTCTGTGGACCTTCTGGTCTGTGATTACTTGCAATGTGTTTATTTAATGTTGATTTCCAAGCAAAAGACATTTTACATTCTTTACAATGAAACTTTTGTTGGTCTGCAAAATGTGTACCTATATGTTGTTTGTAGTTATAACTGGTGGAAAATGATTTTTCACATACTGTACATTGAAATTTTAATAAAAATATTTTTGACTTTTTTAATTCTTCTCGTTGATCTTCTAACTTTGTACTCTTTCCAATAGTGTCAATTATTTGCACCTGTTCTTCATCTTTTTCAACAGTTTGGTTACTATTTGTATTTATTTCACATTGTGTATCTTCAGTAAGAGAAGTTAAAAGAATTTGTTTATTATTGCTAATAGTAGCATTTTTTTCATTCTCTTGCAAAGATTCAATTTGACTAAAACTTTGAAAATGTAAAAGTTCATTTTCTTTACATTCTAAAACTTTTGAGCTTTGACTTCCAACTTCTGTATTTTCGACAAATTCAAGAAAACGTTCTGAACTATCATCATAATGTAATCTTTCAAAAACCTCTAAATTTGTTTCAACGTATTTATCAAAATCAGTTTGTGGATCTAACAAAATCTGATTTGTGACAAAATTTTTTTCTTCACCTTGTAATTCATAGTGTGCATAGTGTAAATCACTGTGTATATTATCTCGTATATTTTGTTCATGTTGAACTTCTTCATTTACATTCTTCACACTTAAACACATGTTTGTTACATTTTCTGAAATATTTGTATTTTCATCTTTAGTTTCAGAAGTTTTCATAGACTGTATATTTGGTAATTTTTCTACTAAATTATTGATAAGAAATTCATAAAATTGATCCCCTGTTTCCGTTTGTACTAAACGTAACATTGATTCATCATGATTTATAGTATTATTTACATCATTTGAACCTTCAGAAGATTTTTCACTTTGTACCGAATTTATTTCCTGATGGTTTTGGATATTTAGATCAGGTTTACTAGATTCTGATAGATCTATTTTTTGAAACATGTCAGTAACATTTATAGAAACATTTGTTAAAGTATTATAATTTTGAAGTGTCTCCGATTTTTGTGGGTCTGATTCATATGTTTGTGTACATGTCAAATGTTCATAACTGTTTGAAAATTTATTACTCAATCTGTTTTTAAGAACCGGTTCATCTACTTGACACACATATAATACATTTTCTTTCATTTCATAATCATTGGATTTATATAACAGAATAGGACTACCATCCACACATTGAGTTTGGTCATTATGTAGTACTAACTTCTCAGAAATATTTAATTCTTCATTTGTTCTAATTTTTCCTTGTGTTTCATGTAAGTGCTCTTGTGAAACATGGTTTCTAGTATCTTCAATGTTCTCTAGATTTATTTTTTTCAACTTTTTCCATGTATAAAATTAAATTACGTGGCAATTAAATGTATTTTAAAATCATAAAATTCTAAATATTAAATTATTTACCTGTTCTGATGTAATGTAAATGATTGTTTCCAATGGCAACACTCTCTTTATATTTGCTTCATTTTCAAGAAAATCAAAATTATTTGCATGACTTTTATATTCCTGAAGTTCTGTAATTTTCTGCAAGCTCTAAATAAAATAAAAAATAAAAAACAAGAATTTTTTTAATATTTTTGTGATTCTTACCATCTCATTATTTGTGCATTCCAAATTAATAACATTTTCCGAATGAGATTTCTTGTGTTCCCGTAAAAGAAAAATAAAACTAAAACTTTCACCACAAATTTTACAGTAATGTTGTCTTTTAACAACCTTTTGGTGAATAGATGTATTACCTTCAACAAACTATATGTTGGCAATGAGATATATATTCGTATTAAAGAAATTACATAGTATAACATTTTTAATCACCTTAGTTTTGTTTAATGCATGCTCCTCTTTCTCAACATTAGCACTGTCAGGACTATTTTGGGCTTGATATTTAATAACTTCGTTTAATCGTTCATGAATACGTTTGTGTCTTGCAAGTGAACTAATTTGAGTAAAACGTTTACCACAAATAGAACACGGATATGGTTTTATTCCTACAAATTTAATTTCAACTATTGATCTATTTCTGATTCCTCATTAGACAATGTATTATAAAAATAATATAATTACCAGCATGCATTCTACCATGCCTAATTAAATTAGATATATGGTTAAACTTTCTTCCGCAAATTTCACAAATACAAATATTTGTTCCTAAATGAATATTTAAATGCGTTCGTAGATCTGCTTTCCGGAAAAAGCCTTTACCACAAATTTCACAGAGCTGTGATTTTTCACCTAAATGTATGCTTCGATAATGGTAATCATATTGAGATGCTCTGTCAAATGTTAAATCGCATTGTTGACATTTAAACGGTCTTATTACATTTTCATGAAAATTATCATAGAATCTTCCTTGGTTAAAATATTTTAGCTCTGCTTGTGATTCATTGGTTATATCTTTTTTTAAACATTGTATATGCTTTAACAATACATCTTCAGCATGAATATGTAAATGATCATAAAATTCCTTTTTATTTCTGTACTGACAGTCACATACTGGACAAATGAAATTAATAGATTGCATTTGAACTATATCATTTTTATAGGTTCCTTGTAAATTTGTATCGATTGACATACTTGTATACTTAAATACACAAATTCACTTTTTTCTAGAACTAATTTTAGTAATTTTAAATATAATAATTAAGACAGTTAATAACAATAGCTGAATATACGCTTTGAAGTATTTATTTCATAATAAAAATAACCTAATAAATCTTAATACTATTAACTTCCAATGCGTTAATGTTATTTATTTTCCTTTTATACCATTTAGCAATTTAAATTGACAATTACAGTATATGTACATCAAATCATAGTTTAATAAAGAATACAACTTTTTCTAGATTTTAGTAAATGTACTTCAATTTCGTTGTTTTTAATCAACAGATAGTTTATGATGATTACAGTACGTTTTACACTTCAAATAGTTTAACTTGTGAAATCCAAAATTTCATGTTATTATTCTAATTTCATTAACAAAAAAAGCAACACATGTCATTTTAATTGTTTATTTTAAAATAAATATTATATGTATATATTTAACGAAACAGAGGGCAATGATCAGTATATTAGTAATGATTAGAGGCTCTCTATGTATTTGACTCTCTAGCAATGATGTATAACGTTTATATATTGGTAACCCTTGTTTAAAATTACACTGTTGGTAACAGTTCATCGTTTGGTCAGTTTAATTTTAAAAGACAAATTGTTGCGTTCGACGTTGGAACTGATTGGCATGTGATGTTGAGAATTTTATCGTGCTTTGGATAAACTTTTACATATGTTTATTTAAGGTAAGTTCAATTATACGATTCTGTACAATAATAAATAAACACAGAATTCTGTATAATTACCTGTAAAAGTTTTAACTATTAAAAAACATTTGTATCCGTTACGTATTTACATTAAAACGAATAGTTTAAATGTCGTTAATGAATCTAAATGAATCTCACTTATCGTTTACTTACGAAAAATTGTAGTGTTTCAAAATATAGGAGAAAACAAACACGATAATGGGAAATCACGTTAGTAAGATTTTTCCCTATTATAATGGAATTGAAAAAGAGGAAATAGATACACAATCTTCCACGGATGAAGTAACCATGGAAAATGATGTTATGCACACTTCACCAGTAGATCATAAAATATTATCTATGGATCCTAGATCAGTAACAAGTGGTGTAGATAGAACACCAATAGAGGTAATTTGTGCGCTATAATGTTTAAAATAAATTCTAATGAAATATATTACAATGAATGATGCATAAGCTGTATAACATTACCAGGTATATTCTACACCTGTTGGATTAGATAAAAGGATAATTTTAGCAATTCCAAAACGTTTACAAACAAAGTCATATTTAGAAACAGATATAGACACAGTAATGCCATGTTTAACACCAAAAAAACTTGTACCAAGGTTAATAGAAAGTCCAACATTAAAGTTTCCGAATGAGGTAATTACTTAAATCATTGTATACATTAGAACTTATTGTTGGTTTTATTAAAAGTAACATATTACTTAATTAATTTTACTACCTATTAAATATTTATTTAAATTCAAATCCTTATAAAGTTTATTATTAAACAATTTTACGAAGAGTAATGTGATAGAGTAATGTTTAGGTAATTTATTTTAGCAAAATAAAAATACAGAGGGTCAAGTAACACCAACAGTTAATAATTTAAATACTGAAAAGTTAATTACATCAATAGAAAAAGAACGGCATAGTATTTTGGGACTAGATCCCAGATCTCCAGCTGCAGATTTTGATAGAACCCCAATATTAATGCCAAAATCTATACAACGTTTAAAAGCAAGATCACAAGAATATTTGCACAGACGTGGTAGTTATGAAACAGATGTATTTCAATCAAAATTTGTTTATTGTGAAATGCTGTCACAGTTAAATGTTCTTGAAATCCAAGCTTTACCTGATTTGGCCATAAATGCAATACAATCTTCAAATTTACTCAAAACTAATTATAGTAACAGATTGAATGAATCTGACTTATCACATTCTGATGATTCATCTAAAATTGAAACAAATTCTAATATTGGTAAGGAAATTACTATTATTGAAAATTCAAAGTTAATATGTGCTAAATTTAACAAATATATTTATTAAAGTCTTATGTTAACTAACCCACAAACATTTATGTTAGGAGGAAACCAAATAAAAAGTGAGGATGAAAATGAAATAATTTCAGAACAGAATAATCATAATGATGTTTGCACTACCAATAGTGAACAACAGAAGGAAATTCATATTAATAATAATGATACAGTTAAAGTATGGAGAGATTCATTAGTGTTTAATGAACCTAAAGGATCAGAATTTGTCGATATGCAAGTTGTTCAAGAAAATGTATCACAACTGCCAAAAGAAGAAGTGATTATAACATTTGATGATAATACCAGTATCAAAGATGCAATATCATTGAAAATATCTAAATCTGATAATGAGAAAAAAAGGATGGAAGTAACTGGAAAGAAGAAAGTCTTTAAATCAGAAGTTAAAATTGCAACAGATGAAAAGAAACCTTGCATTTCTAATGATAAAAACGGGATTGAATCTACAAAAGTATTTAATAAATTTATTAATTACATATAAGAAATATCAAAATGCTATACAAATATTTTTGTTTTCAGAATCGAACTCCTCTGGGAAATCGATCAAATAAAGAACAAATGCAATCTTCAATGAACTCTCCACAACAAACGTTTAGGAGTAAAAGTATAATACCCAAAATGTTCCAAGAAAATACACCACCGCACAAAAGATTTGTTGTAAGATCTAAATTAAATGCTATACAATGGGATCCAGATTCAACGGTTATTATTTAACTATTTTTAAGGTTATTAATTTATTAAAGGAAAAGTTAAATTTTAATTCGTCTTTTTTATAGATATTTTTTAAATAAGAAATATTTCAAACTACTGTAAAAAATTAAGAATTATATGTAGAAGCATAAATGTAAAACAATTGCAATCAATGTATTTATTTAAAATAAAATAAGTGGTTTTTATAGTAAAGTATTTTCTATTATGTATTTCTCTTTATTATGATGGATTTTCCATGCTATTCACTTGCATAGCTGCGCGTACTTGAGATTTGGCTTCTTGAATTGAGAGTTGAAGATCTTTACTTGGTTGTACCAATTGTGACACGCTAAAACAATGTATTAATAATAACTGATATTATTGAGTATTTAAAATAGTGTACTATATACGATATACCTTGGATCCTTTATTATAATTCTTTTTTTCTCATCACTTTTTGGTATTAATTTAATAGTTATATTACTTTTAATTTTTTTAGGATTACTAAACAAATTTTTTTCTGAAGTGTTCCATTTTACTATAGTGCTTGTGTCTACAATTTCAGGTCTAATAACTCTGACTTTAACATTACTGTCAACAGGCTGTCCTTTATAATTTTTTCTTTTGCCTTTTTGATGGTCAAATTTTGATATACCTTCTTTTAGTTCAGTTTTAATAACAGTTTCATTTGGATGATATGGAGCTTGAGATAATGTAAGTGTAATTGAATCGTTTTCTTGATTAATGTATGAAGTTGAAGGCAAACTAGGTTCAGATACTATCCTTGGATCTATATTTTGTGGTATACCATTATAAATAGAAGTCAATGTTTCTTCAGGATAATGTTGAATTAAGCGCTCTTCTGTAAGTGGTAAAGCTGGTGTTCTTTTTTTTCTATGATATTGCTCTCTGCAATTTGTAATTTGATACTGACATTAACTGCTATATAACTTGATTATTAATACCATTAATATACATTTATATTGGTATTACTGTAAATTTGTATAAACAATTTTACAACATACTTGGGAATAAATTTATCAATATTTGGATTTACTGAGTCTTGCTGATTTTTCTTTATGCGTATAGCTACATCTCGGCGGCGTTGAACAAGTTTAGCTTTAGTTTCTGCTACAGATTCCAGTTCAGGTACATAAAAAACGTGTAGTAAACCTCCATAAAAATTTTTACCATCAATGAAACGTTTTGCTATTCTGTATGATACATAATATTACATCCAAATATAAAATTAATAATTTGAATGTTTATAATTATTATAAGGTATGATAAAAAAAAAATATATTAAATTAATCACCATTAATATAAAAATACAAACTAATATAAACCTTGCACTTTGTATACGAGCATATTGTAAATAATAAGCTTCTGTAAATTCTTCTGTGGGATAGTCAGATGCTACATGAATCTTCTTTACATCTCCATAAGGATCAACAAGCTTCTTTACTTCTTCGCCTAATTGAAGCTTTGGTACTCCACATATCATCAAATGCTTTGATTCGTCATTTATTGTATAAACCTGTTACACAGAGCTAGTGTGTCAAGGAAATATTATAACAACAGAAAAATATATTTTGAATTATAAATTTTTATATCAATTTCTAAATAAAGTAAAATTAAAATTCTCTAAATTATTTATAGACCATTAGATTTATAAAAGCATACACTTAATTCTATAATTGTATTACTGAAATGTCAGAGTGTCATTAGGAAAAATCTTAACTTTAAAGTATAACTATTATTTATTAGTGCACACGTTTTATATTGAATAGGATACAAGTCCACAATGCTACCTTCACGGATGTCAATCTTTTCCCTTGTCTATAAAGTGGTCGTGTATGACACAATTTCTGTTGTACATGATGAGGAAGTTTTGTTATCACGCATTTATCACTCATTATTTATATTTTATTTTATTTTATTGTTGTACTATGTTATAATTTTTTGTATATTAGACAAACTATGAATTTTTCGAATTACTCCAATATTTCTAACGAAATATCAATTTCGATCTGACTTTTTATGAATTTATATAGTTATGTACTTTGTTTTTAACAGTATTCAATATTTGTTTATTACAATAGTTTCATAGTCAAATTTTACATTATTACAAATATTAACATTTTAATAGTTATATTGATATTGTAATCGCAATAGTTTAACGTTACGCCTGTACGTATGAGAAACATTAAAAGTATAAATTTTACTAACTTCAAAACAGGTGGTTCTTCGTAGAAAGAATATCATATTTTTATTGCTACATTAGGTAAACATAATATGACAGTGTTTGTTTAAATAATTATTTTTAATCAAACAAAACCTTTGAAAATATAAAACCGGAAAAAATAACATTCGTACCAAATGGATTAGTTTCATGGTGGAACACCAGGAGACATAGATTTATGCCGAATGAGGGGAAAAAATTACCACATTAGTTAGCTTCTTCTTTCTCTTTCGCAGTCTCTTTTTCTAATTATTGCATAGTTGAAACGCTAGATGGCGTTATTTAAAAGCATTATTGGAGGGTAAAACAGCCACTTTCCTTGCCGTATCGTATCACCAACAGTTGTCATTATCTATATAATGCTACATTACATGATATTGATGACCCCGATGTCAATATGAGTTCTCTGTACTTTCTGCGTGTTGAAATTACATCGGGGTTACCAATGCATCCACAGTTAAGAAATGTATATAGACGAATCATTAGTCGATTGGAAACTTGCGAAAAGAAAAGCTCAGGTGGATGATCATCTGGTGGTGAGTGCAGAAAGGTACTCTACATTATATGTAAAAGAATAATTCATAATTGTAATAAACAAACAGATTATTGTTTATTAAATACATATTATTTAATTTTCACACATTTATGTAAATGTCGTTTAAATAAAATTTACAAAACATTGATTACTGAAGACGGTTGAATTTCAGTTGAAAACGTAATCAATATTTTACATATTTTATGTAAATGATATACTTAAACGTATTAAAATGCAATGATACATACTTAAATGCATTGATATCTTATTATAAAGCTTAAATAACGTCATCTAGCGTTCCAACTATGCAACACTAATAAGTAGTACAAAACGGAAGGAGAAATAAGACTTGGTGACTTTTCCCTCATACGGCACGAATCCGTGTTACTAAAGTTGATCTCTAAAGTAACAAATCTTAAAAATCCCTATTACAATGTTTCACTCTACTTTATGTTTCCATACAAAAGAGTTATTATATTATGATATTTCAATAATTGTATACGTACTGATTGATTTTAATTTATAATATAATATTAAAATATACATTATAATAATTTACCAAAACCACCAACGGAAGTGAAACATAAAAACGGATGTCAGCATCCAGAAGAGTAATGGCGTCCATAGCGGACACACAATTTTCTTACTGTTTGCCCGTTGCGTTTAAATTTACATATTTAAAGTAGAACGCTAAAGTTGTCGATACTTTTGTCGAGTAATGGTCTCTTTACTTTGTATACTTCGTTGATTTTTCAAAAAACAATTTTGTATATTCGGTGGAAATAAGTGGTTGTGTACATTTTAAGGGTTTTACAGTGCAACAGCATCAAAGAAAATTTGTTCACAATTAATGAACAGGTTGTTTATCAATTTTCGTAAATATATTTTATTTTGTGTTACAAGAACTTACAGTTTGATTAAAATTCGCATTTATCAGATTGCTCTCCTTTTCTAGAAAATATATCATCTAACCTTCGTTAGTGTTCTAATTTCAACTGGAGCAGATTTAATTGTTCATTTACAAGTATTAAATACTTTATTGTATGATAATAAACCAATTAAAGAAATCTTGAAATCAGCTATAATAAGAATAAACAAAGTATTCAATATTTCTATTGACAAGTCAGTTTTATACTTTCACATATTGTGAAAGTGCATTTTCTGTTCTCTTGCATTTAGTTGTTGTGAATTTACATTTCAATAGCAAAATTTCTCTTGAAGTAATCGTAGTATTATTAACAAGTCATTAAGATTAATGCAATTTTTTTCCAATCAAGTTTAATAAAATTTACAAAAACCTTCAAGTCAGAATTTCAATTATTTTTCATTCCTTAATTGATATGGAGATTTACCTCAATGCCATATGTGAATTCAATGAAAATAATTTTAAAAGTATATTAACAAATAAAGTTAATAAAAATTGAATAAAATTATTTTATAAAATAACTTTGTTTATATTTAACAAAATATTAATTCAAAATGTATTTTACGTTTTTTTTACAGAATTAATAATTGCAATGGATTTGGCATAGCAACGTTAGGCAATATTAAGCAACAAATATGTTTGTCCCTTATTATCTATTTAGATTATACTTTCTTTTATATATTTGAATTAACTGTAATAATCCATAAGTTATTTCGTTATGTCTGCAAATACTCAATTTGCAAATCCTCCGCCAGCCATAAGTTTACCTAATATGTCAGTGCCACCTCCTGCTACTCCAAATTTATCAGCTCCACCTCCTAATTTAACTACCATAAATACTTCTGGAAGCTACCAACATCGGTACATTAACCATAGAGATGGAGCTCGTGGTTTCTTTAAACCTTTTAGACCATATCATGCTCCTAAAATTGTTGCTGCTGGCCAAGATACTTTGCAAGATGAATTTGATGGAAAAAGACTTAGAAAATCTGTTATGCGCAAAACTGTTGATTATAATTCTGCTATTATAAAGAGTTTGGAGGTAGGGTTTCTAATTTATATTATGAAATTCTTTTGAGTCAATGCCAAATACCACTAATATTATGTATCTTGTACATATAGAATCGAATATGGCAAAGGGACTATCGGGACAGACGTGCTCTTCAGCCAGATGTAATGTATTATCCTGATTTACTCCCACCACCCAGTTATGTTGACAATCCAATAAATGCAGTTACCACAAGATTTGTGAAGACTGCAACAAATAAAATGCGTTGTCCAATCTTCTGTATGGCTTGGACACCAGAGGGTAGACGTCTTGTCACTGGGGCATCTAGTGGGGAATTTACCCTATGGAATGGCCTTACTTTTAATTTTGAAACTATTCTACAGGTATATTGTGTGCAATTACAGCATTTTAATGATAAATTAATTTATTTGATCTAGAATAAAATGAAATAATATTTGAATAGTATTGAATTATTTGCATCTTTAAATGGGAATTACAATAAGAGCATTAAAATGGAAGTTTTAACATGTTAAAGCTCTAGATTAAGAAAACAAATAATATATTTTTCCATGAAGAGTATATGTTAATTTCAGAGTTACTAATAAAAAAATTAATTTTGTCTGTGCAGGCACATGATAGTCCAGTGAGAACAATGGTATGGTCACATAACGAGAGCTGGATGGTCACAGGAGATCATGCAGGCTACGTCAAATATTGGCAGAGCAACATGAACAACGTCAAGATGTTTCAGGCGCACAAAGAAGCGATTAGAGGACTCAGGTATACCATCAACCACACTAGTCCTTACGTCTCTTGCGCCACTGTTATCGATGATCCGTCCATCCTTGCTGTAGTTACGATACTGGACATGACTCTCATTCTCTTCCTTTTCTGGTTTTATGACACTTCTGCTATAATAATAGTGATTTTTGTATGGGTACACAGGTGATTTCTAAAGTCTTTGATGTATAGTATTTGAACAATTTTGTGGTACCAGGCGCATGGAAAATATGCAAATTTTTGGTTCTTTAAAAATCTCTGTGATAAAAATTTAATATTTATACTATATAGCATTTTTATTCGCGTTATTACAAATCATTGTAAATATTAATATTTTTTTTATAAAATATTTTATTTAATTTTTATAAATGTTTATAATAAAAAAAAGTGTTTTATATAAAAAGAATATGATATAATTAGATTACAAAATTATGAGTGATATTATACACATACAAGTAGTTCTAGTTATTTTTCCTCAAATAAATGTGTTGGTCCCTTTTCATTAAATTGAGTGTGTAGTAGATTCTCAATGTCATGCTAAAGTTTTTAAAATTCTCTGCACCTTCAAGGATCATAATGATATTCAAAGTTGATACGCAAGGATAGTGTAAACTTTTCTGTCAACTATGTTGTACGCGTGTCGATATAAAACTATCATTTGTACTCCTAGAGTCTTAGGGACCTAAATCAATTTACATGGTCCACTAGATTATGGTAGTAAAAACTTATTATTTCACGTTGCTATGCGTAAAAAATCCGAGGAAGATAAACTATTACAAAATAAAATTAGGTCCTTATGGCTCTCGGTTCAAGGAGTTTATATAGTCAGGCTGTTGGGTAAAGATGTATATTTTAGAATTACCAATAAACAAGAAAGAAATATATGAAGCAATACCTAGTCGAGATTCCCATTGAATTATAATAAAAATAAATATCCTGTGTCCTTCTTTATATCATCCAAGTTTCAATAAAATTGAATAAAGACATTGCAGTATTGCATAGTTCTGATAATAAAGTATTTTTTCTTTGTTTTGTGTCACTTGTGCCCTTTTGCAGATGAGAGAGAGAGAGAGAGTAGCAGAGAGATATAATAAAATTCATGTACACTTCGGACATTTTTTTTGTGTAATAAATGTTAAAATGTTAAAAAATATCACTCTTGGTACATCACTCGGTGGTCATGTGGCATCAAAGAGAGATTCTAATTTCACGATAATGAAACAGTTTGTTGCTTAATGAGCAATGAATTTTGTTTGAGTGCCAGATATGACTGTCGAAGATGGTTTTTTGTTTATTTACAATATTTACACATAGATCTTCCTTTTATTACTGATGTCTGTCTATTCCTTGAAATGTACTTACAGTAAAATCCACTATGCGTATTCCATAGAACATCATGCAATCAATATATTAACAACTTTTGAAATTGATCCAAAAGTAAAGTCACTTTACTTACTTTTGCGCAATGCTATATGCCTATTCTTGTGCATAAATTGCTTACACTCAAACTCTCAAGAAGAGCCATACATGAAGTTCATCAGTTATCATGATATAACAGCTTGTTAGACATTAATTTTGTACAATTTATTTGAACAATTTTCTGAAAATTATGATCCTTTATGAACTTGTAGGCAGATTTAAATTAACTTTTCCGGAATATCTGATTTCGGATTCATTAAGGATGCATGTGTAGATATATAAATATATAAGTAATTTAACAGATGGTACCATGGAGAGAAAGGCAAAATTCTCACAATATTCTTTGCTTGTTTCGTACATATATAAACATTGCATGCGATAATACTTATTTAATGAGCAAAATGACGAATCAGTAATAAATGTAAGCCATTATATGCTTTGATTTCAATTTCTAGTAATCATGTCCTGAAGTCGTGTTATAATAATGTCCGTAAGGTGTACCATATGTCTTAAATGTCCTATTGAATTCAATAAATACTTCACACGTTTCGCTTCCTTCCACTTTAATTATGTTGCACTTGTAAAAGGATAATTTCAATAAAAGTTAATAAAGCTCAGTGTGTAATTAATCTTTTATCGTGCTATGTTATTGTTTTAATATTCAATATTCTATACTTGTGTCTACATGAGAAAATAAGACTGAAACATGTGTTACACGTCATCACACTATAATATTATCTTATTGAAGATTTTTCATTGTGAGCATCTAAAAATAAAGAACTGCTTCATCAATATATAACAGCGTATTGTTTGAATATAACTCTTGTTTTTTGGGTGGGTAGTTTCAGTCCAACGGATCATAAGCTGGCTACGTGCAGTGATGATGGAACTGTCAGAATTTGGGACTTTCTTCGCTGTCACGAAGAACGAATATTAAGGGGTATATATCTCATTATGTTTTACATTATAGTTGAATTTTAATATATATTTAATTACATAGTCAGATTCTTTTAAATGGATGATTAAGCAACAAATAAAGATATTCTTATAAAAATAGTTTAATTAAGTGATTAAAAATTAATATTAAAATCGGAACAAATATTCATATAATTCTTATTTAGGTCATGGAGCTGATGTGAAGTGTGTGCATTGGCATCCCCAAAAAAGTCTAGTCATCTCTGGAAGCAAAGATAATCAACAACCGGTCAAATTATGGGATCCAAAGAGTGGGCAATCACTTGCAACTCTACATGCACACAAGTCAACAGTTATGGACGTTAAATGGAATGAAAATGGAAATTGGCTAGTAACTGCTTCGCGAGATCACTTGCTCAAGCTGTTTGACCTTAGAAATTTAAGCCAAGAAGTTCAAACGTTTCGTGGCCACAAGAAAGAAGCTTCTAGTGTCGCGTGGCATCCGAGTCATGAAGGCCTGTTTTGTAGTGGCGGCAGCGACGGTGCTATTTTATTCTGGCATGTTGGGTATGACACTTGATATTTTTATATTTTATAATCTTGTATTTTTTCATGTTCTACACGCTGCAATAAATTTATAGGGCCGATAAAGAAGTGGGTGCAATAGAACAAGCTCACGACAGTATAGTCTGGACATTAGCTTGGCATCCATTAGGACATATTCTGTGTTCGGGTAGCAACGACCATACTTCAAAGTTCTGGACACGAAACAGGCCTGGTGATTTGATGAGGGATAAGTATAATCTCAACACTTTACCTGCAGGATCTGCTGGTGTTGACGATCACGAAATAGGTATGAAACAAATTATGTGGCTAATTGAAACTTCCGTATTGTTACTATTTTTATTATTCTGTAGCCGATGAAGCAGCTGTAATACCTGGTATGGGACCAGAAGACAGAATCAATGCCGATGGTGAACCAGAGGACAAAAGTGGCGGAATTCCGGGATTAGACTTGGACCATGCTGTCGATGAAGGGAAAAAGTTTGCCAACAAGAAAGTTCCATATAGTAAACCAATTCCGAGAAATTTCCAAGCCCAATGGAACGAAATGGAAGCAGAAGATATGGAACAAGTTGAGGCTTTAAATGCATTTGTGAATCAATTAATTGAAACTACACCAGGAGCAGTGCCTCTTAATGAAGTAACGCCTAATGGTATAATATTGTACGGAAAAATGATTCCCGTTGAACGTAAGTACCATTTATTATTTAATTTAAAGTATGACCATACAATCGCTATATATTATCCTGAATATTACAGCTGGTTCTAAGCTAGCAGAGGCAATTGGTAAAGGAAACGACGCTATAAATAAATTAGTATTCTCGGGAGAAATAGAAGAATTACGTGATGTTGTGGGCCCACCGGACAATGTAGACGAATCTGAAGAACATTTGCAAGACGATGGCGAAATAGATTATTCTAAGGTCCCCGATATCGAACTCCCTCCACCTTTACCTAGTTCCAAGTTTGCACAAAATCCTGAACTACTTAAAGCCCTAAATCGCGGCGGAAAACGGAAATTCGATCAGCTTATCGGTTGGAGCGATGGTGGAGCTAGTGATCGGACATCTAAGATTCATCAGCCAGTTTTCGGCGGAATAATGACGGAGGATTCGCAATCCAGCGATACCGATTTGAGGTACACTGGTGGAAAATCTAACCAGCACTCCGGTGAAAACAATTCTTTCCATGGCGGACATGATGAGGATCTCAGGAAGCATCCGCATAGCGAAAACGCGAGGAATGTAAATCGTGGTGACGAAGACATGCGGTTTAATATATCCAGTGGACCTGGCAGGCCTAGCTCGCGTTCCGATTACGATATAAGAAGCAATTATGCCGATAAAGACTTCAGAAGTTCGCACGGGTTCCCCCTAAAGAAATCTTTAGATAACGACGGTTACGACGACAGAGACGGTGGTTCGCGATGGGACGATGAAAAATCAATGAACGATGGCCCCCGAAAAGGGGACGGTGGTTTTTCGAGTAGTTTCGATAAACGCGATAATATGCCGATGGGTATTGGACCCGGTATGAGTAATAATACGCCCCATTTAAGCAACAGCATATCTCACATGTCCAGTCACCACAATATGCAGAATATCAATCCTAATATGCCTCCTCCAATTCCAAGTTTAGTGCCACACCCGAATATGTCTCAGCATCCTATGCAGAATAAACCACTGCATCCTGGCATGCAAGGAATTGACGGTCCCATGCATATGATGCATCATCCTAACATGCATCCTGGCTTCGGTCCCAATGGGCCACCACCTGGAAACTTTGGTCCTAATTTTAGACCACCGAACGGTAATTTTGGCCCAAATCAACATTTCAGGCCAAGCCCATTGCCTCTATTCGGATCGAATCAAGGACCGTTCGGTAATAGCTTTCAAGGTTTACCGAACTTTCGAGGGCCTAATTCTGGTCCGCCAAATTTCGACAGACCAGGCTTCGGTCCAGGTTTCCGGGGTCAGAATCCCGGTCAAAATGCACCAAATAATTTTAACTCGAATTTTGGTAATTTCGGGAATAAACTCGGACCTAATCGTGGCATGAATCGAGGTCCCAATGACAATAACATGGGCAGGAGCGGATACAACAACCGAGGTAGAGGACGCGATGGCGACTCATCGCGGGGTATCAGAGGAAGAGATAATTATTGAAATGATCGTTGAAGTGTCTCTATGTTATGTGCATGTTGGTAGACTGTCGTTCGTCCTGCATGAACTGATGTTCTGTGCAGGTTGTACAGTTGCTGATGAAAAGTTATTGCGTAGAACGGTGGTATTCTGTAAGCATTGCAGTGCAAAATAACGACCCATATCAGACACGTTGCGAGCCATTTTCTACACTCCATTAAACAAAATCGAATTGGGCGTTACGTACAGCGTGCTTGGATGAAAGTATATTTTCTTTTTCGAGCGATTTGATTTGGGAGAGCTGTCCTTTTCCAGAGAAGTGACTGATTATCCACTTTAGATGGCTAGATTTCTAAATACGGGATGTACTCGTTGAAACAAGCGCGACCTCTCCGCGTCTTATAAACTTGCGCGCAAAATGTACGAATGTCTTGAATCGTATGAGACCGTAAAAATTGTAATATAATATATAATCAATGACATCCAATATTATTTCGATGAAAAAACTGTTCACAAGCTGCCTTGCGAAAGAACTTTCTTGTTCCAATTTGAGAATTGATCGGTGCGCGGGAAGAGGTAGAAAGAAGCATGTGGAGCATGTCGAACGTTTCATAATTGTTGCTGGTCGTCAAGAAACTGTGAACCAGAACAGTTTACCTATCAGTTATTAATAAAATGAAGTAAGACGCAGAATTATTCGAATTGAAGCTCTGTCCCAGATTTAATTTATAGATATTATAGATATAGATTTATCTTAATTGACTATATATAGTTCAAATGTATGATGCATAAATATATATTTTAATTCTACCCTGAACATTCCACCCGTATATCAAACTGAATTTGATTATTATTTTGTTTCACATGCACGTGAAATGACTATAGCACAATTGTTAGACATATTTTATACTTATTTATTGACTTTTCGTTTATATCAATCGGGTTTCTACCGACGGTTGACGGATGTATTTTGATAAAGATTAACCTCGTGTCATATTCTCTTGAAAGTACAATATTTTGATACGATGGGTAAAAAAGGAAAAGCAGGAAGTGGCAATTTAGGGAAAGCTTTAATTAGAGACCGTTTTGGTTCTTCAAAAATTAAAAGATGTGCTGATATGCCTATGGTAAGGTAATGACTTTATTTATAACCTTTTATCATTACGTTTCGATGCATGTGTGTGGAATCGTATGTTTAATCATTTGATTTATTCTGAAATTATACCTTTAAATAGATTCATAGTGTTGAATTAAACGATGGATACGATTGGGGTCGTCTTAATCTTCAATCAGTTACGGAAGAAAGTTCTTTCCAAGAATTTCTTTCTACCGCAGAGTTAGCAGGAACTGAATTTCAGGCTGAGAAACTGAACATTAAATTTGTTAATCCAAACAGTGGGATAGGATTACTTTCAAGGGATGAAAAACAAAAGGTTTTGGAATCACAAAGAAAGAATAAAGCTCTTCTTAAGATACCAAGAAGGCCAAAGTGGGACAGCTCCACTACAGCTCAAGAATTGCAATTGAAAGAAAGAGAAGAATTTTTAGAATGGAGACGTTCTCTCTCTATGCTACAAGAGACAGAAGAATTAATGTTAACTCCTTATGAAAAAAATCTAGAATTTTGGCGGCAACTGTGGAGAGTAGTGGAACGCAGCGATGTTATTGTACAAATTGTCGATGCACGAAATCCTTTACTGTTCCGTTGTGAGGATTTAGAGAAGTATCTTAAAGAAGTAGACCCTAAGAAAATAAGTATGATATTAATTAATAAAGCAGATTTCTTAACAGAAGATCAACGACAAATGTGGACAAAGTATTTTACAGATATTAATGTGAGAGTTGCATTTTTTTCTGCTACATTAGCATCTCAAAAACAAAAGGTTGAAGAGTCAATACAGGAAGAAAATTCCGAGAATGAACAAGAAAGCGAAATAGAAGAAACAGAGGATGAAGAAGATGTTAACAACGAATCTTCATATAATTCAGAATTTGCTTCAGAAAGTAACTATGAAAGTGCAGACAATGGTAGTAATAATACCAATGTAGAGTGCATAAGTAACAATTCTGAAGTAGAAAATGAAGAACATGTAAAACCCAAAGACGGTCAATGTGATTTGCAATTATTGAAAGCTTCGACAGAAAAAATAAATGAAAAAACTACAAAGGAAGATGATATAAAGGTGGAAAATTCATCCGAGTTATTAAGTAGGGATCAATTAGTATCATTTTTCAAAATAATTTACAAGGGTGAAACATACACAAAAGGTGTCACAACAATTGGTTTAGTAGGCTACCCAAATGTTGGTAAAAGTTCTACTATTAATGCCTTGTTAATGGACAAAAAAGTGTCAGTGTCTGCAACACCAGGCAAAACAAAACACTTTCAAACACTTTTTTTGGATAAGGATCTACTCCTCTGTGATTGTCCTGGATTAGTAATGCCAAGTTTTATTTGTACAAAAGCAGACATGATTTTAAATGGAATACTACCAATTGATCAAATGCGAGATCATGTCCCACCAATCACATTGTTAGGTACATTAATACCAAGGCATGTTATAGAAGATCTTTATGGTATTATGTTACCTTTACCTCTGGATGGAGAAGACCCTGATCGTCCTCCAACTGCAGAAGAAATTTTAAATGCTTATGGATGTATGTAATTGTATTTATGTGTACTTTGTAATAATTACAAATTTCTTATGAATTTTAATTTTCAAGATGTTCTCTTTTGTTTTAGATAACAGAGGTTTTATGACACAAAATGGACAACCAGATAACCCACGTTCAGCGCGATATATTTTAAAAGATTTTGTAAATGGTAAACTTTTATACTGTGTTGCACCACCAACGGTAGAGCAAGATAAGTTTCAAACATTCCCTCCACGAAGAAGAGTTATTTCTGTAAACAAACATTTCCCACTTAGGACAATACGTGTAAATAAAGGAAGTAAGATCAGTGCAGAAGATGTAGATAAAATATTTTTCCAAAATAATGTTTCAAATGTACATACAAAAGGAGTAATCGGAAAAATGCACGGTTTATGCCGTTCTGGTTTTAGGTATGTAACATTATTGTATATTTATTATTCAATAAAGTTATCCTTGTATAATTATTGACAATAATTATTCATGTTATCATAAGTAATGGAGCGTTTACGTGAGTGTTTTCGATAATATTCGGCAATTATTGTAATTTTCAGCGATATAGGATCGGTAGCTGGTTCCACACAGAGTTTATTACTCGAGGAGAAACCGTGGAAAAAAATTAATAAACATTCAAATAAAAAGAAACGTGAGAAAACCAGAAGATTGTACGCTCATCTTGATCAACATTAATTCATGGACATTAATAGTATATTATTTTTAACTATGTGAATGAAGGCCTTTTCGCTATATAACAGCGGATAATATTTTGTAGCATACAAATCTCTGAGTTTATAAGTATATCAGAGATTCATATTGATTCTACATACCACAAATACATTCTAACAATAGAATACATACGTATATAAGAATTATTCACTGTTATACTTATATGCGTATATATTATAAAATTAAAATATTACATGATTTATGTTCTTTGTGTTTATTTTCCTAACACCTTTGATACTAACGTTCAACACCACTGAATAAACGCAGCGTTTTTACTTTTACATTTTGCAATAAATTGCATGTGTAATGTAAACGCAACAGTAGATCTTTAAACATATCCCATGAAAAGCAATGGTCTGTTAAATAGGAAGCACGGATCGAATTCCTACTTATCGCTATTGGAACTCGTTCCACATAATCTGATTCAGAGAATGTGGTGGTACATTTCTGATATATAATTTCCTTTATAAGTTAAATCGTTGACGAACACCAGGTTCCTGATACTTGGCAGTCCTTTCAATAAAAGAGCACTGTGTGTAAAATTGTTCTTGCAAACTTCGATTCAAATTCATGAAGCAGTTCGTCTATATCATTATCTAAGTCCTCGCTATTTGCCAGCTGCAACACCATATTTCTTATTTTAGTTAGTACTAGAGAAGATTTATCAGAGTATTTAATTTATAACAATATAAAATCATACAACGTATGATTTTAGACGAATTTTAAAAGTACCATAGTGACAAATTCGCAAATGAGAAATGATCCCACTGTAGCTTCCTCGTGATTATCTTGAATATCAATATTAATTAGATGTACTGGTTGATTATCTTCCTGAGTTCTGGATTCCATACATTCAATAACTTGATCATATACTCGCTCTTCGCAAGTAATTAATATGTCAAATTTGTCCTTAGACAATTGAAATCGTTCAGGCTTCGGTTTTATTCTACGATTTCTGTCCAACATGTGTAATAAACCATTTTGCGTATAACTAAGACCATTGTTAAGGAATTTTAATTACTTTTAATTATTCTGAAGATTTCTACTGCAACTTTAAATACATTTCTTTTCGACAGTTTATCATTATTACCACATCTTGAAAAAAATAACAATAGCTTAATAAAAATCATTATTCAAAGAATATATGGTTTTTCCAAAGCTAATGGACTTCTATAGAATTTATATTTGAAACAGAAAATATTTATTTATATAATAATTAGGATACTATTGCTTATCTTTCGATAAAAGATCATTATAGATTTCTTCGTACGATGTTCCAAAATCATAAATATTTGGACGATCAGGAGCATTTCCAGGAAGTTTAACTTTATCACCAGTTCCGAAACTTTTCACATTGAATCCCTTTTTGCTGAAAGAAATTAAATCAAAATATATATAAAATTTTCATCTGGAGGACTGTAATTTATCAACAGGATTAGTTACCTCAAGAAGGCATGGGCCTCCATACTTCGATTCATATTGCTAGAACATATTACAGCTACGCTGATAGAGTTTGGTGCTGGCATTCTTTCCGGATTGTCTACCGATTAAAAAGAAAAATCGTGATGCTAAAAAAAGAAGAGCGTGATATCACTTAACCTTAGGGGTCGTTACGCTGCCTGTCACATACGGTACATCTGTTAACGTTACATAAAATATAATATAGAATGTATTTCTTTGTAATATTTATTAAGGGGGTTCGTATTATGTCGTGAGAAAGATTTGGGATTATTCGGTAAATAAAACAATTTCGTAATCCTGTCCACTTTATCGTCTCTTCATAGTAAAATCGGAATGAAAAGTGTTTCTGCACTTTTACATTTGGCAGTTTACTGTCATAGGGCGACATCTATACGTACGCAAGACATTATAATGTAACAGGAATCGACAGTCAGTAATATTTTATGCTAACGAAACAAAGGATTGTCACTGTGGTTTGTGGTAAAGAATAATTTTTATCGACAAATGCTTATAAAGTTATAAATAAATTTCAAACCGGCTAGTTTGACGTGTTTATGTAAGATCTATGCAATGTCAACGCAAAATTAAGTAACTAACTTTCGGTATAAATTGTACACTGAGTATTTTTCCGTGGATTTATCACAGACGAAATATGAGATAAACGTTCAAGCATGGTTTTTCGTATCATTTCCAACGTTATCGATTTTATCTGGAATAAAATTTCACCGCTCTTGAATGTAAAAATTAAAATTAAATATGGTGAAAATTACTATTTTAGTAGCAATTAAAATAACTATCAAACACAGCACAAACACACGCGCGTGCGTAGATAAGAGATAGTTTTATTGTAAAATAACAAATACATATTTTTTTACCCATGTACGTTATTTGAATAAATGATTACTGGAATGAACATTTAACTACACAAACTTCTATTCGTTATACACTACGAAAAATGAGTAATGATTACTCGTATAAGATATTCAAATACAATTTTTAATCATACAATTTTTAGAAGATTTTAACATATTATTAGACATATAGCTTAATACAAATTTAACATTTTTATCATTTTTATTTGTTTATTTATTCTGGGTTAACTCAAAATATACTAAACCGATTTTTATTGATTCTTTACTATTTTATTTCGTATGTATCAGATAGTAGAGTAAGTTATTTATTATCACACCTTTATTAACGGAGATAAAGACAAATAATATGCGAATAACATTCAATTTTATTTGATTGTTATGGCGCCTTGACAAACCTTTGGAGAAATCGCAATGAAATTTGCCATGTATCCATAGATTAACCGCCTTGAGATATGAGCTATGTAATACTGTAAATTTTTTTCCAGCTAGATGGTGCTGGGGGTTGTAAGAGATGATAAAAGAATAGATGTGTATATTATGTATTTTACATTATCTGTGCTTCTAGTCCACTCTGACAAATCACGATGTAGCATTCAATACGAGCGGCATTCGTGTTGTTCATAGAGGCGCTTGTACTCGTCAATCTTTTCGTATAGGTTAACACGTTCGATGATTAAGTGACCAATAAATTTGCAAAAATTTTGAAAGGTAAGAACGAGAGACGTGTACGTATAGGCAAAAGGCGGAGAAACAAACAAGGACGAGTCTACTTGCATCATGACAAGGTCGCGGTTAATATTATTTTTCAATGCAGGGCATCGATTGCAAACAGTTCCTTCGACAAAAATAGAAGACGACATTCGGGTCGCCTGCGTTTTAAGCTCCGAACCTAATCGGTTGATTTTTGAAGAAATGTGGTAAGTCAAAATCGTATTTGTAAAGTAGTAATAGTCGAATAGATTGTCACGTTGCATCGATACTGTAATCGCGTAGTCAAGTTGCGAATATCTTACTCACGTTTAATGTATCGCGACATTGTATACAACCAAATCGAATTACAAACTACATTCTTTAATTACGAAACATTTTCAATCTCTCTATTAAGAAATTCTTTTTTTTTTTGGTTACGAATTATCATTTCTGTACAGAGTAGTTGGTTAGTTGCGATACAATTGAAAAAATACATCGAAAGTGTGCGATTCAAGTTTCGCAGATGAGTTAGATTTTTAAGAGAAACAATAATGTACATTTTTCGGGTTCACGTGTTCCTGGCTGAAACTCAGTTTTGTATCTTTGTGTACTCACCATATCCGTTATCACGGACTGTTATCCTTGTCATCTATCGTTTTATGTATTAACAAATTAAAATCGATTTTGTGGAAAAACGACAACTCGCGAGAACAAATTCTATTCCACGTTTCCGGTTTAATGTTTCAAGTGGAATTACGTACCTATTTTTAGGTTACACCGGTTATTTTGTATTTATCTGTGCAAAACATGGAACCGTCGTTCGCGTATTAAAATATTTCGAGACGTCTCGCGTTAGGAACGAGTTTCGAGTTAGTCGTTGTTCGCCAGTCAACACGCAAGTCGGTTGATTGACTTTTACAAAGGGAAGAGTAGCGATGCAAGCAGACTCGTCGTCGTTAAATTGCATAATGTCGTACGGCCGCGGATCTCTTGCAAAACGGAGACGTAACGAGCGGCGTCGACAATGAAAATTGCGGGTTTTGCGGCTCGAATTAAGGCGGAGATCGCCGAGAGGCTTTAATTCCGAGATCGGCCAATCTTTACCTCTTGGATCCCTCTTCGTTGGGATCTGGACGAATTTCTTTCGTCAGCTTAGATCAACCGCCTAACTGATTCGAGATCTCCCATTAGTGTGCCGTTCGTTATGGAATTGCATTAACGAATTTTCAAAAATGTATATTCCATTCAACCATGTATTTATTATTTTTATTCCCCGACTTATATGGAAGGAAAATATTGTAATTAATGGAAAATTTTTGAACAATTTTTTTCAACGAGAAAACATAATTTAAGACTCCTTGGACCTAACCTTGATCACGTTTCAATTGTTAGACGAACATTTTCTATTAACGCGCGTATATAGGTTAATACGGTTGCACCTAAATGGCTGATAAGATTTCAACGAAACTTTATATTTAAATCGTACATTCTTGTCTCAAGATTCGATTAAATAGTTTTTCTACGATTAAATTCAATCTCTTGTACTTTCTTCGATTTCTTCGATATATATTCATCATTTGTAAAGCTTAAAAAAGAAACAATTTACATACGAGTACATCTAAAAGAGAATTCTACTTTACGTAAAAAAGTTGAATAAATATTTCCTCTACTTTCTCTAATAATAAAAGAATTAAAGTAAGTCCTTAGGTAAGTACTTACCTAAATCACATTCTTTCGTTGGAAAGTATTGCGATATTTTTGTCTCTGTTAATTTCTGCAAAATTATATTAGAAAATCTAACTCAAAATCGTTTCTTCTTTCAAACCGACATAAATTTGTCAAACATTGAAAAATAATGGTAGAAAGAAAAATTGAAATTTAATAGAAATTATTTTTAGAAATTTATCAGACAATAGATACGATCAACCGCGTATATAATGGCTTTACTTCGTTAAACTTGTTACAGCTGTTTTCGGACTTTCTCGAACGTTAAGATTGCTATTTATTAAGATATGCGTCGAAAAGTAGATTGTAGTTTTCCTGTATCTTCACAAGTGCTATAACCTACGTTCTACGAAACAGAGTAGGGAATTATTCTCGTCGGAGCGTTAGTTGTTGCGACACGAAACGGTGTCCAATTTGCATTTGCGTTTAAATTCGTTTCTTCACTGGTTGAATGTCCATCTTGTTGATTGGTGCAACTCCTTTCGTTGCTCGTACCGGCAAACTGATTGACGATTGACGAATCCAATTTAGAGCCATGGTTCGTCCATTTGTATCGTTCGTAATAGCTCTCGCCAACCGTGTGGTACGTTCGTGCGACGGAAGGTCAATGTTCGATGTAAGTAGAATGTGATTTGTGACTTATAACGTGATCCGTGATTTCTGACCCCGGACGCGTGACTCCTGACTCCTGACTCCTGACTCCTGACTCCAGACTCCAGACTCCTGACTCCTGACTCCTGACTCCTAATTTCTGAATTCTGACTTCTGACTTTTGACTTTTGACTTTTGACTTTTGACTTCTGACTTTTGACTTTTGACTGTAATTTGTGATTTATAGTTTGTAACTTTTGATTTACGACGTGGCTTGTGATTTACGATTTGTGACGTATCGCTCGAGATTCGCACTTTGTGGTTTGCGATTTCCGACTTCTAATTTGTGATTTGTGATTTATAGTTTGTAACATTTGATTTACGACGTGAATTGTGATTTACGATTCGTGACGTATCGCTCTAGATTCGCACTTTGTGGTTTGCGATTTCCGACTTCTAATTTGTGATTTGTGATTTATAGTTCGCAACTTTTGATTTGCGACGTGGCTTGTGATTTACGATTTGTGACGTATCGCTCGAGATTCGTACTTTGTGGTTTGTGATTTCCGACTTCTAATTTGTGATTTGTGATTTATAGTTTGCAACATTTGATTTACGACGTGAATTGTGATTTACGATTCGTGACGTATCGCTCTAGATTCGCACTTTGTGGTTTGCGATTTCCGACTTCTAATTTGTGATTTGTGATTTATAGTTTGCAACTTTTGATTTGCGACGTGGTTTGTGATTTACGATTCGTGACGTATCGCTCGAGATTCGTACTTTTTGGTTTGCGATTTTTGACTTCTAATTTGTGATTTATAGTTTGTAACATTTGATTTACGACGTGAATTGTGATTTACGATTCGTGACGTATTGCTCGAGATTCGTACTTTGTGGTTTGCGATTTTCGACTTCTAATTTGTGATTTATAGTTTGTAACATTTGATTTACGACGTGAATTGTGATTTACGATTCGTGACGTATCGCTCGAGATTCGTACTTTGTGGTTTGCGATTTCCGACTTCTTATTTTTTGATTTGTGATTTACAGTTTGTAACTTTTGACGTGGCTTTCTAATTTATGATTTATGGCTCGGAATTTGCGTTTCGTGCTTCATCGCATCTGACTTGTGACGTTTCTTGCAATTTATAATCGATATCAGTCAACAAATTATGATACTGAATCGCATAGCATCAAAGATGTAGCTATTAACAGTATCATTACCTGTTCGATACTTTACAAAAAGTATCGATACCACTTTGATACCTTACCAAATTTTCGATATCCGTTTGATACCTCTTATCGATACTTATTTGATACTTTTATTGAAATATCAAATAAATATCGATTCCTGATGTATCGTTATCGAAAATTGATACCGAGTATTTAAAATTTTGATACACATCCTTACTTCCTACTAAGTAGATACTTTGGTATCGAATTGATTGAATATCGTCAATGATATCGGTATCGATTCGATTACTATGTGTGACTCGTAACTTGTAACTTGTGATCCACGATTTGGAACTTGTCGCGATACAGTAATTTGTGATCCGTGTGATTAGTGACTTACGATTTATTTTTTTATACTCGACTCGCGTTGTACTCTCCGATTTCTCATTTATGGCATATGGTTGATCGTTTTGTGGCTCGTGGCTCGTGATATGTTTCGCGATTGCTCACTTATGGCGTACGGCTTACGGTTCGTTACGTAGATAGCGATTAGTGATTTGTGGCGAATGACGTGGTTCACGATTCACAATTTTACAAGTTCTGGCTCGTGACTCGTGATTCGCGATGCATAATCTGTATTTCGTGACTTCTAAAGTGGACATTTCCTGCACGCTATTGTCGGGGCAGTACCAACCAGTCATCGAAGTCTCCGTATTTAAGCGATCCTATCGTAGTCATCGGCGATATTGTCTCGCAGCGTTTACGAGAACGAAATATTGTTTTCCCGATTTGCACGAAGATTCCTTCTCAACCAAAGAGAAGACGAGCCAATTGTACGACAAGCGAACAGGAAATGCATTTAAGAATCTCGCGATATATTGAGTACTCGCGTCACGAAATTCCTTTGTTCCGAACTGATCGTGCGCTCGTATCAATTTAAACTCATGACTGGCGTCTTCGTGCAGATTCATGGTAATCGACGCGAGCTGTGCACGCAGTCCTTTACATTTTTCTCTAACATCTATTAAAGTCGGTTGCCTCGAGCGTTCGTAATCCTCGTAATCGTCGTCGTTATAAATTTATTCGGATCCAGGAAAAGAAACAAACAACTTTACCAGTATGTTCGGTAGATCGTTCCAAAGAAAATAGATCATGTGCACTGGGAGTTTTCATCCACTCGTTTTTAATTTATTTAAAGGAACAGGTTCTGCGTGTACGTAATTGTTTGCTATTTTCATGTATTTCTTTTTAATTTCTTTTTACTCATATTGGTTGAACGTTCAAAATGACGTTATAATCGTAAATCTATTTGAAATTTTAACGATCGTTTTCTCCCTATTCTAATAATTTCGTTTTCAACACCGTCACTCGCAACTTGCAACAATCATTGTTGCTCGTCATTGGCTAATATGTTGGACGATACTCGAGAAAAGTAAACAACGATTGCCTCAAAAACAAATCAAATCAACATTTCACCATCATCATGGTGCATATGACCTTTTTCATTTAGAATCACCTAATATACTGATAAAGTTATTCGATTTCTTTCTGAGACACACTGTATACACTGATGTGTACAAATTTGGGGCACGTTTCATCAAAAGAAAGCTTTTCTTATGGGCAAAAGACATTACTTGGCTATGATATAAGATACAAATGACATAGCATGTAATAAATAATCAGTAGAAAAATACGAATAGTTCACAAGCTGTCCTTTTTTTCAGGAATCACAAAATACTAATCGAGTTTGATCAATTCGCTAAATGTGTTCCTTTTGGAAAGGAATTGTACATTTGTTTCGACATTGGTATTGTTATTTGTATATATTTTTTTGCGCGCACGCAAACACACAAATTGTTCATCGTAATGGTTATCGTGATTTTTCTGATATTCACGCTAATTTGACCAAGAAATATTTCCAACGAATGTTATTTGGTACTTCGATGGCTTAAATTGCAATGGTAAAAATTTCCAAAAATTCTTCTCGTTCGATAAGAAATTTAGATTAATTTGAGTTTTTTCGATTTCTTAGTAATGCGGCTGACGAAGAAACGCATTCGACGATCTATTATGCAATGATCTTTAGACGACCTCAAGGTTAGAAATCTATAGTAATTTATCGAGGAAACTGGTTTTCTTGTTTGGATGAACGTAACTCATTGTTAACGATACTTCTTAACTACGCATTTAATTTGATTCGATCTTTTGTTTATGGTACACGTTACAATATTATAATAATAATGATAATATTATAATAAATGTTCAAACTACACCTTACACGACACAAAGCTCATTGTGTTATTAAATTTTCATGTGTTGAAGCAAATAAACTTTGCGAATCTACTATGAATAATAGGTCGTTGAACTCGTTTTTCCATCGCAGTTCTACAAAGTCAAAAATATACAGTGTCATTTAAAAAATGCCAAGATGACCTCGATTATTTAACGAATGAAAAGTTTTACGAAAATTTTTTTCTTTTGCAATTCATTGCTAACGAAGTATCGAATAACTTTTGTTCGAGATATGTTTTTCATCGAATTAGCATAAATGCTGGAAAAATGTGGCGATCGTTACGACAAATACGTATTCGTACAACATAAATTTTGTATATGTACAGAATATCTGTTGACATGTGGAAAGTATGGCAGGTATGGATTCTAGACATGAAAATAAAAAAGAAATTTAACATACACAAATGCTTGCTTTCAAGTTGTTACAATTTATTTTATGTTGTAATAATCCTTTGTGTGTATAAAATACATACAAAATAATTATAGGTACAATATTGTCACGAGTTTAGATCAATTTATAAACAGTATTCGGTATTGTACTATGAATTTCTGAGAAATGGATCAATTTTCTGACCACCTAGTTCTTCGGATTTAAATTATGTCGATTTTTATCTATGGATGCATTTAAAATCAGTACGGAAGTTAAATTAATAATATTGAAACACTACGTCAACGTATTAACAAAGGCTGCTGTTAAATTCGCACAATACTTGGTTTATTCGAACAGAATCGATGATAAAATGTATCCATATCGAAACTAGTAGTGGCCACTTTGATATCTTCAAATTTAGACGAATTATTATTGCAACGTAAAATATAACTGCAACTTGCAAACGAACTCGTATAATTTATTTATTTATATGAACTCATTTCTTATTTTTGTGTCCAAAATCCATACCTGCGGTACTTTCCACGTGCCAACGTATATAATAACGTATATAAAAACGTATATGGCAATATATATATATATATATATAAATATTTTTTTTTACCACCAAATATTTACAAAACTTGTACCTTTCGTTATACAAATCATTGAATTAACAGAGGAGGACCAATTGCACGGTCTCCTGATTTAAATGCACCGTATTTTTATTTGTAGGGTCACCTGAAAAGTTTAGTTTATGAAAATAATGCTACTGGTGGTAGCATATGATAGAATTCGAAATACACCAGAACTTTTCGAACATATTCCACGTTCGTGGAACGTATGTAAATGCGAATCGCGTACCATGACACAAGCCAGTCACTTTTAACAATTTCTTCAAGCAAGAGCTAAACATTGTTTCAATATTCAGTAACAAACAAAGAAAATTTTCTGTCTCGAAAATGAAAAATTTCCGGACACGTGTTAACCATTTTCTACTATCTCTAAGAGGTGTTGTACACGACATCAAAGATTGACCATCTATTTCTGTAACACTCTTTATAACAGTACATATTATTTGTATTTTTACTTTTTATCGATGTATTTCTCAAAGTCGTAAATCCCCTCGTGAAAATATTAATACGTTTTTAAAACACTTCTCAACGTAATGTCGTATATAATACAAGTTGCTGTGACACTGCAAATGTAGTTGCAACATTGTAACAAATATTTTCGCATTGTTTCGTTGCTGTGAGTTACCGCGGGACTGACGAAAAGGAAATGGCATCGGTTCGTGCCCGGCATTGTTACCTGGGTCGCGTTGGCAGCGATTTTGCCACGGTTATCTCGAATCCTTGTAAATTATTCCGCGTGTGTTCGCGAAGACGGATGTCCTCTAACTTATGGATATTGATGAGGGCCGCTCGAAGAGCGCCGTGCGCGCATCCTCGACGTCTGACGCATGTCGTCTGGCATAAACGAGCGTCGGAGAGTCATCCGCGCGATGCAGCGGCACCCGTTAAATTATACTCTGAATTATGGGCCGCCGTGTCATCCGAATATCAATCGGTCGTTTCGCACCCTGCTTTCTTGCTCGTGTTCCTAAGCGCCAGAGGAACGGTTTTGCGAAACAGCTGTCAGGCAACCAGAACGCAGTACCGCTCTTAGCATCGGGCAGACGGGGCATTTGCCCCGGGCTCGATGCCCCGGGCAACCCTACTTAGCTACTTTCACATTTTATAAAAAATAAACGAACGTAATAGATTGTTCAATAAGTTCGATCGAACGGCAAAACTTATCGAGCAACCTAGTACTATACTGTACAATAAGTTTTATCGAACGACAGAACTTATTGAGCTACTTAGTACTATACTGTTCAATAAGTTCATCGAACGACAAAACTTATCGAGCAACCTAGTACTATACTGATCAATATTTTTGTTGAACGATAAAACTTATTGAGCTACTTAGTACTATACTATTCAATAAGTTTATCGAACGACAGAACTTATTGAGCAAGTACTATACTGTTCAATAAGTTTTATCGAACGACAAAAGTTATTGAACAACCTAGTACTATACTGATCAATATTTTTGTTGAACGACAAAACTTATTGAGTTACCTAGTATTATACTGTACAATAAGTTTTATCGAACGACAGAACTTATTGAGCTACTTAGTACTATACTGTTTAATAAGTTCATCGAACGACAGAACTTATTGAGCAACCCAGTACTATACTGTTCAATAAGTTTTATCGAACGACAGAACTTATTGAGCTACTTAGTACTATACTGTTCAATAAGTTTTATCGAACGACAAAAGTTATTGAACAACCTAGTACTATACTGATCAATATTTTTGTTGAACGACAAAACTTATTGAGTTACCTAGTATTATACTGTACAATAAGTTTTATCGAACGACAGAACTTATTGAGCTACTTAGTACTATACTGTTCAATAAGTTTTATCGAACGACAAAAGTTATTGAACAACCTAGTACTATACTGATCATTATTTTTGTTGAACGACAAAACTTATTGAGTTACCTAGTATTATACTGTACAATAAGTTTTATCGAACGACAGAACTTATTGAGCTACTTAGTACTATACTGTTCAATAAGTTTTATCGAACGACAAAACTTATTGAGCAAGTACTATACTGTTCAATAAGTTTTATTGGACGACAGAGATTATTGAGCTACTTAGTACTATACTGTTCAATAAGTTCATCGAACGACAAAACTTAATTGAGTTACTTAGTACATTACTGTTCAATAAGTTTTATCGAACGATAGAACTTATTGAACAACCTAGTACTATACTGATCAATAAGTTCATTGAACGACAAAACTTAATTGAGTTACTTAGTACATTACTGTTCAATAAGTTTTATAGAACGACAAAACTTATTGAACAACCTAGTAATTTTACTAACTGAGCGTTTCAATTATTCTTAACCTATTTGCATCTAAAATCGGAGTAAGTTCGCTCGTATCACCGAATACGGAATAATTCGAGTAATTTTAAAACGCATTTGCGTTAGTAATATCGTTAACTATGCCTTGAAATATCTGTGCCGTTGATACGATAATACTCGACCCGTGTTATTAACAATATCACTTTTTCCAAACAATAGGTGCATACATGTACTGTCCGTCTGTGAGAAAAAGACCAACGAGTGTTTACATTTAGTTTGTAGTGTACGAGTTCCCTTATCAATGTTACATTAGCACACATTGTTGTTATTGGTTGTGGATAGTGAAAACGATCGACAACTGCCAATAACAACAAATGGTGAGAGAGATGATCACCCATATTGTTCATAAAAATGGCGTGAAAATCGTTTCGAGGAAAATATAGTTTTTATCGTAGGCGTTATATTTATGTCGATCGTACGATTTGTTCAATGCAATCTCTTTTTATATTATTTTTAAAGATTCAACCTATCGTTGTATATATGTAAACAAAATTTCAATTCTTTTCCCATTGCGAAGCTAACGTAACCTATTATTATCTCATTCCAACAAGTCCACATGCTATAGTTACTTATTTCGTTTACGATGTAAATTATCAAATGAAAGAATAATCCTTCGATAAGTTTATAACAGTTTTAGATTCATTTTCGATAAATATCGTAATATTTATGGATGAGGTGTAATTCGGTATCTCCAGATTATTCCAGGCCTAGTAATATCATCCAGAAACCGTACACGGAATATTCCGTTTCTCGATACAAATTGGTTAACGTACTTTTACAATTATATTATTGTTGTAGTAAATTTAAGTTAGAAATGATAAAACGCAGTATCCCGAAAAATATAAACTTTTTAAAGTATATTGTACGCTATAGAGATCAATATTTGAAAATTTTTCAAGTATATTAGAATAGAAGTAGCGGGCCCCGTAATTTCTAGGGGCGGTACTGCCTGAGCGTGTCTGGGCGCCAGTTGCAGAAAACCCTTCGCTCAATTTCGTGCCACTTGAATTAAGGGGCTGGTCAGGTAATCTTGAATAATAAAAAATGTTTTTATCGTATCCTCTTAAAGTAGGTACATAACCTTAAAATATATCCGGAGAAGGTAAGTGTACCGGTAATTGACCATTTACCGAGAAAATTTTTACGATCGCATCAAACTTGAAGAACCACGTGACAACAAGATGCCTTTTAACAAGGCAAAAATTAACTAGATGCGTGGAATTTTCGTAGAAAATTTCAGAGAAACTTATTGTATATTTCAGCGACCACAAATTATTATATTGTAAATATACTGGGTAATTAATTTATTTTCGAATAATTTAGCGATAACGAAGAGTTACTAGATATATCGTAAATTTTTTAAGCGATTTATTGTTTTCATAACAACGGGGCGATCAAACAATATTATACAATGAATTAATTACTTGAAACGAATTTACAATAAAATAACTTTTATACGGTAAAATACAATAAAGTTTACTGTCATAAAATAAGATGAATAATTTGGTGAGAAAGAATTTCCTCTTCTTTCGTACCAGACTACGTTTAAAATGTAAGTGTAATTGCACTTTAAACGTGCATTCTTGCGTTTATGGTAGGAGCGAGATTTCAAGTAGATAGACCTTGTTACACTGTTCAATTTTCCCCCTTACCAATTTTTTCACGATACCATACTGTATTTCTCCCACCGAGTATGTATACATACATACATCCTGCCATCTAGGGAACGTTGGAAGCCTCTTTCTTTCCTGTACGCACAATGAAAGT
Organism: Ptiloglossa arizonensis; assembly: GCF_051014685.1. Lineage (NCBI taxonomy): Eukaryota > Metazoa > Arthropoda > Insecta > Hymenoptera > Colletidae > Ptiloglossa > Ptiloglossa arizonensis. The sequence goes on along the minus strand of NC_135048.1, from coordinate 7,981,531 downwards.
GCGGAAGTCGCGATTTTTCTGTGAAAATCCCGCAGCCAGGAGGAAACGTTCGGTATCGATATCGAAGATGCCTCGTAATCTCGTGAAAGCCAGAAACCAGCCGACTCGAGGCAACAAATGTCATTAGGCTTCGATTCTCGTCACGATTTGTCCTCGATCGGTATGCGAGTGCCAAAGATCGCTGGTGGCTCGACTCGACATTGAAACCAGTCACACGTCGAAAACAAATCCCTGAAACGTTCGTTCGTTTCCTTTTCGAATCGCTACGATTTTATTCGCACCGATCGACCGCGCGTTTGGGAACGCACGTTACGTAATCGTCGAATTTACCGACTGCCCTCCCGTTATACAGGGTGCTGAAAATATATTTCTCCGAAATTTTACAGTTCCGTCTTTCGCATTCTTGATGGAAATGTTGAAAGAATTTACCCTTCACCCAAGTCGATAATCAAGTACAATGTTACATGTAAAATCAAGTTCAATTTTCTTTCGTTTATTTCGAATAATTCTCGTGATCCACTCGACTATACAGTAAAACATTCCGAAGGAAGCATACGTTGTAAACATACCGTTTTCTCGAAACAGGGATTCATCGTGATGATTTATTAAAACGCGAAAAATTGTCACGTGGGAATCAAATTTTACCTCTACTTTCTCTTTCGCTCGGTATAAACCGAAGTGGAGAGTGCTCGTGGGTAGAGCAACAGGAAAACAAAGTGGGGGAACAGTTTTTGGTCTCTGTGGAATCTAATTGGTCCAAATCTCGAGTATCTTTATCCGAGCGACGGTTAGTTCGCGAAATATGTTTCCTTTTGAACTTTTTTTTATTCTCTCGCTGTGTAGAATACGTGGAAACAAACAAAACATTAACACCGAGTTTTAAAACGATTATTTTTACGACAAGTCTTTTCTTGTAAGTCTCTACCAATGCTGCTGGATAGATTCATATACGGAGGCAGTGGATCAATTTTTACCTTTTAAACTCTGTATATAATAAATTGTGACTTGTGATGTGTGTTTGCGATTTAATGCGTATAGTTTTTGACTTGTGATATAGTTTGAGATTCATAGCATACAGTTTCTGAGTTGTGATACAGTTTGCGATTTATAGCATACAGTTTTTCACTTGTGATGCGATTTATAGCGTATAGTTTTTAATTTGTGATGTGGTTTGTCATTTATAGCATATAGTTTTGACTTGTGATGTAGTTTGCGATTTATAACATATAGTTTTTGAGTAACGATATGGTTTGTAATTTGTAGCATATAGTTTCTCACTTGTGATGTGGTTTGTGATTTTGAACATATAGTTTGCGTATTTGCGATGTGCTTCATGACTTGTGAGGTGACCTATGAGATGGTTGGTCATTTGCGATATAGTTTGTGATTTATAGTATATAGTTTTTGAGTTTTTATGTGGTTTGTGATTTTTAACATATAGTTTGCGTATTTGCGATGTGCTTCATGACTTGTGAGGTGACCCATGAGATGGTTGGTCATTTGTGATATAGTTTGTGATTTATAGCATATAGTTCTTGATTTGTGATACAGTTTGCGATTTATAGGATATAGTTTTTGAGTTGTGATGTGATTTATGATTTATAGCATACAGTTTCTGACTTGTGATACGGTTTGTGATTTATAGCAGACAGTTTCTGACTTGTGATGTGGATTGTGACTTTTAACATATAGTTTGGGTATTTGCGATGTACTTCATGATTTGTGAGGTGACTTATGAGATGGTTGGTCATTTGTGATATAGTTTGTGATTTATAGCATATAGTTCTTGATTTGAGATAGAGTTTGCGATTTATAGGATATAGTTTTTGAGTTGTGATGTGGTTTATGATTTATAGCAGACAGTTTCTGACTTGTGATGTGGATTGTGACTTTTAACATATAGTTTGGGTATTTGCGATGTACTTCATGACTTGTGAGGTGACTTACGAGATGGTTGGTCATTTGTGATATAGTTTATGATTCATAGCATATAGTTCTTGATTTGAGATACAGTTTGCGATTTATAGGATATAGTTTTTGAGTTGTGATGTGGTGTATGATTTATAGCATACAGTTTCTGACTTGTGATGTGGTTTGTGACTTTTAACATATAGTTTGGATATTTGCGATGTACTTCATGACTTGTGAGGTGACCTATGAGATGGTTGGTCATTTGTGATATAGTTTGTGATTTATAGCATATAGTTTTTGATTTGAGATATAGTTTGCGATTTATAGGATATAGTTTTTGAGTTGTGATGTGGTGTATGATTTATAGCATACAGTTTCTGACTTGTGATGTGGTTTGTGACTTTTAACATATAGTTTGGGTATTTGCGATGTACTTCATGACTTGTGAGGTGACTTACGAGATGGTCGGTCGTTACAGCTTATGGTTTGCGATTTACCATTCAAGTCATGACTTGTGACTCGTAACGCGATCTATAATTTATAACATATGCTCCTCGACTTTTGATTAGGATGTGATTCGCGACTTTTAACGCGGATCGTAACTTCCAGCATTGAATTCCCGATTTGCGACGTGGATCGTGAACTCTCTCCTTTGTGACTTGTAACCCTTACAACTTGCGATGTGATTTCTAACTCGTGGATTCTGATTTCGGATCCGTGACTCGTCACTTATAATTCGTGATCAGCCTTTAATTCTCTATTTAGATTCATCCACGTAACCTGTTCATCGTTTCTTCTCTCGTTCTTAGAAGAACTCAAATTCGTCTCTAATCTGTTTCACGGTAGAACCGAACGATCAATTACGAGAACAGTGCACGTTGCACGCGTAACAGATAAGCGTACAATCGCGTTACAGGGAAATGCGCGGAAAAATAATGGTCGAGTTAAGGAAGTTCGTCGATACACGCGAACATTCACAACCTTGATAGGCCATTGGCCTCAGCATCCCGCGGAGACAGACGAGAAGGCTGTACGCGTGCTCGCTGTATCTCTAGGAGTCACGAAAGTTTCCGCTTATACGAACTAGAAAGTGTAAAAATACCGTTTACAACGCGATACGCGCGTTACGATAAACGTTTCTCGCAGGTTCGCTCCGAGGTCTTCGTAAACTGCACGGAAGCTTATGGCATACAACGTTCCAAGATTACACAGGTTTCGTTCTTACGATCGTATAATAATAGAAATCTGGACTGTGTCGCCGCCGTTACGTAACATCGTTGTTGATCTCAACAAAAACGAAAACGAAGCCGTGGATCTCGTTATTGTACCGAACTAATTAAATTACACTCGCTTAACGACCGGTGTGATTCTCTAAGGGGAATCCGTCACTCCTGTTGCTAATAAAAAATGATAACGATAATTATTACGACGCCTTCGTTACGTAAATGAAAAGTCCGCGCATGTAGGGTTATCGTCTCCGGATCGTAAGAGAAAAGTGCACAAGGCATTCTCCGAAGGATCATGGATCCGAATGGTAGGAGGCAAGGGGATGTACGGTATGCAATGGATATTTAGAAAATTGGAAAAAAGTATGCGGAGTATTATTTTTCTCGAGGTGAATAGAAAAATGTAATCGAACGACTTCGAATCGTTATAATCGTGATTCAAGCGTTCATTGGTTTCTTCAACTTTTTTCGTTCTCCAACTCAAGAGTTTTCATAGCCAATTAAATCCAGTGTTCGTTACTTCGAATATAGAATCGCGATTCCGATGACTTTACGACGACGAAATTAAAGAAATTTCGATGTACCGTTTTGAAATTCTTTTATTGCCAGCTGTTCGAGTATTCTCGCTCGGTTACTATATTTAGAAGCATTTAATCGCGGGGATAGCGACTCGATTATACTCTTTCGGATGCAATATTTCATGGGTGGTTCCGGCCTATCAGCGACGCTGCAAGAGAATTTGTTTATCGTGACCTCGGTAACATTGCTAGTAATTACAGAATTCGACGTCGTTTCACGGTCCGGTGGCCGGCGTTAGCTTTTCTTTTTATTCGATGATACGTCAATGTTTCTGTTTTCTTGCACGCTTGTGTTGAGAAACGAGACACGGATCTTGATAATTTTAGAATAGCTCACGTTGAAAAACGAGACACGAATCTCGACAATTTTAGATAGGACGTATCTCAAACGATACGCGAGATCCTAAATACCAGTGAATCGAAAGAAACTATGACTGAACTCGATGTTTAGGGTTAATACTCGTGAAATGGTTCGTTTATATTCGATAAATATTCGTATATGTGGATTCTCGATAGAATGGATATTGATGAAAATATAAAATTACATTTTTACACATACTCTGTAAATCGTTTGATTAATTATTTCTTTCTGTAATTCGATTCTTGATTTTTAAATTTCGTATTATTCTTCTTTGGATTTATAAAAGAACTCGATGTTCAGGGTTAATACTCGTGAGTATATACGATAAATATTTATATATTTGGATTCTCGATAGAATGGATATTGATGAAAATATAAAATTACATTTTTACAAAATAAAGATACTACTTCTGCGAGTAGTAATCTTACGAAAAATTCTACCCCAGTGTTACACATCCTCTTGTAAATCGTTTGATTAATCATTTCTTTCTGTAATTCGATTCTTGATTTTTAAATTTCGTATTATTCTTCTTTGGATTTATAAAAGAACTCGATGTTCAGGGTTAATACTCGTGAGTATATTCGATAAATATTTGTATATTTGGATTCTCGATACAATGGATATTAATGAAAATATAAAATTACATTTTTACAAAATAAAGATACTACTTCTGCGAGTAGTAATCTTACGAAAAATTCTACCCCAGTGTTACACATACTCTTGTAAATCGTTTGATTAATCATTTCTTTCTGTAATTCGATTCTTGATTTTTAAATTTCGTATTATTCTTCTTTGGATTTATAAAAGAACTCGATGTTCAGGGTTAATACTCGTAAGTATATTCGATAAATATTTGTATATTTGGATTCTCGATACAATGGATATTAATGAAAATATAAAATTACATTTTTACAAAATAAAGATACTACTTCTGCGAGTAGTAATCTTACGAAAAATTCTACCCCAGTGTTACACATACTCTTGTAAATCGTTTGATTAATCATTTCTTTCTGTAATTCGATTCTCGATTTTTAAATTTTGTATAATTCTTCTTCGGATTTATAATACGTTACATTTTTGTACATTGGATAAATAATGCGCCAGTATTTTCGTTGATCAATTCCTTCTTCCGTGATGCACAGTTAGGCGATACGAGATGGCCGTGTTGTCCATTAGAAATCGCTTAAAAATGTTCGATGTAACCTTAACGCATTTTGCTCCTGTGGAATCCTCAACTTGTCGCGCGTTCCCTCTTCGAATGATCAGAAACAGAAACGGAAAATGAAATGGTTCGTTAAGCCGGTTTAACTTGGATCTTATCTGACCGTTCTGCTATCTTGTCAGTTGGCCGTACGGTATAAATACGGCACGAGCAAAAGTCGTAGCAGCGAGAAGAAAGTCTAAAAATATTGTGAACGGAGATGGCGGGCGCTGAGATGGACAGTCAGGAAGCCACGGATATGCATGCACGGTTTGCTTTCTCCGTGAGACCTTTTCTCTACACGTGAAAGCGACGACTGCCCTTAGAATTCCACCTACATACTCTCGGTTTCGATACACGATCGTCGGATGGTGTGGAGAGGAGAGGTGAAATGGTTCGGTGAAGATGAGCGAATCAAATTACTTAAGAAGGATTCAAATTTAACGGAGTAACGAAACAGTGTTGTGTTTTCCACGAGGCAAAAGATTATACTGAAAACGTTAAAAAATAATATTATAACATAACGTTATATGTATTATAACATACAATATTATTATATGTATTATAACATATAATATTTTTATGTATAATATTATAATATATAATAATATTATTAAAATATTATAACATATAATATTATTATTATAATATTATATTTTATATATATTATTATTATAATATTATATTTTATATATATTATTATTATAATATTATATTTTATATATATTATTATTGTATGATAAATATTGTCCGACGTTTGGACTTTTACCGATACATAAAATTGAGCACCTGTTCTTAATTCAGATGTATATGTGTTTAGTTAATTTGCGTTTAAGTTTTGTTAACTTCTTCTCGCAAGTTTCACCAAAATCAGAGTCGAAATGCATATTCGTTCTTATTGTACAAAAATATATTACGCTCGTACCGACGATTTTGATTATCATTCTATTCGTAAGAGCTAGTTTTCTGTCTTAGAAGAACCAAACTGACACTAACGAAGAGAAAATATGCCTTAAGGAAACAAACTTTACATACGTTTTCTTGTAATTGTGTAACAAAAACTTTGACTTGTAACAGTAGCAATAATAATAATACAGAATCGAGATACTCTTTCGATTTTAACCGCTCTTAGTGAAACTTGTCCTCTTAAAGTTAAGAAAGTGCCTTGACTCTACAAGAAATGGAAAACTAAAATTATTAATCTAGCGGTAAATATATTCTCGTATATTTATCCAAACCGAACATACGGTTTCTTTTAGATGGCGATCCGGAAGAAAAAGTAATAACGAGATAGCACTTGGTAAGTGCATTCTTATAACTATGAAAAATGTGATGTTACTGGAAGCCAGATCTTGTTATACCACTTTACATTTTTCTCTACCATTGGTGTCTATTTTCAAAAAAAGAAGAACACTCTCGTTCCAACTGTGCGACGCGTTAAGTCGTTTGAATCTCATACTTCGTCCATAACATGTTCAATTACGGTACACGCGCGAAAAGATTGCAGCTGGAGCGCTATTCGTTCAGGGGTTATCTCCTCAGATGCCTCTGATTGGCTCTGAACGGACAGGATCCGCCATAACCCTAGACGCAATCTCCACGCGCACTGTACTGTACTTTTAAAGATCTTTCGATCTCTAAGTGAACGTACTTGGAGCAATTCCGAGTTCTCGTTGTGGATAATCATAGTTTCCAAATTTCGCCTATCCGGAGACTCAACATCCATAGAAACAAAGAATATCGTTCGAAATATCGTCTCTGCAGTTTATCGTCGTTAAAACGGGGTTAGAATTTGCCTCGTACAAAAATTACACAACCGTAGATGTCCGCCATTTTGGATGCCAGGATTCTGGAGCTCGATTAGCCAATTCTTATTCCACGATCCTGCCATCTGCAAGAAGCTCTACGCGTTATGATCACCGAGTATGGCTTTTCGCATACAAGTGACACACTTTTCTCCAGTGGTTTCGCCAATTCAAGAAACTCGTGATTCGCCATACGTAACGAAGATGGCGATCCTTCGAGATGCCTCGTGCCTCAGGGCAAGGATTCCACGATGATTTGTCGCGAACTTTAGGGCATATTCGTTGGCGTACGTTCGATCGGGTGACGAACTGTCCCCGAATAGCCGTAAACGTTCGTAAATTGTACGATTCGCTGTGAAAATTGAAGACGAGCGGCGGTAAATCATTCCTTCGACTTTTTTAAGGTGTTGGCGCGCGGACAGTCATCGAAACGAGTTGCGTAATGCACGATTCACCCGAGATGTTTTAGCAATGCCATGAGAAATCTGCGTGTCCAGCCGAGTTAGACACGTTCGCGATGCGCGCGTGATTCGACTGCCGAGGACTGCACCGCGTCCTAGACATCATTCGTGGCTGTTTCCGGTGTGCGTGGTTACGTCTCGACGATTTGACCGCCTTCATCGAGTCAGTACGACTAGGATCGAAAAATTGACGAATCAGAATTTTGGTTTTCGAGTATCAGTGTTCTGTGAAAAAAGAACATAATTAATGCATTGGACTTGCAATAGGTTGTTCGATAAGTTTTGTCGAACGACTAGGATGGAAAAATTGGTGGATCAAAATTTTGGTTTTGGAGTATTTATGGTGTGTGAAAAAAGAACATAGTGAATTGGACTTGCAGTAGGTTGCATGCATAGTCGAACGACTGGGATGGAAAAATTGATGGATCAAAATTTTGGTTTTGGAGTATTTATGGTGTGTGAAAAAAGAACATAGTGAATTGGACTTGCAGTAGGTTGCATGCATAGTCGAACGACTAGGATGGAAAAATTGATGGATCAAAATTTTGGTTTTGGAGTATCCGTGGCCTGTGAAAAAAGAACATAGTGCATTGGACTTGCAATAGGTTGTTCAGTAAGTTTTGTCGAACGACAAAATTGATTGAACAACCTAGTATTTCTTCATAGTATCATTGAATAACTATTATCGTGCGTAACATAAAAGAAAATTGTCCTTTCTGTTTACTGTTTAATAAATTTGAAAAAAAAAAACAAAAAAAAATGATTAGTCTGCATATATTACAGAGATTGGGCTTGCTGGATTAAAATTTTGATTTTAGGAGATCCACGTTTCTGAAAGAGAACTGGATTTTGTAATAAAATTGAAATCAAGCATTGTATTTAGAATCAAGCTTAGGTCCTGTTCGTGGTATAATTGAATAATTATTATCTACTTTGGATAACGTAAAAGAAAATTATCTTCTTTTATCGATATCCAATAAATTCTAAAAAGAAATGAAACAAATTATTAATATATATTATGAAGCAGGGACGTCTAAAATAAATGTATTTGTATTTTATAATACAAAGCAGAGGCGAAAGAAAATCTTTAATGCAGAAAAATGTGATTTATTGGACAAAGTTAAAGTATTTTAAAGAATACTTCCAAGTGAATCGTTTTTTCTTCTTTTTTTTATTTAAAAGTTTCGAGGAAACTAAGCGTTCTTTCGAATGAAATCATATATTTTTTCAATAATTGTGGGTTACAGTCGGACGAGTTCATTGACCACGATCAGTCAAGGTCACTCAAGGTTGATCGATTTTTCTTTTCGAGATCTTGTTTTCTCGTTGTGCAGTGTCACCAAACGAAGAAATATCAATTTTCAAAATATAATTGTAATTGGCTGTATTAAAAAAAAAAACAAAGGCCTTTGGAATCCATATACTATATGTATATTAGAACCTTCTCGTCGTGATGTCGAATACGCGTGTGAACGTGATAGGAGTTCTGACTCAACGTGTAGAATAAATTAAAATTCCACCTGCAACTTCCGAAGCGAGGATTCATAATTAAAATTCTTCACTCACACCGGAAAGTGGAGGGTTTACGAAGTCGAGTAGCAGCTGCATCCGACCTGCCTTAAGCTCGTTAAGGAAGAATGATTTTCTTCGAAATGAACGAAAATTAAAGTCGACCATGACCCATAACATCTATCAGTTATGAATATTTCTGAATATTTATTACCTTGTAATCACTGCATAATCAGCAGTCACTGTATAATTATACGATAAATCTTTTGCATCTATTATTTTTGTTGGAATATAAATTTTGTTATAAAACTATGTCAGATCCTTTTAAAAAAATACCGAACGTGTAGAGTTAATTTTCTAGAAAAAATAAAAATTTCTTATGTACCATTCTAGTCATATACTCTTAAGGGGGGACATTACACTGACGAGTTAGAAAAATCGAATTTCTTTGTCTTATTTTCTGAAAGCTTAAAGTGTCTAGAATGTTATGTCGAAAAGAGATTTCGAAATTCAAACATTTAGCGAACTTGCAGCGACGAATAAACTTATTTTACTTTTTCCTCAAAACGTAAAGAAATTCTACAATGTAGCATACGATTTTTTACAAATGTTATAAACGTTTAAAGTCGTTTTTTTGGATAGAACTGATGTTTTTTTTTTCAAACTTTGATCATTTCTACAATTATTAAAATTTTCGAAAAATTGTACACTATATGTTAGATAATAGTCTCTAGTTTATGAATCCACAATATTTTTTTATTTCAAACCTCCCAGTTCTCGTCATCTGTGGCGGCCAACAAACAACGTTTCACAAGAAGGGATTCTGGTAATAGAAAATAACTTCGCCATTGTGTATGATCTTTACTTTCGCAAAATTGTAAAACGAAGCTGAAAGTTATATTTATATTCTCTGAAAAAGACTACATTTTTCATTTAGTAATAACTTGGAAAAAAAATTCGCAAAATTTACCCATTTATTGACGTCTCAGAGTGACGTCTCCCTTTAAAAAAATGTTTTCTGTTACCAAACAAAAAATTCACACGTTCCTTCAAATTTTTGACACGCGCCAGAAGCAGAACGAATTACGGAGTATTATTTAACATTGATAATAACGAGATTCATCGTTTATAAAACGACAATTTTCGATCCTCGAAGGTTTCCTGTTATAAATTTGAGATTAAAGGCGAATCAAAAAGATACGTGTATATCAGATTTTGGCGTAACATATATCGGGGAGAATGAAATCGATTCAGGACACTTTGATAATGTTTCTCGTGAGTTACAGATTCTCGCCAATTTTATCAGACAGTGGATCGAAAAGCACGCTACTTCCCCGCGGCACGACGTACCGTGCTACCGACAATATACTCGCGATAATCTCGCGCGAAACGTTGGCACGAGACAGCGCGCGCAAACGAAACGCGAGATAAATACACGGTGATTAATGCAGCCTCGTGCGTGCACCATGTGCGCGCCGTTGACGTTAGACCTGTGTCGTTGGCTCGCAGCTTTCGTGTTTTTCCTATCCGTTTCCCGTTTCACGAGTGTCTCTTATTCATCGCCTCTGTCGACTGGTGTTCGTTCCCTCGGGTATACACGAAACACTGCTAGTCGATAAAATTTTACCTCTTCTCTCGGTACTTCATACTGGCACGTATTATTGTAGAAAGCTACACAAAATGCACCCAAGAGATGTCGACGATGCTCGAGACAACCGTCCTTTATAAACTTTTCCAAAAGTTCTGATCGCTAATTTGATTTAAATCCTATTTGAAAATAAAAATTCACATTTCGATAAATTTATAAATTGTGATCGTCTGGTCGATGTAGTGTGTTTTGGGTTAAACTCAAATTGCACGATGCATCAGTTTTCAACGCTATCAATATTGAGATAAGTATCTATTGTAGAAAGCTACACAAAATGCACCCAAGAGATGTCGACGATGCTCGAGAAAATCGTCCTTTATAAACTTTTCTAAAAGTTCTGATCGCTAATTTGATTTAAATCCTATTTGAAAATAAAAATTCACATTTCGATAAATTTATAAATTGTGATCGTCTGGTCGATGTAGTGTGTTTTGGGTTAAACTCAAATTGCACGATGCATCAGTTTTCAACGCTATCAATATTGAGATAAGTATCTATTGTAGAAAGCTACACAAAATGCACCCAAGAGATGTCGACGATGCTCGAGACAACCGTCCTTTATAAACTTTTCCAAAAGTTCTGATCGCTAATTTGATTTAAATCCTATTTGAAAATAAAAATTCACATTTCGATAAATTTATAAATTGTGGTCGTCTGGTCGATGTAGTGTGTTTTGGGTTAAACTCAAATTGCACGATGCATCAGTTTTCAACGCTATCAATATTGAGATAAGTATCTATTGTAGAAAGCTACACAAAATGCACCCAAGAGATGTCGACGATGCTCGAGAAAACCGTCCTTTATAAACTTTTCCAAAAGTTCTGATCGCTAATTTGATTTAAATTCTATTTGAAAATAAAAATTCACATTTCGATAAATTTATAAATTGTGATCGTCTGGTCGATGTAGTGTGTTTTGGGTTAAACTCAAATTGCACGATGCATCAGTTTCAACACTGTCAGTATTGAGATAAAAACCATTTTGTGCAGGAGTATCGCATTCGTGTTTCTTGAGTACATTCGCACGTTCCACCTTGATTAACTGAGAATTTCTAAACGTTGATATTTCTTGCTTTCTTAAGCTGAAAAATTCATTTTCATGGAGCTGCACAATTGTAATTTTCTTCCTTCAGTTTCTTTATTAGCTTGCAAGCACCGTCTCGTCTTTCGTTTTAACGTCATGAATTTTTAAACGAATCAGCGTTCCACGGTTTCCGCCAATTTTCGTAAAATTAGTCAGGGGGCAGTTGAACGCAATTTTTGTCGTTACGAGGTTCGTAAAAGGACGTCGAATTACGTCGTATATAACGGAACCGCGTGCCATTGTGTGCCTTATTGGCTGCAATTATCGTATTAGATTGCATAACCTTGCTACTCTATTTTACAGTAATCTTCGTGCTCATGCGCTCCCGGGGGCAGTCCTTCTAAACTGTCTGCTCACGCAAAGTGAATTTCGTGTTGCGGTCATTGACGCGATTGTAAAATGCTTGAACACTCGTAAAATATTACACAATACGTAATATTAATCACCAATGACAAGTATCATTATTATTAGAGTTCTCAGAATAGCTACAGCCTGCGGCGAATTAAGGTTAGGTTCTAAAGTAGCATCTTTACTTATACATGTACTGTAATCTCACAGTTTAAGAGCTTAGAGCAACAAAAAGTACAAATGAAAAAATACGAAAATACAAATGTTAAGATATTAACATTAAATAGCGTAGAAAAATAATTGGAATTTACAACTCTACGCTTTTACTCTCAACGTTTCAAGTCTCACAGTTTAAGAGGTTAGATCAACAAAAAGTATAAATGAAAAAATATGAAAATACAAGTGTTAAGATATAAACGTTAAATAGCGTAGAAAAATAATTGGAACTTACAACTTTACGCTTTTACTCTCAACGTTTCAAAAATAGACACATTTCGCGATTAAAATATTATTCTATATTCAATATTTTTTTAGATATTGAACGAATTACAATGTTCTTTATGTTCAACTTCGAGGGTTATTTTCATATAATGTTTGCTTATAAAATAATCTGCGTAGAATGTGATTTTAAGAACTATTTTATGCAAAAGATGTGTACGTTTGAAAACTTCAAATCGAAGTAACTTGGAAATAATACATGTTTGTGAAAAATGTTAAATACAAAAGTTTCTCAGTTTCAAGAGGAACTATAACTCTTTTACTTATTTTGTATTTGTCGAAAGCTTTCGAGGTCACTTCAGAGCAATTTTATTTATTTAAATGGAAATCTGTAGTTGTATTTACAGATTTTTCTTTTAAAGAAAAGAAGGAAAAATTTGTATACGGAACAGTTCTTTGTCAGATTTTGTCTTAAACAAATATTTAATACAATAATGATTTTTTTTAGTTTTGTTCCCTCGAAAGTAAAGTATGGAAAATTAAATCGTACAAACGAAACTTCTTTATTATTTGTCGTGACTAAGTAATGACAAATTAATAATAATTACACGTTTCTACGTGACTGTTTTACTACAAAAGAAATCGTAGCGTTACCACAAGAAATATTATTTACGTGTCCGAAACATATATACGAAGATTTCTAGTAAAAGCTCACATAAAAGTGTGTAATTGTTATTGATTTGTCATCATTCGGTCGTAACAAGTTTTAATCTAGACCCTCTCTTAAACCACATATCAGTCTCCGAGTAACTGATCGAATTATAAACCCGATAACTGATCGAATTCTCCCCTGGATAACTGATCGAATATGACCCTAGATATCGAATTTCCCTTGAAATAACCAATCAAGGACACGCACAGTTTTCTACCATTTTGTCGACTTCTGTATTTTCTTCTCCACCTTTACACCGATGCTCGCGAATTCGTCGCACACTTGCAACTGTGAAAGTCACTCTTTAAATAATTTTAATAAAAACCGTAACGAACGATCGCACTCGAGTTGCATTCGCTTCTCCGTTGAAATTCGTCGATCCGGCCGTGATTGCACGCAACCGTGGTTCCAAAGAAGCTTCGAGGACTCGTTGTTCAAATATTTCCGCCGTTTTTTAGCCAACGTTGATAAGATCTTACGGTAATATTGCATTAAAATCAAAACATCATCGAAGCCACGGCGATTTAACGAGTACGGTGTTCGCGGCTCTCCGCGGGACGCGAAGTTGCATAACGGAATTATACCGGTTGAGATTATTACCAGAAACAAGTAGAACATCCGGGGACGTTTTTGCTCAAGCTGGAAACGACCGTCTCATATCCGTCGAGCGTTTAATGCGTATTATTCCGTTATTAACTATCGTGGTTCATTGCCGTCATAGAACAACGTTACGTACCGTAAGTTTGTTATCTGGTATTCGAGTCGTTTCGATGATATACCGTGGACCGCGAAGGTGATACGCGTTAACGAAAAAGGACTCGTGGACCGTTAGATTCACGTAGGAATTTTTCGTTTACCCAAAGGTAGCCGGTTCTGGCGTCTCTTCGATTGGACGAGCAACGAACGGTTTCGTAATATCGTGCATCCGAAGATTGGTAACGTTCACCGTGAAACGAAAGAAACCAGAGGCTGGTGGTTGCTACGATCGACCATTCCTAAGATTGAGATCAGATCTGGGATAACGATGGTCCGAATCGACCACACTCGGGTGTAAAAGATTACCATAGATGGTTTTGGTACGATGGAGTGCAGACGTTTCGCTGGAATTCTTTTGATGGTTAAATCTATTCAGTCGTCGGTTATGGATAGTTATTCCGAATATTCGGGATGAGATCAACACGGATGACGGACTAGAGAAGTTGTACACGGTTTCGGACGAACATAGTGAAAGTTTTGTCTATTTAAATTCTTACGAACTCTCCAGTTCTGTCCTCATATTCCAAAGAGATGAGATGGCGACAGGTTACGTAGTAATCGAAAGAGATCAAATATTGTTTTAGAAGACTATATTATTTCAAAATGATAAAATGGGGACATTGGGTAGTAATCTAAAGAGATTAAATATTGTTTTAGTAGACTATATTATTTCAAAATGATAAAATGGGGACATTAGGTAGTAATCTAAATAAATAAATAATGGGGACAGGTTAGGTGGTAATCGAAAGAGATCGAATATTGTTTTAGAAAATTATATTATTTCAAAATGATAAGATGGGGACAGGTAGTAATCTAAAGAGATCAAATATTTTTTTGGAAGACTATATTGTGATTGTTGCCTACGTTTGTTATAAATGTATCGTTTAAATTCTTATGGATTGGTGGTTAAGTTTATACTAGCTTCAAATTGTCCATTTACTTTGAAGATTCGTATAAGTTAAAGTAAGATTGATAGATAGTAGTCTAAGAAGATCTAATATTATCTCAGAAGACTACTACCTACTATATTGTAGGTATTATTTAAATTAATTATAGGCATACTATTTAAATTTTTATGAACTCTTGTTTGAATGTATGTCATCGTCGGTTACGTCCAATTATTATAAAGATTCGCAAAGATTAAGACGAGGTCAAGGTTTGGATTATGTAATAGTCTAGATTATCCAATGGTCTAAATAGTTTAAACTCTGTTTTAAAAGTTTGTATTAAAAGTGCATTCTTTAATGGTAACAACTAGCCTGTCTAAAGCTCTGTAAACTATTGCTTCCATACAGGCAATACTACATTCTCCTATTCCAAAGATTCATGCGCGTTGGGATAAGATCTGCATAGGTGATGGTCCGAAGGTATCAAACGCTACTTTTCAACGATCACATCGAAAGTGTTGAATAGTAAAGAACGAAAGGAGTATGCTTCGCTCTTACCTATTACAATAACAAAAAAAATCTCATCCTTGGAAGTCGTATTTCCAAGTACTTTCACTCGTAAAAAGAAAATAAAGCGTTCAACCAAAGAAGTTGGTTGAACCAACTACCAGAAATAAAATAATCGTAACGGAAGAAAGCGAATATCGTTAGAAACAGTTGGTTAAACATATTGAGTCTAAACGAACGTAAAAATTCAATTCTCCCGTTCGGTTCAAGGCAAACGGTGGCCAAGAAACTATAAACAATGCTCACCGTGTTCAGCTCGCTGGGTAACGGTCGAACAGAAAGCAACAGGGTTTTCGTTTAATCTTCACCGGGAAGGACGTGAAGGAATTCCGGAAATTACGACGAACGAGCAGAAAATAGACTAACCTGAAAAAGGAAAGTTACAATTGGCTCAATTTTCAGCCATCGTAGGATCGCGTGGATCGTGTTGGTCGTCTACCTTCGAATCAGCTCGATCACGGTCGCGCCAGCAGTTTCCGACTGGCCGATCACGAAAAACCGCGTGTCGTTCACTTTCCTTCGCATTTGTTCGCCGCGATCACGGTACCGTGAAGCTGTCCACTCGGTAACCGTGAAATCGAGTTTTCGTCTCGAACTATCGACGTCGATCGTCCTGGACGATCTCGTTTCGTGGCGTTTACGTAACGACCTAACGGACCATGTGGAACCCGCGTTCCACGGCGGCTGTACTCGTCACTCATCAAAATGGAAATGTACTCTTGCCCAACCGACCGCGCGCCAACGAATAAGACATTGACTTTCGAGTTTCACCGGTAAATTGGGATTTATCGGTGCGGATCGATCGTCCAGGCCCGATTGATCCACGATTGCGAAAAATCACCGATTGTGACGATCACGACAGATCGAAGGGACCGATAGGCAACACAGCCAATGCTACATTCTCTTATTGCAAAGATTCATACACGTTAGGATAAGATCTACATAGGTGATGGTCCGAAGGTATCAAACGCTACTTTTCAACGATCACATCGAAAGTGTTGAATAGTGAAGAACGAAAGGAGTATACTTTCGCTCTTACCTATTACAATAACAAAAAAATCTCAGCCATCATAGAATGGTGTCCCACGAAGGATACGGTAGTAACAATTTTGAAACGTGATGTCATTGCAACGACGTGGTAACGAAAAGTAAAGATAGTGTCTTGGCTGAGAATACGGCAGTAAGAATTTTGAAACAATGTTGACAACAACCTGGTAACGGAAAGTGAAATTGGTGTAGTTATAACGACACGGTGAATTAGCTTGAACGTACCGTTGAAAGTGATGTAGGGATTAATGCTCTTGTCTATCAGCAGGAGAGAAATGGAAGTGCAAGCTTTAACACGGATTCGTTCTGTACGGGTATTCTCTGTACGAAGTGTAGTTGAATATATTTGTATCGTTGAGAGGTATAGAGAACTATCCTGGAAGTAATACAGATTCTATTGATCAGAATTTCACTTCCATTTTGGTGCATTTATTGGCTGCTGTTGATTTCATATTAATATGTATGTACTAAGATAGACACGAGAAATTGCAGCCTAATGGTGGCATATTAACCGATGATACCTTTTGAAATAATTCTCTTCAGCTTCCAAAAATACATTCAGAAGTACAGACTTGTCTCCCTAGTTTTGGGAGACTCGTTGCTATTTCAGTCGTGTCTCACAAAGGGTACACAAGATTGGTGTATTCTTTATTTTAAGAATCGATCGCGACCGGAACAATTGTTTATACGAAGATATAAATACAGTCTACGAGACTGTAGAGTATATACACGGACTTAAATATTCCATTGACTTTTCACTTGGTATTTTTAAATCGTACCAAACTATTTATCTCGAGAGTCCACTTATCGTAAAACGAAGAATAATTATTTCAATAGAGATAAAAGTACAGACGCGTCTCGAAACACACTAAAGGTCTCGAACGGATCATCCATTCAATCTGTTTAATTTCCAGTGAACATTTTCAAATCGTTGAATAAAATCAGTGAACGAAGGAAATGGAAAACTAAACGACTTCTTATTCCAAGAATCCATCTATCGTAACGGAGACAATGTTTCCCATGGTTGTAAAGGTACAGTTACGCGAAGAGGCTCGGGAAGATCTCGATGGAGTTAGATTGCTAGGGTTTCGGTGTAACAGAATTTTCAATAACGACGTCGAGAAAGTACGAAACGACGGTCCTGGTGAAAGAGAAAGGCTCTGGGAAAGGATGTATAGCAGAACGAGCTGCTCGTCGTCTCCTCGCGGTGCATCAGCTAGTGACCTTTCATCGTTGCGAAACGCTTGGTACTTACTCGAGGCTAGGCCTAGAACAGCATCGATCCCGTTCCGCTGTATCGGTCGTTGCCTGCGAAGTGGAGGTTCTTCTTGGCAGCAATTTACTCGTAATTACTTAAATTCGATGCTCGCGCTGTGTAACGCTTCGCTTGGCACAGGGAGTACAGCTCGGGTGCCTTGGAATTCGAATTTTAATCAGGCTCGTTAACGATGACTCAATGCAAACGCGAGTCATCGTTGAGCGTAACTGGATGTGTTCCTGTTTCGATCAGGGAGGAAAAATGTTTTCTTCGTATCGAATCGGTTGCACAAATATTCGAACTATTCACACGGAACGAATTGAGATTCGTTGGGTAGATCGATCGAACACGTAGTCCTGAATTACTAACTGTGCTGAATCTCTGGTAAATTTGGTCATTCTTAACAAGTTTGTTTCGACTAGAGAGAGAAAATGTTTTTTTTTTTGTCGAATCGGTTGCACAAATATTCAAACTATTCACACGGAACGAATTGAGATTCGTTGGGTAGATCGATTGAACACAGTCCTGAATTACTAACTGTGCTGAATCTCTGGTAAATTTGATCATTCTTAACTGAAATTTTGTTCAACCTGATGCAATCTTTAGATTCTTGTCCTCCTTTTTGTATTATGCTTCTTTTTAACGAAACAAAGTTATTCCACAGTTGGAATTTATTTTCGGATGGATTACGAAACCAGATTTTCTAGAAATTTCTACAAATTCTGCATATTCGTTCTGTTTTAACATTCAAGATGGTTGAACGTGCAAAGTTGAATCTTTTATCTCTGACGAGACATTTGGAGACTATTTGCATTCGGGATTTTTCGTGTTTGTGATTCAAATCGTATTTGCAAAACACAGTGAGAGGTCATTGTCACTGGGGTCTGCCTATATTTATCCGTGTCTCCTCGTTGGATTTCTATATTTCGAGTCTTCTTTGTGTCATCCATCTATTTTAATCCTACCCTGCTAACAGGCGTTTCTTGCAAGGCATTATTCCTTTTTCATAAATGCTTTGCAAATCTTTCCACTCTGGTCACTGTTCACAAAGTTTGCTCTTCTCAATTTATAATTCGTGAATCGACTGTTTCTTTGTTTCGAAGTGACAAATTCATCTTTTTCTTTTTTTCAAATTCAAATCTCATAGTTATCGACGAACCGGCATAACAACGTTGGTACGTTCCAACATCACTAATTTCCTGAAAAATGTCACCGAAATTGACATCGTTGACTCTGCGACATTCCATTCGATATTTATTATTTCTCGTCTTATCTCTCGTTTAAATGTACATATTTATAGTAACGGCTCATCTTTATTAACATTCAATCTGACTCACGTGCCACGTCGTTGAGCCGCTAACGAAATGTCAACCGGTTCAATAATTAATTGCGCCATCCAGCCTCTGACTTTTATAGTAATTGACAGCGATATGCGACCTATCGTCGAAACAGTGTGTTATTCAAAAAACGGCAAAAATGGTACTTTCTCGGTTCGGCGGTTCCACGTGCGTGGCAAGATGTACTATATAATTACGTATACGAGTTAATAGATTCCGAGTAATGTTCACAAGGCACAAAGTATACAAATTATCGGAGCAATGACTCCATCTCTCCGTAAAATTAACAGTCGACTAATGAGTGGTTAATGAGTTGGATCCCCGTGGCTCTGGGACCCTAACGAGTGGAGTTTTCTGCTCACCACGAATTGTTACGGTCAGTTGGCTGGTTGTCGTTGAACATTCGAAACAATCGAGACGAATTTGTCATGGTCGACTTGCAGTCGCGTATCGATTTCCCTGGCGATTCAAAGCGTTACCTCCACAGCCAAGATTGGCGCGCGTGGCAGCTCGTAACGACGCTCGTTGCCGCTCGCGTTACGCTTATTGAAAATGCAAACGCAGATGCTATCGGGCGGGGAATTAAATCTGCATTCGATTCTCCATCGAGCGTGCAGGAAGTTCTCGTAAATGTCCTAGATGATGATTATTCAGGACACCGGCGTGATTATTGGGTTCATGATACTTGGTAATTCTTGAGGTCGAGGATTTCAACTTATGGCTGGAAACTCTTTGAATTTAATTTAATCGGATAAGGTATTTGTATATTCCTGAAGAGAAACATACACCATTGTAGGTATAAAAATACTAGGTTGCTCTATAAGCTTTGTCGTTCGATAAAACTTATTGTACAATACTGTTCAATGTAGTACTGTTCAATAAGTCTTATCGAATAATACTGTTCAATGTAGTATTATTCGATAAGTTTTATCGAACAATACTGTTCAATGTAGTACTGTTCAATAAGTTTTATCGAACAGTACTGCTCAATGTAGTACTGTTCAATAAGTTTCATCGAACAGTACTGTTCCATGTAGTACTGTTCAATAAGTTTTCTCAAACAATAATGTTCAATGTAGTACTGTAAAAAGTGTTATCAAACAATACTGTTCAATGTAGTATTGTAGACAGTTTTATCGAACAGTACTGCTCAATGTAGTACTGTTCAATAAGTTTCATCGAACAGTACTGTTTCATGTAGTACTGTTCAATAAGTTTCATCGAATAGTACTGTTCCATGTAGTACTGTTCAATAAGTTTTATCGAACAGTACTGCTCAATGTAGTACTGTTCAATAAGTTTTATCGAATAGTACTGTTCCATGTAGTACTGTTCAATAAGTTTTATCGAATAGTACTGTTCCATGTAGTACTGTTCAATAAGTTTTATCGAACAGTACTGCTCAATGTAGTAATGTTCCATAAGTTTTATCGAACAGTACTGCTCAATGTAGTACTGTTCAATAAGTTTTATCGAACAGTACTGTTCCATGTAGTAATGTTCAATAAGTTTTATCGAACAGTACTGCTCAATGTAGTACTGTTCAATAAGTTTTATCGAACAGTGCTGTTCCATGTAGTACTGTAAAAAGTTAGTACTACATTGAAAAGTACTGTTCAATAAGTTTTATCGAACGATAATACCTATTATATTACTAAAAATCAGAAAATCGCTTTTGACCAAATATTTTTACACTTTTATAAATTTTATCTACTGGCAGTGGGTATAAGCAATGTCAATTGAAGGTATCTATACTGTTCAAAGTAATTAGAGGATATTCGTCTGCAGAATAAAGCAAGTAGGTACTTACAGTGAGTAACGAAAATATTCGGATACTAGAGTATGTTTAGATTTATTTCTTTATATTTTAATTGTATACGCATAAAATCAATTTATTCTTTTACCGTGTAATAAGTCATTTATTGGAGTTGTAAAATATATAAATTTCTTTGAGAAATCTTTTAAACATTATATTCTAATCAATAATAACTGAAGGGTTGTATCGTTATTGCGTTACGAAAATATTCGAACAGATTTGAAAAAAAACAGTGATTTGAACCTTCGTATAACAATGTAGATTGCTTTAATATTTTGTAGCATGAACTTTCGTTTTTAAGACGTATATTAAACGTTTCAGCATATTGGAAAGTATTGTTTGCAAAGAATCCGGGCTCCTACGTTTCCATTCTTCTTGTAATCTGTTTTTAAGCTCGGTTTTGAATTTCGTAGGTGTTTTTCTTATTCTACGATTTAATTCATTCCACAAATTCTCTATTGGATTCAAATTAATAGGTTGCTCAATAAGTTTTGTCGTTCGATAAGAAATGTCACTGTTAGGTTCGTCGTTTTATTTTTCTAAGATGATACTACTGTTCGATGAACATTTGTAAAGTTTCGTGTAGATCTGTCGACTCGTTCGTATATTTACAGTTGTTCAACAGTTGAAGTGTCATAATATTTTTTTACAATGGAAAAGACGATAAAACTTATCGAACGACATAGTAATCCTCTCCAGAGACTGTGAAGATGAACACGACTGTTTGGCAATTATATAATAAAATTTCTTGTACTATTCGAGCCTTGTGTTTAGAATTGTCCAGCCTCCAAAAATTGTTTGTATCCGTGCGGTGTGTTGGTGCATGTATATATATGTATTATGTATATTGTATGTCGTAGTGTTATTAGTATTAGACGTGGTATTGGTTTCTCTTTTCACTAAAGAGAGATCGTCGTTTACGTCTTTGACAAGTCTCTCAACGTCTTTTCAGCTCTCCTCTCTTGTTACGTTTTCACTCATACTCATACTCATACATAGTGTTTCATACTGTTTCCAAAACGCTCCTCTCGCACCCTATACAGCTACATGCATTCATTCTCTTTTATTCCAATTCCCTCACTTCAGACATTCGGTCACGTTCGCCCATCCCAATCGTTCGTCTTTTCCAAAGATTCTTCATTTTCCAAATATCTCCTTTCGTTCTCATGCATTCCCATGCTCGGTCGTCTTGCACGACCCCCTGTAAAGAGTCACTCCTCCCTTCTAAGAAACTTAGCGACAAATGGGCGCCAAGTGTTCACCTTAACGCAGGTCAGTTTGCACGCAATATAGTATATCTTCTAGGTCTGCAATCGAAGCAGGCCCAAGTGAGCACCGAAAATCCAATACCAGAATGTAGTTATCCTAACAAAATTTAAAACTGTTTCGAACACCGATTTTGGTAACATTTAATATCAAGTTATCCTTTATATTTAAATATTTGTTGTTAATAAAATTGTTAGTAAAAATTAATCTTCCCATGCCTATCCTGATAAAATTTAAAACTGTTTCGAACACCCATTTTGGTAACATTTAATATCAAGTTATCCTTTAGTATATTTAAATATTTGTTGTTAATCAAATTGTTAGTAAAAATGAATCTTTCTATGCCTATCCTGATCAAATTTAAAACTGTTTCGAACACCCATTTTGGTAACATTTAATATCAAGTTAGCCTTTAGTATATTTAAATATTTGTTGTTAATAAAATTGTTAGTAAAAATGAATCTTCCTATGCCTATCCTGATCAAATTTAAAACTGTTTCGAACACCCATTTTGGTAACATTTAATATCAAGTTAGCCTTTAGTATATTTAAATATTTGTTGTTAATAAAATTGTTAGTAAAAATTAATCTTCCTATGCCTATCCTGATCAAATTTAAAACTGTTTCGAACACCCATTTTGGTAACATTTAATATCAAGTTATCCTTTAGTATATTTAAATATTTGTTGTTAATAAAATTGTTAGTAAAAATGAATCTTCCTATGCCTATCCTGATCAAATTTAAAACTGTTTCGAACACCCATTTTGGTAATATTTAATATCAAGTTATCCTTTAGTATATTTAAATATTTGTTGTTAATAAAATTGTTAGAAAAAATTAATCTGTCTATGCCACTACTCGAAATACAACCCCAAACAAGAATACTACGTTCACCATGTTTGAAAGTCGCTCGAAAATTTTCTACTTTTAACTCAGTATTCACCTTTCTTCGGACCATAATTCGTCCATTTGATCGAGATGCATTAAATTTACTTTCGTTTGCAAAAATTACGTTATTCCACCATTTTTGCTCTTTGCAGACAATTTCCTTAGCGAACTCGTTTCTTTCTATTTATTTCATTGATGAAGGGACTCTTGCAGGCAATACGATCATTATAACCGGTTTCTTTGAACAATCGTCGGATAGCTCGTTAAAAGAACATCTCAGCTAATTTTAGAGCACTTAAGGAAAGATCTTTTTTAACTGTTCCACCCTGAAAAAAGAATCGAATTGGTTTGATTTACGTTTTTCATTTAGTAACTAATTGAAAAAAAATTTGCAAAATTTACCCATTTTTTGACGTTTCAGAGTGGTGTCCACCATTAACTTCGCCTTTCAATGCTACCATGTACTCGTAATGTTTGTAAACAAAACGTGTATCTTAGATTCGCGAATACTTAGAAAACGTGCAAGTGTTCGAACATTCTTGTAACGCAATAATGGCACATCTGTTCGGTTATTGTTAATTATTATATAATGTTTGTAAGATTGTTAAAAAGAAATGTATATATTTCATAACTCTAATAAATGACTTATCACATGGAAAAAGAATAAATTGACTTTATGTATAAATAATTAAAATATAAAGAAATAAATCCATATATACTCTACTGTCCGAATATTTTCGTTACTCACCGTACCTATAAATACAAATAAAATATGTACATATTTAATGCGTAATATATGCGCATTTATTGCGCTATATATTCGAGAGATACGGAATTCTTAACCTCGGTTTTAATCCTTGTTTTGGTATAGATAGTGTATCGAGGTTAGGTGCAGTAACAACATTATGACCGCACCTTTTATAATAAGTGCTCGTGCAAGTCTGATTGGACCTAAATTATACCTGGGTTGTGTCTCCGTTATTTCTAAATTCAGCCCGAGTTGGATCCAGATTAGATTCCAGCGAAAGATTGAAATTGGTATACTCGATGGACCTAAACTAGAAGAAAACGAAGAAGACTCGGCTGAACTCTTGAACTAGCACATTCGGGCAATTACTTAAATCTCTCGATCAAATGTTTCAGGCTTGAGAATTAATCGAGCACTTGAAATTGAACTCTTGTATCGCTTAAATTCCCCGGACCTTGAACTCAAAACCTTCGAACCTCCGAACAGTTGAATCGGTTATATTTAATGGGCCGTATCTCTTCTATTATCGTTCGATTATTGTCAATTTACATCGACAATCGCGCACCATGGCCCCAAAGTCCAGTTCACGATTTTATTTACGTACCGAGCGAAAATATCGGACGAACGGGTCCTACGTTCTGCGGTTAATGCGTGTGTCGTTATTAGCGGACAATTTAAACGCCATTAGTGGCACTCATCTACGAGAACTGGACGGTTTAATCGAGTAGCGATTTTCCACGAGGGTTATTATAACGCAATCTATTTAATGTCCGTTTTAACGACTAAGGACTCGCACGAAATGGATTTAAGATGTTTACAGACGATTTAACGAAAGACGCGGCTAGAGCTACTGGAATCGATTAGAGGTGTTCTGAGGAGTGTGTATTTCTCGGTATGAAACGGAAACGGGAACGTTTCCAGGCCTGAAACAAAATCGTGCGGTAAATGGCGTCATCAAACAGTAACTGCTTTCGGCGTGCAATTCTCTCTCTGCATGCGCGCGCGCGCACGCGCGATACCGATCAACTTTCCACGAGATCATTCCACCACTGCTGTTCCGAAAAGCGGTTCTCGGACGTAGAACGACCTTGGCTCGCTTCGTACTCGCGTCACCTTCAGCTAGGAGCACGTTTTCCTGCTCGCTCGCGTCTAAGTACCTTCTGTCTTTCATAATCGGCGGGTTATTCGCCTCGAAACTTCGCAACACTGTGACTAATATCGACTGTTTCTTTTTTCAAGTCTTTATTAACGAACAGTACGGATTCATTATAGTCGATGACTCTTTCGAAACGTTCTACCGTTATACGTACCCTTTGTACGATTGGCGCATCGCTACTTAAAAGCGAATCCGTGTATTTTTGTAAGTACTTCGCACACGTAATCTTTCCCCATTTAGACTATATTCGCTTCAGATTTGCCTTTGTGTTTACTTTCTCTTATAAAAACTACTAATAGCATATCGGTGTAACCTAATAGAACTATTATAACCTAAAAATTGAAGTGTACTTGTAGAGGGAAGATATCGCAGTAAAATGATGAGGGCAAGTATAGTTTACTCGATGTAAACATTTTGATCTCTAATCGGGAATTTCTTCGGTATGTAAACATTTATTACGTAACTCAATAGAATTATTATAACCTAAAAATTGAAACGTACTTATTAGAAAGAAAATATCACAGTAAAATGGTGGGACCAAGTCTAGTTTATTCGACCTAAACATTTTGACATTTGACATTTTTTGTTGACATAAAAGATCATTATTATACCTTACAATTACAAAGTGTTTTAGAAATACATGTTCATACTTCAGGGAATAAATTTACGAACGAAGGTAAGTAAAAAATTTTGTATGAACGTATGTTATATGTTCTCTAGTTTTCGAGTTTCGGATGATTAAATAAAATGTTTAAAATGTCTGCCTCGTCCTTTAACATTTCTATTTTGGGGCTGTTTAAAATCTATTTTGTATTCGAAGAAAGGCATAACTCGACAACTAAGAAATATAAAACATACGTTCATATGACATTTTCTATTTATCTTAGGGAACAGATTTATGTTCTAAAGTATAGATACGTATTTTTGAAACACCTTGTAATTGTGACGTTAATAATGGTCTTTTATGTAAACAATCAATTTTTATGTACCCAAGAAACCTCTGATTAGGAATCTAAATGTTTATATTAAATAAACTATATTTGTCCACACTATACAGGACATATGTTCATATGATATTTTTTATTTATTTAGTCTGTAGATTCACTTCCAGAAGTATAGGCGTGTATTTTTCAAAAACACCCTGTATAACTTAGTATGAACTAGCTACGATAGTAACCAGGCTGTTTACTTCGTCATTAAGACTATCTCTAACGTACCCTAATTCTGATACTACGTTATTTTATGGTTAGTAAAAGAACGGAAATATATACAAAAGTGTGAGTTGGATCGAGAACTTGTGAGAAAGGAATTGGTTAACTAGTCCTCTGTTGTCGAATACAAGAACTACCGACAGAATATCCTTTAATATCTTATTCACTCTGCAAGTATATCTTCGATTCGAAATGGTCTCTAAATTCTAACATTGTCAATGGAAATTAACCTACCGTGACTACCGATCTAAAAAAAAAAAAATTTGAATTAAAATGGAAGGATATGTATTCTTTACCGCTGACTTGAAGTCCTGTGGCAGGAATGTGAGAAAAGTGGAGAGGGTACACCTATTCTAGTTCGTTATTCGTCGCGGTAGTTACAGACACATGTGGATTGAGTGACGAAGAAGATAGTGAGATAGAGACAGATAATAAGAAACACGTGGCAGACAGATCGCCATTGGCGTAGATGCAACATATTGCTATTATACAATAATTGTATTTAATACAGAGCAACGATTTTTGCTAGTTTTTTACAATATGCTAGGAAAACATTGGTTACACAATTATCCGTAGAAGTAAATAAAATTCTTTTTAAGAACAAAAATAATTCAATACAAATTTAATTTAGAAATAAATAAAAATGAATTTTCATTAATTTCAAAAGAAGTTATACACAATGTGTGGCACATAACAATCGCCTCGATTTTTCAGGTATTTCCAATTGTTTGATAAAAAGAATGTTTTGTACAAAAGTTAATCGGTTTCTGGTCAGCTACAAATTTAGATATAAAAAAGCTTTTCTTGGTAAATATTATAATAGCTTTTACGTGTTGATGTACGGACAAAATATATCCATAACATTTTTAAAAAGACGTGTACTTTTCTTTAAGAAAAAACAATTTTCTAACTTTTATTATTCTGTTCGCCCTATATTTCTTATATGCGATAATAGTAATGTTAAATTTCAATACCTTTTTTGTGGAAAATGACTATGAGTCGTATTGTGTCATACGAAATATTTGATTCCATTAAGGATAATTAAGTATATTTCAAAATCATCTTTATTACTCCACCTGTGGAAAAATTGTTAATATCATATAATATTCTTTTTTATATTAAATAACTCTTACGAGATAAAACAGACGTTTTATGCATTAAATATAAGCGTAAACGAAACCTCTGGTAGTTTATAGTTTCCAAGCTTCATATACATATTGAATTAGGGACACAATTGAAATCTATGCCTACTACTATGGGAAAGGGCGTGGCTAAGGTTCAGAAATATGGCTCAGGTGGGGATGGGCGGTTCAATCCCTCTTTGCCCCTGTGCAGTCCCTCGAGACTTCAATTCAGCGGAAGACAATACATAGGAGAAGGAAACTTCGAAACCACGGAAACGAATAATTTACAAGTGACGAGTTTGTTCAGGCTTCGAAGGAGCCCAGAAAGAAACGAACTCAAGGTTTGCAACACCCTTGTGCGCACTTCCGGTTTACAGGGTGCATAAATCTCCGAACCCTGGGCTCCCAAGGCACGCGTATTGGTACGTTTAGTGGGCAACACGCTGGGTAACAGTAAAAATAGACGTTACCGCCGAATTTGCATATTATCTCGGACGACCGTTCGTATAAATAATAAGTAAAGTACGATCGAGTCACGAACCCAGCGCAAAACGGAATTACGAAGTTGCTCGACGTGGCTGGGACGTGATTCACGACGCTCGGTAGCCACTGCGGTCGGCAGAGTTATTGCCATGGCGAATTGATAGCGAACAGAGAGTGTTTAAGCCCCCTGATTAGAGGCCTTGGGGGATTTAGCTAGGTATTCTTGGCCAGTAAACGAAGCCTTATCTTTTACCGACGGAACAACAAAACATTCGACAGAAATTACGAGACACGAGAACGAGGTGAGAGCGCCTCGTTAAGGTGATTTCAAAACAGAGTTAATGGAATCAAGGTTAAAGACAATCAAGGTAATCGACAAGTTCGATTTCTTGTTCCATTGCATGGTACAACTGTTCAGCTTTCCGATACGCTTCGTTTTTCAAAGGTTTTTTGAAGGTTTTCGTTATTTCTATGATAATTGCGCGAAAGCATTCAATCGCATACATATTTCGTGGAAAAGAAAAACAAATAAAGGTTATTTATATAGGCGTTTAATAATAAAAGTTATCTTCGATAACTTCGGTGTTTTATCTTCGATAATTCGTTAGAGGCTTTCCCTTCTCGCTTATATCTACGCACAGTAATGTTTTATTGCTTTTTTTTTTTGACTGAGCGATACATCCTGAACGATTTCACGGGTTATGGGATTTTCTCGTTTGAAATTATTCGATTGCATCGGAAGGATCGTAATACACTTTATCTTTTCATTAAACGCCCAACTGTCGATGGATTTCTCAATTTTTTACCGTATAAGGACGAACACGAGGACTGGGAATTAACAATTTTGCGTAAAGGGTCGAAGCCTTTGCGACCACTCGATAAAAGGAAATTTCCAAAGGAAAGAATTGTCCACTGAAATTAGAACCGATATAGTTACCACGTCTACTTTGCGCCAAGAAAAATTCTCACTGAGAATTATTGCAGTGCAATAACACATAAGGGGATACGAAAAATGTGACTCACTTCTGTCTCGGGAATGCTTAGGAAGGCCCGAACTAACAACCAAAAAGAAAAGATTTAAGAATAACCGTGATATTCGAGAGAAATAGACGACTCGAAGCTTCAGAAATTCAAGTAAATTCGAATACTAGCCATGATACTCCATTATCCTTGGGTACCTTGGTAACGCATAGATTAGTAGCTGCTGGATTGCACGGTCGAGTTGCAGCACAGAAACCGCTTCTTAAGCCGCAAAACAAAAAGAAGAGGTCCCAATGGTCGAAGAAGGATGAGAAAAATTTGGATTTAGAATTACGGAGGAGTATTCTATCGAGTGACGAATCGATATTTCAATTATTCGGTGCAAACGGACGAGTTCTCGTACGTCGACGTAACGACGAAAGCAATATGTTACTTACTAAGTTTTGTCGTTCGATACGAAACGTTTTAGGTTCGTCATTTTATTTTTCTAAAGATGGTGCTACTGTTTGATGAACATGTGTGAAATTTCATGTAGATTTGTTGACTAATTCGTATATTTATAGTTGTTCAAAATTAAAGTGTTACAGTACTCTTTTTAGTACCTGGTATAGATACTGCAACAATGTATCGTGTTCACAACTAAATATGGTGGGAGTTCGATCCTTATTCGGGGATGTTTTTCCTTTCGAGGAACCGAAAATATTGTAAAAATTAATAGCACATTAAACAAAGAGACGTACAAAAAAAGATACTTGAAGAAAGAACGATACCGTTGAGTCAACGATTAATTGAACACAACTTCCGTTTGCAACGAGACAATAACTCGAAACATGATTCGAAGTTTTGTGAGGAGTATTTACAAGGAAAATAAGCGGAGAGAATATTAGGTATCATGCTTTGGCCATCTCAGTTATTCGATCGTAATTTCGTTGATGTGTTAATTGGAGAGAGATGTGAGAAGATGCGAGCCAGTACTTAAAAGATTCCTTTGAGAATGATTAAAAAATAGTTGAAGGAATATGCAACAGAAACGATTAGAAAGCTAGTAACGTGGATGTCGAAAATATGTAAAATTCTCGTTAAAAAGAAGAAAGGCTACTTCGTCGAAAGGAACACAGTACAGTTTAAAGGAATAATTTTAAATAAATATATCTGATAATTATCTTCATTGTTGTTATTTCATCATTGTTGAATACGTATGTAATAACTTGTCAAATATATAAAAGCTGAATCATCCATTGGTACTTTTTCAATTACAAAAGCTAAGATTCCTTCTCATCCGATAAACAATCAGAAACTTTTAAGAGTTACGTAGTCGTACTAATTGGAAAACGAAAGTGGTGTTGTTTATATCAAACTTTATTTGTTCAAATAGAATTAACAAAACGAACAGTTTGTTTCAATATTTTCGGACCCCATAACTTTTTGTTTACTAAATTACACAAGTATTATAACTATGTAAAATAATTTTTCCATATTTTTTATATCATTTATAATATATTAAATACTGCCTTCTTGTCGTATTTAATGAACTTTATATTACTTAACCGTAATCGATAATGTCAGAGGGGAAGCTAAAGTTTCCTGAAAATGTTCATTTACATTGTGTATTACATGTTCGTTTACTTATTTCAAGAATTCTTCATACACTTTAACTTGTGTCGTATAGCTTTTATTTTCTTTCTTCGATACAATATTCGAAAAAAACTCATTGTTTATATGATATGTGAAATGTTATCTCTTCGTGCTATCTTTAACTATAATCGATGTATCTCAGACAATAAAGAATATACAGAAATTTGCAAACGATTGCTACGTCTCTTAATTTTTTTCAGTAAGTGTACATCGCATCCTTATTCGGGGATGTTTTTCCTTTCGAGGAAGCGAAAATATTGTAAAAATTAATAGTACATTAAACAAAGAGACGTACAAAAAAAGATACTTGAAGAAAGAACGATACCATTGAGTGTACGATTAATTGAACACAATGTCCGTTTGCAACAAGACAAATGGAACAAAGGACAACGCGTAAACATTATATGCGAGGAGGCATTAGTCTCTATGAAACGTTCGGATAATAGAATATCCATATAATAAAACGTTCGGATCTCTTCCGTATTTAACATTTTGTAGACTGTCGTGCAAATTTTCGAGAAAATAAAGTCGCGAGGTACCACCCCGAACCTCGTTTTGACTAAAACTGGAACAGAAATCAAATTCTGAAAATTCTACTCAAAGTCCAATCTTCGAATCAGCTAGCAATAACCAATCATAATATTGAAATAGTACGAAATTGGAGAGGTCGGTTATCAGAAACTAGGTGTCCTTAAATACAGCTAAGCTGTTCTATCGTAACGTAAACTATATTCAGTGTTACGAGAAAGAGGTGCAAAATTGGAGAGGTCGGTTATCAGAAACTAGGTGTCCTTAAATACAGAAAAGCTGTTCGATCGCAACGTAAACTATATCCAGTGTTACGAGAAAGAGGTACAAAATTGGAGAGGTCGGTTATCAGAAACTAGGTGTCCTTAAATACAGGAAAGCTGTTCTATCGTAACGTAAACTATATCCAGTGTTACGAGAAATAGGTACAAAATTGGAGAGGTCGGTTATCAGAAACTAGGTGTCCTTAAATACAGGAAAGCTGTTCTATCGTAACGTAAACTCTGTCCAGTGTTACGAGAAAGAGGTTATAAGCTTGGATATGCACGATCACGGGATCAGTTTCTGCAGATACGAGGTTCGAAACGTTTCAAGGATCTCTCCACTGTCTACCGGCACGTATGTTCGCTTAACGATCTTTAATGGCTCTTACATAGGACGATACAATTATCTTGTTAGGTCTGTTGTTGTCTTCGGAGACACAAAGGTGTCTGGTAATCTGGTTGGTCTGATTGAACGTAATCGAGGTCAGGAATCAACGTTCAAGTTCTGTGCATTGAATCGTTTTTGCACTTGGCGATGGTATATTTACATGTCAGCGTAATACCAGCTGAATCTCTCTCGACGTAGCAATTGTGGAAACGCTAAATTAATCGAAATATTCAACAACCACGAACAAACGCGAACAAACAGCTCCGTAGTCAACGACAACCTAAGTGGCAACGCTGCATTAATCCCTTTGCACTTTCTCTTCGGTATTGACAAACCTCCATTAATTCGGATCATCGTAATCTCTCAAGGGGTACAGGTTTCCCAACAGCGAACAAATCGAACGGAGCGAACACTGACAATTTGAATCCGCAAGCGAGGGATTTGAAAAAAAGGACCACCGTAACGATGGAATACGATCGCTAGAGAAGATCGGTACCGATCGATAAACCCAAGTACGTTTCGTTGTGGGATCGCACAGTGATCCAAATAAACCTTCCAGCATCGACACAGCTGTGAATCCTCGGCATTGGTATCGGCTACCTCCTTCACGAAGAC
Organism: Ptiloglossa arizonensis; assembly: GCF_051014685.1. Taxonomy (NCBI): domain Eukaryota; kingdom Metazoa; phylum Arthropoda; class Insecta; order Hymenoptera; family Colletidae; genus Ptiloglossa; species Ptiloglossa arizonensis. The sequence continues at coordinate 7,949,294 of NC_135048.1, read as the reverse complement.
GTATGGTTGCTTAACGATCTTAAATAGCTCCTCCAGTTACTCATATGTATTCCTTAGGGCCGTTGCGCAAGCCTTGTCTCCTGCTCGGCTCGTAGCTTCTCGCCCTTCTCTCCTTTCTTCCCTGCCCTCGCCGGTCTCACGTGATCCAGGATACCTGAACCGTGATGCGAGATGTATTCTAACTTCACCGGCGCGTATGAGCGCGCCGGTACGCGCGCTCGATTAGAAATTGGTTCACTTTCGTTTCCAGCCGAGGCTCCCGGGTCTGTCGACTCGCTCGATTCGATTCAGAGCGTGCAACGTTAGCCGAGACTTTCCCAACTCGGGCGACGAGATCGCCGTTTTCGGTAAACGCACGCGACGTCCTCCTCCGACTGCCCTGATCCTCGTAGAGGCTACAAAAGGATACATCTTGTTATTCTTATTCGCCGCGTTTTATACCCACTGGATCGACGCTCGAAAGAAATGAGCCAGTTTTTGTCGCTTACTTCGGTGCAACCGTTCTTCGAAACGAGCGACAAAGTTGGTTCACAGTCAGTCGCGATGTTTGAGCATGGCTGGGATGTGGAATGGTACTCGTTGGAACACGCTGGTATCTGTTTGGGAACAATTTGCCGATTATTGCTTCCAAACTTCATCTCAATATTGGAAGGTGTCGGTGAGTACGGGATGTTTTAAACGAAAGGTAGGGGGAAACTTTTGTGGTGAAGTAGCGTTGGAGCGTGTTGAACGAAGCACATGACTAATTAAGGATTCAACCATAACGCAAGAATAAAAATTCCACGACTGCTTTTGGTCGTATAGAAGATATCGTATTAGATCGTATAAAGAGAATAGCTCATTAACGAAGGATCAACGAGATAATAACTGTCAGGGTTAGTCAAATAATAAATGTATATATGTAGTAAAATATTCAGGGAAGCAGACGAGCTAAAAGTATAATTATGAAAATGTAGCGATCCAAACTAATTTAGACCTAAGCTTAAGATTGTGGTAATATGTCTAATACGAATAGTTTCTCATGGTAGTGTCAGTTCAACTGTTGGAAAAGTTTGCAAATACTTTTGAATAAAAAAGACTTGTTTAAATATTGTTTTTCGATACGACGATTATTCGAAAAACATCTGCGAACGATGTTTCGCAATGATAGATTTGTACCTTGAATGCTTGAGCACACAGATAGAGCTAATGTCGAATGTGTTACACAATTAGGCATCGTTTGTACCTCATGTTTTGTTAAAATAAAATATAGTAGATCTGCCTTTCTGTAACCTCACTTTTTTCATAAATGAAACGTAGCAACTACAAGATGGAGTTGTACTTCTTTAAAAAATAGAATAATATATTTTTCTATTAGGTGGATAGATTTTATTGTTATTCTACTTATACAAGTATTACTACTACTACTACTATTATTATTATTATTATTATTTTCTTTTTTACATTTCTATGGATCATTTCGCTGTATTGCATTCTTTTTTTTGTCTATGACTCTGTCAGAACTCTGTAAACTCCTAGAATTTAAGTACAATAATGGCGGTTTGTTGGAGCGTAAATAATTATCATTCTATAAGTCAATGCCCCTACAATGTTTTAACATAACTGGAAAACTTTATTTTCAAATATTTGTCTTTTCATGATAAAACATTTCAAATAGATACTATTGGATTGTTCGGAAAGTCATTTCGTTTTCCAAAATGGAGAATATATAATTTAATAAAATGTTTATACACTCTAAAAAAGTCGTGTTTCGTTTTCACCAAAAAAAGAAACGAAATGACTTTCCGAACAAGCTAATAGATATGGTTCTAATATGACTAAATTAGCGAAAATAATTTCTCAACACTTGTTATACAATACATATTAAATATACTTAAATTTGATTTAAATTTATCGATTTATTTTACAACAATTGAACCGTGAAAATTATTTGACTATAAATTTATCAAATAAAGAGTATTTCCTTGTCCGTGATATCTGAAAGTTAGGTTATGTCGCTTCGGTGCATCAAACGATGCAAATGGTACAATTATTAATTCCCGATGTAGACATATTTTTTTTTACTGTCGTCTCGATTCTTCTCAGATCGAAGGCTAGCTCCTGTTTTCCACGTGGTTCGTCGCGAAGCCTTCGAAGAAAGCCTGTCATCGGTGGAAAGTTTGTAAAAATTTACGGTTCAGAAGGCAAACTGTGCACACGGTTTTCATTAACCTACTTGATTCCGGCAGACCTCAATTGAGATCCGAGTATGCCGATCCGGTAGACCTCGATCGAGCCTTTTACCTTTCCATCGCGCACGTTGATGAGCAAAAGCGTAATATCGCCGAGCTCTCTGTCTAATTTCATCGCGCTATTTTCACTCGGTTTTAAACGAAGGCATGCGTTTCTCAATTAGAAGCGATTTTTAATGAGAAACACCAGATAATCAACACGGGCGAACAGCTTTTATCAATTTTTCTTATTATTTACTTTTACGAGCATTCCAGCACTGGGAGAATTATCCACGAATGGAAAAGGTCCCACACTTCTTTCAATCACGTTTAAATAGACTTTAATAAGAATGATTATCTTCGTAAATCGTCCACTTAACGTTTTCTGCAAATAAATTGGATAGGATATAATATAGTCGCTCGTGTTCATAGTGTGACCGGTTTTACAGGAGTTGAATATAGCTGGGAGCATGAGAATTTTATCCCGGAGGGGCGGGGCCACGCAGCGTAAGGAACCGCCTCTCGAACTCTTCCCATGTCTCGACCCCGCCCAATGACGTATCTGGGCGTGTCTAACTTTAGATTTGCACTTCTGGAAGCTGTCCAAGGTCCATATCTATGCGATAGGACAAGACATTGGCCAAAGTTGTTCACAGATCTCGTTCGGTAGTGCATATCGCAACAACGGGATTAGAAAAGCTCGTTTATTCAGGGCAAATCATTCATTCAGATACTACACTTGAGAAATTCGTATTGCACATTTTCCAGTGACTTTGTGCTCGATTCAGTCTGGCGATTTTAATTTTGAATCGTATTCAGCACGATGGAAGATAACAATACGACAAACGGCTTGTTAACTAATTAATCGAACGCTAATCGCGCTGCGTAACAATACGCTCAAGGGATGTTCGTGTTATCTCGGGGCGAAGATCTTGTTTCCACGTTTGTTTCTCGATCACAACACGGATAAGAATTTCCTCGCGATTTTTGCAATCGGCGAACATTTCTAAATCCTTTTGAACTCGCAGAAAGATTCTTGATTAAAAAAATTGCTAACATCCACCGAAGTTCACAATCGAAAGCTTGTAGCTGCGATCCCACAAAGAGATTTAGTTACAAATAATCGGTCGCAAAACATTTACCCCGAGTTTTTCTGATTGGACGAAGATACGAAGTATTAATACAAAGTTCTCGATCGCGATTTTCACCGCGCGGCAAGACTTTCGCTTATTACGTTGTCCGTTCTCGTTTTTCTTTTGCGTCGCATTATTTAGTATTTCAGAATCGCGTGATTTGAATTAATTGAACTTCCGCGATTATTCGGCTCACTCTACGTAATCACGTCTGAGCGGTGATTATGCACGCCTGGAAACAGCGCATCCTGAGATACAAAATATTCATTGGGTTAGAAACACGTTCGTCCCTCATCGGCGAAGAAATTCAAACGAAAAATCGATTTAGAGTAATAAATTAACCAGACGTATTAGTGTGAAATACTGCTACCAAATTTGTATTATCAAGTATCTTAATTTAATTACATATTCATAAATTTCATTCATATGTGGCAATTGGTGTCAACTTTATCGTGTAGATAGTCGAAATTTTTGTTGTTAAATATTAAATTAACAAAGTGACGATAATTAACCTAGAAAAGCTTATCATCGAAAAACTAATTATAATTTCTTTCCATTGATTGTTGGGAGTGAATATAATATGTAACATTTATATATGTAACATTGTTTATATGGTTGACGATGTTTAACGACCTTTGAAAACAAAGAATGGATCTCGATTATTGTTCTGTGGTTAGAACGAAATCAATTGGCCGTTTGAGATCACCGAGGACCCAGCCCCACCATACGCAAGGCTACGCCCACAATAGCGTTTGATCACGCCCATCGCACCCTCGAGTAACTCCCACCGTTCCATCCTTTGTTTCTTTACAAACACACGCTTTCTCTTAAACAGTGAACCAAGATATTACGGTATAAAAGAAGGAGTCGTACATAATATGCAATCAAGTTTTTCTCCATGCATCGCTAACTACTCTTTCCCAATTCAAACCTTCGTTTTCTATCGCGTACATTGCGTTACTAGCGTACAAAAATTAATATCGTTCCTTTATTTATCGGGAAGAATGTACGCAAATCTAGTTCAAATTAAGCTACACCGAACATATGCAGTACATATTAATAGACTTGTTAGACGAAACACTCGATAGATCATTAAAAATCTTCTTTGAACTCTTAATACTCGTGGTTCAGAGTTAAGCTAGAGTCGTAACTTGCCAACGAGCAACAAGAGTCAATATTGGTTAACACCAAGAAATAAAGGGGTCAAACGATACAATCGGCGGAAGTTGGGGGTAGGTATGTTCGATTAGGTGTGTACAGACTTACCTATTATCATCGAAGTTAAGCTATATTGATCATCAACGGTGCTTGTTAGACGAGTGACTCATCAACAGCTCTTGTGTTCCATTGACACTGCCGGCTCGAAGCAACAGTAGCGGATGCTAGGTCAACACCGAGAAACAACCAGGCAAACAATGTGGAATTTAGCGGTACTGTCGTATCTAACGGTCATAGCAATCAATCGAATCCACCGATTATTACGAGAAAGAGAGAAACAGTGCAGCCTTCCCCGTGTCATCCTAATGGAGATGAAAGAACAGAATGGATGGAACTCGATCGAGATGAGCGTGCATATGCCTCGTTGCGAACATGACTCGGTGCTATTCGTCCGTTTCTTCGTTCCTGGGAACTGGGACGGAATGGCAATTCCTAGATGCATATCTCCGTTATAAAAAATGGTAAACGATTTCATTGACGGAAGAAAGCCAGGGCTGCCGTGAAAATGACGAGAATCGTGCGGGGACCCGGGGAGAAGTGAATTATGATGGTCCTTCGCAGAAAAATCATCGAGAAACGTGAGCAAACAGTTTACCCACGTTCTTTCGTGGCAATAGGTCTCCTCGTGGCGTCTCTGTAACCGATCGAACGACACGAGCACTGAAACGAGCCTGAAAAGACGACTGGTCCGCGTTCGAGGCTCGTCTCGATCGGCATCGGACCTCTTCGACGTTAGATAACACCACTTTGGTCCGATTGGTACACCTTCGTTCTCTTTTCGAGTCGTTATTTGCAGAGAAGCATCGGGGAGGGATACTTGCTCGTTAAACGTTGAAATTTCTAACGACAGAAGTACACCGAACGGGGAGAGAATCGGAAAGTTGGGTGGTAAAAACTCGGTGAAAAAACTGGCATGATTTGTGAAGTCATTCCCGGGGAAACGTGGAAAGATACTCCATCTGAAGGACTTTATTTCTGCAACGTGGTTTCCCGTTACGCGGGTCGTCCAGGAAGTACCATTTATCAATCGTACGGAGAGAAATCGTTGCCCGGCCGAATATGTAATACGTTCGTCGTGGTGTGCGTTATCATCTTTCTAGTGGGTAGCGTCGCGGAAGATTTCTGATTGAGATTAATGGATCTCGTTGGAATTGAAGAAGATTCGCGATCACCCCGGCCGGTATCGATGACATAATCCCGAAACGAAAGTTACCGCCCACACCGACGACACTTGGCAATTTCCGGTCCCGTCGATCGTGCACAACCTCGTTCCAGTCTACCCCCGTGTCGTTGGGCAGGCCGTGGTGCAACGACGACACTGAAAATTCCACGTAAACGCCACACGAATGCGCGAACCGCGGAATGGATATCGAGGGAACCTGTCGAAACGATTACGGATCGTAATGGCGGTCGTGACAGCCGTGTCCTGATTTCGCCTCCGTCTCCATCCTCCGTCACCCACGCGGATCTCACTTTCGTTCGGTTGGGCGTTGCAAAAGCGGACCATGCGCCGGGATTTACATTCGTGGCAACATCGGTGATAAAGAAACGTCGCGTTTTAACGATCGTGGGCATGGAGTTATGCCAGACCTAGTCTAAACCCAAGGTAGTCCTAGATGAGACCCAAGGTGGACCTAGATGAGACCGAATTTACGCCCAGAAGGAATTGATCGAAGCTTGGACTAGATTCGTGATCCGAGTGCAGTATGACATGATAATCGAAAGACAGAGTCTGGGTAGTGTCTAGTATAGATTTGAACATCATCTAACGCAACCTGGACACAGCTCTGGGACCATACCGGAGTCGAGCATAGTCAGTTTGATGGAAAGTTAATGTAAATTTAATGTCGAGTTAAATCAATTCGATTTGAATTAAACTCAGTTACGGCACTGTCCTAATATTGATTTAATACTTATCACAAATTTAGCATATCCTAAGCGAAAGACTCGGATCTAATCCAGATGAAGTCTGGCCAAATGTGTCCTAACACAGACCTCAACCTAATTTACCCAAATTTAACGTATCCCAAGTCGAAGTTAATAATACGGTTCAATACGGACGAATATTACTGCAACGAGAACAAAAAATTACTCTCGAACGTAGGTTAATCTCAAATTTAAACCAACCGAACATAATTCCACTTACAATCCAATTAAGTCTAACGTGGATTTAGTTGTGACACAAACTGGTTAAATATGTCTTAAACTGAAACTGACCTACCCTGGTAACATATGTGCAACGAGAATGGAAATTGGTCCCAATCCTAGGTTAAACTCAAATTTAGTCTAACGTACTTTTAATTCGAACCTTGTTAAATCTAACATAGATCTAAGCCCAGATTTGATCTAGCCCAACTCTAATTTAAGAAAGATCTAACACAGATGTTATGTAGCCTTATTTCCTAGCGCCACGTAGTACCGTTTGATAGCACGCTTCTATTTCAGCTTGTAACATTGAACAGAAAAGTGTTACTCGCGTTTTACGCGGTCCAATGTTACCCAACAGCTGTTCAGCGTCATTTATGGCCTTAATTTTGTTTGCTCTTTCCATCGACATCGACCCAAATTTTCTGAGACACGTGTGGTGAGACACTTGAGCAAAGACTCGTATGGTGAGACACATGAGTAAAGGCTCGTGGTGAGACACCATTCGATTGTGATCGTTTCCCCTCGAGGTTGCGCGAGCGAATTCTCGGCCAGTTTCAGTGGTCATTGGCTGGCTCCATCAAGATAAACGCGTCACGTGTTCACCGCGTCGTCTTATTGGTTCAATTTCCTTTTTCTCCTTTATGTCTAAGAACTCGCGATACCAGGCTCGCCTGCGTGCGAAACGCGAAACGCTACGGGGTGTGTTTCGTGGAAAAATAATAATCCTATTGGCCCGTTCATTTTATTCTAGTGTTCGTCCTTTCAGACGATCCTAAGAGACTCCGTTGTGGTTCGATGGATCGTTACATGTTCGTTGGTTTTCGCGCGAATTAACCATTCTCAGAACACTTTCGAACCAGACGTCTGCTAGTCGTGCTACATCACGCGTTATACTGTAAAACTTATCTCTCCCCGTTTTTATGCAACTTTCCAAACAGGAAACATTCGCTCTGTTCTACGGATATAAAAAATTTGTTGTCGACTGGTACTGTTTCTTATGGAACGTGCGTAACAGTAGAATGGTTGTGGTTTTAAGAGAATCTGGTGATTTTTAGGATATAGTCACTACAAGAAAAGAATTTCAAGAATGATCCGTTTAGGGACATATGTTGAGATTTGCGAGTCTATTAAACTTTAAAGTGATCGAAGAAAATAGAATAATTATATATACAATGTAGGCGATTAAAGTATAATTTCAGGATTTGATTCGGTTAAAATGTGTTATGTATAATAATACATACATACATTTAGAATCTTTAATCATTTTTTACATAGAATTTATTTGGTACGATTTATTGTAACGATAGACAAATACACATGAGCGACAATATATGTAATTGTAGGTTAGAGTTCGAGAGAATATCAATTTGCCTCGTACCCAGTGTACGTATTAATAATAAATATAACTGAAGATTGTCTAGTTACATTTTAGTAATTGTAACCATAGAACTTATTTGGTACTTATTTATTGCAGCGACAAACAAATATTTACGTACGAGCGACTATGTAATTTTAGGTTAGGTTTCGATAGAACTTTAGCGACCGATTCGGCTCCAACCCATCGTTCTTATTTTTAGCGTTCATGTAAAAATAAATATAATTTAAAATTGTCTCGTTAATGGTTTTGGTGTTAAAATCTACTTAGAATCCTAAACCTATAACCTAACACAGACCAATTGACCCAGTGTTCATAAGCCACAGTACCGAATGAGCTAAAAAAGGAAATAAAATCTGACTTTAGTGTCTAGAAGCAAAAATTGCACGATAGGCATTCACGATTGATTAATATTTTTCATGTATAGATAAGTATAGATAAAGTCGATACATGAAAAAGATCATTTCAATACGAGAACCAGACATCCGGACCTGTAATAGGTTGTTCAATAAGTTTTATTGTTCGATAAGAAATGTCATTATTAGGTTCGCCATTTTATTTTTCTAAAGATGGTACTACTGTTTGATGAACATGTGTGAAGTTTCATGTAGATCTGTTGACTCGTTCGTATATTTACAATTGTTCAAAGTTGAAGAGTAATAGTATTTTTTTAGAATGGAAAAAGCGACAAAACTTATTGAACAACCTAATATTTTAATTTTCTTTACATACGAAGGAAATAATAGCTTGTTCAATAAGTTTTGTCGTTCGATAAGAAATGTCACTATTAGGTTCGTCGTTTTATTTTTCTAAAGATGGTACTACTGTTTGATGAACATGTGTGAAGTTTCATGTAGATCTGTGGACTCGTTCGTATATTTACAATTGTTCAAAGTGGAAGAGTAATAGTATTTTTTTAGAATGGAAAAAGCGACAAAACTTATTGAACAACCTAATATTTTAATTTTCTTTACATACGAAGGAAATAATAGCTTGTTCAATAAGTTTTATCGTTCGATAAGAAATGTCTCTATTAGGTTCACCATTTTATTTTTCTAAAGATGGTACTACTGTTTGATGAACATGTGTGAAGTTTCATGTAGATCTGTTGACTCGTTCGTATATTTACAGTTGTTCAAAGTTGAAGTGTAATAGTATTTTTTTACAATGGAGAAACAATAAAACTTATTGAACAACCTGGTATTATAATTTTCTTTACATACGAAGGAAATACTAGCTTATTCGATAAGTTTTGTCGTTCGATAAGAAATGTCACTATTAGGTTCGTCGTTTTATTTTTCTAAAGATGGTACTACTGTTTGATGAACATGTGTGAAGTTTCATGTAGATCTGTCGACTCGTTCGTATATTTACAATTGTTCAAAGTTGAGGAGTAATAGTATTTTTTTAGAATGGAAAAAACGACAAAACTTATTGAACAACTTAGTATTTTTGTCGTTCGACAAAACTTATTGAGCAACCTAGTACTATTCTGTTCTATAAGTTTTATCGAACGACAAAACTTATTGAGCAATCTAGTACTCTTCTGTTCTCTAAGTTTTATCGAACGACAAAACTTATTGAACAACCTAGTATTTCGGAACCAACTCGCTGCCGAGAACGTTAAGCTTTACATAAGCGTGGTATCAAGAATAGACATTATTTCAGTGTACTATAAGTCGCACACCGCTCGCAATCTACCAATCTGCTTCGAAACAGGATGTTCAATTAAATTTCGCTACGCGAGCGCGAAACATCTGGATGAAACCTTGCATCGGCGAAGAGTCATCGTACAGGGTGTTTCAAAAGATAATCAGATAAAAGCGAAATTAAAAGTGATTTGTTTCATTCATAATAATAAAGGATATATTTCTCTGTTCTGAGTACATGTTCCTTCGTGATAAGAAATTAAATATTTTTTGCTTTTAATAGATAGTAGAGTTCAATAATAGATTATGTGCAGATAACAATGTCTGATAATAATAGAAAAGACATGCATTCCCCGTAATAATAAATAGGATATTTCTTCACTCATGGTAATAAAGAATTTATTTCTCTGGTCTTAGTACTTGTTCCTTCGTGACAAGAAATTAAATATTTTTTGCTTTTAATAGATAGTAGAGTGCAATAATAGATTATGTATAGGTAACAATGTCTGATAATAATAAAAAAGACATACATTCCTCGTAATAATAAATAGGATATTTCTTCACTCGTTGTAATAAAGAATATATTCTTCTATTCTTAGTACTTGCTTCGTCGTAATAACTAATTAAACATTTCTTTGCTTTTAATAGATAATAGAATGCCATAATAGATTATATATAGGTAACGGTGTACGATAATAAAAGAAAAGACGCACCTTGCTCATAATAATAAATCCAATATTTCTTCACTTATAGTAATAAAGAATATACTTCTTTGGTAATAACAGTGTGTAGTTTCACTCGTAATGAGAACAAAGCATTTTATTGCTTACAGTAATCGATAAGAGGAAATTATGTTTCCCTTAAAGTAATTATTTTTGCTGATAACAATAAAAAAGAGATTGCCCCGTTCAGAATGAAGAAAACATTTTACCGGTAATAGAGCCCGCAATCGTAACAACAAGGAAGATATTTCTTTACTTACAATAACAAGTTGTTCGTAACATTAATCAAAATGCTTCTTCACTCATAATTGTCGTTTTACCCATAACAATGTGAAAAATATTTCTCCGTTTCATGTAATTACTCGCTCACGATGGTAAACAAGGCATTTATTCGCTCATACTTATTCGCACATGGTTATTCGCTCAAATTAATCCGTTGCTCGTAATAACGAAGAAATTTTCTTGCTCATAACGATCGGATTAATAGTTACGTTTCTTTAAAAGGTTAACCAATTTCCGATTGTATCGTTTCATTACGCTTTCCAGCCTCTTAAAATGTACAATTATAATGCAGCACGACCCCAATTATGCGAACACCGTTTAACCTCTGATTATCAGAACATCGTTCAATTAAATTAAAACCACGATAATGACGATATAACGGGATATTATTCGACATCATCCGGCAGTAAAGTTTCGACGGAATTAACGAAAACGTTGAAAGAATCGATGAACATCGTAAAAAAAGTTCAGAGTACGACGAGGATGAATTAGAACGTCGTTCCAATGGAAATGTTTCCGCATTCGTTGGTCTGGGATCGCTTTTAAGATACCATGAAGCACGACAAGAGAATTAATTTGAAAAGATACTGGACAAAAAAAATTTAGAGAAAAAGCGAGAGAAGAGAATCGTTAGGTTCTTACGTGTGTTATTCGCTTCGATCCATTAACGTAATATTGTGTAACGAATAATCGTCTTTCTTCATCTACGGTAATTAGAACTCGACAAATAATATACCGCGAAACAAATAGCAACGAGATAAAATGTATTTTATAAATTCCTTCTGCCAAATACCCCGTTACCATTTCCACCTAACTGTTCATATCGCTGTGCCTTCATTTTGCACGTCGTTACACCGTGTACGCTTTTACTCGTATCTCAAGAAAGTACGTTATTAATTATTTGCATTTAATTATTATATCTGGCACGGGATCGTGTTATCGGAATTAATTACTCAGAAGTTAACCCGAAGGCGCTATCGTTCGATGTCTTGTTTCTGACGTCGTTAATTTCGGTAAATATTTGTAAATTGACTTAAGATCGAGATGTTTTTCTTTTTTCATTAATTCCTTAAGGATGAATGAAATATCGTAGCAGTTTCTGCGATCGTTTCGAATTTCTTTTTTTTGTTTTTTTTTTTCTTTTTGGAATTTAATCTATATTGCCAGAAGGTAGAAGAGTGCAAAAAATTCGAGAGTAGAGTACTTTCGGTTGGTTAATCTTGTTCAGAGGATTCTCGAACGAAATTTTGCTCGATAAATATTTTACATACAGTAAAATCTTTCCAACTCTGCCAAAGAGCTGTAACGCGGGAAAAAATAGCCAATAATTGAGGTTAAATTTAAAAACAGCAATTTAGCCTCATTTCGCCTTCTGTGGGGATACATGTATATATATACTGCTCACGTTTTCACTTTTCACATGTTTATTTTATATTTGTACTTTTAGAAAGGATGTGCAATATAGACATTAATAAATAAATAATTCTACAATTACACAGTAAGGACTGCCCGTATAAATATTTACTACGAGGATTTTTACACGTAGTATGCAACCATTATTACTTTATTTTTCCGAAAAGATTCACTTTACATTGAGTGAAACATTGGGAGATATTTATGTTTCTAAGTAAAGTTTGCCGAGAAAATAATAGAAAATCTACTCCTCTTCAATTTTCTTTTATCATTTGAAATATTTAATCGATGATTCGATATAATAAAAATCGATAAAATTCTGTAAACTTTTCCCAGTGAATGTTGCACCGTAATAACATTTTTACGCTAGATAATCGCGTCAAGAGAAAACAAAGGTCATCTAGGTTCCTTCACACGATGATATAATTTTTTGTATAGTACCTCGTAGTGGCTTTTACGACGAGTTCAACTACCTACAATTCAAGGTCATTCAAGGTTTCTCTCAGGCTTTTCCGCTTACGCACACTCTCCTCCCTATCCTATCAAGGCCACGTTAAAATAACTCGTTAAATTCGTATTTTCCTTCATTTAACAGAACATCAACAAAACAGTGCACCATTCTCTTCGAAGTAATTAAATTGACCTTGAAACGACCTTTAAAAGGAGAAAGTAAAAATATCCCACCGATTATATACCGCGTGTTAAGAACAAACGCAAATTTTTCTTCCACCATGGATGTGAAATTTTTCATACCCAACAGTGAAAATAAAAAATCCTCTTTTTTTCATCATAAATGGGATAAACAATTTCTGCTTAGTATTATCAATGATACTTATATGATTTCTCGTAACAAGAAAATAATCAATCTTCATTGTTCTTATACAATAAGTTTTATCGTTTTTATCATTGTAAAAAAAATACTATGACACTTTAACTTTGAACAATTGTAAACATACGAACGAGTCGACAGATCTGCATGAAACTTTACAAATGTTCATCGAACGGTAGTATCATAGAAAAATAAAACGACGAACCTAATAATGGTCATTTCTTATCGAACGACAAAATTTATCGAGCAACCTATTATATCTTCGACAATTTCCAAAACACGTTGTCTCTTCAAGTTGAATTCTAGACATAAGATAGTAACAGATAAATTTTATCCATAACGTTAACACTTATATAACATCTATACAACTTTCTTCCTTCTGATTTTTATATTTCGTCATTTTCTCTAATCTTCTGGTCTCTGTAATATTTCTTTCCTCGTTGCCGTTCCTTTTTACGAATTTAATTCAATTCTTCACTTTTATCGTACACCAACGGTAATTATACTATTTACTTGTTTATATCCAGAAAAATGGTACACTATCTTCCGTTAAAATTCCCGCTGCCATGCTGCATTTATAATCGTCTTGAAAATCAACTATGATTATTTCATTTAATTGAATTTAATTTAATCTTTCACTTTTATCGTGTACCAACGGTAATTATACTATTTACTTATTTATATCCAGAAAAAATGGTACACTACCTTCCGTTAAAATTCTTGTCACCATGCTGGGTCTATAATCATCTCGAAAATCAACTATGATTATTTAATTTAATCCTTCACTTTTATCGTGTACCAGGGTTAAATATACTATTTACTTATTTATACCTTCCGTTAAAATTCTTGTCACCATGCTGCGCCTATAATCGTCTCGAAGATCAGCTATGATTATTTAATGTAATCCTTCACTTTTATCGTGTACCAAGGTTAAATATACTATTTACTTATTTATACCTTCCGTTAAAATTCTCGTCTCCATGCTGCGGCTATAATCGTCTCGAAGATCAGCTATGATTATTTAATGTAATCCTTCACTTTTATCGTGTACCAATGGTAAATATACTATTTACTTATTTACACCCAGAGAAATAATACACTACCTTCCGTTAAAATTCTCGTCTCCATGCTGCGTCCATAATCGCCTCGTAGGTCAACCATAAGTATCTCAAGACTCTCTACTGCGATAGTATTCCGAATATTGGACATTTTAGACCGTGCTCTGTTCCCGAACTTAAATATTTTAGTCCACGTATTTGAACGGTTGCTTATCTCTAGGCGACCGGGTATAATCCCAGAAGTTTTTCCATCTGTTCCCAATGTCCATGGGGTCCTGCGGGCATCTCCCTCTCCGTGTTAGGGCCACGTAAGTCGACCAATCGTTCCCTCCCTCGCTGGTTCCCCACCGTTCACGCTGCTCGACCCCCGAGCGGCCCCGTATTCAAAGACTTCGTCCAGCGTCTGTTGGCAGTTAGTCGCGGCTCGTCCACCGTGTAACACGCGTCCCCCACTCTGTCAGAAAAAGTGTCTTAAACCAGTGTCGCCGGATCATCCCTCGTCATAGATCCCGAACCATTCGGATAAGTAATCGCCACGGTGATCTTGATCCCATCTTATCCATCCGATCCTTCAGTGAGTGATCTCGTGGTGCAACAGATCCTGTTGGTCGTTTGGGAATTACTTCTTTGTTCCTTGGGAATTCATCGACTCTACGTCCACTTGATACCTTTCGTCCAGGTTCTAGATTACTATGGATACCCTGAGAAACCACGAGACAGGACACAGGCTACCCGTAGAATAGAGAAGACAGTCCAGAGTCTGCACCCAGAATAGAAAAGACAGTCCGGAGCTACCTGTGGAACATTGTATCTATTTGGGTTACCGGTTTCTCGATACCCGGTAGACATTGGTGGCCCATCTTTCGCGGATACCCGGTGTGTGGTACGAGAATTCAGGAGCTGACGATTTTCTTCAAGTCTCCACGGGAGAAGAAAGTTCATCCGGGAGTAGGCATTCGGCTCGAGGCAGCTAGCTATTGCCTGCCTGCCTTCCTCGATCGTCGCTCATCCCGGCCGAAGAATTTCATAATTTATCGTTGAATTTCTCGACCCCGCATATTTGTGGCGACGGAGGAGTCGTCGCTGGAGGACGAAGAGGACCCTGATCGGAATGACGTGGTCCTTTCGTGGAACGCTGACCGTCCGAACGCGTTGGCTGTAAAAACTCGCGGAATGAAAGGTGTCGCGCGTGCTGGTTTTTGGCAGAGATCGGATGGAGCAATTTCGAACTTCTGACGATTCGGCACGGACCAGTCCCTCCACGTTACTCGTGAGTAAATAGTTTCGCTCGACATTTTCGTTTACTTGGTAACTATTCGAAACGATACGATCCCCTCGATGGATTTCGGTACGGTCGTGCGGGGTTAACACTTCGATCGAGAAGTTTGTCTTTAAGGGACAGATGGTACTTGTGCGCTGTGCAATTCTGAAATGGTCTATTAGAATATTGATTACCGGTACGAGGTGACTTTATCGTGGATTCTATCGAGTGGTATTGTCACACCGATTGGAAAATGCAGGTGTGGTTCAATTCGATACTACGAAGATATACGTTGTATCGGACGTGGGTGTAAAAGCATCGAGATTAAATTCTTTGGAATTTTAAAACGGTGTTTACTTTCTTACGTCTTGAACATTGTACTCGTGGCTCGTTCTCGTCACACCGAAGGCTGCGTTAGGTGTGATTGTTGCAGAATCTTCGGATTAAATTCCTTGGAATTTTCAAACAGAGTGGTTCAACATTTATTCCCAGTAGTTCGAATTTTATGATCTCTATACCCCATGAATTTTTTAATGCACTTTAAAACAGAGGGTTCAACATTTATTCCCAGTTGTTCGAATTTTATGATCTCTATCTCCATGAATTTTTGAATGTACTTCAAAACAGAGGGTTCAACATTTATTCCCAGTTGTTCGAATTTTAGGATCTCTATTCCCATGAATTTTTGAATGTACTTCAAAACAGAGGGTTCAACATTTATTCCCAGTTGTTCGAATTTTATGATTTCTATCGCCATGAATTTTTGGATGTACTTGTATTTCGAATAACTGGTTAAAAATTGCAACGATGGTTTATCCGGTAACTCCGAAGGCATACGTTGTTATACCTCGTGTGGTTGTTACGAACTCTCAGACTGGATTCCTTAAGATTCTAAACTGGAGTAGTTTGTCCGAAGTTTATGTTAAGTTCGTATTTATCATTTTTTGGGTACTGTATTTACTCAAAGAATTCTGGTTCAACTTGGACTTCAAAGACTGTACCGAGTGTGGTTATTACCAGCCTTGAAAATAGATTTCTTGGAATTCCAAAATAAATTTCAAGTTTCTTCAGAGTCTGTTCCAAGTGTGTACATTATAGTAGGGTATTTACTCGTGAACTTAGGTTAGGAGTATTTGCCAAACTTGTTTTTGTATTCGAATTATCGAACATTTCAACGATTCAAATGTTATATATTTAAATATTGTATACACTCATCGTATATTTGCATGTTCATAGAACTCGAATAGTAAATGTTACGTGGACTGTAAATCAAGTTTTTTTTATCTTGATTGTTTTTTTTCCCTCAAAGTTCTAAGGAATCAATGAAATTGGAATAGTCAAATATTCGTTTAACGATACTCGAAGTTTATTATTCGTAGCGTTCGAATACCTGTAAAGTATTGGAATATTAAATTGTTCCAATAGTCTCAACCTACTCTAAATGCACACATTGTTGTATCGGGTGTGGTTGTTACAAAGATCGAACCCAGATTCCTTCAGAACCTATTATGTTAGTGTCTCTTGGCCGTAAAACACATACGTAACACCATTGACACTTATTTGCTGAAACTATTCTGAATAAATTTTGTTATTTTACCCTCCCTGAACGCGGAAAATTGTTCCATTGTTTGTAGACGAGAGATCGAATAGTAGTACATTGTTTTTACAATTTTTTATTGTAGTATTTATCTTACTTTGACTTTATCTCGTCTGTATCTTGTGCTTTACAAGTGTACGTAACATGCGTGTCAGATGGAACTGTGTATAATTAATAAACCCTTGAATACGGTGGAATGTTTGAGAAGAAAATTGTAGTTATTACAGAATGCCTATTCTTAGATCGGAGGTTGGAACAATAGTTTTACGGAGTTAATTGTAAATGCAGGATATGTACGTAATGAAATATTATAAAGAATTTGAAACTCACCCAATGTGAACAATATTTTTGATTCGATAAATGTCACGATATAATAACGACGAAGCTACGATCTTATAAATTCTTGGACAGGTGTGTATGCCATTTTTTTTTATGAAAGTGGCCTGTCTAAAAAATCTGAAGATATTGGATTTATTATGTACTTTACGTTACATCGAGCTACAATTTATAATTACAATATGAAAAACCATATTAGGAAATATTGATTCAGATCAATTTCGTAATGATCTGTATTTTTATCGGTTGGGAGTATCTTAATTGTGTATTGTAAGTACCCTTTCTTATTTTCTCGTATCTAAAATTCTACGTGTACTTCTTGCTCCAACTTTTACTATAACCTTGTCACAATCTTTTAAATCTATGTCAATAAAATTATTATCCTACCGGGAACAACTGAAAAACAAAGTTAAAGATCTAATAGAATAAAATGTGTACTTGTTCCGATCGTTTTAACTAATATTAAAACATTGTTATCAGCATCCTGTATAGATGAAATTATCGCGTTATTGCAAAAACAGTAAAAACACGATTGAAAGTTTGACAAAATGAAACGATCGATCGTTTTAACCGATATTAAAAGTTTGTTGTAATCAGCATTCTGTATAGATAAAATTATCGCGTTATTGCAAAAAAAGTAAAAACACGATCGACAGATCAACAGAATCGATCGTTTTGACCGATATTAAAATTTTGTTACAATCAACTTTTCGTATCGATAAAATTATCGCGTTATTGCAAAAACGGTAGAAACACGATTGAAAGTTTAACAAAATGAAACGATCGATCGTTTCAACCGATATTAAAAGTTTGTTGTAATCACCGTCTAAGTATCGTTAAAATGATTACGTTGCTTGAAAGAAATTAAAAACGTGATTGAAAGTTCAATAAAACGAACCGCGTGGTTTCGACATTATTAATTTGATATTACTGCGGGTACATTTTGCAATTTATTTAACAACAACGACATTTCGCTGATAAATGTCCTTTCTCCTCTATATTTCGTGTTTGTTGCGCGACAAATTTGTTACTCGATACTTGGATAGATTCGTAGGAAAATGCCAAAGGTGCTCCGAACCGAGAATCGAAAGCGTAATGTGGGATTTAAACGGTGCACTCAACCTTTCGATTACTTTTCTTTATGGTAAAAACACGTAACTGCCGATTTTGCATGAAATTTACGTAATTACGATTCGATCGGGACATTTCGATGCCGATAGTTTCACGGTTAAAAGCAATTGTCCCCTGAAAACTACCGTTAAAGTGATCGTGACCTCGATCCGGTCTCTGTAGATTCTGTATAGATCCGCGTTGATCGTCTATATATGACTAAACAACCGGATCGGTAACTTTTTATGAAATCGCAGAACAGACATAACCTAAACTTGACTCGAGGAACGACTTTGATTCTTACTATCGGGCTTTCGAATAGCACTCGTATGTATTTATAATGTTCCTTTGTTCTTGAATAATGTACTAGGAGCTGTTCAGTAAATAATGGACATTTTATTGCAACTGTTTTTATCAACGATTCTATATCTTTCCAAACGTAACTTAAATCAGGTCTTTGGAAACAACATCGATTTCGAAGCTTACGAAAGTTCAATTATAAACCGTACCTCGTGAACAATTATTGACCATTTTAATCGAATCGATTACGTTCAAAGTTAGAAAATTTAACGTACCTTTATCACCGGTAAATATTTCCAATTTTCGCGTCACTCTCGTCGAAATTTGAATATCGACGATGATATTCCGAAGGTGGTTCACTTTTTAAACGACACCCCGTATAACTATTTACCGTGTCTACATTTTTTTGTTTTTTTTTTTTTACTTTGCATTCAAGACATTGCTATAAACGTACTACGATATTCGCAGACTATCGACTAACGTTATTTGAAATGAATATACCCATCGATCATCGAATGTCTCTAATTTTTAAATAACAATTCGAACCAATGTCGAGGGATAACCTAGAATTTTTTTCAGTGTGAAAAACTCACTTGTTACTCAACGTATCAAGTTAATACCAGCGTGTTACTAATCTCGTAGAGCTACTGGATTTGTTCGAATCCCATTTATAATCTCACGATTCACGGATTCTGTGGTTGTTAGCGCCTGCAAACAGGCTGGCTGACACGAGGGAAGGAAAATGGAAACGGGGAGGAGGGGGATAATCGCGACGATCGGCTACAAATCTGTATAATCTCGTAGCGGATCGTAAATTCCATATTAATTCGCGGTCGTGAGATGCAACTTTGATGCAGTTTATCGCTTCGTTAGAACGTCTCACAATTGCACCAAGAGCAACAAAATCGTTAAGATGAAAAGAAACGAAACAAGAGATGCGCGTAGCGAAATCATTATAAATAGAATCGGCGCGAAGAGATGGGTGAAGAATTTCGAAACGAACAGAAAGGGAAACGATGTGGAGTCGCGCCAAGGACTTCGTTGTTTTTATAAATGGCGAACAGACGAGCGCAATTAAACAGACAATTAAACACCGAGAAGTGTGCATTCGTGCAAAATTGGAAAAAAGAAAAAGGAAAAAAAGCATGGAAAATAAGAAGAATCGAGAAAAGATGACTATTTTTTCCATTTACCGAAATGGTGGTTCGAGAGAACAGCGTTGGGTCGAGTTGCATGCTGGACGGGATATGTGCACCGTCGGTTGACAGTGATTGCTGTCGATTTTTATGAATCATTCATTTCTGACGTACAATTACGTTGCCTCGTTCTAGAAACAATTTCGAAAATGGTAATTACGTATCCGGGATAGCGAATTTAAATCTATCGCCGACTCCGCGCACGGTTACGAACCTATTAAGTCGCGAGATTTTCGATGTTTACGAGGAATCTGGCTCGCACGTGACTAACGGCAACAAAGCTGCAAGATGCACCGTAGATATTGTAAAAACGGCGTTTTAGAGTCGTGACGTAAGCTAGATATCATCTGCGGTGGATATTATAATATAATGTACGAGCGAGGGGACGACGCAATCTGCGTGACTAACGTTTCGTAACGAAACGCGGACAGATCGTTATTAACATGGGTGCTGAGCGTTTCGTTCAGGCTTGGCGCTTAAGCAACGCCTGGGGTCCTGGGTGAGAAATTGCGAAAGACACGTGATTCGCAAAGACGAGTTAGCGGTCGAATTAGAGACACATGGATTCTTAATAGTCCAATTGGGGATCCATGAACACTTTGGTAACTCTGCTCGGCGGCCACTAGTGGTTTAATTAGCGAAACACGATACCCTAGTGGTCTAAATAGGGGCACACGAACTCCTAGCAGTTAAATCGGTTACTCATTGCCACCTAGTGGTCTTTACTAGGAAAACTGGAGCCACCAGAACTAAAAGCACAAGAGAGCCTGATAGTTTAGCTACGGACTCATAGTCTCCGGGTAATTAAGTCTTACACACGGTAATTAAGGCTCGATGATTGAACAATGTCTGAGTTCCTAGGCGGAAGAATGTGTAACACATGTGACTCGCGAAGATCCATTCCTGGTTTAATCGAACACACACACTGGTAATTCTGCTACAGTAGCTACGTCCATTAGTGGCTCAACTACAGACACATGATGAACCTTTTAGTGACACGTGACACTCTAGTAGTTCAAGTAGGTTCATATAATCTAGTTGCCCAATCTGTGAACCTCTAGTAGCTCAATCAGCACCTATGATTGCTCAATTTGTGAACCTCTAGTAGCTTAATTGAGCACCTATGATTGCTCAATTTGTGAACCTCTAGTAGCTCAATCAGCACCTATGATCGTTCAATTTGTGAACCTCTAGTAGCTTAATTGAGCACCTATGATTGCTCAATTTGTGAACCTCTAGTAGCTTAATTGAGCACCTATGATTGCTCAATCTGTAAACCTCTAGTAGCTCAATCAGCACCTATGATTGCTCAATTTGTGAACCTCTAGTAGCTCAATCAGCACCTATGATTGCTCAATTTGTGAATCTCTAGTAGCTCAATTGAACACCTACGATTGCCCAATTTACCTCTGGTAGCACCTATGATTGCTAGTAGCCCTGCTGGAGAAGTTACCTTCACTGGTCCAAGCAATTTCACTAAAGAGCCTAATCAAGACTCGAGTAATATCGGTCCAAATCTCTCACCTTGTTTCACGCTCTGTTACAATGGAATCAAAGCAAAACGAGTAGATATTTCGCGAAAAAATCTCCAAACGTTTCCAAACAACTGGAAAGTATCGTTAAGTAGAAAACGAGAGAAAGGTCCCTTTATCGTTTTATCGACAAATCGAAATTTCTCGCGCTGTCGAGTTGTCTGAGGCTTAAGGGGACGCATTTGTCACGTTTGCTGTACTCGAGCTCGACTCGCGACGAACGCGCGGTACACGGATTTCCCGCGAATGACGAACCGCGTGACGAATTAACTGACTTGATCGAGGACTTTCTTCTGTTCTTGGTAACTGTTGTGCCAGCCGGCTATCAAGTTAGCATCCATGACAAAGTTGCTCGACATGCCGTGGGCGACCTATTAATCTCGTGTTTGCGTCCCATTGCGCTTAACCAGGTCGCTTACCTCTTTGGTCCTATAAATATTGCGAAGAATCATCGCGTGGGCGCGATACTTTCGCTCTCGAGTCTTTATCGCTGTCACTTTTAATTCGTTGGCTGCCAAGTCGGACTACCGATCACCGGCACACGGAAGCGTTAGATCATCCTGTTCGATAATGTGAAATCTCTTCCTGGTGAATGTTTCGCGAAGCGATAAAGAGATAAAGCTGACGGTGCGTGGACTGATCTGCTTGGAACGAAGATTAGAACATGGTACACGTAGACTGTTCTTCAATGGTGTAGCAAAGTGTGACGGGCGCAGCAGATATTATTACCCGCGAAACATCGTAAACTGGGTTTCTCGGACAGCTGGACACCACATGTGCCCCGACCTAACCTAGACCATGGCTCCTTTCCATCGTTGGTCGTTGCAACCTGATGCCTGGAAATCCCATGACACGTACAGGGTGTACAAACACCGGTCACCTTAATTTCTTCACTGTGTGGAACTATGGTACGCGTATAAAAAGTAGCCTGTTCTTCGTCACGATTCCGTACAACACGCGCCGTGTTTCCACCGAAATCGCACAATATTGATTTATCACGGTAATTGTCCGGTGCTGCAACACCGCTCGTCTCAGGAATATCAAACAAAAGTGACGAAATAATAAAATCGGTATTACGTTGAAACGAGTTTAAAGATGGAGCCAATGCAATTGCAGTGGCGTAATATACACGTGCCGAGTGTACCAAGAGGTACGAGTACCTAAGATGGTTCGATTCGGTTAGAGTCCTAGAGATTCGAGGATGACCCGTGGAATTGGACGAAGATGTTTTACAAATTGCTGTTGAGTTACAGCCAACTGGCTCAGAGGCTGAACTTAACGCTGTAAATTGGAAATGTCCCAATGGACGAACCTGGAATGAAAATTTATCATCCGGCGGAGCCGTGGTGCGGTGAAGCTAGGGTTGAAAATCTTAACAGTTATCAATCCAGTCTCCGTGGTGTTGCAACAGTGGCTACCGCTGTTGCGTAGCGTGATTTTCAATTGGACGATCGAACCGAATAAAATGGTGCGTGTTCCGAGGAGAAGGATCGCTTAGTTATCCCCCGATCAGACGATGACGTGCGCGCAGTCGGCAATTTAAAGTGCCATTTGCTTCCTGTGGAAGGGAACAACGGCCTCGTTTTCTACGTTCAACGTGCCGCCGCTAAGTATTCGCGTGTGACCGTCCTAATTGCACGATATACGACACAAGCTAATCGCTCGTAACTACACACGCTCGCGTTTCATACGTAGACACACGAGTCGTCGATACACATCCATGACGCGATTATTAACGATACGTGGCTCGACTGTCGCCAAACGGGACCGAGAGGAATACGAAACGAGCTTTGATTCATTGTTGTCGTGTTACGGTCGCCCGATGGCTCTTACTTTCTGAAAGATACGCTCGTGGTGTTTCACGAAGCTTCCACGCTCCAGAAATATTCCATTCTGAATGGAACTGAACGTCCTCTGTCCGAGAGCCAACAGGTCCGCTGCCCGTGATTTAACTTTAATCTTAAAGACCGCTTCCTTGCGAAGGGAACCAGCTTTCATTAGCCTCCGCCGAGCTTCTTTCGCAATCATTTTTTTGTCGAATGTGAATATTGTTCTCTCGACGAACAATTCTCGTTGTTACGTTAACGTTGCAGGTTCATCGTTGAACCCAGTAGTCGTCGATAGATCGATGAGTCAACAGTGAACAATGAGTTCTCGAATCTCTGAGCTTCCTTCGCGTTCATCTTTTTTGTCGAGTGTGAATCCTGTTCTCTCGACGAACAATTCTCGTTGTTTCGTTAACGTTGCAGGTTCATCGTTGAACCAGTAGTCGTCGATAGATCGATGGATCAACAGTAGACGGTGAATTCTCAAATCTCTGATGAAGCAACTAGTTAGGAGGGTAACGTACTACTCGTCGTAACGTGTCTATGAATTTCTGATGAAATTAGATAACTAACCAGTTGATCATCATTAGATATATGAGACAGTGCTGTCTCAGATCCCTGATAAAACAACTAGTCGGGACGGTAACATGCTACTGATCACAATGCGTCTATGAATTTCTGATGAAATTAGATAACTAACCAGTTGATCATCGTTAGATCTGTATTCACGGTATCGGTGCTCACCGGTCTCTGACAGAGCTTCCTGGCTGATAGAAGCTAGCTGGCTGATCGATTAGGATATATTGCTCGTAACATTAGTAGGTCTTCGGACTCTAATGAAGGTAGCCGATCGGCTGATCATCATTTCGTGTTAATCACAGTCTTACGGTGTTCTTGGATCTAGGATCAAGGTACGTACTATC
This sequence comes from Ptiloglossa arizonensis, assembly GCF_051014685.1. Taxonomy (NCBI): domain Eukaryota; kingdom Metazoa; phylum Arthropoda; class Insecta; order Hymenoptera; family Colletidae; genus Ptiloglossa; species Ptiloglossa arizonensis. The sequence goes on along the minus strand of NC_135048.1, from coordinate 7,925,176 downwards.
AAGTTTGGTCGATAGATCGATACACTACCGATTATAATTTGTCTATGGATTTCTGATGAACTATTAGATAGCTGACTCGTTGATTGTCATTACATATTCACAGCGTCGGTATGCCCTCGGGTCCCTGATAGATCTTCCTGGCCAGTAGACGAACTCTCTATGAATCATTATGCGTTCGTGGTCTTCCAATGAAGCTAAGTGGTTGACATATTGCACGTGGTATTGATCGAACTTTAGATGTCTGATAAAGGTAGCCGATCGGTTGATCATCGTTTCGTATCGATGACCGCATCGAGGTGTGTCCTCGCAAGGTACCTTGTCGGTAGATGTCAACGTACTCCACTAATCGTAAAGTATCCTCAGACTTCGACGACTCAGAGGTCGGTGAATTGCTCATCGGTAGATGTTGGTCATGGTGTCACAGCGTCTTCGGACTTCTGATGAATCTAGCTGCAATCCGTCGAAACGGTGAGATCATTTCTCAGAAAGACTCTTACACCTGCGGACACTTAATCAACCTTACCAAGGTCGCGTCTCTTCGGTATGACGTCAAAAGCCTTGACCTCGTCGTAGACTCGTATCTATATCTCCTTCTCACAGCAATTATGAATAACGTTCCGGCGAAAAAAGATAGATTAGAATTATATACATAGTAGATGGCTGTGAACAAATGGAAGGATAGCGCGCGTACATTATCGTTATCGCGTGGACTCCCTGGTCTAAAATTAATTTCCATTGCAAAAAAGTAATATCAACGGGCTAATTTACATGACGTAATTGCAGCGATCGTTTCATTTAACGGGCACGGTACCTGTCTCACGGTACAGATACCGCGGAAATTAAACCGGCCCGTTGTTCCAGACATTTTCGCACCTCGTAAGCTAATTCGTATGCAAATTTATGTGTCGTTATGCGTTACATCGCGGGTACAGTTACATCCGCGTAGTACTTACATGTATATAAAGCTGTTCCGCGGGTCGAAACGCCTTTCGAGGAATCCGTCGAAGCAGATGCAGCTTCTACGCACACGTGTTCGTATCTGTACGGGAACCTAGGGACCAAGATTTATGGCGTTCGAGGATCTCGTTAAAGGGTTTAATGCGAACCGCTCGTTCGTCTTTGCGAAAACCTCGGCGTGCTTTGAACGGAAACTCGAATTTCTCGGCGAGTGTTCGTCTTCGTTCGTTCCGTATCGGTCGTGACGAAAAACTGATCTTGGAATTTTTTTTTATCGCGCCGAATTCGATCCGACGCTGTTAAATTGTAAATAAAATTGAAGAGTGATTCGTAATTTAGCCAAGATCGATCCAACTTTCATGATCGAACGACGAAAATATTTGTATTTCCTCGGTCGCATCGGTCCGGTACCGTGCGACAGGAATCTCTCGGTGATGTCGGTTCGGAGTTCGAACGCACAGTGATCGAAGGATCGCTGTACTTAACGAAAACCATTCCTGTTACTCTTCGATGTTACACGAATTTTTTGCCAGTAAATGGGAGTTCACAAGCCAGTCACGTCGGTTCGACGATCGCGAACGGGAATCTTTCGAAGCTCCCCCCGGTTACATCGGTCCGCGACTCGAAGACGTAACGCGCGAGAGACTCTACTAGCGAGCGTCGGGCCGGGTTTGACATAACCGCGTGTAGCGTAACACGTAATAGCGGTCTACGAGAGCACACGAAACACGGAACTTTCGGTGTTGAAAGGACTCAGGCATGCGTGACACGTACGTGTGCGGCTGTGCACGATCGCAGACGATACATCGCAATGGTATCTCGCTCTCGAATCACGAAGATCGACGAGAAGAATTCGTACCGAGTGAAATCGTCTGGTTCGTCTCTCTCTCTCTCTCTTTCTCTCTCTTTCTTTCTCACTCCTTCTCGCTCTTCATCGTCTTCCGTCTTCTATGCCCGCTGCCACAATTAGGGTTAATTAGCACGCGTAAGCGAGAAATCGCAATTGGAGCAGACATGTATAGCAACAGCATCACTCGCTCTCTCCTCTCGACTTTCCATAAAGTCATCCTCCCGGGACATTGTAAGGCAAAACGCTCGGTCCCTCGACGAATCGTTCGTTTCCTTGTGCAACAACGATACTCTTGAACGCCTGGGAATTAATCGATGAACGCGTCGATCGCTTTCTCGAAGCAACGAGAAGATCGAGTAACGATCTCGTTCGATAGAGCGGCGCGCCGATCGAACGTCACGCGTTAAGTTCTCGTAGTTGCGGACCGATGCGACCGGGTCGTCAATTGAAATTTTCTCGCGCGCTACGAGAGCAATCGAAATGATTTTTCGCGATACACCGGTACACAATTATCCGCGACCGGTTACGCGTTTAGAGTTAAGAACCGATGTGACTGGAACCGTTGATTCGGATTTAAAAAAAAAAAAATACCAGCGCGTTGCGAAGCACTGCTCCTTTCGCCATATCGAAATTTAAATTTCGTTTCAACGGTTACTCAAATACTATTTGTCTTTCGAGATAGTAGCGTAGTGCGATATTACACACCGAAAGAGACAACCCGTTATGAATTATACAGAGGAGAGGGGATCGACGTATAATTAAACGTATTACGAAAAGGAACGTAAAAGTAAATTCCTTTGGTATACGGTGGTTGAAAACGTTGGTGAACTTCGTTGACTTGTAATGGCACGATAGCACCGGGCTCGTATTTGCATATTTTCTACATTCGAGGATTTAACGTTATTTTTTTCAACGTTCGGTATGTCTACATTCAGCAAGAATTCATAAAATCCAAGCAACTTGATAACACGGCGAAACCAAAGGTCGTGAATATTTACCGAAACTCGTAATAAAACGTTGGAATGTAGAGAAGACCTCTAACCACCTTCTTCACTGTTTAGATATTGTAAGCGCGCGTGGTTACGACGGACAAATTAATCGCGCCGCGAATCGGCTAATTTATCGGCGAGCGTGGAAAAACAGTTAATAGCAGAAGCAACAGGTACCTGCGAAGGACGAGCGACCGAGATGGGGAGAAGGACGTTCTTTATCGAGATAAACGTTTTTCCACGGCGAACCGTGGAACGCAATTATGTCTACGAACCATCCAGCGTGCATATTTCATTTCGTTTCGTGTCATTTATTAACGAGTTCGGTATTCCCGAACCGACTGCTCGTTACTTCGAACAAATGCAATCGCTAATCGACGAACAAAAATTCAACAATTTTTCAACCATCTAACGACGAAACGTTACTCCAGAGTGCTCCGATAGGAAATTGTCTGGTCCTTTGACGATGGAATTTCGATGTATCGAATAGCAGTTGGATCGGTTTGGTATTTTTCGAGAGGAAAGGATACAATTCTCCGGTAACATCGGTTCGCAACTCTGAATATTTCATACGCAAGAAATGATTGGAAATTCACCATATTGTGATAAAATCACTTCGAGTGCTCTTGCGTAATAATTTGCGAAACAAAAATCAAACCGAGTAACCCGGTCAGATCGGTTCGTGGTAAAGATACGACACAGACGATCATTATTTCATCATATTAAGAAGAAAACATTTGGTTCGTTCTCGTATGTTATGGGATAATTGAAAATAATGCTCCGATCCCATCCATCCGCTCAGTGACTACAATGATATCTCTTTCGTAGAATTTGTTCGCAACGAAATAGTCGATACGGGAACAATTGAACAAATTAAGGGGATATAGTTCCGTTGGCTCGTTTCGAACAACCTATTGAAATATTCGGTTGTTGGAAAGTCATTTCGTTTTTTTTTTTTTCGCGTGGAAATGAAACACGATTTTTTTAGAGCGTACAAACATTTGATCAAATTATATATTCTCCATTTTGGGGAACGAAATGACTTTCCAAACCACGTAATACTTATCGGCAAACTTAACGCGATCGTGGATTACATACACCTTCGCTAATTGGTACACTAATCGAGCCCCAGGGTCGCGACCGGTGATGCGAGATTTACGCGTGAGCAACTGCGTAAATCAACGCGGAGTAAGTTTAGCTTTTTTTTTTCTCGCGACCCGTTGTAATTAGCGTTTTCAAGGATAAATTATGAACCGATGATTCCAGCCTAGCCGTAAAAAGGATAAGGTGTATAACCTACCTGGTGTTTCGAGAGAGTGGTAAATTTTTTTTGCGAAACGTTCGAGACAACTACACTAGACCTCGGTTCTAACATTGGAGGACCAGGTGGATGGTACAAGTTTCTTTTTGTCCTTTCAGGGCTCATCGTTCCAACGTGTTCCCATCGGAAGATCGTCTTTACGATCGTGCAAAGCACACATACCATTGGAAACGCAATGCACAAACAGGGTCTTTATTTATCCAAAGGAACCAGTTACATCTGTTCGCTCCTTCTAGAAAGCATTCGGAAACACTATGTTCTCTCGTTTAGAATCGAGGCATAGTGTACCCGCCGGTGCGGTCCCGTGCAACGTCTATCGAACTGTTTTCTCTCGGACAATGCGTGACGATGATAGACAATGGACTCGGTGACTGGTGGATTCGTTCAGCAGTCGTTCCACTCGAGGAGGAAAATTGATCGGATCTAGATGTCTCTGGCCGGTTGGTCTTCCGTGCCATTCTGAATTTCTTGCCAGATAGCCTGAAATGCAACGTAGGGTGAGGTATCTAGACACTAGACGAAAGAACATCGCCAGTAGTGAGCAGTCTTCAACGGAGGGGCGATGGCCAGGTAGAGGGAGGTGCAAAAGGTGAAAAACAGTTTGCCATCAGCATAACCGGTTTCACGTGTCCCGGAGTCTGAGCGTCTCTGTTTCTCCTGGTCTGGCGTGGCTCGATGCAACGATTCGGGCAACGGGGTTTCTTCGTCAGGGTCTCTCGCTCTTCAGATCATAATCGATCTCTGGTTTGCTACCGGTGCTTGTATTCTTGTACAGTTAAGCATATTAACTGGTTTATCGTTCAGAGTACTCCGGCCGATTCCATTTGCATCGTAACTTCGTTGACAATCGTGCTCGCGGCACGGTCGTCGATTATTAGAATTCTGGATTCTTTCGTCGCCGAAAATAACACACAGCGGCGCGGTGAATCGCGCCAGTGTTTGAAAATGGCCATGTAATTGAACGTTTACCATCCAGTCCGCGATAACGAACCGAGTTTCAATTGTCCGGTAAACGGTGACCGGAAAGTTTTCCAACTTGCCGGTTGCATCGGTAGTTGGAAGACACGGTGCACGACCTACGATCAATAATCTACCGTTACGAGCGAAAGTCGTCGTTGAGCTGATATTTTTCAAGAGAATGCGTATCCACAACTCGGTACGCAGTTTGAAGATTTAAAGAACGGTTACCGGATCAACCGCGCGCGGTGTATACATAACGAAGCGGAGATACCCGATCATTTGTCTCGTGGTTCCCAAAGATACGTTTACAGCTGCATCGAATTTTACATACAATCGCAGGATATTAACGGTTAACTATAAATTGCAAGAGAGTCGTCGAAAGTCGTGAGAGTTGTTCCAGGTCTCGTTAACCGTACCGAGTCTTAAACGCGACATTGGAATCTTTATTTTTGTTGTTGTTGTTCGATACCTTTTGTAACTTTTAACGAGTGCGCGTTATATCACGTACCCCAGCGGGTTTCACCCGTTCGCAAATAAACGAGCAAAGCCGTTCCGATCGACGTGAAAGCCGCGATGGTGTCTGGTATCGCTACCTTGACATGGTCGACTCGTTCCAAGCGAATTTCCAGTATCTATTCCGGGCCGCTTATCGCGTGCCTCGCTATTTTTCACTTTCCATACGAGTTTACCCGTTGGGTAAGATGAAAAGTCATTTACATTGGCGAAGGGTCAAGGATAACCGTACCACCGACCGTACGCGTAATTGAACGGAATCCAACGAAGACCTCCGCCAGGATTTAGCTCATGGTAATGTCGTTCTAGATGACCGATCGTCGGTTTCATAAGTAGCCGCATCAACGTTAATGGTATTCATCGCGAACAGGAAAAGCCTTCGAACGTCCTACGACGGTCGCCATTAGTCGAAGATCGTAGCCCCTCGTGGTTAACCGATGAATGAAAAACGAGCAACGTTAAATCTCGATTGCGCTGTCCGGAGAAGGAAGTCTTTGATTACGATCCTCACGTTTCACCGGTTGCGTCAAAGCTGTCGGGAAAACGCTTCCGGTTATTATCGTCTTCCTTTCGTACGGTTGGACATAGGATAGTACTTTCCGTGTTCTCGGTCTCGACAACAACATCCTTCGGGGCGATATCCGGCGGTAGCTCACCAATCACTGGCGTCGTTCGTGTGTTTCAGACGCAGCGCCTTCGCACGTCAGCGTGAGCCGAACCGGAGAGAGGGACCAGTGTCTTCCCGATCGATACGCAGTTGGACGCTGGACAATAGCTCGAGGATGTTGCAAAACTGCAGCGGTCGTGGTTCGAGGTGCGCCAGGCGCGCCCTGGTGTTCGTCTTTGCTTGGGGTCTCGTGATGATCGCGGCGTTGCAGTTTCGTCACGTGGAGAACTATCGGGAGACACCGACCGGTGAGGAAGCGACCAGCGACGTACTGGTAGACGACGTTTACCGCCGCCGTGAGGCTCTGTCCAACAATCGTGGTTCCTCCAGCCTCGGTCTCTCGAGGTATTTGCTACAGAGGTCACCGGCGGACTCCAGTTTCTCGAATTCCGGTAGTTCGGGTCTACTCACGACACTGACGACCATATCGAGCGGTCCAACGAAAAATCCATTAGAGTTGGAACCACTGTTGGACAAGAGACCGGCGAAAACGGAGGAGGAACTGATCCAGGAGATCGAGCAAAGGCTACCCAGTCTGCCTCTTGCTTACTGGAACAAGAACAGTAAGTACTCCGGTGCGCAGAGCAAGGCCAAGGGCAATGACAGTTGCTCCGGTCTGAGGTATCCGTCGATCTACGACATCGAGTTCAACAACATCTACTGGCAGACGATGAGAACCAGCAACGGGACGTTCCAATTTTTCGGTGCCTTTTACGATCGTCGGAAGTTGTCCAGAATTGGGCCAGCTATCAGGATCGTCGGCATGATCGACAGAATCGAGCCCACGGTGAAAACTCACTGCCAATTGTGGTACGACGGAGAAAGGGAGCCAAAGGTGGTCGAGACCTTGGAGTACAAGTACATCTGGTTCCCAAAGTGGGGCAACTACAAGCAGGGCATTTACCAGCCCTACGTGATAGCGTGCAAGGTGCCGCAGTCTCACTGGCTGAAAGGGCCACCTGCCTCGGTATCCATGGTCGAGAAAGCTTGCGACACCGCCAGAAACAATCTTAGGGTGATTTACAACAAACCGGAGCGTAAGAAAGACTTCGCGGTCTGCGTGAAAGGCTTGGACTTTCTTCACGAGGATCTATCGGTCAGATTGGTCGAGTGGATCGAGCTGATCACACTGCTGGGCGCGGACAAGATCTTCTTTTATCAGCTCCAGGTGCACCCGAACGTGACGAAGGTTCTCGACCATTATCAGAGGCTGGGCAAGGTCCACGTGACTCCTTTGACGCTACCCGGCGGGCAGCCTAACGTGCCCGCGTTTCAACACATGTATCTCACCAAGAAGACCAATCACAAGAGACAGAACGAATTGATACCTTACAACGACTGTCTGTACAAACACATGTACGAGTACGAGTACATCGCGTTGCTCGATGTGGACGAGGTGATCATGCCCGTCCAGGATGCCACATGGCAGGATCTGATGAAGAGGGTCCTGGTGAAGGCGTTCAAAATTAGGAACGAGACCCGCGCCTCGTACAACGTCAGGAACGTTTACTTCCTCGACGACCTACTGCACTCTCATGGCTACTTCAAGGACATACCGAAGTGAGTAAAGATCTGCCGACTTTCACGTTACCGAGTTATCGGTCGAGCGTCCGCTCGAAGAAATAAATTCGTGGCCTCCGCGGTTCGCTCCTACCTCGGTCGGCCTTTGTCGAGTTATGTAACGCGTTAACGATCCCCCGGGATGAGTCACTAGAATTTACTATGCGGGGCGGTTGTCGGTTCGAGAAGAAGAAGAAGAAAAAAAAAAAAATGCGTTTGCAGGAGCCTTGTGTTTGAATACGTAACGCGAATGTCTCACGGAAGTACTTTTCGGGACCTTGAACTTCGCGATTCCGTTACTCAGTTCTAACCAGTTCAATCTGAAACGACTCTCATTTTTTCTACCGAGAGTTCGGTATTGAGAAATCGAATATCGAACAACGATCCCGTTATAAATTGAACCCGATTTTGTAACTTTCGTTCCACGTAAGAGTAATAACGGTCGGTAAAAGTGTTAATAACCGTGCTACTCTTCGCTCTGGCCAAATGAAACCCACGTTTCGAAAGTGGGATAGCTTGCACTAGTTGCCAATTACAAGATATTCCTTCTTCGACGTTTCTGTGTCATTAAAGGTATTAGCAAACTTTGTAATTCCACCTTCGTTCGACTTAACTACACGGCGCGGGACCGTCTCTAATAAAATACCAAGTGAAAATTGCAATTTAATAAACTCCCAATCGCTGTAAGTGGCACTCTCGGTTTCGTGAACACATCGCGGGATAAAATAATAAGATAGATTGAAAATTACCGAGAAGTGGTGGTATTCGGGTGGCAGAAACTATCTGATAAAATTATATTACTGCGTGAAAGTATTAAAAGCGTCAATTATACGAAATAACGACGATTAGTTTCAAAATGTAATAAACCGTTATTGAACGTGGGCGCAAAATTGTTGGAAAAATCTCCGAGGAATTTTCAGACTTAAGAGTCGACGGTTCGAAAATAAATTGTCTTCATTTTACACAGAGTATTTTACACAAATTCATTTCGAATATGCAGCAGCTGTATCCACACTCTATAATGGTAATCATCCACCGAATTATACTTGGTGATTTTCGTTATTTTTCTCCTAACCGAAGAATCGCGAGTAAATACGCCACGGACAATTTCGACTCATTTTCGAACGAGGAATCAGCTCTTCGTTAATTGTACCTCCAATTACCTTTCACCCTGTACATTCGCGAGGATTTAGGCCAGTTGCCTGGCAAATTTTCTCACACGACGTACTTTGCCCACAGTCGGTTCAGAGATCGTCTTAGTCGCTATTTTCGCGCATCGATCGAAGATGAGGACAAAATTTACCAATCTGTACATTCGCGAGGATTTAGGCCAGTTGCCTGGCAAATTTTCTCACACGGCGTACTTTGTCCACGATCAGCCCATCAGGGATCACCTCGGTCGCTATTTTCGCGTAACGATCAAGGATCGTGGACGAGGAAAAAATTAAACAATCTTTCGTCCAAAATGTATTCTTTGTTCGCAGGTACATGCACATGCTGCAGCACGTTTATCGCTCGAAGAACTTCACCAAGCCGAATCAATACATCAAGTGCTTCCACAATCCGGAGAGAGTGGTGACACTGCACAATCACTTTCCATTGGCCTGTTTGGGGGCGGGGTGTACCAGCTACCCCATAGAGACGGAGGATGCTCAGCTGCAGCATTATCGCGCGGATTGCGTCAAGTCGCTGAAGAAAACCTGCGTCGAGTACAGGGAGAATAGCGTGTTGGACACGACAATTTGGCGGTACAAGGACCAGCTGATCGAGAGAGTCACTAGGACCCTCGAGGCCTTAGGCTTCTTTGGGCCGAGCTAGCGCGAGAGAGGACTCTGTCTCGAGTGTCTGTTGTGTGTTAACGACCAAGTCCTCGACTACTTTTTCCTCTTGTTCATATTTTCCACGGCTTGTTCGTTCTTCGAAACGGTCTTGGGCGGAAAGTCGACCGGGCGAACACGAGACGTGGCGGTCAGGTTTCATTGCTTCGGCTGACATTGTCGGCTCGGTTGGTAAATACCTCGTCGGAGAAACGATAAAGAGATTATCAATCCTAGAACGAAGCAAATTCCTGTTTTGCTTGTTTCCTGACGGAGACGTACAGGGTGTCTCAAAAATTCTGAGCTGCAAATCAATCGGCCCATGAAGGCTACTAACCCCAATAGTGACCGACATCGCAAACTACCTCCTCTCGTACGTTAATGCTCCAAGTTTTCAATCTCTTCAAACGCTCCGAGTTCTCAATCTCTTCAAACGCTCCAAGTTTTCAATTTATTCAAACGATACACGGACGGCTCGCATATATGCACGATGATGCAATTCCTTGTCTTCGAGTTTCTATTTTGTAATTTTTATGGCGCCAAATTTCGAATTTCCGATATCGCGCGAACCACGGTGGACAGCATCGAATATACCCGTTCGCCTCGTGTCAAATTGTATTACCTTTCATCGTACGAAGGGATTTTGAAACCAATTTTTTTGTTTTGTTTTGAAAATTCTATTTTAGTCCGATATTTTTTATCTCGTCGAAATTAAACTTGTGGTCATTTATTATACGCTGTGTTTGATTACTTTGTTTAATATCGGATATTGCTCTTCAATTTACTCGTTCGCGAAGGTAACGTGTCTCGATATTCATGCGTTGGTGATTAAACTTTGGGACGTCCTGTATGTTTCTTCGCGTCTTCCGTGTTTTCACTGTTCAAGGCGCCCAGGAGGATTTTTTTTTCCATTTTATCGAACCAAACCAACGCGCAGAAAGGAACTGCGTGTTATTATTCTTTGACACGTTCGAAGACGAAAAGGCTGTGTGACGATGATTGGATGAAACGCGTGACAACGATTAGGATAATCCGTAGGATAGGATAGGATAGCAATTTTTCAATTTGTGCCACTTGAAGAATGAAAACGTTACAATTGTGTGCAATTGAACTAGACCAACGTCTTTCGAGAGAGTCATGCTAAATGTTGTTCTCGATTTGAATACGATTTACAGATTGTTTTATACATCAGGTCATTTCATAAGTTTTTGTAAGTTTTATTCGAGAAATAATACATGTACGTATACACGCACAAAGACATTAGTATTATTCGTTCAACGTAAAGATAAAAGCAACATCACGATGACAAACGATTTAAGAATCTAAGGATAGAGATTTCGTTAAGACATTATTCAAAATTAATTGCTCGATTTCTACATCGATAACTTGTACAAATTCCATTTTATTTCGATCTGTTATGGTAATAGATTCTCGGTGAAAATGGCTCCATCGTAGTCACGTGGTCTTGTTTTACTCGCATTTATTTTTATATTGAACCGATAACAGGTTCAGAAGCAATTGTAGAATTTTATTTATTTTATTCGAAATATTCAATTATTATTTCTAAAGTTTGTGTTCAAGTATAACACAATCGAATTGCTTTGCACGATCAATTTAACCTTCAAAATTTATATTATCATTCAATTCCTTCGTTTCAGTAACAATTGGTTACATTCGAGGTCTCCTTGGAAAATAAAACCTTGTTTCCTATAGGTTAGGATTTCGACACTATTCGAGGTATATGTATAATCATTGATACACATGCAATTTGACCTGTAACTATTCACGAAAGCCGAAGTAAGTGCAAAGACTTACGAAACGACTTGATACTTTTCATTGAATCGAACACATCCAAAAGCCTAGCAATTCTAAATAAAACGACGTCCGGAATGTATTCGTTGATTGAAGAGAAGTAATGGCCGATTTCACGAATGCTTTGGGAAGTGAAATTCACTAGAACGATCTTGCGATACAAAAATTGAAAGCGACAAAAGTGTCGAATGTCTGTAACGATTCGTTGGACTCGCGCAGCGCCACTACGGCCGAAATTATGCGAATGGAGGATTTATCGATAGCTGCTGGAGAATTTACCAGTAACACGCGGCGAAAATCGACAAGGATTAGCGAGGACCATGCACCATCGCCCTCGTTATTTTCAGCGATCATTCGACGAACTTACGTTTGGTTCGTTGCTCGCTTTACTGGTATCTTAGCCTCTTCAGGGACCAATTAATTTTTTTTTGGAATAAACAAAAATTCGGTGTTGACCTACGATACAATTTTTCGATGTTATATTTAATTATATTTAATCGTATTTATTGAGAGTCACTTCCACGAAATGGCTAAATTTAACCGTATGTTCCAGCATCGTTGAAGAGATTAAATCCAGTCATTCTTTCATTGTAGAATGATCGAAACGCGTCGTGTATCGATCGACTGACAAAGAGCGAATCGATGAGAAGAGGTAAATTTAGGTTAGTTGGTACACGATGCTACGTCGACGTTCTTAAGTTACTTTATCGACCACGAGTATGCATTTATCGACGAGCGTTGACACTGTTTAATCAAGCTGCACGATTATCTTAGGTTATATAGTTACACTTATTTCTTTCTGAAGATTAGAACTCGCGCTATAGATAGCGTTTCGTTTCATTTTCCTTTTTACGTAGCGACCGGAAGAACTCTAAATGAGTGCATTGTACGTTATGGGTAGATAACGCATGGAAAAGCTGATTGCGAGGTTAAGGTGGAAAGCGAAGAGAGATCCCGCGTGAAATACGCTACTGGTCATAAGTTTGAAATCGCCTTGTACCCTGTCGAAAAAATTTGATCCGACAGGGAGCTGGAATTATCATTTTTCGCCACGGAATAGAAATTTGTTGTGGTTTCAAATAGTTTTGAAATTTTCGAAGCATCATCATGGGTGTAATAAGGCATTATCAAGATTATTTTGGAAAATCTTAAAGGCAGTTTACTTACGTGGTAACATTTAGTGTAAATACTTGCTGTAAGAGGTCTCTAGGTGTGTTTGAGCGGTAAACTGCTATTATGACATCGGTAAACGTTGACGTTTAATCTAAGTATATGGTTAATGACCTATACGATGTGATAATTTTTTATAATCTTTTCACGACGTTCGTACAGCAGACATTTACGAATAATATTACGCAACTATCGCGAATGTTGCCCAACTTTAAATTATGATCTCAGACTTTAAATATTTTTGAATATTTCTTAGGACCATTTCGTGGTACCGGAACAAAGACGTATCATTTAATCGAAGAGACACAAGATAACCTTAAAAAATATTTTATCAAGCCCAAAATGAAAAGCGACCAAGTAAAGTTCCGTTGCGTTCCATTGAATGTCTCACAGTTTATTTTTGACAACTATTTTACATGTAACTGTCTGAAAATATTCCGTCCGAGAACTGTTGAATTTTTCATAATACGATCTGCTTTTTGGCGCACCCGTGGACGGTTTCGAGTTTACGACAGTAGTGTAGTTCAAGTTTACCGCGAACTAGCGACTGCATTTGTTCCGAGATCCTAGGATCTTGCGTGTTTCAGTCACGCATGACGAAAGTTCCTTGTACCAGGGATGTACGAGTAAGTTAGATCGCAAAGCGAGACGCGCAGCGGTCGTGAACCGAATCGATTAAGTGCGGTCATGTGCAGAGGGGGAAGGGAGGGAGGGGAGGCGACGACACGAAATAAATTGCGTGGATGTGGACAGGCTTTGAAAAGTTGTACGTTACGGTCGTTTACCGATTTTTCTATCACTGTTACACCGACCTACGAGGCCAAGAGTAACATCAACTTCGTTGGTCTCTGAGAACGATTTTATAACCTCACTTACGAGGTTCTGAAATCTGTGGGGAGCTTTCACTTTCGGTTTTCTTTATCTCACGGGAGAATCACAATGAGATTTCAATCGAATCATTTAATTGGGTCTCGAACGAATCGATTAATTGTCGAGCAAGACAATCGTCTTCGAACGAATCTGATGAGAGTTTTTTTTTGGTAACCGTATCCGATTGCTTTGATTCTTGGGTACGTTATAGGGGATCGAAACACAAGAGATACGTATTTTTTTTATATTGGCTCGTTTTCATGTTTAGCGAGTGAAATCACAGCTCAAAGTTTCACGACGAAGTATGAAAGTAATTAATTTAAAGATTATTGTCAAACTTGGTTTAAGTTTAATTTACGTCATATCTGATTGAACGATGCATTTGTCGTTAGTCAATCTTATCAAGTGGTAAACTACCTCAATCGTTTACATACATATTTAAAACATTTCAAATCTGTAAGTCAGTTCATAAAGTTCTTGTGGAATCTTAGATATTTATTATTTTATAATACGAAATTAATGGCTTTATTACTTCCCACTTTTATTAGGGTGCAAACCACTCTTAATTGGTCAAGTATATCTATCTTACTACGAGCTAATGACATTCAAGTAAAAATTATTTCTTGAAAATTGAGTATCAAACGGTGGCAATAATTAAGTACAATCTTGCTTATTGAATAAGTAAACCCCAAATGCTCAATTACATAACTGTAAATGATAAACACCAGTAACCATTTCATCGTTTCAATTTTATTCTGAATTTTTTATAAAATGTAAATGATTTATTTTAAACGTATAATGAAAATCTTACGGCCCAAAATAAAATACTTTTTTTACATTTGGAGCACAAAACTATCGGTTTCATTATACAGTGAACATTTAATTTGCATATTCCGTACGAAAGTAAAATCTATGGAATTCTCAAAAGTTGTTTTCTATATATTCAGTTTCATACGAAACGTATTGAAATCAAATTTTATATCTTGGCGCAGACAAATGGTTGTGCAGAAGCGATTGTAATTTAATTATATTATTTCTTAAATAAAGACCAATCTTGAAGTTATGTAATCTTTAAATTGACAATAGGTACTTTCGTATCTCATTTTGTAAACTTTAAGGGTTGCTCTTATCCCCTAAATATGAAAACGGACCAATATGAAATATACGGACGTATAATTAAAAATAATTTAAATGCGGCCATGTTCGGACTGATTTTCATTGGTGAGATCTCACCGATCCGTTTATAAAACTCTCATGGAGATAACGATGAAAAATACTATTCTAAAAAAATTTGATTTCGATTCGATATTTTGGCGTATGTACAATTACAAAAAATTCAAATGTGGCCATGTTCGGACTGATTTCCATTGGTGAGATCTCATCGATCCGTTTATAAAACTCTCATGGAGATAACGATGAAAAATACTATTCAAAAAAAATTTGATTTCGATTCGATATTTTGGCGTATGTACAATTACAAAAAATTCAAATGTGGCCATGTTCGGACTGATTTTCATTAATGAGATCTCATCGATCCGTTTATGAAACTCTCCTGGAGGCAACGTTGAAAAATACTATTGTAAAAAGATTTGATTTCGATTCGATATTTTGGCGTACGTAATGCGAGACTCGTTCACGGTCGCTCTGTCTCGCTCGCTCTCGTTGATTTCCCTGGTCTAGACCCCGCTTTCGAATAATCCGACGGTACCGAACGTGTCACTTGAAAGCGGGAGCCACCGTACTACGCGTAACGACGAAAGTACATCTGCGAAACGATCCATGCTTTCTTCCGCGTCGCGCGTTTTCCTTCGTAACTCGAGCGAGCTCTCAAAGTCTCGCTCTATTCTTTTCGACATGGTGAACCTCGATCGCTTTCTACGCGATACGATCGATCCGCTTGGCATCGTTGGAAACGAATACCGACGGACCGCTTTTATCCGGAGGTGAGAGCGCGATTGACGTTGCACCATGGAGTAGAGTTATATTAAAGCGGGCAGATCTGTTCTGCGAACGGTATCGATATACATATCTATTACGTGGAATATCTATGCTCACAATGGTCTATGCGTTAATCGACCGACTAGGTTTTATTATACAATAATGCGCGGTATCATTGCCCACGAGAACCGATTGCAATGATCAGACTGACGACGATATTCCTGTCTAAAACGAATATTCACGCTCAGTTTCGCTGCTTACTAATTTTCTTTTCATTTTTTTTTTTTTTTTTTTTTTTTCGGATGTTTGCACGTTCGCACGACGGCTATTAGCGATTCTCCGTTAACACCGAGGGATCGCGGGACTTACGTTCACCGAACGGAGCGAATTCTTTTTTCATTAGGCGAAATCGAGCGTTTCGAAGTGCCTAAAATCGTTGGGCGCGAGACGCGTCTCAGCTCAGTCGACAATCGACCTTTCGTTTTACATGTAAATACACTGAAGAGTCGGTTGGGATAATAAAACTATTATGACAAACACGTGCCTATTGTTTTCTATATTTCGTTTATTTATCATTAAGTCGCGCGATGTGGGGGGGGGGGGGGAGGACTCTTTTGTAAAATACCGTGTTCTGTGTGGAACTTTTTCGTTTGAGAAACGACTAAGCTTTTGATTGCTGCATTATAGCACCTTGTTTGCACTCTTGATGCAACATCTGACGTTTATCCGCTATTTTTTGTTACACTGAACGATATTGAACAGTTATATGGTATTAATCTATTACGATAGCAACAGCCCTTTTGTAAGGAGGTTTAGAAGAGATCTCAAGAGTATGCATGTACGGTATGTCAGCTGCTTTCATTTCTAAGAGGTTATTTTAGTTTATCCTGCTGTAACTCTGTATCTGCTTTATCGACGTACGATTCGACAATATTATCGGCAGAGTGTACCTTAAACTATAAAAACACAGTCGATTGGGTAATATTCAAAGTAGAAACGAGATATAAAATAGACGTTGCCGACACTGTTTTCTAGTGTCACAAACCCCCTTATCATTTTCGTGTCACTTTCTACGTTATCGATTCAAACTAGAATAAGATCTTAACGCCATAAACGGTAAGAAATAAGACTTAAATTGACGTAGGGGGCGCACCAAACTGTTCAAATCTGCATCAAATTTTACGCGGGAACCAAATACATAGTGAAAAGTATTCTACGATTAGTATGCCAAATAGAATAGCGTTTAAAGCTGCTGGAATGAATCAAATATAGCCTACTTTATAGTACCCTGCAATCAAGCTACAATTTGTGGTAAACAATACTACGAGTATCGCAGCCAATTTGCTCGTATTATTTTATACGTAGTTAACGATGCATTAACATTAATAATCACGCATTACCTTGTGACTGGTAATTCAATTAGTAATTACGTGCTAATATAAATTACCCAGAGTTTACTACGTGGAAGTTGCTAACCACATCTGAACCAATCTTCTCTTACACGATATTGTTATCTATCTGATGTATCGTACGATTGAAAAACAATTGCGTTTAAATGACTATTTGAAGAATAAATAGAAAAGGAAGTTTTCAGAGAAATTTGCCTGGAAAAAGTCAATTGAAATTCGTACAATAATTACGTACTACATAAATATTGTGTACAAAACTAATTTTAATAATTACTGTCAATGAAAATTTTCACTAATGCGTACTGTACAATTTTCATTGCGAGTGACTGTGTATTCTGCACAAAGGCCACTCTTGACTTCGCTCAACGGTATGGCTGGAGACATTAAAATATCAGTTTAGATGCAAGCACATATTGTCTGTGGACAGTCTACAAACAGTCCATATATAACATTGCGGATAATGCATGCAGACTGTCTGCACCTGCGGACAATGTTTGTAAGTGTGTACAGGGTTTTACACACAACCGGCACACTAATGTACGCACTAGTTTCCTGAAATTTGCCGACAAAGGCCAACGGTCATTGCGCACACGTATCACGTACATTTGACATTTACACATCTCGTATAATGTAGTCGTTAATAAAATATTGTGTACACGATCATCGTCAATTTTCCACGTTACGTGAATTTCAGAAGCTACTTTTGCACATGTCACGTAAGAGTATTTACTACGATCGAAACGTGGGCAAATAAATATGTGAAAATTCGTCAGGTAGGTAATTTGTGATAAATAAAAATTCGATATTGTTGCTGCGATGAATAACAATAGGAACGTACCTATTGAAAGAAGAAAGAAGATTCCATTCGTTTGTATTAGGTTGTTCGGAAAGTCATTTCGTTTTCCAAAATGGAGAATGTACGATTTAATAAAATGTTTATACGCTCTAAAAAAAAATGACTTTTCGAACGACCCAATATTTTAAGTGTAGTTCAATGAAAGAAAACGATACAATTCATAAAATCGAAACCGTGTAACTCTTGGTGGAGATCGATATGAATGAAATTTATATCGTTTAAGAATTAATAACACACTCTTCCTGTTGGTATCAGATTCGCGTTCAACTCGTCGGAAACTGGTTTGTGGATTACAAGCTATCGTCCATTTCATGTGTTTCGATTTACGTGTAGTCAAATTTACAGTTTCCTTTAAATTTGTTCAACGATTTTTGAAACATACGGTTCGAGGGCTGTGTACGACTTTTATGGAATTATGATAAACTTCTCAATAAATTGAAATTGTGTTTGCTGGTTATTCGAAAGAAAACTTCGTCTTGCTTGCAACAGCACTCTTTGCTTCAGCGTTCAATTGATATCGACTACCGATACTCCGTGTAATGTTGTACATAAATTCATACTGCGTTTAGGTTCGTAACTGTACCCAATGTACTGTGTCGAGCTGGAAATAATGCACAGAGGCCAAAGGAGATTTTGTTTGGTCTGCTTGGCCCCTCGTTCTGGTAATATTGTAAACGTAAAAGACGACGATAAAAAGATTCAACGATCCTCGATCACTTCGATAAATACTGTATAGTATCATTCTGAAATCGTTTTGGTAACAGTTGACACACAGTGATAAAGAGAATTGTATTAAAAAAAATACATCGATGATCTTGGAATCACAGAAAAGTGAGCTTGGAAACAATTTTCTTTTACCATTATTTGGACCAGACAAGTATCTTCGTAGGATCGTGAATAACGAAAGATATACAAAATATACAAAATTTTTGCTGCACTCTATATAAGAAACGTAAATTTCTGCGGTAAAATATTATACTTAAACGAACGTAATAATTACAAAATAATTGTTCTATTTAAGTATATTGCGTTAAGAATGTTCGTCATACGAGTCGACGAACAGAGGTGAAATTATGTTTGTCCAATCGGTAGTACGTCGCGAATTTGATAAACACTAGGAAACTATTTTGCAATCTCGTTGGAAAAATCAAAGTTTGTTAATTATTCGTGTTTAAATACGAGTAATGCGCGTACTCGCTGCTGGAATTTATGTAAAAATGGATTTGGAAAAAAACAATTAAGTTGCGTACGATACCGAAAACACATTGAATAACGATCAGAATGGAGCAATATATGAATTATTTCAATTTTCCATCAACATTACGCAACATCAATTTATCGATAAAATTTCATCTGAAATTGTTACACGCATCGAGATTAAAATAAAGTTTGATTAACCTTTTCTTATTTGATTTTTGCACCGGTCGACCATACTTGCGACAAACGATGATCGAATCAAAGACAATTTATAATAGAATGAGTATGCATATAGTAGGGGAAAGTTCCCTATTTGGATCGTATTCTAAAGTGGGTACATAGTCTTTATTAATGTATAAATTGACCGAGACAATGTCTAGCATAGGGTTGCAGCACATATATTGCTTGGTAACAGTATAGAAATAGAACAAGGTAGAATGAATAATAATTAGAACGCGATGAGTGTTTTGTTTTGATGTCAGCTAATGTTGCTTCCAATTTATAGCTACCAATATAATAGTTTATTCGATAAATTTTGTCGTTTGATAAATCTTATTGAGCAACCTAGTACTATACTGTTCAATAAGTTTTAACGAACGATAATAATTACAACGCGACGAGTGTTTTGTTTTGATGTCAGCTAATGTTGTTTCCAATTTATAGCTACCAATATAATAGTTTATTCGATAAATTTTGTCGCTTGATAAATCTTATTGAGCAACCTAGTACTATACTGTTCAATAAGTTTTAACGAACGATAATAATTACAACGCGACGAGTGTTTTGTTTTGATGTCAGCTAATGTTGTTTCCAATTTATAGCTACCAATATAATAGTTTATTCGATAAATTTTGTCGTTTGATAAAACTTATTGAACAACTTAGTATATTTTTATAATATCCTAGATTTTAATGGACAAACTTCACCAGCGTATTCGTTGGATTTAAATGAAAAAAAAAAAATTTAAGTGCAGAAGACAAGCTATTAATTTATAGAAGAATCCTCAAACATGGATCTACGGCATTGAGGTTTGAGTTATGGCAGTAAACTGTCGTACAAAGGAAATGAAGGCTCTAGAATTAATCATGCCACTTATAATAGTAAATGTCAATGGGTTTCGCATAAAAAACGAGAATCTAAGAAAAGACCATAAAAGTGGAATCTGTGGAAAAAGTAATCGTACGATACGCTGAAATCTACAAATTGATTAATTGTCATCCGATTAATCATCGTAGCACACTAGCCAACCATCTTTATATTCAACCTATTTTGAAAAGGTTAATTAAAAAGCATTCCATAGATCTAATGTACTAATAAATGGACCATTAAGAAAATGCCTATGTGTTTCTTACAAACCATTAAATGATAATAAAATTTGTCGAACGTTGAGAAACAAATTGTAAATTATATAGATGGAATATATACAAAAGAAGGTAAGAAAGAATTGTTGTATAAACATATGTCGTTTAGAGCTGTATTCAAAAGTAATGATAGAAATATAAGGTAGGAATGAAATAGTAATAACACGATACAATGTAAGAATATACCTGACTACTATACTAACTTACTACTGATTAACGATCAATATAAATAACCACTAATGAGATAACAGTAATATTCAGCTCTGATCTTCCTTCCTTTTTAATTTTGTATTCTAATCGTTTCTAGGTTTTTTATTTGATTTAACTCGTTCGTCTTATGTAAATTTTACTTATCAGTCATTGTATTTATTAATCGATTTTTTAACGTTTTCTTACCGTTTAGTCAGGTATTGCTTCGAACGAAGAGGATTCATAGTATTGTTCAACTGTCTTTACTTTTCGATTATATCTTAAAGTTATATCTTAGTAAATAAAAGTTTTAATTATGTAACTAGGTATACATAAGTGACCAGAGAAGCAGTCTCTAACAGAGGAATAATAAGTGTATCGAGTATTTTTAAAGGAAGACGTCAGTCAAAAAGAACATAATGCTATATAGCAATTGATAGTAAAAAAAATCGAACGATCGCGTATTTATTAAATGCAGTAAAATAAAAGTCATACTAAACTAAAGTCATCTTATTTATTACAACACATAGGTACTTTTATGTTAAATTTCTATCTTGTTGTTTATCCGCCCTGACAATGTAATAGAATAAATTTGTTCATTCATTAGTTAGGTGTTACACCATAAGCGTACATCGGAAGAAAGGGAGTCTGGTAGGTTAAATAGTAGGATAGGGAAGATTGACAATGGCGTGCAATGAATGAAGCATCCGACCAATAAAAGAGGGAACTTCGAGGATCTCGAGTGTCCATTTTGTGCATAGTTTAGAATGTTAGCTACATTTTTTAAATCCATCGCGAATATCGTACCCGAATCTTTTGTTTTAACATTAATCGAAACTAGTTTCATGACTACCGTGCACGTATCTTCGTGGACTGCCGAGTATTGGAATTTTAGGTTATGGGTGCGATTATATAATAGCTCGGTATTTCTGTTTTATCAATAAATCAAACTTTATTAATATTCCGGATGGTACATTTGCGAGCGTTTTTTATGAGATCGGTTTTCAGACTAACTGCGAATCGTTGTTCGTTATGGTAACGAATATTACTTTGTTTAATAAACATCATATATTGTACGTGGAATAGAATCTTGTGAAAGATTCTAGAAAGTTATTCTATATATACACGTGTATATACACATACATATGTTCTTATACACATACATTCGTATACACATACATATATTCATACATATATATCATCACTGTTTGTTGTATAAACAAACAACGAGGAACTCATAAAGGACACTATTCAATTAATGAAAAAATCGTACAGATTCTGTTGTATATGTATATAACTCAAAAGCATATGTAGCAAAAGTTATAAAAGTATAAATTAAAAATGAAAGCTACTGAAAGCTGATCTGATCTTTAGAGGTCATCAAAAGAGAGAGGAAAGAAAGAAGAAAAGTATGGGAATGAGAGTAAAAGAATCGACTGTTGGAAATTATTTATCTTCCTAACGTAGAAATAAATTATAACAAATGAATGATTATAAATTAATGATAATAATAAATAATAATAACGAAAGGTTAATTATCACTTTATGATAACTTTGTCCATTAGAGAAAATAAAAAGTGATCGAAGGAATGATCATTTTCACAATGGCTGCAACGAGTTGCAGTATGTTTCCATCATATTGTTTCTTTCTACTTCCTTTTGTTGATCAAAGTCTGACCAGCTTTCAATAGCATTTTTCATTTATATCTTTGTAACCTTTGTGATATATACTATACTTTCGAGTTACGTAAGAAAATCTGTACGATTTTGGCATCAATTGAATAGTATTTGTTACATTCCAAAATATTTTAGCACCCCAACACAATCAAACTCGAAAGCTTCTTCGTTCATACGTTCACTTATCACCAGTCCCATAATTGTACCCACATCTGTACAGCAAACACTAACATAGGGGCTCTGCTGTTTACAGGCGCTGCCCAGACCAAATGTTAATAACAATTTTCCCTTACACGACAACTCCCACTACGCTTTCGTTATTGGACAAACATTGCACCTACGTAACCAATCAAGAGTTAAGGTTAATTCTCGGTGTATAAGCACGCCCACGTCAAAGATACTTTTTTCATGACTGATTAGCTTCCATCGGTTTCGTATCAGCAGACGAACACAGTGAACATAAAAACACACAGTGGCTTACGAAAATAATCGAACGTTCGCTACCGAAATATTCAACAATAAAAATATATATGGTTAAGTAACTTCAGTTTTTAAGGTAATATTTCAACTATTGTAAGATACAAGTATGAAGATTATGTATAATGGGTCGTTAAATATTGCAATTACAATATTTTTTATTAGTTAAAGTATTGCAATTACAATACTTCTTCTTAGTTGAAATATTGCAATTCCAATATTTCTTCTTAGTTGAAATATTGTAACTACAATATTTCTTCTTAGTTGAAATATTGCAATTCCAATATTTCTTCTTAGTTGAAATATTGTAACTACAATATTTCTTCTTAGTTGAAATATTGCAACTACAATATTTCTTCTTAGTTAAAATATTGCAATTCATTATTTTTCTTAGTTATAATGTTGCAATTGCAATACTTTTTCTTAATTAAAATATTGTACATCATAACATCCTGTATAAATTGTTCTTGGTACGATCGAGCTTGCTATACAAGTGTCCATTCTGAATTGATAACTTGAACGTGACGCTAAAATTGTAAAATTTTGATGAACATTAATTAGTCGCGAATAATTTTATTTATCAAAATAGATTGTATCTCTTCATTTTAGGTAGTCCATATCTCGTCTGTGCCTCGATTCTCGTAAAAAGTAATCAGTGTCGATAAGTCAGGTACCGAGAAGTAAATACCGACTAATCTTGCAACGGTACAGTACAATTTAAACGAAACGATAATTCTTTGAACTTGCATCATAGACTGGTCGATCGAAACGAAAATAAAATTTTATATACATAAGACATCTCAACGAGAAATATTTGAATATTTTCACTGTCTCGATCTGAATTCAGATATCGGTTTTATCGTTTAAATTTATCCACACACTTTTTACCAAACCCTATTCCTTACGCGAAATATTGCATCATTGAAAACTTCAGCAACCGAACCAATAAATCGTCTCGTTCCAACATCACGTAACTTCTTTTATCCAGAATAGAAAATTCTTCTAAAACAAAAAATAGTACGAAGGTTAACCCGAGAACCGATCACAACTTCGCCTACATTCATTTATTCGTGGATTACTCTGCAAGAGGATGGTCTCACACACAAGTACGGAAACAAACGATCGAACGGTCCTTTTTTTCTTCCAAACGAAACACGACCCAGATGATCCATAATATCGTACAATCGAACACCTCGAAATATTACTCGCTTGTCGAAGCGTGTGTCTGGTCGCCGTAGGTGGACTACCGGTAACGCCTCGAAATGAAATTTCGTCGACGGGCAGAGGCAGGATAAATTTGGAACAACCATCTCGAACGAAATACGCCTGTGTTTAACATTTCCGCAGCAGTTTCGCGGCGAGTTTCGTTTCTTGAACGTCGCGACGAGGGACCGTACGCACGACGATACTCTCTTCGTGGAAACAACGAGAAACGGTCAGCAAGGCGGATCGATGTAAGATCAAAACGATCAGGATAACATGAAGTGGAAAGTGAAATCGGACCAGGACGACCAGGAAATCATGAATTGTCGATCATCGAATGTATTGTACCGAGATCGATACTGAGGGCCAAGTACACTGGCCCTGTTAGTTCGTGTTCCTTCGGGTGAACGGCAGTAACGATTATCGATGAATTGTAGAGGTGCAGTTGCACGAGGAGGTATCGAAGAATCGTAACGAGGAGTCAACGACTTTGAAAGTACCACCATGGCGTCGCGGAGCGAGAGAATTTGAAGTATAGAAGAATAGTGCCCGGAAAGCGGCGAGCACGATGCCACGTTCGCGACAGGAAACGTTCGATGTGATGGTCGAGGCCGAGGAGCCTTCCAAGTGCATCAGGTTCTTGCGTTTCCTCTGGAAATTCTTCCGATGCGTTTTCTCCCACGTGTTCCTCGTCTCGCTTGTCGTTCTCTACTGTCTGATCGGCGCGTACGCTTTCGAGGCGCTCGAAGCTGGCCACGAGAAAGAGGTACTTGCGGATATCAATGATCGTTCATTTATTTACCGTTCATTGTTACGAGTTACGATCGTTTATTTGTATTGACGAGTTTGTTCGTTGTGTGCGAAACGGGGCAATCGAATACAAGTACTTGAAAAAAGCGTAACGCGAACAAATTGTGCACGTTGCTTATTCGAAAGAAGTATTATGGTAGATACGGTCGAAAGAAATATTACCTAACGTAACCAAATTTTTTATATGTATTTTTCATCTTTTTTTTCCTTCGTTCGTCGATTACGGTGAATACAGTCCGAGCAAACACAGTTCGTTTTGTGTGTAGGTTTCGTATTGATTATTCGGGTCCTTGTAAGGTAAATAAACTAATACGATGAAAATTGTAACTGTTTGGTTTTGGAGATGATTATTTGTAAATGTTTGCACTTGTTGCGTGAAAGTGAGAGGAAGAAAATTGTATCAATGAAACGACGAGAATTTTAAATATAATCGAAACTACGACCAGAATGAGGGAATTTATTTGCATTCTATTCTTCTGGTTTAATTTATTATAATTATTTGTATATTTTTCCATTTGAACGATTAATTATTGCGAGCGAATAAAGATCCACAATAGCGATTGATGTTTTTGTACGATAAATTATGCTTGCTCGGATTACATTTTTATTCGAATTTGGTAGTTAACATAGAAAATACCGGAAAACATATGCAGTTAATTCATTTCACTTTTTTTTAGTTATTTTTCTACCGAAGTATTCGTTTTGATACCTTCGTTATATCTCCAATTATAGGGGTGGAGGGGCTCATAATCGTGGTTCAAATTTGATTTTTGGTCGCAAAATAAAATTTTATAAAAATTACGAGTAAAAGGGACACTTGTATGTATGAATACTCCTTGTATGTGCAAGAATTTTCGTTTATTCTTCACTCTGCAGATAAAGAAAAGCATCAAAGACATAAGGGGTAACATAACGGAGCAACTATGGAAGATCACCAAGGAAGTCGATGTATTGATTTGCGAAAATTGGACGGATAAAGCGTTGCGTGAATTAAAGGTATGAAGAATACTTAAATAATAGATTGTTCTATAAGTTTTGTCGTTCGATAAAACTTATTCAACAACTTAGTACTAGATTGTTCAAAAAATTCTATCGAACGACAAAACTTATTGAACAACTCATGTCAGTACTATACTGTTCGATAAGTTTTATCGAACGAATCTATTATATTATTAATAATCAGAAAATCGCTTTTGACCAAATATAAAACAATCTAGTACTATACTGTTCAATAAGTTCTATTGAAGGACGAAACTTATTGATGAACCTTGTACTATACTGTTCGATAAGTTTTATTGAACGACGAAACTTATTGAACAACCTAGTACTGTTCAATAAATTTTATTGAACGACAAAACTTATTGAGCAACCTAGTACTATACTGTTCAATAAGTTAGTACTGTTCAATGTAGTACTCTTCAATAAGTTAGTACTGTTCAATAAGTTAGTACTATTCCATATAGTACTGTTCAATGTAGTACTGTTCAATAAGTTAGTACTATTCCATATAGTACTGTTCAATAAGTTAGTACTATTCCATATAGTACTGTTCAATAAGTTAGTACTATTCCATATAGTACTGTTCAATAAGTTAGTACTATTCCATATAGTACTGTTCAATAAGTTAGTACTATTCCATATAGTACTGTTCAATAAGTTAGTACTATTCCATATAGTACTGTTCAATGTAGTACTGTTCAATGTAGTACTGTTCAATAAGTTAGTACTATTCAATGTAGTACTGTTCAATAAGTTAGTACTGTTCAATGTAGTACTGTTCAATAAGTTAGTACTATTCCATATAGTACTGTTCAATAAGTTAGTACTATTCCATATAGTACTGTTCAATAAGTTAGTACTATTCCATATAGTACTGTTCAATAAGTTAGTACTATTCAATGTAGTACTGTTCAATAAGTTAGTACTATTCCATATAGTACTGTTCAATAAGTTAGTACTATTCAATGTAGTACTGTTCAATGTAGTACTGTTCAATAAGTTAGTACTGTTCAATGTAGTACTGCTCCATAAGTTAGTACTGTTCAATGCACTTACTTACTAACCTAGTATCGTTCAATAAGTTTCTTCGAACGACAAAACTATTGAACAACCTAGTACATTGAACCACGAACGTTCATTTCTTAAACTCTCGCTTCTTTTCTTTCCAGACCTTCGAAAATAAGCTTGTATGGACCATGGAAAAAGAAGGATGGGACGGTAGAGAGGGTGAAGATGATATTCAATGGACGTTCGCTGGTGCTCTGTTTTACTCCATCGTGGTAATCACGACGATCGGTAAGTTTCTGGATGACCAATGTATTAACATTATAACTTTTCAGTGAAAAATTCAATAATTTTTTATAAAATGTATAATATTTCATGCTATAGACTTACAATAACATTTTCAAAGTATTCACGCGTTTATTATTTCGAATAATGCGCTGCTCCCAAGACCATATGTTGAAAGGAACGCAGATTTAACCGTTTATAAGTCCATCTTCTTCAATGTAATCGTAAAGGTAGATCGTACAATTGCAAAGATAGACCGTATAATTATAAAAATTCAAATCCACGAGGGCAAAACCATAAAAAGCGAAAGAAAGAAAGGTTTATATAGTCCTGTTGTCTCTGTGATGTTCCAGATGACTTCTTACGAGTCGTGTACAGTACTTCTTTTGAAGTATCAGGTGTCACAAGTCTTTATGTTTATATTGGTAAATTCTACCTTAATTACCTTCTACACGAATTACTTAATTACCCCTAAGTTCTACCTTTCTACATGAATATGTTCGTACTGGTAAATTTCGTCTTAATTAATTTACATGTTTCGTAACAATCAGTCGATTTATCAGAAGTTCGTGTAAAAAGTTTCGCGAGTACTTCCGAAGTGATCCAATAAATAAGGATTAACAGTTCGTAGGCAAAAAACATATGTTTTATACGAGTTATGACGAGCTCGTCTCGGCTTTCGTTTGATTTTTCTTCAAGGATCGACTGTAGACATCAAAGTCGTCGTAGTCGTAGTCGTAGTTTTGCTCGTAGGGGTTGCTGGGAGGTCTTTGATAGGGGTTGCTAGGGGGCCTTGGATAGGAATTGATGTTCTCCCCTGGGAAGTAGTAATTTCCAGGGGGGTATCTGTTGTCAACGTTGAAGTTTCCTGGAGGCCTTCGATTACCATAGTAATTTGGCGACTGGACGAAACTTGCTGGTCCATACTTATTGGGAGGACCCTGAAACGCAATAATAATAATAATTTCGTTCCCTCCAGCGTTTAAAAATATTCGATTCGAACTAAATAGATAAAAGATACCAATTTTTATTGAAACTTTTTACTTGTACAACAAGAGAACTGCAACAAAGTCACAAAAATTGTTTATTAAAGCAAAAATGTATAAATTACATTGCTTTCCGAAGCAGCAAATTTATCAACAATATTTTCATAATTTGCGTCTTTATTAATTTGGGTTAATTATCTAAACGAAGCGAGTCAATGATATTTTTTAAATAATCTCATAGGAAGAAAACCTTCGTTAGAATGGTATAATAAGTTTTTTTGTTCATTTAGGACGCCCGGACAGGGTTCAAGAATTTCAAAATCATCGCCCGTGCGATAATTCGCCATTAACACAGTGCAAACTATTATCGTTATTTTTACGCCTTAATATTTCGTACACTAGTGAAATAGATTGGACTTTAGAATTCTTTGGAAATAAATCTACATGCATTTACGAAGATTGAAGGCTGGTTCGTATTCGATGAAAAAAAAACTGAATGCAATCTTTCATTTTTTCAATGATCTTTAATTTTCAATCTACCTGGTACGGAGGATACTGTCCTTCTCCGGGTGGTCCAGGAACCAATGCTGGATACTTTCTGCTGTTGAAGCAGCAATACTTCTTATCCTTCGAACAAGCACCCTGGGAAAATTGTCGAAACAATGAAAAATATTGCCATAGCGCGTTTCTGTCACTTTGTGTTACGATACTCACAAATTTCAATCCGCTGGATGGACAATTGAAGCTGTATCTACATCTACAAGTGTCGTACTCTCGATATCGAGGGTCGTCTCTGACCCAGGGTGGTACGTAACTGCCATCAAAAGAGCCATCGTCGATGCCTCCTGTATAGGGTGGTCTGAAACATTGAAAACACATTCGAAATCTATTTTCTTAGATTTGATTAATTACCAAAATAATCGAAGCTTTCGGTTCTACCTTCAGCCTTTGAATGAAACGTTCTTCGAAAGTATGCACATAAATATTAAAAGTAAATGTTCCAGTTGGAACAAATACCCGTCGATTTGTTTAATTTTAACGACGTACATTCAACGATCAGCATTCGATTCTGATCTTTGTGATTGGAATATCCTATGTAGTTCCATTTAGCAAATTTGATAAACTTATCTCGACAAACATTTTATAAAATTATAAAGCTTACAATATTTATAATCCTTTATGGAAATATTCAAAGAAGACGTGGTTGAAAAATTAATATAGAAATTTTATCATTTGTTTCCATTGATCAGACATATTAGGCAATACTAGAGCATTGAATGTATTATTGAAAAGTCGAATCCGTGATGAAGTCAAGGGAGAAATTATCTTCGATTACGAGGATTATCGTAATATAAAGTCAAAGATAAAATTATCTTTCATCTACGATGAAAAGTCTTACTGATAATGAAACTAGTAACGAGTTCGAGTACATCGCGTGAATCTTCAATACCAAAGAGCTTTGGTTCTCAAATTCATATTTATTTCTCAATACATCTAGAATCTGATCACCGATATTAAATGAACATTGTTCTGTAAACAACCGTTGAAAGAATACATTCATCAGACATTGTTCCGTATTCGAAGTTCTTATCGTTCCTTATATTATATTTGTTAGCGTTGCTCGTTGCTTCAAACGCTAATAACGTAACCGCTATTGTTCGAATACGTAAAATATCTCGAATACTTCGCTACAAATATCCAGAACACCAGAGACAAGATACAGAATGAGAGGTCTCGTTTGTGGAACTGTTTCCCACCAGTGGAATTGATTGTTCGCGTCAACACCGGCATTCGAAAGAAAGACGGATCTTTGAAACGATTTAAAACGAATATTTTGGTAATAAGTATTTTATAAGGTCAGTGAACACCGGATGCGAAACGGTGAAACAAAATTATTGGGTTGGAACAGAACGAGAAGATACGAATACCTTTTTACAATGCCCGTTGGCCCGCCAGGGCCGACAAGAACCTCTTTGTTGCCAGGATACGATGTTGGTACAATGGGTCTACTGTTAGGACCGTAAGGTCCAGCATTTTGTGGTCTAAATCCTGCCAAAGGTCGTCCATTGTCGAAATCTTCCAGGTTCTCGTTTACCTGGTACCTATAAGTTTACCACGCAAACAGTCCACCTTTTGTCACACAAGACGAACAACACGAGGTTCTGGTAATCCTCAACGATCTCTTAAATCTAACCTATCGGATGAGATTATGTTAGAAGACCAGCTCGCTCAGGTGGTTACAGTTTGACGACCTGTTACCCATGAATCATTGAAGCATTCGATTGATACCTGTTCGAGTGAAGTGGACTTCAGTTAATCGATATACACCGGAAGCGAAACACTTTGTTTCAATTATGACCACTTGGCCATACACGAGTGGTTTTACTATATATAGTTTCTTATTGTAGTAACCAAAGTGGTAGAAATCGAAACTTTAAGAAATACGTTGTAGATACTTGTAAATTGTAAAAGAATTCGAGAAAATTGTGTCCTGGGTTACCGAGAAACACTTTAGTAAAGATTATTTGGCAATGTTTACTTTGAACGTGATTATGTAGGTTAATAAATCTTACAAAATGTAATTTAATCAATGGAGTCACAGATGACACCATTTTGGAAACGTATCTGTCTTTGATATTAGGAGGTTATAATTTAACAGTTTCAAAGGCAGCCCATGGCAAGAATTGAAAAATAGATGGGACAAGTGTTACAATTTTTTCATGCGTTGAGACTCTCGTTTATTGTGCTTGATGACGATTGCAACAGGTGATGATTCTTCGCTTAAAAGAAAATCAAATATGTGAAATGAATTTTTTCATACGAGGCTTCGTTCTCGGTGAAATCGATTTTTAAAATTCGCGGGCCACGTGTGCTATTCGGTACACCGCTCATCCATTTCTCATTACTTCCACTTACGTTAGTATCGAAGTTAATTTTGTCCAATTAAAAGCAATTGAAACTTATAAAATGATATTATCACAGAAACAGGTAATAAATGACCAGATACCATTTCACGCGTACACCAAAGAGTTTTCAGAATAGATGTTCTCGAGAACGAAGCCTCGTAAAAAAAAACAAAAATTGCTACTCCATATTTTCGATTTATTTTTACACGGAAATTTTGATCCACTCTTTTATTTTTACACGAAGAGTTCTATCTACTGTTTTATTTTTACACGAAGATCTCGATCCACTCTATTTATTTTGATCGATTGTGGCACGAATTTTCGTTCGTTCGGTGGAGGAATTGTTTCTAAATCTCTAATAAACATTTCATAAGAGTCCGCTAGAAAAATGTTCGAAATAGAGCGCACCTTAAATTATCGGCTCTGCTTCTCTGTCCTCCGTCCTTCCAAACCCATTCGTTGTTTTCGGAACTCACCGTGACGATGGTGACACAACAGACGAGGATCAAGGACTTCATGTCGCTTCGGACGAAACGTCGATCATCAATGTTCGCGAGTATGGAGGAAATTCCACGAGAGTCTGTTGGTCAGCTTCACAAGCGCCGAATATCACTGACACGCGACTAAATGCGAGTGAAAGTGAATCGTGTCTTTATATATGCACCGTTGGAAGGTGAACGCACGGGCGAGGCTCGAGGTCCCTTCGATAGCGATCTCGGATCAACAGTTTTCGTGAGGGGTGATTCACCCTTGAAACAGTTCGCTTTGCCGCCTGTTTCGGTCACTGGGATGGGGAAAGTCTGAGAAACAGTTGCCAATACTGCTGAATATTTGCCAAAACCATAAAAACTTCTTCAAGGACGAATCATTTTGTTTAAAATAAACTTTCAAACTTACGATGACCTGACAGTCCATTAATTTTGTGAGGGTTATGCTGTATTGTTGGGAAGTTCAATTACGACTATTTAGTTTCAATTTTGGTGGTCTACATTTGCCAAAACTGTAAAAACTTCTTTAAGAATGAATTATTTTGTTTAAAATAAACTTTCAAACTGACAATGACCTGACAGTCCATTAATTTTGTGGGGATCATACTGTATTGTTAGGAAGTTCAATTACGACTATTTAGTTGCAATTTTGGTGGTCTACATTTACCAAAACTGTAAAAAGTTCTTCAAGAATGAATTATTTTGTTTAAAATAAACTTTCAAACTGACAATGACCTGACAGTCCATTAATTTTGTGGGGATCATGCTGTATTGTTAGGAAGTTCAATTACGACTATTTAGTTACAATTTTGGTGATCTAACTGTGAAAACCTCTTCAAGGATGAATTATTTTGTTTAAAATAAACTTTCAAACTGATATTGCCCTGACATTCCATTAATTTTGTGGAGATCATGCTGTATTATTAGGAAGTTTAATTACGACTATTTAGTTGCAATTTTGATGGTTATTTCTACTTTGAAATAATTTCGAATGTAAATAAAAGAATCTAAATTTATGCCTGGTCTTTAAAATCAAATGAAAGAATGGAAAATTCTAAAGAACAAACTGGTAGAGCACAAAGTGAAATGTACAGAAAAGTTAATACACATCCAGAATTGTGTGTGATAGAAAAATTTTTTAAATTTCCTATGGTTAGCTAGTGAACTTGTATAATAAAGCAAGTATCAATTATTAGTCAGAAATGATAACATTCTAAAATGTTGTTTATAAAATAAGCGTCAAAGGAAACAGATATACATTATCGAATGTATACCTACTGAATAATATTTGGAAACGAGCTAAACAATTGTAACAGTCGCTCGTGCCTAAAATAAAAAAATAAGTACGTGCATAAAGAGGTTAAATGAAACTGTAGATTTTACGATGTTGTTTCACTAACACTCCACACGAACGAGAGTGCATCTGGAGAAATAAAAAAAGTTATATCGGGCACGAAGTACTTACTTTTCACATAGTCGTGACACGTGTAAACTGATACGAATGCATTTGTGCAGTTGATGCGTGAATGTAACACAAAGGCACGTGGGTTGAAGATTACATGGGAACAGCTCTTTCTCGGACTTGTCCTTCGGTCTGGGAAAACCCATTGCTCGAGGAAGGGGGAACGGACCCATTGCAGGTGGTTCTCTGGCCTGTTTTTTTTTTTTTTTTTAAATAAAATCAAGTAATATGACGTAACACGTGACGCGTCGTGTCCGCGCGGCGAAGGACATCTGCATTGTTTACACGCGATTAGGGCCCAAGGAAGACAATTTCTTTCGTTAAAAGAGCCAGACGTAATACCAGTTGCAAATGATCTGAGCACCATTTGCGTAAGAGTGGAGATTAAGATTTTCAAACCAATCTTACAATCTTTGATTGTTTCCCTTTTAACGCAAAATGGCACATTAGACTGATCGATGAGTTACGTACCCTTAAACGATTATTTTTTGTTCAATAAGAAAACCACAAATTGATATCGCTAAAAAAAAAAAACAGGACAAAATTAGCTCAAATAATTATGTATCATAATTTTTGTAATCTCAACTACTAAATAGTATTGTTAATTGTTAATTCTGCTATATAATAATTATTTTAAGCAAATAATTATTCGATTATTTTATGTTCCTCAGTGTTATTTACATTTTGTAGGTCATTTATCATTTTAATCGTCGTAGTGCACGAGACTTAAATTACAGGGTTGAAACGTTTATACAGGTTGATCCAAAACTGAGATAAAAGAATTTCGAACCATATAGGTATCTCGAAAATAAAAAATATAGATTTCCAATCCACTTTGACGGATATGCAGCCAATGTGTTATATTTGTGAAAATCAATTGTATACATAGGAAACTTCGATAGGTTATGACATACAGGTTATAACCTGAAATATTTATTTATTTTTCGATACAATTCTGATTCTATCAATTTCGCATTGAAATGGAAATGTGTCAAATTCTATTTTTCAGGAAGTTGAATCAAAACTCTCACGTGAAACAACCTTTTGTCTTTATCCCATTTTATTTCCGTCAAAATTGATTTCCCGATATATAGTGATATCTCTTCTCAATTTTTACGAGTACTACATCCGTTCAAATTTGTTGACGTCTTTTTCAAATCACTCTGTATAAAAGTAATAATTTAGTAACGATGACGTTACACAAATTACATTTTCAACATTTTTTGAAAGTTGGCGATATCGGGTTGAATAAAGAGTCCTTTTTCCAAAGTTTTTTCAAAAAAATTTAATCTAATACACAATAGGAAAAACATGAGCAATATTCACAGTTCTTTTTTTAAATAATAGAATAAACATAAATAATTAAATTATGTATAGTAAACATAATCACGTTTTGATTAGTAAACGCCATCTACTGAAAAAGACAAATAGATCTTTTTTGTCAGTACATAATCTGTACAAATTATCACTCATTTGTGAAGAATTGGTATACGATTTTTTACAAAATCGCACAATTCCTGTCTACTCGAAAAGTAGAAATAATTTTCTTTTGAGTTGTTTTTGAGAGGAAATCTATGAACGAAGGAAATGGACACTTGGAACATCCTCGTATAATTTTATTTCGAGGAAAAGGTACGATCAAACGTTCCTTGTGGAAGAAAATTCAATGATCAAGGTCATCCCCACTGGCGTGAGTACTCAGGCCATCGTGGAAATTCACTTTTCTTCCGCGAGAAAGGAAGTTACGAGGGCCCCAGTAATTCGCTTTCCTTGATTTTAACGTTCGTCACGTTGCTAGCAGCTGATTCGTCAATTAACTTTTTTACAGTCGCGTAACAAAATGTCCCCTCTTTAACCATTTACATTGCACATTTGTATTATGAAACAATTCACCGAAACTTAAATCAAATGCCCACTGCTGGAGCTTTGAACGAATAAGTCAAAAAGTAAAAGGAGGGTTTCTATGTCTTCAGAATTCTATTTCAAAACTATTTTAAATTTGGAACATAAATGCTCTTTATTGAATCAGAATAAAACATTTTTATCGTTGCATTTAGTGCATTATTTATTTATAAACTTTTTCGGCCACTATAAGTTGTACCACCTGCGCTAAGTTTCAAGTAATTCAGTACTATGATGTTTTCCATAGTTTTCTGAAATGCATCCAACACAATGCATTCTAACGATATTAAAATACCCATCATTTGCAGTGCAGAGTCCCTAACTCTAACAAAGAAGGGAGCAAACATCTACCATCTGTTCTTCTAAGTGCCAAGTAATTCAGTACTACATTTTCCATAGTTTTCTAAAATGCATCTATCACAATGCACTCTAACAATATTAAAATACCCATCATTTGCAGTGCAGAGTCCCTATCTTTACCAAAGAAGAGAGCCAACATGTACCATCTATTCTTCTAGGTACCAAGTAATTCAGTTCTATGATGTTTTTCATAGTTTTCTGAAATGCATCCATCACAATGCACTCTAACAATATTAAAATACCCATCATTTGCAGTGCAGAGTCCCTAACTCTAACAAAGAAGGGAGCAAACATCTACCATCTGTTCTTCTAAGTGCCAAGTAATTCAGTACTACATTTGCCATAGTTTTCTGAAATGCATCCATCACAATGCACTCTAACAATATTAAAATACCCATCATTTGCAGTGCAGAGTCCCTAACTCTAACAAAGAAGGGAGCAAACATCTACCATCTGTTCTTCTAAGTGCCAAGTAATTCAGTACTACATTTTCCATAGTTTTCTGAAATGCATCCATCACAATGCACTCTAACAATATTAAAATACCCATCATTTGCAGTGCAGAGTCCCTATCTCCACCGAAAAAGAGAGCAAACATCTGCACCCTTTCAGAAACGTCTTCGAACCGAACGCGCGTTCGAAGAGATCGAATAGTTACAAATTCTATCACGATGATACGAATCGTGATCCGACAAATTTGCCCGAGCATCCTTATCAGAGATCCAAGGAGAATTGGTGAAACGGAGATCCGCGACGCGTGACCGAGTAGCGTTCCGAAATCAAGCTGGCCATTCGAACATCCGCTCCTCTTTTGTGTGTCGATCGATCCTCATCTTCGTCCGGCGGATGCAGTCTGTCTCGTTCTTTTTTTCAACGAACACTTTTTCGAATGATGAAATTTCTTTTTTCATTTCTTTTCTTCAATAAATCGTGAACGTTCACGCTTTCATTACAATTACCCTCTCATCCTCGTTGAAGATTAACTTATCCTTGAAAGACCAAAAATATGACTTTCCAAATAGTTCTTTTGATTTATTTAGTCGTAATTCAAAGGGTCGTTGTACATGTAAACGTTCATTTACTACGAGAGATCCACCAAAAGAAGATGTGCTCAGAGGTGTAACCGAGGCACTGTTTCTCAACCTAACTTTTATTACGACTTCCTGTTATTCTTAAAAAAAGAGGTTTCCAAAGTTAGGAGCCTAGAGCACCGTGACGCGATAGAAATGTTACGCGATTAGGCACTGACGGCCAGGACGTAGGAGTATGTTAATCAAAGGAGTTGCTCGAAGGTGGAATCCTGGCGACCTTGACCCAGACTCACGGATGAATCTTCATGGTAGCAGACGTAGTTTCGAGGTCGTTGAGAAATCGATGAAGGCCGAACCGACCTCGACGATTCTTCCGAATGTGAACATTTGCGTTTATTTGTATAGTAATTTGCAGATTACTGCCGACGAGGAATGCCTAATCGAGGTCTTCCTAGAGTCATTATCTTATTTTGGCATTATTTAAACACTGGATAACTTCTAGAGATCAAGGCAAACACCTCCATCAATCATACGTGTATTTATCGATAATTGATTTTCTGTATACCGAGATGCAAAGCTCGAGAGGTGTTCAAGGTTCGATTGTTCCATTAAGTAATTTTTAATTATTCCGTTCCATCTATTCGTGCGGAATGAACCGTCCAATAATGACTATATAATACACGCAGAATAATTTGTAGATTAAAATGGGTTAATCTGCACACCAACAGCAGGTTACCTAAATGTCTCGAATTCCTAACCTCAAAATTAATTTCACCCTGAAACGTAGATTCAAAATTTGTTTCTCAAGATCCTACGAAGTACAATTAACGTACCAATCGGTATTAATCAGATTTTTTTGCCATTTGTCGAATATCATTTTTTCTCCAATTTGTATAAATCCGCCATAAGTGAAAACTTGAAAGTTCGAAAGTTCTGGTGGAAATTCGGAGTGAAATTGAAATCGGGATGTCAAAGGGAGTGCAGAAAAATCCTCAAGTAAAAGGAAAAGATAGCGAAGGGGTCACTGACTCGCCACAGGTAGCTCGAGTCGATTTAAATTCTCGGCTTGAGTCTGAACAGAGAATTAATTGCGCGTTACGCAAGCGGGAAATTACGCAAGGCTAATCGAGCGTTACTCGTCGTCAGGGTACGGTCACATCGCTCCGAAGACCAAGAACGGGAAAGTTGTAACCATATTCTACGCCATCCTCGGGATTCCCCTGATGTTGCTCTGCCTTTCGAATATCGGCGATATCATGGCGTCGAGTTTCAGGTAACTAATGCTCCTAAATGCAATTTCTCACCGTACGGAGGGCAGAAACTATTGGTTGTTCGAGGTCATTTCCTGGTCTGTGAATCCTCACTTTTAAACTGCCAGAGTTCAGGTTAAATCTGGAGAATGAAGATAGCAGCACAGTCGAGTGTCAGAAATCAAGATTCCAAGGCGGTTCTCTACACACTTTTTGGACATTGTGTAGGATATTAAACATAGACGTATTTAATTTGTATTCTTAAGACTATTACTTTCCATGTAACTCGAATGTGGCATACTATATTCCTTTCATCAAGTACCGTGCAAAGATCGTAAGTAGCCAAAGCCATGTAAACTGGACGACAGAGGGGCAAGTAGATTAGGCTTTTGCTTCAGTCAATCACCACCAGGAATCTTCACAATTAGGTGTCAAGTGGTCACATTGCCTAGAATTAGTTTTCTTATTTCATGAAAAAATCCTTGTGTATACTTATAAAAACGAAGGGTATCTTTAGTACAGATTTGAACAAAAGTACAGCACATTCTGAAGAAAGATGTTAAAAAGGTGATCAAAATTTTGGTAGTTCCAGCACGTGAATTACTAATAATGTACCGTTACACAGGTCCCAAAGAATTATAAACCTACAATTATTTACCGCAAATACGATGGAAAATATTATTAGAAAAGCAGATGAATCGATAAGGACACGAAAACATCTCATCGCGATAATTGTCATTGTGTACAATTTACCAGGATTACATTGCGAAAGGTACAGAGACTTTTTTTTTCTACTGATTGTTATTGTACCGAGTGTATGTCTACGCCAATGCGTTCCAGTCGTCGCTTGTTATTGCTTCATCTCAATCTGTTTCGATGTCTCTCCCTCACAACATTGGTCACGCGATAGACTCGTATATAGGTCACCTTAGCCAATACCGAAACTGTGAGTAATTCGAGATGGGACAACCAATCCGATTCGTTGGCAACTTACAATCTCTGCATGGTATGTATTTTCAGCCTATCAAAATAAATATAGTAATAGGTGGTAGGAAGAAATTAGAAACGAAGTGGTAGGGGTAGTCCGCAAATAATGTTGAGTAGCCAATATTTTCTGCCTCCATTTTAATACCATTAATATGTATCGTGTATCCAATTACTCGATGATTCAGTGTTGTGTAACCTTAGTATAATGCAACATAATGCCCGTAACTGAGAAACAATGAAAAATAAGCCGTCTGTGTAAATAAACTTCTTTCTTTACTGTTCCCTTTGAATCCAATCCTGAATCGAATTCTATATTATAAGGGTACACCTTGTATGCATATATATCACCACTTTCCGTCACTTTGTTTTCGCTTCCCGATGCTGCACAACGTCTCTCTAGATTTTTGTACTGGAAAGTCTGCTGTTACGTGTGCACAAAGCCACCGAAGAAGAGGCGACCGAGGCACAGTCTCAGCAGATCGTATTCCACGCGACAACCAGGGTAATTGTTCGCCTCGTAATGAAGGTAATCTGAGATCGAGCGATAAATGTGTAACAAGAGTGAATTTTTGGAAGACGATACGGGACGAATAGAAGCGCTTTTCGACGGTCCATCAGAATGAGCCAGAGATCCGCGGACTCGGCGCTGGGTCTATCAGAATGTATGACCAGGTCTTCGTACTCGGACACGGATTGCAAGTATGACATTACGATGTTCTTAATTACGAATAAGACTGCTGTCAACGGCACGCCTCTGTTGGTTGCGTGGGACAATAGTAATAGGTTGTTCGATAAGTTTCGTCGTTCGGTAAAATTTATTGAGCAACTGTACTGTTTAATAAGTTTTATCGAACGACGAAACTTATTGAACAACCTAGTACCTACGTTTCACCTTACAAGAGAACCTTACAGTAGTGGACATCGCTTTTGAGACTTTAGTAGGTGCAAGTTATGGTACATACCTACTATCAAAAAACTCTAATGGGTTTTTTCAAAATAAATCTTCGTTTTCGAAATATTTTGATTTAAAATTTGATACGCACCTAGTAAACGAGTTATTTAAGTCTTCTTGGTAAAACGAATTTTGGGTAAGTTGGTTAAACGAGTGATTACGAAGTTGTGTTTGGTAGGTAGGATCGAATCCTCGTCTCTCTGTTATTATTTTATTTTTAGTACAATTTTGAAATGCAAGAATAGGTTTGATTTATTTTTATATTTAATGTCAATGCTATATGACATCGATATTAAGACAAAGAACCTTAAATTTTTAATATAAAAACTAGAAGTAAATACAGTAGTAAAATAGCAGTATATGTCGCATATATTTTTCTGTATTAATCATTCGTGTTAGTCATTACCAGGTAAATTCTACATTGTTATTCGTATTGCCACTATCGATGCTAATTGTTTTTAAACACACTTGTTAGAGCGACGGTAGTCCTTGTATACCTTGAAAGGGTGTCCGTGTACCCTTTTATATGTTTACAAGAACCTACGAAAATAATGAATTTAGGCCAATAGTAAAAAGGTAAATAGATTTTTTGTTTCAGACTTACACAAATGCAGTTGTCACCCACGGTAAATTTGGAAAACCAACAAAAGATTTATATGCCGTTTATTTAGAGAAGATTTTAATACCATACGTAAAAAATAAAAATTTTCCATTACTTGTAGACCCGTTTTCGCATTTCAAAGTTATACTATAAAAAAAAATATTATCAACAAGCCAGTATTCGATCCCACTACCAACAACGTTGTAATTACTCGCTTAACCGACTTATCCAAAATTCGTTTTACTAAAAAGATTTAAGCAATTCGTTTACTATGGGCGTATCAAATTTTAAATCAAAATATCTCGAAAAGGAAAGTCCTTTTTGAAGAAACCCATTAGTGTTTTTTTATACTAGATACGTACTACAATTTGCACCTACTACCTCCTCAAAAGTGATGTCCACAACAAAGTCCTCTTGTTAGCATTCTATTGTATAGATATCCTCAGGTCAGAAAGATACACCATAGGACTTCACGTTCCAAACACTGTAATTAATCGTCTTAATTAAATTTTCTTTAACCCATACTTAATCAAATTTAAACTTGTTATCAATGTACCTTGTACGAGAAAATTAAATCTATCGTTTGATTCGAGCAAAATAAAATAAGGTTAGTGCGTGCTTAGGATTTCAATTGATTAGAATTGAAAACAATCTTTCGCGATCCGATTCAATCTTTGACTTGTCGAGATTATCATGATTCAAGTTATCGACTAAGGTATTGAAAAAGCCAAGAATTCCACTGTTAACTGGATAATGATACCCCAAGTCGATTCTGACCCTGGTTATTGACCCTGCGATAGTAAATTCAGTACCGACTCAACTATCATTTTAGAGTAACAAGCTTATAGAATAGTATTTCCATTACGGTTGAAACTATGCTCTCCCTTAATGACGTGACTTTCTTTTGGTTTCAATGGAGGTACAATACTCGACGATTCGAAGACATGGAACAAAAGAGGCCGAGTCCCTACCAATCTCCAGGGAATCAGAATTTAGGATTCAAGTCCGCGACAGTTTCTCGGTATTCGGATTTGCCAGTGGCGTCACCAAGAACCATGAGAGGTACCTAGACGTGTCATAGGCTTGAAACGTTTGATAAGGAAGTGTCTGATTTTAAGTAACAATCCATTCAGCTAATTCCAAGATGACAACGCAATCGTTGGACAGACGGCTGATAATGAATCGTTCCTTGAACGACACAGATCGTTCTTCGGTTTTGTGCAATAGATACGCCCTTGACGACCTGCAGGACGAACTACGACAATGGCAGGCTTCCACTGGAAACAGACGTAAATATATTCCATTGAACGCTTCCTGTTAAAGAAACACTATCGTCCATAAGTTTCGAGCTATACGCCATTCTATAACTAACATTGTAATAATTAATCCTCTGCACTCGAGATGAGACTCTCGGTCGTCAACTAACGCACCGGAATTTTTCTAATTTTTCTAATCTTCAAGGACAATTTTTATAAGATGAAAAAAATGCTTTGTAAAATATACAAAGATGTAAGATCCAAATTCATCGATTTACTCTTACATTTGATTTAAAAGATCTCTTCGAGGTTCTCGGTTTCCCGTGTGAAAGAACGAATCGAACACAAGGAATTAAATGCGACGAGAAAAATTGAAGAACTTATTTCCAAAATTTCGTGACACATCCTTGAGTTCTATAAATATTTTTGCGTGAAAGTGATTCCCTAGTATCCCCCGAGATCTTGTTAAATCCTTAAATTCTAATAATTCCAAAGATATGGGTAGTAGTATATACACCTACAATAATAAGAATTATGAAATTCAAGAAGATTGGATCGTTTGACAATAGCTTGAAACAAAATTAATTGACCATTCGGGCCAGTTCTGTTCATCACTGTGGGTAACATGAAGGATAATAACTTTGTGGACGTGGTTAAATAACGTTTCTTTGTTGGCAACGTTTCGTGACGCAGAAGATGAACGTTCGGTGATCAGGCAGGTTCGTCGAAAAGTTTGGTTGTCCTCGGAACAGAATCTTCAAGTGTTTCGTTTTCTGAGGACAACCATCGACATCGACACCTAGCGATATCTGTAACTCGCGATGACCTACATACAATGTGGCACCATGCGCTTTTCATGGGAAAGACTATTTCTAGCATCTCGTTCGACCACACAATTGTTCCATACCTCCATCCCAGAATAAACCTGTTGTGTAACATTTGGTGTGTAGCACGTGTCACGGTGTACAGATAGTTGTTTCTAGACTCATTCATAGCGATGAAAGTGTCATTGGGGTCCTTAAAGAATCGATTACTTCCTCTTCGAGTTCATTATCCGATAAAGACCAGTACACCCTTAATCTTGTTTGCTCGTTAACAGTAGGTAATTCGAGTAAATTGCGTGACATAGACGCGACAGAGACTGTGGATAATGTCGAGAAACCTTCGTTCACCATGAGGTCAATGCCCAGAAGATGCCTATCTGTCGAAGAGACAGCCACAAATTATAGAACGACCCTGGCACCGCCGCTAAGACTGCCCCCTGTTTACCTGGAAATGGAAAACATGAGAAGACCTCAGACCAGCAGGATTAGACGTTACAGAA
Source organism: Ptiloglossa arizonensis (assembly GCF_051014685.1). Lineage (NCBI taxonomy): Eukaryota > Metazoa > Arthropoda > Insecta > Hymenoptera > Colletidae > Ptiloglossa > Ptiloglossa arizonensis. The sequence goes on along the minus strand of NC_135048.1, from coordinate 7,882,779 downwards.
GCAACTACCCAGTTGGTAAGCGTGTTTTTCACGTAAGGTTGTCTCCTTTAGATCTACTCATACCATGCTTTCACGTAACCGCCTTTTCAGCACGATCTTACAGACGAGAGCAGCAACCAGCAGAAGTAATGATGCCAACGGGACTCCCCATTCACAAGCAAATTTATGTCGAAGACTTCGATTCCGACTACGAATACTATACCACCACAGACGATCAACCGATAAAGCCGGTACCGATCTGGTTGTGTGTGTTCTTAGTGGTCAGTTACATATTTGGAGGTGCATTCCTCTTCAGTGCTTGGGAACAGTGGCCATTCCTCGATTCCGCATACTTTTGCTTCATTACACTCACCACCATTGGTGAGTCACTCCACTTTTAGTGGATTTTATCGAGTAATGTTCAAATTCTTTTGTTTTGGACAGTGTATGAACCTGAAGAATGAAGTATAATATAGTACATTAAAGTGCTAGTCATTTTAGAGAGTCGTTCCACTTTTTGATGACGTTATTGAGTAGTGTTCAAATCCCTCTGTTTTGGACAGTGCATGAACTCGAAGAATGAAATATGATGTAGTACATTAAAGGTAATTTTTATAAGAGTATCTACTCGATCAACTGATTCAAAAATTGAAAGAGCATTTTATGGTGACTCAACCTGTATTGAAACATTCATCGTTTTGGTCGGAAAATTGAAAATTCAGACGCGTACCCTGTTATTGGAAGTGTTTAAAGAGTCTACAAACCCTGGAGTTAATCGTGCAATTAATCGTGTAGGAGTTGAATTATAACACGTTATAACAAATGACAGACTGTAACAAAAATAACGTCGACTCTTGTTACTCTTCTATATTCTTACATCTTTTGAACAGTATCGAATGACATCCGATAATTAGGTATCTCTACGTTTCGTCGTCTCGGCTCATCTTCACTACTTATCCTTCCACGTTCAGACCATTTCCCCAGAAACCTTATTAAACTTGTCGAGCTATATGTACTCGTATATGTCTGTGTCGTCGAATGTCTAATTGTTCGAATTGTTCTTGTTGAATCTCAATATGTTACCATCAAACGTTTAAGTGTCTTTAGTTCAATGTTTGAATATCTGAAGATACCTCCTGTTTTGTTACCAGAGAGCCATCCAATCGATCCCTTTTCCACAAGTTGTCGATCCACTGTCGACTCCTATGTATACTCATTCCCTGACCAATCACCGAATATCTCGTCTAAGGCAGTATCTGCTAAATAATTGCCCTTCGTGACGAGTTCACTAGCAGATCTGGAACACCTTTAATCGTCCCTTCTATCTTCTCCATCTGACTGACCCCAAAACTGTTTCAACCTAGCCAATTGGTTTGATGTTTGGAAATGAGCATACACCTAAGATGAATCTCAAAGATAGCGAAATAGATACACATTGAAGGTATACCATCAGTGTCGAAACTTTCTTCTCAACGAAGTACCTTTACAACGTGAATCGAGTTATAGACGAAAGTCTTGATCCCTAACAGGTGAATAGCTACGGTTGTCGGTTCCACGAATTTGTCGTTGCTGTGGCAACGACCACAGGACGATTAAAGTCATCAGAGGTGGTCAATGCCGGTTAAAGAACGTAAGAAAATTGGTATTTACGGTGTTCCAGGTTTCGGGGATTTCGTGCCAGCGTACAAGCTGGACGCGCACAAAGGCATCGCGGTTTGCTCGTTGTACTTGTTATTTGGAATTGCTTTGCTGGCGATGAGCTTTAATCTGGTGCAAGAGGAGGTCATCAACAATGTGAAGAACGTCGCCAAGAGGCTAGGGATCATCAAAGAGAGTGACGACGAGGAAGAAGCCGACGACTACGACGCATACGACGCTGAATACAACGACGAGGTCGACAACGAGCTCGAGGGCTATGTCCTCGACGCCCCTCGATGTCACTCAATGGCGAGAAACGTTCGCGGAATATCCGTCGCGTAGCTCACCGTGTCCAGAACTTCTTTTATTTACGAACAATCCACAGCCCTCTTCCCCCTTCGTTTCTGTTTCGGACCGATTACGTTTCAGTCTACCAAGAAATCGACTTGGTTATAAAGAGGGGGAAGAGTTACGTGCACGGGAATCCCCCTATTCTCTGCCTTAAGCCGCTCTCGCACTTACACTAAACGACTGCAGCGCCATCGGGGAAAGCTCGCGAACGAGAATCGCGTACCGAACGATTGGTCGCGAGGCAACTGACACCCATTGCCCGAAGATAGCGTCGCACTCGCATTTATTAGGTGGGAGAACGGCTTTACCGATGACATTCGACTAAACGAGTATATATTACAGTTAGTTCATTGTCTCGGGAAATTGCATCGTTCCCTTTTGAACATTTACATCTTCGTCGAGTAGAATACGTAGGAACAATAAAAATATCTTACCTGGAATATTAGTGTTTTTACCATCAACTACCCACCGATTCGTATATGCATAAATTTGTCCCGTAAGAATGATTTTTCTCTTTTACTATATATATATATAACTTTTATTGATTTTCCAAATTTACCGTAGGTAACAATTACATTTGTATAAGTCTGAAACAAAAAATCTATTTACCTTTTTACTATTGGCCTAAATTCATTATTTTTGTAGGTTCTATATATACGACGATATTTCCTATACCGGTCACAAGGGATGACTTCTTACTTCCGTGTATTCTCAAAGGTGGTCAAACTTAATTGGTCATCCTCACAGAGGCTATCCTATGAGTATCAGTTATCCTTCTTCATATATATATGTGCAATGATATTTCCTATACCAGTCACAAGGGATCACTTCTTACTTCCGTGTATTCTCAAAGGTGGTCAAACTTAATTGGTCATCCTCACAGAGGCTATCCTATGAGTATCAGTTATCCTTCTTCATATATATATATGTGCAATGATATTTCCTATACCAGTCACAAGGGATCACTTCTTACTTCCGTGTATTCTCAAAGATGGTCAAACTTAATTGGCCATCCTCACAGAGGCTATCCTCACAGTATCAGTTAACCACTTGCACTATATTGCGCGTCACCATCCATCATACCTCTTGACTACTCCTTTCGTAACATTTATCCGACCGTATTATCCCTATCGAAACCATTCTTCTCAACATCCCCATGAAAATCGTTTTAAAATGATTGTTCGACCACTAGGATTCGATACACAAGTGGGTCTCATAATTTCTCGTCCAGACGGGTCAAAGACACCGCACGACCCGCAGGAGTCTCTGGTTCGACACGTGATCTATTTCCAAGACGGTTTGTGGCCGTCTTCCTGGACGATTCCCGCGTCTACCGGGTGTCCAGGAAGTCGGAACCCGGTCAGGGACGGGCAGCTTGAATCCGGTTATTTTTAGCGCCGCGCTATTTTCAGTGTATCGAACGAAGTGGCACGGAATCAGTGCACGAGGGAGTCTCGTGGAAGCGGCTCGTTCGCACGCAATTATCCGTAGCGATCGCGGACAGCCTCACTCTATCTCACTCTCCGAGAAAATAATCGAAAGACTCCGATACGTGGAAGTTTGCAGTGTCCCGTGATCAAAATCGTCCCGTCAGATATCGGTGAAATTGGTTAAAACCCTTTGCACTCGAAGGCTTCTTCGCAACCAGAAACCGACGCCACGAGAAAATCCTTTAAGTCGTAAAATGAATCCGGAACTATTTTATTATACTTCGCATAGACGCGTTCGCGTTCCACGAGAACGTGATACTTCAATTGCAATTTGAATTCCAAACCGCGAAGTTATCCCGGATTGGAAACAGTGCACCGAATTAGGTGGCGAACGAGGATCTCCTCTCGAGTCCAAAGGGTTAAACGGATCTCCAAGTAGTTTCTAAATTGTCTAGAAACGATACTCGATGGACGATCGAAACTCGAACGGTACCCGGTAGAAGGATTCATGGTGTCACCACCGCAACCGTTCTCGGTTTCGAGTTATTTCTGTAGTTGCCGAATCTTGTGCCATTGAATCGCGCGAGTGCCGGAGCACGCATGGACAAACGTCCGCGAAAGTGTCGGATGACAGGGGGAAGATGATCTACAAGAAGAAACGCAGACGTGTCTCGTGGAGGATGGAGCGTGCAGCACACGCCAACACGTGGCGAGTTGTCGCGATAGTGCGTTCAACATTGGCGTAGACATAGACGCGTCTATGTTTAGATCGACCGAGAGCCACGAGGGAAATCTTAACGGCGAAGTTTGTTCGGGAACGTGTCGCGAGGCATGCGGTGGGATGAGTTTCAGATTCTCTCATTTCGAGGATCGGACGTTTGAGTACCAGTTGTTCGAGGACGGACTGGACGATAAAGTTCGAACACGGTTTTGACTCTCAATGGAATTTTTCGTTCTTCGAGCGGATCGTAAACGGTTGCACAATAGGTTAGGTTAAACGCGTTCCCGATTCACCGCGGGCCGCGACGAAGTCGATAGCAGACCCTCGGACGATGTAATTCAGGGAGTCGGAAAGGATACGACGTTTTCCATTAAATTTTCTGTTGCGTCGGGTCACCCGATCGCGTATAATCCGGGTTCCCCCCTTTTTAGCATTCTACCGTGTCTCTCTATCGACTTGTCTGCGAAAGGGTCGCAGAGGTCGCGGCCCTACGACGTCCGTCTTATCTAGGAGAAGACTATAGATTGTCCTCGAGACGGGGGATTTATCGGTCTCGAATTACACCAGGTAAGGTTCTTCGAACAGAGAGATTCCGGTATACCTGGTGGGAGTGTGTGTAACGGGTCTGTTTTTTCTTTTATGACTCTACCGAAATACTTTCGCGAAACTGCACCGGTGAGCTTTAACCCCTCGACGCGGATCTTTGTATCTTTTACAGCGTCTTGCGTTTCTCGCGAGACGGATACGCTATCGGTACGTCTACGGAGTGTCGAAACAATTTTCGAGCAAATTTATACAACGCATCGACAACGTCGAGGGGACGAATCAATTTTTTACGAATACACGATCGAAGATACGATTTCGGTATAGAAGGAATCGCGTGATTCTTTCCCAAAGCGAAATCTTTCGTAACTTTTCAATCAATTTCGTCAACTTTTTTTACCCGTTTGACCGTTTTAATGCGCTGCATATATATATATTAGGTTGTTCGGAAAATCGTTTCGTTTTCCAAAATGGAGAATGTTGTTTATACGCTCTAAAAAAATCCTATTTCATTCTCACCAAAAAAAGAAAAAACGAAATGACTTTCCGAACAACCCAGTAATATATATATATTTGTTTGCGAACTTTTTCAACACCCCGTGTACGGCGACGTGAATTTTTAATTTTCAGAATAGACGTTACGTCGATCCGAGCGAGGTAACTAAATACAATTTTCTCTTCCAATGAAAAAAGGAAAACGAACCCTGCGATAAACGCTCATTGTTTATACGCTTATTTTCGACGTTACATCGGTAGCATTCGTATTTCACGGGATTTTATTCCAACACGAAGTAATAACCGTAATGCTGGCAGCGGTTCGCGTTACCTTTGCAGTGCGGGTCTAGACCCGGTGCCATTCGTGGAGTTGAGCCGGTGGTACATACGAAAATTTCACGCGCCTTAAATTTTCATCGCGAGCCTCGCGCATCCCCCCCATTGGACCGCTAGGAATCCATTTGTCACGCATGAAACTTTGAAGTTACAGTTCTTCCCGCGAGTCCTGCAACGTTTGTCTTTACGATCGTGTACGTTAACCCGGTGAACCGAGCTGCAGGTGATTTTACAATTGGTCGCTCTCCTCGGTAGAATCCACGTACCCGAACCTCTTCCAACCCCTTTCTTGCTCATCCATTGGGCCCCATTGGACCACCTTCGCGAGTAACAATCCGTTGTTAAAGGGTGGTTAACTTACATCGCGCGTAAATAAGAAGAGTAAATCCAAATTTAGGGAGTGTGGGAGGATTCCAACGCGTGGGTCAGTTATGACCCGTGAAAAGGGTAACAATCCGTTGTTAAAGGGCGATTAACTTACACCGCGCGTAAATAAGAAGAGTAAGTCGAAATTTAGGAAGTGTGGGAGGATTCCAATGCGTGGGTCAGCTATGACCCGTGAAAAGGTTTCCATTTGACTCGATATTTTCACCGGCCCAAGATATAATATCATGAAATTTTGTACATTGTGGAATGGTGCGTGGGTCACAAGCGACCCACGCCGAATGTTACGTTTCATTAATATATTCACTATCTCGATGTTCAGTGGTTTAGTATATTTATAGAGTAATTTTCAATACGGTTCCTGGTACGCGAGTCATTCGTGATTACGTGCAAGATACGATTTGTACTATTCGTAGTACAAATCGAACGTTAAATGAATTCCTCGGTAATTGAAAAATTGCAAAACTTGCGCGCTCGTATCATCGCTCCCACGGAGGGACGAAACTCGAGAAATGTATCGTGGAAGACCTCGAATACGTTTCTTGATAATTTTAGGGCGTAAAATTGGGCATTCGCGAGGAACGAGGATGGCCATGTATCGTGGAAGAACATTTTTGAATATTAAGAGAGAGGCGAGAGCGAAGGAGGCGACGTAGAAGATCGAGGAAGAGTGCAACGTATCATCGAGAACTCGAATGGTGGACGAAAGATGGAAGGGGATCGACCACCTTATTCGTCTTCGAGCAGAAACTGGCAGCGTGGAAGTTATCGCGGCCGAACCGGAAGAAGAAGAAAACGAAAACGGAAGCCGTGGGGCGAGAGGATAGCTGACTGGACCAGGACCCTGATAGCCTTTCTCTTCAGCAACGTCGGTATAGTGTGTCTGGTGGTCGGATATACCATAGCCGGCGCTTTCCTCTTCACCCACATCGAGGGCAGAAACAGCCTGGACGTTGCCGGAGACGTGATCAGGCTGAGAAACATGACAGCTGCTACCCTCTGGGAGCTCACTTCCAAGGTAACGAGTTTCTTCTTTCTCGTGCTACCCTCCGCCGTATTTCCTGACCTTTTTTCCTTTCGTCATAAAGCGATTTTCATCTCCTCGTTTGCCAACTCGAGGCTCACGGAAACGAAGACTGCGGTAATTTACTTCGTCCAGTGATCTTCTTAAAGGATTAACGGCAAAGACTGAAATTCACGACCAAGAGAACTTAAATCCAACTCGATTGGCACTCGCGGAGTTAGGTAGCGATGCAATCATTGGCTCGGATGAAATAAAAATTGACATCCGTACGGGGGGGACAATTTTTTATTAAATTTACCCCCGAAGTACGTTTCGTTTTACCTTGATCTTCTTCTCGAGGATCGTGGTGTCAAGTGTTACGTCGCGAATTAATGAACTTTTACGCTTTTTAACGTTACGCGCAAAGTGACGTTCCTCGTACCTAATTTTCGCCGGAACCGATGGTATCGCTAGCGTTCACGTTCGTCCATCTCTTTGCTCAGGAGAACGTGTTCTCTGAGAGGATTTGGAAGGCGAAAGTGCGAGCAATCCTCGAGAACTATCAGAGGAAAATGGTAACGGCTATAAAGAACGGCTACGACGGTGTGGATGAAAACAAGAGATGGAGCTTCGCCGGAGCGTTCCTCTACTCCCTCACGGTAATCACCACGATCGGTGAGTTTGCCTCCCTTTTGTTCCGTACCTTTCTGTCAATGTCCCAGGAGTAACTCGAACAGTCCCAAAGTGTCATATCTCCAGCATTTTTTCTTTTTTTTTTTTTTCATCGTTTCTCTTTCCCCACGATTCAATTGCAAGAGAGAATTTCGTACAAAAAGAAAATGAAGATAAATGTAACCGTGATAAATGTGCTAGGTTGTGTCTGAAACTGCACCGTACCAGGGAGTTTTATGGGCATTCGGTAGCTCGCGACTGACTGTGTATCGACATCGTCACTGAACCTTTGTTAAATGAAATATAAATCTCGCACAGAGTTGGGTAAATTTCTTTTTTAAATCAGAAGTAACTCTAAATGAATTTAAACTTTAACCAAATGAACTCTCAGTGTATCGAAGTGAGGTTAGGTTTGTGCACGATTAGGAGGCGAATTGGCCAATCGGAGTTGACCCTTTGCGTACATAATTTTAAAACGAGTATCTAATGTAACTATCTAATAGTCAAAATGATTCTTGTTTTAAAATTAAGTACGCAAAGAGTCAATTCCAATTGGCCAATCTGTCTTTTAATCAGGCCCAAATCTAACCTCACTTTGTTGATTCGCCGAGAGTTTATTCGGTTCAAGTTTAAATTCACTTGAAGTTCATTGATTAATTTTTGTTTATGTTCTTGAAAGTTTTACGATAAAATAGTTTCGTTATCACGCGATAAACTCCGATTAGAAATCCTTTTTTTAAAGATCTGGAAAATTATAAAATTTTACATAATATTGTAGAACGAAATTATCGCCTTCGGGACATAAACAATACCTTATCCACGAAGACTCTAAACAGGTATAAAGACAATATCGACGATAAGTCATTTTCCATGAAAAAATATTGTTCAAAGATGAACTATACCTAGAATGAAAATCATAAACAAGTAACACAAATACAATAAATGAAACTCGAGGCCCTCTAGCGTGCATCCTGTTAACGCGAAGCTCTTTAACAAAACAAGGATGAAATGCTGACGGTAGCCATTTTTTTCAACCTGAAATACGCTATTCGGTAGCAATTTATCCAACTTGAGATCTTCTAAGTAGACTGAATAATATTTAAGATTATAATATTTAAGATTATAATCTAAGATACAAATAATATTTAAGATTATAATCTAAGATACAAATAATATTTAAGATTATAATCTAAGATACAAATAATATTTAAGATTATAATCTAAGATACAAATAATATTTAAGATTATAATCTAAGATACAAATAATATTTAAGATTGCAATCTAAGATACAAATAATATTTAAGATTATAATCTAAGATACAAATAATATTTAAGATTGTAATCTAAGATACAAATAATATTTAAGATTATAATCTAAGATACAAATAATATTTAAGATTATAATCTTTAAGATTATAACGCTTCGGAGTATGAATTTTCGAACCAGTGATTCCCGTACTTCTCGAATTGCATTTCAAGCTCGATACTGTGTAAGTTAAAAGCGGGGCACGCGGAGGAGGCCATCGTGGATACTTTGGACGTCGAAAGGAGCGAGGGAAATCGCTGGCGATAACGAAGAAATCTCGAAATTTAATCACGGCGGGCCGACAGTTTCGCATTTCCCCCGATATCGAATCGCCGTGAAGCCGGCCCTGTATCGGGGGCTGGAAAATTACTTTCGCGCACGGACGACAACCGACAAACTGCGAATCATACGCGAGGGAGTTTGTTAGGCCGGAAATTAATTAACGGTCAGTCCGAGACTGCCGATCGGTCGACTTCTTGAGATTAACGAAGCCACTTCGTAGAACGTTGATCTTAATCGATCTTTCGATTGACACTGTGTATCGGTTGCCGATTAATTAATCCACTCCCCCCATCGAACAATTTTCGTTATCGGGGATCGAAACGGTACGGGGAAAATACTGATAAAGTACTGGTATTTTTTTTTTTTTATAAAATTGTGCTCGCTGATAAGCAAACCTAATAAATTCTAGCCACGTTAAACCTGTTAAAAATATTAGTACAGTAGAATCGTAAACAACGGGGAAGTAATTAAAATGTACATATATTATACGATATCGTATGTGAATTAAAAAAATTGATACGTACGAGTGTCAGAGATTGTCATGGTACTTTTAACAGATCACGTGGTGATTACCTTTAGATTTCGTACATTAGATCTTGAGAACGAATTATGAGATTAAATGATCGAATAGAATTTGACTATTCAGGTGTCAGGTAAACAATGCGATTTATACAAATATTTCATTCAGTTTGCAACAAATTTGTGTCTCGAGTGGCCTTGCTTCCCAGAGTTTGCTCATTAACTATGTTACATTGAATCAGTTTGAAACATATCGTACTAAATTTTCAATAATAAGAAATTTGATAATTTCAATGCATTTGTAAAATACAATAAATATAGACAGAATGTTACAGCAATATATCGTACCGAATATACTTTCATAAATTAAAAAAAAAAGGCTGAGAGAATATGACTCGTTTGTAAAATATGTGCAAAATGAATTCACAGCCTTTTGTTATAATTTATAACACGAAAGTTAAAATTAAAGTTAATTGTGCTAGTGTAACTGTTACGCAATTTAAGAATGTATTGAAAAATACAAGGAAGCGAATAATAGAACGTTTAAACGTTTATGGTGGATCGAGTACACGTATGTTGGTAATAAAGTAATATCCTAACATCGAATATGAAAAATCTTGTAAAGTATTGTTTTACATGTAATAATGTTTCATTATGTTCTACTAATGTTCTACTGGGTATGTCAATATGGAGATAGGCAGCTGTTAGTTGTCGATGAGGCAACTAACGAGTTGTTTGGCAGTTGCTCTCGAGATTTCATATCGTGGTGTAGCCAAGTATTATAATTTATGTCGTTTAGTTACAGTACTATATTTTCAATGGTCACGTCTTATCTCTTTTACATGCAGAGTAATAAGAAAATTTGATTTATATATAAAAAAAAAACGCACAATTCAGTTTAAGAAAACAAGTGCATATTGCACATGCACTGTTGCATCATGAAAACTTATTATATCATCTAAAGATGGTTTCACATGGGGAACTCAATTTTTTCCTCTATGAACTGTTTGTATCTTAGCTGAGAGGAGAACTACAATTTGTCTCAATTTCTAGAATCCCTCTGTATATCAGTTTGTATTCACAACTGGTATATTCATCTCTTCTATCATATTTCGTTCATTTATTCGAATCATATTGTCTACAACTCTGAAATAAGTGAATCACTGCATAATAGTGAAATTAAAACTATATTCCGTCGCGATCTCGTCAAATACACGATGACGAATATTAATAGGTTTTCAATTTAATTCCCAATTAAGATTTACCCAACGTTAAATGTAAGAAACAAGCTGCTATTGGTTCGCGCTAAATGCCCTTGAGAAACGCGGTCAATAACGTTGAATCGGAAATTAATTGACTCATATTTCCAGCGACCTCGGGAGATCATCGAGCAAAGGTCGCTATCGAAATACGTCGATTTTGTTCTATCAATAACATTCTCTATATTTGGACGACAGTGACAGTACTGAACCAGATAAATCTGTCCCTGAAAAAATATTTCTCGTCCAATCTATTTCCAATCTGTTACAAGAGGTTTTGTGTTGCGTGTTACTTTACGCAAAAAAAAAAAAAATTAAAATTTATACAGAGCGATAAAATGTCTACTGTAGAGGTAGTACAAACTACCCTTCACCTTAATAGAAATTATTCTTCGACTCTCTCAATTTAATAAATATTACATTACATGCCTCAGACGGTTGCAATCCGTTACGTGAGGTTTGCATTACGTATTAATTTACAGGAATATGTAAAGCAATAAAGTATTGCTTAAAATTTCTTCCCTATGTGTAGTATAGACTCTCTCGACCCTGGTAAAAATGAATGTTGGTTCCAACGGGTCTCACGTGCGAAGAATTTCTCTTTGTAGTAGATATCATGTCCAAAAGGTTTGCAGTCTGTTACAAGAGGTTTGCGTTACGTATTAATTTACAGGAATATGCAAAGCAATAAAGTATTGCTTAAAATTTCTTCCCTATGTGTAATATAAATTCTCTCGACCCTGATAAAAATTAATGTTGATTCCAACGGGTCTCACGTGCGAAGAATTTCTCTTTGTAGTAGATATCATGTCCAAAAGGTTTGCAGTCTGTTACAAGAGGTTTGCGTTACGTATTAATTTACAGGAATATGTAAAGCAATAAAGTATTGCTTAAAATTTCTTCCCTATGTGTAGTATAGACTCTCTCGACCCTGGTAAAAATGAATGTTGATTCCAACGGGTCTCACGTGCGAAGAATTTCTCTGTGTAGTAGATATCATGTCCAAAAGGTTTGCAGTCTGTTACAAGAAGTTTGCGTTACGTATTAATTTACAGGAATATGCAAAGCAATAAAGTATTGCTTAAAATTTCTTCCCTATGTGTAGTATAGACTCTCTGGACCCAGGTAAAAATTAATGTTGGTTCCAACAGGTCTCACGTGCGAAGAATTTCTCTTTGTAGTAGATATCATGTCCAAAAGGTTTGCAGTCTGTTAGAAGAGGTTTGCGTTACGCGTTAATTTACTCTGAAAAAATTCAAACGAACACAAAACGATGAAATATCTCATAATAATTTTATCCACGTAAAAATTGATGTGCGACCCATTGAATCGGAACTAGGTTCTCCCTCTTACGTATTTTAGTAGATGTCACATGCTCCAAAGGTTTGCAATCTAAGTTTGCTTTTGGAACGACCTCTCCCTGTTCCCTCAAATGTTTGTGTTGACGTTTGATTTACAGGTTTGACACGGTCGCTGATCCTGATCTTGGAATATTTTTACCGAGAACCCGTCCCTTGCCAGCGGTTCGGCCAGAATAATATCATGACGTAACTTTTCGGGCTTAGCGTGCATTCTGTGTACCCAAATGATCGAACGTTGCGCAATTTGTATAACGAGTAACAAACTCGTAAGTAAACTCGGGCAAAATCTCTCGTGTAAACCAGTCTGCGTCGTTATCGATTCGAACCTTCGAATTGGACCAACAATGGTCCAAGCTTTACTCGCTTTTCAGACTAATTAACGCGGTGTTAATCGACAGAGTTACATTCGATTGAGCTCCGAGATATATTTGGTTTCATTTTTTCTCTTTCATGTGCATCGTTAAGCAATTGGAGCAAACATTTATTTTTAAAAAATGGTCAGGATATGTGTACACAAAATTGATTTCACTGTTTCGATTCAATGTTCGTTTCGAGAATAGATTTTTCAAAATTTCCCGCATTTTTCACTCTTTCGTTTGATTTCTTTTATTAACTCGCGTTAATTCGCTTTCGATTGCACGTGTCCGTTATTTTTCTATTTGTTCAATTACGTCTTACACTTCTTGTACAATTTCTTTATTTACATACCCCTAGGTACGATGCAACTTAAAGTTTGTATAAAATAAATCATGCTCGATCGGACGAAAAACTTCATTGTTGCGAGCAACAAATTGACCGTCACTGCTTTAGCGCATATGCGACTTTATGGACAAGTTTTTTCTCGTCATTTGTAATGTCTCATCGCCTTGGATAAAAATAAATAGTGGACCTCCTTTATTTCGTCTTCAAAACTACATATTCCGAATTGATCATTTTTAAAACAAATGTACTTTATTCGTTCATTCCCAAAATTCTTCTCTATCGAATTCTGCCATAAAACACTGAACATTTCATTGAGGAAAATGAAATTACACATACATGTTATAAAATGTATTAATACAAAAATATTAATTTTTTATTCGAAGATATTTCGATTGGTAATTCAAGCGTGCATCTAATATCGTTTGTGACTAAATAAATTCTTTACGCGATAAAATTAATATTTAAAGATTGTAACACGCCAATATTCGAGACGTTGTAGTATGTTTGATACGACAATTGAACCTAAGTCTGTACAATATACAATGTCGTAAAACATTGATACACAGATTCGATAGAAAAACATCGGACACATAAATTTTCTACTATTCTGTGACAGACCAGGTGTTGATCGAGAACGTTAAAATTGATTTCATTGTCCAAACAACTGGTTTATTCAAAGTCGATATTAAAATGCATACTTGAATAACCGATAAAGATGTTTTAAATTTTCAATCGAGCAACTGACACGTTGATAAAAATTTGTCATGTTTGAAAGCATCGTCGAAACAAATCCCAGCTCAATCGCCAACACCATCGAAGATTGCTTCGACCGTGCGGTCACGGTTCAGAATGATCGCACACCAGGGGTTAGGGTAGCTCTCCCTCGCGGCCCGAATTTTCATTCTCAGCAACGCGGAAAGCTGAATAAAAATTCCATTGTACTTTTTCACCTGACCGTCGCTCGATATTTCTTTTTTAGACAAAGGCTCGCGCCGCGGCGCACGGAGATAGAGGGAATTAACGACGCGAACTTTTGGCGCGTTAGAGGGGTTGCCAGCGACCGTTTAATTAATTCCAGGGGTCTCTCGTGCCCTCCCCCTCCCCCTTCCTCGTCCCGTCCGCACGGCTCGCTCTCTCTCCCATCTCGTTCGAGACGAGACCCTACTATCCACTTTATCTCGACCGTGATTACAGGCCAGCAGCATCAGCCTAAAAGGGTCGGCTAGTCGACAGCTAGATCGATTCGCGGGCCGACCCTTGCGACTCGCCCACGATAACCGCTTGGGACGCGTCAAAATTCGGGGCTACGCGAGTCTTCCCTCGACCAGGGACCGAAAACCTTGCGGTTGCCTGGATTTTTGAAAAAATTCTTCTGGCAGAAATTTTCTTATGCATCCCTGTCGTTCTTCGGGGATAATAAGAACTTACGATAATAAGTACTTACGAGAATAATACTAGGTTGTTCAATAAGATTATTGAACAGCACTACATTGAACAGTACTAACTTATTGAAGAGTACTACATTGAACAGTACTAACTTATTGAACAGTACTACATTGAACAGTACTAACTTATTGAACAGTACTACATTGAACAGTACTAACTTATTGAACAGTACTACATTGAACAGTACTAACTTATTGAACAGTACTACATTGAACAGTACTAACTTATTGAACAGTACTACGTTGAACAGTAGTACCTTATTGAAGAGTACTACGTTGAACAGTATTAACTTATTGAACAGTATAGTACTAGATTCATCAATAAGTTTCGTCCTTCAATAGAAGTTATTGAACAGTATAGTACTAGATTTTTTAATATTTGGAGCAGTACTAACTTATTGAACAGTACTACATTGAACAGTACTAACTTATTGAACAGTACTACATTGAATAGTACTAACTTATTGAACAGTACTATATGGAATAGTACTAACTTATTGAACAGTACTACATTGAACAGTACTAACTTATTGAAGAGTACTACACTGAACAGTACTAACTTATTGAAGAATACTACATTGAACAGTACTAACTTATTGAAGAGTACTACATTGAACAGTACTAACTTATTGAACAGTGCTACATTGAACAGTACTAACTTATTGAACAATATAGTAATAGGTTGCTCGATAAGTTTTATCGAATGACAAAACTTATTGAACAACCTATTAAGAACCCTGCTCCAAAGGTAAAATTATTATTCGAGAATGATAAAATAAGTTCGTGTAAACATATGTACTGGTGAATCTTGCTCGAGAGTTAGTCTTGCGGTGCAATGACTCGTTCGATAAATCACCTAATGCAACTAACTCCAGTCGACTGTTTACAAACAGTGCTCGGTATCTTACGACCTTGATGATCATTCAGTAAATACAATCTCGTAAGATTCTATGAGTCGTATCAGTTTTGATAAAACTGTTACGTTTCAGAACTCTGTAAAGTACATCGCGTTTGAAATCGCAATACCAAGTTATCAAATGTATGGCCAAATGAGACATATAAATCAATTGGATTTTTACATGTGTGAAATTTAAATTAAATTCAGGCAATCCGAGTAACACGTGTCGAAAGGATAAGATCGATGACAAGGTGTTCACAGGAAAAAAACTGCTTTTAGCTCGAAAATATATGTCACAAATCACGAAAGAAAGAAGATAGATAAGGGAAAGAGAAGGAAAAAGTCTATTGAAAATTATTCATCTTGATTAGATCGATAAAATTATCATAAATGTAACGGATAATTGTCCTCGCTAAAGATCTCAATTATTTATTATCGTTGCAATTAATTATTATCATGAATTTCTTAAAATTATTATCTATCGTGGTTTTTTCATTCACTTTCCCTTCTCACTCTTCTTCTTTCTTTCCTCTTTCTTTTGATCACTTCTCGATGTTAGATCAGTTTCCACTAACATTTTTAGATTATATTTTCGTGATCTTTGCGACATACTCTCGAGTTATGCGTGCAAAAAAATCATCACTACCTCGGCATCGACCGAACAGTGTTTCCACTGAAGTGAAATATTGTTTCGAACACCCCTTGCAAAAGTAAACGATACGAACTTATTTAATCGTTCTTAAGTGCTAATCTGTCCCTGTAGCTAACCCCACGAACTACACAGACGTTTCGTATAGATACAGACAATCTCTCCTACCACCGACTGTGGAAGGTTAATGGTGAATTATCCCGCTCGCTTCGTAACTTCTTTCACTTGACATTGTTCCAAATGATTCAGTTCCTGTCATCTGCCGTTATTTGCTTCGAATTAACACCGATGGAACGGCGCAGTCGTCACCTAGCTCTGTATAACGTAAACATCAGTACCAGGATAACGATGGTACTTGGAATTTTAAACGGTACTAGAACCCTATCCAGAATCACATTCTGCTCGTCCCAGCAATTGAAATTGAGTTTGATCTCAGTCCTCGTTTGCGAGTGACGTGCTCACAATTCAAGAATAGAACGTAAGATTGAAACGAGACGTTCGAGTCCGGCTTCCTGGCGAGTTGAACTTCTTCGAGCTGTCGCGAAACGCATAAATCATTCGGAATCCCTGCGAGGTGGTAATCAGCGTCGCGTCATACACGCTGACGGATCGGGGACATTAGCGGGCAGAGTAACGCATTTGCCAAGGAATTATTGGCGATCAACCAAAAGTACGTGAACCGATATCCCTGGGTAGGCCGGGACAGCCTCGTTACACTACGGTCCGCAATTTCGCCGCGGGCCAATCAATTATCAAGATTAATCGCGGCACGCTCGATAATTCGCGGCTGGGCTGCTTTATTTGCTTGTAATTTATTAATAATCCTGGAAGACCAGCGCACTCGATTTCGAGCGGGTTCCTCGCGATCGGTTGTCCATTAATAACCTAACCCGTCGTTTTTCGAGCTTGCCCCCTCCCTGAACCATTAAGCTCCCTTCCCACTCGTTTCGACGCTATTCCCTTTTTTTTTTTTTTATTATTATACACTGATCAAATTGTTTCGAACGACGTGCCCTTTTCTCACGTTTCTGTTTTAATTGCGTGGATCAGTCGCTGGCCGATAAACGATCATTTCTTATTCTTCACGGTGTAGGGTGTCTTGGGCGATCGAGACGGATCTTAATAGGTTGCTCGATAAGTTTTGTCGTTCGATAAGAAATGAAGCTATTAGGTTCGTTAAATATAATTTTACTTTTTTAAAGAAGGTACTATTGTTTGATAAACATGTGTGAAATTTCGTGTAGATCTATCCACTTGTATATTTACAGTTGCTCAAAGTTGAAGTGTCATAGTATTTCCTTACAATGGAAAAGACGACAAAACTTATCGAACAACCTGGTATATTTACAGTTATTCAAAGTTGAAGTGTCGTAGTATTTTTTTACAATGGAAAAAACGACAAACTTGTTGAACAAGCTAGTATTCGTCATATCAATATTGTTCACAATATTCTCTTTTCTTTTGCATTTCTAACAATTTCAAGCCATCGACAATGCCACACCTTTCTCTGAATCGCCATTTTTATTTTGCTGCTCACTTCGTCGTTTTATTTTTCGAAAGATGGTACTACTGTATGTCGAACACGTGTGAAATTTCGACTCGTACATATATTTACAGTTGTTCAATGTTGAAGTGTTCTAGTATTTTTTTTGCAATAGAAAAAACGATAAAACTTATTGAACAACCTAGTATTTTCGTTCTGTTTGCATACGAAGGAAATAATAGGTTGCTCGATAAGTTTTGTCGTTCGATAAGAAATGAAGCTATTAGGTTCGTTGTTTTATTTTTATAAAGCTGGTACTACTGTTTGATGAACATGTGTGAAGTTTCATGTAGATCTATCGACTCGTTCGTATATTTTCAGTTATTCAAAGTTGAAGTGTAATAGTATTTTTTTACGATGGAAAAAACGACAAAACTTACTGAACAACCTAGTATTTTCGTTCTGTTTGCATACGAAGGAAATAATAGATTGTTCGATAAGTTTTGTCGTTCGATAAGAAATGGCGCTATTAGGTTCGTCGTTTTATTTTTATAAAGCTGGTACTACTGTTTGATGTACATACCTAAAGTTTCATGTAGATCTGTCATTCTTATATTTACATTTGTTCAAAATTGAAGTGTCACAGTATGTTTTTTGCAATAGAAAAAACGACAAAACTTATTCAACGACCTAGTATATCCAGTTTCGTGAATGATAAAAAAGATATAGAGGTGAAAATTGGGGTCCATCTTTCTACGATATTCCATTTCTTAATAATGCACATCGTAAAATTTCGAAATAAAAACTTCCTGTGCGAGAAACAATCAAAAACTCCTTTAGCATTTTATAATTTGAGACTTTGTTTTTCGAGATCTACGCCATTCGAATCGTGTGGTTCTGCAAAAACAGGCTGTATTGTTTCTAAAGTGAAAATGTAGATTTAAGCGACTCGACTTGAAGCTAGAGCTGTTCATTGTGAAACACTCGAGTAGCTCATGAGCTCGGTATCTCATGAGACCGATGAAATACCCGGACTGACGAGACAGGCGGAAATTTTGATTAAACAGTCGAGAGTATTTTGTTCATTTTCAATTGACATCGATAAGTAACGTCGGTAACGAGAAAAATAAACCGTAATAATATAATAAAATAAACGATAATATGTGCACGCTATAATTATGCTGAAATACATATTTTTCATTTTTTATCAATAATTTGTATTCATCTTAATTTTTTATTTGGAATTTAAAGAAATGTTATCATCGGTATTTATTGGTATCGTATGTTTGGTTCATATTTAATTACTTGGTTCATATGTAATATATAAAGCAATTAATTAAATAGAATGTAAATATTGATAATCGTTTAAAAATTAATATTTTTATTGTAACGACTAACCGTCAAAACTAAATTATATCTCTCTGACAATATTTCTCGCCTCTCTGAAAATAAAAGAAATGTAATTTGTGATACATGTAACATTACGTTATCTCATTAGTGTCGAGTCAAAGTATTTTACGAAATCCTTATGAGATACTTGGGTCAAAACAATAGCTCTACTCAGAGTTCGATTCATGCTTAGATAGATCCTAACACGTAAGGTAAAGCCACAGTTTTGTTATGCAGATTTACCGTCGAGCCTTCTCAATTATATTCTACATCACGTGTTACACGAGTAAGATTGCAACTTAAAATAATAGAAGTTACCTCTGGTTCTACAAATGTTCCCAAAGTGAGAATGTGGCTTTAGACAACTCGATTAGGAGCTCAACTCAAACTCGAACCACAAGCACAAGAACTGAAGCCAAAGTTCTGGTTTCGTAACACTTAACGCAGACTAACCGTCGAGCCTTCTCAATTACATTCTACATGGCGTGTTACACAAGTAAGATTGCAACTTAAAATAATAAAAGTTACCTCTAGTTCCACAAATGTTCCCAAAGTGAGAATGTGGCTTTAGACAACTCGATTAGGAGCTCAACTCAAACTCGAACCACAAGCACAAGAACTGAAGCCAAAGTTCTGGTTTCGTAACACTTAACGCAGACTAAACGTCGAGCCTTCTCAATTATGTTCTACATCACGTGTTACACGAGTAAGATTGCAACTTAAAATAATAAAAGTTACCTCTAGTTCCACAAATGTTCCCAAAGTGAGAATGTGGCTTTAGACAACTCGATTAGGAGCTCAACTCAAACTCGAACCACAAGCACAAGAACTGAAACCAAAGTTCTGGTTTCGTAACACTTAACGCAGACTAACCGTCGAGCCTTCTCAATTATGTTCTACATCACGTGTTACACGAGTAAGATTGCAACTTAAAATAATAAAAGTTACCTCTAGTTCCACAAATGTTCCCAAAGTGAGAATGTGGCTTTAGACAACTCGATTAGGAGCTCAACTCAAACTCGAACCACAAGCACAAGAACTGAAGCCAAAGTTCTGGTTTTGTAACACTTAACGCAGACTAACCATCGAGCCTTCTCAATTACATTCTACATGGCGTGTTACACAAGTAAGATTGCAACTTAAAATAATAAAAGTTACCTCTGGTTCTACAAATGTTCCCAAAGTGAGAATGTGGCTTTAGACAACTCGATTAGGAGCTCAACTCAAACTTGAACCACAAGCACAAGAACTGAAGCCAAAGTTCTGGTTTCGTAACACTTAACGCAGACTAACCGTCGAGCCTTCTCAATTATGTTCTACATCACGTGTTACACGAGTAAGATTGCAACTTAAAATAATAAAAGTTACCTCTAGTTCCACAAATGTTCCCAAAGTGAGAATGTGGCTTTAGACAATTCGATTAGGAGCTCAACTCAAACTCGAACCACAAGCACAAGAACTGAAGCCAAAGTTCTGGTTTCGTAACACTTAACGCAGACTAACCGTCGAACCTTCTCAATTATGTTCTACATCACGTGTTACACGAGTAAGATTGCAACTTAAAACAATAAAAGTTACCTCTGGTTCTACAAATGTTCCCGAAGTGAGAATGTGGCTTTAGACAACTCGATTAGGAGCTCAACTCAAACTCGAACCACAAGCACAAGAACTGAAGCCAAAGTTCTGGTTTCGTAACACTTAACGCAGACTAACCGTCGAGCCTTCTCAATTATGTTCTACATCACGTGTAACACGAGTAAGATTGCAACTTAAAATAATAAAAGTTACCTCTGTTTCTACAAATGTTCCTAAAGTGGACTACTACTGTTTGATGTACATATCTGAAGTTTCGTGCAGATCTGTCATTCTTATATTTCAATTTGTTCAAAATTCCAGTGTCACGGTATGTTTTTCCACAATGGAAAAAACGACGAAACTTATTGTACAACCTGCTACATAATTACACCGCTTCGTGTTACATTTACCCAACATCGAACCCCGTGGTCGAAAGTTCCAAAACCAATTTACCCGACCAATCGTCACGAAGCGACACACCGGGTGAATTCTAGCTCGCGTTGCTTTTCTCCACGCATCATTCGGAACTGAAAAATTCCTCTCGGTGAAAAACGACGTCGAATAAATCGTCGTCCCATGAAGCCGATAAATTATAATACGCCAGGGCGGACGGAAAATAATCCGAGCGCGGTTTTATTGGCGCGCGCGCCAGGACATCTATGCTTCCGTTCGCACGCACCGGCCGTTTCGCTCTGGTTTCTGACGCACGAATAGTTAACGAGAACTTGGCCAGAGACCGCGCTGAAAAAATCAGCCGAACGAAAACCCGGTCGCGGGTTTCGTCGTTTCATTAATTGCGACCACGGCCGCAAATGTTTAAAAATAACAAGGCTTGGGGGTGGGTGAGTGTGGGGGGGAGGGGGTCGTGATGCGGGGGTTAGAATGAAACTGTCGACCAAACGCGTCGTTTATTCAGCGAACCGGTGGATTTTTAATGCATCGACTGCTTCGAGCGAACTCAACGAAATTTATCCCGGATGTACACACACACATACACACGTACATACACAAACGGAAGAGCGTAGCTGGAAGTTCGTCGCCATTCGTCAGACATCTCTGGATAATTCCTGTTTTACGATGCCTCCCACCTCCCGCTGCCATTGTTCCGAATGAATTTCCAACGACCACTTCACCAATTCACACCTATGAAGTTTTCACGTTCGAATCTTCTCGATTGTTGCAACCGGAAGTATGCCTGGACCGATGAAAGAGATGCGATGGAAGTTCCAGCGATAACTCATCACTCGTAACTGTTACTGTCTTGAACACTTCTGGAGTACAGTGTTCGCTGTGAAATTCGATCGCTGTTGTCTTCCGGGTTCTGTGTATACAGGGTGTCCAAAATATCAGGGTTAAACTTATGCTACGCGTTGGTAAAGCCAAATAGCAAAAAAGAAGTTTTCATAGACTTAGGTTCGAAGGTTCTTTATTGGAAAGACGTAAGCGTTCAAAAATTTACTGGTAAATAATCGTTGTAAATAATCGTACGTGTATTAGATTTCTATGAACGATAGTTCAACAATTTTCCATGATTTATTCTTCTAAGGTTACAAAATGTGCGTTTTGTTTAAAAGAAACAAGGTGACCATGAAATCTCCACACGTTCGAACATAAAAATGATCTGTTACTTAAAAATTTGTTTCTCGGTGTTTATGTACAACGAGAATAGTATTTTAATTAAATTCTTTAGCCAGAGGTGATCCTTGTAACACCGCCGAGACTATAAAAAAGAAATTGTCGATAAAATGTGTTCGTGCTGGTGTCGTTAATTTACTTAATCGACTATAAGTTTCCATCGAGCGTTTCTCTGCGGACGATTTCCGACATTCGATACGGGACGATCGTGAAGATTGAAAATTCAAAAGTTTTTCCAATAACGTGTGAAATAATTTCCCCCGCGAAGGCAGGGTGAAGGGCGAGATTTTGTTCACTTTATTTCGTTGAATTATGAATCATATTTACTAGATCACGGATGGATAGAGACATAAATGCAGAAAGCTGGCTCGTTAAAATTGTTTACAGCTAGCTTTTGCTTCAACGAGTTCCCGCGATCTGCTCGTTTACCTTTTAAGCTGCTGGTGTCCAGATTGAAGGTTCCGGAGGGTCGATATGGCTCTTAACACCCTCGAGGGGTTCGTTCTCGATGGAACGAGACCGCGAGGCAAAACTGGAGATGTCGATCGATTTTTCTCTATTTCGAACGGGCGTCCCGAGAGTCCTTTTCAAGATGATCTCCATATTGAGCACGCCTTGGTAGCGATTTCGAGCGTTTCTTTCAAAGGAAAACCCGATCTTTTACAGTAACAACCCTTCCATGTAATAACTATATTGTAGAAAATCTTGCATAAACGTACGAAAGCAACGAACCTAACGAAATACATTAAAAGATGGTGCATAACTTAAAAACAAATTTCTAAAATCAAGAATACTTTCTTCATATCCAACCCTAAGATGCAATAATTATTTTGTAGAAAATCTTACCGAAACTTATGGAAGCAACGAACCTAACGAAATACATTAAAAGATGGTGCATAACTTAAAAACAAATTTCTAAAATCAAGAATACTTTCTTCATATCCAACCCTAAGATGCAATAATTATTTTGTAGAAAATCTTACCGAAACTTATGGAAGCAACGAATCTAACGAAATATATTAAAAGATGGTGCACTTCTTAACAATAGATTTCTAATAAATCAAGAATAGTTTCTTCATATTCAATCCTTCCATGCAATAATTATTTTGTAGAAAATCTTACCGAAACTTATGGAAGCAACGAATCTAATTAAATATATTAAAAGATGGTGCACATCTTAACAATAGATTTCTAATAAATCAAGAATAGTTTCTTCATATTCAACCCTTCTATGCAATAATTATTTTGTAGAAAATCTTACCGAAACTTGTGGAAGCAACGAATCTAATTAAATATATTAAAAGATGGTGCATATCTTAACAATAAATTTTTAATAAATCAAGAATAGTTTCTTCATATTCAATCCTTTCACGCAATAATTATTTTGTAAAAAATCTTGCAGAAACTTATGGAAGCAACAAACCTAACGAAATATATTAAAAGATGGTGCATATCTTAACAACAAATTTCTAATAAATCGAAAATACTTTCTTCGTATTCTCAGTCCTAACCTATATCTATCTTTGCACGAGTTGCATAATGCAGACATTATTATTGTTATCATTGGAAGATTGACTTAATCGAATCGTAATGGTTCCACAGGTTACGGAAACATTTGTCCGAAGACGAAGTGGGGCAAAGTGGTGACCATAGTGTACGCCATAATTGGCATGCCACTTTTCTTACTCTACCTCAGCAACATCGGCGACATTCTCGCGAAAAGCTTCAAATGGACTTATGCTCGCTGCTTTCTCTGCAGGTAAGCGTCCTTTTCTTATTTCGAACGACAATACAACCTCGACCAGGGACTCACTTTTCCTAGATCGTTACAGTAATGTTAGAACTCGAGCCATAATAGGTTCAATTTCTGTCCCGATCTCTGACGACGCACAACTGAGATTGAGGTTAGGTTTAAAAGCTGTACGCGATTCTACGCGATTAGATAACCACTCTGTTACAACGTATATAGATTCTTCTACTATAATAGAGTATTCTCGCCTTAAATGTGCGAGGATATCTCACGTTAAATGTGAAAATGTTTCCCACACTACGGAGAGTAGTGTAAATGTGTGTAATACGATTCGGAATCGAATATCCCTATGATACAAAACTAAGAAAAAGATAAAACTTTTTTATTCTTCGCTTTCCTTGCATCGAATGTTGTTTAGCATTTTCGTAATATTTTTCTGATTAAAATAAGACCAAACACGACATAATTTGAGTAATATTTATTTATCCGATAAACTCATAACTTATACATACTTCACAATTACTGTTAATAAATTACACAAACAGATTTTTAACCAAATTTAAAATAATGTTACGTCTGCCATGTATGTAACGTAACTTATGTTAGCACGATATTTTACGTGGAGATTTAGCTATTTTATTAGTTTATTTTATTAAAAAATTGAGTTTATTCGACGATCAAATAGAGAAAATGTTTTTCGATGCATCGATTCCTCGCGTGCACGTCATATCGTGAGATTGTTTCGAACTGTGGAATTCGTACGGCTCGCAATAAATGGGAGTGCAGACAAGAATATCGCGATAAATCTGAATATAAATAAGAGCATCGCGATAAATGTGGATGTAAACAAGAACATCATCATTGTCTCGCACAGATAGCGCCACCTACTTCGATTCTCAGTCCCTCTTCGTTCTCTGCCTGCTATCTTTTTCTACGTTTGAAGTGCGCGATAAATCGTAAAGAACGTTGTTCCCTTTCAATAAATGTGCCTCTTCGGTTCCGAGGAACGCACCTTCGAGACGAGTAACACTGTACGTTACATTGTGTAAAACATTATACCAATTGCAATCATAATCGTAAATACAACAATAATAACTCCAAAACAAAAATTTCCGTATGTCCAGATGTCGCAGAAAACCACGTGAATTGACGACGAGAGGCGTTCAACGCGATGGCGTCGATATTAGAAAAAATCATTGGCAAGTAAGTGTCTTTACGCAAAATGCTCCTCCAATAATTTTATATTTCGTTCTCGTGGAATTTTATCTCGAAATTGTTCATCGTAGACTTGCTTCGCACTCGAGGTTTCTGTAATCGTACGATCTTCGGTGTTACGTATTATTAACGCTCGAAATTTCAATCAAGTTAGACTCAAATGTCCAATAGCGATGTCTCGGTAATTGGGTTGTTCAGACGCAAGATTAAAAGAGGTAATCGTTGACAGTTGGTCAATATACACGGTCAGGAAACCGACGGGTCCAGCGTGGACGAGGAAGTCTCCTTGGAAAGCAGTGACGAGAAAAATGAGAGCGATGAAAACGACGAAGATGACGACGATAGTAGTAGCTATGATCCACAACGTGTCACTGTACCGCTGACACTCTGTGTCGCGATAATGGTCGGGTGAGTGTCGACGATAAATTTGTCAATATCGAATTAAAAATAGTCCAAGTGTGAAGTGAATATTAATGGGTATCACACCGATACGCGTGGAGTGTGGCTTTAATGTTTCGGCAACCAAGCGCATGTAATGCGAGACTCGCTCGCTGTTGCTCTGTCTCTCTCTCTCTCTCTCTCTCTCATTTTCGACGTCGGTCGGTTCATGCGTGACTGAATCTCATTTCGAGATAATAGTTTCTACCTACAATGCTTTTGAGCGAAGTAACGATTCAAATTCTGTCATTCGAAAGTTGTTTTATACCGTGTATCTTAATATTCGAATGTATCGATCGTGAAGACGTACCTAATAGTTCAACTACATTGAACAATAGTGTATTAGTATTTATTCTCTGTACAATAAAATCGATTACGTTTCAACACTGGTACGAAATTATTAGGTTGTTCGGAAAGTCATTTCCAAAATGGAGAATATATAATTTAATAAAATGTTTATACGCTCTAAAAGAAATCGTGTTTCATTTTCACTAAACAAAAACGAAATTACTTTTCGAACAACCTGATATTTAGTGCCCGTCGGGTACTACTGTTAAAAAAAATTTTAATTTCGAACAACTTTCCAGATACATTTGGGGCGGAGCTATCCTGTTCTCTGAGTGGGAGGAATGGAACATGCTGGACGGTTCTTACTTTTGCTTCGTCTCTTTATCGACCATAGGTTTCGGAGATATAGTCCCTGGCGACAAGATCTACGCGGCCCAGGGCTTCGATTTATCCTTTATCTTCTGTTCCATGTACCTGATGCTTGGTGAGTGTAGATCAGTCACGAGTCTTAGCAGTTTTCACGTTTAACGTTTCGATTTTGCGATCGACGCGCAACGTTTCCTGGAGAAGATAAACTTCGATACGATTTCGATATTATTATTAGGCTAGCAGCCGTCTGTGGTCGGTTGCACCTAACTTATTTGGCCGTTCAAGGTCAACAAACCACTTCTATACCCTTACTACGCTGTGTATCTATCCCATCATTCTCTCTCTTTTTGTTCTACCTCACGTTCAAACTTAAAGGATTTCTTAAAGGATAAATGGAGGTTATAAAACGATAAATATCGTAGAAATAGTGTACAAAATGACGGTCAGTTCATTTTGCTTCTACGATATTGTATGTCATTGTGCACGCGTTCTATTTCATAACCTAAATTTCGACAAAATCTCTCATACCGATTTAACGTCTACTGTATGACTCACGATACACGTTAAATTAACCAGTTTTCGGCAAGTTACAACCGTACAAATTTGAAAGAGAATTTATTCCCATTATTTTTCAACGAAACTGTATAATTCCTTCCTTTTAGATCCAAAGTGCGGTATAAAATCTGGAAGACGAACGGTTGGAATTATCCAATCACGAATCGGTTGTTTCAATGAAAATTTAGTTCACGTTGATGAAAAAGTTCCATTTATCGCGGAGGAACGATCGTTGGAGATTCTTTCCCGCGTCTCTTAGCGAGGAGACAATAAAATAATAGAACGATCAATATCGATAATTCTCAACGGGAAAGATTTAAAAACTGCTGGCGAACAGAGGTAGTGGAAGTTATCGTCGCGCAGGTGGTCTAGCCGTTCGGATGCGAAATTCGCGTCGTAATTGTTCCTTTGCTGGAGCGACAATCGGATTTCCAGAGGATAGGTGGGTGGAGGGGGAGAACACGATGTCGCGCGAACGGACTTAATCGCTTTAAAAGAGCTCAACAGCTTTAATTCGTCGAACGGGACTCTGTTATCCGCTTTGGATAGGCTGGTTTCGTGGCGCGAGCGTATTAAGTCGCTCGTCGTGTCCAATAGCCGACAAACCCCTTTTGTTTCGCCTGTCGCGCGAAATTGTTCGTAAAACAAAATCCTCGATCACCGATCCGCGCGTATCGATCGCGAGATACCGCTCAATTTGGTTCGCAAGTGAAACGGTCAGGACTAGTCAAAATTTCATCATACTTGAACTTTTTCTTCGGAGAATCATCGAACACCTCACTGTCGAACTTTGAACGTATGTTGAAAAATTGATATTCTGCCAAATCGAAAGAATTTGTTCAAGTTTAAATAATCGATTTCGTTGCAGAGATACATCGTCGCGAATAATGTATACGAAAAGACTTGAGCACTGTTCTGGTAATTTTCGACTGAGAAACGAAAGATCGTAACTACGAGGATCATCTGAATTGAAATAAATAATAGAGCCTCGACAATTGGAAACAATTATATTATTTAGAAAAGGAATATATGATTTTTTAATCATATATTCAGTGAAAAAAAAGCTTTCACAGGTAGTGAGTTGATTTTGATGCGGACGACGAGAAGTATTTACTTTGTACGTGTTTTAAATCAATCGGTTTATTGGTTTACACACCAAACGGTTTGCAAAATGTTATTGGAGCATATAGGGAGTTCGGTTCAAAGTTCCACAACACTGTCAATTTTTGTAATTTCGTCGTAATCGTTTCGGAATAATGCTGTTGAGGCTTGAATCTTTAAGAAAATGTAAAAAAGAAAAATCGATTTCTTTTACATCCAAACTAGGCAGACCCCTGAAGTGATTCGAACGCGTAGTCCTGGACTCCACTTAATGAAAGCGAGGGCCAAAGTGTCACGAAGCGTGTCAAGGGTCGCAAGATCGATTGCTTCTTAGCCTCCGTCGCTTTATACACTACGAGACAAAAGTTTGATAACGATGAGGTCCTCTCGAGATCTGCGTGGATTGGTAGACTCAATTTTGACTGGTTGTTTCACGTAACATCATCTTTTGATAACAAAGTGAGGTGCAAATCTTTTGAGTTGTCGATGTTCATAAAATTATCAAACTCCTACGGACAGTTAACGAGGACCTCCTCGGTTAGACATTCCTCTAGACACCTTCTCACAAAGTGTGTTTCCGGATATAAGGATAAACAGTTCCTCCTCCCAAAATCTTTCGACTTTGCCCAATAACATTTTTCAATGTCACCGATCATTTTGAAGATACAGTGAAACCTTGATAATTGTACAAGTCTTTTGTTTAGGACTATCGAGGTATCATCGTGTCTAGAAAATTAACGGAGAGGTTGAAGTCAGCTTGAATTCTGCTTGGTGTATTTTAAACGAAACGATTCGTCCCTAAGGTGGCTAACACGTTTCTCCACACCTGTTTTCTCTCGTCGACCATGTCAGAAATGCAACCCGAATTGCGTGTACTCGTCCTGTACACGTGTAAATCGTGTCTCCAAATAGAAACGGCAAAATAAACAGCGGAGAATCGAATTGCATCACACCAGTCGCTACCTCGCGACGAAAAGCATGAACACGATGTCACGGATGTGTTGCAGGTATGGCGTTGATCGCGATGTGCTTCAATCTGATGCAGGAGGAGGTGATAGCGAAGATGCGAGCATTCGTGCGTACCATTAAATATATATTCCGATGCGACAGGTGACCAAACCCCGTCTCAGCCACATTCTACACCTCCGCGACGTTCGGTGAGTCCAATCTTGTCACGTTTTATTCATGGAATATCTTGAAAATGTAATCGTACCGGGTTTACGTGTCGCGACGAAAAAGCGATCACCGTGCTACGACGAAATATACGACGACTGAATCTCGATTTAAACGACACAGCCTCGCGAAGAATGTCCTTCGACAGACCGAAAGGTACAATGTTGCTTCTGAACATTTTACGCGGGAAATTCATTATACGCGCGACGCGATTCGTCCAAGTTTACAGTCGCGGTGGATTTCTTTGCAATCGACCGCGCCAAACCGATGTGACTGGAGAATTCTCGCTTAATGCGATCGAAAATTTACACGAAGATTCTCTGCTCGAACGGAATAAAAAAACTGCTGTAGAGATAACCAAACATTATGTCGGATTCGCAATTTAAGCCAATTTTTTCTTCAAACCGACATAACTGCAAAACTATATACCTTGAATGTAATTTTCATTCGATTTAAGTTTTAATTGAAATCGATTCAGTGCGCATTACAGGTTTCTATAGTAAATATATTCTATAGTAAATAAAAAAACTGGTGTAGATATAACCAAACATCACGTCGGATTCGCAATTTAAGCCAATTTTTTCTTCAAACCGACATAACTGCAAAACTATATACCTTGAATCTAATTTTCATTCGACTTAAGTTTTAATTGAAATCGATTCAGTGCGCATTACAGGTTTCCGTCGTTACATTGCAATCTAACTCTGACTTTTAATCCGAATCTTTCGATTCGAAATACGTATCCCTTTTTTTTTTTTTTTTGAGGTTAGTAATGGAGAAGTCCATACGAAATCTTGTTAAATTTGAGAAAAATTAATGTAATTTCAACCACACTGTGCATCAAACTTAATACACATTTTCTCGTAAAAGATCTCGAAGAATCAAATGGGAAAAAAAAGTCAAAAGAAAAAATGAAAAACCGCACAGCGTCGACGTACGAGACAGGTCTTCCGTGAGAGCGCTGTCACTCGCAAAAGAGAGGACTTGTTTCTATCTGCGACGACTCGCGGAATAGATAAAGGGAGCAGAATGAGGATAGGGAGGTGAAAAATGAAGTCTTCTTTCGAGAGCAAATATAATAGGTCGGCAAAAATCTAGATCGACGGGTTTCGAACGACAACGCACACGGGACACGTTTGTGCAGACCTTTGGAGCGTTGCGCTTTCTTATTCGACAATATACATACCAGAATGAAAAAATACTTTGTGCGCCGTCTCCGAAACATCGTGTACCTCTTTTGATTCGTTTCTGTAATACAGCTACAATTACAAATAAATGAACAATTTACAATATCCTCTGTCTCTGTCTATAAATATCAAGAACCAAAAATAGAAAAAGCCTGTTACAATTTGTGAATGACATCACTCGTGATGCTGTGACGACAAAACCTACCTCTTCCCTCCCAAAAGAACGAAAAACGATTTAAAATCGATTTCGATCGCCGTCCGTTGGTTAACCAAGAAATTTCTTCCCTACAGTTTACAATTTGATACGTGATCTTTGTCGCGAGTTGAATGAAATCGAGTAATATTCCTTGGTCTTCGTATTCACCCCCTCGATGTATTTCGGTGTCCAGTTTCTCGGCAGTCTCCATTGAAAAATAAAATTTCTCTTCCTGTCGGCTTCTCCCTGGTCGTTACTACGGTAACTTTTTGACCTCCCTACGTGACACGTCGCGCGATGGCCAGGGAAAAAGAAGGTCGACGGGAAAGATCGCGGAGAGGTCCGTTGGGTCGCGTGGCCTCGGCCTTCGGTATCTCGCGCACCGTTCGAGGAAGACGAAGGAGACGGAAGAGCCGAGAAGTAGCGTCGGTGGGGGATCGGTACGAGAGAGCGCGTGGGTGGTGTGGTGGGGGTAGGAGGACTGGAAATAGCAGAAGAGATTGTCGGAACGGGGCTGCGGCGTTCCTTCATGCGGCGATCGGACCGCACGAGGCTGCGCATGCGCGGCGTGTCCGGCGACGTCTGATCTTGCGCCCTGCGTACCCCTACGGGGTGCGTCCGTGCCGGCGACGCTCTTCATGGACGGTAGACAGTTCCCACGGCACTCGACAGACGCCGTTTCTCGTCCAACCTCGCCTCGTCCCGACTCGCGGAATCGCGTCGATACCACCGCGACCTAACCCTGACCGAGCTGGATGTCCCGATCGGTCCGCGCCATCTGAACTGCCGCGTCCACGTTCGTCGTCGGAAGCTTCGTCGCGGGGAGCTTCGTCGCGGGGAGCTACGTTCGCGAGGATCTTCGTCGCGAGCACGCGACAGAGTCTCGAGGATGCTGCGTCTCGACGCGCCGCTAGCAAACGTGACGAGTCGTTGAAGATACCTCACACCTGGACCGAGCCGTCTGTCTACCCAATGGCTCTGACGGAGTACACCGAACCGTCTGATCTAACCAGCGAGCGCACGTCGAGACCGAAAACACCTGCTTCGACTGCGCCAGACCTCCGAACGACCATCTCGTCACCGGGAGAGCCGTTCTGTGTATTGCCTGGTCGTGGAGATCGCGTCGGCAACAATAAGTAGCGAACGACACGGTCGCGCTCGTGGACGCGGATCAATGTAAACGACCGAGTGGCTGACGGAGGGTGAAATTCGAGGAACAAGGGAACCGTTCACCGTTGTCGTTCGAGTGTACAGGTTGTCACGAACCGTACACCATAGACTGCGTGGTGCCGAAGCGAGCGATTATTCAAGACGTCGTCCAGGTATTTCGTTAGATCGCGAAGTGTTCAACCGTGTGCGACGTCCTCTCACGCAGTTGGATCGGATCGAAGCCGTTCTTTCCTCCGGGTGATTACCTTGGCTCGCAAGATTCGTCGGCTGTCAAAAGCGGACGAGATCCGTGCGGTTCGTACTCGATCGGGGAAAGTTTGCCTACGGACTGTCGACGGACTGACATGCCTCGCGAAACGACTGTGGGAAGTTGAAGGCTGCTACGATACGGACGGGAGAGCGATCGCTGCTAAGGTAAGTGGCAAGTTACCCGCGGAGGGGATCGGGCAGGGGGAGAGTTTCAAAAGAAAGTTTTTCGAACGTTTCCGAATCGATGCATCACCATCACCGCGGGACACTTCGCGATCCGAGACGTGCACGCGATTTTTATTCGCGTTGCCGCAGTTCCGGACTGCTTCGCCTCTCGTTCCGGATCTCCGAACCTTGTGACGAGGAAAACGAACGAAAAGAACAAAAAAAAAACAAATTAAAAAATACCAACGCGACTGTACTCGTAGAATTCAACGAATCCAAAAGACATCGTTGTTGGAAAGATAACGCAGTCCGGAGTTCCAGCTCGAGGACTGCGCGAAACTTGTGCGGTTCTTGAGTCCAGCTCCTCCGGTGTGTCTGATTCGTTAGACGGTCGTCTGGGTGGCAAGGGTAGCAAATATTCGTCGAAAGCGAATTGTCACGGCTGGTACAACTTGTTCTGCGGTAATACGGGGTCGAAATATCCCCTATCGAGAGCAGTTTCGTTGGACAAAGGTTGATTTCGCTGACAAATCGGCCGGTATAAAGCAAGCCGGAAAATGCCAACAAAGCTGGGACATTTATCGGAAGCTGTTAACACGGCTAGCCGGGGACAACGGTGAAATTACTTTACCCGAGGAAGCTGAAAACGTTGAACATCGGTCGAATCGAATTCCCGTGAAGCGATCGAGTTTGATCCGGGAACTATAGAACGTGGATACATTGGATAATATACTTTTGGGATTGAGAATGGATCGGTGAAATTACTTTGAAAGAAGAGCACGAGTTGAACGATACACTTTACGGGACGAGAGGGTAGCGCGAGTCGCATTTAAGTTACACTGGGAACAGTGGTCGGCGAGGGTAGCCTAATTCTCGGAAAGAAGAGGGTAAACCGAAAATAAACTGCTCGTTCACGCGAGCAATGCTCCTGTCGGTCGTTGTTCGATCCGCAACAGTGGGTCGCGTCTGTCGATTCGTCAGTGAAATTCGCTTTTACTCGGTGTAAAAGCGCAGGCGTCGCTCCCACATAGATAATTCATAATGACGAGGCAGGCTATAGTTGTCGTTCCTGCACACGGAACGATGCTCCACGGTTTTTCTTCCATCGACCCTTTCCTTTTCCTTTTCGTATTTTATTTTTCTTTTTCCTCCCTTTAGTCCGTCTACCTCGCCAATGCTCCTTGTCCCAACCACTCCTTCCGTTCGTCTTTTTCTACCACCCCAAGGAACTTGTAGCTCCACAAGCACCCTGTCGGACATTTTTTAACTTATCGGTTACGTTTCCGCGTGCGTGATACCTAAGCAGTTACCTAGATTTCAGATACCCTCTTGGACTATCGTTTCATTGGCATTAGACCCGGCAAAGACTCCTTATTCGAAAATAAGTTACAAGTGTTCACAGTGAGGCGAGTACGGTAGCTTTCGTGCTAGGCAATTTTGAATTTCGCGCCGAATAGATTCGTATCGTGCGAACTGAATATCGTTTATCCGTTCTCATTTTTCGCACTGTTATGTTTTGTAGCCTTTCGTCGTACACTGCGTTCAATTTTCTACCTGGTTGTATTCGTTTCTTTAGTATTCTTTCTTCGTTTAAACAAATGAACATAACCTTTATATCGACCTATTCTTCTTTACCGTAGTTTAATCATCGGGTGTTTATCCGTTCATGAAGCTTTGCAACTTCTGAACATATTTCTGTTTCTATATTTGTAGCTTACACTTTGAGGTTAGAAATCCAGATTTTTTCGGCAAAATTGACTGCGCCCAACATCTCAAACTTGTTCGATCGAAGCGTCAAAGAACTCAATTCGAGAATTAATGTAAAAGAACGATCAAATTTAATTAGAAACAATATTTCCTAGTAATATTTTCACTTCGTTCCAGCCTCGACTACGGTCTAACCTACAAATTCATATCGAAACGCTCCCCTGTTTTTCGAATTTGAATCCTTTCGAATTCGACATAAGATCGTCGAATCCTTCAGGATTTCTCCATCGAACGCAACAAAGCAGAAGGCAAACAGTTCTGCTCGCATTACAAGCGTTAAGTGAAAATTGTTCAACTGGAGAAGCAGTTTGTTGAACTTGTATCGGTCGACGTGTTTATCCACGCCACTCCATTACGTTCCACGAGCTATTGCGTTTCGTTCGTTCTGCTCCTTTGCCCAACGCCGAAAAGACAATGTTATATCCAATAGGGCAGTGTTCCTCGAATTCTTCCAGCGATGGTCCACTTAGACAAAACATGCACTCTAATGGTCCACTAACTAACCTTTTGCGTAACCTTGTTTCGTCGATAAGTCGTATCTTACCGCTATTTTAAACATATGGATTAATAAAACGCTCACACGATATTACAAAATTCTTACCAGAGAGAAAGAGAGCAATGAAGGACACGTATTATAAAATGGGTAATATCTCTCTTGCCGTTACTTTTACGACAAAAACACATCTAACAATAATTATCGCAAATTAAATTCACAATCTTTCTTACGTGATACAAATTTTCGATAGAATCGATATTAACCGAGATACGGACCCAAACTGTTTTACCTAATACCCTACTTATGTATTCGTGTCCCAGAGAATGAAACGAAAATAATGTGCGCGCGTCAAAAAGTGGTGAAATAATTTTCAGATTTAAACGATACTTCCTAAATCGGACAAGGTCTGACAGTTTCACCGGTATGAGATTCAATATTGTCCTCTTAATTTTTCTTCGGACAACGAGGGTTCGATTTTTTCAACGGCTAAACAGCGACCAGGCCGGTTGCTTTCGAGAGCTCGTAATCCTAAGGGTCTTCAGTAAATGGGCTCCCCTGCCTCGCGCTTTCCTTCCTCTCTTTCTTTTTCGTCCATCCGGAAGAAGAGGGATTAAGGGTAGACTTACGCGAGTATCCTTCCCGTTCCTTAGTCCTTTGAGGCCTTTATTAGCGGCGTTTATGTACTCGGGGCTCGTGAAATACTCCTTCTGGAAACTTATCGCCCCGGGCATTTCAAATAACACCCTTTCCACGGTGTTTTCTTCCGCTTTCCCGCACCCTGTTTTTCCCATCGCGCCGCCGCAGTCTGCAGCATTCAACGGCCAAGTTAATTAACCCTTTGTGCCCCGGATCTAAACTCTTCTATTTCGCGGCAGACTATCCAAATTAAAACAAGAAAAGATTCTTATCAAGATTTTTACCCACCACGCGACGCTCACAAATAACTCTCGAGGTATTAGGTATAAGCCTCGAGTATAATGTAGACTCCCTGAGAAATTATTTACCCCGCGAAATTGTCGCACGGTCGACCCTTCGTTGTTAAGAATATCTCGTTTGTTAATAGAAATTGTAAATTTACTTTGAAATTAAACGTAACTTACAAGACCATTGTTAGCGTTAGAAATGGTATCGAAGTGTAAAAGTAGGTTGATGGGTAAGAACACGAATAGCTTGTGTTATTAAACTCATCAATATCGGTGCTTACAACATTATTAACGTCGATAGAATTAGAAGCCTAATAAATTGTCCTGTCTCTCTATCGGTTCCTTGTCCCTGTTTTACGATATCACAAGTAGGATAATCTTCGTAGGTCAATTGATTCCATTCGTGAATGAAACAAAGAAACGAAAGTTCTTCAGCCGAGGAAGATAATTTCGATAACGCGCGGTTGTTAAATGATAGAATTAAAAACAAAATTATTAATCAACTTGTTGGCTCGAAATTCGAGAGTGTAATTATAGAAGGAAATCATATGCGGGAAAAAATGATTACTAAAAAATATTGTTTTTTTATAGTACACTCACAGTTGTTTGTAGGTATTTCATCGAACTTTTCGAGATTCGGACTGTACTTTAAATGTAAAAATTTGAAAAATTAATCATTACTTACTCCTTCCTATGCTATTATAGAATTAGGTCCTAAACCAGCAACAGTTAAACTTTGTTTTCTTCGCCATGGCGTAATGTCTATATTTTATTATATTTCACTTTTTACGCTTCGTATTATTTGTATTCCGTTACGTG
Organism: Ptiloglossa arizonensis; assembly: GCF_051014685.1. NCBI lineage: Eukaryota > Metazoa > Arthropoda > Insecta > Hymenoptera > Colletidae > Ptiloglossa > Ptiloglossa arizonensis. The sequence goes on along the minus strand of NC_135048.1, from coordinate 7,846,862 downwards.
ACAATGAGATCGGAAAATGAATAAATATTCAATTGCACGTATTCAAGTTCGGCCCAATATTCAAGGTTGGTCCGGAACGCGTTGTGGCTACAATAGTTTCGATGGATCTCGAGGAATCGTAGCAAAAAGTAACGAAACGTTAAAGGAGAAAAGTGGTGGAAGGGACGAGGGGGGGATTCCGACAACGAAAGTCGATATCTCGCGGTAAAAAGGGCCAAAAACGAGGGGGAAAGTTTTCAATTTAGCCGAGGCGAATTAAAGCGTCGACGTGGAACGAGGAATTAAAGCGCGAGCGGGGCGAAAATGAGAAACGGAAAAGCATCCACTGTTCTTGTCCTTACGAGCGACGAATTTTTTGAAACGCAACTTTCACCGCGATCTCGCCCCGGTTCCAAAAACGGATCGATGATTTTCGACTGCAAAAGAGAACAAAGATCGCGACGGTAGGTGCAAACCGACAAACAATAATTGTAACGTCGCGAGTACAGAAGGGCTATTGCCTCCCCACAAATGCGCAAACCTTCGTTTTTGAAAATCTGGTGAACAGCTGACTGCCGATCGAAACAGGCAGCACCATAAACCGAGTACCATACAGATGTGGTCCCAGTAGTACCTGACCTAACAAAGAAAACACAAAATATATCTTTATTTCTCTAGATAGGGCTTCTTTTAGATCGATACACTTTCCCCAACGATGTTCAATAGCTTCGATACACTATTAATAGTGAGAACCATCCAGCTCTGTAAAATAGTCATCAACCGCAGACTCCATTTCTTTATTGTTGGCAAATTTTTTACCACCGAGCCTATTTTCCAAGTTTGGAAATCGAAAATAATCCGAGGGAGCTAAATCTGGCGAATAGAGTGCGGGAGGGAGTAATTCGAATTTTTACACATTGATTTTGGCCATTGCAATAACGGATGTGTGAACTGGTGCATTGTCTTGATGAAACAAAATCTTCTTCTTCGCCAAATGCTGCCCTTTTTTCTTGATTTTATCATTCGAACGCTGCAATTGGTTCGCATAATACTCGCCGTTGGTTGTTCTTCCTTTCTGAAGATAATTCATGAAAATTATCCCACGCGCATCCCAAAAAACTGACGCCATGACCTTCCCTGCAGATGGAACTGCCTTTGCCTTCTTTGGAGCAGCTTCTCTCCTTTCGGTCCATTGTTTCGTTCCTTCGTCTCAGGTGTGAAGCGATGGACCCATGTTCCATCCATGGTTACGAATCGACGCAAAAACTCGGCTTTATTGCTGTGAAACCTCACCAAACACTCGATCGAAACATCCTCACGACGTTGTTCCATTGCGAGTAATCACGGCACCCATCTCGTGCACAGCTTTCTCGTGTCCAAATTTTCAGTCAATACGCGATGTACAGCACTTTTTGATGTGCCTATCGTGTCTGCTAGCTCGCGCACTTTCAGTCGACGGTTATCCAACACCATTGTGTGGATTTTTATCAACATATCAGGCGTAGTCACCTCGTTTGATCGACCGCTGCGATGTTCATCTTGACAACTCGTACGGCCTCGTTTAAACTCTGCCACCCAATATTTTACTGTCGTAAGCGAAGAAGCAGACTCTCTCGGAGTAGTATCTAGCTCGGCTTTGATATCGGTTGGAGCGAGGCCTTTCAAACGAAAGTATTGTATCGCGTAACGATAACCAATTTTTTCCATGTTTACAAATTCACCGAGAGCGTTCACTATTGATGGTTGCCAAGCAAATACTGAACAACGCAGCGTCGTCAGCCTTCGAACTTGAGCTTTATAAGGTCGATACTTTCTCCCTTAGTCGTTCTTTTCAAACAACTACCACCATCTATACGTCAGGTTGGGTACTCGTGGGACTACTCTCGTACTATCTTCCTATTTTAGGCTCAAACTGCATAGGAACAATAATATTCCTTACCTGGATGAACCAAGAGATAGATCATACTCTGTACCGTTGAGAATCAAAGGGACGAATCTCTCTACGTCCCTTTCTACGACCATCCTTTCTAAGATCCTCCCTTTTAGGCCTAGTCTGCACGGAACTGTGACATTACTTGGGTGGGTAGATCAAGAGAGACAGGTCTACTATCTACTGCCGAATCCCGAAGTAACACGGAGCAAGAGCAATGCTTTTCAACCCAAAGAAGTAGAAATTCTGAACAATAGGATCCGTATTCCTTCCAAATGTATCTCTTGGGCTCCTAACAATACTTCGATCCAATTTTGTGCAGTGACTGGACTCGAAAGATTAGAAGTAACCATACGGTTAAGAGCTTAGAATCTTGTAATCAACATTACACTTCGTCACATACCTGTTTCATTTATTATTTATTTATTAAATATCTATTTATTGTTAAACTTTCGGAAAGCTTTCACCTTCTGGTTTTTCTCTATATTTTGTCGAAACGGAGTTGCAACCAAAAGTTTCTAGAATCACCCTCTTGATACTAAGAAGTACAGGCGGTCCAAGAAAAATTCTTCCGATACTTGAACGTAAATTAAGGAGATTAGGTGGACGCTAGGAAGTTTCGGTCGCAGACAGCCGCGCGCTATGGCGGGATTTTCAGCGACGCTCGCGATATAAAGCGGCCTTTAACTTCTTCTTAACGTTCCTGCCGTTTCTCCTATAAGGTTCCCGCGTAACTTCCATCGCAACGACGCTTTTCACAGCGAGCGCATTCGAACGGAATGAATGGTTGAAACTCGATAACGCCGCGAGAAAATATTTTCACACTGCACGGTTTTCTGCCCCTCTCGCTCGTAACTTTCCTCATTTCCTTCGCCTTGTACGAATCGAACTCGTCGACGCAACGAAAATACAGCGAAATAATGCTCCCTGATCGTTTAATTGCTTTTTTTTTTCAAAAAAAAAAAAAAATACCTCTCTCTAAATCGTTCTTGGTTTCTCGATGTTAATGTAAACGACCTTAATGTATCATCGAGAGTATTTGTTCGGTACAGATATTTTATGGATAGATCGAGTACAGTGTGTCTATTATACTTCTTGTGTACAGGGTAATTCAGAAATAATATTAAAATATCTGATGAACGTGTACCCTACATACCTTAGTTTTCGAGTTATAAACGATTAAAGAAAATGTATCCGTCTCGTTCCACAATATTTTATCTCGTATTGTGCGAAGCTCAGAAGTTGACCTCTGGAAAGAATTCACAGTAGTATAGAGGCAAACGTTTCGATCGATTTTTGAAGGCCTGCAATTAACAATAAATAAAAAATTGCTCGACGTTGTACACGTTCCTCTATAACATGGTACTATATTTCCCTTAAAGGGGTATTCTGATAATACGATTTCAAAAAATCTTTTTCTTTTTCTGACTCTTTAAACATATTCTTTACTCATCCCTAACTCGAAAACGAAGACATACGTTAATAGGATATTTTTTTACTCATCTTAGCGTGTAGATTCATTCTCTGAAATATGGTATTTCTCGTTTTTATTGGAAAACTCTCGTCAATACATTTATAACATATTCACGAATTTATAAATTCACTACCTACCCCGTATATATGAAATCGAAAGTTCACAATTTGGTTTCTTTTAATCGAGGATCACTGTAACGCTTGTTTTACAGCTCGACCTACCACATTCATAAATTTCGAGACAAAGTGTCGATTTCAGTTAATTACCCAGCCTACTCTCGGTTTTAATTAAACCAAGGGATGTTCAATTTTTAAGCGAGTAATTCTCTTTGGTCGAGCGAACCCTCTGACGGCTTTCAGCGCGTGAAGAATGACTCTTCGTTAGGTTATTGTAGAGTGCTGTCGTCGTTGGATCCGACTTGAAGGACCAAAAATATGGAATCCGGTTCGAAGGAACAAAATCTAACGAATAAACTTTGAAACTTTGAAATCCACCCAGCTGGATCCTACTCGAAATACCAAAGTATATACATTCGTGACATCGCCCTGTTGATTGAACTTTGACTTAACGAAATGCAGTCGAGTTGAGATATTGGTTTAAATACGATACAGCGTTAGATGTTAGAATTCGACTTGATGTTAGATTGTTGGTGGTATTTGCAAATGGACGGAGGAGATATTTTTACCGTTCGGTGGTTGTGTCGTGACTGTTCGATGGTTTTTCCGTAACTGTCTAATCTCGTGTCTGTCTAGTTGTTGAAGGATCGATTGTCTTGAGTGTTTTTCCATGATTGGTGGGTTCGATCAGTGGATGTGTCGAGGGTGGATATTTCCATCGGATTCGTCAGTTTACGCGAATTTTCGATGACGGTGGTACGCGATTCTAATTAATAATTAACTTGTGCGTCGTGCATCGGTCTACGAGGCTAGTCCCAGAAGTACCCCATCTGAAGATTCTAAGTTCTTAACCGTATCGTTACTATCAGTCGTTCGAGTCCAGTCACTGCACAAAATTGAATCGAAGTATTGTTAGGAGCCCAAGAGATCCATTTGGAAGGAATACGGATCCTATTGTTCAGAATTTCTACTTCTTTGGGTTGAAAAGCATTGCTCTTGCTCCGTGTTACTTCGGGATTCGGCAGTAGATAGTAGACCTGTCTCTCTTGATCTACCCACCCGTGTAATGTCACAGTTCCGTGCAGACTAGGCCAAAAAGGAAGGATCTTAGAAAGGATGGTCGTAAAAAGGGACGTAGAAAGATTCGTCCCTTTGATTCTCAACGGTACAAGGTATGTTCTATCTCTTGGTCCATCCAGGTAAGGAATATTATTGTTCCTATGCAGTTTGAGCCTAAAATAGGAAGATGGTGCGAGGGTAGTCCCACGAGTACCCAACCTGACGTATAGATGGTGGTAGTTGTTTGAAAAGAACGACTAAGGGAGAAAGTATCGACCTTATAAAGCTCAAGTTCGAAGGTTGACGACGCTGCGTTGTTCAGTATTTGCTTGGCAGTCATCAATAGTGAACGCTCTCGGTGAATTTGTAAACATGGAAAAAATTGGTTATCGTTACGCGACACAATACTTTCGTTTCAAAGGCCTCGCTCCAACCGATATCAAAGCCGAGTTAGATACTACTCCGAGAGAGTCTGCTTCTTCGTTTACGACAGTAAAATATTGGGTGGCAGAGTTTAAACGAGGCCGTACGAGCTGTCAAGATGAACATCGGAGCGGTCGATCAAACGAGGTGACTACGCCTGATATGTTGATAAAAATCCACACAATGGTGTTGGATAACCGTCGACTGAAAGTGCGCGAGCTAGCAGACACGATAGGCACATCAAAAAGTGCTGTACATCGCGTATTGACTGAAAATTTGGACACGAGAAAGCTGTGCACGAGATGGGTGCCGTGATTACTCGCAATGGAACAACGTCGTGAGGATGTTTCGATCGAGTGTTTGGTGAGGTTTCACAGCAATAAAGCCGAGTTTTTGCGTCGATTCGTAACCATGGATAGAACATGGGTCCATCGCTTCACACCTAAGACGAAGGAACGGTCGAAACAATGGACCGAAAGGAGAGAAGCTGCTCCAAAGAAGGCAAAGGCAGTTCCATCTGCAGGCCAGGTCATGGCGTCAGTTTTTTGGGATGCGCGTGGGATAATTTTCATGAATTATCTTCAGAAAGGAAGAACAACCAACGGCGAGTATTATGCGAACAAATTGCAGCGTTCGAGTGATGAAATCAACAAAAAAGGGCAGCATTTGGCGAAGAAGAAGATTTTGTTTCATCAAGACAATGCACCAGTTCACACATCCGTTATTGCAATGGCCAAAATCAATGTGTAAAAATTCGAATTACTCCCTCCCGCACTCTATTCGCCAGATTTAGCTCCCTCGGATTATTTTCGATTTCCAAACTTGAAAAATTGGCTCGGTGGTAAAAAAATTTGCCAACAATAAAGAAATGGAGTCTGCGGTTGATGACTATTTTACAGAGCTGGATGGTTCTCACTATAAATAGAGTATCGCAAAGCTATTGAACATCGTTGGGGAAAGTGTATCGATCTAAAAGGAAACTATGTAGAGAAACAAAGATATTTTTTCCCAAATTTTTTGTGTTTTCTTTGTTAGGTCAGATACTTGTGGAACTACCCTCATAGAAACCGTGGTAGAGTCACATCGCTTTGGCACCTAACAGTAAGTGCCATAACCTGTCTACTGATCTGCCCTCTGTTCCTATTAGGTTGCTCGGAAAGTAATTTCGTTTTCCAAAATGGAAAATATATAATTCAATAAAATGTTTATACACTCTAAAAAAAATCGTGTTTCATTTTCACAAAAAATTTTCGAACAACCAAATAAAATAGAAAACGTGGTAAAAATAATTCTAAATTTAAAAAGAGACGATAAGAGATGACTTGTGTCACCTGAGGTCCTAATGAGGACATCGGTCCCTGCCCCCGAGCTAGGTCTTATATTACTTGCTTACCCCGAAAGCTTAGCTTGCACGAAGAAACAAGAGCCAAACCCTTCGCTGGTGGATGATCCATCGGTGGTTTCAAACGGTCAATTTCTTCCATCCTACGAATTGAAAACTGTCAAAGCACGAGTATTCCAACTCTTAAGACTAGCAAGGGAATAGTGGCGCGGAATGTTTAAGCACTTGCCGAAGGATAGAGGCGCAGTTTGCGATAAACCGGGGTTGGCGAAATCCGTGCGATTAATTGCTTCGTTAATTGTTTCGCGAAGTAACAACGATGGAAGTTCGCGATTGTAATCGGGTAATGTCGTCAGGTGCGAGGGAAGCAAATAAATCGTTGCCGTCGTAAGGTCTGTAAACGGTTGGGTATTTATAGTTATAATAGAAGGGGAGAAGGGGCGCGAGATAAGGAAAGAAGGGCTAGTGGGTTTGCAGGTGGGGTTAAGGAGAAAGCAGAAGCAGCCTTTTTATCCTCGGAGCTGCGATGGAAGAGGTTCTCGTTCGCAAATGAGGCACGAGCGGCGAGATAAGGGTGGAAAAGCCGCGGGCCAGGCCAGGGTCGAGCATATACGCGAATAAAGGGCGATCAAACGCGATAAAAACTCCGCTCGGGAACCGATAAGACCTAATTGAATGTTCCCTCTCGATTTTAGCCGGCTGTAAAGCCGGAAACTTTAGACGGGGCCGGCCTCTGCCGATAACCCAGGTCCCACTCCACCGTTCGACACACATTTCGCTTTTTGCATAACCTACTTTGCGACACACGGTGCGCATCGTGGATTTCTTTTCAAACGCGATGCGTGGACCTTCGTTCGCGTATCCGCTACGGATAAGAAACCCGACGTCGATTCACGGTATAGTATTTTTATCACGTGGGCTACGCGCGACAGTGGCGCCACCTTGGTAACCGAGAAAAATAAGAATAACTCATTTACCACAATTAACACGCGTTCGTTCCGCACGAATTATACGCAATACGAACCGGAATATTAGATTCAAACGTTCCTCGTAGGAGTAAAGATAAATATATATCGTTACGGCGCAGAGGTGAACCACTTGTGAATCTAACCTAGTTTACAACCAGGAACCGTGCAACGTTAGACACGCGATCGGGGGAGAAGCTTCCGTCTCGTTCGAGGTGGAACGAAACAATACCGAAAGGAGTCGAATTGTACGAGTAACTTTTTTTTAACTTCCTCCAACCTCACATTTTCGCAAGCGCGACAATTAGGAGGGGATAAAGGTAAACACGAAAGTCTCGCGATGACAGGGATCGGAATATTCGCGAAGCAGAACCGGAAGGTGTAAACGGAGATATAAAAATGCGCAGCGACGCTCAAATATACATATTTCTATCCTTTTACGTAGCCGAGTACCATGTTGCGTCAACGATACCCCTGATCGGTCCTCCGTAACGATCGGATCGGCTAAAATTAAAACGAGAAGCTCATATTTTACGTGCGGGAACTTGGTAATTCCGTAATGTATTCCGCTATCACGCGGTAATGACAATCATCGATCTCCATTGGAAACAAAGAGGCAAATGGAACGTGAGTTTATAAAACGCCCCGCCGAAGGGAAAGTGCACGGAGGGAGGGGGTGGTGGGGCCGGGTGGGGAAATTGCGGTTCGACGACTCGGCGCTTTTATCCCTCGCGCGACGGAAACGAGATTTATCGGCACGGTTGCCGTAGGGAGAGAAACGAAATCGTTCCACGAATCCCGCGAAACCGTGTCGGATTTTCGTCGCGTTTTGCCGACCAGAGGGTAAAACCGAGAAGGAACTTCGCGGTAAACCGTACGGTGGAGAGAAACGTCACTCGGATGCGAGGCCCCGATGAAATTTTCCCCACCTTTTTCTCTCTTTTACCCCCCCTCACCGTCACAGCCCAACCAGGCTTCCGGCGTTCGAAATAGTGCCGACATGGAAACAGGATTTTCCCAAGAAACTCCCCGACAACGAAAGACACCGAGGGATTCTAATCGCGATATTCTTAACCGAGATGGTCTACCTTCCTCGAGACACGCTCCTTATTTATCGCCTCAACTCGCGCGAAACTGGCCATTAGACGCGTGTTAAATTGCCGTAATAACATTTCTCTCTCTCCCTCTCTCTCTCTTTCTTTCTGGTAAAAAGCTACTATGGACGTATAGCTCGACAAGTTTAATAAGATCCTCGAGATAGTAGACCGAGCGCAAAGGAGCGAGCGGTACGATCGAGACGATTAGATTATCGCTTAGTCACTGTACCCTGTCTAGCTGGCATCGTTCGATACTTTTTAAGAAAAGCGAGACTAAGACAGGATGACAAGAATTGACTTCGAAACGAACCCGGAAATCTCGTTTAACTTGTTGAGCTATACTCTGTCTCGTACAACCTGCAATCGAAAAAAAAAAAAAAACGAACCCTCTAGCTCTTGGAAGGAAAGTGTCGGATGCGACTCTCGTTAATTTTAATGAAATTTGACCGGCTCGTAAACTTGCACGTGCAATAAGGTATACTTGCTCGAGTACACTTGACTAAGCAATTTCTTCAAAATTTGTACTTATTTTTTTCGTAACTGGCTGGTCATCCGTGGCTATAATTCCAGTTACGATTGTTGTTTGAGTTTCATTAAAATCGGTAATTCGGTTAATTTTGGAATTATAGTTTATAATTCGATACTATCGCGTAATGAGATAGTATCGTTTATAATGTGCTACAGTTTGCTATTTCATAGTACAACTGAAGCTAGAGCATACTATTCTCCGCTATAGAATGTGATTTACAACTACATGTGCAATTTGGAGGATAATGTACCCACCAACCGATACTCGTCGGTGTATGTGTACAATTTGGTATGACTCCACTTGGTGAATATCACTCAGCATATATTACTTAGATCAACTAACCGATACAAAGTTTGAACAGTGTCATTTAACCGTGCTCCACATTGTTTTCTTACCATCGCTCTCATCTCTTTGAGCAAACTTACAGATTCGCGCCAACTGTCTCTCAAATAATAAACTGACACAACACGAAGATAGAAATCGTACCTAGCACGGTTCACAATGGTTCTCCCTTGGTCGATTAGGATCGTTGGACAAAGAGTCCTATCGATTAATATTAATTCATCGTGTACATTGTATTCCATTAAGAATCGACATTAATTGAAATTCGATCGTCAATTGTCTATTCCTACGTACACCTAAGTTTGAGCAACACGATATATTTATTTCATTTTTGTCTCTCAAATAATAAGCTCAGTTCGGTTCACAATGGTTCTACCTTGATCGATTAGGATCGTTGAACTAAAAATTCCATCGATTAACATTAATTCGTCGTATACCTTGTATTCCATTAAGAATCGCCCAGAAACTATTTAAATTCGATCGTCAATCGTCCATTCCTACGTACACCTAAGTTTGAGCAACACGATATATTTATTTCATTTTTGTCTCTCAAATAATAAGCTCAGTTCGTTTCACAATGGTTCTACCTTGATCGATTAGGATCGTTGAACTAAAAATTCCATCGATTAACATTAATTCGTCGTATACCTTGTATTCCATTAAGAATCGCCCAGAAACTATTTAAATTCGATCGTCAATCGTCCATTCCTACGTACACGTAAGTTTAAGCGACACGGTATATTTATTGCATTTTCGTGTCGCGCACTAGAAACAGCCGAGCTGCTGCTAAATGAAATGAAAAATTGGAACAGCTGAACCTCTCACAGGCAACGTCTGCGCGCTTTGTAATTGACGCTAAGTAACGCGCAACGAGGCCAGATTACGTGCCTCGGAGTATATACAAGGTAAACGTAACTGTTATTTGTCTACCGGGATTCAGTTGACACGACAAGCAGATAGTTACGAGCTCGTTATCTCGTGCGAGCAGACGCATTTAATTCGAGACACTTGAACTTTTCTCGCCAGAAACGACAAGATTGCCACGAACGTTTCTGCTAACGCGACTACACGAAATAATCGCGTCATCTTAGAGGGAATCTCGAGCTCGGAGACAGAAAGTTCGAATAAGTTGAAATAGGTTGAATCGATAAGTCGAAGAACAGTGAAAATCCGAAGACCACATTTCGAGATATTCGAAAGAGCAACTATTTTTGCACTTATCGAACTCAAGAGGGACAACCTGGTTCCCTAGAGGGAACACTATACACTGTTCTCGATCCCAACGTATAGTGCTGTGTATTTTACGTATAGTTTTAAGATTATTTGAAAATGACTAATTTTAAACTTGTTCTAGTCTTTGATTCATCGATTCGATTAATTTGATCGGTTATGCTTTACAAATAAAGGAGTCGATAGATGATTACGATCGATGATACACAACTTCGCTGGTTAATAGCCTAAAACAGGTTAGGGTAGATCAACGATACTTGAATTGATTCGATGGAAGATTATAACCGTTAAAAAATAATTAGGCTCTTAAGTGTCAGCTACTCTCAAAATAATAGACGGAAGATGAATATTTAAATGAATATTTAAATGAATAGAGTCGATAGATTATGATCGATGATACACAACTTCGATGGTTAATAATCTACAACAGGTTAGGGTAGATCAACGAAACTTGAATCGATTGGGTGGAAAATTATAACCGCTAAAAAATAATTAGGCTTTTAAGTATCAGCTACTCTCAAAATAATAGACGAAAGATGAATATTTAAATGTTGGAGCAATTGTTGGTCAAATAATTGATTGAAGCTTGAATCCTGGATCGGTAATTTAGTCTAGGGATTTTTCATTACCGTAAATCATAATTTGAGTTGTAGGTAGGCAAACCTGAAATATTTTTAAATATAATTATGCAAAAGGTACGCAAAAAGACACATTGAAATTTCTGATAAAAAAAATCAAGACATTATTGTGAAATTCAGATTTTCCGACGACTTCACGACCAATATTATCCTTCTCTCTACTACTAATTAGTGACACGTGATTAAGAATCTCTACCTGCGTTTAGTATCACGATACAAATTTTCATAAGGAGTTAAGCGAGTTTCATAGAAAACGACAAATAATAAGCAATATCCCAAATAATAAATGTATTCGAAAACACTCAAAGTGCGTTTGACACAAGTCAGAATATTGCCTTAAATGATTGACGTAAACGTGTACAATATTTATCGCGCGAGATTACATCGAGAATCGTAAGTACAGAGAAGAAAATAGAGAAAAATGTAAGTGGGAAGATTAACTTGATCTTCGAAATGCCGAAAGATCTATTCCTTAGAATGGCCTATCTACTTAATTACCTTATTGAGAGTTAGGTTTTAAACCAGTATTTTTAGCTACAAATCACCTCTTACCCACGTATACATTCTGGTTATATTTAATCTTTAAATGTATTCGTATAGATTTATAATTTAAATAAATATAACGACAATACCAATACCAATAACCTATCGACCGTTTAAAAGTATACAAGGAGCGAGAAAGATCTATTCCTTAGAATGGGCTATCCGCTGAATTACCATATTGAGAGTTAAGTTTTAAACCAGTATTTTTATCTACAAATCACCTCTTACCCACATACACATGTGGTTATATTTAACATTTCCATGTATTCGTACACATTTACAATTTAAATAAATTTAACGACAATACCAATAACAATAACCTATCGACTGTGTAAAAGTATGCTAAAAGCGAGTAACAACCTACCAGTCTCGATTCTTGCAGCGATCGCTCGACGAATCTCGAGTACCTAGTTTTAACGTACGGAGTGAGGTCTTTGACCTGCCTGTGTCGTGACGTTTGTCCTAACAACGCAGAAAAACGCGCCAGACGTGAAACTCACGGTACCGGGCTACATGGCGAAACTGACGAAAACAAAGACACAAAGACAAAGCGTATCAATCGTCGGTCTGTCGATGAAAAAAATAAACGAATTTCGGACACAGATGTGCGTTGGAAAGTTACGAGAGCAGCGCAAATCGTATCGATCCCGATCCGATCCCTGACCCCAGGTCAATACCGAAACGAAGTGGTCTTCGCAAAGGCGAGAACGCGAGACGCGAATCTCTGTCATCGGAAGCGTCATCCGTCAGAAATGCCGCGAGGACACGACATTAGGTTTAATTAAAAAAAACGCCTCTATAAATCTCTCGTTCGGCAGGCAGAACCGTAAAGAGTCCTTTAAACGACTTATTGGTTCTCGACCTATTTCCTTAAAGGCTTCCGCGATTTTCGAGCTCACCGTCTCGTTTCACCGATTCGCCCTATTATACGCTCGAAAGCCCCGTCTCGAGACCGATGGTGTCCCCGTCTCCTCCTATCCACCGATACACTCGAACCCAGACGAAGCCCGCTAATTTGACGGAACCCCCGGGCAACGACGATCGAACCAAAACGGAATCCGCGAGCATTCTCGCGTCTGGTGTCCGCCTTTAGTTAGCGTCGCGCTTTCTTCGCGCTTCCTCCACACCCGAGTCTCACTCCTACCAGTTCTTCGCGAGTTCGTCTTGCTCCGGAAATTCGGTCCAACGTCTCTTTGTGTCCCTCTCCCTCTCGCTCTGCCACCGAGGCTGCAGACTCCCACGCCTCTAGCTGCTCCGGCTATCGATTGCGAGCTGCCAGGGCCGCGAAGACCCCGGCTTGACTTCGTTGTGCTAACTCGTTACGCGGTGTTACCATCGTTGCCGATTATACTGCGACCAGACCGTAACTTCTCGCCCCCGTCCAACCCCGTTTTCATCGACTTTTTTCCTCCGATACTCTCGTCGAACCGTTGGGGTCAACAATCGTCACCCCAGACGTATTGGAACGCGGTGCGCAAGATCTTGGATCGAGATTTACCTCACACGTAACCAATCACGCTGCTCTACGTGGATCACTGTAACAATTATTTCACCGGACGTGCGTATCGAAGTATCGTTCACGAAATAATCTCACACGAGACAGTCTATCAATCTACGAAGTACACTGAAAATTTTTGATCATCGTGCGACGTCCAGTCTACGTACATTCGTCTGTAACAATTGTTCCTTCAGACTTATCGAAATACTGTACTAGAAATCTCAAATTGTTGCACGAGACGGACAATATACACCCGTGTGCGACAATTGTTCCTTTAGATGCACCGAAGTATGCAACTCGAAGCTTTAAGTTACGATTCGAAACGATCAGTTGCACTACCTGCCTGGCTCTCGCGAGGGTAAGCACATTATCGTTCGATTACTCCGTTTCTGTTTACGATGGACGTTTGTCAGTCAATGACTCCTGGAAATGGTCCAAACGTTGACAATAAACATCCGATGTAACAGTTAGGTTAGGATCGATTGTGCCTCCAGACTTATCAAAACACTGTGCTGGAAATCTCAAGTTGTTGCACGAGACGGACAATATACACCCGTTTGCGACGATTGTTCCGTCAGACGCACCGAAGTATGCAACTCGAAGCTTTAAGTTACGATTCGAAACGATCAGTTGCACTACCTGCCCGGCTCTCGCGAGGGTAAGAACATTACCGTTCGATTACTCCGTTTCTGTTTACGTTTGACGTTTGTCAGTCAATGACTCCTGGACATGGTCCAAACGTTGACAATAAACATCCGATGTAACAGTTAGGTTAGGATCAAAGCGCTCGAAATACAGTGTGCCATTCATGACCTCAACGCTACGCATAAGTTCATTGAACGATGCCAGCTTTCAAAGAGAATCGAAACGTTTGAACTGAACCATTCTTATCTCCTATTGGAATTACTCTTAGACAAAGCGATAACGATAAACTTTAAAGACTAGAATTCCTTTGTTCCTCGGAATTTGGCGTCGATTGTACACCGGACGAAACGCGTTTATCATTAACACAATGATAACAGCGGTACCCTTAAGTCTCGGAATGGTACGTAAGAAACAGATAATGGCACAACGTACAATAAACAGTCTCCTGGCCCCTTATTTCTTCCTAAAACGCTTTCTATTTGTCTCCGTAGACATCGCCTCTATCGGTCCACACCACTTAAACTTTTTTTTTTGTTCCCGCACCACGCCGGGCTCCGTGTTGCCTTATCGTCGCATCTACGGCTCATTTTGTAGCTACTTTCTCACGCGAGCAGTCCGCTCGTTCTTTTTCCTATCCTGTCGCTCGTTATCTCCACCCTCGCCTGGATTCGCGCGCGCTCCTTTTTCCGCCTTTGTTACACCGATCCGTCTCTGCCTCGCGTTTCCAACCCTCCCCCTCCAACGCGCACCGCACACCCCCCGCACCGTCCCACCCCACCTCTCGCCACGTCTCTCCGGTGCGCACGTCGATTTTCCATGCACGTGAAAGTCGAAACGTCGGAAGGAAACACGCCGAACGTATCAGCAATGTAATCCCGGATGAAATGTTTGTGTAACGCGAACTGGAACGGTTGATTCGAATTCCCCGTCGCACAAAGCTGCCCCGATAAATGAAATTCCTTTATACCATCGACGCGCCACGAGCTCGACGCGAGGTAGAACGCAATGGCAGCGCAAACTTTGCGCGAACTTTCACGTCTGTGTGCACACGCTCGAGATACCGTGAATTTGGAAGCAGATGCTCGCAATCGGCCCTTTCCTTCCTCACCAGCGCTCCCCACTCCCACTCACGAACCAAACTCGCGACCTCGGGACAATACGCGCCCTCTCACGGCGTCATCGAGTGGCGCGTTATGAAATTCTCGCATAATCGTGCTGTCCTCCTGATGGTACACCGGTAGTTACAGTGTAATCTACCGAATCCCTTTGGGCTAAACGTTAGGTTGGCGCATAAATTCTGTCTGTCGATCGCCTTATCGAGTGCGCTCGGTTAAAGCGTGGTTAAAGCGCGAACTCCTGTGGAATGTACGCATAGTAATCTCTGCGTGCTTTGGAATACTTTGTTGCAAGAACATTTCGAACAACAAGAATTTAACGAGCTTCTACTTTTACTTTGTAAATGGTAAATGAATTTATCAGAGTAAGTTGTCGTTAATCCAGCGGAAATTAACAAATGCATTTAATAAATGTGTACGTAACCAAATTTGCACTCGAACCTATACAAGGTAAGAATTTTATGGCTTTTCTCACTCTTTAAAGTGGCTGAGTGTACTTTGACAGATTTTTTGTTGATAAGAATTTAAAGTGCAAATATTTTATTGTAATAGGATTTATTAAATCTCACGATGACTGACATTACAATGCTCCATGATATCAGTTTTACGCGATATCTAGGATAGAGAAAAATAGGGGAATAACGGTCGAACATCTGAAATATGGCTTTGTTTTGTACCAATCTCTTTTGTGCTGTCATCTAGTCTCGATCTAATCAATTAATCTGTAGGAATTCGCAATTGTTTCGCTGAAGCGTTTAAGAGAGATACGTAAGTGAAAATTTAGTACGTTCTCGTTATAATTTTTGGAAGTAAACAAAAAGCTGTAAGTTAACTTATTATTTTGCTTCCAGTTTTATACCATGTCTAAAAGACAATTTTACTCTATAGATCCAAACAAGTTTCTGCCAATTGTACTTTTCTTGTACAATTTAAGGTTATGCGTTTAGTGTACTTGTCCGATAACACCGGTCGAAAGGAATGGAAAAATACCGATCGAGTAATAGGAAACTTTTCGATCGGCACAACCGATCGGGAACGATTTTTTCAAATTACCTGATAGTTTCTTTTTGTTTCTAGATGCCAAAAAAGTAGATTAGAAAATCGAATCAGAAAACCTTTTTGCTTTAATATCACAGTTATACAACATTTATTTTCCTATCCTTGTTAGTTGTACTATTTATGTTACAATAAATACATTCCGTTATCAAAGCAATAAACAAAATGTATAATTATATTAATAATTGTATACATAATTTTGTTTTTTCCATTGATAAACCATAGAAAAACATCTACAGGTGGAGTTCGTTTTACGTTCTTTTTTACATTTCTTTCGAACAATTAACTTTATGCATTTCATTTTTTTCTTTTTTTATCACGATGTAACGAATACCCTAAGACTTTTATTTTAAAAAATATTTATAGTAAATCTGATGATACTCTCTTATTTTCAGGCAACTTTTCTCAAGAGATTGGCATTCTCCCATTCTTTCCGAATTATTCAAATATTTTACTTCAAGAGGTTTCTGGCAATGCAAATCAATCACCGAGGTGTATGGTATAACTGAACGTTTAATTTCACTTGCAACGTCAACGCGATTGGAAAAAATTCTATTTATAAACGAATAAACATGGAACGAAGCAGCTTTTGGTAGACGGTACGATAAAATACAGTAAAAGCATTCGAATATTCGTCGAAGCCTGCGAATCGATCATCCGAACGAAGATAAGTCTCGCGTTGTTCCTCGAGTTCTGACGTTCCCCTATCCTCATTGTTGTTCGATCGCTCCAGCCACGCGGGAGCCATTGTTTAGACGCGATTCACTCGAATTATCTTCACCGTGTTAATTAGTTACGCGCGTTAGCCCTTCGTCGAGGTATGTGCATCGTATAAATTCCAATTAGGCTGGCCTATACCCAAGGGATAGCGAGTTTCCCGCGAACTTGAACAAATTAGCCCGCCATAGTTTTACAGAAACGGTTGCAGTCATTGTGGTTAAAAAACTTAAAAGGTACAGGATCTTTTTTCAGAAGTGATTCCTGTTTATCGAAAAGATTTAAGTTTCGACTCGTGAGTCAACTTTAGATCAGTTTTGAAGGATGTTTGATACAATTAGAATTTTTCAAAGACTTCTAGCCAATGGATAGCTTTTCATAGATACTTGTATTATAGTAGCTATATCCACCATACCGTAATTTTTTAGACTTAAATTATTAGGTTGTTCGGAAAGTCATTTCGTTTTCCAAAACGGAGAATATATAATTTAATAAAATATTTATACAATCTAAAAAAATCGTGTTTCATTTTCACCAAAAAAAAACGAAACGACTTTTCGAACAACCCAACATTATTCTTTCAGATCGATTTATACTTTCTCTAGATATCCTTCTTGTTACTTTCAGCGCATAACAAGGGACAATTTGTCTGGATATCTCCACCATACCATAGTAATACCCGGTACATCCAAATTTTGTCTCCCAAAACACTTCAACTATTAGCGAACAATATCTCTGTGGCGTGCTTATGAACAAAATGGGACATTCTGAAATTCTTCCAGAACGATTTATACATTTCTCTACGTATCGTTACTTGTTATTTTTAGCGTGTAACACGCTGGTGCAATTTGTCTCCACATCTCCACTATATCATGGTTATACCCGGTACATCCATGTGTTTATGAACGAAATGGGACGTTCTGAAATTCTTCCAGAACGATTTATACATTTCTCTACGTATCGTTACTTGTTATTTTCAGCGTGTAACACGCTGGGCTAATTTGTCTCCACATCTCCACCATACCATAGTAATACCCGGTACATCCAAATTTTGTCTCCCAAAAGCAGAAATTATCGCAGAATTTCTTGGACTTCAACTATTAGCGAACAATATCTCTGTGGCGTGCTTATGAACAAAATGGAACGTTCTGAAATTCTTCCAGATCGATTTATATACTTCTCTACGTATTATTGCTTATTATTTTCAGCGTGTAACACGCTGAGCTAATTTGTCTCCACATCTCCACCATACCATAGTAATACTCGGTACATCCAAGTGCTTATGAACAAAATGGGACGTTCTGAAATTCTTCCAGATCGATTTATACGTTTCTCTACGTATCGTTACTTGTTATTTTCAGCGTGTAACACGCTGGGGCAATTTGTCTCGATACGACGAATATGACGAATCTCGAATTCATCCGAGCAGGTGGATAACGCTCGAGAACGTCCCGACGTCCGTGTCTATCCATGACGTCGGCGTCGACGTCGTAGTTGTCGTAGGACGCTCACGGAAGGAGGGATGCCACGACGACCCACATTCCGTCGAATTTAATTTCATGCCTTATCTCTGGTAACCACGGTACAATGCTTCAACTGGGGCGGCTGCGAAACCTTCTATCTTCCTCTTGTACGCTTCACATACACAACCACAACCTGTACAACTCCGTCACGGTGTCTCATCCCCTATTTGCAAAACGTAATTTTTGTCCGCGTTTCACCGACGAAATATTCGTTTTTATCTTCCACGACAAGGTGTCGGTTAATTATTTATCAATTTCTTGCAACGAAACTCGTAGATAGGAGTTGGATGAATTTACTCGATTAAAGTAGAGAAACGAACCTCGTTATATGTACCAGGTGGTTCAATAAGTTTTGTCGTTTTTTCCATTGTGAAAGAATACTATGTACAGTTCGACTTTGAACAACTGTAAATATACTAAATTGTTCAATAAGTTTTGTCGGTTTTCCATTGTAAAAGAATACTATGACACTTCAACTTTGAACAACTGTAAATATACTAAATTGTTCAATAAGTTTTGTCGGTTTTTCCATTGTAAAAGAATACTATGAACACTTCGACTTTGAACAACTGTAAATACACGAACGAGTCGACAGATCTGTATGAAACTTTACACATGTTCGTCAAACAGTAGTATCATCTTTAGAAAAATAAAACGACGAACCTAATAGCTCCATTTTTTATCGAACGACAAAGTTTACTGATCAACCTATTATCTGTTAACCCATTAACCACCGTTATCAATGCTAAATGTAGTCAAAGTATATATTTCATTTTCAGGGTAGAATAAACAATACTAAATGGAATTGTAAAGAACATTTCAAAGTCATGGATATTTGTTTTTTTGAAATGGAATATTCGGATAGTCGACGCTTGAACAATACTCTACTGTACTAAAGGAGAAAATGAAAAACGAGACTCGACAACCTCGTTTCCTTTATAGGAAGTTATTTACACATCCACATACACACGTCTCTCATTCATTCGTTAACACCTCTTGGTTAATGAACGATGCATCTATACCTAATCTACACACCAACATAGACACTGTATACTGTAGGGAGAAAATAAGCTCGGTTCTGGGAGGAATCGCGAGTCGTATTGAGTCGGATATTTCGGTCAGACATCACACAGTCGAGTATTTCGCCCGAAAAGCTGGTCAAAGGTCGATTTCAAGAATTTTGTACATGTTGTGATTTTTTTGTCAATCTAGTCAGTCAAATATATAAGAACCAAAATTGCAATGAAACTCGTAGAAAGGAGTTGGATGAATTTACTCGATTAAAGTAGAGAAACGAACCTCGTTATATGTACCAGGTTCATTTAATCACTCGTGAAAGATTGTGTTTTATCGAAAGTGAAGATTTGTTAAGCTACACGTTTCTCTCTAAACGAATCTCTGAAAATTGTATCTAATTAATCATTTTTATATGTTGCAAAGAAATGGTATTAATTTTTGCTTCGCAGGAATTTTTCAGCTAGTTGCTTTTAAGCACTCTTGTTGCTTTTATTTCTGTGATTATTGATGCTTGAAAATAAGAAGTAATTGACTGACGTAATAACACTTATCGTAACATTTCATTAAAGATTTTGTTATACTTCAAGGTGAGGATCGGTTATTTTTTTTTTCGCTCAATTGCAATCGTTAAAACTTTCTATTTGTAATACAAGAAAAATTAGTTTACCAACTTGTGCTATGCAGTTTTCTTTGTGATCGTGTTATCTACTGTAAACAGTATTTTTATAGCAGTTTATTGTTACCATATACTCTCTTAGTTTGTTATGGTTCACTGATCATCGTTGTTGCTAAAACCATTAATCTACTAACACAAATATACGTACCCAAATCTCTAAATCTTGCGTATCTCTATACGAATCGCAAGATTGCATTTAAAGCATTAACTGCATTTCCATCGTGTAACAGTATATTCATTTCAAACGATAATTTTAACGAACCCTCTCAATAACAAGAATCATAATATAAACAATGTTTCGAGACAAATCCATCAAACAATAACTATTCGATAAAGTTAAAACGTATTGTAAATTTCTCGACATCGAAACAGTATGATTTATAAAGTCTTTAGATTTGTTTTTTTTTTTTGCTTTACAAGAATACCAAAAAAATGTAGCGCGCCGTTAAAAAAATATCGATACCCTTAAATTAACGTAAAAAATAACTCGAAGAAAAAATACTATCGTTATATTTGTCTCCTTAAGCAGTGCAACTTTGTCTTGTAAAGTTTTTTCACAAAACCTCAAAATGACGAAAATATTTAAGTGTTCCCAGTTAAATGGTCCACCCTGTATAATTCTATAATATTTCATTTCATACATACAGTTTTAATTTCTTGTAAAATTCTTTCAGATAATTATTATACATTGCCTCACTTTTAAGTTCGCTTTGCATTTGCTTGCGTTGCAACGAATAATTTAATTTTGCCAGCAATTTAGAAAAACTTTCAAGCATCTCCTTTTCCTTCACTTTTCAACCCCTGGAAATCGTTTTAAGTTATAGCAGATTATAGATTCGAGAAGTAGAAGGTTTGAACTCTAGAATGTTTTATTTTCTCTTTCGTCGGCAGATGAATTTTAACAAAGATAGAAAAGTATGAAAATTGGCCACGTTTTAAAACAATTTTGACCAATTTTTCTGCGTAAATACTCCACTGTGATTTTCAGGTCCTCTCAATAAGAATAAACGAAAGTAACTGTTCTAACATCTAATATGTTTAACATACTCATACTTTTTCTCGTAGTAAATTTAATTCAGAAACAGTAATAACGAGCCTCGTAATCTCTAAGAGCGACCCAGAGTACCCGCAAATTTTTCTCGAAATAATACTCGTTTTTCCATATTCCCGAGCCGTGTAAATATTCACAGTCGCTTTAGAAATCAACCAACCTGTACGTTCCCGTGAACTCCCATTTCCCTCGTTGAACCACGTAACTGAATCGTATCCCAACTAGCCGGATCTGTTCTCCGTATTTTTCAATTTCCTCCCGGCAAGCGTCCCGTTACGGGGAGTTAATAATCGGATGGCTCGATTTCCCGAAATAAATGTCCCGCTTTCGCGCTTTTAACCGTGGCTGGAAAAGTTGGAGGAGAGCGGCCGAGTCGGTGGCTGATAAAGCGATCGCATCCCATCGCACGTAGGTACACGGGGCGGCGTGCACGCGCAGAAATAGCCACAATCGACCTCCAGCCACGTATCCGCCTCCTACACGGTGCAAGAGCCCGGGTACACGTGCTTTGTAACGGACGTATGTATCCCCGCAACTCCGGCAACACACGCTATCACCCGCCGGACTACATACATCGTAAACTACTCGCTTCTCTTCCTCGCTGTGTCCACGACGCTCGTTTCAATACGCCTACACGCGTATCGCGCGTACGTATCTCTTTCGCCCTTTCGACCAACGGCCGGGCCAACGCCGGGGTAACGCTGGTCCTGTGGTCATTGAGAGAGATACAACGAATTCCTCGTGAGATACAAGCGCCGCGAGAATTCGCTTCGACAATTGTTCACTGACCATGAAAAAGTCTGCCAGCGGTGCTCTCGAATGTGTAGGCGCCGCACCTCGATGCACGATTAGTAGATGGCGTTGGATGGTCAAAGTGATGCTCGTACAGCCAGCTCTTTTCAGAGACGATGTATTGCAAGGAGAAAGAGAAATCGAGTTGTTTGGAAACAGTGTATCGTAGGGAGAAAGAATGATCGATTCTAGGTTATGGTGAGTACGATAACGAGTAAGAATAACGTGGAGAGTATCGAGTGATATTTACTGATTATTATGGCTAAGTCTACTTCCGGAGTTAGTGTGTTTTAGAGAAAAGATCGAATCTTTTCGAAAACAGTATCGTAGGGAGAAAGAATGATCGATTTTAGGTTATGGTGAGTACGATAACGAGTAAGAATAACGTGGAGAGTATCGAGTAATATTTACTGATTATTATGGCTAAGCCTACTTCCGGAGTTAGTGTGTTTTAGAGAAAAGATTGAATCTTTTTGAAAACAGTATCGTAGGGAAGAAGAAAAATCAATTCTAGGTTATGGTGAATACGATAACGAGTAAGAATAACGTGGAGAGTATCGAGTAATATTTACTGATTATTATGGCTAAGTCTACTTCCGGAGTTAGTGTGTTTTAGAGAAAAGATCGAATCTTTTCGAAAACAGTATCGTAGGGAGAAAGAATGATCGATTTTAGGTTATGGTGAGTACGATAACGAGTACGAATAACGTGAAGAGTATCGAATGATTTTTGCTGAGTTCTATGGCCAAGTTTTATTTTGTAGTTGGTGTGTTTTGAGAAGAAAGATCGAATCTTTTTAAATACAGTGTATCATAGGAAGAATAAAAGACCAATTCCAGATTATAGGGAATGTGATAACTGGTAAGAAGAACGTGGAGAGCATTGAGTAATCTTTGCTTAATAGTATGGTCCAGTTTGCCAACTGCTAAGGATATTTGAAGATTAACTTCATTTTTCTAAAAAAAAAGTTGTTCTGCATTTTTTTTTTTTTGGACCAAAATTGATACAAATGTGAATGTTAAAAATAAAAGTATAAAGGTACATCTATCCTCAGATTAATAGTCTCCGAGATATTCAATTTCGAAGCATCGAAACGCTACTTTACAAGATAAATATCTTGGAAACTAATTAGATTTAGGATAGACGTACCTCGATATTTTTATCTCCAAAATTCATTACTGAATTTACGGTAAAAACCGTTTGAACACTTCGTTTGTAAATGTGAAGTTGAGCTTCTGAAACTAACCCAATTGGTCAATTAATCCGAGTCATCTTGTACATCCGTGTATTCTATTTCTGATGAAACGAGGGTCGAAACAAACGTGTACGTTGACACGTGAACCATTCACTAAGGGAAGAGAGAATTGGGTCGACGATGATTTATTTAAATCGGTGTATGATCCACAAAGGTGACCTTCTTTTCGTACACACTTTAGACATACTGACGGGGAACCTTTTGCTTAAATTCTTGCATTCTGGTGTAAGATATAAAATAGATGTTCAACTTCGTTGACAACGATTTTCGACTTTTCTATACCAAAGAACGGAAGGGCAAAGTTCTTCTCGTTACAGCCTACTCGTGTATTGCAGTCCCCTCCTAGTCCCCATTCGAAAGCCACGTTGTTTCTTTTTCTCCGCCACGTCTCGTCTCGTACAAAAATCCTAACGACGTCGTTTCGTCAAACAAGGATTCCTCGAGGAGGAAGGTGACTCCACGCGATAAAAGAACATTGTCTGTGTCGTTGTATTTTGTGAAATTCTTGCGCCTCTTGTTATCCATAGTCGTGCTATCTTAAATATAGAATACCCTCGTGATATAAAGTACGTCGAACTGCGAAGGAAACTGCTGCTAGCACAGGAAATGTCGCGTGGTTATATCGCCGAGAATACAGCACGAGTGGATAACACGAGGAGATACGTTCATCTTGTTTTACAAGAATACCCGACCCAACGTACCGATTCTCTCGCAAAAGACCCGTGATTGGATAACTCAAGTTTTTACGACACCCGGGCACCCGAATCTTTACCTAATGAAATGAACAAATCGATAAAAAGAATGAAAGTAATCTCCGTACTGAATTCTGATCAACTAATTTAACTCTACCCTTGGAAAGAATATTAAGTACTTCAATACCGTCACCCTGACTACTCTCTTTCAAACCCTTCTATACCTTTACATACCCCTGGAAATATATGTTTTCACTTCCACAGACATCCATGAAAATCAACCCCTAGTTAGCCATGTACACTCGTTCGGAGGTACTCGCGACTAGCACAGGATTCAAGTTAAACAGACTTTAAAGGTGAATCTCGAACTGAATAATAAGCGTGTAGAGCATCGATCCGAGGCGACCGTGTCCTAAAATAATCATTATTCCGAAAGGACCATTTCCCAAGATACCGATCCTAAAATACCCACGACTCAAGATATCCGTGTTCCAATGCGTGTAATACCCCAATCAGTCTCCGCAGACAAGCTCCGAACCGTTTATAAATCCAACACCCAAAACTGTCGCGAAAGTGTTTGGCACGTGTCCCGTGGTATCCTCGTTTCGTTGAAACCCGGAACACGCCACGAAAGCTCCGTAGGATTGTACAAAAATATCCCATGAAAGCGTTGAAACTCCTCCCTGGCCCATGTCGCGGAATCATTTATCACTCGGGGTTCAGGCCAGGTGATCCCCTAAGGGCACTCGTCGCTAATGTCTAATTGTAAGATACGTTTACCCGTGAATCTTGGGATCCCTTAATTGCAAAGTAAAGAGCAATTAGCCTAACAGAAGGGGTGTGGGGGCGAAGGACTGACATCTGATCGGGCGACGCTAATCTGTACGACAGGCTTGCCACCGCACCAGATGGACGAGGCTCGAGGGAGGATAGTAGAACGATAGGAGGTGACCGGTTGCGGCTGCAGCTGCGGCGTCGGTCGCTGCACCTGCAGCTGCAGCTGCGGCGACGGCGGCGACGACGACGACGACGACAACAACAACAACGCTGCCGGTAGCAGCGGTTTGATCAGACGACGGAACGATGCAGAGCACCGCCGATTACTATCAGAGGGCGCCGAGATGCTGTCCTGGAAGGAACGCGAACGCAAACGCCGAGGCGTTGCGGATCAGCACGTCCGTCAGGGGCGCGGAACTGCTCTGCTGTTGCTGCAGCTGCAGCACCGCGACATCCACTAAAACACCGGGATTGTTAGCCAGTCTCGGGGTCTGCGTACTCGTGCTTGGCTACACGTTGCTCGGCGCGTTCACGTTCATGGCCCTGGAAGGTGGCCTCAAGTCGGTAAGTATACCTAGCGTTGTTGAAACGAGTGCTCCGGGTCTTAACGCGATTCTACGATAAGTGTTATTTATTTTCTGAAAAGTGTAGTCGTGAATTCAAACACATGGGAAATTTAATTGCTTATTGTTCTAGACGGTTCTTTCTTTTTGCGATTGTCAGATTTTGAGAACGATTAGTCGCTCGAAACACTCGTGGTCGGTACAGAGAAATACCTAAAGTCGTTCGACTTAAATTTGGAAACGACAGTTTACGATTCGAAGAGTTTAGCGCACGTGCCAAATTCCAACATTGGCCAACATCTCGGCCAATTGAACGACGACGGAAGATACCACACCTGGGTCCAAACGGACCCGTGACTTGATCTTGTTCGACGCAAATAATATTCTTTTACTTTATGGTACGTCTGTTTTAATTTTCAAGAAAAGTTGCACGAACAGTACAATTGAACAATACTGAAATTGAATGTACAAAAAGACTCAGGCGTGACACGACGAGGTTAAAGACTCCAGCTGTGAGAGCTAGAGTTCTCAACACTAGAACTACTCTGGTGAACGTATTCCTATTTGTGTTAGGCTACATACGTACCTTTGGAATTGGACGAGGAAAGGACAAATTTATTTACGAGTACCATTAGTTGTCTATTTCAATAATTGTCCACGAATATTGTAGGCAAAGACATCGTTGATAATTATGTAATTTTATAAAAGAAGTTCGAAGCAGTTTACCCCTTTGGTAGTTCTAGTGTTAATGTTAGAACTCTCTGGGTTCGAAGCTCGAGCTATGAGTGTCAGAGTCCTTAACACTTGAATCGTGAAATTGCTACGTCGGTTCGAATACTCCGATATGACACGCACAAGTCCCTGAATGCGGTTATTTCAATCGATATCACCCAATCGGGTAACAACATTGTTACGCATGTAGCGTGTACAGTGTACCGAAATATTGACCAATGTTGGAATTTCGCATGTGGGCTAAACTCTTTGAATCGTAAACTGTCGTTTCCAAATTTAAATCGAACGACTTTAGGTATTTGTCTGTACCGACCACGAGTGTTTTAAGTGAATAATCGTTTTCAAAATCTGACAATCGCAAAAAAAGGAATCGACTAAATCAATCGGCAATTTAAGTTCCCATGTGTTTGAATTCGCGACTATACTTTTTAGAAAATAAATAACACGTATCGTAGAATTGTTGCTAATTTCTTTTCCCAGCTCGTCAAGAGCTTCGAAAGCCAAGCGTTAAAGCTCGAGTCTCCAAGTTTCGAAAGCTCGAGCTTCGTATAACGTTAGCCTTAAGAACTTACCCTTTAAAGTTGAGCTTTTTATTTGCCATAGAAAAATAAACAAACCGAGTACGAGGGTAGTTCCAGAAGTATCCGATCTGACGTATAGATGGCGATAGTTGTTCGAAAAGAATGAACAAGAGAGAAAGTGCCGACCTTACAAAGCTTAAGTTTTATTTTGCAAAGCTCGATGATTCTCACTATAAATAGGATATCGAAGCCATTGAACATCATTAGGAAAAACGTATCGATCTAAGAGGAGACTATGTAGAGAAATAAAGATATTTTTTCCCAAATTTGTTGCGTTTTCTTTGTTAGGTCAGGTACATTTGGAACTACCCCCTTAAAAGAGGAGTCTCCTCTTCGAGTAGACCTGTAGCCCACGTCGAGAATAGCTCGAACCAATTGCCAATTACTTCTCTCTGTTCCAGGATTCGACGAATGACCTGCTGCCTGGTGGCTCAAAGCCTGAGGGAGGATCGTACGTGGTACCGAGCCTCGAGGATGACACCATAGCCATGGAGCTCAGGGCGCGCACCGTAGAGAGGCTTTGGAGCATCACGGAGGATCTGAACGTGTTGTACAAAGAAAATTGGACGCGGCTGGCAGCGAGAGAGGTGTTCGAATTTCAGGAGAACCTGGCACGCGGCCTCAGACGGACTTCCTCGCAATACGAGCCAGTTGGACCATCGTCCCGATCTAGGGATCACACCGTGGACAGGCGACCGCAACGACGGTGGACCTTCAGCGGTAGTCTGTTGTACTCTTTGACGCTGATCACGACCATCGGTAATGTTCATAGCACTTCGATTCTTTTCTATCGGTATCGTGTTTCGTGGATCACAGATTGATCACTTAACACAACTGCTACTCTACAAAGGACTCGTGGATCCACTTAAATAAATAGAACTTTTTGTAACAGTCAATGTGTACGTTCGATAGAATTCAATGCAAGCGTAAACAAGCGAGACGATCTCGACTGCGAAGTGCACAATTATCCAAAGTCTGAATGTACAAATTACACACTGATAACTGACCGAGAACCTAACCCAGATACTTTCAATATACGAGTAAAACGATGTTTGGCTCCGAATACACACCAACCAAACCCATTTCTACTATTGGGTTGTTTGGAAAGTAATTTCGTTTTCCAAAATGGAGAATATATAATTTAACAAACTGTTTATACACTCTGCAAAAATCATGTTCCATTTTCACCAAAAAAAAAAAAAACAAACGAAATGACTTTCCAAACAACCCAATGGATGTCCCTTAAAAGCAAACTTAAGGAACCATAAAAATAAACGAACCGGTCTCGTTCGACCACCGGATATTGTACACGTTCGTAACACAGGCTACTCGATCGACGT
Source organism: Ptiloglossa arizonensis (assembly GCF_051014685.1). Lineage (NCBI taxonomy): Eukaryota > Metazoa > Arthropoda > Insecta > Hymenoptera > Colletidae > Ptiloglossa > Ptiloglossa arizonensis. Next base: position 7,819,165 of record NC_135048.1, on the reverse strand, counting down.
TTCAGGATATGGCAGCGTAGCACCGCGCACGGTCTGGGGTCGTTTGATTACAATAGTTTACGCTCTGGCTGGAATTCCCCTGATGCTGGTCTATTTAAGCACGGTCGGCGACGTTCTCGCGAGGAGCTTCCGCCACTTGTATGGCCGGCTTTGCAGGCCACGTAATTGCACGAGGAAGCAACAACCACCACCGCCTCCGCCACCAGTCGGCGGTATCATGAGCAAAACGTACAGATACGATAACCACGTCGATTCTAAATCCGGCAATTACTATTCGGCCAGCAGAGAAAGCTCCTGCGACGATCTTGGAACGCGCGGTACCAGCAGTGCGATTCTGCTCGATTGCGGAAGCGAAGGTCTTCTGCACGCTACCACGAGCTCTACCGCCGCGCTTCAGGTACGACAATGTCCAACCCCTATCGCGATAACGTGACTTCGACTCGACGTTCACTCGGAGTATACCTGCAAGTCGATAAACTTTTCGAGCACGTGGCACACGTCGGAACAAACGGAACAGTCTCGGTAAACGCGAGCCCGAGTATCGTTGGTTTCAGATGTTACATTTTATCCGGTGTAAATTTATTGAATTCTTTCATTTCGAATTTTGAGTCGCACCGCGTGCTTGTCAAGTAGGATACTTCCTTCTCAGTCTTCCGTCAGCGAAGTTTTCGTACATCTACGCGGCTAGTTCCTTGGAATATGTTGGAAGTCATTGTTTATATTTTATCGTGAATTTTTAAATTCTTGCGTTTAAATTCTTCGTCTGTAAGATACGAAGGCGTTTGATCACTGTTCTCGATAGTTTTCATTGCGGTGACTCGAGATTCTCGAGATACGACTCTGCGCTATTGTTCCCCAAAGTGGAACATTGGGTTGCTCGGAAAGTAATTTCGTTTTCCAAAACGGAGAATATATAATTTAATAAAATGTTTATACGCTCTAAGAGAAATCGTGTTTCATTTTCACCAAAAAAAAAAAAAAAACAAACGAAATGACTTTCCGAACAACCCAATATATTCGATATAACTTCCTAAAGTAACTGTTATTATTGCCGAATGACATTGGTACAACTACGTAGTAGCCGTGCGCGTTGTGTTTACTTTGTTCGACTTACTCGACAAGTTGCAGGTAGACACGCAGTAGTTTCGTATACTGTTACAAGCTTCTAGTGCAAAACATCTTACGGCTACAAAACTAACGATATTTGAATCCATGTTCATTAGTATATTCTTGCTTCTTTTTATAAATACTACCCGAAAGTTTGAAAGCAAGTTTTAGGGACATCCTGATAGCGAGATACTCCAAAATTGTTACGTTACCGTACGTGACCTACCTCTGTTCGTACGTTATTTTCCGAAAATGTTATTTTTGGAAAATAAATTTAAAAATTTGTTTGAGAAAGGATTTAAAAGTAATAGTTTTTAATTAAATCTAGTGTACAAATCGCCCGTCAATTTCATTAATGGTGAAGTAGTAAGTCGTAACAAAGTAAAGGTATTGGAGGATGTTTTTAGTAAAATTTCAGTCTAGAGATACGTTAAGTCACGTACCCATGTGTATCGGTAAGTGCAATTGAAACCCTGTTCGATTGCACGTGTCTAACCTTCTCGAGCACTCGGACTGGTGGTACCCTGTCACGTGTAAGTAAACGTAATCGAATCTTTACGATTTCACTGTTCACCAGGATGTATCGTCTGGTAACGGTAAACGCCACTTTCATCCGTGCTCCCTGTCCCTGTCGACGAGCTCGTCACCCGGCTACGTGGTGGAGACGAACACCGTCAGGATACCAATAAGCCTTTGCCTGGTGATCATGCTGATCTACATATGCGGTGGGGCCGTAATGTTCAATCGACTGGAAGGCTGGAGCCTCCTAGAAGGCAGTTACTTCTGCTTCACGAGCCTCGGAACGATCGGGTTTGGCGACCTGATGCCGGTCGGAAGAAACACGGCATCCGCCACGCTGGAGGAGCTCAGCCTGTGCGCCTGCTCGCTCTACATACTCGCCGGGATGGGCCTGATCGCCATGTGCTTCAACCTCGTCCAGGAGGAGGTGGTACGCGTGGTCAGGGTCTTCGGTAGAACCTGCGGCATGTCGTCGGGGGTGGTGGTCGGACCTATCGGTGGTACAGGTATCCCTGATGCAGGCATTCGACGGGGAACCGCTAGATCGTTCCGGGCGAAAAAGAATCTCCCGGTTCCGCTTTAGGCCGTGTGACCTTGACACTTTGAGCCCGGCGATCGTACCGTTACCACAACGACGGTGATGTTACCATCGGGTGAACAAAAATTTCTACAGTACCGTTCTGGACTCTCCAGTTCGTGATAACTCTCGGTATATAATTTTAACATTCGTACGATACACGGCTGTTCCTTATTACACCGCGTCGCACCGACACCTTGAAAAATACACCTCAGGGAATTAGTCTCGAGTCTACCAGGACCGTGTAGCTTTTTATCTTACCGGTTGTCGAACCTGTTCCATCGAACACAGCTCAGCGTAGACACTCAACCAGCGTCGGGCTCGAAAGTGTCTAATCTTTGACGAATAAGTCGAGTTACCGTTAACACATAACACATTTGTACGAGTCAGCTAGAGAGCGGTTCTGATACAATCGCGTCGGGGATTTCGATCGAGCATCTTGACCACTCTGCATAACCCCTTCTTTAAAGAACAATTGTCGTGCCACGCAAACCGAAGCACCGTGTCACCAAGACGAGTAACCACGGCTCTGTTTTCCAGCAGGTGCCGGTCCTGGGCTCAAAAGCGATCTCGACGACGGTGGAGGCACCAGCGACTCGCGATTGTCCGAGCAGGAAGACGAAGCAATCGCCATGTCCATGGTGCCAACATCCTGACAGCATCAGGCCAGGAGTCCCGGCGACGGGAAGCTCCTGGCCCATACGTCCAACACTGCCATAAAACCATCGCCCGGCCATCATTCTCTGCCACGCAAGAAGACACCGTTCGAAATCAGGAACGCATCGTCGACCCAACAATTTCAACGCGCCCAATCGCTGAGACGAAGCTGCCTATCGCCTACCCAATATCACCATCAACAGCAGCATCATCCGCATCGTCAGCAAGAGAGCTCCTTGCACTTCGAATATTTTGTGCCACGGAGCGTAAGCGAGTTCAACCTCGCCGCGGCGGCGGTCACCGACATGGCTGTCCCGCCACCGCCACCCTCGTCTGTTCTACGACCCTCTTCCGCGATCACGCCACCAGTCACTTCTACCGTGAACCCGGTCCCGTTGAACCAACAGTCCCGTCTGTTGGAGTGCTCTGGCACCGCGACCAGAAGTCGCGAGAAGATGGTCACCTTCGAGGACGAGGGTGTTAACTGTGCCACCTCCACGCCCACCAGGAAAAATGTGTCCGGCCTTGACAACGTTTTCATGTGACACTACAATCATGGTTGAACGAGCATATCATTCGAAGCAGATTATAGCAGAAACGAGTTCTTGAGTCGTGGTCTTTGACCGTTTCGTGACAAAGTTGGCAAGGTTTGTCTCGAAACTGAGAGACTCCAAACACAACGAGGACGATTGGGAAGAAGAGCGTTTTGCACTCTGTTTGCTCAATGACGAACGAACATTAGTCGATGAGATCAACGGAGGACAAGTATACGTATGTTTTTCGAAAGGGGAAGAAACTAAGAAGAAAGCTCGAAAACAAAGACTGGAGCTGTACTAGGAAGGGCTAAAGAAGGAAACGCCGATGGGTGTAACGGAACAGCGATTTTTGATTGTATTATAATAGGTTCCTTCACCGTTAACGAGAAGAACGGCCTGTGGACGAAAGGTACTCGACGATTGATCAATAGAAGCTCTGCTTTCTGTAAGAATGAGAAAGAATGGAAGAGCACCAAGGGCATAGTGACATTTTCCAAAACGATTTTAGGAATGTCCGAAATTACAAAGGAATCGGTCGCATAACTCTGAGCCTTTCGAGTATCTCTTCGTCGATGCAACTACTCGTGTACAGATCTTCTGGTTCTAAGATGTTCGAGCTTCGGACAACAATGGTGTCTCGAACGTAAACTCAGCGGTTCTCGTTTCTTCGGAAACGGAAACTCCGTCTGAACGAAAGACACTAGATTTCTATCGTTTAAATTATAACAACCGTTATTGTAACACTAATTAATACTCTTATCGCTGCTGATACTCTTCTTCTTACCATTATCGTTGCTAGGTTACACAGTTGCCCGCGAAACTACGACTCCGCTGGCGAACATAATTTGTACGACACGCGATGTGTCAAACCTCTACGAACTATCAAAATACTCAATTACACCGCCTCTTTCTCTCCCCGTTATCTTTCGTCTGGAATCTTATTGTACGCTTAGTAGAAGAAATATAGTGGAGGTCTCTGGGGGCTAAAAGCAATAGTTCGTTTAAAGATCGTGTGTTGAAACTTCGAGGATGAACTGTGTATACTGTTTGGACAATATTCGACACATTATGAGCCTGGTACACCAAGTAAGTGTTCCAGGGTGGTACTTTCTGTACCACTTGAGTATTGCTACTAGTACCTCGTTATATTCCTTCCACCAAGTATGTGCTCAGTGGAAAATAATTCGCAGAAGAAAATATGAAGAAATTCTTTGTGCAAAAATAAACTTTGTTTGGAGGAAGCTCAGTCTTCGAAAAATATTAAATTCGAAGCTAGTTATGTTCGCAGGCAGTCAACTATGTCTTAAGTAACACGTCTCTCTGTAACACATTTTCGGAACTCGATTGGCCGCTCGAAGTAAAGGTAATTACCCCCATAATTCCTATTACTTCTTAGCTCCGCCCTAGGACTCCGCCTCTCAGCTCCTAGCTCCACCCCGTTTGACTACTCCCTCAAACTCTGTTCGGAGGAATACCAGTTTACTGGTTTCTGTGGAAAATGAGAGACGGAGCGTTCGAATGATACAGTAGAGATTAGATTTTCGATCATTTTGAGTGGCCAATTGATTTTGCTGCGACTACAATTTCCCTTTTATTGTTCCTATTATCCATTATCCTCTTTAATTTTCGGTTTCTATGGAACAATTACGATAGCTCGATACACAATATTACGACGAACACACACGATTTCCTATAATAATGGACTTAATCTTTTAACTTAATTCCCTCAAAAATGAAGCGTCGTAAGAAAAACTGTTTCGGCCGTCCTGCGAATTAAGTTCCACCCTGTATTTTCATAAAGTAAAAGTTTTCTTTTAAGACTGGATGCTTCCACTGATTTATGTACAACATTCGTACAAGGAACAAACAAAGACATTCGTAGAGAACGTGTAGAAACCTTTGATCGTACAGTCATTAAACGAAAATGTTCTTAATGAACGTGAATACAGCAATCATATTTTCTTTTTTGTTTAAATAGTAATATTTAAGAAAGAGGCGGTGTAAAATAAACAGAAAGACAGAGCCTTAAAATGCGCCTCATGGGCGGTTCAATTAATATTGTTACAAAAGACAGATAATATAAAGTATAGAAAAAAGACGTGCACAGTCACGTAAACGGTCTGTCCTAGCGTAACTTTTAAGAAACTCGTTTAACCAAACGTTGGAAACCGCTTAATTTTAATACAAACGGATAGCAAGTGTACGAATAAAATCTGTGTAAGGCATCGAGAGTGGTTTGCACGGTGAAATCTCACGAACCATCGAATTGTATGTTAAACGAAGGTTTCAAGTATCATAATGGACCAAGTCTTGACGACATTAATTTTCGAACGAGCCGATGATGTCATCGGTGAAAGCGAAATTATTCGATCGTCACGCTGGATCGAGGCTCAACGAGTATTCATCGACGCTGTTTATATATTATACATACGTTTCCCTTTCTCGATAAAAATGGATTTTCATTAAAGCAGACGAAGTGAAACCGAATCAATCCCAGCAGACTTGGTTCTTTATAGTTTTGAACCCTTGAAGTGTATCGCACTACTGGTTTGCGCTTGTCTACCCCTCGAATGGAAAGTTTAAGAAGCGGTTTCATATGGGGCGGAGCGAAGAGTCGAGAGGTGGGGGAAGAGGCGGAGCATCTTAACCAGCGTGATGGAGGGTAGCCTCTCAGTGACCTTGAACGACCAATTGATTTCGTTCCGTCTGTACGAAAGCTGTGTTACGTTAACGCGGGGAGCTAAGTATAATAAAACGATATGTTCTTTTTGTTTTACATCGCGAATAAGAAAGAAATACACATACCCCGTTTATATCGCATCTCATTCGTTTCCCAATTTTACGCTTCTTTTCTCAATCGTAAGATTTCACTCTCGACGTAATCGTTTAATCGTTACACGCGAACGGAGACCAAGCTGAATTGCGATTTCGTAAACTCTGTTCTGGAAAACTTAAGGTAAGAAGTTCTTGAACGTTTTAACGGTACATTGTAGAAATTGTGACGAAACCGTAATCCAAATTTTCCACCGTACTTTACAGTGTATATTTTCTCTTGCTTTATTTTTAAAAGCTTATGTCGCAAGATTATAATTAAGGTAATTTCTAAAAATATATTCGTAGCCGTCTAACAATTCTTCCCCGCATGTTTCTTACATTTTTTTGCTTACGCGTGACACTATTTCCCATTGTATCGATTATCGCGTACCATAAATTACCACTTTTAAATTCTTGTTTTCGTTCAATTTTTCGGACAAACAAATTGACATTTCGTCTCACGTTATATTTCGTAATTTTTTTACGTTAATCGTCGTCCTCCTCGCAGTAATCCCAATCTTCTTCTTGAGAATTCGGCCTAAGTGGCTGTACAGGCAAAATCTCGTCCTCCTTGTTCACAACCGTACTATTGTTGCCGAAAACCAGATTGCAAAAGAGCCCTATCAAATATCAAATGGAAATTTATGTACAACCGCCCAATAATCTTGAACAGAACATATTTTCTGCCTTATACAGAATGGTCTACTTAAAACTGTACACCTTAATATCTTTGCCATTTAAAAGAATAAGAAAAAATGTCGCGAATAAAAATAGTACCAAAATGGCGGGAACGTAATACGGTGGTAATAGTTTCTGTATGGAAGCGATCGCTTAGAGAAGATTTCAAGGTCAACTTTGCTTTTTCTAAACGGAATATACCATTAACGAGTTCTATGACAGAACTTGATAATAAATTCCGAGTATTAAGTTACATTTATTCTAAAACCAATTATTTGACCTTGAAGGACCTTGAAGAATTTTTTTAATCTAGAACATTTCTAAGCCACTTCTACAGCAAAGTTAGGACACCGTCTATTGTTCCTTAACATTCAAGGTGATGAGACGTGTGTAAAACATAGCAATTCAAACACAACAACACCAATATTTCGGTAGCTGAAAGTATGACTTTTTGGAACGAATATATTCTAATAATTTTCTCTCAGAATGTATTAATCTATCAAATTTTACTATAAAAGAGCCGGTCATTCTATTATAAAAACAAAATTAATCTTTCAATCCCCTCTACGTCGCCACCCATAAAGAAACTATAGTCACCATACCACGTCCACCATATTTTTATATCAGTTCCATATTAGCAACATTTCTTTCTAATATTTCAAATAGCGAAGATGTCAAGGTGTACCATTTCCAATTCGTTTCTTTCTTAAATATTTAAACGTTCATATTTTTCTTTAACGTCCACGGTGAACGATCTACGATAACTCCGTGCGTGCACTTAAATGTTGAAATAGTAAAGAAAAAAAAAAGTTACGCAAAGTTTCGTTTCGTGAGAAGTTTCACCTTTAATTTTACTTAATAAATCCTCCCCATTCGTTTCATCCTTATCGGTCCCGTCCTCGTTACATTCGCACGATTTTTGCGTCGTTATATTTTGATAAAACGTACATCCGATATCCATGGTATGATTAACTATGAATTGAACCGTACAAAGTACCATAACGAGTAATATCGGCAGACATAAGGTAGCTTCCACGTCGTCCAGGAAAAGATTCAACCATTCTGGTAACAAGTCGCAGCTCATTTTCGACTGGAAATGTTACATTGGCCAAATTCTCGGTAAACGTATAACCTAATCCTGGGATATTCGATCGTTTTTTCTAATATACGAGTGTTATGACTATGGCGTTTGTCGTTGTCAAAACAGAACCATTTTCAGGACAATTTCGTGAACTATATTCTTGTCAATTTAGCCGAAGAAAAAGGTCATTGCCGAAACACACTTGGACTTTACAGCGTTCAATCGGTTCAAAGGCTGAATATTTGAAAGAAAAAAAAAAAAAATCGACTATCGATACCGAGACTATCGATTATGACACAGCGATCGTGGGAAAGTGACCCGAACGAAAGAAAACGAACGATACATGTTCCTGTACGCAACACGTGATAAATATAATTTCATTAATCGTCGGCTTTGATGGATCAAATTGTTTAAAAGGCAGTTAAAAATTTCTAGCGCTCTATTGGTACATACATATCATTGTTACATGACAATGCTCTGACAGCTGCTCCCCCGATATTTAATAATTTATTTAATGATAGTAAATAGTCTACTATTTAATAGTAGAATAAATTGTCGATCCAACGGCGTCGTTATTATTATTTATTATATATTTATCATTGAAATTTAATAGCTTCGCATACGTGTCATTTAAAATGTAAATTAAATATACAAACAATTGTTGGCGTGTATCAGAATTCATTGTCAAAATTGTATGGTATGTATGTACTTTGTACAAATTTGTTCACTGAATCGCGCATTGTAAAGTTAAAATACACACGTACCAAAATTCATTCTCGGAACGTAATAATACACGATATATTTAATAAATACTTAATAGTTTAATCCTTGAAATAATAATCAATTGACGAAGAAAATTGGCACCGGTGCAACCATCTAGCGGTAACAGAACCGAACTAATTTGAAATCATTAGTAAGCGGCCTCAACGATAAAACGCCCAAGTTATTAGTTTAACAATTATACTTTTGCAACTGAGAGACACCATCAATTTCTGGATATATTCACCTATTTTATTATTTTCTTGTACAGATTCATAGTTATATATATTTTTAAGTACAACATGGATCGATACAAGCTTGCACCGATTCGTGGACTAACACTAATCTCAAAGCTTGTATTTTTACTAAAGGAGAAAGCATTCTGTAACGACTGGTAACGCCATCTACGGAAAACAGTTCATTTATAAAAAAAAGTAATTTAGATTTTCTGCCACTAGATGACGACAGAAGCTCTATAATCGCATTAAAAATGATACAATAATTATATTTTGTACAAATAAACTCTCAATGTTAATTACTCGAAAAACCTTATTGATTTAATTTAAACAAAAATGCATACATTAACGGTAGAACCTTATTAATTATTGATTGATTAAAACATTAATAACACCATGCATGCAGTCAATTCCAATGTAGAATCACCTTCCTTTTCGATCGGAACACTAATGCCAGATTTGGTTTCTTTGATAGAATTAAACGAAGAGATCGAAGGAACACTAATTTTATTTTCGCTCGCAGTAATCTCTTCGTGGTGGAATCTGGATATAGATATTTCCATACAAACAGCTATCTTTCTTTCCTCGCTTTGCTTCCACCACTTTTATGTGACCCTACATTTTCTATATTATAAGGCAAAGATATGTATATTAGATTTACAAGTGTGGTGGCACCTCCCATACTCGCCACTAGAGGGAAACTCGACCGCTGATCGTTTTCGACAAGTTTTCGTATCATCTCTGATCGGTATTTACATGATCCTTGTAAATATCGAATGAGACAAATCTAGTGATCATACGAGACATTATTATATTTGGTTTTATATGTCTGACAATGTCTGACATGTTTCAAGTTCCAATTATTCTCACATCGAGCTACAAGTATGGATTGAACTTATTATTATATTTTCTAAGCCTGACAGGTTTAATAGAACCACAAATAAAGTGCAGGAACGAGTTTTTTATAGTTACTACGTTTACCGACTTCAATGGTTAGACCGAATACAGTTCCAGTGTTACCATTCTTAAACATAGAGTGCACTCAAACTGTTGATTTTTCACGATGTCGGTACTTCAGATCGTGAGACATTAACTGCTTTTGAATACGCGGCCTATCCAATAACTTGCTGTGGATACGTTATATGACTTATATCCACTGAAGAGGTTAGGATTTAACTCTGTTTATAAATTAATGAACTATTTTTCTTATATATAATATAGTTCAGGGATAAACATTTTAAATAAACTAATTGTCAGTGTTACGTAATTTCACATCTACTCAAGAAAGATAAAATGTCTACTCGATGGTTGGTATTGATTTTACGAACAATTTCTAAGGAACATATATCGAAGCAAGTTAATACACCAATTTCTTTTACAATATACCATATAATTATAAGTCATTTTTCAGGTATCCTTTGTATCAAAAAGGTAACCCACAACTTCGAGTTTTCCTTCCAAACTTCTGGTTAAAACTTGTTAAACCAGAGCATAAACAACCGGATAATGTTGTACAATTTCACTGTTCAATGGAAATGACAAGATTCGATGTGAGAAATTATTTAGAAAAAATCTACAACGTATATCCTGTTAAAGTTAATACTAGGATTGCTTTTGGAAAGACAAAAAAGTGTGAATTGGGGAATTACGTTATTAAAGATGATGATATAAAAATAGCTTATGTCACTTTGGTAAGTCTAAAGAGAAGGCGCATTTATGTTTAATATAAATAAATACCTTTCATAATAAATAATACTATGCAAGATAATTTTATGACATTTCGCAATCTATAAGTTTATTTTGTTGGATTATAAATATATAAGTAGTGTATAATATATATAAGAGGCTAATATTTTTTTTATAATTACAGCCTAAAGATCAAAAATTTGTGTATCCCACTCTATTTGATAAAAAAGAGGATATGATAAGATTGGAAGAACAACTAGAAGAAATGAAAGAAAAAACTAAGCAATATGTCAAAGAAAATAAAATGCCATCTTTTCCCAATTGGTTTACAGTATAATAAACTAGCTTATATATTGCAACAAAAAATAAAATTTATTTAATTTATATCTTTTTTTGTGTACACTTTTACATTCATAACATAAATTAAATATTATAACATAATACTCGTATTAAGAATATAATTGTTAAATACATATACACACACGTATATTATATTGTATGTGCATGTGTGTATCTATATTTATTTAAAGCATAAATTTACGAGATATATTAATCTTCTCTTTAACTCAGTTCAAAACTCAGTTAACATAAAACCATAGGATTTGCATTGAGGACACTGTGCAATATCAAATAAAAAGATTGTCTGAAAGGAAAAAAAGAAATTCACTAACCGAACAAAGTAAAGATTAAAATTTAACTAAACAGACAATAAATATTTTGTCCCAACTTCTACTTTCTTTATAGCGCAACAGCACAAAGAAACAAACCTGTGGATGAATAGGGCAAAAGTAACGTACTCTGCCCTTTGTCCAATAACCGCAAACATTACATAGCACAAAGCAATGTGGCCTATTACATAGGCATTTATCAGGAGATAAATTACTTGGAGCTATTCCCCTTCCTCTAGCCGTTCTCACAGAATACACTTTTCCATGTAATGCATTCAGATACATTTTGACTAAGTGTCCCTAATTAAATCATTCGCTAATTATTATTCCATATCTACTCTATTCATATTGTTTGATAAATGATACACAAAACAGAAAAAACAATTATATAAACAAAATAGAAGCACAAACACTCTTGTATCAGTTTCAAAAATCCTGTTAACATTCTTACAATCGGAGCACACAAGAATTTGTTCAATTTACCAGACACTTTCTAACATACATTCTCTAGTTCATAAATGTATCGTTAACGAACTATGCATTTCGAATCGTAAATTCATGGCACAAATTCCTATGCGCGAACGTGATTCACTCTGTTATAATCGCAATTGTTTTGGTATTCTTAAACAGTGTTTAATTTCCGGTTCATGAATAACACTAACTCTTTTACGACTGGTAATTAATGTAAAATTTATAGAATTTAAATAAAAAAAAGTATATCTGATCACGCGAAACACTTATTTATTGTTTATGAAACACCGCGCGCGCTATACGATCAAGTGAAGGAAAACTAATTTTACACTGAAATAGATCAATGGCAACGTGTTTTAGAAACATAAATGGACGCAATTTTTACCTTTTAATCGAATGTTAAATACTTTGACGTAATTCTTGCATCTCTTTCCAACGTGAATATATGTATGTTTAATTTTGCGATGTAATATATTGTACAAAACACTGTATTACTCTTTGGATTACGTCTCAATGATATTGAGAATATTAATGAATAAAACAACAACAAAACATAAAGTTATGAAAAATAAAACGACTCTAGCATTACAAAATTATTTTCTTCAATAGAACACTTGCCCGATCGAAAACGTCTGACCGGTTGATACGCTAGCGCGTTTCTGGCACGTGAACGTGAGTGGTTCTCTCGACAAAGAGAGAAGAAAAACAATGAGAGCGATATAAACACACTTGAAATCGGTCGGTTGCCGGCAACAAAAATTAAGAGATTTCTCGCAATATAACCAAGTCTATCCTTAAATACCCACATTTTCTAGCGACCAAATATGTAAAATTATATCTTCGATTATTCAATTGATAGGAAATTACAACACTGATAGACATGGCAAGAAGGTAAAATAAATTATACAAAGACGATAACTTTTTCGATTTTTTACGGAATAGCCGTCGGATTATTCATGTGACACTAAATTATACTCATAATGAACTTTCAAATTATACAGTGTCTTTGAAACATTTCCCTAGGTACATCGAATACTATATCAGTAGTAAGTAACTATATAATTTGATGTTAATAATATTTTGCTAATACTATTTACCACTAACATTACCCTCTATCGATTAATGTGACTAATATAATGACAATAATAAGTTAAAAGTGCACGTAAGTGAACGCTCGTTTGTTAAAAGTAAATCAACAAAAATGATAATATAAGCTGAACGTAAACAATTTACGTTACTGGATCTGATATTAATTTTCATTTTTATTAACCGTATGTATAATAGGTGTTCATTCTATACGATATCAGAATACTTCTACGAAACACTTCCAATTTTTATATCGAAAATATGGGACACTTTCGTTACTTTTTTTAGTATCGGTACTAATAACAGAATGCAAATTTAAATGATAAAATTTTAGTACTAGAAATTAATATTGACGAATAACTAGACAGTCAGTATCGATCTATTGTAATTAAATGAATAGTAAGTAAGTATTGCTAATTAATTGATAGACTAACACTGTTAATATTAACAGCTAATTATTTACGAAATAATTAGCATTTCTAAATTATCGACTAATAACATTTACCTTTTATTCTTAATCGCAAATTACACAATTATACACAAATAATAAAAGTGAATATTCGTCTGTTAAAACCACGACCCAAAAGCTGGTATCCAAATTTAATCTAGAATATAAAATGTCTAAACTCTGTGTATCCATAGTGAATCGATCCAACTTGCGTTAACATAAGAATGGCGTCTGGTACAGTTACAGAAACCAAGCGTGCCACAAATTTCAGTTTATCCACCAATTATGGCAGGTAAACGGAAACGTACTCGGTAAACTTTACAATCGAACGTTAACTAATCCAAGAATAATCGTTTCTCGAAGATTGCGCTTCTCTTGTTCAATTTCTAAAATTGCCAGGCTGTAAGTCCTTGGAACTAAACTGTGACAAACTAAGCGATGCGCTTGGAGTTCATCTATGAATCTATGAATTCTTGATTCGTCTATGAATCTTTTGTGAAGAAACAAAAAAGACACGATCGCCCCACTTGTCATTTTTCGATTGGATTTTTCCAAAGTTCCGCGACAGATGAACGGTTAAATACAAATCGAATCGTTCGACACGAATCGCAACAGTCTGTTACACGATTGTACAAAACAATAGAAGAAATCATTTCAATATTTGTGATCGTATAATTTCATTCGTTGAATTTTTCTTTTCACAGAGTATGCACAAGTGGAACGGACAAGACAAAAGTCGCATTTTGCACGGACGTGGACAAATCTATAATAGTACATAATTTCGAGAAAAGAGGATGGGTCCAAGTCGGTCCGGAGGATGACTGGAATTTTTATTGGTAAGGAAAAAAAGGATTTTAATTTTTCTAGAAAATGAAAGATCTCACTGCGGACAAATTGTGGAAAATGGTTTAGTCTTTTGCTACCGTTGTTACAGGGCGGTCACGCAATCGTGCAGGACCATATTCAGCGTGGAAATCGGATACAGAATGGACGACAAACAGTCAGAAACTTAGTTTGTAAAGTCTAATAGATTAGAGAGGATATTAGCTCGGTGTAATCTTGTTTTTTTTTGTTTTTTCTTTTTACAGAATTATCAATCATTTTCCGAATCATTACGAATTGACACGGAAGGATCTTCTAGTGAAGAACATAAAGCGATACAGGAAAGAATTGGAACGCGAGGGAAATCCGCTCGCGGAAAGAGGAGACTGTCCAGGAAAATATCTCTATCTGGATTTCATCCCCGTCACGTTTGTCTTACCAGCAGGCAAAGTATAATTACTTGGGGTCAAGGTTGTTCAAATTGGACCATTTTTTGACATTTTCGTACATTATAATATTTCTCACAAATTGGACCATTTTTTGACATTTTCGTCAATTATATTTCCGACAAATTGGACCATTTTTTGACATTTTCATAAATTATATTTCCGACAAATTGGACCATTTTTTGACATTTTCGTCAATTATATTTCCGACAAATTGGACCATTTTTTGACATTTTCGTAAATTATATTTCCGACAAATTGGACCATTTTTTGACATTTTCGTAAATTATAATATTTCCGACAAATTGGACCATTTTTTCACATTTTCGTAAATTATAATATTTCCGACAAATTGGACCATTTTTTCACATTTTCGTAAATTATAATATTTCCGACAAATTGGACCATTTTTTGACATTTTCGTAAATTATAATATATCTGACAAATCGGAAATATTTTTGGCGATTATCATTCCGTGTTCATTGTACGCAAGGGTAAACAACAAATTTGTCTTCGAGCAAATTTAGAAGAAAGAGAATTTACACCCGCCAACGTTTCACGAACGAATCGTTTTCTTAAATTTTCATATCTAGATTTTCAATTAGGAACTTCTCTAATTTGATTATTTCAAAAACATCTGTTCTATAGAAATAATTAAACGTGAACCGTAATTCAACTGTTTCTATTTCTTAATTCGTTACTGTGACGATTCAAGCAAAAAAGAAAAACGAAAACAATTTATACGTATCGTATAAAAATATTAAAGAAAATATATTATCGATCGTTCGCCTACTCATGGTTCCCACTGAAATCGATCAATTAACGATTCGGTCGATAATTATCTTCGACGAGCTACGAATTAATTCTGGTCCACTGTGATTCGAATAAAACAACCTTCCCCTAATCGACGTTTCTCCATTTATCTTCACGAGTGAAACGCTTAACTCTAACTACATTTAGTTCTTCCCCCTCCACCAACCCCTCTAGATTATAATATGTTCGTGGAGGAGTATAGAAAGTCGCCACAGAGCACGTGGATCATGAAACCCTGCGGTAAATCGCAAGGCACCGGGATATTTTTAATCAACAAATTGAGTAAACTGAAAAAATGGTCCCGAGAAGCAAAAAATCCGTTCAATCCGAATTTAACAAAGGAATCGTACGTTATATCCAGGTGTGCAACCATAATTACCTTTTTCGAGAAACCTAAAGGGGGGATTCTTCACTTGGACGTCCAAAAGTACGATGAATCTTTGCGAATTTATAATAAAAGAAGTTCTCAATCGATCGTTTCGAAATTCTTCGAGCATATTGAACTGACCATCGAAGAGCATCTGCCATTCTTTGTACATTAGTATAATTAATAATTTGTTTTTAAACGATATTGGAGAAGTATATTAAAACAAAAAATTGGTTTCTTTTTATGGAAATTAGGATAAGGAGTTTCAATTTCGGACCCGTGGGTAATTTTTCTTATCTGATTGATCTTTATCGAGCAATCCACCGTATTATTCCATAATATTTGAAATCGTGTATCAGTGTCTAAGATATATAATTATACCGTTTAGTTTTGTTAATGTGTAGCATATTCTTCCTATTTTCGTACTCCAAAGTGGTGATCTCGGTGTGCCACTTATCGATTAAAACGAGCAATTATTTTGTCGTTATTTTGTAATTTCTGTACAAATCCATAATTTTTATATATATAGTTTCATAGATACAAGATTTTTAAATGCGTAAAAAGCAAATAATATCAATTTTGCAACCTTTCTCCTTCTAAAACTAGGAGAATGAAATTGGGAATTCTCTTACTAACAATCGAAAAATGGATCCTTTTACATACACGTTTTTTTATTTTATTTACACGGACTTTTGTAAAACATTAATTACGGATCTTCGTTACGAAGCTTTCAAAGTAATTATATCGATCTTTTCAGATATAAAAATTAATTTGGTTTTGTAAAAATACTAAAAAAACTTTCGGGGAACAAAATTTGGGCTTCGTGCCTCATTAATCAACAACACCGTTAGCTCGATAAAAATTACAAAGAAAATTTTATTAAATGTATACGTGTTCATACGTAATACTGGAACAAATGATAAAAATTGAATATTCGCAAAACGGCGTCATTGTGAATCTAAAGAAGCAAACAAATTTCGTTTCTTTTTTTTTTTTTTTTTTCAATTAATAACAAAAGAACTGTACCAAGTATTCTCATAATTATAGTACCGCTCAATGGGCATATTTTTCATAAACCAATAAAATTTCAAGTGAGAAGTTTTATTACTTTTCGATATATCGCTATAAATAATAAAAGAGATATTACCAAAAGGTAACGAGAGAAGAAAACGATTAAATTTGCAGATACATCGAGAATCCGCTGCTGATCGGTGGCAAGAAGTTTGATCTTCGATTATACGTACTAATCACGTCCTTTCGTCCATTGAAGGCATATTTGTTCAAGCTTGGATTTTGTCGCTTTTGCACGGTCAAATACGACACCAGTATACAAGAGCTGGATAATATGTACATACACCTTACGAACGTATCCGTGCAAAAACATGGCGTGAGTGTGGTTCTTCCGTACGTTCCATATTTAACGATAGATGCTTACCACGTACCTTGAAACGCTAAACGTCTTTAATAAAAATCGATCTATATTCCAGGAGGAGTATAACAGTAAACACGGTGGCAAACTGAGCGTTCACAATTTGAGATTATACTTGGAGAGCACACGTGGAAAAGCGGTCACCGAAAAACTCTTCGCGAACATCACGTGGTGCATCGTGCACTCTTTGAAAGCTGTCGCACCGGTCATGGCGAACGATCGACACTGTTTCGAGTGTTACGGTTACGATATTATCATCGATAACGAGCTCAAACCATGGCTGATAGAGGTCCTGTGATCGATGTGTAATCCTTCCACGAATCGTTGAACAATTATTGCGTAGCTCGAGTTACACGTAGATTTAAAAAGAAGTTTTCGTAACACACTTACTCGAGTGTTACGGTTACGATATTATCATCGATAACGAGCTCAAACCATGGCTCATAGAGGTCCTGTGATCGATGTGTAATCCTTCCACGAATCGTTGCACAATTATTGCGTAGCTCGAGTTACACGTAGATTTAAAAAGAAGTTTTCGTAACACACTTACTCGAGTGTTACGGTTACGATATTATCATCGATAACGAGCTCAAACCATGGCTGATAGAGGTCCTGTGATCGATGTGTAATCCTTCCACGAATCGTTGAACAATTATTGCGTAGCTCGAGTTACACGTAGATTTAAAAAGAAGTTTTCGTAACACACTTACTCGAGTGTTACGGTTACGATATTATCATCGATAACGAGCTCAAACCATGGCTGATAGAGGTCCTGTGATCGATGTGTAATCCTTCCACGAATCGTTGAACAATTATAGCGTAGCTCGAGTTACACGTAGATTTAAAAAGAACCGATTAGAGTGTTTCAATTTAAGAATAATATCGTCACCGTGTGTCAATTATAACTTAAAGCAAGGTAACAGCTTATATTGATTTATATTTACATCGAGACTCAGGAATTGTCATTTTCGTTATATACGCAATAGCAATTAATTCGATACATATTCTGGGTTGCTGATGTACTCGTAGGTAACTCTGATAATCCAGTGGTGTTTGTTATTGTATTTTGACCGGTATAAAAATTTATCGATTGATCTGCCAGTAAATCGAAATCAAACGTCAAAAATCTTTTACACCTGTCTACAAAATTAATTAATCTATGTTTGGGTAAGTCGTTGTTTTTTCCATTGTAAACAAAATACCATGACACTTCAACTTTGGACAACTATAAATATACTAGCTTGTTCGATAAGTTTTGTCGTTTTCTCCGTTGCAAAAAAAAATACTACGAACACTTCAACTTTGAACAACAGTAAATACACAAACGAGTCGATAGATCTACGTAAAACTTCACACACGTTCATCAAACGGTAGTACCGTCTTTAAAAAAAATAAAACGACGAACCTAATAGCTCCGTTTCTTCTCGAACGACAAAACTTATCGAGCAACCTATTACAGTGGAAAAGATTATTACCGAGTCCCGATATGCGTATAAATCACCGTCTATGAGCTAAACGGTTACATTACTCGAGCTGATGTAGAAATTCAAATGTATCTCCACCATTTGAGCTAATTGTAAAAAGTCAACATCTAACAATGGAAAAATCATTCTTCTGACATTGATCGTTCTGTAGGGTGTCTCGGAACTATAGGTGTAAATTTAGACTGGGTAATAGAAATTGGAAAAAAAAAGAAGCAGGAAGAATCTGGTCAGTTTCAAGTTACGTTAGAGTAGCTGTTTGTGTGAAAGCGAGGGTGTTGGGAAAATACAGTGAAGAGTCAGCTGTGATAAAGTAAACACGGGAAAATTGACCCGATTGGGTGGCCAGGGAAATACCAGAGACGTAAAACCACCCTCCGCGAAAACATTTTCTCCATTTTTTCTGCTTTATGTTGCTTTACGTCTTCCCATTCAATATTATCATTGTATTTCATTTTTATATTTCCAGGTGAACGCGTCCCCGTCGCTGACCTCCACCACAGTGAACGATCGAATCTTGAAGTACAAATTAATCGACAACATAATTTCGATCGTCGTACCACCGGATGGTGTACCAGAGTAATCGTCATTCTGATTACAATTCTTAGATAACACCTTTCGTTGCACGATCGATGATCATTTATATTAATAATACGTTACATTCGATCGTTTCCAGCGTGAAATGGAACAAATGTCCTCTACCGGAAGCTTTGGGAAACTTCGAACTCCTTCTGGACGAGGACCTCTGTGCCCAAGAAGACAAAGACTATAATTCTGGCAAATACCGCGGCTCCTCGAGCAAGTGGAAATAAAATTGTTCCGGATCTTTTCGTAAATCGATGAACAACATTTCGTGTAATTCCCCGTGCAATGAAAATTTCACAGTCATCGGTGTTTCATTTCTTCGCGAAAGTTACATTTTATCTGCAACATTCCATCTCGGAGACGTTAACAATACCAATCTTCCGTAAGAACCACGGAGATCTTCGTGACGATATTACGAACAAGTTTCACCAGATTGAAATTACCTCGTGGATACGATTTCGGTCACCATTTTTCATTCGGATTTTTCTAGTTCAATATTCCCAGATGAAGACCGATACCCCGAAACTTTGCATCCACTTGCCCCCGTAATTAACATATTATTGTCATTAGCGGAGAGTCGCGACTATTCGTAGAATTTCGTTAGAATTCTCTTCGTAAAGGGGGTTGACTTTCAATCCCTCGATCACGTTACCAAAATTGTCTCGCGTCACGGTCGGGTTGCTCCGTCTGCGCACCGTGTGTCTGAAAATTTTCCGAATTTCCGAGTTTCCTAACTACCCTTGTTAGATCGAGCATCGAGAGGGGATTGAGAATCCGAAGCATGCGTAGATGCAACCGGGATGGCTCGTGGGCTTCCATCGGCAAAGCGCATGTACCAAAACTTCCAAATGCATATCAGTTTGAGTAGTTTACTTGTGCGAAGCGAAATCTCTCGTTAAATCTGAGATTCCGCGAAAGAAACGATCGCGAGTGTTAGAGTGCCCGGGCTGCTCGAGTTTTGGTAGAAGCACGAGTTAGGGTGCCACGAATGCGTTATGTCGATCCGTATACAAGTGTGAATCTCATTTAGGGGATGTTTTAGATGTGTTTAAAGCGGCGCGTGATTCACTCTGCGATCGAATTAAAGAGGAATTAGAGAAATTCGTTCGATCCTCGTTTCGTTTCGTCCGTTTACGATTCGTTCGTTGAATTATGTTGCTCGATCGTAACGTCTGTCGTTGAAGTAACAGTGGCAAAGAGGATGGAGGATATTCTGTACAAACACGCGTTGTCCGCGAGTGCGAAATTTGTAATAATCGTAGGGGTCTCTCAAATATTGTGCTCCATCGACGTTTCACCAGGTGAGATCATTCATTTTGAACATATTTTCAACGTTGTATCGTTTGGAGATTCTTCGGCAGGAAAGTATCGTAGAAAATAAATCTTCGATCTAACAGAAGAAGAATGGAAGAGATGTATAGTTATCCGTGCAGGAAGAAAAGAGAGAAAATAACGGGTTTTTTTTGTTCGAAGATCGACTAGAAAGGAGGAAAATATAAAAATTATAGAAAATAAATTGGATGCTAGTGGAATGAGTATTTAACTAAAGTAAGAACTATCTACAATGTTCCAAAGGCAACCGAACTTTCATTTCTTCGATTAAGAAACTAATTGGATATATATATAAGTGATACATAAATAATAATATATAATTATTTTTGACAACGGACGTAATTACTTATCCGTGAACACGAATATAGGAAAACAGACGCTACACGATGAACGTTATAAACTAAAAAAAGAAATCGTAACTCGAAGGTGTTCCTTTAAGTATTATTATCAAGTATTCATAATGCCCTCCGAGTGAGCTTTACGTGGAAAATTGACTTCGCGCTTTGTACAATTGTCCTCGATTGCAAATTTCTAACAACGAGAAACGTTACAGGACGAACGATAAATAAGATTCAATGGTATCACGGTTAATCGTACAAAATGCCCACTCTCCACCATGACAACGTACATCTCGCGGGCGAGTATGTATCGCATTCTTTATCGGACAAAGTATCGCCAGAATGGAGCGTGTCCCTTCCAACGACCATCTTTTTTTTTCTTCTTTTTTTTTTGTTTGGTGTCACGAGCAGTTGCGCGTATGAATGAAATAATCATCCTTTCTGTGCGATTTGTTTCGATGGCTGACAATGCGACGACGACCTCTACTCGTTTGAATCCGGCACGGACTCTGTTTGCGCGATATCTGAACTGTTCAGTTTCTTCGCGTTTTAAATTCACTTTCTAATAATTGTTCGTTCGCGAATCGTTCTACGAAATCGTTCGATATCGTTCCGTTTAACATTGTTTGCGCAGCGAATTATGAAAATTCACCGAGGATCTACAACGTCGGTGTCCTAATGGCCTCACATCTGAACAGTCCCTTTGATCTCGAGAGATGCGGTCCAGCAGTCGATTTAGCCTTGGCCGAAGTAAACGACTTTTTAAACGTCCACAACGTGCAACTGCGCAAAGTGCAAGGAAGGTAGGATTCTGGTATCGGTGTTCTGCGTATCGAAATATTTTTTAAGTCGATCGATCGATATTGGATGCAAAAAAAAGGGGGAAAAAAAGAAAAAAAAAACAGAGAAGGAAAAACAAGGAACAGAAAGAGGGACGTGTCTGTCCCAGATACGCGCACGGGCGACCCTGCGTAAGTTGATCTGCTTCTGACCACGTGTTCCCATTGCTTCCATGTCATTACATTAATTCAATTGGACAAACGTTTGCATAAAAAAAAAACGAGCCTTCGATACCCGACGAGATTCGCCGACTACGCACAATTAAATGAAATCATCCGAATTGTGCGCGAGATCGAAATCCCCGCGTTCGTAAAGAACGTTTTAGACGTCTCGTTTAATAATCCCCACTGTTGGACAATTCGATCGTGTTGTTTGTCATTTTTGCGGCATACGAACGTTTGCAGACAAGAAAACAATTTTTATTTTTGCAATTGACACAAGTCACGGACACAATTTATGTATCGAAACGGTCTGTAGTTTGGGATACGAGTACCGAGTATTTTGTATAAAATAACGGGTAATGGGTACTGAGTATTCAATACCAAGTACGTAGTAACGATGATCGATCATAGAATGGAGGTATCGAGTATAATCGATACAAATACTAAATACCGCGCATTGGGTATCAAATATCAAGTACCGTGTATTAAATACCGACTACCGTGTTCTAAATACCATGAATCAAGTATCAAGTACTCGGCATTAAGTATTTAGATACCAAACACGTAGTAACGATAATCGATCGTAGAATAGGGGTATCGAATACCGAGTATCGAGTACAATCGATACAAATACTACATACCGCGCATTGAGTATCAAATATCAAGTATCGTGTGTTAAATACCGACTACCGTGTTCTAAATACCATGAATCAAGTATCAAGTACTCGGCACTAAGTATTTAGATACCAAACACGTAGTAACGATAATCGATCGTAGAATAGGGGTATCGAATACCGAGTATCGAGTACAATCGATACAAATACTAAATACCGCGCATTGGGTATCAAATATCAAGTATCGTGTATTAAATACCGACTACCGTGTACTAAATACCATGAATCAAGTATCAAGTACTCGGCATTAAGTATTTAGATACCAAACACGTAGTAAGGATAATCGATCGTAGAATAGGGGTATCGAATACCGAGTATTGAATACAATCGATACAAACGCTAAATACCGCGCATTGAATATCAAATATCAAGTATCGTGTATTAAATACCGACTACCGTGTACTAAATACCATGAATCAAGTATCAAGTACTCGGCATTAAGTATTTAGATACCAAACACGTAGTAAGGATAATCGATCGTAGAATAGGGGTATCGAATACCGAGTATTGAATACAATCGATACAAATACTAAATACCGCGCATTGGGTATCAAATATCAAGTATCGTGTATTAAATACCGACTACCGTGTACTAAATACCATGAATCAAGTATCAAGTACTCGGCACTAAGTATTTAGATACCAAACACGTAGTAACGATAATCGATCATAGAATAGGGGTATCGAATACCGAGTATCGAGTACAATCGATACAAATACTAAATACCGCGCATTGGGTATCAAATATCAAGTATCGTGTATTAAATACCGACTACCGTGTACTAAATACCATGAATCAAGTATCAAGTACTCGGCACTAAGTATTTAGATACCAAACACGTAGTAACGATAATCGATCGTAGAATAGGGGTATCGAATACCGAGTATCGAGTACAATCGATACAAACGCTAAATACCGCGCATTGAGTATCAAATATCAAGTATCGTGTATTAAATACCGACTACCGTGTACTAAATACCATGAATCAAGTATCAAGTAGTCATCGCTAAGTATTTAGATACCAAACAATGAATATCAAGTATCGAGTACCAAGTCCCAAGTACCAAATACCGTGTATTGAATACGGATATTAATTATCAAATACCGGCTAGCTACCGAATACCGCAAAAATTTCCAAAAATCTTCAGTTCCTTTAATCGGGTCAATACGTCGGAGCGAGGTTAAATTCAATAACAAAAGATTAAGTTGGCCGATAAGACGGATGACGTGGAAGTTTCGAGCAACATTTGTTTTAACGGAGAATATTTGACCGGACAACAGGGGTGGATACATTACAATTCGTTAACGAAGGGAAAGAAGGGCAAAAATCGTCGAAGAACGATACTTTCCCGCGCATCGGTCGGTATCCAATCATTGCCCATTCACCGACACGATTAATCTATCATTATCCCAAATTGTTACTTAGACTCGGAACGACAGTGCATTCTGTGCCCGACAATTATCGATCATTCGACGCAGGGACTCGTTGCGATTATTTAATGGCGGTCATCTTTAAGCGTGATTCCCACCAGCGCTTAAGGAACGCAACCACTCACGCTCGGCGGAAAATATTATAATATTGTTTTACAGAACGTAATAAAATTTCGTGTAATAATATCTCCACAACTTTCGATAAAAAAAACGTGTGAACAACGATTCCACAAACAAGGAGTTTTGTACATCACAGTGTACTACGAGATTGTACTAACCCTTGCAATACCAGCGGTTCAGACGATCACGGGAAAGACCACGCGTGGGTCCAAACGGACCCGTAGTTTAACCCTGCACGAATATTTCAAATAAA
Organism: Ptiloglossa arizonensis; assembly: GCF_051014685.1. NCBI lineage: Eukaryota > Metazoa > Arthropoda > Insecta > Hymenoptera > Colletidae > Ptiloglossa > Ptiloglossa arizonensis. Next base: position 7,794,749 of record NC_135048.1, on the reverse strand, counting down.
AATTCGATCATTTCATCCGACTGTTTTCAATTTCCAAGAAACGTCGTATTAACGCTATAATTGAGCGATATAATTGAACAACGACGAAAACATCGACGCACGATTATTGTTACAACTCGATGCACGACTCACTATAACGTAGATTCGTTTGTAGACTCCATTAATGCTAGATTCACCAACCAGTAAAAACGATTGGTTTCAATTGCTTTTACAAAGAAATTTACTTCAAATTCGACGACATTTTTCAAAACCTGTTGTGACTATTTTTATTCGCAACTATGATTAAAAATAGACTATTTTTATAGATATAATCAATTTCATAAGTGCCCTCTTTTTGCTCGATCATCGATTTTTCTGAGATATTAATGGCGGTCATCTTCAAGCGCTTATAATACATATTAATTGTATTCGAGGAACACTTCGATATACTGGAATCTATCGACGGTCATCTTTAAGCGCTTAAAATACATATTAATACATATTAATTGTATTCGAGGAACACCTCGATATACTGGAATCTATCGGCGGTCATCTTTAAACGCTTAAAATACATATTAATTGTATTCGAGGAACACCTCGATATACTGGAATCTATCGGCGGCCATCTTTAAGCACTTAAAATACATATTAATTGTATTCGAGGAACACCTCGATATACTGGAATCTATCGTTAGTTCTAGTGTTAAACGGGATTGTTCGTTCGTGCTAAGCTCACGTTCGCTGCGTCTTGAATTTAACGTGAGTGTCGTTCGAGTACGAGAGTCTCTCGAGCGCTAGTGGGAATCACGTTCGATTCGATTGTTCGTTCTCTCGACCTAGCAATTTGATCGTACAATGTTTGCGCCCTGGAACGCGATCATCCATCAAGCCGTTTACCCTTGTTACCCGTGATATTGTTTGGTTCTAATAACCATTCACCCGAGCCACTTTCTTGTTCCACCTTCGATAAAGAAATCGTATTGCCGAAAAATAATCGATCGTATCCATTGCTCCTATATGTGAGACACGTGATCTTAAAAGATTGCTCTCGTGGACGAGGAAACGGACGTTGCAGCAAATATTGGTGTAGAGGTCACGTTAAAGCTGACCTTCCGCTGTACCATTCGATACACACGTTATTAATTTTTCATTTCTTCCTTATCAATATTTTATTCATTCGAGAGCGCCGTAACATCCTACAAATGATAATTATTATTCTTCCTCTACTCTTGATTTTCGTCTTCGTTCCTCGTTGAGCCATTTTTATATATATATATTTATATATATAATATATTTATATACATTTATATATATATATATATATATATATCTTATTGTATTTTATTTAATCGCATTCTTACAGCGTTGTTTTCGAAGTTAGGTTAATAACAACGTTTATCGCGATGCACGTCTATGGTCAATATGTAGTTCCCCGATTATATGAAATCATTTTTACGTTATGTTTATTCTCCGACGAAAGCGATAAGATACGTTTACAGATACACAGGTTGCGTATTTTTCATTGATTACGTTTATCATTGTATCTACGCGAGAGTATCGTCAACGGTACAATAAAGTTTATGGTGTCGTTATTAACGAAAACGAGTCCAAGTACCTCGTTCGAACCACACACTTCGAATTATACGTAATCGAAACGATTTCAGAAGCGATCGGTATAACTCGTAATTGAAAATAATCCGAACGAGATCGCGTTTGGAATTATTTTTCCACGGAAAGAACCTCGCCGACTCGTTGACAATACTTCCAAGTATTCGAACGCAAAATATCTAAATTTTGTTTATTCTCGTGCTCGTTTTCGATCGGAGATAAAAAGAAAATGTCGATTTATGGAACAGAAAGAGTACCTTCCCCGGTTGCGTGAAATCGAACGAACTCGATTTCGTACGATACAATCGAGAACTACTTTACTTATCTTTACTTGTGATACAATAATACAATCGAGAACTACTTTACTTATCTCTACTTGTGTTTATTATTTCTTTACCAAATATATTATTTCATAATGTACACGACTAGAGAGCAACAACGTTCCTCGTCACGAGTCCTGATGAGATCAATCCCGTAAAAGTAAATGGTTCTCGTTCATGTTCGAAGTTACCCGTCGTGCAGCGGGGCCACAGCACCCGGTTTGGCGGCCGATATGCATTTCCGGGACAATGTCATCGCGTTCATCGGTCCAGCATGCGCTTTTGCCCTCGAACCGGTCGCAAGGCTTGCAGCGTATTGGAACACCCCCATAATCACAGGAATGGGCGATCAAGTATGTTTTCTCGATCGATCCACCGAATAAAAGATTGGATCTTTCCGTTCCCGTATCCGCTGAGATTATACATATAATTGAAATGTTCTCGAACGATCCAGCCACCATCGGAAGGTGAACTGTCCGTAACCTCGGGCATTCTGGGAAGAATCAATAAATGGAAAAACGAAAGTTCGGTAAGATCAGTAATAAAATTAGTTCCGTTCACATTCCGGAAGAAATGTTCAGCTCGGAATTTTATATTACATTTGCGTTATTGCGATTTCAAATTATTTTCACTCGAGAGCTACAAGCAGTGAACAACTTCGAGCCGCGCCAAGTACACAAATCGAATTTATTTCAATTTTATGCGAATGTGTAATGCACACGTTTTTTTTTTTTTTTTTTTTTTTCAATTTTCACACGCACATTACGAAGTGTAGTCAAACATTCGTCACATCTTATGTTACGTTTCTTGGTACTTTCAATGTATTTACATGCACGTGTGTAACACACTTTTCATATTTTGAAAATTACAGTAATTGTGCTTAAAAGGTGTCCAAGGATTTTGATAAAATTTAAACGCGTGAAACTCGACATTGTGAGCAACTTCTTCTTGTACACGTATTGGACGCTCGAGTAGTTTACCTGAACTGTAACATAAACTAACGGAATATGGTCTCTCGACGCCTAAACACAGTTCCCTCGTTCTAAACTCTATAGGATACAGTGAAAGCGAGAAGTGCCACGTATCGAATTACAATGTAAATACACGACTCGTTCGAAGAAAGACGTTTCAAAGAAATGGAAGTAAAAATTGATACTGCACGAGTGACCCAACGACCGACTCGTTTCCGTAATTATCGCGTGCAACTGGTGCACGCGCATTATTCACTTAGAAGAGAACACGAGAAGCTTCGTCTCGTCCTTTGTCTATATTTATGGCTCCATTAGTATTCTTAATTAGCTGTGGCCTTGTTAAAACCGTACGCGATAAAATGAAAGTCCGCGTCGGCGAGTTAAAGCTGCTTCGCGATACGTTTTTTATTTTCATTTTCCGACGATCAAACATCGTTGTTCTGTTAAAGGGTATTTTCAAGGATAAAAGCAAGTACCCGACCTTGACGAGGATGTCCTACTGTCAGTGTCGTCTGCGACTGGTATTCTCCAGTGTTTTCAAAGAGTTCGGATGGTCCCACGTGGCGTTGATACTGGACAGATCGGACTTATTCTCGTGGACCGTTGGCAAAAATTTGGAATACGGTTTACGGAAAGATGGATTGCTGAAATTTGTCAGGGAACTCGATGGCAACTCGGAGGACGAACCGTACCATTTCTATTTGCGTGACGCCAGTATGTACGCGAGAGGTAAATAGTCCATTTACCGAGGTTGTGATCAGTGTAGCTTATGTGAAATAGTTAAGTACTTTGAAAGTAAAAGAAATTGGTTATAATAGGTTGCTCGATAAGTTTTGTCGTTCGATACAAAATGGAGGTACTAGATTCGTCGTTTTAATTTTCCAAAGATGGTATTACCGTTTGATGAACGTGTGTGAAATTTCGTGTAGATTTGTCGACTCATTCGTAATAGGTTGCTCGATAAGTTTTATCGTTTGGTAAGAAACGAAGCTATTAGGTTCGTCGTTATAATTTTCTAAAGATGGTATTACCGTTTGATGAACATTTGTGAAGTTTCGTGTAAATCTGTTGTATATTTACTGTTGTTCAAGGTTGAAGTGTCATGGTATTTCTTTGCAATGGAATAAACGACAAAACTTATCGAACAATTTAGTATATTTACAGTTGTTGAAAGTTGAAGTGTCATAATATTTTTTTACAATGGAATAAACGACAAAACTTATTAAACAACCCCCTTATTAAACACTATTGATCACGTTTAAGGTGTCTCGAGAAAAATACTGTTTGAAATAATACCTGAACTACTAGTTTCAGTTTTAGATAGAATCTGATGGAATGAAAATTATATTTTTATTTTTTATACACAATTATGTTTATTTGAAATGCTGGAGATATTGAAGTGGCTTGCGCGATACCCTATATAGTTGAAAGAATAATAACAATATAATTGTATCTCATTAGTCGATGCAAGAGATGGAAATACGAAATCGGATTTTAATCGAAAGATAAACATCGATTCATTTTTCATTGGTAACATTTTTATTTAGAGAAGGTCATTTCAAGATTACTTTTATTCTTCAATCGCCGTGCTAGTTTCAAATGAGAAACGTTTGCATCAGAAATGGGATATCCATTATTATTAATTATTACGGTACGTAAAATGAATATTTAGCGAGTTTTATCAATATTTATATATTGCGATGCACGACTTTATATAATTATCTATTTCTTTCGATTTTTCTTTTCATTTTTTATGTATAACATTTGTATTCATATCTGCAAATACATTTGTGACACAGTTCAAAAACGTTGACTGCATCCCATCTTTAAGCAATACTGTTCCATTATACGTACTATGTGTGCAATTTTTTCATTTACATATCGAATAATAATAATAAAACCAGTGGCAACAAGACGCATTTGTTTCGTAAAAAAAGCCAATAGATTCAAAATTTAGACAGTCTCCTGATAATTTTATTCCCATTAATTAAAGAATTGACCTCTGAGAGGATTCGTTCCTAAACAAGTCTGTAAATTTCGTAAAATGGACACGTTGCATTGTCGACAGTCTTGATTCTCAGCGTTCGCGGAACACTGGTCAGAAAATTCATGTTGGCGGCTCACGACTTGGGAATGACGAGGGGGGATTGGGCGTTTCTCGATGTCGAAATATTCCAGGTAAAGGAACCAAAGTGTACATATTTCTTTTTTTCTTTTAAACCCGAAAAAAGAAAAGGCGCACCTCAGCGAACGCGGAAAATAACATTATACACGAAATGTACATTCCTCGTGATATAATTAAGTTTCGTATTTGAACACGCGTACCCGACTCACTTATTCACTATTATATTTAGAGAAACCGGTACGTTTATTAATTTTTGCCATCGATGTGTCTGTTTGGGCGACTGTTTTCCTTCGAATGCAAATCAGGGCTCTTATTGGGGCGATCACGATTGGGAGGTCGGTGACGAGGACGACGCCGTGGCTAGGAAGGCTTACGAAGCACTGCTAAGGGTGTCGCTCTTGCAACCGACCAGTCCCAGATTCCAAGACTTCGCGGAGACTGTTCGACAACGAGCCCAAACTGGTTACAATTACTCGTTCTCGGACGGAGAGGAAGTAAGAAACATAATACTCGGCAGAAAAATAGCTGCGAGAGTACCACCACATGAAGTGTTACGCACAGAATTCAATTTTGTTAAGTATCGTAATCTTTTACGTATTGAATTATGTGTACACTCGCTTTAAAGAAAAAACTACACGACCTGTACGTGTAAGCGTTCATTTTCACTTCTGAATGGTAGATGCATAGATGGCACTTAAACGCACGAGATAATTGGCTATAACTTCAGTGTGTTTACGGTAGTACGAACTGTGTGAAACAGTATTTTTCGATTTTGGCGTATATTGTACAATGTACGATGTTTCATAACCTCGGATGAAAAACAGTGTTTCAATGCTGCTTCGGAGACTAAATGTTTCGAAACTAAGAGATTTAAGATGGATGTATCTAAATACTTTTATTGTCAAAATCTTTTGCTCTGTACGATTCTACCATAAAAATGAACATTCTATCTAGAAAAAAAAACGTAAAATTGACCTTCGAATGTTCTCTGTACCATCTGATTCTTAACGCGCGAAAGAACTATCGCCACCATACTTCCTTTATTTAAAATAGCGAGGTACAAAGGTGGTCTATTCGTAGTGGAACGATCTAATACCAAAGTTCTAACAATATTCCTAATTCGTTAATAGAAATTTAAGATTATATTTTAAAACAATACTTTTAACCGCAACTCGTCTTTTATCCATTTACGTATTTAGGTATGTACTTATTTATTTTTCAACATATGTATACATATAGTACATGTACGCGTAAATATTTATCTACATTGTGACAAAGTCATTCAATAATCAAACGAATAACAATTATAACAACGACAGTAACGATAATAACAATCAAAATAATAAAAAGAAGAATAGCAATAACAAATATAATAATAATATTAATAATAATAATAAATATACCTTGAGAAAATGAAAGAAATTTAACCAACTTCGTCAATTTTAGAAAATATATAATTCCTTCCTTTGTGTGGATGTTCACACATTCACAAATAGATTCCAATTCGAAGAGAGAAGAAACTCGGTTAAGAATGCTCGCGATTAGGCTTACGAGTTTCTAACACACTGTGTACCTCGCTACGTTCGTGGTTTACATCTGACCAGAGCCATCCTTATCGCATGCGGTATGATTCACTCGCTAATAAAGAAAAGCGTAATTCCTCCATTATTCCGTTACACCTTTCTGAAAGTATTATCGACTGATTAGCGAAGTTCTTCCAATGAAAGTGAACCTAAACAAGAGATCGTTTCGGCTATATTTCAATTCTACGTGACTAGGAAACGTTTAAAAAACGATTCGAATAACGTACAATTGAAAATAGCCCGAACGAGAACTACCACGGAAACTCTGATCGATCAATCGACAACACACTCGAACGTTAAATACAAAAGCAACGATCATTCTCAAATTCTCTACCTAAAGAGTTTCATTGAAATCGGTGCCTAGCATTTCACGTGACACTCTGGTTAAATCTAAAGTCTCAAAAGAACCTCGTCGACTGTTAGGTGAACTTTTTCATCGGAGCCTTCTACGATGGGGTTTACCTACTCGGTATAGCACTGAACGAAACCCTAGCCGAAGGTGGTGACATCAGAGACGGTATTTCAATAACGAGGAGGATGTGGGACCGAGACTTCATTGGTATTACGGGACACGTCAGGATAGATGACAATGGCGACCGTGACGCCGACTACAGTATCCTGGATCTGGACCCTATCACTGGAAGGTCAGCGGCAATTAGGCCGAGCATTCCTTCGACTGTGTGCCATACTAATCAAGCTCCCATTCTCCGTGCCGATGCGAGAGAAATTTAGTTAGGGTACAGGGATCCTCTGCAAATCTCGTCTTTAGTTTCAATGGTGCTTGATTCGTCCGCTCGAGCGTGATTAGTATACTACTGTACAATAGTCGTTTATAAACTGACCACGATGCCACCACGAATAATATAAAAACCGTGATTGGCAGGTTCGAGGTAGTCGCGCACTACTTGGGATTGAATCGTGAGTACAGCCCCGTTCCTGGGAAGAAAATCCACTGGCCAGGTGGTAGGGAGGGCCCACCTGCTGATGTCCCAGAATGTGGATTTTTGGGAAACGATCCAGCATGCACGTCCAGAACAGAGGCCTACACGTTCGTCGCTTACACGAGCCTAGCATTGGCCGCGTTTTTACTCGCTGCTGTTGCAGCAACCTTTGTCCTGTACAGGTAAGCATTACCTATTCTATCGGGTTGTTCGGAAAGTCATTTCGGTTTTTTTTTTTTGGTGTGTGGTGGCGCTACCCACGCTTGCCACCAGAGGGAAACTGACCACCAATCGTTTCCCGCAAGTTCAAAGACCTGCTCCGATCGGTATATATACGGTCCCTTACCGATCTCCCAATGTCCCGGCGTATAAGGCAGGGCCTGCTAGGATGCCTTACTCACGAGTTCACTAATAACAGGCCAGGGATGAAACGCTCTTCCTTCTCCTTATCCTACCTTTGATATTAGGGCCTCTAAAGGTGTGAAAATGAAACACGATTTTTCTAGAGTGTTTAAATATTTTATTGAATTACATGTTCTCCATTTTGGAAAACGAAATCACTTTCCGAACAACCCAATACAATACCTATGCAGATAACACATAGGTATTGATACCTATGTCATGATAACTCATGTCCTCGTGAAAAGTGTCGTCACTTTTCAAGTGCGCGTTCTTGGGACCATGAACCTCATAGATCGAAACTGACCTGTTTCCTATACGGGTGTAGAAGGAAACTACCGAGCGATAACTGACCTACTAGGTTGTTCGATAAGTTTCGTCGTTTTTTTTCCATTGTAAGAAAGATACTATGAACACTTCGACTTCGAACAACTGTAAATGTACGAACGAGTCGACAGATCTGCGTGAAACTTGACAAATGTTCATCGAACACTAGCGCCATCTTTATAAAAATAAAAGGAAGAACCTAATGGCTCCGTTTCTTATCGAACGACGAAACTTATCGAGCAACCTATTATATATGTACAGGAGAACTCCTGAGTGACAATTGTCACTCGAATCACATACGAGTTTCCTGATTGAGAACTCTTCTGCTTCACGTACGAGTTGCCAACTTCTTTGTATTGGGTTGTTTGGAAAGTCATTTCGTTTTCTTTTTATGGTGAAAATGAAACACGATTTTTTTAGCGTGTATAAACATTTTATTAAATTAGATATTCTCCATTTTGGAAAACGAAATCACTTTCCGGACAACCTAATAAAATCTGTCCTAACTTGTGTACGAATCTGAGACTTTTAAATGAAAATTGATAATAATACAATAATGTATAGTTAACTTTCATAAAAATTGGGAGCAGTGAAAGTGTTGTATGCAAAATAGCGTATTTATAGTACGGTCGAGACTCAGTATTTATAACAAATTCTCTCTCTCTCTCTCTCATTACTGCTATTTGACTGGTATGTTAAAAAAAACGTTAATGTTACATTTGTAAGGTTTTCCTGGTTAAAATAAGACCAAGCACGATATAATTTAAATCATATTTATTTGTTCATTAAACAATAATGAAATAGAAACCAGATTTTACTACGTTCGATCGTATTGCATAACTACGATAACTATGAATAAAAGAGAGACTTATTCGATACGTGAAAAATATTGAGTTAATATCACTTGCTAAACGAGTAAATATCACCCAAATTGTGTCGTGTTTGATCCCATTTTAACCAGGAAGATCTTACAAATATGTTGATAAAGGTTTCATAAAAAAGGCAAAAATTTTAATAACGTGATTTTACTAACACTAGAACTACCGACAGATTTTGCAATATTAAGGTATACTTATATATATATATATCTAAAAGAAAATCAATCGATGAGGAAAAAGAATTATATAAATAATCACATGCGTAGAATAGAAAAATCATAACGTCTTCAGAAAACATACCACGGAATTTAAAGTAAATTTTATTATGAAAGCAGTCGAAATCGATCATTTTGACTGGTTGGTAAATCTAGTGTTAATGTAGAATCGTGGAATGTTAACCTAATCGTGGTGCATCACCGTACCGATACGTGGTTCAGGAAACAGTGAACTTGTTGATTCCAATAGCGTTGTTAAAACGATTCCGACATCTTTCCAGGCACCTAAGACTGTCCGCGGATCTGAACAACATGTCCTGGAGGATCAGACCCGAAGAACTGCTCCTCGAGATCGGTAAACCGTTCTCGTCCAAGATCAATTTACACCAAGCGATATCCGAGGTGAACGTAAGTTCCAATGCAAAAAAAAAGACTCACGAACAATTCAGATACGAACATTGAATTAATTTCTGTCGCGCCAGAACTTCGGATTGGAGCAACGCATCAGACGGGGATCGCAGCTCAGCTGCGAGTCCCTACCACCCACCACGGTTTTCACCACGGTTGGGATTTACAAAGGCGAGAGGGTGGCCATTAAAAAAATCACGAAGAAAAAAGTGGTCGACGTGACGAAGAAGTTACTATGGGAGATCAAGCAAGTGCGAGACGTCACCTCCGAAAATACCGTCAGGTACGAGATTGATCTCACGAATGGAAGTTCTGGAATTGAAATACTGAAGGTAAAGATGCACTATGGATTTAAACGCAGATGATTTGGTACCTCAGAAGATTAAACGTTAACGTTTCGAGAGGCAAAACGTTAGTTATTAACGTACAAAGTTATTACGTGGCACGGTAGAGCCTCGATGAATGCAATCCCGTTAATTGCATCGTGAATGCAATTGGTTGCATCTAAGATGGTGATTTAGCAAGAAAAGAGGTAGAAGAATCGTGGTTGTTGAAAGTATTACGCGTGGTACTTTTACGACGCTGTTCATTCAACATTGAGTATTGTCACAGAAATTTGGAATTCGTTAATAATTGTAGATTATTATATATAATAGAAAAATTCTAGCGCGTAAGTTATAATGGTGTCGCTGCTCGAACTGTTTCTTTACTTTTGGAGATTGTTTAGATAGAGCTGTCGAGTTGTCGCTATAGAGGTAACCGGTATCGGCAAGTATTAATGGTGAAGATGTAATGTGCAACGAGTGGAGCTTCTTTTTCTTGCATTATTAGAAGAATTTTTCAGATCCCCGTTTTCCTGGCATCGACATTCTACCATATAGTATATTAACAACTTCAGTATTTCGAGCACTGTAACAGTATAGAAGCTCGTTGAAAATCGTAAACACAATACCTCGAAACCGTTTTCTCAGATGTGAAAGATAAATTGTTTCAAGATTTAATCTCGAATCGAACCTCTATAATTGATCTCAGATTCATCGGCGCGTGCCTCTGCTCTCCTTCACCGACAGTTCTGATTCTAACGGAATACTGTCCCCGAGGATCCTTGAAGGACGTGCTTGAAAACGACGCTATCAAGCTGGATTGGAACTTCCGAATGTCTCTGATTCACGACATCGTCAAGGTAGAGCAGGTGCAGAGATTGCGCTATACGTTCATTTTGATTTACCCTTGCGTACACAAAGCGGTATTTTAACTATGGGGGAGTGGGGATGATACCGTCACTTTTAACGAGGTGACAATTAAGCGGGGTTTACCGTAGTAGTTAATACGTGTACTAAGTTATTACGTACACACGTAACTACACTACACTACACAGTAGTTAATACAAGTTGCTCAATAAGTTTTGTCGTTCGATAAAACTTATTAAACAGTACTGTTCAATGTTGTACTGTTCATTACCAAACACTACTGTTCAATGTAGTACTGTTCATTACCAAACACTACTGTTCAATGTAGTACTATTCATTACCAAACACTACTATTCAATGTAGTACTGTTCATTACCAAACACTACTGTTCAATGTAGTACTGTTCATTACCAAACACTACTGTTCAATGTAGTACTGTTCATTACCAAACTCTCGACTTATTACCAAACACTACTGTTCAATGTAGTACTGTTCATGAAGTTTTATCGAACGACAAAACTTATTCAACAGTATACTACTAGGTTGCTCAATAAGTTTTGTCGTTCCATAAAACTTATTAAACAGTACTGTTCATTACCAAACTCTCGACTTATTACCAAACACTACTGTTCAATGTAATACTGTTCATTACCAAACTCTCGACTTATTACCAAACACTACTGTTCAATGTAGTACTGTTCATTACCAAACACTACTGTTCAATGTAGTACTGTTCATTACCAAATACTACTGTTCAATGTAGTACTGTTCATTACCAAACTCTCGACTTATTACCAAACACTACTGTTCAATGTACTACATTGAACAGTACTGTTTGGTAATAAGTCGGAAATTTGGTAATGAACAGTACTACATTGAACAATTATGTTCAATAAGTTTTATCGAACGACAAAACTTATTCAACAACCTACTATAATTGTAGAAGGTTTCATAAACGGTATAAATTTGAGTATCTGGATAAATAGACAGGTTTTACCTCGAATGTAGGCCAGTGAGGATCAAAAAATGAATACAATAATGGTACAAGTACACGAACACGAAAAGTAGGAATTGAGTTAATCGAATCTGGTGCGAAAATTGTCACTCTGAAAGATTGAATACGAATTCGTTTCACTCATCTTGTCATGTGATCGTGAAATTGTTAATTTAGAAACGCCATAAACTTTTTATACTTCTACAGGGAATGTCCTACCTCCATGCCAGCGAGGTCTCAGCGCATGGGAAGCTTCGATCCTGTAACTGTTTGATCGACGGTCGTTTCGTTTTAAAAATATCAGATTTTGGTCTGAAAACCCTCACCACTCCCTCCGACCTGATCATGGATGACAATTATTACACCAGTACGTAAAAACAAATCGTTCTACTTTAAACAGCGCGCTTGTCCAGCAGGGCTGTAACAAGGCAAGGGCAAAAAGGACACGTGCCCTAAAGCGCTGAGGCATCTATAAAAGTTATGAGAAAAAAATGAAATCAATAAAAATAAAATTATAGGTATCAATTCAAAAAAAAAAACCATAGCATTGGCATTTCACGGCCACCGTTGCAAGTTTTTTAAATTTGTTTCGATTATTATATTATATATAAAAAAAACAATGAAACTCTTCACTTTTATATTTTTTCAAAAATCTACTATTTGCGTATAAAACGCAAGAATCTAATAATGTAAACACTCTGTATACACCGGGTGCCAAAATGCCTACAGTCCATCCAAAGAGACGAGATATCAATGTTTACATTAACGCCTGCGTGATCAGTGTAATGGTCTGTAGCTATTGGTCTATTTTCTTGAGCTCCGGGAACGACTCACACAGTTGTAGAGGGTTTTCTTTCTGGACAGAATAAACCGAAGGGTTTGAGAGAACTTTGTATTAACGGAATTCACATGCCTTAGTTCAATTCGAACTGTTCGATTTCTCTCAAGTTTCTTGGTTTTATTTAAACGTTTCGATCTTTTATAAACAAACCGAACATTATTCGATGGATGGTAGTGGCTATAGTAGTAGTAGTAGTAGTAGTTTAAACAGTCATTCAAAATAAACTTTTAATAAAGCAAAATTATTTTGTCTAACCTATTTCATTTATTCCGTTATTATCCTATATTTATCTTGTATTTCTTTAAAAAGTGATCGTTCGAAAACATAGTTTCTTTATTATGTGTCCCGTTGATTGTACAAGTTATTTAATTGTAAGTCAAATAATTTAAATTACAAAAAAATAACAATAAAGTTTAAAAAAATGTTCTACGTAATCATTGAGTCCGAGTATTGTACAGTTGGCCCTGATCTAATCACACATTCATCACCTGCAATCGTCGTACTCGGTATCTCGTCTCGTTGGACAAATTATAGACACGATTATGATGTCAAAAATTTTATTCACTGTATCTGATCATTTTTCGACAGAATTACTTTGGGTCGCGCCGGAACTTCTACCTCTAACAGTGATGCCTGGAAGCGTGGCAACACAAAAGGGCGATGTTTACAGCTTTGCCATCATTTTAGAGGAAATCGTTGTCCGCGGTGGACCGTACGAGACTGTTAAAGTATTCATGAATTCTCAAGAGGTATAATTTCTTGAACGATATCAATTTCTTTCATGTGCTATACAAGGTTAGGTTGGGATAAAAGATTCGTCGTTTTCGTATAAATCTCTATTTTACATTGAGATACTAATTTCAATTCGAGGATAACATTAGAAACAGTGTCGAACAAGTATCGATAACTGAGAGTGAGCCAAGAGAAAGGAAACCTTTACACACATACTTAGACGCGAGGTTATTCGATGATGGGTTTAAGAAATGTTTACAAGATACCTAAAAATCTAAGATCAACTGAAACATAGAAATTCCTTACGTCATTAGAAATCGAAAAGTCCTTTACCATTTTCTAATCTGCTGTTTTATTTTTCAAGATATAAGGAATTAACTTTTCCGTCGCTTAGTTCATACGGGCAAGTCAAATTCTGCTATAGTGTTTAGTCCGTATATCGTATAAGTTAGAAGTCATTTGTCCGTACATTGCACTTGTAATATAAAAGCAAATAGATCGTATTACAAGAGTATCTCTACGAGCACATAAAAGACATAGGGGCCAAAATATTCAGTTCCTTTCTAAACTGGTCGCGAGTTCATTACTGTAATAGAGGTGATAATAAAAGTTTGAAATTCAGGTCCAAAATAAAGTGGAATAATAAACAAATAAGAAAAAATACATGATACTATTATCTAGATTGCAATGTTGCTCTCTCTCTCTAGTGTGTTTCAAAATTTACCATTCTAAAACCAACTATTAAACATTGAAAAGCATACTTTTGTATTGTTTACAATGAATAGAATGAATATAAGTTATAAAAAATATAAACAATTTTTTTTACCATACACTTTTATTGTAATAAGCAACAAAAGTGTTAAAAATTACAGGTCTTTTAGAGCCCATTTTTTAGATTGTAACTGAACGCGCGACAGCAGTTACACTTGCATACATACCTGAGAAACACATTCGTACTGTTCGCACTTGTTGCACCACTGAAAGTTTTACCTCGATACACCTTTGCAGTGATTTTATAAAAATAAATTTTATTTTACTAACACTTCACTGAGGTTTTAGCTCGATGTAACAGAAACAAGTCACAAGAAACATTTTATAACACACTTTCTCACGTGTCCACTGCCGAAATAATACCAACTGCTAGAAATTTCCTTAAATTTTAAAAGAATATTAATATCTGAGAAACGTGAATATTAGTTGTACTTATAAGAATCAGAAAGACCAGAAAGGTATTATAAGATTTGATCCATTAATGCCTCTGTTTACTTTCTATTCAAAGATCATCTGACAGTGCGTAGGTTAGGTCAGTGTCTGCTGTATAGTTTAGTACTGACAACGACCAGGCGAACATACATACACGGTGAAATTTCAACCTCTTAACCCGCACATAAATCTTGCACATAATAGACCCAACTCGGTGATCGATCGACTTTTCACTTTTCTTAACTATTTACTCTGCATTTAAAAAAGGAAGAAAAGATCTGCCTTGACAATAATTATTTATTAATCCTATATTGAGACAAAAGACAAAACCTGAGTGAATTGTTATCGAGCCGCATTATAATGTATAATACATATAATTCTACAAAAATAAAGAATAATGCCTATGCTATATATAACCTCTGTAAATTTTACGATTCTTCGGTAAACAAAAGAGGATGTTTCAATATAAAATTACATTACATAAAAGATATCTTCTGTAATGATTGAAAATTAGAATATTTTATACCATTACGAAATAAATATGTTTAAAATCAGCAAGTACAAAGAACGCGAGGTTACCATGAGTATAGAATTTTACAAATTATACAGGGTGGTTATGTCCAACATAACTGACAATAATTTCGGAGCTATTAACTCCATGAATCACCAACGAATTTTAACTAAATTTTTTTTATTAATTAATACCATAAATGGGAAACAATTACTTACAAAATATATTCAAAATGATTGCCTTTACATTTAATACGCCCGTCAAAACGGATTTTCTAAAGTTTTCAAACAATGTAGTTTGTGGAAACGAAGTTTTAACTTGTTCTTAATCATTGTTACCTAGGAATTGATGGATAGTTTCAGCTAGTTTCTTTGTAGTATTTTATAGCGTTATATATCATTTCTAATATTGCTTTTGCACTGTAACTATTTTTATAAAAATTTAATGTTACTCGCTTCTCTTTAGGCATCAAAAAGCACAACATAAAATAAAATGTTAACAGGATTTTTGAGGTTATGTATAAAGAATTGTGTAAAAACACGTAACAGCTATAAAATAAAAATACATGGCAACGCAAACCACGGCAAATTTTAAATTGTCAATTATTTTGGACCACTCTGTATCGAAGTTCACGAATTTGCATTCGAAACAGTACCGACAACAACACGCATGCGCAAACGTGCAACGTTTGCGAGCTTAAAGAGACTTCCTCATTCATTATACTCTCCTGATCTCTCGCCCACTGATTATCATCTATTTCAGAATTCATGAATTATAAAAATTACTTTAAAATCATATACAATTTTACTTTCAACTGTATTTGATACGAAACTTTTGCATCAACTTAATGTTTACGTACATGTGTTGATTAAATTAATAAATTGTTCCGCACGTGCGAAGATCATCAGCCGCGTCACAACATCCGAAACACCACCGTTTAGGCCGGAAGTAACGCCGAAGGATTGCCCGCCGGATATCCTATCACTGATGGAAAAATGTTGGAACGAGGTACCGGAGGAACGACCAACCTTCCACGCGATTCGTGGAACGATACGTGGCATTATGAAGTAAGAATGGCAGTTCAATGTTCATTCTGGATATACTTGGAAAATATGTTATTGAAAACTTAAATTTTAATTTAAGTAGTAGTGGATAGCAAGTAATTATCTTAGAGGCATGAACAGATCTACTCCCTAATATAATAGCTAAGTAGATGCGAAATTAATTCTATAATCTTGCAGAGGTTACTGCGAAAATTTAATGGACGATCTGTTGAGGCGTATGGAGCAATATGCGAACAACTTGGAGGCCCTCGTCGAAGAGAAAACGGAACAATTAAGCTTGGAGAAACGACGAAGCGAAGAGCTCCTTTATCAAGTACTCCCAAGGTGACCATATGACGTTCAATAAATGTTCAATGATTCGTAAATGTTAAATAATTTCGCAGGCAAGTAGCGTGTCAACTGATGGCTGGTGAACTGGTACAGCCGGAACAATTTGAATGCGTAACGATTTACTTCAGTGATATAGTTGGCTTTACTGCTCTCTGTGCGCAAAGTACGCCAATGGAAGTGGTGGACTTCTTAAATGATCTCTACAGTACCTTTGACCGGATCATTGAATTTTACGACGTTTACAAGGTACACTTTAGTCTATGATCATCAATATTTAATTAAAGCTTACTCATTGTACAGGTGGAGACAATAGGAGATGCATACATGGTAGTATCCGGCCTACCGCAGAGGAATGGTGACGAGCATGCGAGGGAGATCGGCCTGATGGCATTAGCAATTTTGGACTCTGTGAAATCATTCACCATAATGCACAAAGAGAATGCTCAATTGAGCGTTAGAATTGGTGTTCACAGTGGACCCGTTTGTGCCGGTGTTGTAGGCCAAAAAATGCCACATTATTGTTTATTCGGCGACACGGTAAATACTGCGTCGAGAATGGAGTCTTCGGGACTGCGTAAGTTGGACTTGCTAAAGAATTAGCAAAATTTGATATGCAATCGTTTACACGTGGAAATTGTTGTTAAATTGTATGTATGGTACAGCTCTTTGCATACACCTATCAGAGGCAACGAAATGCATATTGGACAAATTTGGAACCTTTATTCTTGAGCTCAGAGGTGAAGTGGAATTAAAAGGAAAAGGAAAAGTCACTTCTTACTGGTTGAGAGGTTGTTCGGAACCAGATCCACGACCACCAACTCCAAAATACCGTAGGCACAGCGTCAGCTCTCCAGAAAATAATCTGAATCCTTTAATTTTCCCGCCAAATAACGCTAACGGCCCAAGAACAAACAATAATACTTTTATCAACTTATCCGAGCTCCAATAAAACATGTGATTCCCTTGATGGCAGTTTAAACTGCAACACTACTAGTCATAATTATAATAAATTTATTTAAATTTCGTCTATTACAATGTGTCGATTCAGGATTTTACATTTATGACGTAATTTATATATAAATAGAAGAATCTGTACTAGGCTTTTATTGACAGGCACGTGCATTAAATTGATATCCAATTAGCAGCACAGCTATTCGAAAATGTAATCTGTTTGTGCAAACTAGGATGCATCGATGGATACAATTTAATGCACTTGTCTAACAGCAATGTTATACGTAAAGCATCATTTGCTTATTTTAGCTCAAAGAGTCAGCAAAATATCAAAAAGAAATTTAAATGAAATCAAATGTTACTTTTTCAAATATCTGCGTGTCATTTGCTATACCTTTGTGCCATACTATATGTAGTATCAGCACAAAGTATATTTCGAGTGTATATGTGTATAGACTACAGCAGAATTAGCATCTTCATTTTTATTATTGTTACGATTATCGCTACTATAATTGATTATAAATCTCTGTGATCTATGCTCTTATCGCTGTTAAATCTAAAAAGTTGTGTCAATAATTTGTTTGTCATAATGTCTTGACAACAATAATTGCTGTATGAAACTACTTGGATGCCAGGAACATTATTAGTCTGAAACAGAAAGACAGTATGCATGTTTAAAGATTATCACGTTGAACAAACTGTTTATTGAAGATCCTTTAATAAAGTTTGTTGTGTAAATGTTCACTGATATTTTACCTGAAACTAATAGCTCTTGCAGCAAGAAGTCTATTGCACTCTGCAGTGTCAGGTAAAGGTAGTGGTAGATAAGGGCTTTCATTTTCTTGGTCGGTGAATTCAAATCTGTGAATCCTTGGTTGTACTTTCATGTCTCCAAACGGTCCTTTCAATATCAAATAATGAAGAGGTAACGGATGCGTTGTTTTTGTTTTTAAAATCAGCTACAAAATTAAATAACGACTTTGATTGCTCTCTTAATCATATATTAAAACATATTGGCCTCTGAAAAAATATTAAATCTCTACGTACTTGATAAGTCATGTCCCTTTCCGAGCTTTGAGTAGGATCACGTTGATTGTTGTTGATTCTCGCTTTTACAACCCACTGACTATTAAACGCCGTAAACCGAGAAGTTTCGTAAAATAGTTTATGGACGAACTCGTCCGTACGATAGGGCCTCATTTGTAAATCTATAAACGACGAAATTCTACAAATAGATTATACCTTTCGTATGTTGTCTCTATTATAAAATGACAGTGAAAAGGTTGAACAATGGGATCGACTGATTTGGTTTCCTAAATGCTCCAATAATATGAAAATTTAGGCAAATAAAACTAATTTAATTGTCTGATGAAAGGGGATTGTTCCTGCTGCTGCTAGACAAGGCAGAAAACAAAGATACATTTTTACAAATGACAGATAAAATATTTTTTCTATATTAAGATAATGCAATTATAATAGTTAAATGAGAGATTTTGAAGGCCTTAATACACGAGAAACGGATACAGACCGTTGAACGTGATTTTCTCGTAGGACAAAAGATCAAAGACATTGTCATACAGCCTACGTTCTTCGAGAGTTCGAGCGTCTATATCGCGTAAAGCTTCCATAACATCCAGCCCTGTACGGTGAGGATGTACACAATGTGCTTCATGTTCTGGACGTTCATGATTGGGTCCACGCCAAGGGCAGCCAATTCTGCTGTACTTACAGCTGGATATTCTAGACACATACAATAAATAACATTAATTTGTCCCTTTATACTTATGGTCTTCATTTACCTTTCTTCACACATTGTTTCTTCATGGCGTTCTAAGGAATTTCGTGGAAACTCCTTAGCACAATATTGACATTCTGCTGGCAATTCAGATACAGCTTTCTCAACTGCCAAATTTCGAGATGGTGATGTTCTGCTGATCTCGATTCTGCAGTTGGGACATGTTGCCATTTCATCTCTCAGCCTGGCATCTGCGAGGACATGAGTGAAGCAACCGGCACACATCAAGTGTCCATTTGTACACTGTGAACATTTTTGCAGTATGTATTACTAGCATTCTTGATTTCAAACGTTTTGAAATGATAATCCTAATTTTATAGAAAATTTTAATAGCCTGAGGCAAATCTATCATGAAGTATGTATAGCTATGTGCAAAATATTATTCCTGTTGTCATCAATGCAGACTGTTAATTAAAATAAACAACATTGTACTTAATAAAAAGAAATTTGTTCTTCATTTTGCACAAGCTATCTCACTATGCTCGTTTTTAACAAACATATACAACCCTTGCAACAACATTAACCAAACTAGAATAACAAAACTAATGTCATGTATATTACCATGATTTTGATGTTTTTAAACCTGAAACACAAAATCGTAGTAGTACTATTAATAAGTCAAGTAATTATTTGCAAAACCAGCAAGTTTAAAAAATGTGAATTATCACCAAAAGCAACCATCATTAATGCTGCCAATATTGATAATAGAAAGGAAGAGAAAAGGATAATGATGCGTGGGATAAGTGAAAAAGGGTGTCGAATGCGAAATAACTAACTAATAACCTTTAAGAATATTTATTTTGTTTAATGCTTTTTAACTATACATGTTATACAGATCTTCTGGAAATGCGCTTTCTCTCTCTCACTCTCACTCTCTCGCTATTAATTATAAGTGATAAACATCAATTTCGCATGGGTCTACAATAACTTTTCCTAGTAACTAGATCTTGGGTATTTCCTCCATTTCGATTACTTCTTACAATAAACACAATGCTTTGTGATGGAAAAATATTTTTATATTATGTGTTAAAAACTATAAAGACTTGATAACGTAAGTAACTTTTTACCTTCCTAAGTGACTGTATTGGAATACCAACAAGAATGAAGTTGAAGTTCAAATTTCTTGTGTATACTTATAAAAATGAAATATTTTTAGTAGCGTCTACGAGTTCACAAATGCATGTATACAACCTGTGTACCATAGTAAATAAAACTGGTACATAATGCGCTAGACGGCGCATTGAATAACTTACAAATATGTGTCTCTATTATGACAGGATAAACGCAACATTCTTCCCAGTGTTTTACAGTTAATGAATACACTGAATATAGAATGCGTTACATATATTTCTGTTAATGAAATTCAAAAAGAACAACTGAGAACAAAATATAATAGTACAAGGTGGATTGGAATACTACAAATTTAATAATAGAGGAGATTCTGTAAATAAATATTACTAAAAAATGGGATTATTGCTTGGGCATGCATACATACAATAATTCTCTTTGGTTTATTATCTGTATTTGTTTCTCGCATAATTTAAAATCCGCATAAACTTACATTGTAGTGAGAATTACTTTACATGCATGCATAAACAGATTTATCATAAATGTGACTCATTTTTTACAATACAAACTTTATGAATTTAGAATTTCTAAATGTTACAAATACATTTAATAGCAAAAAATATTCATTAAAGTTAGTATTCGTATTAAACAAGTTAAAGGCAGCTCTTCCTGTATCTCATATTCAAATATTTAACACCATTTTCACTAAGAAAAACATATAATTACCTACCTGCAATTATTTTATAATTATCTTAAAGGAAACAATATTGGTAATGAATATTTTTTAGATTCTAATAACATGGTGATAAAAGTAGCTTAAATTGTCTTATATACTTATACGATTACAATTTAAACAAAACTATAACTTGTATAACTATTAATTTTATTTTCCTGCAATATCAGAGAAATAAATTTTATTGAAAGAACAAACTATTTAAAAATATGTTGTAATCGTCAAGAGAAAAAGAAGGTAAGAAAAATGGACAGAGTGAGAGAGAAAGAATTGAATATAGAAATAAAGTAGTATTAATGGCTGGTGTAAATTGATCAAAAATTTAATTTAATAAGAACACGATTGAAATCAGAAAATAGAAAGTACCATAAATAAATAAATCGTATTCAATAATGGTATACAATAGGTCATGAGGTTTGAATATCTGTCAAAAGATATTTTCGTTTTTTCAATACCCTTTAGACTATTTTATTTTTATAATTCAGATAATATAAAACTTAAGTAATAAAAAAGTCACACACTGGGGGAGCTCTACATTAAGTGTTCTTACTATGTTCTACCTTAATCAACGCGAAATGTTTCCAAGTAAGTTCCAATGAGAAAATTGACCACTGTCTAGAAATAACAACCAAAAACAACAAAAGACGACTTCAGACAGGAGAACATCAATAAATTGCCACGTGAACACTATAGTCAAAACAAATTTTATCTAATAATGTCCATATATACATATCTAAATATATATATATATATATATATACGTGTCCGTAATGAACAACGAGAAAGTCACCCGACGACCTCGGGTGAAAATGTCGGATGGAAAGAAACGACGACATCATAACAACGATCATCGACGTTAAAATACGGGGAATACCGATCAAGAGAACGCACACATTCGCAAATTTGCATCATTTCAAACTGTAATGCATTGAATAATGCAGAAAAAATTGAAGGGAAGATATTAGAAACTTACCTGATAGACAGCCGCCTTGGGTAAATCGAGACAAACTGCGCAGCAGAGGATGCCACCCAAACGGTGCTCCAACTTTTGCTCGGTTTTCCCATCAGTCCGTGACACTTTTCGACGCTTTTTGTCAGGTTCAAGAAAACCCTCTATTTTTTCGAGGTCGTCGCGAATTGGAGTAGCCAAAGGGGCCTGCTCCGAAACGCTACTCGACGATGCAGCTTCGTCGCTCGGGTCCGCCATATTGATTGTTTTGATTTTTCCTCCGTGCGAGCGTGAGAAATGCGCAGATGTCAAACGCAGACTACGCAATAGTCTCCTAGGAAGAGACGACACTGACGCGATGCGATACTTGTTTGCAATTTTATTGAACCAATCGATGTCTATTCTAGTTTATAAACAGGGATATGTATCAATTTTTATAATATTCATTCATTTCACCAATTATTTCGATAGCGATAAAAAAAAAAAATTTTTTCCTCCTACAACATAAAAACTTTCACATTAAAAATTTTAATTTCTTGGTACGCATCAAAGTATGTAAAGCACAAAAATTTTGTTTCAATTATTGTTATCGATACAATGATTTATCAGCACTTATCCATTGCTGATTTGTATTTTCTCATTAAAATCACGATAAAAACACAGCCTACACATATTTTTATTCGAATTTGTATTACTGTATTCTTTAAATATTCAAACTTAGAAGGTTGTAAATATCGAAACAGATTATCACCAATTTTAGTTTCGACTAATTTCGCTTTTATAATGTGTACATTTTTAGACAACTTACAGCTTCTGTTTAAGAAATGGCGATCGATCGTTAGATTTTTTACAATTTTAACAATTCATTAAATAAAATGTACAATAAATAGTTAATCATGTTATTTTGTTTATCTACTATAATTATTTATAAAACGTGGGAGTATACTATATGTATAAATTCAATGTTAAAAACATAAGTGCATTTCTACGAGAAAAGCACGTCATTTTTTTCATTATAATTTGTCTTTAGTAAAGTCAAAGAAATTATAATCCCGTTGTCTACTAATAGAAAACTTGTAAAAAAAGATGTTATGATAAAAATCCTTTCTTATTAAGTAATCCAGTGTATGGTTAGCTATTGGGGTACTTTCGTGTACTTGAATTTATTCATTGAGTGCATTTATTTATAAAAAATAAAACAAGTACGTAAAGTTCAAGTTTTATTACATTATTTTTCTTTGATTTATAGTATTTACAGAACTATTTACTTTATTTTATGTATTACAATTTTTAATACCTTTAGTCATACTACAGCATCATGGATTTTTAAAATTCACTGAAAGACAATGTAACAGAAAATAATATACAATACAGTGGGTTACAATTATGTCGTAGGTATTGTTTTCATACAATATAAATTAATATTTTTCACCGACATAATGGTAAACCATAAATTCTTTAACTGTTCCTACCTTTCTACAAAATGGCTGCCGCGTTCAAGTTTTTAAACTTCCATAGCCCGCCAAAATTTATAAATTTATATTTTTCACAGTGTTTACCGTAAATTGGCAGCATTAATTGCAATTGCATAACTGAATTTTGAATGCAATTATTATTACAGTTGAGATTACAATTTCCATAAGTAAAATTTGTAACCATAATGAGATACTTCTAATTCTTAAATTATGACACGAATAAGGACATTCGTTGAGAATAAAATGATTTACATTAGCAACAGGAAATAGAAAGAAAACTAGATAATTAAATTTGAATAATTAATTCTTTATTCATACGTCGCCGATGTGGGGTCGTTTATTTGCACTTCGTATTTCCTTTATAAATTCATAAATTTTATGTATTCTCTGTGTATAATTCGTTAATAACTGTGACCGGTTCGCTCTTGCTTTTACCTGTAAATATAATCCTTCGTTTCTTGCTAGAATGGGTGTACAGTCGTTTAAATATAGTCGCAATCACTACAATCCACTCGATAGCTAGGCGCAAAAATATTACATAACATATTCAAATAGAAGACAGACAAATCAAGGTGCATTTCTCTCTTACATAATGCAACTGATATTAAAGCGCATCTAAAAGATAAGGACGCTGATTATGAACAATTTATGGAATATAGTATATTTGTCTTCAATTATGCAGGATGTCTTATTTTATTCTATAAATAAAGGTACCACAGAAAATACACTGAATTAAAAAAATTGTATATGTGAACAAAATCGTGAGTCTAGTAAATAGACACAAACGGTAAAAGTAGAAGACGTCAAAATCATTTTAAAATTACTTTAATAATTATTTACTTAGCTTTCTTTGAAGATAAAAAGCACTGTTCTTGATACTTTAATGATTTTCTCAACCTTCTTCAATGGTCACATATTCTCTGTTTTCAATTTAACGTACTTTCTGTAATATGTGTATCCATTTGTAGATTAAAATGGCCATCCTGGTATAGATAAACAGATTCTTTGTGAAGACTGAAATATTATGTGTCTAATAACAAGAGTATAACATCAAATCAATCAAGATACATTACAATTCCCTTTTTTACATTTTATTTAATTTCAACAAAAAGAATTCACAAAATTTCTTGCTCCCTATTTCACTTATCCATCTTTTAAAATCCTTAAATAATCTGTCTGATGCAATATGGACAATGCACGTGGCATAACTTTTCCTTTTACGTTGCGCTATATATTACGCAATACTCAACTTGATCAGTTTCTTATAAACAAAAGAGAAAAAATAGGATCCAATGTTTTGAATTCTGGGTTTTCTCTAGCGTTACCAAACGTTTGGCAAATTCGTGGACTATACTGTGCTACAAACAGTAGAAGAGTAGAAAAATTTATTGCAATTATACATGGACATTTGGGTTTAAATGTCTCTAAATTTTGTTTTGTAACACAAGAACAAGTGTAAACGCTCTTTGTACTTTTCGATGGTATATCTCAAATACTCAGATAGGTACATACAGCATCCTCTAGAGATTAGCATTCTGTTGTATTTGAAACATGTTTTAAATACATGTTATTCGATTTTGATGATACTAGATTAACGTATACGTTATTGCTCGTTATAAATAGCTTTCCTTAGGTCATGTTCAGTCACAGACATGTTTCAACATAATAATCGAGCAATAAATCTTTGCTGATTATTCTGTGTATCCGAATGACATGATCCAGGGTAATCAATATTTACCTTTCTATATACATGGAATTTCAACATACTTAATTTAATAGTATTTACAAATACACATGTCTTCGTATTTGGGAACAGGGTTACTTTATCATACATTTTAACATATCATCTAAAATATATTACAGGGGTACTCTCGATCGTTTCGGTTTATCTGTCGAAGAATTTTTTATAGATACCTCATCATCCGAGACTGTAAAACAAGAAAAGAGTTTGGCATTCGGTCAGAGATGTGTGCACCATCGGCCATAAATATAAGAACGTATTTATAAGTATAATTGTTTCATAAATATTATCATTGTTATTATGGAATATCTTCATTACGCATACGTGAAATATTTACATGTACACATATATAAATAAAATATACCTAAAATGCGCAAACATATAGGAGATAGATATACATATAAAACCTAACCTAATATTGACTATAAGGTTATGATTCGTAAATATTACACTTCTCTTTGAAAGAGGGAAATCTTTTGGTTTTATCTATTTGTTTATTTTTTAAAATAAAATGAATCATGGACATTCATATTTTATTAATTATGTATACGAAAGATGATTGTAAACCTATCATATATCCTGCAATAATTCAATGCACGTAGAATCGTCCCTATATATATGACCGATAGAGCGTGTCTATCTCTTAATGGTAAAGTTAAATATTTGTTACTTAGTCGGTCCGAGCAGACATTTACCTTACTAAAACTAATAAAGCTAAGAGCTCAAAGGATCAACTTACTTATTGCATTGCGATTTTCTTCGGTTGTCGTGTATCCAGCGATTGATTCTTTCAAACTCTTTGCTCTGTTTAGCTTCTGATCTTGAATCTCTGGTATCGCAGCGAGCATCACGCTCGTGGAATTTTTTAAACTGCCATATGATTGTTCCAGCTGCTTTATCCTATCGTCGAGTTTCGTGTTCACTGTATGAATATTGTTCACCTGGAACATTTGCAGTCGGTCAGAGGATGCCCATATATGTAGTATCGCATAAAAATTTCATGCACCATGTAGCGTGCATACATACTTGGTCGTTCAACTTTTCAACCGAAGTTAACACAGTAGTCTTCACGCACTCCTGCTGCAGAGATATCACTTTCATTCTAACGAATTGTGACGTCTCCTCAAGCATCATCAACGTTTCCTTTGAAAATATCTTCTCGTTAGTCGTTGTTCAATTTAAACTACAAAATTGTAAGTTAAATTTTATATTTACATGATCTTTTTTCTGATCCTCCGCAACCCACTGTACCGCCCTTGACAAAGTTTCATTGATACGTGTCAAATTATTCGTTAAGCGTAAAATAGCCGCGTCCAACTCGTCAGTCTTTATTTTTGTCTCGTTAGTTGCCACTGTCTGCGGCTTCTGCGTTATGTTGGACAACTCCGATACGGTATTCTGCAACCCAAGAAGATACAAAATTATTCTCCCGGAATCTACGTTCATCGCAGAAGCATCGTTTGGTAACCGTTTCGTTCATTGACCTTGATACTGCTGATATTCTGCTGCATAGTAGTTTGAGCGCTTTGCACCCTCGCGTTGGACTCTTTCAACGTCTGCACGGTGGCATTTAAGTCTTGTATTTGACTACCAAACGATAACACGCTACTTGAAAGCGATTTCAAGTTCGTCGGTATGTTGGCCAATTCTGGGGCAGCTTTAAACCAATCGTTCACACGGTGTAGATCACGTTGGATAACGGCTAACTGGAAATCGAATCAATGTCCTAAGAATGGATCGTTTTCTAAGAGAAATACTTCACGGAGATGGGCAAATTTTTATTTAAATAATAAATAACAAATGATTGTTTCCTCTTTTAATTAAACTTGAAATAATAAATATTTTTTTTTTTATCGAAATAGTGCCCAACTCTGATACTTTACAGGGCACTTCTGAGTTTCGTAGACAAATTACGCGAGGTGTTACGCAACGGTGTTAAGTCGTAAGTAACTCTACGCCAGTGCGTATAAGAAAATATGAGATTGTAAACTTATTTTTTAAGTTTAATGCGAGTCCCACCACGTTTGTCTTAAAACCAAAAGTCCTCTGTGCTGCATGAAATTATCCATAGAGTTTTACCTGTGTCGTAAAATTATTAATTTGAAGCTTGAAATCGGACAAATGGGAGAAAATAATTGTTTGGTTGTTCTGGAGATCTCTCGATAGAGAGTGGCATTTCTGCAGAGCATCCGGAACACCTTCGCTACCGGCGATCACTGCAACGTACAAATAAACAAAATTGCTTACAATACGTCGCAACACGTGACACGGAACTTTTCAATCGATTTAATCAAAAATAGACACACACATACGAGAACCGTTTTCGAATCGTATACTATAAACTGTGATCTCCGTTCAAGCCGTTTTTAAATTCGAAGATTGCGCGCGCATTCGAATAGGCGATTCTCTGGTAGTGAACGGCGGTGAATTTATCTTATCGCACTTACAGAAACTCACGTTCAAAGTATGATACACGATAAACAAAACGTTAAAAGAACGTGTTCTTGAAACTACGGTAGCATTCTCCAACGATAATATCAGGATTAAAGATCGTTTACGTCGAACCGGTGACACTTTCAATTTGAACATCAAGTAATTACAGAGACAAAGATTTTTTAATTACCCGTAGGAAATTATATTGCGATACCGCACCACTACAGTCGTGCTATTATGCTATACTACGACCGTACTATACTATAGATACACCAATACACCACCATCTGCAATTTTATACTATATTGCAATCGCCGAAGTGTACCATCATGCCACTATATTATAGTTGCACAGCGATTTCAAGCCACTGTACCACGATCGCGTAACTATACTGTCCTACGTCATGCAACTATACTATAGTTAACGCTACTGATATTGCTATGGTACGCGATACGATACTTGTTTCGTATCGACGAAATCAGAAACGTTGGCGCAATGATTGTTCTCAAATAGTCGACCATCACTGACTCCAACCATTCTCATTATCGAGAGCTCAGTTCACAATAATTGAGCGTCTCGTTGAGATCTTACTAGAATAGCACACGTAATCTAATATTTGTCAACACGACTACCAACTCGAGATCTTACTCCGCAAGCGTATTACAATGCGGTAATCGCTGCATTACAAGCAGATTACGTAGCATCGTGCTATCGGAGCGATCTTACGAGTATTTACGAGCCATGGAGTAACATAACCGGCTAAAGAGACAAAGAGCGCTTCGCGCGCGCATTTATACTCGTGCGCGCGGCGTTTCCTATTCTGGAACTTATAACGAGGGATTCGGTTACGTTCTTTTCTCATCGAGGTCAAGCGAGCGTGATTCAACTAATTTTGTGTCTAATTTTTGTTCCGCTGATCGTGCCGCGAACACGTTTCACCGATGTCAATACCTTGGTCCAGTTCAGTCCGAAGAGCAGTGAGTTGCTGACGAACATCGATGAACAGCCAAATTAAACTAGCGGTTGCTAATACAGAGACACAAGCCAGAAAGGCACTACAAGCTTTAAAAAATCCGGGACAAGCTCGACTTCGTCTGCCTCTGCATTTGCGGCCATTTCTAGTCGATATATTCCAGTATTCCGATCGTTCATCGCTGCTATCTGATAGTAACTCCTAGAAATTTAGGTAAAATAAATACTGACTTTTCTCGTACGACGTTCAAGAAATTATCTCTACGGCGGGTAATTTAGTTTTAAAACGTGTCTCGATCGCCACTTATTCAATTGCAACACACGAAACGGTCTCCCCCGGTTGAAATAGAAACACTTCGTCTTAATAAAATAATTTCATAACAATCGGGTATCGTTCGAATGGATTTTCACTTAGTTTATTATTCGGATAAAATCTGATGAAAAAATTGAGAAAGAATCGCATAAAAGGAAATATCGAAAGATAAAAGAAACGATTAGGTGAGCCGAAGAACTATTTGCTTGGATGGAAGGTGTTTCCCGTTCTTTGCGATAGATGGCACTTTATCAAACGTTTTAACTTCAAACACGTACAGATAACCTAATAGCTGACATTTTATCCCTCGAAAAAAGTACGAATGTTGATTGCTGTCATTTAGTATTAGTTTGAATTTGTTTGAAGAGAGAAAAAAGAAAAGAAAAAAAAAAAAAAACGAGACGAGATTTTTGTCCAACACAACAAATGGCACAATTTCTGCTAATTAATAAAGATCGTTCTCGTAAACTCAATGGAGCGCAACTTGACTTATAATACACCACTTTAACGTCCACAATACAGTGATTGCTGATTTCAACTGACAATTTTTACAACCGGTTTCCAGTAACGGAATCGGCCCCTCCACTGTTTATGCTTCGATAAGAGTGAGAACGATAAATATATAATACGTTACAAATGAAATTTGATATATTTATCACCATGTATCTTCATAGTAATGTTATCGATCGATTTGAGAGGATTATCCGATGTAAGTGATAACAAATATGATTTTATTTGGACCAGTTGATAATTGTACGTAATATGTAATTTTTCAAACATAATTCGATTAAAACATAATTAAAAATATCTATATTAGGTCAAACCGCACTAATCTATTAGTAATGAATATTTAACGACAGGTATAAAAGTTTCATTTCCATTCTGGTCTCAGCTCGAAATCAAAATCACTGCTCTGCTTTTACGTGAATCGGTGATCCCGATTTTATCACTTGGAAGCAGAAATGATTGTGCTTTAATGCGTCAAGATTACAGAAGCATTTACGAGCGTGCGTCTCACACGTTAGGAATTAAATAATAAACGTTGTGCTCCACGAGAACAAATGGAAAAAAAAATAGAAAACATACGAAGCGGTAAACAGAACCTAGGCAAAAACGTGTATTTCTCCAAATGGTGTTGTTAATCATAGTTAGACGTATTTACATCCTCGATGGAAAGTTACAGGATGCTTAACAATTTCAACAAATTTTGATTATATAATGTAATGTAAATTATTGGAACTATCTTGCTTTATTCTTGCATATATTCACGAATATATGTACAGTATTAGCTAAGTACAAAAAAAAGAAAATATTTCGTTGTGCAAAAGTTTTTAATCGTGAGAAACGTATTTGAATCGTTGAAAACGTTTGAAAAAGTTTTTCTTCTTCGATCGTCTGAACCACGATAGGCATAGGAATATTTTATCTTCATTTGACTTGTATAAACACTTGTAACCGTAGTTTAATGTTTTCAGACTCTTACTTTAGAACCTCGATCGATTCAAAGTTTTAGACAAAACCAATTTGACTTCCATATTCTTGAATGCACAATGAATGCACACGAGAACAAAAGAATTAAGTGTGGCAAAATGTTCTGAAATTATCATCTTCTCAGGAGAGAGCTACTTTATAAGGGAAATTTAAACAAAAAATAAGAATTTCTAAAAGTGCCATGGATTATACATTAGAACACTTTATATTCGCAAGTAGTTTTTAATTAAAAAAATTATCAGGGAGGCAAAGAAAAGAAAAAAGCAACCGAGGATCATTTTCATAAAACATTAAACAAACGCAATAAAAGAGAAACTGCCCCATTACTTAATTTTGGATATTTAAATATTAAATTTGAAAAAAAAAAAGAAAAATTTTGTATATCAAGACAGCCTTTACTTTTCTAAACAACACTGTATATTTTTGATATCACATAATTGTAATTGACATCAAGATGAATTGAACGACCTACGATAATATAACCTTGAGATGACCTTGAATTAAACACCTCGAGTTCAATTGATAAAAACGCTCATAAAAGGAAAATTGTTCTATTTCAATTTGCGTATTGAAAATAACACTACGGCTTCTAAACCAACAAGTTTATTATAGAAAAATTTGTCTACTGTGTAAATTTAACAACAAAGTATTCCATGTGCTATAACGATAAATCGTACAATTTTAAATAATGTAGCTAGTGTTCGAAGAACAATAAACAACAGTCAAGAAACAACAAACAGTCATTACTCCTGTGCGTACCCTATTATCTATCCAGTCGTAATTTCATGCGTATTTTTATGACTTATTGTATCAGAGTGACTAAGCTTTCAAAGCAAGGATTCCGTGACGCGTAAACTATCCCGAATTAATGTAAAAAAAAACACAAAATACGATATATTTGCACTAAAAGAAAGAGATTCGCGAATAGAATTTTTTCTTTCGTAGGAACTTTTCATTGCCATGAAAAATTATTGTTTCGATGTGATAAATTTTCTGCGAAAAGTATTGGGTTGTTCGGAATGTGATTTCGTTTTCCAAAATGGAGAATATATAATTTAATAATATGTTTATACACTCTAAAAAAATCGTGTTTCATTTTCACCAAAAAAAAAAAAAAAAAAAAAAAAAACGAAATAACTTTCCGAACAACCAAATATCATAGTAACAATTGTACGAAACTTGTTACAAGTGAAGACAAACGTCGATAACGATGCTATGTTGGTATAAACCTTCAAATTAATTTGCATGCGTCTATTCAACAAGTTGCGAACAAACTGAACGTGTCGATTAAAAGTTGTAGCACATAGAACATCTTTGTTCATACCATTACAAAAAGATACAAGTATCACCCATTCAAAATGACACTAATTCGGTAACTACTTGATACTGATAGACCCCGATGAGACGATTCACATTTCTTGTACGCCTACCTACTATTTATTTATTTAAGAAAATTCTGAAGTATTAATGAAACTTTTATGGACCCACGAATGAACTATTATAAACAACGGTGTTTTTAATCGTAAAAATCAATGTTATTAGTTTGAGAAAAATTTGGAGCGAACACGAGAACGTAACTTTTAAGTTAAAATTAGTATGAATTGTTGGTACGACATTTTAAACAACTACACAATCAAGCCATAATTCATTGAAGGAAATTTAACAAATCTACAATATCTTTTTGGAAGAAACACTCTTAGGCTTATTGGTAAACATTTCTCGTAACATTAAAAACGATATTCATGCCATGTGACCATAATGCCCGCATAGTTGGTGAATATCTCAATTCTAAATTTAGAAATAATTGAATAGGAACACATGGCCAATTCCTTGGTCACCGTATTCTCCAGATATGTCCCCTATGAGGTTTCGTTTGTGGGTATATCTACAGTTTCAGTAAATTATTTACAAAAAATCAAATAAAAATACTCAAGAATTCCGAGAACGTATGTAACACGCATGTAACAACATAAATCGAAATTCGGGGCAATGTATCGCAGAACATGAACTGCAATTCGAATACGAGCTATAATACTAGATTGTTCGATAAGTTTTGTCGTTTTTTCCATTGTAAAAAGATACTCTGACACTTGAACTTCGAACAACTTTAAATATACGAACGAGTCGACGGATCTACACGAAACTTCGCAAATGTTCATCGAACGGTAATACCATCTTTAGAAAAATAAAACGACGAACCTAATAGTGACATTTCTTATCGAACGACAAAACTTACCGAGCAAGCTATTATGTCACAAATTTAATTTATTTCGTGAACCGTTTACACATATTGTTCACGCTTATAAGTTTTGTTATAAGTTTCGTCGTTATTATTACCATTGATTTTTATTTATCTAAGATAGCAATTTACTTGTGTTTAGTAAATGCTTACATTTACCTTACGAATACTTATCGAAAGTTACATTGTTTCAAATTGTATGATTCATCCGTTATAACACATGCGATATCGTTGAATCTACATAATAAATTTATCAGTTGAACAAATAGTGTTATTTCCAATACGAAAGTTGAAAGAAAACAATTTTCTATTTACGAACGTTTTTATCGCACGAATTCCAATTTCTCGATTACAGGTCATCTCAAAATCATGGTGTCGTAAATCGTTGAATTTGTTGTCTCGACGATGTCAAAGATATGTTACGTCGTTTAAAAAAGTTAACGGAACTTCTTCGTTGGAAAGAAAAAAAGAAAAAAATTGTTTCAAATTTAATATCTAAATGTACAGCTGACCGAAAATTGTCAAACTCTCGTTCGAAACATTCTTTTAATCAGATTAATCGCTTCTTTCACAGAATTCCCATTAAAGGTTCAGTACACTTTTCGAAATAAAACGATCGACGAAAGCTCAAACAAACTCCCCCTCCCCCTTCTATTATTACACGTATTATTATTCTCATTTTCTCGTTCGAATAATTTCGTTTCCCTACTTTGTAACACCTTAGTGTTTCTCTTCTTTTTTGTCAAAGAGAATCGAATTGTTCGCGCTTGAGAACTCTGCTTGGTTTTCTCACCCCAAGTTGCGCCGTGAGCCAAAAGAAAAAGAAGAGAGAAAAAAAAAAAGAAAAAAACCGCTGATTTAAGGACTCTCGGTTAGAACGAGGTGTGCATCTCCTCGTACTCGCGGTTCAATCGATACGGATACATACTTGGGAGCTACGTTTTCCAGAACTCCGGCGGGAGACAGTGTGCGGAGGCGCGAGGGCATCGAGCTCCTTCCGTTTCTTCATTTTCTTCGTCGGCTGACGAAGCGGCACCGTCACCGCCACCGAGTTCATCTCAAGTAACACCGAACCACCTATCTTCGCGAACGGCGCCGCTTCAGCTTTCGCGCGTAACCTTCAAAGGTCCCCGTGTTCAACCCCCTAACACGGTACACTGTCGCGGACCGTTCGAGCCCCCCCTGTACCCGGCTGGATCATTTCCGTGCTCGAGACAGGGCCACTTCTTTCGTCCCCGTCACCTAGATATAACGATGTCGTCAGACCCCCTCCCCCCGTCAGTCAACGATTTCCACGGCTACACTTCATCGTTTCTTCACATGGTTCCGCTCCTATATGCCCAAACACTATTAGACGACCCCCGGCCAAGCTGTCTCGCGCAATCGTTGCTTCTGGAAACAGTCGTCGACGTTTGAAGATTTCCCGCCTTTTTTTTAGAGAGGCTTTCTAAACCCGAAGAAGCTTCGTGAACGGTAAAGTGTAACGATGCTTTAATGTAACGTGATTACAGAGATAGGAAAGTGAATTAAGATGACGATGAATCGTGCTACGATTCTAAAACAGGGGACATTGTTTTTCTAGAGGAAAAGAAAAAAAAGATTCCAACGTTTGAAAATTTACCCGCCTTCTTTGAGGGGGTTCTAGTTTACGAGCGAGCAGGCGACCCAATGATTCGATGGAGCGTATCTATGAGGGTAATTAAATGAATTAAGATTACGAATCGCGAGAGATGACCATGAGTTGAATTGTGATCCAAAAAATGGAGACGGTTGCTTTTGGAAACAACTTTCGACACCTGAAGGTTTTTCCCGCTTTTTTGGGGGGTTCTGGTTTATACGGTACAGTTTATCAACAGATGAAGCGGATTAAATGAAATAACACAAAAATACCCTGGCAAGAGGTTATATCCCGAATACGTACAAGTACGATACAATATTTTTAAGGCTACAATAATACTTCTCTGGTTAGAGCGTCGTGTCGACATTGCGGATCAATAAAATTTTGGTCACGTGACAAGCTCTATTTACACACAACTTTATAGATCGCATTATAGTCGAGGAGGAATCGTAACGATGCGAGGGACGCGATACTTCAGTAGAGTGTGTCTATAATAAAGGGTCTGCTTAGTTCGAAAGGTAAAAATATCGGTTTTTTTTCTTATACAATCTTAAAAGCATTTTTGGAAAGCTTGTGGACAATATTTTCTGATCTTGCTACGTCATACTAGGTCGTAATGTACGTCAACCATCATGGTGATACCTAGACTTTAAATTCTTTCATCTCCAAGCTTTAGTTATCCTGCACGCGAATTCTAATATTTAACAATTACTCGACAATCTGAAGAGATTGACCTTACATTGAATTATCGTAATTGCCCGATCACGCATACAACGTGTACGAGTTTCGTTGCCTTTTTTTAAACCTGATCCCAGTTTACACTCTAACGAAGTCCAATAGTTCTACTTCGATGGTCAGTACTCTAAGCAATATTCGTAACGAAATTGTGTACAACGTGCAAATATGAATTGACACTGCACAGCCAACACTCAAATTCAATATGGTGTGTACGATACAATCCTAATCTTCGATCCACTTTAGCTGCACATTAATAACACGTTTGAACGCAAGTAAGAAATACGATTTTAAATAATGTTTATTTATTATTGCATTTCTTTGAATATAATTACGTTATCTTGCTGTGTGCGATCACCTTGAAAGAACCATGTCCTAAAAAAATTATGGTCGAAAACCTTTAAATAGATGAAATTCTAAATCTCTTTATATTGTTAGAATAACGAAATGATAATAATTCAAAATAAAAAAGATGGTAGTATAAGAAATATACTTCGCTAATAGTTTGCATATCCATCGTCCATCAAACGTATTTATAACTTCAAACAGACGATGTGGTAATGATTCATATAAATAACAAATGTACAGGGTGTGCAACAGATTCCCATATAAATTTTGCTAGTATATTTTATGACTAAAGATAAGACAAGAATGTTATATGTTTTGTTAAAGAATGATTAACTCTTTATTTGTCAGTGACGAATCAACTTTTATATAGGTGAATACACATTTGTTATGTAAACAATAATATTGTTATTGCAAAGTTTATTTAAAATACTTGGTATTGCAAAGTTTATTTAATATACTTGTCGTTACAAAGTTTATTTAAAATACTTGGTATTGCAAAGTTCATTTAAAATACTTGTTATTGCAAAGTTTATTTAATATACTTGTCGTTGCAAAGTTTATTCAAAATACTTGTTACTGCAAAGTTTATTTAATATACTTGTCGTTGCAAAGTTTATTTTAATATACTTGTCGTTGCAAAGTTTATTTAAAATACTTGTTATTTCAAAGTTTATTTAATATACTTGTTATTGTAAAGTCTATTTAAAATACTTGTTATCGCAAAATTTATTTAAAATTGTTATTTCCAATAATAAGATACGCGTATCTGTTATTTCAGATAATGAAATACCTGTAATGTTGAATAACAAGGTATCTGTTATTTCAAGTAAATCGATACTTTAATTATTTCCAAGTATCGTTGTACGACATAAGAAATTGAAATGATATCTCGAATAGTAATTTTTTGCTTCCGTTTCAAATAAAATTTGCCGATGTCTGTTCGTCCGTACGAATAGAGTTCAAAGGAACGTGTCCTTCAACATCGCCAAAAAGAGGTCGCAGAAAACAAAGGGTTGGATAAGCGGTGACGGCTGGAATCGCCCTGCACGACACACAACAGCGAGACAGATAGTGAAAAAATGGGAACAAACGCCGATAACGGGGCCAGTACGATTGTACCGATTTAAGTGTATTGGCTGGAGCCGTTCAAGGCAGTTGACGCCATGTTTAGATAAGGGAGGTTGGACGAAGCATTATACTTCACGTTACAGGGTGATCCGTATATCATGATCGTCCAAAATATAATTTTAAATAACCGTTATTTTGGAAAATTATTTACATGGATCGATTCACTTTCGAGGAGCTGACTAAAAGTTAAAAAAAAAGAAATTTGATTATAAATATTCAAAATAGATTTCAAGGTCACCTTCCCTTTTTTCAACGAAACATGCTATTTTCATTCATATAATCATGCAACCGACTCAAAGAGTTATTTAATGACATTTCAGTAATAACATGTTACAGTGACCTTGAGCTTGGAAGCAAATTTTAAAAAACGTACCATGTCAGAAATGATATGCAAAATGTTTGCCATCGACTACAAGATACTTGTTACGGCTTTGAATAAATAAAAATTTAATTCTGCTAATGGTTTTGTCACTAATCGCATTCCCCTCACTCGAGCTATAAATGAATGACACGTCGGTTCTTTCTTGTTGAATGTGCAACATTTTCAACAGTTTTGCTCAATACTGCCAAGGAATGTTTGCAATGGAATTATAATTGTGAAACAGATTATGATATTTAAACCGTTTTCTCACCTAACCACGTAAGGGAAAGAATTATCACTCAACAGTCACTTACATGTTGAGTTAAATGTTTAAGTCATTGTATCGTTTAAACGCGAATATAATTTTTTTTTAAATCGAGAAAGGAGCCTTTCTTTCACCTAAAAATTGGGACTAAAAAAATTGAGATTTAACAGTCAATTACAAGTCAAATCTTTGAATCATTATATTACTTAAAAAAAAAAAAAGAGAGAGTAAAATCCTTCTTCTAAATAACACCAATCAAAAAATTATCGGCAGAAAGATTTAATTCAGTATACAGACGACCATCAAATGAGAATTTTTTCGATTATATCGCAATCGCATTATTTTGGTGGGTGGAACCTTAAACTTGAATCAGAAGGTCGTATATCACGTTGCATTTTCGTCATTCCAATGCCAATGATAAACATCATAAACATTCATAAAAATCGTATGCATTGTGATAAATACTCGTTAATTAACCTTGAGCCTTAGCAACAAAGATACATTTTGTTTGTATTTATTCGTTTAATGTTTCAGGTAAAGCGCGATTTCCTGTTAGTAGATATTGAATATGAGTACTTATATGGAAGGTCATTTTAACATTTATTTTCAATCATCTACGAGATTACGCAAAGTTACCGTATTTCGTTTTAAAAAAAAAGTAATGGCCGCTTTAAAATCTATCCACAAAATCGACTCTTAAGGAAAATGACTTTTCATTACCTTACAAGACACTCGAAACCGAAT
This sequence comes from Ptiloglossa arizonensis, assembly GCF_051014685.1. Taxonomy (NCBI): domain Eukaryota; kingdom Metazoa; phylum Arthropoda; class Insecta; order Hymenoptera; family Colletidae; genus Ptiloglossa; species Ptiloglossa arizonensis. The sequence goes on along the minus strand of NC_135048.1, from coordinate 7,756,771 downwards.
TAATTCGTGTGAACAATTTTTTGAGAATAATAATTATTTACGATTATACTTTAAGCGATCGTGATATACAGACCACCCTGTATAGCTGACGTTGGGATGATCGAAGTAATATCGCAAATGGAAGTCAGAAAGGAGCACGATGGATACTGAATCGATGAGCCAAGAACGAAGGAAAAGAACTGATCGCTCGAGGTCTATTTCGAACAATTTCGAAAGAATCGTTTTGTCGTGTAGATGACATGCAAATACGGACCTGTTAGCGACGGTCAGAATTACGAAACACTGAGCTCACTAATCACGATCGAGACTCGACGAAGAGCTATGTACGTTGAGATCGCGTCGCGAACCGAGCATCGCCACGAAATGCCTAACACTGGGCTTCTTATCATCGTCTGCTCGTTACCTGACAGCGTTTACGGGTAACACGCGTTAACGCGCGAGCGCGAGCGCGTACGCGTTGTTACACGCGCAAGCAGCGCTTTTGTGTGGACCTTACGTGCACGATTCAGAGATATATAAATTGAGTGCGCGTGACCGCGTGACTGGCAAAGTGTACCAGTGTATCCGCAGCAAACAATGTTTAACGTTCAATCCATGCACAGAGAGACGAAACGCGCGCGGAGTAACCTCTAGCCAAAGATTAAACGAAACGGAAATTCTCAAATACAAATGTTTGATTTCATCATTTTCGTCTGGGATGCTACGATAGCACGTTGCCCCAAGTAATTAGAGAATCGCTCTCTGGAAAGACTTAATTCGCTGACTGAGGTTATGATGCAGACTTGGCTGTTTACTCGAATAAATTTTCTTCCAGGTTACTAATTATGTGGATATTATATTACTTCTGTTTCATCGTACATAACACACCGCACAATCACCACACGCACTCCACACAATTATCGTATAAACATCACGTTAGTACCGCATGCGTACTATAAAAACACGCTAGTACCACATAGCATTGCACGGGGGCCACATTCGTGTCACATAAACACGGAAGTACCGCATAGGTATCATACAAGTATCAGATACGTTCGTGATTAAATTGTAACAAGAAATTTCTTGAAATAAATTTCGGGAGAATTTATATCGATAACTTATATATTATACTTGTTGTTTCCAATGTAAATTTATTTGTTATTTGCAAATAAATCGTCATTTCAAAATCAATGTAACGCGTTATTTGTAAAGGGGCTTTAAGCCCGTAAATAAAGAAAATAAATAAATAAATAAATAAATAAAAAATATTTACGTTGCACACCTATTCGAAATCAAATATATTCAACCCTATTTATACGAGATCTGCAGAGGGTACACTAAATTGCTTAAATATGTGTCCTCGATGAAATAACAATGAAATATTGTATTAATTAACCTTTCATTGCGTGATTCACACGTTGCGCCTCGAAAGTTAATTTTCTTAAACTCTAAGACCCTCGTTCAATTAATCTGTTTCCTAGACTCGAGTAAATGAAACAATTAATTGAATTTGACGTTGAATATTCGAAGTTAATCGAATACTGAAAAAACAAATTGAAATGGAAGTTTGTATGTTGTAAAAAAAGAAAAAAAAATAGTACTATGTTAAATATAGTTTAACTTTAATTTTAGTTTAGTTTAACTTTTAATTTAGTTTAATTTTATCTAAATTGCTTCGTAAAAGTGATTCCTTAATTGTTATGAATAACTATTAACCCAGAACCCAATATTTGTGGTCATACAGTCGTGGAAAGATAACGTACATATGCATGTAGATACAATATTTGATCGCTTGTATCTTAAACTGCGACGTTTTCCAAACAATATACGAATGACAAAACAATGAAGAAAGAGGATTTCACGCGTTGGAGCCAATACGACGCTAGGAAGTGATAAGATATCGTCACTGAAAACAATGAGAAATCCGCAAGAACTGATTCCACGAACGTTGAGCGTACAATATCGAACAGGTCCGATAAAAATTTTCATTAAACGAAGAAAATGTAACGTTCGTTCATCGACGTAAAGTAGTGTTTACTAACCTTCCACTGTCGAATAATTCTCTCGTAATCTCTAGTACAAGATTATCAGTTGCTCGTAAGAATATAGAAAAAAGAATGGGTTCGCCAGAACACAAAAACGAGAAATTGCGACTCGGTGTTTTATTCGTTACACTCGCGACAAGCACGTTCAAACGATGTTTTCGTAATCGTAACGTAATCTGCGACGGAAATGGATAGCTGGATTACCACGTTCGTCGCCATTAATCGCAACTTTCGTTGTCCGACGTTTACTACATGCAACGCGAGGCCGTGCGTATTCAACCTTCAAGACATTCTAGGCTTCAAAATAATAACAAAAGGGGTACACCGTCGAACGAAGATTCGTAGCATATAGTACTATACATTTGTTTTTTTTTTCCTCACTGAAGAAACTTCTATTTTCGGAGACACTATTTACTTCGTTGAAGAGGATCTATTGTTGAAAGTTCTGTCTTTTATCGATGAGGATCTATTGTCAAGGATTCTATCTTTTATCGAAGAGGGTTCTATTGTCAAAGGTTCTATTTCCCGCTAAAAAAGGCTTCCATAGTTTCCTTTTTTCTTTGTTTAAAACAGACCGTACTTTGAAAGGTTCTATTTTTAATTAAAGAAGATTATTCTTTCAAGAGTTATTTGTTTTTTGTTTAGAATTTACCGGCTTTTATTTGCGTAACCACGATGTATTAATTATTTTAAATAATCAGTTCACATTTGATTACAGTCCACACTAATTCGTGACACTTTTTCTGTTGTCTTTAACATCGTCATAATTTTCATACCAAAATTTAGGTATGTAATTGCCTCCGTTTTGAAATCTTTAATCAATTGTTCTTATTTTTGCTGTTTTAGTAGATTGTGTGACTCGAATAAAATACACAATTGAAGAACTAAACGATACCGTACATTCATTATGCAGATAAATGGTAATTTACATAGAGGTAGATACTAATAAATTGCAATTATCCATATCTGTCTGCAAAATGGTCTGTCGTTAGTAGTGTTATTAAATTTCATACAGGGTGTCTCTAAGTAAGTAGTATATGAAAAATTTTTCTCCTTATGTTTTCATCGTGATCTCAAGATCATTATTTTTCATATGTGATACTATATTTATATTGTAGTAAAATAAAAGCACAAAAAAAGACACACACAGCAAAGTCAACAGATTAATTTGAAATTTGACTTTTAAACACATTTGCAAAATAGTCACTTATTTCGATACAAAATTCGAATTAATTAATAACATAATTTTTAATTACTTTTCTTAAGATTCGGTTAGAATCTTAAGAGTTTGTAAGTAAGTTTTTGTTTGCATACTAAATGTAGAACAAGTAGAACAGGTACAGCCTTCTGTTAAAAAAGAATATAAAGTGTCCTTGAGACGACTTTCAAAGTGTAAAAAAAATTTTTCTTCGAATTCAATTCTACAAAAAAATCGGTAAATGTTTCGCGTAACAATTATGTAAAGACACCCAGTATAAACCTTCACGGTTCCTTAGATGCATAAGTCGCTACTTTCCGTGACTTTTTTGTTATCTTGTTCGACAAGTGAACATAGTAAATGGATTATTAATTCTAATAAACCTTCAACAGTTTCCACACAAACAGAACAGTTAAGTTTCTTCTTTCGTGTAGGATAATTGCAAAAACGCTTAGTACAATCTAGTTGAAAGATCTCTTCCGATAATTTCAAAATAACCGATAATAACAGAAATCTATAGAAAACAAAAATTCGGTATGTTTTGTATTCATGAGTACACGAAAATCGAGTGGAAGAGGCCTAACTAGAAGAAGAAGATTATAAAAAAAGAGATTGATGCCTAAACATGACTAAACACAAGATCTAAGAATATATCAGCTCATTTCGCAAATCTTTACGTATGTATTTTCCTGCACGATCTTTTCGTCCAACGTAAACGTACGCGAACATAAACCCTATCTGTTCGAACCACAAGAAGACCGTCAATTCTTTATATTTAGCCTTCCACTAGTCGTTGATGTAAGTTTGACTAAGAATATCGATATTTTTTAACTAAAATTGAACCTACAGAAAATTCAAGAACGAGGTAGCTTGATCTCGGAATTTTATGAAGAACAAACCACTATAAATATCAACACAGTTTACGATAATACACATTGCATATTTCTAAACTAAGACAACTTTTTTAGACGAAAGCAAATGATTGATGTTTTCGCGTACGTGTACATATTTTCCTTGAATTTACTTAAACAAAACGAAAAATAGAAAAACATAGACTTATGGGAAACATTCAACCAAAAGAATAGACGTTGAATTTCCGGAATTTTTATTCCCAATTATTTACCATGCGCGCGTTGTAATGTCATGTTTACACGAGACACGTCACGAATGATCACCAACGTCGGATGATGGTTGCGGGAAAAAGAGTCAAAAACGAACTGCTCAACGTACGAGAGTAACCCCTTTCGTATTGCCACCCCCTCGCGCCGGTCACGTCGGACAAGAGTTTTCGTACGTCACTGCATTAGAGACACTTTTATGTGCTCGCTCAGAAGACACAGACGATTGGGAATCGATGGTGACTTGAATAAAAACCGTGCACACCTGTCGCCTGACGAACAGTTTCAGCACCGACGACTGTCTTCGTGCATGCGGAACTTGACCTACGTGGAGGATAAATTATAGAGCGATTGCGATCGATGTTCCTTTCGAGGACGACGCGAACGACGTACACGCGATGTTTCGGTCCGTAACAGCAATGCAACGGATAGAATTCACTCTCAAGGTGCACGATCGGTGTAACACATTATCCATCCGATCGCAGAATTATTACGAAGAAAACGAACTACAAACACCAACTGAAGAACGCAGACACCGCCTCCGCTTTTACTGCGTACCACTCGCGGCGTGCGCCAGATATCGACTGAACGAGGGTTGGTACGTGGCCACGACTCGCGACCTATCTACTAGGGGTTCCTACGATAACAATTCACCGCGCATAGGGAATTTCGAATTGATACGAGAACAAAAGAAAAACGAAGGTATGAACAGTTACCGATTAATAATGATAAGCTTCGAATACTATAGATAATGTGCTAGTGTTGATAAATCGAAGTGAAATTTAGACACTAATGAGACCCTTAAATGTGCTTAGAATGTAGAAAAGTACGCAGAATAAACAGTGTTCTGAATATATGAAATATACACTTAGAAAGATTGTAGTGATACAACAGAAAAAGAACGAGTAAAAAATTATGAAATTAGTAACAAATATCAAAAAGCTTCAAATATTATAGACAACGCAAGCTATCGATAATGTCGCACAAGTGTCGATAAACTAAAGCGAATTTCTGAATACCGATAATGTCAAAGATTCACGTAGATTGTAGAAAAAATACAAATAAAAAAAATATTTTGAATTTAAAAAATAAATGTGGTTAGAGAAATTCTAGTATTTCAGTGGAATATTGATAAGTAGCGATAAGCTTCGATAATAGTCGATAACGTGCACACCGATAATATCGATCAAATGAACTAAATATAAACCTTTCTTGAAATAAAATTAAATTAGATAAAAGTTGATCACAGTTTACGTCCACGTTATATTTCACGCTAATTACTAATATTAGTATCGAAGTTTTTCTATAATTATCGATAAATTATCAATATAGAATCGATAATTATTAGCAACATTTATTTTTTATATTTGGCCGCAAATGAAGTGGTCGTATTTCAGAGATATACAGATTGGTATATTAAAATACCTTAACCACATTTCCGCATTTACACACGAAAGATTCGAATTATTTTGTAATGAACGACGATCTAAATTTATAACGCTGTTGAAAAGAGTAAAAATAGGCATTTGCATTGGAGATTCAAGGATATTGTACCTATTTTGGTTTAATCGTCTAAAGTATAGATTAATATAACGCGACTAGTTTTTTTTTAGCCAAGTAACAGTCTCTTATTTCATATAATAATATATTTCCTACAATAATGCAATAGTAATGTGTAATATATTATATATCTAGTATTCGTGTAAATGCTCGATTTAATATTATATGTAGGTCAGAATTAAACACAGCGATTAATTAACATTCTATAAATTTCTAAGGATAATTCAAGAAAGGATAGTACAAAATATACCGCATAGCTTGCAAATTTCTATTGTGTTTGCTCAAGTATTGTCAGCAAAAATAATGAAAAAATATAATATTTTTAAAAAGCACAAAGCACTCAAAGTAAAACCAACAAAAAGAAAAGCATCAACAAACGAATTTTAGTGATATTATTTCACAACAATGGTTGATATAAATATTCTTCATTAATGTCTTCCAATTTATCAATACGTTCCGAGTTTCTTTGTTCTTTAAATTTGTCTCGTTATTAGTTCCAGAATAAAAGCAGCGTAAAGCAACTTTTAACATACATTTAAGATTTTTTTAAACAAATAGTAATAAATAGTATTAGAATTTTCAATATCCATTGTCGCAAGCGAAGTAAAAATAGCAATTTATCTTAATAATATGCATAAAAAATAACTTATTTACCTGATTTTATAGAAATATCCATTTTTTTAATTTCCCCATATAAAATAACAGCCAGCCAAGATAAAGCTATAAGCCAGAATGTAATTAAAACTGCTGCCAACCACAAAGATATAATTCTCATATCAGACTTGCCGCATCCGCAAGAGTAGGTCTGCTTTATTTTAACTGTATTGCCTCTTCTGTGTTTCCTGTAACGTAAAACGATTTTTATAAGTGATACAAATACGATAACACTGATATATGAACAATTAATAATTCATTTTTTCTTACCGTTTAACTTTTTTCTTCTTAGGTGTAAATACTAAGTCTGATACGTCTGTATCGCTGTCCGACAGCAAATCAAGAAGGTTTATAGTTTCTTTATTGTTTGAATTATTCATCTTTACTAGAGACGCATAGCACGGGTCATGAAATTGACAGACTGATGCTAAATCGTATTGATGGCCAGTTTAATAACATAACCTCGCTATTTGACTTGCCAGTCATCAAGAGAACTACTTCGTGATAACTGTTTAATATTCACACTAATTTCTTTAACTACGTACTGCGTGTACTGATTAAACGTTTTGCATAATTCTCACATATTATTGTCTTGGTACAGCTGCGACTAAACGACCTTCCTGTTCACATCTTCCGCAACATAACCTGTACTCATGCATTCTTACGCAGCACGCTTTCTTTTCGCACTTCCTGACATCTAACGGGGAAACGAATGAGTGATGAATGAATCGAAAAAAAGATATATTGTTTATCTTTATATGTTATCCATTACAAGATTTATAGTAAATATACTCATTCTGTAATCAATTGTTTCGTAAACATTAACGTATTTTCTTTTTGAGTTCAAAGTTGAATGTAAACAAAATTTACATATGTGAGTCCAGTAAGATATATCGTAAATACGTACAATTACAAGATTTGTAGTAAATGCAGTCATTCTGTAATCAGTTATTGTTTTGTGAACATTAACATATTTTTGTTTTGAGTTTTAAATTCGGTTTACTTTAAGCTTTGAACTCAATGTATGTGTATTCGTATATGTAAGTTCAGTAAAATACAAAAAATACATCATAAATACGTACCATTACAAGATTCATAATAAATGTATTCATTTTGTAATCAATTGTTTTGAAAACATTTCCTTTTTAAATTCAAAGCTATAAGTAAATAAAATTCGTATATATCGTAGATTCTATAATTCTATGATTTTCTTCAAAAAAAAAACATTAATGTGTATATATAGTGTGTTCAAAAAGATTAAGGTCAAACTTATACTACGTGTTATTGAGGTCGCATAGTTGAAAAAAGTTCATATAAATATATATCCGAAAATACTTTATTAAAAAGATATAAGCGTTCAAATATATTTGTGATTTATTGTGACACTATTCGAAAATTCCTCGTTCTGAAAGAATGCACGCTTCTATTTATCAAACTAACGATTACCGAACTTTATAATAATTCGGAAAATATGTACGTGTTAATTGTAATCGTAAAAATAAAATCATAATGAGAACGTATATTGTGCGACTAAATGTTCAATAGATGTTAGAACGGCTGATAGTAAAAATCTTGAAACCACAGACCAGAACGTGTAAACAATCAGTCATTGAGAATTATAATACGTATACGATACTGCACAACGTATTGTAATACAAGGTTTTTCCGTAAATCTTTGAACACGTCTTTTTAATAAAACTTTTTCAGACATATGTTTATATGAGTCTTTTCTTATCTATTTGGCCTCAGTAACATATAGTATAAGTTTGGCCATAACTTTTTTGGACACCTTGTATATATATGTATATGTCTTGTTTGTCCATCTGTAAACCATCCATTAAACAAACAATTAAAGAAAACGATAAACTTATCAGTTCTCACAATTGGCAACGATAAATAATTTGTCGATCGATATCAACAAATTTATCACGAAGTTATCGGAAAAATAACTTTCATTTAGTAACAAACACATCGTAACAAAATCAAGGAAAAAAAATTGCATTTCTTATATTTATAATTCTTAATACATATACTAACATTAAAGGGTATACTTTTTGAATTCCTTTTCATTTAATGTAGGTAGAACACTGTGTATAATATCCAGACATAATTCCTCATTGTACAGGTTCATTGCGTTGTTAAGTTCATTCTTGCATTTTACTGAAAACAAAACAATTCTAAACAATGATAGTATAGTAAGAAAAAAAAAGAAATATAAGAATGCTGTTAGATCTAAAGCATTTATTTACAATCAATCACGAAAATCTACGTACATCGTATAAATTAATAATATCATCTAAAATTCCTTGACTATCAAAATTATTTGTCAGTTAAAGTTAAAAATACTTTCAGAAGATAACAATACTGTCAAACTAATTTACAATATCCAGAAAGTATGTACAAAATACTATGCGAATAAAATGTACGTACAAACATGACAATTGTATTGGAGGTCACTGAAATTGTTTTCGTTAATATATAATTATTTTTTACTGACTTTTAAACATAATAGTGTACATTCTCAGTATACTTCGCTTTTCTATACCATATTAGGTGGATGTACGTCTCGTGGAGGACGTTTAGGGTTATATCGGAGACCTCAGGCTCGTTGAGTCGAAAGAATAGTCCTTCTAATGTATTAATTAGCGTGCACCGCACGTTACAATGCTTTCCATTGGAGACGGCATCGCATCCGGTAGAAGTTCGGTCAAAAACGATTTACGTGTACCGCATATGATTCGCTGAAAATTTATAAAAAACCGTGTCGTTAATCTTTATTTTAATTTCACATAGTGAACTTTGCTTCTTCCAACGTAAAATAATTTCCATTTCTCCGGATTCCGGACAAATCTGAATTGAAAATAAATTAAATGGCGATTAATTAACAATCGAGTCTTCATCCTAATAATAAATGGTTAACGATCATTAATCAATATTCTATGTCACGTAAGTAATCGAGATTTCGTTAACATTACGTCATCAGAATCAAACATTATATACAATTGTATTATTGATGAGATACGCGTTACGTTTGTAATTTGTTTCATATTGTTGTTCTATCCTTTATTGTTCAACTCTTTCAGGAAAGAAACATACATGTACGTGACAGTTTAATATCAATCATTTTGTAATGTATAATATGCAGCATATAACTTTATTTTTAATAAACCTCTAAAGAATGTAATCTAAAGGCGTAAGATCAGATCTGAGTGAAGCTTCTCCTCCCTTTAGTGTATGGGGGGGGGGGGGGAGCACAACAGTAATATGCATGATCCAAAAGTCCTTCCATATCTTTATAATATGAACAAAATGATATCTTCACTTTGCTATCCCTAATACTTTCCAAGTGTACATTCGCACACGTTATGTATACAGATATCCTCATGAAACTATATAATGAACTTTTCTAATGTATTTTACGCAATACATTTACAATTTATCTGTAACTTGGAAAAAAAATTATTAAATATTATAAACCAACCGAAATAAGGTAATCCGTGAAAGTTGATCCACAAAAATAAACGAAGCACTGGTATCGCTAGAACCGGAAGACCGTATCGCTCGCGTTCTGTGCCACGGTCAGGAGTTTACTATTATAATTACGACGATTTAGTGTTGACGAGGTAGACGTTACCGGTATCACAGAGCTGTTCAGTAACGAAATTTCTTATCTCTCAAGTACTTTTACTTCTTGATCATTTCCTTCTACCGCCGCTTGGACAGGCGTGCAAACGTCGACACAGTTGCTCAAACAAACAACAAGGATATCGCAATTTGCCAAGCAAAGCTCGCGCCGATATCCAGACGTTCGGTTGGCTGGATGTGACACAGCCGAATTGTGAAAAACATCAGCTATGCCGACATCTTGCCTTCGAGGCGTCCAGTTGAAACAATGCGAACTCTGAAAATAATTAATAATCCTGGTGGTAGTAAACAGTATCGATCCAAAATTAATGATACATAGGAACAATCCACAGGCTGGTTCTAGAAACTAGGGCAAGCTGTAATTCTTTTCTAAGTATAGGTACAACAAATTTAATCTTGCTATCTTTTGATAATATAATCTTTTTTGTGTAAACTATATATTCTTCCTTTACATACATTCTTTTTATCACTTTGCATTGATATTCAAAATGTTATAATTTCAGCAGGTTCCACCATATCCACATTCCACCGATCTTTAAAAATTGTTTTCCTCTTTCTCCCGTATCAATATTTTACACCTTTCCCAGAATAGAAGTTACAGCTTTTCGTCCCTGTGTCTAGAATCACACTGTACGTTAAAAATTCTTCTTATTCGTCACAGAATCATTCACTCTGGTTAACAAATCTCGATCTCTTCCTTTCCACGGTCTCGAAGAGCTACGAGTAACCAACTAAGTAAATGGTATTATCATTGCGTTCTCGAAATCCACGATCGCGATAAAAAGATTCGTAGTAATGAGCAAAGGAATGCCAGTGTTTGTGATTGCGACTCTAGAAACGGGTCGAAAGACCTCCACGACCGAATAAATAATTCGTGAAACTGTAATGGTTCGAACGACGTTGTCTTACTCACTCGATCTTCGTTATTCGCACGGTAACTGCCATCAAAGTATCGTAAATGTCGGCCCGAATTAGCGTTTTCTAACGAAGTCACACAATACCATCCGAAAAGAAGATTTAATACACGGTATGCTCGAACGTTGTTCGCGGCGCCAGCGATCGTCGTCGTGGGGACGAAGAGGACGAAGAGGACGGATAGAAAGTCCGCGAGATCGACGCGTAATTCGAGAGACACCTGCACGAGGTTGGAGGCTCGCCAAATAACTGATAGCGTGGGCGTCGCGGCTTCGAAGACGTCGAGGAACGACGCCGGATGTGGAGAAGAGCAAGAGCCTAGCCACTCGAGAGGGGAAAGGCTCCCTTCTTGTTCCATTGGTCGGGGGGGCACCGATGCGTTCGCTTCTTCCCTCTTCTTGGCGCCTTTCTGTTGTTCCCGATCCGCGTATTGCCGATTTTAACGCGTTACCACCTTCCGGTCGAAGCCAAGGCGTTAATAAAAATATTTCTATCTATTGCGCGCACGCTAATGACCGGACCACGCTGATCTCACTCCCAGAAGTATCTCGAGTTCGTGCGATAATAGTCCCATCGCGATTTATTTATTTATTATATACAAGGTGTATAGTGTGGAAGTCACACTCAGCGGATTACAGGATATACTATAAAAACAACGAGGAGTGTTCGTATGATGTAAACCTGTGCTCTGACCGACCTTGTTCCCAAGTTATAGACATTCCTCTACTCTACATGATTTTATGCATGTATGGCGTATGCGAATACGAAAAATATGTGCTATAAATATACGTAGAATGTATGCACATAGGTAGACAGAGATATTATGTGTACCGATTAATATTAGGTGTCTCAGCCTCTTTAAAAGAAATTTAATGTTTATTTGCAAATCGTTTAATTAAACTTTTCAGCTGTTATACATTTTGGGCCATTTCTCAGATAGCTGGCGAATTTTCTCAAGAGAGAAATATAGCGATTTCGAGTAAATGAAATTGACAATGCCTTTGTTAATGTCTTTTAGTGTTTTTAAGTGCGTATCCGTTAAATATTATTGAAGCGATCGAAAGAAATGGTAGTCGAAAGGAGCTAGGAGCTCTCTCACCACAATTAATCTTGGTTTCCGCGGTATTTTTTTTAATTGAAATTCGAAAAGTATACATCGTGTCCAATCTGTGTTTCTGGGACACCATCGTATTTATTATTATTTTTTAACATTGTGTCGGTTATAGAGTCGGGTTCTACCATTTTAAAATTAGTCTTAACACTTATATGCATACTTTAATACCTTAACGTGACGGGAAAATAGTTTAACTTAAATAAATACTGCGGTTAAATTAATTTAAAAGACGAGAATTAATTTGTACACCTAACATTAATATTATTGTATAAATTTATAAAATATATTTTGTATACTTTTTGCATATGCTCCACGATCTATTAATCGCCAACTGAGTTAGTATTCTATTAAACCGTTTGTATGCAATAAAAGCTTGACTTACTGCTTGTAGAAAACAGTTTATTACAAATTGAAGTCTGCTCGTGTATTTGACGTTTCAACTAATTTATTTTAATCATTTTCGTAAATAATATAAAATATTAATAATAAAATACAAAATGGTAAATATAAAAGAATAAATGTGTGTAGTACAAAGTTATACAAATTATATGTATTGAGTATTAGGTATAGAAAATATAAAAGATCAATTTCGAAAATACTCGGGACGTGTGTTAATTGAAAAAAAATGTCACGGTTGTATACATGAAGGTAGTAATTTAGGGGCAAAAACTTGTTCTTTAATCTGAAATACTGTAAATATTTAGTAATTAATAAAATTTAAAAAAAAAAGTACTATTCATTTATTTATTCATTATTTTTAACAATTTTTTTTAGTAATCCTGTACGTATTGTAAATCATCTTCAGTGATACAAAATATCTTCATTTATTAACAACGAAATTAAACTTCATTAAGAAAGAGAACATACAGAGAGAGATTTTTTGTCTAACAGGTTATTTAACCTTGGTCAAAATGTATTGTTCAACAAATTAATTTTAGTAGCTGAAATTAGTTCTTTTTATTTTTAAATTTGTACAAAGGTAAGGCCATTTAAAGTTTGTCTCGTGCCTCGCATTTTCAAAATCGATTATCTCGAAAATCACTTGCAATCTGACAATTGGACAGAAACAGCTTCAAAAATGCCCCTGAGAGTCGTAATATCGACGAAATTCTTGCAAGAAATGTTTTGTACGAAAAATTTCACGTTTCTCACTGTTCACTTCTCTCGATGGTATCAATCGTAACCGTGTGACAGAGAATTGAAGAGTTCTCGATCTGCATCTTCTAATAATCGAGTCATTCGTCATGATGTCTTACCTGATCGAAATACGGGCTAAAAATCGAAACACCGGGCTACAGGTGACCGTGCACCTGACGGAACTTTCTCAGAATCCTCGAGAATCGGCGCGAGCGCGCTGCGTGCTCCGCGAGGAATAGCGCGCCAAGCTGCCGGAAGCTCGACCGAAAAGTTCGTGGCGAGTCTCCTAAAGGTTGGACAAAAACGTACTCACAGAGATGTAGAAAGCGTTCGAGGCAGGAGGCCTGGGCACGCTCGGAGAATCCCCTGGAGTCTCCGTGACTTCCGGTTCTCGGTAGCGCGCGCGTGCGCCCGACGGTGACCGGATATGGCGAAGAACCGACTGACCAAATCGCTCGACGGAGAGCCGCCGCTTCGTGTCGCGAGCTTTTCATGCGGATCACGCGTTCCCCTGTACCAAATACCAACCTCGGACCGGTGACATCATACTCTCGTCGTTGTACGTATACCTGCGTGTACGTGCGCGCAGGTAAACGGTGAACACGCGTTACCTAGCTTCGCTAGTATCGTTGTTTTCTACGCGAACTGCCCGACCCTTTCCAACGTCGCACTCGGTGATCGATACAGCGTCGGTCATCGATGACACCGTAACGAATCGATTCTTTAAGTGCTATTCAAAGTTTTTCTCAACGATTCACGCGATTCGATAACTCGATTATCCACGTTTACCTTACTCGATTAACACTCGATTTGACCTTACTCGATACAAGCTTCATTGGATAATAAAATGTATCAAGATATCTTTACCGATCGTTAGCCACACTATTTACAATTATTCAAACTTGACACGAAACGTGTTTAGACAAAAATTACTCTTTCGATTAAAAAATGCTAATATTCTTGATCACGAGCGGGTACAAACAATATACACGTAGTAATTTATTACCGACGTTTATTCGCTGATATAACACAGTCGATCATAGTTTATCGTTAAAATTATGAATATTCATTTACAATTTTAACGATTACCTCCATGTCGCAGTATTTAAAATAACTTTAGAACTAATCGTAAACGTATGTGTCGTCTACGATTAGTTAAAGAAGTTAACTATTGTGTTGATATTATCGTTCTATTGATCATTTCTTCATCGATGGAAATCGATTGTACCGACTATCGTTTCTATCGTTACTTGCAAGCTGTCATATTTGTATCGAAAAATCTTCGACTTGTTACCGGCTGCGAGTTACAAATCGTGAAATTTTAATCGAAAACGAATCGAGAGTGAATCGTTGCCGTGACTGTAACGAGTATCTCGGACTCGAATCATTTTTACCGGAGAAAATCGAATCAAAGTCCGCGAAATATTTGCGATCGAGAATGTCCTGCAGAGGGCAGAGAAATGATCAGGCTCGTGAACCGAAAGAAGATGCGGAGATAAAAGGAAAAGGTAAAAGCGAAGAATTAGTAGGCAGAGCGAGGAACGATCGCGGAGAAAGTCCTCGCAGGGTTTGGTGATCCGCGAGCTACCGTTTTCCTTCTGTTCTTCGACGACGCGTTCACGTGACGAGCCATCGGCAGAGGAAGGAGAAAAAAACCCATGGAGGAATAATCGATCGGTAAGCGAAACACGTACGCGTGGATGCATATATAAGACCGTAGAACGGCGTAGTACTTACACGAAGAAGCGAAAGGAACGGACGCGTATGCACGTGCGTGCGCACCGTCCATCCGGTTCTGGATATTTGGATGCCTAAGTTTGTTCTGTTGGGAAAAATGGACCAACGGAAGCATGAACCACACGCGAACGTCGAATATTTTCTGCGGGAGAGCTCGAAAGGGTGAGTCATCTCACTTGACCACCTTTAATGATAATAATACATTCGTGACACCGCGTAAAAAAAAACAAAAAAAAAGAAGTATATTCGCTGCTGTGCGTCAAGTTGAATCTGTAAACGAATAAATCACTTAACCCTTTCTAAGTTGGTGATACCATTTGTCATGGTGTTATACGTTTTACGTTTATACATTGAAATACAAGCGCCTAGATTATTACATTGGAAAACTTCATAAATTTGTTGTTACCTTAACGCGTGATCTGTGTGTACAACAAATTTGCAAACTGTCAATATTATATACAAAAAATTTAATACCGATTTAACAATAAAATGACTGTCTCTGAAAAAGTTAGGGACGTGCAAAGACGACTTAATCTTTAACAGAAAAACGCAAAAATGTCGAGTACGACTTTGCGATGAGAATAAAAAGAAAAAAAAAAACGCAAACGGCGCGTGCACCTTTTTTCGCGAGGGTGTAATTATTAAATATTCGTTTTAAGTGCAATTATTGAACTCGACACAGTTAACGAGTTAAATGAAACATTCAGAAGGTCATCGAAATACCGAGACAGAGCGTTAACGCGGCTCAGTGATGTAAGTTACTGTTACATCAGGTAATTTAAGGTGGCCAAGTGACTCACCCTGTTTTATAAATCAAAGTCATGGCTGCCACCCTTTGAGAAAGGGAGGAGAGGAAGGAAAGGCGTAACGAAGCAGGAATCTCGCGAGAAGTAGGCCGTGCAAATGAGGTAGTCTGTCGAGCAGCTCTGCAACGAAAGGAGCCTGTGCTAATTGAAGAACAAACAGGCACAGTTCAACGCGGAGATTAGTCTAAAAGAATCTCAGTCGTGACGAAATTTAATATCGCGATGCCACGACTGGACAAAATGGTACGTACGGCCGTGGAATCGTTTTCAAAAGAGTACTCGTGATTTCACGTTCGAAGATTATTATTGAAAAAATCCTACGATCTTGAAATTTCACTTGTAACTGGATCACAAATCACGTTCATTGAAATCGGGAACGAATAAACGATCACAATTCCGTTGAACGCTGTTGCTGATTCTGATGAAACATTAATAAACACGATTGATTGATAATTGCCTTCTAGGGAACGGCTGGACAAGCGCCCTACCAAGTACAGTGATCATTAAAAATAATAATTAACTCCAGTTGAGAAGCAAGCGATAACCAGTCACACCTGTTAGCCGCACGGGCAACGAGCTGTTTTACAACCGATTCATAATTACATGACACCTTAATTTACAAGCTCCCGATGCAATTAACGTCCCGATGATTAGATACGTTAAAACTGTCACGCTAATACAAAGGGGCTCCAAAACGCCACTCAAAGTGATTAGAGGGTCACAGGCATATAGTAAGCCATTTTGTCGGTCTATCAGGTATCCGATACTTGCTCAAAATAATTACAAGATCGGACAACAATAACTTCAAATTCACACATGCTCTTCGATGGTTTACAAATTGATAGCAGTACGAATAACAGGTATTGGGATGTTCTCTCGTTAGAAGCTTCTAATTAACTAGTTAAAATCAAAAGCAGTCAGTTTTCGTCATGTTTCACTATCAAATTACTAATCGGTTAAGTTTGATTCGCAAATCTTCACAATCATCAATTTGTCGCGTTTTATGATACTAAGAATATTATAAGAGCGAAACGAACCCTGTGAAATTACTTCGGTTTCAAATTTTTCTGAGCAATATTTAGGGTAGTAAGTTGAGATGCATGTAAAGATACTTATTTTAGATATGTGTAAAATTAGTATTTGAATAAATATCAATTGAAATACTTACTATTTTAAACGAACTTCGATATAACGTAGTTATCGTATACGTAATAAATAAGTATTTACCCGCTTAAGCATTTATTCCTCATTTGCGAATAAAAACCTAATGATTTTTTAACAAAGCATTTAATATTTCTCTCTTATTTGTAGCGATGTAATATGTTAGCAAATTTTGTATGAGAATCTATTGAACACCTTGTGTATTTGTAATTTGTACAAATCATTACCACATCGTGTATTTTAAGTTTTATATACGTATGATGGTCGATGGATACGCAAAATATCAATGAAGTATGTTTATTGTACTAATTTCATTTTTACATATACGGTATACAGTGTAAAACAACAAACAACAGTGCTGTAAGCTTCTGTAAACATTTTCTTTAGTGGAAAATCAAAATAACGTCAGATAAACTATATATATCTTCATAAACTAGAAAAAATAAGCAAATTCATAATGTATTGTAAAAGAAGTTACAAAAATAGTACAGTGCACTTTATTCAAGCCTCAACTATATATTTCGAAAATTATATGATATTCAAATATATTATAATACCAGTAAAGTAATAATTATCTGAATGTCTCCTAAATAAGATATTAAATATTTAACAAGTCAACCTCACAATATTTCTTCTATCACTGATATTCTTTCCTTTGGGGTATTCGATCTCAAGATTTATTTCATCAGTGTACCAATATGAAAAAATTCTCATTACCTGTTCATTTTTCCAAATTTTCCGGCCAACTAGTCCAATTTCACAAAGTGTGGCATCACTTCGCTTTAACTACTCATCCGAAGAACCTCAGAGCATCTGGGGTGTCTTGCCAGTGTCCACGACGGTTGTTAATATTTCCTATGGTTTTTCAGAAATTTCTAATAACCGGTACCGATAATTTCCATTAAGATAATTGCGAAAGCGCGACGCCTAATGAGACTAAAAGAAGAAAAAAGGGGTACTGTTTCAGTTATGTGGTCGAGACTTCTTATCTGGATAATATCAGCGCGGCCTGTCGTTATCGTGGAACCGTGACTGATATCATTCTCGATCACGTCTTGCGGTTTATCGCGGCGCGTTCTAAAGTCGACACGTTTCCCGCTCGCAAATGTCAAAACGTCGGCCACTTTACGGAGAACGTACCTCGAGCGTTGGGTGCCACGACCCGTTTACAGATCAGTGTCACGACACGAAAGCCACGGCTCGCTTTAACCAGGAAATCGGTCTCGTCTTACAGGATGCCAGTGCGTCAATATTGACACATTTCTTACGAAACACAGCGACAGAGTGAGAGAGAAAGAACAATCGGATATTCGACCTATCCTCGATCATACAATAACCGGACATTAGGGTACCATTAAGTCTGCATAGAGTTTACCGTGCCGTGACAGGCAGGTTCCCAAATTATTTAGTCCCAATTATGATATGTGTTCCCTGTCCGCTTTCTCTGCTTAAAAATTTACATTTTTTGTTTAATTGGAAACGCTGAATGACTTATCTTTTTCACGATTGTAGAATCTTTTGTTATTTAAAAAATTTTACAATACCTAAAAGGGATAATAAATGGATGGTCGAAGATTGCTTGAAAAACAAACATTTTTAACGATCTTCATTAGTTAGTTATTTTCATTATGGTTGTAAGAAACATATTAAAAGTAAATGTACGTAACTTCTTTAAATATTCGATTTATTATCACGTGACCGATCAAGAATAACCTCTTAACCTTAAATAGCGGCAAAATGATTTTCGACTCGAGATCTAAGATTCACTAAAGTGCCGTCATGAATCTCGAGTATTAAATTCTTTTTTAAATGTTGTTTCTAGCATTATGCGATTTTAAAAATCACTATTTTGTATTTTAAACTTTCCTTCGTAGCAGCTGCATTTCGAAAAGAAGCGACATTTGACAAAAATTCAATCTCGTAGAAGAGTTCACGGACTATTTTGATATTTTATTATACTGTCATGAATTACTTTATTTTTAATATTCTTAACAATGTAACGCGTTTTACTACTTAGAAAGATATACAAAAAGAAAAGGATATTATGGCGATGGAAAAGTTGTCCTTTTTATACTCGGAATGCCCTATTTATGTCAAAGTTTAATTCAATTCGATAATAGGATTCTCCCGTTGTCGACGTAATCAACTGCGCTTCGGAAACAGGAAATTGATTCGATCGATCAATGAACAGCGCCAAATGGTGAGTGACTAATGCATACTATGACTGTAATCCCAATAATTCCCAGTATTTAAGACAAATTGTGTTATCGGTATACTTCTAAAATTAGATTCGAATTTTATTTACTTAAACTAATTTCACCAACAGAAATGTTCACACATAATGATTTAATTAATAGTATAGGAAATAATTGAGAGAAAAAATTCAATTCTCGACTCTTTTATTTATCATTCGTATTAACGATTTTACGCGTTTAATAACAAACATTAAATAAGAATAACATACAAACAGGATTATACTAACTAAATAAACTCATCAATAAAAACTCGAGCACAATAACATTTTACTCACTAAAAATCTGTCTTCATGCATGTATAAACAAGATATAAATGAGAATCATATAATAAAAAACTTAATTTATATTTGGATTCTTAAGATTGTGCAGCATTAAGTAGAATCTAATAACAATTGTGCAATGAAAGTTGCATAATTAGTATGTTTAACAATACGCATAAAATATGTGATAGTGTTATAAAAGAATTCAGTCAACAAAATATTATATAATTGTAAGTAAATCACAATGAATTGAATGTATGAATAAAAATTTAAAGTTAACTAGTAACTAGTAAGAGAATTTTTAATGAAATTTGAATTCAAATCTATAAAATTTAATCAATTATTTATATTACCCTCTATTAATATTATAGAATTACTTGTGGTTACATAATTGGCTATCAATATTGGCAAAATTTTCTTACAATTAGACTCAAATATGTAGCGTTTTGATAAATAGTTCAACTAAATTGCATTTTCTTTAAAGTTGCATTTTAATTAGAGATATCTACTTAAATAATTAAAGTTGTCCGTTATTAATATACTGCAAAGATTGAATCACATATCATTAATTGATAAATTGTAGTAAGTATTGCATACATTCATTAACATCAGGAGATCAGTTTCCTTACCACACAGCCATAAAAAAAAACTGATTCTCCTTTTATATAAATACATATTTAACATAAGATTAACAAGAACACTAACAATTTAACAATTCAAGCTTTTGCTTCAAATTTATAAAATATATACGTGCACATTAAATAAGTGCACTCCATATACTCTTTAATATGGAGATAACAAGATAAAAAGACAACCATCATATGACGATATTTCAAGAACCTATACACTTTTATAACTCTCTTATAACTCTTTTATAACTCTATCTATTACAGATTAATTGGTGTGTAATAATTATTACTTTTTCAGCATTTAAAAATTAAACGTAGCTGTAATTATTCTAAGGCATACAATTGATATGCTACATCATAATGTATCTCTACAATAGATAACTGTAGTTAGTGAAATCTGAATTTTATGGAATAAATGTTTTTCCCAATACTTCTGTACCTTTACGTTGAAAGCAACGTCTTATGACTACTCCAAAAATGTATCTATACCAATAATGTACTAGTAAAAAATTTATATAAATAGAATGACAAACGTCTCATTCTTCAATATTTTCATTTAATATTGATCGATGTACCTTATTGTATTGCAATTGCAAGAAATTAGCATGTAATATAGGATTACCCTAGGTCTTTAAGCTTGTAGATCGTATTGTTATTTGTATGGCTTTGAAACGTATTGAGAACCATACTAGTACAGCGCCATTTTAATTAGGCACTGACTATTTTGATGCAAATGCATTCAATATAGAATAATTATTCGATGTCACGTGTTAAAATTGCCAAGAAGTATATGTTGCTGTCCATGAAGTGACAACTGTCCAAGATGGAAATTGTGCCAAAAATCGTTTAAATCTCAAAGATTTTTTATGTTCACCGTGCAAAAAATGACCACCCAATGCTATTGATAAGCACGGAGTCTTTTGCATAGTCGACACCTATATAAATAAGATATTATATGCAACATATGAAAATTGTAATCAATTGTTTTATCTGTGACACTTACATTCAGTTCTAGGGAAAATGTGTAAGGAACACAGTCAGATGCACAGGAATAATAAACAAAATAGGTTTCCCTATTGTTCCATTTAGGTCCTTGTAAGGCTTTACCTTCTAAAATAGACCATTTTTCTAAATGAACACCCTTGTATGGAGATAAAATTATGCTTATATGATCAGGACCTAAGGAGAACATTGTTGTATAGTTTTTAATTGACACTTAAGATGTGTACAATACATATTCTTTAGAAAATTACCTGTAACATTGAACGTAAAGCTGACAGTGTTTTGTCTTGTAGATTTTGAAATAAGATCGAGCTTTGCTGGGGTAGTAATAAGTGGTGCAGGACCTGGAATCCAACTTGTTTTCCTGTTGGAAGCATTTCTATGATGTATTTTAATTAAATTTTTCTGTTTTTAAAACATTTAATACTGACTACAATACTTACCATAAGAAGGTTGTAACTGGCATGAAATATGGTAGACCGCAATACAGCTCTTGTTCACAATCCTTCACTGTTGGTGTTGCAGCTCCCATTTCAGGAACCATAGCTTCCACACTGTGTGGACTATTCATATCTAAATCTGCTATCCAATATCCAGTTCCAGAATACCGTACGTTACCATGAACATCGTAATATTGTCTTTGTGTGTGCTACAAATTTAATACTTACTTAATATTATAAAAATTCCATAAAATTTATAAAAGATTATTTCTTAAAAAATTGATTACCGCGATCATGAATCGTTCTGGCGCCAATGATGACAAATCACCACTGTAGGGAAAACCGAGGGGAGTTAAAATTAACACAGCCATAGTTATTAAAAATATTCCAAGTAATACACTTAAAACTCGTTCTGCATTTTTAATTAAAAGTACAACTGGTAACTGAAAGAAAATTTTATACATTATAAAAATACATTGTTTTTCTGTTTTTTTATAGTCACTTTCATAGTTTACCGTGAAACTAAGTAACAGGCAAAATAGTATAGATAATGTGTTAGCCATAACAACTTCTGAATTTATACTGCTGCCAGATCGTCCCATTATAGGAATGAAAAGATAAAGAGCTCCAATCACTAGATAAAATGATTGCACATAAGGTAAAAACATTGTAGCTAAATAATAGAAGAGCCATTTCCAGCCTAAAAGAAAAATGATTTTGAAATAATACTTTACTTTATAGTACTGTTAGCAATATTAAGAAAATAATAATAAATAGTAATTATACCTCTCCATTTATTGAAGAAATTATATCGAAGTAAATTTCCAAGTGTAGGAAATACAACCCAGTGTAGTGGTATAAAACCAGATCTTATTTCAAACACAACACAATAGAAGAGAATTGACATCCATATCATAAAATATGCATCACAGTATATTTGATATAAAATCCATGTAGACTTAACTTTCTACAAAGTATAAATAAATATTCGGTAAACTTTAATATAATTGATACAAATTGCAATTACCTACCTTCCTCTGATGTGATCCAATGTACAAGAAGAACATCATTGACACAAAAATTGTTGGGCATACATACAGGAAAAATAACCATGCTGGTCTTGCATACCAGCTCATAACTTTTCCAAGCTTGGTAAGAACAAGTGCAATTAATGTGCACGAAAATATACACACCAACCACGATACAATTATAGCACCAGTACACAGTAATAAGTGCTCTAAGTATACTGACCTCTTTACATCTGAATTAGGGTTTATAAAATTTAATCTTTATTACAATTATATAACACTATTTGAACGTAACAATGTTTCTATAAACATTGTATGTAAATAAGATTTTACTAATAATACATACATACCTTTCCGCGCACTTTGTGTATTTAAATATATAGAATATGCACCAGCAATTATGCTAACGATATTAATTATACGTGCCACATATTGCGGCCATCTAATAACAAATGTACCTAAAAAGTCAAAGAACACAAGATTCCCTGAATTGTCTCTAATTGCTGCTTCTGATAAATAATTATCTAACACTATTCCTTGCAATAAAGCAAGCATATTATCTCCAGTTCTCTGTAAAGATCCTAATGGTATTTGATCAATATTATCAAATTTTGTATGGTACACATAACCATTAGTTGCCCAAGCAAAATCAAGACCTATCAATTTTAAAAACTTCAATTACAAATGAATTTTTTAATAATGTAAAAAAGTAGATTAATTCAAATGTAAATAAAATACCAGAAACATTTCCAAAATCTCTGAATATTCGAAAATCAGTGTCACCAGGTACAATACCACTTTCAAATATGTCTTGAGCTAAGGACGATGCATAAGGATACGGAACAGTCTTAGCATACACCTGTTAAAGGAAAAAATAACATAAAGTGGTAATGCATAACAAAATTGTCTGGTAAATATAAAGAAACAAAGATGATTTAATAATACCTGAAGCATCCAAGAACTATCAGGTCCAGCCTGGAATAATAATTCACGGCCACCTGCACCACAGGCTTCAAAATTTATAAAAGCACGTACTTCTTTAGCCCAAGGATGTTGTGTTATAAAGCCATGGGAAGCCTATAAAACAAAATTACAAATTATAAGTCACATATAATTTTCTTTTTGGATTACTTAAAAAATATAATAAATCATTTGTTACTCTTATTTCTCTTTCAATATTTAACATAATTATACCTGTAATAAATTTTCCTCAGCGCCATTAAACAAAAATATAATACTATGCTTCAACAATTTTGAACTATGAGCAATTACACGTATAATTTCTAACATCACAGCACAACCTGCTCCATCATCAGATCCACCTATAATAAAAAATCATATAATAAATTTGTTTATTTAAACAACTTATTGAAAGTATAATATTTGCTGCTGTGATTATTACCAGGACTATCAGGGAAAGTATCAAAGTGACAATTTAACAGCAAACTACTTTGTGTAGGCCTTTGTGGACCAATTTTAACAATGACATTTTGAACATTTCTATAAACATTTGTCATTCCATCGAGAAATTTTAATGGAAAAACTCCACTGTGCTTAGTTACATCAATTAGAATCTTATGATTCTCATTGGCATCCTTAATTATATTATCAATAATATTTCTTAAATATTTAATAGCCAGCACTTCATTTTCATAGCTTCCAACAATTCGTGGGCCAATGGATGTAAGATTTACAAGATGATTATATGCTCTTTCTGCTATGAATCTTCCTGGATATAGTCCCTCTTTATTTATTGTTAATGGTTCAGGTAACTTCTTTTCAAATGCAATTATGACAATGGATACAAAAAGGAAAAACGTAAACAGAAAAAGTAAATGTTGCGTTTCATTCGGCAGTGTGTCTTTTTTCTTAGCAGAAGTTTTGTCCTCATACAATACATCACCAAAAGATCTTTTTGTGACATGTTGACGTAATCTGATTCCATCTCTCTAAAAATATATTACCAATATATAAAGAAAGAAGTTATATAAATTGTAATAATTGAAAAAGAATCTTACCATTTTCTAAATTAGACGATAAAAGGCACTTCAATAAATAATGAAACGTTTAGATTTGAGTTAAATTAAAGACAAGGACACAATGTTCAGCTTCATGTGGTGCATTGGGACGTATACAGCAAACTACACCTTCTATGAATGAAACTTCCCAAGTTTTTCGATTTGTTATGTAAAATGAATAAAATAATACACTATTTTTTATTTGTCTTTTTAAAGTGTCTTCGATCAAAGATAATATTCCAGTTCTTCGGATAGGTTAAGACAACGGTGAACCGTCTCAAAGACAATTAATATCAAATATTAATTTGGTAAAAATAACATTTAAATGAGAATTATGTCCAGCGTTCGTTGTTTCTATTTCTTATTTAATAGTTACAATTATTCGTTATCTATTTTAGGTTCTCTTTTACATAATCCCAAGCTACATTTGTGCCTTACTGTGATTAGATAAGTGTATCACATTTTTTGAATAAATTCTACAAAAAAATGAACTTTAAACCTCTATGTATGTTTGAATGTAGTTTTGAAGAAAAATTGGTAGAAATGGAATATTTATTATGATAAGATTGCAGAATAGAGGATCGTTCAGAGGAGTAATCGAAACTTCCGAAAAATGTTAGGATATTTCACCACTATGAATGAAAAGTGCTGTATCGTGATCGTAAATGTATTTTTATTATCAATACTACCAATGAATTTTAGAAAAACATTTGCAGCGTCATATCATTAACTATTTTCAAGGTTTTCAATGAAGAATTTCAATTATTAACAATACAAATCAGATACGCATATTTCATTCGTTTTAAAAAATAATAAAAAGGTAATGATTAAAAACATATAAGAAAGATTAATTGCCAACAAAAACAATATTCTTTTCAATTTAAACGAATTATTTACCAATTTTTTTATACATTTGAATTTATAATTTCAATGCATTTCAAATTTTTTTAAACAGAAAACGAATATAAATGAAACGATGCAGATACAATCATTTACTGCCATCTGTAGGGGAGAGTTTTAAAGGAGCTACAAAATTTGCTCGTTCAACGATAAGGTTTTTTTGTATTATAATGGTAGGTGGCTGGGTTCCATAACCAACAGACGACTAAGTCTAGCAGACGGCGCATAGCTAGCGTCGTTCGCGAGCGCTCGAGACTGCGTTTGAAATTGAATATCGTAGAACGCCAAAAGACACGTTTTCCGTGAACAAAAGCTGCCGTCTTTTATAAATTGTGTGTAAACCTGTCAAAATGGATCCCGAAGCATTCCTGGATATGGCTAATCAAGTCATTAAATTGAAAATGTTCCCGTACTTCGACATCGCACACTCTGTTCTCTGTGCACTACACGTCAGAGAAGATTTAGGACCCGGTAAGCCCAAGCCTACCCGACCAATTCTAAATTTAATCCACCTCGAGCTAGCTTATACCTTTTCTAAGATTATGTTTCGCTCTCAAAAACCTCTTCCTATTTTTCATAATGAAAGAGGTTGTCTGCTTATCTTTATCATTCCAGTAATTTATTACCATTAAAATTTACCCGATTTTGACACACTATCATTTCCTCAAATTTTTCAAGTCATGAAAATACTGCATGCGCTGTTTTATTTTTAATTTCGTTATATTATCAGTATATCAGTTATATTTTCGTATGCGCTATGCTTTTAACTATTTTTATACCGTTCTTTACAAATCGAAAATTTGTTTAATTTTAGGCTGTCGTAAATTGCAAAATTTTTAATTATGTAAATTGAATACTGTTGACACTGAGAAAATTGTGTAAGAATGACACTGTAATTCTTTTCTTTCATAATATTGATGGGTGTGAGAAATGTGAAAATCGTTCGGAATTAGACAACTGTTCTCATATCGTTTTTGGCACAATTATAATAATCTTATTTTGTGGCATTCACTAAAACAACCCAGCTAATCTATTTCAGTATACACCCTTGTAGATAGGCCAGATTTATTCAAAATTTGGTCTGGGTTTCAACTATTACCTTTCATCATTTTTTATATTGTCTACAAATATCTAAAAAAATTGTCTCCAATTTATTGAAAGCAGAAGAATTTACAATATAAACATACACGTGCAATAATAATGTTTCCACATTTAGTTATAAAGTTTCACTTTCAATGACTTCCTTATGCAATAGAGCATAAAGGACAAATCTTTCAACAATTAGAATTATTTTATAGACTTCCTGTATCTTTTACATTACATTGTAAATTTTTTAATTGATAACTTCTCTTATGTAAAACTATACAAAAAAATATTGTGCAATATAAAATTTTATGTTCAATAATTTGTATACATTTTAATATTATAAGTCTATCAAATTCTAAAAGAATTTGCTAGGAAAACATTTTCATGTACGTTGCAACATGGCATTACATTTGTATGTATATGCATAATATAATGTACTTATAAGGATTCCAAGCGATCTACTTGAAACAGCATGACCCCTTGATATTTCATGATGTATTAAATGTTCATGAAACTTTACAAGTAATTCTTTTTTACTTTTTCTTAATATTATTTTTACATAATTTTACACATATACAATTACTTGCATTTTTGTTTAAATATAATAACTAATAATAATTCACTAGCAAAAGTAAAAAAAAGTACAGATTCGTTAAACTGTTTCTGATTCCAAATTCCATAATCTTTTGTGATTTTATATCTTTACAATTTTATCAAATAGGTGCCCAAGCATTTTCTCGGAAACATCCACTGTCATGTTGGCTTTCAACAATGTTGGTAGTATTTGCAAGCGGTATGCTATGCAACGGTCTGTTAGGGGAACCAATTCTTGCACCTTTGAAAAATACACCACAAGTGGTAGTTGCAACCATTGTTTGGTCAGTATATGCTTAATTGCAACAAGGATAATAGTTTTTACGATTACACTTGTAAACATTCTTCTGTTTGCAAGCTGCTTTAATTTAGACCAGTCTAATCAGTTAAAAACTCCAGAACATAAATAAGCATAAATAAAGCATTTCTCACAGCTTTTGGTATAATTGATAACAAATGGTATTTATATATAAAATTAGTTTATTAATTATACAGGTATGTAATATTTTATACTCCATTTGATATTGGATATAAAGTAGCCAAATTTCTACCAGTGAAACTTGTATGTGCTACTCTGAAAGAAATATATAGGTAAGTAAATATTTTTTAGTTGCTGTTTTTTCAGTCCTGTTATTCAAATTTTGTTATATTTCTATCTTTCTTTTATCATTTATAGGTGTAAAAAAGTATATGATGGTGTAACCCATGCAGGAAAACTGTATCCAAATGCATATCTTATCATGATTTTAATTGGAACACTTAAAGGTAAGCTTTACTATTACAAAATTAGAAATGAAAGACTGTCTATAGAAAAATTTATAAGAGTAATATACTCATGTTCATTTACAGGAAATGGTGCAGGCTTTTTAAAATTGTTTGAACGTCTTACACGAGGAGTATGGACCCCAACTGCTATGGAACTTATGCAACCTAGCTTGTAAGTCCAATTCCTTTTCTTTTTTTTTTGTATAAATCATCTCTATAATTGGTATTTCATTGGAGCTATTGATGTAATATATACATTAAGAAAACAACATTTATTACATAATAATTTGTTTTTTTAGCCCTACAAAAGCATCAATGGTTGCGTCTATCATCTTTGTCCTAGATAAAAAGACTGATCTCATTTCTGCACCCCATGCATTAGTTTACTTCGGTATCGTTATTTTCTTCGTATACTTTAAGGTACAAACATATTTTATTCACTTTTTAGCATTATTATTTCTTTCATATTAATTATGTCAAGTATTAATTATGTTTCAGTTGTCGTCCATTTTGCTGGGTATTCACGATCCGTTTGTACCTTTTGAAAATCTGTTTTGCGCGTTGTTCCTCGGAGGAATTTGGGATTCGTTAGCCAAATTGCTGGGCCGAGGCCAAGCTAAAGACGAGAAAGCAGATGCCAAGAAAAAGGACTAAATGTTTGTACATTTTGTGCGTACACCCTTTAATAATACTACGTGCGTATTACGTAATTTTTGTTACAGTACAAAACACAACATTGAAAACATTTATTTCGTTTCTTTTGTCTTTCAACAGGTACATAAAATCTACAAAGAGGTTGATTTTAATATTAGCAACGATTTGCTGCAGAAGCAATGACTGAATTCAATTTAAACTAGTCATACGAGAGTCAAAGTGACTATCGACAAATCATTAAATATCAAAAGTACAATAATTTATTACTATACATATTTTAATAACAATAAGTGCTGTACTTATGTACGGAGAGTGTGACTTCAATCAATGAATAAATTAACAGTATTATATCTGTTAACAGCAAGTGGCTGATGTAACTAAGGATATAATTTAAGTACATACTCTCCATAAATAATCCGACAATTTTTTAAAAACGAACGTATCTTCAATATCATTGTTAGTGACAACACGTAATATGTAAATTCGTTATGTTTCATAAATAAGATTGTTCTTAGAGAAGATAAGATATGCAAGTGATTGTGCAAACATTACAGATATGTCCCTTGTTGCCGATTTTTTAATATGTACCTCACACCACGTTTTAGCGATTGAATTTAAAAATTGTTGGTACGATATTTTATAGAGGGAAATACAACTTCTCTTATAATATGAATGCATGTTACAACTAACTAATGCCAGTTCAAAGTATCCTAATACTTAGCATGAATCTTGCAATAACGAATAATTGTTGATCATGCAGTATCTGTTACAAAGATGCATATAAACGTACTCAGGATGACGGAAGTTGAACGTTAGATAATTTTGATGCATATTTGAGTCATAAGATTCCAATAATAAAATACGTAAATCAAAATCTCCCATGTACGAACGTACTATTATAAAATATATAAAAACAAACAACGAGGGAACGTAAACCTCTTTTATACTATTTTATTACAATTAGATACCAATGATTGGTACTTATCACATGTATATGTATCAAGTGTTTGCCTTCGACTCAATGATGTGAACATAATTTACCATGAAAATTAAATTATTTAATTTTCATATAATGTTCCATTTGTCAAAACGTTGTACATTTTCAGGTAATAAAATGAAGTTTGTTCTTCTACATTCTTGACCTAATTTATCATCTCCTTAATTTATGTAACTGTGAATGAAAAAAAAATTTTTAAAGTACTTTAGCAAGAAATTATATATTTATTCTCTTTTTATTAATATTTGATTACATTATTAATGGTGGAATTACATTTATATCTTATCAAATTTCCTGGCCCCACATACAAAATGATAAAAAGATATTAAAATTACATTTGAAAATGGTAAAAAGTTTAACAAAGTTCAACTTTGTTTTACAATATTTAAGAACAATACACAGTATAGTGTATTTTAATTCGTGAATGAATACATTCAGTTGAAAAAATTGAACGATATGATAAAAAAAGTCAAAGAAGATATTAAAATACCAGATATAAAGTAACTGGAATATTTTTTTTACAAAGGTTAAAAAGCATCAATCAGATTTTAAACAGAGATAGATAATATTAGAAATAATAGTTCTATTAATGTTATCTTAGAAATTCTGAAGATGATAAAGAAATAATATGATGCTGTTTAAATCTTTGACAAGAAGTATTTAACCATTCAGATCTCTTTTGTCTTGTTCTATATTTGCATATTCGATACTTTTCAACTTAAAAATTCAAAATATATTCTATTCATAAATTGAAATAGTTTACTGCATGAGACTTTAAAATAAAATTTCGAATAAACATCATTAACTATACTTCTACAGTTATTACACACAAAATTAGTTTGCAGGTAATTTTCAATTATTTACTCGTGTAGGTACATTTACGAGCTTTCACACATAATGGAATTTTGGAGTTATTAAGATTGCGAAATGCGTCGATATTCGTAATATCTGTCCAATCCTGATCACGATGTGGTTTGTCCTTACAGTTTTTATCGCACATGAAATTCTTATACGGTTGTTGACGATAATCACTATCTATTTGACATTTACATTTTTTCTGATAAATAGGTTCTAAGTTTTCCTCTTTCAATTTCCGACAAGCTATATAAGGCAAGCAAGTTGACCGACCACAGGTTTCTACACGCTTGTCAATGCATTTATTTTTAAAACCAATATCGATGGCTGCAGTTAACGTTTCTTTATCCGACTTGACAATTGTTTGACTCTCGTTGCACTTTATCACTCGAACCAATATAGGATCTCGTTTCTGAGTACCGACACTTACCTTCTTTCCTTTATCCATTTCAGATTCATTCATAGATATAACACCCTCCACTTGCACATCATTTTGAACTCCTACATTGCAAACAGGTAACTGTGAAAATGATCCATTGGTCCCAACATCTCGGCTCTCTGAATAAACAGATACTTCTTTATCCACAGATGAAAACTTCTTCGCTTCTTTTAATAATACCATGTCGTCTGCGTAGATACGCTCAGTACCATCTATGACTTTAGTAGACTCAAATACTGGTTTAAAATCGCTTTCCTCGGTCATCGTCGGTTTAGTTATATTAGCACTAAGAGCTTCAGCTATTGCAAAAGTTTGTTTCAACTCATCTTTGTAATGACTCGTAGCTTCTGATCCTAATGTCCTAATTGTGAATTCTTTGACTTTGTCCACCATTTCAGTTGCAGTAATCCTGCAATTTGTTTTTGCATTACGTGTAGATTTATCTGAAATCAACGTTTCTTATATAAGCCTTTGAAACATTACAAAGATTGAAAATTACATTAACTTACGATCAGCTTGCACATTTGAAATTTTCAAAGGTGATGCTTTTGTATTTTGGCTCCCAGATTCAAGCCTATATGATAACATCTTATAAAGAATTTGCTGCAATGAGAATGCTACAGTGGGATCTTTGATAATTTCGCATATGTTGCCTGAACATGTATCCGATTTGCATGGAGTCTCAAATTCTTCTGCTGTTGAAAAAAATATATTTTAGTTGTCATATGTTGTACAATGTTCAACAGTATTGCAACAATGTTACACACTGCTTTATATTCTTGAAACAAACTTGTAGTGTTCCACAACATTGTCAAATAATAGTTATACTCTATACTGAAAAACAATTATATAAGAACCAAAAATTAACTAAACAAAAAACTTACTTTCCCTTTCCATAGGTTCCTTCAAATCTGCAGATCGAATGCAATGATTTATAGATTCATGGGACTTCAATTGAGTCAAAGATACACATTGCACATCGATACCAACATGCCGAACAAGGCTAATGTCATGCTTCTTAAAATATGTAGCATCTACACAAATATTATGATTTTCCTGAAAACATGATGTAGTTCCAATGTCTTTCATCTTTTCAAAAGACAAAGAGGGAGCTAAGTTTCCCCGTGACATGCAAATTGTGCTTTGAATCCCTTTTGATACTTTATCTACTGTATTTATTGCAACTTCCTTAGACTCCATTGTACAAATCGAACTTGTCACACAATGTTTGTTTTTCTCGTCGATCTGATTCAAAGTTTGAAGGGAGACACAATGTTTCGGTCTGTTTGGCATGCAGATTGTATTTTGTGTTTCTCGTTCGACATAATTCACAGTATTAACGCTTGCATCATTCACCTCAGAAGGAATAGTTTTGGAAGACAGTTGCGTCTCTTTTGTATACAATTTTGGTTTCGTACACTGGACGCCCTGTGTACTCTGACAGATGCTTTGGGTTGCGAACGTGGCTCCATCTACATTCTTTTTCAAATCCGACGGAACGATCTTCAACCAAGTGTACGCCTCTACGGTAACGCCTAATAATTTATTTGCCATGGGATCGTATTGGACGATTTGTGTCTGAACAGGTTCACGGACACAAGCAACATCTTTCGTCACTTTTGTAGTCTCGTCCTTTTTCGACTTTACAATAGATCTGACATGATATGGTTCGTGATAGAACTCAGCTGTCATTTCTGGGTGGTTACTTGACAGATCAGGATAAGGTGCTTGCTTTGGCGGATCTTTCGAAATGTCAAAATCTCTAGAATCATCTGTGTGCTTCTTCGTATAATCGGAACGTCGCATTATATCTGTTCAAAAAATACAACTTTATTCAGGCCCAAAACAACAAGGACATATACTCTGAATAGATACAAATATAACAGAATTTATATAAGTTATTATTGATGTATAGTAGTAGACTTTTTAAAAACTTTAACATTTAAAGCATTTTTATTCTGTAGATCTTTAAATTTAAATATTATTAAAGATGATATGAAACCATATAATGTGATGAATAAAATATTTGTTTTGATCATTATAATCTACAAGTATTATTTTCTCAAGAAAATAAGCATTTGATATAATTATTAA
This sequence comes from Ptiloglossa arizonensis, assembly GCF_051014685.1. Classification (NCBI taxonomy): domain Eukaryota; kingdom Metazoa; phylum Arthropoda; class Insecta; order Hymenoptera; family Colletidae; genus Ptiloglossa; species Ptiloglossa arizonensis. The sequence continues at coordinate 7,723,686 of NC_135048.1, read as the reverse complement.
GTCCAGTTGTACAACCTCACATACCTTTATCACAGCCAGTACATGGTGTATACCTTTCACGAGGGAGGTCTCTATAGTAATCGGAACAAGGAACAAAATTAATCTGCTTCATTACAGGTTCCACTGCATTTCTTTCAATTTGTTTATACTTTGCGTCTTCCCAGCCACACAAGGGACATTGCAGAAACGGTGGTTCATAACTTTTGTTATGTCCTTCTGTTATATTATTGGATGTCAAATCAATCGACGTGTACGGTGTAGTCATGGGATATCCTATTTAAAAATGAAATATTAGATTACTCTTATTTTAATGTGCAATGTATTAATCATCATTAATAAAATTCTTATTTCTTACCCATTGGTCTTGACTCAATGTCTCTAGTGGGTCTCTGATTCAAAAGTGTATCCTCTTCTCGATCTTTCGAAACGGTTCTTAACGTTCTAGTCTGCGGACATGGCACGTATTTTGTTTGTGTCGTCGATCGTGCTTCTTTAGTTTTATTCGATGTTGAGTTACTTTTTACACTGGAACAACCTGATTTACTTCTCTTAGCGACTTCGTCGCATGTTGCATTGGTACACGGACGAATTCTTCGGACTTCTACTTCTCTTTTGCGCAAGTTTCGTACGTTGTCGCTATTCAAAGATTTTAGAACAGACGTGTTGGGATGCTTGGCTATCAAAATCGTTTTCGAATTCATTTTTTCATTGTCGATTACTTTCTTTAACATATCGGCGATTATATTGTACCAAGGGAATGGTGATTTATACCGCTTTTGTGATTGCAGCCCTTTAAGTGTCCGCAATTGCTCTCTTTTGTACCTACGATAATGGAAATCGTCAATTTTGTGCGCAAATACAAGGTGTTCCATTTATCAAGATCAACGCAAAATGCTTTCGTTAATTTTAATAATAATCGAAAATTATTTGTTTTAACGAGACAAGTAAAAACAAACTTCATTTTGACTTTTTTAGAAAACTTCTTAATTCTGCTTTTTTTTCATCTTTTTCACAATTATTGGTTTTTAAACTTCAAATTTTTTAAAAATAATTTGTCGCTTTTGAGTGTAGCGTTAATCTGATTTTGCGTTCAATATCATCTGAGGGTCACGCAATAAATCGTAAATATAAATCTCGTAGTGTTGCAGCAATTTATTGTTGCATTCAAAGCTAGTTTCAAAGTCATTTGGAACTTCAAAAATTATGATCTTGAAACGAGTAATTTCCTTCTGCGACATTTTTTCTATTATCAAAACCAACGGAGAAATTTAGCGGTATCATGACAAGCTAAACACCTTGTATGTATTTTCTCTCGACATGAATTTTTCTTTTTATCCTTTTTGCAACACGCTTTGCTAAAATCTCCAGTCGTACATTACTTTTCTCTTATTATCTTGATTTGTTGCAAATAGTCAGTTACAGTAAAGTCAGGTGTACCGATATCATCGATAATTTTCTGCAACGCTTTGTACTTTTCTCGGCAATTATAATAGTCCTTGTGATACGGATTCCACAAACATGGATACTGCTTGTATACTTTCAAAAAACTGGTCACTAATTTCTCGTTCCACTTGGACGACATTTCCGTTCAAACGTTTTTGCTGCCGATACTACGATACGATGTATTTGCAAAATTACGGGCGTAATACTTTGCACGTTAAGAATTTTACACGTATTGATACAATAAAGTTAATATTGGTTAGAGAACACATCTGAATTTGCTCGTACGATACATCGAACAAGAGCGTTTGTCAAATTATTTTATGTTATTTTATTAACTTTTTTACCAAAACTACATGTATATGTCTTGAGTAACCACAAAAGTAACTACAAAATATAAATCGTTATTCAGTCAGTGAACATTGTATATTTATTGTCCTATGATAAAAAAGAAGTTGCATAATTGACAAAAAATTCTTTTCTCCCCACATGAGTAAATTAATGAAAATTATAAAAATGTACTTCACATCCGTTATTTGCAATTGAATTCACATGACTGATCGGTTTTGATCATTATTACCGGTAAACCGCAGCTACAAATCATATCCTTGTTTATAACTTTACAATCACTACAGTTACAACTACAACAATTTGAAGGAACACTGTGAGATACGTATTTCGATTTAATATTATCAAGACGTTCTTGTGCAATCAGATCCTGTATTCGTCTCTCCAACTTAATTGCAACCTCTAAAAATAAACGGCTCTACGTTAACAATATATTTCTGCGATACGCAATAGCGCACCATTAAATATTCACCGAATCTTATATTTCGTAACTGAAATGCAATACTTTTCCCGAATATATCAAATTCGTCATGCGGTTTTCTTTTTCTTTTATCTTCCTCCGTTGGAATGATATCCTTCTGTAAAATATTTTACGCGTGTATTTTCACCTTTAAATGTTTGGATAGATGACACTTTTTCAATCTCAACGGTTAAGAATCTTATTAATTACCGAATCATGTTCAACAACTGAACTATTTTCCGCGCATGTTTGGCACATTGTGCATTGAGTTTTGAAGAAAGAGACATCGGTTTGCATTTCATGTTCAACAGTGATGCATTTTCTGGTATTATTTCCAGAATTAACTCTAGCTGTTTGTTGTAAACGTAAATGTGAATAATTTATAGGAATTGCTTTTGTGGCTTTATCATTGTTTGGTTGAGTACTACATTTCCTAAACAAAAAAGAGCGTGGTAATAAATTTTTAATAATTATTTACATTAGAACACACTTTACTGATTTCGATTACCTTGCATGTGCTATAAAGAGCAATGTTTGAACAATTTTTTCCTATGCATATAATCGCCACTCGGTCTTAGCTTCCAAGTATTCGCAAAAAACCTTTGCTACTATTCATTGAATTCTGCTTATACGTACGCGTTTCAATGGAACTGCCGCTTGCCTACTGTTTATGTATAACATATTCAAACGACCAACCATGGCTATATTTTACTGGGTGAATTTGAAAAATTGATCTTTTCCTAGATTTTAATTTTTTAAGTATATTGACTAAAATTGAAACTTTCCCCTAAATATGTAACTGCTATTCAGCTTTTGTTTTCGAGATATACGCAATGATATTTCAAACGGAGGGTTCTCTTCAAAAAATGTAGCCCAAACTCACTGTGATCTGTCTTGAACATAAGTACCTGAAATTCTGGAAGTACGATGTATATGTATTTTAAATTGTAGTCACCTGTTGCACATATATATTGGTTTCTGGCCACTGTGACGCCATGACACATACACCGTCACGGATGCATACATGTAGACAAAATTGCAAAATACTTGAAAATTAAGGCTGAGCAGGATTTATATGTATAGGAAAAAGTTGTTCAAAATGTTGATTCCTACGGCATATTTCAATTTTATTAAAATTAGTGAAATGTGCTTTAACGTAAATAATTACCAATTTTCTTTTGATACATGAAATTTTTATAAATTAAATGATTTACTTGGAATATATAAGAAGCTTTGTCTTGTTTAATTTACCGCAACGACAATTTGCATAGGAAGAACTGCAAACTTCGCCGTCTGTTTCTCGTAATTCTACCGTATTTGAATATACTGTCCGATCATTTATTTCATTATTGTAATAATTTCCGAGTGTGTCCTTTTCATTGTTGCTTATCTGTAATTATAAAACATTGAGAGATCAAGATTTATGAAATTACGCAATATGTATTCATGTGTATTATTTAGTATAGATATATTAACTGCTTTCCTTTTACCTTCCAGGAATCGTTTGCACAATCATACGTTTCAATAAATGGAAAAAGTATTTCATGCATTATTGGAAACCAACTTGCTTTAGGTTTATAAATTTTCTCACAAGATATTGCTGCACTGATTTTAGATAATTCATAACAATATTGCACCTTTATGTGGGTAATCCATTTGATACAATCACAAACTGTTAAACCAGAAATATTCATGCAATCCACAATATGTCTGTATGCTTTGTAACGACAGAGTTTGTTCTTAAAGTCAGGATGAAAAGAATTTCTTAAACACTCATGTTGACTATAAAGAATTACTAATTTCAAAGTTCGATTTTCAGTCCATACAATTGGCATGATAGATTGTTCCAATTATTTTAGTATAATTAGGTTATTTAACCTTCCATTTGCATACATGCCATTACTTACATACTATTAAAACTTCATATTTACATCCCTTGAATTCGTATTAGAACCTATTGCAACAATTCTTTTTTTGCAAGAATGTAATGAACAAATTATATTTGGATTACTCATTATACATATATAAGTTTTAAAAAGTTACTAAAATTTAAAAATGTACACATGAAAAAAAGTGAAAGAATACATGAAGTATACACAGAGTTCTGTTAAATATTCAATTTTCCCTATAAAAGAGGTATTTATACGAAAAATTTATGTATCCAATATTTAAATAATTAGCACCAAGAATAATGATACAAATTCTTTAAAATATAAGAAAAAACAATATACAAAGATCAAAAAATTTATTTAGCCATTTGCATTGTTAAAAGCATTACTCTAATATTATCATACAAATGAAATGATCTTAAATTATTTTGTATATGAAATAATAAAATTATTTTTAATGATTAATTTGAACTAATATGTTTTTTGTTACAGACTAGAACCAGCACTGAATGAAATAAAATTTAATGCTTTGAAGCTATCATTTTGATAAAAGTATATTCATCATTGAATTGTTACTTTTTTATTAGAAGATTAGCTTTTATGAAAAATATTACTTTCAATCACGAATGACATTTTAGTGCACTTATTCAATTGCACTTGTAATATATTCATTAAATACTTCAAAGCATTTAAATACATGGATACATAATAAAACGTTCATGTATAACCATGAATATGAATAATTGTTGCATGTTCGGTGAATTTACATTTTAAAACAATCTATGTGTAAAGTGAAAAATATTAGTGTTTTTTGTATCGTACATCATTAACAAAAATATACATTTTGCCTTTAGTACGCGTAAAGTTGTATGATTAACTTTGTTACTTTTGTAACATTATATACAATGACATTTTTGTATATAATAATTATATATACTTTCTTTTAAAACTAATCCTTGTTAATATTATCTTACTGCGCTTATATCTATATTATTTGAGCTACAAACATGGATTTACGAAGCAGATTCAATTGTTGAAGACAATGAAGGTAGCTGTTGAGGTACAAAGTTTATAACTTCGTGATAAACAAGTTCTGAAAATGACAATATCTGTATAAAAATTAATTACTTTCAAAAAACAATAAAAAATTAACCAAGGACCTATACCTTTCCATTTTTCAACTGGTAAATCCATATCTTCGAAACTCTGATCATATGGTAGTGATACTGGTTCATCTGTAGGATCTGCATATTGTGCAAGATATGGATGAGCTAAAGCTTGTTCTGCTGTAATTCGCTTTTCTGCATCTAACTCCAACATTAATTCAAGTAAATCTATGGCTGAGAAATGATAAGAATCATCAATTTTATGATTTTTATTCCATTTAAGCAAATATATTGAGTAAATAATCCAAGAGTAATGCTTAATTTATACATTTTCTTACTGCATAATTACCTAAAGGATTAGCCCCACGAAAAACATCTTTAAAGTTCTTTTTCTTTAAAGGAGGTAAACTTTGTATGTAATTTCTTGCCTAAAACAATATTTAAGTTTGTTATCTTTATAATTGTTTAATAATATCTATTATTTTATTTTTATATAAATATTTATATACACTAGGTTTTAAAAATTTCTCAACCCCCGGTATTTAAATGTTTTAATCTTTCTGTGAAACTTCATTGTACTTTGACATTTTACAACATATCTAATAGCAATAAAAACAATAAACAAGAAAAAATGCACAAATTTCTTCATATTACAGTACCTGTTGTTAAATACTGATTTTTAAGTATTTATAAATATACCAACCCTAAATAAAACTCATTTATTTGGATTATTTAGATTCATTAACTGATGTTTAATCATTTACAGAATCTTCACTATTTTGAATAGTTTGAAAATTTCTATCATTTATGCTTTTAATAAGATTTTTTATTATATTTTTCACAATGCCTAATAATTTCATGCTTAAATAATTGCTTTTTTTTAGCTCTTTTAAACTTTGAAATTCCCTATAAATTTTCAATAAAATTTAGATCTGAAGAATGTGTAGGCCAATCTAAAAGTAGAATATTGTTTCCTGTAAACCAGTAACGGCTTTGTGCACTTGTAACATGAATGAGTGCATTGTTTTGCATAAATATGGAATTTCCTTCGCCTGTACCGGTCCAAAATTATATTCAATTTTGATGTAAGACATTAATGTAATCATTATTTTTTATTTTATTTGAACAAAAGCAATTGACGATTTTCCGTGGATTGAGAAGTAAATTTAAATCATTGCAAATCCTACGTCAAAATTTCGTTTCAATATGAATTTTGTTTTCCTTTCTCAAATCATGTCAATACGAATTATATCCGTCTGATGAATCCAAGTTAAATTTCTTTTCATTGGTAAATACGATCTAAAGTAATCGCGATGAAAACCTACAATTTTGATTATAATAGAATAAAAAATTCACCATTTCCCAATATGTATCTGTTTTTTTTAGCAAACATCAATCTTACTGCCTTATGAGATGTTTGGTACTAACATCATCTTTGATTTCTAAATATTTGGACAGTTTCTAATGATCTGATTAACAGTACTTTTTGAAGTATTTACCTTGCATTTTACTATAACAGTGTTAATCGACTCTGATGCATTTGAAATTGCTCAAATCAATTTCTGTCCATCACGAACCAATAGATCGCCCAATTTCTTTATTACGTACTTGTAACTCTTAACCGTAATGACAAAAGTTACGATTACAACTTTCTTTACTTCGAATAATTCTTTACCGTGAGACATTCCTGTAACGAAGTATCGCGAACAATTAAAAATACTACTAATAACACCAAACAAAAGAAATCCACTCTATCGTTGGAAATCTAATGAAATTAGAAAAGGTTGGTATGCTTATGAAACAGTTGAAAATCAATATTTTACTGAGAAAATTAAACTACGTAGAAATTTACTGTAACTTTTTCTTTTCCCTGACATTAGATACATATGCCAGATTATAAAATACAATGATTTTTCACTGAAAAGTCAGAACATTAACATTTTTAGGGATTGGTATATTTTAAACCACACTGTATATATATACAAATTATATATTTTTGTAAAACTATAAAAATTATAAATTGTTCATCAAGTTATTAATTGCGCCACACTCTCAACATATTTCAATATATTTTGCTGACAGCAAATATTCCTCATTATCTTATTCATATAATGCATACAAACTCAAAGCAAAATCATATTATTAGGGGCATATTATTTTATTTAGTTTTTCTAATTATAAAATTGGAGGATCAATAATTTATATACAAATAAATTAAAAAAGTCTACACAAAAAATAAACAAAAATTTAGGTTTATCGAATCAAGGTTATAGGAAAAAATATTTATCTTAAAAAAAATTACCTCTTGGCTGGTAATTTTGCTTAAAGTTTCTTCTGTGGGTGTACCACAGAGTACTAAGACTCGTGTTAGATGATCAATGTCTGCTTAAAGTTAAGGTACGTTTAAAGCATAATTCATTATACATCAATGGGCAAAATTTTTATTGATAAAATATGTATTAAAACGGCATCTATTTAAAGCATTTTTTGTCATTCCAAACATGAATAAGAAAAAGGTAACATAAAATGGAATATATAAAAAAAGTAATATGTACTCACCAGGAAAATATATAAACTTTACAAACATAATGTTTTGTTTTTAGTTACATTTAAGTAAGCTTATTAATTAAGCTTATTAATATTGCAAACTACCCTGTTCAAAATGTTCATAAAATGATTTTTATCCCGTTGTCTCAGCAACATTGCAGCGATCTGATCGGGCGAGGCAAGCAGTGTATAGTCTTATATATAAACAGATTAAATTTCACGATCATACGATAAGCCGTTTATTTATGGCAACATTTTCAATACGTTCTTGTTTTTTTTTTCGCCTGTTACACATTTTGAAAAATGTGTTTGGTAATTTTTTTAAAGAACAATATATTTATGCAAAATTTTTTCGTGAAACTCGGGAGAAAAAAGAACTGAAATGGTTGATATGCTAAAAGAAGCATATGGCTAGAGTGCTATGAAGCCAATAACCACTTAAAAATGGGTAAAAAGGTTTCAAGAAAAAAGAGATAATGCGGAAGACGATGCTTGCAAGGGTCGACCTTCTACCTCGCACATTGATAAGAACTTATATAAATTTGTTTTATCAAATCGACGAATTACTATCCTCGCACGCTTACAAATCCGCGTATTTCGACTAAGACCAGAATTGTAGAAAGGAAATCTGTGACTTCTCCATCACGATAACACACCAGTTTACACATCAATTCTTGTGTGAATTTTTCGCTCGTTTTAATGTGACTGTTCTTGATCATCTTCTGTATTCACTTGACCTAGCTCTGTGTAACATTGTTTTATTTCCAAAAATAAAAAATGTTATGCAAGGAGGATATCAGGACAACATTGAAACAAAAGAATAGAAAATGGAAAGAGTCCTAGCAGTGTTTCACAAGATCTCCAACACTACTTTGAGCAATAGAAACACCACTAGAGCTAGTATATACATTTGGAAAGGAACTACTTTGAAGGAAATATCATTGACTTGAAAGAAAATTTAAACACTGAATTTTACTGATTTAATTCTACAAACTTTTTAAACAGAGTAGTATAATTGTTGCCATAAAAAATACCATAAAAATGTGTAACATGCAAGGCATTTAAGTTACAATGCATTATAAATAAACAGCATGCACTATTAGACTTCTGTATAGATGAATCATTTAATGACTCAGTAAATACTCACCGATTCTGATGATATTTTTTGCATAAATTCATCTCGCGGAGTACCCAGTATCTCCATTATTAAGTTCAGTTGATGTATATCTGCTCTTGCTAAGGTTCCACCACACCTTTCTCTACTTTCACTAAATACTTTAATTATTACATAATGTAACAGTTAATGCAACTTTGTACATTAAAGCATATTAAAAGATATATTGCACTTGTATATTCCTTTTTCATTTATCAAGTAAGTTTCCCTTGCTATCAGATTAAAGCAACGTGTGCCACATAACAAATAAAATAAAATGTATTAATATATTAGCGCTGAAGAATATTAAAGCAAAAAGGAAGCCATATGTAGAGCCTTAGCAAAAAGCACATCTTTTAATTCTGAGATGATTAAAGATTTATGATATTTCATAACAATGATAAAATGAAATTCATACATGTATTAGTACAACATAATTAAACAAAAAATGCAAACAATGATTATGATTATTAAGTGTCAGTATTCAAAGAGCTCAAAAAGCATAATTATAAAAAGGATACGATCTGTTCCAGGAAATAATGTTCGCCCTGTTAATAATTCAGCCATTATACATCCAACTGACCAAATATCAACTAAAAAGTATGAAAAGTATGTTTTAATGTGTTAGAGATAAGATAGAAAGGACTTGTAAAGAAAAAAAAATAATAAACACCTGTTTGATTATAATGCATCCAATTGAGCATAATTTCTGGAGCTCTATACCACCTTGTGGCAACATACCCAGTCATTTCATTCTCTGTAGGTCTAGCTAATCCAAAATCTAAAATCTTTAGTTCACAATCCTCATTTACAGCTATGTTAGAAGGTTTCAAATCCTAAATATTGTAAGCAATGTTAAATATTTGAAGTGCTTAATTTTTACAAATTATCTACAATGCACAATACTTTACCCTATGTATTATACCCGCAGAATGAATATATTTAAGACCACGAAGGATTTGATAAATAAGAAACTGTACATGATCGTCCGAAAGTTTTTGAGTCCTTACAATATTATTGAGATCTGCACCCATCAGATGTGTAACTAAATATCTAAATAAGTACATAACATTACTAAACCATGATGATCAGTATTTTTAATTTTCTTGTCCACTAAGGAGTGATGGTCAAAACAATTGTATGACAGTCTATAAAAGTACGTACACCTGCTGAAAATCTTCCAAAGAGGAAGATGGATGAAATACATCTAGTAGGCCAATTACCTAAAATAAATACAGACTATATATATATAAGGACAATTAAATAATTTTAAATTTGACGATCCAACAATTATTTTAAAAGCCTTGGATTTTAGAAGATAAAAATAAAATTTGGTAAAGAACAACATAGTTCTTAATTTTAGGTGCCAAGACAAAGTTTCTAAATGCTTCTAATTTCTATAGTGCCAACTTCAAGAGTTAACTACACATATATATAATCCACTTTTCATCACTTACATTTTCATGATTCATATGTTTCAACATACGAAGTTCTCTATATGTACGCTTTGCATGTACAGCTGACTGGAATGGTCTGGCTAACTTTTTTATTGCTACTTTATGACCAGTAGTTGTGTCAACTGCTGAACTAAAACATTATACATATCATACACACTTTTTTTACAAACGTTAAATAAAAAAGAATAATATAACTTAAATAATAAATTGTGTCAACATAATTAAAAAGATGTTTATTACAAAATTAACAGGATGGATTATTTTAAGTGTTATGAAATGTAACTTCTAAAAAAAATCGTTAAGAAAGTGAATTCATTGAATAAATGATCTTAATACATTTATCTTCGCAGAAAATCACTGTCAAATGCTCTAATTTTAGTTTGCCTCGCGACATAGAATGAGACCGCACTATATGCTGACACGAATCACCGCAATCATAACTTATAACTTAATAATCGTACAGGCATTTAAATTAAGGGAAAACTAACTTTTACAGAACTTCAAGTGGAAAAAAGTAAGCAATAGAAATGCTAGAAATGTCAAGGTTATGATTAGTTCATGGCCGTAACAAAATACTGGGTTATTTGTGAGTTGCAGAGCGGGATCGTTTAAACTATCCAGATAATTCATGAAATTCTTAGTAATTTTAACAATGCTTGGGGCTAGATTGATTATTGAGAAACTTAATCGTAATACTACAATTACTGTCTTTCTTTCTTACCACACTTGACCATAAGCTCCTGATCCCACTGGAGTGAGCATTTGATATCGCTCCGGAACCTCCCATTCGGTTCTATTTATTTCGATTTTATGAAACTGCGGCATAATACGTGTAAGTCCTTTCGTTCCGGCCAGTCAATAAAATTCACGATAGCACAATGAAAATAACAAACACTGGGAATTAACGTTTGGGATCACGATTTATAGACACTTCCAACATTTCCAAATTAGCCTACTATTAAAAACCACTACATCCATCGTGTGTAGGTACCCTACAGTCGATATCGAACAGATTTTTCGCCAGCGAGTAATCGATTTACTTTCATCGATAGCATTGCAGCGGTTGTATCATGCAATTGATTTGCTTTTTTTTCTACCGGCATGTTATTCTGTTTTTAAATCAAACATCTTCAAAAAAGATCTTCAGATATATCTTTCTTTTAACTTTATCATATTACTAGATATAATAAGCAAAAACTCTCTTAAATAATTAAATGCAAATTTCTGTTTTAAATTTTACACAACTCTACTAATGTGGATATGTAATTTTGAAGTATTTTTAACGAAACGATTATGTGTTGCACGACATATCGATAGTGTAACATCGATGTTTCCTCTCCTACTAGTCTACGTATTCCATTTTGTTTTTATGCATTCAATGATATGTAGTTGACGTGGTGTGATTTTTCTGTTCTACTTCCTTCATGTCTCTTCCCCTATAGTAACGATAGTAGTAAATGACGTGTTAAATTTTTCAAAATACGTAACGTTGTGTTTCGGTGAATATGAATATAAATGACAGTGAACCGATCGAATACGAACCTTCCATTAGAAATGTAATTGACCAACAATCTTTACGATGGATATTCGTTGGTGGTAAAGGTGGAGTTGGTAAAACGACATGCAGGTAATCATAACCTGTAAAAATTGTTTATTATAACATTTCAAATGAATTATATTATACAACGAATTTATAATTATCTGTGTTTTTAGTTGTTCATTGGCTGTACTATTATCGAAAGTCAGAGAAAATGTGCTTATTATTTCGACGGATCCCGCACATAATATTTCCGATGCCTTTGATCAGAAATTCAGTAAAGTTCCGACGAAAGTAAAAGGTTTCGATAATTTATTTGCTATGGAAATAGATCCAAATCTTGGCATCACCGAATTACCTGAAGAATATTTTGAAAGTGACACTGGTAGGCTTTATTGACACAAATTTTATTTCCACTCTTCGTTTTATAACTGAATATTAATATCAATAGTCTTGTGCAACAGTTTCAGATGGTGAAGCAATGAGATTGAGTCGAAGTATAATGCAAGAAATTATAGGAACATTTCCTGGTATTGATGAGACAATGAGTTATGTAGAAGTTATGAAGTTAGTATCAAATTATTTAACCAGTACAAACTTATTGTTTTAGTTGAATGCAACATTACCTATATAATTAATATTTATATATAATGGGGTATTTAACATGTATCTACATTTTTAGGCTTGTCAAAGGAATGAATTTTTCTGTTGTTGTTTTTGATACTGCACCTACTGGACATACATTAAGGCTATTGTCATTTCCACAAATTGTAGAAAAGGGTCTGGGGAAACTAATGCGTTTAAAGATGAAAATTAACCCTTTCATTAGACAAGTATAAAAGATATACAATAATTAATATATGTTGGCAACATTTAAATAATTCTAATTTCAAGTATGTTTAATTACAGTTAACTTCTTTCTTGGGCATGACAGATTTCAATGTAGATACATTTTCTAATAAAATAGAGGAAATGCTTGAAGTTATTCGACAAGTTAATGAGCAATTCAGAAACCCTGATCAAACCACATTTATTTGTGTTTGCATAGCAGAATTTTTGTCACTTTACGAAACAGAGAGGCTTGTACAGGAATTGACAAAATGTGGTATTGATACTCATAATATTATAGTGAATCAACGATTATTTTTGAAAGAAGGAGATGCATCTTGTAGACTTTGCCTTGCAAGACACAAAATACAAACTAAATATTTAGAACAGGTAAACCAAAGTACACTTTAATCATGATATAATTAAATTTAAAAGCAGTGCAACTTAATTAACTAATTATTCTTCTAGACAATGGATTTGTATGAAGATTTCCATGTAACACAACTTCCTTTATTAGAAAACGAAATTCGTGGAGTTCAACAAATCAAAGAGTTTTCTGAAAATCTTATTAAGCCATATAAACCTTAAGTCTATATAATTAATGTTTAATAAGAATATATAACGTTATGTATAATCAAAAGTTTTGAAAACTAAAAATACCTTATACATTGTTAAATTTGTATAAAAGGTATTTTCTTTGTAATATTTAGTAGGAACATTTTCCTTTGCACATATTGGCTTGGCTTTGGTAACCATGCACATTGAACATTACTAATATTTGATTGATATGTAAATTTTATTTTTTTTATACAAATTTTAACAAGTAAATAAAGAGATATTAGGCAATAACTTCAAGTTCTTTTCCAACTTGTATAAATGAATTTATAGCGTGTTCTATGTCATTCTGTGAATGTGCAGCACTGATCTGAACACGTATTCTAGCTTTATCTTTTGGTACTACAGGATAACTAAACCCAATGACATAAATTCCTTTTTCTGTAAAAAGATAAGAATGTACTTAATATTTTGTTTCATATTTTTAAAATGCCCAAACATTATACATTAAAATATATTGTAAAATACATACCAATCATCTTATCAGCAAATTCAGTGGCTAGTCTTGCATCACCTATCATGATAGGACAGATAGGATGATTATCTCCAGTGATTGTAAAACCTGCTGCTTTTATACTGTTTCTAAACAGATTGGTGTTATTCTTTAGTTTATTCAGAAATTCTGTAGAATTTGTTACTAAATCCATGACCTACATACAATTTTAACAAAGAAAAAAACAGTTAATATGAATTAGAATTCTAGTATAATGTATCATTACCTTATAAAAGGCTTCTAATTTTCCTTGTACACCATTTTTTATTATTAGTCACCAGTTTAAAAAGTGTAAAAAAAGAAGTTTCTTTTAGCATACCTTACTTGCTGATGCAACTACAGGCGGTGGCAACGAATTCGAAAATAAATATGGCCTGCTGCATTGCCTTAATAAATTAATGAGTTCCTTTTTACTGGTTGTATAACCACCTGCTGCACCACCAAGAGCTTTACCTAATGTTGAGTTAATAATATCGATACTTCCCAAAAGATTGAAATAATCTTCTGTGCCTCTGCAATTGAATAACTTTATCACATACAAACATTACTGTTACCTAATATACACATATTACATATGTATGTGTATGTACATAATTTTACTATGTTATTGGAAAATGTTCCCTAATGTATGGTGTCTAAATATTTTTTGATTATATAGTTGCTTGGGATTGCTTCTTGTAACAAATACAAAAAATAAAGTATATAGCTTTTGTGGTAACATGATTGTTGAAATGTTTACAATTATTTGCCAGTAATGGTATCAGTAATAATGACAAACAGGCTTATTAAGAAATTGGGAAACATTAAGATAAATAATTTATATTAATAAATAAGAGTATTGATTAGAGATTGATATAAAAATTGTAACATAAATGTAATCACCTTCCAGTTTCTCCAAAGAAACCAGTAGCATGACAGTCATCCACAAAAGTAAGGGCATTATATTTTTGAGCAAGCTCAAGTATTTTTGGTAATGGTGCCACAGTGCCATCCATAGAAAAAACACCATCAGTTGCAATGAGACGTAAGCGTGAAGTCATATTATTTTGTAGTTTATTTTCTAAATCTGTCATATCTCTATGCTTATACCTTCATAAACGATAATTTTCTGATACAGTTATAAGTAAAGTAAACAAATATATTCATTGATGTCACTCACCTGTATTTCTTTGCTTTACATAATCTGATACCATCGATAATGGAGGCATGATTAAGTTCATCACTTAATACTGTATCTTCAGGTGTTAACAAAGTTTCAAAGAGTCCAGCATTTGCATCAAAGCAAGATGTATAAAGGATAGCATCTTCTCTGCCATGAAACTTAGAAATTTTCTTTTCTAATTCTACATGAATTTCTTGAGTACCACATATAAATCTTACAGAACTCAAACCAGCTCCATATTTATCTAGAGCAGTTTTTGCTGCTGAAATGACTTCTTTATTATCCTAAATTAAAAAAAATTAACTAATATAACATAAATTAATTTATGCAAAATCAAACATTTTTATCAAATTTTCATACTTACAGATAAGCCTAAATAATTGTTTGCACAAAAATTAAGAGCTTTTACTCCATTTGTTAGTACAATTCGTGTGCGTTGTGGCGAGGCAATTACTTGTTCATTTTTCCATGTGCCAGCTGCTTTTATTGCTTTTAATTGTGGTCTTATATGTTCTACTAAGAAACTCATATTCTTTTGTAATACTCACTTTTCTTGCACAAGTTTCAAACTTCTTAATACAATGAGTAATTAAATACACTGTTTTTCTAATAAATATTCTCTAAGCAATTAGATTAAAATTAAAAGAAATATAGTTTATTTGAAAATGGTATTCGTATCTTAAAGCACATTATAATGTAGGATATCTCAACATATGATGATTTTGAAGAAGTAGAGATAATAAACCAGTCAAACCTGTTTACATATACAACTACCATACTTACTTCAAAGGTTGGCATACACTGCATTAAGAATGGTTCATGTGTGAGCTTTCACAACAAATAACATTCATATCATATAACATATCAAATAATATGTTATAAAATTATAAGAACAATAACACTAATAGTAACATTTACTGTTAATATGTAATTACAATTTATGTAAGGTTAAAGAATACCTTTACTAAAAGTTGGATATTTAATTTCCATACCATTTATTTTACACTCTTCTTACATTTGCTCCTCGTAATTTTATTTAAATAATATATATAATAATTATTATTAAATATTTATTACGACTTATTCAAATAAATTATTTTCTAAATATCTTTTTCCCATCAGATCAATATTTTAATTACAAGCATATTTTTTTTAACATTATAATAGTATTTGACTATTAATTTTTTTAATTTTCTAACAAAACAAATTTGTTTCTATTAAACAATATCGCTATGTATATCAACATCCTATATTATTGATTTATACGTGATGTAATGTAATATTATTCAATACTACATAATTAAGTTGCTGCAAAAGTTCCATCTGTTAGTATATGTAAAATTGAAATTGAATTTTTCATTTTAGATATAAGTGTACAGTTTTGCTCAAATTACAGTATAACTAGATGAAGTAATCAATACTTTAAAAGTTATTTAACTAGACATTCGACAAAAATTAAAAAATATTAAATATACGGAATATTTCTTATTTCTAATATATGGTTCATTCTTTAAACATAAGGTTCTTCAATTATTTCGAGGAATAATTCTTCAGCTGGTCTCTGTATTCTGAAGACAACACTTATAGGAGTATCTAACATTTATTCAAATCAGTGGACAGAACTTCCACAATCACCTAATATAGTAAGAATATTGTATATTACACTATAAACATAGCAACAATTATTCAGCAGATATATTAAATGAATTCACTAGAATGCATTTGAATAAAACTAGCATACTTTATTCTATACAAGATTTGGAATTATTAGTAAATACATTGTTACATTAAAAGTTCTGTATTTATTTGCATTTATGCTTAAATCTGCCAGTCTTTTTTGTCATAAATTGCATTCTGAAATCTCACTATTTGGTCTGTCGTAACTTGGTCTTAATTATCACGTAATCTTACAGAATAATTTATTATAAAGCGACAAATAATACATTATCAAGATGTAATTTTTAATATAGATTTTTTGTTGCTTTTTTTTAACTTTTATTTTATCGTTCGTATGTTTATTATTGGAAGAAGTAAATGGATGAACTTTTGTCTTGACTAATTTCAATTCATAACGATATACTAATATAGATATCTATTATTCAAAATTTGAATAAGATGTAGAATGGTAGATAGTCTTTAATTCAGAATTAACATGAGCAAAATGAATGTATTACACATATAACTTTGCTTGATCTTCAGTTTTTACCTACAATGTTTGTTATATATTAAGATCCATTAAAAAAATCTGTAGCGAGTTTTTTACAATACAATAAAGTAGTTTTAACATTTCAACAACTTTAAGATGTTTTGTTCTTAACTGAAATGCGAGTCGCTAGAGAATATGCATGTGGGAAATTGTGTATGATCACATAAAGTATTCCCAAGTATACAATGATGGCAATTGTGAGAAAGAGATCAAATACAGCTGGTTTTACGCTGAAACGTAACAAATTACATTATCTACAAGGATTTCTGTTAATACTACCAAATGGAATTAAAATATTTACCTGTATACATTCAGTGTAGCTTTTGTAACATCGTAAAATACGAATTCTGGGTCCTGTTTATCAGCACTATGTAAGGTAACTTTGACATCTCCAAGATATCTAGCCATTGCTTCCTTCAATGTACCAACTAACATGTTATGTTTGTCTGCCAATAAGGGAGCAGCTCTTGGTTGTGATGCTAAGTAACTAAACCATAAAGATAATGATTCGTTTGAAACATCCTGTAAAAACAATATATTAAATAACATAGTTTATTTTGTGTTTCTTAACTAGAAAAATGTAGCATACCAATGGATCTGTAAAAATTTGACTAGAGCTCAAATTATATATATGTCTTGCTAATGCTTCCGCAACTACTTGAGTATGTTTGTATAATCTATCTATTTGTCCTGTTTTCATTAAATCTAAAATTGTTGACCTAATTGGATCTTCATGACTCTTTAAAGTGGATAAAGTTGTTGCTGGTAATCTTCGCATACTGTATCTTTCATGTTCCCAAGCTAGTGATTTATCAGCTAGATTTATTTTCTTATGCACACCTTCTACAGTAGTACCATTTAATGAATCAGATACAGCTTTAAGTTCTTTATAAAAGAGACCACCTGTAGAATTTTCTTTTGGTGGTTTTGAAACATGCACATAAATATTATCACTGGTAGATACTGTATCCAGACAGACTACATAGGCTGCATCCTAATAAAAAAAAAATTATAAATTGAATTCTATTATATTTGAATGTATGTCAATAATTAATCTTCTTGAAATATGTATTACTTGTATTATGGAGCCTTCAAGACCATCCAACTGATCCTCCAACCACTTTTTACTGCCTTGATAATTAAGCTTTCCAGCACCAGTTATGATGAAGACAATGTTGTATTGTGGTCTTGATCTGCTAGTAGAATACAAAGTAGAGAATAATCGTGCTATTTCTAGTAACATAGCCATTCCAGATGCATTACTGTCTGCTCCAAATGACAATTCCTATTTAATAATAATAAAACGTTTTATTTTTTAGATTTTTAGTGATTATACAATATTTTGAATAAATTTTATACCAAATATGTACTTACAGGTGCAACCCCAATACTGTCATAATGCGTTACTAAAGCTATTGTTGGTAATTTTTCCTCCGTCCTGGTGCCAGTTAATTTTCCATGTAATGTAGCTATTTTAACATCTGTCTTAGCAAGTGCTTGTCCAGTTGGTACTACCACTTGATAACCACTGGCAGATATAGAATTAAACATTGCTTCAGCAGCAGAACCAGCTTTTTCATCTGTAATAAATCCATTAGCTAGGTCATTCAAAATTGTTTGAAGATCTGGATGCCACGAAGCAAAATACACTGGTATTGCTGTTTCTGGTCCAAACATCATACACTCTTCTAGATTCATAATATGCTGAAACAAATGAGTTTAACATAGTTATTACAATATAGTTGTAATAAAGTAACCTTGAACTATAGTTGATAAAAAAAGTTGGCAATGTTAATGAAAATTTAATAAAAATAATCCAAGTATTAACCTGTTTCTCCTCCAATGTTAATTCAGCAATTTTCTCTGGTAGCACTACTATCAAAGCTCCTGCCTTATTTTTAATGGAGTAAAAGAGATTTGGTGTTAGATCTAAGGCTTTAGCAACGACACAGTGCCTAGAGGTACTCCATCCAGTGAGAGATCTTGCTTCCAAAGAAACTGGAGCACTACGACAACCTGAATAAAAAATTTAATTTTATCATACATATGGTACTTGATTATGCTAATTGAATTTCGATTAAAATAAAATACAAGAATTTAGTTACCGTGAGGTTCACCGTGTAAGTCATACTGGTGCATTCGATACACAGGGAATTCGTGTGATGCCGCAACTGGGTTAACCGGAGAAATAATAATAAAGATCGGTAAAATTATTAATAAATAGTATGGTAAATATCCTCGACATAATTCCGCAAAACTATCACATTCTTCTAACCACATTCTTCCAAACTTCACTTAGACAATATATTCCTAATTATTCTCATCGACCTACTACCACGCGACGAACTATGCTTAAGTCGTCTTTCTTCTGCCACAGATGAGATATGGAGGAATAGACCTAGTATCCAATGGAGGCATGTGTCACACGACTTGGTTGGCTCTTATCATTTTAGTGTTAAATTCACCGTTATCGATTCTGAATGGAATAAGATTACAACGTTAATGGCGATACAAATTAAAATAAACAAAGTCAGAAAATGCAGAATATTTTTTAAAACTTTTCTCTGTAATTTCTATCATTAGTAGTATTAAAATTGTAATATATCCTGAATTGGTACGTCAATAGTTTCATTCTACACTATTGTATTTATTGATAATATATGTTTGTATCCACTTCGAGCTCATCGGCTCAGGGGCAAATTATATATCGAATTATAGCATATAATGACAATATAAGATTATATACTTAACCTATATTGTACAGTACATGCTAGTTTAAATCATTTAAGTTATCTAAAGGTATTATAATAGTGTAAAAATTTACTAATAATTAGTTATCTACTATTTGGCTTTTTTAGATAAAGTGTAGTTTAAAATATATCTATATTGAGTGGTAGTTGCCAACTATGCCAAGTTCTTTAACAATTTAAGTCGTTGAGAGTTCGTAATTAAATATTACCGAATCACAGGATTGAGGTTACATATTGTATTTTGACATACTATATTAACAAAGTGGGTTATTGACTTGTTTTATTTTATATACCTAATGATTTGTTTGTGCTATAATAATTAAAGCTAGCGCAGCAAATCCATACAATTATATTTCTTGGTAATAATAAAATAAACTTGAGTATATTTATTTCTATTTAATAATAATGTAATTTTCACCTTAGTTTCTCTTACGTATCTGTTTGAGCAAGGAGAACTACTGTGAAAAAAAGTCTAAAAAGCATTGACAAGAAGAGTCTCAGAAGTGACATTCATCAATTGTAATGAAATTTGACAGAGTGTTAGATCTATTGTGTTGTTCAGAAAGTTCGTGCTGATTTTTATGGAAAATTCAAAGGCAACATATTTAAATTTCAGTATACATTTAATGAATTATATAATTACCATTTTGTTCTACAACCTTTCTCCATCTTTCAAGCAACTTGAAGATTCCATCCTTACAGAAGTTTTCAGGTTTCTCTGTGAAAAACTTTTCAATGTGATTTTTACATTGACTAAAGAGTTAAAGTTTTTACTATTAAAGGAATTTTGTAAAAACCTAAATAAGTGAAAATCTGAGGGTGTAATATTTAGAGCAACCAAGCTCGAATAACTTTAATTGATTAGTCAAAAACATATGAGGCTACAAATTTTCCTATTAAAACACTGTCCTTCAGATTTTGGACATTTATGTTCAATTGCTGCCTTTAATTCATCTGATTGTGAGAAATACTTTTTTGAATTTATTGTCTGGTTGTTTGATAGAAGCTTATAATATACCATTCCTTTTCAGTTCTACCAGATACAAAGCATGACTTTCTTCAGATGAAGACTGACTTTTGGGGTTGTTAAAGGTGGTTTATTTTGTTTTCCTCAGGATCTTTTTAGGTCAAAATTATTATAAATAATCTATTTTTTATTTCTCATTACTACTTGCTTTAAAAATTGTCTTTTCATTGTGTTCATAGAGTGAGTTGCAAATGGAAATGCAACCCAGCAAATTTTTTTCCATTAAATTGTAAGGAACACATACATCAAAACATTTTACAATGTTTTATAAAATGGTTTTTAATATTTTTAACATTTCTGTTAATTCATATGTCGTCTAGCATGGATTATTCTCCATTAGTTATTTGATATGATCTTCATCAGAGGTGGACTTCTGCAGAGTTCTTTCACCAGAAATAGTACATATTTTTTCTACTATTTGTTTGGCATTTTTATTTTCTGGAAAAAGAAAAGCACCAAATGCCTATAATGTACTTTTTTTTCTTCATATTCAAAAGAAAAGGCTACTCGCACCTTTATGCTTCTGAATCCTATAAAATTATTACACCTCACTAACGTTTTTTGATAAGATTTGCCTATTTGGAGTACGTCAACAGGATTACCTTGGATACAACAAGGTTACACTCAAAAGCAAGAAATCAAAAGCTAACAGGTTTTGGCATTGCCTAAAAAAGGAAAGCCTGTTGGTCAAATAGACTGCTGTGCTTTTGTTCAATCTCAAACCGTCAAATGTGGTAATTTTAAGCCAGAACTGTATGGGTGGTATCCCACTACGATGATCTTTGGAGAAGTAACATTAGCACTCCCTTGAATAAAAGAGTTCACCAAGTGCAAGACTCCAATTGCTTACAGTTATGAAACCAGAGGTGAAGCCAAGAAGATCTACAATACATTTCATGGTGGACATTTTCTCGGAATTGACTGTGCCAACTTGGTTGATTGAAAAGACTTTTAATATTCTGTCCCTCAATCTTGACTTTTTTCATTATGAAAGGTATGGTACAACAAAGATTGATGATAATTTTTGAGCATAAGAATATGTACATTAAGGATTAATTGATCAACACTCCCATCCATTGTTGTAATGGAGAACATTACCAGAAGAAGGGAAAAATAGCTAGTGGAAGCTATTTCACTCAGTTTATTGAGTCAATTGTCAACTACATGTATCTTGATAACTTAATGTTTTGTTGAAGACCAATAATACCATTCAGGCGATAAAAGTTTTGGAGATGAGTCTGAGGAGGTAATCTCTCCTTTGGGATTTCAAAATACATATGTATCTGACCTAACCTTTCCAAACAAATATAATCATTTTGTTCAAAGTAAGCACGTGTTCGGTGACTTATAAACGGGAGCGTATATTATGTTTAAACAATTTTAAACTTTATATATATAGTGAAAAATAGATTATGTTAAAATTGGTCTGCAGTGTTGGATGTGTAGAAATATCTATTGCTTACTAAAAAGTACAAGGAAGACACGTTTGAGAATTCAATATAAAATGATTTATCATAACAATAATATTTTGTCAATATAACTACAACAATATATAAATATATACATAACAAACAATTGAATAAAATAGTATAAAATTTTCGATATAAGATGCAATTTAATTAATAAAAATACCACATATACATATACCACTCATCAAGCTTCTACTCATCTATAGAAATTGATGGCACCATCTATTCATAAAAAATGGGAATTATTACTCTACAAACTTGGTCGTTTTACTTTCAACGAAAAATGTTATATTAGTTCGGCGTGTTTCGCGGTAGATGGCTAAATGTGCTATTGCACAGGTTACTGTAGATTATTAATTCAAGGATTTAGCTATTATTTATTAAATATGTATATTGAGTTTTTAGATTAAATTTTGGTACGTATAAATCAGACACAAGTGTCCATAAAATAAAAATAATACTCTATCAATAATTTTGCAATATCAAAATTTATAAGATCATTAGTTTAAGAATTAAATTATTTTAATAAGTATGTGTATGTATGTACGGCGAGGGTAAAATAAAGTTGATTCTATAAAATGTAATATAACAAATCATTATTGAAATGTTGACGGAACATTGGTATTTATTCGATTTCCTTGGCGCGATATTTAAATTCAGGATTTATCACGCTTTCTAACAAAGTGGAAAGATTCGTAGATGTATAGTATTATGCAATATAATTTTTCAATATTTGCATTTGTAAGTGCATTAGGGACCAATTTAGTTTAATAATTTCCGTTTTATGAATATTTGATATATGTTTGTATACATCATTTCAAATAAAGTATCATTTTTTTTAAACGACAGTTATGTATGTGATGTGTGTGTGTATATATATAAGTATTGCACTTCTTAGCAGCAAGAATAGTTGTGAGTCAAAACGCGTGATCGACACATCGTCACCTATCTACGTCTTTCTGTGATTTTATGAATCTGAAATTTATACACGAGTATTCGTTCTATGGTGATATATTCAAGGCTAGGGTAATATTTTGTATTACTTGATACTAAAATAATATGATATGAATGCGTGAGTGTCGAATGTTTCTATAAACGCATTTTGTACTTTAACTACGTTTCAATTAATGATGTCATTTTGTATCGAGTAAACGTTTCTGAGGCGACAGTAATCAAACATGTTCAATCAAAGCGGTGGATTAAGAACCGGCGCATCATCTACGTCGAATCCAATGCAAGATTTTGAGGTTGTTTCTCCTCCGGATGATTCTATCTCTAGTCTCGTGTTTAGTCCTGCCTCTATCCCACAAAATTTTCTCGTTGCTGGCTCATGGGACTGCAATGTTCGTTGCTGGGAAGTTGAGCAATCTGGTAAAACAGTGCCTAAATCAATGCAATCTATGGCAGCACCGATTCTTGATGTTTGTTGGAGCGATGTAAGTTTAGCAATTTATTCTTTTTCTTTGCATTTTTCAAAGTGATTCCATTTGAACTATTTTTAAGATCATGTAACCTTTTTTGTTAAAATAGGATGGAACAAAAGTATTCATGGCATCTATCGACAAAACAGCAAAATGTTGGGATTTAGCTTCGAATCAGAGTATACAAGTTGCAGCACACGATGCACCTATCAAAACTTGTCATTGGATAAAAGCAAGTACATATTCATGTCTTATGACAGGTTCTTGGGACAAAACATTAAGAGTATGTTTCTATTTATATTATTTGTAATACATTGTATTCCAACATTTTAGTACCACTTATTAAATGCATTTTAGTTTTGGGATTTGCGGAGCCCTAAGCCAGCAATGACTATAAACTTAATCGAAAGATGCTATTGTGCAGATGTTGTAAGTACATATTGTTGTAATTTTATAATATAGTTTCTGTTTTAACTATTTTTTCAATTGCAATAGGATTATCCAATGGCAGTAGTCGGCACTGCAGGGCGTGGATTGATAGTTTATCAATTAGAAGGTAGTCCTCGAGAATATAAAACAGTAGAATTGAATCTGAAGTACCAATATCGATGTGTTGCAATCTTCAGAGACAAGAAAAAGGTTCCTACTGGTTTTGCAATTGGTAGTACAGAAGGTCGTGTAGCAATACACCATTTGAATTTATCCTCAAAAGAGAATTTTACTTTTAAATGTCATAGAGTAAATGGAACACCTAATGGATATCAAGATATTTATGCGGTTAGTACGAATTTAATAAAATATTAATTGTAATGTATAATAATTAAAAAATGCAGTAATAATTTTTTGTTACATATTTAGGTAAATGACATAGCATTTCATCCAGTTCATGGCACTGTTGCAACTGTTGGGGGTGATGGTACTTTTGGATTTTGGGACAAAGATTCACGAACAAAATTGAAATCTTCTGAACCTATGGAGCAACCTATTACTCGATGCTGCTTTAATCACAATGGTCAAATATTTGCATATGCAGTATCCTATGATTGGTCAAAGGTAATATTATTCCTTATATGTAGCAAATTTATGCATTTGTACAATGAATCACTGCATTTGTCTTGAAAGCTGTTATTAATAAAAAAAATGACATTTTATTTGAAATAACAAAGGTATTTTGTTAATGCTTCTATTTTAAATTAAAATATTTTTACCATATTATTAAAGGGTTAAAGGATACTAATAACTTTTATAAGTTTCAATTAATTTAATGTATATACACAGAATATTTGTTTCTAAAGAAACATCGTTGTTGATAGTATTTTAAATTAATTTTATTTTTAAGATTATATATAACATTCAAAAGAAAAAAGGATTAAATACTGCATTATTAATGTTACAGGGTCACGAGTATTATAATCCATCGAAGAAAAACTCCATATTTCTTAGACCGTGTTTTGAAGAATTAAAAGCTAAGGCTACACCATAAAACTGTTGGAGCGTTTCTTAATCTATCTAAGAAGTTTTTAAATTCTGTGATGTGTTTCAAGATACAGTTTCTATACTTACAATTATCGAATATGCTGTTCACATTGATAAATTATAACTTTTTATCTTTTAAATATAGGAGAAGCTTTCTGATTTTACTTCATTATAATAAACTGTGAATAGTTTATAATAGAATATAATACAATTGTAGTTTACATTTTCTTTGTATATTTTTTTTATTATTTTGTTATATAAGCCCATTGTACAAAGTTGTATATACATGCGAGAAAAGTATTGTTCTTTTTTCACGATTGTAGAAATGTAAAAAAATAATTCCGGTAAACATTTTTTTTAAGTATTTCAAAATTAATGCACAAATCAAACTATCTGCTTCTAGCGCTTTTTAAAATAAATATAAATCCAATTTTATGTTTTTAAACCAATATTGGTAACACGAACTTTTTAGCAAAGATAAGTTTTTAGGAATACTATCTGCCATTGGGTTTTGTAACGAATCATTTAATGTTGAATTCTATTGAAGGCTCATTAAAATAAAAAAGTTAATCTCTCATAGGTATGTTGCAAAGAGCGATGATTCTATTTATCATTTCTCGATGTCCATTGTGAGTATGAAAATTGAACGTAGAAGTTCAAAAAAAAAATATTTTTTCTAATATTTCAAATGTCAATCATTTTGTAAAATTTATCAAATAAGAAATTGCTAAAAAAGAGTGGTCAGAATTTTTCTCTTGATATAGAACTATAGTTGTTTAATTGCTTCAGTTCAGATCAGCAGGGCTATAGTATTCGTTTCATGTACGCAAATTACGCACGAATATTCTTTACAAATTTTTATTTTCCTACGTTCATTAAGAAGCAATTTGTTTCGAATGAAAAATGCGGCAATTAAAAGGTGTTTTCGTGTTATAAAAAAAAACGCAGTAATAAGAAATACAACATTTAGTTTATTCTGCGAATTCCTAAGCAATAATTCCCTAACGATATCGCGAAAAGAGTCCGGTGTGGATTTATGCTTCTCTCTCCAACGGTATATTGTCCCATTCGATGTGTTTACAAAATTAACATCCGTACGATTGTAAATTTCATTACTTTCCCAGAGCAGAAGTAGTAGAGATTGGCAAAGGAAGTTCGAGGATCGGACTGGGGAGCCGGGCGAGCGGATGTGAATGCGCTATTCATAGGAAAAAAGAAAAGGAAAAAAGTTACACGACTTCCTTTTTTCAACATCACATTTCTCGAATGATTAATATTAAAACGATATTAATTAATGATCATTACTATCGATTAAGAATTAGATAATATAATTATTAATACTAATAGTGTACAACCATACGTTATTTCTTTTTTTTTTGTTGCGGGCAGAAGGATATAACATCATGAAATGTTTCTTTCGTATTTAGGCTCGTGTCTAATCGGTTCTTGAATAATTATTCTCTCTTTCTCTCTGTCCCTCTGTCTTTTCGTCTTTCCGTCCGTCTGTCTGTCTGTCTGTTCAAATCACATGCATACACGCATCATGCTCACCATGCACGCACAAATCCACGTATTCTAGCTTCTTGCAATTTTCTTCCACACATATAAGGATATAAACACGTACTCGTATTACAGGCACACTTCCGTCGCTTTTTTTTTTTTGCCTTCTTTTGTTTGGCAAACTATTCGTTTAGTCCTTTCAAAATCTCTACTCAAGAGAGTTCCTGGCTTCAAGTCGCAATTTATATTACATTTACTTCAGCCCGCCGCTTTCTCTTAACGATGAATTACACCGAATTCCTTATCTGTTACCTTAATCGTAAAGGTCCTTAACTAAAGTGTCCGATTAAGTCTTCTTTTCGTCGGGAATTATCGTTAAGCTCTGCATCTCTCTCTTAAGATCGTTCAACAAAATAAACTCTAGCGACGAATCATCCGTAATTACATTGTTAATTATACGTATATACATACGCCTTTTTAGTTTTAATATGTATATAGCGGAGTAAACATTTATATACTAGATCTTGAGCGAAGATCAAACGTTCTCACGGTACTTTTACAATTGTTTAGCAACTTTTTTCTGTTTCTTTCTTACTCTCTTCAATGTTTTTCTCGCTTCCTTTTCGCTTTTCGATTCCCATACAAAATCACGCAAGGTTTTCTCAACTTTGCAAGAATTTAAGCGAAACCGAATCCTTCGCTGCATTCGTGAATCGCTTTCAGTAAATTCGTGCGAAGCTTATCGTATGTTTCATAAACAGGTAGATCCAGCTGATTAAAACTAAATAAAATACAAAGATTATACAAATTATTTAACTTCTCATAACCTATTAGTTAGTTTTTATTGAAATAGTTTATTTTTTATTTAAAAAAAAAAAAAATTATTTGCTATTTATCTATTAACGAAATATTTTTTTAAATGATTAAAAGACTTACCATGTATGAGCTGACGGAAGCCTATCTGTCGATCTGTCTTCACGGTGAATTTGAAATTTTTGTACACCATTCATTCCCTCCAAAGCAGCAAAACCTTGTAACGGCACTTTCGAAGTTCCGGTGACGAATTGTAAAAATTTAGCTCTATCTGCCTGATCGAAACCTCGTAGCGCGCGCCAAAACCACTGAATCTAAATTTTAAATAAAAATATTTGTTAATAGTGTGAAAACATTCATATTGTATCTTCCTACATAAGTAGACTGAATATTTATTTCATATATGTTAGAATTAATAATATTTGTATTATCATGCAATTATATTTCAAAGTAGCAAAAATTTTCAGGAGATTACACATATCTTATATAATTCCATACAATAGTAAACGCCACAATTTAAGTATAGTATGATAACTTACTTGTAAAGAAGTTGCACTATACTTATGGTATTCGGTATTGGCTTTAAGATCTTCAATATCTACATTAGGTAATCCACTAATTAACAGCTCAAGTTCTTGCTCGTTGAATATGGAGATCAGTCGTTTTGGAATAATGTCGTAAAAACCTTCTAGGAACGCGTTCAATCTATAGAGAATAATGGAACATTTAAAAATTTTTTAAATATATTCAATGGCCTATGCGAGTAATAAAATAGTAAAATAATCGCTTACTGTTTACGAATTGCTCCGGTCATTTTCATCTGACAAACAAGCCGAATGTATTCTAATTTCGTTTCTTCGGTAACGACGATGTTACGTCCATTTGGTATTAAATCTCGTACATCGTTTACACCGAATTCATTCACCTGAAACAAATAATAGTATAAATACAAATAGTGTATATTTTAGGAACGAGCGAATAAATAAACGAATAATGAAATTCACCTCCGTAGAAAAGGTCAATTCGTATCCAAGATCGACGATATTATGTTCTGTGAGATATACGAGTCCTTTATAAAAACTATAATCTTCGCTTTCCATATCCGTGTGCTTTACCAATATTCCCAAAATATGTTTATAAAAGCTACGAGTAAAGTAACATTCCAGGAGCTTATTATCGTAGATTGCTTTAGCTGCAGAAGTAATTGTTAATATTAAACTTTTTTGCCGTTATTATATTATATAAATATTGGTCTAGGTATTTATAATCAGGTAATTTTAAATTGATGTCAGATTCAAAATATTAATACATTGCGTGATACATTGATAAATTATTTTGTATTATATTGTCACTGTATATTAAAAAAATTAAACGTGAAAGGAGAAAACTTACCGATAACTCGGCCGACAAATTTGTAATAACATAAGTGGTTAGGATTACAATGCGAAGAAGAATTTATCATGTATGTTACTCGATCACCAGGACTCACAGTGAACAGAGCATACATGGGATTGAAAATTTCTCTGGAAATGATGACATACCATTCTCTAAGTAATCCACCAGCATCCTGACCTTCCTCGCCTGAAATTTAATAATGTATAACATTAATAAAAATGCGAACTACGTTATTCTATTTCATACAATTAAAAATATACAGTTGCATACTTATTGAAATTATAAATTTTTATGGATTTTTACCTTCAAAAACGATGTAAAATCGATTTTTCCATTCATCAGCATTTCGCCTATGAAGCTCTCGAAATGAATCTTCGAAGACATGACTTCTGCGAACATGCACGGCTAATTCCTCTCTACGAATACCTTCGTCCATGCGTTCCAGCTCTGCTCGGAAGTATCGCCTTTTTACATCAAAATCAAGAACTCTTGTATGATCCACCAACACAGAAAATGGCCCATCCGCTAGATGCGTGGTTGTTTGACGAAGAATTTGGTTCAAAACAGTTCTGTGCGTTTCTGTAAAAAGAAATATATCTGATCAATTGGTATATTTATTTTATATATATTTTCTCTGTTTAGTTAAAAACAAAGGCCGTATAATAAAAATTTGATAATTGTAAACCAATTTTTACGTTAGAAGAATTTTTGATAATATGGTACCAGCAAATTTCAGGAACTTGAGTTGATCTGGTGGTAGTGTTTTTTGAGGTGGTGGAGCCATGTCCCAAGATGTGTTAATAGTAGCTTCTGACTGGGATGTGCCTTCATTATCCGAATATATTGGTGAAACTGGCGCCAAGTCAGGAACAACCTCACGATTTTCTGCATTTGTACTTAACTGACGTTCACGAGAAGTACTCAATGATGAATGCACCAAGAAAAATGCTTCCACTGCAGGCTATAAAATACAATACATAATTTGTCCATGACAAAATGAATTATTTGATCGAATCTCAAAATTTAGAATGTTTTACCTGTAAAACTAAAACAGCATGATGATCTGGAGTATATTCCAATTCCAATAGACAGGCGCTGAGCGTTTCCCACAAATGATCCAGTACTAAACTTTCACTTAATAACGGTAATTTTTCTTCGACTGTAAAAAACAGATACTGTAAACTTCAGGTATCTTCACTTACAAAAAGGAAATACTTTTATATTAGCTGTTTTATAGTGATGCACACTGATCTGCTATGGAAAACCTATATAATAATATATTTCTACGAATAAAAATATTCTTTTCATTTTTGAACCTTCTTCTCTTAAGCTGTGAATGTTTCCATTTGTTGATCTTTATAAGAAGAAGTTATTACTGATTCGTTTACAATTACATTAAGAAAAAAATGTTGCACACAAGAACTCTAATATAACGCTAGGGGAAACAGTCTATTAATTATTATTTACCATTAGAGGCGATAGTTGATTTCGCATTTTCAGACTGAGATGAGTTTGCTTGCGTTGTATCCATAGGCACGTCAGCGTCGGTATTATCATCGCCTTTTAAAAATATATTAAATCTTATTATTCAGTATGTTTACAGACGTTATACGAATTTAGTTTACAAGTGTGCAAAATTTTCTTGGCTAGAACCATTTTTTCATAGACCAGATCATACAGATTTGTATTTTTTAAGTATTCTCGATTTCTATATTCATAAATATGAAGACTATCAATAAACAGATACAATATGATAAATTACCTCCTTCTGGAGCTTGATTTGTACTACCAGTATCTCCAGTGCCTTCAGTAGTTTGATTGGCTATAAATGACATTATGGGAAAATTTAATAATTTGGTACATATCTTATTTAACGATGTTATAACTTTAACGCGAGCAAATCATCAAATAACAATTCGATTTTAACCTTTAGACGTACCTGTTTTCTTAGTGTTTGCTAAACGTACAGCTTCTCTTATCTGTACAATTACTTTAAGTATTCTTAAGAAGAATGCCTGACTAGAAGTTTTGCTAACAAGGGCAGCCATTGATGGTAACTGAAGGTCACTTCCAGCTTTGACCTTGCTTGGTGCAGTGACTATTACACTTTCGTTTGTAAACCTATATTAAATTACCGTGAAAAAGATAACACGTCAGTAGACAATAATAATAATTTACAATGTGATACATACCTATCCATAAGAATTCCACGTGAACCGCCAGTACTGGTTGAAGGTTGTTCATCGATAAAATTCCGTCTTAATTCGTGGTTCAAAATTTTTAACTCCATCATTAGATCATTTATATGCTCGCAAACCATGTTAGCTAGTTCCATAGCTCCTTCCATGAGTAATTTTAATATCTGAAAATATGTAAAAAAAAAAAAGTATATCACAGACTTATAATGATATTATGAATATTTTCCAACACATTAACGTGACAACGTTACCAGTTGTCTAGTGGGATCAGGACAATGGGATAGATTAAGCAGTAAAGCAGTTGCATCTTCTAGTCCCTCTTCAGAACAGCTCTTGCTGGTGAGCACTTGTACAGCCAATCTGAGATGTTCTTCAGGCGCAGCAACACTTTGTTCTTTATTTACATCTATCTTTTTATTCTTGTTTCCTTCTTGTCTACAATATGGATTTACTTCCGTCAGCCCAATCGAGATCAGTGATAATAGTCTTAACAATTTATCCGTTAATTGACTGCTACGCTTGATGACCGTCCAATTTAGCATAGAAATCAACTGTCCGAAAGCTGAAGCTTCGAAAGTAGTCGTGCTATATTCTGGCTCATTTCCTAGGTTTGAATTCGAATGTGTCCTAGCAACCGATTTTCCTTTCTTCGAGGCACATGAATCGAGTTTCAAGAGCATATCCCAGAAATCTGGCTGATCGCTTTTTCCCGGCTTTGAGGTCGATTTGTTCTTTGAACCAGGCTCTTCTTTATTATTCGAATCTTTCTCTTTGTTGCCTTCTTTTTCCTCAACTTCTTTCGATTTAAGTGGTACAAAATGTCCAGAGAATCCTTTTGCCAATGATATTAGCAAATCTAACGTGTGTCTATAAAATTATGAGCGGTTGTAAATATCATGAATATATTCAAATAATAATAAACCTGATTAACTCACCTGCAAACTGTAGGTGCTGCTTGAGGATGAATAGCGATACTACAGCCTTGTCTTGCCGACTTTTTGACACCATGTCTAATGATGTGAAAAACATTTGCTCTACATCCAAGCGCAGCATCGATGCTGATATTTATCCACGATTGTGCGTTATTTCTTTGGTCGAAAATATTGGGGAAACTGGGGGAAAAAAATAATAGAATTTAGATCAATTTTTCCAACAATAATTCTTCCTGTCACGAGGAGAAATATTTCTTACTGGTAGTCCATCGTGGATATTAAGCTTTTTTTTTTGAATCTCCCGCCGATATCTGTGGCAATATCTTTATTCTCGTCGTTACTTCTTTCCATAATACTTAGTAAGGCTTTAACTACCCACTCCCTTGTGCTACCGTGGTAGCAAAGATTCCTGATAACTCTATGAAGCCTTAATGTATTAATTTTTGGTTCATCGACAAACAATAATACCAATAGACAGGCCATAGACTCATGGTCCAACAATTGTCTGCCCCTAAGTCGTAGACCTGCTCCTTGATGTGTTATACTAGAATCACCACGCATGTTCCACGGACTCCATTGTCCTCTTTGTGCTACTGCGTGAATAGCATAACGCGTGCCGCCGGCTCTACCTATTAAATTTTATGCTTAATTAGTTTTACACAAGATACAGGAATTACATTTTTCAAATTTACTAAAACAAAATAAGAAAATAGTAGACCATAATATACAAAATACTAGGTTGTTCAATGATCGTTTACCTCTACCAGAGCTCCTTAATATACTGGATAATGTGGCATTTCCTTGGCTAACGTGATTAAGAAATCTTTCTTGCATCATATGTCGATTTCGAGCTTCCCATTCCCTTCTCAAATTTTGAGCTTCTTGGGCTAAATCCGGCGGAAGAACGGATATTTGTGACTCCTCCATGTCAGTTAAAATCTAGACACATTGAATGAAAATGTGTTAACTAAAGGAAAGTAGTGTTAACTATTTATTTTTTTATATTTAATACACTAACTGCTTGTCGAAGAGATGGCTGTAAATTCTGGAAGAACGCTGCTGCATCGACCGGATCTTCCGGATTAGCAGATGCAGCCGCATGTCGTTGTTGTTCTAAACGTTGCTGTGCAAGAACTTCTTCTTGAATCGCTGGTGGTAAAGCAGCCAAAAATTCAGGATTAACTTCCACCGGCCCTGTTAATTCTTCAACCACGGTTGCCTGTGCTCGCTGTCGGATGCGTTGAAGTCTGAACAAATTTCAAATAATTTTTAATACGTTTTCACAAATTTACGTTGTATAATTTTTACATTTTATTTTTATGCCAATGTTGAAAGTTTAGAAAATAACGTTCCCTAATCCCTTAAAATTAGTTTATTGCTTAACTTACAGTATTAGCACATTTAAATAAAATATGATAAGTACCTAAGTTGTTCGGCTATAACTTCGTCACGCATATCTTCTGGCAACGCAGCTAAGAATGATGGATCTACACCATCCGGTAATTGTTGCTCCTGAGGCTGCTGCTGCGCTTGCTGTTGCTGTTGCTGTTGCTGCTGCTGCTGCTGCTGCTGCTGCTGTTGTGATGGTTGTGGTTGCTCTGACTGCTGCTGTGGTGGTTGTTGTTGCTGCCGCTGTTCTGACGTTTCTGGATTAATGTTTTCTGATGCTGTAGATGTGGGATCTTGATTGAGAACATTTGCGTTTCGTTCAACGTTTGACTGACTGTCATTGGTTAAAAGCATTCTGATCCATTCAGACGAGTCACTTTCTCTCAATAAGTCTTCGTTACCTTGACTAAAATCAACCACTATGGATGCGTTGCATCGACTAGATGTCTCATTGGCGATGGATCGATTAGACGTCTCGCTAATATTGGATCCTTCAACGATACGATCCGATTGTCTCAGTCTGCTCGCTTCAGAGGCACAAGGTCCAAGCACAGAATCAACAATACTTTCAGCAAGCTCCAAAGTCGGATTTCGATTACTTATTCGAGGGTCTCTAGGTTCTGCCGATTGTTCCTCAGGTGGTGGTGGCGGCGGAGGTCGCTCCTCGTCTTCTTGAACGGTTACTTCCATTTCACCGGTTACATCGATTATGTCTTCGTCTGGGGTACGCTCTTGAGTTGTTTCTACGGATATTTCAAATCCAGTGACAAGATTATTTGTGTCTTCTCTTTGGGACGTTGATGCCGTTGATCTTTGTTCTTCCATGGGTATTACGGCAGAAGAACCGGCTACAATAATTGTTGAAAATTACTATTATTGATTTTAATATTAAAAAAAATTATTAGTAAACACCAAATAAATCATTAACATACATTTCGTATTATTTAGATGATCTTTTTCCTCTTTGCCATCTTTCTCATCCTTCTTTTCGGAACTGTGTTGCTTCTTACGTCTTTCCTTTCGCTCCGCTAATACAGCATCTCTACGTTTCTCCAGGTCAGGGATTAGTTTATGTACAACACCTTTAATATAGAATTGAAAAATATTTGGGTATCTTATTTTCCTGTGAAAGGCATTGAATAAATCTATTCACTAGAAACTTTTATAGAAATCAGTTTTAAGAATCAATAAATGAAAATATTTAAATTAGAATGTTACTCTAATTGCTTATTATTTTTGAATATCATCAATATTTACCAACGCAACAGTCTGGTTGAGAATCTCCATCTAATAATTTACTTTCTTCAATCCACCAATGTAATGCTGTTGGAATGTTGTTCAACGTAGCTGCAAGACTGGGTCCAAAAAGATAGCCAGATTGATCCTAAGAAAGATTGTATAATTATATAAGGCACAATTTAATGAGATCCAAAAATATTGTAATATACATTAAATTTATATTTAACACTTAAGATATACAAACCACAAAATCTACTTGTTCTTCTTCTTGATTTGTGAATATTCCAAGACCATTGTCCATTAAGACAACACGTGTATCTCGAAAACTCGAAGCTAAAACCTGACTTGCAGATAAAGGAAGTGCTTGCGCAGCTGGTCCTAAAAGTCTATAATTATAAATACAACGATACTTTATATTATTTATTTAATTGTAAACTATATGATTAGAAAACTTGAAATCAAAACTACAAAATGACTAACAGTCATACGTAAAACGTAACATTAAAAAAAATAAAGAGATTGAGAAATTTATTCTTTTGCACCCGAGACTAGTTTTAAGATTCAATGTTCCAATTTAATCTTTCAATGAGATTTTATCGAATATGCTTAACGTAATTAATTCACCTTTGTAATATTACTGGTGGATTCGGATTTCGTGGGTTTGTTAATTGAAGATACTGATACCTTCGTTGTCGCAGAACTCTCTGAGCTCTTGTACTAGTAGCGTCCAACCCGCCCTGTGATATTAGCAATGGGTGCGAGTTAATACCTAAACAAAAATATAAATCTGTAAACTTTTAACTTTTAAGCTACAATGTTTATTTATATTTATAAGGTGTATTACTATGCAATACTGTAATCATAGATTCACACTTACCATTACCTTCGGAGACTGAAGGAGGATCTTCGAAAAGTCCCAGAGGTAGAGGAAACGTTGTACTCCATGGAAGACTGGGTCGCGGTGTAACAGGAGTAGAAGAATTAACGTTGTCTTGATTGTCGATATTGTGTTGAATCATTACAACGTTGCTACCGTCACGTTCTGCTGACGGAAACATTCTGAAGACACTACTTTCCCCAATGTCCTCATAAAATTCTATTTCATCTTCTTCATAATTCGAGGATCCATCTTCTACCTCTTCCTCTTCTTCTTCATTTTCTTCTCCTAATAAATATTCACTTCGTTCTGACATTTTCTTTTCTTGAGACACTTTAATTAATGAATAAAATTTTAATAACTATTACTAAATTACCATCATCCTCTTCTTCCTCTTCTTCATCCTCATCATCTTGTACTTCGTCTTCATTGTCATCAGAGGGATTACTGTCAGAGTCTGAATCGGAGCTCATCAAATCCTCCTAAAAAATAAATCATTGTGTTACACTCTTTGAAAATAAGAATCTGACAGTTTCAAAACCACTTTGTTTTATATCTTTGCATAATATTTCATTAATAACACAAAATGCTACAGAACATTGTTAAAATTATGAAATGTATATTGCTTACATGTAAAGCAATTTAATAAATTATTATTTTACAAACAAAGTGTTTCCGAAGTATTGACAGAAATTGAAAGAAAAGCGATGTTACTCTTACTGTGGTGTCTCGTGTTGGGTCAAAATCACCTTCCCCATCGCGTATAACAAGACTTTCATCATCAATATCCATTGGCCTATGTGGCCGAGAGGATTGTTCTTCCACCACGGCTGAGCCGTCCCTGGAAAATAGTACACTACTTGATTATAAGTACAGTAGCTTATACGCTTCTAAAATAATGGTATTATTTATATTGATATAAATTTTCATGCTAATACATCACACTATTTTATTTTCATCCTATAAATATTCAACATAATGTTATTCTCTTTTAATCAAGGTTTGAAACAGTTTCGAGAATAACTATTTCAAACTGTTATGTATCAGTTCTAAATTGAAACAGTTATGAGAACAAAAGAATATTATAACTATATATATATATATATATGTGTTCTAGCCTATATCAGTTTTGGTTACAGTTTTTAGTTCTTATTGAATGTTTAAAAATATTGATATGCATATATAAAATGTTTTAAATATGATATTGAATATTTTAAAAGAATTAATTTTTAAAAATTAATTCTTAGTTATTCATGATTTTGTTACAATTTAAAATATTAATTTTAAACTTTACACACTGCTATTTTTAAAGTGCAGTTTTCTATTAAACATTGCAGTTTACTCCTATCATCACATGTTTTGAAATATTTTTGAACAATATTGTACTTTCTTCTACTCATTATTAATTATTGTCATTTTGGTTTATAATTATTATTAGAGTATAATTATTAGTAATATTAATATAAACACTATTACTAACATTAATTTAATACTAACAGTAAGATTATTATTAACATTAATATACATAAACATTAATATATCAGTTTATTTTCATTTTCAATTTTTTCTGTGCTCTATGTTTAACCTTTTCGAAAATTAAAACTGAAATAATTTGTTTTTAACTTAGCAGTCCAATATATCCTGTATATGAAACAACATTGTATCATAAAGAGTAAAGAGTAGAACAAAAATATTGCACACAAGTGCAATTTTGGAGAATATGGCAAATTCAAATGACAATCAGTCACTCATCATTGTGATGACCAGTCATTACAATCTATTTTATCTTGAATGTCAAGAGTTTGATAATATGGTATGGAAAAAAATCTTAAATTACTACAGTGTACCTATTATATAGAACATAGAACTGAACCAAATAATAGTTACAAAACCGATATAATATCAGTTCTGAAGAACCATAACTGAAACCGATATATCCATAACAGTTATAACATTTTTGCAGTTCTCATAATTATTTTAAGAACCTTAAACCGATACTAGAATTATTTTCAATTCTTACTTTTAACATACTGTGTATTCTTTTGAGAAATAAAACAAATTTAATATTGACAATGTTTAACACTTTGACAATTATATAAATTGTTTCTGATACAAGAGCAAGAAATATATATGTAATTTCTAAGTAACATTATTTACATATGGTTACCTTTCTAAAAGCTGATCCATGATGTCCTCCAGAGCAGCTTCATCTCCTTCTTCATGTACTTGACTTTCTGAGGTAGGCTCAAGGCTTTCAGCAGTAACAGATATGTCATGTTCAGCATTTTCTGTATCCTCATTTGCTTCCTCGCCAACTGTGTGCGTCGTTTCTGTTGTTGTAGTTCCTGTCTGTTCTCCAATGGGTTCTTCTTGAACTGTTCTACTTTTTGGCTTTGAAAATTGATTGTTTACAGTTCCTGGCATTGGTTGATTTATAATTCTGGAGAGTGTCTCGAGCGGTTTTAAAGCAGCATTGATGGTTCCAGCCATGTTTGGGCTCGAGAGATCCAGACTATGTGGAATTTTTGCCAAATCTGTAATTATTCCTTTCCTTAACATAAGCCTTACGATATAGTTGACGTTGTTGCACTGATGCACTTTTAAAGAGGCTCTTAATTGATGAGTTGGATTTGGCGACGGACAATTATCGATCATGGTGGAGATCAAACCGATTAATAATTGAAGTTGTGCGTGTTTTTCAGAGCATTCAGGGAGTGTCAAAGTTCCCATTAAAGCCGATTTCACTTCAGTGATCAAAGTTGTTTGGGCGTCTGGAGAGTGATTACAAGAAGCAATTGCAGCTATTAACATTCTGGCCATACTGCTGCATTGTCTGTCGCTTGAATTTTCTGGTAACATTGGCAAGAGCTTGTTTAACAAGAAGGCAAGCGCTGTTGTCTCCTCTGGCACCATCTCGCTCTGTCCTGCTCGATAGACATGATCGGTAATCAAACACGCAACTGCGCCATACGAACGAACAGCTTCCGCGAGTATCTTTAATATAGCAGATTTGGCCAACAATGGTTTCTTTGCTTCTTCTGGTTCAACTTTGCCATTATTACCAATGTCCGGGTAGATCTTCAGAGGAATTATGTGAGAGACTTGGTCGTCGTCGTCGAGAGGATCGTTTGTTGTTGTTGCGTTATTCCTGGGAACATCGCGACGAGAGGACGTCGTTCCCATAGTAGAGCTTGAATGTGACGTCTTTTTTTCCGGACTTCCTGTTGGTGTAGAGGTACTTTCATCGGGAAGGATTGGCATAGGTTTTATAAGAGCGTTCAGTAGATCACGAACGACAGATACAGAGACTTCTTCCACCATTGGCAAAGCCGGGGAATGCCTAGGATGTAGAGCCCTCACAATCAATCTATCATCAGCATCCTCTCTTCTTAGTAGATTGACGTCAACTCTCAGGATATTTTTACAAACTTCTTGATATACTTCTGAATTGCGACAAACAGCACTGCTAATTTGACGCGTCATAAATAGAATCTCTTTGTACGCAGGAGGTATATTACCCTGTATACGAGTGCGAATAACTTTTTCCATAGCTAGTCGAAGAGTGCGCGGTTCCTCCAAAGTGTGTCGTATTAAAAGAGTACTCAAGGGGACACATCCTATAAAACTACTTGCCTGAGTCATTCCCAGAAGAAGCTTCACACCGCCTTCTCGAGCAAATATTTTTGCATTCTCGTAATCTCTCGTGAGTCGCAGACAAACTTTCATTAAAGCGTGCAAAGCGTCTCGGTCCACTGGGATTGCCAATAATTTTACACAGGTGCGTATAATGCTTGGAGCTATGCTAGGATTCAACCCTTGCACGACGGTATTCCTTTTGTTTTCTACTGGAGTATCGTCCGTATCCATATTCGAATCAGAACCAGATCCACCTTCATCTATACCATTAGTCAATTTAAAACCCATTGTAATGGGTCTTCTATTGTCACTTTCTTCGTTAACTTGTGTCATGGAAGAAAAGGTGATAAGATATCTCCTTCTACTGCATGTAATTTTTGTACTGGATTCTCCAGCCCAATAAGCATCGTTGATTATTCGATTATTCATTGGAGAGTAGAAAGTCCATCTTCCAGCACTCAAATCAAACCACTTCCACGTTCTATTCGTTACCTATTTCAGAAGAAGAACGTTATTAGAAATTTATACAATTTGTGTTTGTATTGCACCATATATTTTTAAGGAATACTATTGTAAAATTGTACGTTTTCTGTTTGTACCTTGTGCATCAGTTGCTTTCTCTTGGTCAATATTGCCACTTTTTCCAAACGATCTATAAGTAACAACAAAGGTGCCAGCCATTTTGGAGTGTTTGTAGTCGTTGTTGAATTCTTATTATTATCTTTAACAGGTTTATTTTTATTTGCTGTAAGTGGTCCTTCGCTTACTACTAGTAAGCGTACAAGCAAGTCCAAGATATCACATTCTTCTACAATTTGTGCACAGGGCACTCGCATTTCTTGAAACGTTCCCTATGTAAAGGAAAAGAGAGAAAAGTTGTTACCATGTACTACACTATTAATAGTTTACATTATACGGCATCAAGTAAAATAACAAATGATGTAAATTTAATAAATTATAGTGAATTAATGCACATCTTTACCTCGAAGAACAAGGTGTAAAGATAAATACGTCCAGCAACTTTGTTAGCTTCTTCGCATTCTACTAATCGTATACCAGCAGTTGGATATTGGTTCTGAGTGGTATCGATTAAATAATCTACTAGACTGCCAATCTACAACATATAGAATGTGTGAACATGCATATTTAAGTGTACATAAAAATAATAACAAGAAATTATTGCTCATTATTGTGGATACTAATTGCCTAAATCTTACTTCTTTCATAAGTTGTAGTAACATATTATCGCGCCATTCATCTCCATTTCTCTTAGTAATAGTAACCAATAAATCGCAAACTCTGTATACGGTGTCAGGCATGAGATCCAACAAATTCAAACACTGACTTAGAGCACTATCTGTAAAATCATCTATACTTTCTGTTAAAGTGATCTCGCGAGTAGGTTCTTCTGGACCGGAAACTTTTCGTGTTTCTGTTTCTCCGAGTGACATTGCTATAGCATGCATTATTTGATCATCATCAACTAATTCCAAGTCCATTATCAAGCCTTGTCCACTTGCATCACCCGCTGGCACATCCTAGATAAGATTATAAAATCATTAAAATTATAATAATAATGAATTTTGTAATACAATTTTTTAAAAATTTAATAATTTGTTGGGAATCGTCTACTTAATGAAACAATTAAATATTTTTTTACAGAAATAGTGTACGTATCTACGTACTCGCTTGGTTTTAAAAATGTTATATTACATACTGATCTACGTAATGTAGCAGGATTGGTCAGAAGGTAATCCGTAGCTTGTTCAACCGATAATGTATGAAGCAAAGCTTCTATGCAATGAACTCTGCTGAAACCCATATCCATTAATTGTCTGAGATGTTCTAAATTTACGTCTGCTTCCGGTTCTTCTCTGCGGTCAGATATTGTTCCACTTCTTCCAATTCCACTAGTACCACTGGTGCTACCATTATTTGTACCTTCAGTATTCTCTTCTTTTTCTGCGCGTTCCTGTTAACATATTTTTTAAAATTTTACTAAAGTATATCATGTATATTATGATAATATGAACACGAATTTCTATTCCTAATGAGTTATACATAGACAGGTAAGAGCTATGTTTAAGACGTACCTTGATAATTTTTTCACCTCGCAGAATGTGTCGTAAAATAGATAAAATCGATTCTGTCATACGAGCTCCATAGTTTTTCAATGGTTTCTTGCCCCACATTAGCATTACTGCCTCAAAGGCTTTCTGTAATGATAGTTAGATATAAACAAACATTAATTATATTAAAAATCATTTAAATGCCAAGTATAAAACACAAAAATTATATCTAACAGACCTTGTGGATATTAGTGAGATATTTTATTGGGTCGAATTCATATACTTTGTACATTCCAGTACATTTTGAAGAAACTACATGAGGCGAATCCAGAATAGCTTTAGGATTCACCATTTTCTCCAAAAGCATGAGCCAAGCATCTAAAAATTCTCCAGTCCCATCAGGTAAATTCGGGTGTTCTAGTCCTTCTGATAATGGAAATTGTCCTCCTCCAGATAATGCCCAATGGAAAGTACTAAAAACACATATAGTACAAATAATAAGTAAAAAGTTTAATTTAAAAGATAATTTAAAAATGAATATTATACTTAAAAATAAGATTTCTACTTTTTTTTAAACACTTACTTAAAAAATTCATTTTGTCCACCCAATTTAACAAATTTTTGGAGCATCAAGTGATATGGATGTCTTTTTTCATCAAATAGCATTGGAGATGTAAAACCTACAGAGCATATTAAGAAGGTCAATTTGAACTTGGGTATCGGAGATGGAGGTAATATGCCCCATGTCAATCCACGGGTCAATAAACAATTTAAGGCAGTTGCTACACTTCTAGCTGCTTGTGAAGGAAGAGCTGATGTTGAAGACATCTGTTGTCCTCTACGTTGCCTCATTGGTGAGCCCATGCAAAGCTGAATAAGTTTAAATAATAAAATTACAAATATGAACAACTTAGAATGTTTTTACAAAATATTTTTAATTTGTTATTTGTAAATATATTTTTAAATACCTTTACAAGTAAACCAAATAACTCTGCCAGTGCTCTTCCTAATCTAGATGAGGCACCGAGCAGTGGCTTGATGTATTTAAGTTGATGAGAACTTGGAGATGCTCTTCCTGTACCAATATTTGGTTTATCATCCACCTACAATTATTAATATTTCAATAAGAATGTATTTAAGTAAAAATCAAAGGTTTGTTGTATCTGCTTATATGACGTTTCTCTACTTTGTCTCTTATATTAGATTAATTGTTAAAATTTATAATTTTTATACCTCCATGGGTACAGGTGGTGGATCTGTACTCAAGGCTTCCATGGCTGTAGTCATTCCATTACTTCCCATATCTGAGGATACACCACCTGACCATCCAGAAGTTTCTCCATCATTCTAGTTCATTAATTTGAAATATTATGTCATAAATTGTTCAAAACTTACTACAAACTAAAATTTACCATATCTTAAGTCATATAATCTAAATA
Organism: Ptiloglossa arizonensis; assembly: GCF_051014685.1. NCBI lineage: Eukaryota > Metazoa > Arthropoda > Insecta > Hymenoptera > Colletidae > Ptiloglossa > Ptiloglossa arizonensis. Next base: position 7,680,815 of record NC_135048.1, on the reverse strand, counting down.
TGGTGAATGAAAATCAAAATTTTGTCGATATACAAAAAAAAAAAGTATAAATGTATTTGATGGAATAAATTCAGTGTGTAAAATTAAATCAACTTCCATACAATTTATAAATAGAACAATACATACCTTTAATTCAGGTGGTACTAATTTATCCATATCTTCCTTTCCAAAATCACAACCAGCTGGAATAGTATCTTCGCTGCAGAGCGCTAGAAGTAATGTACTTTCCCAGACCAGAGACATATACAATTCAGAGAGACCTTTCAAAACTGCTAAACCAAGTTCTGATCCCCAGTGGTTCATAGATAGATTTCTAATTTCACTTTGGCTAGTACGACACACATGGACGAACATTACTACATATCCATGGGCAGCGTTCATAGCATGGAGCAAAGGTGTTGCCGTGTCACTTGTAAAAGCTGTTTCCAAATTTGGAGCTGAAGCAAGTTCGTGCAATAAAACAGAACCTCCTGGTGTTTCCATGTGACTATGGAGCGGTTTCAACAAATTCAAAACTTCGTTCAACTGAGACAAACCAGTTTTGAGAACCAACGGTTCATGTGCTAGATTCTGAAAAATAAAAAAGACGTTAGTAAAGTACGCAAGCAAGATTAATCGATCGTAAGCATGTTACACGTATCACGGAAACTTACCAAGATACTTTTACAAACTGCAGCTACAGCTTGCGCTGCTTGCGCAACTGGATAATCCACTGGAAGATTCGGTAATCCTAGGATAGATAGTAACGGCACGAGGCCTTTCTGGGCAACGAATTCTCTACAATGATCGTCCGTGGAATTGTTACTGAGAATGGCGTCAACAAATTTCATAACGTTGTGTATATATTCCACTAAAGCTATTGGGGTTTTTTCTCTAGGTTGAGGAGGTGGACCAGGTTGCGCGGGAGACGGCGAAGGCTGTTCTTCGCGCTGAGGATGGGAACTTGTACTAGCTTCTTCCTCGTCTTCCTCTTCTTCATCACTACTACTTCCACCTCCACCACCTCCACCGCCGCCAGGGTCTCCGGCTCCAACTCCGACAGACTGTCCAGAAGATTGGCGATTCCCAGATGCTGAATTTGACGGTGAATTGTCGGATTTACTAGCAGCTCGTAAACATATGTAACGAGGATCGCAACCCAGGACACAAAGTTTTTCCAGTAACTGCTTAGAAAGAAATAAGAAAAATTATTTCTTTACAAATAAAGCTAATTTAACTTATAAATAAATCTGAATTTAAAGAATGCGTTGCATGTTATTGGAAGAGATCATACTTTTATGATGGCGGTGATTGCATCAACTTTCAAACTTGGTTGGTGTCTCATTAATTCGTCCATTGCATTGCCAAGATTTGTTGCCGTATCACCCATGGGATCTGCGCTTCGTCGTCGTCTCATTGCAGAAAGATAAACAGGTGACAATAATACTTTGAACAAACGACCAAATGGACGTCGTTTCACAAATGACTCTAGTCCACGCTGATTTAAACATAGAGCGCTGAACACGTTAGGTAGTGATCCTAGAACTTCTCTAGTGGCGGGAACCTGTACACAACAATATCAAACTATTGATTAATCCAGTTCTACTTATAAGTGTTTCAATATTTAACAATTAAATTTTTACTGATTTATTTACTTCTTTAATAAGTAAAGCATGTAATACAATATCAGTCAATCCATTATCTTGCAAGGATGAGAGTAACGATGGTTCTTGAAAAACGTATACCGTCACAACGTCCGTAGCAAGAAGAAACAGTGAAGGACCATAATACTCGGAATTACTTATAATGTGTTTTAAAGACGAAGGTAAAGTGCCCTCCATAACGTGTCTAATGCTGTCAGAAAAAGCCGGATCTTGAATTGTTTTTTTTACAAAATTTAACATTGATTTTAAAAGCGCGGCTCGCTGTGGTAGACAAGTTTTTCCAGTCTTTATGGCAGAATAATCTGGTATTTGTTCGCTTTTATCCTCCGCTTTTGAACTCATATTTTCATCTTCAGAGAATTCCATTGGATTCGACGATTCCTCACGCTCATCGTAAGGCTCCGTCAAACGTCGTGAAGCTGCAGAATCTTCGTCCCTTTCTATAGATCTTTCACGGGATGATTGTGGATTATCTTGATAAAGAAACGGTTCTATTTCAAATGGTTGCTCCTTTTTGCAAACATTCACTTCCATGTCGATGCGATTAATGAAGCACGCTAGGCCATTGTAAACTTGAAATGCTTGCATGTCTATGTTCGTTATCAAATCTATCACACGAACTGCTCGTGTTCCGAACTGCAAGATAAAAATATTAAATGCAGCACTTCTAACAACTGGATATATAGTTTAAAAAATTTCTATTTACTGTTATATGCTCTAGCTCAGTTCCAGGCCAGTTCATAATTTTTAATAAACTTTCCATCATTCCGCAACTGATAAGAGCTTCGCCGCCAGCTTCGTAACTAGCAAGATGGTAAAGAAAACTGAACAATGCTGTTGCAAGAGGTAATGGAAAGGGTTTTCCATCAGATTGTGGTGAAGTTAATTGTGTAATACACGTGCGAATTGATACAGGAAAAAATCCGTGATACGACCTGGCTCCAGTGACGTCAATTATCATGTTTAACCTTGAACCGGGTTTTCTAAAAGTAAAATTATTAGCGATATTTTTTGACGAATGTGAAATACAAAAATCTTTATATTTTTAAATTTTGACTAACTTGGGAAAATGTGGATTACGATCTAAATGAATAATGCTAGTAAGAGTCCGCAATGCTGCTGCACGCATTTCAACGAGATGTGCGTGTGGAAGTTCCAATAATTCGACTAATTCTTCTAGAAGCCCAGCATGCAGCAAACTATGTGCATTTTCTTGGAGCGCATTACTATATACAAGAACTGATAATGCTTGTAGCCGAGCTTGAACACACTGCAGACGTCTTCGATAGTCAGAAAAACTGTGTGCCAGTCTTATATGTGTGAATAGCGCCATCTAAAAAATAAGTTTAAATGCTTATATACTTCTTTGTTAATATTAGATCATTTTGGCACTTCTATTTTCACAAGTAACATATTTTCACATTATTATTTAATGCTTTGTTTCCACATTTTTACCTGTCGATCTTGTGGTACATTGTAGACTTTTAATAAATCATTCATTATTTGTGCTGGAGTTTTACCAAATTTATCCACATTTTCAATGTGTATATATGTTACAAAATTTGTCTGTCCAAGTTTCTTTGTACCACTATTTGATGTGGAATCTGACTGTTCTGATGTGTTGGCATTTTCTGCATAAAATTCAAAATGCAATGTTGTGGCACTTGCTGGAAGTGGCTGAAAATATTAAAAAGTAAAAACATGACAAAATCTTGTATGGAATACATTTCTTAGATAAGATTTGATTATGAAATTTTGGTTACCTTATCTGGATATTCTTTACAACACTCTGCCAAACCAAAACCGTTTTCTTTACCACCCCAACTCTAATATATAAAGATTACATAATTTTTAATTTTGAACTTTATTAAAAAAAAACTTATAAAATATACCTGTAATTCGTAATTATTATTGATAATAATTACTTAATAAAACACTAACCTCTGCTAGATGATTAAGTCTATTTATTAAAGCTTGCCTCTTGTCACTGTTTAAACGCGTAATAAAATTACTACGTTTACTAAACATGTAAAGAAGATTTAATACACAAAGAACAACATTCATATCGCAGCTTGACAACAATGACACCAGATGTTCCATACTGTTGTATAAGTGACGTGAAAACGAATGTTCGATTAACAGTGTTGTGAAATGCAGGACCCAAAGAAGAAGTTCTTTTGCCTATATTAAATTATAAAGTAAGATAAATATCTAAACAATATGTTTGATTAAAATAGAAAATATGCAACAATTTGATTATACTTCTCTGTTCTGTGGTAGATCACATGCTAGTTCCCATGGATTTTCTGGGCTTCTTGCTGCAGCTTCTTCCAAAATGCTATCACTAATATCTAACACATCAATCCAATGGAATAGTTCGCATTTACCAACAGTCCATGCATATATTTGCTTCAGCTCCTCCAACAATTCTGTGTGGGAGCACGAGCACAGTTTGCTTATAAGCGCCTGACATTCTGGTGGCTGAAAATTCATTCATTTATGTATACCTTGTAGAAATATTGAGACTTACATATATAATTACACATTTTATATTTCATTAATAAAGCAGTTGTTATTCAGAAAGTACTTCCTAATTTATATTTGACTACACTACTTACCGCCTCAGAAGTGCACTTTTTCAATCTGCTTCTGTCGATTTTCATTTTGGCAGATAAGGGCTTCCTTTGTAAATTTAAGATCTGAAACAATTATTTACACTACATTTATAAATAATTAGTAACCATTGTTAAATTTTTACTGATGTAATACCAAACAATGCTTATCTAATTACTGTATTTTACTCCCATTATTAATTTCTATATTTTTTCTTAATAGTATAACTCAGATGCAAGAGATATTCCTAACCTCTTTACCAATTATTACCAAATGGAGCAACACTGTCTTTTTCCTCAATTAAATTTCTTCCTTTTTGTAAATTTTACATAAAATATTTATTCATTTTACATTTTGATCAATATATAAAAGAAAAATAATTACAAAATTTTAATTTATGATAAAATTTCAGAATAACTAAAAAAAACTAATCCAATAAAATATAAAATGTATTACTAAACATTTATCCGAGGAAGATTCGTTTCAATGATGTTATCATATGTTAAAAATTGATTGTTATTTTTTACTCTAGAAAATTTTTTAATAAATTTCTTAATTAAATTTTGATACAGTACATAAAAATAACTCAAATGTCAATATAATTTTAAATAATAAAAGAATTATACATCCACTAAAAATATTAAAAATTAATTTATTTTCTACATTTTTATACATAAAATTATATTTTCCAACAATTTTTTAACTATTTTACTTTTACACATTGAACACAAACAATTTTGGAATACTTTTTATATCTTAAATATAGATTTAAAATATGTTCACTTACATTGCATTATATATTGATTATTTAATCCTATATTATGATATTCTATATTAGTTTTCCATGCTGTCTAAGGTTTCCATTATTAAAAAGTTAGGTTATTCTATTTGAATTTTGTTGCAATACAATAAAAATCTATATACACATTCTGATACTTCAGAGAAAGGAAATAGTGGTAGTTACCTTAATTGACTATGTCTTAATTATTGCAAACATTAATCATTCTGGTATTAAAATAATTTATGACATTTTAAAAAGTAATTTAAAATTGAACAATATTGATATATTTATTTGAAGCATAATGTAATTGTATTAAATTAACTTACTATATAAATTTATTTATGAAATTAATTTTGGTAAATAGCAATGAATATAATACATAATATTTGTACATATAGATACAAGTACATTTAATGAAAACAGCAAAATTATTATCCAAATGAAATTCAAGATTATCCTAAAATTTCTATCAAATTCATTATTTCATCTTTATTTCAAACATGCGTATATGTTTAACAGTTTCTCAGGATGTTCATGCAATACTTAAAAAATGTTGTTTTGCAAATTAAAAAAATTATTCTTGCTATAAAACCATTTTTAGACACATTATAATGTTCATTAAATTTATGAGTTAAAAAAATTTGAATAGATTAATATAAAAAATAATCATTGTATTATTTTTGTATTAATCATAAAAGTTTTCCATATGGTTTTATAGAGGTAATGAAGAGGCTAAAAATAGAATTATTGTCATCAACAAATATATATGTATACACAAAAAGATAATTTACAAAATTTTTATCAGACATAAAAGTTATTAATAAAACGACACATCACAAAACAAAAAATTTTTTATTAGTTACAAAATAAAAGTATAGACATAGTAACTTACGACATAATGTTCTCAAAAGGAACAAAAATAACGTTACAAATCTCGCAACGCGCTACGAAACTGACAAATCGTGTCCAAATGATTCATTCACGTCGTGAAGTTATTTTAAAAAGTCTACATAAGGAAATATATCTGCGACTATGAAGAAAAAAGGAATGAATAATAGCTTTTAGAAAAATGCAAGAAAGTTGCGAATATCTTGATATTTCACGAGATTAGACCATCAGAATTGCGATAGAATTGAAAACAACCTGGTTTCTCGTTAAGGTGCAGAGTCATCGGTTTCAGAGGCCTAACCTAACTTAGACTCGTTTCAGGATGATAATAACAAAGGGGCGACGTGCGCAAGAAGATTTCAATAGAAAATTGTAAATATAGCTTGAATCTGACAATTCAGATCGAGCGATAATTACGGCAATGGGAAATATTGCATGTAGAATACGCGAATGGGAGAAAAGCGAAGATGCACTCGTGGTAACAACTCACCTATAGATAAGCCGACAAAGATTCGATAGAGTCGTCCTTATCGTTCGGCTTTTCGATAAATTCGAGGTTGGAACGATGCGGCATCGCGGCCGTTGAAAACCGTTCTATCGGTGGTTCTTACCACCTTGATCGTCCTCGACTGGATTGGATCTTCGTCAACGGGACGCCGTTTTAAATTTCGTAGAATGGTTACAACAGGACCGAGGTGACAAAACCGAATGATTCGGTATGATGCGAAACGACCGGTTTCTGTGAGGATATTTCTCGAACTGGATCAAAACAAAACTTGGCGAACGTGAACGGAACGCGATCCTCTTCTATCGCTTAGCGCCAATCGGAGTACCGATCACCGCCATTTTACCGAGGCTTTCCAAAGAGGATCGTCCACCTTTCCTTTTAACCTTTTCGTAACGTGTTTCCGGACGCAAGCTTCTCGAACAATCTCGTAAATGTTCACGACCTTCGCACGACACTGTACAACACGACACAATCCGAGGACACGTACAAATGATTTTATTGCGCCGAGTGCACCGCACTGGCTACTTGTGTACGCGCATTCATGTATACCACTATAGACAAGAAGACTGAACAAGGCAACACTGGCTAATCACTATTAAACGCTTTGCATCTTTCGTCAAGGTACTCCTTAAAACGATACGCTCACATTCTATCGCTGCGCAATACGGAGATTCTCTGGCGAACGTTGTCCTACTCTCCGAGGATTTTTCTGATTCGTTCGCTTGCAAGAAACACTTCGTGTGATAGGACGCCTCGTAACCATCCGTGACTGTTCTTCATTATGTGCGTCAACGAACATGCGTCTAGAAACGCTTTGAGAAATCAGTTATGCGTTGCGAAATATTCGTTGCGAATGGGATCTTAGGTCATTATTTTAACATAGACTTGCGTTTCTTCCCTATCGACTAATCGTGACGCCACTTTCCCTTGTATGATGATTTGATTGGCCGAGTATACGGTACTCTTTAAAGTTTTAATTTACGAGATACTCTACCTAACTGTTCTTTTAAAATCGTAAATATATATAGAGAAGCATATAGAAATAAATGTTTTTTCTGCTGTGGGAAGGATGACTATAATTTTTTATCAATAAATATGGATAATTTTAAATAATGAAGGAAGATGATTTAAATGTTTAATTATAGGTTAATAGAAGATTTAGTAACTTGATAGTAAATTCTAGTAATGTAATAATTGGCATTAAATGAATGTATTTGAGAACATCCATTTAAGATACAGATATTTTCAAATGATCGAAAGAAGAATATTTTCGCAATTTACAATCGTGTAAAACTCGTTTGATAGAATATAACATAAATAAGCAAATCGTTCATTCTAGTAAACAAATAATCGTGTATTTTGTTTATTTCGATTCTTAGTACCGATGCGTTAATAATAAAAATTAATATTGGATTCATAAAATTCTTTTTAATTGTAATATATTAAAACATTTAAATTATATGACAAAATTATTTTTTATCTATTTTTGTATAATTTAATAATTTTATTTAAAATAAAAATTTAAGAAACCATAAGATTATACATTTCATTATGAGTTGAAGAATATAAAACTAGTAAAAAATGATCGTACTTCATTTTGTAATTATAGTTATGGATTGTGACTTATGTTTGTACCATAGCGTTTTCTATGGAAAGCGATTTTCTTCAGTCAACATTAAATTTTCATTCTTTTCACTAAACTTTGAGTAATGTTTCTTCGACGTTTTGCGATGGTGCATTTCTGACTGGACATTCGACAGTTTCATCCTGTAAAGTCCGCAAATAACGAGTTGGGAAAGAGAAATATGTTAATTTACAATTGTCTTGTGACAGGATTTTAAAAAGGAAGAAACTTTCCTCGACTTATAAGAATGTCCGCCGCAGTACCAGTCTCAGACAGAAGCCAGGAGACAGGCGAGTACAAAACTCTAAGTTAGGTATTCCATTTATACAAAGATACATTAATAAAATTCATAAAAACGGAATATTGTATATAGGATTCAATATTCTTTGGAGGTAAAAATAATATGAATTTTATACTGTGTAATAAGTAGTAATACAATACAATGTAGAAAACTATAGATACATAAAGCACTACCATTATATATCTTTAATATACCATACTGCTGAACACCTGTTATACTACTATACTGTAACTATCTATTTACTACATGATTATACTTTGTTTATATAGATATACTATAATATTATATATAAATATACTATTCAACTATATGTTTACTATATCGCGTTGCTATATTAACATCATATCAGTACGGTATATAGTAGTATAATATTATATGTAATGTACATTTTATTCTATTATACTGTGTAAATATATGTCTACTATACTATATGACTATATTCCACTGATACAGCTCTACTGTGCCATATAACTATACACTTATCATAGCTTATTATTTAAAAGTATACTACACATTTCTACTATATACATTAATATATAAACACTATATTAATATTCTGCCACTACAATGTCTAGTAGTATAGTATTGTATGTATCGTGAATTTTATCTTACCAATTAACTATTTTATTTTTTCAACAATATGTTTTTGCTTTCTATTTAAATTATTCATTTCGTACACAGAGAACGAACATCGAATAAATGAATATAACAGTGTTTCAGGATGCGTTGCTTGTTCACGATTCTTCTTTTCGTCGCTTACGTTTGGTTAACGAAAGGACATGGAAAAGACCACGAACATCACTGCAGATATTGGTGTAAGACGTCTCATCATCGGTATTATTGTTGTCCAACGGGGAAGCACGAGAGTTGGATGAAACATGCCTGGCGTTCCTTTTTGTATCCGTGGCTGTGGATAAACGTCGATGAGTCTCCTCTATCTTACCCGTCGTGGCCGGAAATAGTCGTAACCGAGAAAGAAACCGAGACACATTGCCCGCCGTTGAGAAGTCATTGTCCACGAACTTACGATTGGTATTTGCCGCCGTCTGTATGCCACCACGACGATGACTGCGGCGAGTGGGAAAAGTGTTGCCCGGACGTTTGTCTCGAGCACAAAACATGTAAATTGGGCGAATAGAAAACGGATTGTTCGTTCGTAAACTAAAGGCCACAATTTTTTCTTTTTTTTTTTTGGCGAAAATGATGTTTTCATGGAATTGTAAGTTACAAAATTTAATGGTAATTGCCAAGAAATTGTCACGAAGATCTGACTTACTGTTAGATTCTGCGGTTACTGTTCTGCACGTTTAGCGTAAAATTTTCAATCACGCGTTAACCATAGCACACCGCGAACGTTCTCAAACATTTTTCATTTAATTGTCGTGAGATTGCAACTAATTAGAATGCTCCGTTATGATCAAGGTTACTTTATATTCGCATTAACAATTTCGACAGTAACTTCCCAATTAACGTGGGCGAGGAGTTCCTTAAGGAACAGTTATATTACGGTGCGTTCTTTACCGTGACCCTCCCCCGTTAAAATGTAATTGGTACGTATCGCATTTTGCGTTAGCTTAATAAATGGCTTGCCCAACGTAATTTTGCACAAAAATTCAACAACGCAGTTCTTTCCTTGTTGCGTTTACACGTTATTTATCGTTTGATATTTAAATTAAGCGAACTCTTTTCGATTTGTATTACAGGCCTCAATGTTTGAAGATTTAAAGATTATTAAATGTAAAAGCATTATAAGATATGAAATATTTAAAGTTATAAAATACGATAATATTTGTATCGCTTAATTGAATGTTTTGTTGCTGGTAATTTTAAGCAGTATTTAAGAAGCAATAAAAAATGTCATTTTAGAACATGAGTAGTACATACGTAACTGTATGTATTATTTAAATATTGTATGTAGGTGTGGTATCGCGTTACTAATGTAAATATTTTATGAGAAACAATGTGAATAGTCGTCAGATGGCAACCAGTAATATCAAAATTGGATTCTGTTCGCCATACTCACTTTCGGCTTTTATTTTGGACACGCGTATTATCGGCCTTTGTCTAATCTGATTGGTTTAATTTTACGAGCTTAATGAGTTTTGAAGGGCGTTAAAACAATTTAAGATAAGATCCTCATAATGCAACAGATGCTCTATGCTTCAGGGCGGTCCTAAAGGATCCCAATGTTTACTCTGTCGCGGGGTTCATAATTAAGTATGGTAGCACGAGACGTTAATAAATACTTAATAGACAGAGCATATGGGCATATTTTATTTATAACATGCATGATACTATTTGTGATTAATTAAATATTATTGAATAATAAATTCTTACTGTTTTCGACGCGAGATAGTTTTAATAGTCCCGTTTTTTCTAAGATCGTAAAAATTAATATTAAACGATAACATGTTAAGGATGATCATTAAGGATGATCAAACGGTAATTTTATATTTCCAAGAAATGCATTGAAGCGTAGGAGAATGCTGGAGTAATTGTACATGATGTGAAAGTAAACAAGTATATTAACAAAATCGATATCTACGCAATATAAAGAATAACGTAAAGATTGAATTCTTTAGTTATCAGTAATCTAAGATACACAAAACTTATTGTTGCAAGTTTTTTTTTAATATTCTATTATGGTTGTTACGGTGAATATAAAAGTGCCTCAAATTAATAATTTTTTAATATTTTTTTCCCCATATTAATAGATCAATTTCTCTAGATTTTTTATTTAGTTACTTTCATAATTACTGACAGAATACCATCGAAATTTTAACGTAGAGTTATCATAATATTACAATTAATATTAAGCTACTCTATTTTTTAGAGCATCCTTAAAAACCAAATAAGAAGAAATATTTTAAAACAAGCAGGAATCTTTGATCGATGAATTTATAAGTCTCTGGCTTGTGCATTATCCATCAAGGAAAATTGTTTGACAAACACTTGCCCTTTCATTCTATTTCGTTGAGGCGAACCATGTTTAATGGACGCTAAGAAAGAACGAGGGTGTAAAAAAGGATAGAGTAAACCAGATTAAGTAAGTGGCAGGTGCGTGCGGTCGTGGCACATTTTTGTCGGATTATTGTCACAGAATGATGCATCCTGTGCATCTTGCGCATCTTGTTCGTCCCAAGATGTGACTTTCTTTTACGTTAAGCAACGATGATAATTTATTTTCGAACAATTCACTTGCTAATACAAAATTTTAAAAATTGTAAAATTTAGAGTTCTGTTTAAGAATCAAACAGTTCTTTTATTATTTCAAATTCTATAATTTTTTCTAGGGATCTCAATATTGATATTGCATGAAAACATCTTGGCATCTTCATAAGAGATATCGTAACTTCACAAATGTTGTGTTGGTCAACTACAAAGAACGACGATCGAAAGGAACAGAGTGTTCAATATTCAGTAGCATTGTCGCCTTTTGACTGTCAGCTGCGAATTTTAAAAGGGAGGCCAGTGTCCACAACTTGTACTTACAAGTTGTAATCTGCTATTGTAACCGTTACATGCATTTCAAATTTCTTTCTTTGTATCGATGTACGAGTCTTACATGTATATCAAGCAGTGATTCTTGATTCAGAATGCGTTACAATCTAAAATACGTGCTCATATTTTGTTCAATTTACAAAACACGTTATTCAAAATTACCGACACGTGTAAAGAATAATTTCGAGAGAAGTAATGCGATAGCGATGTATAATGAAATTTAAATTTTGTAAAAGTTGTAATTTGAAAAAGTTTATATTTTTCAGAACGAATAAGACAACAAAATTAATGCTGTTTGCCATGAAATCATGAAATGTTCTAAGATGGTAATTCCAACTGAATTTTGAGAACCGCTGGAGTGAAGTTTGAAAATTCTACCATCGTTGCGTTATATTATATAAATCACAAGAAGATATTTTGAAGATCAAATTCAATTTGTGAAAGAAGATAAAATTGTCAAGCCTGGAAATAATTCGTCACTGAATACTAACGATTCGGAACTATTTCGGGGAAATGATGCGGGGACTGAGTCGAGAAGATAGTAATCTTTTGAAGCTAGGATTTTTCAAACGCGATTGTAAGCTTATCAATCTCTGAGAAAGATGCAAATTTTGCCATGTGTTCATGATAATGAACACTAATTCTAAATTCGGTACATACAAAATATTTTATGAATGTTATTTTATAATGAAAATTTATTGAACAGTACTGTTCAATATAGTAGTAATAGTATAGCACATATTAAGCGTAATAATACGATTTGTCGTCCGATAAACTTTATGGAACAACCTATTATATTATAACTATACCTGTGCTAAACTTTTATTATACTTATACTACATCGTATTATTACGCTGAATATGTGCTGTACTATTACTACTATACTGATAAATTCTATACTATATTTATTTCATCTATTTTTTTAATTCCATATTACGATCAATAATGAATTTGTTATCGTTAATTTTATAGGATAATAAATAATAATTTTCATGAACAAATTTTGTTATTGCCTCATCTAAGTTACTTAATCAGAGTGAAAAATTTGATTGCTTAGGATTATTCCTGGAACAGGTATACATCGTGCGGATGAAGCAACAATATCTTTTTCTTATCTAACTTTAAGAGAACTGTGTTTGTTAGAAACTAGAATTACAACGCCCCCGTCCTAATTTAGTAGCGGAACAGAGACGTCGCGGTTGTACAAATATTTTGTAATGGAGGGAGTAATGTGCATTCCCGCTGCTGTATTTGTGTTTCACCGTTGGCTTGAGGTCTTGATAAGGGCTCTACTCGAGGCAGAAATTTTTTAAGAAAACTGTTGTGTGTTCATAGTGCCTACAAACCGGCAAAGGATAAAGCGATGAGAATACAAGCAAGATTGGAATGGGAATGGAATCTGGTCGACAGCGCGCATGCGCCGAATACGTTCATTCACTCTACCGAATCATTCATAAATCGCAAGTCCTACGCGTATTCGTATAATTAACAATGAAGCTGTAAATTAGAAGTAAAGTGTTCGAAACTCTGAAAATTACATTGTGACATTTTCGTATGAACAAGCTGTAAATGCAAAAGGTATTTATTAATTCGAAGACTATTGGTAAATGAGTAAATAATTCCTTCATTCCAGATTTCACCTATAAGAGATATACATGGATTTATTGATATAGAATACTTGCATAGTGAAACAACAATATGATAATATTGAGGCTTGAAACTGAACATAATAACATTTATACGTGAAAATAATAAACATTGCAGGTTCAGTGTTTCACTATCTTACATTTACGTTTGAAATAAGTTTAAATTTAGCGAGCAGAACGGAAGCGATGTAAATATCTGTGGTTTTCCAATCGAAGTATGGTCGATGCACGGCTATTAACGATCACGTGACCATTGCCAAAAGATCGTGTCGGCGAATAAATGCGCAAACAGGCTCGTCCCACTCGAACTCATTGACGAAAGCCGAGCAGCTTTTATTTTTACGACGTAATCACGATGAGACGTCGCCTTCGATTCAGATGTAATTGACGCGTCGACCGCACACGCGCTCAGTCAGATACAGTGGGGATAAAGGAAGTGAGGATATACCGGATTTGAGACCGGTGGAAAGTAGGGACGGAATCAAGCCGACGCGTGTGCAAATACGCTGCTCGAGAAATAAATAAAGTATCATGCATTCGTGCAGTTCGAAAAATTCAACTCAATTACAGCATACATTTTAAACGATTCAATATCGAAGTTTCAGAATTTTTCAAATTTTGAACAATCAATATACTTACAGGGGATCGTCTAACTTGTCTTTTTTTAATATTAATTTTCTCGGGTTGAGTTTTGCACAATAAAATATTTCTTGTAATTTTTGATGAAGAGATCAAATTGCTGATGAAAAGATCGAGTTTTATCTTCGGTGCGATTATAAATTTAACCTCTTTGAAGGTGTTCTAAACAAACGTGTATGTTTAGTTTTTAAGTTATTTCAAATATCGTAATATAGAAATAACCATTACAATTGCAAATAAATCACTTAAAATGAAATAATGCATTCCTGACGAGGTTAAGAAGCTTCAAATTAGATCGGACCCATTGCTAATCGAATGCTGCACACCAACGGTGGGTTCTGGCGGCAGGGGGAAGATGGTGTGCGCACCGAGAAACTCCGGTGGTGGGGATAACTAAATTCACGAGTGGAAGAGAGGAAGTGGGGGGAGAGGCGCACGCACACCTATGCGGCTACGGAATTCGGAAGAGCGGCAACTTCAGTGGCATTCGTTTGCGAACCGCAGCACGGTGCGGCTCGCAGATATTTCGTGCTCGTTTCCCACTGCCGGCTACAACCCCCTGTCTCACGACGGCGCTCAATCTTTGACATGGCACAGATGAAGTGTACTCGCAATAGTTAGCCAGTCCTGTCGTTGTTGCAACGAAAGGGAAACTCTCGACAAATCGCGAATGAGACTAGAACTAGCCTGTCAAACTTCTCGACAATTTATTGTGGGGATTATCGACTGGGATCGAAACGATCGATCGAGCCGGTTTTCGGGAAGTTAGATAAGCTCCTTCCGAGAACAAAAGAATAGCAAACGGTATTCTGTCGCGTTCCTTCACGGTAAAACTCGTGGAAAGTGCTGCACGCTCCGGTTCACGGTGCGCTATTCGGAGGGACGGAACAAGAGAGAGGGAAAAAGGGAGGAAGTAAGAGAGGAGCCGTGCTCGCTGAAGAAAGGCGTGCTCACGACCGAGCTTTCGGGATTTCGTCTCTTCGTCGACGTATCCTGATTCTTTTCGATTGATTCTTTTCTTTTTTTTTTTAACTTGTTTAAGCTAAAATGTTCCGCTCCTCGGACAATTAACCGCGAACGTTGTTTACGCGCGTCGGTAAGTCGATGGACATCGTACAGTCGTTACCATTTAAACACCGGTAAATGTGTCGCGGTTAAAACTAATCGCGAGAATCAAAAGTGAGTGAGTTTGTGAGTGTTGTCTAAATAGATTGACGTTTGAAGAAGAAAGAATCCTGAATATGAGGCTCCGAAGGATGCTGATATTATTGGTCATTGCGAGTGCTGTTTACTGTCGAAGTAAGAACTATTTATTTTTGTTTATTGACATTTTTGCTCTTTCTGTTTTTCATATATAACGTGTACTTTAATTTACTTTGTCTGTCAGACGAGGATCATCAGCGACTACTTTTTATAAACAGAAATAATAATGCATGCATACAAAAATTAATTAAAATTGTAGGATAAATTTGTTTCATACGTATCTTCTTTATCGATGAAATCGACTTTGATGGGCCTGCTTAGTACTTTTACACGAAAATTATTTGTATTTTTTAATACATAGAATACGCATTCGACTATATATGCACACTTGAAAAATACCCAGAAATGTGTTAAATTGATTCTGCGAATGTAATGTGTTTCGATATTGCAGTGAAACTTTGCAACTATCTGTACAAGGAACGACTGGAGGCACGTGCGCTCAACAATTTTCAAAGTCGTTTTCCTCGAAAACAGAGTTACGGATGAAAAACCTTTATCTTACATTTTTTGTCTGTTTTACGATGAAAATGTATATTCATTTCTCTAGTATTATTTTTCTGGTCCAACGAAAATACGATCAAAACATCTTTTGATTTTTAATACTTTTAATGAGTTTCTATTTTTTTTTTTTTTTTACTTTCTGGGAAATCTACAATAATATTTCTGTAATCAGTCTTAATTCAATTGATTGTAAGGTACAGTGCACACAGTCAGTATAATTGAGTTTCCAAATCACAATGGATTTTTACAAATTTTCATTGCTTTATCTTATTATTATTCTCTAACTTTACCCTGTACTTTTAATGGTCATTTATAAGTGGCAAAGTACTATTCATGCCTTAATGACGCACTTTCGATCTCGAATCAGTTCAGTAGCTTTTTTATTCGCCGACACGCGAACGATTTGTTCGGCCCTTTATTCGTACCTGGGGCTATTCTTTCGTTTTAGCTGGATGGTACTGTTGCGTTTCTGGCCATTGATCAAACAACTTTTATTTATAGCTGAGACAACAACGTCATTGAACTTTGAATTTTTCTTTTGCACATTTTATAAGCTTGAATGCCTGTCAAAGATTCTGAAAGTTGCCCCGATATCACATTGGGTAATAATGTTCATGCAAGACATCAACTCACAGTTTATATATGTCAGGTGATAAAAATGGCTGAAATTAATATTTAACACATTTTTCCTTATATTCTACATTAATATAAATGTATAAAACAAACACTAAGACTTAGGTTATTTTAATAATTACTAATAAATATATATTTATTACATTATAGAGTATATAGTCATTCTACGTATTGTATCATTCAACTAGGAATACCTAAACATACTGTCAGCTATTGTCATTATGAAAGACACTTCTGCATTACTAATGACGACTGTTTCATTTATCAAATAATTTTTTCAGTAAGTTGATTTTAACTAGTTTTCGATAATGTTGAATTTATGATAAGTCACCTTTAGGGTTTTATCGTACTACTGTCTTAGAATGAAGATCATTCGGAATGTTTTATCTTACTTTGGTTTAAATCAATATTCTTTTGCTTATAAATAATTGTGATCTTTTAATAAGGAATGCCAGGTGGAATTAAAACATCTTGTATTATAGTCCGCCTGCAATGTCTAAACGAATTTATTACTCAGTCTAACAGTATTGAAAGATCTCCCGATGATTGTTTCGATATTTACGTCAGATTGTTGCACACTTTTCATGAATCGTATCTCACGTTGCTGTATCGGTCATCTCGTAGGAATTCGAGCTTCATGTCTCAGGTATACTGACCTGAACGACGGTTATTTTTGTCCTGAGCCACCGTGAAGACGGATCCGCGTGCGTCTATGAATTTTTATTCGAAAAGCCCTGGACTCCTAGAGCAAACCTTTCTGAATTCGAAATTAGTCCGAATCGCAAATCTATTCGCGTGTACGACGATTAGTCATACTTCGAAACAGTAAATAAAGATTATATCCTATTATATTTTCATGCACTAAGCACGCTTCGTTTTTATCCGAGACTATCTAATTATTTGTACTACTTAATACCATGATTTCTGGTTTTAACCCCGACGTGGCATCCTTCGGAATTTATTGAAACCAAAAACCGTTAATTAATTTTAGTACAGAACCATAAATCATCCATTCCGACGAGAGAACGTGGGAAAAGCGGGAAAACATTTCTCAGGGAACAATACAAGAATCTCGCAAACAGCATACTTATGCAGACTGATGTAACAGATTTAACGGAGACTTAAATATTCATTACTTTTTGAACAATTGTACCTCTTTCAAAGCCGATAGACTTTGCTTCACAAAGTAAAAGCTGGATTCCTAGAGCCCAAAGCTGAACTAATTGACGATGACGAGTTCATCAGGTAGGTTTGTTCGTGAAAATTTATGAGTCACCGTATACGTGGACTGAACATCTAATGTAATTCAGGTGACGAACGGTTATTCCAATTTAGAAGTCACTTTGATTTTAAGTTTGGACTTCGATTGTCTTCTCGAACAAGTAATCGGACACCTAAGTTAGGAGTTCTAACCGTTTAAATCTAAATGGGTCACAACGTATCGCGTAGAGGCTAAAATTTTGATCGTTTTCCACGCGATTGCGTTAGTACTTGTCGTTTTTTCTAGCCTAGTAAGCGAGGAAACGAGCATCAATCCCACCCTCGCTAAACCCTAATCGCTTTGTAGTCCTTCCACGGAGCTGAAGCTCCCTAACACCGACAGAGATTGGTTTCTAAGATAATCGACGGTAAACTGGATTCTAAGCCGTCCAAAATACTTCCTTTTTTTTTTTCTTTCGCCCGTCACTCCACCTCTTTCTGGATTTTCTCGACATCGCAGATAATCGAGACTTTACTTACCTGAACAACTCCTTTTAAACGCGAAACTGCACTCTCTTGAACGTCTTTGCGACTCATTTCTCTAGCATTTTTATCCTTAAGGATATTTTTACTGTGATGGAACAGCTAGAGTTCGTTTTTGAAAAAGAGTAAGGACGCCTTTCTTTCGTGGGATTGTTAGTTTCAAGCGTCTTAGATCGGAGGATCTTGTATAATAATTCCGAAAGATGAAAGGAACATTGCGAACCAAAAAGTATTTTTCTTTGAATCGATGCATTGGATATTTCGAACAAAGATTTCTACTATCACGTTTTTGGAATGTAAATATCATAGATACTGGAGGTCAATCGGTGCCTACGCGTTGCGAAATTGGTGCATCGAGTACTGCTATTTCAATTACAAAATCCCTTATCATTCTTTTAATGTATCAACTTGGTAGATCTTGGAATTTTGGCGATCTGTTAGCGATCCACCATTTTGTTTATCGATATCGAACCGATAATAATACTTTTCTTCAGTTTTATAATAGAGTCAAACTGTTCGACGATATTTTATTGTATCAGTGTAGTCAGAAGTGAATTTCATTACTTGAATAAAACAGAACCTTGGTCCCTAACAATTTATTCGTCGAGGACACGATCAAACTCAACTCCCCAACTCTTTCGAGCCGCCAGGAACAAGGTGAAATTCCTGCGCGCCAGTCAATTTACACCTTGCAAGAGCAAGGTAAAAAAGGGCTCTCAGGAAACCATTAGGGGGGAAGGTTCCAAAAAATGTTTCTTATTCCAAGACCGACCGCAACGCAGTTCATTTCACTCTCCTCTAATCTTGAAGTGTACCGCGGTAAGATCGAGCATGTCGGGAAGATAGGGACTCGTTCTTTTGGTAGCAGCCGATGATGATGGTCTGTGTGAACTGGTGAAACGAGAGGACCAGCAAGAACGTGATCTTCTGGAAAGGGGCAATTATACCAGCGAGGGGAAACTGTTCTTGAGAACATTGAGGTTTAATCTTGGATACATCGAACCACATGTCTGCCGGAGAATTTTGCACGACCGCATTAGCACTCGACGAAGTAGACAGATATAGAATTTTGTTTCTTCGTGTAGAACTCGGTATGAAAAACAGATCTCGCAATAGGTGTACAGCAGCAGATAGAAAAACGAGGACGTCCAGTTGACGGTGGTCAATTAAATTTAAGGAATTGGTTCGAGTGTTCGAACTATTTAATTTATAGATGTTACGAGCCTCTAGGATCTCATTTATATAGGATTTTGATAGCCTACGTATTATGAAATTTAAATCATTTTGATCGGTATTGGATCGAGTACGGTTTCTTATATTAGAAAATTGTTTAACAGGCAGAAGAAACTAGTAAACTGTGCCAGATAAATCTCAATTTTATATTGAAGATAATTAAATTTTTCCAGTAGTGAACGTAAGGATATAATTCTTTACAGTGACCAATTCAGTGTGTTGTCTTCTTGGTAAAAGTTTCTAGTAGTTGTAGTGTTTGATTCAATTCACTATGGAAAGGTATAATAGATAAGAACAGCCATCTTGCAATCTGGATTGCAAATATTATACATCTTGGATATGGACGTTCAGCCATCAAAGGTACTAATGCTGTGAACATTCCTGTTTTAAATGCAGATTTTTAGGATGCAAATAATATGGCTCTTAAAGGTCTAGCAGTGTCTATTCAATAAAAAGTTTGCGTATGGTGTCTCTGCCTTGAGTACAAATTCCCACTTTCAACTATTTTGGCTACATTGGGAATATCATTTTCCAACGTATTAATAACGTCCATCACGTGTACACTGAGGAATCTTAAACGCTTCTTTCATTAGAGACCCTGCACACGCAATCCAACTACTTAGTGTCCTAAGAAAGCTATTTGAATGGCGTCGACGGTACGTAACATTCCAGCATCACAGAAATATCTTAATTAGAGGTCCACCGAAAACCGAACAAAAGATCTCGAGCATACCTTGGTCGGCACCTGTTCCCCGATTAGCCGGCTTCGTCACGATATTGCGCTCATTAATCATGATCGTCGAGTGCATCGCAACACCGGAAAAAACACCACTCTCATCGTATCTCGACGGAGTTGCTCACCTCTATGCTCTCAAGGGGAAGTAATCCATCATCGCTTTGGCGACAGCCACACTATCAAAACCACCACGATATCTCAGGAGGCGGTTATTCGTCTTTCTCCTTGCTACAGAATCGAGAACAAAGGGTGTCTGTGTCTGTGCGCTGGGATCCATTAGGATGCACGCCAAAAAGGTGTTAGAGCCATTAGGTGAGAGAATAGTTGCAGTTTTCGTCGTCGACAAAGTGACTTTCGTTTTGTTTCACTGAATTCTCTGTTTTGGAAGTCCATTGTGTCTCAATCGTGTTGCGTACACGGTGTCCTCATTTTTAACTCAAGTCGTAGTACGTTTCAGGTTGCGATTGTTTAGAAACCGACTATGTTCTTAACTAATTGCTTTTTATAAATAATGCATTCGTTGTACGATGCGATTATTGCATAATACAAAATATTATCTTAAATATTTGAACTCTCTTCCGCGAAAAAGGTGTGTTTCAATAAGGTAGATTTAAACCGTTATTTTTGGCCACTTAATTTATAATCTTGTTGTACTAATTTAGTTTTATAGAATGTATGTTTTTTTTTTTTTTTTGTTGATGTCAGTAATAATTTTCAGATGGCCGAAGCAGATTTCTATCCATTTCTTAAAAACCCGCAGATTGTAATTTGCAACGCACTTAGGAGTACAAAAGTTCTCGACTCTAGATAAAGAAACAAAAAATATTTTACCCATATTAGACAGTTCTCGCACGTGACCAATAATTTTGCAAGTTTCGTAAAATTATAATGATTCTGTTAAGATTTTGTTATATTAGTCAATTTGATTGTATTGATAATATTTTTAAGATAGCGATTCGTAGAATTTGCGGATACAATTTTTCGTAAAAAAATTGTTTCATTTCTTGAACAATGAGCGACGAACGAACGGGAATGAAAGCACGTTTCATAAAAACTGCACGTGTGCGTGCACAGCGCACGCGCGCATAGGCGTAACCGAGACGATCAATTGACGTATATTAATGTATCACGATCACGTTCGTGCGTGGATCGACCGATTGGGGAATGCGCTCGTGGCACATCTGCCCTTCGAAGCGCGCGACCCTTGAAACAACAGGTAGATTGTTATCGTGACGAGGCTTTCGCCACGATAGATAGAGGCGAACGAAGAAAGCCGAGACTGAAGATAATCGTGTGTACTGAAGCGGTGGAAACGTTTCCGGAAGTGATCGCGATTCCTTTGCCTCTGAAAGGAGAAATTCCACGCGTTCCACACCTCGGTCTGACGCAATGTTACGTGGTAACGGAGCAATCGTTCAATTACATAAAAACGAATCACGATGAACAGAACATTTTCCTCGACAATTTTCGAACCATCTGTGAAAAAATAAAATGCGGCCCTTACAAAATGTAATACACGGATGTCCAGTCTTCAATGTTGAGGTTTGACGTTTTCATGAACACTGTTCGAGTCCATTGCGTTCAATTTTAGTTTTCAAGATTCTTTTTACGAGCAGGTTGGAATGTCCAATGAAGTTTATTATTATTACTTCCGTAAATTATTAGTAAAATGATTATTTGCAAATGTGAGTAAATGAAATGGGGTCATTGAGGCCCGTGATGACAAATGGTGATGACTATTCCTGGTATACTGAGAACTAAAAGAAATACAGAGTAGTCGGATAACTCTGGCCATCTCAAATAACTTTACTCATTTACTACGTAGTTTAAGTAACTGAAAGTAATTGAATGTTGCTTATAAAAAGTATATAGCTTCTGAGAGTCCATAATAGGGTGGTAACAATTTTTCCAGAGAAACGTAGAGAAGGTCGACTTCGTTTCTTTAAATGGTACATGCAATTTTTTATGGTAGAATTTGATACAGTAACAGATTTTGAAAATAAAAGAAGTGTCAAGGATTTTCCGAATTGCTACAAAACACACATGGCGTAATGTTTTAATAGCTAAATATCTAAAAAAATTAATAATTTTAGGCTTGATGTATTTTGATATTTTTATTTCCAAAATTTATCACTCTATCGAATTTTGTCATGAAAAAGACAAAGTTGACCTTCAGGTTTCTACTATATTATTTTATTTTCTTAGTATCTAAAGTGTAAACGATATTTTGAGATACACAGAGACTATCTTATACATCATTTTGCAATTTCATATTTTTGGATCGACAAAATAAGAGCGTTGAATTTCAATGTTTAAATTCTCTATCGATAGCGGATTGAAACGTAATCTAAAAAATTCGATTTTCTTCCGATATTGCAAAGGAAAACGTTATTTCGCAGCAGAGTGGGACGACGAATAGATGGTTGATGGAAATTGCGCATAATAACTCGTATTCTATCCCAGTGGAACATCGTGGGTGGGTGGTAAAGGGATAATATTTGTCTGGAATTGTCCGTGGACTATCGAAGCATAATATTGCACGGTGTGTAGGCAGCAAATAATTGATATGCAAATGTGCCTTTTATGCTCGATACCATTGACGATGTGGTATCGTGACGATGTGGTATCGTTTTATTACACACTATCGTTCGTAATTTTAGGATTCATTTCGTAGTTTCGTGATCTTGCTACCGGCTAAAGTTTATTGGAAGCTTTACTAGCGTTTCGTAGCTATTTTAAATTTCGGATCTTGGATAGATCATTATCGATACGTAATTAAACAAATCTATATCCCCTAATGCGAAAAGAAAGAAAAAATTGATTGCAGGTAACACAGGTGACTTCCACTTAGACTTTCGAACCGTGCATAATTCTTTTTCATTGTTCAGGTTACAACCTCTTAAGGATTTAATTACGAAGTGACATCCCGAGAGCCAGGTAAACAAATATTCGATCTCTGTTATCTCGCCGACTCGTTCCATTTTGTATACATTGGGAATAAGAGTGGGACGTGACAACCTGAGAAACAGAACTTGCGACAACCTGACAGACCGACTGTATTTTTATAATACATATTTTACAATCTAGGATGAATTCGAAGGATGTATTTTCCGAAGGTACAAATTACGTTTAAACAATACTTTTACTGTTGCGGTCGGATACTATTCATCGTAAAATATGTATTAAAATAATTTTTGTCGTTCGATAAAACTTACTTAACAGTCTAGTACCAGGTTGCTCGATAAATTTTATCGAACGACAAAACTTATTGAACAACCTGTTACAAGTGCCCTCCATAACCGATTCGTAACTTGCACGAATCTCGTTCCGTCGTTACACGTTGATTAACAATAGCGGTGGAGCGGCGGAGTGCGATACCGGTTCGTCGGGAATAGACCTCCTCTCGATTTTCAAAGATCATCGGTTCATTGTGGAGCCGTCCTGTGTAGCTCGGTTCCTCTTTGTCTATGGCGATTCAATGGCTTCGGCATTTCGCGTCCGAGTATGGCCGATACGAGAAGCCCGCGATGCGGTTTTCCCACAGTTCGTTCCGTCGTCGTCCGTTCCATTTGCCGCACAAATGTTCGATCGCTTGGAAAATAACGAACGCACAGTTAACTCCCGGGATATTGTCTCGCCACGGAATCGGGAGGAATTCCTCGAAAACCGCAGGAGCAGTCAAGCAGACTCGTCTTCCTTCCTTTTTCGACTGTGAAATTGATTTAGGCGCGCAGAAACGAAAAAATTATTCCCTCACAAAAGAGAACTACGTAAAAACTGATCGGGACCTTTTGGTAACTGAAACCACGGTTCCCGGTTATTCATTTCTCTTCGAGTTTGTTCAAATTAATTGAATACGATGTGACATTCATTTAATACTCTAATATTATTGAATTACTTCGAGCAACGTTACGAGTTTCGCGTCTAAAGCGGATATTAATATCCTTATTAATGTCGTGAGAAATGGCTGTGGAAGTAAGTTAACGATAGTAATGTTTAATTTAATCGTTCAGTTCCCGTTCGACGATCTAAATTAGAAAAATAAAATGACGCTCGATCGCAAACTTACGGACGATAGGGTACGCGCGCACTCGACCCTCGAAATTTGCTCACCACAATGCCATTGTTAATCCGTACAGTTTCTTTTTTAAGCAAGGTTTCTATCGATTGGCCGAGGGGCTCTCGTTGCGAGGTGATTTACGGGGCCCCATAGTACGAATCCAGAGCATGAGAGTTTAATACTTGTTCGAGGGATACCGCTGCAGAAATTCAACGCGCACGAAGAATCTATCGATCGCGAGGATAAACGTATCCTCGTGCACCCTTCGACCTCCCAGAGCCTACATCTCGACGTCTCCCTTGGTCAATAAATTATTCTGTGGGTCTTAAATATTTTCTATGTTGGAACCTTTAATTTTATTTCTTTGCATGGTACAGGGAGAAAGGTAACTTCTAAAAGAAGTATTCAGAAGGATTCGCATTTGTAAATTAATTTTGCGAAGGTATACTAATTCTCGCTTTCGAGTAATCATTTTCAACCCGCTTTCTTGTGAACTGGTGATTACAAGTTTGTCTCTTGAGAGCGAAAATCACCATATTATGTTTACTGGAAACTTCTGTATGTATTCTGCAACATAGAGTTCATCCAAATAGACATTATCAATAGCACGTCACGATTATTAACTCTTTTTACATTTTCCCATATGATAGTCTATACTGTATAAGAGAGCAATTTTCAGCGGCTAGACACTTCTATTGATACTAATGGTAGACCTTTGAACCAAATGTAATACAAAACGTACATAGACGCGGACATGTACGGTTAGAAAAATATAAGAGGCGATCTAATTATCAAAGATGATCTACGCTCGGGAAGATTACTAAAGGTAAATAGCAATGTCATTAGAAAAGTAATTTTTCGTATCAAGAGAAATTGTATCACTCAATAAACAACTTTCGATCGTATCAATAATCCGATAATAGATTTAATCTCTATTTCTATGTCAAACAATATTCCAACAAATCTGTTTAAAATTTCCTTCAGCGTTGCCGACAGGTTACCCCTTTACGATCTACCGTCAGGTATTTAGTCAACTATTTCCACGTAGACAGAACCAAAAGGACATAATCACCGATGTCCCGACGATCACTACAATTAATTCGTCAACCGATGTATCAGATCCCGTAAATCTGCCGTGAATGTAAATCCGCGCGGAGCAAATCTCAGTTATTCGTAATCGCGCGCAAGATCCACGTGCTTTTCGTTCATAATGAGCGGGGAAAAGGTTCCTTTGGTCGAGGGGTAGGGTTCCTGGTTGGTTGGCCAGGTGCCTTCTACGCGTGTCACGCGCTCACGTTGTTCCTTCGTTCTTTCGACGAACCGGGCAGAAAGATTGAATGTCCGCGTGTATCGTGCGGAAGGGTATCGAAGGAAAGAAGAGAACAAACATCGAGTCGCGGAAGTGGGTGGTGTGAACCCCGCGGCAGATGTTGCGTTCCATCACGAATATCGTGGAGCTCTCTTTGGTTCTTGCACGATATCTAGCACACGTGCCCTTATTGCCGTTGAAGAGTTCGTGTTCCTGTTTCGACGAGGACCGCTCCAGCGGCGGCAGCTTGCAATACCCTATTGTGCGCGTTCCTTTTCGACGATTTCTTGACTTCTTCAATAGTCTGCGTGCGCAAGCTGCCGAGGATCATCCGTTGTTCCTCGATTATTCGTAATTTATTCGTAAATTTAATCGCGATAGTATCCCCATCAGATTCCGACCGTTGGACAAATTTGTTTTGGTAACACAAGTTGAGGAGATGCAATGACCGTAGAGTCAGCCACGTGGTATTGGAAATTACCCAGGATGAACAAAAATGTTGGACAAATGGAAAATAACTTGATGCAGGATACGGTGTAGATTAAAAATAATTATTCCGTGTTCTACACCAATACAGTATGCGTGGTTTCTAAACTTTACCGAACCCCTGAAGCTTGTACTTACGGGATTACATGTAACCTGTATAATTTTCTCTTGCACCATCATCATATACAAATTCTTAGAAATATATTCATAAAAGAGAAATAGATGTAAGAGTATCGGATAGCAACTGGTGTTGTATCTAATCTCCAAAATAAAAGATTCTATCCCTGACCGCTAACTTATCCTAAAACTGAACGATCCACCAATCATTTCTTACCGTAACACTCGTTTAGAAGGAAATAGGTACACGAGATTGTAAAGAAATACGCGTCCATTTCATCGGTGGTCCAAGTGAAATATTCTTACCTCGTTTGTCAGCGTATTGGAAGTCCTACGTTATGTCGTGTGTCCGTTTATCCCGCGTTCTCCCTTTAATGACACAGGTACACGCAAGCGAACGTTGAAAGTTCGGCACGAGCTACACCGGTGAGAGACTGGTTTTCATGGCTTACGATTCTGGACAATGAACAAGTACATGCATGCGAACTTACGCACGGGATGTATTATGAACATAAGTGGGCACGTACTTGCAATCTTCCTTTAGCAACCTCTGAATGCATAACACGTTTTACTTGCTCTCGTACTCCGTGCAACGTTCGCCAGTTGTTTCTCCGTTAACCATTGAACGACGAGTGCTTGACGAGTCGTGCGAATATTCGAAAAATTTGTGTTTCATTAGCATAGGGCGTATACGAGTGCGTTTGTGATCGAATGCAGAGAGTTTTAACGACACGAATATACCGAACAGTTAATTGAAATCGTAAAAAATAAATTGTTTGCAAATATCGTCAAGATTCTAGGATATTTGTCCCTTTTCGCTCGAAGCACACCATAAACTGCTGTTACGGTAAGGTGATTCCACGTGAAACCTTAATAACCACATGAGACCCCCAACAAACCAAAAGCATGACCCGTAACCGGATAGATATTATAATAAATGGTACACTAAGCAAAGTTCGAACCACGAAAGGTCTTCTTCACGTTCGAGTGGCGGTAGCGGACGTATTTCAGACGCGGGCTGGCTGTTCCACCTGCGAAAAGACACGGGATTGATTAGATTAGAGTAGGTTTACGGAAAACGTACAGGATGACTCTGTACGAGGTGACCAAACTCCTAGGAGTTCGTTCTACGCACCATGAGAACGAAGAGTGGCCTCAATAAAATTGAAAAACACCTTTGGAAAAATGTTCACCCTAAAGGGTAACTAATATGTTGCTTAATAAATTTTGTCGTCCGATAAGAAATGGAGTTTTTAGGTTCGTAGTTTTATTTTTCTAAAAATGATACTACTGAAGTTGCGTGAATACTGAGAATGAATACCAGCTGATGAACATGTGTGAATTAAGTGATCAGAAATCAAAATTATGTACTCCTTATATCGACTAAACAATGATATTAGTTTATACGTTTCGACGAAAAGAGAAAAATGATCTTACATCGTTTTCTTCTAAAATGAATATTTACAACTGAAAATGCAATTTTTTTTTTAAGTACCGCGCATCTTGATCAGCGTTTCCTATGTACTGTCATCTTGTCACTTCTGCACGCTTAATAACATGTGACGTTAAAAAAAAGTATAAGCTTTTTCAATTATAAATATTCGTTTTAGAGAATGATTTTATAAGACTCTTTCGCTTCTTTTATAGGGCACATACATATCAGTATCATTATTCCACTGATACAACTTCTTTCAAAATTGTTTAACCCCATTTATCTGACATATTACCCAAATAGCATTGTCGAAACCTACAATCTAACACGCAACTCATTAAAAAAGCGTGTTTTCACTTCAAATTCTCTCGTAAGATATCCAAGATTTTTCAACCATCGGTACCGTTTGAAATTTCTATCATTATCGGTCCAAGGAATTCGAAAATTACCACTGATGATAGTACAATTAGAATGGACCGAAAAAAAGCATCGATTCCTAGACGAAGCATGGGCGAAAAAAGAGGGAACATCTTGGTCACGCGAGTTATCCTTTCAAATGACAAATTCGGTCCGGAACCCCCGTTAAGGCGTGCCGACACCGATAATTATTCCCAAAGGACTCCGGGAACGAGAGACCCAGTCCAGATCCCACACGCGATCCAAAATACATGATCGATCGCACGAAAATACCAGATGGTGGACCGACCCGTGATTATGTTAGAAATTACTTACGCGTTCTTTCTGCGAAGAGAGCAGCATTTTTATGGGATGACGTGTTACGAGACGTGTGGATTACAAAATTTCGTGGTTTCAAGCACAATCTGTGCTAAAATAACATGGATCGTCGTCTCCGGCTGTAAAATCAAATTGGTTCAACATAAAGTCAAGTGCTGGGAAAAAATTTAAATAGATGGAAATAGTATGAAATAAGACACGAGGAAAGAAAATATTATTTTACTCATTGAACGACCAAAAGATACTTTACATAAACAATATCTTCGATTCATTTTTATGTACTACCGATAATCAGATTGCCAATGATAAATGTTTTGCAACATTTACTTTAAACTCAATTTATAAAATGATGATATTACTTAATGCGCTTGAAACTTACTAATACAAAATTCACTTAAAGTAGCATTTATTTAAATTCGTACAAAATACTTATCTCAAACTTTAGTAATACTTTGATGTGTAAATCGTTGGTTGAAAATTCTAATAAAAGTGATAAATTAGTCAGATACAAGCAATATTTAAACTGAATATTTTAAACCTTTCCACAAAACAAATATGAAGCATATTTATAAATATAATAAGTATTTAAAAACGTTTAAAATATACCAGTTCAAATTTACTATTAAAACATCTGTTCAAGTATTTATGAACAATACGAACGGTTCTATTCACCAGTGCTATATATCATAGCACACCGTGATACGTTTATTTAATAATAATACGTATATCTTTCTTGCATCGGAATTGCATACAATATGAAAAGAAATATTGAGTAACGGAAAAGTATATAGTTGGAAAGGTATATATATCTACGATACAACGGAGAAATATATACTTTTATTAACCTAACCTCGATTTTCTTAATTTTGGCGCGCGAAAAGCCTTTGATCCGCCATCGCTGATCTAGACAATGGAAGCACGCGTTCCTCTCGACGCAGCAACGACACGCACATCGTCTAGGTAGGCATCCGCGGATTATAAGAAACTTCCGGTTGACTCCTTCGCTCTCCACTCATTCCGATGGTCATTGTTGCATTGCCAGCGAGTGTGACGACCTGACAACCTCGATCCACTCTCAAGACACCTCTTCCTTGCGCCACGATTACGTTCTAAGACGTAATTTCCTTCGAACGAGGTCACGTCGGATTGTTCGCCGCTTTTTTTTTTTTCTTTTTTTAAACGACTGAGTAATCGGCTGAGAACTTGACTCACGGTTCACCAAAGAGGGCGCGGTACCTGTCCCTCTTTAGGTGTTTCCTGAGAGATCGAGTTTGTTCGCGTTCTCAGTCGTAAGGCGGTTCTATTAGAAACTCTGGCATTTCTATGGCCGATCTCGCGAATGTTTAATCGGAAAGTAAGATCGTTTCATGATCGGCCGTACCGATCCCTCCTGGAATTCCAAATAGATAACACGAAAGTGCCATTTAAGAGGCTAGAAATTCTCTTGGAATGTTAATATGCCACACAATGATTCAAATGCAGTATGCTTTGCTCAAATGATTTAATAATCTCGGACACCTAATTCAAAATAAACAGTTATGAGAACTCGCTGATAAGATACCGAAGCATACCCAAGTCGAGTCACAGCTGACTCGATTAAGTCTTGATAGGTTTCGTTTCGTTTTGTGCGCAGCACGTGTTTTTGTTCGGTTCGTAGATTATTATTTTCTTCCTGTGGAACGAAGTTGCACATACGTCAGAAATTGTGCAATTTATTGTAATAAGCTTTTACTCGAATATATGTAGTTTTAGCAAATTTTGCAAATAAAGTGGATATTCGTGGATCGGGAATGAATTTTGTCTTGTTATTGTTTACACATTGAGGCCCAAGTTCTAAGAAACAACGCGAATAAAATTTAACTCCGTGATGATAGAAATTCGTTCGTTATTTACGAACGGATATTTTCAATTTTATTCGTGATTCACGAATTGTTTTCATGAAATTTAATTTCTTAACATTGATTACAATCTAAGAAATACTTTCAACAAATACTCAGAAATGTATTTATCAGTCTTATCAATGATTAACAATTTTTCAATTGGTCGATTCAAATACAATAAAATGAACCTTGCAGATTATTATTATTATTATTATTATTATTATTATTATTATAATGTTTCTATTACACATATAAAGAGAAAGCGCGAGCACAACAAAGTGATTGAATATTACGTCGTAACTCAACCTCAAAGAGGAGAGTCCAAGTACAGATAAACAATCGCGTACCTCTGTGAAGTTTCCACGAAGAAGGCCTAGGAAAGGTGGCTACACGTTGGGGACGAGTGTTATATAACACTGACTGAGGACACAAGTCGATCCAAAGCAGAGGATCATCTTTGCGAATTCTTCAAGCATGAAGAAACATGCTCTTCCCAACTTTCTTCTGTTTCCTACGCGGTCGTGCCATGTTACCTTGTGCACGCGCACCAGGCACTCGTCCCCACACCTAACCGTTTCAAAGGGCTGTGAACTATGTTTATACTAGTATATATCACATGAGCGGGGTGGATACCTGTTCCGTGCGATGCACACGAGGCATCTACACCCAGTATCCTTAGTCGAAGTTGACAACAAACGTTAGTTACTCGCTTCCGTATCACTCGTCGCGTTTCTATTGTCATTGGGTACTACGGCACGGCGTACAGAAGTTTCCGGACAGTTACCTTTTTAGTTGTGTTTCGATATTAGGACTCTCATTGTGCGGAAATTGGAGAATTCATAGATATTTTTTGTCGATTTCAACTTCAAAGACTGACGATTCTTTCTGAAAAATTTAAATTTTAAAAAAATTCTAATTTTATTAAATTCTAACAAATAGAAACCGGGAAATCCAATCTAAGGAATTCAAGTAACGTGATACGAGGATGCTTTTATTTTTTTTATATTACACATCGACAATTTTTTTAATAAAAATTTTCAGAAACATTGTTCGGAGTATGTATTTTATTAAGTGTGTGAAACATTTATATTAGACATTTATCGTTAGAAAAATTCCAAAATATCGTCTATTTTTTCGACCGAAAAATGTGATGTTTCTTTTTAAAGAAAACGAAATGTTAAAATTGGCATAACCTGTTATTTTTTAATTCAGGTAGTTGAGTACTTGGGTACTCAATAATCTGTGCACCAGTGGCAATGCTATTTAAAAAGATATGTAAACGTGAAACAACTGTACATAGAATTCTATTTGAATTAATTAGATCCTACTGTTCCCTCGGTTGGTGGTCGCAGGATTAAGTTCGATGACCTAATTTACGAGCTCGTTCAACTAGTGTCCATTCATTTGGGGATATTCAACGTGTGAGCACGTTGATTTCAATACCCGATTGTGCACCCTGGGATGCACGGTCCCAATTAACTAGCCTAAAGATAACCAACACCGGTAGAGTAATCGCATCCATGAGCCGAAGCATGCATCAAAGTGCAGCTGAGTCTATTTGGAAGTCACTGCTGATAATCAGGAAACAGTGAGCAGATATCCATTAACATACCAGAGCGATCCATCTTATTCAATGCGGATCATGTCGCAATTACGCTTGTAGTACGCCGCGCCAATTAGTCGTACCCCCCTTATTACGTACTTTTTATGATAAACCCATTGTCGGCGGCATTGACTATCTTTCTTCAAGGACTGTCTCGCCGCGTTGGGATCAACGAGCGAAATCTTAACGGGTAATCTACATTGGATTAAGAAACGAACTTCTCGGCAAAGTCTGGGGTCCATCTGTTGATCGAGGACTACGGATTCCTTTTTTAGGGCCGTTCCTCGACTAGGGGTACACCTTCGGGCGCATCATTCCACTTATGGAATATGCGTTCCGCCGTTTTCTCGTGGGCGGTGCATTCTATTGTATCGAAGCGGTATACCTTTATACGTGGACGATTATTCACGTGGAAACACGACAGGATGGAACAGAAAAAATAATAAGACGAAGATGGCTCGCGTTAGTTTTGGTTTCCTAGCGAGTCAGGCACGGGGTATGCCATATTCGTAAGAGTCGTATTGTGGGAATTTTGTGGTCGTTAGATCGGTACAGATGAATTTACAAGACGGCCAGGTAGTTGTTTAAATAACTGATTCTTTTCCAATGGAGTGCAGCTGTTCTATAATTTTTGGTTTGAATTTTTCCTAGTGACGTAGACACGGGGGACACTATAACAATGGTATTTGAGAACTGAGCGATTATGTGGTCAGTCCAGACGAATCCACGAGACGACCAAGTCGTTCTTTGAATCCCGAGTCCTTTCTTCTAAAGATTATGACTGTTCTGCAATTTTTGATCCGATTTTTTCCTAGTGACGCAGACACAAGGGACACGAGTGTGTGATCGGTCCAGATGAATCTACGAAATGACTAGGTCGTTCTTTGAATATCGAGTCCTTTTTCTAAAGAGAACGTGATCGTTGAAGAACACGACTGTTCTCCAATTTTTGGTTCGATTTTTTCCCCAGCGATGCAGATACGAGGAACCATAACAGTGGTGCTTGAAAATTGAATAATCCTAAGATCGGTCTAGCTGGATCTGTGAGATAACCAGGTTATTCTTCAAATTTTAGATAATTTTCTACAATGTTGTAATAGAAAACAAATTATGTTATAGTTAAAATAGAGTAAAGCACCTCCTTCAAAGATATTGCACGAACCAAAGATTGATACACCTATTGCGTACAATCACTTTCTGATCAGAGGTGCAAAACTATAATAGGTTGTCCGATAAGTTTTGTCGTTCGATAAAACTTGTTGAACAATCTGGTATGTACCTTGGGTATAAACTATATTTCGTAAAAATGTCTCAGCTTCGGTAAGACCCCAAACAGTTGGCGATACTACATCGATATACAGATGTAATAGATCCTCCGAGTCATTCGTAAGTTATTCACTTCGTTCCCCTCTGGTTGCACGAATTCCCCAAATAACTCCAACGTAAAGCTTCGTTTTGGATTCGTGTCTAGGTCCTGAAAGCAATGAGTCGTTAACTGGACGAAATAGTACTCCGACTGTCCAAAATTCAGAAAAAGTAGCCTAGATCTGAGTAGTTGGGGTACTGTTGCAGGGTATTGGGCCAGCTGACGCACAGGACCCCAGACGTTTTGGTGAGTCCAATATCCTCGAGTTCCAGCGGAGCATATGTCGCATACACAACACCCGGATATTCTTTCGAAGTGTCACGCGCATTTTCGATGCTTCCTTCCTCCTCGTCGGCTCAGGCTTCTCGCAGTCTCTTCCTCGTTGCGCGAGCCACGCGCATGGCGCGACTGCGTAGGACAAGCAGGTGCGACCACGTGTCACTTCGAGACCATGACAGATGCAAGTGTCGCCAGGCAGCACGCTTCCTGCACTTTCTTATTTTTCCAACTGGAGGCATGACGCTAATTCGCCAACACCAAATTCCAATTACGCCTATTGGAGACTCCTCACTCGGGAGAGCCACCTCGTCCTCTATTATGCAAATCAGTTATCACTTACACAACAATTCGTTACTAGACTGCATTTTAACGAAAATTTTACATTCCTCGTAAACATTCTTCTCTTTCCTTTCCCTTTTAGACAAGTGTTTGCATATTCGACGCTAATTCACCGGAAGCAAATTCCAATTACTCTCTATGCAAATCAGTTACCATTCAAACAGCAATTCACTACCGATTCTGCTTTTTTAACAAATATAACAATTTTACATTCCTGAAAAATATTCTTTTCTCCCCTTTCCTTTCTAGACATGTGTCTACATATTCATTTGACGCTAATTTACCAACACCAAATTCTAATTACACTTATTGGAGACTCCTCCCTCGAGGGAGAGCCACCTCGTCCTCTATTATTCAAATCGGTTATCAATCGCGCAACAATTCGTTACTAGACTGCTTTTTTAACCAAAATTTCACATTCCTCGAAAACATACTTCTCTTTCTTTGCCATTTTAGACAAGTGTTTGCGTACTCGTTTGACGCTAATTCGCCGGAACCAAATGTCAATCACACTTGTTGGTATCTAAGAAGTATTACTTATCATTTAGCCAGGTTGCGTTCATGACGTGAAAATTCTACGCTTGTTGCAAACATTGTCTCTCTTTTTCTTTCTCTGATTTCATATGCCGACAACACGCGGCCATTGTATCATCGATCGGGATACCTATCTGTTACCGAAGATCTCCGTGTGTTTAATTCGCAGTCAACGCTCCCGACGAAACGAGCCAGGGTCGCTCGATTCGAAATCGGCAAACCATATTACGACCCCTCTCGACTTTTTTCCAACGTTCAACGAACCCTTCATCGCCATTCGCCAAGTTTATATTTAGGCGCTTCTCTCCGCGGCAGCCTGTCTTTTCGACGGTGTTCGTTATTTCCGTGCGTGTTCCCTTTGATCGGAACGGAAGCGAGATAAACAAAAGTTCACGCCGGGTATTTGCATTCAAATGAGAATTGTGAAGGAATCTCTCTGCCGACGAAACGTGTACGCGATTGTGCTGTACAATTCCGCCATGACTGCGAAGAAAAGGGAATTATATTGTTCCCTACGAAAGACTCGGGGTAACCCTCTCGACCTCTAATGAACCAATCTAGTGGAAACATACAGAGGGGTCCCTTGGAATCGTCGATATATTAAAATCCCGGACTGGTCCCCGATATTACGAATGGGTTTCATTGGAAAATGCACGTGGACCGACCGATAATGCAAAAAGATGTTATCGGGACGTTCTTCGAGCGAATTCCTGGTGGTTCGCTAACGAGATCACGGCTGGCGGCGTGGTACTAACGAGAGAAGGAAGGCGAAAGTACTCGACGGATTTCTTCCTCCTTATTATAAGAGCGAACATCCTGCCGACAGGGTTTCTAACGCCGTGCGTTCAGCCAGACAACATCTGGTTATCGCGACCATTACGCGTGCGTACGCACTCCAGTACTCAAGGATCGCAATTCTTTCAACGTTGGGGGGTCCAGTGGGCTATCGATTCGAACGTTTCGTCTTAATTGAATTTACAATGGAGTACGCGAGCAATCGTCGTAGGTTATTGAGCTCTAATTGACAGATTTTCTCGTACGGTTGAACATTCTTTGAGAAAGTAACTTTGAGTAGTCTCGATGTTCCATATTTTTCCAACAATGCGTTGCTTTCCAGGCACATTAGTCGGTCGACAAACTAATATCGGAATTAATGTTAATGTTAAAACTTCGTTTCAATTGTGGTTCGAATTACACGGTATTCGAGTCGTTTATGGTACGTGGAAAGTAATCGTTATCGCCATGAAACGACACCTTAGCGTACAGTTTTTGATTCGTAAATTTTTCTACAACTGATATAAGTTTTACAAATAGTTGAAGTAATTATCATTGCATCGATTCTATTCTACAGAACTGAATCATATTCGATAAATTCTTTTTCGCTATCCAGAGTGTTGATGTCAGAGATGGCAAAAATTTGTATCTGTGTAAACGTTTCGAACAACGAACAAATGACAAACAGCTTTTCCTTCGTTATTCGTTGACTGCAAATTGGAGTTTGAATTATGAAATGAAGAACTTTACAACCTGGGAATAAAAAGTTAATTGTTCGATCGAATAAAATTTTATCAATCCTTGTCGATATTATAGAAGTATAGAAATAATTTTTAATAAATCGAAATATCGAAAAAGAGAAGCGTCAGTTTTTTAGTTTTTTTACAAGTAAAACATACTCGAGAGAAAGTGTCGTACTTTAACAATCGATGATAAATTAATAATAATCTCTGCAGAGAAATATTGAAAACAGAGTCAATTTACACAGAAATATTTTTAAATGCGCGAAGACACGGTTTCCCCGCAGTGTTGTGCATATGCTACTGTACAAGTATTTATAGTTTTCGATTTCTCTTGCCAGTTGTGTACGACCGGAAACCGGCCGATTATATTTAGAAAAAGACCTGACTGGACGTAGAATAACAATTCTGCTCGTGTTTGTGGTGAATCGGCATTGCAAAGCAGGCTCTTCCTTTCAAAGAGGCCTCCATTGGTAGTTTCTATCGTCACTGTTAGAACTATGAATTCGATGTTCCAACAACATATTATGCGTGCTATTAAGTTGGACCGAAAGTCTTCTCGTCTTTTCCAACAGATGGCGTTTATTAAGCATAACCTATACATAACCTAGTAATTGAATATTAGTTGCGTATAAGATTCCTATTTTCGAATCATAAGAAAATAAAGAATTGATGGCATAATATATGCACGTTCTAAAACGAAACATAATTTTTATAAACGTAGACATAAAATTTATATATAATGATATAATAATTATATATGATGATATAGTATCACCAAAAATATTAAATTTAATAACAAATGAGAGTAAATAGCCCTTTACGTTCCAAGTACTTTTAAAATAAATCTACATAAAAGAGATCAATGATTAGAGCTTTAATGAAACATGAAATATAAATTGTAAACGTGAAATAATAAATTGGATCGGGTTGAAAAAGTTCTGTCGTGTGTTTTACTGTTTGGCGTTAGTTTAAAGAAACGAAGAAACTTCATGTCCAACTATGCTATGGTTAGAAATTTCCGAAAGAAAAAAGAAACAAACATTGTATAGAATTGAGATGATCCGAATACCGTTTCGTATTAAGAACGATGAGGCAATAGTAGCGACCAAACTATCTGCGTAGGGCCATATGGCGCGTAAAACGGGTCCGATCCTGACTCGAAGGAGATCACCAGCCAGGATCGAGCAAGGTCACTTTTTGCAAACGCGTTGACCTCGAAAAAGAAGATACAGAACCCTTTCTCGATGGACCACCGGATGTGGATCATCGACAATTTTCTTGGTACAACGAAGAGCAGAGACGTTTATTGAGCGATTAAAATCTTTGAACGGTTGGCGAGTGTTTTGCCATCCAGTTCATTGAAACTTCAAGAAACGAAAGATGCGGATGTGTACTATATATCGAGAAACACGAAGATCGAATCAACTTGCATTTTTCTTCCTCTATTAAAAGATACGAATAGTTGCAGTCTCGGAACACATCGAACCAATCGAGTCTTGAATTATTTTTGGTATTGGTCGGAATTCGAATTTCCTGAAAATATAATAACTACAGAGTAATTGTATTACTTTTAAAATCCTTCCAAAAGGAAATTGAATTGACCTCGTTTCTCTTGATAACCAAGGCTCGAACCTTTCTGTGTGTTACTAAAAAACAGAATTTCTTGAAAATACAATAACGGTAAACCCTGATTAGGTGTGAGTCAGATTATCAGCATTGGAGACCGCTAGAAGAAATTGAATTAATTTTTCAATTCCTTCTGCGCAATCTGTTTACGTAACGGTTTTGCAAAATCTGTACGCGTATTACAATTTGGCGAGTGCAATTCATCCGAAAGGAAATGAAAGACCTCGTTCTTCTTCGTGCGCGATTTTCACCTCGTAGACCAGCTTCAGAAAGCGTGAAGCCGCGCGTTATGCCTCGTTGCAATCAATCGTCTAGTTATTCAATAGATGAAGAGGTTCTAGCGTTTCATAAGTTTCGTTGTACCGTTTTCCTTCGAAATGTTCAGTGCGAAAGAAGGGTGGGAAGTTTCAACATGCAAGAAAAAATGACAATGTACGGTTGCTGAAAGGTTGATACGATCAAAACCGTGGCACGAAAGCAACGGTTACGAAACAAGAAACTCAGAGCCGAAACGGCGATGTTACACATTGGCGAGCATTAACTGATGCAATTAAACAACCTGTTTCGGGATTCCGCCACGTTATCCTCGTGTTCTCCTCGCGGGCCCTTTCATTGGGGCACGTCTTCGAAAAATGTTGATGAACAGAAAAAGCATCGGGGCAATTATAAAGGAACACGTGATCATGGTAAGACAAGAGTGCCGGTTAATAGCATGTTTCCGGTTTACGAAGGTAACCTACGTGGCAACGAGGTAACGCAGGTACCTGCGTGAAAGATAAAAGCCCCTGCCCTAATCGAAACGAACACCGAACAGTGCTTGGCACTTTACGAAACTGTGAATCGCATGATCGGTCGTTTTGTGCGAATTAAAAATTACCAAACGAAAGGTATCCGTATCGTTTCGTTATAAAAATCAAGCAGCCGGGGCAACAGCCAGGACAGTTACAGCTGAGAAATAAATAAGATAAAATTTATAGCGCGTTCCCAGGTGCACTTCTGCACTCATTATCGCTCCTCGAGGCCCGTTTATACGGTAGAAGGTAACATCCGTGTGCGATGTCACGCGAAATGCATCGAAGGGGGCATTTAAAATAAATTGTTAAGGGGAAGGGGGAAGCAGAAGGACGGGAGGAGGAAAGAAAAAAGGAGATCGAAGATTTATAATTCACGGTTACTAGGCAAGAACGCCACCGACACGCGATACACTCCTCACAATCGAGGGATTCTTGGCATTCCGTATGCCCTTGGAACCGATTTAACGAACCCCATTACTATATTGCGTTTGCACACTTCTTTTCATCGTCCCCTATTTGCCCTTTTTCTGCTCGCCTTGGCAAGTATTTCGCTCCCGTACATTTAAATCGATAAATTTCAACGAGAAAAGAGTATCTAGTCTAGGATCAGATTATCTCAAAACGGACGACTATCGTTAAATAACTTGGGTAACTTGGAATACCATTAGACGGTTTAAATTCTCGGTTATCTTCGCGACTAAGGAATTTACTTTTTCTATTCTTTAACATTTTTTACAAGCAAATACATTTATTTTGGTTCATTTAAACACTCTTACGGATATTTAGCTTTACTGGTTTATATCAAATTTTTTAAATTTCCCCGTTATTTAAAAGTATCGTCCCTAGGTGGCCGCTTTTAAGATCTTTTTCTCCCTGCTAAGTTTGACCTGAATTCTCCTTAAATAGAAACTATTCGAATTCATTGAAAGATCCTTTAAAAGATCCAATGCTACAACCAAAGAATTTAAATTAAGTTATTGTGTGTGTGTTTTTCGAATCAGGAAACTTGTTTTCTTAATAAATTATTGTAGGTTTCTAAGCTCAAAGTCGTCTAACGGTCATTGTATGGTAGGTCGTTGAAGTTATTTTTTCATCAGTTACAATGCTACGAAATTAAAAATGTACAGTATCGTTTAAAAATGTAAAAATGACTAAGTTTTTACCGAATAAAAAGTATTTTGGAAATTTTTCCGTTGCAATTTAACGCCATCGAACTACCGAATAAACATTGTCCAAGATATTTTTTCATCAGATTTGTGCAAATGTTTTTTTTTTTTTTTTTTGAGAAAGTTTTCCATTGCGATTTATTGCGATCGAAGTGCTGAATAAATTTTGTTCGAGATATTTTTCATCAGATTTGTGCAAACACCGAAAAACTCGTGGCGACCGTTACGATGAACACACTGTATATATATTGATACATACACATGTATACATACATACATACACATGTATACATACATACATACACATGTATACATACATACATACACATGTATACATACATACACATGTATACATACATACATACATACACATGTATACATACATACATACACATGTATACATACATACATACACATGTATACATACATACATACACATGTATACATACATACACATGTATACATACATACACATGTATACATACATACACATGTATACATACATACATACACATGTATACATACATACACATGTATACATACATACATACACATGTATACATACATACATACATATATGCATACACATGTATACATACATACATACGTAGGTATCTTTAACAACGAAGCGTCCAGCTGATCGACGGGAGGAGCCAGAAGTAAGACAAACAGAAAGAAAGGTACAACGCGGAATGGAGACGAATTCTGAAGAGAAGGAAAAAGAGACAATGTGTGTGTGCGCTGAAACGGGGGAGGGGCGTAATGCCTTAGCAAAGCAGCTTGTTCCTCGCATTCCTTCTCGCGGTGCTTGTCGCGTTCTCCTCCGTGCATTATATACGACTAAACTCGGTGGTCTCAAGTTCCTGAGAACCGAACCCACGAGGACTCATAACGCCGTCGATCCCATACCGTGTGCCGCACCTTCTTCCCTACGAGCTCGCCAGCTAAATAGAATCCAACGTGACCGTCGTCATTCAGCGATTCTTTTTATTGTATTCGACGCTGAGTTAAGCTGCTCTGTCGTCGTTACGTCACGATATTGAGTTACGCCCTCGGCCCTCTCCTTATTCCTGGAGTCTTCAGCTACCAACGATAGCTACAAATAACATTCTAAAAATGATCTTTCACCACCGTACTTGGTGCATCGGTAGTTGCAGGAATCTGTCTCTCGAAATTCTTACCGCGAACACAGAAAACGAGTAACACTTGTTTTAAGTAAAACTTTCGGTTCTATCTCTCGTGGATACTGAATGAAAATTTTAACCGGCCTAAAACTTCACAATTCTGTAAGATTCAAGTCAGAGGGAGAGTATACAACTGTATACTCTATATCCCTGCCTAGGGTCACCGTTAAAGCCACTACTTTGAATCTCAGTGACCTTCGAAGTTTTCAATCGATCCGGATCCCGTGGAGTATCAATGAAACATGGAACAAAAAGTTGTACTCGCGATAAAAGTCGTTCCCAGTGTTCGCGTTGACAATCTAGAGAAAGATTCCAGATGACCTCGTTAATCAATCAGTACTGCGTATTTAGAATACATGCCTTTCTGCTTTGAATCTTAAGGAACTTTGGCCAGTTCTGAACCTTGTGGAGTATCTATGAAAGATGGAACAGACAGTTGTAGTCAAAGTTAAAGTCATTTGTTCTCAAGATATGGAGTACACCTCTGTAGCTCTTAAGAGGCCCTTCGTTGAATAATTTTGGATCATTTTCTGTTAATATGGTCGAGCAAACTGCCAAATACAAATGATCGAGTGTTTCAAGTACCAGCAAGCCGAATTTGCAGGCACTGTCGAACAGATGACTCCAAAGATGAACTTTTATCACAGCTGTTTAAGAATGGTCTCTACCTGTGACAGATGCAGCAGGTGCGATCAAATTGTACATAATTCACCGTGTTTTGGTGTCTCTGCACGTGTCGGGGATTGTTGATTACCAGATACGATTTTAAATTGGTCAAGTGATGAGTCGTGTCGTGAACATCTGGACGGAAGATCGTCCAAACTCTCAAGATTGTTATAATCAGGGGACACCAAGATCAGGTTATTTTCAACCGATGGTTCTCAATTGATGGAAGGACTGCTTTTTCAGCAAACATAGGGAAACCCAGGAAGTATAAAAACTTGCCAACAAGGATACGGGTCTGTCGCTTAAAATAACGTTTGAAATATCTTCCAATTGAGTGTTTCGATTAAGCAACTGACACGTTGTAGTCTACGATCGATAACCAATGATGCGTGACATCAATGATGACTTAAATGTAACAACAGAAAGGACTTCGATGTATAAATTCAGACTCCTGAAAAAGCTAGACCTCCTATAGAAATCGTAAACCTCTCCCATGAAGGACGCAGTTTATACCCCGGAAGCTTCGAACTGTTTTAGCCGCAAGAATCCGTGAAAATCCGATAAGATCTGGATTCGCATAGGTTCCAAATGACTCCGGTAGTTGAACTCGGCGGAAGTCGACGTAGGTTTAAGAAAACTCCGTGATTATTGTCATTATGTCATTGTTCTCTGACGATAAAGATCCAGTGGGATTGAATATCATTGTTTCGTGAAGAAATGTTTCTCAATAGACTTCAAAGAAATCTATATCTACAATGACTAATATCCCGAGAACGAGTGTTACTTTTCTATTCAAAGTGGTCACACTGAATCCTTCTCGTCGTTACGGGCAAGGAAAAATAATAGTCGATAATTGGATACTTTTCATAATTAAAAACAGTTTCCTCGATTCAATGCAATTTTGTCTGTTTCGATCGATCAGTGAAGGAATGAAGGAATACTCCATTCATGATGATCGATTATTGAAAATATTCGAAATACAAGATTTGAACAAATATTTGAGAGTGAGATAATTTATTCCTGTTGATGCTTATATGCTTCTCTTAATTAATAATACCGCGCCTTCTGTCCAACACAATTCTTTCATCACTTTGATTAATCAATGAAGGAAGGAATCCTTCGATTTGTGCAAGAGATCTGCCCCACGTGAGGAGGCATAATCCATCACAAGGAAGCGATAGTATTATATTTCATTGCAAAATTTCCTGGTGGTCCATCTGTCAGCGTTGCACCTGCCTTCCTAACCACTTAATGCCAATGTTAATGACCATTCATGGATCGTTGGGTGCACGACATGTGGGTAGTAAGGTGGAACGCGATTTATTTTCCATGCTGATATTGTTCCCTTTTTTCTTTTTTTTTCCACGGGCCTAATCGCGGGCAAAATGTACCGAGCCAATCTACATATAATCAAAGACAGATAATACGTTAATTTAATACGATAAATGGGGAACTATATTTGTTAAAATTGACAATGTAGCTGTATCTCCAATATTTTCGTAAACTTGCCGATACAATTTTATTTCGAGATACTCCCCATTCGTGCATTTGTGAATGTAAACAAAGTAGTACGATAAAAATTAACGTTTTGATAGAAATAAAATTTTAGAAGTCGATCTGTCCTTTTAATCGTTCTCGTATACGTAACTCCTTAATTAAACGAGTAATTACGAATCTGTGTAAAGCTCGTTACGATCTCGTTCTTTCATCGTGCAGGCCATTGACACTACAAATTAATCAGGATTCCATCGTGAAGGACGTTACCTGTTTAAGGTCGTTCACATGACTTCCGACTCATGCATGGGAATTCATTTTACTCTTCGTTTCGGAGCATTGATTTGTTCTCGAAAGACGATAAATAATGTCAGAGCAAATTAACATACACAGTGTCTTCTTATCGAGTAGACCCACTTTGGAGACTCCTCCAACATGAAATTAAAAACAGCAGAAGAGTTCATACTCGACCCTATTTAATATCATTTTTGTATTACTTGTTCGTTACAAGTGTTCAAAATGATCAGGTTGTCAAGAATATTCTTATCGAGTTTCGTTGATGAACTCAACACGATTCAAAAGTCCGTTTGCACGGTAACCCTAAAATCATCGATCCAATGAAAATTCAATTCGTCGCGTATTACATCCCGGTCACATCGGTTTGAGGATCAAATTCGCTGAAATAAGAGATTCAATGTTGTACTCGACTATCCAGCGTCTTTTAGACCATAGTAGGTCACTTGTTGGATAAAGGTAGAAACATTTTAAGCACGTTTTAAGGTAGCGTTTAAATTAGGTACGATTTGTAAAAGAAAGTAATACATAACTCCGTGAAACAGAGTCTGGCTAGTTGGTTCGTCGCCAAGAGTCTCTAATAAGCGGTTGACTACGATTTTCAAAGTTCTTTAGACAATTAAACGATGATCGAAGTGGATTCGGAAACGTCAACTAATAACGAAGCGCATTGTTTAATTTACAGATGCGACTGTGATCACCAGCGACGGCCTTCAAGGCTACGACCCTCAGTTCATGGTCGGCTGTTACTTTCCCGCGGAATTTCAGGGTGAGTTCATGACACAGGTGAGCGGAAAGGAAGCCAGCGATACGACCGGCGAGCCCATTCAATACTCCTCCATCAACATCACATTCAACGCTATACCAGTGTGGGGTTACTGCCACAGGAGGGTCGGCGATAACGTGTTGCTAATGGACAGGTCGGTCTACGCTGAAATTACGAATAATTAATTTACCGGTGATTTAATCTAATTCCGGTGTCTCCGCGAACGCTTGACCCTGACACGAGAATGACGACTCGGTATAAACGGTAGTTATTACATATTAATTCTGAACAGGATTTATCAGTAGGTACGAAACTAAATGATCGAAACGAGCACTACTTTCTTACCGAACAGTAACTTTTCTTTAACTTCGAATGGAACGAGGAAGGGAAGAGCTGCTTATGAACCGGTATTTTTTAATAAATTTAACAGATAATATCAGAAGGTACTTCCCCCTCTTAAACTCGGAACTTTGCCAGTTAAGGAACACGTATGGCTCTACTTTCATCCAATTTACTAATTGGTGCATCAAAGTATGGTCTACTAACGCTGATGCGACGAACTCGGCGTTTTTACAATTTCTACCCTATGAAATTGATCCACCGTAGTAGTCTTGTGTCTGCTAATTGTTATAAGAATAATCTACCATTGGATCCGCGGCGCCAAGTACGATCTGGCTGCTACCAGTTTAGCGGGAACCAAATCCGCGAAGAACGCTACTCCTGTACGCTTGTTTGACACACCCTTAGGGATGCTCCGACGT
The DNA here is from genome assembly GCF_051014685.1 of Ptiloglossa arizonensis. NCBI lineage: Eukaryota > Metazoa > Arthropoda > Insecta > Hymenoptera > Colletidae > Ptiloglossa > Ptiloglossa arizonensis. Next base: position 7,636,154 of record NC_135048.1, on the reverse strand, counting down.
CTGCAGTGTGTCTGGGATGAAAATAGACCAGGCTGTAGACAGCATCGGCTACACGTTTTGCGTTTTCTGACTAACGGCGTACCATTCTAAATTTAATGGAATGACAATTTGACGATAACTTGAATTACCTAGTTGTCTAAATAGACACTTTGTGAAACTTATGAAATAAGATACTTTCAAGATGGGCTGATATATTATTCTCTTTAAATCATGAGAAATGTAGATTTCTTTAAAGAATTGTTACGAAGAAGGAAATAAAAATAATTGAGTTGATGTTCCTGCAAAATATTTATTACGAATCCTGATTTACTCCTGTATTGTTACACGTTGCCTCATAGATATTGATAAATTCTTCGTGTTTCATTTCTACTGTAATAACTTAATGACTTCAGCAGTGCATTTGTAATTAGTTTTGTTTATTTCAGGTACAGTGATGGTGAATGCATTCGATGCTTTCGTCTACTGAGAAGATCAAGGAACGTGATTGAAGTATTTTCTGAAAATCTGAATAGGTGTTACACCTCTGAATCCATAGCTTTAGCTTCTTGTGATACATTGAACTCAACATCGATCTTATACCGTGAGTAAAGATTCATTACTTTCAAATAATTTACAATATACAGGGTGTTCTATGCAACAGAAGAAACTACATCTTTGAAACACTTGTAGATAGAAAAAGTATGATAAAGCAAAGTTAAATAGTTTAAAATGGAGCATACTCTGATATTAATTTTAAATACTTTTAAATGCACTTTCCTTCTCTGAAAGAAAGTATCAAGGGACATATGCCTTAAAATGATTAATTTAGCAATTATTGCAATTTAAAGTTTCCTTAGCGCATTTATTTATCAAAATTAATTTACATATATTAGCTGATATCATTGAAACATTCCATCACACTCTAAACTCTTTCTCCACCTTTGTTTTACATTATTTAAAGTACAAAATTTATATATATTATATATTTATACATTTAAAACAAAATACATTGTTTAATGTAGAAAACTGTCAATTGCATTCACTTCTAAAGTAGTTTTAAAGTATAAGTTTCTTAATCTTTTCTTGTAGAAAAGAAAAAAGTATGTTAATTAGTGTATTTAAAACCGCATATGAAGTGCGGTATAAAAAATAGGTGCAGTTGAATTTTTTAGATACTCTAATACATAAAAACGCATAAAATTAATATCAGAACATGCTCCATTTTAAATCATTTACCTTACGACTCTCTACTAATGACATTTTAAATATATAGCTTGTTTTTGTTGCGCGGGACACTCTATATATCCAACTTGTTCCTTTATAATTTATCACGTTTAGAAATATTCTATAAATATAATTTAATTCGCGCCATTATTGTCTACATAGGTACTAGAGAAGTTGGAAATGTTCCGATCAGAAATGAATACTGTCCTGTAACTGGGCAATATCATTTCAAATATAGTGTCAATAATGGATCCGATAGAGTGATTGAATGTAATAGCTTTTCATCTTCCTTCAACAATTGCCCAGATGGTTCTGTTTTGCGACTACACTTCAGTCGTTGCACCTTTGAATCTCAAGGTAACTTTTTTTTTAATTTTTGTACAAGAGTAGTTAACACTTATTCTCATGAAGTAGAATAAATAAAATTTTGAACATATTCTTTCTGTTAATAGTTATTAATGATTAGAGACGTTCCACATTGAAACGAGAGAACTGATTTAATGTAACTAATGTTCCAGCAAATCTCACATTTAATTGTTTGGGCAACTGGCCTGGTCCAAATGGATCTACTTATTTTGCTCTATTGGACAACAATGCAGCCAGCAAAGGTAGACCGCAATATAGATGTGGGGTGAGTTGCAAGTAAAAGTTTAAAGCATGTAAATCGTGTAGTTTGGTATATATCTGTATTTGGTATCTATAGAAATGATTGTTTACAGCTATTTCATGTTGATAATAAAAAGGGAAAGACATATATGGCACTCAGCAGCGATTCCAGTTGTACAGAAAATTTAGATAATTCAACCAGTGGATATGAGACATTGGTTCTGAGCAAAGTTCCAAATCAAAAGAAAATGCCTAATTACGTGAAGACTCATGTGGCAACGTTAGTAGATTTCAATAATTAAATGTCTCGCTATTTAAATAAATAGATAATAGATAAATTATTAATAACGCAATTCAATTACATTTATTATGCTATATTTGTGAATAAACTGTAATTAAGAGGTAGTACAATTAGATTAAATTTCTACTAAGTGAAATATATCATTTAAAAATTTATATTGATTTAGATTTCCAAAATGGGCTCAAGGTTTATGGGAACAATCTCTTATCGTAAACGGTACTATGACTTTTACCGACCTCAATGGTTACAATAGTTATACTTTTATTACTGTAGATTCAAATGAAGAGACTGGTCGTTACATTGTTTATTCTAAAGATCAATGGTAAGGCAAAATTTTAAAGACTGCTTTTATACATTATAGATTCATTGTACGACAAAATGACAGTAAACAACTTTCTTGTTTTTAGTGAAGAAGCAGCTTATCTATGTTTAATGATGCGACAACGAAGTGAAAATGTACTAGAATTCACAATTGGTATTTATCTCTTGTGTTTATACCTTTTATGATTTTCAATAATTAAAATTTACTAAGTTAGAACCTAACTTTAAAAATAATGTCTTACAGGAATGGTATTGAGTCCAGTTTATCAAACATATTTATGCGATGATCCTAATTTAGATAAACCTGTTTGGATGACCCAAGCAAGTAAGTTAAGTATAAAAATTATGTCATTTATATTCATATTTTATATTTACTAAACATTTAGTTGATATTTTATAACTATTAACTGAAAAGTTATATTGAATATGATACTATTCAAATTAGGAATAGAACGTGTAGTGGAATCGCCTTGTCCAATTACTGGTCAATATATGGGAATGATAACTGATTTATCAGGAATGTGTGCAGAGTTGAGTAGCAATTGCAATACCCGTGAAATAATGTATTTTAAAGTTACTGATTGTGAATCTGGTGAACTTTATGAAGGTAAGATACTGCATCTGATATAATTCGTAATAAAAGACATTATAAATGATAATTTAAACTTAGAAAAACGTCTATTTCAAAATTGTTTCAGAACGAGCATATTTGTGCTTAGGACAATGGGAAGAAAAAGGTGTCATGTATACATATACCATGAGAAATGATACCAGCACTAATGAATGCTTTGTTGGTTTAATTGTAAATGATGAAGAAATCTATATCAAGGAAGCAGGGGATCACTGCATTCGAAACATTGATCCTAAACAAGAAGGAATGCGTTTATATAAAAAAGGTAACTTTCAGAGTTTAAATTATTAAATACAAGGTTTAATCATTCAATATAAAAATATAATTTAATAGATTTTGACGAATTTACATATTTATACTTAACGTATTAACACGAGGTTCAAACAATATTTCTTTAGGTCAATGTTATGGAAATTCTCCAAGTCCTGCACCAACACCAATGAAACCAATTCCCCATAATACAATAATGAGAATAGCAACAACCCCACGATCTAGAATATCAGGTAAAAATTAAGTCATATTCTGATGTTTTATTCATATTATATTATAGATTTTGTAAAATTTTATTTACATTTATCATAATTGGTTATTTTTTATAATAATAGATACCAGCAGTATACCAGGAAATAATATTCCATCATTAACCTCCAGTAATGCAACTGCATCCTACAGTTTCATAACACTGGTAATGATACTTACTTTTACCAAAAGTATTTACATGCATGTTTGAATAACTACACTGCCATTAGCAACAAACAATGAACTAGTGAATGAATATTTTATGCGACTGACAATGCTACCATCATTATAAAATACTAAGGAAATTGGATTACTTAATTAACTTATATAATTACTTTATCATTTTACTACTTTTATAAAAGAGGTCATAAAAGTTAATTTTGAATTAGACCAAATGTCATAATTCAATCAATGAAGAAAGTAAATGTTATATATAACATTTGTTTAAATAATGAGTCTCCCACTGTCTGGTAAATACAGTAGGGAAAATATTAGGAAAGTGTAAAATTTTCCCAGTATATCTAATCCAACATAATGTACAATATGAATATTATCATATTTCTATTAACAAATACCTCTACAATCTATTTTGCTTTTTAATCAACCATTTTTGTAGATATATATACTTTTATAACTTATAATGTTTTCACCAAACACTGCCTTGTAAGATACAAGTAATAGGAAACTGAAAACTGTATGTTGCTAGGAGAATCCAAAGAAGTCAACATCTAATATGCACTGAATTTAATACATTTTTTATCATTTCTTCAATTATGTATTCAATTTTTTATTAAATAACTAATTTTATGTTTCAAGTATAATTGCTATTATAACATTAAAGAACATCCACATAAAAAATTGATTACAAATAGTTCTTAAGATAAAGCTTTAAAAATTTGTACTTTTAAGTAACATTTGGTATTCAATTTAATGGTACAAAAATAAATTAAACACTTTTTTCAATCACTTTTAAACAAAGTTTTGAACAAAAATAATCACAAAAATCAATTTCATGAAATATCATTTTTTTAGGCAGATACAAAATATATCTACATAAAAAAAGTGAGTTGTTGTTTAGTCACGGATATGCAATGCAGGTCCAACATATAGCTAAAGAGGTTTTAAAAAAAAAATGAATTGAATTATTTTATAATTAAATAGGCAAAAATTACAATTATGTAATCATCATTATCTTAAACCTGTCTATTTGTATCCATAAAAAGTATTTGTTGTCAAATGAGTTCTTTATGTTAAACATAAATATTTTGAAAACGAATATTCTTTTATATCAATAATTTAAATAAAAATTAAATTTTCAAAATAAAATTTTGGTTATTTATTGTTTAGATAGATCAAATAAAGATTTTTTTGATCCAATTACTTTTTCTCAAAATTTTGTTCAAAATGACAAAAAATTTTTTGGTACCATTAAATGCGACGCCGAAAATGATATGAAACTAAAAATTTTCAAAATTTTATCTTAAAACCAAAGAGTAATTGATTTTAGCATGAATGCTTTCCTTTAATAATAATATGAGCAATATTATAATATACAGGAAAATTTTCATTCGATTTAAATGTTGCATTTTTTACATTAAATAGTTAGAAAAATAATTTTGCAATTATTTAATGGAAAATATATTTATGCTAAATTTGAATATCTTTCATATAGATCTTTAGTAAATGAAATATTAGCAATAGTTAATAAAAGTATAGCAGTGAAAAAATAAATTTAGAAAAATAAATAAAACAATATACAATAGGATAAAGATACAAAATTCAATAGAATGTTTGACTACATGTAATTATTACTGTGAACTGATCAATAAGACTGACTGTATTAACTACACTGTATAGAATAATCCACAAGAAACGAAATACCTACATAATTAAACATTCTTTTGTATCTTTAACAGCAAAGGAGATAGGTGCTTTGTTTATGGTGGACCACCTTGTGTATTAGTAACCATATCAACTTATATCTTATTGCATAGAAGTCTTATGTTACTTATAATAAGTAACTAAAAAAAATTTTGCTTTTAATTTTTATTTAAAAGAAGAAACTAATTCTATTTTTTGACAAAATATATATTAATATGTAATGATAAATTCTGAAAAAAAAGATTTAAAACAATGTCATCCGAAGAAACATATTTTATAATACCCAAAAATTTTACAGCGAAAATAAAATGTAAACAAAGGAACAAAAATGCAAATAGTAAGATATGCTATTTGCATGTAATTTGTTCTGTGATTCTTTCAGGAATTTTTTAAAAGAAAGCAACAATAAGTTATATATTACAATATTAGATACACTATCATTAAATTATATTTAATATTAACTTTTACATACTAATAAAACAAATGTCTTATTTATAACTAAAATAGGATTTTTATGAACAAACATTGTGTAAAATGATAGTTTTATAAAATACTTTTAAGGCCTGTTTTTATATTTATATATAAATGTATGTATATACGTATATATATGTAAACTGCTTTATTAATTAGTGTATAATGTTAATGGCATAGTAGTATGTACAATGTAAATAGCATTTACTTTTTCAGTCAGATTGTGTATAGTATTACAAGTATTACCCATCCATAAAAAGAAGGTACAACGTGTTTACATCCTCGCTTCGGCTGTAGTCTATTACAGCTTCTGCGATCGCAAACAAGAATCATCGTTGACCAAAGACGATGATGAAGACCAACGGCGGTGATTTCAAGTGCGAGTAAGAACGAATTCCTAGTGCATCGGCGTAGGCTCCCAATAAAGCGTCAAGTATTCATAAACAGAATAATTTGCTTACGGTTTAAGTAATTCTCCTGATTCAATAAGTTGTTCGTAATGAAAAAATGAATAGAATTCAATATGCGTAATAATCATTAATATTTCGAAAATTATTTATAGCGAAAAGAATTAATTTGCATTTATTAAAATTAATATAAATTCGCTTATACTTATTTCTATAAAAAAAAACTCTATATAACTACAATTTAGACAAAAACAAGTCATGTTAGTATTAAAACAAGTATAACTTTTATGATTTGTAACGTAAGAAAATGTAAAGGTTATGCTGGTTTTAATTTTAGTATGACCTGTTTCTGTATAAATTGTAATTATAGAGAATTTATCTAAATAGAAATGAGTATAAGCGGAGATATATTGTTTTTATTAAATACAAATTAATTATTTTCGCTATAAATAATTTTCAAAATATTAATGATTACTACAAATATAAAATTAAACTCATTTTTTTATTACGAACAACTTATCGAATAAACGATAGTATTTAAATAGGAATGAAATCATTCTGTTTCTTAATAGCTAACATTTGATTAGAAGGATACGTCAATGACGCAATATTCTCTTATTCCATCTCGTTACGGTCGCCGTTGATCTTCATCACCGTTTTCGGCAAATGGCGATTCTTGCTTGCGATCGTAGCGAGGATGTAAACACGCTGTGCTCTCTTCTCGTGGACGGATAATAAGTTTTTCAAATACCAAATTAACTTATTTTTTTGTTTCACAAAATTTATTAGTTTGGTATCTGAAAGGCTTGTACATTGAACACACATACCAAAATGTTACAAGTATCCTGATTTGAATCTTTTCAATAGTTAATTATGACAAAAACTAACTTGTACATTTAATGATTAGTATTCTTCTAAGCATACAAGATCTAGTATTCTTTATAGTAATGTAAAATACTAGAAAATAATAATTTTGTATGCAAAACAATTATATTAATTATTTTCTAAATTACAAATATAAAAACATATGATCCTGCTGTATATGTGTAACTTATGTTATCTTACTGTAGTTATGCAAGTGATCAAATTACATTTAATACCATATTGTTCCTTTATTAGTTACAATGCAAAAGTGCAATCATGCCAATTTTTAATTTAAAAATTTCTTGGAAACTTAGACATTAAATATTGCAATTGTACATACTTTATATTGCATATGAATTGTATATTAGCAATTACAAAAACAATTTTTCTATAGTACTACTTCGTCTAAGGTGGTCTCCTTTAATATTGAATTTTACATTCTTATTGAAAATGTTTTCAGCGTTTGTATAATATTCAATACTTAATGTATAAAAATAAACATCAACTACTTCTTTATGTATTATTAAGTTATTTATTTTATATAGTCATGTTCTAATGTAAGACCATTTGTATATTTATATTCTTACATGAAATAAATAATTTCTAAGAAATATTATTAACTATTTATATACATTACGTATATTCTATCCAACTTTCAAAAATATAATTGAATTTTTTCAATACTTGTAAGAACTGAAAAATAAAGCGAATACAACATCATAAAACAAGCTTATATTTTAAAATATTTAAAACTTGAAAGAAATATGTTTTCCTTTAACAATAATGCATAATGAATGAATTGATTTAAGTTTACAGTTTCATTGAACCTAAAATGTATTGAATACGTCGAATCTTCGAAACAGATATTTGGGGAAAACGAAGTCTCGTATAAAATTTTATTCTGCATTTTCAACTTAATTGTGAACGTAAAATATATACTCTCCTTTAGTTTATATTAGTTATTGTTTAGAGCCACACAAGATGATTCTCTTGCCAGTAACCTCACGAGCAACAATAATCCATGCTGTTTTTCTCTTACAAATATAGCTGTCTCCACTGCAGCTCATCAGCATCGACCAAACTCTGGCACATAGCAATACTGACCTCTACATCAACAGATTGCAATGTCCAAAACATTACCGTCGCAATGCGGCACTCCTTTGGAGCTACTGGGGAGAGAACCATCCTACATTAGGTACATATCTACTTGGACCTAAATCCTAGCAAATCGATGTGTTGTTGCTATACTTGTAAACCTTGGATGACCCTTATTACTCCAGGTTGTTTCTTGGCTGGTGTCATTGTGGGAACTCTAGCTTTCTAGACCAGTTTTGGATAAATGTGTGAAAGGGATTCAGGCAGAATTAAATACAAGAGAAAGGACTGAGATAGTAGATTCTTCAATTCCAACTATTATCAAAAGAGTTAGAGTGAATAAAATTGTTATCTGTCCACGAAAAAAAGGCATAGCATGTTTACATCCTCGTTTCCTCCCGTAGTTTACTGCCGCTCCTACGATCGCAAACGAATCGCAGATGGCGACTCGTAGCAAGACCGAGCGAGAGAAAATGCTGTATTATTGACATAGACTTCTAACCATGTTCACTACTAAGAAACAAAATGATTTAGTTCCTGTTTAAATACTATCATTGATTCGATAAGTTTCTCGTAATGAAAGAATGAGTTTAATTTTACATTTGTAATAATCATTCATATTTTTTAAATCATTTATAGCGAAAAGAAGTAATTTGTATTTATTAAAAATAATATTAACCCGCTTATAATCATTTCTATCTAGATAAATTCTATATAATTACGACTGTGCCGCCTTTCCGTAGTTAAGAAGTAGAACAAAGAAAAGTCACATTCTACCTTAACCTATACGGCCAGTATTAATTCCTCTTTTGCATTCATTGACTGAGCTAGAAATCTACTCAGAAATCCTCAGAATAATCTAAACTCTAAGTCCCAGAAACGAGATTGTTAAGGAGTTTAATGCCTTGTTTCCTCAAGACATTCCAAGACTAGATGAAGAGTAAATATAGATAATCAGTAAATACAATGTTCAATATTTCAGATGTTACAAAATTTATTATTTGCAAAATTAATATCATAGGAAAAAGAAGGAGGATTTACGACATACATTTTTTATGTGAAAAACAAAGTAATGATAATGCACGATGTACGAATATACAAATATACAAATATACAATGATTAACAATTAAAATCGCTTAACAACATGTACTTTTATTTCCTGAGGTTCTGCATTAGCATTAACATTAAAAAATATTTTGCGAAATTTTGCATCTGAAAGCAATGAATTCCACATTGGGTCCCTCTGCAAAAATTAAATCCATTGTATATTAACAAATACTTTCTGTTAATTGTACATTTCTTTATTTCAATATTATATTATCTTACCATAAAAGTATTGAAATTACCACACAGTATCAGACTGTGTTTTGCCCTTGTAAGAGCAACACATAATCTTTGTCTATCGGATAAAAATCCAATTCCCCGACTTCGTACACACGACATAATTATCACATCACGTTCTTGTCCTTGGAAACCATCAACTGTATTTACATCAAGTTTGATTTTTTTCTTTATATTTTCTGATAACAAAGCCATTCTGGAATTTTTAACATCAATATTACACATTACATATTCATAATAACATTTATTAAATACCAGTTTACTAAATCTAAAGTAAATGTGTGTTCAAGGACTTACCTTTCAGCAATTTTTTTCTGTAGTATAGATTTCTGATTATTGTACGGTGTAATAATACCGATTGAAATACATTCCCATTTATCGAAATTGGCAAAAATTAGCATAGAGGCTATCATATTAGTTACAAACTGCGCTTCGTCAGTATTTGAAGAATTATCATTGTTTTGATTTGCATTAATGTTTAGAATTCGATATGTCTGAAATGGAAAGCTTTCATTGCGCGCTACTGCAGTTTTCAATTTTCCACCGTAAAAGAATTTATTTGGCCAAGAGCAAATCTCATGTTGCATTCGATATTGCATATCCAACCCAATAATTGGATTACTTGGATAGAATTCAAAAGCATTTTGAACTCGCGAGAAAATGGATTGATCCAATCCAAACTGTTTTGCCTGTGGACTTAGTATAGTAGCTGGTAATTGATTTGAATCTCCAACCAAAACTAATGTATTCACTCTCAACATCAATGGTATCAAAGTTTCTGCCTCACAACTTTGACTAGCTTCATCCACAATACAAACAGATATTTTGTGCTTATCCGAAACAAAAACAGATTCCATTTGGTTATTGTAGCACGATGAAAGAGTACACGTTATTATGTCTGCATGCGCAAGAACTCTATTCTCTGCTGCACGTTGTATCTTTACAAGTTCTTTTGGATTTATTTCTTTTAATGGTCTACGATGTAGCAACAGCTCGTACTTTGCAGTTATATCTGTCAATTTCATTCGAACATGTTGCCTGTATACTTCATCCATTTTTTGAGTATTTGCAAGTTCGCATTTTAAAGCATTTATTTTAGATTCTAAAAACGACTTTTCTTCATCCACACTATCGAGTGGAATATTATTCGTATTAGTCGTCGTTCTCTTAACTTCCCGTTTTGCAAGCTCAGTGACAGAAATATCCTTTACAATTGGATGTATCGCTCCCGCCCGACCAATCCGAACCATTTTAAATCCTTTAGAGTGAACATGCTTCATAGTAGATCTAATTTGTAACAACCTCATAGTAATTTCATCGATAGCAGCATTTGAAGGAGCACAGACTAATATCTTCAAAGGACTTCCATTGTTTGTATACCTGTTACTTCCATACAATACTTGAGTCACAATATTTACAATAACTTTTGATTTCCCAGTACCTGGTGGACCTTGTATAAAGCACAATTTCGCTTGTTTCTGTACTATAGTTTCAGTTATTTTGAAAACAGCTTCTAATTGTTTTTGATTTAATTTATCTTGAGTTATTAATGTCTCCGATGCAGAGACTGTAGGCAATTGGTACATTTCAATTTTCGGACTTAAAATTGGATCCATCAACTGTGATTTTGGAAGACAATCTAATGCCCGCACCATCCGTAATGTTGAACGCAAGTAAGTTACAGTTCTCAATCGTTGAACTCGATTTACTACAATATTTTGATTCAGGGGTTTTGTTGTCATAGTATACGTTAATAACGAACAAGGATTTTTCACATAATGTCCTAAATCTCTGTTATAGTGCGTCCATGGTGTTAATATTGTTTGGTGCACGTCCGTAACATATGCAAATACTTTATGAAATGTTTTCCTCTTCTCTTGGTTATCAATATATTCAAAAAATACTAAATCTCCAAAAACAGGATGAGCTTGTCTCTCTATATCTTGTTTTGTAGCTAATACTTCAATCATCAAAGTTGTTAAATATATATTTGTAGATTTCATGTCTCTTTGAATGGAATTTTCAACTATGGAACACATTAATGTAGGTCGTCTAGGATCTTGATCAATATTCTGGAATTCTTTAGTTATTCCGTACCAAGTTTCTAGCAAGAGAAGAGGTGAAATAATCCTACAATACTCGTCATACGATTTATAATGTGTTAACATTACATAGAGTTCATTGCCATTTACAACCGGTGGTGTGGTGTTTAAATATTCTTGTTCTTCTAACCAAACTGGATTCCATAAGAATATACGCAGCAAAAATTCATGTGTCCTTTCGTTTTCTGTTGCCCTAAATGCTTTTATACGAGGTAGGGGTGCATCTTTTCCTTTTAATTTTTTTAAAACATTCAATTCATCGATCTGATATTCACGTACAGTTTGGATCACTGTGGAAAAGGATACGCGTTTTGTTTTTTTTTTATTTCGCAACTCAGTATTTGATGTACAAGGTGCAAGTGATTTGTTCGGGGTGGATACAGTTGATTTTGTATTTGAAACATTTCCCAATTTAGTTCCTGTTGTATCAGTATCCATTACTTTTTGCATTGGAATTGCCAATAAAGTACTTTCAGACGTTTTTCCTGCTTTGATCGCATTATTCATTTTTGGTATTTTACCCACTTTATTTAGTTCGACAAGTGTTAAGGAATGTTGCAGATCCGTTGTTAATCCTTCAACTGTATTTTTCTTTTTTCTAGAATGATTTATCAATGGAGTCTGATTAGACGAAGTTTTTGATTTTTCTGATATTGGTAATTTGGACACAGAAATTGTGTCTTCTACAAGAAAATCACTTCGGGTTTTCACCGACATTTTTGCTTTCGGTTTTACAGTAGTACGTTTCTTTTCTTGATTGTTTTCTAAAGACAGTCGCTTCTCCTCCATGGCAATCGTTTTCAATTTTTGTTTCCTATTATCTACCAACTTCTTTTTTTCTTCTTTAGTAAGAGGAGTACTTGCTTTTATTTTATTAGGAGGGAGACAATCAGCCCATTTGTGAAGAATTCTGCGGTTCTTTCGTTCTTTTGCAAGCGCATATTGTTCTATTTTAGATTTCTCTTTCAACTCTTTCTTTTCCTTGGTAGTCAATCTTTGTTTCACAGGTTTCTCAAGACTTTCTTGCACTTTGTTAGCACCACTACTTCGTCTTTTAGTAGATAAATGGGGTGGTTCTATCTGAGGTACTTTCTTTTCAAGTGATTCTTTTTTCTTCAAAGTTATTGAAGTTTCTATCGTGCTACTGAATGAAGTATCGACCTTTTGCGTTTGTTGCTTACTTTGATTTCTCCAAGATTCTGAATGTTTTTTATTACTAATTGTACGATTATTAAAAAATTCTGTACTATTTTCTTTGAAATCAATTTCCACTCTTTTTGTACAAGAACTCGATAAATACGTTTGACTTGTATTCCTCACATTTTGTAAAGATGTCTCTTTTCCTTTCCTGTATACAGATTTCTTTATTTTGTTTTCTGGTTTACCCTTTGTACCTACATCTGGTTGCAATTCATCTACAGCTTCATTCAAATCATAAACAAGGTTTTCAATATCAGTACTTTCTATTTCCGTTTTGTCTTCCTTTGCATTGTAATCCTCTTTAATTTTTGTAATAATTTCATCATCTTCGTTGAGTATTTGACTTCGAGATAATCTGCACAACCAATTATTGCCTTCATCTTCACTATCGGTTAATGAAATGACTAAATCCTCATCATGGAGTCTATTGTATCTCTCGCTATCTGTTTCTGCACATTCATCTTTAATTTCCTGTTTAACTGATGTATTGACACCAAATCCACTATCAAACAATTGAGAACTCGGGAAGATATCATCCTCGCTGTCACTTAAATTTACAACGTCATCCTCTGAAAACTTTGTTGTTGGTACTTGTTGTACCTTTTTCAATTTTAACGGCGATACAAGTGTCATAGAATTTACATGTACTTCTTCACAATTCTCGTTATTTTGTTTGGATAGACTATTCTTCAACGAATCATGAATTATTTCAATGTCATTCTCATCCATAATTACACATTTTTCTAAAATTTGAATACTCATTTGTGAAGTACATTTTTGTATATTTCATAAAATAAGTAACAACAAAAATGTAATTACCTTCGACAGGTTCTTTCATTAAATGAGATTCATCTTCCAATTTTGGTATTTTGTTCGGTACAATTACTACATCGCAATTTCTTTCTTCTCTCTTACGTTTAACTAGAGGATCAGACCTATCAATGGACGTGCATCTTGTGAGTGTATTTTCAGAATTTAATACAGTTTCTGAAAGAGTACTGGCATTGTTACTTTCTAGCGTTTGTGACTGCTAAAATGACGACAATGTGTAAAAGAATCATTTAGTAACTGTTAAAGTAATGTTATTAAATAATCAAATGACTCTGAAGTAAATTTTTACCGCAATTGTGTGCAATTTATATGCAAACATGGTTTTATCCGTAATATCAATACCAGAACATCCAACCCCTACGATGTCATTTGAATGTAATTGAACTACTTGGTGTGGCTGTTGGGCAACTCCATTTATGAATAAACCATTCGCACTCTAAAATAATAATAAACTGTCACAAATGACTTATTCCATTCTTATTATGTATGAGTATATTAAACACGTTGTACTATTAGAATTTTGAATGTTGATATACCATCAAATCTGCCACAAATAACCCATCTTTCCGATGGAAGAAAATACAATGTTGACGAGACACTACCATACTGAGGCATACTATTTCATTTTCTTTGGATCTTCCGCAGGTATACTAAAATAAAATAATTTTACATGTAAAAAATATCTGCAATTATTGACGATTTTGAATGTTTTTACCTACTCAAAACGTTCAATCGCTACAAAAATTGCGTTAAAAAAGAATTCAATACAGAACACTAGCAGATATCAAATAATGTTGAGGCAATAATTCGAAAGAAAGTTCGTTTTATCGAATGTCATGCTCGTCGATAATATTTTCAAAATGAACATTATATACGTACTGCATAGTTTGGTTTATCAAGAGTAATCGTATCTTGACCATTAATCCGCTTCAATATGAACTGACAATTAGCGTTTGTATCCATTTTCTTAAAACAATCAGTATATTTATAGGTCCTACTGTTCCCTTCGTTAACCTGTTTCCCGTTACGCTAAACTCATTTTGTAAAACTTCGTTTCGAAGTGTTGGATGTGTTCGAAACTCGATATAAATCAGTCTACATATTGTTCAACAATGTTATTCTTTAAATAAATAAAATTACATTTCGTACCCTACATTAAAACGAAACGCATGAATGAACGTTCATCGCTCTTCGCGATTGTATTTACACACCGCGCGTTTCGTGATGGGTTCCGAAACCAATGTGGCTATTCTGTTGATTGACTGCACGCGGAGGACTGTGTAAATACATTTTGCGAACGTATATTGGTAAAATATGACAATGACATTACGTTAATTGGGTTTCTTTCTTCTCGTTTGAGATATCGTAACGTAAAGACATATTTTTACATTTTAGGATTACATAATTTGTATTATATGAAATTTACAAATGTGAGAGTTCTACGCGTTGCGAGTATTAAGAAAGCAGCATGCGCGACGAGAATGACGCACCGCCACTTTTTTGAGAATTCGGACCTCTGATAAAGCGGTGGGTTGTTTGATTTTCACGGTTGCATAAGCAAAGGACCACCGAGAACGATCTAAAGCAAAAACAAACTCGTGGTATTGTATTGAACGTAGAAAAGGAAGTACAGAAAGGGGAAATCATAATCGTATCTATGTACTTAGTTCCCTTCTTAGATTCAGTAGTTCATCCACCCATTTCTCCTCGTGATTACACGAAGTTACAGAATATCATTTATTTTACGCCAAATATCTCTTTAAACGAAATTCTTATCTTAATATACATAGATACACTTCCTATATGTATAGTGAGTAATGGTAATATTTGGCCAGTACAGCACGTTTAGAAAAAAAAAAATAAAAAAAATTGAGAATTTCCTTTCATTATAAATTCGGATAAGTGGTATTGGAACTCTTTTGGCGTTGTGGAACGTCTACAGTGCCGACCACGCGAAAATGTCCTCCAGTTTTTTAGAGCAATATTGTTCGGTAATTCAAAGTTCGCATCGATAAAATAGATAGTTCTGTTACTGTACATGTGAATGCTTGTTATCGATCGGTCATTTATATCCCTTTGTTATACCACGATTATAAACGCGTTAAAAAATAAAAGCGATGTCGGATCAAATTAAAGAATTATATTTAAACGAATTGTGTAATCATTATTCATCATTATTAAAACTTAATAGTAACAAGTATATGTATCAAATTCTCTGGTCATCCATTTATATTCAAGTTGTTAAATTTCACTTATGGGGGGGGGTAGAATATACATTATTTAAAAAAAACATTATTTTTATGTTATTAATGGATACATTTATATCGTAATTTGCTGAAATAAGGATCTACTGCAAAAATAAAATTTTAAGAAACCTGTCGGTGTAAGTGTGAATAAAATAGAACGAAATAATGGAAAACGTAAAATTACGTCTGTACGTTACGATGTCTCAAACAAGAAGAAAGAAACCCAATTAACGTAATGTCATTGTCATATTTTACCAATATACGTTCGCAAGATGTATTTACACAGTCCTCCGCGTGCAGTCAATCAACAGAATAGCCACATTGGTTTCGGAACCCATCACGAAACGCGCGGTGTGTAAATTCAATCGCGAAGAGCGATGAACGTTCATTCATGCGTTTCGTTTTAATGTAGGGTACGAAATGTAATTTTATTTATTTAAAGAATAACATTGTTGAACAATATGTAGACTGATTTATATCGAGTTTCGAACACATCCAACACTTCGAAACGAAGTTTTACAAAATGAGTTTAGCGTAACGGGAAACAGGTTACCGAAGGGAACAGTAGGACCTACAAATATACTGATTGTTTTAAGAAAATGGATACAAACGCTAATTGTCAGTTCATATTGAAGCGGATTAATGGTCAAGATACGATTACTCTTGATAAACCAAACTATGCAGTACGTATATAATGTTCATTTTGAAAATATTATCGACGAGCATGACATTCGATAAAATGAACTTTCTTTCGAATTATTGCCTCAACATTATTTGATATCTGCTAGTGTTCTGTATTGAATTCTTTTTTAACGCAATTTTTGTAGCGATTGAACGTTTTGAGTAGGTAAAAACATTCAAAATCGTCAATAATTGCAGATATTTTTTACATGTAAAATTATTTTATTTTAGTATACCTGCGGAAGATCCAAAGAAAATGAAATAGTATGCCTCAGTATGGTAGTGTCTCGTCAATATTGTATTTTCTTCCATCGGAAAGATGGGTTATTTGTGGCAGATTTGATGGTATATCAACATTCAAAATTCTAATAGTACAACGTGTTTAATATACTCATACATAATAAGAATGGAATAAGTCACTTGTGACAGTTTATTATTATTTTAGAGTGCGAATGGTTTATTCATAAATGGAGTTGCCCAACAGCCACACCAAGTAGTTCAATTACATTCAAATGACATCGTAGGGGTTGGATGTTCTGGTATTGATATTACGGATAAAACCATGTTTGCATATAAATTGCACACAATTGCGGTAAAAATTTACTTCAGAGTCATTTGATTATTTAATAACATTACTTTAACAGTTACTAAATGATTCTTTTACACATTGTCGTCATTTTAGCAGTCACAAACGCTAGAAAGTAACAATGCCAGTACTCTTTCAGAAACTGTATTAAATTCTGAAAATACACTCACAAGATGCACGTCCAGTGATAGGTCTGATCCTCTAGTTAAACGTAAGAGAGAAGAAAGAAATTGCGATGTAGTAATTGTACCGAACAAAATACCAAAATTGGAAGATGAATCTCATTTAATGAAAGAACCTGTCGAAAGTAATTACATTTTTGTTGTTACTTATTTTATGAAATATACAAAAATGTACTTCACAAATGAGTATTCAAATTTTAGAAAAATGTGAAATTATGGATGAGAATGACATTGAAATAATTCATGATTCGTTAAAGAATAGTCTATCCAAACAAAATAACGAGAATTGTGATGAAGTACATGTAAATTCTATGACACTTATATCGCCGTTAAAATTGAAAACGGTACAACAAGTACCAACAACAAAGTTTTCAGAGGATGACGTTGTAAATTTAAGTGACAGCGAGGATGATATCTTCCCGAGTTCTCAATTGTTTGATAGTGGATTTGGTGTCAATACATCAGTTAAACAGGAAATTAAAGATGAATGTGCAGAAACAGATAGCGAGAGATACAATAGACTCCATGATGAGGATTTAGTCATTTCATTAACCGATAGTGAAGATGAAGGCAATAATTGGTTGTGCAGATTATCTCGAAGTCAAATACTCAACGAAGATGATGAAATTATTACAAAAATTAAAGAGGATTACAATGCAAAGGAAGACAAAACGGAAATAGAAAGTACTGATATTGAAAACCTTGTTTATGATTTGAATGAAGCTGTAGATGAATTGCAACCAGATGTAGGTACAAAGGGTAAACCAGAAAACAAAATAAAGAAATCTGTATACAGGAAAGGAAAAGAGACATCTTTACAAAATGTGAGGAATACAAGTCAAACGTATTTATCGAGTTCTTGTACAAAAGAGTGGAAATTGATTTCAAAGAAAATAGTACAGAATTTTTTAATAATCGTACAATTAGTAATAAAAAACATTCAGAATCTTGGAGAAATCAAAGTAAGCAACAAACGCAAAAGGTCGATACTTCATTCAGTAGCACGATAGAAACTTCAATAACTTTGAAGAAAAAAGAATCACTTGAAAAGAAAGTACCTCAGATAGAACCACCCCATTTATCTACTAAAAGACAAAGTAGTGGTGCTAACAAAGTGCAAGAAAGTCTTGAGAAACCTGTGAAACAAAAATTGACTACCAAGGAAAAGAAAGAGTTGAAAGAGAAGTCTAAAATAGAACAATATGTGCTTGCAAAAGAACGAAAGAATCGCAGAATTCTTCACAAATGGGCTGATTGTCTTCCTCCTAATAAAATATGTTGGAAAGTTCAGATTATAATAAGTAGTTTATTATGATATGCAGGGATCTCGCGTATCTAGTAGTATAGTTCCCGTACACACAAGAATACAATGTAGGAACTCGAGGAGTACAATGTGATATGTCTTCGTGACTCTGGACTTGGAACTCGACTGGTAGGAAAAACAAAAACGTAAACGGCCAAACCGTTGACCGCGTGGCGGACGACCCTCACGCGCCAATACGGAGACAGTCCCAAAAATCGACATCTGGCATCCTTAAGATCGTTGTTGCATTCATTCCAACACCCTTCCTCAACAATGATCATTCTTATTTACTTTAAAGAACTAAAACAGTCCGCACTTATTAATGAAAAACTTTAACTTCACTTTGCCTAAAGGTTTTGTTAACATATCCGCTAACATTCGTTCTGTGGGACAATATTCGTAGTTCACGATTCCCTGACTATGCACATCTTTTATGTAATGAAACTTAGTGTCTATATGTTTAGTTCGATTATTAAACTTGTCACTACACACAAGCTTTAAGCAACTTTGGTTGTCCTCATAGATGGTTGTATTCCTTCGATAGCCATCTTCTTCCCCGAAATCTTGAAGCAAACGGTGCAACCACAGTGCTTCCTGAGTTGCTTCTGCAAGTGCAACGTACTCAGCCTCCGTGGACGATAATGAAACACAAGATTGTTTCCTGCAAGCCCAACTTATCGAACCTCCAAAGAGCTGAAATACGTATCCGCTGATGGATTTTCGATCGGTTTTGTTTTGGGCCCAGTCCGCGTCAGCGTAGCCGATTAATCCTCTCTCATCTTTCCTTACTTCTATGCCCAGATAGTGTCATTTTCATTCAGGGAAATGATCTCTTCATCCATGGCCCTTTTCCATTTGTCCTTGTTGGGTCCTGATAATGCCTGTTTCGCGTTCCTTGGCTCATTTTCTTCAACTGTAACTGTATTCAGAGAAGCCATGTACCTATCCGGTGGCACACCACGGTTTTTCCTCTCTGATTGTTTATTTCGCACAGAATCTTCAATTCTTGGTTCTTCTGATGGCAATTCTTCTTCGGACCGTTCATCGCTTGAGCTTCCTTGGTTCTCTTCGTTGTGGCTCGCCTTCGATGGAAACGTGATCTCATCATTATCCGTACGAATTGATTTATCTTCATCCACTTTGTCTAAGAATATCACGTCACGGCTAATTTTGATTTTACTTGTTTCTGTGTCCAATAATCTGTAGGTTTTTGATTCCTCCGAATAACCAACGAAGGTGTATTTTTCAGCTTTGTTATCTAGCTTCTTTCGCTGTTCCTTATGAACGTAGATATACGCATTGCATCCGAATATATGTAAGTTTCTGACGTCTGGTTTTCTTGAATGCCATAGCTCATACGGGGTCTTTCTTATGGCTTTTGTTGGTAGGCGATTTTGCAAATAATTCGCGGTGTTTATCGCCTCTCCCCAATATTTTTTTGCTAATTTCGCGTCCAACAACATACATCTTGCCATTTCTAATAAGGATCTGTTCTTTCGTTCTGCAACACCATTTTGTTGCGGTGAATAAGCAGCGGTATATTGTACTTGAATCCCTTCCTTTCTCAAGTATTTTTGCAGATATTCATTTACGTACTCCCTTCCTCTATCTGACTGTATTTTCTTCGGCTTTTCCTGAAACTGCGTCTTCGTCATTTCCACAAATTACTTGATGCGTTCTGCAGCTTCATTTTTATGGTCAAGAAGATGAATATTCGTATAGCGGGAGTAATCGTCAATGATGGTCAGAATGTACCTTTTATTGCCCGGTGTTACTGTTTGCATAGGTCCGCAAACATCAGTATGAATAAGATCCAAAATTGCATTTGATCTGTTCCTTGATTCTTTCGGAAACGGTATACGCGACATTTTGCCAATGATGCAACACTCGCAAGTTATGCGTTGTCCACAGCTGATTACCCTTATACCTTTAGCTAACCTTTTTTCGCTAAGCTCTTTTACTGCACTTGGGTCCCGATGACCAAACCGTCGATGCCAGGTATGCTGGCAATTTTCGGTGTGCCCAGTGTTACTGTTTCCGCTTGCGACATGTGCCTCTTCGACTACATTTAGCTGGTAAAGGTTTCCAGATGTCGTGGCTCTTGCTAAAAGTTTCCCATCTTTTGAAATTGTGCAGTCTTCTTTAACGAAAGTCAACCTGAAACCTTTTTCGGTTAGCCTTTTGACCGACAATAAATTAGACCCGAGTGACGGAACGTAAAGCACGTTAGTCACTTTCACTTCCAAAACTTTTTCTGCATCCACTCCACATTTAATTGTTCCCGATCCGATCCCATGCACTTTGACCACTTTGCTTTCGTCTGCAAGGCGCACGTGGCCTTGCCTCTTTGTGTCCAATTCTTGAAAGAATTCCTTTGACGCTGACATGTGGCTAGTTGCACCGGAATCAATGATCCAAATGTGAGGTCTCGCATTTTCTTTAGTTTCGGCTTTCGAGCACGTTTCTTCTGGATTATCCGTCAAAACCTTTGCATAAAAACTTATATCGTTTGAAGATTTTCCTTCCGATACTGTATTGGCTTTTCCTTGCTTATTTTTCCAGGACTTGTATTTTGTACAGTCACTTTTGTAATGCCCCGGCTTCTTACAAAAATAACAAGTCCTTCTTGATTGGGCACCGCTTCTGCATCCAAAATCTGTTTTCATTGCCGTTTCGGCACCTTGTGCATTCTCCCTTGTGTCCTTTGCCCCTTTACGCCTTTTGAACTCGTCTATTAGTTTTCCCTTTACGAGTTTCAAAGTGAAATCGTTTTCCGGTCTGCTTTCAAGGGCTGTAACCAACGTTTCGTAAGATTCAGGGAGACTTCCCAATAGCATTGCCGCCATTAAATTATCTGGTAGGTTTTGTCCGAGAGCCGTTAAGTCATTTATGTACCCTGACATTATGGTAATGTGTTGCTCCATGTCACCATCTTCCTTCATTACCGTTCGGCACAGTCGCTTTAACAACAGAACCTTACTTGTTAAGGTCGACTTTTGGTGGTAATCCTTTAGTGACTCCCATGCTTCACGTGCGGTTTTCGCATTCCTTATGTGTTGCAACTGAGTGTCTTCAACTAAGAGACCAATTGTGGCACGTGCTTCATTGTCCTTCTGCGTCCACGCAACGGTCGCTGGTTCAGGTTTCTCTTCTGCTATCACATTCCACAATTTTTCTTTAATCAGCAGCAGTTCTAATTTATAACTCCATACCGAATAATTCCCACCGTTTAGTTTCTGGATTGAGAAAGCACTACTTACACCAGACATTTTGACTTGATTCACTTTTATATCACACACACAAAAAAAAATTTGTACTGACTTTATAAACACCTTAGTCACTATACACTAGCCCTGGGCCCATAACCTGTTGGAAAGTTCAGATTATAATAAGTAGTTTATTATGATATGCAGGGATCTCGCGTATCTAGTAGTATAGTTCCCGTACACACAAGAATACAATGTAGGAACTCGAGGAGTACAATGTGATATGTCTTCGTGACTCTGGACTTGGAACTCGACTGGTAGGAAAAACAAAAACGTAAACGGCCAAACCGTTGACCGCGTGGCGGACGACCCTCACGCGCCAATACGGAGACAGTCCCAAAAATCGACATCTGGCATCCTTAAGATCGTTGTTGCATTCATTCCAACAAAATAAAAGCAAGTACTCCTCTTACTAAAGAAGAAAAAAAGAAGTTGGTAGATAATTGGAAACAAAAATTGAAAACGGTTGCCATGGAGGAGAAGCGACTGTCTTTAGAAAACAATCAAGAAAAGAAATGTACTACTGTAAAACCGAAAGCAAAAATGTCGGTGAAAACCCGAAGTGATTTTCTTGTAGAAGACACAATTTCTCTGTCCAAATTACCAATATTAGAAAAATCAAAAACTTCGTCTAATCAGACTCCATTGATAAATCATTCTAGAAAAAAGAAAAATACAGTTGAAGGATTAACAACGGATCTGCAACATTCCTTAACACTTGTCGAACTAAATAAAGTGGGTAAAATACCAAAAATGAATAATGCGATCAAAGCAGGAAAAACGTCTGAAAGTACTTTATTGGCAATCACAATGGAGAAAGTAATGGATACTGATACAACAAGAACTAAATTGGGAAATGTTTCAAATACAAAATCAACTGTATCCACCCCGAACAAATCACTTGCACCTTGTACATCAAATACTGAGTTGCAAAATAAAAAAAAAACAAAACGCGTATCCTTTTCCACAGTGATCCAAACCGTACGTGAATATCAGATCGATGAATTGAATGTTTTAAAAAAATTAAAAGGAAAAGATGCACCCCTACCTCGTATAAAAGCATTTGGGGCAACAGAAAACGAAAGGACCCATAAATTTTTGCTGCGTATATTCTTATGGAATCCAGTTTGGTTAGAAGAACAAGAATATTTAAACACCACACCACCGGTTGTAAATGGCAATGAACTCTATGTAATGTTAACACATTATAAATCGTATGACGAGTATTGTAGTATTATTTCACCTCTTCTCTTGCTAGAAACTTGGTACGGAATAACTAAAGAATTCCAGAATATTGATCAAGATCCTAGACGACCTACATTAATGTGTTCCATAGTTAAAAATTCCATTCAAAGAGACATGAAATCTACAAATATATATTTAACAACTTTGATGATTGAAGTATTAGCTACAAAACAAGATATGAAGAGACAAGCTCATCCTGTTTTTGGAGATTTAGTATTTTTAGAATATATTGATAACCAAGAGAAGAGGAAAGCATTTCATAAAGTATTTGCATATGTTGCGGACGTGCACCAAACAATACTACCTTGATCAAAAAGTTCTAGGACTGTCCCCCGTGTGTCGCTGTCAATCACCCGATTGTTTCTTTTTTTTTTTGTTAGGTTACCATATCTGTCATTAACACTTCCTTCCAATTTCAGCATCATAGCTTGATATTTATAAAAGTTACGTTGTACTGAGCACATCTCCTTTGTTCGTGTCTTCGATTTTGAAAATGGCATCATTTGAGCATCAACGAGTTTGCATTAAATTTTGTGTAAAAAACGGATTTAACGGTCCGCAGACCTTGGATATGTTGGAGAAGTGTTTCGGCAACGATACTCTTTCGAGATCAAATGTTTTTCGATGGCACGAACGCTTCAGAAGTGGTCGTGAGTCGGTCGAGGATGACAAACGCAGTGGCAGGCCAACAACGTCGAAAACCGATGAAAACATCGATAAAATTCAAGAAATGTTGTCCGAAAACCGCAAATTGACCATCAGAGAGCTGGCAGAGGACTTGAACATTGCTTATGGATCCGTTCAAGACGTTTTGGTTAGTGATTTGGGCCTCAGACGTGTCGCTGCAAAACTGGTGCCGAAAGACCTCAATTTCATGCAAAAAAAGGACCGCGTTGAAATCGCGAAAGACATGATTTCCAAGGCCGAATCCGACCTAACATTTATTAAACGTATCATCACTGGAGATGAGACGTGGATTTATGAGTATGACACACAATCCAGACATCAAGCGAGTGAATGGCGTGCACCGGAAGAGCCGAGACCGAAAAAACCACGTCGTTTTCAGTCAAGAAAGAAGGCGATGCTCACGGTTTTCATGGATTACAATGGTGTTGTGCATCAAGAATTCTTGCCAGAAAAACAGACAGTCAACAAAGAATACTATTTGGGCGTTTTGAGACGTTTGCGCAAAGCAATTCGTCAAAAAAGGCCAGATTTGTGGGCAAACAACTCGTGGATTTTGCACCACGATAACGCACCGGCGCACAATGCGATCCTTATCCGCGAGTTTTTGACGAAAAACAACACGAACACTATCCAGCAGCCTTCAAATTCACCAGATCTGGCTCCCTGCGACTTTTTTCTGTTCAACCGAATTAAAAAATCGCTTCGCGGAACGCGTTACAGTACCCGAGAGGAGGTCATGACAAAATCGAAGACGGCTCTGATGGACATACCGAAAATTGAGTACCAGCGGTGTTTCGAGGATTGGATCAAGCGCTGGCGCAAGTGCATTGCAGTCAATGGGGACTACTTTGAAGGGGACCATATCGATACGGACGAATAAATTTGTATTTTTGATTTTATGAATAAAGTCCTAAAACTTTTTGATCAAGGTAGTTGATTAACACCATGGACGCACTATAACAGAGATTTAGGACATTATGTGAAAAATCCTTGTTCATTATTAACGTATACTATGACAACAAAACCCCTGAATCAAAATATTGTAGTAAATCGAGTTCAACGATTGAGAACTGTAACTTACTTGCGTTCAACATTACGGATGGTGCGGGCATTAGATTGTCTTCCAAAATCACAGTTGATGGATCCAATTTTAAGTCCGAAAATTGAAATGTACCAATTGCCTACAGTCTCTGCATCGGAGACATTAATAACTCAAGATAAATTAAATCAAAAACAATTAGAAGCTGTTTTCAAAATAACTGAAACTATAGTACAGAAACAAGCGAAATTGTGCTTTATACAAGGTCCACCAGGTACTGGGAAATCAAAAGTTATTGCAAATATTGTGACTCAAGTATTGTATGGAAGTAACAGGTATACAAACAGTGGAAGTCCTTTGAAGATATTAGTCTGTGCTCCTTCAAATGCTGCTACCGATGAAATTACTATGAGGTTGTTACAAATTAGATCTACTATGAAGCACGTTCACTCTAAAGGATTTAAAATGGTTCGGATTGGTCGGGCGGAAGCGATACATCCTATTGTAAAGGATATTTCTGTCACTGAGCTTGCAAAACGGGAAGTTATGAGAACGTTGTCTATTACGAATAATATTCCACTCGATAGTGTGGATGAAGAAAAGTCGTTTTTAGAATCTAAAATAAATGCTTTAAAACGCGAAGTCGCAAATACTCAAAAAATGTATGAAGTATACAGGCAACATGTTCGAATGGAATTGACAGATATAACTGCAAAGTCCGAGCTGTTGCTACATTGTAGACCATTAGAAGAAATAAATTCAAAAGAACGTGTAAAGACACAACGTGCGGCAGAGAATAGGGTTCTTGCACATGCAGACATAATAACGTGTACTCTTTCATCGTGCTACAATAACCAAATGGAATCTGTTTTTTTTTCGGATAAGCACGAAATATCTGTTTGTATTGTGGATGAAGCTAGTCAAAGTTGTGAGGCAGAAACTTTGATACCATTGATGTTGAGAGTGAATACATTAGTTTTGGTTGGAGATTCAAATCAATTACCAGCTACTATACTAAGTCCACAGGCAAAACAGTTTGGATTGGATCAATCCATTTTCTCGCGAGTTCAAAATGCTTTTGAATTCTATCCAAGTAATCCAATTATTGGGTTGGATATGCAATATCGAATGCAACATGAGATTTGCTCTTGGCCAAATATATTCTTTTACGGTGGAAAATTGAAAACTGCAGTAGCGCGCAATGAAAGCTTTCCATTTCAGACATATCGAATTCTAAACATTAATGCAAATCAAAACAATGACAATTTTTCAAATACTGACGAAGCGCAGTTTGTAACTAATATGATAGCCTCTATGCTAATTTTTGCCAATTTCGATAAATGGGAATGTATTTCAATCGGTATTATTACACCGTACAATAATCAGAAATCTATACTACAGAAAAAAATTGCTGAAAGGTAAGTCCTTGAACACACATTTACTTTAGATTTAGTAAACTGGTATTTAATAAATGTTATTATGAATATGTAATGTGTAATATTGATGTTAAAAATTCCAGAATGGCTTTGTTATCAAAAAATATAAAGAGAAAAATCAAACTTGATGTAAATACAGTTGATGGTTTCCAAGGACAAGAACGTGATGTGATAATTATGTCGTGTGTACGAAGTCGGGGAATTGGATTTTTATCCGATAGACAAAGATTATGTGTTGCTCTTACAAGGGCAAAACACAGTCTGATACTGTGTGGTAATTTCAATACTTTTATGGTAAGATAATATAATATTGAAATAAAGAAATGTACAATTAACAGAAAGTATTTGTTAATATACAATGGATTTAATTTTTGCAGAGGGACCCAATGTGGAATTCATTGCTTTCAGATGCAAAATTTCGCAAAATATTTTTTAATGTTAATGCTAATGCAGAACCTCAGGAAATAAAAGTACATGTTGTTAAGCGATTTTAATTGTTAATCATTGTATATTTGTATATTTGTATATTCGTACATCGTGCATTATCATTACTTTGTTTTTCACATAAAAAATGTATGTCGTAAATCCTCCTTCTTTTTCCTATGACATTAATTTTGCAAATAATAAATTTTGTAAGTAACATCTGAAATATTGAACATTGTATTTACTGATTATCTATATTTACTCTTCATCTAGTCTTGGAATGTCTTGAGGAAACAAGGCATTAAACTCCTTAACAATCTCGTTTCTGGGACTTAGAGTTTAGATTATTCTGAGGATTTCTGAGTAGATTTCTAGCTCAGTCAATGAATGCAAAAGAGGAATTAATACTGGCCGTATAGGTTAAGGTAGAATGTGACTTTTCTTTGTTCTACTTCTTAACTACGGAAAGGCGGCACAGTCGTAATTATATAGAATTTATCTAGATAGAAATGATTATAAGCGGGTTAATATTATTTTTAATAAATACAAATTACTTCTTTTCGCTATAAATGATTTAAAAAATATGAATGATTATTACAAATGTAAAATTAAACTCATTCTTTCATTACGAGAAACTTATCGAATCAATGATAGTATTTAAACAGGAACTAAATCATTTTGTTTCTTAGTAGTGAACATGGTTAGAAGTCTATGTCAATAATACAGCATTTTCTCTCGCTCGGTCTTGCTACGAGTCGCCATCTGCGATTCGTTTGCGATCGTAGGAGCGGCAGTAAACTACGGGAGGAAACGAGGATGTAAACATGCTATGCCTTTTTTTCGTGGACAGATAACAATTTTATTCACTCTAACTCTTTTGATAATAGTTGGAATTGAAGAATCTACTATCTCAGTCCTTTCTCTTGTATTTAATTCTGCCTGAATCCCTTTCACACATTTATCCAAAACTGGTCTAGAAAGCTAGAGTTCCCACAATGACACCAGCCAAGAAACAACCTGGAGTAATAAGGGTCATCCAAGGTTTACAAGTATAGCAACAACACATCGATTTGCTAGGATTTGGGTCCAAGTAGATATGTTCCTAATTCACGGTGGTTTTCTCACCAGTAACTTGAAAGGAGTGTCACATTGCAGCGGTAGTCCCATGTTTGGACATTGCGATCTGTGAATGCAGATTTCGATATCGCTGTGCGGCAGTGTTTGGTCAACGTTGACGAAATTGTAGCAGCATGGATTATCAACTTGGCAGTTTGAAGGCGTCCAACTCCTGTCCCGCCAGGATCTCTCCCCGCTTGCCGGAATCGTTGCGACTTTCATAGAAAGCCAAATCTCCATCATTGCACTGGCCCATCTGTCTCCTCAACAAGGCGGCAAATTCTTGGAAAGAATATTGGCGACCCATATCATTGGGCACCTCGCGTAGTGGACTTGATCTAGCCGAGTGCCAATTTAAATTCTGAACGGGACTGACGACAATTGATACAATTCGTCGAGTCCGGTCCCTCTTGGCCTTGACCATCTTCCAGTGGATTGGCATTGACGATTTCATTAGACATCACCAATGTCTTTCCGCAGATTGAGTATCTGGACTGGTGCAGTTTAAAACGGACAGAGAAACACTTCGGGGTTCCGCAGAACCCTTGTTATGGAACCTCGAGTACGACACAGTTCTGCAAGCCGATGGCCTTCTCGATATGGCCTAACAAGCTTCGCAAAGGCATGTTAGTTCTGGCCGTCGGGGACAATTGAAGGATGGCCATTTAGCGCACGGAGTACAGTGCCCGATGCGTCGACGGATCAGGAGGATTAAATTACAGCTGGCGCTCCATAAGACCGAAGTGCTGGCGATACACGCACCTTGGCAGAAGCTGTCACCTCCTGATCCGGATAGATGTGGCCAACGTCGAAATGAAGTCCCAGATGAGATATATGAGACTGATCCTCAACAGCCACTGGTGTTTCGAGGGGCATTTCGGCTGATCCCACGGTTGGAGGGGGCAGTTAGCGCTTTGGGCCGGCTTCTTCCCAACCTGCAGGGTCCGAGAGACTGGGTTAGCCGTCTCTACGTGAGCATGAACCAGTCGGTAGCCCTGTACGAGACTGCCATCATGCTCAATCACGAGCTTGCCCTCTTTCCGGAAACGGACGATTCGGATCATCTTACCAGTGGAGGAGAATCGCCTGGTCTCCAGACAACAGTCGAAAAGCTACCAGAGGCCGTCACCGAAGACGCTCTGGACTAAGCTCTAAACGCAGGCGGGTACATTATCCAGGTTCAAGGCAGTGTTTTTTGCCCTGAATCTTTAGAAGGACACGGCCAGCTCATCCATGGTAACCCTCAACTCGATGTATCAAGTATTCGAGTTCGTCGGGGAAAGTGGTTTGCTTCCTGTGATTAATCTATTGACACCGATGATTCTAGAAGAAAAGGTTTGGAGGTAGGCTACCCCCTTATTTAATGATACAGGTTTTATGTACCCCTTGTTAAAAGGGTATCCCAGTATTCGGTCAGGAAAAAACCCGTTACGTCAGGCTAGGCAGCATCATCGGTTAACCTCTATGGCGTATGAGGAAATACTGATTACATAACCCTCCATACCCCATCCTCCAGATGTCAACAAGAATAAATCAGTAAATACAATGTCCAATATATTAGATGTTACTTACAAAATTTATTATTTGCAAAAGTAAGAACGTAAGAAAAAAAGAAGGATTTACAACAAAGATTTTTGATGAGAAAATAAAAAAGTAATGATAATGTATGATGTACAAATATACAAATATACAAATATACAATGATTAACAATTAAATCGCTTAACAACATGTACTTTTATTTCCTGAAGTTCTGCACTAGCATTAACATTAAAAAATATCTTGCGAAATTTTGCATCTGAAAGTAATGAATTCCACATTGGGTCCCTCTGCAAAAATTAAATTCATTCTATATTAACAAATACTTTGTTAATTGAACATTATTTGATTTCAATATTATATTATCTTACCATATAGGTATTGAAATAACCACACAGTATCAGACTGTGTTTTGCTCTAGTCAGAGCAACATACAGTCTTTGTTTATCGGACAAAAATCCAATTCCTCGACTTCGTACACACGACATAATTATCACATCACGTTCTTGACCTTGAAAACCATCAACTGTATTTACATCAAGTTTGATTTTTTTCTTTATATTTTCTGATAATAAAACCATTCTGAAATTTTTAATATCAATATTACACATTACACATTCTTAATAACATTTATTAAATACCAGTTTACTAAATCTAAAGTAAATGTGTGTTCAAGGACTTACCTTTCAGCAATTTTTGTCTGTAGTATAGATTTCTGATTATTGTACGGTGTAATAATACCGATTGAAATACATTCCCATTTATCGAAATTGGCAAAAATTAGCATAGAGGCTATCATATTAGTTACAAACTGTGCTTCGTCACTATTTGAAAAATTGTCATTGCTTTGATTTGAATTAATGTTTAGAATTCGGTATGCCTGAAATGGAAAGTTTTCATTGCGCGCTACTGCAGTTTTCAATTTTCCACCGTAAAAGAATTTATTTGGCCAAGAGCAAATCTCATGTTGCATTCGATATTGCATATCCAACCCAATAATTGGATTACTTGGATAGAATTCAAAAGCATTTTGAATTCGCGAGAACATGGATTGATCCAATCCAAACTGTTTTGCCTGTGGACATAGTATAGTAGCTGGTAATTGATTTGAATCTCCAACCAAAACTAATGTATTCACTCTCAACATCAATGGTATCAAAGTTTCTGCCTCACAACTTTGACTAGCTTCATCCACAATACAAACAGATATTTTGTGCTTATCCGAAACAAAAACAGATTCCATTTGGTTATTGTAGCACGATGAAAGAGTACACGTTATTATGTCTGCATGCGCAAGAACTCTATTCTCTGCTGCACGTTGTATCTTTACAAGTTCTTTTGGATTTATTTCTTTTAATGGTCTACGATGTAGCAACAATTCGTACTTTGCAGTTATATCTGTCAATTTCATTCGAACATGTCGCCTGTATACTTCATCCATTTTTTGAGTATTTGCGAGTTCGCATTTTAAAGCATTTATTTTCGATTCTAAAAACGACTTTTCTTCATCCACACTATCGAGTGGAATATTATTCGTATTAGTCGTCGTTCTCTTAACTTCCCGTTTTGCAAGCTCAGTGACAGAAATATCCTTTACAATAGGATGTATCGCTCCCGCCCGACCAATCCGAACCATTTTAAATCCTTTAGAGTGAACATGCTTCATAGTAGATCTAATTTGTAACAACCTCATAGTAATTTCATCGATAGCAGCATTTGAAGGAGCACAGACTAATATCTTCAAAGGACTTCCACTGTTTGTATACCTGTTACTTCCATACAATACTTGAGTCACAATATTTACAATAACTTTTGATTTCCCAGTACCTGGTGGACCTTGTATAAAGCACAATTTCGCTTGTTTCTGTACTATAGTTTCAGTTATTTTGAAAACAGCTTCTAATTGTTTTTGATTTAATTTATCTTGAGTTATTAATGTCTCCGATGCAGAGACTGTAGGCAATTGGAACATTTCAATTTTCGGACTTAAAATTGGATCCATCAACTGTGATTTTGGAAGACAATCTAATGCCCGCACCATCCGTAATGTTGAACGCAAGTAAGTTACAGTTCTCAATCGTTGAACTCGATTTACTAC
Organism: Ptiloglossa arizonensis; assembly: GCF_051014685.1. NCBI lineage: Eukaryota > Metazoa > Arthropoda > Insecta > Hymenoptera > Colletidae > Ptiloglossa > Ptiloglossa arizonensis. The sequence goes on along the minus strand of NC_135048.1, from coordinate 7,604,535 downwards.
AATATTTTGATTCAGGGGTTTTGTTGTCATAGTATACGTTAATAACGAACAAGGATTTTTCACATAATGTCCTAAATCCCTGTTATAGTGCGTCCATGGTGTTAATATTGTTTGGTGCACGTCCGTAACATATGCAAATACTTTATGAAATGTTTTCCTCTTCTCTTGGTTATCAATATATTCAAAAAATACTAAATCTCCAAAAACAGGATGAGCTTGTCTCTCTATATCTTGTTTTGTAGCTAATACTTCAATCATCAAAGTTGTTAAATATATATTTGTAGATTTCATGTCTCTTTGAATGGAATTTTCAACTATGGAACACATTAATGTAGGTCGTCTAGGATCTTGATCAATATTCTGGAATTCTTTAGTTATTCCGTACCAAGTTTCTAGCAAGAGAAGAGGTGAAATAATCCTACAATACTCGTCATACGATTTATAATGTGTTAACATTACATAGAGTTCATTGCCATTTACAACCGGTGGTGTGGTGTTTAAATATTCTTGTTCTTCTAACCAAACTGGATTCCATAAGAATATACGCAGTAAAAATTCATGTGTCCTTTCGTTTTCTGTTGCCCTAAATGCTTTTATACGAGGTAGGGGTGCATCTTTTCCTTTTAATTTTTTTAAAACATTCGATTCATCGATCTGATATTCACGTACGGTTTGGATCACTGTGGAAAAGGATACGCGTTTTGTTTTTTTTTTATTTTGCAACTCAGTATTTGATGTACAAGGTGCAAGTGATTTGTTCGGGGTGGATACAGTTGATTTTGTATTTGAAACATTTGCCAATTTAGTTCCTGTTGTATCAATATCCATTACTTTCTGCATTGGAATTGCCATTAAAGTACTTTCAGACGTTTTTCCTGCTTTGATCGCATTATTTATTTTTGGTATTTTACCCACTTTATTTAATTCGGCAAGTGTTAATGAATGTTGCAGACGAGTTGTTAATCCTTTGATAGCATTTTTCTTTTTTTTAGATTGATTTATCAATGGAGTCCGATTAGACGAAGTTTTTGATTTTTCTGGTATTGGTAACTTAGACACAGAAATTGTGTCTTCTACAAGAAAATCACTTCGGGTTTTTAGCGATATCTTCGCCTTTGGTTTTACAGTAATACGTTTCCTTTCTTGATTGTTTTCTAAAGACAATCGCTTTTCTTCCATGGCAATTTTTTTCAATTTTTGTTTCCTATTATCTGCCAACTTCTTTTTTTCTTCTTTAGTAAGAGGAGTACTTGTTTTTATTCTATTAGGAGGGAGACAATCAGCCCATTTATGAAGTATTTTGCGGTTCTTTCGTTCTTTTGTAAGCACATATTGTTCTATTTTAGATTTCTCTCTCAACTCTTTCTTTTCCTTGGTAGTCAATCTTTGTTTCACAGGTTTCTCAAGACTTTCTTGCACTTTGTTAGCACCACTACTTCGTCTTTTGGTAGATAAATGGGGTGGTTCTATCTGAGGTACTTTCTTTTCAAGTGATTTCTTTTTCTTCAAAGTTATTGAAGTTCCTATCGTGCTATTGATTGATGTATCAACATTTTGCGTTTGTTGCTTACTTTGGTTTCTCCAAGATTCTGAATGTTTCTTATTACTAACAGTTAGATCATTAGAAAATTCTGTAATACTTTCTCTGAAATCAATTTCCATTCTTTTTGTACAAGAACTCAATAAATACGTTTGACTTGTATTCCTCACATTTTGTAAAGATGTGTTTTCTTGTTTCCTGCATACAGATTTCTCTATTTTGTTTTCTGATTTAACCTTTGTACTTACATCTGGTTGCAATTCATCTATAGTTTCATTCAAATCATAAACAAGGTTTTCAATATCAGTACTTTCTATTTCCATTTTCTCTTCCTTTGTAATATAATCCTCTTTAATTTTTGTAGTAATTTCATCATCTTTGTTGAGTATTTGACTTCGAGATAATCTACACAACCAATTATTGCCTTCATCTTCACTATCTGTTAATGAAATAACTAAATCCTCATCATGGACTCTATTGTATCTCTCGCTATCTGTTTCAACACATTCCTCTTTAATTTCCTGTTTAACTGATGTATTGACACCAAATCCACTATCAAACAATTGAGAACTCGGGAAGATATCATCCTCGCTGTCACTTAAATTTACAACGTCATCCTCTGAAAACTTTGTTGTCGGTACTTGTTGTACCTTTTTCAATTTTAACGGCGATACAAGTGTCATAGAATTTACAAGTACTTCATCACAATTCTCGTTATTTTGTTTGGATAGACTATTCTTCAACGAATCATGAATTATTTCAATGTCATTCTCATCCATAATTTCACATTTTTCTAAAATTTGAATACTCATTTGTGAAGTACATTTTTGTATATTTCATAAAATAAGTAACAACAAAAATGTAATTACCTTCGACAGGTTCTTTCATTAAATGAGATTCATCTTCCAATTTTGGTATTTTGTTCGGTACAATTACTACATCGCAATTTCTTTCTTCTCTCTTACGTTTAACTAGAGGATCAGACCTATCACTGGACGTGCATCTTGTGAGTGTATTTTCAGAATTTAATACAGTTTCTGAAAGAGTACTGGCATTGTTATTTTCTAGTGTTTGTGACTGCTAAAATTGTGACAATGTGTAAAAGAATCATTTAGTAACTGTTAAAGTAATGTTATTAAATAATCAAATGATTCTGAGGTAAATTTTTACCGCAATTATGTGCAATTTATATGCAAACATGGTTTTATCCGTAATATCAGTACCAGAACAACCAACCCCTATGATATCATTTGAATGTAATTGAATTACTTTGTGTGGCTGCTGGGCAACTCCATTTATGAATAAACCATTCGCACTCTAAAATAATAGTAAACTGTCACAAGTGTATAGAATATAATAAGTACGTTATACTATTAGAATTTTTAATGTTGATATACCATCAAATCTGCCACAAATAACCCATCTTTCCGATGGAAGAAAATACAATGTTGACGAGACACTACCATACTGAGGCATACTATTTCATTTTCTTTGGATCTTCCACAGGTATACTAAAACAAAATAATTTTATATGTAAAAAATATTTGCAATTATTGACGATTTTGAATGTACTTTTCCCACTCAAAACGTTCAATCGCTACAAAAATCACGTTAAAAAAAAACTTTAATACAGAACACTAATAGATATTAAATAATATGCAAACAATAATTAGAAAGAAAGATCGTTTTATCGAATGTCATGCTGGCTGATAATATTTTCAAAATAAACATTATATACTTACTGCATAGTCTGGTTTATCAAGAGCAATCGTGTCTCGACCATTAATCCGTTTCAATATGAACTGACAATTAGCGTTTGTATCCATTTTCTCAAATCAATCCAGTCTATTTATCGGTCTACTGTTCCTTTCGTTAACCTGTTCCTCGTTACGCTAAATTCATTTTGTAAAACTTCGTTTCGAAGTGTTTGAATGCATACGAAACTCGATATAAATCAGTTTACATATTATTCAACAATGTTATTCTTTGAATAAATAAATATTATTTTTCGCACCCTTCATTGAAACGAGACGCACTCGTCAACGTTCACCGGTCTTCACGATTGAATTTACACATCGTGCATTCGGTAGTTAGTTCCGAAACAAATATGACTATTCTGTTGATTGACTGCACGCGGCAAATTGTGTAAGTACTTTTTGCGAGTGCAATTAATAAAATATGGCAATACTAGATTACTAGTGTTTGTTTCTTTTTGTTTGAGACACCGTAACTTTGCATATCAAAATTATATGCGAAATATCAGCTGGTTTCTAACAATACTAATACTTACTCGCTGTTTCCTTATCATGCATAACTCCTACACACCGTATTTATGCCTATTCTGTTGTAATTACCGCCAAAATATATTAGACAATCAGAACCCAAAACTGTCGAGAATAAAAATTCATGTATCAACAATAGCTTCTCTTATAATGGCAAGGATAGAAACAACAAAAGTTTGAGTCTAAGGAGATTTGAATTAATATCTAAAATAATAATATATATTTTACTTTAATTTAAGAAATGTAATATTTATCAATGCAAAAATCTATGAAATTATAAAACATTATATAATTTATATTATGTGAAGTTTACAAATGTAAGATTTCTACGCGCTGCGAGGATTAAGAAAGCGGCATGCGCGGCGAGAATGACGCACCGCCGCTTTTCTGAGAATTCGGACCTCTGATAAAGCGGTGGGTTGTTTGATTTTCACGGTTGCATAAGCAAAGGACCACCGAGAACGATCTAAAGCAAAAACAAACTCGTGGTATTGTATTGAACGTAGAAAAGGAAGTACAGAAAGGAGAAATCATAATCGTATCTTTGTACTTAGTTCCCTTCTTAGATTCAGTAATTCATCCACTCATTTCTCCTCGTGATTACTCGAAGTTACAGAATATCATTTATTTTACGCTAAATATCTCTTTAAACGAAATTCTTATCTTAATATACATAGACACACTTCCTATATGTATTGTAAGTAATAGTAATATTTGGCCAATACAGCATGTTTACTTTTACGCTGCATATCTTAGTTAATTATAAAGAAAATGAATTGGGAATTGTTTCCTAGGATGCATTGTTCATTGTAGTTTAAAAATATAGCTTCTTAATAGCAACTTGACCATTGTAATAACTTTGGTTAAGATATGCAGAAATGTTTATAAGGTTATACTATCTTTTCGAAATAGAATAGCTAATGTCAGGATACTCGATCGAGAATTTTATTTTATTTCATGTACAATTTTCCTGGGACGTTTGCATTGCAGAAATTCTTCAATACTGTCTTTGCTTTAAATTAATTAATTTGTCATAAAATTTAATACTGTACTTTTTTAAACTTGAGCATAGCCATAATTTGATGATTAAACTTTATTCCGAGGAGATATACACGACAATACTGTAATATGTTTATGTTTGTAGCTTCTCAAGTTCATAGAAGTGATATTGGAATTCTTCCGGCGTCATGCGACACCCACGCCCAAAGCTGAAATCTCCTTCAACTTTTTAGAGCAATATCGCTCGGTAATCCAACGAGTTCGCATCGATAAAATAGATAGACCTGTTACCGGATATGTAAATACTTGTTATCGATCGGTCATTTATATCCCTTTGTTATACGACGATTATAAACGCGTTAAAAAGTAAAAGCGATGTCAGCAGTGTAAATTAAAGAATTATATTTAAACGAATTGTGTAATCATTATTCATCATTATTAAAACTTAATAGTAACAAGTATATGTATCAAGTATAATATGTATTAAATTCTTTGGTCATCCATTCATTAACAAGTCGTCAAATTTCACTAAAGTGTGTTAAAAAATACATATTTAAAAGAAAATTAATTTTAAGTCATTAATGGATAAATCTATATTGTAACTTATTGAAATTAACGAGAAAAGTTAGGTCCTCATTCTTTGCACATTTATATGTCATTGTATTCTTGAAAGGCTTTATCAGGGTGTAAATAAAAAATTATGATAAGTAAAATTTATTTATATGGCAATAGTATTATTTTGATTAAATTTTATTGGCATTCCATTACTTATCCTTTTATTTTTGTCCTCAACTATATCTTTATCTTTCCATATATCTTTAATAATATTTATATTTAATTATTTATAATAAATATAATATTCTGTGCTAGATAATTTTTATGACCTATAAAATTGCAGGAACCTTTTATATTTTAATAAACTGTAACAATATGTATGTAACTTTAATACATTTCAATACATTTATTTCGTGTAACATAAATAGCCTTCTCCAAATTCTATAATTAGACCTCCCTTAAAGAAAATGTAAGATATTGCAGAGTAAGGGCTAAGAATATTGAATCTAGAAATTTTGGTAAGCGTTAGAGTAGCTGTAACTTTGAAAATATTTTTAGTTTCAAATTATTAAAATATTTCAAGTTCGACTTGTATAACTGAATGAATCTTATTGTTACATATTTTCTGAGATCCATAGGTATGGTAGAATCACAGATGATGTATAGAGACGAGTTTTCTACGTTTACTACATTTTACCGACATCAGTGATTCAGTTGAATCACTTTATAAAATTACCGTTTCTTAACGAAGAGATTCAAAGTAATTAAAATTACTGATATTTTACGAAATCGGTATTTCAGATTGTATGATATCAATTTCTATAAAATGAAATACCATTCTATATTTCGTTGTGTATTTTATATCTCGTTTGTAATTCTATATCTCGTCTGCAATGTAACTGCCTAGTGGTGACATCTATCAGCTGTGTCTATCTTCCCTAAATATCGTTAGTCATTCTCTCCATTTATTTTATTAATTTTGTAATTAAGTACGTGTATGTTATTACAGATTGTTTCCTTTAATGTAGTTGCTTTTTATTTCTTAGTCTAAATATCTTTAGGGGAATCTATGTATCCGCTAGATGGCCTTAATATTTGACAATTGTATGGCGTTCTTTGAAATTGATTATTAGAGGCACAAAAAAAAAAGAGGAGGGATTGTTTTCCTCCTGAATCTGATATTTAATGGACTCTTCGGTGAAGCGTTTCTAGCAAATTTTGACGACCGATTTTCATTCGTAACCGTCTGATAATTGTTTGTAGTTTATCAAAGAAATCCATACATCGACTACCAGCCAAATCATTATTATGTTCATATTCATTGTATTAAAGTATAATTTAGTATAATTTCTCTAAATTTAGTTGTACTGTGTCGCACTAACGAATGTCAGATTAATATTTTCTCGGTAAAATTTAAGGGAAAAATTTAAACATTAATCTTCTCATTTTCATTTTATGAAAATATGATTTACAACTTTCTACTAATATTCAGTGGCTCAAAAAAGTATTCGTACGCTATACTATAAGTTCTTCTTACCTGTAAGACCAATTTCAATGAAAGTTTGTGTGCATGTAGAGCATAATAGTACATACGTAGACAAATTTTTGTAATTTTTTTGTTCCCAGGAAATTTATTTAAAAAAGTGAAATCAAATTTGGAAGGTTTTAATGTTTTTTTTTTATTTTTTTAATGTAACTTTTCTTGGGACTTTTGTTGCAACAGAATGATAGAGCACTAAAAGCTGAACATTTTTTATATGAAAAGTTTTATTCTTTTTCGTACTATTACGAAGTTGTATTTGAAAAATCGAAAAGAAAATAATACTGTAAAGATTGATTTCAGGCAATTTCAAACGATTGGAGAGCTTGTAATGATTTTCATTTTTTTTAATAATTTCGTAATCGTGTGAGATATAACAAGAATTTTCTTACAAAAAATATTTACTTTTTGATGCTCTATCGTTCTACTGTGAAAAAAATTCCTTCAAAATAGTTTATTAAAAAAAATGAAGAAATGTTGAATTTTCGAGTCTTGATTTTATCCTTTCGAGAACATTTTTTGTCGATAAAAAAATGATGTCATATGCAACCCAGTATGTTTTACATGCGCACGAATTTTCATTAAAATCAGACTTGTAGGTTAGGGTAATTTTCTTATAATATAGTGTACGAATACTTTTTTAAACCATTGCATCAATAGAAGGAATGTCTTATATCAGTGCTTTTTGCAGTATCATCACTACTGACGCATTTCATAATAAGAGAACGATCCTATATATGTAAGCGCTGTTGAAACGCATCGTAATCCATTTTCGCTTCATTCGAATACTCTACTAAAAAAAATTGTAATATAAAACTTAAGTAGAATATGTACACAAATAATCAGCATAACTTGTCATGCAATAATTCTCTTTTAACGAATGAGGGGAATTATGCATAAACACAGCACTTTTAAAGATCGGAATCAGTTTGAATTTAACATCTTGCCTCGTTACAGTCAGCGTGAAAAAATTCTATTTTAATATCGCGTATCTGATATGATTGGAAAAACTATTGTTATACATGTGGACGAATTATTTACAAATTTGTATAAAGATTAGAACAATGCAACTATACACATGTTCTGGAAATAAGTAAATTAATCTAAATATAGGTTATAGAATAAATTTTTCCGTTTACTGTAAATGTGGAAGGGAGAAAATCAATAAAAATGTCGTAAACCATTTTTGTACGAATAGCTGATGAAAAGCAATCTTAAGTTTTAACAATACAGTTTAACATAGAATTGTCTGAGAACTTTTTAAACCAAACTGAACTAAATTGTTAGAATAACTTGGATTATTACTTAAAAAAACGAGTACTCAACTCGATTGAATAGAGTTTAAGTTGAATTTGGAATTGCTCGAATGTTCTGTATACTTGGACAGTATCAGTTCTACATATTCATACGATTAAATATATTCATACATTATTGAACCATTTCTAAATTCTTATTACACTCTCTTCATTTATTTCATCATTTATTTCGTTTATTATTTAATTTATAATTATTACTACGATTCTAACTGCGAAATATCTGACGCCATTTTAAGAATATTGATTTTACTTTTATCAACAACAAAGGATAATTCCACATGATGATTTACGATACAAGTTATAATACAACATAGGATGATTTTAAAGATTAAAAAGGAACGTTTACCGTGTAGTGCAAAACCATGGTAATATGGTTACTTTTTATAACGTACAGAATTAAATATCGCCATATTTTATATTTTTATGAGAGTAACAGTATTTTAAATAAAATTCAACATCGACTACCAGTTTGATAAAAAAATACTTAATTCATTATGAATGAATACTAAAAGCAAAAATTAAAAATATGGACAAATAAAGATACCAAATATTTCTTAAGGTTGTGAAAAGTTTTTATATAGTTTTCGAATTCAGACATGTTCGAGATATAGTTAACCATTCCTACAATTTATTTTTTCAATTTTTACCTTACTCGCTTCATGAACATTTGCCTTTACGTTAGTTGAATATATCATACTGTTAAATTCATTGATTTGTTCTGCCGTGCCACTATTGGATAGTCTGTTTTGGTTACCGACGCTACAAAAGAATTGACCAATCACGGTTTCTCTTCCTATGTGTTAGTATACGTATATATTTAGAAACGGAAACATTGCCCAGTCGCCCGTTTCCGTCTTCCTAGAGCTTGTCAGCCATTACAGCTCTGCTCGCCGGTTCTTGCAGGGTAAGTTCCTCTGAATATTTTTGGTTGCTAAACACATGAATCTTTTCGTCACTCTCTGCAGAATCGTTACAAAAGTAGTACATTCGTACATACAATTACCGTAGAAGATTTCTTAAGCGCGTATTCTTGATCGCAGGTGTAACTGATACAGCTGACATAGTTTCCGAAAAATCGAAGATTGTCCTTACGGAACTGGTAGTGTGTCCGGGAGCAGATACTTCCAAACGTTCGTCCAGATGTATAACAATAGTTTTTCCAATCATACCAGGTACGCGATATTAAAATATAATCTTTTCACGCCGAATATAACGAGGCAAGATGTTAAACGATAAAATTGGGTAAATTTTTTTTGCAATATCGTGTTTTCCACCATTTTGTTCGTGGCTACTCTTGACTGCTGATTTTATTGAATTGTTCGACTGTATTGAAAACTAGAGATTCAGCGTTTCGTAAAACCTTGCTATTTTGAAATACGATGAAATGAAATTTATGTAGATATTGTATATGAATATTTTTGGAGTAAAATTAACTCCACTATGAAAAAAAATGGCGATTTGATTATCCAATAAGAAGTTGCTGACAAGACATGGAAGCATACATATAGCATACGCAGGATTCCATGTACATTTTGCACATGAATATCATATAATGTATCTTATTATTTATGATATGTGTTACTTGTCTAAATTATATTTTTTACATTTTGTTTGTATTTAATGAAATGACATTAAATATAGATAATGAAATAGAAAATACTTATATTATTTAAGGAAAGTAATTGTGAAGAATTGTTTTAAACATTAATAGCATATTAACTGACCTTCTTAAATGTTGTTGTACAGATTAACTATTATATTATTTAATATAGTATAAAAATATTTTATTTGTTTGAATACCAAGATGCAAAACATCATTTTTTTGTTTCCAATCTAAAAATTACCATAAAGTATCAGGCATTGGTTTGTGTTTTGTTTTTAAAATTATTCAGGAGCATTGCTAATTTTTCTTTGTTGAAATTCAAATAGCGTTCAATAAACATGATTAGTACTTTAGTCTTTCTGCTCTTATATTTTTATATTTTTAACTTTTCTGTTGATTTCTTTTATAAAATATTGAAATCATAAAAATAAAGGTTTCATTGTTTGATATGTTATTATAAAGAATTAATTGTTTGAGTGCTGACAAGTACGATCACATTTCTCTGCTACCATACCAAAAATGTGAAGAGTATGCACGTTATGCAGAGAATGTGGAATGCTGCTTCCTGTACTTTTGGCAAGGAACATATTAGCACTCAAATGATTTAACGTTTCTTTTTTATATGTCATGTTTCTTTGATCTTTTCTGTTTAATAAATAATTCATATTCTATAAAAAAAAGTAACTTGAGCGCAAAATTAATACATGCAAAGTAATAAGATAAATACAATTTATAAATGATTACCTAATTTCTGGTAGTTTTATTAAGATATATATAATTATGCTGTGATTCATTTTGATACTGCTGGTAATTTTAAGATAGAATTTGATAGTTCTTTCATCATAGTAAATATTAAATCCAATACTGAGTATACAACACGTGTTAGAAACATTTTGTGAAAATGATTGATTACAGGCCCAGAGGAAATCGAGATTCTAGCAGTCGCAGTGGAGGTGGAACATATTGGAATAGTCAGCAACAAACACAGAAAGAGAAGTCAGTAAAGAAACAAATCCAGAGAAGGACTCCCGGAGATCTATTGAAGAAGCCTAGCTGGGACTTATCCAAAATGCCGGTGATTACAAAGAATTTGTATATTCCTCATATCAATGTCTTGAAGAGATCAACTGAAGAGGTTGCCAAGTACCATATTGGCAAAGAAATTACCGTCAAAGGAACCAATACACCATCTCCAATTCAAGCATTTGAAGAAAGTAATTTCCCAGATTATGTAATGGAAGAAATAAGGAAGCAGGGTTTTGCTGAACCTACAGCAATTCAGGCACAAGGTTGGCCAATTGCACTCAGTGGGCGTGACTTGGTTGGAATTGCTCAGACAGGATCTGGAAAAACTCTAGCCGTATGTATTTTACTGTAATACATAAGTTTTTATTTGGTTAATGTCTTGGATGTTACGAATAGTTTTTGAGAGAAAAAAAAATGATCTAAAACCTCTTGTTAACAGAGAAAAGTAGTAAATGTGATAGTATGAAATTTTGATAACTTATAGTATTATAACATATTGGCTTTCATAAAGATTGATAGGTATAATAAAGAAAGTATCTATAAACATTTACATGCTAATCAGTGCTGATAAGTAGTTTTGATAATAAAAGATCGATTAACCCACTGTCTGTTTGGAATCCATAAGTGCACTCATGCAAGACTTGCGTGCACCACATGTGGTACGTATATTGATACTTTTTTGGAGAGGAAGCAAAGTTACAAATGTGCATGGCTTTGTTAGACATTTGAAAATGTTTTGACAAAAGAACATCTGTAACCTTCAATTCTAATTGAAAAAAACATTTTCAAATGTTAGTCATTTATTTATTTGATTACACTAATGGTATCACTACACTAGGGACTAATTTATAAAATGATTGCTATATTCTTTTCTTCATTTTATTTTAAAAAACATTCTTTCTAGTTAATTTTATATTTATTCAATCTACATTTTTCTATATTGATCTTTCTATCTTTTTTTTTTTTTTGAAAAAAGAATTGCCATAGCATTTATGAATTTTGAAACGGGACAGTTAATGGGTTAATCAATAAATAAATAGTTGCAGTTGTGATACATTAAACACTACTAAATGATAGTGAAATACATGCAATGTTTTAATATTTCAAAAGATTCTTTATATTACATTAAACTTTATTCAATGTTATCTCTATATATTTTCCTAAGACATCAATAATTTTCGAGACAAGACACCATTGCTTAGATATGCGACGTTAAGTGAACATTGTTATGGGTATTTTTCAGTATATATTACCAGCAACAGTACACATTAATAATCAACCACGTTTAAACCGAGGAGACGGTCCAATCGTTTTGATTCTTGCTCCAACAAGAGAGCTAGCTCAGCAAATTCAAACCGTTGCTAGGGATTTTGGTTCTTCTTCGTGTATTCGCAACACTTGCATCTTTGGCGGTTCCCCAAAAGGACCTCAGGCTCGCGATTTGGAACGCGGGGTAGAGATATGCATCGCAACACCCGGTAGATTGATCGATTTTCTCGAGAAAGGAACCACGAATCTGCGCAGATGCACGTACCTCGTTCTAGACGAAGCAGACAGGATGTTGGACATGGGATTTGAACCCCAAATTCGAAAAATTATTGAACAAATAAGACCCGATAGGCAGGTGTTGATGTGGTCCGCAACATGGCCCAAGGAAGTACAAGCTCTTGCCGAAGATTTTCTGACAGATTACATACAAATTAACATAGGTTCCTTGACACTGGCCGCCAATCATAACATTCGCCAAATCATCGAAATATGTCAAGAGCACGAGAAAGAGATGAAGTTGTCGGGACTTCTCAGGGAAATCGGGAAGGACCGTGGCAGCAAGATGATAATATTTGTTGAAACGAAGAAGAAAGTGGACGATATCACCAAGGCTATCAAACGAGAGGGTTGGCCAGCCATCTCTATTCATGGTGATAAATCGCAACCTGAGAGAGACTACGTTTTGTCCGAGTTCAGAAACGGCAAGACGATGATTCTTGTGGCTACTGACGTAGCTGCTCGCGGCTTAGACGTGGAAGATGTAAAATATGTAATTAATTTCGATTATCCAAATAGTTCCGAGGATTACATTCATCGCATAGGACGAACCGGACGATGCCAGAGTGCAGGCACCGCGTACGCTTATTTCACGCCAAACAATGCAAGACAGGCGAAAGAACTAATTGCTGTTCTAGAGGAAGCTGGTCAGCTGATAAATCCACAACTAACTGATTTAGCCAACTCAATGAAGAATCAGTATGGAAAAGGTCGTCAGCGTTGGAGTCATTCTCGCTCAAACAAAGACAACAACTCGTCTGGAAGCCCCAGAAACAACACTAGCCCGATTTCTTCGAACAATTGGCAGAGCCAGCACTCTCAAAACAATCAGCTCAGTCATAACAACCCCATTAACCAAGATAGAACTGTTGCACGCCAGCAGAATGGATATCAAAACAGTCGTCAAAGCAATTTCCAGCCTAGTTATCAGCAACCACAACATCAACAACATCAGCGACAGCCTAATGCCTATGCCAATGGCTGTCAAACTAGCAGCAGTAGCTATCAACCGGGTTATCAGAATACAAATATACCGAGATACCATGGTAGGACAGGTGGTTTCCAAGGAAGTCGATACCACAATCGACAGAATGCATACAATGGTAATCAAACTGGAGGACAAAATGTGTATTCTATGCCACCCCCGTTCATGATGCCATCCGGTGGACACACTGATTCTGGGATGCAAAGCCTTGTGAACAACAAGTTCTTCCAGACAAATCGACCACCTCCGAACACTGGGGCTTGTGCTTATCAATCAATGGGCTATAGTCAGTTCCAAGCTGTGCCACCGTATAGTTATCCTTATCCGCCTACACCGGTGCAGCAGTGACGCTTTTCGAGGTATAAATCGGTAAGAGTGCAGGCTAAGTAAGAGATCAATTTTTCCTGTCTACATTGGACCCACTAATGTTTACGGTTTGTGTAGAAGGTTGGGTCTCCTTTGAATATATGCGTAATGTAATGTTTCTTCTTTTCTTTGTCATTTATTATTTTCTGGAATGGTGCCACTTCGACACAACAAAGTATAATAAAATCATTTTGGTTGCTCATAAGCAAAAATTAGACAGAAAAAATCAAAAGTATATAATTTCATTAGAAAAATGAGTATGAAGTTCAACGTGAAAGAAACAAAAAAAAAATTAATGTTTTGCATTATTAATCACTGCGGCACATTCCAGTTGAGTTTTTTGAAGTAGTGGTAGTTGTTTAGCGATGGTACATTGATATAATCATTACTGGATGTAGACTATGACCAGATATGTAGGCTTATAACATGGTCATATCTCTAAAATAATAATTAATCTTCTTGCGATAACTATGTAAACGACATTTAATGCTTTCCTGAAATGCACGAAACATATAGAAGGGGGGTGGGTTAACGTTTTCATATTTGATAATTTATTTATATTTTGCATATATATATGTATGTACAGGCAATGCTCTTCAAAATGTAAGGCCTTTTGCATAAAAATTAAGCCGTACACCCGTTTTACAAAGCACACGACGATATCAAATCGTGTTCTCTGTTCTGTAAACGAGACTGGGTGTGTGTCTCTGATATAGGGTGAAAGTAATCTCATAAAAAAAATTAGAGCACGTCGATGGAGGATATCCAGCATAATTATATAGCGTACAAAAGCGAGTACTTTGAAATCATCCCGGGCCGGTTCTTTGGAACTTGTTCGAAGCAACCGGAACGGGCGAGAGAAAGGAAAACTTGGGCTTTAGGGGACAACTTAAATTAAGCATGTAGTCACAATGGCTGTGTACCTCGGCGCAAAGTTTGATACCTTATTTTTATAATATATATCGAAAGTAATTTGTTGTTAAACCAACGAATGATTATACGAAGTAAAAAAAAGAGAAACATTGTTGTTTGATGTTTATGCAATTGGCCACTGAGTGGTCTTGTCCTTGCGCGCCCGTGACAAAGTAGGTACGCGCAGGCTGGCCGCGATCGAATGAATTTAGTTGTACCTGTTTTTTAGTTCGCGCTCGTCGAAATTCTTGCTATTTTTTAGGGGAACGGTTCAGACTATCCGGGACTATCCTTTTTCTATTGAAACGTTCAATGCGCTACGTAAACGTACTAACGCGTGTGGAGAAAGTTAATTGCGTCGCGACGGTCCAACATTGTCGTTGCGGGATACTTGAAGCGACTCTCGAGGAAATTTTACGTGAAAAATGAAAAAAATGAAAAAAGAAAAAGAAAAAAAAGGAATTCGTGCCGTGAATCGTGCACGAGCATGTTTGTCGACAGCGCATAGCAATTTTTTGCGGGCCTCCAGATTACTCTGTACACGTCACTACTCAAATAAATGAATAGTCGAAAGAGCTGAACAGAGAAGAATGCAAGACTCGAATACACTCGAGCAAGGACTCGTTTGCGAACGACATTATTGTGATAATTACATGTAACGCTTTCGTGAAACGGTCTCACAGTTCGTTACTTAATTACGCACAGTAGAAAAATGTTGTGAAGCAGTACGTGTGCACACTACCGTTTTGGTCGGTTCGAACGCGTCACGCGCATATTTACAGCGGATTTTGCTCGATAAGAAATTGAGGAACTTGTCGATTCGTTTCTAGGTTCACATGTGTAGTCTTTATATTCTTCTTTCGCTGAATCGATCATCGGACTTCAAAACATAGGTCGCGAAGAAAGTTTAGGCATTCGCGGTATTCTTGTCTTTGCCCTTTGGACATTGTGAATGCTTACGGCTCGTACTGTGTTAATCTGACTGCACACGTTGCGCGTCGGAGTGAATAGTGATATAATAATAGGATGCGTATGCTACGAGTATTGGAAAACTCTGAATACTCATACATTGCGTACGCCCTCTATTAAATCATCCTATTTCGAATTTGTTTATCTCTGAAATTGTTTCACTGTGGTTGATTAGAGGCTACCTTATCCCCCCCTACCCCCCTCTCCCTACCACCAGTACACAAACTATGATTTCCTCCGGACATTGTCGAATAGCTTATTGAATTTTTGCTAAATAATCGACTATCGTAATACTATCGTACTTTTAATTACATTACACTGTAAACATAGAACATATTACACAATTTTCTAACGGGAGTTGGGACTTCCGGGTGCACGGCTGTGTCCATTCGGATTATTCAGATTTGTTTCAACGGAATAGTACAATTGAAATTATCTTCTAGATGGACGTAGTTCGGCAACCCGGTAGCTGCAAAATCCTCGAAACTTTAACCCTTTGGGCTCTGCCTGCGTCTTTATTACGAACCAATTCCAGAAAATCGATGGGTATTCAATATGCATATCTTTCACAACGATGAGATCTCCGACGTAGTCGACACACATATAACTTTTAGGAAACTTTACATCGTATTTGGCTCGACATAAAATTTGGTGAACTCCAAACGTAGGACAACAAAGGGTTAATTATTTCACGTCAGTTTCTAACAGGATACGTAACACTAACACTCTTCGGTTTCTCAGTGAAGCAAATGTTTTGCAAAGTGCGTTTTGCATTTTCAAAATTGATAGTGGGTGTACGCGTAGCTCTGTGATATGTAAGATGTAGCATATTTATAGATCTACCTATTGTGCATCATGATTAAAATAAGGAACGTATCTTATCAGTTTTATACGTGGTATACAAATCATGTGATCCTAACGACGTGTACTGCGAGTGCTCGCTGTCTACTTTAGGGAAAGAGGAACAAAAGTTGTTGAAGCAAAAGACCAGTATTCCTTTCTTTGTGTTTGCCGTGCGAATTCGTCTGTTGCTAGGGTGAAGTGAAAAGGAAGAAGGAATTTGAAGGATGAAACGTGTATTATTTCTGTTGAGCATTCTCCTTCTTGAGTATTTATGGAAATTTGAGTTTATCGTAATATAGCCTATGACGAATTCATTTATTGAGCGAGTATATAAATTGTAAACAGGATATTGCTTTCCTTTATTCCTTTGTACTGTGAATCCGTTCTTTTTGTACGTTTGTCTGTTTGTTAAGATATAGTTTTCTAATATTTGCGTGTTTGTCGCTAACAGAGGACTCCTTACAAAAGTTTAGTACTGCACCACTACTAGTTTCTTCCCTCCTCCCCCTCTAATATTTTCATTTCCCCCCTTTTTCTTTTATTCGCGTCAACGATCATTCATAAATCCTGTGTTCATTCTTAATTGTACTGGATAGAAGCATGGGGAACTCGCTAGACGTGGATTTTCCCTTATGTAACAGGACATACGATGTAGACTTATTTTTGAAAAGCTAAGTCGTATCTTCGAAGATCATTTCTTTCCTACTAGTCGACAATTTTAGTTTGTATTATATTCCCCTTTTGTTATTTCATTACGGAACACTTACTCGATCAAATCTCTATGGTGATTTGGAACCTAACGAGGTCAGATATCTTCGGTTGTTATACAGTATTCCCAAATAAATCTTGCCCTATTATTGTTACAAATTAACGAAGGAAGAAGTTGTAAAAATGCGTTCAAGAACAAACTCTGCAACGTCAGTGAACTTGAATGTCTTGGTCAATACATTTCTAGTGAACTACTGTTTTCTGTCAGTTTCCATCGGTGATTGTGAACGTTGAATAGTGGTGGAGTAATTTTGAAGATTTCCTGACGCCTTCTGTCAAAGGGTTCAAAATATTCTCATGGAGTTTTCACGCTTGTATCAAGCACTGTCCAAATCACACACTAGTTCTTCGGTTGAACGGAATCTTGTATTTATTCGCGTCCTATCTACTGCTTTCTTCGAAAAAGAAAAAGAAATGTTCAAAACGATAATTGGCACAGTTTTCCCACGCTTTTGCGAGTCCAACAACGTTTATCGCTTACGCGTGCTAAAAAAAATCGTTGACGACTATAATAGCTTCGGGAACACGAGTACCTTTTTAATGATTAATGCTGAACGCTGTGATATCGCGTACATAAACATTTTTATTATTATAAACGTAAATGTGCATATTGTAATGTTAAAGAGTACTATTCTCCTTTATATGTGAAGACTGAATTTCGCCAACTTATACACAAGTTTAGCAGCCGCAGATACGTTCGTATACTGTAGACTACAGAATAGACTATTTGTATATTATTAATTATAACAATATGTTTTACGTGGGTAGTGCCGTTTGGGACGGTACTATTATGTTAGTTCGATAACGGGTGCGTGTTCGTATTGTGCATTTTATTGAGAGCTAGTATCCGGTGCATCGTGACGAGAATAGTTACACGAGTCCCGTTTCCTTTTGCAGTTTCGTCTAATTCGAGTCGAAAGGTAGTTCAATTGGAAGCGTTCATTTGATTTTCGACGATTGCTTGCCACGTTTATTGTTTTTGATTTATTGTTAAATCGTTCGTGAAAAGGGACGTTACAACAACACAATCCGTTTCATGGTAGTTCCTATATTGCATTCTTCTTTGTAACGTGAATGGGTTGCAGCTTAAATTTTGCAGATGAGTTGAAGAGCTTTTACCTCGATGCGTATTACATTTTCGTCCGATTAAAAAAGAAATTTAACAATACTTTATTCGTGTAGTTACATGTGTGCATTGCCAAATCTGTTATTATTGTTTTACGGCCGTATCTCAGTTGTTACTGTAAGTTGTGCTATCTTCCGCAAATAGCTGGGGGAATGTATTAGAAATTGTTGATCATTTTTAACAACAATAAAAAATTGTGCGTTTCCGCATTGTACGAGTTGTAACAAATGTTCTTCTCCTACAATTGAAATTTTAGGAAAATTTGAGATCAGAATGGAGAATAGAATGCGACACGAATATCGAAGTTAGGAGAACTAAATTTGTAACATCATCTTTATTATGCACTCACAATATTCTATCCCGTTTTCTTATTATCAAAATATGCGTGAAATTTTTTTTTTTTTTTTTTTTTTTTTTTTTTGTTTTCGTTTAAGTAAATTTAGTTCTTTTTAATGTCAAATGTAGATTTGTTAGTGTATAAATGATTGTTGAACACTGCACACTGTACGACAACAAAATTTACTGTGCAAATTTTTGTGGAACTGTAAATTGAATACAGTTGGCAAATCAAATGTTTATAATTTTATGTAATGCGTCTCATATGATGGTACACATTTAAGCCTGGACTATTTAAGTAAAGAACAATGTCTTTATTCGATCACAATGTGTGCTGAGGTCTTTGAATTAACAAATCTTATTTATCTCATTCAAACTTCAATGATTTAAGTATAAAACTTGCTGTGTATTGAGTTAATAGGTGGGTGCACAGAATAACATTGTTTCCTATAACTGTATACATTATAGAAATTGATTTCATAGTTTGTATATCATGTTCAATTGCGTGAACATTGTAATGTTTATTAATCCTGCGTACACCTGTTTTTATAATTATTGTATTCTTATAGCGATATTCAATTTTTATAATTACTTCTCTTATAATTGATTAGTTGCAAAAGGAACTATCCTGCTTTTTGTGTATATCTTTAACTCTTTCACTAAAAGCCAGTGCGACTAATTTGAAAATCAATTTCTTCTATTAAATCTATTAGTGAAAGGGTTAAAGTCATGAAATTCTAAAGACATACCATGCCTGATATAGCAAGGAGCAATGTCTCAGTTACAGGTTATTTTTTTTACAGACGTTCGCATTTTTCACAATTGTTTTCCAAGTGATAAAATACGCATCCGTCGTACTTTATTTCTTTTTTTCAGAGCACATTATATTTGTATCCAAAATATATCTGAACATATTTTTGGAGTCACAGGTTGTTCGAGCTGATACATATGAAATTTATTTATGCGGAGTTTGTAAATGAGGCGAAGCATAAAAGTGAAAATGATTTTGAACATGAAGCATCGAAGCGAAGTAAAAATTGTAACACGTATAGGAATTACATGATCACGGGGAAACGCAGTACAGCACGGTAGACTTCCTGTTGTTGTAATAGTTCATTTGTCGATGCATCTGTTCTGAATGCGCATTAGGAAGACAGAGAGAAAGAAAAGAAAGGGTAGTTTGAAAGACGCTAATAATGTAGTGTGCTAAATTAAATGGGAAAGATGAGAACGTAATGATTTAGTATATATGATTTCAGACGATATGAAAGCAGAAATCGAGATATCAGGCCGCTGGTGTCGGGAAAGGTATACAATACAAAATATAAATATGTATTTTGTCATTACGGCTTCATTGAGTCATCGCGCCTTACAATATGAAAGAGCTCGGCCAATGTCCAAGACGTGTATACAAGATTGCAAACAACACTCTTAGATTAAAAATAAACCGCTCCTTGGTCGTCCTCGGGTAAATTGAAACAAACGTTTGCAAATTGTTTTAACTGCAGCAGAGAAGACGGCATACAACTGTATTCTATTCTTGAGTAAGAGTATACAAGAGACACGTTAAGGATATACATTTATGTCAATTTTACCGCGCAAGAACGCATTTATCAATTATTTATACATATGTATATAACATGTTTGTATATATTTATATATACACACATTATTTTGAAGGAAAAATGTTCTTTCAGAAGATGTAAATCATAGAATATTCTCTACAAAAAGAAATGATCGCCTATCGCGTTATTAACAGATTCACTGCTGCCTTACATTTGATGATTTATCTCATTACTGACTGTGGAATATGATACATAAAAATATCGCAGAGTATGCTTGCCATGGTAAACTTGGCAGTGAATGTGTTAAGGATGACAAGTAATCTAGTCGGAATTGTTCTATCATTAATTGTACTCCTCGATGAGTTTATGGATGTTACATTGAAAGGAACATCTTTTTTTATGATACAGCAATATTCGAATACTTTTCAAATGTTATTACATACATGTAACGTTTTCAAGTGTTACATGCAACACAAACGAAAAAATGTTTTCTGTTATCGAGGCATTACTTCAAAGATTCTGATACATAGGAAAAAGAAACAAAAGTTTGTAATTTGGCACTAAACAACTGTTGACTTGGCATCAGCATGTTAATGCAAAGCGATATTTTATGAATACAGAAAATCGGTATTAAGATGTGCAACTGGGAACAAGGTTGTACAAAAACTTTATTAGAGTTTTCTTTTTCCTGTATTTTTTTCTTCGATGAATCAAATAACGCGAAAGAATTTGTTTCCTGATCGTGTAAGCCGTTTTACTGCAGAACCAATAGTTTTTACGACCAAAGAGAGGTATCGTGACAGTGGCTTGTTTATTTTCTTTTTTTGACCATGACATGATTTTCAAAAATGAAAACTAAATCAATAGTATGTGTGGTGCGAATATATTTCACTACAATCTTCAGTGAGAGATAGGAAACAAGTGACGTTTGTTGAAAGTATGTTAGAATTAATTGATTATTTTATGAATCGCTCCTGTTTAATCACACTTATGGTTTTCCGATAAGAAGAAGAGCATACACAAATTATTTATATAAGGCAGCGTACAAGTCGAACGATTTAAAAGAAAAATGGCGTAAACGATGTTAAGTAACACTTCTATATTCAGATTCTCTTCTGTAGGTTTCATTAAAGTGCATTTCTTGTATGTTACACAGTATTATGGTAGAATGTAAGAAAATAAATATTGCAATAGTGATTTGTTCATACTTTAATTACTTTCCTGAGTTCATTTCCACTTTTTATCTATATTATAACAAATATTGAAACGTTAGTTTTCGAAATTACCTAACAAAATACAAATTGTTAATCAATCTCTGAAAATAAATTGCACATTTTCGGAGTATTTTCTAAGCCAAGTTACTTTTCATTTTTTTGTTTTAATATTTGTGTTAAGTTTTACTTTTTTAATGTCAGTTTTTAATGACTGTTTATTTAAACAAATCAAATGGGTAATTTACCGTATGAGTATAATTTGAAAGTAAATGATAACCATTTTGAAGTAATTCTGTACTTTAAATCCTGTCTGTACATGTTCAATGATCAAAGTTCTTTAGTTTCATTTTTACCTGCATGCGAACAATTTTGCTTTGAAGTATTTCTAATGTTTGAACATATTTATAAATTGTAAAAAATAAAAGTAATACATAAACGTCGGTACTTGTATACCGACGATTTGAAGTGTAAGGCGCGAAAAAATGGTGGCTTAAAATATTACTAATAGAGCCTTTCGTCCAGTTAGCGACACTAGTCGCATATTTTGTATACATTTACGATTGATTAGTATCAGCCGCCCACGAGAAGAAGGCATAGCCTGTTTACATCCTCGCTCTGCTTATAGTTCGTTGTTGCTCGTACGATCGCAAACGAGAATCGCCATTGGCCGAAGACGGCGACCGTAGCGGAACCGAGTGAGAGAGAATACTGCATCATTGACGTAACCTTCTAATCAAATTTTAGCTATTAAGAAACAACGATTTTGTTCCTATTTAAATACTATCACTAATTCGATAAGTTTCTCGTAATGAAAAAACAAGTTTAATTTTATATTTGCAATAATCATTAATATTTTGAAAATTATTTATAGCAAAAAGAACTAATTTGTATGTATTAAGAATAATATAACTCCGCTTATACTCATTTCTATTTAGATAAATTCTATATAATTACAATTTATACAAAAACAAGTCATACTAAAATTAAAACAAGCATAACTTTACATTGTTTTACATTACGAATCATAAAAGTTATACCTGTTTTAATACTGTCATGATTTGTTTTTGTGTAAATTGTAATTATATAGACTTTATCTTGATAGAAATAGGTATAAGCGGAAAATATTAATGATTATTACGCACATTAAATTCCATTCATTTTTTCATTACAAACAACTTATTGAATCAGCGGTAGTATCTAAACCGTAAGTAAATTATTCTGTTTATGAATATTTGACGCTTTAGTGAGAGCCTCTGCCGATGCACCTTACTATAAATTTGTTCTCACTCGCACTTGAAATCACCGCCGTCGGTCTTCGTCACCGTATTCAGCCAACGGCGATTCTTGCTTGCGATCGCAGAAGCGACAACGTACTACAGATGGAGCGAGGATCTAAACACGTTGTGTCTTCTTCTCGTGGATGTATAATACTTCGTTTCGTGTTAATTCAACTACGTACATAGAGATTTAAACAAGGTGCTTTTTCTTAATCTGGATTTCAATTTTTACTATCGAGTATGGTTATGTTGCTATGTGATAATAAATATAACTATAAGTTATAATATACATGCAGTCGTATTGCCCGAATGGATATAATTCTTTTATTTACACTTATTGAAAGCTTTAAGAAAGCGAGCAATTGGTTAAGTAAAAAGTTGTGCGAAAGTTTAGGAAACATGAAAAGCAGTAAGTAACGTTTTACTTTCAATGATCTTTTATTACTTTCTTGAAATATTTTAATATGTTATGTACGTATTTAAAATATTGTTAACTACGATATAGATATAGAAATATAGTATTATGTAGGGTGTCACGCGATGTGTACTATCTGTTAGCCAAAAAATAAATCGTAAATGCAGAATACACTTTTCATGCAAGATTTCGTTTTTGAAAAAATTAATTTTTAAACTATATGAAATATGCATGTACTTGTTTATGATCTTTATTACAGAGTAAATTAAAGATCGAGAAGGAATTGCAATCGGAGTAGGCTTTACTCAGCCTTCGTAAGGCTTGTGATTAAGCAAAATTTAATATTTTCCATACTTCCTTTACTCATGGTGTCACATTTTTCTTAATTCAAAACTGATCTGTTTCAGTACATGAAACAGTTATGAGAATCAAAAAATGTCATAAATGTTATAGATATAATGGTTTTGATTATAATTTTTGAAGACCAATATTATATCGCTTCTGTTATAGTATTTTAATTATATATAATATTGTATTGGTTCTATAACCGTTATTTTCTGGTTCCATATTGATTACGGTTTTTAGTTTTTATTGAATTTGTGAGAATATTAAATGAATATGTATATAAACCAAATTGTAATCGATATAAAAGTAAAAAATAACAGTTATAGGACTGATGTAATATTGGTTTTAAAGAAGTATAACTAAAAGTGAAATTTGATTCTCATAACTGTTTCAAAAATCAAAATCAATGTTATAATTAGTTTCTTTAGTATCTGTTATAAATGTTTTTGTCTCAATCCATTTTTATAAGGTACAATGTTCCATTCATTGTCACTTTGACTAACAGATTATTCAGATATTAGAATATGCTTTTAAAACATGGTTCTTTTGACATTTACTTTTATACCATGATCTTACCAATGTTTACAAACATAAACATCAGTAAAAGTAGTGCTTGTTTAGGCTACAATGCATGCAGTCAAGTTTAGTCAAATACTCAAGTACATGATATTATATTAGGGGGACCGGAAAGTAATGTCGTTTCCCGACATTAAATTCAAATACATAAATTTTTAACGAGTTTTTATTTTTAATCAATGATATAATCACCCTCATTATCAACAACCTTTTGCCATCTAGTGTGCAAATTTTCAATGCCGGATCGATAAAAATCAATTGGTTTTTGAGCAAAATATACAGAGATGGCATTTTGAATATCATCCAAATTTGCAAATCTTTTGCCACTTAGAAAGTGTTGAAGCGATCGGAATAAATGGAAATCCGATGGTGCAACATCGGGCGAGTATGGTGGGTGAGGCAGTACCTCCCACCCCAATTCATTAATTTTTGCCAAGGTTCGTCTTGCGCAGTGCGGTCTTGCATTATCGTCTTGCAGAATAACGCCTTTTCTGTTGACAATCGCTGGCCACTTTTCAATTAAAGATTTATTTACACGATCTAATTGTTCACAGTAAAGGTCTGCATTCACAGTCTGTCCAGGTTTCAGCACTTCAAAATGAACAACGCCGCGAATACTCCACCAAACACACAAAAGGGCCTTTTTGGGGTGTAAACCTGGCTTAGCAGTACTTTGTGGCGATTCATTTGGAGAGAGCCACTGCCTTTTGCGTTTTGGATTATCATAAAGAACCCACTTTTCATCTCCGGTGATCAAGCGATCAAAAAACGCTTCTGTATTGTGCCGTTGAAGCAATAAGTTGCATGTGGTGGATCGGTTAGCCTTGTTCTCTTCGGACAGATTATGCGGGACCCAAACACCTGCTCTGCTTACTTTCCCAATCTGCTGCAAATGTTCTTGGATGGTCGACCAAGGTTGGTTAAGTCTGTTTGACAATTCCTCGATTGTCTGACACGGATTTGCTTCCACTTCCGCACTTAACACGTCATTGTCTAACGTTGTTGGTCTTCCTGATCGATACGAGTCGGAAAGATCAAAATTACCGGATTTGAACTTGGAAAACCACCTTTGGCATTTACGAACGTCTAATGCATTTGGATAAACATCGCAAATGTTTTTGGTAGCAACTGTTGCGTTACTACCCTTGCGAAACTCAAAAAGCATGCAATGCCGGATATGTACCTCTTCTGGTATTTGGCTGGCCATTTCACCCAAAATTGTAAAGAAAAATTTTAAATTTAATTATTTACAACTAAACAAGTCACTATAACCTCAGAATGTCTTTGCTACGACTTTAATGTACACAATGAGCTGACAAATGACAATCAAATAGTGACATGCGCAGAAACGACATTACTTTCCGGTCCACCTAATATTAGAAATGTATCGTTTCAAAAATAAAATTATGCACAAAAAAATTTCATTCTGCAATTTCCATTAATTTTAATTAAAGTTATTTTCTATCTGCAAGTACTTTATTTTGTGGGATACTCTGCATAATTTACAACAAATGTTCATTTGTTGTGTAAATGATTAAGTATTTCTGTTTTAATTGATTGCAATAAATAAATATTTTAGACTCGGATGAGAGTGATTATGAAGACAAAAGCTTCAGTAATCAAAATGATGATCAAACAATGGAAGGGAAGGAGCCTCATTCAAACTATTTCTCTGATCAGTCTTGTGATGAAAGATGTAGTAAAAAGAGAAGATACAATGCTTTAGTAGATGAAAGTTCAGATTTAAATGACAGTGATTGCAATGAAGATTGTTATGAAAATTTTGATGAAAAGGACAATGAATTCAGCTCACATAATATGTACCAAGATTTGTCTTGTGAACAAGATTCAGCTGATGAATGTAGCAGCCAAAATATACAGAGTAAACATACAGATGATAGAGTATCAAATTCTAATGACGAAGCAAAAGAAACAAGCACAGCAGGATCAGTATATGAAGAGTCTTATCACCATTACAATAAACGACAAAAGATTCATAGAATAAATAAGCCTGAAAAAGATATTACCGATGAAGACAAAAGTAATGATATGAAAGAACAATCAATCAAAAAGGAACCTACAAATATCTTTGACAAACAAGATAAAGCTCAACGAATGATGAGAATGATGGGGTATAAAGAAGGTCATGGTCTTGGAAAAAATAAACAAGGTCGTTTAGAACCTGTACAAGCATCTAATCAACATGGCCGTAGAGGTTTTGGACATGAAGTTCCTGGACTTGAAGCAGCAAGTCTTAAATGGATTCCTGCAGAAGAAGAAATAAAAGTTATAGAGTCTATAGAATGGTTAAGAAATCAAAATACTGAGTTACCAACTAAAGACGAATTGAAGAGTTGGTTACAGTTGGGACCTAAGAAGCTTTCTATAGCTGATGAAACTCAATTCTGTAGCAGTGATATAGTTACAAATGTTATTAGTTCAAAATCGGTATTTGATAATTTGGACAGTGTTGAAATGCGTCGTGCAAGAACGCGTAGTAATCCTTATGAAACTATTCGAAGTTCCATATTCTTAAATCGTGCAGCAGTTAAAATGGCAAACATGGATAGAGCATGTGACTTTATGTTTACTAAACCAGAAGGTCTACAGTCCAATGAATTGCTCTACTTTGCAGATGTATGTGCTGGGCCAGGCGGTTTTAGCGAATATGTTTTATGGAGAAAAAAATGGCATGCCAAAGGATTTGGTTTCACTTTAAAAAATGAAAATGATTTTAAATTAGCTGATTTTTATGCAGGTCCTTGTGAAACATTTCATCCATATTACGGACCACAAGATAACGGTGATGTTTTTGATCCCAGTAATCAAAAGGCTTTGAAAGAACTTATAATGACGCATACCAATGGTAAAGGAGTACATTTTATGATGGCTGATGGAGCATTTTCAGTAGTAGGACAAGAGGTCCTGCAGGAGATTATTTTAAAACAATTATATTTATGCCAATGTTTAGTAGCATTGATGATTGTACGAGTGAAGGGTCATTTTGTCACAAAACTGTTTGACCTTTTTACACCCTTTAGTGCGGGTTTAGTTTATTTAATGTATCGTTGTTTTGAAGAAGTATGCATTTTCAAACCAAACTCCTCTAGGCCAGCAAATTCAGAACGTTATTTAATATGTAAGAAGAAACGACAAGGCACAGAAATTATTGAACAACATCTCAAACTTATTAATCATTTGCTTTTAAAAAAGGATGAGAATAATGATGTTTTAGAATTAGTAGCAATTGAGGAATTAGAAAGAGAAAAACGTTTTGTGCAGTATTTACGAGAATCTAACAATAGTTTAGGAAAGAAGCAAATAATAGGTCTTCGCAAAATTGCCGCATTTTGTGAAAATACTACTCTTGTTGAAGAAAAGCAAGCTCATATGCGCAAAGAATGCCTTAAATATTGGCAACTTCCGGAAGAAGGTAGGACAGTACCAAGATATATGAAACCTCAAGATAAATTAAAGGTTCTTCTGGAGAATTCTACTGCATTTCTCTCTAAAAGTGCAACGGTATTAACACCAGAAAATATGTACAAAACAATATTGGACCAACCATATGATTGGTTTTGTATGCCCTGTGGCACTGGGTCCCAAGATGATCCAGAAAAAAATGCCACATTCTATATGGGTATGGGAAGAAGTAACGTGTACCGTTATGTAAAAGGTAGTTGGGTACAGTTTAATGATTTTCATTTAGAATTACCGCCAGACACACTTTTATATGCTGAAGCTGTCTTCGAAATGAAAAAAGAATTTAGACTTCAGCGGAAAGTACTAGCATTACATATTTTAGATGCTTACTATTTGGGTGCAGAAAACATCAGTCAAAAATACTTGAGAGAGAGGTAAGAAAATGAATTTACTAATAATAAATTTATATTGAAACACATCTAGTTTATATGAAATTATTTCAATAAATTTTGCTCGATAATTGTTATATATAAAATTAATATAAAACTTTTTACAGGCATGAACTTACAAAGAAATTTTGTCAAGCTTTATGGAAGCCAGATGGAAGTGCATATGTTCGTATACGTACCAAAGAATTGGTTCTTGTAGGCCCAAACATAAGTGAAAAATTACAAGTAAAGTTACGTACAATGAAAAATAATCGATTGGCTTCAGTGTATGAATTTTCAGAAACGCCTTTAGACGGCAACAATTCTGTGAATGATAAACCATACTTCATACCACATAGTATAATTTTTTTAAAAAATACTGCTTCACCTTGGAAACGATATTTGAGTAAAACATATTCTAGGACGTATATTTTTCAATCTGAGACTGGAGAAAAGAAATACGACTTTCACAGACCAACTTCTGCTGAAGCAGGTTTTGTTGAAACATTTAAAAATCGAGTTATTTGGTATTGGCCTCACGATGAAACTCTCTCTATGAAAGTTGTTTCAGATTGTATTAGAGAAAAATGTCCTAAATATGAACTACCCTTAATAGAATATTAAAAATGCAATACACAATAAGACATCTAATTGTATATATTTGTAAATACATATGATACTGTATGTAAACGAATGATATAATTCTAATAAAAGTATAGACACTGTGTTCATGTGAAATTTCTATACACAATCGTGATGAACGAATACACTTAATTTTAGAAAGAAATGTGTAAACGATATAATTTATTTTTAGTAAGTATAGTTAAGTATTCATTTGTAGCAGCAGCGCCCATAATAGGGTGAGTTTCCGTACCTAAATCTACAATCCATTGTTTTCCAATTTGAGCATTTAGTTCAGGCTTCTTATACAGAAATATATATCTTGCATGCTCCAGTATAGCAACGTATGAACCATCTAAAATTATAATAACTTAAAATGTTGTAAATGAGATAAAATACGTTTATGTACTAATCTAATACTTACTAGCTGGAGAAACGCAAAACTTTTTATTACTTTTGCTAGCTTCAACATAACCAAAACCAGGAAAGGTATAATAATGTTCTATATTCCAGTTAGTATCATTCCCTTGTCCGGTGACCCATAAACAACCATCATTATCATGCCTCAGGCATATTGCTTGGCCAGATGTTGTTTTGTATGTAAATAATACATGATTACTTGGTCCAAGCGTAGCTAAATGTGTATTTTCGTGAGAAACAAGATTAATTCTTTGCAGAAGATTATCTTTTCCTCCAAGGTCGCATTCTTCAAGTTGTTCAACATTAAATCCTACACAAGGTTGACCTGCCAGTTTACTATCTGTTTGATTTATGTACAAATCAGTCAACCTAAATGTAAGAAACAAAAAAGTGATAATGTAGAAAAGGTAATTAAAGCAAGCATTAATATTTATAATTTTTTCTTAATAATATACCTGGAACGGACTTCAGCAGTCAGTGTTTCATTAGGTAAATATTCACCATCAGTTTCATCCTTAAATAATTCACTCCATATTAAACCACTTTCATGTTTAAATAATTCAATTTTGAATATATTCAGTTCATATTCCCATGTTGTTAAGTTTCCCTCTAATCTATGTTGGCATTCACCTTGTATTAATACAGTACCATTTATTGTTACCGATAGTTCAAATGGGGTTACATGTACTTTAACTCTGTTTTTATGTTTTTTTTCTATTTTAATCCAAACTGTCAATGAATTTTCATCTTGAGTCCAACTATATTTTGGAATCTTCTTTTGGCATGTATTCTGTGAAGTATTTTTATTACTAGTAGATTTTTCTACTTTTGGACATTCAAACTTAATGTAATCTTGACAAATGGAATGCAAATATTTCCCACTATTTTCTATATATACATATTCAATTGCACCTTTTACTTTTAAAGATTCTTTGCTTATAAGTTCAAGCGATTCACATGCATTTTCTGCATTTTTCCAAGCATATGTTAATAACAATAGGTTTGTAAACTTTTTTTCATCTGTACTTTTAATATTACACATTGCAATAATAATGGTAGAGAGTGCATTTATGTAGCATGCATCTAATATAACACCAGGTTCTGCACCACTCAATGTGAAAACTTTAATGTGTTCTTCAATATCTATTAACAATAATTTTAAACAATCTCCTCCATCAGAAATCGCAACAATATTATCATTAGCAAATGCAATTGATGCATTGTATAATAGATTTTGTACATTTGCATTAAAATCATGTACTGAGTGCCTTTGTTTCAAGGTACCATCTTTTTTAAATTGCCAAATTAACCAATTCTCATCTATAAACCAACATGATGTGTCGTAGGGATTTTTAAACAAATGATTATGAAATGCGAATAACCGAGTTTCTAACAAAGAGTTTTGGTTTGAAGTTAATTCCAATCTACGTATATCTGTAAATTTATTATATTATTGTATTAAATGGTCATAATTTGTTAATTATTAAACAGTACTTACTTTGCTTTAACTCTACTTCAGAAGCTATTGGAATTTCGTTAGCGGAAAATTGATATTTCTCGAATTTCAAGTTTGTCAGATTTTTATCCGGTCGTAATTCAATAATTGTTGTCATTTTATCTTCTTATTTTTACTCGCATTACACGAATCGAAAAATAAGGAAGAACGTAATAAAGAAATTAATATTTTTTAATAATGAACTTTATAACTTCGGCACATATTTTGTTTTCATTAATTTGTACATTTCTTGCAACACTGAATAAAATTCTATATTACTAATTTGTATTGTTGTTTCTTTTCATTAATAAGATTAATTTGTCAAAGTTAAAACACTGTAAGAAATTCTAGTGAGAAACAACGAACGTAAATATTAGCACCATAGATAAGGTATAAGATAGATTTAACATCTTATGAAAGTTTGTGTTTTAAAAACCGAGGTTTAGTTTGGGTTTTTCAACGCTAAATGGCGACACGAGTTCTATAGTCACTTTTATTCAGATTTAATACATATTTTTATCTAAATAATCTCATGATTTAAATACTTATGAAACTTAATTTGATGTACATATTTGCAATAGTCATAGATTATTACTGGATATACTTTTTATATTATTACGTTTAATAAGATATTTATATTAATATCATACTTATAATATTAAAATTATGTGGGGAACATATTTGTTGATATTTATTTTTTGCAGCGCAGTTGTACTATTGATTTCATAGACTACATAACATTAAAGATTCGCACTAAAGATAAAATTATGTATGTCTGTCTTCTATAAGTGTTTGTACCGAGGTGAATATGAATTCTCAGAGGGCATAAGAGGATGATATTTATCGTCTACTTTCATGGTATGATAAGAGGAAGTTATAAAGAAGAATTTCTGGACGAAACCAAAATAGAATGTAGAGATCGATACGTATTAGTGTAAATTTACAGAAATGAGCAATCAATTTCAAAGCTTGATTTTTTCATATTCAAATATTTTAAGAAGAAACGTAATCATTTCTGTAAAGATACTTATCCATCGGTCTTAACATTTTATGCTCGATTTCGTTCAAAAAGCGCTCGTTCCGTTTGTAACTTTTTGTTAGCAAACCATAGAAACCTGTTTGTTATATGATGCAAATTATTGACGACCAAAATATAATCGATTTACTTTTTTGAGATCGATAATACGTAGGTAACCGTTTGATTTATTCCACGAATTTGCTTTTCAATGTTCTTTTCTTGCTGCATTATTCGTTTGGAGAACTTTTATTCGTTATAGAGAGAACTTCGAGATAATTATGCAAATAAATCGATCATTTTTATGAAATATTGTTTAGTAGAAAATTGCATTAAATACTGTTAAGTAAAAGATAAGAAGTATATATTATATTCAATTTACAAGTAACAATTATCTCGACATATTTTTTCACATGTAATATATTGTAATTAATTCTGTTGCTTTTTTTCTCACCCTTTGGAAATGTAAACAATTGTACTATTATGTCATTCCTGCAGCTCGTCAGTACATTAATTGAAATCGATTAAAATATTTACGAACTTTTTTTTCTTCAACGAGTTTCTTTACATGCGATTTAAACAGTTCGATATACTCTGTATTGCAATATTACGATTGTATATAAATTGTTCATATTTTTTAGGATTTTTATCGAGCCGCAGTAGATACACCTTCATTAAGAATTATTACTTTTTAAGTAGCAGTTACAAATATTATATTTACGAACAACGAACAATATTTGATTTTTTCTTATAAACTTATATGGTTATCGAAGAACCTTTCGAGAAACATTATTATTAATATATTTTTACGATTATTAGTTTTTCTATTTAGATCACAAAATATTTGTTAATAAAGTTTGCTATAGCGTGCACGATACCGGTGAAGAGTAAAATTTGATTTCAATCAATTTCATTTATTTTCAATTTATAAATATTCATTCTTTCAAGTAATTCATTCCAAACGGGATTCTTTTGCTTAACATTACTTTTAAAATATTTATGGCGTATGTTATTAATGTGGTTTAAGTATGCAATGAATAAGATTTCATTAAAATTTTTCGTTATTAGGGAAGACGGGCAAAAAGTTTGTTTAATGCATTTGCACATAATTCAATTCTCTCTAAGATTTATTTGGAATCTTTTTAATAATTTTTATAAATAACAATAACCGAAAAATTAGAAAAGATAATCATTATTAACCAAGGGTTGATTATGTCCGAAGACTAATCAGATCTTGAGATGAGAATATAAAATTCAAATATATTAATGTTTCATTATTAAGAAAGTAATCATTGGATCGATTCTAGACCAAAAGCGAAAGATACACAAGATAGAAATATGTAAATATCTAAAAGAACTTAGAATGTGTTTTTATCGATAGTATTTAAGCAAGAGTATTTTCAATATAACAGATTTCATTGGAACATAATGGCAGGAGCGATATATTTTAACTGAACACAAGTTTTAATCTGTCGGTGTTCCGTTATCCATCCCCTGATCATTCTTTGAGAAGTCATTATTCTTTGGCAATTCGTGATGTGGATTACGAAATGATCAGAAGTGATGTCATGTATGGGAAAATTCACGAGTAACGAGGTGCTCGTGTTTTTGACTTAATGATACGTAATCGCTTTAAATCGTCATTATGCTACTCTTTTTTATTCTCTACCGGTAGGTATACCTCATTTAGTATTAATACACGCTTGATTCAAAATTCAATTGACATCGCGTCAGATCGTTCTCGTGCTTTCTTCCGAAATGTTCTCAATTTCAAATAATGGTAATACGATATAAAGCTCAATACAGAATTGTAATTTACTTATTATTTATTACCTGAGACAGGTACTCACTGATACCGGATTTGTCTATAGGGCCACGAAAGACTTGGATCGGAGCAAGTTCGGGGTAGATTATTTTGAAAAGGTCTTCTTCAAAAAAATCTAGTCCAAATTCATTTCGATCGTCATACGTCGGCAACACGTATCAAGATTCATAAAAATTGGTAAGATAGTCCCTAATATAAATACATAATTACCAGTCACTTTCGGGATAAACGATTCAATCCCTCTTATACGGACACCGTACTTCGTATGCGGTACAGTTTTTCAAATGGAGCCGAGTTTTGTCAACACTTCGTGTAGACTGTAGTTTCTTCATAAGCGGTCTGGCCTCCGTACGTCATATGGACTTTTTATTTCACTTCTCATAACACACTAACATCGATACAAAACTGAGTTCTCTGTACTATTGCTTGCCACGGATGAATGTGTGCGAGGATATACGCGGGTGGGGGTGATACGGCATACGAAGCCAGACCTGAGGACAGTTCTAAAATATCATAGTGTAATTGTTATCAATTTTCGATTGTTCGCATAAAAATTGATCAATTTTCGATTGTTCACGTGGAAACTTGATCGAGGTCAACGGGGGTTTGAAGAAAAATGAGAAGAGAGTAGCTCGCGTATGTCTCTACCATTCTCATTTCACTGATCAGTTTCTCTTTCAGTGTTTAGTAATTCAGTGTTTCGAATCAGTGTCGGTTGTGTAGATTTTTCGTTCGGTGCACAGTGTTCACGAGTCGAGTTTTGTTTACATTTTAGGCACACGCGTGCAGAGTCAATTATGATATTTTCAGTTTACGGTGGTGTTTGTTTTTTTTCAATCGCGACGACAAAGTCAGTGTGTCAGTGTTGGACGATACCTTGCAAATAGTAAAAATGTAAGTACATATTTATTTACGCGTTACTCTATCGGCTCGATTGTTTATTCGTAATTGAAAGTAAAGGAATATTTGTAATTTCAAACATTACTATCCCAAAGAGAAACAATTTTAGAATTATCTTTAGGTAATCAGAAATAAAGTTTACGAATAAAGTTTACAATTTGTACATTACGCAATAATTTTTGATGCTTTATTTTTACCGTTACATTTAGGTAATACGCTTTTGTTTGTTAAATTTTTCTACTCTTTCTCTCTACACTTATTTCCTCTGTATTTATAAATAACTGTAATCCAGCAAAAGAACAATAATTTAATGGGAATTAGCATTAATATTTATAATCGTATTTTTTTTTTCTTTGCATACTATTTACAAATTTCAATTCCCCTATAATTTTATGGCAAATTTACTTCTAATTTAAGTACCATACTTACTATATTTAAACTTTAAATTCGATGTATCATAATCTCAGCAGTTTTTGAAAATATTTCACCGTGTGATTATTATACAGATCGTTGTTTTTTGCTTGAACTTTAAAATTGACGTACGATTTATGTATTTAAAATTTTATTTCAATAGCTCATTTTTAGACTATTTATTTTATTGTCGATGATTTGAAACTTGTGGATCGAAAACGTAAGTACAGAAATTTGATCGAGACTGCCAGAATTATTTTTCACCATTACACGTATACTTATGAGTTTATTTTACTACTTCAGTTTCGAGGATTTTTATATCATTCGAAGTTTCAATTCGTTTCGAATGTATAATGCTTTGTTAACACTGAATCTATTGTAATTTTAAAAATAGACCGTCATGTTTTGTTTCTTTTTACAGTAAAACTTTCCCGATGACTTCTAATTGGAACACCCACGACTTCCTTGTGCCACAACCACGTCGTCGGTACATCAACGTATTATTTAATCGCATTCTACGATCGGTAATATGCATATCAATTTTTATTTCTTTGTTTTACAACAAACGTCGTAAAATGAAATGTTCGAAGCGGTAAATGGTAACACGGCGATAGTTGTACACTTGTTTGTTTTTAGCAAATACAGTGGCTACACATATTAATCATACCCGTGAGTAGTAACATTATACTTGTTGTATTTCTTAGTTCAGGTCAGTGTCTCTTTCCACTCGATGTTTTTTAATATGATAAATACATATCTCACAATATGGTACATGAGCTTTGATAGGATTATTTATGCTTGTGAATATACAAATACATATATTAATTCAATGTTCCGCTAATCTACAATGACGCGATATAATAATGTTTATGATCTGAATTACAGGTTGATACGTTTTATTTTTCGATCTCGTTATTGTAACAATTTCAGTAATCCTGGAACGATAACCATGGTATTTTCATTATTGAATCTAGATTGAATGTATACATTATTATTGAATACGTAAAACGTGAGTATGATATTGAAGCATGTTAATTCAGAATGTATTTTTCGATATATTTCAACTTTAATCGTACGTATCACGGTACACATCTTTCATACTGATGTATCGCTGTTAATATAAAAAATATGCTCTTGTATTTCATGAACGAAAAGACATTTAACGACGGGTAGAGTTTTGTGTCGAACTATTGATCTTTCAACGTTTTGTAGATCTTTCAACATTTTTAGAAAACGCGTTCTGTCCGAAGATTATTTAATATTTTTTAATAGGTCAAAAGAAATTATTTCACGGTACAAAATTTTCAATTCAAATCTTCTGCACGTACAAGTGGTATCCCCGCTTTCTTGTACGCATTACCTTATTTATAAATATTAATTTACTTCAGTCAATGAAACGGTAACTACAACTCAGTGTCTCGATCAATCGAGCAACGAGGCACGATCAGTAACTTTACATAAACCATAAGTTATGTTTTCATATCGCTTGAAATCACTTCGTGAACAAATTGAACTGTTTCGTGGCTTTGTGAACAGGAAGTCTAAATTTTGATATGGGTTATGGTTACAATTCCTGTTGAACAGAACCTTTTCCACTAATAATAGTCGAAGCATTTTTCGGTTCCTCGTAGCTGTTTCAGTTAGAATCTTTTTACAACAATTGTTAAGAGTTATATCTGGAATCTTTTCAATCCCTAAGGGGATTTTGATAATATCGTTTACCTATTTTGATAATATCGATTTATGTATTTAAAATTTTATTTGAATAGCTCATTTTTAGATAATTTATTTTATTGTCGATGATTTGAAACTTGTGGATTGAAAACGTAAGTACAGAAATTTGATCAAGATTGCCAAAATGATTTTTCACCATTACACGTATACTTATGAGAACGATCATCTTTTACTTCAGTCGGGTTTATTAAGAGGAAGAGGAATCCGGACTGATCCTAGGGTCAATTGTACGGTTCTTCTTTGTGTCTTTTCCAATATGGCTGAATAAGGAGATTAAAGGAACTATCACCTCCTTATGGTGAGATCTAGTGACGATGAATTATATCCCTCGTCGCGAATAATAACGAGCCAATCGATTGGGAACTTTGAATAGTTTCTTGAAACAAGAGTAAATGTAATATTGTAATATTTTCAATACTTTAATCAAATTCGAGGATATATGTGTAACTTCGATGTATTTCAAGAAATTAATTCTGTGTAATATAATCCTTTCGTTACTTTTATGGAATTTTAACGTGTGGGGCAAACAAAGAGATATTAAAGTTCCAAGTGGGAGTTGGAGACTTCGGGCAATGAAGATGGAAAAATTGTGCTAAAAATCTTTACGCGTGTGCTTTTATTCTTTTTTAAGTATTCACAAACATAGATTTAATCAAGATTAGTAACAGGTATGAAATCTGCTTTTATAAACGTGAATAAGAGAATACCACTCGAATGTACAGAATATTTGATCGATTTTCATACTGATAAATATTCTTTTTTTGAATGATTCGTATTATTGTACATGCGATATACCGATGTTTTGCAGTTTTAAGAGAGTTTCCAGTTTAATTGTACGGGTGATATTTTTTGGGTTCAAAACTGTCCCGATTCACTCATGGATCACTGGATTGAGAACGTATTAAGAAAAGAAAACTCTGATCAAGACTTAAATTGAACATTTTCTACTATAAAATAATTTATTTGATCGTATTAAAGAATATTAAATTACCCTCGAATAGAACACATTTTCTGTACCACAATGCGTTTAAAGTTCGATGCTTCGATTAAAAAATTTAACTGCTGCGAAATTGTTTCCATGTACATAAAATAGAGTATCATAATACTTTTCATAAAAATGGCTGAGCATTAATATACAGTATGTATGACCTGATATGCGTAATTGAACATGAAAAATACAGAAAAAAATGTTCCGAATCAGCATAATTCAATATCACGCTCAAGTATTGTGTATTCAATGATAAAGTATATATTTAATGTAAATTCAATATTAAAAATATTATTGTCGTTATCGCAGAATTACTGAAATCGTTGCAACGACGTAGTCAAATTCTGAACTGAATTACACAATTGTCAACGGGGATTTGCAAATGGGATTCGAAAGTAAAACTATGGGGTGTATCAGAAATAATTTTATTTTCATCCAATAAATTCGTCAAATGTGCACCTTTCTCGAACAGCATTGAATACGAAATGACGGCTGATAATCACGTTGATGGTTTCAATCTATATTCGAAATTTACGTATCGTCTATCGCTAAAATAAATAATCGTGTAATCGTGTAATCGCAAATTTTGTAACTATATTAAAACATTTAATCTAGAAATTCGTTCTCGTTTATCATTCGTACAATTTCATCGACGAGTTTATTTATATAAACACAAGTATGTTTTGCGCGGGGCGGGAAATTTGAAATTTGACCCTCCGAAGTTGCGGGTTACTGTCATCGATCTTCGTTCTTTGCATTAATCTTGACCGTGTGTGGAAATCGAAAGAACTTCGTGGAATCAATTGCCAACTCCTCGCGGTACAAATGATCAGTCCAGAGACAATACTGATTCTATGGAGTTTCGGTTTCTTGGTTGAAATTTTGCAGCTCCGAGATAGTTGAGCGGACTTCCGAATGTTCTTCGATCACCCGGTAGGTAGATAGGCTGCAAATTGAGAATCAAAGGACTCCCAGAATCTGAAAAATTATACATACAATTTCACAACGCGACTAATATTTCGAGAATGAACGTTAATTGTTATATAATTACAACTAATCAAGATTGAATCGAAATTAATGCCCCCAAATTGCAACGTTAGTTTAAATCGTAGCACTTCCTTGTTTCGTTTATTCAAATATCATTATTCACAGTAAAATTATGGAGACAGTGACATTACTTTTCGATCGATCTTTGTACATATAGAGAATTGAATTTAAA
This sequence comes from Ptiloglossa arizonensis, assembly GCF_051014685.1. Classification (NCBI taxonomy): domain Eukaryota; kingdom Metazoa; phylum Arthropoda; class Insecta; order Hymenoptera; family Colletidae; genus Ptiloglossa; species Ptiloglossa arizonensis. The sequence continues at coordinate 7,565,953 of NC_135048.1, read as the reverse complement.
TATTCCACTTATTGCTTTGTGTAAATAAATTATTTTAATTATTGTATTATTGTGATAATCTACGTTAAGATTATCTTAAAATATTTTAATTAATATTAGAATTAAATGTGTATGTGAATGATTAGACACAATGCATAATCTTTTGTGATATTCACATGTATAAGCGAATAAATGACTTATTTATTAATTCATACTGACCTGAAAACGATTCTTCGATTATCGATCGTTGTTTGATATCATTGTGCGTGTTTTCCTAAATAAGGTGAAAATTCTTTTTAATGTAAGTAAAAATAGAATATTTGTGCTGTGTTTTAAGGTGAAAAAATAATCTAAAAAGATAAGACGAAAATTATAATAAATTAGAGTACTCTTTAATAGAAAAACTCCAATGCAGCGTGCAATTTGGGATGCGTTCTCTTGCATTATTTTTATGATTCATGCAATATTGATTGATGCATTTGTATTATCACTTTCATTTTATTTAGTCCTGACATTGAGTACTTATAGATTAATTAATATTTCAAAAACTTCCTAAAAGTGTAGCCGACTATAATAAAATGGTTCAACGGGTGTTTAAAAATAATTTTACGTATCGCAAATGATAAAACGTACGATTCGAAACTTTTCAAAGATAAATTTTTATTTTATAATTTTAAATTGTAATAATTCGAAATTAGTGCATTTTCGTTTTAGTTCACGGTCGAAAATTTATTAAAAATATTTACATTTCATCAAAATTATTATACCTTATTACTTGACATAAATTATTTCATTTGAAATAATGTTGTTTCATTATTTGTTTGCTGTTAGCCGTGGTTGCGTATAATTAATTTAACGGCAATCCCATAAAACATTTTGAATAATGTTCCCTCTCAGAGTACAATGAACAATTTTTCTTTTGTATACATTACACAAAATCATGCAATAAAAATTCCTAAGTTAATAATTGAAGATTAAAACGAAGTGAATGCACTCAATTGTAAAGAATCAATCCACTTTTGCAAAATTATCTCGTGTTCAGTGTAATTCGCTAATGGCACATTTGTTGCAGATAGAAATTAAAAAATTTAAGTACAATTTGCCTATGAAAAAGAGTTACCGATATAATTGTACTTGGAAGTGGTTGAATCAAATTTAATTTAGGGAACTTCTTCGTACTACAATGTGCAATCACGAATTATACATTCACGTAGTTAGAAAGTAAGAGAGTGACTGTGGAAGAAACAAAACGATGCAATAAGCTTTGTAACTAAGTCAGGATAAAATTAATTGGCCGCTCGAGGTCATTGAGCTACGAATCCCCACCATACTATTCGACTACCACCTCTCTCCCGTTCTATATCTCTTTCTTGGCGCAAGTCTGCAAGCATACGCTTTCTGCCTTACAAATAAAGAGGCAGATGGCGTTGAAATAGAAGCGTCTAACGTGATTCATGGTGTGGGATTAGCCTTGAGCAGCGAACATAGTTTGATCCGACTCTAACGATGGTACCTCTAGATTTTGTAGTGCGCGTTTGTGTCATCGTATTCGGGACTGGTCTTTAATGATTCAACGGTCTCCTCAACACTTATCCTAGACGAATTTTCCGGCTGAAAGTATCACATTTTCGATTACGTTCGTCGTGTTTCGTAACTTTGAAATTTCTCGTTTTCGTTTCCCACGTTATCTCTGGTGAATGAGTGATATTCGCAGGAGAGTATTGCGTGGATTTTCGAGGAGCAAGATCTCACAACGTGTCAAAATGTATATTTCTTTTTTTTTTAAGGATATTTTATTTGTCGTTCGTACAACATAATCAATATTGCATATTTATTTAAAAAAATAGGAATACATATACAAAGCCGACAAAGATAAATATGAACGAGTGTGTACGATTGTGGGAATGAACAACAGTGGTGTGTCACATCACAGTCGAGTATTTATAATACATATATCCAACGAATCTGAACACGTTTATTTTTAACTAGAATTTAATCAGTCCTTGAACATGATAAAGCTAGTACGATTTTTGTTTAATTGTGGATTATTATTATCAATGTGGCTTTCTCGGGCAAAGTTTGTATTTATACATAGAACTTGGGTTGATCGTCTCGACGTATTTCCATTCTTAATTTAATTTAATTTCAATTGACTCGACAGCATAGAAAAATAAACTTATGGATTTTATGACCCGTGAGGAAATTTGTTCACGGAAGGTTCTTTCAACTATTAAGGACAGGGATCTATCTATTTAAAGAATAACTTGTCGATATCTTCCTTACCGACTTCACGAAATCTTTCTCGTCTGTATTTTCCCCTTTCGGTAGATCCATTTCCTCGTCTTGGTCCTGTGTTTTTGCATCGTCTTCCTCCTCCTCTTCTTCTTCTTCATATTCTTCACCTGCTTCTTCTTCTTCTTCCTCGCACTCTTCCAATTCTGGTTCTTCCTGGAGATCCTCCATAGACTGTAACAGAATTGTTCAATACGTTGAAGAGCGTCGATATTATTTACTTTCTACTTTATTATAGTATTTCAAATATTAAGTGTAAGAAGTCTGTGTTTCCAAATATTTAATTGCAAAACATATCTTTTTATTAAATTTATAATTTATTGCAGGTATTCTATTATTTATACTCGTGTACCATCTTTTCATTAATTGATCACCAACTGAAGAAATTAGAGCACGCTTGTGCTCGCTGTTTATTTATTTTTTGTTAAAATTTCAAAAATTTTTGAAAAATTTACAGAAATAAAAATTGCACAGACAGTGTGCTCTACTTCACTTTAAATTCAGTAGCTGAAATTTTACATCAATACTTAGTATTTTATTCAAAGTAAGATTCTATGGAAGTTACAGTCGTTTTGCTAGAATTCATTTGTTAATTGGTTAGCGTTCGTTTAAAAAACTTGTACGAATTTTTAAATTGAGCTTACAAAGTGGATACGGTGTTGATACATTTGATAATTTCGTTATAAAATTTGGTCAATGTTTAAATTAAGTCTAGACCTTGAAGAAAACACTTTAATCGATTCATCGTTAAATACTATACATCCATGTTTGAAAAGTTACGATCATAATGTAAACTACCATCCTCTTTGCGAGCTGCTTAGAACTTAATATGTAATTTTTATAAAAAAATGAAAAAATCTTTACGAATGGATTTGGTTTCGGAGGTTTAGTGTTGATGCCTGTATTTACCCGTAGGAGCTCCTTCTTCTCTGGTTCTTCATCTGCTGTAAGACAGAAACATCGGTTACTATAGAATCCATTTAAATAGAAATTCAATTCTTAACCAAGGTGGAACGAATAAAATTTTCACGATTGCGTTCTAACGAATTCACCCAATTGTTATCGTTAATTTCAGTTACGATACTGTTAACTAAATGCTCATACCAACTTGTAATAACTTTACTATAGCAAAAGTTTCTCAAATATTTTTTCCACCATTTTTCTAATTATTCATTTGTGAGTGTTTATCGTAGTTTCTCAGTTATACTACTTGGTCTATTTAGAGTTAAAGAAATTATAGTCTAATCGGATTCAATTGGCCGTTCAAGGTCACCCCCACCGCTATACATTACGTCAGACATGCCTCGAACGTCAGGGTATCTTTTCCCATTTTACCGACAGAGATCGTGTGATTGCGTATCTGCGCGAGGAAACAAGAGATGACGCAGAGTTGTAAATAATCGATCGCAGCGTTGCCGGAAAAAGTCGCTGAGATTCAGTTTTCGAGAGCGGGGAAAGTTACCTCGTCGCGTTATGTTCCCCCACTCTTTAAAATTGAATCTCGTTGACCGTTCGTAGCCCTCTTGGCGATCTTCGGTGGCCAAATGATTTCGATACGATCGTACTGGATAAAAATTTACGAAAGAGACCACCACCAAATGAACAATTTGTTCTCTCCTCTACACCATGTTACATCAAATCAGATTTCAAACACGACCGAACCTACCTTTTATATGAACCCTTTTATCGTTAATTAAGTCTTTAGACTCCACGTTGGGCACTGGCTTGTACTCTTTGACCGTCGGCTTCATGTGCGTACCGTTGGGTCTCTTCTCATCTTCGGTCACGTTCTTGAACCCCACTGTTTTCACACCGGTCGCTATCGAGTCTGTGTATTGCGGCGATTGCCATCTCTGAGAACTGGAAGTCGCCACCGTTGACGTGCCCGAGACCACGGACGCTCTTCTGCTGCGCCGATCCTTTCTCGCGCTCCGCCATACCTCGTAGATGCAGCCGATCACCGCTGTCACGAACACGCAACAGAGCGCTATGAAGATGTATGTACCGGCGCCTTGTTCCTCCTGTGTTGCGTCAGCGTACTGAGACTTGTACAGTATTCTTTCCGGTGGATCCTCTACCCAGGCTTTATCGCGACCCTTCACCAAAACATTTAAGTTACTTTGAGTAACCGTTTCGAGGAGGAATGGGGTAGTTGCTTAGGAACTAATCTCGAGTAACTAACGTACGATAAGTTCAGCGATATTAATTATTCTATTATCATGGAACGGACACTCGGTTGAATGTTGTACCATACGACTATTTTAACGGTTAGTTGTTATTCAAGAACGCTATTCTGACCAATAGATAATACGTTGCTTACGACGCTATCGTTTCTAGGTGGGTCGAGGCCACGTGGCTGGGCGTGAAAGACCGCGCATTGAGCGCTCCTGACGCCAGCAGGTATCGTCGCTCTGACGGTTTCACTTCCCTGTTTCGTAAAGAGCATATATTCCTCGAGTGGCTTCATGCCAGGACCTCCGTTGATCGATACCACGACGTCTACAAGAAGAGGGTATCCGTCATTTCGAATTTGCAATGTGGCTGATGATCGTTTTGTCTAACATAAGAAAGACAGTATTCTGTTAGAACAGTGATCCGCGCATCACTGTGGATGATCACTCGGAACGACAGACTTTTCAATTGGATGATTTCAACGTGTCACTCACTGCTGAGACAGCCGGTGTATCCCTTGTACACGCTGAAACGAGAATCCGTCGTGTTCAGCCCACCCAGTTGGATTTCCGTCACACCTGGACTGTCGTCTTCGTCGTCTCCTAGATTAAGAACCGGGATCGGTAGCAGTTGCACCGGCTCGCGATCGATCTGGAAGTGAAAAGGAATTATCGATACTGTAGCGCGTTGGACGACGGGAGCACTTCTCGACAGCTTTTCAGGAGAGTCGAGATCGTTGGAAATTTAAAGAAATGAAGTCTTGTTACGGTGTTCAACAACGCTGTATTTATCGTAGTGTTGGCGAATGTTGGTAGGTTGAATATTTCGTGTGAACTGGCCACGGAACTCTAGACACCGAATTCTGATTTGTTGTAATCTGTTCGTCGAACTCTTGTAACTTGTGTTAAGCTCTTGTGTCTTGTGTAACTGTCGAACTTGTACGTTTCTTGTAGTGTTTAACCGGTTGGCAAAGTTGTTTGAGTCTGTGTCAAACTGAATGATTGACAAAGTTGTGTCTAACTGACTGAATCTTCAGTGGCAAAAATTCTCTCCTCCGCGTGTCAACCCTCTGTTTTATGTATTCAAAATGCTATTGACTGAGGAATTTGGGAGGTGGACAACTGTGTCAGAGGAGAGGGACACCTGGAGTGAGATTGTTAGTTGAAAACCGAGAGTTCCTGGAAGTCAAAATTGTTCAAAATCGTAAAGATGCGAAAGTTGCCTTAATGACCCCGTAGTTGCTTAGCGGACCTCCAAGAACCCAGGTAGGGTTGTTAGCTTGATGATGGATTGCACTCGCGATTCGGAAAATATTTGTACCGATCAATGTCGGCCGAAGTGTAACGAAGTCGAACGCTCTGTTTCGTATACAAAGAAAGCAGTCGGAGACTTCCGTAAAAGCAAGCTTAAGTATTGATTATTTTAGGTTCGGACGAGCTACCGATACCGAGGTGACAATGATAAGGTTAACCACAAAAGTTCTCGAGCTTCTCGATTTCACTTCGAATATTATAACTTGAGCGATTTTTCGGATCTGGTGTAGAGGTATTATTATCTGGTGTAGAGGTATTATTATCTGGTGTAGAGGTATTATTATCTGGTGTAGAGGTATTATTATCTGGTGTAGAGGTATTATTATCTGGTGTAGAGGTATTATTATCTGGTGTAGAGGTATTATTATCTGGTGTAGAGGTATTATTATCTGGTGTAGAGATATTATTATCTGGTGTAGAGGTATTATTAACGTACCAAGAGTGTAGCTGTATGGTTGTCACGAACATAGTAGACACTGTGCCGAGCACCATTTAGGAAATTTCTATCGTTTAGTCGTACCCCGTAAGCGGAGCCTTCCCTGTCCTCTTCGAAAATTAGTTGGCCTTCCGACGTCAAGGCAACCAGCAGATAGTAGCTTCTTCTGAAAGAAAAAAGTTTTCGACAGACATCCAAGACATTCTACAAAGAGTGTCAGTGTCGTTCAGGATCGAGGAGGTCGTGCATAACGGAGAAAGGATCACTGAGAACTTACTTATTCTCTGTTTGCAAAAGCAGAAGCGATGTGGTGTGCTGTCGAAGCTCGTTGGTCGAGAATGCCAGTTGTACCTTCACTTGGCTTACTTCGCCAACGAGATCGAATTCACGTTGAAGAACGCTCTCACCGCTAAAGTCTGCTCCCTTTTCTAACAGAAGGTGCAAATCTCGTAATATTGAATTTAGAAACTCTTTAACAATATATTACAATTATATTTCGATAAAAATCACGATACGGCCGCACAAGATATCACCGTAGTTTTATTTTTGCTCCGGGACCACCGATCTCTATCTTTCGATACCTCGATTGGGCTTAATTAGGATGTAATTGGACCCCCGAGCTTTTAGAAACGATTCAAAAGTGAATTTAACAATTTAAACGCGCTTACCATCGGCACAGTTCTCTCCGAAATAGGACGTGAGCTCGCAATTGCACGATGACTCCTGTCTACCGAAATCCTCGGTGCAAATCCCTAGATTTTTGCAAGGTATAGCGTCGCACTTCATCTGACAATTAGGAAGGACTTCTTTACTGCCTTCGTGATTTGCCTCGTTAGCCAGACTCGGCAAGTCGACAAGATAATCACCGATCATCAGTCCACGAAGACATCCAACGTAGCCTTTTATCAGCACACCCTCTTTGCCGACTCTCAATAGATCGTCCGAGTCGAAGCCCCCTAGATTCACCTATATCAAATTCTTGATCATTGCGTGCATCGATTCAACTTAACAACCCGAAATCTCACCTGAAAGTAATTGCTGGGTGGCGCTGGTGGTCTCTGAGGTGCCAGGACTTCCTTCTCCGGATTTGTCCAGGGTTTGTTCGAATAGGCGTCGAGTAGCACAGGGGTGGCATTCAAAGTAACGTTGTACTCGTTAACGTGTAACATCGTTGAACGCTCGTTTCGAATTATTGCGATTTGTACCGAAATCCCTGTGTTCGCACCTGGAAATGGTTTAGGTCTGGGTTAGCGGATAAAGAATACGTTCTCGAAGACACACTATTTTCATTTACCTGGATACTCGACGGTGATGTTCTTGATCTCGTTACCAGCGTTGAACAAATAAACGATGCTCGTCCCGTTTGAGATGTACAGGTGAGCGAAATTGTTCAAATGATCGTTCGCGTACAAAATCAACGAATGTGTATCATAGGTCCTCAGGTTGATCAGTATATTTTGCAAGAGTATGCTTTTCAATAGAAGTTTCTCCTCGTCCTCTTCATCGGTGCCGAAATAGTTCTTCTTCAAGAATGCTCCTTGTGACGTGAAGGTCAGGGCTTTGTTGTTTATGTCTGAGTGATTATCGATGAACGGAATTAGCATCACGAAAGGCGGAACGAAGTTTAAGATAGGTGATCTCAAATTGGGTGCAAAGGCTTACTTCTCTCGCAATAGGTGCCAAGGTGAGCCCACCTGTTCTCGCAGACGCACTCGAATTTGCTCCAGAGTTCTACGCACCTGGCACCGTTCTGGCACTTGTTCGGTTGACAGGAGGGTTTGCAGTCCTTTATAATTTCGGACAGATGGACCGACATGTAGCTGTGAATATCCAAGATCTCACCGTTCACGACGAGACCACGGAAACATCCAATGAGACCCTGTCGGACCGAAGAAGTTCTCAAATGTTCACTGGAAGAGAACAAACAGTTTCAAACGTTTATCGAAACAAGTGAGAAGACGTTTTAAAAAAAGAAGTACTCACGCGGTAGCCCCACCGATGAACATGGAACCCTCGAAGGGTCCGAACTCCTCCTCTGGCAGCAGATCAACCATTTGGAACTCAGTATTGATCATGAATCTAACGTGGTAGTCGTTGTAGTCGATCCAGATTTTCTGCCATTCACCGTTGTTCAGTTTTCGTACACTCTTCACTTGCAAATCCCTGACGGTACCAGTGTTTAGGGTGAAATTGAACGTCAAACGATATTCCGAGGTTAGAGCCACCATGAAAGATGGATAGTTGCTCCTGATAGGTGGTTGGTAGAGTAGAATAGCTTTTTCACCGGTTGTTCGGAAACTGAAGGCTATGTCCCCTTTACGCCAGCCTGGTACTTCGATGTACGATTGCGAAGTTGTGAACGTGACCACGTACTTCTGCGTGTCTAAACGATTGGAGCAGCGAAATTTTGTAAAACGAGGAAACCAACGAAACGATATAGGTTTGTTTTGTAATTTCTTGCGTTTAATTCGAGTCACCTGACGCCTATGCCTACTACGATGATCTAGGCCTACTACGATGATCTAGACTATCAAGACCTTTTTAGATAGAACACCGTGGGTTAACGGGAACAGTTTGAGTTGTTACTCACTTGTTTCAACGCATTCCAACGGGCCTAAAGTGACTCGACCTTGCGCGTCCTCTTCGAGGTCTCTTTGTTGCAGAAAGACCATTCCTGTGATGCCTAACGAGTCCGGGGTTTCGTAGAAGCCTTCATCGGACAACCACTTTCCGGCATTCCCAGCGAAGACATCACAGTTGCAACTTAGATTCGAGTCGACGCAAGTTCTGTTCACTGAACGTAAACGTGGGTAATGGTTAAGGAAGACGAATTGTTTGAATATATTTCAGAAGAAGCGATCAGGAGATAGAATGTCATTCTGATGATCTTTAATACCTACTTCCACAAGGGCAGGAACCTCTGTTGACGTTCCCAATGTAATCGACCGTAGTCCCTTTTGAACTCAGGAACCACGTAGCGCTGTGCAACTCCAAAGGAGCTTTGTAACAATCGTATTTGAGGTATTGGCTGCAGTACAACGAATGCGAGATCAATTCCTGGAGCATCTCCCCGGTGAACTGTCTGTACTTGATATTGAACGAAAAGTCAGATTCAGCGATGGATCTCACGTCAACTTGCGAAGGTAGATTGTGCTCCACTATTGTTTTCGTTGAGTCCTCGATGGACTGGAACTCGCATTTCACGAGAGCTGGTGGAAATCTACCGTTTCCGTCAATGTCGATCTTGTAGACGTCATCCAGGGTGTAGCCAAGCAGAGCTAGTTCCTCGCACGTCTTTCTGTACTGAGCTGAAAATAATATTATCGCACGTCGTCGTCACATTATCCTTTCAAACTGTTTAAAGTATTTTTCCGATCTTCTCGTTAACTTACAAAATTCACTCACCGAAATGACAGTTTTTACCTATGTAGCCGGTATCGGCGCAATCACATGTGATTCTATCCTCCTTCACCGAACATTTGCCACCGTGCTCGCAAGTGTTTGGTCTGGTACACGGATCCACAAACTGACAATTGTCCAAAGCCACTTCCCCGATTACTCTTTCGGTGTTGACTACGTATCTAGGCTCTATTCTTTCGTTGTTCACTCGTATCTCGCGCATACAACCAACCAGACCTGATCCCAAGTACAACAACGTCTCAGACTTTTCACGATTGTATCGTCAATATTTTTCGCTTACCTGCGTTGCTTTTACCACTACCGATAATCACTTTGTCGCCTAATTCGAACATCATCGAGAACAGTTTGCTTTGCTTGTTCCTGTAGTCGACCAGAACACTGAGCTCGCCCTTGGTATAATTTAATTCAACCGCGTGCCAAGATGTGTTGTACGGTGGAAATTTCACAGCAGCTGAGATAGTTATGTTCTCCATCAACACGGGAATCAGTTGGAAACGTATTTCATCGTTAACCAAGCGAAGCTGGGGACGTATCAGATCACATTTCGCATTTATATTGCTAGTCAGACTCCACGGAGTTTGATGTATTGGTATCAACTTGTGCGTTAACGTTGGCTTTCGCGAACGAATATTTTAGCTATCTTAGTTGACCGAATTCACCCATTCGAAAGCAATCTTTCAAAATTGATTTCGAGCGAACCTCGTGAACTTACCTCCCAATATCCAAGCCCACGATTACTCTTCACGTCTCCCGATGCGACCACTGCTACAGGCTTCGAACTTTTAAAATCGAAATTCAATTTAAGGGAATCGGTTTGCGCAATGGGCCACCAAATATGACTACCAGCGAACGGATATGTTATTGGAATCACATCGATGTCTGCCTCGTAGTATTCAGGTTCCAACACACCGATGTAGTGTACCATTGGATTGGATCGTTTCAATTCGTAAATGATGGACTTGTCGTTGAAGAAAACGTATTTCAGCGAACCTGAAGATCGTTCGATTAACTTTGATTACAATCGACTGCGTGTAATTGAAAATATTATTTGCAATCTCCAGCTACAGTCAGCCTTCAGCGACCAGTTAATTTCAATTAACAGAATCATCTCTTTTAATGTTCCCGCGTGTGTATTGCGAATCATCATTATTGGCTTCAGTTCGAAATAAAAATCGCTACCAACACCGCTTTTGAATTAATTCTCCGGATTTCTTTATTTGAAAGAGAGAGTTACTGTACTTTAAGAAAATGTTCAAACAAGAAATCAGTGAATCTGTTAAAATCAGTTGGACACTTTGCGAATGTTTCTTACAACTGAACAATTTCTTCATTTAAACGAATAAATGAAGAAAAAGGAATTTAAGTATTTAAAATTATCGTACAAGTTTATATAATATATAATATATATATATACCTGCAAAGTTATTGTGCGAAAGGAGACCCTTTTTCTTGTGCAATTCGGGTCCACCGCCAATGTAAATTTCAGGATCGATGATCATATTGTAATTTTCACCGGGAACTTCGAGCACTTTTATCTCGTCGTCCAAGCTAACGAACACTAGGGAGCCATTGTGAAATATCGTGAGATTGTTCCAGTGATTCGCAGTGATGTAATCACCGAGTACTGTAGAGATTTTCGATTTGTGTCCGAAATCCAGTTTGACGTGTACCGATCCATTCACAATGGAGGCTGCTACGTAGTGTGGTGTCCCATCGATCTCACCAGATGCGTAAAACAGGGCCGAATCGTCCCATTTTGTCTATGCAAAAAGAAAAAACAAAAAAAAAAAGAAGAAAACGCAAAGGATATTCCTTGCACAGTTTCTACAAACTGGTAATTGTCGACAAATTCGTCGTGGATTGATTTGTTTGTTCGTTGATCAAAATTTGTTTAAATGTGTTTGTTTGCATTGGTTTGTTTGTTTAAGTTGTTAAGCCCGAGCTTGCTTAATTCTGTTCGAGTTTGTTTGATCTTGTTTGAGTTTGTTTGAGTTCGTTCGGTTTCGTTTGTTTAATGATAATTAATTTGTCAAGTACCTTGAATGCAAGGCTTATTCTGTTGACCGACGAATGAACTCTATCTTTCCAGTCGTACACGCGAAAAGAGACGTACGAGGAGCCTCTTAACGTTAAAATAGTCGCCGCTGGAAAAAGTAATTCATGAAAAATCCGCGGAGATCACCTTGGTTCGATTCCTCGTGGTACACTTTGCAAGTAAATAGTGCCCTCGACAAGAATGCCCAGAAATGGTAATTTTAAATTACGATACAGTTTGTACAATAAAGATAAGATTCTAAGGCATTCCCCTTGCAATCTGGATTACAGTAAGAATTCTTAATATACATACTATACACATCGCAACGTTCTCCTTCGTACTTCGTTCCAAAGCAGTCGCAAGTTAAACTGTTATAGTGATTCACGCACTGAGTGGAAATGAAACAAAGATTCTCTCGTGTTCTGCATCTGAAATTAATCACGAGATAGAAATTTCCGAAATCCTGAAATCAATGTTATATCAGTGGTACGTATTTTGTCGAGAGTCTCACTTGTCGATGCAGCCTTCTTTTACATTTTCGTGTTTTGTGGCGATCAGAGGCTGAATGGGCAACAGATCGCTGGCCGATTTGCCAGAGCTCAGAACCATGTCTCTTATGCAGCCAACGAATGATTCTATTATGTACTTTACGCCGTGCAATCGCTCTTCGGAACTCAATCCTCATGAAACATATATAATTCATACAGAAACTGATTTGGTATTTCTTAAGTTCTTAATGATACGTGTGCTACAGATAACGACGAGAGCTGTAGCGATTACGTGCTTTTTAAATAAGTCACGCAGCGGATTATGTTTCTGGGTGAATTGTTTAAAAGGTACTCTCCTTTTTTGAGGTGTAACAGGCCGGTGGTTTTCATGTTAAATAAAATTAAAATTCAAAATATGAGATCGTTGTATCAACCGAATGTTGATACGGATGTATCGATTTCGTTCAAAGAAACGAAACGGTCTTATATCGTTTTTCTGTCAAATAAATATCCATTGTTGTAAATACGATTTCTAATTCGTGTTCGGTTCAGCGCATTGCTTGAATACTTGCTACCATGTGATTATAATACACGTGATCCGCACGTGACCCGCACGTGACCCGCACGTGACCGTCACGTGTCAGTTGACTGCTACCCAATGTTCGCAAGAAAAATTGCACGACCATGTAAAACTATTCATCATAAAGAAACAACGATACGAATGATTTTGGTACTTGTTTCACTGAGATTTATAAATTCGTATCGATTTTCATTCAATATAAGACCTTCAAATTTTTTGTCTTTAACTATTATATATTTATCCTGGAATACAGAGTACTGTTCAGCTGAAGAGAAGAGTACCGAAGAATTTATCCTGACCTAGAATTTGTGGAACAGCTCTTTAAGGAAATGGCGTTTTTACTTATGGAATCCTCGTTTTGAGTAAACAGCCAATGTTCGAGGTTTCTGCAGCTGTACGTATTAACGATTAACAAATGGGGACTAGAACTCAGTGTTCGTAGCTACACGATTATCATTTATCGAAATAATAACGAAATTTCAATTTCGTTCGCAGTGAACATATAAATTATCACCAGAGAGAAGAGATTTTTCTTACCTCCGATAAGGACCACAGACGCCAGTTCTTCTGAGACTCCATAATTGATCACGTGTTCCAGAACTTTGAGGGTTGTCTCTTCCTGTTTGTCGTCTACTCTCGCGATCAATTTTGCCCCGTGGACGTCGATCCTTACCAAAACGCTGTGCCATTCGTCTCTGTTCAGTCCTTCACCGACCGTCAAACTGGTCGATCGTTTTCCGAAAACATGAACAACTTTCAACTGACCCTTCTCGACGATCACGTACAGAGCATACGGATCTAGACCCTCTGGTCGATCCTTGACGCTGTGGTAGACCAGTAGACCGTGTGGTAATTTTGTACGAAATTTGAACGATATCTCACGACACAATCTGCAAATTGAAGTCGCGATTAAAGAAGCCGAAGAAGAAGGTTTTCGGTACTTATTCCTCTAATTTGATCGTGACGATTGTAGAGTGGTTCGACGTGAATGGAAGGAATACAATAGGCTGCTCGATAAGTTTCGTCGTTCGATAAGAAATGGAGCTATTAGATTCGTCGTTTTATTTTTCTAAAGATACTAGAAAGATACTACTGTTCTGTTCTTCTAAAGGTACTACTGTTCTAAACTTCTAAGGGTACCATTGTTCTGTACTTCTAAAGGTACTACTGTTATAAACTTCTAAAGGTACCATTGTTCTGTACTTCTAAAGGTAATACTATTCTATACTTCTAAAGGTACTACTGTTCTCTACTTCTAAAGGTACTACTGTTCTATACTTCTAAAGGTACTACTGTTCTCTACTTCTAAAGGTACTACTGTTCTATACTTTTAAAGGTACTACTGTTCTATACTTCTAAAGGTACTACTGTTCTGTACTTCTAAAGGTACTACTGTTCTGTACTTCTAAAGGTACTACTGTTCTCTACTTCTAAAAATACTACTGTTCTATACTTCTAAAGGTACTATTGTTCTGTACTTCTAAAGGTATTACTGTTCTGTACTTCTAAAGGTACTACTGTTCTGTACTTCTAAAGGTACTACTGTTCTATACTTCTAAAAATACTACTGTTCTATACTTCTAAAGGTACTATTGTTCTATACTTCTAAAGGTACTACTGTTCTCTACTTCTAAAAATACTACTGTTCTATACTTCTAAAGGTACTACTGTTCTATACTTCTAAAGGTACTACAGTTCTGTACTTCTAAAGGCACTACTGTTCTATACTTCTAAAGGTACTACTGTTCTATACTTCTAAAGGTACTATTGTTCTATACTTCTAAAGGTACTACTGTTCTCTACTTCTAAAGGTACTACTGTTCTATACTTCTAAAGGTACTACTGTTCTCTACTTCTAAAGGTACTACTGTTCTGTACTTCTAAAGGTACTACTATTCTGTACTTTTAAAGGTACTACTGTTCTATACTTCTAAAGGTACTTCTGTTTAATGAACATGTGTGAAGTTTCATGTAGATCTGTCTATACTACACGTTTGCATCGATACTAAGCACTCACCGAAGTTGAAATGGTTTTATACCACTGCCGTCGAGTTGAATGAACGTATTGCTTTGCGCAAACATGAAGGTTTTCTCGTATCCAGACTCCATGAAAGTTAACTCCTGCGAAACAATCGTTACATTAGAATTTCGCTAAAACGTTAAGCGTACCAGTTTTTCATTCAAATTTCTATTTTTATTTTTGGCTCGCTGTCTTTAGTCCAATTTAAGCTTGCGTTAGACAGAGAAGTTCGATTCTATCCCGTTTGAATATATTCAAGAGTTACTTTTACATGAAAATTTACAAAGATTAATTTACCTTTCCTCTTTTGTACTTTGGTACAGGTGGTCTCGTAGGTGGTGTAGGTGCAAATGTTAGTCGCGGAGTGATGGCTGTGGTAGAGGGCAGTGCGTTCATGGTTGCGGTGCTCGTCACTCCACCCTTTGTGATCAAATAAGGTGGCAGTGTATCTGAAAATGCGATTGCAATTTTCTTAAAATTTGTATTCAACGATCGCTAGTTTCGCGAAGAGTTTTCGAGACTTAAAATCCAAAATGGATGAAATAAATAGTCGGAATTCCTTACGTTCAGGTCCACCCACGCAGTAATGAAGGCACTCAGCTTCCGAGTTGAAACGATTCTCGTTTCCCAGACAACCGCCGTAGGGGAATGTCCTGCACTTTTTCTCGGTCTTGTTGAACGACCATTTGTGAACGTATTGCT
Organism: Ptiloglossa arizonensis; assembly: GCF_051014685.1. Classification (NCBI taxonomy): domain Eukaryota; kingdom Metazoa; phylum Arthropoda; class Insecta; order Hymenoptera; family Colletidae; genus Ptiloglossa; species Ptiloglossa arizonensis. Next base: position 7,550,516 of record NC_135048.1, on the reverse strand, counting down.
TGCAAGGACCTGGTTCAGTTTTAACGAGACACCTGTCGGGAAATGTTCTCTTGGTCGTGGTAAACGTGTCTATTTCGTCCGCTAGTTCCGTTTCTGACGAATCGGTCAGGTTTGCTACAATCATCGCATAAATGTTCGCCCAAACGAGGATCCTGAAGATCCATTTGTTGCGGTCAATCATCATTGTTCTCTCGCTGAAAATAGAACAATATTGTTCCGATTTCTTTGTTCCTTGATCGAAAATGTTGTTGTTTGCGAGTTTGTACAAACAAAAGGAATTTTCTCGTGAAAACTTCTCAATTACGACTGTAAAGTACTATTTGAAAAATAGAACCGAGGTTTAGTTTCGTTATTGTTCAGTTACCGAAAGAGCAACGAAACGTCAAACAGCATCAAATCTGTTGATTATTCGATGAGTAGTAACTTAACGTCCAGTAAGAAAAATCTGCCCTAAAAGTGCACAAACGTAGCAAAACACACCTCATTTCACTCAACCTCCGATACACAACCGAACTCACATCAAACAGTGTCAAACAGTATCTTTCTCCTCCATCCCTGCGCTCCGGTACAATACAAGTCTCATTCAATGATTACACAGAGTAAAATATCTTATAACCCTGCTCCATTCCATTTTCATTGCATAACTCACTCACCTCAAACACAGCCAAACAGTATAAAATTCACAAAAATTTCGTTGCATCGAATCAACCACCGCGACGAGAGATCCGTCCAATCGTCGTGCAAGCGTGAATATTTTTCAAATATTTTTCATTCCGTTCCACACTCGACGAACAGATCTAAACAATCTCAAACTCGTATCACGTGCTCTTTTAACGAAGTACAGATATTACATGCGTATCTCGTTCGTGCGGTTGTTTGTTCCGAAGGAAGGAGCAGCGGAAGGAAACAGAGAGAGAGAGAGAGAGAGAGAGAGAGAGAAAGTAAACGAAAGCTAAGCAAAGGTAAAGAGAGAGAGAGAGAGAGAGAGCGAGATTTCACGCACTAACCGGTGACAGTTTTCTGCGTCCAAACATTGAGGACGCACGAATCTGCGTACCTTGACGTGCCGTGGTCCAAACGAGATCGCGACTAGCCAGAGGACAGGATGTGACGTCAGAAGGCCCCCGGCAAGCACGGCGGCGGCTGCGAGTCAATTGTCTTCTTTCGCACTGACACACACCGACGATGTGTGTGATCCCACACGAACGACACGCGCGTGCACACGCTGCCTCGCGCTGTCACGTTCGGCCGCGATGAGCGTCTGCTCCTCCTTGTTCGTTTGCTGTCTTCACTACCTTCTCTCCTCCGGCCTCGACGACCCCTTACGCAGCCACCTTCGTCATCCTCGTCACTGACTCAAGATGACTCGAATCCCTACCGACAAATCGGGGAAGTTGCTGGATCTTGTTCGACGTTACGAGACGTTACTCGAACGAACGTTTTCGATTCCGGCAAGTTTGAACAAACACGTCGAATCGTCGCGTTCGATCAACGAACATCCGTGTTGTACTAGGTTGTTCGGTAAGTTTTGTCGTTTTTTGTATTGTAAAAAAGATACAGTTCAACTTCGTACAACCGTAAATATACGAAGATTTACACGAAACTTCACACATGCTCGTCAAACGGTAGTATCATCTTTTGAAAAATCGTTCTCATCGAACGACGAAACTTATCGAGCAACCTATTGTATTCGTTTTTCTGTACACGTGTTTACTTGATAATCCGTAATAAACGCGCCGTGCTCGATTCTCGAAACGAATCAATGTAATTAAACATATCCTCAATCGCAGCAAATATTCTCAATCCTGGAATAAATACTAATAGGAGACAACTCTATGAGAAAATTTCCACGATAGTCGTAAAATTCATCGCATGATATTGTTCTTGAAAGATGGTTCTTTATAATATTTGATTCGTGTTGTGCATCTCTGTTTAAAGTATTAAACCATCGTTGGTAATAACCATTTTTATACAGTTGGTGCGATGTTAAAAATGTATCAAAACACGCCAGAAAGCCGAATGTGACTTTAAATTGTGGGACCGATGCAATTGGAGAAAAATATACGAAAAACCGATTCGATTGGGGGGTTTAGTTTTATTTTCACGCGAGTTTACGTTTATTTACTTATAATGTTATTATGCTGTTAGTTTTGTAGAAAAATTGTACGAATGAATAGTATTTATATTGTTATACTGTTTGAAAATTGACACATTAATTGAAGTGTTCGAACAAGTTCAGACTTTACAGATAGTGGTAGAAACTTTGAATTTGAAAAACTGTCTTGTTGTTAGTTTTGAAAGTGGTTCCCTTAGTGTTCATCAAATAACAATAGGAAACGTAAACGAAATTTAATTTTAGATATTGAATCTTAACTGTACTTTGATAAATATTAAAAATTTGGAAATTCGTGAGGCATTAATACTTCTCAAACAGTAATATAAATCTCGAAATCTATTGTGTAAACGCAGCTCTACGAACTGTGCTTTAAAAAGTTATAGAAATTTTGAAGGACTTTGTATTTTAAAATAAAATTATTGTAAAAAGTTTGAACGAAGTTTGAAGTAACTTTTTTTTAGACTAGAACGATTTATAATTTCGAGATTTTTGACTGGATGTTTTGTGCTCTACTGAATCTAAGCTTCGAATGTTTTCACAATAATTTCATCTGAAGAAATTTTAATAGTCTTCAAAAATTGAATCTACATGTTTTATTTTCGAAAAATCTTGCAATATATCCTCGTGTTAATAAGTAATGTAAATTAAACAATTTTTGAAAGTCTTGTATCGTTAATTATTTACAAGTAAGATCAAAATTCTTAAATCACAGAAATTTTACTTCCAATAAAACCAAACTCTCGAATAAACACCCAAAATAGAGTATCTTAACTCTCTTTTAACAAATCTCGGAAACTTTTCGAACCTTTTTTAACAGTAGATAATATTAGACATTTAAATATTTTAACACAGTTTAAATACACATTAAAAATATTGAATCCATCGTCACGTGAACATTTTTCAGATATTAGTACAAATTTCATTAATATTTTAAAAAGTACATAACCATTAATAAACAAAAAAAAATAATAATAATAATAATAATAATAACAACAACGATGCAAGTACTTTAATTCATTAGATGAAAAAGAAAATGTTATTAACACAAAGTATTGCACACTTCTGTTAGATTCAAGGTTCCCAAGAAATTATAATGTTTCGAGTCTCTCAACTTTTTCAAGATATCTTAAAACAAGAGAAATTTTCCAAAATGTTGAAAGAATTGAGTTTCCCAAAACGTTCGAGTTTGTTTAAATTTTCAGTGTTTCGAACCTTTTGGTGACTAAACCGCTTGAAATCTTGCAAGAGAGAGAATTGAATGCTCGTCGCTGTCCATCATTGTCCCTGTCATTGTCACCACCTCCACCTCTTCCTATTCGTCTTCCTCTTCTATCTGTTGTTCCTCCGGCTCTTGTCGATGCTCCTGTTGCCGCTGCTTGTAGCAACTAGACACTAATTTATTAATACCACTCCAACTACTGTTCTCTCTTACTCATCATGGTTTATTGACTATCATTGCGGATCCAGCCACCACCGTCATTTTTTTTCGCATAACCTGTTACCTCTTTCTATTTTATTCCCTTTTCTACGAGGAAATTTCGAGACTTGTTAAGATTGGGACGATTATAATTTATTTTTAGAATTTTTCGAACTGCCGAAGCTTGCAGTTTATCATAATGAAAAGTAACCGTAAATTTGACGAAATACAACGGTTCGTTTGATTAAATAGCGTTAATGGTTTAAGATTTATCTAGACAACCATAATGTTCACGTTTGTTTGTCGGGAAACTAGAAAACTAGGGTTTCATTTTCACACGTCAGATACGTGACAATGATTTTACTTTCATACGTTCTCAAAAGTTTTAATTTCCCCTTTCTATAACATAGCAGTTGTAGTTTTCAACGATTCGTACGAAAACATTTATCGAAACTACAATGCAACCCTATGTTATGTAATTCTACGCTGTTTTTGATTCTTTACGAAATTGATCGTCTGATGCAACGACGAACAAAATTACTTATTTTGATTTATACGTATAAAGTAATATAAAGTAATATAAAGTAATATAAAGTATACCCGAATTTTTGGGTATTTTTTGGTTAACCATGTGCGTGGCTGCGAAATCTACGAAACGAACTGGAGAACCAATCGAGAGACGAATTTTATTTTTTGATAATTTTCTATGGAGTTTCACCGTTGAAGATACAGTGTCTTTGTAAAATATAGGGCGATTCAGAAATACGTGTCGTTAGTTTTCGAGTTGTGGATAATCGAAGAAAATGTTCAAAGTTGCGCGAAAAGTTTCGAATCCATTTTACATACTTTCTCGCGGATCGTGTACAGTTGGCAACTGGAAATATGACTCCTGGATTAAGAGAAGTATAGTACCACATTATAGAAGAATATGGACAACGTTGGGCAATCTTTTCTCATTGTTGGTTACAGGCCTTCAAAGACCGACTGAAACGTTTGACCCGATATGATTATCAATTCTTTCCAGAGGTCAATTTCTCGGCTCCGGACAGTACAGTGTTGGCGTCCGTTGAATACACGATAAATTTTAAACGGACCCGAAATAAAAACGTTGGAGGATAAAGAACACATAAGGAGATAAAGGACACATTGAACGATTTCTTTGATCATTCAAAACTCGAAAACTAAAATCTATAGGACATACGTATGTTTATACGATATTTTTTACCCATCTTAGCGTATAAATTCATCCTTTGAAGTATGGATGTGCATTTCTGAATTACCCTGTATAGTTATCAATACTGAAAAGTGTGTAATTGTATGTAATAATGAAAGAGTTATCGACAAAAGAGTTTTTAAGGAATTATGAATTTAGTAGGTGTATCGCAATAACACAATGAATATATGTACATATTTTTTTTAAATGATCACAGACGGAGAAAAATGTTTATTTGATCGTATTATTGAAAGAAGATTCTTCTGATACTATATCATTCGAAAATAAGGAGAAAGAGTAACTATCGAAACCACGAATTGGTTCATCGAATAATGAAATTTTTGATACTGATCTGAATATTGATAGAAATTGGACGAGAGGAGCAATAGTAATAACACTATTGAAATAGTAACTTGTTTCAAAATATTTTTATCTGGAACGAAGAACCACCATTTTACCAGCAAACGCCATTTTATAACGTCACTCGAGAGAAAAGTGGACCTCACCAATCCAGAAGAATATTATCGATTCGGGATACCTTTAGTTTTATTATCTTGGATAAAATGATCGATATTATACAATACATATCGTAAGGTGATTGCTGTCTATGAAAATAATCTATAATATATCTATAATAGCAATAATCGCACAAGAACATCGAAGATGTTAAAAAATTTTACTAGAGAAGAATTATTTGCTTTTATAGGCATTTTGTAACACGCGGACATAATTTCGATATGTAAAGATTGTCCTGTTGTTGGTTAATAATTATAATTTCTTTTGCTTTTTGTTAATAAATCAATAGTATTCGTTGAGAATTTTGCGTTAATAAATGTTTTGTAATTGACGTAACAGTGTTTGGAAAATGGGGATCTGGAAGGGTTTTACGATATTTTCTCGAGAATTCGAAATATTAATTTATTTTGTAATAAATAATAGATTAAATTCATAAAATGAAGGAAGTTAATGAACTTTTTAAGATGCAAACCGATAAACTATTGTAATATTAAAGAGGATTCGAAGAGTAAGGTCACAATGCTTAAATGATTCATTTTTGAACTTTTGACTGGAGTTTGCAACGATATTGGTTAATTTTGTAGGTCGATTAGATAAGGATTTAGGGGACAAGTATCCTTTGATTAACCATGTGTGTTGCTGGGTCTATTAAAATTACCATTAACCTAATTATACGATACTGTTTATTTTTGTTCGGAATTTTGCACTTGAATTTTAAAACATTCGTCGATGACAGATTCTTAAAATATTCATTCTTCGTAGTTTTGCTTTTATTTTCACAACAGTGATTATTAGTATATATTTGTACGATTAATCAGAATATTTATAAATACGTAGTTACCAATTTCAACGTAGAGAGAGAGAGAGCAACGGAAGGTGTGTATTATCTCAAAAAGTTCTTTAACTCGAATAACTTTTTACTTTCAAATTTATACGATAATTGTTTCGAAAATGATACAAACGATAATGCTGCAACGAACTATTTTTCAATTAATTTGAAAAGGACACAACGATTCGATCGAAATATATCTGAAGATGATATTTTGCTCACAATGTTCATTGTTAGAAATATTCTTCAATATTTGTTTCCAGTGTCTGAGACACTAGAAACTTATACTCGATAAGTTCAACGATAAACGTTATGATATTTTTTTATCCGAAATGTAGCGAACACGTTTCTTATTTTGAGGCTGCAAGGCGAAACACTCCTCATGGGCGCTCCTTCTGTTGTCCTCGGAAAATCGATATATCGAACAAAACTGGCGACTGGGTCATTGTAGCAGCCACGTTTTAAAGAGAACCCTCGGCAAGAATCAGAGAATGCTCGTTCTCCACTTACCTAATGAGCAATCAAATTTCGCGATTGCCCTCCCATTTCTCTCGGACCATATTCGTGATTAATAATTAACGGTCGAATACCACGGAACAGAATAATTACTTTCGGAAGAAAATATAGACGATCGGGAGTTTAAACAATAACATTGGTCGTCCAATGAAAGGAATATCTTCTAATGTATTTCGATCGAATCGTTGTGTCCTTAATTTGAAAAATGGTTTGTTGCAGCATTATCGTTTGTATCATTTTAGGAATAATTATCGTATAAATTTGGAACTAAAATGTCATTCGGGAGATAAAAGTATCGTTAATCGTCTAAGAATTAATGCACCAAATTTACAATTCCAGAATTAATTAGGAACTTCATTAACCAGGTTGCAGCCTAAAACTTATCATTTCTAAAATTTCGTTCATTTTGCAAGCGTGCAAAGTTGGATCTGAATTTATTTAATCGGAGTGTAACATCGAACCCCGATACTTTTCAAATTTAATTTCGTTAATTTTCCGGTTAAGATTTTCTCCGTGTTAATTTGCAACGTAAATTTTTCAACATTGAATTGAAAACGAGAGATTCTTTTTATGTATTATGATGAATGTAAAAGGGACTCGAAGACTGCTTCGTGATTCACAGCGTGAAAGGTAATTTCTGGTAATTTCTTTCTCCGAATACGGCGATTTCATTTGAGAAGAAATGCTGCTGTGCGACCGGAAGTCACGTAGGGCGCTACATCGATATTATCCTTTGAAGGGAGACGATTCAATTTGCATAAAGGAAGTTTGTCTCCTAGAATATGATCATCGGGCGCGCATTGAAATGAAAACCGTGCATCAGCCGGTGAATCATTTGATACATCAATTGTGAATCTGTTGTTCGAGTCGAATGTATGCTGTGAATAAAGTATGGACGTATGAACGTTAGGGCACGATTTAAGCGATTGAAAGAAACGAAGGAGTCGTAACGTACACGTAGGAAACTATTTATTTCGGAGGTATTCGTCACTTCAATTTCTTCGTCAATAGTTAATATAAGAAATATAAGTTAAGTAAACGTATAAAAGTATTGGTCCAACCTTGAGTATATTTTAAATTCGCTGGAAAAGAAGTTTCGAAACGATCTCTTCCTTTCAGAAACGATACAGTGAAAGTTACAAGAACTTGGTTCGATTTCTCGAAGCAAATTGTTGGGGATAAAAAATTGAAAGTTTAATTGAACATCGATCCCATGTTTGCTGACATTATCATGTATTATTATTATTATTATTTTGTTTCATTTAAAGAGTTCTACCAACCATCGATGTTTGTACCTACAGTTTATTTACTTCTTATATTATCGCATTTCCATTTCATTCGTCGCGGTAAAATCAATTTAAATTCAACGAATTATTATTTACATTTCTTCCAGATTTGTTGCACTGTTTCTCTGCTGGAAGTAATATAAATTAGATTGTTGATTTTTATTAAAGATTATTTTATATATTCACTCCTCTCGTTCAGAAATATATGTATATTTATGTGAAAGATAAAAATCGATCAACACCATTCGTAACAATAGTGTTACGATCTTACATATAGTGTAACAATCCTTACTTATATACTTTGTATATTGTATAAGGGATTCTGTGCGAAAGAGATACGTGTATATTGTTGTTATCGTCGAGCAAACCCTGAAATGTGAATCGAGAGTCACGATTGATCACTAATGAAATTAGTACATGTAATTACAATTGTAATTGATCGTTTATGTGTAAAATGTTCAGAGTGGAAAGTTCGGATATTACAAGTGCATTTTCCAATGGGAAATCGTTTTCCATTCTTTCCCGACAGCTTATTCCATTAACCGGATTGAGTATTTAAGGACGACCTCCTAATTGGTGCGATTAATAATCGCTGTGCACGGAGGCACTCGAGCCCAAGTGCGTCACGTTTTAAAAATGTTCCTTCACTGTGCTTTACATTTCCCGAGTGCTCGGTTACGAGTGAAAGATTTCGAATGGAAAACGTGTACCTGCAAACGGGGCCAAACGATCGCGATACATGCTCCGAGGTAAAACATTACGGTCTAAAAGAAGTAAAAATAAATTTTACCATCGATTTTGAATATCCGTACCAAGAGGATTCCATCGAGTTCCGTTCAACAATATCTTGAACATTCTAAAAAGAGATTTCAATTTCCGAGCAAACAACTCCGATACATAGCCAACCATGAAACACGTTAACGTTCGTTGATACACCTAAGTGTTCAAACAATCCTGATTGTAAAATAAACCATCCTTCCGATGATAATATAATTCCCTTTCGAACGTTTCGTTCAGTAAAATTGATGGATCGATACGTATAAATATAACTAAAGGTGTTCCCACGAATTTATCAATATACCATGTTCACGTTTTATTATAATTACGTTGTCGTGTAACTCGATTCTCGTTACAGCGATCGAATCTTGCGCGTTTCGTTCTCGTTAATTCGTTAATCTATCCAATAACCAATTACTTACACTTTTCGAACATCGTCATAAATCGTCACCGATAGTCACCGAAACACGTCGTAAATATTCACAAAAAACATATCGTTGGAAATAAAATGGTACACTCGCGACGAGATAGAGGGGTTTTCTCTGTTCGTCGATCGTTTACGCGAAGTTCCCTTTTTTCTCGCGTTAATTCGTGAAATTCGTTGAAGTTCTTTACTCTTTGGTAGTCGTTGGTTTCTCGAAGCGCGCGTCGCGACGAGATCGCGCTTACGACTGACACATTAACTCATTCCCCGAGTCGCCGTCGTGCCACAGGCTTTTCCTCCACCCACGCAACCAACCGCGTATCAATTGAGGGTACTATCACGAGGTCTAGTTCTGTAAAAGGTGTCTCGGAAGTGTTCGGTTAACTCGCGAGTTCCTTTGCGAAACAACGACCAATTGGACACCGACGATTTTCGTTGATCGTTGGCTATCTAGACGGCCAAGGTAGAGATTACTGTTGTTTCTTTCGTTGGTTGTCGGGTAAAACACACGAAATCGAAAAACGCACTCGAGAGCGTGATAGGAAATAACCGACGTATTCGAAAGGTTCTCGATCACGAAGTTTTAGTTTAAGATAAAGACGTTCGACGTCGAGATTGAAAGTATTCCTTGAAATTGTGAATGTTTGTTTATCTGGAGAGTCCTTCGTCGAGTACAAGAATCTTCAAGATGGCGGGAGCAGCCGTGTACTTTAATCTATTCAAATTTTCCAAGATGTGAAATAAATATTCGTCCCCTGTCGCGTACGATGATAAGTTCGATTCCATGTGAATTCTTTATATTAAATAAAGACTACGTGATTATTTCACACAGTGAAACACATGTGATAGGAAATAACCGACGTATTCGAAAGGTTCTCGATCACGAAGTTTTAGTTTAAGATAAAGACGTTCGACGTCGAGATTGAAAGTATTCCTTGAAATTGTGAATGTTTGTTTATCTGGAGAATCCTTCGTCGAGTACAAGAATCTTCAAGATGGCGGGAGCAGCCGTGTACTTTAATCTATTCAAATTTTCCAAGATGTGAAATAAATATTCGTCCCCTGTCGCGTACGATGATAAGTTCGATTCCATGTGAATTCTTTATATTAAATAAAGACTACGTGATTATTTCACACAGTGAAACACATGTGATAGGAAATAACCGACGTATTCGAAAGGTTCTCGATCACGAAGTTTTAGTTTAAGATAAAGACGTTCGACGTCGAGATTGAAAGTATTCCTTGAAATTGTGAATGTTTGTTTATCTGGAGAGTCCTTCGTCGAGTACAAGAATCTTCAAGATGGCGACAGCAGCCGTGTACTTTAATCTATTCAAATTTTCCAAGATGTGAAATAAATATTCGTCCCTTGTCGCGTACGATGATAAGTTCGATTCCATTGTGAATTCTTTATATTAAATAAAGACTACGTGATTATTTCACACAGTGAAACACATGTGATAGGAAATAACCGACGTATTCGAAAGGTTCTCGATCACGAAGTTTTAGTTTAAGATAAAGACGTTCGACGTCGAGATTGAAAGTATTCCTTGAAATTGTGAATGTTTGTTTATCTGGAGAGTCCTTCGTCGAGTACAAGAATCTTCAAGATGGCGGGAGCAGCCGTGTACTTTAATCTATTAAAATTGTCCAAGATGTGAAATAAATATTCGTCCCTTGTCGCGTACGATGATAAGTTCGATTCCATGTGAATTCTTTATATTAAATAAACACTACGCGGTTATTTCACACAGTGAATTGTATTTAGCCTTTGTTTCGACATGGTTGGAAATGAATGTATCGTTGGATTTATACGTAGATCTTCTTCTTCTGTGTCTGCTTTATGTAGAAACATATATTAAAAGAAATTAAATATTGTGTATTTAAAGGATTGTAATCTTCTTACGTATTTACCAATCTTACCCATCGACAATCGGTAAATCTTATACTGAATCAATAAAAGCTATCGTTTAAAGTATTTTTCTCTTATTAAATGTAGGAAGAAATAATTCGTATACAAGTTGTTCGAAACATTGAATATTAATGGAAAAGAGGCAATAAAAGTTTCGATCCTTTTATCGAACTTTCTCGCATTCTTGACTACCGAGAATTGCACAAGCTAAGGTTAAAACGTTTACATATAATATTATTATTTAAATTATGCCAGTGATGACTATTGTCACTTTCCTATTGATTTAGAAAAAATACTTCGAAACGAGATAGATTGTGATCGAAGGGGTTCATAGGGAAATCTTTTGTTCGTCGAGATAATAAATTATAATTATCGTTTAAATATTACAGTCAATTTTGTTTACAACTCCGAAGATTAAATGTTAACTACTTCTTGTCATCGTTGAATAAACAATCTCTATTCGATTCAGATCGAAAGCTTTTGTTGGTCGACGTAATAGGAGAACTAGACGCGTATTGTTTAACGTTGTTTTCTTTTTTTACACATTTCCGAATCGAACATTAGGTAGTAATTTTCAACGTGGGCAGAAGCAAAGGATCAATAACCCTTCCGTTGTGGACGAAACGCGACCTTCTAATTCTCCTAATAATGCGTCGGATGCGTGCAGAGCCAATTTGTCTATTATCTCGTTGTCAGATTTATTTGTTACACTTCTGATGACTCACACGAGGAGACACGTAAGATCTGGTTTCGTTCAGGGATCTACGCATCTTTTTGACTTACAATAATTTAATAACGTTGAATAACATTGAATAACGTTGAATAACGTTGAATAACGTTGAGTAACGTTGAGTAACGTTGAATAACGTTGAATAAGGTTGAATAACGTTGAATAACGTTGAATAAGGTTGAATAAGGTTGAATAACGTTGAATAAGGTTGAATAAGGTTGAATAACGTTGAATAAGGTTGAATAACGTTGAATAACGTTGAATAACGTTGAGTAACGTTGAGTAACGTTGAATAACGTTGAATAAGGTTGAATAACGTTGAATAACGTTGAATAAGGTTGAATAAGGTTGAATAACGTTGAATAACGTTGAATAACGTTGAATAACGTTGAATATCGTTGAATAACGTTGAATAACGTTGAATAACGTTGAATAACGTTGAATAACGTTGAATAACGTTGAATAAGGTTGAATAACGTTGAATAACGTTGAATAACGTTGAATAACGTTGAATAACGTTGAATAACGTTGAATAACGTTGAATAACGTTGAATAACGTTGAATAACGTTGAATAACGTTGAATAACGTTGAATAACGTTGAATAACGTTGAATAACGTTGAATAACGTTGAATAACGTTGAATAACGTTGAATAACGTTGAATAACGTTAATAATGTTTGTATTGTTATCATTTTAATCTTCCTCTACCATTATTGCAAATCGTACGTTTCAAAATAAATATCGATACATTGACATTATTAGAATAAATAATGTATCGTAACATACATAGGGCTCGGTTTAACGAGACTTTGTAGAAAGTGCATGGAAATGACTAAATTCGTTCTGAATGCAAGCCTGCACTTGTTGTGTCATAGAGTTTCTCAATCTGTCACATATATTCTATGTATTTGTTAGATTCGTTGTCCAGCAGTCTCGTATACGTATCTTGCGCGTTTCAACACCAGAAATGAGCCTTGAATAAATAAATGTATTTATCTGGCACCGAAAGAAATATACAGCGGTTTTAAATCTGGGGGACGAGCAGGTCAGGCAGTAGCGGCCATCTCTGAAAAAATCGTTCGTTCAAGAACTGTCTGGCTACTCGATTAAAGTGTACCGTACATCAAGTGGGACTTCTTTCAATACTTCGTTGAACCGATTACTCAAGAAATTTACATAAGATTGGCCTGTTAATCACTCATCAAGGAAAACAAGGATTTTTTTACACTGTATACAAACAGTTCAGTAGAATTAGTCGTGCGAGCCCAGTTCGTGATTGTAAATAACAGGAGTATAAACACGGTTGTAACCTAAGAACAAGATCAAATAGATCGTACGATTCTATGCACTTTTTTGTTATTTTTCTGCCCCCAATTTACTACCAAAATAGATTTTACATGTTACGATGTCCCCCATGTTATTAGACTCGAGAATTGCCAAGTGAAAATGTTATTTACAGAAGACGTTGTCATGATAAATTACAGTATGGAAAATAGATATTTATCGATGCACGGTAGCAATTAAATTCAGTTTTCAATCATTCAGTGGACAATATTAGCAAATGAATCCTTGTAATTTATTGATATTATTCTAATAGATAATGAGATAGGGCGTGGGTAGCATATTGTAGGGAATATTATTCTAAAAAAGAATATTTATTAACCCGCAATAGTGATTAAATTTGGTTTTCATCGACTCGTTTGACATTATTATCAAACGCAGTCGCATCTTGTGTTCCATTTATAACAAATTGCGTTCGATGGTCGTGATTCGTTAATTAAAAAATAACACGTTACCGTTAATCGTTCCTCGTTGATTATTGATCCCTGGTATTACCAATTTAACGTGATTAGCGAACGTTTAATAAATGTCGCGTAATCTTTCCGCGACAATCGTTGCTAAAACGCTTGACCTACATGTTGCATGTATTCCATTTAGCTTCTTGCCGCGAACTTTTTATTTGACTCACCGTGTGGAAATTATTCTACAATTACTCGTTGCAAAATTATCAACGTTGGTCGACTGTCACGCCACTTTCGATCATTTTTTATTTACGATAGTTCGAAACAGAATTTTTACTTTTTTCCCGCAATGTCAACTCTAGACAATCAAAAAAAAAAAAAAAAAGAAAGAAAAAAAAACGCCAGAAATTGAATAAGCGATAAAAAGATTCAATACAATTTTCCCGTTTAAAATCTCTGCTCTGAATATTCGATCGATCGTAACCTTCGCTAAAATAAAAATAACGGGATTTTCCCCCGGAGATTGAGATGTTTTTTCAATTAAATAACGAACTTTCTGATCAGACTTTCGGATACCACGATTCGAGTGAAAGGTTCGTAGATCCGTGTGTAACAATCTAGAAAGTGATACTCGTGATTAAAGCTTTGTTAATATCGCCGAAAGCGAGTGTTGTGAGTGGCGAGTTGTCTGACATATTACGCCCCATACTACTGTTTCCGTAATGGCTGGCAAAATGGTAGTTGAAAAGATTGCAGAGTAATAAGAACTTCTCACTCGTTATAGGAAATTGTGGCAATCAACATAATTACGCCAATTGACTATTCACGGTAAGTTTTACTTCTAATAATAAACTGGTGATAAGAAACATTACAAATGGAAATAGCAGTAATTACAGTTTCATTCTTAAATAATTATCTCTAACAACGAAAATGATCTAAAAAGTTCGAGACATTAGATTCATGGTCCCTTCTAAAAGTGAGGAGCGAATTAACATTTATTGCATCGTGTTTTCTACGAAATGAATTATAAACGAATTTTAAATATACTGATTATCAGGGTGATCATTTTTCATAACAGAGAAGAGAATAACGACTGGAAAGTCCGTGTAGAAATTTCAAGTTTAATTTTCTCTGATCTCGAAATAGAAACAAAACGGATTGTAAAAAGGGATTTTTCGAAATTTTTCAGCACGAGGAATTCTCATGCTCGTTTCAATATTTCGAGACACCCTGTATTGTTTCTTCTCTCCAGAATTTCTTCGTTGCATCTGCGAAATGAATCGAACGTACACATCGAACGTTTGTTAAACATTACGTACATTTATTTCATAGTGTCCATACTCCGGGAATTTGTTACATTATATAAACATAGATATTTCGTTTTTACGCTAGTATCTAATTCGATATACCTACATGTGTATAGCTATAATACTTCTAGGCATGCAGTATTCCATCTCCATCGTTCTTCATTTATTTATTTGATGAAACGTGCGCGTTAAACACACTTACACTCTGATTTTATCACGCTTATTACTCATTCAGGCCAGTTTCTCATTCATACGTAGCTCATACGTTTCGAAATCTCATCGAAATCATCAATTCTTTGGGTGTCGGTGTGACAAGTTCAGATTAAAAAATTTGCAGATTCTCTCGCACGATTCTCATTCGTTCCGTTAGAGAAGACAAAATTACAGTTTACCGTAAAATTCTCCGTAACTATCGTTCTTTCAGTGTACGAAAATACATATCGAATCGGGAGATTGCTTCGAGAACCTCTGCATCAAATGTACTATAAACTATAATCTCCAGACATATCATTGTTTCTTTAAACATGCCATAGAGATCTCAGTCTCACTTTTACTTCTTTGCGATTAGTGAATAAAATCGAAAGTGTGACCAAAATCGAACGTTCGCTTTTTATTTCCTCGTTATCCGATTTTTATCAACGTCGTCGAAGCAGGTAGAATTAAACAACGTTACAAAATTTTAGCACATTTACCATCACCGAATGTACGAAACATTTTATTTTCCACACAGACATTGACAAGCTCTCTTTCAGAATTTCGCGATTCTTTTGTCTCGTTTAACAGAACAGGTAAAAATCGTGCGCGTATTTGAGTTCTCAGATCTGAATGCTTTTAATTCGAGTTTCTCAACGTTTGTTCGCGATTCGAATATTTTGTCGCGAGTCGTGCGTTAACCCTTTGCACTCGAAGCGTTTTTGCTACCTGAAACTGGTGCCTCGACGAAATCTTTTAAATCGCAAAATTAATGTGGAATGGAATATTTTTATTTCAATAATCGACATACATACGTTTACATCTTAAAAGAGTGTAATACCTAATTTTCAATTTGAATTTCAAGTCACAAAATTTTCCCGAATTGAAAGAAGTACACTGAATCGAGTGGTGATCGAGTGTCTCCTCTCGAGTTCAAAGGGTTAACACTGACTGCGTTCGCTGGTCAGAAACGATCGTAAATCGTTCAGTTTCGAGGCCAAAGAGTCGCGATCACGGAGAATCGCATCGGTGACTTTGCCCTTAACAGAATCGCTTATCACAGAATCTCGTGCGGAATTCGTGAAACTCGGTTGACGCGCGGTAAAAACCGATAAGAAGCGAAACGAAACTGCAAATTTTCGCGAACGATCGAGGAAACAACGACGAGTTGAAAAAGCAATCGAGCGTGCCCGATGGTGCTCCAAGTAAAAAGGAACTGTTGCTCAATATCATTACTCTTCTTAACATTCTACACGTAAAATATAGCAATCTTTCTAACTATAGAGCGAAAAGAGTCACGGCCACGGAAAACATTTGTTTCACTGTGCATTTGCATGGTCATTGATCCGCGGTGTTCATTTATCGATATCTTTTCTCTGTTCCGAACAATGCACGAGAATGGTCAATGCAAGCGTATCGTTACTTGTAATAATAAACGAAACTCGACGTCTCGTAGATCTGAGAAAGAATCGTGCAAAATGAAAAAAAAGAAACAAAAAAAGAAAAACAACGATCGATCGAACGTCAATTTACGTGGAAGCAACAAAGATAACGGTGACTGAATTATTTTTTGCTTCGTATACCTCTTAGTTTGAATCTTTTATTATTTCTCGACGGACAAGAAGCGAAAATAATGTTTCTTTATCGATTCAAGATGGAAATCTATATGTTTGTAGAGATTCGGAACATTTTCGGTTTCAAGATAACTTTTCTTCTTTTTTTTTCATAATTCAATTTTCCGTTTGGGATACGTTGTGCAGAGGATGACCCGATTCCACGGTCGAAACGTTCTAAATAATGGTATACTTGTATCGACTATTTTCGTGCCGCGATTGGTTTGCCAATTTCACGAGCAATCAGTTGCAATTTTATTCACTGTTCTTCGTCGCGCTCGCGTTTCAACCATTCGCTTCTATCGTCGCTCGTTACTCGGGAATTCAAGGAAGTAAAAATAATCACGACGAGAATATCGAGAAGGAACAATAATAATTATATTTATTACGCAGTTTACAGTTATTTAGGTAGGTTGAGTCGATGAAACAAATGCTTTTGCTTTTTTCCAAACGAAAGGAGCCGGCAACCGGACAGACACGGCCGGATGTTTATCGAAACTCCTTCTCAAGGAATACATTTCGGCTGGTCCGAGTACGAGAGCATTTGCTATACTTTAAGCGTAAAGACTCTTAAAATTGGTATACTTCAGTCGCATGCGCTATAGTCCACCGATTCGTGAAATATATTAAGGTTTCTCGTAAAGTAAATGTACAAATATAACTCGTAGGAATTTCGAGCAATCACAAACTCGAACGCTCTTCATCGTCGTTAACCGAATCCCTCGTCTCTTCCCTCATTATTGTCCAATATAGACGTAAGCTTCGTAGAAAACCCTATATCTCTCTTTCTTTCTCACTCTCTCTCTCTCTCTCTCTCTCTCTCTCTCTGACCCTCTCCTTCTCTCCGTTAAACGTTCCGCACGACGTTTATCTCGTTACAAGAAGAATTACTCGCACGTATGTTTGGTCGAATGCGAAATTCATTAATGACTACGGCCCTCGCAACTTCCTTCGTGTAACCGGCAGTGTTGGTACAGGTCTCGGGTGTTTCAACCTGGACCACTGTTCTCGTTTTTAGCGAAGTAGACAAGCTTTCAGAACTTTGCTGACGATTCTTTTCTCATCGAGTGTGCATCTAAACGGAAACGCGAGATTTCAATTCTACCGATTCGAAGTTCGACAAGAAAGTTCGAACATATTCGGATTCATCGTTTAGATTTAATATTGCCCGAGGTGTGTTAACAGTTTGTAATAGACACGTGATACCGATGTCGTCGAGTTTCATTTGTTTTAAATTTGATTGATCAAGTTCTAGATAAAGTTACGTAATAATCTTTTATGGATCTTCCATTGTTTCAGTTTCAGAGTGAAATTTGGTTCAGGATAGAGCTAGAGGTCCGATACGAAGTTTAATTCGCTGTGAAACATTGTAAAGAGAATTTAATTTAAATAATGGTCGATACCCACAGTAGAGTCTCTCGACTTTCCCATTTCGATGATTATCATTGAGGAGTTCTTAGGTTATGTAACTTTCGACACTGTATTTTCTACCCAAACGGTAAAACAGTTTTCGTTATTGACGCAACCACGAATCTACCTTATCATAAACCTCTCCGTTGTAGAAAACGATATTAACGACCAGTATCGTGTGTAGGCAAAGAAGATCGCAACGCGACGAATGATTATCGAAGTTTTATCGACAGAGAGAAATGTTAAGTTAACGTGGAATTTTCAACAAAGTTCTAAAAATTGTTCAATCGTGTCTACTCGTGCTTTTCTCAATTTGATTTACAGATATTTAGCTCAATATATTGTTTACCAATCATATTATGTTCAATCAGATTTCAGAAGAATTTGATTTCTCTTTAATCTCACGTATCACGTAAGTTAGCGAGATGAACGTTTGTTAATGAAATTATCTCGTTAATTTATAACGTACCCGATTGGCAAGCAACGTGTTAACAACAACAACAACAATCTCCAGTAATTCGTAGCTGTGAAACCATACTCGAACGCGTTCAAACCTAATCGCGAAGAAACTAATTTTCAAACGCAACGCTGTAGGCAACTTACGTTACTATTAATACTATGAAATCGTAACATACGTCGCTATGGTACACCTATTATTTTACTACGGCGTATAAGGAGAAAATCAGTAACAATAAGTGACACATTCGACGGTGCTACAATATATGCTGCGTATCGCTTCTGCCATTCGTTTCTGTTCAATACTTTCTCTTGAAAACGAATACACAAGTAGTAAAATTAATTTTATCGCAAAGAATTCTATAAAATGAACGCTGGTATAAAATCCTCCATCGAAAATACTAATTACGAGAATAATAACGTAACATAAAAATATTCAATTCATTTTTCGTGCGCAGAATATACGAACGGATATACCACTTAACATAATCTAAAAATACATTAAGAAAAATTGATCGATCCCCTCTCGGTACGATTCTCGCATTGTAATTCCCCGTAAATATGTACTTATTCTGTATACATTTGCTTGATTTACATTTTCCTGATTTTCTAAAAAAGCGTTTCCTTTCGCTTTTTCGAAAACCTTGCCATTTACTTTCCCATTTCAAATTTTTAAAAAAGTTTCACGTTACGTGTAACTTCCAATAGAACTTGATACGACGAAGGTGTTCACCATCTTGGAATTGGAATTGTTCACATACCAAAATTATTGAAATTCAGTAATCGTTTAAGTATCATATATACACACTGTAAGAAACGTAACAGTTCTACGTATCTGAATAGTCAAAATCAACGATTCTCTGAGTGAAAATTAATTTTTTAGCACAATGCAACAAATCGAGAGTCCAGTGTATACAATTTTACTTAGGATACTTGCATTCGGCCATATCAATTCAACTTCTCAACAATCACACGTACCGAAAGGGGTTGAAAATGCTGAACACTGTGCACATGTTGTTGAGTATTTTACTGACTTAACCCTTTGCACTCTAATTACGTGCTTTGAGAATTGTATTTCAAATTTCCTACAGTAGTATCTTCGTTTCGTTAGGAAAGGTAGAAATCTGTCAGAGGTACGTTAAAATCGGTTGATGAAAAATTAATATCAAAGATGGCGGACCATCTTCGCCGAAGATTCGGAGTGCAAAAGGGCTCGATCGTACTCTCTACGAATTCGTTTCCCTTTAAGAAACCGAGTTCTAAGAACTGTCCGAAGGTGCGTGAAGAATAATCGATCGATAACAATAAAATCTACCGAAAGTTTCCTGTTCAGATAGTCCGTGATGAATAAATACGACTTAAATACTGGCAGTGGAAGATGCAATGCAGTTATTCGCAGAGTAGGTACACGTTAAATAGGTACGCGAAACATTAAGAGGGACTTAAGTAGTTCGAACGAATCACGCCACCCCGATGAAAACAATCGCAAACTCATCGTCGACGCTCGATTTATAAATAATGTGCTCATACAAAAATAATTACGCGATCCTCTGCCCCCGGGCGCAAATTGATTGTTCCCGAGTTACATTAGTTACATTCGTCTCGTCATCGACTTACAATTCGTTTTCTTTTTTTTTTTCTCTTTTTCTTTTTCTACTCGTGGTCGCATATAATTTATCGACCTGGCGCTTTTAGCGACTCTTCTTGCGTGCAATTTGCACGATGAACCTCGAAGCAACGCGTTAGGCCGTGGAATGAAGAATTCGAGGTTCTGGGAGTCCGTTAAGTCTTTCTTAGAGACCTTGGTTAGTGCGATCCAATCATTTTTCGTCTTCCTCGTGCATCCAGTTGCACACGTTGATTCGACAGAGGTCCCCAGATGTGACGCTCACACGGTTTTTAATGGGGTTTTGACGCAACGATATGGCTTGAAATTGCAACCAGAGCTAACCATACATTGTTTCGCGTGTAGACGGTGAATAGTTTAATAATTATTTAACATTAAAGAGTTGGTACGTTGTACAATCTGTACGTGTACTTACATTAAATGTAATTCGTACTTTTGTAAAATTCATTATTTAAAATTTAAGCTTGGATCGAAAGATGTATGCGTTTAGTATAAAAAGAAACTAGAGCCACAGAAACGAACACACTCGAAATGTCATTTGTTTTGGTATTTCAGGTGGTATCGCTGTGCAAAAGCACATTAAAAAGTAAACGTCACACTCGAGGACCATACTTTATGAAACAAGAGAGAATTTTATTAACGAATTGTATTTATAATTACATTAATACATTTTACGTCGATGCTCTGTTAGTTAGCTAAAGCTGTTCTTTCGATGGAGAAGTAGAGTTATCCAAACACTACAGTTGTTGCTTTGAAACTGAGTGTCGGTGTTCTTTAATTGTCGGTGTAGCAACAAAATGCACGAACAGGACGAGAAACACTGTGTCTTTTAAATATACACTTCCTTCTGCTGTATTAAATTATTCCATTAATTATCAAGGGCTTAAATATTTATGACAAAGGAACGTTTCTTAAACAATAGGACGATCAGAATACACATTAAAAATTATCGTAATCACCGAATGAGACAAACTGAAATAGAAATCGTCGTAAGGACTAACTTTTTATCCAAAGTGTCGTTTAAAAATCTTCCGTAAGATATCCATCATTGTTCGTGTGTTTATACAAACGTTTACTCAGAGGACAATAGACCTAACAGCCCATCGAGTTCCACGATTAATTGGAAAAGTTTTGGAGAAACGTGAAGCTCCCTATACATCTTTAATACTTATACGATATCGTTTACTTCTTTACCGTTTTTCATTTTCTTGCTTGCGTTGCGCTTAAGTTACAATTATAAATCGTCAGGCAGTTAAGTCAGGCAGTTAATCTGTTGCGAGTGTGTCAACAGATATGGAAAATAGTTGCACAAAGCTCAGCTTACTAGCGAAGCATTTATTATACCCGATGTTAATGCATCCTTAAATGCAAAATTTCGACCTCTCAGACTAATTTCTGTTACGTTTAAACTGAAACTTACGACACTGAACATTTAAACAGGATGATATGACTTATTTAACGACTTTCTTTAGACAATTGGTTGAAAATATTCTAAAAGCCAACCACTCTCCTCTCTCAACTCTCCGTCCATCCAAGTCTCAGAGCCAATTTTTGCGTTTCAACTTTGTTCACTTTCAATGTATCGAATGAAAACACTTCTGAGAGATCGCAATATTAAGCGTGAATTCTTTACAATCGATCCATACTCCATCCATCAAACATCGACACCATTCATTAGATCTATTTCACACTGAGCGAACGATGCTGCGTGGTTTCTGCGATCGTGCGCAACTCTTGCGAATGTTGGAACACGTGCATCTGCGGTCCATGTTGCACGGTTTTCCACTCTCCACTCTCATCGTTAAACATACGATTAATAATACCTAGTATGCGTTAAACTGTTTCCAATATCAATAGTTCCCGTGTCCACGTACGCACGATATAATTCTTTTCTCCTTGTTCGAATATATATCACACTGAGCCGGCTGCGCGTGTGTATGTGTGTGCTGTGTGTGCATGCGTGTACGTGTGTTTTTTGTTTTCGAGCGTGTATACATATGTGTGTGTGTGTGCGTGTGTGTATACGTGCCATGTCAGATTTCGACCAGGCAGTTCGCGGCCCAATGTTTCGATACGCGTTTCACGAAGATGCGTCGAGGACCACATGGGCTCGTCCCTCAGGATTTATAATCGACTCTCGGCACATCTCCCGTGTATGTACGCGTAGAAAGTTCGAATTGGGACACTGCTCGGTTCTCGGGGGTTTCTTCCTCTCGGTCTCGATACGTCTCGACGAATATTTATGGAACACCTGTGGCGCCCCCTGTCCCTCGATTCTGGCTAATAGCATTTCCGGGTGCACGTGCACTTGCGCACTAGATCGACGTCCTTTGTGTACCTCATCCCGTTAGCGCAGATCAATCGAACCTGCAATAAATTCGTGACCCTCTTATTCATCGAATACGGTACGATCGCTCTCGGAGATTACTGGACGTCATCGACAGGTTTGTTTTCCCCTGTTTGGAACAGGTTAGCCTCCGTCAATGTCCGACCAAATTAAGACTCGTGCTACTGGTAAATTTATCTTACTTTTCTACTTTATTTTCCGATGTTATTAATATTTTATTTTTCTATCGCGAATTTAGGAAACTATGTAACGCTACGGTACATTCACAGTGGCTCGAAAATATATTCGGACGTTATATTATAAAGTTTTTCTCACTTGTAAGTTTGATTTTGATGAGAGTTTGTGTGCACGTGGAGCATAATAGTGTGTACACGGAGCAATTATTTTGTCCAGAGGAAATTCCTTTAAGAAGGTGAAATCTAGTTTCGAAAGTTTTAATGTTTTTTTAATTTTTTTAAAGCAAACTTTCCCGGCACTCTTTTGCAACAGAATGACAGAGCATCAAGGGTTGAACATTTTTCACATGAAAAGTTTTGTTCCGCTTCCCAATATTACGAAGTTGTATTTGAAAAATCGAAGATACAGAAAGGCTGATTCTAGCCGATTTCATGCAACACAAATTTTCTTACAAAAAATATTCAGTTACTCTATCGCTTTACTGTGAAAAAAGGTCCCAGAAAAAATTGAAAATCTTCGTATTAAAAAAATGAAGGAATGTTAAATTTTCAGGTCTTCACCCCTCGAGAACATTTTTGTCGACCAAGAAAATTATGTCATACGCCGCCTAGTATGCTTCACACGCGCGCAAACATTCATCGAAATTAGACTTGTAGTTTAGGGGAATTTCCTTATAATATAGCGTACGAATACTTTTGAACCACTGTGTATCAATTGGATATATTCAAGCTTAACTAAATATTCTACCAAACAAATATATTCAAAGTCAGTCTCGATCGTTTCTGTATGTAAACAAACTATACGACGTATCCCCAATAAGTCTGGCATTAAAGTTTCGGTTCGGTAGAAATCAATTCACAATTGTCAGGCTCAAAGCTATCGAACAGAGATGTGTGCGGTAATATTAACGAACAGCTTACCGAGTATTAAGATACCAGTGATAGATACTCTAACTTCAGATAATTAAATCGTACCTTGCGCCGTTTTGTCTTCCGCGGCAGGCAGCAAGAGTTGCCACAGCTACCCCAACACTTGGCAAGCTTCACTGGTCGTCTACTCCGACATCCATTCTCGCTATAATACTCTCTAGTGTGCTCCTTGCGGCACGTTGGAGCTGCAATAGAATCACGCATATCGTATGGCTCTTGTTACTGTAGCGTTTGTGTCCCAACAATCTGGGCACTGTAAATTGGAAATATTAAGGGGAGACACCATCCTGACGAGTCAAAAAATAGATTCTTCTTTCCTTATTTTCTTAAAGTGTGTAGAATTTTATGTCAAAAGGATATTTCGAGATTGAAACATTTAGCGAAGTTGCAACGATAAATAAACAACTTGTTTGACGTTTCCCTCAAAACTGTCGTCTTCAATCTAGCCGACAGGAAATCTCCGGAACTGCACATCCGATTTACTTCAAATTTTATAGAGACGTCCTGCATAGAGTATTCTACAATGTAGCGTATGATTTTTTTAATATGTTAATTGTCTGAGTTTTTATAAACGTTTAAAGTCTCTTTTTGGACAGAAATGATTGTCTCTTCTTCAAACCTCGAGCATTTTTACAATTATTAAAATTTTAGAACGATCTTACGCTGCATTTTAGATAATAGTCTCTAGTTTATGAATCGACAATATTTTTTAATTTTGTTATTTCAAAATCTTCCAGTTCTTGTCAACTGTGGCGTCTAACGAACAACGTTTCACCAGGAGGGGTTCTGGGAATAGCGAATAACTTCGCCATTTTGTACCATTTTTACATTCGCAAAATTGTAAAACAAAGCTGAAAGTTATACTTATATTC
This sequence comes from Ptiloglossa arizonensis, assembly GCF_051014685.1. Taxonomy (NCBI): domain Eukaryota; kingdom Metazoa; phylum Arthropoda; class Insecta; order Hymenoptera; family Colletidae; genus Ptiloglossa; species Ptiloglossa arizonensis. Next base: position 7,526,107 of record NC_135048.1, on the reverse strand, counting down.
CCCAAAAAAGATTACATTTTTCATTTAGTGACTACTTAGAAAAAAAATTCGCAAAATTTAACTATTTTTTAACGTCTCAGAGTGATGTCCCCTTAACACGTTCGCTACCACAATTCGAGGAAAGAGTCGCTTTCCATAGCCCTGCATTCAAATTTTCTTAATTTTACATAATTTGACATAAGTTTTCACATACACGTGTCATCAAAATATCGAAAGTAGATGGTTTAGTTGACTTCTATTGTACGTCACAGATGTGTGACGCCACAGACCAATTGACACATTTATGTGACATATCGGATGATGAGGATTTTATAAAATAGTAAGAAGACATCAAAGATGGAAACATTCGCAAAGTTATATTATTCTTACTTATATATTCTTATTTTTTTTTTTGAAACCGAGGGACTTAACGTACAATTGTATTATAAATACAATGTGTATGCTGCATTGTGTTTATGTTTACGTTTGCTGCAGAATAACTGACTTTGCTTATATGTAAAGTAAAAGGCATTTACGTCTTTTTTCAAAACTATAATTTTTAATCTGGCCGACACGAAATTTTCGGAACTACGGAATTATTTAAAATTTTATAGAGATATTCTGCATAGAGTATTCTAAAACGAAGCGTACGATTTTTTAAATATGTTAATTGTTTAATTTTTTATAAACGTTATAAACATTACTCGAGCAAAGATCAAACCGTATAATAAATTGCTCAATAATTTTTGTCGTTCTATAAGAAATGGAGCTATTAATGGGTTGTTCGGAAAGTCATTTCGTTTTTTTTTGGTGAAAATGAAACACGATTTTTTTACAGCGTATAAACATTTTATGAAATTATATATTCTCCATTTTGGAAAACGAAATCACTTTCCAAACCCAATAGTTCCTTCGTTTTATTTTTCTAAATTTTATTTTTCTAAAGATGATACTACTGTTCGATGAACACGTGTGAAGTTTCGTGTAAACCTTTCGACTCGTTCGTATATTTACAGTTGTACAACAGTTGAAGTGTCATAATATTTTTTTACAATGAAGAAAACGACAAAATTTATCGAACAATCTAGTACCACCAACAACAGAAAATACGTAGAGACAAACTACCTAAAAAAAAAATATCTATCGTAACACTCGTTACCAGGTGTAGTCCACCATTGTTTACACTGTGTATATAGAAGCATCAACGATGTAAGCAGATAAAAACTTCATCTATTTCTTTTGTTGAAAATTCAAATACAATCTCGGTGCTTGACACTGAGCCCTGGATAGAACTCATACATATGTGACGCATGGTAGCGAACGTGCAAAGAATGACTATACATACCTTTCTCACAGTACCGTCCTTGCCATCCAGTTTGACACCGACACGTGTACGGATACGGACTCTCGATCGGCGATGGCACGCATTGGGAGTCCTTTCTGCATCCGTGTCCCGCGCAGGGATCCGAAATTATAGTGTCAGGTACCGTGAGGACGATGTCTGTAATCGAACGTACTTGAATCAATCGTTTTCATCCTCGATTAAAATTCATCCTGGTGTTGAATACCATTTCGTTGCGTTCGAACTCTCTCGTATCTGTTTCAATCGCGATAATGGACAGGAGAAATGGTGGTTACCGGGTACTCACCGGAATGTTCGTGAGCCATGTTCTCTTGTTGCATAGGTTCCTCGTTGCTGCCACTATTCATCATTCCTTCTGGTTCGATGACGTCACGCGCCTCGTCAGCCTCTTCGTCGTTCGACATGCATCCAGGAGTCACACGGTGCATTTTTGCAGCGTTGCTGAAGTCTACTAACTTGTGATTGATCCACATCTCGGAGATGCAGCCTGAGATGGAATCAGAATCATCGATGTTCAGGTGTGACGCTTTCCAACGGAAAGACACTTTCCGGATTCGAATACGGAAACATTGTTTCGACAAACGCGTGACAATTGCTCAGGTTTCTTAAACACGAATCTGTTGCCCCGATTTTAACGTCAAAGCATCCGTTCCAAGTCTATTTCGATTTTTAAACGAATGACATTAAACACTAGATGAAATCTAGTAAATAAAACGGTAGAAATCATTAAATTCTAATTGAATTGGGAATTAACCCAAGAAACATCACAGATTCTTAGATATTAAATTCTAATTGACAAGATTTCGCTAACTAGGCATTTGGTCTAGCAAACGAATGAATCCAAGGAACATCACAGATTCTTAGACGTTAAATTGTAATTGACAAGATTTCGCTAGCTAGGCATTTGGTCTACCAAACGAATTACCCAAGAAACATCACAAATTCTTAGACGTTAAATTGTAATTGACAAGCTTTCGCCAACTAGGCATTTGGTCTACCAAACGAATTACCCAAGAAACATCACAGATTCTTAGACGTTAAATTGTAATTGACAAGATTTCGCTAGCTAGGCATTTGGTCTACCAACCGAATTAACTCAAGAAACGTCACAGATTCTTAAACGCATAGCAAGTAATAAAACAGTCGTTGAACCTGATTAGGTGTATTACCCGTTCTGGAGGTTACACAGTTCCGAGTGTCCCTTCTAATCTCGAAATCTGCGATGTCTATCGAGTGGTTGGCCCGAAACTTACCTTGGAAGCTCGTGGTGTTCCTCAAGTGGAACTCCGTGAATGCGATGTTGGCGACTTCCGGCGTGACGCCGGCGACGTACATCGGCGCGACAAGTTTCAGGTACTCCTTAGGACCCTCGTTAATAATGCTCCTAGCAGAACCACGGTCGACCCTCATCGTGAAGTTCTTCTTGATCGCCAAAAGCTCAGCCACATGGGGTTTGCCGTCGGCTACCATTTCGTAACTGTACATCGTCGAGGTTGGGTAGTTGCCCACGTCGTACGAGACACGGACACGGCCATTGAACAACTCGACCGCGATGTGGTCGCCGTTTTGCCCGTCGTAGAGGAGAACCCCGTTTTCCTGCATAGTCGTGAAGACGATGGTCACGTTCGCTTCTGGCCTCGTGCGTAGTGGCTCTAGCTCGACCAGCGAGCTGTTGTCCACGAAGCTCAAACTCGTCAGGTACTCGCATCGTTTTCCTTGGAATGGAGAGTTATTCGGTCAGCATCGACGATGTCCATTCATGATCTTAGGTCGTCTCGTAGGTTCGTGCCACGGTGTGTTCATACTTCGCGCGTTACGTTTCATGAACGCACAGTATGACTAAACTTACACGCTTCGGTTTAGTCCGTGTAGAAGTCATTCGAAAGCCACAGATCGCGAAGCGGTGAGAATATTGTATCTAATAACGGATCAAATAATGAACGAAACGCGTGTCCATTTTCGTCAGTTCGCGTTGTACGAGTTTCGAGAAGGGAATGCGGTAACGAGCGCAGCAGATAACGTTTGTGTCGTTTATGGGGAAGGTGTTTTAACGACTCGTACGTGCAGAAAGTGGTTTGGTCGATTTCGAAAAGGAAATTTTAATCCGGAAGATGAGCCACGAGACAGAATTCCTGATCTGGTGAACAAAACGAGGAGTTTGAGAGAAATGTCGCAAATGTTAAACACTTCGAAATCATGTCTACATAGACATTTGAAGAGAATGATGGCAAAGTTGGCATAGACATTTGTAGAGAATGATGCCTTGATCGTGCGACCTCTGAGATAACCCTTAGATTAAGATTATCGATTCCAGATACAGACCCCAAGTTCCACTGAACTGGATGAATAAAGCAGTCAGTCAATTACCAACTAAGCTCTGTGTCGAATCTTTGAGAGAGACTCTGTCCCAACGTCGTCAGTAGAGTTCTTTTTAAGAATTAAAGCTTCGATGTTCTAGTCTGAATGCACTGTGGTAGCATTCTCGACTAACAACAATAGATCCTAAGATACCAGGGTTAGGTCTGGGTTAGGTCACTAAGACACTAGGGTTCTCTTAGGAGTTATCTGCTGTGCACACACAGGAGTCAATATCCTTATTTATTTCCTGATACGAGGAATTTCCCCGTGACAATCGCGTGGTAATTTGCATATGGTTGCTCGCACGTAAAGAAAAGATATTAAAAGATATAGTAATTAGAGGGATTATTATGTGTACTTAAAACCCAAAGGAAACAAACTTGGATCGAAAGAGACAATACAATAGAACGAGTTGCAAAATCTGGTTTACATCCTCGCAATGTTTTTTCTATATAATGGGGCTACTAAGGAATTTTGTTCTTCGAGCTGCTTCTTCGACTTGTATTGTGTTCAGCTTGAAAAATTGAGAGAAAAAATTGCAGAAGAACGTACAAAACTTATAAAATCTGGTAATGTGATTCTTCGTCACGCCGGACTGCAGGTTACACGAAATGTGAAAAAAATGTACAGGAATTTGGTTGAGAAATTTTATTCCATCCACCTTATTCTACGGACATCGCACCATTGATCGTTACAACATTATTCAAGTGGCAAACATTTGACAATGTGAACGCGATAGAAAATGCTTTAGAAAAATATTTTTGTGACAAATCAAAGAAATGTTGTACTAATGGGATCGTGTTGTTGGCTCAAAAGTGGGAAGAAGTCGTGCAAAAAGGTTTTTTTGTAAGTTTCGTAGGTGAGATTAAAATATTACTTTCTATGGTAGAAAAATAAACGGTACGAACTTACGAGACGACTTAATATATCAAAACGATAACTTATTCTGGTATCTTTTTTTTCTATACTTGGTTTTAATTTTCCAGTGAATTGTACTTATCGATCCACATAATAGATTGTTCGATAAGTTTTGTCGTTCTGTTATTGAACAATAAGTTTACTGTTCAATGTATAAGTTTATCGTTCGATAAAACTTATCGAACAGTGCTACGTTGAACAGTAAACTTATTGTTCAATAACATTATCGTTCGAAAAACTTATCGAGCAGTGCTACATTGAACAGTAAACTTATTGTCCAATAACAGAAGAATATTTCAATAAAGACAAAATTTATCGAACAATCTAGTATAATACTGATAAACTGTTTTTAAGAAACAAGTGATTCGATCTTCCAACGAAGAATTCGCAAAATGTAACGAAACAATTGGTCTAATCACTTACCGGTGTAGCCGGGGTGGCACTGGCAAAGGTAGTCCGCGGCGGAAGCGGGAGCTGGTTGGAAGCATGCACCATGCTGACAGTCATGGTGAGCACATGGACTAGTCTGCGGATAGAGCATGGCTGTCGAGGGTGCAGCTTCGCAGTATCTCCCTGTGTATTCCGCCGCGCACTTACAAACGTAGTTGTTTATGCCGTCGATGCAAGTAGCACCGTTCTGAAAAATATTTCACTCGTATAAAAAAACGTTTGAATTCAGTCGCTATTTCATTCACACTTTCACGTCACGCAGTCAAGTGAGGACGTATAATTTAATAAAATGTTTGTACACTCTAAAAAAAATCGTGTTTCACCACTGCATAAAAATGGTTACTGTCCACGTATTCGAGAGACTGAGAGCACGTGCACCGTGAGACGTTTACTCGAAAGCAGAGACGTTTGCTCGCAGCTTTGTGTATTTCGATCGTAAAATTCGAAATTCTCAATGAGAAAAGAACGAGACGAGGAGGGTGATCAAATAGGTGAAATAATGGGGTGGGTGGATGATAGCTGTTCGGTGGCTTTGAGCGTGTTAAGCGCCATGTCAGTCATTCGTGAGTGACAGTATACTTTTCGTTCAAGCCGCGTCAGTCACTGTCGATTGACGATATACAATGAAAAAAATTATATTCTCCTATTAATGAATTGCAAATAATTGAAAGATTATAGAAGAATGTACCTAAATATTATTTGCCAACAAAAATTTCAACGAGTATTATTAAAACACGGTACACAAAAAATTGATTGTTCTTTACAGGTTTTACGGAGTGTCGTTACGTGTTTTGTCAACTTTCTGGTAATATCTCGTCTAAATTTTCGTTTAGGCCACAGTAAAAATTGGTTGTTCTTTACAGGTTTTACAGAGTGTCGTCACGTGTTTTGTCAACTTTCTGGTAATATCTCGTATAAATTTTCGTTTAGGCCACAGTCAAAATTAGTTGTTCTTTACAGGTTTTACAGAGTGTCGTCACGTGTTTTGTCAACTTTCTGGTAATATTTCGTATAAATTTTCGTTTAGGCCACAGTCAAAATTGGTTGTTCTTTACAGGTTTTACAGAGTATTATCACTTGGTTTGTCAACTTTCTGGTAATATCTCGTCTAAATTTTCGTTTAGGCCACAGTAATATAGATACAACGTTCTGTTATAGTATCGTGAGTTATGGAATAATAGGTTGCTCGATAAGTTTTGTCGTTCGATGAGAAATGGAGCTACGAAATTCGTCGTTTTATTTTTCTAAAGACGATGCCACTGTTCGATGAACACGTTGCGTAGTCTCATCTAGATCTATCCACTCGTTCGTATATTTACGGTTGTTCAAAGTTCAAGTGTCATAGTATTCTTTTACAATGGAAAAGACGACAAAACTTATCGAACAACCTAGTAAAGTTCGACCAATCTAGTAAACAACCTAGACAGCTTGAGTATGCAGGTGTATGTTTGTATAAGAGAGAGAAAGAGAGAGAGAGACTCAACGCAGAAGGTTGAATAATTAAATGGCGACCGAGGATCTCCTCTCGAGTTCAAAGGGTTAATTGTGCGATTTGTTAATGTTTTGGTGCTGCTACTACCTCATTCAATACACCTACATCCTAGAACATTATTCACCCTTATTCTATAATCACCGCCACCGATGAAATAAATTCCTAAACAATACCTGGCACATATGATTAACGCAGTCATCCAAGTTGGTGGAACAATTGAAGCCGGTGAAGCCGATTGGGCATTCGCAGCTGTAGTGGGTCCCGTGGTCGACGCATCGGCCTCCGTTTTCACAGGGGTCGTGCCCTTTTGTGCAAAAGGGTATCTTCTCCTCGCAGTACTCGCCCATGAATCCTGGGGCGCATTCGCATCTGTAGGCCTGTACGAGGTCGACGCAGGTGGCGTTATTTGCGCACTTGTTGTTCTCGCAGTCGTCGACGTTGTTCTCGCATCGAAGTCCCTTGTATCCGGGAGCGCAGTCGCAACTGTCACACACCGACTGATCGTCAATCGAGACATTGACCATGACCTTCGATCGCGGTGTATCCGCCAATCGATATTACCAAGCGCAACCAACGTATCCACGAGAGTGTTTTACGTTTTCACGAGAGAAATGATTGGCTCGTTCGGAAAGTCGTTTCGTTCTCCAAAATCGAGAATGTATAATCTGATAAAATGTTTGTACACTCTAAAAAAAATCGTGTTTTATTTTCACCAAAAAAAAAATGAAAAATGGAAAACAAACACAAAAACAAATGAAAAAAATGACTTTCTGAATAACCAATATAACGGGCCGAGTGAAAAGTTTTAAGCGTTTTTCGTTAGATGGCTTCAGCGAGCTATATCTCACGATGTATACGTTGCAGCTCGTCATTCTGTACAGTGACTTAAAGGCGACGTGACGCTTTAAAAAAGGTTCTGCGACAGTTTTGCGTTTGGTGGATCCAATTGTGTGTTAGAGCGCATCCAAAATGGAAGCAAAAAGAGAGAAAATTCGATACATTCTTCAGTACCACTAGCGAAAAAATTTGTGCTGTTTATGGACCAAATACAGTATCGAATGCAACAGCAAAGCGGTGGTTCCAACGCTTCCGTTCTGGTAATATGGACGTCGAAGATGAAACACCCTCTGATAGGCCAATCGTTGAAAATGTTAATAAAATCATGGAAATCGTCGAGTTAGACCGGCATGTGAGCACTTATTCCATTGTCCAGGAACTGAAGATCAGCCAGAAAATTGGGCATTTGGAACCATTTGCATAAGACCAGTCTCGAGAAGAAGCTCGATGTATGGCTGTCACACGAATTGACGCGAAAGAATCTTTTGGAGCAAATCGATGGCTGCGATTCTTCGCCGAATCGTAACGAAATTGATCGATTTTTGAAACGGATGGTGACTGGGGATGAAAAATGGGTGGCATACGAGAACAACGGGCGAAAAAGATGGTGGTCCAAGCGCGGTGAGCCGGTCCAAACGATCGCCAAGCCCGGATTAACGACCAAGAAGGTTTTACTGTGCGTTTGGTGGGATTGGAGGGGAATCCTCCACTATGACCTGCTCCCATCGGGCCAATCGCTCAATTCGGACCTGTACAGTCAACAACTGACCAGATTGAAGCAGCCGATCGACGAGAAACGTCCAGAATTAGCCAACAGAAAGTTGTTGTGTTCCATAAAGATAACGACAGGCCGCATACATCTTTAACGACTCGCCAGAAGCTCCGAGAGCTTGAATGGGAGGTTATATCGCACCCGAGGTATAGCTCAGACCTGTCTCCAACCGATTCTCATCTTTTCAAGCATTTGCAAAATTTTCTTCATGGTAAAAACCTGGCCTCTAGAGAGGCTCGTGAAAATGTGCTGGTCAAGTTTTTTATCAATAGGGACAAGGACTTGTTCGATCGTGGAGTTATTAAATTGCTCTCAAAATGGACGAAACTTATCGAACGAAACGGCGCATATTCGATCTAAATCCGAATATTCTAACTTCGTTAATTTCATCGTCGAAAGAGAAAAACGCTCAGAACTTTTCATTTCACCTAATATCTCGTTTGGAGATCCTACGACGAACTTGAATCGATTTACGAGCATACTGGCCGGAAGTGACCGCGAATCGGAATTCTTCGACAATCGATGTTACCTCGTCGATAGGTTGTTGCGTGTGGCTGCTACTCTTCGGGGCTCACGTGCAGGGGTCCCGTTTCATTTATTTACACAAGAGAGCACGGGTTTTCTACGTGCAATTTAGTGCTACTGAAACTACAATCTATACAGTCTACTTGTCAGAATACGTAAAAAATTTGTTCACCGAGTCGAGTTCTTCGATAAACGACGAGACGCACCTATGACATTTGGCGCGTAACTACTGGTCTACGATCAATTTACTTTTACTCAATCAGACCGGTTTAGTCGGCAATCCAAATTCCAATTTTCGTCAAGATCGATGCAGTGTGCTACGGTAGACACGCAAAGCTACTTCCTTATCGGTATTCAACTATACCGAGTACATTAATATTTCTCGTGCAGGTCTACTCGATTGTTGTCCAAAGCTACCGACTCGTGTCTCCCACGTATGGAAGATGAGATCAATCGATATCTACACTGAATGCACAGGATCAAACTCGTGACTTCGTGTCTGCACCGAGATTCTCATCCGAGTGTAATGCTCCGGTTACTCGATGAACAATTGCGAGAAACGCAATATTTTCGAGCGTGTGAAAAACTATTTCTTTCGCGTTTTCAGTGGGTAGCTCGGAGGACGATAAACGTGACGAGAACCTGTCGCAGACATCGCTACTACGGGCACCACTGAACGAGCAAATTAGAGGTCAGACCCGAACGAGCTGGCCAAAAGTCTACTTGGCAGCTGGCTGAGACGTTTGGTACCTGAATCTTCCTTCCTCCAGTACTTTGCAAGTTCCGGTGTTCCGGCAAGGATTTCCATAGCACGCGTCGATTTTATGTTCGCACCGGTCTCCATGATATCCTGGCGCGCACTTGCAACGGAACTTCCGGTCCGGAAGCGTCTCGCAAAATCCTCCATTCTGGCATGGCAAGGTGTAGCACAGGTCGCACTTGGCCAGGACTTCTGCTGGTTGTTGATTGGCTGCGCGGAAGAAAGGTCTACGATTAATGAGCAATTTTAGTACCCTATTGTGACGACGGGCCAAAAAACCATGAACTAAACAGACTGCGTCACGGGTCAGTGAGAAAATCAAAAACATCTGCACGTGCGGAGAATCGTGGCGATCGCGAGGCAACGTAGGCCAGTTGGCTGAGGTAACTTCTACGTGATTCTACGCGAGACTCGACGATCGAGATCCGAAACAGGATCGAAGTGTGAAGGATGGGAACGTAAGAGGAACTGAACCTTATCTTCTTAACCCTTTCCACTCGAGAGGCGATCCTCGATCGTCACTCGACTCGGTGTACTTTCTCCAATTTGATAATCATTGTTTGATTTGAAATTGATATTAAAATTCAATTTGTAGTCTTACAAAAATGGTATAACTCGAAAATGGTAAATGTCTTACTTTATGGTAAGATGTAAACATATGTATATGAAATGTTGAAATGAAAATGTTCCGTTTTAAATTAATTACACGATTCGAAGGGTTTCATCGAGATGCTAGTTTCTGGTAGGAGAAGAGCTTCGAGTGCAAAGGGTTCGGAAAACCATCGTGGTTTGGAATTGCAATAAAAATTCAATTACTCCTTTCTTGTAAGATGTAAACATATGTATATGAAATGTTGAAATGAAAATGTTCCGTTTTAAATTAATTACACGATGAAGAATTTCATCGAGGTGCTAGTTTCTGGGAATACGGAATAACTTCGCCATTTCGTACGATTTTTACTTTCCCAAAATTATAAAATGAAGTTGAAAGTTATATTTACATTCTCCGAAAAATTCTACATTTTTCATTTAGTAACTACATAGAAAAAAATTCGCAAAATTTACTCAGTTTGCAACGTCTCGAAGTGGTGTCCTCCCTTAAGGCGTACTTTATATATATCTCAAAAATGCCAATCGATGAGGAAAAAGAGGAACGTGTAAAATTGATCACATGTTTAGAATAGAAAAGGTCATAACGTTTTCGAAAAAACATGCTACAGAATTCAAAGTAAATTTCGTCATGAAAGCAGATGCAACCAGTCATTTTGACTGGTTTTGGTAAATCTACTGTTAATCACGTACACCTAGTTCGTCTTAATTCTATACGCGTGATCACGACACTGATAAACTGAACTGAAACTCGAACTGGACCGAACTGTGACGAACTCTGATCTAACTTCGTAGCACCGTACCACGTGTCGTTACAAGTAGTGGGAAAAGACCAAGACGAACGTAGAATAGAAAAGAATGGAAAACAGAAACGGAAAAGAAGGTGGAGAAAATTGCAGGAAAGCAGAGAAAGCGACTGGGTAGAAAAGCCTGGAAAATGCCACTCGTTCGTTGTTGCGCGAGTCCGGTCGCCACATGTTTGCGTTCAAGATTGCTCGGGAGCAAGACGAGTAATCGTAGAAATTAGAAAACAAAAAGTAGGGAACGTAAAATAACAGAATTACGAAAAAGTGAAAGTGTAGAAGAAAACAAAGAAACTATGATCCACTTTGACGTATTCCAGGTGTCCGTGACAAATCTGGGAACGACGAACCCTACCGATAAGATGAGGCATACACCCTCACTGGTGTGTCCCCTACGATGATAAACCTAAGATAAAGATTATCGATACCAGGTACAGATCCTAAGTTCCACTGAAACCCACGGTATCAATATGTATATAAGATCACCGTGCGATGAATGAAGTAATCAGTCAATTACCAACTGAACAATTATCTCTGAACTTCGTTCTAACGTCATCGAATAAATCTTCGTTGTTATCTTCGTTATTTTAAAACGTGCTACGGTTTCGTTTCAAAACTTATAAATCTCGTTACATTGATCCGAATGTATTGGATTGTTCGGAAAGTCATTTTTTTTATACACTCTAAATAAATCGTGTTTCATTTTCACCAAAAAAAAAAACGAAATGACTTTTCGAACAACCCAATATTTCGGTGACATTCTAAACTAGCACCAGTAGTGGACAATTTAACAACTTAATACAATACAATTTGTATTAAGAAACCACAGTTCTCTTAGAAATCATCTGCTTCTTGCTCATATAACGATTATCCTGATCACGGACCGGGACAATCTTATTTTTTATGTTATCTAAGGAATTTTCTCGTGACACTGACAACTTCTGATTTGAACACAATTTGTCCTTGTTTTTGGAGTTTTAATAAAATACTTCCAAAAAATGAAGATTTTTTTCATTCTAGCTGGAGACCTGGAACAAGGAAGCACTATGGTCAACTTCCTTACCTTTTGTTCAAACGAACCACTATTATGTAGGTATTCGATTATTTTGTGGTATAATACATCGATACACAACACGAAGATTCTTCTTCGAAGAGCACAGATACACATATCCTGTAAAGGATACTTTTTTTAGTATCTACCGAACGTGGAGTCTAAAGTCGTATTTGAAGATGAATATCTCGCATCTTTAGAATCAATTCGATGATCAATTCTCAACTAGTCCGTTGCTATGGCAAATCGAGCAAAAGTATACAACAATACTCGTAAGAGAGATTGTTTCGAAAGTCTAACAGCAGAGGAAACCCATTAGATTCTTAACAAAGTTCTACGAATCGGTTTTCGAAGATGTTAAACTACACCGAACTTTTGTTGTCGATTTTCTCTCCTTTCTCGAAAATGAACCACACGATAAAGTCGGCAACTAATCAACCTAGACGCGAAGTTACGGAAGAAAGTTCCTTAGAAGCGTCAAAGCGAATAAAAGTTATTTTCTAGCACGATAATGTCAGATCGCGTACAGCTGAAGCCACTGTCGAAACGAGGAGTTCATTCTCACCTTGCCTACTCTCCGGATGCTGCACCTTCGGACTATCACCTGTATAACTCGATGCAACACGTTTCGTAAGAGCAGCGTTTCAAATTGCACAATAAAGTGAAGAAACGAGTCGATAATTATTTCGCGGTTGTTTCACGCGTTCGAGAAGCCCGCAATTTTTTCTTCGTGGAATTCAGTTTCTATCGGAGGGACGGAAGAAAATCGTAGAATAATATTTCAAACGAGGAAAATATTGTAATTGCAACGTTACATGAATGAATGTATCGCAGAGGGAAAAATCCTCCGTTACAAGTTGACGATCTGGTATATCAGGTCTGGGTTAGGTGGTTAGGTAGTTAGGACATCCTGTAGAATGGAATTACGGTAGAGAATCTGATTGAACTGCTCGTGGAGCAATAGCTGAATTGCTGCAACTGGCCGTGGTTGTCGCGATCGCGATATCTGTCATGGAGATACATACTTTTGCATTGGAACGCGGTCGCAGGTGTTGTTAGGAGGGGTTTGTCCCTCATCGCTGGCGGCTCCATGCATCTGGCTATACCTGCCTCCAAGAAGTCCTTCTTCACCCACTCGGCCAACCATCGCATGCTGCAGTCACAGTAGAGCGGGTTGGACCCCAGAGCGCTATAAACACACCGGTTGGTGAATTATCGACAACTGCCGAGAATGCAGTGCGTTCGCTTCTGGAACGTGAGAGATACTTACAGGTGGGTTATAGATTTCAGATCCTCGAACGCGCCTTCAGGGATCACGGATATGTCGTTGCCGTGGAGAGACCTGGTGTGAAACGTAATTTTAAATGATCGAACGACGAGGGATTTTTGTTCGTTACTTTAACATTTTCGTTGCAAGATAGTATTATTGTATTACGGTTATTATCGTTGTTGGTATTGTATTGCAGTTATATTGCAATGTTTCAATAAAGATGTGGAAAATTATAGTTGCAGTAACATTATATTCATCTTACGTTAATATACTATGGAACTAACAATGAGAAACTTTTCTTTAGACACGTTGTCATTTTCGTTGCAAAATAGTATTATTGTATTACGGTTATTATCGTTGTTGGTATTGTATTGCAGTTATATTGCACTGTTTTAATAAAGTTGTGTAAAATTATAGTTGCAATAAGATTATATTCATCTTACGTTAATATACTATGGAACTAACAATGAGGAACTTTTCTTTAGACACATTGTCATTTTCGTTGCAAAATAGTATTATTGTATTACGGTTATTGTTGTTGTTGGTATTGTATTGTAATGTCAATATTGCAATGTTTCAATAAAGATGTGGAAAATTATAGTTGCAGTAACATTATATTCATCTTACGTTAATATACTATGGAACTAACAATGAGGAACTTTTCTTTAGACACGTTGTCATTTTCGTTGCAAAATAGTATTATTGTATTACGGTTATTGTCGTTGTTGGTATTGTATTGCAGCGTTTATATTGCACTGTTTTAATAAAGTTGTGTAAAATTATAGTTGCAGTAACATTATATTCATCTTAGGTTAATATACTATGGAACTAACAATGAGAAACTTTTCTTTAGACACGTTGTCATTTTCGTTGCAAAATAGTATTATTGTATTACGGTTATTATCGTTGTTGGTATTGTATTGCAGTTATATTGCACTGTTTTAATAAAGTTGTGTAAAATTATAGTTGCAATAAGATTATATTCATCTTACGTTAATATACTATGGAACTAACAATGAGGAACTTTTCTTTAGACACATTGTCATTTTCGTTGCAAAATAGTATTATTGTATTACGGTTATTGTTGTTGTTGGTATTGTATTGTAATGTCAATATTGCAATGTTTCAATAAAGATGTGGAAAATTATAGTTGCAGTAACATTATATTCATCTTACGTTAATATACTATGGAACTAACAATGAGGAACTTTTCTTTAGACACGTTGTCATTTTCGTTGCAAAATAGTATTATTGTATTACGGTTATTGTTGTTGTTGGTATTGTATTGTAATGTCAATATTGCAATGTTTCAATAAAGATGTGGAAAATTATAGTTGCAGTAACATTATATTCATCTTATGTTAATATACTATGGACCTAGGAATTTTTATTTAGACACGTTGTCATTTTCGTTGCAAAATAGTATTATAGTGTTAATATTGCACTGTTTCAATAAAGATGTGTAAAATTATAGTTGCATTAACATTATATTAATGCCACGTTAACATACTACTAATATCATAATTGATACATTATCTAATACCATGTTTATTATATTATAATAATTCCATATTGTAACGTCACTAGAAAATTAATATACGTACAGTCAACAAACTGTTGATATAGTATTAATAACATATATACACACACTGTTACACCGTTGTATTAAAACAGTATTGACATAATATTAATACAGTGTTAGCACAGTATGTCCTTTTAATCTTAATATAATACCGAGACAATATTTAGATAGTGCTAATATATATATATATATATATATATATATATATATATATATATATATATATCGTGTATTATTATTTGGAATAGTTTTTGCGTAGTATTAACATAATGTTAGTACATTATCAACGCAACGTTCGAATATATTTTGCATTTTTAAAATCCCGAACTTTTATTAAATTCAACCCGAACGATCCGCTCAAAAATTATTTCGTCATCTGCTTTGTGCTCGTACGAGTGATTTAATCGATAAATTAAAATACTTCGTTTATTGTGAATAATAATGGCTCAAATTGTCTCTATAAATAAAATTAATAACGCAAGCAGGGGAATAAACATTGATAACGTATCGTGAATCGTCGGGACCGATAAAACGGCATGTTTTCGCTCGTTAATTCGGGGCAGATTGTTTCTCCCTCATCACGGATTCCATTTATCCCATTATCAAATTTTAATGTATGTCCAATTATCAATTGTTCTTTTCTCGTACGTTCTGCATTCTCGAAGAACTAAAGTACACCGAAAGCTCTTGGTGTTTCGTTTAGAAACGGAAGTTTCGAAAGAGAAATGATCTCGTTTGTTCAAACCTTTCGCAGCGTTATTTCGAGTAATACTTTCTCCATTATTCATAAAGAACGTTGACTACGAAACAAAGATATAAATCTACGTATTGTTCGAAAAGAAAAGTAACGGATAATCGAAACTCACATTATTCTCAGCGATTTCAAGCCAGCAAGAGCGTTACGCTGAACACACTGGAGCTTGTTGTAGTTGATAATCCTGGAAAAATAACAATTCAAATTCAAGCTCTTGTAACATTATCGAGAACTACAACACGGTCAACAATGAATCGTAAATATCGTAGTATTCAATTGTACAAAATTTACTATAATTTTTCGTGTACATTCTGCTTCAACATTGTACAAACAAGTCCATAATAATGAATTCTCTGGTGAATCGCGAATCGCGTGGTATACATTTTTGAAAATTTTTTCTAAACTTGTACCGTTTTAAAATCGTCCAATGGATCTGTAATGGTTAAACCAACAGTGTGAATCGCAAACAGTATTTTCATGTATCGAAAATTTTCTACAATTTTTCTTTCCGTTTGTAAAACTTGTTCAACGAGTTCTCGAGAATGAAAGCATTCAATGGAGTCGAATCGAATCGAAGCGATGAAATTCAGATGAAAATACGACTCTATCGAGAAAATTGGAACGTCGACTTACAGGTGCGACAAGTTGGTGAGATTCTTGAAGGTGTCGTTCGACAGCATTCCGATCTGATTGTTGCTTAGATCCCTGAAAGCGAGAGAAAGCGGTTTTAGTTTTTTTTTTGTTTTTTTTTTTTTATAAATCTCCTCGGGGACGTAGTTGCGCGCGTATTTTATTTACAGTCTAGTGAGAATCCTCAGGTGGTTCAGCCTCTCCGGCTGGATCGTCTTGATTTCGTTCACGTCCAAATACAGCTCGGTGGTTTCCGGTGGAATCCCACGTGGAATCTCTGTAAGCTGAGACCTCGAACACCTCACCACTGACCCGGCGCAATTACATTGGGGTGGACAGTAATCGTCTCCTAGGCAACCCACGCTGTCGTCTGCGATTCGTAAAGTAGACGGTGGATCGTTAATCTCGGGATCAATTCGTAAGATCAAAAAGGAATATACGAAGACAAGATTTGGGTAGATTTCTGCTTTTGAATAACTGTGCTAAATTACTGATACAATTATTTGATGAAATATTTTACCAAATAATTGATAAAATTGTATTATCGAATATTTTACCAAATAATTGTGTCAATTATTTTACTAAATATTTGACCAATTAATTGTACCAATTATTTTACCAAATATTTTACCAAATAATTGTACTAATTATTTTACCAAATATTTTACCAAAGAATTGTGTCAATTATTTTACCAAATATTTTACCAAATAACTGATAAAATTGTATTACCGAATATTTTACCAAATAATCGTGTCAATTATTTTACTAAATATTTTACCAATTAATTGTACCAATTCTTTTACCAAATATTTTACCAAATAATTGTACTAATTATTCTACCAAATATTTTACAAAATAATTAATAAAATTATTTGATCAAATACTTTACCAAATAACTGATAAAATTATACTACCGAATATTTGACCAAAGAATTGTATCAATTATTTTACCAAATATTTTACCAAACAATTGTATAAATTATATTACCGAATATTTTACCAAATAATTGTATCAATTATTTTACCAAATATTTTACCAAATAATTAATAAAATTCTACCTTCGTCCAAGAAATATTGCTTTCGTTTAGATTCTTTCATTCGATGCTTAAAAAATATCGGCGATGAGATTAAGATTAATCTTTTCAGGGACAAATGCTTTTATTTGAAATATAATAAATGAAAATGAAACAGACATTGACGTATATCAATCCTGCGACGATGTTCCCGTTTCATTTTTGTATATTATTGCGAAATTTAATTACGAGTATTCGTTCACAATTTTAGCGGTTATTTTCCTGTTAGAATTTTTTAACTAATTTAAACTTTAAACGTATACATATGTGTATACGTTAATGTTCTTGGATAGATTAAATTAACAATTGTTTCAGGGAATGTACCCTCACCACTGATCTTAATGTAATAGGTTGTTCGATAAGTTTTGTCGTGCGATAAGAAATGAAGCTTCTTCGTTTTATTTTTCGAAAGATGGCACCACTGTTCGATGAACACGTGTGAAGTTTCATGCAGATTCGTCCACTCGTTCGTATATTTACAGTTGAAGTGTAATAGTATTTTTTTTTTACAATGAAAAACACAATAAAACTTATTGAACAAGCTAGTAGTTCACAATTGGTAATCGTCAATTTAATTTACGTTATTTCTCTCTTTCTTTTTTCAACGAAATAAGTAAGGATCGTACTGTTGCATTTGAACTCGTGATGAGGAATGTCCTTGATGATGGCGTCCTTCAATCGTGGTGGATCGTGACAGTGTCCAACCACGTCAGACATGTCGCGTTTTCTCAACCATCCGGCGAACCACGCGAGATGACAATTACAGGACAAAGGATTGCCTTGCATGTTGCTGAAAATGCGGGGCAATTTGTTAAACTGCCATTAATTATGCGCACGGAAGCAAGAAATATTTTAGCAAAGGGTATTAAGCAAGTTGGGGGTGAATGCGTTTTAACTAAAATAAATTTTAACTAGTCACGATTCGTACAATTCTTATATAATTCTAAACTGATTAAATATTATTTTTGTAATAATTATTAATCTAATAGTTGAGTAATTCTTATATATTGGAAGCAGTACTAGTTACTAGTCATTAATAATATGCTGGCTTCACTCTCATCAAACAACAATGATGTAGTACCTACCAACATGAACTCTTTGAAACTAACTAATTCAAACATTTATATATATATATTATTATAATATATGCAAATGAAATCATTAAATTGACACACTCTAGGATCTAACATCGATAAGTATCGTGTTACTACTGTCATAAGTAGCATTAATTGTCAATTACTACTTTATTTCATAAGTTACTGACAATTAACGTTACTTATGGCAGTAGTACCTATCAATGTTAGATTCTCGGGCTCGTTAATTTAATAATTTCATTTGCATCCATTTAAAGTAGTTTCCAGACATTTTAATTATAATTCACAGAATGTATTGATCGTTGTTGTTTGCAATAGTTAATGATTAAAAGCGTGTACAAAATGCACTGCCACTATATGATAATTATGTAGTATTTGTGTAGTATCGTATATATGTAAATTAGATACTTTCATTCACCTGTTATTAAAAACTTCTATAAATAATAATTAACGACAATTGTCGATTAATTTTGTTCGTAATAGTTAAATAGATAAAAGCATATGCAACTGTCGTTACGAGAGAATAATATAATAGTACAATACTCGTCAATTTTAGCTACCTAAATCCACCAATTTAATCATTTAATTCGCATCGATTTAGAAACTCTTATTGTTATCAATTGACAGTCAGTATTAATTGATGTTATTCATTATAACGAAGCAGGGAGTTAAATCTATATGCTATATTCACTATTGTCACATTAATAACAAGAGTCTGCGTTAACTTACTGAATATAATTTCATTCAAAGTAACTCCTATCGTGATAATTATCGATTATTTTTAAACAGTGTTACACATAAGAAACAAATAATTCAAAAATTTATAGAATATAATTTTTTCACAATGATAATTCATTTATATTAAAAAAAGATTACTGATTCAAAAAAAGTTCTACCAAAGAAATCAACAATTTGACCTATTACCAGTATTTATAATAATCGAATAACTGTGCAATATAATGTATCGTACCTAATAACAGTATGTCAAATCCATCGGATCGATAATCTCATTTATATAGATTCAAAAAAAGTTCTACCAAAGAAATCAATAATTAGACCTATTACCAGTATTTATAATAATCGAATAACTGTGCAATATAATGTATCGTACCTAATAACGGTATGTCAAATCCATCGGATCGATAATCTCATTTATATAGATTCAAAAAAAGTTCTACCAAAGAAATCAATAATTTGACCTATTACCAGTATTTATAATAATCGAATAACTGTATAATATAGTGTATCGTACCTAATAACAATATGTCAAGTGCATCTAATGGATAATCTTATTTATACCGACTTGAAAGGAATCAACAATTTTGCCTATTATCAGTATTTATAATAATCGAATAACTGTAAAATATAGTATACCGTAACCATGCACTAATAATAGTACGTCAAATGCATAGAATCGACAATCTCATTTGTATGTTGAACGATCATTATTTTTTGTCGTTCACCGATTCAAAAAAAGTTCTGCCAAAGAAATCAACAATTTTACCTATTACCAGTATTTATAATAATCGAATAACTGTACAATGTAGTATACCGTAACCATGCACTAATAATAGTACGTCAAATGCATAGAATCGACAATCTCATTTGTATGTTGAACGATCACTATTTTTTGTCGTTGACCGATTCAAAAAAAGCTCTGCCAAAGAAATCAACAATTTTGCCTATTATCAGTATTTGTAATGATCGAATAACTGTACAATATAGTATACCGTAAGCATGCATTAATAACAGTACGTATCAGTTCTTGGACCACTATCGTGCAATCATTTCGTTCGTACTAAAGAGAAACAATTTTGCCTCGAAGCCAGTAAAGGATCGATCGTTGCAAAAGCACTTACATGGTGCGTAAGTGCGTCAGTCCGTCGAACGCGCCCTGCATAACACAGGTAATAGCGTTCCCATGAAGGTTCCTGCGAAAACGAAGTTCGAAGAATATAGTCCCCAGTGATACCGTTTTATGAAGGGACGTAAAAGTTTCTACTCACAGAGTCTTAAGATTCGTCAAGCCGGTGAACATCTTGTTGTGAACTTCCCTCAGCCTGTTCTCCGCCAAGATTCTGCGAAACGAGGAGTCGTTATTTCCACGGGACAAGGATGCCCCGGATATAAAGTTTCGAAATTATTAGAAGAAAAGAAAAAAGAAACGACCCCCCACGCTTTGGAGGTGTTCACGCATCGTTGGGAATCGCGAATCTTGCGCATCGTTGCATCGTTAAATCGATGGAAAAATCACGGGGAATTATTGTTGTTTAACGTGGAATGCGCGAAATTTTCAACGAACCATTTCGCGGAACGAATACGAAATATCGAATATTTCGAAACAGTGAGAAAGTTGAAAAAACACATTGAATTGTCGATGAATATTATTTTCAATGATAACGGTGCACCGATCAAAATTATGTCGAACTTTGTCGAAACTTTTCACACGATCGACATTAAATTTTCGTATTAGGTAAACTCCGAACCCGATGAAAATTACTGTTCTTCGACTTGTTTTTCCTCGGTAATATCGATATTTCAGATCGGCTTCCGCACTCGTGTGCACTAAAATACACACAAGCTACAGGCATTCTCCACCCCTCGGGCTATCTAATTAATCGACCCATTGTCCCGTTAATTGCCTTTGAAAATTAAATCCTATTCTGCTTCGTTAAAGCTCGTTTCAAAGTCCCGATCGAGTTAGGCACAAATAACGCAAGTAATCTCGACACTCCGAACACGCCTCGGCGGGAAATGTTTCATTAAAAACGATCAACAATTCCCTCGTAAGTGGAGTTGTTCTCTAAACTAATTAAAAAATAAAAGAGAAGGAAACACACATCCTATCTGGAAATTCTCAAGTACGATAAATGAACTTCCCTGCTCGATGTACGCAAACTCACTCTTTTCTCGATATTTCATCCATGAAATTCTAATATTGAAACATCACAGAAATTAAACGTTCAAAAATTATTAAACCGATTAAAAAAATAAACGAGAATGAAACACACGTCCTATCTGAAAGTCCTCGAGTGCAATAAGTAAATTTTCCTGTTCGATGTACGCAAACTCACTCTTCTCTCGATATTTCATCGATGAAATTCTAATATTGAAATATCACATAAATTAAACGTTAAAAAATTATTAAACCGATTAAAAAATAAACGAGAAAGAAACACACATCCTATCTGGAAATTCTCAAGTACGATAAGTGAACTTCCCTGCTCGATGTACGCAAACTCACTCTTCTCTCGATATTTCATCGATGAAATTCGAATATTGAAATATCACATAAATTAAACGTTGAAAAATTATTACGAGAGATCAATCGATTCACGATATCGTTATACAACGCACTGTAATCGATTGGATCGCGTTTCTCGCGATTAAACGTACACGATCAAACCGAGTCACGCGTTCGTCAACGCGTTCAGACAACGAGAAGCTAGGAAAAACATCACGTGATCGTGGGATCAGTTTTAAAAGACTTACAGATCGGTAAGCTTGTGCGCCCCTACGAAAGCCGAGGCCTCGATGCGTGAGATTTTGTTCTTCCTGAGGTCCAAATGTTGCAACTCCGGCAGCTTCTCGAACAGGACCTTCACTTTGATCTTATCCAGTTCATTGTTGGCCAACAACCTGGACCCAGGGACAAAGAAAAGCCGGTGGACGTGAAAGTTAGAGTCCATTGTCAGTGTCTGATACGGTGAGCAATTAATCGCGCTCCGGGGTGTCGATTCATTAAACGAGTTCGAATAATTTATTTCAAATAATAGCTCGACGTTCATCGCGCCTAATTCCCCTCGGGCCAGCTTTTAATCAGATAATTATCTTGTCGACCGATTGAATTAATTCTCTCGCGCGAAGGAAACGAGAGCCCCGAACGCCATTCATCCGAATCGATCGTTCCTTTTTATCTTCCTTTTTATCCGTTCTGATTGGATAAAGTCTGGTTCGAAGGTGAAACAATGCGCGATAGTTAGGAGACCGGGTCACCGATATCTCGGTGTGTATCGGTTAGTTTGACATAGTGTATCGATCGTTCGGTATATCGGTTTGCCTGTGTAGTATATCAATTGACGCATAGTCAGTATTTTTACGTTGTCACAAAGTTTCCACTAGTTGTTACCAGTGATTGGTGCGTAGCAGTCACCAGTGAACTAGTGACGTTGTTACGAAGTGATCAATGAAATGTACTCACAATGTAGATGTGTAGATTGGTAGCTCTTCCGGTATCGAGGTTAGCTTGTTGTTAGAGCAGTCGACCGTTGCACCGTTGCAAGTGCACGGAGCTGGACACTCACCAGGTAAGATGCATTCGCCGGCTCTCTTCGTTAAGAGCTCCTCATCGCCTACGAATAAACAATTGGGTATATTCTACTTCAAACAATTCCGTCTGATCCGCCTTTCCTTCTCAGGACCGAAAACAATCTGTTCTAGGACGAATCGGTGATTAAAACGATTAAAAGGAACAATTTCTCGATTAACTGACATGTCTAGAACTGACAAAGTCTAAATTGACTTTTCGAGTCAATGCGGGCACTGTTGGGCTTCTTGGTGTTGGTGGTTGAGTATTATTCTTATTTGGCGAATTTTCTACGAGAGATTTCATTTCGAACGATATCTTTCACGTTCGTTGGAATTAAAAACATATCTCGATGTTATTAATATTTCCGATTGTTTGCTATTTCGTCTCGATAATGATCGATGACGATCGATGCGTACGACAGGGATGAAAAATCGAGTACGATTTTAATCCAATTTTTTCACCGAATTTTTAACCTACATTTTTTTCACGACAACTGTGTGTCTGCGAAAAACAATTTGCTCTGTGCAATGTCATCGTTGAGATATTGTGCAATTTTCATGGAAATTACTTCCCTCGTACTGTGTAAAATACTGGACGTATTTCGGACGAATGCAGTCCGAGCGCAGTTATTCTATTTTTTTTTTCTTCCTTTTGTTTAGGGAAATTTAATAACATACAGTACCGTGCAGTTGTAACTGCAAATAAAAGGGAAGTAGGTAAAAGTTATTCCACACAGTCTGTGTTCTCCGTAGAACTACCTATTCGTGAAATGTACAATGCAACTTATGGAATAATTATTTTGAGGTTAACTTTCGATTACGACTGCCGTCGTAACGTAAAAACAATGCGAAAAAATACAGTATTCTGTATAATCTAAATAATCTGCTTTAGTTTTTGTTCTATGAAAAAACTTTTCTGGACAAACTTGTATCGTTTCAAGGGCTTTATGCAACCATGGAAAAATTTTCTTTTCAATATCATATCTTTACGAGATTTCAAGATCATCAATATTTTTTATATCTACATCTTTTCTCTTATGTTTGTAAAGCATAAAAAGACAAATTCAACGACGAATGTTTAGTGGTCGTTGAATTGGTCGATGGGAAACTGTAGAGCACTTTCTCGTTTTCCTAATATTACATCGTTAAATTTTTATTCACGGGGTAAATTAAAAAATATTTTTTATCATGGAAAACCTGCAACATCGGTCGATACGTGGGAAAGAATTTCAGCTGTTCGACGCGATAACATTGCAGGAATGAGATAATGTGCACGAAAAATTAATTGCAAGATTTCAAGTATACATCGAACTCAACGGCCACCATTTTGAGCACTCGTAGTCTTAAGAATTGCAAATGGAGTGTAAAAGTAAGTATTCATACGTACAGATACGAATGAGTAATTGAACTTGTCGCGTGAATGTTTAGAAAAATTGAAATATCATCCGATGCAAATATCTCGAGAATAAATGCTAGAAACGATATGGTTATTACGATCGTTGAATTTGTTTTTGTTTTTTAATGCTTTACAAGAATAGGGACAAAAAATATAAAGTACCGATTAAAGAAGTATCGATCACCTAAAAGTCTCTTTTAAGAAAAGGGTCATTGAGAAAAAAATCATCTTTTCGTGCTCACGCGTAGACCTTGAAACGGTGTAATTTTGCAAAAGATTGTTTCGAAAGATTTTTGAAAAACAATGTAGAAGATAGGCGATTCCATTTGTTAAAGACACTCTGTATAAAAGGTACATTGAGAAAAAATCATCTTTCAGTGTTCACACGTAGATTTTGAAACGGTGTAATTTAGCTCTGAAGAGTTTCTTGAAGAACAAAATAAAAGATATTTAGATGATTGCATTTATCGGAAACTTTTCTCAAAAGTTTTTCGAAAAGCAAGGTGGAAGATATTTAGGTGACTCCATTTATCAGAGACACTCTGTGTTACGTCAACGGCTCCAAACTTTGGCAAACTCGTGGAGGCAGTGTGAAGCTTCGGGATTCAACGAATCGGAACACGTAGCCGAAAGCTAACAGTCCCCGGAGAAGAATTAGCGACACGTCGATAGTTATCAACGTTCACGAACTTGATCGCCTGTTACTGTACGTTTCGTCTGACGCGAACTAAATGCACAATAGAGGCATCCTAGTGTCCGCTCCCGAGAAGAATTATTATCGCGTGGCCGTGGTGTCCGTGTCTAGATATCTGCGGAACGTAGTACTACGTTATCGATCGCGATAGCATTACGATCGGTGGTAATCGGGTGACCCGGTGTCGATCGTGACGGTGAAAATCGCGAGGGCACGAAGCTCACGGAGAAAGTGGCTACGGGTACGTGGTACGCTCGTCTTATTAAACGTTGAACGCAAATTACCGATATAATTACGTACGTGTATCGCGACGGACAATTTGTAACGCGGCGTATAATGCGATGATAAATCACCTGCTCGCCCGTACTCATACATAAACATATTCACCTCGCGGAGCACATGACATTCAACACTCAATTAACGTGCGAGAGAGCGCGCGTTATTGCGCCGATGCTTAATTTAATGATATCGCCGCTACTACTGTTCATTATCAAAATTTATCGTCGTGGCATTAACATGGTAACCCGGTGCGCGTGATCACGCCGCCCGACGCTCTTCGACTTCGATTAATCAACGTGTTCGCGACCGCGAGGGATTTTTAAGCGGGTTTATCTGGCAGCTATCCGAGGATCGGTTTCGAGAGGGCAACGTTAAGTTTTATGGGATATCGTAGACCCGAGTGTACTCAGCGGTTTCTAGCCTAGGTATGGAAAGCTACGGCCAAGAGGGGTCGAGGGATACTTCTAAACCTGTAACCTGACGAGGAACGCCTCTTAAAATGAACCTACAGTTGGTAATTTCGATATTTGGCGACTGGGTGTAATTCTTCGAAGGAATAGTAGAAGGAACGTGCTTGTGATTTCCCATTTAAAGGGAAAAGTATATACACTATGTGTGTATATAATATATATAGTGTATGTAGTAGTATATATTGCATATATAGTGTATATATGTATATATGTAGTATATATGTAGTATATATAGTATATGTAGTATATATATATATATATATATATATATATACTATATGAAGTATATAGTGTGTGTATGTACTATTAAATAGCCACATATTAGGTCTATACTGATTCGTAACGATTAACTCATTCGCCATGTGAAGACCCTCGATATACCGATGTTCGAACATAATTTGTATATGGAAATCATTCCTTTGCCGATACTCGAGTGCATTGTTTCCACGGTTCTTAATTTTAAGGTTATCTTTATGCGTTTAAAATTGTCAATTCCTTTTGTCGAATGCTTTTCGTATAACATATATGCAGTAAAACCTTGATATTTGTACATGGACCCCGTTTGTCGTATTGTTCCGACTAGTGGAAGAAATAGTCACTCAACAACAAGCATCGTGATGGTTAGTTACCGACTGTTGCGACATCTCTATCGTTCACCGCTAGATGGCTGGTCAACCGATCTCTTTCTCGCAAGATCTCGATCAGCCACTGACAGGCTCTTATAGACCATAGACTTACACACGTTTTTATATTTAATTGGTTATCGAATATCTCGAGGCAGAAGAGATTGTTTACTATAAATGGGATAAAGAAAGGAATAACTGGGCAAAAATTAACTCGAAACTGTAAACATTCTCCTTAATCCAGGATATCAATCTTCTTCTCCTTGTAACAGAGATGGTAGCGTTACTGACGAGTCCACTGAAGGAACTATCAAACGATAAACTTTCTAGAAAATGCTACTATATAGTGGCATACATAAGAACCAAATTCCATATTGATCCTCTATTGCATAAATTCGATTTAATTTTTCAATAATGAATTTACTCTTTCGTTGTTCACGTATCCACGAATCAATCAATGTTCCAACCAAACGATAAATGGTCGTACATATCACCGATATCGATAACTAATCGAGTTCGAGACGAGGCCTGCAGTTCGTGCCTTATCGACCAGTCCATCGATCAACTACGGAGTAAATTTTGATCTTTACATCCTGACAGTAGTCAAAATAAATATTAACAGTCGCGTAGTATCATTATTAAACTAGAATACAACCCGTAAGATATACCTGGTAAACATTGTCACCTGAAATTCTCTAAATTGTGCGGGTTACTTTCGAAGAAAGTGTACCGGGCCTGTATATCAATCTCTTACTCAATCCCCGAGAGTCCCGAACTCGGAAAGCTCCGAATTCTCTGCGTCAGGAGTCCAGAAGAAACTAAAGAAACGTCGTTCACCGTTGCTTCTACATCCTCTCCGGTGCACACCTCTCAGAAGTTTTGCGTAAATTTTTCTCTCAGAGGGCGTTTGAGACGAAAGTTGCGGAAAGTTGGCCGCAAGTTTTACGCGGCGCCGGCGTAAGTTCTCGTTTGCGGAAATGCGGCGTAACGATAATGTGCGGCTACAGAGGCACATACGTGCCAGCGAAGTGTTTATTTTCCAGTGTCATTTACTCCGTAGAAGTTGGCGTGCACGGAACCAGCTGCTGGAGGTGGATGCGATTATATTCCGCGCGGG
Source organism: Ptiloglossa arizonensis (assembly GCF_051014685.1). Classification (NCBI taxonomy): domain Eukaryota; kingdom Metazoa; phylum Arthropoda; class Insecta; order Hymenoptera; family Colletidae; genus Ptiloglossa; species Ptiloglossa arizonensis. Next base: position 7,498,898 of record NC_135048.1, on the reverse strand, counting down.
CGAGTGCAATTAGGTGAAATATACAACCGTGGAAAAGAAAAGCGTAAAGTTTTGCCGTTGTTATTCTTGTACGCTGCGTTGGCTGCACGCTCTGTCCCGATGCTCGTCAAGCATCTCTTCGGTATTTATTTCCGTACGGTGGATCTTTCGATTCTCTTAAACGGGCTCGCGTGAAACGGACGCTTGTATCAGGTCAGCACCACGAGTCCGTGCGATTTTATGTTATTGTTTTCGTTACGAGACCGTATTCTTTGTACAGGGAGTGCCATTCATCGCGAGCACTTTAGGTACCACTGTGGCTACTGAAAATGTCCAGGGGGAAGTATCGTTCGCGTTGTTCCAATCATTTTCAATTGTCATCGATATCTTTTCGTATGGTAATAGATTGTTTCATAAGTTTTGTCGTTCGATAGAACTTATTGAACAGTACTTTTGAATGTAGTACTGTTGAATGTAGTACTGTTCAATGTGGTACTATTCAATGCAGTACTGTCCAATGTACTACTGTTCAATGTAATACTCTTCAATGTAGTACTGTTCAATGTGGTACTGTTCAAAGTGGTACTGTTGAATGTAGTACTGTTCAATACAGTACTGTCCAATGTGGTACTGTTCAATGTAGTACTCTTCAATGTAGTACTCTTCAATGTAGTACTGTTCAATGTGGTACTATTCAATGCAGTACTGTCCAATGCAGTACTGTCCAATGTACTACTGTTCAATGTAGTACTCTTCAATGTAGTACTGTTCAAAGTGGTACTGTTGAATATAGTACTGTTCAATACAGTACTGTCCAATGTGGTACTGTTCAATGTAGTACTCTTCAATGTAGTACTGTTCAATGTAATACTGTTCAACGTAGTACTCTTCAATGTAGTACTGTTCAATGTAGTACTGTTCAACGTAGTACTCTTCAATGTAGTACTGTTCAATGTAGTACTCTTCAATGTAGTACTCTTCAATGTAGTACTCTTCAATGTAGTACTCTTCAATGTAGTACTGTTCAATGTAGTACTGTTCAACGTAGTACTCTTCAATGTAGTACTGTTCAATGTAGTACTCTTCAATGTAGTACTGTTCAATGTAATACTGTTCAACGTAGTACTCTTCAATGTAGTACTGTTCAATGTAGTACTGTTCAACGTAGTACTCTTCAATGTAGTACTGTTCAATGTGGTACTGTTCAATGCAATACTATCCAATGTAGTACTGTTCAATGTCCTACTGTTCAATGTAGTACTGTTCAATGTAGTACTGTTCAATGTGGGTCTGTTCAATGCAATACAGTTCATTTATTTCATACAGTTCATGTTTATGAACTATTGTTTCATTATTTTATAGTTCATGTTATAATTCATGTTATAGTTCATTTATTTGTCGTACGAGGATGAATGAAAGAAACTATAAAATTGCACGTACGAAAGTTAAAGGACTTTTTGAATCTGTGTCATGTGTGATAAAACAATTTCGATTGCTTCACTAACAATAACACCAACAGGATTGAGCAGGACGCAATTGAAAATTATTCGATACATTGAAATATGAGCATGAATTTATGAGCCGACTCAATAATTTTGGACAGAGAGAAGGATCATACATAATGATACTATATATTATGTATCGAGATCAATTTCACTATAATAACTTGACACATGAAAAATCAAATACGCGAAATATTTTAACAACCTGGCACCAAGAAGACTAAACAATAGCCCATAATAATGTTTAATCACCAATTTGTTTCTTAAAATATTGCGGATGAAGCTTTTGCAATAAACTATGTAAACAAATATTTTCGGTAGATTTCTTTTTTCAGCGTTTTCACTCGAATTTGCTTATTTCGAAATACTCAAGGTTTTATTTCAATCGATTCAAAAATATCAAGAACAAATTTGTATATACGTTTTCTGTTTCCTTGCGACTTCAGAAGCTGTAAATTTATTCTGAGATCATATTCAAAAGCATTACAAAATATACAATTCCAAAATATAAATATATTTGTAACTCAGTTCGATAATTTCCAATAATTAATTTATAGAATCATCGAAAGATTTTAACAGTTAATCATTTCAATGTAAATAAATCGCATAGGTTTATCTTGGAAACTTTCGTACAATTTTTGTTCAAAATTGGGGTCACAGCGCTCATAAAAAAAAAAAAAGAAAAAACCGGCGCAAGTCGTGATTCATCCGCAATCTTTTAAGTCGTATACACCGAGTGTCCTTTACATTCGTACACATAAAAAAAAAAAGTAATTTATACAAAAAGATTACGGAATACGTTCATGGACTACCGACCTGTGTTCGTGTTCCGGCGGAGCGTTTACAGGAGAAAATATCGGAAAAATCGAGTCGTGCTTACCCTTACATTTGAACTTGTCGTCCCGCATCGAATCGATCCTCCGCTTCTGCACCCTCTTCGGAGACTCGCACTTAGCCCCCATCGTCTCGATGGGGTGCGCGTCAAGGTACGCGCTCAGCCATCGTAGATTGCAATCGCAGATGAACGGATTCCTTGCCAAATGTCTGCAAGAAACCGAGGAATGTCTCTGTCAAGCCGGTGTACACGAGGTTCCGCGGTGTGCGACAATCTTTTATCCGTGGTATACGGGGATTCATTTGTGGAACCCTTTCACAGTTTGAAACGGGGCGTCATAGGAGGACATACCTTAGGAAAACATCTCAGAGCGTTGTCTTTGCGATGTCGAAAGATAAAGTATGGGGGACGTTTGAATAACTTTAAGGGGGGACACCAACCCGACGGGCCAGAAAATCGAATCTCTTTTTCGTATTTTATTTCAAGTTCGAAACGCGTGGGACGTTACGTAAAAAGGATATTTAGAAATGAAAAACATCGAACGAAGTTGCAGCGATAAATAAATTTCTTTCACGTTTCTCTCGAAACTATATTTTCCAAACTGATCGACACGTATCTCCCGAACTACACACGAGATTTAGTTCAAATTTTACAGAGATATTCTGCATAGATTATTCTACAATGTTGTATATGATTTTTTCAATATGTTAATTATTTAACTTTTCATAAAGGTTTAAAGTCGTTTTCTTTCGGATAGAAACGATTGCTTTTTCTTCAAACTTCGATTATTTTTACAATTATTGAAATTTTCGAAAAATCGTACGATATATTTTAGATAATAATCTCTAGTTTATGAATCGATAGCATTTCTTTATTTCAAATCTCGTAGTTCTTGTTAACTGTAGCGGTCAACGAACAATGTTTCAGCAGAAGGAGTTCTGAGAATAGCGAACAATTTCGCCATTTTGTACGATTTTTACTTTCGCAAAATTGTAAAACGAAGCTGAAAGTTATATTTATATTCTCCGGAAAAGACTATGTTTTTCATCGAGTAACTACTTAGAAAAAAAATTCGCAAAATTTATCAATTTTTTGACGTCTGGTAGTGGTGTCTCCCCTTAAATAAATATGTATTTGTAAGAAACATTTTCGAAATTTTATCGAATTTTCATATTTTATATACGTCTAAGAGAATTTTTCCGAGTTCTGCAACATTGATCAATTTCTTAATTCTTACAATGTTCGAATAAAATAAATTTCAACTGTCGACTTAAAGAGTTCAATCGTGACAGAGTGAAATTTTGATTCGTCAACGTTTCTCGAATTTTCTCGACCCACACTGCAGATTCAGTTTCAAATCGTTATATCGCAGAAAAAACCTTGATATTTACTTCGGACGAAATAATAAACAGGAAGTAATAATATACAGTAATAATACATAGTAATAATACACAAGAATTTGTAATTAAATATAACGAAACGACACGATCGATGTCGAGAGCTTCTAAAAATCGTTTCGTTCGTTCGATTTTAGAATATAAATGAATGAACGTCGAATCAAGGAATAAGTGGATTGGAATTCTCGGAAAATTTCGAAACAATCGATAAAATGAATGGTTATACGCTTTTGCAATTAGAGCCTGCAGCGGGAAAGGTTCGAAATGTCATGGTGATTTGTATAAATTAATGGTTGAACGATGGAATACAAACAGCGTGTGAATGCTTCGCAGGTTGGCAAAAGTTCCATTGGCCAGGGATCTGATGTTGTTATTGTACAAGGACAGCAATGTCAAGCTGGTCAGATCTCGAAACAGATCGGTTCGGATACAGGATATCTTGTTGGCGTTCAGTAATCTGAAAAGTTCATTTTGTCGCGTCAATTTACACCATTTGTAATACCCTGGATATTATCGCAAAGATTCTGAGAGAGTAAAACTACCTGTAATTCAGAGTCTCAAGTAGGATAGAGTGTACAGTTTTAAACGTAGAACACAGGATGAAAAATTCAGGTCATACACAGTATCGAATACAGATCGTAGATTATACAGTATAGAGTATAAAGAATAGAATACCGTATGTATAATACAGATTACAGAATAGAGCATATAAAACACAGACTTTAGAGTATAAACGATAGATAAAGTGGCAGAGTATAGAGTAGTGTAGTGTACATGTAGACTGTAAAATGTAGAGTATAGAATTAGAGAATATAAAACGTGGATTGTTGAGTACACGTATAAGAATAGAAGAGTATAAAGAATAGAAGATTGTATATGTAATACAGACTACAGTATAGAGCATATAAAACACAGATTATAGACTATAAACGATAGACAAAGTGACAGAGTATAGAGTAGTATAGTGTACATGTAGACTGTAAAATGTAGAGTATAGAATTAGAGAATATAAAACGTGGATTGTTGAGTATACGTATAAGAATAGAAGAGTATGAAGAATAGAAGATTGTATATGTAATACAGACTACAGTATAGAGCATATAAAACACAGACTATAGAGTATAAACGATAGATAAAGTGACAGAGTATAGAGTAGTGTAGTGTACATGTAGACTGTAAAATGTGGAGTATAGAACTAGAGAATATAAAACGTAGATTGTTGAGTATGGGAACTATAACTTTTTTGTATTTTACGCACAAATCAAAATCTATATATTTTTGAGCGCAGAGAATTGTTATTATTTTTCGAAAATTGTTTTCGAAAGATATATAAATAATGATTATACGTAATACTTCGAGAAAGCAATTTCACACACTATAAGATTAATTTCTTTAGTAATTTCTCTTCGTATTGAATAATTTAAAATTACATCTATGTTACGTAATACCATAAAGGAAGGAACCGTATCGTAAAATGTTTGTTTCGAATTATTATTACTATTCAGTGTAATAAATAATTTTCTCGAAAAATCTTTCCATTCACTTACAGCAACTGCAAGTTGGTCAAGCCTTGGAACAAACCGCTTGGCAGTTCGGTGATTTTGTTTCCATAGAGTACACTGTAATTAAAAAACATCCCGATCACAATTTTAAGAAATCGTTACAGAGCATTTGAAATATTATACGTACAGTGATTCGAGAGATTTCAAGCCGTGGAACGCGTCGGCTGCCACTTTTTTAATTTTATTCTGGTTGAGATCACTGTCAAAGAATACATAGGAATTAAAAAATATCAAACATCTATGTATACATTGTGTAACAAAATAAATTGTGTATATAAACAATACACGTACGCGCGTAAAAAAAAAATATATATATATATATATATATATATATATATGTGTGCATATAAAAAACGGGAATTGGATCAATCATGAATGTCACTCACATTCTACGTAGTTTTCTGTACGGAGAGAAAGCCTTAGGCGGGATTTCCGTTATGTTGTTCTGTTCCAGACGTCTGTGAACGATTCGTAAGAGACAGAATAAGTTAACAAAGTTCTATACTCGGGATGGTTTAATTTCACCGCGTAAAAGTTGCTACGAGAAACAGGGAAAGTCTCGTCAATATCGATTAATTGAAATAATACAATTTTTACAAGCGATTGTACGAACTGATAAACCGAGAGGTCCAAAACACTTGGAACGTGTAAACTTCGTTAACATCGATTAATTGAAGTAATATCATTTTTACAAGCGATTGTACGAACTGATAAACCGAGAGATCCAAGACACTTGAAATTAAATAGAATATGATGTAAAAATGTTTTCGACAACCATGAACTTCTATAAATTAGTAAAAAATTGATTACAATTGATTAGTTAATTGATTACAATTGACAAATTAGTACAAAATTGGTTACAAAAGATTGTTTGCAAACTTGGGTGAATTAAATATATAAATTGGATTAAATATAAATTTTAAAACAAAAAGCTGAATGGCTTCGTTAGAGCACCTTAACCGACTTTTGCCCCATTCTGTGCAGCTTCTTATAATTAATTTCTCCACGGAAGGACTGTTTGAACAAACTTTTACTACAAACTTTCGAAGTTCGTTCGATCCAATTTCATAATTAGTGCGGACTAATAAAAAAAACTTTCCCTTTAAAATCAATCCGACGCTTTGACTTCTTCAACTCGGGTTTAATCGTGACTTCAATTTTTGTGTAACTTTCTCTAACTCTCGATTTTATTTTCCATCCTATTAGAATTTCAGCTACGATTCGAAAATGTTACGATTGAAAAATTCATTTCCTGAACAGTTTCGAACAAATTTGGCACAGTTTGCCCAGGTTGGTTAACGGAGTTTGACGTTTCAATCGTTTCGACTCTGGTCCCACGTAACAGAAGGAACATTTGGCAACTCTACGCGGATTGTAGGATGAAATTGCGTTTACGAACAGCTCGTTCGTGTCCTCGGGAAGGTGGGTGGGCACTTTCGTCAAAGAATTTCCCCTGCAGTCGACGATACCATCAGCGCATCTACAGGGATGCGGGCACTGCGGTTCCGCGCTGCATTCTGATCCTGTGCGCTCAACCAGCCCCGAACACTTGAATTCGTGCTCCTGTGTGCAAAAGGGATCCCAAGAACTTTTAGCAACGGAAGTAGCGGTTTAAAACTTTCCAAAACGAAGTGTGTCACTCGGTCCGACTACTGGGTGTAAAAATATCGGTGTCGTTCCAGAGTTTCGAAATCAGTTCTCACATTGTGTCGATTATACATTTGCGAAATAATTTCTATCGTAAGAATACCAATGTTACGGAGAATTTTCAAATTTTCTTGGAAAAATACAGCGATAGCTTAGAAATCCGTAAAATAATCAAATTGCCGAACCGTTGGTAAAATAATGCACCGATAAAATAATTGTCACGATATTTAAGGAAACCTTTAACGAAGGAAGAAGTTTCAAATTTTGCGCAACGGTAACAAAGCGAGTTACACGGTTCGATTACATTTGTTTCACGAGTTTCGTTTAAGTGGTGAATTCGAAAATTGACTACGTGTTGTATTGTAATTGACAAAAATATAAATTGTCACGAGCAACATCGACAGATGTTTAACCCTTAATCGGGGACGCACAATTTTTTGACAATGACACCGACACAGAGTCCATCAGACGTGGAGGAAAACGTGGTTACTAAATATTTATAAAATTAATACGATATTAATTGTTATACAGAAATGTGAGACATCACATGTCTGGGGTTAAGGATTAATTCTGAATAGAAGAAATTGATCGAAATTAAATTTTAAATACACGGTACACTGGAATAGTAAAATTTTGAATAAAATATTAAAGTGATTTTTTGTTAGAATTAAATTAAACAAACCTGCACATCGGCGATATTTCGATCTTTAAGATGGATCGGAGATGCGCAACGTGTATGTTGGCCAAGCCGTGGGTACATTTTTAAATGTCGTGACAACCAAGCTAAATGACAGTCGCAAGAGAGCGCGTTGTCAACGAGCTTTAGCGTACGCAAATGTGACAATCCACTTAACACTTCTTTGCCTAGCGTCGTCAGCTTGTTGTTGTTCAGCATTCTGAAAACGAATTAAGTATTGGAGTTCTCTTCGAGAAAAATTATTCGTTTATATCTATACAAATTACCAACACATAGGAAACGTAAATTGTATTCTTAACGTTATTAACGATTAGTTGAAAAATGAATTGTCTCGTCTTTTTCTAGAGGATATAAGAAACGTTCGAAAAGAAAAATAATACGATTAGATTCTTGGAAGTACTTTAAACGAAATAATCTCATTATTTTTCATATTTATTATATTTTCAATTAGTGCTGTATATTTATTAAATGACAAACATTTTTCGCGCAACTGTAAATTGAATTCTATAAGACTGAGTAAAGTCGTGTTTAAATGTACATTTAATTGAAATTAATTTCATTGAAAATTAAATACATTTAGTTGATTTAGATAAGTATTTTATTTACTTACAGCATTTCTAGGTCTTTTAACTCTCGTATCGACGCTTCGTCGATACAGGTCAGCAAATTGTTGTCAAGCAGTCTGAGAGCAGAGAATTATATCATTAAAATAAGAAATATTTTCTAGAAATAACAAACTTTGTCATCGCGTAAGAATTGAAATGAAACCTAAGAGAGAAACTGCACAATTTGAAAGCCATAAAGGATGGAAAATTTATTAATTATAGTTAAGGATTAAGCAGGTAGTAATGCAAAAAATGACAACCGTAAAACAAGCTTTGCAATATTCACTTTATATTTTTGCGAGTTTACTTTTCATGTCGTCTAACAATTCTAAATTAAAGCAGTATTAGCTCTGTTCCACTCAAAGTGTCTGGCTACCACGGACGATACTACTTAATTGGCTACTATAGTGTTGACGTGTTCTACTAGTTCCAACTATTTCCTTTCTGGAGTTCCGATTAGACGTCTGAACAGCATTACTATGATTTTTCGTTCGAAGATAATGCATCGAGCATATGTTCAACACTGAAACTACCAAATTGGATCATTTGACCCGTTTTGAATTTCTTTTTAAAGTTATTCAATTATTAACGGTGCTCTCGCCCGCAATGTTCGCTGGAAATTATTGAAATGGAAAACTAATTATACCCGTAAATTAATTCGTCGTTTCTCCTTCTACTTTCGAAGTTACATTTGAAGTCGGGTATAAATAGGAATACGTTCACCGTTGGTTGTTTTAACGTTAAATTAACGTTCAAACTTGAGGAACTTACAAGTGTTTCAAAGATGAAATTCCTCTCAGGGTCTTTGGTCCAATCGTGGCGATTTGATTGTGGCTGAGATCCCTGAAACAAAGGAAAAAATAATTCTCGTAGCAACGAAATCGATCATCCACCGTGTAAAATTGCAAAAAAAAAAGAAAAAAATCAATAGAAGATGCAACGAGGGAAAGAAAGTCAAATTTCGAAATTTCAGATTATCGTAACGAAACTTGAATTCAAATGTTAGCTTTCAGAGAAGTGTTGTTGGTTTCCTATCCAGAAAATGGTACGCAATTTGTTACGAGTGTTTTCTCAATAATATGAAAAATTGAATCTTTACCAAAGTAGCTTGAAAAGAGAAAGAAATTCCAGAATATTATTCACAGTGAATACGTAATTATTGCCTGTACGTTATTCTAATTTGTCCATTATCTTTACCAAAGTAGCTTGAAAAGAGAAAGAAATTCCAGAATATTATTCACAGTGAATACGTAATTATTGCCCGTACGTTATTCTAATTTATCCATTATCTTTACCAAAGTAGCTTGAAAAGAGAAAGAAATTCCAGAATATTATTTACAGTGAATACGTAATTATTGCCTGTACGTTATTCTAATTTGTCCATTATCTTTACCAAAGTAGCTTGAAAAGAAAGAAATTCCAGAATATTATTTACAGTAAATCCCTAATTATTGCTCGTACGTTATTCTAATTTATCCATTATCTTTACCAAAGTAGCTTGAAAAGAAAGAAATTCCAGAATATTATTCACAGTGAATACATAATTATTGCCTGTACGTTATTCTAATTTGTCCATTATCTTTACCAAAGTAGCTTGAAAAGAGAAAGAAATTCCAATGTTTGTCGTTCGAAGCTGAAAGCAATCACTTTGCCCAAATTACACAATCGAACGCAAAGTTTCTAGAAATTCTAGAACACATTAGCATCGATTAATTACTGTGTTAGTTAGCAATAGCCAACACATCGACCTTTCGAACTTTTCCCTTCTATAACTGAAGGTTGCTTTTCAAAGAGTAACACACCGGTGTGTAGTCCACTTTGTTGCAGTCGGTCTCGAGTTCGCTCTACATTCGCGATAAATTATTCAAAAACTTGTCGAGTGTCGACGCGGGCCTCTAGATGTTCCTTTAGGAAGTTCTCCGTGGACACAGTCATCAGCTCACGTGTGACCGTGTGCACGTGCACCGATCACGTTGCTGGCCTATGGATTTCCTTAAGGTTTCACGGAGTCGTTACACCAGTAACGAGTGACCATTTCCAAAGGCTCACGTGACCGGTCGGTTTCCGGTACCGTAGCCTCGTTTCCCTCGTTTCAGCGTTTACCGCGGCTTCGAGGTGTCCTAAATATTCAGTTGCCAAAGGGAGTGAACATTTTTTGAAATTGCACGCGTCCTTGTTCTATGGTTAATTCTTGGCACGTTTGAAAAATAAAGTAAAGGGCAAAGTGTGTGACAAATCGAGATATCTTCGTGGATAATAAAGGCATTAAATGTACTAGGTTGTGCAAAATAATTTAAAAACTGTATCTTCTTCCACTCTCCGAAATAAATATTCTTTGTAAATATATGTACGAAACACGGAACGAGCAGTATCTAATCTGCAGACTGAAATTTATATCTTACGGTGAGGTTTTATTTTCTTCGTAATTTTAGTCAACACGTCACTCTTTCATAGGTTGTTCAATAAGTATTGTAGTTTCTTACATTGTAAAAGAATATTATGATACTTTAACTTTGAACAACTGTAAATATACGAATCAAACAGTAGTACCATTTTTAAAAAGAATAAAACGACGATCCTAAAAATTTGTTATCGAACGAGAAAAATTTATCGAGCAACCTATTATTATATCGATTCAGGTACTTTAGGTACAGTATGCGACGCATCATTTTATACAAGAGTGGTTTCGAACAAAAATTTCATAGTCATTTGGTCGACTTTGTTTCTTTTTAAATGATAGAAAGTATTTGCAAAAGAAGTAAAAAAATGCTGAAACACGGTTGTCCCAAAATTCATAGTTCGGTCGAAAAGTTGTGTTATTTGAAAGAAAAAGGATGATCTTTTCTTCTAAAGAAGGATGTAACTTTTTAGCCAAACTATTAATCCTAAAATAAGGGTGCATCGATTCTTTGTGGTCCTTTTATCAAGGTCCATAATACAAAAAAAGAGCGATATTGATTCAACGTTTTTAAAATTGTCATGTTTGAATTAATCAGTGATTAATATCCTAATTTGCCTATACTTCATTGTTCATAATCCTGTCTACTTCTGTAAGTTGGCGAAACTCATTTCAATACATACTGACAGTGTGAGTGTTGGTTTTATCTGTGTACGTGAGCAACGTTGGACGAGTGGAAGACTTTTGTCTATAGTTTTGTGGTCGGTAGTTTCGTGGTGTAAATAAGATATGTGAGAGTCGAGTCTGGTGAAAGAGGTGTTATGAACAATGTCCGAGAATGTCAGTCGTGGTAGCAGAGACACGAAGTAAACACCAGGAGAAAGAAGAAACGGAGAGTAAAAAAGTTAGAGAGAGAACTAAAGCGAGAAGTGGTTTTGTTGCGTTAATAGATATTACTTCGTGTTCGTTCTGGTATTACTTTTTTTCGCCTAAATAAACTTTGTACGTCTTCGTATAATAAAAGGAGAGATATCGTCCTATTCTACGCACAGACAGAAGCATGACATCTTCGTTGAGATATCAAACGAAACATACATAAAAATAAACGGTAACGTAAATCCTAGCAAAGTTTGAATTATTGTAAGAGTACGTATGGCTCTGAGAAAATGTGAAGAGTGTTTGGGATAGACTGGCGAGTAAAGTGTTTTCAAGACGTGAAGGAAGAGTGCTTGAACAGAATGACAGAATGATTGAGCTGAGGTGCGAAAGACGAGCAATTGAGATGGCACCAGACCGAGGAATTTTAGGTGAACGTGACCAGATACACAGAGTGAGAAATGTTAAGGAATAGAATGAAAGGGAATGAATACGTGTGAGAATATAGCGCGCGAGAGAAGCGCGATTGGGACACTTGTTAGAGATTTATCGAAGTGAGTCAGAGTCGAAGAAAGTCCAGCGATAGTTGCCGAGAGCGAGTCTTTTCTTTTTAAATAAACATAGTACTGATACTAAAGGAGTTTCTTTGCTTTCCAAATCTCTGAGCCTTAGTCACGTGGGACTTAACAAAGGTAATTCCTGAGAATGAGTCTTTTCCTTTTAAATAAACATAGTAATAATATTAAAGGAGTTTCTTTGCTTTCCAAATCTCTGAGCCTTAGTCACGTGGGACTTAATAAAGATAATTCCTGAGAGTGAGTCTTTTCCTTTTAAATAAACATAGTACTGATACTAAAGGAGTTTCTTTGCTTTCCAAATCTCTGAGCCTTAGTCACGTGGGACTTAACAAAGATAATTCCTAAGAGTGAGTCTTTTCTTTCTAAATAAATATGGTAATAATATTGAAGGAGTTTCTTTACTTTCCAAACGTCTAAACTTTAGTCACGTGGGACTTAACAAAGATAATCCCTGAGAGCGAGCCGTTTCTTTTTAAATAAATATAGTAGTAATATTAAAAGACTTTCTTTATTTTTCAAATCTCTAAACTTTAGTCACGTGGGACTTAACAAAGACGATCCCCACATTATGGTCTACCCGTTAATAGTAAAGCGTCGAGAATTCTACCAAAACGACCACCGGCGCAAGTATCAACATGCCTCTGTCCGGTCTAACTCAATCGACCAGTATGTGTTAACACGAGAATTGAGCCGAGTATCGGCGCAAGGTATCGGTGTTGTTCCCGTGTTCACCGTAAGACGTTAAATCTTTCTCTGGGCTTTCTCAGGCTTACTTCGATCACATTCGCCGCCATAATTTTCTACAAACGAAACACCGTGCATAATGCATGGCAACGCGATGGTTTTCCCGGCCTGGTGCTCGGTCCACGACGAGAGTCAGTCACGATAATGGATTCTCCGCTAAACCGGAGGTTCATTTAAATAGATTGCGTTACGTCTCGAGATCCTCCGGACTCTCTTCCCGATGCACGAGTTAACCAGACGTTCGCGATGATAGGTTAGAGGTCCCGGTGCTCGGTTCACCGTTGACCATCCATTGGCTCCGAGACCCGTGCAGCCTGTAATTATGTCCGCCAGAGAGACCACGGACAGAGAAACAAAAATAGGAAACAGAGGCTCCGGGAGCGAGCGGGATCGGCCACGAACGAAGAAGAAAGAGAGACGGAGCACAGCCACGGTATTCCGAACCCGAGAGCCGCGAACATACGGCAAGAACCGGCAGATTTGGACTCCTGCTTACCGGAGCCAATCCTGAAAGCAATTACCGAATTTCGACCACGTAGACATGCCAGAAACAAAAGGAAGACAGGCTTTTAGTGCTGCCAGTTTCATTTGGGACCGCTGTTGCAGCGCTGGATCATGATAAGTTCCTAATTTGAACGGGTAATTTGGTGCACCCGCGAGTGGAATGTTTCTATTGATAGCGATGCAGTCTATACCGGTGGATTGAACATGTTTTTCTCGTTAAACTCGTCAGCTCTCAATAGTGTCGATTTAACGGAAAATATATATATACACACCTCGCGGACGTAACGTTCGCCAGTTTGGTCCGCTGTTCATCGGATATATTGTACATAACCTATTCAATTTACGCGCGTATTTTCCCACCGTACACGTTATAACTGTGTTCAAATACGCTACAAATTCCGTTTTTTAAATTTTCTTTTTCACTTTTTCCATCGTTAGTAGGTTTTCATTTAATTACAAGTATAGATAACTTCAAAGTTTGGTCTGCTGTATATTGGACATTTCAATTTTACATTTTTATATTGTACATAACCTATTCAAATTACGCGCGTATTTTCCCACCGTATAGGTTATAACTGTGTTCAAATACGCTACAAATTTCGTTTTTTAAATTTTCTTTTTCACTTTTTCCATCGTTAGTAGGTTTTCATTTAATTACAAATATAGATAACTTCAAAGTTTGGTTTGCTGTATATTGGACATTTCAATTTTACATTTTTATATTGTACATAACCTATTCAAATTACGCGCGTATTTTCCCACCGTACACGTTATAACTGTGTTCAAATACGCTACAAATTCCGTTTTTTAAATTTTCTTTTTCACTTTTTCCATCGTTAGTAGGTTTTCATTTAATTACGAGTATAGATAACTTCAAAGTTTGGTCTGCTGTATATTGGACATTTCAATTTTACATTTTTATATTGTACATAACCTATTCAAATTACGCGCGTATTTTCCCACCGTATAGGTTATAACTGTGTTCAAATTCACTACAAACTCCGTTGTTTTAGCTTTCCTTTTCACTTTTTTCTTCGTTAGTAGGTTTTCATTTAATTATAAATATTAATAAATCTAAGGTCTCCCGTTTGGTCTGCTGTTCATTGGACATTTCAATTTTACACTTTTATATTGTACATAACCTATTACACTTTTATATTGTACATAACCTATTACATTTTTATATTGTACATAACCTATTACATTTTTATATTGTACATAACCTATTAAATTTACACGCGTGTGCGTTATAACTGTGTTCAAATGCACTACAAACTCCGTTTTTTTAGCTTTCCTTTTCACTTTTTCCTTCGTTAGTAGGTTTTCATTTAATTATAAATATAGATAACTTTAAGGTCCGTTTTAAAGATAGCCGAACAAAATGGTGGGAAACCTGGGTGCCTCGAGCGATCAATTGATTCTGTACCGATTGCAACACTCGGTTTAAATCTCAAAAATAAACTCCTTTACTTTCTCTAACATCGACGAAATAGGATTGCAGAGGATCGAATCTATCTTTTTTTAGATAGTTTCATTTATTGGGGGTTTTTTTTTGTGCAGTAAATTCGGTAGAATTTCAATAATTTCCAACGCAAGGCGAGACCTACAGATTAAACTCCCACCGCGCTCCAGCCAATCCAGAAAGCAATTACCGAATTTCGACGTAGCCGCTCCTTCGCTGAAACTAACAAAAGGACCTCCTGGACCTCGTCTCTCTGGCGTCTCTTCGAATGTTGCTGCCACTGTGCTTTGTGTGCACGCGATAAGAGTCGGATGAAACTAAACCGGATTGATAGCGCCGGAATCATAAGAGTTACTCGTCCAACACAATTCCTGTGCCTTGACTTCACTTCCGTTTACTTCTGTTCTCCTTAAATGTCGCGGACCCCCGAGAGCAAATTTTATACAACTTACGTACAATGAATTAGTAAGACAATTCGAACCGTTTAAACATTTTTTTTTTAAACTAATTTTCCCGAAAATGACGTTTGAAATCATTTCTAGTGGCCAGTTATTCGCTGTTGTACTTACAATAGAATTTCAAGTAAGCAATTAAGGCGCTTAAGTATTCATGGTTACCCGTAAATTAGAAGGTATTTGCATACAGTAACTGCAACCAACCATAATAAGCAGCGTTATTTATTGCACGGAGCGACCGAAAATTATATTAAAATTCCCTTTTCTGGACAATTGTGGTTTCTTGTTGAGTATGTTGGCTATAATGTAAAATGATCTGTATTGATATGTTCTCCTACTTTTCTTTTCTGTCGGTGATAAAATTAGGGTATTTGGAATTTTCTTGCAGCAACGATTTTGCATTATAATTTTTAAAGCGAATAGGATAAAGTTTAATATATTAATACGAACTTTTTCGTACCCAATTCATATACAGTAGAAAAATATTTATTTTATCACGGTAATTACATGGAATATTTATTGTCTTTACGTATACACGTATATAATTAATTCGTACAACAGAAAAATATTTATTTTAAATTTACGCCAATATATGGAACAGTTATTGATTTTATGAGCAAAATAAAAACAGAAATCATTTTGTTCTAATTATTAGAACAAAGTTTAGTCTGCAAATTTAGTTACTTCAGGAATACTTTGTACCAACGTAGTCCAGCGTAGAGTCCACTCTGAGTACTTACTTCTTTCTTCGACAATTCCATTTTCAAGCAGCATACTCAAGTAACTATGTTGTCGGAGAAAGCGCGCCATACATCGCTCACAGACGCTCTACAAAACGTATGTATGGTGTCGCGTTTAAGCGGAAGCGGGGGAATCTCAGAGATCTCGCGATGCTTCGTTTGGAGAGCACTGCCCTATACAGTGGTACACATGTCACGAACAATGTTATCCCTACCACTTCCTGGGACAGTTCGCACCGTATCAATTACATCTCATTCGCTCTCACGGTTGTTTACTTTCGCTCTTAATGTATACAAAGTGGAACGAACCTATCTGCCTCTCAAGTTGTCCTACCGTACAATACTGTACGTACCATAACCTTACATTTACAAATACATCTATTTTGAATTTACTTGAATTTTCTCACGATTCCAGAATCCTTTCCGTCGTAAACACGTAATTATTTAGAGTGCCCATTTCAGTGTCTCATTTTGAGTGCCTGTGTCTATTATGAATTTACTTTTAGTTTCTCACGATTCTAAAATGTTGTTCGACGTAACCACGTAATTATTTCGAGTGCCTTATTTTGAGCGACTTATTTTGAGAGTCTATTCGAGTGCCTTATTTTAAGCGCCTATGCGAATGCTTTATTTCGAGTACCTATTCGAGTGCCTTATTTTAAGCGCCTATGCGAATGCTTTATTTCGAGTACCTATTCGAGTGCCTTATTTCGAGTGCCTATTTGAGTGTCTTATTTTGAGTGCCTACGTCTGTTCAGAATTTACTTTTGCTTTCTCACGATTCTAAAACGTTGTTCGACGTAACCACGTAATTATTTCGAGTACCTATTCGAGCGTCTTATTTTGAGTGCCTATTCGAGTGCCTTATTTTGAGTGCCTACGTCTATTCAGAATTTACTTTTGCTTTCTCACGATTCTAAAACGTTGTTCGACGTAACCACGTAATTATTTCGAGTGCCTTATTTTGAGCGCCTATTCGAGTGCCTTATTTTGAGCTCCTACGCCTGTTCAGAATTTACGTTTACTTTCTCACGATCCTAAAATATTGTTCGTCATAAACGCGTAATTAATTCGAGTGCCTATTCGAGCGTCTTATTTTGAGCGCCTATTCGAGTGCCTTATTTTGAGTTCCTACGCCTGTTCAGAATTCACGTTTACTTTCTCACGATTCTAAAACGTTATACGTCGCAACCGCGCAATTATTTCGAGTGCCTACGTTTATTTTAAGTTTACATTCATTTTCTCGCGATTCTGAAATGTTATTCGTGATAAACGCGTAATTATTTCGAGCGCCCGTACATTGGTCCGATTTATCAATTATCTTCGTCCCTAACGTGTTTCCGTCCTCCCCGTAACTTTCCATTATATTTTTCCAGTTCGACTTGTCACACGTTACAGAAACGAGGTTCGAATCGTAACATTTCCACCGCGTTTGCCATTTTTTCTTTCTTCTTTCGCTGCTCAACGCTAGGAGAATACTCGCCACTAGAGACGCAACGAGGGTCTCGAGTTATCTTGAAGCAAAAAGGGTTGGGATCGTCGCGGTCTTCGGCTCGGTAACGATACTTTGTGAATAACGACGACAAGGAATAACATCGCGTTTCACCGTTCAGCGGGCATCGAACCGCGTCTTACGCGACGAAATAATACGTGGCCGTAAATTTTCGCGGTCGCGAATCGTAAGGCACTCCCGCCCCGATGCGTTTCGTTGCTTAAATCACCGCAACACCAGGTTGTCAAAGCGACAGGGGGAACCGTTTGTCCCGGTTATTATCGGCTTAAGTGTACAGCGAACAAATGTTATTGCCTCGTAAATACAAGCTTGTACGTTCGCCAGCGAGTTCGAGGTATCGCGTTTCAAGCGGTGCAATATGCTCACACGACGGAGTGATACTAATCAGCCGAGTGTCCGCGCCCCTTTCCATTGTGTCAAACCATTTATTACCGGCGAGTTTCATCCTCTTACCACCTCGAGCAGCTTTCTACGTTTGCGCGATGGGTTAATCACACGTTTCGTCACCACGACTTAACCGTGATACCGAGGGAACTCTCCCAGGGATCGAAGACGATGTTATCCGAATCGAGCAGTCTTTGTGAGCTGGAGAATGGTTCCACTGAGGTGAGCAGGTCAAAAATTTGACTTTAGAGTACGCCAACGCTTGAATTTCATCTATATTCACCTTTCTATGCATTCAATATCGAATTGAAGTACCATTCGTAGCCCACACGAGACAGGCTATTGTTTAAAATTGGGTAGTTTACAGAAATTGTTCGGTAAAGGGCATATTGGATCCTAGAAAGACTCTACCCTAGGTTTAACTGCTAACCGTTATTCTTTGGGGCACAATGGGTTAGGTTTGGGTTAGGTCTCAGATCTAAAAGTAACCGAAACCAAAAAATAGATTAATTAGATATTTAATTATGAAATGGAATATCAACAGTCCGACCGTGCAACTTGTATGGGGTTAGTTCAATTTTTCCCACCTGTTAGATCTCACCTCTTTAATACTCTGATGTGCACGGTAGGATATTTTCCAGCTCACCGTGAAAAATTAAAATAACTCCGCGCAAGTTGCACGGTGAGACTGTTAATATTTCATTTCATAATTGAATATCTAATTAATTTATTTCTTAGTTTTAGTTATTTCGTATCATTTCGCACGTTTAGCAACCTCTGTCTCAAGGAATTAATCAATATTGCTCGAGTGCCGATGAAAATGATGTTAGAGTGTTCGACATTTAGAAAATATTGTTTTTCTCGTTTGCAAGATGCGAAAGTACTCGAGAAATACTCGAGAAGTGTATTCGATGGGAGGTATACAACCAACAAAGACACTTCAGAAATGATTTTGGACCTGTTGTGTACAGGGTTGATCCTTTGACTCAATTGATCGTTGTCAGTATAGTATATGAATTTCTTTCGTTCGAATAATTAGAAAAATCGTACTATAATTAACTTCTAAGCCCTACTCGACCAATCTAAAAGCAAAAGGTTCGTTCCACCATTACCGGAAATAATTTGAACGAATTACGTAGTCGAGCCTGTACATCCGATAAATTAATTTCAACTGCTTGGATACAAGATGTACAAACGTGTCTCAGTGGCGAGGTAGAACTAAAATGTTGATATTAAAACCTAACTTTAATTTTCAACGATGTCAGCACGATACTGGTTGCTGGTTACCACGAGCAAGTCAAACTTCGTACAAGTTTCGAGAAGCGTCTCAGTGGCGAGGTGCAACGAAAATTCTGATCTTAAAACCTAACCTCAATTCTCAACGAGGTCAGGACGACACTAACTGTTAGATACTGCGAACCAGTTAAACTTTGTACAAGTTTCGTGCTCGTACCAGGTAGCAAGTAATAACTAATGAATGCTGAATTTGTACAATAACACGCTCAAAGACACTCAACGGTGTCGGTGTGTTTTCGCGTGGCGAATTTGTTCGAAACGCGCGGTTAGCATTCGTGAAAGTCCATACACGGCCTGTACCTCGTCACCGTAACACAGGACGGAGGTTATCGCGTAAACTTTTCAGACGATGGCCTACATACCACCCACACGTACGTGTATACGCGGAAGTGTACACGAGTTAGGTTCGTGAAACCCGCTGCGGGAATCTCCCACCTCTTGATCGAACACACGTGACTTTTCCGTTCAGCTTCGAATTCTTTTTTATTTTTTTGTTTCTTTAAGGACGCTCGTTTCTCGCTTCGAGTCTTTGTTTTTCGCTTCAAGTGTCATTTCTTGGATGAAACGTCGATCGACCGTTTTTCCATGTACCTCGAACGACGTTGCAATGGCTGTTGAGTCAAATATGGAACGTTGACTCAAATATGGAACCGGATTCAATATGGCTGACACTTGTGTCTGCAGTTTTTATTTGCGTTATTTTTCTAAGATTTTGAAGATCGACATTTGTTTACCAGGAGAGATAAAATACAAGAAGGCGAAGTGTAACTCTTACCTAATTGTTGCTGAATCGTTGTTTCGAAACCTAACCTAAAATGTGTGATGGATTTGACATCAATCTACATCGTTTAGGAAAATGATCAGGGTATTTCGATACAGAAGTTCTGAGCTACAAAACATTCCCAGTTCTTATGGTGGGACAGGACCAATTAGGGTTCTTTAAAGAACACAACAACTGGAGTCGATAACAAGTTCTAACCGGACACATTCTATAAACTCTAGAGAAACAACTTCGATACGTAGTAGAGAGAACAATGGATATAGGTACTCTCCTAAGGGTCATAGTTGTAAATTGTTGATTTAGTTCTTTTCGAAACTCGAGATTTGAACTTTCGACGTATGTACGTTGATAAGATAATTGGGTAGGTGACAACAGATACTGGTATAGATTTTTCCACGTGGACGAACCATAGAAACATTCGATGATCGTTCAAACGGTCCCACAGTCTCTACTGCTGCATTCTAATAACAGAACTTGAAAGATTCGTGTTCAGCCGCAAGGGAGTGTCCGGGTCCAGTATTATACACATTATACATCAGATACTCCAACGACCCTAACTATTGGGTTGTTCGGAAAGTCATTTCGTTTTCCAAAATAGAGAATATATAATTTCTCTAAAAAAAATTAAGTTGCACGGTGAAACAAGTAGAAATGGTTCTCTTACATATAATCACTCTAAAAAAAATCGTGTTTCATTTTCACCAAAAAAAAAAAACGAAATGACTTTCCGAACAACCCAATAGTATAATATACTAGGTTGTTCGATAAGTTTTGTCGTTTCTTCCGTTGTAAAATAATACTATGGCAATTCAACTTTGAACAACTGTAAATATACGAATGAATCGACAAATCTACACGAAACTTCACACACGTTCGTCGACAAGTAGTACCATCTTTCGAAAAATAAAACGACGTACCTAATAGCTTCTTTTCATATCGAACGACAAAACTTATCGAGCAACTTACGTACATTCGCAGATGACACTAGAATAGTAACAACACACGAATACTCAGACGAAGCAGCTAGTATCCTACAAAACTATGTTCACTCATTAGAAAAATGGTTGATCGAAGGAAGAGTAAAGGTCAACAGTAATAAACGCAATCAAAAATCAGCGTTCCTGATAACGAAATTCCTCAAACAAAATTAGTTAAATGCCTAGGATCTCGTGTAAAAGAACAAACCAAATTAGAATCAAGAGAAAGGACACGTACCGGTTGACAAGTAGGCAATCTAAGCGAAGTAACGAAAGCAAACCTCTGATCTGTAAAGTCGTGATTGAATCTGTATGGACACATGTCATCCAATTATGGAACACAGCAGCAACGAATCGACACACAGGAGCAAAAATCGCACGATCGGTTACAATTGATTGTGATTAATTTATAGACGAACGACCAGCGAAAAATACCAAGAAACGAACAGTCCAAAAAATGACAAAACGTAAGACGTCCAAGATTCGAAACAATTCTATCGGTAGCAATCACCGTTGGCCTTCTCTCGTTTCCGAGCGGGGCATCGACTTATCCACGGCAGATGAAGGATTATCAGGCGTCCGGATGCCCGTGAGAACCTCGCCGAAGCTCGCAACATAATACGTCCTTTTGTAAGCTGCCTGATCCCGGCCTTATCATCAGAAACTGTAGGTTACGTGTCCGAGGGCAGAGCGGAAGACCTCGAGTCCCGGGGAACTTTCGAGCCTCGTCTGGCCACTTCGCAGGATGATGGATGGTCCATCTCCATTTCCCGCCTCTCTCTCTTTCTTTCTTTCTTTCTTTGTTTCACCTTTCGGCTTTCCGCCTCCCCCTACGAATCGTCCCTGTCGGCCTCGACATGAAAAAGGGACCTTTCTTTTTACCCCGAGCTGGCTTTTTTACTCCTTGAGTGGCAACCACCGAGCATCCTCAACACGGAAGCCGCGTATTCCCTCTCGATCACGACAGAGCCTTGATGCCTTTTATACTTTTTGGTCCGTCCGGGTATGGGGCTGGTGCGGTTGATTAAGATTCAGGATCGGCAAGAATGTTCAAGGAAAAGAGAGCCTTCGAGTTAATCGGTGGATCGCATTCTTTAAGTCCAGTGCTCGATCTTCCTGCTAGGAACTGGCTGACCGGTTCTCAGTTACCGGCAACGTTCACGATGTGGTGATCTTTGGGGTCACTGGATTTTGATTACCGGTCGAAACTGTTGCGGTGTTGTAGTCGTACACGAATACTTCTAGTTGTTTCTCGGAGAAATTCTTCCAGAGAGTTTTAATCCCTTTGGATTAACACTTTTGCAGAAATTTTGTTAATGTTCCAGCTAGTATAACCAAGTCCTAGGAATGTTTCTTCTTCAGTTGTCCCCATGGTGTACACAGTTTTAGCCAATGAATTTTAGGTTAGGTCTGTGTTAGGCCACTGGACTTTGTTTACTGGTCCAAACGAATAGTGTTGTATTCAAATACGAATATTTCTACTTGTTTCTCGGAGAAATTCTTCCAGAGAGTTTTAATCCCTTTGGATTAACACTTTTGCAGAAATTTTGTTAATGTTCCAGCTAGTATAACCAAGTCCTAGGAATGTTTCTTCTTCAGTTGTCCCCATGGTGTACACAGTTTTAGCCAATGAATTTTGGGTTAGGTTTGTGTTAGGCCATTGGACTTTGCTTACTGGTCCAAACGAATAGTGTTGTATTCAAATACGAATATTTCTATTTGTTTCTCGGAGAAATTCTTCCAGAGAGTTTTAATCCCTTTGGATTAACACTTTTACAGAAATTTTGTTTATGTTTCAGCTAGTGTAACCAAGTCCTAGGAATGTTACTTCCTTAGTCTTCTAGTTGTCTCAATGATGTACAGAGATTTAGACAATCAATTTTGGGTTAGGTCTGTGTTAGGCCACTGGATTTTGCTTACTAGTCGAAACGAATAGTGTTGTAGTCAAACAAGAATACTTCTACTTGTTTCTCGAAGAAATAGTTTCCCGTGTTTATAATGATATAGCTAGACAAACGGTAAGATAATAGCTTCTCTCTCTAAAGTGATCGACATTATGGAATCTACGATTGCTAACGTTAAAAGAAACGAATTTGAAATAATAAAATACAAAATAGCAATGACGATAAATGGAAAAAATGTTCATAAAGATCAAAATATTGCTATAATTCGAAAAACGAGCTAAATATACGATTGAATTCATTTATCCCAACGAAAACTGCGGTTATTTGAACAAAAAGTTACAAGAAGTGGGAATAATTGGTGGACTCCTATTACATAAACCCACCTGATTATATGAATTATTTGTTTCTTGTCGGGTTTACATAAACGGAGTTCTACTGTACTATATTAATCTCTTTAAATTGTTTAACAAAGTCCTGACTGTGTATTTATCTCTAATTGTTTAACAAAGTCCTGACTGTATGTTTATCTCTTTCAATTGTTTAACAAAGTCCTGACCGTGTGTTTATCTCTTTAAATTGTTTGACAAAGTACTTACTTTATGTTTATCCCTTTAAATTGTTTAACAAAGTCTTGACTGTGTGTTTATTTCTTTAATTTGTTTAACAAAGTCTTGACTGTATGCTTATCTCTTTAAATCGTTTAACAAAGTCCTGACTACATTAATCGTATCGTATCCACGAACAATGAAGATATTTGCCCTGTACAATAGACAGTATGCATTTTAATAATTCTATATATGAAAAATTCAGATTACAGAAGATTTTTTAACTCAAAGAATAACTTTCTTTCCAGAGTGATTACCATTGAACACTTTTGCCTTTCACAGATATCGAATACGTTTCTAACTACGACGAGTAAATGATAGCATAGTTTCATTTCATTCTGCAATACTTACAGGCGTTTTAAGTTTATCATGTTGCTGAAGAGGAGGTCGGGAAGATGGCGTATTTGATTCTTGTTAAGACGCAGCTTCTCGACGCCGACTAAATCCTGAAAGGCACCTCTCTCGATGGTGTGGATCTGATTATTCGATAGCCAACTGTAAAAAAAAATACCAGCGCATGTTCGGTATAAATTTTATAAACTTTCGCCGACAAGCATCGCAAAAAATAATCGCGTTATGTTTCTATACGAATTGTCCAATAACTATAGGAAAACTCTACGAGTTATTTTCATCTCTGTTTGAAAATTTCATATTTTAAGATACATCTCAATTTTTCGAATTGATAGTTTTCCAATAACTGTAGGAAAATTCTACGAGTTATTTTCATCTCTGTGTTAAAATCACATATTTCAAGATACCCTTCAATTTTTCGAATTGATGGTTCCCCATCGAGGAGTTTTTTTTACGTGATCCGTAACTTCAATTTTTCCGTTTATAAATCGAATATATATTTTTCTTTCGAGACCAATCGCATCCAAAAACATAATATCGCTTCGTGTTATTTGATATCTAATTCAATATTGCGGATCTATTCCAAGAATATAAAAATAGTATAAAAATTGAGAGAACTTCGTTAACTCTGCTCTGCCTTGGAATAATATTGCAGTAAGTGTTCTTTGTGCTAAATTTCACAGTATTGGATTAATTTCTCATTCTCTCAAGGGTTTGGTTGCCTACATTGGCGACCTGATCGAATTCTACTTGTCGCGCGCGCATGATCAAAACTATGCAAGTCAAACTGGCTTCGTTACTTAAGGGGGGACACCACTCTGAGACGTAAAAAATGGGTAAATTTTGTAAATTTTTTTTCCAAGTAGTTACTAAATGAAAAATCTAGTCTTTTTAGGAGATTATAAATATAACTTTCAGTTTCGTTTTACAATTTTGCGAATGTAAAAATCGTACAAAATGGCGAAATTGTCCGCTATTCTCAGAACTCCTTCTGCTGAAACATTGTTCGTTGACCGCTACAGTTAACAAGAACTACGAGATTTGAAATAAAGAATTGCTATCGATTCATAAACTAGAGATTATTATCTAAAATATATCGTAAGATTTTTCGAAAATTTTAATAATTGTAAAAATGGTCGAAGTTCGAAGAAGAAACAATCGTTTCTATCAAAAAAAAAAAAAAAAAAAAAAAAACGACTTTGAACGTTTATAAAAACTCAAACAATTAACATATTAAAAAAACCGTAAGCCACATTGTACAATACTCTGTGCAGAATATCTCCACAAAATTTGAACAAAATCGGGTGTGCAGTTCCGTAGATTTCGTGTCGGCCATGTTGAGAAATATAGAAAAACGAAAAACAAGTTTATCGCTGCAACTTCGCCAAATGTTCGAATTTCGAGGTATCCTTTCGACACAAAATTCCACGCCTATCGAACAGTAAATAAACAAAGAAAAAAAAAAAAAAAGAAATTCTGTTCTTTTTACTCGTCAGCGTGGTGTCCTCCCCTAAGACACAGATTGTACGTATACTCACAGAACGTGAAGCGTGGCCATATCCTCGAAGTCCGTCTTGAATATCACCGAGATATTGTTCCCCTGGAGGTCCCTGAAACAAAGGCGGAAACAAATTAATTTCGCAAGTCGCTCAGCGGCGCGGATCGATGATATATATCTACGTCGCGAAGCTGTAATTTCCTTCCTTCGGAAAGTCTCATAAAAAGTACTCCTCGGAGCGTGTTTTGCGCTGCACAAAAGGGGGAACCATTGTCCGCGGTGCTTGACTAATTCCATTTCAACCGCCACCCACTCACCCCTTGCCACCACCCCACCGCCATATTTCCTTCTTCTCAGCGGCCACTCGTAGCATTTATTTATTTTCCGCGAATAAGTATTTCTGTTTCCCGGTCTCGTAAATATTTGTCTCGCGCAAAAGGGAACCGTGGCACAAAGAACGACCTTCGAAGAATTTTATCGCGGACGTCTCTCCCCTCCCCACCGTTTTCTCTCTCCCTCCCTACCATCCCCACCCCCCACTTCGCCCGATGAAACGCCGTGTCGCCGTTTATGCGTCCGCCAAAGCGACCCCTGCAACGCTCCGACTGCGTAATGAGTCCATCGAGCCGTAAATCTGAATTCGCCGAGCGATGGTTTATCGAACGGTTTCGCGAGTTATATTCGTGCATTCGTTTCGAACCTACGGAACGTACCTGGGCACGGTTGTGTGCACAACCACGTCACGAAATTTACAAGCGTATCGTACGAAGTGAAACGTATACAGAATTCGGGGATTGTCGTTACTTTTTCCTCTTTTTCTTTTCTCAAACGGCGGACGTACGAACATAATCGAACGCTGTTGAAGAAAGAAAGAAACTTTTTAAGTTTAAAGTCGAAACAGTTGTTGAAGTCGTGTTCATCGTTACTCGACGTGCTTTCTTTTTTTTCTTTTTTCAAACAGCAGGCGTATGAAAATAATCGAACGCTGTTAAAGAAAGAAAGAAATTTTTCAAGTTTAAAGTCGAAACTTAAAGTTGTTAAAATCGTGTTCAGCGATAAAGTATACAAGTTGATTCAAAGTAATCAGGATTTAAATAAATATTTCGAATGCTTTAGAACACTGTACTTCTTACTATGTGTTTTGGACGATATTCGATACGATGTGACCATTTTCAAGAATGTACTATTTTTAAATTTAAGTTTTTTAAATTACACTTTTAGTGGACTCTCTCTCTCTCTCTATGTATTGTAGGAAGAAAGAAAAATTACTCCTGTGTTAAGGGACATATGGTACCACGAGTAAGTAAAATGTGTCCGGTAAAACGTCCAACCAATGACTTGCGGTATTTTTCAGGACCGATCCTTGTTTCTCCCTACGGTACGTGCTTCTGTTATTCTTGGTACACGATAAGGCACATGATTTATCACGAAACGCCTTATTTTTCCGGGACAACCTTGTTCGTTGGAAAGGAAACGTGTTAAATTTAATCATTTGTATCGATCGTATACGGTGTGTCAAAAATGTATCGAACAATTACTTTATTCGTAATAATATTGTACAAAGAAGCGAAACTATGTACGTTCTGTAGTTTAGTATACACGGAAATAATGTGCAAATTAGAAATTTTTAGTAACGCGTTACGACAGAATGCTAAATTGTAGAAATTACGTATGCAATATTGCAATGATCGAAATGTAAAAGTTTGTTTATATTACTAGCCTTAGCCTACACGGAAAGTGATACATCTTTAAATTACAAAATTCATATAAAAGTCAGAATTTGGAAGATACGAGAAATATCGATAAAATATTAAATTTAAATTTGTTAATGGTATAATAAGTACATTGTTAAAAAATAAAAAGACATCGAAAATACAGAAAACGGGTTTGAGAACGACGAAATGTCATTAAGGATGTTGTAAAATGTATTTTACAAGTGCTTGCACTTTATTAAATTGTGTTGCGACAATTTCGCAGAAAAAAGTTTGTCCTCGAACCGCCACAAATATTTCAAATTCTGCTGAAATATTTCTGAGAAAGAAACCATTTTCAATTCTGTTCAAATATTTTTAAGAAACAAACTATTTATAAATAGTACAAACAGAGAAACACTAGATATAGTCGTATATAAACCTGGTTGAAAATTGATTGCATCTATTGAATTTAGAAGCGAGGAAAACGAAATTCAATTACAATCGATTATTAAAGCTAAATGAATGCATACAAAGTACTAAGTATAATATAGAATCTAAATAATCATAGGCTTTTTGTTAGAATCCCAAGTATACAAATACATCTTCGATAGATTCTCGAATATATTTAGTGTATCATTTAGAGTATTTTTAATCTACACGTTATTTTTGCACATCGTAAACCATTACTGGAAACAATTTGTCGTTTGTTTGTATAAAGTTACTGCAACAAAATTAGATTTCGACTCAATCTACTTTCCATGCGCCAATGGGTTAACAATAACAGCTGTATTTTGGAAACAAACAGTTCGTTCAAAATTGTATTTGTAGAGGTGGTCCGAATGTACGCAACTAATTTATAATCTAATCGATAAGTTCGTCGTCTTATTGGTTGATGCAATATCGCATCGAAGCGCTGAACCTTCGATCGAAAACGAGCATACATACCAGGTTGTTCAATAAGTTTTGTCGTTTTTTCCATTGTAAAAAAATACCATGACACTTTAACTTTGATTTAAATATGTGAACGAGTCGACAGATCTACGAAGAAACTTCACACATGTTCATCAAACAGTGGTACCATCTTTCGAAAAATAAAACGACGCACCTAATGGCTTCTTATCGAACGATGAAACTTATCGAGCAACCTATTACGAATGAATCGACAGATCTACAAGGAACTTCACACATGTTCATCAAACAGTGGTACCATCTTTAAAAAACTAAAACGAGGAACCTAATAGCTTAATTTCTTATCGAAGGACAGAACTTATTGAGCAACCTATTACGAGTCGACAGATCTACAAGAAAC
The DNA here is from genome assembly GCF_051014685.1 of Ptiloglossa arizonensis. Taxonomy (NCBI): domain Eukaryota; kingdom Metazoa; phylum Arthropoda; class Insecta; order Hymenoptera; family Colletidae; genus Ptiloglossa; species Ptiloglossa arizonensis. The sequence goes on along the minus strand of NC_135048.1, from coordinate 7,470,605 downwards.
TTCACACATGTTCATCAAACAGTGGTACCATCTTTCGAAAAATAAAACAACGAACCTAATAGCTTCGATTTTTATCGAACGACGAAACTGATCGAGCAACCTATTACGTTCCTGGCAAGGAATACTTGCGCGAAGCCAGTTCACCGCTCGAAACCGAAGAGAACGTATCCGAAACCGTGCGTTTTCCTTGCACTTTTCGAGAAAAGGCCGCTTTGCCGTTCTCGTGTTCCCGTGGCTGCGCAATTATTCCACCGCGAGCGCGACGACAATATCCAACGGTAGAAATAAGAGCGAAAAAAAGAACGATCCGAAACGCGGCCGCCACGGTGAAATTAAAATCTCACGCAAGGCTTAAAAGGGCCTCTAAAAACAGTGCTCCGTCTCGTTTCGTCGTTGAACCGGGAGTGTTGGGAAACGAAAACGAGGAAATAATTTACGTTCCCCCGTCGTTGTCGTCGCCGTTTTTACGAAGAGAACGAGAACCGAAATAGAAAAAAAATAAAAAAACAGAAAAAAAGAAGAAGAAGATGAAGAGGAAGAAGAAGAAGAAGAAGAAGTGGAATAAGAAGAAAGAAGAAAAAAAAACAAAAACGAAGGAAGACTGCGAAAGAATTCATACGAAGAGAAGTCGGCGAGTAGGCCCGGCTCGTTACTCGTTCCTACGTCTGGCGCTTTTTTGTCAGGTAAAAAAGTTCCCGGAGGAAAAAGGAACCAATTTAATAAGGCCTTAATAACTTGCCAGGTCCTGGCCTGTAGACGGCTGTGTTTGACGGCTACCCCTCTTGGTCCTCTTTTTCCGCGGGAAGAGCAAATTCGCGCTTCCTAGTTACCAAGAGCAGTATTGGAGCAACGATATCCGATGATCGTCCATTTTTCAAATCCTCCTCGATTTCTCGAAATCGATCATCGGTTGTATAAAGTCTCCCGTCGTCTCGGGAGTGAGATGCCCCAGTCGGTCACAGAATGAGATTGCCTTGCTTGAATATTGATTCAGGGTGAAGAGAAAGCAGAGGAGAATAATGTTGCCAGTATTCGAAGGAGAAGGTGAAACAGGGGTAATAAAGGAAGAAATACAATTATTAGTCGAGAAGGGACCAACGGAAGCAAGTATTTTAGGGAAAGATCGGTTCTGAATTGAGGGGAGTACGGTAGCTCGAGTCAGGGAAACGTCGACGAGTCATTTTTTGTTTATTTAGTAGCAGTCTCTGCGAAGGTCTATTAACGCATTGTACACGAGAGACGTTAATTGACGTTTTTCAGTTTTGAACCGTTGGTACCGGAAGACGTCAATTAGCGTCTTTGAATTTTCAACCGTTGGTGACAAGAGACCACGTTCTTACGGTATCCTGTAGAAAATGTTAACTATGGCACCATAGAATATCCGAGTAGTACATAATAGGTTGTTCGATAAGTTTCGTTGTTCGTTAAAATATTGTCGTTCGTTCGTTATTGAACAGTATAGTACTAGGTTGCTTTATCGAACGACGAAACTTATTGAACAACCTATTATGATTTCGAGAATTTACGATGTCGGTATGTTTTATAAAATATACCGAAATGGTACTGTAGAAACAAAGCTTACTTGTATCGATAAATATAATAGAGCTGATCAATATTTGTCTTATTATTGAATATTTCGTAAAACAGTCAAGTGGTCGAAGAAAGTGACACTTGGATAATAAATTGTGCATTGTTCGATCCATTTGTAGTATACAGAAAGTTAAACGCTACGATGAAAATAAAGTAAAAAGATTTTTTACTTCGATTGGCAACAAATTGGGCAAGTGACGATTCTGAAGCAGGAAAAGGTGTAATTCAAATTGCACGACATGGAACGTCTATTGTCTGAGAATATGCGGCAGCATATTTTAGAACAAATTGTTAACACTAAACAAAACAAAAGTATCCAAAGAGAAAATACCGCGTAGGTACTGCAAACGAAAGGAAATAGGACACACGATATATTTTGTGTTCGAAATTGTTTTCAAGCGTATCGCACTAAAAAATGTTACTAGAAACATTACTATTTTACTTCTTAAATACTATACATTCTTTCGAATCTTATCGATCGTTTATTAAATACTTAAAAAAATACGTGAGAATTCAGTCTGTATGCTTATCAGAGCATACCGTCATCAATGTGTCAACATTATAACTTTTCAATAAAAGATTCAATATTTTTTTACAAAATATAATGCAACGTGTACAAATAAATACAATGCACAATATATTATCCAAAATGCCACTTTCTTTAACCACTCGATCGTTTTACGAAGTATTGAACAATAAGACAAATACCGATGCGCTGTAATTACACTTATCGATACAAGTAGGCTTCATAGTAAATTCTATATCAAAGACTTGTAACATCATTTTCGAATATTCGCGCGTATATCATTTCGAAATGTGCAGCTTCCAAAGCCACGTGCACTCGAAAGCACGCGGTCCTCGATGTATCAATGCATCCTCATACTATATATCCAAAATGCCACTTTCTTTAACCACTCGATTGTTTTACGAAATATTGAACAATAAGACAAATACCGATCCGCTGTAATTATACTTATCGATACAAGTAGGCTTCATAGTAAATTCTATATCAAAGACTTGTAACATCATTTTCGAATATTCGCGCGTTTATCATTTCGAAATGTGCAGCTTCCAAAGCCACGTGCACTCGAAAGCACGCGGTCCTCGATGTATCAATGCATCCTCATATATATATATATATATATATAATTAATTTCTTATCGAACGACGAAATTGATCGAGTAACCTATTACGAGTCGACAGATCTACAAGAAACTTCACACATGTTCATCAAACAGTGGTACCATCTTTAAAAAACTAAAACGAGGAACCTAATAGCTTAATTTGTTATAGAACGACAAAACCAATTGAGCAACCTATTACGAGTCGACAGATCTACAAGAAACTTCACACATGTTCATCAAACAGTGGTACCATCTTTCGAAAAATAAAACAACGAACCTAATAGCTTCGATTTATATATATTATATATATATATATATATATATATATATATATATATATATATATATATATACACAAAAGAAGAAAAAAATGCGCAAGAACGAATAACCGGTCAGTGGAAGTAAATTGAAAGATCGAATCACGGATACTTGGGTCAGGTCATGCGACCGTATCGCGCTGTCGCGTTTACCGACAGAGTCAACTGGATAAAAAGTGTTGCGCGAGAGCAGAGTATTTAAAATGCATGCCCCGGGCATCTCGTCGATAGAGACGTGCGCGTTGATAGTCAATCCTCTAGATAATCGTTAAATGAAAAAACGTGTTTTCACGGTAGGTAAACACGAACGCGAGTATAAAAACGAACAAACAAACGAACGAAAAAAAGAAGAAGAAAAAAAAAAAAGAAATCCGTGGAAACCGGCACCACGGTTACGCGACATCGATCAACGCTTGTTTTCCGCCTCTGGTCTCGCAGCGGCGTGACTTTTCGTTCGCTACGCGTATGAAGAGGGCCGCGCGACACGGTGCTGAAAATCGGCACGGAAAAGGGCAACGCAAACTTTCCACTCCTCGTTTCGTCAGCCGCTTTTCAATCTCGCGCCGCGGAAAACACTGCTGGAAAAATCGCCCGACACTCTTCCACGGACTTTTTAATCGACACTCTAATTTTCATTCGATCGAAAATATATTTCGTGCGACGAAATTTTACAGATGGACCGCGGTGAATGTTGCGATTCAACGGCGGGGAGTTTTTTTTTATTATTAACGACACAGAATGGCGCGAATAACGAGTACTTACTTTGAAGCTAGCTGTCTGCAAACCGGGGGATTGATAAATAAATAACCGAGAGTGTTACAGGTTGCACAATTTTGCTAGAAAGAGATAAAAGTATGAATTTTTTATTCGTTGAAAATATTGCACGGTGTGTGTTTTAAAATGGTCCTTGTGAAAAAAGGAATCGGTGAGCGAACAGAGGCGAACGATTTAACCTGATTTCGAAACATTGTACGCAAATGGACGTGATCGAGTACGATACGAAGCCACTCGAATTATTATACCCTGTTTCGATCTTCGTTTCGAGAGAATAAGTAACGACTCCGGACTGTAATCCACTTATTTCAGTTTTCATCAATTGGTAATTAATTCGGTGTTAAATGCTACTTAAAGTTCAAGTGCAAGATGGAATTAAATACTGTTTCAACGAGTACTCTGCGACTACTTAAATTAATATTCTCCTTCGCTGCCGTGAAAAATTCAATCTTCCTCGAAGCGAGAAACAGCGAACAAATAGACTGATCGCAATTCATCGAGAAATTTATTGCAAATTTATTCGTTGCATTTGCGAAGACCCGTTACGAAAGAAATCGACTCTTTTTCGAATATTTGGGAAAAATATAATTACGAAAGAACCTTCCATTATTCTCTAAATTACTGTACGTCGAAGAGGACTGTTTTCTTCGGAGCAAAGAATTCGATATTGGAGTTATAAAGTCGCGGAAGAATTATTTCCGCAATTGAAAATACATCGATTGGACGATAATTCGAAATATTGGAATATTCGAAATATTTATTCGTCACTTGGTAAGATTTTACGAGAAATGTTTCCCAATTTAAATAGAAGAATAGGACTTGAGTAGACGTTGTATCGTCTTCGTCTACGTCAACGTGGTAATCGCGTTGCGCGCGACAGAAGCGTCAGAGACGTCGTTCGCAGATCGAGGAACGATCGATCGCGTTATCGAATCGGAAGCAGCCGAGCCTGGTCGCATAATCCACTTTATCGTCGATTCGATTAGCCTTGAACGAGGTGAAACGAGAGCGGTTGGTAGTGGCTAACGAAGCCAATACGAAGAATACGACGTCGTCGCGTTATCGTCTCTCCGCCTTGTCCTTCTGGACGTCGTTCAAAAGCCACGAAGTAGGCAGTGATTATCGCCACGTCCATTACAAGACAGTGGAACGGTGATCCGTCACGTGAGAGAACGACCAAGAGTATCGTTGTACCGTTGAGAAAGACAATCACCCTCGAAATAAACTACCCTAACTCTGCTCTCTCCTTGCAACGAGGAATCTTCGTTGCAACGATCTAGACGAGACTTTTGCACGCTTGTATAATTACATTTACCCGATTTCTCACGTATAGCGTTGCAAGAGCGGATTATCGATCATTTTCTAATTATTTGTAGTTAAAGTTTCATCGTTGCGCGTAATTACAGAATAGTTGTGACATTTTTCAAGCTGAACGCTGGTGATAAAGGTAAGGTGTCGGTGTGATCAACGATAAGTATATTTGACATGTTTTGGGTAAAAAATAAGATTGTTTTAATTTATTTGAATCAATGAAACGAAATATATGGTGTATTGGAAAATGCTGGGAATCAAACTCTGGTGGTCTGCTGATGGATAAGACAGACACCTTGCCCTTACGTCATCGATCAACTTGGAAAATACTGTAACATGTACTAAAATTATACATAACGATGAAACTTTAACTATGAATAATTATAAAACTATCGAGTATCCGATTTTATAATCTTATACATAATAAATCGTGGTAAGTAAATGCACGAGTATGCATAGCTTCATCTGAATCAAACCTCTCCTAACGCTATCGATCAACTTGAAAAATATTGTAACCATTTTAAAATCATCCGTAATGATGAAACTTTAACTATGAATAATTAGAAAACTATCGAGTATCCGATTTTATAATCTTATACATAATAAATCGTGGTAAGTAAATGCACGAGTATGCAAAGCTTCATCTAGATCGGTGCAACGAAGATCCTGCGTTTTCCTTGTTAGACTTCATCCTGGTTCCAGGATTTTAATTCTCGGACTATCTTAATACCGGTCGTCTACCCGCAAACTTCGCAAATCTCGAGGTGTTTAGTTAAAAGTAACCGAGGCATTGAAGTACTTAGTTCCTTAGGTTTATGAACGTATAATCTCTGAAGGATGCAGATTTCTGCAGTTTAGTAACGCTTTCCCCCTTCTCGGTAACATTTGGGTTAGCACTTAGAGAAGAGAAAATAAAGGATCGCGCAAGCTGGATTTTCGAGTACGATAGCTCGAGACGCGTTTGATCCTGTGTGTATGGACTGAATCTACAGTGGCTCGAAAAAGTATTCGTACGTTATATTATAATACCATTATACGCTATATTACAATTATATTATAATATAGAGTAATATTATCATTCCTTATATAATAAAGAAATTCTTCCTACTCGTAAGATTGATTTTAATGAAAGTTTGTGTGCACGTGGAGCATAATAGGACATATAAAAAAAAATGTTTTCGTCCACAGGAAATTTCTTTAAGAAAGTGAAATCAATCTTGAAGGTTTTAAAGCTTTTTTTTTAATTTTTAATGCAACTTTTCTCGGGACTTTTTGCAACAGAATCATAAAACACTAAGTAGCTGAACGGTTCTCGTAGGAAAAATCGAAGAAAATTGACACTTTAAAGGCCGATTTTCATCGATTTCGTACGATTGGAAAATTTGCAACGACTATCATTTTCTTTAGAATTTTGTAATCATGCAAAAGACAACAAAAATTTTCTTACAGCAAATATTCAGTTTTTTAATGCTCTATCGTTCATCTGTGAAAAAAAGTCGCCCAAAAGATTGTATTAAAAACTGAAGAAATGTCGAATTTTTGGGTCTTGATTTTATCCACTCGAGAACATTTTTCGTCGATGAAAAAATTATGTCGTATGCGTCCCAGTATGCTTTACACGCATGCAAACTTTCATTAAAATCAGACTCGTAGGTTACGGAAATTTTATTACAATAAAGTGGACTGTGTTTATCTTTGGTTCTCGGTTCGATTCTTCATCGAGTTTCGATTCCATCTTAATAATACGCCCTAAATTTTTAATCGTCAAAATGATTCGACCGCTCATAGACCACCAAGAAGATTTATTTATATATTTACGGAATAAACCTTTAGAATAAAAAAGAAAAAAAGGAAGAATTAGTTGTAAAATATATGACAATATACAGAACAATTGAAACTTGAATCTAGCAAGAGTCGAAAAGAAATCAATATATTTACAGTATTTACTAACGTATTTTAGAATATTGTTCGAGCAGTTATTAGTGTCGTATCCGAACATTTGAAAATGTTAAAACATAATCTATTGCTCGAACGTCAATTCTACAAATTATTGAGTGATATCCCCGTCTGAATACAGAAACCTACAAGGATATCGTAAAATGGATGATAGTTCGTGACGTTATTCGTAGTCGGTGAACATAAACGGTGGTTTATTTCGTTTACGTTATAATTAATATAACCGAGACTTTTCGAATAAGACGATAAACTTAAGCTGGAAGAGACTTTGACGAAGCATCGTTCCGTATTAGCGTGGCCTATATTCTTTCCAGCTCACTGTTATTCAACGTTACGCAAACCTCTTTCTCATCCTTTCATCGTACGTCTAATAACACCGCGTTCCGCATATTTCTCTTTAATGTACTGTGAAAACTTTTTTAATTCTGTTAGTAGACTTGTAATGCAGACGAGTTCGAGCTTTGCATACTTTAGTTTCCACGCTCCTCCTTTTTTCACTCTCTGTAACGTCATTCGAAGGATCCATTTTGTCTTTCAGCAGATTTCTAAAACGTCGAGTCGCTGCTTCGTGCAACGTTAAAGAATGCTTTTCGAAGAATTACGACATTAATCTGTGCGTGTACTTTAAAGAAATAAAAGCTGAAAGTTAACGTTTAACGTTAATATTTGGAGCAGTTCCGTTTCGGGCTATAGTCTAATATGTCCAATCGTTTAACGGATCGCGTACGTTGCGAATATGACACACGGCCTTGCGATTTCGGTCATAATCGTGTTAGCGTATCACCCTAAAGACTGATTCAATTTTCTATCCAGAGTTTTTACACCTCTTGGCTAAGCAACCGGAATATTGAACTCGGAACTTTTTAACAGATTCTAACTTTTCCTTAACACCATAATTCGACCCTTAAAAAATCTGTTTAAAAGTTGTCGAGCGTTAATAAGAACCAAACTACCTTCGTTATTCAACGAAAGGAACTTTGCCTTTTAGGAGCAGAGAACAAGTATCCTTCAAGTAATACTACGTTTTCTGTTGCACATCCAAGGCTGCGTTCTGACTGAATTCGACATGTTCCTTTTATCTTGAGAAACAGAATATCTTTTTCACTTTTAATATTTTCTTTTAAAAATTCAACCATCACTGGTGATCGATTCGAAGATTAAAACTACATTAATATAACGTCTCTATCTAAATAGGTATCGGTGAATACGGTTACAATGAGAAATAGATTAGAGGATAATATTGACTGTGAAGTTTTGCTTCTATATTTCTTATAAATTTTTTCTGCGTTTATTTGCCATTTTATCGAGATACTTTTCAAAGTTTGAAGATGTTGGAGCGAATGCAACGATGATGTTCAGGTGTGTTAAGCGTCGTTGGTCAATGGACGATGTTAGTTTTAAGGACTGCAATTGCATTGGTGCATTTCATTGCATTCAGGCACACGACATTATCGTCGTTTGAACCGAGTTGTATTGCTATACATTTCTGTAAAAATACAAGACAAAATGGGAAAACGAAGGTGCAGATGCGTTTCGTAATTACAAAAATATGTATATATTTCAATAAGAAACACTGAATTACATTTTTATATTTGGTTTAAAAGAAATAAAACCTGAAACTTATTCTTAATTTTTGAAAAAGAAATTTTAGACGAACTAATTTAACTTTCGACAATTTTTTCATGTGTTTTCTATTTTATATTCTTCTATCCACAATCATACCACTGGATACACGAGATCGCTGCATATTATAATAAAGTGTATATTCTGCTCCGAATTTACAGCAGAAGATATTCGGAACTTTCGAAACATTCAAGACGATCGAGATATTGAAATTTTCTAAACTTTGAAGAACGGTTTCTCGGTTTTGAATAATATTCGAATCTTCGTAATACGGAGTTATTGGAAAATATTTGATCGAAAGTTTCGAACCATCGTCGTTGGTCTAGGTCTCGGTCCTCTCGACGAAAAACGTGCTATTGGGAAACGAGAAGACGAAACACTATCTACAAAGTAACTGACGCAAAGGAGCAAGGGAAATCGGTCGTCCAATCCATCTAGGTCCTTTCATTTTTTAGATTCTTGATCATTATTGATCAAATCGAACATATCTTCTACTCATCGCGTAACCTCATCGCCTAAGTCTCTAATATTCTGTATTGTCTAAATTTCTAAATTATCCTCTGATATCTGGAAATACCACTACTGTACAGTCTGATTGATAAGAACCTAAAAACTGGGGAGGTGGAATAAGCTGATGAAGTTTAATATCGTTCTGTCCAAATTTCTGTATCAATGATAATTGTTGGAATACAACGACATAGACCCATACTTTTTCGGTTGGTGTACCGACGTGATCGTTACGCCCTCTTCAGTTGTTCATAACCATACTCCGCTGTATGACTGTATTATACTTATCTTAAAAATAAACGTTCTATTTACTTTTTCTCTTGTGCTCAACAAATCCATTATCCCACAATAATTATAATTTTATTAAACATAGTTACATTTCATTAACGCAGGGAGACAATCCTGTGTGTATAATTTTCTCTACTGTCTAAGTTTCCAAACAATCCTCTGATATTTGGAAATCTATTATGCAGTTTGATCACTAAGAACCTAAAGAGTGAAGGGTGGAACAAGTGGTCAAAGTCTGATATCGTTCTACCCAAATTTCTGTATTAATAATAATTATAATTTTATTAAACATAGTTACATTTCATTAACACAGGGAGACAATCCTGTGTGTATAATTTTCTCTACTGTCTAAGTTTCCAAATAATCCTCTGATATTTGGAAATCTATTATGCAGTTTGATCACTAAGAACCTAAAGAGTGAAAAGTGGAACAAGTGGTCAAAGTCTGACATCGTTCTATCTCTGTGTTAAAGATATTTACAATTATACTAAACATCGTTACGATTTATTAATGCAAAGAGACAATCCTGTGTGTATAATTTTCTGTACTGTCTAAGTTCCTAAACTATCCTCTGATATCTAGAAATCTACTATACAATTTGATCACTAAGGATCTAAAGAGTGAAGGGTGGAACAAGTGGTCAAAGTCTGATATCGTTCTACCCAAATTTCTATATGAATGATAATTATAATTTTATTAAACATAGTTACATTTCATTAACACAGGGAGACAATCCTGTGTGTATAATTTTCTCTACTGTCTGAGTTTCCAAACAATCCTCTGATATTTGGAAATCTATTATGCAGTTTGATCACTAAGGACCTAAAGAGTGAAAAGTGGAACAAGTGGTCAAAGTCTGACATCGTTCTACCCAAATTTCTCTATTAACAATAATTATAATTTCATTAAACATAGTTACACTTCATGAACGCAGTGAGAAAATCCTGTGTCCATAATTCTCTGTACTGTCCAAGTTTCAAAATTATCCCGTCATCTAGCAATCCCACCATTCCCATCTCTAAGTACCTAAAAAGTGAGACAAATATCTGAAACAAGCGTCCAATTCCCTTCACACCTTGCGTCGCGTAACCAACATCGCCATCGTCCAGTGCCTTCGAGTGAATAATTTTCCCCGAAGATGGTACGTTGGTCGAACAGCTGTCATCTTCCGCGAACCGGAAGGTGCAGTCACCGCGACGCGTAAATCCCGAAAGTGCTAATAACCCGGTCGCGTATGTCCCCCACGCGGATAGAAATACACCGATAGCGTCGGTTAAATTTATCAATCCCTAAAAACTGATACACGAGCGATTCCGCTTAAAGTGAACGACCTGTGCTCGGCCATGGGACGTGGCGATTCGCGCGGGGCATCGTTACGCCGTCGGTTCATAGTCGTCGATGGCATCGTCCACGATGAAATATGGGAGTTCACGGTCCGGTCATCGGCTCTCGCTCGACAGATTTGTGCTTCCAGGAACGGTAATGCGGCTTTCCGCGGTGGTCCCGAGCTGCTCCGCTCAATTAAAGCGGCTCGCCATCTTCTCGAGCGGCGATAATGGCTATCGGTACGTGTTATCGTCCCAGGCGCGACATACCTTTGGTTATTAAATCGGATCGAGCACCGGCGCGCCAGCTTTTTGCGACAACCTCCACGCGATTTTACTTCGATACAGGGGGCACATTCACGTACCACGCGATCAATTTTCTAACGCGATACGTTTCACCGTTCGTCGACGGGACAACGAACCAGTTCCGGTAATGCGAAGAATGTTCGTAGTTTACGAGATGGATTATGCGTCGGAGAAACTGGGTTGAAACGATATTAAGTAGCAGAAAACCGACCGGGCTGGAATCTTCGCGGAAATATGCGGATTATTGGGGACATAGTTCGCGAGACGGATCATCTTGGATGAAATTGCTGGGAAAATTTCACTTCTCGATGCTCGTGTCAATTAGGATACGAGACAGTTGCGAGGGAAAGACACCGAGGAGTTCCCCTCGAGTTCTTCGACTAATTTTCTTGCACGGCTGGACCAACGCGGAGGATCGAGATCGAAAAGGATCAAAAGAAGATAAGAGGGAGTAAATACGAAAAGAGTTGAAATATTCTCATAGTTTGTTAATGATGTTCAGATCGGTGCATTTGGAATACACGGGGAGACTTTATACTGCACGAACTGGAAAAAAGTCTCCACGATATATTCGAAATATTTCGTATTGTTGGTATATTCAGATTGTTCGATGTACAATTTGGTAGAAATGTACGAGTACGAGATAAGCTTTAGTTTAAATAACACGTTTACCGCACACGCTGAACTTTTCGTTACAAAATTCACTACGATATGTATTTTTCATTCTAAATAAACGTGTAACGTTAAAAATTAAATACATTGCCTTGTTTTATAATGTATCTTAAACTTTACACCCCTTTCTTAGTAATTATATTTTCTTCGCTAGTATAAATACTGTAAGCTGTAGAACATTTAGTCAGAAGCAAAACTATTAATAATAATAGGGCAGGATGTATACGTCTCACGTGATCTGGACCGGAAGTGACAATAAATCGGACCAGCACGAAGGACGTGTTAAATAGCCCTGACACACTTTTTTGTTTTGATTTTAGACCGAATGACATTTTGGAGATCCACGTTGAACACGTGTTACGTTTTATATTTTGTTAAATTTTATGACTTTTAAGTATTTGTGCGATTATTTTGTTTTTCTTCCTTTGTTCATTATTTTAATAGATACCCTAACCAATATATATATATTTCTTTTTATGTTACTTTTTATGATTTTTAAGTATTTATACGATATAATTGGGTTTTCTTCTCTTTTATTTATTATTTTAATCATCACCCTAACCAATATATACGCACGCGCAACCTCTCCCATCGCGCTAAATTTAAATTACACATTTGTACGTTCAAATATATTTTCTAAGAAGATATCAGAGAGAAACCCTTTTATAATTATCTTCGAAAAGAAAATTTAGTCTGTTATTGATTATTACACGTTTCATCGACTCTTAAATCATAAGGCAAACGGTTATGTGGCTCTGACACGCTGATGACAGTCTTTCGTTTGGGTTTCAGACCGGAGTGCATTTTAGGGATCAGTCCTTGTCAAACATGCATCGAGAGAACGCGCGTTACGTTTCATGTTACGTTTTATGTTAGCTTTTACGACTTCTACGTATTTATGCGATTATTATGTGTTTCTCTCTGTTAATTTCTTTTAATAGTCAGGGTGACTATTAAAAAGGGTAACCGATACGTGTATACGTTAAATCTAATTTCCAAGTGTCTAAATCCTCTTTCGAATCCTGACTCTAGCGACATCCACTAGTCCGATCATCCCTGACGTCTCGCGATATCTTTAACCACCCAACAGCCTCGAGCTGAACCGTGTTTAAGATCGTTGTTCCCGCTCGACAGGCTCGTCGAAAGAATACTTATCGCCCTTTCGGTTCATTTCACGATTCTTCGTCAGGTATCGAGATAGTCGAAGCATCTCTGATCAGTTCTTGTCGAACACGTATCGAGAGATCACGCGTTACGTTTCACGTTACGTTTTATGTTACTTTTCATGACTTTTACGTACTCGTGTGATTATTATGCGTTCCTCTGTGTTAATTCTTTCAATAGTTACCGTAACCGATACATGTACACATTGAATCTATTGTATTAGGTTGTTCGAAAAGTAATTTCGTTCTTTTTGATGAAAGTGAAACACGATTTTTTTTAGAGTGTACAAACATTTTATTAAATTATATATTCTCCACTTTGGAGATTGAGATGACTTTCCTAATTTCAAAGTGTCTAAATTCTCTTTCAAATCCCTACTCTAGCTCATCCCTGAGATCTCGCAATATCCGTCCATGATCTAGAATAGCGCGTGCAAGGTATTCCACGTATCTAAAATCTGAACAGAATAATTGTTTCCGCTATGAGTCGTTTATCGGCCGCGAAGTTGCGATTCGTACCCCCCTCCCTCTCCTCCACCACCATGGTATACCTTTTCGCGTTGATTCAATCCGCCGCGCCGGCTACAATGACGTCCATCGGAAATCCAATCGCGTTCCCGGAGGCGCATTTTCATCGTCGCGCGTACTTTTGACAGGCGGCTCACGTGCTGGCTAACGAAATTACTTTTCGCGTCGTCGGGACATCCGCTTAAATACGTTTCCATGGGTTTCCAGCGCCGGAACCGGGCCTGGTAAATCTGCTAGGACGGTCTACGGAGGAGGAACTCCAAAGGAGGGGAAAAAGGTGGCGGAAGAGGGGAAGAGAGAGAGAAAGGAGAGAAAGAAAGAAAGAGAGAGAGAGAAAGGAGAGAGAGAGAGAGAGAGAGAGAGAGAGAGAAGGGAGAGAGAGAAAGAAAGAGAGAGAGAGAGAGAGAGAGAAAAGAGAGAGAGAGAGAGAGAGAGAAAAGAGAGAAAGAAAGGAGAGAAAGAAAAAAAGAAAGAAAGAGAGAGAGAGAGAGAAAGGAGAGAAAGAAAGAAAGAAAGAAAGAAAGAGAGAGAGAGAGAGAGAGAAAGGAGAGAAAGAAAGAAAGAAAGAAAGAAAGAGAGAGAGAGAGAGAGAGAGAGAGAGAGAGAGAGAGAGAGAGAGAGAAGGGAGAAAGAAAAAAACAGAGAGAGAGAAGGGAGAAAGAAAAAAACAGAGAGAGAGAAGGGAGAAAGAAAAAGACAGAGAGGAAGAGAAAAAAGAGAAAGAAAGAAAGAGAGTGAGAGAAAGAAATAAAGAAATAAAGAGAGAGAGAGAGAAAGAAAAAAAGAAAGAAAGAGAGAGAGAGAGAAGGGAGAAAGAAAGAAACAGAGAGAGAGAGAGAGAGAGAGAGAGAGAGAGAGAGAGAGAAGAGAGAAAGTAAGAAAAAGAGAGAGGGAGGGAGAGAGAGAGAGCCGGAGATGAAGAGGGTTGGGCGACTCGACGACGTCCAGGAATAAGGTGTTGGTACGCTTCTATATTTGTGCCAGCGTGGCTTAGATGGACCGCTGGCAGATGTAATCAAAGTTTGCAGACAACCACTCCTGAGACTTCACCGCCACCAATGAGGAGGACACGTCCGAACGGACGTGTTCTTCGCTTTTCTTTGTGCCGATATGCGAGGACATTCTCACCGATATACCTTTGCGTTTCGTGGATATTGGATTGTTTCGAGGATAGTCCAGGAACCCTCGGGAAGGTTCGTTCGATGCATCGAATTCTACCGGGTTGGATAATAAGTCATTGCATTGCATATACATGTGTTATCCATTTTTAGCAATAGATATCGATACAGCTTTCGCAATTTCGTGTTTCATCGAACGATGTTTGGCTTGTTATTATAAATCTTCTCGTTAGCGATAATAATGTGTGTTATTAATTGGAAACAATTTTTGATATTGAATTTTATTTCGTTTTAATATTATTTATAATATTCGATTTAGAAACGATCGTGCTGAATAACAGATACGACGGTATGGCGTTTACCGTAAGAATTTATATTTCACACAGGGTAGCTTAAATTTGGCATATTCGTTGCGAAAGATAATTCGAACATTTAACGTTCCAATTCGAAATTCGAAGATTTAGCGAAGTTGCAGTGATAAATAAACTTGTTTTACGTTTTTCTCAAAACTATATTATGTAGTTATAGTTCTATATAGAACTACACATAAGATTTAGTTCAAATTTTATAGACATATTCTGCATAGATTATTCTACAATATTGCATATGATTTATTTAATATGTTAATTATTTAACTTTTTATAAAGGTTTAAAGTCGTTTTTTTATTTTTGATAGAAATGACTGTTTTTTCTTCAAACTTCGACCATTTTTACAATTATTAAAATTTTCGAAAAATCCTACGATACATTTTAGATAATAGTCTCTAGTTTATGAATCGACTACATTTTTGTATATCAAATCTCCCAATTTTTGTTAACTGTAGCGGCCAACAAACAATGTTTCAGCAGAAGGGGTTCTGGGAATAGCGAATAACTTCGCCATTTTGTACGATCTTTACTTTCGCAATATCGTAAAACGAAGCTAGAAGTTATATTTATACTCTCCTAAAAAGACTACATTTTTCATTTAGTAACTATTTAGAAAAAAAATTTACAAAATTTACAAATTTTAGGGGTGTCCCCCTTAAACTTGGAAACTTTCTTAAAAAACGTATATACAAATGCGTTTATTTTACGATGGTCAAAGAGCGCAGAGTTCGATAGTGTATACTTTGATTAATAAATACTGCTTTTGATAAAACTAGAAACGTCGAAAGTCCCATTACCAATATGGCTACTTCACCTGCGACAAGCTCGTAGATTACCCACGTAGGTGTAGAAACGTGCAGGTATCCAGTATTTGCAACCGGTGTGAATAGTTACGAGGCTTTCTGGATGAAATCAACGCTCTTATCTTAAGCTCTTTTGTGGATTAATTTTATAGAGTACGAATAATTAGAACGGTTATCAGCTGTCGTAACTAGGGTTTTCGTGTATGCGAAGGTGTTGCACAGAGCGGGAATAGTTACGAGTACAGAACTCGCTTCGCGACACGACCTACTTTATGTCGGGGATTTTAAATCCGATTTATACGTAATCGCGCGTAATGTCAATGTTATTCCCCCGTTACTCAAATCACGTGGGATTTATTGCAAACGAAAGCAAAATTAATGTTTCGGAGATCACTGGATCTAACCAGTTAACGGTTCTCAACTTAATCCCACGGGAAATGAACGAAGGAACGACAAACTGTACCAGAATCGTTGCAAAAGTATAATAATTCGATGGTATTTCTTAATCGATAAGGTTTTCGACCTCTCTAACGAAGAATACAAAAATAGACCGGTGCAAAGTTCATTTGTTTCGAAAGAAATACAGATAGACGATGATGGTTCGAACTGGTCAATGGTTTTCAACCAGCGTCGTTAACAAGGAAGATTATAATAATTTATCAATTCGACTCGCGACGAGAGGAAAATTAATGTTTCCAGTCAGCGTTTTCAACCTAACTCCCCGGACGAAGAACGAAAGTACAAATTCTAGGAAAATCGTTGAATCGTTGCAAAAATAGAATAATTTGATGGTAAAAAGGGAAATTATAATAATTTACTAATTCGACAAATTAATATTTCCCGCCAGCAGTTCTCAACTTAGTTCTCTGGAGTAAGTACAACAAGCTCTAAAAAAATCGTTGAATCGTTGCAAGAGTATAATAATTTGATGGTAAAAAGGGAAATTATAATAATTTACTAATTCGACAAATTAATATTTCCCGCCAGCAGTTCTCAACTTAGTTCTCTGGAGTAAGTACAACAAGCTCTAAAAAAATCGTTGAATCGTTGCAAGAGTATAATAATTTGATGGTAAAAAGGAAAATTATAATAATTTACCAATTCGATAAATTCATATCTCCCGCCAGTGGTTCTTAACTTAGTTCCCTGGGGTAAGTACAACAAACTCTAGAAAAATCGTTGAATCGTTGCAAAAGTATAATAATTTGATGGTAAAAAGGAAAATTATAATAATTTACCAATTCGACAAATTAATATCTCCCGCCAGTGGTTCTTAACTTAGTTCCCTGGGGTAAGTACAACAAACTCTAGAAAAATCGTTGAATAGTTGCAAAAGTGTAATAATTTGATGGTACAAAGGAAGATTATAATAATTTCTCAATTTAACTCGTGACGAGAGGAAAGTTAATATTTCTAGCCAGCGATTTTCCACCAAACTTCTCGAGAAAAGAACGAAAGAACAACAAACTGTACGAGAATCGTCGAATCGTTGCAAAAATAGAATAATTTGATGATAAAATGGAAAATTATAATAATTTACCAATTCGACAAATTAATATTTCCCGCTAGCTGTTCTCAACCTAACCCCTCGGAAAAAGAACGAAAGACCAACAAACTGTACGAGAATCGTTACACGAGTAAAATAATGTGATTGTATTCAGAATCGACAATATTTTCGACTTCTCGAAGAATGCAAAAATAGGCCACTGCAAGTTTCTTTCTCCCGAAAGAATTACAAATAGTCGATACAAGAATGGTTCGAACCGATCGGTTTTCAATCACTATCGTTAAAAAGGAAGATCAGAATAATTGACCAATTCGACTCGCGATAGTCGAGCGTTGGAAATTTTCGTTGAAAGGTTTTGGAAAAAGAAAATATACGAAAACGTTAAAAGTTTCGTTCGGCATGGTTGCTGGCAGCTTCCGTTCGCCATCTAGCTCGCGAAACAGGGTCTATGGGCGACGAGAGTCGACGCGACGCGACGCGACGCCTCGGCGTCGAAATGCAAATGGAATCTCTTGATTGAGTTTACCGGCGCAGCATCGACGCCCTACGTGTCTTCGGGGTTGACGACGGGAAGAAAAAGGGTGGCTTCGAGTCGATTTGACGTATCGACGGCTTTCCACTTCGCTTGCTACTCACGAATAATCGTGACGGGAGAAACGAAAAGAATGCTAGGCGCGCCGTCCATTTTCGTTGGGACGCCTCGTATAGAGGCGTCTCGCGTTCCGTTGCAAATGGAGACAAATTTATACGAGCGCGGACCGAAAAGCTCGGGCACTTTTGATAAATTGAATCGATCGATTGTTTTTTGCCACGGTTGTCGACATTTTTCACTCTCGCGCGCGAGCGCGCGAGAACACACACGCGTACGGGGGGTTTTTTTTTTGTAAACAAAGGGTTGAACGTGTTCGTGAAAGAGGTGCGAGCGTGTGGGACACCGAAGTCACGCGGCGCGATAAAAATGATGGAAAATGTCGATGGAGAGACGGAAATCCATGGTCGGAGGAGAAGTCATTTTCATCTCTCATCAGAAAAAGGAGTAGACGTTATTTATGTCCCCGCGATCGGGAAGATTTAAGCTAATGTTTCTCCCGATGGAATTTATAGGGTATTCGAGGATTTCTTTCGAGTTACTCGATTAGATAAGAAGAGTCTTGAATTATGGTTGCACGAAGTTCACGGAAATTGCGCAAGAGTTACGTGGACCTCTAACGGGGCGAGCAGCTGCTAAGAGATTTCTAAGCAACGATTATTTAGTTCTTTAAGCGGCTGATCACCCGTATGTATATATATATTTAATCTCCGTGTAACTGGTTGTACAGGTATATTTAAATCTGCGGGCGATCGATCACGAAACAACATAGATATCTGGACAACCGATAACGAAGGTGGTTAGTTCTCTAAAGAACCGAACACGAAACTATTTAGTTCCCTGTGTAACGTATCGTGCAATTACTTAGATCTCTAATCGACCGATTACACAATCGTTCGGATTTGTTGGTAACCGATCCCGTGACTGTTTTAATCGCCGGTGCAACGGCTCGCATAACTCTTCGAGTCTCCGGGCAAATGGAAACCTAGCTACTCGGATAACCGAGCAACGGTTCACCCGACTATGTAGATCTCTGTGAAATTCTTTGGGGAAACTAGTCAGTTGCTGAGGAATTTATCGTAGGATTATTTAGATTCCTAAGCAGCGGCTAACGTGATTGTCCGGATCTGTAAGCAACCGATTACATAATTAATCGGATCTCTGAACAATTCAACGCGTAACAATTTAAACCAGCCAAGACGCTACGGATATTCGAAGAGCCGGGATCCAAACCTGGTACTCGTTCGTATCTCGGTGCGACTGTACGCCTAGCTGTTCAAAATCCCCGAGTAACCGATTCCACGGCCACTTGTACCGATAAACTAAATTCCCGAGTGGCCGATTACGAAATTACGTAGACTATACGTACCTATCAGCAAAGTGTTACCGAGTCGACCGGACTATTTATCGTGCGATCGTTCAGATCCTCGAGTAGCGAGTATTTCAAGCGTTCAACGACCATTAAACCGACTATTCCGTACGGCGAGTAATCGGCCGAGTCATTAAAATCAAGTCCCGCGGAACCATACGTTCCCTGGGTCGCTCCAGTATTCGTGAACGTGACGTACGTTCGTCGAGACAAAGCTGGGAACGTCACCGGGTACGTCTCTGGTGTCCTTCTCGGTAGCCACGGTTCAAAATTGATCTTGCCTCTTCACCGTATCATAACATTCGGATTTTATTGCGCGGCCCGGGCGGCCGGAGTGTTTGCAATACCTTTCACCTGTCAGCCGAGCGACGAAGACGCAGCTGCAACAGGGATACCGTGACTCCTGGAATGTCTGGGCAACGTGCACCGTTGCGAAACTAGCGTCTGAATTTATCGAGCTGGCGCGCCTCCAGATGGAGTTTCTTTCCCGCTCGTAACCGTCCGGTTGTTCTTCATTCCCGTCAACCCAGTAAAATCAAATATTAACGATCCACGGCCAGGGGGATCACCGCGGCGCGTAGGAATCGCGCGACCGCTGTTCAAGCCGTGTAACACGACGACACGCGCGAGGACACGGCCCCGTGATGTATTATCCTTGCGTCACGTCGCGAAAATAGCCCCCGGCGATAGAGAGACGGACGCGTGACACCGAAACGCGCGGAGAGAGAGAGAGAGAGAGAGAGAAGAAAAGAAAAAAAGAGGAAGAGAGAGAGAGAAAAAAAAAGAAAAAAAGATCCCGGTGGGAGAAAAATGGTCCCGCGTTTGCCGCTGGCAGACAGAACGCGCCACTTTCGGTTCGGGTTAATTAAATGAAATATGCCCGGACGATCGCGCGAACTCGCCACGGAAAAGTTGGCATAATTGTTTGTCGGTCGTTCGTCTTTTCGAGAGGGGGCACGTCGAGTGTCGAGGAGCCGGCCGCTGTCGCCAGTTACGGTCAGGGCTACCGGAAGCTAGCGTTCTCTTTAACCCTTCGACCACGAGAGACGTGTATATACGCGTTTACTGGTTTATCAATGTATACGAAAGACGTGTGTATTCACTCCCACAAGTCTATCAATATACACAAAAGGTGTATATATATGCCTTTACAGGTCTATTAATATACGCGAAAAGCGTGTATATACGTCTCTACAAGTCTATCAATATATACGAAAGACGTATATATTCGCTCCCACAAGTCTATCAATATACACAAAAGGTGTATATATATGCCTTTACAGGTCTATTAATATACAGGAAAAGCGTGTATATATACCTCTACAAGTCTATCAATATATACGAAAGACGTATATATTCACACCCACAAGTCCATCAATATACGCGAAAGGTGTATGTCATACGGTTTTACAAGTTTATTAATATACACGAAAGCCGTGTATGTACGCTTTTACAAGTCTATCAATATGTGCGAAAGGTGTATATATATGCCTTTACAAGTCTATCGATATATACGAAAGACGTATGTATTCGCTTCCACAAGTCTATCAATATACACAAAAGGTGTATATATATGCCTTTACAGGTCTATTAATATACACGAAAAGCGTGTATATACGTCTCTACAAGTCTATCAATATATACGAAAGACGTATATATTCACTCCCACAAGTCTATCAATATATACGAAAGACGTATATATTCACACCAACAAGTCTATCAATATATACGAAAGACGTTTATATTCACTCCCACAAGTCTATCAATATACACAAAGGTGTATATATATGCCTTTACAGGTCTATTAATATACACGAAAGGCGTGTATATACGCCTCTACAAGTCTATGAATATATACGAAAGGCGTATGTATACGTCTTTACAAATCTATCAATACATACGAAAGGTGTATATTTTACGTCTTTACAAGTCTGTTAATATACACGAAAAGCGTGTATATGCGCGTTTATAAATCTATTAATATATACGAAAGGTGTATATTATACGTCTTTGCAAGTCAATTAATATACACGAACAGCGTGTATATGCGCCTTTACAAATCTATCAATCTCATAAGTCTATCGGTATATACGAGAAGTGTATACTATATATTCATTCAGGCAAGTCTATTAATATACACGAAAGGCGTATATAAATATAAATCAATATTTATTGTTAGATAACAGTAATTGTTATCATATTGTTAGATACATCTAACAAATGTAGAGGGCATACATTTACGTCTGTCGTATATATACGCCTTTGCAAGTCTATCGATATATAGAGGGCGTAAAATTACAACTTTCGTGTATATACGCCTTTACAAGTCTACCGATATACAGTGGGTGTAAATTTATGGCTTTCGTATATATACGCCTTTACGAGTCATCGATATATACGAAAGACGTAAATGTACGCCCACTACAGAGTTTTAATGCAACACCTTTACTGTTTTACCAATTATAAATGTATTCTCTGGTACATTTTTGGTAAATAGTCAATGAACAACCAGTCGCAGCGACTGATACTCTTCGACAGAGTGCTGCAGTCAAAAGGTTAACACTAGTTGTGACGCCCGGTGTGAAAATAATAATTGCTAGTTTACAAACTCGATGAAAGAGACTTTCAGGTATCGTTCCACTTCGCGTTGTGAAATTGATCGAAGGTGAATATTGAATTAAATCGGTCGAGTTGAGTACGGATCACTGTAATACAAATATAATTACAACCGAGATTGAAAAGTTATATATGTTAAACAACGGTACTGCTCGATACGGTGGTTGATAGTCAAGTCCCTCGTTTCATCTCTCTATGCTTCTTGTATAGCATTTTGGTGATCAACGAACGCACCAATCGGCCAATAGAAATTCGGCAACCTCTCCAATTGTTAAACATGGATTTCCTTCAATCCTTAAACGATCATCCTCAAGGGTGGAAGGTCTCTTTGATCTCCCATCATCCTCCAAATTGAAATTTCCGTTTCTGAATTTCTGAAACTATCTCTGACGCTTTCGAACATTTAGAGCTTCGGGACACATACCGTTAATATTGTTTGTGGCAACGCTTGCATTGTTGCCTTTACCATATTCGTATAACATACAATATCTAATATGGTTCTCCGTTCCTTTAACCGAGCTTACTCGCTTTAAACGATGATAATTTCCTCTCCAAAACTAAGTATCTTTCTCAACAAGTACCATAGGTTAGTTTAGAACCAATAGACGATCAACGTCGTGAACTGAACGTGGCAACACTAATTAACACCAGATTTACCAATCTGTAAAATGACTGGTTTCAACTATTTTTACAAAGAAATTTACTTTAAATTCCATAGCATATTTTCAAAAGACGTTACATTTTCTATTCTACAAATGTAATCAATTTCATAAGTTTCTTTTTTTCCCAACCATTAATTTTCCTGAAACACGTACGAGGAACACCACGATATACCGGAATTTATCGATAGTTCCAGTTTAGTATTCTAGTAGTATTATAGTTCTAGTTTAGTGCCGGTAGTATTATTTTTCGGTAGAAAATCGAGTATGTTATTCTACGTTACCCTATAAAGCGAGTATTAATTTTCGTGGATTGTTCGACTCTGCAACGTTGTAACGATACAAAAATCCATAGAAATTGCGAAATTTTCAACGAAGAAAATGGGCAATTTACTTTAATAACTTCAATAGTTTCGTTTAGTTAAATTCTAAGAACCTTCGAATAATACTGCAAGAAAACATTTGGTTAAAGTGACCCTCGGGTAAAAACAGTCACACCTGGCCAACAGTCACACATTTATGCGACGCTTCTGCAACGTTTGTATTATTTACGCGAGACCTGCAACGTTTGTATTATTCAAATGTTTCCATCGATTCGATAATGTTCCATTCGACTTCTCACGATATACATTTCAAGGGGTGAAAAGAAGAATTCCAAATAATAGCCTGATAATCTATGAAAGGTATCTGGTTACGGTGTAACAATATAAAAGTTTATAGAAATAGCGAAACTTCAATAGCTTCGATAGTTCTATTCAGTCAAATTCTATGAACCTTTAAACAATACCTTAAGAAAACATGTAACTATAGTGACCATCGTGACCTGGGAAGAACTCAGAACTCCGGGCACTTACGAGACGCATCGCTGTCAAATTGATATTATTGAAACCTCGTTTTTTTTTTTTCAAACGTTTACATTAAAGTTAATTTTGCTTAAACTCGACCGATCAATTTTGATATTCATTCGAGATTAATTTTTCGACGTGGAACGAGATCAGGGAACATCTTTCGTTGCTCTGGTGCAACTATTGCTACCCCATCGACAAGACGCGCGCTAATTCGGTATCTACGGAAGCAGAGATAGGTAGATCGAAATCTCGGACAGTTGTTCGCTTCTTGTTCGCATTCCGTAGGTGTGGCGCCATCTCGTCGTTCGGTCTTTTGGTCTCTCGTGTAAAGCGACCCTAGCTGCGAGAGTTACGCGACACGCGAAGCGTTTTTTTTGTTCCAAGAATACGAAAAATATTTCGAGCGACAAAATTGGATAGGACGGTCCGTGGACGGACCTGATTCGGATCGTGAGTCGTCCCACGTAGAACGGTATACACTTAACTCTCTTGCCCTTTGAAAGGGTCCGCAATTATCGTACTAACGAACGCTGTTCTCGAGAACACGTGGCCTTGGCCCTCGTAGTATATTGGAGATAATAAATGCGTGAATACTTTGGCGATCGTGTTATTATAGGTTCTTTGACATGAAATGTTACACGTTTTATCAAAAATTATTGTATTCTTTATTGCACAATCAGAACATTAACCACATGTCTGTAAGAAACTATTCGATTCGGTACATTTGTAACGATGGGACCAGGAACTCGATTTTAACCCTTTTTACTTAAGTTGTTTGTTAGAACTTCAGTAATAATACGTAAAATATTTAACTAAATGTTTCTATCTTAGAGAATTTTGGAAAATAAAGAAACTCCTTTAATATTATTACTATATTTATTTAGGAAGAAAAGGCTCGTTTTCAGAGATTATCTTTGTTAAATCCCACGCGACTAAAGCTCAGAGGTTTGGAAAGTAAAGAAACTCCTTTAATATTATTACTATATTTATTTAGGAAGAAAAGACTCGTTTTCAGAGATTATCTTTATTAAATCCCACGCGATTAAAGCTCAGAGGTTTGGAAAGTAAAGAAACTTCTTTAATATTATTACTATATTTAGTTGAAAAGAAAAGACTCGCTCTCAGGGATTATCTTTGTTAAATCCCACTTGACTAAGGTTTAGAGGTTTAAGAAATAGAAAAACTCCTTTAATATTACTACTATGTTTATTTAGGAAGAAAAGGCTCACTTTCAGAGATTATCATTGTTAAATCCCAGGTGACTAAGGTTTAGAGGTTTAAGAAGTAAAAAAACTCCTTTAATATTACTACTATGTTTATTTAGGAAGAAAAGGCTCGCTTTCAGAGATTATCTTTGTTAAATCCCACGTGACTAAGGTTTAGAGGTTTAAGAAGTAAAAAAACACTTCGACAAATTTCTAACAACAAGTGTGTCCCAATTACGTTTCTCTTGCACCTTATATTCGCATTCATTCCTTTTCATTCTAATCTTTAATATTTTTCATTCCGTGTATTTGGATCACGTTCACCCAAAATTTCTAAGTCTGATGGCATCTCAATTGTTCGTCTTTCATCCTTAGTTCTATCCTAAACACTCTTCATATTTTCTCAGAGCCATACGTATTTCGTTACATTCCTACAATATATTAATTTTTGTAAGTTTCGTACACTTTTGAAAATGGAAGGAAACAAAGTGCATTATAATCGATCGATGCTATTTCTTTTTCCGAAAAAAGCAACAATACCGAACAAACAGCAAAAAATACATATGATGTTTACAGTGAAGGTGCTATAGTTGAAAGAATTGTGCCGATGTTTTTCGTTAGATTCAAAGCAGACGATTACAACCTCGATGATCAAAAACTTCTATCACTGACGAAAATCGCATCAAATCACTGATCGAGAATAGTTCACGCTATACGGCCGGTGAATTAGCAGAAACGCTAAAAATATCAAAAACCATTGTCCACGAGCATTTTGCAAAGCTTGGTTACGTAAACCGTTTTGATGTATGGGTTCCCCACAATTTAACTAAAAAAGTCTGATGGACCGCATTTCCATTTGCGACTCGCTCTATAAACGCAACGGGGGCGTACCATTTTTCAAGCGAGTGGTGACGAGATGAAAAATGAATTATTTATAATAATGTTGAGCGGAAAAGATCCTGGAACAAGTGAAATGAATCACCTTCAGAGACACCAAAGGTAGGTCTTCGTTCGAAGAAAGTCATTCTTCGTATCCAGTGGGACTGGAAAGGAATCCTATATTATGAGCTTCTGCCAAACAATTGTATGATAAATACGGAATAGCACGATATTGCTTGCAATTAGACGAATCGAAAATAGCGATTGAACATTTTTACATTTCCTCGGAACCATACGTGATACATCCCCACAATGTCATACCCGTTAACACTGTTCATCGACGAAAGTAATAGGTAGTTTATTGTTATACTACGTTCTGTTATACTACGTTCTGTCGTACTACGTTCTGTCGTACTATGTTCTGTTGTACTACATTCTGTTGTACTACCTTTTGTTGTACTACCTTCTGTTGTATTACCTTCTGTTGTACTACGTTCTGCCATACTACATTCTATTGTACTACGTTCTGTTGTACTACGTTCTGTTGTACTACGTTCCGTTGTACTACTTTCCGTTGTACTACTTTCCGTTGTACTACGTTCTGTTGTACTACCTTCTGTTGTACTACCTTCTGTTGTATTACCTTCTGTTGTACTACGTTCTGTTATACCACGTTCTGTCATATTACGTTTTGTCGCACTACGTTCTGTTGTACTACGTTCTGTTGTACTACCTTTTGTTGTACTACCTTCTGTTGTACTACGTTCCGTTGTACTATGTTCTGTTGTACTATGCTCTGCTGTACTACGTTCTGTTGTACTACGTTTTGTCGCACTACGTTTTGTCGCACTACATTCTGTTGTGCTACCTTCTGTTGTATTACCTTCTGTTGTATTACCTTCTGTTGTACTACCTTCTGTTGTATTACCTTCTGTTGTACTACGTTCTGTTATACCACGTTCTGTCATATTACGTTTTGTCGCACTACGTTCTGTTGTACTACGTTCTGTTGTACTACCTTTTGTTGTACTACCTTCTGTTGTACTACGTTCCGTTGTACTATGTTCTGTTGTACTATGCTCTGCTGTACTACGTTCTGTTGTACTACGTTTTGTCGCACTACGTTTTGTCGCACTACATTCTGTTGTGCTACCTTCTGTTGTATTACCTTCTGTTGTATTACCTTCTGTTGTATTACCTTCTGTTGTACTACCTTCTGTTGTACTACGTTCCGTTGTATCACGTTTTGTTATACCACGTTCTGTTATATTACGTTTTGTCGCACTACGTTCTGTTGTACTACATTCTGTTGTACTACCTTCTGTTGTACTACCTTCTGTTGTATTACCTTCTGTTGTACTACGTTCTGTTATACCACGTTCTGTCATATTACGTTTTGTCGCACTACGTTCTGTTGTACGACGTTCTGTTGTACTATGTTCTGTTGTACTACGTTCCGTTGTACTACGTTCCGTTGTACTACTTTCCGTTGTACTACGTTCTGTTGTACTACCTTCTGTTGTACTACCTTCTGTTGTATTACCTTCTGTTGTACTACGTTCTGCCATACTACGTTCTATTGTACTACGTTCTGTTGTACTATGTTCTGTTGCACACCTTCTGTTGTACTACCTTCTGTTGTACTACCTTCTGTTGTATTACCTTCTGTTGTACTACGTTCTGTTATACCACGTTCTGTCATATTACGTTTTGTCGCACTACGTTCTGTTGTACGACGTTCTGTTGTATTACCTTCTGTTGTATTACCTTCTGTTGTACAACGTTCTGCCATACTACGTTCTGTTGTACTATGTTCCGTTGTACACCTTCTGTTGTACTACTTTCCGTTGTACTACGTTCTGTTGTACTACCTTCTGTTGTACTACCTTCTGTTGTATTACCTTCTGTTGTACTACGTTCTGCCATACTGCGTTCTATTGTACTACGTTCTGTTGTACTATGTTCTGTTGTACACCTTCTGTTGTACTACCTTCTGTTGTACTACCTTCTGTTGTATTACCTTTTGTTGTACTACGTTCTATTATAATACGTTCTCTTATACTATTGTTACACTACTCTTACGTATTATGTTAGTACATCAGTACTATACTATTAGATAAGTTTTATCGAACGACAAGACTTCTCGAACAACCTGGTATACCTTCCGCAGCCACTTCCGCTGTTTACGTTCGTCGTAACTGAACGCACATTGGGCAACGCGGCTGAAAATCATGTCGAACCGGTCTACCGATGATCCGATTCGTGTCTTGCTCGCGTTACGGTTTCAAATTCACAGTACGCTGGCCCGTTAATGTCTGCTGGTAGAATTGACACGGAGAATTGTTCCACGGGTGCATATCCGAAGCAACGAGCAGCATTGTTCCAGCGACAGGTGATTCGTTAGTCGACGCAACTGCTTCAGCGAAGACAAATGCTCGCCTCACCGGTTTAACGAGCGACTCGAGCTGGCCAAATACCGCGGAAACGATGAAAATACGACGCGGAGCGAGCTCTTAGATTTCGGTTAAACAGCCCGGTTTCGTTTCGCTATCAGAAAATTGCACGTGTCGCGATCAGAGACTCGTCGCGGCCATCTTGCCTCTCCGTTTGTGGTTATCCTCCCGGCCCTTTGTTATTGCGTTTTTTCACGCGGTTTCTGGGCTAATTGCCGCGTTTACGCCGTCCAGTTTCTCGCGGCTAATCGCAGGTTTCATTGTCTCGTCACGATTAGAGGTTTCATTGTTCCAGCGGTGACTCGAGTGGATTTATTCAACCGGTCTTTGAACGTTGTAGGTGGATGTGCATCGTTGTCACGAAGAACGATCTTCCGGACACTTGACTCGTTTCCAGCGACTCCGATTGTACCGTGCAAGAGAATTTTACGGATAGAAAGAAGATAACGAGCTAGGCGGGAAAGCCAGAGGATTCTAGGCAACTGGATAATTTTGGACAGCTACTGAACGTCCGGTAAGGAAGCTTTTCCAAGCATTCGTTTTAAGGAACGCAGAGTGAAATCTTTCACGATCTATACTTTGTACGCTTGGAACGTAACAATCCTGACGGATAAGATCACGTTGGGTAGCAATTCAACGGAATTGAAAATCTGGGTGTGAAAGGAGACGATTCGTTTGAAGGATTCTTACGTTCTTGTTTCTACTATCGGGTCCATCTTTTCGGTTGATTACACCGTTTCGATCCATTGCTTTCATTTCGATAAATCTATCGGGGCTGATGCGAAGCCTTCTCATCTGCAGTCTCGTCACGCCGTGTAAACAACTCCTTATTTTACTTGCAACAAGATACGCGGATGTGAGGCATAGGACTCATCATTCAGAGATAACACACTCCCAGATGACATCAACCGAACTTTGCCCTTGTAACGTATCAAGAACACCTATAGTCCAGGGATCGTGGCATTCAGATGACATCAACTGAACTTTGCCTTTGTAACGTATCAAAAACACCTATAGTTCAGGGATCGTGGCATTCAGATGACATCAACCGAACTTTGCCTTTGTAACGTATCAAAAACACCTATAGTCCAGGGATCGTGGCATTCAGATGACATCAACTGAACTTTGCCTTTGTAACGTATCAAAAACACCTATAGTCCAGGGATCGTGGCATTCAGATGACATCAACTGAACTTTGCCTTTGTAACGTATCAAAAACACCTATAGTTCAGGGATCGTGGCATTCAGATGACATCAACTGAACTTTGCCTTTGTAACGTATCAAAAACACCTATAGTCCAGGGATCGTGGCACTGAAATGACATCAACCGAACTTTGCCTAGCCTCCACTCAAACCTACTGTACTTAAACCCAAATCAACAAGACAAGACCATATATACATAAAACATCCGAATAAAGAATCAATTCAAGTCTAACCTTCAAATTGAATACACGTAACGTTTCTTGCTAAATCTTTCTTCATTACGGTTCAACGAAGCATTCAAGTCGAATATCTTTCGCGTTACAATCTTTTCTTATTTGAAAGATTCGTTTCTTTAACAATCCCAGTTGGAACACTCTATTTTAACAAGCGTAAAAGTCCTGACACACCGAACACATCGGTGTAGATAGTGAAAGGTGTTTCTCTTGGGTCTATTCCACGAATTCTTGTCAGGTATTCGAATAGTCGAATCACCTCGAGTCACGTGTCGAGTAGCTCGATACCGTCATATTGTAAGAAATGTACGAGTACGAGATAAGCTTTGGTTTATTTAACACAAGTGGTAAGGAAATCGTGCCAAATATAAGAATCGCGAATGAGTCTTGTTTACGTTCGTACGTTGAAATGTATTTCCTTCGAAATATTAGGTTGTTTGGAAAGTCGTTTCGTTTTTCAAAATGGAGAATATACAATTTAAT
This sequence comes from Ptiloglossa arizonensis, assembly GCF_051014685.1. NCBI lineage: Eukaryota > Metazoa > Arthropoda > Insecta > Hymenoptera > Colletidae > Ptiloglossa > Ptiloglossa arizonensis. The sequence continues at coordinate 7,440,786 of NC_135048.1, read as the reverse complement.
AAAATGTTTATACACTCTAATAAAATCGTATTCGATTTCCACCAAAAAAAAAAAAAAAACGAAATGGCTTTCCGAAGAACCTAATATTGGAAAAAAACCTTCGTATATCTTCAAGAAGAAAATTTAGCGTTCACGGGACCAGCGAGAGTTGCGACCGACTCTATTATTGATTATGACACGTGTCATTGAAACTTCAATCGCAGGACAAGGGGTTGCATGGCTCTGACACGCTGATGACAGTTTTTTGTTTAGGTTTTAGACCGAAGTGCAGTTTAGGGATCAGTCTTTGTCAAACATGCATCGAGAGAACACGTGTTACGTTTCGTGTTACGTTTTATGTTAGTTTTTACGACTCCTACGTATTTATGCGATTATTATGTTTTTCTCTCGGTTAATTTCTTTTAATAGTCAGGATGACTATTAAAAAGGGTAACCGATACGTGTATACGTTAAATCTAATTTCCAAGTGTCTAAATTCTCTTTCGAATCCTGACTCTAGCGACATCCACTAGTCTGATCATCCCTGACGTCTCGCGATATCTTTAACCACCCAACAGCCTCGAGCGGAACCATGTTTAAGATCGTTGTTCCCGCTGGACAGGCTCGTCGAAAGAATACTTATCGCCCTTTCGGTTCATTTCACGATTCTTCGTCAGGTATCGAGATAGTCGAAGCATCTCTGATCAGTTCTTGTCGGACACGTATCGAGAGATCACGCGTTACGTTTCACGTTACGTTTTATGTTACTTTTTATGACTTTTATCTACTTGTGTGATTATCGCGTGTTTCTCTCAGTTAATTTCTTTCAACAGTGACCCTAACCAATACGCGTATACATTGAATCTAATTTCCAACAGTCTAAATCCTCTTTGGAATCCTGACTCTAGCGACATCCACTAGTCTGATCATCCCTGACGTCTCGCGATATCTTTAACCACCCAACAGCCTCGAGCTGAACCATGTTTAAGATCGTTGTTCCCGCTGGACAGGCTCGTCGAAAGAATACTTATCGCCGTTTCGGTTTATTTTACGAATCTTCGTCACGTATCGAGATAGTCGAAGCACCACGGATCGCGTATCGTGCGGTTCGTGTTACAGTATCTTTAACGAGTTGGTAACTTGGAGCAGAACCGCGAAACCATCTAATATCCAACGTATACCTTTTATCCATCTAGCGCTCGGTATAGATTCATGGACACTCGCGTCGATAGGTAATTTATACGAGGCTCGCTTTATTACGACACGCGATTTCGCTCGAAGAAACTCTCGGATTCAACGCGTGGGCGTTGCGTTCGAGCAGCGGCATTTGCAATAGCCAAACCCTCCGCCTCCGCCGCCCCTCGTCGTTCCTCTTTGGCTATGCAAATCGCGCGTAACATTTATCGAATCGTGACCCCGACACGAGGCGCGCCATCGCGCGCGACACACATTCGCAGAAACTGAACCGACCGATCGTAGAAGAAAAATAAAAAGAATCAAAGAATCGCGCCTCTGATAACATCGTAACGAGCGGATGTCTGTGAAACGCCAGACACACCGTTCATTGTCGGTGATTGTACGTTTCCAATCGCGTTAAGCATCGATCCCGGCCGTGATTTTTCACGTGTACCGCCTGACTGGAGATTTACGAGTCCGACACCGAGCACGATTTTTCCGCGAGTTCGTTCGATGAGTGTACCGAGCGCTATGCGAGAAGCAGTGAACCGGAAGGTGTAGAGTTCTCTCTTGGACGGGGTATTATCAGATACGGGTCACGGTAGTTCGTCTTGTGTCCCAACTACGCTGACAGGTCCTGCAATTCTTGGCCACCGGATAATATTAGCACCACTTTCGAAAATCGTCAACACCTGGACCACACTCCAGAAACGCTCTCACCGGTGTCTGGGACACGTACCGGTGCTTTTTGGATTGGAACGGATCCAAAATGCAGAGAAAGCTGCTTCCAATTGCAAAACTGTTCGTCGTGCTAACGGTACGTCCGCAGCGTTACGCAACGACGAGATCACTATTGCACCTCGTGAACGTGCAAACTTTCGTTTTCGAAAATCTGGCGAGTTGACTGGCAGCCACGATTATTTAGACATATAAACGTTAGAAAACGATTTATCAGTTAGGATTCCATATCTCTGTCATCGAAACTCGCATAATTGCGGACCGATCTATCTTGGGAAGATATCCGACCTTGACACCTCCACTGACAGAATCCACCAATTATCGACAGATGATCAAGACTATTCAACTTGCAACGACGAGACAGAACACGGAGCTGGTTACAAGATCGCTCGACTGTGATAAATTTTCCCCCTCGTCTACGCGAGTATATCGAAGTTCGACTCGAACACCTTGTAGTAATTCAACAACTTTTTCAACGCGATTGCACTGACGCTAACTCGAAGTGCAATCATGAAAGCAATGTATCGAAGGCACATTTTGATCCATTGAGCCGGACGCAGCGACGACATTACTCAACACTGGCCTAGGTCAGAAGGTTAGTCCGTTGCGAGGATGTTCTAGGTGCTATCGTTGACGTCATCGCGTCAACAGTGATGAGAAATATTGAGTTGTCCGGAAAATTCAAAGGCAATAGATTTAATTTCGATACACATTGAATTACACAGTTACCATTTTGTTCTACAACCTGCCTCCATCTTTTAGGTAACTTGAAAATTTCATCCTTTTAGAAGTTTCATCTTAATCGAACTATTTTTCCAAAGATGCTTGGAATATCACCTTTTAGAATATGCGCGCGTGTCAATTGTTTTCAATTATTCTGATATACAAAAATCAGTCCTAATGCCATCTACCGAAGATCGGCACGAACTTTCCGAATACAAATACGGTCGTGTTTGTTAGCACCTAGTTGAAATTCCAATCCAATACCAATACAGTAGTATTTGTTAGTATCTAGATGTAATTTTTGTATCGAAATTCCAAGCCAATACCAATACGATCGTATTTGTTAGTACCTAGTTGAAATTTTTGTATCGAAATTGCAGTTCAATACCAATACAGTAGTATTTGTTAGCACCCAGTTGTAACTTTTGTATCGAAATTCCAAGCCAATACCAATACGATCGTATTTGTTAGTACCTAGTTGAAATTTTTGTATCGAAATTGCAGTTCAATACCAATACAGTAGTATTTGTTAGCACCCAGTTGTAACTTTTGTATCGCAATTCCAAGCCAATACCAATACGATCGTATTTGTTGGCACCTAGTTGGAATTTTTGTATCGAAATTCCAATCCAATACAAATACGGTCGTATTTTTTAGTATCCAGACGTAATTTTTGTATCGCAATTCCAACCCAATACAAATACAGTCACATTTGTTAATACTTAGATGTAATTTCTGTATCGAAATCCCAACCCAATACCAATACAGTCATATTTATTAGTACTTATACGTAATTTTTGTACTGAAAGTCTAAACCAATACAAATACGGTCGTATTTGTTAGCACCTAGACGTAATTTTCCTATCGAAATTCCAAGCCAATACAAATACGGTCGTATTTGTTAGCACCTAGACGTAATTTTCGTATCGACATTCGAATCCAATACCGAACAAATACGGTTGTATTTGTTAGTACCTAGACGTAATTTTCGTATCGATATTCGAATCTAATACCGAATAAATACGGTTGTATTTGTTAGTACTTAGACGTAATTTTTGTATCGAAATTCCAACCCAATACCAATACAATAGTATTTGTTAGTACCTAGACGTAATTTTCGTATCGAAATTCCAACCCAATACCAATACGGTCGTATTTATTAGTACCTAGACGTAATTTTTGTATTGAAATTCCAAGCCAATACAAATACGTTCGTATTTGTTAGCACCTAGACGTAATTTTCGTATCGACATTCGAATCCAATACCGAACAAATACGGTTATATTTGTTAGTACCTAGACGTAATTTTTGTATCGAAATTCCAACCCAATACCAATACAATAGTATTTGTTAGTACCTAGACGTAATTTTCGTATCAAAATTCCAACCCAATACCAATACAATAGTATTTGTTAGTACCTAGACGTAATTTTCGTATCAAAATTCCAACCCAATACCAATACAATAGTATTTGTTAGTACCTAGACGTAATTTTCGTATCGAAATTCCAAGCCAATACCAATACAATAGTATTTGTTAGTACCTAGACGTAATTTTCGTATCGACATTCGAACCCAATACCAATACGGTCGTATTTATTAGTCCCTAGACGTAATTTTTGTATCGAAATTCCAAACCGATACAAATACGGTGGTATTTGTTAGCAGCTGGTCGTTATTTTCGTATCGAAATTCCATAATTATTTACTCGATGAAAGACACCACTTCGCGCTCTCCCTGGCGACACATTTTCTCGCGAAACAACGCAGAAACGCTTTCAACCGTAGATTTTCTTTTCCAGCGCTCTTTCCGTCGCAACGAGCGGTGTTCGTTAAAAGCGCTATGCATTATTTACGCGAATCCGTTCATGGGATCGGAGAAACGCGCAGCTCTCGCGTGTCACTCGCGCGACGCACGCACGGATCCGCGGCGAGACTCCCTCGGGGTGCCAGCAACAGCTACAATTACGTCGTCGAGAGGGAAAACGAATCGTTGTTTGTCGACTCTATTGTAACAGGGAAAAAAGGCAGGGCAAAAAGGGACGGAGAGGGTTCCAGCTCGATTTTAATATTTAACAAAGTCTGCGGCGGACGTACGATCGTTCTTGTTTAATCGCCCTGATTGCTATATCGCGTCTCGGGTCGCTGATTGCGCGAAAATAAAAGTGGACACGTCCGATTCGCCAAGGGTGACTCCTTTTAATCTCTTTCACGAAGTTTTCCACTCGTTCTTACACGTCTCGGTTACTGGACGTTCCGTGTCACAATACACGAGCCATTCTTTCAAACACGCACACTATATTTCATTCACTCGTGGCTAGAGAAACTTATCCGCCAAATTCGATCGAGCAATTCGAACCAAGTGGTCCCGTTTAAAATTATTCTCACTCGTGGCTAAAAATTCCCTCGCCGAAATTTTATCGAACAGTTCGATCCAAGTGGTTTCGTTAAAATTATTTTCACTCCATCGTCACATTTCCCGCTGTCGAAACCAAGAATCTCGAGATCGCGTACTTTCTACGGCAGAGTGTCGGAGCGTCGTATTAAAGTACATATAAAATCGAAATCGAACGTAACTCGGGCCTGTTCCGCTTCCCGTTGAACTTTTTCATTAATTAACGCGAAACCGTGGAACCTCGAAAGGCACTACCGCGAAGTCAAAGTTATCGCTTGTCACGTTGAACACACTTTAAGAAAATTGGAGAGTTTCGATATACGAGAAAATCATACCGGTAGAAGAAGGAAGTAAGCGCGCGAGGCGAGAAACCGTAATGGAGCTATTAACTCGTGAACTTATGAAGTGGGCAAAGTTCCTACGGCTCGCGAAATATATCTATCGATAATGTTGTATCGAGTACAAGCTCATGGACCGCGTGAAGCGTTCTATAACTCTTCTCGGTGTTCCACGTAACAACTTTCACGTACAAATATCTCCACGAAGCAGCGACACTTGGATTCTAAAGTAGCACGTATCTAGGCACAATGTGTGCTTTGCATATCTGCCCGGTTACACAGTTCAAAGTGTTCGGTTATTTGAACTTTGGGTAGTCGGTTTGGTACACTAGACCTTAGATTTAACTAAATAAATAAATGGTACTTTGTTATATCGGAAGACGTTGAAATAGAATTCAAAACATCCGGGATTGCGTATCTGCCCAGTTACACAGTTCAAAGTGTTCGGTTATTTGAACTTTGGGTAATCGATTTGGTACAGTAGACCTTAGATTTAACTAAATAAATAAATGGTACTTTGTTATATCGGAAGACGTTGAAATAGAATTCAAAACATCCGGGATTGCGTATCTGCCCAGTTACACAGTTCAAAGTGTTCGGTTATTTGAACTCTGAGTAGTCGGTTTTGTACACTAGATCTTAGATTTAACTAAATAAATAAATGGTACTTTGTTATATCGGAAGACGTTGAAATAGAATTCAAAACATCCGGGATTGCGTATCTGCCCAGTTACACAGTTTAAAGTGTTCGGTTATTTGAACTTTGGGTAATCGATTTGGTACAGTAGACCTTAGATTTAACTAAATAAATAAATGGTACTTTGTTATACCGGAAATCTTTGAAATAGAATTCGAAACATTCGGAACACGACGAAACTCGACAATAATTAAATAATTTTCCGCGTTGGAAATAAAAACTCGACAGTTAGAGAACTAAACGGGTAAGTTGTCTATGATGACGCATTAATGTATATTATTATGTTATAATATATATTGTAATGTATGTGTATATGCGCACACATACGTAGTACATCGGATTTGTATGTTAAATTTTAGATATAGTATACTCTTTTTTATTTAAATATTCCTTTTTATAGAAAAATCGATAGCCGAACGATTATAATTTTAAACAAAACTAATCTCGGACCCTCGTGCCAACCATAACCTCAAAATTGATACGCTTTACCAAACCGGTCGGACCTCAGGAGGCTAAAGTTAAATTTAATACCTTTTCGAACTACGAACCCAAGTCACGATCGGACGATTGGGTCGCTTTAAATAATTTCCTACGGAGAATCTAAATGGTAGATCTAGAGGAATAGCGGAAGATCTAATATTATCCCTCGCATTCGACTCTACGACTGTACCGCGCCGTAATGTTCCTTTTCGCGAAAAAGTGACCGTCCCTGAAGTACTCTTAATTTTTCATCAACAAATTAAACGCCACACCAGTTTTCTATATTTAAAAATATCCTCGATATTTGTTCGTACCGTAGTGTAAAGAGTGGAAACATTCGATAATTTGTCGATGTATTTGTTATTTTGTAGTACGTATCACTAACGAGATTAATGATATTTGAAAGTTTATAAGTATTAGAGTAGCTATTACAAGTAGTATAGTAGCATAGTTCGACTCCGAATGGCGACTTATAAAGAGATGATACTGTACTTCTAACGAGAGTAATACTACTTAAAAGTTTTCAAGTATTAGAGTAGCTATTACGAGTAGTATAGTTAATGGGATTTATTCACGGATTCGTATATTTATATTTATGCCGCATAAAAATAAAGACAAAATAAAACACACGTGTTACGTTTTGAGAACAAGTGGTGCTCATCTTTTGTTCTAGACGTATAATGTACTATAAATGGCGTTCGTACATAAGCTAAATATAATCTATGTATAAGGCGGGAAGTATAAACTCTATACTCCTTTCTAAACCATCAGCTATCTTAATAGTTGAGAGATTACGAGTCGTATATAAATTCCACAATGGTTTACATCTTGTAAATACTTTAAAGAATCGTTGCAACATTGGAGTGTCGGTCTCCAGGGATCATCGTGTTGTTTAACGTGTTAATAAATGAATCTAAAATCTCTTTGCCAAGCATAACCTCAAAATCGATGTGCTTCGGGCAAAAGTTTACAAATATTAGAGTAACTATTACAAGTAATATAGTATCATAGTTCGAATACGAATGACGATGTATAACGAGAGAATACTGTATTTCTATCGAGAATAGTACTATTCAAAAGTTTACAAGTATTAGAGAAGTTGTTACTACAAGTACTATAGTTCATGTCTTGTAAGCGCTCTAAAGAATCCCTAGGAACCACCGTGGCATTTGATGCGTCAATAAAAGAATCTAAAATCGCTTGCCAAGCATAACCTTAAAATAGATATACTTCGGGTAAAAGTTTATAAAAATTACAGTAATTATTACAAGTAGTACAGTATCATAGTTCGAATACGAATGACGACGTGTAACGATACAATACTGTATTTCTAACGAGAATAATATTAATCAAAAGTTTACAAGTATTAGAGCAGTTACTACAAGTACTATAGTTCATGTCTTGTAAGCGCTCTAGAGAATCCCCAAGGACCACCGTGGCGTTCCACGCGCCAATAAAAGGATTTAAAATCGCCTTGCCAAACATAACCTCAAAATCGATGTGCTTCGAGCAACAGTTCACAAATATTAGAGTAATTATTACAAACAATACAATGAATGAAGAATTACAAATAATAACGACGTGTAACGTGACAATACTGTATTTCTAACGAGAATAATATTAATCAAAAGTTTACAAGTATCAGAGCAGTTATTACAAGTACTATAGTTCATTTCTTGTAAACGCTCTAGAGAATCCCCAGGGGCCACCGTGATGTTCGACGCGTCGATAAAAGGATTTAAAATCGCCTGGCGAGGCATAACCTCAAAATCGACGTGGTACGCGGGGCAAGATAAAATTGCAACTGCGACGGTGATTCGAGATCTGGATCGTTTTAAACAGTGTGCAGCGCCGGGAATCGTAAAGCGATACGTCGGGAAAACAAGATGGTTGCGGAGCAAGGAGGTTAGCGGCGAGACGTTAAAGTTCCCGTTAATTAAGCGGGTCGCGTTAACGGTAATTAGTCGACGCGCGGCAAGAGGCGTCGTGTCGCGGCGCCGTTTAGATTTAGACGCCTGATTTCCGAGCATGAAAGCACACTGCGCCGCGTACAGCACGCACCCTTTCAGCTTGTCCGTTCCCGGTTGCCGGCAGTGTGTTCAACTCGGCGCGTGTTCATCGCGCGTGTTCATCACGCGTCACGCGCGCCGCGAAACGTCGTCCGTGATTTATCAACCGCGACGCGGACGCCCGCCGCAAATCATAACAACCGTGACAACCGCGAAAAGTTCGGCGGTGCAGGGACTGGGACGCGTGCGGTTGGTTCTTCGTGGTAAATTGCTCGAGGCCCCCCCACTATTTTCCAAATTTCCGCGCAATTCGGTTAATCAGGCAACGTTCCTCGAAATTGGGCACCAGCGAATCACCGAGGCCCACGGGAATCGCTGAGGACTCCACGTGCGCGAAGAATTTCGATTCGTTGGAATTCTCGAAAGTCTCGAAAGCATCGTACTGGTAGAATCACTAGAGGGGAGAGATTCGATGAATTGGAGCATTTGGAAGGGTATTTTTATCATTGTTTACTTATAAACTGGTCGAAGGCCTTTGTCGAAAGTGTATATATAAATTAAGAAAAAGAAACTAATTAGATATTGTATTACAAAGAAGTGTACATAGACTCATTTCACGAGAAGGATTAACATTAACCAGTGAACATACTCGCTTGGCTTTTAAAACTGTGTAGAGATCCATAGAAAAAATTTATATTATCATAAAGAGTGTTAGAGTCAGGAATTACAATACGATTTGGACTTTTGTGTATTGAAATTTGAATCTTACCAGAAATTTTTCGATCAGAGATCGGTGTAATCATTGATCGAATTAAATGTAAAAATATGGTCAGTTTTATTCCATGTACAGACTTGAGTTCAGTTTATGTACGCAAATGGTAGAAATTTATGCTGTACTCTGTCGAGCTTTTCGGGGATCGTATCATTGAAGCGTACTCCAATAACGAGCGAACATGAGTAATACGTAGCAATTTTATAGTATGGATTGAATGAAAATCGCAGGGAAAACGTATAACGAAACCAAGAGTTTTCGAAACGGAGTTAACAATTTCAAAAATATGGCTGGAAAAGTCTGAGGTGCAAGAGAAATTCAGTCGTAAATCCTTTACTTCTGCTATTGACGAGATAATACAGTTACTAGGACAGCAAGGATAGATCAAAGGTTCAGAGGATTTTTTAATACTGAGATCCGTACTGTTTCTAAGACACCATTCATAGAAACGATCAAGGTCAGTCTGTATCGTAGAAGCATCATCGAGAGACGAGACGACGTTAAACATTTTAACATCGTCTACAAATGAGAGACATTTACAGAATTGAAAGATAGTGGTCATGGATGAAAATAATGGAAAGTTAAGGACCTAGATGAGAGCCTTGGATTACGTCAGATGAAACACATATAGAAAAAGATAGACAATTGCGAATACGAATAATCTGAAAACGATCGGTAAGGTAACTTTTAAGTCATGTAAATACTAGGTTGTTCGATAAACTTTATCGTTTTTTCCATTGTAAAAAAAAAAAATACTATGACACCTCAACTTTGAACATCTGTACCATCTTTAGAGAAATGAAACAACGAACCTAATAGCCTCATTTCTTACGTAACGACGAAACAACTTATTGAGCAATCTGTTAGATCACTCTTTGACAATTATCGAAACATTTGGAGCCTCGATGGTCTCGTTACCTTCGAAGACTGGTGCACCAATAATTATCCAGATTTCTTGAAAAAAGTGTCAATTCTCGGATCGTATCTTCCCGTTTTCTTTAATTGGTCCCGCTCGCAAATCGTTCGTTAACGATTGCAAAACGTTTCCTCGGGGCGCAAGGACTTGCTCGAATTATTCGATTATTCCGAGTTGAGTGTACGCTCCCATAAAGACTCGATAAAATCGTAGCGAAAAGAACCCAGGCCACACGAACAGGAATTAAATCTTTCTTTCGTGTAACGATGCTAATCTTCCGCGAGCGAAGGCATGCCGCTCGGAAAAAAATACATCTACAAGCAAAATTAGCGATTCGTTTCGCACTTGGAACGAGAAGGGGGGCCAGCAAGGGTGACGAATAAAATTTTGTCACCCCGTATACCGCAGTGGCGTGACCGCGGCCATGATCTTGCTTATCTCAATTAACGTCGTTGTTAATATTTCGTCGCAGCCTTCGGGCAAATTTAACGAAAACGCGACACGTTTTCTCGCGTTCCGAACATTTACTTCGACCGAAATAATCGTGAACATCGACCGTGCGTCGTATAAAAACCATTAACAAGTACGAGTTTGTTAACGGCAACGATGATTTAACAATGGTAGAAACATAAATTATAACGATAAAATCGATGTGCGAAAATTCTGGATATCGTGCGTTCTAATTTTGGTCGGTACAATTAGGAAACATAAGCATTTTATCGCGCACGTATTATACTACTGCGGTGGGAGCAAGATTAATTGGCTGCTCTGGGCCACTGGGTTATCATCCCCACCATACTGTTTGGTTACCCCCACCGGTCCATTTCTCGGCTCTCCGTGGAAATCTGTAGGTAATAGGTTGCATGATAAGTTTTTTCGTTCGATAAGAAATGTCACTATTAGATTCGTCGTTTTATTTTTCTAAAGATGGTACTACTGTTCGATGAACATGTGTGAAGTTTCGTGTAAATCTGTCGATATTTACTCATTAGTATATTTACAATTGTTCAAAGTTGAAGTGTCATAGTATTTTTTACAGTAAAAAAAACGACAAAACTTAGTGAACAACCTTGTGTACAAAATCATTATCGAAGAGAGTCTAGAATTAAAAAAATTGTTTCTTTTGAATTAAAAAAAATTGTTGCTCGATAAGAAATGACGCTATTAGATTCGTCGTTTTATTTTTCTAAAGATGGTACTACTGTACGATGAACATGTGTGAAGTTTCACGTAGATCTATCGACTCGTTCGTATATTTACAGTTGTTCAAAGTTGAAATGTCATAGTATTTTTTTACAGTAAAAAAACTGGAAAAACTTAGTGAACAACCTAGTGTATAAAATCATTATCGAAAAAAGTTAAGTCTACGATTAAAAAAAATTATTTCTTTTCAATGCTTCATCTTAAAGTATATATCGTTGAAAATATGTATACAGCAGGATTTGTTCGAATTCGTGATATTTACGAAGTTGCAGTCGTTTAAAGAACACAATTGACAGTTGTAGTGAACTGATAAGAAAACTTCGAACGCGTTCGAATTTTCTCACCGATTAACTTCAAACTTGCAGAGAACCTTCAGCAGACGTGCCGTATCGCATAAACTACGGTTTTTAAAAACTGTTTAGTCTTTTATATTGTTTTAACATGTCATAGATTTGAAAAACAAAAAAAACTGTATTCAAACTTCAAAGTGTCGTCGTTTCTTTAATCGTCAAGATTTTTCATTTTCGATGATTCACACCATAGTCGTGTTCATATAAGCAAGACACTTTTCTTCGCGATACCTTTTTCAGCCAAACATAGTTCGTGTAATTTTTCTTATTTTTGATTCGAAAGAATAATTTTACGCAGTCTAAATATCGGTAAACATGTGTACCATAATCCATACGCAAAAAGGTTCATAACAAAAAGCCAACAAAAATCGTATTCTAGACAAGAATATCCCCTTAAAGAGATATACAAACTGGCATAGTGTAAACGCGAAGGTATAGGATAAGATTCATAGTGCGGGACGAACTATAATTGAAATAACGACCACGTGTATTTTTCAATTCAACAGTGTTTCGTAGAGGCTCAGGTATTAACAATTCGTCACCCGGTTGTCCTTCCTGATGACGAACGACTGCTGGATGGATGTCCAAAAAATGATGGTTCCACACCGAAATAAATAAACGTAGCAAGTTTCTTTTAAGGTCTTGGTAGCCCTCTGGCGAGTCAGCGGAATAGTTATCGTCGTTAGGGCGATATCAATTGGTCGCTGAAGGCCACTTTCCCCATCTTGAAGCGCACCACTTACTTTTACCCTGTGTCAGCCATATTCTTTGCTCGAGTTACGGATGTGACTCTACGTTTTCGCAAAGTGTCGAGAAATGGAACGGGGAGGTTAACGAAACAGCACGGTTAACTTTCTAGCGATCTTGAACGGTCGATTAATTTTCGAGGTACCGAGTGGTGGAGGATCTCCGTAAATTAAAACTAATTGTATAGAAATCCCAACTCGCAGAAACGGCGAAGAATTCACGTTCCAGTGGCATCGTAAACCTCGGCCTCGGACGTCGTCCTTAACGAACATCGCGAATCGTTTTCAAAGATGATCTAAATGAAGATTTACGCTACGGTTTCCCTCCCCCCTGCCGTGTGGCACACGCGTATCACGAAATATACGGCGGTCATAAATGACGTGCCGGTAATAAATTACGTTACAGCAATAAGTAATGAGAAAATACAAGCTTAAAAACGTCTAACGCGCCGTAAAACGAGCAGATTAAGACCGAGGGCAACGGTTTTCTTTTAGCGGGATATTATCCCGGTCGTTTCACCTTCTTTTCCATCCTTTGCCAACTAACCCCTCCTCCCTCCCACCTTAACCAGTACTATATTTTATTTTTCCTCCTGTGTTTTTAATTTTATTTTCTCTCCTGTTTGTGGCTGAACTTCTCGCTGAATAACGCGTTAATCGCGGGGCTGTTATTCATCGGCAACGGCACGAGTTAAAGTGCACCGACGCGCGGTGTAATGTGTTTTAGTTAAAAGCCACTTTTTTACGTAATTACGGCCCTCCATTCCGCGTCAGATACTTTAGACAAATATTTTTCACATTATGGCACTTTATTGCCAGCTAACGATGCCGTGGCACGGGTTAAAATGCACCCGTCGCGCTCTGTAATCTGTCTCGGGGTAAAAAATTATGTTTTACGCCCGGGTCCTGGTGACTTTTATTCAAGTATTTCGTTATTTATGGCACTTTATTTCGAAGCGACGATAACGTCGTACCGCGAGTCGCGAATACAGATCGCGGTTCCGTCGGAATTATATTCGATGCCATTGCCGGTGACTCTATTTCACGTCGGACAACTTACTCGAGTATCTCACCTCTTTGTAACACTTTGTCGCAGTTTAACACACTGACGACGGAACACGTCAATTGGCGCCTTTTAGTTACGATCGTTGGTGTAGGTTGGTATTGGTTAAAAAGTGTTAACTGCTACAGGATACCCGTACGTATGATTTCGATAATTCATAATGTTAGCACATTTGACAAAACATAGAGAAATTATATTCTTCTGATTATTTAGAGTACTTTACAATCAATTCCTCCAAGGGAATTATTAATAATAGTATTGGAGTTGGCTATTAATACGAGTATAACCTTAAAAGTTACAGTTGCCCATGGTGTATGTTGGTATTGGTTAAAAAGTATTAACTGCTACAGGATAGCCGTACGTATGATTTCGATAATTCATAATGTTAGCACATTTGACAAAACATAGAGAAATTATATTCTTCTGATTATTTAGAGTACTTTACAATCAATTCTTCCAAGGGTATTATAAATAATAGTATCGGAGTTAGCTATTAATACAAGTATAACCTCAAAAGTTACAGTTGTCCATGGTGTATGTTGGTATTGGTTAAAAAGTATTAACTGCTACAGGATAGCCGTACGTATGATTTCGATAATTCATAATGTTAGCACATTTGACAAAACATAGAGAAATTATATTCTTCTGATTATTTAGAGTACTTTACAATCAATTCCTCCAAGGGAATTATTAATAATAGTATTGGAGTTGGCTATTAATACGAGTATAACCTTAAAAGTTACAGTTGCCCATGGTGTATGTTGGTATTGGTTAAAAAGTATTAACTGCTACAGGATAGCCGTACGTATGATTTCGATAATTCATAATGTTAGCACATTTGACAAAACATAGAGAAATTATATTCTTCTGATTATTTAGAGTACTTTACAATCAATTCCTCCAAGGGTATTATAAATAATAGTATCGGAGTTAGCTATTAATACGAGTATAACCTTAAAAGTTACAGTTGTCCATGGTGTATGTTGGTACTGGTTAAAAAGTATTAACTGCTACAGAATACCCGTACGTATGATTTCGATAATTCATAATGTTAGCACATTTGACAAAACATAGAGAAATTATATTCTTCTGATTATTTAGAGTACTTTACAATCAATTCCTCCAAGGGTATTATAAACAAAAGCGTTGACGTTAACAATTAATATGGGTATAATCTTAAAAGTTACAGTTGTACATTGTGTACGTTGGTATTAGTTTAAGTTATGTAATAAATTTACTCGCCAGATTTAGCGGAGTTAACCTTTTTAATCGAGAAGAATGGGATGGCTGGATAATCTTAAAAGTTACAGTTATCCATACTGTACGTCGGTATTGGTTAAAAAGTATCAACTATTACACGATACTCATATATATGATTCATGATGTTAGCACATTTAATAAAACATATCGAAATTTCTTTTTTTTTTATTCCTTAGATTATTTTACGATCAATTCCTCCAAGTGGATTATAAGCAAAAGAATTGACGTTATCAATTAATACGAGTATAACCTTAAAAGTTACAGTTGTCCATAGTGTATGTTGGTACTGGTTCAAAATGATCTATTACCGATCATGATTTTATCCTCTCGGGAACATTTTTCGTCAACAAAAAAATTATGTCGTACACGACCCAATATACTTCACTTGCACGCAAACTTTCATTAAAATCGGACTTGCAGGTTAGGGGAATTTCCTTATAATATAACGTACGAATACTTTCTTATCTATCGTATCCCCTTTGAACCTACAGCCTCTTCCCCTTCTCGTGGAGCACTCTCTAAGAAGTTTCGAAAGCACCGTTCCAGTACATCCAGAACGAAACGTCACACCTCTCCTCTTCCTTCCTATTCGTTCTTTCCTCGTGTCTTTTCTAGCTTCGCCATTCTTTCCTCGAAAAGCTATCTTCCAGCAGCGATCCGCCAAAGGTTGAAACGTCTATTGGGGTGACTGGTATCGGCAACGGTGCAAACTTTCCACTTTTTTTTTCCCCTCTCCGCGAAGCTCGGGGCCAAAGCGAAGCCCACGAACGTTCCCAAAGATATCCGCGGACTATCGGGGCCATTGAATCGCGCTATCTGCCACAAAGCCGAGCGGTTTCGCGTCCGTTTTGTCAGGTGTTGCGGCGAACCCAGGGCGTTTTGGCAACGCAACGCTTCAGGTAAACCGTAGCGATACGCGAAATGGAAAAGCCCGCGGCTCACTTTCGGCCCGATAACGCCGTCATTGATAAATTATGCGGCCATTCGGTGGACCGCCAGCGGAGGGTAAATCGATACACTGCGGATAGAAAGCCCGTTTCTTGTTCGTCTTGTTGCAGGAGCTTTCGTTGCGCGATTCGCTCGCGTTTTCTTTCCCGATTTATCCTCGAACAGACTTTCACATCTTGTTGCGAATAGATATTATTCGTTCGCGTTGTCGTACATCGTTCTTTACTCTCGGTTTAGGATTCTTTCCGGTTTCACATCCTACTTACATTTACGCGCGAAACGTCTCATCGATCTAAACATTTTTCCAACTACATCGATCTCGTTCGTGTTGCATTTGCGATCTTTCATCGGTGTGTTTCTTTGCGGATTTATGTAACTTTTTCCACCTCGTTCTTATTTATTTCTCTCCCTGTTCCCTCTTGTCCTGTCGTTTTCACGTCCCTGGACCTCCTATCTTCTCTTTCGCTTGAAAAAATTCCTCAATGCTCGTTTCCTCTCGCGTAGCTCCACATCTTACCATCCCGTGTGTATCATCGTATCCTCTTCCTTTTTACATATCCTGTACATTTTATCCTCTCCATTTTCCCGCTCGGCTTCCGTTGTCACATCTAAATCGCGGAATTAAACATCTCTCGCTTCTCTTCATCTTTCCCTTTCGAGATTCTGACAACTCTTCCGTTACAATTGTGCGACACGTTACACTGCATTTCGACTCGTCAATTTTCTTACCTCCTCTGTTCCCACTTCCCAGCACTTTCATTTCTCCTTCATCCTGCCGGCAATTCGCTTTCGTCTTCTCACTTTCTCTCATCTTCTTCGTCGTCTCTAGCACAGCTCCCGTCTCTTCCCAATTTGCTTCTTTCGTTCTATCTGTTCGTTATTTTCTCTCATCTTTTCATCTCGATTCGAATAGCACGTGGCGACTTCCAAAGGATGCGATGGAGGATCGAATGAGCAAAAATAGGAAAAGGAAAGGGAGTGGACTCGTCGGTAAGTCATCCTAGCAGAGCCCTGCCTTATACGTCCGGACATTGGAAGATTGGTAAAGGATCGTGCACGGAACTGTATCATAACTCGGTTATCGATACATTTACGAAAAAATGTCAAAGGGAAAAGGTGAGTGGTCCGAAGAGCACTGCATCTGCAGGACCTTAGATTTTTTTCAAATTGAACAATGCACGTGCAATTAAGAATTACATCCTTTCGTGTTCGAAGATTGGTAAAGGATCGTATGTACTGGATCGTCCATGCAAATGTATCATAACTCCGTTATCGATACATTTACGAAAAAATGTCAAAGGGAGAAGGTGAGTGGTCCGAAGAGCACTGCATCTGCAGGACCTTAGATTTTTTTCAAATTGAACAGTGCACGTGCAATTAAGAATTACATCCTTTCGTGTTCGAAGATTGGTAAAGGATCGTATGTACTGGATCGTCCATGCAAATGTATCATAACTCCGTTATCGATACATTTACGAAAAAATGTCAAAGGGAAAAGGTGAATGGTCCGAAGAGCACTGCATCTGTAGGACCTTAGATTTTTTTCAAATTGAACAGTGCACGTGCAATTAAGAATTGCATCCTTTCGTGTTCGTCTTCACAGCTCGTACGTCTTCGTTTAAACTCTGCCACACAATATTTCACCTTTGCAAAAGAAGGAGCGGACTACCCCTGAGTAGAATCTAGCTCTGCTTTGGTATCGATTGGAACGTGACCTTTCAAACGAAAATATTGTATAACGATAACCAATTTTTTCCACCTTTACAAATTCACCGAGAGCGTTCACTATTGATGGTTACCAAACAAATACTGAACAACGTAGCGTCGTCAACCTTCGAACTTGAACTTTACAAGATCGCTACTTTCTCCCTTAGTCGTTCTTTTCGAACAACAATCGTTATCTATACCTCAGCTCGGTTACTTCTAGAACCACCCTCGTACATTTTACGTTAATTTTCACAACTTTCGCGTATTTATGCGATTATCGTGCGTGCCTCTCTGCTGTTAACTATCCTGGCTCCCTTCGTATTTACATTCGACACTCATTTGGTCGTTCCCCAAGACACTTGCATGTTCCATCGAGGATGGAATTCAATCTTCCTTTCAACTACACTTAATTCGAAATGCAGTCACAATCTTCCTTTCGACTATACTCCGTTAATTCGAAGCGCAGTCATCGGAACGACGCAACGCGCAATATTTCGATCCTTCGAGCTGGATGGAATATTGTCGCTCAACAACGACAATATATTATCGCGCAGATCGATCGAACGCGATTCTTACCGACACGGTGCAATCCTCTTTCCTCGAATTTGCATTTCATTGTACCGGACTATCGGCTCGGTGTTTCGGCGCGAAAAACACGCGATAACGTCGCTTCGGGTGAATTGGCTTTATTATTCGGTTGTTTTTGCGCTGGCGGAAGAGTCGGGGGGCCAGATCGCGTGGTTCAGATAGCAAAAACCACCTCAGCTAGACGAATAATATATTCGCGTGAATTGTCACCGCGTGTTGCATTCCGTAATACGTTTACCACTCCCGAAACGAGGTCGCAGGATTTGCGATCGGGACGTCCCGCCATCGCGGACTTTATCGTTCGAGTTTATCGGCGCTTTGACAATGTTGGGGGCTGCAGTTGCCCATGGAAATTTAGATCGATCGCGAAAGAACGCGAAACCAACGTTCCCTCGGACTATCGAGATCGTCGTCCGACGATTCGACGGATTAGGACTCGAAGCCGTGTGATAGTGTACGCTCGAGAAAGCATGATGGTTCGGAGATGGGGAAAAGTTCAATTTTTCGATGTTAAGAAACGAACTTTTCTAACGCGGTTTCATAGCAGTTGACGTACGAAAATTAGTAAACATTTTTGACTAATGTTACATTCTTTGTCATTCTACGTCATTGTACATTCTACGTCAAAGATGGAGTACAGAATAGATGCTACTTTTAGCGGAAGATACAACGTTACGATTACGCGTAAATGACAACATTTAACGATAAAATGTTTCAATAATTCGATTATATACGTCGAAATGGAATACGTAACGTACGTTAAATCAACGATTTTGTTATTGTTTTCAGTGGAACGGAAATTTTACAAAAGTGAATTTTTAATTTACCGTAATTAGATAGAAATTTTTAGTGTCAGCAAACGGTGTTCTCTGGACTTGGTACCGATAGTTCAACAAACCTTACAGAACACAACTAAACAAGTTCTAGCTGCGTAAACTTCCGTAATACGATCAATTTTAAGTATTTAAACAAACGAATATTATTCTCTCGGAAAGAATTAGTTCAGTGTTTGGTTAATCTACCGTAAACTTGTCAAAAGTCTCAATCGATTGATTCAAACTCTTATTTAACTTCTGGTCCGCCGGTTTCTTTTCATCGAATTATTATTATCTTTACGAATTCGGTCGCTATTCGAAGGTTAACAATCGACTTAGCTTTACACGTTGCGATTCAATTTTTGAAACTTTCGTTCTCTATCGTTTCGACAAACCGATTACCGGGTTTCGTGAGATTCGAACCAAGATCTCTACAGCTTTCCAAACGCTTAACTTCGATCACGTGAGCTAACCAGGTGATCATCTTCTCTTACAAAATATCAGAATTGTAACGACTTTCGCCACCAATGTCTCGTTTGTTGGAAGTTTTCATCCCATTACCGTATCAAGAATTCTTCAACTTAATTTCATTCAGCGTTCATTGGTTCTTATTTCTCGATCGTTCGTTCTTCGAGCAATTAAGGAAGAAACCGGCGAAGCATCGCGAATAAACAGGCTCGTTGTTGTCTTGAGAAATTGCAGCGCGAAACCGGTGAGAACGGCTTTAATAAATATCAACATTTTAATTAACATAATGCGGCCGTTTAATTGCGAAGCATTTATCGTAAGGTGCTCGCGCGCTTTAATTGCACACGTAGTTATAAGAGCACGTGTAACGAAACGGGTGGCTCGGTCGATACCGTGGAACTGATCGTCGATCGTGAAAGGGTCTTCGGTTTTTCTTTCGTTTAAATTCGACTTGTTGGTTTAATTACGCGAACCAGCCACCAAGAATGTTTCAAGAACGAACGGAGGCGTTCATCGAGCTATATTCCCAGTCGTTTATAATTATACCGGTACAACTTGTTCAACAATGATGCACACAGAAGATGTATCTATAGAACCTACGTGAAAACAAGTTTGGACCGAGATACGGATAGATTCTGGTGAATTTTACTATGTGTGCCACACACAGGATGTCTCAATCGAATCACCTGTATATTTGCTTTATTCTTTCTGTGAACTTTCTTCGTACAGAAGAAATGTTTTTCTGTACGAAGAAAGTTCACAGAAAAAATTGCACCGATTCGAGGGTTACGCGTAACAGTGAAGATAATTTATTCTCCAGAGAGTAGTTTTTCGCGGGAATTTCAAGAATATTTTTTAAACCCAAGCTTATTATATTTTTCTTCCCAAAACGCAATGAAATAAATCCAACGATCGTAATAACCGTACAGTTCCTGGTATTTATTTTCTAAATGTATTCTCTAAATTTTGAAACTTTTTTCAACATTCACGTGGTAGAATTACGTAGAACGTTTAGTGGCCGTTAGATTGACCGACCTGTGAAGAACTGTGGAACGACCATTTTGTTTTCCCGACATTGCTCTATTAGATTTTCATTCGTGACGTAAAAGAAAAAAAAATGATATCGTTTACATTGAAAAAGTCACAACACGATACGAAAGAACGAAAGAATTGTAGCCGCATGCTCGACGATAACGTTCTGGAAATTGGATAAAGTGCACGAAGAATTAATTAAAAGATTTCGAGTATGCATCGAAGTCAACGGTCACCATTTTGAATGCTCGTATTCTCAAGAATCGCGAACGCAGCGAAAAAGTAAGTACCTTCGGTTATCGCTTCCAATAGCAGTCAGTGATTACGTATGCATACGAATGCGTAATTCGATCCGCCGCGTAAATGTTTAAAAAAGTTGAAATATCTTCCGATGCAAATACCTTGAGAATAAATTCTAGAAACTGTATCGTTGTTACGATCGGTGAATTTATTTCGTTATGCTCTGTAAGGATAAGGAGAAAAAATACAGGGTATTGTTGAAGAAAATATCGTTGATCTTGAAATCGATTATGAAAAAGATGTCTACTTTTTCTCTCACTGTATTCTCTCACTCAAATTAAAACAGCGAAACTTTGTCTTGAAAAAATTTTCGACATTTTTCGATACAATGACGACTAATGGAGATATTTCGGGGACTTGTTTCTCGTGACTCACCCTGTATAACTTTGTGTAAGATTGATATAATGGTAGATACTCATAAATATAAATATCTCATATTCATGAAAAAGTGAAACATCTCGAAACGAGTAATGCTCGAACGCGTATTATTTTGTTGGAACGAATGCAACGATGATATTGAAACGTGTCAGACGTCGTAGACCAATGGTTGACGTTAGTTTTAAGGACTGTCTGTTTTACTGGTGCTAAAAGGTCGTCTGTTGCACGGTAAAAGGTTTGGTTATTTACATTTTTCAGTTTCAAGCTGCGAGTCAGGAAGGGCACACGATATTATCGTCGTGCATACCAAGTTGTATTGCTGTACATTTCTTTATATATTTCGTATTCTTGCATTCACAATTTCTAGTACTGGTTACGCGAGATTTCAGGGTATCGTGATAAACTTTACATTTTAATCTGAATTTACAACACACTTAACTCTATATTTTATTCCGAACTTACAGTACGTTTAATTTGATATTATAATTTGAAGTTACAACGTATTTAACTTTGTATTCTAATTCTGAACGTACAATGTATTTAACTTTGTATATTATAATCTGAATTTACAACACACTTAACTTTATATTATAATCTGAATTTATAATCTACTCAAGTTTGTATTATAATTTGAGCGTACAACATACTTCGTTTCATATTGTAATCTGAATGTACAACAAATGAAAACATATTTCATTTCGTATTATAATCTGAATGTACAACATATTTCATTTCATATTATAATCTGAACGTACAACATATTTCATTTCATATTATAATCTGAATTTACAATATATTTCATTTCATATTATAATCTGAACGTACAGCATATTTCATTTCATATTATAATCTGAACGTACAACATATTTCATTTCATATTAAATTGATATGTACAACATACTTCATTTCATATTATAATCTGAATGTACAACAAATGAAAACATATTTCATTTCATATTATAATCTGAATGTACAACAAATGAAAACATATTTCATTTCATATTATAATCTGAATGTACAACAAATGAAAACATATTTCATTTCATATTATAATCTGAATGTACAACAAATGAAAACATATTTCATTTCATATTATAATCTGAATGTACAACAAATGAAAACATATTTCATTTCGTATTATAATCTGAACGTACAACATATTTCATTTAATATTATAATCTGAACGTACAACATATTTCATTTCATATTACAATCTGAACGTACAACACATTTCGTTTCATATTAAATTTACACGTACAACGTACTTTATTTCATACTATAATCCGAATTTACAACGTATTTAACTTTGTATCGTAATCCGAATTTACAACATACTTCTCGTACTCGTGGCTCCGAATTAGGCAACGTTGACACTTCTCGCGGCTCCGACCGCATTCGTGCCTTAATTTTTCACTTCTCTCGCGGCACCGCGATTAATATTTAAGTGCTAGAACCGTAATCGTCGTTCGCATTTACGATTACCACCAAGAAATTATTCAACCGCGGTTAAGCGGGCCAGAAAACTTTATACCGGAAGCGCGACCGGGTAGTGGCAATAAAAAATAGAGTTCCATTAGAGAGCAATACTACCGAGAAGTATTTCGACCTCATCTACTCGTTTCTGGCTAATGGATTCATAATCTTAATATGTCCGACCTCGCGTGTCCGTGCTCGATTCAATATTGCCTCGGTATAATCATGCTAACCTCCCTTCCTCCCTCCCTGCCTCAATTCCCTTACCCTTGGCTCTTCTGGCCCTCTCCGCGACCCTTTCTCCCTTGAAATTCTTCTCGGACTTCTGATGAAAATTATTCTAAGTAGCGCCGCCACTTCCACGCCTAATAATCGGCGTTCCCGCTCACCGGTGGATTTTTGCAGTTCCTCTTAAGGCAATCTAGACGTAATGTCTAATCAAAATTCAATTAATTTCGCTGCTGTTTCCACGGCACGGGGTTAGCCTCTGTGAAAGTTTTAAAATATTCTCCGTGTTCGTTGCTCGAATTGTTTTCCGACATTGGCGCGGCCTGTTCGATGCGCTTACCACGGTTAATTGAAACTTAATAAGTTAGTGCCCGTTCGTAGGTACGCGAATTCTAATAATTGCGACTCGGTCGTCTCGGTTCGCATGTCTTATCGTATGGTATGCATATTTCACACGCGACTAGGACTTCAAACTTGCCCACGGAGCTTCGTAAATGTGCTTTTGACACGTGTCGGCTACAAGTCGACCGTGCAACGATCGAAAAACGGAACAGATTATACCGGCTCGTGCACGCGATAGACACCATGTGTCTTTCTAGAGAAATTGCTAAGAATCGAGGTGTATCGGGATCGAAAGTAGCCATTTTTCGATCGGGTACGTGGAATACACCATTGGGAGACGAGAAGGTGAAACGCTATCCGCATAGCAGTAGAATTTTCAAATATCGGAGGATAATTAGGAAATTTAGAAAATTTAGAAAACCATAGACATAGGATCGTCTCGATGTATTGATAAAACGTAACGATGTTTGGTAAAATTATAAATATTTTTAATAGAGAGATTTGAATAGAACTATCTTAGACTTGGACCACTTGTTCCATTCCCACTTCACTTTTTAGGTTCTTAACGATATATATAATATAATCCTGAAAAAGAAACATTATACGATTCGATCACAGATATGCAAAAATTTGTGAAATCGCCGTTCAATGAATTCATTTGTTGTCCTGGTCGTTCTTGCGATGCAACTTTGAGAAAGTGTTGCACACTTATTTTTTCCATGCAGAATCACTATTATTAGGCCATTATATACAAATGCAAGATCTATTGGATAGCAGATGATTCCATTAAGAGGTCCAGAACGAAATACACGTATCTCGTAATTTTCCATTTAGTCTTATCGACCAAAAATCACCACAGTTTGAACTATCTCAGTTTTAACGTCATCAGATGTTAAACAATCCTGGTCTCACAACTTTACGCTCCAAAGATAGTCTGGTCTGTCTGGTAGCCTTGTCTAATAAGTTGCTCGATAAATTTCGTCGTTCGATAAAAAATATCACTATTAGGTTCGTCGTTTTATTTTTCTAAAGATGGTACTACCGTTCGATGAACATGTGTGAAGTTTCGTGTAGATCTGTCGATATTTACTCATTCGTATATTTACAATTGTTCAAAGTTGAAGTGTCATAGTAGTTTTTTTTAGAATGGAGATCAATTGTTCAAAGTTGAAGTGTCATAGTAGTTTTTCTAGAATGGAGAACACGTCGAAACTGATCGAACAACCCAGTATAAGTCTATTAACGACTCCGGAACGAAGTGCACTCGAATGCATAAGTACAAGTCAATTAACGACTCTGGAACGAAGTGCACTCGAATGCATTTACACGTTATACTTTTTAAAACGAACGAAATATTATTATTACCGTGTTCTCAATAGCGAAGTGGCAATTTTATGAACAGCACGATACTTTGCAGAGAAATTTCTTCGAGTCGAGCAATAAGGTGTCCAACGAACGTACCTCGAATCCACCATGGAACGACGTTAAGAACGGGGTCGATTAAAATGGTCTAGTGCCGCTCTGCACGCGATAAACCCACAATATCGGATTGATATTAATTGGCCGCGAGGAAGCACCATAAAGACATTACGACGGTACACCGCGAGCCTGTGGGTAATTAGTGCCGGTTTAATGCCCCATCGACCGAGAACCCCATAGAACAGCGGCCAACACGGCGCGAAAACGTGTTGTTCCCTCAGCAGGAGAGGAAGAGGTCGTTGGATCGGAGGAGGGAGAGGAGAGGTGGTTTACAGTCGATTTTTATGCGTCTTTTATCTTCCTGTCAACGATGGACTTTTTCTTTCGCTGGTGCATTAATTATAGCAGCGATGTTGTTGCAAAGATGGAGACTGATTCTTCAAAACGAACATTAAGAGTACTCTCAGGATGCAGAATTTTGCATGCTTCAGGAAGCGAACGAGATAGCTTTTACTTATTCCGTTTAACGTGTATTTAGTAATCACTGCATTCTGTCCAAGAATGTTTCTAGTAAAAACTTTTTGAAAGTGGACCGAGAAACATTTTGTCTTTCTCTTTTACATACTCTGCTTATCGTCTACTTAGTAATCGCTGTATTCTGTGTAGGAAGTTTTTAGCAACGACCAGTTAAAAGTGGGTCGAGAGACATTTTATGTTTCTCTTTTACATACTCCGTTCATTGTTTATTCAGTAGTCACTGGATTGTGTCTAAAAATGTTTCTAGTAAAAACTAATTAAAGACTGAGTAGTGACTACTTGAAGCAGTTATTACTGAACTGAGAAACATTTTGTGTTTCTCAATTTGTGTTTCTCAATTTGTGTTTCCCAATTTGTGTTATTCAATTTGTGTTTCTTAATTTGTGTTTCTCAATTTGTTTCTCAATTTGTGTTTCTCAATTTGTGTTTCTCAATTTGTGTTTCTCAATTTGTGTTTCCCAATTTGTATTATTCAATTTGTGTTTCTCAATTTGTGTTTCTCAATTTGTTTCTCAATTTGTGTTTCTCATTTTGTGTCTTCCATATATACTCCGTTTATCCTGTACTTAGTAGTCACTGTATTCTGTCCAAGAAGAGTTCTAGTAAAAATCAGTTAAAAGTGGACCGATAAGCAGTCTGTGCCTTTTTTTTACTTACTCCGTTTATCGTTTATTTAGTAATCACTGCATTCTGTCTAAGAATGTTTCTAGTAAAAACTTTTTAAAAGTGGACCGAGTAACATTTTGTATTTCTCTTTTACATACTCCGCTTATCGTTTATTTAGTAGTTACTGTATTCTATCTGGAACATTTCTAGCAAAGTCTAGTTAAAAAGTAAACTGATAAACATTTTAAGTTTCTCTTTTACATATTCCATTTATCATTTATTTAGTAGTTAGTGTATTTTGTCGGGGAAATTTCTAGCAAAAACTAGTTAAAAAGTAAACTGATAAACATTTTAAGTTTCTCTTTTACATATTCTGTTTATCGATTATTTAGTAGTTACTGTACTCTGTCTGGAAAATTTCTAGCAAAGTCTAGTTAAAAAGTAAACTGATAAACATTTTAAGTTTCTCTTCTACATACTCCGTCTATCATTTATATAATAGTCATTGTATTCAATCTGGGAAGTTTCCAGCAAAGTCTAGTTAAAAAAAAACCGATAAACATTCAGAGTTTTTCTTTTACATACTCCGTTCACCGTTTACTTAGTACTCACTGTATTGTGGGTACGAAGTTTCTAGCAAAGACTACTTAAAAGTGGACCGAGAGACATTCTGTGTTTCCCTTTCACTGACTCCGTTTAACGTGTATCAATAGTCACCGTATTCCATCTAGAAAGGTTCCCAGCAAGAATTAGATAAAATTGAACCGATAGATATTCCGTGTTTAACTTAGTACAGTATACTTGTAACAAGGATGGGCAGAAAATAACTAAGAACGGATGATAAAAGTTCCACGAAGTTCCAACAGTTGGACCAATGCTACGCTAACAACTGTACGTCTCCTGTTCTCTATCGTTGTGCACGACGATTTTCAACGCCACCAGCGAAATATCAATCCTCTCAACCATAATTACATTTGCATCGAGCGCGTCATACAAGTTTCACACTGCAGCCCCGATGTCCCTTTCGCGAATCCACGCTCGGCCTTTCTGCCATCGAGCTCGTAATTGTAACAGACCCAGAGGGCAGTCCATTAGCCGTAATAATTCCATAAAATCCGGTCCGTCGTTCAGAACGGTAAAACGCGCTCGTTTCGAGCTTTATCACCCTCCTTCCCGTCCGCCCAAAGCGTCGAAAAATTCGCTTTTACAACATTGCTCGAGTATCGCAGTATCTGTAACCTCGTGTCCGTCTCCTGGCGCGTACGAGACGAACGCGACAACCATGATCCCCCGTAATGGCCGATGATTTTATTCTCGATACGTTGAAAATTGAACAAATCCCCGAGATAAATCGGACGCGTCGTAAAGACGAGACGTTGCAAAATGTTTCGTACGTAGTTTAGTAGCATCGAGGTATTAAGAGATATCGGGTAGAGATTCGCGGCTGGAACGTTATTTCGTTTTCAGTTCCCCTTTCTTTGGGAACGTTGGCCTCTCATTTCTGTTAGGTGAATCCCAGTTTACGACGTTGTCTCGCAACAAAGGGCCGGTCATCGTGTTACAGAATTTACACCGATAGCTTCGACGGTCATCGTCACCTGGCTTTCTCTATTGTTTCTCTTCGCGCAATATACCATCGTTCTGACACCGAATGTTCTCTAGTGTGAGAATTCGTTAGACGTGTTTCTCGATGGATCCAACGCTTCGTTCAGGATGGAACTCATCGATAACCAGTTGCGCGAGGATGAGGTTAATCGAAAGGACGATCGACGAAAAGATGGAACGATATTCAACGATACGTGGAAACTGTTAGGCAGTTTCATCTACGTAAACAATTCTGGCCACTCGAAGTAGACACCGGGCACTGGTCGCTAGACATTGAAGTTTCGTACTGGATTCCGTTTGTTTTGTGTTCGGAAAATGGTCTTTTGGAAGACTGTAATCCCCGTAACAATAATTGCGTTTAACCTGGATTTCGGTTTATTACAATGAATAGGATCGCAGCTACGACAACCAGACGCCTCTTCACTCATCGTACAATGTCTGCACGAGTTCCCGCTGGAAACCCAGACCTTCTCCCTTTGGTCCGATGGTATTGAGTGCTCGATATTGTTTCACCGGGAGCCCCAGGGACGCGCCATTACCGGCTTGCTGCACCGTAATAATTAAATGCCGCGAACTAGGTCAATGCCGCAGAGGCGTGCTGCTTTTGTGCTCCTCGGGCTGGCTGATTTGCATTCCGAGGAAAATGCCAAGAGACAGGATTCTGCAGGATTCGCTGGATCGATACCTCGTTGCATTTCGACCTGCCTTTGTTCGAAAATTGGTGCGGATTGCGGCGCGGCCAGGATGAAAGGAACTTTTTGTCGATAAATTGGGGACACGTGAGAGCCAAACGATTGGCAAATTGTATGGGAACCACTCGTCCATAATCAACGAACACGGGCTTCAAAGTCATCGTGTGACCGGAATTGTTCATACGATCTCGAAATTTTACTTCGGGTATTAGAATGGTTATTTGTAATGCACCTTGCAAGTGTCCATAATTGTTTATACCATTTCGAAATTGTACTTTCAGCTGTTGGAATGGTTAATTATGTATTCTTCTTACTTTCAGGTGCCCAGACTTGTTTCTATTATCTTGAAATTATACTTTCGGGTATTAGAACGGTTATTTGTATTCATCTTACTCTTAAGTGCCCAGAATTGTTTATGCAATCTCGAAATTATATCTTTAGGTATCAGAATGGTTATTTACATGCAGCATTGTTTATACAATCTTGAAATTGTACTTTCAGGTGTTGAAATTGTACTTTCAGATTTTAGAATGGTTATTTATATTCATCTTACTCTCAAGTGCCCAGAATTGTTTATGCAATCTCGAAATTATATCTTTAGGTATCAGAATGGTTATTTACATACAGCATTGTTTATACAATCTTGAAATTGTACTTTCAGGTGTTGAAATTGTACTTTCAGATTTTAGAATGGTTATTTATATTCATCTTAGTTTCAAGTGCCCAGAATTGTTTAAGCTATCTCGAAATTATATTTTTAGGTATAGGTATCAAAATGGTTATTTACATATGTATGTAATGGTTATTTACAAATGGTTATTACACGTTATTACAGAATTGTTTATACAATCTTGAAATTGCACTTTCAGGTACTACAAGATGAAATAAGCAAGATCGATGAGTCTTAGATTAATATGTTTGGAGATCGATTGAAAATAAGATGAGATAGGACACATAGGATGAGAAGCTAGGTGAGTGGGTTCGCTATGGGTTATTGGTAATTCGTCGGTAAAGCTGCTTAATAAAAGTGAATATCAATAGTCGTGACTTGAAGTCGAATTGACTCTGTATCAATTGATTATCAATAGTTGTGACTTGAAGTCAAATTGACTCCGTATGAATTAAAGGTCACTTGTCGTTTTAAAATATCTTATTGTTAAATATATCGAAATAACATTCATTATGGTAATTGTACTTCCAAAAAATACATTTCGTTCATGAAATATTATAAATACAATAAGATTATCCAGAGAATAACAAATAATAGCGTCTGTCCAAGTAGAGTATACCTCCATTTAAGGATACGTAAAATTCACGTTATGTCATTACCAGTGATACGGAATCAATTTGACGTTAAGTCACCATTATTGATAGGGAGTCAATTTCACTTCAAGTCACCACTATTGATAGTCAATTAATATGGAGTTAATTTGACTTTAAGTCACCACTATTCCTAGTCAATTGATACAGAATCAATTTGACTTCAAGTCACCACTATTGCTAATCAATTGAACGGAGTTAATTTGACTTCAAGTCACCACTATTGATAGTCAATTAATATGGAGTTAATTTGACTTCAAGTCGCCACTCTTGATATTCAATTAATACGGAGTCAATTTGACTTCAAGTCACCACTATTGATAGTCAATTGATACGGAGTCAATTTGACTTCAAGTCACCACTATTGATAGTCAATTAATATGGAGTTAATTTGACTTTAAGTCACCACTATTGATAGTCAATTGATACAGAATCAATTTGACTTCAAGTCACCACTATTGCTAGTCAATTGAACGGAGTTAATTTAACTTCAAGTCGCCACTCTTGATATTCAATTGATACGGAGTTAATTTGACTTCAGATCACCAGTACCGATAGGCAGCGAATTTGACGTCAAGTCACCACTATTGACGTGGAATTAATTTGACGTCGTGTCACCATTATCGATACGGAGTCACGTTGACGTCAGTTTACAGTACTGCCGTGAAAATAGCGGTGACCAGTCGAATGTTAATAGTAAACGTTCGCGTTTCGATTTCTTTCGACCGACTCGCCCCTTAACGTTTGTATAAACAGAACCAGACGATCGTTGCAGCGGTTTGTTTTCGGTATGCCAAAATGTAGCACCGATGGCGTTAGCCTCGAACGTATGGTCGGCATCGTAACTCACTCCGTACAACGTTTCACTTTACCCTTAAAGGTTCGCTGCCTCTATGGTCGATTTTTACCATTTTCGGACAATTACCTGCCAAAAACCTTGCTTAAGTGTCTCCAACCGGAGGCTCCTTGGCCTCGTTAGCTACCCACCGATTCAATTTTCTCAGAAGCGGCCGCACGTGCGAAACCAGCGAAACCTTTTTCGCGTATGCGGCGAGGGTGTCGCTCTAAATATAGTGTGGCTGCCTCGTGGCTGTGGCTTTTCCGTTTCGCGGTGTCTTCGGTGAGACAGGTCCCCGGTTATAGCATTATGTCACGTTAATAACGTCCAGCCTGGTCTCTCGTGTCCGCCCGCGCGCTCGCGCTAGCGCTCGCGAACGCTCAGGCCTCTTTCTTGATCTTTCGGGTATCCACGGCATTCGACCGGCGAGGGTGCCGTAGACGACGACGACTTTGAAGCTTTAATTAATGACGGCCACGAGACACCGCCGAGGCAAAGAGGAACGCTGAAATTGCGTCTGTTCTAGTCATTTGCACGCCACGGCGGAGACGCTCCACCGTGCCGCGATAAATAATTGTCAACGTCGGCGTAATCGTTATTGCGATCCCCGGGATCGTCTGGCGATTGAATTCGTCGTGAATCGGCGAGTTGCTGCTTCGGGCGTCGTTCGCCCGTGTCCCGGTCGGTCGGTCGGTTGGTTGGCTGGCTGGCTGGCTTGCTTTGTGACGCAAACTTTGAGCATCGGGATTCATTTATAGCGGGCTCTCTCTTTGGCCTTTTCGATGTGTTCACGGGGTGTGCGCGTGAAATAATGAGAAAGACTTTGTTTTCTTCAAGAATTGTAAAAGCTCGTAAAACTGCTGCCGGGTTGTTTGGAAGGAAAAAGGTCGAAAGATTCCAACGTGCGCAATCGTGAGGGATTCCCAACTACCTAGTCACATCATTCGTTCAAGCTCACGTATACCATACTTGCGCGTGTGTCGGGAAACGAGAACGATAGAGCAATGGGAGAACTTTGGGTCTGTTTACTTGTTTATTAACATAAAGATTAACACATTATTCATCGCACACGTGCACAGTCTATTTTCTGCAAACCCCGACTACCCAGTCATACCCATTCGTTCGACTTCACATATACCATACATACGCGAGTGTTGGGAAACGAGAATAGTAGAGCACTGAGAGAGCTCTGTGTCTGTTTACTTGTTTATTAACATAAAGATTAACACATTATTCATCACGCACAGCCTATTTTTTGCAATCCCCGACCAGCCAGTTATATCCATTCGTTCAACCTCGCATGTCCCAAACGTACACGAGTGTTGGGAAACGAGAATAATAGAGCAATGGGAGAGCTCTGTGTCCGTTCATTAACATAAAGATTAAATACAAAATAATAAAGAATAAATTACTTGTTTATTAACATAAAGATTAACACATTATTCATCACGCACGTGCACAGTCTATTTCCTGCAATCCCCGACTACCCAGTCATACCGCTCGTTCAACCTCACATATTCCGTACACTATTGCCAACTTAAATCACACACACCATTCATATCCTCGCTCGTAATTCGTTCAATAAAAACAACCTCACACAGCGTTGGTGTTCCGCGAAAATGGATACGCTGTGTGAGGTTATTTTTACTGAACTTACTACGAGCGAGGATACGAATGGTGTATGTGGAAGGTTGAACGATTACAAGGTTAGGTATAAATCAGGTAAGCTTATTAACCCTTTGCACTCCTTAACTTTTTCTTTATCCAGCAACCGTTTCTCAAGTAATTTCACATTCATTGGTTACTGATTGTTTTCCTTTCATTCGGGGTATCTTTATTTATAGATTTATTTGCCACTAAAACGAATAAAAAAATGTAATAGTTCAATTATTGTTACGGGAATAATTTGAATAATGTACGTTTTTACGCAAACAAAATACGAAGGACCACAAAAAACACGAAATATTTTTTCCGAACACAGATACTTGGACGAATATCATAAAAGTGACCCTTGGACCTTGAATTTATGAAATACCATTGTGTCTATTTTTGTTTACTATGCACTACAAATGACTGTGTTGATCCTATCGCAACAATAACAACAACGATGTCAAACTGCGTAGAAAGGTGAAATACGACAAATTCAATGTCTGTTTACGTGTTAAAAAGTATCTGAAAGAAGAAAAAAAGTCAAATTTAAACATTTTAAATCACTTTAGAAATTGCGTTGCATAATGTCAAGTCTAGCTTAACATTGGAGTCGGTATAAGAAATGTGATGTCGAGCAACACTCGACACAGGATTAGTAATTGTAAGTATATCGGCAATGGATCAATGTATTTAAACGATGAAATAACACAATCATTAATAAAACGATACGAAACACACTGTTATTATATTTAAACGATGAAATAACACAATTATCAACAAGACGATGCAAAACACACTATTATTATATTTAAACGACGAAATAACACAATTATCAACAAGACGATGCAAAACACACTATTATTATATTTAAACGGTGAAATAACACAATTATCAACAAGACGATGCAAAACACACTATTATTATATTCAAACGGTGAAATAACACAATTATCAACAAGACGATGCAAAACACACTATTATTATATTTAAACGACGAAATAACAATTATCAACAAGACGATGCAAAACACACTGTTATTATATTTAAACGACCAAATAACACAATTATCAACAAGACGATGCAAAACACACTATTATTATATTTAAACGACGAAATAACACAATTATCAACAAGACGATGCAAAACACACTATTATTATATTTAAACGACGAAATAACACAATTATCAACAAGACGATACAAAACACGCTATTATTATATTTAAACGACGAAATAACACAATTATCAACAAGACGATGCAAAACACACTATTATTATATTTAAACGACGAAATAACACAATTATCAACAAGACGATGCAAAACACACTGTTATTATATTTAAACGACGAAATAACACAATTATCAATAAGACGATGCAAAACACACTATTATTATATTTAAACGGTAAAATAACACAATTATCAACAAGACGATGCAAAACACACTATTATTATATTTAAACGACGAAATAACACAATTATCAACAAGACGATGCAAAACACGCTATTATTATATTTAAACGACCAAATAACACAATTATCAACAAGACGATATAAAACACACTGTTATTATATTTAAACGACCAAATAACACAATTATCAACAAGACGATATAAAACACACTGTTATTATATTTAAACGACCAAATAGCACAATTATCAACAAGACGATGCAAAACACACTATTATTATATTTAAACGACGAAATAACACAATTATCAACAAGACGATATAAAACACACTATTATTATATTTAAACGACCAAATAACACAATTATCAACAAGACGATGCAAAACACACTGTTATTATATTCAAACAGTGAAATAACACAATTATCAACAAGACGATGCAAAACACACTATTATTATATTTAAACGACGAAATAACACAATTATCAACAAGACGATGCAAAACACACTATTATCATATTTAAACGACGAAATAACACAATTATCAACAAGACGATACAAAACACGCTATTATTATATTTAAACGACGAAATAATACAATTATCAACAAGACGATGCAAAACACACTATTATTATATTTAAACGACGAAATAACACAATTATCAACAAGACGATGCAAAACACACTGTTATTATATTCAAACGGTGAAATAACACAATTATCAACAAGACGATGCAAAACACGCTATTATAACGATAGAACTCGTTTCTAGCTGCGATTCGAGCCATAACGTACACAAACCACACAGCTCGTACTTGGTTGCACTGGTTTCACAACACGAACCCTCAATCCTGTACCGAATGTTTTTCATACATACGCGCCGCGTTCATCCTTCCGTACAAATATCATTCGCTTTCGTACCACGTCATTATTTACTCTACGATAACCATATTACGCACGGTAACGGTTAGTAGGCTACCGATCGGTGAGCGTTGCTCGGCAAAAAGCCGATTAATAGTGCACTGGTCGATAAAGTGTCGACACAAATACGACGTATTGTCCGAAGGGTGGACTCGCAAGATCGGGGAGTGCGGAGAATCTCGGTATCGAGTCTCACGAGCCGTAAGCGGTGAATCGAGAGACGGGAATTGCAACAGGGACGTCCGTTTCGCACGTTGGCCCACTATTCCCGAGACACCGAGTGGATTTCGCGTGTAGCCAGATTCATGGCACGATAATCGACGGTGATCGACCTCTCCGAGGCTCGAGTGCCGCCCTCTCAGGAGTTCAACGAGCCGGTTGTTCGACGAGGGACGAGAACGAGCCACGTGCAATTCGCGAAAGACGGCCGACCAGCTTCTTATTTATAAACGGCGCACTCGAGGAACTTCCCAGCCGACGTGGAAACTAATGGAACAAGATGAGGAGCGGTGAAACGACCGGGGAAAAAACCGTAGAGTCCAACCGATCGTTCCAACCGAATATACAAAGTGCGCCAGAAATCGTGCTACCAGATGATACGTCCCTTAAGTGGGGACGAGTCGAAAACATGGATCGAATTATTTTTCCTTTCGTTCTCGAGGACGATCCGAGGCACTGGACCACTACTCATCGCTCACAAGGTGAACCCTACAACTTCGTTGCACCGATCCGGATTAGGCGTTGCGCACTTGTACAATTACTTAACCCGATTTATTAGCCGTAGCATTGCAACAGTGGGTAGTCGGTAGTTTTTTCATTATTTATGGTTAATTGTTATAGTATTTTTCAAGTCGAACGGTGGGGTAAAGGTAAGTTTCACTTCCATCATTTTCTGATACATTCTTTCTTGAGGTTTATTCAAATTAGATCTCGATTGAAATAATTTTATTTTTTATACGAAATACGGTACTCCTCGTTGTATATACGAAAGTACCATTGTTGTACGTAAATTGTAAGTGTTTTTATTCACATCATATTATTTCGTAATAAATAGTATTTACATTTATTTTTGTTTCGTTTTCATGCACGACTCGATGATCAATTCTGTGTATTGTGTAATTAAATGTATTTTTTCTTTTATTCATTTTTTTATTCTTTTGTTCAATTTTGTAAGTAATAATAAGGTTTGAACTTTTTTGTATGTACAACGATAAGTGCCATAGTTTGTGTAAAAAATAAAATTATTTTAATCGAGATCTAATGTATCGAGAAAAAATATATCAAACTTACCTTTGCGTCACCGCTCAACTCGAGAAATACTATAACTATTCTGTAATTATACACAATAATGAAACTTTAACCATAAATAATTAAAAAAAAACTATCGAGTATCTGCTGTTATAATGCTACACGTAATAAATCAGGTAATGAATAAGTAAATGTACAAGTATGCAAAGCCTCATCTGGATCGGTATAACGAAGGTCTTGCGTTCTCTTTGTCGGAGATAACCCATCCCCAGATGACACCAACTAAACTTTACCCTTGTAACGCACCAAAATAATCCATAGTCCTGAGATGACGTTATCTCAGGATGAGTACCTAAATGACAATGTCAATCGAACTTTGTCTTAACCCCCATTCTCACCTACCCTATCTAAATTCAAATGAACAAAACCATATATATTAGGTTGTTCGATCAAACTTATCGAACAGTATAGTACTAGGTTGCTCGATAAGTTTTGTCGTTCGATAAAACTTATTGAACAGTACTTATAGTAGTACAATATAGTACAATATAGTACTTGTATATATCAGTACAATATAGTACTTATCGAACAGTGGCCTCTCAATGGCCTTGAGCGATAAAAATATATGGCACCGAATATATTGGTACGTAAACAAACGGTCTTAAAGTTCGTTTATCTTGATAACAGATGGAGATAGATTTCCAACGAGTATGAATTTTTTAATTTGGAAAAACTTTTTCTTCCAATTAATTTATCTAAGGTTGTATCAACTTACATAAGCCATTAGTGATCACGTGTGTTATACATTGCACGATACAATACATTGTAATACGTATTTACAGCATATATATTCAACTTGAATGCACGATGTTCTATAGTTAGACTAGATTGTTGCAGTTCAGAGATATTCCACATTACAGACAAATGAATTATAATTTTTTTTTAAAAATTGGTTCGTTTTGAGC
Organism: Ptiloglossa arizonensis; assembly: GCF_051014685.1. Lineage (NCBI taxonomy): Eukaryota > Metazoa > Arthropoda > Insecta > Hymenoptera > Colletidae > Ptiloglossa > Ptiloglossa arizonensis. The sequence continues at coordinate 7,404,456 of NC_135048.1, read as the reverse complement.
AGTTGATTATGGTTATTTTCATATTTTTCGTTGTTCAAGCTAATTTTAATATCTGAAGGTAGTTTTGCTGTTTCTCTCAGAGTTTTTGAAGCTGGACATTCTTGCATTATACGTTTCACTAATAATTTTATATCACGGCTATTGTATTTTGTCGTGTCCGTTTTTGTTATCGAGTGATTATACGACCTATTCTTCACCTAATTGGTAGAATTTGATTTCTTCCTTGCCCTTTCGAAGAAGCTAGGTGTTTATCATAGATATTTTCTCTTATTTCATAAAGTTTGACATTCTTGTCGTTGAGCCACTGGTGGTTTCATTTATCATTGATTATTCTGGGTATCTCCTATTGAAATCGGTCCTCCCTCAAAGTTGATGTTTGTTTATTTTCAAATGGTCGTCGTTTAATCGTTTTCTGAATAATTTATTATTTTCAATTTTATATTACTGTGCTCGTGTAATTCCAGTTGAAGCTTGTTCAATAGAGGGTAACTCTTTGTAGATTAGAGATTTCGTTAATAATGTTGAGATCTGGTATAGTGATAAAATAAAAAATATTAGGGCTGATTTCTAAGTCCAAAATATACTTTCATATACTATGTAAGCATAGTACATTAAGTAAATATACTTACATATACTATGAAAGTATAGTATATTAAGTAAATATACTTACATATAAGCATATACTGTGTAAATATATTAACCAGTAAAATATACAGATAGCTCGATCTACAATCGATAATCTTTTCCCTTCGAAGTTGTCTTTTAACGCAATTGGTCAAATTAATCGATCACACGTTCGAAAAAAAAAAAAAGAAATTTTTCGAGCTGGTAATTTAACATAATTGTTCTATATTCGTGACGTTTAATCACAATTCTGATCGATATAGAATGAGAGCAGAGTTTGTCGAATAATTATTTGGAAAGATTGCTTTTTCATTGTAATGTCGACTTGCCGAGAAAAAGATACGAAATTCTTTTCTTATTTTTGCACGAAGAATCGTACCGTATCACGATTCTCACAGTACCCTCTATATACATCTTCTATCCAAAGTTTCGCAAAAGACGAAACTGTTCCTCGCGGTTTTACCACTCGTGAACGCGAACTTTCTGCGATCGAGACCGGCGAACGAGAGTTTGAAGAGTAACGCGGCTGCGATAACGGAGTGGCTGACTTCCGGCCTCTTTTGCATCGAGGATGGAAAACTTTCGAGCGGTTGAAAGTGTACGTCTAGCAAATTTCGTTCGAGAATTATTTCTTTGCGAGTAGCGAGAAACACTTTTACACCGATGTAACATCTTATTAATAATAAAACGGTACATCACCCGAAATATACGTCTTCTGTGTACAAATTTGCGCGTTGTTACGTAACAGTGAAAATTATTCGAAGATTCGACGAATTTTAAAATCGTAACGTAACGCGTTCCCGACTAAACCCGATCGTTGACGATTTGGAACAGAGTTATTGTTATTCCGCGTTCAAAACAATTATTAAGACATCGGTTCGGATTAACGACCAAGTGGTGGAAACTCTTTTCTACCGATGTAACATTTTATTAATAATAAAATGGCACACGCCCTAAATATACGTCTTCTGTGTACAAATTTGCGCGTTGTTACGTAACAGTGAAAATTATTCGAAGATTCGACGAATTTTAAAATCATAACTTAACGCGTTCCTGACTAAATCTGATCATTTTTTTTTTAATTTTATTTACGCTATGAACCCAGTACAGGTTTATTAGCAGCATACACATTGGTGTGCATACTAACAGAACAAAAAAAAGAATGGTATACATTAGTCAAAGATTACCCGAACGTGCAAAACGATACATAAATAGATGCTTATAGCGATTGTACGGAATACTTATAATTAAATACTTACAACTAGTGGCGGTGTATAATACTTATAACTAGATACTCATAACTTGTAGCGGTATGAATCTGATCGTTGACGATTCGGATCAGAGTTATTGTTATTCCGCGTTCAAAACAATTATTAAGACATCGGTTCGAATTAACGACCAAGTGGATTATATCTGCGTGACCCTTCGCAGCCGTCGTTGTGTTTGATTTCCCTTCCTTATAACAAACTCATCGTCTGGTACGTGATTCCATCGACTACCTTGAGATCAGGCCAACACCACGTTTCGTCGCATCGAGTACGCGATTACAGCGGTTGATCGTAAGAACGTGGTTTAACGAAAACAAAGGGATCCTGTAATTCTCCCCTGTACGCTGCACAAACACACACATTTTTCTTCTCTTTCGAGATTCCGTGTTCTCATGGTTACCGTAGCGTGAGCATTCTATTCCAGCGGTTATAATTATTTCACTGGTGCGAAATGTAATAGATTGCTCGGTAAGTTTCGTCGTTTGATAAGAAACGAAGCTATTGGATTCGTCGTTTTATTTTTCCAAAAATGGTACTACTGTTCGATTTTTTACTACTTTTTCTTCCCTTTCGAGAGTCCGTGTTCCCATGGTTACCGTAGCGTGAGCATTCTATTCCAGCGGTTATAATTATTTCACTGGTGCGAAATGTAATAGATTGCTCGGTAAGTTTCGTCGTTTGATAAGAAACGGAGCTATTGGATTCGTCGTTTTATTTTTCCAAAAATGGTACTACTGTTCGATTTTTTAATACTTTTTCTTCCCTTTCGAGAGTCCGTGTTCCCATGGTTACCGTAGCGTGAGCATTCTATTCCAGCGGTTATAATTATTTCACTGGTGCGAAATGTAATAGATTGCTCGGTAAATTTCGTCGTTTGATAAGAAACGAAGCTATTGGATTCGTCGTTTTATTTTTCCAAAAATGGTACTACTGTTCGATTTTTTACTACTTTTTCTTCCCTTTCGAGAGTCCGTGTTCCCATGGTTACCGTAGCGTGAGCATTCTATTCCAGCGGTTATAATTATTTCACTGGTGCGAAATGTAATAGATTGCTCGGTAAGTTTCGTCGTTTGATAAGAAACGGAGCTATTGGATTCGTCGTTTTATTTTTCCAAAAATGGTACTACTCTTCGATTTTTTACTACTTTTTCTTCCCTTTCGAGAGTCCGTGTTCCCATGGTTACCGTAGCGTGAGCATTCTATTCCAGCGGTTATAATTATTTCACTGGTGCGAAATGTAATAGATTGCTCGGTAAGTTTCGTCGTTTGATAAGAAACGAAGCTATTGGATTCGTCGTTTTATTTTTCCAAAAATGGTACTACTGTTCGATTTTTTACTACTTTTTCTTCCCTTTCGAGAGTCCGTGTTCCCATGGTTACCGTAGCGTGAGCATTCTATTCCAGCGGTTATAATTATTTCACTGGTGCGAAATGTAATAGATTGCTCGGTAAGTTTCGTCGTTTGATAAGAAACGGAGCTATTGGATTCGTCGTTTTATTTTTCCAAAAATGGTACTACTGTTTAATGAACACGTGCGAAGTTTCGTGTAGATTCGTCGACTCGTTCGTATATTTACACTTGTTCATAGTTGAAGCGCGATAGTATTTTTCTTACGATGAAAATCACGTCAAAACTTATCGAACAACCCAGTATCTACGTTAATTAATTCTTCGAGAAAACTATCAAAATCGAATTTGTATAATCCTGACAGATCTCGAAGTGCCTGAATATAATAAATGATCATATAATAAATGATCAACGTTTAAGAAAAAGAACTGCGAAGTTGAAAAGTAAACGACGAAAACGAAGAGATTAAAATTCTATCGAAAAGAAAGAATGAGTAAATCGAGTGCAATCGGGTCACCTAAAATTACATCTGACCGACGTACTTAAAAATGTACCTCTCCGACGATAGGTTGCCGGTAAATAAAGCAGACGCAAAATTAACGATCGCGCCTTATCGGGTTATGAATTCGTATCTTTGAAAGATCACCGAAGAAACGAAAATGAAACCGAAGTTTAATTATCAATCGCAGTTGCGTCTATCTGAATAATTTCGAGGGTTAAACAAAAAATTGTCAACGTCCTGTGCGGATCGTTGCGGATTTTCCGAAAGCTGGCAGAAAGGCTCGAAGGATAATAACGATAATTCATAAGGGGCCGGGGCATCGTGACTGAAATAACTTAAAAGCGCGAAACGTTCCTCAACGCCCGCTTACGTACAAGTATCGACCCGGCGTCGGGCCGAGTTTATGCCCCGTTTCAACTTTATGCTCGATTAAAGTCACGCGCGTTTACTTCGGAGCTGCAGCTGGATAACGCTTAAATCCATCGAGAATGGGGCGAGGTACGCGCCTCGCTGTCGAAACGTAATATCGCTATCTGGCGACGGATACACGAAAGTTTCGAAGCTGGGACAAGCAATCTTCGCGCGTACGCTGATCTCTCGCGCGTTCAACATTGAAACGAATCCATCCGATTCATCTTTCCCGTGACACCGGGGATTTCGTACCGGACGCTCGAAAAATGTTGGCAACCTTGCACTTCTGAGACACGAGGTTACCATACGTGTACTTTTCTTTTTTTTATTTGCAGCGGTAATTATTCGGGTTACGAAATAACGACGCGTCGGTAACTAGGTTCGAGTACAGGCTGTGGATACTTTTTTGTTTCGTGACGCGGTCAGCGCCGGGTAACAAAAGAATTAACCTCTTAGGAACGACGCGCTGCTATAATGGCTTTTGCGGATGTCATCTTGTATAACGATGCGTCGCTATAGTGGCTCGCTATAGTGGCTCACTCTGGTGACTCAACGTTTGAATTAACAAACCGTTTTCATATGTCTCGTTTCACACTTTCTTTTTGTCTTCGCAACGTTTTGTAACATTGTTAACCATATAGAGACGGAATATACAGTCTTTGTTTTCGTTTAAATAATTGTACCATTTGCTCTTAATGTACCGGATGTTCTTTTCAACGCGCCGATCCCGCGCAAAATTCAGTCGTGCCTGAGAGGTTAAGGAGGGACCTAACCCTAACGAGTCAAAACAATTGAATATTTTTTTCTTATTTTCTCAAAGTTTAAAGCGCGTGGAACGTCGAAAGGATATTTCGAAATTGAGACGTTTAGCGAAGTTACGACGATAAATAAACTTATTTTACGTTTTCCTCGGGACTATATTTTTCAAGTTGGCCGACACGAAATCTCCGGAATCACACACCCGATTTACTTCAAATTTTATAGAGATGTTCTGTCTAGAATATTCTACGATGTATTGGTGTAACTTTTTATTAACGTTTAAAGTCGTGTTTTTGGATAAAAATGATCGTTTTTTCTTCAAACTTTGACCATTTCAACAATCATTAAAATTTTCGAAAAATCGTACGCTGCGTTTTAGATAATAAATTCTAGTTTATGAATCGACAACATTTTTTTATGTCAAACCTTCTAGTTCTTGTCGACGATGACGGCCAACAAACAATGTTCCACCAGAAGGGATTCTGGGAATAACGAATAACTTCGCCATTTTGTACGATTTTTAATTTCGCAAAATTGTAAAACGAAGCTGAAAGTTATATTTATATTCTCCGAAAAAGACTACATTTTTCATTTAGTAACTACTCAAAAAAAAAAATTTGCAAAATTTACCTATTTTTTGACGTCTCAGAGTGACGTTCACCTTAAGCGAGAAAGTTAACAAAAAAATAGAAATTAAACGTTTTATTCCGTGGCAGAGCATAACCTGTTCAATCATTCGTCAAACTATTTCAGAAAAGAGATCCTGCCTGCATAGTCGTATTTCGTGCATTTAATTCCACCGTAGAGACATAACCTATGAGCTGTATCCAGAAAGTTAGTTAATTGATTATTGAACAAAATCGGGAATCTATTTCCAAAATATTTTCTACCTATTAGATTCTACGTATCTTAGACTTCTACACAGATATCGTAACTTCCTAAATCCCTCCAAATTGAACGACAGAGAGACAAGGGGACTAGATCCATGTTCCATCCAATCCCCATCAGGGATCTTCATTGTTATGCGCTAAGTCACATTTCATAGTGACTCTAGAAGGAGTAGAGTTTCCATTATAATCTTATTGCGTAACAGAATTCCTCGTGTGTATATCTAAAATACAAGTGTACCTTTAATAAAGATCTGAAGATACATAAGATCGAAAATATAGCACACTTTACAGGAGGATGTTAAAAAGTGATCAAAATTTAACTAGTTCCGACACACCTAAAGTATTACTAAACCATTCTTCCACAGGTTCCAGGGAATTCTAAATCCATTATTATATACCGCAAATACAATGGGAAAATTATTAAAAAAAAAAAACAGAAGAAAGTACAAGTGTACGAAAACAAAATGTTACTTAATTGTAATTACTTGCTCTTGACAATAATAGTTTTCCATGTAAAATTTACCAGGATTACGTTACGAAATATATGAGAATCTTTCGTTCCGCTGGAATAACGAATAACTTCGCCATTTTGTACGATTTTTAATTTCGCAAAATTGTAAAACCAAGCTGAAAGTTATATTTATATTCTCCGAAAAAGACTAGACTTTTCATTTAGTAACTACTCGGAAAAAAATTCGCAAAATTTACCCATTTTCTCTGTCCAGAGTATTCTACAATGTAGTGTACGATGTTTTTCATATGTTAATTGTTTAATTTTTTATTAAGGTTTATTAACCCATTTTTTGACGTCTCGGAGTGTCGTCTACCTTAAGCGAGAAAGTCCAAAAAAAAAAAAAAGAAATTAAACGATAGTTAATATTCCGAGTCTGTGTCTACGCCAATGCGTTTCAGTCATCCTGCAATAGACTTGTCACGCGACGGACTTGTATACGCGATCGCCTTAGCCAGTAACGCAAATGCGTGTAATTCGAGGTGGAACGACTGATCCGACTCGTTGGCAACTTATGATCTTTGCGTAGCACTTTTCTACATAGTTTTCTCCATTATTCAGACACTTGTCATAACAGGATACCAGAATCGATGCCGCCTGAGATGAAAGGCAAACGTTCGCGGCGTCTTTGACATCATCTTCGTGGAAACGACCGCCACTGAGGAACATTTTCAGACGCAGGAACGGATTGAAACCACTTGGTTCCAGATCAGGGCTGCAGAGAGAACGATCAATTCACGAATCGTTCGTACTGGCGAATTTCTTTTTCTTCGATCTCACACACTGGATCGTTCATATCTACAATCCTTCGTTAAGTTTCACGTTCGTCCTCTTACCATTGTCCACCGGTTTTGTATTTTTCACCTTAACGAATAACAGATTGTCCGGTGCGCGTTAAAAACGGGCAATTTTGCGTAAAGAAGATCCGATTGTTCCGAAATCACAACCGCGGCTTATCAGTAAACAAAGAAACACCGGCGTCTATCTATAATTGCGATTGTAGCGCTGCCGCGTTAATATTTGTAAACGGAACTCACTTTCTGGATACGCTCCGTACCCACGGATATCGAGTTTCGTTCAAAGAGATAATATACACAGAGATGATCGCCAATTCACTCGCTTACAAGCGTTAATTATGGTCGGTGGAGCTCTAGATTTCATACGAGCGATATACAGTCCAGTGTGTAACTCCGACCCTTTATCAGATCCTTGTTGGACGCCCGATGTGTCATCCAGGACTCAGGAACACGGTCATCAAGATACTCGGACGTCACTTGAACCGATGGCTACGATCGATGTAAATAACAGTAGCGAGGGAAACGTTGCTATCTACGGTAGAATCATGGTAATCCAGATTTAACGAGAAGGTAGAGATGTTTGCATCGTGTGGTATTACCATGGATCAGAAACATCATAGCTCGATAGACAGTCCGAATTAAAACAAGAGGATAGCTAGAGAATCTTGACGATCGATGTTCATTTTAGTTGGCAGAATTTTCATTGAAAATACAGCAAAGTTTCTATCCGTACTCTTCTTTGTCCCAAAGGAAATAAAACAAAATAAACATTTATTCTAGATCGAAGTCCAAGTTGCCCGAGACGTTGGACATTTACAACGATGCGAAATATTGGCTCGTTTTCTATTTTTAATTATGCAAAAGCAAAGTGGATAACGGGACCCTGGTTAACGAACTTTTATCGGAACTCGTGAGCTAATTAGCGACGTCTCGAGATAGAGAGATACTTCCAACAACACACAAACGTCTCATTTCATTAGAGCGCACGTATCGATGTTACCTGGTCGGTGCGGATATCGACATTATCCGGATAATCCGGTTAATACCAAGCAATGACAGATTCTACGGGCGTCCGTGTTATCGGGGCAACGTCCGGATGCTAGGAGACCTGCCACGTTTGTATTATTCAAATGTTTGCACCGAGTCGATAATGTTCCGATCGGCTTCTTACGATATGCATTCCAGGGGGTGAAAAGACGAATACTAAACAATAGCCGAGTAATCCGTCAAAGGTACTTGTTACGGTGCAACAATGTACAAATTTACAGAAATAGCGAAACTTCAATAGCTTCGATAGTTCTATTCTGACCTGAAACTTCAACAGTTTCTAGTTTCGACAGTCTTAGCTATCGAAAGATAGAACTGGCTTCGATAGTTCTCTGGTAACCTGGGGAAATAATTACTAGGACTCGGGCACTTTTCTTTGCAATGAAATGCTAATCGCTGATAGGTGCGTCCTTTAATCACCAACCTGCTACATAAAACGTAACAAAAAAAAACAAATTGGACCAACTGCTGCATCGAGAAGTACCGCTATCAATGTTGCATCTATCAAAGCTCAGTCGTTTCGAACGTTCACGTTAAAGTTAATTGTATTTAAACTCGACCGATTTATTTGAACAATTCACTCGAGATTAACATCTCGGCGCGAAATTCGAATCGTGTTAAATTTACGCGTAAACTATAAATCGATGTTTCCCAATTTGTGCATTTCGAGAGTAGCTGTCTCGTACGTACGAACCGCGAAGCTATTTGCAATAGAGATGTTTAAACTTTCCGTGCTTGAATATCTGTGGTGAAAAGAATAATCTAACTGTATTGCGAGCAAAGTATCACGATGATGGTCGTGGGTGGTCATTGTTGCGCCAGCGATAAATCAGATCCTTTCCAACGTGTAAGTACGATATGGAACTCGGATGTATAGTTCTGAAACGTACCACGATGTCGATAGCTCGATCCTTAGCGACGACTGAGTATATACTTCAGTTGCATGTCCGTTGAACATTCACCAAAGGACAATAGCTGCTGTAGATATTTTCTTTTTAGCCATAGGCGTAGCCAAAGCCGCGTTAAAAGTTGCAACGAACGGAACCTGCATACCCTTCGGAATCAAACAACCGAGATCCACGTTGTAGATAGAGCATTGTACATTTTCGAAGCCTGCAGGTACACATTCTGGGTTCTGAAACTGTACTCGGTCCAATGAGACAACCAGGTGAGCGAAACAAGACCAAATTCACAGCCTGTCTTTTTCCATCGCATAAACTCCACACGAATGTTTGTTTTTCTTTACCGACTCGTCTCGTTGGACCGAGTACAGCTCGTGTAGGGCGAGCACCTGGCAAGGGCAACAAACGAGGTAGCGGCTCTTACGGGATAGCACCCACCTCCCCACGAAACGAACCTTAAGGGGGTATGTTTTTCTAGAATTTAAAAAAAATCGATCTTCTTTCTTATCGTTTTCACATAAAGTGTATATCGTCGAAAATATATTCGCAAACAGAATTTCTTTGAATTCGTAATATTCACGAAGTGCACAACTGACAGTTGTAGGGCACTGGTGAAACAAAACTTTAAACGCATTTTTCTCAGAAACTGGTTTCTTGAACCGAGGTGCACGATATCTCGAGTTTTACTTCATCGATTAACTTTAAATTTGCAGAGAAATCTTCAGTAGACCGGCTACGGTTCTTGAAAAATGTTTATTCTTTTATATATTTTTAATACGTTACAGATTCAAAAAAGGAAAGAAGAAAGAAACGATATTTAAACTTTAAAATGTCGCTATTTCTTTAATTATTCAAATTTTTCATTTCATGGTTGGACGATTCACACCATAGTCATATTCGTACAAAACAAGGTGCCATTTTGTTTGCTCGTTTCAGATCGAAGGAATCTTGCATACCAGCGAGACACTTTTCTTTACGACACTTTTTTCATTCGAACATAGTTTGTGTAATTTTCATTATTTTTGGTTTAAACGTACAATTTTGTACAGTTTAAAATATTAGTACATATGTGTACCTAACCTATACACAAAACGGTTGATAATTTTCTCTTTAAATACCCCAAAAAGTCGAAAAAAATCGAAAAAAATCGCATTCTGGACAAGAATATCCCCTTAAGGTGTACTTTCGCTAAACCTCTGACCGCTTACAAAAATCATTCCTGACATAGCCATTGGGTTCATGGTTGGAGTTTTAGCGTGGGAGCACCTTTGGCTATAGTATTCGTTGCTTTATCATTTTACGTATCGAGAAGTTGGCGTAGAGGCTTGGTATCGTCGTTTATGGTATATCCATGTGCTTTGGGTCTGCCAGAGAGACTTGAATGGCTAAGGAGTGAGTCCGTCACCGTCAATTAGAGGTTATAATTTTGTCCAGCTCGAAGCACATGGTAGATACTTGTCATTACTCTACCATAGAACGCTTGACCGTTTAGCTCACAACCGATTCTTGGCACGGTTAGGTACTGCGGAGTCTTATCCGATAACCAGATACTGTTATCGCTGTGGAATTTTCCAAATGCTGTAAATTTCCAGGTCTGAACACTTTGGGTACGTAGGCCCACTTATGGCGGACCTTTGGTTACCCCTGGTGGTACTTTAGGCCAGCTGTGATTCGCCATTTGCTCGTTGCTTACCTTAATTTGGAAGCATAGAGAGGACAGAGATGACGTCGGCTGATGACTCGTGGTCCTTCGTTAGTTGACATACGATTCGATTCGATTCGAGTCAATTGGTGCATTCGATTCAACTCTAGTTAGTTTATAGACTCGATTCGATCGTTTAGCCACTCACTTAGATATATCTAATTAGGCAGCAGTGAACCTAGTTTTTGGAGCATCTTAGCTATCGAAGATTTATTATACTTGAAATATAATTTATGTTATATCATTTAGTTCAATTGGTTCCTTTCATTGGGGAAGTCAAACATCTTGGAATCTATTGGGAGTTATGGGTTATCAACACCAGATTTACCAATCGGTCAAAATGACTGGTCGAAACCGCTTTCGTAATAAAATTTACTTAAAATTCCACAGCAGGTTTCCTGGAGACATTATGACTTTTCTATTCTACGCGTGTGATCAATTTGATAAATTCCTTTTTTCCCTCGTCGATTATTTTTATTCGAGATACGTACGAGATATACCTTGACATTCCGAAATCTGTCGGTAGTTCTAACGTTAAAAGAAACAACCATAGCGTACTGTATTTTACTTTATATTTTATTTCTCGAGAAGGAGTATATCGTTCTTACTAAAACCTTACGCGAGACAGAACTGAACCGTTATTGGGTGCAGTTTTCCCAAGTCCCCTAATTCTCGTCCACAGTGCAAAGTATAAACGCTTCCCGGCACCTCTTCGATACATAATTCGAAGTGTATATTTCTCCCAAGAGATGAATTCTTGCGCCTAAATACCTATAGACGTATTTCATTTTCAACAGGATGAATCAGGGGCACGTTGGTACTTGAACTGCAACCAATGCAGAAAAATTGTTCCCAGTCCCGCTACGGAGACGCTGTGTCCCGATCCGTGAAAGATCGTTCGACCAACGAGACCGGTCGTACGTCCTAAAACACTCATCTCTCGCGATGGTCGATACGGCCGGGAATCAGGCTTCTAAACGAAACATCTGTCGAACACTTTTCCCCGTCGATACGAGTTGGAAGCGAAGATAACGAGCCGGGACGGACGGCTCGGTCGAATTCGACAAGCAGCGATTTTATCGACTTATGCAAATCGCCGCGGAGGCGATAATTTATTCGTAGTCGGAACTCGGTCACGGTGGCGCGTAAAGGAACATGGTAGCCGGCGTGTAGAAGCGTATTTTTGTCCCTGCCTGTTAGCCGCGCGGCCCGTAACAAGTCGTCCGGATGACAGGCCTGTCGGACGGGTGCAACTTTTCAAAGTCAGCTGTCATAGCAAGAAAAGGCCGAGGAATAGAAGGGCCCAGCCACCGTGTTCCACGGTGTTCTGGTCACTGGCGATCGCTCATCGTTCCGCGGATATATACCTCGCCTCCTCCGCGTCGGTTTGAATTTCTTCGTCATTGTCGTGCTGGGGATTCTAATTAAATCACCGTAATCGATGGCACCGATCGGTGGCCCGATGTCGTTGCTCGCATTCCAACGAGTCTCGTTCCGTTGTGAAATCGATCCAGGGGACTACCGCTGATGGACATTGTCTTATTTCGACACGAATAGCGCACCGGACGTTGTTTTCTCATTGAACGGTTGCCTCGGGTAGAAATACTGTTCCAGAGGGCACAGAATACTAAGTTAGAAGTAGAAGCAGCCTCGTGCACGGTTTAGAGATCGTTTCTCGTTAAAAGCTCGTGTTCTTATTATCGTTATCATTTTTTATGTCGTTATTTATTTTGCCATTGAATGGTTGCCTTTAGTAAAAATACTGTTCCAGAGGGCACAGAATACTGAGGTAGGAGTAAAACTAACTTTGTGCGTGGTTTAGAGATCGTTTCTCGTTAAAAGCTCGTGTTCTTATTATCGTTATCATTTTTTACGTCGTTATTTATTTTGCCATTGAATGGTTGTCTTTAGTAGAAATACTCTTCTAGAGGGCACAGAATACTAAGGTAGGAGTAAAACTAGCTTTGTGCGTGGTTTAGAGATCGTTTCTCGTTAAAAGCTCGTGTTCTTATTATCGTTATCATTTTTTATGTCGTTATTTATTTTGCCATTGAATGGTTGCCTTTCGTAGAAATACTGTTCCAGAAGGTACAAAATACTAAGGTAGGAGTAAAACTAACTTTGTGCGTGGTTTAGAGATCGTTTCTCGTTAAAAGCTCGTGTTCTTATTATCGTTATCATTTTTGATGTCGTAATTTTTGTCAGTGATGTTTTCAATGTTGCTCTAATTATTGATTTTGCCACTGAATGGGTGCCTCTCGTAGAGTTACTGTTCCAGAGCATACGGAATATTAAGATAAGAATAGAAGCAGTTTTGTTCACGGTTTGGAGATCGTTTCTCGTTAAAATTAGTATTTTAAGAATTTTTATTTTTCAGCTGTATTCCTGGATATATTTCATTCCTGGATAGATATTCGTTAAAAGCTTTGTCGTTATCATTTTTAGCGTTGTTATTTTCGTCGGTGATATTTTCGATATCGCTCTAATTGTCGGCTTGCTAGTAACTGGTTTTTCTATCGGTGTCATTATTTTCTCTGCGTTTAAATTTGTATTTTTTCTAATTGTATCATTTATCGTCATCGATTACTCGAATTCGCTAAGAGATTATCCTTACCGTACCGTTTGGCGAGCAGTCAATCGAGTTTCTTAGTTTACTTTCGTCAATTTTAAAAAAAATCGATCAACGTGGTTTTGTCGTTAACTATTGTCGTTAATCTTCGTTCACAGTTATATTATATTGTTCCATTTTCTGCAGATACGATGTTTGAATTACGTTTATCGTAAACTATGTATTTCACACCCTTGTTTTACAACAATTTCCCCATTTATAAGTTGCATTATGGCTCTTTTATAAAAATCTTTGAATTTATCGTTAGAAAAAGTATTTCTTATATTTTTTATAGCCTCTAAGGTATCGAAGGTGTTTCCGCAGCCCGGATCTTGATCAATGTTTCTTCCTCGTTACGTTATTATGAAAAATTCATTTTTCGCCCGTCGTGAACAATCGCTGTAAAAAATTTTCTCGAATATGTCTAGCACGTAGCGAAACACTGATAGAGACGCGGTTAGGTAAGTTTTTCGGTCATTCACGCGCTGAGTTTCAACGAGAATCCACTTTTATGGAGGTACCTGAATTTTATGGATTGTACTAGGTTGTTCGACAACTTTTGTCGTTTTTTCCATTGTAAAAAAATACTACGACACTTAAACTTTGAACAACTGTAAATATACGAACGAGTCGACGGATCTACATGAAACTTCACACATGTTCATCGATAAGTAGTACCATCTTTAGAAAAATGAAACGACGAACCTAATACCTCCATTTCTTATCGAACGACAAAACTTATCGAGCAACCTATTATGTAACAAGTTTAATTTATTTCGTTGTGCATCGTTTACACATATTGTTCACGCTTATAAGTTCTGTTCTTATTATTATAATTGATTTTTATTTATCTAAAATAGTTTATTATTGCAAGTTTTCCGATCGTAAGTTCGCGTTACTTCTAAGTTCAATATTGTACGATTCATCCGTTATAACACATGATAAATTGATCAGTCGAACAAATAGTGTTATTTCCAGTACGAATGTTGAAAGAAAACAATTTTCTATTTACGTATATTTTTATCGCCTGAATTCGAATTTCTCGATTACAGGTCATCTCAAAATCATAGTGTCGTAAATCGTTGAATTTATCGAGCAACCTATTAAATTCCAAGTTCGAGTGCAACATTACGACTAGTCGATTCTGGATTTTCTTCGAGCAACTTGGTTGTTTATTCGCTACAAGTCCTCGTTAGACTCGTAGTTCTCGAGAATTGTCTTCGAGGTTGATATTTCCAGCACGAAACAAATGCATTTTACTGCATCCGTTGCACCGTGACCAGATACAAATGTGCAGAATATGCAATCATAAATCGACTACACCGTTAACCATTTCAATCGCTTCTAAAAATCTCTGATCGATGAAAAGATCTTCATCCAGCCTTCTTTAGACTCCAGACTCATTGTTTACACGAAAATTACAACGAAATATTGCGTTTAAAGCTGGGTTAAATTTTTCAATAAACACGTAGCGTGTCAATTTATCTTCACTCGGGCATTACTACTAAGAATAATGTAATCCTTTCGAAACGAAGCTAAACGGAAACTACGTTTTAATAATAATAAGAGTATTATTTTGAAAAATGAACACCGTTCGGGAAGATTGTTGCAGACGAGTAACTCTTCTCTGCGAAGAGGGAAAAGTCGATAACAGTTAAAAAGTTCGCGATCCAAATTATTTTATTAGTCCGACAGTTAACCGGATGAAATATGCAAATCATCCGGCGATCACTTTCCAGCGGGGAGTTTAAGCGAGAAAGTCGGGAATTAGATTAGTCGATTATTATAGGTCGTTTTCGGGGTTCGTTATTTTCTTCGTGCTTTTGCCTCGATTAATTAATTGAGCAGTTAAGGCTGCCCGGCGATCGACGCGTGACCGAAAGTTCTTCGCGGTCGATAGAATATATTTAATAAGCGGAACTGTAACTGCTTCGTTCTATCCAGCGGGATCGACTTACGGCGATCTGAAAGCCGTGGAAATTTAATCCGGCTTACGAAGCTGCACACCCTCGAAACTGTTAACTATCTGCATTCATCCGGAAGAAATAATTGAATCGCTTACATTAGTTACGTTCTTGCGATACGATTTTCTTAACGACAGAGCCCCTGGAAACGCGGCC
This sequence comes from Ptiloglossa arizonensis, assembly GCF_051014685.1. Taxonomy (NCBI): domain Eukaryota; kingdom Metazoa; phylum Arthropoda; class Insecta; order Hymenoptera; family Colletidae; genus Ptiloglossa; species Ptiloglossa arizonensis. The sequence goes on along the minus strand of NC_135048.1, from coordinate 7,388,967 downwards.
CCGCGGAACATTTATTAATCGTGTACGTTTTCGTAAATTTATTTCGTTGTCCGACGAAAGGGAACGAGCTTCTTTTCCTTAACGGAAATTTTCCAAAAATGTAATATCTACCGAATGTTAGATTTCGAATTTTTGGTCGTTCATCACGGTTAACCGTCAAAGACGAAAGAATTCCATTTTTCCTCATTGTGCACCGTAGGCTTTTCGTTTATCAAATAAATTCTTTCTTTAGTGAAAAAATGTTGTTCATTGAGAAAACGTGGATCTTTTAATACACAAGTTTTTGTACAATTTTTGATCCAATTCATTGTGTTTTGTATCACTTTTGTAATATTTACCTGTATTATTTTCTACCCTGAAAATCGTTCAATTGTATCTAGTTGATCATTTCTAAAAGTAAATCTTTGTTTAACATTTTTCAATGATCGATTCTGGTATAAAACGTGATTGTAAAATTCGGTTACAAAATCAAGAATTTAACTTTAGTAAATATTGAAAATGTCTCGATTTTCTTGTAAATTGACGATTCATGTTGGGTTAGTGAACTTATCGGTAATGAAGTTCAGTTAATCCTATCTTATATACAAGGTGTTGGAAATGATTCCGTTGTGTAGAAATGCTTGTCACGGGCAAGATATAGAATAGGTGGTTCATCTTACGGGAGTTAGTGTCACGCGATCTGAAATACTAACCTCGTAGAATATCAGTGGTTATGGTAAGTACTACCTCTTCGTTCAAGAACGATAATTCTCGGAAGTACAATATTCATCTGAACCACCGAAGTTGGTAAAGGAAGTAAGAAAATCATTGTTAAATAATTGTGAATAATTGTTAATGACAGTCGTTATTATTCTGATACGCATATTTATCGATATAATGGATAGATTATTAATAACAAGCAAATCACTTTTAAGAAGGAATAAAATATTTATACAAACATTTCGATATATCTTTTATCTGTTGTTAATGTTTATATACCTTTTATTATTCGCTTTCGATAATTATCTTACGGTAGAATAATAAATAAATATTTGTACCGGGTGTTTCGTTCAATTGGAAACAGTGAAATATTTTACAAGAGATTCGTGTTACGAATAAATGTTCTCGCAAAAGTTGTTCAATATAAACGACGATATAAAAGCAGTGTAGTAATTTGTAGAAACAAAGACACTTTTTAATTCTTCTTTGTAAATCGTCGATATTTTCAATCCATTCTCGTAAGATAATTTATCGTTTCCGGTTAAACGAAGCATCCGGTACAAATATTTACTCATTATTATTCTGTAACATGATTATCAATAGCGAATAATAAAAGGTATGTAAATATTGAGAATCGATAAAAGATAATATGAATATTTATTTTATTATTCTGATACATAATTATTTTAGTAAATTTCATATTTCAACGCTCAGTATTTCTTCGTTGAGAGGTGAGTTTGTCTATATGCAAAGAGATATGCGTTCTTCCCACTATGTATTCCTCATTCGTTGCTGCCTTGCAAAAGCGAAAACGAGTCAGAAGAAGACGAAGCATCGATACTTTATCTCGGTCCGTTTTTCGAACGTCTGATACTCGGCAAGGAAGAAGAGTAAAACGACCACTTGGGAATCGTGTCCTTTCTACGTTATATAGCACGCTCCAGTCCCGAGCCACCTGCTCTCAACAAAGGAATACTGTAATAACATCGTGTAAATTTCTTATATCCAATATTGCCCTATTATTATACAAATGTCTATATAACTCGTCTGTTATTGACGAATATCAAATGTACTTTTATGTCAATGAACAATAAACATTCAGAGTATTTCCAATGTTTCTTGATTGAACTCTTGAAGTCTACAAATCGTTTGTTATTAACAAATATCAAATGTACTTTTATGTCAATGAACAGTAAACATTCAGAGTATTTCCAATGCTTCTTAATTGAACTCTTGAAATCTACAAATCGTTTGTTATTAACAAATATCAAATGCACTTTTATGTCAATGAACAATAAAAATTCAGAGTATTTCCAATGTTTCTTGATTGAACTTTTTAAGTCTACAAATCGTTTGTTATTAACAAATATCAAATGCACTTTTATGTCACTGAATAATAAAGATTCAGAGTAGTTCCAATGCTTCTTAATTGAACTCTTTAAGTCTACAAATTGTTTGTTATTAACAAATATCAAATGTACTTTTATGTCAATGAACAAGAAACATTCAGAGTATTTCCAATGTTTCTTAATTGAACTCTTTAAGTCTACAAATCGTTTGTTATTAACAAATATCAAATGTACTTTTATGTCAATGAACAGTAAACATTCAGAGTATTTCCAATGTTTCTTGATTGAACTCTTGAAATCTACAAATCGTTTGTTATTAACAAATATCAAATGCACTTTTATGTCACTGAATAATAAAGATTCAGAGTAGTTCCAATGCTTCTTGATTAGACTCTTTAATTTTAGTTTATTAACGTTTCGACACTCTATGTACTACTAAACACACAATGTACTTTCGTCGCATTATTTAACGGTATACTTTTATTAAAAAGTAATTTGTCGAAATGCATATGAACTAATGTAATATTGCTTTAGGAGTAAAATGGAACGTCGAGTAAACCATAGTTTTTTGTGAGATTATTTTATTTATTAGTATGTTCGTTATTTTCAAATGCAAATGTTTCGATATGTTTTATATTCCTGATGCACTTTTACGAGAAAAAAGTTTTGCCTGCAAAATTTATCTTACATCTCGTACATATAACGTACTTGTGATTGTTAGAAGTCTGTATTCGGTCTCGATTTAAGATTAATAAATCAATACACATTTAACGTAGTTGATCGTAATAAATGAAATTAATAATTTCTAAGAATAAATAATTATCGACGTTTCTTAAGCGATCAATTCTACTGTCAGAAGTAACCATAACAAATGGACATTATTAATCGTATTTACCACGAAACACGAACGATACGTTTATATCAGTTTTCTAAAACACGTAAAAATTTGTTAAATGTTTCAATAGCATTCAAACATTAATAATTCGGATACTTCCATCCAGAGTTTTCGTAAATTTCTAAAATTTTACTATTCATCCACAACCGGTCGACGTATCGTTTCTTGAAATCCTTTGAAATAATACTATTGACCTGTTCGGAAAATCGATTCGTTTTCCAAAATGGAGAATATATAATACAATAAAACATTTATACACTCTAAAAAAATCGTGTTTCATTTTCACCAAAAAAAAACAAAACCAACAACCCAATATAATAACTTAAACAATATAGTAACTTAACTAAATACTTAAACAATATAGTAACTTTCCGAACAACCCAATATAATAAAAATTCGGTCGGTTCACAAGTTAGCGTTAAGCTTACGAGCAACAATTTTTGTTCCAAAAATGCATAACAGAAAACCAGAGCCGGTGTCCCGTGGCGGTGTGTTCGCGAAAATTACGTAAAACGAAGGAACGAATTAAAACGAACGTGTCAAGAATCGATGGAAAAATCCCCCACGGAATATCTCATTTGTTTCAGCAGTGGTGCGCTTAAATCGCATCGGGTTCGTTCCGCGACGAGCGAAATTTTTCCAACGAACGGCCGGCTATCGGGTAAAACGATCTCGCGGAAAATAAATCTCAGTCCGACCTCGGCCGGCCGCAGATTCTTTTTCTCTGGCGTGCATAGTACTCCGAGGAACCATCGTCCGAGAGCTTCCTTCGTTGATTAAAAACCGCGATACAAATCGTCCGTACATGCTGAACGTGGGTGCCAGCTTATTCTCACCGACAGCACCGTCTTTCAGAGCTCTTTCGACAACACGTACGAATAGTCCGAAGACACCAGTTCCGTGGGCTCGAGAATTACACTAGAGAATCTCTATTGTCGGAACGTTGAACGTTCGATTATTCGATCGAGTCGTTCGAAAGGTACAGTGGATCGAGGAAGTATTCGTACAATATAATAGGTTGCGTTTTCTTCGACTGGAATAATCGTAAACACCGACTGTGGCATCGTATAAAAATCAGTAACAAATACGAGTCTGTTAACGGCAACGATGATTTAACAATTATAGAGATGTAAGTTATATCGGTGAAATTAAAGTGCGAAAATTCCGAATATCGTACGTTCCAATTTTGGTCGGAACAATTAGGAAATATAAGCATTTTATCGCGCACGTATTAATCTACCGCGGTGGGAGCAAGATTAATTGGCTGCTCTGGGCCACCGGGTTATCATCCCCACCATACTGTTTGGTTACCCCCACCGGTTCATTTCTCGTCTCTCCGTGGAAATCTGTAGGTAGTAGGTTGCTCGATAAGTTTTGTCGTTCGATAAGAAATGACGCTATTAGATTCATCGTTTTGTCTTTCTAAAGATGGCACCACTGTTTAAGGAACATGTGTGAAGTTTCGTGTAAATCTGTTAATATTTACTCAGTATATTTACAGTTGTTTAAAGTTGAAGTGTCATAGTATTTTTTACAGTAAACAAAAACGACAAAACTTAGTGAACAACCTTATGTATAAAATCATTATCGAAGAGAGTCTAGAATTAAAAAAATTATTTCTTTTGAATTAAAAAAAATTGTCGTTCGATAAGAAATGTCACTATCTGATTCATCGTTTTATCTTTCTAAAGATGGTACTACTGTTCGATGAACATGTGTGAAGTTTCATGTAAATCTGTTAGTATTTACTCAGTATATTTACAGTTGTTTAAAGTTGAAGTGTCATAGTATTTTTTACAGTAAAAGAAAACGACAAAACTTAGTGAACAATCTAGTGTATAAAATCATTATCGAAGAGAGTTAAGTCTACGATTAAAAAAAAATAGTTTCTTTTGAATTAAAAAAAATTGTTGCTCGATAAGTTTTGTCGTTCGATAAGAAATGACGCTATTAGATTCGTCGTTTTATCTTTTTAAAGATGGCACCACTGTTTAAGGAACATGTGTGAAGTTTCATGTAAATCTGTTAGTATTTACTCAGTATATTTACAGTTGTTTAAAGTTGAAGTGTCATAGTATTTTTTACAGTAAACAAAAACGACAAAACTTAGTGAACAATCTAGTGTATAAAATCATTATCGAAGAGAGTTAAGTCTACGATTAAAAAAAAATAGTTTCTTTTGAATTAAAAAAAATTGTTGCTCGATAAGTTTTGTCGTTCGATAAGAAATGACGCTATTAGATTCATCGTTTTATCTTTCTAAAGATGGCACCACTGTTTAAGGAACATGTGTGAAGTTTCATGTAAATCTGTTAGTATTTACTCAGTATATTTACAGTTGTTCAAAGTTGAAGTGTCATAGTATTTTTTTACAATGAAAAAAGCGATAAAACTTATCGAACAACCTAGTGTATAAAATCATTATCGAAGAGAGTCTAGAATTAAAAAAATTGTTGCTCGATAAGAAATGTCACTATAAGGTTCGTCGTTTTATCTTTCTAAAGATGGCACCACTGTTTAAGGAACATGTGTGAAGTTTCATGTAAATCTGTCGATATTTACTCGGTATATTTACAGTTGTTCAAAGTTGAAGTGTCATAGTATTTTTTTACAATGAAAAAAGCGATAAAACTTATCGAACGACCTAGTGTATAAAATCATTATCGAAGAGAGTCTAGAATTAAAAGAATTGTTTCTTTTGAATTAAAAAAAATTGTTGCTCTATAAGAAATGTCACTATTAGGTTCGTCGTTTTATCTTTCCAAAGATGGTACTACTGTTCGATGAACATGTGTGAAGTTTCACGTAGATCTATCGACTCGTTCGTATATTTACACTTGTTCAAAGTTGAAGTGTCATAGTATTTTTTTACAGTAGAAAAAACGACAAAACGTAGCGAACAACCTAGTACTATAAAGAAATTTCCTTAAGTTACAAGACTGATTTTAATGAACATTTGTACGCATGTAAAGCATACCAAACTGCACATGACAATTCTTTTGTCGACAATAAATATTCTCGAGAGGATAAAATCGAAAATTCAATATTTTTTCATTTCTTCAATACAATTTTTTGGGGAATTTTATTCACAGTTGAACGATTGAGTACTGAAAACATTTTTCAGCTGTTTTTATACAGCACTTTAAAATATTTTTTGTAGGAAAATTTGTGTCGTACGAAATCGGTTAAATGTAATATAATGTTACGTTTCATGTTAAATATAAATTTATACATGGTATATTTATATTTTCAATTGTTTCATTTTATTTTATTCTGTATATTTTTATGTCCTTTGTATATTTTATATTTGCATGTGTTAATTCCATTAAACACTCGTGTTACGAATGGAATTTTTATAAATTGCTTGCAAAATCCCATTTAACTGAACGAAGAAGAACGTCGCCCATTTACGGGTGACGGGGCTCCCATGAAAGTATAGTCGTCACACAGATGAGTGTGACGAATTGACAAAGGTGTATAAGACACTGACAGAAAATGAAAATACATTTTAGGTTTTCGTTAGGTACGATAAATTGATTAAGAGGGACAAGTAACGAGCTCGATCCTATTACAGTTAACTAAGATACAGATCGATCAATTCGCATACACGTTGCTGTCTACTTAGCTCGCTGTATACCGTCGTGCCAGCTTTAAGCCTGTCAATAATGGTTTCAGACAGTTGCTAGAGGTAATCCGTTCTCGTTAAAGGCCAATACAGAGGTACTTACAGGACTCGAAAGAAGACATCTACCGTCGAAGGGGACGTAGATTTTAAAATCTATGTTTCGCAGAAATTTTCAATCGTTCCCTTATAAAATCCACGCCCAAGGAATTCAATTGGGCGTAAATTAGAGACAACCGTGAGAAAGAAAATTAACCGAATGGAGAACCGGTTACTCAAATTTCTTTCGAGCGTTCGCAACGAATTTGTGTCACCTGCGCGATTCGTCGTTGAAAAATAAGTCGAAATCGTGGAATGAATTTCATTCGTACGATGCTTCGTTTCCGAGATAATTGACTTCGAACGGTCAATTCGGTTGCAAGCGATTAAAATTGGCGCTTGAATGATCGTCGGGTGCGCGCAACGTTCATCTTTTCGTGGAACGCGCAATATATCGTGTGTATATAAACAATCGAACATTATTACCTTCTCACGTGCACATTCTCACGTGTGAACAATTTACCTTTGTCGTTGATCGATCAATTATCGTCCGTGTTCACGTCGATGAAGCGTCGAGGATACTCCTCGTTGACGTTACACGAATACGAAAGATCGTACGAGAGTACGTTAATCTACATTTATTTTTCACTTAATTTTTAAAACGAAGAACCGTTTTCAATTCGTTCAACGAACTTTTCGATTCGTTCCGTGAGAATTGAAACGCTGGAATTTTTTTCTCTCGCAAGGCGAGACGAGCTCGATAAAACGGAAAAGTAAATATTCTCGCGAGGTGGTGCGATCAGATTTAATTAGACGGTCGGCTAAAATTATTCAAGGAATTTCTCATCGGGGAGATAATCACGCAGGAATCCGTCTTAATCTTTCGAGCGTCCAGAGCGAACGCATTCGGTAAACTCGATACGGGAGAGACCCGGTATTTTTAGACTTCCCTCTAAACTCGATACAGCATTACCCGGGGTATAGTCCACTTTGATCTCGTTCAATTCGGCTTCGCAATCCATCTGCCCCGGCAGATACGGAAGACGGAGCAAAACGAGCGAAGGAAGCCAGAAGTCGATAGCTTCCGCGCGAGAACGCTTCCCTGCACTCGTCTTCTCTGTATTTAACTGTCGAGTTATCGAGGATGAACAACGTTCGATGAGATTCCGACCTCAAAGTAGCGGGCCAGGCTTGCCAACGGCGAATGCACTCTAATAATTGCAACTCTCTTTCAATAGATCTTCCCTTTTGTGGTATTTGACTTAATTCAATTCCGTTCCCTACGGAGCGCTGTCTCAACTTTTGACGCAGTGGATCTATTTAATCACGCGTCCCGGAGTGCATTTATTTAATTGATCTTGGGTTTGTTCGGTATATTATGGACTTTCGTGGTTAAGTTCTTCGCTTGTAGTGTGTCGAAGCGTGCATACCGCCCGCGCGAGTTCGAAGAACTCGTCGGTTTAGGGTAGAGGTAGCTCGTGATAGGGACAATGTTGATGATCGGTACGGTCACGCTTCGGATCGAACCGTTTGTTTGTTATATTAGTGGTTAAGGTCGACGGTGACCATAACCTGCAGTTTTTCGACAGTTGAGAATAATGTGCGAGGATATTGGGAACTTTTTTTCAGTGTTTACAATTCTTGCTAGTACTGTTTCCAGATGGATATTGGGAAGGAGAATTTTCATTTAGCGAGTCTCCTTCTGTTGACACAAATTGGCCATACTTGTTTAGATAATCAAAACACAATCACTCGCAATCATATTCAATTCTTCCACACACCGATTAACTATGGAAACACACACCGAACCTGTGTAAGCAGCGAATACACACGAAGAATATCATTATTCAGTCGACAATCATTCTACAATCATTCGACACACATTCTGCCTACATTCAACATTCAATTTTCAGTATTCAGTTTTCACATTTCAGTTTTTAGTTTTCAGTTTTCACATTTCAGTTTCCAGTTTTCAGTATTCAGTATTCAGTATTCAGTATTCAGTATTCGGTATTCGGTATTCGGTATTCGGTATTCGGTATTCGGTATTCGGTATTCGGTATTCGGTATTCGGTATTCGGTATTCGGTACTCGGTATTCGGTATTCAGTATTCAGTATTCAGTATTCAGTATTCAGTATTCAGCATTCAGCATTCAGCATTCAGCATTCAGTATTCAGTATTCAGTATTCAGTATTCAGTATTCAGTATTCAATTTTCAGTATTCAGTATTCAGTATTCAGTACTCAGTATTCAGTTTTCAGTTTTCAGTTTTCAGTATTCAATTTTCAGTATTCAGTTTTCAGTATTCAGCATTAAGTCTGCAATATTCAGCCTTACAGGTGCAGTCCCCAACATTCAGTCTTACACGTTCGGTCTTCAATATTAAGTCTTCAATACTCAGTCTTGAAAAATAAGTCTTCGACATTCAGTTTTCAACATTCAGTCTTCAAAATTCAGTCCGTAACATTCCGTATTTATTCAACACACATTCTGTCAACGTTCGTTTCAATAAATTTTCTGCATACAACAAGAACGAATGCACTTCGACAGTCAAGAATGACCAATTTCACAGCTAAAAACAGTCTATTTTCCTCACTTATAAAACTCCAACGATTTTACTAACATTAATTTGTTCTTCGAGAAACAAAGTCCGTGAGACAATCCAATTTTAAATTTCTCGCCGACCATCAACGCATCATATTGTTCAACGGGCTTTTAAATGCCGGTTAATTTGGTTCTCCAGTTGTCGTAATTGGAACGTTCCAATTTGTACAGTCGAAACAACACCGATCGACCTGTCGAGGTCACTTTTCCAGCCATCGTTCCTTCGTTTACGGCACTAACAGAAGAACAGAGACCTATTACTCCAAATTACATTTGGTACAAATTGTTTCATATATGTCGACACGTGTGGAGCATATCACTAAAGAAAACTCATATCTAATTTCGTTTGCAATTCATTACGAAGAAAACAATAAAAAATAAGGCACTCGATATTACGTATTTGTAAACCAGAACAGATTACTATTACTTTGAATCGTCACGGACCAAAATATTCGTTCGTCATTTATCAAAAAGTACATACACAGGGTGTCGTGTAACTGCTGGTACAAGTTACTCAACAAGAAATTCAATAAGATCACAGTTACGTATACAATAACGTAGACACCACTTTCAAAAATGTTCAAACTGAAAAAAATTGATGAAAAGTAGACATTTCTCATATTTCGTACCCTCGCGTACGAACATTGAGAATGTTTACAAATGTCAATAAAGACGACAATAAAATGATCAATATTGAAATATTAATGACAAAACAATCGACTTGAATCTTGATCAAGTGCACGCGCGCTCGGTAAACTTTCAAAGTCATTTATCTCGGGAACAAAGCGTCCCCGCTTTTAAAGAACTTTTCTTCTATATTTTTTTATTCAGTTTCTCACGTAGAATCACCGTCTTGCCGCTGGTATGTCACCGGTTACACGAGACCCCGTACAGAGCAATAATTAAACCACCTTGCGTTTCCTTTCTACTCGGAAGCTTCACAAGATACGATAGACAGAGCGACTTGACGATGAAACGATGTCGGGGATAGCTTAACGACCTCGTGGGATCGATTAATTTTGTTTCGACCGTTCTTACATCGCGCTTACGTCCACCAGCGACGTTTATTCATCGATCGATATTATCAGCGTCCCGAGTTAATAGAAAGTTTCTTCGGCGCTCCCGTTTCACGTTCGTTCGGTATAACGTTCAGACAACTTGGTTAAATCGGATGCTTTCGATCTTGAAAATATCTCACTCGCCTCGTTAAACGGTTCTCGATTACATTCTCAAAGGGTAACGCGACGCGGAGTGAAGCGGGGGACGGTTCTCCGCACCGGTGAACGCAATCGAGAAAATCGCATCACCAACTACCGCCTTTTCGAATAGTTCGTTTAAATAGCGAGCTATCCGGCTTGACTCAATAAAGACGGGCGCACGCTCCGCGCCCCGGCTTGAATACACATGAAGTATAAAACGAACGCGAACAGTTCACTCGCATCAAAGAGAATCGGAATTAAACGGAGATCGCCGAAGGCAACCCGATTGGCCGGGCCACTTTCGTCAGGCACAAAGTGACATGCGTTTTATTAAAAATGTTCTGTTCTTTTAAGCCGTTCGCCGGCTGTTTACGCTCACCTGCGGACCGCGCGTAAACGGTTAGGCCCCCCAGCAACGAATCACTTTGTCCCACGGACCATGAAATTATCGCACGGCCCACCGATTCATACAACCACCGTGCCGCGAGATTTAAATCTCGTTATTAGGGGGCGACGATTCCACCCCGATTGAACAACATTTTTCTTTCGTTTATCGAGCCACCGACCGGTCCTCGTTCGGTTTACACGTTTTACAAGTCCGCTCGCTCGTTCTCGCTCGTTCATCGATCGACTTCACCTTCAGTTGCTACAGTTTTCGACTATCAGTGATCGCGTTGGGATAAACAAATGACTTGGACAGTGAGCGAACTCTATGACTTGATTAGTCACTTGAGAAGGTGAATGGTACGTGTTGGGTTTCAGGGATTAAGATTCGTGTTGGTATTATTGAGAAACTGTCAACGATTTGGTCGTTATTTGCTTTTCAATTTTCTTCGGTTCAGTCACGAGACGAGAGTCGGGAAAAAAAAGACACTGTTCGTGGTTCATGTCAGGTTAAAGAGTTATGTTACTGGATACAGGAGATCCCTGTGTAGTGTAATAATTCGACGAAGGGAGGGTACAAATAGCTAAGAAACGTTTGAGAGTTCTGAAAAAGGACAGAACGTCCTTGAAACTCTTCGATTGACTTTGCAAAATGCTGAAATTAAAGCTGGGAGTCGTATAATTTATCAAACGACAAAACTTATTGAGCAATCTTGTACTGTAGTGTTCGATATGTTTTATCGAACGACAAAAGTTATTGAACAAGCTAATATATGAAGTAAAAATGGCTGATTGATGATAAGTAGAAGATACGTATGAAAAATGATGTTCCGAAACTTTAAACGCGTTTTTCTCGAAATTAGTGTTTAGAAACGGTGTGCAGAATATTTCAAAATTTAATCCAGCCGTTTCTATGAAGTTTGATACGTATCTTTGGTGTAACATTTACTTGGTATTTACGATCGAAGTTCTTTCAATTTTTAACAATTTGGAAAAATATAAATACGAAACGTTGAAATTTTTTATACGAATTCGATATATCAATTACAGAGATCTGCTATTTTCATAATTTTCACAAAAATGGAAATGTTCGATCGTCAATGCCTAGAGAATACCGTGTACTTTTAAACTTTATCTAAAAAAAAGAAAAAAAATGATGTAAAATGATGCCGTCAGAAAGTTAAATAAGAGCCTTTTTTTTCTCTTTTCAATGGTTGGCCTCAGTACTTCATAATGTGCTGGAATAAACCATAAAAGCTTACTTCAATCGACTATGTACATTTTTTGTATCGTTCCACCAATTTATTTTACTGTAAAAACTTTAGAAAATCAATGATATCGAAGGTACGAATACCCTGAATTAGAAAATACTGATTTTAATTCGTATACGGAAAAAGATTGAATAAAAATTGATATATTATATTTCAATTATTAGATATTGATAATCGTATAATTGTACCACTTGATACTCCGATTCGAATTTTAACTTCATCAAATGACGTGATTCATTCATGAACAATTCCTTCGGTATGTGACAATTCAGTCCAGTATACGACAATTTTGTTTATTCACGCTACTTCTTGCCGACCTATAATTTCGAGGGAAATGTTTACCAACCCTGAATAATTTTCACGCCTTCCTTCACCGTATACTTCTCCACGATTAATTTCCCATCCGTCTAGACGACGTATGTTAAGTTTCAGGTGGATCGGTTCGACGTTTGAAAAATAGCGCGAAATTCAAATCGACCGGTGACGATTGGGACACCCTTGCACACTTGAGTTTTGTCTCGCGCTGCGGTAAGGTTCCAGCAAGAACTATACATACCTACCCGAGAAATAAACTATAAAATAATACACAGTACCTTGTACTTATTTCTTTCGAAAGAAATCAAAATAACAAAATAACAAAACTCCCGATAAACCCCAAGATCTTTGTATCTTTGAATGTGTTTGCGCAACGTGTGCGGACTGAGAATTTCAAAGTACGAAAAATACCGTACACCGCAATTATTTCTTTTAATAATCCACAGCTCCCGATAGCGTCTTCCAACCGTGGTTTCAACGATCGGCCCTTGTTCCCGGGTTACCGACTACGAGAGCCCAGGAAACCCTTTCGAGGCGATCCCGGTCGCGGAACACCATGAGAACCCCTGTGTAAGTAACGAGTGTGGATAAAAGAGATTAGACGGCCGAGTTCTCCGCTCCGGAGGCAGAACCAAGATTTATTAACGACCTTCTCTGGCCGCGTGCTCGTTCTTTCCAACGTGCGCGACGATATCCGTCCAGCCAGCTCGTCTTTTGACACGCCCGTCGCGATGCATGCCCTCTGTCGCGTTTCTTTCGTTTCACTCCCTTTGCGAAGGCCCCGTCGAGGAAATCGTTATGTTCCAACGTTTTTTGAAGCGTTTGTGAAAGCCAACGCTGCCCGGCAATTTCGATGTAGATTTCCGAAGGTCCTTTTAACATCGCCGGGGAAGAGAGGGATCAAGGACGAAGGAAACCCTCGATAGAGCCTCGAGCTTTTTGATTTCGCACCAGAGACGGATCTCCTTTTTACTCGACCGTCGTCGTTTCTCACCGCGACCAATATACGCGTATCGATGGCTATTTCGTTGCAACGAAAAAGGAAACAAAAGTGAATCGTTGTCGCGTTCCATTTTTTTTTCTCTTCGCGCATTTTCATTTTTAACGATTCGAGACATCCGAAACGGACACGATGAACAGACTAAGCGTTGTTAACCATTATCGTTCCAATCGGCGGTATCGTTGAAAGGATTTTAGAATTTTATTATTATTCGGTTCGGTTCGATGCAAGACAACGTATATTATACATGGTATCTCTGAAAATATCTACCGTCGTTTTTCGCTGAAATATTCAATTTCATTTTATTTTTTCTAACGGTTCTCCTTTTTTTTTCGCGAGATATAAAGTTAAATGAAAACCGTTGCGAAAATGAACGAAGAAATTGATAGCAGCGACGATGAAGTTTACATCGAAAAATTACAAAGCGATACCAGTGATTCCGGCAGCAGCGTTAGCGATGTTTATACGACGAAACGAAAAACGGTGTCTGGGAATTATTCGGACGAAGACAGCGATGAGAATTGTTATTCGATGAACTGGGTGAACGTCAAACAGTGAAGAAATAACGTAGGGAATTTCTTTTTTAATATTTGTAAGAATGTTCGGGCACAGACTGAAACGAATATTGTGGAACTTTTTTGAAATTTTCATATTATTCTTACGGACGAATTGATCGAAAATGTAGCTCGATGTATAAACGCATACGCAAATTTTAAAATAAATAGAAAAAAGTCGTCTGTATAAAGAAACTAGCTCGTGAAACGTGTGCAGAATTTTTTTGTTTCATCACTTTGAAATTGACAAAGTTTGTTCGAAATTGGTTCGAAAATCACTCTATAATATTCTTGGAGCGATAAGGGTTAAAACGAGCTCCGAGTCCTATCTACAAAGACTCGAACCGTCTAAATTGCCACGTTCGTTCGAATACTCCGATTCAACACGCATAAGCCTCTAGGTGCGGCTACATCGATCGAGCAGTAACATCGTTACTGTTGAAACGAATGCAACGATGATGTCGAGCGTGCCAGACGTCGTTAGCCAATGGTTGACGTTAGTTTTAAGGACTGGCATTGTATCGGTGCCAAAGGGTCATCTGTTGCACGGTCAAAGGTTTGACTATTTTGCTTTAGGTTTTCCAGCTCCAGGTCGAGAGCCAGCAAGATCACACGATACCATCGTCATGCATACTAAATTGTGTTACTGTACGTTTCTTTGTATATTTGCTCACTTTGTGTTCCTGTATCTACAATTCGTTATACTACCGGATACGCGAGATCCCTGCATAATATAATAAACTGTATATTGTAATCTGAATATATAACATATATCTCACCTAATATTATAATCTGAATTTGCAATATACTTCACTCTATATAATAATCTCCGTGTACAACGTATTTAACTTTGTATTGCAATCTAAATTTACAATATATTTAACTTTGTATTGCAATCTAAATTTACAATATATTTAACTTTGTATTGCAATCTAAATTTACAATATATTTAACTTTGTATTGCAATCTAAATTTGCAATATATTTAACCTTGTATTGCAATCTAAATTTACAATATATTTAACTTTGTATTGCAATCTAAATTTACAATATATTTAACTTTGTATTGCAATCTAAATTTACAATATATTTAACTTTGTATTGCAATCTAAATTTGCAATATATTTAACCTTGTATTGCAATCTAAATTTAGAATATATTTAAGTTTGTATTGCAATCTAAATTTACAATATATTTAACTTTATATTATAAACTAAGTTTACAACATATATCATTTTACATTATAATCTGAATTTGTAATATATTTACCTCTATATTATAATCTTAGTGTACAACATATTTCATTTTATATTATTATCTGAATTTACAACATACTTAACTGTATATTATAATCTGAATTTACAACGTATTTAATATTGTATTATAATCCGAATTTACAACGTATTTAATTTTGTATTATAGTCTGAATTTACAATGTGTTCAACTTTGTATCATAATCTGAATTTAAAATAGTTACGTTTATGGCGTGTGAAGAGTGCTGGAATCTTTGTTTTTTTTTCGTCTCCTCTTCTCGACTTTAGAAAGCAAACCAATATACTCTTCGAATCATCGAAGAATATCGTTTCCAAACTCAAGTTAAATTGCTTTAAATATTCCATCAACATCATCTGCGAATGTTCCAAGCGAACGATCGTTCTGAAATGCTGGCAATTACGAAAACAAAAGATATGGAAAATCAAAAAGCTACTCCATGTAGCATAAAAAATAGAAAAATTTAATAATTCGAGGATGTATTTGTTACTCTATGGTATTGCTAACGATAGAAACTCTATTTAAAAATTTACCAACGATAGAAACTGTATTTAAAAATTTACCAACGATAGAAACTGTCTTTAAAAATTTACTAACGACAGAAACTTTATTTAAAAATTTCCAAGTATTAAGGTTCATCCTTGCGACCACCACGGCGTTTAAACGTGTTAAAGATTCGAGTTTCCTCGTGTTTGAATTCACGACTATGTTCATTAGAAAATAAACACGTATCACGGAATTGTTGTTAATTTCTTTTCTCAGCTCGTCAGAAGCTTCGGGAGCCGAGCGTCGAAGTTCTAGTTTGAAAGTTTCGCGAGTTCGAGCTTCGTATAATGTTAGCCTTGAGAACTTAGCTTTTAAGATCGAGCTTCGAAGCTTCGCGCATACATACATCGCTAGTGTAGACGTACGGATTAGTTTGCACAGGCGAAACGTAGCAACGCGTAACGCAATTCGTCGCACCGATTCGTTTCAGAACGCGGAACGCTATATGCCTGCCACTGGGTAATTTTAATTTTCCACGAACAATTCTAACGACTACCAGCTGGTGTCGTAAATATCTTCGACTCGGAGATTCGGAAAAGGAACTCGGCTACGGAGAAAAACTACTAAGCGCGACCTCGAGATGTTGCTGTTTACAGAATCTTTAAAAACCGGTTAATTCTCCGATATAAGACTTTCAGGATCTCCAATTTATGTTTACTGTAAGAATAAAATGGTTGTAAAAGTATGTCGAAAAATAAAGATTCGACACCTCGGTTGGTACTTTAGCATTCGTTTGCAGGACATTTACGAGTATGAGATGAGCTTTAGTTTACTCAAGTCCGACACGAGGAGCCTTTTCGTCTTTCGTTTAGATTTTAGACCGAAGTGTCTAGTCAATCATCGAGAAAACACGCGTTACGTTTGACATTACGATGTGCAATTATTCTATTTCTCTTCTTTTCTTAAATATTTTAACAATCACCCTAATCTATGTATATTTCTTTTCACGTTACGTTTCATATTTTATGTCACTCTTACTGAATTTTAATTATTCGTGCAATTATCTCGTGTTTGTCTCTTTTGTTAATTATTTTAACAGTCACCCTACCAATATATATCTACACACACACACACGCATTAATTTAAATTAAACACATTAATTTGAATCCCGACTCGCGGCATCCACTCGTCCATTCCCGACACCTCACGCGTTTATTTTTTTCTAAAATGTAAAAGTGACCAACGAGAGAGCCGATGTTAAGGGCGGTGCCGTCATAGGGATGGTTCTCAGCTCGTTAAGCGGAGTCATCGAAATTTCTCCGCGTCGATGTTCCGTCACGTGAGTCCGTCACGTGTACCGGATCTTTCGTGATTCCCCCCGTGGTAACCTCCCGCCGCGGGAATCCCCGAATCGAGTCTCGGCGAAAGAGAAGAAGAAGAAAAGGTCCCCGTGGCGTGCGCGTGTTGCGCACTGGCCGCCGCTCGGAGCCTCGTACTGCGCATGGGAAATGTTTACACGCGTCGCGGCCCTATCGGTGGAACACTGGAAGCTCGTGTAAAAGTGGCACCGTGATGCGAACGAGACCGAAACGGTCCAATATACGCGAGCTGCGTGGCGCGGAGTCGTGCACCTGCCGACCAAAGAGATTCGCGATCGAGCGAGGCCGAAGACTAGCCCGTCTAACCGGTACTGCTTCGTAAAATTCCCAACTATGCACTTAGCGCGAGCAGCCACCACGTATCGGGTGTGTCAAATGGAAAACGAGTCGACGGACGGAACGAGAAACGCTCCGGGTGTATTTTAAATATTCTTAGCAGAGTATCCTAGGGATTATCCTGTATTTAATCCTACGTGACCGAGGTTTTAACGTTACTACTATGTTCAGTTAAAAAGAAAAGGCTCGTTAAGATTAACTCTCGCTAGACTTTCTTCGAGTTTGACTCACTTCGACAAATCTACGAGTGTTTCAGTCGCGCTACTCTCGCATCCTCTTTTATTCCAATTCTTAACCTATCTCACTCCGTACACCTGGTCACGTTCGTCAAAAATTCCTCAGTTTGTCATTCTGTTCGAGCACTCTTCTTTCACGCCTCGAAGACACTTTACCCTCAGAATCATACGTATTTTCACTACGCACGCGTATATATTCTTTTAAATATTGTATATATAAAATATGCTTTGGAAAAGGGCACGATGGAAAGAGAGAAGAAAGAGTAAAGATTAAGATTAAATGTGTCTCTGAAAGGACTGTTTGTAGGTAGGATAACGATGATAATTTTCGAACGAACATCGGAAACACGAAGCTTGGAAGGCCATTGTGGCGAGAGAGACGGGAAAGGTGGAAACTAGAAATGAATATTTTTCAGAGAAACGTGGGGAGTTTGTCGAGGATGCGTGTCACGTGCCACGCGATAACCGGTGGTTCGCGGGATATGTGGGTTGCAGGTGGCCTGTTATCGCTCTCGGCGATGTTGTTGCGAGCGATCTTTGGAATTTCGGCTCCGTTTTGAATCATCCGTTCTTCGTTATCCACGGTTAGCCGTGTACAAGCCCCGCGCTGAATTTTTCAGATTACGTGTACGAAGCTCACCGTAATATGCCTCTCTGACTGCAAACGAATACGTTAAAAATTAAATTTATCGCTCCTTTGTCCAATGCATTTTAAACTGGACACTATTTTCTTACTAATTGTATTCGTAAGAATATTAATCGCAAGCTGTATAATATTTCTTTCACGATTATAAATATTGCAAGTCGTGCAATATTTAGCCCGAAGCAAAACTATTAATTATTATATAATAGTGCGAGGCGTCAAGTTGCCTTTGTCTCGTGTTGAACTTTCGGTTCAAGCCGTGCACAAAGTTCGTCATTAATAAAAATAGAACGTAAAAGATTCAATTTATTGCTTTCTCGTTCAATGCATCTTAAACTCCACACCTTTTACTTACTAATTATATTTTTAGCACGATTATAAATATTGTAAGCTGTACAATATTTAGTCAAAAAGGAAACTATTAATTACAATGCCCTACGCGACCAGAACGGAAATTATCCAAAACTCTCGTGATTCAACAACTGGGTCATTTTAGACCCAGTTGATTCGCTCCAAAATAACGAACACATTTGCTACACGTGCATTTATTATTAAATTTCCAGAAATGAATTTTCCTCCTTTCGTTAAGTATTATTTACATTACAAATTTCTTGTTTAAAAGATGTATCTCATAGACACAAGTTACAACAAAAGAAAAACGAGGTTATCGATATCGGGGGCTCTTTCTCTATATATACAGCAATGGTATTTATGAAGCGAGATTGGATGACTTTGGTACGGGTCAGTATTGACCCAATCACCGTACTTCGCGTTCTCGTTCTCCGAGGGGTTAATAGGTCGCGATCTTACCGGTAAGTAAAGCCGAGATGTAGGAATCGGAGTCACGTGACTCAGAGAATCGCGTTTAAGTACCGATTAGCGAAGAAACTACACTCATGGGAGACTTTCAGCGACGACGAATGCAAAGTGGGTAACGATGTAACGACGAATAGAGGAATCGTCTAGCTCATCGAACCATTGTTCCAACTGTCAGTCAACGACCCGACGAGACTGAAAATGGAATACGAGTGGAACACTCAAAACTGTAGCATCGGAGCAAACAAATCGATCGTCCAACTTCTTACAGTCGTATTATCCTTAGGTGACCTTGGGTGAAGTTTAGAAGATTTTCTCAATGGAGAAGCTCTCATCGTGTCACGGAAAGGACTGTGCGTACCAAATCACTCCATAGGATTGTAATTCTGATAGCTGATTTGAATAAATAAATAAAAAAGAAGAAAAAAGGTTATCTCGAGAAAGCGTGACCATGAAAAAGGAAGGAACGATGAGACTGAAATTGGAATACGAGTAGAACACTAAGGGGTGTTCTTATTAAGTACTATTTACATTACAAATTTCTTCTTTGAAAAATGTATTTCATAGTCTGTGACACAAGTTACAACAAAAAAACAAGGTGATCGATATCGGGGGGCTATTTCTCTATATACACAGCAATGGTATTTATGAAGAAAAATTAGGGGTGTTCTTATTAAGTACTATTTACATTACAAATTTCTTCTTTGAAAGATGTATTTCATAGTCTGTGACACAAGTTACAACAAAAGAAAAACAAGGTGATCGATATCGGGGGGCTATTTCTCTATATACATAGCAATGGTATTTATGAAGAAAGATTAGGGGTGTTCTTATTAAGTACTATTTACATTACAAATTTCTTCTTTAAAAGATGTATTTCATGGTCTGTGACACAAGTTACAACAAAAAAACAAGGTGATCGATATCGGGGGGCTGTTTCTCTATATACACAGCAATGGTATTTATGAAGAAAGATTAGGGGTGTTCTTATTAAGTACTATTTACATTACAAATTTCTTCTTTAAAAGATGTATTTCATAGACACAAGTTACAACAAAAGAAAAACAAGGTGATCGATATCGGGGGGCTGTTTCTCTATATACACAGCAATGGTATTTACGAAGAAAGATTAGATGAATTTGGTACGGGTCAGTCTTGACCCAATCACCGTACTTCGCGATCTCGTTCTCCGAGGTGTTAATAGATCACGATCTTACCGGTAAGCAAAGTCGAGATGCAGGAATGGGAGTCCAATACGAAGTGTTCTCAATGGAGAAGCTCTCGTCGTGTCACGGAAAGGACTATGCGTACCACGTCACTCCGTAGGATTATAATTCTGATATCTGATTTGAATAAATAAAAATAGAGAAGAAAAAAATACGATCCGAAGAAAGCGTGAACGCGAGAAAGGAAGAAACAACCGCCTCTTCGTTAGAGATACCTCCTTCTTTAAGCGGGAAATAATGAAATTTGAAATAACGAGAGAGTAGTTAACTCGGCGAGTGTAGGAACATTAACCCGTGGTCGTTTATCTTTTGTAAGGCGACCCGCCGACTCTCGATGGGATTAATTCAGGAGTTGGCAAATCGGAGAAAGAGAAATTGTGTCTGGCTGAAGAGGTAGTGGCCGCCTTATTCCACCCCCATGGCCTCTCCCCCCGTCCACCAATGGCGTTGCATTCAGACAAGTTCACGGAAACTGCGTGCGGGCAGACGGTGGCTGACTTGAATGGCTCCTTTCCGGCCATTCCGCCTCAAAGGAGAACCGAAGCAACCAAGATTTGCGTTTGTAATTAAATATTTGCCGGCGGTTAATTGAGTCGCGCTGTGCTTTTATTCCAATTTCTGGGCTTAAATGAAACAGCACGGGGCTGCCACCCGCCGTCCGTCCCACAGACACTCTACACGGTGTCCCGGAAATAGTCGGGGGCCGTGGAACCGCCATTAGGGTCGAAAGTTTTTCAATGAAACCGTTTCGATGTTAAACGTGGTTCTCCAAGTTCCAGTTTTACCCGCGGAATACAATCCCGTCTACGATTATTAGAACATCGTGTGTGTGTGGTTTTTTTTTGCGAAAGAAAAAAGAAAAAAACGCTGAAAATCATTTTCGATCGCAATAATACAGTTTTCGTTGCAGAGAAAATTTATCGACGATGGTACTCGTTTCTTTTTATCGCGAACTTTTCGTCTATTATTTCGAAGGATTCGTATTTTCGTTTTGTATTAATCACATTTCGATTTCTTTCCCTATTGTGAAAGTGACGTAACCACTTAAAGGGACAGAACGGTTCGACGCGTTTAAATGTTATATATATTATAAATCAACGCCAAAGCGAAAGTAAACGTACATTAGTTTTTGTCGTTTAATTTACGGCAATACGAACGATGAAAAACGGTGGAAATTTTACGGGAATTTTTCAAGAAAACGATCCTTGTTCGCGTTTGGGACGTCATCGCTTTCAATGATTATTTTGCGATAACGGGACGAGGTGCGACAAAAATTGAAAACATGCTAGAAACTATAATATATTCTTCAGGTATTGACGTTCGAACGGTTTAATTTTTACGAAAATTGTCAAAATGACTGTCACTTGTATTCGAGAAGTCGAATTTGAACGAAAAATTTGTACGTTTTTCGTTTGTATTCTCCGGAATGGTTAAAAATTAGGAAAAAATTGCAACGTCGTTCCGTAACGTATATCATAGTAAAGATATCTACAAAATTTCAAAGTAATCGGTTACCTAAGTCCCGAGATATCTTGCACACCGTTTCTGAAAATATAGTTTCGAGAAAAACGATTTTCCAAGCGACCTATTCGTTACACTCTTCGTATATCCAAACACAGATTCTTTCAAAGACTTTCTCATTTTATTCCCAAGACTTGAAACTACCGTTTGAAACAAAAAAATTCCATTTTTGTTTTTAAATTACGAACCAACTTCCCGCCACAATATTTCGTTACAGCGGTTCCGCGTGCAATTGTTACTTTTCTACAAACTCAGGTATTAAATGGGAGGATATTCTTCCGAGACATTCGGTAAATTTACAATAACTTTAGATTCACTTTCGACAAGTGTTTCGATACTTTTGACCGGGGATGTAGGTCTTTTGTTCCAAGTGTAATTGTTATCGTCGTCCATTAACGAGTAGAAGATTCTCGTTACGTCGCGAAGGGCACAGATTGCGCGTATTAGCGGGCTGTATGAAATTCAGTCTAGTCGTTTCAGAATTTTGCGAACACCCGACTATCTGCAGCACCGTTTTCACTCGAATGGAGCACTGCCACGATCTTTCGCTGACACGCTCGGATCGTTCGATCTCGACCCAACTGAGAACGAATTCGGTCATGGATACAACGAGATAAGCTAACTTCTAACGTCCAAATCTTTTACCAGCGATCCACTCTACAACACGCTCTACTGTTAGATCGTTCCACGGTAATAAGGTACCGAATGTACCGTAACACCGCGATTCTTTCGAATCAATAGGGTTGTAAATCCGATACAAGCATCTTGAACGACGAGCAATTTTTCAAGTTGACGACTGAGACGACGAATCGAAGACAAATCAATAAATGAAGTCTGTTCCATGTGCAAAATTTTTTTCTTTCATAAATATGTATCCAAAGGGTTAACGAAAGATAAATGTTTGTTATTGAATCGTTACGATTGTCACGTTCTGTGTACGATATGCGTATAGAAATATGTATTGCAGCTGCAAGATGATTTATCGATCTCTCGATCGTAGCTTTTAACAGACGTGTATTGCGATAATGATAATATTCTTGGCGCTATAGTATACACTCTTCGAGAAGCTAGAGGTGATCGGTCGGTGTTCGGTGGTGAGGGAAGTCTAGCGAGGTATTATGTAGAGATCGTAAATTGTTAAATCCCTACAAACTCAACGACAGAGAGGCAAGGGGACCAGCTCTTGCTCAACACAGTCCTCCAGGGATTCCTACATTAGGGTGTTAAGGGGTCACATTCCGTAAGAGTAGAATCTCCGAATTCGCGAGAAATATACAAAACTGCAAGTACGAGGATCTTGTTGCAGAACAAAATGAACAATCTCGTTATTTTCAGTCGAATGCATATAATTTCGCAAAAATGAATGTTCAATCGACTTCGATTAAATGTAATTTTCTTTCGACAATTTACGTCGATGTCAGACTTGATTCTAATTGTTCAATAAACCTTGGAAAACACAACTAAACAGGTATCAGCTGCGTAAAGTTACCAGTTTGGCGATAGGATTGTTTGTTCCGACAATAATACATTAGGTTATTCGGAAAGTCGTTTCTTTTTTCTTTTAGCGAAAATGAAACACGATTTGTTTAGATTGTACAAACATTTGATCAAATTGTACATTCTCCATTTTGGAAAACGAAATAACTTTTCGAACAAACCGATAGACAACGAACGATACCGTTCCACATTTATTTAACATTCCAACCGTTACGAATTGTACGTTAAAGGCTCTCGATAACATCTCGAAAATATTCGCGCGTTTTTCATTTCGAATAACGCGCGTCTCCGTGTGCCCTCGTGGGTATACCGTTCTCGACGCGTTAACCCTTTGAACTCGAGAGGAGACCCTCGGTCACCACACAATTCAGTGTACTTCTTCCGATTCGGGAACATTTCGTTACTCGAAATTGAAATTGGAAATTAGGTATCACACTCTTTCAAGATGCAAACATATGCACGTCGAGTATTGAAACAAAAGTGTTCCATTGCGTATTAATTTTTCCGATTCGAAAGATTTCATCGAGGCGCCAGTTTCGGGTAGCGAAAACGCTTCGGGTGTAAAGGGTTGATACAAAACCCGGCCGAAGAATGAAATTCCGTTGCGTGGACCGAAGGTGTTGAAGAATTCATGGCTGCCAATATCGTCGTTTCACGTTTCTCAAGCTCACAACTTTATCGAACGTAAAATTAAAAAGCAACGCGAGCCAGGTCCCGTTCGTGTCTATACGTTCGTATATAGACGAGTGCTCTCGCGTCTATACGGTCCACCCGGCACGATCCACTCGCGTAAAACACGAAGCACGTAGTTCCATCGATATCGTTGAAACGTATTACTTCGCGCCGCGAATCACGGCCACGATATCTCGCGGTGGCTTGTAAAGCGCAATGCCCGCTTTACCGCGATCTCTCAATAAGCTGGAGCGTCATTATCTCGATGCGCGGCGTGCCTCGAATGCAACCTCTCGGGAACACGGCGGTGTATCGTGACCGCGCCGCGTGCGACTTAAATGCATCTTTGTACGTTGGACGCGTGTGCATCGCTCCGTGCGGCGTGGCCGGCTGCATGGAAAAACCGTGGACGTCTGCTACCGTGTAACGCGTTCCAGCTTGCGGGGATATTTATCTCGTCTCGTCTAACTTTGCCACGGGAACGCTCGTGTGTTGTAACGTAAGCATGTCCGGTGGTGCAAAAATACTGGATCGTATATATCCTCGCCCGGCGCTCGTTTTCGACGTTTTAAACGACCGAACGCTCGGATGCTCGACCGTATGCATTAAACTGTGCCATTGTTGCTACGTGACGCCACACTGATCGATCAGACCGACGGTTTTTTTCCCGCGACAACTTGAAACAGGGTTCGAGCGCCTCGATACGTTACACGGTGTCGAAGAACGCGAAGGAACCTTCGAAAACAATTCGTTCCAACGATCGAAAAACCAGCTGGTGTGCAGAGCGAACACGTTATCATTGAGATCGTACGTCGAATCCCTGGTATCGAAACAAATGACACCAGTTAGTTGATTAGAAAGAATATTTGTGTAAAACTGGTCGATTTCACGATCTCTGACGCCTGGTCACGATTTTGTGGAAAAATCGGACCAAGTTAGAGAAAGTTTCTATCGTTGCTTCACACATAGGGAAATCTTGCTTTTTTGAAATTCAAGCTTGCTTGGTAACGACATAAAATAACATTCGTGTGTAGCAAAATCAAGCCATGATCGGATGTTAAGATCAATGCGATATTTAGAAATTGTGATTGTATATTTAAGGAGAATTTATATGTAAATATGATGATGCAAATCGACACATGGGTTAGGTATAAGATCAAGTATGAATTTTTTTCACTGTTGTTTCTCCTTTAACTCAAACATGCCATTAGATTTTTCCTCGAAGAACAAAAAAAAAAAATAATCTTGGAAGTATGAAGTCATTGTAGAAAAATTTATTATTGAAACGATGGACACTCTTCGTGTACTATTTACAGTTGCGTTAATGTGCAATGATTATTATGTTACTCGTTATTCGTTTACATATTTGATAATAGCTCGACTCTGCTCGGAGATTGGCAACGTATATCCTTCCACTTTGGAAGATAAACGATAATCCAGTAATGCGAAAGTAGGTTTACAAATTAATAATTCGGTACCTTCGACGTTTACCTTTCTTGCTCCGTTTTAAATATTCATTCACTTTTTGTCCCGCTAATTCGAAGTTTGAAAGAGCCAATCTTCGGCTAAGAGAAACGTCGATAATCGAACTCTGCTATCGATATAATCTGAAAAATTCATACCGAGTACGATAGAATACGAGGAAGGTATTGTAACGCGCGAAACAGGTGAGAAACAATTTCGAAGTTATCGATCTTTCGTTCTGAAATGAAAATTTAAGAACGAGGAACTGGAGCTTCTTTTGCAACAAAATTCTTCTCTGCAAGAAAAACTTACTACAGAGCTTAGAGTGAGTCAACAAACGATTTCCTATCACCTATGTAGGGAAAATTCACTCGTAAAAGTTACCGAGTCGATTCGTAGACTCGACAATTTATCAGCTGCAAACGCAACAATGAGTACAAAAATCATTGTTTGCGGCAGTAAAATTCGTTTCGAAAAATTTCTGACGCACGCCCTTCTTCTAGACATCCGTTCGATTTTTCCAGGTAGCTTCCAAGATACTTTAACAAGTGTGCTAAAAATATAGCACACTCCGAATGTTCAATAGTGAACAAAATTTTGCTAGCTCCGGAATTTAAGCCCTTGTTTTGAGATTTAAGTTTCGCTAACAAGTGTCATAATCAACAACAAGGTTACAACTCTCACTGTCCTCGTGGATGTTGAATTTTCTTTTCGAAGACATTGTACAAGGCTTTCTTTCTAGTATTTTCAAGAAAATATATTTAAACATACGAATATAACAACTCGTGATTCTCACCTTTAGCCCGATTTTCTTATCGAGTCTCGTACGATGTAGACGACGAAGTTGGAATATTAAAATGTCTTTCCTCGACTTTCGATGGTTTTGATATTTTTCATATTTCCAGCACCAAGTCGGAAACTTATCCATGAAATCCCCCTGTCACCGAACCGCTGAAAGGTCTCGGTATTAAATAATGTACCAATAGTTTGACACTACATATTAACTCACTTGTACTTCACTTATGGAATCTCAGGTAGAGTATACTGTCATTTACAACACAGAAGTGACCTACCGACGAATGCTCAGAGGTAAACTCTACATACACACTTATTGTAGCGTACAACCTTAATAGTCTAACCTAAAAGCAAAGAGGTCGCGAACCTATCCATGGAATCCCCCAGTCAGCGAACCGTTGAAAGGTCTCGGTATTAAATAATGTACCAATAGTTTGACACTACATATTAACTCACTTGTACTTCACTTATGGAATCTCAGGTAGAGTATACTGTCATTTACAACACAGAAGTGACCTATCGACGAATGCTCAGAGGTAAACTCTACATACACACTTATTGTAGTGCATAACCTTAATAACATAACCTAAAAGCAAAGAGGTCGCGAACCTATCCATGGAATCCCCCTGTCACCGAACCGCTGTAAGGTCTCGGTATTAAATAATGTACCAATAGTTTGACACTACATATTAACTCACTTGTATGTCACTTATGGAATCTCAGGTAGAGTATACTGTCATTCACAACACAGAAGTGACCCACTGACGAATGCTCAGAGGTAAACTCTACATACACACTTATTGTAGTGCATAACCTTAATAACATAACCTAAAAGCAAATAGGTCGCGATTATGCTCTTTTGCTCCAACAAAAGGCAACAAGATTACGTTGCGATCAAAGTTACGACATGGCCTACGATTCTGCCCCGAATGTGCACTTCGTGCGTTCGAATCACTGTGGGATGCACATTAACGGACCGTAGAGGATCTTGTATCGGCAAGAAATCCCGGCTGGAAGCTCTCGATGAGATTTTGGTCCAATAAACGCGACCTCGGTACCTCCTTTGCGGACGCGGTTATTCCTGTGGACGACTTCCGAAATTGCTCGCGTCGCTCTCGAACCTAGACACCATGGTTAGATGGAAGAGCTCATCGTGGCGGGGCGTATATCGGTATACACGCCGGTACATGTTTATACTGGCATGTCGTGCAGTACATATTATTGTGTGTATTAGCACTATGTGTGTTTATTAGACGCCGGTGTATACCGTGCAGTATGTTGGTTCAAGGGTTCGGTCGTTACGAGGGACCTCGTTAGCAGCAAAATTTATATTGTGCCCGAGCGTGTGTAGCTCGCCAAATCTTGCTGCATGTTACGATAGTGATCCTACAGTGACACGACGTTTCGTAACTGCTGATGGCGGGCCATATTTCCGTGCAAACGGAGCTCGTCGTTAAGTAATCGACGATCGCTGTACAGCTTCGGTGATTCCCTGATAACGGATCGAACGAATTTTCCTCAATATATTCGACTAATTTCGTGGACTTAACACGTTCAGCGCCATAACTGTTTTGTCTTCCTTTCCGTTCAGGCTGACCGACTTTATCGATACCGGAGATCTAACAAGAGATAGACAGTTAAGGGTAAATCGTCGATTTTAACGAAACTTGCGTATGATATAAGAGGTTGCTCGATAAGTTTTGTCGATGAGAAATTGAGGTATTAGGTTCATCGTTTTATTTTTCTATGAATGATACTACTGTTCGATGAACATTTCCGAAGTTTCGCGTAGATTTGTCGACAATTCGAGCGTGGATGAGCTACTGCCTCGGCCTGTTGAAATATTTTCAATTGCATCGTGGTCGAAGTGAGTCGTCGTCCAATAAATAAAGTGAAAGGAATACCAAAAAGATTCTACCATCGTTGACCATTTGAGAGGTTCTCGATGAAAAAATATGAATATAATAGGTTGCTCGATAGTTTTTGACGTTTGATAAAAAATGGAGCTATTAGGTTCGTCGTTTTATTTTTCGAAAGATGGTACTACTGTTTGACGAACATGTGTGAAGTTTCATCTAAATCTGTCGACTCGTTCATATATTTATAATTGTTCGAAGTTGAAGTGTCATAGGGTTTTTTATAATGGAAAAAAAACAAAACTTATTGAACGATATATAGTATATAAATATCGATAATACACGTATCGAGGATTCCTCACCACACATTGACATAAAATCTCATTCGTTGTTGTCACTTTTTCTAATGCTAATTGCACAAATAACGTTTCCTTATTTGCGAAAGTGACCATCACTCGTCTGACCATAAGATCGATCGACTAAAATTTCTATTAGTTCGTTCTTACTGAAGAAATAATTGACAAAATCACATATAAGGATTATTTAGCGGTTAACAATCGTTATAGAGAGTTTTCAGGTAGTTGTGTTTTGACCTGTCAAGGACTAATTAACAATACGTGTCCATAATATGAACAACGACTATATCATATATTTTAACAACTGTTCGAATACGCTCCAAAAATTCACATTCCCCATTGTAGCTGATTTTATTGTACCAGCGCTAACTTTTATTGAAAGGAACAAACCAAAATTTTCAAATATACGCTTTTCGATATTGGTCTACAGTTTATATTGGCAAATTTATAAAGTTGCGAAACAGTGAATTGTACAAAAATGTGTAAAAAGAGAAAATGTTTTAATGTATTGTTTGAACAAACTGATATTTTGCAAAATTATTTGGAATCTTAAATTCATTATTCAAAAGTACGCAATTTTTGTTTAAACGATGTTTTTCTAGGTCTCATCGTTCTTAAAATATCGAGGAAAATGTGTTTCTTTTCCCTAAACTTTGAAGGCTGATTTTACCCCCTAGATATGAATATTAGCAGATAAAAAAAATACATGCCAAATATTTTTCTAAGAACTATACACAGTGTACACTTAAGTGTAAATTGGCAATTTTAATGAAACTTACATGTAATATAGTTCTTAGAAAAATATTTGGCATGTATTTCTTATATATATTTATCGTAATCTGTACTATGTACTATGAATAATCGTCAAATACATTATAAACTGCAACAAAAAGATCTGAAAGAATTTAAAAAATTCGATGATATTGTAAAAAATGCTACGAGGAAAATGTAACACGATTTGGACGAGGTATTGCCAGAAAATTGACAAAACAAGTTATGCAACATTCTGTAAAACCTGCAAAGAACAATAATTTTTGCGCGTATATGTTCTAATAATACTCGTTAAAATTGTTCTTGGTAAGTAACATTCAGGTAGATTCATTTGCGATCTCGAAATGATTTAAAACTTATCGATGTAAGATTTTAAATGAATGTAACACTTCACATGTATTTCTTGTATATATTTATCGTAATTTGTACTATGTACTATTAACAATCGTCAAATACATTATAAACTGCAACGAAAAGATCCGAAAGAATTGTAAAAATTCGATAATATTGTAAAAAATGCTACGAAGAAAATGTAGCACGATTTGGACAAGGTACTTGAAGAATTCCCTGATGAATTTTTGAAATTGTATATCGTCGGTGAACAGTGACTGACGCGGCTTGAACGGAAAGTATAGTGTCAGTCAACCGTTGATTGACACGACGTTTAACGTGTTAACGTTCATCGCTACAGGGTGTCCCGTGTTAATGGAACGAGGGACCGCTCGGTGTTATAAATCGCGGCGAGGAAAAACGTTGCCCCGGACGAGGGATAAAAATGAAACGAAGTAGCTGCGTTCGCAACGATAATTAACGCCGCCTCCGGTCCCGCGAATATTTTAACGAATCTGCTAAATGTAACGACCTCATCAGTTTCGTCGACGCGACGCGCCACGCTGACCCGGTGTTATCGCGAAAACTCCGATGAGCAGTTGCTACTTCATGCATAGAAGAGCGCCTCCCTGGACCTCGAGGTTTTTATTTCTCTCCGCTCTTGTAACTCCGCCGCTTGTTTCGGACTCGTGCTTTTTCAAAAAAGTGCGCTTCCATTCCCAGGTAACACTCCATCGTTGGGAAAATGAATATTTCGACACTTTCGAGAGGGTAGAACGTTCGATCGAACACTCCACGAGGAGGAAAGAAGGTTGTTAAAGGTGTTCTATTAACCTTTTCGTCTACAATATCGTGTGCGATTCTATTAGAAAGGTACCCTTACGTAATGTCTTCGAGAAGAAAATTTAACGTTCAGTGAGAGTTGTGGTCGATCTTGCTGTCGATTATGATACGCGTTATTGAAAATGAAATCGTAGAGCGAGGGGTTAACCGAGAGTTTTATAGCAACAAACAGTAGCCAACTCGAGCAAATCGATCCTCGAGTCTAATATAAGAATCATGGGTGAGTCTTGCTCACATTCGTCTGTTAATATAAATTTTCTTAAGAATATTAGAAACAAACCCTTATGTGATGTCTTCGAAGAGAAAATTTAACGTTCAGTGAGAGTTGTGACCGACCTTGTTATTGATTACATGCATTATCGAAATTTAGAGCAAGAGGTCGACCAAATTTTTTACAGCAACAAACAGTAGCAAACTCGAGCAAATCGATCCTCAAATCTAATATAAGAATCATGGGTGAGTCTTGCTCACATTCGTTTGTTAATACAAATTTTCATAAAAATGTTAGAAACAAACCTTTATGTAATGTCTTCGAAAAGAAAATTTAACGTTCAGTGAGAGTTGTGACCGACCTTGTTATTGATTACATGTATTATCGAAATTTAGAGCAAGAGGTCAACCAAATTTTTTACAGCAACAAACAGTAGCAAACTCGAGCAAATCGATCCTCAAATCTAATATAAGAATCATGGGTGAGTCTTGCTCACATTCGTTTGTTAAAATAAATTTTCTTAAGAATATTAGAAACAAACCCTTATGTGATGTCTTCGAAGAGAAAATTTAACGTTCAGTGAGAGTTGTGACCGACCTTGTTATTGATTACATGCATTATCGAAATTTAGAGCAAGAGGTCAACCAAATTTTTTACAGCAACAAACAGTAGCAAACTCGAGCAAATCGATCCTCAAATCTAATATAAGAAACATGGGTGAGTCTTGCTCACATTCGTTTGTTAATATAAATTTTCATAAAAATATTAGAAACAAACCCTTATGTAACGTCTTCGAAGAGAAAATTTAGCGTTCAGTGAGAGTTGTGGACGACTTTATTGTTGATTATGACTAGCGTTACTGGAATTTAGAGCAAAGGGTCAACTCAATCTTTTACAACAGCAAGTTGAGATATTCTTTCACAATAGAATAGTCGAATAATCAACTTTAGATTATATGTGTTTTTTCGTAGTCTGCAAACACGTTCTTTGCTCACGTCAACAAAACTGTACCAACAGCATCATTATTTACGTGAACGAGTTTACAGCATCATTAGACTTTTCTCTTCACTTCTAACATTCAAATAACGACTACGTTGGATTTTATAATTGTGTTACGTTTATGTTACGTTCTATGTTATGTAAATGCCCATGTCTACAAATTTACAAATGCCTCTACCCAATTTCTAACTTCTATCAATTGTGAATCGTTCTATATTTATATATCCATTTATCCAAATCTATATTATATATCCATTTACACTCTGTTTATATACTTCGAGCTTGTATTCTAGACTAGAAATATTTTTTTTGTATTATTTACCAAAGGGCGTCAACCCGTTGAATAAATTAATAATATCCCCCACTGTATGTTTTTTCGATCCCATTCTATAATTTTCGAAAATAAGTAAATTGAAAGTTTTCTACGCGTTTTATTACCAATGCGTGTGTGTTTCTATGCGCGTTATTAATACAATAAAAAATCTACCGAAAAATCATTACGATCTTCGTACAACGTGCTCTCGCGTGTCAGGTTCTCTCCTTTTACTTCTCTCGGTAAGTGAATTGTATCGGTAATGGGTTGAGATTGTATCGAAATAAACTAGTAGCACAGAGTGCACAATGCGTAACTGCGAGTCATTCGATACTCTAACCGCGTCTGCTTTGAATAACAGTTAATAGAGTTATAGAGCGATAATAGTGAGCTGCTCTAAACTGTAAACGATAAGTGTTTAGAAATCGGTGCGTCACCATGGTGGTTTTCAATAGGTTTGTCACGATTAATAAGATCGATGTTAAAACAAGAATACCATAATGATGTAAGGTGTGTCGCTAAAGAGCGTAGAGTGTTTTTAAATAGGTTTGTTAATATTGATAGGATCGATGTTGAAACAAAAATATTATAATAATGTAGGGTGTGTCGTTAAAGAGCGTAGTGTGTCTTTAAAAAGGATTGTTAATATTAATAGGATCGATGTTGAAATAAAAATATTATAATAGTGTAAGGTACGTGCCTTTAAATAGGTTTGTTAATATTAATAGGATCGATGTTGAAATAAAAATATTATAATAATGTAAGGTACGTGTCTTTAAATAGGTTTGTTAATATTAATAGGATCGATGTTGAAACAAAAATATTATAATAATATAGGGTATGTGTCTTTAAATAGGTTTGTTAATATTAATAGAATCGATGTTGGTACAAAAATACTATAATAGGGTGTGTCGCTAAAAAGCGTAGCGTGTCTTTAAATAGGTTTGTTAATATTAATAGAATCGATCTTGAAACAAAATTGCTATAATAATGTAAAGTGTGTCACCAAAGAGCAGAGAGTGTAACTAAAGAGAATAGTATGTCACTAAAGAGGGTAGTGTGTCTTTGAAGCGAGAGAGAAGCATCATGTACACCAAATGTATATCATTTGTTGTTAATTGTGAACGAATATTCACATCCTCGCTTCTAAAATTCCATAATAACGACTAATATAATAATCTATTCTTCCGAGTCTTTCAAAAATTCCTCTTAGTAAGAAACGTCATCCCACAATGCACATTTGGTAACCTAAGGGTTAAAACAACATGGACAAAAGCAGAAGCAACCATACGCTCCGTAATTTCGTCGAGAATCGTCTACGGGCACTAGGATTAATTTCGACACAGTAACTAAATTACTACCGTTAGGTTGTTCGGGAAGTCATTTCGTTTTTTCTCTCATGAAAACGAAACACGATTTTTTCGAAGTGTACAAACATTTTATTAAATCACACATTCTCCATTTTGGAGAACGAAATGACTTCCCGAACAACCCAATAGATCATTCGTTGGCTTCTCGAAGGTCGTTACCAGAGTCTCACTTGACCTCGAACGCAACGACGTTTCAACCCCCTGGTGTAAATCCCCGATTCCTCGAGAAGAAATTTCCGTCTGAGATGAAACGCAAGGACGGTTAACGGAAGCGGAAAAAACAAGGTGAAAAAGCGGAAGAGACGCAACAACAGGGGCGTTTAAATCGTCCGTTCGGGAAACGGAGTTTTTCTGTTTGGCCGATGTCTAAGTCGCCGCGACAAAGTCGGCAGACTTGTAAAGTAGTTGAAACTGTCTCCGAAGTGGCGCGAAAGTAGACGTAATTCAACTTTCATGCTCGACGAGCGAATGCGGAGGGGTGGTGGCGGCAGGGGGGAGGGGGTAAGGGTAATAGACGCGAATCGGGCAAGTTTCGCGAGCATAAAAGCGGGCAGGTGGAGGGGCAGAGGCGCTCGGCTGCATGTACTCGCTCGTTTGTTGTACAGCGAAGTGGTCCGCCGGAAGAAAAGTATGCAGAAAGGAGCATCGTCGAGCACTTTTCTTTCTTTTGGCTCGCGTCGAGTGCGGTGGTTCGTGTGCTCGATGTCCGGAGCGCACGAAAGTGGCCTGCCATCGGGCCATCGATGTACGCTCGTGGTTAATTTCATGCCTGGATAATGATCCGATGGTTCGTTCGCGTTGCCCGCGTCGACGTTAACATCGGGCTTTGTTTGCTAGCAATCTCGTAGAGCAAACACTTTTGTTTCACCGAAGACTTTTTTCAAGCACACGTTCCCTTTCATCGTGTGGTTTACGTCTGTTTTGAAACTCGCTGAACACGTTTGTTTTTCCTCTGACTCTTGCGGAAAGTTACACGCTCTTCTTGCTTGTAAACTTCCTGCCGTTGCGGATTCCGCTGTTCCGGACGGAACATTTTTCACCGTTGCGAGGAATTCTGCGCTTTAGAAACTATTTATTATTATTTTTATTCGAATTATAATAACGATCATTGTTATTGTTATCCAATTATGATAGTTATTATTATTGTTACTGAATGTATAATTATTTAATAGTAATGATGATAATTATTATTATTATTTACAGTAATATTTATGATAATAATTACTGAATAAATAATTATTTCGTAGCAATAATTATTATTAGTTATTTATTATGAAATAAATAGTTATGTAATAGTAATATTTTTTTATTATTTTACAATAGTAATAATTATTGTT
Source organism: Ptiloglossa arizonensis (assembly GCF_051014685.1). Lineage (NCBI taxonomy): Eukaryota > Metazoa > Arthropoda > Insecta > Hymenoptera > Colletidae > Ptiloglossa > Ptiloglossa arizonensis. Next base: position 7,354,306 of record NC_135048.1, on the reverse strand, counting down.
GTTACTGTTAAGTAATTATTCATTTGTAAACATTGAGCCATTCAGTTCGACACAAAAAATTGAGCTACTCTGACGAGGAGATCTTGAAAATGAAGGTTAACCCTTTGCAATCCCTGATTTTTTCTTTTTGTACCTACCAGCAATTTCTCGATTGATTGATGAAGTTGACAAAAAGGGGTCTCAATGAAATATGGTATTGCAACAAAGTGTGTAATAAATACATTTTTCTTTTATATTGAGTAATAAAGTAGTTGTATAATATCGAGTCTAGCTCGACATTGAAGTTGTAAGAAATGTGAGAGACGTTGAGAAAGAGCTGCCGTTCTATTAATAATTATTATTAGTGCATAATTATTTATTCTCAGCCATTGTGATATTTAGTCAGCACGGCACCTCGAGTACGTGGAAAACTATAGGTGAGAATTGATGACGAGTAGCAGCGATGTTCTTGGACACCAAAAGATGGCGTACCCTGACCAAGTCTTAGAAATGGAGGTTAGATCGTAGTGGAAACGATAGAAAAGAGACGACAGTCCATCTCGTATCGATCACACTCTCTAGGGACCCCAAGGTAACCTCGAATCGGATATCCTATTACTATTATTTAACCGCCGAATATCCGCCCCGAACGTGAGGGTTCTGTACCCCTGTGTTCGAATATCGAGTCATTTGTTACTCGGTGCGTTGTCATCGCCATTTTTCACACGTCTACTGAATTTCTCCCGTTCTTTTTATCGCAAATTGAAAGAACCGTTGAATTTCTATCTCTGCATCCTTTGGAATCAACCTGTTGCCGTTGCAACGATCAATCGACAAAGGCCAATTTCCAAGAAATCCAGGAGAATGAGCACATAGAGGAGAATTAAAAATCTTTCTTCGAAATCACGTTGATCCGCTTGTTCCACTCGGGAGGACACCACACGCAAACGTATCTACCTCCATTTTGCGCAGTAATAAGAAAATCTTGATGTTTCCATTCGGAATACAAGTTATATTATTCTTTATAACAGTGTACAGTTAGACGTCACCGAGAACGCGATAAGTCACGCTCGAAAATACACAGATGCATCGAACAATCGAAACACAGAACACGCTCGTATAATTTTGTATACTTCAATACGTATATTTATTGTGTTTCTTTTATTTCAAGCAATTTTAATCTGTCTTGAGATTATTTTGTACCACATCAAATGTACGAAACGTTGTCAAGAAGGTGATGTTTTAGACAGATAATTTATAGTTTTTTAAGATTCAGTAAACGACATTACAAATCTCTACTGTTAATGGACAAAGTATAATGTCGCGTGACACGTATTATTTCTTCTTGTATCGATGTATTCGGATTATTATCACGTCTGGATAATATTCTTACAACACGTCGACAATTTTGTTCACAGTATGGCACAAGCTCTTGGGATATTAATTTATCCGAATCTTAACTCTCTGACGACTTTTTTAAGACGTATAGTCCACCGCAAAATGGCAGACGGGGAGAGAGAGAAAGAGGAAAGATAAATATCTTAGAAAGTTTTCGATGATGATTCGCAACATGTGTTATCAAATACGAGACGTTGCTATATTATTACCTATTCGTAGTTCGGAATGCGATAATTTCACGGTTGATAAATAACAGTATCCGTACGTTAGTGACTTAGATAACTCTATCGTGAAAGTATAATTAAATAAGTAATATATGTAATTATAAAGAAATAAAAATTTTCATGGAGAGGCTCGATTTTCGACTCGACGAAAGAATGTCACGTTGCTTATCAAATTTTTTTCGATTCTTAGTACCTTTGTGATCCTTTTCGATACCAATCTATGGAATGTTTAAAATTTTTTTTTTCTTATTCCCGTGTAATGCAAATGTTCTTTTGCTTTTAATTATTAAAGGAAGCATCGATACAGTCTCCATAAATTTTTTCGAAAGGATCGACCTCCTTTCGTTTCACCTCCGAGCACTTTTGAGGTTATCTATGCATACACTTTTTCTTTCATAATTTTCTAACACGTGACACTGTGCAATTGCGTGCTCCCTTTTTTCGCAAACGAATCTCTTTTGAACCATACTTCACTCTGTGGGAAATCCTACGGGTCGTCAATTTCACTTAGCTACAAATTTTTACTGCCATATACCTAACCTAGTTGCAAACTTTTCATTACGTTATACTTCACTGCATTGTCTGAGACCACGCATCCGTTTTTACTGCAGTCTTTTCAAAGTATACGGCTCACCTTGTTACGAACTTCCTAGAGCAAGGGGCTCGTTTTGCTACCAATTTCCTAGAGCACTCTGCCTGATGGAAATTTCTGGGTCTTCGAAGTCGCCTTAATAAGAAATTCCACGCAAGGCCGTGTTAGCCGTGTGACGTTACATGGTCTTAATACCCAATTTTCAAGCGGTCAATTTCCAACGGGGATGTTGTAACCAGTAATGCGTTTTCTCTCCAGGGAGCGTTTAGAAGAAGCGATTATACACGTTGAGCCATTTTGGAGAACTTGAGCGTGCCTTCTACATTATTGCGATTACAGCCAATCGCTATTAAGTACAATTTCTTTAATAAGTTGCGATCTAACCCTCGATTACTTATTAAGGATAATTTATTATCATTGTGACATGCTTATTATTATTACCATCAATATATATAAGTTATTAACTTTCAGAGGACAAGACACGTGAAATTTGAAGCTAGATCGTTTCTGACCCATATCAAAATCACGCTTAAATGGATTCCAAGGGGTGATGTTTTTCCTCGATCTTTTCGAATAGGTTTATTATAAAGAAAAAATGTAGGTTTGTTATAAAATATTTGTAGATTATTGCGAAGAAATAGATTTATTATAGAGAAAAGAAAAAACAGCATATTTAGAAAATAAATAATGTTTGTTAATTTTCGCAACGATTTCTGCACAAAATTGTATTTTCGCGAATACAATGATTATTATAAATGTGTTTTTTTATACAAATATAACACCTTCCACGTTTACACAGCTGTTGGCTGGTAATTCTAAACGTACGGAAAAACTCTCGAAACACTTCGACAGCACGAAGTTAATATATAATATTTTCGTAAGTTATTTACGTATAAAATTATTTTACGTTACCTGTAAGACACCCATCGCATATTCACAGGAGTTGCTACTTTGTTCGTTTAACACTACAACTGCTAGAATTACCAGTATACTAAGGTGTTCCTCGTATGCATCTCAGGAAAATCAATGAATGAGAAAAAAGAGGAATTTATAACGAAATTGATTATACGTATAAAACGGAAAAGGTCGTAACGTCTTTCGAAAATATACTACGAAATTGAAAGTAAATTTCTCCGAAAAAGTAATCGAAACCAGTCATTTTAACCAGTTGGTAAATTTAGTGTTAAATAGAGCACAAATAGTCGAAAGGAAGGATCAGCGTTCGAACATTCGACTGTTAATCGAGTACGTGAAAAGATGTCGCCACCACGGTCGAACATTTTTCCGATCGATGGACTTTTATCGAGGCTGATCCTAATTTCCCGTGGCTTTAGATACCGCGTCGAGAGGGTTGCGCGTGTGAACGTACGGTGTCTATGTCGGTGCAAGTGTGTCGAAACGTCACGCGGAGCCGGGAATCGTGCACACGTCGACCGTACTTACGGCGACTTATGTAAGGGCGCACGTAAGTGCAGCAAATTGCTCGTAAAACGTGCTCCGGGTGTTAATTTACCCGGTAACGTCAAAGTAAATACGGAATTACTTTCGAGCCGTAAGTAACACAGGTCTGGACGTGCGTGTCTTCGTTGCGGATACCATCAGCGCTCCCCGGAGGATCACGTGAAAACGCGGTTCACGAGCATCTTTAAATCTGACCAGATGCATTTGGAATACCGAAGCGTCCGCTGGAGAAACGTGAACCGTGTTTGCGTTGCCTTTTTACTGTAATTATTGCGCACGCGAGGCGCTTTGCATTCGACGAGGAACTCCTCTCAACCGCGTAAAGTAGTCACTGAAAATGGCAACTTCGGAAAAGAGATAAAAATTTCTGCAAACGCGTTTCACAGGCCAGACACGATAACCATTCACGGGGCTGTCTATTTTAACGTAATTAACGCGCCTAATGTACTTTGTATTCGTTGATACGGTCGCGGGATGATCGTTGAATTAGAAATTCTCGAGACGAGCAAAGGTTACCGGAATTGGAGGTTACTCGCGACAAACATAACCTGTTACGTCGAATCTATCCAAGTGGAACGTGTTTGCGTATTGCTCGCTATTGTTGAACGCGAGATATTTTGCATTCGGTTAAAGAATCGCGAAGCAACGATCTTCGAGAAGCGAAATATAGAACATTGAGATCGATAATAGGTTGTTCGAGAAGTTTTGTCATTGGATGAAATTTATCGAACAACCTAGTGTATTTCGTGTCGAATCGAAGATTTAATAAATTGCAATTGTTACGCGTAAGGTATTTCACGTTGGAAAAAGGAGCTCCAAAGGAAAGAAATGCATAATAAATTACATAGACACTGACGAGGAGAGTCTTAGAAGTGACCCTTGTCGATTGCAATGAAATTTGGGAGGGTAATAGATTTATATATACAATAAATGTAAGTGTAATTTTAACGAAAAGATGATTAGCCAATTTTGATAAAAGTAGGTATAAAAGTTTGAAAAATTCTGCTTTCAGGAATGTTCGCGCAACGAAACAATTCGCATTAGTCTATGTAGTTTCACATTTTTTACTATAATACTTATATTATAAATTGTGCATGTATATTTCTACTCCGACGAGAGACTTGGTAAAAAGAAAAATTTATAAACATACAGACTAACACCTACTCGTTTCATTACCTGATTCCAGGACTTTTCTATACCTACTTTTCTCAAAATTTGCCGAACATCCACGATAAAAATCACAGTTACGTTTATTACAAACATAGATCCATCACTTTTCCAAATTTCATTACGTTCGGTGAGCATCACTTCGGAGACTCTCTTCGTAAGCAGGAAAATCATGAATTTTATTCAGATTTTGGTGATTAATCGTGGGGACGACGAAAGCTTTTAACCCGGATACCAAAGCCGGATGTTCACTTCGCGTAATTCGTAAGAAAGCCATTTTTACGCGACACCCGGTACGCGGAAGACAGATGAGCCCGTGCAATGCGAGTAACTGTACAGAAAACGGTGCAACGCGATACAAGCGGAATCCATAAATTTTTCGCCGACTTACGCAATTTTTAATGGCGACAACCGAAGAAATTGATAATTGACGACCACTCCACGTGTGCACGGTGAAACCAGCGTCTTGCTTCTGCAACGTTGTCGAGGCGTTCAAGAGCAATTGATTCTGCTCGAAACAACGAGACACTCGACTCGGAAGGATTTCCCTGGAATTTTCGCGATGGATAAAACATTTCCACGAAAGGCGGCGCAATTAAAATCCCGAGTTGAACCGCGGTTTACGCGAAACCCAGCGATGTTATTCAGCGTTTTTTTAACGTGCCGCGCGGCTTAATATTCCCCGCGATTAAAACGCGGCGCATCAGCGACACCGCGTAATTGGAAAACGTGACGTTTGGTAAATACACCGCGCGAATTTTCATCGAACCAACCGACAAAAAGTAACCGGTGGAGAATTAATTAAAGTTAGCCAGGCCAATGGTGGAACGCTGTACGCGTAATTGGTCCTCGCGAAACAAATAAAGGGAACGGTGGGCGCAATTTTTGAAACGTTAATGACTCGAAATTCCGTACCCGCTCTTTCCGCGTTTCATAATTTTTTATTTTCCGCAGCACGCTTTGAGGCATAAAGCTCGCAACGACTCTCGGTAATTTTTGCATTCTGTTATATATATACCGCATTCGAGGGCAAAGTCTCGCGAAAGAGGCTCTTCGAATGGAATAAAATTATTTATTAAGCAGGACGAGGCCCACGTTGCGGTTTTATATCGTTTCGTCGTTCAGCATTTTGTAATCGTAATTCGCTGCTCTCTTTCACCTCTGTACGATATTAGGATACATGGTTGCAATTAAGAACATTCATTACGCGGGAAATACCGGGCGAGAGTTCGAGTTCAATTTTTTCCCTTTTTGCTTCAATGTACTCTGCACGAAAAACGGTCGAAATGTTGAAAAGGAACAATGTGCCGCGAACTAACCGTTTTCTCTCAAAAGGATGTTAAAGTTTCGACCAATTAGACGGTGAGCGGTTACTCCCGGGAGTGAGCGTTTCCCCCACTCTGCCTCTTGGTGTCGTACGTACGTCATCGTTGCGCATGCGCACTGCACACGGACGCGAGGCAATGCACGTTCCGCAAGCTCGTGCGGCGGTGTGTTTACACTTCTTGCGATACGTTTCATGAACACACAGAGCTAGAAGGACTTGGATGACGTAACTGTTATGCTTCTGTTGTGCTATATTTGTAATGCTATTATAAATATACGAACGAGTCGAATTATGTTTCGGTTTCATTTGTAGAAGGCATTCGAAAGTCACAGATCGTGAAGTTGTAAGAATTCTATGATGCGTGTCCATTTTCGTCGTCTCGTGTTGTACGAGATTCGAAAAGGGTATACCGCAATAACTGTAGCAAATGACATTTGTGTCGTTTGCGGAAATTGATTTCGTAATCTGGTAAACGAAACAAGGAGTTTGACAAATGTCGAAAATGGTAAACGTGTCATCATGTGTACATAGACATTTGTAAAAAATGGGAATAATGTTGAACGTATGTTAACTTTATAGGTATGTAACTCTGTGGTAAGATTATAGGGGGACAGCATTCTGAGACGTCAAAAAATGAGTAAATTTTGCGAATTTTTTTTCCAAGTCGTTATTCAATGAAAAATGTAGTCTTTTTCAGAGAACGTAAATGTAACCTTTTAACTTCATTTTACAATTTTTCGAAAGTAAAAATCGTACAAAATGGCGAAATTATTCACTATTCCCAGAATCTCTTCTGATGAAACATTGTTTGTTGGACGACACAATTGACAAGAACTGGTCGTAAAAAAATGTTGTTGATTCATAAACTAGAGACTAGTATCTAAAATGTAGCGTGCGATTTTTCGAAAATTTTAATAATTGTAGAACTGGTCAAAGTTTGAAGAAAAAACAATCATTTCTATCCAAAACAAAACGACTTTAAACGTTTATAAAAAATGAAATAATTAACGTATTAATAAAATTTACTTTTTGTTTCACTTTAAACTTTAAGAAAATAAGAAAAAAAAATTCAATTTTTTTGACTCGTCAGGGTGGTGTTCCCTCTTAAGATATTACTTTACATAGTAGAAAAATAAATGGCGAGAATTTATGGGACGACCTAATAAATATTTACACGATGATTATAGAAACTGGGACAAATTGTACCTCTTTTTTAAGCAAAGCTGTAAAAAATTTATGGAAGAGAAAGTTGAATCTCTCGCACGGGGCCATCTTTCGATGACATAATTTTTTTGTTCGGTGCAACAGAATTTACATAAATCGATTTTTCACGTCGTTCTGCATATAAATGAGTCAAGGCGCGACCATTGAAAAGAGATATTTCATATTTTACGTTTGTATTCAATAGCTTGATTTTCGTGTTGAAATTGTATTCATCGCACTAGATCACGTAACATCGATAACCGGGGTTACGGGTGTCGGGTAAACAATGCGATTATAAACATATTTCATTCGATTCGTGACAGATTTGCGTCTCCAGTGCTCTTGTTTCCCAGATTTTGCTTATTAACTGTGTTCCATTGAATAATGAAAAGGTTGATACGTTTCGTGTGTTTTCGAAGTGTAATGAAAATAGACGAAATATTACAGCGACCTATCATTATAAAAATAATGAACATACTTTTATAAATTAAAAAAAAAACCTGACAAAATACGATTCATCAGTAGAACCAAGAATCGAAGTTACACGTAGTGGTAAATGTGCAATTCAATTCCATCACTTAATCAGAGAAAATAACAACAAACCTGAACGTTGGCCAAAGTTCCATTTCTCGAATTTTAAAGTCATAGAATTTCTATCCGTATAATTATTTCATGGAGCACAATTCACACGCGGATGATGAAATACGAAGAATGCGATTTTGTCAATTGTTTCTTCAGTAAGAACGAACTACTAGAAATTTTAGTCGATCGATCTTATGGTCAGACGAGTGATGGTCACTTTCGCAAATAAGGAAACGTTATTTGTGCAATTAGCATTAGAAAAAGTGACAACAACGAATGAGATTTGATGTCAATGTGTGGCGAGGAATCCTCGATACGTGTATTATCGATATTTATATACTATATATTGTTCAATAAGTTTTGTTTCTATTTCCATTGTAAAAAACCCTATGACACTTCAACTTCGAACAATTATAAATATATGAACGAATCGACAGATCTACATGAAACTTCACACATGTTCGTCAAACAGTAGTACCATCTTTAGAAAAATAAAACGACGAACCTAATAGCTCCATTTTTTATCAAACGTCAAAAATTATCGAGCAACCTATTATTCATATTTTTTCACCGAGAACCTCTCAAATGGTCAACGATGGTAGAATTTTTTTGGTATTCCTTTCACTTTATTTATTGGACGACGACTCACTTCGGCCACGATGCAATTGAAAATATTTCAACAGGACGAGGCAGTAGCTCATCCACGCTCGAATTGTAACGTAACACATAACGGAAATGTATCGAGAAAAATGATTTAGCATACGAAGTCTCACATCTTGGTCGTCTCGTTCGCCTAAGTTGAACGTACTCGATTTTTCTTTCCCAGGTTTTTTTTTTTAAAGAACAGAAATTGATTCGTAACCTTTTCTTTAAATCGATGACACGAGAGTTAAAATTAAAATTAATTATGACGGTTGACTACCATACAAGCTAAGAATACAATGAACAATATTGAAAGAAAAATGCACGGTTCAATTTAGTGTATATTGCACTTGTAACAGTTGCGCCGTATAAAAGAGTTATGTCATCGAAAAATGGTCTTTTTCCTCGATGAATTTTGTGCATCTTCGCTTCGAAAAGAGCCACAGCTTGCTCTGTTTGTAGAATCACCCTGTATATTAACCGAAGGCGGAGAAGGAGCAGAATTTCGCTTCCGAGAGCTACTCAGTCCGATTGGTCGAAACTTTAACAACCTTTTGCGAAAGGACGGTGTATACGCGGCGTGCAGTTTCTTTGGAACTTTTCACCGTCTCATCGTGTAGTATACATAGAAAGATAAAGTTCTGACCTTGAGTTTCAAGGTAATCAATTCTTGTCCGACTCCTCTATGTAACTTTCTAATAATTGTAATTAGAAATACCACCGTGCCATTTGGCAGAAACCTGTCCCATTCGTACAGGTTTTGCGAGAAACACTAGAAGTCTAACCGCGACGAAATAGCTATTTAAGAAACATAAATCCCTGAGCTACAGCGTGTGAACCCCGTAGATGTATATATCATCGTATGATCCCGGTTTGGTAAGAAGGATTATATTTTTACCAGTACAGATTACTTTGAATGTATCGCATTAAACGGATACCTAAAAATAATTTTGATTGGTTATAGTCAATGAAATTAAGTTTCGTGGCTTTAGGGAACACTGTGACAGTACATTAAAAAAAGGAAAAAAATGATTGCCAATATAAAGAGAAAGAGATTCAAAATTTCTCAAATTGCATTTTTTAATGTAGCAAGACCATGTGGCTACCATCAGTGTCGATGTATCAACCGATATTGCTATTTTTTATCAGTTTTTTATAACGAGTGATATCGAATGCGATCAATCGATCGAATCTCATGATTTAGTTTACAATACTTCCCTCCGCCATCGAAAAAGGCAGAATACAAAGACGTAATGCAATTGACCAACAACTACGTCTTAGTTAGCAAGATAGTTAGGTTGTCTCTAGTAAACAATCCTCTTTTAAGATTCTTAAGTGTACATTGATCCAAAATGAGGATATTTCCACGGACAATGACGACGAATTTTATTTTCACAAGTTGCAATACATATTTTTTCCATCTCCGATTAATGAAATAACAACAACAAACCGATAAATTGTGTCTCTCGTTATGCACTGTCGACGAAAAGCAATCGTTCTTTTTACATTTTGGTGCAAGTCAAGAGCAGTTCCAGATTCGAAAAATTCGCGAAAAATGTTCGTTAAAGACTCATCGACTCGATATCTGCTACCTATCGCGTGAAAATGTATATTTTTCAATAAATGTTTCCTTCTTAATGTTAAGTCGAAACAATACTTGAGAATTCAGAGCACACCCTTATCAATGTGTTAACGTAACAACTTTTCAATAGAAATTTCAATAATTTTTCGTAAAGTGTGCAATATCTTATGTTAACTTACTTATAATAACATAATTTCCAAAGTATTCGCGCGTTTATTATTTCGAATGACGCGCGGCTCCCCTCGAGAACATACGGTCCTCAATGTGTTAAAAAAGATCGAGTCTCGACAACCCTCATCGAACCTTCAAACTGTTTCTTCGAAGATCAATGTCAATCCTTCAAGAATAATTGCGCAGTAATGCCCACTTTCGCTCGATCAGCACTTGCTTTACATAAAAACGAGAAGAGCTACGTACAGGATCAAACCACGACTCGACTCGCCTAACCGCAAGCTTCTCGAATCAATTAAGCCTCTTATCTGAAATCTTTGAACCCGGTTCGAGCCACCGATACGCATTCCGTCGTCTCGTTTTTCGCTCTTTGCGGCTCGCTAAAAATCGCTATCCATCACCGAATCAATTAGCAACTTCTCAATTACAGAGTTGGTCTTTTTTCCTTTTTTGTTTCTTTTTGTTTTTTTAAACCAGCAACCGGCTCTTTAGCGCTGAAAACCGTTGGACGAACGGACGGATCGATGATCGAACGTTGAGTTCGGCCCGCACCGGGTCGAATTTACGAGCTAGACGCGTTTGATTTATGATGCGCACCGGGCCCTTTCGTTGATCCACGATCGATCGAGGCGCGCGAGAGAGGATCGAGAGAGGGCGCGGCAAGCAAACACGCGATACGCCAAGTTAATCGTTATTCTTGTCGGTGGGATAATTAATAGCCAATCAGCGGGCGTGTCGGGCCGAATGTTAAGCAGAGTCTCCACTCCGTTTGTACCCCCGCTGTGGTCGGCGCAAACGATGTACATATATCGATATCTCGCGGCACGGGGAAACGATGGGGCGCGGGGTGTCGTTCCACGGGAAACGCGGAAATTGAATCTGAGTGGGTGATCGCGCGTAATGCCGTGTCGTTTCCATGCTTTTGATGGTCTTGTTTCGTCAGGAACGATAGATGATAGATACCAGAAAACGTTGAATTTAGTAACGTTGCTATCTTTCTTTTTCATTCGTTGCGCTGATCAAATCTAATAGGTTGTTCGATAAGGTTCGTCGTTCGAGAAAACTTATCGAACAGTAGTGCACGATGTAGTATTGTTCGATAAGTTTTGTCGTTCGAGAAAACTTATCGAACAGTAGTGCACGATGTAGTATTGTTCGATAAGTTTTGTCGTTCGATGAAACTTATCGAACATTAGGGTACGATGTAGTACTGTACGATGTAGTATTGTTCGATAAGTTTTGTCGTTCGAGAAAATGGCTGATTGATTGTAAGTGAAAGATACATATGAAAAATGACGTTCCGAAACTTTAAACGCGTTTCCCTCGAAATTAGTTTTTAGAAACGGTGTGCAGGATATCTCGTATAAGTTACTACATTGAACGGTACTGTTCAATAAATTTTATGGAACGACAAGACATATCGAACAAACTATTGGGTTGTTTGGAAAGTCACTTCGTTTTCCAAAATGGAGAATATATAATTTAATAAAATGTTTGTACACTCTGAAAAAATCGTGTTTCATTTTCACCAAAAAAAACAAAAAAAAAAACGAAATGACTTTCCGAACAACCTAATAGTATTAGGTTGCAATTATATGCAAGCATTATATGCAAGCGAGAAGCACCATTGGCCAAAGATGACGATAAAGGTCATTGGCGTAGGCTACCAATAAAGCGTCAAGTATTCGTAAACAGAATAATTTTCTCGCTAAAACTTGGGTCTCGAGTGACCCACGTTCGTCCTACGAGGGTAAAGAACTGTCTTCATATCGATGCGAAAGGTTTGGCTATTTTCCTTTTTACTTTTTCTTTTCAGCCTCGAGCCAAGAATTATGAATGGCACACTGTACTATAGTCGTTCACACCAAGTTTGCTGCATATTTCTTTATCTCGACTTTAAATTCTTGTAGGTACAATCGCTATACTACTGAATACGCGAGATCCCTGGATACTATTGCAGTATAATTTATCAAGTTATAAATAATTAATACTTTGACAATACCTGTCTAACGGTAAATAACGCAACTATGATACAACTCTCAACAACCCTCAACACACCTTCTCGGATCAACACTCCTCGATCCAACCCTGCTCGATTCGACACTGCCTTTCCTTCCGAAAAAGGAAAAGCCCTTATTCGTTTTTCCATTGGGTCTGCTCCGACCCCTACTTTCTCTTTCATTACCCTCGCTCGTTGCTCACCGAAAGCTGTCTTGAAGCTACATTTTCCTAAACCTACGCTATCCTAAAATTACGATACTACATTATAACAAACTGTATCGTCTGAATTTTAGACATTCAGATTATCATCTGAAATTTACAACAACTCGCACCTGTACCTGGTTGGACTTTACGTTTAAATGACAGGTGTGCCTTGCGGATGACCGAACAATTCGGTAGAGGTGCTCGATCGGTAACCTCGAGTGGTTAACCTAGTTGTTCCAACGTGGTCGTCACCCAACAGTGAACAAGAAGAGTTCCCTCCCTTATTGGGTCGAGCGATGAGAGATCCGCTAAGTGGATTCCTTCTCCAGCCAGACTATAGCATACCCGACTAATGATGTAATTCACGGAAGAAGTTCGCGATTCTTGAACTTGAGGTTTCTTTCGTTCGCGGTAGTCGTTGGAAACATAGCCGCGCTTCGAAGCTCGAGCGAAACAAAGTTACAAATTCGATACGTTGCGCTACCAACGGACGCGGGAAAAATTACTATTGCCCGCGGTTTAAGCGATACAAAGTTGCGAATTCGGCGTATCGGTCAGTCCGCTACGGATCCTCGAGGAACTTGGGTATCGATCGAGATTTAAAGGCAGCTAAGTGGCAAACTTTAACGGTCGGGAATTATCATCGTTATTCGCTGTTGGAGGACAACGATACTCAGAAGAATCGGGCGAGTCATAAATTGATGGTCCATGTCGAGTGACACGATCCAAAGGACTGTGAAGTTTGGCATCTTGACATTGTAAGTGTGAAGCATCAAACGATTCATTGTTCAAAGATTGTCTATCACCAGAAGACATCAAATGAATCTTGCCTTTGAGACTCACCAAAAACAACACATAGTCCAGGAATGACAGTATCTGGATGACATCGGTTAAACTTTGTCCTAGTCACCACTCTCATCTATCGTACCCCAAAACAATCCAATAGGATAAGATTGTATGTGTATATAGATCCACGTGCGAATAAAAGTGGAATTTTGTCCTAGTCACTACTCTCACCTACCGTACCCCAAAACAATCCAATAGGATAAGATTGTACGTGTATATAGACCCACGTGCGAATAAATGGGAGAATCTAAGTCTAATCTTCAAATTGAATACTCGTGTCTCTTGCCAAATTTTCTTTTACTATTGTTCAACGAAGCGTTAAAGACGAGCGGATTCACGCGACAACAGAATCTTTTCTTAGTTGAAAAGAAACATGGACTAGGAATTGTTCCTTCTCGATGTTGACCTGGAGTTCTGGGAGAGATTATTGATAAAAATTTTAAGTTTTAAGAAAGGTTCTCGATCGTCTTGTAAATGTTTCGCAGCGTTTGAAGACTCCAGGTCACGATCACCGTCGACCGTAATGACTTCTAGCGATAATAATCTAATCTATGTTATCTCTACTATTTGTGTAGAGGCTAAGCATATCTTTTGTGTTGTGACTTAACGAGAGTTGAAAAACGATTGAGGCGATTCGATTAGAAAAAAAAGGTACCAGAGACTAGTAACCGGCAAGTGAAAAAATTGTTGAGTTGTACACGAAAAATAAGAAATTAAATGTTTCATTTTGAAAGTGTGGTGAAACGTCCAGAGTTCACTGTATACTTATTCTTTACTTCCCGTGTTTACTGATCGCGAAATAAATTACTCGACACCGCGTGGATAGGGTTAACCTATTCTACCACGTGTCGGGTGCATAATCTCATCGATCACCTGTCGAACTATTTCAAAAAAAAAGATTTGCTCTACAGACTTGTTTGGAAAATTCAAACTGCGCGCATTGTTCGTCGATTCGGTACACGAGCTCGAACTGTCATAAAACCGGCTGATTCCAATAACTCGCGCGGATCGTGTGCAACAAATACCAATAACAAACCGTCGAGGAACACCCCGGTTGCAAGGAATATCGCCTCCGCCAAGAATTCAGCGTTTTGTCAGGACACGGGCTGAGCACTTTTAGCCGATGGCGCGTGTAAGTACACACCGTGGCTCGTTTCGTAAGAGCAAAATATGCGGCAGATGCATGGAACAGATAGACGCCCAGGGAGCGTGAATTCTAAATGAGGATAATGTAACGCGCGCCACAAATAATCCTAGTGTGTATGCACCAGGCATCCCAGCCTTTCTCTCTTATTCTCTCTGCACCGTTCTCACCCATTACCTATGTATTTTTGAATAACGAGATAGCGTGGCCACTATATGGGTCCGTCGATGCACCGGGGACCAACTTCGGAATTATTCAGCGATCTCCTGATGATGCAACGCGGATCTATCGATCCGGCTGGGCCACGGTCGTTGGACCGTGGCGCAGAAAATATTCATAAACGCGAGTTAAACTAATAGCACCTATATTGTTGCGCGTATTATGTGGCAGGCTGAGTACGTCTGCCGTTTTCTCTGTTCTTTCGTTGTTTGCCTTAGCTCGTTGAATATTTTAGACAGCGTTCCGCATTTGGGCTTCGAATGGCTGGTGTGGGAATATTAGGCAGACGCGCAGGCTAAACTGGCGGACTATGCTAGCAATATGCGTTAAATCGTAAGTATCGTGCACTGGCGAACCTAATTTTTCGCTCTAAATTCTGCGTTCTGAACTCCGATCCTTTGCTCGTGGTTATCGAAACTTAAATCGCGGAGCAAGGGTTCAACCGAATTTTTTACAGCAGCAAACAGTAGCCAACTCGAGCAAATCAATCCTCGAATCTAATATAAGAATCATGGGTGAGTCTTGCTCGCATTCGTTTCTTAAAATAAATTTTCTTAAGAATATTAGAAACAAATGTTATATAATATCTTCGAAGAGAAAATTTAACGTTCAGTGAGAGTTGTGAGAGACCTTGTTATTGATTACAACATGCATTATCGAAATTTAGAGCAAGAGGTCAACCGAATTTTGTACAGCAACAAACAGTAGCCAACTCGAGCAAATCAAGTCTCAAATCTAATATTATATAAGAATCATGGGTGAGTCTTGCTCACATTCGTTTGTTAAAATAAATTTTCTTAAGAATATTAAAAACAAATCTTATATAATATCTTCGAAAAGAAAATTTAACGTTCAGTGAGAGTTACGACCGTCCTTGTTATTGATTACAACATGCATTATCGAAATTTAGAGCAAGAGGTCAACCGCATTTTTTACAACAACAAACAGTAGCCAACTCGAGCAAATCAATCCTCAAATCTGATATAAGAATCATGGGTGAATCTTGTTCACATTCGTTTGTTAATATAAATTTTCATAAAAATATTAGAAACAAACCCTTATGTAATGTCTTCAAAAAGAAAATTTAATGTTCAGTGAGAGTTGTGACCGACCTTGTTATTGATTACAACATGCATTATCGAAATTTAGAGCAAGAGGTCAACCGAATTTTGTACAGCAACAAACAGTAGCCAACTCGAGCAAATCAATCCTCGAATCTAATATAAGAATCATGGGTGAGTCTTGCTCGCATTCGTTTCTTAAAATAAATTTTCTTAAGAATATTAGAAACAAATGTTATATAATATCTTCGAAGAGAAAATTTAACGTTCAGTGAGAGTTGTGAGAGACCTTGTTATTGATTACAACATGCATTATCGAAATTTAGAGCAAGAGGTCAACCGAATTTTGTACAGCAACAAACAGTAGCCAACTCGAGCAAATCAATCCTCAAATCTAATATAAGAATCATGGGTGGGTCTTGCTCACATTCGTTTGTTAAAATAAATTTTCTTAAGAATATTAAAAACAAATCTTATATAATATCTTCGAAGAGAAAATTTAACGTTCAGTGAGAGTTGTGAGAGACCTTGTTACTGATTATGACACGCGTTATCGAAATTTAAAGTAAGAATTTAAAAGAATTTGTTACAACAGCAAACAGTAGCCAACTCGAGCAAATCAATTCTCGACTCTAACATACTCTAACAGACTCTAACGGGTTAATCATCGATCAACAAACTCGAGGACGTTAACTACCGACTCTCGTAGAATCTAGGACACCAACCATAATATACTAATTCACTTCTCAAGTACTCTGCTGTCTTAACCGGTAGCGGATAGATTGTACACACGGGAGAAGGATGAGGAGTTCTATTTGCACCGACTTCATTTTTCCTTTCTGATACGATAGACCTTATTAGTGCTTTGTTAAGGATTTTTCTGTTCGATCTATCACCCTGGACAGACTCGATTTCCACTTTGTCTCGTTTGATCTTCGACTTTATTCTAGTCTTGCTTCGTTTGCAAATCTCTTAATTCCCAAGAACGTGGATAATGTTCAATAAACCTAGTGTAAAGAACTAATTCGATTGTATTCAATCCGGACTGTAGTCTCTGTTACAAGAGATTCGAATTCTGTGACATTTTTCTATATAGAACAAGACACATCGCACGTGTGTTTCTAAAGCGATACAATCGAGGAAAGTAAGTTTTTCGGGATAGGCGAGAAGCAATTCGCCAACTTAGCGGAGAATTATTTACTAAAGGAATAATATTAGCAAGAATAGTAGACTCGAAGAAACAACGTTCCAATATCGTCTCGATCGAGATGTTCGTAATTCGGTTCAGAGTACAGCCGACAATGCGTAACGTTTATACAATGATAATACAGTCCCGTTTGAAACGTTCGAACGCTTCACGAGCGACAGATTCCCAAGTTAAGTTGGAAATTGTTAACGATTAATAGAGTGTTCACCGAAATCGTTCGTGTTGGTATATCGAAAGTCACGTTGCACGAGTCGCGTGCCGCTTTGGAAATACACGTGCAACATGTATTTCTGTCGAATCGTCTTTGGAGGCTCTTGGCACGTAACGACCTGTTTCCCGATAACAGTTGTTCAACTACTGAAACGGGACAGGGTAACACAGATCTTCCTTGTTGGCGAACAAGTGGATCACTTTGTGTGCTTCACTTAATCAGCTACATCGGGCTAACTCGCATACTTTCGAGCAAAGGGTTCTCAAACTTTTCGAAAGAGAAATCCTTGGAAACCCCGGTAGCTCGGAGCACCGGTCATACGTAACGGAAAGAGTACCACGTACGAACGCGACGCTTTACGACCTCGATTTCTCCTCTCAGTCAAAGCCAACCCGTCCGTTTCTCTCCCCGCTCTTTGTACCAATGAATTAAGATCGAACATAAGGAGTCCACGCGGCCAAGAGTTCAAAGGAAAGAGGCTCCGGGGGTTAATTACCCCGTCTAGGAGATTTCGCCTGACAGCGGATCCGTGCATGTAGACCCCGGTGCACACCTTCGAATCCGTCGGGTTCGAAGTAACGATTACAAGTAGCGGGCTACGGAGCTACCCACCCCACCCCGCCCCTTCCCTAACCCCCTCTTTGCGAGCATAATGATCCCCGGGGCTTCGTTCGCTACTTATTTCATTGCAAACTTTTCCTTTCACGGTTGAATGAAGTGCCCGGAAGCGGGAAGATGGCCAGGGGAAGAGAAAGGGCCGAGATAAACTGAATGAGCAGAGGAGAAGACGACCTCGACTCGTACTCTTGAGGGCCGAGACCTTCGAATAAAGGAGCTGCAGGGATGAAAAAGAAAGAGAGAAAAAAAAAAGAGGAAGAAGAAGAAGAAGAGGAGCGGAGAGGAAAAAAGAAGGGGAAGACCAGGCAGCAAGGAATAAAGTTCCCTGTCAAGCCTGGGTGTACAGTGTCTCGAGAGACTACGGACCGAGTTTCTTCCCTCACCCTCCCCTCCAACCTCCCCCCACTCCTCTCAAATTCTGCCGTCGAACTCGCGTTCTCGCTCTCTCGCTCTCACTTCCTCCCTACCACCAACCCCCGATTCACCCCTTCGACGAGGCACCGCTACTAGTTGTTGATTGTTCCCGGTGTAATTATAACTTCGACCGGGCTGTACTTTCTCGGATATAATTATTAATTACCGTGTCGCCGGGGGTGGACAGGCGAAGGGAGGGGCTCGTCGTGGAAATACCGACGTCGTTGCTGGCATCCCGTGAAATCAATCGAGGACACACGCGAAGGGGTTGCTGGTTCACCTTCCTGTTCGTCTTCTCCTGGCCATTGATCGGAAGTGGCACCTCGTAGGAAATTAACAATACTCGATGGAGAATACGATGGAGACTCGTTCATCGATACGAGAATGATTTTTTTAGGTAATTGGTTGCTCGATAAGTTTCGTCGTTCGATAAGAAATGGAGTTTTTTATTTTCATTCGTTGGTTGTTTTATTCTTCTAAAAATGATACTACTGTTTGACGAACAGGTGCGAAGTTTCGTGCAGGTCCGTCGACTCGTATAGTTGTATAGTTGTTCGAAGTTGAAGTGTCGTAGTATTTTTTTTTGTAATGAAAAAAATGACAAAATCTTTATCGAACAACCTCGTATTTTCGAAGTTAGATGGGGAAAGGAGAAATTAATTTACTAGTACCATTAATTGCCTGTTACTTTTCCCTGTTACTGTAAGTATATGTTATTCTTTTTGTCTTCCAAATTATATGTTTTCTTATTAACACAATTTTTGTTGCTTTCTATTTTCCTTCGGTACAAAGAAAGCATATAAAATCGAACGTAGTAGTAACTATAATTCCTGATCGTATTAAATTCGGTGCAATATTTATAAGGTATTCAATTTTTAGAGTACGTATTAATAATCTCCCGCTATTTGCCTATTTTGATAATTGTCCATGAATATTGCAAACAAAGACACCGTTAATGATTAAGTAATTTGAAAAAGGAGTTTGAAATAAGTTAAATTGACTTCTTTCGTAGTTCTAGTGTTAATCTCTGGATACCAAAACCTCGATTCTCTTGGTGTTCGAATATTGAGGAAAATAAAATTTGATTCGATTGAAATTTGATCGAATTTTTGAAAATTTCAATTCTCCGATTTCCAAACGTCTCGACCACCACCGAATCGAGATACTTTCGCAAATTAGTATTTTCCAACGAACGTATAAGTTGCTCGAATACGAATTGTTGATCGTGTTACGAAGAAAACGAGTACAACTCGAAACTCGATACTCAACGAGGATGGGAGAACGTCGTAATATAAACGTATACAGTATTTGTTAAGTCGCAAAATTAATTGAAGAACGACGACTTGGGAAGATGGCTTATTACCATAAGATTGTAATAAACTGAGCTCGAGAATCTGACAACTGTTCTCAATTGCAGTCTTCGTTGGTATTTTAGCCACTACGCATAAAAAAAGTCAAGAAAATTGATATTTAAAATTCAAAGTGCCGCCATTTTGTAAATTTTCATTAGTTCTTTTATTTTGGTGTCAGCCAATAGGACACTTCTTTCTAAAAGGAACTTCGTTCAACGACACATAATTAAGTTAGCTTTGATTATTTTCACTTGAAAAAAAAATTGTGAACATTCGTAAAACATAAATAACTATGTATACAAAGTGTCGAAATTGAGAAATTTATACTTTCTTTTTGTAAAAAAATTCCTAAGAAAACCCTGACTACAATATCTCTTAAGATACGTGTTCATTTGAGACTAAAACTGTCGCGAGTTATTCTCGAGAGTTTCTCATCTGGAACGCTGTGTTTGAGTGTCTGACAACCGTTCTCAACCACAGTCTTCATTGGCGAGAAACACTCTTGAGAGCAACTGAGAGCAACTCGCGACAGTTTTACTCTCAAATAGACACGTTACTTTACCTGGACGTTCGGATGCAAAACAGGTAGGTGAGAATCTTTTATCCCGTGTTATTTTTCACTTTCCAACGTCATCCACACCACTATGGAAAAGAAACTGAGAAAATCGATAAACGGAAAAGCACGAGATTGGAACACACTCTCAAACATCACACGTCGATTCAATTAATCGAGTCTCTTCGTACAAATAAATGCACATTAATTACCAGTCAAACTTAATAACCAGTTCAACCGGGCGTGTGAGAACACGCAACACTACGATACCGTTTCAAAGACTGCGCGTCGCATTAGTGTTCTCCAATAAACGTTAGCTCGAAGACTCTTAGTATTTTGCATATCGTTGAGAAACACGAACCTTTTCGAAACGAGTGCAGCGTAACCTAAATGCTTCGAAGCAGTATGGCCACGCGAAAATGTTGATCGAGATTGAAACGACGTTGCTTTCAGCGACGAATCGTCTTCTTGGGCTTGGATCCCATCGAACGAGTTGCCTATGAAAATCCAATCGTCCAGAGAATTAAACATCCAATAAAATTTCACGTGTGCAGTTATTTCGATGTTAGGGATTTTCGAACGTTATGCGTCTTTACGGACAATTCAAATTCTACAAAAGTGGACTCAACAATGGATTCTCCAAGAGGACAACGATCCCAAACAACGAAGCTGAGTTTGTACCGAACGAAGAGCAAGGAAGTGCATCAGAGTGCAAGATTGACCGTTTCGATTCCCCGATGCAAATCGAGAATGCACTGCCTGTTACGTAGTATAAGCTTCGAGGAAATTAGTATTTAACACTGTCTAGTATTTTAATACTCTTGTTCGATGTATTAAAAAGTATAGTTAGACATTGTTAAGCAACAATAGCAATCAATGGAGATTGTACTCACTGCCAATTATGCGTGTAATTTTCTTCTGTAGATGTTCTTTCGATTTATACAAAACTTGTTCAAAAAAGAATTAATTTTTACACATAATTTTTACTTGAAAACGAGTCGAAGGAACAGCTGTGAAGATGACTCATGATCATCCTGATCCGGGCAACAAATTTTTTTGCTACTCACTACCAATTATGCGTGTATTGTTCTTTTGTAGATGTTCTTTCGATTTATACAAAATTTGTTCAAAAAAGAATGAATTTTTACACATAATTTTTACTTGAAAACGAGTCGAAGGAACAGCTGTGAAGATGACTCATGATCATCCTGATCCGGGCAACAAATTTTTTTGCTACTCACTACCAATTATGCGTGTATTGTTCTTTTGTAGATGTTCTTTCGACTTATACAAAATTTATTCAAAAGAGTATTGATTTTTACACATGATTTTTACTTGGAAACGAGTCAAAGGAAGACGACCAGCTGCGAAGATGACTCCTGATCATCCCGATCCGAGCAACAAATTTGATCAATACTCGAGACGTACCGTGCCAGGATCTTTCGGTTTCGAGGACGAAAGTTTATGGAGGATCGATGCTGATAGTAAACGAGAAGGTGGAATTCCAATGGGAGCACCGAAGCTTCGCGCGAATGTGACAGGGTGAAAAATGCAGCAACCGTTGCACCGAGGTATTTTGGACCGTGTGAGAGATTTTTGAATGCGAATCGAAGCTTGGCGAGACCTAGGTACAGTTTCGCGCAGACGAAGATTTATCGAGGATTAATGCCCTTGGTAAATCGGTTACGAGGAATCGTACGAACGATTCGACGTTAGATGTTTTTAACTCGAAGAGAGATCGATCGATCGAATTAATTTCGCATTACGTTTAAAATAATAGCACCGGAAATGTGGCCCGTGCGATAACTGGAACCGGTTCCGTATGATTAGTCGGGATACGATTAAATAGGTGAAATTAAAATTATTCCGAGAAGTCACGGCGGAGGGAAATAATGAATTTGAATATACGAACGAACGAAGTTTTCCAGTAGACTTGTTGCTGGCGAGCTACTGATCATTTGTTGCAACGTGGCCATGAATTACGCATAACCGAAACTATGATTGCGTACGGTGTAATTATGACAGTGTATTGTAATAATTGCAACGGTCTCGGACACAATTTTACGGAACAACGAACAATTTATATTTCACATTGCACTTAACGGGGCTAAATGAATTAACACATCGGTCTGATAGTCGCCGATTCGTTATCACGTATTCCATTGATCGCAAATGTGTTTTGCGAAAGTAGTTAACACCGATGGTGTTTCATAGCGGGAGATTATTAATACGTACTTTAAAAATTCGATAAAAATTGAATACCTTATAAATATTGCACCGAATTCAATACGATCGGGAATTACAGTTACTACTAAGTTCGATTTTGTATGCTTTCTTTGTACCGAAGGGAAATAAAAAACAAGAAAAATTGTGTTAATAAGAAAAAATGTAATTTGGGGGACAAAAAGAATAATATATAATTACAGTAACAGGAAAAGGTAGGGTAAAACGTAACGTTTAACTTTTGATTATGATAAGAAAAAATTAGGAAGCAGGAGAGACAACTGGAATATTGTATTTAAAAAATGTTTGGTTAGAAAGAAAAATAAGATTTTAATTATTGAAATTTCGTGACAATACAGAAATCGATATGCACGAAGAACGCATTTGCATCAAATGATATATATTACTTATTACAATTAATTGCAACTAACTATTTATACCTGTTCCGTACATTAAAATATTCTGCAGTAATTCAAATTTTATTCGACAAAGGAACAATTATACGAGAGAATAAAAAAAACATTAGAAGACACTTTTATAGACTTTTACATAGATATTCCATCTTAACCTGCGCCGAAGTGTTTCGTTTTACCCCAAATGAGGTAATTTAGTAAACATTCAATAATTGTACTTTAACGCGAGACAAAAAATCGAGTTAAACGGTGCAAGACACAGTAGGGACTACAGAATGAAATTCTCTAGCATTATGAATTATTTAAGTCGAAAATTTAAAAAATGGCAATAAAGTTGCCGCGAAATCGAAACTGTGCTTGATCGCTAAATAATGCGAGGAGTGTTCAAAATCACGCCATACGATTTCAACGCATTCGCAGCTCTTATCTGAAAGAAACATTAACCTTTCGTTTTATCCACTCGTTCCTTTTCACCGCACTCACTCCTAATGCTCGTTAACACCAGAACTACGAACAGTGAACGTATTATTATTTATATCAAACCAGATACGTATCTTCGAAGTTAGACGGTAAAAGGGCAAATTAATTCACGAGTACCATTAGTTCCCTACTTTGACGATTGTCCACGAATATCTTAGGCGAAGATACACTTATAATAATCGAGTAATTTTAAAAAGAAGTTACAGAAACGAATTGAAATTGACCCTTACGGTGGTCCAAGCGTTAATGGAACGTTGCGAGTTTTAAATGGCGGGAAAGTTCACAAGGAACTACGAAGAAATTACGAAGAAATTCGGATAGCACACCCAGTCGGAGCATTACTTCCGGGCGTATTCTTGTTCACGGTAGACTCGAAAATTTCCCGCTTTTGACGTAACTTTTGCATAGCCACGAGCTACACAACGCCCTCGTGAAGCTCATGCAAAACAGCGAACCGACACCATCCTTTGACGCGCTTGTACCCGGGGTTGCATAATTGAGGGAGCGAAATACGTAAGAGACGCTTCAACATTTGGCATAGTTATGGTATCGTCGATGTCCTCGTCCCTGTTGCATCGAATACTAACACGAGTAGGACTAGTTAGAGGAGCGTAGTTCTGGGAAGACCATTAATGGAACCGTGGTCGAAAGATCCGTTGAAACCGTATGGAATTTCCCATGCAGAAAATCGGATATTATACCGTGGACGCAAGTGACCATTGTGCCACGGCGCGGAAATGCATTTGCGTTATACGTCGGTGTTACGTAAATGGGAAATGTTTTCGAGTTTGCGCAAAATTTCCGCGCCATAGCCGGCCAGCTTTTCGAGCATTCGAACGAACGGCTTACTTGGGATTTTCCAGGGAAATTGGTTTTTTAGGGAGATCCACTCCGGGGCCGGAAGCACGCTCGCATTGTTTCGGTAATGGAAGAAGATTTTAAATTTTTATTAAACATCCTATAACGGTTGCAGCGTGCTGTATCTAACGGTTAAAGGATGTAGTGTTCCTAGTGTCTGCTCTCTACGATAAGAGGAGCGGGTGAGGAGTTTCCTACCGATAAGTCGACGCCCTCTTGGGAAATAGTTTAAAATTTCTGCAATGCACGATACGTGCAACGAGCGTAATATTTATAATAACATCGACGTGACGTTAACGACACGCGTGTAGTCTGGACGTATTTCGTTTGCAACGATTGCATCCTGAGCGACCTATAGAGCGATAAATGTATTCCAAGTTCCCGGTATTGTAAAAGGAACGAATAATTGTCGGTTACGCGGAAGAGTTATTTTTATTCGCGTATCGTTCGAAAATTTATTCAGATTTAAACTCATTTTCGATTTAAAAAATTATACGTCGATTCGTTACAGTTTTGTTTCTCTCCTCTGGTATTTGCGATAATTATTAGGTCGAGTTGTAAATAACTTCGTCGTGGTTAAAGGGAGCTTAGTGTTTTTGAAAACTCGATGTGACCCGTTTCGGGTAATTTTTTTTCCATAGTTCAAGTAAAAAGTGTTCTTCGTTTTTTGGTCAGTAGTTGGAAGCTGAGAATTGTGTACAAAGGGTTGTCTTGGAGTAAAGAAATTGGAAAGTTAAAAGTGAATATTGTTCGTGTTACGCTGTGGGAATATAAATAACAGAATAATATCATCAGAACGGCTAAAAAGATGTGCGATGTGTACGGTAAAAATATGATATCAAATCGAACAGTGTGAAATTGGTTCGCGAAGTTTCGTTTGGGAGATACGAGCTTTGAAAATGAACCAAGGCTGAAAATGTTCATAGAGTAAAGTCCATGGCAAAAAAGAAAGGTAATCGTCGTTTTTTTGGAAAAACACGAAAAAGTCAATAAGCTGAAAGTATAAGTTCTTCGTGAACTCGGTGATAGAAAGAAAACAGACCGAACGATGCTAAAGAAACGAATCATTTCTGGATAGGATTATCTTTGAAGATGAAAAATGATAAAGACCTATAGCCAGAGATATAGATAACGACCACGCAATAAGCTAATAATATGGCGCTTTTCTTCGCACAATCTCGAATATCCTTCGAAGAAAATATTTCTCACTCGAGGCGTTTGATCAACTCTGTGGTGTAACGAAACATCACGATGAAACGATAAGACGGTAAATAGTCAACCACGCTACGCGATCGAGTAATAAAGCGACGCTCTGCATCGCGTGACCTAACCTCAAACTTCCACCGAAGAATATATTTTCGATTCGAGAATTCGACCGACTTTGCTTCGTTACAAAGTGCAGCAATGAAACGATGCAATGTCGAAGAGCCAATCGTGGTATGCAATCGAGTAATAAAACGGCGCTCCGAATCGAGTGACCTAACCTCAAAGTTCCACCGAAGAATACATTTTCGATTCGAGCATTCGACCGACTTTGCTTCGTTACAAAGTGCAGCAATGAAACGATACAATGTCGAATAGCCAATCATGCTACGTGATCCAGTTATAAAACAGCGTTCCGAATCGAGTGACCTAACCTCAAAGTTCCACCGAAGAACATATTTTCGATTCGAGCATTCGACCGACTTTGCTTCGTTACAAAGTACAACAATGAAACGATAAAACGTCGAATAGTCAATTATATTACGCGATCGAGTAATAAAGAGGCGCTCTGGATCGTGTGACCTAACCTCAAAGTTCCTTCGAAGGATTTATTTTCGATTCGAGCATTCGATCGACTTTATTTCGTTACAAAGAATAATAAAACGATAAAACATCGAATAGTCAATTATATTACGCGATCGAGTAATAAAGAGGCGCTCTGGATCGTGTGACCTAACCTCAAAGTTCCTTCGTAGAGTATATTTTCGATTCGAGAATTCGATGGACTTTATTTCGTTACAAAGTGCGACAACGAAACGATAAAACATCGAATAGCCTAGGAAACTGATCGAAAAATGTCAAGAAACAACTCGAAACCCTTAATCATCCAAAGCAACTGCAGTTGCGTCCCATCCGAAGCGTTATCGTCGCAAAGTCTGAACGCGTTCGAGTTAAGTCCACGGAATCATTGTTCCGGAAGCTACTGGAAGCGAGGCTCGGGAGTTATCGTTGCGGATCCTCTGGAGAATCCAGAGCACCGACGCTTCGCTAAGTATCTCGAAGAACGTTGCCTTTTCTTCCGTGTAAGCTGTGTCTGACACCGAATCGTTCCTCCTGGTTCTGTGCTCGGAAAATCGAAAGTGCACGTAACGCAACCTGTCCTGTAAGTACACGAGCTTCGGTAGGGGACGGAAGCTCGCCGTGGAAGACGGAAATTTGATCGAAACGCCTGATAACCTATGCCCTTTTCGGTCGCGACGCTTGCTGACAGGGAGACGCGTTCGGGCTTGATGTTCATCGACCGTTTTTCATAGTCTATGCTCTTTTCTGTCGCAAGCTTTCGGAACGGACAGGGGGACGCGTGCTTTGAGCTGGTTATCGATAGTCGCGCGTTCAGGAATTGATCGATGCGTAGGTAGGCAAGGTCGTCGTACGAAGGAGAATTTTTGAACACTGTAAGTGCTTGGTTCTAACCCTGGACAAGGTATGATGGAAAGCTTCCAACGGGAAGCTGATGAAACGGTAGACCCCACGGGATCACTGTCAGCCGAAGTAGCTCCACTTGCGGAGCTAGATGAAACTAGAACGACTTGGGATTACAGAAACTCTGTCCACGTATCGGAGCAACTGAAGCTTTCCAAGTACGAGTGTAGACGTCTAAATTATTTACACTTTCGAAATTTAATTTGTACAACTTTACTATTTCCGAGGTCGAAGTTCGCGACTTCGGATATCTACATTTCCGAGTCCGTCCAGTTCCACGGAATGGATATCTTCATCGTTCACGAACAAAGGAACCCAATCTGTTCCTCTTCGATTTTAACGAGCTTCTAGAGGACGATAGAGTACGGATCTCTGTTAGAATATCTAAAACATGGGATGTATATGCTTTGTAATTTTCGAGACGCGAATAAATTGAGTTACGTATCTCGGATGTATTTACAATATATAAGTTTAATGTTCTACGTCTAGTAATCCAGACCTGTAGTTTACTAACCTGTGAAAGCGTATTAAAATTCGAGAAGGACAGATTGGGTTCTTTCCCCGGTGGATACTGTTAATCCTACCGCGTTCCCATAAGGTATTATTCCTTAATTAAAGCTATTGTAATAGATGTAACTGGACGCTCTTGTTGTTCTTTAATCTTCTCGTTGTATCGTAAAGTTAAAAGTTCCATATATTCGGGATATTATTAACCCGAAGGGTGTACAGTCGAACCCAAGCATAATCTAAAGTTAAACTTAATGTTAGCTTTCAGGAGTAACTTAACCTCTACATGTGCAAAATTTTGCAAAACTATAGCTAACTATAGCTAACTATAGCTAACATTTTGCAAAACTATAGCTTTTTGAATTGGATTCTTGTTGTATTGGAACGAATGTAACGATAATCTTCAAACCTGTCAAACGTGGTTAACCAACGGCTGACGTTAGTTCCAAGAACTGCCATTCTACTGATACCAAAAGGTTGTCTGTTGCATGATCGAAAATTTGGCCATTTCTCTTCAGATTTTCCACTTCCAAACCGAGAATCTAATGTCAAGTGCATACACTTTCTTTACATACTTTCGACTTTACATTTTTCTATTTACAATTTCTTACATTACTGTATAATCTGAATTTACAACACGTTGTTACAGAAAATATGTCCCGAATGAAAATTGGTCTTCGACCAATCAATGAAACGAAGTTGAACGATACTATCATCGTGCATACTAAGTGCACGCATTTTCTTTACATACTTTCGACTTTAAATTCTTCTATTTACAATTCGTGACATTACTGGATACACGACATCCCTGCATATTACGATAAACTGTGTAATCTGAATGTACAACAAGTTGTTAGAGAAAATATGTCCCGAATGAAAATTGGTCTTCGACCAATCAATGAAACGAAGTTGAACGATACTATCACCGTGCATACTAAGTGCACACATTTTCTTTACATACTTTCGACTTTAAATTCTTCTATTTACAATTCGTTACATTACTGGATACACGACATCCCTGCATATTACGATAAACTGTGTAATCTGAATGTACAACAAGTTGTTAGAGAAAATATGTCCCGAATGAAAATTGGTCTTCGACCAATCGTTGGAACGAAGTTGAGCGACAACAATACGCGAATCGACTCGCGCTCATTAACTCCATGCCACAGTTGATCGAGTCTAGGTTCATCGCGATCGTTATTCCTTGGCCGGAAGCCACGGGTAGGCAGGCGTTTACCCTAAGCACGTACACGCACGTGCGTGTGTCGTTCCAGCATGACGCGTGAGATCCAATAACGCTCGACGAAACACTCGTCTATATGATAATGAAGCGGCGTCGCCGAAATTAATGCCGCTGTGTTACGAGGCCTCCCGTCGAATCGATCGAGACACATTCGACTGGATGCCTCGCGCGCATACGATATGATTTCCGCGATCTGCCGCGGCCGAATGAAAATTCAAATCGGAAACCGACGAGGCTGGTGTCTATTACGCCCTAATCGATGCCGGTCGTGGCAATTTTCCGACGCGAGATTACTGCTCGATAGCGAATCTGGGTCATTTCGACTCGACCGTTATCACGATTTCTCTCGGACCTATGGAAATGTTATCACGATGGTGGTTCGTACGTTTTCGTAGGAGTCGCGAGGAAAATCGCGTTCGATCGACGATCTTCGATCTCCACGAAAATGGCGCGCGTACACCATCGAGGAATATCGAACGAGTATCTCCTTTTACCTGTATTCGTGCTCCAGGTGTAAAAGTTACGTCGAGTGTTTGCACGCAGTGGATCGAAAAAGTATTCGTACTTCGTTAATCAACGAGGCCGATTTCAACGAAAGTTTAACGCGTAAAGTGTACTGGAACCGCGAACGATTTTGTTCGACGATGATCAATTTTCTCGAGAGGGTGAAATCGAGAACCGAGAATTCAATATTTCTTCAATTTTGAACAGTGTACCTCGGATCACTGAAATCTTTTGGAAGATTTTTTTCACAGTTGGACGACAGAGCATTGAAAACTGAATATTTTTTGGAGGAAAATTTCTGTCGTATCTTGCACGATTATGAAGTTACACAGAAAATGGAACTTTTCAAGCTTGCTAACAAGTAATCAATGGAAGTCAGCCTTTATACTGTCACTTTCTCTTCGATTTTTCAAATACAACTTCGTAATAGCGTGAAATAGAGCAAAGTTTTTCACGTGAGAAATGTTTAACTCTTAGTGCTCTATCGTCCTGTTGCAAAAAGTCCCAAGAAAAGGTATTCGAAAAATGAAAAATTGTTGAATACGTTATTTACAAAAATTGTCGAATTTCAGAATATATGTAACGTGGCACGAATAATTGTTTTAATAGAGACGGAAAGAACGTGCAAAGTTCAGTTTGTTTTCTTTTTTTTTTGAATGTCTAATTTTTTATACTCGACAATTCGATAAAACGAATTGAATGTGAGAAACGAAGGATTCCGAGTGTGAAAATACTAAAGTATAATTCTTCTAAAACTTATCGTCTCTGTGATATTTGACTTTGTTCGTCCTATCGTTTTCATTACGAGACACACTCGAAAATATGCTCGATACTTGAAATGCAAACAAATGGCAAATAGTAAAGATTACGAGGTAACATCGTTAGACTGGAACACTGAAAAATAATGCGAATCTAGATCCACTAATAATTTTGGAAGATACGAAACAATGGAATTATTGGAGCATGTGCTAATCAAATAGACACTGGGACGATAAGACACGTAGGAGACGCAAAAATTCAAAGATTACGTTGTATCGATTCATATGGCCGACATTTTGTACACGCTTTACGAACAAAGTCAAATATCTCAGAAAAGGTAAACTTTCGATCAAATATACTTTAGTATTTTGTATTTGAAATACATTATTTTATGGTCGAAATCGACCATACGAAATTGGATATGTTCCAACTCTACGATTTTTTTGATCAACATTTTCTCCTATTATACATTTCAAATAACAAAAATATTCAGATGAACAGCATACGTGAGTTACACTGTATATTTTATTGAATTTCTAGAAAATTCATACAGAGACGAAAGAAATGTCGCGATAACACGATGCGAATAAAAATTTGACCTAATCGAAGATGGCGTCGTTGTATTCAATTTCACCTAATCGAAGATGGCGTCGTTGTATTCAATTTCACCAAATCGAATCGGATTTGCGAAAAGATTCCGACAATATTTGATTATAATTAACGCACTGTACGTTTTGGCACTTTTAACGGTTTGTTAACAACACGGGGTGGTTAATTAGAAGGGAACAATGGCAGTAAGTTAACGGTGCTTCTTCTTTGTTTTCCAACAACAAACGAAGCTCACTGACTAAGTACAATGTAGGACTTACCCTCGTTCTTCGATAACTAGTTGTTAAGGGTGAACTTCCCGAGTCCCGATTTAATGCATCATGTTCGCCCTTAACTACGAACTCGGGGTCGTCTTCGTCCTTCTCCCAAGGGTCGTGTTCGAACCTGTTCATTTATATTCATAATACCCAATTCTCGTCGTTCTTAAATCAACGTCACGCGTAACAAGACACTGAATTTTTGCGCGGGAATCGCGAACCTTCGTCTAATTTCCATTTTCAAAATTACCCGAAATCGTACCTTCGTGTTACACGTATCTCAGAACCAATTTGTACTATTTTTCTTCGATCGGTGCACGCGAACGCTTGTTAATAAATAATATCGGGACACCTTGCATTTTTCGTAAAAAGAACAGGAGCAGAAACCCTTTGCAATTCGTATTTGTAAATGATACAACAGTGGGTGGGTTTTCGAGAAATATATAATTTTTAGAGAATTATTAACGGTAGTATATGTCCGATCGAAGAGAATTTTATCTCTGGAAATAAAAAATGTCCACCTTTTTGTCTCGTGACAAAGGTAACGTAAGTGCCCTTAATATTTCGTTTCAGCAGGTCCACGTGCAATAATTACCTACTTTCTCTGTGGTATGAAATATTAAATGGAGGAATGTTCCTCTGTGCGCGCGATAGTCGGCGAAAAATGTTGAAGTTGGATTATCTCGTCGACTGTGCTCTCGAAGAAGAAATTAATATTATCGGGATCGTTGGAAATACAAACGATGAAATTGGATTGATTGTGAATGTGTATTTGGTCACACTTGATTAGAGAAGTGGACTTCTTGGTTGTGTACAGTATCTGTTGACTGAATGAATAACGCTCATGGAATGATGTCAAAAAATGTATGTCTGATCGCGGAATGTTTGATTTTTCGTGTGTACTCTCTACTTATACGCGTTTGGTGTGAATGTTAGAGACTTAACGTTGGAAACTAAATGTTGAAGATTGTATGTTTAAGACCGAATGGTGAAGACTTAACGTTGAAGACTTAATGTTGAAAATTGAACGTTGAAGACTGAATGTTGAAAACTGAATGTGTGAGACTTAATTTTGAAAACTGAATGTGTGAGACTTAATTTTGAAAACTGAATGTGTGAGACT
Source organism: Ptiloglossa arizonensis (assembly GCF_051014685.1). Lineage (NCBI taxonomy): Eukaryota > Metazoa > Arthropoda > Insecta > Hymenoptera > Colletidae > Ptiloglossa > Ptiloglossa arizonensis. The sequence continues at coordinate 7,322,484 of NC_135048.1, read as the reverse complement.
TAATTTTGAAAACTGAATGTGTGAGACTTAATTTTGAAAACTGAATGTGTGAGACTTAATTTTGAAAACTTAATGTCAAAGACCGAACGTGTAAGACTAAATGTTGAAGACTGAACGTATAAGGTTGAATGTTGGAGATTGAATATCGAAGACTTAAGTCCGTGAAGACTTAATGTTGAAGACTTAATATTCTAGGTAAAATGTTGAAAATTTAATGTTGAATACTGAATGTTGAAGACTGAATACTGAAAATTGAATATTGAATGTTGAAGACTGAATACTGAAAATTGAATATTGAATGTTGAAGACTGAATACTGGAAATTGAATATTGAATGTTGAAGACTGAATACTGAAAATTGAATACTGAATGTTGAAGACTGAATACTGAAAATTGAATACTGAAAACTGAATACTAAAGACTGAATGTTGGAGACTGAATGTTAAAGACTTAATGCTGAAAACTTAATGTTGAAAACTGAATGGTGAAAGCTGAATGTTAAATACTGAATGTTAAATACCGAATGTTGAAAACTGAATGTTGAAAACTGAATGTTGAAAACTGAATGTTGAAAACTGAATGTTGAAAACTGAATGTTGAAAACTGAATGTTGAATGTAGGCAGAATGTGTGTCGAATGAATGTTGACTGGATACTGATACTTTTCATGTATGTTCGTTACTTACATGAGTTCAGTGTGTGTTGATAAATCGGTTTGTCGTTGAACTGGACATTCTTGTGCGCGATTGGGTTAATTTTGCGTAGAAGGAAGGTAAAACACAGACAAAAAAATTCTCCTTCACGATGTTGACCCGGATTTCCAGAAATCATTGTGAATAAAACTTGAAGGTTTGATACAAGGTTCTCGATGTCCTTGCAGATGTTTCGTAGCTGTCCAAAAAATCCGAGATCACGGTCACGGTCACGGTCGACCGTAACGACTAATTTGAAAAATGAAAAACTGGAAAATGAAAAAAATCAGAAGCATCGTTTATCGGTTCGGTATTCCAAAAACTCGCGCAGACTCTATAAATACCTTCGACACGTATTATTCGATAAACGTCCAACAATTTTCGATACTCCTTCCGTGACCTGATACTTCCATCGATGGTGTTCACACGTTCGATCTAACATCGAATACGCCGCAATCTCGTCATGAACGGTTCTCCTGAATCGCGTACCAAAAGGTAACAAACCCTGCATCGGGGATTAATTAAACAACTCTATTCAGAGGAACGTCCACCCTTTCCATGCTGGCTGAAAGAGATTCCAGACCGGGGAAGAATAAAAGGAGGGGCGTGATGTCATTCTAAAAACACTTGTCCAGCCGGTAACAGGTGCTACTTGGCCTCCAGCGAGGAGGACGACCCTCGTGGCCTGGGTGTCTGACGACCCGTGAAAGTCGACCTTCTCGCAGAGAGTAACCCTACCTTGTGGCCGCGTGTCTGATCGTCGGGGCGTGTCCTGTTCCTGCGGGAACGCCGCGTAGGTTCCCTCCGGCAGGATGCAACGACGAGACACGCATATCCCGCAATTATTCAATGAATACATGAATACGAATATTTAGCGGGCTGAACGGCCGACTGCGCCGGGCCAGATGCATAATGCGCGCTCTCAACAACGTGCAATCGAAGTAACTAGAGGTCAAATAATTTCATGGCTTGCCGACCTGTTTGGACGCGGCCAGACCGGTAAATTATGGCCGTGAGTGAGCTCCCCCTACCCCCTACCCCCTCCCCCAGCCCCACGTCATTTGCATGTAAGACGATTCGATTTTTAAACGATAAAGAGCGCGACAATCGAGTTTGATTCGGGCCAACGACTCGCGCGGTCGCTCGACGTGGGTGTTTGCTGGAGAAAGGTTACTCCAGAGGATCGTCTGTCTCGTACCTATCCCCGTACTATATACCGATTTCAACGTTTCTCGAGCTCTCGTAGCTACCGTTTCGCGAGCACACGGGTAATGGATCGATATATTTAACACTAGAACTACCGACGGTGAACCTATTACTATTTCTACCAAACCAGATACGTATCTTCGATGTTAGAAAGGATAAATTAATTTACGAGTACCGTTGGTTCTCTATTTTTATAATTGTCCACGAATATTGAAGCGAAAGACACCGTTCATGATCCAGTCACTTTTAAAGAAGTCAAATTGAACACTTTGGTAGCTTTAGAGTTAAACGATGCAATTATTGTAGAAAACTGTTGTACGAAGCAGAGGTAAATTTTTGGGGTACACGTACGTTGAATAAAATAACACACGCATACACGAATTATAATTACGCTAGGTACGTGACTCGATTCTTTTCTCTCTTTTGTTTCGTACACTGTGTTCTCGCACGGATCAATTCTCTTTCGTTCGAATTCTTAATCTTTCTCACTCGATGCACCTGGTCACGTTCACCAAAAATTCCTCAGTCCTTCGCCATCTCAATTATTCGTCTTTTACACCATAGTCGAACATTCTGTCATTCTGTTCAAGCACTCTTCTTCCACGCCTCGAAAACACTTCACTCGCTCGTCTATCCCAAACACTTCACATTTTCTCAAGATCACACATTCCGTTACGTTTTCACGCACTACCACACTATTAATAACACGATGCAAAACACACTATTGATAAAACGATAGAACTCGTTTCCAAGTATGATTATCACTCTTTATCAATCTTTATCACACTCTATCACTCTCTCTATATATTCTCTCTCTCTCTCTTTCTCTCTCACACACACATAAACACAGTGTTAACGATAGAACTCGTTTCTAACTATGATTATCACTCTTTATCACTCTCTGTCACTCTCTTTATGTATTCTCTCTCTCTCTCTCTCTCTCTCTAACACCTGTGTTCTCTCGTTGCTGTTTTTGTACCGACTGTTCACATACCTTCCTCTCCCTCGCTATTCGTTCTCCAAGCCATAGCACACACAAATCACGCAGACCATACTACGCTACACTCGTTTCGTAACAAGAACCTTAATTCCTTTACACATGTTTTTCATAGACACGTGTCACGCTCATTCTTCCAAGTAAATATCGCTCACTTTCCTACCGCATCGTTACATCCATATTACCACACGTTTACGCGTTATCCCAAAGGTACACTTTTCGTTCACCCACGTCGATTCAATTACGCGGATCGATTCGAGGAAGAGTGCATTAAGTCGCAAAATTAATTACGAAGAACGATGACTCGGGAAGGTGGTTCGTTACCGCTACAACCATAAATAAACGACGCTGACATCTTGGACCTTAACCCTTTGCATTCTTCGATGTTCGTTTACCTCTCAAAATCTCTTCGATTAATTTACAAAACGGATAAAAAAAGGGAGTCTCGATAAAATGTATCACATCGGTGCAGAGTGCGTAATAAATATATTTTTCATTTATATTGAGTAGTTAGGTGGTTGTATAATGTCGAGTCTAACTCGACATTGGAATAAATGTAAGAAATATGATGTCGAGCTATACTCGACACACGAATGGTAAGGGTTAAGATACGTGTCCATTTGAGAGTAAAACTGTCGCGAGTTTACGCTCTCCAGAGAGTTCCTCACCAGTGGAAACTGCGTTTGAGCTACTTTTTCCTTTCGACCATCGTCCACTATGGAGAAAACAACGAGAAAAACGAGAAACGAAAAAGCACGAGATTCGAACATACTCTCAAACAGCACACGTCGATTCAATTAATCGAGTCACTTCGTACAAATGAATGCACATTAATTACCGGTCAAACTTAATAACCAGTTCAACCGGGCGTGTGAGGACACGCAACACTACGATACCGTTTCAAAGACTGCGCGTCGCAATAGTGTTCTCCAATAAACGTTAGCTCGAAGACTCTTAGTATTTTGCATATCGTTGAGAAACACGAACCTTTTCGAAACGAGTGCAGCGCACCCTAAATGCTTCGAAGCAGTATGGCCACGCGAAAATGTTGATCGAGATTGAAACGACGTTGCTTTCAGCGACGAATCGTCTTTTTGGGCTTGGATCCTATCGAACGAGTTGCCTATGAAAATCCAATCGTCCAGAGAATTAAACATCCAATAAAATTGCACGTGTGCAGTTATTTCGATGTTAGGGATTTTCGAACGTTATGCGTCTTTACGGACAATTCAAATTCTACAAAAGTGGACTCAAGAATGGATTCTCCAAGAGAACAACGATCCCAAACAACGAAGCCGAGTTTGTACCGAACGAAGAGCAAGGAAGTGCATCAGAGTGCAAGACTGACCGTCTCGATTCCCCGATGCAAATCGAGAATACACACAGCGTGAGTAGACAATACGTAAGATCTACGAGAAAGGGTACAATATGGATTTGAGACTATTTAAAGAATGTCTGACATTTTTGAGCATGTACTAATCTCGATGCTAATACTTGCAGTGACCTTGAAACTAAAGTACGTAGGACACATGTTTGTGTGACGTTTTTCACTTAATTTTAGCGTATGAATTCTACCCTCATCCCTCGAAGCGTGGGTATAAATTTGTGAATCACCTTTCATTATTATCGTAACGATCGTTCGCGAGGAAAATTAGTTCCCAAAATGTTTATTCGTTCGACTGGGCATTTCCCTTGCAGACGATAGTTGAAAGCCTCTTTGGGACCCTAACGGTTGGTTCCTTGTACAGCCTCCAAAATTTACAACTGCAGTTACACTCACAAGGGGATTTTAATAAAATTTGGCAGGCTTATAGGCCCACGTGTACAATAATCGCAGCTGGAATTATAGCTGTGGATGACTAATAGGACACGAAAGAAACAAGTTCTATATATTTGAAGAAAAAAACCGTTTAGTACTTGAGTGGTCTATGGTTTTCCAATAAGAGCGATCGAATCATCACATCCGCCATGTTTGTTATTGAATTGTCAGACACGTGTGACATTTGTATTCGATAATGCTTTACGAATCATCGAAGATCGATACTCAGTTGCTATGCTCGAATAGTCTAAGGTTTTCCAATAAAAACGATCAAACTTTGAATCACCGCATCCGATATGTTTGAGGGTTACTTTACGCGTTAAAACGATTAAGATCTATTATTGAAATTCATGTTCAATTCGAACAACGTCTCGTGTACACAATCGAGCAACAGAATTTACAATTCGTTATTTGGTGGAAAAATTCGATGCCATTGATTCGGATGTTGACCGATCCATTCTAACGTACATTGACTAGGTCAGTATAGTGCAACGAACGAAGAGAATATTTTTGTCGTAAGGGAAATTGTTACGAAGAATATAAATTCGACGATGTTTTCAAGAATTAGGTATTGTTCGGACGTTTTCGTCGTATTTGCCCTACCAAATGCAATCGCGACGTTCATATAAATGATATCGCACTTCTTGCACAATGTCATCGAATGTGCTTCAAAATAAAACAACGAGCACCGGATTATCTTTTGTGGTTTTCATTTTATTTCCATTCAAAGCTCTATCGTTCTTATTTGGAAATCCTATAGATCGTTCCAATCGATATTAACTGCGGTGTAGAGACAAACTTAGGAGACTGGTAATGTTTTGACACGAGATATTCGTGGTGTACTATATACTTATATTTTCATTGTTCCTACGACGAATTTCACCTAAACTAAAGTTTCATCGTTAGTCGAGACACTCTACTGTTCGAGTATACTCGATCGAGCAGTTCTTTTAACACTAAAACTACCAAAGGGGTCAATTTGATTTGTTTCGAACCTCTTTTGAAAATTTCTCAATTATTAACGGTGTCTTTGTTCACAATATTCATGAGCAATTATCAAAATAGACAATTAATGGTACTCGTCAATTAATTTGCCCTCTCCTTGTCTAACTTCGACGATACGTATCTGGTTTGATGTAAATAATAATACGTTCGTCGAAGTATCTAGTATCAAGGTTCTGGTGTTAAACTTGCATTTGTTTTTTTCGTCGTCGTCATCTGCAGCTATAATTCCGGTTACGATTGTTGTATACACAGATCTACGAGCTTACCAAATTTGATTAAAATCGGGGAGAATAGATATCGAAATACCCCTTGTCAGTGACGAGTGCGAAAATTGGGAAAACCCCGGAGCAATACAGAAACCTGTCAACGAGCTGAGAGAGTTCCAGTTCGAGGCAACGAGGTGGACATTCGTGAATCAAAACAGCAGAACGTTTATCGAAACTGAAACCGAAACCGATTACATTTTAAGACTACGAGTAATACAATAGGTTAGTCTCGTCGCAATGTTTGGACAAAAACGAGTTACGGTGGATAAAAACAAAAATATTCCTACACTATATTAAATTGTCTCAACTTACAATTCTGATTTTAATGAAAGTTTGAGCGTGTGTAAAGTATACTGGATCGCATACGATAATTTTTTTGTCAACGAAAAATCTTCTCCGGAAGATGAAATCAGAACTCGAAAATTCAAAATTTGTTCATCTTTTGAATACAATTTTTTGGAGGGTTGTTCACAATTGAACGATAGAGCAGTAACAACTGAACATTTTAGTATCTCGTATTACGAAGTTACAAAGAAAACGAAAGTCGTCAATTTTGTAATGGTGCAAAATGAAGCAAAACTTTTCATATGTAAAATGTCCAGCTCTTGGTGTTTTATTATTCTGTTAAATATTTAAGAAAAGACACCAAAACGTTGGAAACTTGACTTCTTAAAGAAATTTCCTATGGGAAAAAAATTCTCTATATATGCGCTATTATGCTCCACGTGCACACAAGATTTTATCAAAATTAGTCTTACAGGTAAAAAGAATTTCCTTATAAATAATACAGCCTACGAATACTTTTTGAAACCACTGTATGTTCAGTGTTTGACAACACTATACTATACTACGTGATAACGTGGATACACTATCTTTGCTATAAATTAACGCAATAGAGCCACACTGAGATCGAGGTACGCTCGCGAGAAATACTCGATATTACGGTATTTTGATTTATCGGAGTATAACGAACAACAATTTGACAATGTCTATGGTAAGCCGATTTGAACGTATCTATCAAAAGGGTGATTGTATCCGTTCGAACGGTAGAGGGTAACTAACTTTTTAATTTCGTGTACGGAATAAGGGAAAATCGTTGGGAATGGGAAATTACAGAAACTGAACGCATCTGGCGTTTCGAATATTTCACGGGTGTCGGTTCATGACACGGTGTGCGCCGAAATGAAGGACTCGCGCGTCATTTTCGACGAAATATTACAAGATATTTCAATGCACAGTTTTTCCTAACTATATCTAAAATTTTGTTTCGTTTTCTGTCACTTTGTACAGTGACAATATCAACCAATAAGGTTCTATCGAAGTGCGATTATTGCTAGTTGAAAACTGTAAGATTCTTCGGTTTGCCATCACCTTTGTGAATTTGTTTACAAATTTGAAAATGATTGGCGCGAGAAAACGTGTCGAAGCATCTATTAAAATGAATACAGATTGTATCAAACACGGAGAGGTAAGTATAATAATACAGAGAGGTAAGTATAATAATACTTCACTGTTGAAAATGTTTAAAAATTTCGAAATCAATGATATTTGGACCCATGTTTACTAAGTATTTCTCATTTGTTTTGGTAAGTACTACATGTTTCTAAAGTTTGTTCCCAACTTTCGGAGACACCTTGTTTGCACATCATACTATAAACACTTTAGTCTTCGAACAAACAGATAAGACTAAGGTTAAAGTGTCCTTATTGCAACTACTTAAAAGAAGTATTACCGGGAAAACATTTGGATTAGTTTTTGCTAAAATTGCGATAAGGAACCAAAGGATTCGAGCGAGGTTGTAGGCGTTTTTGGACACGTGCAACGTTTAAGGCTTGAAACAACTCTCGTATTGTCGACTTCGTATGGATATAGGGAATTCTGTTAGGCTACGAGAAGGAAACAATGGGAGAATACTACTTCTATTTACTGATTCGTTAACATAAATAATAACACACTACTTGTCACACACGTGCACACTTTCTTTCTCTCGATCTCCCAACTGCCTAATCATACCACTCGCTCGATCTCACTTATCCCATATACACTACTGCTAATTTAAATCTACAATCTAACCGATACCTAACCTTACAGTTACTCATCCTCCCATACAAACATTCACATCCTCGCTTAACCTCATATATCCCACATACACTACTGCCAACTTAAGTCTATAACCTAACCGATACCTAATCTTATAGTTATTTACCCTCCAATACAAACATTCACATCCTCGCTTAACCTCACATATCCCACATACACTATTGCCATCTTAAATCTACAATCTAATTGATACTTAACCTTATAGTTACTCATCCTCTCGTTCACATTCTCGCTCAACCTCATATATTCCATATACACTATTGCCAACTTAACTCTATAACCTAACCGATACCTAATCTTATAGTTATTTACCCTCCCATACAAACATTCACATCCTCGCTCAACCTCACATAACCCACATACACTATTGCCAACTTAAATCTATAATCTAATCGATACCTAACCTTACAGTTACTTATACTTCCATACAAACATTCACATCCTCCCTCAACCTCACATATCCCACATACACTACTGCCAACTTAACTCTATAACCTAACTGATACCTAATCTTATAGTTATTTACCCTCCCATACAAACATTCACATCCTCGCTCAACCTCACATAACCCACATACACTATTGCCAACTTAAATCTACAATCTAATCGATACCTAACCTTACAGTTACTTATACTTCCATACAAACATTTACATCCTCGCTCAACCTCACATAACCCACATATACTATTGCCAACTTAAATCTACAATCTAATCCATACCTAACCTTACAGTTGCTCATCCTCCCATACAAACATTCACATCCTCCCTCAACCTCACATATCCCACATACACTACTGCCAACTTAACTCTATAACCTAACTGATACCTAATCTTATAGTTATTTACCCTCCCATACAAACATTCACATCCTCGCTTAACCTCACATAACCCACATACACTATTGCCAACTTAAATCTACAATCTAATCGATACCTAATCTCACAGTTACTTATACTTCCATACAAACATTTACATCCTCGCTCAACCTCACATAACCCACATATACTATTGCCAACTTAAATCTACAATCTAATCCATACCTAACCTTACAGTTGCTCATCCTCCCATACAAACATTCACATCCTCCCTCAACCTCACATATCCCACATACACTACTGCCAACTTAACTCTATAACCTAACTGATACCTAATCTTATAGTTATTTACCCTCCCATACAAACATTCACATCCTCGCTTAACCTCACATATCCCACATACACTATTGCCATCTTAAATCTACAATCTAATTGATACTTAACCTTATAGTTACTCATCCTCTCATTCACATTCTCGCTCAACCTCATATATTCCATATACACTATTGCCAACTTAACTCTATAACCTAACCGATACCTAACCTTATAGTTATTCATCCTCCCATACAAACATTCACATCCTCGCTTAACCTCACATATCTCACATACACAATTGCCAATTTAAATCTACAATCTAATCGATACCTAACCTTACAGTTACTTATCCTTCCATACAAACATTCACATCCTCGCTCAACCTCACATAACCCACATACACTACTGCCAACTTAAATCTTCAATCTAATCGATACCTAACCTTACAGTTACTTATACTTCCATACAAACATTCACATCCTCCCTCAACCTCACATATCCCACATACACTACTGCCAACTTAACTCTATAACCTAACTGATACCTAATCTTATAGTTATTTACCCTCCCATACAAACATTCACATCCTCGCTCAACCTCACATAACCCACATACACTATTGCCAACTTAAATCTACAATCTAATCGATACCTAACCTTACAGTTACTTATACTTCCATACAAACATTTACATCCTCGCTCAACCTCACATAACCCACATATACTATTGCCAACTTAAATCTACAATCTAATCCATACCTAACCTTACAGTTGCTCATCCTCCCATACAAACATTCACATCCTCCCTCAACCTCACATATCCCACATACACTACTGCCAACTTAACTCTATAACCTAACTGATACCTAATCTTATAGTTATTTACCCTCCCATACAAACATTCACATCCTCGCTTAACCTCACATAACCCACATACACTATTGCCAACTTAAATCTGAAAGCTAACCGATACCTAACCTTACAGTTACTCATCCTTGCATTCAAACATTCACACTCTCGCCCATGATACATTCAACGAAAACAACCTCGCGAATGAAAGAGAGTGCGATTAGAAAGAATGAATATTTCATTTACTTCTCCTGAATCCAGTTCCAATATCGGTGAGATCGGTTTCGAAGAACGCGCGTACGCGAAGTCTCCCGAACGGGAACATCCAAAGTTCCGCACCTGTCCGCGAATAAAAATCACCGGATCGTTCCAGGGTCCAGGGTATCCGTGACCCCGGGAAAATACGATCGTCGAGCACCAAGAACAAGCTCTCGCCCTGCGGGACGAGCTTTCACCGTGCGAAATCCGGCATAGCGCATTTTAAGCAGCGTGTTCAATCTCTCTCGCGGCGAAATCCACGATCGGGGCGGGTAGGAGAGGATGATCAAATTCTCCGACAAATGGGGCGTCCAGGATTGGCCGATTCGTCGGGACGAACGCGCCTCGGGCCCGATAACATCGAACGACGCTTAATATCGTTTCCAGGGCGAAAGACAAAAGCGGCACCTGCCCCTTCCCACGGTCGTGCTCTGCGCGCATCTCCTACGGACGAAGGACGAGCGAAGGAACGTGGGTGGAGTAAAGTGGCGCGATCGGTCCTCCTAATTCAATCCCGTGGGATATCGGCAGCCCTTCGACGCGCTACCGGTGGCGAGGCGTGAATCAGCACGACCGTGAATTATCCAGCTCGTTTATCGAGGAAATTGTAACCCAGGAAAGACACGTCGGACGTGTCCCATTGTCTGACGACGGCCTCTTACGTCCACGGTTGCGTAACGCGGCTTGTTTGGATTCGAGGGAAGACCGTGCAAGGATATTACCGTTTGTTGAGGCGTGCATACGGTCCGCGAGTTCCTCGCTGTAATAAACTATGGGATTAGCACACGTAGCGAATCCCCGTACGGTACCACCGATCGAATCACGGTATTCAATCTGCTAAATTAGTCATTACGGTCGACGGTGACCGTAACCTGGCCTTTTTGGACAGAATACGAAACACGAGCGAGGCGATCCAGGACTGTTTCACGAGTTTTCAATTTTAGCGGTATCGCTTCCAGGAATTTCTGGTCGAACTTGGGAATGAACATTTCTATTCCGTTTTTCCCCTTTCTTCGATGCACAATTAACCCTATCGCTCACAATCACGTACATTTCCTCGACTCACCGATTAACCCATAGAAATGTACACCGAGTCCATGTAAGCAGCGAATATATGCGAAAAGTATTATTATTCAATCAACATTCATTCTACATTCTACATTCATTCAACACACATTCTGTCTACATTCAACATTCAGTCTTGAATATTTAGTTTTCAACATTCAGTCTTCAATATTCAGTTTTCAACATTCAGTCTTCAATATTCAGTTTTCAGTATTCAGTTTTCAGCATTGAGTCTTCCACAGTAAGTCTTTAACATTAAGTCTTCAACATACACTTTCCATTATTCAGTTTTCAGTTGTCAATTTTCAGTATTCAGTCTTCAACATTCAGTATTACAGGTTCAGTCTTTAACATTTAGTCTTTAACATTTAGTCTTACAGGTTCAGTCTTCAACATTCAGTCTTACAGGTTCAGTCTTCAACATTCAGTCTTATAGGTTCAGTCTTCAACATTTAGTCTTACACGTTCAGTCTTGAACATTACGTTTTCAAAATTATTAGTAAGATTAGATCTTACACATTCAGTCTTCAACATTAAGTCTTAAACACTCAGTCTCGAACAATAAGTCTTCAAGATTGAGTCTTCAACACTCAGTTTTGAATATTCACTCTTAAACGTTCAGTCTGCAACATTAAATCTTTAACATCCAGTCTTCAACTAATGTTGACGCGTTCTTGTTCTATACAAAAAGTTTACAGAAATGAATGTTAGCAGAATGTGTCTTAAACACGAAATGTTGAAAACTTAATCTTCTATACAAAAAGTTTACAGAAATGAATGTTAGCAGAATGTGTCTTAAACACGAAATGTTGAAAATTAAGTCTTCAACATTTCGTGTTTAAGACACATTAAGATTAATTCTTCAACATTTCGTGTTTAAGGCACATTAAGATTAAGTCTTCAACATTTCGTGTTTAAGACACATTCTGCTAACATTCATTTTTGTAAACTTTTTGTATACAACAAAAACGAGTCCATTTCGACAGTCAAGCGTGACCAATTACACACATGCGAACAATCTAATTTATCGTTTATAAAATTCCAACGTTTCCGATAACATTAATTTGTTCTTCGGGAAACAAAGTCGACGAGATGATCCAATTTTAAATTTCTCGTCGACTATGAGTCAACACTGTTCGTTCGGCTCAAGAAGTTCGAAGAACTTTCCGATTTCAACACCAAGCGACCTGTGGTACATGTGTCGTCATGGTCGCTCAATTTTCATGCACCAATTCGAACTGTGCCGCAATTTCACGGAAAAATTCTCATCCAATGTCGCGTATACGGTGATTATAGTATGCAACGAAACCAATTTCGACGAAACAACATCAGCGACTTGTGTCGTGTCTTTGAAAGCAATCGCGGTAGCTAAGTAACAGCCTTGTTACGTCGTAACAACGTAACATTCATAGAAATAATGAATCCCTCAACGAAAAAAAGGGCTATTTACTTTAATACCTAGAACAGTTCTATTTAGTTAAATTCTAAGAATCTTTAAACAACATCTTGAGAAAACACGTGACCGAAGTAACCAACAGGTGAAAAGGGTCACACCTGGCCATCCACGTGGTTAGAAAGCACTCGAGACTTAGACATTTCTCCTCCAAGATAAATACTAATTTGCCGAGTGGTGCGCCCTTTGATCGCCAAAATATTAGATAAAGTGTAACAAACTCTACCAAGTAACTGTACCAGTGTTCAGTGAAACACTTAGAACTTAGGCATTTCTGCTTGAAAATGGATACCAATCTACTGATTAGTGCGCCCTTTGATCACCAAGATACTGTATAAAACGTAACAGACTCTACTAAGTGACTGTATCAGTGTTTAGGGAAACACTTAGAACTTGGGCATTTCTGCTTGAAAATGAATACCAATCTACTGATTAGTGCGCCCTTTGATCACCAAGATACTGTATAAAACGTAACAGACTCTACTAAGTGACTGTATCAGTGTTTAGGGAAACACTTAGAACTTGGGCATTTCTGCTTGAAAATGAATACCAATCTACTGATTAGTGCGCCCTTTGATCACCAAGATACTGTATAAAACGTAACAGACTCTACCAAGTGACTGTATCAGTGTTCAGGGAAACACTTAGAACATAGGCATTTCTGCTTGAAAATGAATACCAATCTACTGATTAGTGCGCCCTTTGATCACCAAGATACTGTATAAAACGTAACAGACTCTACCAAGTGACTGTATCAGTGTTTAGGGAAACACTTAGAACATAGGCATTTCTGCTTGAAAATGAATACCAATCTACCGATTAGTGCGCCCTTTGATCACCAAGATACTGTATAAAACGTAACAGACTCTATCAAGTGACTGTATCAGTGTTTAGGGAAACACTTAGAACTTGGGCATTTCTGCTTGAAAATGAATACCAATCTACCGATTAGTGCGCCCTTTGATCACCAAGATACTGTATAAAACGTAACAGACTATACCAAGGAACTATACCAAGGAACTTGACCAACAACCACCCTATCGGAACGTACCTCTGTCAATGTTGTGCAATTTGAACCACAGTTGTTTCCACCTCCGTCTAAGTTAAATTAACGTCGAGTTACCATTATCGACAGGTAGCCAATTCGACGTCGAGTCACAATTGTTGATAGGGAGTGAAAACATCGCGTTACCACTACCGTTACGAAAACAGTGATCACCGCTCGAAGAAGGTTCATTCTGTAAGATCTCGGTGAAGGAATTGAACGGTTAGCATTGAAATTTTGTAGCGGCGAAGGGTTCGACGATGAAAACCATAACCACCCGGAGGGATCGGTAGCTAAACAAACACGATTCCCAACAGTGTCCAATCGAACAAAAGATGAAAACGCGTGTGCACGGGCGCACCCGTCGAGTCTACGGAGCGTAGAATTAGAAATTGGATCCGCCGCCGCCGCCGCGTATTCCCCCTTCGTTCATTAACCACGCCGTCCGGTTAATCCCGTAGCCTCGACATCGCGTGGAAGGAAGGGGGCCCCCCCCCGTAGTCACGAGACGCGGCAAGTGGAGCCCCTTATTGCCAGACTTGCATAGTCATGGAGTCCGAGGGGCAACCGGGCGACGAGGTGGCGGAAAATAGTTACAAAACAGACGCGATCGGGGGTAGCTGCGCGGGAAAAAGGCTTCAAGGGGGGGCCAGAACGACAGCGGGAGTGTGAAAATATTCTTCGGGGGGGCCCTGGTAATGTCTCGCCGAGAATCCGTGGGGAGCTCGAAAAAGATTAAGTATCCCTTGCTCGGGGTGCACGTGGATAGTTTCTCGTTAGATGCGTCACTCGTCGATATTAATATATGGATGTAGCTGCGTGTGTTGGATAATATATATCGAACAAAGGTTCTCGTTAGCAACCGAGGACGATTTATGTATCTTCACGGAAACGGAGGAGAGGTGTCATTGTACGGAATTTAATTGCCTTCGGCAGGGGAAAGGTGTTGTCGAGACTCGTCGCACCGAAACCGCTTATGGTATCGGATGATTTGTAGGTGAGTGCTCGGTGTTCAATATTCTTCGCTACGGGAAAATAGCACTGCGGTTTCGGGGAGCCTAAGTTACCGATCCAGACGACGGGAGCATTAGCAACGTGAAACACGACGACGAAACTGTACGGTGATATTTTTGCAACGATCGTGTAATGTTTTGTGTAAATTTACATCGCTGTTGTCGCATCGTACGATGGTATAATGAAAGTAATCTTTAAGAAGACTATTAGATTACTTAAAGATATTGAATTACTTTTAGTATTTACCTTTAGAAAATTTGATCTTTATGAAACGATAATGCAATATTTTGTACAAATCTACGTGACTGTTGTCGCATCGTGCGATGGTATAATAAAAGTAATCTTTAAGAAGACTATTAGATTACTTAAAGATATTGAATTACTTTTAGCATTTACCTCTACAAAATCTTACTCTTATGAAATGATAATGTAATATTTTTACAAATCTACATAGCTCCAGTCGCATCGTACAATAATATAATAGAAGTAGTCTTTAAGAAGACTATTAGATTACATAAAGATATTGAATTACTTTTAGCATTTACTTTTAGAAAATTTGATCTTTATGGAACGATAATGTAATATTTTGCACAAATCTACATGGGTGTAGATTTGTATAAAAGTAGTTTTTCAGAAGACAATTACTTTTAGCATTTACCTTTACAAAATCTTACTCTTATGAAATGATAATGTAATATTTTTACAAATTTATATGGCTGCTGTCGCATCGTACGATAATATAATAAAAGTAATCTTTAAGAAGAGTATTAGATTACTTAAAGATATTGAATTACTTTTAGCATTTACTTTTAGAAAATTTGATCTTTATGGAACGATAATGTAATATTTTGCACAAATCTACACGGGTGTAGATTTGTATAAAAGTAGTTTTTCAGAAGACAATTACTTTTAGCATTTACCTTTACAAAATCTTACTCTTATGAAACGATAATGTAATATTTTTACAAACCTACATGACTTGTCGCATCGTGCGACGGAATGATAAAAGTAATCTTTAAGAGACAATTACTTTTACCTTGATAAAATCTTATAGAATGTTTATCAGAGCTCTGCACACTTTTGGAGTAATTCGTGAAACAGGTACGGAGATCCACAAACGAAGAACAACTGTTACCAGTAGCTAAGTATCTTAACGTCGATAATAACTTCATATGTATTCAAAAGCTTCTCTACTCGTTCGTGTAAACGTTTTAAATAAATCTCCATCGTCGGCGATAAATTTATCGAAAAATTCTTCCCGAGATCCTCGAAGTCCGACAAATAACCTTCTCTTCCATCTTGGTTTTTTCTCTTTCTCTATCTATTACTCGAGGCTTGTCGCGTCTCTAGAGGAAGTCAATGAGAAATGTTTTCTGATTTTTCATGTCGAGAAATTAATTTCCAGTGAATATTAAAATAAATCAGTCTAATTTAAATGTGATTAATTTTAACATCGCCTTTGAAGTAACTAAATTTGAATGTTATTGATCAAGTCAAATCCCTTTGATCGAGGATCTGCTACGTTTATATAGTATTTTGGTAACTAAAAAGTGCACCAATCGGGAGATTAGCAATTGTCTCCAGAGAAAATGCCCAAGCTCTCGGTTTTTCAGGATAGCTAGGTATGATAAGTTTCAAACAGCACTCTAGAGTAACGAAAATGATTTAAGGTATTACTTGTTACGATTTACCAAATATACACACATGTTTCTTATTTTCAATATTCTCATAGATAATTCTTAAAGACACGCTGCAAGTTTTTTCTCGGTTTTTCAGGACAGCTAGGTATGATAAGTTTCAAACAGCACTCTAGAGTAACGAAAATGATTTAAGGTATTACTTGTTACGATTTACCAAATATACACACATGTTTCTTATTTTCAATATTCTCATAGATAATTCTTAAAGACACGCTGCAAGTTTTTTCTCGGTTTTTCAGGACAGCTAGGTATGATAAGTTTCAAACAGCACTCTAAAGTAACGAAAATGATTTAAGGTATTACTTGTTACGATTTACCTGGTATGCACACATGTTTCTTATTTTCAATATTCTCATAGATAATTCTTAAAGACGGTATTACTTGTACTCTTACTACTTTTAAACTCACTACTCTTTAAATTACTTACTACTCTTAAAGAAGGTCATTTATTTCGGTAAACCGAAACGTAGGACCCGGTAGACTTGGACAACGTCTAAAAAATGTATACTTATCCCTTAATCGTTATTACCCGAGTCGAACGTCGAAACGGCGCATCTGTCGTACAGTCCACGGTAACTTTAAATCCCGCGTATTATTCGAACTCTAATTTCGTTTCGCGGTCCAGCGAGCATTCGACGCGAGGGTAATCACGAAATGACTAGTGGCGCGAAGATACTGCGTTCTCCGTCAGCGGATCGGGTTTTCGGGATGGGTGGAACGAAGGGAGGGGGTTGGCTTTAATGTTTTTAATCTAATTCCCCGCGTGCGAGTCCGGTACGGAACTCCTCCCCCGGGGATCAGGTCCGGCACGCTGGGGAATTTTGCATTGTGCAACCATCGGGGGTGCGGATCTCCCTTTCGAGGAATGCCTCGTACGAATCCGCGTGGCGATCGATCGCTCACCCCATCTCCAATTTCGTTTCTCAAACTCCGAATTACGAATATTTTTTCATCGCGTCATATTCGTTCTGTTCCTTGTTCGCGTAGGGTTGGTCTCTCTGCACACGCTCCGGGTCGAGTTTCGTGCTATTCGATTACAGATAAGATATGGATGCTTTATCGTCCGATAGCGGATCTCGAAAGTAATGAATTTTTTTTGCACCCTTGGAAACACGTTTAACGATCGTTATTCCCCGTACGGTTTTCGCTCGCAACCCTTTAAATTCGTTCGCGTTGTTTTAATCGTTGCCTTTTCGAGAATGTTTGCGTTGATGTTAGACGAAGTAACGGTTGCTGTATTGCGACTCGACGAATGGTGTTTTCCGATTTCGCTTCGTTTTTACGTCGAGGAATTAATCTCGAGTGAATATCAAAATAAACCGCTCGAGGATGAATACGATTGATTTTAATAGAAATGTTTCAAGCGACAGAGGTTTGAATCTTGTCAAATTTATAGCGGTACGTCTCGTTACGGTGGTTGTTGGTCAAGTCGAATCTCTTTCATCGAGTTTGTTACGCTTCGTGTAGTATTTCGGTGACCAAGGGTGCACCAATCAGCAGATTTGTATTTTTTTTCAAAGAGGAATGCCTAACTTCTGGATGTTTTCCAAGTACGTGGATAGAGAGGACCTTTTCACCTGTTGGTCACTTTTATTACGTTTTCTTAAGGAATTGTTTGAAGGTTCTTAGAATGTAACTAAATAGAACTATTGTAGGTATTGAAGTAAATTACTCTTTTTTTACTCTATTCTTATGGATTTCTGTATTGTTACATCGTAACAACCTGCTAAGGATTGGTGTCGGTTTCAAAACAATATCGATTACCGAGTTTGGTATTCTACTTGTACAAGATGTACAAGGCTTGTAGTATTATTCTTCGAGAGCAATAAAAAATATCTAATCGACATAGGTCCTACCATCGATCGTTCCCGTGTAAAATTAACTTTTCTTATTTTCGAACATTCGATATCGTAAGTGGATCTCTTCGCAGCAAATCAAATGTAAATAAAGGAATTGGTTTGGAAATATTGATTCAAGGACGTCGATACGGGACCACAAATATCGATAAGAATTACTTCGTACATGCAACGTAAACCAAATCGATTATAAATATAATATAGTAAGTTAGAAGTAAAATGCATCGAGCATCCACTACGATAAAAGTAAACTGCATCGTGTATGTACTACGATGCATTCGTATCATCGATAAAGTATGCAATCTTTGTCGATATTGGTGATCACGAGTGGACAATCTTCAATTATTGTACTCGTAACCAATGTTTGTTTATATTCGTGGTATCGTGATGAAATTCACAGTATCAAAATGTTCGTAAGTAACGAAAGTTAATTTTAGAACGAATAGATCGATCACAGTAACTAAACAAGTATAAACTACTTCGTGGTTAAATTTTGAAAAAGCAAGTAAAGCTACTAAACAACTTCGCGCTTAAATTTTGAAAAAGCAACTAAATAACCTTATGGTTAAATTTGGAAAAAGCAACCAACCAACTTTGTGGTTAAGTTTTGAAAAGCAACTGCACAACTTCGTGGTTAAATTTTGAAAAAGCAACCAAAGCTACTAAACAACTTCGCGCTTAAATTTTGAAAATGCAACTAAATAACCTTATGGTTAAATTTGGAAAAAGCAACCAAACAACTTTGTGGTTAAGTTTTGAAAAGCAACTGAACAACTTCGTGGTTAAATTTTGAAAAAGCAACTAAAGCTACTAAACAACTTCGTGGTTAAATTAAAAAAAAGTAACTGCACAACTTCGTGCTTAAATTTTGAAAATGCAACTAAAGCTACTAAACAACTTTGCGCTTAAATTTTGAAAAAGCAACTAAATAACCTTATGGTTAAATTTGGAAAAAGCAACTAAACAACTTTGTAGTTAAATTTGGAAAAGCAACTGAACAACTTCGTGGTTAAATTTTGAAAAAGCAACTAAAGCTACTAAACAACTTCGTGGTTAAATTAAAAAAAAGTAACTGCACAACTTCGTGCTTAAATTTTGAAAATGCAACTAAACAATCTTATAGTTAAATTTGGCAAAAGCAACTAAACAACTTTGTAGTTAAATTTGGAAAAAGCAACCAACCAACTTTGTGGTTAAGTTTTGAAAAGCAACTGAACAACTTCGTGGTTAAATTTTGAAAAAGCAACCAAAGCTACTAAACAACTTCGTGGTTAAATTTAAAAAAAAGTAACTGCACAACTTCGTGCTTAAATTTTGAAAATGCAACTAAACAATCTTATGGTTAAATTTGGAAAAAGCAACTAAACAACTTTATGCTTAAGTTTTGAAAAGCAACTGAACAACTTCGTGGTTAAATTTTGAAAAAGCAACCAAACCTACTAAACAACTTCGTGGTTAAATTTAAAAAAAATGACTGCACAACTTCGTGCTTAAATTTTGAAAATGCAACTAAACAATCTTATAGTTAAATTTGGAAAAAGCAACCAACCAACTTTGTGGTTAAATTTTGAAAAGGCAACTAAATCGACACGAACCTTGCGAAAGAGTAACTAAAATTTCGTAGAAAAATCAAATTTCGCTAGAACGGTGCCCCGAAAGATGTAATATCGGTAGGGAAATATTCCTGTCGCGAAAAAGGGACACCTGCCGAATCTTCGTTTCTAACGAAAAATCATTATCCACGGTTAGGGTGACATTTCAAAGAAATCAACGCCCTATTCAAAGCGACGTTTCCGTCCCGGTCGCGAGACTGGGCTTCCCATGAATCGTTCATCGATCGAGAACAGGGCCTACTTTTTGGCCACTCAATTTTCGCTAATCGCCGATATCGACTAATGAACACACGGAGTATAACTCGCTCGAACTTCCGGCCATTAGACCGAACCGTTTCCGCGGTGTCGAAGGGCAGTGAACATTGAATTCGCCGCACCGATAGCGACCCCCTGTTCAGAACGAGGGGGCAGCGGGGATGGGTGCTCGGGGATGGCCGACGCGAGGGCGTCGAGACGTTCGCATGGACATAATCGGTTGGGCCTGGCGAAGGTTTTATCGGCGATACAGCGCCGGCCCGATAAATCGCCGGTTAGAACTTTGCTCGCAATTAGTATGGTAATGCGACCGGGCAGCGTAGAGGGTTGAAACCAGGAGACGAAGAGAGGGGACCTCGATAGTACGTTGATTCTATCGGCGATTAGAAATTGAATCCTTGGGAAATACGGCTAATGGAGAACCGTGAGAGAAAAGTAACGTTCGCAATGGATATGAATTTTATTACGCCCGAATCGGTTGCTCCAAAATTTTGGGTGAATCGAGTTCGAGAGCGTTGCTTATTATGGGTATGTATTTCGCATTCCCTGAGTCGAACCTGTCGAGACACAGAAAATTCAAATTTGTTATCAACGGGATTTTATTACGCTCGAATCGGTTGCTCCAAAATTTTTGGTGAATCGAGTTCGAGAACGTTGCTTATTATGGGTATGAATTTTGCATTCCCTGAGTCGAACCTGTCAAGACACAGAAAATTCAAATTTGTTATCAACGGGATTTTATTACGCTCGAATCGGTTGCTCCAAAATTTTGGGTGAATCGAGTTCGAGAACGTTGCTTATTAAGAATATGAATTTTGCATTTCCTGAGTCGAACCTGTCGAGACACAGAAAATAAAAATTTGTTATTAACGGGTCGGTGAGGTTCTCTCGATAAAAATTAGCTCAGTCGTATATTTGTTGGAATTGTTTTCAATTATATGTATTTTTCAAAAAGAAAGAAAAATCGGTTGTCCCAATATTTAGAATGGAACAAGTTTGAGAGCATTGCTAACTATCGGTATGAATTTTGCATTCCTTGAGTCGAACTTTTTGTGACATAGAAGTACACAGAAAATGAAAATTTGTTATTAATGGACCAGTGAGGTCCTCTCGATAAAAATGAGCCCAGTCGTAAATTTGTTGGAATTGTTTTCAATTGTATGTATTTCAAAGAGAAAGAAAAATCGGTTCCAGTTATAAGCGGAATACGATTTCATCGATAAGCAGAATAGGTATACCGTCGAGTAATTTTTGCAGGATCGCTAACCTTACGAAGGTTGAGTGAAACATCTGACCCTACACGATTCCCAGTTCCTCCTGAGATTGATTTTTCTTTTTTAATTGTACTTTCTCGAAGATACAATGGAAAAAATACAATGGAGTAAGTTTCAATTTTACAGCAGCGCGCAGTGGTCCAGAAAGCGGTATTTCGTGGTTAAAATTCTAAACATCTTAATATGAATCTTTTTTAACTAAAGTTTATAACAAAATTCAATTATTTACTTTATTCAACGTATTTATAATTATACGCAAAAAAACACACACGCAAACGGAGTTGTTTAACGTCATTTTTATTAGTAAACTGTAACATTGAAATATATAAATTTATAATTGTTTTAAGTAATCCGTATCTAACTTCGTGACGTCAAAATGCTCAAGTATGAGTAATCTATCTTCATTATCTGGGCTTGGCTCTATGGATGGAAGACATAATAATGCTAAAACCTTTGAAAGCAATTTAATTTGTTTGACTTTTATTTTAGTAGTCTGCTCTTTAAACTAATAGATGGTATAATTGGATCGGAGCTATCCACGACTCTGTTAAATATATCTTCAAGATTATTCTGTCGGGTATTTTTCCGAGCGTGAAACTCTCTAGCGTGTTTATAAAATCTATTTTTAGATTCCGCTGCATTTTCTCTTAGATATCTCAGGGGCAAAATAATGAATAAACAGCTCAAACAATTTGTTTCCCTTGTATTAAAACTTTGCGAAATATTCGTAACATTGGATATCATGAATATTTTTGTTCGAATATACGACCGGTTCTAAAACAAAATCTTTCAAATTCTTTCATATTTATTGGGAATTCGTACAAAATTGTTATCAAAATTCGATCTCGTAACCACTATACAAACGGCTATGCGGCGATACGTGTTCAGATTTCGAATACCTTGGGCGTCCATTCGTTCGAATACACGCAGAATTAAAACATTGCAGGAAGTAGGACTTCAAATTCATGTTTTGTATATTTAACACTTATAAAAACCTTCGTACGAAAGAAGTCGTGATACTTATAAAATTGTTATTATAACTTTGCGTAAGCATTAAAACGTGCTTATGCCACGATTAAATAACCAAAACATAGATAATTGCATGCACAAAGCTATATACCGCACACTTGAATTTTGATACTCCATAACCAGAATAATTAAAACAATTAACTTTACGTTCAACTTCGTGATTTTCTGTTCGAGACACTGTCTTCGAATACAGGATTCTTCGAGAGAAATAATATTTTCAATTTCGAAACTTTCAAGAATTTTTACTTCGTGGATAAGTAATTGATTAAAAACAATTTTTTAAAAATTGAAAAATTGAATTTTGACCACGAAATTTATTTTTTTGCGTCACTGTGAAATGGTCGACCCGCACACACCCGATACCGTACACTTGAATTTTGATACTCCATAACCAGAATAATTAAAACAATTAACTTTACGTTCAACTTCGTGATTTTCTGTTCGAGACACTGTCTTCGAATACAGGATTCTTCGAGAGAAATAATATTTTCAATTTCGAAACTTTCAAGAA
Source organism: Ptiloglossa arizonensis (assembly GCF_051014685.1). NCBI lineage: Eukaryota > Metazoa > Arthropoda > Insecta > Hymenoptera > Colletidae > Ptiloglossa > Ptiloglossa arizonensis. The sequence continues at coordinate 7,299,349 of NC_135048.1, read as the reverse complement.
TTTTTACTTCGTGGATAAGTAATTGATTAAAAACAATTTTTTATAAATTGAAAAATTGAATTTTGACCACGAAATTTATTTTTTTGCGTCACTGTGAAATGGTCGACCCGCACACACCCGATACCGTACACTTGAATTTTGATACTCCATAACCAGAATAATTAAAACAATTAACTTTACGTTCAACTTCGTGATTTTCTGTTCGAGACACTGTCTTCGAATACAGGATTCTTCGAGAGAAATAATATTTTCAATTTCGAAACTTTCAAGAATTTTTACTTCGTGGATAAGTAATTGATTAAAAACAATTTTTTATAAATTGAAAAATTGAATTTTGACCACGAAATTTATTTTTTTGCGTCACTGTGAAATGGTCGACCCGCACACACCCGATACCGTACACTTGAATTTTGATACTCCATAACCAGAATAATTAAAACAATTAACTTTACGTTCAACTTCGTGATTTTCTGTTCGAGACACTGTCTTCGAATACAGGATTCTTCGAGAGAAATAATATTTTCAATTTCGAAACTTTCAAGAATTTTTACTTCGTGGATAAGTAATTGATTAAAAACAATTTTTTATAAATTGAAAAATTGAATTTTGACCACGAAATTTATTTTTTTGCGTCACTGTGAAATGGTCGACACACTGATCCGTGTAATGCGAGACCAGCCCGCTGTTATTTTATCTCGCTTCTGCTCGGTGCGTTCTATTTGTTTATCTCGTTGGACTATACATGTAAGTCGCGATTTCAGGTTTAGATAAACATCGCTACTTACCCCGCTTTCGAGCTGACTAGCAGAGTTTATCGCTCGAAAGTGGAATTAACGATGCAGGATTCTGTAATCCGAGAATTTTATTTCTCTTCGGTTTTAATCGTTGTTTATCACGAGAGAAAAACAAAGAAAATGTTTGTAATTTCGATCAGATTTACCGCTTGACTTCCGTAGATTCCGATTCACTCTATTTTTGAGCGATTCGTCTCGATCCTGAAGCCTCGAACGAGACTCGAGGATTAATTGCATCGTGTCGTTCATTAGCGATAATTCAGTAGATACAGCCGTCTGTCCGGTCGCATAATTGATTGTTTAGAGAGGTGCATATGTAATCGTGCGCTTCGCTACCGATCGTATTAACCGTAACGCACAATAATCTAACGTATTAGCCAGAGATGGACCGATGGACAATAGCGTGAAACCATAAAGCGATGAAAAAGGATGTAGACGAACACGTTGCTATAAAATAACGAAAGAATATATCAAAATAAAAAAGAGTATATCACTGCAAATGATATCTCGTCCGACGAATGAATCATCGACCGATCGAAATGAATAAAGAAATAAAAATCATAGAACATTTACCAAAAAAGGTGATAGAAGTGATAGAATTTAACAGAGAATGATCTTTTCTTATATTTCGTACCATTATTAGAAAATAATCAGATTTCGTTTATAAATACAAGTATAAGTTTTATCGTGTACCGGACTAAGTATTTCATTTTCCATTATTTTAAACGCTCGAACTGAAAATTCGTTCTCTTTAGATTTGCCCAATATCGAACATATTTACGTAAATATATGCAAGAATGAAGTTAAATAATTTAAATCGTTCGAATCGTACAACGAAAACATCAAAACGGAGCAAGTGGTCGAAATTGAATTTTTCAATTGTCAAATTAATACAAAATTTTTATCTGTCGCGTGATAATTCTTTCGAGCTTCGAAATTCGAAATATTCTTTCTTTCGAGTAACTGTGTAATCGTTGATAGTGTTTTAAAAACGAAATTATGAAGTTAGAGGTGAAATGAATTGTTTCGATACGTCAGATACGACTTTCCAGCGAGGATGTACGGTATACGGTTATAGCGCCGATAAAATTGCAACCGAGCCGGGGCACTAAAATTTTCAGAACACTGGACCAAAACCGAGCGATCCCTAACAGCCACCAGTTACCTGTTCTCGCGCGAGAGCACACCTTTGTCCGCGCGTGTCCATCGCGATGGGTCTTTTTCATCAGTGTCGTTAACCGAACGCGTGCACAGCGGCGCGTGCTGTTTTACGACGGGCGCGTAACGAGTGCGACCATTCGGCTATCGAAAACTCGAAATTGGCCGGCTGCCGTAAATCACGGGCCACCCTGCGCGAGTTTGCGGCCTAATCAGTTTAAGTGATTTCGAAAGGCGCTGCACCGACAACACTCGCGCGCTCCGCCACGGTGGTCTGTGACCGCGTGGGTGGACAACGCGTGCACCGAGTTACGCACCGGTGTTTTTAGCGCGTGCTCTATACAGAGAACATCCACTTCGTTACCTCGATCCTTTTCGAAGACTGTCCCCGCTGACAAGGAGAACGCGAGGTCTTCGAGTCACAGATTTCGTTCAAATTTTACGGAACGGTGGACGTGGTGCTCCTATTGCCGAAGATGTATGATCACGTAGGCCATTAATCGGTCATTTTGTAGACGTTGACCGATTTAGTTCAAATTTTGAAGGATGGTAGATTTGGCGCCAAAGTTTGAACAATGGTAGATTTACCTCTGTCGATGAAGGTGTACGATTGCGTAGGCCATTACTCAATTTTACAGTAATTTTGTGAAAATTAGGTCATTGCTCAATTTTACAGTAATTTTTATAAAAATTAATAATAAATTTTAGATGTTAACCGATTTCGTTCAAATTTTACGGAACGGTGGACGTGGTGCTCCTATTGCCGAAGATATACGATCACGTAGGCCATTAATCGGTCATTTTGTAGACGTTGACCGATTTAGTTCAAATTTTGAAGGATGGTAGATTTGGCGCTAAATTTTGAACAATGGTAGATTTACCTCTGTCGATGAAGGTGTACGATTGCGTAGGCCATTACTCAATTTTACAGTAATTTTGTGAAAATTAGGCCATTACTCAATTTTACAGTAATTTTTATAAAAATTAATAATAAATTTTAGATGTTAACCGATTTCGTTCAAATTTTACGGAATGGTGGACGTGGTGCTCCTATTGCCGAAGATATATGATCACGTACGCCATTAATCGGTCATTTTGTAGACGTTGACCCATTTAGTTCAAATTTTGAAGGATGGTAGATTTGGCGCCAAAGTTTGAACAATGGTAGATTTACCTCTGTCGATGAAGGTATACGATTGCGTAGGCCATTACTCAATTTTACAGTAATTTTGTGAAAATTAGGTCATTGCTCAATTTTACAGTAATTTTTATAAAAATTAATAATAAATTTTAGATGTTAACCGATTTCGTTCAAATTTTACGGAATGGTGGACGTGGTGCTCCTATTGCCGAAGATATATGATCACGTACGCCATTAATCGGTCATTTTGTAGACGTTGACCCATTTAGTTCAAATTTTGAAGGATGGTAGATTTGGCGCCAAAGTTTGAACAATGGTAGATTTACCTCTGTCGATGAAGGTATACGATTGCGTAGGCCATTACTCAATTTTACAGTAATTTTGTGAAAATTAGGTCATTGCTCAATTTTACAGTAATTTTTATAAAAATTAATAATAAATTTTAGATGTTGACCGATTTAGTTCAAATTTTGAAGGATGGTACATTTGGCGCCAAATTTTGAACAATGGTAGATTTACCTCTGTCGATGAAGGTGTACGATTGCGTAGGCCATTACTCAATTTTACAGTAATTTTGTGAAAATTAGGCCATTGCTCAATTTTACAGTAATTTTTATAAAAATTAATAATAAATTTTAGATGTTGACCGATTTAGTTCAAATTTTGAAGGATGGTACATTTGGCGCCAAATTTTGAAGAATGGTAGATTTACCTCTGTCGATGAAGATATATGATTATGTGGGCTACTACTCGATAATTTTTTAGATACTTGCAATTGAAGATTTACCAATTATTAAAAATACTTCTATTCGAAGTAATTGCCATGTAACAGATTACGCAATACCTTTCTTTCAATTCCACTATATTTTATAAAAAAAACAAATGAATACAATTGTACCAGTCGAGGCATACCATTTTTTGTCAACGTTACTTTTACAACTATGTTGATATCGTAATAAATTCGAGTTAGAACTTTCCAACAATCGAGTTAGAAAAATATAGGATTTTAAAGTACGTTGTACGCCACAGCGGCCCCAAACATCTGAAAACTTTTTAATTATATTAAAATAGGAATAACCGGTCCGGCAAACTCTAGGGGCGGCATGATCGATGGTGAAATTTTAAGCTCGATATTCCAAGAAAATACAGAGCGATTGGCTCGGACATAAGGGCGGAGAAACATAGTAAAGGAACGAGAGAGTATACTCACTCGTATACCTTATCAGTTTTCCAGTTCTACCACCAATGGAATCCCGATATTTTCAAGCAAGATCGCAAAAAGAGAAACGAACTTTTATTTCAATCCGACGCTTACGTCACCTTAATAGCCCGACGCGGTATCGGATTAATCCAATAGTAAAATTTGCTGCCGAAGAAACAAACGAGAAACAACTCGCCGCGATTGCGAAACTGGTTTCAGTCACCGATGCTGATTTATTGGCCGAACGCTGAGGAGCAGGAAAAGGTTCTCTGATAAACGAGCAACGAAGAACACGCTGTCGGACCTCGAACTCTTCGATCTATCTCCCCGGGCTCGCTAGGTGTCGCCATTAACTTTAATATCGGCCTCATTACACCGGCTGGCCGATATTAAAACGCCAAAGCCCGAGCGGGGCATGATTAATCGGCGTAATTGCGTTTACTCAATTCCGTGATCAATCCGATCGTCCGGGAAACGCAGCTTTAATATTCATTCCGGATCGCGTAATTGCAACAGATCCGATGGAACGGTTTCTCCGCTCGTTCCTTCTGTCCCGAAGGCGAACCGGGTAATCGTAATCCGTACGAATCGAAGCGATCGCGAATATTGCAGGCGTGTTCGTGCCATAAATACAAAGATCACAAGTGTAATTGTTCGATCGCGTCGATATTTTTCAATTACATCGAGCGTTTCTAGGTCAGACGATCGTAAATCGTCAAGTTTGACGTTTGCGCAGCACTACGAGGCGATCACGAAGAGACGTACCATAAATTGCGTATCGGTGTCCCGTATCGGTGAATTCGAATCTCGTTGGAGATAATCGACAACCTTGAAAGTGCGATACTGGTTGGCACGGATCGCGATATATTTAGATGCGAGAGCGAATGATGTTTGCACGGAAGGATGACTGTGGCGAGTACGTATGGAATTATTGCGCGAGCGAGTTTAGCTTTAAGTTTACGTTACGATAATGTGTGTAGGTGTGGTTTAGGTGTTTTGTATACGGTATGGCTGAAGAGAGAGAGAAATGTGCGTGACGTCACTTGCCATAGAGCGTTAAGAGAGAGAGCGTATAATAGGTTGTTTAATAAGTTTCATCGAACAACAAAACTTATTGAACAACCTAGTATGTATTATATTGGGTTAGGTCTGTGGTAAGTACGTATGGAATTATTGTGCGAGCGAGTTTAGCTTTAAGTTTACGTTACGATAATGTGTGTAGGTGTGGTTTAGGTGTTTTGTATACGGTATGGCTGAAGAGAGAGAGAAATGTGCGTGACGTCACTTGCCATAGAGCGTTAAGAGAGAGAGCGTATAATAGGTTGTTTAATAAGTTTCATGGAACAATAAAACTTATTGAACAACCTAGTATCTATTATATTGGGTTGTTCGGAAAGTCGTTTCGTTTTTTCTTGGTGAAAATGAAACACGATTTTTTTTAAGTGTCTAAACATTTTATCAAATTACACATTCTCCATTTTGGAAAACGAAATGACTTTCCGAACGACAAAATAGAATTAGACGAGAGTGTCCGCAGTGGAAGCGTGCGCGAGAGAAGTAGACTATTGTGTTATCGTAGAATCTAATATTTCTATTCACGAATTATACTTTTTACCTTATTTATCAACGTGGTTCATTATTATCCACTCTCGCAGGAAACATCCCACCCTTCTCCCGTGATCGATTTTTCTCCCAGAATTTCAAACAACCCCGATTTATTTAGCACACGAAGCATTTCCCGAGACGCATCCAGATTAATTTAGAACACTCTGTAAGCGCAAGTAAATTAGATCGTTCTCAAGCTCAATAATTTCGACGCGGTAAACCACGAAAATCCGGTATTCCCTGGTCCAATTAGTCCTATATTATTTTATGCAGAGCACGTTTAATTCTACGACTTAATTCTACGACTAAACTCGACTTTAGACAGGAAGGAGGTTAACGCATGCCTGCGCCGCAGGTTCAAGTTCTTTGGGCTAATTGGACAGGTCGGGAAGAATAACGTCGCGTTCGCAAAGAAAAAAAACAAGAAGAAAATGTTTGTTTCATTGCGTCGTATGTTGCACAATATACCGTCGGGACGTTTTACTTCGCTAGTTATTAAAACGAAACGAAGCTTTTCTCTTTTTATCGTTGCATTGTCTCAATTAAAAAGGGTAAACGCGATGGTAGAATGCAGATGATAGAGAAGAAAAAAAAAACAATAATACCGGCTTGTGTATGTTTGTAAACAACCCGAAGATAATAATAATAATATAAAAATAAAAAAAAATAATATATAGATGATAGAGAATAAAAAAAACTACAATACTGGCTATAAACCTCTATCATCTATAAAACTATATAGATGATAGAGAAGAAAAAAAAACAATAATACTGGCTTGTGTATGTTTGTAAACAACCCGAAGATAATAATAATAATATAAAAATAAAAAAAAATAATATATATGTGATAGAGAATAAAAAAAACTATAATACTGGCTATAAATCTCTATCATCTATAAAACTATATAGATGATAGAGAATAAAAAAAACTATTTATAATACTGGCTATAAATCTCTATCATCTATAAAACTATATAGATGATAGAGAAGAAAAAGAAAACAATAATACTGGCTTGTGTATATTTGTAAACAGCCCGAAGATAATATATATATATAGATGATGATAATAATAATGTAACTGAATATCGTTTAAAGTATTTGGAATATTATTGTCTTTTGAAGAAAGTAGATCCGGCTAGAATCTGGGTCGTTGCTTTTGGAATAACCTAATGAACTTTCGCGTATAATGACGCTATGAATATTCTAGCTTTAACACTTGCACAAATTTGCATCGATGAAACGAAAATCGCGTATACGCGATACTGACCGTTGAAATCACATATACGTGACAACGGCCGACAACTGATGAGCCGGTGGAGTCACGTGCGAGTAACAATGGCCGTGCACTTAACAACCGCAAATACCATAGCGGTGGAATACTGTTGCAAATCGAAACGATACAACCATCGTTAAAAGAAATCCTCGGTTCTGGAATTACTCTATAACAGAATATTTCCTAGCCGTGGAAAATTAATTTTCGTCACGAATTAACTCGTCCAATTTACATCGAACGTTTCGAGAAGCCCTTTGTAAGACAATCCAACGCTTTGTAGGTTAGGAACACCGAGAATACGCTAACTTTACGATAACCTAACTTTGATGCGTCTTTCCATTCGTTTGGACACGAACACGAACTCGTGTTTCTAACTTTCTAACTTATACCACCTCATGGATTATCGTACCAAATTATTACGTACACTCGTTGCATCAGATATGTATATCAACTGCCGCGTTTCCTGCATTAAAATCCACCACAACGTAATCTTCCTACTAAAAGAGTATCATTATCGAGTAACTCATATCCGAAATCGAAACTCGTTCGCTAGTCGTCTATGTACGATCTGTGCCCTTTATCGAATACATCTTTGCAAAGAGACGTTACAAAATTAGTCTCGTATTTTCTTTCTCGCCATTTTGCACGAATCTCTGACGGTAAGTGTATTCGTGAAATCGGATATCGCAAGCTGAACGAGAAGAAAGGACAAAATAGATCGAGCACTTGACGCATTAGCCACGAAAAACCGGAGCGTCGAGGAATCGTCCGTTCAAAATTGTATTCAGTGGACGTGACCGAACCCGAAGAACGATTTTCACGATACGTCCGGTCGAGTATGGTCGCGATCGTCGTTGAACACCGCTTCACGGGACATTTGGCCCCGGTCGTCTTCATTTTCCACTCGGCACGCGGGATTAATGCCCGGCTTAAATGTTTGCCGGGCGCGCGAGAACGCGCGCAGCAGCGTGTCAAGTGATGGAATTAATCGTAGATGGATCCCTCGAGGGTGGTGCATGATTCACCGAGAACCGCATCGCGCCACACCCCGCCGCAAAATGGTGTGCACGCTGCACACGATTATGCGACAGCGGGGTGCACCCGCGGACGGTCCGCGTACGCGCATATCCGTGTGCACACGGTCGCGCGCGGTGCAGGGGTTGAGCCGAAGGGACAAGTTGAAGATAGGTGGGGCAAGAGTTGTTCGAATGCGTACAGTGGCTCTAAAAAGCATTCGTAGGCTAGTAGGTACGCTCGATAAGTTTTATCGTTCGAGAAGAAATTTTGGTATTGGATTCGTCGTTTTATTTTTCGAAGATAAAGTAGTTTCATCAAACTGATGAATGTTTGGTGAATGTGTACGAAGTATTGTGTAGATCTGTCGACTCGTTCGTATATTTACGGTTGTTCAAAGTTCAAGATCACTTATCGGACAAGCTAGTATATTACACGAGAATTCTTCTTACCTGTAAGATTGATTTTAATGAAAGCTTGCAAGCATATAGAGCATAATAGTGGACATACAGAGAATTTTTTTCGTCCATTGGAAATTTCTTTGGGAAAGTGAAATCAAGTTTCGAAGGTTTTAATGTTTCTTCTTTTATTTTTTTTATGTAATTTTTTTTGGGGCTCCTTTGCAACAGAATGATAGAGTACTACGAGTTGAAGATTTTTCATAGGCAAAGTTTTGCTCTATTTTATACTATTAGGATGTTGTATTTGAAAAATGGAAGAGAAGGTGGCACTGTAGAGTCTCATTTCAGTCGATTGTGAACAATCGAAGAGCTTGCAGCGACTTTCATTTTCGTTGTAACTTTGTAATCGTGAGAGATACGACAAAATTTTCTTACAAAAAATGTCCAATTTTTAGTGCTATGTCGCCCAACTGTGAAAGAAGTCCGCCCGAAAAATTGAATTAAAAATTGAAGAAACGTTGAATTTTCGAGTCTTGATTTTATCCTCTCGAAAACAATTTTTGTCGATAAAAAAATTATACGGCCCAATGTGGTTATGTGGTTTGCATGCACGCAAACTTTCATTAAAATCGGACTTGTAGGTTAGGTGAATTTTCTTATAACGTAGTGTACGAATACTTTTTTGATCTACTGTATGTTTGGATATATCGAGGCACTTGTTATTCCATACTACTTCGTATTTACGAATGCAAATAACACCGAGTAATAATAATCATTGCGATGTCGACGACGATGGTACACCGTGTTATTAATAATAATATTGTTCGATCCAAAGGGGAGAGACGATGTAGTAATAACAATAATACGCGAGGGAGTAAATTAATCGATCTCTGGCCACAAATTATCCGTAAATCGGAGTACATATGTATTTTCTCCTTCATTTACCGAGCACCAATAACGCACCGCTGAACTAACATTTACGGGAGCATAACATTAATAATAAGTATTATACACGCATTTGGTACGATTGCACGCGTTATGAAAAAAAGGTTAGGTTAGGATCGAGGAGAATGTAATACGTGGACGAAAGTACATATTTTCGGTGCAAAGGCGAGGTACGTGCACTGTGATTAACCTACATAACCTCAAATATGCGACGGAGATGGTTTTTTCGTCTCTGTTGCTTTGCTTACACGGCGTTTGCTTCCGAGGCTCCGAGTGCGAGGTTTTATCAAAGCTTGACCGTACTTCCTCATCGTACTACCAAATCTTAAGATCGCTGAATAAAACTCCACTTATGTTCAATGTTTTATCAAGGCTTGACCGTACTTCCTCGTCGTACTACCAAATCTTAAGATCGCTGAATAAAACTCCATTTATGTTCACAACCGACCAACGGTCAAAAGTCAAAAGAATTTACCAATCGTCGCTTTCCTCTTTGACAAAAATGGTCCCAGCTTCTTACAGGAGCTCGCGGTTCAAATTAACGTCCATTCACCCTATTCGATTCGCGTTTTTTACACTCAACCAACTGACCACAGCTCCGATTCAAATTTTCACAAAAGAGAATTACGAATCGTCGCTTTCCTCTTTGATAAAAATGGCCCTAGCTTCTTACAGGAGCTCGCGGTTCAAATTAACGCCCGATTCCTATTCGATTCTCATTTTCTACGATCAGTTAACTAATCACAGCTTTGACTAAACTTTTCACGAAAGAGAATTACCAATGGTCGCCTTCCTTTTTGACAAAAATGGCCCCGGGTTCTTACAGGAGCTCGCGGTTCAAATTAACGCCCGATTCCTATTCGATTCCCATTTTCTACGATCAGCTAACTAATCACAGCTTTGACTAAACTTTTCACGAAAGAGAATTACCAATGGTCGCTTCCCCTTTGACAAAAATGGCCCCAGGTTCTTACAGAAGCTCGCGGTTCAAATCACGCCCATTTCCCCTATTCTATTCGCGTTTTCTACTGTCGGGCAACTGACCACAGCTTCGACTAAAATTTCTACGAAAGACAATTGCCAATCGTCGGTTTCCTCTTTGACGAAAATGGCCCCAGGTTCTTACAGAAGCACGCGGTTCAAATTAACGCCCGATTCCTATTCGATTTCCATTTTCTACGATCAGTTAACTAATCACAGCTTTGACTAAAATTTAACAAAAGAGAATTACGAATCGTCGCTTTCCTCTTGACAAAAATGGCCCCAGGTTCTTACAGAAGCTCGCGGTTCAAATCACGCCCATTTCCCCTATTCTATTCGCGTTTTCTACTGTCGGGCAACTGACCACAGCTTCGACTAAAATTTCTACGAAAGACAATTGCCAATCGTCGGTTTCCTCTTTGACAAAAATGGCCCCGGGTTCTTACAGAAGCTCGCGGTTCAAATTAACGCCCGTTTTCCTATTCGATTAGCGTTTTCCAGCATCGGCCAACCGGCGAACAACTGACCACAGCTCCGACTAAAATTTTCCAATCGTCGAGACTGCCACCGTTTAATAAAAATGGACTCAGCGCGATGGATTAAGCAAAGACCGTAACCTGAGGGTAGAACTGGTTGCAAATACACGGGAATCGTTCGAGGCGCGGGCAGAGTGTGTAACGCAGCATATGTTGCGATATTCTGCGGTCGAATTTACACACACAGGCGGTCGGGTATACGCATGGCCGCCGACACATCCGCGTCTCCGAGGGATCGTCGTATCTGCGCGAACAGTAAGAGCATCGATCACACACCGGGGACAATATTGGCATGATAATCGGAAGGGATTCGGCACGGTTACGTAGTAACACGGGGCCCCGGCTCGGGGTCGTAGACGGATCAAGAAGGGGGGCAGCACGATTATTGCGGCTCACGGGGGTCGCTTCGTAAATAATAGTCGTTGGAAAAGTGGACGCAATATGGCGCAACTTCGAGCGGTACATGCTCGAAACGATCGTACCTTTCTGCGGTATCGGGAGTTCTCTTCATTTTCGTCAACTTGGTAGGCGTTGACGGCTCGACAGACTTTCGCCAAAGGGGCACAAAGGGGCACATTATTTGTGCGGAGGGGATGGGTGGGGTGGACGAGTTGTTCGGTTTTTGGGACCGTGGAATTATTGGCTTTTCGTCGCAGGGTGATTTATTGCTTCAGGAATGTTCGATGTTCGATCGTACAGGGTGTTTCGAAATTATGTTATGTGTTTCGTGATGGGATTCTATACATTTCGATGTGCGGAGATCTGTGGAAAAATGTTGAGGTATTGTCCTTGAACGATTGTTTTAAGGTGAAATTTGTTAAGTTTGCATCGTGTTCTGCTCGTTGCGAGGATCGAATTTTTAACAGAAATCATTAGTCGTAACTCAACCGTGTCTCTTGGAAAATGATATTGAAGTTCAAATAATTCTTGAATCAGCGTTACGTTATTTGTGTACATTTCGTCGCGTGTACATAGGTAACTCAACGGTAAGGATTTATCGTGTTGTTGATTTTCAAGAGACGATCGTTGATTTCACGATGCGAAATGTTTACATTTGACTAACAACGATTCGGTATGTTGTTAACATTGGAAGATTGAAATTTGTGCCGGAGAAAATGGCGCGATAGAGAAACATTCGTTAATGTTGGCTGTGATGAGCAAAACTCGATGCGATGGTAAAACATTTAACCTTAAAAACAAATTTGCCTATGTGAAAAACGATTTTACCTATACTTTTTTCGACAGCTCTCTACCGATCCTGAAGCGTAGAATCTCTTCCTTATAGTTGTGTAGTTGTATCTTTTTATTTATTAGTACTAAAACGTGCACGTTTTGGTAAACAAGGTATATTAAAATGGAAAAATAATTGATTTCCAATGAAATTACAGTACAGATGCACGTTTTTAATAATTCTATCACGTACAATCGAATTGAGATTTCAGCCCGAGAAAGAGACTATGTCTTTCGCAAGGGGCAAGATTTACAAAAAAATGAAACGAGTTTCAATTTTACGGTTGTTTGCGTGATTCGTTTGTATCGTTTGATATTTCCCGTCGTTCGATAATCTACGTTCGAGCGTCGTTGAAATCGAACGATATAAAATCCGCGAGTCACGATCGGTGATAAACACGAAACAATCCGAAACGCGGACAACTGAGGGTAGAAATCTGTGCTGTAAACGTTCTATATTGTTAATAGGGTATCGACGTTACAGCGACACCGGATGATAGAGCAGTACACGATATATCACTGGTGAACACGTGTATACTAGTAGTGTTTCTATAGATCGAGCCGGAAGCGATCGCGATTCCAAGAACCGTCTTGTGGTGGAACAGCGACGATTCTGAAAACGATTATCGGTTGAAAATAGGTGAATAAATAGCGTGACGGAGGAAACGCTCCCGCGCGAAACATCGCTTCTCTGTACAGTTGTAATTAATGCGGCGCGGCGATGTACAGGACGCGATCGTAATTCGTATCGGTTGAAAAGAAAACTTCCGCTTACGCGACCGTCCAATCAACGGCTTCATTCACCGTCCGGGACTATTAACTCGGTTCACTACGGCTGACATATTGCGAGCCGTTTCCTTCGAGACACTTTCCGGGAACGTTCGAAAAGGTCGCCACGGTGATTCGCCAACAATGAAAGAGCAAATAACGGCGTGCATCGAGTGTATACGTACATTCATTCCCGCACAATGGCTTTCATAATCGGCAGAACGAATGTAACCAGATATACAAGTTCGAGTTTTAGGCCCCGATAGAGTCGGGCTGATAATGGCCGCGCGGAGACCTAAACGCGAGCTGAATGGGAATAAGAATAGGTTAGACTAAACACGCGATACAGGTTTACGTAACGCGAAAACGGAACAGCAACAACGTCGAGTCAAATCACCGAGGTATTGTGTAACCCATCGTACTCTAGGCACGCTGTAGCGTTAGGTTCTCTGTAAGGTATTACTTAATTCCCATTAGTGGGCCTCGTATTTCTATTCCGAGCTCTTCGATGTCCATTAGATAGATTGGGGGAATCGCTGCTACACCTTCCACGGGGGAGAATCGAAAGAACTGTGCAGTGTTATGGTCGTTGGAAAATTAGGGTGACTCTCGAAATCGTCGAGAAAGTGGTACCCGATCGTAGAAAAATTAGGAGGGTTTATCGAGGGCAAATTGGGACGAGGTACTTCACGAAGGACGCAATTGGACCAACTACGAAGAAAGTGGTGACAGTTCGTAGAGAAATTAGGAGGGTTCATCGGAGGTAAATTGGAACGAGGTACTTTACAAAGTACTTTACAAAGGACAAAGTTGGACCGACTACGAATCACGAAGAAAGTGGTAATCGATCGTAGAAAAATTAGGAAAGTTTATTGGTGGTAAATTGGAACGAAGTACTTTAGAAAGTACTTTACGAAGGACAAAATTGGGTGAAATACAAATCACGAAGGGAGTGGTAACAGTTCGTAGAAAAATTAGGGGAGTTTATCGGAGGTAAATTGGAACGAGGTACTTTACAAAGTACTTTACAAAGGACAAAATTGGGCCAACTACGAATCACGAAGAAAGCGATAACAGTTCACATTAAAATTAGTAGGGTTCATTGGAAACGAATTGCGACGAAGTACTTCACAAAGTGTAATACTTTACAAAAGACAAAGTTGGGCCAACTACGAATCACGAACAAAGTAATACTCGATCGTAGAAAAATTAGGGGAGTTTATCGGAGGTAAATTGGAACGAAGTACTTTAGAAAGTACTGTACGAAGGATAAAGTTGGACCAACTACAAATTTCGAAGAAAGTGGTACTCGATCGTAGAAAAATTAGGAAAGTTTATTGGTGGTAAATTGGAACGAAGTACTTTAGAAAGTACTTTACGAAGGACAAAATTGGGTGAAATACAAATCACGAAGGGAGTGATAACAGTTCGCAGAAAAATTAGGAAAGTTTATTGATGGTAAATTGGAACGAAATACTTTAGAAAGTACTTTACAAAGGACAAAATTGGGCCAACTACGAGTCAATGAAGAAAGTGGTAGCAGTTCGTAGAGAAATTAGGAGAGTCTATCGGAGACAAATTGTGACGTATTACTTTACAGAGTACTTTACGAAGGACAAAATTGGGCCAACTACGAGTCAATGAAGAAAGTGGTAACAGTTCGTAGAGAAATTAGGAGGGTTCATCGGAGGTAAATTGGAACGAGGTACTTTACAAAGTACTTTACAAAGGACAAAATTGGGCCAACTACGAATCACGAAGAAAGCGATAACAGTTCACATTAAAATTAGTAGGGTTCATTGGAAACGAATTGCGACGAAGTACTTCACAAAGTGTAATACTTTACAAAAGACAAAGTTGGGCCAACTACGAATCACGAACAAAGTAATACTCGTTCGTAGAAAAATTAGGGGAGTTTATCGGAGGTAAATTGGAACGAAGTACTTTAGAAAGTACTTTACGAAGGACAAAATTCGGTGAAGTACAAATCACGAAGGGAGTGGTAACAGTTTGTAGAAAAATTAGGGGAGTTCATTGGAAGTAAATTGGAACGAGGTACTTTGGAAAGTACTTTACGAAGGACAAAATTGGGCCAACTACGAATCACGAAGAAAACGATAACAGTTCACATTAAAATTAGTAGGGTTCATTGGAAACGAATTGCAACGAAGTACTTTACAAAGTGTAATACTTTACAAAAGATAAAGTTGGGCCAACTACGAATCACAAAGGAAGTGGTACCCATTTTTACGAAAATAGGAATAATCACCGGAAACTGTGATAATAAGAAAATGTAGCAATTCGAATTTTGTAGCGGATTTTTCGACTGGGATATTTATTATTCGTTGCGGATGTGTGTCTATATGGTGGAAACAAACGAACCTTAAAATTTTCCGAAATCTACTCAAACTCATACTCGATGGCTACAAAAGCGTGGAATTCGTTCGTGATAAGGGTTTCCTCGTCTTTTTTAATTCTCTTATCGATTGTTTCTTTTCACTGGCATTTTCTCTACCAGTGCTTGGTAGATTGCAAAAAAGCAGAAAGGTCGTCGAAGAGAAAGCGTAGAAACGAAATCGTTGCTATGTGTTTGATTCATCCGAACAAGAACGCTCGGGGCATCCAGGTATCTGATTATCGACAAACGTAGAAAAAGTTGATTATTGGCATAGGAGTTAAAGCGAAGAGTTGCGGTAAATTCAACATCGAGATAAAAATCAACGGTCACGTACAGTACATGCAGTTGGGGAATGTACCTTTTGTTTCTGAACTGTCAACCAACCTTTCATCCGTAAACCAAACAATTAAAAGTAAGTGTAAAGCAAAGTGAAAGAGTTCTGGGTACAAAATTTATCGAAACAAATATTTATTTTAAACAATAAGCCGTGTACAATGATGATTTTCGAACTTTTACTTTAGTATCTAACGTTAAGAATTCGTAAGCGATCGTTGCCCAAACATTTCGATTTAGAATAAATAATCGTTCCAAGGTAACAAATTGATCGTGAATAAACGTAGCTACTTTGTGTAACTAAAAAAATACATTTATCGTATTTTTCAGTCGATCGAACGAACGGTTAAATATCCGTGGTCGTTGTGCGTTGAACCTACACAGGCTTTTTTTTTTCGAAAATATTCGAACGATGACATATTTCTAATTGAAATTGACACAAACTGTACAGTGTAGCAAATATTTTGGAATTCTCGTATATATCACGTTATTAAATCTAATAAAATCTTTTTAACTCAGACATGTGTTATTTGATTTCAGTGAAATTTATACACGTTATCCTCGCGTATACCCCGTACGCGATATATACGACAATTTCAAAATATTTACTGCACTGTACGGTTTGTGTCGATTTCAATTAGGAATGTGTCATCGTTCGAATACTTTCGCGAGCTTGTGTAGATGTTGGTAACATTTTTCACAGTTGAACGACAGTGCACTAAAAAGTGAACATTTTCAGAAAAAAAATTTTTGTTGCATCTCGCACGATTACGAAATTATAAAGAACAGTACAATTTTCTCTTCGATTTCTCAAATAAAATTTCGTAATAGTGCGAAGTAGAGCAAAACTTTTCACACGAGAAATGTTCAGCTTTTGGTACTTTATTATTCCGTTGCAAAAAAATTCCAAAAACAGTTGCCTGAAAGAAATGAAAAAGAAAAACATTAAAACCTTCGAGACTTGATTTCACCATCTTGAACAAATTTTCTCTGGACAAAAAGAATTTCTTTATACACACATTATTATGCTCTACATGCATACAAACTTTTATTACAATCGATTTTACAGGTAAGAAAAATTCCCTTACAATACAACGACACGCAATATACAAATACTGTTCGAAGCCACTGTACGTACATACACACCGTTTCACGAAGTTCGTATAAAACAGGTAAAATCAACATCTCTGTGTAATAAAAGAAAAACCCAACACCGAGTCAACAACAATAGACACCAGAAACATTGCCAAGAGCGTGTCACCGACCAACGAACCTGTCCATCTCGAAACTATTTTTCGAAAAATCTTTTTCCAAAATGGTACAGCTTACCGGCGAGTAACTTCGAACGGTGTCGTATAAAATCGATGAATTCGCGAATTGAAACGAATCCAAGTCGCGAAATCTGGCTGCAATTTCGTCGACTAAAATTCAAAGAGGGGACGCATTGCAAATATCCAACAGCGTCGTAAAATAACTCCCCGGCAGCAAGAGTCGATGCGTTCCCGCATTCTGATCCCGAACTAAGACCAGCTCTCTCTCCAGAGACGCGCACGTACATTCGTCAAAACTACTCCCGTCATAATCAAGATTCCGAACGATATACCGGATGGAAATTGTCGGAGGAGAAGTTCGAGCCCGCGGACGGGGACTTGAAATTCAGTTGTGTTAATTCCTGCGGATTTTCGGGCGCCCTCCGGGCCACAGGCCGGCTCTCTCTCTCCACCATTACTATGTATCACGCCGCACCCACGCAACAAACATTACCTCTGTGTTCGCGTGTACGGTTCCAAGTGTGCGCGTCTCGTTTCTGTATGGGTGGCTGCGTCCGTGTGTACAGGGTGATTCAAGGGAATCGTTGAATATTTTTCTGCTTTGCGATCGGTGGCTTTCCAACACGCGACGGACCTTGTTATTCGGTTAGGAAAATTGTCGACGGTTGGAAACATCTGTTATACAGTGGATGAAAAAAGTATTCGTTGCATTCGAAGGAAATTTTTTCTAATTTACCAGCTCGATTTTAACGAAAGTTTGTAACGCGAGTGAAGCATACTAGGTCGTATAAGACGTATTTCTTTCGTCGACGAAGAATGTTCTCGGTAAGATAAAGTCAAGTTCTGAAAATTCATAATTTCTTCTTCTCTTTAGCGCAATTCTTTTCACAGTTGAACCACAGAGCGGTGAAAACATTCTTTGTGGGAGAATTTTTGTCGTGTCTCTCACGATTACAAAGTTGCAAAGAAAATGAAAGTTGTTGTAAGCTCAATCGTCTGAAATCGGTGGAAATCAACCTTTACAGTGCCATTTTCTCGTAGATTTTTCAATCGACAACTTTATAGTAGGACGAAATTGAAGAAAACTTTTCATATGAAAAATGTTCAGAACCTTAGTTCTTTATTCGTTGCGAAAGGAATTCCAAGGGAAGTTGCATTGGAAAAATAAAACGTACATTAAAATCTTCGAGATTTGATTTCACCTTTTTAAAGAAATCTCCTCTGGACACGAATGTCTCTATGTATTCACTATTGTGCTCTATATGTGCACAAACTTTCGTTAAAATTAGTCTTACAGATGAGTAGAATTTCCGTATAATATAGTGTACACAATACTTTTTGGAGCCACTGAAGGAGCACGAGACAATTCGGGAAAAGACTCACTGATGCAAATTTTTAACCATAAAGGTAAACATTTGGATAATTTTTTAGCAAACTTTCATACAAAGAGATCCTTTTTAACAAGAAGACACAATGTGGTTATTTTCTTCCGACGAATGTGTATTTAAAAATTCACCTCGGAATTTCTTCGAAATTCGGAATTACATCACGATGTAAATACTGCACAATTGAGAATAAGTAAATATTTACATTCTTCTGTATTAGTGGAAAGTGAGAACGAAATAGAGCGGTAAAAGCGGAACGTCAATATTTTTCTCAGATAAGAGTTGCGAACGCGTTGAAATCGCGTGACGTGATTCCGAGCAATCATTCGATGATCGACTAGAGAACTGAACAGACGTTATTAATCAATAGAGTGTCGAAAAAGTCTCCGATCGTTTTCCAAATGTTCGATTAAAATAATTCACGACGGTAGACTCAACATTTCGTTCTGCAGTCCTTACTATTCGTTACACCGTTTAACTCGATTTTTTGTCTCGCGTTAAAGTACAATTATTGAATGTTTGTTAAAAAAAATTACCTTATTTGGGATAAAAAGGAACACATTAGGTACAGGATACCTATACAGATAAGAAACAATAGAAATGTTTTCTAATATGTATGAATTTCTTTCGCAAAATTATTCGTTTGCCAACTATTATATTAATTATACGTAATTTCGTTTTTATATCGTAATTTGTAAGAAAATTAATTCTGCGTAGAAAACGACCATGTACGAAACAGATGTATCGTTTATTTGTAATAAACGGATAACTTAGTCGCAATACATTGTAATAAATAAAATAATTATTCAATGCAAATGCGTTTTTCGTGCATGCGATCAAGATTTCGGTATTTTTGTCCGTTACTCCACGTTTTCAACCAAATTTCAATATCTTTGAAAAATTTGATTTTTTCGTCCCGTCGAACCGAGTCTCATATTTCTTTCACTGTTTCATTTTCGTCAATACGGACTAAAGTTAAGCGTTCCGTTTTTCCCTAATTGAAAGATTCTTCGATAACTCAACTGATTTCTGAAACATCCACTCGGAGCGGGTCAGTTGCATCACCCTGTACGTGAACACGACGCGACGCCCCGCGAATCCATTAGCCGTGTTCGCTGGCTCGTTTCCCTTCGGGCGACCGGTGTTGAGAGAGTCGAACACTCCGATTCCTATTTCAAAGTGCTCGAACGACAAGCGCGCGATTAGTTGTTAAACGCTCGCCGAAAATTCGGTATCAGGCAACCGGAAGAACGCTTTTCCATCGACACTCGAGCGGAAGGGCCAGGGGTGCGAGACGCTACTGTATTTCGATGAAAATCGACAACGATGATAATCATTTCGCGCGTTGCATTATTTGTTCATAATTTACGTAGTCTGACTTTTTCAAAATTTGAATCATAATGTAAGTATTTGTTAATTCGAAATTTCTGAAACATACTCGAAGTCAAAGGGCAGAAGAGGTTGTTTGTCGATAATTTAGGTAGTTTGACTTTTTCAAAATTTGAATCACGATGTAAGTATTTGTTAATTCGAAATTTCTGAAACATACTCGAAGCCAAAGGGCAGAGGAGATTTGTTGATAATCTACGTAGTCTGACTTTTTCAAAATTTGAATCATAATGTAAGTATTTGTTAATTCGAAATTTCTGAAACATACTCGAAGCCAAAGAGCAGAGGAGATTTGTTGATAATTTAGGTAGTTTGACTTTTTCAAAATTTAAATCACGATGTAAGTATTGGTTAATTCGAAATTTCTGAAACATACTCGAAGTCAAAGGGCAGAAGAGGTTGTTTGTTGATAATTTACGTAGTCTGACTTTTTCAAAATTTGAATCATAATGTATTTGTTAATTCGAAATTTCTGAAACATACTTGAAGCCAAAGGGCAGAAGAGGTTGTTTGTCGATAATTTAGGTAGTTTGACTTTTTCAAAATTTGAATCACGATGTAAGTATTTGTTAATTCGAAATTTCTGAAACATACTCGAAGCCAAAGAGCAGAGGAGATTTGTTGATAATTTATGTAGTATAACTTTTTCAAAATTTAAATCATAATGTATTTGTTAATTCGAAATTTCTGAAACATACTCGAAACCAAAGAGCAGAGGAGATTTGTTGATAATTTAGGTAGTTTGACTTTTTCAAAATTTAAATCATAATGTAAGTATTTGTTAATTCGAAATTTCTGAAACATACTCGAAGTCAAAGGGCAGAAAAGATTGTTTGTTGATAATTTACGTAGTCTGACTTTTTCAAAATTTAAATCACGATGTAAGTATTTGTTAATTCGAAATTTCTGAAACATACTCGAAGCCAAAGGGCAGAGAAGGTTGTTTGTTGATAATTTACGTAGTCTGACTTTTTCAAAATTTGAATTATAATGTAAGTATTTGTTAATTCGAAATTTCTGAAACATACTCGGCGCGAAAGCGCAAAGGAGGTCATTCTTTGCGATAAAATAAGTAAAATATGTAGTTTTCTAGACAAGTTATCGTTTTCGAGGGAAAATCATTTTAAATATTGTTTGGCGCGCCGTGTATTATCGGTAAAAGTGTCTCGGAAGTTTATCGTATGGAACTATACGACGTGGTTGTATTTCATTACAATGTGCATTGTGTTATCCTACCCGGTACCAAAACATTGAAAATACTATTCGCCGATAGTAGTTTTTAATTATTATAACTGTAAAAAATATCGTGCATCGATTGTAATGAAATTCCATAGATAGATAGAAAATTGCAAAATATTACACCCATGTACAGTCGTTTCCGTAGATATCCAGTTTACGAGTTATTTAACAATAAAGACAGCGCGCTACACGCTGATACGCTATCGTCAATGCGGGTTACCGAAAAAATATTCTAAGTTAATTTCCTTGGAAACGAAGCTTGGTAGAGAAAAAAGGTACTGTACAATTTTGACTTATTTTTGAACAAGAAATTATATACATTCAATTGCATTACTAATTGCACAGAAGTTTATAAAATCTTAACGATTCGAGGGTCCAGAAAAGGAATGTACCGATTGTAAAAAATGTTATCGAATCTCTATATTAGAAGAGACTACACGAATATTAAGCTTCCTATTTTTTACACCGATTTCATTTCAAATTTCACTAGAAATAGCAACGATTGTTCGTTAAATCGATTTGAAAAAAAGTTATCGAATCTCCGTATTAAGAGAGACTACACGAATTTTCTATAACAATTTCATTTCAAATTTCACTAGAAATAACGACTGTTCGTCAAATCGATTCTAAAAAAAGTCATCCAATCTCCATATTAGGAGAGACTACACAAATTTTAGGCCTTCTATTTTCTATACCGATTTCATTTCAAATTTCACTAGAAATAACGATTGTTCGTCAAATCGATTCTAAAAAATGTCATCCAATCTCCATATTAGGAGAGACTACACGAATTTTAAGCTTCCTATTTTCTATACCAATTTCATTTCAAATTTTACTAGAAATAGCAACGATTGTTCGTCAAATCGATTCTAAAAAATGTCATCCAATCTCCATATTAGGAGAGACTACACAAATTTTGGGCCTTCTATTTTCTATACCGATTTCATTTCAAATTTCACTAGAAATAACGATTGTTCGTCAAATCGATTCTAAAAAATGTCATCCAATCTCCATACTAGGAGAGACTACACGAATTTTAAGCTTCCTATTTTCTATACCAATTTCATTTCAAATTTTACTAGAAATAGCAACGATTGTTCGTCAAATCGATTCTAAAAAATGTCATCCAATCTCCATATTAGGAGAGACTACACGAATTTTAAGCTTCCTGTTTTCTGTACCGATTTCATTTCAAATTTCACTAGAAATAACAAGGACTGTTCGTCAAATCGATATTTAATCGTTACTCGATATTGGTGCAGCCAATTAACAGAGTTTTCGTCTCGGGTTTTAAATCGAACATGGCTCGATCTAATTTGGCGATTTGACCCGCACGTATGCACGGCGAGACTTGTTTCAAACCGCATAACACGTGTGTTATCAGTGTTTATCGCCCCATGCATTATACGAAGAATACTAAAAGGGTGGGGCGGTGCCGAAATCTGATGAGCGAAATAATTGACGCGACTAATACGCGGGATTAACAGCGAATACGGACGAGATTAAACGGGCGGTAATTGAAATAAACTAAACGAGCCTCGGTTATGACGGCAATAAAGTTTTACTGCGCCAGTAAAACTTTTATTTATGCGCGCCCCTACGACAGCTTACCGTGAAACGAATATTTAGCTAACCGAGAACGTCTGAAAAATCTGTCGAAAATTGTTTCTTGACTCGAAAATTGTTACAGTTCAGCTTACCGGAAAGAAAAGCTCCGATGATTAGAATTGCGCAGAAAGATCCAGAAACTTACCTGAAAAGAGAAGAAAAAATTTGGTTAAAAATCATTTTCCTTATAATCGATATTTCGTAAATTCTTTTACGTTTAGTTTTTTTAAATACCGTTAATTATGCATATAGGGTGTGGTATGACATAAAGTGTTCGAATAATTTGGAAGTAAATGTAATTATGTATTTCGTATTATTATAGAAATAGAAATGATCATTTCTGTATATAAAATTTGTATTTGAGTAATATATATTTTAAAACATGCAAACTTGTAATTATTTTTATCGAAATATATTTTAGTTTTATATTTGATTTTTTGAAAAAAATAATCAAATGTTTTTTAATAATTAAATTTGGATAAAAATATATGTTCAAGTAAATCAGGCTTCTTTTTAAGCATATTAATTATACGTTGTACGATATTATCCATCGTGAGATTTTTCTTTTTTTTGCTTCCTTTTTTCATTACTTTCTTCTGTAATTACGTTTGAAATTGATATAATACAAGCCGAGTATAATACGCCAACATAAAATGTTGAACTGTTTGCCCGTCGGTGGTGTGCAAAGAAATATTAGCCTTCATTTCTCTGTAACCATTTACAATGCCGCGAGAAATAATCATCATTAAGAAAAATGTCTACTTAAGCCTTTGTAACCGTGAAAGACTCCTCTCATCGTTCCTAATTTGCGCAAGGAAGTCTACTTAATCCGCTTAACTCCGAAGTTATAATAAATCTCCAGGTACCATCCCCCTAAAATATTTTCCAAATATCATTTCAGCATTTAGTCGCCAGTAAATTAGTTAAAGGTAGAATTAAATTTACAAAATCTTCTCATTCTCATTTCTGGTATTTTGTAATTTCGAAAAAACACGCTCTGCATTTTGTTAACGATAACTTTTTTAAATCGAAACAAATTTCACAGTTATTAAAATATTTTCGTTACACGCCGGACAACGTTCCTCGTATAATTCTGTTTGTATTTGCCAACGAAGGTAAACCAAGTTCGACAAACGCATACCGTATAGGGTGATCTAACGATAAACCATCGAGTATCGATCAATCTTTGCCCTCTCAGGAATCTACGTATCGATCGAATCGATTTCGACAATTATCGGCGTTGCATCGTTCGATGATCGAACACTCAGAAGGGATCAGATTCGTTTCCTACGTACGATCGAGCTAATTATATTCGTCAACAGGAAAGTA
Source organism: Ptiloglossa arizonensis (assembly GCF_051014685.1). NCBI lineage: Eukaryota > Metazoa > Arthropoda > Insecta > Hymenoptera > Colletidae > Ptiloglossa > Ptiloglossa arizonensis. Next base: position 7,275,350 of record NC_135048.1, on the reverse strand, counting down.
ACTATACCAGTGGCGGTAAGCCAGCGCCATCGAAACACGTCGAAACAAACTTCCCCGTTACATATTGATTGGTCGAACTGGAGTCAACCTGTATGAGTTTCGAACAAACGTAACCGAAACGCAATTCAACAGGTTTTCGTGTACCGCGTGTAAATATCGGTTTGTTCATGTTTCACGGACTGCTGGGAATTTCTGTTGGCCTTATTGTAACGTAACCAGCGAACGAGGCGATCATTTGCAGCCGTTGCGATTAATCAGTTTCCTGTTTCCCCCATTAGGAGATTTCGCTAAATTCGATCTCTGTTTCTTTTCGAGCACGAACGAAATTAACCGAAATATACATTTGAGAAACTGAAGCGTTAAAAAGATGGTAGCAAGCTTATTAGAATATCGAGATAATGGGATCGAAATTGTATGAATGCGAACTTTTAATGTAAACGAACTATCTTCTAACCTTAATTGAAAGTAAAAGAAGCTACAAATATTTTAGATACAAGGACCCTAAAAATGAAACCTCTTTCTTTCCGTTCTCAATGATAGTTTTTAATTCCACCTCGAAGCGTTGAATAGGATATTTCAAACAATTGTACTGCCCTGTATGTGAAAATTTTCCCCTTATTAAATATCTCTACCAATAAGTTTTGTAATTCGATTCGTGGCATCTCTAATGAAGAAAAAACAATTTTAATAATTGTTTGAAATTATCCCTTCGTTTTGGCTAGTATCACCCCACGCCTTATGTTCGTATATTTAACTGTCACTGAGCATCGAACGCAGATTGAAAAGTAGAAACGTTTCTCGATACGAGATAAATATACCAATACATTAATAATTTACACCTATTTTGAGAATTAACTTATCTTGTTCGAAAATCGACCACAGTTGTAAGATCGTGTTCGAGAATAAACATGCGCGAAGTAATTGAAAATAAAGATCGTTGAACGACGAACGTTGACCATTAACGTCGTCAAAAATTCGTTTTCCGTTTCGTGGAACAACGATGAACGAAATCGTCCCGTCTTTCGAGCGGTAAGAATGGAAGAAAACCGTAACCTAACCTAAAACTGCCAAGGGCCGGGAACATTTCGAATGGAAGGAGGCCGGAAACGAAAATTCTCTCTATCTGATACCAGGAATCGACAATTTCAGATCTTGGGAGGGAATTGGCGAGATAATCGAATCGCAATCAGCGGCATCGGTTTCGAAAACACGAGTATGGGTAAGAAATACGCGTGAAATGAAATTGGGTCCTGGAAACTTGGAACTAGTTACGTCTGGTCGACTATCTCAGGTATGCCTCTGCGCCATCGGCTCGAACGCAATCTCCATTATCCGATCGGTGGATCGAGCGGAATTCAGCGATCGCGATCGCCTCCTCACCGCTCCGAGGGAAGAAGGCGGCAGAAGCGATTCGCACGATTCTGTCGGTCTGTTTGCTTGGCAGTTAACGAGTGCAGCTCCACGACGACGATACGCCGAGCAACCTGTACGCATTATGCGCTGAATGAGGCGGCAATCTCACCCCTAGATCTCGGCTGCAACAGCACCAGCAGCAGTAGCAGCAGCAGCGAGTGAACAGTTGGCGGGCACGAAGTCCTTTTCAAGGCCTACGACGGGGCAAACTTATCGCGGGACCGCTACGCGAGTACCAGCCATTTGCGTTTCATGAGCTCTCAACTCGGCCGACTGAAGTGAAATGCAGAGTAAAAAATTTATCTTGCCGACCGGGGAGTTCAGTGCTGATTACGTTATACACTTTCGTTGGAGTTCGCGCGACAGGGAGCCCGTGGGATTGTTCGTACGTTGATTCCCGCGTGGTACCTTTAGGTCGACGATGCCTCGTTGATAAAGCAATCCGAACGACCAACACGATAAAAACATTTCGCCGTCTCTGGTAACGGGCAAGCGTTCCTATGACCAGAAGCGAACCAGGATTACGGTAATGACACTTGAGATTCAGTCTAAGCGGAGGAATCGCTTCAATAAGGTGGATCTGGTTTCCGTTACGATACAGACAAGTGCCGAATATTAACACTGGAACTACCAAACGGATCATTTCGACCTGTTTCAAACTTCTTTTTAACAACACCGACAAGCACCGAATATCAACACTGGAACTACCAAAGGGTCAATTTGACCTATTTCAAACTTCTTTTTAACGACACCAAGTTACACCGAATATTAATACTAGAATTACCAAAGGGTCAATTTCACTTGTTTGAAACTTCTTTTTAACGATACCGTCAAGTCGCACCGAATATTAACACCGAAACTACCAAAAAGTCAATTCGACTTGTTTCAAACTTCTTTTTAACAACACCAAGTTACACCGAATATCAACACTGGAATTATGAAAAGGGTCAATTTGACTTATTTCAGTCTTCTTCTTAAAATTACGTTACTTCTAACGGTGTTTTTTTTTACAACATTCGTGGACATTTATTGAAACAGACAATTAAAGTTACTCGTAAAATAAGTATCTGGTTCGATACAAATAGGAATACGTTCACCATTGGTAGTTCTAGTGTTAAGACGCGTTTACCAACGATTTCGTAGGAAATTTCACTCGTTGGTGAAGAACACGACCGTGAGCCATACTGTTCTCGAGTCTTCTACTATCGCGTCTGTTTGAATACTAATTGGTTTTATGCAAAGCTACAGTTAGAGAAATGCTCTTACATGAAACTATAGCTCGATAAGTTAAATAAGGACTATGTAGGGCATCGAACCTTGCCATTCTTCCATGATCTCACCCCTTTTAAATCGTGTCGGATGACACTCTTTAGGTTATAGACCTACAGTCCATCCAAAGAGACGAGATACCAATGTTTACATTAATACCTGATCGGTTAAATAGTGTTTGGAGCTATTGGTCTATTTTCTACAGCTCCAGGAACGACTCGAGTAAGAGTAACGTATAGTAACAGAGTAATGTCACAGAGGGTTCTTTGAACATTTGTTACACAGCACGTTTTCTTAATCATTTACACTCAACGTTTTCTTTCGAGCCATTTGGTTCAATTCGAATCGTTTTATGTCCCTCAAGTTGCTCGATTCATTCGAAGGATTCAATTTTTTTAAAGGAATCCAACATTATTCGGTTGGTGGCAGTGAGGGTCGTAGTAATATTGGTATAGTAGTTCGAACAGCGATTCAGAATAAACTTTTAACAAAAAAAAATTACTTCTTCTAACTTATTGCATTAATTCCGTTATTATTCTACACTTACTATATTTTTGAAAGAAGCGATCGTTCGAAAAAATAAATTCTTTATTATATGTGCCGTTGATTATACGAGTAATTTAATTGCAAATCGAATGATTTAAATTACAAATAAAAATGAAGTGTAAAAAAAATGTTGTGAAACATTAGACAAAAAAGTATTGTGAAGTCAGCCTTGATATGATGTACATGCACTCGTTGCATTCGGTATCTCGTCTCGCTGGACGAATTATAGTTTCTATATAATAAATTTTCTATATCTTTGTATGTCAAAGTACGCGAAACCGAGAGTTTAACGTTTGAATTTACTTCTCTAAGAAGTGTATGACTAAGGATCGTTGACACGAGGAAAGAAGTGTTCTCGTTGTTATTCTCACTGTCGATTTATTCAGGTTTGGGTTCAATTGCGTTCGAATATCCATGTCCCTCGAACGTACGCGATAGGAGTAGTTCTGGGGGTCAACGGCCATTTTGTTTAGAAGATAAGTCGAGGTGCATTCGACCTCATCGGCAAAGAAGGATTCTTGATCAATTTCTCGTCGAGATTAGTCACATCCTTTATATATTATTAGGTTATTTGGAAAATCATTTCGTTTTCCAAAATGGAGAATATATAATTTAATAAAATGTTTATACACTCTAAAAAAATCGTATTTCATTTTTACCAAAAAACCAAATGACTTTCTGAACTTTTGAACCCAATATATTTCCGCTTCTTTATTGTCAGAATAGTTGTTCAAGCTTTGTTCGATAGTACACACACACACACACACACATATATATATATATATATATATATATATATATATAATAGGTTGTTCAATAAGTTTTATCGTACAATACATTTTTCGAACAACCTATTATATATGTGTGTACTATCGAACATAGGTTGTTCAATAAGTTTTATCGAACAATAAGTTTTTCGAACAACCTATTATATATGTATGTACTATCGAACAAAGCTTGAACAACAATTCAAATAATAAAGAAACGAAAATCGCTTCTGTGAATACTGAAAAGTACTGTTCAATGTACTACTGTTCAATAAGTTTTCTTGTTCGATAAAACAACCCAGTATGTATATATTTATTAGAAACGTGTCTGAAGTTTGTTCGAATCCCTGCTCACGGCAGCTAATCATCCCGGACGCCTCGCACTTCCAAAAAAGATCCCGATACCTGAAACATGTCCAATGCCTACGTGTACCCATTTACATTTTCCAACTATTTGATCCCTCTGGCGAATCTGAATTCATTGCCTCTAGGCCTCTAAACGGCTGTCAGCGTAATCCACGGGGCACAACCGCGACTAACGAGCGGCGCACGAAGATGATGCACGAGTATTATCTCGTGAATGGGCTGCAATCTCGGTCCTAGATCTGTTAGTGTAGGCAGCGAGTGCGCAGTCGGCATACCTTGCGAACCTTTTCGGGTAGCATGACGAACGTAAGCGGATGTGATGCAAGAGATCGTCGTTCCGCGCGAAAGGCCTTGCTTGAAAAGCTTGCGCTCTGAAAGAACACCCTTCCATCTCGTGACGGTCGAACACAAGACCCCTATTTGTCCCGATGTTTAGTTTCTTCCATGTACACCCTGCAACCGATCCATCGATTTCTAACAGCGTACAGCGACTCGTCGTTACTCCTTATTTCGAAACGCAAACGCGCCAACAATCACATTTCTCAAACTCGAGGGAAGCATTTACCAACCAAATACGAAAGAAACTCCAAATACGATTACTTGGAGTCGAAACTCCAAATACGAATACTTGGAGTCGAAATTTCAAATACGAATACTCGAAGATTAATCGTCTTAAATTTGATCCAACATTCGCTGATCCCTCTTATCGTAATTATTTCGTGCATAACGGATGAAGTTCGCTGGCCAGAAAACGAGCAGTACCCTTCGAAAGATGAATTTTCCTGGTTCAGGAATCTAATCACTTAATCGCTAAAGACATCTGGGTTCGCCACTTTGAGCGTACGATCGCGAACGATTCCAATCTTCCTGTTCCAATCTTCCTAACTAACACGAACAACAACGTGGCTGTGGAAAAACAGCACTCGCGGTTGTCGAACTTTCCTTCGAGAGACACTCCGCAGAATTCTGTCCAAGGAGTTTCTGGACTACGTATACCTAACTTTCTCATTACTGTTTGTCACAAACGATAGCAATTTTCCCGCGATCGCGTACAACTTGAGCGAAATTGTTATTACGGTAACGTTCGTATACTGGATTCGAGAGCCAATTTTTTGCCAGGAATGTGTGTGTACGTATGTGTGTGTTCGTATAGTGCCAGCGACCTAATTGTACGATACGATCCATATTGGCCACGGCTCGAGGTAAACATCCCTATCCCGGTTTTAAGCGAAACGATGCCCCTTTTGAAAACGAGCACCACTGTATTTCCCTACATGAGATATTCCGTATAGGATAATTCAACGTGACCTATATAACCTCCACGTAGCATATGTCGGTTATATACCCTACGTGACCGACGTAAAACAAACAATAAAAAAAGAACGCCAATATAACCTACATAACTTTTACTTTTTTTCTACGTTGAATGTCTTACACAAACTGTTAGAGAAAACCTCCCTCGACCGACATAGAAGAATATCCAACAGTTTATAATTTACGTAACCTGCGACGTACAACAAAAGAAGAAAAAAATAACCACAATTTCTGTTGCATCGAAAATATCGAGGGAGAAATTACCATTGGCCCTCGTAAAAACAGATTTCAAAGTGTAATACTTTCTTTGCATTTTACAAATAGGTTTAGTCTTAAGAGAAAGTATAGGTTTATTATACAAAGTTTATAAATTATTATAAAAGAAATAGGTTTATTAAAAGAAGAATCAGTATATTTAGAAAAGAAACAATACTTGTTAATTGCCTGCGCAATTTCTACGCAAAATTGTATCTTTGCGAACACAATGATTGTTACAAATGTGTCGTTGACACTCTTTACACGTAGAAGTATAGTTGTCGTTTTTTATACAAATATAACAAGTCCAAGTTTACGCAGTTGTTGATTGGTAATACTAAACGTACGGAAGAACTCTTGAAATACTTGGACTGCTTCGTTGAATGTCTGAAAGACGACTTACGTAAAGTTGGTAAAACAGTTAAGGTTTATCAAACAGGTAACTTGTTGAATGGTCATAAATTACTTTCCGCCAACCTGGAGGCTCAAGTGACACAAATGTGTCACCAAGTCTTCTCGATCGGTAGAAGTTACAGTTATCGTAAAACTTAGGTCTCGAGTGACCCACGTACGTCCTACGAGGATTAAACATTGCATACCACTACCACCGTGAAGTCGCATAATTTCCAACTGGCGAGTACACTGAAAAATACCCGCCTTCGACACCTCGACACCGACAAAATTGCCCAATCGCGCATAAGCAAAAAATCATCGAACAATCAAGAAAACTCTCCCCCTCTCACCGTATAAATAAATCGTAAGTTTACATTAAACACTTGGTTGTCAATCAACCATCTTCTCAACTCGAGCACACTCCGTTAAGTCGAAGTGCAGTGCATCAGAGCGATGCATCGCTCAACAATTTCCCCAATCTAGCCACATTTTCAATTCCAACTGTGCAATCGTGAAAAAATCATCGAACAATCAAGAAAACCCCTCTCACCGTGTAAATAAATCGCAAGTTTACATTAAACACTTGGTCGTCAATCAACCATCTTCTCAACTCGAGCACACTCCGTTAAGTCGAAGTGCAGTGCATCAGAGCGATGCATCGCTCAACAATTTCCCCAATCTCGCCACATTTTCAATTCCAACTGTGCAATCGCAAAGGGAATCAAGGATGGTTTTAATCGCGATTTCAGTGTCCGGTGAAACACGTTGGGGAAATTGCAAAGTCAACGTTTCATCGTTTACTTAATTATTCCCTAATAAATCAGTCGACCGATTACCGAAGCGTTTAGCTAACGGGGGAGTGCGTGTTCCCTCCGAAGCAGCGTCCATTTGCAACGGTAACGAGTACAATACCATTTCGTGTACGGTGTACACGCACGCGTTATTTCGCGAACGGATTATAATTCTCGCCGCTGGATCCTCTCCGTGGGACGAGCTCCGCTTTGGTCCCCCTTTTTCAACGATACGATGCACGTTCCAGATAAACCGGTGCGGATTTTCGCGTAACAGAGAAGCCGCGGTTCCGCGGCGTTAAGGATTGTGCATTTCGACGCGGCGCGAGTGTTAAATATTGATGGGCGACGAGTGAATGGAGAAACTGCGATCGCGGGACGCTGCTTGCGAGCCAATACCATTGAACGTCAATTACTTTGTCTGGTGTTAAACTGGCTGCGGTAATTACTTGCGGAGTAACGTTCATGCATTGAATGTAAATTGGACGATTAAGCCACGGATCGGTTACGTCTTTTTGCTTTGTGTCTTTTCTCCTGGCCGTTTTTCGGCGTGGGTATCCGTTGCGCGATAATCGGCGAGAAACGTTGGCTTCGGTTATCTACCACCGTTTCCCGAAGAACAAAGTATCGTTATCGGAATCGTTGGAATTTCGAACGATATAAATGAATCGTTCGTAAATGTGTATTTGGTTACACTTCGCTCTCGTTGTGGATTTCTTACTTGTGCAGAGAATGTGTTATAGAATGTACGTCGAAGAATGACAATTGTAGACCAAGTGCGACGATCGTGGAACGGTGACTGTGAAACGACTGAACAGGGAATGATGGTTTTTACGGTTTCACGAAAATGAGTGTTGGTAGAATGTGTGTTGAATAAGTACGGAATGTTCGAGACTGAAGGTTGAAGATTGAATGTTGAAAACTGAATGTTAAAGATCGAAGGTTGAAGATTGAGTATCGAAAACTGGATGTTAAAGACTGGAGGTTGGAGATTGAATGTTGAAAACTGAATGTTAAAGACCGAAGGTTGAAGAGTGAATGTTGAAGACAGAATGTTGAAAATTGAATGTTAAAGATCGAAGGTTGAAGATTGAGTATCGAAAACTGGATGTTAAAGACTGGAGGTTGGAGATTGAATGTTGAAAACTGAATGTTAAAGACCGAAGGTTGAAGAGTGAATGTTGAAGACAGAATGTTGAAAATTGAATGTTAAAGATCGAAGGTTGAAGATTGAGTATCGAAAACTGGATGTTAAAGACTGGAGGTTGGAAATTGAATGTTGAAAACTGAATGTTAAAGACCGAAGGTTGAAGAGTGAATGTTGAAGACAGAATGTTGAAAATTGAATGTTAAAGATCGAAGGTTGAAGATTGAGTATCGAGAACTGGATGTTAAAAACTGGAGGTTGGAGATTGAATGTTGAAAACTGAATGTTAAAGACCGAAGGTTGAAGAGTGAATGTTGAAGACAGAATGTTGAAAATTGAATGTTAAAGATCGAAGGTTGAAGATTGAGTATCGAAAACTGGATGTTAAAGACTGGAGATTGGAGATTGAATGTTGAAAACTGAATGTTGAAGACCGAAGGTTGAAGAGTGAATGTTGAAGACAGAATGTTGAAAATTGAATATTGAACACTGAATGTTGAAGACTGAAGGTTGGAAATGGGTGTTGAAAACTGAACGTTGAAGACCGATGGTTGAAAATGGGTGTTGAAAACTGAATGTTGAATATTAGAAGAATGTGCGTTAAACGAATGTAGAACGTAGAATGTAGAATGAATTTTGACCGAATAATGATATTTTTTGTATGCGTTCCTATTTGTTAATAGGAACGGTTAATTGGTGTGTCGGAGAAATAAACGTGTTAATTTTGCATCGAAAAAAGGTAAATTTTAACGTCGACCTGAAGTTCTTGAAAGCAATACTGATAGAATTGAAAAGTCGCGAAAAAATCCTCCATTGACTCGCACATTTTTCACTTCGTACTTATCGCATATTCTACAGTGTTACACGGTAGATGTACTACAGTTTACGGTATATAGATTCAACTATGCAGGTTGCGCAGATGATGCAGGTCAACGCGGTTATGTAGGTTACAAAAGTTACGTAAATTAAGTAAGTCGAACCCTCGAACAAAGTACGTCCAGGAGTTTGTTAAAGTGGAAATAAACTCCGTGCTCATTATGTACTACGTTATTACATACTTACAATACACGATATATAAATTCGATAGACTACATAGGTTACGTAGATTATGCAGGTGAATTCGGTTACGTGAAGTGTATCGAGGTTCGAGCAAGGTAGATCGAGAAGTATTCTTCGAGACGTTCGTTGGATCTCTCGAATAACGCGAAGCTCGAACCCACGTTCGATTATCCAGCTTCCTGAACCGAGTGCATTAATTACCGCGAGATAACGCTTGCCATTTCCAATGCCCTTGAATCGGGACGTCCTTAAAAACGATCCCACGACCGAGACCGTTGTCGGCGTCACCGAAGATCGTTAAAGCCGGCAATCGGTGTCGTATAACCGTCCTTCGAATCTCGCTCGGACATCTACGATGAAAAATCACGATGTTGCACTCGATCGGACACGTTGCACCCAAGGTTCGTGAATCGAGAACCAAAAGACCAAAGAAACCGAGAGCCGACCGACCGGTGAACGCGTTGAACGACACCGCATCAATTAACGATTATAACCCCAACCGACGGAGCACTGGGTTTCGATAAGGGAAAACCGTGGAATATCTATATCCGAGAACCGGGCCAATTATAAAATCAACACCAGCAATTAGACAATTTTTCCCCGGCAAATCGACCGAACGATTACGGGGGCGTCTAATGAGCTCTGGCTTCGATATATCAGGGTGTCCATTTAGCGGCGCTAACGAGTGCAACGTCAGACGCGCTCCACACGTACGCGTTCTCCCATGAATGGGTCGCAATCTCGCTCCAGGATCTCCTGCAACGTCGCTCGGCCCGGCCAAGTGAACAGTTGGCGAAGGTTGGAGAGCCTGCTCCACTCGCGGCAATGCGAGCTACCGTTTGAGATTAGCATCTTTTATGCATATACATGGGAGACCTGCAGGCTCTACCTACACCGTCGCGCACACGGGGGAAGCTCCGCGCCTGATTCTGACCCCCTCTTGCGACAGGGGGTAGACACTTCGGGCAACTTTTCGTTTTTCGCATCCTCGATGAACCACGATCCACGTGGAACAGTGTACCGTTTAATATCATCGGCCCTCGATCCCGATTCTCGACGTACGATCCGCGTTCGACGAAAAGACGTCCACGCGAACGTGTCGATCCGATTATCGTCGAGTGTCCAACAGCACCAGTGGTGCACACTCGAGTCGTCAAAGGATATTTCGTTCACGATGTTCGGACCGACCGTTCGCGGTCTCCACTTTGACGTCGTTCGAGCGTTACCTCGGTACAGAACGATACCTGTTCGCGATGAAGGATCAAAGGTTGCAAATACCGGCGATGGTAATAATAAAGGCAACGATAGAGGAGCGACTCGTCACGGAGCTGATGCACGTCGAGTGTTTCGTGATTCGTAGTGGGCGATCGGTGGCCCAAAAGTCGAGAGTCATTTGGAACGAGTAACGTCGCACAAAATGGCGGCTAAACAATGCGCGTTCAGATGTTCACCGTGCTCTTGCCAAGCTTCGAACGTTGCAAGTCACGCTGACATTTCCAACGTAGCACCCCCGAGAAGAAGAAGAAGAGGTCTTCGATTTTATCTCGAGACTCGCCTCCTCTGAAGTGGCCCCTCCGAATTCTATGCCTCCAGACACGCGGCACTCGTGGATCCTCCTCGACAAATGGCTGCGCTTGATCCGGGACACCTTCACAATGGACCGGCTACCGGGATAATTACCCCAAAAACCGATGTAGAAGGGTGCTTATTGCCGCCAGGCTCGTTAATATTGTTGATGGTGCGTTGGACGTGAAGATGTCACGATGCACCGAACGCTTACAGCGACTCTGACGTCTCGTGAATGATTGTACAATTGTCACCGGTTCTGATCGTTATTCGCAGACCTAATGTTCGACGTCTTCGCGAAACAGGAGGATCGGGTTAAAGTCGAGGATACTGGTATCGTTTCGATGGGAATCTTTCGTTCTTGGTGTTGGAACATCTCTAGAATACTATTAGGGTCTATTTCGATGGATTTGAAACGAGAGAGGGAAGAGAAAGAGAGCAACAGTGCGTGTATAGCGGTGGATCGAGAGTAGAAAGAATTCGAGAGAATGGGAGCGAGAGCGAAAGTGGGAATAAGAAAAGTTTTATGAAATATTAATTAAAAGTTTGTTCTGTGTATGTCACCAAAGACTTTGTTTTTATTTTCTTTATATTTCGTCAAGGGAGTATTCCAATTTAGAGGTATCAATTTTTCTAGGTGGTATTGGAGATTCTTTTCAAGATCATAAAGACATTATTGTGTAACAATTCGTGGTATGGTTTTCGTGAAAAATATTGAACATTATCAGCGACACGATCAGTTTAGTGTAATCATTTGGTACTCCTTTGATTTAACTCGGTCGGTTTGTTAATGGATTTAACAAACATCCATTACGTTCAGTATGAACGTGACTAAAAGTGTGCAAACATATCGAAGAGAACATTTTTGGCGATACTTTAAAGTTGTGTAATCGATTTTTTGTTTCTCGTTAGTTTCAGCGTATCAAATTGGATTTTCAAACTTGCGCTACGAGCGATAGACACACGCTGAAGATACCCTTCGAATTTGCTCGTAATCGATCAACTAGAACTCGACGTATCGTAGTGAAACATTTCGAAAAATATGCTTTCAAGAAAATCGTGTTTAGAATTTTTCGTTCGTTATCTCGATCTTCTCATTTCCATTTTCCTTCCCCTGACGTTTCTCGGCATATACGTTACGTTGTTCCTACGATTCATTGAACAAGATACACTCAATCGAGCTAGATCCGATCAAGAAACATTTGGTCTTTCAGGCAAGATTTCACGAAATACCTGCTGTCGCAGCACCTACGGCGCGCGGACAACATTCTCTTTAAACGCTCGTAACTTTGTTATTTATTCCAATCCGGCAATATCCATTGGCAAGTATTGATGAAAGTTTGCGTGTAAGTTTGCATATAAAACATACCGGGCTGCACATGACATAATTTTTTGTCGACAAACTAATTCTCAAGACTCGAAAATTCAACGTCTCTTCAATTTTTCATACAATTCTTCGGGAGGACTTTGTTCACAGTTGAACGATAGAGCACTAAAAACTGAATATATTTTATAAGAAAATTGTCGTCGTATCTCGCACGATCACGAAATTACAAAGAAAATGAAAGTCGTCTGTCTTTATAGTGGCACTTTTCAATTTTTCAAATACAATTTCCAAATAGAGAAACACCTTTGGTACGGAAAATGATCAGTTCTTAGCGCGTTATCATTCTGTTGCAAAAAAGTTCGAAGAAAAGGGATTCAAAAATTAAAAAAAAACATAAAAATCTTCGAGACTCGATTTCACTTTCTCAAAGAAATTTCCCGTAGAAACAAATTCTCTGTGTATGCACTGTTATGCTCTACAAGTGCACAAACATTCATTTAAAATCTGTCTTACAGGTAAGAAGAATTACCTCGTAACATAGCGCGAGAATACTTTTCAGAGCCATTGTACCAGGTTCTTCGATAACTTTCGTCGTTTCTTCCATTGCGAAGAAATACTGTGACGCTTCGACTTCGCGCAACTCTAAACACACGAACGAGTCGGAAAGTCAAGACGAGACTTCGCACACGTTCATCGACGAGCAGTACCGTATCAAAAAAGACAAAACGAGCTAACCCAATAGCTCCGTTTCTTATCGAACGACAAAACTTATCGAGCAACCTATTATATCGTACCAGATCCAGTCGAGAGATATTCGTTCGGTCCTCCGTCACGGAGTCCGCGCGAAACAGGAAGAGCGCGTGCAGTGAAAACGTTACGCGGGAAATTAGCAATGTACGTGTAAATCTGCGAGTTACGGGGCAATCGTCCACTCGATCCAGTTATTTACTATCGGTGCACCGTGGCGCGGAATTAACGAAGCGAAATTTAACGTCGTATCGGAGCCTTGAATCAAAGTCGTCGTAGACGCGGTCCTTTCCGAGCGTTGCTCGATCGAGCAGGAAACTATGAATGGAGCAACGATCCAGAACGCCAGCTGCTACCAGCGTTTCCATCCTCGTCAGGTTCGCACGTACACCGACGAGATTTCCCTTGTGTTCTGCGCAATTACCTCGGGGGGAAGTGTGGCGGTCGCGAGCCTCTTTTCTCCTCTTTCGGGAAAATAACGCTCGAACGAACAAATTCTTTGCCTCGGTCGAGTACTCGAGCGAGAGTACTTCGAGAGCCGAGAATATGTTTGTTTTATTCATAACGCCGCGGATAGAACCGGTTGTGTATTGTTTCGCGACATCCCGATACACTCACGGTAACAAACTGTTTAATTGTTTAGCGATGGAGAGCACTGTGACGGGTTTCGAGACCGTGTAATTAAATACTGGAACGAGCAAGAGGAATACGACCGGTCTTACTATAGACGCGGGTACTTTTCGAGATATTTTGTTCATTTTTTATTCTTGCGTTTGTAAGTAGATTTTAGTGCAATTGTCAATAGGGTCGGATAAATTTGTATATACGGTAATCGGTACTTTTGTCAGATTTCTATTTCATTTTCTTGTGTAGAATCTTTTAGGTATTGGTGTAGGAAACTCGAGTGAAAAGTAACAATTGATAGGAAAATAAACAAAGACGTGGAAATTCATTACCACGAAGGAATTTTACGCTTTCATGATCATCGAATATGGTTCTGAGTAGAGCAACGAACGACAAACGATAAATCGGCAGAATTGTGGTATGTTTTAATTCAACGAAACTGTACAAACTTTTCGCAAATCTAACAATAGACGAACAACTTTTCTCTTACAGGAATATGCGATTCCAATAATTGTTATTCACTGTCCGATCTGGTGTGAACCAGTCGCGAAGTAATAAATAAATTAATAAATGAATTTCAGTCAAGTGTTTTGTATTCCGTACAATTTATCCATGAAATGGATTTTATCGATAAGTCCATGTTTGTCAATAGCCCGCTTAATTAATTCCTGCTTGTTATATGGGTACTCGAGTACTCAATTATTGAACATTCTGCGTAGATTTTTGTTCGTGGAAAATTGAGCAGAAAATTTCCCGAAAGATGGGAATTCGGAGCAGTTTGACGATATTTCAACAAAAACTGTAAACAATTCATACGACGAGCATCGCGATCGACGACCGGGACAACATTTCGAAACGCTATACTCAATATCGTTTAGTTATTTGTGCTTTAATATCAATATCCCGTGTGGTTGTTATTTGGTTACCATCAATAAGGGTATTTTGTATCTTGTTTCGAATAGAACGTCTGTTATATATCTGGCCGCAATTCTGTTCGAGAAAATTGAGCACTCTGATTTGTCAATGTCTCGAATTGAATCGATTACACACGGTGTTGTATATTGAAAAAATTCTGTTCGTAGAAAAGAGTCGTGGCCCTCTGGTGGTGAAATTTCGTCCACCAGATGTCGCCACTCCATATTTCGTTCACATCGTAACGATTCTTAATTTTAAATCGATGCTTCGAAATCGACGTAGAATCTCGAGTCGAGAAATAAAAAACAACTCACCGAGATGGATCAATTCCAAAGTCAATAAATGTCAAACAAATCCAAAAATAACAATCGAACAGATACAAATCGGAAAACCGATGTAACCATGTCGTGGCTACGTTTCGTTCAACCGATCGTAACTTTCATAATGGAAAAATGGCAAATAATAATTTTCCTCGTTTCGATCGCGGCGTGTACAATTATTTGACGTAGAATTACAAACCACTGTGCACGGGTGGTCTCGATGTACTCGACCTACGCCATTATACGACATGTTCGTTGACGTATGTAAATATCTGTCAGAATTTTACTTGGCCGCTTGCGACTCTCCCCATCGGCTTGAAGGATTTTCCTCAATTACGCCGTTTCACTCGTTACATTTTCATTGCATTTTCATTACACGTTCCGCTCGGGAAGTCGGTCCGCCGCGATTCATAGAGAATTAAGTAGGCCGACGTGATATACTTCCTTCTCTGTCGGAAGCAGGAAATTTGTTCAGTGACCAGCGCGCGCTTTAATCGTATTCACGGTATTCTCTAGTCCCTATGAAAGCACCTTGAATACCGGTTTCCCATTTCTCGGCGCGCGCCGTCTGGGAGCCAATTTATATGCAAAATTACCCCGCGCTGCAACACATGTTCAAAAAGGCACGGGATGACCGACGGAAAAAAGATTATATTATCACGTCGTCTCGTGGAGAATTTGTATGCAAAAAACGCGCTAATGCAATATCGTGCGACGGAACAACGGTTCACGGAGAAAAATGTTGCTTACCGGTGCCATTTCGTCGATAATTTTAGGTTAGGTTTGTCCTCTCGCTCGCGAGACGTTTACTCTGGCTTGGTAAAGCTTCACGATGAAGCGTTCAAGGTCGTGTTCTTAATTTACATTTCCTTGTACACGAGCCGATAAGTGATTGTTGGATCGAAGTGTGCTCGTAACGTTAAATAATTGTAATAACGACAATATGTATGTATATAGAAACGATTGCGAACAGTGTCGATCGAAGGAGCAATAAAACACGTTACGTGGAAGTAGAAATAAATATACAACTATGGTACAATTCCACGATGATAAACCAGGGCTATTGCGAGCATTTATAGGTTAGGTTGATTATTTTTCAATTCGTGAAACTTTTCGATCGAATTTACCGTCGCGATACAGATCTTATCTAACAAGATCGTGAGTAATTCATTTAGTAGATCTTATCTGGTAAGTTTTAACGTACTTAAAACAATGGAATGTACATTGTTACAAGGAATGATACGGGTCGATCACATTTTTTTCACAGTCATTGTAGCCGGTGTTAAAAGCTATACGGTTATTAAAGAAATAAAAGTGTTTCAAAAGGAACGAAAAATCGGGAACCTATGCGACTCGAATGTCACAAATGTATCCGTATTTGTCACGATCATCGAGCGCAGACAGCTCGGCAAAGCGACACGTTATTCATTGAATCCGATGGTCGTATAATTAATAGGTACATCAAAGCGCGCTGGGAGGATCACTCGGGCATGGAACGCGACTGATTTATCTGCATGTATTACAATCATACCCATCGACCAATTTTTCACGTGCCAGACTCAACCGATATCCCTGATTCGATGTCTCGTCATTTCAACGAGGATCTATAGCACGTACAGATCCCAAGGGAAAAAACGTGTCCAATCGGTGATTTCTTAAATACAGAACGATATACACGGCGATACGATCGAAAAGAGAGCAATCATTATTACAAACGTATACGTTTGTATCGACCGAACCCTCTGCTCTATCATCGAGATCCTGCATCGTCCAAACACCCGCGTCATCGAGCTTTAAATCGTACACCGAAACTTTCTAATTGTATTTTCCACGGCAAACTCTCTGTTTCGAATTATCGTGCGATAATATCACGCTATGAAACAAAGTCTTTACAATTGCGTGTTCACGATGCGTTAATTGTTTTTTTCCAGATCACCGATCGCGACCAGCGGTCATCGTTGCTTCGGAGCACATCGATCGTTATAAAGGTACCGGCTAGAAAAGTATCCCATTTTCGGTAACGCGATCGTTTTGCGACAACGAACCAATTTCTATCGCACCTCGTGCTTTTCTCAGTTATTTAGAGTCGTGTGCAATTCATCGAGATACTCAAAGTGGGGGGACATATCCACGAGTCGTGTCACAAATCCTAACGTTCGGAGACCCTAGCATTTATCTCGGCAACGAATGGAAATAAAGCTATAGTTTATAGGACATTTTTCATTCGGAATGACCTGGCAGACACGCTAGAATGGTTCGCCGAGTACTTCGCGGGACACCCGGTGTATCCGATCCCTGTCGCCGGATCTCGGCCGATTTCGACATTTTACGCTTTTTGCGCTCGTCTAGTATGCTAATCACGGTGTCGTATAGTATCGTTAATGCTCGAGCGGAGCGGAAACGTTAACGGAGCTTCGATCGGAGCCGGGGCCATGAATCATAAGTCGCGGAAAAGATAAATAAAATTGTACAAAGCCAGCGTTGCGTGTAACTTCATTATGCGGAACAAGCTTCTACGAGTCGACTGTTCATATTTCATTCCGATCAAGCGATGTGTGCCTGAAAACCCGCGGGATTTTTAATGACGTTCCTGTTCGGTACGAGTGTTATTTATGGGCGTGAGCGGCTACTGCGCTGCTGAAAGCTCGATTTTTACCGCGCAGACAGCAGGTTGATAGTAAAAATCTTGGAAGTCTCGTAGTACAGAACCCATTTTTCAATGAACTCCACGAGTAACGGGGCTCTTTTATTCCGGTGAACTGTACCCTAGCGTAAAAGTTAATTTTCAGCAAATTTGAACGTGTATCTCGATTTTATTATAAAAGGTAGCCTCGTGTAAGTTCGCTTTTAAAATTCGGTTCTACGCTTCGGTAATTTCAAGCACCTCGAGGTCAGGTTTCATTGTCGAAGGTAATTTTAAATATCGTTCTCGAGTTTAAAGTCACTTTTTGGGGAATTTAAATAATCTCCAGCCCACGTTGGACTTAACCACGAGTAGAACTTCGCGCAAACTTATTACGATCTGCACGATGAATTTATTATTGGAAACATTCTCGAGTAATTTGAACCGATTCATTTTAATTTTAAATAAGATACAAAAGAAATTGAAGAATCTTTAAATACGTTCAAGTTAGAGCTCAATTTCGCGCTCGGGTAAGTTTTCGTATTCCACAAATTGAGGTTAGGTTCTATCGGCAACAGGACAATTTTCTCCGTGTAGAAAACGAAAGTTGACCCGAGCATCGAAGATAATTTTACAAAGCCACGGACACTCTCTGAGATGAAAATTCAACGCGACGAAAGGAACATGTTTTCTTTGAAACTTCTCGTGTCTGAGCAGATCTTACGTAGTTTGGTTCGAAGTTTGCCGGTTCAAAGATGGAAAACACCGATCCCTAATCAATTCTCAAAAAAAGCGATATCTCAGCGTCGAGTTGTCTGTTTCTCGTGAAAATTCACCCAGAAAGCTTCTAAATTCGATTCTATCACCGAAGGTAATTTTCATTCTGACTGGAGTCGAAAATTTGTTTTATCGTCGAAGTAAACTTCGTGCAGTTGCGACAACTCTTGCGCGTAATAAGAATGCAGACTACACTGATACTGGAACACCACGTTCTCTCTGACATTTCAAACTTCCGCGTAATTCTTTCGAATCCTTCGAAATTCCGAGTCGGGGGGACCGAAGAAAATCCAGGAACTTGAAAAAATAACGCTCCGGGAAACTTTGATCCCGGCCCGTGGAAATAAATTTATTCCGAACACGAGGTTAAACTTATTTTCATGGAAGGTGCGTGTAAACTGGAATCGTTCGTCTTCCGCTTGTCGCTCGAAAATATTCGAAGCTCGTAACAATCTCGAGTTAGTTTCACGAATAAGACGATCTTCGTGGAGCGTAGTCTAGGCGTTCGAGAAATCGTTTGCACGCGGTGCACCGTCGAATCGACTAGTCGGCCCTGATTAATTACAAACGTCGAACGATTTACAGTTCCATTATCGCGCTAACCGAACACTAAATGGAAACAGCGGCGCGTTGACTAACAATTGTTCTACTATTAATCGCTGGCCACATTGCACCTACCTATCTGGAAAATCGATGCACACCGCTGTTCAGCTGGCTGTGTTAAATTCCAGCGTCGGTTTCCATCGATTTATTTTATACACGAATTACGTCGATTGACTGACAGATACATTCGCAGTAAAAAGAGAAGAGCAACAAAAAAAAAAAAAAAAAAAAAAAAATAAAATATTGCTAGGAGTAGTATTCTTCTTATCACAATGACGAATGAAATTGACATTTTATTGAAACGAATTGAACCGGGAATTCTAAATACGATGAAGCTTAAAAAGTGAAGTGCTTCACGAACGAGCATTCTTTTGCGAAAAAAAATTATTGCATTTAACGAGACTTTTATCTAACGGGCATCGCTTTTATCTACGTATTTATGATTCGGTAATTATTGTATTGAGTATTTCGAGCGTAGGACGAGGATATCTTTGATTTTTCACGAACTGACAAGATTGATAACCAATATGTCAGAGGTCTGTTTGAGATGGGCGTGTACGTTGAGGTTAGAATAGAACTAGTAAGCTAGGTTAGAGTACACTCGGATGGAGCTCGAATTAAGCGTAGATTGGATTTAAATTTAGGTTAATTACTGTACATAGGTAGTACAGCATAGGAATAGTTTGTATCGCGTTGGGGTGGAGTCAGATTGGGTTACAGTTTGGTTAAATCCGGCATATTCTATAGGCGGGTACAAAGATTGACTATGTTAGGAGGGACACGTTAAATTAGACGAACTTCGAGCGAAGATTAGACAAGGTCTAACTCTGAATTATATCAAACTTACACGTAGGTTGAATCTAGATTCGTGTAAATAGGGGAAGTTCCCCTCCCCCTTTATCGACCATCTTAAGTTCTTTTTTGTTACAACTCGGGCTAAAATCGTTAAAACACAACTTGAAAAAAAATGATTTGCGATGTAACTGAAAGTTTTTTAAGTTTCTGAAAACTTAATAATATGTGTAAATAATTCGCAAAAATGGAAATGTAATTCATAATAGACGAAAAATGTTCTGCAAGTAGAGACTAGTTATTTGGTTAGTGGATTTACTTTGTACTAAGGGGTTAATAATGCTAAAAAATGTTAGTAAAAGATATTTGGTACGACATCGTTTGAAATTTATTTAACGAATATAGTAAATAAAATAATTGATATTTCACCGGTGCGTGTATCGTCCAAGTGTGTCTAACCTTCATGTTGGTTGCATCGCACCCAATCTTCGTTGAATGATTCCATACTCAACTTTCCTCTCTTAGTTTTTTCTTTACTTGTTTTTAATTGTCTGACGATGGAGAATTAGGTTTGATCGTTACCGGAGAACCTTCTTCTACCTTCAAATAGAAATAGAAGACCATAGTCCTGGATTAATACAGGTCGCGTACACTCTGTACCAGAGTTAAAGTCTTCTTAAATTTCGCAAATAAAATTTCAAGATTATGTCAATTTCGATTAGCTGCAGAAACATTTACCTCCCATGAAAACACTTTGTCGTCCCAATTGAATAGTGAATTGTTTATCGCGTTGACCTCGATTTTATCGATATTGCGAGACTATTATACGTCCTATAAATTTTGAAGGAATCTTGGCTTTCGTTGAACACACTTCCTGCATCGACCATGTATCTTTACGATAACGGTCCGTGTGGTGGATGCTAGGAGAGTGTTTTGCCAACTGCTTCGTATTGGCAGCGTTTGGAATTCATGTTGCGAACTTTGTACAATTTTTCGGGCTACGAACGAACCGTATTTTCCGGGTTAATGGCCAGAGTTTCTCGATTTTCGTTCCCAACTGGGTCATTGTCACTGTGTCTCTTCCGACTTTCTAAACTGGAATACCCTCGCGACCGAACATCCAGCCACATTTTTCCGACCTGTATACTACACAGGTACTGCATCGAACGATGCATTCACATTGTCACGACTTTACATCACGTGGACATTTCTCTTACAGAGTGATCGAAGCTCGAACATAAGAATTTTCTTTTCTTTTTGCAACAACCCTCGAAGCTCGAGTTTCTCAAGCTTGAGGCAGTTGCTCTCCAAAACAGCAATTTTCTTCTCGAGGGGTATCACCCATTAGGTATCGAGTTATTTAAAACTTGTCTTTTAAACGAGTTTCGATTTTGAACGAGTTTTTAATTAAGAGTTGTAGCAAACAGGTTTTAATTAAAAACTGTATTTCCGATTAAACTTCGTTATAAATAAATCAACATGTACATGGAAAAAGTGGCAATCTACGTCAATATTTATCAGAACGGTAGAGCCGCGCCACCATTAGACGGCAGTCGTTGTTAATTATAGATGTGGTAATCTTTCGAATTTACTTATATGATATGCGCAAAAAGCATCTGATTTGCAAGGCACGTCCAACTCCAACCTTTCGGATCTACTTAATCTCGATACGGTAGTAGACATCGGACAGGAAGGCCTCGAATTCCAGGTAAAACGTCAACGTGGATATTTACAATAATCGTTCCCTAGCTGACAACATAGCACTTTGAGTTATCGGAGGATAGACAAGAATATACTGTGTTACGTTACGAACAAATAATCATTGACTATCCTGTTTTGGTACACGTCCCACTCCAATCTTCAAAATCTATCAAAGAGAGCCTTCTTTTGTGGGAATTTGAAAAGAATGATTCGATTTTTTCATTTTCTAAAGAATAGAATTTAAAAATGTATCCACAAAATCCTACATTTTTCTCGAAATTGATTATATTATCCATTATAAAATGGCGTTTTTGAACGTGGAAGGTGTCCTAGAATAAATGAGAAGTATTTTATGCATCTGTGTAGCATCTGAAGAAAAACGAGAAAAGTTTACGTAAACACGCGTCCTATTTACGATTACGAGATACAGCGAGTTTCGCATTGAGAATAATAATACTCCGGCAAACAAAGCTGGTGCTATTTATTCTGCTTTATTGTTTACAAACAATGTCTGATATATTTCCCATGATTCATATCCTCGCATACTGCTCTATGAATTACACAGTTTAGTTTGTCTTTCCGATAAGATCAATACGTGCCAAATCCATTGAGTACGCAACGCCTATTGAAAGTGTTGAAACACTTCTGTACAGAATTGAATATGCGTTTCAACAAATTCGAGAAATACTAGGAAACACCGAAAGGGTTGTTACATAGATAACAAAGCCTCTTCGTACACGTGTCCGAATACATAGATAATAATTTCGAGCGTTTAATGCGAAGAGAATTGCATACAAAATGAAAGAACAAAAAGTTTGCTACATCTGGTAAACAAGGTGAAACAGATCCACGTTGTATGAACAATTTTCGTTATTTTTTAGGTGCTGAATTGGTATATAAAATATTTCTCTATATACGTTAATTTATATATTTTGATACGTACTCGGATACTAACGATAATTTTCACATTTCTTTTCATCCTATCTGTATAATAATTGTTCATACTCGCGGTTGTTACACTCGCATACATACATTTTACTGGCAATTTTAATAAACGCCATTTTCTTTTGGCAATGAATAGAAAAAAAAACAAGTTGCAATGTAACATTCGGTTGAAATAGTCTAATTTCTAATAAAATTTTTAACGGCCATAGTTTCACCGTAAGTGATATTTATCGATCGAAATACGAACGAAGAAAGTGTATTTATCGATCGAAAAAGTTTATATATTTTGTCTACCAGTTTTTTGTTGTCTACTTCTTCGGATCGATCGCGTAGTTTATTTTCGATGTTTCTATATTCTAATCGACAGATTTTCGAACCAACGACGGATCGTTTGTTCGCTAACTGTGAATCTCTCGAGAGCTGTATCGATACTACGAACAATCACCATTTTGTCCTAAAACGATCGACGAAACACATATTCTGTGGTTGTCGACCAACTTGTCGACACACTTAGACTTTAAACTGTGAGAAACTTCGTGCGTTTACGGAATCGCCTATTTCATATGCAACAACCTAACGACAACTGAAAGCACAATGGATGATTGCGGGTATGCATTTGTACTCTATTTGGACAGAATAACTCCGTACAATCTGCATCACAAGAGCGTGGACGCGATATCTGTGAAACTCGAGCGTTCTCCAATACATCAATGTTCTTCGATACACGTTAACTCGTAGACTCTAAAGGTACGTTTTCACGTGGCGGTGATTGTCGAGAAACTGTCGCGGTCTCTCGACTGTTTCTATATTATACGATAATATAGAATAATAATTAATACAGAAATAGTTGCACGTTATACGATATCCGATTGCTTTTAGAAAGCTTTCTAATAAATGAATTTCAGTCTTCGTTCGTATCGTTCTTGAAATAATAAAATTTCTTGCCGGAAAATTGAAATTTTCAGATCACTGACGTGCCAAAACCAAGATTGTCGCAAAACCAACTGCTACACTTTCGTACAATATCATGGTGGCTGAAGTCTCAAGTCACGACTTTTAATGTTTCTTAAAAACGTACTTTTACAACTCTTACAAATCGAATCGTCTTTCTGAACTTGGGTTCTATCGAACGAGCCTATAAATCTATATATTTTACTTATGGAAATACAATTATGCAGAGTCTTGTCGAATATCCGATAAAATTGCATGTTATGGATTTTGGAACATTGTGCGTCTTTAGAGGCTATTGAATGTCCAGGAAATGATTGAATTATACGAAAGAGGTCTCTTAGTATCTGCGAATCATCGATTTAACGATACTAGACACTAATAGATTCTTCGAGAGACCATTGATCCCAAACACCGAAGCCGAGTTTGCAGATACGTCGATTTAATTCAATATTCAGAGAAGAAAAGCAGATACGTCGATTTAATTCAACATTCACTTGCGATTCATTTCACAACGCGAAGTGAAGCGATACCTGAAAGTATCTTTCACCGAGTTTGCAAACCAGCAACTATTATTTTCGCACCGCGCCTCACGAGAATTATAATACACAGTTTATTATAATTATTGCAGATAGAGTGTGGAATTATTGAAATTGGAGACAGAACACACTCAGTGGATTTACTTTCAGTTATTTCAGATACAAACTGTTTACACTCAGGAAGGTTACAAAGTGAGCTCTCGATCAGTAGGCAAAACGCGACAGTACAAATTATTGCACAAAAAAAATTAACATGACTCATCGATCATACAAGCATTGTCAGGAGACGATAAAGGACGCGATTACCACAGATTAATAAAAATAAACAAGGATCTCGAGTATTCAGTAGTACAATGATTGTAGATAATAGATTGTTCAATAAGTTTCGTCGTTCGATAAAACTTATTGTACACTACTGTTCGATGTAGTGAGAACGGTACACTACTGTTCACGATCTTCGACCGGTCTCGATAAGTTCTATCCAACGACAAAATTTATCGAACAACCTAGTACCGTTCGATAAGTTATATCGAACGACAAAACTTATTGAACAACCTAGTACTGTTAGATAAGTTTTATCGAACGACAAAACTTATTTGAACAACCTAATGTAAAAATACAAAGTCGAAAGTGTATGAAAAAAAATGGTTGAAATTTAAATGAAAAGCAGTGAAAGGGTTAATCTTCGTGCAACGATAAACATCGTCTCCTGGCGGAGACGGATCTCGACAAGAGATATTCGAATCGACGAGGCTACCTTTGCGTGTCTCTACGGTAGCTCCAGTTCCTCAAATCGCTTAAAAGTTCATCGCAGCGGACGCAAACAGAAATTCAAGTAGCACTCGAGATGCTCGCGAGGCGTGACTGGCCGTAGCCGCGCAGGTTGGACGACGATCGCCGCGAGGGACGCGTGACGTGGTACGGGGCCGTACAGAAGCCGATCGGCCTGTTATTACGCGATCGCTTTCGTTATTTAAAAGCGTTCCCGCGCCTGCAGCCCCCACGGCGACCGACTTTAATTCATCCGGGACGATAAGAAGACCGGCAGCGAGATTAACGAGCGCGATTCCATTGACGCTGCGTTCAACGCTGTTCCATGCGAAGGAACCAACGGACGTAGGTACAGTCTGTCACATAAGAACGTCTTGGCGATATCTTCGAAACTTGACACCCACTGAAGTGGAAACATTGATAATCTAAGTGTATGCGATCATCTCGAATACGCGTTGGTTAAGTTTCTTTCAGATTCGTTTCTATCGATGTCGAGAACAGATCTTTTTGAGATCAGTGCTAAGTATGCAAAAAGGTTTGAGACGGTTTGCCTGTGTAGTCACCAAAAATGAGTTTTGCAAGAAACTGTGATAATTTAAACGTATATGATTATCTCGAATACGCGTTGGTTAAGTTTATTTCAGATTCGTTTCTATCGATGTCGAGAACAGATCTTTTTGAGATCAGTGCTAAGTACGCAAAAGGGTTTGAGACGGTTTGCCTGTGTAGTCACCAAAAATGAGTTTTGCAAGAAACTGTGATAATTTAAACGTATATGATTATCTCGAATACGCGTTGGTTAAGTTTATTTCAGATTCGTTTCTATCGATGTCGAGAACAGATCTTTTTGAGATCAGTGCTAAGTATGCAAAAAGGTTTAAGACGGTTTGCCTGTGTAGTCACCAAAAATGAGTTTTGCAAGAAACTGTGATAATTTAAACGTATATGATTATCTCGAATACGCGTTGGTTAAGTTTATTTCAGATTCGTTTCTATCGATGTCGAGAACAGATCTTTTTGAGATCAGTGCTAAGTATGCAAAAAGGTTTGAGACGGTTTGCCTGTGTAGTCACCAAAAATGAGTTTTGCAATAAACTGTGATAATTTAAACGTATATGATTATCTCGAATACGCGTTGGTTAAGTTTCTATCGATGTCGAGAACAGATCTTTTTGAGATCAGTGCTAAGTACGCAAAAGGGTTTGAGACGGTTTGCCTGTGTAGTCACCAAAAACGGCCAGAAATGAGTTTTGCGTTATAGAGTGTAAAAAATTGGGCACATAAGAAATTAGCAAAAGTTAAGAATTCTTTTTACGTGTGTACAAATTGTATCGCTGAATAAAACGGACGATTATTAAGTGTATAACTTTTTCTTAATGTACGTTAAATTTGTTACGTTTTTTAATTTAGATTATTTTTCATTGCTTCGTTTATACGTAGCGTGTAATAAACTTGTTCCTTAGTACGCGATAACTAATCTTTTACATGCATTACATTTTCACATACATTATTTTAATATACATTATTTTAACATACATTAAATTTGTCACGGTTTTTACTTTAGATTATTTTTCATTTCTCCGTTTATACTTAGCGTGTAATAAACTTGTTCCTCGGTACACGATAACTAATCTTACTCTGAGGCACACTTTCACAAGATGTCTCGCTCTGTAAAATGACTTTTTTCAACGTCACGGTTCTGATTTAGTTAAATGTAATCGTGGTCGTTAATAGTGAACAGTATGTACTTCGAGTGGGCGTCATTGACGAAGTTGGAAATGGAATACGAAAAAAGATGAACTATAAACAACCGAAAAATGTAACAACCTAACCTGTCCTCTCCTACTGGTGTAAGCAAACGTGTTGAGTACGGTAAGACCGGTCGAAGATATTAAAGACTAATTAAGATATCGAGGCCAATAACGAGTCAGTTTACGTTACGAACATAGAAACAGAATCGCTTATTATGTACCGCGTTTGCTTCTTTACGTTAACCTTAATTAACATAAGTGATTTCGATGAAAAAACCTTAAACGATTTTAAGGTTAGTTCACTCTTGAATGGCTACTTCATTTTCGTTGGAACATCGCAAACCCTGAGACGAGTGGATCGTGTGTTCTCTAAAGTAAATTGACCATAAATTCGTCTTCGATTTTTTCTGTATTCGCACAAACCTCTATGAACATGAACTAAAATTTTCATCGAAAAGAGACCGGTTCATCGTTTCGTTCGTAGCCCTTTAACACTAGGACTACGTATTCTTATTTGTATTACGCCATGCACGTATCTTCGAAGTTAAATTAATTACGAGTACCATTAGTTGTCTCTTTCAATAATTGTCCACGGATATTTTAAACAAAGGCACAGTTGATGATTAAGTGATTTTAAAAAGAAGTTCGAAACAGGTCGAATTAACCCCTTTGGTGGTTCCAGTGTTGAATCTTTGGGTTCAGCCTACGTTAGATGATGATTTTAATAAGAAAAGTGGACCGGTAGAACGCACTTGCAATCGCAACAATGGTTTCTCGTCTTCAAATCGGTGAGTTGTGTAAGAGTTGCACGACCAAGATGACGTTGAAAATATAAGAATACAGCCAGCATCGTTATTGTATACGTGCATATATAAATGAGGTAACATGGGTTTCGAGTAGTCTAGCTAGTGACCTATCGCAAACCTACGCGTCCTCCTGAGAACTCTTGGCTGTCATAGTTAACGTCCGAGTGTAAGACCTGCGTTAAGATTAAGATTTGCGTAGCACTCGACTAGACTTAAAAACCATCGTAGCATTTGTTATCTCTCCAACTGTACCGACAACAGTGTTCCAGTAACCACCGATTGTTACACGAGACGAGAACGTTCATTATCTCAAATTGGGTAGATCAAGTTCCGAAAACGACAAACGTATGGTGATTCGAACGATTATGTCCCCCTGTTATCGTTACGTTCAACTTTGTTCTACCTTTTCGTTGCAGTACCTCTTATTAACTTTCACGTATATACTGCTCATATGCGAGAAGAAGGCTAACGAGTGGTTGCATCCTCACTCTGATCTACAGGCTATTAGTTCCCCTACCATTGCGCTCATTGTCGTAATTGGCCGCTGGCGATCTTTCGTCATCGTAGTCGGCCAATAGCAACAATGCGCGTGTCGGTAGGAGCATCAGTATTTTCACACGAGCTACGCATTCTGTGTCTTAGCCACAGTCTCTGCCATAGTAGTATGAATAGATTTTAATTGCGTCCCTATTTCAATATGTATACGAATATAAAGCTTGGTGTTTATAAAATACCGAGCTTTCGTTTATGCTTACTTTTGATGCATAAAACGTTCGTTTTATCTCATAAGAGTTAACATAACAAAGAATATTTCAATATGTATATGAATATAAAGCTTGGAGTTTATAAAATACCGAGCTTTCGTTTATGCTTACTTTTGATGCACAAAACGTTTGTTTTATCTCATAAGAGTTAACATAACAAAAAATATTGTACGATATTAACAGTTTTTCTATGGCTGGAGTAATAAAGATGATTTTGAAGTACAATTAATTTTCCTTAATGAAATCGAATGTTTTGTACGAAACAATCCGACTTAACTCTAGTCATTTTCCACAAAGAAGTATTGAGCCATGTTTCCTGAGAGAACAATGGTATTTCCAAATGTGTTAAAATTTAACATTACTGTTATCGCGTAGAAAAAATACAGGACGAACGGAATAACAAGAATCAGAAAATTAAATGTTTTCTTAAAGAAAAGTATACATCTTTTTAAGAAAGCAATGGATACATTTTCTCCGTACATCACACATGAAAGCTATTGCAATATCTACCGAGAAAATTTGTTTACATTTAAATTTGTAGAAACTGCCCAGAAACTGATTAAGTTTTCTCTGAAACATTCTTTCGTCAGAATATTGGAGGTGCCTGAAAAATCGTGGCGACAGTTCTATGTACCGCACACTGTATATAGTATAACTTTCTTCGAAACGAATGAAATTTCGTTTCAATTTACTTCTAAATCAAATTTCCTATTAAATTATTTTTCTTCTCGAAAAGAATGTCACTTACTTCTACCGATAATTATACAACCAATGCTTTTCCAGCATATTGTAAAAAAACTAACAAAAATTGCTCTGCTGTATTAAATATAACCATTCGATAATAATAATACGTTCCATCCAGACCAATGGGGCTCTCCCTGCCGCGCGTTTCTCATTATCTCTCTCTCTCTATCTCGCTACCTTCTTCGTCATTCGGTCCACATGTGTCTGTAACTACGGCGACGAATAGCGAACTAGAATTAAATGTGTGCGTGAGAATCGATGTACCCTTTCCATTTCTCTGGCATTCCTGCCGCGAGACTTCAGATCAGCAGTAGACTATACATATTTTTGTACTTTTTGGGTACCTCGGAGCTAACTTGTCCGTTCCGTTACACTCGAATCGTATACACTCTATTTATACATACATACTTGTATATTGGATTCATAAATTATTATTATTATTATTATAATTATTATTATTTATCGAGCAATCGATTTCAGAGGCATGGTGGCAGCCTCGGTGCAAAAACTCGGAGAAGAGAAACCGGGAAACGCGATCGAAATAATCACAGCCTGGCGTCGATAGATACAAATGCGTAACGATGCTCCTCCCGTATAGATTTACGCACGCTTATTACAGGCTCCGCTGAAACGAATGTGATTGAAAACCGTGTATGAATTATGCAGACCGCGGAAAAATTATGGAAATCTCGCAGGAAGAATTATGGATACGTCGTAACTGCTCAATAACGTTACCACCGTAATTGCCAACTGGTACGCGATTCCTCTTTGATCGGTGCCCACAGAATTATTGTAATTAGGTTTACCACGGATTTCGCATGAATCTATTATAGCTCTGTTCTGTTACGCGCGTCAAAGGCATTCCGTAATCCAAGCAGCGATACGCGTCCCGCTGGAATCTCCGAGAACGTTGCTTGCGGTGCACACTGGAATTGCATCTTACGATGCGTTACTGTTAGCTCGGCGGCCATCTTTGAAGTTCGATCTTGTTGGTCGGGCAACGCCGAACGACCGATACTCGACCCGTCTACGGCCCGGTTTAACGATCCAACGGATTCAAAAGTGCAAATCACGCTTCAAGATGATAATAAGAATCTGTAATATTCGATGATGATCGGTACGAATTTATGGTAATTATCTGGAAAAGAGATCCTCGACTCTAACGAACTTCACCTTGGAATATATTGCAGAGGGGAAAGTCTCGAGGGATATGTATTTGTTCGAGGCGTGTCGACAATTGTTGATTATAACGTAGGATAATCGTGGTTCGTTCGTAAGAGAAAGAAAATTGTACATTTTGCGTTACGTTATTGCGGGGCTGCTTCGTTATTAATATCGTTTAACGCGTGGTGGAAAATAGGTTAGTTTTCCCACGTGGTGTCGAAGCTTTGTTTCCGTGGTTTCCCCAATCTTACATCCAAAGTTCCGAGTCTCGAATTTCGAGATTCGAGTTTCGAATATAATAGTGAGATAGATCTCACGTTCGAAGTTTTGAGTTACGAAACTCGAGTTTCAAGTTTCAATACATTCGAGTCTTGAGTCTCAAATTTCGCCCTCAAATTTCTGGATTTCGTATCTCGAGTTCCAAGTTCAAGACACTCGAGTTCTGAATTCCGAATCTTGCGATCAAAGTTTCGAATACTGAGTTCCGAATTCTCTGTTCTAAAATACTCAAGTTTTAAATCACAAATCTTGCGTTCAAAGTTTTGAATTTTGTAACTCGAATACCAAGTTCAACATACTCGAGTTCCGAATCCTAAATCTCTTGTCCAAAGTTTCGAATACCGAGTTCCGAGTTCTCCGTTCCAAGACACTCGAGTTTCGAATCTCGAATCTCGAATCTCCGAAGTTTCGAATATCGAGTTCCGAGTTCTCCGTTCCAAGACACTCGAGTTTCGAATCTCGAATCTCCAAAGTTTCGAGTTTTGTGTTTCAAGACACTCGAGTTTCAAATCTCGAATCTTCAAAGTTTCGAATACCTATTTTCGAGTTCTCTGTTTCAAGGCACTCGAGTTCCGAATCCTAAATCTCTTGTCCAAAGTTTCGAATACCGAGTTCCGAGTTCTCCGTTCCAAGACACTCGAGTTTCGAATCTCGAATCTCCGAATTTTCGAATATCGAGTTCCGAGTTCTCCGTTCCAAGACACTCGAGTTTCGAATCTCGAATCTCCAAAGTTTCGAGTTTTGTGTTTCAAGACACTCGAGTTTCAAATCTCGAATCTTCAAAGTTTCGAATACCTATTTTCGAGTTCTCTGTTTCAAGGCACTCGAGTTCCGAATCCTAAATCTCTTGTCCAAAGTTTCGAATACCGAGTTCCGAGTTCTCCGTTCCAAGACACTCGAGTTTCGAATCTCGAATCTCGAATCTCCGAAGTTTCGAATATCGAGTTCCGAGTTCTCCGTTCCAAGACACTCGAGTTTCGAATCTCGAATCTCCAAAGTTTCGAGTTTTGTGTTTCAAGACACTCGAGTTTCAAATCTCGAATCTTCAAAGTTTCGAATACCTATTTTCGAGTTCTCTGTTTCAGGACACTCGAGTTCCGAATCCTAAATCTCTTGTCCAAACTTTCGAATACCGAGTTCCGAGTTCTCCGTTCCAAGACACTCGAGTTTCGAATCTCGAATCTCCGAATTTTCGAATATCGAGTTCCGAGTTCTCCGTTCCAAGACACTCGAGTTTCGAATCTCTCTCGTTCCAAGTCCCGAAATCTCGAATCTCGTGTCCAGACTTGCGAATCTCGGATCTCTATACCGATCGTGGAATACCCGAAAGTCCAGCACGGTGCTGCGATCGTACGAACGAGCAATATCGCGCTCGGGAATCTTGAACGAATCTCGACGACCGATAAAATTCGAGCAGAATCGATCTGCACCGGCACGCGAGAAACTACGAAGCAGCCGTTTCGCAGAGTCGTCGCGGATTCACGCGGCAAACAGCGCGGCCCGGTAATCGAATCGCGCGTGCCGCGAGCGTCGCGTTTCGACGTATCGTCGCGTGTTTCGAGGCTCCAATCAAGCCAGCATTCATCGCGTTTGTTGCCAGCCTCGCAGCGTTCCCCATCCGGTTGCGGATAAGTGCATTATCGGGACGCGCGTCCGCGTGACGAGACGCGCGGTGACGCACGAACGAACGAACGAACGCCTCGAAAATCGGGAAATACGTGGCTGTCCTCGTCTCCAGCGACGAATCGTCGTCGCACGGAATTGGAAACGGCAGGCGGTCACCGCCCGCGGAAATTCTATCGGTAGAAATAAAATCTCGCTGTAACAACGTATTACTGTTATCCCGCGGAGGCCTCTGACACCGAGGCCGATGTTTACGATTAGATTACCGATCAACGACCGCCACTCGAGCTTGACACTAATGGGGAAGGAACCGACTCGCGAGAACACCACTCGTGGAGAAATCAAATGAATCGATTGGGTCGATCGAGAATCTCGCCCCGAAACTTAGCCACGTTCGAGTACTCGACGATTATTCTGAGCTGTTCGTGAGTTAGGATTCTAATGTGCATCGATGGAAAGATTAAGGTACGTTTTCACGCGATGGTAACGGTGCAACAGTTTTTCGACTAATTTTCTACAGTTGCGCGTTACACGATGTTCGTTACTTTTGGAATGCCTTGTAAGAAATTAATTTTGTGGTATTTATTTTTTTTTTTTAGCGGTTGATGTATCCATTCGCTCGGTGTCTATTGTTTTTAGACCGACGAAAAATCAAAAATAAGGTAAACACAACGACGAGACGGAACTGTAAATTATTTGAAATTCCCACCAAAAGTTTTGTACTTAAGTTTATTCAGATTTTCCGCCTGAATCGGTAATTACTTATTACTCGACTCGACAGAATCGTTTTAGAACCGAAAAGAACCGATGTATCGACGTACTGCGAATTCCTAATCGAAAATCGCCATTTTCCAACCGTAATAGATAACACTGTATTTCGATTTTTCGGAACAGTTTTCATATCGTGGTCGTTTTTAATCCGTGTGTATATCGGACAGCTCGAATCGAAGAATTCAACGTCTGTACTTTTCTGAAAATCGAAAGTCGAGTTTCCGATTGAATCGAACAAAATTAATTTTTAACTCGTCGTTTTGAGAGCCTATGTGCAGATTTCCAATTCGTTAGAATATGTTCGAATCTTTAATGGCGATCTATAAAAGGAATTGGTAGATCAGTGTTGCAGATGTTCTTCAAATAACAAGTTGAAGGCTTATGGAAAAATAACCATCGATCAAGATTCTATTTCCAATACAAATCCCTCGTTATTCTTCGAAAAGAAAATGATATTAACCCCACGAGGGACCAGTCACCCCTTGGAGTATTTTCCTGCATTCCTTGGAACAACCTACGTGTATAAAACCATAAATCTCGGTTGCGGTATATAGTACGTGTTATTTCTTCGTTGGTGGGGCTAAGTTTAGGGTTGAAACGCTGGTAATAAGAAAAAATATTCACGTAAATGTACAATTTATGCGATTCTGCTTCCAAATATAGCCTTTTTTATTTTAAACAGACCGAACTGCTGTTCGTGTTGACTGTTCCACGAACACCAGTTTGTGGTTCTCCGTGAGTAATTTAAGCTGAATTTGTTATATCGAGCGTTACGTGTAAAATGTACAGATCGATCGAGGATGAAAATGACTACATTTTGGAAACCCAGGCAATAATTTATTTATTATTAAGTATTTATTCAGAGGTTCCTTTGGTTCGAAGAAACTCTTTGGTACGAACAGATAACAGGTAGAGAAAATAATATACAAACACGAATAGATAATAGAACAAACAAACGGATGTGAAATTCAAGCCAAAGAAATCTTTAGAGAAAGTAAAGACCAAATAGATCAATTTCCAGGTGGAAATAGTTGACCTTGACAATCGTTAAACATTCAGTTGTGTAAAATTGAAAAGTTTACCCAACTAGTATAATATACTTGTTCAATAAGTTTTGTCGTTTCTTCCATTGTAAAAAACATACTATGACACTTCAACTTTGAACAATTAAATATAACTAATTACTAGGTTGTTCGATAAATTTTTTTGTCTCTCCATTGTAAAAGAAATACTACGACACTTCAACTTTGAACAACTAAATATAACTAATTACCAGGTTGTTCGAAAAATTTTGTTGTTTCATCATTGTAAAAGAAATACTACGACAATTAGACTTTGAACAACTATAAATATACGAACGAGTCGACAGATATACACGAAACTTCACACATGTTCATCGAACAGTACTACCATCTTTAGAAAAAATAAAAGGACGAACCTAATAGTGACGTGTCTTATCGAACGACAAAACTTATCGAGCAACCTATTATATCGTTCACAATTTTGTACAGATTGATCTTGCAGTCGCGGGTAAATAAATCCTACATCGAAATTTTACAATAATTTCCTTCCGAGTTGTATAATTACTCTTGGGATGCCCCAATGTCGCTCTCTCAAGATGAAGGACGATTACGATGATCTTCGAGCAATCACTTAATTTATCTCAATCGTAGGAATAGATGTAATTAAACCAACTCCCACCGATCTTTCTAACAAAACTCTAAATAGTTGCTAATTATATAAATACTAGGTTGTTGGATAAGTTTTGTCGTTTTCTCCATGGTAAAAAAATACTATGACACTTTAACTTCGAACAACTAAATATAACTAAATACTAGGTTATTCGATAAATTTTCTTCTTTTTCCATTGTAAACAAAAATACTATGACACTTCAACGTTTGAACAACCGTAAATATACGAACGAGTCGACAGATCTACACGAGACTTCGCACATGTTCATCGAACAGTACTACCATCTTTAGAAGAATAAAACAACGAACCTAACAGCTCCGTTTCTCACGAACGACAAAACTAATCCATCGACCTGTTACATACGTTAACTGAATGTAAAATATTTGAATCTGTCTTCATTTTTAATCGTAAAAGACCTTCCGTCAATGAAATATTGAATAATCTCAGGAAAGTAGGGTCCAAACGACAAAGTGGTTTTCTCGTGTTGATTGGTATTTACCTATTAGTTGACACTTTCGTCGTATACGGCGTTGCAGTCGCATGGAGACAGTTCGAGGGTACTCGCCGCGGCGGTTCGTCTCGCGAGATTACTATGACACTTCAATGTTTGAACAACCGTAAATATACGAACAAGTCAACAGATCAACACGAAACTTAGCACATGTTCATCGAACAGTGGTACCATCTTTCGAGAAACAAAACAACGAACCTAATAGCTTCATTTCTTATCGAACGACGAAACTTATCGAGCAACGTATTATTACTCCATCTTGGTAATCGGAGACGACGGTCCGTTTCTACAAAAAGGAGGCCACGATCCACGATGTCGCGTCATCGTAGCCGATCAGGTGCCATTTCCCCCGTATTCTACCCTTCGTCCACGCCACCCTTTCGCAACAGGGGTTGTCGAAGTATCGGCACGATGGCATCGATATCATTGAAACCGAATACCCTTGTCCCTGGTGCTGCTGGACGACGTGGTGATCTCTAGAAAGCCGACCAACATCGATATCCTTGCATCGAGAACCTCGTTTTATCAGCGTCCGTTCAGGAGAGAAAAAAGGGGAAAAAAAAACTGTGCATAGGTATCGGATGGTCTACTCGTAATCCGACGCCGCGAGAGGAATCGAGATTTTGTTATTAAAAACAATGTCGGGGGTCCGATCGAGTGTCGCGTCATCGGCGAACGTGGTTATTCAGATTTGCCGCAAAAGTTTCTTCGTTTATTTCCAATGGAATTTTTCACGTTTGCACGCGAATCTGACCACGCAGGAGACACTGATTGACCTTTGTGATAGGTTCACGAGGCTTGAAATAAACAACGAAATAAACATTAACCTTCCGGAGGGGGATGCAGCGGAGTTTCGAGCGATAGTAGACACAGAGTTTTCGAAGTAGACCGAAGTTAACCACTACTGAAAGTCTTTGGGACGACCTCGGGACTTTCTTGATTAGGATTATTGTTTGCTATATCGCGAGTACTGCGAATGACACTCTTGGCTTTCCAAGAGAAATATGTATCGCTTGTTTTTGGTAACAGGACGATGAATGCGGCAAAGGATTGAATTTCCAGGTCGTCGTAAATATACATATACGGGGTATCTCGGTTGAAAGTGATCACCTAAATATCTGTCTTATTTTTTTATGTATGAAAATAACCTCCTAGGGCAAAATTATGCTGTTTTAAGGGCCACGTGTAACCGTGGAAAGAATTTTTTCTTAAAGTTATTTCTTTTCTTTTTTTTTCGAGATTTCAAGGTCAATGATATTTTTCTAACTACACTCGATATCTTATTTATTTGTTTATGTACTTAATTATTTATGTAATTACTTATTTACTTATTTATTTATTTACTTATGTACGTATGTATGTATGTATGTTTGTATGTATGTATCTATGTATGTATCTATGTATTTATTTACTTATTTATTTATTTATTTATTTATTTACAGACCAAACCTTTTAGAATACAAAGAAAAAAGAAAGAAGAAATATAAGTAAAAAAAAGTAAGAATGTACAACACGGAACAACTGAAACGCAAATCTGGCAGGAGTGAAAAAGAAATCGCTATATTTACAATATTTAATAACGTATTTTAACTTTCAAACTTCTTTCAACGTAAGCGTATGAGCACGAATAACTGTGAAAGGCGTTGTAAACTTAAAGTTTAATGATTCGGAGTAATACATGAAACCATTAATAACATTATACGGGAACTGAAGTCCGAGTAAGATACGACTCTCAAGCGATAAAAGATTGAGCTCGTACAGGAGTTGCGTACAATTATGGTTGTCAATTGCCATAGGGCGATATACACAAATAGCGCATAAAGGCTAAAACCGGTGCTGGATACTCTTAATCTGTTCACAAAGGTAGTCGTGATACGGGGACCGGGTAATGGAGCAATATTCCAAACGGAATCGAACAAGACAGATATAAAGATATCTCAACGTATGAATATTCGTAAAAAATGTTGACACTATTGATAAATTCAGGTGAATAGAAAGCTGAGCTAATAACATTATGGATATGGGTCGAAAAGGATAAATCACACTGGAGGGTAATACCAAGATCTCGAATTTCATCGACGACGAGAGAAGTATTATATATTATTCAATTTCAAAGTAAACAATTCGATGCTTTCTTTAGGCGAGAAATTGATAACTGAATATTCAGAAATGCCAAGATACAATGCATTGTTTCGATAGTAATTATTACTTAGACATTCGTGAATCTTCATATCGAGAATCTTTGGTCACACGAAATTCATCGATGTCCGACCTGAGGATGGTCCTTAGATTTTAATCTCCTTATTCGATACTAGGTACTTTTAAACGAGAATATAACCGAATCGATAGTTCGAAGAACGATACGAACAATTTTTAAATAATCTTCAAACTATCCTATGTAAAACGAATAGAATTACAATTAGGATCGAGAACGGTGCAAAAGAAGTACCCTATACCCAAGTCTCGAGTAGTCCCTTAAACGTAACAATTGCAAGAAACAGTTTTCTTCAAATATCTTTCAAATATAATTTTTGATTTTCTACCGTTTTTCGATTATCGATTTCACTATTCGAAACGGATATTCCTCGAATCGATAACTTTGCAATCCCCGCTACACGGTAACTGTAAGATATACAACAATGTCACCAATTCTTACAATTTCTAACAACGCAACATTCCGCTTGCACACTTACGCCTACGCATTCGTTCCCTCGCCCAAGCAAAATGTACCGAAAGTGAAACGTTTCAAAATAAATATACTACCCGAGTATAAAATCGTGTGCGAATTTACATAATGTAACAAGAACCAACACCTCGAGCAAACACCTCAACGTCCTTCTGTAACGTTACAACCGAGGTTCCGGTTTCTTTGGCTTCTCCTTGGCTACGATTTACAATTTATCAGCCTTCGTCCCGGTTAAACAATAAGAAACGTTTACCGGAGAAAAAACACAGCTCGTCGTTTTCCAGACCAGAGAACAACGCTGCCAAATGGAATCGTTTCGTTCCTCGATCATCGACTACGGTCACATCCGGCCAGCTAGAAAACCTCGACGAACAAATTGGCAAGTTTTCAGGCTGTTTTGCGACGGTGCCGGGGCACGTCACACTGTTTTGTTAGGACGCGCAATCTGCCTAGGATTCTATGTCTGTCTGTCCGTTGCATTCACGGTTGCCGGTTGGGTGAGGATTTGCGAGAGAATTTGGCAGTGGCCGCCTGCATACGTAAGCCTGAAATATACTTCGGACTTTATTCGCGCGGCATAGTTGGCCTGGAAGGTGAGAGGAGAGGGCAATAAGATCGTTCGACATTCCCCTCTTCGGGCTGGATTTCCCCCGGAAGCCTTGCTCGATCATGAGAGCAATCCACTTCGTTCGGCTAGCAGCTTGACAAATTGGTTGTTCGTGAACTTGCATTCCGATCGGTGAAGGAACACGGATACACACACGTGGATCGGTTTAAAGAGAATCCATCCTTTCGCGGATACCGTGTTCCGTTTGACTGGAGCGACGGTGATCAGAGAGAACCCGAAGAAGATTAGAAGCCAAGAAACGGTGAGCAGGAACGAACGATCGTTGACAAACAAAGAATTACCTGGACGGTATGATAAGTACACGTTATGGAGGCAAGAAACGTGTTCTTTTTGTTTATTTCTCGACAGTCTCCTTTTAACTGGATACACATAGTCCAGAGAAATTTCGAAATTTTTTAGCGATATGAAAAGTAAGTTTCGACGAACTCTGTGAAATTGGTCTCTATTTCGACGAATATTTTCACAAGAAGTCTGTAACTATGCGAGTTTTGGGTACTGATTATATACGAAGGCTGTACGATAAGTACCTGTGTTAGGGAAAGGAAACGCATTCGCTTTTGTTTATTTTAACTCGATGTACATAGTCCAGGGAAATTTCCAAATTTTTAAGCCATCTAAAAAGTAGGTTTTGACGAACTCTGTGAAATTGGTCTCTATTTCGACGAATATTTTCACAAGAAGTCTGTAATCTATGCGAGTTTTGGGCACTGGTTATGTACGAGGGCGGTATGATAAGTACCGGTTATAGGGGAAAGAAATGCATTCTTTTTGTTTATTTTTCAACATAGTCCCCTTTTAACTAGATACACATAGTCCAGGAAGAGTCCGACATTTTTAAGCCATCTAAAAAGTAGGTTTCGAAGAATTCTGCAAAATAGGTCTCTCTTTCGGCAATTACCTCTTCGTTTGACACAAACTTGTTTCCGCCAAGCCATTTTTTCAAGTTTCGGAGGAAACGAAAATCGTAGAAAGTGAAATCTGAAGAATATGGTGGACGAGGCAACAATTCGTAACGTAATTCGAGCTATTTTGCTATGACGACTACGTCCGTGTGCAGTTTCGTATAATAAATACCAGTTTTTACCGGTGGATGGTGCCATTGATTCAAAGTTTGTATATCGTCAATTAACTCTAGCTTTCAAACGACGATTGTCAAAATTTCAGACAAATTTATCGAGTAGTTTTGTTTTGGTAACTGTTTAAACCGTGACAAGTTTGTTCTACTGTGATCAAACGTGACATTCATCTAGCCGATAGCTTCCTCATGTCCAATTTTTCATGTAGGATATTTTACACGCGTTCAATTGATATGTTTACAATGCCAGTAATCTCTCTGATCTTCTCTGTTAACACGATATCGTGGATTTTGTTCACCATATCTTTCGCAGTTATCTCAATAGGACAGCCTGGGCGCTGTCGATTGAAAACAGATGTTTGGGCACGTTTGAATTCATCGAACCAAAGTTTGACGGTAGTCATCGAAGACGCATGATCCTTATAAACATCGTGTAATTTTTCTTCGACGTCCTTACACGTTTTCCATCCAAAAAAAGGAATCAAACCACTGAACCATATTGCTCTTTTTCCATGGTTGTAACCTAATACAAACTTGTCCAGTTTGAACAATTACCAAAATAAAACTACTCGATAAATCTGTCTGAAATTTTGACAAACGTACTTTTAAAACTAGAGTTAATGGACGATATACAAAACTTTGAATCAATGGCACCATCGGCCGTTAAAAACTGATACTCATCGTACAGTTCTCGTAGATGATGTTAGACAGGGGTCAACAATGTCGGTGGAAAAGAAAAGACGACAGTTGATCGTGGCTTCTGTTCTTACCGGACGCGATTCGAGAACAAGAATCGAAATAATTAGAACCGATAAGAGGGACGATGGAACTTGGAAAAGTAAATCAGCGGCGGAAGGATAGAAGAAAACGAAAGAAAAGTAGGACTGTCCGTGACGGATGGATCGTTGAAGATCAGCCAAGACACGTAACTCTATAAGCTTTACAATGAATTTAAAGAATCTGGCTCTAAACTTGGAACGTAGAAACGTAGACGTTGTCCTGTTTGGTAGCGATAGACACACGAAGTCGAACGACATTAACAGGTTGAACGTGTGAGGCATCGAAACGACTCATCACTCAGAGATAACCCCATCCCCAGACGACATCGACCAAACTTTGCTCATGTGATGCACCAAAACAATCCATAGTCCAAGGATGACAGTACTTAAATGACATCGACCGAACTTTGCTCTAGCCCCCACTCTCATCTAGCGTACCCAAACCTAACCAATAAGACAAAACCATATAGTGAGTTGTTAACAATCTGACGACTGTTTAATTCGAATTGATCGACCGAACTTTGCTCTAGACCTCACTCTCATCTAGCGTACCCAAATCTAACTAA
The DNA here is from genome assembly GCF_051014685.1 of Ptiloglossa arizonensis. Classification (NCBI taxonomy): domain Eukaryota; kingdom Metazoa; phylum Arthropoda; class Insecta; order Hymenoptera; family Colletidae; genus Ptiloglossa; species Ptiloglossa arizonensis. The sequence goes on along the minus strand of NC_135048.1, from coordinate 7,234,992 downwards.
TAAGACAAAACCATATAGTAAGTTGTTAACAATCTGACGACTGTTTCATTTGAATTGATCCATTGTACAAACGGACTATTCTTTGGTACATAGAGTGGCTTCAAAAAATATTATCGTACGCTATATTATAAGGAAAGTTTTCGTTGCTCATATAGAGCATAATAGTACATATATAGGGAAATTGTTTTGTCTACAGAAAATTTCTTTAAGAAGGTGAAATCAAGTCTCCAAGGCTTAAATGTTTCTTTTTTATTGCTTTAATGCAATTTTTCTTGGGACTGTTTTATAACAGAACGATAGAGCACCAAAAGCTGGACACTTTTTACAGAAACAAATTTTATCTCTATTTCGCACTATTACGAAATTGTATTTGCAAAATTGAAAAGCACTGTAAAAGCAGACGACTTTCATTTTATTTGTAACTTTGTAATCGTGCGAGATACGACAAAAATTTTCCTACAAAATATATTCACTTTTTGGTACCCTATCGTTCAACTGTGAAAAAAAAGCCCTCCAAAAGGATTATATTAAAAACTAAAGAAACGTTAAATTTTCAGGTCTTGATTTTATCCGGTCGAGAATATTTTTTATCGATGAAAAGATTGTGTCACAAGCGGCCCTGTATGTATAATATATCCTATATATGCACACTTTCATTAAAATTGGACTTTTAGGTTAGGAAAACTTCCTCACAATATATCGTACGAGTATATTTCTTTATCGACGAAAAGATTGTATCACAAGCGGTCCTGTATAATATATCCTATATATGTATACTTTCATTAAAATTAGACTGTTAGGTTAGGAAAACTTCCTCACAATATACCGTACGAGTATACTTTTTTATCGACGAAAAGATTGTATCACAAGCGGTCCTGTATAATATATCCTATACATGTATACTTTCATTAAAATTAGACTTTTAGGTTAGCAAAACTTCCTCACAATATACCTGACGAGTATATTTTTTTATCGACGAAAAGATTGTATCACAAGCGGTCCTGTATAATATATCCTATACATGTATACTTTCATTAAAATTAGACTTTTAGGTTAGGAAAACTTCCTCACAATATATCGTACGAGTATACTTTTTTATCGACGAAAGGATTGTATCACAAGCGGTCCTGTATAATATATCCTATACATGTATACTTTCATTAAAATTAGACTTTTAGGTTAGGAAAACTTCCTCACAATATATCGTACGAGTATACTTTTTTATCGACGAAAGGATTGTATCACAAGCGGTCCTGTATAATATATCCTATACATGTATACTTTCATTAAAATTAGACTTTTAGGTTAGGAAAACTTCTTCACGATGTACCGTACGAGTACATTTTCGATCCATTCGATACTGTTGGCGTATCCCCATAGAACGAACAAGTAACTAAAACCCGAGAAGGGCGCTATAAACCGGAAGAGAACACCCTCGGCCGAAAAAGCTAGGGAAAAAAGAGGACGTTCGCGCCTTATCTCTCCTCGCGCATCGTCTCGAGCAATATAAATCAATGGACCGGAGACGGCATTAGCAAATATAAAACAGAGCGTCGGCGGTGCACGTACGCGTATATCGTCCCAGCATCCCCCACCCCCGGAGGGCGGGAGCGGGAGGTTTAAGCAGGTCGTTTTTTAGCCGCGTTAAAATGCACCCTCTAGCGGGAAAGTGTCGCGCCACCCTCGCCTCGGGCGCGCGACTCGTCCCGCCCCCTACCCCCTCCGACACGGGCCACCGGATAATTCTGTTTTAGTTTCGCATTACAATACGACGTACGGTAGTGTCCCCGAGGGGGTGACTTCCTCGCACCTCTCCTACGTTGCTCCGCTTTTTCTTCCCCGCCGAGAGGAATTCGTCTCCACGGTTAAACTTCGTTCGTTGTGCTTTTTCTTTATTTCACTTTTTTCGAAGACGCTCGTCCGCCCCATCCCCCGGTCGCTTAATCCGAGAGTCGGCGGAATTTGACTAATGCAATCGCGAATGCTAAGAAGCCATTTCTTCCCGGCCATTGTGCCGCGTTATTCCCTTAGTCGCGCTTCGCCAACCCCCGCCTACGGGCATAGGTAGAAAAGAAGGGTGACAATGGAGAGAAACTCGCGAGTGTACTTGCCACGACGCGAGCCGTCCTACTCTTTGCGGGCTTCTCGAGCGGTACGACGCGCCACCGAGATGAGACGAGCGGAGTGGAGCGGAGAGGCGGATTTAAATGTTTGCCTCCGGCCAGAACGACGATCCAACGAGGCGCGAGTGCCTCTCCCCGGGTGATTTTGGGACGGTTAGGATCTTGCCCGACACTTCAACGAAGAGTTCTTTTTCTTGTAACGGTTCGCGGGTTAAGGGATTGCGCCGGCTTAGCAACGTTCGGCCTATTCGAACGAAATACGTTTTGTAGGATTTTCCATCGGCTTGCGAACTCCACCGTCATTTTTAGAATTTTATTTTAACGCGTTAACGACGAGAGACGCCCATTCGCGTATTTCGTGGTCCGACTGTTTGCTAACGGAGACGTTTAGTCGCGTTTTACGTACTTTGGGCGGTATCTTGTACAATTGTTGGCTATAGGTAAATGGAAGAGCGAAAAGAGCAATTGACGTGGGATGGCGAGTATGTCTGCGAATATGTGTGGTATAGTAGGTTGTTCAATAAGATTTATCGTTCGGTAAAACAACCTAGAAAGATACTGTTCAATGAGTTTTATCGAACGACGAAACTTATCGAGCAACCTAGTATTTGTAAATTTTGTCCAGTACCTCTCCATCGTAGAAATTGTTTTTAGATATATAGCATTGAAAAACTTGATTAGGAGTATCTTCAAATATGCTCTTTGATTTTTAATATAATATTTCACTCGTTAAATACAATACACTATTTTGTATCTTAGCAATCAGTTATTCAATAATCAAAAACAATACGTGATAATTTTGTCTGTATGCTTATCACACCGTATCGTCATCAATGTGTTAACGTTACAACTTTCCAATAAAAGGTTCAATAATATTTTTACGAAATGTGTAACATTTTATGTTAAGAACTTGTAAGAACAGTACTACATTGAATAATCTATTATTAATTTCTACGAGCCTGTTGATCGATCAACGGTCGAAACTCGAGAAGTCCGGAAATAGGAGTATTTTCAAATATGCTCATTGATATTTAATCAAATATTCTACTCGTTAAATGTTGTACATTCTTCTCGAATTTTTGCAATCGTTGATCAAAGAATTCAAAAAATACGTAGAAATTAATGCTATATGCTTATCAGATTGTACCGTCGTCAATATGTTAATAAAATGTCTTTGGAAGGTAAAGATCGAACCAGGCGATGCGTTTCACGCTATTCTCTAGTAGGCGTACCGGAAGTTACGGATGAATGCATATACTTCTTTGTACAGGGTTGTTGAGCACGACGTTGAATCGATCCACAATGCTGAATTCAGCTCGAAGGACCAAAATGTTTAACAAAACGTCCCTCTGATGATTGCACTCCAAAGTAACGGAGTGTTATCGCATTGAAAAATTTGTTGACTTACGACAAGGTGTTCGATGTTGAACTTTGGTTTATTTACAAGCCGGAAAGAGAACAGTTTGTCACGGTTCGGTGGTTTTGTCGTAACTAACAAGTCTCGCGTCTGTCTCGTTGTTGAAAATTGGGTTGTCTTGAACATTTTTCTACGATTAGTGTATTTTATAAAGTGGTCACTCTATATGTACCAAAAAATGTTTCAGAACAGCTTAGAATATCGAACAACTATTACGTCGTTCCGTAACGTTTTTTTTTACGGCATCCCTAGACAAAATCATTTATTTAATTATTTATTTATTTATTTTAAACGAGATATCGAAGATATCTGATTACATTATTTTAAAAATGTTAAAAATATTATGTGCAACAAATAATGTTACTGACACTGAAAGTAGTAATAAAAGGAGAACACAATGTGCATGACAATTAGAAAACGAACATAAAGCAGTGCACTTGCAATTACGATAGTTTAGAAATACACGTTTTATGAGCAGTATCGTTAAAAAAATTCAAGTTTGTACAGTATGCATTAGCAAATTTACGTAAACGAGTGGTAGAGCTGGAAACGTTAAACCTGGATACAAGTTATTGGATAAAAGATGTATACGAATCGAAAAAATAATAAGGGCACATAAAAATAAATTTCTGTAAGAAATTGCAGACAAGAAATGATAGCATTCGAATAATGTTATGCAACGATTTAAATACGAACAGTGGATCGGTAAAAGTACTCCTTGAATCTAGAGGTAATAATTTAATTTACAATTAGCTGTTATCGGTTTGTAATTATGGTTGGTTATACTCATTGTGTGCCCCAATTTGCATGCAGCGAATCTCAAAAATCTGTGCTAGATTCCTTCGATTAATTATTTAGATTTAGTCCGAGCAAGTGGTCAAATTAGCGACACAGTTTCAAGAATTAGCTCGATTAACGCTCAATATAAAAGTTTACTCCTTTGAATATCCTTGAAGTTCATAGCACATTGCATTACAGAATGTAGTATCTTTGGTGAGTTCGACACAACATTTTGGTTAGGATTTGACAAGACAGGTAACGATATGAAACAAACTCGTGAATCATTTACTCCCGAGACGTGTCTGAAAGTTATTCCATGAAATTTGTACTCAAAGGTAAAACCAATTTACGGTTTTCGACGTTGGATGCTCTTTGAGTGGAATTCGTCTAAAAGCATTGTCGAGTAACATTAGATTTGTACGACACCACTGTTCTACACTCCAAAGATCGAGTCGATGCTGAGAAGAGTCACGTTCGCACGGTATCTTTGTGAAAATCTCAAAATCACCAACATAAAATAAAGATTTACTGTGCTGAATTACACTTGTAACGCCATTTACGAATAGAACGAAGAATGAAGAATTATTTAGATGATTTCAGATTTCTTTGGTTTCAAAGAGAACCTATGTGATACCCTAGAACGTGTATCAATTGATGGTGAGTACATACGAGTAGAATTTGTTTACACGTGCTTTGGTGTAAAAATAAGAACGGTTAAAAAAAAACATTTTCGAATTAAAAAGAGAAAATTGTCTCTCTTTTACCGATCTGATTTTTCGTTGAAAAAATCGATGCAAGTTAAAATCGGCCAACATTCGATCGCGTATTCGACCACTTTCGAATACCGTTCGAACGTGTATCCGAATGTTGTAATATTTTTCGAATCCGTACTCAACCGCATTGGAACATCCATCGATTTAGAATATACTAGGTTGTTCGATAAGTTTTGTCGTATTTTACATTGTAAAAGAATTCCACGACACCTCAAAATTTGAACAACTGTAAATATACAAACAAGTCGACGGATCTACACGAAACTCCAAACATGTTCGTCAAACAGTAGTACCATCTCTCGAGAAATATAACGACGAACCTAATACCTCCATTTCTTATCAAACAACGAAACTTATTAAACGACCTATTGTATCGCCCCACGGAGAACGTCTTTCGTCCATGGAACAATGTCAAAGTTACGCGGAAGATTCCAACAGACACCACTCTGCGTTACCGATAGAACGATCCACCTCACCGACAGAACGATCTACATTGCCGGCGGAGCGATCTACCTCACCGACAGAACGATCCACCTCACCGACAGAACAATCTACATTGCCGGCAGAGCGATCTACCTCACCGACAGAACGATCCACCTCACCGACAGAACGATCCACCTCACCGACAGAACGATCCACCTCACCGACAGAACGATCCACCTTACCGACAGAACGATCCACCTCATCGACAGAACGATCCACCTCACCGACAGAACGATCTACATTGCCGGCGGAGCGTTCTACCTTACCGAGCGAGAACTCGTGATCCCCACCCACGGTTAGAGATCTCGGCGATATTACTATTCGCGCGTAACTTGTTCCCGACTCGGAATAAAACTACAATCCGTTGCGTCATTGTATCACCGAATACCGGGCAACTCGACCGCAAGACCCGAAAGGAAGTATCGTCGAATTGAAATATCGTTGAATCGGTACGGATCGTCGGTGTTGCGGGCGTCCATTGTCGACAAAACGTAAAAACAGCTCTGGGTACCGTGCACGCGGTATACGCAACAAAAGCCCGAGCACGGATCACTGCCGCGGCAAAAGCTTGCCTCGCGGAGGGTGTCGATCTCGTTTTTCCCGTAGCCGGAGCAACGAGAGCCAGCCACGCGGAATCGCGCCGCAACTCTTCCGAATTTCAGATGGAACCGGCAGTCACGGTTGAATTCCGCGCGCAACGAAGCGAGTCGCCCATCGTCCATCTGCGAATCGCGTTCCTCTGGTAGCCAGGGGACGGGAGGGGGCCCGGGGGAGGGGTTACCGGGGGCAGACGGAACCGATTCCAAGTTTTCGCATCGACGGGCTCGCGTCTCATTTCGTCCGCGTCGAAACGAGTTTTTGCAAGGCCCCGTGACGGCGAGCCGTGCCTCCTTTCGCGGGTGTGGAGGGCGGTTAATCCCAACCCCTGTCGTGAGTCACGCGCCACCGTGGAATTTACGAGGCACCGTTGTTGCGCTCCTCCGCTCCTCTGATCCGTAGGATTATCTCCGCGCGACCGACTGTTCACCCCCGTCGGCCGACTCTCTCGATTATTATACCATCAAAATGTGGCGTCCAGTCAGAACACCCCCTTAATTACAAGGGGCCGATCGATCGTCTCGATCCGACCAAATGTAGCCCGCGACTCTGTCCCTGGGGTTGACTCGCGAGGGTCTAAGGGTCGCGACTGTACGGGACATTCAATCGGACGGAATTTACAATACGAACGGGAGTACTCGATTTAGGTGCGATCGAGCTTCGTTCGCTCGAATGTTTCCCTCTACGTTTCGACGGTACTCGCGGTACTGGGCGTGGTTAACCCTTTAACGCGTTAAGCGCCACGCCTCTTTTGTCTTCTTTTCCGTTCAACCCGCGATATTCGATTTCTACTTTAATCCTTTTAAAGTTGACCGATGGTACTTCAAGGTCAATATTTTTCTAAACGACACTGAGTATTTCATCTATTTATTTATTTATTTATTTATTTACGAGTTAGGCATTTTATAATACAAAGAAAAAAGAAAAAAGTATCAGTCGTCAGAATGTATAACACGGAACAACTGTAACGTAAATCAAGCAAGAGTAAAAAAGAAATCGATGATAAATTTAAAAGATTAATAATTCGGGGCAGTACACAACTCGCGGTACTGGGCGTGGTTAACCCTTTAACGCGTTAAGCGCCACGCCTGTTTTGTCTTCTTTTACTGTTCAGTCCGCGATATTCGATTTTTACTTTAATCCTTTTAAAGTTGACCGATAGTACTTCAAGGACAATGTTTCTCTAAACGACACTGAGTATTTTATTTATTTATTTATTTATTTATTTATTTATTTCCGAGTTAGGCATTTTATAATACAAAGAAAAAAGAAAAACTATCAGTCGTAAGAATGTATAACACAACTGTAACGTAAATCGTGCAAGAGTAGAAAAGAAATCGATGCATTTATAGTATTTGTTAACATATTTTAGTGTTCAAGGAACTATTAGCGCCGCGTATTGTGCGATATAAACTTCTTTTAACATTATAGTATGATGACGAATAGCTGTGAGAGACGTTCTAAATTTAAAAGATTAATAATTCTGGGCAGTACGTAACTCGCGGTACTGGGCGTGGTTAACCCTTTAACGCGTTAAGCGCCACGCCTATTTTGTCTTCGTTTCTTTTCAGCCCGCGATATACGATTTCTACTTTAACCTTTTTAGCGTCGACCGACAGTATTTCAACGTCAAGTATTTTTTTCTAAACGACACACACAATTATTCAAAAGTCACGTGTAAAATATAAGTTTTTACATTTTCTATCATAGGTAGAATGAATTTGGACTATAAAAAAAGTAGACACTTTCCTGTCACGTTTCATAAATTTATTGGACTATTTAAGGATTAATACGCAAAGAATTAGGGAACTACACTTGTATTTTACAGTCTACGTCGTGTCGTCGCGAAGCGAAGTAAGCTCTAGAGTACACTCAACGAAAGATGCTTTCTGATTTCGTTCGACTTTGTATCGAGAAACTCGTTCTCGTTCTTTAAATTAATGTATTAAGATTGTACGAATTGAAATACAGACACGTTAACATCTGTGCAATTAATAGACGTGAAATAATAAATAGTTTAGATAATAGATAGCATTTAAAACTGTGATCTTCGGCAACTATCGACGAGCCTTCCACCGCGAGTTTACGATACGTGAATCGCTGTCAAGGACTAGGCGTTGCGACACAAGAAGATGGTGGTTGCCAGAAATGCAGAAATTACGTGGGAATAATACAACCTCCAGGATCGTAATCCCTCGTGCAGTTAGGAAACCGGAACCTCGATATTTCCGGCAGCTGTTCCTCAAAAATAGGGTGCACGCATCGTAAACTCGAGTTTTGGACCGTTTAACAATTATTACCTATAGAGACAAAACGTAAATAGTCATGTCGAGTTGCTATCGATATACTAGGTTGTTCGATAAGTTTCGTCGTTCGATGAACAGTATAGTATCAGGCTCCTCGATAAGTTTTGTCGTTCAATGAACAGTATAGTATTAGGTTTTTCAATAAGTTTTGTCGTTCGATAAAACTCATTAAACAACCTATTACGTACCAAAACCTCAATTTCGTGACCGATGTATCACAATTCCAACTTCGCGTTTGACATATTATTATCTCGACTTCGCGACCTATGTACCATACCTTCATCTTCCCGAACACCATCTTCTAGTATGTGACTGAAGTAAAGTAATAAGCTCGACTCGGAAATGTAATCGTAACTTTTAATTTGTTTATAAAGTAAATTTGAATATTCCCAATATAACGTTCATATCGTTTCTCCGTTTCGCAACTTCCTTTGAGTATTTAAGTTATTTTTGTCGGTAATCAACTAGTGCTAGGTGTATCGCAGAATTGATAAATTCTTAACGTTATCTTTAGAAACACATGGGCATTATTTTTGCAACAGGTGTTACTATCGTGCAAAATAGTTTCTACGAAGTTACTTACGATGTTTCGCAATTATTCTAATATTCCGTAACTTTTGTTCACGCAGTTATTCGCCTTTACGTATAATTAAGCAACACTCGATATAATAACCAGGGTTCCAGGCTATCTATTAATTATTGTAACTACAACGATATTCAAGCTGAGCTGGAATCATGTCGTTTCGATTCACTGTTCGAACTATGCACGCTGCAACTACAATGTCCTATTGTTGCCACGTCCGAAGTCGACGTGTCGTTAAAATCTCTGTAATTACACGCGTTACAATCTCTTGCACAATTCCCCAGCGTGCTGTAACAGCACTGCTAGCGCGGTTAAAATGTATTAAACCGACGACTAATGAAAACTCTAGTTACCCGTGAAAATTATTCGCAATAAAGTTATCCAACGATTAAATTTTGCCGTCTTGCAATTTTGGCTTCTGTAGGTTTCAACACCGTCCAACTATTGCATCTGAACAATTCGGCTCTCTTATATTTCGGTTTGGACACGTTGAACTGTTTTGACATCTTGTAACGTCGACGCCTCCAAATCTTGTCGTTTCAAAGGTTTGAACGTTTGTATTATGGAGATTTGAAACTTTAAGGGTCCCAAATTTTGTACTATTATTATTATTATTATTATCATTATAATGAATTCTTCTTATTATTATCATTATAATCAATTCTCCTTCTTCTTATTATTATCATTATAATCAATTCTTCTTCTTCTTCTTCTTATTATTATTATCATTATAATCAATTTTCCTTCTTCTTATTATTATCATTATAATCAATTCTTCTTCTTCTTCTTATTATTATTATTATCATTATAATCAATTCTTCTTCTTCTTATTATTATTATTATCATTATAATCAATTCTTCTTCTTCTTATTGTTATTATTATTATCATTATAATCAATTCTTATTATTATTATTATTATTATTATCATTATAATCAATTCTTCTTCTTCTTCTTATTATTATTATTATCATTATAATCAATTCTTCTTCTTCTTCTTCTTCTTCTTATTATTATTATTATTATTAATATTATTATCATTATAATCAATTCTTCTTCTTCTTATTATTATTATTACCACAACATCATGAATGATTTTTATTATTATTATTATTATTATTATTGTGATTATCATTATTATTGTATCGTCTTTATTACGCAAACTAGAAGAAACATATCGCGATGAACGGTAGCTGCATAAAGGCCGTATACAGAGTTAACCTAATCTCAAATTTCTACGCCGTAAAATTTTTAAGCGTCTGAATTCCGGTGCATTAAAACTTCAACGCATTCAAATTTCATGCACTGAAATCTTAATGCTCTCAGAGTTTGACACCGTTAAAACCTTAATGCTCTCAAATTTTAGCGGATCGTAATTCTGAGCGCCAAATGTCTGCTACTTTGAAAAATTCAAACGTTGAAGTTCGAACGCCGTGCGGTTTCACCGTGTTGAAATATTCGCGCTTGGAAACGATTGTCGAAGCCCGCGTGTATCGTACCGTTCGTGTCCCAATGAATTTTTCGTAATTGGAATTCCGTTGCGGGGACCGTTCTCCGAGAAATTAAAAAACAACACGATCAAACAAGTCTCGAGTCTTCCTCGGGCGTCGTGACGCGATCGATAGCAATCAATCTTTGCGACTGCATCCCTTCCGTGGCATTATCTCTCTTTGGAAGCTGGCATGCGACCCTTCGCGGCGGTGGCGCATTGCTCGATTATTATACCATCGAAATACAGCGGTTCGTTAACCCAGCCTGCCCCTGGCCCCTCTTAATTACAGGCACTGATCGATAGGACCGATTTTCGCGAACGTAATCCGCAAAATTGTGTACACACGACGCCGTCGAACGCCTGTGTTTACGACGATAAAGCACCACGTGTTTGTGTATTTGCACTATCCCGTTGAAGAATTTTTAGCATCCATCTCGCTCGTTATCGTGGAATTTCGTTTCAAGGGCTACCGGACGAGGTTCTGAGCAAGGAATGATACATATCGGAAAGTTAGATAATTATTATCGTTTATTTACGGGGTAAACCCTTTAGAGTAGAAAGAAAAAAGAAAGAAGTCGTGAGAATGTGTAACATTGAACAATTGAAAACTTACGTCCAACAGTAGTGGAAACAAAAAGTTATATATTTATTAGAATTTTATCGTTAAGGTTAAGGTATCGTTACAATAAAACTGATGTTCCACGTGAAATAACATTCGTTTCTTCGATCGTCAATTCCGGTCATTGACATCGATCTATTAATCAATCGTTCGCAATCAAAGTTCCGTTATTCTTGAAACACCTAACCTACGAAAATACTGTTGAGACATGTATCCTATCAATTCATGAATTACTTTTAATTCATGTGATACGTATTAAATCATTAGAGTGATACAATTTCTTCAAAGCCTTTTACTTAATTTACAATATGTCGTTAATATGTCGGGTATAGTCGGAAAATATACTATAATCAGAATTATTCTTACACGCATCGACGCCATGGTAGAATTTTGTTTGCAACGTTCCACGCGTAAATACGCGTACGAGAATGAAAGGAATCCGTGGGTGTAGACCCCGATTCTGAGCCTCTATCGTTTCCGTCGATATTTCCGTGTTTTTCAACGCATACGCTATAGTCTTCAGGCAAGTTATGTCGTAATAAATACTATTATATTACGAAGTAATAGGTTGTTCAATAAATTTTGTCGAAACTTGTTTGCATTGTCGAACGATAGAACCTCGTCCGGTTGAACTTATTGAATAGTACTGTTCAATGTAGTACTGTTCAATGTAGTACTCTTCAATGTAGTACTCTTCAATGTAGTACTGTTCAATGTAGTACTCTTCAATGTAGTACTGTTCAATGTAGTACTCTTCAATGTAGTACTCTTCAATGTAGTACTGTTCAATGTAGTACTCTTCAATGTAGTACTGTTCAATGTAGTACTCTTCAATGTAGTACTGTTCAATGTAGTACTGTTCAATGTAGTACTGTTCAATGTAGTACTGTTCAATGTAGTACTCTTCAATGTAGTACTCTTCAATGTAGTACTGTTCAATGTAGTACTGTTCAATGTAGTACTGTTCAATAAAGTACTGTTCGATGTAGTACTGTTCAATGAAGTACTGTTCGATGTAGTACTTTTCAATGTAGTACTGTTCAATGTAGTACTGTTCAATGTAGTACTGTTCAATGAAGTACTGTTCGATGTAGTACTTTTCAATGTAATACTGTTCAATGTAGTACTCTTCAATAAGTTTGATCGAACCACAAAACTTGTTGAGCAACCTAGCACTATACTGTTCAATAATTTTGATTGAACGACAAAAACTTATCGAACAACACGTATTGAGTCATTAGAGTGACACAATTTCTTCGAAGCCTTTTACATAAATTACATATCGAGTGTAGTCGAAAAATATACCATAAGCAGAATTATTCTTACACGCATCGACGCCATCTTAGAATTTTCTTTGCAACGTTCCACGCGTAAATACCTACTGTCCAATAAGTTTCATCGAACGATAAAACTTATCGAACAACCTGGTATATTAGTTTGGAACGAGTGCGGAGTAAAATATTTGCCGCTTAATGTTTTCATCCCAATTGTTGCCCACGTGTTAAATACATCCGAAGTTTGACCAATAAAACCGGATCAAAAGAGAACAAGAATCGAATCGAGATTAACTGTGAGATTCATTTGACTGGAACAGTCGTCGATTCATCGAAAAAATTCTCCGTCGCTCGCATTTCATTCGCAGAACTATTAATCCATTCCGGGATATTAAATCGCGTTCAGCGTCTTCCGATCGTTCATTAAAATCGTTCCTCCGTTAAGAACGAGTCGAGACACGGTGTAAATATGCGCAATTCGTTTCCTCGTGGTGAAACCGATGAGTCTGTCGCCGTGGAACGGAAATAATGAGCTTTCACGAAGTAATCTATCATGAAAACGGCCTTATTATCCAGGCGTTGCAATATTCGACTCCGGTTATGAAAATCGGACGCTCGGCGGATTAAATATTGCCCCGGTCGCAAATACCACACCTACGATTCGTTGATATTGATAATTAAATCCGATGATCGCGCTCTTCTGCGCGACGTTCTCTCATTAGCAAATCTTCTAACAATGTATCGAGCCTGGAATACGCGATACTATCGCGTACAGGCAAATGAGATTACGTTTGATCGGATTAATCAGACTGAGTCCTGGGCTACGTTTAACGTCCAATGTAATTTCGATGTTTGATAATGTTAATGTTGTCGTAGCGTTCGCGTTGCTCGATATGCCAAACGTTGCGCAATGAATGCACTGGAAATGTTTTCCTTCGATCCGGCTACGTGTTTCCCAACATTTCCTACCCTCCATTGGGAGTTTCGACAATTTCTTGAACAAATTTTGCTTTCGGTCGTTTATCATCCAGGATCGTTCCGTTGTTTGTCAATTATTGAGAAATTATATTTTATTTTTCAACGAACGTTGTCCGAGAGTGAAAAAAGACATTAGAGCTTCCAAATTTGAAAGTGTAAGTTTTTAAGTCTTTGAGTTTCAAATTTTAAGCCTTAAATTTTTAAATCTGCTTCCAGATTTCAAGGCGTAAAATTTTTAGCGTTTCGAAATTTCAACGCGTGAAAATTTTAAACATTTCTAAGTTTTAGCGCGCCGAATAATTGAACAGCTTCAAATTTTCAAGGCGTAAAATTTTAAACGTTTTTTAAATTTCAAATGCATCGAATTTTGAGCGCCTCGAAATTTCAACGCCTCGAAAAATTGGGAGTTTTCAAATTTGGAAAGCGTAAAATTTTTAGCGTGAAATTTTAAGCGCTTCGAAATTTCAACGCGCCAAACAATTGAGCATTCAAAAATTTCGAACCCGCAAAGTTTCGAGCGCTTCTAAATTCTAAATTAAAATTTGGAGTGCTTCCAGATCTCAAGGAATAAAATTTTAAGCGCTTCCAAATTTTAGCGCGCTAAAAATTGAAAAGCTCAAAGTTTCAACGCAACGAAAAATATGTCTACCATGGAATTTCAAAGCATCGATATTCGAGCAACTTGTCGAACTTTGGGCGTATCTTATCGACGATTATAGTTTGAGCTGGATTTCACTCATAAGTGAAAGAATATTCTCTCGATCCCATTTTCTTTGTAGCTTGTATGCAACGTACTTGAAGAATTTTTCTCCCTTTTTCTAAACAATTTTTTGGTAATTTTCAAAGAACAAGCATTGGTACATTAAAAGTACCAATTTCCAAGAATACCATCAAAGCGAAGCTTTATACTCTAGCCTCTAATAATAGTATTCTTACAAAGAAAACGATCATAAAAGGAGAAGTTTTAAATATACATCCATGGAAGACGTGAAAGCATAGAGTTAAAGACAACCAAAAAATATTATTATACATTAAAGATCAACGGACCTCGTATTCGACGAAACACCCCTATATAACGCCTATTTTTATTCATTGACTCGGTTATCGCAACTTTAAATCTTAACGTGAAGTCGACTTTTATTTGCTCCACAAGTGCATCGTCTTCTCCATACGAGTCACTCGTAAACTAAAAAATTCAACCTCCAACCTCGCGATAAAATATGTCACGTCGCGAATGAAGGTACCTGATCCACTTCGTGTGTCGTGCGATGTAAAGTCTGACGTTCTAAACTTTCGACATACTTTTCGTAACTCGTGTCTATTTCCATGTTACTCGAAAGGATGCAGTGTCGATTCTCCTTTTTCGAAAAGAGAAGAAGAAAAAAAAGAAACGAATTCCTCGAAACATCGGCGGATCCATGCGAGTCGAGCGTCGTTCCACGTGACAACGAGAATATATTTGAAGAGAAACCCCAGCGAAGGACCTCTCCGGGGAATACGCGATCCCAGGGCGCGTTGTATAATGCACCAGAGTGACGCATCGGTGAACTCTGCATAACTGCATACGCACCCCCGTGCTGGCGACTAGGGTGGTTCGCGGCGGTCGTTCATCATCGCCGCGCTCGCCCCTATTGCAGCATCTCTGACACACTTGCCGGGGCTGAGTGGTCGATTGAAAAAGACAATCGAGAGAGGGCCGGGCTTCATTAAACGTTACGAATTTTCTGTACATTCATCGGAGATATTAAATTCGTGCTGGAAACGAAACTGGTCCCCGAGCGCAACCAGAGACCAACGAACGTTACTCGTGTTGTTCGACGACCTTGGTGTAGACTTGATTCACAAAGACACGAAATACTAGGTTGCTTTAATGAGTTTTGTCGTTCGATGGTATAGTAAATTAAACTTCGATAAAATTTATGGAACAGTACTATATAGTATGGTAAATTAAATTTCCATAAAACTTATCGAACAGTACTATGTAATATAGTAAATTAAATTTCCATAAAACTTATCGAACAGTACTATATAGTATGGTAAATTAAACTTCGATAAAATTTATCGAACAGTACTATGTAGTATAGTAAATTAAACTTCGATAAAGCTTATCGAACAATACTATATAGTGTAGTAAATTAAACTTCGAAGAAACTTATCGAACAGTACTATATAATATGGTAAATTAAACTTCGATAAAACTTATTGAACAGTACTATATAATATAGTAAATTAAATTTCCATAAAACTTATCGAACAGTACTATATAGTGTAGTAAATTAAACTTCGAAGAAACTTATCGAACAGTACTATATAATATGGTAAATTAAACTTCGATCAAACTTATTAAACAGTACTATATAATATAGTAAATTAAATTTCCATAAAACTTATCAAACAGTACTATATAGTGTAGTAAATTAAACTTCGAAGAAACTTATCGAACAGTACTATATAATATGGTAAATTAAACTTCGATCAAACTTATTGAACAGTACTATATAATATAGTAAATTAAATTTCCATAAAACTTATCAAACAGTACTATATAGTGTAGTAAATTAAACTTCGAAGAAACTTATCGAACAGTACTATATAATATGGTAAATTAAACTTCGATAAAACTTATCGAACAATACTATATATTATAGTATAGTAAATTAAACTTCGATAAAACTTATCGAACGACAAAACTTATTAAACAACCTACGTTTAGATTAGATCGATGTTAGGTTGGGTCAGTTAGATCAGTATTATCTTGAGACCCAGTAACAGTTTGCAGTACTATAATAGTACCATTTATTGTAATCTAATAAAATATGGTAACCTGATTGAGCTTTGTGGATGAGAATTATGTAAAGAAAGAAACAGAGAAAGAGAGAGAGAAAGAAAGAGTGTGCTCGCCTAAAAGCTGAACAGCGATTGCGTATTAGTGTTTCACGCGTGTCTCCTTTTTATTGAAAATATTTTTTATTTCGATTTTTTTTATTATGAAATATTGTTAAATTCTATATTATAGCTTGAAAATGTTAATCTATCAAGGTACAAGAAGTACAGGCTATCTCCACTAACTGTTAGCAAGCTATCGTTAACATTTACAAGGTTTGCCATAATTTACTACCGCTGAGACGAGATAGAATTGCGCGGTTAGGTACGAACGAGTTAAACTTTGGATATTCGAAGTAAGAACCTCGTGGGACTTGGATCGTGAGTTAGGTCTACGCATTGTTTTTAATCTGGTAAAACACAACGCTTTGTCTTGTCTAAAAATCTCTGTAAATATTTGATACGATACGATTGAACATCGTTTACCCAAACTGATCGTGAATTTTTTCGGATAATTGGTCCGGAATAGGCAAATTTTCAAACATGTTTCGAAACGATTGAACGTAAAATATATGAATGTTTATTATAAAAAAAATTACGTACGTACCGAATAAGAGGAATGTATTCTAAAGAAAACAATTTTAAAATAAACATCCATAGAGTATTTGTATTCGTTGTTTTATTCATTTTAGTAGAATATCTAATGCATTTTTAGCTTCGCATTGTTTCGTTATTTTTGTCGAGTACGAATACAATAATATCGTCGCAATTTCGTATCCTGGATTACGTTCACCTGCGTTTAACCATTCCTTTTTAAACTCAAAATGTAAACATTGTTATGTACCTAGTTTAAGTACTTCAAAATTTTTTAAGAAAGTTGATACGGTAAAATATCTTTATATCAATCTCGTTGGATCTCGTTTGAAATATTGCTCCATTATCTGGTCCCCGCATCAAGACTACCTTTGTAAACAGGTTGAGAGTGTCCAGCACCGGTTTTTGCGTTTACGTGTTGTTCGTATATATCGTCCTATGGTAATTGACGACCATAATTATACGTAACTCTTGTGCGAGCTCGAGAGACGTCGCATCCTGCTTTGACTTCAATTCCCGTACAATGTTATTAATAGTTTCATTTATTGCCTCAAATTATTAGTCTTTTAAATTTACGTCCCTCACAGCTGTTCATCATTGTAATCTTACGTTAGAAGAACCTCGTGTCACGTTGCTTAATAATTATTACTTCGAATAATTACCAACATTATTCTAAACTACGTCAATAAATGCTGTAAACATATTGATTTCTCTCCCACTCCTGCTTCGAGGTTCAATTGTTCCAATTATACATTCTTACGACCGATCCTCTTCCTTTCTTGTTAGCACTCCAAAGCCATAACCCTTCGAACAAATATTACATATAATATAACTATTACTTGTAATAAATATAATTTCTTCTACGTCGAATAATCGTTCTCGATTCGAACCTCATTCTTCAACCACGAACGTAAAACAATTCCAACTTTGGCGACTAAATTTCCCTTTAAACAAAGCCTTAGGAAAACGGTTGACACCGACGCGTGGAGAATTGCTCGTATTATTGAAGGACATCCGGTCCTAACGGACCAAGAGTCCAGATTGCATCGTGGGTCGAGTCCGAGTAGCCCTAGACCGGGTGTATATAATTTTGAGAGGCTGGGTTAGGTTCTAGATTACACCTGCTACGGCTGAGTTAGCAGCCAGCGATTAGATCGAAATCGGCTTAATCGAGGTTGCATTATGGCGCGACCTGGGTAACTCTGGATTATATCCGGGAAAAGAGTTCGTTGATTCGGACAAATGGGAGGCCCAAGGACGCTAACGACGTTAAATCGCGCGCTCCATTCGCGCGGTAGCTATCGTGACGCGAAAAAATTCATGCCCATTCCGTCTAATCTTATTTCCACTCGCGAGAGAAACGAATGGCCAGTCGTTGCGGCGGAGATTAGAAAAAATGTCCACGGGTACCCGGCTTAGCTGTCCGCGCACCTGTACTCGTCCTCGAGCGTGTAGTCGCGCGAAATTTCGTCGTGCCCAAGGAGACGCGCGTGGCCGAGTGCGCGGGTAAAATGGACGCTGAAAAAGGGAACGAAATAGGTGGGACTGCAGGGTCCACGTAATCCTGTGACTGATTGCAGGTAATTACGGCACTCCGGTTGGCTGTACGCCGCCACGCAAATACCGTACCGCGAGGGTGCTATCTCGAGCGGAAATAAAATTTCAAAGTCCTTTGACGCTCCCCAACAATCTCGTTCTCTTTCGGTTTCTTTGCCCGCGGTCTACCCTGTTATCATTCCTTTCGTTCCTCCTTTCGCGCGCTCTTCACGGTGATGTTCCTTCTGCGATCGGTCCCGCGCACTCGTAGACCTCGATGCTGGATTAAACCACTACGCGGGCCTCGTCCTCGATAAAAGACGAGGAGAGAATTTTTTTAAACGCGTCCACGAGAAATGTTCGAGTCGGTTCGTCTCGAACGCCAGACAAGAAGAACGAATCGAGACTAGAACTATTGTTGGATTGGAGTGTGTTGAGGTGGTCCTTGGATCTCTCCAAGGGAGATCGATGATTGAAGAAAAAGGGGAACTTATCAAATCGATTGTGCGTGGAGAATGGAAATGATGTATAATGTAACGTCTTTTAACGTATACTATATGTGAGTCTTTTGAAAATATAGTATGGAATTTCAAGCAAATTTCTTCGTAAACGCAGTTGGAACCGGACATTTTTACCGGTTGGTATATCTAGGGTTGATAAGGTAGACGCTTGTGAACGAGTATCGGGATACACTGTATTTTTCGTAAGAAAAGGGGTAGAAACCTTTTGAAATCCGTGTTAATTTTAAAAGATACAACAGAGGGTGTTTCCCAGAATTTTACGTGACGATGCTACATGTCCGATCGAAGAGAATATTTATCTACGTATATATACTGTACGATTTTAGCTGTGAGACGTTTTCCAAACTGAATCGTAGTAACTTTGTTTTTTTTTTATATTTAGACAACTTTGTTCCTTTTGATACTACTACATAATAAATATAGATACATTTACAATATAGATTCATGATATTTTTCCCCCATATCTTTCCTGAACTTTTTCACGAGATGAAACGTATTCGTATACTATATGTGACTCACTGTATGTAAATGAAAAATGTCCTAGTTCTTTCTCATGGCAAAAGTAGCGCGCAAGTGCTCTTAATGTTTCGTTTCAGCGGGTTCACGTGCAATAATTGTCTATTTTTTTCTATAGTATAAATATATAAGAATGTTGTATATGATATATAAAGTAACAAACGGAGGAATGTTCCTTTGTGTTACGCGATAGCCGGTGAGAAACGTTGAAGTTGGATTATGAACGATGAAACTCGATTGATCGTAGATGTGTATTTGGTCCCACTTGATTAGAGAAGTGGACTCTTTAGTTGTATACAGAATGTGTTGATTGAACGAATAACCTTCACGGAATGAAGTCTGATCACAGAACGAATGTTTTCTCAGATCTACTCGTTATTTATGTATATGCGTTTGGTATGCGTTACTATTGGTAAATCGGTGTGAATGTTACAGACTGAATGCACAAGATCGAATGTTGAAGACTGAATGCTCAAGACTGAACGTTGAAAATTGAATGTTGAAAACTGAATATTAAATGAACGTAGAATGTTGAATGAATTTTCAACGAATAATAATATTTTTCTTGCGTGTTCGCTACTTCCATAGATATGTGTTTCCACTGATAAATCGGTTCAAATGTTGAAGATTGAATTTCGAAGACCGAATGTTGAAAATTGAATGTAGAATTAATTTTTCCCAAATAATGATACTTTTCGTGTGTCCCTGTTGCTTGCATAGGTATATATTTCTATTGGTAAATTGGTTTAAATGTTGAAGACTGAGTGTTGAAAACTGAATATTGAAAATTGAATATTGAATGAATTTTGACCGAATAATACTTTTCGTGTGTTCCTGCTGCTTGCATAGGTATGCATTTCTATCGGTAAATCGGTTTAAATGTTGAAGACTGAGTGTTGAAAACAGAATATTGAAAATTGAATATTGAATGAATTTTGACCGAATAATACTTTTCGTGTGTTCCTGATGCTTGCATAGGTATGTATTTTTATCGGTAAATCGGTTTAAGTGTTGAAGACTGAGTGTTGAAAACTGAATATTGAAAATTGAATATTGAATGAATTTTGACCGAATAATACTTTTCGTGTGTTGCTGCTGCTTGCATAGGTATGTATTTCTATCGGTAAATCGGTTGAAATGTTGAAGACTGAGTGTTGAAAACTGAATATTGAAAATTGAATATTGAATGAATTTTGACCGAATAATACTTTTCGTGTGTTCCTGCTGCTTGCATAGGTATGTATTTCTATTGGTAAATCGGTTTAAATGTTGAAGACTGAGTGTTGAAAACAGAATATTGAAAATTGAATATTGAATGAATTTTGACCGAATAATACTTTTCGTGTGTTCCTGATGCTTGCATAGGTATGTATTTTTATCGGTAAATCGGTTTAAGTGTTGAAGACTGAGTGTTGAAAACTGAATGTTGAAAATTAAATTTTGAATGAATTTTAACCGAATAATGATACTTTTCGTGTGTTGCTGCTGCTTGCATAGGTATGTATTTCTATCGGTAAATCGGTTGAAATGTTGAAGACTGAGTGTTGAAAACTGAATATTGAAAATTGAATATTGAATGAATTTTGACCGAATAATACTTTTCGTGTGTTCCTGCTGCTTGCATAGGTATGTATTTCTATTGGTAAATCGGTTTAAATGTTGAAGACTGAGTGTTGAAAACTGAATATTGAAAATCAAATTTTGAATGAATTTTGACCGAATAACGATCCTCTTCGTGTGTGTTCGCTGCTTGCACAGGTGTGCGTTAATCCTGTCTTAAACTGGAGGATCCCAAGAACTGGCGCATATCGTACGCATGCTTCAACACGACAGCCTGCGACAGCCTCTCTCCTAGGTTAACATCGACGTAGAGACTTATAACCTCTACGTGGTTCTGGAATACGACGAGCTGAACGTTCGAGGATTCCAAGTTTCGTGTCCTCGAGATACGGAGGTGTTCAAGTTTTTACGATTTTCCGTCTTCAATCTTCTCGAGACCGCGAGCTCTCCAAACGGTGGATCCTCGGAACAACCAAGTGTCCAAGTTTCGACTCGTCAAAATCTCCAAGTACCAAGGTTTCATCGCGTCGCGATGTTCGCGGCGAAGCTTAACGTCTACTCCGTGTTCCGTGAAGCGGAAATTTGGTAGGTTTGGATTTTTACGGTTCCGGAGCGAGTCCTCCGTTTCTCGTACGCCAGCTTCTCAATCAGCTAATAAACAACCTACACGCGCGTCCGAGTCTCCGGCGTACACCGTTATGCTACAGGCTACTTATCAGATTATCGGTATCGCTATTCAACGCCCACGTCGATCTTGATTCCACCCCGAGCCATTGACTCGCCGCGTGTACGCGATATCGTCGGAAAGATCCGGCGTGCAGACAAGCGGCTAGATAGGCAGATGGGTAGATAAAGCAAGGGACGGAGATACACGAGGAAAGAGAGAACGAACAAGGGAGGAAAGCCTCGAGGGTATTCGGAGGACGAGGCGTTGACGCGACGCAACGTTCTCTGTCTCGTCGATGATTGGACACATTCCATTTACCTCGTCGTCGATGTCAGGGACACCGCGTAGTCATTGTTTCGCGACAAATTAGTTTGTCAAAAGCAGCGGATGTTACGGAGATACGGAGGAAAAAAGCGATAAGAGGGATGGCGGGGCGGGGGTGGTTGGTACACGTCGGAGTCATTTCGCCTTGGAACTCGGCTAGGCTGAAATTGAGGGAGCAAGATGGATTGAGTAGAAGCGGGGCAGAAACGCCAACCGAGCCGGGCTAGGTTATTTCTGGACGCGATTGGACTCTTTTTTTTCAATACCGGGTTCAACGAACGACGCGGAAGCCCGCGTACTATATAACTCGCGCGCGTGGGCGAATTTGATTTCCTGCTGGTCAACGCGTCAACGAGTTTCCTTCTATACGCGCGATAGAAACGCGCCGCGCGTTCGAATCGACAACATCGAGCGTAGAGCAGATCGTCGCTTTCGATACGGAAGGAAAAGCAACGGTAATTAAGATCGTGAAAGTGATGCTTCGATTTTTCGGCGCGTAGAATCGGACGATAATCAATCGGGGTTCGAGGTAACCGTGAAAAAGAACATTCGATAGCGGATCCTCGAGATTTATTGCGGAATAGAGGATTCGGTTATTTAAACGTTTTGGAGCAACGAAGATTCGTAAGGTACGAATTCGACGATACCAAAATTCGGTAGAATTCGCTTTTTATAGAATTCGTATTTACGGTAGAAAAATACTACGGTTGTCAAAATTTTGAAATATCAGATGTCAAAATGAGATAGTGTCTCGAATTCTTAGCATTGGAATTCGGTAGTACCTAAATTTATGATACTAAGATTCTCTAGTGTTCCAATTCTTGATAATAAACTTCCGTAGCGTGTGAATTTCTAATATAAAAGTTCGATAGTTTCTGTATTTCTATCATCAGAATTCGATAGTGTTTCAAAAAAAAAAATTCTTACAAAATTCGATACTAAAATTCGGTAGTGTTCGAATTCCTCCTAACAAAATTCGGTAACGTCCGAATTTCTCCTAACAAAATTTGATTGCGTTCGAATACGTATAATTTGGTACCAAATTTCAGTAGTTTCCGAATTCCTACTAAGAAAATTTAATAACGCCCGAGTATCTAGTACTAAATTCGATACGTCCGAATTCCTAGTACCAAAACTCGGTAATGTCCGAATTCCTATTAACAAAATTTGAGTGTCTAAATTCCTAGTATCAAATTTCGGTAGTTTCCGAATTCCTACTAACAAAATTCGATAGTATCCAAATTCCTAATACCAAATTCGATAGTGTCCGAATTTCTATGATCAAAATTCGGTAACGTCCGAATTTCTACTAACAAAATTTGATAGCGTTCGAATACCTATAATTTGGTACCAAATTTCAGTAGTTTCCGAATTCCTACTAAGAAAATTTAATAACGCCCGAGTATCTAGTACCAAATTCGATACGTCCGAATTCCTAGTACCAAAACTCGGTAATGTCCGAATTCCTATTAACAAAATTCGAGTGTCCAAACTCCTAGTACCAAATTTCGGTAATGTCCGAATTCCTATTAACAAAATTCGAGTGTCCAAATTCCTAGTACCAAATATCGGTAGTTTCCGAATTCCTACTAACAAAATTCGATAGTATCCGAATTCCTAATACCAAATTCGATAGGGTCCGAATTTCTATTATCAAAATTCGGTAATTTCCGAGTTCCTACAAACAAAATTCGATAGCGTCCGAATTATTACCATCAAAATTCGGTAGTTTCCGAATTCCTACTAACAAAATTCGATAGTATCCGAATTCCTAATACCAAATTCGATAGGGTCCGAATTTCTATTATCAAAATTCGGTAATTTCCGAGTTCCTACAAACAAAATTCGATAGCGTCCGAATTACTACCATCAAAATTCGATAGCATCCGAATTCCTAATACCAAATTCGATAGTGTCCGAATTTCTATGATCAAAATTCGGTAACGTCCGAATTTCTACAAACAAAATTCGATAGCGTCCGAATTACTACCATGAAAATTCGGTAGTGTCCGAATTCCTACTATAAAAGTTTCGGATCCGAATGATCTAACACCGAGTACCGATTGCGTAAAAATGTTCGCGTTTATAATTGGACAACGAACGAATTCGGTACCGTAAACGTTTCCTAGTGTTTAATTTCGGATCCAGGGAATAGTTGACACCGAAATTACGGCGTTTCGAATCAAGTCCAATGCAATATCATAGACGGCCAAGTTTCGAGGCGCCAAAGTTCAGCCGATCCAAATTTAGAGGCGCCAAAATTCCGCCACGCCCAGTGCGTATCAAAGCGGCATACTCGAGACTCGTGTCGCCGCGTTAATAATCATGGGGTCTCCGAGTAGCGGCGCATGTTGCTTTACATGCAAATCAGACAATTGCGGCCGATATGTACGGTCTCGCGTCCAAAGCACAGGGTTAGTCTCGCTCTGGGCATCGGTAGTTTAATTAGATTACGCCTGCATGGTTCATCGTGCCTCGCGCTTATCCGTCCCCTCTATAGGGTGACGCGTTACGCGGCTGAATTGATAGCCAGATAGGCGGCCGTTACGGGGCGGCGCGAGAGAAAAATACGCTCGAGTCGGCCATGAAACGCAGTGAATTTTTATGTCAAGTATTCCGGCACACGTGCTCGAATTTCGTGCGCGTGGCACCCTGATGTATCGCTTCTGGTCTCGCGCGCGTAAAAAATTTCACCGTTGTAATTGAAAACGTGTAAAAACGCGGCCGTTGAATCGTAATAAACCGCCAGGGTGGAGCTTTTTCCCCCTTACACTCTTACTGGCTGGCTTTCGCGCCCGAGGAAGTTGAACCAAGTTCAAAGGAGGTCCGGGCTACCGATAGAATTCTCGCTGGTCGCAATTTCGGACCGTAAATTGAGTTCTATGTTTAGGTTGACCGAGCAGTTATGCGCGAAGCTGACAGAGGAGATGAAAATAAGGCTGAGAAATTCGGGTAGAGTAAATATCGGTCTCGTGACTGAGAAATTTGCTTTCTCCCGTCGCGAGTGCGTCGGGACGCGTCGACGTCGCGTCGGGAATCGGTGGCGCCAAGCTTCGACGTCCTCCGAATTCAATGCCGGTATTCGGTAACGTCGTAATTCGATAACGTCCAAGTTTCACGAGGATGAATTCCGATCGTTTAAAAATTGCTGGAGTCGGACTCGAGTGACTTCTAAATTCGGATAAACCGAGATTCGATTACCACTGTATTCGATCGAAAAATTCGGTAGCCTTAGAATTGCATAACGAGGAAATGTTATCCGCTAAAAAATCGATAGCGAGCTTTGTATCTTTAAGATTTAGGGTTAACGATATTCGATCACGTCCGAATTTGGTGCAAAAGTTTAAAGAAATTTGCTAAAAAGTCGGTGGTGGCGAATTTCCGCATTCTTCGAATTCGGATGCAACGATATATGATTATGTCCGAAATCTATGTAAAAATTCAGTAGCCTAGAGATTTCACAATGACAAAATACCATCCGCTAAAAAATCGATGGTGACGAGTTTCCGCATTCTTCGAATTCGGATGTAGCTATATACGATTATGTCCGAAATCTATGTAAAAATTCGGTAACCTCGAAATTTCACAACGACGAAATATCATCCATTAAAAAGTCGTTGGTGGTGAGTTTCCGCATTCTTCGAATTCGGATGTAACGATATACGATTATGTCCGAAATCTATGTAAAAATTCGGTAGCCTCGAAATTTCGCAACAACGAAATACCATCCGTTGAAAAGTCGATGGCGGAGAGTTTCCGCGTTCTTCGAATTCGTATGTAACGATATACGATTATGCCCGTAATCGATGTAAAATTTCGGTAACCTCGGTGAACCGCAACAATGCATCGTTGTACCATTGAAATCGAGTAACGTTCCAAACCGAGATTTTCGGATTGTTTCGCTTCGAGCTGGCTTCGATTCTCGACAATACCAACGCGTTCGAATTCTCGTCGGGGCTTTCGTTCTCGATACATCCGCGCGCGAAGATTCGAATTCCTCGTCAGCGTTGCCGCTCGCGTATTCCCATCCCGCGACTTATGAATTTTTACGGCCCAATAACCGCGAGGGACAGAAATTTCTTGATTCCCGGGGACAAGACACAGGTACAAGGAGGGGGCGCTACGATCGTGCGACATCTCCCCCCACCAATTTTTTCTCCGCGATTCGTCTCCGTGATATCTGCATCCGCCTCGACGGGCCGGCTTCCGCGACACGTTTTACGACAAAATACGATTTGCATTCCGCGGCTACGAAGGCGCAGCCGGTTGAAGATGAAAGGGAAGCGACCGCGGGAGAAAAAATCGAGCAGGAAGCCGAGTGCGGGTTGGAGGAGGGGGAGTGCTGGCGGCGGAAGGAGCGGAAGAAGTAGCAGAAGAAGAGAACGAAAGCACGCCGGGCACGCGTGTAGTTACATTTCCATTCGAAATACGGCCATGTACTTACGGGTTTGAGAATGTGGAACGCCATAAGTAATTCAGCGTGGCAGCATTCTGCAGCGGGAAACGTGCGTCGCGACGCGATACCGGGGGAAAGAGGGTGCAGCCAATGGGAACCGTTTTACATTCCGCGCTCGCTTCCGTCTACGAAACGTCTCCGATTTTTCTTACGAAGCGGCCCCGACGTACCGAATACTCACCCCCACTACCTTTGCCGCGGTTTAAGTGGCTATTTCGAAGCCGGAGCTGGAGAAACGACCGGCTCGACGAAGATTTCCGGACTCTTCGAGTATCGATCGCGGATCGATCAACAGCCTCGTAGAAATTAATATATCGAGGACCGTGTGCTTTTCAGGGCGCACGGCAGACGCATATTATTGGAAATGATGGACGCGCGAATTCTTTGGAAACGATGTTATTGTAAGTTTCTAATGTAAAATATTATACTTTATAGATAGTTATTGTATGTTCTTAATATGAAATATTATACTTTTATAAGTTCTGAATATAAAATATTATACTTTGATAACTTCTTAAAATAAAATATTATACTTTTATAATTACTTAATATAAAATATTATACTTTTATAACTTCTTAAAATAAAATACTATACTTTGATAACTTCTTAAAATAAAATATTATACTTTGATAACTTCTTAAAATAAAATATTATACTTTTATAAGTTCTTAATATAAAATGCTATACTTTGATAACTTCTTAATATAAAATATTATGCTTTGATAACTTCTTAATATAAAATATTACACTTTTATAGGAAGTTATTGAATTCTTTATTGGAAAGTCGTAATGTTGACACATTGATGGCAGTATGCTCTGATAAGCATATAGACTGAATTGTCACGTATTTTTTAAATTATTTAATAAATAATCGATAAGATTCAAAAGAGTGTACTGTATTTAACAAGTAAAATATTTGATTAGAAATCAACGAGCATATTTGCAGTTACTTCTAACGCAATATTTTTTAGCGCGATATGCTTGAAAACAATTCTCCCGATGGAGAAGTACATACTAAGCAAAATTCACATTATATTGTGCGTTGCCCTTTCTTTTGCGTGCAGTGCATACACGGCATATTCTCTCTGGATATTTTTGTTTCGCAGTGCTAACAATTTGTTTCACAATATATTGTCGCATATTCCCAAACAATCTTCTAGTTGAATCGCTACGAGGAGCTTCGGAATCGTCACTTGCTCAATTCTTTGCCAATCGGAGTAAAAAATCTTTATACTTAATTTTTCTCACAGTGTTCAACTTTTTATAGACTACAAATGAATCGAACAATGCGCAATTTATCATCCAAAACCCCACTTTCTTTAACCACTTGATCGTTTCACGAAGTATCGAATAATAGGACAAATATTAATCTTCTGTATCCACTCCCTTCGTGAAAGTATTATATTCGATATAAGTAGCTTTGTTCTTATAGTGCCATTTCAATACGTTTTATCGAATGTGTTCTATAGTAGTTAACATTTTTTACAATATACCGCATGAACGTAGTCTCCAATCAACAACATCTTTGTAAACCGAAAGACGCCAATTGTCGTCTCTCGTTCTCAATGTGTTGAAACGATACTATATTCGATATAAGTAGCTTTGTTCTTGTAGTGCCATTTCAATACGTTTTATCGAATGTGTTCTATAGTAGTTAACATTTTTTACAATATACCGCATGAACATAGTCTCCAGTCAACAACATTTTTGTAAACCGAAAGACGCCAATTGTCGTCTCTCGTTCTCAATGTGTTGAAACGATACTATATTCGATATAAGTAGCTTTGTTTTTGTAGTGCTATTTCAATACATTTTATCGAATGTGTTCTATAGTAGTTAACATTTTTCACAAGACAGCGCATGAACGTAGTCTCCAATCAACAACATCTTCGCAAACTGAAAGACGTCAATTGTCGTCTCTCGTTCTCAATGTGTTGAAACGATATTATATTCGATATAAGTAGCTTTGTTCTTGTAGTGCCATTTCAATACGCTTTATCGAATGTGTTCTATAGTAGTTAACATTTTTTACAATATACCGCATGAACGTAGTCTCCAATCAACAACATCTTTGTAAACCGAAAGACGCCAATTGTCGTCTCTCGTTCTCAATGTGTCGAAACGATATTATATTCGATATAAGTAGCTTTGTTCTTGTAGTGCCATTTCGATACGTTTCATCGAATGTGTTCTATAGTAGTTAACATTTTTCACAAGACAGCGCATGAACGTATTCTCCAATCAACATCTTCGTAAACCGAAAGACCCCAATTGTTGTCTCTCGTTCTCAATATGTCGAAACGAAAACACGCTCGATTTTCCGCGCGTACTGTCGCGCGTTCGTGAATTTTCGAGTTATCGTTTCGCGATTGGAGGTAGGGTGAGAAGCAAATCTAGTTTCGCGGCGATCGGAGCAACCATTTTCAAAAAGAGATTTCAAAATGACGCACTACGAAACGAAACCGTTTCTAGAAATCGATTATTCCGCCTAACCGGTTCGATAATCCTGTACTATTTTCAAAGCGCGTTAACGCCGCCGGAAACACCCTCTAAAAGGGTGTCTAAAAGGTTCATCGATAATTACGCGACTCGCGGGACATTGTCGTATTTCCTCGAAACCTGGGATAAAAAATTAGCCAACATTTTCTTTCAACCCTCGGGACCCACCACAGAAATTCCTTGTGCATAAATCACCACCGTAATTTAATCGAATCGTCTCCTTAACTCGCCGATACTCGAATTATGGTTACCCGGAGAATGCTTTCGCCAGCCGCGGACAGGGGGCCAGGGTAGGAAAAAAACGAGTGATTTATTCGTCGCGAGCGGCCCGTCGAACGGAAGTGCCGCGGAATTTATGGGCGGGGCACTTCCGACTAGATTTTATCGTTTATCAATAACGTCCGAATAAAAGTAATACGAGGCCCCGGGCCGTGGGCTACGACAAATGGATATTTCGTGAAGTGTGTTACGGAGTCGCCGGGCGAAATAAATGCGAGCGATTCCGCTCGGCTCCTCGCGAATGCTTCATGTAAGTATAAAAAGTAGGGGCCGGTTTGTATCGTTCCAGACGTTGCATCGATTCGAGTCTCGAATATAAGAAGAGATATATCTGCGCGAAACGATACCGCCCCTTATTATCGAATACTATTATACGTTCGGTTTATTATTCCTTTGTTGGCTCGTTCGACGTGGCTATACGGATATCATCGGTGATTCGGTGCTTCTTGTCGACACCCGTAACCTTGGAATAAGCAACTCTTGCGCGACAGAATAGCGTCTCAACGCGAGACGAATAAAGCCACTCTCTCGCCGGAGGATAAGGTAAACTCGTACAAATTAAGCCACTTTCGCGCGAGAACGTCGTTACATTTTCGGCGAATTGTATCGCGAATTAAGAGTCTGTTACACGAGAGGATTGTACGATCTGTGGCGCGTTAAGCCTCTTTCCCGCGGGAAAATACAATGAATTTTGAGGAATTAAGCCCCTTTCGTGCGAAGAAATTGTCACATTTTCGGTGAATTTTGTCGCGAAATAAGATTCAGTTAGACGAGAGATTTGTGCAGACTGTAGCGCATAAAGCTCCTCTCTCACGAGAAAATACGGTGAATGTTGACAAATTAAGCTCCTTTCGTGCGAGAAAATTGTCACAGATTTGGTAAATTTTGTCGCGAAATAATATTCTGTTACACGAGAGATTTGTGCAATATGTGGCGCATAAAGCCACTTTCTCACGAGAAAATATAGTAGATTCTAAAATATTAAGCCCTTTTTGCACGCAAAATTATCACACATTTGGTAAATTTTATCGCGAAATAAGATTCTGTTACACGAGAGATTTGTGCCGACAGTGGCGCATAAAGCCACTTTCTCGCGAGAAAATATAGTAGATTCTACAAAATTAAGTTTTTTTGCACGCAAAAATTGTCACACATTTGGTAAATTTTATCGCGAAATAAGATTCTGTTACACGAGAAATTTGTGCAGACTGTAGCGCATAAAGCTCTCCTCTCACGAGAAAATACGGTGAGTGTTGACAAATTAAGCTCCTTTCGCGCGAGAAAATTGTCACACTTTCGGAAAATTTTGTCGCGAAATAATATTCTGTTACACGAGAGATTTGTGCCGACAGTGGCGCATAAAGCCACTTTCTCGCGAGAAAATATAGTAGATTCTAAAAACTTAAGCCCTTTTCGCACGAAAAAATTGTCACACTTTCGGTAAATTTTATCGTGAAATAAGATTTTGTTACACGAGAGATTTGTGCAGACTATAGCGCATAAAGCTCCCCTCTCTCGAGAAAATACGGTGAGTGTTGACAAATTAAGCTCCTTTCGCGCGAGAAAATTGTCACACTTTCGGTAAATTTTATCGCGAAATAATATTCTGTTACACAAGAGATCTTATATACAAACCGTGGCGCATAAAGCCACTTTCTCACGAGAAAATATACTAGATTCTAAAAAATTAAGCTCCGTTCGCACGAAAAAATTATCACACCTTCGGTAAATTTTGTCGCGAAATAATATTCTGTTACGAGAAATTTGTGCAATCTGTGGCGCGTTAAGCCCCTCTCTCGCGAGGAAATATAGTAGATTCTAAAAAATTAAGCCCTTTTCGCGCAAGAAATTGTCATATTTTCGGCAAATTGTCTCAGGAATTAAGATTCTGTTACATACGTGATTTGTCGAAACTGTGTTGCGTTAAGCCACTCTCTCGCGAGAAAATACAGTGAATTTT
Organism: Ptiloglossa arizonensis; assembly: GCF_051014685.1. Lineage (NCBI taxonomy): Eukaryota > Metazoa > Arthropoda > Insecta > Hymenoptera > Colletidae > Ptiloglossa > Ptiloglossa arizonensis. The sequence continues at coordinate 7,203,833 of NC_135048.1, read as the reverse complement.
GTCAAATAAAGCCCCTTTCGCGCGAGAAAATTATCACATCTTCGGCGAGTCGTGTCGCAAATTAAGATCCCGTTACGCGGTAGAAGGATGGGATCTGTGGCGCGTTAAGCCCCTTTCTCGCGGGAAAATACGGTAAATTTCGAACAATTGAGCCCCTCTCGCGCGAGAAGATGAGGTAAATTTAAACGAATTAAGCCCGTTCCGCGCGAGAAGATTATCACACTTGCGACGAATCGTGTCGCGAATGAAAAGTTTCTTACGAGTACGAAGCGATGTTTCACGATTTAGGCCCACCTCGCGCGAGAAAATTACCACGTCTTCGGAAAGTTGCGACATACATAAATTATGGCATCGTGGTACGCGACAATTGTGGAAACTTCGTTCGAATTAAGCCCTTCACAGGCGGCAAGATTATCGCAGCGAGTTAGGTGTCGAATTAAGCTTCCATCGCGCAAGATAATACGAAAATAATAGACCAACCATCGTAATCTCCTTTACGTAACCGGAATAAACCCGGTTCGCGTAAAGCGATTTAGCCACTTCCGCGTCTACTCAGCGGCGTTCAAAGGGACAACCTTTCGAACGAAACGACTCGTAGCGATGCGTCGAAACGTAATTTTACGTCGATACATCTCTCGTCTAACCGAATTATGTGAAATAGTGAAATTCGTTCGCGATCGAAATATTCGCGAATCTTTCGCGATCCAATTAGAACGAAATCGGGAACAACCGACGTTGAATCTCGAGCGTCCCCCTTCTATATTATACGAGTACACGTTATTATAGCTATCGTTAAGTATCCGATATTGGCTTTCGTGTGGCTCTATTTACGAGAAAACGCCATCTCGGCGACCACGAGAGTTAACGAAGAAATATAATTCCCGCGTAAAAGTTGGCTCGTTAATTAAACACTATTCCGCCGGAATATCCATAAACGCTATTAATGTGTAAGCCGTGTTCGTCTTTTTATAGAGCGGCTCTACGACGTCGTAATTTGCGTAGCCGCAGCGAAAAAAGACGCTCTTAATGACCCAGCTTGGAACGAAATTAAGAGTGGGGCGGGGGGTGGAGGGTTGGGGGGTGGCCCGAGTGGCACGAAATGCCAGCTCCTAATCCCGTAAAGTGCACGCCCGCGATAAATTAATATCTCCGGCGGCGCGGCATTGGGAATTTTTTGATTGATCGCGACTCGTTTCGTTAAGTACAACACGGTACAGGGAACACGACGGAAGTTTCCGTCCCGGGAAGACTTTATTAACGAACCGCGGCAGACATTTCTACCGAGCGATTCGGACGTCTTGTCGCATCGTGTCGTTCCGTGTTCCCGCGTATTTCTGACCAGCTCCGTAGAATCTTAACGAACGGCCCTCGTATTCGGATAACGATCCGGAACGGTGAATTGAAACGTCATACGACGACGCGATCCCCGTGAATGTTAATGTCGTGTCATTGTACACCGTAAATGGATTTTAATTTCCATCTCTATCCAGGACTCGCAACGATATCTCGTACGTCCAATTGCGATAGCCATCCGATGAGAAAAATACTCACGGCACAATGGTGAGGAACGTAATCTTACTGCGCGTATCGCTTATCGCGTATCAGCTTACATTCAAAAGACGGGGACTTAATTAGATCCGTCCGGACGATAGCGGTACTGTCCTCTCGGTTGAAAATAAAGCCCCGTTCGCGCGTACAGATAGCGGACCAGCGGACTAGCGTGTTTCTCGATGATGGCTCGAGTCTTGGCAAGTTCGAGCGAGCTACGAATTGTTCAAGACAGCTACCAACAATTGAGCCGCGTTAACGACCCGATATTGCTACGTTTCTTTTCAACCGATTGGAATCAAAGCTTCACGAACGACAGTTGGACGAATGGATTTCGAAATGTATGCTTGCACTCGAGAAACGACTCTCGGTCGTCAAATAATTTATTGGAAGTTTAACGATTTTTTTAATTTTCAAGGAAAACTTGAAATCGAGATGTAAGAAATGCTTGGCGAAATAACAAATCAATAAAAGAATCAATATCGCATTTAAAGTTCGTGCATCGATCGGTCGATCGATTCATCGACTATTTTCGAGACGAATACAACCCGAACTAATTCTAGTATGACAGAAAGGTTGAATGGTATTTTATACGTCATTTGTCACAACGATGTATGCTTGAAAATTCTTTCGGAGGAACGATACATTTTATTCCGCGTCAAACATTGTACGAAAGTGTATATTAATGGTGTATTAAGAAGAGTATTTGGCAATAATGCTTGGAAGTATTTATCGGCACTGCTTTTGCAAGTATCTGGCCAAATATTTTTGCGGGTATCTGTTGACAATAGTTTGCAAGCATCCGTTGGTAGTACTCTTGCAAGTCAGGGTATTTTTAGAATACTCTTGCAAGTGTTTGACAATAATTTTATAGGTAAGGTACTTGTCGGCAATGTTTTTGCAAGTATTTATCAACGATACTTTTGAAAGTGAAATATTTTTCAAGGATACTGTTGTAGGTAATGTATTTATTAACGATACTTTTGTAAGTCAAGTGCTCGTCGACAATAGTTTCGAATGTAAGGTATTTATTAACGATACTTCTGTAAGTCAAGTGTTCGTCGACAATACTTTTGAAAGTAAAGCATTTATTAACAATGTTTTCTCAAGTTACTTTTATATGTATTTGTCTATATTTTTGCAAGTATTTATCAACGATACTTTTACAAGTGAAATATTTTTCAACGATACTGTTGTAGGTAATGTATTTATCAACAATACTTTTGCAAGTAAAATATTTTTCAACGATACTGTTGCAGGTAATGTATTTATTAACGATACTTTTGTAAGTCAAGTGCTCGTCGACAATAGTTTCGAATGTAAGGTATTTATTAACAATACTTCTGTAAGTCAAGTGTTCGTCGACAATACTTTTGAAAGTAAAGTATTTATTAACAATGTTTTCTCAAGTTACTTTTATATGTATTTGTTTATATTTTTGCAAGTATTTATCAACGATACTTTTACAAGTGAAATATTTTTCAACGATACTGTTGTAGGTAAAGTATTTATTAACGATACTTTTGTAAGTCAAGTGTTCGTCCACAATACTTTTAAAAGTGAAGTATTTATTAACAATACTTTTTCAAGTAAAGTATTTATCAACATTACTTTTATACGTATTTATCTATACTTTTGCAACTATTTATCAACAATATTTTTATACGTGTTTATTTATACTTTAGCAAGTATTTATCAACAATACTTTTATACGTGTTTATTTATACTTTAGCAAGTATTTATCAACAATACTTTTATACGTGTTTATCTATGCTTTAGCAAGTATTTATCAACGATACTTTTGTATTTATAATAATACAGTAGACCCCTGATTATACGATCCCGTTTTAACCGATGACACTTTTTTTAATTCGAAAACAATTGTGTTTCACTTCTTCCCGAATAAATCTACTTTTCATCAGATCATATTGGTCATTATCTAAATGCATAGTACTTCTCTCGTTAATCTTATTTTTTGTCCTACTAAATTTTCAAATACCAGATGCAGTATAATCGTTTATATTTTTTAATCGACCGACGAATCGTTTACCCCCAAAAAAACTGATTAAGAAGAAGTCTGTTTCTACTCTATCTTTAATTTTGTACTTTAAAGTGCTGCATTGTCCCATAATTTTCGAAACAATCGTGCAGCCTTGGTTTATTTCACCTTTAATTCTTCCATTTTACATACCGTGTAATCTTTACAATTTTTCATCATCGTTGTGACAAATAACATAAAAGACCATTCAACCTTTCTGTCATACTAGAAGTCAATGATTGGTTCGGGTTGCATTCGCCTCGAAAATCGTCGATGAATCGATCGACCAATCGATGCACGAACTTTAAATGCGATATTGATTCTTTTATTGATTTTTTATTTCGCAAAGCATTTCTTACACCTCGATTTCAAGTTTTCTTTGAAAAGTAGAAAGATCGGAAAACATCCAATAAATTATTTGACGATCGAGAGTCGCTTCTCGAGTGCAAAGGATTAAATTTCACTGATTTATTCTAACATTCGCTGGAGATTAATTTATCGACGCGAAATTTGTCAGCACCTTTCGTTAAGTTGCTCCAAAGCATCTATTATCTCGTTTTGCACCGACAATCGTCGAGTTTTCTTCTCTGCGAACCGTGTTTTATTTTATATGAATTAAGCTCCTCTCGTATTCAGTAGACGCGTTTTCGCGCGAAATAAAAATCGAATGTTGTTTTCGACGTAATCGCGATATACAGGGATGACATCGTCGAAGCCTTTCCACGATTCATTATTTACTTATTTACTCACGAAGTAAACCTCTTAGCGTAAAAAAGAAAGAAGTATTTGTCGTAAGAATGTGAAACTCGTAACAATTGAGAACTGAAATCTAACAAGAATGGAAAAGAAAACAATATATCAATAGTATACATTAAGACATTTTAAAACATCGTTCAAGCAATTAATAACACCGTATAACGTGACACGAGCATTAACTCGTGTAATCAGTTAACTAATGTAATCAGTTCATACCTATGAGCGATTCAATGTTCCCTTTTATTTTTCACTCGAGAAACGGATAACTGAACATTCAGAAATGTTCGAACTCCATTGCTCCAACAGCAATTCTCCGATTTACCAAGATGAAATTTTACAGGGAACGTACTACGAGAGGATTCGATAAGAAATGCGCGAAACATTCGGAGAGGTCGTGAATAAACAAAAGAAATAACGGATGACCCGATCCCTGAGGAAGGTCGGAGTTCGCTGTAAAGGTGAAGAATTTGTGAACCGAAAATCTCGGGCATTGAGTAGATTCGGCACGGAGTAAGCGATGCAACTCCATTAAACGAGTGACTCTAAAAACGCAACTAAGAGGAAAACGGCAGGCGGGTTCGGGCACGATTATCGACAGAACGATCTCGTCGTTATAGATTCGCCATCTCGACGTGCACCAGCGTGGCTTTATGATCCGTATAATGCTGTACAATGGGAATTAATGTCCCCGGCCTGGCCCGATAAAATCATCGCGCGACGCACGAGCGTACCGAGTATTTTATGTATATTCATTCGAGGTACGTTGCGTCGTCGCTGGTGAAATCAAGCCGTGATTTATGGATCTCGGGCTTCTCGGCATCTGGACGCGGTATAACTCCGCGGGGCTGCAGAAATCGCAATAAAAAATTTAAATGTTCCGTTGCACGCTTTACGACCCCGAGCCCGCGTGCCACGCTCGAGAATTATTGTAAACTTTAATCTGATCCCGCGAAACGTATCCTGGTAATGGACGGCTTTAAGGATATTGTTACTAATCCTAGATAATTATCGGGCGATGTTGGAACACGGGAGGCCTCGCGTTTTTAGAGTGCGAGAACACGTGATCCACGGCCAGTACGCTAATTTTTATTTAACCCCCAACCCCCGGGGGAAAATCAGCGGGAGCGGTTGTAGTAATTACCATTTGAAATGCTTCGGTGCACGGAATAAATAATGCACCGATTAATGCTCGAAACGACTAAAACGTTGCGATTCATCGGTGTTTCGTCGACACCGATGCGCTTTAACGACTAACGTCCCGTACGATTAATGTATTTTCAAACGCTCGAAATGGTCGCCATACCGATTAACGTATGCTCGATGCGCGAATTAACGTTCCCACCCTTTAATCGACTCGTTCGTTTCGCATCCCGATTAAAGTTCTAATCGAATTCAACCGATCTCGCATTATGCGGTAATCGAAGCGCCGATTAATCCAACGAGAAACGAATCGAGTCCCTCTCCTTGTTATCGTGAACGCGGAATTTTCGCACGAAAGAATTTCCAACCGAATTCGTAACCTTTATCGCGAGAAAACAATGTAAACGCGAGTCAATAATAGAATTACCACGAGGGTCGATTTCACCTGTTTCGAGCTTCTCTTTCAAATTACTCAATTATTAGGGGTGAGTTTGCTTACCGTATTCGTGGACAATTATCGAAACAGACGACTAATGGTACTCGTGAATTAATTTATCCTTTCTAACATCGAAGATACGTATCTGATTTGATGTAAATAATAATACGTTCGTCGTCGGTAGTTCTAGTGTTCAACGAACAAAAGGAATACGTGTCGTTGTAAACCAACGGTCTCTATCGCTTTATTTATCTACGTGAAATTCACTCTTATTTTTTATCAATGTAAAACAAAATATATGCGCAAATTAAATCGGTGAATGAAAGAAGTGTTCTCAATACCTATTATTGATAAATATAATTTTCGAGAGTAATGAGTAACGTACTCGGTAATGTTCAAAGTCTGGCATCCACGATTTGTCGAAAAATCGAGAAATACAATGTTATTTAACAGTAAACTCCACGATCGGTCAAATAACCGTTTCTGAAATTTCGATTAAAATTTCCTATATACGACATAATTGCATCGCCTTTGAACTTCACGATTTTTCTTAAAATATATTCAGGATACATTTTTCAATATTCGTTTCTTTTTTTATCGTTTGTTTCCTGAAAAAAATGTGTAGTCTGTCTTACCTACCACGACCACGGTTGAACGATTTATACCTTTCCGTAACACTATTCTCTCGAAGACCCAATTCTGAAACTATAAAGTCGTTACAAACGAAAAGTAATGCAAGTATTGAATGACTTTAGCCGGAAACGTAATGGTACACGATCTAAAAGAGCCGAGACAATGGTGACGTTGATTTACTTCCCGAAGAAAAATGACTCCGTGTGTTTATTTCCCCCTGTCTCGATTTTTGTTGTTCCAAGACAAAAGACGAGAAGTTTGGTGCAAATTCGTTGAGATAAAGAAACTGTTACAAACCAGGATCATGTATTACTATCGATGAACAAATGTTTCCAAGAAAATCAAGGTGTACATTCACTCGGTATATGCCCAGTAAACAAATTCGATATCAAATTCTGGTTAGCGTCCAATGCGAATAGAAAATATATAGGCTTTGCTTATTTGGGAAAAGATAAAAAGAGGAAATGTTCAGTTCCGTATACAGGGTGCGGAAGAAATATAATCATGGACAATTGTTTTACAAGCGCGTCGATAGCAGTTCAACTTTCAGCAAAGAAAATTACGGTCGTTGGAACAATTTATGCAAATGGAAGGGAGCTACAATAATTGGCGAAACGAAAAACGTTTCTCCACAAAATTATATCGTTCGAATAATTGTACTCTGACAATTTAAAAAGCTGAATCAAATTAAAAAAGTACCGATTTTTAGCGCAACGCATAATTTCGTAAAAGTTGAAAAAAATGATGCTCGTCATCAGAGACAATTAGATTACGCGACAGCGCCAAATTCGGTGTAGATGCGACCAACCAAATGGCCCGAAAATACACATAAAAAGCAAATCTCAGAAATAACGTTCACAAGTATATTTCAATACTCTTGACTCGGTCAAGTTCGATGCTTGGGTTTTGCATAAAGAAACCACAGGAGAAGGAGTTTCAAGGCAAGAATTTTTATTTCAATCGAGAGAACTTGCCGCCAAATATCGAAAAGAGCACAGCTAGGCAAAGAAGATGGACAAAGTCAATAAAATGAACAAAATCTGTCTAAAATGGAAAATGTACGTATGTGGAAAATGTGCAATCGAGAAGCTTGTTTGCAACAAAATACGGCGTAAACTAATAAAATGTACATTATTCGCTTCTAAATAATAGAAACTATATTTTTCACTGTCGAATTGGCTATTATCTTTATTCTGAATTAAGAAATATAATTTATTTCGAAGATGGGTAGTTTGACCAGTGTTGATAGAAATAAGTAAACCGAAATGTCGGTAGGTTCAGTGTTGACGAGAGAAATGATATTTTTCACCGTCAAATTGACTATTATTTTTATTCTGCATTAAGAAACATAATATATTTTAAAGATCGATCATTTGACTAGTGATAGAAATAAGTAAACCGAAATGTCGGTAGGTTCAGTGTTGACGAGAGAACTGATATTTTTCACCGTCAAATTGACTATTATCTTTCTCCTGCATTAAGAAACACAATTTATTTCAAAGATCGCAAGATTTCAAAGATGGAAGGGAGCTACAAAATTAAATCGTTCAAATAATTATACTCTACCGATTTAAAAATTTAAATCGAACGAAAAAAGTCAATGATAAGATGAGCGAACTAAAAAAAAAAAAAATGTCGACAGGTTCAGTGTTAACGAGACGCGAGTAAATTGGCGTCGAAACTGCTGGACGGTTAACGTCTCGAGCAGCGCGTCCGTGTCGAAGTTGAAAAATTCGCGAGCACCGTGACCCAACGAGGTAACAATTTTCTCCCCCCCCGTCCACAAGGGGTAGAAGTAAGTTTCCCTTATCGACTCGTCGCGGAGAAGTATCGTCGCGCACCTGGCCGTGTATCCACGACAATGAAACCGACTGTCGTGGAAGAGTACCGCCGCGTTTCAGACTATAGATCAAGATCGTTGAATTATTTAAGGCGCGGAGGACATCGATCATCGCGGTCACGCGATACCCCGGTTTATAGTACTTAAGCCCTCGCAACGTCGTCCAGCGACTTGACCTCGCGTCGAACCGTCGACCTCGATAATTCGCGACTATTCTTCGGTAATTACGGAAATCCGCGGACCCACCACGGGGACAACGGTGCACGTTGGACGTTGCATCGCACTTTCTTTGCATTTTCTCCGATGCATTCGGCACTCGACCCTCTTCCGCTACCCCCTTTCAAGCCGCGACCCACTTTTGGGAATTAACGTGTTAAGCACGAAGCGTGGCCGTTGAAAAATTTCACCCAGGAAGAACGAACGACCCGGCCGCATTCATTTCCACGTTTTAACGGGCCCCTTGGTCCCTCCTTCGCCCCTCCAGGGCTAATGAAGCGTACCCTTCAACCAGACACTCGAAACCTGGACCGACCGTAATGCAACCGCGAGAACCTTCGACGACTCTATGCGTCCTAACGACCAATTTTCCTCCGAGTCGCGTTTTCTTCGTGGAAAATTAACGGTCCAAGGACTGAGCTTGCTCGACCAAAATACGCGAATTGCACACGGTTTCTTCCGTCAGGTTTAAACGTCAGTTTTCTTACCCAAGATGTGCAGAGATCTAGATCTTTTCGAGCGATCGAGTTTATTTATTTACCATCGACGTCGCAGCGTCATCGATAATTATTTCCCCGTTTAAATAGGTTACTACGATTTTGAAATCTTGTCGAACAAAAACCCTGAAAAATAATCTTTGTTCGTATACATGTGGCTCTTCGAAACGTAGTCTTCTCCTTCTTTAATATTTTCGATATTCCTGAAACTTTACTCTTTAACCTTTTTTAATATTTTTAAAGCAATGCTTGAGTAAATGGAAAAATCTTGTATTGTACGTTATTAATATATCTTTGTTCGTATACATGTGGCTCTTCGAAACGTACAGTCTTCTCCTTTAATATTTTCAATATTTCTAAAACTTTACTTTTTAACCTTTTTTAATATTTTTAAAGCAATGCTTGCGTAAATGGAAAAATCTTGTATTGTACGTTATTAATACATCTTTGTTCGTATACATGTGGCTCTTCGAAACGTACAGTCTTCTCTTTCGACCCTTTTTTAATATTTTTGAAACAATGCTTGCACAAATGGAAGAATCCTGTATCGTAAGTTATTAATATGCCGGATGATAATATTTGTGAATAAAAAGGGATAAAAGTGATAAAAATCGCTTTAAAGAAAGAAAGTGTAGGATCGTCATGTGCGACATTTTACAAGACTATAACTAATTGTAGCGTATGCGTGTTGTGAATTTAGTGAGCGAAAATCAGTCTTGTACAAGCCATTACAACGGAAAGTATGAATAAACAGTGTTACAGATTACGATAAAAATACAGGCAGATTGTACAGCTCCTCCAACAGAAAGTTTGCACAAATTTACCGATATCGTGGCTTTTAATTATCGATACGAAATTTTATAACTGTAATCAATACATAATATATATATTTTGCAGATATTTTTACAGAAATTTTGGGGAAATTTTGTATCTGTAAAATATATATATATATTATATATTGTTTTCAGTTACAAAATTTCTTACAAATTTCGTATCGATAATTAAAGGCCACGATATATATATATATATATATATATATATATATATATATATATATATATATGTGTGTGTGTGTACACAAATTTTTTTATATATATAATACATTATATACGTCTGGGCATTCTCGAAACGGAGCTGGCCGCTTTCCAACACTTAATTATCAATTAATCGAACCATGGGATCTCTCTGCGACGTACCGGGTGGGAATGTCGAAAGTTGTTCTTGTTCGTGGCTGAAAACGGGCTCAAAATATCGGCACTCTTTGGAGCCAATCGTCCGGATGGAAAGCGAGATTTCACGGTTTCCTGCCGCGAACGCTCTCCCCAGACAGGACGCGCGAATGCTTCTTATAAATCGAACGAAATCCGATTAGGCTCTCTCTGGACCGCTCCTTCTTCGTGGAATCGGAGCTGTCGATTCTCCTTTTTGCTCGCGTCCGATCTTTGTGTTCGCGCCTCGCGTTGGCGTCACTTGGCGAGCAAAAGGAAAACGTGCAAATTCTTTTACCAAGCGTGGGAGTAATTTATCAAATTTTGTCAAACCGAGAATATCGGGCGACACTTTTGGAAAATATCTTTTTTTAATGTAATTGAAACGCTTCGAAGAGTCATGCCTAAAGAGAGTTACGAAGCTCGGGAACATCAGAATGAAATAATTATAAAATACGTCCAATTACTTGCGTAAAGTAGAAGGATTTTTAGGTTAGGTCGTGGTCGTGAAAAGAACTCGAATCCATTAATCGTAAGTAGCGACGGGCGTTCGAATCTCAACTTCGAAATGATTCGAAATTTTTCAAGACCGTGAAGATTCGAATCACTTGTTTTTGTTTGATATTTTGAACGCGATTCAAGAGCCAAGACTCTTGAAAGGTCTTCAACATTTTCGACGTCTCGAGTGTTTTAGTAAATTTTGAAAGCTCGGCGAGAATTCAGTACCTTTCGAGTATTTTTATCACCTTTACGCGAGCAATGTTACTGACGTGAAAAAAGTAAAGAAAATCTGAAAATTGAAATCATCGATAACAAACACATTGATTTACATTGTTCGTCTTTGTAGCTCGTAGTATGTACGTATTACGAAATTGTAAATGTCGATACGTTGGGAATGAGAGAAAGAAAAGAAAATAATACGGAAAAGGTTTGGACAATACAGAAAATACGATTGACAGTTTATCGATACCCCAATTATTTCCCCAATTATTTCATATTGTCAATAATAGCGACATAAAGAAACACGGTCTAGATTAATCATCGTTATTAATTTCACGTGTCGACTTTGTAATCAATTTTCTTAAAATACATTTGCTAATTGTTTATTATCGTCCAATTTACTCACATTGTTAAACTTACAGAACTTACAAGAATTTTCCGAACGATTAAGATTTTAAGACTCTCAAGATTTTCAAGATTTCCAAGCCGAACGAGACTTTCAAGAGTTCGAGACTTTGAATCAGGTTCGAAGTGATTCGAATTTTCCCGCCATTTCATAGTTTCGAACCAATTCGAAGTATTCGAAATCTCATCACCGATCGTAAGACACGTGTAATCGCTAAAATTGCAAATAAATATTTGCAATTAAATTTCTCAATCGTTTAACGCGATACATAGAAGATCGATAGAGATTTGATGTTTGTTTACATCGAACAATACAATTTGCCTCCAAAAGTGGTTAGAGACGAACGCGTGTAAACGACCGAGTATCGCGCGATCGAAATTCCACTGGTCGGCCGAATAATCGACGATAAAGCTTTCGTTGAAAAATTGTTGAAAAACTGTTGAAAAAGTTAGAACCTTCTAACTTAGTTAAGGTATTAACGATATTACTACTTGTTTACGCGAACGTTTGTATAAATTCTACAGTAGGTGCAACGAAACGATGTAACACTCGTCCCCCTCGACTCGAACAATTTCATTTTCGAGACATTTCACGGATGATAACTGTCGCGCGATAACTTACGAATAAACCTCGAATTGGATCGAGCGAGATAAAATCGAACGACGTCGAAAGCAGTGCAACGACGAAGAAATGAAAAAAAAAAAAAGAAAAAAAAAGGTATTAGTAGAGGCTCGTTTCTCTCTAGATTTTTCCATAGCACGGTCGCTCAGGGGATGAACGTCGAACTCTCTGGTCCAGTTCTCAATTTGCATTCCAGACAAATCCAATTTCGCGCGAACAAAACTGACGCGCAAGCAGAGAATGGCGCCAGCCGCTCGATTTTCCCTCTTACAACGCTGCTGTCAGTAATTGTTCGAGTCACGCTGGATACGTGATTATTGGAGCAAGTATAAAGTAGTATCGAGCCGTCGGACAAAAGGGAGACGCGCGTTGAAAAGTCTGGACGCTTGAATGACGAAACAACGGTACCAGCTGAACAAGAAACACCAACAACGCTCGAGTTTCTCGAAATGCGAATTACTTGTACACTTGAATTCGGTTGAAACGCAGACTCATTGTTCCAGGGAAAGTACGAATACTGCAGAGAAACGAGGACACAGATTGCGCGAAATAATCGAAAGATCTCATAAACGGGATCATCGTTACAGAACGATTCGTAAGGAACTTGAAAATTGATTACCCGGTATTTCAATTTGTAAATTTCTCCGATCGTGACAATCTCTACGATCGTTTCAATTGTACATTTTTTTTTTTTACCGAGTTATTCGCAAGTTTTACTCTTTGACTTTTCACTCGGGTCAAGTTTTTGCTCGTCCTAGTATTTAGTTATATTCAGTGGTTCGAAGTTGAAGTGTCGTAGTATTTTTTTTTCATGGAAATACGACAAAACTTATCGAACAACCTAGTATTTATGTAATTAGCAATTGCTTAGAGTTTTGACAAATTTCTTTCCAAGAGCGACAAATTTGTTCGATAAGCTAACGGGGGATCGTATTGTAAAAATTTGGCACACGCCGCACCGCATCGAAAACACGGAGTGCAGCGAGAGCGAACACGGTCGCGCAATTAACATCCGCCGCGTGAATTTCGATGGGCAGGTTCTAATGTTTTCAAGCAACACAACCGCAAGCGGCGGCACGGTTTATCCGTGGATATCAGCGGGTCGTTCCTCGCGTAGCCGAGCGGTTCGTTAAACCAATTTACAAGCTCGTTTGTAAACAAGCAGCGGTCAGTTTGTTCGCGCCTACGTATCGGCCATCGACACGTTCGTTTTATAGTCGCAAATTAATGTCGAATCTCGCGAGACGAACCGTCGCGGCGAGTTCCCTCGAACTGTCTCCATGCGACTGCAACGCCGTATACGACGAAAGTGTCAACTAATAGGTAAATACCAATCAACACGAGAAAACCACTTTGTCGTTTGGACCCTACTTTCCTGAGATTATTCAATATTTCATTGACCGAAGGTCTTTTACGATTAAAAATGAATACAGATTCAAATATAATATTTTACATTCAGTTAACGTATGTAACAGGTTGATGGATAAGTTTTGTCGTTCGTGAGAAATGGAGCTGTTAGGTTCGTTGTTTTATTCTTCTAAAGATGGTAGTACTGTTCGATGAACATGTGCGAAGTTTCGTGCAGGTCTGTCGACTCGTTCGTATATTTACGGTTGTTCAAACGTTGTAGTGTCATAATATTTTTGTTTACAATGGAAAAAGAACAAAATTTATCGAATAACCTAGTATTTAGTTATATTTAGTTGTTCGAAGTTAAAGTGTCATAGTATTTTTTTACCATGGAGAAAACGACAAAACTTATCCAACAACCTAGTATTTATATAATTAGCAACTATTTAGAGTTTTGTTAGAAAGATCGGTGGGAGTTGGTTTAATTACATCTATTTCTACGATTGAGATAAATTAAGTGATTGCTCGAAGATCATCGTAATTGTCCTCCATCTTGAGAGAGCGACATTGGGGCATCCCAAGAGTAATTATACAACTCGGAAGGAAATTATTGTAAAATTTCGATGTAGGATTTATTTACCCGCGACTGCAAAATCTGTACAATCAATCTGTACAAAATTGTGAACGATATAATAGGTTGCTCGATAAGTTTTGTCGTTCGATAAGACACGTCACTATTAGGTTCGTCCTTTTATTTTTTCTAAAGATGGTAGTACTGTTCGTTGAACATGTGTGAAGTTTTGTGTATATCTGTCGTCTCGTTCGTATATTTACAGTTGTTCAAAGTTTAAGTGTCATAGTATTTTTTTACAATGGAAAAACAACAAAATTTATTAAACAACCTAGTAATTAGTTATATTTAGTTGTTCAAAGTTGAAGTTCATAGTATTTTTTTACAATGGAAAAACAACAAAATTATTGAACAACCTAGTAATTAGTTATATTTGGTTGTTCAAAGTTGAAGTTCATAATATTTTTTACAATAGAGAAAACGACAAAACTTATCGAACAACCTAGTACACAGGGTGGTCTGTAATTTGTGGTACAAATGAAATTGGGGAGGATTTTGTGCCTCGAAATAGGACGAAATGTATCGAAGGTATCCTTTACGAGGATAATGCGTTCGAAACTCGGTCGAATATTCGATATTACAGATTCCACTACAGACGATTAAAGTGTTTTTCGCATAGTTTAACTGTTTGGAGCATAGTGGGTTAAGAAATGTCCCACCTTTTCGGTACATTGATATGCACGGTAGGAAAATTGTCAACCCACCATGAAAAATTAAAATAACTCCGTACAAGTTCCACGACGAGATTGTGAATATTTTATCTCATAATTGAATATCTGATTAATCTATTTTTTAGTTTTAGTTATTTTGTATCGTTTCACACGTTCAGCAACTGTGCCTCAAAGAGTTAACACAAGGTTGCACAACTGATGGCCCGGTAACCATGCTTGGCTATTGTGTTTATGCCACTTCCTTCGTTTATAGCTCATGGTAGGCTCGATGTTGGTGGTGGGGATGTTACTTTGACTACCCAGCCTGAGTTACACAGCTTTGATTCAACACATTGTTGACAGTACGCTGTCAAGCTTGCCGTAGCCGTGGCTCCTGTATATTATCGGAAATAATAAATGTACGAATATCTTCGAAACAGTGTTCAAAATGTATTGACGTAAAATTTCATTGGAAATTTACTAGTAAATTTAACGAGCTGTACGTAGAAGATGTAAATTGTTTCGTTTAACGTAATTCGAGAACGAAGGTCGTCAATTGATGTATCCCAGCAACAGTGTATTAGGAACGTGTTAATAGGTAAGTATAGATAATAAATAAGCCCTGTAGCATGTAGAAAAACATAACAAGTATTAGTCAGGTGTATGTACACCATGAATTACGAACCACCCTGTATACACAACGAGTAACAAAAATATTTGGTCAGTAGTGTACGTTTGACTTTGACAGTGTGTAACTTAGTTAATTATGGAGGAAATAGGATTGAAATTGTTTCTCAAGATGCGTCGTTATGCACGATTATGTTTCATTAATATACTTATATTGCATTAAATACTGTTATAAAAATATTCGGACACTTACCTTGTTTTTAAGTTTCTCAGAAATATTAGTCGAGAAGAAATTCTTAGAATATTGCTGCTTGGGAAATTCTTAAGGGTAAGAAATCACTTTTACCACACTACTTAGTCGTTATACCACCGCGTTGTTTGTAAAAATGTGTCGGAAAATTACGGACGTTTCGTTTAATTTACGTCAACCTGTAATTTTTCATCGCTAAAAGGGGAGATCGTATGGTCGGATTGTTGCTAACTCGGCTTTAAAGCATAGTAGCGAACAGATTTAAAAACGAAGATAAAATACATAATATAAAGTATGATAAAGAGAGACCAAAAATTGTAAACGAAATAAAAACAATTCTCGTCCAACTACTTGAACCGATTAGCTGCTCAATTTCCAGAAGAAAGTGTAAAAAATAAAAGTTCGTAGACGATTCGACACGTTCTTGTACAAAGTTTTTACAATGATTGAACGATATGAAAAAGTCATCGGCGAAGTAAATAAGAAAAAGCGATTAATGCTTGCAAAGAATATAATTTCCAAAGAAGAGTTATAACAGAGCGATGTCACTTTTGTCGATGGAAGAGTATTTATTATTTTTGGTTTTGATGGACGAAACACGAAAAACTTGTAAATTACTTTCAAACATGGCAAAGGAAGTGTCATAGTCTGCGAATAAATACCGAGCAGTGGAGCAAGGAAACTTGTTTTTATTAATGAAATATTGGAGAAAACTAAATATTTAACAATCTCGATGGAACGTTTAATACAAAGTGCAATTGCTCTAGATATTCAAAGAACATTTAAATTTTATCAGAATAACGATTCGAAATATAAAGCAGGGATCGTGCAGAACTACTTGCTTTATCATTGTCCGAAAGTATTGCATCCGCTTCCACAGTCCCCAGACTTAAATCCCATTGAGAATTTCTGGAATAATTTGGATCGCGAGATACGGGTGACACCGGGATATATTCGAAAGAGTAATTGAAAAAGAGATTGAAAAAGGGATGGGAGCGAACAAGTAGAGAATTTAAAAAGGAAAATTTTCGATACACCTAACCGATGGAAATAAATCGTAACGAAAACAAATTATACCAATAAATATTAAAAGTATAAATATTAGTTACAAACGATGCATAAATTATAGTTTTCGTATGGTGTTCGAATGTTTTTCTAATACGAAAATTGAATGTTTTCGTTTAATACGTGATACGGTGGAATTGCGTTAAACGAATTAAATAAGTTACAAATATTTGTAAACTACAATAAACATCTTGAGAATGAATTTTCAGTTTCTTTTCTCTACAATTAACCAAGATATACAGTGCCAAAATCAAAGCT
Source organism: Ptiloglossa arizonensis (assembly GCF_051014685.1). Taxonomy (NCBI): domain Eukaryota; kingdom Metazoa; phylum Arthropoda; class Insecta; order Hymenoptera; family Colletidae; genus Ptiloglossa; species Ptiloglossa arizonensis. The sequence continues at coordinate 7,186,943 of NC_135048.1, read as the reverse complement.
GTTCTACTGTCCAAATATTTCTGTTTCTCATTGTATAAAGTTAAAACGTACTGATTCAATTTATAAATTTATACCAAAATTGCAACTTAAAAGTGTCATACGCATACAATTGCAATACTTATGTACCAAAGGTGAAGAAACGTTTGTTTATAAAACATGTAAATTAGGAATAAATCATTTAGAGCTAACCTGTATCTAACTCGAACCGATTAAAGTCCAGACTCGAAAAAAATCTTTATCCAATCTAATCAAAATACACATCCATACTGATCGATTTTAACCTAGACGTCGCTCGAAATTAATCGAGACCCAAGCCAGATCCAAAATTTAATTCAGTTATAATCTAACCTTCACATTTTTATAGACGACTTAACTCTTTTATAGGAGCTATCTCAGTACGGATAGAAAATCGCTTGGTTTTAATTTTGATTCAAGACTCAATGAAAATCTAACACAACGTCCGATAAATAGTTTGGCGATCAATTACTTTTATTTTTAGTTGAGCAAACACGAGGGAAATATTAACGAATTTCGGTATCAATTCGTTCGGAGTGTATACAATTGCACACGCGCTGATTAAACAAAACATTGATTGCTCTTATTTGACAGTAGGTAAATATATTGCACGAAAGCAGGAAGGTCAATATTTGATAAAACAATGAAAATAACGTTCAACCATAAGCGAGTACAAGCGACAGTGAATATTGAAACGTCGTTTCGCTTGACGACGCGACATTATTGGTAGATCGATCAATTAATGAAAGTGCAAATTAATTATGACTCGAATTAGCATCGAAAGTTTCAATTTCCGCAAATTGCATCGTCGATCATTACTGAAAAAAAATTACTGCATCGTTAATGTATCAGCTCGAGCGCAATTTTTCGACGGATATTATGCAACGTGAAAATGAACTTTTATTTCTTTTTTATCGTCGAAGGAAATTATTTATTTTGTTACTCGACTCGAATAAAAATATGTATTTCCAAAAATACGGTGCTCGAAATAACCCAGCCCGATGTTTTCTCGCGAAGAAATTAATTGAAAATGTCGAATACGACTATTTCGAACCAGATTTTATTTTTGAGAAAATCAATTTAGAAAATTGTAGAATTCGCGTACGACCGATGACGACTTGGCTGACATGTTTGGCCATTACTCGTTATTCTCGTTTCTATTGATTTTTGTAAACATTCTCGATGATACACGATTATATTATTCGTATTCCATCCATGTTACCGTCTTCCAACTAAATACAACTGCATAATTAAACAAATAATACGATACCACGTGTCTGCCCGATACTCGTTATTTCTACTTGCGTTGATATTTGTAAACCTAGATGTTTACAAATGTCAACGCAAGTAGAAGTAACGAGTAATAGGTAAACACGTTAGCCAAGTCACACTCAATGCCAAATACGAGCGTAACCCGTATTTCCTTTCTTTTTTATCAATTTTTTTGAAAAACGATGCTTCGTATGAAAAAATTTTACTTCATATTTACTATTTATTTTAACACGGCTGCACATGAAAGTGAAACAACCATTTCGGTAAATATACAAATGTATTTCCAGAATGTATATGCAGTCAGATGTATCTCGTATTTCTTACGTAAAATGTTCCATTTTTCGTTCTCGAAGAATCGGAAATGGGAGTAAAAAGAAACAATAAATTAATTACTTTCGGATATCTGTCTAACCTGAAATCAATATTTCGCTGGAAATGAATTTAATATCAGTTATGACACTCGTTATTCTATTTCAATGGAACCTCGTTCGAACGTTCTTCGGGATTAATTTCCAACGAAAGCAAGCGGAACGCTTACGTCACCGTCTCGTTCTCCCGTCAGAATTTCGCATTTTGTTTTCTTTTTCTTTTTTTTTTTTTCTTTTTTTTTATCCCTCGGCGCGTATTATTTTCCGCTTGCCTCCGCGTCGTTACGAGGCAAAACAAGCGGAAAAAGGACGCGGCCGAAACGAGCGTAACGCGTTATTTGCCCGGGCATGCGAAATTGCGCGCAGAAGTGTAATTAAAATCCAATCAACGTTCGACATTTATCAAGGGCCAGTGTAAATATTTTACCGCGCGTATCGACGCATCAAAAGTGTACTTAACGCAAAACGACGCACGCTTATCAATTCCATATTACCCCTTCGGAAACGCGTTCGCCGATTTTCAAAGTGTCCCGCCCCTTTCACCCCCACACGCCTCACCTTCTACCCCCACCCGTCCGGCCGCGATGGGGTCCCGTTGAAACCGAGCGAACCAAGCGTGTATATCGATTTCCAGATAAATGCAATTAACGTTTCGCCGCATTCGTTTCTTCACGCGCTGGCGAGCAGAATTATACGGAAAAGCGTGCGTACCGGGCCGATTTTGTTTAGTCAATCGCAATGCGTGCGGTAGGGAGGGGGACACGATGGGCGGGGCACGGGACGAGGAGGTATGTTTTATCGTATCAGGAAGAAAACCCGATAACCGGTCCGCCGTGTAATTGCAGTGTCCATTAATTATCTCGCGCTCAGGAGAAGTTGTCCGCACGCGTGCACCTTCATTAGTGGCGACGACAAACGTTGCGGAACATTTTATGATGTCGTTTATGGCCGAACGAACGACGTGACGGAGTTTATAATTCATACCGACGTCGTCCATGGTCTGGCCCTCCTTAAAAACGCGACCGGACTCGTCGTGGAAATTCTGCCCCCAGCCCCGCACGAAACGTGTCCACGTCTCCTATCCTAATTATCACTGAACGAGGTTTACGGGAAACTGAAATAGATGTGGACTTTTGGATGTCCATTGCGATTCTTCAGGTTCAGATTGGACACTCGGTGCTGTTTAACGCGTGTTAAGCGCCATGTCAGTCACCGATCGCTGAGAGTAGAAATACTTCTCGTTACGGTCGTGTCACTCACTCTCGATTCACGATGTACAGTTTATGTAAATTGTACTATTGATTACGTTTATTGGTAAATTTTAAATAATTCGATCATCGTAAAAGAATATTATTCTTTGCCCAATAGAACTTGAACCAATAGTTCTTGAATATTATTCACCGACAAAAATTTTAACGAATGTTATTAAAACGAGCTCCAAAATGGTTGTTCTTTACAGGTTTTAGAAAATGTTTATAACTCGTTTTGTCAGCTTTCTGGAAATATCTCGTCCAATCGTGCTATACTTTCTTCAGAAGATAGCATTTTTTACAATATCTACGAACTTTGGATATTCTTTCAGTTTTTTATTTATGGCAAGATATTTGAGGTATATTAATGTAAAAGGAATGTACTTGAATGTTATTCACCGACAAAAATTTTGACGAGTGTTATTAAAACGAGCTCCAAAAAGGTTGTTCTTTGCAGGTTTTAGAAAATGTTTATAACTCGTTTTGTCAGCTTTCTGGAAATATCTCGTCCAATCGTGCTATACTTTCTTCAGAAGATAGCATTTTTTACAATATCTACGAACTTTGGATATTCTTTCAGTTTTTTATTTATGGCAAGATATTTGAGGTATATTAATGTAAAAAGAATGTACTTGAATGTTATTCACCAACAAAAATTTTAACCAGTATTATTAAAACACGGTACACGCTAAAAAGGTTATTCTTCGCAAGTTTCAGAAAATGTTTATAACTCGTTTTGTCAACTTTCTGGAAATAACTCGTTCAATCGTGCTGCATTTTCTTTAAAAGGTAGTATTCGTTACAATATTTTCGAACTTTGGTCATTAGTCCAGTTTCTTGCTTATGACGAGATATTTGAGATATATTAACGTAAAAAGAATTACTTGAATATTATTCACCGAAAACAATTTTAACCAGTATTATTAAAACACGGTACACGCCAAAAAAGTTGTTCTTCGCAGGTTTCAGAAAATGTTATAACTCGTTTTGTCAACTTTCTGGAAATATCTCGTCCAATCGTGCTGCATTTTTTTCAGAAGATGGTATTTGTTACAATATCTTCGAACTTTGGACAATCTTGAAATCTTTTATTTATGACGAGATATTTGAGGTATATTTACCTCACTGAACGGATCTCGTAGTACATAGTATAAATCCGATAAATACATACATGAAACACATCTGAAGTACTACGTGAAGTTCTTAGATCCACGACAGCATATCGGTGATACTGGTTAGCGCGACCTAAACACGAAGAAGACAAGACACAGCGCTTAACGTGTTAAAGAGTTTGAAACGTTTCGTTCGATAAAAAATTTCATTCACTATCCATGGTACCCGGTGACTAGGTGAAAGTTAAACTTCGATACTCGTTAGAGTTCGATCTCGAATGGGTTCCTGTGGGGCTTCTTTGTCGTTTGGTATGATTTATCGTTAAGTGTCGCTTAACACTAGAACCATCAAAGGGGTCAGTTTGACCTGTTTCGAGCTCCTTTCTAAAATTACCCAATTATTGACCGTGTCTTTGTCTACAATATTCGTGGACAATTATCAAAGTAGACAACTAATGGAACTCGTAAATTAATTTGCCTTTCCCCGTCTAACTTCGAAGATACGTATGCAGTCTGATACAAATAGGAATACGTTCATCATCGGTAGTTCTAGTGTTGTTAAAGTGCTACGAACGAAACGATGAACCGATCTCTTTCCAATGAAAATCTTAATTCATCTTCGTAGAGGTTACTTTGATATAGAGGAATTTGTCACAGAGGAATTTATAATAGATTTCCTTCAGAGAACACACGATCCACGCGTCTTCAGATTTGTAATGTCACAACGAGAGCGAGGTACCCGCGATATATTCAAATGTTAGAAAAAACACTTGGGTCGAGTATTCGTATACCAGGACAAATGACAAGTATCGCGCTCCAGCAATTCACTATCGAGCTTATCGTACATCAGTGTAAATTACAATATTCATTACCACTGTTCTCAACCAAGTGCGTTCTCGAACAATACCATTAATTTACACGATACGAAATTTCGTCCAACAATGAAACAACCTTTGTCGAGAATTTCAATCGCCAGTATGATTCTCTTTAGATATCCAGTGTATCGATACTCTATTTGTCCGATCTCGTTTGCTTCTAAAAATCCCATTTCTGTTCAACATCGATACGAAATTCGATGAAACTCTATGGAAAAGAAACTTTGGTAAATACTCCTGGCGAACACGTCTTTGGCCCGAACGAAAAAAAATTCCTGCCTGCAGAAGGCCTGAACGATCATTCTAACGAGTCGGGTATCCTCGTTACGACGTAACTCGAACAATTAGAAGAGAAAGAACATCAAAAGGCAAACATTTCCGTTTCTGGACGATCGTAGAAATACACGAAGGATTGTGCTCGGAAATTCACAGACCACTTAATGCGAGGAGAGAATTAATAGTAGCGTTTCAAGTTAGTAGCGAAGGATAACAATAATGGTTCGAGGGGTGAAGGGAGGGCAGGCGCTACGACTTAAAAACTCCTGCGTACTGTTAGCGCAACTTCCCCTCACCCCATTAACCCGTTCCGGATTGTAATTCTTCAACGTCGACGGACACGCGATGGCTCGAGGAAATTCAGCGAACTTTCTCGCTGGAAGAATTTTCGAGCGGAAAGAGCCACGGCGATCCACCTTCTGCTCACGTACGTTCCGTTCAATAATTGACAACTTTATCGAAAAATATCCATGAAAGATGCAGCCGGGAGGCTTTTACGCGCGAACGTACACTCGAGGGTCAGGATTTCCTTCCATTCCCTCGATTTCTGACGTCATCGAATGATTTTAACATTTTACCGACTCGAAAGATTCTTCGATACGATCTGCAGGCATTACTTTCAATCGGGGAAGCTTGAGTAAATTTCTATTCCAAGAAATCTCATATTTCGACGACTATGCCTATCTTAGATTCAAATTCGTTGAAAAGAGTATCGAACCGCGACTAGGTTAGGTCTGAACTCAGGTGTGGATTCGGATATAGATTGAAATTTATATTGTATCGAATCTGGTGTCCCGATGATAACTGTGCTCTCTTCCTTGGACTTAAATAAGCTCGGATTATAACTAGGTTAGATGTAGGATCGGGCCTAGATTAGAGTCAAATTGTATCGAGTTTTGGGGGTAGATCTAGATTATAAGCACATTATCGTAGACCGAGCCAAGTCTAGATCTAACCTAAATATAATGTGGTTATAATCTAGATGAACCAGATCTAACCTAAATATAATGTGGTTATAATCGACCAGACCTAACCTAAATATAATGTGATCCTACCCTGAACCTAGTCCCAGATTTAATGCGCGCGTAAGCTAATCACAATATAGACCTACTTCGGGCTTAACGACATCACGATACGATTACTCCGTGAGATCAGTTTACTTCTAGGTCGAATATTGTCCACTGGACGAGAACCACTCACCAAACACGTACCAACGAAATCTCTGCAGACCAGTGTTGGTTTATCCTCGCGATTAATTCAACGATTCTGGCACAGAAAAATCCAATAGCCTTCGAACAATTAAGGCAGTCTCCGCGGATCGTTCTCGTAAAATGCAGGCTCTTCTGCGGCCCTCCTGACCCATTTAATCACCGAAAGCCTGCGAGAAAGCATCCAACGGCACCGGTACCAGCAAGGATGAAAGGCTGGTCCGAGTAGGGGCTCGGAACGAGCCATAGTCGTCCAGTTTAAACGCGTCGTAAGTACTCGAATCGTAAAACCGGGAATACCTCGAAGGAGCAGCTCGATCCTGGCCTCCTGGAGCACTAAGTAAATGCACGATGAATAAGTAAGACCGAACGTTCCGCAGCTGTCCCGAGGAAACAGGGAGGTGTATCTCGCTCCAAAGCTCCCCCAGGAGAGTCGATAATCGAATAGTATCTGATGTACGGTGGGACAATAACGGACGAGCTTTCGAACGATCGGCCAGCATCAGAAATCGATGAAACGCCAAAGAATCCCATTTTAGGGTGAATGATACAGCGAGGACCGATAACATTCACGCGACTGGGCAAAGTTATCGCGAGGATGTTTCGATAACATATCGAGCGACGACGACAATTTTTTCCACGTGTGCGAAGTCTATTTTGTACACTTTTGGTTCTAGATTTGAATTTTCAATGGCAAAAGTTCGGAGCACTCTCTGAACAAAAGTGACCCGAATGTGGAACACTTGAGGTAGATTCTTTCGATGAGATATTGTTATTGATATTCGCGAAAGGATCGAATATATATGTCGGATCATCTTTAATTCGAGTTTTATCTTCATACTCGGTCGCGTTTCGTTTCAATGTTAACAATGTTAACGTTTAGCTTTTTCACTTGATACTTCGAGATGAACCGATTCGTGTATTTCGATGGAACGAAACAATCGAGAGACTCTCGAAGTTTACGCGATTTAATTTTGTTGTAGATTCAGATTATAATGTACTGTTTATTATAGCGTGCAGAGATCTCGCGTATCCAGTGGTATAACGAATTGTAAATAGAAGAATGTAAAGTTAACAAATATGTGAAGAAATGTACAGCGATACAACTTAGTATGCACCACGATAGTTTCGTGCGCTCTTCCAGACTATTGACTCGGAACTGAAAAACCTAAAGAGAAATAATCAAAGCTTTGATACCATCCTTTGATACCAATACAATGACAGTCCTTGAAACTAACGTCAGCCATTGGTTAACGATGTCTGACGCGCTCGACATCGTCGTTGCATTCGTTCCGAAAAGTTTCTCGCAATTGAGTACGTGCATACTGCGTGACACGAGCCAACGTAAATTAAACGGAGCAACAAACGGACGTACTTATTTCGGATCTATAAAATCGTCGCTCGAAAATTTTCAACAATCACCAACGCAGTCACTTAAAGACACAAGATACGATCGAAACTCTAAACAGATATATAGATGCAAGAACATGGGTAACGACACGCGAATATTAGGTTTACAGACAAAGCTCGGAGACTGGTCGAAAGATCCAACCCATTTAACCACCCAGCCCCTCCTAAACAACCGGTTATCAAGTTCTTGCGCTTCTTCTGGTCACCTGTAAATGCGTTGTCGGATCTAGATCGAATACAGACGAAGCTACTATTTCAAAGCTTTGAAGAGATATTAAATTCTTAATTACCTGATACCTATTTAGAAACATATAGCTATAATTTGAGATTCGAAAAATTTCTACTAACCATGAGAACTGTCAGCTTGCAAACGTCAGGGATTAGAGAAGAGAATCTTTCCTGATGTTTGCCAGCCCAGAAAGATGACTTTATTCAGCCTAGAAAGTTCCAAAGTAACATCACCGAAAACAGCGACAAGGAATCCTTGTTCCTCACCAAACATGAGAAAGGTTTAAGGAAAGTCACCACGCTCTTTTTCGGAAAAGACGAAAAATAATACCGACTTGCAATTTTCCAATTCTCCGGTTCAATCCACTAAAGACCATCACTCTGGCGGTCGGTCAGTCGGCTCTGTATTCACGCCGTCTATCCTTCATTTTAACACTAGAACTACCGACAGATTTCGGAACGTTAAGGTATACCTAATATATATAAAAATTCAATCGATGAGAAAAAGAAAGAGTTTATAAAATTGAACAGACGTATAGACTAAAAAAGAAGTTACAAAGTCTACGGAAAACATGCCACGGAATTTAAAGTAAATTTCATTTCTAGTTGAGACTGGTGTAAATCTAATGTTAAATGAAGCGATTATCCAGACCTCGGTGCAACAATTTCGCTCACAAAATTTCTTACGAATCTTTGGAGATCTGTAATATCGCATTCGAAGACAGAGACTACCTATCAACAGGTAGTCCTACGGTTTAGAATCATCTAAGCGAACGAAAGATCCCTGCTGAAACGACCAGCTGATCCTCGGCAATCGACCACCAGGTTCTTGCGCCAACATTCGACGACCCCCGATACACTTTCCGCTCGCATTAGCGAGGTTCACAAGGTACAATGGACGGGGGCATAATCACGAGAAGGAGCAACAATGAGCATTAAATCATTAAGCCTGCCGGACACGCGTCCGCGACAATAGAAATTCCCCGGGACGCGGCCATCATTCCGGCTATTATTCAGCCGCGTACCTCTGCGCAGTCTTGTTTATCTATCCACCGGTCCCCCCTGTCCCCGTCGCACGGTGTTTGTTTCGTGGCGCGGATTCACTAGGGGCCAGGCTGTCAACTCTCTATACATAATATCGGCTTCCCTTCGACTTCGCGACACGACCGTTTCATCGTCATTAACTCGGCTACGTGGCTACGCAGCCACCGCGACAACGGGACGCCCACCGTCCTTACGCCCACCGACGCGCGCCGTTTCGCGCCCACGACTTTTCACTTTTCTTCCTCCTCTTTACCGATCCCCGATGCCGCAGCGGTAGCGGGAGCTTTACATCGGTAAGCGCAATTACCAACGACCGAGCTGACGATGCTACCTGACACGAAATTGAAACCCTTTCGATGTTAACGATGACTAGAGACACCTAACGTTTCACACGCACATAGTGGACTAACGGTGACTATAGTCACGCAACGGTTGGCGTATATAGGACGACTGATCACCGTTGGTGATTGTCTGCGAAACGCTTCACGCACATAGTGGACCAACATAGTGGGCTAGCGGTGATTATAATCACCCAACGTTTGACGGACGTAGTGGACTGACATAATGGTCTAGCGATGACTATAAACACGCAACGTTTGGCGTACATAGTGGACTAACATAATGGACTATAGGTGATTATAATCACCCAACGTTTGGCGTACATAATGGACTAGCGGTGATTATAATCACCCAACGTTTGACGGACGTAGTGGACTAACATAATGGACTATAGGTGATTATAATCACCCAACGTTTGGCGTACATAGTGGACTTACATAATGGACTATAGGTGATTATAATCACCCAACGTTTGGCGTACATAAGGGACTAACGGTGATTAGTCAGTCAACGTTTACGCACATAGTGGACTAACGGTGACTATAGGCACTCAAAGTTTGACTCACATAGTGGACTAACGGTGATTATAATCACCTAACGTTTGACGCACACAGTGGATTAACATTGTTGAGCGTCGTTTCGCTCTTCGTGGCCGCACTTCGAACTTAACGGAGTGCAGCCTATTTGAAATGGTTTGAATCACGACTGACGGGCACAGGCTGGACTTAGAGTTGTAAAGTCTAGCGCGACGCTGCAGCTTGATGTTAAGACAATCAATTGTGACTGACCTGCCTAAGGTCAGTTGCGCCGAGGAAGGCTCGGCTGGGCCCGTGCTCGTCGGTGATTCGTTGACGCTGTTGCTGGCTAGGCGCGGAGGGCGTATTTTTCGTCTAGGCCTAACCAATAGACAATTTTGCAAGAGTCCGCTGGAGGTGGCATGCAATGTTTACTAGTAAATCAACGAGCTCGGTGTCTCACAGGGTGGTCGCGCGTCTGGTCTTTTATGGCGGCGCCTGCCGGAAATCGGCAGGCGCCTGGTCGCCAAATGCTCGACCCGAGGGTCTTATTTACGACGGCCACTTCCAACGTATCCTTGGCCACTTGCGACGCAACAAACATAGTGGACTAGCGGTAACCATAGTCACTCAACGTTTGTTACTCATAGTGGACTAACATAGTGGACAAACGGTGACTATGGTCACCCAACTTTTGATACACAGAATGGACTAACATAGTGGACTAGCGGTAACTATAGTCACACAACGTGTGAAGCCTGCTGTTCACCAGCGATGATTTTCATCACTTTTTAAATTTCGCATTCATTTTTAACTTTTGGTAGAACAGAATGTATCTGTTATCTCTACGGTTACCGATTCTAACTTTGATGGAACGGAATATATGTTATCTATATGGTTACCGATTCTTTTGTCTTTGTTATCCACTTTTCATACCCCCGAACGAGTCTGTATCAAACAAAAAAGAATGATAAAACTCAGGAATTTATATGTAAGTCAAAATGCACAATCCATTATAATTCTTCAATGAGTGTAGTCGAGAAATGTAATATAATCATTAGTTCCATTGAATCCATAAAAAAAAACAATCAAATGGTATAAGAAGTATTTCTTTCATTTGTTGGAAATCGCCGTTTGGAATTCGTATTGCTCGTACAAACAAAAAACACACAAAAGCACATCTATGACAAAATTTCATCTTGAATTAATGCGGCAAATTTTTAGAAAATATCACAATCACGATTTCGTACAAAATCCTTTCAGATTGACGAATAGACATTTCCCAGTGATTTATACTAGTGGGAAAACTAATCGTAAAAATCTATTGAAAAAATGTGTTACTTGTACCAAGAATGATGCGCAAAGACAAACGCATTATCCATGTAAATAAAATATAAAGACGTAATAATTTACCCTACATCGTTAGATATTAAAAATTATGTTCTCTTCGTAGTAAAATTTAAACTCGTTTGCGTTGAGATCGCTCCGTATCGGGATAGTCGATTCGCGAGTAAGTTGGTCGTAACGAAAAGGTTACGAGTGATCCATTGTTACTAGTGACCGCGAGCAACTGACACTCGACGCGTCACTTGCATACGAACACGAGCGAGAGCGCGCGACTCTCACCGAGTTTCTTCGGTTATCTGATCCACCGTTGAACGAGTTCTTTTTTTCTTCTTCTTTATTCGCGCCATCGGGGACGTAGCTGTCGAGGTGTTTCCACTTTATCGAGGATCGTTCGATCTTAGTGCCGCTGGACGATGTTTTAGGTCCGAGACTCGAGCAGAGGCAGATGGGAGGAGTAGAGGGGGTATTGATCTTCCAGATCGAAGAGTTTCGGGTTTGGGGAGCTGCTGTCTCAGGATGTAAAGATTAGAGAGTAGGATTGTCAGAATTTTAAGACCAGAGCAAACACTTCTCACTTCTGATGCCGCTGCACGGTAGCCTCGATCTTACGAAACGATAAGGTTGCTTCACGTTGTTGCCAGTTTGACAGGAATTGTCACAAAGCTACCGAGATTGTGTAGTGTACAAAGATGCGTACAGTGGTTACAAGAAGAGGAAACTTCGGAGAAATTCAAAATAAAATTACACTGCCTCCCGCACTGATTTACTATATAGGAGCTGCTATTTGATTTTAATATTACGAAATGACTTTTTTATTATAATCTTCTATGTATTCACGTATATCGGTTTGCACATAAATTTTCATTCCATTTGTTCCTTAAGTAGGTATCTTTTTGTTAAAATTTATGTTTCTTGTTTCAAATTTGTTGCAAGTAGTATCGCATCACTGCTCGCGATAATTAACCGAGCAGCCAAAAACACTCAAACTCGTTTATAATATCCTGGTACAGTTAGGATGTATCGTAATTAGTACTTTCTCGCTGAAGGAGGCCGTTGCGCTATTCGCATAGATACGTTTCCTCTAATTTCCATTAAACGAATAGTAACGCAACACGCCGAAAGAAAGAAGCGTGGATCTGATTCAAAAATTTCCCAGAAATCATAACCGAAAGCAAAAAACGAAAAAAAAAGAACCAAGGATATAATTTCAAAATTTTTCAGAAATTCTAACCGAAAGCAAAGGACGAAAGAAAAGAACCGAGGATCTAATTTCAAAATTTTCCAGAAATTCTAACCGAAAGCAAAGAACGAAAGAAAAGAACAGAGGATCTAATTTCAAAATTTTCCAGAAACCCTAACCGAAAGCAAAGAATGAAAGAAAAGGACCGAGGATCTAATTTCAAAATTTCTTAGAAACCCTAATCGGAAGCAAAGAATCTTTGAATCACAGCCACGGACAAATTTTGTCCACTTTGATTGAACGAATAGTAAGGCAACAAGTGAAAGAAAAGAATCGAGGACCTGATTTCAAAATTTCTTAGAAACCTTAACGAAAAGCAAAGAATCTTTGAATCACAGCCACGGACAAATTTTCTTCACTTTGATTGAACGAATAGTAAGGCAATAGGTGAAAGAAAAGAATCGAGGACCTGATTTCAAAATTTCCTAGAAACCTTAACCGAAAGCAAAGAATCTTTGAATCACAGCCAGATGAACGTTCACCAATTGCTAACCGTTCCTCTTCGACATCGCCGAAAATAAATCTCCCACCGTGAACCGCAATCCCATCGTTCGTCGTATCGTTTGAAGACGCCTCGATTCCTTGGCCCATTATTCCCCGTGAAAGACGCGCGTGTCGAAAAATGTAGTTGTCAGCCGTACGATACATTTCCCGGTGCCCGGGTGTATAATCCAAAGAGACCACGAGCTGAAAAAGAAGCCCAAGAAGCCGATGCACGGAGAGAGAACTTGGAAGGAAGAGGGGAGGGTGTCTTGGCGTCGAGCCACGGGCAGAAAAAAATTAGGGGGGACAGGGGGGCGAGGCGGTCGATCATCGAGGAAACTGGAAATATTTTGACGACGGGAGGAAGGTTGGCAGCTAAATAAAATTCCCCAGATAATTGTCCTCCGGTTCGAGCGGAGGCCATTAATTCGTCCCCGTGGCTGGCGGTGTGTCTGAACGTCCTCCGGCCGTTCCGTCCGTGTGTCTTCCTTCGAGATCCCCACCTCCATCCCCGTCTCATTTTTTCTACCCAACCACCCACCCAACCCCCCCTCCGGCGCAAGACCGTTCCTCGCGAGTTCTCTTTTTGCCCGTCTTTATACGCGTGCCTTCTTAAGACGCGGAGGGCCGACTCGCGGACCAAGAGGGCCAAGGTATTTATACAACCGCCCACGCGGTTGCACTTACGTCCCCGGTTCATTCAGTTCTTCGCTCGAAACCATAATCGAGCGACACGGACGACGATTTTCTCCGCTGGTACAGGGACGATCGCCGATCTCGAGCGTGGCGGACGATTCGAAACGCGAATGGATTCTTTCGCGATGAGCCCGCGGCTCTGTTCGACGTTCCTCTCGTTTATCGCTTCCGGTCGCGGTACCGAGAGAACGTTCTCAGACTGTTCTCCCGTTAATCATTTCCCGACGGTTTCCTGGCGAGCGACACGCACGAGAAACCAGAACGAGCGGTTCACCGAACGTTCCACCTACGATGATTCCGGGCAATTTGGAAAAATTTTAAATTCAATTTAAATTCAATTTCGAAAATTCCGCGACGGTTAGCTAGCTCGCGCGGAAAGACATAGCCGGTCGTGGATGGTGTGCTCGCCTGGAATTCAAAGCGAGGGAACAATTTTTTGGTATTTTATATTCAACGCTGCCTCGTTACCTTACACTCACTTTGAATTATATTTTTCGAGCTTCTACTTTTCGAATTTTTCACGAATTTGCACCGGGCCAATTTCAAATGTGCTTCACATTTAGCTACGTTCTATTATCACGTTTCTCGATTAAACTATTTCACCGAATATTTCACCGTTAATGTTCTTAACGGATTTCTTAACGTCGCTTGTTTGTCAACGAAGGAAGGTAATGTTTCGTTTTCTTTTTATCGAATAAAATTTTATTTTATGCGCGGTACTTTGTCATTTTTGACAAACATTTACCATTAATCTTTGAAATTTCATTAAACGAAATTTTATTTTATGCATAGTACCTTGTCATTTTTTAAAAACATTTACCATTGATCTTTTACATCGAAGTTGATAAACTATTGCAGTATTGGAGAAAAGAAATTAATATAAAGCAACAAATATACTTGTACTGTTATACTTTACTGAAATTATTCAGTTCTTTTTCAACTTCCTGCCACGTTGAATGTTTCTATCCTGGAATTATTCCACTTCGTGCAAGTTAAAGAAAAATACTATTTTCCTTCGTGAAAGATTCGATTACATTGATATTTTGAAATCAATCGCAAATTTAAAAAGTCGATTTGGATCGTCGTATTTTTGACCTAAAATAGCGAAATACGTAGTATTTTTATATTTTTGCGTCGAGTGGCGAACGTTTCATCGATGAAAAACTGAACATTGTAAATATAATATTATTGCCGCTAAAATATATTTCCTCTTGTTTATAGCAGACTGAATTTTTTCGGTCGTGTATTACAATGGTAAACAATTTTTAGAGAATCGATGCTTTGTTTGACATTTTGAATACGTTTCGGTTGTTTTCGACTACGCAAACACGAAAAGTTTAACAAAAATATGAGTTCGCATAACGGGATTTCGATAACAAAAATTGCATACGTTGATCACGAATGTACTCCTTTCATCGTTTGAAATATATGAATTTTTAAATATTTCGTATCCAGTGCAAAGTATAATCGACCTATTCAGCGAATGATAAACTGGTCGTAATATTTAATTCTAACATAGGTGATCTTGGTCAACTTAGAAATACAAATAAGAATGACTCGATTTTTGCTGAATGTATGTTTGTAATATATTAAATACAAAACTTGAGAAAGGAATTTCAGTCGAGCATTCTAACTCTTCTAGGATTTGAACGAAATTTAAATTACATATCTCGATTTACATGCTACAAAAGAGCTTCTTGCCTTCATAGTTGCCAAATATCCTCAACGTTAATAAAATATACACGATCGAACAATATAACACTTGTCTCAGTAAAGGACACAATATATTGCGTTTAGAAGTTTCAAGTTCCGTTTCTAAATAATTCAACGCGTATTTCTTCACCACGGACTGACTATCGGATTGATTAGTAAGTTTTAATAATGTTTTCTTCGCGTAGAAATTTTATTCGAGGAAAATACGCATACGCGAAAAATATGAACCACCGACAGAACGAATATCTCTTTTGACTTTCGCAAAAATCGATCGGTTAATTGTTACATCTCGACCAGAATCAATTTTCAAATCGTCGAAACTTTCACTTTTCGAAAAATTTCTCAGTTTCGGAAATAAATGCTACAAATATAACTCGCGTTAATTTTCCACCGAGAAACATCAACTGTCTCGTTGTGAAATTTGATCGAGAAATTCATCCTGACGGAAGAGAACGTTCTGGTGCTAAAACCGATATTTAAATTTGAAAACGTTCAACAAAAATTCTCACAGATAGCTTCTCGTAATTTTAATCCTCCCATTTCCTATTTCGATCACGATTACATCCCCCATTCTATCGCACCTTAATCTCCCGTCTTTAAAACGTCGCTACCTTATGTTCGATTTATCGTTTAGGTATAAGCTCTTAAATGACATTATCGCTCATCCTGCAATTTTATCTTATTTCTGCTCGAATATCCCTCGACTTTCTCTAAGGCACCATACTTTCTTACACAAAGAACGTCGCGGAACTCTTTACGGCCAATTCGATTACCTTAATCGAATTTTGATTAATGTAAATGATCTTGGTAATTCGTTAAACGTCCTTTTATCTTCGGCGATGTCCAAGCAGAATCTCTTGTAAATCTTAACGTCCTACGACAAATTTATGTTTTTTATGTTTGTACATCATATATTTTATTATTTTTTGCTGCTATTCTGTACACCACAATGTTTTCTACCCGTTGATGAATCAAATTATCGAATCGTTGTCAAAACTCGAAACTTGAGTTACTCGTGATCGAAACCACCGATATGTTAACAGAGTATTGTACATGGTAACGACACGCGATGTACAGTGGCTCCAAAAAGTATTCGTACGCTGTAAGATTGATTTTAATGAAAGTTTGTGTGCACGTAAAGCATAACGTATGCAGAGAAATTTTTCGTCCATAAGAAATTTCTTTAAAAAGGTGAAATCAAGTCTCGAAGTTTGAATGTTTCTTGGGATAGAAAACTAAGAACTATAGTATGCACGATAGAACACTAAGAGCTAAATATTTTTCGTATAAAAAGTTTTGTTCTATTTCGCACTGTTACCAATTGTATTTCAAAAATCGAAGAGGAAATGGTAAATTTTCAGAAAGTGCCACTGTAAAAGTTCATTTCCACCAATTTTATACGATTAGAGATCTTGCAACGACTTTCGTGTTCTTTACGACTTCATAATCGCGCGAAATAGAATATAAAATTCTCTTTCAAAAAATGTTCAGTTTTCATTGCTCTATCGTTCACCTGTGAAAAAAAGTCCCCCAAAAAATTGTATTAAAAGAATGAAGAAACGTTGAATTTTCGAGTCTTAATTTGATCTTCTCGAGAACATATTTTCTCGACAAAAAAATTCTCAGATTTGTGGATCATGAAAATTCCTTTATAACATTGTATACCAATACTTTTTTGATTCACTGTAGGTGAAAGTAACCAAATCGGATCCCAATTGGTTTCTCTCGTATAATGTTATCTCTCTACTTTACGTACACACAAACTTCCATTAAACTCAGACATAGATCATGAAAATTCCCTTATAACATAGTATACCATAGTATAACATAGTAAGCGAATACCTTTTTGACTAACTGTAGGTGAAAGTAACCAAATCGGATCCCAATTGGTTTCTCTCGTATAATTTCCTTAATGTTGTCTCTCTACTTTACGTACACACAAACTTCCATTAAACTCAGACTTGTAGATCATGAAAATTCCCTTATAACATAATATACCAATACTTTTTTGATTCACTGTAGGTGAAAGTAACCAAATTGGATCGCAATTGGTTTCTCTCGTATAATTTCCTTAATGTTATCTCTCTACTTTACGTACACACAAACTTCCATTAACACTAAACGTACCAAGCGGGGTCAAATGACCCCTTTGGAAAATTTACTTTAAATTCGTACATTTATTGTTATTTCTGTCGGTCATTTGACTTTCTGTAAATTCTTATATCATCCGATTATTCAATTTCCCACTTTCTGTTTTTCTCGTAGCTTATTTTTTACCGACAAAAATTCTTTACCTACCTTACGTACCACGGGGGGTCATTTAACCCCGTACGAAGTTTATGTATTTTTTAGCAGTTTTCCAACTGGAACCTTAGTTCTAAATTCATACTTAGGGCGTGATGAAACCAGACTGACGTCAATACCACTCAGCGAATTTGTTGCGATGAAATTAGTCGAACCTTTCACCAACTGTAGAAGAAATATTACAACCGACAATTTTTTTACGACTTCATCTTTGGCTGCAAAATTATTGGCGAAAAGGACAACGTTAGTGGGAACAATGCGTGCGAACAGGAGGGAATTGCCCGCACTTGCATAAACAACGAAAGATAATTCGAAACTTCTTTCAACAATGACATACAAATCAAATGACTGTACACTAACGATTTATAAATCAAAACCAAGAAAGAAGGTAGTGATATTGAGTACCAAACGTAAAACCGTAAAAATCAAGAACAATAGAAAGAAGACACCCGAAACGATCAGTTACTATAATAAAACCAAATTT
The DNA here is from genome assembly GCF_051014685.1 of Ptiloglossa arizonensis. NCBI lineage: Eukaryota > Metazoa > Arthropoda > Insecta > Hymenoptera > Colletidae > Ptiloglossa > Ptiloglossa arizonensis. The sequence continues at coordinate 7,168,764 of NC_135048.1, read as the reverse complement.
GGCGTCGATATAGTTGACCAAATGGCGCGAAAGTATAGCGTCAAATCGAAGTGCAATAGATGGCCTGTACAGGTATTTTTCAATATTTTGTATCTGGCCAGAATCAATTCGTGGATACTCTATCAGGAAACAACTGGGTTGGAGCTATCGAGGCAATCTTTCCTGTTACAATTAGCAGACAAGCTTGTTACAGAGTTCCTCGAATTTTGCGAAGAAGAAAAGGAAAATCAACGAGAAGGAGTATCGAGCAGCTCCAATAATAATTCTCAATCCAGGAAAAAATGTCAAATAAGATTGTGCGCGAGCGATAAAACAACACAAACTTGCATAATTTGTAAAAAATTTGTTCGCGGGAAATGTACGAAGGAGAAACCCATCCTATGTAAAAAATGTAATTGGTCGATTGTTTTGTTTATAACGATAAAAATATGTGTTTCATTTTATACGAAATCGGAAACGATGTTGCAAATTATTTCCTTTAATAAATAAAGAATTTTTTACGAAAAATCTACGTTTATTTCATAAGGGGTCAAATGAGCCCCTATGGTAAGATTAGGTATAGAAAAATGCCGGTACGTTTAGTGTTAAACTCAGACTTGTAGATCATGAAAATACCCTTATAACACAGTAGACGAACACTTCTTTGATTCACGGTATGTCCAATTGAAATTATCGAGGATCCCACCTTACCACTCGCATCCGTTTCCCACCTGCGGAGTAGCAACAGCAGACCACTGCAATCTTGCACGCGGCAACAATTTACCTCGAAGGGGCGACCGTGGGTATCGAAGAAAAAATAAATTTCCAGAACGTGGCATCGACAACGTGGTACGTCGCCCCGGGATATTCCGCGATCGAGAAACCGTTGGCATTCGACTTTTATTGGACGCGAGACGATCTACTGGCCGGGTAACCGGGTGAATTGTCGTCCGTGGAGAATACCCGACGGGGGTTTTGTCTCCCGGACCAGCCCGTAAAACCACTGTCGTCGGCGTAATTAAAAATCTAGCCGGCAAACAGGCCCCGCCGATCGACTCTCCCCACCCACCCGTCTCCGAATCGAACTTCGATCGACGACGACAAACAATACCTTTAAATGGAACGCTGCAATTAAGCCCGGATATTGCAACGATACGAGAGTCGCGGAATTAGTTGAATATCGATGGCACAATTTAACGGAGCTCGAACGACCAAACTATCTCGTCTTTTGTCCCATTTGCGCTGCCCGTGCATCTTCGAACGATCTTCCATCGCTGGTAATACGAGAAGAGGGAAAAATTCAAAGATACGACCTAGTGGACCTTTCTACCTCCTTTGATGATATTTCTTTTTATTTTCGGCGCGTGTATACCTTTCGTTTTCATCGACACTTTTTCCCATTATTTTCGAGCACCTCGATTTTTCCAAATTTTCAAAATTTTTCTGTACAAATTCTTGTTATTAGGCTTAAATAATGTCTACGGTGGAAAGAAAGTGTTGCGTGTAACGTAAATATTTCTTTTTATTTTCGGCGCGTGTATACCTTTCGTTTTCATCGACACTTTTTCCCATTATTTTCGAGCACCTCGATTTTTCCAAATTTTCCAAATTTTTCTCTACAAATTCTTGTTATTGAGCTTAAATAATGTCTACGATGGAAAGAAAGTGTTGCGTGTAACGTAAATGATATTTCTTTTTATTTTCGGCGCGTGTATACCTTTCGTTTTTATCGACACTTTTTCACATTATTTTCGAGCACCTCGATTTTTCCAAATTTTCCAAATTTTTCTGTACAAATTCTTGTTATTGAGCTTAAATAATGTCCACGGTGGAAAGAAAGTGTTGCGTGTAACGTAAATGATATTTCTTTTTATTTTCGGCGCGTGTATACCTTTCGTTTTTATCGACACTTTTTCCCATTATTTTCGAGCACCTCGATTTTTCCAAATTTTCCAAATTTTTCTCTACAAATTCTTGTTATTGAACTTAAATAATGTCCACGATGGAAAGAAAGTGTTGCGTGTAACGTAAATGATATTTCTTTTTATTTTCGGCGCGTGTATACCTTTCGTTTTCATCGACACTTTTTCCCATTATTTTCGAGCACCTCGATTTTTCCAAATTTTCAAACTTTTACGAAAAACTCTGTTTACACTTCTACCTTCTTTTCTCTACGAATTCTTGTTATTGAGCTTAAATAATGTCTACGATGGAAGGAAAGTGTTGCGTGTAACGTAAAATTAAAAATAAATCGAATTTGAGGGGTGACTCTAAAACCACTGTTCTACTAGGTTGTTTAATGAGTTTTGTCGTTCGATGAAACTTATCGAACAATCTATTACTTATTGGGAATATTGTCCATGTTTCTTTCCATTTTTATTTTTCTATTTTCGGGTCAATTTCGTACGATTTTTCAGTCGTGTGCAGCCATCTGTCGAAAAGTTTGAAATAAAATCGACCGATATTGAGTGTACAACAACGATATTACAATTTTCGAAATTAAAGGTAACCTTGGGTTTTTTAAATAGGATTGGATATTTTTTCTCTCGTTATGTTGTATGGAACAACGTAACATTGTCTTTTTGTTGACACAGTATGTACGATGTTTACAGTAACGGAAATGGAATTATCAACTTTTCTGGAGTATCTGCACTTGAAGTGCACTTGCACTTACAGTATAGTTTCTTTTGTTCAATTTTCATCTACGTTATGACAATCGCAACACTATAAAATCCTAGCTCTACGTTTACATTTGGTAATCCAAGGACAAATACGAACGTTCGTATTATTTAAAAATAGAATACGATGAAAAAATACTGTAAACATAGTAATGTATTATATCGATAAAAAAACGATGTTATATGGTTTCTGAATTCGTCTCAATGTGCCCTATGATACAATCGAAAAAAATATCCAATCTTATTTGAAAAACCCAAATTGGCATTGGTTTCGCTGTGAAAACAAACTGTTTAAACAAAATTTACATTATCGTCGTTTATTGTACACTCAATGACGATCAATTTCTGTTCGAAACTTCTTTTTGTCGGATGCCCTAGTGAATAAAAAATCGTGCATCACATCAAAGGAAACACCTTATACAAAATTTATATTTATTGGTTCGCTCTAAGCGAAAGAGAGTAGAAACTTTACGCTGATAAAAATGATAAAAAAAAAATCTCGTCCAATTTTTATTACACTAGGCGAATCGATGTAAATTTCAATAGAAAGATTCCATTCTCGAAGATAAATATTTGTTACTACGAATTGGCTGAAATGTAACAACCTCTGGTTGCAAAATCGGGTAACGTTTATCCATGTTGTGCTTGGGTAAATTTTTAAATTCTTTAGAAATTTCCTGGACTCGAATACCGCGGTCGGTGGACAAAATACGCAGTCCAAGCACGATCACTAATTCACGGAACGAAGAATGCATCCATTAAATATCCATCGCATTATTCCGAGAGAAGCCCAGCTTCCCCTATAGAAAACCCGTTTTCCCTCTTCATCCCCGAATTTCATGCAGTACATAGCAAACCTGACCGCATAGACCCTTGAAATCTCGCGACGAGGACCCTTTCTCGATGCTGCGGCGCGACAGTAAATTTACAAAGTACCAAGTTACGTTTGAAAAATCAGAATTGTCGGATCCAGCTTCGTCGTGCAACGGCATTGGATATCGATTTTTTAGTTCAACCCATATATTCCTTAGAGCTGTTTTTCATTTGCATTTCTAGAGCCATTTATCGGTAGTTGTTTTCATACAATTCAAACATCAACCGATTGCGAACATAGGTATCCAGGTAGTTACGTCGAAACGTTCAAACGTTATATTATTCGGTATAGCGAAGTGTTTGGAAAATATTTTGCATCGAAGCTTGTAGAATGGTTTCTTCTGCTATCTATATTTGATCGAAATTATATTTAAATACATCTCTTATACTTCATGTAACTATTTACAGTCAGTTCAACAGTCTGAATAGAATGATTATTAACGTTAATACATTTGGCTGTTCTCGAAACTTTTTCGCTTCACCTGTTACTTTTAGAGATAGTGTTATACAACTGTTGGCTTTCCACAACGATACTGTATAATTTGTTTGTTCTTTTTTTTGTTGTATTTTTGTTTACCAAAGGGTTACAGCCATTTAAAAAAATAAAGAAATAAAGAAATAAAGAAATAAAGAAATAAAGAAATAATGAAATAAAAATGTAAAGAAATAAAGAAATATTAGATTATTTAAGTATTAAAACACTTAAATAGAAACATTTAAATATCGAACTAGAGACACTCAAATGTTTAACCGGAAGCGTTGAAACATTCAAACAAAATACTCGAAACGTTCAAACGTTTCAACTTAGGAGCGTTCAAACACTCTAGATACGATCGAACGTTAAAATGTTCGAGTAGACATTTAAACATCCAGTTGGATAGATTCGATCGTTGAAATAAAAGCGTTTAAACGTTCAACTGGAGCACTCGAAACGTTCACACTTCAATTTAAAAGCGTTCAAACATTGAATTAAAAGCATTTGAATAGGTGATTTGAAGGCATTTGAAGCGGTTCGCGAAAGTATTTATATGCTATATTACAACGAAATTCCCCTAACCTGTAGGTTTGATTTCAACAAAAGTTTGCGCCCATGTAAATCATAATAGTGCATATACGGAGAAGCCTTTTTGTCTAAAGGAAATTTCTTTAACAGTTCTTCATTTTTTGAACATAATTTCTCTTGGAACTTTTTCAACGGAACGATAGAGCAGTAAAAACTAAACATTTCTCGTACGGAAAGTTTTACAATCATTACAAAGTTGTAATGTTGATGGTGCCATAAAAGCTGACTTAAGCCGATTTCAAACGATTAGAGAGATTGCAACGATTCGTTTTCTTTTCAATTTCGCAGTTGCGCGAAATACAACAAAATTTTTCTCAGAAAATCTTCAGATAAGTAAGAAAGTCTTGGAAAAAATGGCATTAAAAATATGAAAGAACGTTGAACTTTCTTCGATTTCATCCACTCGGGAACATTTTTCTAACAAACATTGCGTCATATGCAGCGTGCTTTGCATTTGCACAAACTTTCATCAAATCAGATTTGTAGGTTAGGGGAATTTTCTTCTGATACAGCGTATAGATACTTTCACGAGCCACTGTGTACGACTGGAATCATTTGGCGAACATTTGACGAGAATTATTTCGACGGTCGAAGATTTGTCTCGAAATTGTCGTAGATTCGATTAGAAACGTTTGAAAGTTCGTGGTATCGATCGAGAACGTAGCAAGTTGAACGTCTGGAGACGTATTGTGTTTCCAGAAGTGTCGTCGTTCGACCAGCGACAGTAAATGGCGAATAGACTGCGAAAAATAAGGGAGCGAACGCGAGGCGAGTTTTTCGCAGATCGTGCGTCACCGGTTGAAAACGAGCGACGAGGGAGTTTTAATTGCGTTAATTGTCGTACGTTTATACGCGACACAGCCTCGTTACCAGAGTATCGTCGTCTGTTTTCGCTTCGGGGCCGTCTTTACGGGCCACTAAATCTCGAATCAACCATTCTGTTTTCGTAGCAGCGCATTAAATCTTTCGAAACGTGGGCGTGTCGTCGCTCGTAGCGGCGCAATCGTCATCGTTACCGCGTTCGGGTTCTCGCGGATCGGTTACGGGGTAAATTAATTAATAAAATCGATCGAGAGGTTCGTACAGTTTCGAAGCAACAGTTACGAAAACGGAATCAAAATTTGACACGCGATACTTGCCGATAAAACTTGGACTGCTCGTTATACGTACGTGGTTTTATATAGGGTAGATCGAAACAATATTCTTAGACTATATTGTAAGGAAATTAACCCACAAGTCCGATTTTAATGAAAGTGCGCGTGTAAAGCATATTGGATCGCGTATGATATAATTTTGTTGTCGAGAAAAAATGCTCTCGAGAGGATAAAATTAAGACTCGAAGATTCAACGTTTCTTCATTTTTTTAATACCATTTTCTCGGGGACTTTTTTCACAGGTGAACGATAGAGCGATAAAAAGTGAACATTTTTTGCAAGAATGTTTTATATTCTATCTCGCACGATTGTAAAGTTACGAAGAACATGAAAGTCGTTGCAAGATCTCCAATTGCCTAATATCGAAATCAGCCGTTACAGTGCCACTGTCTTTTTCATTTTTCAAACACAGATACGTAATAGTGTGAAATATAGCAAAACTTTTCGTACGAAAAATGTTCAGCTCTTAGTGCTCTATCGTTCACTTGCAAAAGAATCCCAAGAAAAATTGCATTCAAGAAATAAAAGAAACATTGAAACCTTCGAGGCTTGATTTCACCTTCTAAAAGCAATTTTCTGTGGACAAAAAAATTTCTTTAGAAGAAATGAAATAGGAAAAATTTCTTCAGAAGAAATTAAATAGGAAAAATTTCTTTAGAAGAAATTAAATAAAAAAAATTTCTTCATAAGAGATTAAATAAAAAAAATTTCTTTAAAAGAAATTAAATAAGAAAAATTTCTTTATTATTATAAAGTGTACGAATACTTTTCGGAGCCACTCTATATGGTCTTGTTATTTTAGGTCTAGGTACAATAGGTGAGAGTGGAGCCTAGAGCGAAATTCGGTTGATGTCATTTAGGTACTGTCATCCCTGGAGTTGTTTTCTACGAGTGGGTTATCTCTGAGCGATGAGTCGTTCTGATGCGTCACAGAGTCATCGAGATCTTCTTTCCTCGGGGCCTGAAGGTAGAGTGATTGTTGTCTTCTGGTAATGACGCGTTAAACTAGCCGCGTAACGTTCGAACGTCGCGCGACAAGCGCGCGATGGGCTATTAACGACGGTCAAGCACGCAGCTAACTTTAGATCGTTGTTGATCAACATGGTTCAACGTACAAGATTCCATTTCGTCTGTCCGGTGCAACTTGTCGGACAACTTCGTTCCCCATTCATACGCTGACAATTAATTACGCGGCGCGTTTAAAACACGGAAAAATATGATAAATTCAACCGTACATCTGGCCAGGTGTAACACGAATGAAACTTGACCGTATCGTCGATTTCTCTTCAAGTAAGCCGATTTATTCTTTGCAATTTGTCCGGGTGACATTTGGCAAATTTTAATATCGATTTGTTATACATTAGCATGCGTTGTTACGTTAAATACATGGAACCAAGTCCAATGGGTGTTTTCTTTTCAATCTTCTAACGATGCTGTCTGCACAAACTTTCGATTTTCAATTCTTTCCTTGTAACGAATAACGATATTGCGAATTTCTTTGTTTATTTTCGAGATTCTCAGATATATCGTCATTCCTGACGTTCCAAGGTGCATCAGCCAGTGTTGCAAAGATTATCGTTTACAGTGATTCCATTTTTGTTATGTGGCTCTTCACAGCTGTTCCCCAAAGTGTTATTCCGTATGTCCAAATAAGTTTTATCATTGTTTTGTATATTTTTTATTTATTGCTCAAGTTCAACTTGAATTTACGAGTACAATTTGTATAGGTACAACTATACTCGTGGTACAATAGTACACTATACTATAAGGTACAATAAATATAAAGGTACTATAATAACTATACTATAGGTACAATGGTACTCGTACAATTCGTATAAACACAATTGTACTCCTACAATTTGTACAGATACAACTGTACGAGTACAATTTGTATAGGTAGAACTGTACAAATACACTTTTTATGAACACAACTGCACGAGTACAATTTGTATAGGTACAACTGTACGAATACAATTTGTATAGCTACAAATATCCGAGTACAATTTGTATAGGTACAACTATACGAGTACAATTTGTATAGGTACAACTGTACGTGCACAATTTATACGGATACAATGGTACTCGTACAATTCGTATAAACACAATTGTACTCGTACAATTTGTACAGATACAACTGTACGAGTACAACTTGTATAGGTACAACTGTACAAATACAATTTGTATAGGTACAACTGTACGAGTACAATTTGTATAGGTACAACTGTACGAGTACAATTTGTATAGGTACAACTGTACGAGTACAATTTGTATAGCTACAAATATCCGAGTACAATTTGTATAGGTATAAGTATACGAGTACAATTTGTATAGATACAACTGTACGAATACAATTTGTATAGCTACAAATATCCGAGTACAATTTGTATAGGTACAACTATACGAGTACAATTTGTATAGGTACAACTGTACGAATACAATTTGTATAGTTACAAATATCCGAGTACAATTTGTATAGGTACAACTATACGAGTACAATTTGTATAGGTACAACTATACGAGTACAATTTGCATAGGGACAACTGTACGTGCACAATTTATACGGATACAATGGTACTCGTACAATTCGCATAAACACAATTGTACTCGTACAATTTGTACAGATACAACTGTACAAGTACAATTCGTATAGTCACAACTGTACGCTACTTTGAAATATTTCTATCCCCGATAGAAATAAAAGCATCACGCGTGAGAAAGTCAAAGCCCGTGACAACTACGTGTACCGTTTTCCTCATTCGAGCGGCAATTAATTCGGTCGAGTATAAATCTTCCGATCCGTCTGGAAATTTATCCACGGTTGTCGGTCTCAGGCCCGTGAAACGAAGCGAATTCGATTTTCCAGCGAGGAGGCCGCAAACGCGTGTAAACACAGTCGTCGCTGAACGACAGGCAGAAAAACCCCCGGGATCCGCGGTAATATCTCCGCGAAACAAAACGCGACGCTCGTTACGATCGCCCCGGCGTGAATTTCTTGAAAGGCTCCTCGTCCGTCGACGGGACAGGCGTGAATGATATTCTGAAAAGCCGTTTGAGACAGGAGGGTGCAAAGACGCCGGCGGATCGCGCAGCCTCGGTGAATTACATTGAAGAGCCCGGCTGAATGACAGCATTTATCCGCTCGTAAGCCACGGGGACGCGTGGATGCGGAATAACCCGGCGAATAAATGCGAGCGTGTATGCACGTACCTGGTGAAATTTCCCCTTGCCGTGTTAACGGGATTGCGCGCGGAAAGTAGAGCAAAGTACGCGCCCCGTGTACGCCGACCCCCGGTTTAAGTGGATTATAACAAATTACGCGTATTAAACGCCGCACCGGGCCGTGTGCTTGCCGCGAAATCCTCATTGATTCCTTTGCCGTTCCGTGTCCTCTACGAGCCCGTATTCGCCGCGCGGTCCCTTCGGACAATGGAACGGCCGCGCGAAGCTAGCTAAATAATGCATGAAACGGGACGATGATGTATGAAAGTACGACGTCGCTCGCAGATTAAGCACGCGTTACCGGCCGTTTGTCTTTCGCTTTTCCGCGACAAAGTATCAACGAACAATGCTCTTTTCGATGCAAGCCTCGACAAATACAAAAGCGATCGAGGGTAATCGCGCGTAGGATCGCGCGAGGGCTACCGATACCGACCGAGATGAATTCCTTTTTCAAAACGTTACGGACCCGTGGACTCTTCCCGGTCATTCGGATCCTTGAGAACTTGACGATTTTTCTACCAACGTTCGGACCGGTTCGATGCTTACCGGTTTTTGCGATATACTCGGGCTTTTGGTGACACTTCGGACCTTTTGGACTTTTTGCGGAAGTTTCGGTCCTTTTCGAATTTTACACAGCTTTCGGAACTTTTCGAATTTTACAGAGCTTTCGGACCTTTTTCAATTTTACAGAGATTTTAGATCTTGTCGAATCTTACGGTTACTTTTGCACCTTTTCGAATTCCACGGAGCTTTCGGACCTTTTCGAATTTTACAGAGCTTTCGGACCTTTTTTAACTCTAAAGAGCTTTCGGACCTTTTTAAATTTTACAGAGATTTCGGACCTTTTCGAATCTTACGGTTACTTCCGGACCTTTTCAAATTTTACAGAGATTTCAGATCTTTTCGAATTTTACAGAGCTTTCGGAACTTTTCGAATTTTACAGAGCTTTCGGACCTTTTTAAATTTTACAGAGATTTCGGACCTTTTCGAATCTTACGGTTACTTTTGGACCTTTTCGAATTCCACAGATATTTCTAACCTTTTCGAATTTTACAGAGCTTTCGGACCTTTTATAATTCTAAAGAGCTTTCGGACCTTTCAAATTTTACAGAGATTTCGGACCTTTTCGAATCTTACGGTTACTTCCGGACATTTTCGAATTCCACAGATCTTTCTGACCTTTTCGAATTTTACAGAGCTTTCGGACCTTGTATAATTCTAAAGAGCTTTCGGACCTTTTCAAATTTTACAGAGATTTCAGATCTTGTCGAATCTTACGGTTACTTCCGGACATTTTCGTATTCCACAGATCTTTCTGACCTTTTCGAATTTTACAGAGCTTTCGGATCTTGTATAATTCTAAAGAGCTTTTGGACCTTTTCAAATTTTACAGAGATTTCAGATCTTGTCGAATCTTACGGTTACTTCCGGACCTTTTCGAATTCCACAGATCTTTCTGACCTTTTCGAATTTTACAGAGCTTTCGGACCTTTTCAAATTTTACAGAGATTTCGGACCTTTTCGAATCTTACGGTTACTTTTGGACCTTTCCGAATTCCACAGAGTTTTCGGACCTTTTCGAATTCCACAGATCTTTCGAACCGTTTCGATATTTACAGAGCTTTCGGACCTTTTCGAATTTTACAGAGCTTTCGCACCTATCAAATTTTTACAAAGGTTTCGAACCTTTTCAAATTTTACAGAGCTCTCCGACTCGTCGATTTTTCAGATCTTTTGGAATTTTGCCGAATTTTCGGACCGTACAATGTTTTCCAACTCCTGAGACTACGCAGAATTTTCGAATATTACAAAACTTTCAGATTTTATACATCCGAATGATCGAGAAATCGCCAATTTTTTACGAACATTTCTACGGTTCGATGCTTTTCGATTATTCGAAATATTCGAATCTTTCGAATATTGAAGACACTTCGGACCTTTTTGAACTTTTCGGAGCTTTCGGACCTTTCTAAACTCTGCGGAGCTTTCAGGCCCTTTTGAACTCCGCGGAGCTGTCGGTCCTTGCAAATTTCTCGGACTTTCCAGACCTTTTTGAACTTTTCGGAGCTTTCGGACCTTTCTAAACTCTGCGGAGCTTTCAGGCCCTTCTGAACTCCGCGGAGCTTTCGGTCCTTGCAAATTTCTCGGACTTTCGAGACCTTTTTGAACTTTTCGGAGCTTTCGGACCTTTCTGAACTCTGCGGAGCTTTCAGGCCCTTTTGAACTCCGCGGAGCTTTCGGTCCTTGCAAATTTCTCGGACTTTCGAGACCTCTCGCGTTTTTCGGAGCTTTCGGACTCCGGTGGAGCTTCCCAACTCGTTTCGGACTCGCTCGATTTTCCGTTGCTCCAGACTCTCGTTGCTCAGAGGCTTTTTCGCGGGAGTTGCTGATACAAAAGGAATTATTCTCGGATAGTGGTCACAGTGGTTCACAATCGAGGGGTTCGTGCACAGGTGATCTTGGATGAATAAATCTCCGCGGGCGTCGAAGCATTCATCGACCGTGAAAATATGTCCAACGGTGCTGAAGTTTATTAGGCGGAACTAACGCACGGTTAATTGCGAGTAACGTGGTACCCGAGTGGATACATCGATAGGGCAATATTATACGTAATGACGGCGATCATTCACGGAAAATGGTTGCGCGACACTCCGCGTTATCTCCTCGCATGATTACGTTTCACCATCGTGTCGTGTCCCACGAAGAAAAAGACGATCGCGTGACGTCCCGTGCTTGTTACTCGGTTTCCATAGACGGTGCTTCGATTGTGCAATCGTTCGACCTCTCGACCAATACCACGTCAGCATCGTTTCGAACTATGTATTATACATCATTTCCGTTCTCGAAATTGCTTATATCGGTATTTCGCGATTTTCGAAATTCATTCTCGAGCGAACACTGCGATCGAAATTACAAACGAATATATTTCAGAGAGAGAATAACATAAATTTCTATGATTTTGAGTATATATGTAAACTTAACCGTCGAGCGTCGATTCTTGATCACGATTACTTTAAAATATTAAATACGATCAACTTGGTTACGTTGTGTGCACGTAGAACAATAGCTGACCATGTATTCATTTTTAATTTAATTAATAATTACATCGATTGCTCCTCTCCTCTTATGAAAATTAATTTCTACGTGACGAAACGTTAATGACCCGGATCAAAGAATTCAATCAATCGTGTCGCTACTGACTCTAACACTCTTCATAATAGAATAGATGTCTCTGTGGTTCGTTTCAAAGTTTCAAAAACCAATTACGTATGTTTATCGGTTAGTGTTAGTCCTTCTCGTACAATGCGTACCTTCCTTCCTATACAATACATCATTTATTCACTTTCCTCGTTTTAGGTACACAATTTTGATAAACGTCTTCTGATCGTTAATAAATAAATAATAATAACAGAAAAGCTACCGTATCGGTGTTTCTCAGTGTTTCCCGAAATCCTTTGTTGAATTACAATTTCAATTTTTTCGGTTCCAGATTTGGCCACCGTTTGGAACGAAACACCGACCGTTGGTTGAATTAAAAATACTTTACCAGAAGCGGAAACTCTTCGAACGCGTAGTTCCAACGCGATAAATTATTGAACAACGATGAAGACTTTACGCATCCAATATGGCGCCAGCTCCCGGAACGGATGCTTCGAGTCCCGGTGACCGTAAAAATCCCTCGGAAAATGGTTTCGCGTTATTCGGGGAATGCTCGAAAGCAGATAACGTTCCTTAGGACTATCGCGACACGTTGCGTAAGCCGCTTAACCATTTAATGCTAGAACACGCATTCGGAAGTGGCGAACCTCGTGTACCAGATCATAATGCGATTAGACTCGTGTTTTCTCCACGGCGCGACGCGCTCCAACGTTCACGCGAGCATATATACATGTATATTTTATATATTTATATATATATAAATAATATATTATATATATAAAAATAATATGTAATATATATATATATATATATATATATATATATATAAATAATATATTATATATATAAAAATAATATGTAATATATATATATATATATATATATATATATATAAATAATAAATTTATATATATAAGTAATATATATATAATGTATATGTGTACAAATAATAAATATATATAAGTAATATATATAATGTATATATGTACAAATAATATATATATATTAGATATATCTTAGAGTGAGAGTGTTTTAAAGATACATAGATATATACAGAACGAGTCACCTAAGACTAGAAGTTGAATATTTTTGAAATTGTCGATTATATCGAAAAAGGCCTCGCACAAACTTGAATGGTTTCAAGCGGTAGATTGTTCGATGCGACTAAAATGATAGTAAATAGACCCGTCGAGAGCGAACGAAAGTCGAATTTATTTTTTTAAATAGAATTATACGTTCTTTTGTGAAAAAAAGTTTCGAGTTATTTATACCGAGAAACGATTACTTTTATTTTAATTAAAATGTTTCCCGAAGTAATGGTTTTTCATTATAAATCGCGAAACGCTTTTTCGTAAACAACGACCTGGTAAATTGGCCGGGCGGTTGAAAAATGTAAAATTCCATTTCAGGAAACAAATTTGATGCACAAAACAGTTACGAAAATTCTCGAAACCGTTCAATTTTTCTACAATGTCCTTTTCGATACCATCGACAGTTTTTCGAAAATATTTCAGCTTCCAGTCTTAGTTCATCCACCCTGTATATGTATACAGTTTGTTTCTGAAAGTTGACGTCTAATTTTGGGGACACGTAGTATTCGTCGAAATAAACGAAGAAAAAAAGATTCTTAATAAACATGGATGTAAATATCGTTAATTTTGGATTTATAAAATGTTTTACACCACGAGCTTTCAACAGCTTACGAAACTACCGCGTGTCTATCTGAAACTTATCGAGTAAGTCGTTAGGCCGAACAAAGTAAACACAATACGCATTGGTGCTGCATACGTAGTTGTACCAACGTAGTTCAGCACAATAACAGTCACTTTGGTATTACAACGTCGAATGACAATCCTCGCACCGGTCTTGAATCGAGCCACCGACATCGTTTTTCCACGAACATGTGGGTAGGAATTGTAGGAAATCGATCGATCGAACCAGTTATTTTACCGAATCGACCAACAGGAACATTGTATCTTTACTTCTCGGAGCATAAATTATTTAATTTGTTAGATCCTATTTCTTCTCCCAAGTAAACCAAAATCGAGGCATCGAGTAAAATAAGATCTTAATCCGAGTTCAGATTTGGGGAAACAAAGACGAATAAAGTAATACATTTATCAATTTTATGTTACGTAAATGAAACAAACGGGGTTTTCTAATCTAATCGAGTAGTTTTATAATTTGGTAATAAACGACCAGAACGCAATTATTTTAAGTAATCGTATCTTTACGATTATCTGCTATTTTCATTGGGAAATAAACCAGTTTATGGAAGAAGATTGCAGGTTTAGTTTATTTTATAAAGAATTTTTATTTCTTATGTCCGAAGAAGGTTGTTGCACTTGAAAAAAATGTATTCATTGGAGTTTAAATAATATTTATATTCTGCTTAAATTTATTTATTCGTAAATATATTCATTCTCTTCGCAGCGTATCTTCAAACCATTCTCTATTTTCGGTGCTGATAAACTGCAAAAGAAATTCTATATTTTTCCCTGGGAAAACTGTTAATGTAGAATCTTTTATGCAGAAATTTGAAAATTAGAGCTGTTGTTTTACACGTTACAAACTGAAACTTCAACGTTTTATATATACTTTAATTTCACAAATCTTTTAATCTTAAGTTTAGCATTTTTAAGCTTTGGAGTTTCATGAAATAAATATTTCAGCGTGGAATTTCAATTCTTCGACGAGTAATTGTATCGAATGGTTAAATAACTTTTCTTACATTTTCCATCAAACTTAGAACTTTGTATACTTTTCGCAGAAACAATTTAACCCGAGTTATTGTTTTTCCACTCAATGCCTCAATTATGGTTTATGCGCGATGGCGCCCCTGCTCGTTATTCCAGAAGTGTGAAACAATATTTGAATACTACGCTTCGTGAAAGGAGGATTATTCGGGACGAATATGTGAATCGGTCGCACAGTGTTTCGTCCAATGGACAAATAAACGTAGTTCTTAATGCTACGTGAATTTTTATTAAATATATTAATCCAGCTATGGAAATTGAGTGTAAAAGTTTACTGCAAATTTCGAATTTTCTTTCCCGAACATATGCCATTAGTAGTAGATTTGTCTACTTAACTTGATCTCTGTAAATAGAATTAACTATTACAAAACTCTTGAAATGAGTGAATAATTTTCATGCAATAATGGTGAATAGTTCTAATTTGTGGATATCGATGTTTGTAAAGTTTGAATTGGCTTTAGAAAAAAGGATTTCAGTGATTTCGTGTACAGGCATTTAGGATTGATTAAATGTTACATTAACTGAGAGTTCAGCTGCTCAAATTTGCTCGAAATAAAAAAATCATCGAAATCTCCATTGACGTGTTTACCGTCCCTATTCGATTGTTGTTTGTAATTTGGAGTACCGTGTGTCCTGTAATTAACTATAAAAGCAAATTAAATATCAAACATCGAACGAACACGAAGTCTTGACTTTTGTCCATGAAATCCATTCGCACGATTTTTTACTTATTTCTTTCGAACTACCGAACAATATTTCGAACAAAAACAGAATTTAACTAGTGACGAATTTCAATTACCGTCGAAAAACTTTTTATTCGATAAAACTGTAGATTACCTCAAGTTTCTTAAACCAAAAACGAAACTGTTTACTTTTTTGTACATCATTGTATTCAGAAGTTATTGTTTCAGAAGTCAGAGTGTATACTTATAGTCATTTAATCTTAAAGTGGTGATGTACGTCAGATTGCCTCCGTATCGCTACAATAATAGTGACTTGACATCAACTTGGCTCCGTATCAATTAGGTGACTCGACCTCTCAAGAAATCTTGCATTAAAATGTATCGTTTCATTATTCATAAATGTATCGAAATAAAATCGATTATTGTAATTGTATTCACAAAAAATACATTTTGTTCATAAAATACTATAAACACAACAAAAAAATTATCTAAAGAGTAACAACTAATAGCGTCTTGATACAAATAGAATATACCTCCATCTAAGGATACGTCAAATCACCATTATTGACAATTAGTCAATTTGACGTCGCGTTGCCACTGACCTACGAAAATATTGGTCACCGTTCGACAGTTACCAGTGTAGAACGAGCCAATTATTTCGTTGAATAAATTGCAAGAACGAATCGAAGACAGTTGTCGAAAGTTAAAAGAAAATACCCAAAGATCTCGGAACGTCGTGCTTCCGTGAGAAAAGAGACATATGCTCTATACCGGTGTAAAGGGAGGTGCATAAGTGATACGTCGCTGTTGAAAACGTCTCGTAAACTTTGAAACCGATGATACTCGAAGCAACGTTTATTAAAACTTTTTGCTCGTTTCGACGAGTACCAGATGCCCGTGAAGTTTCGCGTCGAAGTTTCACAGGCGCTTTGTAGATTCGTTCGAAAAATACGTAACGCGAGAAGAGCGGTAGACGCAGTCGAGCGATAGATCGCGTATCAAAGTTATCAAACGACACAGTTTATATCAAGCAGCTCCTTACCCGGTCGCTTTTGTTGCAACCGTGGCTGTTGCTCGTGGACTCTTTCCAAGATTCAACAAGTCCCCCGATGCCGCGATAAAGCGCCCACCGCGTTCGTTCCGACGGGACGCTTTGTTTCGCGAAAGAGCACCCTCTGGGAAGAAAGAGAAAGAGAGTAGCCACGGATCGAAGCTTCCCACGACGCGTCTCTTCGGGTTACCGTGACATTAACAAATATGTTAAGCGCCGAGACACAAATCGTCGGAGTAATTGCTCGCGGAAGAGAAATGGCCAGTGACAAGGCGAAGAGTAAAGTAAACACGTCCCGGCCGTTCGTTCAAACACCGCCCCCGTTGGCTCTCGTCAAACAGCCAAGACATGGACTACTTTGTATAAATACTAACGGCGTAACCAGAATTCATCGCGAGCTAATCTGTTTGCGTAACATTGTTTTAGTTAACGCCCCGTGTGTTTGTCCGAGACGCTTTTCGGTTTCACTGGAGGCCGCTGAAATTGTTTCCTACGTTGAAACTTCCGAAGTTTTTGTCAATGTTGTCGCTTTAAGAAGAAATTCCACACGAATTAGTTTTCGGAGGGAAACTTTTATCGGAGAAATTTTTGTTCGCTAAAATTTTAAAAATGGATCAAAGTAATGTAACAATAAATCTAATTTAAGTAACAGAACTTCCGTTACTTTTACTTTTCAATTTTAATTTTACTGTTTACCATTTGAACGCGACTCACCCGCACTGTCTTGGGTTTTTTTTTTTTTACACGCAACTCCCGCTCTTCTCTGCATACACGCTTTTGTTAATGTTGTTACTTTAAGAAGAACACAAATGCGTTTTGGAGGGAACTTTTATTGTAGAAATTAACGAACGAAATTTAAGAAAAGGAAATTCAAAGTACTATAATAAGAAATCTAATTTAAGTAACAGAACTTTCGTTACTTTTACTTTTCAATTTTAATTTTACTGTTTACCATTTGAACGTGACTCACCGCACTGCCCCGGTCTTTTTTTACGCACAACTCCCGCATTTTCCCACATACACGCTTCTCGACCCTTTTGCTCTCGCCTGCTACCCACAAACCACCGCCACCTCTCCGAAACGAAATTACCAACGAACAATTAAAAAACATCGTTTCTAAAAATACAAAGTAACTCGTGTAAAATTAGACAAAGGTTCGGAGAAAATTTGCCGCACGAACGAGTCTCTGATCTTCGATATCCGAAAATATATATTTCGATCTAACTTTTCAAGTTTTCGGTGTACTATACAATCGCGAGAACGTTATCTATGCGTTCGCGAGGGTTTGTCAGAAAATGAGTCCAAGCACGGTAATGTTCGGAGTACTCTTAACCATTCAAAATTGGAAATTTTGTTAAAAGCGTTCCAAACAACGCCTAATCGAAAATATCGCGACCGTAATAGATTGTTCAGTAAGTTTTGTCGTTTAATAACACTTACTGAACAGTACTGTTCAATGTAGTACTTTATTAACCGATAAAACTTATTGAACAGTACTGTTCAATGTAGTACTTTATCGAACGATAAAACTTATCGAGAACAGTACTGTTCAATGTAGTATTTTATCGAACGATGAAACTCCTTATTAGTGTTCTTCAATGTAGTACTTTATCGAACGATAAAACTTATTGAACAGTACTGTTCAATGTAGTACTTTATGGAATGATAAAACTTATTGAGAACAGTACTGTTCAATGTAGTACTTTATCGAACGATAAAACTTATTGAACAGTACTGTTCAATGTAGTACTTTATCGAACGATAAAACTTATTGAACAGTACTGTTCAATGTAGTACTTTATCGAACGATAAAACTTATTGAACAGTACTGTTCAATGTAGTACTTTATCGAACGATAAAACTTATTGAACAGTACTGTTCAATGTAGTACTTTATCGAACGGAAAAACTTCTTATTACTGCTCTTGAATGCAGTACTTTATCGAACGATAAAACTTATTGAACAGTACTGTTCAACGTAGTACTTTATCGAACGATAAAACTTATTGAGAACAGTACTGTTCAACGTAGTACTTTATCGAACGATAGAACTTCTTATTAGTGTTCCTCAATGTAGTACTTTATCAAACGTTAAAACTTATTGAGAACAGTACTGTTCAATGTAGTACTTTATCGAACGTTAAAACTTCTTATTAGTGTTCTTCAATGTAGTACTTTATCGAACGATAAAACTTCTTAATAGTGTTCTTCAATGTAGTACTTTATCGAACGATAAAACTTATTGAACAGTACTGTTCAATGTAGTACTTTATCGAACGATAAAACTTATTGAACAGTACTGTTCAATGTAGTACTTTATCGAACGATAAAACTTATTGAATAGTACTGTTCAATGTAGTACTTTATCGAACGAAAAAACTTCTTATTAGTGCTCTTCAATGTACTACTTTATCGAACGATAAAACTTATTGAACAGTACTGTTCAATGTAGTACTTTATCGAATGATAAAACTTATTGAACAGTACTGTTCAATGTAGTACTTTATCGAACGATAAAACTTATTGAACGATAAAACTTATTGAACAGTACTGTTCAATGTAGTACTTTATCGAACGGAAAAATTTGTTATTAGTGCTCTTCAATGTAGTACTTTATCGAACGATAAAACTTATTGAACAGTACTGTTCAATGTAGTACTTTATGGAACAATAAAACTTATTTAGAACAGTACTGTTCAATGTAGTACTTTATCGAACGATAAAACTTCTTATTAGTGTTCTTCAATGTAGTACTATATCGAACGATAAAACTTATCGAACAGTACTGTTCAGTGTAGTACTTTATCGAACGATAAAACTTATTGAGAACAATACTGTTCAATGTAGTACTTTATCGAACGATAAAACTCATTGAGAAAGCTGGTAGTATACCGTTCAATAAGTTTCATCGAACGAGAAAACTTATCGAACGATCCAGTAATCTCGAAAGAAAGAGTCTCGTTTCTTCCTTGCCACGGTGTAGGTTCAATCTCCCGCCACGAGGAAACCAATTCCAAATACATATTACGATACGATGAAAGTAGGGGCGGTAGGTAGTCAAAGTGTGTAAAGAGTGGCGGAACGACTCGATTATCCAGGAAAATCGGGACTAATTTCGCGCGTTAATGGTGAACAGGCTCGTCCCCCCCTAGCTACGCGCATGTTTTCACCGTATACGGTCGCGCAGCCGCCCACCGGCTAGCACGCAACACGTATTTGCGTCCCGCGCGGAACGCGGACGCGTACGGAACCGATGCGCACCGTTCGCTTTTTCTCCCTTCTTTTTTTCCTTTCTATTTTTTTTTTTTTTTCATCCCTTTTTCGTTCCGCGAACGAGCCACATGCAGGACACTGATTGCAATAAATTGCCGTGCGTTTGTTCGCGTGCCACGACGCGCCCCACCCGTCGGGAGAGGGTGGTTCGCCCCACCTCGGTCGATACCACCTTCCACGCGGGATTCAATTTGGCGAAATTATCCTTTTCTTGTTCGGGAAGTAATTTCATAGAACGACGGATCGATAATTGCCGAGGCTACGCGGCGCTCCGGGGGGGCACCCGGTTTTAGGTAAATGCAACGCTGATTGCGGTAAGTTCATTAACCCTTCGACGGCTAGGGGTGTGTATAAAATTGCTACTCTCGCGAGTCTGAGAGGGCGAGACGCCCCGAACCCGGAATCGTCGAGTTTGCCGTCACGCGGCGGGGTGGGTGTGTCCTTGGTTCCAGTCTCAAAGAACGAAATTCGTTTTTCGTGGGAACAACGAGGAGTAAACTGTTGTTACGTAAACGACGCTCCGGAGAATTGTAATTGCAAGCGTTAACAAGCTTACCCGTTTTTCGTTCCGAGAATCGCCGGCTATCCTTTCGCGGAATGAAATTTATTTCTCGGGGACCCTCCGCGCTTATTTCGTAGGTTACGCTCCCGTAATGAGCCAAGGTTTTGATTACAGCAATTTTAAACCGTGCCCCGTACCACGGCTTTATGCTTTTTCGTTTCTTCGTTTCGTACTTGCGTAACGTAGACGTTGAATAGGAAACAATAAAGAATCGTTGAAAGTGCAACGCTTGCTACGGCTTTAACGGTGAAATTCCAAGTATTATACTTCGAGGGGAAACCGTTTCTCGCCCGGGTAACGAAGACTTTCTCAGATGTTGGGAAACGTTTGTTTCGTTGGAAACAGACGTCTTGTTCGTTACGTTGCCGCTGGATTTCTATACAGAATGCGGTGAAGTTCGTGGTACGGTCAAGAAACGGGTGGCTCGTCTCGTTAAAGTAAATCGACAAGGCGAAATGAAATTTTTCTTACGCGACGCTTTGTTTCTTTTTTTTTTTTTTTAAGAAAAACGATCGTAAAAATGTGGTCGTCGACGACAAATGTTCAAGTTGGATTATCTCGTCCACTGCGTTTCCCGAAGCACAAATTCATGTTATCGTTGGAAATATAAACGATGAACTTGGTTGACGTGTATTTGGTCATACTTGACTGTCGAAGTGAACTCCTTAGTTGTATACAAAATGTGTTGTTTGAACGAATAACGCTCACGGAATGATGTCTGATCACAGAACGAATGTTTTTTCGGATGTACTCGCTATTTGTGTACATGCGTTTGGTATGTGTTCCTATTGGCAAATCGGTTTGAATGTTGAAGACAGAATGTTGAAGACTGAATGTTGAAAATTCAATGTCGAATATTGACAAAATGAGTGTTCAATGAATGTACAATGTGAAATGAATTTTTATCGAATATTCTAAGTCATATTGTTAGTCTTCGCTAACATAGATTCGGTATGTGTTCCTATTGGTAAATCGGTGTATCGGAGAAGTGGACATGATTGTGCTAGATTGAGTTAATTTTGCGTAAAAAGTGAAACATGGAGTAGAAAATTTTCCTTCTCGATATCGACTTGGACTTCTGGGAAGCTTCGTTAATGAAAATTAAAATTTTGTAAAAAGATTCTTGATTGTCTTGCAGGTGTTTCGCAACTGTCCAAAAACTCCAGGTTATGGTCACAGACCATATGATACAATTCTTTCGGGGACTTTTTTCACAATTGAACGATATTCCACTAAAAACTGAACATTTTTCGTAAGAAAATTTGGATTAATGAAAATCGTTGCAAGAATTGGCCAAAATCAGCCTTTACAGTAGCATTATCTCTTCGATTTTTCAAATACAATTTCGTAATAGTGCGAAATAGGACAAAACTTTTCATACGAAAAGAGTTTAGCCCTTAATTTTCTCTCATCTGTTGCAAAAGAATTTCAAGAAACGTAGCATTGAAAAAATAAAAGAAACATTAAACCTTCGAGACTTGATTTCACCTCCTTAAAGAAATTTCCTTCTTACGATTAAATGTTCTCTCTGTATGCACTATAAATGCATATTTCACTTAAAGAAATTTCCTTCTTACAATTAAATGTTCTCTCTGTATGCACTATAAATGCATATTTCACTTAAAGAAATTTCCTTCTTACAAACAAATTTTCTCTCCATATGCCCTATTATACTGTAAATGAACACAAGCCTTCGTTAAAATCAATTTTACAAGTAAGAAGGATTTTCTTATAATACATTTTGCAAATACTTGTAGTTGTTGTTCGTCGGTTCGGTACACGATAATTCTGTCATAAAATTGGCGTATTCCAAGAACCCAGTATGCATGCTGCACCAGTGTGAGATGCACAGTGCGACCGAGACTACTTCATCTATTACTCGTTATTTCTACTCGGGTTGGTGTTTATAAATGTAAATCCAATTCCTCGCCGTCGTGAACGTTCACAAAAACCAGGATAAGTAAAACTGGTAACGGACACACTCGGTCAAATAATATTCGCTTTTAAACGTGGCCGCGAGAATTTTGAAAATTCATTTCCTCGGAAATCTCGCCGGTAGAAATTTCATTCCGCCTTTTCGAGCAGCGGTTTCGCGCGAAGAATCCCGCACCGTCGAATAAATTTAACGAAAACCGCGAGAATTCAATTACGCGATGTTCGAATTCGAAAGTTGCTTCCTCCGTGTGCCGAAAAGCGAGCAATGTCGTATTCGTAGGTCATCGTCGAGCGTGTTTTGCGTCGAAACAGTCGATTTGTCAAAGGAAACACGAAATCGAGGGGATACCGCGCAACGTCGAACCCCTCTGGATGTCGGGAACATTAAAAGACCCGGCGACCCGTGGAATTCCTCCCCGTAGGAAGTTCGCGCATCATCGTCGACTTCTCTCCTTTAATTATCGTTCTCCTCCACCCTCTCGCTCTCTCACGGAATGCATAACTAGCATAACGAGTTCCCGTACGGCCGCGAGACGAGGCCGGAGAAAGAAACGAATTCCGTGGTACGGGAAAGGGAACGGGACTCTGCGATAGCAGAGGGGTGGAGAAAAGGGGATAGGGTGTCGAGGGTCGGCGGGGAGTTACGGAGGAGTTGCATTTTAGTTTATTCATATTCAAGCGCCGAGAAATCCGCCGGTGGGATCGAGCCATCCGCAGAGGATTTTCCGCGTTTGCAAATTGCGAGGCTGCAGCTGCAATGCGGCTATCACGGCGCGGAAGGGGCGGTTGGAAGAGCCTAGAGGTGGAAGTGACGGAACCCGAAGGAAGGGGAGGGCGTTCGTTAGAAGCCGTCAATTAACGCGAATCGAATTAAGCCGGTGTTATTCCGCACCACCTGAAGTAGCGACACGCACGCCGAAACCGTTTCTTCCGGAAAATGTCTCCGTTTACTCCCGAATCCCCCACTCCGCGACACGCGATCGAAACGGGTGTAACGGGCCCGTGTTCGTTCTCGTTTTGGAAAGAACGATCGTGTACACGTGCCAGGTGTCGATCAGGACTAATAAACGAGACATCGAGTGATCGACGAAAGTCTGGAAACGTCCTGGCATATACGGAAACAAAGAGACCAAAAGAGAACTATTGGGTTCGTATACTGTCGCGTAACGAGGAACGATGATATTGGACGTCCAGATGACAACTAGGGTGAACAAGAGGCGGAGAGGTTACACCAACCTCGTAATGTGCAACATCGACGATTGGTTGGCAGGTACAGGAACGAAGAGACACGTACAAAAGTGGACTATTGGGATCGTGTACTCTTGCGTGAAAGTGAACAAGAGACTGCAACAACTTTGACGATTAGCTGGCAGGTTCAGGAACAAAGAAACACGTACAAAAGTGGACTATTGGGATCGTGTACTCTTGCGTAAAAGAGAACAATAGTATCCAGCTCTCAGATGACAACTAGAGTGATCGAAACGCTCGATACTTCGAAGAAACTACACCTAATTTACAAAAGTGTGAAAGCGTCATGGTAAATAAGGGAACAAAGAGACACCGTGTGCTCTTGCGCGAAAGATAACAATATTATCCAATTTCCAGGTGATAACTAAAACCAACGAGACGCTAAATACTTGGAAGTAGTTAGACCTAACTTCCAAATGTCAACGACACGTTTGTAATAAGGATTGTATTCGCGAAAATCCAATTTTGTGTAGAAATTGTGCGGAAAATTAATAAATATTACCTTCTGAACATGCTGGTTTCTCTTTTTTCTATAATAAACTTACTGTTTTGGAATAATTTATAAATTCTGTACAATAAATCTACATTTTTTCTCTATAATAAACATATTTATAAAATGCAAGGAAAAAATTACTCTTTGGAATCTATTTGTGCGTAATTTCGGCGTGGGTCACAAATGACCCGGCGTCAAGCTTGCATTTATTTTCGCTTCAACGATGCCGCTTCGACGACCGGGTAGTGGAAGAAGCTGGACCTAACCTCGAAAATTGCGAAAGCTTTGGCGACTGCTTGGCAGATACAGCGACAAAGAGGAAACTGTCGGAATTGGGTATTCTCGCGTAAAAAAAGAAATACGATATTCAAGTTCCAGATGGCAACTGGGGCGAACAAGAGACAAACTACCTTGGAGAGTTTACAACTTACCCACACGAGCGCGAAAGAGTCAACGACCAGTTGGATACAGGTGCCCTAAGAGACGTCTCGAAGCGATCACCGTCCCGATAACCGATTCTTAAGGAGAAAGTGATCGGAAATAGTTTAACCGGAACAAGCGTAGTCATCGTTAACCCTAGTCACAGTTCGTGCGTCGCTTCTCTCGTGGTAGATCGAGCTCGACCAAAGTACCATACTCTGCTACGCCTCGAGACGCTAATGGAGGAACACAGACGAACGGACAATCGTAATAGCGGTTCGATACGCGCCGTCTGGTATATTTAAACCGTTTTGTTCGGGGAATATCTCCGGTTGCGCCCAGACGCCCCATTTCGCGACACACGGTCGCTCGTGTGCGTTCACTTTTTCCGTTTCTGCGGGAGCAATCGGTCGGAAGCGTGCCGGGGAAAGAACAAGGGCCGCGGAGTGGGGCTAGGAGGGAATCAAACGCGCACCCGTTACACGGAGACGCTTCTTCGCGATGTTTGCTCTGAAAACACGTGCCTCCGTCGACGCGGACGAACGAAAGACTGGAGCGCGAGGAGGCAAGGGGATCGGAGCCACGGGGAATATTATATCCCGGGCATACTTCGATACACCGCGTCGCATTCCGTTTCTCATCCCGAGCCACGGCTCGCTCCGACAATGTTTCGAAATTCTTCTCTCCGCGTGCGTCCTACTTGAACGCGCCTCCAGACATCTCGATGCTCCTGGCGAACGTGCTGCAGACAGCTCCTCGAACGTCTCTCGCGTAACGTCGATGGTAGATTGTTGCCGTCGTTGTCTCTCGACACCTTCCTTTCGCCTGTCAAATTTCCTCGTCTATTTTCCTCTCTTTAACCTGGACAAGTTGCTCCCAAGCTGCTGATCTCCTACGAGGATATTGGGCGAGTTTTCGTCGACGTGCTTTCGCAGTTGGATCGAGACACGTTCGGACGTACAAGTGGTAATCTCGTGTTTAAAACGAGATTAGACGGGCGGTAACTGTAACGGGTATGTTATCCGTGGCACGACCGGTCGAATAAGATCCTTTGTCCCTCTCGTTCGCTCGTACTTCTGTCTCTTTTACACGGTACGAGACGATACTCGATAGCTAGCCGAGTACGGGTCTCGCACCGGCGCGACTCGTCCCATCGCGACCAAGCCACTCCCTCGAGGACCTTGTTAAACTCGTCGAGCTATACGCGATACGGAGCATCGCCTCGCTAGCCGATCGAATTTTTCCCTCGATAACCGACGACATCTACCCTCCTTGACCTCGATCTCACGGAGGAAGCTCCGATTGCCGAGGAAGAGGTACCCGGTTACCTTCCCTCCGTAACTGACCCGTTTACCGAGCAGTTAACGAGGTAATACCGTACTTCCGACAGCCCCGACGCTGTCCGCGAAGGAAGCGCCCGGGACAGTTAGCTCCGACGACTCCGAAGATAAACCCGAACAGTTCCCACGCTAACTACGGTCGTCTGGGTTCATAGAACCCCATCGAAGACACCCTTCCACCTCGTAACTCCATACTCGCGCGATCTTCACCCTCGTCGTTATCGAGCTCCTCGTGTATCCGATCGTCCAGAGGATGCCGAAGACGGGAAAGTGTGCGCATCCGCGCGACAACGGAGTGACGGGCCACCCACCCTTCCAACCGAGCGTCGGCTCGGCGGAGATATAAATCTGCCGAAATTAATTAGGGTAGGTAAGCCGCAATTTAGCGTAGCGCCAGCCAGTGCCAAGACAAAGTTGTCCCTCTCTCGTTTCGCTCGCGGTCTCTCCCCGATCTCTCCCCGGTCTCTCCCCGGTCTCTCCCCGGTCTCTCCCCGGTCTCTCCCCGGCTCTCCCCCTCGTAGCGGCATGGAGGAGCTCCCGTACCTACTCTGCAGTATAATATCCCTTATTAGAACACGCCTGGTAGAAACTGCGGAACGTGGATATCGAAGAGGAACACGAGAAACGACGAGGTGCCGGTTCGGGGCGCAGGAACGGTTGACGGTGGTTTACTTGGCAAGTCAAACATCCTACAGCCTGCAATATCCTGCCGGGCAGGCCTGTAAGATACCGGTAAGGCTGAATTGAACGCACCGATCCCCGTTATATCCCCCTTCCCCCCGTCCACTTTCCAGACTGTACCACGGGTCCGACCGGAGCTGCAAAGGTTTAGTCCTGACCACATCAAATGGACTGGCCGCCTCTCGGTATGCAAAGTATGCCCGCTGCTAAACCTGTGCGCGAAGTTTGCCCAACATAGGCTTCCAGAAGGGCATGTGATTAGAGCGACCAGGTGACGCGGCGTTAATGCGAGTAGATCGATAGCGGTTGATCTAATCAGGATATTGATCCCCCTCCACGGAGTGACCGTGGGATTGGGCGTTCAATTCACGCGATTCGCGCGAAATCGATGTCCCGGATATATTCCAAGAGGTTGTACCAACGAAATATAGTACCGTTCGAGTTCACATCGATCGAACCAGCTATGATTTCGCTATGCGTCCCGTCTTGACCTCTTTGTAGTTCATCGCAGTGCGATATCACACCACAGTAACTACTCGTTTCACTCGTGACACGATCGACAATTCGTATTCGCGCAGCTTGTACGCTCGTTGGAAAATACTAACGATTCGGGAGTGGTCGAGACGTTTGGAAATCGGAGAGTTGAAATTTTCAAAAATTCAATTCAATTTTAATTAAATTCAATTTTATTTTCCGCAATGATCGAACACCTGGAGAATCCAGGGTTTGGGATACGGAGTTTAATACTAGAACTACCAAAGAGGTCAATTAGACTTGTTTCAAACTCCTTTTTGAAATTACTCAATTGTTAACGGTGTTTTTGCTTACAATATTCATGGACAATTATCAAAATGGACAGTTAATGGTACCGGTAAATTAATTCGCCCTTTCCCCATCTAACTTCGAAGATACACGGAGTGGAGAATACTTCCAAAATGGAGAATAATTAATTTAATAAAATGTTTATACACTCTGAAAAATTGTGTTTCATTTTCTCCAAAAAAAAAAAAAACGAAATGACTTTTCGAACAACCCAGACCGATGAAACCCAGTTTGATAAAAATAATAATACGTTCGGTGGTTCTGGTGTTAAAACGTCAAAATGCAAAATTCTGACACATCTGAACCTCGAAGAGCAAAAATGCAAAAACCTCGAGGATCGAAAAACACCGAATCGCGAAGATTCGCGAGACTAAAAGTTTGAAAGAAGCTTCGAAAGCGCGAGCAACGAGGATCGAATATTCAAAATACTCCCTGATCCTTAACGCTGTAAATAAATCGAAAATTGAATTAAACGGTGCTCGGTGAAATAATCGGGTTTCGTCATCGTTACGTTTCCCTCGATAACTGCATAGAATTAACGCAGGCACGCCGCAACATTACATCGTCTCTAATGAATCCCGTAATTGGAAATTTTTTACGCTCGAAGATTCGAGCCACAGAAATTTGCGAATCGGGACAGCTTGGCCAGTAATCACCGTTCAATCAAAATTACAATTTGTTCGAACGAATCCAGATTACGGTTGACGTTGTTTGCCCAATATTTCGGATTCCAACACCTAATTTTCCTCTTCCCGTTCACGCGGATCGCGTTGAATTTTACAGGATCGATGCAATTAAGTTCTCGATGCATGTAAATCGGGAGCTTTCGCGTACAGCATTCCGGTTACGCTTTAACCGAGTTCAGAACGATCGCTGGGAAATTAAATTTAATTCCGAAAACCTCTATCACCGAACACCGTGCTATTTGGTCCGTACACGGTCTGCTCGAACTTCCAGGAAAATAAGATCGGATGATAGCGTGCAAAAGTGCTCCACACACGCGTTCCCGTATGCACGCGTTTACACGCGTGAATCTTTGTCCCAGAGGCGAAAATAAAACGAAAAATTCCAGACGATCCGTGGTGCGTACGAGCGATACGGTTCTCGTTCTTCCGCGCTATTTATCGGAAATGAGTATCCCTCTCGCGCTCCATTTTCGCCCTCTCCTTCGTTGTTTCTCTTCGAGAATCCTCTCGGTAATATGCACTTTCTAGCGAAAACTGTGTGCGTCGGTTTTATGTGTACGTGTGAGTAACGTTGGACGAGTAGGAGTCTTTTGCCTATAGTTTCGTAATCCGTGGTGTACTAAATAAGATATGCGTCCATGTCCAGTGAAAGAGACGTTACGAACAATGTTGAAGAGAGTCAGTCATCGTAGCAGAGACACGGAGTAAACACCAAGAGAAGGAAGAAACTGAGAGTCAGAGAGTCAAAGAGGTAACTGAAGTGAGAAGTGGTTTATCGCGTTAATAGATATTACTTTGAGTTCGTTCGATTATTACCTGTTTGGTCTAAATGAACTTTGTATGAATTCGTATACCAAAAAGAGAGACATCGTCCCATTTTACCGACAGAACCAAGATATCTTCGTTAAAATATCTAACGAGAGGTGCATCGAAACGATTAGTACGTAAATTCTAGAAACAAAAGAAGTCAAAGGGAGAACTATTGCGTTAATAGATATTACTTTGTGTTCGTTCTGTTATTACCTGTTTGGCCTAAATAAACTTTGTGTGTCTTCGTGCAATAAAAAGAGAGATACTATCGTCCCTACGAAAACAACGAAGATGCAAATTTAACCGGAAAACTCACGCGCCAAAGATTCCAACTTTTGTGTAACTGTTATCGCAGCGCGAATTTTAATAAGAGTTTTCTCGATACGATTGGTCCGTTTCATCCAACGTTACTGCAACGTGACTGTCCGCGTTTGTTCCAGATAGAAACCAACGTCAGAAATTCACGAATTTCGAGTATCGATATTAACGTTCGAAAGCTGGCTAAGAATCACCGAGATTACTATTGCAACAGTCGATCGATCTAGTTACTCGTGGCGCTTAATCGAGGGAAATCGTTTAAGCGGCGCGCAAACTTTCGAGCAGAAGAAAATGAAACGAAAATTGGAGCAAAGGATTAAGCTTGCAAGTGCAACCAGCCGAACAATAGCAAGGAGTTCCAGTTGGAACAAAATCAATTGGTCGCTCAAGGCCGCTGGGAGACTACCCCACTATTTGGCTGTTCCCTTCTCTTGTACACACAGAGCGTATCAGCTATATCTTCGAAAGTTGATACACGATCAGGGGAGATTGCTATAATTTATACATAGTTTTCTGGAGTTGGTTACAATTCTTTCGAATTTGTTTACGTAACGGTATCTAGATGCAATCCAATGGAAAATGTATGATTCGTAATAAAGCACAAGCTTAAGGGAAAATGTTTTTTAATAGGTTGGTATCGGGTCATCAATGTCTCGCAACTGTTTCAATGATTGACTTTCCATTTGTTAGGAAATGCCATAATTTCCGCTTTTCTGTGTTTTTCTAACATAAGATACGGTTTCTAGTTCGACGTTAAAATATCAATTTTGTTTTGAATCCTAAGCGCCGATTATATTGGGATCGCGTTTGGGTCTTATTTGACCCATTGTACCAGTCACGCGGATTATTTGAGAACAAGTGATTTTATTAAGAAACTTATCAGATGCGAGAGATATCGATACGGATTGAAAATAAATGCGACGATGATCTCAGTGACGTGGATTACACTTATGTAGTGAATATTCAAATCGTGATATTTATAGAAGAATGGAAAACGACGATAATGAAATTACTAACAGAGATTGTATTTTGCGTGAGATGTAAAAACAATCGGCAAACAACACTCGATGCGAATGAAGTATCGTATCGCTTGCTAATATGATTTACAAACCTTTCGAACTCTCGCCCCTATTTTCTACAAATATTTATTAACATCGCCGTGTCAGATTTTTTTACAGCATTTGGAAATGATTAAAATAATCGATTAAAGTTTCATTTACAACTCATTCGTTTATGTTCTATGTTGTTTCGATCGTTTATTTTCATTACACCCGTGATATTCTCTATATTAACACGTTAAATTAAACGTTCTATTCGTTTCACATTCTTTCGTATATTTATCGATATAAGTAGTGTTTTCCGAAAGATCCATTCTTTCTCTTTTATGCGCAATCTGTACAACTATTAATACCATTTAAGATAACGATATCCGTTGTAATTTACCCCAGTGTCCCCGCGAAACAGTAATGGGTCACGAATGACCCCACGATCCAAGATCACCTCACCGTACCCGTTAAAAATTAAAATTAAAGACTCGAATACCTTATTCATCAAATATGGAGGTCGCTACCTATACAACCCCCCCGAAAAATTGTCAAAAAGTACACCGAGACAATCTCAAGCTACAATTGCTAATAGAGAAGATTTCGCTCGTCGTTAAGAGCGTATTAGTGTCTTTATGTATTATACATTCGATTCGTATGAAACTTTTTTGAAAAAAAAATAAATAAATTTGTATTTATACTGTAGTATCGGATTTTCGGCGTCCGCTTAGGCCTGCTTCGAGCGTAGGCCTAAGCAAGATAACGTGCGCGGTTGGACTCGAGTTGAAGTAAACATTTAGCGCCGATCGGCCCGCTAGTTTTCCTGGAAGGCACGAGTATCCTTTACAAGGGGTCTTGTGCGACGACCGAGCGTGAGAATGCATGGGGATGAAAGGAAATGCATGTGGTTCGGAGAAAGTGAAGAGTGTTTAGAAAAGACGGGTGATTGGGATGGCCGAGCGTGGCCGAATGTCTCAAGTGAGAGAGACTGAGGATTGGAATGAAAGAGAATGAATGGGAATGACTATATAGAGCGCGAGAAGAACGTAGGAACATAGTATGACAAAGTATGACGACGAGAGTATGTCCGAAGAGTGTGTCGCGGACGGTATGACTAAAAAGACGATAAGACGAGACAACTAAAAGACGTATCCAGCGAAACTAACCACTGACACTACATCTAACACTACCATCATTGTAATATATAATATTATTAAATATACTTTAATATACCACATCAGAGCAATAGTTATTTGGGGGCTCGTACGGGGATAAATCATTCAAAAGGATCTCTCCTCCAGAGATCCAAGTGATAGGAGGAGAGAACGAAACAACAATACAGATGTAACCGACACGTTCTCCGAAAACAGACGATCGAAATCTCTGTGTCTCGAACATAAAAGCGAGTTGACAGAAACGTGAAAATGGGAGTCGCGCTTCGCGGTAATTTTAATATTTATTTTAGACCCTACGTTTGCCATTGGATCATCGCGAAAAGAATCGTACAGATCCTCGGTGTTTATCTTTGTTCGAAGTAGTTGCGACTTCGCAGATCGGAAACGACGAAGCGAGGACAAAATTAATTGACCGTTCATAGCCATTGGTAAGTGAACACCACCGTATCTTTCGACCACATCGCCGCGTTATCCCTATATCTTAAGGTGAGCGTCCATTTGTTACGTATCACCCGGTGATACGCTGAGTAAACCGTATCGAAACAGAGGATACGAGTGGTCGATAAGCGGAAAACAGGATCACAATTTCTACTGTAATTGCCAGCAGTTGGTAACAGTCTTGTAGATTTTTATTCGTTGTGTACCAGGAAGAAAGCAAAAGAAAGTCACCGATGTTTGGAGATGTCGAAAATTTAACAGGCAGATGTACAATGTTTATCAACCGACTTAAAGTGTATGTATTTCAGTGTGGATTGGACGAGATCTTCGTTAGGATACATCCAATCGATCTTGAGTTCTTATCATCGATTGGATCAAACATTTTTAAGAAAGACTCGCCATTTTGGAGAACAGTTGCTATTCAAGAAGTACTGGTAATAACGTTACAATTTTTACGATAGTAGTAACATTACAATTTTACGATATTCTTCAAGAGGAAATATATCGAGATCGGACAGAAGTCGTACATAATTATAGTTATCGATTGCTGGATACTTTCAATCTGTTTACAAAAATAGTGATACGGGGATCGGATAATAGAACAATACTTCAAACGAGATCAAACAAGATTGATATAAAGATATTTTAACGTATGAATATTTTTAAAAAATGTTCATACTGTTGATAAATCCAAGTATATGGAAAGCTGAGGTGATAACATTATGAATATGGTTCGAAAAGTATAAATCAATCGAGAAGGTAAACCAAGATCGCGTATATCGTCAGACTGTGAGAAAGGGAAATGATTAAATTTATAGGCGAACAATTCAATGTCCTTTTTATGCGAAAAAGAAATAACTGAACATTTAGAAATGTTAAGATATAATCAAATAAGATCAAATTGTATAAGAAATGTACTACGAAAGGAATCAATAGTACGAAAAAATTTGAGGTCGTCCGTGAACATTAATATTTATATATTTATCAACGAGGGTAATCTTTTTAAAATACAAAGAAAAAATACTGATTACGCGTAAGAATATAAACCACGAAACAATTGATACTTAAAGCTAACAGGAGTAGAAAAGAAGTCGATAGATTTACAATACTTATTAACATTCTTTAGAATCGTGTTCTAGAAATGATTAACACAGTACAACGCAATCTGAGCTCTCTTTAATATAAAAGTTTGATGTCGAATAGTTGCGAGAAACTTTGTAAACATAAAAGACGTTGTAAAGTATAGAAGAAAAAATAGAACAAGACAAAAATGGTCTTTTTTAACCACCGTAGGACGAACGTGGGTCACTCGAGACCTCGGTCGAAGTATTTTAAGAGTTTTTCCGTATGTTTAAAATTATCAACCAACAGCTGCGTAAACGTGAAAGGCGTTATATTCGTATAAAAAAAAAAATAACAAATATACTTCTGCGTGTAAAAAGTGCCAACGACACATTTGTAATAATCGTTCAAAAATACAATTTTCTGTAGAAATCGTGCAGAAACTTGAGAAACATTATTTATTTTCTAAACATGCCGGTTTCTCTTTTCTCTGTAACAAACCTATCGTTTCGGAATAATCTACCAATTCTCTACAACGAATCTATACATTTTTTCTCCGTGATGAACCTATTCGTAAAATACACGGAAAGAAACACTCTTCGGAATCTATTCGTGCGTAATTTTGCCCCGGGTCAGAAATGACCCGGGGCAATCAAATTTAAAGTGTCGCGTAAACGGAATGGCAGACTGGGCATGAGATCGTCGTTTCGCGATATCGGATCCTAGATCTCGGTTAGGCGACCGTATCGATCCTCCAATGGTCAGTGGCGGTTGGGCATAGCGTTCACGGACAGCCACGAAATAATAATTCCACGTTTGTACGTCGAGCGGCCGAAATCTTGATAACTTGTTAAACGATTTCTCCGCGATTCCGTATCTCGGACGTTTCGAGGTCTTTTATTCCGTGCGGCGATCTCTGTCGAAAATCGAATTCCATTCTCTCGATTTCTAGCCACGGGCCAGCGCCTAGGACCAAGGACGAACGGAACCGGAACAGAGGAAAAAGACGATAGGACGCGCGGTCCCGTTCGAGGGAAAAATAAATTGCGCGCCCGACGTCCGACGGGAAGTTCACGACGGAATATTGATTCCCCCGTGTGGAAGGCGACGTCGCAGAAAGAAAAGACGACTTTTAACCGATACACGTGCACACGGGGCACGTGTACACACACCTGTCCGACGACGACTGGCTTCCCAGCGTCTTGGATTCACGTCGCGTCGACGGATGATACCGTTCACGGAACCGGAAGCCGATTCGATTCGCGGAGAAAGGGGCAGCCTCCTTCGGAACTCTCGCACGAACGACGACGGAATCGCGAGATAAGCATCGATTCCGATTCTTTCCGAAATGAGGGGATATTAGATCGGTCGGAAATATTTTCATGAGAGATTTCACGGGGCTGCGGCGCCATTATAGGAAATCGTTCCGGTGTAAAGACGATCGCTGACGAAGAGAACGACGCCGATGGAATTTTATCGACCGTGGCCGAACCTTCTGCCGTGCGAGAGGGTAGTTCGTTTCGATTTTGAAAGCAGCGCAGGTCCGACTGAAGAAAAAAAAAGGAAATGTTTCCACGAGGTATCGAAGATACCGATGGAAATCGTAAGCTTCGAAGCGAGAGTGTTGGTTTTCTGTGTATACGTGGACAATGTTCGATCGGTGCGAGTCTTTTGTCTACGGGTGTGCAGTCTGTGGTGTAAATACGATATATGAGAGTCCAGGCTGGAGGAAAAGTGTTATGAACAATGACAGAGTGAATTTGTCGGCAAATCGAAGATAGTGGTTCGAAATGAACAAAATCCGGAAGAAATGATAGAATATTGGTATGGAAGCACCGATTTGCAACAAAATGTTTCAATGTTTTCGATATCGCTGATTACGAATGTGAAATGAAAATTGCTGAAAAGAAAATGGTAAACACAGTTTGTCGAATGCATATTTTAAATAATTGTCATATTTTCATATTTGATTCTCATATTTACCTTAGTATTCAGGAGATGTCGAATTTATTTACTACGAATTAGTAGTCTGAATTTATAAATATAATAAATATTCAATAAAGAAAACGGCGAACCCGAAACTAAATGAAAATTTGAATCAATCGATTGAGAGTTTTGAGAAGTTTATCGTAGACTAAGAAAACACTAAAATTAATTATTTTCGAGAGAAAAATATTCATTTGTCTAAACGAATTAAAAAACACCGCTGGCTGACGCTAAAACGTTACAACTAATTAAAGTCGATTAAAAATTCAGTTTTGTAAATTTTGCGCTCTACTGAAAACAATAACGAAATTGTTGATTTAACGTATTTTACTTATTTCATTTCGATGTATGTAATTAAATTATTGAAACTTTTTTTCATTAAATGTTGTCAATAACTTGTAATCTTAACATTGTGTCTTCCGCTAAAAGTAGCATCTACTTTGACATCATATTTCTCGCAAAGTATAAGACATTTTTCCAAAATTTTTATTGGATTTTGAACGTCAACGATCCTACTATGAAAGTGCATTAAAAGAAATCGTTTCTTAACATTGAAAAAATTGGACTTGTTTCCACTTTCGAACCACTGTGCAGCATACATACGGTAAGTGAGGAAAAGGAGAGAGAAGGATAAAGAGTGAAAGAGAGAACTAGAGAATTACTATTGTCCCATTCTGTCCACAATTATATATACATATGTTTATTCGTTCAAACTTCAATTATTTTTATATTCAATTATACCCACACCAAGTCCCGGCAAATTGAATGACAGAGGAGCAAGAGACCCTTGGTTTAACCAATCCTCGTCAGAGATTCCTGCATTTAGCTGCGTTGCGCATAAATAAAAAATATACAAAACCGTGAATACGGAAATCTTGAAGCGTAAGAAAATTCCACGTGTATATGTATAAAATCGAGGCTAACTTTGGTAAAAATCTGAAGAAAGAGACAACACCAAAGAAGAATGTTAAAAAATGATCAAAATTTGGGCAGACACTTAAAATATTAATAAAACGTCGTCTCACGTGTGTGTCGATGTATTTGTAAATGTTTAAGCATACCACACCGAAAAACGTTACTAGAAGTATTCTCGTTGACGTTTAATCAAATATTTCGCTCGTTGAATACTATACACTCTTTTGAATCTAATCAATCGTTCATTAAATAATTTAAAAAATACATGAAAATTCAGATTGTACGCTCATCGGAGTATACTCTCGGCGATGTATCGATATATAAAATTTCAATAAAAGATTCAATAATTTTCGATAAAACGTTTAATATGTGCCCTAGAAAACACGCGGTCCTCAATGTGCTAAGACTAATTACCAACGCAGTGTCGTTAACCTAATTATTATTGTTACAATACCCCGACGTTTCCCAAAGAACAAAAGTATCGTCCCAAAAGATTTGGTCAGGAATCCTCTGTCCAGTGACAGGATCGTCAACTTTGACGATTAGCTGGCAGGTACAGGAACAAAGAAACACGTACAAAAGTGGACCATTGGGACCGTGTACTCTTGTAAAAAAGAACAACAATATTCAACTTTCAGATAACAACTAGAGTGAACAAGAGACTGCAACAACTTTGACGATTAGCTGGCAGGTTCAGGAACAAAGAAACACGTACAAAAGTGGACCATTGGGACCGTGTACTCTTGTAAAAAAGAACAACAATATTCAAATTTCAGATAACAACTAGAGTGAACAAGAGACTGCAACAACTTTGACGATTAGCTAGCAGGTTCAGGAACAAAGAAACACGTACAAAAGTGGACTATTGGGATCGTGCACTCTTGTGTGAAAGAAAACAATAGTATCCAGCTCTCAGATGACAACTAGAGTGATCAAAACACTCGATACTTCGAAGAAGCTAGACCTGATCTACAAAATTGTGAAAGCGTCATGGTAAATAAGGGAACAAAGAGACACCGTGTACTCTTGCACGAAAGATAACAACATTATCCAATTTCCAGGTGATAACTAAAACCAACGAGACGCTAAATACTTGGAAGTAGTTAGACCTAACCTCCAAATGTCAACGACACGTTTGTAATAAGGATTGTATTCGCGAAAATCCAATTTTGTGTAGAAATTGTGCGGAAAATTAATAAATATTACCTTCTGAACATGCTGGTTTCTCTTTTTTCTATGATAAACTTACTGTTTTGGAATAATTTATAAATTCTGATTTATAGTATAATCTGTAGATTATAAAATCTACATTTTTTCTCTATAATAAACCTATTTATAAAATGCAAGGAAAAAATTACTCTTTGGAATTTATTTGTGCGTCTATAACTAAAACCAACGAGACGCTAAATACTTGGAAGAAGTTACAATACCCCGACGTTTCCCAAAGAACAAAGTTATCGTCCCGAAAGATTTGATTCTTTGCCCCGATTCGCGCGTAATTTCAAACTCGGGGTGTCACGGTTCGTTCTAATCGTACAACATCTCGAAACCTCCAGAAACGAGTATCCATCGTGATCGATCTGACAGCTAATCCGCCGCGGGTGACTTTTCTAGGGTTGTTCGAAGGAAGAGTATCAAGAAGGACATCTTGTTTTTGACATCGACTCGCGTTCCCAACTGAACGCGTTGACAGGTTATTTAGGAGGCCCGGTGAACCTTTGTATTCAAATTGGGGGGATACGTTGTTCCCTGGATCGACGTTCACGCTCTACGCGACGCCAATAATTTCGAGGGTAGACAAACGGACGAAAATGGAACACCCTGTGTACGATCGTACAGTGTCGGTTGTCGCGTCGACTGTGAAGAGAGATCAGGGAACAAGCTTCCTTTAATCCCATAAATTTTCATGACGCTCCGTAGGACAGGTTGGGACACGAATTTCCTGTTCGTTCGACATCGATGTTCGATGGGCTGGCTCCTCTCCTTTTTACGTTTCCGGCAGACAGACCTCCGAGAAACCCTCGACTGTGAACCGAGTGGCACGTAGAGAGAGGAGTGGAGTCATTCTGTGATCTCGCGGATATGTTAAATTGATCGTGGACAATAAGAGGAGACGCCGCGTAGGTTCTTGCGGTGTTCCAGACTGGATTCCAGAAAAAGGTCGTCGCGCCGGAGTTAAAGGGCTGCCCTTCGGCCGAAGGTCCCCCGCCGCGACGACTTCTACAGGGACATTAATTTTCGACTCGGGACATTCGCCTTTCTCGTGCATGTTTATTCAATTCCTACCGAGTGTTTCTTCTTCCCCGGACCTCCTTGGAAGTCTGCTCCACGTCATAATGGATTCCCCCTCCATCCACGCTTCACTTTCCCCGTTCGTTTCTTACCCCTCCCTCAACTACTCGTCGTGCATTTCCCTCCATCTAGTCTCGTTTAAGAGTCCAGACAAGCTTGATTTGTTTTTCCCTTTAACGCGATGCACGGAACGCAGACGACCGAATTTTATTTCTCTCTCTTAATCTTTCCTCTTTTTCTCGTATCCGCCGGGGGAGAACACGGAACGAAAACTTTCCGGATCAACAGAATTCGAACCAAAGTCATTTTCCTCGCGGCCAGACGTACTACCAGCTGCACCCCAAGAAGCTCCACATTAACCTGTCCCTTTTTCCGGACATTTTTCCCGCCGAGATTAACCGTATTCGTAGCAGCTGCTCCTGCTTCTCGTTTTTCGTACACTTTTCCTACACCCTAGCTCTAAACGAGATGTAAACATCCAGGGACACTGTACCGGGCCCGACCGAACTCCGATCCACCATTTCGTAAAATGCTAATGGCGAAGCACGGATGGATGGACGAGTAAACGAGTTCCTCGACGCGAGTAGTACAGCGTGGTCGAACTTAGGCTCGATATTAAAACTCGAATAGCCAATAACGTTACAACGATACTCGACAACGTCGACGTAACACAGCTGAGAACTGTAAACGCAAAACGACGCAAAAATAACCGATCGACGACTCTACGAACAGCTAACGACCGACCACGACACGTTTAGACTCTATGTATTACCTACGTACACAATACACTCGTAGCGTGCACCTTGTCACTCACAAACGCAACAGCTTGTTGGTCCCGAACCTGTAACAACCGGATAGACCACCTGCGCGTGCCGTTACTAACCTAACCTAAAATTTATGTACCACTCGGTCGCTTAATCGCTGTTAAGGCGTTTCGACAAAGTCTCCAACAGTTCGAGAAGAGATTTCTGTAAGATCGACGAAAGCCCAACCGACTCGAAGAAACTTACTATAATTATTACAAATGTAATAATTATTACAAATGTAATAATTATTACAAATGACTCGTTGCCAGAACGAGCAACTAACAAAGAATATTATTCGACGGATGCTAAAGTCGAGTATACTTTTTTATACAGCTCGAAAATGCATGTCGTAAAGGTTACAGAAGTATAAATTAAAAACGATATTGAAAAGCAAAGGAAAGTGATCGAACATTATTTATCTTTATCGCGCGGAAATAAATTGTAACGAACGAATGAAAATAAATCAATGATGGATAATAATTTGAAAAATTCGTAATAATAATTGACAATAACGATGATAAATAATTATAGGGAAATGATTAACAAAGAGAGACTAATTATTCTATGCATTCGTAATCATTTTCCTCCTCGCTCGGAGGAAATAAAAGAGCGATCGAGGCAATAATAATTCTTACGATTTCATTGAGTGAACATTGTTTCTTTTGTACCTCGACGTTTCGGTCGCATTTTTACTTTGTAGTTTCTCAATCTTTGGAAAAGTTGTTTTCGCGATGATTTTTAAAAAAACCTTGCTTTCTGTCCGAAACAAGATATTTATAGTTTCTTAATAAATTTATTTCGATTGAACTTTGAAAATCTGTAATTTCGAAGCAAATGTACGGAGGTGAGTGGAGAACGACTACAGTCGACCGTTGAATATGAATGGTATTTTATGGAGGGCAACTATAATCG
The DNA here is from genome assembly GCF_051014685.1 of Ptiloglossa arizonensis. Taxonomy (NCBI): domain Eukaryota; kingdom Metazoa; phylum Arthropoda; class Insecta; order Hymenoptera; family Colletidae; genus Ptiloglossa; species Ptiloglossa arizonensis. The sequence goes on along the minus strand of NC_135048.1, from coordinate 7,128,932 downwards.
GCCGTTGTATAGGAATGACATTTTGTAGAGAGTGATTATAGTCAGTCGTTGTATATGAATGGTGTTTCAGAGAAAACAATTATAACCGGTCGTTGTATATGAATGGTGTTTCAGAGAAAACAATTATAACCGGTCGTTGTATATGAATGGTGTTTTACGAAGAGCAATTATAACCGATCGTTGTATATAAATGGTGTTTTATGGAGAGTAAATATAATCAGTCGTTGTATATGAATAGTGTTTTATGAAGATCAATTATATTCAACTGTTGTATATGAACGGCAGAGTGTGACGAACGACTATATTTGTCCGTTGTATATGAATGACGATTTTTGGAGAGCGACTATAGTCGACTGTTGTATACGAATGGCGTTTTACAAAGAGTAATTATATTTAACCGTTGTATATGAACGGCAGAGTGGGACGAACGACTATATTTGTCCGTTGTATATGAATGACGATTTTTGGAGAGCGACTATAGTCGACTGTTGTATAAGAATGGCGTTTTACGAAGAGTAATTATATTTAACCGTTGTACATGAATGGCAATTCGTAACTAACGACTATATTTATCCGTTGTATATGAATGACGATTTTTGGAGAGCGACTATAGTCGACTGTTGTATAAGAATGGCGTTTTATGAAGAGCAATTATATTCAACCGTTGTATATGAATGGCAATTCGTAACTAACGATTATATTTGTCCGTTGTATATGAATGACGATTTTTGGAGAGCGACTATAGTCGACTGTTGTATAAGAATGGCGTTTTACGAAGAGTAATTATATTTAACCGTTGTATATGAACGGCAGAGTGTGACGAACGACCATATATGTTCGTTGTGTATGAATGACAATATTCGGAGAGCGACCATAATCGGTCGTTGTATATGAACAGCGTTTTATGAAGAGCGACTATAACTATCGACCGTTGTATACGAATGGCGTTTTACGAAGAGCAATTATATTCAACCATTGTACATGAATGGCAATTCGTAACTAACGACTATATTTATCCGTTGTATATGAATGACGATTTTTGGAGAGCGACTATAGTCGACTGTTGTATACGAATGGCGTTTTATGAAGAGCAATTATATTCAAGCGTTGTACATAAATGGCAATTCGTAACTAACGACTATATTTATCCGTTGTATATGAATGACGATTTTTGGAGAGCGACTATAGTCGACTGTTGTATACGAATGGCGTTTTACGAAGAGCAATTATATTCAACCGTTGTACATAAATGGCAATTCGTAACTAACGACTATATTTGTCCGTTGTATATGAACGACAATATTCGTAGAGCGACTATAATCGGTCGTTGTATACGAAGAGCGTTTTGTGAAGAGCGACTATAGCGATCGGCCGTTGTAGCGAAATGGTGAACCGTCCCAGCCATTCGGTAGCGGTCTCTTCCCGAAGAACGATCGGGACTCCGCAAAAGTAATTCTATCCAAGGAACTGGTCGAAAAAAAAAGCAGATCCCGGTAAAGGGTTCGGTGTGCATCGGGCAAAAGGATGATCTGTCTGCCTTGAACGTGGCGCTCGTAAGCCGGAAGCCAGTCGGAGAGACATCAGGCTCCTACCGGATCCATCCGGCACGGTCGCTACCAATTTGGCCAGGGGATCGTGATTCCTGGCCACCGGTTTTATCGAGCGTGAAGGTTTTTCAAAGGGAGCGGAGCGGTTACCGTGGTCGAGAAGCGAGAAGAAAATGCAAAGGAAACGTGGCAAGAAGGCAGGGATCGAGTCGCGGGGGTGAGACACGGAGCTAGGAACGGTCGAATACATTAGGAGAGATCCTATCGGGGAGTACAAGCCGTTACCTGTGTTCGCCTCGGACCAAATTGGAGGCCGGTTCGTCGTGGTCTCCTTGGAATACGCTCTGATCCCCGGCGACCCTTCGCGAGAGACGTTCGCGGAGTGACAAATGGTCCTGCCACGGCCGTTATTTCGTGTTCCGTGGCCTCCCTTTCTCTCCTTTCCGCCTCCTTTTTCCTACTCCGCGAGGAAGAACGAAGCGTCTCGAGACGCGGAGCTGTCGTCCCTCGTCTTTACGATTTCGAGATCGCGGAACGATTATTGGCCGATGAAAGGGAAAACCGACCCGATTCGTTACTTTTGCTAATTGCGGAGACGAGCAACGGAGCGTATACTTTCTCCATCCGAGGATGGAACGTTAATCCGTGAAAGAAAACATCGTTAATGGTTTCCTTAGGGGAAAGTGGAATAAAACGAAACCACCAATGTTTCTTTTAGATAAAAGCTACGAGGCACAGGGTAGACAGAAAAATAAGCCGAATCCCGTGTACAAAGAGTGTATTCTCACTGCGAATAATCTGCGTATATTTTCCTCCCACGAACGTAAAGTAACAGAAAATTGTCAAGAGTGTCCTTACACAGCGGTATTACGATATTTAAATAAGAATGTACGAAATTGTTGAGCGACAGAACGAAAAAGTTACCCGGTGTTCGGTTAGCGACGCTAGGGTTAAAAACTATAATTCCATTGCGCGATTGAATCGAAATTCGAAGCCAAGTTCAAGCTCGAGAGTGAATCCTGGGTCTCGATGAAAAGGTAAGTTGGAGTTTCAAATTTGCACCGATCCGCGATATTAAATCGAAACGTTGTACGATTCGGTGAATGGACAACTTGGGACTCGGTAACGAAACGAATCGAGAACCCTGTAAGCAACAGACCGGTAAAGGTTAAATCTCACCTTTAACCTACTAAACAGCTTCGGCTTCGAAGCAATTAATATTCGATTCACGTTCGACCTACGTCGTTGTTATTATTGCATCAACGCGCGTATCACGAATGCAGAATTGTCGTTTAGGTAGCGTTATTCAAAGGCCTCGCGTAGCGTTAACCAATGCTTCGCGTACGAAATCCTGAACCGAATGGCGCTAAATAACCCTAACTCAAAGAGGTCCATTGCGAATTGCACCGCTGCGCCGGTGCACACGTGCGAGCGGATCTTAATGCGTCGCAAGGGACGCGCGTTTCAGCCAATTAACATTCGTACAACCGGCAGAAACCGAAGCTAATTACATGGAAGCGTAACCGGGCTCGAACGATGGCGATGGTTTCGGGCTTGAGAACTTGCTCAACTCTCCTTGTCGTGGTTGCTGGAAAAATAGAATCTCTCGTTCGGGGTGAAGTTGCGAATACGTTGTAATTCTTTTCACCTCGAGTGCACCGAGTTGTTTTATAACGAACGAGTTTTCACGACGACGCAACGTTACTTCTAACCAGCGCAATAATCGGCTCGATTCGACGATCTGTAAATCCGCGATGAAAAGTTTCATCGGGAATAACGAAATGAGATTTCTCGCGGGAGCTTAGCTTTTGCGCAAAGTTTGCCGATTGGACGACGCGATTGCGTTTGATGCATCGTGGAAAGGATCCCCGACGATTCGATTGAGTCGTTGCATAAGTGCACTGCTCGATTCTCGATTGTCTGGTTGTCACACAGATACTTTTACTATTCGACTGTCAGCTGTGGAAGCTGAAAAGTTCTTGGTTCTTAGTAGAGCTTCCCGTATCTGAAACCTCGAATTCTCTGGTTATGTACTCTAGTATCCAAACGTTCTATTATTAGTCGAATACTCTGGTACCAGAACGTTCTATTATTCAAATACTCTGATATCTGAACATTCTATTATTCGAATACTCTAGTACCAAAACATTCTATTATTCAAATACTCTAGTATCTGAACATTCTATTATTTGAATACTCTGGTATTTGAACATTCTATTACTCGAATACTCTGGTACGAGAACGTTCTATTATTCGAATACTCTGGTATCCGAACGTTCTATTATTCGAATACTCTGGTATCTGACCATTCTATTAGTCGAATACTCTAGTACCAAAACATTCTATTATTCAAATACTCTGGTATCTGAACATTCTATTATTCGAATACTCTGGTGTCCAAACATTTTATTATTCGAATACTCTGGTGTCAAAACATTCTGTTATTTGAATACTCTGGTATTTGAACATTCTATTACTCGAATACTCTAGTACGAGAACGTTCTATTATTCGAATACTCTGGTGTCCAAACATTCTATTATTCGAATAATTTGGTGCCCAAACATTCTACTATTTGAATATTCTGGTATTTAAACATTCTATTACTCGAATACTTCAGTACCAGAACTATTATTCGGATCTTTCATTATATGAACAGCGTTTCATAGTGACGAATGCTTCCGTACATAGAGGATATGTATAATCTACTTACTAAAACGAGTAAAAAGAGTCTTACGAACGCGTATCCTATTTATTCATGGTTCTCTAGTTACAGATGATCGAAGAAAATGTTCGTTATAAAAAGAAAGTTGATTCTTGGAAGCTAGATTTTAAGAATACCTCTTTAAGAGGAATGTAGTATCACAGAGGAATGTGGACAATGGTGAACAAGTTTTATTTATCGTTAAGTGTAAGCCTTCAAGGGTCAATTAAAACGTTTCACTCGATATGATCCTCAATTTCTCAGCTCCGCACAGTAAATTGTTGTTTTCCATTGAATAGACGATAGATTTTAAACCGATCTGATATAAAAATGTTGAAGAACCAAAGTGACACTTTCAACATTCTTTTTAATCATTCGTAACTCGAAAACCAAGATATACAGGATATACTTTCGTAGAATATTTTTTATTTGTCTTAGTGTAAACATGTAAATTCACAGCTCGAAGTACGTATTTTTGAATCGCTCTGTATAATGTTTACGTACAATACAAGATGAACAGAAAGTCATAGTACCGGCCAAGGAATAATTTTACGTAAATGAATGAAAAACAAATATGGTATACAGTTTTTTTCATTCGAGGCTTCGTTTTCGAGAAAATCGAATTTGTTACTTTCATTTTATTGTAGTTTATTACTTTACAAGTACCGATGGGAATATCCTCCCTGTTGCTACATACATAATTGTGCTCGTCGAAACGAGTAACGTATCAACATACTCCAGATTAGAATATGTCACCAGAACTTGATAATTTGTAACAAATGAAACGAAACGAACTCTTACGCAACATTATAAACTATCATTTCTGTCAGACATCGAACTGTCTGAGTATTTCCTTCAGTATCCTGTCATTATCAATGATTATAAACACCAGCATGGACAAAGACAACCGGTAATAGAACACACCATAAATATTCTATAGTAATCGTATCGCGTGTTCGAGCAAACTTCAAATTCGGTTTTCTCGAAAAGGAAGCCTCGGATGAAAAAATTGTACAATACATTTTTTTCTTGTTCGTTTACCTAAATTTAGTCCCTGGTCGAGCGTACCACGATTTTTCACCCACCCTGTATACGTGTATACAGGTTCCTGTGCTCGTCCAAACGAATCTCGAGCGTAGCAATGGTGGTACGAAGCCAATAGTACACAGTACAGTGACAACCAAACACGAACGTGTAGTTTTAACTATTGGAGAAAAATACGAAATAAATAAAGAGCTCGAACACGATGAACGTGCAACAAAATAGTCGAAAATACACGATATCGAGAAATCTACTGACGCGGATATTAAAAAAAGAAAAACACGATATTGAAAACTATAGGGCAGCGTGTAATAATAACGAGGATGTGCTTCTTCGTGTTAAAGCATTCGAGGCATTTAAAAAAGAACATCGGTGGTTCGAAGCACAAGAAGAATATAAGTCTACGTTACTCGTGTTGAAAAACATATATAGCGTAACAACCAAAACGATAGTGAATACTATGATTTCGAAACGAACGGTCAATTTTGTTGATTTCTATTCGAATAAACGAAGTACAATGGAGAGCGATTGTTCTATTATCCAAATACTCCTTTATCCGGGCACTTTTGTCTTCCAATTAATACGTACACGAGAACCTCTACTGCATTTGCAAATTGGGTCAAGAATACTCGAGCGACGAGTATACCTCGTAAGTAACTAATATTCCACAAGCAAGTGTAGAACCTACATGGTTCGAGAGAACTTGAGATTCCCGAAATGTTTTAGTTCTTGCATCGACTCCTACTGCCTTTCCGTTACGTTGATCGTTAGATTGCTCCTAAAATTGAAAGGAGATTGTAACGTGTAATACGAATTGTAACACAAATAAACGTACTTGCAGATTGCACAGGTGACCCGTGAAATACGTACTTTGCGCGTGAGTTGTAACGTAAATTAATAATATCGTATATCGATATAAATTGACAAACATTGTATATTTATACCGTACGGAACTGTGTTAATTTTTCTCTAGTCGTTGGATGGTGACAGTGAGCTTTTAGGAAAGCACGAGGGAAAAATAATAAAGACGATCGGAACGAGCGAATGTTTGTGTCATTTCTAATAACGTAAATAGAAATATCTTGGCAAGGATCCACCTTTAGAGGGTTAAAAGACAGCTGCTACGACAACTACGCACGATTCGTACCAAATCGTCTCGCGTCTCATCCTTTTCTTCGAATACCGAGCGACGAGAATACCTCATAGGTAACTAATATTCTGCGAGCCTGTGTAGAACCTGCTTGCTTCGAGAAAACTTTCAATAGTCGAAATGATTCCCTTCTTGCACAGAATGCAGTTTCCTTCTTCCCTCTTCCTTATCGTTGCGTTCGTCCAGGGTTGAATGTTCCTCTGAAAACAACTGCTGCAACACTACGCGCTATTCGTACCAGATCGCTTCGAATACTCGAAGAAAGTCGAAAATACTCAACGAATGTACTCTTAGGTAACTAATATTCTAGAAACCTGTACAAGACTCACCAAGTTCGAGAAAACTCAAATATTCGAAATATTTCACCAACTGCATCGAGAACGATTACTTCCTTTCCGTTGCTTCGTCAACTTTCAGAGTCAAAAGGAAACATCACATCGTAGAATTTGTACCGCTTTGTCCATCTTCTTCTAAAAACATCTACTGCAACGCTACAGAACACCACTACGTACAATTCCAACCAAATCGCTTCGAATACTCGAAGAAAGTCGAAAATACTCAACGAATGTACTCTTAGGTAACTAATATTCTAGAAGCCTGTACAAGACTCACCAAGTTCGAGAAAACTCAAATATTCGAAATATTTCACCAACTGCATCGAGAACGATTACTTCCTTCCCGTTGCTTCGTCATATTTCCAAAGGAAACATCACACTTTCCATCTTCTTATCACTGTTCCTTAAAACACATGTGCTACAACCACCCACGATTCGTACCTATCGTCCGGATTTCCCCACACATCCTTCTCTTTTATCTATTCCCTTCGTCAATTTATCCGTTAACCGAGAGAGCTCTGCTAAGGGTGGCGAGAGAGTATACATCCGACTACCCGATCGGACACGGTTCGCTCGATGGAAAAAATCGGGCCCCCGGGGCACTGTTTTTTACGAGAACGATTTAATCGAGTGGTCCGCGCACATGTGCACGTAGGATCACCGACGCGACTCGGTCTCTTCGAAAGAAATCTCAAACGGGATAGGTATTCAAGACTTGGCCCTTTCGAGCGCAATGGATCGCCTCGAGTGACTTCTTCCGTTCTCACGGGCCGCGATTGTCCGCGGCGTTAACGGCGGCTCTTTACTATCGCGTTAAAGATAAGCGCTTATTACCGCCCGCTGTGAGCAGCTATTTACAGACAACTGTAGGCGGCGATGTTAAGTTCTTTCAGCGACGATTAGCCGGCCGGTATGCGAGTGCATTTTTCTCGAATACCATCTTTGTGCCCAGGCACGAGAGGAATTAAGCGCCTCTCTCTCTGTGTCTCTTCGTCTCGAGAGTAGATTTTAGTTGTCGAGGACCGGGGTTAGAGACGCATCTGGTATTTGGTGTGTGTGTATATATATATATTTAGTTGCTTATGCATCGTAGATATGAACATTGCCTCGGTGTTGAGGCAAGAACGAGACAAGATGCTCACAAGGGACGTCACTTGAGTGTAAATTAACTAAATCGATACGTGGTATAGTTCTTAGAGAAATATTCGATACGTATCTTCTTTTATCCGTTATTATCCATATCCAAGGGGTGAAATCAACCCTCGAAGCTGGGGCAAGAAAAATACATTTCCCTCGATATTTCGAAAATGACGAGACTTGGAAAAAAGTTGCTTAGAACGATTTATAAAGATGCGAAAAAATGAATTGCACGATTAAAAGGATGGAAAGTGAAAGTTTTTTAGTGGATCGTTTAAATACATTTGTATTTTGCAAAACTGTTTGGGAACTTGAATTTATTGTTCGAAAGTGTGTAATTTTTGTTCAGGTAACTTTTTTCTAGGTCTCGTCGTTGTTTTTTCTTCCCAAATTTGAGGGCTCCTTGATATAGATAATGGCAAATAAAAAAAATACCTGTCGAATATTTTTCCAAGATTTATATTATATGTAAGTTCGAGCAGAATTGATGACAAATTATCGATGCAACGGAGCGTCGATTATTCAAACGTTGATAATCCGAATGACCTGTTATGTGAATACAGAACGTTGTACATATTTCAGCTACGCGTTTAACAATGTTTGTTGTTACGGAACACGTATCCTAGCTGCTTCAAAGGCCCGAGTTTAGTATCCTGACGGAATTTAATGTGTTCGTACGTATAGATTTTACTCGTACGATGAGCGTTAAAAGAAAAATATTGCTTTTGAAATTAGAGCGTACAGAAGCTGGACATTGTATACCTGATTTCGAAGTCTGGATGAACATGGATAAACATAATCTAGATTTTGAAATTACGAGCGAGGATGATATTATTTCATTTCTGCTCGAAACAAGTGATAACACAAATGTCAGTATAAATGAAGATACGACGGGATGTAGACTCAGTCCAACACACAGCGAAACTGAAAATGCATTGAATATTGCACTGGAATGGGCGAAACATCGAAACGAAATAATTGCTGTACAAATGTTTAAATTGAAGAGAATTCGTACTCTAGCGGTATCTAAGAACGTTTAATTTATCAATTAAACGATATTGCATTTTCCTTATTATTAGACATATATTCGTTTATGGATAAACCACTCGGGCTGAAAAATTGCTTGATTTCTGATCGATTTTTGACACAATTAAGAATTTGATTTTTCCAAATCGATTATCCGCAAAATCGATCATCGAAACGAATTTGTCTCTTAATTGAGTTGGACAATCGATGCTCTATTGTATTTTAAAATTAAACTCGAAAGAATAGACAGTTCTGGAACCATGGACGAATGGTGGTTATATTTTCTGGATTCCATCGAAGTATTTGTAACAATTATATTCAATCGCAGAAATAATAACAACGATAAGAGTACTCACGATTAGACGACAAAAATTGGCTTTTATCTCGCGCGTTTGCGTTAACACTCTTCCTTTATCGAATTAACTTTTACTCGAAGCTGTGAATTGCATCTGCAAAGTAAATCTCTGTTGAAATATTATATTCGATGCTCGTCGAACCGGGATGATTCAGGGCTGGTTGTGCCAATCGAATTCTCGACTCGTGCTTTATAAATTTTATAAATTATAATCGAAACTACCAGAGGAGAGTCACTTCTGTTTTAACGTTCAGTTGCGTTCTATTAATCTCATTTCGAAGCTCCGTTGAAACTCGAGGCGTTAAAACGTCCCTGTCCGGAATACTTACGCGACAACGACCGAGTTGATAAATATTAAACCGGGCCAAATTCGAATACGTTCGAATTCTAACCCTGAATCTGAAATTCCTGCTCAAACACGAATCGAAACGTTCTTTCGAGAAAATGTCACGTACGTCGTAAACACGAACTCTGGGACGAAACAACATGGCGATGCAGAAAATGCAGTGTCGCGATGTGTGTTTATTAATATTAATTGTTTCGTGTTCGGTTAGAGGTTCTCGGGGTTGTATAATAATTGGTAAAATAAGAAAATTAATAATTTTGATGTTATTAACTTGTGGTATATCTAAAAGGGCCCAAATACCTTTTTCTTGCTGGTTACCTGCTGCAATAATTGCCCCTACCCCTATTTCTTCTTTCGTTCATTCTTCAACTTTAGTAACAGCAGGAATTTATTTATTTATTCGATATAATGAGATAATTATGAATAAATCTGTATTTAATAATAATTTCTAGATCGAGTATCCCTTCGCTTGTCAAAACGCTTCGAAACATACGCTGCCAATGATTTTAATGCCTAACTATCAATGATTTTTTACATTGACATTATTTCACAAGAAGGAACGTATATCACTCTGTTCTGATAATTCGACACGAGTAAATTCAATGTCGAACGATAGAATTGGACCGATGTATTAATTTCCTCGTATAGGAAATTTGAAACGAAATTCAACCGGTTGCGAGTATTCAGACGAAATACGAATTGTCTTAGAACGATAAACGTTTTCCGATCTCGTTCCATTGCGCGTACTCGAGATTGATCTCGAGCGAATATAAAACTAAATCAGCGAAGTTCAAACGGAATTAACTTGAAAGTGAACGTTCGAAACGAACGACGATCGAAAAATACCTGTTCCGGATCGTTGTAAAACCCTAAACGTGTATCCGTGTGAAACTCGTGAACTTCGATCCCGGTTTACACGAAATCCGTGGCCAAGGTTTCCCTCCGTATTCGTCAACCAAAGAGATATCGACGTCCACCGTCTCCGACTAACAATTCCGTCTCATAAAGTCTCCCATAAACCAAAGACGTCACCTCGGTTGCGTTCCAAGGGTTATCCGAGGCGATTCCTCACGGTTGTATCGTTTCGTGGCACAATACCCTCGAATAGTAAATCACAAATCGTCAACAGGGTGGTAGGGCCGGTTCTACCCGCAAGAAAGCGAGGAACGCCGATTATTTATAGCCGGGAGCTGGCCGCGTTCGATGGAAAATCCCGTAGGGAAGTTACGGGCCCGAGTGCATGAAGAAAAGCGTACCAGACAAGGAGCGAAAAGCTTGATCCGAGGCGACGGGACCTCTGGTGACGGCGCCCAGGGTGAAAGCAGCTTCGAGTTTAAAGGCTGAGCCTTCGGGATCTGGATGTCACCCCGCGCGAAAACGTACAAGAGAGGATTAGAGGGAGAGAGACGCGCCGGCCCGAAGAGGACAGCCGGCGCGAAACAACCGGCCAGTGAACCCTTTCTTATCCTCGCGGAACGAAGGCATCAAAGGAATCTCGGCTGTTTTGCGAAACGCACTTAACTTTCCACCCGCAACGAGACACGTCGCGACGTTCCGTTGCTTCTTTTCTTCCGGTTCTCTCATATTTTCCCCCGCCTGGTTCCATCCACGGTCCGTCTCGCCATGGTCGTTGATCTTTCCACGGCCCCCGTAACGGGATCACCTTTTTACGCGAGGATTTACGCACGTTTCGGCAGTTGGCTTACCGATCGGATGGATTCCTCTTTTCCTTGGTCCGTTGGAGGATCACCTCCAACTCGTTGGGTGTTTTTTAACGGGAGTGTCACCGCGGCGGTGATTGCAAATCGCATCGTACACGACACGATAGAATCGATTACGCAGAGTGTGTCCACTTACCTGAAACAGAAATCAACGACAAGGATCAGTATCGACGAATTACAGAATGCTCGAATTACAGTGACGAGCGTCACCGAACCCGCTTCGTACAGTTTTCCGAATGTATTAATGATATTTCGTAACTGTAATATTGTAATTTATTTATTTATGCATTTATGCATTTATGTATTTATTTATGTATTTATGTATTTATGTATTTATGTATTTCTGTACTCGTGTATTCGTTCATTTATATACTTGTGTATTTATTTATGCATTGATTTATTTATTTATTTATTTATTTGTCTACTCGTTTGTCTGCGTGATAAACACTTAGAGTGCGAGGAAAAGCGAGAAGATTAGTCGCGAGAATGCATAACGTGATACAATTGAAAACTTGAATCTATCAGGAGTGGAGAAGGAAATATATTTACAGTACTTACTAACATATTTTGGAATAGTGTTCGAACAATCGTAACGCGACACGAGCTTCCTTTAACGTATTCGATTTATATGTAAACATACTGAACATTCAGAAATGTTAAGACACAATCTGTTGCTTCAACACCAATTCTACAAATTGTTAAGATCGTAATAGAGAATAAAAGAACAGAAGTAATAGAGACAGGTGAATAATATACGAAAAGTTTATTAAGGTCACAAAATGATATCTTTTTACGGCGTAGTTATCATAGATACACATTCTACTTGATTTTGCATCCACCTTTTACTTTTAATACTCCGTTCATTCCTCGATGCGTACTCTGTACCGATTTTTGAAGCAGTAAGTCAGATCGATTCTATTCCATACTTCCTGGACCGATCCAAAGATTAACGGTTCGTACCGGGATCGTATGGTATTGCCGGTGCAATTTTCCCTTCAAACGAACCCACAAATTTTCGATGGGGTTTTAATCCCGACTCTGCGCGGGTCAATCTAACAATATGAAATTTTCACTTTTTATTTCATCCTGCTGGGATATCGCTCCAACCACGGAACAGGGCATATTCTCCACCATTTTCGATAGACGAGATTCCAGGATCGATTTATAAATCTATTAACGATCATTTCGTGCATTGCACCCCTTGCATTAAATACACGTTTCTTTAATGTGGCACAGTTTAAGGCTTTCGTCCGATGATCATTTTTGTCTCATCGAACCATACTACATCTCCACTGATCGAGACTTCGATTTTTATATTTCTTTACAAATGCTCGACGAAAATATCACATTCTTCGTAGGAAGCACAAGTCTTCGTTTCTTTTCATTGGATATGATCGACTCATTATTGTACATTTATTATCTACCTTTCTCTACTATTGTTTAATTTGTGGCTATAACGATGCACTCGAAATTTCACCAGTTTGAGTGCATTTCTCTAAACGGTGTTGGCACATCGACGCGATATTTTTTTTTTTCGTTTTCTGAACAAGGACAGACTTTCGTTAGAATCTTGCGCAATTTATCTTATAGAAAAATCAGAATTTAATTCGACTGTAAAAATATATTTTTCCTGGACAAATTTTGATCCAATTCGTATGATCCAATACGTATTATTCGTAATTTGCATTATTCCAATTGAACTTACCACTGTCCGTACAATATATGTACGAAGAGCTGATATATCGAATATACGATAAAATAAAATCGATCCAATGAATCCACAGAACCTTCAACCTTTAACCATAATATTAATAACTCTTGATTTTTGTTCCGATCTCGTAGAAAAGTATTTTATTATTGCGCATTGTAAATATTTAGCAGCTCAAATCGCGCGTAAAACTTGTACTGTGTTCGAAGTTCGACATTCGTTAACACTATTGATGTATAGTAAATATATATTGCTTCGATCTATCTACGATCGCCTGTTTTACACTTTTATTATAACTATCTATTATTCGTCCATTATTTTAAAAACAAAGTAAAAAATAAAGTTCAGATTGACCCGAACATTATCAAAGCAACAAACATGGATATCTCCTACGAAACAACACTAAGTACATTTGATCTTACCTGGTACATGCTTCGAGTAATACTGACCAAAGTCGGTAAAATTCATGCGAGTCGAATATTTTGCACACAAGTTATTTAACGTCAAAGTTTGATTTCGGGTCAAATTGAACCGGACAATGTAGAAAAGTTAAACAACCGTTTTCGAATTCGATAAAAGTACGCATCTAAAAGTACGATGTCTTCCCGGTGGATTCAATAGAGCTCTGTTTCGAAACATTTAATCGAAAGTTCTTAAAATGTAAAGGAGACGCGAAAAGAAAATATCGAAGATATTCTTCGCAAGATTGCAATGTCTTTTTTTTTTCTTTTTTTTTTTTTAGTAGACGCGGATAAAACAAAAGCTCGGGTACAGCAGTCGTTTCTTGAGGAGAAAATCTTCTCACGAATCCGGAGACCTCTTTCGATAAGAAGATTTTACCGAGTATATTGTCTCCAAACATCCGGTTGGAAACAGAACCCTTTCCTCGAGTTGTTGACAACCGAACTGGTTGTCCTCAGATCGTCTACAGCCCTGTTTTGTCATTTAATCCGCGACCGTTTTCGTTCCGTGTATCGATTCGAGGTTGTGCCAGGTTTACGTACGATTTCAAAGCAAACAATCGATGTTTGTCCATACGAGAATGAACGATTTAATACAGGCTCGAAACTACCTGCTACGTTTCTCATCGCTCGCGCGAAACGATGTGGTTCTGTTACAGAAAATTAATCATCGTGTCGTTCGATTATTAAATAGGATTGCAGATATTATAAATTGATTAATTTTGTAACGATTATATTGCAATTGAATGGATCGGATAGTTCTTCTATTAAAAATTGACCGAATTAAAAGTATTAAATACCGATCTATTTTATAACGATTGTACTGCGATTGAACAATCGTGAGAATTGTTATATTACAAATCGGTTAAATTAAAGGTACAGCTATTGATTTATTTCACAACGATTGTATTATAATTGAACGCACGGAAAATATTATATTATAAATTGATTGAATTATTGTTCCAGAGAATCGATGATTATCCAATTACCATTCGTGGATTTAGCAACGATCGCGTCGATTATATGTAAATTGAAGTCTTCGAGGAATCTCGATAATTCTTCGGTTCAATTCCAATGACTAATTTTATTTCACGATAAAATATCAAATTTGTACATATCGCTCGGTTAATCTCTTCAGCTTCGACACCTACGATTGCAATCATTATCAGTGTGCTACGTTAAGATCGAGACGAGACTTATCATTATCGAGATCTTTGATGTACCTAATCTTTGCGATGGAAAACTCGTGAACCATTTCGTCGAGAGAACTGGTTATCTGGATTTAACACCGAGTCTAGATTATCAAGGCACGCGATCGGAAATTCTTGTAGTTTAGATACGGAACCAGTTTTGGCCCAATAATCGAACAAATACTTTGCTAACAATTTATTGATCTAAGTTTTCCCTGTGGCAGTTCAGATACCCGTTCGCTGTAATACAATTGCTGTACGCAACAATGCTGTGAAATCTAAATCTGGCAGGCATCAACGCGTTTACAGTAAATCGATACCATTTCAGTAAACCAGTAAGATGTTTGACAGTATATTTAGATGGTTGAACACCGAAACAATTTAACCGAGTCGTTCAGACTCGGTTACTATTGCAGTGCATACAGGTTAGGTTTTAGAGCAATTGAAGTTAAATTTAGGAACAGGGATTCAGCCGCGTCTCGCCTCGAATGTTTATCTCTTATAACTCGACAAACTTTGCGCAATAGGGACGTTAAATAAATTGTACTGGACTCTTCTAAGGTAGCAATACTAACTTCTATTCAATTAGGTAGGAGTTGGTAAATATTTTATAAAAATGAACTGTATAACTTCTAAAGATAAGGTACTCTAAAGACGAAAATAAAGACGTTAAATAAATTGTACTGGACTCTTCTAAGGTAGCAATACTAACTTCTATTCAATTAGGTAGGAGTTGGTAAATATTTTATAAAAATAAACTATATAGCTTCTAAAGATAAGGTACTCTAAAGTACCTTTAACTTCGTCGGAGATAACGATATATCATAGGTTGTTCAATAAGTTTTATCCAACGACAAACTTATTGTTAGTACTGTCCAACGTAGTACTGTTCAATGTAGTACTGTTCAATGTAGTACTGTTCAATGTAGTACTGTCCAATGTAGTACTGTTCAATGTAGTACTGTTCAATGTAGTACTGTCCAATGTAGTACTGTTCAATGTAGTACTGTTCAATGTAGTACTGTCCAATGTAGTACTGTTCAATGTAGTACTGTTCAATGTAGTACTGTCCAATGTAGTACTGTTCAATGTAGTACTGTTCAATGTAGTACTGTTCAATGTAGTACTGTTCAATGTAGTACCGTTCAATGTAGTACTGTTCAATAAGTTTTATCGAACGACAAAACTTATTGAACAACCTAGTACATACACACATATATATATATATATATATATATATATATATATATATATATATATATATATATATATGTGTGTAGCTTCAGTTTGTAGGTTTTTTTTAAATAAATAATTACGTCAATGTTGCCACAAGATCGACAAATCCACGAGTCAACATTAATTTGAATTGGTCTTTCTCTCGAATAAAATAATTCGTCCCTAAAGGTGTTAAGAAGTACTTGGGTAATCGATCACAGGCAGTTTGTACTAGTTTTTCCTGAGGTATGAATAAAAATAAAGTACAATACAAACTATTCGTCAGCTTCAAAGTTTCTGCAAACACTCAACAACTAGATCCATTTTTCATCAATTATTAGACAGGCTTGGGAAATGTGAGGTATAATTCTAGCAAAAAATGTGATTCGACATCGCTAGAAATCTTAACTAGACACAAAATCGAATGAAACGTGAAATTATTGCCTAAAAACCGTAAAATACAATTCAGTACAATTCAAAATACAATTCTATTTACTTAATGTAAATAGATTGTTCGAATCAAAGTAAAGCAAGAAAATTAGTTCACCGTCGAAATACTAAAACTTTTCATCTCGAAATTTTTTAATTTCTCTGGATTAACAATTGCAAAATCCGTCCGAATGCAATATCATACGTTGGTACATATCACGGTTCTTATCTTAGAAAAACAATGATACGCACCCGGTTATATTTCATATTATTCTACTAAATCTATCAAAATGTGATATTTCCTAGGAAAATAAGTCGAAATGTTACAACGAACTTTTTCATCTCAGACTTCTTCGTCTGAGAAAATTGAGTGGAGAAGTTGTAGGTTGTATGCACACTCGGCGTAGTGGCCATAGCGGTTCTCCGCGTGGATCGTTAAATCATTGCATGCACCGTACTTATTTATTTATTATTATTACACGGCTTTATTTAGCATACGTAGAAGTACATATGTACGTACATGAATATATAGGGTGTGTCCTGTAACGCATGGAGCCTATTTCAGCGGTGGTTCGGGACACGAAACCAATGAAAAAGGTTCGTATAAACATGTACATATATACCCCTATCGTCCTCGAGTTATAGTTATTTTTGCACATAAAAATAATATATAACTAGAACGTTGTATTTTAGAGGCGAGGTGCAACTGAAAATATATTATAAAACGTAACCACAATTTGCGCTATTAAAATATGGAAAGTGTTCCCTTGGATATTCAAAGAGCTCCGTTTTGTATAAATCGAATTAATATCGTAAACTCTATATTGTTTGCATTCAATTATAGATTATATTTAATTCGATACGCTTTGCCCGCGTGTGCTCTCAGTTCGCTGGTTCTTGAAACTCGGCTATAAAATATGGATCGTTCTTTTCTTAAACCTTGTGCTCTCAATTTCTAAATAATTCACAAAGATCCGTTTTCAACGTCAATTAACACATACTCAACACTCGTAGGACGAACGTGGTATGTCGTGGTCACTCGAGATTTTACGTTAGTCGTCTTTCAGACATTCCAAGAGCAATGGAAGTATTTTAAGAGTCTTCGTACGTTTAAAATTACCAACCAACAGCTACATAAACGTGAAAAATGTTATATTTGTTGAAAAAACGATAACAAATATACTTCTGCGTGTAAAAAGTGCCAACGACACATTTTCAACAATCATTATATTCGCAGAAATACAATTTTGTGTAGAAATTGTGCGGAAAATTACCAAACATTATACATTTTCTAAACATGCTGGTTTCTCTTTTCTCTATAATAAACCTATTTCTTCGTAATTTGTAAATTTTCTACAACAAACGTGTATTTGTCTCTATAATAAACCTATTCGTAAAATGCAAGGAGAGAATTAGAATTTGAAATCTGTTTGTGAGTGATTTTAGGGTGGGTCAGAAATGATTGATTGTAACAATTTTGTGTAGAAATTGTGCGGAGAATTACCAAACATTATACATTTTCTAAACATGCTGGTTTCTCTTTTCTCTATAATAAACCTATTTCTTCGTAATTTGTAAATTTTCTACAACAAACGTGTATTTGTCTCTATGATAAACCTATTCGTAAAATGGAAGGAGAGAATTACACTTCGAAATCTGTTTGTTCGCGATTTCGGCGTGGGTCATTTCCGACCCACGCCAAGATCCCAAAATCCGTTCACCGTGGGTCAATATCACCAAAGTTCCTTTCGATGCGTACCGAACGACACGATCTCGTGATCGATCATTTCGTGGAGTGTTTGACACGCGACGTATCCGCAGGACCAAGTTGTAAACTCTATCGCGCAGTCGCGTAACGCCGCGTCTTTTTGCGTAAAACGATCGAGTCGAAAGCAACGAGACAGAACAATGGACGTAACACGAGCTACAGCGAGAGCCGCGGCCGACGATCGACTTTACGGAAACGGTTGGACAGCGGCCACGTTTCAGGGACGACAACGCTGGAAACACGGAAATAATCGGACGCGTAAGCCTATTATCGGCGCAGACTGGAGTCAACAATAATTAGAGGGAAGCAGAGTTTCGCGGGACTGCTTGTTCGACGAGCAACAGCGGTAGCAGCGCGGACTTAAAATCGAATGCAAACAAAGGTGTACGCGGGGGCCATGCTTGTATACACTGGTCTCTAGTCGTGCGTATGTTGGGAGTTCACGTGCTGCTACCTAATCCATCCTCTTCTCTATTTGTTTCCCTTCTATTTTCGATGCACCCTCGGGAACGCGAGCCCACCGCGTCTGTTCCATTGCACCCACGCTGGATTCCACTTTTCGACTCTTTCCTTCTGTTTTCCCCCGTTCGTTCATCCGCGGGCTAATTAATATTTGCCAAGGTGGAATCTTGTCGCGGTTCGATGACGAGTGAAAATGTTAATTGGTTCGACTCTGCAATGGGAAAATTGTCGGAATAGCGGACCTCACGAAGAATAGACAGAACGTGGTGAGTGCAGATCGGGTTTTTTTTAGAAAACGTCAAGTCTGCTACACGAGAAGGCAAACTATCGATGTCGCATCGATAGTTTTTGTTTCTATCGAATTGGATGCGGAGACTGGCGAGTGGACAGTCTCTGGACGAGGGATAGTTGCGATTGGTCCTCAAATATTCAAGATACATTAATACATTGAGCACTGCATGCTTTCTAGGGCACATAGTCCTGCGAGTTTTCCCATATTGTTCGAAACAATAAATGCGCGAATACTTTGAGTTACACTTACACGTTAATACTTAACATGTTACGATGTTATTGAATTTTTTATTGAAAAGTTACAATGCTAACGCATTGATGACGGTATGCTGTGATAAGCTTATAGTCTGAATGTTTGCTTATCTTTTCAATTATTTAAGAAACGATTGAGAAGATTCGAAGGTAACGTTTTTCAATGCGATGAGCTTGAAAACAGTTTCCTCGATGGAGAAACACTAAGCAAAATTTACAATTATGCATATCCAATTTTCGATACCTTTGTTTTTTGGTGCTAACAATTTGTTCTGAACAGACAATTTTCCTGCTGAATCGCCATAAGAAATCTTTATACTTTATTTGCTACGTAGCGTTCAACTTTTTATATACATACGAGTGAATCGAACAATGCACAATTTATTATCCAGAACGCTACTTTCTTCCATTACTTGATTGTTTTACAAAGTATCGAATAGTAGAACGAATGTTGATCTGCTCTATCCACTCGCTTCGTGAAAGTATTATATATGTCGATACAAGTAGGCTTTGTCTCTGTAGTACCATTTCGATTTATCAGCATCATAAATTGTCGAAATCATTGGTCAACACGTAATCGTAGTTAACATTTTTTACAAAATACGGCACGAACGTACAGTTTCTCGCCATAAACGGTCGAAAACCGAAAAACGTCAATGGCGACTCCCCCCTTGAATGCGTTAATATCGTCGAAACGATACGATCTTTAAAACGAAATACTCGAGTTCATGAGAATTCGCCGTACGTGTTCGTAAATAAACATTCCAAGATCAGAATTATTTCTACAGTTGACGTTTGGGTACCACGCGCACCAAATATGGTGGACATTGTACGAAAGTAGGACATATCTCGAGTATCGCGCCCAGAATGACAAGCTGGAAATCCCTGGAACCCTGTGCGAAACAAGTCCATCATAGATCGATCGTATCGTTCGAATAAAGTATCCACATCGGCAAACCGCAGCCATGGACGCTTTTCTCGGAAGGAACGCGAGAAACGTGCGAACGTACCACGTTCTGGTTGTTTAAGAACTAACGTACAATCTCCTCTAATCGTAAAAACACTTTACAAACATACGCTTATCGGATTTTTCGAGTCAACCTTAGCCGGTCCTAGTCTAAATACCAGTCCGGTCTCGTTAGAATAGAACAAAACAGACAAGTCCTGCCACTTCGTATCAGCAAACCTTATCGACTCTATGCCGAGTGAGTTTAATAAACATATCATTAAACAAACTGGTAATTCGAGTTATTGTGTAAAGCTACGTCAACGATTATGTCAGAAACGTTGAGACGATAGCACCAATCGAACCGAAAACGACTTTCCGTGGCAATCCTCTTCTCTGAAAACCGCGACAAACTGACCAGAAGATGTTCCATACTTTCCAAAAAGGTTCGATCATTCATCTGATAATTCAACTCTCCAAGAGATGGTCTCCAAACCGCGACAAACTGACCGAAAGATGTTCCATACTTTCCAAGAAAGGTTGATCATCCATCTGATGGTTGAACTCTCCAAGAGATGGTCTCCAAACCGCGACAAACTAACCGAAAGATGTTCCATACTTTCCAAAAAGGGTCTGATGGTTGAACTCTCCAAAAGATGGTACGTTTCGGTTCCAATTGTATCGAAACTGATTACGTTCCATCGAGTTTACCCTAATCGGATCTATCGCGAGTCTCTACGAGATTCATAAGAAGGTGACTCGAGAGAGCGTTTCGTATCCAACAGGTTAAGTTGGATTCCATTGTACCGCGTAAAGATCCCCCTTTCTCGATCTCAATTGCATCACACCTACGTCTTCTCCTTCTCCGGTTGAATTTCCTCCGGAAACAGCGAATTCTGCGTTCCTGGAGACGCTCTGGTACACACCCGACATCCACGGGAATACCTACTTTGTTCAGATTATTGAGTAAAGCGGATCTATGCGCGTTTACGTGGCGCAATGGGGCAGACAGCCGTTGAACGGGCCGTTATCGATAAGCGGCCAGATTCGATCCTATCGGGAGACGGCTATCACGTGCAACAACGTTCACGCCTCCTTTGATGCGCGAACCTTCGCACGTCCAGCACTTTCTGTGCGCAATGGGACCGTTTGTTCACGGTCTGGCCTCGATTTCTCGAATACTCCGCGATACCGGGTCCATCCTTGGTCCACGCCCGGCTCCATTCAGGAAAGAGATTAGTGTAAGAAACTGATCAAACGTCAGACTCCTTCCCTTATGTTCGATCTTCGAATTATTTTTATTATTATTATTGCTTTACTTACGAGTTAGTAAGCCCTTTTAAAGTTTACAAGAAGAATATTTTGGAAGAAATTGTTAGCACCAAAGAAGAAATATATCGAAAGAAAAAAAGGGGCGATGCACGAAATGTTTTCTATTTTATAATTAACTTTCGTTTAGTACCTTTTGTTTTTAAGCATATCGCACTGAAAAACGTTACTAGAAGTACCTTCAAGTATGCTCGTTGATTTTTAGTAAAATATTTTACGTTTTAATATTTTACTTATCGATCGTTTATTGAATAATTCAAGAAATACGCGAGAATTCAGGCTGTATAGTTATCAAAGCATAATAAAAAGTTGCGGTATAAAATTCAATAATTTCTTAGAGAATGTCTAATATTTTATGTTAAAGACTCGCAATAACATCATTTTCAAAGTATACGTGTATAGAATCCGGATGAAGAAGCATTACACGATACCAAACTTAATTGATAAGTAGATACTTGTGAAATATTTGGAATGATCGATTACACGATCGAGGATCTTGAAAATAAATAGAAAGTCCGCAATGGTTCCACTCGAAAAAACGTTTTCATTAGGTGGTTATCTTTTTGAACCATCGTTTGTACCAGTTCTTCGTTAACTTGAAAATTCTTTACACTGTGATTTTTTATACGAATTCTATCGAGTCGAATTCTTAGACGACGGATTAAAGAATCTTTTGACGTTAAATTAATTGTAACGTTCGCACGAAGAAAATCGTGCAAGAAGAATCAATCGTTTCTCCTTATCAAGCGTCAAAATTGAAACGAAGCTAATTTCGATTTCAGAAACTGGACGACTGCACAAGTTCGATGGATTTGTTTTCGATACGCCCATTGCTGTTCGGGTCGAGTAGCCCGGCGCAATGTTTGCGATCGAAAGTAGAAGGTATTCTATTTCGAGAGAAAATGCAAAATGAAAACCTTTTTATCGACGAACAGACAACCGAAATTGTATCCGTCGAAGTTCGATTCGAAGATTCGTAAGAGAACCGAAGAGACAGACAGTCAACAGTTTGCGATGTAAACTTCGATAACTCGCGTAATTTAATGGACATTGTTCGGACAAAAGCAGCCAATACTTTATCCCGAACGTTATCCGATATTTGCGAGCAAATACAATCCGCCGTTTGCGACAAAATTACATTTGCTCGTATCAAAGGCGAGTTCGGTTTAACCAACGTCACAATTCCGTGACAAACGTTTCGCCGATACAGAAACGCGTTTAATAAAACGGTCGCGATCGAGGTAACCGAGGAAAAGCATTTGCAAGTTTCCAAGAAGAGTGTCCAGAAATCGGCAATGTCCTCCGTTTAAATTAAACATCGTACCGTTCTTCCAGTATCTTTTCGTTAATTCATACCACATAGAAATCCTTTATTCGTGGTTCTTACATACGAAGTTGTAGTTTCTTTATCACTTCTCCAACAAGGCTAACGCTCCCACTAAACTTCGAAACTTACATCGTTCGAATAATCACACGGGGTGTTGTACGTTTATCGGGAGGGCCTGACGCCATCTTTGGTATGCGTGCGCATATTACCGTCACGTGACTGTCGCAGCAGCCATTCTCGCACATGTGCCCCAGCCGCAAGATTCGTCGATCCGTATCCGTTATCATCGGCACTCGAATCGTTCTACATTATCTCGTAACCCTACAGATCGTGCAAGTGTACGTTCGCTGATATCGTTGATGTAAATATTTTCCATCGATCGCGTTACGTTCGTAGAAAATCTACCGACCGAATTCCTAGTGTCGTCCCTCGCGCTGTATTCTCAACAGAGAACACCTAGTTGAAGTTATTGCGTAATTGCCGGTCCAGGAACTCGCGCGGGATCGAGAGCACTACATCGGAGACGGGGACGCGCGTTGCTCTCGATCCTCTAATTACCAGCAATTACCGTCGCCTAATCAATTACCGTAACGCAATCTGCTTGCATAGCTACTGTCCGCTGACCGCTCACGGTAATTGCACTAGCCTTGGCCGTGCGTTTTCGACCCCTTTGTCGCGACACCAAAGAACGCCCCCGATGGTTTACAAATAGACGCGACCGTAATAAAACCAACCCGACAAACATCGTATTCGTTCGTGTTCCACGCTTACACCGCGATCTTCTTTCTCATCTCGCTGGTGGAGTTCCGGAACAAGATCCTACGGGGGTAAAGGAGGGTACATAAGTAATCGGCCTTTATGGGAGGTGGCACGCCAGGTCGCGTCGTACGTCGTACGACCGTCGATTTTACGAGCAGCTTCTCGCCAGCCACGAACGCCGCGAGTATTTTGTTTAAACGGACCGAGCTGCGGTTCGGATAAGTCTGCTGCTGGGTGTTCCAGCAGCGATTCACTTTAACGCATCGTTGAAGGGCGCTGCAGTAACGGTGGAAAAAGAACGAGCAACGGGAAGCCGATAACACCGGACGCTTTTACCGAGTTTACCCAGTGAATTTTTGAGGGGCAAGAAAGTGGCCGGGAAAATTTATTTCTTCGATGCGCAATAACGTTAACGGGAGTGGTTATACGTTAACGATTCAACGAACCGTTTCTGAGGATAAAATTTTACAATTGCAAAATGGCAATGGCAGCTGGAGACTACGCGCGCCAAATGTGGTAGACATTGTACGGAAAAGCTACGAACCCTGGAGAACGTCTAGTCTAGATTAGGGGTAGTCACGGATAGGCTCTCAAGTACCCTAGCAACGAGTATACCTTGTAAGTATACCAATATTCCCCGAACCACCTCTCCGTTCGAGAGAACTTAAGATCAGCGGAATATTGCAATCCTTGTATCGATTCTTAACTCTCTCTCTCTTTCTCTCTCTTTCTCTCTCTCTCTTCTTCCAAGTAGACTTACAATCTCGCAGAACCTGGAGGTACGGACAAATCGCCGCGTGCATTATTTCAAAACGCCGATACCCCTGGCCGATCGAACGGAAATACAGCACCAGGGTTCGCAACATGGTGCCGAAAACTATACTGCAGTTATATAGACATAAATTCAGTCCGAGGCACCGGGGTTCCTTGGGCGGTAAAACAGCGAGTCAACCCCATAAATCCGGTGCACGGCTAACACACGCGCGTACTCGCGCCAGCTCGTCATTATTTCAACGTGTACACGCGTGTTCGTGGACATCGGGTACAGAGAGAGAGAGGCATGAAATGGATCTTGGTCGTTGCACAAGCTCGATAAGCCGCATATCAATCATTACTTTAGCCGTGTAATTGAACGAGAAGAGGGAGCGATCGAGAAAGAGAGGTCTGGGGAGGGAGGAAAAGGAAGACACCGAGCCGGAAAGGAGGACCTAGAAAGTCACGGTAACGAGCTTTTTCTCTGGTCGCGTGGGAGCCATTCGAATGGGCGTACCTATAAATATATACAGGGTGTTTCACCGATATTCGCCACTTGGATACAACGGGTGTCCCAGGACTTGACGATACTACCGGGTTCGCTTATTCCATGAACAGAAATCAAAGATAGCAGGATGTCCCTCGATAAAATTCTCAACTTGGAATCAATGTAACCTTTAATATTTTATTCGAATTTTATCCCGATCGAAGTGGACAGAGATTCTAGGCACGTTGAACAACAACGACAAAAATCCCCCTTGAGATTCGTTCACGGAGGAACGAAGCTAGCGAAGTAGCAGGATATACCTCGATCAAATTATCAACTCGAATCCTTTAATATTCTAATCGAACTTCATCCCGATCGAAGTAAACAGAGATTCTAGGCACGTTGAACAACAACGACAAAAATCCCTCCTTGAGATTCGTTCACGGAGGAACGAGGCTAGCGAAGTAGCCAGGATATTCCTCGATCAAATTATCAACTCGAATCCTTTAATATTCTAATCGAACTTTATCCTGATCATAGTAAACAGAGATTCTAGGCACGTTGAACAACAACGACAAAAATCCCCCTTGAGATTCGTTCACGGATAAGTGAGGCTAGTGTCTTTAGAATTCGCGAGGATTGCTGACATTATGGCAACGAACAGTGTCAAAGTGGTTATTCGTTGTAAATTTCCCGATTCGTGATATAAAAAATCCTATCAATCGTGCGATTGAAATTCACGTGGGTCTACCTCCTCGGTCACAGTTATCGAACGGTATCGATCCTCGATCGTGATTCTGCGCGAGCGAGTTCCTCGTGTTTCGTTTAAAATAAAACTTCCCTGAAAGCTAGCCTCGTTACCTCGCTAAGGGATTTTTCTTTCGACCGACGTGATAAGGCTACCTCGATGAAGCTACTTTCGGAGCACCTCGTATAAGCGCACGAGTACACCTATCGTTCGCGGTTTACAGAGCACAATATGCTGGACTGAGAGGCCGGGCAAACGGGCTCGCAACTTATAAGTATAAAGCAATTACCGTGGTATTGTGCTCGTTCGACTCAGGATCCTGTGGCGTCGGCTCTGATCGATAGAGACCGGGCTATTAATTATCCGAGATTGGTTCTCGAGCCAATGCACGTCGGGGCTAAGTGACTCCCTGGCACCGAGCAAACGCCATTGTTTTATCGGTCGGCCTTACGGAAAAAAGGATCGCGGATGGACTGGGAACAAGCACGAATAGGGAACTGGCTTTAACCGGGGTTCAAGTCGTGATCCAGTTCGGCCGATTTGATTGTCTTTCTATTACTTCGGATCTATGATAAAAATCTTCCCGCTCCGCTCGATCTAACGACCATCCAGGTCGTTTCACTTCCGTTCGGAGCGGACTTATCAGGCTGGAACCATCGAAGGCGTTTAATTAATAAGAACACGCTGCGGTACAGTGCTTCACACGGGTGATTTGTGAACCCTTTCGCTGGTAGACTTTTTTCTACTTGCAAAACGATCCGAAAGGGTACCGGTGTGCTCGAAATTGTCCCGATATTGCAGCGAGGAACGTCGTTACGGTGCTTCTTGCCTCTTCGAGCTAAGTAACGAGTGGTGGTCTTTGATACGTTCTACAACAAATAGAAGGACAGTGGTCTTGAATACTACAACGAACAGCGGAGCAATCGTGTTGGTCGTTACTCCGGCGAAGAGCAACGTGACACAGCTCTTTGTTCCAGAGAAATCGAGGCGACAGCATTCCTCGATATTCTAATGAAAAGCGACGTGACAGAGCTCTCTGATTCTACGGAGCAGGGACAACCAGTTCTGCAAAAACTATTCACCACGTATCAGGGAGAGTTTCACGGTACTCGTTCAACTACACCGGCTCAAGTACAAAAGTTATAACGCGATACGTGAAGTGTTGACATAAAATTAATGCTCCGGTAACAGGTTTCGAACACTTATCGTGAGAAATCTACGAGCTTCGATACGCGATAAACTATTGGAAAATCATTGCGAAATCCGTCCGTGTAGACCCTGTGCGCGCGAACGAAGTACTTTTTTTTGTTACTACGTATTATAGACAATTAACACATTAACGACCGCAGGCTCCCAGGAGCATATGAACCTGGGAGCTGCACATTATTCGAAATAATAAATCCTCGAATACTTTATAAACCATACTATTATAAGTCTTTAATATAAAATATTATACATTTTGTAAAAATTTAATAAAATTTTTTATCGAAACGTTATAATGTTAAAACATTAATGACAGTGTGCTCCGCAGAATATAGCCTAAATCTCCACGTATTTTTTGAATTATTTCATTATTTGATTATCAATAAGATTGAAAAGAATGTATAATCTTTAAAAAGTAAAATATTCGATTAAAAATCAACGAGCATATTTGAAGCTACTTCGAGTAACGTTCTTTAGCGCGATATGCTTCTACTAAACAAAATTTACAAATAATAGGTTGTTCGATCAATTTTGTCGTTCGATAAAACGTACTGAACAGTACTGTTCAATCTGGTACTGTTGTAGTATCTGGTATGTAGTATTCAATAAGTTTTGTCGTTCGATAAAACTTATTGAACAGTACTGTTCCATCTAGTACTGTTCAATGTAGTACTCAATAAGTTTTGTCGTTCGATAAAACTGTTCCTTGTAGTACTGTTCAATGTAGTACCCAATAAGTTTTGTCGTTCGATAAAACTGTTCCTTGTAGTACTGTTCAATGTAGTACTCAATAAGTTTTGTCGTTCGATAAAACTGTTCCTTGTAGTACTGTTCAATATAGTACTGTTCAATATAGTACTGTCCAATGTAGTACTGTTCAATGTAGTACTGTCCAATGTAGTACTGTGCAATGTAGTACTGTTCAATGTAGTACTGTTCAATGTAGTACTCAATCAGTTTCGTCGTTCGATAAAACTTATCGAACAGTACTGTTCAATGTGGTACTGTTCAATGTAGTACTAAATAAGTTTCGTCGTTCGATAAAACTTATCGAACAGTACTGTTCAATGTGGTACTATTCAATGTAGTACTCGATAAGTTTTCTCGAACGACAAAACTTATCGAACAATCCAGTACATCGCACATATTCGCAAACATACTTGTCATTCCACATCCATTGCTTTCTTTACCGTTTATTTAACAATAGTTAAGATTTCTTGCAAGACACAAGGTATCCAAGACACGAGCGTCTCTCCGTCACCAACAATCGAGAACCGAAATACGCGAATTGGCATCTCCCAATGTCGTTAACTCGAGTTAATTTCAATCTCGGACGTATCGATCGTCGAGATTTTTCGATAAAAATTCAACGAGATTATAAAATCATACCCGGTACGTAGTATCGTTGTAACACAAACGAACAATGCTTGCCGACTTAAACGAAAACTACGCATCCGAATGGACTCGGTAGCGGGTAAACTGCAACAGACAAGCCTCTCCACTCTAATCCACTTCAGCTACCGCTACCTCGTGCTTCTTCGCAACCATTATTCCCAAAAATTCTCCTCAACCTGGCACGTGTTTACCGACCGACCGAGCCCCGGGGCTGGTGCGCCAAATCCACAAGCAACGCTCGTTCCGGCGCAATTATTAAAGCCCTCGATACACCGGGGTGCTTTAGAGGGCACCCCAATTTCGGGCGTAGCTCCGATCAGAATTTACGGCACATTGGCGGCCGCTGAACCGTTCGTCCCGTTGCCTTTTCAATCTTTCGTAATGAAGAGGCCCGACGATAATAAAAAAATCAAGCGAGGACGCGAGATGGCCGAGAGAGGAAGGAGAAGGAGGAGGAGGAGTAGGAGTAGGAGGAATAGGGTTGGGTGGCACCGGAACCAACCGGGTAGAGGCACTTTTGCGTAGCGTTATACCGACGTTATAACGACGTTACACCGAGTAATATCGTTACAGGGGAAAATCGTTATCCGACGTGTAATTGGTAAGGCGAAACGTTTTACGCTGATTATCCGGCCTCCTTCGTCTCTACAATTTATTTTTAATTATTTCCTGCCAACTGCAGCGGATCGACGACCTGTCGCCTGGGCTAACAGACTCGTCCGATGCACGCTCATTTTGTCGCTCAAATACCCGTGCACAATGAGCACGCTGTAATCGCCATTGTTGCCGAGTTCACGGCGAACTGTACGCGGATCGAGGGATCTCGATGCCTCTCTGGTACGCGGGGGGAAGGTTAATCGATGATCTTGTTAACGGCGATCGGTTCCCGGTGCCAAACAGTTTCGAGAGCTCGAGGATACAGTTTCGAAACCGAAATCCATACTTTCGAAACGTTCGGACGAGATACGGTACTCACCGTGAACGTGTTGCAACGTAACCGCGTACACGGTGTCCTGTAATTCGCGGTACGACCGAACACGGGTTAATTTCTCGTTGAAAAATTAATGTACATCGTAAACGGTAACGCGTTACCGGAGACGATCGATTTTGCAAACAAACGAACCGCCCGGCCAATTTCGAACGTTCGTTTCGAGAATAACGCTCACCCTCTCGAGAATTCTCTTCCACGATTTCGAGTCGACTCTCATCGAGGAAATACTTTCTTCTCGGCTTGGACGCGCCGCTCGCGTTTAGGAAACGGAACTGTCCATTTTCGTCGGAATAAATTTTAGTTAAAGTCGGCCAGCTGTATTTGAAATTGTACAAGCTCGAAGAGCCCGGGGTAAAATTTTTATTCAGGAGTCGAGAATCCGGGAAAGTTTCGTTATCCCCCGGTAAAAAGAAGCAGGGCAAGTTTTTCCGAAAATAATTTACTACGAGTGTCAATTGTCAAGACAGTCGGTGAAAATTTATGCGCATTTCTAGGCGTTTCGAATCCGGAAAGTAGCTACGGCCCATATAATATACGGGACCGGAGTGAAACGGACACTCGATTCATTCTAATTTCAATTTCCGCGAAAGTTTCAGCGGGACTGCGGGATTTTCACGGTAAAATGTACATCTTCGAGGGGTAGGAAAAATGCAAGAGACTCTTTCGGCCGTTTCTCGTTTTCTACATTTATGAAGCTCATCGTATCCTGTTGACCCGCTTATCACTGACTGTCCGCCCTAACGAACTGCTTTCAGCTTCAACTCTTTTGCTACCTTTACGTCTTTACATCCTTTCCTACTTCATCCATTCGCATTCATATTTAGAACCTTCTGAAGCCCTGACCTACATACGCGCCTCTTCTCGGGCCCCGTCCGCGTTAACGACATTGTCCGGATAAAAACGAAACAACGGATTGTTCGTCCTTTCGAAGCACTTCAATTGACAAAATACTCGACAGTCTGAATACAGTTAAACATTGTTGGAGTTCCGTTGCTACGAAAATTAGAGGAATTTTCTCCGAGGAATTAAACGGAGACAAAGGAACGCGTTTATTCCTTCATGATTCTGATACAACAGGACTCGTGGACAGGGTTCTTTGAAAAGTTCGCGCCAATTTTTATCAGCTGGCGTTCCAACAGATCTGAACATATCAGAACGATCGAAAACAATTGACACGCGCGAGAATTTGAAAAAGTGACGTTTCAGGCATTTTTGGGAAAAAGTTCGATTAGGGTGCGTTAATTTTCGTAAAATTTGTAATGGTAAAATACGTTTTTGAATACGAGAAGAAACTGTTGAATTTCCAATACCATCTAAAGATGATACAATAAAAATCATCTTTGGTTGCCGTATGCATATGTATATGTATGTATGTGTGTACACATGTATGTATATAATGTCTTTCTAGAATCTTCTGGAAGATTCTATTCTACGAATACGTGATGTTTATTAAACAAAATAAGAGTTACCATGACGATCTCGTGAAGAACGCACGCAAATGATATACTTTCCGGTATATCTTCGTGATATTAATAACGTTTGATTTATTTATTAAATAGAGATACAGAGCCATTGTTTAATCGCACTCATAACCCAAAATTCCAATAGAAACAAAGTTCGTTATTCGTTAAGTTCGTTGTGTTTACGGTGAAGATGCCATGGCTGAAAGAACTGTGCGAAAGTGGCTCGTTGGATTTATAGTAAAACTGGTGATTTCAATCTTGATGATCTAGAACGCTCGGGTATACCACTGACGAATAGTCAACGCTACACGACACGTGAATCATCAGAAACGTTAAAAATATAAAAAAAACTACCATCCACGAGCATTTCGCGAAGCTTTGGATACGTAGACCGTTTTGATGTATGGGTTCCCCGCAATTTAATGGAAAAAAATCTGATGGACCGTATTTCCATTCGCGACTCGTTCTATAAACGCAACGAGGACACCATTTTTCAAGCAGGTAGCTACTGAAGATGAAAAATGAGTTATTGATATTGAGCGAAAAAGATTCCGGGTTAAGTGAAACGAATCACCTTTGGTGACCCCAAAAGTCGGTCTCCAATCGAAGAAAGTAATGCTCTGTGTCCGATGGGACTGAAAAGGAATCTTGTGTTATGAATTTCTGCCAAACAATCGGACGATATATTCGGAAAACTACCATACTGCTCGCAATTAAACGAATTAAAAGACAACGATTGAACAAAAACGTTCGTAACTAGCGAATCTGAAGGATGTTGTACTTCAGCCAGACAATGTCACTCGTGTGTCTTTGACTACTCGAAAAAAATTGACAGAGCTTGGTCGGGACGTCCTACTTCGCCAAATATTGCACTCTTAAATTTTCACTTACTCAGGTCCTTGAAAAATCCCCTTAATAGCAAACACTTGGACTCTTTAATCGATACAAAAGAACACATCGGAAAGTTGTCACCAAGAATGAGAACATCAAGTTACGCGAAAGGCGATTAGATAATTCGATAAATGTATACAAAACTTGAAACGTGTCGTCTATGAATATTTCTAAAAAATTGGCCCAAACTTTCCAGACGAGCGAACACTATATTTATCCAGGATGATGGTAAGTAACTCGTACGAATCGTCGACAAAGACGGTTAGAACTCGTGTTCTTCGATGGACGATCGTATCGAAAGTGTCCGAAATTGATCGAAATGGTGTTCTCGAGACGCTTCGAGTACGAAGGATTGCCTGGTCGCTTGGAAACGTTGAAATTTCTCGGGCCGGTGTACTCGCGTAGAAATCAGGCTCGGTCTTGAAGATCCAGAGGGAACACGGCCCGGACGAAGACGGATAAAGGAGAGGTTCCTTCCGGGATACGGTGGGCAGTTCACTCGGCATGTTCAGTTTCAGGATTCTGCGCGAAACGCAATTTGCGAAAGCCCTGTCCGGACCGCAAGAACGCAAACACGAGACAAGGGAACACCGTGGAGGAACGAGGGCGACGCGCGCCTTGTACCCGCTGAAATGGACCATTGTTCTGGTCGATGGTTCGACGACCACCTCCTCTCCCAAATAAAACGATCGAGACGCAGAGATCTACGGGCTTGGGCAGCGGGTCGAGCATGTAGGCCGTGGCTGACCTATTCGAACCGAATGGAATCTTTTTGCGAGCGGTGAAAAATATGGCCGATTCCGAGCGCGACGTCGGCCACAGCCTCCAGCCAATTATTTCGTATTCCAGGATCCAATTTTTTTTCTTTTTCTTTTTTTTCTTTTTTTTTTTATTTATGCCTCTCCGTTGGTCTCGCACCGTGGATCCAGCTTTCGACGACGCGTTGAAAAGTGGGAGGAGCCGATCGTTTCCGGTCCATTCACGCCACCGAAGGATTTTCGAGAATTCGATCTTTCGGTTAGACAGCTGCCCGAGACTTTTCATAGCTTTCCACTTGTTGCTTTGTTTGTTATCAATTCGTCGTTTCGTTCACGGCTGGATTGGGAATTTTTCACGTCTCTCTAACGTTTGCTAGAACTCTCGTCGTATCGTCGTCGAGAACTCGATGGTTCTCCACTTGTTGCTTCGTTTGTTATTAATTTGGGAAGACCCTATCGATTCACCGGAATACTCGTTACGAAAATCATTGGTGAAACTCGTTCCTCGCAGTTTCTCGCTGCGTTCTTCATCGTTGTACTTTCTTGGAATTTTTTTGGAAGTTTGCAATTGAGTTATTCTACGTACAGGCTTACCTTAGCTGAATATTCCTAAAAAATTGGCCCAAACTTTCCAGACGACCGAACACTATTTATATTTATCCACGATGATGGTAAGTAACTCAAATAGTGACCTTCAGCTACCGCGCGACTTGTAGCTGAAATTATTGTTAATTCGTTATTTATCGATAGAATACTGTCCGAGTCGTTGAGACGTTTGTCAATGTTCTATTTAACGTTAGATTTGTTGTTATCGGTAACCGCTGGCGTTACAGTTAACGCACTATTTGCAACTGATCGTCGACTTATCGTCGATTATTGCTGAAATGTTTACCAATTTGCTGCTCGTTACCGAATTTTCGAGTAGGACGTTAGTTGTCGCTCAAGTGTCGATTAAATCGAGACAATCGAGGTTGAATAAATTATTGCGGGAATTATTCTTGGAATGCTTTTAGAATTATTTAGAGTAGCAAATTTAATTTATAATTAAATATTCTGGAACCGAAATCGAGAAACGTTACTTTCCAGTGCTCTTTCTATTCGTTAATAATAAAAAATCTCGAAAAATACATTCCGGTCGATGATACGCCGCGTTTAATATCAGAAAGTTTTTACTTTACGTTCAATCTTAGATTCAGGTCCTTGATCGCTGCGATCCAACAATGGCTTACGATTCTCTTTGTTGAGCAAACGCGGAAAATCGTCTTTTGAAACGAAAGGATCGAGAAACGAGACAGTTTTTCGATAAAATCTTTTTGTGCGTGGGCAGAAATACGGCCGAACCAGTATCTTCTCCCTTTAACTCGATTCGAAGCTACAATAGGAAAGAATCATTTTATAGAAGTCACAATATTACCAGACTAAAGAATGTAATAAAAATCTATGGAGCTCGATTCACGCTATTCCTACCCATTCGCTGTAAAATAAATTCCAACGAGCAATTTACCATGCTATTATCACACTTTCGCGAACGTTCAACCGTTACTAAAAATTCCTTTCCGAAAAAGCGACTAAAAAGTTTGTTAAACTTTGGACCGATGTAACGGTTTCGGTTCCGGATTCTATTTTTTCCTACCAATTCGTTCAAAGAAACATCGTCGCCGGAACGATTCGAAGGTAACTATTAAAATTCGTTCTTATCGTACGCGTGGAAATGGTTCCGATAAATTGAAGATTAAATTGAAAATTGAAGAAAGACTTCTGCGATCAATTTCCAGAGCCATCGCGTCAAATAGCGAGGAATCGGATCCGCCATTGCAAAACATCTGCGACAATAGTTCTCCTAATAAGCGATGAAAGGGTTAATTAAACGAGTTTCGCTCGGGGAAGCTTTCCTACTTTGTTAGTACTAATTATTCTTTGTCATCGGGTACAACGAGAGCTTTACACTCCAATTATACACAGCCGTTATAGTCTTCGATCACCGAGCGTTCAATTATAATGAACGGTTCCTTTGATGATCGGGACTCTCGCAATTCTTCCCTCGAGGGAACCACTCGCACGCGAATCGAATCGAAACGAAGTCTTTTTCCTCCTTGGACAAAGAAACTATTGTGGAAAATTGCTAGATCCATTTTTAAGTAAAATCTTTTAACGAACGAATTGATCTTTGTCAATGAATCGGCATAATTTTCTCGAATATTATTGTTCTCGAGAGCGAAACGAGTCAACGAGTCGTTTGTGAATGACTCTTCGTTGGACGAGACGAATTAACCACTCGCTGTAGAATGTATATATGAATTAGGTTAAACGAGTTGACTCGTCGCTTGAAAATATGCACGAATTTCATTGAACGAATGAACTTGTAAATACTTTCGTTATAGTCATCATGAATGAATTTGTTAAAGTATCTTCGTATTCGACGAGACGGATAACTCACCGCTTGGAAATATTTTCAAATTGGAAAGGACGAATTAACTCGTCGCTTGGAAATCCATCCGAATTGGTATAGACGAGTTAACACGTCGACTAAAAATGCTTTTGCATACAACAAGACGATTTAACTCGTCGCTTGAAAATGTTTTCGCTTTGAACAGGACGAATTAATTCGTCGACTGAAAATGCTGTCGCTTTGAACAGAACGAGTTAACTCTTCGACTGATAATGTTGTCACGTTGAACAAGACGAGTTAATTCGTCGCGTGGAAATCCCTCTGAATTGGGATAGACGAGTTAACACGTCGACTAAAAATGCTTTCACATTGAACAAGACGATTTAATTCGTCGACTAAAAATGCTTTGGCATACAACAAGACGATTTAACTCGTCGCTTGGAAATGTTTTCGCTTTGAACAGGACGAATTAATTCGTCGACTGAAAATGCTGTCGCTTTGAACAAAACAAGTTAACTCGTCGACTGAAAATGCTGTCACGTTGAACAAGACGAGTTAATTCGTCGCGTGGAAATCCCTCTGAATTGGGATAGACGAGTTAACACGTCGACTAAAAATGCTTTCACATTGAACAAGACGATTTAACTCGTCGCTTGGAAATGTTTTCGCTTTGAACAAGACGAATTAATTCGTCGACTGAAAATGCTGTCGCTTTGAACAGAACGAGTTAACTCGTCGACTGAAAATGCTGTCACGTTGAACAAGACGAGTTAATTCGTCGCGTGGAAATCCCTCTGAATTGGGATAGACGAATTAACACGTCGACTAAAAATACTTTCACATTGAACAAGACGATTTAACTCGTCGACTAAAAATGCTTTGGCATTCAACAAGACGATTTAACTCGTCGCTTGGAAATGTTTTCGCTTTGAACAGGACGAATTAATTCGTCGACTAAAAATGCTTTGGCATTCAACAAGACGATTTAACTCGTCGCTTGGAAATGTTTTCACTTTGAACAAGACGAATTAATTCGTCGACTGAAAATGCTTTCGCATTGAACAACGTTTACAAACGCTTAAAAGTATTACCTCCATATTACGTACGACGAATAAACTCGTTTCTTGAGAACGTAAGACGAGTTAACTCGCTACTACTTCGCCCTATTCCCCATTATCCGTATTTGCGGAGTTTTTGGCCGAGAAATGGCCCCGTTAACAGGTTAATTAGTACGCGTCGCCTCGTCATGTTTTTTCACGATTAAATAAAAGTTCCGCTCAGTGAATTAACTTTTCCCCTAATCACGATGGCGCCAAGTGGTTTGCACGAACGCGACAATGTATTCTCCCAGCGAGCAACTATTTCACGGGGAAAACGCGACAATCACGGCATCCGCCGTGTTCGTTAATTATGAAGAAGCTAATTATTCTTCGTCGCGGACCGTAATGAGCTTTACACTCCAATTACATTTCGTCGTCGCGTTCCGCGTTGATCGCGGCCCATTCGACCGTAACGAATTGTCTCTTTGATGACGTTGCGACTCGCAGAAACATCCAATGGTAAATACAGTTGATAGCCTTTTTTCACACTGAATCAGACTCGACGAACAATTTCATTTTTCTTCATTACAAAATCAATACTCGTTAACGTATTCGTACAAACGTGGTTAGTTTTGTACCGTAAGAATAAAAGTTTCACAAAGGACTTCCCGGTTAAAAGTGACGATAAGAATTCTTCGTAATTCTCATTTAATGACTTTTTCGATGTCGTATGTTTCTTTCCCTTACTCCGAACAAATGAAAATTTCTTACGTTCATAATATACGACATACGATTCTTAATAAACAGTTATTAATTTCTAAATGGTTATATTTCCTTCCCTGTTGTAAAAAAGCAATCGTTTCTTCAATTATATTCCGTTAAGACTTCTGCCTCGATATTCGGACGCGTGATGCCCCCGTTAAGTGTTTCGCGCATGCGCATCGAATGGAAATTCTCGATCGTTCGCGAGGCTGTACAAGTTTGCCAGCAACGTGCAACGACAACGCGATTGCCGGGTAACAGAAATTAGTCTACCACGGGTTGAAAAAGAAAATCAACACGGGGAAACGGGGACTCGATGCAAACGGAAAGCGGTCGAAGAGGCGGCCGATCGTGCAAGTTATTCCTTGATTTTAAATTCACCGCCACGCTCACCGTTTACATCCGTAACACGTGCACCAACGCTGATGGCTGTTCGTGCCGCGCTGGCCGCACGGCGAATGCATCGCCGCATAAATGCCCCTTGCGTACCTACGCCGATGCATTTTCCCTTTTCTGGGAAGAAACGTTTCCGAAGTCACCGATAACCCCTGCCTGGTAACGAGAACGTAAATCGAAGCAGCAATCTACAGGAGACTCTTAACACCAGCACTACCGCAGGTGAACGTAAATACCATTTGCATCGAACTGATAAATTGCTCGGTAAGTTTTGTCGATAAGAAACGGAGATATTAGGTTCGTCGTTTGATTTTTCGAAATATGGTACTACTGTTCGATAAACGTGTGCGATGTTTCGTGTAGAGCTGTTGACCGGTTCCTATATTTACCGTTGTTCGAACGTTGAAGTGTTATAGTATTTTTGTTCAGAATGGAAAAAACGACCAAACTAATTTATCGACGAAAACGTAAACGATGACGAAACCCGATTATTTCGCTGAGCATCGTTTAATTCAATTTTCGATTTATTTACAGCGACAAGGATTAGGGAATATTTTGTATAATTTATCCTCGTTGCTCGCGTTTTCGAAACTTCTTGCACACTATCAGTTTCGCGAGTCTTCGCGATTCGATGGTTTTTGATCTTCGAGGTTTTCAAACTTTCGCGCTTCGAGGCTCAGAGGTGTCAGAATGTTGCATTTTGATGTTTCAACACTAGAATTAACGATAGTAAACGTATGTATTATTATTTATATGAAACTGGATACGTATTTTCGAAATTAGATGGGGAAAGAGTTGATTAATTTACTAGTACCATTAATTGTCTATTTCGATAATTGTCGAATGAATATTGCGAGCAAAGACAAACAAGTCAAATTGATCCCTTTGGTAGTTGTAATCTTTTATTTTTGCTACTCGTCGGAGAAGAATTGTTACGCAACCTGTAATAAAATAATCCTCGAATTCGAGCGCAGAGTCATCCCCATCATAGCTTGACAGTTTTATATTTTTCATTATTCAGAGTGTTCCTGCAATCGTGATGCAATCGAACAGAGGATGATTCCTGGTGGGAAAATAACTAAAAAATGCAGAATAAAGGCTTTGTTTTCGAAAAAATGGAATTTTAATATTGTTTGAATACCCCTGTGTGCGGTAACTGTAAGTTACAACTTGATAAACTTTTGTTTCAGTTCGTGTTTGTATTTATAAACAAGAGCAATGTTACCATCTGCTTCCTGACGATGTTTTTATTATATTTTCCTTTACACTGTAATATTATATGATTCGACCACGATGCTGCGTGTACAATTTTGCCCTTTGAATTAAATTATTATACACTCCCCCCCCAGTGTATCATTTGTATCTTTTAATTTTTCAAAGACCGACACAATATTTTCTTTTAATTCCTCAATGCTAAAATTGTCCACAGAATACATTTTCGATTCAATAAAATCCCATAAAAATAAATCGCGTTAAAGTTAGCATTAACACCGTCGAGACGATAGCAACATTCTCAAATAGCAGATGATAAATTTATAAACACGAACCGAAACAGAAATCTTAAAAGTCGATACTTACATTTTCCAATTCTATTTTCTCGATATCAACGAAACCTTCTGTCAAAAATGTTTATTCTACACTTTCGACTTATTGTTTTGCGAAGAAACACACCGAATGCCTTCGTGACAATATTAACGATAAATTGGCGTAGTTTTTCCAATCAAAATAAATCCAGACGTGTCCCTTGTCGGATTAATTTCAGTTACATTTACAATTTTTCTTTCGTTTCTTGCAAAAATCCTCATTTTTAACACCGTTCTTTACCAACCTTTGAAACCAAACCTTTCAATTATATTTACAATTTTTCTTTCTTTTCTTGCAAAAATCCTCATTTTTAACACCGTTCTTTACCAACCTTTTAAACCAAACCTTTCAATTATATTTACAATTTTTCTTTCTTCTCTTGCAAAAATCCTCATTTTTAACACCGTTCTTTACCAACCTTTTAAACCAAACCTTTCAATTATATTTACAATTTTTCTTTCTTCTCTTGCAAAAATCCTCATTTTTAACACCATTCTTTACCAACCTTTTTCTCGGATCGTCGTGCACATGTAAGTACGGGTAAATAAACGAGTAAATAAACGAGTAAATAAACGTTACTCGCTGACAGGATCGAGAGAAGGGGAAAATTTTGCGGCGTCGCGATGCCGTTAGGCGTTAACATTTCTCTCCCTCTCAGCACTCTCAGCGTCTTTTCTGGAAAATATTTTTCCTCTCGGGCGTTGTCAGCGATTTCTATTTTTTTTTTTTTTTTTTTTCCCCACTATCATTGGGAGAGTTATTTCGTCTCCCTTGGACACGGGCTGCGGAGCGTATCGGTAAACGCGCACGATTTTCACAAATCAGCAACGTCGATGGACGCGAGAAACGAAGAGGGTGATTGGGGCGGAGAACGAAGCAAAAATAGAGTTCACAGGCCTGTGAAGAACTTGTATATGTTCCGAAAGTGTAAGTAAATAAGAATTCTATATAAAAGGAGAATGTGGTGACTTCCATTCGATGAGATCTATCGATATTATTTAGTATGCAATTACTAATTATATCGTCGGTAGCAGTGTATTGCAATTATTGATAGAATCAACGAGTCGAAGAACGATACAAGTCCAAAAATGGTATTTTGAAATATTTTAAGAAAAACTGTTTTTTTACATTCGTTAAATTCACGATACTATATAAATCTCGGGTGTAGCGTATTTCTTTTGCACTGTTTTTAATACACACGTGTAATTTTATGCATTTTGATAATTTTTAAGTTGTACTGTTCTTCAATTCATTGATTCAATTTAGTAACAAATAATACGAACAAATTGGCCAATGTGTTCCTCGTATAGTTTATCATAAATGTAACTTGATTTTAGAGAATATATATGGTACGTAGAGCGTATAAGGTAGGTGATGGTTTATCGGTTCTTGCTCAAAGTTCGATACAAATTCATATCCAGTCTCGACCCAAATTTCAATCATTTTTGAATAAGTAACTATCGGGACCACTTTTAATTCTTACAGTTTATATCCTAACTCTTACAGTTTATAGCCTTGTGCAGCTCGACCGAACGAGAACGAAATAGGAGAGTGAATGCGCTCGAGTAGATGGGGACACATGCTGTACAGAGATTGTACGTTGTCAACAAATCAGATTAGTTGTCTCACCTCGAATTACACGCATTTTCGTTATTGACTAAGGCGATCACGTATACAAGTCTATCGCGTGACAAATGTTGCGAAGGAAAGACATCGAAACAGAGAGAGAGGGAGGAAACGAATGACAATTGGAACGCATTGGCGTAGACATGGACCCAGAATATCAACTATCAGCGAATCAAAAGAATTCTCGTACCTTTCGTAATATAATCCCGATAAAATCTACGTAATAACGATCATTGTCAAAAACAAGTATTACAATACGTCGAAATGTGCGCTCAACTTTGTTCGAATAACGAAGGTTGGAAAATAAGGTAAAACAAATTGGTACATGTTTCGTACACCACTTGTACACTCGCTCCATTGTGATAGGGAGTTAAAGTTTGTTAACAACGTGAAATAAATTTCAATTGAAATCTGTTCTATGTATATGCTGTCACATTTTACAAAAACAGAATCTTCGTATCGAGAAAAAAATTCCTCGCGTATATTTATAAAATAATTACGCAGATTTGAATAAAAATACAGCGCACTCTAAAGGAGGATGTTGAAAAGTGATCCAAATTTGAGCAACTCGGCTAGTTAAAATATTAACAAGGCATCGTTGAACAGGTTCCACGAAATTGTAAACTATTGTAATTATTTACCGCAAATAAGATGGTAAAATGATAAAAGAAAAAGCAGATAGAACGACTAAGCGCACGAAAACGGATTCTTAGGGTGAACAAACAAAAACATTTTACAGATACAAGATAATACTTTCTTAAAGAATATCTGTGTCAATTTCCTGACAATCTCTAAACAATAAATTTATCTACGTTGAACAAAAACTCGCGCAGCAACAGGTTAGACGCTTTCTAAAACGGGAAAAGTTATTGAAAG
The DNA here is from genome assembly GCF_051014685.1 of Ptiloglossa arizonensis. Lineage (NCBI taxonomy): Eukaryota > Metazoa > Arthropoda > Insecta > Hymenoptera > Colletidae > Ptiloglossa > Ptiloglossa arizonensis. Next base: position 7,088,073 of record NC_135048.1, on the reverse strand, counting down.
AAATCGGGAGAAAAATGTCTTCTAAATTCGTATACAAGATTCTCGATTCAAAATACGAATATTATTGCGATCGTTGTTATCGTTATTAAACAATCTTCGCGTAACGGTGAAACTACGGATCCACGAACTAAAGAATATGAAAAAGGAGAATTGCGTAAACGCATAAGGGGCGAGTTACGGCTGAAACGCCGCCGTTAAAACCTAACCTCAAATGTCGCGCTGTTCCGGGAAGAAAACGAGGCACGAAGGAGCCACGAGAGAAAGAGGCGAAGGAAACGAGCCCACGACCCACTTTCATCGCCCGTGTCCCCGTGTCGTTTTTCAATTTTCAATCCACCCCGATCGCCGATAAAATAATACCGGCCATTCATCGCGAAACTCGTGGCGGCAGTGGGGCGGACGATGGATGGAGGTGGAGAGGAGGTTGGTCCTTCCATTTCGCATCGATCTGTCCCGGCCACCCAATTTTTTCGTTCCTCGTGCACGCATATCCGACATACGAATCGGTGTATGGACAAAGCTCGCCGATTAGACCGATTACTCCGACCGAAAAAAAGGCAAAAGGAAATAGCAAAGAGGGAACGATAGTTGAGAGGGGGAGGCGACAGGTATGTCGATTTGTTGCACATGGGTTGCTTCTTTGTCCGTCGAATTGCAACGACCGTTTCGAAGAGATAACTCGGTCGTCTGAAGAGTTTCTCACTTCTAACAGACGTCAGCGATTATCTCTCTGATAACAAACTTTATTCTTTTTATACTTTGTAACGATACCAATAACGTTAGCAGTTGCAATAATAAAGACTTTGTCGCAGTATATACAAGAGTGTATATATATAGGATGTAGTTGTAAAAGTGTAACGAATTGCTACGAATTATAACTTATAGATTAATCTGATCTCTGTGTTCTGGCTGAAGGTTCGAGACAATCTTGTGCGTATATTGTACGTGAGATTTCTTGGAGTTTTATCTTAAGGAGAACCATTGTTTTCTCGTTTTATTCGAGTGGATTTTTAATTAAGAGTTTGTTATTTCGTAGAAAGTATTGAAATTGGAACGAGGTGATTGTTTTTTCAGGGGAGTACTCAATTTATCGGAGATGCTGCGGGATTGTCTTTTCGTAATACCGCGTTACTTCGTTGCTTACTTTAACTCTATTACCGATGAATAATTCTGCCATTTGTTGACTGGTGGTCTTTTCCTCGACATATCTGGGTCACCGTTGATCCCATCTCTTAGTCTATTTAAGTAAACCGAGAAATAATATAATGCTCCTTATATAGACAGTCATAGATTTGTCGGAAGAAAAGTATGAAATATCGAGTTATCAGAGGCGAGTTAAAATGTTTCTTTCTTAACAAAGAGGATCAGAATTTCATTACAGAACGAGGGAAACTCGGTGTTTCTTCACTTTCGAGGGAACTTACTATTTTCCTCTGGAAATAACCGGTGTGAATAATACCATGGAAAACCACGAGTAATGTGCCTTTCATCTTGAATGGATAGTGGGGCAATTCAAAAAATGAGGAAGTCGTTGAAGACGAGAGACGAAGAATATTCTAAGAACTATGAAAGTAGAAAAACTAATATTGATCGCTTGTATAAATTTCACCATCGAGGGCATTCCCGTTGAACGAAAAACTGTATAAATCACTTTCGAAAGTATTTCAAGGTGGACAATGAAATTTGTCCAGCGCTTGTTAGTCCCTCAGAAGCCGGCCATTATATGATAATTCCTCGTCCCGTCTCTTTATTATTCATGCCCGTTCGTTCTTTATATTTACGTTTATGATGTACTGTTGAACCTACAATTGTATATTACCGCAATAACGATACCGTTATCGGTGTGTGAAGTTCTCCGGTGAACATTAATCCATGGAATTTTAAATGTAAACGCTTCCTCGCGCATAAATTCCAACGACCAAGATTCCAGCTTTCGGAATATTCCTTTCGCCGAAGTGTGAATAAAATGATCCCCGATTCGATTTTTATCGAAGAAACCGACGATAAAATTCGTATCAAATAACCCTGTATTCGTGTTGCAAATTATTTATACCGTGTATTATTTTGCAAATTTCGTTTCGTGCATTCTTTGAAATCCGTGCAGATGCACTTTCAGGAAATGAGAGAGAAGAATGTCGGAGGAAATTTTCCATACGAAATTAAAACAGATGTTCAGCACCGAAGAATGTAAAGATATGCGCACTGTATGCAACACGCGCGATGCATTATTTCGATCGATGGAATTTCGTCCGAACGAAGTGTTTCGGAAATAAAAGAATAAAATGTCGAAAATTTCAGGCAGCAACGACAACTCGATTCTCGAAGACTCTTGGTAATCAGTGTATCGTATTCAATTTCAACGTACCGGTTATAATTTATACTGTACAGCGTTAGCGCGTAGTTGTACAGTAAATAGTTGTGAATTTTACGTGAGAATATTTCGTATAGATATTTCAAAGCCATCGAAACTCCAACACTTCGACGGATCGAAATTAACCGATAGGTGTAATGAACCAGCAAGTGCACAAACGTAACGCGTTTCTATGCGCTTCCGCTCACGCAATGCACGCGTGCACGTGTTTTGACTCGTTCAGGATCGATCGGACCAGTTTTCAACACCGCTGGCCGCGTGCAGCCAAACACGGCCACGCTCGTAAGTCAATCCAACAAGCGGCTGTAAGTTCGTGTTAAATAATTGAAACCGGGAACTCGAGGCGAGTACGAGAGGAGAGCGTTTCGGTGACGTCTGGAGAAATGCGATTCGGTGAAAGTGAATTACACGACGCTCGTTGTTTAGTTTAAATAAGCTCCCGTCGGGGTTATTTGCTCGACGAAACGTACGCCGAAGCCGGTGATCGAACGGGGATCATTTTTAACGAAGCTGCGAGATTCGAGATCGTTTCTCGCCTTCTCGCGTCCATTGTGCAGCACGAAAGAATAAGGTAACGAGGAAATTGAACGGGGATTTACATTTCGAGCCAGCCGAATTAATTAATTGCGTAGATACTGGAAAATAAACAGTCAAAAAAATTACCGCTTATACGCTCGATCGTCGAAAACATCAGATTATTTTTAGACGAAAATACGAAACTTTTCGAAATTATTTTTGCAAAATTTTCGGCAACGTTTCCTTTCGATCAATCTACACGCTTCGATACCCTTGTATTTTCAGATTGTATATTTTCAGATTGTGTATTTTCGATAATCCTCAGTGGTCGCGATCTTAAACTGCACAGCAACAACTCGAAGAACCATTATTTGTGTCTGGTTAGTGCAATCTCCGTCTCTCGAGTTGTCACTTTAGCTCGAAAGAGTATTATGAAAGCATACTTAATTGCGAGATCGATAGAAAATCCGCGTGTCTCGCGATGCAACATTTTATTAAACGAGCCGAATATCAATCTTTCGAAAGATCTCGTTGACGAATATTCTGAATGCAAAACTGTTTCATCGCGAAAGGAAATATAACGACGAAAGAAGGAATACGCTGTTGCTGTACCAATTCGGATAAAATGGCGACTTTACTGTACTCGAATCAACTGTACTCAAATCAACTGTACTAGAATCAACTGTACTAGAATCAACTGTACTCGAATCAACAGTACTCGAATCAACTGTATTCGAATCAACTGTACTCGAGAATCAACTGTACTCGAGTCAACTGTACTCGAATCAACTGTACTCGAATCAACTGTACTCGAATCAACTGTACTCGAGAATCAACTGTACTCGAATCAACTGTACTCGAATCAACTGTACTCGAATCAACTGTACTCGAATCAACTGTACTCGAGTCAACTGTACTCGAATCAACTGTATTCGAGAATTAACTGTAGTCGAGTCAACTGTACTCGAATCAACTGTACTCGAATCAACTGTACTCGAATCAACTGTACTCGAGAATCAACTGTACTCGAATCAACTGTACTCGAGAATCAACTGTACTCGAGAATCAACTGTACTCGAATCAACTGTACTCGAGTCAACTGTACTCGAATCAACTGTACTAGAGTCAACTGTACTAGAATCAACTGTACTCGAATCAACTGTACTTGAGAATCAACTGTACTCGAATCAACCGTACTCGAATCAACTGTACTCGAGTCAACTGTACTCGAGAATCAACTGTACTCGAATCAACTGTACTCGAGTCAACTGTACTAGAATCAACTGTACTCGAATCAACTGTACTCGAATCAACTGTACTCGAATCAACTGTACTCGAATCAACTGTACTCGAGTCAACTGTACTCGAGTCAACTGTACTCGAATCAACTGTATTCGAGAATTAACTGTAGTCGAATCAACTGTACTCGAATCAACTGTACTCGAATCAACTGTACCCGAATCAACTGTACTCGAATCAACTGTACTCGAATCAACTGTACTCGAATCAACTGTACTCGAATCAACTGTACTCGAGTCAACTGTACTAGAATCAACTGTACTCGAATCAACTGTACTCGAATCAACTGTACTCGAATCAACTGTACTCGAATCAACTGTACTCGAGTCAACTGTACTCGAATCAACTGTACTCGAGAATCAACTGTACTCGAATCAACTGTACTCGAGAATCAACTGTACTCGAGAATCAACATCGTAGTACAGAAACGTTCAATAAGCAAATCAGACGCGTCTCGGAGTGGCCTCTTTCGGTCCACTTCGAGAAGCGAAAATTATTTCAGTCCGCGAAGAAGTGGCGGGGAGGGGGAAGGGTGAAGCAGCAAACGTGCTCCGGGAGCAACCATGAATCTTTTAGCAGTGCACCTTTTCACGGTAATTGCGTGGTGCCGTGGATAGTTAGCGTCTTCTGCCAGCGATAGCCGTTCTTCATTTAATTGGCTAGTTAGGCGGACGGCCGGAAGCAGCTCCCCGAAAAAGGACCCAGCACCCTCCGTCCGGTTCATGGACGCAGCCCATTGACAGGAAACATCGAAATTCGCGTGAAAGTGTACCGTTGCCTGTTGAAAGGACTCGTTCCCAAGGGTACCATGAATTAAACGGAACACTTCTCGACTCCAACCGTGGACTATCTTTCCACGCGTCAGGTTCAGTAATTGTTCGACTTTTGCTCATAGATATCCTATTTCGATACCTTGTTTAGGGTAATTACTACGTCTCGATTGAGATTAACTTTCCAAGTTCTGTTAAATCGTACCAACGTTCTTTTTCTCGCTTCTTAAGACACGAAGCGTCTTATATTTCGTTCTCTTCTTTATCGAGAAAAGTTACTGAAATTCGTTCGAATTATTGGCTGCGCGTAATATAAGATAACTTTTAAGAAATTACTTAAACGATTGCTGTAACCCGAAGATTTTTCTATAGCCTAAAAAACTGTCTCGACAAGTATCTGTATACAAGATATTTTACATTACGAAATACGGAGGTTCCTTATTTTTACCTTTATTGGTTCGGTATTTCTTAACCTTTTCGCGAACTATTCGCACCGAATTGTGTATCGTTCAATGAATTTTATATTTTTCAGTACTCGAAGTGCGTAAAATATTTTTAATCGAGAAATGTAAATCGAAATTGCGAAATTTTACCGAAAAAGATCGATATCTTCGATTCAACAATGCTACGTGTTAATATGTGAAAATAAAAGGCGGGCAGAGTAATCGGTCCTGACACGGTGATCGATACCCTTACTCTAGTAGGTAAATTTCAAGCTGAACAATAGATGTGGCTCTTTCTAGAAAGAGAAGTCGAGATATATTCCCGGCCAATAGGACCCACATTCCTTCCGGAACAGATCTCTCCCTCTCGGAGCCATATCTCCCGAGTTGAACTTTTGTCAGACTTTTTCAGAATAGTTGTAAATCACCGGCTGACGAAGCGGCGGCTGCCAGCTACGCTGGTCGCTCGCGTTCTCGTAGGATTAATGGCGCGATTCGTGCTTCTTCTCGTTTGCCTAACGAGACCGCGCGGCTCCACGACTCGAGTTCTAATTGTTTTCGCGATTAGGTGTCGTGTTTGCATGTCCATCGGGAACGACCGACTGGCCAGTAATCGAAGGTAATTGTTAATGCATTGGATACGCTCGTAATGGACATGGTGTGCCGGTAGGGTAACGTCCATTGCGGATCTGTTGCTCTGGAGCAGGTGTTAAGCGCATGTACGGGAGATTCGATTTTGGCGATCGAGCACCGATGGGGTTTGTCGTCGTCGAACGAGAAAGTTGGCTTCGCGGTGTGCACAAAGAGAGTATTTTTCGCGCTGGAAATAGATGTCCCTTTGATGATTCACACCTGTGTCGAAGAGCGACCGTATAACGATCGACGCTACACAAAGCAGCTGCTCGATTCCATTATTTGTTCGCGATGCAATATAGCGGAGAACGAACGAGGAAACCTGACAGAGTAGAAAGGATTTGAAACGGAGAAAAAGAAACGGGAAAGAAACGACGTTCCTCGAGTGCGCGATCATTTTCGCCAGGGTCTGAAAAAACTTCGAGGAACTTTGTCTCGAGTACAAGGCGAAGTTTATCTTTGACGATGCAGCTGGTATTCCGCTTAGAGATTCACAGTTACGTTTAAGAGTATCCATTGAATACCGCAGCCCATGTTGACGCAGATGACTGTCCCTTCTCTCGTAGAAACCTGTCTTTAAGTTTTCAGATTGGTCCATGTGTTTAAGCAGATTCGAAAGGTTCGAAGGGACTTGGATCGAAGTTTCTCTTCGACGTGAAATTCCGATTAGAGATTCGCAATTGGATAATAAATGAGGTAACAATACCGAGTTGAGAATCAGCTTTTCGAGGGTCTCGAAAAGTAGTATTACACATCGGACGTCTCTTCTTTTTACTTATACATCTGTGAGCTTAGATCGTATCGTTTGACGACTTGTCGATTCGAAACAATTCTTAAACGTCTGAAGTAACTTGAGGATCGTGTAATTTATCGATCGGTAATTCCTTGTAGTTGAAGAGGAGTAAAGTCGATTTGAAAAGACTTTCTTCGCATGGAATACAAGTATGGTACCAATTTATACTCGTACGAAACTAATGCAAACAATATGGCCGAGAGAAAGTGAGGATCGTTAAGGGATCAATCAAGGAATCGACGACACGAATTAAAACTCTCTCGATAGATTCTGAAAATTTATCTCGTGTAATGGGAAACTCGCTCGTTATTATCCCATTTTTCTCGTTCGCGTTGCGCTGTATTTCGATCGCAAACTACGCGTACTTAAGGGCGGATAAAAACGATTTGAAAAGCCTCTCTCTGCATCGAATACCAGTACGATACAATTCGAACGAGCACGTTATTAATGCAAGAACGCAGCTACACGCGATGAAGTATAAGGATCTTCGAGAGAGGTGTAGTGATAATAATTTAGTTACCGACATTGCGCCAGTAACTAGATTTAAGTATAGGCTAAGGATATCTTTCGTTTCACGACGTAGTCAACGCGAGGTGACAAAAAATAAAGGTCCATTTATAGACAACCGAATGTTAACACTAGAATTAAGAAAGGAGTCAATTTAACCTGTTTCAAACTTCTTTTTGAAATTACTTAATTATTAACGGTGTGTTTGCTTACAATATTCGTGGGCAATTATCGAAATAGGCAACTAATGGTACTCGTAAATTAATTTGCCATTTCATCGTCTAACTTTGAAGACATTTATATGATCTGAGACAAATAGGAATAGGTTCACCATCGGTAGTTCTGGTGTTGATAGGTTTTAATTTACATACAGTTAAAAGAGGTCCGGAATGTGTCTGTACCAAACACGCTAGTCAGTTTCAAATTTGACATTGTAAAGTGTAGAATATACAGCAAAATACCGTTTCAAATTGAACATTTAGCTCTAATGGCAATACGTTTGGATGAAGAAGAAGAAGAAGAAGAAGAAGAAGAAGAAGAAGAAGAAGAAGAAGAAGAAGAAGAAGAAATGACCTATCAACGAAAGAAAAGACAATTCAGTACAGATCCGTTACGGCACGGACACGATAAGAAAGAAGAATTCAATATTCGTAAAGAATGAATCATAAACAAAAATTTTACAAATACTTCAGGATGATACAATATTCTTTAAATATCTTGCTGGATAAAAATGTGTTCGATTAGTTTCTCATCATTCATTTTTAATGCAACTCGATGTCACGCACTCGATCAATTAACCGAACCAATCGAGCTGCTCTTTGTTACTAAACGTGAAGTGTGATGTTCAAACATGTTTATAGATGTCCAAGCTACGACCGTGTTGCTTGGTGGTGAATCTGGGAAACCGAAAAAAAATATCTGTGGCTGTCAATCGTGACTCTCTGCTAATGACGGACACGGCACGGACCATGTGTAAACTGTTCCATATAAAATCATAGTAACTAATTCGATTCCGGGACACGGTCAGGACACGTACCGAGCAAACAACCGACAGAGTTTTTGGGTTGTACACGAAAAAACGAAAGTAAACGTTCTATTTTGAAAGTGTGGTGAAGTGTCCAGTGATCGTCGTATATTTATTTTTCTTTCCGTGTTTACTAATAGCGAGATAAACTACTCAACACCACGTGGAAAAAAAAGTTAACCTATACCATCACGTAGTAGAACATAACCTATTCAATCACGCGTCGAACTATTTCGGAAAAAGATTCTACTCACAGAGCAAGTAAAATGAACCTATTCCATCACGTGGAAAAAGTTAACCTATACCACTATGTGGTAAAACATAACCTACTCAATCACGCGTCGAATTATTTTGGAAAAAGATTCTACTCACAAAGCAAATAAAATTAACCTGTTCCATTACGAAGAAAAAGTTAACCTATACCATCACGTAGTAGAACATAACCTATTCAATCACGCGTCGAACTATTTCGGAAAAAGATTCTACTCACAGAGCAAGTAAAATGAACCTATTCCATCACGTGGAAAAAGTTAACCTATACCACTATGTGGTAAAACATAACCTACTCAATCACGCGTCGAATTATTTTGGAAAAAGATTCTACTCACAAAGCAAATAAAATTAACCTGTTCCATTACGAAGAAAAAGTTAACCTATACCATCACGTAGTAGAACATAACCTATTCAATCACGCGTCGAACTATTTCGGAAAAAGATTCTACTCACAGAGCAAGTAAAATGAACCTATTCCATCACGTGGAAAAAGTTAACCTATACCACTATGTGGTAAAACATAACCTACTCAATCACGCGTCGAATTATTTTGGAAAAAGATTCTACTCACAAAGCAAATAAAATTAACCTGTTCCATTACGAAGAAAAAGTTAACCTATACCATCACGTAGTAGAACATAACCTATTCAATCACGCGACGAACTATTTCGGAAAAAGATACTCTTCGTAAAGTAAATAAAATTAATTTCTTTCACCACGTGGAAAAAGTTAACCTATACCACCATGTGGCAGAACGTAATCCACTCGATCAGGCGTCGAACTATTTCGAAAAAAGATCCTCCTCGCGGAGTAAATAAAATTAACCTATTTTACCACGTGGAAAAAGTTAAACTATCTCACCACATGGAAAAAGTTAAGCTGTATCACCACTCGGAAGAAGTTAACCTATACCACCACGTGGAAAAAGTTAATCTATACCACCACATGGTAGAACATAACCTACTCGATCACGCGTCGAACTATTTCGAAGAAAGATCCTCCTCGCGGAGTAAATAAAATTAACCTCTTTTACCACGTGGAAAAAGTTAGGCTATTTCACCACGTGGAAAAAGTTAAGCTGTATCACCACTCGGAAGAAGTTAACCTATACCACCACGTGGAGAAAGTTAATCTATACCACCACGTGGTAGAACATAACCTAGCAAATGAAGAATCGGTCTCTCTTTGGGGCAGAAAAAAATTGACAAATATCGATAAACTGGACCGGTCAAGATTCAATATCAAGATTCGTGCAAAAATCCTCGATTCTCGCGCCGCTCGGTCACCGATCCATCTTTCGCCGCGAACGGATCATTTATTTCCTCCACGATCTCCGGTCGTTCGCCTCTCCTTCGACAATCGCATTCCAAACGAAACCCTCTCGCAACAACATCGCCGGGTTCCGATTAACCCGGCAGACGGTCGTCGAAAGAAGACCAGGAAAAAGTCTCTCTCCCCGCTGAGAGTGGAATAAAAGAAACGAGCGGATCGCCGAACGAAAATTTTCCCCGTGTCTCCTGCTCGATGGCCGTGAAGCGAAGACGAGCGAGAGGAGTCCCCGCCATCATCATTAGTCCCGGTCTACCGGTAATCGCGATCGTTCTTACGGACGCACAAATTGCCTTTCAAATTGTTCCCTCCCGAGAAAACAGGCCCGGTGCCAAGGGTGGCCTCTTTTTAACGCGACGTCGGAGAGGAGACGATACAGCCGCGTGGACGATAGATAAGGAGAGGGAGCTGGGAGCTTCGTCCGTTTCGACGTCCCTTCGTGGAAACACGGGTAATGGCAGACTATCCTCTTCGATCGTTTTTCTCGATCCGGTCGGTGTTCCGTCTTCTACCACCGACGAGGATCTTTCAATTCCGCGTCACGTGGCGGTCCCGGTGACGCAACGTTGCGATTTGCGTTCGCTCGCCACACGGTTCAACTGTCGCGGAATTGGACCGATGTTGCAATCCGAGAATCGATCGAAAAATTCCGACTTATTCGCATTTTGATAACCGGACTGTATTCGATGGCTAGCCGTAGAACGTTGTCGTCGTTGAATCCAAGATGCGGGATCCGATTCGAGGAAACGAAGTCTAACGAATAAACTTTGAAACGGTCCACCTGGTTACGTCCTGCTCCAAGTACCATGGTGTACCTTCGTGACGTCGCTCTGTTGACTGCACTTCGACTTAATGGAATGTAATCGCGTTGAGAAATTGGTTGGGTATACGACACAGTGCTCGATGTTAGAATTTGGTGTGCTTGCAAGTGGACGGATGACTGTTCGGTGGTTCTCTCCTGACTCAACTGAGAAATTTCGTAGAATAACAATTCGAAGGTAAAAGATACGATGGCGGAGTAAAAGCTTGACGAACAGTACTTGCTGGTAAGATTTCGACTGACTCTTTATTCACGTGTGGTTCTACGTATACAGTTCTGTCTTGTTTGGGTTTAGGTACAGTAGGTGAGAATGGGGACAGGAGTAAAGTTCGGTCGAGGTTATTTAGGTGCTGTCTTTCTTGGACTATGGGTTGTTTTGGTGCGTTACAAAAGCAAAGTTCAGTTGATGTCATTTAGGTAGTGTCATCCCTGGACTATGGATTGCTTTGGTGCGTTACAAGGGCAAAATTCGGTCGATGTCATCTGAGGTAGGTTACCACTGAGTGATGAGTTGTTTTGATGCTTCAGTCTCGTCGTTGAAGGGTCGGTTGTCTTGAGTATTTTTTCGTGATTGGTAAGTTCGGACGGTGAAGGTGTCGAAGACGAATATTTTCACCGGATTCGTCACTCTTGGTTCGCGTGAATTTTCGGTAGTGGTAGCGATGTGCAATTTAAACTAGTAATAAACAGAGTCTCGGTTTATTATGCTGTTTGACTGAATGGGCAGTCAGTTGCTCGCTACATTTTCGAAAACGAATGTTTGCACATTTATGGGGGACAATATTAACCTCTTCCCTCTACACTTACGACGCTACAGTAGCGATTTATACTTTAATGATAATAATGGAGTTATTGACATCTAAGCGTATCTTTTGTTCTATGATGTAATCAGCGAGAGGGACGAAAGAATGAAACGATCAACTAAAGAAGAAAACGTATGAGAGACGAGTCGCATAACCAACAAGCAACAGAGTTTTGAGTTATTTACACGAGAAATAAGAAATGAAATATTTTATTTCAAAAGTATGGTGAAATGTCCGGCGTTTGCGTATATTTATTTTTTTTCTTCCGGTGTTTACCGATCGTGAAATATAAATTATTCGACACCGTGTGAAAAAGGTTAACCTATTCCACCACGTGTCACCGCATAACCTCTTCGACCATGCGTCGAACTATTTCGAAAAAAAGATTACAATACAATCGTCGAAGTGTTTCCTAACATCTTTCACGTACAGTATCGTGCGAGACTCGTGTCAAGGAAATTGAGCGATAGAGTCGTGGAACTGTCGAGAATTGTTGCCACGCTATTTTTATTGCAACTCCGTAGGGATCATCGATAGACGACGTTGCACATCGGGCAGACGTCGAACGACTCGCGTCAAGTGTGTAATAGAACTCGGGAAATTCCTCCGCAATTTTTACGCACGTTCCGGATTGCTCGGAATCCATTTCCTTTCACGAAGGTGAAAAGATACTTCCAGGATTCTGTCGAACGATCCTTTCAAATAGTCATTGAAGCTCCGCGAAGCTATCGAGAACTTTGAATTTTCTGCACAGTCGATCGAAATAAACGTTCGTGCTTTATTTTGTTTATTAATCTGTACCCGCTGCAAGGACCTCGATCTACATTGTACGTTATCATAGAAAAGTAGTCAGTTTGCGAATATAGAAAGTAAATTACGTCTAAAGGTGCAGATAGGATAACAAAAATTGATTCCTCGTAGCGGTGATTCACGTTTTTGATCATTCTATTAAGACGATTAAATTGGTCGTAAAGGGCTAGATGAGATTTCTGTTCAAGATGGAGACGGTGTCTTGTAAAAGGTCGAGCGTACGTTAATTGAATCAGTTAAAATATCGGGGCTGTTTACAGAATCGTTTAATATTTTCTGTACAAAAATTTGACATTAGACTTGAACGATTCAAAATCTGTGAGTATTCGTGCTCATTGTTAGACATTGGACAATCTAAAACGCAGACAGCTAACCGTAGATATCTGCGCTGTAAGCATTCTGTGTGTACAACCCCCTTGCTTGTATGGTGTGAGATTCGTGATACGGGAACCGAGTCAAATATAAGAACCACGGCTGGCTCTTATTCGCATTTGTACGTTCAAATATATTTTCTCGGAAATATTCGAACGAAACTCTTACATAATGTCTTCGAAATGACAAATTACAAGGACTGAGAATTGTGATCGAATTTACCGTTGATTACGATACGCGATATCGAAAGTAAAATCGTAATTGCAGAGTTACATTTGTTAAAAAGTATTACGTCCCTTTCCTGCTGTAAGTATCCAAAAATAATAACATATTAAAATGATCAATAGCGAATTTGTCGATAAATTGTTCAATTGAGTAGCTACCTACATCACGCGCACCTTCGTTAGCAATAATTGTACCATCCAGAGGAATTATACGCTTCTTTTTTACTCGCGTGTTAAAGGTTACGCCATTGTACTTTATCAGCCCACAAACGCATAAAACGGTTCCTCCTTTTATTCGCTCGCAATATTACAAATAAATGTTCATTTCTTAAATTATAGAGTCCATATCGCGATCCGGGCTAAAAATTAACCGATCGTAATACCAAAGTTTCATTTTCCTCGTAAAATACGACCAACTAAATTGGCCCAACGGGATACAATGGCGCAATATTTAATTTGATTCCAAGTCGATAACGGCTGAGCTCGTTATACGTTTTTTTTCTTTTTTTTTTTTTTACCATTTTCGGTTCCAAAACCGTGGGAGGTTATTCAATTTTTATCCACGCGCATAAAATACTATTTCAAAGTCCATTCCATCCATCACGAAACCATTCCGTATCTCAGTCATAAATTTCTATATTAAAAAAAACTCGCGTGCCACGAAATAAAACTGTCACGGGATTCTAGCGACGATTTTTCAAAAAAAAAAAAAAAAAAAGAAAAAAAATGTTCCCGCGACATCGTAATAAATAAATAATAAACCGTGTAAATAAATAAAGGCTCCAGTTGGACCGTGCGAGGAAATTGTGGATCGATTTAAAAATCGGATGACGCGGACGACAGTTTGGGAAGACGCGTGACGGTCGTTGAGAGCCGAAACACGACTTCCGGTTGCGACGGGAATCGTCGACGGCGTAGAACGTTCGCGCTGAAAAATGTCCAACGTCGTTGAACGCTATTTCACTCGTCGGGTATCGTGTCTCCTCTTCCTAGAATCGCGTGAAACATTCATCGAAAACTTCGTTCCCCGATGGCGGGCGTCGTCTAACGGGCAGCGCCAAAGGAATTCGTGGAGAAAACTTATTCAAGAAATAATTTGTCCACCTGACCCGTTTCGACATACCTGAACGGACCGACAGTAAATCGTTATCGTGGAATGGACCCACTGGAGTCTCTTTCTGCCTGGAAATAAATCGTGCGTTTCCAGGAACTGCGGCTCCATATTGTAGATGATATCGCGAACGGATGCTCTTTTGTTAACCGAAGCTTCTGCAAATGTTGCGAGAGAATTATTCAACGAGATGTGTCGTGGTAGGTGGGCGATTGTCCATGAAAAAAATTGATAACAAATACACGACAACGCTTCTTTTTATAGGAGCTTCGTTTTTAAATAAAATCGATTCTAAATATGCTCACACTGTTCGTTACGTCGATAGTTTACCAGGTTGTTACGCGTTTCGACAAATTTTTATTATGTATTCATTTTATGAAAGAAACCAACGAGAAGTGATCATTTTCCTCGATATTGGACACGTTTAAAACGAAGGTTGGAATTGGTTGGTTTGAAACGTAACATTTGTTAGGCAAATTTTACACGATCTAGCACCAAAGTGCTGTTATTAACGTTCGTTTTCGACAATGGAGATTATATTTTAGATCCTAGTTTTAGATTATCGAGAGGATTGAAATTATTCGGTGAAACCTGGTGTTCATCTTACTTGGTATAATAATAGTTACTCTGCCATCGATTTCTATTGTTAGACTATCAGAATTTTTTTTAGATATATTACTTCCGAAAGTGATATTACTTTCGACGCCCGACGTAGCCTGTTTACGAGGTTAAGAACTTTAACTTTATAAATAGTGGAAACACATGGTCTCTTAAAAATGCCGTTGCTGGTAGACTCACCGGTAATACTTATCCAGCGAACCTCGCTTTAGAAATGATCGAGTGTAATCAATTCCTACGCATAATGGCTCAAAGGAGTATTATAAATGTCTTCTTACCTGTGTAAGAATGCGTATACAGAGAAATTTTGTTGTCTACAGGAAATTTCTTTAAGAAGGTGAAATCAAGTCTCAAAGATTTTAATGTTTTCTTTATTTTTTTAACGCAACTTTTCTTGGGACTTTTTTCTGAATGATAGAGAATGATAGAGTATTTAAAGCTGAACATTTTTCGTACGAAAAGTTTCGCTCTATTCCACACTATTACGAAATTGTACTTGAAAAATCGAAGAGAAAGTGGCACTGTAAAGGCTGATTTCCATCGACTTGGTACAATCGGAGAGCTTGCAACGACTTTCATTTTCCTCGTAACTTCATAATCGTGCGCGACAGAATAAAAATTTTCCTTCAAAAAATATTCAGCTCTTACTACTCTGAAAAAAGTGTATTAAAAAACTGAAGAAACGTTGAAGTTTCGGGTCTTGATTCGATGCCCTCGAGGACACTTTTATCGAGCAAAAAATGATGTCGTGTGCAACCCAGTATGCTTCACATGCACGCAAACTTTCATTGAAATCGGACTTGTAGGTTAGGAGAAATTCCTTATAATATAACGTACGAATACTTTTTTCAGCCACTGTACGTACATATGTATGCGTACGCCGAAGTATTTACTCATTAACATTCACGGGGTACGATTTACGTCAATCGTTCGTCTACCGTGGTACTCGGCGCGTTGTGAAATCAATTCCAGGTTTCTTAAATTACCCACCGTGAACTTCTACGGGCTCCGCGTCGTCTTTTAATACCAATTGACACGTACAATACGCGTGAACCCAAAACATTGCGCGATAAATCTAACCTCTAATACCAACGCGCGTTCACGGACCAGCGGCAACGCGCATCAATCTGCGCAGGTACACTCGCCGCGCCGCACTGTCATTGAACTGGCTTTAATTCTGCGGACGATAACTACGTTTCGCGTCGCTCAACTCCGTAGAAATGATCCCGGTGTGAAAATTGCCGCAGACTTCTTTACGAGATTGTCAAAGGGGCTGTCCCGAACGATCGTAAACACAATTAGCGTCCAGTGAAGGACCACGCGTAACGCACGTCCGTTTTCTCGTATTTACTGAAATTTAAGGCCCGTTACGGCGCGCTTAATTCCTTTAATTAAAATTCTGAGTGACCGTCGACGACGCACGCAGGATGTCTGGATGTCGCTTAAAAATAAAACGAGCGTGTCGCGCGCGCGTTTATTCGTGGCCGCCACACCAGGCGACCCTGCCTACCGAGAAATATCTCTTTCGCGAGCTCGGTGCAATTGCAATTTTCTATTTGGAATTAAACCTCGGAATCCCTGATACTGCCGAGCAATAACAATCTCGGACGATTGAACATAATAACGTACATGTAGTCGCGTTTCAAGTTGGATTTAAGTTCGATCAAAGTCTACGTTTTGGTACTCGGTTCGGTACACAAATTACAGCGCGACAGTTCCCGTGAGAATTTTAACTCGTCGTCACGATAAACTGTCAGCGATTACGTAAATACCGTAGTTCGTTAGCATTTTTCGTTCCCGAGAGCTGGAATATTATTATAAGCCAACGTGTCTTGCTGTTGCAAGTGTTTACAATTAATACGTGGAACATTCTCCACGAAATGTACGCCTTGTGAAAAATGTAAGATACGCCACGAGGTATTGATTCTTTGAGCATTGTACCATTTGCATGTTAACGTTTCGAGGAATCGATACGAGTAAAAAGAAATGTACGAAAAGAAAGTACATTTGTATTGTTCGAGTGCATTGCGACAAATGTATCTGTGTAGTTCTGTACCGTACAGGTTGTTTCACAAACGCGTCCATACTTCGGACAGAATGAATCTACGTACTAATGTAACAGAATCTCGTTCGAACACATGTCCTGTGTACTTTGGTTTCTGAGTTATGGACGATTGAAGAAAATATTCAAAGTGTCCCCCCTCGTGTTTCGACACACGTTATTGTACACTTTGGCATTTTTGCGCGAACTGTTCCGCCCTCGCTCGAAAATAATAGGCGTTCTATAAATAGTTTCGAATCAATTTTGTGTTCATTCTCGCGGATCGTGTACATTTTTTATTTCCGTCGAATGCACGATTTTTAAACGGTTCAAATGGTAAATGTCGAGGTCAGGAGATCACAACGGTCGTGTGATAGGTCCACCATTGTTCTAGGCGTCGGTTTGCGGGAATGTTATTTAAAAACGATCTCGTTGTACGAAATGGGGAGTCTTTTTCCTTATTTTCGAAGTATCGATAAAAATATATTAGCAATATTAATTTATCCCGTATTCCATCGATATTACATCCTCCTCTCTATTCGAACATGTATATATGTATGTAATTACGCGCGCACACGCAATTGACGCGACGAGGTAGCCATTGCGTTCGCTGCTCGACAATCGGTTTATGCTAACGGTTCACATATCGATCCTCTGGATCAGTTTTCATTTCCAAGAAACACCGCACATATTTCGGACGAGAATTACAACGATACATTTACATCGAAAGTATACTCTCTTTCGTCGATACGTGTACAAATAGTATTCAATTTATATTCTTTGCATACGTTATATGATCTACGCACCCAACACCCACCCACATACCACCCAGTGGTAACAATGCACTTTGTATTCCGAATAAGCGGGTCACATATACACTGTCGTTCAAAAGTTAGCAATCGCCACGCGAATTAGGATATTTAACAAGGATATTAAACAGGATATTTAAGAAAAGAAACGAACACCCTTAAAGCGACTGAAACGATTTTACATATTGGAAAACTAACGAGTAACACATTTTCTACTATTTTGATTTACAAAGAATTTCATTGCTATTTTAAAATACCAAAGAGCTACCTATCGCACTTCAAACCGTTTACGAGAATGAAAAAAATATACGATCAATTCTGATTTTGTATACATACTCGGGCCTAACGACGATCGATTAGAATCGAATATAAAAAATAATACCGAACGCTCATTGGCTGAACAAAAAATCACGAGCTGCTATACGAAGCGAAAATGAAATATCTTCCAGCAAGTGGAAAAGTTCAAACGAAGCGTTGTTTTTAATCGAATGTACGACTTACATTGAAGTATAATGGATATAAACAAATGCTAAACTCTCTAAAAATATACCTGTCCTTGTTAAACAGACAGCACGTGAATAATGAGCGAGTAATAAATTGATCGAAGTAAAAAATTTTGGTAGAAATCGGTGAAGGATTCTAAACTTTTCGACGAGAGTGTACATACGTATAGAAAGAACATAAATTAGTATTGCTGATATATTTTTCTTAATGTCTCTAATGCTGAATGTTTTCGATATTTCGAATCACCATCGTTGAATCCTTGAAGCATAAATTTTCGATTAGGAGAAACTCTTCTTTCCGCTATCGTTCCGATTTCTACAGCATTTGTGTCGACGAATATTGTTTATTACTGTGAAATAAGGTCAGTACGTTCTGAAGCATGTACATGGCACGAATACGTTAAACATTTCCTTCAATCGTTCATAATTCAAAAACTGAGGTACGCAAGACATATTTGTACAAATTTTGTTTACTTACCTTAGCGCGTGGATCGATTCTCTAAAGTATAATCGTGTATTTCTGAAACACCTTGTAGAGATTACATTTAAAAAAGGTGTCGATGTATAATATTAACACGTGAAGAAAGAACATCGAGAGACTATCTATACTTGTACCTCTCAAATAATAAATAAACTCGATATAAACTTTTGTCCCTTGCGCACAATTGCGTTAAATATATTCGTGAACCGTTTAAACGAAACGATTAAAAATTGATCCATGGAAAGAATTGTTTCCAAACTCTGAGGTGGCGATGCACAAGTAGCTGCATCCACGAAACTCCGATAAGGTACGGCTAGACGAGTTTCGGTGAATTTTGTGCGTGGTAAAGTTAATAAATTGTAATGCAACAATACGAAAATTGATTATCAATTACTCAAGTTTGCCACTGAGTTTATCCGACTATTGAATTCACCGTGGCTTCAATGAAGCCTCAATTGCCGGCCCTTTGAGTTCAAGTTGCCCTACTTGTTAAACAAGTTCGCAAACTACTTGTAACGTAGTACCGCGCGATACAACGCAGAACACGGGCAAATTCAAGCTGCAAGAACTTTTCCGAACACTTTGTTTTAGCAATTGAAGCGTCGTGCATTAAACGATACCCTAGGTTTTATTCTCAAAGTGAAACCTTTGAAATACTGCTGTTTACAATTTCACGCGGAAAGCTCGATGTATATTTTCGTAGTAAAAGTCATTAACTGTAACGCAGTGGAGTACTACATTCGAAGGAAAATATTTTCACTCATCGAAGTCACTCCTCCCGCTTGAAATTATGTACATACGTCAAGCGGTACTCCTACTTTTACGACACGGTACAACGCACCGGTTGGGTGTACACAATCCGTATTAACATACGCTAACACCACACGACGTGCATCAATTCTTGTAACTATCGACTAAAATCTAACCTGAATACCGAAAAGGCAGTTATCCGTTCTGGATACCGGCTACGACCAAATGCATCTTCAAGCTAAAATATCAAACGACGCGCATCAATTCGTATAACCGTCGACCCTGTAGCAAAGCTAACCTAAAAGCCTGGACCGAGAAAATCTTCGTAGGATCAAAAATTGTTGACGTTGGTGTAGGTGGCGCGGCGAGCATTTTCTGGCGCCTATAAAATTAGCGGTGTGCCCTCCAAAGGAATGCAGTTACTTGTCCTCGATGCCAGCCGTAATCAGATGCATCCTTATCCGGGCTTTAGGCTGCTTAAAGCGGTGCGGAATCATAAATAACCAGATTTATCCCGGCGTAAAATTACTGGTGGCGTTAGCTTACTTTTTACGGCAACTGAAAATCGCCGGGGAAAATCTTTTAAAATGCGCTTAATGTTGACTCGTTCTCTTTTTCCCCTCGTCTCTCTTTCTCTACGGTGCTCGCGTCAAAATTTTATGACCTAGGACACAACGGAGTTTCATGTCCGCCGCCGTAAAACATCTTAAACCCTTATCCCTTTAATCTCGTTCGTTATACCCGGAGTCGCTAATACAACCCCGTCCGTTTTCTCATCCCTCTTTCTACCTCGAGGCGTCTCGTGTCGTGCTATCGCGTAATGTAATCTCAGGTCCAGCCATTCATAGATTCCGCGCCCGATAACAGTTCGAAACTTTTGTCGGGGCCCTCGCAGGGAATCGCATGCTACTTTTTGTCCCGTGTCCTTTTTTTTTGCTCTCTCTCTCTCCTTGTCTCGCGTTCGGACACTCGCGAGACCGAACCCGTGCATTTTTACAAACCTCGAGTGAACACCGCCGAAATTTTAACGAATCGAAATTTTAAACGCGAAAATCGAACCATCGGTTAATCATTTCGCGCGATGTGTAACGGTAATAATTCACAGCCTCTCCCTCGTAAGAACGTGATGGCGATATCTTCGAAATTTGACACTTACCGAAGTGACAATCTAAACTTGTACGAATATCTCGAATAAGCGTTGGTTAAGATTATTTTCGATTCGTTTCTATCGATGTCGAGAACAGATCTTTCCGAGATCAGTGCTAAGTACGCAAAAGGGTTTGAGACGGTTTGCTTGTGTAGTCACCAAAAATGAGTTTTGCAAAAAACCGTGATAATCTAAACGTATACGATCATCTCGAATACGTGTTGGTTAAGTTTTTTTCAGATTCGTTTCTATCAATGTCGAGAACAGATTTTTCTGAGATCAGTACTGCGTACGCAAAACGGTTTGAGGCGGTTTGCCTGTGTAGACACCAAAAATGAGTTTTGCAAATACTGCAAAACCGTGATAATCTAAACGAATACGATCATCTCGAATACGCGTTGGTTAAGTTTATTTCGAATTCGTTTCTATCAATGTCGAGAACAGATCTTTCTAAGATGAGTACTGCCCGAGTTTGAGGCGGTTTGCCTGTGTAGACACCAAAAATGAGTTTTGCAAATACTGCAAAACCGTGAGAATCTAAACATATACGATCATCTCGAATACGCGCTAGTTAAGTTTATTTCGAATTCGTTTCTATCGATGTCGAGAACAGATCTTTCCGAGAGTACTGTCCGAGTTTGAGGCGATTTGCCTGTGTAGTTACCCAAGAAGGCCAAGAATGAGTTTTGCAAGTGCTGAAGAATACTTGCACGAGTCACCACAGTTTGTTAAGAAGTGAGGTAGGTAGGTACAAGGAAACGAAAAGTGTCGATGATTTTCCAAATCGTGGTTTAAAGGGAACTACCGGCACCAGAGAAGATAAAGCGATCCTTAGACTTTTTGCTAAAAATGCAACACTTCCGTCGCGTGAATGTTAAAACTGTATCAAAGGGGGTTTCTTAGATCAGTGAAACGTTGGTTCAGTCAAACCGAGAACACATGGATTATTCAAGAAGATAACGATCCAAAACATAGAAATCATATCCGTAGAGAATGGAAAGCAGCAAATGGTGTCACCGTGTTGCCATTCTGGTCCCCATTAGTCGTCTTAGTCCTTTGATGCAAATCCAATCGAAAATATGTTGTTCTTAATGAAGCGCAAACTTAACCCTAGATTCATAAACTATATTTACGGTTACATTGTTCATAAACATATGTCTCTGATACACCTTACTTTTAAGGTCACTTCATTTAAGTATTACGGGAGATATTAATAAAAATCTACAAATATTAGTTAGAAACCACTTTTATTGACAATTTAAACATGAAAAACAAAAATTGAAAAAATCAATCTGAGCATTCTAGGCACAAACCACGCATGTATTTGCATCTCTTTCTTTCAGTCGAGGGTGTATGAGAAACGTGTGGTTACGAATCTAGGGTTAAAGAGAAATGTATATTAAAATTAAGAACCCTAATAAGATCGTCAAATATAGAGATCGTTAACCGTATCGTACGCAGAAAAATTGGTTGAAAGCATGCCAAGAAGATATCAAACTATTATTGCTAATGGAGGAGATTGGACTCGCTATTAAAGTAAGAACGTGTTAGTGTTTGATATGTATACTCGGTTTATATAAAATTCTTTACGAAGGAAACCATGTTTACGAAAATATCAGCGACACGCTTTTGCGAGACAAACATAGCAAATGGACAACACCTTGCGTTAACATAGTACCGATAATTATATAGGTTCAGGTACAAGCTGAGTACATCTTTTGTTTAACGACGTGTTCAGCAAGAGGGAACGAAAGAACGAAGGACAGAGTTTTGCGTTGTACACGGAGAATAAGAAATTCAATGTTGTATTTCGAGAGTGTGGCGAAGTGTCCAGTGTTTGTACTACGTTTATTTTTTTCTTCCAATGTTCACTCGTGAAGTAAACTCGATACCACGTGCCATAGGTTAACCAATTCCACCACGTGTCAGCGTATAACCTCTTCAGTCGTACGTCCAACTATTTCGAAAAAAAGACTCACCCCACGGAAGCATTTAGGACAACCGTGCACGACGAAACTCTGACACGGTAGCGTCTCGAGTATCGATAGAGTTCGTTGCTCGGATTCAAGATCAGAAGTCATCTCTACCGTCCCTCCAGTCAATGTTTTGTCATTTTCGAACATTACGCGAGGCACCACTGTACACGCGTAAACAAATTTGATCCTGCTACGATTCACTCACGTTGATAGAACGAGAATACATTTGCCTGGAAATTTTGCTTAATCGTGAACGGCTGACGGGCAATTCGCTGATCAAAGTTTCACGGAACATCACCGCGATGAGATGTGTACGAATTTCGCCCGGTCTGTTTGCTCGAGCATACAAAGCCCATTGTATCAGTTCACTATTAATGGTAGACACCTTTGGACGAAGGCCCGAGAGCAAAGCAACCGCGCCGGGACCGCGTGGCACGTCATGTCAGAGCCCCGTGAACCCAACAATAACCATTAAGAAGATTGATCAGCCTGCAGCTTGTCCGAGCCTTATAGTATCGAGCATAAAAAGCTCATCGCAGTTAGCTACCGTAAATGCCACTAATTAAAGACCTCCGTCACCTGCCTCTATCAATATCGCAACGCTCACGGCCGCTTTTTAATGGCTAGGTAGCTGACGCTTTGTGGCTGTAGAAGTTGTTCGATAACTTTTGTCGTTTTTTCCATTGTGAGAAATTACTACGACGTTTCAACGTTTGAACAACCGTAAATATATGAACGAGTCGATAGATCTACGTGAAACTTCACACATGTTCGTCAAATAGTTGTACCTTGGAAAAATAAAACGAAAAATATTTCTTATCGAACGACAAAATTTATCGAGCAACCTATATAGCGATGGGTATTATTTAATCGAGGAGTCGACGATATGAAAATTGAATATAACGTGCTGTCGTGTCAGCGTGGTGCTCGGAAGATAAAGTTCAATCTTTGTAGGAATCGGAGGTAGGATTTTAGTACCTGCAGTTATGGTACCAATATGGTAGGCATCGCCATAGTCTAGAAGAAGAGGTGCCTTTGAACTTACAAGTCCAACGTACCAAAAATCTTATACTTGATAATAATACTTGATCGTGACTATCAAATGGATATTGACTTTGGATGGTTTATCTTCAGTTAGAAATCTGTAGAATAATTTCTGAGAACTTACTTTAAACGGTAAGAAGAATCGGTATTGTCTAAATGCTCCGAACTTAGTTATTGTCTGCCAAATGGAAACTGGTTCTTTATAACGGTTTACTATTATTGCGTCAGTGCGAAACGAGGTAAGAGTTGCTATAAATTAAAAAACAAAAGCTCAACGTACCAAAAATCTGAATCTTCTAAAGGTGTCGACATCGTTTACTTCACCGTGTCTATCGAGTGGATATTAGCTTCGAATGGTTTGTTATCTTCAGTTAGAAATCTGTAGAATAATTTCTGAGAACTTACTTTAGAAGAGTGGGTATCGTCTAGATCCTCCGAACCTAGTTGTTGTCTGCCAAATGGAAACTGATTCTCTACAGCAGTCTGGTATTGTAGCGTCAGTGCGAAGCGAAGTAATAGTTGTTTCGAAGTAACTTAACGAAAGGTGCTTCCTGATTTCTCACTTCACGCTGAGAAATTGATCTCGAGTGAATATTAAAATAAATCTCTCGAGTTTAAATATAATTAATTTTCATAGAAACGTTTGAAACAACTGAGGTTCGATCGGTACAGAATTGACAGTGGTACGTCTCGATAGCGTGGTTGTTGATCCTGATCGTTTTTTCCATTTTATACAATAGTTTGGTAACCGAAGGACGCACCAATTAACGATTAGTATTTCTTTTTCAAGGAAAAACGTTCCCTTTTTATCCGATGGTCACTTTGGCTACATGTTTGCCGAAGGTATAGTTTCAAGGTTCGTAAAATTTAACTGAATACAACTATTGATGTTAAAGTAAATTGCTCTTTTCTTCGTTGATCGTATCGCTATTTCCACAGATTTCTACGTTAATAACTGCAGTGGCTCAAAAATGTACTCGTACGCTATACAATAAGGGAATTCCCCTAACTTACAAGTCCGATTTTAATGAAAGTTTGCGTGCATGTAAAGCATACTGGATTACACACGACATAATTTTTTGGTCGATAAAAATGTTCTCGAGGGCATAAAATCAAGACCCGAAAATTCAACGTTTCTTCATTTTTTCAATACACTTTTCTTCCGGGACTTTTGTCACTTTTGTAAGAACTGAACATATTTTGAAAGAAAATTGTTATTCTGTCTCGCACGATTATGAAATTACAAAGAAAACGAGCTTGGCCTTTTCGGTGTCACTTTCTCTTCGATTTTTCAAATACAACTTCGTAATAGTACGAAACAGAACAAAACTCTTCCTGCGAAAAATGTACAATTTTTAGCCCTATCGTTCCGTTGCGAGAAGGTTCCAAGAGAAGTTGCATTGAAAAATTGAAAAATTGAAAAATACATTCACCTTCTTGAAGAAATTTCCTGCGAACAAAAAAATGTCTCTATACGTACACTACTGTGCTCTACGTGCACAGAAACTTTCGTTAATATCAGACATACAGGTAAGAAGAATTTCCTTCTAATCGAATGTAATGCATCTCGGGTCACGGTACATTGTAGCAATCTTCGAAATGATTTTCCGAAATAAAAAACAGTTTAGAACGTATCTCGAAGAACATCGCTCGATGAAAAAGAAGTTAAACGGTAGATTTCCATCCGTCTGAAAGAAAACCATCGTCTCTTTATCCTGTCGGTCTTCAAGAAGAAACCTCCCTGGAGAACGAACGATAATTAGCTGGAAAGTCGGGCAACGTCCCGCAGAAGTAAACGTTACTCTCCTAAACACGGTTTCTGGCTAGTCGGTTGAAACTCGGTTCACCGACAGCTCGGCAAATCTTAATCACGTTCGAGAAAGACTTCGGCTGCACACGCGGCAAAGCTACCGGCTACATCGCTGAAACTTCCAACTGAAAATTCGAGTTCGGTTGTCGAGGACCGGTAACAATACCGAAAGAGAGGGTGTTCCGGGACTGTTGGCCGACTAATTAGATTAAATAACAACTGGAGCGCGTGGAACGCGTTTACGAGGTGTGCAGGTGCAAACCGCGGCGAAGCTATAGCCCCATAGGTGCGCGGTGGTCGAGAGCCATACGCAAACCGTGGCCAGGATCGAACGAGAAGAGAACCGGCCGCGAACGTATCCGCGCGAACCTTATTTACCCGCGCGGAACACCGCCCGGGGAACTAGTTTGTTTAGGCGTGACAAGATTTGCGTAATTTCGAGCGCCACCGGTGTCTTTCTTTCGCTCCTTTTTCGCAAGTCCGGCGTGGAACGCGACCGCGTCCCCTCGGCGAATGTTAATTATTTGGAAGTCGTTCGGTAATTAATCACACGGCCCGGACCGGGTTCTTTCGCAGTGCTGGGTATCGGCAGACCGGACGAGATTGTTTCTCCGTGATTAATAGTCGTAGCGGGATCCGAGTGAACCGGTAGTTTCGTTTTAAAATACATCGGGTACGGGAGGAGCACTGGCTCCTGGCCGCTGAAATTCAGCATTCGGTGCGCGCAGCGGGACACGTGTACGAGTCAATATCTGTTAGGCAATCAGCGCCAAGAAAAGAGCGCCGATTAATATTCCAACTGGCGCGCGCGATCCTGAAAAGAGGAAAATGGCGAAACGAGGCAGGGGTTCCGGAATCCCGGACACGTTCTCAACCCCTTGCGATCGTCCGATGTAAACGCGCGTCGCGAAACGCGGGGCAGGGAAGAGGGCCGGAAAAAAGAAAGAAAAAAAATGGAAAGAAAAAGAAGGAAATTGGGGCGACAAGGAGAGGCACCGTGTGACGAAAATGAGTGAGAAAATTTGCGAAAGTTCCCGGGGTGATCTCCTCGTGTGTGCGCGCAACGCGAATCCATTCGTCCGCGGGGGTGGACAACGGGCGAGTCGTGGTCAGCCACCCTCGGGGCTTTTTGCGGCCAGGGGGTGGGGATCGGAAGGGTGATCCATACGAAACTTTTCAATGGAGCTTCGACACAATGGGGTGGTGGTTTACATTTATTAGACCCGCGGCGAAAAGCTTAGTTTGCATTTGAAGCCTCACCTACCCCTACCATCCGCCACCGGCCCTTATTTTAGATGCATTCGCACGGAACGGCAGAAGGTTGAATATCTTTCGAGGGATGGGTCAGTTCTGCCTTCGGATACAAAGTTTACCCCTCTCGTTAGACGGATCCCGACACGCGCGAATCCCTCCGCCGCATTATCGCGCGATTATCTAATTATCGGCCGATTTATGCACGGCCACAGACCACCCGTTGCCGTGCACTCGCATAATGTTTATTGTTCTATTGTGATTCGGATCGGTATTGATTCACGCGTCCGCTCGTGAGAGAGCTCCAAGTTGGAAGTTTACTCTGGACACCGAAGGGTTGGGGAAGAGTTCGTACGATGATGAGAATTCCACCAACGGAATTAAGAGGATTAGACCGAGATTCGGTGGCGTGAATCAATCGCGGATACATATGCCAACGAGGTACTCGTCGATTTGGTAACATTGATAAGTGGAACGTGTTACCGTTGAAAAATTCACGAGATTTGGTATCGTAGAAGGTGCAGGGGATGTTACGATCACTAGGAAGGTAAACGATCGAGATCAAGCTTTTTGGACATTTTTTGCTTTCAATATTTACTCACGGTCAATTTTCTTTCGAGTTCAGCAGTTTTCTCTCAGTGTTTAACAGTTTTCGAAGATTTCCTTCGTAACGGTTCACGGAATTAATTCGAACTTGTCCGAACTCCCATCGAAACTTTTTACAAAGTTGCCGGTTGTGCTCCTAAACGCGAGAATTCGAAAGAAACGGAACTCCGGGACTTGGGAATCCGATAAGTTTTGAAACGTCCGAGAGAAACGTTACCAATCTTGAACTTGAACATTCAAGGGCTTCGCAACGCGGGAATTCCAACTGTTCCGAATTTCGTAACTCGGAAACTCGAAACTCTTCGTACTCGTGAGTCGAAAGAGTCCAGAATTTTGGAAATTTCGCAGTTCCGTCATCTGGTAATTCGTAAAATCTAGGACATTAATTCAC
Organism: Ptiloglossa arizonensis; assembly: GCF_051014685.1. NCBI lineage: Eukaryota > Metazoa > Arthropoda > Insecta > Hymenoptera > Colletidae > Ptiloglossa > Ptiloglossa arizonensis. The sequence continues at coordinate 7,060,548 of NC_135048.1, read as the reverse complement.
CGATGTATCAGTCACGTGACCGTCATTATCGTTCGGTTTATAAACTCCGAACAAATTTCGTAACTCGGAAAATCGGAAACTTTCGTACTGGTGAATCGAAAGAGTCGAGAATTTTGAAAATTTCGCAATTTTGTAATTTGGTAATTCGTAAAATCTAGGCCATCGACTTGCCGATGTATCGGTCACGTGATCGTCATTATCGTTCGGTTAATAAACTCCGAGCGAATTTCGTCACTTGAAACTCGAAAACTTTTCTACTCGTGAATCGAAAGAGTCGAGAATTTTGTAATTTGGTAATTCGTAAAATCTAGGCCATCGACTTGCCGATGTATCAGTTACGTGATCGTCATTATTGTTCGAGCGAATTTCGTAACTCGGAAAATCGGAAACTTTCCTACTCGTGAATCGAAAGAGTCGAGAATTTTGAAAATTGCGCAATTTTGTAATTTGGTAATTCGTAAAATCTAGGCCATCGACTTGCCAATGTATCAGTCACGTGATCGTCATTATTGTTCGGTTAATAAACTCGAAGCGAATTTCGTCACTTGAAACTCGAAAACTTTTCTACTCGTGAATCGAAAGAGTCGAGAATTTTGTAATTTGGTAATTCGTAAAATCTAGGCCATCGACTTGCCGATGTATCAGTCACGTGACGGTCATTTACCGCATTGTTCGGTTAATAAACTCCGAGCGAAGCCAAATCGAATCGCGCGTCAAATGAATATTTAGAAGCGGGATTAGAATTCACACGAACCGCTAACTAGTATGCACCTCGTTGCCACTTGCCCGCGAATTGATCCTGGACGCGATGCAACGAACGTGCATTACCATTAGCATTTCACGCGGAACGCGACTCGACTTTTCCCAGAAACGTTACCAACTTTAAAGGGGGGCCCCGTTCTCGATACACGCGCGTACCGAAAAAAAAGGGAAGAAAGAAAAAAACAAACAAACAAACGAAAAAACGAAACAAAAACAAAAACAAAAAACGGCGTCTCTTTTTCCGGTAAGTTTTGTTTCGACTTTCCTCTCTCGTCTCTTTCATCCAGCGGCACAATACAAAAATTGCTCGACGGCCGCTCCATTGTCCCGCATAGACGTTACAAACTTGCAAAATTGAAAAACGCCGCGTTTCAATGCTTATATTATACATACATAGCGAGAGAAAGAGAGAGACGGAACGGAGAACGGTCGATCGTTATTCCGGTGAACCCTTCGTTCCAGCACGCTCGCTCGGCTACGCGCGCAGCCAGCGGATACAGGGAACGATGACAACGATGACAATGGTGACAATGATGAGTATGACGAACGTGGGGTCCGTCCGTACAATGGTCAAGTCGTGACGCCGCGCTATATCTCGGCGCTTTCCATCGAAAATCATCTGCCGTTTCGTTCGAGCACGTCCGTATTTACGCTGGTTGTGCGAGCTCGATTGTTGCTTCCTTCGCAAACGCGGCGCTGCGTTCTCTGTTATTTATTGGAGATTATATTGCGAGGGATTTCCCCTGGAAACTGGTGACTGAGTATTTTTGACAAACCGTTCCTGTCCGTCGTTCGAGCGAAGCGTTTTCATTTCCGAGAAACGACCAGGGATTTTGCTACTGTCAGCCCCGGAATTAGTTGTTGCGCGGGGTGACGTACGGATTCTACATAAAAAATGGCATCGAAAACGTGGAATAACATTTTTTCGCGCGACTCTCCGTTTTCGAAAAAACCGAGCACGAAACGGGCGACGGGGCGCGTGCTCTTGCCTCGCGATAAATCCCGTTCTCCGCGTGTCCCGTGCCCGCGTACACGACACGTATATTTACGATAGTTGGCAAAAATTCTCCTTGAAATTTTATGCATTTTACTAATCGCGAAACTCCGTAATAAATCAATTTCGATCGAATCGACGAACCGATGCACCGCGCCCCGAACGAGCTTCGAACTCGTTGTTCTCGAGAACGAAGCCTCGTAGGGGAAAATATCATTCTATCTTTTCGATTCGTTTTTTCGCGGAGAATCGACCAGCGAAATTCTTCTACGTAAAATACGGATCGACGTTCTCGGAGTTAACGTCGAACGATGAAACATTCCTCGGTTACCGTCTGTTCGTTTCGAGCAACCCGGACGAGAAAATTTCGTTACGAGCTCGGTAACGAAATTTTCTCTTCGCTTCTGAATCAACGCGTCGATGTTCGCGTTGTTCGAAACTATAACGCGAAACGAGGCGACACGTTCGCGGCTACGCTCGAGCGAAAAACGCGTAATTGTTCTTAGAACGAGTCGGTGGCGGCTATTGGAAACGAGATTCGGGACCAGGCGAGGTTTCGGTGTTGTCACCGGTGAAATATCGCGATGCGCGCCGACAGACAACCAAGCTCTCTCGTTCGACGACGCTATCAGCCGCGTGCACGAATTTCGCTCGGACGAACAACGCGCTCGTGTCCGGACCGGGATATTTTCCAGTTAAGAATTACGAGTGAAATTCTCGCGTTTTCTTCGTGAACCGTATCGCGAATGTTTTCCAAACCGTCGACATTCTCGTTCGTTCCGTCGAACGTCACTGCTAAACGAACCCGCGTCCGTGCGCGTTCAATGAGTACTCGCTTTCAGCATTTTCCACGAGCCGAGCTCGCGGATAGGTACAAACGTACGACATATTTTTCGATGCGAAGAGTCAACGAACGCATCTCCGCTAATGGGAACGAGTTATCCGACGAGAATCGTGTTTCAAGCTCGACGGGGTCAGTCGATGCGAAGGTGCCGCGCGCTTTGGAATTCCAACTTGAACTCCGAGTGAAAATAATCGAATCGTTACTGGAATTTCAAGCACGAGTTACGAATTTCTCGCATTGGTTAACGAGCCTCTTACTGAATTCTAAGCCGTAATTACTGAAATTGAAGTAGAAGTTATCGAACTTTAACTCGAATTCTGAACACGAGTTATCGAATTCCTTGCACGAATTAAGGAATACCAAGTTGAATTCCAAGTACAAGTTACCGAACTTTAACTCGAATTCTGAACACGAGTTATCGAATTCCTTGCACGAGTTAAGGAATACCAAGTTGAATTCCAAGTACAAGTTATCGAACTTTAACTCGAATTCCGAGCACGAGTTAACGAACATCAACTTGAATTCCAAGTTTAAGTTATCGAACCATGACTGGAATTCCAAATACAAGTTACGAATTTTTAGCACCAATTAACGAGCCCCAACTTAAATTCCAAGCCCTACTTGTATTCAAATTCAAAGTAGAAATTAACGAATCTTAACTCGAGGTCCAAGTACAAGTTACCGAACTTTAAATCGAATTCTGAACACGAGTTACCGAATTCCTAGCACGAGTTAAAAAACAACAGCTTGAATTCCAAGTATAAGTTACCGAATCATGACTGTAATTCCAAGTACAAGTTACCGAATTTCTAGCACGAATTAACAAACACCAACTTGAATTCCAAGTACAAGTTATCGAACTTTAACTCGAATTACGAACACGAGTTACCGAATTCCTTGCACGAGTTAAGGAATACTAAGTTGAATTCCAAGTATAAGTTATCGAACTTTAACTCGAATTCCGAGCACGAGTTAAAAAACAACAGCTTGAATTCCAAGTATAAGTTATCGAATCATGACTGTAATTCCAAGTACAAGTTACCGAATTTCTAGCACGAGTTAACAAATATCAACTTGAATTCCAAGTACAAGTTACCGAACTTTAACTCAAATTCCGAACACGAGTTACCGAATTCCTAGCACGAGTTAAAAAACAACAGCTTGAATTCCAAGTATAAGTTATCGAATCATGACTGTAATTCCAAGTACAAGTTACCGAATTTCTAGCTCGAGTTAACAAACACCAACTTGAATTCCAAGTACAAGTTATCGAACTTTAACTCGAATTCCGAACACGAGTTACCGAATTTCTAGTTAACAAACACCAGTTTGAATTCCAAGTATAAGTTATCGAATCATAACTGTAGTTTCAAGTACAAGTTACCGAATTTCTAGCTCGAGTTAACAAATACCAACTTGAATTCCAAGTACATGTTACCGAATCATGACTGTAAGCACCAGTTCCAAGCACTAGTTAAGAATTCTTAGCCCCAATGAACGTGCCCCAACTTGAATTCCAAGCCCTGCTGATATTCGAATTCAAATTCGAATTCCAAGCGAAACTCGAGGAAACTTAACCGGAATTTAGAGAACAAATACGTGGATGAAAACTTGGATCGATACTTACATTTCCAAGCTCGAAGAGTCTCGAGCTTCGCTACGTCCAAGTTTCATTCCCGAGGACTTTCTAAACACCTAAACCACCGCGTCGCGATGCTTCGCGACTCCGAAGCGACCGATCGAATAAAAACCCGTCGCGCCGCGTCATAAATTAATAACTCAATAACCGAAGCGATAACGCAACGAAGATAACCGATCGATCAACACCCATTAAGTCGCTTAAACACAACCTTTCCATTAACTTCGCTCATTCGTCAGCGTGTCCGCGACGAACGAGCATACATCAAAGCAACGCACAATGGCCCCCCGATACATGCATACCCGCGGACCGACTCGACTCGACCCAAGTGCATTCACTCGAAACACCCACGCGAGAACCATCTCGATGATAGAAATCCTTTCGCGTCCTCGTCAGTCCTCTTCGTAAGACTGTCGTCGCACCATTACCATCGAATCGCGGAACGCGCGGGCGCACCCCTGAGGAACAGAAAATTACGAAGACGAACAATGCGCGTCAGCGACAGACCGACCGATCCGATGGAATCGCGAACGTGTATCAAGCGACGGAAATAACTCGACGCCCTGGAATCGAAACAGCTCCGTATTTAATCGAATCACTCGTTATAATCATCGGTGCTGTTATCTCTAATGCGGTGTTGTCAATTTCTAGCCGAAGCCCGCGCGACCGAATCAGATCCAGCCCCGGGTCTCGATCGAAACGCAATTCGACGTCGATTCAGCGACCAACCCGTGCGAAATCTGCATAGAAATAACAAACCGATCCGTGCGGCATCGCACGCGGTGAAAAATCGGTCTATTTTTTCAACTCTCCGCGGCAGAAGTCGTGAGATCGTTGCGTACGCCAGTCTCCTTATTAGCAACTGTCGCGGGGATTCGCGCACCCCCGCGTTTTCTCGCTCTTTTTTCCAGTCAACGGAGAGGAAAGAGCGTCGGTCGAGAGCTGGTTTCGTTCCCCCTTTCGTCGCCCCGTCCCTTTCCCTCCACCGTATTCTGTTTCCGCAATGGTTGAATGCGGAGAACAGAACGGAACCAGCCTCCTGGAACAACGGAGCCCTGGCTGCTACGGAGAAACGAGGGAGAGACCAGACAGACGGACGAACAGCCGAGGAAATGATGGAAAGATGGAACGTAGACGCTGTGTGGCGGACCGGAGATCGGGCTATTGGAAGAGAGCTAAAGAGGCACAGATACGAGGGGTAAGGAGCCCCGTTCTGTCATCGGAGTGATCGAAAATGATCGTTACGCTCGGATACCGTATTGGTTTCCGTGTCTCGAAGCCAGTGATTCGGATGGTTCCTTTGCAACGGTAATGATTCAGTTAACGACATCCAGTAACTATGGTCCAACCGAAGAGACGAGGTACCGATGAATGTTTACATTAACGTCTGTGCGATCAGTGGAACGGTCCGTAGCTTTTTGAGCTATTTTCTTGAGCTCAAGAAACGACTCTCAGGTGTGGAGGGTCTTTTTCTCGGGTTGGAATACACCGAACGGTTCGAAAGAATTTTTCAAATTTACACTGAATGTCTTCTTTCGAATCGCTTGGTTCAATTCGAACTGTTCGATTTCCATGAAATTGTTCGGTTTATTCGAACGGTTCGATCTTCTTTAAATGAACCGAACATCGTTCGGTCGATGATGGTGGTCGCAGTGGTAGTAGTTTAAACAGTGATTCAAAATAAACTTTTAATAATAAAAAATTATTTTCTCACAACTTATTTCATTTATTTCGATATTGTCGTATATTTATCTTATATTTCTTTCAGAAGCGATTGCTCGAAAATATTGTTTCTTTTACGTGCTGTCGATTCTACAAGTTCTTTAATTGTAAGTCAAATATTAGGTTGTACGGAAAGTCATTTCGTTTTTTTTTTTTTTCGGTGAAAATGAAATACGATTTTTTTAGAGTGTATAAACATTTCATTAAATTATATATTCTCCATTTTGGAGAACGAGATGACTTTCCGAACAGCCCAATAGTTTCAATTACGAAAAACTAACAATGAAGTTTAATGTTCCAATCATTTGGCCCTGATCCGATCTCGTCTCGTTGGACGAATTATAGGTTCGAGTAGAGGCTAAGCATATCGTTCATTTTATAACATAGTCAACGAGAGGAGACAAAAGAACGAAGGACAGAGTTTTGAGTTGTACACGGAAAATAAGAAATGAAATGTTTCATTTTGAAAGTGTCGTGAAGTGTTCAGCGGTTGTCGTATATTTATCTTTTTTTCTTTCAGTGTTTACTGATCGTGAAATAAATTATTCGACACCACGTGACGAAGATCAATCTATTCTACCAGGTGTCAGCGCATATCCTCTTTAACCACGCATCGAACTATTTCGAAAACAAAATTTGCTCTTTTCGCGAAACAGTAACGGTACGTTTCTGTCGCTAATAGAATTTGTTCGTAAATGATGAAACAATGTACACTGTCACTTTGATACATGTAAATACCATTGAAGTACGAAAAGAAGGCACAGCGTGTTTACATCCTCGCTCTTCCCATAGCAAGCAAGAATCACTATTGGTCGAAGATAGCGACGAAGATCAACAACGACCGTAGAAAGATTAAGTGAAAGATTTTTGATTTTGAATCAAATGTTAGCTATTAAGAAACAGAATGATTTCATTCCTGTTTAAATACTCTCACTGATTCGATAAGTTTCTCGTAATGAAAAAATGAGCACAATTTAATATGCGTAATAATCATCATTTTGAAAATTATTCATAGCGAAAAGAATTAATTTGTATTTGTTAAAAATAATACCACTCCGCTTGTACTCATTTCTATTCAGATAATGATATCTTTAACCCAAAAGACCAGTGTTACGAGATAAATCAATCGTGCTTCAGAAATCTTAATCGAACTTTGTAAGCTCGAGATTTTAGAAAGGTTACGACTCGTGAATTTTGGAATTCCAGAGCTTTACGATTTGAGAATTCCAAAATTCAGAATTTTCTATTCTCTTCTTCGAGCAAACGTAAAACTTCCAGGAGTAACGGAACGCGTTTGTGGACGGTACAATAGGATGTTTCTATCGCTCCAGTGATTCTAGGGAACGTAGACCGAATCGAGGTAAAGAGAACCGAGACTTTCGAAGTTCTAAATTTAGAGATGTTTAATTCGTTGTGCCGAATTCTCAAATTTCAGAATTCAAAGCTTCGAACTCCGAAAGTTCCGAATCCTCGAATCGTTAAACTCTAATTTTCACGAATTCCCGAGTTCTTTAGTTCGAAATTTTCAACATTCCGAATTTCCCAACGATTGATCTCTAATTCCATCGAATCCTTAAGATTCAAAGTCCTGAAGCATTTGGATTCCCGAGTCATTAAGCGCGAAAATAATTCCTCGAAGAAAGAATTACGATCCTGAAAACCTAGTACCCGCCGATATCTGTCTTCCTATCTCGTTGTTGCTCTTTTCTTCGTCCTTAGGGTGTGTCCTGTTTATGGTTCCTCGCTTTATGTATTCTTCTACCAATAGTATAGTAGTAGGTAACTTATGTTACTCGAGAAGGGCGGGTCAGGATTTTCTAAGGTTCCCAACAAGGTCCTGATGTCTCGTTAGTTACGGAAACTCGAGAGTTTTGTAGAACATGGTCGCAACGTGGGACAGGCATCGATGACTCCTGATAAGGGATCGGTGATCGACAGATAGAACTCTCTATAGATCCTACAAGGAACCTCTGGAACCCAATATTAGAAGTGCAACGAGGAACTACAAGCTGGACAATGCAACGATTCCTCGAGTCGATACGAGTTAAAATTTTATGGCGATTAACAGTAATCAACGCGCGAATCGACGCTACGGTGCATCTAAATTTCATCTTGCCACCGTTTCTTTCGATCTATGAATTTTTCATCGCAAAATGTAATATAATATTCCGTGCATTTCAGTCGTTAAATCACCATTAACGCGTTGACTGCTCGATTTTGTGAATCTTCCTTCGGAAACTCAGATCGTTGCATAATCGATACTCGTATTTGGATCAACTTGATTGAAACTGTCGCAGAATTATGCACAGCATCGTTCGTATAAAAAAAGGCGACATCACAGTAACTGAAACTTTAATCGTACATCACAGATGTCTATGATATAAATCGTATCATTGTATCAAAGTAACCTTATTACTTCTCTCATATCTGGGTCATAGATGACCTGATTCCTCGTTCTTGTACAGAATACCCAATGTATTCTTTTTTCGTGCCTCCATTTCAGAATACATTTTTAAACAACACTGTTTTACCACTTGTCCCGGTGTGACGTTTTCGTTATCGTTTCGTCTACACTCTGACTTTCTTTTTTAATTCTCTATTCGTGTGGGAATTTTTTTTTAAATTTTCCTCCTTTTTCTTCGATTATTAACCCAGAATATTTCTTGCGGATAATACCAATCGTTACATTTGGCTGGTACATTTGGTCCGTCAATTGACACGGTTTGAATTAAAGAATTAATGTAAAGAAAGAAGCAAACGGAACGTTACTCTCGTGTAAGCAGCACGAAACTGGACGATGCGTCGACAAAACTCGCTCGGTTCATTTTCAAGTGGTGACCATTATTTTCATAGGACTAGTGATAACGTGACGTTAAATTGACTCCCTATTGATTATGGTGATTTGACATTAAATTGATTCCGTATCATCAGTAGTGGCGTCAATTTGACGTATACTTAGATGGAGATATATTTTACTTGTATCAAGAGGCTATTATTTGTTATTCTCTGGATAATTTTATTATATTTACAATATTTTATAAAGAAAATGTATTTTTTGTAAATACAATTACAGTAGTGAATTTTATTTCAGTACACTTAACAATAATGAAACAATATATTTTAATACAAGATTCTTTAAGGCGCTAAATCACCATTAATTGATAGGGTGTCAATTTGACTTCAAGTCACCACTATTGGTACGGAATCACTTTGGCTTCAAGCCATCATTAATCGATAGAGAGTTAATTTGAGTTTAAGACACCTCTATTGATACGGAGTCAATTTGACTTCAAGTCACCGCTACTGATAGGGAGTTAATTTGACTTCAAGTCACCACTATTGATAGGGAGTCAATTTCACTTCAAGTCACCACTATTGGTATGGAGTCACTTTGACTTCAAGCCACCATTAATTGATATGGAGTTAATTTGAGTTTAAGACACCTCTATTGATACGGAGTCAATTTGACTTCAAGCCACCATTAATTGATACAGAGTCAATTTTACTTTAAGTCACCATTAATTGATACGGAGTCAATTAGACTTGAAGTCACCATTCATTAACAGGGAGTTAATTTGAATTCAGATCACCTCTATTAATACGAAGTCAATTTGACTACAGGTCACCACTATTGATAGAGAGTCAATTTGACTTCAAGTTACCACTATTGATAGGAAGTCAATTTGACTTCAAGTCACCATTAATTGATACAGAGTCACTTTGACTTCAAGCCACCATTAATTGATATGGAGTTAATTTGAGTTTAAGACACCTCTATTGATACGGAGTCAATTTGACTTCAAGTCACCATTAATTGATACAGAGTCAATTTTACTTTAAGTCACCATTAATTGATACGGAGTCAATTAGACTTGAAGTTACCATTCATTAACAGGGAGTTAATTTTAATTCAGATCACCTCTATTAATACGAAGTCAATTTGACTTCAAGTCACCACTATCGATAGAGAGTCAATTTGACTTCAAGTTACCACTATTGATAGGAAGTCAATTTGACTTCAAGTCACCATTAATTGATACAGAGTCACTTTGACTTCAAGCCACCATTAATTGATATGGAGTTAATTTGAGTTTAAGACACCTCTATTGATACGGAGTCAATTTGACTTCAAGTCACCACTATTGATAGGAAGTCAATTTGACTTCAAGTCACCATTAATTGATACAGAGTCAATTTTACTTCAAGTCACCATTAATTGATACGGAGTCAATTAGACATGAAGTCACCATTCATTAACAGGGAATTAATTTGAATTTAGATCACCTCTATTGATACGAAGTCAATTTGACTTCAAGTCACCATTAATCGATACAGAGTCAATTTTACTTTAACTTCGATACGGGGTTAATTAGACGTCAAGTCGCCGCTAATGTAGTACGTCGTATTGACTCCGGTGTACGTCACCGCCAGTGTTGGTAGTCAATTTGACGTACGACACCACTCCAAGGTTAACTGGAATGCCCGGAATTGGATCGCAAGCTTGACCCGTCGGTGTCCACGCGTAGGAAAAATCCCTGGAAATCCAGCGGTCAACAAGGTCTCCGCTCGCAGGACCGCAAATTACCTTTCGCGCAGGATTAAACGTCCCCCGAAACGAAGTTACGAAACCGCCCCTAAACACCTGTATCCTCTTCAACGATGTCCCGCCTTAATTCTTTATAGCGGTCCTGGTAATAAACGTGTCTTTCCTCGGCGAACTCGTCGAACAACAGTGAAACGAGGGAAAGGGAATGGAAGGGACGGGGGTGGCGGAGGAGGAGGAGGAGGAGGAGGAGGGGTTGGAGGGGAAGAACAGGACGGCGCGGGCGCGGAGAAACGAAGGAAAGAGAATCTCCGTCCGTCTGTCCATCCGTCGGGTCCTCGTATATCTCATCTGCATAGAAACAAGCTCTCCGGGACAATGGGGTCCTTCGTCCATTCTGAACACTGCAAACACGCTGCAACCGTGTTCCCCTGGACCAATGGGGAGGCACTTCAGTATGCTCCGCTAACCCTTTCGACGCGGGGAGTGGCGGCTATCATCGAGACCGCGTTATCCTTTGTGCATCGTACAATAATTTCGTACCTGGCAACTTTCACGGGGGTTGGCCCCCGCGACGGGGTGAAGGACACCGGGTGCGTATTATACAACCACTCGTTCACGTGCGCGTTCTGGAAAAATTGTTCTTTGCGCTCTCGCTCGCACACTCTTATAAATATGAAAAGCTTCGGGAATCGAGTTACCGCGGGATATCGAGTAGCGATCGCCTGTCGACGAGAAAGGGGAAGGGATGGGGAGGGGGAGGGGGAAGAGAGGTCTGGTCTTTGTGCAGCGGCTTTGTCCTTGGGAACACGATCGCCTGAAAATTGTTTCTTTGATCGTAAATTTGCCAGAATTATTTACGTCACTGAGAAACGTAAACCTTGTTCCAACCGAGCGGTTGTACGCACGCAGCGAACCGATAACACGAAAACCGCTCGACGTCTTCGACAAATTGAACATTTTCCGACTCGGAACAACCCGATTCGCCACCTTCGATACGACGAATGAACGTACTCGCTCTCCGTGCATCCTTTCTCTTCTCATTTACTCCAAATTTGCAATTTCTCGATGTTCGATCAAAGTTTATCAGGAAAGTATAAACACCTCGCGATCTTTGATCGAAGTTTGTTAAGAAGTTACAAACACCTTACTTCGAAGATAAGTTTTCTTCGTAGCTTTCTACGACGTAAGACGTAAACACTGACGGATGTCCGCGCGCAATATGTAACACTTCCGCCACGGCGTTTCGATCAGTGTGAGCGTTTTTTTGTTTACCGTACGTTCACTCCCAACTGGTAGTTTTTCCATGTTCGTTCAAAGTAAGTTTCTTGAAAGAAATTACAAACAGCTTGCTTCGAAAGTAAACTCTTTTTCGTAGCTTTCGCTGGGGGTTTTTTTTTGTTTATAAAAACAGCAATTTCGTAATGGAAATTGTTTGGACCAATCACTTGAGGATGTATATGTATAATACATACACAATAGCAGATAAAATATCACATTTTGCTAAAATTATTCGGAAGATTACCAGTTCCGTTATTTATTGCAATGGTACAGAAATATCTATAAGCCAATTGCACTTTAGAGTAGTGCTAATAGAAGAAACATTCCTCGAGTTTTGTAATGTAAGTATCAGACAAGATAGAGCAATTCACGTTGATTCAATACCTCGTTTAAAGGAAGGACATTTTGATCGACAAGTTTCACCGAAAGGGAAAAAATCAAATCCGCGAAGACGTTGCATAGTTTGTCCAAAAAAGGCCAAAAGGACTCGAGATACCGCTGTGAAAAGTGTGACGATGAATTGTGTACAGATGCTTCGAGATCTATCGCACGCTGCATCGTTTTTAAGGCGAGCGATTCACGCCAGGCTGTGTAGGATAGTTTTCGTTCCGCAACTCCGGTCGCTGAAGGGTTAATAAAAGTTTCCAAAGATCCGCGACATCTGTCCGTCAATGTCTCAATCCTGATGCAACGTCTCCATTACGCCATAGGTCGTAGACAGGCTTAACGCTTACACTCGGTGCTGAAAGTTTCCAAACATCGGAGACATCTATTCGCCGACTCTTCGATACTCTCACGAGACGGTCCTGGGTAAACCCGTAACACGGTACAATCAACTAAGAAATTCCGTAGAATAACAGTTTGAAGATAAAAAAAAATAGAAAGTCGGAGCAAAAGTTTGACGCGCAGCACTTGCTGGTAAGATTTGGTAAGACTATTTATTCGCATGTGGCTATATATATGGTTTTGTATTGTTGGTTTGGGTTTAGGTACGATAGATTAGAATGTACAATAGGTTGATGACATTTAGGTACTGTCATCTCTGTAGTATGGATTGTTCCATATGTATGGTTTTGTATTGTTGGTTTGGGTTTAGGTACGATAGATTAGAGTGTACAATAGGTTGATGACATTTAGGTACTGTCATCTCTGTAGTATGGATTGTTCCATATGTATGGTTTTGTATTGTTGGTTTGGGTTTAGGTACGATAGATGAGAGTGTACAATAGGTTGATGACATTTAGCTACTGTCATCTCTGGAGTATGGATTGTTCCATATGTATGGTTTTGTATTGTTGGTTTGGGTTTAGGTACGATAGATGAGAGTGTACAATAGGTTGATGACATTTAGCTACTGTCATCTCTGGAGTATGGATTGTTCCATATGTATGGTTTTGTATTGTTGGTTTGGGTTTAGGTACGATAGATGAGAGTGTACAATAGGTTGATGACATTTAGCTACTGTCATCCCTGGAGTATGAATTGTTCTATATGTATAGTTTTGTATAATCAGTTTGGGCTTAGGCACGATAGATGAGAATGTACTGTAGATTGATGTCATTTAAGTACTGTCATCCCTAGAGTATGGATTGTTCCATATATATGGTAAGGTATTGTCAGTTTGAGTTTAGACACGATAGGTGAGAGTATACAGTAGGTTGATGACATTTAGCTACTGTCATTCCTGGAGTATGGATTGTTCCATATGTATGGTTTTGTATTGTTGGTTTGGGTTTAGGCACGGTAGATGAGAATGTACTGTAGATTGATGTCATTTAGCTACTGTCATCCCTGGAGTATGGATTGTTCCATATGTATGGTTTTGTATCGTTGGTTTGGGTTTAGGCACGGCAGATGAGAGTGTATAATGGGTTGATGGCATTTAGGTACTATCATTCCTGGAGCATGGATTGTTCTATATATATATATGGTTTTGTATTATTGGTTTGGATTTAGGCACGGTAGATGAGAATGTACTGTAGATTGATGTCATTTAGCTACTGTCATCCCTGGAGTATGGATTGTTCCATATGTATGGTTTTGTATCGTTGGTTTGGGTTTAGGCACGGCAGATGAGAGTGTATAATAGGTTGATGACATTTAGGTACTATCATTCCTGGAGCATGGATTGTTCTATATATATATATGGTTTTGTATTATTGGTTTGGATTTAGGCACGGTAGGTGTGAGTGTACGGTAGGTTGATGTCATTTAGTACCGTCATCCCTGGAGTATAGATTGTTTTGGTAGGTTGCAAGGGCAAAGTTCGGTCGACGCCTCTTGGGAGTTGGTTATCTCTGAGTGACGAGTCGTTCCGATGCCTCACAATACTGACGCAACGTCGTTATTATGCCATAGGTCCCAGCCGGACTTGGTACATACGTTCGATGCCCTCATTTCCGATAACAGGTGCACCGATCTCCGTAACATCCTTTCGAATCTCAGCTCCTCGGACGTCCAATTCGAATCGTGGCGGATCTAGTTTCGGATAACCGAAATCCCACGATGCACGAGAGTGATATGCAAGTCGTGGCACAGCCATCTACCAAGCTATCCCTAAATTCCGAGTAACCCGATTCTTTGTAAGAGGAACGAAGGTACAATTGTCCAAGCGTATCGGCCCGGGGACTGGAGAGGGGGACACGTATTTCTCTTCCAGCTACGCAGCAACGGCTGCAGCGGCAAATTTTACTTTTATCGTCCATGCATCCTCGAGCCTCTTGCAAGAAAGCAAGCTTTTATCTCCTGCGTACTCCCGCGGGGTTATACGAAAATTTTGCAAACCGCTGCGGTATCCGGGAAGGAACATGTAAAACGAGAAACAGAGGAGACACGGAGAGAGAGAGAGAGAGAGAGAGAGAGAAACAGACAGACAGACAGACAGAGAAAGAGAGAGAGAGAGAGCCGGATATGAATAGGTGCACACGTTAGATTCCGTCTGAGCCGCAGCTGGAGAAACCAGTTGCAGTGGATTCCGTGGCATTAACCGATAACAACTTTGTTTGCCCTTTCCTCTTTTCGCCGCAGACAGGCAATTCACCTTCCTATCGCCGTGCTTGTTGGACTTCGTTCACGCGCGTGGTGTTTCTTCAAATTGTGCACACCCTGTTCGGGTTCTCTGCACGGCCATTGGTCGACGAAAATTACGTCTCTTTTGGTCCTCGTCGGACATTGTTGCGGGTATAATGGGACATCGAAATAATAATTCAAGTTCGAGCGAATAAACACGTGTGTGTGTATATATAATTGTTGATAGAATGGGGTGGATAGATTATTATTAAATATTTTAATAATAACTCTCTTTTCGGTTCTCTCTTTCACTCTCTGTTCCTCTCTCTCTCTTTCTCCTCACTCGTTGTCTATATATCGTGTTTTCGGTTCGCCGACCGACTCTCTCGGGCATTGTTCATAACACTTTTCTCTAGACTGGACTCTTACGTGTCTTTGTTTACACCACAGACTACAGAACCAGAGACGAAAGACTCGTACTCATCCAACTGTTATAAACGTATGCACACAAAATCGCACCTACGATTGTCTTCCCGAGTAACGTACACCTCCGCTGAAAAGTTCATAGGACACTTACTGACACGTCGTAAAGAACAAAAGTAATGGAAATCGTGGCAGCATTTAACGGAGAATAATCTTTCTTGTATTTCACGCCGTTAGCTACGAATAGAAGAAAACTTTATGCGATCGTTTGCACAAAATCTCACCAACGTCTAATAATTGGATCTCCTCCTCGTATATTCTCCGTGTACTTTAGTACTCCAGTAATTAGTTTTAACACCGTTCCATTCATCTCGTAAACTTCGCTTATAACTTTGGACGTTTCTTTTCCAACGGTTCGAATACGTTTTTCGTTATTTAAAACATTCGAACGAGTGAATATTTCCCCCGTACTTAGTTAATATAAGCAAGAACGAAGCCAAATAATTTCAATAATTTACATTACACCATCAAAATTTGTTGAAACGACCAAGTGTCCTATGACTTTTACCGAGTGATCTAGGTGTCGTTTATTCTTCAACGAAACTGAAAGAAAGAGAACCCGAGTGATCTCGTAGCTTCGTACTGGTATTTAACTCATTAATGACACTATACTTCTCCAAACACAGGCAAAATTCTTATTTCGTCGATCCTAATCGAGTGTTTTGCCCGTGTACGCACTAGAGCTATCCTGCTTCATCCAAAAGAATCGAGAAACTTTATTTTGCCTCTTTCTACTCTCAGCCAACGATTATCCCATTTTTTTCGGTATGCAGAGACAAGAAGCTACGCAAACGAAGAAAAAATAGAAAATTCCGAAGCTTTTCTTCTTCACTCTCCCTCTCTCCCTCTCTCTTCCTCTTTCTCTTTCCCTCTGAACCTTGTTATCCAACGTTCTCGCTCGGAGCAACTTCCGGACTTTCCAGAAGCAACGCTGTCCGGTTGCACGAGTGAAAAAATTTGTTAGAAATTCTGAAGGATCCCAACGCGGAAAGTTCCCCGTCGAACTCGAGCCGCGGTGTTCTTCGCGGAAAGCTGCGCCATCTTGGACACGCCGTTTTTCCCTGAGCGTCGTCGCCACCCCTTTCCGCTGCCCGTTCACGGTTAGATGATCGCTGCAGCTTTCCAGAAAGTTGGCCGTTCAGCGTGTTAACCGGCGCCCCGTCTACGCCGGTAATTAATCGGAGAAACTCGGATCGTAAACAACGCGGCATCCATTAAGATCCCATTCATTAGACCGGAAGTGGGCGCGGGAGAGCGGTTCTCCCGTTGCCTTCCGTCTTATCTCGTTGCTGCCTTCAAGAAAACTGCAGCCAGCTGGCCGACGAACCCGTGGAGGATCTCCAGGCTAAGGAGACGAAGAAGAGGAAGAAGAACGTGGGGGTGGCGGGGGGTGGAGGGTGGAAGAGGGCCGCAGACGGGAGCCGAAGACTTTCAATAATTCTTCGGAATAACTTTGAAGCGCGGAGACGGACTAGCGAGTTTCAGCCAAGTTTCTCTCCCGGCCACCTTTTTCTTCCGGCCCTTCGTCGAGGGGGTAAGTTTCAGGCCCCCCCGTTCCTCCATACCCCCTGGTTGTCCCCCTGCCCAGTCTTCTCTTATCTTTTATGCATTATTGGAGGCTGAGAAACCACCCCCCTTGCTATCTTCGTCGCCGTTGTACTTCGTCCCGCTACCTCGATCTAGTCGGACCCATTCTCTAATATTTCGGAACCAATATTATGCTAATACTCGCGCTACAGCCGCTCTGTGAAACACGAACGTTAAAATCCACGTGGACCGTGCGTCGCGTCCTTTTGAATAATTCCGACGCGGAGGGGGGATGCAGGAGCGGTTCGAAACGAAAAATATTGGAAACGGTCTCGGACGTTGTTGCGGGGAGCTTGTCGAGTTTCACGCACGCGGCAAATAACAAGCAGAAAATGTTGTACGGACACAGATCCCGTGTACTCGAAAGAAATGCTATACTTGTTCTCCAGTCGCATCGGTCCGCGGGACAAATTTCTTTCACGATCAAGAATACAACGTTACGTTCGGTTGCTCGTCCCTGTTCGGATCATGCGCAATTGGAAATGATTATGGATCGTTGGTACGCGTTCAATGTGCATTCAGCCTTCCGCGAATGTTCCGCTCTTTTGTAGAAATTCAAAGGTGTTGCTGCGACTCGACTGGCTGGATTCACAGCTCCGGATTTGGTTTATTAATTTTCTTGCATTCGATTTTCATTTGTCTCGTAATATCGCGACGTTGTAAAATTCTTGTTCCGTGTTTAGATTCGATAATCTGAGATCAAGTATGTTTACATTGTCCATGCATAGAATGCAACGAAAAGCAATCGTATATCTAATGTTGGGTCATGTTAAACGGTTTTTGAATTTGTCTCGATGTCTCCTACAATACGGTGAGAAAAAACATATCTGGTCGTATTTGAGAAACACAAGGTGACCTTGGTTTTACTATGAAAACAAGCTACTTTCGAAATTTTTATCATCGTCGCTTCTCGCTCTCTCTCTCCCTCTACGCACACGTTCCCTGTTTCTAATTGTTTTCCTTTTTATCGTACAATTACTCAACAAAGTCAACGATTTATAAACGAATCGTTACGTTAACCATTTTGAGCGAAGTTTTATGAATAACACTTCTAATGCACAAAGTTCGTTGTGGAAAATGTAGATAAGGAAATAATCCTCTACGCGAAATGCACGAAAACTTGAAACATGATTCTCTTGAAAAATATTGAACGGTACGATGCGTTTATTATATTATTATCCGTTCAATAACTGTGCACAAATTTAAATCGAATCAGTGATTCATCTCACGCGAGCACCTATTGTAAGTTTTTTAATACGTCCGAAAATTTACGTACCCCGGTAACAAGTTAGGCGATCAGAACGCCGCCACGTCGTACGCGATCGACCAGTCGTGTCGGTTCGAAGAACCGTTGTACGTTACGCCCGAATTCAATTGCATCTACGAATAATTTTCCCACTTGCGCGGTTTTCCACGATGGTAAATCATTTTTACAATTCACTCTATGAATGAGAATCATAGAGAATCAATGAGAATCATTTCAACTCGTTTCAACATTATTTGAAACAGTGGTAATCGTGACATCTAGTATGTAATGTATCACGTATCAGTTGAGTATCGCTTGTGCGAGCTACCAGCTAGTGTGAATCATTCTATTAGGTTGTACGGAAAGTCGTTTCGTTGTTTTTCTTCAGTGAAAATGAAACACGATTTTTTTAGAGTGTGTAAACATTTTATAAGATTATACATTCTCCATTTTGGAAAACGAAATGACTTTCCGAACAATCCAATATAATAGTTTCGGGAGAGCAAGTGTGCGATTTTTGTATATTCAATCTGTGTAACGTATATAATTGCGGTAGAACAAAAATTGTTTTCTTCCTTTCGCAAACCTACTCCGAGAGATTCGTGTTCCGAAACGTAACCATTTTCCATTTTAGAATCTCGTAAGTACAATTGGTTCTCGTCGAAAGTTTCCTGCTCGTTGAACAGAACGGCCGTGCGTTGTTAATTTTAACGGGGTGTTTCCCCGATCGTCTATTTTGAAGTTCGCACGTTCGCGAAATTTAAAAAAAAAAGGAAAAGGAATCGTTGGCGTTCGTGCCAAGACAGGAGCGTGTGACAGCTTCCTTTCGTCACGTACGCGACGCCGCCCGGGGAAAAATGAATCCTTCGCGCGAGGTTAGATAGACTGAAATATCTTCCTCGACGGCCGCTGAATATCTAAATAAGCGGCGACGCGGAGACGCCGCGACGCGTTATCGTTTAATCGGAGCTGAATCGAGGCTGTCCGCGCTCCTGGCTCGACGCTCCAGGGAAATTGTGATTTATGCCGTGGGTCTCAAGGAGAACGACTGCTGGTGAATCTCGGCTGCCGCGTGTTCGTAGGTGTTGGTAGATGTTTATGGCTCATCGCTGTCGATTGTGCCAATTCGAAGATTTCTCGGAGCGATACGGTTTTTAAGCGACGTCTCGCGCTTAACGCCGTTCTTATCGAAACACTTCGATCACCGCTCTTGTCGGAGGAATTAGTGCTCCATCGAGTCCGGAGTTCTAGAAGACACGACATCTTCTTAAACGATACCTGTGACACACCCTTCTTTCGATTATTATTCTTCTTTATTCCATTCTATTTGTAATTCTTCGAACGACGTTTCTCTTTCAACGTACTTTCCAACTATTTTCTGTATCGTTTTTCGTAATACGAGAGTCCAAAGTAACCAAAACATAGGGACAATTGACCAAAAGGATAATTGACCAATGGAATTTAACAGATTCCATTCTATTTGTAATTTCTCGAACGACGTTTCTCTTTCAACGTACTTTCCAACTATTTTCTGTATCGTTTTTCGTAATACGAGAGTCCAAAGTAACCAAAACATAGAGACAATTGACCAAAAGGATAATTGACCAATGGAATTTAACAGATTCCATTCTATTTGTAATTTCTCGAACGACGTTTCTCTTTCAACGTACTTTCCAACTATTTTCTGTATCGTTTTTCGTAATACGAGAGTCCAAAGTAACCAAAACATAGAGACAATTGACCAAAAGGATAATTGACCAATGGAATTTAACAGATTCCATTCTATTTGTAATTTCTCGAACGACGTTTCTCTTTCAACGTACTTTCCAACTATTTTCTGTATCGTTTTTCGTAATACGAGAGTCCAAAGTAACCAAAACATAGAGACAATTGACCAAAAGGATAATTGACCAATGGAATTTAACAGATTCCATTCTATTTGTAATTTCTCGAACGACGTTTCTCTTTCAACGTACTTTCCAACTATTTTCTGTATCGTTTTTCGTAATACGAGAGTCCAAAGTAACCAAAACATTGGGACAATTGACCAAAAGGATAATTGACCAATGGAATTTAACAGACTTGTTTGAATAATCATATACGTAGCTTATAAATAACATATTTCAATGAATATGTAAATAGTAACCGTTTGAATGGTATTTAATCAAAAATGAAAATTCTCGACCTAGTTTTAAAATGCAACGTTCGTTTATACACTGTTCTTTGTGAAACATGTTCAACGTATTTAGATAATTCACGTGTATCGTACTCACGAAATACTGAGGCTCTTGAGTATACAAATGAATGGAGGTCGGTGGACTTACCTGAAACAGAAAAAGGAAATAAATTTACTCGGTTTTCGCGAACAAGCTACCTTTACTTTAAACATTTATAATAACGTTAGTTCGATCGGACATTCGAAGGTAGGTAGATATTTTATCTAAATTTACAAAGATATAAAATATGTGGTTGAATAAATTATTTTTCTCGATCAAAGATACGAATGATTTCAATTTATACTCGTAATAAATTACTATTATTAACGTAACAAGCAATTCCATCGGAGATTGAAAAATTTTAATATCGCGTTAAAAGATATTTACATACGCGTGTGATCTTACCAATTGTTCCAAATTTCTAGTAACTTTAAACAGTGAATTGGTTTATAAACTTATCGATTGTTCCTTTTCGTGGGAATTGTTAATAAACGGCGACAGGCATTATGCGTGATTTCAAACGGTAAGATCTTATCCGTGTCACCTAAACGCAATATTTAAAACACGTATACTACAAGTATTTACCATTTACCAAAGATTTGCGTGAAAAGGAACAATTAATGAGTATGTACACTAATTCTCTGTTTAAAATTACGCGAGTATATTGACATAAATCTTTCACCTTTTTTGCCGATATGTATTTTTATATAGACATATTTCGGAAACTAAGCTCAAACGGCGGTTATATGTACATTGATTATTTATTATGTGTATTGAGATGTAGATTATTATTATTATTATATATATATTGATTGTTATATGTATTGAGATAATTGGGCCTAAGATAGAAGGCCCAATTACCGATACTTGAATAATTGAATGTAACATTATGCATAGTTGTTTCATTTATTGCCCTTTTTGTTATTCATTATTATTCGATGTATTGATTTAAAAAAAAAGTTGTGTCAATAGTTTCTACCGTATCTAGATAATTTAAAGAATTATATTTTATGTTCATAACTTAAATATTATAATTATAGCTTCTTCATATATATATAGAACCACGTGTGAATAAAGAGCAGTCTAAGTCTCGGTAGTAAGTACTCTAAGTGAAACTTTTACACGGATTAGTATTTTTTTCCTTCAAACCGATATTCCACGGAATTTCTTACAAGAAGAGAATAAGGTCTTCGGGTCATCGATTTAGTTCAAATTTTGCAGAATGATAGATTTCGTGCCCTTGTTGGTGAAGCTATGATTACGTATCTAAACTCCATTGTGTGTTTTTATATGTAAAAAAATGATACAGCACAAAAGACAATTGAGAAAAAGGAAAAGAAGTTATTCATCTGCCCTCCGAAAACTGATCCATTGCCGCGAGCCTAATCCATCACATGGTAATCACTTCGAATAGAAGTGTTTGGCGGCGCTAATAAGAAGATGTTTGAGATAGGAGAGAACGGAAATAGGAAAAGGGGATAAGCGTTTCATCCCGGGCCTGCTAGTGGACTCGTCAGTAAGGCATCCTAGCAGGCCCTGCCTTATACGCCGGGACATTGGAAGATCGGTAAGAGGTCGTATATATAGCGATCGGAGCAGGTACGGGAACTTGCGGGAAACGGTTGGTGGTGAGTTTCCCTCTGGTGGCAAGCGTGGGTAGTGCCGCCACATAACCCCCTTGCCAGTGGTAAACGATACTTTGAAGTTCCGTCCTGATGTCCCAGTGGCGTAGGTATTTGTTCCGTAGTTCGGTTTGTCACAACAGGCACAGGAGGAGGTTGTCCAGAGCGGTGGAAGAGAAGAATGCTTCTTTTTCGTAGTAAGGCCCAGCTGCTGTCGATTGCGGAATACGCGTGGCGAGCATCGTTTGCTCAAGCCGCGTTTTCGCTTGTTGTCCGACGTTGATGCGTGCGCGTACCAGTATTTATGAAACGCATCGGTGTGGTCGGTGAATAATGTCGACAAGCTGCCTGCTGTCCTCCTGGGGTTGATCCTGATGGTTAGCCGGGAGTATAGCGTTCGTGTCGTCGCTGGCAGGTCGAGGAGTCAACCCTCGGAGAGGGGGATTTACGAAAAATCGGCCTTTACGTTGCGTTCCTTCCATCGTCTTGTGCTGCACCTGTACTGCTGCTGTGCTGCTGTCCAGAAAGTTGCGTTGGTTCTTAGACGGGGTCACCACTTTGGCGGCGCTAATAAGAAGATGTTTGAGATAGGAGAGAACGGAAATAGGAAAAGGGGATAAGCGTTTCATCCCGGGCCTGCTAGTGGACTCGTCAGTAAGGCATCCTAGCAGGCCCTGCCTTATACGCCGGGACATTGGAAGATCGGTAAGAGGTCGTATATATAGCGATCGGAGCAGGTACGGGAACTTGCGGGAAACGGTTGGTGGTGAGTTTCCCTCTGGTGGCAAGCGTGGGTAGTGCCGCCACAAGTGTATTTAAGGAATGGTAAATCTTCAATTGCAAATATTAAAAAAATTGTTGAGTAGTGGCCTACATAATCATATATCTTCATTAATAAGGGCACTAAATCTACTATTTTGCAAACTTTGAACTAAATCGGTCGATATCTAAAATTTATTATTAACGTCTAAAAAATTATTGAATAGTGGCCCACATATTTATCAACAGAGACACTAAATCTAGCATTCTGCA
This sequence comes from Ptiloglossa arizonensis, assembly GCF_051014685.1. NCBI lineage: Eukaryota > Metazoa > Arthropoda > Insecta > Hymenoptera > Colletidae > Ptiloglossa > Ptiloglossa arizonensis. The sequence continues at coordinate 7,037,568 of NC_135048.1, read as the reverse complement.
AACTGTGAACTAAATCGGTTGATATCTAAAATTTATTATTAACATCTAAAAAATTATTGAGCAGTGGCCCACATATTCGTCAACAGAAGCACTAAATCTAGCATTCTGCAAACTGTAAATCGGTTGATATCTAAAATTTATTATTAATATTTGAAAAATTATTGAGCAGTGGCCCACATATTCATCAACAGAAGCACTAAATCTAGCATTCTGCAAACTGTAAATCGGTTGATATCTAAAATTTATTATTAATATTTGAAAAATTATTGAGCAGTGGCCCACATATTCATCAACAGAGACACTAAATCTAGCATTCTGCAAACTGTGAACTAAATCGGTCGATATCTAAAATTTATTATTAATATCTAAAAAATTATTGAGAAGTGGGCCGCATAATCATACATCTTCACCAACAGGAGCACTAAATCTACCATTCCGCGAACTTCGAACTAAATCTTCCGACATGAAAAATTGATTATTAATATCTGAAAAATTGTTCGGTAGTGGCCCGCATAATCATACATCTTCGCTAATAGGGCCACTAAATCTACCATTCGGCAAAACTCGAACTAAATCGGTTGACAAGTAAAAGTTATCGAGTAGTGGCCCACATAATCATACATCCTCGCCAACAGGAGCACTAAATCTACCATTCTGGAAAACTTCAACTAAATCGATGCTCCGAAGATCTTGCTCTCTCCTTGTTAGTCGAGTTACGCGTTCGGCAGGACCCGCGAGAAAACCAACAAAGATGTCCCTCGCGCCGATTCGGGCGAACTTTTGAACGCGAAGGTACCCGCTCACTGGAACCGCGCCCGATTTCAATTGTTCCATTTTACATTCCCCGGCCCCCAGTGTCCCGAACTTTTTCCTGGCCCATCCGTCCGGAGGGGGGGAATTTTGTTCCTTTTTTCTTTTTTTCCACCGCAGATAGGTTGCACCATGTAGGCGCGTTTCCTCCCCATCGCGGCTTTCAACCCTTGTTTTCCCGGCTGGTGTGTCCCGTCAAACCTCCGGGCCACCGCTATCGACTGGCCGTCTCCTCTCGTTTAGCGCAACCCGGCCGAATGGTGATTAAAAGTGCGTCATCGGCCGGTATACGCCGTATGCTCGGGACCCTCGAAACGATAATCGAGCGAGTGTATCGACTTCCAATGGGGATTGCTCGCGCGGCGTCCAAACGGTGGCTACGTTTAATCGTTCGCGAAACGAACTTCGGATACCGAGCTTAAGACGTTTATCGTGAAAGGGACGATAGGGCTCCGGGCGATGCCAACTTGCGGCCAGAGTTTGATCGAAGTCTAGTAAGCGCGGGAAAATCGTGGAATAGACGATGCCCCGGGGGATCGTTGTTCGGGAACGTTTGCTACCACGGAGATGCGTAATGGCGTATCGGTGATGCTTCTATGCTTTCGGAGTTATTGTTTCCGAGGCCTGGTCCGGCCAATCGGGTGTAAAACCAGCGAACGAGTTTCGTCGAGCCGCGGCTTCTTTGTAAACGTCCGACAAAGACTATCGAGACGAGGACGCGTTCAAGGTTTATCGATTCTTAGATCGTGTACCTTCGACGAACACTGGCCAGCCCGAAGACACGTCCGAGTTATCGGTCTTACGTCAACCGGATTTAAACCGCGCTCGATTCTTAGATCCGTCTACAAATATTAAACTGTGAGATGTCAGGTACGAACGAGTGGACCTCGCGAGACTCGGATTCGATAGGGTATGTGGAAACTTGTAATTTCAATTTTAAATTATGTTAGTTTTTTAAAACTATCGTTAGTTGTTTAACAAAATTAACGAAGAAGTATTCGTACGTTATAACAGGTTGTTCGAGAAGTTTCGTCGTTCGATAAAACTTATCGAACAGTATAATACTGTGTTGCTTAGTAAGTTTTATCGAACTAGGAAACTTCTTCAACGACCTAGTCTTATAAGGAAATTCTTCTTACCTGTAAGTATGATTTTAATGAAAGTTTGTGTAAACGTGAAGTACAATAGTGCACGTATAAAGACATTTTCTTTTTCCACAGGAAATTTCTTTAAGAAGGTGAAATCAAGTCTCGAAGGTTTTAATGTTTCTTTTATTTTTTTAATGCAACTTTCCATAGAACTTCTTTGCAACAGAATGGTAGAACATTGAGAGCTGATTTTATACGATTGGAGAACTTCCAACTACTTTCATTTTTTTTTTTATAACTTCGTAATTTGAGAGTCAGAGCAAAAATTTTCTTTCAAAAAATGCTTTAGTGCAGTTTTTCATGCTCTATCGCTCTACTGTGAAGAAATTCTATCAAAATTGTATCGTAAAAAGGAAAAAATATTGAAATCTTGGATTTTGATTTTATTCCATTGAGTACATTTTTTGTCGGATGAATAAAAAATTGATTGAATAAAAAATTATATCATACACAGTCCAGTATGTACTCGAGCTTTCATTACAATCATTTTCTTATAATATAGTGTACCAATACTTTTTGAGCCACTGTATATATTGCTTAATATGACTATTGAAATAATTAACAAAAGAAAAAGAATACAATAGTCGCATAAAAACATAAAAGTCATAAAAACTAACATAAAACGTAATTCGTGTTCTTTCGATGCATGTTCGACGAGGATTCACTTCTGTTTGAATCATAAACAAAAGACTATCGTCAGTCTCGTTGAAAACTATTTAAGTAAACTAAAGCTTATTTTAAACTCGTATATTTCTTAGCGTATCAAGGATTATAAGAATGGTCAATGTTCTTTGCCAAGAGAGTTCTTAAAAGATCCCATAGTTTTTTCGTTGTTACATCAATTATTATCACAGTATCCTTCTTTTAATATTGATCCTGTTAACCGTGACAAACCTATCAAAACCAACATGGTGACCAACCCATTTCACCATGACTCGAACGGCTCACTTTTATCGCTGTATACTTTATTTACAACTATCCAAACAGACGTGATCACAATATCAGCTGACTCATTTTCACTTATTCGGACGCAGACACGCATTGTACACTCTGCGCTTACTGGTTTATCTCGATATAATTTATTTAATATCTATGATATCTAAAATTACGAGTTTCTAGTAATATCGAGCAACAGATGCCTCCTCTGATAAAAAAGTTTAAAACCAGACAAAATTTCTTCGAATTTTTTAATATATTTTCAACTATTTTCAAGTTTACTATGCACTCAGCAAGTGTCCTAGTACTTGTATATGTGACCCATGAAGACCACCATGTCGAGAACATATTCAACTCATTGATCTTACATTTAACTCCAGTGCATGTATAACGATTGAAAATCTAAGAAAAATTGAATTGATTGTGTTTCGTGTTACGGATGACCACATAAACGTTGCACTAAGGTTGAGCAGGGGAGAGAATAATTATATGTGAGATTTATGTTATTAATATAAGTTAATGTAAGTGTAAAAAAGTAATATTTCATAGAAACAAAATTAATATTTTATAGTTACACGATAGTTTACATAGTTTCAAACGAGTACCTTATTTTACCCTATCCATGGGGTGGGTAAAAGGTATTTCGACATTTTTGGAAAGTCTTGTTGCCATTGTTAACGAATTATTTTTTTTCTTACAATCCAAGGTCTAATAAGGACTTAATTTCCTCACTGCTAAGGGAGAAACACTTTCGATACTTCGTTTCATTCTATTTTTCTTATAATGGATGCGACTGGATGTTCAGGTATTCCCTTAGTCATCTCATGGTGTTATAAAGTTAGAAATCAGAATTCCAAATATTCAAGACACTTTTTGTCCCGTGACTTTGCGTGCGTGATCGAATGGAAAACGCGTTAAGATTAATGGGTTTAGATCGACGTCGATTCCTAGCTGCACAATCTAGATGCAATTTAACGTCATTGTCGTTTCTGACATGTTTATGACCTTTCGTTCAATTACTCTCGGATAAGTTAGAAATAACTACCGGGTTGCTCGCGCTGCCGACAGATCCTTTCTTCGTTAATTTAAACCATAGTTAACGATGTTAATAGTTGCACGGAGTACCGGTGAAAAAGAAACGATCGATTTTTTAGAAAACATTGGTTAAAATTATAAAAAGACGGGAATTGAGGATATGCTCCAGTAACTGTCAGTGTAAAAATAAATATTACGAGGTGAATGTACCATTTGAGCATAAAAAACGTAACTAATGTAAGCAGAAAATATGGAAATTGTCATAATGTGACAAGGACAATAATTTTACTATTCATCTTATATCTGTCGCACAAATTGCATCGTTAATATGTAAAAATCATTTCCATTCGAGCGACAATTTTTCAAGTGACAGTAATAAGGACATTGAACTTCGTTGTACATTTTCGATTAATTAGCGATCGATTCATTCCGTAAAAGAATTTTCACCGATACAAGAGGCAATAAACAATGTTATGCACCAATTTGGTACAACTTTTAGGTTAAATAACTTTTAAAATAATTGAACAAAGTTACGCGATAAGTTGAAAGTGACAGTAATTGGAATCAGCAATATCATCTGCTTTATGACATTGCCTAGCAAATGGAATGTCAATAACAAATAGTTGCGAATCATCAACGACCCAACGATATCGATAATTACGAGTTAACTTTATAGTGGCGACGTTCGTTAAATTGGCCTTAAAATTAGCACGATGTACGTCAGATTGACTCCGTTTCACTACAATAATGGTGACTTGAAGTCAAATTGACTTTCTATCAATAGAGAAGACTTGAAGTCAAATTGACTTCCTATCAATAGAGAAGACTTGAAGTCAAATTGACTTCCTATCAATAGAGAGGACTTGAAGTCAAATTGACTCTGTATCGATTAATTTATTAAAACTTGACGTCTTAATAAATCTTGTATTAAAATGTATTATTTCATTATTGTTAAGTGTATCGAAATAAAATTTATTATTGTAATTGTGTTCAGAAAGAATACATTTTCTTTATAAAATATTATAAATATAATAAAATTATCCAGAGAATAACAAATAATAGCCTCTTGATACAAGTAAAATATATCTCCATCTAAGTATACGTCAAATTGACGCCAAGACTGATAATACGGAATCAATTTAATGTCAAATCACCATTATCAATAGGGAGTCAATTTAACGTCACGTTATCACTAGTCCTATGAAAATAATGGTCACCACTTGAAAATTAACCGAGCGAGTTTTGTCGACGCATCGTCCAGTTTCGTGCTGCTTACACGAGAGTAACGTTTCGTTTGTTTCTTTCTTTACATTAATTCTTTAATTCAAACCGTGTCAATTGACGGACCAAATGTACCAGCCAAATGTAACGATTGGTATTATCCGCAAGAAATATTCTAGGTTAATAATCGAAGAAAGGGGAGGAAAATTTTCAAAAAAATTCCCACACGAATAGAGAATTAAAAAAGAAAGTCAGAGTGTAAACGAAACGACAGCGAAAACGTTTCACCAGGACAAGTGGTAAAACAGTGTTGTTTAAAAATGTATTCTGAAATGGAGGCACGAAAGAAGAATATATTGAGTATTGTATATTCTGTATTTCGTTATCGATAATTTAGTGTCAATTTATAGATACAAATTTACAGATAAATAGAGTCAATTTAACGTCACGTTACCACTAGTCCTATGAAAATAATGGTCACCACTTGAAGGTTAATTCAACAAACAGCCGCCGCTAATATTTCCTTCCATTTTGTTTCACATCGATTTATTTCCTCTTGATCGTCCGTTATTTATTCTAATTTCCTCCAGCATTCTAACGTAAGATGCTCACCGGTGCGCAGTCGACTATCGCGAATTCATTAAAACGACGAAACTTATCAAAACTGAAAGATCAACTTCCACGGTCAGAGTTTACTGTACGCGGCTATATATTGCGCTGACAGCGATAGAAGATCGCAAAGACTTTGGTCGTGCGTCATTGTTAAGCGAGGACTTCCGGCTCCGAAGTAAGCTAGCGCTGAAATTTTCGCTGAACTTTCCGCCCGGAGAAATATATCGTTGAAGTTTCGTCAACCTGAAAAACTCATCGGCAACTTCCTTCTAGGAGATCGAGTTACGGCGAAGAAACGGCCCGACCCGAAATCACCGAAACGGCAATTTATTTACCTTTTTTAATTGCAAGCTACCGGAGAAACCAACCGCCGAGATTACGTCAACGCGTTCGTTTTTCTATAATCGTCGTGTCATTAACCAATCATTTTATACATTTATCGATAACCAGGTACCTGGGTATCCAAGTGTACCTGCTCGGATAAATCGAACGCACAGCAACGATTTCGCTTCTACGCTTTCCCTTCGATTATCTTTGAGCTACAATTGAAATAATCAAAAAGGAAATATATGTGTATAGAACAGGTTGTCGAATAAGTTTTGTCGTTCGATAAGAAATGTTCATCGTTTTTTATATACATTTCCATCTTATGTTAAGATTCTGGAGGAAATTATATTAAATAACAGACGATCAAGAGGAAATAAATTATTTTTAAAGTTTCTCTAAAAACGGTACTACTGTTTCACGAACATGTACGAAGTTTCAGGTAGATCTGTCGAGTCGTTCGTATATTTACGGTTGTTCAAAGTTCAAGTATCATAGTATATTTTTACAATAGGAAAAACGACGAAACTTATAGTTAACGAGCTAGTATAAAAGGAAACACAATTAGATGTTGACGTCCAGAAGATCCGCATCGCGCGAAGCACAACAAGCGCATCACCGACGTCTGCATTTAGGCTATTGCAACAGTTCCCGAGCTTTGGTCTGGCCCCTTTCAGCGCGATCGTCTCCTACAGATTGGGTCTGAATTTCGTCGAGCGAAATGGTACGGCATGGGGTTAATCGTTAATTGGAAAAAAATGACACAGAAACAGCCTCGTTGCCGATCGACTGGCTCTTCGTGTTTCCGGTCGGTGTCTTCCTGCGATGGACCAGTGCCATCGAATCTACTGAACGTTTACACTTACTCGTTTCGAAACGCCGCGTATTTTCCAGGCGTCCGGAAGCTTTTCACGGCGGGGTTCGAGTAACTTTACGACGGCGTTGTTTTAATTAGCTGCAGGCACAATTAGTTCGGTTTAATTCGCCGGCGTTTCGCAGCTCCAGACGCGCCCTCTTAATTGGAGAGCGGCGAATAATTGCCCCGCTGCCCTCCGCCTCGACCCCCCACCCACCCCCCACGATCGATTCCGCCGATCTAATTAATCGCACGGCCGCCACGTTTTTGATTTCGCGGGACGCTTCTTTCGTCGAGATGAACCGAATTTGCCTTCATGAAGTCGGGCTGCCGACGACAGGGGAAGCTCGTTTCGACACGGAGGAATAATTAAGGGTGAGCCCGCTCGTTGCATTCCCGTACCGATATTGAAGTCGTTCCGCGCGATAAATGGATCGAAGACCCACCAATGCGCCTTTCCGTTTCCGTGTTCCGCGCCACTCGGAACAATAGCTGCCTTTTTCCCGCTACCACCTCGGACAACCTTGCGAAAGGTCGTTACAGAAGCGAAAAAGTAAAGACGCGACGCATTACCTCGTTAAACGAACGAATTTCCACCTCGATAAACGAATTGGACGATTGGAGCGAATGGTACAGGCTCTAGAGATTGCGGAGCTACTCTTAGCCCGGTGTTATTAAAAAATTGTCAAGTATTGGTCGCTATAGTGCACAATGTATTTTAAAAATTTATTTGTTTCAATAAATAGGTTTATGGGCGGTACCGTAATATTTGCTTAAATTTAGGTAAATTTAACGGAGACAACGTTCTCTCTGATCTTTCAGCAAATGAATCCATTAATATTGTGCATTCTCACTTGTAATATTGTATGTAATAATTTGTACTGTTTGAAACGTTACAAAGATCTTCTTATCTCACTGATCCATTAATTCTTTAATCTCTCTAATGAAAGCTAAGTTATAGAAGCGAAAAAGTGAGGACGTGACGGATTACCTCGTTAAACGAACGAATTTCTACCTCGATAAACGAATTGGACGATTGGAGCCAATGGTACAGGCTCTAGAGATTGCGGAGCTACTCTTAGCCCGGTGTTATTAAACAATTGTCAAGTATTGGTCGCTATAGTGTACAATGTATTTTAAAAATTTATTTGTGTTAATAAATAGGTTTATGGGCGGTACCGTAATATTTGCTTAAATTTAGGTAAATTTAACGGAGACAACGTTCTCTCTGATCTTTCAGCAAATGAATCCATTGATATGGATTCTCACTTGTAATACTGTAGGTAATGTGCATTCTCACTTGTAATACTGTAGGTAATGTGCATTCTCACTTGTAATACTGTAGGTAATGTGCATTCTCACTTGTAATACTGTAGGTAATGTGCATTCTCACTTGTAATACTGTATGTAATAATTTGTACTGTTTGAAACGTTACAAAGCTCTTCTTATCTCACTGATCCATTAATTCTTTAATCTCTCTAATGAAAGCTAAGTTATAGAAACGAAAAAGTGAGGACGCGATGGATTACCTCGTTAAACGAACGAATTTCTGCCTCGATAAACGAATTGGACGATACGTGCGAATGGTACCGCTTCTGGGGATTGCGAAGCTACTCTTAGTCCGATGTTATTAAAAAATTGTCAAGTATTGGTCGCTATAGTGTACAATGTATTTTAAAAACCTAATTGTTTCAATAAATTTAAATGGAAGTAAATTTAACGGGACAACGAGACATGGTTCTCTCTGATCTTTTAGTAAATGTGCATTACCACTTGCAATACTGCATAGAATCATTTGTACCGTTTAAAATATTACAAACATCTCCCCACACCATTGGTTCTCTAATTGTTTAATCTCTCTAATAAAGGTTAAGTAGCTGGCTCATCGTCAATTGATTCATGACTTGACTATCAATAACTGAAAATACTATTTGTATATTAAAAGGGTTTTCTCGTTTACCGAATAAATGAGTTATGAATTTTGAATTAAATCGGGGGTTGGCGTTAAAATTATCGCGAAGCAGGTAGCGATTTATTCCGGGTATAATCTCGAGCTCGAGTCTCAAGGCTCTCGACAAGGAAAGAGAATAAACACAGCGAAAGTAAGCGAAAAGGAAATAATATGCGGAGTAAAGATGGTAGATCTTGAGCATTTCAAAGGAATACCGAACCGTACATATTACGATGAATTATCCGATTACAAAAATGAACATTTTTCATTCTCTCAGTTTATCTTTATAAATAATGGTATCCATAAGTCGGTGAAGTTTTTCCAATCAAAATGAGTCTAAACGAGACGTAAATCGAATGAACTTTATTCGTAACAAATTTAAATATTCCATATAGCGAAAATAGTAGGATAGTAGTAAAGTTTTTCCAATTTATGCTGTGTTTGGATTCGTTCTGATCGAAAGAACCTCACCAATTCGTCGAATTACCATTATTACGAAGATAAAACGAAATTTTTATTTTTGTAATTGGACGATTCATCGTAATACGTGCGGTGTTTCTTTGAAGTACTGGAACTTGATCATTACTGCATAGCATACTCTGTCTTTCTCCCTTATTCTTGGTATGTCCATTCACTCTCTTTGTTCATAGGATCGGATTACGCTCGGCTCGAGAAACCGAGTAGTGGGGGAATGGTGGAGATAGGTCGTTGAAATTTAGGTGAGACAACTCTATTGAAATTTAAGCGAGCATTACCGTACTGGGTGCGAAATTCGGTCTCGCTTACAGATAAGGAAAGTCGATTCTTGAAAAGAGAACGTTACCATCCGTCGGTAATTGAATAGGAGCAGTCCCTGTTCGCGATCAGTTAACGAGGTGTTTAAAAGTATCCAATACTACACATCCGATTCACTTCAAAATTTATACAGACATTCTGCACAGAGTATTCTACAATGTAGCGTACGATTGTTTTAATACGTTCATTGTTTAATTTTGTATAAACGTTTAAAGTCGTTATTTCGATAAAAATGATTGTTTTCCCTTCAAACTTCGACCGTTTCTACAATTCTTAAAATTTTCGAAAAATCCTACGCTACATTTTAGATAATAGTCTCTAGTTTATGAATCGACAACATTTTTTTATTCCAAACTTCCCAGTTCTCGTCAACTGTGACGGTTGACACACAATGTTTCACCAGAAGGGGTTCTGGGAATAGCGAATAACTTCGCCATTTTGTACAATTTTTATTTTCGCAAAATTGTGAAACGAAGGTGAAAGTTACATTTATATTTTCTAAAAAAGACTATATTTTTCATGTAGTAACTACATAGGAAAAAAATTCGCAAATTTCCCCACTTTTTGACGTCTCAGAGCAGTGCCCCTCCTTAATACCATGAGTTTCTACGCCAATGACATTCACTGTTGTTGTATCTCACTCTATCGCGTCTTGTTTCGTTCGTGTTCTTCGTTACACGATGAGCAGAAGACGTGTTTACTACTCTTTCACTCTACTATTGCACTTATATACGTGTACTATTTAACCAGTAGCAATCAAGGATCTGAAAATTGAAAGAGGCTAAACAGAGCGGGCAATCGATTCCCCTGGTCTCTCGTTTAGCCTGTGGGTAGTGTTTCGTCTTCTCGTTTCCCAATAGTGCACGATTTTTCGTCTTTTGTGCACTCGGAACGTAGTCCGAGGACACTCGGTTGACAATTAACGCCGAGAGAGTCGAACGATCGAGAGGGGGACCCGAAGCCGCGCGAAAGGAGCAGCGGGAAGCTGGAGAGGGGACTCTGTCTTGAAAAACAAATTCATATTTCACAACGGAAGCCCCGACGGTGTACTCGTTCAGACAGGGCGGAGGCCAGATAAAAGTGAAATACGCGGGTTTGCCATTGAAACGCGGCTGCTGCGTTTCGCGATAAAGATAAACGAGCGGTGAAACCGAGACGAGAAGTCTCGGGCATGTTCGTCATTCGACGACCCCCTTTGTCTCGAGTGATTACAATGGACCGGCTTTGACGACCGCTTATCCCGTTTGAATCCACTTTCTTGGATGAACGATAAATTCGTCGCAGAGTATCTCGTTCCCGGAAGTCGCAGCCCAGGCTGGTCCGCCTTTTCTTGTTGAGACAACGCGTTGGCTGCTTTCGTAAAGATAATTTCCAGCCTGCCCGATCGTCGAGACGAACGAACGCACCGTTCTCTCGGCCATTGATGCTAGAAACGATCGAATTGCTTGTCTCGTGCTAACAACGAGAGCGCAAGAGCTCTTCGTTTCAGAGATCCAGACGAGGCTTTGCATATTCGTACGTTTACTTACCCTGATTTATCATGTATAGCATCACAAGAGGCAGATACTCTATAATTTTTTAATTATTTCTAATCGAAGTTTCATTGTTTTGTATAATTACAGAATTATCTGGGTTATTCTAACCCAGACCCGAGTTCGATTGTAAACATTTTTTAAGATATTTTTTCTTTTCATTTATTCGAATTAATTGAATCGTGATCGAAATAATTTTATTTTTTCTATGAAATATGATACTTATCGTGTATATATATAAAAGACAATCAAAACTTATTATTATTTACAAAATTAAATAAAAAATTAAAAACGAATAAAAGAAATACATTTGATTACACAAGGCGCACAATTAGTTATTCAATCGTGGCTAAAAATAAAACGAAAATAAATATACAAACTATTTATTACACGTATCAAATAAATGTACGGATAAAAACACTTACAATTTATATACAACAATGACAGTTACTGTTTTGTGTATACCATACTTTGTGTAAAAAGTAAAATTATTTGAATCAAGATCTAATTAATTTGCATAAATGAAAAAAAAAGGTATACTAAAAAATGCTATAAAAACTTAACTATTCTGTAATTATATACAATGATGAAACTTTACCTATAAATAATTAGAAAACTATGAAGTATCTGGTGTTACAATGCTGTACATAGTAAATCAGGGTAAGTAAATATACAAGTATACAAAGCCTCGTGTAGATCGGTGCAACGAAGGTGTTGCGTTCTCCTTGCAATAACGATCGTGTGACAGCGAAAGAAGCTTTTGTCCGCAATTTTCGAGAAAGAGCACGGTCCTTGGTCCAATACGAGAACACGACGGACCGACGTCGGGGATTCAATTTTGTATGGGCGATGATTTATTTTCGTCTTCCAAGGATTAATCTTCCGGAAGCCTGCTGTATTTTACAACGTCATCCTCCATTAGGTTTGCAATCTACAGCAGCCTTCGTCTGGCAGGATTAGACCGGTCGAATCTAATCGTGGCTTGGGAACACGCATCGATCACTCGCAACGTGTCGTCGTGCTGCATCGTTAAAAAGATGCCGCGATTAAAATGTTGCGTTCGTCCCGACGATCTTTATCTATCCGATGAAGTACGTCCGAACAGAGTCCAGCTGTCGTCTCGAGTTTCAAATATCGTTTCAAATTATCTAATTTTTCAGGTTTCCACCGGTAGATTGGAGTCTTGCCAACGCTCGAACATCTTGGATTCGATCGACGCGCAGCTGATCTAAACGTAGCACGGGTTCAACGCGACCCAACTCCAGTTAGAGTCTAATGCAAGTTAACGTGGACAAGACTTAACGAGAACCTTGAACAGTGCGAGTATTTTGCTTTATTTTTCTACTTTACTTCATACAAAACTGTTAGTACAATGAACCTTTTACGTATACAAACATTTATACAGAAATGTATAAAATTCTAATTGTTCTCATCATTCTTGTTGCGACTGTTTGCACAATGGATCGACTCTTTCACTCGCTCTGTGTTGTTCTCCCCTTGACGCTTCGTTATACACCGTTTGTATATTTCGTCCTCTCTATCCTTACTTGCTTTTCAAGCTAAACCATGCATACCAGGTTGTTCGTAAGTTTTGTCGTTTTTTCTATTGTAGAAAAATACTATGACACTTCAATTTTTAACCACTGTAAATATACGAACGAGTGGACGAATTTACATGAAACTTCACGCATGTTTACCAAACAGAAGTACCATCTTTCGAAAACAAGTGACGAAACTAGTAGCTCCATTTCTTATCGAACGACAACATTTATCGAGCAACCTGTTACACTATCTAGACGCATTCGTTAAATGCATACCCATTTCTATACTTCGAACTTTTCATTCGTCGACAGAATGTTTCGTACACACTCGTCACACTTGTTCTTCCATACGAACATCGCTGAGTTTCACGTCGTACTTGCACATATTTTATGACAACCATCCTTATCACAAATAGTACCCTTCTATTTCTTTTTCTTTGGGTTTAACGTCGCATCGACTGCAAGGTCGTTAGCGACAGGTTCAGTCCAATCGTGTGTTAAATTTTACTGTTATATTTTTGGTATAGTTGTTTCCCTCGGAGAGTTTAAGGTGTCTGTAACATGGTCTTTAGAGGTTAGGTACGTCTTTGCGGTGAATTTCATATTTTCGTCTCTGTAGGTTAAATCTGTTGCAGTAAATAGCTTTCTGTTAACGGTTGGTTGCAGGAATTGCAGCTCAGTGCAGGTCACTCGTCTCGATACAATTATCCTATCGTTCTCAGCGAGATTTCGGGTTGGCGTTTGTCGAGAAGAAACCTGTGTTACATCATGCGTATTTGTACGCTTAGTTGAGTTCCATATCTCGTTCCATTCTGTTTTCACTACTTTGTGAATCGATTTGAGATCTGCGTACGGAATTGGGACATTACATTCGACAAGGGCAATGATTATTGCGTTTTTGGCATCGAAGTAGGCTCTTTCATATCCGATAATGCCTTGGTAAGAACTCCTCCCTTTGGTCTAACCTCTAATCCCAAGAAACAAACCATACACTGTAACGTCACTTGCAAATTATAAGCAACAGTCCCTTTCAACTTGACCATTGGCATGAAATTTGTTCAAGACTCCTGATTGCGATAACTTTGGACAAAGTACCAAAGTTAACGACACTACCTTAATGACACAGATTCCTATGATAGCAATTTCAGCTAAAACTTGGGTACACCTTAAACTCGAGTCTTCGAAGTTACCCACGAACGACACGTTTCTCGTTCGACGTATCTGCACTTCGTTCCCAAAGAACAATTCATCCGTAAACTCTCGCGTATCTCGTCTCCGGACACTGCAGAGACACCTCGTGTCCAATATACGAAACGATCCAATTCGAGACACGCGTCTCCCGGACGAATCGTAACACAGACGACTCGTCACCAGATGACAACTACACCTAGGAACAGCACGCGTATAAATATTGATCCGGATCAGAGTTCGTTTTGCCTAACAACCGTCCGGTCTCTCGTCAACACGAAAATCCCATTTACAGCTAAGACAGGAGGGGCTGATCGTTGCTCTCGAGATATCAGGCGCAAAACAAATCCTAACCCCTTCTCCGTATCGGGAGAAAATATCATAGGGGGCGGCCGATGGTGGTCTATTTCTCGAGTCCCGCCTAAACGAGCGCGATTTGGACAGGGACCAGGCGTCTCGGACGGTCCGCTCCTCGGAGCAGGCTGTGCGTGTCCAACGTGCATACACACGTACAGACCTACACGCGCGCGTAAAATACGCGGGACAATGGACGAGTCCGTGGCGTGCACACGCGTGCAACTGTCTAAACACAGCCACGAGCGTAATATACGCGGCATCGCGTTATCCCTGCGCGTCTGTCCATTATTGCGATAGCAGCCTGCGTCAATATTGGCCCAAAGGGTTTCACCGTGATTGTCTTCGGCGCACGCACACAACCGGGCCCGATTTCAGACCGTGCGTGATTCCGTTCTTCGACGTCCGGGACTGATTCTGCACGGGCCGTCAGATCGCTCGAACGATTCCAGATTGCACGGTTCCATCGATAGCCCTAAACAGTTTGCACCTGTTTAGCCGGAGCTTTGGGGAATAGGCGTATGAATCGTTGATGAGTCGGCGGGGATAATCGTTTCGCCGCTGCCGGACAATGGCCCGGGCTTGATGGCGCGGGCAAATTTGATGGCGCGTTAATTCCGCGTTGCAATTTGGCCAGCTCAGACGGTTGCCAACCAGCGTCCAATGGACGTGGTACAATGGGTTTGATACCGAAGAAGTCCCGAAGTCCTGTTGCACGAGAACCTCGGTACCTCGTAGCCTCGAGCATCGGGATTACTTTTATCGACTCGGGAGATATATTCGAGGCGAATTTTTCAAACCGTGATCAAGCAAGGGACTCCACGGAAACTTTAGTTTTCCGTGCCTCGTAGTCTCGAGGAACGAGATTACTTTCACCGACCGGGGACACATCTTCGGTGCCAATTGTTAAACCTAGGAGCAGGAACCGGGATCGAGTGCCGCGCCGGAGGAGTGTTTGGCCTTTTACTTCCGTTGCTCGGGAACTCTGGCCTTTCATACTTCGTAATACCGAACGATGGGACCATTTTGATCACCCGTGGCCGTACACTCGATATCAATTTTTCAATCCGGGATCAAGGAGCGCTGCTCGGAGACTCTGGTCTTCCGTGTCCCTCGTTCCCAATCGATGCGATTACTTCCGTGGGAGTATCCTCGGTACCAAATATTTCAATACACTATCAGGAAGCGTTGCTCGGGGACTTTGATCTTACGTACCTAAGATCTTGCAGGACGATAGGATTACTTTTAGTCGTCGAGAAAAATTAATCAAAGTATCGATCCTAGTTAAATCTAGGGGCAGGAAGTAGGATCGAGTGTCACGTCGAAGGAATTTTGTCTCTTATTTGCGTTGCTCGGGAACTACGGTCTTCCATACTTTATAATACTAAGCGATGGGTCCGTTTCGATGAACCTTAGGCATACCCTCGATACCAATTTTTCAATCCAGGATCAGAAAGCGTTTTTTAGGAACTTTGGTCTTTCGTATCTCGTAGTCCCAATCGATACGATTACTTCGATCAACCGTGAAAGTATCTTCAATACCAAATTTTTCAATATACTATCAGGAAGCTTGGAGACTCTATTCTTACGCAGCTATAGCACTGTAAGGCGATACGATTACTTTTACTAATCAAGAAGATATCTTCGATGTCAATTGTTAAAATTAGGGGTAGGAATTAGGATCGAGTGTCACGTCGAAGGAATTTTGCCTCTTACTTTCGTTACTCGGAAACACCAGTCTTCCATACTTCATCGTTCCGTGCGATGGGACCATTTCGATGAACCTTAGGCATACCCTCGATACCAATTTTTCAATCCAGGATCAGAAACCGTTTTTTAGGAACTTTGGTCTTTCGTATCTCGTAGTCCCAATCGATACGATTACTTCGATCAACCGTGAAAGTATCTTCAATACCGAATTTAAAAAAAAATATCTTTTACCGCGTAACTTTCAAGAAGAAAAGAACAATTTATGTTAATAGCCTCAATAGTGCTATTTAGTTAAATTCCAAGAATCCTCAAAACAATACAGTAAGAAAACATATGGGCAAAGTGACCATTCGGTAAAAAGGATGGTACCTTTTTCTTTGGAAAAAAATGCTAGTCGCTGATTGGTGCGCCCTTTGGTAACCAAAATACTATATAAAGTGTAAGAGATTCGATTAGGACTCGACTTGACCAACAACCACTGTAACTTCAAGTACCGTTGTCAATCTTGTAACATTCCAATCTCAGTTGTTCCAATATTTAAATTAAATTTATCATATGGCCAAAGTGACCATCCGTTAAAAAGGGTGATACTTTTTCTTTGGAAAAAAATGCTAGTCGCTGATTGGTGCGCCCTTTGGTAACCAAAATACTATATAAAGTGTAAGAGATTCGATTAGGACTCGACTTGACCAACAACCACTGTAACTTCAAGTACCGCTGTCAATCTTGTAACATTCCAATCTCAGTTGTTCCAACATTTAAATTACAGTTATCCATATTTCAACTCGACTGATTTATTTTTACTATTGACCCGAGATTAATTTCCCTCGAAGTGAAATGAAGCGATATCAGAAAGCATCTTTCGCTCAGTTGCTCTAGAACAACTACTACTTCGCATCGCATCGGGCAACAGTATCAAGAAGCGTTGCTTGGAAACTCTGGTCTTCTCTATTTCGTAGCCCTGTAGAACGATGGGATTACTAAGTGTAACCGTTTTCAGAGAATATAAATATAACTTCAGCTTCATTTCAGAATTTTGCGAAAGTATAATATAAATCATACAAAATGACAAAGTTATTCGCTGATCGCTTCACCTTTTGGTGAAGCATTGTTCGTTGACCGCCACAGTTGACAAGAACTGGGAGGTTTAAAATAAAAAAATGTTGTCGATTCATAAACTATAGACTATTATCTAAAATGTAGCGTACGATCTTTCGAAAATTTTAACGATCGAAATTTGAAAAAAAAAGAAAAAGAAACAATCTTAATTTTAATTTTCTCTCTCTGAATTTGTATTAAAAAAAACGACTTTAAACATTAATACAAAAATGGTAAAATTAACGTATTAAAAAAATCGTATAGTAACAAGTAAATAATCGTAGTATACTCTACGCAAAATATCTATAAAATTTGAAGTAAATCGGATGTGTATTTCCGGAGATTTCGTATCGGCCGGAATATAAATTCGAGAAAAACGTAAAACAAGTTTATTTACCGCTGCGACTTCGCTGAATGGTTGAATATCGAAACATCTTCTGGACATAACATTCTACATACTTTAAACGCGAAGAAAATAATAAAAAAAAAACATTTGATTTTGCTTGACTCGTCAGTGTAACGTCCTCCCTTAAATCTAAAATCGGAAAGCCTGCACTCGGAGCATCGATCCCGAAACTGGTGACCGTTGGACCCGTATCGTCGGACCCAACGATTAAAGTTGTTCAGGGCGGGAGAACGACGAAAGTTCGAGGTTTCGATTCAACAATTGGTATCGAGAAACTGGACTCCGTAATCGAGAGCGTCACGGACGATGCACGCGGACCTGCAGTCCCTCATAACGTATGCGGTGCAGCACTCTATGCGCCAGGTGCTGGTAGTTATATTGTACCGTCCCCTCTCTTTCCGTTTCACAACGCGTTCGTGTGTACAACAGAAGCAGGGTTCTCTCGGTCGCAGACGATGGCCCGGCGCGTTTTCTTTCCACGGAATACATCGTTGGGCCCTCCCCGAAAATAAACGTTCGGGCCATGGAACAGGTGCGAACCTTCGTCGCGCGAAAGACACTCGGATACGCGGAGAATTTTTAACGAGGAACGCGTGTTGCTTGTCTGCCGTGTGAAATATCGAGGGGGCGGGGAGGGACTGGAAATAGCGACTGTTTTACGCATCTGTCCGACGTGGCTGCTTAGAGCGCTTCTCGACGGGTCGATAAATATTCATTGTTTGCGGTCGAGAGCCCCTTCTTTGTTGTTCCATCGTGACCGAACGAGGACACGTTCGGTGACCAACGAAAGAATTTCTTCGACTTCTTTCGAAAGAGAATACGTTCACTCTGTTACGGAGATCCTCGAATGCGAAGGATCGGACGAAACGATCGGTGACTCTCGATCATCCGAATTGTTTAACCGTACGCTTGATAAACTTCGAGCGATTTTTAACGGTCGAAATCGATATTCGTCGCTGGTCCAGGTGATTGTTTATATTTTACGTAACCTTTCGAATCCAGTTAGGTACACATCTTGAACACCGAATAGTGTTTCGTACGAACGCTCGAACGCGTCTCTGAGAATCTGACGTTTATCGAGGGTAATCGATTCTGCGCAAAGACTCGATGACAAAGTTTTTCTAACGACAGGATAAAATCGAACGGAAACACGATTACGAAATATTTCAGAAAAGGATCGTTCTTGGACTTTGTCGAGTGTTTCGATATTTTTCCAATCAACAGGTCTTCGAATGCGCGCGTCGGTGTAAATGTGGCGCTGAATGTGCAATTTAAAAGCATACGTAGCACGGAGCAGGTGCAGACCTATTTCCTACGGTCGGGAACGGACCGTTGGGTGAGAAATCTTCAAGGAGACCGAGCACGAGAACAAACTGTTCCGTTCTCCGCTATCGTGCCACCGTAATGGCGCACTTTTAGTCGAATCCTTGGGATAATAGTGTTGTTAATGTGAAAATACAATTCTCAACCAGTGTATCAACGCGGTAGGTTAAGCACCAGAAGCTTCGAAGTGTTATTGTAGCCGGTACATGTATATCCTCGATGACTTCTAACAATCCGTTTCGAATCCTGCGCTCCCGTTTACACGAAAATTTGGTCAAGAACGCTCACTTGGTGGATACGCGAACAATTTTAGGTCATTTAAAAAACGAAAAAATAATGGTTAAAGCTGCTGGGTAAATATAATACGAACGTAAAATCTCAACTTTCATCGTACACGCGTTGTTTGGAGCATGGATTTACGTCCGATACGAACAACAACGTTCGTCGATAATAATAAAAAATCGAAACGAGGAAGAATCGTGTCGAAGGTTATGCGCTTCGCACTGTTCCGATCGATTATCGTTGCGTCTTGTGAGTCGAGATAATTGAAACTGGGAGTATCATCGAAGCTCGATAAATCAAGGTGCCACTGTGCTAATTAACAGAAGCAGTTAACACGGTAGCTAATGCTCTCCAATAGATGCAACTGATTATCTGTGCGGGCTAACAGAATTAACAATGTCAATTATTAACACGCTACCAGTTGACATTGCTGATTAGGATTATAAACAAAGTGTCCACGTTGGGTAAACTTTCACAGCTTGCAATGCTCGGTTGAGATTGAATCAGAAATTTAAACGTCGATCTTGGAACCAATCATTTAATTTTCCTTCATTTTTCTTATTCGTTTCGGTAGAACCTCTCTATAGAAACGAAACATTGCTTCGAAGTAACATCGGTTACCTAACTCGGTATTTCTTTCCATAGTAATTATCGAAGTTGGACCCCAAAACTTTCGCTCGTGTATTCTTCTCAAGGTCTATACGTATAATTGACGGTTTTAAACTCGATGGCCACTTAGTGGTCACATCGGCACTTGGTTGGTGTTATTTTGTTCGGAAGTGGTAGTTCGTTTGGAGATTCAAGGATGAGTTACGCTTACAGATGTTTCGTTTTTCACCTGTTCAAAGTTACGAGGCGATAAAGACATTAAGGCTACATCCGCCACTTTTCGAACCCATCATTTTGATTATTTCCAGTGCCTAGTGTCGGCGCATACTTTCGAAGATCAGTGTTACGTACAATTGTCATACTTGCGAACACACACATATGTAGTTACTTTCATCCACGTTCTTCATAAGCGATAACAAATCGGAGAGATTCGGTTACACATTAGTTTACGATTCTACACGCGTTCCTTGGAAGAGATAACAACCGATGAGGTACGAATTTGTCGAAGAAGGTAGCTCGATCGAGACGTAAGTTCGTACGTATTAATTTAAATGTTAAATATACGTATTTACTCCTTTTTAATATATATCCTTGGACTTAAGACCATAGAAACAATTTTATATTCGTGACG
Source organism: Ptiloglossa arizonensis (assembly GCF_051014685.1). Lineage (NCBI taxonomy): Eukaryota > Metazoa > Arthropoda > Insecta > Hymenoptera > Colletidae > Ptiloglossa > Ptiloglossa arizonensis. The sequence continues at coordinate 7,017,205 of NC_135048.1, read as the reverse complement.
AGATATAAACACAATGTACAAACGATACGCCTAGAGGTACGATTTAAGGATTTGAAAAATTACGTAATCGCTATGGCTGCCGCGCATGGCGGTGAAATTCCTCGGTTAATTCCCTCGATAAATTTATTTGTATCGACAGTAATTTCGACGCGGCCGTCAAACGCTACGGGTGAATTTCAAAGGGTCGGTAAATATTATTTTCGCTAAATAAAATCTTGCCTCGCCACGCAACAGGTGAGCCGCGATATTTCACGTTTCGGAAGTAATCTCACGTTTACCGCGCGATTGTGCAGGCATAAAATACCAGACAATGGCGTCGAAATTAGAATTGCAAGGCTCGGTGGAATCGTTTCGCGGTGGTGGCTGGTGGGAACGATTAACGGACCTTTCGGTGCAATTTCGCGTCGATTGTACGCTACGATGATCGTAATTTTCGATGACCCTCGGGTGCAGCCAGGTTACGGATTTCAGCGCGCTGTCGACGTCCAATTTTCTAAATACGGAATATCGACGACTTTTCTAAAACCGAGATCGTATCTTCCAGAACTGAACGAGATCGGTGCTAGATTTGGGCCAATTTAAGCGTAAGTTGAATCCGGGTTTAACCAATCCTGGATAAAGGTCGAGAAAATATTAACCCGTAGTTGGTGTCCTCGAGTCACTGACGATACGTTAAATTTTCGTTTCATATTTTTGCGAGTCGATGTAACTAGTGTTTTCTGAAAAATCCACTGTTCCTTTTTCAAGAGACCTTCGAGTGTAACGAGGATACGGATTGCCCAATTTTCTAAATACGGAATATCGACGATTTTTCTAAAACCGAGATCGTATCTACCAGAACTGAACGAGATCGGTGAGATTTGGATTCTAGATTTGGATCAATTTAAGCGTAAGTTGAATCCAGGTTTAACCAATCCTGGATAAAGGTCGAGAAAATATTAAACCGTAGTTGGTGTCCTGGAGTCACTGACGATACGTTCAATTTTCGTTTCATATTTTTCCGTGTCGATGTAACTAGTGTTTTCTGAAAAATCCACTGTTCCTTTTTCAAGAGACCTTCGAGTGTAGCGAGGATAAGGATTGCTCAATTTTCTAAATACGGAATATCGACGATTTTTCTAAAACCGAGATCGTATCTTCCAGAACTGAACGAGATCGGTGAGATTTGGGCCAATTTGAGTGTAAATTTTGTTTCTTTATTAATACTAAATTACATCTACAGCTTCATTGATCTAACCAGAAAATTTGACGAATGAAAGATATGGCTTGCATGAGGTAAACTCTCGGTAGCGTTGTCGCCAATGTTATACGCGATGTCCCTTCTTTAATTTAATTCCACAAATCGGTTCGTTTATTCCTTTTCAGTTTTCTCTGTTGTGATATACGATTTAGATCCTTCGTGTGTTCGTTGGGATGATTTGATATTCGTTTCTTGTGTGCTGTGGCGAATTTTCCTATCTGTTCTTTGATATTATGTACGCCCAAGTCTTTATGCAGACAATCCGAGATGATGTGCCATGAAGTATAAATTGAATCCGAGTTTAACCAAGTCTGATTAAAGGTCGAGAAAATATCAACCCGTAGTTGGTATTTTCGAGTCACTAACGATACGTTAAATTTTCACTTCATATTTTGCGTGTCGATGTAACCAGTGTTTTTCGAAAAATCCACTGTTTCTTTTCCAAGACATACGTACAATTATCAATGTCATTAAAGGCAACAGTACTCGTCGCTATTTACACGAAACATTACAATTTACGACTTGCCTGGATACCAGGTACTGCTCGTCCGCGAGAAGAAGGCAAATGAATGTTTACATCTCCACTTTCGTTTACAATTTACTAGCTCTCCTATCGTTACACGTGAGACGAGACTTTTACGCGTTACTTGTTAAAATGAATACGCGAAACGAAAATAATTCCAACTAAGGATTATTTTAGGCGTGGTACGTATACGTTTCTCTGGTATCGACGTAAAAGACCATTTTCTACGAAATTTGGAATTTTCCATTGGCAATGAATAACATTGTAGATAACGTTTAGTAATAATTCTCATTACGTTTAAACGAAACGAGAATCCTTTCAAAAGATTCTATTGTCGCGTGAATCTACTCGACTTTAACACTTCGTTAGACCGTAGTAAAAGAAGATTTAGCAAAAGATACAACGTGTATTCAGTTTGAATATTATACAATTATACAATCTCTATATATTATACAAAAAATATATATACTATACGAGAATCTATATATATATATATATAGGATATGTTTGATTGTTTTGATGTATGGTAGACGAGAGTAGGGACTAGGGCAAAGTTCATCTGATATCATTTAGGTACTGTCATACCTGGATTATGGTTTGTTTTTGGATGAGTCGCAAGGGCAAGGTTCGGCTGACGTTATCTGGTGATAGGTAATCTTGAAACGATGATTCGTCTGATGCTTCGCACACTCATTGTTGTTATTGGTCGCTGTCAATCTTTGTCACAATGACGACAATGCTGGGAGCTAGTTAACTGTACACCAGAGTGGGGACATAACTGTATCTCTGGAATGTTCTCTTGCTGTATTGTTTTAAAGGTTCTTGGAATTTAACTAAATACCTCTACTGAAACTATTAACGTAAATTGTCTGTTTCTTCTTGAACGTTTCGCTGTTTTTATAGATTTTGTATTGTTACGCCGTAACAGACACCTATCTCGCGTTTAGGCGTGGCACGTGTACATTTCTCTGGTATCAACGTAGAAAATCATTTTCTACGAACATTTCGAAATTTGGAATTTTCCATTGTCGATGAATAACATTGTAGATAAGAAATCATTTTCTACGAACATTTCGAAATTTGAAATTTTCCATTGTCGATGAATAACATTGTAGATAAGAAATCATTTTCTACGAACATTTCGAAATTTGAAATTTTCCATTGTCGATGAATAACATTGTAGATAAGAAATCATTTTCTACGAACATTTCGAAATTTGAAATTTTCCATTGTCGATGAATAACATTGCAGATAATGTTTAGTTTGTAGATAATTCTCATTACGTTTGAATGAAACGAGAACTATACCTCTTCGTTCGAGACGATAATTACACATCACGTGTTTGTAGATAATTACATAAAAAATAAAGTCAGTGAAAATAACAGAAACTACCGAATGAAAAATACAACCCTGTCATCTTGTAAGGAATCTGTTTCTGTGGCATTATTATTATTATTTTGACTGCCCGTGACGTATCCTAAATCCACGTGCTGTAATAAATATCTTTTTGAAGGAAAAATTGTTCTCGAGCGCGGAAATATAGGTTGTTCGATAAGTTTTGTCGTTTCTTCCATTGTAAAAAATACTATGACACTTGAACTTTGAACAAACTATAAATATACGAACGAGTCGATTGATTTATATGAAACTTCACACATGTTCATCAAACAGTAACACCATCTTTAGAAAAACGAAACTATGAACATTTCTTATCGAACAACAAAACTTATTGAGCAACCTATATATATAAAACTCACACTGATAATACAATTCACAATACATTTAAATAACATAAACCTAAAGAATTAAATGAAATTCTCCTTTACTCTGCAAACATATCATATTTGTATAAACAATTAAATAACAAAATTATATATATATATATTATTATTATTATATATACATCTCATTTTTTATTATTTCAATTGTACTACAAAAATAGAACAACGAACCTAACAACTTAATTTTTTACCGATCGACGAAACTCATCCAGCAACCAATTATTTCGAAAATTCCAAGATGCTGGAAAATCTCTGTAAGCAGACTTCGAAAAATCGATTCTCGCGTCCCAGTGAAATTCATCGTTGGCCTCGACGAGGACACGGATGTCCCCCGACAGAAATCTCGTTTCGATCGACTGGTTTTTTCGTACGAGTCGTCGATGCAACACGATAATACAGCCGACTTCCTCCCCACCCTGTCCACCGGTCATTACGTTTCTTCTGCACCGGCTCTCTATTAAATGCTGGGTATAAAATTGTAGGTTATGGCCGGGCCATTACTCAGACGTCCGCGGCAGAGAGGCACGGGGACCCTGGTGGATCGCTGAATGAAATGAGTTTCGGCCGCATTAAGGTCGTGTAAGTACCAATCCCGTTCTTCCAGTTCCAGGCCCGGTCTGGCCGCGCGCGTTCACGCACACGGACACGCACACGCACACGCTCGTCCTCGACCGAACAAAATCGGCCTGCGGGTTATAAATTGCCAACGGCGCTCGGCCATTCAGTAAAACGCTCAAGGTCTTCTCCAAGGGAGAGTACACGTCGGCTGCACGGTGCATCGCGATTCCAGGCTGTGCCCGGTTGCAGTGCCAATTAGCGGCGTGCTGCGCTCTGTGTTGCCGATGACAATTAGGGGGATAAATTGGAACGATTGATTATGCGGCTGGGAGGCAGGTTCTCGGACGGTGTTTAGAGATCTTACGTCGAGCGATTGATTCTCTTCGTTGTTTCACGAGTGGGATACGTTCGAGGAGACGGTTCGACGGTCATCCTAACGCGATATATAGTACAGGGTGGTAACGAACCAAGGGTGGTACCATCGGGCAGTTGGTGATCGAAAATAAGTCGAAGGATAATTTCTCCCCTCGAAGTTTCGTTCACGAGAGAATCGAGCTACACAGCAAGCGTGTTCGCAATTTTACGAAACGATCAATTCTGCACAATAATGACACCTCGACACACACAACGAATTTTCTTCGCGAGTATCTCGCTGGTTTCGATGTTACCAACCGTCGCATTCTCCGTGTGACTTTTTTTTATTCCCAGAGATAAAATCGTCGCACAGATAGAGTATTTAGGGGACACGAGCACCGTAAAACGAGAAACGACAAGGATATTGAACAGCGTTTTAAAACAGGACTTCCAGCGCTGCTTCGGTCAATGGGAACGTCCCTGGGGCAGGTGTAAACGCATAAACGAGGACTGCAATAACATTGGTATAGAAGGAAATTAAATGGGCGGGACGGTTTGAAATTTTGAAGAAATCGATCGTTTGGTTTAAGTAGTTTGAAGTTTTAAGAATAAACGTGCGAAAGGTTCCAGTCTTTTGAAGAATCTATTTTTCGAGGCTCGAAGAACGTGACAGATTGAACGATGAATTTAAGCTTCTGAACAGTTTTGCAAAATATCAATTTGTTTATACGATACGTTAAAGAATGTTCATTTCTTATACTCTTTTTTTACACAATTCATTGTTTCGGATCTTTATCCGTACTTATCTGTACGTCTTACATTTGTCAGTATAAACGACGGACCAATATGTAAGATGGGTATATTTAAAAACTTTGATTCGATCCTTTCGATAGAAGTTAGCGTGGTAGGATAAAATGTAAACTTTTATACACAAAATGTGAACTTTTCGAGCGTACGCGAACAGTTCGATATCTTGCGAAACTGTTTGAAAGCCTAAATTCATTACTCAAAAGTACGCAATTTTTGCTCAAACAACTTTCTTCTAAATCATTTTCGAAATATCGAGGAAAATGTGTTTTTCTCCCTCAACTTTCAGAGCTGATTTCGTCCCACTAGATATGGACAACAGCGGATTAAATGAAACACGTGTCAAATACTTTTCTAAGAGCTATATTATACGCGAGTTTCGTTAAAAAATAGCGATTTGCACTTAAGCAATGTGCGTTGTTAGTCCGTTGGATCAACGAACAATTTTGTCGCTACGCGACACGTAGTGTAACACGAGTTACGACGTAGCCCAACTCGAACCGTGTACTGTAAAATCCATATTTTCGTGGCTCGAAAACTCGTCCTCGAGATTCAAATTTGAATCTTTATCGCCCAACTTTCCCCTGAAAAAGACATCGACGTGTCAGCCGTGATCCCAGCACTCCACGCGACATGGAGCACCCGCAACGTGCGAAGTGTCATCGTCGAAGGGTCGAGTCGACCCTCGACGACCGAAATTCCTCGTCCCAACAGGGCCGAATTAGCAATTACACTCCAATTTCGTGATCTACGCGCGTTCACGTGGATCGTGACAAAGCAGACCATCGTGCATCCACACGAAGACTTTTTTCGATGATTCAGGTTAAACGAAACACTAATGTTTTGTGTTCAGTGTGCACTCGAATCACTGTTTGTAATTAACTCTTAAAGTTACAACTATCTACCATTTGTAAACCAAGATGTGTACTTTAAACTACCGCGTGGTCGTCGATCGGTAAAAAATTAAGTTGTTAGGTTCGTTGTTCTATTTTTGTAGTACAATTGAAATAATAAAAAATGAAATGTATATATAATAATAATATATATATATATATAATTTTGTTATTTAATTGTTTATATAAATATGATATGTTTGTAGAGTGAAGGAGAATTTCATTTAATTCTCTAGGTTTATGTTATTTAAATGTATTGTTAACTATATTATCAGTGTGGTACCAGAAATTTCAACATTAGCTATTTCAAATGAATATATAGAGCAATGATAAAGTATCACGGTGTTGGAATATTAAATCGAGTGACTGTACGTAAACACAAACGAGTTTACATTTCTACTCTGAAATTTTCTTCATCTTTGCTTATTCCCTTAAAGTTTACTCCCTTAGAGCACCCTTAGCGTGTTCTTTGGGACTGCATGGTGCTACGGTGGGGAAATCGAACATTTTAACAGGATTTTCTTCACGTTTGTTACTTAGGGCGTATAGGATGTCAAAAAATGTTTCGTCGTGGAGAGTGTGAAGCACCAAACGACTGATCGTTCGAAGATTATCCATCACTGGACAACATCGACAATTTTACCCTTGCTACTCACCAAAAACAACCCATGGTCCAGGAACGACAGTACCTGGATGACATCGGCTGAACTTTGTCCTAGTCCCCACTCTTACCTTACCCCAAAGCAATCCAACCGGATGAGACTGTATATATAGACCCGCGCTTGTGAATAAACCGGAGAATCCAAGTCTAACTTTCAAACTGAATACACGTTGTATCTCTTGCTAAACCTTCTTTTACCACGGTTCAAAAAAGTGTCAAAGTAGAGTAAATTCACGTGACGATAGAATCTTTTTTCAATTGAAAAGATTCATCTATTTAATAATTTAATAATAATTCAATAAATTTAGTAACAATGCGTGAAAGTCCCGTTACACTGGCATAGGTGGACCCTACATCCTCAGATCGATGAAAAAATCTCCGCAAAAATGTCCTCCATTGATTTTTTCCAGGACATTTTGTATTTGGGGTACAGTGAAAGAGATCGGGTCAATAAATAAGAAACATCCAATAGCAAAAGTCCGTGTAACTTCTAGAAAACTGACATTTTAACTAATGCTTTCCACCATCTACAAAATAAGTTTAAACTGCACGAAAGAATTCAAAATAATGTAAACTCCGGGTTACAAATTTCTTTACAAAATAACGACGACCACATTGAAACTGGTACGCAACATCGATCGATACGGATCTGTTCTTTCGCTACGTACTCAACGTAGAAGATAAAATACTTTTCAAAATTTAAAATATAAAACACGAAAGTTTGCATTTCATTGTTAAACAGAACGTTCGTAATACGACGCATGTATCCTTCGAAAAATGTTCCCCTTGTAACGAACAGAACACGCTACGATCACCGAAACTTCGATCTAGAAAAAGTCGCGCGACATTTTCACCGAAACTTCGATCTAGAAAAAGTCGCGCGACATTTTCACCGAAACTTCGATCTAGAAAAAGTCGCGCGACATTTTCACAGAAACTAAATTCTCCGTGCTTGGTCGATCTGCGAACGTAGAATAGTTCTCAGTAATCCAATCCACGAAGAACCATTTTCTCGACACAGTGTACAGTGTGCGTTCCCGGGAAAACTTTGATTCACGGCGGCCTGCAATTAGCTATTGGCGCGCTGTCGAGGAAGCAAGCGTGGCCACGTTCGGTGGAAAGTTCGAAAGAACGTATTTCCTCAAAAATAGCTACCGTTGGCTGGCGAGTCGTAAACCATGGCTGGCCTCTTGCACGCCAGATGCTTGTGAAACCGTACGGCCAGTCGCTACACTTTCGTTTCGGTTTCGAAGTATTCGAACGGTGTCCCGACCGTGGAAAGAATTAACATCTATAATTAATGGCGGGGAATTCGATTCGTGGAGGTACCCAGTCGGACAAAAGAACGGACCGTGGTGAATTACAACGTCTCCGCGGTAGCCGCGACGCGCACGACTCTCTGCCCCCTCGGTACAATGGATCAGGGTCGAATTAACGACGGCTAGAGGCCACAAAGCATGGAAAGGAGGCTGGAATGCGTGTGTTGATTCCGGAAACGAGTCCCTCGGCTGCGTCTAATGGACGCGACGCGGCCTTCCACATTAGCTAGAAACAATCGCATTGTTTTTACCACAATGCTGCCGGCGCGCACGTGCGATCCTGGTGCCGGAGACTTCGTCCGTCGACGGCATTCTACCGAACAGACCGAGACCTGGAAATGGTGTACGCGTGTTCGAGAAATGTTCACGGGACGTTCCGAGATCCCGTCCCGATGGATATATCGCGCCGGTGAATGGTTCTTTGACGCGTTAAACGCCGCGCCATTTCTCTGGGCTCGACGCGGGAGGGACGACGCTCCGAGAGGTCGATACACGGCTGAATTTCCCGAATTATTTTTCCAATCAGTCATCGAATGAAAATTCCAGTAATTTTCGGAGAATGCGGATACTACTTTCAGCCTCGTTTTAGAATTTTGCGAAAGTAACAATCGTGCAAAATTACCAAGTTGTTCGCCGTTATCAGAACCCCTTCCGGTGAAACATTGTGTGTCAACCGTCACAGTTGACGAGAACTGGGAAGTTTGGAATAAAAAAATGTTGTTGATTCATAAACTAGAGACTATTATCTAAAATGTAGCGTATGATTTTTCGAAAATTTTTATCATTGTAGGAACGGTCGAAGTTTGAAGGGAAAATAATCATTTGTTCGAATAAAAATGACTTTAAACGTTTGTGAAAAATTAAATAAGTAACGTATTCGAAAAATTGTAGGTTATGTTACAGAATACTCTATGAAGAATATCTTTAGAAAATTTGAAGTAAATCGGATGCGTAGTGTCGAGAAATACAGTTTTGGGGGAAACGTGAAACATGTTTATTTATCGCTGCAACTTCAGCGATATTATAAAATTGTCCAGAGAGTAAGAAATAACAGCGTCTTAGTACAAGTAGAATGTACCTTTATACGTGAAATTGACGTGGTGTCGTTACTAGCGATGCGGAGTCAATTTCACGTCGAGTCACCATTATTGATAAGCGGTCGATGTGACATCGCGTTACCATTTGAAAGTTAAAAGTTCACAAGTATTAGAGTTCATGCCTTGTAAGTGCTTTAGAGAATCGTTTCAACTTTGGAGCCCCGGTCCTCAGGGACCAACATCGCGTTTAACGTGTTAAGATTCGACGGGGACAGATCCCAAGTCCCATTGGCTATCCAGATATCGGTCCTGTCGAGCTCAAGTTCGATGCAAAGGGTGACTCGAAAATGTACACCCGGGCACGGGGTGACTCTACGTGAAAAAATAAGAAAAACATTTCATACGACATATTCTCGCGTGGTGTTTCGTTTTCGAGAAAATCGATTTTGAATTTTTCTTCGATCGAGCAAACGATTAAATACCACATGATTATCGTTTAAGGTAGATGCTCCAATTTCGATGTTCTTATAACAACTGTCGCTTAAATTATTTTATTTAATAACGGAAGAATGTACGAAGAACGGTGAGTAAAACAATTTTAATTACTGAATTTAGTTACTGAATTCGTACCTCGTTTTTACGTAACAATACTCAATACTTGATGGTAAATATTATTAGAGGTGAATGTACCGTTTGAGTATAAAAAACGCAATTAATGTAAGCAGAAGGTATGGGAATTGTTGTAAAGTGGTGAAGAAAATAATTTTACTGTTCATCTACATAGACCCCTTACATAAACTGGATTACTGATTGTAGGAATCATTGCGATTCGAGTGACAAGTTTTCAAGTGACAGTTGTAAGGACATTGGACTTGGTTGTACATTTTCCATCAATTATTAATCGATCAATTGTATTCAACTTATAAAAGAATTTTTATCGATGAGAAAGATGTTGCTGAGCAGTATTGTGCTCCAATCTGGAACGATTTTTACATTAAATCGCTTCTAAAATAATTAAACAAAGTCACGCGATAATCTTAAAGTGGCAGTAATGGAACATCTACTCTGCAATTGAACATCTACAAACCTCAAAATCGATTTTCGTGAAAACAAAGACCCGGATGAGAAAATGTATCAAATTTTCTTCTTATTTTTTTACGTGGAAGCACCTTTACCTGTGTGTACTGTGCTTTCCGACCCATCCTGTAAACGCATCATTTTCAGACCATAGAGGTAAATCGTACAGTTATTGGCTTTTTCGTAAAAACAGAAAAATATTAAGAAATAGCTAATTATTTTGTTTAAACAGCATTTGAATTGCTTGTACGTTTTTGCTTTGAACGCAGTTAATATTTCAATATTCTTTATTTTCTTTAAACAGCATTTGAATTGCTTGTACGCTTTTGCTTTGGATGCAGTTAATATTTCAGTATTCTGTAATACGTAATATATAATATATTCGGAGTAAAAATATATTATACATAATATATAATATATTCGGAGTAAAAATATATTATACATAATATATAATATATTTGTACATTATGTAATGTACAAGTAGTTCATATAACCGAGTAGGTTTATATAATAGGAGTCTGCCGATTGTTCTCATTACTTTTAACTTTTTGTTCGAATAACAAGAGTCCTCGTTCAAATAAGTGAATACGATCGTTCTTTAGAAAATTTTTTTCATTTATTGCCACTTCAATTTCGTACTTTGTTATTTTAGATTCGTTTCTCTTAATGTTAGATGTCGTTGATTTTTCCACATCGATCACTTTGAATAAAAGAATTGCTGTCTTTCCGTTTTTCGATCTCTCCAGAATTTTATTATTTTTCTTCGAAAGACCAAACACATTTCTTTTACGTTCTCATGGTTTTCTATTAGGAACCATGTTCTCAAAGTACAATTAAATACAATTGTTATAGCATACAATTGGAAGACTGCTTTCTGGCTGAGACGTATTTACAAACACGATTCGATTTCGACAACGTCGACAACGGACAACGTAAATATGTTTTGTTTTCATTTTCGTTGCTAGTAAATGTTCGTGTAACTGGAGTGTATAAACATCCATAGGAGTCCAGTAGAAGTTCGCTAAATAGGTTATTGACGAAAATTTCGTTCTACTAAATGGACTTTGAATAAATATAGTTACGTTGTAAATAGATACAACGACTGATTGAATATATGTAGGTAACTTCCCAAACTAAGAATGTTTAACATTGCGTACTCTATACACAACTCTCATATTCGTCATATATAGACAAATAAAGGTTAAAATTGTGAAGAAAGTAATTTCTTTGTTGAAAAGGAGGAAAAGATGGTTAACAAGTATCGTATAGATCATTTTGGAACACAATAATTGGCCAGGTGACTGTGTTGGATCGCAAGTTATGACAACTACGAAGGAACAATTGACCTCGTATTCGTTATTGCCATTGATGTGGATGAATCGTAATGTGAATTGTAATAGTAACAATGTAAATACATAGAAAAATACGCAATTAGAAGAAGACAATGGAAAAGATTTTTGCAAAAGTATCGACTGATTGCTGTAGCCATGGTTAACCTACATTGTTTTCAGCGGCCAATTACCGTTGTATTGTTTACCGGTACGACTTGGTAGTCGATTTTTTAGCATATCGGGCACAGGTCACGAGATACGTATCTCGTACATAGAACACCAAACATTGAAGCTGTGTTACGTAACATCTCGTTTTTACGCTTTGCTATACGCGTGTATCGACACCGCGCCGAATAAAAAATAATTCGATTTGTTCGTCAGGTTGCCAAAGTAACGGAGCTTTGTGACAACCTGTGATAAAAAAAATCACGAAATATTCGCTCGAGTCGTAAGTGATTATCGATTTGAACGACGTGTCGTAAACTTTTTAGGGAATTTCGAATGACCTGTAGCTTCTTCTCGTTGTTGTGTTTACTTTATTTTAGAGAGTTCAACAATCACCAAAGTATCGGTACACTTTCAGGTCTAATTGATAAGTTACTTATTACGCGTAATATCGAATCGAGACCTAAAAAAGCGCATTTTTAACGCCATACTCGTATATCGTACGTGAATGAATTCAGACGCCTCGTTGGGAATAGAGAATTTCAAGAGAACGGGGAATTGCTGTTTTTAACTCTATAAACAAATGTTAAATTTGTAAAAAAAAAAGAAGAGAGGTATCGAAACTGTTATTTTTAACTGCGTACATTTGCTGCACATTCGACCGAGCCCAAAAACCACTTTAAATTAGATATTACAAAGGCCTGGCAAACACAATGGGAACGCGGGTCGTTTGAAAATTTCTATAATTGACGCGGCGATAACCGGTCAATCGTGGACCAAATCAATCATCCATGAAGTGTTTCCAAATTCGTGTCTGTCATTCAATTTTCGAATTTAATCCAGTACCCATCCCACGCTCGAAGATTCTATTTAAACTGGCGCTCGTTGCAAATTCGATTGATTTTTGTATAAGCCCGCGCGTGGCGCGCGGTTCGACGAATCGATTGAAAACGAAAGATACGAAACAACGCGGGACACGGAACCCTATTGTCCTTCTCCGTTGATTATTCACTTCTTTTTTTAACTTCGATTCGCCTGGAACGTGGCTGGTGGTAGAAAAAAGAACAGTCCTGTAACTCTATCCCAAATTGTTTTAGTTATCGCGTCCCATCCTTTCTGCATATTCTGTCTGCGTTTAAAAGTATTAACGCCGACTGCGACGTCGAATCGTTGAAATTTTCGCCCCGTTCTCGTCACATTACGTTCACGATCTCGCGATCGAATCGCGTCGAAATTTCGATCAATTTCTCGAGAAGAGGAATCTCATCGCTTTCTTCGGGCCGTGTAAAAGTTACACGTGTCGTTTTGCGATGAAGTGTCTATTATTTGAACGTTCGTTCAAAGATGCGATCAGAAGGATCGAACGACATTGGGAAACTTTGTGAAAGTATTCTCAAATTTCGCGAACCACGTAATACGAAATGTTACCTCTTGTATTTTTTCAGTACGAGTCGAAATTTTATTCTTTTAACCCTTTTCGCAACACTTGCCAAACGATACATCGTTGCGTATGCGATGACGCTTTACTATTTTCATCGTGATCTCGAAATTTGTAAAACGTTTGAAATTGTGTAATTTCATCGCAAAACGATTGAAACAATTGTCTATGGATTGAACTTTTTGTTATATTCTATGCTGGTTGGTGCCGAGATTGCGTTAAGATAGAAACTCGACACGGGGTATTTTCTTGAGTAAATATTAACAAATTAGTAAATATTACACAATTTCAATAGACAGATAACTAAGTATAAATCTTGACAATAATACTAAAATTTGATTCCAGTAACGTTGTACTAGCTACAACAATCCTTTTTATCCTTTAGTTTCGTGGTCCGATATCAGTTATTTCGTTACAAATGATTGAAAATGCAATATCTAAACTTCATGCCACGTGTACAAAGCTATGATTAAACGATGATTTTTTTTACGAGCAGATATCGTTTGTAAAAGAGAAATTAATTTCTATGTTTTTCATAACGTTTCGTATTTACGTTATTCGTAAGATTTTCAACAAATATTCAAGTATTATACAATTGACATTACTTTATTCTTCCTTTGTTTCGTAATACGCTCCTTTTCGAATTTTGTAAATATCATTCTTATTTTGTGTTTTATAAACTTTTCCCCAAATCTCAGTAAATTCGTCCAATTGGTCCGGTATCCTTCGCACAGATACGATACTTTCGGTCAGTATTAAAAGGGTTAAATATCGTTCTGAATATTGTATAGCTTCGAAATGCGCACAATTCGTAGAGAAAGGTGCAAGGAACAGGATGATATTTTTCCCGCGAATGAGATCGTCGACGAAATAGGAATTTGGTCGTTTGCTAAGAAGTATGGTCGTTTTGTACACGGGTAAGATCATCGATGCCTCACAGATTTGTCAAGAGGCTTTTTTAGGAACCGTGTTAAGTGATCACAATGGGACGTGAAGTGTTTGGGGCACAGATGTGCCAAGTGGCGATTGTTTTGACTGGCTATCCGTCGACAACGGCCACGAGCACGTGGTGGTAAAAACATTGAGAGCGTTCGAAAACTGCTCTTGACGACGCATCGAGTTACACGACGGTCCATTCACCATCTGTGATTGTGTACTCGATGTATCGTAAACGTAACGCGAAATACTTCCACAAAACGTAATTTGTACGTAGAGTATTTGATATAATAGTAGCTCCCGTTCCATTGACCAACGATACACTTTTTATTGCACAGTTTGCTTTTCGATGCCACGAAACGCGCGTTAAAATCGTGGCTGTTAAATTACGTTTCGAAAATTCTTTGATGAGAATTTGATTTTTCAAGTACGATGTCAGTTATGAGTGAGAATACGTCTGGTCGAGCGATGGCACGAGTGTTGACAGGTATGAATGTTTGTTTCATGTGCGAGAGGACAATGTTAGTTTTAATGTACTCTGTGACTGTTATTGGTGAGAGTAAGTTTAAGGTATGAGAGTTCAGTTAATAATGGAGAGTGTACTAGAACGTGAGGAGAAAAAAAAAGAGAGATTAATGTCGATATATTGTAGATAGAAAGATTTATCTTTCACGTTTACTTTTGCAGTATTGTGTTAATAAATATATTTTCGTTATATAAAAATATTTGGTCACAATCTCTGCGATGCGATGGAATTTTATCAGTCGAAAGCTCCAAATTCCACTTGCAGGGTCTTTAAGTGAAACGAACGTAGTGAAAAGATAATCGTACTACAGTATTACTAAAGAACTGAACTAAATTTTCAAATTTGGGATTGGTATTCGATCGATAGATTGATAAAGAGGGGTCAGAAAATGAAAATGTATCTATTTTAATCGATTTTATCTCACATTGTGAACATCGACATTTAGTTAAAGAAATATTTACATATGACCACTCATCTCCAAAATAAATAAGGTTGAATGTTAACAAATGCTTAAAGTCTTTGTATTAAGAAAATAATTCTATCGATTTAAAGATTTCAATGAAGTTAAGAAAATAGTACCGTCATTTTGCTCTCCAATGCATATTTACACTGGAAAATTTATTTTCTCTTTTATACGTCACACGTGAGTAACGATCTACGCACGCCATTTTGTCACTTGTGATCACGTGATATCGTGTGACGTTCAAGAAACTGATTGAATTTTCACCCACAAATATTCATTTTAGAAAAAAACTGATCGTTCTGCTCGTGTTATTAAGATTGACAATAGAATCAATTCGTCGATACGAAGATCGCGATATTCTATATTTTTTTCAGTTCAAACCAAATCGATCATTGTCTATACTCGATGTCGGGGATTTTTACGAAACTGAAATATCTTGTAATCGATGTGAAACTGGGAGAGAAGGTGAGAGCTAAATTATCATTTGATTGGTTTCGAATTGATTTAAAAGATAAAGGACGCCAAAGTGTACGATATTTTTCTATTTTCGTGAATTCTTATCTACCAAATTACCAATCCTATCGAGTTCTTCTTCTTTTTTTTTTTGTTATTAATTTTCCTTAAAATGGAGCAATCATTCTTGTAATGTAAAAATTAAGAAACAAATTTTAATTTTCCAAATTTTAATTTTCCAAATTTCGCTACGAAACTCTGCTATTATTCGAGATACTTTCCATATCCACGAAACTCTTTTTCAATATATTATGAACGGGATCTACTTCTTTAATTGTTCGTTTCTGGGTTTAAAATTCTTTCGCGTTAATAGAGGTCCTTCTAACTGATCAACGAATTCACGTTGGATGGCTTTTTATGAAGATGTTAATATTCTGCACCGATGATTATAAAAATCGATTTAATTTGAATAATGCAGCTTCGGTCTGTTGAATATTCTTTTTCCAATTCAATTTTTTACAATCACATTCTTCGTAGAACTTTCGCATACCGATAATACTCTTCCGGTTACAGGGATCGTTGTACCAATAATTCATCATCTTGAGTTAAAAACCAAAATATTTTTGGTGGAGTAAAATCTCGATAATTATTCGTCCCCTGTGTCGAAGATTCTGAATATATAAAAGGACGATAAAATAAGGACAGAATGTATTCGCGTTCAAAGCCTCTTATTGCCCAAAATCGGCAGTTTTGGGTACATCTATTGTTTAAATTATAATCGTGAGAATCACTGTAATTGTTCCACGGCTACAAACGGCACCATTGAAAGGATTATTAAACCTGTCGATAATATGGTAGACCTCGTTGAAAAAATATAACGCGAGAAAGGCACGGTTCGTTCACTCTAACTGCAGGGCACATAGGTCAGTTACCTGAAATGGGATTCCCCGTGACCTTCGACAGCTCTTCGAGATGTTAATTATGAAATAAACACGTTAAAAACTAAATACTTTGAAGAGGGAGCTTCGATGAATCAGGTCACATTTTGTTCGATATTTTCAACATTAGACCTTCGATGAAAAATTTGCAAAATAAGAATATGTTTACACTTCTCACGTTGAAAAAACGACCCCTTAATATTCGAAAAAATTGATTCCCAAAGGCTGATCCTTTTCGATAAAGACGAGAAAAAGAGGAACTCGGTACAATTTATAGTTTCGGTGATAAAATCATTCGTTTCCATTTTCATGAAACTAGGCCAAATTCGTAAACTTTGATGCCCTTTTTTTTCAAGTAACAGAACTATCCTAATTTCACACAGACCACAAGAGATAGCAATTTCGTAAAAATGTTTGATCTCGAATAAGCAATCGATTCGGTGTGGAATGTCGCTCGTTTATCTGTAAAACGAGTTCCCTTGATAGCTCATCAAGATCTACAATTTGAGGTATGATTCAACGAAAAAACGTGCTCCAATTTCTGGTAGTCCTCGTGGAACTGATCTGAAACTGAGATTTCAACTAGAACCGGGACTAAATCACAACAGCAATTGAATTTTGAAGTCGAAGCGAGGGGGACATGGACTTAAAGTTAAGAAAAATGTTTTCAGTGACCGAATCAGTCAGAAACGAGGATGATGTCTCGGATCGAGTGGAGATTATGCATTAACATCGCCAGATAGACGAGATCAGTGCATCACAGATGTCAACGAATTATTTTCTTCCGGATAACTGATACTTCGAGAGCTCGATTTCGTTTCAGTTATCCGGGGATTGTTATGTTCCTTGAATTTACATAATTTCTCCCAATCTATCTGCCACTTTAATCATCGACGAACGTTGAATCGGCAAAAAAGTCGATGGAATGATTCCGCGAGGAATGAATTTCAATTGAAATATCCTCGTTTAATGCAAAACAATCTAAACGGCATCGAGCATCAAGACGTTTTCATTTTGTGGACAGTGTGGTTTCCGGTACCTGAACGGTGACAGTTTGTTTTTTAATTAAAAATCTGCCAGTCTCGATCGAAAGTACCGTCATCTCGCGTGACAACTGCGCCGGGACGCGCGCGTGTCTCGTCATCGCTATGCAAAACGCGCAATTCGATTTTGTCGCAGAGGCAGCCTCCTAGCGAGGGTGGGTCCATAAATAAATATCTCGCGCGAAACGGCTGCGAACCGATGGGGCGGTTTTTAATCATCAGAGAAAGAAACATCCCGGGAACGCGCGATCGTATTTTTTCGTCTATCCAGCGTACGAAGTAATTTATCTGGAAAATTATATTTCCGTTCGCTTTGTTTTTCGCAGCGTTGAGAATTTCGTTCCACGGTGAGTAAATTGTTCCCGATCGTCGTTAGAAAAAAATAAACGTTCGTCCAGTGTGTCGAGTACATCGGGACGCGAACGTGTTGTTGGATAACCTGCTTTCTGGCCGTCATGGGTGACTGGAATGAGCGATCGATAGCTCGTCTCTAACTGTTGTGTTCGTAAAGTATTATTCATCGCTGCGCTCAGTTTCCGTTCGAAAGCGGTGAACTTGTACGGTGTTCGGTTCACGTGTTCGGAATTTAACGACGATCCTTCCATTTTCTTTCTAAACACTCCGATATATAAAACGAGACAGCTTTGATTACGTACCAGGAAGCTCTCTGTCGGAGTGTCACGATTCCTGTTTGTCAAGTTGTCGGAAAATTATATCCACCACTCCCTGAAATTGCTCGGAACGTGTGAACTGTACCTTACTCGCTCTCGTCACTGGTATACACAACACTGTCCCTCAGGTTGTCGTAATTTCTCTCTGTCTCCGGTTATCGTAGAATTCCGCACCACCGTTAACAGTATCTCGCTCATGTGTATAGTTCCTTACGCTCATCCCCAAAGTATACATACTGTCTCGCAGGTTCGTAATAATTTCTGCCAGTCAGATTGTTACAGAGTTATTTCCACCTCGGTAACTGCATCTCATCGCCCTCGCTGTTTCTCGCACGCTTTCAGGCTGTGCCTTACTCTCGCGTCTAATACACATTGTACAATGTCAAACGAGCTGATCTGCTTGTCAGGTTGTCACACCACGCTGCACGTGCTGCGACGCTATCGTGATTGATTTTTCATTTTCCGAAACGTTCGTTACCGGAGCCAGTCATCGACGAGAATTGCGAACGCTAAGACCGTGCAATGGAAAATCGACGAATGCTTTGATCTTCGTGCAACGACAGGTACAGTAAGCGATAAACTATTCAAGGACGGGATTTTTTGTAGAGAATGTACAAACCCTATAACGATCGTTGAAAAGGAAAATTTTGCAGCTAGTCCAAGCACAGACAGCTGTTGGAATTAATTGGTACCAGCGAACCGACAAGTACCTTGGGGGAGCACGTCGCTCTTAAGCGATGTTCGAATTAAACCAGACCGATGAAACGGAAGCAACGAGTCGGTATAATCGAGTCTAGCGGAAGGCGGTTGCTTTCTGAACTTGTAATTAGACCGAATTAGAAATCTCGTTTCGACCTCGGCAATATTTCTATTACTCGTCACGGTGGATTACCAAACCCGGCCGACATCTAAATTTACCGGAGTTTGAGGTTAGATTCACCGCTACTACATTCTATCGTTTCGCTGGCATGTAAATAGCTGAGAGAGTTAATTGAGTTTTACTTTGCCAAATACGACGTGACGCGCGTTTCACCGACGCGCATACATGACCGACTTAATCAACCTCGAAATTTCGGATCCAGCCGGCATTATAACGTCGCTAATGGCGGCCAACGTCTCTCTATCGCGCGGTACACAGTTTCTCTGTTTCGCTTTACGAGGATCGCTCGGCACGAAACGGTCCCTATTAATATCTTTCGCTCGATTTTACGATGATTGCCGAGAAAACAAGATTCCCAAGGAAACGATGGAGAAAGGAGCGCAACAAGTTGGTATTTTTACCCATTATCGACATCCATCTATGCACAAATACTATATTACTGTTACTCTTGGAATCGCTCCGTTTGAGAAATTTCTATTCATTGTTACCGTTTTCGACCATCGAATGTCTTTGTCGCTCACGCGTGGAAGTAAATATACGAATAAAATATATCTAGAATATCGTATTACAAAACCGAACCTCGAATAGATTCTTTAGACGTAATATGTATCATTGAAACGATAATGGTAAACGATACGTAAAATAGATGAGATAACAACGAATCGGAGACATGGTTAGGATATCGGGACAAGTGTAATTGGATAAAGGATTTGGCGGCATATTTGAATCGAATGTAAGCTGGGTTGTCACGTGTATGGAAAGAAAGAGAATCGCAGCGAAGAGCAAATGTGTGGGGGAATAGGTAATGGTGGTTAATGTCGGAAACGTTTTCCGAAGTAAGTTCATTTACATGGAGTAAAGGAAGATGGACGTGTGAAGCGCGAAAAAGTAGGTTAACGTGACGTCTCGATTAATCAGCGATGTCATACGTCCTTTACGATCTATTGTTTTCTAAAATGTCAGAATTCTCTGAATGCTTCAAATGGTAGACTCGCTAACTGGATGGATTGCACAGTGATAAAATCAAATTTAACAAAGCAGTCTTCGTGTCCATTTCATCGTGAACAGAGGATACAACGACGAGGAGAAACGTTCTTTCCACGCACATCGGTCAATGTTTCCCATTGGACTGTCCCAGTACCAATTAAACGCTCCTTTTACTCCCGATGAATCAAAAAAAAAATTCACGATTTACGACGTGCAGACATCGCACGTTGTTTCGAGTAACGATTTACAACGTCAGCGGTAGAGGAGTGACCTTCGTTCTTTCAATTATTTTACAAACACCCTCAGCTTGTACCATTTGTACGAACAGTGCTATCGTGTAAGAAAGTAAATTAATTACCTATTTGCAACTCGATTGCAAATTATTTTAAGAGACTCTTCGAAAATTCGACTAAACATTCGACGAACGATAAAGTTGTTATTCCGAGCAACTTCAACTTCGACCATGCTGTGAAACATTTTCAGTGCACACGAATTTAAATAGATCGTAGTACTCAGTAGTTTCATTAAAATTGTTGAAAGATGGTGAGACAGTTTTGGAAAATTTTCTTCCATACACTTTAAGAACCGATATAATTGGTATTTTCGTCGATTTTCGAAACTCCTCGTATCGGTTAACCTTCACGTGGTGACCACTATTTTTATAGCACTAATGGTAACGTGACGTCAAGTTGACTCCCTATCGATAATGGTGACTTAACACCAAATTGTCTTCGTATCGTAGGTAGTGGTGATATAACGTCAATTTGATGTATCTTTAAATGGAGGTACATTTGACTTGTTGACGCTATTCTTGTTTATTCTCTAGATAATTTTATTATACTTATAATATTTCATAAAATGTATTTTCTGTGAATACTATTATAGTAATAAATTTTATTTCAGCACACTTAACAATAATGAACCGATATATTTTAATACAAGATTTTTTAAGAGATCAAGTCGTCAATTTATACGGAATCAATTTGACTTTAAGTCACTACTATTGATACAGAGTCAACTTGACTTCGAATCACCATTATTAATTTGGAGTCAATTTGACTTCAAGTAACTACTATTGATACAGAGTCAATTAATGGTGATCCAACGTCTCAGAAAATCTTGCATTAAAATATATTGTTTCATTATTGTTAAGTGTATCGAAATAAAATTCATTACTATGATTGTATTCACAAAAAATATATTTTCTTTATGAAATGTTATAAATATGATAAAATTATCTAGAGAATAACAAATAATAGCGTCTTAATACAAGTGGAATATACCTGCACTTAAGGATACGTAAAGTTGACCTCGTGTCACTACTAGCGATATGGAATCAATTTGACGTACATTGCCACTAATGTTACGAGTCAATTACATTTCAGGTCACCTCTATTTATACAGTCAATTTGACTTCAAATCACCACTATTGTAGCGATACGAAGTCAATCTGATGTATATTACCACTAGTATTAGAAGTCAATTGGACTCCTAACGTCAGCACTCTAAGATTAACCCTTAATTACTGATATCGATGGATCATTGGTAACTTGCACCTGTTTCAGTTATTGACATTCCGTTTGCTAGTCACTTTAAGCTTCTCGCGTAACTTTGTTCAATTACTCTAGAAGCTACTCAACTCAAAAATCGTTCCAGATTGGAGCATAACATTACTGATATCGATGGGTCATTGGCAACTTACACCTATTTCACTTATTGACATTTCGTTTGCTAGTCACTTTAAGCTTCTCGCGTAACTTTGTTCAATTATTCTAGAAGTAACTCAACCCAAAAATCGTTTCAGACTGGAGCATAACATTACTGATATCGATGGGTCATTGGCAACTTACACCTATTTCACTTATTGACATTTCGTTTGCTAGTCACTTTAAGCTTCTCTCGTAACTTTGTTCAATTACTGTAGAAGTTACTCAACCCAAAAATCGTTTCAGACTGGAGCATAACATTACTGATATCGATGGGTCATTGGTAACTTGCACCTGTTTCAGTTATTGACATTCCGTTTGCTAGTCACTTTAAGCTTCTCGCGTAACTTTGTTCAATTATTCTAGAAGTAACTCAACCCAAAAATCGTTCCAGATTGGAGCATAACATTACTCAAGGCCTCTAAGGTTAAACGCGTCCGATCGGAGTGTCTCGTCAAACGAATGTCAGGCACCGCGCATCTTCTAGATCCTCTCTTTAACCTCGATCGATGAAAAAACTGTCGCGATTTACGGCGTGTCGAAATTGCACGTTGTTTCGTCGAGCGATTTACGACGTCAACGGTAAGAAAAGTATCCCGTATCCCGTGTTGGCCCTCGGGCGGCAGCGACTTACCGCTTATTACCGTGCAGAGCCAATTTATCGTGCACCTGTCAGCGATCGCGATCTCTTTGAAGGTCCCATCACCGTGGAGGAAGCCACCCTCGTCGCGAGATCCACTTCAAAGGGCAACTTTCGGACCGATCCCCGGTACGATTGTCCCAAGAAAAGGGTGAGCCGTTATTAAAGGGCGATTTCAGGCTCGAGGATGTTCCTTGGTCCTGGCAGCGATGCCTTAACGGAAGACAGGAACGGCCTAATTAACGGCCAGCCGAATAACTAGGGGGAACAATGAACGAGATGGGGAAGAGTAACGCCTGGTAATTGCGACCTTTCGCGATCAACGGTGACCAGATTATGGGGAGGTATCTACATAGACGGGGTTGATGCGCCAGACTTTGTTGTTTACAGGCATGCGCGCCTTTCGAACGCGATGCTTTGATCTCGTACGTCTTATCTGTTACTCGTATGTTTCGCAGAACGTGTCAAAGCTCTGGTTATTCAAAGTACGCGTGAAGCTTGTGCTGCGTTACGGATGACGCGTGACTGACGATCTAGCGTTGGCCACTGGATCGGGAAGCCTTTGAACCCTGCCAATAGAAACTGTTGCTTTTGAAATCCTCTACGAGACGATTGTGGACGATTGTATATCAAACTTTCGAAACCTCCCGCGAACAAGAACTCGGTAGAATAATTAGATTCGAATGTTTCCAGGCGTTTAAACCACCACCTCAAAAGTTTTCTATCTTCGGCCCTCTATTCCAACGGTTGTCTATATTCGAAACTTCTCTATCTCAAAAGTTTTCTATGTCCATAATCTTCTCTACCGTGAAAGTTGGCCGGCGTCCAATACCCGTCTACCTCAAACGTGTTCAAAACTCATCTATCTCCAGAGTTGGCCATGCCTAAAGCCCATCCAACTCAAAACTCTAATCGCCATGTTCGCGGATCTCTTTCATCTCCAAAGTTGTCCACCTCTGGATCCGCTCTACCTCAAAAGTTCCCTATCTACGGATCACCTCTGTCTCAACAGTCTCCCATCCCCGAGAATCTGATGTCGTACGTACTACAGCCATCGTGAGCACCCTCTTGCGCTAAAGAAACCCTGAAAGAGGAGGAGGAGGAGGAGGAGATGGAGAAAGAATACTGAAACGTGCCTCGCGTTTCCGAGTCCCGTTCCATTCGTCGCAGACTGTACTCATTTTCCATATTTCACAAAACCCTCTTCGCTAGCCTCCCAGCTATAGAGGAGTCCGTTACGCGGCCATTGGCCGTCGAACGCCGGAATTCGTCGGACAGTTCCACTTCCTCTCCTTTTGAATAGTACATTCGCGGTAATAGAGTGACGGAGGACATCGCTGCTGGAATATCGGTGTTACTCACGGAAACAGGATAAGAAGCAGCACCGTGTTGCACGAAACGGAAAGCGATACGCTTAGTGCAACGGAGAAAAGACCAGAGCAGAAGGAGAAAGTAAAGCGGTTCTCGCAATAAGGGTGAGAACGAGCATGTGCCAGCGCCGCTGGTAACTGAAATATACAGGGGTAAGTCATCTGACTTGGAATTATTTACATTCTCCACGTTTTACGGAGGAATTAATCGAAACAATTCGATTCTTTTAATCGCTACGTATCGTTTTTAGCCAGTTGGGAAGATTATTTATACAATGTTTCATTTTACGGAACAGCCAACATCTGCTTTCGAGATTTTAGTATTCGTGTACTTTCTCTTTGAAAACGTACAATTGGAAGTCGAACAATTTTGGGTTGTTAGTTTGAAAGATTCGAGCTATACAGAGAGTGTCTTAGAAATAGACGAACGAACGTCGGAAACTTATCTTATTCAAGTTGGGGATGAGAAATGATCAGAAGTATTGGTTCCAGTACCATTGAAATCGAATAGTGGAAGTGAATCGACAGTAATGTACTCAGGTACATCATTCTTTTAATTGTTTTCCAGTGATTACGATGGGCATAGTCGGGCTATACGATGGTGGATGAATGCTCTTAGTAATAGTGTACGATATTGATCGTAATGGTAGCTTTATACTTTTTATCTTGTATAATTACTAATTTCTTTTAAAAACCTTGAAAATCTGACAAGACTTATCTCAATCGTAGGAATAGATATAATTGAACCAACTCCCACCGATCTTTCTAACAAAGCTCTAAGTAGTTGCCAATTACATAAATACTAAGTTGTTCAATAACCTAGACATAATTTTTGTCGTTTCTTCCACTGTAAACAAATACTAGAGTCTAATGCAAGTTAACATGGACAAGACTTAACGAAAACCTTAAAAACAGTGTGAGTATTTTTCTACGTTACTTAATACAAAATTCTTAGTACAATAAACCTTTTACGTATACTAACATTTATAAAGAAATGTATAAAATTACTTCTAATTGTTCTTATCGTTTTATCGTTATATACTGTTTGTATATTTTGTCCTCTCTGTCCCTACTTGTTCTTCAAGCCAAACCATACATACTAGGTTGTCCATAAGTTTTCTCGTTTTTCCATTGTAAAAAAAATACTATGACGCTTCAACTTTGAACAAATGTAAATATCCGAACAAATCGACAGATCTACACGAAACTTCACAGATGATCATCAAACACTAGTACCATCTTCGGAAAAATAAAACAACAAACCTAACAGCTCCACTTCTTATCAACCGACAAAACTTACCGAGCAACCTATTATATAGTTTACAATTTTGCACAGATTGATTTTATAGTCGCGGGTAAATAAACCCTACATCGAAATTTTACATAATTTCCCTCCGAGTTGAACAATTACTCTCGGGATGCCCCAATGTCTCTCTTTCAAGATGGAGGACGGTTCCGATGACTTCGAGCAATCCGTTTATTTTATCCTTCAAGAATTGTACGCCGCGAATACGACAAACAATCGCAATATTCTTGGACTGCTTCTCAAAATATTGACATTAAATTTCCTACGGTATAATTTACAACGGAGCTAGAATCGGTCGATCGAGGTATGTCCAAAAATTGTCGAAAGCCGTCTCCAAGCAATTACACTCTACGTGCCGTCGCTGGAAACGGAATAGCCGCAGCGGTGGGGAGGGGTGAATACTCGATATTTTTCCACAGCTTTCTCCTTTCTTTTCGCCTCGTCTTTCCTCCTCGGTTCCTTTTTCATTTCGACGACGACCGCTCCGAACCCCGTATCTCCCATAACCCCGTCCCCCTCCTCCACTTTATTGCATCCGTGATCTTTCCCTTTATTACGCGGCGGGCCAGCAGCGGCGGTCTTTATGGATGCAATTATCGGCCTGCAACGGCGGTTCGCGAGCTTCTGATGCGCGTGCGCGCGCGCGCGATGCACGAGCTGGTTGCACGCCGGTTCCTCTGTCGGCCTGAGAACGAGCCGTGCGCGCAGACAGGGGGATGGAATCCAAGGAGAGGCGACGAAGCGGTGACGCAACTTTTTGCGCCTCGTGTTTGTCAAACGGCCGCACGGTGGTTCGAAGATTGAAGAAAGTTCAATTTTTGGAGGGCACGTGTTACACATTTTACGAAAAGTTATCGAATTTTTTGTTGGGAAGTTACACGCTGACACATTGGTGACAGTATGCTCCGACGAAGTAAAATATTTTATTAAACGTCAACGAGCGTACTTCTAGTAACGTTTTTTTTATGGGGATGTGTTTGAAAACAGTACCGAGCGAAATTTATTAATATATCGACACACACGTGAAACGATGCTTCGTTAATAATGTATTTTAGGTGTCCACCCAAAATTTTGATCACTTTTTAACATCCTCCTCTGGAGTTGGAGTTTTCTTCAGATTTTTACCAAAGTTATCCTCAATTTTATAAATGTACTATAATATAATATAATATAATATAATATAATATAATATAATATAATATAATATAATATAATATAATATAATATAATATAATATAATATAATATAATATAATATAATATAATATAATATAATATAATATAATATAATATAATATAATATAATATAATATAATATAATATAATATAATATAATACAATATAATATAATATAATATAAATTTTGTTTTTGTAAATGAACTAAGGAGTTGTCGATGGGTAAGAAAAGAAATTAACGGTTGCAAAGGGTTAAGTATGGAAAACTGGTGTAGCGGTCAACGTGTTAAAAAAAAAAGAAAACGACAAAATTTACGACAGTACCTGATAAATTCGCGTCTGTCCGACGCGACTCCCGCGTGGGCAGGGAACGGGGCACGCATGAGTGGTAACGAATCGTTTGTCATTGTGGATCTGTGCGTGAAATTAGGCGTGATTGTGAAACGTGGAATATCGCGGAATAGGGAAAGTTGACGAGCGAAGAATGGATAAGCGTAATGCGGAATCGCGACGACAGAGTGGCTTGTCTGCTGCGACGTTGACCATGACGTCATGGGTGTCATGAGTCTTGCGAGAGGTACTGTTCTTTGGAAGATTATTATTATTCACGGCAACTTTCCAGTAGACTATGTACGCTTTGTCTCGACTAAAATGTAAAGAAAGGTGCTAGGTTGTACAATAAGTTTTGTCTTTCGATAAAACTGTATTGAACAGTACTGTTCACTCTCAAGTTGTATCGAACACTTATTGAACAGTACTGTTCATTCTCAAGTTGTATTGAACACTTATTGAACAGTACTACTACATTGAATAGTAATATTCACTCTCAAGTTGTATCGAACACTTATTGAACAGTACTGTTCATTCTCAAGTTGTATCGAACACTTATTGAATAGTACTGTTCATTCTCAAGTTGTATCGAACACTTATTGAACAGTACTGTTCATTCTCAAGTTGTATCGAACACTTATTGAACAGTACTATTACATTGAATAGTAATATTCACTCTCAAGTTGTATCGAACACTTATTGAACATTACTGTTCACTCTCAAGTTTTATCAAACGACAAAACTTATTGAACAACGTATTATTTACAGTAGTGCCTCGTACAATGTTTAAAAATCGAAACTGTTAATCATCAATATGCTAGAGACTGATCGTGAATCCGAGCAACAAATTATATCAATACCCGAGGTATCACTGTACAGCAGAGCTGTGACTATTTACATTCCCAAGAAACATTTCGAACGAAGAAAATTCTTGTGCTTGTAATACTGAGAAGGTTCATGAAGGTTCATATTTTAATACACGAGAATTTCAGCTCGGTGTGTTTACCACGAAATGTTAACCTATCGTGTTTGCGTTTATTTCTTTGTTCTGTACTTGCAGTCTCTTGCGTGTAGTTACACAGTGAGGTGAATGGACTAGATACGGTAGTCGTGTTTTCAGAATCTATAACATTCTTTGCTACTTTAACGTATTACTGTACTTCACTGCAACACTCGTTGTCCGAGAGAGAAGTTGTATCCTTTTGTTTCGTGCCAAGGAACGTCGATACGAGGGTATAGAACTTTCCATAGAATCGATTGTTCGTGTAATAATATACATATGCAACCTTTCCGTCTCTTCCTAACATTCTACGGATAGTTTGCGCAGAACTTTCTTCTATGAAGAAGGATTTTCTGCCCGATATTAAAGTACGAAGGAACGAAGACCAGGCTATAGAAAATTATGGAGAGCCAATATTTTTCTTCGGTAACAAATTAGAAAGCAATTTCCTATCTGTTGCCACTCGATGACTCGTCGACCATTTCCATCCGATGGAAGTCTATAACTGAAATTATATGCAGTTACTTTTAATTGGTGAATTACTCTTTTCAAGTTTAATTAAATTCCTCAGATGTAATTTCACTGTTGACGATTTCTCTAAATTCTCAGTATAGAGAGTTTTGAGTAGATTCAGAAAAACGATAGACCTTTCCTATAGTTAAAATAATCGAAGTTGCCGGTAGATGATAAAATGTTTGCAAAGTTTAGCTGTTTGCTTTCACGAAACTTCTTTTCGTAATTGTGATTCTGTCGTTACACTGTATACATATTTACACTTTCCAAGTCTAATTTCACTTTTGTACTACTTCGAGTTAGCGTGACTTTAAAGCAATAGTACGATTACTAACGAATCTATTCATAAAAGTTATTCCTTACAATTTTTAAGACCAGCATAAATACACTTGGAAGAATGTTTCTATTGGAATTCACCTTGAAATTGGTCTCCCATTATGAACGTTTGTCAATGCTTTATTATATAACTTTTTACAAAGGTAAAGATAATTTTGATTACAAAGGGTTCGGTAAACAAGCAATCTAGTCCGTTTAACGTTGATGTTATGGTCTTCAGTCGCTTCCTAACTTCCCAACATTGCCTTTCGTTCCGAACAAAGTGTTTTTTAGATTTCTCTGCGCGTCTTAAGAGATGGAAAATCAGAGAAAGCATTTA
Organism: Ptiloglossa arizonensis; assembly: GCF_051014685.1. NCBI lineage: Eukaryota > Metazoa > Arthropoda > Insecta > Hymenoptera > Colletidae > Ptiloglossa > Ptiloglossa arizonensis. Next base: position 6,988,429 of record NC_135048.1, on the reverse strand, counting down.
CTTCGTAATGAAAATTTCAGCTCTATAAACGAGATAAAATATTACTTTGAACAATATTTTGCTAGTAAACCGTAGAAATGTTTGAGAGAAAACGTCACGAAAATTCCAAAGAGACGAGAAAAAGTGATAGAATTAGAATGGATCGTATAAAATTTATAATATTACATCGAATACGAAATACTCTACACCTCGTGCTTTGAAACGAAACGAAACACATTTTTATAGCAATCTGATACACTTGTCCACTTGAATATCTTCGTCGTTTCGAACAATATGCGAAAATGTTACTGATCAAAGTTATAGAGTTTAAAACAGTGATATGGTCAAACTGATCTTTTCACGCGAGTAGGCGTAAAGATGTAGAAGTAAATTTTGTTTTTTCAAACGGAATGTCCAATCTTTTATCCTCGATTTCGATTAAACGACGTACTTTGAGTGTACAAGTTCTGAGGTATATTTCGCTCACCGTTTCTGAGATATTTGATTTCGTTCGTGAAACATGTTCGATATGTGGGTCATGTGCATCCAAAGTTGTAGTTTACGAAGTGTTCCGTAATAAACCGAGTGAAATATCTCAGAAACGATATTTTACAGTAGAAACCTAGTTCTTCATATTTAACGTAGTTCTTTGATTTCAGTTTGACAATCAGAACGTGTCATTCTATCGAAATCGATGACATCGCGTTCGACGAAACAAAATTTACCTTGGCAACTTCCTCGCGCCTCCATTTGTAAAAAAAAAAAAAAATCCATACACACCGTACGATGTACTTCATCAAATTCTACAACCTTCGTAAACGACACTTTCGCGCGAAACGCAATACATATATCGAAACAACGAATATATTCAAATGGACGCGATACGCGGTTAAAAATGATGAAAATCGTTCGGGACGTTTCCATCGTCCAATTTGCATCGCTTCTTTCTTCCGAAACACTCTCGGTGTACAAAATTCTCGATAAATTCGAATTGGCAATAACCTCGTGGCTTGTAAGGGAAGCGAGGTTAAATAATTTCGTGTTAGCCCGTATCTCTCCGAGCTCGTCCGACGTGAAAACAACTGGCGCGTGGAAGGATGCGAGAAGACCTAAGGAGCACCGACGTCGAATCATTTTACCGCGTTTTATACGCGCCGATAAAAAGAGGATAGCGGGCCAGGGACACGGCGTAATATTCGGCCGGTGCACTCGACGACGAGCGCGTGGAATTCCGGAGGAATTTCTTCCGGGTTGGATCGTGTTCCTCGTGGTCGAGGTACGACGAATTCCGACGGGAAGACCGGTAACCGCGCCAAGTTACGTCGAACAGTAGGAAGCTCGAAATGATAGAGTCGTGGAACTGTTGGGAATTGTTGCCACGCTATTTTTATTGCGACTACGTAGGAGTCATCGAGGGACGACGCTGCACGTCGAGCAGACGTCGAACGACTCGCGTCAAGTGTGTAATAGAACTCGGGGAATTCCTCCGCAGTTTTTACCTACGTTCCGGGTTGCCCGGAATCCATTTCCTTCCGCGAAGATGAAGAGATAGTTCCAGAATTCTGTCCAACGATCCTTCCAAATAGCCATTGAAGAAGCTTCACGAAACTTTCGAAAACTTGGTATTTTGCTGCACAGTCGATCGAAACGAACGTTCGTGCTTTGGTTTATTTATTTATTTGTACCGGTTGCAAAGATTTCGGTGTACATTGTAGGTTATTATAGGAAAGTGGTTTGTTCGCGAATATATTGGGTTGTTCGGAAAGTCATTTCGTTTTTTTGAGACACGATTTTTTTTGGAGTGTATAAACGTTTGTGCGCTCTGAAAAAATTGTATTTTATTTTCAGCGAAAGAAACGAAATGACTTTCCGAACAACCCAATAGAAAGTAAATTACGTCTAAAGGTGCAGATAGGATAATAAAAATTGATTTCTCGTAGTAAAGATTCACGCTTTTGTTAATTCTATTGAGACGATTTGGTCGTAAGGGCTCGATGAGATTTCTAGTTAAGGAGACGGTGTCTTAACATTTTTTATAGAAAATTCAATCGAGCAATCAAGTGTCGTTAAACTTGAACGATCCCAAATCTGTGAGTATTCGTGATCATTGATAGATATTGGACAATCTAAAATGCAGAGACTTGAAGGATTCCAAATCTGTGAGTATTTGTGATCATTGATAGATATTGGACAATCTAAAATGCAGAGACTTGAAGGATTCCAAATCTGTGAGTATTCGTGATCATTGATAGATATTGAACAATCTAAAACGCAGAGAGTTAAGCGAAGATATTTGTGCTGTAAGGATTCTATGTGTTTAATAAAATATCGATAATACGGTGATTAGACGACGGAACAGTACTCAAGATAATGCTTGCACAAAGAACAGTACAAGCGTTGCTATTTCTAAACAACCTAAATCTGTATATGTAAGTATAATTAATATGTGAAACGAAAAATTTGGAATATAGTACTAGAAAGTGTGGTACTGTGAGCTATAAACGAGAGATTCGACGAGAAAATTTCTCCTTGATTACGAAAATTAGTTACAGGTGGAAGACTGAGGCCACAAATAGTATAATTATTCAGCCAGAGACAAATTGGCTGGACACCTGTTTGTGTTAGATAAAAATATTGCAAGTCTGGAATTTTTTCTAATCAATTGCTACCTTTTTCATTCTTTATTATAGTTTACACGTGTATAAAGATACTTCATAAGTTATTTTTCGAAATAGAGTGGTTCATCTCGAATAAGAATATTTGCAAGTTTTACAGGAACAAAACAGTCTGAACAAAATGGGATGGACGATTTTCTATACTTTGCTCTATTTACATTCTTTTAATATTTCTTATTTTCTCCTTTCGCTTTAACAACCGCTTCTAAACATTTCGAGATTCTTTCTACTAAATGTTCAATGATGTTTCTCGTTATATTATACATTTCCTTGAATGTTGCAAAACGCTGAAAAACGAAGTTTGATCCGTTCCGTTGGTAATTGACACTCCATTATCCAATAAGGCTCACAATTTTTCAACAGGATTGAAATCTGGACTTTGCGGTGGCCGTTCGAAAAACTTTGTTCCCGAATCATTGAAAAAATCCATGGTTCTTTTCACTTCGTGTATCGGAGCGTTGTCTCGTTGAAAGAAAGAATCGTGTACAATACACATTCTTTCAACGGATTGCTTTCATTTACCAGGGTTTACAATTTTCACGCATCCCTGTCCCCGTTTCGATTAATTTTTTTTTTCATTCGTCGAGCGGGAACAAATTTCGATTATTCGAAACAAATACTTACCGGATCGAAGAGGGAAAGCTTGCGAGGGGTGAGCGCAAAAAGCAGACAATATTTATACACGAAGGGAAGACGCGTGGCTGCGCGGCAGTTTTATTTTTCATATTATTTCGGCCTCGACGACGCGCAATCTTGGCAAAAATTTTTCATGCAAAGCCCCGATGTTTCCCTAATCGAGGTTTCATTATTCACGGGGCCCCGTTGTACTTCCGTCTGTTCTTCCCTCCTCCCTAGCCACGAAATTGTAGCTCTTTCCGGTAGAATAATACATTCCTCATCGGCTCGAATTGTTTTCGTTCGTTCGCCACCCCTTCCGCCCTCTCGACGTGTTCGTTTTGCGAATTTTCCACAGGTCGGTTCACAGTGGTGAAATGAAAATTTTATTCGTTTGTCCGGCGGTTTTCATTAAATCCGCAGACACCTCTCGACCGTCTGCCAGGCTTCTCTTTGAAGGCCCGTCAAATATTTTCGTAATGGCGGATTATCGAATGTGCAAGTGTCCAGCCGAGTACCTCGAACCAGACTATAGCTTTATCCGCGTTTTCTCCGGAACTACAACTGTTAGGTATATATTGTTGGACATGTTGCAACGTTTCATCGTGTTCTATCAATGTTTCACCGGGTGTGTCGATAAACGAAGATGGACAGTTGTTAATTGCCGATGAAACGACCAACGAGCTGTTTGGCAGTTGTTCTTGAGATTTCAAAGAGATGCAATGTGATGTTTCTTGTTTGCTAATTTTACAATACACCAGACCGATGTATGTATCTCTGTGGCTAACGAAGAAAGGAAAACATTGTAGAGAAATATTTATCATCGTTTAATAAACGTTAAAATTGTGTAGTGGAATTTTTTTTAAGACACAATTGCAAAGTCTGGTTGCATTTATTCTTGAAATGGAAAGCTGTGATTCGTTTTACACGAATTGATTGCTCGTATCGTACCGAATGAAAACGTATTAGGGTACAATATCGAAATAATTGATATTGTTTGCTTTTAAACATTCAGAACGAAAGTTCAAACGTTTCACCATTACATTATAAACATTTTCTTGCACGTTTTATTTGAATGTTTTATTATACACGCATTATTCAGTTGTTCAGCAGTTATATTTAATCAGATTCCTTAAATTCATTCTTTCGTTTCATCTATTAGAGTAAATGATTGCGAATACACTCTATTTCTTAATTGCATAGCTTTTAATTAATTGTATAAAGTTTGAAATATCTAATGAAATATGAATTTTTTCGACTCTACCTTCATACTTTTCTATTGGATAGTTACATTTTGCAGCTGCACCGAAAAATAATCGCACTATGCGATGATAGCTTGTTAAACAATGCAAAATTTTCCTCTGACATCTTTTTCTATCTTCGGTAGAAAGAGGATTATGTTATGGTTCAGCCTAATTAATAAATACACCCTGTATATTAGATAGGAATACCCGTTGGAATGATATTTCGTTTCTTAAATTGTAAACCTAATATAATGTTGTGCATATATATATATATATACCAAGTCTTTTACGAAGTAACGATTTGTTCTCGACGTATGGTTCCTTTTGAATATTTTATTTTCTCGTCGAGTAAAATATACTCCAGTTGGTGGAAAATTTTGTCACGAGCGTCAAGGTAAATAAGTTGACAAGCCATATCGTTACATACCCTGTATATAATTCAGTTAATTAAGTGGGAGAGAAAAGTGTGCGCTTCGATCGGAAACACTGTCGGCTCGCGCAAATCTCTTTCAATAAGGGAAGCGGAATTGATACAGGAAATGACGATTTGTTTTCAATTCTTCGATCAGTGATAGAAAATGAATAGGCCGCAATGGTAGGATGCAATAAAAAAAAAAAAGAACAGAAAATGAGAACAAAACTCGTGACGTTTTGTCAATCGACCATCGACTACGGTTCGTGAAATTTTCAGTGTCCCTCGATGAGGCGCTCGACGTTGTATTATCTGGTAATCGCGAATAGCTATAGTAAAGTCGTTGTTTCGTTCGAAATCGACATCAATTTTGCATCCCAGTGGAGGGAGGAGACATTCTTCTGTCGTAAGATAGACATCCCGCATGTGTAGCACTCTATTCCTTTAAAAATATAAATTTGTAAATATATAAATCCGTAGTGGACGATATTTTAGGTGTCATGCAAAAAAAAAAAAATTAATCGATTTCGTAATATTTAATATTCTGGTAACTGACATTGCAAATTGAACAGTTTAGTCGCGAAAATACTTGGTGTATCGTTTTTGCAAAAGATTACTATCTTCGGGGTTAACAGTTGCATTAATCGAAAATTGGTATAAAATCTTTGATTTTTTCAAAAATTCACATACATTTATGTATCGTGGAACCAAAAACGAAAAATAAAAAATATTTTTACGTTGAAATGCACTGAAATTGCTTCCTTGTTGAATACTTATTAAATTTTGCAATCTTCATAGTTTACGACAGTATATTTATCGTAGTTGGATTTAAAAATAATCATTGACTGTAGACTCGCTTTTACATATATACATTAAAGGTATAATTCTTTACTGATACCTGCAATTCCTTAATAAATTTAATTATCATTACTACTTCAAACTTCGAATAGTTTGAGATTTAAACTCTTTTGCGTTCACCCTGTTCCATTTATTATATATAATTTATACTTTCCTTGCGTTTGAACAACTTTGAGGTTAGGTTCACCAACAGTTTCTAACTGTACCTCGCCATTACCCAATAACTCTATGTTATAATATGTACAGTTTCTTATAATTTCGTAATAAAGACGACATAGTAATAATATTTAATTTTATCGACCAACTCTTTCAGCCAAAAATGTTACCTACCACCTTGAATGTAGTAATAATATTTAATTTTATCGACCAACTCTTTCAGCCAAAAATGTTACCTACCACCTTGAATGTAGTAATAATATTTAATTTTATGGACCAACTCTTTCAGCCAAAAATGTTACTTACCACCTTGAATGTAGTAATAATATTTAATTTGATCGACCAACTCTTTCAGCCAAAAATGTTACCTACCACCTTGAATGTGTACTACCCTTGGAGAACGTTTGACCAACAGTCTCCACCGTTATTGAGAGCAGAGAATTCCTCGTAAATTTCCTCTTATGATTGACATGTACGACGTGGTGCGGCTTGCACGCAAAAAGCGTACACGAAATGGTTCAAAGGTCGTGAGACCGTCGACCTTTGGCATTGCCAGTCGCTAACCATCAACAAGATCGAACGGTAGTTCGTCCAGACCGAGGGTCAGAGGCGAAGTCGATGGAAAGGAAAGGTAAGGAAATGCAATTAAGTGTATGTCTAGGTAGCTCTCTGTAGCGAGTTGAGGAATTTCAGCGGCGTAAAGTCTTATCGAGCCATCTTTGGACAACTTTCTCGAAATTCCCACGATACTTGCAAAATTTACGCACGAAGTCTGGATCGGCTTTTTTTTATAAAAATACTCATTCGTTTTGTCCTGTTTCGTTTACAGGAAACTTGTAAAGCGGTGAAAACGTTGTCGCGCGTACACGAGGGAATTCGAAATCGCGGATATCTTAGGAGAAATTAATTTTTTAAAAATATTATATCTACAGAATTTATATGAATTTAAAAAGGCAAAGTATACTTTGAAAAATTGATATCTGTAGTGTTTTATGGGTGCAGAATTCGATAGAGCAATGAATTTTCAATGGAAATTTATAATGATGCGTGTGTTCTAAAATTAATATCTTCCGCTGATATTCAGCTGTTAAAATATTAGGATTATGAAATTTATAGTACAAGCTACGAGAGTCAAAGGGATTAGAAAATTCATGGCTTTATCTAATAAATTGCAGCTTGGTCGTTTCCAGAGTAAACGTAATTTTATCATTTTTAAATATAAAATTAAAATTATAATTTGTAGAAAATATTTTAGGGAAATGGTTGGAAATTATAATCATAATTTCATATTTGCAAGTTACAAATTAATTATATTAAAACAACTCAAAAATCTATCGAGCGAACCATCCGTGAAACCAAAATTTTAAACATTGAGAAAATGGCTTCGTTGTAATCGGAAATAATTGGTTCTTTGGTCTTTTTTTTCTTGAACCGATTGAAAAATGGACAAATTCAAGATCTTTGGATAAATACTTTTGCTTCGTCGTATCCATATTTCAAATCGATCGGTAAACTTCCGAGATATCGAACATTCCGCAGTGAAAAATGACGTCTCGAGAGAAACGACTTCAAAGTGTCAACGTGCAACGCTGAAGTCCTGTAACGTTGTCATTTCTCAAATATCGGAGCAACGTTTCACGGGGAGGAACGAATTTTTGAGAAAGTGAACTTTTCAATCCGAAATCACCAGAGCACCCCCGCTAAAACCGTTACCGTGTTCGGCGGGAATTCTAATTCTTATTTAAATTCGGCAGCTACTAGTTGACCGAAAGTTCTCCTCGGTCTGAAAGGCTTTCGCGCAGGATGTTTTCAACCGGCGATGAAAGCATCGAGACACCTTGGTCGTTTACATCGAGTCCTCCCGTGGCCGTTTTCAACTTTCCGGGCGTGCGGCCAACCGAGATACCCTTTCGAGGTCCTCGTCCTTGAACGCAGGGGTGAGCACACCCTTTTCGAGACACCCTCAGACCCACTGAATGAGCCTTGCCGACTTCCTCTGACCAGCGTACACGGAGTGTGTTCGGTCGCGTATAACTAATGGTGTCCCCGCAGGGCGGTCCTTCGGCCCGCTTTTTGACCTGTCGAGTGCCAAATGACACCGCACGCAGAGCGATTAATAGCTTCGGTAATTGTGTCATGCCCCGGCGAGCAGAGACTGACGCTGTTTGATGACAATCGACGTCGCGGGATTTACCGAACGCGCGTTACTCTGATTTTTCACGAACGCAACGTGTGGCTGCTGTTAGAGGGCAGGACGATCCTTTGATTTAGACCAAAGGGAAGGAACCTTGGGGAGTATTTCCTACGAGCGAATCGTACGATATAATAGGGACGAGTACAGGGACGGGTGGTACAATTCCCGCTTTCAAGTAACAATTTTTACATCGGGTTCAAGCGAAGTAATCGCTTCCCATTACTGTTTATGTTCCTTCGGTGTAAGAGACATAACCCAGATCTAGACCTCGTCTAGACCTTACTCAGACCAAAGAGAATCTTGGAGAGTATTTTCTACGAGGGAATCGTACGATGTAACAGGGACGACGAATACAGGGACAGGTGGTACAATTCCCGCTTTCAAGTAACAATTTTTATATCGGGTTCAAGCGAAGTAATCATTTCCATTACTGTTTATGTTCCTTCGGTATAAGAGACCTAACCTAGACCTCATCTAAACCTAACTCAGACCAAAGAGAACCTTGGGGAATATTTTCTACAAGGGAATCGTACGATGTTACAGGGACGAGTGATGCAAGTCCCGCTTTCAAGTAACAATTTTTACATCGGGTTCAAGCAAAGTAATCATCTCCGCAACTGTTTATGTTCCTTCGGAATAAGACACCTAACCCAGACCTAACTGAGAACAAAGAGAAGCTTGGTTTTCTACGAGAGAATCAGGGGCAACGAATATAGAGACGCGTGGTACAATTCCCGCTTTCGAGTAACAATTTTTACACCGGATTCAAACGAAGTAATCATCTCCACCACTGTTTATGTTACTTCGGAGTAAAAGACCTAATCCAGACCAAAGAGAAACTTGGTTTTCTACGAGGGAATTAGGGGCAATGAATACAAGGACGCGTGATACAATTCCCGCTTTCAAGTAATAATTTTTACACCGGATTCAAGCAAAGTAATCATTTCCACCACTGTTTATGTTCCTTCGGTATAAGAGACCTAACCCAGACCTAACCTGGACCTAATCCAAACGAAACAAAACCTTGGGGAGTATATTCTACGAAGGAATCGTACGTTGTAACAGGGGTGACGAATACAGGAACGCGAGGTACAATTCCCGTTTTCAAGTAACAATTCTTACATCGGATTCAAGGGAAGTGATCCCAATCACTGTTTATGTTTCTTTGGCGTAAGAGCGATACGATACACAAGGAAGGCAGGATCGAATTTCATCCTCCGATGAAAACTAAACTGTTCAACGTGTATGTTTGTAGGTATTAACTCTCGAAGGGCGGACCTCGTGGTGGTCGAAGCTGGATCATTTCTGACCCACGTAAAAATCACGCGTAAACAGATTTCAAAGAGTAATTTTTTTCCTAGCATTTTATTAATAGGTTTATCATAGAGAAAAAATATAGATTTATTACAGAAAAGTTATAAATTATTATAGAAATTTAAACATTGCCTTGTTCGAATACAAGCAACGTGTAATGCGAGTCTCGAAAGCTGGTTTCTCTGACTCTCGGACTATAACGTTCACGTTTCTAGTTAAAAGAGGAGAGCTTATGGTGAGAGACGTAGAAGTAGCCGTAGCGAGGATGACTCTTGTAACTATAATATTCTGTAGTATCGTTAAATCGGTGAATTGTTTACACGTGCGTACGCATATAGCGATCAGATGCATTTCGTGAAAAGTGGGCATACATTTCTTATGAAAACGAGCGAACGTCTGTATTAGAAACATTTTCATAATGTTTCTCGGCTTGGCACGTTTCTTCGAGAGTGTGAACCTTCGTTTAAACGGGCACGTGCTCAGCTTTTCACCGCAGGATTGACTTATTCCGTGTTTGTGTATCAAATTTCCCTCGTTATTTACGCGCTGGTCATTTTTTGACGCCAGACGAGCTGAGTTTTCGCGAAAATCTAATAACGAAAGCTGCTCATCGCGCGTTAACGATGTAAATTTAAAAGCCGACGGAATATTTCACAGTTGCCAGCCCTTGGTAAATGGAGACCGTGCGTGCGTACTTTACGTATTCTATTTACATTTAATCTTCGCGCCGCGTTAATTCAGCATCCGGTGAAAATTTGGAAGAAAATCTAGTTAGTCGACACGTAGGTCCATCCGTAAAAACCAATACTAGACGCTGGAGAAAATGGCGGGACACACCACGCGGAAGTTACACTTGTTTTGTGATACAACATCAAACACGAGTCGTTTCTGTCATCGATCAGAAGCAGGATACTCCTAGATTTGAATGTTCAAATACTTGAACGATTCAAATATTAGGCGGATTATGGTCCCATTTGAATATGATTCAAATGATTCGAATACTTAAAAATTCGAATACTCGACTGTTTGAATGCTTGAAATGTTGAGTACCTAACTATAGGTATACTCGACCATTCGAGTACTCGGAAAATATTCAAATAGTTTCAGCTCTGGTTCAAAGAGACGTTGTCACCTGAAATTTTGATTTACCATCCTTTTGAACGTTGAAAAAGTAACGCAAGATTGTATTTCAGATTTTGAGAGGGTTTAAAGTTTCGGAGACCAGAAAACACCACCAGAGTAGAAGTTCGGTTAAAGTAGATTTAGATCGAAGAGAAATTAAATTGATTTGCGAGTAAAATTAGTACAAATTCAAGTCAGACAGGTTTCTTTCGAACACCAGTAGATCCGAGTAGATCGCAAAGAAGAGTCGGAACCTTGGTAGTTGTATTTTAGGTAAAAAAACGATTGATAATTGAAACGATACCTTGGACGGATGTCGGTGTTCGTATTAACAACAATATAAGGTAAACCGAGTTTCGTATAATTTCTGAACTCGATTGTGATCTCCGATACTGCAACCTGTATTAAAGTTACGAGCTACAAATTTGTAGGACGTCGTGGTTTCAAATTTCTGCATGTATCGCGACTCGTGCAATTATCGGGGTAAGGAGTCGCGCTTACACGATATACTCCCTCTTGTATAACGGTTTATTACCAATAATTTGTATTTGTTTCAAAGTAAAGATAGAACACTTGTTTCTAAGTAACCATCTCTTCTGATGATTAATACAGTGCAACGAACGAGGTTCGCGTGCAAGTATCGAGGTTACACCTATCCATATTTTACCGCATAACGTTTTAACACAAATTGGACCATAATCCAAGAGACCCTAAATTAGAGAATAATCTAAATCATCCATAAGCTACGGAACTCTAATTTGTTGCACTATATGTATATGTAATCTGTGGAGGGATGCACAGGACATCGTCCTTCAGATAATGATTTGAATCACACTTTGACCACACTACTTCCACACCATGGTGTACAGTAATCTCGTATCGATGCATACTTATTGTTATTCAATTCATTAGATTTGTTAATGTTTCTGGTTCTGGTGTAGCATCGCTATACGATAAAGATTCACTGTCTCTATTGTCTTTACTATCAATTCATGAAAAATTTCTCTATTTTCTCACGATTGGTCCTTCGTTTTAGACATCCTAATATGATACAATAACGTTATGTAATAATTGCAAAACGTTACAATACGTTCGAATAACGATGTTTTAAATTTCAATACAACGAATTCTTTCAGAGCGCAAAATACGATTTGTCTTTTAAAGGTCACACTGAATACTATCGAGAAATGCATCTTCCGAGCTGTGTTCGCTTCGGTATCGTTCTAACGTAAACAAATTGCACCGCGTATCAAAGAAGCGTATAGCGTTTAGAATGGGGTCTGAACGGACCCATCGATCGTTAAATAAATACCGATTCGTTGTTACGATGCTACTTAAGAAAAGTAAGTTGCTCGAAATATCGCTGCAAGGTAGACAACGCGTTGACTGCAACTTTGAGTCACTTTCAGTTGAGCGTGATCGAATGTTCCACAGCTTGGAAGAGGATTTTGGTTGGCAACAATTTCGAAGCGAGGGATACGCTATTTAGAAGCTAACCATACCCCGATCACCACCGCTTACGTATCTCAAGACTCTATCATTATTTGCGTCTCGAATTACCCCGCACGAGTGAACAATCGCGAGTCCAATTTCAACCGTGAATGAAATATCATCGAGCGTCTAGATAGCTCCGCTCGGTCTCTAATGGGGCCGATTTTTCGAGAGTAAATAGAGCGATACGGCGACGCGCGGCGTTTGATCCTCGACGATTGTGGTTCGTCTGGCCAGGTTTTTCAGAAGCCAGCGGCCAAGTTCGCGCCGATAACGTTAATGCAACTAACTTGTACGCGGTGGAATAAAAAATGGGAGAAAAAGTCGGCGCAATAGATAATAATTATTGTACGCTCGCGAAGGAAACGGAAGCTCGCGTGAGCTCGGGAGAAGTGGATAAGGCAGGCCGTGCCCCTCTCGCTCTCTCTCTCTCTCTCTCTCTCTTCGCGATGCATGCACATAGTTAACACAATAAGCCGTGATAATGTTTATTTCCGTCCGTAGAAACGTGTCGCGCTCATTCCGAACGCAAATCCTCCGCAAACCTTATCGTTTCCGATCGCGTCGCGACCGAAATTCCCGACGAAATCCCCCGCTTTGGTTGTAAGCACGGCTTGAAAACGCGACGCACGCCAGCGACACAGCTCGAACTTGCCATCGTTTCACCTCTTCCTCTTCTCCTTCTTTTTTCTTTTCCCCCTCTCTCTCTCTCTTTTATTCTCTGACCGCGTTTCACGAACGATTCGTAGCGCACGAAGCGAATATCAGCCCGAACCGACCGCATTATTCATAGATCAGATTTAGATTCGCACATTTATAATGCACGAGCGTGACAGCTAATCAGCCACGTAAGGTACGTCATAAAACGTCGAGATAGTGGTGGAAAATGCGCGGCTAGCGTACGACTCGCTTCTCCGGGCTGTACACGCGCGGTTTAGAACATTTTATAGCTTTCCAAAGGACCCCGACTTAAGAGAAATCGGAACACGGTGCCCCGTACGTTCGTGCAACTGCGATATTTCCCGCCGACCCGGTCTACGCGCCAGTTCCGATTCGAAAATCCCGCTCCCGAATCGTGGAAAACTAGATACGACCGGGCCGGAATTAATTGGCTGTTCGAGGTCACACTTCCCTCCTCCAATGTGATTCAAGCGAGACGCAGTGTTCCGAGTTAGGTTGCCACAGAGTTATCCCTGATTGTCACTATTTCTCGCAGCAATTAGGTTTTATCATCCTTGTAGATTGGTACGGTTTCGGGGTTGTAACAACGCGATAAGGTACACTGGATCTATTCTAGGGAAGCCAGTTTGTTTTTCTCTCCCAGATACAGAGAACGTGGCGCAAAGAGGCGAGAGATAGAGCGGTGGGGGTAGCTTCTAGACGACCTTGAACAGCCAATATCTTATCCGTCAAGATTTCCGCGCAGAGAGGAGAAGTGGGCAACTCGGTGACACAGCGTGGATTAGTTGTTTCTTAGCCTTCAACGTTCGATTCTGTTTCGACTCGTAGAACTGTGTGTTCGAAATCCGAGGGAATATAATCTCAGGTACGTTCTCAGTGTTACTCGCGGGTAATTCAAACTGAAAAGTAAACGATACGGGCTGGTTTCGAAATTTGAAATAATCTTCAATTCTTATGATCGCTAGATTTAAATTTTTAAACCGTTGCAACAGAAAATGAGAAAATACCGGTCCCTGTAAGTGGCCTTTCTCGCGATTCGATCGAAGAGACGGTAAACGCAGTCGGGACGAATGAAATTCTTCCCAAGTATCGTTCGATTTGACCGCGGGCACATCCATGGAAAATGACTGACTCGCGTAGTCCTTTAAAGGGACTAAAGAAAGAAAAATCGCCGTTTCCAATTCAAATGGAGCAAAATCGTTGCACGAAGTATGCGTCGGTGAAATACATCGGCGTGTAATGGAAATACTTTGTGCCGGTTCGTGTCGCGGCAACGCCGGAGGTATGCGGCTAGGAAAAGAACGGAGTGGAAACTTGCTTTTCCTTTTTTTTTTTTTTGTTTCCCCGGGGGCCGCCTTCTCGTTCTTCGCCCGGAAACCGCAACTGCGGATAGGGGTGGTTATGGGTTACGGATACCTTTGCCATCGGATATTCCGATCTCCCAACTTCTCGAGACTTTCTGGTAATGATTACCGAGGAGAAACGCAAAAACGACGAGCGCACAATGCGAGCCACGTAGCGTCTGCCTGGTATTCGGGCCGCATTACCGCATTACAGAACCCGCTACCTTCGTGCTTCTCGCTTCGCGGACACGCTTCGTGCTTTTCGTAAAACTGATCAATTGATCGAACTTATTATGTGTGTGTGTATGTGTGTGAGAGAGAGGCATCCTGTATATATTTTCGTAGAGTAAAGTTTCTTAAAGATTTGGTATTTACAGAATGGGATAAAAAAATATACTAATTGCAAACGAGGATGTATTATCGATCTCCCTTTTCTTAAGTAATGAGATCATAAATATTATTTATTTTTACAATTTTGTGTGTTCTCGAAGGGAATTTATTTATTAGAATTACTGTTAATATTGCCCCAAAATTATGCGATGTACCACGTAAAAGAAAATTCTATGTCTGCGACATGGAATATTTGCTACAAACAGTTATTCATTTTTTTGAATTGGGTTTCGTAGAGCCAACTCGTTCTAAATACTTTAGCCGCGTATTGAAGGGTTAAGAACCTTTCATAAGGCTAGTTTATTGACTGGAAATCGAATGGGAGGAGTTTGAGAGACCAGGAAGGGCGGCACGATGAAAAGCTATCGTTGAAAGTTTCGTGCAGGATTGGATTAACGTGTCGTGACATTTTCAGCGACGTTTTCCGTGGTGCAGAGATCTGCGGTGAATTGATAGTCGTGAAAAAGTAATTAAGCGGGTCGTATGCACAACCACGAGGGAAACAAAGAAACAAACAGTACACTTCGTCATCATTGTTCCTTCGAGACAAAAGAATCGGCTTTTTCGTTATGCAACCACCCCGTAACGTAGGTCACGGATGTTTCAATAACTCTGTTTTGCACAATGTTTACACCATTGTGCTTGGGCGTGTACCCGAGTGTGGAACTTCAATCGTCGGTCATCGAGGACATATCTCGTTCCTGTTTTTGGGCTCGTTTTTGTCCTTTTTCGAATGACTTTGAGACTTTGTCAACATCTCCCACAAGTCCCACATTCACTACCCCCCTCTTTTTATTTTTATTCTTTCTACGGACCTTCTTTGTTATAACGCATTCCCAATGCATAAACTTTTTATGGGTCATTTTTATTATTATTCTTTCTTCTTTCAAATTATATTTCTTCTCTCGTCAATTTCCAACCCCCCACCCACACACGTTTAAATGGAATTGGGGTCCAACCAATTCCATATTATTTAAGTGGCTTCAAATTTATTCATATATGACACATTTTTGACGTATCTGTCTAATACCTACAATGATTTTGTTGGCCTTCCAACTTTGCATTTTCGATGAACATAATTATTTTTTTTTTTTATGTCATTGTTGACAATGTTTCATCTTTCCTACTTCTAGCTCGATATGGCCTACAAAATTCACGAAAAAAACATTTCTAGTAAGCCCTAGGTTTCGAACTCGGGAGTTTCGCGTGGAAGTCTCACACTCTACTCACTGAACCATTGTACCTTATGTAACTTCGTTCTATGGACAATTTCACATATACAGTCCATTCAATTTAAATCATTCCATAATTAATGACTCTTTTTAATAGAAGAATCCCCAATTATACTATAAATTTGTGTTTGATCATTTTTTCCAAGTTCATAAAATTTAATACTACTGTAAATCAATATTAAAAAAATTCATTTTAATATCGTTATATAGAACGTTATTGATCGTAAACTATTCTTGCTATGAAAAATATGTTTCAAACAAAAGTTTTTAGATATATTTATACATTTCAATTATTCATGATTTCGTTTTAATTTAATCGTACAATTAATAATTCGTTAAAGTTGCGACAGCATTGTTATCAAACAGAATTAATTGTTTCACATAAGAATATACATATGCTAATATACGGAATGTCCCATGCAACGGAGATAAGCTATATTTTTAAAACGCTTGTAGATAAAAAGAAATGTGAAAAGGTAAAGTTAAATGGTTTGGAATGGAGTATATTCTGATGTTAATTTCATGCATTAATGCATAACAAAATTCAATTGCACCTATTTTTCATATCGTACTCCACACTCTTATATATACAAATCGATGCACTTTTTTTTCCTCTACAAGAAAATGTTAAAGAACTTGTGCCTTAAAACTCCTAGAAATGATTGCAATTTAAAATTTCCTTAGTCCTTTTATCTACCGAAATTAATTTTCACGTATTAGTTAATATTGTTGAAGACTGACGCTAATTTCTTGTTTCTTCTAAAATACGTTTGCTACATATAGCAAACTTGAAATTGCAATAACTTTCAAACTAGTAGTTTTAAAGTGTAAAGCTCTTAATACTTCTTGCAAAGAAGAAAAAAGTGCATAGATTAGTGCATTTAAAAGTATAGGGTATGAAAGAAAAAATAGATGCAGTTGAATTTTTCGGATGCATCAACGCAAAATTAATATCAAAACATCTCCGTTCTAAACAATTTTACTTTGTCTTGTGACATTTTTTTTCTATCTACAATCGTTTCAAAGATATAGCTTGCCACCGTTACCAATAATACCTTTTATGAAATCGTGTACCATGAACCGTAATCGATACAGAACCGAAAAATAACAGTTATAAAATAGATATAACATCGGTTCTGAAGAAGCGTAACTGAAATAGAAACCGTAACGAGCCATCGATGTTATCGATATATCCATAACAGTTACAACATTTTTCGATTCTCGTAACTATTCCAAGAATCGAAACCGATATTACACCTGCTCTCGATCCCTATACGAAACAAATTTTCCACCTTTCAATGACCAACGCTACAAACCTCGCAACAAAGAAGCCAGAATGTTGCTCCAACAACGCGAAATCGCAACCAACTACGAAACAACAGAACGTCGCGCTAGTTCGCGACTAATTAGAAGACGCATGCAGCGTTCAGCTGGAAGCGCGAGCAAAACAAACAAGCAGAGAGATCGTGGGCCTGACGTTTTACTTTCTTTCCGTAGCTGGAGCACGCGTCCACGCTGTTTGCCCGGCTATTTGCACAACTTGCAGCACGCGCAGCGACCGAGATACTCGCCGGAGCAAATTTGTCGAGCTGCACGTACGCGAGCGACCGTGATTGTCGAAGATGACAGCGGACTCAGACCTGTTCGGACCTTTTGTTTCCACTACGTTGATGCACAGAGCACGCAGACCTCTTCCAGACGGTTTTCACGAGTATGCAGCGCTGCTCAAGGAACTACAAAATCGAAGAAAACGATCGCTGCACAGAGACGAATTCCGAGCAGTTTTAACGATTCCAAAGAGTACCACGATTACGTAATCCTGCTGGATTCGAATTTCGTCGTAGAATCGGTGATATCTGTGAAACACGAATCCGTTTAAAAATGGAAAGAATTGAAGTTTGGATTTTCAATGTTATTCTTTTCCGAGAACGAAGACTAGATATCGGAAATACTTTAAATAGTATTTTTCAAAGAGGATTTCTACGCACATAGTTATTGTTTTCAACGTTACAGGCGAGCAATAAAGTTGGTTTACTTATTGTAAATTTTACTTATTTCTATCATCTCCCTTCTTTTTCGTTTAAATGAACTCCCTGTACGAGACAGAAACAGATAAGTCGTGGGTACGTCCGAGTGCTAAGCACAGAAGACCAACATGGTGGGGGTAGCTCGTGAGTGGCCTTGAGCAGCCGATCCAACTTGTCCAGACTCACTCCGTGAGCCCGCTTTCTGGTCTATCTTCTGCAATGCTCGTTTCCTCTGCACTTGTTTGCCGCTTAGGCTTCATTCTCAACCCTCTTTTTCTCCGTGCACTCATCTACCTCTTCACTCCACCCCGGTCTCCATATTTCGTTACATTGTCACTTTTTCGTTACGTATACGCACAGAATTATTCTCGTTCGACGTAATAGGTTGTTCGATAAGTTTCGTCGTTCGATAAAACTTATCGAACAACCTGGTAGATAAAATCACCAAGCTCGTGCAGCCCGTGTTACGTGTGTACCTACGCGAGTGAGCAACTCGCTGGCAAATTACGCGGCAGAACACAAAGGGGAGGGGGTGAACGGTTATCAGCGTTATCAGGAACGTATACGCCAGCAATTAGCGGCGACGCGCGGAAACTCGAGTGACCGGGAAATTCTTTGGAAGCGGAGGCCGATTATGGATGACGTACGCGTCATGAATACTTAATTTCCGTCGCTCGCGGACGCGGGAAACGTGTGAAAGTAATTGCACATAATAAGAACGTTACGACGCGCTGTCGCCCGATAATCTTTCGAAAATCATAATATCCCGCTATTAAGGAAATTACACGCGCCCCGGTCTATCCGTATCCGCGGAAACGTTCCGCTATTCCAACGTTTTTATTTCATTTTTATCGTCGACTCACTTTCGCGGAACAGCTCCCCCGAAGCAATGGAATTCGGAGGAAGGGGAGAGAGAAACACGATGAATTCTCGAAAATTCGATGAATTTTCTTCGTGGCTGAGATTCGCGTTGCTCGGAATCGTCAAAAGTAGAAACACAGTCTCCTTTAAACAACGGATTCGCAAATTTCAACCTCGTGAATTATTCGCGAATCGAACCGATTTTGCTCCAAGCTGTAGAGTTAATTTTTGGAAAAAATCGAGTTACGGTTAGTATTGATTTCTATATCGCAATAGAAGTTTAGTCAGTTGTTAAACGCGATTGGGGATACGTTCGATGCAAATCAAATCGACGACAATGATAAATTGAGAATGGAAAATTCCTGGTAACGGAACGAGTGCTGCGAGACCGATGAAAATGTAGGATGTGTACTTCGGAAAATGGAATATAGGTGATGAAAATAGTCGTGGAAGACTGTCAGGAAATGGGAAGAATGTGCAGGGTACACGGTTCGGTTAAGGCCAAGCTATGAACACGTGAATGTTTAATAAGAGCGGGGAAAACTGGTATATAGACAAGTATCATATGTGCCTACTACAAGAGGTGTACCACGACGGAAAAGTGTTTCGAAATTTTCTAGAGTTCCAATTTGAAAAAGTTGGTGCTTCTGCTCGATGTAAAAACATTTACCAAATGGTCATATTTTGAATTCTGATTTATTGTTGGTTTCTGAAAAGGATTTTACAAAATGTAATTACACGAATAATTAGAAACGTATTTTCGAAATCGTGGCAAGAACTCTTGACTGCACTTCTCAACCTACAGAAACGTACAGAAAACACACGTAAGCGTACAGTAGTTGAGACAAGGATTTTATTAAACGTTTCAACGTCACTTTGCAGCCCTGCTCCCCTCCTCAGTTCGCAGAACAACGCAAAGGTACACAATCTCAAATTTTTCACTCGAGATACCAAGTCTCGTTTAACAAACTCCTAGCTATTGTACGCGTACGGAGAGATTGCGTTCGGAGTTACGAGGGGGGGTCTCATTTGTTTACGTGCAATCTCCTCAGCCGCGAATGGAATGTGTATACACGTCTCCGGTACACCCGAGGCGATAACTCCCGAACGTGTAGAATCGGTTGCAATTCCAGATGCAATCACCTCGCTTGCATACTATACATCCGTACGAAGAATCAATAACGATGAAGAATCGTAGATCGACGAGTGGCTCGTGTCAGGTATCCGCGTAGTTCATCTCGCCGTACCGAGCACGTTAAAACGGATGAATAATTCAACGGGAAAAATTCAACTCGCGGGCGGCAAAAACCGATTACGTAACGCGGAAACAATGCCACGCGCGTTCAAGTCCTGGACGAAGAATTCGAGGTGTGCACGGGGCCGAAGGGGTGGTTTCGTGACGCGGGCGCGGGTGGTGGCGATGTGTTCGCGAAGTAAGGGTCGATGGAACGGCAGAAAGCAACCCCCATGGTTTTCGCGAACGAGCTGCGTAAACTCGGCTGCCCCCACGTACTCCCATGGCGAGCGAGCAGACGAGTTCGACGAATTGCGTAGGCGCGCGCGTGCTCGCGTGACTCGGCCGCGTTTACGCATCGAGCGCAACCCTGTCATTTCTTTCTTTTTTTTTCCCCCCCTTTCTTCCGTGGATCCCGCGGCACGCCATCAACTTCCCTCCGTAGCACGTCCACTTCTTCTTTGTGCGCCTCTAACGGGCAGGTTATGATTCCCCGTAACCACTATTCTTCGCTTTCTTTGTTCTTTCTTCGGTCGTCCAACCCCGCTGCGTCTTTTTCCTTTTGGCCTCCGCTCTTTCACTTTTGTATATTTGGCTCCCCCTTCGCTCGACGCTCTTTACTTTTCGTCGTTTTTTTTTTCTTTTCTTTTTTTCGGTAATGATAGACCAGTCGAAGATCCGCGAAACGGATAAGTAGATTGATTTATTGGCCTGTGATAATATCTCTCGAGGTAATAATAATGTGGCCGTTTGGTGTACACTCGGTCCGAATGATTCGGTATGTAGTGTACAGTATCGGAGATGCTGGACGCGTAGCGACTTCCGATTGGCGACGCGTGCTCCACCAATCGGAAGGCAACGCGTCTAGCGCCACCCGTGCGTACGTCCCAGCACGAACAAAGTCGTTTGAATCTAATCTACATAGCAATAGTAGACGTACGAACGTAATAAAGATATCTACGAAAATGTAATTACGTACTCTAATTACACATGATCGACCAACGATAATAATAATGACTGTAAATGTGAAAAGGTGAACGCGATCGATGTAAATCGTAATTAGATTTGGGATTAAATTTTGACTATTGATTTTGTCAAATTTGATCATCGAATAAAATAGTATTAATTGATAAGCATTGTATTCTTACTTTTATGTATACATTCATGTGTTCGTGAATGTTATTAGTTGCTAAGAAATGTATACATTTACCAATTGGCAATAGTATACAAGCGTAATAAAGAAATCTACGAAAATGTAATTACGTATCGATGATCGACCAGGGATAGTAATAATGACTGTAAATATAAAAAGGTGAACGCGATCGATGCAAATCGTAATTAGATTTGGGATTAAATTTTGACTATTGATTTTGTAAAATTTGATTATCGAATAAAAAAATATAACTCGATAAGAATTGTATTCTTGCTTTTATGTATACGTTCATGTGTTCGTGAATGTTATTAGTTGCTAAGAAATGTATACATTTACCAATTAGTAATAATACACAAGCGTAATATGAATTATGTTTCAACTGGAAAATATATGTATGTACTATTTAAATTCGGTAAGACTCGCAATTCGTTTAATTGTTGATTGGGTGAAATGTCATTAGGAGAAGTAAGGTCGAACGAGAACGTTGGTTATTCGTAAACTATGCAAAGAGGTTATGTATACATTTACTAATGATCATATATGTACATTTCTACTGCAATTATTGCTTTAATTGTAACATACATGATTAGATTGTAATTGAAAATCGATTGAAATAACCTCACCTCTTATGAATTTATTCAAATACTTATTTTATTTTTTATCTTTTCATCCGTCTACATACAATATTTAATGTAATATTACCGTTTTCGGTAAGAGCTTCGAAATACAACATTAAATATTATCACGAATTGTTGTAGACATTTATCTTCTCGATATTAAATGTCCTTTATCAGCGTACATTGCGAAACGAACAATTATATTAATAAAAGTAACGACAGGCTGAATTTTGAAAATAAAAGACACTTTTGCGAGTGGTATTCGTGCGACTGAAATGTTCTGTTCACGCATTCAATAGAATTTCGTGTTCGTCTCTTTGATCCAAATTATACGTGACGAATTAAGCATGTTCGAATTAAGCACCACAATTCTCGAGCGCATTAAGAATATATCCACTTCACCGTAGTGGGTAAACATCGTTAATAGCAATTTCTAGTAAACTTCTCGAGAAAATTATCGTAGAAATACGCATCAACGAAGATCAACTTCCGCGCTTCGAAGCCATTCACGATCCATTCACGAAGAAATTCACCGACAGAAGTCTTTAATGAGTTCCGTAAGCATTCATGCTTAATGTAAACTTTGTTGAAAAAGGACAGACTTTCATCGTCCGAATCCTTAATTACCGGTATACCAAACTGGAGTGTCTATGATTAAACTCATCTCGTTTAATATAGGGTGCTTAAGACCAAGATGGTTTGCGTAAATAAATTAATTCTTCATCCAGTAAATTTTTTTGTTCAAGTTCTTCCTTGGAAATTTGATTTTAATCTCCAAAGGGCGTCGTAATTTTTTTTAGACACAACCGGTGTTCTGTAATAAAAAATGGTACCGATGCGAAAGATACTAAATGCAGTAATCTATTAAATTGAAAACGTAAATCACGACTAACATTTTAAATTCATCAATTGGTATAACAGACTCTGCAACGCCATTTGAGGGTTACATACATGTGGACTAGTCGTGGGCATAATTTGAAATTCAATTTAATAAATACCATTCCAGATGTTTATCGTATGTATTTTAGAGTGACATTTATTTTTAATTTGTTTTTCGGCGCAACCGCCAAAACTGTGGAATTAAACGGAAAAATAATCTCTGAAAAATTTCAAATTAATCGAACGTTGCCGCATTTTAGTTAAATTTTCGAAATAATTGCGATTTTATGTCAGCTTTGGACATCGCTTCATACTTCTCTATTATAAAAGATTTTCTTATAAAATTATTGTTTCCTTCTTATACGTACAATAATGATATTTATACACAATATTAAACAATTTGCTCAAAAACTTGTATCATAGATTCCGGGGGCCACAATCGCGAAATATTTCAGGTTTTTCCCTATGAAAATCCTTCTAGTAGAAAAACATTCCAACATCGTAGAAAATACTTATTCATTATCTATAGTATATAACTTGAATTTCAATAGTATTTTGTTTATAAGTATATAGGTACAAAAGCAAATAATAAACATGTATGAGCCACGATTTATGTGAAGCACGATACGACAGATTAATGGAAAATTTAAAAGTTCTTGAGTAAATTGTATAAAGTTACGTATAAATAACGTCGTGATACGCGTAATAAATTACAATTTTTTAAAAAATCTCGATAACAAATAATGATTCCTGTAATTAAAGGCTCGCTAACTCATTACACGAGGTAATAAATTGAAAATTAAGCGAAAAGTATTATTTTCTTCTTTCTCCTTAGTCAAGATATCGGTGGTCTACAATAACGTTGTAATACACATAAGAAATTATAATTTTATAAAAAAAACTCGACAACAAATTATGATTCCTGTAATTAAAGGCTCGCTGACCCATTACACGAGGCAATAAATTGAAAATTAAGCGAAAACTATTATTTTCTTCTTTGTCCTTAGTCAAGATATCGGTGGTCTACAGTAACGTTGTAATACACATAAGAAATTATAATTTTATAAAAAAAACTCGACAACAAATTACGATTCCTGTAATTAAAGGCTCGCTGACCCATTACACGAGGTAATAAATTGAAAATTAAACAAAAAATATTATTTTCTTCTTTCTCCTTAGTCCTTAGTCAAGATATCGGGAGTCTACAATAGCTTTCGACGTTCTACACATTCTTACACATTCGTACAATCCTCGCTTTATTCGTTATCATTTTGCATCGGATACTTGAGAATTACTACAGATCACATGTCTCCGAGCTAACCCAAACCCTAACATTCTATATTCTGCGAACAATCTTTCCTCAGAGTCGTGCGGATAAGTTCACCCAATCGTGACTCAAAGAAAGTTATCCTCGGTAGATTTCTTAAAGCAGTGAATTTCAAGGAACTACTATATAATCGAAAGAAGAATTACAACTCAAAGAATTTCTTTTTTCACGGTGAATCGTCTCCCATCAATTCGACACCCTATATCAATCGAGGAAACCTCGCTGAACATCCCCTCGAGGCAATTACAGGCTCTCAATGGTCACGAAGAAGACTTTGCGCACCAACGGCGACAAGAAAACGCAATAACCGTGATTAGGCGCGAACATCGGAGGCAGCGACTCGATGAATTTTTTATTTCTATTCATCGGAGTTAACAGGCGTGTGTTTCAGTTAGAAGCTGTGCGCCGCGTTGGCCCACGTAACGCATTGTGCCCGCTCGGGAGGGTAAAGCCGCCTCATTAATAAGTCAATGCTCATAATGTACGTGGGCTAAGTGGAGCATTAAGCATGCGTGGGCCGCTCCGGCCAAACGCTTGCGAAAGAACGAGCTTCATATTTCTCTCGCGGCCGGTTTCCAGACCCGAAACCGATTATTTTCGATCGAAGTTCAACACCGAACACCGCGAATACGCTTCCGACACCTACGAGAAAATCCTAACAAAAACTGATCACGGTTCCCGCGGTTTTCATCTCTTCCTCGGATCGGCTTCTTATTTTAAATATAAACTTCAGTTCGTTCCAGTACCAGCGATTCGAAATTTAAAATCAGAATGCAACGACAAAAGGAACACGTTGGATCGTAGTTGTACAGGAAACAAGTATTTTTTTCGAGAATTCAATTTTTACTTCCTCCATTTTCAAACTGTTGAGACAAATGCAGCAATGATTTGGGTAGTGCTACACGTCGACGGTGAACAGTTTATGGACAGAGTTTTAGGGACTGTATTCTTGTCGATAAAAAAAATCTGCCGCGCGGTTAACAGTTTGACCTTACTTTTTTTCCAGTTTCTCGTCGGTCAGTTACAAGCAGAGTCGAGAAAAGCACACGACACTGTTCGTTGTTCGCATCAGGTTCAATTACTGTATTACTGGATACGTATTATAACAAATCAGATACTATGATCCGAACTTTTACGAGAACATTGGTCAGCGCATTGACTTTCTTACTTTCTTTTTCAGTTTTTCGTCAGTCGGTCGCAAACAGGGAATCGAGAAGAGCACACGACACTGTTAGTCATTCGCACGAAAATTAAATCACTGTATTACCAGGTACGCGAGATCCCTGTGTATTATAATAAACCAAACATTGCGATCTGAACTTTTACAAGAACATAGATTAACGCATCGAACCTGGAAGTGTAAACGATATAGAAGAGGAACGAACGCGTCTACTATTATATTTGGATCGCTAGCTCATAGCTAGCTCAAAGGTAGCGGTTCAAGAGGTTACCTTTGGTCCTCGAACAGGTGACTTTTCAAGCACCTTTTATCCAGACTCGCTCCAACCAAGGAAGAGCTATCGCGGACTGCCAAAGACAGAGAAAAAGGGAAACAGTTGGACAGAGAAGAAAGATAAGCGCGCAGGATTTTGCAAGTGAAGCAGAATGAAGACGAGTGGACAAAGGGGTCTTTTAGGCAAATGAAGAACGAGGGAACGATGCGAAAAAGGGAGGCCCGCGGCAAAAGAGAAATGGGATAGACGATCGCACAGGGGGAGGGCGCACTCGATGGTCATACCTCGTGTCTGCATTTTTCTGCTCGTAAATAAAGCGTGCCGCGATACCCACGCCATCCTCCTCTCCTTCTCTCTCTTTCTCTCTCACCCTTCACCTCTCCGCTTCGTTCGTTGCTATCTCTTGAAAGTAATCCGTGCTTCTCAATAATAAATCCGTCGTGAATACAGGATATGGCCGGACCATTTAAATCCGAAGTACATCGAGCGTCCCGGAGTATTCGTGCGTGTAACCGATGGCTTATATCTGCCCTAGCGTACAGAGGTAATACTTAAACCTTTGCTCGGCGAAAGTGGGGCGAGGGGGGGTGCGGAGGTGGGGCAGGTAGAGGGCGCGTGCTGCGTTTTATAGCCGCGCCGGCCAGTCTGGATACTTTTTTACGTTCAATACCCCGACCCGTTAAATTATTTCGGTGTATTACGTTCCGGGATTGAACTGGCCACCGTTGCACCACCTTCGGGAAATTCTCCTTACGCCCCGTTGGGAACGAAAGCGACAGTGCCCAGGCAGCTTCTCGAGACTGTGCGCGCAGAATCGAGCTACGAGTTTCGTAAGGAAACGATGTCCTTGCCTTGCGATTTTTTTCGCCGCTTTGAATACACCAGATGTGTAACGCGTTAAAGCAATGCTCCATGAAAAATCGACGGAGCACGAACTATCGTCCGTCGGATCTTCGTTTAATGACGAGCTTGGTTATCGATCTTCGACGATTCGAATTTACGAACGTACGATAATAAATGAACGATTATTGTCGATCGATTGAAAAAATCGATTCGCGACGATAAGCGGACTAATTTAACGATGCACGATAAGAAGACGTTGGAGCTAGTTCTGTTCAGATACTGACGTACGTGCATAAATGTTACGTGTAATATCGTTTCGATCACTACTAGCGATACAGAGTCAATTTGACTTTCACTTGAAGATTGGACCATGTAAGGTAAGAATTACGCGAGAAAACATTTTTGAGTCAGGATGCTCCATTTTTCTTCTACATCCTCATTCACCCGACTCATCTTCCACATCTTGTCATTTATCTCGATCCCTATAAAATTCATCAAACGAATAAAAATTCCATAACAACGATCGTGTACAGGAATTCGTTCAAACGTTTCCTTTTGTTTTTGCATCAGAGATCGACGAGTTACCAAATAAATTATAGAAGTTATATTTAATAACCGAGAGTACTTCACGAACCAAGTTATCTCGTACCTCTTTTAAAAGAGAATTAAAATTAGTACGAAACTAACGACTCGAGCCAATAACATCGTCAGGACTTTTTTTAATATCGATACATTCTATTGTCGAAATAGGGTTCGTACAAGTGGAAAACCACTCGACTCACAGAGATCGGAGGCACTTGCCGTCTAGCCAGCTATCGATTAGAAATGTTTACGACTAGTTATCGTAGCAAGAGACGACCTTTCGCGCGAAACAGTGACGAGAAACAACAAAGGGGCATCCAGACTTTTCGCCTTGGCAAGCTTCTTTCTCCTGTCCCATCGTTCCAACGCGGTGTTAATGGTGCTCGAGGCTATCTATCACCACGTAGCCTCCACGTATTTCACGCTGTCTGCGATGTCTCTAGCTTGTCTCGAATAATGCTCCTTTTGTTTCCTGATGCGCCTACTTTCACGTCCTGCCGGAGGAATCCAGATAGCGGTCTGGGCTGGGCCGAGAGATTCCCAGTTTCAACCGGAGAAGCCAGTGTTAAAGAGTCTAGCTGTACCTATGCTGTCGATTGCTCGACGAAGGTAGATACGAAGAGTGTGGACTCTGGACATCTGGGTTTGGGTGTTCTGCACGATCACCAATTGGAAAATTAACATCGAACCTCGACGCTACAATTCTAACGCAAATCCTAACGAGAGTCGAGATTTTTCAGCTGTGATAACGTCGAAAGTAAAATTGTACTCCAATCGATACGTTTGTATTAAAATCCATATTTTGTTGCTTGATTCGTAACTTTGACTTTTAAGTCGAGAACCAATGTACACTCCGCGATTTTTCGAGTTTCTCGAAATCAATGATGTGACCAAATACTTTGAACAGAGGTATGGTAAGCACCGTTCTTGGTAACGTACGAGAAAACGGTCACTCTTTACACTGTCCTCTGTGAAATGTACTGTTATAGCAATACGAAATCAATCTGACGTACATCACTATTAGTGTTAGCAGCCAATTTGACGTACGTCACCACTCTAAGGTTAACGTAGTCATACGAAAGCACTACGTCTTCACGATCGATGAATGCTGGTCGTTTCTCTTGCGATTGTTCTTGGATCTTATCTGCTATTCGTCTTATCTATTTATTATCCGATTGTTCGACGTAGATGTTGTTCTACTAGGGTTTTCGAAACTCGGTTCAAACTTAGGGTAATCTCGAGACTAGTATCTCCAGAACGTAACACAAAAAACTAATTCTGCATTGTGTGTTCTGTTACTATACGTTCCTCTGCTAGTATCTGCGAATACTAGCAATATCTGTAGATATTAGCCTATCTGTAAACAGATGCTTATCGCATGAAAAAGTGCTATTAATTAAACTAAATCCGTTACATCAATTTATCGAATGTTCTTACTGGACGAATTGTTAAGTACCATGGAGATTAAAAATAAAAAATGTGTTATATTGACTTCTCCATTTCGGTTATACAAAACATTGTACCAGTGTTTGATCTGTGCTTGCTGACTGATGTTTTCGAATAATGTTTACACGTTTAAAATAAGGTAAGTACAATGGCGAAAACGAACTGTGGATCGCTTGAAATTCCCTAAAAAATTTACGATCGACCATCTAATCGTCGATAAAGAAACAATTACTTGTAACTCGACCTTACAGTTACTCCAACAGCGGTAAACAAATTTTCCTGGCTCCATATTCCGTCGAAGGAAATTCGTCGTTGTTAAATTGACGCGGAATAATATCACGTTCGAACAATGTTCGAAAACACGTGAAACGATGCATCGATACGCGAGACTTTGAGATTACAAGTTTTCTGATCGCGTCGATTGGATAATTTTGGCAACGAGGTCAAAATTGCGAACGCGGGGAAGCAATTTCAACGGTCGCGCAATTTTTCTTTCCGGTGACAGCGAAATCAACGGAGACGATGATTGTACAAAAAAGTGTTATCACGATCAGAGGCATTACAGGGCTGGAAAAAAAATAGCTGCCGCGTCGAGATTGATGGTTAAACGTCGTCAGAGCGCGTCAAAGTCAGAAACACGTTATACGGGACTATTTGCGTTCACCAATACGTGGTCGGTGACCGACAACGCGTATTTTTCGTTCATTCGGTACCGGTGAACCTAAATGCAAATTTCACTCGTGCACCGTAACCGTTCGCTCACACTTATGCGGAGCAATTTTTGTCCGTGAATGTATCTGTCTCAAATTGACTTTTTAATGGCTGCAAAAGAGAGCTATTCCAACTATAACGGAAATACGTCGGTCTCTATTCGAGCGAACGAATCGCTACTTTCTCGTTAGGAACTGAAGTTGCAATGTTTCACAGCAGAATAATTCTTGAAACGTCTCGTAATTGGAGTTGGGACTGCACGTTGAATTCTTTTGCATTTGAATAATCGTACGCTTCGATAGTACTTGATAATTCGAATATTTTGTGAAATTCGAATACTCGACAATTTTAATACTTTGGACAATTCGAATAGTTGACAATTTGAATATCTTGTGCAATTCGAATGCTTGACAATTTTAATACTTTGGACGATTCGGATACTTGACAGTTCGAATATTTCAAACGATTCAAATATTTCGTACAATTCGAATATTCGACAATTTGAATACTTTAAACAATTCGAATATTTTCGACGATTCAAATATTTTGTGAAATTCGAATATTCGACAATTTGAATACATTAAACAATTTGAATACTTGACAATTCGAATATTTTGGAGAATACAAATATTTTGTGCAATTCGAATACTTGACAATTTTAATACATTAAACTATTTGAATACTTGACAATTCGAATATTTTGGACAATTCAAATATTTTGTGAAATTCGAATATTCGACAATTTTAATACATTAAACAATTTGAATATTTGACAATTCGAATATTTTGGACAATTCAAATATTTTGTGAAATTCGAATATTCGACAATTTGAATACTTTAAACAATTTGAATACTTGACAATTCGAATATTTTGGACAATAGAAATATTTTGTACAATTCGAATACTTGACAATTTTAATACATTAAACAATTTGAATACTTGACAATTCGAATATTTTGTACAATTCAAATATTTTATACAATTCGAATACTTGACAATTTTAATACTTTAAACAATTTGAATACTTGACAATTCGAATACTTGACAATTTTAATACTTTAAACAATTCGGATACTCGACAATTTGAGTATTTTGAACAATTCGAGTACCTACTTGGGGAATAATCAACAATTCAAATATCCATTTGGAGAATGCTCGACAATTCAAGTATCTACTTGAAGAATATCAGTAAAATATTCGCTGTATAGTATCCGAATACTTATAAAATATTCGAACAGCGTTCGAGTGCCTCTACTATATTCATATAGTCCCGGTACTAGTTACCTCGTGTCTTGCTCCAAATTTATGTAGTCGAATATCGAAACAGTTTCTCCGAACGGAGACTCATCGAGTCCAGCGCTCTCTTGGAGTAGCCACCGCCAATAAAAACACCGAAAGACCGGTTGATTGGTTTCCAAACCGACCAATTATCTCCCGGTCAGCGATAAATAATCCCCGGTTGATACTCCGCCCTATTTCATCTTTTCCAACGGCTCTCCCGTTCAGCGGACCCCTAAACATCGCCTATCCTTTGTCATCCACCTACATAGAGCTTATATCGGTTGGCTGACAGACGAGAACAACCGCACGACCATTTGTAACGAGACGAAAGGAATAAAAGGGACACGTTGTCGTGAACTAAAGACGCGTAGATTTAGTAAGTAATACCATTAAGACCCCGTGTCGTGACAAGTCTCATGAATCGACTTCGTTTGTGTCACTAATTGTCCCAGGATCGGACAAAGCGCGTACAATTCCCCGTATTCGATCTAAATCGAGTAACCGGGTCCCGTTGCCATGAAAATCTTCGTTCTCGACCAGTCGTTCCAAAATATCCTTCCTTTTGGACTCGTGGACGAGATATCGTGTTCAGCTACTCACTACTGCGAATCAATGCGCGATAAATCGATATCGAGTATACGATCGAACGATAATTACCATATCCCGATATCCTTGTAATTTTCATTACCGAGAAATAAATCGTCTCGTCTACGAATCCTCGATCCTTCGATCAACGACCTCGTTAACTCGCTCTTAGCAACGAATTCTTCCTTCTATCTTCCTATGATCAGCGGTTAGGTGTTTTCCTAATCGAAACTATAACGTCGGTTCTCTAAACACAGACTGTCATCAGGGAAGATGTCGTCTCTGTTTCGACAAACACTCCGTTCCGACATCATCGTTCGCACAATGAAACCATCTCCGAGTGGCGTCGAGGCTGAAACAACAACTGGACCGAAGGATTCCACCGATCGTGTAGGTATCAAGGTACCGAAGACCACACCTGCAACACGACGCTACGGAGGGCCAGCCACGCGGCCGATGTACTTCCGGTTTTTCGTAGGAGGTGGCTAGAACGCGTCCATAAATTCGCTGGCACCCGACAGACTCTATAAATATTTGGACCCTTTCCCGGTCTATATCCACTCTCGGCATCCTCGTGTCGGGGTTGCTGGCGAGAGGCTGGCGCGTCGCGGAGCACGGGGTAGGGGGGTAGGAGCCGTTGAATACCCGAGGAACACTCTAACCCTCTCGGTTCCGGGCTTAATTAAGCCGTCAGAACTAACGCGTAGCATTCGAACACGTGGCTATGTCAGATTTCGGTGTAGCAGTCCGGCTGCGCCAAAATCGTGCACCCGGAGCGAGCCGTTAAATCGAGAGGCATCTGTTTCCGGATTCGTCGCGCGTACGATGCTCCAACTTCCTCCGTAATCGTTTGAATTTCCTCCTTTTTCCAGCGCCTTCGTTTGTATCTGGGTTACGAACGCCACGTCCCGGCTCCTCGTCCGGAATTAATTAAACCGTCAGCAGCACCGTGGACACATCGTGTCCCTACGTGTCCCTTGTTGCGACGAGATTACAGGTAAACCCCTGGTAAACGTGCACCGTGTGTGGAAAGACGAAAGTTTCGGCCGTAGGGCGAAGTCCGCCGATCCTGCGTTTGCGGTTGCCCGTTGGTTGAAATCCGCTCCTAGGAAGTCGACCGTGTTCACCGTCGAAAGAGGATCAAATTGCGACGACGTTGCTGTTCTCTTTGCGATTGAATGGAAAAAGTAAGAAACATCCGATCCCGGATACGTTTAATAAGTACGGAGCAACGCGTTGCGTGAAACGCAGTTAAAATTTCACGATTTTCACGTTCTCGATTCGTGTCCCATCGAGGAAACATTGAACGTTCCTCTCAACGATTTCTACCATTATGGACGAGTCCTATTTCTTACAGGGAACAGTCGAATCTGATGTTAATTTTCATCAAACTTTTTCTGGTGATTCTGGAGAAAAATTGAGTAGACACATATCCGAGGTTTGTTACCGTTGTTGATTATTCGTAAAGATGTTTAACATTTTGTTTCTTTGATTTCGTCTTACACGTAGTTTCTTAAGAGCATTGTTATAACTGCAACGGCGATGGTGCATAGGAAATGTGCATGTAATGCATCAGCATTTATCAAATGTGCACATTGCTGAAAATGTATATGTTTTTTATCTTTTTAGGTTGCGTTCCATCCGAGGCGTTGTAGAAAATGAATAAAGAAACGGAGTAAAAGTATGATGTAAAAATAAAGGAATATACGAAAGTAAAGAAAAAATTGCAATGTTTTCATGTTTTAATAGAGAAGAAACAACAATGTTTTTAAGACTACGTATAATAATGATTTATTTTTATTTTAGAATCGCTAGAAAAAGCTTGAAAAAAATTGACGACAGATGCGGTTATTCCCTGTAAGAAGGACTTATACAGGGTGGTACAAATATATAAGTCGAACGTTCAATGGTATAAGACAAAAATCGAGAACGACGAAATGGAGTCGGAGTCTTCGTTTTTCTCGAGAAAAGTGAACTCGAGAATCGACCGAGCTAACAATGAACACACAGCTAATAATGAACACTACAGATTTCACAATAGAAGATTTAACGAATTATCACAGAATTAATTACTATCGAAACGCTACTATTTCCGACCCGTATCGTAGTTTCGACTTCGACTCGCGAACAAATCGCGGAGAGTATTCCGTATACAATTTCGAAGTTCGACGTATCCTTCGCACACCTTAAGAACTTGTTAAGAAACAAGTATAGATGGTAAATAAATCGCATCGCGTGCAAAACTATTGTGTATTCGTGCTCCGATGGAATTTCGTTTCTCTTCCATTTTATTTTATTTCGAGTCAGAATTTTCTTCATCCTTATGGGCCACCCTGTACATACGATTCTTCTTATCGCGACAAATTGCAAAGATCTGTCGAGAATACAACCGATACGAAGAGTAAACTAAGCTTTGACTCGGAATTGTTGGATCTCGTTATCGCGCGACTAATAACGGGGAGTATGCGCGACCAATAACGAGGAGTATGGGCGACTAATAACGAGGAGTATGTGCGATACAAGTATTTTTAACGCGATCGTTGGACAACTACGATCCTAACGTAATTTTACGAATATTTACGAGTATTTACAAAGTGTACACGTTAGCGAGTAATTTTAGGTTATGTTCGATGGCTTGGTTTCGGGATGGAGCTGGTCGACGATCGTTCCTCGACGAGTGGGAGATCGGTTCGTCCGATTGGAACATTTCGAATGAAATTTATGCACGCCGGAGGCGCAAATCCGGTCTTGCGCTTTATAAAATCGGCGTAGCCCGTGCATAAAACTCCGTTCGACTAAAAAAGTTTGTCTATCGCAGACTCGGGCCGCCAGAAATTTTAATCAAACTTTCAAATGAGGTTTCTCGCGAGAACTCGTTGCATAAGCTATCGACAACGTGTTACTGCCTGCGTGACACGAGTTTCGGGAAAGGTGGGGCCTTCCCATTGTATTTTCTATAATCGTGTCATCGTTATAAAATTACTCGACAGAGATCGCGACGAGCGGTAGTATACGTTGCTCTTACGTGGTTCGCGACAATCTGTTTCCCCCCGGGTGTACACGCGGCAACTACACCGATAACTACCGAAACAAGATGTTCCAGTCTTTTACGCATTACTTGTTCGAGCCCGCGGAGAAGTTCGTTCCGGTGAGTTGCAGAGGGAAATTCGAACACGGGCAGATCGCAAAATAAACGTGGCGCGTATCGTAGTAGCCGGCTCTGGAATTCTCCGGTAAATCAAACTCAAAATTTCCACTCCCTGCGGGAAATGCTAATACCCAAACTACCGTGAAACCCTGTTAATCCGGATTTTCGTGTAACTAGAACTCTCCGATCCTAATTAATCCTCTGTAACTGATTACACAGTTTTATGATACCCGTAGAAAGGAGATACATCAAAGCCGTGAAGTTTGCACAGTGTGCGTTAACTTTCACGGAAATGCAGTTGTTTGAACACATCGTGGGTAGAAAATATCTGGAGGAGTAGGGTGGAAAATAGAAGCACGAGGAGTTTGAATGGGAACATCGCGTTCCCGTCAAACGCAGCTAATTTAACTTACTTCCCTCGACAGTGTTCCTCATCAAACATCCTCGTCGATTCGAACTCTGCCCGGGGTCGTTCGTATACCGGGCTCTTTTTTTCTCGACGAAATGGAAAACCGTGGACACCGGCTTGGCAATCGTGAAACGAGCGACGTGCTCGGTGACGTAGCTACCAAGCATCGGGAGGGTGCGATAAAAATTTCAACGTACGTCGCCCCTCGTTGGCGGGACTCGTTTCATCCTCTGCTCCTCTACGCGTCTTCGGCCGCTTTCACGAGCCAGGCAAAAATTACCGGCTGTTTGTTGTCGCCCGTTAAATAAATAATACGCAAGTCGTTAGGTTCCCAGCGGAAGGTGCGCTTCCCCTCGAGACCAATCGATGGCATTCCGCGGCGTTTTCGTCACGGGAACACGCAACTCCGCCACGTTCCAGCCCTGTATCGATAACGTTCCCCCCGAGTGGAGGAGGACGAAGCGTGGAAGACACACGACGGACGGACGAACGAGAAAACTTACGAAACGAGAATCGATCTCGAGCGTCGCCACGAAAATTCTGACACGGCGTAACGAGGCGTCGAGTTCGCGATGAGTTTATCGCTGTTGGGGAAACTTCGAGGGGCTGGGTACGACGACGGAGACGCTGCGTAAATTTGAGTACAGTAGTTCCCGTTTATAGGAAAGAGGTTTGCCCCAAACGTGATGAAACCGGATGTCCCGTTTACGATCCTACTCGGTCGGGTCAATGAAACTTAACCTCGGCTCGAGATAAAGCTACGGGTGAAAAGTACTCGGTACTCGTCCAAAGTACGAGTTACTTCGAAGATACAAGTGACTCCAGAAATGCAATTCACCCCCGAAAATCTAGAAATTAATTTGAAAGATTGAGGAAATTCTAAGGGTACGAGTTACTCTGTAGTACGAGTTACTTCAAAAATACAAGTAACTCCAGAAATGCAATTCATTCCAAAAATCCATAAATTAATTTGAAAGATTGAGGGAATTCTAAGGGTACGAGTAACTTTAAAGATAAGAGTGGCTCTAAAAATTCAAGTAACTCTGAAGGTACTAGTTACTCCGAAAATACAATTAACTCCAAAAGTGCAGTTGACTCCAAAAATCTATGGATCAATTTGAAAAATACAAGAAATTCTAAAGGCACCGGTAACTATAAAGATAAGAGTAGCTTCAAAAATGCAAGTGATTCTAAAGGTACAAGTTACTCCAAAACTACAATTAAGTCCTAAGATGCAATTAGTTCCAAAAATCCATGAATTAATTTTAAAGATACAAGAAATTCTAAGGGTACGAATAACTCTGAAGATAAGAGTAACTTCAGAAATACAAGAAATTTTAAAAATACAAGAGATTCTAAAGGTACGAGTAACTCCAAAAATGCAAATAACTTTAAAGATACAAGTAATTCCAAATATACAATTAATTTTCAAGACACTGGTGTGTTCGAAGTTACTCGTATTTTTAGGATTTCTCGTAAATCCAAAACTGTACGTAACTCTAGAGGTACAAGTTACTCCAAAAATACAATAAATGTCAGAGATGCGAGAAATTCTAAAGGTACGAGCAACTCTAAAGATAAGAGTACTTCTAACAATGCAAGTGACTCTAGAGGTACAAGTTACACCAAAAACCCGATAAATTTGAAAGGTACAAAAAGTTCTAAATGTACGAGTAACTCCGAAGATACGAGGAACCCCAAAGCTACAATTAACGTTGGAGGTACAAGTAACTCCATAGATACGAGTAATTCCAAAGATACGAGTGACTCGAAAGATACGGCAATTGGTCTTTAACGGAAAAGATCGTTGTATCAACAGGATCCGTTAATTGAAGCGTAACTAATTACGAAGATCGTACGCCGTAGCTACTTCTAGCTTGTAATATAATTCCTTGAACGCGGATAAGGCGATGCTGTTTCGATAAGTGCTCGCGAACCTCGGTGGTTGCGCAGCGAGCAAGGACCGTGAACGAAATTTTCGGAGCTTAAAACCAAGACAAGGTTTCGAGTCGTTTCGCGCTAAAGAACGTCGAACGAGTTAACCGAGCATCCTCGTGGGACAACACCGGGCAGCAGATTTTTTTCTTCGAGTTTAATAAGAAATTTCACGATTACGGTTGTTCGCGGAGATTCACTGGCCGCATCGCCGACTCGGCTCCTTTTTCCTCGACGACGGTCTCCGAGTAAAAAGTTATCTTGGTCCGTCCCGTGGTGTGCACGGGAGTTCCTAGGAACCGTCCGATTACCGCAAAACGATTAGGGTGATTAACACTCGGACAGCGGACTACCGAGAAAGCGGTGGTACTGGATCCATTCGGATCCCAACGTGAACTCGCGTAAGATTATGCACAGTCGATTATTTTTACGAAATATAACACAAACAATAAGAAGAACAACGAACGAAAGAAATATGTGTATATACTGGGTTGTTCCATAAGTTTTGTCGTTCGATGAAACAGTACTACATTGAACAGTATTTTCATCGACAAAACTTATCGAACAACCTATTATATAGACAAATAGTATTTATTACTATCCTGCGCAACGTATGCAAAATATTTATAATTTCGTATGTACATATGATTTTAGTAATTACTACACTTAACTCTATACTTATTGTTATTTCCAGTAGATATATTACATCTTCTTTCTCGATCCATTACAATTTCTTGCTTTTACTATTTTACGCCCTGTAGATTCAATTCCACTTACAACTTCTTTGGGCGAAAATATACCAGTATTTTCAAATTCGCTCTCTCAATATCTTCTAATATTAGCTCCTTATCTAAATTTTCAAGAAAATTCTTTCTTCTTGCATAATTTATTATTGGATTTTTTATTTCTTACAGAACCAATGCGTTACGTGCAACTGTATCGACGTAGTTCGAAAAAAGAAATAATGGTCAACGTTGCGTGCATTTACGATCCGAGTACTTTGGGGTCTGGACGGACCCGGGCATCGCCATCCGAGCGTTAAAATGTCCAAGGCGTATCAGACACCGTTAAAAACCGAAAGACCTCGGCCAGCGAAACGAATCAGCGTTCACGGTGTAATTGATTCGAAGGAAAACATTGACTAGTCGCTTCGTCGCGAAAAAATGCAATTAAACATACCTAATTGATCAATGGCCGACTTTTTTGGACGAAATCGATCCTTAACCTGTTTAGAACGATTGACGTACATGTGTTTCATCATAGAGATGCCTTGCACAGGACGTACCTTTTCTAAGCAGTAATTTTCCGATTTGAGTGTACATTTATTTTTCTACACTTTTCAGAAGTTATCAACGGAGTTGTATACAATACGAAGACTATCGTCTATGAAATAGATAATATTGGTCTTCGTTTATGTATTTTTTTTTGTTTTATCGACGGTAGTTGCAATACAAATATTCTATCGCTTGTAAAGTATCTTTATACAAAATTAATACGGAATATTAATAAATAACTTCTTCTGTCCGTGTGTCGTTCTGAATAGGTTGAGTTGTACAGGATGATTCGTAATAAGAACCGCTACTCGAAACATCGCATTATTTATTGATTTTATCGGAGAACGTTTCATACGAAGTATAATACATTGTACTCAATGGAACCCACTGGACGAATGCATTTTAATTTTTTATGTCTAATGTTTCCAGAGATATCGAGGTGTTTTAAATGACATTGCATTATCTTCTTTAAAACCAATTCAAGGCTACCTAATTATCTATCATCGAATTTGTCTTTTCACCGACACAATATTTAAAAAAATATGGGGTGTCGTTTAAAAATCTCAGAGTTACCTTTGAAAATTAAACATATAAAAAATCGAAAAGGCATTCGTTTTTGAATAAAATGTAGATCGAATCGATACGTAACGAGATATTTTACGCAGCAGGTGGTTTCGATGAATTACCATTTTTGCAGGGAATGAAATAGTAACCTTTGAAATCGGGAAACACGTTTCGTGCGTTTTTTTTTTTTCTTTTCGATTTGCATTTTGTGTAGAAAGAAACCACTGTGATACATTATTTAAAATCCGTATACCGCTGAAAACGTCGAACGTCCGTTTAAAATTTCCAGCGAATCGGTGCAACGGTTCTCGAGATATCGCGAGCATCGTTTTTGAAAACATCGTTTCGAGAGGAACGCGTTCAAAGTTTGAGCAATGTGTGTTTTATAATCGAAGCTTTAAATTTTATTGGACCTTTAATCATCTATTCCTGGCCCATAAAGCGACCCCTGGAGCGATGTAAAACATTCGTTTGAAGCGTTTTGTTGCTGTCTGCAGCTTGTTCTCTCCTCTTTTGTTGCCTCGTGGGTACTCGGGTCGCTGATGGTAATCCGCTTTTCCTCCTCTCTGTTGCGATACCGATACGAATATTTACTTGTTTCGATATTCATAAAACGAAGCATTCTTAAAAATATTATTGCTCCTTGGTTCGACGTTTAGGCCACGCTGTAGGTAGCGATATTGATAGCGAGAACATGCTTCGAAATGTTCTCTAAAGCTGCGCAATCTTTCGAAACTTTCGTTCGGGTCTTGTGAATATCCTCGGGAACGTCTTTCAAAGGATTCATTGTTCGTTAATTCGGAACGAATTGCTTTTATTGCACTTTCGAGAAGACATTTCGAATGCGTGATTATCGTCTAAATTGCTTTTAACCTCTGTCGACAGTTGTTTTCTTTCTTGAGATACAATTATTTATAATTTTTATAAATCTCCGAACGACCATCGTCGATTCAATCGATGCGTTTCGTTTCGCAAAGTGTTCCGGTTCTCGAAAACATTTCCCAAATATCGTCGAATTTCTTTTTCCCAGCCGAGCCTCGATAATTCACCGAACCTTCATTTTTATGGCTCTCCGCCAATTCGATGATCGTTTTTGCCTTCTAGTCACAAACCTCGCTGGTGGGATGATTTCACCGATTAAACAAAAATTCCATTTACCGTCCGTTTTGCAGTTTTTCCTTTAAAATTCTATAACTTGCGCAATTTTGAAGCTATTGATCCAAACTTTTAGGAAAATATTCTCAAAGCTCCGTGTCTTCGGAAGATATCGATTCTTCTTACCCCTTCCACTGTGTATACGTGTAACCATTTAAGGATTTAAGGATTTAATGGGAACTGGAAAGTTACGAAGCTGCTTCAACTTGAAAGAAAAGTGTTCTTCACGAAACTTAATACCGATAAGTTTAGTAGGAAGTGTGTTTATTTCGTGTTTAAACGCGGTTGTTAAAACAGGTAGGCCAAACGACGTAACTATACTCGAAACGAATGCGAACCAAAGAGCAATGCAAACTATATTTTAAATCACGATAGGGCCTCGATAAACGAAACCTTGATACTTGCACGCAAACCGCGATAATTGCGTAACAAACATGGACCGTGAAAAATGAGGATCAATTGCATAAGCGAAGTTCATTGGATCGGTTACTCCGATAATCGCACGAATTTCGATACATGCATTTCTCAGCGACGTTTCTCTGCATCTAGGTTTCTTTGGTCGACTTCGTTGGCGATTTTTTATTTAGAGATAGAAATTTATCCGAACAGAATTTTATACGTGACTCGCGAGTAAAAGTTCATATAAACAAAAGGGTATTCTTTATCTGGTTAAAAGTGTGATCAAACCTTGATCGACAAGCTCAAAACGGTACAAGAAACGAAGTTTGAAACTGTTTAAAAGCTCTAAACAGTGAAAAACAAAATTTTAATTTCTGTCAACGCAACTTAGGTCTATTTGGACCCAAACTCGTGGAAAAAGAACCTCGACGATCTCCTTATTTCGCAATGAGTAATTTAAATCGAGGACTGTTTATTCCAGAACTGACAAGACGATCGATTGAATGGTAAAATAAAAGAAGGTAGCTTGGGTCTATTTTGACCCTCGCAAAAGTCTCGTCGATCTTCTCGATTCGTGATGAGTAATTTAAACCGAGGAGAATTTATTTCAAATCTAACAAGACGATCGATAGAATGACAAAATAGAGGAGAAGGGAGTTTGGGTCTATTTTGACCCCCGCAAGAGTCTCGTCGATTTTCCCGATTCGTGATGAGTAACTTGAGCCAAGAACTGTTTATTTGAGAATTGACAAGACGATCGATAGAATGACAAAATAGAGGAGAAGGTAAATTGGGTCTATTTTGACCCTCGTGAAAGATTCGTCGATCTTCTCGATTCTTGATGAGTAATTTAAACCGAGGAGAATTTATTTCAAATCTAACAAGACGATCGATAGAACGACAAAATAGAGAAGATAACTTGGGTCTGTTTTGACCCCCACAAGAGTCTCGTCGATTTTCCCGATTCGTAATGAGTAACTTAAATCAAGAACTGTTTATTTCAGAATTGACAAAACGATCGATAGAATGACAAAATAGAGGAGAAGGTAAATTGGGTCTATTTTGACCCTCGTGAAAGACCCACCGATCATCTCGATTAATTATTTTCCAGTGTTCTACCGACACGAGGTATTCTAAACAGATCCATACATCTTCGTTTGATCGAAAGAAAATTCCTCGTGTCTCGAAGAACATTGTATTCACGATTAGCGAAGCAGCTCGTTAACGCGTGGGCCGACGAGCGTTCTCGGCGAATCAATTAACAGGAGAACGCCGAATTGGCAACGCGCCTGGCAATTATCGCGTCCCGACGCGCATTGTGCGTGTCTCGACCGCGAGCCGTCGCGACGGAACGAAATTTTGCTCCGCGAACGGCGAAGTTTGCGGCCGGTGGACGTTGGAATCGTGTTAATTTATCGGCTACAAGCAAGAGGATAGATGGGTTTCTGCGGTTGATACACCACGAATCGCGCCTGGACAACTTCGAGGAACCTTGAAAATGTGGTACTCCCTCGATAATTGAACAGGAATCGCCCGATTTTGTTCCCAACCCGAACAAAGGGCAGCCACGAGCGAGAAAGTTGTAGGATAATCGCGGGAAGGAATTTCATCGAATAAAAATGAAAATTTGTATACTTTTTATTACAGTTTCCCGAGAATTTTACCAATGGATGGACGAGATCTTTTTTCGATGAAAATTAATTCAAACACGACCTCGTTCGATCCAGTTTTAATTGTATCGTGTATTCTAGAGTCAATTCTGGGTTTACTCGTAAATAAGTGAGATACGAATACGGATGAGTCGGTTTTACATAGTCGTAGCCTTTACGGAGATTCACACGTCTCGTCCAATGTAACTCGAATACTGATCTTTCTCTTTGCGATGTCTGAAAATTTTGTCGAGATTCGAACACTGTATTGTACAATGAAAAAGAATAACACTTGCATCGAGATTCTCGTAAAGATACAATGAAAAATGTGGACTCGTCCCTCGCAAGTAATGCGAGACTCTTACACTGTTGCTCTGTCTCGCTTACTCCCTTGTTCACACTCCTATACGGACGAGACGCGCAAGATTTTACTTGTAAATTTAGTTGTAACTTTAGTTGCACACTTGTAAATTTAGTTACCCGGTTTAGGAATATATACCGTTGTAAAGGCAGAAACTCAATAATTTTCGAGATATTAACGATTAAAGTTTCATTATTACGTACAAATATAATTTTTATTTCCCATTTATTATTCAATACTATGGTATAATGGTAATGTAAAAGAATGCTACCCGGTAGATTCGATTTCTGTTAAATAATTCTTTTTCTCCCTCGATATAGATAAATTTGAATAATAAGAGTTACACATAAAAACGCTAACTAACTTTCAAATAAAATGTCTTTACATTTACTAAAATGTATAACATATATAACAAAAAAAATATAAAAATTAGCAGGTGAAGTTCTCCATCCACGAAAGCATTAAAAACTATTTATTTCGCGAATGGAGGGAAAAAAATAAAAAGCTCACAATTATTGTTCCGTATAACAATGTCATAAAAACACGGGAAACATAAATATGGAAATCATCTTGCACAGCGAATAAATGCCATTTTACATGGACATTGCTGTTTTGTATTTCCAACGGAAAACAAACTTGGTGTGTATTTTCAAACATTTCTCCATTTGTGGATAGTCCTGCTGCAAACCGTGCGCACTTCAACGTGGACAGAAAAATCGATGCATATAATTGTTCATGCACAAGATTTTATGTTATAAATAAGGTACTTTATTTAAAAGATAATTAACGTTATCATGTGTGAATTTCACTATTCAAATTTATCTATATTAATAAAGAAAAAAAATGATACGTTTACCAGGTAGGATTCTCTTGCTGAACGATAAGTGGAAAATTAAAATTATATTTCTACGTAATAATGAAACTTTAATCGTCAATATCAATATTATTGAATTTCTGCCTTATAATGATACATATCCATAAACCGTTATCTAAATCTACAAGTGAGCAAAGTTTCAACAAAATCGGTAACCCAAAAGCCTTGTCCTCTCCTGGTAAAAGTTAAAAATAAATAAATTTCTCGACAAAAATCACTATTCCTTCTTCGTGATCGAAGAGAAAAGGACTCGATTCGCGATCGGTTTACGAATCGGAAACCATTTTGCAATTCCCGTGGATCTCAGCGGCGTAGGACCCAACAATTCGTCCATACAAGGTGGCGCCACCTACGAGAGAATTTTCGTCGCGAAATCTCCGTTTCGTGGCGTAGTGGCGCGAATTGTTTCCGGTTGCGACGCTCGAAATTGTCACCGGGATTCGGGCCGGAGATGCGCGAGTGGAGTTTAAACGCAGTTAACGGTGGGATTATACTGCGATAGCGAGTAAATGAAAAAGTTAACGCGTTAATTGGAACCCGCCTGACAAACTCGGAACAGTGCCACATCCTCCTGGGCGACACAGAGGGGAACTGGGGAATAGCTCTTCGCCCTGATCGAATTAAACAAACGTTCCTGTTTGCGCAGAATCGCTAGGCAACTTTTGTTTTTCTCGAACGCTGTCGCGTGGCTCCACTGCACCGTCAACTATTTTAACGAGACTGCGAGCTCGCCTTATAAATCTCCCTTATTCTGGCGAGAACTTCTCGTTAGTTCGAACAAATTGTGGCCACTGAGAGCACCACGAATCGCCATCCTCTCCCGCGGTGTTCGTCACGAATCTAGCCAAGGAAGTTACGATCGAGTTTGCTTTATTCGGACGTCCTTTGTGTTCCGTGCTTTCTTCGATGCTTCTTTGGACTCTATGTACGAAGCACGAAGTAAGGTTGGACTAGTTGCCCAATTTGTCCGTATTCGAATATTGGAACGGTTCAGCGACTCAATTATTCGGCGAATATAATTCGAATGTTGGGAAATGGGAATCTTTTCTCTACTCAGATTACACGAATTTTCAACTATTCGAATACTTGAAACTTTGAATACACGACTGTACGAATACTGTTTAAATACTTAACTAAACGAGTTACGTTCGAATACTCGACTACTCTAGTACTGTTCGAATATTTGAGTATTCGTATATTTTGTACACTGAAGAAGTATCTTAATATTCCTAATATTCAAATACTTAACTACACGAGTAATGTTCCAATACTCGACTACTCTAATACTGTTCGAATATTTGAGTATTCGTATATTTTGTACACTGAAGAAGTATTTGAATATTCACAATATTCAAATACTTAACTATACGAGTTACGTTCGAATACTCGACTAT
Source organism: Ptiloglossa arizonensis (assembly GCF_051014685.1). NCBI lineage: Eukaryota > Metazoa > Arthropoda > Insecta > Hymenoptera > Colletidae > Ptiloglossa > Ptiloglossa arizonensis. Next base: position 6,944,559 of record NC_135048.1, on the reverse strand, counting down.
TCTAGTACTGCTCGAATATTTGAGTATTCGTATATTTTGTACACTGAAGAAGTATCTTAATATTCCTAATATTCAAATACTTAACTATACGAGTTACGTTCGAATACTCGACTACTCTAGTACTGCTCGAATATTTGAGTATTCGTATATTTTGTACACTGAAGAAGTATTTGAATATTGTGAATATTCAAATACTTAACTACACGAGTAATGTTCGACTATTCGATTACTTTAGTACTGTTCGAATATTTGAGTATTCGTGTATTTTGTACACTGAACAAATATTCTAATATTCATAATATTCAATTATTTAACTACACGAGTAATATTCGAATACTCGACTACTCTAATACTGTTCGAGTACTTGAGTATTCGAATATTTTGTGCACTAAACAAGTCACTGAATATTCATAATATTCAAATACTTAACCACACGAGTAATATTCGAATACTCGACTACTCTAATAGTCGAGTATTTGACTGTTCGAATACTTGAGTATTCGAATATTTTCTACACTAAACAAGTATCTGAATATTCGTATTGTTTGACCAGTAGGTTGTGCGCATCGAATATTCTGTTCCCGTTTGTTAATTCGAAGCTTTTCTTGTACCGATATTTTCAGAAAGTTTTCATCGAACGTACTTTTCCCAAAACATTTTTACTCAAAAATGCATCGTTCACAAGATCCTGAGTACCTTTCGTACCTGGACACACTGCGATACGGCGTTACGAGTTCCCCGTACGAACATAATTAAGAATATCCTTTCCTCGTCGTTGTTATTGTTATTAATAACCGAAGCACGTGAATGCCATTAATCCTTGCGCGGGGCTCGTGCAACCTGCGCGGTGTAACCTTGACTTCCCGGTGGCCATAAATAATCGGCCAGCGTATCGCTTGATAAACCAATTGGGCCGCGATAACCCCGCCGGTGTCAGGTTCACGCGGCTCGTTCGACGCGATCTCAGCTTTCTGTGGCGTTAACGAGCGAGACGATCCGGACAAATTTTCGCGTGTTCCGGTGCACACCGTAGGGGTGGCGGAGAAAACGTGGCAATACGTCGCGCGGCACCCTGACACGGCCCGCTGAACTGACAGCGACCAATTAATAATAACGAGAGGACGTTTCGGGATTACGAGGAAATTATCGCTTTTAACCGTGCCGTGCCTAGCCGTGCACGGCCGAACATATCATCGACCAGGCCATTAATCCATACCCTTTCCTCGCTCCATCGCAATTTCGTACGGTGGCCGCGCGCGCGCCAGCGCGCCATCGGACACGGACATGCACCCCCGCTGATTTAATTAGACAAATCGCGCTCTGTCTTCTGGAACGGGGAACTTCCAGCGGTCTATCGGATTTTAAAGACTGCTTCGGACGAATTTAACGAATCGCGATTACCGTGACCGGTGCTGTGCGTGCACCGACAGTTTCGGGTGTTCAACTGATTTCGCCAACTGAAATTTAGGTTATGTTAATATCGTATACCTTGATTTTCTATCATAAATGTATACTGATCGTTGCGAATTGTATCTTATTCGGTTTTATATAAATGAAATATGTTGCATACACCTTTAGTGGAATAATTATTATTTATTTTTATTATCATTTTAATTGGAGAAACGATTCCGAATTTGAAATGTCGATTTATAGGGAATTGAAGAAACGGTGAGAAAGAAAATAATATTCGCTAAAATATGACAAACGAAAATACTTGGTAAATTTAATCGGAAAATAATTTTGTTAGAATTATGAGCGAGTTTCGATTTTTGTGTTAGTACTATTTGCTACTGTTACTGTTAAATTCGTCAAAATATCTAGAAAACAATATCATAAGCTTAAATCGTTCGTGTTTTATTTTCCACGTTGCAATTAATTTCGAATAATTCTCAAAGTCAAAGAAGACGTCAAAATTAAATATCGTGTCAATCGCATTTCATATTTATACAACATTCTGTAAAATTCTACTCTTAGGAAAGGATTAGTTTGTATTGGATATATGATAATCGTTAAATGTCTGTAGAAATAAAAGAAAAATATAGTGGAAGCGAGTCGATGGATTTAATTCAGTGTATATGAAATTGTGAAAAATTTTATTTATCGATTTTCGTCTTGTTCGATCTCCCGAAACGCGTTCCAAATAATTGACACGCAATTAAGAGGGTTCACTCGATGTTTCGATTCGATCTTTAACCCAAAATCGGGCATTCGCAGTTCGCGGAGCTGTGGTGAAAAAATATTTCCAATGCAAAACGTCGCGGCAGTCCGCCCCTTTATCTGTAGAGGCAGTTCGCCGAACGTTATCGCGATAGTTTCATTATCGTGTCACTTGATTAGGAGGTCGCGTTTCCGGCGATCACCGCTCGTACGATTGTAAAACTAAACGATCTCGGTGTATACGGTGCGCAATGTCGGAATTCTGTTTGTACAATGAACACAGGGCGAAACAAAAGAAGAGAGAACGAGATGCGGTGTGTAAGCGAGTGAGCGAGTGAGTCAATCGGTGAATGGTGAAATGGGTAGCTGAATGACTGCGTGAGTGGGTTATTGAATGAGCAGGTCAGTCAGTGAGTGAATGGTGAATGAATGTGCGAGTGAGTGAGTAAGTAAACGATTGAGTGAGCGAGTGAGTAAATGAATGAATAAACGAGTGAGTGAGTGAGTGAATGAATGGTTAGGGAAATGAGTGGGTGAGTGGGTGATTAAATGAGCAGGTCCATCAGTGAATGAATTGTGAGTGAGTGAGTGAGTAAGTGACTCAGTGAGGGAATAAGTGAGGAACTGAGTGAGTGAGTGAGTAAATAAGTGAATGAATGGTTAGGGAAATGAGTGGGTGAATGGGTGATTGAATGAGCAGGTCAATCAATGAGTGAATGGTGAATGAGTATGTGAGTGTGTGAGTGTGTGAGTGAGTGAGTGCGTAAGTGACTGAGTGAGGGAATAAGTGAGTGAGTAACTGAGTGAGTGAATAAGTGATTGAATGAATGAGTAACTGATTGAGTGAGTAAGTGAGTAAATGACTGAGTGAGGGAATAAGTGAGTGAGTAACTGATTGAGTGAGTAAGTGAGTAAATGACTGAGTGAGGGAATAAGTGAGTAAGTAACTGAGTGAGTGAGTGAATAACTGAGTGAGTGAGTAAGTGACTGAGTGAGTGAGTAACTGTTTGAGTAAGTGAGTAAATGACTGAGTGAGGGAATAAGTGGGTGAATAACTGAGTGAGTGAGTAAGTGACTGAGTGAGTGAGTAACTGTTTGAGTAAGTGAGTAAATGAGTGAGTGAGTAACTGATAGAATGAGGGAATGAGTGAATGAATGAGTGAATGAATAAGTGAAAGAGAGAGAGAGAGAGAGAGAAAGAGAGAGAAAGAGTCAGGGAATATCGAACGATGAATCTCGATCGATCGCCGGCGCAGGTTACGCTCTCGTCGTTTAACCAGATTATTCACGCTCCGCCAATGAAAAGGGGCCAATGAAATTGCGATAAAGCCGAAATTGTGAGCTCGCGAATCGGAAGAGAGGGACAGACAGAGGGCGGAGGGTGGAGAAGGGCACCCGAGTGAGAGAGAGAGAGAGAGAGAGAGATAGAGGGAGGAAGGGGTGATCAAGCCGGCAGCAAATATCGCCGGACGACTTTCATTTTCAGCGCACTAATTATTCACCTAGCCCCGGCGCTCATTCGTTTGTTTCTGCCGCGTTCGCAAATAAAAGCGTGAGCCGAAATGGATGCGCTGCGCCCGCGACGAAATCGCAGACGCACACGGGGCTCGTGGATGCGTCGGGGTCGAGGGTCGGCGACGATCACTGCCCGTGCCAATGGCTCCGGAAACTAATTTTAATGGCAGCACGTAATAATAAAATAGAAAACGAGTACGTTTTTCGATCAGGTCGAGCAACTTCAGCAATCATTTAATAAGTAGTTCGTCGAAACGTACCGATGGACAATCTGTACGATCTTTCGAGTAAAAATTCTTTGAAAAATACAACGGTAACTGCGGTAATGGTAAAACAATGGTAATCGATGCGAGAGCAATGGAAATTTCTTAAATGAAAAATTAGAAATTCAAGTATCGAACTCACAATAATATAGATACATCGTTGGAATACTTTGAGTAAATGGCGCGATGGTTCAATGGATGATTATAAAACGTAACTAATGAATTTGATAACTCCAATGTAAACAATAAGAGACGCTTTCAAGTAAAATGTAAGAACTGTCCTAATAACAGATGTTAAGGAGAAAGTGGTGGAACGTGATTCGAAGACAAGTTCTAATTCTGGAAAAAATTCAAAGAAAATAAAGCCTTTAGCGTACTCTTCGTATCAATTACAAGTATGAAACTCGGTCTCAGACGTGGTAAAAAGTCGAGTGACCATACTATCTTGCAACACCCTTTTTAATTATTACGCTGTTATATATACATCGCGGAATATTTTCTGCCAACGACGTCTGTATAAAGCTCCATGCATTTTTCATGATCCTCTATAGAAACAAAAAATTCTTTAGAAATGCGTCAACAATGGCCTGTGCGCTCACATTCTTGCCTGGTGATAAGAAGTACAATATTTTCCGCCCTAAATCGCAACGTAGTCTTTAATCATATTATCCTGCCTTCGGCGCAGAAGAAACATCTATGATGGATGATTTGCCCCGCTTCTGGCTCTTCCTTCGTGATTCTCAATAATCGATAAAGCTTATAATGATTTCTCGACTGACAGATTGCGAAACAATGGGACGATGTTCTGTAATAAAGGTGAAGAACCGATTTCGTATATTTCTCTATTGCTTTTCCCTCTATTGATAATTTGGATCGAGTAGTGCCACGGACTACGTTGGAGGAGATTGAAAAATATACCACGATCGTTTAAATAAATCCAATACGATTACGAAGTCGAGTGAAATCGATTTGATAAAAGTTAAAGCTACAATATTTCCAACAGAAACGATTTTTACGACTTTATCGTCTGTGAATGTATACTTAGGAGAGATTATTCTTTTCCCTTCCTACTCGAACTGTTCTCGAGTCAATTTCCTTCGAACGTTATTTTAAAATCCTGCATAATATCCACAGACAGATAACGAGAGACCAACTGGCGTCCGGAAACCTTTTCACGGGTCTCGAAACAATCCGGATAATAATCGATACAACGAACGCGTTCTAAACAGCGACTTTCACGTCTGGGACTTTGTATCGCGAACAAAGGAGTTACGTTTCCCTTTCACTGCCACGCGTCTATTTAATTCATCTCCCAGTAACATTTACCGATGGTTAATTGAAATCGGCAGTTTCGAATGCTCGTGCAACCCAGACAATAGTTACTTCGCAATCTACAATCTTACGTCAACGTAAAAACAAGAAACCCAACGCGACCGTTACGCCATCGGCCATAAGTCGGGGACCACGTGCTTCATTGTTATACATTATTCATACGCTACTGACGAAAAAATCCCGCGCAATGGAGGTAATACACGCATTACAACAAATGATAGAACTTTATGAGTATGGAATTTACACGCGCGGGGAGTGGAATGTTTGTGCGAGTGTTGTCGAGTGTTCGACCGTTCGAAGTTAGGTTTAGAAATAATCCTTACTATACATTGGCTTCACTCATTGTCCAATAATTCTCTGTCGTGTGTACATTTTCTGGTACTTGCGTAACCGAGACGTTGCGATAATATTAACGATAATAAAGAATAGTAAGAAGAGAATATTTTGATGTTAAAATTTGCACGCGTGTCGTTACAAAAAAAAAAAAAGAAATAGAAACAATAATAATTGTACCTTACTTTGTACTCTTAACTGTGGTTAAATCGTTTTTGAAGACTTTTTAGTCGTTAGGTCGATAGCAAGTCTTTGATTACAGAGAATTATTATCGATTTTTAAATTTTCAAAAAAAAGTCTATTATTACGAATAAATATAATAGTAACTTGGATAAATTCTATCGGACCTGTATATATTCGATGCTGTGTCTCTTCGGTTTCCAACTTGTCACAATTACGTGGTTTTGTTTACACGAAGTGTTTCGAATTAAATGTAGTCGAGTGTTTTCTCGTTACAAAATATATATCTTTTCGACGTTGGAATTATTAGTTTCTACCGATTCAATGGTGCAAATAATTTTCTTGCATTGGGCTAAAAACTACGTTTTCCCACTGTCATTAGGTGAACAGTATAACATTCGGTAGAGTGTTATAAATCTTCCTCTTTTCCATATTACCCCGAGAATGTTGAAAATGAGCTTACGGATAACTAATGATCACGATCACCCATGGTGATAAAAACACAAGTCACGCCAGATGCACGTGATATGGAATTTTTCAAAAAAAACCCTAATCACAGTTCCAAGAAATATAATTACTCGTGAGGTGCTCTGGCGTATCCAGCCTATTGCATAACTTGGTTTATAACAATACAAGATGTTATCGCAATAGGTGGTACAAGTCGAAAGGGTGTGGCTCTGCGTAAAAAAATAAGTCGAAAATATAGAATGACATTTTTTCGTCCAAAGCTTCGTTTTTGAATAAATCGATGTTAAATATTCATCGAGTACGCATGCACTTGCATATGACCTCACTCGTGCCTACGTCTATTCAAATCGCTGTTTCGATTTCTTACTCTGAATAGTAAGGAATAAACATTGAAATAAAATTACATCCCGAATTGAACATAATAACAATAATAACAGACATAATAACAAGCATGTAAACAGTATATTGGTACATTGGTAGATTGGTACAATGGTACTGTTCACATGCTCGGACAAAACCTAACCTATAACAACACTCCATTGCACACGTACACCACGAATCTTCAACGTCGAGTAATACGAAAATGGAGCCCCGTACAAAAAAATTACACTCTAAATTTTCAACTTATTTTTTCACCTAGAGTCACCCCTGTTCGGCTTGCACCACCAGTTACCAAACACCCTGTAATATTCTCCGAGATAATTCTCGTACACCGTTCCAATTAGTCGCTCCCTCGATGTCAGCAAGGATCACTTTTAACCACCGAGTAAACAGTGGGCGCGTAAGATTGCAAAATTGGTGTTATTCGAGGGATCTCGGGTAGGCGTTTCCGCGTAGCTTTGAAACGGAGGGATTTCGTTACGATTTCCGGGCCCCGTTCAGGATGGAATCGATCGTCGAGATCGAAAGGGATCTCGTTGCGCGGAGAACAATGCAAGAATTAACGACGAGGAGGCTGGTTCGGCACTGGCCGCGGTAAATCGCCGTTTTTTTCTGGCCAGGCGTGTTTTTCAAGTGGTCCCGCCACGTTCGCCGCACACGACCGCATTCATTTATGTTGCGGTTTCGCCGACCGCCGGTTCGCCGAAGCGCAGATGCCTTCCGAACGCTTCGACGCGATGGAACGGGAGTCGGGGGTGGTATCGGGGCTCGAGGCAGGACGATAAAGTGTCTCTGTCTGGCCGCAGACGCGGCTGACTACGCCTGTCACCGTGTATCGTAAGAGTATCTTGTTCTCCGCGCAATTACACGATGGATGGAATATTTACATGCAACGTAATTGACGTTCCGCCGTGGACTTCAGCCGTTTGATCACGCGATCTGATGTATTCTTTGCGGTGAATTATGCTTCTTCTGTTACGTGACGGTGAAGTTTATCGCGGTGCTGTATTAATTTTGCGGTGCCGCAACTCCCCGGCACCATAATCTTTCGGCTAGCTGGACTTAACGGGATATTAACACTCGATCCACGATAAGCTGAATCTAATCTATCCCCCCTAGGTCTGGAAAGTCCTCGAATTATAGTACCAGAGGTGTGTCGTGTCCTAGTTTTATACATCTATAGAATCTTTTACAGAACCTGAGTCCATGGTGTCCTAGCTTTCTTGCGATCTATAGTTTAACCGAGTCCGGTATTTTACTGTCTCCTTGGTCCAGAGGATCTTATCACGGAGCTACCCTGAGTTTCTAGTATCCTAGTTTTATATAATCCTAAATCGTAGGTTCATGGTACTCTAAATCCGGTAATCGTAATTTTACAAAATTATAGATCCTTGGTAACCTCCATCCACTGTCTCCTATTATTACAGAAGCTGGATCTAATCTATCCCAGGTCTAGAAAGTTCCAGAACTATAGTACCAGAGATGTATCGTGTCCTAGTTTTACAAAACCCTAAGTCTATAGTGTCCTAGCTTTCTTCCATTCTAGTTTAACTGAGTCCGGTATTTTATGGTCTCCTTGGTTCAGAGTCTCCTAATTCTACAGAACATTGGATGTACAACAATCTTATCACGGATCTACCCTGAGTTTCTAGTATCCTAGTTTTATATAATCCTAAATCGTAGGTTCATGATACCCTAAATCCGGTAATCCTAATTTTACAAAATTGTAGATCCTTGGTAACCTCCATCCACTGTCTCCTAGTATTACAGAAGTTGGGTCTAATCTATTCTAGGTCTAGAAAGTTCCAGAACTATAGTGCCAGAGATGTATCGTGTCCTAGTTTTACAAAACCCTAAGTCTATAGTGTCCTAGCTTTCTTCCATTCTAGTTTTACAGAGTCCGGTATTTTATGGTCTCCTTGGTCCAGAGTCTCCTAATTCTACAGAACATTGGATGTACAACAATCTTATCACGGATCTACCCTGAGTTTCTAGTATCCTAGTTTTATAGAATTCTAAATCGTAGGCGCACGGTACCCTAAATCCTGTAATCCTAATTTTACAAAATTATAAATCCCTAGTAACCTACATCCACTGTTTCCTATTATTACAGAACCTGCGGTACCTCTAACTTACGGAGACCTAGTTCTATTATGCCCTGGTCCATTATATCTACGGAGTTTCCTAACTAAGCACCATTCTAGTATGGAGTACTTTATCCAAGAACTGTAACAGTTTTCATTTAGCCATTAACGGACCGTAATTCGATTAATTATCTATTCGAGCATCCGTAAGATGATCTCCAATTTTCTTACGATTCGCGATCGACGGTCTCGCTGGAGGTTGTCCTTTACCGTGAACCACGTTTCACGTACCACACTCAGGAACAATGTCAGGATCAATAGAGCTTGGAACTTACCTGAAACAAAAAAAGAAACAACCCTTCGTTAAAAGTTCCGCCAAAGTGTACCTGATCATTGGCATCGTAAATAATGTCCAAGGTACGCGATTGCTTTTGTCGAAAATACATTCGTCATCATCAAGACAAGCGTTTATATCCTCCGCTCCCAAAACTACCAGCGTTCGGTTCGAACAGAAAAACAAGCGGCCCGTTCCATTTGCATTCGGCTCGCAACGGAGCCACACGGGCTTAATTAACCGGCGCGCGGAGCGAGGCGATGAAGACATGCTCGTACATCCGTTATCTTTTCGAGAGCCTCCTCCCACGACCGGGCTACAACTCGTCTATTGTTCCTACGGGGCTAAACGGGCCATTATCATTATTCATAAACGACGTGGGTTTGTTCGGTTACCAGCCTGGGGAGGCAACGAGCATGTACGTGCATTCGTAAACGCAAAACGCGCCACGGAAGCGTCCTGATTCCGGCCACAATCCGAGAGATTCGCCTCTTTATACCGTTATTTGTTGGCGGTACAAACTGCAAGATAAAAAAAGCCCACTTGCCAACCCCAGTGCCGGCAAATTATCGAGATCGAACGAAGAGTAGCCCTCCGAGTGGTCCGAACCCTGTCAGATGCGGGTCCTGATGCTTCTGAAGGCTTTCGTCCCTTAGGGCTCGAGTATCTCCGATCTGGATCGGACGTTTCGTTGGACAAACCTATTTTGCAATGATAGTTCGCTGATAGTGCGTCCGGCACTTTGATTTTGGTAATTTCGGTTTACGACCGAGGAGTCAACGAGCTTAGAGGCTATTGGTAATCCTGTTCTATTGGTTATTCATGAACAAGGGGTAACAAGTTGATCGAGTTCTTGGTCACTGAGATATCACGGACCGATCCAATGAACAGTAGGGACTTTGCAACGAAGAGTTAATTACAGCTATGTCTATTGGATCACGTGCCTTAAGATACTTGGTACATTACCGACGAAGGTTAGCGTCCTCGTTCCTATTCGTGATAATTCCAATGGAAACGAGACGAACGGACAACTGGTGGACCAATCGAAGAAAACACGTCGAATGGAATAGAAAGCAACGGATATCGACGTAGTAACACGAGTACAGATATCGGTGATATCCCAAGTCTACGAAAAAGACTGGTGTCTCTCCCTCGAATTCCAAGTTCGTGTCTCCTTCGAAACGTCAACTGGAATTCAACCAGTTGATTTCGATTCCCCGAACTTTTCAGTCGCAACGGACCTATCGACACAACACTGCAACACCGTTGTTCGACTGCCAGATTCGATTACTCGTTATTGCAAAATCTTCGGGTCCCGGTCCTCGCCGGCGCAATTAAAATTCATTTATCGACCAGCCATTACATCCGCCCGATCCTTTATTTTTATTCGCGTCTGAAGGGGCTCGTTACACCGTCCTAACCAGTGGCAATTAATCACGAACGTTTTAACGATCCGCGAACACGGAACGACGTCGACGGACACCGGGAAATCCCCGTTAATAATCGTCACCGAATTTTCTCTCCGTCCCGTCCCTCCGCCCCAATTCCCCTTTCCATTCAGCTGGAGTTTCGAGCGATCGGTGAGCAGAGACGGACAGCAGAGACACGCGCGGATAATTGTCTGTCGAACTGCGTTTCACAGGTAACCGAATCGCTGTCTTTCATATCGTAAACACATTTAACGGACAGATTGCTCTGGAAACGCGACACCGAGGCTGGAACGTGTTTGTCGTTGTCGCGCGGGGGATTACGCGATCCAAGCTTGAACGGATAATGCGACTCGTGCTCGAACGATAGTGACAACTTTGGTCGAAGGTTTTTGTTTCAGGTTGCATTTCGTTGCACTTCCATGTCGACAGGATCATCTAAGCGCACAGTTGGCGCACCAGGCTTAGGTGGAAGTGATCCGTCTAGGTAATTTAATTGTTTAGTGTTTTCGGAGGTCTTGTCCAGACGATGAATGATCGGGATTCGGATTTTCACCTTTTTATTTCATGCTGCGTTTAGATTCCCGTGTCGACAGGATTCTCTGAGCGTCAGTTGGTGCATTAGACTTAGGTGGAAATGATCTATGCAGGTAATTTAATTGTTTAGTGTTTTCGGAGGTCTTGTCCAGACGATGAATGATCGGGATTCGGATTTTCACCTTTTTATTTCATGCTGCGTTTAGATTCCCGTGTCGACAGGATTCTCTGAACGACAATTGGTGCATCAGACTTAGGTGGAAATGATCTATATAGGTAATTTAATTGTTTAGTGTTTTCGGAGATCTTGTCCAGACGATGAATGATCGGGATTCGGATTTTGACCTTTTTATTTCATGCTGCGTTTAGATTCCCGTGTCGACAGGATTCTCTGAGCGACAGTTGGTGCATTAGGCTTAGGTGGAAATGATCTATGAAGGTAATTTAATTGTTTAGCGTTTCAGAGGTCTTGCTCGACCGATGGAAGATTGGGATTCAGTTCTTGGCGTAGTTGTATCACCTTTTTACTTTATATTGTATTTAGATTCCCGTGTCGACACGATCACCTAAGTGACAGCTGGTGAGCTAGGCTTAGAGAGAACCTATAATTTAATTGTTCAAAGCTTCAGAGATTTCGCCCGGCTGACGAAAGATTTGGATTCTGTTCTTGGCGTAGTTGATTCACCTTTTTACTTTGTATTGTATTTAGGTGTCCATGTCGACAAAATTACCTAAGCGATACTGTACTAGAGCTTGAGACAAAGTGGCTAATTTAATCGTTTAGAGCTCCATACGTCTTGTTCAGCTGACAAAACATTAAGATTTCGATGTTGGCTCAGTCACACCACCTTTTTACTTTACGTTACATTTGGATTTCCATGTAGACGGAATCGTCTAAATAATACTTAGTGCCCTCGGCTAGATGAAATACTGGGATTCAGATTTTGGTCTAGTTGCAATACCTTTTTACTCGAATTGTATAGGATTCTTCTTTAGCAGAAAAAATTCACACAAATGTCTAGGTTAGATGTAGGCTAAATACGAGTTACTCTCGATGAAATTTTAATCGATACTAGTTCGCTTTTTTCGTTTATGTTCGTCTTCGTATACATTTAATGTAGACTTCGTCTGACTAGGCTCGAGGTTGGACACGAATTAAGCCTTCTTTGAAACTGATTTAAATCTTGATCGGTCTTACGATAGATTTCAAACTGTTCGAGTTAAGATTTAATTCGGATTAAACCTCGATTTTGTTGAATTGAATTCGTTTTGCTTACGTTTAGAGTCAGTATCGATTGAATACACCTAAAATCTTTCTACCCTCAGATTATTTCTTGACGTAATTTATCGGGTTGTTCGGAAAGTCATTTCGTTTCTTTCCCGGTGAAAATCAAACACAATTTTTCTAGAGCGTATAAACATTTTATTACATTATATATTTTCCATTTTGATTCTCCAATTTAAATGATATATTCTCCAAATGACTTTCCGAGCCCAATAAAATTGATATAGACGATTTTTAAATCGTACTCAAGAAATATTTAAAACTCGATCCTAGTATCGAAACGAATAAACAATTTTGAAATTCACTTTTAGTACCTTGGCCAAAAACGAATATTTTCTACCAATAGTTCAATGTTCTAGGCATAACTTGTAGGTACTTGCACATATAGCCTCTTGTTAGGTAGGGTTTAGCTAACAAGTATCTGGTTATGCAGTATCTAACTACCTAGTGTCCATCTATCTAGTATCTGGCTACATACTGTCCGGTGATATAGTATCTAGCAACCTACTATCTGAATATCTAGTATCTAATAGGTTGCTCGATAAGTTTTGTCGTTCGATAAGAAATGTCACTATTAGGTTCGTCGTTTTATTTTTCTAGTATGAAAGATGGTACTATTGTTTGATAAACATGCGTGAAGTTTCGTGTAAATGTGTCGACTCGTTTGTATAGTTACAGTTGTTCGAAGTTGAGGTGTCGTAGTATTTTATTAGAATGGAAAGAAACGACAAAACTTATTGAACAACCTAGTGTATACATACTGACCAGCTATATAGTATCTAGCTACCTACTGTTCAGATATCTAGTATTTGGCCATATATTGCCCAGATATCTAGTGTCTAGCTACCTACTGTTCAAATATCCAGTATTTGGCCATATATTGTCCAGATATCTAGTATCTAACTACCTACTGTCTAGATATTTAGTGTCTAGTAATCTACTGCAAAATATTTAGTATCTAGCAACCTACTGTCCCGCTATCAGTATCTAGCTACCTTCCGTCCAGATATTTAGTATCTAGCTATTTACCGTCCAGATACTAGTGTCTAGCTATCTACTGTCCAGATATTTAGTATCTAGCAACCTACTGTCCCGCTATCAGTATCTGGCTACACACTGTCCAGATATCTAGTATCTAGCTACCTACTGTTCAGATATCTAGTATTTGGCCATATATTGTCCGGATATCTAGTATCTAGCTACCTACTGTCTAGATATTTAGTGTCTAGTAATCTACTGACCTAAGAAATGTCACTATTAGGTTCGTCGTTTTATTTTTCTAGTATGAAAGATGGTACTATTGTTTGATAAACATGCGTGAAGTTTCGTGTAAATGTGTCGACTCGTTCGTATAGTTACAGTTGTTCGAAGTTGAGGTGTCGTTGTATTTTTTTACAATGGAACAACGTAGCGTGTCTCAGGTACCGATCTGCGTTGAAAGTCGCTTAAGAATTGCGGAGGTAGCATCGAGAGCGGGTACAAACTCGCGAAACGTTGGTGAAAAGTCGTAGCAGGTTGCGGAGAATGGGAAACTCGTTCGCGCGAAGGCACGGCGACATTAATTATCTAATTATATCTCAGGAAACAGCGGAGAGAACGCGTCCTCCGTTTCGCGAACGTTGTTGCGCGGGTGTTAAGGCCGCCTGTTGTTTTGACGGGCCATATATTTTTCGAGTCTTTCGGGAGCGGGGCCAAGTGTTTAGAACCTCTAAGTATAGCCTTCCTCCTCCGCGTTTGTATATATTCTGAAGTCTCGGCGAGAATGAAGTATGCCAGAACAGAGTGTCGCGTTTAGAGTGATAAGTTAACTGCAGCGGCTGACGTCCACAAGAAATACACGAGATTGTTTCTCGCAGCAGCGAGACGTCTGATCCTCGATAATTTCGTTTTTCGTTCACAGTGCCACCGGAAAGTATTTCCACGTTGCTCGGAAACTCGTTTCGTTCTTTTTTCCGGTGAAAATGAAACACCATTCTTCTAGAGTGTACAAACATTTCATCGAATTATGTATTCTCCATTTTGGAAAACGAAACGACTTCTCGAACGTCCCAATAAAGTAGGTATAGACGATTCGTAAATCGTCGAAATGTCACTATTATGTTCGTCGTTTTATTCTTCGAAAGATGGTACTACTGTTCGATGAACATTTGCGAAATTTCGTGTAGATCTGTCGACTCGTTCGTATAGTTACAGTTGTTCAAAGTAGAAGTGTCGTAGTACTTTTTTAGAATGGAACAAACTAGTATGTCTCAGACCAACGACTTTCCTTTATAACTTCTTTACAGCTTACAAAAAATATTCAGTTTTTAGTGCTCTATAGTTTAACTGTGAACAAGTCTCGGAAAAAATTGTATGAAAAATCTAACGAAATGTTGAATTTTCGAGTCTTGATTTTATCCTCTCGAGAATATTTCTTGTCGACAAAGAAATTATGCCATACGAGGCCCAGTATGTTTTATATTCGAGGAAATTCTTCTCAGTTGTGAAACTGATTTTAACGAAAGTTTGTGCACGCGTAGAGCGTAATAGTGCACGTACAGAGAAATCTTTTCGCCCACAGGAAATTTCTTTAAGAAGGTGAAATCGAGTCTCGAAGGTTTTAATGTTTTTTTTTCTTTTCTTTTCTTCTTTTAATGCAATTCTTCTCGCCACTTTTACGCAACAAAATTATAGAGCACTAAGAGCTGAACATTTTTCATACATGTTTTGCTCTGTTTCACACTGTTACGAAGTTGCGTTTAAAAAAATCGAAGAGAAAGTGGCGCTGTAAAGGTTGATTTACATCGATTTTAGACGATTGGAGAGCTTCCAACGACTTTCATTTCCTTTATAACTTCTTTACAGCTTACAAAAGATATTCAGTTTTTAGTGCTCTGTCGTTTAACTGTGAACAAGTCTCGGAAAAAATTCTATTAAAAATGTAAAGAAATGTGGAATTTTCGAGTCTTGATCTTATCCTCTCGAGAGTATTTCTTATCGACAAAGAAATTATGTCATACGAGGCCCAGTATGTTTTATATTCGCTTTCATTAAAATCAGACTTATAGGTTAGGGAAATTTCCTCGTAATATAGTAAACAAATACTTTTTTCGTCCACTGTATATGTCGGCCAGGATCATTCCTTCTTGAGATCGAATCCGAAGTATTTGTATTTCTAAGGTTTTCAAAACTTTAGAAAGTTTCTGATTTCGAGTAACAGTAATTGGAGTCTTTGTCCATTTTTCTATGACAGTCGTTGTCCTCTTACTGGTGATTTTTCACTTCTCGTAATTCGATCGCTCGATCTTCGATATTCATCGGCCCTCGTGTCAAGTTTAAGAGGCGTCACGGAACTCTCGTCTCGTATCGTTTCCCTCATAACTTCAGTGGTTCTCAAAACATTTTCAATCCATGCTATTTGGCGAACAGTATAATACCCTGCCACGCGCGAATATTTTAAGCTTATTCGATTACAAAGTTCGTAGTGCTCGGCTAGATGAAGGGTTTGACTGCGGCAGCTCCGCAGTTGGCTGCCTCGCTTTTGAATTACGGCCGTGTTTGTTTCCTTTTGCATTATATACGCCCGAAAATAGAGGAAATCGGTTACTTCTAAATGTCGGTGTACGATAAAATAGAATTTCGACAATGTTTGCGATGCAAAAGCGATCGTTTGGGTAAACGACGTTAGTGGATATTTAAATTTCTTTTCTCGATAGGTCGCTGAATAAGTTTTGTCGTTCGATAAGAAATAGTATTATTAAGTTCGTCGTTCTCATTTTTCCAAAGATGGACCGTTCGATGAACATGTGTAAAGTTTCAAACAGATCTGTCGACTCGTTCGTATATTTACGATTGTTCAAAATTGAAGTATCGTAGTAATTTTTTTTACAATGAAAAATCGACAAAACTTATCGAACGATCTAGTACATCAGAATCACTCGAGAGCTACACGATTGTCTTCGAAAGTTTTTATTTCCTCAAGTATGTGTACACCAGCGTCGCGTTCCGTTTGTTTTTCCATGCCAAGTGAAATATACTGCATTTTTCTGTCGGTGTGGGAGGAAACGCGCGAACACTTCGAGACGCTAAATCCCTCCATGTTTCATTTCGAAAGTACAGTATACAGCAGATGTTCAATAAAAGATTTAATACGGCCTGTTGCGCGTCTGTACCTGTTCCGATTCGATTTCAAACATCGTTTTCAATATCGATGAAAAATAAAAATGCAACGAACACTCTTACCTTGCGGTGTTTTCACACATTTTAATTAATATTACCCGACCTTTCGATCGATACAACACGTATTGTGCGTACAGTAAGTTAGAAAATATCAATGATATTGTAATTTTAATCCGATTCGAATACTCGTGTCACTTTGTCTAGTAGATAGCCCTCGATTATAGAATATTTTTATTTTCCTTCTTTTTTACTATTTATACTGTTCGTTAAATTGGAAATGTTCGTTTTGTTGTAAACAGTGATAAAAGTTGACAAACTGGAATCAATGTTTCTAAATATTGTCAAGAACATTTTGAAACCATTTCAGATTCATCGGACAGAAACTATGTTAACGAAACTGCACTTTTATTGCGATACGTTTTTTGAATATTAAAAATGTAGGCAAACTAAGTACGTAAACACATTTTGAAAAGTGGAAGGGACTCAGGGTTTAGTATACAAAGGGAGTGCTCCTCACGTGACAGGAGGTCGTCCAACGCGAAATCTGAAATACTTGGAAGAAAGAGAGCGGTGTAGTGAAATTCCGAGCATTTAAGTAGGCTAGCGGAACGACAGCCCAGATAAGATGGCGTATTTATCGACAGGACTTAATTAAATCGACGAAAGCTCGAGAAACACCTCGGCGCCGAGCAGACTCGCGTGTTATATTCTCGCGTAGATCCTCTGTAATTGCGATGCTTAAGGGCTATCCTGGCCAAGACGAGTCCATGAAGCTATCAGGCGCTGGTAATTCGCCGATTAATTCAAATTGTCAGTCGTCCAGGACTGCGTTCTACTGTTCACGGTAATTAGACGGCCTGATTGCGCCCTTACCTATCGTCTATCGACTTTTCGAGTGTTTTCGACCACCATACCGTTCTGCAGCGTCTTGCTCGAGAACAATGCTCACCGCACGGAGTTTCAATCGACGATTCGCAATTGTGAAATGAGACGTCCATGGATGAGTCCAGTTTTAAAAGATTGCTCCCGCTTCGCTTCAGAATTGCCTCGAAGAACAATTATTCGTTGCACTCTTTTGGCACTGATCGTCGTTCCCAGATTCTAACGTTCAATACACGTGTATATATATATAGTCTTTCAACAGTTTTGTTTCAACGTAACTCAATTCTTATATCTTTCACTCTACCTTCACGAGAGTATCGTCTATGGAACGGTGAGACGTTTACGATGAAAACGAGCCCAAACACGACCCCTTTCGAACTATTTTTCATTGTACACTGTTTAAGATACTTCTGAGAAGTTTCAGGTATTGTTGGGAGAAGGAAAGACCAATCTTGGAAGGAATTGCGAATCGTATTGGTTCAAACGTGTTGGTCAGCTTCTGTAAGACTTATAGCTGATGATGAATGGTCAGTGTTCGTATTTTACTTATTCATCGTGCCGCATTTCCTTCGAGATTGATCTTTCTTTCTCCGTAGAATACATGCAATTGAAAAGTACACCGAACGAAGTCGTGTTTGGGCTCATTTTCATCGGGAAAGTCTTGCCAATTCATTGATGACACTTTCACGGTGTATGTAACAAGTTTCGTGAGGTGGACGATTCGATTAATTTTATTCAACGCGAATCTTTGTCACTGGAATACGGGAGTTACCGTACCCAGAAATACAAACTTAGTCAAGTTCGTGGAGTTCCTTTCATCGTCGAAAGTCCCACTTGCGTGTAGCGTGGCAGCGAAAAATATACATATTTTCCTCTGGCTGGCGCGTAATGACAGATGGAGAACCGAGTTACCAGAGAGACGCCGCGTCTCGGAATTTCCGGTTTGATTTACGTCGCCGGGAGGGAAGTTCGGGATAAAACGGTGATAGAAACGCGCGACTGTCAAAAACTGCATAGAAATAGGGACATTTTCGTATTTCTATTCCGTCGCAGCCGCGAACTTTACGAGTCTATTCGACTCTCGATGCGGATACGCTTCCCTATCTAAACGTCGGGTGGATATCGTGGCTAAAAGTGACACAGATAAATGCGCGGGGTTGAAGGGAGCAGAAATCTCGCTGTTTCTTCCGGTGTCTCGTGTTCGCAAAACTGGAAAACCACGGTGTAGGAGAAGTTTGGGGACGGTGAGGGGGTGGCGGTGGCTGATGGAAATAGGACTACAACGTTACGGTACAGTGCTTTTACGAGGCGTGAAAAAAGAACGAAACTTGGCTACAACAGAGTCTCGATAATGCTTAAACTTGAGTGGCTCAGTGTACTCCCAACTAATACGTAATTAATACAATTAATTTGAGCGCTGATTATTGTATTATGCGTACAGTGTGGCTCCTCTTGTATATTGTTCTATACATTGATTTAAATTTAGTTCGACGAGAATGTAACTACTTAAATAATTTTTTTATATTTAATCTCACCGGTGACGATGGTGGTGGAAATATAGTAGAACTACAACGTTACGGTACAGTGCTTTTACGAGGCGTGAAAAAAGGATGAATCTTGGGTACAACAGAGTCTCGATAATGCTTAAATTTGCGTGGCTCAGTGTACTCTCGATTAATACGAAATTAATACAATTAATTTGAGCGCTGATTATTGTATTATGCGTACAGTGTGGCTCCTCTTGTATATTGTTCTATATATTGATTTAAATGTAGTTGCGACGAGTAAATAACAACTTGAATAACTTTGTTATATTTAATCCCAGAATATTTTTTCTAAACAGAAAAATTCAGTCAACGTTTAAATTTAGTTGCCACGAATAAACGACTTGAATAACTTTGTTATATTTAATCTCACGGAAGATTTCTTCGAAACCGAAAAATTCAGTTAACGTTTAAATTTAGTTGCGACGAATAAATACCGACTTGAATAACTTTGTTACATTAAATCCCACGGAAGAAGAATTTTTCGAAACAGTTCATCTTGTTCATTAATAACGAAAATTAAATAGCTATTTTCATCCAGGATTGCCATTGTTAATCGTAATTTTGAAATTCTCGTATAAATTCTTGAAATCGCGTGTAAAATTATTCGATGTTTATTTTCGGTATGAGAGTTTTGGTATTCCGTGATGTAGAAAGCAGCATCTCCTTTTTTTGAAAAAGGACATCGACCTTGCTAAATCCAGTGGTACACGGGAAGATTTTAATCGGGGAAGAGAGAAGATTCCTAGAGATCACCGGTGTCGCGGTATCAGTAATTCGATCGCGGTCGATGGATCCGTGTCTAACGTGGACGTGATCCCCGGGTCGCGTAAGAAGGTGCAAGGGAGTGGCGTAATCGCGTTTGTTTGTAATTCTAAGCCCCGAAGCCCCGGCACAATACCGCGCGCGGTTGCTTCGATCGTGGAACTTGCTTCGTGTCTTCACGGTCCGCCCGCAAAACCGACAAACGTAGCTTCTTCGCACCCTTTACGCAGACTGTCGTTCAAATATTTTACTCGTCAATCGAAAGCTGCACAAATATACAAATGTCCGTGAATGTTTCGATATCGCGCGTCGAACTGAATAAAAAAAATATATAAATACTAGTCGTCGATCCAACAAACCGAGATCAAATTCTGATCTGAATTAACGAAATGCTGGTCCAATCGGATCGGTATCGATAGAATTTGTTAATTTCAATTCCGTTATTACTAGGTCCCTGAAAGGATGAAATTCTTCGGAAAGTAATTATTTCAATTACTTTGAACAATCACGTGCTATTGTTTACGCAAAGTCATTTGAAATGAACGAGAGCGAGGCACAGTGTACGAGGAATTTATGCTCGAGAATGTGTACGATAGATGCAATGGAATTCTTTCCAATACTCCAAGAGTATTTGTAGAATTGTTGCGTTAAAGGTAAAGCTTTGAAAGATTGTAGTTAAATTACATATATTTGTGAGATTTTCTGGCTTGGATTTGTACTTGCTCCTCGTGCGTTTGACGAGTTCCTTTGTCGTTTGGATTTAAATTGCCACGACAGTCGAACTGGGGAAACCCTACGCGGTAGAAGCACCCCAATGTTTCGTTTTATCTTACACTAAGCCGCCTTATGCGGTTTACAGGATAAAACGAAATGTATCCAGGAAACTCGACGAGACAACCGTTTCCCTGTAAATGCAAACAAGAATTTTCGATTTCGTTATGGGTCGTATTAAACGTAACGCAAACACTGCAATTAGAATCCTCGAACGATATTTTAACTTAAAAAAAAAAGAAAAGAAAGAAAAAAAAAAACAAAATATTCAATTCTGAAAAGCGTAAACGAAACGGAGATCTAAATGCGATTATATTGCATTATTCAAACAAACGTAATCGTACCGGTAATTTTTATCGCTTCGAAAACAACGTGCATCGTTTAATCCATTATTTATCGATAAATATTTACACGGCTCGATGACCTCTTGCTCGAGAATATTGTTCAGTCATGGATTCTCTGTTCCTTCGAAATCGCTTGAAAGTTTGACATTTTTTAGATTGGATATTTCGTAATTGTTTCTTCCTACGCGTGCGTATGGAACAAAAGGAGTTTCCCCCTAATGTAATACATTAAATTGAATTAAATTTTCGGCGCAAAGGAATTCACCGTTCTTTCGACTTCGAATGAAATTTAATTAAATATCCTGTTCATTAACGATCAGAACTTCGAGGGGGCGAAGTGTAGGACATTTCCGAAACTCGTGAATTTCTTTTTTATATTTTCAAATAATTCACGAACAATTCCATCGTCAACGATTCATTCCATTCCCTGTCGAGAACGCAATAAAGTACCGTCCAACTCTCGACAAAATTAATTACTACCCGTTAATCGTTCCTTCTTCAATTATTCCCAAACAAACACATTTTCCACCAGCGTGTCGAGCATTCCTGAAACGCTCGCAGTCTCTCCACAAACTTCCAAGAAATTCAGCAAGAATTCGTAATTCCGTCTGGAAAGAAACAATTAATCCCGCTTTACGCTGCAATACGCACAGCACAAAAGCCCCGAGATTAAACGAAACTGCTCGTTACGCAGCCTCGTTTGCCACCTATCCGCCAGTTAGTGTGTGCCATCTACGAAACATGAATTTTTTATAGAGTTGCTATCGACCCTTATTGAGAACATACTGGTGAATATCGTCGAAAATATCGTTGCATCATCTATTAGTTACGAGTAATTTTTCAGTTGCACGACTTTCAGTCCTCCATCGTCAAAAATGAAAATAAAAGTGTCGAGTATTTCTCCAGGTAACGAAAGTCGAGCGCCATCTTTAAACGTGCGATTTCTTTATTCCTGCACGATCGATCGACAAAGGAAATCTTAACATCAAATATCAAACACTCGTATTTCAATGTTCAAATTCCTAGAAATATTAAATACTTTAATATACAGGACGAAGCACTTACAAGTATACGAATATTCCTAACCTTAAATTTGTTCCTTGTCTACGAAAACTCCAAAGCAGTATAATCCCGATCGAGGCTGAAATTTCTTATACATTCACTCAACGGAATGGAAATTTGAATCTCGACAATCCAAAAAATTCAATTCCTTCCTGTCTCGTCCTAACCCTAAATTCGTCCCGTACCCTACAAAATTCTAAAACACAGATTCTCACAGGAACTAAATTAAATTCTCACGTCAACCTAACCTAAAATTCGCCATTCGTTTCGAAAAATTGTAAAACACGATAATAAATATAAATATCGTATAAAATGTTCCGTGAACATAAATTGTTCACAGAATTCGGTGTAATAGAATATCGAACTCTGACGATATTAGAAATGAAATTAACCTCCCTAACCTCGAAACGATCGCGTACCTCGACAGTGTAATCTCCGTAGCGATTTCAGTTGCTAAAAAATTCACCCGCCAGTGCAATAAATTAAAATCTCGCCCTTATCCGAATCGTGCCACGTCTGGTTCGACATTATTGCTCGAACACGCGATTGCAGTTGGCGCCCTTGGCCAGACTACAGCGGCGGTAGTGCGAACCTAACCCATCGAAAAATAATTGATCGCGCGTTAATTGCGACGGCGGCCTGTCGAGCCGCGTAACACCGAGCCACGAATTATATGTAAATAACAAATGGCCCGGAGTTTCGTTGGTCGAATGATAAACGCTCGCCGCGCGACAAGCATTTCCCAATTAATGGATTTTCGGCTTTGTTCAGCTGCTAAGCGGACCTCGACGTGTGCATTTGCTCGCGGATAAGTTACAGACGCTGCTAACGACAAACATTACCAAATTAAATTTATAAGTGGAATTTTCCCTGGTAGGGTTAACACAGGGTGTCCAGATGTCTAAATACTATCCATCGCCTGGTTACCGATAACCCATTCATAGATCGCGTCTTAACTTAACGAACAATTTTCCTTTCCGTGAAAAAACTTGTATTTCCGGTTGGAATACAACGACATTAAACCATGCAGTACTTGAGAAGTCAAGGAATGGTGGATGAGCTCGATACCGGCTTTCCTATTTTTCCGTTGATGCGACGACGTGATCGATACAATCTGTTCAGTTGTTCGTAACCATATTTCGCTGCACGACTGTAATATATTTATCTAAAAATAAACGTCCTATTTACATTTTTTCTCTTGTGCTAAACAATTCCATAATCCCACATTTCCCGTTCGATGAAGTATCTTCGAGCACAAAATACGGGAAACGAGACTGAAATTTTGCGAGAAAAAACGTAAGAATTCCAGTCACTTTCGTATCTCTAATTCGTTGGAGCATTTTGCCAGAAACTGGTGCCAATGGCCGAAGTAAAATTCCCAAAAGCCGGTGTTCGCGTCGAGTCGGGAAACCTGAGACCACCTAAGTCCCCAGAAAGGGAACAGGAATCCCTGTGATCCAAAAGCGTGCATCCAAATTCTCGGCGGAGCTCGAGTAACCCAAAAGATCCTCCGATCAGCACGAGGAGCGGCCAAATAGTCGAACGAAAGTCACTCGAGTCTTCGTCATTCCGAGCAGCGTCGCTCAAAGACCGTGCATTACCAAAGATAACCAGGTTCGAGGAGAGCACTCAATCGGTGCCAGTCTCTCTCTTCGTCGAAGCTTTTAACCGGCCGCCCTTAAAATCAGACTCCTTGCAGGCTGCTCCTAATTCCACTCGAGTTGGGCTGCCGTCCGAATCCACGGCGAGCAATCCCGAGTTAATCTTTTTATCGTCGTCATTAACGCGGAAGGTTGGCCAGAAGAAAACGGCCTGGAGCTAGGAGGAACGAAAAGAAAGGAAGTGGGAGAAAGAGAGAGAGAGAAAGAGAGACAGAGAGAGAAAGAGAGAGAAGGACAGCTTACGCGGAACAGGAGCTCTGTTACCGAGATTAGGAGGAATTTTAAAGTGGCGAATGGCCAGAGCTAGACGCCAGACCTGACCTGAAGGAGCTCGTAACGCGTCGCTGGTGGTGGCGAGGGCGGGGGTAAGAGAGATGCCAGCAGACGAAGGGACCGAGGCTCCTCGACTACCAACTGAACGCTTAGACGCCACTCGAGGTATGTTGAGGCTCCGAGCGTAGTACAGACAGGTACATACACCGACTGTTGAGAGACGGCCGAGAGAAAGTGTGCGGAAGGGAAGAGGGCAGAGACAGAGTGCAGAGGGTGCAGAAGATTAGCGGTAATTCGTCGAGGGACCGGCCAACTCCGAGCAAAGACCAAAGGATCTCGTTTCGGGGAAAAGAGAAAGGGAGCTCGTTCGATCCTACAACTACCAAGCCTTCGGGAGGTGTTTCGAGTACCATGGTCGCTGGAATTCCAGTCGATGGAAACCGTCGATGACTCGAGAGTTTCGAGTTTAGCTACCAGGCTGACTGCTGGAGCCTGGTCTCCTCGAAACAACAAGAACTTGTTACGTGGACTGGGTGGCTGCTTGTTACGGACTTTGGTCACCGAGGTGAAGGCTTGGATCCTCCCTAGACAGACCGATCGATTAGTTTCGATATTTTTGAAAAACGAACGCGGATATCGTCGTTCTCTCGAACGTCGAAGCGTCGTTGTACAGATTTGGTAACTGTTGCGAACGTTAATGCGACGAAAGAGAAGGAAACTGAGAACTTTATCGTATTATCGGGATTAAATGGAAAAACTTATCGATAATTACGAGGTTATTACAGAGCGTAGAGAATCGTATTGTCTTGAAAATGATAAGTAGTTGGTCCATGGGCTTGGTGTCTGCTTCCTACAGGGTACGAGCACGCTGTTAAAGTTTAGGATCGTTTTGCCGTTGTTAGGGGTCAATAAAGGTCAATATCTTGGTACGGGTGAAATTTTTTGAAGGTGTAGATTGACATGTAATTTCCTCGGGCGTGAAGTTGGTATGTACACTGTAGGTGTCTGTTACGTTCATTGCGATAAACGCTGGGAACCTCATCGTACTGTCAGGATTACTCAACCGTATAACACACGAAAAGGTCTCTTGGCAATCATGAGATTATTGCAGAGTCCAGATTGTCACCCTATCGGTTGAAAGCAACGAGTTGTATCGACGCCTGTTTATTACAGAGTACAGACCGAATGTTAAAGGTTAGGTATCTTTCGATACAATCAGGATTATTTAACAACGTGTCACGTGAAAAGACATCTTACTACTCGCGTGGTAGTTAGAGAGTCCAGATTGGCACGTCCTGTCGATTTTAAATCCATTGCTGGTGGATGTTCGAAACAAATTTTTAGCTTCCACAATGGTGGTTACAAAGTAGAGGTATTATTGACATTATAGCGCAGAAACACGCACCTACAATGTAAAAGCTCGCATAGAACTCATTGGACGATAACTTATGCGAAGTTTACGTGCATGTTTCGACCTGTGTGATAAATGTGACAGACCCGTACACAATGCACGTCGGAATCACGAGTCTGTACTTATACCTCATATTTCTAAACCCATGATTCGTTCGAAGTTATCCGTAGGTCAACGCATTGAACGGAACGAAAAGATTTTATTTCTGTCGATAACGGTAACGACACGGACGCGAAAAAAAAACGTATCGTCACGGTAACGGACATTATCGACGAACTTAAACGAAACGATCTCCGAAAGAAAAAGTATCCCGTCGGTTCGATACAAAATCGTTTCTCCTGTATTTGATAAGTCGGCCGAGATAAACGAAACACTCTGTATTGAACGCGTCGATTACGATCTCCCATTTTCGCAGAACTTCCCTCCCGCGAGGTTTTTTTTTCATCGCGCGAATCACGCAACCCCGCGCAGCCGCAGCTTTCGTCGCGAGAATTCTGCCTGATCTTTTATGTAAATGTCCCCCGCGACGCGTGCTGTTACGACTCATTAAACAGCTGGAATGGAAGTAGCAGGGGCATTTACTTATCAAGCGACTTCGCCTTCCTCGTTTACGCAGCCGAGAGCCAACGAAACGATACTGGACGAAACGAAATAACCGCTTATCGAACACTGTTACCCCCGTTTAACAGCACGAACGTTTGCTTATCAATTGATTCCGTGCCCGACAAATCTGCAGTGACTCTCGCTCGTTCGCGACAATTAACGAGTCATAATCAACCGGTGGGATTCCAAGTACCGTTTCAAGGGCGCTTCCCTACCGCGTGAATTTCGAGATTTTATCTGCGGCACCGACCGCGAGGCGCGAGAAAGTCGTGTCCTTCGTAGTCCGGGCACGTGTCCGGTGTAATTTACAACGTGACCCTTTAAAAAACAACTTTTACCGAATACGCCCGTGGCAGCGCTGTACCGTGCTTCGACGCGATAAAAACTTCGGTTATAAAACGGAAGACATTTTACGTGCGTCGGTTTCCTTGTTTCTTTTTTTTTTTTTCTTTCTTTTTCGAACTTCTTTACGTTCCGTTTTATTCCTCGTCGCGTGACGGTTTGCAAGGGAATATTGGAGACAGGTGATTGATTCCTCGAGACACGAAGAACAATTAAGTAACGGTTCGGACACGAGACTTTTATACCCGCGGCGTATTACGGGATGGCGAACCTACGTCAAACCTACAATTGACGACCGCCAGTTTGGAAAGTTTCTTTAGATGTTATTTTCGAGTCGAGTTCGGTTCGTGAAAATAGAAAAGACGAATAACAGATTGTTACTCGTAGGTACTGCGAATTTCTAGGCGAAAAGTGCTTAGACGAAGGATTATTTCAACAGCTAGCATCGAACATACTAAAATGTATACGCTGAAATCTGTTCTGAATTCGGTTCGAATCGAACTGTTCCAAGTTTAGATACGTCTTGAAACGAATTGCAAAGTGCTACTCGGGGAAGTTACATTGAATCTGCCTTAATATTCAATATCGATCTTCGTTTTAATAACACGAACTTCCAGGTTTAAATAAGAAAGTTGACGTTTGAAAACTGGTCCAATAGAAACATCTAGTTACTGTTACAGATTTAAATTAGATCCAGATCCTGTTGCCAACACCGACGGATCATTTTAGGATTCGACTCCGGGGCCACTGATAAAAAGGAATTCTTCTTCAGCTTTTTCCCAAGCTCTTAGCTCGAACTTACGTAGTATCTTTCGACAATTGGTATTTAGATACTCTGATCAGCATTGAGAAGATATTTGAGGCCTGTGGGCTGGTTGAACATAAACTCTCGAATACGTTTATAGATTCGAATTGAACCTCGATTTTGATTTCAGCAAAAACAAACGATTCAAAGATCGTTTCAACGATTCAAAGAAGAAAGCTTCTGTTGTAAATTCAGATTATAATATACAGTTTATTGTTAGTAGTTTGGCACGTAGGCTGGCCTGCCTTAGATCATTATTGCATTCGCTCCAACAACATTTGATCCATTTCAAGCAAAAATCATTTTTTATATCAAGAGTTGGATTATCCAGGTCCAATCTGTGGTCATAGTATGTAGGACTTGTTGGTAGCCAATGACCGATTACCCACTCTGTTGGTACTCAAGAAATATTTAAAACTCGATCCTAGTATCGAAACGAATAAACAATTTTGAGATTCACTTTTAGTACCTTGGCCAAAAACGAATATTTTCTACCAATAGTTCAATGTTCTAGGCATAACTTGTAGGTACTTGCACATATAGCCTCTTGTTAGGTAGGGTTTAGCTAACAAGTATCTGGTTATGCAGTATCTAACTACCTAGTGTCCATCTATCTAGTATCTGGCTTCATACTGTCCGGTGATATAGTATCTAGCAACCTACTATCTGAATATCTAGTATCTAATAGGTTGCTCGATAAGTTTTGTCGTTCGATAAGAAATGGAGCTATTAGGTTTGTCGTTTTACTTTTCTAGTATGAAAGATGGTACTATTGTTTGATAAACATACATGAAGTTTCGTGTAAATCTGTCGACTCGTTTGTACAGTTACAGTTGTTCAAAGTTAAAGTATCTTAGTAGTTTATTAGAATGGAAAAAAACGACAAAACTTATTGAACAACCTAGTGCATACATACTGACCAGCTATATAGTATCTAGCTACCTACTGTTCAGATATCTAGTATTTGGCCATACATTGCCCGGATATCTAGTATCTAGCTACCTACTGTTCAAATATCTAGTATTTGGCCATATATTGTCCAGATATCTAGTATCTAACTACCTACTGTCTAGATATTTAGTGTCTAGTAATCTACTGCAAAATATTTAGTATCTAGCAACCTACTGTCCCGCTATCAGTATCTAGCTACCTTCTGTCCAGATATTTAGTATCTAGCTATCTACTGTCCAGATATTTAGTATCTAGCAACCTACTGTCCCGCTATCAGTATCTGGCTACACATTGTCCAGATATCTAGTATCTAGCTACCTACTGTTCAGATATCTAGTATTTGGCCATATATTGTCCGGATATCTAGTATCTAGCTACCTACTGTCTAGATATTTAGTGTCTAGTAATCTACTGTCCAGATATTTAGTATCTAGCTATCTACTGTCCAGAGATGTAGTATCTAGCAACCTACTGTCTCGCTATCAGTATCTAGCTACATACTGTCCAGCTATATAGTATCTAGCTACATACCGTCCAGCTATATAGTATTTAGCCACATATTGCCCAAATATCTATTATCTAGCTACCTGCTGTCCAGATATCTAGTATCTAACTACTATCCAGATATCTCGAGCATCGGTACGAGAAGACACGATATCCAAAGACCACTCGATATCAATTTCTAAACGCACATCCAAATTAGATCTGTATTCCGATATTAACACGAGCAAAGAATCCCGGGATTCACCCTCTGATTCTCATCCGAGAAGAGAACCTTTCAACCTGTACGTAGACCCAGGAGCGAGCCACGGTAAATTATCGATCGGGACAGGGACGATCGTCCGACAAGCGGGCAGAACACTTCGATGGCTCGGTCTCGGAGAAGGAGGAGCTCGTGACGCGTCGGTGGACCAGGATCCCGCGTCTCATCGCGATCTTGCGATCGTGAGGTTGCATTAACAGTACCTTACGTTCACCGAGCTCCGAGGCTGTACCCCATCGAGTGTTGACCCGGCTTCGCACGCGTTCGTGTGCACCGTAGCCTTTGTGTCCGTCTCCACTTTCGAACGCACCCGCCTGCGTCTTCTTGCGGATTCACGTGTTCGCGAAACAACCGCAGAGAGCCGGGCATAAATATATAGCCGGCGTTATTGTGCACCTCGAGTCCTCGCGTCGACGTTTCCCCGCTCGTAACGCGTCGAGACACTGCCACGCGAGCGGTACCCGCCTCCAGAACTATGGCCTGGGAGGGAAACGACTGGGGGGACTGGGGTGTGTTTTTTCGGGGCGGATCTCGCGCCACGAAGATGAATGAAAAGAGGGTTCAGAGCTACCTGTGATACACTTGGATTTGGCAAGGTTGCCTTGCTTTTTCGAGTTTCCTATTCGCGAACGAGGAACAGTTTATAGGGGAGCTGCGACACCAAGGTCGAAAGGGCTGAACAAAGACATGGGAATATTAAATATACTTACCCTCCCGAGGGAGAGACCTAGCGGGGTTTGATATTGATCCTGACGAGATTTTTTATATCTATCGATGTTCTCCCATTTTTTTTTTTTTTGCGAGTTTTCAAACAGGGGTTATGGTACGGAACAGGGACGAAGAAAGGGTAATTCTTTTACGATAGTATAGGTTGAACGTCTGGGATAAACTATTTTCGTTCCAGCTTTTATTTTCGAGAAAGATAACTTTGAAGATTCTTAAGTACGGGCACGGCTGGAGGGAGCACTCCCAGGGGTTCTCATTCGTACTAACATCGATCGTATTGCCTTTGAGGGAGTATTTGATATATTTTAATACACTTAGCTGCTTATCTTCTAATAATTGAGAAGAGTCTATTCAATTCGTGTACCTTCATTGTTCTCCATCGGTGTTCTGCTGTCGTGTAAAACGTCATGTCCGTCAAATTTTATACAATAAATAAAGAGAACACGGTCGAAAATTTCGAATAAAAAATATCATCAGTACGTAAAAATATACGCATTAATATGCATAGTATACAGTGATTGTAGCACTAAACCAGCTTTGTCGAGCGCATGCCTCCATCGTATATACTAGTAAATTTTCTCGAAAAGGAAGACTCGCGAGAAAGATAGTTTCGCGGCATTTTTAAACGAGAAATCTCTTCCTGTTCGAACGAACCGTTCAATTTTCATCTTTCTCGACTTTTCAAATGAAAATTTCGTATCGACGACAAAATAAATCGTTAAATGTGCACAGTTCCGTTCGAATGTTCCCAAAATCGCACAGAGGACTCTACGGTGAAACGATCCGAAAATTTGCAAGACAGAATCGAACGATGACCACGAATCTCCCTCTGCAAGAGAAAATCAATCGAGACGCGACGGCATGTAGGTACGAAGACGAATGGCGTATGGCAGAGGGATGTGCAGCGAAACGTGCACCGTGGATGCAAGAAGAGGAACGGAGGAATAGCAGGCAGTCTGGCAAGGGTCGAAGGTCATTCACGTGTTGCCGTTCTTTGCCTCTTCGACTGGCCACGGCACCTCGCTGCAAAACACACCTGCCCGACACTGCGGTCGAACACTTTAACCACGCTCGAGACCTTGTTCTCTTATACGAGCCGTTGGCCGCGTCGTTGCACCGTCAAGATGCAATATTGGCTTTGCGTTTTAGAGACACGAACTTTCGCGTTTAGCTTTCGGTCTCCTTTTATTACTCCTTTTGAAAAACGTTCCTTCCATTCTCACGTCACGGTACGGGGGATATTTCGCTGGACGGATCGCAAGAAAATTGAAAGTTTTTACTTGAACGTATTCGAAACGCTGAAACGGAGAGATCACGTGGAACTTTAAACAAGAGCGCAAACTTTGAAGTTTAAACGAATTTTTCACAGAGAACGCACGGTAGGAGGAAAATTTTGTTCGGTGGATTTATCGTAATCGTATTGTACACGTATTGTTACTATTATTGAATTTTACATATTTTTTCAATTATACAGTCCGTACCTGTCTTCGTTATTGTGTTCTCTCATTTCTTCCATACTAATGTTATCGTTTCTTAAAAATAATCCCTCCGTTTCTTTTAAATGTTTACAAGTGTAAATATTATATTCTGTGGATGGCTCGAAACACAATCGAAACGTTAATAACGTACATAACTCGTTCAAAACTGATCACTAGCCGTTATTTATTTTTTACATTGACGAGTATACTTTTCCGTAGACGTATTACACATTTACATAATTTGTAAAATGTGAATGCTGTAACGCAGAAAAATAGAAACAGTGTCTTTTGTAAGATCCGTTTCTTTTGTAATCCGACAGATTCAATGCACAAAATTGTTCCCATAAACGCGATCGATTTCGTACAGTGTGTCTCGAATAATTTCCATTTGAAGTCTCTCTTCGCTTTCAGTATTTCAACAAAAAAAAAACATATTCTATTCTAATATCCGATAGAAACATCGACGAAAATTACCCACGATTCGAAGTTATCCAAGACGAATTCGAGAATCGACGAAGGTCACGCATAATCGAAATTCCCCACGTGCTAACGAACGTCCTTCACCTTTCCTAAGTTCCAATCAGCATTCCGTGATATCCGTACGATACCATTTCTAAAGAGTGTCCTCGCGAAGGACCGTTATAAAAATGGAGATAATACTACCTTGATCAAAAAGTTCTAGGACTGTCCCCCGTGTGTCGCTGTCAATCACCCGATTGTTTCTTTTTTTTTTTTGTTAGGTTACCATATCTGTCATTAACACTTCCTTCCAATTTCAGCATCATAGCTTGATATTTGTAAAAGTTACGTTGTACTGAGCACATCTCCTTTGTTCGTGTCTTCGATTTTGAAAATGGCATCATTTGAGCATCAACGAGTTTGCATTAAATTTTGTGTAAAAAACGGATTTAACGGTCCGCAGACCTTGGATATGTTGGAGAAGTGTTTCGGCAACGATACTCTTTCGAGATCAAATGTTTTTCGATGGCACGAACGCTTCAGAAGTGGTCGTGAGTCGGTCGAAAAACCACGTCGTTTTCAGTCAAGAAAGAAGGCGATGCTCACGGTTTTCATGGATTACAATGGTGTTGTGCATCAAGAATTCTTGCCAGAAAAACAGACAGTCAACAAAGAATATTATTTGGGCGTTTTGAGACGTTTGCGCGAAGCAATTCGTCAAAAAAGGCCAGATTTGTGGGCAAACAACTCGTGGATTTTGCACCACGATAACGCACCGGCGCACAATGCGATCCTTATCCGCGAGTTTTTGACGAAAAACAACACGAACACTATCCAGCAGCCTTCAAATTCACCAGATCTGGCTCCCTGCGACTTTTTTCTGTTCAACCGAATTAAAAAACCGCTTCGCGGAACGCGTTACAGTACCCGAGAGGAGGTCATGACAAAATCGAAGACGGCTCTGATGGACATACCGAAAATTGAGTACCAGCGGTGTTTCGAGGATTGGATCAAGCGCTGGCGCAAGTGCATTGCAGTCAATGGGGACTACTTTGAAGGGGACCATATCGATTTGGACGAATAAATTTGTATTTTTGATTTTATGAATAAAGTCCTAAAACTTTTTGATCAAGGTAGTATTTCAGACGATAAAGTTACACGGGGCACACGGTGTATTCAAAAGCCGAGGGAAAATTGGCTCCGGTGGTAAACGAAATATTATCATTTGTATCGAAAGAGGGATTCCGTGCGAAACGATACTCGCGAGCGAGCATCTGGTCGTTCTTCGCGGTTCGTTTCCTCTCGTTTTGAAACCGTGGCGCGTTTTTCAAAAGACGTCAGCCACGGTGGAATCGCGGTGGCCCGCGAAGCTCCCCGTATCTTCGAGTGCGAGCGGAATGCACTGCGCAGACTGCCGTTTCATACGCATTATCCGCGCCATTACGACAACTTATTCGACCGCCGCAACGCGCCCCGACGCTGGCTTTCCACGTAGCTCCCTGTCCCCGCCAGAGACAGTGCAGAAACAACGCGTAAGTGGAACATCGCTTGTATTGATTTTCCCGCCGCTAATAGCGCAACGTCCTCAAGAAACCATACAGTCGGTCGATGGGGGTGTTGTGCGGCGGCCGGCATGAAAAAGGCGAGAAATAGGCCGCAAGCCGCTTTACGAGTGGCTTCTTCGACTAATGAAACTGTGGCCAATTACCAGCCACTTCCTAACGATTTCTTGTCAATTTTCTTCGAACTGTTGTCGTTCGTAAACTGTGAAACTTTTTCTGCGTTGTTGTTGTTCGTAAATTGAGAAACTTTTTCTGCGTTGTTGTTGTTCGTAAATTGTGAAAGTTTTTCTGCGTTGTTGTTGTTCGTAAATAGTGAAAGATTCGAAGTTGCTGTTAATTGTGAGTTCAGACACTTTGATGATGGATAGTAAGAGTACGAAGCAAACAGCTACGATGTTTAGCGAATAGTTTGGACGTCGAAAATGGTAATTTAGTTTGCTATTTATCGTTTGTATGGAAAGAACAACGTAGCGGGTCTAAGAGAGCGTATCTGGAAGTAGATAATCGAACGCAGAGGATCTCTCGGGATCTACCTGGAGAAATATTGTACAATATGCAGAGTTTATCCAGAGAACGATTATCGAACGTACAAGGCGTATCACGATGTACCTAGAGAGAGACCATTTATCCGGAGATAGATCATCTTATGTACAGGATCTGCCAGGATGTACTTTGATAAGGACTATCTAATACACATAATGTATCTAGAGAAAGACCCTTCGATATGCAGGATGCATCTAGACAGCGACTAACTACTCCACAGAGTGTAACAGGGTGTATCCAGAGAGAGATTACCAGACGTATTAGGATATACCTTGAGGAAGACCGCCCAATGTACAGGGTCCATTAGGGCACATCGATAGAAAGAGTACTCACCGTGCAGGATGAATAAGTGTGTACGTAAGGAAGATTATCCAACAATAAGAGTACGTCTATAAAAAGATTACTCATCGTACAGGATTAATAAGAGTGTATCTAAGGAAGACTATTCAACATTAAGAGTAGATTTATAGAAAGAGTATTCACCATACAGGATGAATAAGTGTGTACTTAAGGAAGATTATCCAACGTGAAGAGTACATCCATAGAAAGGGTATTCACCATGCAAGATGAATAAGAGTGTATTTAAAGAAGACTATCCAACATTAAGAGTACATTTATAGAAAGAGTATACATCGTACAGGATGAATAAGTGTGTATTTAAGGAAGATTATCCAACAGTAAGAATACATCTATAGAAAGAGTACTCACTATACAGGATGAATAAGAGTGTATTTAAAGAAGACTATCCAACATTAAGAGTACATTTATAGAAAGAGTACACATCGTACAGGATGAATAAGTGTGTACTTAAGGAAGATTATCCAACAGTAAGAATACATCTATAGAAAGAGTACTCACTATACAGGATGAATAAGTGTACCTAAAGAAGACTACCCAACAGTAAGAATACATCTATAGAAAGAGTACTCACCATACAGGATTAATAAGAGTGTTTTTAAGGAACACTACCAACATTAACAGTATATTCAGAGAAATACTGTCCAGTATATCAGGGTGTATCTCGAGAAGGACTGTCCGATACCCAACTTCTTTTAATCCTTGTTTAACTAAATCGAGCAAGAACAGAAAAAAAGAATTTCAGTCGACTAACTGTACCCTTGGAGCCCAATTGTCCTTGTTTAACTCAATCGAGCAAGAATAGAAAAAAGAATTTCAAACGACTAACTGGACCCTTCGAGCCTAAGTATCCTTGTTTAACTCAATCGAGTGTAACCCTACCGGACCACTGATAACCGAAATTCCTTTTGCATACGTTCCCATAATAACGCACGTATGACACTCCTTACATAACGCATGACACTCGGAACAAAGGAACGAACAGATATAAAAACCCGACCCATAGGAGACAGTTCAGTCTCGACCTGTGATTCGATCCGAACGAATCTATGACCAATAGTACGGTAATTGTAATTGTAATGTAAAACAAGTGAAAATAATAAAGAGTTCGTCTCCTGTCGGAGATCAACATTTTTTTTTTGTGTCAAATACCGAATTATTACGCGACACGAGCAAGAACAGGAAAAAAGAATTTCAATCGACCAACTGCACCCTTGGAGCCTAAGTATCCTTGTTTGACTCAATAGAGCAAGAACAGGAAAAAAGAATTTCAATCGACCAACTGCACCCTTGGAGCCTAAGTATCCTTGTTTGACTCAATAGAGCAAGAACAGGAAAAAAGAATTTCAATCGACTAACTGTATCCTTGGAGCCTAATTGTTCTTCTTTAATTTAATCGAGCAAGAACAAGAAAAAAGAATTTCAGTCGACCAACTGCACCCTTGGAGCCTAAGTATCCTTGTTTAACTCAATAGAGCAAGAACAGGAAAAAAGAATTTCATTCGACTAACTGTACCCCTAGAGCCTAATTGTTCTGGTTTAACTAAACCGAGCAAGAACAGGAAAAAAGAATTTCAATCGACTAACTGTACCCCTGGAGCCTAATTGTTCTGGTTTAACTAAACCGAGCAAGAACAGGAAAAAAGAATTTCAATCGACTAACTGTACCCCTGGAGCCTAATTGTCCTAGTTCAACTAAACCGAAGAAGAATGAAAAAAAGAATTTCAGTCGACCAACTGTAACCCATCGAACCTAAACGTCGATCGCTGAATCGACACCTGACGGTGACATCAGCTTCCTCGCGTTCCCAGTTGGTTGTAATCGGTCAATTATAACGACTAGATTCGAAACCATCGTCGCGTGCACCAAACAGGACAAGATGGACGACTCTACGTGGCAGCTTTCACCTGTTCCCCGTCGAACAAGATCTCCGTGTGGTGCGAGGAGATCTCTCACGGCCGTGGTTTCGCGCGCGCAAATCTACGCGATCCGCGTACCGGATCTATCCCGCCGTAGAAAGGCGTCCGCTGTAACCTAAGCGGCTTGCACTTAGTGCCTGTTTATCTCGTTAGAAGCGAGGCTCTAACCTTCCGGAACATCCGACGGCACGATCTGCTCGTAATCTCGTTTGACTGTTCGTGCTCCCCGTGTCTCCGGGAAATCCCATTACCGTGCGCGTCGAGATCATAGGCATTTCGCGAATAGAAAATTTACCGAGCGTATCTCGCGACATTGCGCGCGCACCGTTTCACTCTCGCGTCAATGATCGATCGATCGATCCGCCCTTCCTTCGATTTCTTGGTCGACCCTACCGGTCCATGTTGTTTCACGACTTACTGTCATCAATGGACGTGACAAATCGAAAATAATCGTAATCGTGTTCGCGTAATTCTATCCCACGCAACACCCCACTTGTCACGCTTCGTTTTACAATCTTGAACACTGAAGAAAGATACGCAACGCGAAGAACGATCGTTTTAGTAACCGTCGATAAAGAAAAGAGGAACAGCGAATTCCTAATACGAAAAATGTAAACATTTTTGAAGGCGGGATCGCCAAAGGTAACTATGTATTTATTTTAAAGATACTTTAATTTATTCCGCGGTATACTCGGGCTATCTTACTGCTACACGCGTGATCGCGACACCGATAGACGAACTGTGGCGCTAACTGAGCTCTACTCTCGCGAACTCTGATCTTTGCTCAACTCCTTCGCGGCACGGGACAATGCGTACTTAAAACTCGTAGGAAAAGACAAGGACAGATGCAGGATAGCAAAAGATGGAAAACAAAGTTCTCGACCGGAAAAGAAAGTGGAGAAAATTTTCGGAGAACAGGAAAAGGATAAGGTAAGAAAATCTCGTTGGTCGCCACATGCCTGCGACCAGAGAGAAGAAACCAAGAATCGCTGAAACTAGGAAACAAAACACAGGAAACGTAAAATAGCAAAGTGCCAGAGAAATGAAACTATAGGAGAAAGTGAAGGAACTAAAGTCTATCCTGATAGAATAGGTTGGTAGATAAGTTTTGTTGTTCGATGAGAAATAAAGGTATTAGGTTCGTCGTTTTATTTCTCGAATGATGGTACTACTGTTTGATAAACATGTGTGAACATTTATGTAGATCTGTCGACTCATGCGTATATTTAGAGTTGATCAATGATGAAGTGTCGTGCAATTTTTTTCGAATAGAAAATAAGACAAAACTTATCGAACAATCTAGTATCAACAGTAGAGCTACCGACAGATTTTCGAATATGAAGGAGGATATAGTAACGAGTCAAAAAAATAGAACTCGCGTAGATCTGTCGACTCGTTCGTATATTTGCAGTTGTTTAAAGTTGAAGTGTCATAGTATTTTTCTACAATGGAAAAAACGACCAAACTTATTGGACAACCTAGTATTTCAGATATTCGTGGTAACTCCGGAAACAACGAAGAAAGGACATGCTGGCAACGTCGAGACGCCACACCCTCAACAGGGTTAACATGAAATGTTAAATTACATCGAAGAAAAAATATTTTTATCTATAAAAATAAAAAAGTACATAAATAAGATGCAACTCTGTAGCTCGAACGAAAATTGAAGTACGTATCATCGCAAGATACGTGCTGAAGGAGTAACCCGCGCGGGGCACCAACCATAAAATGTCCAATATCTCGCCTACCGTTGTTCCTACGACAAAAATGTGTATAACAAAAGTGATTGCAAATTAAATTTTCAAACTTCATCCCCCTGTACAATATTTCTTAAGAATCAACGGTAACCAAGATATCGATCCATCCCTTCCAACCATCCCCTTCTGTGTCCAGGTACGCCTGAAAAGGTTGCAATAATTTCTGTCAAGCGATCGCTGAAAATTTCGCGAAAAAATCCAGGCCAATAACCAAACAGTGTTCTAATCTCACGAAAGAACGTACCAATTTCGTTGGAACGTTGAACGTATCCGCGCGAGGAAGCTCTCTCGCCGATCGCGGTCCGGAACGATCCCCTCTCGCACGAATGAATAATCGCGAGCCCGTGGAAGTGGAAAAGAATTAATGCAAATTGATGGTCCCGGAGCGTGTCCAACGCCAGGTGAAAAGATTCGTAGGGAGGACTGCTGAGGGTGTAGGTCCTCGGAGCGGGCCGTTTCTGGCTTTCGATTCCCGTGGCCGCGCGAGGATTTCTATCAAAGTGACACGGCCGCCCGTTAATAACGCATTCACGTCGGGCACGCGAGTGTCAAACTTTCATATTTATTAACAGGGAGAGAAGCAAGCAGGTTGCGGAACTTTCTATCGTGCTCGAAACCCGGGCGTCTCTGTATTCATCAGGCGGGCGGGTTGCATCGCGGCGGATCTCGTTCCGCGCACTTTGCCGCGAGTTCGCTTCCTTCCGGCAACTTGCCTGCGAAATTACACAACGCCGGGACAAAGGTGACGCTCCTCGTCTCGACGTGCCTCCACGGAGAAACGTCGAGAACGCACGGGCTCGGCTCGAGGACGCCCCGTGATTTTCCCGATCGCCAGCCTCGAGTCGAACTCCGCGTCTGGGACACGTCCTCAGGGTTCCGATCCGGCGAACTTCCGCGACACTTTGTCAGGACGTGACGTCCCTTCGGTCGGTACCAAAGCGGTTACCTCGATACTTCGCGAGCTTCGCCAAGTATGCACCGACGGATTCTTAACCCGCCAATTACACGGATTTCGGACTTCGCGAGTTAACTCTTCGCACTCGAGGCTTTTTTTACTACCGGAAACCGACGCCTCGAGAAAATACTTCAAGGCGTAAAATCAATTCGGAATGAAACATTTTTGTATACTTTGCATACATGCGTTTACACTCTACGAGAACGTAATATTTCAATTTCAATCTAATTTGTAATATTTGTTAATATTTAAATCTAATTTGAATTCCAACACCGCGAAGTTTTTCCGGATAGGAAATAGTACATCGAATTAGGTGGTGATCGAGGATCTCCTCTCGAGTTCAAAGGGTTAAATTACGAAAACTATTACCACCATTATTTCCCTTCGATTTAGGCGGGCTATTATCAACGGAACTATACGAATATGCATACTCGAATCTGTTTCCTTCTGTGCTCTGTAATTTTAACATTTTGTACAATGTATGCAATCTATATTTTCGGATACCTGTCAAAATTGACGGATTACGTTCGTGGTTAATTGTGACGAATGAGCTTTCTTTCACGAAATTATTTCTCTGGTGAGAAATGTGAAAGTAGTGGGAAAGTAGATAAGATACAGAAATTGTAATTCAACGAAAATATCTTTCGTCGAACTCGATATAAACTAGCCGAGGTTTCGTCAGAACAAGGAATATGTTATAAATGATTTTCCATCGAACCTGATATTTGACACCTTCGGGGCAATTTGTGGACTTGAAATTAACTGAATCATATTTACGTCGAGGAAGATTTACTATAGATAATCCTTTCGCCACAGTACACCACTTGCGAACAAATTATTTACGCAAAATACAACTTTGGTTGAGATCATTGGAGCGAACAAGAGTTTTCGAAATTAAGAAAAGGACGCAACGACAAAACGGCTCTGTATTATAAATCACTGGATTATAAATCAAACAACTGCGTTCTCACTACTTACCAAAGTAAACCAGAAATAAAAGTATCGTTACTCGGCACAAAACGTACATTTGTGAAAGTTGAAGATAATTACAAACGTTTCCTAGAAACGATTAAATTTTACGATAAAATCAAGTTTAGAGTAGATGTAGTCGATGAAATAATAAGCAAATAGAGTGTAGAGACAGAGTCTTTCCAATGAAATATTTCAGATTTGGCAGTCACAAATCCTTGTATAATTCTATTGTACAAAGAATACATCGGTTCGAAAATATCCAGAAAAGATTTCGTGATCAAATTGGTCGAAGACGAATAGAAGAAAAACGAATCAAGGATTCTTCTTCCATCGATTAACAGTTCGCAAAAACGCAAGTCGTGTCAAATCGGCCATTGTAATCAAAAATAGACGTAAAAATACCTGCATTAAATAACAGGTTCAATCGACTTATATTAACTCTGTTAACGTACTTCTCTGTCGTAGACAGAGTTGTCTTGTCTGCGACAAAGACAAGTTTCTAAATTTTGTTTTTAAATTCAATTAATCACTTTTCTTTACAAGAAAATACGTGGTTTCCTTTAATGTGACGGGTGTTCGTAAAAATAGGAATGCGTACAAGTAAACTTAGCGTTAAAGGGAATTTTTGAAACGCACAGATCGGATTCAGTCCAGGTGCAAAGTAATTGGTAAAATCGGTGACTTCGAAGAAAAAGTTCCTCGTCTTATTTTCGGTGTAGTTGTAAACCGGTCGCACATCTCGCACGATCGGGGGTTAGTTTCGAAGAAACCGTTAGACGTTACCTGGCTTTCAGGAGAAGAAAGTTAGAAATCTTCCATTTCTCCTCCCTTGGTTCAGCAACCCTCGCACCCTCTTTAACCCCTGAAACACCGGATGCTCCAGAAAGGACACGAAATCCGAATACGGGTCACTTTGACCCGTAGTGGAACTTTAGATATATTTATACATTTCAGAGGAAGGTTTTCTAACAAATCTTCCTGCTGTTATTGTTTTAGCATTGTTTCATCATTTTTTAGTATCTTATTCAACTGTGTACACTTTACGAATACAACGTACCTACGTATACACACGTACATACTTAAATTGTATACCAGCTATCGTCTTTACCTTGCTTCTGCACAACGTACCAGGTTGTTGAATAAATTTTGTCGCTCTTTTCCATTGTAAAAAACTACTACGGTATTTCAACTTTTAATAATTGTAAATATACGAACGAGTCGACAGATCTATACGAAATAAAACGACGAACCTTGTAGCTCCATTTCTTATCGAACGACAAAACTTATCGAGCAAACTATTGTACTCGTGATATTGTTTTTCGCGGTATGGGTCTTACAAATTGTTCAACGACGTTACATCTCGTACACGGCGTTTCGTTATTGTTCATATTAGAGCGATAAAATGACAATCGACCGCAAATAGGCTACAGATCAGGTCAGAATGATCCGGTTTTCGGTCTGCGAGAGCCAGACATCAAGCATGCAACATTTTTTGTTATTTTCGCTACTCGACACCGACTAATTAGAAATTTAGGAAAGTCGATCAATCTTACACAACGCGAATACGACAAACAGTATTCAACGAACACTCGAACGTAGAATATCCAGTTTTATACTTGATTTTTACGATTAAATAATTTTAATAGCGTATGTATGCTATTAAATAAATAAATAAATAAATAATTAGCGCAAGTGCGTACTATTTTCTTGGTTCTTCGCTCAACGAACCAATGGTTATTCAACGAACACTCGAACGTGGAATATCCAGTTTTGTACTTTACTTTTACGAATAAATAATTTTAATAGCGTATGTGCGCTATTAAATAAATAAATAATTATCGCAAGTGCGTACCATTTTCTTGGTTCTTCGCTCACAGAATTTTAATTGAACGCGTAACACATTGTTATCGTCTCAAGAAATGCGATAACAAATAAATCGACACCATGAGTTTTTATAGCTCTGTAGAAGATTTCAACTTTATCCTTTCGCGGTGGAATTCAATGGAGCGGTGAATTCTGAGACCGAAAGCATCGAGGTATTGGAAAAGATTAGTACACTTATAGATTGTTATGAAGCAGCGCTTTTAGAGAGAAACAACGATACCCCATCCATCTATTTCAATTCGGTTCTTTTCGTTAGAAGGGAGGAAAAGATAGGAAGTGATTTAGCAAAAAGTATAACTGCTCCAAGTAAGATCGATCTCTTATCGGCTTGATTGATCTTTATCCTGGACTTTTTGAAACTGTCATGGAAAGATACACGTGGCGTACCGTACATTTATTCCAATTTTTCATCCACGTCGAGGAAAAATTGTCAAGGAAATGATTCGCCAAGGGGGATGATCTTGTCCTCGACTTCAAGGGTTTGTCACGAAATGAGAGACCCCTCTTAGACTCTTCAACGAAGTCACAGATTGTGAAACGTGACTCGTTTAGTTCGATTAATTGACGAAAGAAGGAATATTGAACAAAAATTCCCAACAGCTATTAAAACAATTTGATGCAAAACAATCGAGGATCTTACGACAGAACAGTACCTAGAACACCTATTTCAATCCCTGTTTTATCACTTAAACACGATGAACCGGAGACACGACCGAGAGATCACACCTATTCAAAGTGTATTGATAACTGATCTTGGAGAACGATGACTCAACTCTTCTACTTTAGTTTCTGTACTCGCTGTCCAAAAGAGCTCTAGAAAGAAACGGATGTATTCGAAGAGGAATAACTACTCCGTTTACGTAGATCCCAGAAATACGAAGCTACTACGATTCTGAATAGGCGCTAGATCGGAAAAGGTGTTTCGATTTTGAAATCACAGTAGAGAACGAGAACACTTTTCCTTCGAAACAATTAGAGAAGGATTTCTCGTTTCCTTTACGTTTTGCTAAACTTTTCCTTCGAGAGAATTACAGAAGGATTTTTCGTTTCCTTTACATTTAGTAAAACGTAAAGGAAGTATTGCGTTTGGATTTCGAGCGTCCTCTCTGCCCAAGATTTATTATCAAATGTATTTTTTTGGGAGGCTGGCACGGAAGAACTTACGAGAGGATCTCGAGTTCATATTCACGGAGTTGTCGCAACCGCTTTCGTAATCCTCGCGCGGCAAAATTGGGTAATTATTGCGATTTAATATCGCCGGCTTCCCGTAAACTCGTTAGGCTTCCTAATTGAGATTACAGGAGGAGATCCTCCGAGCAAGAAGATTGCGGAATACACCACATGC
Source organism: Ptiloglossa arizonensis (assembly GCF_051014685.1). NCBI lineage: Eukaryota > Metazoa > Arthropoda > Insecta > Hymenoptera > Colletidae > Ptiloglossa > Ptiloglossa arizonensis. The sequence continues at coordinate 6,901,969 of NC_135048.1, read as the reverse complement.
GCCCGGATACTTTGGAAGACTTATCGCTTACAAAACTTCGTAATAACCTCCCCGAAAGCTTGCGTAATGCTTTAAAGCGAAACGATACTTTAACGATCGCGGGGTTCCAGCTTTTTATGGGGAACTGTTCGCCGCAGAAGCACTTCAATGTTAACGAGAGGAAATCTTTAACATACTGCGAAACCAAGAGCGGAGAAAAATGTTAAATAATATCTCTGTTAGCGTTGTGTGTGCTTCTTCTCTTTTTTTTTCTTCTTCTGAAAATCGTCGAGAAATATGCTTTACAACGGACATTTTAACCAGCAGAAAATGGATCAGGAAGACCTTGTTTCTCTGGTAAAAAATTACGAAAAATTCCCCAGTCTCGAAAATAACGATATTCAACATCATTTGCAAAGAAGCACAAATTGCGAAAGTCTCTTTACACAGTGCTTCTAGATCCCCTTAGAAAAGAATATTTGTCGGACACTTCTGGAACAAAGAGAAGGATTTGTTCAAAACAGAACTCCAACTCAAAGTCATTACCGAGTTTTTGCGACTACGTAACCTAACTTGTATCTGTAGATCGCTTCGGGTACAAAACTCGGTAAAACTCGAAAACAAGGTCAAACACGACATACATGTGTTTGGCGGCGCTAAATTAAAGTATGTGAGGAAGGAGCGAACGGAAATATAAGGAAGTGGGGATAAGCGTTTCATCCCGGGCCTGCTAGTGGACTCGTCAGTAAGGCATCCTAGCAGGCCCTGCCTTATACGCCGGGACATTGGAAGATCGGTAAGAGGTCGTATATATAGCGATCGGAGCAGGTACGGGAACTTGCGGGAAACGGTTGGTGGTGAGTTTCCCTCTGGTGGCAAGCGTGGGTAGTGCCGCCACATGTGTTTCCATAGATTCGTGTTATTGTTTTTATATGCTAAACGAGGATAGATTTTGACAACAGTTTCGTCAAGCTCAAAATTTCACCGAGCCTTCGATTGCGTCACTATGACCAAATAGATATTAATTAAAAACGATCTATTCGACTACAGTGACGTCACTTCTAACCCGATGAAATTTGCATTCGGTCCTTGCGAATGCTCGTTGAAAATAAAAACTCTTTTCGTACGCAATATTTTCTTCGATCTCCATTTCGAGATGTTACCGACTAGACAGAAATTTCATCCACAAGTGTAATCGGAAACGAACTGAAAAAACTAAGAAAATTACCACACGAGTACAATCGCAAGTTTACTTTTCACGTTCGGTTACAATACCAATCGATATCTTAATTTCATCTCGCTTTTCATCGCTATCCGTCGTTCCCGTTTCTGTTACTCTGGAAATTCAACAACTCGCCACCTTGTCCTGCGAGTTGTCCCAGATTCGTACACCCTGCCGCCACGAGCTCGCCAAACGCACCGCTTTCACCGCGCATAAACTCTTCCACAAGTTCGAGGGTAGTCTTCGCTTCTCGAACACGAATATCGAACAAGGAAAACAACAAAATCCGCGTCTAATATTCCAGTAACGCATAGGAACGTAACGAAATGCCTATGGCTCGGAGAAAATGCGAAGTGTTTGGGATAAACGAGCCAGTGAAGTGTTTTCGAAGCGCGAAAGAAGAACGTGTGAACGAAAGACAAGATGTCCGAGCTAAGGTGTGAAAGACGAGTAATTGGAATGGCACCAGACTGAGGAATTTTTAGTGAACGTGACCAAATGCATCGAGTGAGAAAGATCAAGAATTAGTACGAAAGAGAATGTATGCGTGTGAGAATATAGGGTACGAGAGAAACACGATCCACTATTGGTTGGAGATTAGTGGAAGCGAGTGTATACACGGTCCAATGAGACGAGTCGGTAAAGAAAAATAAATGTTCGTGTGGAGTTTATGCATCAGAAGACGACACACCATAAGTTTGTTCTTGTCTTGCCTAAACGTCGATCGTTTATATTTGTTTACATCCGCTGACTGGTCTCGTTGGCCCGAGTATAGTCGAGTCTGGAGAGAGTTTACGTAATCAGCACAGTTATAATTTAAACGTACGTTGATATTATTTTATTTCTATTATTTAATACACGTCTCTCCTAAAACTCTATTCACCTATACGTAACACGTTTCGTAGAATATTTGTGAATATTTGATTGTCGAAGGACAACGATATACACAACCCTGTCGATAGTGTGGTCAAATATAAACACTTGAGAGCTGCAACGTGCTAACTGTCTTCTCTTTTGACTCTCAGTAGTTTCTAAAGTTTCGTTCCAGACATGGGACAGAACGCATCCGCTCTACAATTGTATTTCTTATTTTCTATCCTTAATTAAGGATAGATTTGAAAAAATTACCGGTTGCAACTGCTTTTACAATGGAATTTACTTTAAATTCTATAGCATATTTTCAAAAGACGTTACGACTTTTTCTATAGTACACGTACAATCGATTTCGTAAGTTCCTCCGTTTCCTCGATCATCGATTTTCCTGGAAGACGTACGAAGAACACCTTAACCCTTTCCACTCGAGAGGAAATCCTCGATCGCCGCTTAATTCGGTGTACTTTGTCCAATTCGGAAAATCATCGTGGTTTGGAATTGAAATTAAAATTCACAATTACTCCTTTCTTGCAAGATGTAAACATACGTATACGAAACGTTGAAATGAAAATGTTCCATGTTGAATTAATTACACGATTCGAAGGATTTGATTCGTGTAAAGGGTAAACACACTGGAATCTGTCGGTGGTTCTCCTGTTAAATCGCCGTTTCGCTAAATACGTGTAAACTGTGCGTGTTTTTATCCTTAAATCTACAACATTTATCCACCCGTTAAGTTTCATCGAAATCGGAGATGGTCGTTTCTTGCGAGTGTCTTAAGGATCGTAAAACGAGGTCTAGAAGGAAGTTTTAGTTGTAGAAACTGGAGAAACTACGTGGACTCGAGCGGAGGGACGAACTTGGAAGAAATTAAAGAAGCTGTGTTGAACTTTGAGATCTAGATACGGCTGTACCTGTTGTAGATGTTACCTAGATACGGCTAGGTACCATTTCGAGGGAGATGTTATTACTTTGTGGCAATAACGAACGACGTACAGGTAGAAGCCTCATGTACGATAAAAAATATATAGAAAAAAGCGTAGGTAGGAAAGGATGGAGCCGAAAGGGTGATTTTTGAAGAAATTGTCGGTCTGGGATTGTGTACCACCCACTCGCGATCGAAACGGTTTCGATGGCCGCGGATCTCGGGCAACCTTCGCCTCTCGAAGGCGGCACTCGCGGCCGGATCTACACACCTCCTCGAGTTCCTTGAATTTTTTCACCGGACGCGGGGAATCTCCGTGGAGATTACGAGGTCGGGAATCGCGAGAGGCGTGGGAGGGTGGAGACGCGGCCCTAACGAGATAAGTAGGCATGTGAATGCAGGCCTGGTTCCACACGCGGGCTCCTATGAGAAGACGTTGCTGAGGAACGGGCCAGGAACCAGATAGGACGGAGAGATTTGCGGAGGTTCCGGGTCGTTGGATGTGCGCGCCGCCTACGCAGAAACGGACCCACTTCCACGAGCTGTCTCTTTTCCTTTCTCCTCTGTGGGACTATCCGTCCCCTTTCCCTGGATCCTCGAGCTTTTGTTTTTGCCGTTTAACGCGTTTGTTGCCGCGCAGCTCGTACCGTACAGATGAGAGCTCAGCGGTGGACGTCGGTTTCCGGGAATGTCTCTCGCTCGCAGACGTTACTTAATCTCTTACGTTCTCTAATCTCGTGTTCTCCGGTCCCCTTAGCCTTCCGTTGGGCTCGACCGGGTCTCGTTATTGGCGTTCAACGCGATTATTCTCCTTTCGTATTTTTTTTAGGGGGATACACTTTCCTAGGTATACCAACTCAACCTCGAGAAGGTGAGACGTTAAATCCTTGGTAGTCGACCGAGCTACGTGTTACTGTTACACGCGGTTGTGTATTCTTTCTAAGTTCACGAAAATTGCCAGAAAGAAGAGAAATAAGTAATCATCGATAAGAAACGGAGCTATTGGGTTCGTCGTTTTATTTTTCGAAGTATGCGCGAAGTTTCGCGTAGATTCGTCGACTCGTTCGTTTAAGCAACTAGAAACTTTTGCGAGAGATCAACGCGTACAATAATCGCCAAGTTATCGAAGCGACGAACTAGGTTCGAGGCTCGATATTGCAAAGGCTGATGATTTTCAAAGCGTCAGGTAGGAAGATCGATCGTTGGATAAGCGGGAGGAGATTGTGTAGGAAAAATATTGTTGAATTAGGAAATTTGTAAGTACTGTCAGAGGTAAAATACAGACTCTTGTATTTCCGATGGGACAGTTGCACAATCGGGAAATTGTCGCGGTTCGTTCGTATACGTTGCTAGAATCTTGCCAAAACGTGCCACGAAAATATGAACAAATATTTTTCTCCGCTACCGCGTTCAATGGAACGTGACAACGCGATTTATCGCCACTCGATTCTACGCAATTTATTTAAATGGCGCCGCGTAATAGAATCCCGTTAATAATGAATCGCGTAATCTTTCGATGTATTATTCTCGTTCCGCTTTAAGCACGAGCTTTATTCGATATCCGGCAACATGTGACCGTTTAATTATTTAATAGGCGGGGATCGTTTCGTTGTCGCGTCGAAACCGTCTCTGGTAACTTCAATCGCCTGTTCTCTTTCCTCGCGAAATTCAAAATCCATGTCCGCGTAGATAAATTTCGTCGGGTCGGGAATTTGCGTTTCCATTCGCTCGGCTGCTCCCTTTTTTCGCGAGGGAAGAAGGACGAATAGGACGAAGGGAGAAAGTGTCCATTGTGTAGGTCGAGACGTTTGAAATTGTTCCTTCTCGTTTCTGTTTCGGGACAACAACGCTCGGATAAGAGACATTTGACGCGCGAAAGTGGAATCCTCCCTTTCGCGAAAGAATTTGTCCCTTTTGCTTCTCGATGGAAATATCGGAGAGGTTTGGAAGTCTTTCTTAACCGTTTCAAACGCGAGTCGACGACTGTAACGGAAACGACGCGGATGAAATTAATCGTCAACGTAAATTCTATTTTCAAACGACTCCCCTTTGCCCTTTGCGCAATCTCGTCACTTCCACTTACAGAAATCTGATGCTTCGAAATTAGAAAAGCGAACAGCCATACCAAACGCGAGACTTCTGTTCCAACCTGATAAACGTCGCTCTTCAAACTGTTCGAAACTTTTAGACACTTTCGCGAAACTATCGAGTTATCTAATCCCCCCCCGTGCAGAGTGGGTTGAACGAGCATTGGAGACCAGCCATATCCTCTGGATACTGATAAAAGAGTAACGATATAATTCACGAATACAATCCGAAACAGTGCGACAGAAGAACACTTTGTCACATGGTGGTACTTCGTTGGACATTGATAACGCGATTGCTCCTCGAAGCGCAACCCGATTGCTCTTATACTAATTTCTGCCCGAGATTCAGGATTTATGAATCTAGCAGGTTATAAGGTGGACCTGGAATCTTTCTAATTAAACGATACTCTTGATTCGAATATCGATAGTAGGTTGTTCGATAAGTTTTGTCGTTTCTTCCATTGTAAAAGAGCACTATGACACTTCGACTTCGAGCAACTGTAAATATACGAACGAGTTAACAAATCTACACGAAATTACACACATGTTCATCGAAGAATAGTACCAACTCTAGAAAAATACAACGACGAACCTAGTAGCTCCGTTTCTTATCGAACGACAAAACTTATCCAGCGACTTATTAGACGCAACACACATCTTTGAACACCGATAGGACAATTGTCATTCGAAACTCGAGAAAGTCAGCTAATTTTTGTCTACGACGTTGGATCTGCGATACTACTGTACCTACGGAGTGTTCAATTTTCCAACCGCATCGATGTTTGAACTTTGTTAACGAAATAATGCCGTACGATAACACTTTGTCGTATGGCGGGGGACAGAATCATCGTCGAACGTTGATGGCACAATTGCCCTTTGAAACGTCGACGAAGTGACCAGCGCGGCTAGGAGCCTCAATACATAATAAGGAACGTAATCGAGGTAATGGATTAATTGCACGATTCATCGCTGCTTCGGCACAGTGGTGAGCATCGTTAATGCGATTCCCAAACGGCTTTTGACCTTAGGAGGGCTCATCGAGCCGCTTGAGAATCAATTTACCGTTACACCGGAACCCGTCTACGTCAAACGTTCATTTTTATTGCACTTTCTTAAATTAGACCCTCGTTTCGGGCCATAGAGGACGCCCCGGCCGCGTGGGCGACTTCCTCTCCTCTTTCTTTGTACAGTTGTCCTTCCACTTGGGCGCTGCTGTCGCTGTTCTGAAATTGGGACGGTAATCGCGATTGTTCAACGTTGATGAAAACGAGCTTATAACACTGTCGAGTACCTTATTCGATCCGACGAAGCAAGGAAACGAGACTCGAAATTCACTATACGGTGGATAGTACGGATCAGGTTAAGCGTTGTTCAGATTAATACCAATGAGCCATGAGTAACATCTGTGCTACAGGTTGGATGTCTTCTAACAAGAGAAGTCTCAGATGTGATTCTCACTCATTGCGATGAAATTTGATGGAATAACAAATCTGTGTCTGCAATAAGTGTGACTGTAATTTTAGCCGTAGATGATCAGTCGATTCCGAGTAAAGTAAGTAGAAAAATATAGAGAAACCCTATACTCGGATGTGTCCATACAATGAAACAATTTTTGTGTATTCACTGCTGGCTGTATGTTTACAAATATTCGTCCTGGGTTCGAATAGTCACGGGAACTTTTCCGCTTTTTTTTAGCAAGTTTTTTTTTTCAGAACAAATACATTCGTTTATACAAAAATAGAACGTTTTTATATATGTACAGTACAAGTTATAGTGTAAGTATTGTAGTAAAAAAATTGAAATCTTATAGAATAGCCACTATTAAAGACTCTTACAAGTCTATTGATATATACGAAGGCGTATATATACGTCTTTACAAGTCTATTAATACACACGAAAGGCGTATATATAGGCTCTCACAAGTCTATTAATATTCACGAAAGACATATATATACGCCCTCGCAAATCTATTAATATAGAGGAAAGGCATATATATACGTCTTTACAAGTCTATTAATATACACGAAAGGCGTATATATACGTCTTTACAAGTCTATTAATACACACGAAAGGCGTATATATAGGCTCTCACAAGTCTATTAATATTCACGAAAGACATATATATACGCCCTCGCAAATCTATTAATATAGAGGAAAGGCATATATATACGTCTTTACAAGTCTATTAATATACACGAAAGGCGTATATATACGTCTTTACAAGTCTATTAATATACACGAAAGGCGTATATATAGGCTCTCACAAGTCTATTAATATTCACGAAAGACGTATATATACGCCCTCACAAATCTATTAATATAGACGAAAGGCATATATATACGTCTTTACAAGTCTATTAATATACACGAAAGGCGTATATATACGTCTTTACAAGTCTATTAATATACACGAAAGGCGTATATATAGGCTCTCACAAGTCTATTAACATTCACGAAAGACGTATATATACGCCTTCGCAAATCTACTAATATAGACGAAGGCGTACATGTACGCCTTTACAGGTCTATAAATATATACAGAAGGCGTATATATACGCTATCACAAGTCTATCAATATACACGAAAGAGGTAAATACACGCCCTCTACATTTTCTTTAACCGTAACACCGTTACTATTTTACCAATTGTAAACGTATCTCTTGTTACCGTTTCGGTAACAGTGGACAATCAGTCTTAACAACTGATATACGAATACCACGTGCGGCATCCGCGTTGATGATTCTCTCGGAGAGTGCGTCGCAGTGAAAGGGTTGAAGCTAAGCAAGTGGCAAACACCCGATATAAAAGAGATCAGTTGTCAGACGATGCTCGAAATTCCATTTCTGAATCAATTCCAGCCCCCTCGTGTTACGCTCGCGCGGACTATTAAAAATTCAGCATTTAGTCGCGCGCATTGTCGCGTCTGGTCCTTTTTCAGCCACGACGAATGGGACGTCGCGACGCCGGGGCGGTTGCATACGAAGCTCGCATGCAGTTCTGCCAACGGCTGACCGCGGTGAGATTTTTATGCGCGTCAAAGCGTCGACGCGCGGTCGTGAGTTATCACGCCGCGGCCGAAATTAATTTCGTTGCCGAGAGAAGGAAGAGCACGCGAGAAACGGGCGTTGAACGCCACACTGGGAGCTTCCGGGGCGGCATGAACCCTTTTCGGGCCATTTCTTTCTTCCTTTTCATTTTTCTTTTTTTCCTTTTTTTTTCTTCTTTTTTTTTCCTTTCTTTTTCATCGCGAATTTTTGTCCGCGCACACCTGCGGAAACGCGGAAGCGCCAGCTTCGGCTACGAAATAATGCAATTTGGGTTTGAAAACGGACGATGAATCTCGCGGAGGACGCCCGTCATCCTAGTAACAGCACTGATGTATCTCCGGAGTTGGGTCACGTTGAACTCGAGACGGCTTTAATTTTAGCGAGCAGATTTTTTCGTTTAGAAATTTTTTTTTTACCGTTCACCGCTCGTTTTTCAAGCATCCTTACGGTACCGTGAAATGGTCACCGAGAAGACATCCCAACCGTACCTTGTGTCCACTCTCGCTTTCGTTTCTACGACCGGCCAAACATCATGTCCTACTCGACGATACATATAATATTATAGATTGCTCGATAAGTTTTGTCGTTCGATGAGAAACTGAGCTATTAGTTTCGTGGTTTTATTTTTCTAAAGACGGTACTTCTATTTGATAAACATGTGTGAACTTTTATGTAGATCTGTCGACTCGTGCGTATATTTAGAGTTGATCAATGATAAAGTGTCGTGCAATTTTTTTAGAATAGAAAATAAAACAAAACTTATCGAACAACCTAGTATTAACAGTAGAACTACCGACAGATTTTTGGATACGAAGGGGGAATATACTGACGAGTCAAAAAAATTGAAGTTTTCTTTCTTATTGACTAGATATTCATTGACTGACAATGTGTAGTTCAAAATTGTTGGTAGCAATCTGCTTGCTGGTTTTTAAGACACAATAAGTCGCTCGATAAGTGTTATCGTTCGATAAGAAACTGAGCTATTAGTTTCGTGGTTTTATTTTTCTAAAGATGATACTTCTATTTGATAAACATGTGTGAACTTTTATGTAGATCTGTCGACTCGTTCGTATATTTAGAGTTGTTCAAAGCTGAAGTGTCATAGTATCTTTTTAGAATGGAAAATACGACAAAACTTATCGAACAACTAAGTTAAAACTAGAGCTAGCGATTTTCTAGAGACAGATTTTCGAATATCAAAGGGGAATATATTGACGAGTCGAAAAAATTGAACTTTTCTTTCTTATTGACTGTGCAGTTCGATACTCACTGACTGATTTTCGAATATCAAAGGGGGATATCCTGACGAGTCACAAAAATAGAACTCGTGTAGATCTATCGACTCGTTTGTATATTTACAGTTCTTCAAACTTGAAGTGTCATAGTATCTTTTTAGAATAAAAAATACGACAAAACTTATCGAACAACCTAGTATTAACAGTAGAACCACCGACAGATTTTTGGAAACGAAGGGGGAATACACCGACGAGTGAAAAAAATAGAACTCGTGTAGATCTGTCGACTCGTTCGTATATTTACAGTTCTTCGAACTTGAAGTGTCACAGTATTCTTTTTACAATGGAAAAACAACACTTACCGAACAACCTAGTAGTTTGAACGATTTCTACGGTGATTTTGAAGTGTTCACTCCACTCGTTTGTAATAATTTCTCACGGGAGAATTTCGCATACCGTCGAAAAGATTCAAAGGCCCTGTGCCAAACTAATAGGGATCGCACCGCGGCCAAGTCCAAAGAAATAACTTGGGTCTGAAAGGGTTAGGAGGAGGATGCAATTGCTGGCTTCGTACTTCTCAGGAAAGACGGTGTAACGCGGGCCAGTTTCGCGTCCCGGGCCGCAATAGGAGAGCTTCAGTTATCAGGGACCAGCGAAATCTTAAGAGCAGCATCAGATTATCCGGGGCTTAATTATTTCGAGGGATTCTGTTAATCCGCGTTCCGTTTCACTTGGAATATCTGATAAGCGGCGGGAGTCTGAAAGCTTCGGACTGTCTCCAGCCAGGGACTCGATTATTTTACCCCGACAAATTTTACTTGTCGACGCTGGTTAACTAAATACAGTGTCCTCCATGTTGGCTGTTTCCCAGCGAACGACTTTGTTGCAAAAGTTACTTTAGCGCGCGACTGTTTCGCTCACAATGCAACCTACTGGGAAGTTGCACTTGTGTACATAGTTATCATCGGATTACCGTAATTTATAACGCGATTTTCTTTTTAATTACGAAGAGTGGTAACTGGAAGCAAAACACCAGCAACACACAGACATTTAGAGGGTATCCAGAAGTTGCTTCGGTTATCGATAGAGTTCGTTCCGAGTCTGCTTCTCGTCTATCGATACAATTTTCTCGTGTTATTGCAGGCAGGATCATTTTAGAAGTAACCTAGACCATGGACTTTCACGAATCTGTGACAGTAATCCGTATTTATCGATTTGTCCGTTGGTTTGACGAAATATTCAATTCAAACGACGAAATGACTAACCTCGCTAGGAACGATTAGATCGAGTTAGATTAGGTTTAATTTAGATTCGATGCGGCTGAATTTGGTCCGAATTGGGTCGATTTAAGCTGACTTACATTCAGAGCTAAGTTTCCGTGCCGCTCGAATTAAATTTTACTTAGGTCTGAGTCGGGTAAAGCTCGTGTTATTCAAATGCAAATAAATTCCGAATAGAAATGTGGAGCAATCGAGTAGGTTCCGGTTAGATATTTGGAAGGCTCCGACGAAGGGTAGACGAATAAATTTCAAAAAGAAATCAACCAACCTAATAATAGGTAAAAATCGGTCTAGGTCCGAGCTAGATTTCGGTTATGCATAGCTGTTGACGAGGTTCTGGGTCAAGTGTCGTTAAACACCTGGCAGGAGTCTGGATCATCAATTCCCAATTTGGAAGGCCTCTCGAGTGGATCAATTGTAAGTCCGAGCTGGATTTTGGTCAACTAGGACCAAATATTAACTAGACTATGGTTAGGTCTAGGTTAGCTCGAAATTAATATTAGATGTAAAGAAAAGTTCTGTTTTCGTTTTTTTTTTTTGGAGGAAAATAAAAATGATCGTTTTCACTTCTTTGTTAAAATTTATTCTAAAATATAATTTCTCTCCTTAGTTAAGACTGTTTGGTATCGTTCAGGAAATTTGTCCAATACTCTGGAGAAAAAATTCTCGCTTTTAGAAAAAATTTCCTAATCGACCTCTGATAGGTTTTGGTTGGTCTTCCTTATCACATGTGGTCTAACGTTGTCACGATTAAAGACAACACTGTTTCTGTTTGCCAAAGACGGACGTTTACGTTGAATTTTTGTCTTCGAAAGCTCAAGACCGATAGAATAACGATCAGTATTAACAGGTTCGTCTTCTTTCGATAACTCGTAACAGAGTGTTCCTTCACAGACCCACCAACAACACAACATGAACTTTTTTTTACGAACTCCCGATTTTGACGTTCTTTTCCTCTCTACGTTCTCATACACTATCCACTTTTCATCTCCGATATGTGACTAAACGTTCCAAAAACGATTCTCCTTTTTTCAACTTCTTTTGAAACCTCAGTCCATCCAATGTTTTTCACTCAATTCGTGTAGCACACAAACACTGAGCTTTAACACACAATCAAGCCTTTTGATGTGTTTCAAAGCAGTTGTCCGATAAATTCCAAGTACGAATCCCACATTTACGGATGTTAACGTTGGATTTGTTCGGATTACACAGCGTAGCACTTTATCGTTGACGTCTGGTGGCCTTCTCAACCGTGACTCATCTTGCAAGGAAAATTTACCCGTTAGAAATTTCACGAGCCATTTTTGGCAAGTTTGAGCTGTTACACTTCACGCAAGTGTTTTTCTACTCCGAGTTACTGACCTTTTGTAACTCGTAGAGCATACAACGTCGCAAATGCACTGTATCTTCATCCATGTCACTGATACAAAGAGTTGATGGAAATTGAGCGACAAACACAAAATGTTCCTTAAACAGTCTGGAAGAGTGTTCCTCCTACCTATTGTTATTGAAGTCCGACCACCTATCAACCCAGAATGCATATAAAAGTAGATATAAAAGAAGCTCACACCTAATAATAGCTGCTCACACCTAATGATTGCTCAATGAGTTTTATTGTTCGATGAGAAATGGAGCTATTAGATTCGTCGTTTTATTTTCCTAAACATGGTACTACTGTTTGAACAACTTTTAATATACGAACGAGTCGATGGATCTACGTGAAACTTCACACATGTTCGTCAAAGTCGAAGTGTCATAATATTTTTCAAAAATGGAAAAAATGACAAAACTCATTGAAGAACTTAGTATTTTTATCAAAGTTCGACCATTTACCAACGCAGAATGCATATAAAAGTAGATATAAAAGAATCTCACACCTAATAAAAGATTGCTCAATAAGTTTTATTGTTCGATAAGAAATGGTGCTATTAGATTCGTCGTTTTATTTTCCTAAACATGGTACTACTGTTTGAACAACTGTAAATATACGAACGAGTCGACGGATCTACGTGACACTTCACACAAGTTCATTAAAGTTGAAGTGTCATAATATTTTTCAAAAATGGAAAAAATGACAAAACTCATTGAATAACTTAGTATTTTTATCAAAGTTCGAGCATCTACCAACGCAGAATGCATATAAAAGTAGGTATAAAAGAATCTCACACCTAATAAAAGATTGCTCAATAAGTTTTGTCGTTCGATGAGAAATGGAGCTATTAGATTCGTCGTTTTATTTTCCTAAACATGGTACTACTGTTTGAACAACTGTAAATATACGAACGAGTCGACGGATCTACGTGAAACTTCACACATGTTCGTCAAAGTCGAAGTGTTATAATATTTTTCAAAAATGGAAAAAATGACAAAACTCATTGAAGAACTTAGTATTTTTATCAAAGTTCGAGCATCTACCAACGCAGAATGCATATAAAAATAGGTATAAAAGAATCTCGCACCTAATATATTCGAAGACGGAACGAGGGCAAAGGGACACGCCTACTGACGAGTGCAACCCGTTGTAGTGTCCAAGATGCGCAGGAGGGATGCAGTTGCACTTGTGCTCGCACGGTTCGGGGTGTCAAGCGGGTCCTGTCGCGAGGAGAAAACGAGACGCGGCTTTGCCATTAGCCGACACCCGTCGTGCAACGCGACTCTCTCTTTCTCTTCTCTGCTGGCTGCTGCACGCTAATTGGCAAACATCGGCCAGGCTCGCTTATCGCGATCGGCCGGCGATTTTTGCAAATTACGACGCTCGTCCGACGCCGCGCGAACCAGCCAGCCGACTCCGTACGGAGATCTCCGATAGCGTGTCCACTGATATCGAAACGATCCGCTGTCCTTTCCAATGTACGCGACACACCTCTCTTCTTTTCGTTCGGCAATTTTTTCCTCTCTCCTCGCACTTAGGTGTTCCTTTAACATTGTTGGGACCTCTCGAAGCCTGGCTTTACGATATCGACGTTCAATGTACCGCTAGTTTCGACGTGAACGCGAAGGAAAATTTGAACAAGATACGCTAAATCTTCGATACCGTCTCAATTCACGCGTTGTTGTTACACGCGTTCACGGGTTTACGGTTTATCTACGGTACGACGTAGAAGATAGCGAAAAACCGAGCCATTGAGGATAAACTGAAGTTTACTGAGAGCAACGGAAAATTGGTTAAAATGTCGAGGGTACAAGTCCAATAATTGCTGAGTGAACGTCAGCGCGATGCAATAAGCTAAATTCGAGGCCTCTCTCGCACTTAGGTGTTCCCTAACATTGTTGGGACCTCTCGAAGCCTGGGTTTACGATATCGACGTTCAATGTACCGCTAGTTTCAACGAGGATGCGAAGGAAAATTTTACCAAGAGACTCTAAATCCTTGCCAGGTGTTCCGATCTACGTGTTGCTATTACGCGTGGGTATGTATCTTTTGGTTTACGATATCTCTACGGTACGACATGGAAAATTGCTGAAAAACGAGCAACTGAAAACTGCTACAAGTATCGAAGGTAACAAGTCCAATAATTGCCGAACGAACGTCCCTGCGATGCAATAGGCTAGCTTCGAGGCCTTTCTCGCGCTTAGGTGTTCCTTAACATTGTTGGGACCTCTCGAAGCCTAGGTTTACGATGTCGACGTACAAGGTACCGCTAGTTTCAACGAGAATGCGAAGGAAAATTTTACCAAGAGACTCTAAATCCTTGCCAGTGTTCCGATCTACGTGTTATTATTGTACCTAGCTCTGTATCTTTTGGTTTACGGTTTCTCTATAGCACGACATAGAAAATTGCTCAAAAACGAGCCACTGAAGATGAACTAGAGTTTGTCGCGTACAATTGAAAATTGGTAAAAATATCGAGGAGTCGAATAATTGCTGAGCGAACGTTACCGCGATTCAATAAGTTAGGTTCGAGGTCTCTCTCGCGCTTAGGTGTTCCTTAACATTGTTGGGACCTTTCGAAGCCTGGTTTACGATACCGAGCTCGAAGTACCGTTAGTTTCAAAGAGAACACGAAGGAAAATTTTACCAGTAAACAACCAAACAAGTCGAGACTGTGGAAATTGTTTCGTTGTCGCATTGTTTCGGGCAACCGTTGCTATATGGTAATCAGACGTAGCTACAAGAAGTAAATCGAAACCGAAAACTCTAGTCGTTAATTTCGAGAATTTTTATAAATCTTCGTCGAGTCGTGAAACATCGAAAAATAAAAGTCTATTGTTTTCAACTATGGTAAATCGAGCTTCGAACAGCCAGAAATTCTAAACGTAGAAATTACGACGTAAAATTTTACAAATATATCGTTCAAACCCTATTCCTCGTTCAAATGCAAAAAAAAGTCGATTTTTTCAAACTTCTACAGAAGACTTAAGAGAAAAAGCGAAGAATATTGACATCTCGATCGAGATACGACTGTGTTTTGAATTATACAAATTCTCGTCTTGTTCGAGACACTTGATCACAAGTATCGAACGAAACAAACTACGAAACTATAATACCGCAAATTCTTGTAACTGATCCGTTGATAGAATTTTCCCTTGTCGAGGAACAATTAATCCTTTTACCGGTATCCTGTAAATCCGTAAATAACATTCAACGATAAAAGTGTTGCGTGTAAGGGAATTAACTGCGCAAAATGTCGCTGAATGGCGGTAGGACGATATCTCGATAATCGTGTGTTTCAAGAGACGAAAAATGTTCGGAGGAGAAACGAGAGCGGTACGAGAGCTGCGCGCTTTTCGAGGGCGCGCCTCGTAATTTCCCCGTGCATCGATTTCGAGGCGGGATGCCGAATTATGCACGCGGCGGTGGCTCCAAAAGCGAAAAATCGCTGGAAACGCGTATAAACCGCGGCGCTGTTTGTGGTTTATTTTCCTTTTTTTTTTTTTTTCTTTCTTTCTTTCTTTCTTTTTTTTTCCACTCTTTCTCCGTTCACCCGGAGCTTCATAGCCGCGCTCGCAAAAATGATCGTTGTTATCGGATCGTTGAGCGCGATAACGTTTGTCCGCGACGCGGAAATCGGTTTTCCCGGCGACCAATTAGATGTACGCACGCGATAAGTCCGCGCCTGGTAATTAGATTTTTGCGGAACACCGTTCTCTGCCATTCGCGCAATAATTATTTGATACTGACGCGACGGGTCACCGTGGCTGGCCATTTTTGATGCAACATTTATGGCGAACACCGTGACAATTCAATTCTTTTCCCGCTTTGTTCGTAGCTGGCGGAATGATACCGAAAATTACGCACTCGGTGCTAATATTTCACAGTGATAGCTGTTGAAGCGCGAGACAAAGTAATTACATAAAGCAATTCATAGTATATATTGCCCGTTACCGTGGAATATTAATCGAAAAATTCATCAAACAAGTATAATATAATCTATTTATTAAAAGCGTCGACCTTTTACGTTTTAGTACTCCTCGGTGTGTAACATTTAGCTGTCCCCTCGTACGTGGAAACGAGGAATAGTGTAGAAATGTAAGGTAACGGATACAACGAAATTTTCTCATCTTTATTCGCGCGAGAGAAGAGAATTAAGCGTGGTTCCATTTTGTAAGAAATTAGTACGAATGTGAATTAATTTGAACACACGTCGGTGGTTTTCGTAACAATTTGTCGAAGAATGTAGCTGCGCTTGATTTTGATTTTAATGTACGAAATATCGAAAACTCCTTCGAGCTAGTTTCTTTTTATACGGTACAATAAAGAGTTCAATAAACGATCGATTTAAAAGAACTTCACCTTACAATCGTTTACTTACACCGGTAATTTAAATTCGTATAAATAGTCAATATTCTGGTATAAAGTAACAAGTTCGTAAAATTCCATTTTCGTAATACTCGAAAATTCTTGTGCGAACGAAACAAACGCGTATCATGATAAATAACACCAAAATGAAATTTATATCGTAATTCGATCGGTACTATTATTTTCGGAGAAACAATTTGTAATTTACTCGTGTCACCAGCTATTATTTCGTAATTGATTGTGAAGGTACAACGATCTGAATAAACTTCGGTGAACTTTATTTATATATTATGAATTAAGATGGAACTTTAGACATAAAATTTATTTATACATTACGAATTAAGATGGAACTTTAGACATAAACTTTATTTATACATTACGAATTAAGATGGAACTTTAGACATATTTTTCATATAAATTTCAATATTATTTTTTCAGTATGGTAAACTCTGTAACAATCGTCTACGCGTAATGGTAGACAACAAACTTTGCAAATATATCTCGTTTCGCTGCGCTTTCTTTTTGAAGAGCATACTCTGTACGTTCTAGTTGGACTCTTTTTACGCAAGTGACTATTTTTTCTAAAACGTGGTCTTTCAGTTGTCCTGAAATCCTGAAAGGTGAATCATTCTAACGAGCCCTTTAGAAGTACGAGAAGAAGTGTCAGGTACTCTGCTGCATTCATTGGAATCTGCAGTTATTCGTTCTCTAGTTACTTCTGGTAGAAAATTCTTGTACCTTGGTTCATTTTGCGACAGAAAATGTTCCAATGCATCGAACGAACCGCGATTATTTAAAAACAACTGTTCGACGAATGGCATGTTGCGTAATTATTTGAAGAACGATCCCCGAACGAAGATAATACAGTGTTTACGATTGTACCTGTAACTGTATATAAAATGATAGAATAAATAAATATATATATATAAAAGTGGAGCAAAAAAATTGGTCAGAAACGTCGAAATGGTTAACAAAGACTGTCCCGGCGGAAATTCGAGGAACGCGAGTAACCGTGGGAAATTAAAGCGACGCGGGGACACGTTCGTCGGTTCGCGCGCGCATTACGTATTATAAATGTTGCGCGCGGCGAGGAACGCGTCCCGCCGGTGACTAGAGACTTTAATAAAAAACGCATTACACGCGTCAGGTGATTTTATCCGAGTTTCGTTTCGCCTTCGGTACACGTAAGCCAACGCGTACACACGAGCGAAACAGGGAAGCCCGTTGGATATTGCGATTCCGCGACGCACACAGGGTGTCGCCCCTTCAATCTCGTGTGTCTCTGGGACTAACAGATATCGTCGACATCCTGTAAATAGAGAACATCGTCGCGAACGATATTTATTCGGGCGCGGAGTCGCCATCTACGCGCGGAAATTTCCCCGGTACTTACAAGGGAGAAGGTCCGCGAGAGATGGTGTCGTGTCCTGTCTCCCGCACGGGACAAGAGAAGGGAATACCGTGATGCAACAAGAAAATGCATTTTGGGTGCAGCTCTTTTCGACGACACACGGTGCAACTGAATTTACAGGTTGAACCGTCTTACGTTGTTCCTAACTTTCGAAGGTTGCAGATGTTAATCGAGTATCGAGTGACTGAACAAACGAATTATTGAATGATCGAGTGATCGAGTGATTGAGTAACTGAGCGATAGAGTGACTGAGTTATCGAGTACCGGTTATCGAGTACCGAATATCGAGTGATCGAATATCGAGTGATTGAGTATCAAGTGATCGAATATCGAGTGATTGAGTATCAAGTGATCAAGTACTGAATGATCGAGTATCGAGTACTGAATGATCGAATATCGAGTGATTGAGGACCGAGTGATCAAGTACTGAATGATCGAGTATCGAGTGACTGAACAACCGAATAAATGAACGACCGAGTGATCGAGTGATTGAGTAACTGAGCGATAGAGTGACTGAGTTATCGAGTACCGAATACCGAGTGATCGAGTGATTGAGTAAGTGAGCGATAGAGTGACCGAGTTATCGAGTACCGAATATCGAGTGATCGAATACCGAGTGATTGAGTACCAAGTGATCAAGTACTGAATGATCGAGTATCGAGTACTGAATGATCGAGTACTGAATAATCGAGTATCGAGTACTGAATGATCGAGTACTGAATGATCGAATATCGAGTGATTGAAGACCGAGTGATCAAGTACTGAATGATCGAGTATCGAGTGACTGAGCAACCGAATAAATGAACGACCGAGTGATCGAGTGATTGAGTAACTGAGCAATAGAGTGACTGAATTATCGAGTACCGAATACCGAGTGATCGAGTGATTGAGTAATTGAGCGATAGAGTGACCGAGTTATCGAGTACCGAATATCGAGTGATCGAATATCGAGTGATTGAATACCGAGTGATTGAGTACCAAGTGATCAAGTACTGAATGATCGAGTATCGAGTACTGAATGATCGAATATCGAGTGATTGAGGACCGAGTGATCAAGTACTGAATGATCGAGTATCGAGTACTGAATGAGCGAGTATCGAGTACTGAATCATCGAGTACTAAATGATCGAGTACTGAATGATCAAGTACTGAATGATCGAGTACTGAGTGAGCGAATATCGAGTGATCGAGTACCAAGTGATTGAGTGCCGAGCGATTGAGTACTGAGAGATCGAGTGAATAAATAGCGAGTCACGAAGAAACCAGTTATTAAGTATCAAATGACCGAGTGATCGAGTATACTGAATGATTGAGTACCGAACGATCGAGTACCGAGTGAATGAGTGAGTAAATACCGAGTCACGAAGCAACCACTTATTAAGTATCAAATGACCGAGTACTTATACGACTGAGTACTAAATAACCGAGTATACGAGTCATTAAGCACTCAAGTACCGAGTACCGAGTGACTGACAAGTAACATTAATTAAATTGTGAACAAATTCAAACAAACGTAATATCAATTATCACTACAATTTGAACAAATTCAAGTAAACATAGATTCACTGTCTATCCAACGGGGATTTCTACAGTTACTCCTTTTCTCGTTTTCAATCGTCAAAATGTATACAAAATAAAAATATTTGCAACTTACCGTGAACTCGAAATAGAAATATTTTTCGTCAAACATTTACAAAATATAATTGATAAAAGTGATTCTCTATCTTTCGTATTGATTATTTTCACCGATATTATTTTACTATTAAAAACCGCAATTTATTTAAAAAGAACTTCCTTGTATGTCCGATCATTTTCAAGAGAACACCAGAGGGTCGAACTTTCGAGGGTAGTTTTACCCCTTAAATTTGAATTACCGCTGCTCAAAAAAAAAAAAAAAACAAAAAAAAAATAGATACATCTTTTTCTTGTCCGCTCCACAATCCTGCAAAGTTTCGGCAAAATCGAAGGGCCAGAGGAAGTACGGCACTCGGCGGATATTCCTTGTTAGTTACACGAAAGGTTCCTTCTTCCATCGACGCCCGGAAGCATCGACCAGCGGGCGAAATAGTCGCTCGAGATCGAAGAAACGAAGAAGACCGAGCACCGAAGTTGGAAAGACACGGGCGACTTTGCGTCGAGTCAGCTTTCAATTTTTATCTGCGCCGACAAGATTCACCTATCTGGTTTTCAATGAAATACGCCGTAGGTGAGGCTGCTGGATGCTCTTTCAGGGACTTGTGGAGGAGTTTGCCAGCGTATCGAGTAGCGAGGAAAAGTACGACGTCCGCGCAACAGTTACTCTTGGAAAAGTTTCCAAGTCCGAGTTCATCATATCGAAGTTCCGAGAAACGTGCAAGAAATACGTTCCGCGTTCTCGCGTCGTTCGTCTACTGGGTTCTCTGTTACGGGTCCGTTCGTTACGAAAGCTTCGTGCGAGAGAAATCGCGCGACACAGAACCGAAGAAACCGTCGCAACGGTGAATGCAAATCGAGTGGATCCTTCGGCCCTGTTTTTTAACGATTTGAACGTCACCGCCGCGGCGAACGGTCCAACGAAGAGAACCCAGACGGTCGAAAATGAAAAGATTACTTATTTTCAATCCTTACGATTCGACGGGTAGAGAATTTTCCACGACCTTTCGAGACCTTTCGAGGTACACAGACGACATCCCGCCGGATGAATTTTTAAATATTCGAGGCTCTCGATACCGTCGAGAATCACCGAGGCTTTTCAGACTTTTAACAATTTCAATATCGTTAGGATACCGAAACTCCTCGAGACAAGTGAGAAAATTTACCGAGTTCCAAGACTTTGGAAACCTTCGGGCCCGTCGGGTCGCCCGTGATCCTCGAGACCAATTTTCAAGACCATCTAACGCGAATTGAATCTTTGTAAAATCGAATTGTCCAAAAAACTTGAGAGCGAGGGGGATCGAAAAGGTGACTTCCACCCTCCGTCGCGAGTCGAGCTATCGTCGCTCGCCAGCCGCAAAATGAAATCTCGACGAAATCGTAGATATTCCAAGCATTACGAGCCAACTGTAACCCCATTTCCATCGTCTTTCCCCACCCACGTTATCCCATTTCATGCGGCCAAGAAACGACGATACACACCATTCGGCCTGCAAATTGAACCGAACAAAGAAGCAGTTCCAAGGATGCGAATAACCAGCGAAGGGCAGACGACTCGGTAATATACGATATTCCTTGACACCAGCCCGGGGATATTAAATAAAGAATCCCCCACAGTCTCGCGGGAAGCCCCGGGGCACCGTTTCGCCCATTACCGATCATCCCTCCGTGTATCCCTCCGGAGACGAGACGCGGTAATATCTGCCGATATTATAGCTCTATTCATGCCAACTTACCGAGTATCTTAACAATGTATTGCGCGAGTCGATGCTATTCCACGCGAGGTCCCCTTTATCTCCGTTTTTAGCTCCTAGGCGGGGTAAGGGTCACGGGGGTATTGCCAATTTTAATTGTGTTTACCGAGGACCCACTGAAAAATTTAAACTCCCGCGAGTTAGCGAGAATGATCGCCCTAGCGTGAATCTGATACGTCGTTGCGGAGACTTCGTGACGTCAGTTACTGATGAGGATACAGAGGTTACCGAGATAGTACTCGATGCGAGAGAAACCGTACATCGAAACGACGAAATTGTTTCGATCCCTCCTGACGGAGGAACGATCGTCTCTTAGTCGAGTTATTCGATAGCTGCAGAGATGGAACCATCAACCACATTGAATTGTGCAAGTGCTTGATTCGACACGTTGATCGGTTCTTTTTCTTCCAATGGTAGCTTCGTGGTATCCCTGACGTTAGCGATGTATAAAGCTCGAGTCTTCGAAGCTTCGAAGCTCGACTTCGAATGTTCTTAAGGCTACGTTGTAAGAAAATTCATGTTGTCGAAGCTTTAAGACTCGAGCTTCAACGCTCTCGGCTTTCGAAGCTCCCTGAGAAAGAAATTACCAACAGTTGTACGTGTTATTTATTTTACCGAGGAGTAAAACTTTTACTTTAACTTTTACTTTTTTTTACTAAAAGTAAAATAAGTTTATATTATGAGCCACCTAGTGTCCAGATATTTTGTGACTAGCTACTTACTGGTCCGATGTCTAGTATCTAGCTACCTAGTGTCCAGCTATATAGTATCTAGCTACATGCTATCCATATATCTAATATCTAGCTACATACTATCCATATATCGAGTATCTAGTTACATTCTATCCATATATCGAGTATCTAGTTACATGCTATCCATATATCGAGTATCTAGCTACACGATACTCATATATCTAGTATCTACCTACATACTATCCATATATCTAGTACCTAGCTACACACTATCTATATATCGAGTATCTAGCTATATACTATCCATATATCGAGTATCTAGCCATATGATATTCTTATATCTAGTATCTAGCTACATGCTATCAAGATATCTAGTATCTAGCTACATGCTATCCATATATCTTGTATCTAGCCACATAATATCAAAATATCTACTATCTAGCTACATGCTATCCATATATCTTGTATCTAGCTACATAATATCAAAATATCTACCATCTAGCTACATGCAATCAAGATATCTAGTATCTAGCTACACGCTATCAAGATATCTAGTATGTAGCTACCTAATGTCCAATTATCCAGCTATCTACTGTCCAACTATCCACGATATCCAAAGACCACTCGATATCGATCTTTAAACGCATATCCAAGTTACATCCCTATTCTGGTATTAACACAAACAGAGAATCCCACGACTCTCCTGATTTTCCTTCAAAAAGAGAACCTTTCAACCTGTACGTATACCCAGAAGCGAGGATAGGGACAATTGTTCTCCCCAGAGGGCAGAACAAATACTCGAATAAATTAGACAACTAATCCGCCCGCGTATGTAACTTCTTGTACTTACTTTCAATACGAAGCACAGGGAAGCAATTGTTTCTTGTGCCGCTCTACTTCCACAAACAACAAGATTCTATCGATATTGCGAGCACACCTGCTGATGTAATAATAGCTACAACCAGTCGCAAACGATTAACCATGAATTCTTAATGACGATCCCAACAAAGTCTCGCGAGACTTGTATCCTAATCGGAATTCTAGACTGTTCTGTGGTAAAAGTAACTGATCTGCTCAGGAGTTTGTTTATTCGAACAAAAAAGGGTAAATCTATTACAAAATGAAAAGAAACGATTCAGACGATACGTCTTAACGTCTTCGCTCTATCTCTACGACTGTTAAAACCACTGCCCAGTTCGCTCTGTCATACACACGCGTACTCACCCTCATTTATCCGAGCCCATCCAAAATATGCTACACAACAATCCAAATACACTACGCAAAGTACCGACGGTTGAAACTATCTCCAAATCCAGCTCGAACTGTCATCGAAGTTGTCATTGTCGACAACTCGGTCGTATAGTCTCGGTCGATTGTCCAGTTTCGTCGGACCATGTCCCGCGTTACGATACGTTCCGTGGATAATTAGAATCTAGCATGGTACGGTACACGAAGCGTCCCGGTTGTTGTTGCGAAGCCCGTTAAGAGCTACCCCGCGTGTTTTCTTTCAATTACCGTCGCTCGCTAATAGAGACGCGGAATCTCGGCTTGCTTTCTGTCTAAACAACGAGCCCTGATGATTTCGCGCGTCTTATCGGCACTCTTTCCCGGAGCGGAACGGAACAATTCCAGGCGCAAAAGGCGGGACGGGAAAAGCAGAGACGGAGACAATGCGGAGCCTGGCGAAATTGCTCGAGATCTTGAATGCCAACGGGAAGCTGAGTTAACGTCGAAAAGCTTCTGAGTGACTTGCTCGAGGTTTCATCACCGGCAGAAACTTCGGTAATGGGAGCTGCAAAGTGCTCGCGAACGAGGCTAATGCTACTCCGGCGCTCCGCGTGTCTATTGCCTCTTTACGAGGGAAAAGTTGGACAAACGTGTGCACGCGTTTAGATTCTCGTAAAAACTAGATCCTTCGTGATTTCGGTGATCGTTACTCTGTATGCGTGCGTTTGTAAGCGAGGACGCTGAGAAGACGGTGTCGGAAACTTGAATCCTAGGAACATTTAGATTCGATGGTAAGTTGCGCGATATTGCACAATCTATGTAGATTTCTTTGTTTGGAAAAGATACATCCCCCAGAAGTGTAGACTCTAGAGGTTCCAGTGTTTACAGCTGGGCAAGTCTCGACACTTGGGAAACAGTCGATTGGTTTGGTCATTCTATGAGAAAGACACCTGTTCAGAATCAAGACAATGGAGAATCTCCTAGGTTCTAAGCTGGGTTTTGTGCAGAACCGACTGCTCTTACAAGGCAATGGATTCTTAGAAGGCGGTGTCGAAAACTTGAATCCTAGGAACATTTAGATTCGATGGTAAGTTGCGCGATATTGCACAATATATGTAGATTTCTTTGTTTGGAAAAGATACATCCCCCAGAAGTGTAGACTCTAGAGGTTCCAGTGTTTACAGCTGGGCAAGTCTCGACACTTGGGAAACAGTCGATTGGTTTGGTCATTCTATGAGAAAGACACCTGTTCAGAATCAAGACAATGGAGAATCTCCTAGATTCGGAGCTGGGTTTTGTGCAGGACCGACTGCTCTTACAAGGCAATGGATTCTTAGAAGACGGTGTCGAAAACTTGAATCCTAGGAACATTTAGATTCGATGGTAAGTTGCGCGATATTGCACAATCTATGTAGATTTCTTTGTTTGGGAAAGATACATGCCCCAGAAGTATAGACTCTAGAGGTTCCAGTGTTTACAGCTGGGCAAGTCTCGACACTTGGGAAACAGTCGATTGGTTTGGTCATTCTATGAGAAAGACACCTGTTCAGAATGAAGACAATGGAGAATCTCCTAGGTTCTGAGCTGGGTTTTGTGCAGGACCGACTGCTCTTACAAGGCAATGGATTCTTAGAAGACGGTGACGAAAACTTGAATCCTAGGAACATTTAGATTCGATGGTAAGTTGCGCGATATTGCACAATCTATGTAGATTTCTTTGTTTGGAAAAGATACGTGCGCCAGAAGTATAGAGGTCTGGTACTATACTTCTTGGATATACGTTTAGAGATCGATATCCAGTGATCTTTGGATTTCGAGATACCTGGATACAAGGTAGCAGGGCAGTGGACAATTAGATATTAGATAGCTGGACGGTATATAGCTAGACACTAGGGACTCTAGCGAGTCCAGTATTTACAGCTGGGCAAGTCTCGACACTTGGGAACTAGTCGATTAGTTTGGTCATTCTATGAGAAAGACACCTGTTTAGAATCAAGACAATGATTTTGTGCAAAACCGACTGATCTTACAAGGGAATGTCAGAATTGAGCCTCACCGATTTTAATGAAATTTGACAGGCTCGTAGGTTCACATGTGCAATAATCATAACCGGAATTATAAACGCAGCCAGTTGTAAAAAATGTAAAAAGTGTGGACGAAACACTAGAGACATAAGTGTGCATTACACTATTATACAATATTACTCGCTACATTATTATACAATATTACTCAAACGTACCTCACTGAGCAATCTTTTCAAACTTTGCACTTATTTTTTTCATAACAGATTAGCCATCTACAGCTATAATTCCGGTTAACGAATATTGTATCTGGACATCTTGGCCCGTTTGCTTGTGGTGGAACTCTATGTCTTTTGTATGTTCGGAAATTCTAGAGTTTAGATTTCTACGAGACCATCTATCGAATTCTTCGCGAAGCGAGCTGATCAAATCATTAGAAGCTATCGAGACGACACTTCAGAGATACTTGGATTTAAATATTGATGGATGTGAAACGCTGAGACAGCACCAACTTTCTCAGAGATACGGCACATCTTGACCTATCCGCTTTGTCGAACGAAGTATATGTTTCCTTCTACTGCATTGAACTGCATTCAGTCTGCTGGACGCAGCAAAGTTCTTGGTTTTGAATTTCGATACGGGTGACTAGGTTTCCGTCCTGAATCTTTTCTAGGTTAAAATTTACGTTTTACGTCTAAACAACTTACCGTCGCGATCATTTTCAAGAAGAACTTTTCTTCGAAAGCAAGATATTTACAATTTCGACGAGATAATTTTCGACAAGAACTTTTCTTCGAAAGCAAGATATTCACAATTTCTCGCTACACTTATTTTAATTGAACACTGAAAAACTGCAAAGCAGGTAGATCCACGAAGGAGCGCGAAGAACGAGTCACCGATGGTAGCGAAAGGATTAACACTGATCGCGGGAAAACGTCGTAATCCAACGACACGCGAATTCATTTAAATTCAAAGCATCGTTGTAACGTTTAAAAAAAAAGAACAAAAAATAAAACAAAATTCCAACCGTCAACACCTAATTGAACGTCCATACAGAGACTGATTAATTTTCATCCGTCATAATTCGGTCGAGGCGGGACCGACCGGCTAAAAATCACGGACGGGGAGCCGGTTTTTCGCGGCGCTTAATGACGCCGCTGGCAGCGTTTTTGCCAGTCGTCTGCATAGCCTGCACCATGTGCGGCATGCGACTCGTGATTTTACGACGTAACGCGTCGCAACTACGTTGCTCCGACGTCGAGGACCTGCCGGCCGATAATTGGCGCCCGGCGCCTTTTACGTGCAGGCAAATTGTGTTAATAAAACGCGGATCATAATGCAGCGAGTTATTTACGGCGTGGCTCGCGGTGAGGAACGGCTAACTGACTAATTAATTTACGCCACACGGAAATTGTCGTACGAGGAATCGATCGGGTCCAATTGGCAAGTACAACCCTCTCGTCGTCCAACTACCGAGGCTGCGATCCGTTCTGCTGACTTTGGATCAATGTTGATAACATTGTTCGTGTTTGTTAGTGTATTTATTATCGTTGTCGACGTTCTTTGAATAGCTTTGGATATCAACACCAGGTATCCGATATCGAGATACTAACAATAAGAAGTAATTTCAATGAAATTTTACTTTCTCGAATAAAAGGTCTCAGATTCGGGACATCTGGACTCGAAAATTTCGACGAGTCTTATCTTTTGGATTACGAGAAGACAATATAGAAGACCGATTCAATGACTATGTAGGATGATTCCGGGTTACAGGTACGTATACACAGTCAGGGATAGAATTTAGTGGATGTTTGTGTTTGTGTTGTGACTCGTTTGTGTTGGATAAAAATGCTGTGAATCTGGAATTTTTTCTAATCAATTACTAGTTTTTTTATTCTTTGTTATAGTTTGCACACTCATAGGGAATTTTTATATGTTTCTTGGCAAAACTGAAACATTTCCGTTTATTCGTTACGCTTGCAAATGGTTTTCGTTGCGGAATACCACTATGCATATTTACTTCTTTGAATCTCGAAACATTTTCGGAAATGTTTAAATTGAATATTTTCATTATTTCTAATCTTTTCTAATATATTCTTCAAATCTAATTTTTCTACAAAAATTTGAGTAGTTTTATTCATTTATCAGCCGTGTCTAACCAAAGCGGTTACTAATTACAAATATAATAAATAAGCATTGACAAACGTAAAAATGAACATATTGTTATATTTGAAATAAAATATATAGTTACATTTCTATAATTATATGCAATTTGTACACAGTATAGTTTTGTCAATATCTACGTACGTATTACAAAGTGTTGTAAACATCGTTCGCATTTGTTAGTATATTTGTTATCGTTGTCGACGTTCTTTGATTATAAAAAAGAAGACGAACGACGTGTAAATATCTAAAATTTTCTAATTCCCATAAGTAGCAGATGTGTTTGTCTGCATCGTGAACTTGGAATAGTCTTAAATAACATTCTTGTATATAAACTCCGTCTCTCTTACTTGTTGTTACAAAGATTACTGACTATTGTGTATCGAACGGTCGAACGAGTCATCTCACTGCTAAAAGTAGAGAAGAAGAAGTTGCAGTATCGTGTTTCAAGAACCCAAACATCGCCAAACGTAAACAAAAATGTGAATTCATGGGTCTCTCAAGACCCCAGGATACGTTACTCTGGTTAACAACAACGCTCGTTTCGATATCGGATGGGATTAGACCCACAGTGTATACTATCTGACTTCAATTGACCTGCCAAACACGCAGGAAAGAGTTTCTTCTCTTTGATAATTGTTCGTTTGCCAAACGGTACAACCTCGAATCTAGGTTCACTAATCTAGGGGACTAATATTAACAAAGGAGTTTTAATCTCGGGCCATCCCTCGCCAAAGAATACTAGCTATCATTGCACGTCGAACTATCGAACGAATCATCTCACAGCTAAAAGTATAGAATAGAAAGCTACAGTATCGTGTTTCAATAACCCAAACATCGCCAAACGTAAACAAAAATATGAATTCATGGGTCTCTCAAGACCCCAGGATACGTTACACTTGGTTTCGAATTTCGATACGGGTGACTAGGTTTCCGTTTTAAATCTTTTCCAGGTTAAAATTTACGTTTTACGTCTAAACAACTCACTTTCGCGATAATTTTCGACAAGAAGAACTTCTTCGAAAGCAAGATATTCATCATTTCTCGATGAACTTATTTCAATCGATAACAGAGCAACGATTATCTCCATATCCGATAGAATTATACCCACAGTGTATCCAACCTTTTCGTTTTCAATTGACCTGTCAAACACGCGGGAAAGAGTATCATCTCTTTGATCATTGTCGTTCGTCAAACGATACAGGCCGGAATCTAGGTTCAGAAGTCGATGGTCCGGGCAACGCCATACCGGGGACTAATATCAAGAAAGGAGTTTTAATCTCGGTCCACCCCTCGCCAGTCTATATGCATTATAATTATGCTCGGTTGGGTTCGTTTTAGGGAACGCCTCGCGAACCCTTCGCCGCTCCAGGCAGCCGGGTTACTCTACGTATAATTGGTATTTATGCTCGTGGCCGCGCGTTGCGCGCCGTGATTTGTGGCTGAAACTCCGTTAATGAGACGCACGTGTCCGTTAATTAACCGGGACCTGCTGCGCCTTCGGGCCCACCGATCGGCCCGGATTAGCTGCTCGCTTTTTTCCAACCGGCTGGGAACCGTCGCGTACCAAATCAGAAGACGCTCTCGGCCACGATCGCGCGACAAATCCCCGTCGCCCGATTTTTTTCAATCACGGCCTCCTCGTGCTCGTTAATCTTCCCGAATATCCGTGCTCGTTTCCTTCACCGCCACGAACGTGTCGCTCTCCCTTCCGTAGTCCGGGAAGAGCTCGGGAATCGGTGCTCCTCAATGACTCGTGGAACGGAAATCGGAGTGGCTGCGAGGGAGACGAAGACTCGCTGGATGAACACCTTATACAGGGTGTTCATCGAGACAATGCGAATGTATCATTTTCAAGGAGCTGTTTCGACTTGATGTGCGAGCTGCACGTGGAAGTGAGGTACGTCGGTGGACATTTTTAGGCGAGTTATCGTCTCCGATGACTGGCAAGGTCGTCAAGACGCGAAGGTTTTTGTTCAAGATGGATATGTTTCTTTAGAATGGTCATTTGACCGCTTATTTGACTCAGAGCGGTTTATATATGAAATGTTTGTAGATTCAGTGTTAAAAGAGTCGAGAAATTGTTTATAGTTTCGGAGAAGTGGACGACTTGGTCCGAAATGGACAGTCGATTCTTGGTTCGCGACGAGAACAATGGATGAAATGAAACATTGATGTATAGTAGAGAATAGATTGTACGAGTTCATTGGGAGAGAAATTTGTTTCGGTAATCGAATTTTCGGATTATTTCCTTGGATGAATCAAATTCTTGATTATGGTATAAATCGATTAGATACGAAGCAATTCTTTAGCTTGTTTGGTTTATACGAAGACTAATGTATACCTAATAGTAAGGAAAATGCAATGTCAAATTGAATTACAAGTTTTTAAATATCCGTCTAATTTTGTATTCTACTTAGGAGGTTTTCCTTGAATTAATGGGCCTGATATTGGTACACCGATCCTTCGATTTTGTAAGATCCATTTGTACATTTCGTCGTCCAATTTATCATCGCTTGATTTCCGGTTTTATTTCCATTGAAAGTTTAACAATTCTGTTTCACTGTTTTTAACGTTACTAATCCAATATTATACTCTTTCGCTGAATCGGAGCCACATTCACCATTTTTTAAATGAAAAAACAAACATTCCGTGATTGTTCTTTATTTCGTGAATAGACTTCATTCTGTACCAAACATTCGGTCGATATACATTCCGTGAGCGTTATTCAACAACCATTCTGTATACAATTAAACAGTCTACTTCGACAAACAAGTGTGACCAAATACATACGATCAATATCCAAATTTATCATTCATATTTCAATTTTAACATTTCTCTTTTAACATCTCTATCGTGCAACAAGTTCCACCGTCATTTTCGCTATACTTTCCGTTAAATTTTCAATATCACCTAAAGATAATGCAACAAAAATCGTATCTATCTATATACGAATAAAAAATAAAGAAATATAAAAAATAAAAAATTCCCTCCCCAGTTCGTCCAGTTGTTCACGAAGTTGATCAGAGATTCGAATCGAAAGTGCAATAGAACTTCGATAATTGCAGGAAATGCAACGAGGAAATGCAACGAGGAAATGCCACGAGCTTCGTCCTATTAACAAAACTGAAAATGTTTACAAGTATCGAGGTTTGTGTATATATATATCTATAATGTCTTTCCCGAATCTTGTAGAAGATTCAATTCTACGGATACGTGATGCTCATTGAACAAAAAAAGATTTTCTTTGTTACCATGACGAACTGCGATTCGCAATTATTCCGAGAGCCGATCTCGTGTAGAACACAAGTAAAAGATATACCTTCCAGAATTCAATAAAGTTAAATATACAAGGCTGTTCGCTAAGCTTAGTCGTTCGATAAAACTTATTGAACGTTATAATACTAGATTGCTCGCTAAGTTTCATCGAACGAGAAAACTGATCGAACAACCTATTATTGATCAAATATAAACACTCAGCTATCATTAAATTGCACCCATAATCGAAAATTCGAATACTTTCCGCGAAACGATGCCCGTCCAGGTGTTCACCAAGATATAGCAAAATTGGAGGCCAGAATCCGGACAAAGGATTTGTATTTCCTCTCGGGACACCCCGTATAAGATAGTATAGGGTATAACGCAACGGTCCATTTCGACGAAGTTAATAAAGAAATATACAAGGTGACCAACCTCCGCATTTAATATCAATTTGCCGCCCAGCTCTTTCCTTCCCTCGATGACTGTCCCTCCGCGAGGGTGAGACGTCCCGGTGAGGGTGGGATCGCTAGGAAACGACTGCTGGATGACGGAGAGGGTACGAGAATAGCGAGGACGAGCGACGATAAGAAAATAAGGGGGATGTTGGGCCAGAGGGAGAGGACCAGGGAGAAGTAGAGGAAAATGGCTGGGTATCGCGACGGGAAGAGGTGGTGAAACCGGCTACTAGCTAGGAATTTCGTGGCAGAAGCCTGCCCAAGGGGCTGAAAAGAAAGTCAGGGTGGAACGCGTCGCGGAACTTCCTTCGCCCGGGACGAAGTAATTGTTAAAACGCGTTCCAAAAGATGAGAGCTGCTGATTACTTTCCTACCCCGGCCGGCGAGTGCGTCTTCCCGCGATGGTTTTTTTTCCCCTGTAAATGCCACGGATGCGAACGAACCCTTGCCGGTTCTGTGGAAATCTAGCAAATTGACGGGAATCTCTTCGTCCCGCGCGAAAGGAATTAGTCGAGTAACCGCGGAGTACTTACTGTTTTCTGGATAGATATCCGCATGGGGGATACTCTCTTTGTAGTAGATATAGATCGATTGTAGTAGATTTGCGTTCTCTTTCGAACGGAGATTTCATAGATGGAGGATCTTCGACGGATGGATCTGTAGCGGACCTCTCCGGATAGTTTCGGGGAAGTATAGCTATGCGTCGAAAACGTAATAAACAGGCGAACTAGCTTATCGTTGCCGACGGAGGCCTGCACTTGACTAGATGAGTTACCACTGTTCGAAAAAAGGCGATCGTGAGAATCGGCTTCGAGGACAGCAGAGCGGCGGTCGTAGGACAGTAAGCAGCGTTCGTAAAATAAAGAACAAAGACAGATCCTTTCCATCCACCGAACTATTCACTCGACTTTCACTCGCTTTGCGTCAATTATTTAATACCCACCTATCGTACAATCCCCAAAGATCGTTAACCCATTTGCATAGGTGTAAAGAAGAGCTGGAAAAACAGCTAGAAGAAATTGATGTGTTCATCGGTGTAGAGACACTGCTTAAGGATGACAAAAAATTGGACCTTCTAGGTTTCCATTCTATCAGAATTGACAGAAACAATAAACCTGGAGGCGGCCTCATCTTCTTGACAATAAGAAATTCTCCTTCTTCTGGATTCCCTCTCATATTGGCATTACCTCTAACGAAAAAGTGGACACCTTAGCGAAAGAAGCATCCCTTTCCAATGTGTCCTTCAATATTCTAGTTCCGTATTGCGATTTTTCTGATATTTTTAACAAACAGGCCAATGTTTTAGCCAATTTAAAGAGAGTTTATTTGCTGGACGAACAGGCTTCGGGCTAACCACTTCCAGTTAGCCGCATCCTTGTTTAAGATCAACCTCGCTCCGGACACAAAGTGCCAGTGTGGATGGCCAGTCCAGGATCCCAACCATGTGATATGGCAATGCCCCATCGTTAACAGTAACAGGTATATTCTATTAAATCGACTACGCAACATGGGCTACCACCTGCCCTACTCAATCGAGTTCTTCATAAGTAAACTGCACATTGCTCCTCTACTGTGCATTCACAAATTTCTGAAAGACCATGTGTAAATCTCTGACTGTCAGTGAGGTCTGTCTGTCTGTTTGATACCGATCCGAAAAATTATGAATTTATTTATATAAAGTATTCCATATTTATAAACCGCTACGAGTTATAAGCATCTAGTAATAAGTATTATATATTGCCAATAGTTATAAGTATGTAATTATAAGCACTATGTACAATCACTAGTAACAAGCATTTATTTATGTATAACGATACATAACGATGTATCTTCGGGTAATCTTAACTTATGTATTCCATTTCTTGCTTTGTACTGTTAGTATGCGCATCAATGTGCATGCTGCTAATAACCCTGTACTGGGTTCATAGCGTAAATAAAAAAAAAAAAAAAAAAAAAAAAAAAAGAAACCATTTGCATCATCGGTCTGCTTAAGCTGTTACGTTCAAACATCAGCGACGTTCAACCGACATGCCGAACGAGCATCAAAATTATTTATGGAGTTTATTAACGATACACTGTTTAAAACGATCAATACACAATAGTGTATAGCGAAATATTGTTTTATAGGCTTTTTTGCACCTTCGCGTAGCGTTGTTTGCGTACCGCGCGGATTTTTGCGTGACGCAACTCTCGTAGTGGCAATTTGAAAGATTTTCACGAAAGAGTGAAACTTATTTAGAATACACTGACGTATATCGAACTAAATGGAGCCAAAAAGTTCTCAGAAGTGGTTAAACGTAGTCTGTTGCAACTGGTAAAATGAGAGTCGTAGGCTCGTGGACTATTCCGCGCTCGGTGATAGTAGACAGTCGTAGGTTGGATGTAAATGGTGGGTTAAGTAAGGAATATTTGTCTCGAATTCACTCGCAAGGTGTTACAAAAACACGGACCTTCCGTGTGAGTCATCGAAGCCTCGAAGAGCCGATATTATTGACCGAGTATCGATGACTCATTCGGTAGGTGTCGCGCAAGGACTTCTTTAAGATCGGATATTATCGCACGATTAAATCGATTACGTTAAATTGGTCACTTGCCTAAGGCTGTTTCCAGCTTCGATGTGTAACACCATTCGTTGTAGCGAATTAACGAACAGTTAACGAACTTTATAAAATGAAAGATTTTTGATTCTTGGAATTGATACAGGTGTCAACTAACGCACAGACCGCGCATACGGGGCAAGGATAAGTATGTGCTAGGCTTAGTCGAGTTAACTTTCAGTTCTACTTACGATAGGTCGAGTTGTCTCTAAACTCGACCTGGGTTAAGTTTTCTTAATCAGAAAGAAACTATACCGATTATACTCAATTTATAGTATTAATTTTCAAGTATTAGAAATCCGTAGTTGGTATCGTTAGGTTACCGATGACCCGTAACTGTTTTTGTCTCCGCTAAGATATAGTTTCTAGCGTAACGTTCAAATATTACTGTAGAGTTTCGTTTTTATCAGCTGCGCGTGTTATCTGAAAAATAAGTGATATCCAAAATGTCGAACAATTTAATCGAAGCAGAGTTAGCGGAATAGCGAATAACTTATCGAGTGTGAGTGACACCGATTGTGGAATAGGCATTGGCAAGGCATACTGTACACATATATAGAGTGAATATTCTGATCACGATAACTATGCAGAAGTTCTAATAGAGGTTCTAATAGAGAAGAGACGTTAGAAGATATTTTTATACCGCTACTTTACATTTTGCGTAAAATGTAAAAAAGCAATTTGTAAAGAGCTTTCGATACAAAAGAAGTATCACTTTACTGACAACTATTGGGTTGTTCGGAAAGTCATTTCGTTTTCCAAAATGGAGAATATAGAATTTAATACAATGTTTATACACTCCAAAAGAATCGTGTTTCATTTTCGCCAAAAAAAAAACGAATTGCCTTTCCGAACAATCCAATATGATTTAGAAACCCAGTAAAAACCCATTAGTTTCTCAAGCTCTGGCAATCTATATTTCCTTTCGATACTAAAATACAGCATTGTTTAAAAAACAAAAGAACTAACTTGATTTAGGGAAAAGTTGCTAAAGTAAACTTTCACTAAGTATACAAATAAATAGAAATATAAAGAAAATAATCGCATAAGGAACTGTAGTAGAATCCCCATATTCGCTGTTTTGTATATCGGCGATAAGCAATCGAACGAAACTTCTATAAATACAGAGATCCTACTACTGTGTCAATAGTGATCGCCAGGAGCCAAAACGTAATGACTACGGGAGTTCTGAAGTGAGGAATATCAGGTTGTTCGATAAGTTTCGTCGTTCAACAAAACTTGTCAAGTTTACTGTTCAATGTAGTACCGATACAACTTGAGAGTGAACAGTACTGTTCAATGTAGTACCGTTAGAACTTGAGAATAAACAGTACTGTTCAATGTAGTACCGATACAACTTGAGAGTGAACAGTACTGTACAATGTAGTACCGATACAACTTGAGAGTGAACAGTACTGTACAATGTAGTACCGTTACAACTTGAGAATAAACAGTACTGTTCAATGTAGTACCGATACAACTTGAGAATAAACAGTACTGTTCAATGTAGTACCGATACAACTTGAGAGTGAACAGTACTGTTGAATGTAGTACCGATACAACTTGAGAGTGAACAATACTGTTCAGTGTAGTACTGATACAACTTGAGAGTGAACAGTACTGTACAATGTAGTACCGATACAACTTGAGAGTGAACAGTACTGTACAATGTAGTACCGATACAACTTGAGAGTGAACAGTACTGTTTAATGTAGTACCGATACAACTTGAGAGTGAATAATACTGTTCAATGTAGTACTCATACAACTTGAGAGTGAACAGTACTGTTGAATGTAGTACCGCTACAACTTGAGAGTGAACAGTACTGTTCAATGTAGTACTGTTCAATAAGTGTTCAATACAACTTGAGAGCGAACAGTACTATTCAATCTAGTACTGTTCGATAAGTTTTATCGAACGACGAAACTATTAGATGCAACGATCGAGTTGCACCCCTGTTCCCTCTGTGGCCTCCCTCGTGTCACCTTGTCTGTCACGCACTACACGCGATCGAAATGTCATCGCGCCGAATTGTCGGTTTAAGAAGAAAATTCTGCGTACGGAAGACTAGCGAAGCTTCGAGCTTATCCCAAATTTGTAATCACTTTCGGTGGGAATACAATCACCGAGCACAATATTCCAATTTCATCGGATTCAACGGCGACCCACCCCAGCAGCGAACGATGGCGCGCGACCCCGCGACGCAACAGTCCAAACACGGAAATCCTTTCGATTAACAGCGCGTCGAATCCGGCAGGCCCCGAAATTAATTCAACGGCAGCCAGCCCTCTCGTTCCAACCCGCAGAAACATGAATTATGTCCGTCAGCGAAGAAGCGCCGCGGCGCAGCTGTCACCGTCGCCCCGCGGTAATTGCATTATTTGCATTTAAAGCGGCCCCCTGAAAAAGACCCCGTGGAAACGTGGAAAAGGCGCGCTTCGAGCGTCCTTTGACCACTCTATCTTCGGAGACCTAGACGTTCCCCGTGGCGTCCCTTTGTGGCTGCTTCTGGGCTCTTATTAAGACCGAGAGACTGGACGCGCAATTGCGAGCTCGACACTGGCTCATCAAAGTCACCGTTTCCCCGCTTCGTCCCTCAGTACCCTTCACGCCCTACGAGCGGACCGGAAAGTGTTCCGAAGACGAGTCGAAAACCCTTTGACGAGCCGGAGATCGCTCGAGTGCGAGGGTTGCGACTGATGTATCGCGCGTTATCCGTTTCGGATGGAACTGGAACGATGCCCACGCTCGAAACGGTTACAACGAACCCTATTTTGCGTTGCTCGAACAGCACGCGTGTAAATATGTTTCAAAGTCGAAGGAAGCACGGCAGGGGGGGGGAGGGGGGAGTGCGAGTGGATAATGGGGCCACGAGTGGATCTAGAACGATGCGGGGTGCATGGAACAAAAGAGGGATGTGCATCGAGTTGCGTTAAGGGGGCAGGACGGTTTCAGATTTGGAAATAATCGATTTCTTTTTTTTTTGTTTCTGTTGTAAAGTTCAGATTATAATATGTAGTTTATTATAATGTGAGAGTGGATAATGGGGCCACGAGTGGATCTAGAACGATGCGGGGTGCACGGAACAAAGGAGGATGTGCATCGAGTTGCGTTAAGGGGGCAGGACGGTTTCAGATTTGGAAATAATCGATTTCTTTTTCTTTCTTTTTGTTTCTGTTGTAAAGTTCAGATTATAATATGTAGTTTATTATAATGTGCGAGTGGATAATGGGGCCACGAGTGGATCTAGAACGATGCGGGGTGCACGGAACAAAGGAGGATGTGCATCGAGTTGCGTTAAGGGGGCAGGACGGTTTGAGATTTGGAAATAATCGATTTCTTTTTCTTTTTGTTTCTGTTGTAAAGTTCAGATTATAGTATGTAGTTTATTATAATATGCAGGGATCTCGCGTATCCAGTGGTATAGTTTTTGTACATATGAGGGTACAAAGTCCGAACAAACGAGTATACATTGATATGCCTTGACGTGAACGATGACAGTGTCGTGTGGTCTTCGCTCTTTCGCGCCAATATGGAAACAGTCCTTAAAACTGACATCGACCATTCGCTATCGACATCTGGCACTCTTAGGATCATTGTTGCATTCATTCCAACAGTTTCAAATGGTGGATCCAAGTCTCGAGAAAAAATGTGGAGGGTCTCGATTTTGGAGATACGAAGAGCGTAACATATTCACTCATTACATTCGCGCATAAGTTTGCACACTTTAACAATGGAACTACCGGTGGTAAACGTATCCCATTTGTACCAAACCGTATAGGTATCTTCGAAGAAGATGGGTGAAAGGCAAATTAATTTACGAGTTCCATTTGTCGTCTATTTCGATAATTGTCCACGAATATTGTGGACAAATACACCGTTAATAATTGAGATGTACTTCTCGATGATTTATCGCAATCTGTACTATGTATCGCAGGATCTATTAGGTGAGGTAAATATTTACCTCAAATATCTTGTCAGAAACTGGAACAAAAACCTGGCAGAGTGTCTAAAGTACGAAATTATGTGTGAATATTTATCAATGAATATTAAAGATATTGTAAACAATGCTACGAAGATGATGCTTCGAACGAAACTGAAGTTTCGAACGAGATATTGGCAGAAAGTTGAAAAAAGAAGTTACAACATCCTGTGAAACCTGCAATGGACAACCATTTTTGTACAATGTTTTAATAATACTCGTTACATTTTTTTTATCGTAAGTAGTATTTAGATACGTTCTTTGATAATTTTCAAATTATTTAAAATTTATTAATACAAGATTACAATTTTTTAAATCGTATATCGTCACTCAACGGTGACTCACGCGAGTTACAGGTGACTAACGTGACGTTTAACGTGTCAACAGGGCATACCTTTTTAGAGAAGAGTATCTTTGGAAATAATTTCCAACAGAGATGGTAATACGTAGATCAAAATGCGTAATTATTTGTGCGCAGAACTGCGACGGAAAATAATGGAAGAAGTGGGTGTATGCGAGCGACAAGCTGTGTCAAACAACCAACGGTTAATTTTAAAAGAAACGTGACAGAGTGATGGATAAAAATGTTAAACGTTATCGTAGAAGAATCTGAGCGTGTAACGTTGAAATATTGGAAGTAGAACGTAGAAGTCTGAACGGAACGAATTGTCCGCCGAAGGCTACCCTCCAGCCGATCCCCACACCTGTTCGGCTACCTCTACCATACTGTTTGGTCACGCCTAATCTTTCCTCTTCACGCTGATCCACGGCCTGGTTCTACAACTACCAAACTTCCAAAGTGAAATAAAATCACTGGAAAATTTATTTCAAACGCGAACACTCGTTTGCAATAGATCAGCCCTGAGTAACTTCAACCTAGAAATCGGATCAACAGAGATCCGACGACACGCCAACAGGTACAATGGATCGAGCGAGAAAAATCATAACAATGCATGGGAACGTAACGTAATAGGTGTGATCCCGAGAAAATCTGAAATGTATAGGATAGACGAGCGAGTGAAGTGTCAACTAAACGAGGACAGATTCTAACAGCAACTTATGTGTTATATAACTACGTGTAAAATACTCTCGAAATTTCATCGAGACGTAGATCGCGCCACTATGATCAAATATTTACACAAAAACGATCTATTCGACAACAGTGACATCACTTCTAACCCGATGAAATTTACATTCGATCCTTGCGAATGCTCGTTGAAAATAAAAACTCCTTTCGTACGCAATATTTTCTTCGATCTCCATTTCGAGATGTTGCCGACTAGACAGAAATTTCATCCACAAGTGTAATCGGAAACGAACTGAAAAAACTAAGAAAATTACCACACGAGTACAATCGCAAAGTTTACTTTTCACGTTCGATTACAATATCAATCGATATCTTAATTTCTTCTCGCTTTTCATCGCTGCCCGTCGTTTCTGTTTCTGTTACTCTGGAAATTCAACAACTCGCCACCTTGTCCTGCGAGTTGTCCCAGGTTCGTACACCCTGCCGCCACTTGCTCGCCAAACGCACCGCTTTCACAGCGCATAAACTCTTCCACAAGTTCGAGGGTAGTCTTCGCTTCTCGAACACGAATATCGAACAAGGAAAACAACAAAATCCGCGTCTAATATTGCAGTAACGCATAAGAACGTAACGAAATGCCTATGGCTCGGAGAAAATGCGAAGTGTTTGGGATAAACGAGCCAGTGAAGTGTTTTCGAGGCGCGAAAGAAGAACGTGTGAACGAAAGACAAGATGTCCGAGCTAAGGTGTGAAAGACGAGTAATTGGAATGGCGCCAGACTGAGGAATTTTTAGTGAACGTGACCAAATGCATCGAGTGAGAAAGGTCAAGAATTAGTACGAAAGAGAATGTATGCGTGTGAGAATATAGGGTACGAGAGAAACACGATCCACTATTGGTTGGAGATTAGTGGAAGCGAGTGTATACACGGTCCAATGAGACGAGTCGGTAAAGAAAAATAAATGTTCGTATGGAGTTTATGCATCAGAAGACGACACACCATAAGTTTGTTCTTGTGTTGCCTAAACGTCGATCGTTTATATTTGTTTACATCCGCTGACTGGTCTCGTTGGCCCGAGTACAGTCGAGTCTGGAGAGAGTTTACGTAATCAGCATAGTTATAATTTAAACGTACGTTGATATTATTTTATTTATATTATTTAATACACGTCTCTTCTAAAACTCTATTCACCTTTACGTAACACGTAAGGTGACGTGTGGTCAAATATAAACACTTGAGAGTTGCAACGTGCTAACTGTCTTCTCTTTTGACTCTCAGTTGTTTCTAAAGTTTTGTTCCAGACATGAGACAGAACGCATCCGCTCTATAATTGTATTTCTTATTTTCTATCCTTAATTAAGGATAGATTTGAAAAAGTTACCGGTTGCAACTGCTTTTACAATGGAATTTACTTTAAATTCTATAGCATATTTTCAAAAGACGTTATAACTTTTTCTATAGTACACGTACAATCGATTTCGTAAGTTCCTCCGTTTCCTCGATCATCGATTTTCCTGGAAGACGTACGAAGAACACCTTAACCCTTTCCACTCGAGAGGAAATCCTCGATCGCCGCTTAATTCGGTGTACCTTGTCCAATTCGGAAAATCATCGTGGTTCGGAATTGAAATTAAAATTCACAATCACTCGGGAATTTATGCTGGAAAAATGTTTGCCTTGGTAGCTCGCAAACGCGGTAACGGTAAGTTTAGCTCGGATCTGACGATGCATTGTTTTCACAACTGTACGAAATGACAGCCGGTTGCTTGTCTTCCGGAGACACAACATCTGAAAGAAAACTCGGTTCGCTCCAGTTAAAGTCGCGCGGGCGCGAGCCCGCGCGCTCGTCGTGGAGAAATCGCAGTTTCCTTCAATACCGACGCGAATTCCGGGCCAAGAAGAATCAAAAGGTTTCGTATAAAACCTTTTTATCACCGCCTACGTTGCCGCTGCGAGATCGACGACAGCATAATGCTGCGCGGAACAAAAGTAATCGCGGAGCCGGTGCACGAGCGACGCGAAGGAGAAACACCGGACGCATAAAAGATAGACAGCTACAGCCGTGCTTTGTTTCTCGCCAACTTCTCCAGAATTATGGACTTCGGTACGCCGCACGGCGAGGAATCCTCTGCACTCTCGACCCCCGGACTCGCGCGATCCTTCCACCAGGCTACATTCAGTACTCCGGGCTTCTGACGTAATTGATTTTGCGACCGCTGTCCTTCC
The DNA here is from genome assembly GCF_051014685.1 of Ptiloglossa arizonensis. Lineage (NCBI taxonomy): Eukaryota > Metazoa > Arthropoda > Insecta > Hymenoptera > Colletidae > Ptiloglossa > Ptiloglossa arizonensis. The sequence continues at coordinate 6,861,132 of NC_135048.1, read as the reverse complement.
AGGCAGAAACGACCAGTCTTAATGGGTAACCGGCGACGTTTCGTCCTGTCTTTTACGGGGTCTCGTATCCTACATCGTCGCCATTACGGCTCGTGGCGAACTTTCCCCGTGTATACGGCGAAGAAAAGACACCCCGAGGTCGCGTAAGCTTCTACCGGGCTTCGAAAGTGTCTTCGAATTCCGTAATAAATTCCGTCGACGAAATGCCCTCCTCTTTGACGTTGCACACTGACGTTCGTAGTAATTGAGCAACTGGACGTCTGTTCAATGTTTTTTCTACGTTTACTTCGAATAGGTGTTTTTAAACGGTGTTCACTCGACCGATCGTCGTTACGTTCCTCCGAATTGGTCAGAAACGCGACACTCGTTGTTGCGTTTGTCGATGCAGCGATGTTGCGTACCAATAGTTATTTTTTACGACAAAGCCTTACCTCGAATCAACTTTTACAACCAAAGGAAAATCCTTCCCCAAATCCATGACCTTCGTCCTTGATTAAACCCGAGCCAGAAATAACAACCACTACCCTAGTATTTTCTTGGAGTATATATGTCTTAGATTTATGTATAGAGTATACATGTCTTAAAAACCAGCAGGGAGATTGCTACCGATCATTTCGAACTACACATTGTCAGTCAACGAGTATCTATCGTACTCGCAATTTTGTACACTAAATTGTATTCAAAAATAAATTAAGCTTTACGGAATACAACATCGAGGACGACTCGGTAGCCAACTGCTTTCAACTGTGGAAGTTGTCTTCCACGTATGTTCGAAAAGCTGATCATTCAACGTGTAGCGGTAATATTATAGTCATCGACGCTGGTAACTAGGTATCGGTAGAGGCTGAACGCATCTTTTGTTCACGACATCGGTCAAGGTGACGAAAGAACGAAGCGATTAACGAGAGAGAAAAAATGTACGAGAAACGAAACGCGTAACTGACAAGCAACAGTCCGAGTTTTGTGTCGTACGCGAAAAATAAAATATTGAATGTTTTATTTTGAAAGTGTTGCGAAGTGTCCGGCATCTAACCGTGTTTATTGATCGTGAAATAAATTATTCGACACCGCGTGGCAAAGGTTAACCTATTCCACGACGTGTCGGTGCATAACCTCTTCAACCACGCGTTTCGAAAAAAAGATTCCCCCTAGAGACACGTTTCGGTGATACTCGTGAACGATACTCAGGTAGGTATACGTCTAAGAAGCTATCGTTTGGGTACAGATTCTTTCCAACGACACCTCCTCTCGCGACTTTTAAAACGTTTCGAAAAGTCGACTCTGGTAAGCATGGAAATCAACTATAGCGATTCGATTGATATTCGTACACCGAAATCAAAGATTGGACACACGCTCTTCAGGACTCTGGAAGACGTACGAAGAACACCTTAACCAAGGACGTCTTCAGGACTATCCGATAGGTGTATCGGACATCGGTAGAATTTTCGTATCGAAGAAAGAACTCGCAGCGAAACTATGAGTACCCAACGGGTATCTTTGTAAAATCTATGTAACAGAAACAGCTCGCACCAGGATTCTAGATACAGGTTCCAAGTACCCAATAAACATCTCTAGACGCATACTCTGGCTACCCAACAGCCATCGCTGTAGATTCCACGTAGCGGGAAACATTCGCATCGCTTTCAAACACGAATGATATCGAGCCTGATCGAAAATTTCGGATAAAACCCAGTTGGTTCCCAGTGATATTAAAACGTGTAGCTACTTTTATCGGCGAAACGACAAGCGCTACCATGGAACGCACTCTAGGTGCATGTCGGTCCAACGAACGAGCCTTTAAACGACGATCCGCTCGACGAAAGTGGTCGCGGTCCGTTGCGAAACGCGGCAGAAAACTATATTTCACGGTTGTCCCCGACGCCGTTACGGCGGTTCGCCCTTCTAAGAGATGCAGCAGCGGCGAGACATGCGTCTCGTATCGGGTTATGGACCTGTAAATACACCGGACGTGTTTACACGACCATAACCGCGGCCGTCTTGTAAATAAGTTAACCCCGGCCGCTGGCCGGTTTTACGAGGACAGCGACAAAGTACCGATATAACGCGGCCCGGTGCTCGCCGCCTCGGCCAATCACAGGGATCCTCGCGGTCGAGTGAATTCAAACCGATGTACCCTTCCGCGAGCGACACGGTAAATCACGGTTAGCTGAGCACGGTTCGGGGTTAGAACGACGAGACGCTACGGACGTTTACGTCTTTGGTGAATTACGGAAAACTTGGACGCCGAGTGATTCCTAAGAACCGATTACGACCAACGATACTACTTGGACCCCTGCGTGTGCGGTTCGGGTGTACCCGAACGCACCTGCAACCTTCGAGATACTAGTTTCACACGGGTTTCACGATAACCGTACGAAATGTAAGAACGAAGAAAATTTGGAGAAATGTACGCAGGGTGTGGAAAGTTGATACACTCCGAGGAAACGTTTTTGTACACCTTCCGCGTATTCCGCTCGACGAGGGGATGAAAAGTTCCCAAAGAATCACGCGGCCCGGGCTAATAGTTTTCTCGTAAAAGATCGTCGAAGTTTGACCAATTAAATCGCCTGGAGTTGTTTATGGTAGCCAAACGCCCCTCCCACTTTGTCTCCCATGACTACGCGACACTTGCGCCGCTCACAGGTGGGGGCCCGGGTCCTCTCCCCATCCATAGGCTCTACTCGTGCGGGCTTGCTCGCACAACGCAGCGTCAAAGTGTAACACAGTAACGGAAGACAAAGCGGTGGAATCTCTGCGCGCCCTAAAGCAACTCTGTGCAATCTAATTGGCCAAAGCTTTGACGATCTTTCGCGAAAAAACGATTCGCGACGCGTGTACAAATTTCACCGAGATAAATTTCACCGGAATGAAATTCAACCAAGTAAATTTTAACGAAGTAAGTTTCACCGAAATCAATTTTACCGATAGAAATTTTACCCAAGTAGATTCTACCGCGAGTTCCTTTTAAGAATTATTAAAATACAACCGTGGCCCGTTCGTACTTAACGGTCTTTAAACTACATTTCGAGGTTATTTTCGTCGTATCGGTCGACTGGAAATAGAAGTTTCGAAACGATTGTCTATCTCCAAATGCTCGGATAAATATAAAGTTTGCCGAATAAATAAATATTCGATTCTCTTGGATCGAATGGCTGGTTTGTATCCCGTTCGAAACTAAATATTCCATCTCGCTCGATACGCAACGTTGCGATTTCGATTCTTAAAAAGTACAAACTAAATTCCCCCACGAGCCACGGGCACCTCGAATCGAACGGAACTTGTACGTTGGACAACTCGCGGCGCAATTTACACGCTTGTAATCCTCCGCAGAGTTCGTGTTGCGACACCCCCTTATGCCAATGGAGATTCCGCTATCTTATGGTAAGTGGTAACATCTCGAAGACGCATAATTGAGAGAGGGACACGGTGCCGGAAATCGGCAGATATCTCGACCGCCCCGAGCCAATTTCCATTCGAGTTATTAGTTCGGGGTTCGATGCGTTTGCAAGAGTACGCGCGCACATTGCACCCTGTACCCGGCAGCTGCACGATGAACAGAGATTCTCCTCGATATCGTGCTATGTGCGGTGCATACCAGCGTGGAATCGGTGTCTGAATGGACAAGTAGCCCGATCTCCACCGAAGTCGAGCTGTTTTGGAAATTGTTGATTAGTCTCGAGCGGTGTATAACTGCTCGAACTACTAAAGGCTTCCCGAGCCTGGAGTGCGCCAGGCTATTCCATCAACTATTGCAATGCTGAACGTTAAAAGTTGATGGAACACGACGAGAGGGCCATTCTTTCGGATACTTTCGAAAACAATTGACACTCTGTTTACGGGACACGTTTCTAATTTCACGGATTTCTCACTTCACGAGCATAATTAATCAAACTATTGCTATCACTTTTTTACAATTTATACCGACTACTACGAATGGAACGATACGAATGTACAAACGAATCTATTCCCCTTACAGCTCTGTAATTTCAACATTTTTCCCGATGTATAACCTATTGCGTTGTTCGGAAAGTCGTTTGGTTTTTTTTTTTTTTTGGAGTGTATAAACATTTTATTGAATTGTATACGCTCCATTTTGGAAAACGAAACAACTTTCCGAACAACACGATATTTGTCAGGATTTCGGTGAAATTGTCAGGTAAGTTACGTTCACGGTTAATTGTAACAAACGGAGCTGTTTTTATGAAATTATTTCTCTGGTAGGAAATGTGAAACTAGTCGGAAAGTGGATGAAAAATACAAATTATAATTCAACGAAAATATCTTCCGGTGGCGTCGAGTCTAATATAAACACGCTGCGGTTTCGTCGGAACAAAAAATCTATTATAAATGATTTTTCATCGTATTTGGGTAAAAACGAAATCCGATATTTGACACCTTCGGGGCAATTTGTAAACTTGAAATTAACTGAACCATATTTACGCCGAGGAAGATTTATTATAGATAACTCTTTCATCGGTACAGTACTTGCAAACGAATTATTTACACAAAATACCAATTCGGTTGGGACCGTTCGAGCGAACAAGAAAGAGTTACCGAAATTAGCAAAAGAACGACAAAATGGTTCTATATTATAAATCACTAGATTATAAATCAAACAACTGCGTTCTCACTACTTACCAAAGTAAACCAAAAATAAAAATATCGTTACTAAGCACAAAATGTACATTTATAAAAGTTGAGAATAATTACAAACGTGTCCCGGAAACAATTATATTTTATAATAAAACCAAGTTTGGATCCAGTCGATCGAATAACACGTAAATACAGTGTAAATGCAGGATTTTTCCGGTGGTCTTCGGGTCTTTTATAATATTTCAGATTTGGCAGTCATAAATCCTTGTATAATTCTATTGTACAAAGAATACGTCGGTTCGAAACTATCCAGAAAAGATTTCATGTTCGAATTGGTCGAAGAACTTATCGACGAATAGAAAAAAAACTAATCAAGGATTCTTCTTTCATCGATTAACAGTTCGCAAAAATCCAAGTCGTGTCAAAACGGCTATTGTAATAAAAATAGACGTAAAAATACTTGTATTAAATAACAGGTTTGGTTAACTTGCATCAACTCTGTTAATATTGTAATTGTTGTTAAATTTAATTAATCATTTTCTTTTTCAAGGAAATACATGGTTTCCTTTACCCGTCAATGTTACGGGTGTCCGTGGAAATAGGTATACAAGAAACCTCCGTAAACGTAGTGTTAATGATCGTAAAATCCGATAGTATACGACCTATACTCTAGCTACCGAACAGTTATTGCTCGAGATTCTATCTAGTGTAAAACATTCAGGATCGCTTTCTAACACGAATAAGGTCCGGTCGAGAATTTCGAACAGAACGCAGTTGCTTTTCAAGGATATTAAACACGGAGCTACTTCTATCAGCGAGAAGACAATCGCTATCGTGGAACGTGCTCCAAATGCCCTAAAATCGGCAGTCTATGCGGACAATATTAAGATTCTCGTCCGAGTGATCACCGAGAGGATAGATTTTCGATCGCGACATCTATCGATCGGATTCGATCGAAAAAAGATGATCAATTTGTCGGTAACACGCACATTATTACACGAGATTCCCATCCTTTCCGAACAGATGCGCGACTCTAGCGAAAAACGTTGCGTAAAGTTCACTGGTAGGACATTAATCAAAGTCACTGGAATCGATCGATGTTATCCGTGGAAGATGAAGACGAAACCAATGACTATGTTATTACCATCTAACACGATTACGCGCTTACAAATGAAAGGCAGTGTACTAATGTCGGCGCAAATACTCTTGGAATTAAATAGCGATCAATCTTCCACGCGAGTGAGCACGATTCAACACCGTTTCACCCCTAGTGGGGGCGAGGCTGTCGGTATCGAGGTGAAAAAATAAACAATCCCACCTTATCGAAGCCCCCCTCCCCTTTGGTTCGCGTTCTCGACATTAACGATACGCAAATGAGCCCGCTCGACGTCTACTTCCGATCGACCAGGACGATTCGCTCGACGTGGCGTATCTGCTTATTTATCGTCCGCGTAATGGGGTGGCCACCCCTCCCCACTCACGGTTTCGAACAAAGCGACGAGCAAAGAAACGAATTGGCAACCGGCTGACAGCCCCAAGAAGGGTGACTTTCGCTATTCCGGTGACTAAGAAGACGAAGGAGCACCCTAAACACGAGGAGGGGGTTCAAGGGATGGAAGAGAACCAAGTCGGTGGTTAGGATGATGGTACAGCGATCGCTGTACTATCTCCGGTGAACAAAGGAGGGCTAACCCCTGCATCCCGGAAGCCTGGCGTTGAAGGGGGCGGGAAACACCCTGAGACTCTCACTTCCGGTTCATCCCTTCGACAGTCAGTCATTGCTGCGACGGGGAATCGATCTTCGGGGTCGAAATTGTATTTGGATCTGGAGGACACCAGACGGAAAATACTTTCTCACGTTTATTGGAATGGCGCTTGAATTGGGGCTAAAGGCAATTTCATTCTCCGCGATACTCAATACTTGGTAAGTACTTCCGTCGCGCTGTAACAATTATTTAACACGTTGAATCTCATCGTATCCGAATTACGATCAAAGAGTCCTGGAGAACGAGTCAAATTTTGCTAATAAATTACAGAATACCTCACGAATGGAAATCGACAGCTCTGTTGCGTATGCTGGAATGACGAACAAGATTCGAAATAAAATAAAACAATTAGCTGGTGGTTCTGGAAGAATAAAATATGTTCTCTATGTATGATAAAAAAACGATGCTTCCCCTTTTCTATCAGTTTCTATAATTAAAATTCTCAATTAGTACCATGCTGGTTATTACACGATACCACTAATTTATGGTGATAATTCAGGTCACCGAGTGACTACTTTTACACAAGACAATTAGCTGGCGATACTGGAGGACTAAAATAAGTTTTCTATGTGCAATAAAAGAGAGTGTTTGCCCTTGTCTATCAGGTCCCGTAATTAAAATTCTCAATTAGTACCATGATAGTTAGGTATTACATGGTACCACTAACTTATGGTGATAACTCAGGTCACCGAGTGACTACTTTACGACACAAAACAATTAGCTGATGGTACTGGAGGAATAAAATAAGTTTTCTATGTGCCATAAAAGATGGTGCTTACTCTTTTCTACAATTAGTACCGTGCTAGTTTGGTATTACACGGTATAAGCAACTCACAATGGTAACTCAAGGTCACCGAGTGATTACCCCCACCACACGAAACAATTAGCTGGTGATATTGAAGGACTAAAATAAGTTTTCTATGTGCAATAAAAGAGAGTGCTTGCCCTTTTCTACCAGTTCTCATAATTAAAATTCTCAATTAGTACCATGCTAGTTAGGTATTACATGGTACCACTAACTTATAGTGATAACTCAGGACACTCGGTGACTACCCTTGCGACACGAAACAATTAGCTGGTGATACTGGAGGACTAAAATAAGTTTTCTATGTGCGATAAAAATGTGCTTACCCTTTTCTACCAGTTCCCATAATTAAAATTCTCAATTAGTACCATGCTGGTTAGGTATTACACGGTATAAGCAATTCACGGTGATAGCTCAAGGTCACCGAGTCTCTACCCCTGCCATACTGTCTAGTTGCCACCACCGCTGACAGTTCGCGCAAAGTAGAGGGTACACCAGCCCTGTCCATCGTAGGGGCTCCTCGCATGATTTCCCATCCAACCATTCTTTCCCACCACACACCGTGACCGGAGAAACCGTGCGACTCTAAGCGGGCAGCCATGAAAGGGCAGCGACTCCGTCGTAAGGAAGCTCACGGACACTGCACCCGACGTATGTATAGTGTCGCGTGCAAACGGGAGTAGGAGAACCCCAAAGGTTTCACGAGGCCCGAAACAATAAGTGCAAACCGAGAAAAGTAGAACTCATCCGTGACACCGCTTTTGTCAGTGATGGTGGCCTCGAGCGACTTATTAATTCTGTTGCATCGAATGGATCTTCGCTCTCCCAAACGGTACAATTTAATTGCATCACTTTAGAGCCACCAACGATCCACAACTACGTCGATCCGCGGCAAAACACAGCCGTATTTTGCACCCAAGTATCTGAACCGTGCATCCATTAAGGAAACGTAATCAACGTCAACCGAGGAACCGACGCCAGATTCTATGAATCAGCATGACAATAAAGGGAACGGTGGTGGAGAAAAAGAGAAGGAGAGTAGAAAAAGAGGGCAGTGGACTCGAGCAGGGGTAGTCAATTTCCATTGGCCCCCCGGCGGGCCGGGTGGCACGAAAAATGGACGGAGTCCAGCAGGGTCCTTGTGCGCTTCGCGGCTGATTATTTCGCTTTTTGCCGGGACACCGTGGCGTGGCGTCGTGGAGAAAAATGGCGCTATCGAGGAATGCCGTTTTTCATCTTCCGCTCGACGAACGGGAAGCCGAACGATTTGTTTCACTATGGCAAAAACCGTCGACGGCCTTTGCCGGAAGGATAATCGCCGCGATCATCGTAGTGACTCCGAGATTCGTCTGGATACCACGTTCCGTTCGCGGGATCCCCGTACGAAAACGCCACCGCACATCGGGATACCCTGTCGGAGCAGAGGATCGATGACTGGCTTCCGGGATTAGTCTGTGAATTTTTTTTCTTCTTCTTTTTTTTTTTCTTTCGAGGGAGACGAAAGAATCGAGGTGGAATCGACGAGGACAAACGAACGTCTCTCGAATGCAAATACTCGAGAATGGTCGATACTGATTTATAGCCACTGTCGGGGTTCTTTGTTGCGTAGGAGCTCCTTAGGTTCTAGGATTATACATCAGTACAGTCGGGATACGATTAAAATATCTAGTCGCAAGGAGAAGGAATCGATTTCGAGTAACCAGATGGCTCAATTAGACGGATACAAGCTCGACAACCGGATTCCACCTTCCGTTACAGGATAACCTTACGAAACGAAGATGGATACCAATACATCGGAGATCGGTCTCCTGGTCGGGACACAAATCAACAACCATCGTTCTAGATCTAGTACGAACAACGGTTCGGCAAGCACACAACTGCAAGCTGAACTTTTCAACGATTACTGTTCCAGCAAGAACTCTGAACACGAAAGGGTATATTCTATCACGGTTTCACGATCGTTCCAAACGTGAAGCGAATAGCACGAACGTTGCGGAGCCCTCGTTTCTGGCGCAACTGTCCAAAGTGATCAAAGTGTTTTTTTCCGGCACCACTTTCACACTGTTCCATTAAATCGAACTCCGAGCAGATATTCGATCTACAATAGTAGCTTTCGAGCCAGCGATTACACTCGAGAAACAGTGTTTCGCCTGGAAAATTTCGACCGATTTATTCGACCGGCGTGTGTTCAACTTTCGAAGAATGGATACGCCTCGTGACGATACAATATTATGGCTTCGTTCGCGCAAGTCTGTACTTAATCGGCACGATGACGATAATGACGTCTGAGCAGACCACCCGCATTCATCGCCGAACCACTAACCTCCGGGCAATAACGACAATGTGACTCGAAATGGATCGTAGAAAACCAATTCGCCAGGTTCTGAAGCAGACGTAGCCACAGGCGATATCTCCGAAGGCACGTGTAAGCAAGCGATTCGCGTTAAAAGCCCGAGCGTTCGTGTTTCGAGCGCGAACTGCACGCCGATGAGCTGCCGTTGAATGCAGATCTCTCTTGGCAAATACTGATAAGGCGCGATTTCTGTGGAAATCGCATCGTCGTAGGTATTCGAGGGTAAAGTGCGAAGGTAGGAATCTATAAAACGTTTCGAGTGTTCGTGGTTTTCCACGTGGTGTAGGGAAAGTGGCGAGAACAACCAAAGACTAAGTCTGTCGCAAAATTGTACAGTTTTTGGTGGCATCGGTCCTGGTGATTGTGCTTTACGAGTTACCGATGTGTTTACATACGATCAGCACTGAATTTGTAAAACGTTTCGAGTGTTCGTGGTTTTCCACGTGGTGTAGGGAAAGTGGCGAGAAAAACCAAAGACTAAGTCTGTCGCAAAATTGTACAGTTTTTGGTAGCATCGATCCTGGGCATTTATGCTTTACGAGTTACCGGTGTATTTAGATACGATTAACGCTAAAACTACCGACAGATTTCGGAATATTAAGGTACATTTTGTATGTATCTCAAAAACAAAATGTATATTTCGAGTATGTATCCGAAAATCAACGAGGAAGAGAAGGAGATTATAAAATTGATCACACATGTAGAATAGAGAAAGTCATAAAGTCTTCAGGAAACATGCTATGGAATTTGAAATAAATTTCATTATTTTAAAAATTATGAGAGCATTTGGAACCAGTCATTTTAGTTGGTAAATCCAACGTTAATTAAGAGAGGTCATCGTGTTTTAAATTATTATTATTAGAATTTTAGAACTCTTTTTTTTTTAATCGTACACACGTTTAACGACTATCTGCATCTTTTGAAGGATTTGTCATCGGTATTCGATATCGGTGGAATTCTTTCATAGGAGATTTGTATACGTTAGTTCGATGTGTTCTATAATCGAGACAAAATAAATCGACTGCTCAAGGCCATCGAAGATATTTGACCTCTCGAACAGAGAAACAACACCACATAAAAGTGACGGTCACGGACGTCGTTTAAGGTCCAAAAATAACCTTGAGCGGTCAATTAATCGTATCTCGACTGTTGTTTCGAGCGAACTAACCGCAGCCCGGCTTTCCAGGTAGCAAGATTGTTTGCGGACATTAAACACATCGACAATTACTTTCAATCGTTTATTACTCGGAAACTATAGTACGTGGAAGTTAAGTTCATACGACATTTTAGTGCACATGTTACAACGTAACAACACAAAAACCATAGAATTGGTTAATAGCTTCAATAGTGCTATTTAGTTAGATTTTTAGGTTTCCAAGAACCTTCAAAACAATACAGTAAGAGAACACTTGGCCAAAGTGACCATTAGGTAAAAAGGGTCACCTTTTTTTATTTTTTTAAAGAAAAATGTTAATCGTTGATCGATGCGCCTTTTGGTAACCAAAATACTATATAAAATACGAGACTCGCCCGATGAGATTTGACCATCGACCACCATAACATCGTATAGCCTCAGTAGCCTCAACATTTAAATTAAAGTTACTCGTACTTCAACTCGACCGATTCATTTCACTATTCACTCGAGCTTAACTTCCCTCGTCGCGAAATGGAGCGTTGTCAGTAATCATTATTCACTCAATAGCTCCGAAGCAACTATTACTAGGTTGTCCCATAAGGTTTGTCGTTTTCTCCATTGTAAAAAAATACTACGATACTTCAACTTTGGCAAACTTTAAACCAACCGACTGATCTATACGAAACTTCGCACATGTCATCACAGTAGACATCTTTCGAAAAATAAAACGATCAAACCCAAAATATCCCCAAATATCGTTTCTTATCGAACGACGAAACTTATCGAGCAACCTATTGTATCTCATCGAGCAACAGCCAGATAGTAGATTCGTTCTTTCAAATATCGTACCGAATCGTTCGTTAGAACGTCGTAGACTCGCAATAGCGATTCGATTTTCCCGGTTGAAACTTTCCGTCTTGCATTCCATGGGCATTGGATAGCCTCGTAAGAAAACAGGAAACGCGGGAACGCGGTTTACGCGTTTCCAGTAGCGAGAAGTAGCGGATAAAGGGTGCCTACAGTCCATGAAAGGGAACTTTTTACGGCTCGTATGTATACGGTAGGATTGGACTTTTTAGGGGCGGTATACGTAGGTCGGCATCGAAAATCCATAAACGGTCGAGTACGCGGAACGTCGATGGCGTTCGGTCGTCTACCATGAGGAACCGTCGATACTTTTAGCGAGGCCGGTAGACGCCTATCGTCCCCGTCGGACATCGCGAAATATTGTTTTGAAGAATACTCTCGGACTGTCGTGCGCCCTTATTGCTTCTCGCTCCGCTGGCCCGGAATACGATTGTTTTATTATACGATCTTCGTCGCGGACTTGGAAAACTTCCGTACACCCCCTCTCCTTTCTTCCTCCCCAACGCTTCGATTCTGTTTCGTATATCATCGTTTTACTGCCGTCGAAGTACGTGGCCTGAGAACTTTCATCGTTCCAAGCTCCCGTGGAATCTTGATAAACAAGCGGAATTTTTCCGCGGTTACTTATTTGCTTGTTCGATCTTTATTAACCTGCCTCCCCACCACGTCGTCGCGTTCGGTCTTCCGGAACGACGAACGGGACTATCGTCGGAGATTTCGACGCGAATAACGCCGAATGGGAATCGCGAATCCAAGAAGAGTCGAAGCGTTTCGAGAAGGTTGCTTCGTCTTTCCTACGATCGCGACCAGTTTCCAGAGTGTTTCGAAACGTACGAGATATAACAGCATCCGTGACAATTTGAACGTCGAATACCAACCGAAAGGATTCGTGTTTCGAAGCACGCGGATCGAGTTTCGATTGTGCCAAATCAACGAGCCATTCTGACTATTAGGTCATCCCATAAGTAACGTCGTTTCTTATCGTACTTTAAATAAGGACTTGAATCGCGTCTCGGCGATGTGTTTGTAGAAACTTCTTTCTATGTAGCTTAAAGTGTACTCTCTCGACAGTGGATCGGTTGAGTTCGATGCACTTCGATCGACATTTTTCACTTGAAAACAAATTTTTAAACGAGCAATATTTTTTAAGTGGAAAAAATTTCACAATACCGAGGATGTGAAATCAGCACTAAATGAGTATTTTGATTAAAAATCGCAAAAGTTTCTCGAAAATGGAACAAGAAAGTTGACCGATAGATTGGAAAAGGTCAATCGATGATTGAAAATAAATGTAAGTATTAAATTTTTTCACCGGAAGTCACCGTCGAAAAACGAAACATTACTTATGGGATGACCGAATACTTTGAAGTTGGTTCGCTGGAAAGTACAGTCGAGACATACATAATCAATTGGCCGCTCAAGGTCGCATCTCTTACGCAAGTCACGCCAGCCGAAGCTGGTTCACTCGATTCTACAGTCGGGACACGATTAATTAAGTAAATGTAATTTAGTTTACACAACAAGTGGCTGTGCTCTATTCTCAACTTCCGAAGTACGCGATTCAGGTTCACATTTCCCTTGAACTTCGCTCCACGTGTATACAGGGTGTTACCGGACGAGTGGTGCCATCGGATAGTGATTCAAAATGTTGCATTGACCGGATAGCTGGTGAGCCTACGTGTGAAAATAAGTCGAGAAAAGGAATAACATTTTTCAGTTTTTCGAAGCTTCGTTCACGAGTGTCGAATGAAACTTATACGAGTTTCTGGAAGAGATATAAACCATTCGTCGCCTCGTTAACGTTTACAATGATAACTCACAGAGCGCTCTAGAAAGTAGTCGACTGCAAGCTCTTGAACAATATCTTTTAATTTCTCGTTTCAAAAGTACTATTACGTAGTTTTCGCGGCGATTACGATAAGCGCAAGAGGTACGATGAATAGAAACTGAAAGGAAACTTTTCCTCGCTACTTGACGACAAAAGTCTCTAGAATGTGCAAAGCTACGATAACTGTTCCAATAAACAGCAATTTATAATTTCACACATGGTCGTAATTACGTAATTGCAAAACAACGTAAGCGAATGTAATCGAACTCAAACCTTACGGTTCGTTTGCGCAGATGTAACCGTTCTCCGGATATCGAATCGTCAAAAAAAAACAATCAAACGTTTAACGATCAAACCACGACGATTACTTTCTAAGAACACAAAAAATACTATTTGCTATAGAAGCTCGGTGATCACGAAACATATCTACGTGAAATGTTCCACGATTAAACGTCAACCGTAAAGTTGTTCTTTCGAAAGACCTCAATTTCAACAATCGGCATTTATTCACTCGCAACAATTTATAATCTTCGAATAACGTGTCTATTGTTTCAAATACTCAAAGGTCGAATATTGCTCTTTCAATCGAAATTTTCCAACTATCACCCAACATACCGAAATCGACCTGATGCCGAAGACTTAAAAATCGAGATATTTCGAAAAGTTGCTCAACTCGTGAATTCGTTATATTTTCTCACGTTTGATTGTCAAGATGAATCTCTCGAGACGATTGACATCGAAGTTGTTATTTTGTAAATGTTCGAATCAGAGCGGTTTCAATCTTCTCCATGAACCTAACGCCTTATAATAGCCCTTCTCCTTCGATCACATCCACGATACGTTAAGTTCTATTTCTCTTGTAACGCTCTACAATTCTAAAAATACCGACGAAACAAATCGTAAAAGACAGCAAAACGGTCACAATTAAACACAAACGGTGCGAAAAATCTTGCGAACTCGAAATGAGAACCGAGTGACGAGACCTCTTCCAAACGCCATGGACTCTGTAACGATGTTCCAGAGGTTTCCACGTTGGAAAGTTCCTCTGCTGGTCTCCTCAGCTTCATCCCGGACACGTTGCAACGATTTCGCAAGAGCAACGCGTAAAGCGACGATCATGGAAGCCGCAAGGAGATTGCAGATTAGCAAGAAATTCGTTCGCCGTTTAACGGACAATTCGTTTGATGCTTCTGACCGCCTCCTAGGGATATTGTGGACGGGGTGCGGTCACTATGGTCGGGCTTATAACCGGAATATAACCGCAGCTCGGTAAACGGCGGCAAAACGTATTTCAATCAAAGTTCCGAACAGCTAATCCCTAACGATTCTGCCCGGATCGAGGATGAAGGGATCAAGGATTGAACCTGGCCATAAGCTGTCTCGGTGAATACCCTTTTAACGGCATCCTCCTTGAAAATCAGTCATCCAGCTCCGAGATGGGCGGGCAATCTTTGGATATGGTTAATCGAATATTCGTAGATTCTCCTCCACCGCAGAATCCTGCTTCCTTTGTTACCCCACGGAAATAGCATTTGGGCTGGAAGTGGGCCAGAAGAGAGTGTGGGGGGGGGGGGTCTAGGGACAGATTTTTGGGAACGTATCCAACGTACACTCGCGAGAACCTTGACCCAGAACAGGGTACAGAAGCTTAACCCCGCATGAAAATCGTTTCGATCGCGAGATGAGTCTCGAGAATCGGTAACGCGATGATTATCCTTTTCTCGCGTGTATCTTCACCGATCCAACAACATCGGTAATCTGGTTTGGACGATAGAAATCGTTTTCACGATTCCTTGCCACGTGTAGCAGTGTACTGTTCCACGAAGCAAGCGGGCAAGGACATCGGACGTCGCTTTATCCTGGAAACATCGAGAAGTAGGAATTTAGGATCGAGGTGCGGTACTTGAAATAATAGAACCGGATCCGTCCCTTCGACGAGTTCGATCGTTGCAGGAAATTCTTACCCTAATGCTATTTAATACGAAAGTTTTACATCTTGTAGGGTTTCTTTGATCTCGTGAACCCAATCACCGGCAACCCTCGCAAGAGGAATATAATACAAAAATCGTCCATGGGAAATCACGTAATGCACTGGCTGGATCAAAGAGGCGAAGAAGTCGGAACAGAACGCGGAGGAAGAAACGAGAGGTTGGAGAGAGGGCAGGATTCGATTCCGGGATTTACGACGCAAACCGTTTCGCCTGGCCTGCTGAAAGAGGCGGTGGACCGTTGAGGAACGGGGCAAACTCGGACCGGCGGACGACGACGACGAATGGAATTGCATCTAATGATGTCTGAGAGCCGAAGCAATCCGAACGAACTGGTTGCTGACAAGTGTAATTCCTCTTCTCCACTCGAGGACCACTAGCCGATTCCGATTCGTGCGACTCGTCTCGTGACGAACGATACCAGCGACCTCTTCGACGAACAATGGCGACCAATGGCGACCGATGGCGACGGACTTAACCTCTACTTGGACGGACGTAACTTGTTGCGCGAACGAAACTTCGCTTCTTGTTTCCTGCAGAGAGGATTCACGATTTTTCGAGCACCGATCCTATTGGAACATTCTTAGAGGAATATCAGATTTCAATCTTCCGTTACGAGAAATCGTGAAATTTCGTATAACTCCAACGACTATGCTGGGATCAAGTTTTCTACTTTTTTCTTTGCGCGCGCGGATGAACGAACGTTGATCTTTTATTTGCGCGTGGATCGACAATCGATCGTATTGGCAAAGACTTGGAGGGTTTAGAAAATTGATGAATTTTTCAACGATGAATCGAGTGAACGAGTTCCAGACTCCTAGAGTTGAAATAGAACTCGCGACACATTGGAGCTGCGACATTCACGAACGTTTCACACATTCGCTGTCGAATGTATATCACACGGTGGTTTCAATTCCAGCGCGAGAAATTTTCATTATCCGGAAGGAAAGCAGATTAAGTGTAGGATTAAATTATGATATTAAACCGAACAGAATAACGAATACTAACCGGCAAACCTACCCATTATTTTCGGTATTATATTAATAGACAGCCGTACAGTATAAATGCTTTAATTAATCGTAATAATGTAAATCGTGTCGGTACTTTACAAGACGACGAATACATTCGAAAACACTAACGCTAATTGCATTGTACAATAATTACAATTGTGCAGTAGTAATCGTAACTATCGCCCTGTGTTACATTGATCGATAAGAACGTAACCTTCGGATAAACTTAAATACAAAAATGTATACGTAAGAAGCAAGGTACTGGAAGCGGAAGCTGACCTGAAAATTACCAACTCTCGCAACCTTTCGTTCACGAAATTCGAAAGAACCGTCTGGTCTCGCGAACGTTTATTTCCTCGAGGTCGAGAAATATTCCAAAATCAAGGAATCCGTCGACAGAGAACATCGCGCGGCTTGAAATCCCGTCTGCGATTCGCTCTGCGAAACGTCAACGTGAACTCGAAGCAACGCGAGCCCACCGGTCCGCGAATTTCTTCTCTCGTCGATTATTCCTAAAACGATACGTTTTGCTCTTAACGACCAACCGCGTCCGAGTTCTCCGCCGATCGCAGCGCCAGCCAGCCACCCCCCTCCCCCCTCCCTCGAACGTTCACGATCGCGGCGCGGCCGCATTAATAATTTATGTTGTCCAACGATGGGACGTCGGGTCGCGACACGATCGGAAATCGTGAGCGCAGATACGATCGGCTCTCCTCGCGGAAACGCAAAAGAAACTCAACGGCGTCTAGTCACGCGCACCCTACCCCCTCCCCACTGCCGCGCCACCGCACCCCCCACCTACCTTGCGGCTCACAGCGGGAGCTAATAAAGAATTAAGGACACGTGCAGACCCTACGAGGTGGTGGGGGGCTCGCTGTCCGCGTAGTGGGAGGAAGGAACTCGACGTGCAAACTCGCGAAACATTTTCCCGCCGCGAGGAACTTCCCCGAAGTGGGTCGACCTACTGCGCGGAGAAAACACTCGATTTTCGTCGGGACGCACGATTTGTATTGGGGTTTAAGAACGGGGATACGGTTCCCCGAACTTGAAATACAAATCTTTCGTGCCGGCGGGAGGAGAATAGAAACAGAAACGCGTTTGTTCAACGAGTCGTACATCGAGTCGAAGTTACCTCGTTAATAGTACCTAGCTGCGTATCAGTTTTCTATCCACTTCTATTCGATTCTTTCTTTTCCCCTTTTTTCCCTCGATAGTTTACTTCGTTTTTTCTTGTGCGCAATCGTGACGCGATAAAAGTATATTATTATCAGTACGATTCAAAATGATTAGCGTGAGGAATGATTTATTTAAAAAGTAATTAAGAGTATTCTTATCGATCAATAGCGGCGCGTCTTCGTTTGATACTCTTCAATGTAGGTTGTTTGGAAAGTCATCTCGTTTTCCAGAATGGAGAATATATAATTTGATAAAATGTTTATATACTCTAAAGAAATCGTGTTTCATTTTCACCGAAGAATTGAAATTACTTTCCAAACAACCTAATAATACTTATTGCGCTCTTGTATAGTGTGTTCCAGAGTGTTTCATTTCTTGGACCCACTTCACCAGTTGGAAGATTGTAAATATGCGTTTATCTTCGTTTACCAGACATAAGAAATTTTGCAAACAGAACCAACTCACTTTCCGTAAATCGTGGTAAACCGTTATATTTCGTAAGCAAAATATCGCTGCGTTTAAAAATAATATTCGACGTCTTTCGTACGATCATTTGACAATTCCACAAATTTTCAGCTTACCTGGAAATTGCAAGTCATTTTGAACAATCGTTCATGAACAATATTTCATGAACAAATACCAATAGGATATACGTTTATACGAACTTTCTTCATTATTTTTGGACTTCTTCGTATAAATCGATACGAATTACGGATCACCCTGTATACATACATTAAGATTGTTCACAACTCCTTATTACGGATTACTCTGTATTACACAATTACGATTGCAACTCTTTAAACATGTATATCAGTATCTGTTGTTAAATTGGACAAAGGACGATTAGGTGTTTAACGTATCGATCAGATTTATGACACACCGACGAGACAGAGGCTTTCAAAATGACAACCTAATCCATTGAGCTGCTTGCTTAGGCACGACATAGTATGTACTTACGTCTGGCACTCTTAGAGCGGCCGTAACGAACCACTAGCCAAGGATCTGCGCGTGCGAAACGTTCAATACTCCAGTGTTACCTGAAAATTTGTTGAAAATATTTTCGAAGTAGATATCCGGACCGCGCGTTACACGAGCTTAGGAAAAACTTCAAGAATGCCACTTTAGTAACCTGGAAAAAAACTGCCACCAAAGCACTTCCGCCCCGAAGAACCTTGGTGGAAGAAAAGGAGATTGAGCTAAACGAGGCCAAGATTTTGGACAGCGGAGAACGGAACAACTTGACTCGAAATGGTTAACACTTTTAGAAATTTATTTTAAATGAACAAAGAGAGTTATATTGTACTTCGATCTCGATCAACGTTTCGCCATTAATTCCCTTGTTAAGCGTGCTTCTTCGATCTGATTTCTCGATCTTATTTCGATTAGTCGATATATCGGTACCTATCGATGAATTCCATAACGTTATAGCAAGTGACTTTCGGCAATTTTTTTTATAACGCGAAGAAACATTTTGTTATTCTAGATCAACGTAAAAAAATTCTAAACTGTACATCGTCGACGGAAAGGCCCATGGAGTATAACATTTATTGGTCCGCAAAAAACCGATAAGTTGTAACAAAAAATGTATAATTTGGAGTGTTAAAAAATATACATGGAAAGTGACGAAAAGTTTCATCATGGTTTTACGTTATAAAAAAAAAATGGTCGAAAATCACTTTTATTTTAATATTTTACTCTAGTCTCCTCCCTTAAATATTAGCAATGGTTACTCGTGTACATGTACAGTGTGTCTCGTACTTCGCATAACTTGTAAATTATTCGTAGCACGAAAAAATGTTTCCAAGAGAAGTTGCATGATTTTTAGGGGAACGTACAGTCCTGTAATCGGTTTTACGTTACTTTACTTTTTCAACGAAATACGAATGTCACTTTTAGTTTTTGAATGGAATGACTAATATTTCTTCTCGAATTCGGATAAACTATCAAATTCTACGAAAAAAGATCGAATTATAATCGATAACAATATCTCTCTGTTGCCGAACATCGCATACTGAGCTCAATTCGTTGACAATGTCTGAAATTTAACAAGGATTACGTTTATCAATACGATCTACCGTTGTAAACAAAGAAATCTTACGAAATTATGCCAACAGTCACGTTAATCGACCGCATATTCTAATACAAGATAATTTGTTCGAGAGTATCTCGGTAATTATTTATTTTAGATCATAATACTATGATTGCACGACGCGACATTATCGGATATGTAAATTATTGAACACGGAATAAAACATCGTCGCATTTCTTTGAAATTTCGAAAGCAATTCGAAATGCAATAAATCGTTACCTCGTATAACGATACTTTTTTGTATAGAATTTGATACCTTATCCGAATTCGAGACTATTAATCATTCCGTTTAAAAAATCGAAGCTACAGGCGTATCTCGATAAAAAAGAAACAAAATAACGTAAAACCGTTTACAGTATCGTACGACCCCCCGGAATCTATGCGACTTTTATTCAGAATATTTTTAGTACAACGATCTACGAGTTATTCGAAATCCTCGTGTTACGACACTCATTTAGTATACATCCCGCTTCTAAACACGCGTCTCGCGATTTACCCAAGCAGACGTTGTACCATGGTTACTTTCCAAAGACCAAACTGTGCAAGGTGACAATGTTTCCATAAAATTCTCTTCAGTATTAAGAAAAACAAGTTCTAGTAGCAGAGTAATACCTTCCTGACGGGATACTATGGTTACTTTACAAAGACCATATTGTACAAAATAACCATTTTACCATAGAACTCTCTCCAGTATTAAGAAAAAGAAGTTCTAGTAGCAGAGTAATACCTTCCTGACGTGATACTATGGTTACTTTCCAAAGATCACACTATACAAAATAACTATTTTTCCATAGAACACTCTCCAGTATTAAGAAAAACAAGTTCTAGTAGCAGAGTAATACCTTCTTCACGTGATGCTATGGTTACTTTCCAAAGATCACACCATATAAAATAACTATTTTTCCATAAAACTCTCTCCAATGTGAACTCTCTTCCTGACGTGATGTTATGGTTACTTTACAAAGACCACACTGTACAAAATAACCATTTTTCCATAGAACACTCTTCAGTATTAAGAAAAACGAGTTCTAGTAGAACAATGATACCTTCCTGACGCGATACTATGGTTACTTTCCAAAGATCACACTATACAAAATAACTATTTTTCCATAAAACTCTCTTCAGTATTAAAAAAATCAAGTTCTAGTAGCACAGTGATACCTTCCTGACGTGATACTATGGTTACTTTCCAAAGATCACTATTTTTCCATAAAACTCTCTTCAGTATTAAGAAAATCAAGTTCTAGTAGCACAGTGATACCTTCCTGACGTGATACTATGGTTACTTTTCAAAGATCACACTGTACAAAATAACCATTTTTCCATAAAACTCTCTTCAGTATTAAGAAAATCAAGTTCTAGTAGCACAGTGATACCTTCCTGACGTGATACTATGGTTACTTTTCAAAGATCACACTGTACAAAATAACCATTTTTCCATAAAACTCTCTTCAGTATTAAGAAAAGCAAGTTCTAATAGTACAGCAATACCCTCCTGACATTGCACTATAGTTACTTTCTAAAGACCAAACTGTATAAGATTACCATTCTTCCATAAAACTCTCTTCACTGTTAAGAAAAGCAAGTTCTAATAGCCCAGTGATACCTCTCCTGACATTGCATCATAGTTACTTTACACAAACTAAATTGTACAAAATAACCATTTTTCAATAGAACTCTTTCCAGTACTAAGCAAAACAAGTTCTAGCAGCACAGTGATACCCTCCTGACATTGCACTATAGTTACTTTCTAAAGACCAAACTGTTTAAGGTTACCATTCTTCCATAAAACTCTCTCCACCATTAAGAAAATCAAGTTCTAACAGCACAGCAATACCCTCCTGACATTGCACTATAGTTACTTACTAAAAACCAAACTATACAAGATTACCATTCTTCCATAAAACTCTCTTCACTATTAAGAAAAGCAAGTTCTAATAGCCCAGCGATACCTCTCCTGACATTGCACCATAGTTATTTTACAAAGACCAAACTGTACAAAATAACCATTTGTCCATAAAACTCTCTCCACCATTAAGGAAAACAAGTTCTAATAGCCCAGCAATACCCTCCTGACATTGCACTACAATTGCTTTCTAAAGAGCAAACTGTACAAGGTTACCATTCTTCCATAAAACTCTCTCCACCGTTAAGAAAATCAAGTTCTAATAGCACAGAAGGGTTGCACCCCTACTGACATTGCACCACAGTTACCTTTCAAAGACCAAACTGTAGAAGGTAACCATTTTTCCATAGAACTCTCTCCATCGTGCGGCTCAAAATGATTAAGAAAAGCAAGCTCGGGTAACACAACGGCAGACAGCAATCCTGGGCCGTTGTCTGTCGTGGGTGGAGGAGGGTACGGGGTGGTGTGGGCGCGATCGTAATTGAATCTCGTTTTCAAACGGATAAGCGAAGCCGCAAACGCGATCGAGCCGGTGGCACGCCGTTATTAACGCGGCTGGCAGCCGAGGGAAACAGAGGACACTAATTATACCTCGGTAGAAAGAGAGCACCGTTGACAGGGAATGGCTGACGGGTCGTTCGAAAAGTGCTAGGCGGACGATGGGGTGGGTAGGAGGTGAAGGGTTTGAGCGCGGGGGCGAAAGGGTGACGCCCGGGGGGGGCCGATGACGTTAATTACGAGCGCTCGAACGTTGTCGTCGTCTGCGTGGATTTGAAAAAGTAAAGTGTGTATCCCGATCGACGTGACCGGCCAGCCGAAAACGCGCTGCTCTTTCGCGCGTGCATCGGAATCGAACGCGATTACCCCGTTTCGCGAGCTGTTGCGCCGTCTGTCGCCTGTATAAATATGCCAGTGATTCGGCCGCGACCACGAACCGCGTCTATGGCATTTAGCCCGCGAATTCCTAGCGACGAGTTCGTCGTTCGGCCCTTTCGTTTCACCGATTGGCTCTCTCAGCGACGAAAACGATCCACGAGCGAGCTACCTTGAAATTTCTGGAAACGGAGCGAGGGTCGATGATTCGAACAGGCGAACTCCGATTGTTCGGAGTTCTGACCCTCTGACAGGGACGACTGCTGCGGGTAAATACCTAATTCGGTTCGTGATCTTCGGATCAATGCGGATAAGCGACGGAAGCTTCTGGACCAGTGACGAGCAACACCCGGCCCACCGGTTACTCGCTACTGGGAAACGAGAAGATGAAACACTAGCCATGATCTAAACGGGACAAGGGGAATCGTTCGCTCGTTCCACCTAGCATCTTTTACCCTTTGGATTCTTGGTTCTTATTGGTCGAGTCGAACGCGTCTTCTGTTCTTCGCCCAACAAAGAAAACGAACGATACAAAATGCGACAGAACGAGATACAACAACCGTGAATGACATTCGCGTAAACGCAAACTCAGAATACTAACCAATGTTACGATATCGAGCTGAACGTATCTGGGAGATGGCTGGTTAACGAGTTTGGGTACATTGAAAGAAACGGGCTCATTGGATTCATTTGCCGATTTTTTACTGCCTCTTTTGTCACATCCGGTACAGTAGTTTATACCGAGAGTTGTTACTACAATTTTTACCAAAGTATACACTATTGGGTCTTTAAAGAGGAAAATGAAAATGAAAGAGTTCGATTCACCTAACAGTGTTCTCAAGAAGACTGCTCCGAGGATTTTGATTTGTTCTTTCGAACATTGCAAGTTGCAAGGAATCATTGTTTATTTAAAGTTAAGAAAGAGAAGTGTATCTCCTTTCCTTTTTTCTTAATGAGAGATTTTAACGAAAGAGTTTTTTCATCTCTGAGAGTGTAGGGTTACCTACTATTCTAAATCTACCATTTCTGCATTCAGAAATGATACGATGCAAGTAAGAATATTGAAAATTTTCTAAATAAAAGAATTAGTTTTCATTGTTTAATAATATTTAATATTGTATAATAATTGTGTTACAAGTTAAAGTAAAATTTGATATCGAGTTCTATGAGAATCTCTGCATCGATGATATTTATAATTTTACGTCGTTGCATTTTATTAATGCAGTGAGGCAATCCTATGTCTCTAATTTTCTATATTTTTTAAATTTCTAAATTATCCTCCGATATCTAGAAATCCTAGTTCCAAAAAAATGGTAGAGAAAAGTTTACGACAATCTGACTAGAAGCACTATAGTTTTGGTAACCTTCGCGATGACTGGAAAATTTGGATTAATATTTATTACATATACTACTAACCTATATATCTCCTCTTATAACGTTCTTTTCTTGCAGATTTCGCAAAACTCCCTGTTACGGAAATAAAGTATTCACTATTATCGCATTTATTATTTACGTACTTATATTGGCTCCAAAAAATATTTGCACGTTATATTATAAGGAAATTCTACTCATCTATAAGACTGATTTTAATAAAAGGTTGTGTGCAAGTAGAGCATAATGGTGCATATATAGAGAAATTTTTGATGCAAAGGAAATATCTTTAAGAAGGTGAAATCAAGTCTCGAAGGTGTTAATATCCTTTTAACTTTTTTAACGCAACCTTTCTTGGGACTCTTTGCAACAGAATGATAGAGCATCAAGAGTTGAACATTTTTCATTGAAAAAGTTTTGCTCTGTTTCACACTATTACGAAGTTGCGTTTCAAAAATCGAAGAGACACTGTAAGGGCTGATTTTAACCGATTTCATACAACATAAATTTTCTTACAAAAAATATTCAATTGTTAGTACTCTATCGTTCTACTCTGAAAAAGTCCCCCAAAAAGATTGTATCAAAAAATGAAGAAACGTTGAATTTTTAAGTCTTGATTATATTCCCTCGAGAAAACCTTTTGTCGAAATAAAAATTATGTCATACGCAGTCCAGTATATTCTATACGCGCACAAACTTTCATTAAAATCAGACTCGTAGATTAGAAGAATTTCCTCGTAATAAAACGTACAAATACTTTTTTGATCCATCGTAAGTACCTCTCCAAACTATCAGGCTGTTCGAAAAGTGATTTCGTTTTCCAAAATGAAGAATACATAATTGAATATTTTATCGAATGTTTGTAAACTCTAAAAGAATCGTGTTTCATTTTCACGAAAAAAGAAACAAAATAACTTTCCGAACAACCCGATATAAACGTATCTTTCTTATTCCCATGGTTAAATACAAATTCGTAGATCGATATTCCTTCGGTGAGCTTACTCGAGTTAAGATTCGACATTTCGTTACCGAGCTGTTTAATCGAACAAACGAGTCAAACTATGACCGCGTGTCGCCGGTTGTTCGTTTATTTGCGCAATAAGGAGAACGAGACGCGAGGACTTCCTGGAACAAAAGAAAATCGAACAGAGCGAAGGGCTGCCTCGTCCGGGACAGAGACAAAGGGCAAGCACAATCGAAGGGTGGGGAGTGGGAGCGAGTGGTGGCGATCGAAACTCAAGGTCCACGGAGGTAAACACGCGCGGCAATCGATTTCCCTCCTCCGAGTCGGCGAGAATGAGAGAGTTCGAGGACCCAGCAGGAATTAAATTCACGTCCGCTTGGTATTTGTCGAGTGGCTCGGACCCACGAGATGTTGATGGTGCGCGTTCCGGACGTCGGCCAACCGAAAATCGACTTTACTTTCCAACGGAAGAGGCTCGCCGACGCGTTCCCGCCGCCTTCGGGCGAATTCGGTTCCGTCTTTACACCGTCGGAATATTAAGCGGTTTCGCGGAGGGCGGCTGGCTATGAAAATAGGGGGCTCGGGTAGCTGCGCGAAGTAGCTGTTATCAGTCAGAACCGTCAACGGCACTGGGTTGCCTCCAAATCGACCAAATAAATTCCCGTCACGGCTACTGGCTTACGTGGTCTTTCGAATAATCGGTTATTTTGTCCCTGCCGCGTCCCGCGAATTCCACCCACCTCCCCCGAACCTTCCCCGTTGAATCTGTTAGAAAAGATTTACGAATATTATTACGCCTCCGCCCCCTCCACCCCCCATACTTGACGTTCTTCCATTTCCGTGGCCCTTCTGGATCCCTTGAACCGGGGCTCTCGTGACACCTGCGTCCGCAGTCGATAACTTGCTCGAAAATTTGGTTCGCTGCGCTTGGGGTCTGGATATGATGAAGCTCGAGGACGAGGGGCGGATCGGAGCTACTGGTAATTGAACTATTATTTACCGTTGAGAGAAATAACGACTCGGAACGCAAGGATCCGACAGCCACTGTGGTTTATCGACGGCCATTTATATACTTTTGCGGCGCAATTAGACATGCAACTGCTAGAAAGTTAGAAAGATTCGAACGCAGGGAGAATCATGGTTACTGTAGAATCATCGGAACTTGGGATTCTTGGGTAGTCGAAGACCCTGTGTATTCGAGAGGAAAACTCTAAGAGGACTGTGGTCAAATACACGAGGTGTGTCCAGAAAGTAACGTAAGGATCCGACAAGCTCTATGGTTCATCGATGACCATTTATATATTATACTTTTGCGGCGCAATTAGACATGCAACTGCTAGAAAGCTAGAAAGATTCAAACGCAGGGAGAATCATCGGAACTTGGGATTCTTGGGTAGTCGAAGACCGTGGGTATTCGAGAGGGAAACTCTAAGAGGACTATGGTCAAATAGACGAGATGTGTCCAGAAAGTAACGTAAGGATCCGACAAGCTTTGTGGTTCATCGACGGCCATTTATATACTTTAGCAGCGCAATTAGACATGCAACGGCTAGAAAGCTAGAAAGATTCGAACGCAGAGAGAATCATCGGAACTTGGGATTCTTGGATGATCGAAGACCCTGTGTATTCGAGAGGAAAACTCTAAGAGGACTGTGGTCAAATACACGAGGTGTGTCCAGAAAGTAACGTAAGGATCCGACAGGCTCTGTGGTTCATCGATGACCATTTATATACTTTTGCGGCGCAATTAGACATGCAACGGCTAGAAAGCTAGAAAGATTCAAACGCAGGGAGAATCATGGTTACTGTGGAATCATCGGAACTTGGGATTCTTGGATAGTCGAAGACCGTAGGTATTCGAGAGGGAAACTCTAAGAGGACTATGGTCAAATGCACGAGGTGTGTTCAGAAAGTAACCTTACTGTGTAATCTTACTTGGGATAAATGTAACAACGACTGGGGTAGTGCCACATGTTGATGACGAACAGTCTGTGTTGGGTTTCAGGGACTATATTCGTATTGTCGAGAAAGGGTCAACGGTTTTACCAATACTTTCCTTCAGTTTTTCTTCAGTCACAAACAGAAACTTATTTAGAGAGTCGAAAAAAGGACACGATATAGTTCGTCATTCACATTAGGTTAAATCACTGTATTACTGGGTACACGAGATCCCTGTGTATTGTAACAAACTAGATATAATCTGAACTTTTACAACGCAAATATTTTTTCTTATTAATTTACAGATCTCCGAATTGTCATCCTTCGTCACTGTCTATGTTTAATGTTATGGCACGAGTTCGGTTCAGGTTCGAGATAGCAGACCTCTACTCAGCTTTCGAACGTAGCTTCCATCTATAGAATTTTTAGCGCACAATTTGAAACACGATGGTTCCAGGACACTTCGAAAGGCATCGCTCGTGAAACATCGAAACGCTGTTGGTTAGATTTTTGAGACTCATTTGTTAGAATAAATGCAACGATGACTTAGATAGTGCTACATATTGGTGACGAACGGTCTGGGTTAGTTTTTGGGGACTGTGTTCGTTTTGCCAAAAGAGTTGACCGTTACTTTCTTTCTCAGTTTTTCGTCAGTCAGTCACAAGCAGAGAGTCGAGAGAAGCATGCGACACTGTTCGTCATTCGCACAAAGTTAAATCACTGTATCGCTAGATACGCGAGATCTCTGCGTATTATAATAAACCAGACATTACTAGATTGTTCGATAAGTTTTGTCGTTCGATAAAGACGAAGTACTAGGTCACACAATAAGTTTTATCGAACGACAAAACTTATCGAACAACCTATTATAATCTGAACTTTTACAACACTACTCTACTTCTGATAGAGGTTTAAGCTCGATCGAGACCATACGAGCGATTCGACAGCGAGTTTTAGAAGACTGTGTTATAACAACCGAAAATTAACAGCCGCGCATTAGAGTCCATACACTACGAACGTGCATCGCTTTCAACGCACGTTAATTCTTCACCGATGTATTTATGTCATAATGCACGTTGGAATACATCGATGCACATTTTCTATTGTTTATCGATAAATGCAGTAGGTCACACGAGCGTCCGTCAATCGTTTGTTACGTGATAATCGTGGTGAACAATGGACCTTCATTGAATTTATACATTCAATACACAATAAGCAAAAAATGTTATGTAATATTGATACAAAATTAAGAATTGCGGTACGAAAAAGAGAAGTACTATGGGACACCTATAACGAGGACTATAAAGATGAAAATAAAAAATGTCGTTCACCATTTATGGGAAGCACTCACCATTTCCTCTTTCGTGTGCCTTTCAAATGTAAATACCTGTGCAACTGGAGTTGCCACGATCGTTGCAATCGACGTCAGTTGCAACGCAGATCGTTTCAACGCTCATGTGCCCCAGCCGAAGACAACGCAGTGAAAACATTCTATAAATCGAAATTGACTTATGGTGATTAAGTTTTACTCAGAGCACAAGTTTTTAGGTGGTACGACCATTTTTAAACAACCGTGAAATTGACAAAGATGAAGCTGGTTCTAAAAAACCGTACACTTCGAGAACCGAAGAAAATGTTGAGATAATAAAGACTTTCGTTAGATCTGAATGTCGTTCGACAGGTAGAACGATTGGTAGTGAATGAAATATAAGTCATCGAATTGTTCGTACGAAAAATTTGTGCAAAGATGCTTCCATGAACGACAATATACCTTCTCACTCTGCATTGTTTGTAAATAAGTCTTTGGCGAAAAAGGGCATCCTTGTGATTCCATAGTTTCCGTACTCCCCAGATTTGAGTTCATGTGGTTTTTTTCTTTTTCCGAAAATAATCATTTTGGAACTGTAATTAACATTCAAAAAAATGTTAACCAACCAACTGAAAACAGTTGCGGTGGAAAAGTTTCAGCATTGTTACGAGTAGTAGAAACAACGTCTCCGACTATTTATAGCTTCTCGAGGGAACTATTTTGAAGAAAATAATGTAAATTTATCGACAAGTAAAATATAAACATGTTTATCAAACCAATTTCGTTACTTCTTGGATATATCTTGCATTGCCTATACTGTGGATCGCGGTATTTGCGACATATATATTAATGTTTTTAGACATAAAAAGAAAAATAAAGAAAATTGTTATTAGAATTACTTGTGCAATATTAATACGAAACATTTATTCCGTTTTATTTTCTTGGAAACCAAATCCAAAACATCGAGTAATCACATTTATGTGATTTAGATATAAAAAGAAAAATGAAGAAGATTATTATTAGAATTACTTGTGCAATATTAATACGAAACATTTACTCCGTTTTATTTTCTTGGAAACCAAATCCAAAACATCGAGTAATCACATTTATGTACAAAACGAACAAGAAACAATGTATTCGTTAAATAGAAAGGGAGATTCTAGAAAGTTATCGAGCCACGTAACTTTCTGATAATTTCCATTTTTATCATTTATAAGAAAATATTTCCAGCGTGGCTCTCATGCTAGTTAATAGTCCCGAACCAAAACTCGAACAACGATGATCGACGAGGTAGAAATCGCGACAGTTACGGAGGTAACAAGGCACCTTGAAAAATAACGAGTCTCGAGACGTATCGAGTGACGAATATCAAATTTCCTTGGCACACATTGGCTCCCGAGTGCCCAAATCTGGAAGATTTTAACAACAAAAAAAGGAAAAAAATCCTTGGACGACGCGAGCGCCATTAACCGTGGAAATTATTTCAGTAACTTGCCCGCTCCGTGACTTACGGAGATTGAAATTTCGCGGAACAGAGAAGGTATGGCGGTATGGTTTTATTAAATCTTTTTCGTCAACCGTAAATAAGTTCGCGTTACTCGATGCCGTAACGGGGAAGTTTCGCAGTTTGTCAGCAATTTTTTCGCGTTATACTGCCACTTCGGGCCCGAACTTTCACCGGGCTAGCAATTAAACTAGCGCGAAAACTTTCTTACGCGTCAACCAGCGAAATAGTAAACGGGGCTGGTCGCGCGCCAACTACCGGCTGCCAAAAACCCTAATGAATACCAACGCGCGCGCCGCGTCCTTTCGCGCGATCTGCAATAAATGGCTTGAACGAGACATTGTGCCCCGAACTTCCTGAAAATGTTTGCAACGAGTGTGTACGAGCGTCAACGAACGATATTAACAATGACGGCCGCACGTTTCGCGTAAGGACTGCTACCTGTCGCCAGCGACTGTCAGGAATTTTTTTTTAAACGTGCCGAAAGTCCTCAAATGTTTTCTGCCTCGGAAATTTGTAACTACAGATTTTAAAGTTCACGTGTTACCAGCGCCCACGTGTTTGTATCGTTGAATTCAATTAACACCTAGAACTACCTATGGCGAACTTATTCTTATTTGTATCGTATCGGTACCATTAGTTGTCTATTTCAATAATTGTGCACGAATATTGTGAGCAAAGATATCGTTGATAATTGAGTAATTTTGAAAAGAAATTTGAAACAGATCAAATTGAACCTGTTGATAGCTTTAACGTTGAGGAGGTATTGCTGTCAGACTGTCATTTTCTCGGTTCTTTTCATGATTTTTCTTTTTAACGGTGGGTAGGCCATTTTGTAGCGAGATTTCCCTGATATGTTTATCTATCTTATAAGTGCACACAATATTTTTTTTATGTACAAATATTAAAAATTATCGAACTTGTAGGTCCTTGTTTAATGACTCTTCTAAAATAAACGTTTCATTGGTTATTGAGATTCGGAAGGAATCTAACGCTATATTTTATTACTCTTTTATATACCGTAAGTATATCTTATTTGTATATATATTTATGAAATAGCAAACTATAAAATTGAAATAAAAAATACAACAACAAAAATGTCTTTGATTTTTCTTTCCTTTACAATAAATCTCACGTATGTTTTCTTTTTCAGAATTTTTCTTGACACATCTACTCTTCGACTCGGTCATACCAACTTACACGCACACTATCAACAGGTTCAGTTACACCAACTTTGAAACGAACAAGTGTCAATTTTATCGAATTCACACGAATTGAAAATTTTAGTTAACTCCCGCGAATTTATACCGTAGATGTAACAATTTGAACTTTGTCGTTTGGTCGTTTACAGACAAATGCAAGACACGCGAGGATGTTAAGAATAGTATTGTGCCCAAGAAATCGTAAATGTAGCTACAATTATAAATATACGACACACGGAATTCAGACTCAAACGAATACTCTCTAAGTGGACGGTGATGTAGCGAGGAAAGAATAAGACCACGTATAAGTGGCAATGGCCGATAACTTCTCGCTGGCAAAGTCACGTACAGGTGACAACGAACGTCAAAGTGTTAAACGTCACAAAGCGAGTTGCAAGTGCGTAGCAATTTCTATGCGTGCATTGAAAAGTTGTCGCTGGAAGGGATCGAAGAACGCATTCAACCCGTTAACTAGGTTAAGAAAACACACTTAGAAAAGAGCTGAAAATTCACAATCCAGACACCAACCAATAGACCTCTTCATCGAAATTTTCGAAATGCTTTCTAGAATATTGACACAGGTCTGAACAATTGCTCATAAAACATTGTCTCCACCTCTGCATCGAAACTAACAATAAGTTCTGTGTTTTCCTTTAGACCTCATTTTTTCAACTTTCTGCATTACTTACTACTAGAAGTATACTTGCTCTGGTAGGAAAGTAGGTTCCACTAGTCGATGAGTTATCTTGGTCTAGCAAGAGTGTGTCGACCACTGCTCTGTGTTGAATTTAGACTCCTTAATATATAACATTTACCAAGTTACGCACGAGGAAACACAATTCGCAGACAGAATTGAGGAACATGCTCTATCTACCTTGTACCATCCCTCGGGACAGATCTTCTCAGCTTCCAACAGTAGCTACTTTGGTATTGTAGCGTTGGAAGTTGAAAAGAACAATTCTGGACGAAAGGTAAATCTTATCGGTGAAAATTTCAATCACCTTTTTCGTACTTTTCTTTTCGAATTCGTGTGAAAAAATATGATATATTCTCTATTTCTCAAGGTTACTTCAAAGTCAATTTAATGTTCTAAAATGGAGCGCTGAATTTTTTCTCGATACTCCATTAGATGGAAAATGGTACCTCTTGGGAGTTATCTTCAGCCCTCAACGTCGATATTTGAGGAAAATAGTGTTAGAAGAAAGGTAAAGCTCATCGATCGGGACGTTAAACCCTGTCTCGAATCTTCGAATTTACGAAGATGAATAAAAATATACAACAAGTGCAACATATTTAGAATACCGTTGCGCCAACGTTTTTTTAATTCGTAACTGTAAATAATAAGAACGAGACGACCTGTTGATCGATAATATTTCTGGACGAACTGTGTTTGACGTTTACGATTCAATCTACACGAAAGTTAGAAACGTTAATTTTTAAACATTTTTCAGCAAGTATTCAATCGCGAGAGTCACGGTTGAAATGTTCAAACTTTAAAGCGAATCGTTCAATCTATTCATTTGCATATTAATTCGATGAATTTGGCGATCATTTCGAGAATACGAAATGCGATATGAAATTTGAAGTCACAATATTACGTTGCTAATTCGGAATATCGAAAATTAATCTATTATCTGGAAGAGGAAAACCTTCCAAGAAGGATGTTCTGTGTCTCTTCTGCGGTGTTAATTAAAGCTAAGATAGAAGACGAGAAGAATGGGTGCTTCGTAGAACGTGCGAAATGTGGGTCCCCTGTTAATGTGCTGGTTATGACTCTGAAAGTTACAACAACTACTGAAAGTAAATTTTAAGTTTTAGATTTTACATTTACCCAAGATGCTTGCAGCTGTGTTTGTTCCCGATTGGATAGAGAAAATAATTTTATCATCTACTTGTTGTTTTAATTTTATAAAAGGAAGTTAAATTGAAATACCGCTATTCCAAATTACATACACTGTAACAGAATCGTTACTTAACGTAATTTTTCAATTAGATCAAAGTTTTGGATATTTGTCGTTTTTCGCTATTACCGA
Source organism: Ptiloglossa arizonensis (assembly GCF_051014685.1). Classification (NCBI taxonomy): domain Eukaryota; kingdom Metazoa; phylum Arthropoda; class Insecta; order Hymenoptera; family Colletidae; genus Ptiloglossa; species Ptiloglossa arizonensis. Next base: position 6,828,422 of record NC_135048.1, on the reverse strand, counting down.
GAGTTTGAGACATAAAAGTTTATTACTTCTTCTACGATATTATGCAGTTTCGTCTGTCCCCCATAGCGTAAGTTTAGGAAAATATAACTTTAAGAGAACATAGTTTTAAGGATCAACTCTGGAAGAGGGTAATAAAAGAGAACGCAGGGGTCGGTAGGGGTCGACGTGGACCCAACAAAAAGGCGTTTGACGACTGGTGGTTCGTGTGTATAGTTAGCGAAAATTCGCGAGCAACGAGTGAGGGGGCAAGAGAGTGTGTGGTGAGAGGGAGGGAAAGCGGGTAAGGGCCTTCCTTTTTTCAGAAGAAAAGACAGTGTTGAACCGAGAGTGTTGAGCCTAGAGTGTTGAGCCTAGAGTATTGAGCCTAGAGTGTTGAGCCTAGAATGTTGAGCCTAGAATGTTGAGCCTAGTGTGTTGAATGTAGAGTATTGAGCCTAGAGTATTGAGCCTAAAGTTTTGAGCCTAGAGTGTTGAGCCTAGTGTGTTGAGCCTAGAGTATTGAGCCTAGAGTGTTGAGCCTAGAATGTTGAGCCTAGAGTGTTAAGCCTAGAGTATTAAGCCTAGAGTGTTGAGCCTAGAATATTGAACCTAGAGTGTTAAGCCTAGTGTGTTGAATCTAGAGTATTGAGCCTAGAGTGTTGAGCCTAGTGTGTTGAATCTAGAGTATTGAGCCTAGAGTGTTGAGCCTAGAATGTTGAGCCTAGAGTGTTAAGCCTAGTGTGTTGAATCTAGACTTTTGAGTTAAGAGTTTTCAACTAAGAGCGTTGAATCTAGAGTTTTGAGCTAAGAGTGTTGAGCATACAATGTTAAATCTAGAGTGATGAGCCTAGAGTGTTGAGCTAAGAGAGTTGAGCTAAGAGTGTAGAGCTAAGATTCGTGAATCGTTATAGAGACTTGTATCATAGTCTCGTTATTTACTGTTGTCACAGTTTTAATTACTTATAATGTAACAAATTATCCTGCATCGCTTGCATTTCCAACGATCTCGGTAACATTAATTTGTTTTTCAGGAAACAGGGTCGACGAGCACGTTCGATCCAACATCAACATTCCTCACCAACCATCGCGCTACATTTGATGTTTGCACGCGTTCGGTAGACTCGCGCGCCAATTCGTCACGTTATTCACTATAATCTATCCATCGTCCAAGTATTATTTATTTCTAACTAAAAAGATTCCGTTCATTGAGAAACACGATCAACGAGCACGTTCGATCCAACATCAACATTCCTCACCAACCATCGCGCTACATTTGATGTTTGCACGCGTTCGAAAAATCATTTCATTTTTTTTTTATGAAAACGAAACACGATTTCTTTAGAGTGTATAAACATTTTATTAAATAATATATTTTCCCAGTTCAGAAAACAAAACGAATTTCCGAGAACCCAACACTATCTATCTATCGTCAAAGTTTTAATTATTTTTAACTCTACAAATTCTGTTAATTGAGAAATACGATCAACGAGCACGTTCGATCCAACATCAACATTCCTCACCAACCATCGCGCTACATTTGATGTTTGCACGCGTTCGGTAGACTCGCGCGCCGATTCGTCACGTTATTCACTATAATCTATCCACGGTCCAAGTATTATTTATTTTTAACCAAAAAAATTCCGTTCATTGAGAAACACGATCAACGACGACTGGACGTTCGATCCAACCTCAACATTCCTCACCAACCATCGCGCTACATTTGATGTTTGCACGCGTTCGGTAGACTCGCGCGCCGATTCGTCACGTTATTCACTATAATCTATCCACGGTCCAAGTATTATTTATTTCTAACTAAAAAAATTCCGTTCATTGAGAAACACGATCAACGAGCACGTTCGATCGAACAATCGCGGTAGACACGACGTGCACGCGTTGGTTAGCCCCGCTCGCGCGGAGATTCGCGCGGCTACCGCGGTAAAGAAGAAGCGAAAACGAACACGCGCCGAAGTAACATCGTTGCGACCCTTAATGTACCCCGGTATCGTAAAAAAGCTCGCGGGTAGATAGCGGGCCGCAGGAAGAGGGTGCGGCGCGCCGCAGGGCAGGTGCTAATTGTCCCGACTGCCCCAGTGGAAAACAAACGAGCCGGGAAACGAAACGGGAAATCGCCGGGCGTGCGTTCCCGGCGAGTAGCTGGCGTGTCGCATGATTTGCGGAGACTTTTATTGCCCCCGGTGAGAAACGTAGATGCTGCTCGACGATACGAGGTGTGCCTTCGCGGCCAGGGGGAGGAGAGAGAAAAAAAAAAAAGGGGTGATCGATCCGTGACTACCCCTCCGCCAGCCGTGTTTCTACATTCGCGCAGCCAAGCATCCGTATCCGAGGGGTTAGCCAGCCACGGTTCGATGACTTCTCTCGTCTACCACGCGGGGACGCGGACGATGAAATCAATCATGTTTGCGAGCTGGATTTATTCGCCGCGTGGAATTGGGACCACCGCTGCCTTCGAGGATTGATGGCCGAAACACGGGCCGAAAGTTGCGTTCCGCTTCTTTTTACTCCTTTTTGCGTTCGAATTCTGCTGATCAGCTTCCTACGATCCGTACGAATTACCAAGTTTCACCGAAGTCTTTGGCAAAAGTTCCAGGAGTTTGAATGTAGGTTCACCGCGTTGCAGAATTTTTGCGAGGAACTTCACCGACCGGTAGAAATCACTTGGGTGAAATCTTAGCCGACTTTAGGATCTAAGAGGTATTAGTCTAGGTAGTTCGCGCTGTACTCCTTTAACAACGTCGCGATACAAGTCTCGAGGACTTCCATTCTGAGTAAGGTGTCTTTGTACAAGGTGTTCCATAACGGTACAATGGAGAAGCGGAGGAAAATGTTTACTATGGGGAGATCGTGAGTTGTCGAACGAATTAGTCGTCGTACCTTCAATCGCGTGCATTTTCGTTAGTGGTTAAACTGATCGCATATGTCGAAACAGAACCGGAAGAAGAGATAACCAGCGACGATTGGAACCCATTGAAGTACACATAGGCCCGGAATATTAACTATCGGTGGAACAAAGAATTCCCATAACGATAAATTCTACGTAACAATGATCATTATCGAGAACAAGCGTTAAAGTAACATTTTCTTGTTCGTTCACCTTATACGAGCTTCTTTCGCGTATTTATACAACATTCCCATCGTAGTTGCGATAAATAATTGTGGGTTTGCACCTGTGGAATCTGCGGAAGTTATTAATTTATTAATATCTTATTGACACATTGTTGACCGGCAATTTTACCCAGAAGCTAATCTCGTGTCACGTAATTATGTGACTGAGTACATTCGTAACTGAATGTGAAGGTAAAACAATCTAAATAAACGTCAATAAACTTTATTTGTACGTAATGAATTAATATGGAACTTTGAACGTATCTTTTATATAACTTTTAATACTTTTTTTTAAATCCTATATTTCGTTATCTTTGCCCGATTATATGTTTTGAAGCGATAATTATCATTAAGTTATCATTAAGTGATAACTGCTGTGTAGATACAGAGATTGAAATTTTTGAATAATGTTCCAAAGTGAGTTTTTGAAATACTCTCTCGTGCCCTGAATTTCATAAATTGAAATAGATAATGCAAGTCCAAACACGAATAAACTCGCGATCGGTCAATAACGTTTGACCATGAAAACACGAGTTAACTCGTGACCGGTCAACCCTGTGTCAATACCTTAGGTGCCAGAGCTACCCAAATTTTCATCACTGTTCAACATCTTTCGTTAAAGTCCTTAATTTGACCAAAAATACACGAATTCCATTACGTAATTATAAATCCGCGAGAAATGTAGAAAACCACGGAGATCCTACTCCTATCTGACTGTTCAACATTCATATGTGAAAATATGAAAGTCCAAATTAATACCTTTCCACTTTGTAGTTTAGTTAATAGGGACTTGACAACTCACGATCTCTGCACGGTACGTTTCATCGATTTATATTACAATGACCGTCGACTTTTCTGCTTCGTATTTTGTATCAATTTCACCGAGGAAAACAACACGTCCCGTTCGTCAACGTTAATCAAGAGATCGACAATTAACGCGATCGAATGGCCCGCGTGACGTTAAAATTTGCGTAAAACTCGCACAACCAACGGAAACATTTCACGGTTAATCCGGTTCGGCGGATTCTCGCGAGGTCTGCTCGCAAATCACAATTACGAGGCGCGAGCATGAATTCCTGAATCAGCTTCGATAAAGCGCGGGGACTATCGAGATTCACGGGATGGATGCGTCGCGATTACATCGCGTCTTCCCGCCATCGTGGAACGAGCACCGAGCGCGAAACTTTCACGCGGATGAAAATTAAGTGGCCGTTCAAGGTCATCCGCAAGGAATTAAATCCGATAACTTCGGAGGAATTGGAAACTTCGAGAGGCGAATGTAAGCTCTATAAAAGGAAAACATACAGATATTGATCGGTATATTCTAGAAATTAGAAAAATATACAACATGCACCAGGAGAGGTTATGTGACAATTTCTTTGAATTCTTCTGGGTTTCGTCTCATACAGGGATATCGTTTAACGAGATTACCGATGTTTTGGCCAAAGTTGCAACAAACTCCAAGGCATTGACCGAAACTAAAATCCCATTCGCTGACTCGTACAATAGTTTTAAACGCAGAGCCAAACACAATGCGAATAATATGGTCAAAGAGTAAGGTATCAACAAAGGGCAAGGTATTACCAATGCTCTCATAAGGACCAGTTTACCAGACCTTGGTAGGCAGGTAAAAAATTAAAGAGAGAGTACTCGTTGTCATAATAAATCTCACGAGAGCCGATCACTGTCACTTATTGGCGTCAATAATATTAATAATGCAAAATGTACACGCGAAGAAGCGGAGGAAAACATAAATCACGTAGTACGGCAATGTGAACTCTGTGACTCTCAAAGGCTAAAACTAATGAAAAATGTGCATAAAATTGAATTGCAATTACCATTGAATGTAGAAACGATAGTTGCGAAACCCAACATCTAAGAGTGTTCGTATCTTCTCATTTTTACGAGAGAAACAATTTACACATTTAGTCAGGTAATATCGCCATACTCTGGCAGAAATATGTATATACAAAGATGTAACTATAACTTACATCGTATATTGATTCAATACAATACATTATTTATACATCATACTTGTAAATACGAGATAAACCTCAACTGAGGTTTCAATTGCTCGTTAAATAAAGAAGAAGAAAAGAACGAATCACAAATGTTACCTGTATCTATGTTGCAGACACAATACGATTATAAGTTAGGGGAGACCGAAGAAAATGCTGAGAATTTCGATTTTATCTTTATAAGCAATCTTGCTGTCTACAAAAAAGAGTATCTGGAATCTGCAGTCGATTCGTGTTAAACGTAATTACAAATCATTATTATTGGATTGTAAAAATTGAAAACTATGGACACAGAGCACTACGTAGCCAACTACCCCAAATACCAAACACTTAGTGCATAAGGTTATTTGGTGTATTGTTTCAATATACAGAGTGAATAATTGAAATCGGAAGACTTAAATATCTTCGTTATTTATAATTCCATAAAAAACTCTTTGGTACGAAGTTTCACTGTTCGATAGGGCACGTGTAATGATAATATTAATAATTTCCAATTTTTTACGAGCGTGTAAAGTCATCGATATTTCTTCAAATGGCACCCTGTAGGTTGTAGGTTTATTAAGGTAAACAATATTTTTTAATTCTCCACATAGATAGAAATCCAGAGAAGTGAAATCTGAAGAACGAACTGGCAACTCGCTGTTCTAGAACAATGAACTGAACACCCATCGTGGGAAAACAATCTCAATGACGAGAATCGTGGCACAACAAACCGTTCGATAACGTTAAGACATATTAACGTAAGTTTCTCGAGATCGAACGATTGGAACAGTATAGTTTATAAAGTTATCGGTACTGCTCGTTTCGCTTTTTATACTCTACAAGAATATAGAAAAAAATATGGGACGGTATTTAAAGAAATATCGACGCTCTGAAACTTTGCAAAAAGATGACCTTGGAGAAAGAATAACGTTACACGAGCTCCTTCGACCAGTCCAACTTCGTTCCAAAGAATTTGTTCACAGAACCATAATTAACAGAAATATTGACGTACTCCTATTGAACTGGTTCACCCAGTATAATACAGCAAATCTGAGAGGTCAAGATCCTTGAACCTAAAATCCCAGCCTATCGTATGTCCGGATGACAGATCCCACGACTGCACCAGAAAACGTCACGTACCTCTTAGATTCCGTTATTAATTGCAATTTCTTTTTGCTCGCGGGGTATCTCGCGTTACATCCAGCTACAATTATTAGCCATTCGGATGTCAGATGGGCTCGTCGGAGGTCCGAAACCTTCGGTTTCTTGGGCTGGCGATGTGCGCGCAATAATGAGACAAAATGGCCGTGAGAAATGCGGTCGCGTAGCTGTTGGATGGAGCCCAAAGGCGATGAATTATCGGGAATCCGAGACGGTAAATTTGGAGGCGAATACCAGTGGGAAACCAGGCGCCGCAATTGATTTTCCACGAGGCAAGAAAAGGGACAATACGCTCTGCCAAATTCGCGCGGCGCATGACGAGGTTAGGGTGTCTCGTTCCGCGCGAGCCTCGTTCACGCCGGGCCGCAAGAAACGCAACGCTGGCCGCGTATGGAATTAGAGACTTTGCACGCGGAATTTTATGTGGATGTTAACGCCCGGCTTAACGAGCTATAATGCGCGCGGTCGAGCTTAAAAGACGCGGTTATAGCTCGAGAACTTCTCGGGGGCTTGGTCGTTTGGTCAACGCAATTGCGGTCCTAACGACTCGCACCTCCTCTTTTTGCAATAATTCCACTTTTTACATATTTCTCGAGGAAGAGACTCTCCGGGTAATTCTATTTCCCGCAACGCGTTAGCTCGTTCCCGCGCGACGAGACGAGAGACGGGAGGCGGGGACGGTCGGGCGGTGTGGTGGGGGATGGCATCACCGTGGCCTCGAACGGCCAATTTATTTCGCCCGTACTACTGTCGCGTGTCACGGTCGAAAGGTGAGGCTCAAGAATCGAGCAAGATCGTGAAGTTACGGAGTTAAACAATAAGCGAAAGTTAGGAAGAAATTAATCGAGAATAAATTTTCAAAGCTACTCCACTTTTCATCTGCACCTTCTACGCAGAATATTCTATAATATTTCGGAAGAATGTACGGAAAAGAGTGCAATAGTATCCGTGGGAGAAGAAGGTTGTAAAAATGCAAGAAGAAAGATGCAAAGTTTCCGCTCGCACCTCCGGAAGAAAAATAACAAAATTCTACCGGTAACTCTGAAAAAGAAACTGGGAAAAACAACCTCGCACCTTTAGGAATAAAAATCTGAAGATTTCATTACTTTTTCTAAGAGAGAAACGCGAAAGTTTCATAAGTAGGTTCTGGAAGGAATCTGTCGGATGACTATACGTTCTACCCGTGCCCTATTTTTCACGGACTTATTCGGTCAAAGTTTAAGCCTTGAAAGCATTAGTCCTCACAGTGGTAGCGACTTTTGTTTACGACTAACAAAGATGGTGGACACAGAATTTTATTATACGAGCATACTTGCCGGGAACTGACACTCGAGTGCGAACGTCTCTCACGGTTTTAACCAGCTTCCGAGGATCGGGAAGATTCGAGTTCCAAGAAGAAGGTCAACGATAAGTATACGTAGAATAGTTTTCAAGCCATCTACAATTGGTCTACAAAAATATTCGGACACTGATATAAATTTGACTTTTATGTTTTGTACTTTAACAAAATGTACAAGGGACTGAACAATGTATTATATTATGATAAAGTAACGTTCATGGATAACCACGATGTATAAAGAATTAAAAAATGTATTATACTATCATAAAGTATAATTCATGGATAACCACAATGTGTAAGGGACTAAAAAATGTATTATACTATGATAAAATATAGTTCATAGATGACCACAATGCAGAAACATTTTATTTAATTGTTCGAGTAATTGAATAAAATCAAAGAAATTGCTTGTTTAAAAGTCGCAAAAATATTCTGACATGGTTGTATACTGTTACATATGGAAGTATATATGAAAGTTTATTAACTGCTCGAAAGTTATAAGTACAGTATTTATGAACATAATGTTTAAGCAAGCTACCGAGAAGACAGTATAAGGAAATTTATTGTGCTGCGCACACATATTGCGTTTACGAGTCTGAATGAAGTTAGAATGAATTTCATCCACGTGGAATGTAAATAGAAAATGAAATACTCGTAAGCTGAAAATATTGTACATTTCCACGTTCATTGAAAGCCAGCTCCTGTACATAGTCACGGTCGAGAGGAATCAATTGTCTATCGTACGTTTTCCAGCCGATCTGAAATCACCTCGGTCACCGTTCGTCGTTGACAAGGTTCTCTCTATCGATTACGTTACGAAAATCCCAAAGAATATTTCCTTTGAAGGAAAATACTCGAGCGATCGATAGGGGTTGTCGCGCTACGACAGAAGCGCCTAGGGTGAATGCAATCATGCTGCAATCAGACGACAATAGTAGAAGTCTGTAATCCACCGCTTCACGAAGCCCGAGACAACGTCGAATCTTCCCCAAACAGAGCCACTTCCCGCCAATAACGCAATTCTCGTTAAACGGGGCCTTCAAAAGAGACGCTCGATATTATACGTCACAAGCGTCGTCCCGCCCTATTTCCTTCGTCCTAACGGTCTTATCGGTTCAGCGATCTTATTACGAGGCCGATTGGCCGTGATCGCGAGACACTCCGTGGATCGATGCACTGTGCTCGAACAATCTACAGTGGATCAAAAAAGTATTCCTACACTAATAGGTTGTCAATAAGTTTTGTCGTTCGATGAAACTTATTTCTGTACTGTTCAATGGAGTATTGTATATTAACAAACTCTCGACTTATCACCACACTGTACTGTTCAATGTAGTACTGTTCATTAAGTCTTATCGAACGACAAAACTTATTGAACAGTGTAGTACTAGGTTGCTCGATAAGTTTCATCGTTCGATAAAACTTATCGAACAGTACTGTTCAATGGAGTACTGTACGTTACTAAACTCTCGACTTATCACCAAACAGTACTGTTCAATGTAGTACTGTTCATTAAGTTTTATCGAGCGACAAAACTTATTGAACAGTATAGTACTAGGTTGCTCGATAAGTTTCATCGTTCGATAAAACTTATCGAACAGTACTGTTCAATGGAGTACTGTACGTTACTAAACTCTCGACTTATCACCAAACAGTACTGTTCAATGTAGTACTGTTCATTAAGTTTTATCGAACGACAAAACTTATTGAACAGTGTAGTACTAGGTTGCTCGATAAGTTTTGTCGTTCGATGAAACTTCTTGAACAGTACTGTTCAATAGAGTACTGTACGTTACTAAACTCTCGACTTATCACCAAACAGTACTGTTCAATGTAGTACTGTTACTTACTAAATTCTCAACTTATTACCACACTATACTGTTCAATGTAGTACTGTTTATTAAGTTTTATCGAACGACAAAATTTATCGAACAACTTAGTATATTATAAGAAAATTCTCCCAATTGTTCAGCTCTTGGTGCTTTATCATTTTGTTGCAAAAAAGTCCCACGGACAGGGCATGACCGAATAATCACAATTTCCAGATCCCTATCTACAGTGGCTCAAAAAAGTATTCGTTCGTTATATTATAAGGAAATTCCCCTGATTTACAAGTCTGATTTTAATGGAAGTTTGCGTGTATGTAAAACATACGACATCATTTCTTTTGTCGACAAAGAATGTTGTCGAGGAGATAAAATTAAGACTCGAAATGTCAACGTTTCTTCATTTCTTGATACAATTTTTTTGGAGGACTTTTTCACAGTAGAACGATAGAGCACTAAAAACTGGAGACCTTTTGTAAGAATGTTTTTATTGTAACTTGCACGATTACGAAGTCATAATGAAAATGAAAGTATAAAATCTGCTTCTCTTTGACTTTTCAAATACAAATTCGTAATAGTGTAAAATAAAGGATAACTTTTCGTATGAAAAAAGGTTTGCTCTATCATTCTGTAGCAGAAAAGTTCCATGAAAAGTTACATTGAAGAAATAAAAAAAAAAGAACATTAAAACCTTCGAGACTTCGTTTAACTTTCTTGAAGAAATTTCATGTGGAGAAAAAATGTTCTCTATATATGCACTATTATGCTCTACATGCACACAAACGTTCATTGTAATTAGTCTTACATGTAAGTAAACTAATATAGAAGACTATATACTTTCCTTGTAATATAGCTTATGAATACTTTTTGGAGTTACCGTATAAACAGTATTGTCTATTATAGGTCGTCACTTTGGGGGGGGGGGGGGGGCAGATACGACTTACAACGAATCAGTGTTTTATTTTGCAGTTTTTCTATTCTAAGAAAGTTCTAATAAAGGGCCGCTCGAGTTTTAGCCGCTTCGATTGCATAGATGTACAGGAAAATAAATATGGTTTCTTTTTTGAAGGAAAATCTATTTAAATTTTTTACATTTTAACAAATTATACTATTACAATTATTATTTTAAATGCGCGTATTGTTATAGTTAAATAATTGTTAAATTGTCATGAGCCGGAAAAGAACCTCATTAACGATGGAAAGGAAGATCGACATACTTAACAAATCGTACACGGAGAGAGTTCAATGCTGAGAAGAAACTACCCTCAATTTAGCAAAACAGTATCAAATCTGTATAGAAACGGTTCGACGCATTCAACGTGAAAAACGTAAATTAAGAAGCTATACAGCTAAAGAAATCTGTGAATTCAAATTAAAAAACGACGTGCAGTTTTAAGAATGTGGAAAACCGCCTTCAGACGTGGTTGTTAGAACATAGAGCAATCAAAAATTCACTCATGGATTTATTATTATAGAAAGAAGCATTAGAAATAGAAAAAATTGGGACATTGTCTTCATTCGCTGCCAGTAGGGGCTGTTTAACGAAATATAAAGATCGTTTCAATATAAGATTTGTTATTAAAGCCGCCAAAGAGTGGAGTTTTATCGTTTAGCATCATCATGTGCTCTCTTCGGTTAACGTATTCCTATTTGTATCAAATTAAATACGTATCTTCGAAGTTAGACATGGGAAATTCAAATTAATTTACGAGTACCATTAATGGTCTATTTTGATAACTGTCCACGAATATTGTGGCTAAATACACCGTTGATAATCGAGTAATTTAAAAGAAAAGGTTTGAAACAGGTAAAATTGACCCCTATGGTAGTTCCAGTGTTAAAATCGTCGAAGACTCGGACGAACTTCATGACTAACCGTCATTGGGTGCCATCTTGTTCATTTTCAGTCTATCGTACTCGTCGCGGCAACTAGAAAACCAGTGGGGGGGATAGAGAGATTACTTAAACACATTACAGAGATTACAACGAAACACGAATGACGACCCATAACGAGACAATACTGTATTTCTGACGAGGAATTCATAAAATCCGATTAGGAATAAAAAGCTCGTTTCGTGCCACCGGAAGGGGGTAGGGGGCAACTCGTGGGAAGATCGAACATGGCGTCGCGTCGTGTCGCAGACGATCGACGACACCAGCGACGACGTTGTCCAAACGAATGTTTGGTAACCGAACGTCAACCGGGATGATGGATGACACGCTAATCGTTCGTATTTACGCACCGCGTCGCCTTCTTATTCCCTCGTCCATCTTGGTTGGAAATAACCTCGGAATAGATCCCTTGTGAAAAAATTTAGTTAAGTCGACTAATGTTCCGACCTGGATCGTACCCCGTGGAGCTTGGTCGATGGTCGTTCCGGCCACCTCATCGTGAAACACAGTAACGTGTTAATTGGGATCTTCAAATTTACGATTTTGTTACGTTTTTAGAACGACGTACCGGAGGAAGAGTCCGTAGATGCGAACACGTTAGATGGACTTACCTGAAACAAAAAGAAAAACAAGTTTCAACGTTTGTTCGATCGCCACATTCTGTACAATTGTAATTTTGATTTTACGTTCGTTTAGTCTTTAATAGAGATTGGAGAATGTCGAGTATTCGAGAGTAACTGTACCAGAGTACTCTGGTATTCGAGAGAAACTATACAAAAGTACTCTGGTATTTGTTACTCTGGTAAACTTCGTTTAGCCTTTAATAGAGATTGGAGTATGTCGAGTATTCGAGAGTAACTGTACCAGAGTACTCTGGTATTCGAGAGTAACTATACCAAACTACTCTGGTACTTGGTACTCTGGTAAACTCCGTTTAGCCTTTAATAGAGATTGGAGAATGTCGAGTATTCGAGAGTAACTGTACCAGAGTACTCTGGTATTCGAGAGTAACTATACAAAAGTGCTCTGGTATTTGTTACTCTGGTAAACTTCGTTTAGCCTTTAATGGAGATTGGAGAATATCGAGTATTCGAGAGTAACTGTACCAGAGTATTCTGGTATTCGAGAGTGACTATACTAAACTACTCTGGTACTTGGTAAAGTCTGGTACTTGGTACTCTGGTAAACTCCGTTTAGCCTTTAATAGAGATTGGAGAATGTCAAGTATTCGAGAGTAACTGTACCAGAGTACTCTGGTATTCGAGAGTAACTATACCAAACTACTCTGGTACTTGATAAACTCTAGTACTTGGTAAACTCTGGTACTTGGTAAACTCTGGTACTTGGTAAACTCTGGTACTTGGTACTCTGGTAAACTCCGTTTAGCCTTTAATAGAGATTGGAGAATATCGAGTATTCGAGAGTAACTATATCAGAGTATTCTGGTATTCGAGAGTAACTATACCAGAGTACACTGGTATTCGTGCCGAGTACCAGAATAGTCAAATATTCCAACACTATAGCGATTTAAACACTCCGTGAATATAATTCGAATACCATTCGAGTACATCCGTATGCGTAGCATTCGTAGTATTCGAGTAATACAATGAAAACTATAATTGAATCTTTTAAGATCATTGTTCGTGTATCGTGATTGAGTTAAGTAAATCAAAATTAAAACAAAAATCCAAGTGTTTTCTCCTAGTTTCATCGTGATCTACAATTTCTTCGCTTATAATCAAGATTACACACCCAAACTGACGAGATGACAAAAAAATTATTGGTTCATCTTTCAATATCGTTATTTGAACTATAAATCTTCTACCGAGATGTATCACAAATTCGCCACTACGGTTATGGACAATTCTCAACTTTCCAATATATTCTTTCCTCATCGTAACGGTCAACAATTTAACGACTACTTTTAAACAAGATTTGAAGAGCACTTATTTTTTTCTACACTTTTCAACATTGCTAATGGATTCGAGGGTATCGCTGAAAACATTAGGTTCTACCCCAAAGATCGTTCTGATTCTTTTACTTTCTCGAACACTGCAATTTATCATTTTATTTGTCCCAGCAACGTACACGCCGGATTATTAATCTGGTGCAAATATACAAATGTTTTCTTACTCGAATGATAATGTTCAATAATCTTTCGTTAGTTAAAACGAAGTTAAATTATTTGAACGATCTCAGTCTTGGATCGAACCTATCGCTTCTCCGATAACTTCGGTGAATAGCCATAAACACTTTCCAGAGTCTTTCCGTTTGGCTGCAACTTCAACGACTTGGTAATTAGTTCTTTCGGAGAACTGCCTGTGCGTCTTTATCCCGTCTCGCGTTTTCGTTCTTCGTATTTCCATCCACAGTGAGGAGGACGCGTCACGAAGTAACGAGCAAGATTTTTGAATGATTAATGTCGCGCTGCGAGCACTGTTTAAGTCGGCGCTCGATTAATGCCAGGCCGAGGGCTCGGGATCATTTTTCTTCCATCGGTCGACGTTCGCTCGGCCTGGAAACGTTCTGGACGCGACGATGTAACGCGATATACGAGCCTCGAATCCCCTGTCAATCTCCCCGATGCTCGAGATTTTCTTGTTTTTCGTTAGCCACGCGTATTCCGCTTGAACCGCTTCTCCGACGCACGAAACATCGACACGTTTCCATACGAAGTTTCTCGCTCCTGTATCTTCGAGGTGGATTCGATGACGGGGGATTTGAATCGCAACTGGGTAAATGGGGTATCGACGTATGCACGAATGCCTTGGAACGTAATTAATTCAGTGTTTAAAGTGAAGTATCAAGTGCCAAGTACCGAATCGAAGATTACCAAGTATCGATAGAAGATTACCAGTACCGAGTATCGAGTACCCAGAGTACTGTGAACTGAGTAACGAGTATCGAGTACCCAGAATACTGTGAACTGAGTACCAAAAGTACCGAGTGCCGAGTAATAAGGGTACCGAGTATCGAGTAGCAAAAGTACCAAGTATTGAGTAGCAAAAGTACTGAGTATCGAGTACCAAGTATTGAGTAGCAAAAGTACTTAGTATCGAGTACCAAGTATTCAGTAGCAAAAGTACTGAGTATCACGTACCAAGTGTACCGAGCATCGAATAGCAAGTGTACCGAGTATCGAGTAGCAAGTGTACCGAGTATCGAATAGCACGTTTACCGAGTATCGAGTAGCAAGTGTACCGAGTATTGAGTACCGCGTAGCAAGTGTACCGAGTATTGAGTACCGAGTAGCAAGTACCGAGTACAGAGTGCTAAGAGTACCGAGTATCGAGTGCTAAGAGTGTCGAACATCGAGTGCTAAGAGTGCCGAGTATCGAGTGCTACGAGAACCGAACATCGAGTATTAAGAGTGTCGAGTATCGAGGTTCGAGTACTAAGAGTACCAAGTATCGAATAACAAAAGTACCGAGTATCGAGTAACAAAATTACCGAATATCAAGTAGCTAAGTACCAAATATCGAGTGCCAAGAGTACCAAGTATCGAGTATCGAGTACCAAGAGCACTGAACATCGAGAATTCGAAATTCAACGAATACTGAGCATCGAGAGTACACTTTCTAGATATACATTTTAGAAGTCGATCGAAAACTTGTACTCTCTTTGGCTACACACCGTACGAAAGCAGAGAATCGTAAATGTATCGAGTACTCGGTATAAAAAGAGGTATAATGAAAGTACTTAGGAAAAATGGGAAAATTATAGGACGTACTAAATAAGCAATTCTCTCGAATTAGCCAAGTTTCTGGCTCCATTCGAGCGCAACTGGTCGACAAAGCGTCGACGAATCACCGGGAGCGAGTTCCCTCGAAAACGTCGAGGAAACATCGCCCCCTCGCGATCGACGATGCGTGTCGTCTCGTGGTCCGCGTTCGATTTTTTGATCGATCGGGCCATATTTATTTATATTCCATCGAACGGCCGCACCTGGTACCATTAGCTGTTTCTCATTCGCCGCGTGGACGGCTGCGGGGAAAAATATGAAATCCCCCACGACCGTAGCCGGCACTCTATCAATTTTTCGTGGAGCGGGAGAAATCTTCGGTGGAACGAAGCGATCGACTGTCACGTCCAGGAAGGTGAACGCGGAATTTTATCGAAGCCGCGTCGACAAGAACCCATCGTCACTTTTCTACCGTCTAAGGCAGATTTAATTATCCTCGAAAGTGCGTCGAACCTTTTAGTTGCAAAAACACCTGGTAAAATAGTTTTCTAGGAAACAGGTAGGTACATTCTGGTCATTGAGTATTTTAATTTTAAAAAGACATCGCGAAACGATTTTCGACGACAAACTATTCTCTCTTCTCTCCGGTTTACGAATCGATTCATCGAAACGCGGTAACGTTCGAATTCGTCGAATTTTTTCGTCACGTTGACTACTTATTTCGTTAAATTATACGTGTTAATTTATAAGTAGAAATTTCTAAATTTTGTACCGTTGTACACGAGACTCGCGCAAACACTCTCGATACTCTGTACTCTTGGAAATTGTGTGGTAACGCGATTTGGAAAGATAAAATAATGCAAGGTACGACCATGATACTGTACAAGGTGTACCAAATAAAATAATATAACAAATATATCGATTTCACGTTTGCTCTAGTCGAATGGTACGTGGACGTTAATCTTTTAGTGTGCGACAAATTTGTTTTTTATACGAGGTTGTAACAATTCTTTATTATCAAGATAGCTCTGATAAAACTGAATAACATTCACCTCAATTATTCTTTTTATCGTACGTACATATTTACAAAATTAAAATTGATTCTCCAACTACACGTTGGATGTTAGAAATGAAATTTCCAAACAAATTTTGGAAACTTTATCTCGAAATCCATCTAATCGATTCCTTTGAAATTTTACAGACATTTTTTACCATAACATTTATCAGGGAATGACGTAGCAATTTTTAAAAAATTTTAATTACTCCGGAAAATATAAACGAAAAACGTACAAATTTTTCATCCACGTTCCTTTCCTCGAATACAAATAGCTACCATTTTGACAATTTTCATAAAAATCAAGTTGTTCGAACGTCAATTCTTCGAAGATATATTATAGTTTCTAATATTTTCAACACCGATAGGTCATATCGAAAAATAATCATTGAAAGCAATAACGTCGCGAACGCAAACAATTATAACTATTTAAAAAATAAAGGCTCTTCTTTATAGTTCGCACTATCGTAAATTCAATGAGAAAAACTTGTATCAACCAAATGTTTACTTTCGCTTCGGAGTTAATTCACAATACGTATTACTGTCTAACGCGTGAAACCATTCTGTCCCTTTAAATGTCTCTCTCGATCGGTGCTTGGGATTGAGCATTATTCGGTACACGGTATTTGTTACTTTCACGTCGGTACTCGGTTTCCCGCAGCGTTGTTCTCCTTGTTTATAATGAAATTTGTTTCGTCGCTGGCACGAAAATCGCCCGTAGTCCTCGTCAAGCGGTTCATTCGTCCATTCGACGTGGAAAATAAACCGAGAACAATGTATCCTTTCGTCGAGTTCCCGGTGAATTCCACTCGGTGAACAATACCCGAACAGTCGTCGACTGCTACGCAACTTTGTTTCGATCGTTCGGTAGTCGGTCGCGGATTGGAAAGAAAACTCATTTGCAAGCTGCCTTTCCGCGGAATAAGATTTTCAACAACCTCCGGAAACGGCGGAGAAAGCTTCAATTAAGATTCAACTATCTCGCGTCAAAGAGTTCCTTGAGTTCTCGCGTTATCCGACAACAACGCGGTGTTTAATTTAAACCGCGCGCGCTTCGGTAGGGGAAAGCAATGGTCGACACGGACACCGATCTCGTCGTCGACGTTCAGTATTGAATTTTGAAATTTCTAATCGGATTCGTAGCACGAAATGTGTGAAGCGGTGTCGTCAGAAGATCGAAGAATCCAAAATGTGAAATCACATATACTATATATAGTAATACTAATATATATAGTAATACTGTATATAGTAATACAATAATACTAATATATAGTGTTATAACAGCAAGTATTTGATTGTTTTCTAATTATTTATAATTGAAGTTTCATAATTTTGTATAATTGGAGAACAGTTGTAGCATTTTTCAAGTTTTTTCAGTTAGTAGACACCAGAGTTCGAATTCCAGCATATTTTAATTCTTTCTTTCTTCTAATTTATTCAAATTGATTAGATCGCGATTAAAATAATTCTAGTTTTTACATAAAATGTGGTACGTTTTTTGTATACACAACGGTATGTATCATTGTTGTACATGAATTTTGTTTTTAATTGCATATTTATTGGATATCGTGTAACGATACGTTTTTACATTTATTTTTCTTTTCTTTTCAGACACGACTGGATAATTGATTCCGCATATTATATAATTAAATGTATTATTTTTATTCATTTTTAATTTTTTGTTCAATTTTGTAGGTAGTAATAAGTTTCGAATTTTTTGTGTATACAACGATAAGTACCATATTTTGTGTAAAAAATAAAATTACTTTAATCGAGATGTAGTTAATTTGAATATATGAAGAGAAAAAATGTATCAAAAAAGTGCTGGGAATCGAACTTGGGTTTGATAACTGAGAAGATCTTACCCTTAGTTCTTTAATCGGATCAACCGAATTGACACTCAAATTGACATTAACGCAACAAAATATCTCGTATACAACCAATTAAAAAGAAAAACAGTGGAACATATCTCTCACCACTTTCATATGGCATTACATTACTTCTTTAATACGTGAATATTTCCAAGATTATTTTCAGATCAACCGAATTGACACTCGAATTGACATTAACACGACAAAACATCTCTACTATCTATCAGTAGTATACAACTAATTAAGAAGAAACATATCTCTCGCCACTTTCACATGGCATTACATTACTTCTTTAATACGTGAATATTTCCAAGATTATTTCCAGATCAACCGAATTGACACTCGAATTGACATTAACACGACAAAATATCTCTACTATCTATCAGTAGTATACAACTAATTAAGAAGAAACATATCTCTCGCCACTTTCATATGGCATTGTATTATTTCTTTAATACGTGAATATTTCCAAGATTATTTTCAGATCAACCGAATTGACATTAACACGACAAAATATCTCTACTATCTATCAGTAGTATACAACTAATTAAGAAGAAACATATCTCTCGCCACTTTCATATGGCTTACTTCTTTAATACATGAGCATTTCCAAAACTATTTGCTGATCAACTCTTTCTTAGAAACCTCGTCCCTCCGTAGTTGCTACACGTTACGGAATCCGCGCGTTTCTTCGCCGCAGCCTCGCCGGTTTTAACGAAGTATGTATACCCAGCGGTGATACGAGCGAAACTCGATGACCCAAGGACTCGTTTCCGGCGAGTCTGCACCACGGAAGACGCGGGCTGAGAAAACCGAGGTAAAGGAAACCGACCGAGTCGGCGTAACAATTAATTTACTTCGCTTACGCTCGGGTAATTGAAAAATTGTCGATAGCTCGAAGGAAGTCGATACGGGGCCGGCGGGGTAGGGAAAAAAAAAGGAGGAACGAACGAAAGCGACAACCGTGAGATATAAGAAGCGAGAAAACGGAGTTAATTAAACCGGCTGGGAAGGGTCGACAGGGAAAGCGGAAATTAAAAATGTAAATCTGCGTGATTGGAAACCGCGAACCGACGGGCCGGTCTCCCTTCTGATTTCCCAATCCGCCATTTTTATTACAAGCTACACGAGGATCCATCGTACGCGACAAGACTCCGACTCCAGTTTTACGTTCATCTTCGAAACGCGATCGTAAGCTCGGGAACGCTTCGAGGTGAAAACTTTTTACGCTTCCAGGGCCTAGATTCTCGGCCACGATACCGCTCGAGCTTTTTGACTACGAACTTTTACTTTTGTTTCCAGTTCTTGCCTAGCCTGGATCGTCGATCCAGTTCTCAAACCACCCCTGCGTATGGGCTCCGTTCCTCGTGTGGGCTACAGTTTCTTATCCGTGTGTGTTGATTTTATGTTGCACAAGTGGGAGAGTCTTTTGTCTATAGTTTTGTAGCACGTGGTGTAAATAAGATATCCGAGAGCCCAGTGAAAGAGACGTAGCTTCTAGTGGCTCTAGTGGCTCTAGTGGCTTCCAGAGTGTAATGATAAAGGAGGATAAGCGAGCGAGATAGGAAATAGGAAAGAGAAATTCGATCTCTGTCGCGTGAATGTTTAAAAATGTTAAAGTATCTTCTGAGGCAAGTATCTTGAGAAGAAATGCTGGAAACGGTTTCATTGCTACGATTATACTCTACGAGTATAAGAGAAACAAAAAGATAGGGTACGAGTTGAAAGAATATCGATCACTTTGAAATCTTATGAAAAATAACCTTGAGAAAAAGTTTCTTTTCGTGGTCCTTGAAACGATGCAGCTTTGTTCGGGGAAGTTTTTTCACCGAGCAAAAAGTTAGGTAGATATTTAGGTCAGAGCCTGTACAATCAGTCCCACGTCACTCGAAGGATCCAACGTATTCATTAGTCGTCACCAGCCATAAGACTCTTTAATCTCACTCATCCTCTTTAAAGATAAAATTCAACCTGAAACCGTATCAGATATCCATCGATGGCCGATAATCGCCTAACCATCCTACTTCCACTCTTCTTAAAAACACGTTGTCCATACATATCTACACACACGCATACGCATGCACAAAAATTCGTAGTACAAGCGAGCAGAGGGTGATTCCATGTGAAAAAATAAGAAAAAAATTTGATACGATATTTTTTTATCCGAAGTTCTCGAGAAAATTAGTTTTAAAGTTTGTTCATCTTTACGAACAATTTACTATAGTTGCTTATTCTAGCGCGGTTGTCTCCGTTCGAGATAGTGTTCACAAGCCTTGTTTATTGTGCGATTAAAGTAGTACAAAGTGTTTCTATTTATAGTTACTTTCTTATTATTTATTACTACTTTCTATTGTAATACTATAACACGAGTCTATATATAGACGAGACGAATGAGAAGAACTGATTTATTACGCCGTCTGATAAACAATGATTTCTATCGCAAACCGAGCTACGTAGCAAACCGAATGTTTTCATCATTGTCAATATTTGTAAACATTATCTCGGACAGAGATAGCCACGGTAGAAGAGTACACAACTAAATCGTTTACAAAATTGAACAAACTTTAAAGTCCATTTTCTCGAAAACGGAGCCCCGAGTAAAAGACGTTATAGCAAATTATTTTCTTAGTTCTTTTTAACCTGTGTATATCCACGTTACTTTTCATTTGTTTGTACGTAGCACGAACTTTCAGTTCAAGCCACGTGGGGCGTGTACTCTCCACACTATTGTGATTAATAGTTTCGCTTCTGACTAAACACCGCAAGACTTGCAACATTTATAACAGTGAAAAGAGTATAATAAGCAAGAGAAGGGTGTGGAGTTTAAGATGCGTTGGACAACAAAGCGATAAATGTAACTTTTAATGTCACTTATTTGTTTGCAGTCGCAAAACTATATCATAATACGACCATAGCTTTGTAACAGGTTCGTAGATGTAATAGGTCAAATGACAATTGTCCTATCGGTGTTCAAAGATGTGTCTTGCATATAATAGGTTGCTCGATAAGTTTTTTCGTTCGATAAAAAATGTCGCTATTAAGTTCGTTCTTTTATTTTTCCAAAGATGGTACTGCTGTTCGATGAACATGTGTGAAGTTTCATGTAGATCCGTCGACTCGTTGGTATATTTACAGTTGTTCAAAGTTTAAGTGGCATAGTATTTTTTTACAATGAAAGAAACGAAAAAACTTATCGTATACGATAAAACAACCTAGTATACGATTTGAACGGAAAATTCAACGTAGGACGTATACGTGTTAAAGGAAACGATGCAAAGAAAAAAATTAATGACCGTGCAGTATGAAGTTACAGTGATAGACGAGCGATTTATAGTGTTGAACCCCTACCAGCGTGTATCGATACGAAAGAGACGATCGTACAAATCGAACCGTATGATCTCGAGAGAGGGTATATATTTATTAGGCCAAGTAGTGCTATTGCTCGCTGTGGATGAACGTGTGCGAGAATATACGCGAATGGAGTCCACACGAGGACAGCTTTGAAATACCGGAGTGTATTGAAAGTTTGTTAACCGCGTAAAAATTACGAAACTCACCGTACGCGAAGAGTTAATTAATCGTTCGAGGGATTGAAAACATTCAAGCGTCTTTCGGATAAATCCGGTTAAAAATCCGTTAGAATAGTATATTAGTTTTTACGTTAAAATTAGGAATAAATTAGACCTCGATGGTTTAACCCCTTTATCGATAACCAGCTTTTCCTACGTTTGTCGATAACCAGATACTCGAATATCACGAGTATGCCTGCTCGCATAGAAACAATTTCGTTCCTACGTATTCGCTTTGATAATCTTTTAGCTTTTTTACAATCTACCATGTGCTGGTATAGGAAAATCGAACGAAAAATAACAATCGATAACAAAACTACCAAAACCGTGGAAAACTGTTACTAGGTAGAAAATCCACGCTTTTATAGCCATCCGAGTACTGGTTTAAATAGATTTTGAAACAATTCAAGGTTTATTCATTTCGACGATACAGACATACGTGCGCAACGAATGATAAATGATAAACCAACTTCTAAATTCTAATTTAGTAAAACTATATCAACCTTCTGCAAATCGAACAATAAACGAGCAGTTTCTCCCTTACAGAGGTATAGAATTACGAAGTCAGCTAAACACGATATAAAAATGTAGCGGTTACGCGATTCTAACAATTATTATTGTTCGATAAATTTACATTGGGAAAACTATGATTGGACGAGAAAGAAATCGAGAAGAACGAGTTCCGAAGTAATAAATAATATCGAATTAAGTAGATATTTTGTATTCTGTACAATTTATCCGTAAAATATTCCCGTACTTTCGATTGCAGTACAATTTCGAATAAATTCGAAATCTTTGCACTAAGAACATTCGGTGTAGATTTTTTTCTACGAAACGTGAATTGATGCAAAATAGTCGAAAGAACGGGGATACAGAGCAATTTTGCGATATTTGAAGAAGAACGTAGACTATTTTCGAGTCAAAGTACGAAAAGGGTATTTGGTTATCGATGTAAGGGTTAAAGGGATACGCCGGACCTCGGTAACAAAGAGACTCGAAGATCTGGACTAACATTTACCAAACTCTCGAAACCACCAACTTGTACGCATTTCAACCGATCGACGTGTTTAACGCGTTTGAAATCATTCCGGAACCGAATCCTTGTTGCCGAAGCGTGTCGTGAACAAAGAGCTACTAGATTGTTTAATAAGCTTTGTCGTTTGATGAAACCTATTGAACAGTACTAGGTTGTTCAATAAGCTTTGACGTTCGATAAAACTTATTGAACAGTACTGTTCAATGTAGTACTGTTCAATGTAGTACTGTTCAATGTAGTACTGTTCAATGTAGTACTGTTCAATGTAGTACTGTTCAATGTAGTACTGTTCAATGTAGTACTGTTCATTACCAAACAGTACTGTTCAATATAGTACTCTTCATTACCGAATTCTCGACTTATTACAAATAGTACTGTTCAATGTACTACTGTTCATTAAGTTTTATCAAACGACAAAGCTTATGGTACTATTACCAAATAGTAATGTTCAATGTAGTACTGTTCATTAGCAAACACTCGACTTATTACCAAACAGTGCTGTTCAATATAGTACTCTTCATTACCGAATTCTCGACTTATTACCAAATAGTACTGTTCAATGTACTACTAGGTACTACTATGTACTACTATGTATAGTACTATATTGCTCGATAAGTTTCGTCGTTCGATGAAACTTCTTGAACAGTACTGTTCAATGTAGTACTGTTACTTACCAAACTCTTGACTTATTACCAAACAGTACTGTTCAATGTAGTACTGTCCATTAAGTTTTATCGAACGACCGGGGAAACTGTTCGGTTGGGCAGTTGGACGTTAATCTTGGAAAATGGAGCGAAGTACTACATTCAACAGTACTATATTGAACAGTACTGTTTGATAATAAGTCGAGAGTTTAGTAAGAAATAGTACTATATTGAACAGTACTGTTCAATATATTTTATCGAACAACAAAACTTATTGAACAACCTAGTACTATACTGTTCAATGTAGTACTTCGCTGTCCTTGAACACGTACGTGTGATTAAATAATTTTTGTAGTACTAAGTTTTATCGAACGATAAAACTTATCGAGCAACCTAGTACTATACTGTTCAATAAGTTTTGTCGTTCGATAAAACTTAATGAACAGTACTACATTGAATAGTACTGTTTGGTAATAAGTCGAGAGTTTAGTAACGTACAGTACTCCATTGAACAATACTGTTCGATAAGTTTTATCGAACGACGAAACTTATCGAGCAACCTAGTACTACACTGTTCAATAAGTTTTGTCGTTCGATAAAACTTAATGAACAGTATTACATTGAATAGTACTGTTTGGTAATAAGTCGAGAGTTTTGTACTGAACGGTACTACATTATCGAACGACAAAACTTATCGAATAACCTATTATATTTTACTCCATTTTCCAAGATTAACGTCCAACTCCCCGACTGAACAGTTTCCCCGGTCGTTCGATAAAACTTCATGAACAGTACTACATTGAACAGTACTGTTTGATAATAAGTCGAAAATTTGGTAATGAACAGTACTACATTAAACAGTACCGTTTGGTGATAAGTCGAGAGTTTGGTACTGAACGGTACTACATTGAAGAGTACTGTTCGATAAATTTTATCGAACGACAAAATTGATCGAATAACCTATTATACTTTACTCAATTTTCGAAGATTAACGTCCAACTCCCCGATGAAACAATTTCCCCGGTTCTTGACCAGGAAATCGTGTATCGGCTAATGAAATGCCAAACGGATAGCAGATAACAAAAGTACAATGTAAATATCGGGTGGTGAAGTATCGGAGTAACTCTCGACGTACGGATAAGCTTCTCGGCGCTTATCAGGTTACGGATCGTAACGATCGGGCGTTAACAAAGACCGTCGAACAATCCACTGACCGATAATTCGTAGCTGGAACGATTACGTTGCGTTTCACGGCGAATTTACGGGGCGCGTCGGGTTTGTTAATCGGCATTAAGTGCAAAAATCGTCGGTTGCCTTTCTAAACGAACGCCAGAGCCGTAATTCCCGACAACGCCCCGGCTATCCGGCCCCGCGATCGCGAAAGAAATATCGCGAAATTCTACGTCGCGGCCAGAATATATATTACACGCGCAATGCACGGCGATAAGCGTTGCATCGCGACATAATGAAAAATTATACCGTCACGTGACCCACGAAATATTTAATTCCTCGCGCGAGCATTCTATTCGGAAATCCAGCATCCCCCGCGACGATGTTCAAATAATCCACTCCCGACCGGTCGGAAAAATTTCACTCGCCAACTTGGCGCCCGATCCAGCACGATTTACGAGCAACGCGCGATTCGCGTCGCTAATTACGCTAATTGACTCCGTCGCGAGACCAGTCGGAGCGTTCTCGTTGGTAAACAATTTTTTTTACGTTATTCGTTTCCGGTACCACTCGCGTTTTTCGCGTTCTCGACGAGAACGCGCGACGAGTGCGCGGGTTTTTCAACCAAGGGACTCGTACTTTCGTTTGCGCGATCTAAGAAAAATTACTCGAGAGGATCTTGTTTATCCGTGCGTTGTTTAATGTTCAATGGTAACGGTGTTCGAATTACGTACCGCGAACTCGGTGTTTCGATCTGTCGATCGAAACTTCTTCGAGAGATTTCATTTTTATTAACAAGCTGCGTGTACCTACGAGACAGAATTATCAGTATAATAGGGTATATCGAGAGAGAAACAATCAACAAGTTCGAAAATAAAACTAGTATCGAGTATTCGATATTTCTATCCGTGTACTTGGTATTCGCTATTCAGTATTCGCTACTCGATATTCGGTATTCGATATTCGGTACTTAGTATCCGATATTCCGCATTCGGTATTCGGTGTTCGGTATTCGGTATTCGGTATTTCGTATCCAGTATTCGGTAATAGATTTCCATTGAAATACAATTTGCGTAAATCAAATAATTGTTTCCCCTTAAGAGATTGGCTATCGACGTTCGAACTCTCGATGTGAAATGTAACTTCGCGTCCCAGCGTAAGTCTTCAACGACTATTCGTTGTATTTCTAAAAATAATGGGAAACAATTTTCATTCTACAATCCCGACTACTACACTTCGCAAACGACAATTTACCCGTCGAGAAATACTCGAGCATATACTACGTACACGACTCGCTTGTCTCGCAACAGCTGAATTAGCACTTTGGTTGTTTTACAACCCTTTTTCCTTTCTCCGCGACGTAAGAGTCACCCATTCAAAGATAACGAGACAAATCTACAACATCGCTCTACCTATGCTAAGTGAGCATAAAGGTAAATTCTGAAGTAAAAGCAGTCTTTTCTAACAGTTCTCTCGTCTCCCTTTCTTCTTCAATTCATCGTTGGCGTTCCTCGGCATTCTGTTTCGAAACTACGTCGGTCCTTGAGTTTCAAAAATTTTCGAAAATCCTTTCGGGACTACCGTGGAAAGAACACTCACGAATTCGAGTGGTAAATTTAACGAAAAAAATGCTGTGCTCTTAAAAAAAAAAACGTAAAATATTCCTATTTGTAAATGAGAGTCGAAATCGTGCTGTGCTCCTAAAAATCGTAAAACGTTTCCGTTATAAATAAGAGTCGAAACGATTCGGGGAATTTCGCAAACTCGTTTCTTATCCGGATATTCTTCTCGCTATTTATTTGTCGTTAAGGGGGTAACGAGTACTCGCGACTGTACAAATACGCCGCTGTACCAGCTCGAGCACCGCGCTCTGAACAATTTCTCAAGGGAACGGGAAAGTCTCGGAAAGCACTCGTTCCAAAGTCTCGTATTTATCAATCTCGGCGTAACGTTCAAACGACTCGAGTCCTAGCTTCAATTCGACCGGTCAAAAATCTCTTTGCGCGGGGTTTATTACCTCCATTATTCATAGGACACGAGCAACAACGAGATACGATCTAACACCTACTCGATCACGGTCCGCCGCCGCGTCCCGCGATCGACAGGATCGATATCACTTAGCCGCGCGTCCGACGAGCGATTTTCATCTTCGATCCGATCGTTCGGTAACAAATTACTTGACCGTGCGTTCGACAGTAATTTACGGTACCTGTTACTCGCCAGCGACGAGAAACTTATCACCGATTGCGCAAAGCGACTCGAAACGACCACGTTATTTGCGACAGGATCGCCGTGATCGTTTCTACATACCTCTTAATGACCCATTCCGGAGGAACGCGCGAGCGTAGAGGAAATCTCCCGATTGTCGTGGATTTTTCAATCGCGATCGTTGAACGCTACGTGACGGGAGTCCAAACGGTGAGAGAGAAGTCGTTCGAGTGTCGATAGAACGAACGATTTACCGACTACGTTCGCGGAACGCGATCTAATTCGATCGTGGTCGATGGTGAAATCGTCTCTAACGTCGAGACAGCGGCAATATGCCCGCGGAGAAATTGCTGATTAACCTCGTTGAGGCGCGTTACTTCGCGCTGGACTACGGCTGCTTATCGAATATTTCTATATTCGAGTATTCGAACGCTTCGATTATTTCTGTGTTCGACTACACGAACACCTCGATTATATCTGTATTCGAGTACTCGAACACCTCGAATATTTCTATGTTCGGGTAATCGAACACTTCGAATATTTCTATGTTCCAGTACTCGAACACCTCGAATATTTCTATGTTCGAGTACTCGAACACCTCGAATATATCTATGTTCCAGTACTCGAACACTTGGAATATTTCTATGTTCCAGTACTCGAACATCTCGAATATTTCTATCTTCGAGTACTCGAACACTTCGAATATTTCTATGTTCCAGTACTCGAACATCTCGAATATTTCTATCTTCGAGTATTCGAACACCTCGAATATATCTATGTTCCAGTACTCGAACACTTGGAATATTTCTATGTTCCAGTACTCGAACATCTCGAATATTTCTATCTTCGAGTACTCGAACACTTCGAATATTTCTATGTTCCAGTACTCGAACATCTCGAATATTTCTATCTTCGAGTATTCGCACACCTCGAATATATCTATATTCAAATACTCGAACATTTCGAATATATCCATATTCGAGTACTCGAACGCTTCGAATATATCTATATTCGAGTACTCGAACACCTCGAATATATCTATGTTCGAGTACTCGAACACCTCGAATATATCTATGTTCGAGTACTCGAACACTTCGAAAATTTCTATGTTCCAGTACTCGAACATCTCGAATATTTCTATCTTCGAGTATTCGAACACCTCGAATATTTCTATGTTCCAGTACTCGAACACTTGGAATATTTCTATGTTCCAGTACTCGAACATCTCGAATATTTCTATCTTCGAGTATTCGAACACTTCGATTATTTCTGTGTTCGACTACACGAACGCTTCGAATATTTCTATGTTCGAGTATTCGAACATTTTGATTATTTCTGTGTTCGACTACACGAACGCTTCGAATATATCTATATTCAAGTACTCGAACACCTCGAATATTTCTATGTTCGAGTATTCGAACGCTTCGAATATTTCTGTGTTCGACTACACGAACACCTCGAATATTTCTATGTTCGAGTACTCGCACACCTCGAATATATCCATATTCGAGTATTCGAACGCTTCGAATACTACGAAAATACTATGAGAATAGTCGAAGATTCAAATACACGACTATTCAAATAGTTTGTGTAAAGATCGAGTATCTAGTAATTCGTGGTATTTGAACACACTATAATTCGTATTCAAGAATATAGCTCAGGAACGCCCAAAACTGATTATCTCCCCCTTACCTTTGTTTTTCGTTAATATTCGAATAATAATATTGGAAAATAATCTTTAGCGGTGTCTTTAATCGTTTCAATTACTACATAAACGATACTGTATATGCAATCGATATATTGTATGTTTGATTAATAAGTATAATTCCAAGGGTGAAGTTGATCACACTGAAATAATGAAAAGGGTTGATATGCATGTAAATGGATGTTTTTAGTTGAATTGGTCAAAGTGGTAACTTTTGAGTTGAATACAAAACTGTATACAGTGAAACCTATTTAATGAGATTTAACGCAACGAGATGATTTTCAATTATTTTTATATATAATATATTACTCGAATGTTTCGAATGTAACAGCTTCGAAGAAATACTCGGGTGACTATGGAACAGTTGGTTCGATAATACCGAATAAATGTAACGATAAAAATAACAAACAGGTTATGTCGAAGGTGTAATAACTATGGTCAAACCGATACAACTGTATAATCATTGCACCAACCGAAGGCTTACATTAATAGTCTTACTGCTTGCATTAATAGTCAGAGATCGATCGATTTAAAAGTGTCTTGGTCTTTGATCGCTTACGAAATTACATAGTTGTTACATAACCACCACTTGCTTGTTATCTTAGTATTAAATAACTAGGTACTCGTTTAAAATCAACTCAGTTCCTCGTTATTCCTAGCCCCAGCCCTTCGATCCTATTGGTCGGCAATATTCAAGATGGTGTCGATCAGAGTCCGCGTCGTGCTTCTACACACATAACCTATGTAAATGAAATGCAGTTCTGTTACCACATCACGAGAAAAAAACGTCTGGAGCGATCGCAATGAAACGTGGAGCGTCTTTATAAAATTGTTCCACTTAAAAATCGAGCTATTCGACGTTGCATAATTTTGGAAAAATTTGGAAAAAAGTTACAAAGAGTACCAAACATGAAATGTACGACATCTCGTTCACCGTTGTCTCAACGGTAAAAATCCGAATAACCAAAGTTATCGCAAATTAAATAATTCCGTCCATTTATTTGTGCCTTCGAAAATAAAACGAAAAACATTGCACAAATTAAGAAAATTGAATTTTGGGAAATGGTAAGCCAATTTCTGCTTTCGGACGATATTTCTAATTTCGGATAACGTCGACTGTTTCGGTTAATTCGCCTGTAAAATTATACTCGAAAAACAAGCAAAAGAAAATTATTCGTTAGAATTCGAGACGATTGCGAGTTTCGTCGAATTTTCTCGAGTTTAACTATCCCGTGGTTCGGTGACCGGTATTGTTTCAGTTTTCAATCTCTGCTCTCCCGGGGAACCTCGGCGCGGGCAATCGAGCCGAGATCTCGGCTCGCGATTCGCAATCAAGAGTAAATCGCGCGAAACTGCGAGCCATCCGACGCAGAGAATTCCTTTACGGGATCACCGGCGAAATAACAGAGCGCGTCTGTCGCCAAAGGTCCCTTCGCAGGCCCTTCGGCTCACGCACCGGCATTCCGAGAACCCTTCGTCCTAGTCTACCCCAACGAAAGGGTCCGCCCGGCTTAACGCAGCAAGACGATTCTCGCGGTTGGGTGCGCTCATGCGTTTTCCGCTTTATGTCGCCGAGTGTATGGCGGAAGGAGCGCGACTGAGGAGGGACGGAAAGAAAGTGGGGAGGCTCGATACACGCGCGGGAATCTAGGAACGTCTGAGAGGGCGAGAATCACCTTTCGCCTTCCTCGAAACCGAAGAATGGGGACGAGTGACGGAGAGAAACGTTTCGAAGAACTTTTTATCATCGCGAGTCGAGTTCCTTTCAACCAACCACCGATCGATATAATTGACACGTCGTACGATTAATTTCATTGCTGACACTCTGCTGTCAATTTGAGAAGAACTCTAACCAAAAAAGGAATATTGCAATGCGCGAAAATAATGCGTGTAGATAAATTGAGACGAATGATGGACGTTGGACGATTGTAGATTTGGTTGTAGATGGATTCGGATAGTATACTGAGATAAACTACGTATAGTTTATTTTCTGTCAA
Source organism: Ptiloglossa arizonensis (assembly GCF_051014685.1). Lineage (NCBI taxonomy): Eukaryota > Metazoa > Arthropoda > Insecta > Hymenoptera > Colletidae > Ptiloglossa > Ptiloglossa arizonensis. Next base: position 6,798,165 of record NC_135048.1, on the reverse strand, counting down.
TTTGAGAAGAATTGTAACCAAAAAAGGAATATTGCAATGCGCGAAGATAATGCGTGTGGATAAATTGAGACGAATGATGGACGTTGGACGATTGTAGACTTGGTTGTAAATGGATTCGGATAAACTACGTTTAGTTTACTTTTGGCAATGATTGTCTTCGATTTTTCAATTTTGACTTTTGTTACACCTGCGTAAATTTTGTACATGGTTTGTAACAATAATACCTTCTCGTTGCGATAGAATCACGAAATACGACCGTACATTGTTGTGAACCTAACCTCAATTTTCCGTATACTAGGATGGACAATGAAATTTATTTACTTAACTCGAAAGCGTATCAGAACTACTGGAAATTACTTGTGGCACCTTTTAAAATAAACATTCGTTCCGTAAACAAGCATGAAAATTTCCAACTTTGCTACATTCCTAAAATTGTCGTAATTGTTGTCATTCAAGGTCATCCGAAATCAACCTATCGAAACATTATCGAACCAGTTCGTTCACCGTTGCGACGAAAATCGTATCGACAACTTTCGAAACTCGAGATAAAATAATCTCGAAGAAGAAATCGTTTCTTTCGTCATACCGCAGACAATAACGAAGGTATTTAGATAAACGCGACACAAAGAAGAGGAGAAAATTGATTAAAGAAAAAAGAAGAAATTGTCCGTGGATCGTCCGTTTGTTGATTTTCAATAAGAATAGTATTCGGTGAGAAATCGCGAGTTGGTTCGAAACGCGAGTCTCGGGACTCGTTGCATCGGCGCCGATGCGCGGCGTCATTGATGCACATGCACAAACCGCACACAGCCGCGTGCAAGACTTAAGTCTCGAGCTCTCAGTCCGGTACGCCACACCCGCGCAATCGAGACGAGCCGGCTCGAGGCAGCCCGAGCGCGCGTTAATTCCGCTCGCATAAATTCCGGGATTAAGAGCATACGTTATACTTAGGGAAATGCGAGTTTCGTGCTTTTCGCTTCTCCTCGCCCGGTTCTCTCTCTCTTTCTCTCTCACTTCTCGCTCGATCCTTCTCTCCCCTTTTTTCCTCCTTCAGCTTCCTCCCCGGCGTTCTTTTACCCCTTTCGTGCGCTCGGATCTTAGGCTGTCCCTTCCCCTCTTTGCTTGCTTTCCCCCACCGTGCAGATTGTAACGTGTGGAACGAACGAGGTTCGAAGGTATTCACGGAGTTGTTGAAAATGTCAATACTAACTGTAGAGCTGTGTCGTCGCTGAATCTGGCTCGAAGAATCAAAATTGTGGAATTTTGTTACAAGGACCGAAAGTGTGGAATTTGATTCGAAGGACCAAATCTATGGAATTTGGTTCGAAGGACCAAAAGTGTGGAATTTGGTTTGAAGGATCAAAAGTGTGGAATTTCGTTCGAAGAACCAAAACCGTGGAATTTGGTTTGAAGAACCAAAACCGTAGAATTTGGTTTGAAGGACCAAAAGTGTGGAATTTGGTTTGAAGGACCAAAAGTGTGGAATTTGGTTTGAAGGACCAAAACCGTAGAATTTGGTTTGAAGGACCAAATCTATGGAATTTGGTTCGAAGGACCAAAAGTGTGGAATTTGGTTTGAAGGATCAAAAGTGTGGAATTTCGTTCGAAGAACCAAAACCGTGGAATTTGGTTTGAAGAACTAAAAGTGTGGAATTTGGTTCGAAGAACCAAAACCGTAGAATTTGGTTTGAAGGACCAAAAGTGTGGAATTTGGTTCGAAGAACCAAAACCGTAGAATTTGGTTTGAAGGACCAAAAGTGTGGAATTTGGTTTGAAGGACCAAAACCGTAGAATTTGGTTTGAAGAACCAAAACCGTAGAATTTGGTTTGAAGGACCAAATCTATGGAATTTGGTTCGAAGGACCAAAAGTGTGGAATTTGGTTTGAAGGATCAAAAGTGTGGAATTTCGTTCGAAGAACCAAAACCGTGGAATTTGGTTTGAAGAACTAAAAGTGTGGAATTTGGTTCGAAGAACCAAAACCGTAGAATTTGGTTTGAAGGACCAAAAGTGTGGAATTTGGTTTGAAGGACCAAAACCGTAGAATTTGATTCGAAGGGCCAAAAGTGTGCAATTTGATTCGAAGGACCAAAACCGTGGAATTTGATTCGAAGGACCAAAACTGCGGAATTTAGTTCAAAGGATCAAAAATGTACATGACGTCACTCTGTTGACTGCACTTCGACTTAACGGAATGCAATCGTGTTGAAACACAACCTAGTATTGTTTTGTTATACAAGACAAGCTGATTTAATATCGCTAAATTATTTTTCATGATTTTACCTTAAAAAAAAAATGTATGCATCTATGCATTAATAAGTGTTTGTGTATGTTGTTAATGCATCTATGCATTAATAAGTGTTTTGAAGCTGAAGTTCACCATTCTGGGCATTTCTTTTATTTTATTGTATTTTAAAAAATGTACATTGCGTTGTTATCGATGTAATAAATGAAAAAGAAATTAATGCAATAGTGTAACAATTTTGTAGACAGTTTTAGAAATACCTTGAGAAATAAACGTTTTAGAAAAAGTGTTTCAGGCAGACAAAAGTTATGTATATTTTTACGTATTGTTCGTCCGCAAGAAGAAGGCCAACGAGTGTTTACATCCCCATTCTAAGGAAGTACTCTACACTCATCTACAGTGGAGATGTAAACACTCGTCGGCCTTCTTTTCGCAGATGAATAGTAAAGTAAGATTTCGAAATAAGAAATATAGGTTTACAACAGAAAGAAAAACCAGTTGACCTTAAAATGACCTTGAAAGCGTTCACTCATGAAGAAAAAATAATGTTTCTCGAATCCCCTCTAAAAGTCACAAAAGAGACGTACCATCGTTTTATTTAATTAATTGCTTGCGAGATATTACGTTGCGTGAAATTCAACAAGAACCCCTACATGTATAATTTTTTTCTTATTTTAAAAATTTTGCACTAACGAGTGCTTTGTCGCTACAACGTCTCAATGTCTCGTGAATCGGATTATGTTCGCGACTGGTTGTGTCAATAGAACGTGCTTCTATTTTGTTCTATATTTATTTTCCAATTAACAAGATTCCGATCGTCTAATTACGTCAATGGAACATGCTTCTATTGTGTTGTATATTTATTTTCCAATTACCAATATTCGATTCATCTACGCAGCAATCAAGGGCAATCGATGTTAACGATTCGTTGGAATATCTATTCTTCGTATAGTTTCAACTTTTGTCTAGCTGTACGACTCTTTTTCCTTTGCGATTCGTGTTTACTTTTTCGAAAATATACTCACTTGTAGATTTATCGTTACGTTGTATCGCCAAATGTCGACGAAAATTTGTGTAACTCGTTGCCATTGCATCCTTATTCTTTGCTCTTTATACTCGTCGCAATGATAATTCCAATATTAGAAACGATTTATGTTGTACTGTATGTATATAATAGGTTGTTCGATAAGGTTTGTCGTTCGATAAAACTTATCGAACAGTATAATACTAAGTTGCTAAATAATAAGTTTTATCGAACGACGAAACTTATCGAACAACCTAGTACAGTATTGTGTCGATATAGATAAGTCATTCCTAATATTTTATAGCCATGATTATTTAATAGCCATGGATTCACAACTCGAACAATGGAGTCGATTAAAACTCGCGATGGACGTACGTTAAATATATATTTAACACTGGAACTACCAAAGGGGTCAATTTGACATGTTTGAAACTTCTTTTTAAAATTATTTAATCATCAACGGTGTCTTTGCCTATAATATTAGTGAACAATTATCAAAATAGACAACTAACGAAACTCGTAAATTAATTTGCCCTTTTTCCATCTAACATCGAAGATACCTATTTGGTCTGATGCAAATACGTTCAACCTCGATAATTCTAATATTAACAACATCGATTTGATTGCTTTAGAAAACGAAAAGCGGTTTGTATCGCACATGATCCGTATCCGGATTTACCAAGGTGTGGATAATCAAGCATGATCGCGGATAATCGGACCCCGGTTAATCGAGATTCCACTGTATGTTCGGCTATTAGGATAATAACCGTATATTAAACAGGGTATGGCCGAAATTGTGGTATAATCGGAGTTTGATATTTTGCGCTGAAATAAGACGATACTTGGTACTAGGTACTCGATACTCTATTCTTGTAACTCGTCGACTCAACGCAACGATGACAGTTCGCGTACAAGTATCGAGGTTGCATTTGCTCGATATGTTATTTTTAACGTACCGAACCGCATTTAAACGTTTGTGAAAAATTAAATAATTAACGTATCAAAAGAATCCCCAGCTACACTGTAGAGTACTCTATCCGGAATATCTCTGTAAAATTTGAAGCGAATCGAATGTGTAATTCGGGAGATTTCGTGTCGACCATGTTGAAAAATATAGTTTCGAGAAAAACGTGAAACAAGTTCAATTATCGCTGTAATTTCGCTAAATATTTGAATTTTGAAATATCTTTTCTGTGTAACGTTCTACACGCTTTAAACTTTAAGAAAATAAGAAGAAAACAAATTTTGTTCGATTCTTTTTGAAAAAAATCTAATCGAATCGAAAAAAAATTCGATTCTTTCGACTCGTCGGGATGGTGCCCCCCTTTAAGAAACAGAATGATTTCGTTTCTGTTCAAATGCTATCGTTATTAATATTCCGAAGAATATCAGGTCGTTCGGAAAGTCGTTTCGTTTCTTTCTCGTGAAAATGAAACACGATTTATTTAGAGTGCGTAAACATTCGATCGAATTATACACTCTCCATATTGGAAAACGAAACGACTCTCCAAACAATCCAATATTTATGGCGTCCCTCTTCGGTAACATTATCACGTAAAATTTCTCTCTGAAATAAAGTAAGAGTCACACTAGCCCAAGAACGATAATCGCGAAAACCGATTCGAGTATCGTGAAACGATAACTACCAAAGTACGAAAGAAACGGTCACTCTGTGGGGTAATTAAGAAAATGACCCGAAAATTCGTCAAAGGCTGTCATGGATTCGCGACTCGAACAACGGACCGGACGTAAACTCGCGGTGGACGATCGTTAATGACACGAGGCAGCACGCGACGCGTTAAATGTCGAGTGCTATTCCCAACATCGGAGATTGGAGACTTGAAACGGTTTTCTTGTAAACGCGGTAATGGAGCAGCGCGGACGACGAATGAAAACGACTCTTTGTAATTATTTTCGTGTCCCGCGAGCCTTTTCCCAGACACGAGGAGATTAATAGCAGAAACGCGGCGCAGCTCGCTCCCCGGAAACTTCTTCGTAGGAAGAACGTGATACATTGAACCCAACGATACCTCGTTAGGTGTCGATCGTAAATTCGTAGGTGAAGGGTCCCAATTTGACACGCCAGCTTACTACAAATTCCTTCGTGCGGCAGAATGTCGTATCCGCGACGAATCGTCTTTGCGACGCATTAAGACCAGCAGTCGCTCGGTTCCATTTCGATTGACCACGAAACGAACATCGCTAGGGAGAACATCGTAGGGCTTAGGATCAAAGGGAGAGAACGGGGGGAGCAGTTTATCGTAGATTGGAGAATCTCGAGCGAATACCACGTTGACCGTGGAAGGATTCTTCGAGGACGTGGCGAGTCTGAAAATTTCATTGTTATCCATTTTCTTGGCAGTCATCGAGACGGGAAATCGATCGACGAGAACGATTCGGTGAAGGAACCACGAGGTATCGTGGCTTGTAAAATTAATCGAAAATTGTTCGTACCACGGAGAAAAGGTATCGATCTTGAATCTGTGCATTACGACGTTATCTAAGTAGAGTAGTGTCGGTTTGTCGCGTACGGAATGATAATCCATCGGTACTTTTTTGCGAGTACGATATTTTCGGTACAGCACCGGGGATATTCTTGATAACTCGATCGTTATCGGAGCAAGTTACGCGAAAAAATTCGCGTTCGATAAGTTTTGTCGATCGGTAAAACTTATTATCGAGCAACTTAGTATTATACTGTTCGATAAGTTTTACCGAACGACAAACCTTATTGAACAACCTATTATATACAAACAGTATAACATAAATCATTTCTAACATTGGAATTATCTTTGCGGCGACATTTGGTGATACAACGTGACGATAAATCTACAAGTGAGTATATTTTCGAAAAAGTAAACACGAATCGCGAAGGAAAAAGAGTTGTTTTATTTTTCGTTTTTTTATTTCATTTCGATTCAAAGTTGTATCCATTTTACTGGAAACTCTTTAGTTCGTAGTTATGGTTGTTTGTTAGGTTCAGAGTACAGTTATACTTATCGTATAGGTTATACCTTATGGGTTATAAGTTCTAGGTTAGGTTTACCGATAACGAAATAAAATTAAATTTCGACGTATTGGAAAGCACGTTAACGCGAAACGCGTTTGAACCGCGTCGCGATTTTTCTTCGAGAACGATCTCCAAAGTGTTGGCCATTTTTCGAGACACGTGGAACGAGAAAGAATCCGTTCGTGATGTCGAAATTGGCCCGAAAATCATCGTACACAGCGCCACTGTAAACGACCGGCCGGAGTAACCACTCCTCGAAATCGACCGTGTGAAACTCGGGGCCCCTGCAATTTACCACGAAGCAAGATATTACCAATCGGAGCACGACTCGAGAAACAAGAGGAAGAGTTCCTCCTCTTGGTCTAGGCCGGAAACCGTGGGACAGCGCCGAGTAGAAACGTCGGCTGGAATCAGCGTCGATAAATCGTCCTAGTGGCGATAAACGTCCAGGCTCGATGGTTAACGGCGAATCGTTGATTATATCGCCGATTCGGCGATAATCCACCGCTCGTCTCGCGACACGCGTACATCGTCGTGAATATTTTTTTCTTCATCCCGGTTGGTAAATCATTTTTCGCGGTGTACGATACGCGCGACGGGAAGAAACGATCCCGCGAGCCCGAACGGTTTTAAATCATTGCCACCGGATCAGCCGGCCATCGTTAGATTCCCGCCGCGACAATAAATATCCGATCACCGGAACGAATCCTTGCTCCTCGACGAGTTCGCGCTTACGCAACGAGCGTACGCTTTAATTGCAAACGTTTCTCTCTCCGCGCCTCTTCTTTCTCAATCGTTCCCATCTCGCTCTGCCGATTCCAGCTCGATCAGCACGCCCCTCGCTTGTAGTCAATTATCGATACGCCCGTTGCAATTACTCGCGATACTGATAATAATACGCGGCCCCGCGTCTCGATTCCTTGGAAATTATACGGTTCTTTGAAAATAAACGACGCGTCAGCGGCACGGGTTCTAGCGTTTTGCTCGTCGCCGGATCGTTTATGCGAATCGACGCTAAGATCGTTACCGACGATTCCCTCGCTTGGGAATTGAAAGCTACCAAGAGGGTCCGCCTTTAATTCGACGATGTACCGTGTGCTTCGTGAGTGCACGGAACGCGTCGGACTTTTTATTTCATTCTACGGTATTATTGTACGAATCTAAGAAGGTATTTAGCGATACGAACGTACACGTCCACGTGAATTATTTTAAAACGTTTTTACGTTTCAGAATCGCGTAACGCACGTTTTACCAACGTATATATTTATGTCGATGTGTATCTAGTTGGATGAAAATTTCATGCAGAAATGATCGATTATTTGTTTATTTTATTATTAAACGCCGTTTAAAATGGATACGTACTAAGTGGTGTAAAGACGAGACGTATATATTTATATATTTATGTAGATTTATATCAAGTTGGTTGAAAATTTCATGCGAAAATGTTCGATTATTATTTTACCTTTTTTTTTATTATTAATGCATCATTTAAAATTGATACGTACAAATTGGTGTAAAGAGACGTATATATTTATATATTTATGTAGATTTATATTAAGTTGGATGAAAATTTTATACAAAAATGCTCGATTATTAGTTTATTTTATTATCGATGTACCGTTTACAATGGATACGTACTAAGTGGCTAAAGACGAGACGTATATATATATGTAGATTTATATCAAGTTGGTTGAGAATTTCATGCAAAAATGCTCGATTATTAGTTTATTTTATTATCGATGCACCGTTTAAAATGGATACGTACAAAGTGGTGTAAAAACGAGACGTATATATTTACGCAGATATGTATTAAGTTTGTTGAAAATTTCGTGCAAGTTTGTACACGTGCAAAACTGTTTGATTATAATTCTATTTTATTTCGTTATCGTTAAACCTAACCTAGAACTTATAACCTATAAGGTATAACCTATTCGATAAGTATAACTGTACTCTGAACCTAACGAGCAACTGTAACTACAAACTAAAGGGTTTTCCAGTAAAATGGATACAACTTTGAATGGAAATAAAATAAAAAAACGAAAAATAACCCGGTAGGCGTTGTATTATCTTAATTGTCAAATTCCATTTCCTGAATCGTTTCGAAAGCTTTGTTAACGTTTGCGTTCTTTCGTGTCACATTGTGGTTACTCCGAACGATTTTCATCTTCTTTTATCATTCGACGAAGAGAAAATGGGTATCGTACAAGCAAGGTACAAAAAAAATATTTGAAAATATACGTCCAACCATCGAATATCTATTACAACAAATACAAAGCTTTACGCAACGTTACGTTGTACCACTCACAGTTACGATATCGAATACTCGTAATTAACAAGAGTTAATTTTACATCGAAAGAATGGATCGTAGAACCTACATTGATTAAACATTTCGTTACATAAATATTAAAACTCTGAAATTTAAAGATGCCTCTTTTATCACCCCGTGTAAATTCTGAATAGTTAATAATGGTTATTTAAAGCGTAATATTCCGCGTATCTGTATTTCGTCGTCCCTTTGTCGCGTACTGTCATATTGTCGAAAGCTGAAAACATTTTTCATCGCGGAATACCGTGTTAATTGATCGATGCAAAATTATTCGCGATTGTTGGGGTTCGTTGTTTACAACGTCGAGATGTCGCGTTTGAATAGTACTCGCGAACACAAAAAAAGAAAAAAGAAAAAGAAAACAACGCGAAAAAAATTAACAACCAGTCGAGATCCGCATTGTTCTGCAGCGGAAACGGAACAATTAATGCCGGCTGGAAATTATAATTGAGGCTGTGTTTCGCGCGTCCGGGAACTTTTTAATTAGGCATCGCCGCTTAACGTTCGACGAACAAACGAAACAGGAAACGCGCAACACTCTTCAATTTTCGCGATTGTTTTAGAATGTTTCCTCGATTCTCGATCTACGAACAAGTTCTCCCGAATCGTGAATCGATTTACTCGGCCATCGTTTATCGAGTAACAAATTTTTCCAATTTTTTAACACGTTCAATTTCGTTCGTATCGTCCTGTATACGACCAACCGTTCCCCCGCTCGATGGGCGTGCAGAAATTTTAACCCGATCACTTTCGAAGATGTGCATAAATTTCACACAAAATGTGAAAGTATTATTCCGTCGTTCCAGCATTTAACTGTTTCCACGGAACGTGACTTCACGGCTATCTCGAGAGGTCTATATGTCGGTTGTTGCGGATCGTTCCCGTTTCGAAAGGGTTCTGATCGCCTCGAAGAAACTGAACCTTTAGGAGTGGCAATCGGGTGATCGCAGTGTGATAAGAAACAAGAATCGTGGGAGTGCGATACAAGCGCTTCTTCTGGCTCGAAAGCCAACGAATCGAGTTGCATTTCTCGGTAACCCTGTGAACATGCAACAAGAACTTAACCTAGACCCAACTCGGTAGCCAAATAACTCTGCAATCCTCAAGTATCGTACACTCGCGAAAAGAATTCAAAATGGTAACACTTATCGAGTCAAAATTGCCCAATTGGTAGACAACGACTCGAATATAGGTTAGGTAGACAAATCCTATGAATCTGATCAAAATTCACTCCCGTACAAAAATAATTCTCCGATCATTCGCACATAAAACGACTGAGAACATCCAACGATTCTGATTGGGTCAAAATTGTCCAATTGGTAAGCAACGACCCGAATCTAGGTTAAGTAGACAAACCTTACGAAATCTAACCCAACTTAGCTCTGTACAAAATAATTCTCCGACTATTCGCGTATAAAACGACTGAGAATACCTAACGATTCTGATTGGGTCAAAATTGTCCAATCGGCAAGCAGCGACCCGAGTTTAGGTTAGGTAGACAAACCTTATGAATCTGGTCCAAGCTTAGCTCCGTACAAAATAATTTTGTGACGATTCGCGCAAAAAACAACTGAGAACACCTAACAATTCTGATTGGGCCAAAATTGTCCAATTGGTAAGCAACGACCCGAATCTAGATTAGGTAGACAAACCTTACGAAATCTGACACAACTTAGATCCGTACAAAATAATTCTCCGACTATTCGCGTATAAAACGACTGAGAATACCTAACGATTCTGATTGGGTCAAAATTATCCAATCGGTAAGCAGCGACCCGAGTTTAGGTTAGGTAGACAAACCTTATGAATTTGGTCCAAGCTTAGCTCCGTACAAAATAATTCTGTGACGATTCGCGCAAAAAACAACTGAGAACACCTAACAATTCTGATCGGGCCAAAATTGTCCATATGGTAAGCAACGAACCAAATCTAGGTTAGGTAAACAAACCTTACGAAATCTGACCCAACTTAGCTCCGTACAAAATAATTCTCCGATCATTCGCACATAAAACGACTGAGAACATCCAACGACTCTGATTGGGTCAAAATTGTCCAATCGGTAAGCAGTGACCCGAGTCTAGGTTAGGTAGACAAATCCTATGAATCTGGTCCAAACTTAGCCCGTACAAAATAATTCCTCGAGCATCCGCGCATGAAACGATCGAGAAGTGGACTTAATGACTCTGATCGGGCCAAAATCGAGCAATGAAGAAACACAGACGCGGGTCCATCAAACTTTCAACCAACCGCCCACACCAGCGCCTCAACAGGTAACCGTGGGCCACGGTTGGGGAACTTCGATCGTCGTTGGAACTTCGGACAAAGACTCACCGAGCAGATCGGTGACGCTTGTTTCGAAGGAACCGGAGGTGTCGAATGCCTCTGGACCGAAGGGAGAGGCGCGAAGGAGATCTGCGCGAGAGAAGAACAGAAACCAAGAGAGATTGGAGGCTCCAGATAGAGTTCTGATCCACGAGAGCAGATATCCGGACGGGCTTCTCAATTAGGGATCGGAAGTGGCTTCGGGCTAACTGCACGCTCTTTGTTCTCCCTTATCCCCTAGATCCTTCGCTTCCGGCCTGGTCCTCGACTATCGCGTGTCACCGGCCAACCACCATACATCTTGGACCGAGAAAATTGGCCAGAGTGTCCTTCGGAATAAAGGGCTGGCTCGAGTTTAGCTTGTTAAGACGCGGTCCTTTGCGTTGACGCACGACGACCGTGATATTTCATAAGCCAGACGACGGGGATACAGTGGGGTACCTTTGCCGAAGGCTGTTGTAACACCGATGCATCCCCCGATTGTAGAGTCGTCCCTCCTGCGCATGTGTTGCCATTTAGAGGGCTGATGATTCCTTGAATACCGGATCAAATTCTTGACATCCTCTAACCCTGCTCCCAGCATTCTTGGTGTCGGACCTAGCTGTAGACAATGTTCATTTTTCTTCTTGCACTTTCAAATTTCCTGGTGCCGTAGTCATCGATCGTCGAATCTTTTAGGAAATTGAAGATTTGTCGATTGCTCGGTCGATTTTCCAAAGACACAATTCTTTTTGTTAATAGTTTCTTTCCTTTTTCGTCTTGTGGTTTTGCGTTTTCTGGTGAAAAACGCAAGGTTCTTCACAGGATCTATTGCATTTACGATAGGAGAATTCGATGTAGATCTAATCTTAGCTGATGTTCATTTGTTCTTCGTAGAAGGTGAGAATTTACCGAAGCCACAGCATTTTATCTTAACTTAATGTTCACTTTAAGGTTCGACGATCATCTTTTGAATTTTCAATGGAAACTCTAAGTACTCCTGAACCATGCGTTAGCCAATGCATGCTATTCTTTGTATTTTCTCTTATAGACTGTAACCTTTTGGTGAACACGAAGATTGCCCCAATTTCGAACGTATGTAGTTTGTTTCGATCTTCGACCGCTTCGTTGCTTTTCTTCGCTCGTTACGTGTCCACGCAACAGAAACGAATTTTTCCCCGGCACACGATCATTTTCAAACGTGCAAACGTCCGCACATAGTGTGACGGACAACTTTTCCTTGCCCTATCACCCTTCCGGTGTCCCCAATCCCGCTGTCTCGTTGCACGGTCTACGAGCAGCACATCAAATTTCCTTTTGCCCTGTGTCCAGATGCTGTCCGATCGTAGCAAGGTTACTTTTGGCTAAGTCTGCCGCCAGTTTACGATAACGAGCAACGTGTCACCGTTACTGACATCCTCCACGGCCACTAGCTGCCTTTCTCAACTATAGGCCGAGACACCTCTAACGTTGTCGTCCCAAAAACCTCCGTCTCTTTGACAGAACGACAAAAAGGCTGAAAAAGACAGTAGTAGAGGGTCGAATACGGTTATTGGGAGATGATTATTTTCAAGGTCGTATCTTTCAAGATCTAAAAGTCATCCATGTTTCTGTAACGGGATTACATACATCGTTCACGGTCTTGTAGCCGACGTTCAGACGAATTCGACAAACGCGCCAGGACTAGTGTTGTTATAAATCGTTTATGATAATACGACCTCCGAACAACTCTGAAACTTTCTATTCCCGTAACGTAACGTCTGAACAGTCACTTTGAGAAGCTGAGAACACCACTTCGCCGGCATCCAGCACCGAGGAATACCTAATGTCCTCGCGTTACCAAGAGGTAGCCAGCAAAACGCTAGGCACAGTGCGTTTCTAATTCAACTGTGAACGCGTTGGAAAGGGTTCGGTTGGAACGATACGTTAAATTAGGGTCAGGAACACCGGGAACCGAGAAAAGATACCGGATAATTTCAAATTCAATCAACCGAGTGTTCGTTACAGATACGTAGCGACTACCTAACGAACTCCCTCCGGACTAAATCGCTTTCGTTCAAGAACTGGTTCACCGATCTTATCACCGTCTAATAGATCCTCCGGGCAAAAACAAGACCAAGACACGTCCCGCGGATTAAACGACTCGCAAAGACTCGGGGAGAGGGCTTCGGATAATCCGATGGCGAATGGATAAGAGGCGAGAGGTTCCCGCGAATCTCTCGCTACCGGAGAGGCAGATTTATTGACCAGCCTAACCCGCGCACGCATAATACCCGTCTAAAAAGCCGCCAGGGACGGTTGTTGAGCGTCACGCGTTGAACACACCGACGATGTAATTTCACGGGTTGCACACCTGCAGCAACCGTTAACGAGAGTCGCGGGACTTTCTTGCTTTTTCCCCGGCGACTAACGAAGTGCCTTCCACCAGGCCAGCCGGCTGCTGGCCCGCCAGCGACAGGATTTAAACAGCCAGCCGCGATGTTTCGAGCCTCGCCCGCCGAAGAATAAACTCTGGTGAAAGGAGGGGGGAGGGAGAAAGAAGGTGGAGAACCAGGGGGTGAAAGTAACGCGGAGTAACGAGGCGTCCAATTATCAACTCGTCGTGACGCGGTGACTCCCGGGCCTGGGAGCATCCACTAGAAGCACATTTTTCCTAGCCGGGGATGCCGTCTACAAGGTGTGCCGAAAAATAGAAATCCAGGACAGTATATTCACTCGTTGGAATCGATAAGAACGTCAACGAATCCTCTCGAGTTTGGAGACCCTATCCTACGCAGGTTAAGATCGACCATGTACGATTCCAGGACTAGGTCGAATTAATGTTCGTCCGAAGACAACTCAGTTCTTGAAAATGGAGTCAAGAGCAAAGATGTTTGGGGATTTGGAAACCGAAGCACGAGGTTTCTAGGATTATTTGTCGTTTAGAGTTAGGGTCTATCCACTTTCTCGCGAAACGAAGCCGTGAGCCCAGATCTTGTCACGCGAAGAATACTATGAAACGTGGAACTAGGAAATGGTGGATCTTCGATCAATGTTGCGCATACGTTCCGTGAGAGGACCTTTCGTATTTAATTTGACAGTTTGTCGTTAGATTTGAGAAAAAGTAACAGGTCGAATGTTAGACGTCTGTCCAATGCCGAGCCCACGTGTCTCGGTTTCTTAACGAACTACCCTCAGCACTTTCTAGTACTCTTCAATGTTATCGTTCCAAGGCTTACTTAACTCCCCAAAAAGCAACGAACCTTTATAACGGGATGCGAACTACCACGATGCAATCGTATATCGATCCAGTTTTCTCTAATTAGAGACGCCGTATACATTTTCGAATTGATTTAGATTTCCCGTCATTGAATTTGGAAACGTAAAGTCGGTCTCTGATTGAAGAAATAATCTCTTCGTTAGGGTATCGGGGGTAAGCTCGACGCAGCTTCACGAATCATGTTTTCAATTATCAGTCACCGGATCACCCGTAACGGACATTCGGTACATGTTGCGGATTAATAAACGTCCTGTGCAACGTGCGCTTATAGAAATACACCTCAAACTTTCCCTTGTCTGTTGGCAGTAATCTCCGATCCATCATTTCAATTTGTACAGCACGAGAAGTGCCCGAATCGATCAGCTTAATAGGCATTGAATAGATGACTTTTAGACCCACGTTTCGGTACCGGTGTCTATTAGTGAATCGTCAATACTAGATCTCAATTTTTTAAGTCACTTTCCTTGAGACCATTCATCATCGTCAGGTGATCAGGCACTCCTCGTGCGGGGGGTCTTACTCAGCTTCCAGTACAGGTTGTGAATTAGTACACGTTCGAGTTTGATCCTCGTCTTCTAACAATAAATCAACCGATCTGTCGAGAACTGATCATCAAGCACCTTTCGTGATGCGAAAATATAGAGTTACCGAGTTGATAAAAAAGTAACACAGGGTCCCGTATTTCGATACTTTTATCGATTAAGAAATCGTTGATCCTACATCCCGTGTATCCCTCCACGCTTTACAAACACCGAACCGGTACTTAAAACCGTATCTGGCAAACTCGCCGATAGAAATTCATCTTAAAGCTCTCCCGATCCGTCAACAGCAATTTTCAATCCACCGTTTCAACACGTACATCGTACGAATTTGATAAGCCTCTACCGGCTGAGACAAAGTGTTCAATTCAGTTCGCTAATCTGTTAGCTTTGCTACTTCAACACAGATTCCTTCGGAACTTTTCCCAATACTCTTTTGTCCGTTTCGAACTTCGACGTCGAATTTTTAGCACACCCTGTAAAGCTGTCCTTGAGCACCCCACCCGCCCCGCCGCCCTCTTTCGACTGAACTCGCTCACCCCTAGCCGTGCCGTGAAACGACGCGAGTTTTATTCAGTTTTCAGAGAATCCGGAGAGTCCCGTCTGCGAGCCGCGCTAACGATTCCGCCAGAAAGTTCTAGCGTCGAGAAGTCGAGAGGAGCAGAATGGAAATTAAATAATTCTACGGTGCAGACAGGCCCGATTCCTTCGCGGATCGAGCGAGCTCGTCCCTGTCCCCTGGCGAGCGAATCGCGAGTCGTGAATTTACGTCCGGTCTTGATTGGCTCGTTGCGATGTAAATCTCTTTGATCGTTCATTTATCCGACTCGTGACATAATCACGCGACGAAGTTACCCTACCGTATTATTTCTAACTCTTTTCGTAGCAGCCAGTCTGGAGGCGCCACTTTGTTAGGTTAGGTTTCGCTGATCAGACATTCAACGTCACGAATACTTCCAATTCTCGGTTAGAGCTTAAACGATCGAATCAAATGTTAGAGCTCGTCAATGACGCCATCAATTGGACCAACACTTTCTCCTGCCCAATTTTCTACCATATCGCATCGAACAATATCAACAGGATCGAGATTTCTATCTACGAAGACACTGCTTTTGTGAGGTGAGAATAAACAGCTTCGGTCCATGTATCCAAATACAACACACGCAACTAGCTACCCTGTCGTATTATTTCTAATTCTTTTCGTAGCAGCCAATTTGGAAATGCCACTTTGTTAGGTTAGGTTTCGCTGATGAGACGTCCAACGTCACGAATACCTCCAATTCTCGGTTAGAGCTTAAACGATCGAATCAAATGTTAGAGCTCGTCAATGACGCCACCAATTGGACCAACACTTTCTCCTGCCCAATTTTCTACCATATCGCATCGAACAATATCAACAGGATCGAGATTTCTATCTACGAAGACTTTACTTTCGTGAGATGAGAATAAACGTTAGGTCCATCTATCCAAATAGCATACTAGCCAAGATCTTGGACCGAAAACGTTCACGGATTGAGAACCCAATGCAATAAGTAACAGGTCATGAAAGCTAAGAACCTTGAACGCAAGACTAACCGAACAAGTGAGGTGTCGTTAATCATACCAACTCCTTGACACCTCGATTCGTTCCACATTCGCATTACGCTACCCTAACGTAGCATACCGAGCTAATCGACCGGGTATCGATTGCAACGCAGCCGCCAATCGATCGACAAAACGTTTTCCTTCTCCGGACACACGTGGAAACGAGTTATCATTCCAAGAACAAGCGTACCAATCAGCGAGTCCTGCGCGAAACCGCATCGAGCTCGCTCCTATCGAAAGATAGAGCAATTACGCGGCCTGGTTCGGAAAATTCAGCCTTTTCCTCGCGCGCTTGCCGCCCATTTCGCCGTAATCACCGATGTAATTCCGATCCGCGATCGAGTATCTCCGGGCACGGAGGGGGGGCAATTTGGCGGGCAATTAGAGATCGATCCGCTAGTCGGCGCAGGTGCCGGTTAATTGATCCCTAATTGCCGCGATAAGTTGGCCGACTTCGCGGAAACGGATCGCCCGCCGTCCCGTGGCGGACGTGAGCAAAAGTCGGGACTCCCTAGGGAGGGGTAGGTCGTGAAAGAGGGAAAAGAAACGACGAGAAAAAGTCGCGTACCCAGAGACTTGGAAAGTGGCCTGATCAGCCACGGGATCTTCCTGCGATCAGCGGAGCGGACTGCGAAGTTTCATCCGCTCGTTAGTGTCGCATACAGGCCGGCCAACTTCTCTATTTACTCGCGAAATTCCCGACGTCTGAAATATACTTTCCAGCCAACGTACGTCGCTTCGATGTTTGCTCGACCGCCCGCACCACCTTGCGCCAGCCACTTTTACCTCTATCCTTCTCGATTAACCTTTTCACCGATGACGAAAACAAGGATAGAATGGTATTTTTTTTTTTCTATCCGACACGTTCCAGCTAACACCGCAGCGGTGTTGCTTAACTCTGTATCAACTCTATAACGATACCTTAACGAGTAATTATTGTTAACCCATCTATCGATGTATTTCAGAGAATTAGGAAAGCTTACGGTTATATTGCCTCGACCTAAGTATCGTAAAGTACAAAAATAGGTGTAGAAAGATCTTGACTCGAAGTTGTGACACGATATACTTTTTCAAATTGATTTAGACTTCTTGTCAGTGAATTTTGGAAACGTAAAGTCGGTCTCTCATTGAAGAAATGATCTCTTCGTTAGGGTATCGGGGGTAATCTCGACGCAGCTTCGGTAATTCTTACGAGTGACAAAATGAGGGACAGTGTACTTGAAAACGCGTTTACAGTCGTACAGTAGAAGTATCGAAAAATTACTCTCACGAAAGACGTTTAATTTATAGCTTGACCTTTAAGTAATGCAAAATGTTTTTGCATATATAACAAAGATTTTTAAAGTCACCATCCGCAGAGACAATTTCTCGATATCTTCAACTGTTTACGAAATATTCCCGATATTTTTATGTAAATTATACATACTGTAAAGTGGACATTTCATGTTAGATTCCATACCAGCATTTCTATCCACACCTTACCTTTACCTTAACTTTATACTATTCTTTAAACACTTCACTTTTATATTTATATTCGTGTATACATTTCCTCACGTGTGTAACAAAGACACCTAATAACGATAATTACAGTTCAGATAATAAAAATCTCTCTAATCACGTTCGTGACGAATAGTCACCTTACGTTGCGAGCTTCCTTGGAAAACTTTTACAATTCGCGGAGCTTAATGTTTGCGGGACACGAGTCCGAGTCAGTTTCTCCGGCACATGGACGAGAAACCCTCGTAGAACACGAACGAGTAAGTTCGCGGGTCTCTCGGCGTGTTGGGCCCCGCGAAGAACAATGGGACGCACTCCCCCGGTAGCGCAACTGTAAGTCGCATTAAATTAATCCTCAGCTCGGAGGGAGTAAAAAAATGTGAAACTTCCTGACGAAGCCATTCAAAACGATCTTCGTCTGTTTTTCACCTGTTCGCAGTACAAGTGAGCGGGGGCGTTGACGCACACTCGGTAAGGAAAAAGAGGGGTGAAACCGTGTTGGAGACCTGCAGCGTGACCGAGGGGTTCGTCGAAAGGATTATCCTATAATTAATAACCGGGATGCAACAGATGCGTGACGCTTAACGAAAGGTGAAATAAAGGTTCGAGAGGCTTCCCCTGCCCTCTCTTTCTCCCGCTGTTCCATTCCCTCTCTCTCACTCTCTCTCTCTCTCTCTCTATCTGGTTTCCTGGCTTTCACGGGTCTCCGTGGTACCAGAGCTTTGCGTCACACTGAGAATTTACGGGGATGAAAGGCGAGGATTCTGATCCAGTTTCTTTATCGTGGTCGTATTTCAAGATATTACGCAACGCATGGGAATGCACACGGTCATCGACGCTGTGTATTCGACCGGTGGCAGGAAGTCGAGGATCCGGAGATTACGAGGCGCACGTTCTAACCTATTCGCTGCGGATGTACCAAAATTATAGGTTAGGTTTCGTCTAGCCGATGGAACTTGGCAGAAACGAACGAGAATGTACGAGTGAACACAGGCTAACGGAGTAATCGGTTTTAAGATATTAAAATGTTCATTTTCGAGGCCGGGCACTGTTCACACGACCGGTACAGTAATTCTCGCTTCGAAGTGACACAATCGTGACCGTTAGTTCACTTGTACGCGGATACCAAAGTACGAGTGAGGTTAGCTCTTGGCACGAGGGTTCTAAGAAGGTGCAGGTGGAGTTTGTTATTGCCTAAGAGATCGAGATAAGAATAAACTTCAGGACGTTTGTTGCCATTCATAATAAAAGCATACAACATAATTTATCCTGTTTGCACACGCAACGTTTCATCCTGTCTAAACACTTAAAAATGTCAAGACGCGGTGAAAGTAATCGGACCCCGCGCATCACGCTGTCCAACTTAAGGAAAAACAACCATGTTCACGGTGGTGGACAAGTATCGAAGGAATACTACGGTTTGTAACCGTTTCAAGTCAAACCAATCATTGTGGCTACGAGAGTGGCTAACGTTCTTTTTAAATAAACAAATTCCAATCTTTTCCCTTCATTTACTAGCTATCATTGATAACGAACATCTAGCTGAAATTATTTTTACTGGAAATAGCATTAAAATGTTACGAATCTAGTTTCGGTTTTAGTTATTTTGCTGGTAGCTTATGTAACGATACATAATCGTAATAAACGGTTTGTAAAACGTTTTCGACAACATTTTTATGGTCATCTTCGGAACAATAATATAATTTACCAGTGAATATCTTCGAATTTGTATCGATCGTAAATAGAAGTACACGATCAAAAATAAAATTGTGCACAGCCAGAACTGTGAACGAAAATTATGGTTTTAAATGAATTAAATAATAAACGAATATTAACATTCAGAAATATATGAATAAGAAAACTAGCAATTAGTATTTAATTGATCCCGGTTTACTATTAAATTATAATATTCCTCTGTAGACGACCACGGAGAGAAAATTCAAAACGTTCAATAAATCACCATTTACGACTACATAATATATCGTTGTGATTTATTACTTTAACTGGTTATTAATTTAGTATTTCCTCGATATTACTTATGTAGTAAGTTTAAATTTGTTTCTTTTACGTTGTACAGCGTGATACGAGACGACCATTACTTTCACTGCGTCTTAACCTTCTCAAATGGTTAATCGGTATAAAACATAGTATACATAAACAGGATAAATTGTATAATTTTGTAATAAATGGCAGTAATTAGCTCGAAGTTTATTTTCCCTCAATTTCTCGTTATCTGTTGAAATATCTATGACGTATAGTAATTATACGTTCGGATTAGACAACAACAAACTAAATATGTATTTAACTGTACTACCCTCGTGCTCAGACCTCCTTTATAAAAATACAAGCACAGACAACTGCAAACATTGTTATCCATCGATCGTCGAATAGAACAATACAGTAGAGCGTCCATTATCCGACTTAATTGGAAGACAAATTTGTTTCGGCAATCGATTATTTCGGATAATTGGTCCGAACGAATCAAATTCTTAATTTAGTCATGAATCGATTAGAAATTAAGCAATTTTTTAGCCCAAATTGTTTATACGTAAACGAATACGTACCTAATAATAAGGAAAATGCAATATGAAAAATTAGACGTTCTTAGATACCCGTCTAATTTTGTACGCAATTTAAGAATTTTTTTTTTAATCAATGAGCCTGATATTGGTACTCTAATGCCTCACTTTTGTAAAATTCACTTGTACATTGCGTCATCTAGTTTATCGTCACTTGCTATTTTTAAGTTTTTACAGCTACGAAAATTGTTTTCATTACCTAATTTCTGTTGAAAATTTAACAATTTTATTTCACTGCTTTTAATGTTCCTAATCGTGAGTCTTCCAACATTATACACATTCGCTAAATCAGAGGCATATTCACCTGTTTTTAAACGTTCAACAATACCCCATGTCAAATTATGTTCTAATTTTAACACCAATCTTTTTCTTTTAACACTCATCGTACAAGTAAAATCGTACTAAACGTAACCTATAAATCTAATAGGTTGCTCGATAAGTTTTGTCATTGATAAGAAATGTCACTATTAAATTCGTCGTTTTATTTTTCTAAAGATGGTACCACTGTTCGATGAACATGTGCGAAATTTCGTGTAAATCTGTCGACTCGTTCGTATACTTACGGTTGTTCAAAGTTGAAGTGTCATAGTATTTTTTCACAATAAAAAAAAATTACAAAACTTACTGAACAACCTAGTATATGTATGAACACACTAAATTCAAACAGGATACTAAACTCGAGCCTTGTTCTAAAGTTAGAATACATATCCCGTAACATAAACACTGTCAAACGCGTAGTTACAATATCTACATACGTGACTCGTTCTACATTCAGATAATCGGCCGTTCAAATTATCGAGATTCGCATAATCGACGCTTATACTATCTAATAAAGTAACAATTTCTTTTCTCCAAAAACCAAAACCGTCTTGCTCGAGTCCCAATCCGTGGAACTTGTTCCGATTCGTTCGCGACTGAGAACACTCGTAGAGACACTCTCGTCCAACTTTTATTTCGTCCAGCAATCAACTTCGAGGCCCGTTAAGGGAAACTGGCGAAAAAAAAACGAGCGAAAAATGAAAGCACACCGAAAGGACAATCCACAGAAACCACCGTGTAGTACACACTTAATCGTTCGTGAACGAAGCAACAGAAACTTGTCGCATGTACTGCCCCTACTTCTCTCTCAGCAAGAGAGACCAGGCCAACACGATGTAGCGCACGATATGCGGTAACAAGCGAATTGTTTCGAACGATTATTCTCTGAGAAAGTGGCCACCATGTTAGTTCCCTGCACGAAAGTACACCGAGGATTACCAGAGTGTCCTCTTCCGACGGGGACTTCATCCGAGACTAATTACGTAGTTTATTCGTTCACGGTAGCGCGTCAGTCCTTCTATGCGGGTTCATGCAGTTGGTAATAATTACAACACGAAGGAAAACTATTGAGAATACGCGAAAGGAAACGGGCAATTTCGAACGTGGAATTTTTCCAACGTTCGGCTCGCGATAAGTCGCGACCTTCAATTATTATACGTCGGATCGCAATAAGCAGTGTGCAGAGGTGGGTCCCTTTGTTGCCAACAATGGAAGCAATTTTGTCGAGCGATGAGAAATTTACAGGGAATTCAAACATTCGTAACGCATCAACGTATGATTCTATATTAATGTTTCGTATTGAATAATGGCTGAGCTCGTTTACGGAATAAATAGGTAGCCACTGTGTACAGTTATCACTGGGTAAAGAGGTTAGGTTCGCAACGAACCGAGAATAAATTTGAACGAAAACGAGAAATATCGTGTACAAAAATTTCTCGAGCGACCGTTTGTAACCTTTGTGACCGTTCACGCGGTGGTAATCCATGAATGTTTGTCGTGTACAAAGTATGAAGTAGATATACGCTACGATTCGAAAACTAACCTCAACCGCTTCACGCATGCGTGGCTCTGTGGTCACTGCTCATGCGTAAGATATCTCGTCTCTGTTCGTTGGTATTCTACGTTCCAACGAATACAATAATTTGGGTAACTTATTATTGCACAAAAGAGACGAATCTAAAGCCTATTCAGAAGAGGTACGAAGTTATGTCCCTTTGAATGGATGATAAATGACTCGCGATTTTATTCGGTGAGTTCAGATCCAAGTATGCGGAGAATTTTAAAAGACGAGTTTTTTCGGTGCACAATTTGTAAACGATACTCGAACGGAAAGGTATGCAAGAAATTCTGCTTTACGAATTTTTTCAATTGACAGAATTATATTTATCCGAGTGCACGACACGTCTATCCGTTTCTTTCGATACATAAATATCCATATATTGCATAAATATAAAAAATATGTATTCTGAACAAAGTATCCGATTTCAGTGATACTGAATATGCGAAAATTAATCACGATCTAAATCGAGCAGTGTTGCGCGCGGGAAATTAAAAAGAAACGATACTTCATCGTGGAATTCTTTTGTTTTCCATGTTCAGGCAAATTTCTTTCATTCGAAACTTAAAATTGATTACGAAAACTTTAATTGGCGTGCAAGATGAACCTCCAGGCACGTAAAAGTGAGAATGGTGAAAGAAAAGGAATCAAAGGAACATTTAGTTTCATCGTTGGAGGTAGACTCTAAGGAGTGGATAGAAGCAGCCCAAGAAGTTGGCCTGTTGGTGTCTTCCGGACGGCGTTTGGAGCTTGAGAGAATGCCAGCAGCTTTTCTTGCAAGCTCGCAAAAACAGGCCGGAATTGCCAGCGTTTTACAAAGATCCTCAAACTTTTCGGCCTGAGACATCACTTCGTCCTTTGACACGACACTTTGTCAGAGATCTCTAACAATGCAAACCAACCTGTGGCCGTACAATGCTGCACCCAGGATTCCGAGTTCTTTCTACGAGATAATTTTGTCTTGATTCGAAAATGATCATTTGCTTCGGAGAGAATCGAAGCTTAATCATAGTACCGTATCGAGACGATGAATTATGCAAGATAAACGAACGCACAAATTTTTCACAAATTGTGAAAAATTCTAATTCACAATGGTCTATTGACAGATTACACAGTGATTTTTTCTTTCTTCTTTTCTGTGTAACAGAATGCATAAATATAAAAAATATGTATTCTGAACAAGTGATCATCAGTGATACTACTTGAAAATGAACGATACTTGGAATTCTTATTAATTACAAACATTCAATTAACATATTGCATTTCGAGGAATAAGAATACAGAATAGAACATTCTTTATGTAATCACACGTCATGTGGAAGCTCTATTATACGAACAGTATATTTTCCATTACGATACTCTATGAGAACATACAAAGTATTTGTTCCTTTCTGTAGGAATCTATGAAATTGGTGTATCGTAATATTGTCAATCTTTTAAATAACGATCAGAAATGAATAGTCGAGATGAAACCAGCGATAACAGTAATGAAAATGCACCATCTCATTTCGAGGCATTTAAAACTTTCGACGAAGGGTTTAGATGATTTAAAGTCGAAAAGAAATGTTACAACAGATAGAACTCATTGTATCGAAGAAACGATGTGATTTAATTTCTAAAAATTTCGAACCCGTAGATTTTATTTCTTTAATTTTGTTAAAACAACGGAGAACATTGTTTCTCTTTTATTTTGTATTCTATGTGTGAAGTTATCCAGAAACAAATTGTATTTATTTTATTCGATTTTCTCTCAAGTATTAAATAAACTCGAGTGTTGAATATTTGTTCTATTATGGGAAAATTCTCTTGTGGAAATATTTTTGTCTCTCAATTACTTCATACAACGAAGATACTACTGTACTTGTTTCGATTTACTACTCATGAGATCGATCACCCGAGTAGGTCAAACTGACTACTTAATTTATGCGCATTTCAATTCCACCACCGAAATGTTACACACGCTATGTTGGTCGGGTTAGGTTCTAGCCTACGGCCTGTTATGTACGGTAAACCAGAGTCACGTTTTATCATCAGATTTTAAAACAATTATTATTTGCGTTTATAATTACAACGCTCGTCTCGATGCAGGCTTCTCCTGGGTAAAATATTTCATTAAAAAATGGCTACACATTACAAACACGAAAATTGGCCACGCTAAACCCAAAATTAAAATTTTGTTCCGTAACAAGCAGCAATTTTAGCATTTTTAGCATTTTAAGTAAACAAAACATGTTGATCCAATTAATGTAAAATAATTTTCATACGTTTCACAGTAGCGAGCGAACACGCGCGAAAAATGATGAAACAATTGATTGAGTAATTTTTCTAGTTAACCCCTTCGGGAACAAATTACTTCGATCGAAGTGGACAAAATAGCATTCCCATATTTTAGTGATTGTTTCTACATATTACGATATTTAAAGTAATCTGAAAACTTGTATACGTTACGATATTTAAAATAATCTGAAAACTTGTATACGTTACGATATTTAAAATAATCTGAAAACTTGTATACGTTACGATATTTAAAATAATCTGAAAACTTGTATATATTACCATATTCACTATAGTAAGAAAACTTGTATACGTTACGATATTTAAAATAATCTGAAAACTTGTGTATATTACCATATTCACTATAGTAAGAAAACTTGTATATGTTACGATATTCATAATAATCTGAAAACTTGTATATGTTACGATATTTAAAATAATCTGAAAACTTGTGTATATTACCATATTCACTATAGTAAGAAAACTTGTATATGTTACGATATTCATAATAATCTGAAAACTTGTATATGTTACGATATTTAAAATAATCTGAAAACTTGTATATATTACGATATTCACAGTAATAAGAAAACTTGTATATGTTACGATATTTAAAATAATCTGAAAACTTAAATTCCCGAAGAAATCCCTTTCTTCTAAGCTCCCGCAAAGTAGAATTGCACCTTTGTGGCCTCGATGCGGAATTCTCGTAGAGACTAGTTCGCAAGGAAGCGACAGCCAGAAACCCAGCAGGTTTCATAATCGACGATCAAAATCCTGTTAGCGTTTCATATTCAAACCGCGGCCTACTAAGCCTCCCCGTAGCCTCGAAGACAAACGAACCGGCAGATCTACACTGTGTCCCGACGGATCATTAGGCGACCGCTTAAGGTTGCCTCTCGTGTCGAGCTGACTGGTAATAGAGGTTGTTTGTTTCCCGACGGAAATCTTATGACGTGCGGTCCCTCCTCTATGCTGTTTCCCGTGCGATCCCATTTGTTCCGCCCACCAACGCGAACCGCGATTCGCGCCGTGTAATATAACATTGAAAGTAAAATTTATACTTTCGTACTACGAATGAACGAATGTCACGTAAGCCCGGTTGCGGTGAAAGGTCTCCGCACGATTACCGGATTACGACTATTCAACCCCTTTAACTGGGCCTTGATGCGGAAGCTACTCGAGAACAGACTCAGCTTTTCGGAATTACTTCACTTCGTTTTCCCGCGCAGCGATACCCGCTTTCGAGTAACAATTTTTCACGAAATTCGACCGATGAAAACGTTCCACTGTTTATGTTTGCGGAGACGATTCTCGTGGACTTGAGTCTGGGACTAAAATCGCCACCTACCCCGTAGAACTCAATTTCGTTACTCGAAAGCGGGAACCACTGCATAGTACACTGCCTCGCAAAATGTTACAATTCTTGCTTCACGCGAGACGAAAGGTTCCTTTTGGGGGTATTTAAAGAGTTACTCGATTAGAAATGTAAACAATTACAAACTTTATAACTTGTAAATAAATGACAATCCTTGTTAAAAATACGAGCGATTCTGCAAACTTCGGTCCTGAGTTTGCGACACTGTGACAGACACTACTGTTCTTCGCAGAGTGAGAATCTCTATTAATTTTTGGGTAAATGTATCTCGATAATTTTATATCGAATGAAACAAAATAAGAGAAGCTCTATTCATTTTTGGATAAATATATCTCGATAGTTTTATATCGTATAAAAAAAAAATAAGAGAACCTCTATTAATTTTTGGATAAATATATCTCGATAGTTTTATATCGAATAAAACAAAATAAGAGAACCTCTATTAATTTTTGGATAAATATATCTCGATAGTATAAATCGAATAAAACAAAATAAGGGAACCTCTATTAATTCTTGGATAAATGTATCTCGATAGTTTTATATCGAATAAAACGAAATATGCAGTTCCACCTAAGAAAAATATGCTGTCGCAGGATACAGGTGTTTCGAGAAACATTTTTTGAAAGAATCCGTACAAAAAAGTAGACCTCGCTAAACCGTGAAAAATTCCTTTATCGATTTGGTCTGTTTTCACTTGGATGGTAACTGCGACCCGCCTCGATTTCCAAAACATCCCTGCATCGACGAAGTCAGTGCGTTAAGCTGGATCATCGCGTAATAATGCTTTCTATAGCGGAAGAGTTCTGCTCGCGTCTCGCTCGAAAGAGTGTCGGGCTACTTTGGCCAGGAACTCTGTGCATCCTGCTTCCTGCTTTTCTTCCGAAACTTTGAACGTTTCTAGGAATTCCGTGGCGTGCTTTGCATAAAATAAAACGGTACACGACGAGGCGCGGACGTCGAGCCCAACTCGACAAAGGGTTGCTACAAAGTACGCGCTGCTGCCCTTCCGGTCTCCGGGAAAAAACTTTTCACTTAAAGTTGGCCGGGTAATTCGAAAAGGCACACCTGTAAAACCGTCTCGACCGCTTTGCCGCGCCGTGGAAAGTTCGCCACGCGTATCAAGACTTCGTAATTCCAGGTCGCAGCACTGGGCGAAAATCCTAGAGCCGACGGAAACTTCTTGTTACTCTGGCGAACCGACGAGAACATCGGTCGAGAAAGAATGGGGGAGAAAAAAAAAATCATAAGGACCCGGTTAAAGACTCCGGGGAACCTTGTCCTCGACAACTCTCGAATTAATCGAGCGATACGTTGCTTCGAAAGGACACAACGGAACAACGGCGACCGTTTTAATGGTGTTTCAAACTCTCGTCAAATTGGAGACATTCTTCCGCGCAATGGTTGGAATTTTCTAACGGACCGTACGATTTAAATTTAATTCGAGGACGTTTGACACGATTTGCGACGGTTTCTGATATCGACAAACGCGTTTCCGATTGCATTTTTCTTCGCGATCCGAGCGTGGGGTTTTCGTTTCGTTGAATCGATTCCAATGAATAATCACCCATCGAACGGTGAATATTCGCTGAATGTTTGAAATATCTTAGAACG
Source organism: Ptiloglossa arizonensis (assembly GCF_051014685.1). Taxonomy (NCBI): domain Eukaryota; kingdom Metazoa; phylum Arthropoda; class Insecta; order Hymenoptera; family Colletidae; genus Ptiloglossa; species Ptiloglossa arizonensis. The sequence continues at coordinate 6,770,662 of NC_135048.1, read as the reverse complement.
GTGTATACGTACTTGCGAAATATCTAGGAATTACTTGAATGAACTCCAATGCGACCTTGATCAGTTATACGGGGAAGGTATTGATTTTTACCAGGAACTTACCAAGTCTCGTATCTATCGACTAATGAGAAAAGTTCGCCGAGAATGACCGAAATACAGCAACAGTGGTGGGTGATGATCGATTCAATTACCGAGGAAAGAATTTAACCACTTATCGAGGTAATATTGTTTCCTTTTGTTCTCTACCTGATATTTATAATACCACTAACGGACCATTGGGAAGAATAAAATTAAACAAATATCAACGATAAAGAGATGCGATTCTCTAAGGGTAATACATGTTTCCTCGTATTTTCTTAACAATTATTTTCTTATAAAAACTATTAACGGTACCGGTGCATGAAAATTTGTGGATCTTCTTCGATAATCAGTGAATATTTATGACAAATTTTAAAACAACCCACAAAATAATTTCTCTATCTCTCGTAAGTCTTATCTTCGTTTTCATCCCAGTATAAACAAGAAATATCCCAAAGTTTGATCACCGTCCATATCACAATCCTCAAAGTGGCGAAGACAAAATTTCCACGTACATCTTGATCAAAAGAGCCAAAATGGTATTACGAACCAATCGGACAGGTATCACGATGCTCCTCGAAATTTAGTGTACGATCGCTGTTAAAAATACCAATCAATGGAAAGTCTTCGTCGTAACGGCTCATTCCGTGGGATCCCATCCGAGGACGATAATTTCTTCGAAAAGAGTGGATGCTGCCGCGAAAAGGTGAGTCGTGTTCGAACTAGTCGAGTTCATTTAGCTGACGTACGATGGAGGGCGAGGCACGCCGTAAATCCCGCCGCGTAAATGAGTTTCGTCTCGTAAAAGCGAAAGAATCCGATAGATAAGGCGTTGTTGACGTTAACACCTCGTGGACGAATTGTACGCGGATCTGTCCTGTTCTTCGGCATCGATAAGTAGTCGTCGACACGGTGTTAAACTCCCGCCACGTGCTCAAGGTTCGCCAGACTTCGGTAATCGAGGTTAGAAACGCGCATGCGCATTACCGAACAACTCGCAACGCTGAACGACGTCTCGCGCGTCACGAGTACACCGTACCCTTTTCAGTAGCTATCAGAAGTTACTTTTACGAAAGATACTGGATTGTTCGTTAAGTTTTGTCGTTCGATGAAACCTAGTACTGCAAAAAATATTTAATTACACGTACGTGTTCGAGGACAGTGAAGTACTACATTGAATAGTACTGTTCAATAAATTTTGTCGTTCGATGAAACTTATTGAACAGTATAGTACTAGGTTGCTCGATAAGTTTTGTCTTTCGATAAAACCTAGTACTGCAAAAAATATTTAATTACACGTACATGTTTGAGGACAGTGAAGTATCACATTGAACAGTACTGTTCAATGAGTTTTGTCGTTCGATAAATTTGATTTATTTGAAAAACGAATCTTCACTGTATCGTACAATCGACGTTTACACTAGAACTACCAAAAAGGGTTAAATTAACGTGAATCGAACTTCTTCTTAAAGTTACTTAATTATTAACGGTGTTTTTGCTTACACTACTAATTCGATGCTAGCAAATAAATATTGCCTTTAGAGTCAAAGCTAATGTAATTTCGTGTAAATCGGTCGATTTTGAAACGATCTAGAAACGTTGATGTACGAAATTTTAAAGTTATCGTTTAAAATATGATCACATCATTTTTTAACACTAAAACTACCAAAGGGGGCCAATTTATTTAGTTTAGAACTTCTTTTTAAAGTTACTGAATTATTAACGGTGTCCTTGTCTACAATATTCGTGGACAGTTATCAAAATAGACAATTAATGATACTCGTAAATTAATTTGCCCTATCCCCATCTAACTTCCAAGATACCTATATGATCCGAGGCAAATAATAATATATTCATCGTTGGTAGTTCTACTGTTAATTGGAAGCTCGGACCACTTCCTGCACTCCGAATCGTGCCAAAATTTTACTTTTACGCCAGGCTGCCTCTCTGCTCGAGATACACAGTTTAAAGTACAATTTTTCGTACAAATACAGTGGAGATAAACGGTACAGTGGAGAGGGAAGCTACTCAATGACCTTCAACGGCCAATCCATTCTGCTCTGGACCGCAATAATTTGAACCTTTTACAGAGAAGATATTAATCCAAGTTAGAAAGAACGGTACACATAGAAAGTACATAATTTCTGTCCTCGAACGCGTACGTGTAATTAAATATTTTTTGCATTCTAACGTAAATAAGTGGTGTCGGGAGTACGATACTTGTCGCTTTAGTAAGCAAAAAAAAAAAAAGAAAAAAGAAAAAATGAAAACTGGCAGTGTTGTAATATTACGTTTACATCGGAATTTCGTGTAAACTGCTCCGGCAAGTCTGGCGACCAGAAATTAACCCGGGAATTAGGTTGAGTTCCCACGGATCCGATGCAAATTATTCATCGCGCCAGGGGCTATCGACGCTCAATTTGCACGGAGTTTGAGCAGCCCTGAGATTTAATTCTTCGCTCAGGGATCCCCGCATTTGAATTCGTGAGTGGTTCGTGGGATCGGTGATTAGAATCCCGGTGTTTGGACAAGCAGCCTAGGAGAATGTCCTTTGTCTCAAGTCGAAGCGAACGCTGACTCGAAATGTTGGTCGTAGTACGTGTGTCGTAACCTCTGACTATGTATGAGCCAGCATGACGTTTATGAAAATCGAATCATCTTTGAGACAATTTCTCGGACTCCAATTGACTATCTACGAGATTGTTCGCGTCGTGGAATATTTAAAATACATTTATACGAATATGCGTTCAATACCAATATTTAGCAAAGAAATGTTACAATTACTTTGTATCGTACCGGTACGCGACGCCAATCGATCGTCGTGTTTCGTTGATCCTGATCGTGAAGTTGTCATTGAACAATTTGTACATTAGAAATGACAATTTTCTCCCGTCACCGTTTCAAGTTCAATTTTATTTCCACCTACGCACGAGTAAGGAAATTCAAATAACATTTGCGAGAGGTCAGACAGTTATTAACCTATCTATACAGTACCAATTTAGGTCTCATACTTTATCGTGTACGAATACCGATAACATCGATACTGTCGCTACAATTCAACTATTCCGGATTACGCTCGAATACTATCGATTAGCTGAATTACACGACACGGATAGCAAATATTGTTCGAATATAAAATAATATCAGGGTTTCTTCGTTCGATTTTACTCCCCTTCGTTTGTTTCGCTTCGATGTTACAAATAATCACGGATCTGCTACCACTTGCCCTCGTGGAGTATCAAAGACAAAAAGAATAGTGTCGATATCTCGGTTATTGTCGATTGTATCGAACATTTGTATACCACGAGAAAGTTTCCAAATATAATTTCCAATCATTTTCGTTCTATACATTATTTTCGTAACGGTAACTGCAAGCGATATATCGGACATTGAACCTACATCCTATAGATACGATTTGGGATTTCGCCGCAACTGCTCCGACCGTTTTCTCACCACGCGGTAACAAATAGACGGAACTGGATTTTATTTATGCAAGTTGTTAAATTGAAAGATAAAATACCATAAATTGAGCTAGGGGTCGAGAAACGACTCGAGCCTGAGACTCTCCCGGTTGTAAACCGCAAACTCGAGGGGTTTACCTTAAATACGACGAGGAGCTCTTCATTCGGGACATAATCCGAAATATAAGACAGTTGCCAATTCACGGTAACTCCGATCGATTGAGACTGCGCCATGAATTTAGTAAGGCATTCTTCCGTTGCCTTAGCCTCGAATTCTCGTTTCTGAAAGCGCGCGCACCGTCGAATAAACTCGTCTTAATTCCGTGCCGATACAGCGTTCGTTTCCCCCCAGAAGAAGAAGAAAAAAGAAAAAATCAGAAGAAAGGACGAGGGATTTAAGTCCATCTCTCTCTCTCTCTCTCTCTCTCTCTCTCGCACACACACACACACACACACACACACACACACACACACACACACACACACACACACATACACAAAGAGGTACGAGGCTCCAGAAAGCCGTACGCAAGTACACGAGCACCGTAATCCGATACTTCCGGCCGACTAAAGGCTTTAAAGGATAAAAAGCGACCAGCAAAAGTTACCCCGAAGCGTTTTCGACGCGCTACCTCGGGACGTGAGACCACGATAATGCGCTTCGCGTTGCCATTTAACGGCAACGAACCCGTGGACCGATCGTTAAGACGACTACTCCTTCTCACCCTGGCGACTCCGTTTCTCGCAACCCCTTGTCACTTTTCTTTTCATCCGCACCGCACCACCCGTACACCCATAACCGACTTGACTTCCTCTGTCTGCTACGTGATCCCGAATTGTTTGACTTCGTCCTTCCCTTCGTGTTGTATCAGAGATCGTTCTGTACCCGCGCGATTCAACCCTACCACGGGTCCTTGTCATTTTAAGATAGTACCGTGGATGAACGTTTGCCCCCCCCACCGACCGGCCGATTAATCGTAATCAGTTAGGAACAACGTCCAGGAAGTCTCACGGAATTGCTCCGAGAGTCTGCCACTAATTCGATTTCTGGAGCCGACGTTGGACGAGGTTCGTTTGTTTGCGTTGATCGTCCGTTAACAGGTAGTCGGCTTATCGTTGGCATGTTTTTAGTGATTTTTAGAGAAATTTCTTACCGGACTACGACTACCCTCAGCCACGTTACACGTGGCGATATTGCTTCGGGATTGAAGAACGTGGATCGTACCTGGCATAGTTTTCTTGTTGGAGATGGAGTTGAACAATGTGGGACGAACGTGGGTCACTCGAGACACAAGTTTGACGGGAAAATGAAATCGATCTGTCGATCGAGAAGACTTGTCGACGTATTTGTGACACTTGGGGGTCCTGGTCGGAGGAAAGTACCATTCGGTTTCGAAAAGAAGGCACAACGTGTTCGGGTATTCACTTGTCGCATAGTTCGTTGCCACTCGTACGATAGCAAGCAAGAATCGTCATTGGACGAAGACACCGACGAAGATCAACAATGACCGTAGAGAAGTGGAGTGAGAGAGAATACTGCGTCATTGGCGTAGCCTTCTAATCAAATGTTAGCCATTAAAGGGAGACACAACTGTGAGACGTCAAAAAATGGGGGAATTTTGAGAATTTTTTTTCTAAGTAGTTACTATATGAAAAATGTAGTCTTTTTCGGGGGGTATAGATACAACTTTCAGCTTCGTTTTACAATTTTGCGAAAGCAAAAATCGTACAAAATGGCGAGGTTATTCACTATCCCCAGAACCCCTTCTAGTGAAACGTCGTTTGTTGGCCACCACAGTTGGCCAAGAACTAGGAAGTTTGAAATAAACAAATGTTGTTGATTCATAAACTAGAAACTATTATCTAAAATGTAGCGTACGATCTTTCGAAAATTTTAATAATTGTAAAAGTGGTCGAAGTTTGAAGAAAAAGCAATCATTTTTATCCAAAAGAACGACTTTATTCGTTTATAAAAAATTAAACAATTAACATATTAAAAGAATCCTAAGCTACATTGTACAATACTCCGTGCAGAATATCTCTATAAAATTTGAAGTAGATTGGACGTGTAGTTCCGAAGATTTCGTGTCAGGTATATTTAGAATGGCCGAACGTTACGAATAACGATAATTTTGTGTTGAAATTGCGCAAAAAATTAATAAATATTATTTATTTTCTAAATATGCTGGTTTTTCATTAATAATTTATACATTTAAAATAGACCTATATTTTTTCTCTCTAATAAACCTGTTCATAAAATGCAAGGAAAAGAATAACACTTTGGAATCTACTTATACGTGATATTGGCGTGGGTCAGAAATGATCCAGCTTCGGTCTCTACGAGGTCCGTCCTCCGAGGGTTAAACGAGACACATTGAGTGCACCTTGTGCCTCGGTATGTATTCTAGAGAGAGAGAAAGATCGATTCTGGAAAGAATTGTACCAAATGTTTCGGTTTTGCCTTCGTAGGACCTGCGACTAACCAAAAGTTACTAGTCACTGTCCATGTTTCCCTCACTCGTGGTACCACGTTCCTCTTAACCCAGGACCGATTCGTCTTTATCCCTGCCATACACGCTACGAACACGTTTTGGCACTATCTAACATTTACAAACAATCTCGCTATCTGGAACGTACACACAACTGACTAGACAAGATCACTCTCCCTGCCGCATGAATTACATCAGATACGACTTCTACTAAAAACCTTACCTTCCAATTTGCTTCTCTGTTTGAGAAACGAAACACGCGTATCTGCAGGTTCGCGCGAATGAGACGAGAGTGGATGTAGGCGAACGATGTGGTGGAAATGCGTAGCTCTGTGGCCTTAGGCGGCCATTTAATTTCGCGCCGAGTAGTCACCAGGCCAATGTTACTCCGTGTCAGAGGTTCTCAAACGTTAAGATCTCCGAAATTCTTCACAGCTGCTTAAAATGTTTGCAGAGTCTCTGCACAACTTTTGCTCGTACGAGTTTCTACTCGTTGATCTTTGCATCGTAAAAGTAATCTCGATCTTACAAAGTCTCAAGATTTTATTCCGAGTATAGACCACAAAAATTGAACATGAGACTTGGAACCATCGCCGTAGTCCCGTAACCACAACAAAAGATACCCATAGTCGGTGCAACCAGACCAATCGGTGAAGAAAAACAAAACGTTCACGTGATACTCATGCGATCGATGACGCGGCCGCAATTATTGGCTACCAAACGATAGTCAATTGTCACACAGGGGAGAACTTCGCTGAAAAGTCTTCCGCGTGCAAAGCAGCTGGAAATTTTAATGTTTTTCAAATGTGCACACTTTCTCCTTCTTTCGTTGAAATTGGGAAACGAGGTAGAGAATTTGTTCCTTGGAAAAGAGCTGAAAAAAACTGGCAGATTTTCACGAGTCGAAGCTCACGATTGTCTTTTTACCATCGGAGTGTTGTTTTATGTTTTCGTTGTCTTCTTCGAGTTTCAATTGTGAATGGAAAAATATTGAAAAGTCGCTTGTTAAGAAACGCATCGAGTAAATTTATCCTAGTGAAAATGAAAAGAAAGCAGCATTTAAAATATTTACGAAAAAGAATTATAGACCACTCCAGAAAATACTGGAAATCTATTTGCAATACTGTAACAGGGGGTACAGTATTGCGAATGGTATTGTAGGGGTTTTGAAAGATAACGATCGTATATTTTACAACAAGAGAAAATGAAAAAAAAGCAGCATTTAAAATATTTACAAAAAAGAATTACAGACCACTCTAGAAAATACTGGAAATCTATTTGCAATACTGTAACAGGGGGTACAGTATTGCGAATGGTATTGTAGGGGTTTTGAAAGGTAGCGATCGTATATTTTACAACAAGAGAAAATGAAAAAGAAAGCAGCATTTAAAATATTTACAAAAAAGAATTACAGACCACTCCAGAAAATACTAGAAATCTATTTGCAATACTGTAACAGGGGGTACAGTGTTGCGAATAGTATTGTAGGGGTTTTGAAAGGTAACGATTGTACATTTTACAACAAGAGCATTATTTAATTTTGTAACGTTCTTTGGTCAGTGTATTTATCTCGACAACAAAAAATTTGACATTACAGTCAAGAAATTATTATTCAGAAAAGTAGCTTCGTATTTCCTAATACCTACAGTGGCTCCAAAAAATATTCGTACGCTATATTATAAGGAAATTTTTCTTACTTGTAAGACTGATTTTAATAAAAGTTTGTGTGCAAGTAGAGCACAATAGTACATATATGGAGAAATTTTTTATCCAGGGGAAATTTCTTTAAGAAGGTGAAATCAAATCTCGAAGATTTTAACGTTCTTTTTTTTGTTTCCTTAATGCTAGAAAATGATAGAGCAGCGAGAATTGACCATTTTTCATATAAAAACTTGTGCTCTGTTTCGCACTATTACGAATTTGTGTTTAAAAAATCGAAGAGAAAGTGGCACTGTAAAGGCTGATTTACACCGATTGCAGACAATTGGAGAGCTTGCAACGACTTTCATTTCCTGTATAATCGTATAAGATACAACAAAAATTTTCTAATAAAAAATATCCAGTTTTTAGTGTTCTGTCGTTCTACTGTGTAAAAGTCTCCCAAAAAGATTGTACTAAAGAAATGAAAAGAACGTTGAAATTTCGGATCATGATTTTATTCCCACGAGAACATTTTTTGTCGACAAGAAAAATGATGTACGTTTTACATGCACGAAAACTTTCATTGAAATCAAACTTATAGATTAAGGGAATTTCCTTCTGATACAACATATGAATACTTTTTTGAGCCACTGTAGATAGGGATCTGCAAATTGTGATTCGGTTCTGTTCTGTTCGTGCATCAATCGTCTACATGTTTACATCTTCTGATTCGTTGGACCGCGTATACAGGGTGATTCGGAAATATATATCCATATTTCAGGGGGTTAATTTATACACTAACATGTGCAAAAAATGTACCATTGATGTATATCGTACATACCTTAGCCTTCGTATTATAGATGAACGAAGAAATTGTTCAGTGTCCCCTTTGTCCTTCGATATTTTGATTTCGAGATCGTTTAAAATCTATTATATATTCAATATATAAGCCAACAACGTATTGTGCTGAACTGAGAAGTTAAGATGAAAAAGAGATTAAGAATCGTATTGCATAAACATTTTTAATCGACCTTCGAAGGCTCACAATTAACAATAAGTAAAAGAATCTCAACGTTGTCCACGTTTCTTTATAACATAATACTACGTTCTCCATTTGAAACATTTTCTTCAATTCTTCGTAATTTGAAAACTAAGTTACATACATTGATAGAGCATTTTGCAAAGTTTATGCTTCCCGTCTTATACATAGATTATGGTTAAATTATGTACGAACGTCATCTATATATATACGTCTAGAATAAAAGACGAACGTCACTTGTTCTCAAAACGTAACACGTATGTTTTACTTTATTGTTATTCCAGTGCTGTACAAATATAAATACACGAATCTGTGAATGAATTCCATTACGTGTAACATGTATTTCCAAACCACCGTGTATACATACTTGTGCAACCAGCAACGAAAGTTCACGAAACACAGGTAAAAGTAGCTCAACCCATGTTCCTCTGTAACATAATACTCCGTTCTCCACGTGGAAGGTTTTCTTTCATTTTTCTTTTCGTTTTCTTAACGCAACAGAACGATATTAATCAGAAATTCAAGGTACGAGTACCAATAAGACATTTCTTATTCATTTTAACGCACAGATTCAACCCCCGTAGCGTAGACACGTATATCCGAACAACCGTGTATAAATAGTTGTGCAACCAGCAACGAAAGTTCACGAAACACAGGTAAAAGTAGCTCAACCCATGTTCCTCTTTAACATAATACTCCGTTCTCCACGTGGAAGGTTTTCTTTCATTTTTCTTTTCGTTTTCTTAACGCAAGAAAACGATATTAATCAGAAATTTAAGGTACAAGTACCAATAAGACATTTCTTATTCATTTTAACGCACAGATTCAACCCCCGTAGCGTAGACACGTATATCCGAACAACCGTGTATGTAATAGTTGTGCAACCAGCAACGAAAGTTCACGAAACACAGGTAAAAGTAGCTCAATCCATGTTCCTCTGTAACATAATACTCCGTTCTCCACGTGGAAGGTTTTCTTTCATTTTTCTTTTCGTTTTCTTAACGCAAGAAAACGATATTAATCAGAAATTTAAGGTACAAGTACCAATAAGACATTTCTTATTCATTTTAACGCACAGATTCAACCCCCGTAGCGTAGACACGTATATCCGAACAACCGTGTATAAATAGTTGTGCAACCAGCAACGAAGGCTCACGAAACCCGAAGACGCGACCTGTTCTTCATAGGGAACATCGAAGCAACCGGGGCTCATTTTCGGAATTGCTTAAACGCGCGTGTAATTGAATCCCAGCCGGCCAAAATTGGACTTGCCGCATGAATTCGTAACAGACCGCTCGGCATTCTCGACTTATTAACGAGCAAACGCTGGAAAGGGCATCGAAATTACGCGAAGTGCTTTCCTATTATCGATGATAGTCGGCGGGTATCGGCCACGGCGGCAGCCACTCGGCCACCAGGCAAGCTTAATTATTCGTCCCAGAGTTTTCGTGCGCGCGAAATTACCGTAATGACGGCCGGGTACATGTAATGATACAACGTCGTACGTCGGCCGCTTTTGTGTCGTTAACCTCGTTCCGGTGGTTTCAACATACGCGATGGCCACCGAGACGCAACGCTTGAAAAAAAGAGAATCACGCGTTTAATAAATTCGAATTACGTGTTTACTTTTAGCCACGTCCGCCGCGGTTCTACACCGCAGATTGGGCTTCTCCTCGAAGATTCCACGGTCGGCGAATAAAATCACGGCGTCGAACGGAGCACTTAAGAAGCAACCGCTGAACAAATTGCCAACTTCCGAATTTTTAAGACGACTGAGTTTAAAACACGGTCGTCTACCATCTGTTCCCTAGCCTCGAGAGTTACCTTTTAACAAATATCGCTGCTACGCGCTGTAAAAGGTTCTTCGATCAGTTTAACGCTAGAACTACCGATACAAGTTATAAGTATCTAGTTATAAGTATTATATACCGCCACTAGTTATAAGTTTTTAATTATAAGTATTCTGTACAATCACTAGTTATAAGCATCTATTTATGTATCGTTTTGTACGTTCGGGTAATCTTTGACTCGTGTATACCATTCTTTTTTTTGTTCTGTTAGTATGCACACCAATGTGCATGCTGTTAATAACCTTGTACTGGGTTCATAGCGTAAATAAAAAAAAAAGAAAGAAACACTAGAACTAGCAATGGTGAATGACTATTTGCATCAGATCACATAGGTATCTTGGATATTAGATGGGGATAGGGCAAATTAATTTACGAGTATCATTAGTTGTTTATTTTGATAACTGTCCACGAATATTGTAGGCACAAACACTGTTAATAATCGAGTAAGTTTAAAAAGAAGTTTAATACAAGTCAAATTGGCCCCTTTGGTTGTTCTAGTGTTAAAAAATGAACGTTGACTTTCACAGTTTAATTTCTCATTTCTCGATAGTAATTCACGGAACTTGAAAATTAGCGAGGGATGACTTTAAAATTTTGTACCTCAACGTCTCTAGATCGTTTCAAAATCGATCAATTTACATGAAATTACAAGTCGTTTAATTATTATCGCACTGACTTCTATTCTATATAGAATAGTAAAATAGAACATTAGCTTTGACTTTGAAGACAATATTTATTTGCTACCATCGCGTTAGTCCTCTTGCACCGTGCAACTTTCAGGTCATTTTTTCTTATCTTTTATAACGCTAAATAAAAAACCCTGTTTATATGTACATAGTACACAGAGTGTATGTTGGTATGTGGGAAGTACCGCGGAAATGTATTCTAGACACAGAAATAAGAAAAAAATGTGGGATTTTGACAAGCAGGGATATAAATACTGATGTCACAATTAATAACAAACAATACACGTGGTAACGTATAACAATAAGTATACGACGCTCCTCTCTCGCTTTTTCGAATATACTAGTATGTCGCTTTAGTGACATATATATATACTTTCTCTCGCGCGTACGTACACTCACGCTTCTGCTAAAACCTTTTGTAGAACGACAAAATTTATTGAACAACCCAGTAGGTAGAAATCGACTAGATTTAGATACGAAGAGCGAGGTATTCGAAAGAGACACGAATTTGTATATAGTATAATACCGAGTACTATTTACAAATTAATCTGAACTCGCGACGATATTGAGACACTATTTATGTTACACAATGTGCATCTTACACGCGAAGAGTATTTGTGAGATGTCAGGGATGAATGAGTGGATATATTCAAAAGAGAATTTGAACACGTGTAATTTAAATTAATGCACTGGGTGGTCCACGCAACTGTTTCAAGTCGTAACTCCGTTATTAATGGATTTAAAAAAAAAAATGTCAAAGGAAAGAGATAAATGGCTCGAAGAGCACTACATCTGTAGAACCTTGGATTTTTTTTTCAAATTCAACGGTGCACGCGCAATTAAGAATTGCATCCTTTCTTTAAACGGAAATGCATATTTCTTTTAGCACAGATCCATTCCCCTGTCCATTCTACGTGAAAAATTCTTAAGGTATCGTGGCAAAGGAATTATTAAATTTGCGAGATATTTTCAAGAAATATCTTTATTAAACGACAATATCGAAACGGTATTTACGTTTACAACACAGCTACGAAGCGTTTCAGCATTTTCTTTAATAAAGGCATTTCTTTGTCGCTCAGTACACTTCGAGTTATTTACCTTTTTCCTTTGACATTTTTCCGTAAATGCATTAACAACGAAATTATGACCTGAAACAGTTACGTGGACCACCCAGTATATTGTTTAAGGTGACTATTAAAGTGATCGAGAAAAGAAGAAAACAATGATTGCATAAATACGTAAAAGTCATAAAAAGTAACATAAAACGTAACATTTATTCAACGAGGATTGATCCCCAAAACGCACTTCGATCTAAAACCTAAACAAAAGACTGTCATCCACCTCGGAGAAAATTAAGTAAACTAAAGCTTATCTCATACCAGTATGTCTCTTACAGATTATCGTAACACGAACGAAACTGTAAAACTAAGAATAAATCACTAGTCGTGCATACGCTTATACTAAGTCGTTCGCTAAGTTTTGTCGTTTCTTCCATTGTACAAAAATACCATGACACTTCAACGTTCGAACAACTGTAAATATACGAATAAATCAAGAAATCTACACGAAACTTCGTACACGTTCCTCGAACAGTGGTACCATAATTCGAAAAATAAAACGACGAACCCAATAGCTCCGTTTCTTATCGAACGACAAATCTTATCGAGCAACCTATTACCTACTCCTCTTCTTATATTTATCTCTGGAATCCGTATCCGTGGTACTTGCCACGTGCCAACGGCCACTCTGTACACGAGAATGTAATCGAACTTGCATAAAAGGGATCGGTCGAATGTCCCTCTGGTATCAAACGTCCAAAATTCCGCCACGCGTTTCTCAAGGATACGCTTTCTTTTCTCTCTCTCTCTAAAAGTTCTACAATTCCTTCCAACGTATTCGTGACCATTGTTGCCAAAAAACGTCTCCACGTCTGGATAGAACCGACCGGGGACTCGGTCCAAGAATGGAAAGAAAGTTGAAACCCTGGTGGTGCATCACGGACGACTTCATCGTAGGAAACTTTCGCTCGTTCGACGATTAATCGCTCATCCTTGAACGACAAAGCCAGAAGGATCACGGTACGTAGGTCTTACCGCTACATATCTCTTATTAATTATCCCTCGAAGAGAAAATCGAGTCCCGGTTTTCCAGCTTACCGCCAGTGGAGCGTGGCTACCAGCCGGTAATCACTTTCCCGAAGAAAACAGACGATCCGCTGTTAGCCGCAGGCTGGATCCCCTTCTCGCGGAATTCTTGGACCGCTTCGAGAGAGGGCTCGTTGGTTTCCAGTTAGTCGCGCGGGTAACTGGACCGTTCTAACGAGGCCTGGCTCAACGGATCGTCCGTGGAAGAACGTCGTAACTCGAAAAATCTCTCGACGAACGAAAGGAACGAGCACGAGACAGAGAGAGAGAAAGAGAAAGAAAGAAAGAAAGAACGAGAGAGAGAAAGAGAGAGAGAACGAGGTCTCAACGACAACCCGGTCCCAACGGAGTTAGACGACCATTGAAGGCTTGCTCATTGTGTTAGAATCAAGACCCCGGGAGGACAGGGAGGCACGAGATGACTGAGTGAGCGAGTTCAGTGCGTGCTGGGGCGGGTTATAAGCCGAAAACAATGGCGACGGGGTTTCTTGCACCCTCCATGCGTCAAGCTGTACATCCTGTAAGGCGCTTACCACAGCACTCGACGATTGTTACACACGGGGAGGCAGGACGGTTAACTTGATCCCGATTCCCGACGCGGCGACGCGATATACGAATCCACCGCGATCGTGCTTTAACCGAGGGCGCGTTAAACACCGTGTCTATCTTTGAATTTATCGCGCTGGATAACCGACGGACCCCTAACGGTGTATATTGATTCCAGAGAAAGATGGCTGAAAGGTGAAGATCAATTGAACGAATCCCTTTCGACGACTCGTGCTTCGTTAGGGTACGAGACAACTTGAAAAGGGTTGGCCATTCGGACGAGTGATCGGTACTTGCAACCTCTTGGATCAAGAATTTTGGCACAGGATCGAAGAATACCAAAATGGACAGACTGTGTGGTAAATATTCGATGTGTTTTTAGTTGGATTTATATGTCTCGTGTTTGACCCGGCAGCTCTCAGAACCCTGCGTATCTCTGGTGTCTGTCCTTGGTTCTGAAACGTGTGAAGGTGAGGACACCAAGAGCAACCAAACCTTCGCTTCTTGAAAGTACTCCGATTTTATTGACCGCGTGCCTAGTTTGTCTGGATACTCTACGCGTGATCACGGCAATGATGAACTGGACTGAAACTCAAACTGGAGTACTACTGAAACTGGAATTGGACTACTGGACTGAAACTCAAACTGGACTGAACTCTGATCTACCTCGTGGCATCGAACAACGCTTCCTTGAAACTAGTGAGAATTAGTGGGAATTAGTGAGAAAAGACAAAGACAGATGTAGGATAAAAGAAGATAGAAAACAGAAACAAAAGAGAAAGCGAAGAGAATCCTTAGGAAAGCAGGGTAAAAGAATCTGGAAAATGCCATTCGTTCGCCCTCGCGCATGTTTGCGTCCGAGATCGTTCGAGAACGAGACGAGGAATCGCTGAAACTGGAAAACAAACAGCAGGAAACATAAAATAACATATAGGTATAGAAAAAAAGCAGAGGAACTAACTTTGACGTATTCCAGATATTCGCGATAATTCTGTAAACGTCGAAATAAACGGACAAGGCCATGTTGGCAACGTCAAAATGCCACGATTCGTTCTTACCCGATAGACCTGTTTCTCAGCTACCCTACCGATCAATATCTTTCATATTCAGAGGCATCAGAACGAGCCATCGCTCAGAAATAACCCAACCCCAGATGACATCGAGCGAACTTTACCCTTGTGACGCACCAAAACAACCCATAGTCCAGAGATAACAGTACCCAAATGACATCAACCTACCGTACACTCTCACCTATCGTACCTAACCCCAAACCAACAAGACACAACCGTATTCATAGAACCACGTGCGAATAAAGAACCAGTCCATGTCTTACCGGTAGGTGCTGCGAGTCAAACTTTTACTCCGTCTTCGTATTTTTTTACCTTAAAACTATTACTCTACGAGAATTTCTAAGTCGAGTGTGCCATTTTACGCGTTTACCCAGAACCGTACTCCACGGAATATCGTACTCCTCGTTATCCGTGGCATCTTTGACCCAGAATCGTGCTGAGCATAATTGATCGTATTATTCTCGAACCGATACTCCGGGGACTTTCCTTGCTCCTTGTCTAAAATCACTCGATCGGATCACCTAAGAACTCTAAAACTAACTTTCCAAGACAATACATTCGCAACCGAACGTAGATAACTCCTCCACCGGCGACTTCTCGAACAAGATTCTAAGAACAACGGAAAATCGTTTTACTAGAAAAATACAACCAACGAAGAGATACCAAAGGCGTGGATACTGTGACGGTGCCTACCGCACTCGCCACTAGAGGGAAACTCGATCGACGATCGTTTCCCGCCAATTCCCGAATCGTCTTCGATAGATATATACAGGGTGTTTCATAACACGTGGGGCACACTTCGAGAGCTGATTGTACGCCTAAAAGCAATGAAACAAGTAGCGTAAATACACGTCCTACCTGCCTTCAAATAAATACCTATCTTCGTTAATGAGATATAATGAACTTTTTGTTTCAATTACCTTGACAAAAGATGCTCAAAATGAACATCTTGCATTTGAAGACTAACCTACACGCGTCATTGATCCGGTTACTCCTTCTCTATCGTTCCTGGTGTTTCTCGAGTTTCTCGATTTTGGTCTATTCTGTTTCGTAGCATTTCAATGTTCGTTCGATGTTCGATTGAACATGCTGAAATGCTACGAATAGAGAAAAACTTCCGACAAATTCGAGAAATATTAGAAACGATAGAGAGAGAGAGAGAGAGAGAGAGAGTAACCGGATCGATGACAAGTCACATGGAAGTTAGTTTTCAAATGCAAGGTGGTCATTTAGAGCATCTTTCGTACAGGTTATGGCGGCAACTCCCATACTCGCCACCAGAGGGATCGTTTTCCGCAAGTTCTCCCGTAGTAGCTCCGATCGGTATATATAGTGTTCCCGAATAATATGTAAAAGAGGGCTGGAGGTTATTCTTTATGAAAAAAGAAGACAATTTTTTCGATTTCGACTTCGAACAGGACCATAATCTTATCGATTGAAAAGAGAACCATTTTCCAAAAAAATTCTTTCTATTCTTTGTATTGCTCTTCGATCGGAAACCCTACCATTAGGATAGCGAATAAACTTCCGTTACAGATTCTCAAAGTTCGGATTGTATCAACGTATTCCCGATTCGTATAAGTAATCGTGGTAAATTATCGAAAACTGAACGGTGACGAAGTACTGTCGATTCCAGAAGCATACCAACAGTCGTGAAACATTATTTACAAACACGATAGACACTGTACATCGTAAATTCGAATAACACGAAGTAAATTTCCAAACTGGATTATCTCGAAAACGAAGTCGAAATCGAAAAAATTTTATTCTTTTCATTTTTCTTATTTTTCCATAAGAAATCATCTCCAGCTTGATTTCGCATGTTACATCACCCTGTACACGATCCTTTACCGATCTCCCAATGTCCTGGCGTGTAGGACAGGGCCTGCTAGGTTGCCTTACCGATGAGTCCACTAGCAGGCCCAGGATATACGCTCACGGAACACTCACTCTTCCTCCATCACCCTCCAGAAGCCACCACAAGGTGATTAAAACAGAAAGTTTGTTATCTCTCATAAACGAAGATAGATAGGACTTGTATTTACATGACTCTCATCATTGTTTTCAGGCGTAGTATCAACTCCCAAAGTGAGTCCTACATGTTGTGAAACACGCTGTATATACGATCCTTACCGATCACTGCTGGGGTGTCTTAGTGACGAATCCTCTAGCAAGCTCGGGACGAGATACTCTCCCTTCCTTTTCCTATTTTCACTCACTCACTCTTTCTCCATCACCCTCCAGAAGCCACCACAAGATGATTAAAACAGAAAGTTGGTTATATCTCACAAAGAAGACAGATAGAATATGTATTATATTCGTACAATTCTTTTCATTCCTTTTAGGCGTAGTATCAACTCCCAAAGTGAGTCCTACATGTTATAAAACACCCTGTATGTACGATCCTTACCGATCACTGCTGGAGTGTCTTATTGACAAGTCCTCTAGCAAGCTCGAGATGAGATACTCTCCCTTCCTTTTCCTATTTTCACTCACTCACTCTTTCTCCATCACCCTCCAGAAGGCACCACAAGACGATTAAAACAGAAAGTTGGTTATACTATATCTCACAAAGAAGACAGATAGAATATGTACTATATTCGTACAATTCTTTTCATTCCTTTTAGGCGTAGTATCAACCCCCAAAGTGAGTCCTACATGTTATAAAACACCCTGTATATACGATCCTTACCGATCACAGTTAGGATGTCTTAGTTACGAGTCCTCTATCAGGCCCGGAATGAAACGTTCTCCTTTTCTTTTTCCATCCCGCTCGAAACTTTCCTTTTCTATCTCCCCTGTTACTCCATCGCACCGTCTAGAAGCCGCTACAATACCATTCGACCGCAAGCCATTCGAACGAGATCGTGATCCACTTGGAGCAATCCGTGAACACTTCACGCGGGGCACGTGCGCCCCGAGGAAGCCGCAGTTACGAAAACCGAGCCCAATGAACGCCGAGCATCGGCGGTGGGCGCGAAGGTTCA
The DNA here is from genome assembly GCF_051014685.1 of Ptiloglossa arizonensis. Lineage (NCBI taxonomy): Eukaryota > Metazoa > Arthropoda > Insecta > Hymenoptera > Colletidae > Ptiloglossa > Ptiloglossa arizonensis. The sequence goes on along the minus strand of NC_135048.1, from coordinate 6,752,671 downwards.
ACGAGAGAGACTTCGCCACCGTGGCAAATTGCGTCTTTCGCGCTAATTACGCGAGAAGCTGTGTCTCGCGCCCGTCGACGAAACCGTTCATGTTTATTCAGACGGTTTCAGTTGTCAGGCGGAATTTCATTCCGGAAGCCAACCGGCGAGATTATAAAGTCAAACCTCGCGAAGTCGTCGTCCCGGGCTAGCTGGGAGGCGAGACGGGGTGAACCGTGGAGAAGCGTGGCGTGGCGAGGCGAGGCGAGGCGAGGCGAGGCGTCGCGACGTTGTTCGCAGCGTCGAATTTCAGAGACGATACGGGTAGGGGCGGCAGGGCGCATGACGCGACGAGTTTTGGAATTCGTGGCTCGTAAGCAGCAGCCGGTAATTAATAGCCACGCCAGCGAGAGTTTGATTACCTTTTCGACCTTATCTGTAAGGTGTCTCGGCCTGGTCCCCTCCCACGCTCGTTCAGCGTTCTTCTAGCGAGCGCGCAATTTCGCCCGTTTCCGTTGGCGGGCCGGTACGCGCGCCAAGAAATTAGCTAAGAAACTCCTGGATCGAAGCTGGGGAACCAGTCGAGACAATGGACCACGGAGGTTTTGTTAATCCTGGCTGGAAACTCCCGGAATCCACTTACTGTCTAGCTTTCCCTTAGCTTCCTCTAGAATTCCTCGGCCGAACGTACGGTTAACATTAGTCAGACTGGTTTTTCTTCGCGAACTGTAGTCCGGGATGCTGCGTCGTATCTTGAACGGGACGTAGAGATTCGAGTAACCAGGTTTTGAATGACCATTCCCTTCGTAGGGAATCGCTAAGTTTACTCCGCTAATGGCTTCGGTTGTTTTATCATTGGACGGTACCAAGACGCTCGCCGCTACTACTTTTACGCCACGTCTGTTGGTTTCTTTGTTCGAAAGACGAACAAGCGCTCAGGACTGCGGCTAAGCGAGAATGAGACGCGGTCTAATGATCGTGCAATTTTCTACCGACTTCTGTGCAGACTTCTCCACCATTGGAAAAAATATTACTTCCGTGGTAGGAATCCATGGAAACGGGTCAGTTTTCGAATCCTGTTGTCCTCTGTGTCTTGTACAGAATACAGTCTATATCGAAGATAAAAACTTACACTATAATTGTTACACCTCGGTATTCGTTTCTCCGTTCGTTCTCCACTTCCATTTTCGACATCGTCCATTTTCTTTTATCAAGAACTTATACTACAATTGTTACACCTCGGTATTCGTTTCTCCATTTTCGTTTCTCCATTCGTTCTCCACTTCCATTTCCGACATCGTCCATTTTCTTTTATTAACGGACCTTGGTTCTTTTTCAATTTCACTCTCCGTTGAACCGTTATCATTGATCCTTTATAGAACAGTTGCGGGTTCAGTGGTAGTTTCTTATGCATAAATTAGAATCATTAAAACGATACTCATTAGATGTCTCGCCGCAACAACTTTCCACCCAAGGGTCAAGCTTTTACCATAAATGCAGTAGCGTACGAGCTGAAATTAGGTCCTCCGCGCCCTCCTCTTCTGGCAAGCTACATCTGACAGCCAAAAGTTTCCGAGGCACTCCCAACAACACGGAGAACCTAATTAAGAAAAACGATGTGCATCGCGTAGCAGTTTTACGTTCGAGGACAACTGAAGGCAAAATACATTTTGGTCCGATTTAAACAACTAACGCAAATACACTTATCTATTCCTCGTGAAAGAGAACTTCCAATTACTGATTAACTTTTCTATCATTGTCAGCCTTGATTGGACCTATGGTCAATCTTTTCGACCGCAGTTTGATTCGTGGTCGATCTTTCTGTTATAAAAATTCATTGAAATAACGAAACGATCAACGAGGGGAAAGACAATTTACCTCGATAGCTTCGATTATTCTATTCGGTCGAATTCTAAGAATCTTCGAACAATACCTTAAAAGAACACGTGGCCTAAGTGATCATCGGGTAGAAAGAGTCACACATGATCATCCAGGCAGTCCCTGGAAAAACTTGGGACTCGGACAACCCACTATATGAAACGTAATAAAAAAATCCACTGTTCAAAGTTTGGTTGTTAGATTTCTTGCAAACTATACGACTAATCTATTTTTACTCCTAATGAACGGATAGTTCACGAGTGAATTGCATCATTAGATGTGGTTAAAATTCGAATAGGTAAATTGTAAGGAATAACTATACGATTATCTAAATGTAAAAGTCGTATTGTATAAATGTTTCTTAGATTTTCATTTATGTAGGAGTCAAGTGTAATATTTACAAATTCTGGATATTCATACGTTCAGTATCATTGATTTCCAATCGATTTGACTGTAAAATACATACGGTTTCATAATTCATGAATAAAATATAGAATTTTTAAACATGGAAAAACAATAATTAACAAAATTATTAATCAGATCAATCAGATATCTAATATATATGTTAAGGTTAAAGAGGAAAGAAGTTCAGTTCGACGTCTGAAAAAGTCACAGCATCCCTGTACCGTTCGTTCAATTGAAAATGTTGCTACTGTTGCCGAAAGTGTGATAAAAACCCCGGATACATCGACTGGACATCGTTCTCAAGAACCGAACATTTCTAGGACCAGTTTGCAAAGAATTTTGCCAAAAGATCTTCATTTTCACGTACACCGTTGGTCCGGTTCGTTCCTTTCTCCATACCAATGATAATATAAACGTACAGTCGCCATGAAAGTGCTCTTCGACTTGTCCTAGTGGTCGTGGATGACCGGAAGTGGTTCCTCGTCGCAGATAACGGAGCCGGTTTAATTCGTTCGCCCCTGGAGAATTTCCGGATCCTCGTGGCTATTAGAAAAACGACCAACAGGAGACAGATCTCCCCAGCGAGTCGCATCTAGGCTTTCTTTTCTCCTTTTATCCGGGGCTGACCCGATATCGGGCCACGACTTCGCCTACGACTTAACTCCGACCGCGTGCACGATTCGGCAGATGTGTCGGACAAATCGCGTTGCGAACCGACGACCGCCTGCGACCGGTTCGCCCGCTCGATTGGGGTCAATTAATTTCGGGTTAACGCTGTCCAAAGATTCGTTACTGCCTTAACTCGGCCCCTCGAGAAAGACCGTTCGTGCACGGAGTGGATTCGAAAGCAATTACGAGGTCTGCTCGATAAGCAGAAACACGAGCGTGAAAAGAATTCCAGACCTAGCCAAATTCTATGATACTTCGACCAATTTTTCCGTGGAGAACGGGGTGTCGTTACTGGCTACGTTCGCGCAAATTTCTACGCAACTAACATGGTATCGTGCACATCTGATGCGGCAATTATCGAAAGTTTCTTCTGCGATGTTGGAAATTCATCGAACGTGTGTAGACTCTTGAGACTGTATCCGCAAGAACCGTGACTGATTTGGAGACGTAGTTAAATCTTGAAATTATAGAACTTGAACTCTTCCATACGGTCGAGTCTACGAAACTAGACTCGGGCCAACGAGACGAATCGGTGGACGTGTAAACAAACATAAACGATCTCGCACTTCAAATATAAATACTCGCACTTTTCACAACAGCGGCAACGTTTTCACTCGAAGGAGTGGTACGAGGACGAGGTGACTTTTTCAGATATCCAACTGAACCACTTTCGACAAATCCAACGACCAAACTCTTCACAGTGGTTTTTTCCAGCAGACGATTTCGAGGGAAATGAATACCAAGTTCCTGAATCGTTATCGTTAAAGATCGCGATTTTTTATAATACGCCTGAATAATTTTCACGCGTTTTTTCACCGTGTACCTTTCCATAATTAATTTCCCATCTATTTAAACGACGTATGTCAAATTTTAGGTTAGTCGGTTTGACGTTTCAAAAATAGCGGGAAATTCAAATCGACCGGTGATAACTAGGACACCCTATACGTGTGACGGAACTTTTACCCGTTATTTGTTGAAATAAATTATTATACAAAATCTACTTGACATTAACGCTTCGTTGAGTGGTAGTAAAGGAAGATTTACCAAGAGACGAAGTGTATTTAATTTATAGGTTAGACTTAGATCGGTTCTTTATTAGTTTTGGGAGTTATGGGTTATTAAACGAAATAACTATAGCGTATGTTAATTTTACCTATAATACTTGATAGAACACATGATTTCGAAGGAAACGATTACGAAGTTCACGAATCGTTATCGTTAAAGATCGCGATTATTTATAATACGTCAGAATACCAGGTTGTTCAATAAGTTTTGTCTTTCAATAAAACTTAATAATTTGCACCCGTCCTTTCACCGTGTACTTTTCCATAATTAATTTCCCATCTATTTAAACGACATATGTCAAGTTTTAGGTTAATCGTTTTGACGTTTTAAAAATAGCGGGAAATTCAAATCGACCTGTGATAATTAGGACACCCTATACGTGTGACGGGACTTTTACCCGTTATTTATTCAAATAAATTATCATACAAATCTACTTGACTTTAACGTTGAATCGTAGTAAAGGAAAGTTTACCAAGAGACACGAAGTGTATTTAATTTATAGGTTAGACTTAGATCAGCTCTTTATTAGTTTTGGGAGTTATGGGTTATTAAACGAAATAACTATAGCGTATGTTAATTTTACCTACTTGATAGAACACATGATTTCGAAGGAAACGATTACGAAGTTTCCGAATCGTTATCGTTAAAGATCACGATTATTTATAATACGTCAGAATACCAGGTTGTTCAATAAGTTTTGTCTTTCAATAAAACTTAATAATTTGCACCCGTCCTTTCACCGTGTACTTTTCCATAATTAATTTCCCATCTATTTAAACGACATATGTCAAGTTTTAGGTTAATCGTTTTGACGTTTTAAAAATAGCGGGAAATTCAAATCGACCGGTGAGGACCGGGACACCCTGCGAACGGTTCTCCGTTGAACAGCGTTTCCAATTTGAATGTTCCACCCCTGTCCAAGTAACGCGGAACGAGCGAACGAGTGGCAAGTGCTTCGATTTCTTGCCTCGTCGGCGTAGTCCCCTACTCGAACCGATGGCCAACAATTCCGTAAGAAGAAGAAAGTACGGGAACCGTCTTCGCAACTTCCCGGAGTCACCATTAGCGGCCAGAGGGTGAAAAACCTCGACTCGGTCGTCGTCGAAAAAAGCTTGACACCGTTTCGCCGGATTGAAAGCGGACGCGCGCAATCTTCATCGCGGGCTCTCGACGCGTTTGAGCGTACTTCTACACGCTGCACCGTGGAAACCCGAGGGACGCACGTGTTCGGACAATGTTAGACCCTGCGCGGCCTGTAATCTTATACTGACGGGCCGCCCGTTCACCGATGCCCGGATCTCTTTTGACAAATATGCCGGATCGTCCCACAGTCCGCTTCATCTATAATGTAATTCGAGATCGTAACTACTCGCGGGAAGATTATATTATAACCCGGGGAAAAGGGCGGCCCGACGACACCAGAGAATTCCTGGCGGCCTCTCCTCGGCCATCATTACTCACGTAGCCGTGATTCATTAGGGGGCCCGAGGAAATTAAGCGACCCGTTATACCAGTCTGCGTGATTTTTGACGCGTCGAAATTATTGGTCACAGTGGACTCCTCATAATTCGGGGTTCATCGTTCGTGGGACACTTTCGCCGATGACGTGGTCCGAACTTGGATGCATTTCGTTCAATTTATTTGTACTCGGCAGGTCGTTCGGGGTCAGGATGACCGGTCGGTACCAGCAAAGAATTCTTTAAACACTCGTGTTACAAGGACAAATTAAGAACGGCGAAGAATGAATTGGATTAGGATGGAAGATGAACAATGGTGTGTCGTCTAGAGCAATGGTAACGGAGAATAATGTCGTTTATACGGATGTTGAAAGTTATGCGCGAGACTGTCTGAACTTGGTGTACAGTAGTTGAATCAGAGATTCGTTCAAGTTAACTACGATGAACGGAGGTTCAAGAGTCAAATAAAGATTAAACGTCTAACATGCTAGACTCGATGCATTACGAACATTCTGCGATTGGAAGACATTTAGATTGATCTTTCTTGGAAGTACTGGCTAGCGTGTTGCAGATCCAACGGGGTTGTAAAACTGAAGAAGTTTGCGATACTTCTGGGTTGCTAGGCTCGTAAAACTAGGTTGCCGGGTTTCTACATGGAAAGAATCTGAACGATGTTGACGAACACGTCTCGTATTCGTCGGACAGGAATTAAAACTCAAAATCGTGCGACATTGGAATTCACAGAAGCAACCTCTCGTTCACTGGAGCGAAGAAATCGATACGAAAGAAAGAAAAAAAGACTGAGAGTCGAATACTCGACAGAGCGAGTCCAGGTTAAATTCTGCTCGCACAATTCGATCGAAATTACCCCTGGATCGAATGGGGTGTTAGGTTAACCCCTGAAGGCATATCGAAAAATATAAAATAAATATATACTGGATTGTTCGATTAGTCTTGTCGTTCGAACTATTACATTAGTTCGAACAACCTATTATCGAAAAGAAAAGTACCATGTGCGCATATCTCGATAACAGAAGTATGTTTATATAACACTTATATGTATATATAGTATTATACAGGCGAATTATATGTATAATAATTCGACAAAGTTCAATAGCAGAGCAAGTCTGGAAAAATATAAAATAAATATATATATATATATATATATATATATATATATACAAAAGGAAAGTACTATGAGCGCATAACTCAATAGCAGGGGAGGGTCTCTCGTTCGTTCCAACTATTTTCACAATCGACTCGTTCACTTTCTTCGTTACTCGCTTCGGTTATTGTGTGCAACTTCTTCGAGAAATAGTATATACGATATACAGTCTGTCCCGTAAAAACGTGTTGGCGATATTTTCGAGACTTTACACCCACCGAAGTGAAGCTCCTGATAATCTAAACGTGTACCAGGTTGTTCGATAAGTTTTATCGTTTTTTCCATTGCAAAAAATATACCATGACACTTCGACTTTGAACAACTGTAAATATACGAACGAGTCGAGAAATCTGCACGAAATTTCAAACATGTTCATCGAACGGTAGTACCATCTTTGGAAAAATAAAACAACGAACCTGATAGCTATATTTCTTATCGAACGACAAAACTTATCGAGCAACATATTACGGAGATCGTTACTCGTACCATACGCAGAAAAATCGATAGAAAGCATACCAAGGTGTACGATCAGCTATCATTGCTAACGAAGGAGATTGGACTCGTTATTCAAGTAAGAACCTACTAGTGTTTCATATGTATACTCGATTTATGTAAAATTTTGTTACGAAAAAGATCATATTTACAAAAATATCAGCCTTTGCGAGACAGACCAATACTATAAAGGCGAATTATATGTATAATAATTATATATCTAATAATTCGACAAAGTCCCACACCCAGCAGAGCAAGTCTAGGTTAAACACCGATCGTCGTACTCTCGACGAAAAATATAAAATATAAAATAAATAAATAAATAAATACAAAAGGAAAGTACCATACGCGCATAACTCGATAGCAGAAAAGTTCCTCGTTCGTTTCACTTATTTCCATAATCGACTCGTTCGCTGTCTTCGTTACTCGGTACAGTTACAGTGTGCAACTTCTTCGACGAATAGTACATCAGAACGGACAATAAACGGGAGACGGGGCGTGGCCGTGCTGCTCCGTCCAATTAGACCCGCATTCCTTCCGCGTGCCATCGAGCGATGCGCGTACAGTACAAAGCATCGTAGCGGATCGGGTAACAGACATTTCAACAACGAATTGAAGCTAACGAACGAGACGTCGTTGAACGAACCGTGGGACCGAAATTCGTGGCAACCGGAAAATCGCGACACAGGGTTCCCTCGCGTCGCGGAATCATACTGTAAACGTTTTCATCGTAAGACGAAGACAACGTCGAAACGTAAAAGATTTTCGATAAGAAATCTTGGTCGCTGTCGAGCAGCCGGTAATAAAGCCGGCCGGCTGGAAGAACGTAATCCCGAGTGTCTATAAAGCGACGAAGGAACAGGAGGAAATATCCTGGTTGGAGAAACGCGGACCGAGGGGCGCGGCCGGCGTTAATAATCATGCATAGCGTCGAGTGTTGCAACTACCGGCTGCATCGCTTATGCACTTGTCCCGTTGGAGCGCGTGCGCGCGTACGGTCGCGCGCTTATGAAAAACGAACAATCGAATTACCGGGCGTTCATATGGAAATGGAACGGCGTGGGAGAGAGAACGGACGACGACGAAAAATTTGATGGCACTGCGCGCTTACGTTCGACGAGCGCGGACGGAAATACGCCTGTCACTGGTCACCGCAGCTTGTATAATATTTCTTCGGCCAACCAGGATTAGGTTATTTCGGTGACATCTATGGACGTCGAACGCGCACAGAAGTTGTACTAATGGGTTTGGAAATTCATCGTGGAAATATGTAATCGACAAAAGAGCTATATATACTGAGCGTGGCGCTCGCTTTTTAATGGGCTCTCGCAGAGCGATTGTGCTGGAAATACCGAAGCTGTGATATATGATTTTCGGGCGGGTGGTTCGGTAGATATTTAATGGTAAAGTTCGACAGTCACCGGGAGGGGGGACGGTTTTTAAACGCGTCGTTGTAAATAGTTAAATTTGCGAACACGCGAGATTGTTGCCCGTAGATTCTTTCGTGCTTTCTTGAAACGTGGATGTGCGTTCTCGTGTACTCTGGATTTTAATCGATTCGTGAAATCGTGAAATTAGTCGGTTAAATTACGCTTTGGACGAAATTACAGCCTTGAATTTGTGCGTCTTCCAGCAGGAGTCATTTATAGAAATATAAACAATTTATAGAAGCATGGTTTATAAAATAGAATGCTATATTTTGCACCTGAATATACTCTCTATCAAAGACACGAGATAGTTGTAGACAGATTTTTCGATGCTTTCTCGAGAAGTGGATGTGCGTTCTCGTGTACTCTGGATTTTAATCAATTCGTGAAATCGTGAAATTAGTCGGTAAAATTACGCTTTGGACGAAATTACACCCTTCGATTCGTGCGTCTTCCAGTAGGAGTCATTTATAGAAATAGAAATAATTTATAGAAGCATAGTTTAGAAAATAGAATGCTATATTTTGCACCTGAATATACTCTCAATCGAAACCGATATATTTGAAGAAAACCCGTAAAGGATATATATTTTTAAAAAATCCAGGAAAGGTACATTCGAAACGTATCTCGACCGTACCGCATCCAAAAGCAATGATTTCTCGAGAAAGCGTCTGAATTAAATATTCAACGTACCGGAATCGAAGAGATCGCTAAGTAGAATGTAGACACGTTCGACTTACCTGAAACAAAGAACAAAACATTAATTAGAGCTAGAAAACACCGAACGTTCGAGTGTTTAAAATAATCTATTTGTCGTGGTGAGCGAGTAGTCGCAAATCGAGACATCGGGTCGTCTACTTTGCGACCCAGGAAGAAAGTAACGTGGGTTTCTGGACCTTTCGTTTCCAAGGTGCGGTCGAGTAGTTCGACCGACATCGACTGGCCGCTCAAGGTCGCTACCCCCACCACACCAGTCGACTATCCCCACCACTCCGGCCGACTATCCCCACCACTCCTCTTGTTTCGCAGCGGACGACTCTAGACTCGCGAAACTGTGTCACCCACCGCGGCGTAAAAACAAAGATGGCATACCTAACCCGGTTCTTGATCGCGATTCTGGCCAAGAGCGGTCGATTAAATTCCTTGTAATTGTTTAAACGATAGCACGTCGAGTAGCATTGCAACCAAGACGAGATAATTCGAATATCGGTCTTTCGTTCGCAAATGAAACGATTTTCGAGAGAAATTTTCAAACAGTTTAACGCGAACGGTTCGTCGAACGAGATCTTCCTTAACCGACTAGTGTCGAAACTCCTCCTAACGGACGAATCCATCCACGAAAGGGGTTGACACTGCGGCTGACAGGTGGAACGATCAAAATCGAGCACAAAATTTCAATCGTGTTGGCCCTTTTTTCCCCATCCGGCGCCCGGGACCGGAGGCGATGTAATTTCCCGGCGCGGCGTTCCGTCTCCTTATCTCCAACTTTAATTACTTCGTTTTATTCCGAAAGGAGGGTTCCATAATGAGAAGTCTGCGCGCGTCCGCCCCTCTGTCATAGCCGTTCATCGGGAGGAGGGAGGTGGGTGGGGGTGTGGGGTTGTAGGAACGGTCGCCAGGCAGCTTCCGTGTTCAAAGTCTGCTGTCGATTCCCTTCCGGAAGACCTTGGGTCTTCGACAAAGGCCATCGGGCAGTTTTAATTAGCCTGAAACGCGGCGATCCACTTATTGAAAAAGCCGAAACGCCTTGTCCAGGTTGGATCAGCGGTTCGGTCATTTGCGGAGCGTCTTTCTTCGCTTTTATTAACCCACCCACCCCCCACCCACCTTCCCGCGCCACTCTGGTCTACCCGTACCCCACCTATCCGGGTTCGTCGGTCCGCTCCTCCAATATCACGTTATTGCACTCCACCGCCTGCAGTGTCGCTATAACAGGCACCAAGAGTGTAGGTGGTTGCTCATCTGGCTCCTCCCTGTTCGATTTATTTCCCTTTTTCGCTGGCCCGCTCCTTCGCTCGCGCTCGCGCTCGTGCTGCTTTATTTCCACCTGCTCGGAGTGTCCACAATACGCGGCAATAACCGAGAAATCGACGGTTAGCTCGATACCACCGGTGTCCGCCCACCCGAAGTCGTGACAAAGCTGGGCCTCGACGACTCTTTGTCCGGGTCACGGTGCCTTTTCGTGGCTTTTCCCCGCCAGCGCGCGCACGCAGCTTACGAGCCTTTGCTCCCGATCCTATCGCTCGATCTCAGAAATGTTTCTTAAGGAACGCTGTCGCTGTAAGTGGAGTCTATCTCCGCGCGCGACGTCTCCGTCTCTTTTTCATGGCGTCGTGAACCGAATCAACGGTGTCGCGCGACATTCAATCGACGGTGCTCGATGAACAATCTTGAGGGGATCCGAGAGGTCGAAACTTGGGTAAATTTTGAGAATTTTCTTTTCCAAGTGATTACCAAATTAGAAACGTGATCTCTTTCGGGGAACGTGCACGTAACTTTCAGCTTTGTTTTACAATTTTGCGAAAGTAGAAAGCGGTACAATTTAACGAAGTTATTCGGTATTCTTAGAAAATATTCTGGTGAAACATTGTTCGTTGGTAGCTATAGTTGACGAGAACTCGGAGGTTTGAAATAAAAAAATTTTGTTCATACAGAAACTAGAGGCTATTTTCTAAAATATAGCGTACGGTTTTTCGAAAATTTTAATAATTGTAAAAGTGATCGAAGTTTGAAGAAAATGTAATCATTTTTTCCAGAGAAACGACTTTGAAGGTTTATAAAAAATTAAATAAGTAATATATTTAAAAAATCCTTAGCTGTATTGTAGAATACTCTGTGGAGAATATTTTTGTAAAATTTGAAGTAAATAATAAAAGTGTGGAAAAATATAGTTTTGAGAAAAACGTAAAACAAGTTTATTTATCGTTGCGACTTCGCTAAATGTTTGAATTTCGAAATACCTTTTTGACATAACATTCTACTTTAACTTTAAGGAAATGAGAAAGAACAATTCGACTTCTTCGACTCGTCAGGGCATTAGTTGAAGTAATAAATGCGCGAAAAGTGTTCGAATCGTTCGAAAGTATGTTTCTTTGATATTCTTCACCTTGTACGAACAATGCCCTGTGCGGTATTTCGATGCATTTGTATGCAACCGATGCACAGTGGGCCGAATCGAAGAATTTAGCGAGGTTTCGCCAAAAAATCAACTTTCTCGTGTCGATATCTTCCGAATACCTATCAGTTTCTAACTATCCATCCATCTCGAAGAAATTGAAGGAATTAATCAAAATTACACTTCCAACGAGCAATTAAACTTAAACGTAACACAGAATCTCTCTCAATCCTTGTAGTCGATGCAACACACAACCCGAAGAAAAAGAAAAAGTTGAATATTTTAAAGATAGCATTCATCATCGGGAAAAATTATTTCTCTTCTTCAAAGTATTCCAACGATCGTATTTAATATTCTGCTTTCGCTATTTTTATTTTTATTAAGAAAGGATTCTTTTGCGTCAAATATACGCACCTTCGATTAAAAATTACTATTCGTAACGTGTCGAGGATATAATGTTCGCTGCGATAAAGAAATTTGTTAAAATTCTTTACGTTTGAGGAGGAATATTTTTCGTGGCACAAATAGTTCTCCGTTCTCACAAAATGGTACATTTTCGGCACGTTTTTTCCTATATATTCGTGCAGAAATGATTTCCTATCTCGTCGTATTTTTCAAATTATTACCGTTCAAAGCATTCAATGTTGCATCGTCTCGCGTAGTATCACGAATATGCAGCAATCGCAATCTACGCGAGACGCTAAAGAATTCTCTCAAGAAACTGTTTACATTATAAACACACCAGGTGTTTATCCTACCGTATAGATAAACGTTCGACTAATCGTAAATCCTCTATTTTTCATCCACATTCAGTTCAATCAGTTCCACTTGAAAGTACGGAACAAAATATCCAAAGTATGTTTACATTTAAAAGTTATGATCAAGTTTTTGTCTCGTTTTGTTCCATTTAATTATACTTAGTGTATTATATATATATATTTCTTTTTAGCATATATAATGTATTTGTGATTAGTCTATTATATTTATGTATGTATTTCCCTATTGCTTGATAAATTTCAAGTTATGTATTTAAATTCTCTGTTTGTACGTTTAATAGAATTGAATATAATTATAGCATTACTTTCTATTCACAGTATACACTGTACTGTACTGAAAAATTTGCAACAATACTTTTTTAAACACTTCATCATTTGAAAATGGAAAATTTATTCAACTTGCAATTATAACTTACCTCGAGACACACTGAATACGCATAAAAAGAAATTAACAACATTTTTTGAAGAAATTAAATTTCAAGAAGTTACGAAAACAACTATTAAACAAATACAAATTACGATACATTGTGCACCGTTGGAACGGTATTATTTTTCTACTTTTTCAGGAAAAATTTCATTCCAGTATTCATTACGGTTGAAAAGTTATACAAAAATGTTATTAAATTGTTTCAGGCACGTTCGAATATCGCTTATCAATCCCTCAAAATTCTATCACTAGTGTCTCCCTGTAATTAATTTTTAATAAGTCGATACAGTTTACTCTTAATCGTGGAATTGAAATCGAAGCACGAAAATGTTAGGCGTCGTCAGGTGGCATACCCGAAAACTTGGAGAACGATACTCGCGAAATCATTGCGCGAGTATGTAAAGGCAGATAGCGATACGAAATGCAATGTTTGCCCATCGATTGTTCGAGCACTCGTGAGTCATGCATCGTACTTCATCGCCATGCGACACAACCGATAGATTGAATGGCAAATTACGCGTCAATTCGCCGCAATGAGACAAATAGCTCGTATAGTTGGTTCCAAGAAGAAAATCAAAGGTGAAAGGATAGAAAATCGGTATTATCGAACGCGCATTTGATACTCAACCGCGATAGAAACGTGCGCGAACAATCGAAAAGCCGACACGATCGTTGATAGAAATTCCTCGTTCGCGTCGAAGAGGACCACGTGGCCGAAGACAACGACACAACTCCGACTAGTTACGTTCACGCTCGATCGTTCTCGAATATTTCAAATTCGAATCAGATCCTCCGCCTTTTATCTGCCACGCGTTAGCGAATTCCCTCCTAAAGTGGAAAAATCTGCTCGAATGTTGGTCCCGACTCGTACATCGAATCGTATAGATGTCGTAATTAACATCGAGAGCAGAAGGCCATAAAACTCGATGCACCGATAAAACCAGTTTAGAACATGCCAACGCTCGACAAGAGGACCCCTTTAAACTTAATAGAAGAGCAGGCCTAGAACGCTCCAAGTGTTCCAAGTCTGCTCTTCTGTAAAAGCGTTTAATATTTAACATTCGAATCGGCGAGAGTTAATCGAGTTCTTACGTTCGGCCTAAGGGCTACGCGCTGAAACGTTCCTTGAGTCCGAAAGAGTTTCGAACGACCGCAAGAGAAGAAGAAGAAAAAAAAAAAAAGAAAGAAAGAAAGGCAAGCAGAACGCGACGCATACCTCGCAGAAGTATCCTATCGAGAATCGATAGACGCTGTTCGCGGCGGACACCGGCTGACCTACGATCCTCTCCAACTCTGGTTTATTTAACACTAGTTGTACCGACCAGTCGAAACGACTGGTTCCAACTGGTTTCGTAATGAAATTTACTTCAAATTACGTAGCATATTTTCTGAAGACTTTACGACTTTTTCTATTCTACGCGCGAGGAATTTTATAAATTTTTTTTTTTTAGACACATATGAGATATTTGTACACTATATTATGAGGAAATTGTCCTAACCTACCAGTCTGATTTTAACGGAAGTTTGTGTGCATATGAAGCATACTGGGACGCATGTGACATCATTTTTGTTGACAAAAAGTGTTCTCCAGAGGATAAAATCAAGTCCCGAAAATTTAACGTTTCTTCATTTTTTTAATGCAATTTTTGTTTAGCAGGGGGGCTTCTTCACTGTGGAACGATAAAGTACTAAAAATTGGATATGTTTTGTAAGAAAATTTTTGTTGTTTCTCACACGATTACGAAATTACAAAGGCAATGAAAGTCGTTGCAAGCTCTTCAGTTGTATGAAATTAGTTGAAAACAACCTTTACGATGCTACTTTCTCTTCGATTTTTCAAAAACAATTTCGTAATAGTGTGAAATAGAGCACAAGTTTTTATATGAAAAATGGCCAGTTCTTGCTGCTCTATCATTTTCCAACATTAAGAAAGGAAAAAAGAAAAACATCAAAATTTTCGAGATTTGATTTCACCTTTTTGAAAAAGAGGAAAACTATGTCTATTAAAAATGTTCAGCCTTTAGTGCTCTATAATTCGGTTGCAAAAAGGTCCCAAGAAAAATTACATTAAAAAAATAAAAGAAAGATTAAAATCTACAAGACTTAAATTCACCTTGTTAAAGAAATTTTTCTATACATCAACTATTGTATTCTACTTGCACGCAAACTTTCATTAAAAATCTTATATATAAAAAGAATTTCCTTATAATATAGCGTACGAATAGTTTCGCAACTGATAACTATATATCGAATTTTCAGAGTTATGTTCAAAAAAGATCTACAAAATTCTCTGCTCGATCGTTGCATTGAAAAAATAAAGAAAAAAAAAATTAAAACCTTCGAAGTACGATTTCACCTCCTCCGAAAAAAATGTTTCTATATATCCACTACTGTGCTCTACTTGCACACAAACTTTTATTAAAATCAGTCTTGTAGATGGTAAGAAGAATTTCCTTATAAAATAGCGTACGAATATTTTCAAAGCCACTGGAGGTATTAGAAAATACAAAGCTACATTTTCGAATAATAATTTTTTCACTGTAATGTCAAATTTTTTGTTGTCGAGATAAATACACTGACCAAAGAACGTCGCAAAATTAAATAATGCTCTTGTTGTAAAATATACAATCGTTACCTTTCAAAACCCCTACAATACTATTCGCAATACTGTACCCCCTGTTACAGTATTGCAAATAGATTTCCAGTATTTTCTGGAGTGGTCTGTAATTCTTTTTTGTAAATATTTTAAATGCTGCTTTTTTTTTCATTTTCTCTTGTTGTAAAATGTACAATCGTTACCTAGCAAAACCCCTACAATACTATTCGCAATACTGTACCCCCTGTTACAGTATTGCAAATAGATTTCCAGTATTTTCTGGAGTGGTCTGTAATTCTTTTTTGTAAATATTTTAAATGCTGCTTTTTTTTCATTTTCTCTTGTTGTAAAATGTACAATCGTTACCTTGCAAAACCCCTACAATACTATTCGCAATACTGTACCCCCTGTTACAGTATTGCAAATAGATTTCCAGTATTTTCTGGAGTGGTCTGTAATTCTTTTTTGTAAATATTTTAAATGCTGCTTTTTTTTCATTTTCTCTTGTTGTAAAATGTACAATCGTTACCTTTCAAAACCCCTACAATACTATTCGCAATACTGTACCCATAAAAAATGTCTCCATATATGTACTATTATGTTCTACTTGCACACAAACGTTTATTAAAATCAATGTTAAAGTTGAGAAGAATTTCCTCGTAATACAGCGTGCGAATACTATTTGGAGCCACTGCATACGTTAATATTCCGGAATACGTTAATATTCCGAAATCTGTCGGTAGTTGTACCGTTAACGCGTTAGAAATAGATCCGAGGAGGAGAGCGTGAGAATTCGACAGTGGTCCGCGCGTAAGCGTGCGTAAGAGCCCGTAAGAGTGCGTGCCCACGCGTTGAATGCCTCAATCACTGCGGGCTGATTGTGCGTATCCAGCCGCGTCACGTACCTCTTTATCCGTGTAGAAGTGGACGCGAGGCTCGTGCGCTCGTGTGCGTGCTCGGTGTACATTCAGGCTGCGAAGCGTTTAAAAAGGATCTAAATTGTCTCGAGAAACCAGCAAGAGAGCGAGCGAGTGAGTGAGAGAGAAAGAGAGAGAGAGAGAGAGAGAGAGAGAGAGAGAGAGAGAGAGAGAGAGAGAATAAGAAAACACTCGAGGAGTATCGAGGGATCGTGCACCACGTAGGATACTAACCTACTCTCCCGGTAATGTTCGAAATTCGCATTTTCGCAACGAGTGTCCGTTACAACCGTGTGTTCTTGTCGCCTAAAGGAGTCAGCGAGCAAAATAAAGATGAGAGGAGGTCGAAGAACTTGGTCGCGAAGTACCACCAACGATAACATCTATTTGACGAAAAGCTCGATCTACGAGTTACAGGTTCGTAGCTGTTCAACTTCCGGTTTCTCGAGTGGTCGTCGAAGTGTTCGATGAAAAATAAACGAAGAAAAGTCGACACCAGGGGAATACTTGAAAATCGACGAATTCATCGCTTAGTTAAGAAATAATGTTCGAAGTACAATACGAAATGTTAAGAACTGTCTACTGTCCTCAACTGGTTCGTCTCGGTGAGCCCTTGATTATTCAAATTCAAGATTTCTAGTCCTCCGAATCTTCCAGTGCTGATTTCCCTAGTCTTCCCAATATCATAATTTGTTAATACTCTTGGTTTTCTAAGTCTCCTGGTCTTCTAAATTTCTCAGTTTTTCGAATCTCCTATTCTTTGAAATTCCCTAATCTTTCGAATCGTTTAATCTTTTAAATTTCCTAGTCCTTCGAATCTCTCAGTCTTTTAAATTTTCTAGTCATTCGAGTCTCCTGGTCTTTTAAATTTCCTACACTTTCGAATCTCCTATACTTTTAAATTTCCTAGTCTTTCCAATCTCCTATTCTTTTAAATTTCCTAGTCTTTCCAATCTCTTGATCTTTTAAATTTTCTAGTCTTTCGAATCCCCTAGTCTTTTAAATTTCCTAGTCTTTCGAATCTCGGATTCTTTTAAATTTCCTAGTCTTTCCAATCTCCTATTCTTTTAAATTTCCTAGTCTCTCCAATCTCTTAGTCTTTAAAATGTCCTAGCCTCTCGAATCTCCTAGATTTTAAAAATTCCTAACCTTCGTGTCTCTCCTCTGAAAATTACTTAGTCTCTCTTCTCACGAAGTATACGTATGCATCGTTTCCTTTCTTCGAATATCAGAAAATGAACATTCCGGCGCGAAATAAAGTTCGAAAATTGAAGTTTCGAGCAATAGTAATCGAACACTTTTAGGGTTGGTGTAAGTCTGGTTCTCTAACAGCAGCTTCAGAGGAACATAGGAAAACTGTTTGCCAGCTTCTCGTCGTACGCGCAAACGATTTACGTGTACGCTGATTCGCGGAGGGGTTGGTTCACGAACGAGCTCGTATACGATAACGATTAAGGGTGCCCGCACATGAGGGGAAATTATCGTCGGAGGACTTTTGTCCCGGGGAATAATTACAAGAAATAATAGGCGTACCAATATTTGTTCCCGCTGCCGCAAACGTTTTTGTATCAAAGTAGCGGGTAGTTGCGAGCCGTAACTTTCTTGAAAAATACGATCTTTTCGATTCAAATTTTCAATGCGAAACATTATCGTTAATAACGATGTATTTATTCCAAGTATTATATTGCAAAGTATACTACTAATTGCTCGACTACACGAGCAAATCAATTGGAAAAGAATTCGAGCGTTACAATCGCGTGACAATAATGCACGGACTGAATCAAAGATGGCGTCACGTCGTAACATCGTCTAATCGCTACCTTGAATTCTACCCAACTGAACTAAATGTAAGAGGTAAACGAACAGAAGTATTCCTGTTTAAAGTCTACGAAAATAAACAAAAGGCTCTATTGTGTACGTCTTTACGACATTTACCCTTTAGACAAGTTAACACTTTAAATGCTACAGTCGTATACCGAATACATACACATAGACCCCTGCTCATAAATATTAGAACGTCCTGTGTTCTTCGTGAAAAAGAAATGAAAATCGTTTCGAGAAGAACACGATTTTGTTTTTTATCGATAATACGACCTTTTCACGTAACCTTTTTTACACGATTTTAAAAAATTCAAACTATCGTTTTGTGCGAAAAACTGAACTTTACCTCATCGCAAAGATGACATAACCTCTTTATATTTCGTTCCAATAGATCCACCACGCGCAATAGTTGCTTACTCTTTTTACGATGTGAAACATCAAATGAGGATGTATTCCTTCGAATTCTTCGATAAGTCTCCAACAGTTTTCGATTCGCTTTCGATAAGGGTCCTAATACATCCGAATGGGAGTGTATGTTATTCCAACCATGAGACATCTACGGTACGTCTTCGACTTTTCTTTTTTTTTATCTACGATACCTGTACGATCCTTACCGTAACACGATACTTTGTTCGTGGCTCGCGGTACGGTCTCTCTAAATTTGTTTCTCGTTGTGTATTCCTCGGATAGATGTACCCGAAGTAGAAATAAATTTAAAAAAACATAACGTTGAATAACCGCTCGAAAAGAGTTCCACCACCGTTACCAAGCGACAGCGTCCCAAGTACAAAGGGACGAGGTTACGTGAGAATTCAATTGTATCGATATTACTACGTGTCGATATTACAACTTTCGAAAAAGAATTCAATAATTTTCTACAAATCGCGTAAAACTTATAATAACATCGTTTCCAAAGTATTCGCGCATTTATTGTTTCGAATGATACACGGCTCCCAGGGTCATCTGCTCCCGGATGCACGTGGTCCTCGACGTGTTAAGAAGAGAAATATTTATATTCGGAGGAGCCGACCTAGCTGAAACGAAAAGAGGAAAAGAAAAACGAACAATGCTCGTTCGTTTCGACAACAGGACGGAACGAATTGGTAACGAACTATGAACGTGTTCACCGGTTCGTTAACTGTCGGTAATTTTGGCCCGTGAACGATTGAGACGTCTCGACGCGAAACCACGGCAACCCTTTCCCCGCTGGCCCGTATAATAACAATGTTCCTGCATACTTGATTCGCGTGCGTGGCCGGTAACGATAGCACTGACACGTGCGTGCGAGCTACGCTCAAGAAAGATGGTGGAAATAAGGAAGTCGTATAATCCCCTCAGCCCTCCCGTCCACCCCCCCTACTCACGGGGAAGGGAGGCCCGGTACAGCTGGAAAGGACGATCTAATTTATTTTTGAAATCAGGAAAGGTATTAACGTTCTTCGCGCCATGCATACACGTCCAGATAGCCGCGCGGCGTCGCATACATTAAGTATTTTTATCCGATACGCGGTAAAATGGTTCCCGTGTACCTTTATCGACGGTGTACTTTAGCCCCGTACAATTGATACACGCGCCCAAAAGAATTTATAACGGATTAGTATCTGCCATTAATCGAGATTGACTTTTTCAACCGAGAGCTCCGAGCCGCAGTTCCTCGAAAGGAACGATTGAACCTTCTCGGTGATGCGAGTACATAGTGTACATTTCCATGTACGTGTACATGGAACACAATAATTGGACACTACGAACACCGTGAACGTGTTTGCGTCCGAAGTACAGTGTTCGACGCTGAGAACGGTAGTTACGCGCGTATACACGTCAGAAGTATGCAGCATCGACAGTACTATGATTCAATACTAGGACTACCAAAGGGGTTTTACTTGTTTTAAACTTCTTTTTAAACTTACTCGATTGTTAAGGGTGTCTGTGTACGTCAGAAGTACACAGCACCGACAGTGTTAAGCCCTATAATTTGACACCAGAACTACCAAAGGGGTCAGTTTCACTTGTTCTAAACTTCTTTTTAAACTTACTCGATTGTTAAGGGTGTCTGTGTACGTCAGAAGTACACAGCACCGACAGTGTTAAGCCCTATAATTTGACACCAGAACTACCAAAGGGGTCAGTTTCACTTGTTCTAAACTTCTTTTTAAACTTACTCGATTGTTAAGGATGTCTGTGTACGTCAGAAGTACACTGCACCGACAGTGCTAAGCCCTACAATTTAATACTAGAACAACCAAAGGGGTCAGTTTTACTTATTCCAAACTTCTTGAAATACTTACTCGATTATTAAGAATCATTATTTTAGACACCATACTCGGTGTCTTTGTTTACGATATTAGTGAATAATTATCAAAATAGACGACTAATGATACTCGTAAATTAATCTTCCCTATTCCTATCTAACATCCAAGATACGTACTATATGTGGTGTGACGCAAATAGTAATACTTGGTTAAATTTATTGAACAACCTATTACAGCGTGTAGCAGCGATATTTCTTAAAAGGTAACTCTCCAGGATTGAGAACAAATGATAGACTATTTTAAACTCGATCGTCTGAAAAATTCAGAAGTTGGCAATTTGTTCAGCTTCTTAAGTGCTCCGTTGGGTGCCGTGATTTTATCGAAATTAATTTTCTTCGAATCTTCCGAATTTTATACATCTCAATGTGACATATTTATTTCGACGCATTTTGACAAGGAAAATTATAGAATCCAATTACATTTCTCTTCTTCCACTTGTACCGACTTTAATACATTTAACGAGGCAAATATATACCACAATTCTCTTTCTTCGAAGTTTTCTAATTTTATAATTCTCTATGTTGTGTACCTATCTCTTCCCTATATCAAGAGTTTAGCATTAGGTTTACGGTAAGCGTCATTTCGACGCATTTTGACGCATTTGGACAAAGAAAATTAAAGAATTCGATTAAATTCTTCTTCTGCTATTTGTACTAACTTTAATCCATTTAACAGGACAAATATATATACCAGGTTGTTCAATAAGTTTCAACAACAGTACTAGGTTCAATAAGTTCAATAACAGTAGTAGGTTGTTCGATAAGTTTTGTCGTCCAATAAAACTTATCGAACAATATAATATTAGGTTGCTCAGTAAGTTTTGTCATTCAATAAAATTTACTGAAGAGTACTGTTCAATGTAGTACTGTTCAGTGTAGTACCGTTCAATATAGTAATCTTTAATGTAATACTGTCTAATGTAGTACTCTTCAATGTAGTACTGTTCAATATAGTACTGCCCAATGTAGTACTGTTCAATGTAGTACTGTTCAATATAGTACTGTCCAATGTAGTACTCTTCAATGTAGTACTGTCCAATGCAGTACTCTTCAATGTAGTACTGTTCAATATAGTACTGTTCAATGTATTATTGTCCAATGTAGTACTGTTCAATATGGTACTGTTCAATGGAGTACTGTTCAATATAGTACTGTCCAATGTAGTACTGTGAAATGTAGTACTGTTCACTAAGTTTCATCGAACGACAAAACTTATTGAACAACCTACCAGAAATTCACTTTATTCAAAGCTTTCTAATTTTATAATTCTCCGTGTAGCGTACCTCTCTGTTCCTGATACGCGTCAATTTTACGGAAGGAGTGTCCGTAAACCAGGTGTTAATAAACGGGTCCGCGGCAACGATTATTTACGAACGTCGCCTCGTCGAGATCGTTTCGTAATCTCCGCAACGTCGGGTATCCTGTTTCTAGAGCCACGGTGTCGTAAAGAGACACCGAAATCAAGATTGTTTGCAAAGTCACGGGCGCGTCAGTCGCGTCTACGTTAATCACTTTCCACCCCCGTCGCGGTGACCGCAACTATCGGAGGCAAGCTCGAGGGCTCGATAGCTCGATAGCCTGTTACGAACCTGGAACCGGCTAAAAGCGGTTCGGGAAGCCGAAGAGAAAGGACAGAATCTAATCTCTCAGAAGCGACGCATCGAATATGCAAGATTGGGGATCTCTGCGTCGAATATGAAGACAGAGACAGAGAGGCGTCGGTTGGGTGAGGGCCGTGAGGCGCAGAGGGAGGCTTCTAGTAGAAAAGGCTTTTCCCGGAGGTTAGCGTCGCAATCTCCATCGCTCGATTGGTGTTTCCACTCCAGTGGCGTGCACCATCACCGTGATAAGAAATGCAAGCCCGTGGTCGTCTACCGGCGACGAGCGAGACGCCGCGCCGCGCCGTACCACGCCACGCCACGCCACGCCACGCCAAGCCAAGCCACCGCCACCGCCATTGGCCAAGCCGGGAAAGTGCTTTCCGTGAGATTGCCAGTCGGCGAACTCGGATTAAAAATTCGGGGGAGCGTAGCCCGCGCGTACGTATTCGGCGTCCTTTGCACCGCTCGATAATAGTTTCGAGTGGTCGCTGACCATTATGGGGTCCCCCGTCGCGCACCAAATGAGCATTCCTTCTCGTAATTGAAGCACGCGGGGATACACTGTACGAATCGACCGCGGAGGGACAACCAGGGGAGGAAAACGAGGGATCCCGAAGCACTCTTGCCCTGTCTGAGTACCCGACAGATAGAGAACCAGGGAAGGAGGCGAGCGAGACTATTGCGTAGCAGGAAGTGCCAGCCTCTCTTTGGACTTGGCGAGGTCCGCGTCTACCGGGCTTACGCGAGAAGGACCACGATGTCGACCATCGGTTAACACGCCCTTCGAGATGAACGAACGGACTTCTCGCGAGGATGGACCGTCGTTAGATTATCGTTTCTATCGTGAACCAACGTTGGTGCTTTCGGTTGTCACGGACGGATCCTAGATAGAACCGTAACAGGGCACACTTGACTGTGAAATTCCCTGGAATGACAGTTGGAAGGTAAACAGTACGAAGAGTGAACGTTTAACGTACAGTACTTGCCGGTAGAACTGACTCCTTGTTCGCACGTGGTTCTAGGTACACGGTTTCGTCTTGTCGATTTGGGTTTAGGTACGATAGACGAGAATAGATGAGAGCCAGGGCTAAAGTTTGGTCGATGTCGTTTAGTTACTGTCGTTCGTGGACTGTGAGTTGTTTTCGTACGTTACAAGGGCAAGGTTCGCTCGAAGTCATCCGAGGATGGGTAATCTCTGTGTAATGAGTCGTTCTGATGCCTTACACGGTCGACAACGGACTACGAGTTGGAAGATTATAGAAATCCGCGCAAACTCGTCCACACTCGCTGATCAATGGCAGCCAAGTTCGTCCGTGGCTTTTACGATCCACGACGGAAGAAATAAGAATTAATTGCCGGATGAGGATAGCGGGCTGTAGAACGACCATTGTTCCGTTAGACGTAAGCACTACTGAACCTTATCAATATGCTTATACAGTCGCTACGTCCAAAATAATCCAGTCACCTTGTTTACTCACTCACCATTCTCTGAACAAAGTTCACAAAAATATCTCAGTCGACTCGTGACCATAACTATGGTTTTCTTCGTCCCCGTTAAAAATAGAACCTATAAAAACCTAGGAAACACGGCTAGATTTGGCGTCATGGTTTCGTAACTCTTGTTGCGTTGAGTAGTTAATCGTAACCGGCTGTTGTGCTATAAAAGTATTAGGTTGTTCGGAAAATCATTTCATTCTTTTGGTGAAAATGGAACACGATTTTCTTAGAGTGTATAAACATTTTATTCAATTATATATTCCCCATTTTGGAAAACGAAATGACTCTCCGAGCAACCCAATATAACAAGTTTTCTGAAAGTAAGTCAAGAGTCAACGTTCCTCATCCTAGAACGCAACAAGACGATAAACAGCGAAATAAACCGAAGGAATACCGAGTAAGTTCACTCGGTGTAAATATGTGCGGAGTTTAGAAGTCTTCTATCCGGAGGAAGTAGCGATTGCAACGATACCAAAGAAGAGCAGAACACCGTAATTCGGAGGATTTTCTAATGTATCTCGAGAACACATTTTGATTCACCGAACCCAATCGGATACACACCGAAACGCTGTTCGTTTTACCCGTGCTTCGCTCGCAAAATGATGATGTATCGCGCAGACGTAGAAGACAATCGAAAGGAGTACGGGACATCGGAGCCCGAGGAGAGTAACCCGATCGTCTCTCGGTGCACGTTTGCATTTCGCTTTAACGAGGCGCGTAGAAGCTACAGCGACAGCCTCCGTCGGAGGCGTCAACGAAAAGAAAAGATTCATCGATGCGCCGGGGTCTGAACAAGCCGATGACAACGGTAGCGAAAGGATGATTAAAGAGCGAAAGGCTTACCAAGCTACGCGCATTGTGAAACTAATGATCGGTTAAAATGCGATCAACAGGATGATTTTCGATGAATCTTTACATTGGAAATACGTATCTCGATCTTCGGAAGTCAATTTACCATCCTTCGATGATCTCTTCGTTCTAGAACGTCTTTCGATGACTGTCGAAAGTGAAGTGTACTTGCCAATATTTCGAACGAACTTTTCAATTTGCTAACCGAATACCGAATACCAAGTATCGGTGGTTGATACCTAGTAGCGAGTATGAAATACCGAATATTCAGTATTTGGTATTTAGTACCGAGTACCAAAATACTTATCGTACAGTACGATAACTCGAATCTTCTGAATTTAGGATGCCATTCTATTTTGATTGTTGCAGATATAATCTTTCCCTTCTTGACACTTGCTTTATTGAATGTTAAATGTGCAATTGCTACTTCCTCCGGATAGAAGACTTCTAAACTCCGCAGATATATCATCGTTACTAGACACTTAAAATTGTCTTCAGAACCAAAGAAAAAAGGACTTCGACTCCAAGTCTCGAAATGTCAAACCGGAATGGAAGAAATATTTGAATATTTCGAACAAACTTTCCAATTTGTTAACCGAATACCGAATACTGAGTACCAAGTATCGACGGTTGATACCTAGCAGTGAGTACCAAATACCGAGAAACGGATACCAAGTATCGGCAGTTGATACCTAGCAGTGAGAACCAAATATCGAGAAACGAATATCCAGTACCTGGTACTTAGTACCGAGTACCAAAATACTTATCGTGCAACATGATAACTCGAATCCTCTGAATTTAGGATGCCATTCTACTTTGATAGCTGCAGATCTAATCTTTCCCTTCTTGACACTTGCTTCGTTGAATGTTAAATATGCAATTGCTACTTCCACCGGATAGAAGACAACTAAACTCTGCAGAGATATCGTCATCGTTACTAGACACTTAAAATCGTCTTCAGAACCGAAGAAAAAAGGACTTCGACACCAAGTCTCGGAATGTCAAACCGGAAAGGAGGAAATATTTGAATATTTCGAACAAACTTTCCAATTTGCTAACCGAATACCAAGTATCGGTGGTTCATATCTAGTAGTGAGTACCAAATACCGAATATTCAGTACCTGGTACTTAGTACCGAGTCCCAAAATAATGATTGTACAGTACGATAACTCGAATCCTCTGAATTTAGGATGCCATTCTACTTTGATAGCTGCAGATCTAATCTTTCCCTTCTTGACACTTGCTTCGTTGAATGTTAAATGTGCAATTGCTACTTCCACCGGATAGAAGACTTCCAAACTCCGCGGAGATATCGTCATCGTTACCAGACACCTGAAATCGTCTCGAGAACCGAAGAAAAAAGGACTTCGATTCTAAGAAACTTTCCAATTTGCTAACCGAATACCAAGTATCGGTGGTTCATATCTAGTATTGAGTACCAAATACCGAATATTCAGTACCTGGTACTTAGTACCGAGTCCCAAAATACTTATCGTACAGTACGATAACTCGAATCCTCTGAATTTAGGATGCCATTCTACTTTGATAGCTGCAGATCTAATCTTTCCCTTCTTGACACTTGCTTCGTTGAATGTTAAATGTGCAATTGCTACTTCCACCGGATAGAAGACTTCCAAACTCCGCGGAGATATCGTCATCGTTACCAGACACCTGAAATCGTCTCGAGAACCGAAGAAAAAAGGACTTCGATTCTAAGAAACTTTCCAATTTGCTAACCGAATACCAAGTATCGGTGGTTCATATCTAGTAGTGAGTACCAAATACCGAATATTCAGTACCTGGTACTTAGTACCGAGTCCCAAAATACTTATCGTACAGTACGATAACTCGAATCCTCTGAATTTAGGATGCCATTCTACTTTGATAGCTGCAGATCTAATCTTTCCCTTCTTGACACTTGCTTCGTTGAATGTTAAATGTGAAATTGCTACTTCCACCGGATAGAAGACTACTAAACTCTGCAGAGATATCGTCATCGTTACTAGACACTTAAAATCGTCTTCAGAACCGAAGAAAAAAGGACTTCGACTCTAAGAAACTTTCCAATTTGCTAACCGAATACCAAGTATCGGTGGTTCATATCTAGTATTGAGTACCAAATACCGAATATTCAGTACCTGGTACTTAGTACCGAGTCCCAAAATACTTATCGTACAGTACGATAACTCGAATCCTCTGAATTTAGGATGCCATTCTACTTTGATAGCTGCAGATCTAATCTTTCCCTTCTTGACACTTGCTTCGTTGAATGTTAAATGTGCAATTGCTACTTCCACCGGATAGAAGACTACTAAACTCTGCAGAGATATCGTCATCGTTACTAGACACTTAAAATCGTCTTCAGAACCGAAGAAAAAAGGACTTCGACTCTAAGAAACTTTCCAATTTGCTAACCGAATACCAAGTATCGGTGGTTCATATCTAGTATTGAGTACCAAATACCGAATATTCAGTACCTGGTACTTAGTACCGAGTCCCAAAATACTTATCGTACAGTACGATAACTCGAATCCTCTGAATTTAGGATGCCATTCTACTTTGATAGCTGCAGATCTAATCTTTCCCTTCTTGACACTTGCTTCGTTGAATGTTAAATGTGAAATTGCTACTTCCACCGGATAGAAGACTTCCAAACTCCGCGGAGATATCGTCATCGTTACCAGACACCTGAAATCGTCTCGAGAACCGAAGAAAAAAGGACTTCGACTCCAAGTCTCGGAATGTCAGACCGGAAAGGAGTACTAGAAGCAAGGAAGAAGGTGGTCAAAGGGAAACGAGAACTGTCCTTGAAGCGAATAATGGTCCGAGTTAGATATACACGAGTCGGTGTGCATCGAAAAGCTACCTAGACCTCACACGCCGAGGGGGATCGACCCAGACGATCGTAATTCACGCGAGGAGTGGATCGTTTTGCAGAAACAAACAACGTGACTCCGTGTGTTCACCGCAAGGCGACAAGAGAGAACAGGTTTTGTTTGACCTGCCAGTCCTCGTGACGCGTCCTTTATCCGATGGTGAACATTAGCTGTCTGTCATGTATCTTTACAGTCTCCCGAAGAGTATTTCATTACTTAATAACCTTCTCAAAGAAACCCTTCGTTGTTCGTCACGGGAAAGGATCGACTGGTCGACCATGGTTCGTTGAATCGCAAACAAAAGTGGAAGCGAGATTAATGATCCGCGCGATGTTCAACAACGTCGCTAAAACCTCCGAGAATTTTTGCACATTTTCGTGTGCGGATCTAACTCGACGTGTAGCGATTCGAATCCTCAACTGGCAAAAGTCTAAAGGCAAAACCTGCGATACGCTACGATCAACCCATTTCCAGTCCAATAATTTTGACGAAATCGTTCCACGAAATGCCTATCCGTTTTTATTTTCAGAAATTTGTTACGTTATTTCGATGTGAAGAAAACCAATTTCAAGCGGTAAATAAGATTTATCTGTTGTAAAAAGTGGAAAAAATGATACGTAGATACGTAAGTAACATTTTATTTTAATAGGAATTACAAACATGATTGAAAATTTAATTCAGTGAAGCATATTTTAAAGCATGGGATACGTAATCCCACATTGGAATCTTTGCAATAAAATCTCGTATTTTTTCTTATCCGACTTGCTTCTTTTTGCGCTTCAGGAGACACACTGTTGGTGGCATTTCTTCAATGAAATGTCATTCAGTTAGTCTCAAAGAATTGAATTTGTTCAAGGGCCCAGAAATTACTTTCGCTTCTTTCGGTTTATATTTGTGAAATAAAGAATAAATTGGATAAAATCTAAACCGAAGATACGCCTTTACGCCTCCCTGTTTTTTTTTTTTTATAATACCTAGGAGTTCCATATTGTCTGATCTAACAAACGTGTGAAAATTTTCAAGTAAAACTCGTCCCCCTTCTTTATATCACTCCGTAAGTTTTGAAAAATTCAAACGGGCCGGCTTACGGTTTTTATCAACTCTCGTAAATTGTTTCTAATTCTCTTTTTCACGCTACACGAAAAATACCATCTAAATGTTGTTACCGTACAACAACAAAAAAAAGTACGATAAAAACTGTACGTTTCCGCGTAAGCCCGTGACTGTCACGAGCCAGTCAATCACAGAGCATCGTGAATCTCTCGCGCAAAGAATTAAGTATCGCGAAACATTGTCAGCGTTGGCAACACTGAGTTCTTTGAGGAATACAGGTCCCAAGATCCTACATTTGATTCCCTGCGATGGTCAAGCATAGAAGATTCATCGGTGTCTATTCCAGTCCTTGGCAAATCTGTCCGGCAGCTAAGCTGACCACAAATAGCCAAGTCTCCCGTGAAAGTTGCCAAATCGGAATTTAACGGACCGAGTACCTTAAAAGCAAACATTTCGCCCCGAGAATCGTCAACGAAGGACTCGTCGCGATCGTTGCACTTATCCCCGACCGGCTAACTATCCTCAAAGAGCAAAGCCAAAAAAAAAGATGAAATCTCCACTCCGAACACCTGCACTTGGACTCCGTAGCTTGGGCCACTCTCTCATAATTGGTACAAATTCTACCCAATGGTACCGCGAACGATTCCAGCGCAATTGCTACCGGTCCAACAGGACCAGAGCGGCCAAGAAGAATAAAAGTCCAACGATACCTGACAAGCCCCCTCGCGACGTAAGTATACCCTGCCGCGGCATGATTTACCCGTGGCCCCGCACGATCTTTTAATCCTGATTTACGAGCACTGATGAGGCGGAAACGCCGATCGCGGAGTAGCCGTAATTCCATCGGCGACCAGATGCGTCACTGAAAAGCTCGTTTCGACGCGGATACGCGTCTATGCAGCGGCGCCGCGGCGCACGTGCATCAAGCGAATGCAGATGGATCGAAGGCGTAACGACGTCGTTAACGGTGGCGAACCGCGAAGACAGCCGCTTCTTAACGGGTCTATCTCTACCTTTCTCTCTCTCTCTCTCTCTCTCACTCTTACTCTCTCTCTATCTCTCTTTCTCTCTCTTTGCTTTTGCGGCAATATAACGCTGGCCAGCCACCGAGATGGCATCATATTCGACCGGAAAATACGAACTCGTACGTCAACCGGCGATATATTAGCACGCGCCGCCAGTAGCTGACGTCCGGACTGCAAATTGTTCGTCGTCTTTAGAAAACGAGACTCAATTATGCAGCCGGCTCGGGTTCGGTCGCTTTGAAGTTCATTTTCATAGTTAACGGGATGTTTTCGGTATAGTCGTTGCACGATAACGGTCTTGGGAACAGAGTGTGGTTAAATAATTCTCCCTTATACCTATACTCTCTTGAACGTTTAATACTCGTAATACGTAAAATAGCAATTCTACTTATAATTATTTATATTTGTAGAAATGAAGTGACTTTAATCGTTACTAAAGAATTTGAAGTTCTTTTAAACTTATTTCGTATTATTTAACAATATGAAACGTATATTATCTTAATATTTTCGATATTGAACTTTTCTAAGCTATTTAAATCAAATATATAAAAGTAATGACACTATTAGTAAAACATACCACTCCATTAAATCAATTATATATAATATAATCAATAATATATATGTATATACATATATCAGATTGTACTATATCGTATTGCTATTTTAAAATTTTGTACGATTGTTATTGCTAAATTATCAGTTATGTCAGAGATTTATTGCATTAAACTCTGTTTCCAAACATTTCTAGCCCAGAGCATTGAAATATGTACAAATCTATTTGTACGTAAAGCTTTTAGCGGTATAAATCTACGATTTGTATTAAAGCATTACGAGATCCAAATACCGAAACCGTAAGACCAATGATACATACGACGATGTTCTTTCATGTTACCCAAATTCCAGGGCCAAAACCAACATCCCCATATGTTACGGTTACGATAAATACAGGAATTAGAAGTCCTAATACAGGAAAGTAAAATGCACCGATCAGTACGATGAAAGGTTCGATACTCGGCACAATTACAGCCAATAGAACTATGCTTGTTATCACGACTGTTCGTGAAATATAAATTGTTAGTAATGGCTTCTTCTGGAATGTATCTTTTCTAACGTTTCGTGCAATATCGATTCGGACATAAAATTGTAAGTCAAATGTACAATAAACTGCAAGAGCTATTAACATTTTTGATTTCAATACACATAGACACACATTACGAGAATGTTCTAGAAAATGATGAACATGATCTACAAAAATAGTGAATATGTCTGATCAGAGATGTCGTAATTAATAATTTGGAAGCATTCAACAAATGGTAAACATTTATCGGTAGAATTGAATTTGGTTAGGTTGCAGTGTATGGTGTTTATTTCACTGCAAGGAATCGGTGATGGGAAACAAGCGCGTAAAAGAATGACAAATGGACATCATGAAAGCGTATAACATCCATCTGTAGATCGATAGACTTCCAAAGGAATACTGAATACCGAAGATCGAGTATCCAAACCTAGAACTAGATACATAGTATAGCACTTGAACGTGAGATCGAACACCGAATAAACGGTACCAAGTACCAGAGCCTGTACGTTAGGGCTGAAACTGCTTCGAGGATTTCTCTGTATTCGAATATCCCGAATACCACGGTGACTCGAATATTGAACGAATGTAATTCGAATACTATCAGAGAATTTGACTACTCAAATAGTATTCGAATACTATCAGAGAAATTGACTATTCAAATAGTATTCGAATACTCGATATTTCATACTCGGTACTGAGAGCCAAGTACCGAATATAAGAGTACTTATATTTGGAACTGAGCATATAGAATCGATTCACTATCTACTACGAAGTACCGAATATCTTGTATCCGATATTAAATACCGTTGAATACGGGTATCTGGATTTGGAGTACCGATATGAGAATTTTGAAACATCAAGCCTATCCATTTTGAAGCGTGACCACGTCACGAGTTTTCCATAAAAGGGAATTCGAAGGGAGAGAACTTATCGCAGAAAAATCGTGACACTACCTCCCCAACGTGAGTGGTAGCTGGTGCAGAAAGTTCGGTGATTCACGTCCGAAAGACAGAGCACCTTCTAGGTATCCGTTCGCCCGATCTCGATTAATATTAATATTTACTTCGGTGGAGGCACCGTGAATGTTAATGAAAAACAAAACCCGGCCACATACTTAACGCTTAAGTGGAATTATATTCCATCTGGGGACCCTATCGCGCAACCACAGGTCTCGTTTAGCCCATTACTTTCACTCGAGCCGTTGTTAAACGCATTAGAACGCGAAGTTCGTTTCAGGGCGGATCGTTTGATGTCTAGAACGACGAAACGAGAAAACGGGATTCGCAATTTCGGTGAGCATCGTGATATCCGCGAACGACAGGGCGAGAGCGTGGACAAGCACGACACTAAACAAAAACGGTTTCGCGCGGGCTCGCAGAAGCTGTTCCCGGTCCCCTGTCCGCCTCCTCGTGCTCGTCTAAAACACACTTAACGCCAGAAGCTATTTATTTCACGAGGGTTATTCCCTCGGCGCAGTGTGTACGCCTAACATTTTTGTAATTAGTTTGCTCGCGACTCCGTGGAAGAAGGGAACAAAGGAGGGTCGAAAACGCGACCAAGAGACGACGGAACACCGGCATTTATGGACGTGCGCGCGTGCGCGTGCGCGAGCACACGCGTCGCACCACCACGAACAACTGTTAAAGGTAGTTTGCCAAAGAACAGTTAGCGAGTGGAAGAAGAAAAGTCGCGAGAGACGAGGAGGAAGGAAGAAAATGGTGGTGGGTATACCGCCTAGCCTTTCCGTGTAGACGTTCGTACGAGAGATGGAAAAAGGGGGAGAGAAAGTGGTGTGTTTAAGGGGGAGGGTTACGAGTAGTCTACGCCAAGCGAAACGGAGAGAGGTACAGAAATTACGACGTACACGATACGAGCGCCTAATTGCCGGAGGCGCGTCACGGGTGATTATTTTTTAATTGCTGCGATTAAAAGAACAAGATCACCACGCATCGGTGCGTGCATTGCGCCCGTTTGATGTCCGCGTTGGTCGAAACGCGCAACGCCTTCCTCGACGAAGGGAAACAGCTCGCGAAACAGTCTTCGAAGGGGATCAAACGCGAATTCAAGGGCGGTGAGTAGTCACCGCGTTAGGGCTGAAACTGCTTCGAGGATTTCTCTGTATTCGAATATTCGAATACGTTGGTAATTCAAATATTAGACGAATATAATTCGAATACTATCAGAGAACTTTACTATTCAAATAGTATTCGAATACTCGATATTTCATATTCGATAATATTCAAATGTTCGGATACTTTTGTTACAGTAATCGACTATACAATGTTGGTATTCGAATAGTACGATTCGAACAAAATAAATTTCCTCCTGATTTATCCTTTTCTATCAAATAGGACCAAACTAGGGCTGAATTAGGAATTATTCTGTATTCGAATATTCGAATACGTTCGTAATTCGAATATTAGACGAATATAATTCGAATACTATTAGAGAACTTTACTATTCAAATAGTATTCGAATACTTGAGATTTCCTATTCGATGATACACGAGTGTTCAGATACTTTTTTTACACATTTCGACTTTTTGAACATTGATGGTATTCAAATAGTACGAATCGTACAATAAATATCCTCCTAATTTGGGATAGTTATCCAACAAAAATAATTTTAAAGAAATGCAAAAAGAAGAATGTTGAACTAAAATTACACTGTACTTTCGTAAAATGTAAATAATCCACAATATGTAATAAATATACCAACGATTTTCTAAGTAATACTTTCTTTACCCTAATCTACACATTTTAGTTTCAGAACGTATCAATATATTCAATACAGTATATCTTTTACGTTTCCGGTCAACAATACGTAACTGCCTATGTAATAATGATTCGAGGTAGGAGTGGAGAGAAAAGTATCAAAATTGTCGGTTTTCAATTACACGGTACATCGACTTTTGAAATTCCCGCGTACCTCGAGGAACAACCGTATACGAATATTACGATGCGCAGTGAAATCGATTTCTTAAAATGCATCGTTCCTTACCGAACTTTTGTTTCCTATAATACATTTTATTAACGATATACGATAAAACATTTCTATTTCGATGAAGAAAAACCCAAGTGTGTTTATATTTTTCCTCTCTAAGTACCTTGTGTTTGCAACGATGGTACTGTCAATTTTAGGAAAGTCACGTGATGATATTCAATTGTTCAAGTAAAAACACTCAAATATTCTTACGAGTAGATCATTCGTTGCGTTCGAATATCCACAACATTCGAATATTGAATTCTTCGTCTCGGTCCTAGTTTGCACCGAAGTGTGTCTACATTTTTCGTTCGTAAGCAGCTCCGTGTTTGCAACGATGGTACCGTCAATTTTAGGAAAGACTCCTATCCAATATCCAATCATTCGAGTGAAAACACTCAAATATTCTTGGATAATTCGTTGCGTTCGAACATCCACAACATTCGAATATTGAATTCTTCGTCTCGGTCCTAGTTTGCACCGAAGTGTGTCTACATTTTTCGTTCGTAAGCAGTTCCGTGTTTGCAACGATGGTACTGTCAATCTTAGGAAAGACTCCTATCCAATATCCAATCATTCGAGTGAAAACACTCAAATATTCTTGGATAATTCGTTGCGTTCGAATATCCACAACATTCGAATATTGAATTCTTCGTCTCGGTCCTAGTTTGCACCGAAGTGTGTCTACATTTTTCGTTCGTAAGCAGCTCCGTGTTTGCAACGATGGTACTGTCAATTTTAGGAAAGACTCCTACCCAATATCCAATCATTCGAGTGAAAACACTCAAATATTCTTGGATAATTCGTTGCGTTCGAATATCCACAAAATTCGAATATCGAATTCTTCGTCTCGGTCCTAGTTTGCACCGAAGTGTGTCTACACTTTTCGTTCGTAAGCAGTTCCGTGTTTGCAACGATGGTAGTGTCAATCTTAGGAAAGACTCCTATCCAATATCCAATCATTCGAGTGAAAACACTCAAATATTCTTGGATAATTCGTTGCGTTCGAATATCCACAACATTCGAATATTGAATTCTTCGTCGTAGCCCTAGTTCGAGCGCACGCGTAGGGATTGAGTTTCGCGTAACGATGCGAAGCGACCGAATCACGAAGGGATTCGAACGGACTCGAGGAACCGGAGGACTTTGTTTGCCACTCTCTTACACCGGCTCTCTGTTCGTCATCGATTTTACGCGACGCGTTATTTGCATACTTTACGCCGATACGTCAGCGCCGCCTCCGCGTTGCCACCTAGCCGTTGACAAATTTATTTGACGATCCCCCTTGGTCGGCTTTATCGACGGATAAGCACCTTCGTTAAATCGATCGGCGAAATTGACATCCACCTTGTTTACGGCGCAACCTTTTTAACGAAGCTGGCCTTTAGAGATACTGCGCGTTATACGCCGATTCGCGAATATGATATTCCGCTCGGTCCTGTTTCCAGTAGGCGTGATTCAGGGTGGTGGTTATGCGGAGTGTTCGGTGTTAATCGATGCAGGCGTGTCTCTGATTCTGACCGAGATACGATGTATTTTTCACGGCTGAGTTTTATCGTTTCGAGGGGAAATTATTTTTTCCCAAACTGCTATACCGAGTTTTTTTATCGAGTTTAATGGTAATTGGTAGACTGGAATAGACCGAGGACAACAGTCGAGATCATTTCACTTTGGAGAAACGAGTTTAGAGAACTTTTCACTGTAGAGAAGAAAAGACAATAGAGATCATATATTACCTGTCTCTCTCTTGGATTGTCTCAACTTGTGACATCAGGGAAGAGAATACGACAGAGTATGGATCGTTTCAGCAAGCGATGAAGATAATTATACGACAAACTGACCAATATAAATCGTGACGGATTGGTACTCCGTGGAGCAACCAACTTGGCGATGGATCTCGAGAAAGAGCAGGCTTGGAAACCCGAAAATCGAAAATAATAAAAGCAAGTGAGAAACGGAGTTTGTACAAGGAGAGTATTCCCTTCCCTGTCGGGCAGTCGCGAAGTTATTCTCGTGTACGAAGTGGAGCGTGAAGAACAGATAATAGGGATCAAATTTTATCTTTCTCTTGTCTCAACTTGTGACATCACGAAAGAGAATATGACAGTGTATGAATTGTTTCAGCAAGTGATGAGGATAATTATATGCCAAACTTAAAAATATAAATCGTGACGGATTGAAAACGTGGCTCCCTTTTGATTAACATGTTTATATATAGCATCATCTTTAACGAATAGTACATATCTTAAAGGTGTAAATGGATGTGATTTAAAAATAGATTTGAAAATAATTTTCATCGTAGCGAAACGAGTTTAGAGAACTTTTCACTGTAGAGAAGAAGATACAACGGAGATCAAATTTTACCTATCTTTCTCTTGAATTGTCCCAACTTGTGACAACACGAAAGAAAAAATGGCGGAACATTGAGTGTCTTAGCAAGTGGTGAGGATAACTGTACGACAACCTGAAAGACCTGAATCGTAACGATCTAAACGATTGAAAACGTGGCAACCCGAAGCACACTAAACAACAAAAAATATTGTGAACAACAATATACATTGTATTGTTCAGTAACGAAACAATAAAATAGTTTACAAAGCGCATAAACAATTTATACCGAATGCGAAAAATTCTGTTTCACCGTAAGACGAGTCTACACTACAGACCGATACTAGCGACATTTCTGATTGTACATTTCTGAAAAACTCTCGCTCGATCGATCGTACAAGAAAACATGGAAAATATCTTGGTTGATCTCATCGAATCCAAGAACCACGATTCTTCAACAGTTTCCGTAACATCGAGTAGATGTCTGCGTGTACACCTTCGATTACCGTAAATTTCCAGAATATTCGAGCCGTTGAATACTCGAAAATTCTAACTCTCTCTCTCTCCGGCACTCTTTGAATTTTTCCCGTAAATGCAAACACGCTTCGTAACGTTCCAGCGCCGGTACGCCGCCGGCGTCAGTGGCAATGCATTAGTCGGGACATTAGCGAAGATATCGAGCCAGCCATCGTATCGTATCGTCATCGGGTCGGTATGCTAAAATACCGTGTAATCTCGAGGAAATTACATGGCCGGTGTACACGGAGCGAGTCTGACGGCATGTGTAGCTCCGCCCGTAATATCATTGTCATATTTAGAAAATGGGACTCGTAGCATCCTGCGGTAAAGTATCGCTACCGGGTACCAAAATCGCCTCGTTGGGACAGAAATAACCTTCCCTCAAATTCGAGTTGGATGTGTTGCGCAACGAACCATATTTCGATACCCACGATACGTAACACGGCAATAGCTTTCGGAGCAATTTTCGTATTCCGGATACAGAACGGATGAATAATTAATTCGCTGGAACAATCGGATCTCCTTTTCTAGCACCGATTCGGTCTTGTCCGATCTTACAGATGGAAAACAGGGAACGATGAATATTTCGTGCAACGAATATCTTTGTTTAAAATACTAAGTTGCGTTTACGAATGCATCAGTTAGTTCATCTTCAACCCTTTGCACTCGAGGCTTCTTTGTTACCAGAAACCGACGCTTCGAGAGAGTCCTCTAAGTCGTAAAATGAATCTGTAATGGAACATTTTTATACACATCGCGCACATGCGTTTACACTCCACAAGAACGTAATATTTCAAATCCAATTTGAATTCCAAACCACGAAGCTTTTCCCTGAAGGAAAATAGTACACTGAATAATTAGCCGGCGACCGAGGATCTCCTCTCGAGTCCGAAGGGTTAATTGCGACAGATTCGAATCACGGTGTTCCATAATTATTATCTGTTTCGTAATCCTATCGACTGTTCGTAAAATAAGTTAAATGGATTTTCATTGGTAATGGTACACAGACGTTAATCGAAAGAGAATGCTAGGTTGTTCGATAACTTTCGTCGGTTTTTCCCTTCTAAAAACAATACTACGACGCTTCCTCGAGAAGTGTATCCAACCAAGCTTACACTGTATATTCGTTTATTACACTGTGTATTGTTTACTTCGAACAACCGTAAACATACGAAGGGTAAATACCGATAGATCTACACGAAGTTTTACACATGTTCGTCGAACAGTACCATTTGTAAAAAAATAAAAGGAATCTAATAGCTCCCTTTCTTATCGAACACCTATTACTATAGGTCAAGTCCCAACCCCTTGTATCGTAATCGCGTGTAGGATGATCCGATGAAACCTTAGAACGATGAGCTTGGCGACGTCGACGACACCGAGATTAGACAATTGTGGTATTTGCTATCGAAACGGGTGATCCGTGTCGAAATTATCCATAAGAATTCGGCGAGTAACTCGACGAGTCGCACAACGAGACGCAAGACGAACGAAATGAAATCGAACGGTGCGAGCAGTCCGCCGAAAGGAATTGAATTTCTGGTGCCGCGGGAGACGATATCGATGTCGGTGATCGATGTAATAGACGAGACGTGCGCGAAGATTCTCAGACACGGTTACGGTGAGAACGCCGCTGTCGGCTAATGAGTCGGCCGCTTTGAAACGGTGTTTCTCTCTTTTCTCGGTTCTACCGTTCGCTCGTCGCCGGTACTCCATGCTCGTCACGCTCATAGAAACGTACGTGGGACGACGGGACACGCGAGGTTATAGTAATAATTAATTTCGAAGTCACTTTGAAGTCAGCTGCGACGAACGGCACCGCTTTGAGAGAGGCGTAAACCTCAGACGAATATCCCCACGTATATACCTTGCACCCTCGGATCCACCTGAATACCCCGAATTTAGCCCACCTATACGCGGCACAATGGGCGACATGTTGATACAAAGGGCTTCGATTTGACGCCGTTCGGAGACAATTAACGGCTGTTGGAATTTATGCAAATCCAAGGTACGTGATCGCATTATTCCTATCCTCTGGTGATTCGCTGGGCTCGATTTCGAAAGAGAAATCGCTGCCTATCGTGGCCTCTCGCCGTGTTTAGCGACGAGTTGTTGATAAGTGCCGATCACGTTCCGGAACATTTTCGAACGGGACGGTTGCTCATATTCTGGGTTTAGCTGTTCGGGGCTACGGTCGCTCGAATTAGTATTTCTTGTGAAAAGTGTTCGGTTATTGGTGCTCGAACATTCTGATGCAGAAAAGTCTCGGGAAATGTTGCATTGAAAAAATCAAATTCCATTGTTTTACAAGGGAATTCTTCTTACTTGTAAGACTTATTTTAACGAAAATTTGCGTACACGTAGAGCATAATAGTGGATACGTAGAGAAATTTTTTTTTGAGAAGGTGAAATCAAGTTTCGAAGATTTTAATGGTATTTTCTTTTTTTTTTACTTTTTTAATGTAACGATCGAACAGAGAAGTTTGTAGATACTTTTGAGAAGATAAATCTGGAAATTCGATACACAGTTATCGGTCACGAAAGAATCCTAACGTGTAAATTTGATTTTAATAAAAGTTTGCGCGTATATGGAGCGATTCGTTCGTCCATAGGAAATATTTTTAAGAAGGTGAAATCAAGACGAAGCTTTCGACGGTTTTTTGTTTTTTTAATGCAACTTTTCCCGGGACTTTTCTGCATCAGAGTGATAGAGCACCAAGAGCTGAACAGTTTTCATAAGAAGTTTTGCTTCGTTTCGCACTATTACGAATTTGTTTTTGAAAAATCGAAGAGAAAGTGGAGAGTTTGCAAAGGCTATCATTTTCTTTCTGACTTTGCAATCGTGCGAGAGGCGACAAAAATTTTCTTACAAAAAATTTTCACTCTTTGATCCTTTGTCGATCAACTGTGAAAAAATTCCTCCAAAAAATTGTATTACAAAAATGGAGAAACGTTGAATTTTCGAGTCTTGATTTTATCCCCTCGAGAACATGTTTTCTCGTCAAAAAAAATTATGTCGTATGCGGCCCAGTACACTTTATATGCACACAAACTTTCGTTAAAATCAGACTTGTAGGTTAGGGGAATTTCCTTATAATGGAAATGGTGTACAAATATTTTTTTGAGCCACTGTATATTTGGTCGAGCCATCGAATATATGTACAGGATAAACTACATAACTATTCGTGTGTTATTTTTGTTATTAGCGAACCGACAAAAATTTTCTTCATCGATATAATTCGGAAGGTTCATCGAATTGACAAGGTCACATCTTTTATACCTTTCGCTTCTTGTAAGATTTCGAGGTTAACGTCCACTTGCTTTTTTTTATACAAATTATACCGAATTATAATTATTTTGCCTAAAGTTTGACTAGCATTGAGCGACTGTACCCACGATCTCTTGTAACACGATCTTCGGATGATCTTCGATATGATAATCATCAGGCGATACAAATCTGTATTTTAAATTATTAGGTTAACGTCCACTTGCTCTTTTTATACGAATTATACCGAATTACAATTATTTTGCCTAAAATTTGACTAACATTGAGCGACTGTACCCACGATCTCTTGTAACATGATCTTCGAATGATTTTCGATATGATAATCATCAAGCAATACAAATTTTCGTACTGAAAATAATTCAAAGGTCTCATTATTATTGCGCAATGATCGCGAATCAGTATTCGGTAAATAATAATCACCTTAAAACGTGTCATTCGTAAAAAGAACGTTCTCCTTTTAAAAAAAAAAAGTAACACAAGCGTTGTACAGATCAGCCGATATAGAGCTACGAAACTTCAGTTGATAATAACGAGACACACGTGAGTCGAGCGCAAAGGATTAATTTAACGTTACGACAAGTTTCGGTTTGACGTTACATAGTTGGAAAAGACCGTTTTCATCCGGTTCATCGATAAAATCAACCTCACACAGCGGGTGACATTTAATCCATAGTCTCGGGCGTTAGAGGGTAGAGCAAAGTTTCTTGCACGCAAGAAACAGCGTGCGCGCGGAGCTTAGAGTTTCATTGCAAACTAAATTATCGAGGCTTTGGTGGTGTTCTTGCCTTACATAGATCGAAAAACGTTGTCGGGCTTCGGCTGAGCGCTGCGCACGAGCTTTAAATATTTCAAGACGGGACTTTAACGGCTAATCTCTCATTCTCATCTCTCGTAGCGTGAACAGTTTCCCTTGTGCCGGAACATATTTGCAAACTTAATTATCGTTGCTGCGTCCGAGGAGATTATACATTGTCTCTGAGCCGATTCGTCGGGATCAGCCTCGTTGGTTGTTCGGAAACACTCGCGAAACTGAAACTCAATATTGGATACTGAGTGTCATCGGTGTCCAAAGTTTCGAAATTTGATAAATATACATTTGATAATTCGATTCGTAATAACCAGAGGTGTGCGGGGAATTTTATTCGAACGATAGACGACGAATAAAATCAACGTGTTTCTAGCAATTTATTCGCATTTTCATTAGTTAATCGTGAAATATATCGTTCTGTGATTGAAATTGCTAGCTTCGTTCGATCGATAACGAATAAAAAGTATTTTATCTCTTACTTCTTACCCGATACACGTTTCGGATGAATATTTTGCTCATCCTCGATAACGACCATACATATCGATTTAATAATTAAAAGATTTTTTAATAATAAAAGTAGTAACTTTGATGAAAATTCCTTTGGATAAAATCTGCACGATAAGAAGAGCACGTAAAAAAATTAATTCAATTTGTTCCTACACTCGAATTTTTTTAAACTGCAAGGTCAGCTTTAAGCTTTTCAATGAAAATTAAATTTCTTTTCATAATATTCGAAGCATCAATTTTCGATACGTTAATACATCAAACTTTTTCGAAAATTACTTAATGGCCAGTTTCCGTAATTACATTTAAAATATTTTCCAAACTAATGAGTTTTTGATCAAAATGGATTAATTATTCTTCTACACAAAACTACGAGTGGGGTGGCAACCAAAGTAAGGAAAATGATACTGTACAAATTCATTTAAAAAAATTAACTGGGGAATTAAATGCATATACTTGGGGAAAAAATTAATTCAATCAAATTATGTTCTTCCTGTCACCGTTCGACCCTTACCCAAATATTTTTGCTAAAATCATTACTTACAGCGCAATCGAAACGGTTCCAATGTCGTGCCTATTAATAGAACACGTTGTGACATAAAAAAAAAAGAAATTTTTTTCGGAAAAAATTATTTTGTCTCTTTAATATTTTGTAATACACACGATACAGAAAATAAACATCGAT
Source organism: Ptiloglossa arizonensis (assembly GCF_051014685.1). NCBI lineage: Eukaryota > Metazoa > Arthropoda > Insecta > Hymenoptera > Colletidae > Ptiloglossa > Ptiloglossa arizonensis. Next base: position 6,711,083 of record NC_135048.1, on the reverse strand, counting down.
ATTGGAGAAGCAATCGTTTGGACCTGGTAATGGGTTAAATACTCGGTATTCGATATACGTGCAGCATACTCGGTATTCGATACTAGATACCGCATACTCGGTACTCGATCTCCGGTACTCAAAATACACAATCGATAGTTCGATTACGTTCCACGCAGAAACACCATTAAATCCTACATATTTGTACATTGAGAGAAAATTCTAATGTAAAACGTATCCACTTGCGTATAAACTAAATTTGATTTTCTACGCTTGTACACGTTGCTAAATTTGTCACCGAAAAAACCGACCGCGAGCGGTCTCTATAAATAGCAAAACTAATTACTACCATCACCGGTGATATCGTTGCCAAAAATGTTCGCAAGGATGGCAAGTAATTGGTGCAAAGTAATCAGCAAAACGGAGACCGCAGGGAGCAGGATAATTTAGATAAAACCTTCGCTCCGCGCTGAAACAACGTAATACAGCATATTTGATGACGTCTCAGCGGACCAGCGGGCATTATTACAAAACTGTACGGGATGTGGCGAGATTTATGCTCGCAATCGGTGTCAAACGAGCACAACGGATAAACGAGAATGGGTTTTAGCTTCGTTTTATCGTGGACGGCTTAAGTTACCAAGCACCATGTGCGTAATGTGTCCCCATAATTGTACACGCTCGTCATAATACATATTGGGGATACGTTGCGCGTTTGAATTGCGATTACCATCGTCAAATTATGAAACTCTACACCGGACTTGCAGCACAGAAATACGATTGCTAAATTATCGACTCACGTGATTCTTAAATCGATGATACATCGAGCCTATCTTTCAACGATCCAAGTGTATTAACTTTCCCATAGTCGGACATTTAAATTTCATTCGCTCCGAAGGAAAATTGACTACTTTGATCGTACACGATCATTGGGAAGAACTCCCGAAGAACGAAAAAGTTTCTTCGTCGTTTTTTCGAAAAACGATGGCAAAGTTTTTAAAAATTAATCCAAACGTGTAAACGCGACAATGATCGAACTCGCTTAAGCTGGTTGATGTTTAATCTTCTTCTTCGGATATTGAACCATCTCTGAGCCGATGAACGAGAAAATTTATTAATGAATCGAGCGAAGATCGAGATCGAGGAAAATCGAATTACCGTAAAATCATTGTTGCATTGGAACAACAACCAACAACGAATATATACTGATTTTAAGTACGATAATTTAAAAATATTCAACTTGAAAACAGAAGCGATATAAAATACGTATCTGTATACGTATATTTAACGTAATACATAAAGTGATAATACAGCGGTAATAAAAAATACGTATATATGTATATTTAAAGTAACAACACAGACGTATACATATTTGATACACTATGGTTCTTATTTTTCAGTCGAACATCGCTAATTTATTGAACTTGCAATCAATACACACATTAATCTCCGAATGCAAAGCAATGAGCGTATTATCGGCTATCGTTTCCATGTAACGATTTTACGCTACTTCAATTTCCTCGTTAATTGTTTAGGAGATGGTTCGATATCCGAGGAAGATGAAACTCAACGCTTAGGTGAGTTCGGTAATCGTATCGCATTCGTACGTTTCGACTCGTTTTCAACGACTTTTTCATCGTCTATTGGGAAAACGATAAGAACATTTTTTGTTCCACGAAAAGCATTCTTAAAAATCGTGCGTGCATTCTTTATTTTCAAGCAGACCGAAAATTGATCATTTCTCAATATCCTTCATTTTCTTTTTCTCGTCTCCGTGCAATACCCTAGACAAACTTTTCCTACTTAAGGAAAGTACAGGATGGGTCAATATTGACTGTTTTTGAACATTTATAACTTTCGTAGAGTTTAATTATTATTATTAATTTCTTCAGCAGATTGTAAAGAATTTTATGAAAATTTATCACGGTTACATATCCAATGTAAGAACGGGTTAAAATTATTGAATAATTTTATAAAGGTACTTATCCAAACTTGTACTTGTAACAAAAATTCCTAAAAGGATCAAAGAAATGAAACACTACATAATACACCCTTAAGCAAACCGACTAATAGATTGTTCAAATAAGTTTTGTCGTTCCATAAAACTTATCGAGCAACCTAGTACTATATTGTTCGAGAAATGTTATCGAACGACCAAACTTATCGAACAGCCTAGTATATAGACCGGATAAGTACAGCGGTTGGATCTTTGACAGCAAATATCGTCATCTCTAACAAAAATTCCTAAAAGGATCAAAGAAATGAAACACTACATAATACACCCTTAAGCAAACCGACTAATAGATTGTTCAATGAGTTTTGTCGTTTCATAAAACTTATCGAGCAGCCTAGTACTATATTGTTCGAGAAATGTTATCGAACGACCAAACTTATCGAACAGCCTAGCATGTAGACCGAGTAAGTACAGCGGTTGGATCTTTGACAGCAAATATCATCTTTAACAAAAATTCCTAAAAGGATCAAAGAAATGAAACACTACATAATACACCCTTAAGCAAACCGACTAATAGATCGTTCAATAAGTTTTGTCGTTCCATAAAACTTATCGAGCAACCTAGTACTATATTGTTCAAGAAATGTTATCGAACGACCAAACTTATCGAACAGCCTAGTATGTAGACCGAGTAAGTACAGCGGTTGGATCTTTGACAGCCAATATCGTCATCGCTCGGCTCGGTTCGTTTGCACCAATAACGAAACAGATTCGTCTTGGACATTTCCCAGACTGTCCGAAACCGTGTCGATGACGATATCGTCCGACGCAATTTCCACTGAAACCACTTGGCCCGCATGACGTCTTAAGTCGAACATAACGCACGATTCACATCGTGTTACCGATGCGCCGCGCCGGGTTAATGGGATTCGTTTAGCCATAGCTCACGCCTGCTTATCGTTACGCACGAATGCCTGGACAATGAAATAATCGCCAGAGCGTGCACTCCTTTAAGCGAGTGTCCACGGATTAGCCCTGCGGAGCTGCTGCGTTTCTCCTATGACGATTAACACGTTGAACACTACCTAAGTTTTCCCTACCTAAGCATATCCCTGGTCTTTGTTCGAACAGTAGGTTAAAAGGTTACAATATTCGATAATTTGTCGATGTTGGTTAAAATTGATCGTTTCGTAGTATTACCAACGAGAGTAATGTATTTAAAAGTATTTAAAGGTATTTAATAGTGTAGAAATACCGGAGTTCGTATTTTGCGAATACTTTGGAAAATCGTAACTTTGGAGCAACTGACTGTGAAAAGAATAGCAGGGATGATAGATTGACACGTTAAACGTCGCGTCAGTTTTTCATATATAGGAATGTTTCTGTGAAAAGTTAAAATATTCGATAATTTGTCGATGTACTTGTTTCATAGTATTACCAACGAGAGTAATGGTATTTAAAAGTTTCCAAGTACCGGAGTTCGTGTTTTGTAAATGCTTTAGAAAATGGTTGTACATGTGGAACAACTGACTGTAAAAAGAATAGCAGAGATAATGGTTGATCTTCCGATAAAAATATCTGGGAGAAGTTTGAAAACTAAGACTTTGAAAAATTGATCGTGTTTCGCTGAATAAAAGAAAATGTATTTTACCAACAACGAGCAAAAAAGATTTGTACGACTTCCGTTGATACCGACTTCCAAGATTCGTGCAACAAAAGATATACATTTCCAGGTAAAGAAAGGATGCAATTCTTAATTGTACATGCACCGTTGAATTTGAAAAAAAATCCAAGGTCCCACAGATGTAGTGCTCCTCGAGCTATTCACCTTTTTCTTTCGACATTTTTTCGTAAATGCATCAATAACGGAATTATGACCCGAAACAGTTGCATGGATCACCCACTATACATACGCAGTACAGTAGGTTCGTAGTATAGATCAATCTTACGATAGATTTCAAGCTGTTCGAGTCAGGATTAGACTTAGTTTAAATTAAATCTCGATCAGGGCTGAATTAAATTCGTTTTGCTTACGTTTAAAGTCAGTACCGATTAAATACACGTAAAGTCTTTCTTATCTTCGGATTACTTCTTGGCGTAATTTAAGATAGATATAGACGATTTTTATTTAATAGGTTGCTCGATAAGATTTGTCGTTCGAGAACAAACGGAGCTATTAGGTTCATCCTTTTACTTTTCCCAGATATTTTTATCGGAAGATTAACTATTATCTCTGCTATTCTTTTTACAGTCAGTTGTTCCAAAGGTACGATCATTTTCTAAAACATTTACAAAACACGAACTCTAGTATTTGTAAACTTTTAAATACCATTACTCTCGTTGGTAATGGTACTAATGTTCGATGAACATGTCTGAAGTTTCGTGTTACTTTTCATTTGTTTGCACGTAATGCAAACTTCCAGTTCAAGCCACGTGGGGCGTGTACTCCCCACACTATTGTGATTAATAGTTTCGCTTCGGACTAAACACCGCAAGACTTGCAACATTTATAACAGTGAAAAGAGTATAATTAGCAAGAGAAGGGTGCGGAGTTTAAGACGCGTTAGACAACAAAGCGATAAATTTAACTTTTAACGTTACTTGTTCGTTTTCAGTCAATATCATAATACAGCCACAGCTTTGTATCAGGTTGCTCGATAAGTTTCGTCGTTCGATAAGAAATGTCACTATTAAGTTCGTTCTTTTATTTTTCCAAAGATGGTACTGCTGTTCGATGAACATGTGTGAAGTTTCATGTAGATCCGTCGACTCGTTGGTATATTTACAGTTGTTCAAAGTTTAAGTGGCATAGTATTTTTTTACAATGAAAGAAACGAAAATACTTATCGTATACGATAAAACAACCTAGTATACGATTTGAATGGAAAATTCAACGTAGGACGTATACGTGTTAAAGGAAACGATGCAAAGAAAAAAATTAATAACCGTGCAGTATGAAGTTACAGTGATAGACGAGCGATTTATAGTGTTGAACCTTACCAGCGTGTATCGATACGAAAGAGATGATCGTACAAATCGAACAGTATGATCTCGAGAGAGGGTATATATTTATTAGGCCAAGTAGTCCTATTGCTCGCTGTGGATGAACGTGTGCGAGAATATACGCGAATGGAGTCCACACGAGGACAGCTTTGAAACACCGGAGTGTATTGAAAGTTTGTTAACCGCGTAAAAATCACGAGACTCACCGTACGCGAAGAGTTAATAAATCGTTCGAGGGATTGAAAACATTCAAGCGTCTTTCGGATAAATCCGGTTAAAAATCCGTTAGAATAGTATCTTAGTTTTTACGTTAAAATTAGGAATAAATTAGACCTCGATGGTTCAAACCCTCTATCGATAACCAGCTTTTTCTACGTTTCTCGATAACCAGATACCCGAATATCACGAGTATGCCTGCTCGAATAAATAAAACCCATAGGAACGATTTCGTTCCTATGTTTTCGCTTTGATAATCTTTTAATTTCTTCACAATCTACCATGTGCTGGTATAGGAAAAATTTACAATGGAAAAAACGACAAAAGTTATTGAACAACCTAATACATACCAAGTCACAAATATTTTCTACGCGTTGTGCAGAATAATACAAACAACGTTTGTACACACACAAATAAACAAACGAACAAAGACAAACACACACACATATATATTGAAAAAAATCCAAGGTCCCACAGATATATATTTATATATATATTAGTTCCGTTCATTATTCTTCTTATTATTCCAATTGAATTTTGTAAATAAAAATCAATCGTACACAATCTTACACGAGTTTACGTTCGAATCGTAATGGATCCGGTCGCGGCCGGTTGCGCACTCGTCAACGAACCGTCGCCGGAGTGTTAACGCGTTAACAGTCGCCGTTAAGTTTCGACGGGAGGATCCGTAATCAGAGATCGAACGGTTGATAACCGTAGCGGAGTCGCGGTCTCGGGCTTAACGACTTCCCGCCTCTGATTTAAACGCGGCCGCGAAAGTGGCGGAAAATTGGCTTTCTCCGTCGTAAAAACCGTTAATAACCCGGGGCTTGCTGCGGCATCCGCCCCACGGTACGCGCGGTGGGGGCCTATTTCGACGCGAGAATGTCAAGGCGGAGGAGTCGACGGCCTTTCGTCGCGACGCGCGGCGTCTTTTCTGGAAAAGGGCGTACCTACGGTCGAGTGATTAACCGCGCGCGCATTTATTTCTCGCCGGGCAATTTGTCGCGTTAATTAGCCGTGTAACGAGGGCCTAGACACGCGTCGCCGTCTCGTCGTCGCGCGGCCGCGTTCCGTGATCCGAGGCCCCCGTTTCTCGTAACGGCGCTGACGCTGACGCGCGTTCTTGCGCGCCGAGAGAAAAACCTACCTACCGGACCGATACGAGCCGGAGCCAACGGTTCGGTAACTCACGTCGGGATTCAAATGAGTTACGGATCCCATTCACCTCTCGAGCGCGTTAAGCGGCCGCGGACCAACGAAAATTTCAATTCGCGTACCACACCCCCCACTCCACCCACCCATTCCGTCGTACACGCTTTGTCTTCGCAACGAGACTGCCCTCTGTGTGCGCGCGCTCCTTTGCTCGCGCCGGGACCTTCGATTGTCCGGCTACCGGTGAGTTATTTACGGCCCGGCGATGAGATTTCACCAGAGGATTTCGCGATGGTTAAATCCTCTCGTACCGAACGATCGACCACGTTGGTTCTCGCTTCTCAATGGAACAAATCGGGATCACCGAAACCGGGATAGTTGACGGGCTGCTAAGTTTCGTCGTTCGATAAGAAACGGAGTTGTCGGGTTCGTTGTTTTATTTCTCGGAAGGTGGTGCTACCGTTCGATGAACACGTGTGAAGTTTCGCGTAGATCTATCGACTCGTTCGTGTACGTACAGTTGTTCAAGGTTCGAGTGTCGTGGTATTTCTTTTACTATGGAAGAAACGACAAAACTTATCGAACGACCTGGTACACAGGGTGGTCTGTAATTTGTGGTACAAGTGAAATCGGGAGGGGGGATTTTGTGCCTCGAAATAGGACGAATTGTATCGAAGATATCCTTTACGAGATTCCACTACAGACGATTAAAGTGTTTTTCGCATACTTGAACTGTTTGGGGAACAGTGAGTTAAGAAATGTCCCACCTTTTCGGTACATTGATACGCACGATAGGATATTTGTCAACCCACCGTGAAAAATTAAAATAAGTGTCGTTGTATTTTTTTTACAATGGAAACGAATCACAAAACTTATCAAACGAGTCTAGTGACTATTCGAGAACTTTGAGAACGATCCGACTCGAGTTTTGACACTTTCAGGGACAATAGACTCGGTTGCTCGATTCGTGGAAAGATAGCAGGCTACGAAGAGACGAGAATTGTAGTAGGCAGAGAACACGGTGAGGATGTGACACGGTGACCTTGAACGGGAGATTAATTCTGCTCTGAACCTTCCTAAAATTCACACGGTACACGCACGATCGAACAGAGAACTCTGTAAATCCTTTTGAGAAGATAACTCTGAAAATTCGATATACAGTCAACAAACACGAAAGAATCCTAACCTGTGAGTCTGATTTTAATCAAAGTTTGTGCATACATGGAGCAATTTGTTCGTCCACAGGGAATTTCTTTAAGAACGTAAAATCAAGAGGTTTTTAAGATTTCCTATTTTTTTAACCTAATTTTTCTCGAGACTTCTATCGCAGAATGATAGAGCAATAAGGGCTAAACATTTTTCGTATGGAAAGTTTTACTCTGTTTCGCATCGTTACCAAGTTGTATTTAAAAAATTTTTTAAACTAATTTCATACAATTATTGAGCACGCAACGACTTTCGTTTTCTTTCTACCTTCGCACTTATGCAAGATGGAACAAAAGTTTCTTACAAGGAATGTTCAATTTTTAATTCTCTGTCGCTCTACTATGAAAAAAGTCCTGGAAAAGATTGTATCGAACGAATGAAAAATCGTTGAATTTTCGGAGCTCGATTTCACTCTCTCAGGAATATTTTTCATCGACGAAACCAGTTGTGTCGTATGCAATCCGGTGTGCTTTATGTATACACAAACTTTCGTTAAAATCGGACTTATACGCTTGGAGAACTTCCTTAGAACGTAGCGTGAGAATACTTTCGTGAACCACTGTACGTACTTATACACGATGTTCGAGTTCCCCCATTCGCGAATTCTTTGGAAAGGCGTGTCCGGTTGATTTGTCTCGTTTCAACGGCCAATCGTTCGCTCGAGTCGCGGGAAGGTAACAGCCTACGAAAATACGAGGATAGAAACGAACAAAGGACACGGTGGGGATTTGACACGGTGACCTTGAGCGGCCGATTGATTCGGTTCGAAACCTTGGCAACGATGAAACGATACACGCGCGATCGAACGTAGAACTCGGTGGATCTTCTCGAGAAGATAACACTAAAAATTCAATACACGTACGTAAATACGATGTTCGTGTTCCCCCGGTCGCGAATTCTTGAGTGAGGCGTGTCTGGGCCGAATTCTTTGCACTTCGACGACCAATCGTTCGCTCGAGCCGTGGAAAGCCAGCAGACGAGTATACGTACGCAAACTGGTCCAGAAGCGAGCTTCGGTCGAGAACAGCTGCACCATTGCAAAACTTTGTCCCAACCATATTACGACTCCTCTTAACGAATTTAACCGTCAAGCCGTAACTTGACGTTTGAGTTTCGTACGACAACGAGGAGGACGTGGATGAGACCGAGGACGAGGACGATGACGACGGCGACGATGTCGACGCCACCGGTCCCCGGAATAAACTTTGGGTTTATGCTGACGTACGTAGCTCGTAAGTGCACCGATGTCCTTCGATTTCTATGGCGCTGCCACCGTCAGGCATTCCTTCAGCAACTTACAACGGGGACACTAAGTGTTTCTTCCATTTCCTTCGCGAGGGCTCTCCCGGCGAAACGTTTGACAGTAATTCGGGCCATTTCGAGCCGGCGTTACGAGTGCACCGTTATTTATTTCCGCGGAGACACTCGTTTGTTCTCCGAGGAACGATGTTTTCCTCTGTGATCGAGCCTCGGGACGTCCTTCATCCAAAGTTTAACGCGATTCTGGAGTTTAATGCGCCGTTCGCCATACGATCCGCGTCTTGTTGTCCGTGCAGCGATACGCGCACGCTTTCGAAGCGTTTCGTACTATCTTTGTGTATAATTTGTAGCGTACACTTGACGTATTTCATCGGTTGATCGCCTCTTTTTAGAACCATACTGTACAATGTAAATATACCATAGGTTACGGCCGAATAAATTTGTACAAAAACAAACGAATGTTCCACACGAACGCAAACGGTTAATACGTTTGTGTCCTAGAATAGAGTGGAACGGACAGATGTGTCTCGTTTAAACGTCTACTTTGATGCAACGGAGGCTCTAATGAACCATAATATTTAACGATAGAATCTATGAGGTTCTATTGTTACCATTGTGTTTAGAGTTTTCTCGGTATTCGAATTATCGGTGTTATTGTTTATAAATTCAAGTCCAACTCAGAAAAGTGGCAACAGTTGCCTTGTATCAAATTTCTCAGAGTTATTGTTTATAAATTCAAGTTCGACTCAGAAAAGTGGCAACAGTTGCCTTGTATCAAATTTCTCAGAGTTATTGTTTATAAATTCAAGTTCGACTAAAAAAAGGTAGCAACGGTTGCTTTATATCAAATTAGTCTTATTAAATATTGCTTTTGCTCGTAGCTCTAGTTTTTACAATTTCTTTCATACGCTTCTGGTACTTATTAGTTCACGGTTGAAGTCCTTCGATGATTATTTCATAGCTTCTTTCAGATTCGATCCGATATGTTTAGCATTCAACAATTTTGTCTTTAAGTGCTCGAGTCATTACGAAATATATCGAAATATCACTTGTTTGAATCATGACTTGATTCAAGTTCAGTTGTTCGATGCTGTAATTGTCTGTTCTTGCTATACGGTTAAGTAGTTGCGTTAAAATATCTATTATCTATATATGTGTGTGTATCTATGTAATACTATATACAGATTGCAAGAACTGGTTCATTGTACGTGAAGTCGTTCTTGTTGAATGTATCATGAACAAGGACACGAATACTTGAATGGATCGATGAATAATTATAAGGTTACGTATCGATTAGATTATCTATTTAAGTTGGCAATAGAGTATGGGATATGCGAAGTCGAAATAGTACGACTAAGTCGAGCGATCGAGAGGTACAGTGTCCACGTGTGTGACGAGTGGTTTATATTTATTTGTTGTTACTCCTTACGATAATAAACTAGTAAATAGTGAAAACTATGTTCTTCCGTTATCGCATCAACCTCGTATCCCAACTATTGCTGACTTTGAACATCGATTTCGTGATTATTATTATCCATGAAAGTATACGGAATAATTGTTCATTTTTCCTCCAGAGTGACACGTATCCACTGTTATCTTTATCGGTTGCGATTTCGTTGCAGTTCTGGTCGTTGAGATTTAACGAATAACGGGTCGATCGTTTCGAAATTATTTACTTGACTCGTAAAAAATTCAGGATCCCGTCGTTGCTTATTTTAATCGGTTGCATCATTTGTGTCACGTTGATTATATTGTACGCTGTTGGCAGTTAACCGCCTTTCGCTAGACACTGTTCCCTAACGCAATTATACGTTATTTACTTCGAGAATACGATACGACGCGTCTGTCTTATTCGACTGCTCGGGCAGAACTGCAAAGAAGCAGTACGTTGAAAAACCAGGTCTGGAATTCAATTCCACGAGTGACCAGCGATTCACGCCGCAACAAAAGACTGGATAACGAGATACAAAACCCGGCCATATATCTCGAACCGTCCGTGCAGATTAGCATCGACGACCATGCGGCGATAAATCTCCGTTTCGGGAACACCGGATCAAACCGAAAGCAATTACGTCGCCTCGTATCCGGTACGCAATGGCGTGCAGGTGCCGCGACGCGCGAGGAACCGGCCCTTTTAATGGTCAGGTCTTAAGTAATAAACTTAATCGCCGCCGTATTGTGCGTCGGGCCAATTCCGGAATCCAGAACGGTGAGAAGGCAAGGAAATTGGCAACTAGTCGTTCTTGAACAAGTAAACGTCTTCGAGGGGCTATAAGGCCAACCACAAATGGAACCGGGACTGTGTTGGGTCTGGATCAAACGGGTTGGTGTTTGATGACGTTGAACGACTTCCTTTATTACGATAAAGAAATGTTATTCTTCAACGAATCGAAATGTTTCGTCTAGACTTGAACCTGATCTAGGTGTTTAACGATATTGGATGGTGTTGGATGGCTTTGTCACGGTTTGAATCTAACGGGTTGGTGTTTGATGACGTTGGACGACTTCCTTTATTACGATAAAGAAATGTTATTCTTCAACGAATCGAAATGTTTCGTCTAGACTTGAACCTGATCTAGGTGTTTAACGATATTGGATGGTGTTGGATGGCTTTGTCACGGTTTGAATCTAACGGGTTGGTGTTTGATGACGTTGGACGACTTCCTTTATTACGATAAAGAAATGTTATTCTTCAACGAATCGAAATGTTTCGTCTAGACTTGAACCTGATCTAGGTGTTTAATGATATTGGAGATGGTGTTGGATGGCTTGGTCACGGTTTGAATCTAACGGGTTGGTGTTTGATGACGTTGGACGACTTCCTTTATTACGACAAAGAAATGTTATTCTTCAACGAATCCAAATATTTCGTCTAGACTTGAACCTGATCTAGGTGTTTAATGATATTGGATGATGTTGGATGGCTTTGTCACGGTCTGGATTAAATCTGGATCTAACGGGTTGGTGTTTGATGACGTTGGACGACTTCCTTTATTACGATAATGCAATGTTATTCTTCAAGAAATGAAGAGACTTTGTCAAGACTTGAACCTGATCTAGGTGTTTAATGATATTGGATGATGTTGGATTACTTTGTCTCGATAAAATAAAGTCCCTAAAACTTTTGTTTAGACGCGCGGGTTTCTCAAACTCGAAATTTTGTACATAGTATAATACCTATACGTGTTAGCGAACTAAGGTAGAAAGTTGTTCCCAACTGCATATTTCGTAGTGTACATAGGAAGAAAACGGAGTAATTTTGATTACCTAAACAAGAAATGCTATAAAACTTTAAAGCGTCTATAGACACCGGATTAAGGAAGGAGAATTGAAAGAAGATTGAGAAAATTAAAAATTACGAATAAAAAAATTTAAAAACATATCATTGGAACACTATTGAAAAGGAATCGAAGTGTACATACCACAAAATTACTCTACAGTATATTCTATAGTATAACGGATCGTGTAAAATATATAAAAAGGTGTAGAAGAAATTCAATCGAATCTTAATTAGTACAAATACTATCCCCGTAACGTTTATCTCGTAAGAGTTTACTCAAATTCCCATATTTGTCAAATCGACGTGTACTTTTGTAATAAAATTTATATTATTTCAAAGGCTCGATCGTTCCAATATACAACACACTTCGCAAGAACTTCGAGAAGCGTATTGTAAGTAAATATCGATCGTTCGTCGAAGAATCGATACGATACGAACACTTCTGTGACTCGTTGTCAATTCTCCGAGAAGCTTCGACATTGTTACACGAGAACACCGATTCGGTGGGCCAACGATCGGAAGAATTGCACGCGAGAAGTTTAAACAGTGATCGGCAAATTCTCGATAAAATTGAGCGACCGGTGTAAAAGCTACACGAAACGCCCGTTTCCAATCGATTTACGACCCGAGCGAAAGGACAGCTTGACGTTTATTCGACGCCGCGTTGTTCGCCAGAAATATACATGAAATTCGGTCGAAAACGCGCGCATTATGCCACGACGAGCGTATTTCCGATAAACGCGCACACGCCACGAGGAAAATGATTCGGCACGATGAATCTTACGCGCAGCGTTTCTGTCCCATTTATTCGAGACGTTGCAAAGGTTGATTTAGCAACACGACGGTACCTCTGTATCGGTCGAGCGTAACTCGTTTATTGGTTTTGCGCGAAACGTCGACGGAAAATAATGGCGAATCCGTGCAGTCGATATTCGACATCCGCGATCGGTTTCGAGCGCGTGCCCGCTTCGCGATTCACGCGCGAAATCTTGCGTGAAACCGGATCGCAACCGCTCTCTGGTAGAGAGATTTCGCAGTTCGTCGAAAACGTTTTCTACGATGAAAAAAATTACGTTGGACAATTACGCGTAAACGAGCAACGGCCAATTAACCGAAGATTCCACGCGGTTTCTCAAACGGTTCAAGTTAAGTCGAACGGTTTACTTTTGTCGTCGTGGATCGTTAACGATCTCGTTTGCTACGAACTCGAGACCAATTGTTTTTTCACTTAAACGGTTTTTTAGGAAAGAATTATAATTATGAAAGATTTTGAATAAAATTTTGTCACGGAATTTTGTTGCGATTATTAAACGAAAGATATTTTCCTTGCATGTCTACGTACATGTACTGTCCGCGTGCAAGAAGATTGCATCTAGAGTTACCTTTTCCAGAAAATGACCTCTGAACGAATAGGACACTCTGTGATAGCAGACGTAATTTCATGTACAGTGGCTCAGAAAAGTATTCGTGTGTTGTATTATAAAGAAATTCCCCTAACCTATAAGTTTGATTTTAATGAAAGATTGGGTACATGTAAAGCGTACGACACAATTTTTTTTGTCGAGAGAAAATCAATCGGTTAATTATCTCGAAGAGATAAAATCGAGACACGTGAATTCGGCATTTCTTTATCGTTTAATACGATTATTCTTCTAGGACTCCTCGCACGATTACAAAGTTATAAAGAAAATAAAAGTCGCTGCGAGAATCGGCTGAAATCAGCCTTTACAGTGCCACTTTCTCTTCGATTTTTCAAAAACTACTTCGTGATAATAATTATGCCACACACTTGGAAAATTTATAGCTCCATTGAGCGCAAAAACAAAAATTACATACATACGTGTAAGTTGAAGTTATTACCGTGTGCAACTGCTTTTATTTTTCTATTATCTCAATTGTCGTTTAAATAAACGTTTAATCGTGTTTCGCGATCAATTATTTCATTTCGTGACAATGCATTTTTAAGACGAATCGCAGTATTATTGTATTAAAAAACGAATTTATTTTTCATAACACGATTTACAAGCCTAATAATTTATTCTTGTATTAATTTGAAATATCTTCAGACGAAATTGTCTACGTTAAATTCTTCATCAATTTTTTCATCCGCGAATAAAAGTTTTTCCCTTTTCTCCCCTCTATTTCTCGCGAATGGGAAACATTACTCCTTACACTGCACTGTTTATGGGGTTTTCGTCTGTAACGGTTCGCATGTTCAAAAAACACGACGATTCGCGAGCAGTTTTCCTTGCTTGAAGTTAAAGTTGAATTCGAGTCGATACTATACTCTCCTTTTCCTTCATTTTCCAGATCTCTCGACGAATTGTAAATTATTTTCTAACTTCTTTTCACTATTCGTGAAATTTTCGAAATAGTAAAATTCTAATTTTTGCATTCGATAACTTTTCCGATTACACTACCCCTCGATTTGTCATCACGACTTATATTGACACGTGTAACGCGTTAACTTTGTAACACGTTACGCTACTTGTTGCTCGCTCGTCGGACCACGAGCTACCGTATAGTAATTTCCAAACAAGGCTCAAATATTCTTTAATTTCGCTTTCGAGATTTATCTATTCACTCATCCTACGGTGAAAGTCGCTAAGGCCGGCCCGATTTTTATAACAAGATTCTTTCGTTTTACAAAAATTAAGTACAGCACACCTGTGCTGTAATTTTATCCAGAAGTGTAATTTATGTTCACCGTGCTGGTAAACACGAATCAGTTTCCAATATCCAATCATTGTTTCATCGCGCTCGATATCGCAATTTCATCGTCACCGTGCTCAGACCACGACCTCGGAGATTTTTCTCTAAATTACCGATTCTGTACCTATCCCCCAAAAATTGTTGCAAATTAGGCCTGGTTCTGATCAGTTATCCGAAGAAGGTACCATTATTTTTCAGGTACCGACCGGTTTCGTCTCGATTTAAAGCGTGCACCTTCCGACAAGGAGAGTGAAATGGATCGAGAGCGAGTAAGACAAGGAAACAAAGATGGGCGTAATTCTCTTTCAGTTATCCGAAGTAGAATTCGGATCGGTTATCCGAGCTAAAATTTCATCAGGCTTCCAAGATAAAATCCGAGCTGTTCGATCGATTATCCGTGGTAAAATTCTGTCTATTGTCCAGAAACTATCGTAAAAATTGAAGAGACTTTTACCATTGATTATCTAAATTCAAGCATTCCTATTTCTCTCGAATCGCGTATGTATCTTAGAATTTAAGCAGAGAAAGAGCAAATTGATTCACGAGTACCATTCGTTGTCCATTTCGATAATCGTCCACGAAAATTGTAGACAAGAATACCGTTAATGATTAAATAATTTTAGAAGCTCGAAACAGGTCGGATTGACCCGTTTGGTAGGTCTGGCGTTAAATAAATTTTTGAGGATCGTTCCATTGATAAAAGCACCGAGGCGCACCAGCGAAAGCGTGAAGAATCGCGATCTATGGTCGGTCTATCATAGCGATCTTCGCGCCTCTAACTGCGCGAGAACACAGAGCGGGTCGGTGGAATCCAAGCGATCCACCAAAGCGTAGAAAGTATAAAATCCAAACAGCCGACACCGCCGTTGGGTATAGTTATTTGTTCAAAGGCGAGCGTGGCAGCGTTTCTCAGCCGTAATCGCGCACCGGAGGAACACACCTCTGCTCCGCCTTAATTTATTGCCGCCGCGCCGCTTCGAACTCCATTTATACTATATCATTACACTTTCCAGTCTCTTCCTCCCTCATTCGAGACGCGCAATTAACGATCGGCCTTTAAGTATGCGGCGCGAACCGCGTGAGACTACGTACCGAGATATTTTACAGAGTGTCTTTTAACGGGGCAGTGTTCTGGTAATTTTTGATGAAAAAAATTCATATTTTCTGTTTTCTTCAAGACTTAGAAACGTAACAACTTGCAGGCGACGATATTGTCGCTTTAAAGATTCGATCATCTTGCGATCCACTGATTTGTGGCCCTCCTCGGGGATTGCACATATTTTAATCGAATCGACATAAGTGGTCGGTTAAATTCGGTTAAATAAATTGATATTTTGCGTTTTCTTGAAAACTTAGAAACGTAACAACTTGCAAGCGACGATATTGTCACTTTAAAGATTCGATCACCTTTTGTGGCCCTCTTCGGGGATTGCACATATTTTAATCGAATCGACGTAAGTGATCGGTTAAATTCGGATAAAAGAATTGATATTTTGTGTTTCCTTGAAAACTTAAAGAGGTGTGTAACAACTTGCAAGCGACGATATTGTCACTTTAAAGATTCGATCATCTTTTGTAGTCTTCTTTGGGGATTGCACATATTTTAATCGAATCGACATAAGTGATCGGTTAAATTCGGATAAAAGAATTGATATTTTGTGTTTTCTTGAAAACTTAGAAACGTAACAACTTACAAGCGACGATATTGTCACTTTAAAGATTCGATCATCTTTTGTGGCCCTCTTCGGGGATTGCACATACTTTAATCGAATCTACATAAGTGGTCGTTTACGAGGAAACTATACAGGGTGTTACAAAGATGGCCCAGTTGGACGAACGGTACTATCGAGCAAATGGTGATTCTACCTGGGAAAATAAGTCGAATAACATTTTTCGACTTGAAGCTTCGTTTACGAGAAAATCGAGTTTGAAAATTGTTACAAACCTGCACATAGCACGATCATTTTCGTTTACGCTTTCACATTCGTTGTCCTCTGTATATCTAGATTCTGTCTTGAACTGTACGACAAGTCGCTGTTTTTACTGTTAGTTTGTCTTTTACCGTTAGTAAGAATCAATCGAAGCTAAAGAAAAGAATAATAAATGCTTTCGTTATAGTAAAGTGACGTAATGACGCGAGTCTATGATTCACTGATAAGAAGAGCAAGGTTATGTTCGACACTTTCAACAATTCATCTAATGTAAAACAACCAATAACAAACATATTTTTTACACATTTTCAAACTCGATTTCCTCGAAACGAAGCTTCAAACGAAAAAATCTTATTCTTTTTTTTTTACTTATTTTAGCACTTGGAATTATCACCTGTCCAATGGTTCTGCTTGTTAGGCAACACCCTGTAGACACATAAGAAATTGTTGTTTCATGTAGAAGTGTACACTTGCTACTTCTATTGGACTTGTGTATACAAGAATCGTATAACTTGCTCCTACAACCAACACGGTGTGTTTACGATCGACGTGTACGATACAATTTTCGAGGTCACATCTTGTTTTACGCGAGACT
The DNA here is from genome assembly GCF_051014685.1 of Ptiloglossa arizonensis. Taxonomy (NCBI): domain Eukaryota; kingdom Metazoa; phylum Arthropoda; class Insecta; order Hymenoptera; family Colletidae; genus Ptiloglossa; species Ptiloglossa arizonensis. The sequence continues at coordinate 6,693,792 of NC_135048.1, read as the reverse complement.
CCTATTTGACGCCTAGGATTTGAAAACACTGGAATATCGTGCTATCTTTATACCAGAAAGTAATATTCTTTTTTTTTTTAGCATAACGTTGGTTTCACTTTTTCAATTTCGTGACTCTCGACTACAAAGAAAGACGCCGAAACACGCCGTAAATACATTATTCGTTTGTTTTTTTTAATTGTCAGTTTAACGCCGCGTCAACTGCTAGGTTATTAGCAATGACTGGTGGATCATATTTTGCAGATACTTTGTAAGATTTTGTTCAAGAGTTGGGTTTCTTTCACGAATTCCAATAGGCCTTGGTTTTTCTTGTTATTCGCGTTATCCTTTGCGTGTGGTATCAATGTGTATTTCTTTCAAGATGTGCTATACTTTGAACAGTGCAAGATTAGGTGGTCCATTGTAATCTGTGTATTACACTCATTATAAGATGCTGGATCAGAAGATACGAGTGAGTAATTCTATAATGTCCTACATGAATTAGGCTGACTACAACTTGATCTCTTCCAAGTCGATTGACGGACGTTGTGCCATTTGCAACAAAGTTCTGTTGTATGTTTATGATGCAAGGGGATGCTGTTTGCCTCCATTCAGTTTCCCCTTGTCGTTCTAAGATATTTTTGGTTGTTTTTAATGCATCTTCCATACTTAGTTTACTGTATTGGGTTATTGATATAGTAACTGCTTCTTTAGCAGATTGTTTTTAATTCATTTTCCATATTCAGTCTACTGTATTGGGTTATTGATGTAATAACTGCTTCTCTGGCAGGTTGTTTTCAATGCATTCTCCATATATAGTTTACTGTATTGAATTGTTGATGTAATAACTACTTCTTCGACAGATTGTTTTTAATACACCTTCCATACTTATTTACCGTATAGAGTTATTGGTGTAGTAACTGCTTCTTTGATAGATTGTTTTTAATACATTTTCCATACATAGTGCACTGTATTGAATTGTTGGCGTAATAACTGCTTCTTTAGCAACTTGGTCTACTTTTTCATTTCCAATTATTCCTACATGACCGGTGATCCATACGATTTTAATTCGTTTTACATCTGAAATAATTTTTTACTGCTTTTATAACGCTATTGGAATCGGTAAATACAACTGAATGTTTGTAGAATTCTGCACTTCCAGTTTGGAAAGCTTGGTTAACGGCGATTAATTCAGCTGAGAATATTGTTGTTTTGTCCGAGAGTTTGATTTTCATAGCGAGACGCGATGCGATAACTAGAGTATCCGGTGTCTAATGAGGATTTTGAACCATCGGTGTGCACGGTTTTCGATCGTATCTGCTACCAGTATGCTGATAGATCTCTCGGCTGGTCCAGGATTTTTCGAATACTATTAAACTCGGATCAACTTCTATGGTGTTGATTTCTCAAGAAAAGAACAAAGATAATTTCCTTCGAACAACGCTTTGTAATTTTAGATTCGACACTGTCGCGTATTGTTTCGCTCGATAGTGGCTCAATTGCACTTTTTCGAGTGCACTCGATGGTGCCGCGATTGCAAGATTATCGTCCAGTTTGCGTTTCCATTTATTCTACAAAACAGAAACGAAAGGGTTCGGTTCGGCTTCCTGGAACGCGTATCCACGATATTGCTTCTTCCGGCTACCTATTCGCTGTGTTCCGCGCGGAACAAACAGTATAAAAAAAAAATGGAGCAAAAGGAGCAAGTTCGAGCACCGTTTTTTGTTTCTTCTTCTCGTCTCTTGGCTACACGAGACCGAAACGCCCGGCATCGATCGTCGGGTATTAACATCCGAGACAAGTTTTTCACTCCCTCGCGCATCGCATTTCCCGGCCACGCGATTAAACGTCTTCGGCGGAGCGAGACATCGACGTTGCGATGGAAACCAGGCCCGAAACGCTTGACGTCTCATCATCAGACGTAGCAATAAGAGGCGTTTCTGTCATCCCCGTAGCGAAAGATCGTTTCGTTCACAAGGGATGGTAATTTTCCGGCGGAAATGATATCCCTGACGGCGCTCCCGATAAGACGAACCACGTCTGCGTTTCCTCGTTTCAGAGGGAACGCGCTCAAACGTTCGGTAGAACCTCGCGAGAATGTATCTTCGTTACTGAAATGTACCAAGCCGGTGGAACTGGCTTCCAATAAACAACCGATTTACCACTCGTAATTAGCGTATCGCTAATTACAACGAAAACGTAAAATTAGCGTCCCGTGCCGCAAGAACGCTCATCGAAAGTGTCCCATCGGATCTTTCATAGTCAACTTCGGAGGAACAGTGAAGTGAGAAACATCCACGCGGTATCTACTTGTATTTCGAACGATTATCGAGGCGCGGGGAGTTCGAATTTAGATGAACCGATATTAGGGATACAAGAGGAAAGGAACAACGATTAACGGTCTAATTAAAAAATCTACTTGTAGTTCGACCGATTATCGAGGCGCGGGGAGTTCGAATTTAGAATGAACCGATATTAGGAATACAAGAGCAAAGGAACAACGATTCCAGTAGTCTAATTAGAAAGTACTCTAGTACTCTGGTCTAGGTTGATGCGTGTCTTCTAAGGATTTAAGTATTCAAAGAAGACGACAGAGGATGGATGGTCTTTGGAACATGGGTTTGAGATGGTTATAGTTTCATCCACTGTTATCTACAAATTGGTGCACCTTACCGACAAACTGTAAATGATCTTTCGAATATGGGATTGGGCTGGTTATAGTTTCATCCACTGTTATCTACAAAATGGTGCACTTTACTGACAAACTGTAAATTGTAATTGAACCTTCAGGGCGTTGAGCTAATAATAGATCTGTAAAACGGTTATGGAAGCGATACCATAAATTGAAAAAGATATAAAACAATAATCGACAACCTATGACCCATCATGAGTCGAGCAGTGACTCGTGCAATTACGATCGAACCGAATACGTTATCGAAGAAGTTGTTAACTAGAACGAAGGAAAATTGTTTACGAGAGACACGTACGTAGATTATCAACATCGAGAAGAAAACGATACTACTACGAGAAGCTAAACTGAATGTGCAACCAGCGCACGATGTATTGCCACTGTTCTTTGCTTTTACTTAAAAAACATAATGGCGCGTTGCACGTCACGTGGCACTGCATTAAGCACAGATTGTTTCCACCGTCTCCCCCGCATTAAGTACAAACTATTCCTTTCATCCCCTATATTTGCTCAGTTCTAAGGAACAAGTCCGTAAAGGCGATCTCCTAATTGTTTCGACCGGCGTGTTTTCCCTGGCCCGTTTCAACCCCTCCCCCTTTCCCACCTCGACGCCATTATTTTCAACCCCACCTTCTTCTCTCCCAAGGAAACAATAACGACGAAATCGCTGCTGATACAGCCCCGAAACGGAAGTGAATTTCTACCGAGTGTATCTCCGCGACGTCGGCGCGGAAAAAAGCCGAGGGGGATTGAGAAGGAAGGCCATCATAACTTAATCCAGGCTTACGACCAAATTCCTTAAGAGCTTCCGAATCTCTCCGCTCGCCGTCCGATCGATCTCGCGCGGAAACGTTTCAAAAGTCCAGTAGAATTCCTCGATTACGTTTCCGTCGTGGCCCAACGGTCACTCTCGCAAACGAATACTCGCATTGGAAATAAAAATGTTTATTTCTATTATTATCGTCTTTTATTATTGTTATTGTTATTATTGTCGTCGTCGTCGTCGTCGGTGTTGTTGCTGTTGTTGTTCTTGTTGTCGATGGTGTTATTGTTAGCGATGATGTCGTTATTATTATTGTTGTTATTGTTGCTGCTATTGTTATTATTATTGTTGCTGTTACTACTGTTGTTATTATGATTGTTGGAAATAAAAATGTTTATTTCTATTACTATCGTCTTTTATTATTGTTATTATTGTCGTCGTCGTCGTCGGTGTTGTTGCTGTTGTTGTTCTGGTTGTTGTTGGTGTTATTGTTAGCGATGATGTCGTTATTATTATTGTTGTTATTGTTGCTACTATTGTTATTATTATTGTTGCTGTTACTACTGTTGTTATTATGATTGTTGGAAATAAAAATGTTTATTTCTATTACTATCGTCTTTTATTATTGTTATTATTGTCGTCGTCGTCGTCGGTGTTGTTGCTGTTGTTGTTCTTGTTGTCGTTGGTGTTATTGTTAGCGATGATGTCGTTATTATTATTGTTGCTACTATTGTTATTATTATTGTTGCTGTTACTACTGTTGTTATTATGATTGTTGGAAATAAAAATGTTTATTTCTATTACTATCGTCTTTTATTATTGTTATTATTGTCGTCGTCGTCGTCGGTGTTGTTGCTGTTGTTGTTCTGGTTGTTGTTGGTGTTATTGTTAGCGATGATGTCGTTATTATTATTGTTGTTATTGTTGCTACTATTGTTATTATTATTGTTGCTGTTACTACTGTTGTTATTATAATTGTTGGAAATAAAAATGTTTATTTCTATTATTATCGTCTTTTATTATTGTTATTATTGTTAATGTTATTATTGTCGTCGTCGTCGTCGGTGTTGTTGCTGTTGTTCTTCTTGTTCTTGTTGCTGCTATTGTTATTATTATTGTTACTGTTGCTACTGTTGTTATTATGATTGTTGTTTATGTTGTCGCTGCTATTTTTATTATTATTGTCGTTATTGTTGTCGTTACTATTTTTATTATGATTGTTGTTTATGTTGTCGATGCTATTTTTATTATTGTTGTCGTTACTATTGTTATTGTTGCTGCTGCTGCTATTGTTATTGTGATTGTTGTTGCTGCTATTGTTATTATGATTTATGTTTACGTGGTCGCTGCTATTTTTATTACGATTGACGTTGCTATTGTTATTATGTTTGTTATTGTTACTGCTGCTATTATTATTGTGATTGTTGTTGCTGCTATTGTTATTATTATTGTTGTTGTTGTTGTTAATAGGAGCCTTTAGAATACAAGGGAATCCTTTAGAATACAAAGAAAAATACTGATTAAGAGAATACAAATGGTCGATACTTACAGCTAGCAGAAGTGGAAAAGAAGTCGATGGATTCACAACTTATTAACATTCTTTAGAATAACATTCGGGCAATTATTAACTCCGTGTTGCGTAATACGAGCTTCCTCTAACATAAGAGTTCGGTGTCGAATAGCTGTGAGAGACGTGGTAAAGTTAAAAGACTTCGATAATTGAGGGCAATACTTGAAACGAGATCAGACAAGAGTTACACATAATTATGGTTATCGTCTACCATAGGACGATCCACACGAGAAACACATAAGTGTAAAAACCGATGCTGAATAATCTTAATCGGTTTATAAAGATTTACAAAGGTACAGGGACTAGACAACAGAACAATATTCCAAACGAGATCGAACAAGACAGATACGAAGATATCTTAACGTATGAACATTTTTCAAAAATTGTCACGCTCCATTGACGAATCCAAGTGTACGGAAAGCTGAGCTTATACTTAACATTATGGATATCGATCGAGAAATATGTTCGATAAGATCGGTAAGACTCAAGATTGAAAATCAGTCCAAACACGACCCCGTTTCGTCTATTTTCACTGATGCGTGTTATGCGAAGAAAAGAACAATTTCAAGTTTAATCTTTATTTCTCCCTATAATGATTGAAATATTTTCAAAAACTACTCGAGCAACGAATAATGAAAAATAGTCCAAACGAAGTCGTGTTTGGACTCATTTTCATTGGGAGAATTTTGCTAATCCGTTGATAATATTCTCGTAAAGATACATCGAAAACAATAACAATTTTTTCTACCGTACCTAGTAATTTATACAGCTACGTAAACACTGCACAGAGTAAACAGTGTGTTTACTCCACACCAAAGGGGTCAATTTGATTAACACTTCTTCTTGAAATTACTTCATTATTAACGGTGTCTTTGTCTACAATATTCGTGAACAATTATCGAAATAGACAACCAATGTTACTCGTAAATCAATCTAACTTCGAAAATACTTACGCGGTCTGATAGAAATAGTAGCACCATCGGTAGTTCTAGTGTTAAAAGTTAGAATATAGTTCCACTTGAAGCACCGTAGGTGACCTCGAAATCCGAAAAGTGTCTTCAACCGAAAGAAAAGCTAGTGGCAACTGTTTCCACGTTCTCTTCGAAACGGTCCATACCGAACCGTTTATACGAACGATCGGTAGTTCTGAAAAGATTAAAACGGGACACCCTGTGTATACACTGGGCAGGTAATTAATCGATGGGTTCACCGCGGCTCGATCAAAGGGACACGAATAGAGTCTTCAACGTACTGGAGAAAGAGTTCGATAATGACTCCGATGGACTATTAGATCGCGGTGTAATTATGGTAATGCGTGTTGAATTGATAATGACCGCAGCGAACTTCTCCTTTCCCTGATGGAAGTGCTGTCGAATGATCAAGCGAGAAAGAGAAATCTACTCGATTCGTAATTCGAGTTGCCACAAGAGCTTTCGTGGAACGTACTCCGACTCGAAATACTTCCCTGTGAGTAGAAACGACTCTTTGGCAAGTTCTGAATGCCTGGAACAACTTCCATGGATTCTTTCATCCTACTTTTATGAAAAAAAGAAGGACTAGAATCTCGCTTCCATCCTCGAGTACCACCGTTCGAATACCCTCCGAACTCGAGAAACTTTGCTGTCGCGCATCGAATCGAGCCATTTTTCGAGATTTGGCGAACCGTTTCGAAAAATGTCGCGAGCAGTTGAAGAAATTCACCACCGTGTCGTTCCAACGGGCCAATGGGCCTTTGTCGATTCAGCAGCGAGCACGGGAAGAAAAATCGGGGAGATGATCAGGGCGCTGATGGGCGCAGCTCAGAGAGCCCCTCATGCCAGGCCACGTCGCTTGTTTTGACAGACGCCAAAGATATACGTATATATTTTGTTTGCTCATCTTTTGGACGAGCCACTTCCCTTTCATTCTCCGCCTACCTCTTCCGCCCTCCTTGTCCTGGCTGTCATCCTGTTCGATCCTCTAATATCTCGTCGCAACGCCTGCACTTATTTTCCTTCTGGCCGCTGCCCACATAAATCTTATTCGCGCTCAACACCCGCGCATCATCGCCTGCCAGATTCCCAGCCGTGAAAGATAAGCGACAACGAGCGTCCTTCTTCGTGGAAATATCGTACACTTCTTTGTCCAGTGATCGTTGAACGACGAAATGTTAAAGCTGCCCGCGTTTCATCTCGTACACAAGGTTCTACAAGTAGGGCTCCTCGAGCTATTTCATTTTTTCCTACGACGTTTTTTCCGAAATCCATTAATAACGGAATTACCAGCCGAAATAGTTACGACTGTTCACATGGTGTAATAGGTTGCTCGATAAGTTTTGTCGTTCGATGCGACGAACATCGAGCGTTAATAATTACGACAAAGTAATCATTTCCTGGCCCGTGTTTATTAAGAGTGTTAACATCGAGCGTTAATAATTACGACAAAGTAATGATTTCCTGGCTAGTGTTTACTAAGAGTGTTAACATCGAGCGTTAATAATTACGACAAAGTAATGATTTCCTGGCCCGTGTTTATTAAGAGTGGATACCAATCCGAGACACTAAAAATGGGACAAAACTTGTGAATTTTTTTTCAAAGTAATTACCAAATAAAAAAATGTAGTCTTTTTCGGGAAATGTAAATATAATTTTGAGCTTCGTTTTACAATTTTGTAAAAGTAAAAATCGTTCGAAATGGGGAGGTTATTCGCTGTTCCCGGAAACCTTTTCTGGAGAAACATTGTTCGTTGACCGCCACAGTGGACAAGAACTGGGAGGTTTGAAATAAAAAAATTTCGTCGATTCGTAAACTAGAGACTATTATCTAAAATGTGGCGTACGATTTTTCGAAAATTTTAATATTTGTAGAAATATCGTCGTTTTACTTTTTCATTAGATTCGTCGTTTTATTTTTTCAAAGATGGTACTACTATTTTATGAACACGTGTTGATGAAGTTTCGTGTAGATCTGTCGAATCATTCGTACTGTATTTACGGTTGTTCATAGTTGAAATGTCATGGTATTTCTACAATGGAAAAAACGACAAAACTTATCGAACAACCCAGTATAAGTCTATTAACGACTCTAGAACGAAGTGCACTCGAATGCATAAGTATAAGTCAATTAAATGCACTTGAATGCATTTACACCTTATACTTTTTAAAACCAGTAAGTGTGTGCTATAATGTATATTATAGCTCGTTGAAACGAAAGAAACAGTCTTAAGGGAGAACACACTGACGAGTTAAAAAAGAAATGAATTTTTCTTGTTTTTCTCTTATTTTCTTAAAGTTTCAAGTGTGTGGAATCTTACGTCGAAAAGATATTTCGAAATTCAAACATTTGGCGAAGTGGCAAATAAATAAACTTGTTTTACATTTTTTTCAAAATGATATTCTTCAATCTGGCCTCTTTATAGAGATATTCTGCATAGAATATTCTACAATGTAGCTTAAGATTTTTTTTAATATATTGCTTGTGTAATTATTTACGAAAGTTTGAAGTCGGTTTTGTGGATAAAAATGATTGTTTCTTCTACGACGTTCGACCATTTCTACAAATATTAATAATTTCGAGAACATTCTCATCGTTTCTCGGAAAAGTGATTTTCCGGAACACTAAGGACAGTTTTTGTCTCCTTCGGAGACACTCTAGAAGCGTCTCGCTCTAAAAGATCCTGCATGAATGTTTCATTTCCAGACGGTGTAAAAACTGTTCATTTTCAACCAGTCTTTCCAACGTTTTAGTTTCCTGCGATTCGAAAGTTCCAACGAACGCGAGTATAAAGCAAACGCGTAATACCTGCGATTGATTTGAAAATTTCGTCCCTAGAGGCGTGCGATCCGTCACTCTGGACGAATTCACACGGTGACCCCCGGGTGTGGTATCGTGGCGCACTCGACACGATTCGCGCGAATAACAAAAGGGACCTTTGGAGCGTGGAATCTCGCGCGGTTCTCAACGGGCGGTCCGTATTGTCGAAAAAATGTGGAGCGGCTGGAGAAAGCGGAAAGCGAAGCAATATAAATGTTAATGGTACCGGACGCGGGCGAAAAAATAATTTAAAAAGGGAGAACGAAAGAAATGAAGACGCTGCCGGCGAGTGTTCACCGGCGAGAAACCACGAGGAAAATGCATGGAAATGTCTGCCCTTGCGACTCTATTACCCCTACACGCTATCCATCTTTCTCCCATCAACAGTTACAACGCAAGACGCTAGAGAGAAAAAAAGTAGATACTGTACTCGGAGCGGAATATATTAACCACTCAAGGTCGTTTCTCTCGACGCAAACCCCGTTTTTAGATTACGTTCGTTTGCCTTACCGAGACAGAGGACGAGAAAATCTTCCTTCAGTCGGCAAACATTTTGCGTACATTATTCGTATTAAGTAGTCCTAGGTCGATGTCTCGTCTCGTGAACGTACGTACCTATACTGGGTTGTTCGATAAGTTTTGTCGTTCGAGAGAACTTATCGAACGCTACTAGAAGTTGTTGAACAATCTATCGATACTAAAGCTTCTCCCTCTATACTATTAGTAGCGAGACGACTTGTTCGATCACAATGGTAGCCAATGTTCTTTGTAACAGTAAGTGAGGGAAACGAAGTTCGTACGCAAGAATATTGCTCAGGACTATTCCAAGTTTACGATGCAGGTAAAGGCATCGGTTATTTACGAGAATTATACAATTTTAGATTTTTACACGACATTCGTCTTGTTTTCAGGACCAAAGAACCTCAGCAACGATAACAAATATACTGATATACGCGAACAATATTTACAACACATTTGTAATACTCGTGTGGATATATATTGACAAAACTGTATTGAACATAAATTGTATACGATTGTAGAAATGTAAATATATTTTATTTCAAATATAACACAGTATATCCCTTCATTTCTATTCTTGTCAATGTTTATTTATTATATTTGTTATTTGTATCCATTTTGACTGGATAAACGAATAAAAACTAATAAATGAATAAAACTACTCGAATTTCTGTATGAAAGTTAGTTTTGAAGAATGTATCGGAAAAGATTTGCTACACATCATGTAAGACACAGAAATGTAAATATATTTTATTTCAAATATAACAGTATATCCCTTCATTTCTATTCTTGTCAATGTTTATTTATTATATTTGTTATTTGTATCCACTTTGACTGGATAAACGAATAAAAACTAATAAATGAATAAAACTACTCGAATTTCTGTATGAAAGTTAGTTTCGAACTAGAAAAGATTTACTACACATCACAACTGACCCACGGTTCGCCATACACGAGACTGTTTCGTCATCCTCTTGCTGAGGGTTCAGAAGCGACAGATTTTACGAACGAATGGTTTTATGTTTCTGTTGGTCCGCTTCTAGTCGTACATTTCCACGCACGGAATACGCCAACACTTTACTTGCAAACAATTTTTACAATCGTCGATAAACGAAAGAAAGAAATCACGTATAAAGAAAGAACAGCATGTAATAGATTGCTCGATAAGTTTTGTCGTTCGATAAGAAACGACGCTATTAGATTCCTCGTTTTATTTTTCTAAAGACGTTACTACTGTTCGACGAACGTGTGCGAAGTTTCGTGTAGATCTATATTCCAAACACTATATTTACAGTTGTTCAAAGTTGAAGTGTCATAGTATTTCTTTTACAATGAACGAAACGACAAAACTTATTGAACAATCTATTGTATCTTCGAGATAAGTCAGAGATTGAAAGTCCGAAACTTTTCATTCGAAACGAGACAGATGCATTTTCAGGTCCACTTCAGATCCACTTCACGTCCACTATATATATGTAGGAATTTTATTTAAGTAAGTAGCGATGTTTATAGAAAAAGGGTGAATAAAGTTCTAGGATATACGTGTATTGAATGATGTAGTACTAGGAACAAAATATTAACGAAACACACAATTATTAGGTTGTTCGGAAAATCATTTCTTTTTTTTTTTTTGGTGAAAATAAAACACGATTCTTTTAGAGTGTACAAACATTTTATTAAATTATATATTCTCCATTTTGAAAAACGAAATGACTTTCCGAACAACCCAATAATAACTACGCTAACTACCCTGACTACGCTGACTAAGCTGTTCTTTCGCGACAAGACGCGCTTCGACGATTTTCCAACGACTGCTCTTGATTGCCAATAACTGCCAATGACTGTCCAAACGCTCTTCTTTCGCACCTAATACCCTCACACCCATTCATTCCCTTTAATTCTAATTCTTAATCTCTCTCACTCGATGCGTCTTGTCACATAAACCGAAAATTTCCTAGTACATCGCTATCTGAATCGCTCTTCTTTCACACTTCGCTCGCTCGTCTATTCCAAACACTTCCGATTCTCTCCGAACAACGCGCAATCTCTTTCATTCTCTCGCATTACCACACGTATATACACCGGCTCAACTTTGACTGACCGTTTCGAAAAATTTCGAACTTTTGCAAAGTTTAATCGATACTATCGTTTCATTATTATCCTCGCAACTGACTCGGTGTCCGCTCTACGCGAGACTCTTTCATCGTCCACCTTCCAAGGGTTAAAACCTCGAATATAACCCAACGTGCAACGAAACTGCCACGACTCACAGATAATTAAGTAACACCTTTATAAAAGAATTCTTATTAGAACTGCGATAGCTTTTGCCTAATCGTGTTCCAAAGTTAGCGTTCCTCCCCTACTCTAGGAAACGTTTCTTCTCGCAGTCGGCCATGTTCTCGAAAGGGCCGTGTAACGAGGATTAAAACCTCGAATATAACTCAACGTGCAACGAAACTGCCACGACTCACAGATAATTAACACTAAACGTACCGGCATTTTTCTATACCTAATCTTACCATAGGGGGTCATTTGACCCCTTATGAAATAAACGTAGATTTTTCGTAAAAAATTCTTTATTTATTAAAGGAAATAATTTGCAACATCGTTTCCGATTTCGTATAAAATGAAACACATATTTTTATCGTTATAAACAAAACGATCGACTAATTACATTTTTTACATAGGATGGGTTTCTCCTTGGTACATTTCCCGCGAACAAATTTTTTACAAATTATGCAAGTTTCTGTTGTTTTATTGCCCGCGCACAATCTTATTTGACATTTTTTCCTGGATTGAGAATTATTATTGGAGCTGCTCGATACTCCTTCTCGTTGATTTTCCTTTTCTTCTTCGCAAAATTCGAGGTACTCTGTAACAAGCTCGTCTGCTAATTGTAACAGGAAAGATTGCCTCGATAGCTCCAACCCAGTTGTTGATAGAGTATCCACGAATTGATTCTAGCCAGATAGAAAATATTGAAAAATACCTGTACGGGCCATCTATTGCACTTCGATTTGACGCTATACTTTCGCGCCATTTGGTCAACTATATCGACGCCAAATTTGGTTTTATTACAGTAACTGATCGTTTCGGGGGTCTTCTTTCTATTGTTCTTGATTTTTACGGTTTTACGTTTGGTACTCGATATCGCTACTTTTTTTCTTAGTTTTGATTTATAAATCATTAGCGTACAGTCATTCGATTTGTATGTCATTGTTGAAAGAAGTTTCGAATTATCTTTCGTTGTTTTTGCAAGTGCGGGCAATTCCCTCCTGTTCGCACGCATTGTTCCCACTAACGTTGTCCTTATCGCCAATAATTTTGCAGCCAAAGATAAACTCGTAAAAAAATTGTCGATTGTAATATTTCTTCTACAGTTGGTGAAAGGTTCGACTAATTTCATCGCAACAAATTCGCTGAGTGGTATCGACGTCGGTCTGGTTTCATCAGGTCCTAAGTACGAATTTAGAACCAAGGTTCCAGTTGGAAAACTGCTAAAAAATACGTAACTTACGTACCCCCCGTGGTACGTAAGGTAGGTAAAGAATTTTTGTCGGTAAAAAATAAGCTACGAGAACAACGGAAACTGGAAAATTGAATAATCGGATGATATAAGTATTTACAGTGAGTCAAATGACCGACAGAAATAACGATAAATGTACGAATTTAAAGTAAATTTTCCAAAGGGGTCATTTGACCCGCTTGGTACGTTTAGTGTCAAGTAACACCTTTATAAAAGAATTCCTATTACAACTGCGATAGCTTTTGCCTAATCGTGTTCCAAAGTTAGCGTTCCTCCCCTACTCTAGGAAACGTTTCTTCTCGCAGGGGGACCGGTCGAGGCAAGAGGCGCGAATCTGTGTTCGCGTCGGCCATGTTCTCGAAAGGGCCGTGTAACGCAACACCGCGCAATAAATTTCGGCCAAGTAAGTCACCGCTAGGAACATTTTCGCCGCTAGCTTGCGTGGCTGTCCCGCGGAAAAAGAATTCTTCTACCCCAGCCCACTGTCCGTCTCGCATCGTCCTCCCTTCGACCGACACTTACGATCTTTTGAGAGTCGCGTCCACCCCCGCGCGCACCTTTTTCATTTGCATGCACCACGTGATTCATGCGCGTCGAGGCGGACGCAGAGTCTCGCCCCCTGGGGTGGAGGACACGATCCGAAAGTCCAGGGGCGTTCCGCGGTGAAAACCGCGATGTTCTACATCATCCTACTACCGTCCCGGCCCCCTTTCCCGTTATTTACGTTCCCGTGGCTCGCCTCTCGCGCCGAGATTCCGGATATTCCTCGAAGAATGCTGCAACGCCGATGCTCACGAGGGCCGGGTACACGGACTAGAAGCGCGAAAGTTACGATCAAACCGGCCGCGTGGATATTTATTTCTGGCCGTGAACATTTCCCGCGACGAGAACTAAGCCGATCCATCCAATCGGTGATTCTTTTCTACGATTACGAACGAACCGTGTATCCACGAACGATTCCATCCCGCATTTGTGTATCATTCCTGATGATCATCTCGCGGTGGATATCTCCAACGGCTCGGTAAACTTTACGAGGTGTTTTACACGTGAGTACGGTTAACGGGTGGACGAATGCCTTGAACTTCGATAGTTGTGGCTTCTTGGGGGAGATTTTGGAATTTGGAAAAATCTTCCGATTTCTTTTTCGTTTTTAATGGTAGTTGGGAGTCTTAGGATTGAATTAGAAAGGTTTCAGTTTTTAAAGGAATCTATGTTCGGAGGGAGGAACGACAACCGTTGTTTCTTCTCGGTGTGAGTTGTTTAAGAGGGCAGGACGGTTGAAATTTTGAAAAAATTATCAGATTCTTTTGCTTTGAATACTAATTTGAAGTCTTAGGATAGAATTAGAAAGGTTTCAGTTTTTAAAGGAATCTATGTTCGGTGGGAGGAACGTCAAGCGTTGTTTCTTCTCGGTGTGAGTTGTTTAAGAGGGCAGGGTGCTTTGAAATTTTGAAAAATCATCGGATTCTTTTGCCTTAAATAATAATTTGAAGTTTTAGGAATGAAATACGAAAGGTCCTGATCTTTAAAGGAAACTATTTTTGAAGGTAGAAACGTCAACCGTTGTTTCCTCTGTGTGAGTTGTTTAAGAGGGCAGGACGGTTTGAAATTTTGAAAAAATTATCAGATTCTTTTGTCTTGAATAATAATTTAAAGTCTTAAGAATAAAATACGAAAGGACCCAATCTTTAAAGAAAACTATTTTTGAAGGTAGAAACGTCAACCGTTGTTTCTTCTCGGTGTAAGTTGTTCAAGAGGGCTGAATAGTTTGAAATTTAAAAGAAATCATCAGATTCTTTTGCCTTGAATAATAATTTGAAGTCTTAGGATAAAATAAGAAAGGTTCGAGTCTTATCTCGTTTCGAGAGAAGAACGTCAATCGTTGTTTCTTCTCGGTGTAAGTTGTTTAAAGATGCAAGACACCGAAATTTTGAAAAAATCTTCAAATTTTGTTGTCTTAAATAATAGTTTGAAATCTTAAGAACAAAACGCAAAAGTCCAGTCTTTAAAAGAATCAATTTTTAGCGGTAAGAACATCAACCTCGGTGTAAGTTTAAAGGGACAATAAGCTTTGAAATTTGGAGAAAATCATCAGATTCTTTTGTTTTGAATAACAGTTCGAAGCTTTGAGAATAAAATGCCAATGGTCTCGCTCTTTAAAGAAATCTATTCTTGGAGGTAGGAAGACTGTGCCGCAACGTCTCGGCCCACGCGTAACAGACCGTTTAGAAACTTGTTTTTCTCGAAACTATGTTTTCAAAAACGGTACTTAAGATATCTCGAGCTCCAGCTAACCGATTACTTCGAAATTTCACAGATAATATTACCGTAACATATATTTGCGAATTACCTAGCAATCTTTCTTAAATTTTAATTATTCCGGAAAATATAAACGAAAAGCGTACAAATTTTTCATCCAAATTCGACTTCTGAAGTACAACTAGCCAGTATTTGAACAATTTTCATAAAAATTAAATTTTGTTCATAGTTCTTTGGTAGTTCTAGCGTGAAATATAAAATTCTTACAACTTCTCTATCTGTGGCTTTCGAACGCCTTCTGCAGATCCAACCGAAGCGTAGCGGTTCGGTCACCCAAGTTCGTCTATCTCTTCGTGTTTGTAAACCGTAACGCGAAAAGTATAAACACAACGCGAACTTACGACCTAATAACTCGCTGAATTTGATTTTCACCGAACGGTCCAACCGACAGTGTGAAAGTCCTATCGACCGTTTAGGCGAGAATAAAATGAAAGTACACGTATACGTGCATACGAGGATCCCCTCCTCGAGCGATAATACAAATGCACGAAATTTAACGCGACGGTGATGGGTAATTGAGCGGAAACATTTTCCGAGAGAATACTTCGGCAGTCGTTAACGTTCGGCCGGATTAGCCCCGGTCGATAATCTCGTAAAATGTGCCGTTCTAACCGTCGAGCCACCCTTCAACAGGTCTCTCCCAATTGAAAATCCGAAATCTGACGATCCCGAAACGGGTTCCGTGCGCGGTTTCGTGCAAGGCGGCCTGAAATCTCCATGGGCGCATAATCCTCTGACAATGGCCCCTCTAAACGGAGATTTGTCCGCTGACAGCGGCGTCCTTATGCTCACGGATCGACATCCTTTGACTAAATCGACCGTACGCCGGTAGGCAGCCGTGAGCCCTAATTCTGATTTATATCGGCGAATTCGCGCGAACCGCGCCGCAACTTTTTCGACGTTCACGCAATCCCCGACACAGCGGAGCTCTCGTTGCTTTGAACGTTGAACGTAATCCGCCGCGACGGTTCCCTGGACGCCAACGATTGCGAAACAAACGAAGATCGGCTAGTCGGGAACACGGTCACTTTCTCGAACACTCGGGACTCCATCGGGCGTCTTTTAATCGCGCTTTTATTCATTTTCGAACACCTTCGTGTGCTTTCGAGTTTTTTTACTTACTTTTACCACTCTCGTGTATTCTCAAGTATTTATGTATTTTCATTTATTTTCAAGTATTTTCGTTTGTTTTCAAGTACTATTATTTATTTTCAAACACTTTCGTGTATTTTCAAGTATTCTTATGTATTTTCAAGTATTTTTATTTATTTTCAAGCACTTTCGTGTATTCTCAAGTATGTTTATGTATCCTCGAGTACCTTGATATATTTTCAAGTATTTTTATTTAGTTCCAAGCGCTTTCATGTATTTTCAAGTATTTTCATTTATCTTCAAGCAGTTTTATGTATTTTCAAGCAATTTCGTGTATTTTCAAGTATGTTTATGTATTTTCAAGTACTTTTATTTATTGTCAAGCACTTTTGTGTATTTTCAAGTATGTTTATGTATCTTCGAGTACCTTGATATATTTTCAAGTATTTTTACTTATTTCCAAGCACTTTCATGTATTTTCAACTATTTTCAATTTATCTTCAAGTAGTTTTATGTATTTTCAAGCACTTTCATTTATTTTCAAGTACTTTCGTGTATTTTCAAGTACGTTTATGTATTTTCAAGTACTTTTATTTATTTTCAAGCACTTTTGTGTATTCTCAAGTATGTTCATGTATCTTCAAGTACCTTGATATATTTTCAAGTATTTTTACTTATTTCCAAGTGCTTTCATTTATTTTCAAGTATTTTCATTTATCTTCAAGCAGGTTTATGTATTTTCAAGCATTTTCATGTATCTTCGAGTACGTTTATTTATTTTCGAGCACTTTCATGTATTTTCGCGCACGCTTACTTATTTTCAAGCACTTTCATATACTTTCAAGTACTTATGTATCTTAAAGTAAATACTTCAATGTATTTTCAAGTACTTTGATATATTTTCAAATATTTTTATTTATTTCCAAATACTTTCGTATATCTTCAAGCCCTTTTATGGATAACATTCTCAAGAATGTTTATTTATTTTCATCGTCCACGATTGTGTAATTGACCGCCCACCTCAAGCCCATAAAATTCAAAGTTCCCCCTAGAATCTTGCGAGATACCGAACTCTTTCGTGTTGATTACAACGAAACTTCAGCGAGTTTTCAAGGTTGCATCGTGAGATTGAGACAGCAAATGAGCTCGTTGCAAGTGAAAGCGTGCCTCCTTAATCGCTCGTACATTACCGATGAACAAACATTTAAGAAACAATTAAATATCGAAATAAATCACAAGTCGTATTTCATGTTCAATACAATGACAGTTGGTTCCTTCCATTTCTTTCCAATTGGTAATAGAAAATGAAGAATTTACCGCGAATACTTGGTTGCATTTCTACGAAAGTGCAGAGCAATTCTCGCACTGTATCGCCACTCGATCACCGCTGAAGAAAAATTAAAAATTCAGCGCAGTTGAAAACTTGCGATGAATCTCACTTGCTCGTTTTCCCAACGCAATAGATATTTAGTATATTTTTTGTTTCTTTCTCAATACGAGTACACTACGGTAAGAATTCGCAAAGTGCTCGTATTCGAGGTTATTATCGCGTTAACAATTTCGAAGACAACACGGGACGAGAGAATAGAATCGGTTTCGCGAACCCCTCAGGGATTAATTGCGATCGGAGTTATTCGTGACGATCGAACAAATGAATTGGTATTTCCGAAGCGTCATAAGCGTTCACGTCGCCGATGCAACAAGCAGATAAAAAGGGGACCACCGGGGGTCGAGCGATCGAGCGGAATTTTAAAACGTGTCCGTGCATAAAAAGACACGTGTAAACGGCCGGAATAAAATATTCGTGAAAATTCGGAAATAATCGCGGCCCGATGCGCGGTCACGTGCCGCGCGTCCGCTCGTTGCTGTTCCTAATTAATTCCGAAAGCTGGCCCGCAGAAACGTTCCACGACCACGAAAAGCGCGATGGATCCGCTCGTGAAAGAACAGTCGAGCTCAGGATGCGCGCAGCGGGAGTTCATTATGCTGGAATCCGAAAAAGGAAGAACGAGGGTTGGTGGGTGGAGGGGACAAACGTGAAGAAATGCAGCGACTTCTTTCGAGACCAATTCTTTGTTTGACCGGTCGCTTGTCACGCGTCGAAGCAACCCATTAATTTCCGCGTAAAACAGCCCCTTTAAACGGGTAGTTTGCCAATTTCGTCCGTGTTTCTCTCTTTTTCTTTTATTTTCTTTTTTTTTCTTGCTGCTGCATTTTCTTACAGATTCAAATCTTCAAGGTATCGATCCTGAGGGATCGTCGCGAAATTCAATTGATCGGAGATGATGTATAACTTTCTACACTGCGCGCTGAAATATTAAAAGAAACAAAATTTGTCTCGAAACGATATTTCTCAACATGTTACGTGTGCTATCTCGAAAGCTACTCGGCCGATCGACTTGAAATTTCCAAATCTCGTAGAATAAATATTTTTGTAATTTTTGAAATTATTACTTCATGGTAATTCGCTAAATAAGTAAGGTAATCCGCGAGTAATATTCTTGGCTTCTGACACATCGGATTAAAAGTTTATCCGAAGCATACTTTGAATTAAAAAACAATACCCAAACATTATTTCGAGAAAGTAATACGTATATATTAATTTGTATTATATATATATAATGTGCATACGCATACATATTTTATAAGATGCGTTTACTAATTTTTGGATTCAATTACTCCTTCGTAGAAATGAAATAATGTCTTATTAATAACTAATTAATAATAATTGTCTTATCGAAAACAATGATTAAAATACCAGACTAATAAGTAATGTTTTTGGCTTTTGTCTACCAGATTAAAAGTTTATCCGAAATTATCTACCGAAGCATACTTTGAATTAAAAAACAAAACCAAAAGATTGTTTCAAGAAAGTACTACAGATTGCACAAGATGCGTTTACTAACTCTCGGTGCATAGAAATGAAACAATGTTTAAAGATTCTCAATTTTTGGTACTAAAATACCAGACTAGTAAATAATCGTCTTGGTTTCTATCTATTAGATTAAAAATTTATCCGATATTATCTACCGAAGCATACTTTGAATTAAAAAACAAAACCAAAAGATTGTTTCAAGAAAGTACTACACATTGCACAAGATGCGTTTACTAACTCTCGGTGCATAGAAATGAAACAATGTTTAAAGATTCTCAATTTTTGGTACTAAAATACCAGACTAGTAAATAATCGTCTTGGTTTCTATCTATTAGATTAAAAGTTTATCCGAAATTATCTACCGAAGCATACTTTGAATTAAAAAACAAACCCAAAAGATTGTTTCAAGAAAGTACTACACATTGCACAAGATGCATTTACTGACTCTCGGTGCATAGAAATGAAACAATGTTTAAAGATTCTCAATTATTGGTACTAAAATACCAGACTAGTAAATAATCGTCTTGGTTTCTATCTATTATATTAAAAATTTATCCGAAATTATCTACCGAAGCATACTTTGAATTAAAAAACAAAACCAAAAGATTGTTTCAAGAAAGTACTACACATTGCACAAGATGCATTTACTAACTCTCGGTGCATAGAAATGAACCAATGTTTAAAGATTCTCAATTTTTGGTACTAAAATACCAGACTAGTAAATAATCTTCTTGGTTTCTATCTATTAGATTAAAAATTTATCCGATATTATCTACCGAAGCATACTTTGAATTAAAAAACAAAACCAAAAGATTGTTTCAAGAAAGTACTACAGATTGCACAAGATGCGTTTACTAACTCTCGATGCATAGAAATGAAACAATGTTTAAAGATTCTCAATTTTTGGTACTAAAATACCAGACTAGTAAATAATCGTCTTGGTTTCTATCTATTAGATTAAAAGTTTATCCGAAATTATCTACCGAAGCATACTTTGAATTAACTCAAAAGATTGTTTCAAGAAAGTACTACATATTGCACAAGATGCGTTTACTGACTCTCGGTGCATAGAAATGAAACAATGTTTAAAGATTCTCAATTTCCGGTACTAAAATACCAGACTATCCCCTTAAATTGAATTGGGGAATTCGGGCGGACAATTGATCTCGTCGCGTAACGTTGGAATGAGACGAACGAACGAAGAAGCTCGCGATTAAATATGACGAGATAATGAAGCGCACTGGGTGGACGTGTGGCAAAATGGTCGATCGATACCAGGTAAAAAAAAGAAAACGCGGTGATCATTTGTCAGCGGGGGACTCGACGGCGGTACAATATCCCGGAGAAATTCGAGGACTTTTAAATCCTGGTAACGTGAAAAAATGCAGCCAGCCCCTCGCTCCCGTCCGATAATTCTTTGTTTGACCTGCGCACTCTCGCGTCGTGGAAAAACCATTAATTTCACCATCAGTATGGACCGGACAGACCTCAGGTAGGAAATTGTGCCGGCCAGACATATCGACACCCTTCCCTGAATTCCGATGGAGGCTCCACAACCGTCTAATGGAAGTTTCGCCCGAGCTCGATGAAAGTGCACTCGTAGGTATGCTCCAAACAGACAACAATAAAAGAAAACTGACGGAAATGCTCGACGGAGAGTACGGGATCGGTAAAACACTTGCTGCCGTCGTGCAAACCGAGAGGTTTCTTCCTAGAAAACGCGTCCTCGACGAGATTTCCCTCGATCTTTCCACGTGTGAAAAGGTAACGTTCGCGCGGCCAGATATGTATCACCCTACATCATTTGAGAACGGAACGAGGGATCGAATTTGAACGATCGCGAGTACAGTTACTTTCGTTTTCGAGTGACTGGTTTCTTCTCCTCAGTGGGGATGAAAAATTGTGTGGTTTGCGTTCGATACGTGCCAGACATGTATCACCCTGCATAATTTGAGAACGCGACGAGGGATCGAATTTGAACGATCACGAGTACAGTTACTTTTGTTTTCGAGTGACTAGTTTCTTTTTCTTCTCAGTGGGGATGAAAAATTGTACGGTTTGCGTTTGTGTGGCACGAACGATTTTATTTCCCTCGATTCGAGACAATAATCGCTACCCACCCCGCTTTCGAGCCACCGCGACGCTACAGTTTAAAGTAATGGGTTGTCGAACGACGAAACTTATCGAACAACCCAGTAAACGCTAGATCCGATACAGACTCTGAAATCTGGATTCTACGTGTGTTGTAGGTTTACTTCTTTCGATACTTGTTCATCGAACACGTGTGGCGAGGCACGATTTACAATTTTCTACGTTCACGAATTAAAATATCTTTTCCAGAGCACAGGTGTCGAGAGCTGACAGCTTCTATCGATGTATTGACGGATAACGGTGACTGAATTACTGTACAAAGAGTGTAAATAATAAATAAATCTATTGGAATTTCATTGTTTCCGATCGTAACTCCGTTGAACATCGAGACAAACTTTTCGAAGCTACTGTACAAACGCCTGGCTGATTCAACGATACTAATTACAATACATCTCGATCGGTCTGCGGTATATAATTGGGCGTAATTGTTGTTTGAGTGGTGATTAATTGTCCAGTGCCAGTGCGTACGCTGGGAGGAGCGTTACGCACGACAGCTCACCGTGTTATTATAAATAATAATGCTAATCATCGTTCAGACACTCCGTTTATCATAGACTTAATTATAAATCGGTGGATTAATTACAACGTTGAGGGCCCGTGACAGGCGAAGACTCGGCCGTAATGGCTCGCCGAATCGTCTTTTCGAGCATTTAGAACAGTTTGAGTAGCTTTTGAGTGCGCCGTAAAATTAGCATAGGTGGTTCTCGTCCATCGAGCAGCTTTGTCGCACTCGTTCAATTTGCACGAGCAATTCGCAGTATGGAAAACGAGGACGCGTTTATGAAAGCCGTTACGTTTCGACCGTTATCCATTCTTTGCATTAATAGACCTATTTGCGTTTGTTTAGATTGGGATGACGGGGACAACGATGTGCTTCCAGTTTCGAATCAACAGTATCCGTACTCGGTAAAATAGTGGCTAATTTTTTCAACGTTGAAACAATCGTGTTACGCGATCGATCGAATGGGAAGAAACCGATGCACAATTATCGAATACTTTCGAATAAGAAGTTGGACGAATATTAAACGACCGGTACCGAATAGCAAGTACTGAATACCGAGAGTCAAGTAAGAAATACCAAATGATCGAGTACCGAGTACCAAATACCGAATACTGAATGACCAGTACTATCTAACGAATATCGAACATTGAATGTCAGGTACGGAGTATCGAATGATTGAATACCGAATACCGGATATCGGATATCGGATATCGGATACCGGATCTTTACTATTAAGTAGCAGATATTAAACATCAAATAGCAGATACAGAGTACCGATTGATTTATTGATGATATCAAGTACCAAACACCGAAGAATATCGAATACTGAATGTCCAAAACATTCCGAGTAACGGATATCGAATACAAAGTACCGAATACGAATCATCGAATGACCGAGTAACGAGAACCAAATACCGAATGTCGCATACTGAACGAAAAGTGCCATGTAGCGTACATCGACACTGAATACCGAATGTTCAATATCGAATAACGGATATCGTATTCTACATCAATCGTTAGATACGGAATATCAAATAATCGAGTATTCGCCGCCAAATATCAAACGCACCGAGTAATTCTAAATACAAGCTGTAGACAATACGACTAATCTCTAATATGTTGCAAGAACGTTGGTTCGGTAATAAACGCGGAATTCTTCCGCAGAAAATCGAAGATAAAGCAACGCTGACTTTCGCCACGATTAGACGTATCCTTCGCAACTTCGAACAACATACGTGCAAGGAATTCGAACATTGCAGGCACGGGAAAGCGTGCCAGGTCCAGAGACAGCGGGGCTTCGCGACTACGTACACCTAAACGAAGCTACGTGAGACTCGCTCGAAGGCGGCGTAAAATATTTGCGGTTACCCGAGCGTTTCCCCGTTCTGCGGCAGCAAAATGCAGCAACTCCCGTCCGACGGGTTACCATATACCATGCCCACCCCAAGTATTATGCATGGCCGCGGAAAATAACTGCGAGATGAAAACCCCCGAGAGGGTGCTCCGAAACCACCGCAAACGATTTCGAGACTAATTCCCCGATCAACGCGCGCTTCAACGGGGAGACCAAATATCTACGAAGTATCATAACAACGGTACTATAATTTTTGTACAAGTGTTCAGTATTCTGTATTCGGTACTCAGTATTCGGTATTCGGTATTCGGTATTCGGTATTCGGTATTCGGTATTCGGTATTCGGTATTCGGTATTCGGTATTCGGTATTCGGTATTCGGTATTCGGTATTCGGTATTCGGTATTCGGTATTCGGTATTCGGTATTCGGTATTCGATACTCGATACTCGGTATTCGATACTCGATACTCGATACTCGGTATTCGACACTCGATACTCGATACTCGATACTCGATACTCGATACTCGATAATCGGTACTCCATATATGGTGTTCGGTATACAATATCTATAACTTCATTATTTCTCAATCTAATGGTTCGCGAGCTCTCGAAAGAGAAAAACATTATATAGCGGAATACGAAAAATGTTTCCGTCTCATAATATTCCATCTCATAATTAAATATCTAATTAATACACTTTTTAGTTTCGGTTACTTCGTATCGTTCACACGTTTAGCAACTGTGCCTCGAGTTAAATAACATACACGAGAGACATTATATTCAAAAATCACGTAGAGTATTGTCACGCGTCCGTTGAAACCGAAACAAGATACCTGAAAGCCTGACGATGTTAAAAACTCTTTATACCTGGAACGTGTTTCCAACGAGTACCATTACCGCAAAGATTGCATATCGTATTTACTAGATCGCGAACCTTTTCACACCTATGGTAAGTTCAAATGTAAACACATCTAAAAAAAACTACACACACTTCGATCTTCGAAGTATAAACTTTTAAGGGTGATTTCACCCGTTTAAATTTCAATTATCACCGCTAAAAAGACGAAATACGTACCTACTATTATATCGATTGTTCTCCGAGCTTGTAAGGTTCCATTCAAATACGGAATCAGAACATTCGAGGCTCAAACTTGTAATAGTTTTGTCGTTCGATAAAACTCATTGGACACTACTGTTCAATGTAGTACTGTTCGATAAGTGTTATCGAACTATACTATTCGATAAGTTTTACCGAAGGCTAAGTTTTGTCGTTCGATAAAACTCATTGAACACTACTGTTCAATGTAGTACTGTTGGATAAGTTTTCTCGAACTGTACTGTTCGATAAGTTTTATCGAACTATACTGTTGGATAAGTTTTACCGAAGACTAAGTTTTGTCATTCGATAAAACTCATTGAACACTACTGTTCAATGTAGTACTGTTGGATAAGTTTTCTCGAACTGTACTGTTCGATAAGTTTTATCGAACTGTACTGTTGGATAAGTTTTATCGAATTGTACTGTTGGATAAATTTTCTCGAATTATACCGTTGGATAAGTTTTACCGAACGACGAAACTTCTGGAACAAGCTAGTACACAAGTAATTGGATACTCCGTGTACTCGATGCACGATGTTCGCTGCTTGGTACCGTGGCTTCGGTACTCGATACCGTTCACACGATGAGCGTTAAAGCCAAAACGCAACAAAACGTGCGCACGGGGCCATTTCGTAGCACCCGGGCGCCGTGTGACGCGCGGCAGTTTCATGCCGTGCGAGCAACTATGCGGGCTACCGCATTGCACTCGAGGAATCCGAATGGAGGGTTGCTGCGTGTGTTCCTCGATTTCACGCGTCGGCAGCCATGGGACGTCGCGACGAAAAAATTTAATTACAATTCGGGGAGAGACGTGGAAGGGGATCAGGAAGGCAACCGAAAGCCACGGGTGTCGCGAAACCGAGACCACCTCTCCTTTCATCCGTCCTTTATTCTATGGATAATCGTACCAGGTCGACGCATCTCTCTCGTTGCCCCTTTGAGCTCGGTAAATCGGATTAATTTGGATCATTAGCTTGCTTATCGGCTGATGAATTTTATTAAGCCCTCGCGAGAAGAATCTCGAAGGAGCCGCGAGACCGCGGCTCAAAGAAAGGAAGGCAATTTCAGGACACCGAGAGCAAGTCGACCGTCCGAGTTCGAGTTAATGTTTCGAGCAACTTTTCAAGGGGTTCGTTCTCCTCGGTGCTCCTTGGAAAAATCGAGTTACACAGCCTCGCGAGCTATCGATCCCGGGCTCCTTCCATCGTGCCCCACGTGGCGTATCTTGGATATTTACAGCGTCGAAAACCGTGTCGGCCATATTTCTCGGTTAGGCGCAGCCCCGAATCTAGGACGCTTCGCGTACACTGAACGTTACTTGGGAAAACATCGGACTTCCTCGACCACTCGGACAGACCCAACACCTCGCGATTGTTTTCCTTGCCGCGTGTTGTTTGCGCAGCTTAATCGAAAAATCATAAGCACCCCTCGCAGCGCTTCTCGCCTACTCCCGGCTATTACCCAAAGGGTTTACGCGCGTGAGAAAACAGATAATCGATCTCCCGTTTATACGAGAAACTCGAGTGCACCGAGTAAGAAAAACGAATCGCTACAAATGCTTGTTTGGGCAATGCCGATTCGCGCGAGCAGCCAAACACTCTGACAGAATCGGTGATCATGGACTACCAGGTGATCCTCGTCCTACTGTCACGGAATCAGGATTGTTAATTACCGATATAAAATTTACACTGTTCGTTCCAAAGGTTCAGATTGTAATATCCGGTCATAGAACGATTTAACCCGAAGAAAACTGAAAAGAAAACAACGACCAAAATGTTCACCGTCAACTCGCGGCACTAACCAAGTCATCGTTGCGTGTAATCCCAATACTATTTGCAGTGGATACAAAGGAAGATCACCGAAATTATCTATCTCGCTGTACCTTCAACGATACCCTGCGTTCTCTAGGAAAATATCCTTTAGTTTTGGCTATTTTCTTATTCTGCTACGACCGATTGTAACTGGACTCCTAGATTTTTCTAAGAATTATCTCGTACACTCTCGATAAAGATAACTACCTGTTGTCTATCCACAGGTTTGCCTATCTACCCTGTTGAAACTTTTCAATTCGGTAAATTGAAACACTGGAAGTATTCTTAACAGTGAATTGATGCGAATGCTCTCTGATGACCGAGGCTCTAATTACTCTCATTGGTCGAACATTACGATGTCGCACGAATTATATATCACAGTAGAGCATATCGGTTGTCTACGATAGAAGATGTCGCGATTGTTATACCGTTTCTAACACGTTCGAAGTTACTTCGTTCGTCCAAGACCGTTTCAATGTTCTCTACGGTTTCAAATGTTGCTTGTATCGTAGGCGCGCGAGAAATTCACCACTGTTCCGAAAGCTAAAAGATCCCAGAGACGTCGTGACGCCTAGGCGACGTCTCGACGCGATACACTGTTACTATTGGCTAAATTGGCCAAGTGTAGAAGTCCATTGCTCGACGAGGAACGCGAACGAAGCGTGCACGATAAAACGAGATGCGAAACGTATCTGTAACACGTTCGCGAATCGTTGCGTCTCGCTTTGTCGCGTTTCGTTTCGTTCGCGTTCCTGGTTGCGCGTTGGATTTGCACAAGCGATCATCTTAACTAATAGCAGCAACGTAACGTGTTGCTCGATAAGTCTCGTCGTTCGATGAGGAACAAAGCTATTAGATTCGTCGTTTTATTTTTCGAAAGACGGTACTACCGTTTCACGAACATGTGTGAAGTTTCGCGTAGATCCAGCGACTCGTTCTATAATATTATATAGAAAAATAATATTTAATACTAATACTTGAATTTACTCGAAATAAAATATACATTTTAGGTTTGGTCAATGTCAGAGATAAATAAAATAACCATAATAAATGTTTTCAATTTACAACGCACAAACATCTGTATTACCCTATATATTGTGTTGTTCGGAAAGTTGTTTCGTTTTCTTGGTGAAAATGAAACACGATTTCTTTAGAGCGTATAAACGTTTTATTGAATTATACATTCTCCATTTTGGAAAACGAAGTGACTTTTTAAACGAATATTTCTACGCAAGACGCAAGAGTTGCAAACATTCTCCCCTTACTATTGTTTTTTATCCTTGCGTTACGCGAGCTCTCGATCTCGATTCGAGATCAAAATCGCCACCTACCCCGCTTTCAAGGAAATTGGCGCGGAATATTATATAAATTCCCAATACAATTGTCCAAAGTTGAAGTGTCACAGTATCTCTTTACAATCGAAAAAAAAACGACAACACTTATCAAAGAACCTAGTATCCGCGTAAGAAATCACGAACCCCTTTCCCTCGTGATTATTTAACTTTTGAAACAGTGGTCAGCATCATCCGTGCTCGTAGTACCCGAAATCCTCAAATACCATTGTCAACTTGAACTCGATTTGCGAATACCTCGAAAACGTAACGCGAAATGCGGTTGAAATTCAACGCCACGTTTTCCCAGGAATCGAGGAGACGACTCAGAAGTCACTTTATAAGTTGTAACCCAACGTAACGTTTTGCTCGATAAATTTTGTCGTTCGATAAGAAACGAAGCTATCAGGTTCGTTGTTTTATTTTTCCAAAGATGGTACTACCGTTCGATGAACATGTTTGAAATTTCGTGCAGATTTCTCGACTCGTTCGTATATTTACAGTTGTTCAAAGTCGAAGTGTCACGGTATATTTTTTGCAATGTAAAAAACGATAAAACTTATCGAACAACCTGGTACACGTTTAGATTATCAGGAGCTTCACTTCGGTGGGTGTAAAGTCTCGAAAATATCACCAACACGTTTTTACGGTACAGACTGTACATCGTATATACTGTTTCTCGAAGAAGTTGCACACAATAACCGTAGCGAGTAACGAAGAAAGTGAACGAGTCGATTGTGAAAATAGTTGGAACGAACGAGAGACCCTCCCCTGCCATTGAGTTATGCGCTCATAGTACTTTCCTTTTGTGTATCCAGCGGTCGGCATCACCCGCGCGGGTAGTACCCGAAAACCTCAAATACCATCGTGAACGAGAACTCGATTTCCGAATAGCTCGGAAACGTAACGCGAAATGCGGACTGAAATTCAACGCCACGTTTTCCCAGGAATCGAGGAAACGGCTCCAGAGAAGTGACTTTATAAGTTGTAACCCGGTGTAGCCAGAAACGACTCGTGTTGGCCGGCAGCTGGATCGTTTCGTAGCGAAAGTTCAAACGCCACGTACCTCGTCGAACTTCCATCGAGGTGAGTGTCGTTAAAAAGTGAGATCGAGGTACCAGCGATGTGACGTACGGAGTTATTGCAACCGCTTCTGAGAGCTCGTCGGCTTCGTTAAAACTAGCCACTTGCGAGTGGATCGCGCACAGAGGGCCAGCACGCTCGCGATTCGTGGTAACCCCTAGAGATTCCCTGGAAACTCTGATGGCTCGTGTCACTACCAATCGATGTACATACACTCGTGTATAACACGAGACTGTTTAGCTGTCCGCAGACCGCAGATTTAGATGGGGTTACGAAGAGGGAAATCTGGCTGTTCGAGTCCCTAATTATCTTGACATCGGGTCGCTACGGCGAAACAGGTAGAACAGTGATTCTCAACAGGCGGGGAAACGTTTCGATGGAATCATTCTTCGTCGAGTATCTCGCGAGGTTGTAAATCTGGATAACATTCGATAAGTGTCACCGAAAAGATCCCACGAGTTCGTTCAATGGTAACGTTCGTTCTCAAACGCGAGAATCACCGATTTGCTCGAAACCGGGGTAACGATTTTCATCCGGAACTAAGACCAATGACGTCACAACGATAGATAAATGTACAAAGAGCGAGAAATGGACGTTGATCCCGTTTCTCGTATCGTTACTCGAAATTATTACCCCCTTTGACCCGAATGGAACGAGATCGGCGTGTAACGAGGTTAATGCCTCGATCTGCATTAAAACTAACGTGGTATCGCGACACGTGGAAAAAGAACCATTTCGAACGGGAATTACGTATTCCGTGTGTCGAGGTTTTCGCGTTTCTTTCCCGACGGTGGTTTCGTGCCGGCGCGTCGGCAATAATGTATTTCGAGGATTTAATTATTCGCGGTATCCCTTCGCCTGCCGACGGCATATTAATCGTATGCTAATCGATCGTCATTAATGGGCCCCCGTTACAGCGGGTTTACCGCGGCGCAACCTCGATCGCCACGAAGGAAAACAAGAAAAGGAATCCCTCATCCCTGTTAGTTTGATAAATTATTTTACTCGTTCGCGATCTTTTATCGGGGACGCGACCCGTCGCGAGTGAAATTCTCGCGCATCGACATCCTCCTCCTAATTTATGGCCGTCGAATGACGCGAATAATTACTCGTTCCTCTCGTGGCAGTGAAAGAGATCCAAAAGAGAGAAAGAAAAAGAAATAAAAAGAGAGAGATAGAGGGGGAGAGAAAGTGGAACCGAAATGTTGAGAAATAAAGTTTCGACGAATACCTGCGTTGAAATGGCTGATTTGAGCGAGTGTGCGCTTGCACTTGCACGAGGGTGAGAGTCCTTAAGCATGGCCAATGCGTGTCGAGAAGAGTGCACAGTTTGCCTCGTTGCGATTTCAGAGAGGACTCTGTTTAAGTGAATAGCGTATACACGCACAGGTAAAGAGAGAGAAATAGAGAGAATTCTTTGGTGGAATTTTCGATTCATTTTCTCACGTAGATCAAAATAACCTAGATCTTTTCGCTAGCCTGCCCCACGGATCGAATAACGTAAAGTTTATCGGAAATATGTTCGCAAGGGGCTCGTCGAGCGCGATGGTCGCGCGTGGATACTGTGGTACGAGTTCCGCGTTCAATAATTTTCCAACATTGTGGGGCAAAGTGTTCTCGAGTCGCAAATTATGGACATTCGCGGAACGGAACAGTGTCCATTGCTATATCATCGATAAAACGCGGAACGACGGCGGCCTTCGAGAATACGATATCCTTGACGTTTTATTCCCGCGACCGTTGTAACGCGTTTTATTGCGCCCGTTGCGTTTTTATTGCGCCCCTTCAACCCCTGCCACTCGAGGAAATGCAAAACTATTAAACCGACGTTCCTCCGGCCGTCCCACCGCGAGGAAATATGTGAGCGAGCGAGCGACCGACCGACCGACCGAGTGCTTAACGACCGCCGTTCAATAATCTTTCTACGCATCGACATTCAACTGAAAGCAATTTCATTTAAATTACACTTCTTGCCACGGTTCGATTCCGTTCGAAAGAGTGGCGGCCGCGCGCGGCCCGCGATCCTCGCTCGAGGTTCAATTGTATTTCATACGTCTTGCAAAAACGGTTGCTTGTCGTCGCGGGAAATGAGACGCGTAATAACCCAACCGTCGCGTTGCATTGCTCGATTATCTACCATCGATGCGCGTACGTATCGTTCGTTTCCAATCGTTCAATACGGGGCTGTAAAAAAAAAAAGAAAAACGATGCTTCTCCGGTTACCTTTTTCAGGTCGGTTCACCGGCAGAAGCCTTACTTTTCGGAATAACTCGTAGATATCGATAACAGTTCCGACGAGAGCTCGACTATTATCGATTCGCGTTCGTGTCACATATAAAATTCATCTACACGATCATTTCCTTTTATTTTCATTGTTCGAAAATTCATTTGGTTTCTTTTTTTTTTGGTGAAAACGAAACACGTTTGGCGGCGCTGAATTCGAAGATGTTTGAGAGAGGGAAAACGGAATTATAAGGAGTGGGGAGAGGCGTTTCATCCCGGGCCTGCTAGTGGACTCGTCAGTAAGGCATCCCAGCAGGCCCTGCCTTATACGCCGGGACATTGGAAGATCGGTAAGAGGTCGTATATATAGCGATCGGAGCAGGTACGGGAACTTGCGGGAAACGGTTGGTGGTGGAGTTTCCCTCTGGTGGCAAGCGTGGGTAGTGCCGCCACACACGATTTTTTTAGAACGTACAAACGTTTTATTAGATTATATATTCTCCATTTTGGAAAACGATGCGACTTTCCGAACGACTCGATATTTCTACGCAAGACGCAAGAGTTGGAAACATTCTCTCCTTGTCGTTGTTTTTTCAAGTGTGTAAACGTTTTATTGAATTATATATTCTCCATTTTGTAAAACGAAGTGACTTTCCAAACGAATATTTCTACGCAAGACGCAAGAATTGCAAACATTCTCCCCTTACCGTTGTTTTTTACGCTTGTGTTACGCGAACGACGCTCTCGATCTCGGTTCGAGATGAAAATCGCCACCCACCCCGCTTTCAAGGAAATTGGCACGGAACGTAACACTCTTCCCGTTGTTTACGCTTGCGTTGCGCGAGCGACGCTCTCGATATTGGTTCGAGATGAAAATCGCTACCCACCCCGCTTTCAAGGAAATTAACACGGAACGTGATACTTTACTTCGCCATTTTAAATGTTGCAGAAATGTTGCTACGCGCTTGAAAGATATCAAGAGGGAAGACATCGCGCAAGAGTGCTACCGCGTCTCCAATTCCGAAGGTTATCTTCTCCATCTATTCGTTTGGCTAACGCGACGCACCTCGAACATTCTTGATGACAAAAAAAAAGATAGAAGCACTTTTCGCGTATTACTGTGAATCGAAAAGATCCGTTCCCAGGGAACCGTATCGCGAATTAAAGAGAACGTTTTTCGACCCGCACCTGTGGAGTCTGTTTTCCTACATCCGACTCGGTGGTGGTCGAGTATCAGGAAAGCTACTAAACTCGACGCGAGCCAATAGACGACCGAACGATAAAACCTCTCGGTGAGTATCGCTCGGTCGTAGCTGTTCGAAGATTCGAACCAACGGAATCCACGGGTCCCTTCGAGACCAGAGATCCGTTCGTCGTCTCGAGACAGTGAATCTTGCACCGACGCGAAGCAAATAATTATTCGCGTTGGAGTGAACGCAACAATGATCTTAAGGGTGGCAGATGTAGATGTCAGTTTTGAGAACTGTCGTCCGCCACGCGGTCAATGGTTTGGCCGTTTTCCTTTTCTGGCTTATCTTTTTAGTCGAGTTCCAAGTCCAGAGTCAGAAAGATCACACGACACTGTCGTCGTTCACATCGAGACATATCACTGTATACGCATTTCTTCGAACTTTATATTCTTACATATACAATAACTGTACTACCGGATACGCGAGATCCCTGCATATTGTAATAAACTGGATATTCTAATCTGAAGTTTACGAGAATTCGTACTTACAGTTTTTCGGCGAGAAGCAAGGTGGCCAGGTCCCCGGATATCTGCGTCAGTCCCTGATGAGAGCAGTCGACTTCCTGACCGGTACACGTGCACAACCAAGGGCATCTAGCACTGTTCATGTTCTCCATGGTACCCGACCAACTTCCGAGACCGAAGCTACCGAGGGCGGTACCGTGAGAGGCGCCACCGCCCAGCACGGACAAGATCAGCAGAAGTCCCCAGGCGCAGACCACGGAACCGCAGCTGACGCCGAGCAAACGCAGCGACCAGGCCGGCATCATGACACGTGTCATCGCCAAAACCTTCCGATTAATGTCCTTCACGGCGCGATTCGGTCCCTCGAGGATTTTGGCGATGCTCCCGATCCGGCTCTTCGGTAGAATATTGTTAGGCTCGTAGAGGCTGAAGCAAGCCGCCTCGCTACCGGCCACTCGTCCAACGGTGATGTTCGGGTAGACGCAATTCGGCGCCGGCTCGAGAAACGAGGATATCTCCAGGCCTTCCGCGGGTGGACAACCGAGAATCCTTACCGGCTCGAGGATCGGGTCCTGTTCCAAACGTATGACTGAACACTCGAGCTCATTCGCCGTCAAATCCCTCGAGTTTTGATTCTGTCTTTCCGTGGCTTTACCTCGCGACCTGTCCCTCCTTCGACCATGAACCCGGCACGATCGATTTGAATTCCTTCGCGTGGTCTCCGCGTGATGTCTCGTAACGGCAGCCCTCTGCCTGTGCGCCGAACAGTGTCCTCTACGTTCGAACGTCTCGCCGCAATCGGCCGGGGTCTTCCTCGCCCGTTTCGAACGGACCTCCGAGCTGTCGGCTATCAACTGCAGATCCAACGCGACGTTGGCTGCCTCCTGATGGACCAACGCCGGCGTCTCGTTCAACGTTACGCCGCACTCGATCCTCGATCCTTTGCACCCTCTGGCCTCTCTGGCGCTCGATTCGTCCACCGTGAGTACCGATCTTTGTCCAGCATCCGCCTCCGCGAGACCTGGACCACACGCGGTACCGAGGTCCTCCCTCGACGATTGGATCCTCCCGCCGTTTCCCTCCGAGTCGATCTTAGAAACGGTTAACGACGATGGCTGCTCGTGAGCTAGACGAACATCCAGCTGGCCCTTTCGGGGGCCGTGCACGTGGCCCCCCTCTCGTTCCAGAGGCCCTTCCGACAAGCTGTTGTACACTACTAACGGCACCACCCGTTCCTGCGCATCCTGGGCGACCGCTCTCACTGACTTTATCTTGACGCTGGTCTTTGCCCTAGTCTCTACCGTACCCGAACGGGTACGTGATTCTCGCCGTGGAACGATCGTCCAGGACGAATACACCAAAACTCATTTACCGGTTTCCCGATCTGCTTGACCGTTCACCACTATCGAGAGCGCACTGTTGCTCGTTGATCTCGGCGCGTTTCAGTGGCCCGTTCGCACAACGAACCTGGACCCGTTCTCGGCAAGACTGGCTCGGTGTTCTTTCCGACTGGCAGACTTCCGTTCATACAGAAGACGATTGTATCGACACGATCGTTACACGGGCATTATAGCGTCCAACAAGTCCGTTGATTTTCTCGCCGGTTGATTCGGAAACTTGACGCGGCAGTGATGCATTACCTGGAACAAGAAAGGATCGCGTTAGTCTACGCGATTTATCAGAGGCGCAAACTTCGGGAACCGTTTCATCCACGCAACGAACGATCTATCGCTACGATGAAATTTTCTTGAGGTGATCATCCGGGTCGGTTAACATTCGACGAAAAATGTCCTCTCGATGTCCGGATGAAAGTTCAACGCGGATAAATTTCTATTCGCGACAACCTCTAACGAACAACCGTTGCACGTGTGATTCCACCAGACGGGTACAAACAGTTTCATCCGGACGATTATCTAGGTGGAAATTTCCTCCGAACGATACTCGACTCTTTGCAGAACATGCCTCCCAACGGATATTTAGGCGCGTGTGCGACACGGAAGTTGTTCGAGGCAAGGTACAAGCCTCACCGCAATAAAGCCGCAATTCAGTCAGCTGGATGGGTGTCTTCCGCGCGCGCATGATATACGTTCCCCATCGGCGGAAGTTGTACGCGTTCTAGATAGAGCGCGCCACTGTCGCCCCGCAAGGAGAAACGCGACACCAAGCCCGCGATACAACGGAGGACAATTTTTTTCCGCCGTCGCGTCGTGCCCATATGCGACACCGAAAAATACATCTTCCGCCGGTAAGCAGATGCACCGGGCGGTACGTCTCGGACGGAAAGGAGCGAAACAAGAAGAAGAAGAAGAAAGAGAAGAGAAAGAGGAGGAAGAAGAAGAAGAAGAAGAAGTAGAAGAAGAAGAAGCTGGAAACCGAATGGCGCAGCCAGTTACAAAGGGTGGAACTCGCCGCTGCAATATCGGAAGTACGAGAAAAATATGCTTTCGAAGCACAATCAAGGACTCGAACGCATTCCATGCACAGCCGTTCGAGTTGCGAGGCATATTGGAATTTTTCCCCGACATTTTCCTTCCGTCCCTCCCCCATTTTCTTTCTCTGCGCGCATACACACGCGCGAGCGCGCGCGTGCACACTGTCCCCCTGTATCCGCCACCCCGTTTTCCTTCTTTTCTACTTGTCTGCCCGAGAAACGTGCCTCGAACGAACGTACGTGATATCTCATATACATGTTGCTCGCTCGTAAGTGCCCCCGGATACGTTTCCACGATTTATCACTACCTGAGAACACCTGGAAATAGAATGTCTGCTGCCGCGTCCACCGCGCGAAATAATACGTGTCACGAACACCCTGAATTAAATCGCGCGCGCATCGATGATAAAAGTGATTCGCGATTCTTAGGGAGATTGTAGAGATCGGAACGTTACGAGACAAATATAACCAACGAAAGTAAAAAAAAAAAAAATGAATCGCTGTTCAAAATTGCCCCCGTGTCTCGTCTACCTGCGCCGTATCTACGCCTACGTAATCCGCGTCTTCCGAAAAGAGAGATACCTCGTCAAAGTACTACGAGGGGGTCTTAAGTTGCCAACGAATTGGATTAATCGTCCCACCTCTAATTACACGCATTTTCATTATTAGCTAAGGCGGTCGCGTATACGAGTCTATCGCGTGACAAATGTTGAGAAGGAGAGACATCGAAACGGAACGAGACGAAACGATAACGAGCGACGAATGGAACCCATTGGCGTAGACGCAAACTACGAGTATTAACCAGCGACGGAGCAAAAGAATTCCCGTCATGTAATCCCAGTAAGTTCTAGGTAATAACAATTATCGTCGGGAAGTATTATAATATTGCAATCGAGTATAATTTCCTTGTTCGATCACCTCTACGCATCCGATGAGCTATTTTTGCGCATTTATCGATTCGTCTGCTTTTTTAAAGAACTTTACCATTGTACTTGCAACGAAGAAACACGGATCGACAATTACTTGGAATATTTTTCCTTATTATTTTCAATGCCGGTGCTACCGAAATTTTAGTCACTTTTCAATATCCTCTTTTAGACTGTGCTTATTTTTTTTTAAATCTGTACTAACTCCCATCTACGCCTATGCAATGTAACCGCTTTAGCACCATTTATTATTTGAATGTTGGTGCTACCGAAATTTTAATCACTTTTAAACATCCTCTTTTAGATTGTGCTTATTTTTCTTTAAATCTGTACTAAAGGTAACCTTAACCTTATAAATACACACGAGGAATTTTTTTCCGCAATAAGATCCCCGTATTCGCGTTTTTGTGTACTTCCCGCGGATACAGAAATTCTACGCCTATGCAATGTGACCACTTTAGCACCACTTATTTGAAATACCGGTGCTACCAAAATTTTAATCACTTTTCAACATCCTCTTTTAGATTGTGCTTATTTTTCTTTAAATCTGTACCAAAGGTAACCTTAACCTTATAAATACACACGAGGAATTTTTTTCCGCAATAAGATCCCCGTATTCGCGTTTTTGTGTACTTCCCGCGGATACAGAGATTCTACGCCTATGCAATGTGACCGCTTTAGCACCACTTATTATTTGAAATGCCGGTGCTACCAAAATTTTAATCACTTTTAAACATCCTCTTTTAGATTGTGCTTATTTTTCTTTAAATCTGTACTAAAGGTAACCTTAACGTTATAAGTACACACGAGGAATTTTATTCCGCAATAAGATCCCCGTGTTCGCGTTTTTGTATACTTCCCTCGGATACAGAGATTCTACGCCTATGCAATGTAACCGCTTTAACACCACTTATTGATATAGACTACATGACACTTATTATTTGAAATGCCGGTGCTACCAAAATTTTAATCACTTTTCAACATCCTCTTTTAGACTGTACTTATTTTCCTTTAAATCTGTACCAAAGGTAACCTTAACGTTACAAATACACACGAGGAATTTTGTTCCGCAATAAGATCCCCATATTTGCGTTTTCGTGTACTTCTCTCGGATACAGAGATTCTACGCCTATGCTATGTGACCGCTTTAGCACCTAAATGTGGGGATTCCTGGTGGGGATTGGGTGGAACAAGGGTCCAGCCTCTTCGCCTCTCTGTCGTTCAGTTTATAGGGACTTGACAACTTACGATCTCTGCATAGTAGTCGTATTCACATAGTACATGCACCATAATGGTGAAAGTACATCAGCAAATTTTATTCCCACTGTATATCTCCATTTCACGAGTCGGATCATAGTTTCTATCTCTATATTTAAATTAGCAAAGTATACGAGCTTAGTTGCGAAAGTAGCGCAGAAACATTTAACGTGAAATTTGATCGCCGTTATCTCGCCAATTTGTCTTTGCGCATATCGAGTAAGAGGAACGAGACGGAGTCACGTGAAAACTGCTCAGGGAATGCTAGGTTGCTCGATAAGTTTTATCGTTTTTTCCATTGTAAGGAAAATACTATGACACTTCAACTTTCAACAACCGTAAACATACGAACAATTCGACTTCTCATGTTCGTCAAACGGTAGTACCATCTTTCGAAAAATAAAACAACGAAGCTAATAGCTCCGTTTCTTATCGTACGACGAAACTTATGAAGCATTCTATTAAACACTGTTCCTTCTTTACACGTGATTCCTTTCTTTCGTTTATCGACGCAGCAATTCCCAACTTTCGTCGCTTTTTCTTGTATCCGTTTGAAAACGTTCCGTGGAAAATACAATTCTCCCAACCTTCGGGCGAAACGCATTAACGCAAAGACGAACGAAGCGTTCTCTTAAAGGGTATCGTCGGCGAGAACGAGACGGTTAATAGGAAGCGCGACAAAACGTGGCGGAATATGAAAGAAGCCCGCGGCGAGTCGCGTCGCGCATTGAAATTCGTCGAAAATCTAATATTCCCTTCGAGAGCCAGGACAGGGATCGATAATTCGATTAGCAGTAGTCGACACCGAGGACAGTTAGGCGGAACGCTTCCTCTGTAGACACTCTCGCCACGCTCGAGTACGGTTAAAGTAGCTGGCCCTCGATAAGAGGAGCAAAGGGGGGGGGACTGTAGGGGCGGAGGTGGGAGGGGGTGGGTGTACACCACGCATGTGTAATATTCTCGAGCACTCTCCTACAGATAATATCGAGGCCTGGCAGCCTCTGATGTCGAAGTTAAGACGCCGGGGGTGAACTCTGTTCGAATGCAACACGAGAGCCAGATCGACGAGAGGACACCTCCCTCTTTCTCTCTCACCCTCTCTCTCCCTTTCTCTCTCTCTCTCTCGTTGTGTTTCAGAGGTGCTCAACATTAATTAATAAGGTTAGCGCGTATTAATTGAGGCAAAGTAGCGGGACCCGGTGTTCGAAACTTTTTCTTTTGCCTTCGTCGCTTCAACCCTTTCCCGATACGTCACGCATAAAGCGTGAACAAGACGACAGAGGAGGGACAGCACGGAAAATCGATTCTCTCTCTCTCTCTCTCTTTCTCTCTCTATCTATCTAGATATCTCTCTCTATGTCTGTCTTTCTCTTCGGACCTTCGCTGGCCGTGTGTAACGCGCCTGTGCGTACAGTTGATGTAATTAGGAAAATTATACGTTAGAATAAATTGCTTCTGGCCACCCCGTGAGGAAATGTATATTCGCGTAACGAAAGAGGGTGGTCGAGGACGGTCGGTAGGCGTGCGAGATATCGGATCGAGGCTAGGTCTCGTCTTTCCTCGACTCGCGTGTCAGCGGAATAATTGGTAAGGCAAATATTTGACTTCTCCGGTCCATTGATTGACACTTCAACGTCTCCCCTCCCCCCTAGTCTTCTCAGCGATAATCACGTGATTCCGTGCACGATTCGACGAGTTTGTTTCCCTTTCTTTTTACCAGGGCTGGCCGACGGTGCTTGGAAAGTGTATTAATGCTTTTAAAATTCCTAGCGCAAACAATTGTTCGCCGATGCACCACCCCGTCCCACCCCACGCGCGTCCCACCTCGTGAAAAAGGCCAGAAGGGACAATATTGACAGAGATCCGGGGATCCCGTGACCCCCTACGACGCTACGATTCGAATCCGCTCCGTTGAAACTTCAAGGCGGCGCAAAAACGAGAAGCGAGACATATGCTGCAGCTTTCGATTAAATTGACTGGGCAAACACGTGACGCGATAGCGATGGGCCACGTTCGCGAATGGTGGCGCTAGTGTTCCTTAAACGGTACCTCCGGGGGGAACGAAAATCCAAACGACGGTTCCAACGAAATCGTTCGACGGTGAGCACGAAAAATGAACGAAGCTAATATCGGCCTCGAATTCCCCTGAAACACGTACGCCTGTGAGAGAGCCACGTATCGACTAAATTATATTTCCCATGCCTGCTACAAAGTTGTATTCGACGTACGGGCGGAGTGTATGACGTACGAAGAAGAAGCGGTGAATCCCTTTGAGTCGACGATGGGGAACGAAAGGGAAAAAGAGAAGGGGAGGGCGGGAAAATCAGACGGTTCAGGGATAGCCAATACGGTTCCGAGCCGGGAATATTGCGTTCTTATTGTAATATATTTGTAAGCCACTTCGACAGACAATTTCTGCCGAGGCGTATGTAGACAGGTGGATAGAGGAAGATTCCTCCGAGGTATATCATTATATCGCGCCAGAGGGGCGGCCGATTATTTGTCGAAAGCTCTACGAAACAAAGGGAAAAGGACGGGAGTTTGTAGAAACGGAAGTTCCACTATTCTGTATTTTGTTTCCTTTCCGCTTTACTCCCTTTGTTTCCCGGTTGTTAACGGAACTACGAAACGGAACGTTTCTTACGTTTCGTTGTTCAAATGTCCAAAGCAGTG
This sequence comes from Ptiloglossa arizonensis, assembly GCF_051014685.1. Classification (NCBI taxonomy): domain Eukaryota; kingdom Metazoa; phylum Arthropoda; class Insecta; order Hymenoptera; family Colletidae; genus Ptiloglossa; species Ptiloglossa arizonensis. Next base: position 6,654,113 of record NC_135048.1, on the reverse strand, counting down.
GTTTTCAAACGTTCTCGATCTACCAAGTCCTTTGTTTTACACTCGATGCCGGGAATTAGAAAACGTTCCGCTTCTTGATTTTCGTTTCTCGAGTGTTCAAAATAGTGAATCTCAAACGCTCTTAATTTACTAAGTCTTTTGTTCTACACATGATAGTGGGAATTGGAAAACGATCCGCTTCTTGATTTTCGTTTTTTAAGTGTCTAAAATAGTGGATCTCAAACGTTAATCTAATCTACTGAATCCTTTGTTCTACACTTGATAGCGGGATTTGGAAAACGTTCAGCTTCTTGAATTTCGTTTTTCAAGTGTCCAAATCAGTGGCTCCCAAACGTTTTTAATCTACTAAGTCTTTGGTTCTACACTTGATAGTGGGAATTGGAAAACGTTCAGCTTCTTCATTTTCGTTTTTTAAGTGTCCAAATCAGTGGTTCTCAAACGTTTTTAATCTACTAAGTCTTTGGTTCTACACTTGATAGTGGGAATTGGAAAACGTTCAGCTTCTTCATTTTCGTTTTTTAAGTGTCCAAATCAGTGGTTCTCAAACGTTCTTAATTTATTAAGTCCTTTGTTCTACACTTGATAGCGGGAATTGGAAAACAATCCGCTTCTTGATTTTCGTTTTTCAAGTGTCCAAATTAGTGGTTCTCAAACGTTCTTAATCAACTAAGTCCTTTGTTCTACACTTGATCACAGGAATTGGAAAACGTTCAGCTTCTTGATTTTCGTTTTTCAAGTGACCAAAGCAGTGGTTCTCGAACGTTCTCGATCCATCGTGTCCTCCATTTTACACCGAATAACGAAACAATGAACACGATTCGTCGAAAATTTGGAAATTTAACACACTGAAAAATGTTCCGACCGAAGTCAACATTTTTCCGAGGTGTTCTCCAGTTATTGGGCAGAATATTTGCTCGGTGAAATAAAACACGAATTTTATAACAGAACGCGCATTTTTATGTATTCGGTACGACACACACGGAGATTCAACATTTAATTTAAAGAGGATAATGGAAAAAGGGGTAGAGCCACCGCGAACATCCCCCTATCCGAAACACAAGCCCGTAACGGCGGAAAACATAACACCGGGGCTGGCACGCGCGGTTTCCCATCTCCCTCCAACCACCACTCTCGGCGAACTTTTCCTGTAACACAGTTTTTCTCCGGCGGGGCTTCCAAGTGAACGAGACACACGGAACCGATGATTTTTCGTGGAAAACCCTGAGGGGCCATAGTTTGCTTTAGAGGCGGAGATGTTTGGTTAACATGTGTGCCTAATGGCCCGTGTGAAATGGATTTTTAAGGTCTCCGTTTTAAGACAGGACACTACCGTCTCGCAACGAAGAGAGAGAGAGAGAGACCCAAACCTGGCCGATCGAAAATCGATGTCACCGTCGAGTACGTTGAAACCGCAACGAGCCGGTGATCGAAAGTCGATGGAAACGATGAAACTGTTATCCCGGGTCCTCGATGGACACATAATGAACGTTCGATATACGCGGACCAGAGTGCCGAGACGTGAATATTATTGACGAGGAGTGCCCGTGACGAGCTTCGATGGACATTTTCGAATCCTCCTTCCGCGCTTTATGGCGCGATTAATTCCCACCACGCGATAACAGCTTCGTTGTACCGTGCAACGAAACGATAAGTTACACCGACACCTAACCTTTTCAGTGTCTACGTGTACACTGGTTCTCGTATCCACATTTTCTTAAATTCGTTGACATCTAATAACTTCTCAGAGCTCGCGTGCTCGCAAGTCCACTGCTAGGCATCAGAACGACTCACCACTCGGAGATAATCCACCATTTAGACCTAACCCAGATGACATTGGCCGAACTTTGCCCTCGTAACGCACCAAAACAATCCATAGTCCGGGGATGACGGTACCTAAATGACATCAACCGGACTTTGCCCTAGCTCTCGCACTCGCCTATCGTACCTAAACCCAAACCAACCGTATACATAAAACCAGGTGTGAATAAAGAGTCAGTTCGAGTCTTACCAGCAAGTGCGTCAAACTTTTACTCCGTCTACGTACATTTTACCATCAAACTGTTATTCCACGGAATTTCTCGGTGGATAGTGCCGTGTTACGAGTTTACCCAGGATCGACCCGTGACTCTACCAACGTTCGAGACAAATCGTATAAACCTTTTGCAGAGTACTCTGGTGTCTTGAAGTTGGGTTGGGTCGTTATCGGTGCACTGTTGCATTTGTGAAAGAAAGTGAGGTTATAGAGATATATACCTTATTGTACCGTTCAAGTTATCTCCCAGCCGTTTCTTTTTCTATTTGCAACGAAACAGGACGAACCGTCCACTTCAATTACGTGACACGGTCTATTGAATCCTGAAGTATTATCGTAAGGTTTGGGGTCTAGCGACGGTTCACACTGTGGACGAAGATTCTACGTATGTATGTATATGCTGGAGTACGGTGTCTAGCAATAGCAGACGATACAGCGGTAAAATTCGTCTCGAGTTGTCGATTCGCAAAGATGAACACATTCACGAACGCAGGAGGCAGTGTTCGCCTTCGATCGACGGATTAAACGAAATACGCGCGTCCTCCCCGTGAATCGTATCGAAACTGGCGCACAAATGAAACAACCCTAACGCGTGGGTCTCCTCAAAGCAACGAGTATATACCTTTTTATAGGTTTTACAGATCTCTCGACACGAAAGTAAGAAGGGAGGACCCCCTCCGATATTAGGTTTCCCAGTGCGGTTTTCAACCACCCACTCGATCGGTTGATCGGTCGACTTTACCCCGGGGAAATCACACTAGATACGAATTGGACCTCCACCCTCTACGACGCGGGTTCCCTCTCTTTTTCACCTTTCGACGTGCTTAAGAGGAAGTCCAAGAGAGTAAGAGAGAGATAGCGAAAGAGAGAGTGAAAGAGAGAGAGAGAGAGGAACACACCAAGACCCTCAACGACACGGAGACGGCGCTGTGTATTAATCGGGGAAGGATCTTCTTTCGTTCCTTCTAGAGTCCAGCCTTGTCTCCCCTTGGGATCGCCACGGACAGGAAAGGATTATCCCAGAAACGGTATTTTTCGTCGGTGTATCGACACTTGGGTGATTGCCGCGAATCAATACGCCCCCACGAATGACGACAAATGAGGAAACGTATCTTCTCGGTCGCTACCCTTCATAAGTTCCCGGACGATCGGTTCGATTCCGAACAAGTTGCAAGTTTTTCCTTCGGTATCGTTTTGAGAGTAGATGGACTGCCGCTCATAGTTATTTTCCCACCGGAGCTTAATTTCTTCCTTCAAGTACGCGACAAGTTCATCGGGATGAAGCTAGGACAAGCTCGTGATTCGAGTTCTATCTTTATAGTTTTCTCGCTTTCGAGTTACAAAATTGGAACTGCTTATTCGCTCCAAAGCGGGGTTAGTGACTTTTGTATAAATCTAAATAGTGGAAGGAACGATTACGTTACTTCAATCTGGGGTAACAATTGTTGCTCGAAAGCGGGGTTAGTAGTGATTTTTGTATAAATCTAAACAATAGCAGGAACAATTTCGTTACTTTAATCCCGGGTGAAAATTGTTGCTCGAAAGAGAAGTTTAAGTGTCTTTTACATAAACGTAAACAGTAGGAGGAACGATTTCGTTACTTCAATCCGGGGTGAAAATTGTTGCTCGAAAGGGAGGTTAGTGACTTTTGTATAAACCTAAACAGTAGGAGGAACAATTTCGTCACTTTAATCCGGGGTGAAAATTGTTACTAGAAAGCGAAGTTTAAGTGTCTTTTACATAGACATAAACAATAGGAGGAACGATTTCGTTACTTTAATCCGGGGTGAAAATTGTTGCTCGAAAGGGAGGTTAGTGACTTTTGTATAAACCTAAACAGTAGGAGGAACAATTTCGTTACTTTAATCCGGGGTGAAAATTGTTGCTTGAAAGAGAAGTTTAAGTGACTTTTACATAGACGTAAACAGTAGGAGGAACGATTTCGTTACTCTAATCCGGGGTGAAAATTGTTGCTCGAAAGCAAAGTTCAAGTGACTTCTACATAAACGTAAACAGTAAGAAGAAGAATTTCGTTACTTTAATCCGGGGTGAAAATTGTTGCTCAAAAGCGAGAGTTACTCTACCCAGATCGAACGGTAAGTGACCTTCGCTATCTTTAACCTCTTCGTGAAGTCTCTGTCGGGAATAGTCGGTTTGCAGCAATGCTTGCAAAAATTTTCAAATCACGATCGGTCGTAACTGTGCCACGATCTCAAAGTTTCTCGAATGTCACGGGTAATCCACTGCACGGGAAAAATGAAACATGGAAAGTTCCGTTGGCGACGAAAGTAATTTCCTGGATATTATACGGATACTTACCGCGTGAATAAATAATTACAACGCGCGGATAACAATTCCCGTACACGGCCAATTTTCAGGGAGCATAAATTGCGTTACATCGGGCCGATGAAAGTTTCGTTTTTCGAGCCGATTAAAAGGATCCGGCCGGGCGGCCGGGAGCGGCGCAGAATATTACACGGGCACCGAATAAATTACAACTTGGCGACGCGGATCTGTAGAAGTGGGGGATGAGTGGAGAGGGGAAATCAACCGGCAGAATGGAAGAATTAACCGCGGCAGAACCTGCCCTGTCTTCCCTGGTTCCGGCGTTTATCCCGGGACCGCGCGTTAATAAATTAAACGTATTCCTTTTTCGCCGGGCGGGCCGATAATTTGAATCGATTAACGTTCGGCCGAGCATTCAATTAGGCCGAGCGGGGAACGGGCTAAAAACCGGCAAAAGTCCCGCCGCCATGCGATACCGGTACAAGATACCGAGACCTGTATTACCAGACGCATTCCCAGTAACCACTACCGAACAGTGCGCAATAGCCACCTGCGGCTAACTATCCGGGTATATATATATATATATACATATATATATATTTATGTATATGTATATATATATGTATATACATATTATCGTATATTAGATTACGAGTCACCTACAGGCGGATCTATAAATTTCCTTGCACGATAGTACATTGATTAGCGAGTACACGCACATTGCGTGCTCTCGAGTCTGCGTCAACCGCGAGGGGATGCAGAAGAAATCTGGTCTCAGCTCGTTCGAGCCCCGATCACCTGGACACACTTTGCCGTACGTTCTACCTGCATGTTAAGCATTATCTCACGCAACGTCTACGAGCTCCTGAGAACGCTGGCTGAGAAACAGTAGCGAGTTTCGTACCCGTTTGCCATCTCGTACGGTCGGTCCCATCCTTCTCGTGGTTCCCTCCTGCTGTAGCGATGTTTCACCGTTGATTTACACGTTCGTCAACAGATACCAACAATTCAGGCTCGCGCGCCTCTTTCTTTACACCTGTGGTTACTCTTTCTCGCTGGACTCGTTGCTCCGCTCTGTCTCGAGCCACTTTCTCCGTGTACCGTTTGCAACGAAGCCTCGAGCAACTCTCCGCAACGACATCCTTTTTATCGCAGAGGCTAAAGTGTACCGAATGTTTTCCACCGTTCGAGTTTCCGGCCAATTCGATCGCGAAAAAACGAGCAGCTACGGGGAACACCGTGCAACGAGATCCACGTCACTGTTCGCGTTCTCAGAGTTGGAACTATCCGTTGGAATGGATGCAACAACGATCTTAACTCATTTGCATCCAAGCGCGGAATAGTTCGCGAGCCTACGACTCCCATTTTATCAGTTGCAACAGACTACGTTTAACCACTTCTGAGAACTTTTTGGTTCCGTTAGTTCGATATACATCGGTGTATTCTAAATAAGTTTTGCTCTTTCGTGAAAATCTTTCAAACTGCCACTACGAGTGTTGCGGCACGGAAAAATCCGCGCGGCACGCAAGAAACACTACGCGAAGGTGCAAAAAAGCCTGTAAAAAAAATATTTTGCTATACAATATTGTGTATCGATCGTTTTAAACAGTATATTGTTAATAAACTTCATAAATAATTCTGATACTCGTTACTGCATATACGATCAACCGCTCGCTGATGTTTGAACGCGGCAGCTTGAGCAGACCGATGATGCAAATGAGTTAAAGGTGCCAGATGTCGATGTCAGTTTTAAGAATTGTCTTCATATTGGCGCGGAAGGATTGTTCGCCACGCGGTCAACGGTTTGGCTATTTTTCTTTTGGTTTTTCTTTCTAGTCGAGTTCCAAGTCCAGAGTCACGAAGATCACACGACACTGTCGTCGTTCACATCAAGACGTATCACTGTATACTTGTTTGTTCGGACTTTGTGTTCTCGTATGTACAAAAACTATACTACCGGATACGCGAGATCCCTGCATATTACAATAAACTAGATATTATAATCTGAACTTTACAACACTATCGAAAGCTACCGAAAGTGTGTGTCCTCTCTTTCGGCTTGGGTTGGCCTCAACGGAAGTGAGCTTTTCCTTTACCCACTTGTGACGTTCACGTGCTGTCTCGTCGTTGATTCCTTACGTTCGTTGCATTTCACCAATCACGATCAACCACCTGCCTTACCGAGCAATTAGAAGATTCCTTCGTACAGAGGTTAAACGGTACCCACGTATCCTAGTCAATGATGTTCGAACGTTTGCGTATTTCTAGAACTTTGCTCGTGCCTCCTGGAGAAGTCTTCCAAATTGATTTTAATTCCTTCGAACAGAACCTTTTAACCCTAACACTCGTGACCCGTTACGTCCAGTAGAGTAGATTTTCAGGGTCAGATCAATATCGAAACAACTGTACCTCGCCTTCGTACCGTGAACGAGTACCGCATAACACAGAAACATGATTTTCCGTTGCATCGGTTCCGATACATCGGTACAGTGGTGTGTAGCGATGCACCAAATACGATACACCCAGAGTTATCACGCAACGAACGAAATGCACCAGGAAGAGTAGTCGGTTCTCAAGTGCTCGACACGCGAAACGAGTAGCAGCTTGCCACGATTTGTGTTTCGATCGGTAACCAATACCAGTCCCTCGTTATCGACAGCGCCGATTCAGCGTCCTAGGCGACTTCCCTCTGAAGATGTCCCGCCGAATGATGGATACATCACTCGGACGACGCACACCGCCGAACCCGTATAGAAACGAGACTCTCACGAATTCACGGGGGCTATTAAATCTCGCCCGGTAGCAAAAACTCCTTCCGAATTCTATTTGTCTTTCCCAGCGCTGTCCCCGTCGTCTCTTCGAGCAGGGCAAGGGAAGTCCAGCCACTTCCGTCGGTTTTCTGAGTCCGTCTCCGAGTTCCGGCGACCAAACGCTAATCGGTCTAGACTCTCGTTCTCCTGGCCCTGCCACCCTTCCTGTCCCACGAAATCCTCGTTTCCCAACGCCGGATCTTTCTCCGCGTTACCGAAGGGACACTTTTCTTTCTTGCCCCTCGAACCGAAACGTCCACGAGACACGTCAGCGATTGGTCCACTGGATAGACGGAGGAGAATCCCGCCCGGACCTCTACGGACACGCGGCTTCCGTTATCCGGAAGTTCTGATATTGAGAGCGAAGCTTCCTCGCTTCCTCGGGCAAAGTGGGGCCGACCGTTTCGCTTTGGAAGCCGTCTCTACTCTTGCCCGATCCGTGGATCGCTTTGAATGCAATTAACAAGTTTGAGAGGCGGCTGCCCTTTGACGGTGTTTCTTCCGTCGTTCGTGATTTTGGGACACAATTCTGGGATAACGACGCGGGCTAGGTCTAGAGGAAACGTAACTAGAAACGATCAAGGTTTTTACTACGATCGTTGTCACGGTGAAAAGTTTTCGTGCTAGGACAGCCTTTCGTACGTGTAGAAGAAACATCGTGTCGATCGTTTCCCAATGGCGATATATTGTCGATTTGTGTCGACACTGATTAAGACAATCGTCTGAAACAATTCCGGTAGGTGTATACTCGCATCCACGATTCTTCGGAGACATTTTGCGGTAAGACTGTCGCTTAATTTCACAATTTAGGATCGATACTAACACGAACGAACACCAGCTACGAGAACAGTTTAAAGTCGTTGGGAGTACGATCTATTATCCGTGCTAACACGTCCTTCGATCGAGTTTAATGTTCAATTCGTGGTAAACTCAACATCCCATCGGGCCCAATATTGCAATCGGACACGCAAGAAACACGCTAAAAGTTACGAGCCGTATTCCTCTACGGCTTCGGGAATGCGCCGGCGATCATTGGAACACATAAGTATGTCAATTGACCGAACGAGAACAAGTGGGAGTCATAATGGCAATGGAGGTACGTGAAAATCGACGGTCAAGGTCCGCCCACATTGTGGTATCAATGAGTCGAAGAACGCGGCGATGTGAATCGACAAAATTTACGAATCAACTGCGGTATCGCTCTACGACAGTCCTTGTCCACCGACCTCTATGAACTCTCGTGGATCAGAAATAAGAGTGCCATTGTAGCCAGGGGTCGTCAAACTTTTTCAACTTATCGTTCTCGGTGATACGGCGTGAATGACGGTTTAATGCGCGCGACAATGTCCGAGCACGGTGTCATCGCAGCCCAATATTGACACGACAACGCCTTATCACACGTGCACGACATTAATCACACCGGCGTGGCGCAGCACGTTGTTGGAAAGGGAATCTATTCTCGCGTTACGAGCACGCCACTCGATGGACAGAGAGAAGGGTCGAGGGAAAAAGCACAGGTCGGAGCGGAGTCAGCGTTTTTTTTTCCATAGCGATTGTTAAATAAAGTCATCCGACGTTCCAGCGGGTACTAATGGTAAATCTATAACGGTTCCGAGGAATCGTTCGTTGAGCTATTTTGCGGCTCCTTGCTCGAACTAGGCACCGTTTCGTCGAGTCCTCTCAACGATCGACAACGTCCACCACGATTAGGTCCAGAACGAAGATCGATCGTTGCATAGATGCTATGCGATCATTTTCCACAGGGTAAGCGGGGACGTATCTAATCTTGATACGAAACACGCGAGTCTGTACACGTAGCGATGGGTGTTCGTATCTCTGACTCGTGAATACCGAGAATCGGTTGAAATATTAACACTGGGTTTACGGGAACCGTCAATTTCAGGGATTTTTAATTCCACGAGCAAAATTACGAAAACTATTGCTAATAGGTTGTTCGATAAGTTCTGTCGCTCGATAAAACTTATCGAGAAACCTAGTAATATACTGTTACTTAATACCAGCAACCCAGTTCTGTACTGTTACCCAATACTAGCAACCTAGTAGTATATTGTTACTCAATACTAGCAACCCAGTACTATATTGTTACTTAATATTATCAACCCACTAGTATACTGTTACTTAATACTAACAATCGAGTACTATGCTGTTGCTCAATACTAGCAACCCAGTACTATATTTTTAATTAATACTAGCAACTCAGTACTATATTCTTATTTAATACTATCAACCCACTAGTATACTGTTACTTAATACTAACAATCTAGTACTATGCTGATGCTTAATACTAGCAACTCAGTACTATATTTTTAATTAATACTAGCAACCCAGTACTGTATTCTTACCTAACACTATCAACCCACTAGTATACTGTTACTTAATACTAACAATCCAGTACTATGCTGTTGCTTAATACTAGCAACTCAGTACTATATTTTTAATTAATACTAGCAACCCAGTACCATACTGCTGCTTAATACTAGCAACCCAATACTATATTGTTAATTAATACTAGCAGCCCAGTACTATACTGTTGCTTAATACTACCAACCCAGAAGTACACTGCTCCTTAATATTAGCAACCCAGAAGTATATTGCCACTTAATACTAGCAACCCACACTATGTTGTTGCTTAATAGTAGAAATCAGGATTGTACTGTTACTTAATACTAGCAACCTAGTAATATATTATTACTTAATGCTAACAACCTAGTACTATATAGTTACTTAATATTAGCAATTCAGCATCATACTGTTGCTTAATACTAGCAACCTAGTAATATATTGTTACTTAATACTAGCAACCTAGTACTATATAGTTACTTAGTATTAGCAATCCAGCATCATACTGTTGCTTAATACTAGCAACCTAGTACTATACAGTTACTTAATACTAACAACCTAGTACTATATAGTTACTTAATATTAGCAATCCAGCATCATACTGTTGCTTAATACTAGCAACCTAGTACTATACAGTTACTTAATACTAGGAACCCAGTGCTGTACTGTTTCTTAATACGAGCAATTTGGTATTATTTTTCTTCAATTTATGCCGGCTATCATGGACGAAACGGTACGAATGTGTAACTCAAATCTATTTCTCTTTCAGCTGTGTAATTTCAAAATTCTGCACGATGTATACCTACATCTCCCAAGCTAGATTCAATTGTAACAAACGGACGTTTTCCATGAAATTATTTCTCTGATAACAAATGTAAAAGTAGTTGGAAAGTAGATAAGAAATCAAAATCATAATTCAACGAAAATATCTTTCGATGGCGTTGAACCCAATATCGACGCGCCGCGGTTTGCCAGAACGAAAAATATATTATAAATGGCCAATTGTGATCGTGAAATCGTATTTACGCCAAGAATAGAACATTTCTGCAGATAATTTTTTCACCAGTATACCACTTGCAAAAAACTTACTCACACAAAATATAATACAAGTCGGACAACTGCATTGTCACTATTTATCAAAGTAAAGCTAAAACTATTGTTACTAAGGACAATACATACATTTGGGAAAGTTGAAAACAATTCCGATGACCTCTTTAGGTTTTTTATATTCTAGACTCGGCAGTCATAAATTCTTGGATATTATACAAAGAGTGCACCGGTTGGAAAATATGGAGAAAAGACTTCGTGTTTGACTTGGTCGCAGAAATATAAATAATAAAAATAGAAGTAATAATACTTGCATTGAATAACAGATTAATCAACGTGTATCGAGTCCGTTGATATTGTAATCGTTTTTAAACTTAAATAATCTTTCTCCAAGGAAAATACGTGGTTTCCTTTACCCGTCAATTTGACAAGTGTCGAAGGTATACAAGAAACGGTATACAAGAAACGTCCATTAAACTTAACGTTGAACAAAGCGAGAAATTTAAAAAACTGTCGAATGCTTCGAAACGATCGAACGTCTCGAGTGTCTCGGAAGTCTCGAATCCTGAAAGCCTCGTAAACGTCGAGAGTCTGAAAAACCGTGAATATCTTAAAAGTATCGAAAGCTTGAATCCGTCGAACGTTTAAAAAGTCCGTGCTTAGGAGTGTCTTGAGCCCATCGCTATGTACGCGCGATCGGCGATAAATCGAGTTCGAGGAACTCAAACCACGCGTTCCATTCGACGAGACACTTTTGAGTGGTCGACTAATGCGAATGGACGATACGAATGCACGACCAAACGAAACAGCGTGTCTTTGATAAGATGAACAGCTTGATAAAGGCGTTACGTCCTGATAAGTGCTGCCTGCATAATACACTCTTCTCTTTGCTCTGTTATAACTGGAAGAACTACTTCATCGAGTCTGTAACCGCCAATTGAAATATTATCGAATCTCGAGTAAGATATCGCCGTGAATCCCTTTGAGGATAGAGCCCGCGACATTCGTGCTCGTTATACCGTTCTTCTTTCGAACGGTATTTGAATAATCCTGCGAGTACTAATTAAGAAACTAAAAGAACCAGTAAAATCGTACGACGATAACGCGATATTTGATTAATGAATCGAAAAATAAAAGAATCGCTCCAATATCGAGTAGTTGGAACTCCTGGAAGGTAAGAAGAGGTTCGTTAATGAAAAGAAATGCTCTGTTAGATGTATTCGAATATTAGTTCCTACTTGGCCTCAATTCTGACGCGTCTCTATTTCCTATAGAAAAAAGAAACAATGTATTTACCTTTCAGGTAAATTTATACGGTGTGATAAAATTCTTATATACCCCTCGAGTCTTACATTTCATTGAACACCTAATGTAAATACACCTAGATTCGATTACACGTACAACGCTCGTAACTTTGATGACTTTTAAACGATATACTATCAAGTATCGTGCTCTACGTAAAGAAATGTACTTTTCATTTTCATTAAACGACTCTCGCTAATTTCACCGATTCTAAAATAAAAATTTCACCTACGATCTATCCAGATTCTCTTCGCGTTACCGAGATCGCGTTCAAAAGTCCACCGTGCTCGAAGATTTCGAATCTCCGTTTCCGCTCGCGACGCTTTATTTTCAATTGCGTAAAACCGACAAGAGTTTCTCGGAACGAGCTAAACGTTCCGATATGGTTTACAGATCGCGTTCCGTACCCAGCTCGCGATTATCCATGCGCCGTGGCGTCCTATCTTAAACCCCCGTATCCGAGATAGCGACGCAGAGCTCGTTATCGTTTTACGAATAACAGTTCTCGAAATTGTTCACGCGGGCGTGGATACGCGTCGACGACTCGTGTAACCACACGTCCACGTCCGCGCACGTAAGCATAGGTGTCCCTCGAAACGCGTCGTTCGCGGCCGTAAAACACGGCACGTTGGTGAAATACTGCGGGAGGTAACGTTGTTCCCACTCCAAATATATTATTTACGCCTTTCCGCGTCCAGCCCGCTCGCCAACCTCTACGAAACGTATATCCTAGTTACTTTTTAATTCCGTGGAATCCATTCGCGTGATTAATGGGGATAGCACCGTCGCTTGCGCAATTTCACCGCCTTCCGATGTATATTTCAGTTTCAATCGAGGAGGCAAGCTGCTGCGGCCGGTTAGCGGTATAATCGTTAGACAATTTCACAGTGGTACGTGTGCACTGCAGGAATACGGCGGTACACGTTGGGAAAGATTCGAAACGAAAAATCTCGGGCTATCAAGATTTAACGAGAACACTGGATACCGTGAGAAACACGATAGAGAGATACCTGGGGCACGTGGATACCAAAGACGAGGACTCGCCGTGTTCGTGATACCGCGCGATTCTTTGTATTGGATTGTTCGGAAAGTCGTTTCGTTTGTTTCTTTTCTTTTTTTGGGAAAATGAAACACGATTTCTTTTAGAGCGTACCAACATTTTATCAAATCGTATTAGGTCATCCCATGAGTAATGTTTTTTAACGGTAACTTTCGGTGAAAAGAATTAATACTTATATTTATTTTCAATCATCGATTGACCTTTTCCAATCTATCGGTCGACTTTCTTATTCCATTTTCGAAAAACTTCTGGGATTTTGAATGAAAACACTCGTTTAGTGCTGATTTTACATCCTCGGTATTGTTGAAATTTTTTCCACTTAGAAAGTGTTGCATCGACCGGAATAAATGGTAATCGCTTGGGACAAGATCCAGAGAGTGTGCTGGGTGTGGCGGAAGTACTCAATTGAAATTTTTCATTTTTTCTACCGTTATCCTTGCTATGCGTGGCCTAGCGTTATCGTGGTGGAGTAGAACACCTTTGCGATTCACTAACGATGGTCGTTTTTCCACTAACGCTGCTCGAAGACGTTCAAGTTGTTGGCTGTAAATCTCAGCCGTTACGGTCTGATTTTGCTTTAAAAACTCAAAATGAATAATTCCTCTAATATCCCAGCACACGCGCAACGTGTGATGAAGCCCTGGTTTTGGCCACTGTAAAGATGATCGACCAGGTGATAGTCATTGACGTTTTCGTTTGAGATTGCACTATAAGACCCACTTTTCGTCACCGGTAATAATCTGATCGAGAAACGAACGATTATTTTATCGATCTCGCAGGAAAGCAGAAATGTTCATGCGCTGGATACGGTTAGAAACCGTCAGTTCATACGGTGCCCATTTTCCCAGTTTCGATACTTTTCCCAATTGTATTAAACGTCTATGGACAGTACTGCTGCTACTGCTGAATCTCTCAGCAATTTCATCGCTAGTTATTGTGGTTCTAACTCGATCGAAGCTTTCAATGCCTCAGGATCGAACACTGTTGCTCGACCGGATCTCGGTTCGTGAGAAAAGTGAAAATCACCTTTTCGAAATTTGGAAAGCCATCTTTGACACTTTCTCAAATTCAAAGCACGTTCACCGTACACTTTGCAAATGTTTTTAACCGTATCCGTAGTTGTACCACCGTTTTTAAATTCATATAGCATACAATGCCGCAAATGAAGTTCGCATACGTTCGTTTAAAAATTTTTTTTCAAGTGAAAAATGTCGATCGAACTGCATCGAACGCGATCGATACACTGTCGAGAGAGCACTCTTTAAGCTACATAGAAAGAAGTTTCTATAAACACATCGCCGAGATGCGATTCAAGTCCTTATTTAAATTACGATAAGAGACATTACTTATAGGATGACCTAATGTATTCCCCATAACCCAATATTTTTTAAACGCGTGCAAACGTAAGGATACAGACGCTATTTTTATTGTAAGATAATAAAAGTGTCCAAGTATTCTCGTAGGATTGTTTTCGAGATTGGGTTGATTTTGTATTATTTTTTGTTTTTTTTTTGTCTTATTCGCGTAAAAGTTCCGTTATCGAAACCTAACCTTGTCATACGTGAAGACTCTGAAAAAAAAATTTCCGACTGTCAATCTGACACCAGATGTATCTCCTCCTTTTACGCCATGATGTATTACTTGGCTAAGAGACAGCGCGTGTCGTCAGATTTACGCGAAAAGATGAAGGTAGAACAGTAGAGGTAGCTGGTAGGTATAATGGGGGAACCTATTCAGTGACCTTAAACGGCACACTGATTCTATTCCAACAGTGATTCTAGCGTTACCCTTTGCATCGACTAAATTGCTTAACAAGCGAACCACGAGTTTGAAGAACGAACGAAATAAAAGCAGCACAAGTTCTAAATACCTTTCAAAGTATCGTTTAGATTTCAATTATTTCGAGTTAAGTCGAAATTCGTTTCCATACAAAGGGATTCTTGAAAGCAAACACGTTTGGAACGTACAACGTGAGAAACGTTTGTCCAACAAGAGTGAAACTACACCTCTTGTTCCAAGTGGTGGAAAACTTGAGAATATTTATCGAACGGTTGATGAAAACACTGACTTCCAGTTGGAGATCTTGAAAAGAATGCAACTCCGTGCAACCGGAGCAACGATCGTAAAACGTTATCGGTGAGAGTTTCCTTCGTTGATCGAGAGCCTCGCGTCACTATCCGCAGCAAGTGATAGGAAGAATTTATTATACCGCCAACATTAAGTTTCCAGACGTGAAACTACCTGACGCTACCCTAAAAGAAAAAAAAAAAAGAAAGAAACTCCTCCCGTGGCTCGGCACGGAAATAACGCTTCTAGCCGAGGATAAAGGATGAACATCGGCCCATCTTCATCTCGCGCAAGCGGGGATATGCACGTATACACGAGGGTGTTCACGATGCGCTACTTCAACACACGAATTTCTTGGTTGCCAACACGTACAGGGTGTATCGCGAGTGTATCGACGCATGATTCAGCACACAAAGAACAAATTTGTTCGTTGCACTTAGGCACGATCGATCACTCGCCTCGTCGTACTTCCCGGTGCTTCAAATCTCGATTCACCGCTGATAACGATGCCGGTGCATTAGCAAGTGCTGTTAATTTGTTGCTCGTACACGGCGCACTTCACCGTGCCGGAAATGTGCGCGTTTCCGTTCTGTTGTTAATCAATTACGTTGCTTGTCGACCGTTAAGAAGCAACGTGTACAACAACGCAGAACCTGCTTCTTTTGCATTTAGAACGAGGTTACAGGAATTTCTGCCGTAATAACCTCTGTTTCGCGTCGCAGTGTATTCGTGTGGTACCGTGTGGGGCACTCGTGTGGTTCGTGAGTATTCGAAAAAATGAACAACTCAAGGACCAATCCTCAGGACTCTTGGATTTCTAGATATTGGACGATTCTGGAGCAATGGTGCACGCAGATCCGAGACTATTGCCAGTATCATCTGCTGTATTACTAATCCCTTCGTCGAACCCTAGATTCTTACTGTTGTCAAATCGAGGAATACTAGATCCAACAGATATTGAAACTTCTATCGTCTTTGCATATCGGACTGGTAGTACTTCTAAATTACAAATTATTAGATCTTGCAGACAGACGTCTTTACCTATCTCGAACTACTCGAACTGCCAAGTTCTAACATATCAATGATTCGGTGAATATTCAGATTCCAGACCATTGATAATGTCAGATCTCATGGTTTACCGGATAATGATTCCGTATCGCGCGTTGCTAAACAATTGATGCTGCTAAGTAAATTAAGCGACGATTCGAAAGTTTAGCGAGTAACAATGTACATTGTGACAGGGTGATCGCGTTTCCTTGGTAACTGGGATCGACTCCTGTGCCCCGATTGGTAATCTCCTCGTGGACTTTGAGCA
The DNA here is from genome assembly GCF_051014685.1 of Ptiloglossa arizonensis. Classification (NCBI taxonomy): domain Eukaryota; kingdom Metazoa; phylum Arthropoda; class Insecta; order Hymenoptera; family Colletidae; genus Ptiloglossa; species Ptiloglossa arizonensis. The sequence continues at coordinate 6,637,833 of NC_135048.1, read as the reverse complement.
AACTTTCTGTCATAGAAATGCTAGAAAACGTAGACGCAATAAGAGAACAAAGCTGTTGCCGCAAGGAATAACTATACGACACCTGGACAGTAGCGCGCAGGAAGCAAAAGGAAAAGGTCCTAACCAAGAATGAGAACGGCGCGGGGGTCGAAAAGGTTTGAAAATTGTGTTACCTCCGCGTTTCCGCATCCACCGGCACCGGTACCACCAGCGACGCCCCAACCCCTTCTCGCGCCGCATTTCAGACATTAAGACTTCAACCACTCTCGTTCTCAAGAGCTCGCATGTCACTCGGGAATTCTATCAAGCCGAATAAAAAGAAAGGCGAACGATTCCTCGAAGCTACTCTTCCCTCGGCCAACGCAATAAAGAAAACAGGAGCGGGATGGGAATAGACAAAAGGAGGAGAGGCTCACGGATAGCAAAGAAACGTGGCCACGTTTCAAATAATACTTCGCCGAGAAACGAGGCTGAAAACGGCCGAGACCGTGGCCGCGGAATCGCAATACACCCTGTATACAACACCGGCGAGATACATACGGAATCACGACCACCGTACCCCGCAACGACGGAGATGTACTCTTTCACGATAGATAGCGATCAGGCACGGGTCTCGCAGCTTTATTCTTTATTCCGCGCAGGGAGCCCACGAGAGGTTGGATCAGCCAGATAGAGGCGGGCAGCCGAGCAACCAGGAAAGATAGGACGGAAGGAAGGAAGGAAGGAAGGAAGGAAAAAAGCGCGGTTGGAAGGCGAAGAGACAGGAACAGCGAGAGCAGCGGATGGAAAGGGTGCTGGGGGACGTGGGGGGAGGGAACGACGGTGAAATTCTCGTTTCACGAGGACCCGAAGAAAAGTATGTCGACTACCGTGAATTATGATAAATATCGCGACTGTGACGCTGCGATTTTAAAGGACTTATAGCACCAACCGACCCCCGGCGCACACGCTTTTAACCCGACATCCTTTCCGATCTCCTTCATCCTCCTCCCCTCCCCTCACGTTCCCCCGGGCTATCGCGCCATACATACCGAAAGTCGCATGGATCTTTCGGCCGCGAGCTCCAACGAATACCGTATGCCAGCCGTGTGCACCAAACAAGCTGACCCCTCCTCCACGGTGTCAAATGGAAGGTCGTGCAGCTCATCGCGAGCATCGAGAACGAAGCCCGAGATGCATCGGTCCTTGTTAGCGTGCCGAGCGGAAGGACCGAATGTGTCTCGGGCGAAGAGAAATCGCGGCTTCCTCACGTAGCTTGATTCCCAACTGTTCACGCCCAACGGAGATACCGGGTAGACGGAAATTAGAAAATGTCTTCGTCCCACGGGCTTTTCAAGTCCCACGCTTTTGCGGAATTTCTCCGCCCGTTCTTCGACGCGACTCCGCCCCTCCTTGGAGCGATATAGAGACACTGCTTAAAATATTTGACCGTCCAACCGGTGACGATACGTCTGAGTTAGGTCGGGCTGCGAATACTCGCGTTCCAGAGTTACGGTTATACCGAGCCATTGTTGCATTCTCCTCGAGGTTGCATCGCGTACGGATGGTAGTCCCAGAAGTACCCGAGCTGACGCGTGGACGACGGTAATTGTTTGAAAAGAACGACCGAAGGAGAAAGTACCGACGTTATGAGGGTTAAGTTCGAAAGTTGACGACGTTGCACCGTTTAGTATTTGTTTGACAACCGTCGATGGTGAACGTTCTCAGGGAATTTGTAAACATGGAGAAAATTGGTTATCGTTATGCGATACAAATCTTTCGTTTGGTAGAACTCGCTACCAACCGATATCAAAGTGGAGATAGATTCTACTCTGGGGAAGTCTGTTACTTTGTTTACAACGGTAAAATATTGGGTGGCAGAGTTTTACACATCGCAGTAGTCGACCAAATGAGGTGACTACCCCTGAAATGGTGACAAATTCACAAAATGGTATTGGATGACCATCGACTGAAGGTACACGAGCTAGCAGTCACGGTAGCCATATCAAAAAGTACCGTGGATGGCGTATTGACTGAAAATTTGGACGTGAGATAGCTATGCACAAAATGGGTGCCACGATTACTCACAATGGAACAAAAACAGCGTTGTGAGCTGTTTTGTAGAGCTGTCAAGACGAACATCGCAGTGGTCGACCAAATGAGGTGACTACCCTTGGAATTGTGACAAAAATTCACAATACAGTATTGGATGACCATCGACTGAAAGTACGCGAGCTAGTAGACACGGTAGGCATATCAAAAAGCGCTGTAGATGACGTATTGACTGAAAATTTGGACGTGAGATAGCTGTGCACAAGATGGGTACCGCGATTACTCAAAATGGAACAAAAACAGCGTCGTGAGCTGTTTTGCAGAGCTGTTCTCACTATAAACAGTGTATCGAAGCTATTGAAAATCGTTGGGAAGAGTGTATCGATCCAAAAGGAGACTATACAGAGAAACAAAGATATTTTTTCCCAAATTTGGTGTGTTTTCTTTGTTAGGTCGGATACTTCTGGGAGTACCCTCGTATTACCTGGGAGTGCCCTGGTCAGTCATTGAAAACTCGTAAAGAGAGATTCTGAAGAGTCGTTAAGTCACAACGTGGATTATACAACATAGTACAGTAACCCCTCGTTAAAACGTACACTTTCGAATCCGCTCGAAACCTTTTAAGGGGGTAGCGAATTTGTTTCTGGAACAAGGATGATGAGAGCGAACAAGATACACCCACAGGGAGCACAACACGAGCGTATCTCGTATTAGAGGCACCCGGTCGTCGAACTTCAAAGCGACACCGCGCGTGCATCGGTGAGACTGATGTAACTTAAAAGCTTTTATGTTTCTCATTGTATCTTGGTGAGAGTGTTATCAATGGAATTACGAGTACAAATACGTCCATATTCGGACTATTTTTCCTTATACGTTGTTTGAATCTCTTCTGAAGGACTATTACAGGGAGAAAGAAAGATTCGCCTTGGAATTTTTCTTTCTTCGCGTAATTAAGCGTATCGTTAAAAATAGACCAAATTTTGAGGGGCACTATGAGAAAACTCCACCCGTGCACCGTGTTTAAACAATTAAACCCCACCTGTGCACCGTGTTGAACAACGGTTCAACCTCTAGCGACGACTCTGTATCCTTGGCTCGGTAACTGTGCGTGAAAGAGAAAAATTGCTACCTGTTGTGAGACAAAGACACTTTACGTACCCCATTCAGTAGCAGACGAAAGTTAGCTTGTTGTTAGTTACGAAGGTGGAGACAAAAATTCGAACGAATAAGACACGCGTTCCATCAAAGACCGATCTTTTACGCTACCTACGGTACACCCTGGGGACGACCACCCCAGGGTAAAATAAAGTAAGCAGAATACCCATTTACATCGAACGCGCCGCAAACTAAAAAGATTACCGTGCGAGTATTACGAGACAGCGTTAAAATCGAACTGAAAAGAAATGCCCGTTGCGAGAAACGACTTAATGCCACCGCCTTTTTCGCTATCTCAAAGGGTACTCTACCCGAGAGGGAGATAGACAGAGGGTCAGATGGAAAGAGGTGCGCGCAGGAATGAGGAACGAGGACGAGAACAGCTAGAGCAAAACAATTACCTACCCTTCCTGCTCGCCAGGGGCGCATTTTCACCCCTCAAAACGTGGGAAGGAAAGCCACCGCTTGAGGTATACGAACTACCCCCTACAGAGTGTACGCACACGCGCTCAGCCCGAGAGGACACCGAAACAGCCGTGTGGCTGTATGTTCCTCCTCGTGCACGCATAGGCATTCCTCATCCTCTCGGCGGGCATTAGCGCGACCCCATGGGAGCGAGCTAGGGTTCGTTTTATGGGTACAACACGACGGAAACGCGGTAAAACAGACAGGTGGAATGGAACGTGCACGTATACGCGAACGGTGACAGCCTCGAAAGAGCGAGGGAGATCAATGCTCTGCGGTGAAGGTGTCTGTGTATGGGTACACAAGGTGGGACGAAAATCACCATTCAACCGGTTGCTGACTAGTTTTCGATAAATGAATCGAAACTGTACGAGAAAATTCCTCGCGCGCGGTTCATACGCGTCGTTGTACGTGTTATTTGTACGTAACTTGACGAAAGATTTTTGTTTCGCGGAAAAATTCATTCCCTTATTAGGTCGAGTATTTTGAAATGGAACGCGTAGAAAACAAACATCGATTTTTGGCAAGAGACAATTTCACAATCGACGAGTTAATGCATATTTTTAGCGAGGTATATCGACAAGTGTATTTATCTATCAGAATAGGGTGTAAATATCTATTAAAGATATTCTCGACACGTTTGAGAGTGATATTGTTAAACTTCGGTCGCGTTACGTGCGATCGAAGAATGTCTTGTAGGTTCGAAATTCGGGAGAAGGTATACTTGGCGTACTGTTTGGCAACCCTCACCTAACCGTATCGTTTCCTCTTCTTTCGGTAAACGAACGCTGTCTCTGGTTGCAGAGAGGCAACCTGTCGTGAGAATACGCGTCGTGTCCCACGAGATTTCCACTCGTTGAAATAGCCTTAGGCGTTCAATTAAATTCGATTCGACTACAACCGAGAGCATCCTAGCGCGTATCCGTGTCCTCCAAGTCCTGTACGATCGAAATTTTAATACTTTTCTTCGAGCGGCAATCCACATCCGATTTTACTGCGGCGAAAAGTTTACGCAGAACCGAGACGACAGAATAATTCCTGTTCCATCGAAGCAAACAGTCCACGGATGACCCCGCATTCCTAACAAGATCCTTTGAATCGAATTTTTAAATCATGATTCGCCCTACCATTTGCATAGCTGCTTCTTCCCGTATCGAAGCTTCGAGTTCAATTTCGTGTGAAAGAATGGCATGGCTTTAAACGCACGCTATATATACACGCATGGAGATGGCCGAAAAGTAGGTACACAACGCAGGTAGAACCGAACGCGACCGTACGGTTAACAGTTTTGTAAATTGAAATTTACGATCCTCCGTGGCTCCCTATTCAGCCCTCCTTATCATCGGTTCAATGGCAGAACCATGAATAATTCAGCTCCCACGGTGGACCGGGGGCTCCGTGTTTCTTTCTCCCGGTTTCTCCTCTTTTCCTGTGTAAATTAAACACCAGGACGATAATCGATGAACATTTTCGTCGACGGATCCCGACAAGGACCTTCCACTTTCTGGGCCACCCGTCGTCGCATAGTTATTAATGCCTCTGCTATTCGTACACTTCTGTCGGGAGTAGTTGGAACTGAATTAAAGGAACGAGGACGTAACCGTGAACCATTTAATTCCAAGTGGACGAGCTCCAGGGATTCCACTTCAGACTGATAAGTTTAATTAAAATATTTGACATTTATACTAGCAAGTTATCAGGCACAAAACATGTCCGCCCGTAACTCACTTTTACAATTAATTAGAGAATCGTCCATTCGAATAGCTCTGCCATTCACAGAGGTATTAAACCATTTGAAAAGTCCAATACGAAGCTCCGGTTATTTTACAAAAATATTGCTATGCAAATAGTCAATATTTCTTTCACTCGTGTTTCGATAATGAAATCTCTACGGAAAACGTAATCCCGAAACTGTTTTCAGTAGTGTATTTACTTGGACGAACGAAATCACTGTTTGTCCACCATCAATTTCAATCGCTCTCCGTTGAGTTTCGTTGCCTCCAGTTAACATTCTTTTTTTATCAAGAATAGACACGGAAAGTAACTGACATTTGTCAATAGAAAGGATGTTATCCGTCATGACAATGCTGGGCAATACGTTTCGCGTTCGACGTTGGAAAAATGGAACGACTTCAAAAATATAACTCTACTCTAGCCATTATATTAAGTTGTCCGGAAAGTCATTTCGTTTTTTTTTTTGCCAAAGTATAAAATGTATAAAAGAGCACAAAAATATTAAGAAATACTATTTCGTTTAGTATATATACGATATAAAATTAATATTTAATACTGATACTTGAATTTACTCGAAATAAAATATACATTTTAGGTTAGGTCAATGTCGGAGATAAATAAAATAACCATAATAAATGTTTTCAATTTACAACGCACAAACATCTGTATTACCCTATACATTGTGTTGTTCGGAAAGTCGTATCGTTTTTTTGGTGAAAATGAAACACGATTTTTTTTAAAGTGTACAAACATTTTATTAAACTGTATATCCTCCATTTTGGAAAACGAAATGACTTTCCGAACAACCCAATATTTCAAAAATAGAAACTATCGACCGATAATTACAAATCGACAGATTTCCGAATAACTTTCGTTCGTACGAAATTAATAGTTGAGAAATTAATTTCGTATACACGAACCAGCAATTTGCGAACAATTGAGTTTAGAATAATTCCCAGTTTACGAAATGTTCACTTTCGTTTATTAAAAATCAGCAGTTCTTTGAATAACCATTTTTTTTTTTACTTACAAGAGTTGACAGTTTCGTTCAATTTTCCAATAAAGGGTCTCGACAGTTGGAGGTTAATCGCGATCGTTGCATATTTTAAGATATCTCGAGAAGTGTCGTCCGTTAATGAAAGGCTCGAACACGACTCGAGAAAAAGGAGGAACGCAAGCTGCAGCATCCAATAGGTGACAAGGGCCGAGCAACGGAGAAAACAAGAACAAAGAAGGAATTGTGAATGAACTAATGAATTTAAATGGGAACCGGACCTGGCGCGGAGGAGCGCGAATCAGAGCGTAGGAAAAAAATAATATCAACGAAAGGGGGAACGAAGGTAGGGAACGAAAGAACGTATGGCTCGCATGACCGAAGTCAGACAAATGGGTGGCCGGAATGCGCATAAAATACAGGGTGCGGTCAGAATCGCGGCACAATCTGGAGGGGGGATGATTCTTTGGGAAAAAGTCATTTGAAATTGCAGAATAAATATTTCTCGCAAGAGACTTCGTTTTTTCTTGAAAAGTCGCTCTTGACGTTCGATTCTTGAAAATTAATCGAATATTCACGATGGAGAATGACTTCCAGTCACGGTAACGGTTGAAATGATTCAAAATGGCGGAGATTGAGCACAGTTGGGTAAATGGTGATGTATCGAAAATAGAATCATTTATCGCGTTTCGTCCTCAAATTTTAGATCCCCTTCAAACATTTATGTTAAATATATCGTACCGTATTCGTTAATTTTCCTTCTGTTTAAATTCTAAATTATAGCTTCGACAATCTACTATATATTACTGGATCACCGTGCCGACTGCAATTGTTGTCTTTTCTGTTCAGTTTCCAATGCCATCTAAAGATAGTATAACAAATATCGTTTCTGGTAGCCGTATGTACGTATGTGTATGTATATGTATATAAATGTATGTGTGTGTGTATGTGTATATATAAATGTCTTCCTAAAATCCTCTAGAAGATTCTATTCTGCGAATACGTGATGTTTATTAAACAAAATAAGAGTTTGTTTGTCACAGAATGTTAATAAAGTTTGATTTATTAATAAAATGAAAATACCGAGCTATTATTCAATCGCACCCGTAACCCAAATTTCCAATATTTTCAATGCCCGATACATACGAGATTACCGAACGGACGAGAACTCGGTACTCTTCAATTTTTCAACTATTTCACAGTCACGACAATGCTATAAATCTTGACCAAATCGAAAGAAACTAAAAATAGTTTTAAGAAGTAAAAATTGGAAAAAACAGTAGCAAGAGTTTCTACGTTCTTAATTCGATGTAAATTAACGCAAGGAGACGAGAGATGGAACGATGGGAGTAGTCAAACGGTGTGGTGCGGACAGCTTTCTAATAGCCTTGAGCGATCAATTGATTTTGCCCTGACTGTGGTAACGGAAGCAACACTTTTAGCAATTTCTTGCTCAATAAAATATCCTATATAAATAAAGTCTCGTTCGAAGTACCGTGTTTCACCAAGATTGAAATTTTCATTTCAATCGACATCTTTGTTCAAAATTGCGCGTAAAATTAATCGACTATTTTAGAACAATAATCCAAAGACTATTTTACACAATCTTGTTGAATTGTACGCAGAAAATTAATTTCTCGAAAGCAAGTTTCCCCTCGTTTGAAAAAGAAACGATCCGCTACTTTCGAGCATTATTACTATTTAAAAAAAAAATCACACCTTTTCTCGACGCATCACAATTTCGGCCCCACCCCGTATAAAGGTACCGATCGACATGCTCTACTTGGCGACTTCCGGGAAGCCGGAGAGCTACAAGATTTTTTTCGTTCTTACAAACAACGAACACGTCGAATTTGTATTCCGTAACAGCTCGTCGAAGGGAAGAGACGAGTCTCGAAGCGGTGCCTGAATTTCCATATTTCATCCAGCCGTCGAATGATTTACGTCGAAAGTATTAAAATGAAAATGTTATCGGAGAGCGTGCATGGAACCGGCTACGAACAAAAGTCGTTAATAATATTCACGTTTCGTTTCGTTCGACGATGTGGGCCACGCTTTTGTCATCGGGATTCCAATTTAACTTCAACGTGCACGCGTTCGCTCGCTCGCTCACTCGCGAATAGATAAACTCGTGGAAACATCTTTGGAGAAACTTGCTCGACTTCCTCGAGACAGAAGACCGTTTATTACCCTGTATCCTATTCGCCATTACCGCGGAGTTTATGATCGGCGCGAATTCATGAATCAAGCCTGCTCGTTGCGCGAAGAAAAATATCGCCCCGTTGTTTGCAAGATTGCTACGCGGTGTTGGAAAATTTAAATCGCGGGGAAACGTGTAAAACGAGGAAAATAATTTAAGGCGAAAGAAGATAATACCGGATTAAACGTGATCGCGTCGGATTACAGAGAATCGGACTGGATCTTTTTTTAATTACATTTTCATTTGTGGGTTAACCAGCGTGTTACGCGAAAGAGATAATGTAAACCTTGAAACTTGCATTGGTTTCTCTCTGTGGAATAGAATAAGTACTTTAACGCTTACTTCGGGGAATTTATTCACGGATTATATATTTACAAGTTAAAATATGTCGCCTGAACAGAATTATTTAAGAATATAAATTTTCCAGTTGGTTCGTTCGATCGAGTAATCGTGATGCTTAAATTGTCGCACGTTTAAAAGAAAATAGTTTACGGCAATATTTTCCGTGGACGTTATCAAAGAGTCACCTAACCTGCATCCAAACAGATTCCCGAAACATTGTCAATTTTTATAAAGATTTTCATCAAACGTGACTGATGCATCCAGAGTGTTTTTATGATATAAAAATAATACAAAATGGTCGATGTAAACATTTCGGTCTATTTTGTCATCGTGCTGTTACCTTTTTTTTTATCGTATGGGTCGTTCGTATCTTCGAAAAAAAACGTTGCTAAAAATATTTTCCGCTTTCGAGCGATTAAATCGGAACCAGCGATATATTTGAAAGCAAAATAGGTATCGATTTGTATCTGAAACTGAGACCAATAATGATCGACGAGTGCTTGCGCTACGTAACTGTATATAAACAGAAGGATAGGAGGATTACTGTAAAGGTAATGAAAACGAGAATTACTGCACCACGAAAGTACTTAGAAGTGCTCTGTCAGCAACATCCGTGTATACAATACAAAGTATCACTCGTGATGTCTAAATAAACTCAATTTCACCATCCTAGTTTGAAACGCGAATCATGGGGTCTCTAAACCCTTGTCCGACTCGCAGCAAACTCGGATAAGTATTCTCTCTGCGATATTTTATGATTCTCGCTTGTTAAATTCCACCAAATCGTAGCCATATTCTCAATCAAGACTCTGCCAAGTGTCCTTACCGTTTACTGGACCGGTAGACCCAGAATAAAACCAATCCTTCTATTCCTCGCACACCTCCTCACTACCGTCATCTTCTCGTCTTACAGCTCGTCGTGGTTCAACCCCTCGGATTAGAAGGAGTCCCGCCGTAGAAATATTTAGTTACGCGTCTCGTCGAGTACACTCGGCAAAGTCAGCTTCGAAAGTCCCCGTAAGTTCCTCGTGGAATCGAGAGGTACAAATGAAGACGATTAGCGGACAATCGGGGTGACCGCGTGGAAAACGGAAACGTATTTCTCGCCCCGTGAAATTCCCTTCGGTTCCTTATTCGCTTGCTCGCGTTCGCCGGTGTTAAAGCTCCTTTGAACTTTTTACCAGAGAAATATTCGCTCTGTTCTCGCGCGACGAGAGACGCGCCGAAGAGGATACCACCCCACGGAAACGGATCCAACTCCGAATGACCTGTCTGGTATTCGAAACTATAAGAAAGGAAGTTCCCCTCTCGTTGGGATCGTCCGATCTCATCGTTCTTCTGCCGCCCCCCGCCCCCATTCTCGCTGCTACCCTCGGGACGTTCGTTGAAAAGGGGTACGTCTTCTTTCGCGCGACTTTCTCCCACTTTCCCCGAACAGAGTATGCGAGGTGCAAGAACCTGCAACGATAAAGGAGCAACGGGAGAATTCATCGACTTGACTCGGATCTTCTTCCACCGTCTCAGAGACGAGCTTATTTCGCGCAAGCTCGACGCGTAACGCTCCTCCATCCACCTAACACTCGCGCGGAGCAATCGTCTACTTAACTTCACGGTGTCGGTCTTCCAAGAAATACAACTAAACGCTCGTCGCTTTAAGATTTCTGCGATTTTCTCTCGTTCGTGGATCGCTGTGTCCAGGCGATGGAACAATAATACAAAATAATCGATGGAAACGTTTTGCTCCGTTTTATCATCGTGCCGTTACCGTCTTCGTATTGTACGGATCGTACGTGTCTTCAGATAAGATACAAAAATAATATCTGATTAGAAAGATTTCTGCGACTTTCTCTCGTTCGTGGATTGCTGTGTCCAGACGATGGAAAAATAGTACAAAATAATCGATGGAAACATTTTGCTCCGTTTTGTCATCGTGCTATTACCATGTTCGTATTGTACGGATCGTACGTGTCTTCGGAAAAGATACAAAAATAATACAAAATAATCGATGGAAACATTTTGCTCCGTTTTGTCATCGTGCTATTACCGTGTTCGTATTGCACGGATCGTACGTGTCTTCAGAAAAGATAGAAAAATAATATCTGATTAGAAAGATTTCTGCGACTTTCTCTCGTTCGTGGATTGCTGTGTCCAGACGATGGAAAAATAGTACAAAATAATCGATGGAAACATTTTGCTCCGTTTTGTCATCGTGCTGTTACCGTGTTGGTATTGTACGGGTCGTTCCTGTTTTCAGAAAAGATGTTGCTACGAATAATATTTCCCGCTTTCGAAATATTATTCACGACCAGCTTCTCCATCCCCCTAATCCTCCCGCGGAGCAATCGTCTACTTAACTTCACGGTGCCGCCCTTCCGAGAAATGCAACTAAACGTTCGTCACCCTAAGATTTCTGCGACTTTCTCTCGTTCGCGAGTTACCGTGTACAGACGCCGTATCGATTGACTCGATAAAACGCACGGGATGTAAACCGTAACAGAAAGCTGCGAGTTCTAACTTAAACAGTGAAACGGGGTCGGTGAAAAATGATTTCGTAGCACAAGGGCTTGGAATTCGACGGAAACATTTATTTCGAAGTTACAAAAAGATTCGATACGATCCTACAAACTTGTGATCGTTTTCGACCCTCGTCCTCAAAACAATTCTGTCATCTAATATTCGTTAAAAATTGAATATCTCAAAGATGTGCAAGAATTCTTACAATAATCGTACCAAACATCTGTGCGGCTTTCTTTTTAATTATTGTTGTGAAATTCATTCTGAAAATTACAAACACGGTTTACGAAACACGCTTGTGAGAATTAGCGACGAATCCTCAAATTTTCGAAAGAAAATAGGTTCGGTCGACCTTTCGATAATTCCTAATTCTTGGTAAACGAGACAGATATGCCCAAGTGTGTTAGATACTTTGAGATCGATACTCTTGAACAATTGGTTTTAACCGATGAATACACTTTCAAGAATACACACATCGAACCAAGAAAATTGTACAGACACGAGATACAGTTTATTACAAATGTATTTTACAGTAGAAGATCGATCACTGGTCGATAAACTTTAAAATCGGTTTCAACTAAAATATAAATGACGTCCAGGTTCGTCTCGTTTAAAGTCCAAGTTCGTCTTGTTTGACGTACCGTGCAGTAGACTTTTTGAAAAACTTTGTAGCTGCTTTAAGTCCGAACGATTGAAGAAGTGTCGAATGACGGGTCCGTAAAAGTGTCAGTTTGATAAACGAAAGCTCGAAACCCAAACCGTTAACGCTCATCGAGGTTAAATCAACGTGTTTCAACGAAAAAGTCTTTTTCCATGTTCCAACATAAAGCTTCGCGGTGTCACGAGCCATTGTACGAGGATCATACTCTATGAACACAATCCGACGGTGTTGCGCGCATTGTTTCCCCGTGCATCATTTCGAGCAATTAAACGTTCGCGCGCTAGCTAAACGTCCGTGTCGATCACGATTAACGAGCGTACTTTTTACGTCCCCCAATTTTTTACAACTGTTTTACGCGACCCCTTCGCCCGCCTCCGCGTTGCTACATTCGAATGATTTTCTGGTACACTTGCTTTTATGGCCGGTGGTTATTGGGACGAAGAGAAAACGCTCGCATCGCTAAATATACGCGTATAATCGAAGCATCGTTAAAAAGGTATGTGCTGCGATACGTTTTACGGTATTTGCATTATATATATATTACAATTGATTAAATTTTGCAAAAATACGAAACGAAGTTTCGGAAAAAATTCACGAACAGATTCTTTCCAAGTAACGACGATGTGTCTTGTATACTTGGGTTATGTCAATAATAGTACGAATACAGGGTGGAGCGCTAAGTCTGTGAAACTCTGAATATCCTAGAAATTTAGTAAGTAATCGTTTGATACGTGTGAACAAATAATTTGGATTAAATATATGTTTCGTTCAAAAATTTTGTACAAATTTGAGCAGGGTAAAGTTATTAGTGAAATATCGTGTCAAGATTTGTACAAGGTGTGTCAACTCTGATACAAACGATTTAAAGTGTATACTTTAAAGTCTGTGCCACTCTGAATATCCTAGAAATTTATTAAGTAATCGTTTGATATGTGTGAACAAGTAATTTAGATTAAAAATATGTTTCGTTCAAAAATTTTGTACAAATTTGAGCAGGGTAAAGTTATTAGTGAAATATCGTGTCAAGATTTGTACAAGGTGTGTCAACTCTGATACAAACGATTTAAAATATTATATATATACTTTGTACAGTCGCTAAAACTAATTTTCTGCCAAGAATTTGAAACTTCCGATTAAACGTTGTATTCGTAACGTTATCAATAAAGTTGAAAAGGTGTTTCAATTACGTTCTTCACGACTCACCTTTTTCTCTTGCTTGTCGCTTACGCGAACGTGTACATCACGATAAAAATAACAAATATAGCTCCGTTGTCTCTAAAAGAAATATAAATTCCCTGCAAGTATACCCGAAATTTATAATTTACCGTTAGTGGACGATTACGTCTTTAGAAAAGATTTAGGGTAACAAAAATTAATTATTCTCTTTTTCAGGAATCCCCCTTGCCCATCGCGATGATTCCGACGAAAATTAACCACGTACGCAAAAGCCGGGTCGAAAGATTTAAAATTCAAATCAACGTCTGTAAAACGCGTGCCGCGGGGGTGGCCTCTGTTTCCCCTTCTCTTTAGAGGTTTTATGGTGCAAGTAATGCGAGAAACGCGGCGTTCGAGACCGTTTGAAGTCTGACGATATTTCTCTCTGTCGCCAAACGTGTTCAACGCCGGCTTTGATAGAAATCGGCGTGCCGCGCCTCGGGTACTGCGCATACGCTGTCATAATTCGATCTATACGCGCGACCTTGAAACAAAAAAACGATCAAAATATAAGAATAAACGAATTTCAAAAATGGTTCTCCTAGGAATCCAACCGAAACGAAATGTCATCGAAACAGTGTTCCGAGTGTAACGAAAATAAATGATCGAACGAGTGAAAAGAAAGTTATAAATACAAAGGAGTTACGAATAGTTTTTAACCGAGAGAATTTTCTAAACGTTGGACATTTATTTCTGGAACACCCTGTACGTTATAAATATAAGAAAGTTATAAATATAAAGGAGTTACGAATAGTTTTTAACCGAGAGAATTTTCCAAACGTTGGACATTTATTTCTGGAACACCCTGTACGTAAACTTACCGAGAAGGAAGGTGTGAGTCAAGGAACTTGACTCTGTTATCACTAATCTGTTTACAATGACAGCGAAACAAGGCATGAGATTGTGTGGAGCTGTTAATGATCCCTTTTTAGGATAGAAGTGGTGTACGTTTAGTGTACACTAGGAACCAGTTACCTTCAGGTACATTCTCAAACATTTTGTCAGTGTTCAACATAATATATATATATCCCAATATATTTCCAATGCTTTTGTAAAAATTAATAGAAACAAAAATCTGGCATTAGTTTGACGTAATAGCAAGCTAGCATTTATTTGATGAACAACTTGTTCATTTGCTAAAGATTGGGCTATTGTAAAAGTATAATCACCGACACTTTCGATTAAACAATTGACACCTAACAAGAGTAACATGGTAACATTTATTACGTAGAGTTTCTACGTAACTATTGTTTATAACTGTGTAAATATTATTAACATTCCTCTATTTAAAATTCAGTATCCGGAAGATAAGTTTGTTCAAGTGGATTAACAAATTTGACTATCTTAAATGATATTCTCTCTTCCATTCGATATACCCCCGTAACTCCGTATTACTTTGAACGAATGAACAAAACAGATTAAATCCCCAACTTTACATAATATTCAACTCGAAGACTATAACTCATTTTCATCTTCTCAAATGCAAATTCAACTTTAAAAGTTTGTAATCCTATTATCGTTAAATAACAATTTCTGTAGGTAGCCAGCGACGCGCCTAACGAGGTTAAAAATCAAATACCGGTTCAAACGCGAAATGTACACGGTGACCGCAATTCGCGCTAATTTCCTACGACCACAATTCGCGCGGATTCGATCGCGCCGTCTTCTCACTCTCGTTGCATTACAGCTTAACGAATCACATTCGTTCGCCACCGAGTTTATTCGGAGTTGGTCGCGACTCTTTACGACTCTTTCAGGCTCTTTAACCTCCCAAGGACCCGGGCTCTATACACGGAACTTTTCCACGGGGCAACCGCTAAATAAAAGTCGCGCACTTATCTTCTTACGTAGGCGAATAAAAAGAAGCGAGCAGTGCCCCGTTAATTAAGATGCCATCTCACGCGTGCATGCTCGAAACCTAATTAATTACAGAGCGCGCGCGCGTACACACACACACACACACACACACACATAGAAAAAAGAGAGAGGCGCTCGTGTAACCTCAGTAATTAATTACGACCATGTTGTCCTCGAGATAGACCGAAACATTTGTAGAAAAAAGGAGTCCCCGGTTTTTTGGTCGTTTTTCGGGGATAAGAAACACCCGGTTGTCTCGACACATCGCGACGCGCCGTGTCTCGACGAGAGATCAAATTCGGTTGACACGCATTTACGATAACGCTTGACACGCGTCCTTTCCCGATGACACACGACAGATGTCGACTACGCGTGTCGTCATAGTCGAAAGAAGAGAGAGAGAGAGAGAGAGAGAGAGAGAGAGAGAGAGAGAGAGAGAGAGAGAGAGAGAGAGAGAGAAATAGAAAACAGGATTCTGTTTCTTCGATCGGGGGTCGTGACGAGTCGTCGTCTGTCCCGACCAGCCTCGTAAAAGTACGCCTGACAACCGCGGTGACAATCGATGTCAGTCGAAAGCCCCGAATTTGCACCGAGCAGAGATCTACTCTGGCCGATCTGGTAGCCCCCTTCCTTTCCCTACCGGCGAATTTATGCTACCGACGGTCTGCTCTCTTTCCGTCCTCGTCTTTTTTATCGCATCTAAAATGCACCCGAGAGAGGTCGGTCGTGGTGCTGCTGCTATCGAGAGAAGCCTGCCGGAAGGAAACGTTTTTCAAGCACCGCGATCGCAGGAAGGGATCATCGCTGCTCCGAGATGGAAAGAATAAGGCTTGGCGAGATTGAGGAAGAAACGCGAGGTACGTACATTTACATAGGTAGCAAACAACGAGGAAATTTTCAAAGACTTTTATCCGGCGGATCGTGTAACCGCCTGACACCTTTTTAATTCCTTAGTTCTATGTGTGTAGTATTAGAATTCTAGGTTAGGTTAGCACGTTCTAAGCGATGACGGTACAACGGATGAAGAGATACAGATCCGCCGATCCTTGAATATAATCTCGGTTCGATTATAGGTTAGGTTAACAACAACGTGTATCGTGCCCCCGTAACTGTACAAGATGTTACTACTTTGAACGTAATTTTTTCGTTACACTTTTATTCCAATTTTAATTTCGACTGTCATCAAATCGCTCAAGTTTATTCCCTTTTAACTCGTACGTTACACGTACTTACTTCTATTAGAGTCGTAAGTTAGGTTACCAACACTGATGACGCAATAATCCAAATACGACCGAAGAATAATAATCTAATCGTTGCAAAGATCGTCAAGTTCTTCCTAATTCTATCGTAATACGAACTACTATTAGAATTCTATTCGGTTATTCGGAAAGTCGTTTCGTTTCTTTTCGGTGAAAATGAAACACGATTTTCTTAGAGTATATAAACATTTTATTAAATTATATATTCTCCATTTTGGAAAACGAAATGACTTTCCGATAAGTAACCTAATAGGTTATTTTAAAGACATATCGTACGGCTGCGAGCGTACCCTTGCAAGTGTACAAGATGTTGCAACTTCTAACCTAATTCTCTCGATACACGGTACTTCTACGTTAATTCTAATCTGGACAAGCAACAACCGTGTATCCATATCTTTACCTTGGCTTTAACAGCTACAAAAGGTGTTGTAACTCTTAATCTCTGAAATTCGAAATTACTCGTGGTATCTTCAATCGTCCGATTAAATCGGACAATGTACCCCGATTATCGATTCAGGCCACGGATACTCCGCAAGCCGAGTGCACGTTGGGAAATCGCATAAACTGGAAACGAGGTTCCACGAGGTTCAAAAATTGCATCCACCCGAGACTTACAAATATCCAATTTATTTCGTACACCCGCAGCCCCCAGGATTAACGATGGCTACTTTGTGGCCAACTCTTTGGAGAAGTAACCGGAGAAAGAGAACTGAATCGAAAGCGCAGCCGGGGATGCGATAAGCCACTCACGGGGTGACTGTATCAATACTGTAGCCAATAAAATTCTTTCGTAAGATCGGTAATTCCAATACAGTCCGCTATAACAGTTCTCTCTATTTGAGCGGGATCGGGCAAAAGTTCGCGCGAGGCTAGGCCGCTTGATAAATCGGAAGAGCCAACTTTCTCACGCGCCACCGCGTCTCTCCCTCTCTCTCTCTCTCTCTCTCTCTCTCTCTCTCTCTCTCTCTCTCTCTCTCTCTCTCTTTATTTCTTTATTTCTTTCTTTCTCGCCCCCTCCCTGTCCGTCTGTCTTTCTTTCTCTCGCCCTCCTCGCGCGAAAGTAACAACCCAATTTATGCAGATTACGGACGCCGATCCGGCAGCCGCGAATTCGAGGTAACGCACAAATTACCGCTCCGACAGGGACCGCCTCGGGGCCATGAAATATTCAGCACCGATTCCTAAGGATAGTCGTAACATCCGAGGCCATAGTTTTATATGATCGCGCTGACTTATACGGGCGAAGTTTCGCGCCGCGAACGGCCAAGACGACGCTCGAAACGCGCGTCTCGAAAACCGGCGTCGAACCTTTACCCACGCGTTGCCGTACGAACTCGTAGATATTCTTTTACGACGAGCTACTAGCACCTTCGAGCTCGGATTTACGGTTATTCGGTTAAAAACAAGTCCGCAACGTCGGAGCACAGGCCCGAACCGGATCCCTCGATCGGTGATGAAGCATTTTCCGAGCTTCCGAGCTTCCGATCGTCGCGCGAGCGAATAGCCGACGATAATAACGCGACGAATGGGCTTCCATCGCTACCGAGTTTCGCTGGCACGCGCGAACCAACCGAAGCCCCGACCGTACTCGCTATATTGAAACATGGATTTCGCGGGGCACGCGGTTCAACGAATTCTTTATTGCTGATACTTACGGAACCTGAACTATCATCGAAGACTGCTTGTACAATTTTTCTAGTAGAGTTGTAGAATTTTTCTAGTCAAATTTCTATTTTTAATAGTTCCATCACAATTATCGAACACTTACCCGCATTTGGATAGATGGTTAAAGAAACTTTTGAAATTTTTACGATCGATACTTTGATCGTCAAAATTTAAGGTTATATTTTTGAATCGTTTTTTGGTGTTCTACCTATTGAGGAGGAAGACTCCTTGTACAATTTTTCTATTAGAGTTGTAGAATTTTTCTAATCAAATTTCTATTTTCTATAGATCCATCACAATTATCGAACACCTACACGCAGCTGGATAGATGGTTAAAGAAACTTTTGAAATTTTTCAACACGAAAGTGACATCGATCGACACTCTGATCGTCAAAATTTGAGGTTATATTTTTAAATCGTTGTTTGGGTGTTCTACCTATTGAAGAGGAAGACTCCTTGTACAATTTTTCTATTAGAGTTGTAGAATTTTTCTAATCAAATTTCTATTTTCTATAGATCCATCACAATTATCGAATACCTACACCCATCTAGATAGATGGTTAAAGAAATTTTGGAAATTTTTCGACACAAAAGTGACATCGATCGATACTTTGTCGTCAAAATTTGAGGTTATATTTTTGAATCGTTTTTTTTTGTGTTCTACCTATTGAAGAGGAAGACTGCTTGTACAATTTTTCTATTAAAGTTACAGAATTTTTCTAGTCAAATTTCTATCTTCTATAATTTCATCACAATTATCGAACACTTATACGCATCTGAATACATGGTTGAAGAAACTTTTGAAATTTGTACGATCGGCACTCTGATCGTCAAAATTTGAGGTTAAATTGTTTAATCCTTCCTTGGTGTTCTACCTATTGAAGAGGAAGACTGCTTGTATAATTTTCTATTAGAGTTGTAGAATTTTTCTAGTCAAATTTCTATTTCCTACAATTCCATCACAATTATCGAACACCTCCACGCAGCTGGATGGATGGTTAAAGAAACTTTAAAAATTTTTCGATCGACACTTTGATCGTCAAAATTTGAGGTTAAATTTTTGAATCGTTCCTTGGTGTTCTACCTAGGAAGAAAAAAGTTTAACAGAAATCGCACAATACTTTGTTTCCTTGTACAAATATTGTCAAAGTTTTAACCAATGAAATTATGCACAAGAACTAAACCAACGCTCCCCCTTCAGCCCAATGTAAACAAACCGCGTCGCACCTAGAAGCAACTCCGTGCAGTCTAATATTTACGATGGATCAAAAAAGTGTTTGTACGCTATACTATAAGGAAATTCACATAACTTGCAAGTCTGATTTCAATGAACGTTTGTGTATATTTAAAACATACTGAGCCGCGTATGACAAAAGTATTTTGTCGACAAAAAAATGTTCCCGAAAAGATAAAATCGAGATCTGAAAATTCAATACGTTTTCATTTTCTTAATATAATTTTTTGTGAAACTTTTCCGTATTAAAAACTGCACAGTTTTTTTAAGAAAATTTTCGCTGCGTCCCGTACGATTACGAATCTATAAAGAAAACGAAAGTCTTTCTCTTCGATTTTGCAAATGCAACTTCGTAATAGTGCGAAATAGAGCGAAACTTTAATATGAAAAATGTTTATCTCTTGGTGCTCTATCGTTCTGTTGCAAGAAGGTCCCGAGAAAAGTTGCTTCAAAAAAATTTTTTAAAATATTAAAACCTTCCAGACTCGGTTTCAATTTCTTAAAAAAATGTCTCTATATACGCACCATTGTGCTCCACGTGCACACAAACTTTCGTTAAAATCAATCTTACACGCGCGAAGAATTTCCTTACAATGTACCGTACGAATACTTTTTGGAACCAGTGTACTTTACCAAATTTGTTCCTCTTGTCCTCTTTTTAGGGAATCTCCATCGATCCAGATGCACGTCTTCGTCCCTGAATAAATAATTCGCCCCCTTTGCGTGCTTAATAATGAAAATGAAAATTGTAAGATCGATACAGATATCGTGACCAATGGAACGCGTACATCGAGGCTAGCGAAACGAATAAATGAATCGTCAATTCGTCGCGGCGAAACTAGGATATCTTCCGATTATCCCAAACGTTCTCTTCTTCGCGGTTCGGCTTACATCACGACTCACGGATACTCCGCGAAGGAATAGAGATGAAATCTGCCTGTTATCGACAGGCGTATTCCTATCCGGAAAAAGAGTAGCGCGAGCGATCGATCGATCGTCGACCTGTCTCCGTAATAGTCGGGAAAGAGCACGGCAAAGGACGATTCGTTTCACGCCTCGACTTCGTCGGGCGTTATTCGAGCAGGCGGTGAAACAAGAAAAAAAAAGAAAAAAGAAAAAAAGAAAGAAAAAGGAGGAACAGAAAGAGCGAGATGAAATGTCTCTAGCCCGAGCGCCTAGAGCACATCCTCATTTAAATGAAATAAATCTTGTTACGAGTAATTTTCGTCGGACCGACGAGCCTGGACCGGTAAAGAGCCGAGATGGAAAGGCCTTTTAAGCCGCTACCCAACCGATGCGAGACAAATGGATTTCGTTCCATCAACCGAAAAGGAACCCCTCGCGACAATGAATGTACGCGTTCCATACTTCGCAACGCCCCGCGGAACAAAACTTCGCTCGTCGCGCGCGGATCGGCCGAAATTGAGACGTCCATTGTGTACCAGATTCGTTCACAAAACGACCATCCTAACTCGTGTTTTCAGAAACTCGAAACCAGATTAAGGCCGTCCTGGAGGATGCCTGCCGGAAGCAATTAAGCGGTAAGTTTGGATTCGATTTTACCGCTGCGCCACGCTCGACGAGAGCTACGCAAATGGGTACATTTATTGGCCCAGGAGGAGGATGTCTCGGGATGTAAAATAACATTTAGACAACGAAGAGGCAGTAATAATAGTACACCACGCGATATAACAGGTTGCTGGATAAGTTTTGTCGTTGGATAAGAAACGGAGCTCAGGTTCGTTGTTTGATGTTTTTTTCAATATGGTAATACGGTACGATGAACATGTAAGATGTTTCGTGTGGATCTCTCGACTCGTTCGTATATTTACAGTTGTTCAGAGTTAGTGTAACAGTATTGGAATGTTCGGAAAGTCATTTCGTTTTTTTTTTTTTCGTGAAAATGAAACACGATTTTTTTAGAGTGTGCAAACATTTTACTGAATTATATTTTCTCCATTTTGGAAAACGAAACGACTCGTCGAACAATCCAATATTTAAAAAATAGAAACTATCGACCGATAATTACAAATCGACAGATTTCCGAATAACTTTCGTTCGTACGAAATTAATAGTTAAGAAATAAATTTCGTATACACGAACCAGCAATTTGCGAACAATTGCGTTTAGAAAAATTCCCAGTTTACGAAATGTTCACTTTCGTTGGAGAAAACGACAAAATTTATTCAACTTAGTGTATTTTGAAAATGGCCCGATCTTGGAAGATCTGGAAAACTCTGAAAAGCTCTGGAAAATTCTAAACGATTCGTGTCGCACGAAAGAAGAAAGAAAATTATAGTACGTTCGAAACGATTATGTCTCCGCAGAACGATCGATTTCATTCGCTCGATGTTCAACGAGAGGTACTGATACTACCAACAAACGATACCAGAAAACTTGTTCAAATTTTCCAACTATTGTGCTATATTTTCTGCTAAGATACAACACATAAACACAGAAATGATGTCTTCCACATGATGAGAAGTACGCAAATGGGTACATTTATTGGCCTAGGACGAGGATATCTCAGGATGTAAAATAACGTTTAGATAATAACGACAACGAAGTGGCAATAATAATAGTACACCGCGTGACATATATTTTGAAAATGATCTGATCTTGGAAAATCTGGAATACTTTGAAAAGTTCTGGAAAATTCTTCTCCAGTCAACTGATGCCCATCAAGGGTCATGGAGATCATTGTACGAACGAATTGCACGAAACGGTTACAAATTCCTTAATTGTTATATTGAGTTGTTCGGAAAGTCATTTCGTTTTTTTTTGGTGAAAATGAAACACGATTTTTCCAGAGTGTATAAACATTTTATTCAATTATATATTCTTCATTTTGGAAAACGAAATGACTTTCCGAACAACCCAATAAAACAACTTTTGGATAACAAGGACAACGATGTGGCAATAATAATAGTACACCACGTGACATATATTTTGAAAATGATCTGATCTTGGAAAATCTTGGAAAACAATTTTTCCAGAGTGTATAAACATTTTATTCAATTATATATTCTCCATTTTGGAAAACGGAATGACTTTCCGAACATTTCAATATTTTTTTACAGTGGAAAAATCGACAAAACTTATTCAACAATCTAGTGTATTTTGAAAATGGCCCGATCTTGGAAAATCTGGAATACTCTGAAAAGTTCTGGAAAATTCTTCTCCAGTCAACTGATGCCCATCGAGGGTCATGGAGATCACTGTACGAACGAATTGCACGAAACGGTTACAAATTCCTTAACTGTTTATCGCACGGTGTAATCTCACAGTATCCGTGAAAATTATGACGAGTCCACGACGAGGCCGTTGTCGTGAGTCACTGCGTTTAACGAACATGGCCGAAACAGTGTCGTTGAAAAGTAGACATATCGAATCACGGGCGACGTGATTCGTAACGACGATACAAATCGATCCTACGAGCTCAGGTATCCGATACCTGAAATTCCTGTCGCGATAGGACACTTACGGAGTCGCGTAAAACAATTCGAATCGTCCCGTACCGATGACACGTTGGTAGACGTTGGCTGAAAAACGAGAACAATTAAAAGAATCTCTGCCGTTAGGTTTCCAACGACTCGCTGTGATCGACATTCGGAGCTTATCGGTTCCGGTCGATCGGAATTCGCGCGGTACACCTCCACCGATAAACGAAACGTTTTCGTTATCGGGTAACGGATATTCCTGTTAGCCCTAATAGGGTTCGATAAAGCAGATAAGCAAGCCGCTTAACGGTCTAGCGGTAAAAATCCGAGCCTCGATACAGGAAGGTCTGTACTGTAGCGTGCTTTTCGCCCGGCCTGATTCGCGACAACTTCGCTCTCGTTATGCAACAGTGCTTCCCGAAATGGCGACCTCTTCGATCAACTACAAAAATCATCACCAGGTGGCCGAGAATCCGAATCGGTCGTTGGGACTTGGAAATTATCGATTAACCGTTAAAATGTGCACATTGGGTTCGATAAAAAGCTTTCTCAACTTTTGAAGAAATTCCAACTATCGAATCGCGAAAAACATAACCAATGTTCGCTCCTTTTTTTTTTTAGAGTGAGTTAAAATATCGACTGTTAGCTTACGAATGCGTGCGTATAAACGTATGTATATGAGGATAAAAAATATCAGCTAACTTTGTGTCTATAGCAGTAGAAACAATAATTAGTATTAAAATTGTTATTGTAACTTTTGAAGAAATTCCAACTATCAAATCGCGAAAAACATAACCAATGTTCGTTCCTTTTTTTTTTAAAGTGAGTTAAAATATCGACTGTTAGCTTACGAATGCGTGCGTATAAACGTATGTATATGAGAATAAAAAATATCAGCTAACTTTGTGTCTGTAGCAGTAGAAACAATAATTAGTATTAAAATTGTTATTATTATTATTAAACGTCTTTATTGCATTGTTCTAAGGTAAAAATGCATAAATGTATCAGGAATAAAAGAAATGCAACGAACGAGACGCGATTAAAAATACCATTGCTAAAACCTTGGTTAACCTTAGTTGGTAGAAATGCCTTACTCATTGCTCTAGACCCCGGGATAAAATACAAAGTTTCCATCTTCTTCGTTGCAACGATAAATGTAAATTAAGGAACGATGTAGCCTGACGCAGAACATATATCTGAATACGTGTACATCTTAAACGTTTTGACTTGGTTCTCCGTGGGTGGATTCCATTCGGTACCAATTACAAGAAACATAATTTAATTCCAGAAGAAAAAAAAGACTCGAGGTAAAAGATTTCCCCATCGTACTAATTTATTTTCGAGAAAATATTTTCTCTCTTCTTATCTGCGCAATTGCATACCTTTTTCTCCACCCTGCCCCTTTTCGTTGGAGAACAATGTTACGTTCGTTGTAATTATTACCGCGGAGAAGTCGAACGGAACTCGGGTCGAGATTGTTGAAAATGTAGAGAAATTGAAACGCGTGCCCGCGACAGACTACATTACACTTTAATTTGGATTTGCATTCCGCGAGTATCTTTTTACACCGGTAAATATAAATAGCAACGATGCCACGCTGCGGAGCAGCGAGCGCCATCTAGGATTCAACGTTCGCTCTTTTCGTGCACGAAACTTCTTACGATCGAAAGTAAACACGGGGATACGAGGCAAGGGCACACCCCGGAATGTATAGAAACGAGTAGAGAGATTTTCAGCCGCGTGGAAAGCTCGCGTCCCTTTGGCTCCTTTTTAAAAAGGGTCTCGTGGAACCCTCGGTGTCTCGAGTTCCTCCCGTCTTCCGAGCTGACAAAGTGGATCGATCTCGTCAGTGTCTTCGCCTTCGGAGCTCACCGTTTCGCGGAGGCCTAGTTTCCACAGAATTTTCCAAACTTTTCACTCCGTTCTACGATCTAGTCTACCGGCAGAGTTGCCGTTTCCCTCCCGCTCCCTTTGCCCGGCTTCGCCCCCGAACCGTCCAGGAAAGAAAGGATTTTCCACGCGATGCACGCGAACGCCGCTTTCATGCGAACGAAGGACGGGCCTGTTTTCGAAGCCGTATTCAATATCGGACGTTTCCTGGATTTACGGAAGCTCCGAGGAGCAACAGCGTGCAAGCTTTTGCAATCGCTAGCACCAAAGGTTTTGGCGCGAAATTCGCACGGTGCATTGATAATCGAGGCTAGGTTCAAACCACTCGACTCTGTTTATCTAGGTTCATCCCGTACTTGTACTATGATGAACGGTACTATGAAATAAAGACACTGATAAATGAATAAATATAATTTTCCACAAAATTATGGAACTCTAATTTCCCACCATTATTGTATTCTTTTTCGAACATTCATTTTGGAACACTAAATTTTTCGATATTATTGTATTCTTTTTCTAATATTCATTTTGGAACACTAAATTTTCCACCATTATTGTATTCTTATTCGAATATTCATTTTGGAACACTAAATTTTCCGCCATTATTGTATTCTTTTTCGAATATTTATTTTGGAACTCTAAATTTTCCAGCATTATTGTATTTTTTTTCGAATACTCATTTTGGAACACTAAATTTTCCACCTTTATTTTATTCTTTTTCGAATATTCATTTTGGAACATCAAATTTTCCACCATTATTGTATTTTTTCTAGAATATTCATTTTGGAACACTAAATTTTCCACCATTATTGTATTTTTTTTAGAATATTCATTTTGAAACACTAAATTTCCCACCATTATTGTATCCTTTTTCGAATATTCATTTTGGAACACTAAATTTTCCACCATTATTGTATTTTTTTTAGAATACTTATTTTCAAACTCTAAATTTTCTAGCATTATTGTATTCTTTTTCGAATACTCATTTTGGAACACTAAATTTTCCACCATTATTTTATTCATTTTCGAACATTCTCTCACACATTGCCATTTCATTTGTTTCTTTTTTCATTCTTTTCTCAAATTAGTATTTCTCATTATATAACTGTACAATGATTGTTTTTGAATTACGTAGAAATATATTCCGTCTTACCATTCATACTTTGAAACTCTCGATTCGTGAAATAATTCTACGATCTCATAGACAATGTAAAACGTAAACGTTTAAATATGTATCGCGCTGATCATTTCGAAATACTCGAGATGCTATAAAATGCATTATAAATTGTAACGTATTCCAGCAATATATTTGTAATATTCATAGAATAACGAATAAATATACTGTACGTACTGTTCATTATTATTCGAACGTGTCGGTGAAAACTGCTTTTATTAATTTTTAATGTGTAATGACACAAGATTCGTCCGCTTCGTTCTACGAACGAACCATGGATATTAAATAAATTCGAAACAATTTGAATTGAACAACGAAATTGAACAATTCGAACAACGATAGAAGATTCGTCAGCTTTATTCCACGAACGAACCATGGATATTAAATAACTTCGAAACAATTTTATTTCACTACCTATACGATCAACAATCTTCGAACATACTTCCGAGCAGATTAAACATTTTTATACATAAATTGCAACCTGCGTACAATTTGCATCGAACGATTCAACGAGTTACAAGCATTCCCGTTTTCCGAAGATTAAATAGGAAAAGAACATGTTTAACGAGTTCGAAGCTAATGAACGTTGAAAATTGAATTACCAACGAACATAACCGGACAACTAAGTTCTCTTTTCGAGTAACTTTCAATTACGCGTCGAGAAAAATGTAACGACCACCGTGTGTAATTAGAACGAGTTTTAACATTGTCGGACAAGCGTCGGGAGACTTTGAATTTTCAATTCGCGTGGATTAGCAAATAGCGAAACAGGAACGGGAAAAAAGCAGGAAAGGTAAAAAAAAAAAAAAAAAAAAAAAAAATCGTTAGAAATCACGCGTTCCACGAGCAGCCCGCAATTTGTTTTCCGGCCATTGATTGGACTTCACCTTCACGCTAGAAAGTTAACATACGCTGTAACGACGGGACTACACGAGCAAAATTAAACGTCAACGATAGCCCCCGCGCGAAGAAATTACCCGGCACACGGCATAATTACAGACGTTTGCTGCGCGCGCTTAATTTTATAACGTAACAGCCAACGCGGAGTTCTGTTCGACGAGACGCCGTTTCACTTCGGGTATACCAGGAATCGATAGAAATCGTTTCATCGCGAACGGCTTTACACGATATCCGCGCGGGATTCTTTCGATAATTTGCTCGCACGACGAGGACGCATCCTAAAGGTGCTCTCCCAAGCAACGTAACGGTGTACTTACTGTGTTGCATACGTGCCATTTTCCGAGTTATTTATCGAAATTTCTAACCACGATCCATGGCTACATAATTGGTCAATAATCGCTCGATCTTTATTATCGTGCCTAACCCGGATCTCTTTTTACTTTTTCCAATAAATGAATGTGATAATTTTCTATAATACCAATGCTATTTATTTAGTAACCTTTTCAACAACCTTTTCGTTAAAGTAGATTGGAAGGAAATTTTGTAACTATATTATCATTCTATGGGTAGTAGAGACATTTCAAAAGTATAAAATACGTTTTTTATATCTTCAAATATCAGGATACTTTTATTTAGTAACTTTTCAATAACCTTTTCGTTAAAGTAGCTTGGAAGGAAATTTTGTAACTATATTATCATTCTGTGGGTAGTAGAGACATTTGAAAAGTATAAAATACGTTTTTTATATTTTCAAATATCAGGATACTTTTATTTAGTAACTTTTCAATAACTTCTTTGTAAAAGCAGTTTAGAAGGAAATTTCTTAACTATATTATTATTCTATGGGTAGTAGAGACATTTGAAAAGTATAAAATACGTTTTTTATATTTTCAAATATCAGGATACTTTTATTTAGTAACTTTTCAATAACCTTTTCGTTAAAGTAGCTTGGAAGGAAATTTTGTAATTATATTATCATTCTTTGGGTAGTAGAGACATTTGAAAAGTATAAAATACGTTTTTTATATTTTCAAATATCAGGATACTTTTATTTAGTAACTTTTCAATAACTTCTTTGTAAAAGCAGTTTAGAAGGAAATTTCTTAACTATATTATTATTCTATGGGTAGTAGAGACATTTGAAAAGTATAAAATACTTTTTTATATTTTCAAATATCAGGATACTTTTATTTAGTAACTTTTCAATAACCTTTTCGTTAAAGTAGCTTGGAAGGAAATTTTGTAATTATATTATCATTCTTTGGGTAGTAGAGACATTTGAAAAGTATAAAATACGTTTTTTATATTTTAAAATATCAGGATACTTTTATTTAGTAACTTTTCAATAACTTCTTTGTAAAAGTAACTTAGAAGGAAATTTTGTAACTATATTATCATTCTATGGGTAGTAGAGACATTTGAAAAGTATAAAATACTTTTTTATATTTTCAAATATTAGGATACTTTTATTTAGGAACTTTTCAATAACTTCTTTGTAAAAGTAGTTTAGAAGGAAATTTCTTAACTATATTATTATTCTGTGAATAGTAGAGACTTTGAAAAGTATAAAATACTTTTTTTATATTTTAAAATATCA
Source organism: Ptiloglossa arizonensis (assembly GCF_051014685.1). Classification (NCBI taxonomy): domain Eukaryota; kingdom Metazoa; phylum Arthropoda; class Insecta; order Hymenoptera; family Colletidae; genus Ptiloglossa; species Ptiloglossa arizonensis. The sequence goes on along the minus strand of NC_135048.1, from coordinate 6,609,506 downwards.
GGATACTTTTATTTAGTAACTTTTCAATAACTTCTTTGTAAAAGTAGCTTAGAAGGAAATTTCTTAACTATATTATTATTCTGTGAGTAGTAGAGACTTTGAAAAGTATAAAATACGTTGTTTATATTTTCAAATATTAAGATACTTTTATTTAGTAACTTTTCAATAACCTCTTTGTAAAAGTAGCTTGGAAGGAAATTTCTTCAACCGAGTGATCATTCTATGGGGTAGTAGAGAACTATGAAAAGTATAAAATACTTTTTTCTACATTTCAAAATATCAGGATACTTTGTCTCCGTACAAAAATACACTTTTCTAGTAATTATTCATTAAAATTAAATCAATTTACCTGTCAGGAGGAATACAATCGTTTTCAAATTTGTCGTTGCGCCGAATACGATGGTTGAATTCGTGTATGTATAAATTTAACAAAAGTGTGGATACTTAATAGTTTCGTCTCGTGTAAAAGGGTCACGAATAAAAAGCCTCGTAAGGTTAAGTGACGTGATGTCAGATGACGAACAGACTATTTATAAAGGAAGAGAGAAGATTTTTCAATTTCTCCGACCATATCCCAAAGATTTCTAAACATCGGTCTGTATCTGTTACAACAATAAACGATCCGATCTAAACACAACTCTTCAAGAAACTCAAATGATTCTTGAGGCGTTCATCGCCCTCGAATGCTTAATTTGCATCAATCCACTATCAACGACGAAACGTTTTCAAACACTCGATTTGTCTGGCCGCTACTCCGCTTTGAAGCGTGTAAGAAATATTCCAGACACTCTCCCACCCTCTTCTCTCTATCTCTCTCTCTTTCTCGCTCTCTGGGTGTGCTTTAAATCGCCAGACGTTTTCTAAGACCGCATCCGTCAAATTCCAACCGATAAACTCCAACAGAAGTGCCAGACGCTGCACCGGTACACTTCAAACGCGCGCCAAATTCACGTCGGAACGCGGTTATCGCGACGACTTCCGTTTACCTTCCGTCCGCCGGCGCGAGTACACCGAAACTTCTATTCGATTTCGTTCTTAACCTCCACCGACCGATATCGATCATTAACACACCGCAGTCTTCTTGTGAATTGTCAGACGTTCAAATACTAACTAACCGTACCTAACCAGGGATCACACATCGGATTTCTCTGTATTCAAATATTGGAACGCTTCTGCGAATGAAACTTTCGACGAATATAATTCGTACGCTGTTCGAGTCTTCCGTGCATCGACTTTATTTTATTTTTATTCGACAACATTACTCGACGGTAATGAGAAAATATATGCAACTTCGAATGCATGGAAATAAGATATAGGTACAGTAGTGGTGCATTGTGTAGAAAACATGGCGAAAAGGCAAAGTTCAACGAATCGCGACACAACGGTTGTGTCCTAATTAAATCAAATGTCTACATACTTGGAGTATTTGAATTGTGCGATGAATTTTATATTTATTCACGGTATTGAATTAACGATAGTCTTACGACGTTGTTATTTTGTTAAAAAAAAAAAACTAATGTTTTTTTACTATAAGCAGCTTCTTTTTGTAATTACTGTGTTTCTAGCTATAGAAAAGATTCTTTCAGCAAAAGAGGCAGTAGTAACGTTGGAATAGCGATATTCAAATACTTCGAATGTTTGAAATTTATTCAGTTCGAATACCTATACGGATATTATCTTACGGTAGTTGGCCTAATCGAGTCGTGTTGTTGCATACAACGGAATGATCAAAAAAGTAAATACGTTTATATAAATGTGTGTGATAAAAATGGTGAAAATTACCTATGATTGAACAATGTATCCAAATGATAAAGCGCAAGAAATTATTTAGTGAAAGTTATAAAAACAAATGAATAAATCAAAGAATATAAAAACACATAAACTGAATGGATAATAATATTTAGTACCAAGTTATATTTATCTTGCAATGATATAATTGTAAAAATTCGTTTTGTCTAAAATGAGAAATTGGAATAAGCACAATGAGTTGGGTGAAAATGTAACGAAAATATTATGCAATTTATGAGGAGAATAAAAATAACAATACCGATATAAATACCTAATACTTGAGAAAATCGTCGTAAGAATATAGTCAAAGGAAAAATTTATTTTCAACGATTAGTCACATGTATAATTATACGAAGTAATCAGTTAAATTGCATACCCTGAACTGTAGCAAAGTGCACACGTTTTGTGTGTAACAAAAAAAAGATTATATATGTATATTTATTTGAGAACAGAAGGATTTATTTCGTACGATCTATTCGAATAGTTTACAAGTGTTCGAATTCGAATAGGATCAACCCTTAGACCAGAAACAGCTTTACTTCACTTATCGGACAAAGATCCGTAGTTTTTTCACGATCAGTTCAAAAACTTTTCTAAGTACGCGTGAAATCGACCCGCGAAATTTCGATCGATAACCTAAAAAAGTGTCCCGACCGCGAACCACGTACGAGACGCGTCGGACGACGCGAGCCACTTTTCATTTATTTCTTTTTTCCACGCAGCTGCTCGTACTGTTAAAGGTCTTCGCATTATTTCCTACTCGTAGGGTGGCGAAAAAGGGACAACCGTGTTCCGCATATACGTCGATACACGAGAAACCCGCAAAGTATGAGGTTAGTGCGGACGAAGTGTTGCTTTTTCGCGGTACGACCTCGAAGGCATCTAACTTCCTCGAAACTTTGAGTATTTAATCGAAACAGTTTTCCACGAGACTTCTTCAAGATTTCTCGACGAACCGCCTTTCGTATTCCGGTTTAGTGAGAATTCGAAAAGGATTCTGCGAGCCAAGAGCTCTTTAAACGTCGTTTCCACGAATTCTTAATTTCGGACAATTTAGTTTACGAGGAATGAATCAACTGCCGGGAAAAAATGAAAATCTGTTGGCGAGAGATCGAATGTGATCAAATCTGACAAAATTTTATATTCCGATTTACTCCGTTTTTCTGTTGAAGCTCAATGTATTTCGTTACCGTGCAAAGAGGTTATTTTCTTTCGATTTATCATTGAAGCTTCTTTTAACAATTTTCATTTGTCTGCTTAAGAAGTTACAATGATGTGAACTATTAATATCATTTATATATTGCGAACCATTTTATTTGCTTTGTCAATGTTTGTCAAATGACGAACGATGATAAATTATCCTTTATAAAAAGTACTCGTCGCGACATCTCGTCTGACGTACAGTTTATAACGGATAGTTTTCAAAAATGTCCTTAAAAGTTTCATTGTTTACGACAACCTCGAGCTTCCTTTCAACAGAATTTTCAAGCACATATCAACAGCCCCCCGAATTATTAAACATTCTTACGTGCAACATTACGCATTAGAATTGTGTAAAATATTCCAATTTTTTCAACATTTTTAACCAATTACTGCATTCGCAAAGAAGAGTATCATTCGGTCGCTCGATTCTGGATGCACAACGCGAAATGTTTGCAATGCCAACCTAAGAATCCTCGACCGAAAACAAATACACACGCGCGGTTTCAATGCGGTGTGCCGCGATTGTCAAGCAAATATTGTTACGCGTGTCTTGTTGAAAATTCATAAAAGACGAACGTTTCGTATGCACCAACCTATTAGAAATAGAAACATGGACTCACCGTGCGAAGAAAACGACACGATGCTCCCTGCCACTCGAACTCCCTTGAAGAAACGTCAAAGGGGAAAAAATCCACAAGAGTCACCTGACTTGCAAGTCACGTTGGTAATCACCACTCGCGCGGTTTTGTGTCACCTGTCACCGGTACGGAGAACGAGAGGACGTGCGATCGAACTGTATCGAAAAAATACTGTACGCTTTTACTCAGCGAAACAACAATCTGACGAAGTGTCGTGCAGTACGATCGTATCGTATTCGGCGGCCGCGCTGCGTCCGTACGTGCAACCGTTCGACTCGGAGTCTCGCGCTCAACTGGTCTCTGCTCGTTGGCGCGGATTTCTCGTCGGCCAATCGGAGCCGAGACTGCGCGGCGCGCCGCAACTTTGCCTCGTGTGTATCGTACCTTAGGTTTAACCCCCGTCACGACACCGCTCACCTCTTCCTTTGCGTCGCACGGAAATGCGTGTCCCAGTCCTCCCCTTTGCTCTTTCTTTCTTATTGGAATCATTAATAAAATTATTGATAATTTCATCGGAATTTATTGTCCTTTTTATTCGAGTCTGATCATTTAATACGCCAACCACGAGGTCGCTGCACTCTACCGACTGACGAACGACTTTCATGCGATACATCCACGTAACGTAATCATTGAATTACCATCTTTGTTAACAGGTTAAAAGTGAATGCTTATACTTCTAAGAGTTGGTAATAATACGATCGTTACTTTCTTTAATTTCTTATAATATGAATGCCACGTGATATGATGTATGCCATCTATTTAGTAACTCTCCAATTAGAAGTTTGTAAACCTAGGTGTCGCTCAAAGATTCATAATATGAAACGGTAGCGTAATCAATGATACAGGTTAGATCCGAATTAGAACACGTGTATGCCGTGCAAGTTAATTTACGAATAAATATTTCATACATTGCAAATCGCTGTGTTAACCTCTCACTGTAGTCATATTTTCAAGCGTGAACAAATTTATTCAAAAGTTACAGTCTACAATGTATAACGACTTGATAATTTCTGTCTTTATTTAAACACAAACCTATGTAACCTATTTTTCTCATCTAATGAAACTTTCATCGCTACGATCCAGTATCGGGTCAAAATATTTTGACCTTTTCGACCAAAACCTCGGTTTGACCCGTGTTTCGGTTCAACTCGTATTTGCGTATTCATTGTATCTTAATACTCGGCTATGGAATTTCAAAATGTCAAACGTCGCACATTGATTATTCCCATCTACTACTGCTATTATTATTAACACAGTAGAACGATTGTTGTCGTTCGTATCAACATTACCACCGAAATTAATTTATTATATTCCCACTCTGCTGCCATTTTCACTTCGAAGTAGTTATTGTTTTATATTCTCCGGGGATTTTCGCCCAAGCCAATAATTCTGTCTATCTTTTATAGGGGAACTTTACAAGGGTAGCGACGTCCATTCAATCTTCCCTCTCGCGAGTTCCTAACTCGAACTCTTCGACGCACGTAATCGTGCAACCGTTGCACTCACTTCCGTGCAAGTTTCCGTAAAACGATATGCTTGCTACTCGTTCGAACGTTGGCGCGCTCGAACTTCGACCCCGCTCGAGACTTTCGAGAAATCATCCGTATAGAAACTTGGAAAATTTTCACTAGAAACGTCGAGGTCGTTGGCATCGTACATCTGGCCGCGCGAAACCGACAGAGTTACCTCAGGTGCGAAATTCCAAAGGGATTTGAACGACGACCTGCAGTTGATCCGTACTCCCCCGGGTGTAAACTTGCAGCTTGTTTAACCAACAGCCTCTGGTTTAATCGACTTCTTTCCCGTCGCGTGGACGGGAATGGCAAACATTCTCGCGGTTTTCTACCGTTTCGAAAAATCTCGGCTATTGCCACCATTTCGAATTTCTTTGACACTCGAACAATCGACACTGATAGATGGCGCTGTAAGCGTTACCCTTACACGGAGTGTAGATCTATAAGTACACACTTCAATAGAAGATAGAACTGACCGAAATAGTACTTTCAAGCATGTTTGTCCTCTTGTAAATTACCCGATACATTCTTCACAGTATATATAAAAAACAATGAACGTTCTTCGACCCATTCTCTCGATAAATTTCGTCCAGGTTGGAAAATGTTTAAAACCTCTTTCCCTTGACATCTTGAATAGATTTTTTGATCGATCGGTACTGACGGTAAGACTCGACTACGCCGAACACAATAATTATATACGTATTCGTTGTACCGAGTGCTACCTAACCTGAAAATCGTATCTCTTTCTTCAAAGCATCCAGTAAAGATTAAACGTGTCTCTCCTTTCGGTGTCCACTTCGGTTACCACTTAACACCGACAAAATAATACGCGGACAATATAAATAATCACGAGACGTCCGGGGCAGTCGTGAACACTCGATAGCGAAATACGCGCGAGTCGTCGACACTGAACGTGTAGCTTCGTCGTGCTTTAAATCTCTTCGAATCTTTTCAGGATTGAAACGGTGCAACGCGTTACACAACTTTTACGCAACTTCCCGCAGACATAACCGGAGATCCCGACAACCGAAAAAACACACGAGCACCAGAAAGAAAGTTTCCTCCGTATCGACTCGTGTTCGTTTATTACGACCTATAGCCGCATATACTTACCGTCTTCCGTTTCTGGGCGTCCGTCACCCCTCTTTTTGCCTCTCTCGTACTCTCTCCATCTCTATCTCCATCTCTCTCTCTCTCTCTCAACGGTATCCAGCAATTCCATCGGGGGTTCCACATAATGCTTTTTTCAGCCCGCCCTCGGTACACCGGGCCAGGATCTACTAGTATCCATCGCCCGGAGTGACGCGAATTTTTCCCCGAAACGACTTTCCATTCGAGTACACGAATCCAGAGCCCGGTACACCCCCGGGGGCGCGCCCCTGTGAATTATCCGAGTGCCTTCGGTAATTCCGTCGGGAATCGTTTTGCATAATGTTAAGAAAATACTCGTAAAAGGCCACGTTGAATGCCCGCGACGAGAGTGTTGTCGCCGGTGATATTGCCGCGCGTGTAACACACCGGCGGCGATCATTGCTCGGCGAGAGAAAAATTCCGTGTTCCATCTCGCTACGTTGACCCCTTCGGTAACAATTTATTTCGCGAACGATTGGGCAGACACGCAACAGGCAGGAGTAAAAAGTTCGATCTATTTGGATACTTGACGCGTTCGTTGGCCACCGCGACTCGAATACGAAACGGTTTCGAAGTTTCAACGAAACGAAAAAGAAGAGGACCCGCGCGATCGCGAGCACGCGCGTAACACGATTTCGTATTACGCGAAATTGGACATTTTTTACAATATCCCGCAAATTCGTTCCCAACTCCTCTGTATTTCAACGTGTGTAATCAAGGTACCACCACCACCACCACCGTCCCGCACACACCACCCCTCCCAACACACATTTGATAATTCACCGAAACTGTGAATTCGACATTGGAACGTATGTAGTTAACGCTGGCCGCGAGTCTATGATGCGGTTTTAATTGCGTACGAGTGCGAATCGTGATCAAAGCAAGCACCGAGTACTGTTAACGAGAGCGGGCCGTTTAACCCTCCGGAGGAAAAGTCGAATAGCAAACGACCGCAGCAAGTTCCAATTGGAAATTGCAAGACTTTCCACGCTAAATACCGGAAGAAGTCACCTCCGACTCGTTCCTATGCTAAACTGAACGCCCGTTGTTGTCTCGTTGCAAACTAGACTTAATCCCGCGCAGCGAATTTGAAATACTTTTACGACGTAACGCCTCTCACCCACACACCTCCTTTACTAAACCGGAGCTTAATGTCACTATCGACACGCCGCTCGGGAGAAATTTCAAGGACGATTTTCTGCATTCAACGCTGCGACACTTTTCCCGTCTACGTACACGGCTACCACCCTTGCACCTCGGATGAACTTTTCGAAGAATGTTCTGGCCACTTTTCTGGCAATTTTTCATTAAAAGTATCTCCACGAGATATTGCTATTGACTCTGGCCGGCCAAAGACGAATAAGAAATTTAATAAACGAGAGACGCTGAATGGGGAGACACTTAAATAACGTTTCCTCGTTTTATTCACGTGTACGAATTACAGACTTAAAGACCCGTTCTTCGTTCTTGATCACTGTACGCGCAAACATATTCGAGGAAACTCAAATGCACTTTGAAAACGTTCGTAATGTTTATTACTTGTACTTAGCGAATGTGTTATTACGCATTACGTGTTCCGAGAAAAAGTTCTGCAAAATACATGTTGTAGAAAATTATTTTTTTTTTGACGAGATTTTCCGGTGTCTTTGTATTCGTTCATTTGGTTTGGATTATTTTCATTCCGGGAATGAAAATCTGAGGAAAGTTAAACGTTGGGATAACTTATTTTGAAGTCTCCTCGATGTAATGATTGTTACATTTGCCAAAGAAAGGGAATGAAAAAGAGAACCAGTTGTGCAAACAAAGAAGAAACAACTACGGGAAAGAGACTTTCTCCAATTTGTTTTCGTAAACGTAGTAATAAATATACCGATGATAATTTCGTTCGTTCGTAGCGTTGTTCGCGTACTTATTTTTCGAACGACAACTAACAACGTTTGCGACAACTTAGCTTCACCAGATTTCGGTGAAACTCGCGCGCGTAAATGTTACAAGGGAACACAGCTTTTGGCACCGATGATTAACGTTTAACCAACTTTTTTATTAGAAACTTCATCGAGCTCCCTCTGTCGATAATCCTGCAGCCACTATGCATTTCGTCTTGATATTTATTAAAAGTTGGGCACATCGTAAGAGACGGAGGACCCTCTTTGTCATGCACAACCTTTTTCGTAGTTCAAAGGGAAGCTTCTAAAACGAAGATCACGTTGCCGCGCGAAAAATGAGTTGGCACTTTTGAAGAGGAACTCCCGCCGTAACAAGTTGCAAACTTTCGATGCGGAATATTTTCAAAGAAACTTTTCGGTCAAGGTACAATCTCGGATTATTACGCGGAACTTTTCGCAGAGAGCGCAGAACCGATCCATATTTATGTTCGGACGTCGAATATTTTTATAGAAATCACCTTGCCACACTTTCTCGACCCTTCGACCACTCGAGGCTGCCGAAAAAATATTGATTGCACGATACTGCCACTGCTACTACCGCTACAATAGTTACGGAATATAACAGCCGGTGCTGCGTTTGTAAAACGATAGATTTCTCATTCAGAATGCTCTCGTGGCACTCACGTAACCGTTAGTCGTCAACTTTTTAGGTTATGTATCGACGGTTGGAGTTATTTGCACGTGCAACAGATCCAGTTATTTCGAGTAACTTTTCATACGGTCAGTCGATAATTATATGTGCACATACGGGCGTTAGATGTTGATCTAGTCAGCATTACGTGCCCTGAAAACACGTCACTCGATTCCGATAAGATTGCACTTCTCGATCTATTTTTACAATACATTTTTTGAACCTAATTGAACTTGATCGGCTCGCTGATAGGCGGGAGATTAATACGACGTAAAACCGAGATTTTACCGCGGGATGATAAAAAAAACAATGTTATTATTAATTTCCTCGCGATGATATTTTTACAGTAACATCTGATACACGCAGATAAGTTGCATACCGGGTATTGTCCAGTCTGATAAGCGATGAACTATGTCATGAACATCGTGCTTTTATCTGTAACACATTCGTTCGGCTACAGTCATTGTTTGACTACTTACAAAACTTTTAAATTTATACCGATGCATCAAGTTTTCGAGTGAGAAACGAATTCTTTTCAAGAAAATTTCAAACAATTTCAATATTGATGGATCGCTAAGAAGTAACTGGCAAGTGAGATTATAACGGGCATACGTGTACAGAAAATCTTTTCTCGAGCTGTTTTTAGTTTAAAAAAAAACATACTACAGTGTGTAATATTGAGAATATACAGTAATTGCACACAACCTTCGTTTTCTCGGAGTTGCATTCAAATGGACATCGCGCAATTCGATTAATTTCTCCTCGGTGTTCTTTCGATTCTTTTTTTAAACAACACACATCTTTTATCCTTGTTTTGACGAGAAGAACGATGTCCTTAACACCAAGCTTAAAATTAACTTAATCCCCGATGATACGAACCGTGCGAATCGAAAAATTCCTTTCTTAGATTTAAAGATATTAAACGGTAACTCGTCCGCCCGTACCTTGTGTATATTTGTTAATATTTCACAATGCGATGCAATGGTTGAAATGAAACGAGTGTAAAACTGTCCAGAAACAACTGTTCGTTTCTCTCGTGGCGCGTCATGGGTCGAATCTCTTTTTACCACGGACACATTATGCACCACGTTGCGTGTGCAATTACACGGCTCAAAATCGCGTGACGTGATACGGTGAAATTAAAAAAAAAAAAAAGAAGAAGAGAGATCGAGCGAAAGAGCGAGAGAGAGAGAACGAAGCACGGTTGCTGCATCGTCGTAAATAATCAGCGTCCTGGTGTTTCGAAGTCGTTTCAGATTGTACGTTTCGAAACGATTGTTATCGGTCAACAGTCATCATTGGTCGGTTTACATAGCTGCCTGGTATCGATCGACATTCCCGGTAATTACGCATTGTCTGTAGAACGCTACTGTGCAGTATTATGCACTGGAACACGCGGGGCTTCAAAGTCTTCCTTTTCCATGCGCACACCGGTCCCGTGAAACGTGTCACAGACACGTTCGCGTTACCAATAAAATGCCACGCACGCGACAGGAAGAGACGATCGGGTTAGATTCCTTCCTGGACAAAGGGGGAAAAAAATTAGTCGCCCGCTGGAGTCCAGTTTTATATTGCCACAGTGAGCCAAACTCTTTCACCGGTACCACCGCAGAACCGGTGAGTGCCAGCGTTTCGATCGATTAACGAGTAAGTTACAAATATTTCTACGAATCGTAATTTTCATCGAATTCCACGAATTCTTTGATATTGAAAAAAAAAAAACCGTTGTTTGACTTTGAAAAGGAAATATAAAAAGGAAATACTAAATTTCACTTTTCCGCGAGATTACGACTTACGAAAATTTCAACGGCAGCTTCATTTTATAAATGGAACGATGTATCATTAGGTTGTTCGGAAAGTCATTTCGTTTTCCAAAATGGAGAATATGTAATTTGATAAAATGTTTATACACTCTAAGAAATTCGTGTTTCATTTTCACCAAAAAAACGATACGACTTTCCGAACAACACAATGTATAGGGTAATACAGATGTTTGTGCGTTGTAAATTGAAAACATTTATTATGGTTATTTTATTTATCTCCGACATTGACCTAACCTAAAATGTATATTTTATTTCGAGTAAATTCAAGTATCAGTATTAAATATTAATTTTCTATCGTATATATACTAAACGAAATAGTATTTCTTAATATTTTTGTGCTCTTTTATACATTTTATACTTTGGCAATAACGAACCGCTGAAAACACTTACGAATCGGAAACAAAGTCAGGTAAGATAAAGATACGTACAAACTTTTTCTTCAACTATTTTTATTATTATTCCTTATTATTAAAACACGTAAATCTATAACAGGCAAAGTTCAGCCAGAAATGCAATACTTAAACCTAACCTGTTTTTTCGTACCAAATTCATCTATGACCACATTTTTCGTAACACCCTGTACATACAAAACACGGTACGTTATCGAACAGTGTCCCCTATAGCTTTCAGCTACAAACTCGTTAACCCGTTTCTGCACGAAGTAAAAATTCGTGTTACATTCTTGAAAGTTTGCTGATAACGTGGAACGAAACTATTATCACGTACGACGAAAACAGTATCAATTATTTCATCCACAAAGTTTCCCATGGTGTATAACAATACCGTACCGAGTTCTCGATCAATGAAGATTCTCCATTCATAGAAAGTATATTATTCTAAAGGTAGACATAATGCAACGCATAAATGGGTTAATCTAGCGCTCTTAACGTGTAGTTTCGTTACCAAATGGAAAAGCTCCTCTGCGGTGACAAAGGGATCGTGCGCGCTATCGAGCAACATTATTATTTTCATTCACGGGACTGCGTCAATCGAGGAACCGGATTTTAATCCCGCGTGACAGTGACGAGACGCTGACACGAAGATCCGCGCGAACAATCCCTGTTCCACACCCTCCGCGACGATTCAAAAGCCTTTGAAATTAGCATAAGCGCCGCTGTAGATGGCACGGTCGCCCGTAAATGAACGAACACGGTATTATAATGGGTTGCTCGATCAGTTTTGTCGTTCGATAAGAAACGGAGCCATTAGGTTCGTCGTTTTGTTCTTCGAAAACCGTTCGATGAACACATGTGAAGTTTCACGTAGACACGTCGACTCGTACTATTGGGTTGTTCGGGAAGTCATTTCATTTTCCAAAATGGAATAATATAATTATTATTCGTTTTCCAAAATGGAATAATATAATTATTATTCGTTTTCCAAAATGGAATAATATAATTATTATTCGTTTCCCAAAATGGAATAATATAATTATTATTCGTTTTCCAAAATGGAATAATATAATTATTATTCGTTTCCCAAAATGGAATAATATAATTATTATTCGTTTTTCAAAATGGAGAACATATAATTATTATTCGTTTTCCGAAATGGAATAATATAATTATTATTCGTTTTCCAAAATGGAATAATATAATTATTATTCGTTTTCCAAAATGGAGAACATATAATTAACGTACAATACTTTTCTTTCTTCTTTTGTGTGACGCGAATCGTTTAGAATTTTCCAGAGCTCTTCAGAGTTTTCCAGATCTTCCAAGATCGAGCCATTTTCAAAATACACTGGGTTGTTGAATAAGTTTTGTCGTTTTCTCCATTGTAAAAAAAATATTGGGTTGTTCGGAAAGTCATTTCGTTTTCCAAAATGGAGGATATATAATTTAATGAAACGTTTACACACTCTAAAAAAATTGTGTTTCATTTTCACCAAAAAAAAAAAGAAACCGAAATGACTTTCCGTACAACCCGATATATTTACAGTTGTTCAAAATTGAAGTGTCATGGTATTTTCTTTTTTTACAATGGAAAAAACGACGAAACTTATCGAACAACCTGATACGTCGAAGTTTTCTAATAGAAAATAAACGCTTTCGGAAAATCGATATCTTCTTTATTTTCCCGCGCACACCTCGCATTGTGAAAGGAGCGGAAAATGCGATCGATTAAGGGTAAAGTTATCTAGAGCGTGCTCTGTTGTTCTTACTTTTTAAACGGCAGCAAAAGGACGTGAAAAAATATTGAAACTTTCCCAGCGGTTGGCGGAGTCTGTCCAATGACCGTAATTTACGGTATCAAAGGAGTTAATAATTAATCGATGTTAACGATTCGCGACCGGTGAGTCATACATAGTGAAAATTCGTTGGAATCTTCTTTTCTGCATTGAATAGAAATTATCGTTAAAGAATGTTACGCAGACTGGTTTTCCTAACCATCGTCACGATTTTCTATCCACTTCGAGCACCGTGACAATAAAATTTTTGTGCAAAATTATTCGTACTTTCAACTGGCACAAATTGCAACGATAAAAATTATCCAAACACTTTTTCTCCGATAATAAGTCACGGTGATCGTCAATGGGACTTGAATGTTTCAAAATTTGAGATTTAAAAATCGTCTCATCGTTTCGTGGACGATAATGCATCGTTATGTAGCTACTTATTCCAAAATTGGTAATTGAAACTTTGATCGGAAGTGAAAATATAATTAACCGATAGTTTCTTTTTTATTAAACTCAAAATTAAATAATCGTAGCGAATATTTCTCCAAACAGTAATTTAAATCGATCTTTCGTCGCAACCTTTGATACGAATCGTCTACAGAAATACAAATTGTAGCTTCGTAAATGTTGAACATACATACACATGTATGTAAATGGTTTTTTAAAAAGAACTATTCGTTTTGAACTGTCGATAAATGTAATTAGATGTTGAGATTGATTCGAAGACACGTTTGCTCATTACAACTACAAGAAAATATTTATTGTGTAAGATTTAAAGCCTGCAAGCAAGACACATCGGGATAAAATAATTCAGTTTTCTAGCCAAACTAAACCAGTGTAAACATTTCGTTGTGCTTTTAATAGACAAATACTTCTTTGTTGTTTCTCACTGTAATTAAACTGTATCGCGATTATTGCAATTCTTTAGATACAAGTACTGCGACGTGTATAAAACACAACGTAAAGGACATTCAAGTAAGTTTGCACGACAAGATAAGCACGATAAGATTAGTATCGTGTACAATGTATCGTAACATTATTTAGTATAAGGACATTGTGCAGAGCGATAAAAAATCGTGGAATTCGCTGAATTCTGATGCATGTTTATCTTGTGCATTTTGTCGTGTGATCCAGTATTTATTATTTATGACTATATCTATTTATAATTACTTGTACGTCAACAAATCTATTGGCGATATGCCCATAGACAATGCTATCGGTATATCATAATCTAATTTCCAGATATCACGGTTGAGGAACTGTTACGCACGGGCCGGTCGCACTGTAGACTAATTTACTTATTGTACGGTAATAACAAACGTCTCTTTTGTAACAATATCGTGCGCAATATTCGAACGAAAAATTAAATAAAATATAATAGAACGGGAAAAAGTGTATACGAAAGTGGTATCACAAGTACTCGTGTTAGGGGAAAGAAACGCATTCCTTTTTATTTATTCTTTTCTTTTTTCATTTATTTTGCAACATTGTCTCCTTTTAACTCGATACACTTGGTCCAGCGAAATTTCAACTTCTTTAAGCCATCTAGGAAGTAAATTTTGTCGAACTCTGCAAAATAGGTCTTTGATTCGACGACGACCTTTTCGTTCGACGCGAACTTTTCTTCGCTAAACAATTTTTTTCAGGTTTGGGAATAAAAAGAAATCTCAGAGGGCTAAATCTGGAGAACAGAATGGACGAGGCAGCAATTCGTAACGTAATTCGACCAGTTTTGCAGTGGCGATTAAAAATGAGAGCGGTTTCGTTTTTGTTCCACTATGAGCAAACGCATCGCCGATATCTTTGTTCAATTTTTCATGTAGGAATATTTTGTACGCGTTCAATTGATATGTTTACAATGTTAACAATCTCTGATCTTCATCCGGCAGTCTGCTAACACGATATCATGGATTTTGTTGACCATATCTTCCACAGCCACCTCAATGGAACGGCCTGGACGCTTTTCATCTAGAATGGATGTTCAGCCGCGCTTGAATTCATCGAACCAATATCTGGTGGTCATCAAAGGTGCATGGTCTTTATAAACAGCAGGTGACTTCACTTAGATTTCCTCGCACGTTTTCCCATTCAAAAAAAGGAATCGAACCACTGACCGATATTGCTCGTTTTCCATGGTTAGAAACAAATACAAGCTTGTCCAATTTAAACAGTTAGCAAAATAAAATTACTTGATGAATATTTTTGACATTTGTACGTACATTGTTCGAAAGACAGGGTTGAACGATAATATACGAACTTTGAGTCAGTGGCGTCCTCAGTCGTTAAAAACGGGTACTTATCGTACAGCTCCGACATAGAAGCCAAGTTATTAGCCAAACCTATAAACATCTCGTAGAAATATTTTTAGATCATTCCCGTCAATTTGGTAATTCTACAATTTAAATTAAGTAAAATTATTTTAATTTAATTTACGTATAAAAATACCAATAGGAGTTTATTTGTAAATTAATATCATAAAAATAAGAAAGTGATATAATAAATGTATGTAATGTAGTAAATTTACAATAATATAATAAACATAAATAATATAATAATGTACTTTGACATAATAAGTGTAATGTAATACAATAAATATAGATAATGTAATAAACGTACTTTAACATAATAAATATAGATAATGTAATAAACGTACTTTAACATAATAAATGTAAAATAATATAATAAACGTACTTTAACATAATAAATGTAAAATGATATAATAAATGTAAATAATGTAATAGATGTAATAATTGTAAAATAATGTAATAAATGTAAAAGAATGTAATAAATGTAAAATAATGTAATAAATGTAAAATAATATAACAAACATAAATAATGTAATAAATATAAAATAATGTAATAAACGTAAATGATGCAATAAATGTAAAATAATATAACAGACATAAATGATGTAATAAATGTGAAATAGTATGATAAAATTCCACGCGATACCACAGTGACTTTAACATGCCATACCTCCTGCGTCGCAACACCCTGTGCGTCTCATGACTCAATGCCAGCACGCAGAACGCAGCACCATTGGACAATTCTGACCTTTGGGGCCGGCTCATCCAGATGCCCGAGGATCCACTTCCTGTGACACACGGCGTGACCTTATTCCGCGGAGAGAAAACCAAGGTGGAAGAGGATTGCCCTTCAAGGGAGAGCGACCAGACCGGTCGCTGAGGACGCGCAAAAAAGAGCGACTCGAGCCCGATCCCGCGCCGCCGATACTTGTCACGACCCGTTCGAAGACCTTTGACGATTCGAGGAAGACGAAGAAAAGGATGAGAGGGGCAGCGGCTGAAAAACGCCCGGGCATTGATATAACGAACGTGACCGGCGCACCTTCGACACTATTACGTCGTACGGAAAAAGACGCGAGTCCTTGCTTCGCCAGTGGTTCGCGCCACGATAAATCGCCGTTAAGTCGAAATTACGATCGTACCGGGGAAGGGATGACGGTAGCGACGGTGCGTGCCCTGGCAAACGGGCGGTGGCTTAAGCCTCGTTCTGGCACCATCTGGACCGGACTGGACGATCCTGTACACCCTCGTATTGATGGTAATTGCTCGTGGATGGGGAATTTGCACGGTTTTTATGCGAGACTTCTCGGTTAGGCGATCGTTTTTGTTGCTCGGTTCGCGGACACGAAGCTTACTGTTTTGTTACGCGGATGGACGCGACTTGTCTTCCGGGGGTGCATGTTTCATGGACCTAAGGGAGAAGGTACGTACCAGGTTCTATTAGTACAGTATAGTACCAGGTTGCTCGATAAGTTTCAGCGAACGAGAAAACTTATCGAACAACCTATTACAGTGAAACGAGCAGCCTACATTCATTCCCGCTTTCAAGTAACAAAACCAAAACCACCCGTTCACTCGAAAACGGGAATTACCGCGTTCCTCGAGATTCGTTTCGGTAGGAACGTAAACGTAAACTCTTACCCTCTGTGTGCTCTACTACCGAACGATTGTGACGGAATCGAACGTATTGACAGAGCCGTTGGAACAATAATCGGGTAAATTTTCGCGGAGAGCGTTGTTTCCAGTTTTCCGCAGTCACGTATCCAGAATTACGTTACGATCGAAACGTCGGGAAAACATCGAGTAACGGTGGCTATCTTCGTGCCACACCTCAACTCTGAGCCCCAAACGCAAAATTGTTCAACGAACGTGAAAAGCGTCGACCATTTGGCAGATCGGTTACATCGATGATACGGCAACGCATTCTTGACTAATTACAGGAGGTCTAAGATCGGTTGTTGTTTCCAAAAGGGCAGATACGAATCCATGGAGTATGAATCCACCGATAGACTCAAGATAGAACGCATTCTCTGTTCTTTCTTCGCGTCACTGTTTCAACATTACCACAAGGGAGAAACGTCGCGTCAATGTGGGTTCTCCTCTGACAGTAAGTACACGCGAGAGTTGATCAATGAGTAGTCGTTACAACACGAACGTTTGATCGAAGATAGCGCCAGTTATCGTGAATGAACAGATAGTAAACGAAAGCAGCAAGGTACCCAACGATTCAACGTGAAAGTAACTCGGCCTTTGCGGTCCAGGTAGTCTCGGTTACCTCTGCGACGAAGTCGAAATCTTGTTCTCGGTTTAGCATATTTTCCAGTGGCAAATCCCTCTCAAAGGGAATTGCTAACTCCTCGAGGAATCGACGACAGCTTCGAAAGAGCAACCGGAGTGTCTCTGTGGATCCAAACAATGGGGTGGTGTCGCATCTCTCGATCGACTCAAAGGTCCTCCCTGACATTTTTCAGCGTTTAATATTAATTGCTCGAACGTGTCGCGGCAACCAGCGACGAACGATTATGATATCTCGAGTCGTAGACAGTACTCCCGTTTGATCTTTACAAAGCGCGATAATTGGCGCACAGAAAGGCACATTAATGGAACAGGGAACGGCGAGTCCCATTACCTCCGCCACCGCAAGTAAATACTAAGAAAGGCCTTTGATCGTACGTACAAAACGGCACGTCTTTGCCATAACAGAACGAAGTGTTGCCGGGGAGCTGGCGAAATTAAATCGTCCCCGTTGCTTTGAATGAAACGGAACGCAAACTTTCCGCCGAAGAGGGTGACATTCCGACGATGTCGTGGCTTATGGTTCTTTTTTAGCTTTCGGTCGAGACGTGTCACGACGATGCGAATCGTTTGCGAACACGGTTAGGTCAGAGTTCGAACGATAGAGGATTCGCGTCTCTCGTCCGAAGCCTCGTACCTTATCGAGGATTTGGATGCCTGGAGACCGACCGGGCGCATAAACGGGGGAGTCATTGATTATTTCATTTCTGAACGCTCGGCGAATAAAGTTCCGTTTGTAGCTTGTTCGCACGATAGAGAGCGATCGTTAAACCCAGCTCTCAGAAAAGTAGCCGGTCCAACAAATGAGCCGTAAGCGTCGTTAAAGCATAGTTCACGTTCCTCTTAAAATTAATACCACGCGTCGTTAAAACCGGTATGCACGACTGCGAAGAGACCGGGACGGATTTCGATGTCGTTTCGCGGCGAAAGTTTACGACGCGGACGGAACCCGCAATATTTTACAACGGATCGATGTACTTTTAACCTAAACAAGTCAATTTCGTAGACCGACAGTCCGATAATACCACGGATAGAGTCGAATCGTGACTCGATAGGCTCAATCGAGACCACGTCCATACATCCTTCATTTTTATGTCATTTTGGAACTTGATTCTCGAAAGTAGTGATCTGGGCATTTATATGTGTTAGGCTGGTCGAACCATTGGGGTTAGAATATGAAACTTACAATTAGAACAAGAGGAATATATTGTCTATGTTGGAATGAATGCAACAACGATCTTAAGGGTGTCAGATGTCGATGACAGTTCTAAGGACTGTCTCCATATTGGCGCGGAAGGGTCGTCCGCCGCGCTGTCAACGGTTTCGCCGTTTTCCTTTTGGTTTTTCTTTCTAGTTCAGTTCCAAGTCCAGGAACTGAACCACGAAGACCACACGACACTGTCGTCGTTCACATCAAGACGTATCACTGTATACTTGTTTGTTCGGACTTTGTATTCTTATATGTACAAAAACTATACTACTGAATACGCGAGATCCCTGCGTATTATAATAAACTAGATATTATAATCTGAACTTTACAACAGTCTACCCTAACAGATTTTAGCTGAACTGATTTGTGTAGTGTATATCGTTAATCCTGGTCCAATTCCTGGTCCGATATCGGTAGATTCAGATTTTTTAGTGTCTTGGACAGCCAAGGGTGACTCGACTATGCGTTACATTAGCCAAATGTAGGTGTCAGCCGTTTTTTAATACCAAACTTAGGAGGGGAAGAATTTGTTACGGAATAACCCATCCGATAGGAGCAATGATTAACAAAAGCAAGAGGAGGAAGTATTTATTAACGACCTGGACGGGTCAATTTATTAGAATAGTCACTCGATTGAAGTACAATTCAGATTGAAATGTTAATCTACCAATCTGTACACTTTTCGAGAGAAATTTCGCTTCGGTGTTCCTATTCCTTTACGTGTCGAGCTCGACGAATAGCCGTGAACAGTTACGTATGTTGGGGTGTCCAAACTTGAAACGCCGACCACTTTTGAATGCGAGATTCAAGGATGGTTGAATTTATCGTCGATCTGGTTTATCGGAATTGGCGAGAGCGACTGTCGCTCGAACGATCCTAGTTCGAATCTCAATCGATTCTTTTTCTCTGAACGCGAGGTGTTCTAGGAAGAAACGAGCGCAGGTGAAGTGAAGGGAAACGAGTTTCTGCTCCACGGTGGCATTGCAAAACGAGATTCTTCGTCGGCGGTCACCGAATGAACAATGACTTCCGGTGTCTCTTCGTCGCTATAAAGGGGAACTCGAAAGAGTTAATCGCAGAAAAGGGGGCCGGAGGTGTACCGATAAGGAGGGGGCCACGAGTGCGTCGGAACAAGTTCACCGTAACTCGTTTAGGGAGTTCTGCCCCGGAGTTCTTAGCGGCGAATGCATTAAAAAGTCCTCACGCAGGCCAACTTGAATCTAATCTGAAACTCTGTTTCGACGATCTGATAAAAGTGGTCCGCCGTGAAGTTTTATCGCGACGATGTGGCTAACGCAGGTATTAGTCGGTCTCGAGCGGCAGATAACTGTAACCAGAAGCTCGTTAAGAACTCACTTAAATTCCACTTGCCGGAAACAAGCCGAGTTCAAGTGTGTTTCAGACGTTGGGGCCGGAGGACGCCTCGTCGTGGCTGTTTTACGAGCTGTTAAAAGTAAAAGTGCGTTCCAAGATCCGCGAGTTACTGTACTTGTCGATTTCCATCCCGCGGGTGTAAACGCGAATCCGTGTGCTTCGGGATAGAATTTTATAATATGTGTACGACATACATCTTCCGTGAATTTAAATAGCTCTCTTTAAATACCTATCGAATTCTATACCGAGTCTCGAGAACAAAATGTAGGAGAGAAATTTCAAAAGACCGTGTTTCCCATGGTCAGTATCCAGGTAGAAGTATTGGTTACAAACAAGGAACTAAGGGGTTGTTACGTTCAATTCTTTGGTATCGTTTTGTATCTAATTTTGTCAGGAATGTTTACTATTGTACTTTGTATCTGGTCAGATTTTTCATTAATGCATTAATCGCTAAAAATTGTACAGTGTTGGTGAAACTGTAAAATTGGTAAATCCCTGATAATACTCACAAACAATCGAATATAGTTGAATCGATAACAATTTGTTTTGTACATTGTTACTTATTATTACAGAAATCATGAAAATTATAATGAAATTGATCAAACAATTAATCGAACTCAAAGCACGGATCAATATGGAATAAAATCGCATAAAAAAGAGGACCACTGATTATTGTACGATTGTCCTAAAGTTCTCCAAACGCATTCTCAATCTCTGCTCGAACATTAATGTAATAGCGTATGGTTAGAACCAATTGAAGATTCATAAACTTGGTAAAATTCGTGCCTCAAAGTATAAAATGTATTTAAAATGGTAAAATAAGGGTTTCCTGCGAAATATTAATTTAATAATTTAACCAACAAATTATTTCAAACATGTATCTTCCTTTTGGTGTACGATTTTTACCAACGCCCAAGTGTCATATATCGTGACAAATTTTATTTAATTCATTGAATATTACTATAAATTTTGCGGAACTTTTGTTACAAATTAAACAAAGAAACGCTAAACTATATCTTTGTATATTAATTTCAATGATTTTTTAAGTTTTATGGAAAAGAATCGATCGAATCACCAAGATACTTTTATCTCAAACCGAGTATTCTTAGTATTGACCTTTCGGTTGAGATATATACTCCCAAGGAAACATAACCAAGTGACAAATGCTAATTTTATTTAGATTTATAAGGTAGATTAGTTCTCGAAAATATTTAACACGCATTTGTTTCATTGGTCTGTGAGATATCGATACTTTCTTTCGATACAAGTTACAAGTGAAGAAAGTATCGATATACCTTCACGGAATCGCTTTTTATCCCTCAGAACCCCCCTCCTCCCCTCCCTAGAGCTCTCACGAAGCCTCGCTTGAACACTACCGATGAATACCAAACGTATCAATACGACGTATCATTTTCATTCCCTGTGTGTCATTTTTTCATTGAATGATCTTTAAAGCTATACATCGAGACGCAAAAAAGTAAACACTTAACGATTTCTTAAAAGTTCTACTCGTGCACCGGTAACACTTGTGGGAACAAAACCAATGGAGAGGCCATCTAGTAGCAAGCACAGGAGGTACTGTCACAAGATGTCGCCACAAAACAGTAACCGTTACTTTATTCGTAGATCACAAACACGAATTATGTATCGATTTTTTATCTGTTTATTAAAACAGTTCACTTCCATGAATTTAACCGGCCCGTCAAGTTTGTTTCTATAGTTCTGAAATGTGATTTTATTTGCGTTCGATTCCTTTCGCAGAGTTAACATTCACGAATTGTTGAACCGTCGAGTAATACGAAATCAATCGTAAGACAATTAAAGTCGCCAGCCATCGTTACCATCAATGGATAAAACTTCCAAAACTCGATCGCGAAGTGAACGCCGGTTATTGCACTGTTTGCATTGGCCCCGACGTTCCGCATTCATTTGAATTTTAAACAGTTTTTCCGATCTTCCCGTGAAACGATGCCATAGATTTCATTATACATACACCATTACAGTTAAGTTTTTCGTTTCGAATCTAGGAAACAGTGTGTTAATGGTTCCGTTGGATCGTTAAGGGAATCTCTTGGTTACGTATTTTAATTAATACACAAAAAAAGCAGCTTCTATTACATTTTAATCAATGAATCTATTCGATTTTACGATTCACCGTTTCTTGCCTATTCGTTGGAAAAGTATCTGTGAAATTTACTACGAATTTTCGTTCAACTTGAGACTTTCGATCAGATAGAACTAATTACCGCGTGGTGTATGAAAAATGTAGGATGAAAAAGATGGTGTCGTAGCACAAAATTGTAGATAAATTTTGCGTAGATAAATTCTTGCACATCACTGAATCATCGATCCAAAAGTTCGCGATACAATCAGGTAGATTAAAACATTATAAAGGAGAGAGGGGGAGCACGAGAGATTAAAAGTGATCATCTGTGTTGACCATTGATCAGCAATGACCATAAAAAATCTGCGACTATTTAGAAGATATTCAACCAAAAACTAATTCTCCACCGTGAAAATACCTATATAGTACTTTCAAAATTTGATTTCGTATAGAATACGAAGAGCCAAGAGTTAATTAAATTTTTTTCTGGACAAAAAATAGATTAAGAATAATTCGAATCTATTATCGATCGAGGAATTGTTATTCTGCTAACAAAACGTTTAATAATCTTTTATATTATTTCTTGTGGAATACGAAACATTGGAAACGATTACATTTATAATATTGTTATTCGTCGCTGCAATCGGTAATTTTGTAATTTTCCACTGTTAATTTATGCCTTATTAGACCTAGATTATGAAATATATTTCCATGGAAATATTCAAGAGACAATCTTACGAAGAGTTTTACTGTTCTCAGTTAGTTACCAACGATTTTTATCGACGATAAATCTTTTCGTTATTACATAACCAATTTTTTTTCGATGTTTTATTGTAACACTAACTTCTCTTTCTGGATTCCAGAAGATAGGTCTATATCGTGCGAGAAAAATAGAAAATAAAAGATTTTTCCAATTTTGTTTACATACTGCTATTCAATTCGAAACGATGCGAACAGGATTATAGAATGATAGTGGAGTATACGGTATTGATAAATTATTCGTTTTCTGCGATCAATTCGTGAATTTTTACTGTGCATGCACTTATAATTTACGTGAATATTTTATCTCGAAATAAATATTTATCGACGATTGTTTCAAGCGATTATATCTACAACGTCAATAATGCTCGTTTTAAACTAATATATTAATATCCGTCGATTAGGGATCGAGAATAATGTACGTGACACGAAAAATATAAGGGGAAGCTTTTGAGTGATAAAATTATGAATCTTTTGCATTATAAAGCAGAAAATTCCATTGAATTTTAGACATACATTAGATAAATATGCCTCTTCCCTGTTTATAGACTATTATTTAATAATCTCTTTGAATCTCGAACCATGATTGTTATCAATATTTACGTATTTTTTAAATAATAATATTACAATGTGCAAGGTTCCGAAAATCATACGAAAAAGTGTTATTTTCAAGCTCTAAATAGTTTGTGTTTCGTTTGTACAGAAGATACCTACATTCTCACATGTATATTTAGTTTATATTTCAGCCTGTGTTCGCTATCGTTATTACGTCAATTGGAAAAAATTTGCTATATTGTTTAAAACAGATTAGAAATAAATGATCAATTTTCCTTCGAATTAAATATAAGAGTCACTGATTAAAATATTGATCGTACGTTAATAGTTTAGGTGAAAAACATAAAATACATTATTATTTCAATATTCGTGGCTATTGAACATCTCGATGCAATTCAAATTTTGTTCAACGATCAATATTTTAATTAGTGATTCTTATATTTAATTCGAAGGAAAATTGACATTTATTTCTAATCTGTTTTAAACAATATAACAAATTTGTTTACGATTGACGTAATAACTATAGCGAACATAGGCTCAAATATAAACTAAATATACATGTGAGAATGTAGGTATCTTCTGTACAATCGAAACACAAACTATTTATAGGTTGGAAAGAACACTTTTTCGTATGATTTTCGGAACCTTGCGCATTGTAATATCATTATTTAAAAAATACGTAAACACTGATAACGATTCAAGTTATTACTTCTTTGTACAGGGTTAATTGCAACATAATGAGTGACGATGCTGCTACTGCAAATGTGGAAAAGGAAGAGGAACAGAAGAAAATGGCGGATGATCGCGTGGAAGTAGATCTGTTCGATAGTCCCAATTATGACGATATCCTTTCCGATTCTGAAGGCTTTGAATACACATCGGAACACGAAATGGAATGGAAAATGAAAGAAGGAAGATGTTAGTCATTACCTCGAATTGAAACGGTATGAAAATCTATGGATAAAACAATTTTCTTATAGCCGTTTCTAAAGAGACAATAGATTGGGAAAAGGAAGTAAAGAAGACCGTGCAGCTTAATATCGAACCAAAAGAGAAACAGAAAAGCATTTACATGCTCGATTCATACCCTTCTTCCAGTCCATCGACGCAAGACATTTCGAAATTTAGCACGGATCTTCCAACCGAATCTCATAGACAAGTTCAATACTCGGATTCACTGGTAAATCACCGACTGTATAATATATCTAAATGTTTGAAACGTTTAAATACACAAAAGTCGGACAACTAGTCATTATCATTTTTCAATTACCAAAATATTTCCTTTTCGAGGTAGAAGTAGAGGGTTTGAAATCGGAGGGACACGAAGCTTAGAAGGTTAGAGCAATCGTCTTGAACCTCAATTATTGGCTAATTCGAACGTAACTTTAAAAAATCTTTATCATTAATCAAGAGCAGATGCTATCACCGCAACGACCTTATTGTCGTCCTAGACAGTAAACAAATATAGATTCGATAAAAAATGTCTTTTGAAGAAACAAGAATTCAGAAGAATACAATTTTAATTCCAAATCTTTCCTACAAACATTAAGATACAAATCTTCGTTAGTGGGAATCAGAAAACTCTGTACATCGATTGTGATTCTTATTAGATATTTACTGCTACGAAAAAGATATTTATCGACAAATTGCAATAGCGATGATCTCTGAATCATTTTGCACCGTAACTGCACACTTGTCTCTATTTCTACGTGTTTTATTTAATCTTTCAATTAATATTGTACACAATATCGATGTAATAAGAACGTTCGATTTTTATTATTTTCTTGGTATTTAGTGACAACATTGAAACATTGTTTTCAGGGTTTGCCAGGCGTGGCAAGGATACATCTAACACCCCTAACGCAAAAAGTTATCGGTTGCGTCATAGGGGAACACGTCAGTACCGAGCACCCTTGGGTATACGTAAGAAAGGAAATCATCGAAGATAACATAGATCTTCATGAAGAGAGTAGCGACTTCTTACCGGTGAAGCAAGAGATACACCAATTCCCAAATGCGAAGATACTTATTGGTTATGTTCCATCGTTAACCCAAGAAGGCCAATTCTACATTTGCTTATCCGAGGAAGGTCGGGATGTTGTCACGAATATTATCCAAAAGCAAAGACAGGATCATGAAAATCGTGTAAAAACCGCAGTGTACAAACCATTAGGAGAGTGGCAAGAATTGGGAAGTAGTATAGAGATCGAAGAGACCATTGTTACAAACACAAGACCACTTTTAGAGATCGAGGTAAAAATCAAAGGAAGTTCAGAATGAAATATATTATCAAACGCTAAAATATAAATAATACGTATTCTTTTTTCTTTTATTTTTATTTGTGGCTAATTTCAAAATCAAAGGGTGATTGTGTTCTTTTATGATTGGAAATCATCGATACACGAACATTGAGTTCGAATGTTTAGCTCGATAAAATTTAAATATCTCGCGGACGAATTTGTGGCGACATCTGTCGGACTCAACTCCACCACGAGAGAACTAAGATCGGGTTAATCGGTCGGTCGTACAAGTCTCTATACACTCGTCTACTTATTTCTAGTACAGTATGAAAATCCAAAGAAAAATCTCAATATAGTTAACTATCTTCCAACAGTAGCTCTTAAACAATAAATTCATTTATCAGATTAATGGACTTTAATTAATTAATATAAAATTGTTTTTTAATAAATTACTTTACATATATATATATATATATATATATTTAAATGTACATAAATAATTTATTTATATAAATATATTTATATACTATTAATTAATAAATACTTGTTACACACTGCGATACAACCATCACTGTTTATAAACCTCTTTAATTTTAGCGTTCAATCTATTTAAAAGTTACACCGATCCGAAGTTTAATTTATTTTCTTAATACTAGCTGGTATCTACCGCGGATCTGCTTAACTCATCGCCGAACCTTACGGATAGAAAGGCTGACGATCAAAAAGATGGTTACATCGAACTTCTTCCTTATCGACAAATTTTTAAAAACATATCGCGAATACTGATGTACAATGCGACCCAAGTAACACCGACAATGCAAGATGTTAAAGTCCAAACCGAGCTTTCACTGTCTACAAATTCTTGGAACCAATACAAATATGATTATCAGCCCCTGGATATTTCTACCTTCAACGAGGATCAATTGGAATCGTTCAAAAATTTTCTTCGTCGTTTCACCGATAAAGTGTGCGATAAAGTTCGTTTATCACAAGATCTTATTTTATTACAGTAATTCCCGCGTTCAAGTGCCAAAGTGCCAGGTCGCTTAAAAGCAACACAGATAACGACTTTTGTCCCCAAAAGTAAATGGGATACACCAAACGTGAATGAAATAAAACAACACCGAGCAAATTTTGCATTAATACGTATCATCGTTAATGCAAAATAAAAATTGTTATATTCCTTGTTATACCTTTATAAGATTATTATTAATGAATTAACGACGTTTTCCGCGTGAAATGAAACTAAACACGGTCTTATCTGTGTACGTGTGTATTTACGGAATTCAGAAACGATTTGATTTATGTATAACTAAAAATAATCCGAAACAATTATTTAGAAGTTTGGCCTACTCACTGATTTCAATGATTTTTGACTATATTATAGAAGATAAGATTTGAAATAACTTTTTCCTTTGCGTATGTAAGGCTGTACGTCTTAGTTCCCCAGATATTTGCAAAATTCCATCGGTACTACTAAGTTAAATTCACAATCGACTCCTTCAAAAGCCAGCACTTTTGCAATGATCAGAAATGTATTTTCGGTTACTTTCCATGCACACAATGAATTGATAACATATAACAATATACAATTTTTATAATTTTTATGAATTTTATAATTTACTAAATATAGAGTAATTGCAATTAAATGACTTTTTCACTTGTTAATCAAGCTATGGAATCGCTCTCGCTTCGCTAGGTAACAAGAGAAAAACTATCTCTACATTAACCTAATTCGTAAAAATTAATACGATGGGTAGGCCAAACTTCTAAATAACTACCAATCTCTTTTATTATTTACAATTACTCGAATCTGAAATTAAAAATTGTCACTTGAAAGCAGCAATTTCTGTATAATGCTTCACACACTGTCATAGTGTGAATCTCTTTTATTATTTACAATTACTCGAATCTGGAATTAAAAATTGTCACTTGAAAACAGCAATTTCTGTATAACGCTTCACACACTGTCATACGACATACAAATATTATAAAGTATACGGTGAATGTCCAATACATTCGTATTCAAAAGTGCAAGTATAATTATAAGAAGTTACAGGTATTGCTAAACAGCACTTGGAATATCTACGCGAACGATTATTGGAATTTGGTGCGAGATATAAGAGACACACAATGGACCATACCCGCCGCCTACAAGGAACACTTGAGCTTTCACGATGGCCAATATGTCGTTGAAAGAGTTATCAATGATCTATGTTGGCATCAACTTTGGTCCGGTATTGTATTCGCTACTTACACGCGATACTCGAAGTGCCATAATCTTTTGGATCCTAAAACAGACGACGAGGTAAAAGTAACGAAGATACAAATGCTTTCAATCTGTGCACTGAAAACTTAATCAAGGTGCAGTACTATTTTTCGAAAAAATAAGAGGAGTAGAAGTAAAATATTGTTCGACAAAATTCTCTTCAGTCACACTTTCAAGTATAGCGATTAATTTTTTTATAACTTTTCGATTAATACTGCTCCATTTATCTTATAGAATGTCCCACAGATCCGTTTAGGACTTTGGACATTCCTTTTTCAACGATTTAAATACGTTTTTCGTTATTTAAAACATTTGAACAATTAAATCTATTTTTATGCAGCCAGTATTGAACACATGTCCGTAAATATAGGCAAGAATGAAGTACAATAATTTCGCTAATTTACATTATGTAAACAGAATTTTTTTAAATGCAATTATTTCTCAAACTACAATAGAACGTCGGTAGATACAACTTCGTTGGTTGTATTATTTTGATCAATGGAAGGTCACTTAATAACAATAACCTTCTCTTTGAGACTAAAATCGATCGTTGGTAAAATAAGGACTATGGCACACTTCCTCTATAGATTATTCAAATAAAAGCGTTCAGTGTTTACAAAATGGAGGAAAAGAGTCGTAATAATCATGGCTTGAAATATTAATGTTTTGAAGATTACAAACAATTATCTGTTTCGATCAAAGAGGGCAATTTACTCGCTTCTAGTAAATCTATTTCCATACTTTTATAATCCTAAATATATGATAAGAGTATTTTTTAAGCGACAATTTGATCATTTTTACGATGTACGATTTTTTATGACACCCACTCTGTGTACCTACTGCACTCTTACTTGACGAGACAATAATCTACCATTCAGGGTCTACTTCTCTTTTCTTGTTTCAACGTGAAGGGTACACACTGATATTCGTAAAGTAGAAAATAAAAGCAACAGAAGGTTATTGCCCGAAGACACGTGTAAATATACTGCGTAAGAATAAATAGTTGTCTAGCGAAATGGCACAAGGGCAAGTGAAATATTCCGTCCGTTCTACGTGTAACACTTTCGGCTGCGACGTTACCTTGCTTTAGTTCGACGAATCAGCAACTAATACATAACGATAGCCAATTTTTTCCATGTTTACAAATTCACTGAGAACGTTCACTATTGATAGTTGCCAAATAAAAACTAAACATCGTACCGTCATCAACCTTCAAACTTAAGCTTTATAAGGTCGGTACTTTCTCCCTTAGTTATTCTTTTCAAACAACTAGCGCCATCTATACCTCAAGCCGGGTACTTCTGGGATTACCCTCGTACTATCGTAATTTTAGGATAGCGTAGGTTTAGGAATTGGTAGCTTTAAGAGAGCATTTGGCGAGCAACGATCGAGGTTAATAAAAGAGAAAGTAGGGGTCGGAACAGACCCAACAGAAAAGCGGGTAAGGGCCTTTCCTTTTTCGAAAAAGGAGGTAGAGTTGAACCGAGAACTGTTGAACCGAGAATTGTTGAACCGAGAACTGTTGAACCGAGAACTGTTGAACCGAGAATTGTTGAACCGAGAACTGTTGAACCGAGAACTGTTGAACCGAGAACTGTTGAACCGAAAATTGTTGAACCGAGAACTATTAAGCGAAGAGTCGTGAAGCGATGTAGAGAGATGTGTCATAGTCACGTTATTTATCTAGCTATTTTCAAAGTATCCATTACTTATAACTTAATAAATTATACCATAATATTTTTAACAATATTATTGATCGTGTGCGGGCCCTTTTAAATCATGGGTACAATTCGCGAGGCGGATCGAGCCGTACAAAAAGGAACAATAAACCACAGTTTGTCGGTCCATGCTATGACCAATCAGACGTTTCACTATTCTCATCTCTACTATTCCTGCACAGATAATACAAGCATACGAAGATAATTTCGTTCTCGTGTGGTCGTTCACCGATTGTTTGTCACCCAAACTGATCCTTGAGTGTCCAAGGGAGGTGACATCAGTAGCCGCAAATCCAATCGATGAGAACCTCATTGTCGGTGGCTGTGCAAACGGCCAGTTAAGTAACAACCGAATAATCGAATGGCATACGCCGTCGGTATTATGGTGAATGCAAGATTTCTTGGAATTGTAGGTCGTGATTTGGCATATTCCTGGGAGGATCAAGCAAGTGGAAACAGTCGTAGTGCGTACCCCGAGTCAAGTGAAGTACAGAATCGCTATACAGAAATTGAGTACGTGGTTGAGAGAAGTAGTTGGAGCATCTAGAATTAAACCTACTGCAATGTCCTCGTTGAAGGATAGTCAAAAAGCAGGGATAACGCATATATCGTGGATGTCGCCGTACGATAGCCTCGATAAGAGTGGTAGGATAACATCGTTACCAAAGGACACGATCGTCGATAACTTAAATTTCCAATTTGTTACTTCGAGCGAGGATGGTACAATTGCTTTTTGGGACTTGAAGTTAGTTGATTCTTGTTCACAGAACACCTTCGTTTTTTCTAACTGTAATTACCATTGTTCAAACTGTTTTCGAACACTGTCTCTTTAACCACTTTGTAACCACTTGTAACCGCTAAGTTTGGACAAGATATTTTGCAATCCAATACCGTTTGTACGACACCATGGACGAGATAGACTTCCCTAAAAAAATATCTCCGAGCTTCATCCGACAAAAGATCGTGTAAAGAAAAATGACTTGAATGAAGAAACTATTAGATTGTTCGGAAAGTCATTTCGTTTTCCACAATGGAGAATGTATAATTTAATAAAATGTTTATACACTCTAAAAAAATCGTCTTTCATTTTCACCATTTCGTTTTTTTTTTTTTTTTGATGAAAATGAAACACGATTTTTTTAGAGTGTATAAACATTTTATTAAATTATACATTCTCCATTTTGGAAAACGGAAATGACTTTCCGAACAACCTAATAGTTTCTTTATTCAAATAACTTCGAAATGACTTTCCGAAAAACCCAATAGTTATTGTAACAATTGCGATCTTGCGTTTTGGTAAGCCATGCTTTCAATTCTGCGAGAAAAATAAACGAAATTGTTTCTAAAAATAACATGTCTTTCGTTTAATATTGGCTGTGAAGACGCGTGAAACGGTTTTTCCTGAAATTATAATCTTTCACCTAACACGTAAACAAACTCGCGAGATGCACGTTTTTTTGCCATCTGGTATCGTACGAACGATATTAAGTATATTGCGAAATATCTCGTCTATGAATAACGTTAGAGATCCAAACGGTTGAACTCCGGAACATCTCCAACCTCTATCACTCGATCCGCCAACCCCTTCACCATTGTTTAAGATCTTAAATTCAGTTCTATAATTGGTTGTTATTTATTTCAAGACAACAGAAATTTAGCAAGGAATGTCGTCAAATTGGAAAAAATATAACCAAACGCCCAGAAATTTTATCGGACGTCTCACCGTATACGTATCTCGATCGTATCTTCAGGCCGCATTATATCCTAGTGGTTCAACATCCACATGTGAGCAAAAGGCAGGTGGTCACTACTATGAGTATCTACGTACCTAAATTACAAAAAGTACCCACCGACGTTGTTTCATCTTCTCAAGATGTTTCTATTAGAAGATTTTACAAAAATGTCATCAAGAAACCGGATTTTGTAATGGAAGCGAAAATACTTGTCGGCACGGTCGAAGGTAAATTGTGTTATGCTTCTCGATTTGTCATTACTTTTTGGTAGAACATAACTCTGGACAGTGTTGATAGACTTCGCTAAATGAGCACGATAACCTTCTTAACCCTTGTGCACTGTTCTATTTGATCAGAAATCGAACTTTGGTATTAAATCACTAACTTTTATCATTGACTTTTATCAGCACTATTCGAAAAATGTACCGGGTAAAGAAAAATACAATTAATGTTGTTTTGTACAAGATATCCATGTTTGTTAATTTAGTAGGAGAGACCAGGGCGAATAACAACAATTGGACGTTAGAGTATGATTACGACAATACTATTGCATTTGTTACAACAATTTTTATAGAGCAATCTTACCTTTTATAAAGCCTCTATTTTATAGAGTCAATTTTACCTCCAGTGTAACAATTACTTCAACAATGCGATCACAGAGGTTAAAGTCTCTCCACGAACTAGCGCTACAAACTGTGTTTGGGCATCGTTGGTTAACTATCTTTGGAGGAAGTACAATAAATCCGATCTGATTGAATTTGTTAAAGGAATTTCAAGACTGCGTTAACTAATTCAGCTAGTAACCTTCTTGTTCCGATTGGTCTGCTTGGTTCAACTAATCCAAGCAGAATTGACTAGTCCAACTAATAGCAATAGTCTACCTTCTAGTTCAATGAGTCCAATTGGTCCAAGTACTATTCTAACTAGTTCAAATAGTCCGATTACAAGTCCAAGTAGCAAAATTTATTTTTATTATTGCTATACGAATAATTACTATAACATTAAACGTTTAAACATCGTTTACAGGTGACTTTGGATGCATCACGTGGGAAGGATACGAATTTACCACCGACATGACTATTAACAGTGAAACGTGTCGGTGGTCATGGACTAGCAGGGTACACGATGGGCCAATAACTCAGACAGTTAGATCCAAGTATAGCAAAAGTATCATTGCTACAGTTGGTGGGAAAATATTTTGCATCTGGAAGGACAATTTTAATACACCACTGATATTGAAGAAATCAAACGTTGGGTACAAATGAATTTATTTATACAAGCTTGTGACTAGAATTCTAAGAATCGTTAAAATTCGTTAATCTCTAATCGTTAGTTTTTAAGAAGAAAATGCGACAATTGTTGCTCCTTTTGTAATCATGGTGCTTTAGGTAAACTAGGTGCTAAGAAACATAATTGAAATATAATTTGTAACGTTAATAGAAATTAACATTTAACGAGTACCAAGTATTTATCGAATGTAGGTATACGGCTTTTTGTTGGGGTAGCTTTCGTCCTACAGTTGCAATCCTGGCACGTATGGACGGAAGCATTGAAATTTGGGACTTCATAATCAAAAGCGAAGAGCCATGCATCGTTCAGAGTTTGTCTGGACGCCTGATCACGGGAGTTTATACTCATGAGTTGCATCTGGAGCCTCAGTGTGTAGGATTTTGTGATTTCAATGGTACTTTACGAATATTCCTGTCTCCAGTGATGTTTCTTAAATACGACAAGAGTAATGAGCACTGGATGGACAATTTCTTAAAACGACAATACAAGAGGGTAAACATAATTTCTCAAAACAATGTAACATCTATATTCGTCGTTTGTACGCATCCAAAGTATTAGAAAGTTGATGGTAACAAAATGGTAGTAGCAAAGATGGTTTCAAAATTTCCTGATCCTAACAATTTTACGGTGAATCTGCTTTAGCATTTAATCTTATGTAATCAAGGTTTATGTACTAGAAAATATTAAGAATGCCTTATAGAAACTTTCAAAATCGACTATCCACGTTTACCTTGTTGTTGAGTTGATCTATCCGATACTGGAAACGTATTTCTTCTAATATTAAAGTACGTTGCTGAAAATGTATGAAAGTATTCATTTGTATGCACTTAAGATAAAGAAATGTCAAAAGTGGCAGAAACTATGGACAGAGACGCATCGCGATCAAATTGAAGAAACACAAATGTTGGTGCAGCACATTGCAATGAAGAAACAATTAGAAGAAGAAGAAAGAGCCAAAGTTAACATAGAAGTAGCGGAAGTACCTGTCACGGAAACTAAACAAAAACCTGAGGTGCTTGACTTTCATAAATTTATATCATGGTAGTTTATATAACAATGTTTCAAGCTGCTTCTTACAACTTCTGCAACATGTCTAACAGATTGTTTCAAACTAGATCGATTATCGAGATAAGTGTGAATTCAAACTGTTTCTTCGTTGCTTCATAATGCGCAATGAGCATCGTACAACCTGTAAATGTTTTAAGAAATGTAAATTCATAACTTTTTAAAAGATCTTAAGGAAAAGGAATTTATTCAATTTCGACTACCAATTTGTACGATACCCTTGGACTTGGTGTGAAAACAAAGGACTGAAATGAAAAACGCAAACAATAACAAAAGACTCTGTAAGGAATAAAAATAAATTCATAGCATAAATAACCTTTTTCGCTTAGAACAATAGCCTGTTAGACATGTTGATACAGTTTATATATTTCTGCCTTTTGGTCTAAATCGCATTCTGTTTTAGAAAAAAAATGATTAAGTGCTTGTAATGAGCAATATGTCACCCATGTACACAGAAATCATGGAAACTCGTTGAAAAAGCACGCGACAGGTGGCAGGAAATGGAACTGAAGCGTATGCAGCAGGTGATCCTGGAAAAGAAAGGTCTACGAAAGGACGAGTTGGAAAGGCAACGCGAACCAATATTGAGAATGCGCCAAGAAGCGAGAAAAAAGAGAGAGAAGCTGCAAGAGACGCTAAACATGCGGGAAGAAATTTTCGAACATACCGGGCACCTGTTTTTCCCTAAACATAAATCAGTTAAACGCGTATCATTGACCAGTGCCGCAGAACTTCGTGCAAAAAAAACAAAAAAAGATGATTTTTCAGAAACCATATTTCAGCAGGAAGAACTACAGGTTGGTCGACGATATTTCAAGTAATTGAAAAACCAAACATACGCGTACGTGCCAATATTCTTAAATAGATTACATTCCGTACACCATCCATCTCGCTTATATTTTCATTACATTTTATTCGGGCTAGTTTTATCTACACGTAATTGGAAGTTTTTCAAAAGTACTTTGCAATTCGAATATAATTAAATACAGTCGGGATAGAAACGCGTTTGGACTCATTTTCATCAGAGAAACTTCACTAATGCTTTGATAATACTATTGCAAATATATAATGTCAAATATAAAAAGTTTATGCTTTCTTTGGTGGGAGAAATTTAATCCCACGTACATATCTAATCACTTTGAGACCTAACCTAAGACTCGTTTGAGACCTAACTGTATGAACACAGACAGTGATGAGGACAATTCCGTTTCAAATATTTGAAGAAGATTTTGAAAACCGTACCAAATATTTCATTACAGTGTTTGATTGGTTTCTTAAATCCTCTCACCGCTGATCGTGCTTTGTTATTTATATTCTTGATTAATGAATAGAGTTTGATGTACGTCGATCCGAACGAAGAGATTATTAAGAAATTCATGGAAACGCAAGCAGAAGCACTGACTTATTTGCAAAAAAATCCGTTCGTACATACGTTCAACTGGCGAAAAATATTAAATGAAGGAATATCAAGACGAGCCTTGATGGACTACAAGTTACTACAATTTACGAAAAAAAAAAAAATCGGACTAAATACCACCTTAGACTTGAAAACCTAGTGGTCCGATAAAATTTTATCAGATGAAATTTTATTCCATCATCTATAAATGTGGTGTCTACTGAAAAACAAAATATCGTTCTTTAGAAGGTATTCTAGTGTGATGCTAATATTCTTTAGGACTCTTTTATGCAGAAAAGTGTCAAACATTTCGTTGTAAAAGTTTCGGATTATATTTATAATACATGTTTCGGTAATAAATATAATTTTTTTCATTGAAGAAAAATAAAAATTGATCGTGCTGCGTGTCCTCGTCTGTAAGCACTTTAATAAAGATGTCGCCTCATGGTGTCCGTGATTTTGTATCTCTTGCTTCTCTAAATTGGAAGTACCAAAGATATTCCTCATTAGTATAAACGTGATTATAGCAGGAAAGAAAACAAAAGAAAAATGTCTATTATTAAAATAATTATATTAGAAGAAAGTTCTTACGCATAGATTCCCGGGAAAAAAATCAATTTTTCTAAAGATACGCACTAGAATTTCCCTTAATTTAATTACATTTACAAAAATAATCATAGATATAGGTTCTCAAGTTTAAAACTTTAATATATTATATAATATTATATAATTGATCGATAACAGATACAATGTAACAGTTAAAATTTAAACATAACATTGAATTATTAACTTTATTGACGAAAATTATAATTAACAACATATATTATCTTATAAATCAAAGTACCGCCAACATTATATTTTATTAAAAATATTTGCATTCGAATCGATGCGTTTATTACATTTCCGTATTGCGTACAATGTTGCGTAGGTGAATGGTGATTCACATTTATAAGTGAATCGTCAATTAGAGCAATTTCAACCATAATTATCCCCTCCTTCTGACCCATAAGACGTAAATATTCTTCAATCTTCTCGCGCTAACTTGTATTAAGTGCCAATTTTCAAACGTTTGAAAGATTAACAAACGACCTGAACACGAAGTATACTGGATATTCATATGTACATATATACATACATATAGAGACAATCTCTAAAGAACAACAATTAACAACCCAATTAAAAACTCATTTGATCTGGAAGGAAAATATAATAAAAAGAAAAAAACAATCATAGTTTTTATGTAGCATTTATAAGAAGAATGTTCACTTGTTTTCCGAACGACACCACTACGATTTGTTAATTGAACCAAACTATTCATTATATCGAAATATACAAAATTGAATAAAGGAATAAACATTTACAATCGGCTTTTCTTCTATGTGTAATCGATTGTATTTCAATCATGATTCTAATTCTACCTACAGTTAACTTCCTAACACTTCTTCACTTGGAAAGTAAAATATCGAACAACATAAATAATTGCAAGATTTACAATTTCTTATATAATATATTTAAAGGAAAAAGAAAATATTCAATGGCAATATTGATTCGATAAAAAAGATTTCATATACATGTACTATTCGAGTAATTCTATTATATACTTCTTGGTAGCAACATATGAAAGAAAGCAGAAAACATATAGCTATTACATAAATATTTCTTATTTGATTTTAAATCAATTAAAATATGTGTGTGTAGGAAGTATTTCTTAGATATACTTAGATATATGTTGAAAATATCTGAGGGACATTTAGCCTATGCTCTTAAAGTGAAAATGTCACAAACAAATTATCGAAGAAAAATGCTTGGCTCATCTCCAAAAACCAGTGAAGAGAAACTTAAGACTGTAAAAGATCATATTGCAAGATATCTGACAAGTGAAGGTCATTACACAAGGTGGCATCATGTTCCAGCCTTCACACTCATCAAACCTTACTTGTTTAGACTATTTTATGCGAAGCACAATAAAAACTGCAGTCTCATCATGGACCACCAACAGCACCTGAGGATATGAAATATTATATTTGTGAAGCATGCATTGCACTCAGAGCAGATATCATTCAGAATGCAGTACCTTCGTCACAATATTACAATCAGTGAATATCACTTTGAACACTTACGATAGTTGCAAGAAGTTATCAGGTCACTGATGTAACAATAATGTAAAGTAATATATATATAAGAAAATATGCCTATTCCTCTGTTATAATAATATATTCCCTCTGGATTACAGATGGAAATATAGGGTCTGCGCAAGGTCACGACGCGTACAAAAAGAAAAGTCAAACCCGCTCGCACGTTTTCTCGAAAACTCTTTTTTTAACTTTTTTCTCGATACCGGTCACTGGTTACATTACAACTCATCTTTTGTTTTACGCTGGGTTTTTCGCTTGTTTTTGTTTTCGCTGGGCTTCAATGAGCTATCGATTTACCGAAACAGTCGCTCACTCAATCGAAACTTCACGCGATTCGCTCGCGCAAAACTCGTCCCTACAATAATAAATATTGTCACATAGATGTCGATGTTTTGTGAAAATCTCTGATAAAGTTGAACCTTCAACTTGATATTGTGTGAAAAAAATTTTCAAGAAATAAAGTGAAATTATTCGTTAATTATTAAGTTTATGACCAATAAAGGTCATCACTTTTTTACTCAGAATTCAATAGTCTTTCGTACTTTGAAAACATTTCGAATATTTTCGAGAACATGTTAAAAACATTACAACACAAAATCATGTAATAACTGACAGTGATGCTATTTTGAATAAAACCGCAATATTAAAGTAACATTAAACTCAAAATTATTCAATTTCAAGAAAACAATGAAATAGATGAGCTGAAGTTTTTAATATCCGAACAGTCAAATGATCAAACATTTGGACTAATAGAAATGGAAAGAAGAAAATATAATTATCTATATGTACTAGAAAAATATTGTACATTAATAAACGAACGCGATAAAAAAGTTTAATTTATTATAAATCTTATGATGAAAAGAAATTTATTCTCCATGAAGAAGTTGAAAAGCAATAATGTGAAAAACAAAACATACTGATGAACAATCAATCAATTGGTTAATTAGACAGTGAATACAATTCCTAGAAAAAGCTCCATGTTAAATGTTTTATAAAACTTCCATGGATCCTGAAGCAGAATTTTGTGCTTTATATCTTTCACCAAGAAAAGGTAGACCAACATTATTTTATAGTATTCAATTGCGTCACATTATTTGCAATTTTAATGAAAGTGACAAACAAAATGCATCAAGAATTAATAGGTATACTACATTACATTCCACCAATTTATCATAGATTTATTAAAGCCAAATATTTTTTAACTCGATTAAACATAAAACTTTAAATACCTCAAAACCGAAAATATATGATTTAAACCATTTTCATAGTAACCGGCATATTACATACATACATATATATGTCTCTAGTATATTTATATATAAACTTCGTGAAATTTCAGATTTATATCTAGATTACACACAAAAATTTTGTTTTGTAAAATCTTTTGTCAATAAAACATATTTTCTACTTATTTTTTAATAAGAAATCAATTTATTTTGGATGTACCATAATATATGAGATACCGTGTTTATATTTTTATTGCATCAGTCTAATAGAGGATACACCTCGAATGCGAGCATTACTTGATATTGAGAGTAAAATCTGGATCCAAAATCTTCCATAATCTTTGACGATCATCTTGTGGCGATGGTGTCATAATACAGCAAAACATGATCATTCGCGATGTAGTTGTTCGTAACCATTCTGGAGCAATAGCGAGTGGGGATGCATATAAATGTAAGAGGCTCATATAAACAGAAAATTGCTCAGCATCCAGCCAGTCAGTCATTGATCGTGATATCCTGACTTCATGTATATGGTAGGTTCCTTTCACTTTTACGTTGTCCATGAAAGTTTCTCCACTTATATATAGCGTAACATTTACTACGCATCATCTTTAATTGCAGTGTTACGAGCTTTACACTAGATCTAGCTTTACACTTCTAAATAATCGTAATAATTTTATCGTCATGGAATAATGAAGTGGTCATTAAATTGTTTTTAAATTATTGTACTGAAATATTAAATGAAAAATCAAGGAACATGATTATTATGACGCCAATATTTTAATGTAATATTGACTTTATAGCAACATCGGGTATTACTCGAATAAGGTTTTATAAAAACAAACATTTGCGTCGAAAAAAGTTTTTTTCATATTTAAATAACCATATAATACAAACTCCAAAATATGTACTCATTATTTAGTCATTGTTATCACCTTTTACAGCATTAATGATGAATCGATTTGTAATACTACTTCTCAGCGTTGCGGGCACTGTCATTACAAAGGTAAGAAAAAAGTATAAATGTCAAATAAAAAACTTCGATTTGGCTGTTTAATTTATTAAATAGCACATTTCGATTTAAGTAGGAAATACTTTAGAAATGAAAAGAAGCTTTAAAAACGGTAAAAGTAATCGTAATAGCAAGAAAGAACATAATACATCGATAGAAAATGCACTATTGACCTTGAATAAGTGAAACCATTTCAATATGAATACTACAATGGCGCCTCTATTAAAAAAAAAATTGTTTCGATACACTTACTGTTCAAAACTAAATTGTTTCAAAATTACACTATTTGGTAAGCACATTTCAATTGTTTGTTAATACAAATAGTTAACATCATAAAATCTGTTTAAAACAGGAAATATGTGGAACTGTCCACCTCATGCCTCACGATGAGAATACTGCAAATGTAACTGGACATCTAACTATCACTCAAAATGTGGAAAATGGCCCCGTTAAAATTGTTGGCCACGTACATGGTCTCACTCCAGGACTACATGGTTTTCATGTACACCAAAAAGGAACTCTAGAACAAGGTTGCACGTCTACTGGTGCACATTTTAATCCCA
Organism: Ptiloglossa arizonensis; assembly: GCF_051014685.1. NCBI lineage: Eukaryota > Metazoa > Arthropoda > Insecta > Hymenoptera > Colletidae > Ptiloglossa > Ptiloglossa arizonensis. Next base: position 6,569,403 of record NC_135048.1, on the reverse strand, counting down.
CAGAGGTAAGCTTTGAATGCCAAGCAGCAATGTACAGTAATTCTTGCTTTCGTGCAAGTGATAATTTTGATTCTAGATTCAAGTAACAATAAATGTCAAAAGAGAGCAATCCTCGTGGAATTGAATTCCATCCATTAATAAAGATTAATATTTGTAGATTTTCCATTAAAAATTTTGAAATTCCTCGAATGAAAATAGAATTGTAAGAATATATTTTATTTGTTTCTACACTCAGAAAGTGCATGGTGGACCTCAAAGCTCAGAGAGACACGTTGGTGACCTGGGTAATATTGAGGCAGACGCTCATGGAAATGCAGTTGTGGACATCACTGATACTATAATTTCCCTCAGTGGACCAAACAACATTTTAGGACGTGCATTTGTTGTCCATTCCGGTGAAGATGATTTAGGAAAAGGGCAAAGTTCACTTTCTTTAACCACTGGAAATTCTGGAGATCGTGTAGCATGTGGCATTATTGGAGTCCTAAAAGGTTAAAGAGTTTCTTTTTTTAAATGATATGGCAACTAACAACTGAATAAAGAGTGCTCTTCATAGATACAGGATTGAATTTATTACGTAAATTTTGTATGAAACTGTTCAAAAATAAAATGTTTGCCCATATATAATGTAAATTAAGAATTATAGAAACAATATCTAAATTGCATTTTAATTAATTTCTCTTGTAGTTAATAACGATATTACATTTATAACTACATATTCAACAATATTACATATACTTTTATTCTTTCCTTAGATACGTTCATTCTGTTCTTGTATAATATTGTAATAATACAAGTACATTACACTTGCACATCTGTATATTTTGTTTTTACAAATAAAATTGATATTTGTAGAACATTTCTTAAGTCTCATTAATTTTCCTTTCCCACTAAACTTCTTTTAAACTGAAATTTCTAAATTGTCGAACATTTTTTTGAGCAAATCAATAATGATTAATTCTGACGAGTCCCTATAAACATAAGAATAATGATTTTCTTATTTTTCTATTTACATTCATCTTTACTTAATACTGATAAAGAGTATATTCTCTTCTCATTTATTATTTATATGTATTATTAACTTTTTGAACAATAAATAATTAAAAAAAAGAAGTAAAACTATATTCTTTGGAGGAGACATTAACAAGGTAACTTTTTATTTATAGAATATTTACCTTGTATGAAATAAAAATAGCAATTACAAAAATTATTGCTCCTTTTCATTCTTAGCCTGCACACATGCACATGGTATTCATTAAAAAAGCATGAGAAATAGTAGTTTTATACATCACGAATATCTACTTTATCATTAGTATCTCTTAAATTTATAGCAATAATTTACCAATTTCCTTTTAATTGTCCCTCCTATCAATGGCTATATATTAAGGTATTTAATTATCATCAATATTGTAAATAATAAAAACAAATAGTTGCAGAATAACGTTTCATTTATGTTAAAATTGATCGAAATTATGCTTCTATAGGTTGGCAAAATAACAGAATAGACTTTCCCCGTATAAATAATTAAATTAGAACAATTAAATTAGCACTTCGCACAAATTTAATTTCTCAAAACGAAGTATTGTTGAATTCATCCCGGTTGCTCTTGTTTCGTTACACAACATTCGATTGTATATTGTAAATGTGCTATGTTATCAAGTGAAAACTGTATCTGCGTTAAATCCTGTTTGGATTGTAGAAAAGGCTTAAATTGAATTTGCTCAATATCTTCCATTTCTGTTTGATAAAGATCAAGCTTTTCTGACTTTACTTTTACTTGAAGTGCACGTGAAAATCCTCTAACTTTTTCTGCAACCGCTTCGAAAGATTTCATTAAAGTGTCACGAAATAACGTTTCTCTGTTTGAAGAATCTTGAACATACATTACCGACCTCTGGTTGTTTATATGTACACCTTCAGTTTTGTGGTAACAAAGGAGGAAAAGCACAATTTAGTGATAAAGAGGAAGGAGAAATATTTTCTGTCATGATAGATATCATTTTTTCAGAAGATGGCGTCTTGTTCTTGAAATTCAATTCTCATATCTTATTAAGGATGAGCTGATGAAGAAGTGGATTCAAGAATTCTATCTCGAATTTGTACGTCCACGGTTTTATAGTACTACTACCATCTGTATTCTTCATTTTCTTAATCTTTCTAAATTTCACGTAGAGATCCCTCAAATAATTTCATTTTGTTTTACATCTTGTACCTAACAATAATTATACATCTTGGTGTAGTTGTTTACATAGTAACAGAAACTTATTCAACCAAAAAATTTTCTTTGGTATAATCGATGAAGGGGATACAGTAAACTTCTAGAAGAACCATAAAATCCTTATTTCAAATAATAAACACTTGTCAATGTCAATAAATAAGAAACAAGAAAAAAATGAACTTGTTCGATTGATTCTTCATTTCCATCTATCACATTTGTTTTGCGTACTCCTGCGTACCCATTTCCATACATTACATTTTTACTATACGAGTGCGGTATGATAAGTACCCGTGTTAGGGGAAAGACACATTTTTAATAAGTCTTTATAACTAGCATGTTACTTCGCTTGATTTCCTCACACATCTTTCCATCCAAAAAGGGAATCGAATCATTGACCGATATCACTCTTTTTCCATAGTTAAAAACGCACATAAATTTAGTTAACAAAACAAAACTACTTAATAAATTTGTCTAAAATTTTTGTAGACGTCGTACGAAAGACAGGGTTTAACGATAATATACGAACTCAAAGTCAGTGGCGTCCTCAGTCGTTAAAAACGAGTACTTATCATACAGTCCTCGTATTCTTCCAACGACTATAATTACTACCTACATTTTGTTCGATGTTTCTCCACTCAATAGAGACTAAATAATCAGATAAGTAATTCTTTTTACCTATTGCTTTTACCTATCATTTCCATTTTCGTTCCAATTTCTTCCCATATATTATCTCGCAGTAGATGATTATAATAATCTATAATATTAGTGTTGTAGGTCTTTTCATATTCCTTTACAGACGAAATTAATTTTCTATCTCTTCCAACTACTTCTCATGTTGCTCTTTTGCGAACCGAAACTAGGGATAACAAATTGACCATATTTACAGTAACTATTTGATACAATTACAAACGATGGAAAAAAAAACAACCAAATGTTCAATTTGCTCTACTCGAACCGAATGTTCAATTCAGTTCAGTCAGGTATACATTCCTAATCTCGACTATTTTTAGCGTCTCTGATTTTGTTTTGGTTCGGAAGTGTTTGACTCGCTGGTTACTTCATTTAACTGCACAATGAAGAAAGCGAATGTAATAGAGCGAAAGTGGGCGAGATAAACCAACTACCGAGCCTCGGATTATCAACGATCGTCAGTGGGCGTCGAAAGTGATTCTTATTGCAGATAGGATTTTATCCATTATTGAAAAATATTTATATTTTTCATTATATCTGCAAGAGAATATTATACAGATTTACGAGATACTGCTTTATATACGCTAGGTCATGATCTTTTGATATTAGATTAATTATTTAAGTAGTTTGAGTACTACAGCTTTTGTACTGTAAAAGATGAAACAACGTAATTATGTTTTCAAAAACGGAATATGCTTCTAGAGAAGAACGAGTCGCTCCTCAAGGGAGCAGCATATTTTTATTTCAATGTCATATTATATACATATAAAAGTAGCAATTACAAAATCTCTTATCTTCACCTTATGTATTTTGTGTCAACATTATTTTCTTATGCTGCTTCTTTGCTATGTTAGATAATAAAAAATACAGATAGTACTCATAAGAAAACCACGAGAAAGAGTAAGGTATAATACACATTATAAATACAATTCGCGTAGAATTACATTTTTTAAATTTAATGTCCATATTATAGTTACTATCTATTCAGTTTGTAGCAGCAAACTTTTCAATTGTTTAAAAATTACTTTTCATGATATGATTGAAAATACTAAGATACCAGTTGCCATCTGTACCACAAATACGAAGTATCCGGAACCTGTCATACTTTCCTAGCATAAGGATAACTAAAATAAATAACATCTCATTCATTTATGCTAAAATTAATCAGGATTATGCTTCAGTGAATTGGCAACATGAAAAAATAGACCTCTCCAATATAAACGATTGGATTAGGGCAATTAAATTGGCGTTTCATGTAAAACTTAATCTCTCAAAATTAAGTATTGTCTCATTCATCCTGGTTGCTCTTGTTTTGTTACACAGCATTCGAATGCATATTGTGAATGTGTCGTGTTATCGGGTGAAAATTGCATCTGCGTTAAATCCTGTCCTGATTGAAGAAAAGGCTCAAATTGGGTTTGTTGAATATGTTCCATTTCCGCTTGGTGGACTATTTTCGATATTTCTGACTTCACTTTTACTTGAAGCGTGGGTGGAAACCCTCTAACTGTTTCTGCAACCGCCTCGAAATACTTTATCAAAGCGTCGCGAGATAGCGCCAGTCTGTTATTTGTCGAATCTTGGACAAATGATGCAGAGCCAGCGGCCTCTGGTTTCCTAAACATACATCTTGAATTCTGGACTGACGAAGGAGGGGTAGTAGTACGATTTAACGGCAAAGAGGGAGGGGAAACATTTTCCGTGACAATGTCTGGTGTAATTTCTTCAGGAGGTGGCGTCTCGGATTTGCGATGCGTTCCTCGACGCCTATTGCGGATAAACTGACTTGATTTCGCCCGACCAAGAAATGGAATCAAGAATTCCATCTCAAATTCGTATGTCCATGGTTTTGTCGTGGTACTGCCATCTGCACGCTTCATCCTCCTAGTTTTCCGAGATTTCATATACAGATCTCTTAGATAGCTCCACCTTGTTTTGCATCTTTTGCCTTAAAATAATAATTTGAATTTAGTTGTTTCCAGATTACTACAGAATTATTTTACTAAGAAAATTCCTTTAGTATAGTCGATGGAAAGGATACAGTAAACTTCTGAAGACATAACCATGAAACTCTTATTTTGAACAATAAATAGAATTGTTGATTCCAGTAAATGAGAAAAAAAAAAGTTGTTTGATTATTTATTTTTATTTGTTGCGTCTGTTCTCTGCACTCACGTGTTTCCATCTTCATACTTCATTTAATATATATTTTCACTATATTTCTTCCAACGACTATAGTTCCTACGATTCATCCGAAATTTCTTCAGTAATAAAAATTAATTAATCAGTTAAGTAATTCGTGTTGGACTCGTCTTTTACCTGCTATTCCCATTTTCGTTCCAATTTCCTCCCATATATTATCTCGCAGTAGCTGATTATAATAATCAGTGGTATTAGTATCGTAAAGCCCTTCGTATTCCTTCACATTCAAAATTAGTTTTCTGTCGTCCATCTCTTCCAGTTGCGTCTGTGACGCTGCTGTTTTGCGAAAGGAAACGAACCGACCACGATACGAATGTTCGAATCAAATATTCGGATATGTATTTTACTGCGAGCACTTGACAAGAATGACCGAGATAAACAACGAAATGTTTGGTTAACTCTACTCGAACTGAATGTTCGATTCGGTTCGGTCAGGTATACGCTTCTAATCTGAACTATTTTTAGCTTCTCTCGTTTCGTTTCGTTTCGGCTCGTCTCGGTTCGGAAGCATTCGGCTCGCTCGAACACGGAACTTCGATTGCCAAGCGAAGTTTCTTTGACCGACAGTCCTTCTTGCAGATAGGACTAAGATTTCTCATACATATTTTATGTTCGAATTCTAAGTATAATTCTAATTTATGAATTCACACTGTAATTAATCCCGTGCATATACTTTCTATTTTCTTTCTAAATACTAGAAATTTAATTTACGAGTTTATGCTATAAAGTTTTTACGATAGTAATACTTTTTATAATAATGCAATAGGTACATTAATAATTATTTATTACTTCAGCAAACATTGATGTGGATATTTTAAATAATAATTAAATTATAATTAAATAATAATCTAAATAAGAGGACAGTCTTAAATTTTACTTATTCAATTCATACCAATAAGCTTTTTAGTGAATTTGAAGTTCTTGGAGGTTTACCCCTTTAACCGTATGTACCAAGAATTTTCAAATGCGTTTGTCAAAATGACAGCTTGTTTTTCTGTTTGAGGTGTTCCCTTCAAATACTGCAGTTCGCAATTCTAAAAAGTTATAATTTGGAAAATGCATCTGCAGACCTATATTTGTACACATTCGTTTTACACGCATTCGTGCCGCTTGAGGAGAAAGTCACCAAGTCCCACTACTTTTTCTCTATCGTGAAATAGTTCTAGTTACGCAGATAAAACACAAGACGATTACTTAAATTTTATAATAAACTGTCAACCCAATGAATAGATTATACTTTATTAAGTATATATCGCTGTATTTTAATACATTTATGTACATGAAATTTAAATAAAATATGCAGAATATTGTTTTCATGTATCAGAATTAATTTTCAAAAAGATATCGTATATATTTCGTACAAATCTTTTCATTAGATTGATAACCTTTATGAAAGAAATCACTTGGAGTTACTGATAGTTTTTATTTCGTGGTACTCGTCGTATCTGAATTACACGTAATGAAATTTATTTTCAATGCATTAAACCTAAGATCAATGATCCAGTATGAAATTATAAATTTTAAATATTACAGAACTATTGATTGGTTATTGTTTCTATTTCATAGGTATTCGTGTCCAAGTATAGCATATCAGAATTTATTCTCAACCCGCAATCATGCATACTTCATAAATTATATAATAATTTACAAAAATATTGATTAATAAAGTGACACAATCATTAACCGGTAAACCGAATAAATTTTAAATCTTTAAACAGCAATCTTGGCGGTAAAACGTTAAAGTTTGCAAAGAAATAGTCTTCGTTTTTTCTACTAGATGGTGCCACCAATTTTTGTAACATAATTCATTCCGAATTCCGTAGTCAGAATGTTTTATCTAACCTAATTGGTATACTGCTTAGCTTGAATCACTACATCATTCTATAGTTAATGGTTGATGTCTATCAAACTTTAAGATTAGCATTTAACAGGAAGTCGGTCATTATTTTATTATGGTTGTGTTGAGTTTTTACAGAAATAAAACTATATTATATGGTGGTATCCATTTGTTTTTTTAGTCTATTTTTCATTATTTTTCTTATATCTTAGAAGGGCCCTTAGTGAAAGCCCGTTGCAAGTTGTCTCTGTGCGGCGATAATTAATTACCGTTTGACGGTTAATTGCTGCAACCATAGCATCAACGCGTAAATATCGTATAAACGTCTTATCGTTTTTACCGACTCGTTTTATTGAACTGATTACACTATCCAACAAATTCAAACTTTTTTTCTGGTTTTCAATAACCAGTGGGTGATCCCTGTAAAATCACACTTCCCAAATAAGAATACGGAAGCCAAATTACTGTATCACCCTCAGTTTTCGAAAAACACGAGTTATTGTAAAAACACAGGATTTTTTACAAAAATGAGGTATTACATGAAAAGTAAAAACGTTAGGAAGATCTAATTGATCTTAAAAAATAGAGGAGAGTTTCTCGAATATAGTGGTATATAATTTATTAATTGTTTTTGATCCTGAATAGTTCTAAATTAACGTCAAAGTTTAAAAAAGTGCCTATGTGTGTAGTTTCTCTACGCTATTTTTGCGTTTTTACAAAAAGTTCTTCACCTAGAATGAAAACTCTACCCACGATCGAATTATGTAGACATTTCTGGAGAAACAACAGCCCAGTAAGAAACAATGCCTGTGACAAACAGATAAGCATGCTCTTGCCGGTCTACCGTGTCCCTTTCCTTGCTGCTGACGTCTGCAAATAGTATCCAAACTTATTGATATCCTTTTTTGTATAGGACTCGAGTTTAGCTACTTGAGATGGTAAACCGTTTCGGTATCCTAGCTAGCAAACGGTACTTCTGAGACACTCCTTTTCGCAGTTTTTATTGGTTACTCTGCACACATGTCCGTACTTAGGGCACTACAATTAAGTAGATTTGTATTTAACGTGCCTGCACCTGCCAAAAGGCTTAATCAAACATGGTCCCCATAAGCGATGAGATTACGATGCGCCATAATCAACGCGTTCGCATTACTTCAGTGGGCTATGAGCTACCAGTACGATACAGGGTTCACAAAGCCCAAATACCCACACTGTTCAGTGTAAGGCCTTCCTAAACCTTTACTGTTTCCTTAATAGTTCGCGAGTTAATGTATTCGCTCCGTAACTCACACATGGGGCCATTCTCCCTTTACCTGAGGCTTAAGGAACAGATTCGATGGATGGTTTCAAACGGAACCATTCACCGAACCGCTCATCCATAGCCGACCCCCGTAATACCATATAAGCGATGATGAGGCCTTTGTGCTGCCATCTAAGCCGGCACTATTAGTTATGTTATCTTGCTACTCGTGACACTGATGTATCAACATAGCACTCAGGTAAATACGTAGGAACCGTACATCGCAACGACCTCTATGATAATTCTAATATGGCCGCCCTGCGAGAACTCTGGATATTATAGTAGGAAACATTACAATCAGTGACTCCGTTCGTCCGGAATTGTCAACAGACTAGAGATCAGTTGATCATTTTCAGACGCGGTGTCGTGTTTTTAACCCGTGCGCATTTCAATAGACGTCAAGTATATGATCGAATACGACACCAACGTGTAATTCGAGGAAACAACGGAAATCCGTTCACTTTTGTCAGTCACTTTGACTAACTACGTTCTATTTTGTTTCCGTAAACATGGATGGACTCGTCGTCGATTCCGTGTTTACATTCTGAGGAGGTTAGCGATCCACTCACCGAGCTGTTTTCATAGTCATTCATAATTACTATTGATATTCGATTGTTAAAGGCTAGTTATTTCATTGTTTAAGACACAACCCGCTATATCGTCTGTTATCCAGGTTAAAAGACCGCGTTATTATCGCATCTTTGATGATGAATACTTCGTATCTCCGACCCTTATTCGTAACTTATACAGGTACCGCGGTAGGTACAAGTACATCAAACAATCTAAATCAATATTGCCTTATTTTGTTTGATTACTTGGCATTGATAAATGAAGAGGTTGAAGGAACTTTAATTTTTTTCTATTTTCTCAATTTAGTAATCTCAATTATAATGCATGTAGAGAGAGAACGATGGAATTTTGATTCGATGTATGTATTTCCTTTCGGGTCTCTGCTTACAACAACGTCCTCGTGGTAATATTAAGCTAATCAGCTGCGAATTTAAAATAGTTTCTTAAGATATAAGCATAAATGTAATACCATACATATCAAACAATTGTAACAATGCAAATCTGTGAAACTTTAAATATTTTAATAAAATTTAAGAATATGTACATAACTCTGATGTCTACAATAAATTAATTTCGTGTAATATGAACAGCTTCATGCTTCCTTACCTACATGTGATCTTAATTCACGAGACAAGATAGCGAAGTATAAGATAAATCTAATATTTTAAAGAAGAATGCTATTTTTGGGAATTATACTCAGTTACGGACCATCTAAATACACGCACTAATAGTTGAATATCCACGTAACTGTTTTACCATCTAAAAAATAGACAACTAGCGCCATCGCTGTTCGAAATGCAATTCATTTCAAACGAAAAGTTTTTATGACGCTCTTTGCTCGCTTTTGTAAACGGTACAAATTTGATTATACAGTAGTCGCGTAATAATATGATATTTAAAATTTTACTGCATTTGTTTTTTGGCAGGTAGCTAACATGGACATGTTTATTTGTAACAAATGTTTTACCACAACTCAGAGAGGAAAAAAGCCGTTTTATTTAACACAGTGCGGTCATGTATATTGTAATGGATGTATACAACTCGGTAAAAATAAGAAAAATTAAAAACAATAATTAAAGTAATAAAGTAAAGAAATAAAATATAATAAATTATAAGCATTGTGTAGAGACTAAAGTTATTTTTCTCAATTTTATATGAGCAATATAGATGCAGTCTTTAGGTTTCATAAAAAAAGTGCTATTAATATGCAGTAAATTTAAGCTGCAAAATATATTACATTTTAACCAAAAATAATCTTTTGTAATATAGCAGACAGACAGTGTCCTGAATGTCAACAAGTGGGTGTCTATTCTGTGAAATTACAACCACCATCCCTATCAAAAGTGGAACATTTTTTTGTTCCACTGACTGAATCTTTGGAGACGTTAAAAAAAATATACGGATTTCAAAATAATCAAGTGAAACTTATGATACAGCGTTTTTATGAAATTGTGTGTTTTTCTCATCTATATGTATTTTGTAGAAAAAAATATCTAATTACTTAATCAAATTCAAGGACAAGAAATATGAAGTACTGAAGCTCCACTATTATAATCTTACTCAAAATATGAAGGTACTGAAAGACAAATATATGAAACTTAAAATGGAAAATGCAGATCTACGAAAAAAACTTACATCCGTTGAAATACATAATAAAACACTACATTCGAACAATATTACTACACCACGGAATTCTACCAATACAAGAAACAATGGGAGGTATGAGATGCACAGATAATTAACACATAGAAATGTATACAACTGTAAATAGAAATGAATATAATCAGTGGCACAGTAAGAGATAAGAGAAACACATGCCATAATAAAGATTTTTTGTATGTAGGAATACAAAAAAATTATACCTTACATCTTCTGGAACTAATGTGTCAAGTAAATCTTTTAATGTAGAAAATGAATCTATAATGTCAGAAGGTTTTCGTATACCCAGCCTTCAGTCCCTAAAGTTATCTGGTCCTTCTGGAGCTTCGAATACAAGATCTACTTACACTTTCATGATTTAAATAAAATTACAATATTTTATATAAAATATTATTAATTTAGATATTAATAAATATGATTAATTTAGATTTAATTTATTATAAAATGTATTTGATTTTTCATAAATTTTGTCAATAAGTAATGAAAAAAATGCCATAAAATAATTAGATTATTCTATAAGTAAAATTAAATCTTTTAATGGTTTAATAAATAATTGCTTCATTAAGTATTTAAACAAAAATTATTATCTTTACCTTGCTGCACATCTCTCTAATTAGCATTTAAGTCATGAATTTTTATTTATTCTAATAAGATAGTAGTGTATTATATAACAAATTCAATATAAAGATAGTTTATATTTAAAATAAGTAATATTAAAAAACTGTAATTTGAAAATTAATAGATTATTTACACATGATTAATATATTTGTACAAGGATTTGAATATTGAAATGTTTAATAATTAATAAAAATCAAAGAAACATTAGAATCTGAATTATTTTATAATGTGAAGGAACATAAAGTTAAGACAACTAAACGAAATCAGAAATATCACGATTGGCTTTTTGAAATTTTTTCTTTCAAGAATTATACGTATTAATAGTAAGATTGGTACGAATTTGATCAATAGTATCATAATTTAATAATGCTTTAACTATAAATAGTGAATATAAAAGAAAAATTCATCGCTTCGTTCTCAAAATATTTTATTTATTTTTTTTAAATAACGGTTACTTTACAATTGTAAGATTATGTGTCTATTTGAGAGTAAAACTGTCGTGAATTGCTTTCGACAGTATTTCCCGCCAATGTAGACTGCATTTAAGAGTGATTGTTAGCTCTCAAACGTAGTTTCCATTAACGCATAATTGTATAATAACAATTTGAAGATATACAAATTATATTTTTCTAATAAACCAGTGCTTATTTTCAACAATAAAATTATGGAATATTCAACTGGAGGTTATGGTGTGATGTGTGATTTTAAGTTAAACAGACTTGCGTGCACATGTAAATTATATCTCAATACACGTGTTTATTAAGGGGGTTAGTACGCTTTGTTGTGTTCAAAATTGACTAATATTTTATAAAATCAGGAAATAAAAATAAACACGTAATTAATATAAATTTTTATGGGTTATTTTACAATGGTATAAACTAGTAGTAAGTAGTATTAATTTTGTTTTAAGTGTTACTAGGTTTTTAATGACATCGCTTCGAATGACTTTTCTTTCAGACAGCCTGACAGTTTGCAAGATTCCTGCTAAACAAGATTATCTGGAACAAAATTTTTTAAATTCTTGAAACTAGAGTATATTCTCTAGGTATTGACGATCGAATATTTCCATTTTTGTAAAAATTATTAAAATGGCAACTATTTATACTTGACTTAAATTTGTACAAAAGATTTGTATGTTTTTTCTTTATATTTTTCAAAATGATTGAAAATTTAAAAACGAATCGATTGGCAATACCTAATATATATTATAGTAATAATATCTGTAAAATTCAAAGTAACAGTTGATTAGATATCAAAATATCTTGCACATTGTTCTTAAAAATACATTTTACAGAAGAACATGTTTAAAATTTCCAAATGTAATTTTTCATCTTTTCTTCATTTACCATAAATCATCTGGATATTTGTATCCTTTCTTTATTGAATATATATATTGCAACAGCTATTGATCTTATTGTTGTGATCATATTGCTCATAATTAATAGTATACTAAAAAAATCTGTGTTGAAAATACTAGCAGCAATATAAGCAACAATTTTTACAGTTGCAAAATCACTAAACACATGTTCTCATAAGTGATCACTGCTTATTTCCTTATAAATAGGGGTACTTGTCTTTAGTACAGCATTTTATAGATTCTTCGTCATATCACCATTCAGTTTTCTTGCAAATGCACTAGTAAAAGGGCTATGACACACAGGTACATAAATTGGTTAAAAGATTTCCACTTCAAAAAATAATTGTTTTAAAAGTTGAAACTTTTTGCACTTCATTTTTGAGACTTCAAACTATTACTTAACACAAAAAGTATTTGATTTTTTTCAAAATTTCAGTGTCCTACACCCTTAAGTAAGAATACTAAATGATAACACATAAGGAACAGTTTAAAATACCAGATAAAACATATACTTTCATTACATCACTAATGGTAAGTTAGACATCCTTTTCACATATGCATAGTAACCCCATGTCAAAATTGTGGGAAATTCAAATAAAATATTTTTAAAGATTTAAATTCAATAATTCTAATAAAAATGAAATATGTATTTAAACATTTAAAATTAGAAATAGAGAAACATGAGCATACTATATTAAAAAGAATAATGTTCTTATATTTTTTTCATTATTGAATTATAGAATTAGTTTTAAAAAGAAAAACATTTTATTTGTTGTTTCATAAGTTAATTTGACATTATATTTTTGAATAGGCAGGAGGATTAGCTGGTACTTCTGTTGATGTAGTATTGTATCCATTAGATACACTAAAAACACGATTGCAAGCTAAACAAGGATTTACAAAGTCAGGAGGATTTTCTGGCCTTTATAAAGGAATCTTTCCTGTACTTATTGGTTCTGCACCAACTGGTAGATACAAAGTGCATTATATTGTTAAAATAGTTTATAAAGAAATTTTTCATATATAAAGAATATATAAAATTGCAAGAATTAAATTGTGTTTTTTACAATATTTTAGCATCCTTATTTTTTGTAACTTATGAAGGTATTAAAACTACAACACAATGTAAAGTTCCTAAAGAATATCATTCATTACTTCATATGAGTGCAGCATCAGTAGCAGAAATGGTAATGTCTATAAGAAATTTTAATTAATAAAATGTAATTTAATTTCTATATATCTTAAATAAAGGTAGCATGTCTAATAAGAGTACCTGTAGAAGTTGTGAAACAAAGGAAACAAGCTTTAGTAATAAATAAAAATAATATTACTCTTGGATTATTATATCGTGGATATTGGAGTACTGTGTCAAGGGATATGCCTTTTAGCATAATACAATTTCCAGTATGGGAATATTTAAAGAATGTCTGGAGTTCAAATGTTAATAGGAACATCCTTCCCATAGAAAGTGCTATATGTGGAGCAATTGCAGGTTTAAATTTTTTTTATTTGTAACATTACTGTATTTTATTTGATGCATAATTAATTACATGAAATATGTTAGGTGGTATTTCTGCTTCTATCACTACACCATTGGACGTTGTAAAAACAAGAATAATGCTTGCTAAACAAAATACAAATTCTTCAAACCTGAAAATGTTGTATGTGCTACAAGATGTATATAAAGAAAGAGGTTTGTGTGGGTAAGATTTGCAATTTATATTTATAACATTTCTTCTTTTATCATTTGTAACATTATTGTTCATATCATATAGAAACATACTATACACTTCTATAAAATATCTGAAGTTGCGATTCTAAAAAGTTAAACGACAAATAAAAACATGATCTATACGCGACAGAACTATAAGATAGTCTTTATTTATTCACGAAAGCAAAAGGTAATACAAAGTTATTCACGTGATTGTCTCGGCAGTAATAAAGTTATGTTATTTGGTGCATTATTTTGTAAAAATCGTTAGTTCTAATATTAAATATACGGCAAAATGAATCAAATGGAACAGAAACAAAAGTAATCAATAATTTACAAGAAAAGAAGTTTTCATTGGCAGAAATGTCACATATATTAAAATGGAGTCAATGTACTATTTGTATTTAAAAAATAAAGAAGAATATGTAAAAACATATTCAGTAATTATTTAAATTTGAAGAACGTAACTGTTCATAACCACTATAATCTCTAAAAGATTATGTATTTATATTATGATATTCACCAAAATCATACATATTTTATAGTTTCGTCATGAAATATACATATTTTATATTAATGGATAATGAGTACTTCATTAATTTTGCAGACTTTTTGCTGGTATTGGTCCTAGAGTACTTTGGATAACTTTAGGAGGATTTATTTTTTTTGGTGTTTACGAGGAAGGAAAAACTATACTAACAAAATACTTTCCACACTTACTTGTTGGTTACAAAGAAAATACCAAATAATAGTAGATATTAGTGTATAACAAATATATTAGAAATATAATCTTTATACAAAAGGTTAACTTCTTTGATAGTTATAAAATATATTACAAGAATATATGAAAGTATGAATATATGAAAAATATGTCTGTATGAATATATGAAAAAATATAACATACAACTTTCAAAATGTGGACATTTTGTGATATTTATTATAATTAATTAATACGCGCTTAAAAAGAAAAAATATATTATATGTTTTATTTTTACAATTTAGATTTTAAACTATGCATTAATTTTTCTAGTTTCATTGCTTTTTGAAGATTACCTTGGATTCTCAACTTTCCCATCATAAATGCTGATGCTGGTTTTAATTTTCCTAGATAAACATCAAAATTCAAATCATTGAAACATATGATAACTATTCGAGAAGATATTAAGATATTATTATTTTTTAAATATACTTGTTATATTATAGCTATTTAAATTTATTTCAGTATGTTTGCTTACCCGAAAACATTGCAAAAAAGTTTTGAGAATCCATTGTTAACGTAGCATCTGGTGGTTGATTTGGTTCTCCTTTACCTGTTGAACCTTTACCATTTTTAAGATCCACATACCATGTACCAGCCTTATCACCTGCAAAATTAATATTAAACAATACAGTTTGGGAGTAATAAATAAATTGCATAGAGAACAACTGATTACCATTAACATTAAATTGAAATATAGCTCCTGTTTTATTAACAAGTTCATCACTTAAATTGGCTTCAATAACAGTAAATATTTGTTCAATTTGTAAATTTGATTTACTAGAACCCTGTGCATTGTCAGTCTTGTTTTGCACAATTCTATTGCTTAAATCACCTTGTAAATTTAATCCTGCTACATTATCATCTAAGTATAAGTCAGGCATCAAATTGTCTTTGTTTGCTAAAAAAAAGAAAATTATAATTTGTACAGAAATTAAAACTAGCATTGAAGTATTTATAAATATTCAATTTACCTGGATTACATGCATAATCAGTAAAGTCAGTAATTCCTTCATTTTTTAATATTTCTTCATCGATTAAAAATTCTCCACTGATGGATTTACTATCTTTGCAAATTAAAGCATAAACAGCATCTGCCATTATTTCAGGTTTGCGACTATAATCACTTGAATCTGGACCAGATATCATTTCAATTGCAGCAGTATGAATAGCTTAAACAAAAATGTAAAATAAAAATGTTGTATCCTTAAGAAATAATAAGAATTTACACACTGATAATTTGATTTCAAGAATTAATATTAAGTTTCAAAATATATAATAATGCTACATATGTAACATAAATATTCAATTCAAATTTACCAGTTTTTGGCCAAACAGCATTGACAGCAATACCATGTTTCTTAAATTCTGCTGCCATACCAAGAACACACATTGACATGCCATATTTAGCTATAGTATATGCAACATGATTTTTAAACCATATTGGTTTCATACTCAGTGGTGGACTTATATTTACTATATGAGGATTTGGACTTTTTTTCAAATAGGGTAAACAAACTTTAGACCTTAAAATGATTATCATAATGTTATACCAGTACTGTTATACTTAGTCTTTGCTGTATTCGAACACAATAATATTAACATAAAATTGATCAGCATAAATTATCATCAAAAGTTATTAAAATAAAGTTTTTATACTTACACAAGAAACGTTCCTCTAGTATTAATATTATTCATAAGATCATATTTTTTCATATCTGTGGCTGCTGTGTCTGTTAAAGAAATTGCACTTGCATTATTAATAACAACATCAATACCTCCAAATTTATTAACAGCATTCTCTACTGCAGAAACTACTTGTGCTTCATTCCTTACATCCACAATACATGGCAATGCTTTTCCACCTGCTTGCTCGACTAAAACAAATTGATATTTTTTTTTAATAGTTTGAATGTTATAATAACATATAACATTACAATAATGTATAATAAATATAATATTTTTGGTAAGAACAACTTTAATATTAGAGTCTAATCTTTTTAATCATTGTACCAATTGAAAAGTAAAATAATTACTTTCTGCAGCTGCAGTATATATAGTTCCTGGTAGTTTTGGATGTGGTTCAGCAGTCTTTGCTGCAATAACAACATTTGCTCCATCTTTTGCAGCTTTTACAGCAATGCTTTTTCCAATGCCTCTTGATGCTCCCGTAATAAAAATTGTGCGGCCAGCAAGTTTTCTATAATAAATATTCACATATTGTATCATTACATTATGAAACAATAAATAAATAACAATACAAATACATTTGTGCATTTATAATATTTTAATATGATTGTGCATTTATCAATTTATCTTACAATCATACATTTATTGATTTATGTTTCGTTTACCATCATCTTTCGAACAAACCACAATCAAATTTAACAATTATAAGTAACAGTAAATAACTTATTTATTTAGTTTAAACTTATTATATTTTACTTATTAGTATATCTTATTTAGTATAACTGAATAATAAACTCTTTCCATACACTTATTAAAATGGAGAAATGTAAACATACGGAATAATTTGTATATTTAATTAAGAAATATTTTGTAAACGTATATTACATACCCCGTATTGATCATATTGTAAATAGATCGACGAACTGTCAAAAGTAAGAAAATTATGAATTTATTTAAACGCCAAAATGTTTTATTCAATTATATTAATGCTAAAAATAAAAAATCTGCAGTAAAAGAAAGATAAGAATAATACTTTTAATGAATCACTATGTAGAACAGTTCAATGTCCAGTTTACTCATTCTTTTAATTATATTCTCATGTTCAACAACATGGCGAGAACTTCACGTGGAAGATTGAATGACTGTCGCTTGATACATAAATTGTACTTCACAAACTTAGTTTTTAATACATAGGTATATGTAATTTAGAAAATATTCGAAGAAATATAAGAAAAGTACAGGCGGTTTTGGATAAAAATAAAAATTTAACATTAGCTTGTAAGATTTTTATTTATATATGATTAATGATGCACAAATTCTATGAATTTTACATTTTTGTTTTTATTAAACATATAACTGCCTTAAACGCATTAGAAGTATTTGAATTTTTAAGAAGTATTTTCATTACCATTACTTGATCGCAACTATGGTTAATAACTATAGCAAAAAATGAAAACGTGTTGCGTTTAAAATCACAATAAATTTTAATATACAATTTTTTCATATTCATTATGTAGATCAATATCATAAATATATATTATAAATAAATATTGGGAATAAATTTTATTTGTAAAATATTTATGATTTTAGGTTATGTTTATAATACACCGGTATAATAATGTGTGGGATATTTTGTTACATTTCACAAAACCATGAGAACAACGCAAAAGTCTCAAATGAGGTAGTATTATTTATATAAACAAAAATAAATTTAGATAAACTGGTTACAAAGGTATACATTAATAAACTTGTATTATTTCGTCAGTGGAACGTGTGTAAGGATTTAATAGTTGCTCGTGGTCCTGATAAAGTAACAGAAAAATTTGAACATTTAACTAAAAATTGGTTTGGACATTTTGCAGCTTCTGTACTATGGATGCAAGGTTCTAGTTTAACTGTACAACCTGCTATAGATTCTATGGGTAATATTCTTCTTTGGAATGGAGATATATTCTCTGGAAATTTGGTAAATATTTTACATTAGACGTACACATTAATCATATTACAATATAGCTTTCTTATAATGTACCATTACAGTCATTTTTTACCTAGCATGTAATATATTTTATATAAGTTATAATGCACAATTTGATTATACATCTAATTATATATTCTAAATTTCCATAAATTATATAATGGTCTTATTATTTGTTATAGGCTCAGGATGATATATGTGATACTAAGGTGTTGTTGAATGCTCTCCAATCACTTCCAAATATTATATCTGTATTTAAAGAAATACAAGGGCCATTTAGTTTTATATATTTTCAAAAATCCAGCAATCTTTTATATTTTGGCAGAGACATTATAGGACGGCACAGTTTACTCTTAAAATCAAACACAGATGAAAATATTTTAACTTTAACATCTGTTGCAAATAAACAGATAAATGGAATTGTAGAAGTCCCTGCAATTGGCATTTTTGTAATGAATTTAGCTAATTCAGGAGTAAATCTTGCATGTTATCCATGGAGAGAGCCAGATTTAAGATTTACAGATGTTATTGAAGCATTAGAAACACATTTAAGTGTAGATATTGATATTAAAAAAACTATATTAGAATCTGATACATTAGTAAGTCTACATTTACATCCTAATATTGAAGATATAGAATATTTTGAAAATAGTCCATATTTTGAAAATTCTTATACAACATTACCATATTTTTTACAAAATAAAGATATATATGAAAGAGTAGATTATTTATCACAACTTCTTCACAAAGCTGTAGAAGTTAGAGTAAAAAAGCAGCCAAAATTTTGTAAAAATTGTATTGAATTGTTTTTACATGGAGAAAATGTTATATGTGAACATACAAAAATAGGCATATTATTTTCTGGCGGTTTAGATTCTGCTATTTTAGCATTAATTGCTGACAAATATGTTCCGCAAAATGAATATATTGACTTGATCAATGTTGCATTCGAAAAATCAGTTAACACACATAAAAAATCTAATACAAACAATGAAAGACAATGTGTACCAGTTCATTATGATGTTCCTGACAGAAAAACTGGGAAACAAACGTTCTCTGAACTTCTAAAAATTTGTCCAAAAAGGAAATGGAATTTTCTTGAAGTACAGTATTAGAATTTTTATATCCTTTTCCAAATTTTCGAATATAAAAGCGTTTATAGTAATAAATAATAATTCCAGGTAAATGTCTCCCAGAAAGAACTGCAGAAATATCGTTCCACACAAATTTGCAATTTATTATATCCTCTTTGTACAATATTAGATGAAAGCTTAGGTTGTGCTGTATGGTTTGCAAGTCGTGCGAGAGGTACACTTTTTATGAGCAATAATGTTTATGAATCACCATGCAGAGTACTTCTGTTAGGCATGGGTGCAGATGAATTGTTTGGTGGATATATGAGACATAGAACAATATTGAAATATAAGGGTTGGAACGCATTAGCACAAGAACTAAGTATTGAATTAGCTAGAATTTCTGAAAGAAATTTAGGTCGTGACGATCGTATTGTATCTGATCATGGAAAACAATCGAGATTGCCATATTTAGATGAAAACATAGTACAATATGTTCAACAATTAAAACCATGGGAAAGGTAAATTGAATATTTAAAAAATTGTAATTGTTAACAAAAAATCAGCATTATCAAACTATTTTTAGATGTTATCCAACAGATAAAATGCCATCTGGTTTAGGAGATAAATTACTACTACGTTTACTGGCATATAAACTTGGTTTTCAAAGTACTGCTAATTTTCCTAAGAGAGCTTTCCAGTTTGGATCTCGAATTGCTAATGGGAAAGAAAATGCTAAAGATGTATCAGATAGATTGTAAAAATTGGTTTGTATAATCTTATGTTATTAGTTATTAGTAAATATTATAACAAATATTTAAATTATGAAATATTTGATTTTAGATTGGTTTACTGTATTGTGCTTTGCCTAGCCTGTGATATTTTGTGTGTATTACTGCAGTTTTGTCATATGTTTTAAGCTTAAACTCAGTATGTGTTTGTCTTGTAAAAACATAATTTTGATTTTTATACAAACTTTTTACAATACATGTAAATGAAATAAAATATTTGAATAATTTATTTTGTTATTTCTACATAAATTTTGTAACACCTTACGTCTACTTGAAATTTTCGTTTAAATGAAAATAAAACTTAAAAATAAGGCTATAATAAAAGACAACTTCCTACTTTAAAATTTGATATTAAAAAATTTCAAAGTTTGTAACATTTTTATTCTTTTTCAAAAATCTATTACGGAAACTAATGTAATAATACGTATGACTCAATTTGAATACAGTGTATAAACAAATTTAACTCATTCTTAATTTCTTTAATCCATAACTTCTTAATAAAAGTATAAGCAAATATTTAAATAAATATCTTACAAAACTTAATGCTTTGTACTTAAAAACTACACTAAATAATACTGTATTAATACCAAACTTAATTACAATAGCCATCATATTTCGAAAGAAATAAGATTATTGACGGAAAGGTTAGAAATTATTTTTAGTATTTTAGATAATTAATATAGGTATGTAAAATCTTATATCATTTTAAATTACTGTAGAATTTTTACATAAAATATAAATTATTGTTGAAATCTATATATCATATATTAAAAAATACTGAGTGTTTTGTGCACTAACAACAATGTACGAAATTACAGCATGATGTCAAAAAGTACAGTTCATTTGGACACAGAATTGAGAAAATTAAGGCCTGCAGAATTGTATACACTCGGACAAATATTAAATATATCAGATTCATGGAAAAAGTTAATGGCAATTGTACCAAAGGAAGAAGCATCTGATACTCCTAAGTTTAAAGCTGAACATTTTAGGTAATGTACAAGTTTAAAAAGAATAATTAATTCATTTTTGTAATTTCAATCTACATATTTTCATAATAGTATGATTGAGCAAGCTGCACAACAGCAAGGAAGGAATGCAGCTGAAATATTTTTAGCAGAATGGGGAACAATGGGAAAATATAGACCAACATTATGTACTTTATTAAACCTTCTAGTGAAAGCAGAATTGTTTAGAGCAGCAGATTACATTGCAGGAGATATATTAAAAGGTACAATGAATCAAGACATATAACTTACTTCAATTTCAAAACATAAATATATTCAAAAATCTCTACTTTTTATTTTTATTAATAGAAGAACTACCAAAACGGCCAGAATATGGACCTGCAGCTCCTATAGATATTTCAGACAAGGTGATAAGAAAATTATTAGAAGAGAAAGCAGAACTACAGGACATTGATTTTAACGAGTCTCTAATATTTGGATTACCTTCTGAGGTTAATGATAATAAAGTAATGTATAATGCAACGCACAGTAGTTCTTTGGAAAGAAATATGCAGTCAACAAAACTAATTTCCATAAAAAATATTCAACAAAACTATGAGAAAACTTCATCAAATGTAGAAATGTCTGATTTGATGAAATTCAGTTGTGAACATAATACAGAGCAATATAAAACACAAAATAATCTTTGTACATTAAAACAACCTACATATACACAGAAAACAAAAAATAATTACTTTCAAGAATATGATTTTAAAAAACAGGAAATGTTGTCTTGTGAGTTACCTGTGTTTTTAAATAAATTTGGTCAAAGTATGGAAGAAATGAAATTAAATCAGGAAGTGCTCTCAGATCAGCTCCCAGTTTTTTTGAACAATAGTATGGTTGTATCCAATAATAGTTTACATAATAATCCTATAAATGATTCATTACATCTCTCTGATCTAAATATTAATCAAAATGAAATGACTTCTACTGAATTACCGCAATGCATTCTTGAACTTTCTATAAATTCTGCAAGTGATTCTCATAACACAGCTGTTACAAGCAATGGAGAAAGTATAATACAAAATGCATTAAATTCACAAGAATTACCAGTTACAGTATTGGAATACATTGAATAAAATATTTTCTTGGTATATTTCTTTTACAAATGTATATTTTAATAAATGAACGCATCTTTATATTTTATATATTTCTTGAAACAAGTTTAAGCTTTGGCTTAAATTGGTATCTCATAAAAAGAGGCGCAAATGATATTGTACAAATGTTATTACATCCATACAAATTTACTTAAAATATTTGAATAGTATGATAATTATAACAATCTTTATAAATAATTATAGTGTACATAAATAAGTATTATAAGAATGTATTTTGTAATATATTTTTATATCAGTATATCTAATTTAATATAAACTTTACATTCAAAATTATATACTTTCTTTTGTATTGTTATATACACTAGTAGATATATATTTTATGAATTACCTTGGTGATGTGATATAATTAAATTCATCAATGTAAAGGAACCATTGAAATATATCACATTGTGCAATAATATATGAAATGGATCTAGTGTTACGTGAAGCTTTGGACATAATGGAACGATTTATAAGTCTTATTAAATTTGATGAGATAAATTGCAGTCGTGATTGTATGTTTATCCATCACTATTATTACTTTGATTCATGGTAAAGTAAACACTTTGAAGTTCTTTAAGATTGCTTTCTAAGATGGCAACTTCATCATATCTGCAATCATCTTTAGCTTGTTTAATGTAAGCTCGAAGATTACTCATTTGCTCAATTATAGGATCCATAGAAGGAGGCATTTTAGGAGTGACATTTGAAGGTCCCCAACCTTGTGATTGATTCATTACCACTATTGGCTGTAAACAATATGCATAAATTAGTAAAATTAAAATAATGATTGACATGTTAACTTATTTTTATAAATTAATATTACCTGATTTTCTTTTACAGAAGGTCGAGCCTCAGTATTCCAAGTTTCCCTTTTACGCTGTTCTTTTGACCTCTCCCTTTGTTCTTCTTCTAGTTGTCTTTCATATGCAATTCTAGCATCTAATCGTTTCTGAAGTTCTTTTTGCAACTCTGCATATCTCTCTGCTGAAGGCAAAGCTTGAACACTCAACAATTCTTCCTTTAGAAATATCATTGCAGATACTCTAACCATATGATGCAATCGGAGTTCTTGTTCTTGCGGAGGATTTTCTACGCATCTTGTTCCGAGTACGGAAATTTTTTTACTAATTAAATCTATATTTTCGCCCAATTTTGCAATCTTAACTCTTAAAGCCTGCGCATCGTCTAGGTTGTATGTAGATTCTCCTTCACTGGAAAATGGATTTCTTGATACGAATTGTAACTTGATACAAATTTATATTATAGCCAACATAAAATTTGATTAAATATATTTATTTTATAATGCTTGTATGACATACTTTAAAGATTCCCACATTTTATTATACATTTGCACATGTTGCAAAGCCTCTTCCATGTATGCTCTCAATTTTTCATAAAACTGACATACAATTGGTTTATCAAAGTGTTTTGCTTTTTGTTTTTCTCTTGCATCAAGTAAATTTGCACAATGCATACAGATTCTAAAATGTTGTTCACCAGCTGCCGAGTCATTAACCAATGATAAAACACTATTTAAACTACCACTGGATGGTGATCTGGCCAATTTTGTAAGACCAATACCCGCACGTACTATACGTTCAGAAATTGGTCGTTCAGAAGTAGGAGATACTGCAGAGTCATCTTGTACTGATACAGGACTTGTCATTTTCCCTATAAATTATTAATTAATTTTACATTTGTACACTTTTAATAACTTAAAAATTACTTACGTGCATCTTGTAGAGTTAAGAATACTGTACAACTGTGACACATAACAGCTCCACAAAGTCTACAATGATGTTTTCTTCTTGCAACATGAAAACTCTTTGCACAAGTAGGACATAACTTTACATCTTTTTCATCTATCCATGGTACAATGGTGCGTTCATGAACTATATCAGTTACAACAAATTTTAAATTACTTTTGCCAAAAAACCATTAAGAATCATTTGAAAATTATTTACCTTTTCTATCAACAGGATCTGTTGGTAAATTATTTAATAATTTATCTAATCTTATTAGGAGTTTATTTGTTTCTGAAGAATATCGTTCCAGCCTTGTATTTCTTATTTCTTTAAAGTATACAGTATGTGATTTCATTGCACCTGAAATTTTTTTTGGCTATTTACTTTATAAAATTGTTGAATTTGGCATAATATGTATTGAGAATAATGAATATGATAGTGAACATAAGATCAAGAAAAATGTAAAAAAAGAAATCCTTAATAGTTGAATACGTAGAAAATGTTTATTAACAATTGAAACTTTCTTGATGTCAAATATCATAATACATATTCTTACCTATTTCTTGAGGTCCCCAATTAAGTTCTGGACTATGTTGTCTATTATTTGATATAGAGCCTGAAAATGATACTGGTATTTCATCTTGTTTTAAGATCTTTTTTTTAGCTTTGCCAAACAGATCTAGAAATAAAAACCGCTTTAAATTATTTTCTTGAGTGAATTAGCACGTACATTTTTAATGTAAGTATACGAATTTTATTTTTTATTTTCACATTTTATAAATTCAAAAAATTGTCGAATTCATTTTGGTCAATTATCAAATTTAAAGTTCTCACCTTTAAGAGATTTTAAAAACTCTGGATCCTCATTATGAAAATCCTCGAAATGCTTAGTTAACTGATTAGGAGCTTTGAACTCTGCCATGCATATTGGACAGATAAATCCTTCTAACACTTTCTCGCTGCCAGCCATTGTAAAATGTGATACTTGAAAAAAGTTTACTATTTTTTATTATAATATTTTTCTATTTTATACACGATATTACTTATTTGTAGGCGTCTCTTCGATCGTAGACAGAAAACGTGTTTTGTAAGCAGCCATATTGAATCATATCAGCTGATAGAAACGTCAAACTTTTCTTGTACGATTGCAAGGAGAGTTAAACATATTCAAGATTGAAAACATTATTTATTTGACAAATATACAAATTTATTATTATTATAAATGCATGACACATCATATGTTTTTGTAAATAATTAAACAACATGGAAATATAATTACTCAAATTTTAGTTAAAAGTTGCAGTCAACCATAATTATATTTTCATATAATTCTGTTAAAAAATAAACTTGTGATCGTGTAAAATTATTACATTTGCTCGTGTCTTTTTTTGTGAAATTACAAATACTAAAGAGTTACAATTTCTATTGGGCTATCACTATGTCAAATAATTGATCTGCTAAAGTCCTAAATTCATCCGAGGCTTCACAGTGTTGTAAAAGATTTAAACTAATTTTTTCTTCGCCATAAAATGCACCAGCAATTGCACCAGTCATACTACCAATAGTGTCAGTATCACCACCTAAACTAATCTGGAAAAAAGAAAACGATTCATAAAAATTAATTTTTATTTTGTTCTATTCTATTATCAATATTTATTTAATGTGTCATTTTAATGAATTCCATAATACTAATTATAATATTTTTTATATTACAAAATAGAGAGGTGCATTATACTTACAGCATACTGAATTGCTCTCCTAACAGGATTCTCTGTTTGTATACCTGTAATTGGTTTCTGTGCCCTTAAGAAACAAAATATTGCAGTAGGTACAGAATATAATGCTGTAACACTATTCCCCAATGTTTGTACTACTTTTTCATTATGTGGCCCTTCATCATTTTCTGATATTAAAGTTTTTATTATACCCAATTGCACTTTATAGGGTTGTGGTTCAGAAAGATCTAATCTGTAAAAGGGAGGAATTCATTAATATTGTTCAATAGAATTACTGGAAAATATTTCATACTATATATAATGAAAGTGTTTTTATACTGATCTAGTTGTTGAGTTTAGTTAAATAAATCATAAGCAGAGGTACATACATTAAATGTTACATTGACAATTTTATTTTATTCATATGTACGAGATTTTTAGTATTTCTAAATATAGTAGCTCCTCTTAAGCTTATATTTTGAAATTATAGATTTATGTAAACTTTTTCATAGCTTTAAGAGTTGCATAGAATTATTTCTAAAAAAAATATTGTAGTTACAGTATGACATATTTTAATATATTTTTAAAACGTACCCATCTTCATCTCGTTCAATTTGGTCCATTTTATGAATTAAATCATCAATAAAATTTGTCACATTTAATTCTTCACTAGGATTTAAAAGAAGACTTTGATGCACTGCTATTGCCTGAAAAATAGCAGAAATATAAGTTTTAAAAATCATTTTTATTCAAAGTCACACTGAATATAAATAATTAAATATCCAGAATGCAATTACTTGTAAAATAGCACCATCTATTCCAATTTTATGAGTGTGAGTAAGTTGTGTTGTTTTTCTAACTGTATCTAAAAGTTTATCATATTTTTGATAGCAAAACAATGCAACAGGCGTAACTCTCATTGCTCCACCATTTCCCCATGAACCTTGACCATTAAATTGTTCCTTTGCTGGGCTTATAACGTCCGAAAATTTGTTACCACGTAATTTTTGAAATACCTTGTTGTATTAAGACTATGCATGAGCAACAAGAATACAAAATGTATATATTTAATTCATGGGAAATTGTGTCACAATAGCGTACCGTTACAACACCAGGACCATAACCACGATTAGGCTCTTGATAATAACTTTTGACGAATTTCTTTGCTAAATTGAAGACATCCAATCCTTTTGTCTCGATTAAAGATTTGGCCAATGAGTAAGTCATTGCAGAATCATCTGTAAACTGCATGACAGGTGCTATACAGTTAAAAAAATATTCGATATCAACACCACCGAGCAAGCAAAATATGAAGTACTGCTTTTACATTTTCATATATGTAAGGTGTTACCTTTGAACGCCGGTCCCTCCAATTTATCAAACGATCGTTGTAAAATTATTTTCATGCCATTTGTCAATAATTCCTCGGTTTCGTAAGGGCTACCAAGACAATCGCCGATTAAAACACCCAGCATAGAACCACGAAATTTACTTCTCAGTAACAACAAATCCATTTTTGCCATAACCTTATCGTGTCGTACTTTCGTAACTTAGACTGGATTCGAAACTTTGCACCAACTATAACAGAGTTTATAAACTGACATTAAGGCAGATGTATATTAATAAAATTTACGCCTTGAGAATGTGTAATACTACAGATGAGGTGGATACATATGGATCCTAACAAATTTAAATATTAATTCATAAGTACTTGAGGATATCTAAAGAGTTATTATTTACTCGTTTAGATGTCTCTGAAGTAAACTCCCAGTAAGAATTCAAAAATAAAAGCTCGATCAATGCAAGTGTAATACTTTGACTCGACGTGTCAACAACCGAGGAAATCGATCACCGATTTTTTATAATCAATCGGCCCAAGTCAGAGAAAGCTTACGTAAGTGTAGTTTTTACAAGAATCTATGTAATGCAATTAATATTGTTTGGAATTATGATAACCAGAAAACGATTGGTTTAAGGTAAAAAAGTAAAATTTCGTAGGCTTTAAATTTTCTAGTGTCATAGTAAAACATATTATCTACATATTATGCTTTGAATATATGATTTCAACGGCGAACGTTGATATTTTATCGATATATTTTCGAAAAGTTGGCATTCTATCAATTTTTCGAGAATTTATTTGAGGTATTGAAATTGGGTAAATCGCGTACTAAAAAATTTGTACACGAATTCGTAAGTCAATTTCCATAGCATAAAAGACGTCAATGCGGGATATAAATTCCAAGGAAACTGAGCATCTTCCGGTACAACAAATTAGAGAATATTTCAAACAAAATATTTTTATAATGCTCCAAGAAGTTATTTTTATAAGTTTTTGTTTTATCGTTACAAAGCTCAGCAACAAAATTAAATATTTCATTACGTAACATGTGTATATAGATTTGTCCTTCTTTCTTCTCAACAAGTTTCTCGTTGTAAAATCGGAAACACCATCCTCAATATGTTTCATATCACTCGAAATTCAAGGTTTTCTGATAGAACCTTAAATTTGTTAATATAATTTTAATATTTGGATTTGGAAGTAAATTTCTTTATTTAAAACTAATACTAATTTTTTTTTAATACGCAAAATAATGTTACATGTAAATGTTAACTATGAATTAAATTTGAAATTTATATAGTTCTTATTGTTATTTAAGTTTAATTTTAAACATTGTTACTTTTAAATTATATTATGAATTTTAAGTTGCAAATGAACTTTAATTTTTGCCAGATTGTTTTGTATCGTAAAATATGATGGAATAATTTGGTCAACGATGAAATAAGACGCAAAACATGTTAAAGGCAATTTTATCGGTGTCATGGTATCGAATTATCACAAATCTTTGCATCCTTCATAGTTTTTTTACGTATCTATGACGTGCAAGGAATTCGTAAAGGTAAGTTGCAAGTTTAATGAGCTCAATATCGACGACGAAGGGTTGGAACCCAACGGATTTCGGTCAAGTTGAACTTGACAAGTTCCCAATATCGACGGTATTGGGCGTCAGAAGGCAATCACTTTCCCATATCTGTGTAATTTATTAATCGAGCAGTCGGCCACTTGTGCGTGCGTGCGTGCACGCGTCACTTGCTTCGAGGTAAAACGTTTTTTGTCGAGGTCGCCCGTAAATAAGTGAAGCAACACGGGACGAAATTATTGAGATTTTGCTTACGGATTTTTGCATTAAATATTTCGTTATTGATTTTACCCCACGGATAAACATTTATTCCATAAAAAAAGCAACATTACTTTTCAAACGGAAAATTTCATTTCATAATTTTTGATTATGAAATAAAATTCATATGCAATTATACTATTAATAAAATTAAATAAAACATTGGTTTGTTTTGAAATAGTAGTAACTTCAAGTTATGAAGCACTTTCATAGTCTCTTCTTTGTTTTAAATATGAATGAAAAAATAATACTTAAGATGATTATTTATAAGCTTTAATATTAGTATTAATTTCATTTTGTGCCAATAAAAGGTACCTATAAGTTATACGTTTTATAATTATTGATTATATTTTTGTACCGAGTTTAATAAATATTCTTATTTCTTTAAAATATTTCTCATCTTTAAATGACAAATAATTTCTCGTTTATAGATAATATTGCAAATTCATAGGGTGTATATGGAAGATTTTTGTGATCTATTGTGCATGCTCACCGAAACGTTTAAAGATTAATGTACACTTTATTCATACTCATCGATGTTAACATTGTCACAATTTTAAGTCTGATGTTATTATAAAGCACTCGATCTGATTACTCTTCCTCCTGTTATTAATAATACCTACGCTCTTTCAAAATTACGTCTTTCCGTGTTTCTCAACAAATCTTCAAATTTATAAAAATAAGGATTATTGGATCGGTGTGTTAACCGTATTCTACTTTAATAATAACCAAATGTTATTATTAATATTTTGTCTCGTTATATTCAGTCGTTTGCAAATTTAAAAATATTAACTTCATGATTATCAGAAACTTAATACTAACCTTATGATTATCGAAAACACTCTTTTTAAACATGTTTCTCTAAAGTGTCGTTTGGTGCTAAATATTGGAAATGATTTCCTTACGTAGGACTATGTATCTTCTTTAGTACCAGCGAGATACAGTTTATGTCAATCGCCATCTAGTGATAAATGCAAGAAGTTTATCGCATAAATTTCTAAAAAGTAAATATTATGGGCAAACAGTAACCAATATCAGTAAAATAAAAACTGTTAAAAGTATCAAAAATGATTTGTAATTTTCTTGGCTCTTAAATCAATAAGTGATAGATTTATTAAACATATATTTCTGTGCAATTATATCAAACATTACGTGGATATAATTTCTCAATGATTTGACCAAAGTTAACGATTCTGTTCAGCAGCATTTAATTAATAAATTTATTAAAATAAAAATTTACCTGTACGCTTAAATGATAGGTAGCATATCTATAGGCTGTTGAATATAGGCATAACAAATCTTAATGAAAACACCCATTGTTTAAGTAAGACATAATTGTAAAGCTGGGCTTTCGATTGCTGTATGGAAATTTATCAAATGATAACGTATTCGCTGGATCAATGGCTCTGAAAGATTTTTTCTAGATTTTTAAAGATTTATACGGAGCTCTAAAGTGCTTTCGTTCATGTGGTTTATGTCTATTAATGTTTAACGTATTAAAACTTAAAACCATGAAAAATATTGTAGGTATACATTTATAAATGTACCTATACATGCGTATATATATATATATGTATATGTATATGTATATAAATTGGTTCCGCTAAGATATCGTGCAAATGAAAACTGTGTAAATCAAGACATTCTGTAGATATATATGTATATATTTTTCTTTTAATTATTGTGTTAGTATAATTTTAAACAATGATTAAAATATGAAAATTTATTACAAAAATTTGCTTTTAGATGCATAGAAAAGAATTCATTTACCATTGGGTCATATTTGACCCGGAATCCGCTGAACGTTACGCCATTGGCTGTCCGAGGGTTAAATAATCAACGTCAAGAATATTGTCGAATTTTTTACAAGACGAATGGTATTGTATCTGCGTAGCTGCACACATTTTTCGTTATTTTTAAACCATCGTACCGACATCGTAAAACGAAATCGTACAGTTTGAGAACCGTGACAATCGCGGGTTAGTTGTTTTCATTTAATTCTATAGATTATGAAAAAACATAACATTGAATGTAACTACAACGAGCCATTTATCGCTTCTTTTTAATATATCCGATCGTTGTGGTCATTTTTAAAACCATAAAAACAAGATAATCTGAATTAAAGAGAGAAATGTATATAAATTACACGGTGAGGAATTATGTAGTCTACGTTACCAACAGTTTCACGGGACAATATTTATTACATATATTTTTTCTTTCTTACACTATAGATACGTATACATGTGACACATTGATACGTCACGTTCACTTTTATACTTTGTATTTTAACACTATACTAAACATTATATATTATTTAACTCTGAAAATACTTATTACGTCCGAGTACATGTACTCTTCGTCGGTGGTTCCACGGTACGTGATTTCTATATTATTTTCCCTTCAATTTCAATGATCTTCACTCGACAGTTACGAAGGTGACCGTAAAACATTAAACAGAAATAATAAACGGCAGGTTACGGCGACATCCAGCGTTATCGATCTCAATGAAACAAGCTTAATTCCTAATTATTATGAAAATAGTTCCATCGCCGCGGAGATTAGTTACGCCTCGGGGCTCCGCGTAGCATACTTTGAGAACCGCTGTGATCGACCGTATAATAATTTCATTTAAGTATCCTTTCGATTCGTTTACTCCTTGCATTTGAAAGGAGGGAAGGACGAACGGAAGGAGCCTCGCACTCGCGCCCGCCCAGTTAAGGGTGGTTTTCGTCGGAAGGATCACAGAGGCGAAGGCGAGAGAGAAGGAGGGCGACGATTGGTCGAGCCAGAGGATGCGTGGTCCGCTCAACCCGGGCACATCCAGTCTGCCGCCGACTGCCGTAGGTGTTCGGTCTGTCTCTCCCCTGTCGCTTCCGGTTTCGTGCGACCGCCAACCGTCATCTCGTCGACCTATGACAAAGGAACGCCGCCGCGCGTACTCCTCCGCGCTATGTACAGACACGACATAACGCGCCTCCACTGTGAGCTGTGATTCAGCGCGGAGAAAAGATCAATCGACGGGTAATGGTGTCTGGCTGACTCCTAGTCCGATCCTCGACGAAGGAACGTGCCTTTCCCATCGACCACGTCACCGCCGATTCGAAACCGACTAGGGTCATTCACCCTGCGCTCGAGCTGTTCCGCGAACCCGCGTTGTCCTCCGAACACGATCTCTCTCGTCCGTGTTTTCCTGCTCGCCGCGCTCGACCCTCCACGCTGTCGTCCTCTCCGGGGTCTTATTGAATTTTCACCGAGCGGACCGAGCCTGCCGTTTTCCACGGAGAAACGTAAGCGATTTCTTGCGATGCGACGTTCACTGTCTCGACCACAACCACACTCGTGGAAATCATTCGATGATCATTCCCCGACACTCGATACGAAAACTTAGAGCAGCATTTCCCAAACTGTGCTCCGTGGAACGTGTCCCGTGCTACAATGTGTACAAACGTTCCATTAAGAATCTGGTAATTAGTGATCGAAGAAACGAAATTCAATAAATGTATATTTTTCATTTATATCGGACGTTAACGGGTATAGTTTTCAATTTTACTGTATATATATTTCTGTTTAGATTTTGTTCTTGAAAATTAAACGCACTCGAGCATTAATTGCGTTTTCCATTCTATGAATCGATTAGCTGTAAAAGAGTAGGAATTTTCTGTAAATAAATTGATAGGTGAAAAGTGTCCGGTGTTTGAACAAGTTTGGGAAACGCTGACTTTGGGGACTCCAACGTGCGATGTTTGTTTCTTATTGTTCTCGTTTGTCTCTTCGACTCGGGATGATTTCCGTCCACCGAATTGTACCTGACCTGTCGTCCTTTCGTTGGACAATCGGACTCGTATCAGTAAGTGCACGCAGATTCGTCGCGGTCAGGTAGATCGAGAGGAAGAGCAAAAGTAAATATATCGAGTTTCTCTCGCCTCTGATGTTTTGTTTTGTGCCGTCCAGAAACACGATTCTTCGACTCTTTGGAGCAGTGTGCTCATTGTGTAGTTGCTTTTTTTTCGTGGCAACTTGAGCGTTACTGGACTGCATATTCGTACGCCTTTGTTCGTTGTTTCGAAGTTTGAAGGAAACGAGCTCTCTCATTTAATAACGGAAACTCTGTGATCCTTCAAAAGTCGAAATGTATTCATTTTAATAATTAATAATTTCATAAATATCAAAATTTAATTTTTTGGAATTCCCTACAATTGTTTCCCATTTTTCCATTGTACAACATTTTTTGATTTGCTACCGAAAGGTAATATATACGGTTCTTTCTGATCACCTTGTAAATAAATTTACGAGTTAAGTAACCAATATTTCAAGAAGCATTGATATTACACAAAATGGATATTTTGTAGAAACCTTACGGTTAAGTACATATCGCTTCTTTTGTTCCCAATGTTTGGTTCGTTCTACAGACACGAGATCCTCCAATTATTTAAGCATTGTGCCTTCAGCTGTTCTTTGTGCTCTGTAGATAACATTTATAGCAGTAGCTTCCTGGAAGCGATAAGATTTTTATTCAGTAATGAATCAAAGGATGAAATCTTTATAAAGTTACTTGATACTTTGTCTTTCTTCGCATTAGGGCTGGGATTATTCGAATAATTATTTAGCGTTGTTGAATATTTCAGTAGTCAAATATCATTATTCAAATATTATTATTCGAACATTTGAATATTCGAATGTAAGACACGTTGAATAAAAATAAAGTTTAGAAAAAGACGATGCATACATTATTCAAATACGAAGAATATTGAGATACTTGGACAGTACGCAAAACATTCGAATACTCAAGTATTCACAGCAATGGTCGAAACAATGAATGATTTACGTTTTCAAACGGTGAAGCAACTTTCAGAAATACGAAAGAGTACTATTTTCTTTATTATAATAATATTTTTACTGAATTTTCATTTTGTGAGAATCATTAAAGTTATTTAATCGATAATTTACGTACAGCAGTAATACATCCATATTGTAATCATTTCGATCACTGTATATTATTAATATGGAAAGAAGGTAAACTCTTTTATTTATTTTCTTCTTCTTTGTACTACAATTCAATTTGTCAGCAATTGTAATGTATATTACTCGTTTTCATCGCCGTGTAATTTTATTTTCGTCTCGACTTTGTTTGTTGAAAGAAACAAAAAGAAGCAAACAACGATGCGACTGGACTTTGTTATTGAAACGATACGCGATGATCGCTGCGGGGAAGTAATTCGATCGAAGATTTAACGCGGTGTATCTAATTCTTGTAAGCATGGTATTCGGTTTACTTCACGGTCTATTTTTGATAGCACTAGAACGATCTTAAAGTTTACTTCTGACAATGAGCGTGCGCTCTGCCATCCAATAGAAATACATTGCTTCGCTTCGCTGAATAATAATTATTATTTGCAAGCAACTCATTATCCTTACTCCTTTATACCTCTCGTTCTTCTTTCTTTCTTTCTTTATTTAGCGAATTTCGAAGAAAGTTTGAAAAGCAATCGATACCATCGAATGCCTTTAAAATTGAACATCAAATTTTTACAGACACCGTTACTATTATATTCCTCCGAAATTTATTTCAAATAATCTCTTCTTACGACGTCACACTGTTATTTATGCTTTTCACGTTTGCTCAATTTTTAATGTTCAATTTATCGAATTTAATATTGGGCAAATCACGTAACATGATCATCTTAATTATTTCCTGTACCAGTGGATCCATTCAATATTTTTTTCGATGAATTATTTGGTTCAAGTAGATTGCAACATATTTTATATAAATCTTTTTTTTCGAAGTCTTCAAGTTATCCTTTGTTTCTTTAATACCACTCTTTTAATGATTTTCCTTCGTTTATCTTTTAGTAGATACATAGACAAATGCTAAAACCATACATATATGATTTCATTTAAAACAACACCTTTGATTTTAAAATTTGGCAAAAATGATTTTTGAAACAACTGGTTTCTTATTATAATATCTGTGAGATATTTAAATGTTATCATTTAAATGATTTATCCTATATCTGGAAAAGAAATATTTAGCCACGAAAGTGTTGGTTATGGACTACAAGATCGAGTGTAATTAAAGATTTAAAGTTATATGGTTCGGACAATATATACGAAATATTTACGATGAAAAATATTTGACATATTGTTTTATATTTATTCGAGAGAAATAAGAGCAGAATGATTTTCTCGCAACGGGATTCTTTAACATTTTACAACAGTTCGTGCTTTCTGCCGTTTCGGAACATAAATGTTTTTTTCTTTTTGTAAGGAGCGCAGGTTCGTACTCTTATTTTAATTAATTCATTTTCACAGCAGGGAGTATGTGTTAGAAGCACTCTCGTAACGAACAAAGTCGTACAAAAGTAGGTAACGAGAACTGCAATTAGCGATTTGCGTAACTTATATTTATTATAAATTTTGCTAGATACCATAACAAAGGGAATACAGTAAAAAAAGTTACCTTAAAATTTTCTACATTATTTTGATTAATTTTTTATTTCATTTTCCATATATAGGATGTTTCGTTACGACAAACATTCAATATCTAAGAATAAATGAAAGATGTTGCTATGAATTTGCATTTCCATATTTATGTACAGAATTCTTAATCCGTTGGAAGGAAGTAAAGGGTGGCATTTTTGCCAAATTCTTACGTACAGTAAAGAAGCTCTTGTTAATCGAAACATTTTTAATAACAACCGTATGCATCACACTTTGTATTTAAGTTACGAATCATTTTTCTCAACTTTAATTGATCGAACACTGGGACACAATCATAGTCGAATATAAAGATTTGCGCCTTTTGCGTTACTGTAGAATATTATTGAATTTTAGACGATAACAGAGAAGAAATTAAAAATATGGAAAACGTAAAATTAACGAAATTAATAATTTTACGTTGGGCTGTCATTATCCGAATTATTTTCAATTTTTCGTTTCAATTTTATCAATTCTGTTACGTCATATGGCATACAACTCTCTCCAATGAGGTCTTATTAGTAATATCAGTATTATTTTTATTATTTATAAAAACAAAATCCGTGGCGGCGTCTTTAAAGAAAACGCGTATTCGAAAAAGTCGATAAAGGAGGTGAATTTAAGCACACCGACGAAATTTATTCCGGAAATTCGCGCATGCACTGCTTTTGCCAACTTCCCACGGAAACCTCGAATAACTGCACGTGCTATAGACGCACGCGGTAACGAGGCTATGTAGCCAAAGATTATATATGTATGTATCGCATAATGGCTACATACTGGTGTACCTATGAAAAATAAAAATTCACTTTATTTATCGATCTCCCTTCCGTACAGACTGTCGGTAGGACGTAACACAGCTTTGCCATTCGTTTGAACTTTCGAGGGCGTATCGTGACAGGTTTGAGCGATAAGCGAATCCAAATTCGACAAATTTATTTACACTCTGTTGCAAGACACGATGCTCGAAATCCACCGAGATCCAAAGTGATCCAGACAAAATAACAATTTCGTTGGTAAAATTTTAAAGATGAATTTGTAACAACTTTCGTATCGTTATTCGTAGCTATCTGTACCAAGTTGACGAGTACAGTATGTACGTGCGTAGAACTCAGTGTACACGACCACTGCATTCACACGCACGCCAAATTCTAAACATTAAAATCTTTGTATCGGTGGGAAGTTCATTGATAAAAGTTGTCTCACAGAGCAGTACTGGTCCAAAGTTTTTTTTTTCGGTAAGCATATATAAACATTTTTAAAAGATTATCAAAAATATCTGAATCTTTGGTAACGATATATTTTTTGACGGAATTGGTAACTGCTGTTTCTTTCAAGATTGTTTTCTCTTTGCTCGAAAATGATCTAATTGAACGTAATAGATGTAATAAAATTTTTGTAACTTAATAATCACTCACCAACAACGGTGCAAAATTTAACTTTTCTAAATGTTGGAAAATTAGAATCTATTTTCCTTCGAAGATTGAAATTTCGTTCTGGATCGATAGTGCATTCGTCCAGCGTATTCTGTGTTAGACGCGAGCAGGTGTTCAAAGTAATTTTTATACGTAGGTGTACACTTCGCTAATAATCGTGAAAAACGGTTTATGTTAATCGTCACCCAGTAGGTGCTCGTTAGAATCGAATTTATTTTTTAAGAGAAACTGTAGAGAAGATTTAAAATAATTGATTCAATGTGAACGAAATATTCGCGAATAATTTGAGTCTTGGTACTGTATTAATAATTTCAACACTATAAAACAATCGTCGGTACATAATTATAAAATTTTACCCGTTGATTCGTTATCACTAGTAGTAATCTTCACATTACGTTACGAAGTAACCGCGTTCGTCGTTTGTTTTTCCGTCGTGGACGCTGTACACATCTGTTATTTACTTTTTTGAAAGGGGAATGTTGCACGTGAGAACGACTTGTATCGGTAACAGCTGTTTCATCATTGATATTTAAAACTTACAAAGCTATTTCTATGTTTCACACTTGGCTTTTTCGAATCCACTACTTGGTACAACTGATATTCCGTTCCACATGAACGTAGCACGTAGACGACGAAATATTTTCAGGTGCCAACGCATCCAGTCCTCGTTTTATTTTATTGACGTGGAATGCAAAATTATCGCTGTCACGCATACGTGACGTTGGTCTACGACGAGAATGGGGACGTCACAAATATAGTACTGTGCAAAAGTCTTAGATAACGTGCGTTGTTGGTTTAACAGTAACAATTAAGTGTATATTTTTAAACATTTACATTGGCTATACGTGGAAGTACGTCAGTGGTTGTTTGTCTTAAAATTTGGGTCGCTTTGCGAGCCTGTATATTTATTTGCGTCACGCAAATCTAATTAAACGTTCGTTGGCACTGAGAATAATGAAACAAACTGGCTTCATTAAACAGATTTCTTTATTATTACTCAGGTTTCAAATTCTTCCTGAAGAGGGCCCATACCGTCGAACGAAACGTTATAATTTCAGGACAAATATAGAAGAGAGCATGGAAGAAATCTTTCTAACCTCTGATTTGTTTTAGCTTGACCTCCGCAACCTTTCTGGATAATTGTGTTTTGAAAGAAATTCAAATAAAAAGTTTTCCAACATAAATTACGTTTCGTAACATTTGGCCTTTTTGGTGGTTTCATTATAATGTTCTTATACTGTATTACTATATTAATATCTAAGCGTTCTTAAATTGTAATCGTTTTCGTATAGTTAGTATTTTTATCATCTTTTGGTTAATCAAAATTATCAATTTTACTCCTTAATTTATCTCGTCAAATTTTACTTCTTATTTACAATTCTTGGTATCGTCTTAGAATTATGTTTTTTCCCAAAGAGAAATGATTGGAAACGAGATTTTAATTATATTCTATATTGTTTGTTGCATTCAAATTCGAGGGCCTGGAAATATCCAGTAGCTTCGAATTGTTGTCATTTCCGAAAGGAAGTCGACGATGCTTGACAGAACGTGTCCGGGTTTATTTTTTTTTACCCTTTACATGGCGCGGGTTGGACATTGTATTTGTTTCAATAGGCGTTAACCGAGTGACCTGAATATTCAGCAGGCAATGCTTACATAATTTTTCTCGTAGAACTTATTCGTTGACGCGAAGACGGCGATACCTTTCTTTCGCGAGGATAGTGATTTCTTACATCGGGAAGTAAAAATTTAAGACCGAAGAGCTCATTTTCGAAGTTACTTCTAATATTGTGGATCAGCTCCGCTAATCAGTCCATCAGGAACCCGGAAGAAATTCTAAATTTCTTTAGGATTACGTACGTAGGGTTTTTCTGGTATACATTCTTTACTTCTAAACATGTCAAGATAAATATTGTAAAGAGAATTAAATTTCACATAAAAAAGTGAAATCAATTCTTTTTTCTATTTTCTTCAAGGAACGAAAAAGTAAATGAAATCTTATTCGTTACATACTTAAACTATATAGTTTTTATGTTAGAAAGTATCGTGACGCCTCTGTTAATGTTTTATATAAATATTACGTTATTGTAACAAGAACGACATCTAAAGAATCTAATCACGTGTAAAGAATCACCGATATGATCTGGCCATCGTTTTATTATTTTCTGGTTGCTGTAATTTTTCCGAAAATATCAAAATTCTCAGACATTGAACGTTGACCAGTGCCAATCGTGAAGGCTGGACTAGTTTAAATGGGTCAAGCGTATTCTTGCGTTCGAAGTTGAAATAAAATAAGTTGACATAAAGGAGGACTTATAAAGAATTCGATGCAGATCGCTACTTTCCCATAGGTTTTATAATTGAACACTTTTGGTACATTTTCGTGGTTACATTTAGGACATCGACACATTAGAGGCACCGTACTTGGCAGAATTAAGCGGGGACATCACCCTGACGAATCAAAGAAATTGAATTTTTTGTTTTGTTTATTTTTTTAAAGTTTGAAGTGTGTAGAATGTTATGTCAAAAAGATATTTCGAAATTCAAATACTTAGCGAAGTTGTAGCGATGAATAAACTTGTTATAGGTTTTTCTCAGAACGATATTTTTCAATTTGGCCGACACGAAATCTCCGGAACTACAAATCCGATTTACTTCAAATTTTATGGAGATATTAAAAAATATGATTTTTTACAATAACTGTAACTATTACTACAATTATTAAAATTTTCGAAAAATCGTACACTACATTTTAGATAATAGTCTCTAGTTTATGAATCAACGATACTTTTTTATTTCAAACCTCCCAGTTGTTGTCAATTGTGATGGTTAACAAACAATGTTTTACCAGAAGGGATTCTGGGAATAGCGAATAACGAAAGTTATATTTATATTCCCTGAGAAAATTTCATTTTTTATTTAGTAACTACTTAGAAAAAAATTCACAAAATTTACCCATTTTTTGACGTTTCAGAGTGATGTTCTCCCTGAAATAAATCTTTCGGTCTACGGCCGGAAGTAGAATGAGATTGTGCCGGAGTGGACCGCAAAGGTTTGCAACACGTGTCTCAGGGAAATTCGATTCATCGAACGTCGATCTTTCGTAGTCTGGCCGGCGGGGAATTTTGTTGCAGCCTCGCTAAAATACTGACGCGCAAATATTTGATTGGGCGTCCGGTTCGCGTCCATTCCAGTGGGCTTGTGTGCACAGAACCAGACGCGTACGCTTTTAAATCCGTCATTTTACAGCAGCTCGCGGCGTTTTACTTATCACCGTACCCGCGGATGTTTACGCGAGCGTGGCTCGGCCAAATATGCAAAATATATTCCGAAAATATATGCGGTCCATGTGCACCCGCGAGAGCCACGCTTATTCATGGCTAGGTATCGTTTTAAATTGTTTCGACTCGACGCGATTCAAATTACCATCCATTTTAATCTTTCAAATTGTATTATTGAATATATTATTATATATTATTATATATTATTATATATTATTATATATTATTATATATTATTATATATTATTATATATTATTATATATTATTATATATTATTATATATTATTATATATTATTATATATTATTATATATTATTATATATTATTATATATTATTATATATTATTAATTTGAAATATATTATTTTCACACATATACATACGTACACACACATACACAGAGATAGAGAGAGAGAGACAGAGAGATAGAGGGACAGAGGGACAGAGGGACAGAGAGATAGAGAGACAGAGAGATAGAGAGACACAGAGACAGAGAGACAGAGAGACAGAGAGACAGAGAGACAGAGAGACAGAGAGACAGAGAGACAGATAGACAGATAGACAGATAGACAGATAGACAGAGAGGCAGAGGGACAGAGGGACAGAGGGACAGAGAGACAGAGGGACAAAGAGACAGAGAGACAGAGAGACAGAGAGACAGAGAGACAGAGAGACAGATAGACCGATAGACAGAGGGACAGAGGGACAGAGAGACAGAGAGACAGAGGGACAGAGAGACAGATAGACAGAGAGGCAGAGGGACAGAGAGATAGAGGGACAGATAGACAGAGAGGCAGAGGGACAGAGAGACAGAGAGACAGATAGACAGAGAGGCAGAGGGACAGAGAGATAGAGGGACAGATAGACAGAGAGGCAGAGGGACAGAGAGACAGATAGACAGATAGACAGATAGACAGATAGACAGATAGACAGAGAGAGAGAGAGAGAGAGAGAGAGAGAGAGAGAGAGAGAGAGAGAGAGAGAGAGAGAGAGAGAGAGAGAGAGAGAGAGAGAGAGAGAGAGAGAGAGAGAGAGAGAGAGAGAGAGAGAATATATAACTATGTAAAGGTTCACATATTACAAAATAGACAAGTCAAATATGCCGATATTTGTGCAAGAAAGGTACAATTGTTTCTAACTCCCTGACAAATTTTACATCAACTGCCTTTATCGAGTCCCAAATTGGACACACTGTACAATAGGAGATTACGATGTCAAACAGTTTCGCCATTTTGTTTGCAGTCGCTGGTCAACCGGTCCCCATTTTCTCCCTGTGGCGGACAAAATAGTGGAAAGCGAGAGGACGATCAAGGCGCGGGTGAGGGAACGAATGAAAATAGCAAGGATGAAAGTAACGGGGAGGGATGAATTAGCCGTGGTGTGACCGTGATAGCATCGTGAGGGGGGGGGGGGATAAACAACGCCGTGTGTCGTCGGAAGGGATTTCGTGCAAGAGGAAGCCAACGGTTGACCAGGAATGGCTACGCCGCCGGACTCCCCAGGACCGGAAGAGGCACTTTTTGATTTCGAGAGCTCCAGAACTAGGCAACAAACCGCCAGACCGGTCGCTCTCGAGGAACTCCTTCGGCAAACCAAGTTCTCCAGGCAGGAAATCCGAGTTATGTACCGAGGCTTCAAACAGGTAGGCGATCCTAAATAATGTACTGTTGGAAACCGAATAGTATGGTCCCGGAGGACACCACGAGATAAGGAGATTGCATATTGCTCTTTGCCCTGTAGATTGTGTTTTCTTATGCCTACTGGTAGAGAAAAAAAGATTGGAGGTCAGTTCTGAAAAGAATTGCGAATCGTACCGTGTCAAAATGTCTTGGTCCACGTTTCATTTACTCGTAGTATTATATTTTCTTTAGCTTTGAATTGATTTCTCAATCTTCTATCTTTAGTAGAATTAAGCTCACAAGGAGATATCACGACTTGCACCAACGCTTTTCGAACCAACCGGTCTTATAATTTACGGGTACGATAAATTTTAACGATTCTTACGATCTTAGGTCCGAACGATCGAAAAAGTACGAAAAAAAATGAATTTAATTGAACCGGTTGGATTCTAACCTAGTCAAGATCGCAAAAAATTCAATTTTTTAATTATCGATACAAGGAATATTTTTGTCATGCCTTACGTTGAGATTTGTAATTTAGAAAAAGGAGGTCGGTTGATGTTTTATAAAAATGAATGTCTATAGTTTATTTTTTT
This sequence comes from Ptiloglossa arizonensis, assembly GCF_051014685.1. Classification (NCBI taxonomy): domain Eukaryota; kingdom Metazoa; phylum Arthropoda; class Insecta; order Hymenoptera; family Colletidae; genus Ptiloglossa; species Ptiloglossa arizonensis. Next base: position 6,526,804 of record NC_135048.1, on the reverse strand, counting down.
TTTCTTTTATAAAAATGGTTATTCATCTACGGTTAATTCTAGGATCTGCTTATACTCGTCATTTACTAAATTTTAAGTTCGATTTCATTCATAAAACGCTCGTTCAAGTGCGACCATTCCTTGGTACAATAATAATGCATTAGGAAGAAGATTCCGACCATATTCCTTCCAGGACCATACTTTTCGGTTCGTAACAGTAACTGTTGGTCCGTTGGTGCATCTCGAAACGAGGCGATTCAAGATCATTTCGAAAATATAGACTCGTAGGAAATTAATTCATCGATATTATCGATTCAGTTTGAACGAATAATTACCTATTTTCGGCCCTCGGTCACAATTTGCATTTTGCACGAAAAACTTTGATATTTATACGGTGCGATGAGCGAATAATGAACTTGTTCAATGTACTTTCGAACCTTATAGTTTTGTATCGTAGACGATACTTAACATAATAATGTAATAATATGATATACGAAACGAGAAACGAAATGAATTCGTTCTGTACCCTACAGCGTTGTGAAATCACGTTCAAAGTGAAGTCCGTCATGGCCCGTTCCATTTTCCGTGAGAGTCAGGTGTTTATATTCTACCTATGCTACTCGCTCATCGTCTCATCAATTTCCTTTGCTATAAGTTTGTTTGCATGAATATTCACGAGAGAAAGGCGAAAACACTGCAGCGGGACCTTATTTTAGAAGATATTACGAGGCTCCGTTATGCATGCGATGTTCAGCCACTCGAAATGTTTCTTTGCGAATAAAGTGCTTTTTACGTTAATTATTACTTCGCTAATTTGTTATTTCAACATTTATCGAATTTAAAGATCAAATACTTCTTAAACTGATAACCTTTACGCTAAAACACTTGTTACGCTCTTACAAAAAAAAAAAATGACCCTAATTGAGCCGCGAGTAGCATACTAAAAGATAAAACAATGCAACTGTATTTCGAAGTTCTATGAATGAACGCAAAACGATAACATACCCAGGTTGAAGATAATTACTTTGAGTGTATGTAACACAGTACAGTGACAGAGAAGACTATGTATAATAATGTAGACAGTGGTATGGTACGTTCAAGTACGTTTGTTACGATGAAATCAACTACGCTCTAAACAATCTTTCTATAATCCGGGGCGACACCTAACTCGGACCAAGCTCCAAACATCGAACTACAGTATAGATACGTTTAATACCGACAGTATTATTTTACTCCACTAATCCAATATTCCATGTTTGCGTTACTATGTATTAGACCGAGATACGATTCAAACCTAACTTAAACATAATCCAGATCTAACCACACACTAATCTGTAGTTAAACGTAATTCAAACTTAATCCAAATGCAATTTAGACCTATTTCTAGGAGGTGACCAAGACTTAAGCCAAACCTAATACTGGTCTGACCTAGATCTATCGTAGACATAACCGAAACGAAATTCAGGCTAACCCTGCACATAACCCATACTCTTGCAATAGTAATAAAAGGTAGCTGAGATCTACATAAGTCTGACATAATCGAGCATGACCCATATTTAACTTACAGTTAACCCAAAGTTCATTTTCGCATAAAAGATATCTGGTCTCGCGTGAACCATAGTTAAACCGAACTTACTTCAGAAGTAATCTAGTCTCTAATATTTAGACTCAACTCGATCTTTACACTTTACACCTAATCAAGACTCAATCTAATCTCTATTCCTTTGGACCTGATCAAGACCTAACCCAGGTTTAATATAGAACCGATCTAGTTCTATCACAGACATTTATTAAATTTAATCCAGACCTGTTTTAGACTATTTAGAACTTTGTAGTACTAACAGTGAAAAGACAGCAGTGCAAATAGTTTAGATATACTTTAACAGGTATATGTATATCTTACTTTGTACGGTTCTTGTACACTCTGCGTTACTCATACAGAATTAAGACTGGGAGGAGCAATCTCGATTGTTTCCAACAGCTTGTAAACTATTTGTCACGGTGTTTTATTAATTTCTTGGGTAGAATGGAAAGTACTTTTGGCCACCTTTCAAGAAGCAACTAGAACTTCCTCTTGTTGGCAGATTTTAGACAGTCGTAAGTAAGTTTACGCTGTCGTGAAATAATTGCAAAGAAAGAACAAGTGCTTTCGTTTAAATTAATATCCGGCCAGAGCGTTATTGTTCGTTCGTATTTCCTTGAACGGAACGTAATTCTTTGACATCGACTGCAAACAAACGATCCCAAATCGAGAGAGAACCATCGTCGTGTTTTACGGTAGCACGGATGAAATTTTCTGTTCCACGTGAGAACTTTATTGCCCCACATACTCTGCCCAATCTGAACGAATTAAATGGGTGTACGTTTACAAGAAGATGTCCTGTTCGTGGTGTATCTTGACACCTCGATTGATACTATTTGCCGTAGAAATTGCTGGAGAACGACCTACAAATAATTCCAGCGGAATTTGTGGCAGAAACCTCGGTCGAAAGTCGCAATGTTTCGACACGTTAATAGAGATCTCAATTTAATTAACAGCCGACAGCAAATAGAAGTCGCTGACGGTCCAAATGGCCGAGTTCTCGATGGTTATCGATAAAGATAGCTGGCGCGCACGAGACAATGAAACGATGGCCTGTCGTCCAATGCAGTCGATATCGGTCGACAATTGCGGACCCCTCTTTTAGCAGGCTTCTAGCTCGAACGACAACCATCTAAATCGTGACAAAATGTCCGGGTGTTTGCGTCATTAGGCATGCAAAAATGTATTTCCACGGGAATGCTAAAACGACCTACTCGGCTAATCGAACTACTATCAAAGTAGTTGGAACGTGGCTGTAGAAACGTATACTGACACGTGTCAGTGATCCTACACGCGTGCCCGGTCAGGTGAACGCAAGACCTTTCAATTCGTCGCAGTACGCAGCTTTTGCACTGTTTTTTTCGCAGTTAGACGTACAGACGCACACGCACACGCGTATGCACATGCACATGCACACGGAAAACGCACGTGCACACACGTTTAGATATTGATCCGGCTTTTATGCTTTTGCCAGCCTAAATGTGTGTCACGCCGATTACTGTTTTGTAAAACGTCGCCGCAAACAGTGGTGTCAAGTCTTTGCGGACGAATGGCTCCAGTTTCGACCATTGATTTTCTACAGGGGACTGGAAAGAGAAACAAATTCATCGATTCAAAGTTTGACCGGTTTTCGAATGGATTTACATCCGAATCAACATGCGAATAAATATTTACACGAATTAATTTTGCACGAGTTTGTGGGCAGAGTAGATATACTGGGCTACCTTTGTTACCGTACCTACACACTACACACGCTAGGTGCTAGCTAATAAACATACTATACAACAGACAACACACAGACCGCACAGCACATTATGTAACATACACACTATGTATCACGTAACACACAGACCACGTAAAATAAGCGCATAAGTATCTAACAGAGAAGGTGTAGATAAACTGTTGTTATTAAAACGTAACCTAAATTAATAACGTAATTCTTTTACAGTTTTTCGTGTAGCACGCGTTGAATAAAGTCTCTTGTTCTACGACATTGAAATAATTGTACAACACATATTTATTCCTATCCAACTGTAAGGGCTCGTGTGCTCGTTGTTCCTTCTAGGTTTACACCATGAACGTTCTACGATACATTAGTGAGAATTCATCATAAGTGACTTACGGGCAAGCATCAAGGTCCGGCTTGAACACAGTAAAAAGAACACAGCAACAAGCTTGTATACGGTCTATTAAAAGGCCAATTCATTTTCTGTTCACAACCATTCGTTGATCCCGCTATATTTAGTCGAAGAGAATCGTAAGGTTAAATTTTATACCTTCGTTGCGAACCACTTGTGGACAAGCACTTACCGCCGCACGAATCTAAAAGCTGTCGCCTGAAATGGTCACGCGAGCAACAGCAATGATGAAAAAGAGCTCGGACTTTTAAAGAGCTTCTTAGCTATGTTTTAATTGCACTATTTCGTAGTTGTACATTCGTCACTTGAGCCGAGTCTGGCAATTGTGTCAAGAACGTGCGTTTAACGGAGGAAATGTTCGTGCAAAGTGTTCCGTGAGATGGTCACGTTTAAAGAAAATGAAAAGGAAAACCATTCCTGATACCTTGTCTTCCAAGACATCTTCAACGTCTGATATTCAAGTCGCTCGATTGCTTTACCCTCTCTGGGCATTCATGTCCTTCTTATGCAGTCGTCTAACCGGAATGGAACGAGCTAGAATACTGGCTGTATAGGTGAAACAATTTCTACCCGGATGTATGAAATGGAGTAATTTCCAGCATTATTTCTTCGAGGCTTGATACGATTCTGTTTCTTCTAACCGGGTAGTATCGTACACGACAACCTTATTAGTTCGTTGACACCATTTTTTTTTGATATTCGTGTAGATTTTCCTAAAGGGTGTTCAAGTATCCAGTGTTCTCCGTTCTTTTGTTGCCTTCTCGTAGCTATAAGAAGAAACTCTCTACCTTTATTGGATCCTCTGTTTCCTTTGATCGAACCTAGCACGCTTCTCAGGTATCATCCAGCTTCTGGACAGAAGTTTTTCAATGAAGGTTAGACGAGCGTTAGCACGTCCTATTGAACTCGATTCTATTTAAGGGTGTAGCACGAGAGCGTTGGTATCTGGTAGAAATCGAAGAAGGTAGTTGGAGGCCATGTCGAGGCCGGGACCTTGACGTTTAGGAGAATCGGGAGGATCCCTGGCCCGCGTTAGGGTCGTTAGTTTGCAGATAGTCATCCGTAAAGATCGATTCGATAAATAAGTTCACGAACTCCACCCTATCGTCCTTTCGAACCTTCTAATTCGAACGAACCTCCGAACTTTCACGCATCGTGTGGTTGGCAATTAGTTAGGAATGCCAACGAGTATAACACCGTTTTCCGAATAATCAGTTTCATTAGTCACCTTTGAATTGTTTCTCGAAGATTTTAAAAACATCCAGGGATACGAAGAATTCGAAATGATTCGTAGAGTTTTCAAAATTTTCCAAGATTTTTTAGCCGTTTAAGACTCACAACAATTTTCAGGACTTTCGTGGCCCTTAGAACGTTTAATACCTTTCAAGAGTCGTCACAAAGTCTTTCAAGACGTTGAGGCTTTTACGACTTTCAAAATATTCAAGACTTGCAAAGGGTTGCAAGATTATCATGATTTTCAACAATTTAAGAGTTGCAAAATTGTTCAATTTTTTCCAAGACATTCGAGAATATTTGGTTTCCAATAATATACGAAAAAATTTGCAATTCACATCGTAGGGTAGATAATTTTATCTGCCCTAAGTAACAACGATATTCAGTTGCATTAATACCTATACTGTTCTAAGGCTGTCGATACAATACATAAACTTAACCGTTAGATAACGTCAATGTTTATTGACAAAAATTGAAATAACGTTAAGTTTTATTTAAAATTAAAATAAATATTAGAAGTGATTTCACTTCTTCTATACAAAATGGAGGAGCCATTATTCAATCGAATGTGGATGGCTAGAAAGCTGAGACTATCGAACGGAAATTGTAGAGGAAAATCAGATCGTGTTACTAACGATTAACGGATAAATAAACGAGTGCTTGACGTGTTTTAACGTCGCAAACACAGCGCGTAATTAGCGAAATTTAGTTACATCAAAGAGTACATACCGGGTGTTCAAATTCTCTCCATCATCGTCAAGAGACTAGCGTTGAATTACAAGTGGTGAAACACAATGCAAACACGACGAATGGAACAACAGCTATAAAGCTTGGGCTCTTGAATAGCGGGAATGGATGGAGAAACACGAGGAAAACTATTTCACAAAATTATGAAACGACGTCTGGATCGAGGAGAGGCTAGTGGATTCTAGAAACGAATTCTTCAATCGAGTGCCACTTTGTTTATAGTTCTCGTTAACCTAACGCGCCTTTTTTTTACGAAAGAGTGGAGGAAGTCGAAATTGGTTTCTTTTTCGTTCAAGTAGCACTGGCCAACTTCTTATAAAAATGTCCCGGATCGATTCACCGCCGTCTATACTACACGTTCGGTTGAGCTTGTAGACCAGTGGTCGCCAACCTTCAAGGACATTAAAGCTACCATGTATCTCAGCCTCGTGATTGAAATATGTATAAACAATACGATTTACACAATTATTAGATTTTCCTTTCTACGGTATCTCTACGTATATATTGGAAATATATTTACAGTAATTCTATGGTATATATTAAAAGTATGTAAAATGACAAATAAGAAAGATATGAGAAAATAACGAATAGAGGGAATAATTTTTTTTCAAATGCAATACAAGTTAACGCAAGCGATTTAATTTGTTACCACGAGGAATAGGTTGATGGCTAGTGGACAATTTTTTGCACAGTGTTCCGTAGTACAATAAATATCGCTTTCAAGTGACAATTACTTACAGTTATTGTTTCAAGTTATTGGAATTGTTTTTTATTACGTGTCAGGTAAAGCACTTTTTAATTTTACGATGTATACGCCTTCAAATTCGGCCATGTTCAAATTTATTTTTAACAGAAAATCTTTGCCAATCCATTCCTAACACTTTCATGAGTGTTATGATGAAAGATATAAAAATTGTTATTTTGCCCGAATGATCGATAGGATTTCACCTGGATATAAAAATGGCTATCCATCCTATCTTCGAGTGAACCGGTGGTCCCGATTTTGTTGTTTGAAAGCGGATATTACCTGTAATTCTTTATCGAATTCCAGCGAAGCAATTGATTCTGTTAACATTTCAGCTTGATCCCGAGCAACAGAACTCTCATTTTATTCGTTAATTAATAATATTATTTTCGAGGTTCTTAAAGTTTGATTTTCCAACACTTTCGAAGAAAGACTTTGAAAACATTTAAGAGTTTCAAGGCTTTGAAGCCTTTCGAGACAGTGGAAAGTTTCAAGGTTTCTCAAGACTTATAAGAATTCTTGGTTTCGAATACTAGTGGAATCGATTCGAAACTCCCATCGTATATTCGAACTAATTCGATGTGACTTGAGCCCATCAGTAGTCATAGTGGTGCTTCATGTTGTAAAACGTGTCCGACAGTAACTACTTTGACCTATTGGAATAGCTTTTCTGCCCCTTCAGCTATGCTTTTCTGACCCGTCGTCGATAAAAATTGCGATTACCTTCGAATCAGCTCGAACAGTGCGGAAAATTAAGTGTGATCTTTGCAGGAGCAAGCCAGTTTAAGAGGCCTATCTAACTCTAAAAACGATATGCAAAACTATTTCTGAAATCGTACGGAACCTGACGCTTTTTTCTCTTCGTTTCGTATTAATAATGGAGAAAGTCTTACGTCTGCCCTACTTTTCTCGCAATTTACTGTGCTCACGGCTTTCGCATAAGTTTCTTGAAGTAGTTGCACCCTAGTTTTGCTGTTCTTTTGTTGCCAAGCCTTTCATTAGTCCTCCACCGTGACAATGGTCATTTTCATTTCAAAGTCCTCGGATGATTTTTATGAAAATATGAGAAACGAAAGATATTGTTGTCGAAGACCGTGTAAAAATATTACTTTACTCACTATCATCGATATTGGATTACTTGATTTTATATATTAATTATTTAACTATAAAATTCTTCAAACCTGATTACTGTTTCTTATCATTCTTCTGAACAAACATCTCTACCGGGAAATAATAATAGTTTATATAGAATGTTTCTGACATATATTTCGTTTGGATAAATAAAATTGTGATAACGATTAAATTAATTGTGATAAAATTTGAAACGAGTTTCTGCTTTTTTTTTCATTTTTGTTCTTTCCTGTTAATAATAATATTGCACGATGCTTTCAATGCCCTTTATTTATCATAATGAATATTGTTCGATGTTTTCAATGCCTTTTATTTATCATAATGAACATTCTAATTATTTCCCAGTTGGTTGTTACGTGTCCCCAAGAGGAACTTATGCATTTGTACGGTGCTCAATTGTTTAAACAGTTCCCTCGTTCTCTCCTTTCTTTGTACCTCCTTGTTCCTAGAAACAACGCGTCAGAACATTTTACCACGAGATACAATAGTTTCCTTACCTGACTATACTCTCATAAATAGACAATTCCGATTTGCTGGAGAAATTGCACATTCGAGCGTCGAAGTCAACAATGAACGGCGTGGACTTCAATGCCGCTTCGAATATCTCGCCCACTGAAATGATATCATTTATCATTTTCCTCTGCTTCGTATACCCATATCAATAGCATCGATCGTACATAGACATGTACGCATGTGGAAGACGATGATGAACTTTTTCAAGTTTCAATTTAGCGATTGTAAACTTTCGTTTGGTGTTTAACCGTTAGTCGAACCGATTGTCGTGATTCTAAGGATAACAATTTCAACACACCTGCTTCACCAAAATCGTTATTGGACACATCGAGGCTCAACGTTTTAAACTTGACGCAGCCAGATTTTAATACATTGGCGAACGAAGTACCACCCTCAGCTTGAATTCCGCAACCACTCACATTAAGTATTTCTAAGCTATCGGTACGCAACAGATCTGAAACAAATATAAACGTATTTATCAAAATATACATTAAATGATAAATATTTAATTGCTTTTAGAGGATAATAAGTAAAAAGAATTATATCAAGTATTTATTGGAAACACAAATATGCTTTCAAGATTCTTTTACGAACTCAAATGCGTAGACACGATCTGTTAAATCATATCTATGTTTCCAATATATGATCTATGACATCGTATCTCTTTTCGTATATTACAAACCTATTGTTTTAGGGGTCTAACCAAATTATTGTGTGTAAGAAAATAAATTGTAACAAATGTAGAGTGTGTAAAGTTATTAATACTTTTGAAATTCGAAAAAGGATCTTGGAAGACCATTTATGTTTCCAATAAATTATAACTATAAAATTTGTAACCCTTTCTACTTATAAATACCATCTGTTTGTATTCAAAGAGCACATCCTACTTATTATAAAACTAAAACAACGAAAGAAATTGAGATATCATCCTTAGAATGTTATGGAATTCATTTTCTGCGCTCAGGTACAGACACAATGATTAATTCACGATCCTCTGTTATTACAGAGTGCTGAACAAAGACTCATGATTCTCAATAGTACTTTGCATCAATGGTAGCTCATCTGCTGCCTCTTCTCTTGGGTCTTTTATCATGGACCTGAAATATTATCTCGAATTGTTTAAAACGGTCTTTTAATTACTTTCAATGATCAATAATGGTTGAGAAATTATTAACTGTTCGATTATATCAATATTAAATTACGAACGATATCTTTGACTATTTGAACCTTTCTACGGTCATAAACAAAATTAATAATTAATCAGATTGATAGAATTACGTATAATTACGAATTTTTAACATTGATTCCATTCCTTTCTGTAAATATTTTTAAATTATACCAATAACTACGTGATAGAATCACGTGGGTTTCTGTGAGAAAATTTGAAAATTAAATTTTACATAATCCATGTAAATATGTATCCAAGTCGAGTGCATGTAATCATACTCAACTTTGTCACTGACAGTAATGCATTTAATAATACGGAAAGACTTCAAAAATATATTTTCTTAAAAATCACCTTTCCTATCAATTACTTTTGTGTTCTCAAAATTGAAACATCTTATCAGCTTAGTCCGTCGTTCGTCACTATAAGAATAATGTGGTAACAGAATTAAGTGGCTACTCAATGTTTAGCTACTCCCACCATGATTTTTCCTAATTTCTCCCTCTCAATTTTTTCTACGAACATGCAAGCACGCACTATCTCTTAATCAGAAGGATAAGCCGATATATCCACGGTGATCTTGAGTGTCCAGAATACCCTAGGTCAACCATAATTTCGATATTTATAACAACCACAATGTACTGCACCAAACAAATAAGTGACAGTCCGATATAACTTGAAGTCGTACTTGTCGTGATTCACAGTCGAGGAAGTGGCCTTGACCGGTCGAGTCTGACCTGGCTATAGTTTGTTTTACAAGAGAGTAAAGCCTTCGACACACGGAGAAAGTAAATATTGACTTACGGTGGGGCCAATGTCAGCGAACTAATGCTTTATATACTCACAAGCGCACACATGATCCACCCCAGAATCTAGCAAAGGGTTCAGCCTCAAATTCAGGTGCTTCAATATCGACCCTTCACTCTTCAGCAATCCGTATATCACGCCAGCTACTCCATCTGGGCCAATATCGTTGTTCACCAAATGCAAGACCTTCAATCTCTTGTGCAAGGACAAAAACTCTCCCACAGCATGGGCACCTTTGTCCGCCAATTTGCAATGTGAAAAATCTATCTCCTCTATCTAGCTTTGGATACAATAATTGGCAATCAATTCTTGAGCGAAATTACCGGATGTAATCGTTTAAAATGGGTCACGCTATACGGTTTGTATGGATCCATTAATTCTTGCTGTTTGAAGGGATCGCGATACGCATCCTCTTCACCTTTTCGACAAGTTTCTGACCGTCGTACTGTTGAAACGCTAGATGGCGTCATTTCCACTTTATAATAGGTCGTCAATTCAATGAACAGATTATTATTTATTAAATACGTATCGCTTCGTTTTCATACATTTGTGTATAAATGCAATTTCAATAAACTATGCAAACTGCTGGTCACATGCATCGAAATTCATTTTTAAAATGTAATTACACATATATTGTAAATAATACAATAACATTTATTCCAGTCGACATAAGAATATCTAAAACTTAAATAAATAAAAAGTATAGTAGACTTTTGTAAAGAAGATTCCTTGAATTGACTAAATTAATTTTTTTAATCCACCAGTAATATTCAATTTTTGTTAAATAATATGCACAGTACTTTAAATATTGAATTGATCGTTTACTATAAACTTTACATATTATAGAACTGTTGGCAGAGTATTTGTACATACATATACACACCCAGGGTGTCCAAAAAGGGTGGGGCCAAACTTATACTACGTTTTACCAAGGTCAAATAAATGAAACAAAGTTGTTCTATTGAAAAGATATAAACATTGAAAGATTTACGGGTAAAATTCGTCTTACGACTTATTGTACAGAATTGTTTACGTATTATACTTCACGATGATAGATATTGTTTACATGTCCTTACCTACGATATCAAGACATCTACTATCAGTCGTTTTAACATCTATTAGATATTTAGTCGTACACTATTCATAGGATCACGCAAAAGAGTTGCTTTATAAAAATACGATAGAAACAGAGGATCAATTTTGGGAATATATTCCAATACATTTATCATTATTTCCAATACAGTTGAATTTATATCTGTATATATAGATATAGATGTAAATGATTTATTAATATATAAGTATTTATAAATATATAAATATTTAAATTAGTAATATATAAATATTTAAATTAGTATAATATAAATATTTATATATTTATAAATATTTAAAAATATAAAAATATAAATATTTTTAAATATGTAAAGTAATTTATAAAACAATAATTAATTATAAATTAATCAGAGTTCATTAATCTGATATATTAATTTTATTGTTTTAAATAAATATATTTAAAAACTTACATATTTTCAATAGAGCATTTTCGGACATAAGTTTATATAAACTTTTTTCATCCATTTGACCTTGGTAACACGCGATACAAGTTTGGTCCCAAAACTTTTTGGACACCCTGTGTATATAAATTGGAATTCGTTCTCGAAACACAATATTATACGCTATATAAAGTTTCAGCCGCGCGACAAGCATTATTCCCCTCAAATGTCAAGAATTAATGCATCGTGTGCACGTCGAATTTTATTCTTCAGATGCGTGCAATTTTTTACAAAGCGAATACATTTTTTACCAACACCATGGTTCTCTACCACTCCTTGAAGCAGAGCCGCGACACGCGGTTGGTTTAAATTGCTTCTAGATAAAGTAAACTTCTTCAAGCACGGGCAGGCCTTGATCCCTTCTCCGAGTCTCGTACAGTCTTCAATGGAGAACCTTTTTCGTATAAATCAGACGTCTGAAATAACTGACCGTTTTAATGAAAACCATCGTCGAGAAGTGACTTACTCGAAATCGCGCCACTCAAAGCCGTCGTTCATGTAAATAACGCCAAAGGTAATGCGGATTTCGACGAGAAGAGGAAGCTGAGAGAGAATAATGTTCATAGGAATGTGATGAACAATGTCCTCGTTCGCGAGACACGGATCTCCATCTTCCAATGGTTTTAGGACTTTTCTGTATTTATTAATTAACAATTGTGCTCTAATTCTACGAGTATTAGAATTTTTATTCTATTCCGTTAACTATATACGAATTGTGCTATATTGCTCATAATCTTCAAAATACGATTCGTAATACCATTGATCGAGTTTGATTTTCATTTACTTTTTTCGAAATCGACGATAGACATTTTGAAACTTTTGAAAAACTGAATCTTGAGAAAATATTAAACTTGAATCGAACGATAGGATTCCAGAAGACTCCTTACTTGGTCGGTACAAGAGAATTGATTCTCATCGTGTACACGTAATTTCGTACGAGCCCTATAAGTTTCTCGCATTCTTTCCTCTGTGATTCGAACAAGTTGGGCTCCAGACCTTCCAGATACTCCCACAGCAAACCCTCGCAGTACCGTTGTCGCCACGAATCGCCATGTTTCCCTGGGTCGTTGCTGTTCCATCTAAGACCAATCATAATTTTTACATTTATCAATCACCAATCGCTTTATGGAAATACAATGGTTCGAATGTAGACTTCTACTTTTGAACATGTTCATTGTCCCCAGAACCGTGACTATGCAGAGCTAAAAGGAGCACGTAGTCCCGAGGGACGCCCAGACAACGTTTCTTTGTCAAAGTTGTTCTTTATCGGGGAGTCTTTGACGAGAACTGTCCTGACCAACGTCAGGGAACAATGAACATATTGAAAAGAGGACACAACTACCTTGTACTCGTGATATACAAATATTACAGCCAATTAACTAATAACAGCCTAATAACTAATACAGCCATTAGCTAATAATGGAATTAGTTTACCTGGCCTTTGAGCAACGTTCCCAATAATATTCATCTTCGATTCTGGTTATAGTCAATTCAAACGGCAGATTGGTTGACAGAATTCCTATCAACTGGGTTCTGTCCTCGCAGGTCGGTAGTTCCTCCAGTATCGGGTTAGATTCCCATGCGGTGGCTATGACGCGAATAGCTAGGGTCCTCAAGGTTGGGAGTCTCCCCTCGACCCAGGAAACATCTTCCGATCGAATTGTCCTCTCGAACGCGCTCGACAACCGAGTAGTTTCGTACGAACATCTTATCCACAGATATTAATTGTAATTAAATATCCCCAAATACACACCCAGCCGCACCGACACATTAGAGTGGTATTGGGTTAACTGAATTCGATCAATTACGATATTTGCGGAACCGCACCTGACTATTATTATCTCTATATACAGTTACACAGATAAACACACACATAGGACAGTAAAGGAAAGTGATAAACGGTTTGCTTTAACGGTGATATTTTATCGTTCCTTTATGTTTCGGTGTTGTGTGACTTCTTTATACGGTATTCTTGAACGCTAGGGTAAAAAAAAAAATACACGCACAGTATAGTTTCTACTCTATTACATTACTATATACATTTATGTTACGTTATACATATTTATTCTACGAAGAGGGCCTACAGTTGTGACCGAAACGTAAGGGAACAATAATGATAAGACATCTTTTTTATCAACGGTGAATTAATTAAATTTGCATCAATGGAGAAATGAAATATATTAATAGAAGTCAATCGTTTAAAGGAAATACGAGGAATGAAAACGTGTGAGCGATTGAATATGCTTCATCAGTTTATCGGGTTATGGATTATCGGAGAACGAAAAAAATGTTTTGTTCGTTGAGAAATTAATCATTATATGCAAAATATAAATTCTATCGAGATTCTATATTTTTTCAAAGACTGTGAAACGCTTGACAATGAATGTTAATGTAGCAAGAAAACGATAGAAGTATCACCTGTAAACCTCGAAGACGTTCTTTGGTATGGTATGGGGAATACTCATTTCTGGGCCGTCCTTTTTGCGCCACCTTCACAAATATGCAAACATGAGTGTCTTTTCTGTCTCCTCTCTATCACGATCTTCGAATTTTCAACCATTTTATATTCCTCTCAAGGCGGCACACTGCCAAACGCTATCGAGAAAACCAACAGCTCCTATCTTCAGTGAATTAACATACTATTGCAACTGATACTTTGTAATTTATCATCGGTTGTTTTTATCGTCGGACATATATCTGCGTTAAAAGTATTATTATTGTACAAAATAAGTGCGGTGTAAAAGATCGAATGTAGAAATTATTTTTGCAACCATTACTGTAACGGTTAGATATCTCACAAAAATTGACACATGGTGAGTTATTCGAAAGAAGATGGACTTCGTATTAGTCGAGCAATTAGCAGTAATGACTTTATTTAATTTTTTTTTTAAACGAATCCCTACTGTACGCGACCTCCTTAGCTCAGAATTACTTCCGAGATATGCTGGAGACATTTATCAGTTCCCTCCCGGTACACCTTGCATGTTAGCTCGACCAAATATACCTCGCAGAACCAAGATAACCCGTTCCTTGATGATTATTTGCAGGAGTGTCCTGAGGGTGTAGTGCACGAGGACTCGTTCAAGGATATCTACGCGAAATTCTTTCCTCATGGCAGTGAGTTCCAATTAAATAAGAGATCCCGTTTTAGCGTAAATAGTTAACGGCGATTCCTCCTACGAATTGCAGACTCCAGCCTCTACGCCCATTACGTGTTCAAGGCCTTCGATGTTAACTGCAATGGTGCCATCAGCTTCAGGGTAATTTCTTTATCCCACAGATGTATAACCACACGTGAAATTCATATACTGGATCATGTAGTCACGGTCACAGTGTGTTACACGTTATGTAAGAAGTGGCCTTCGCAGGATCTTCTGGTCACTTTATCAACGTTGTTGCGAGGCAGCATTTACGAGAAGCTACGATGGACGTTCAAGCTGTACGACATAAATGGCGATGGATGCATCACCAGAGGGGAGCTAGGGGAAGTCGTGACGGCGGTACACGAGCTTATGGGCAGGCGACATCACGCCGAGGAGGAGAGGAAAGCGAGGGAACAGTTGGATAGGGTGTTCAAGAAACTCGATCTAAATCAGGACGGCGTAATAACGATCGAGGAATTTATCGAGAGCTGCCTGAAGGTGCGACATTTTTTAATTTTTTAGTTTACCCGTGACTTTAAGGTCCAACTTCGTTCATGAATATAGCAAATGTCCTCTTGGATCTATGGAACTCGTTTGGGCCACCGTTCATTGAAAACCATTTATCAACCAGAATCCATAATCTCCAATGTACTATAGAATGGGTCACAGGAGGCGTTAAAAATGGTTTCTTGGGGAACTATTAAAGAGAATTTGAAAATTCCTTTATGGTATTTTAAGATGCATCGATGCCCTTTATCTGACTCGTGTAATACCAAGTAATGATCGCTATCGCTCTTTTTCCTCCCATGGGATAGGAATACTCTCAGATCCTTGATGAAGCTATCTTTTAGAACAGTCGACAGCGGGCTACCGCATTTGTCACGCAAAGAACTTTAGTAAACCCTGAATTTTTATCCAAGGATATCATCACTGTCCCCGTATTGAGGGCAAATAGCTTTAGCCGTTCAAGGTCACAGCGCTGTTCGGAGTCCCCACTTTTACAATTTAGTCACGTACCTTGGCTCTAGAGGGGCTTTAAGCCAGAATCTAACAATCTCTCTGCTAGAGGGCGCAGTTTTGAATGAAAATATGACTGCTATTAATGTCTGCCATTAATTAATGGTGCCGGGGAAAAAGAATTGCGTTTTAATTTTTCTAGATCTTCTAGCGGACTCGAGAGTAACCCATATTTTTCGCAGACATTTAAATAATACGTCTATGTAGTAATACTTTTTTATCGATTAACAAAGAGTACTTTTCTCAAACCTGAAGTTAGTTCGTGTTGTGTTTGACTCGAAGCCCTATATGCAGTTCTTGTGATATAGGTGTGAGAGTATTTAAAATATGAAAATAAAAATAACGTAGAATTATATATTAATAATTAACGCCTACTATTTTTCCAAGACGTCTGCTGCCAACCTATTTAATTATAATGTCCCCGTTATACCTAACAGGTCATTTTACATTATTTACTACTTTACATAAGCATGTAAGTAGCATGATCATTCGCAGTTTTCTTTTATTTATAATTTCGTTAAGATGGGGCAACAAAATGATATGGTAGGGATAATTGTCGAGTGACCTTGAACGACGAAAACCGTTTGTCTAGACTATAGTTCTCAAGAATACAACTCATAATCTATTCTGTGTAAAAAGTGTCTATTGAGAAGACACGTAGGTGGCATGATCATTCGCAGTTCTCTTTTATTTACAATTTCCCTTAGGTGGTGCAACAAAATGATAGGGTAGGGATAATTGTCGAGTGACCCTGAGAAACGAAAACCGTTTGTCTAGACTATAGTTCTCAAGAATACAACTCATAATTCATTCTGAGTAAAGAGTGTGTATTGAGGAGATTGATCTTCTAGGATGACGTGATTACACGGTCACTGGCAATGTTCGATTGCGCGCTTTGATCTCCGGCGAAGGAAGAGCCTCCGGCAGTGACCACAACGCCGCCAACGCCGCTCTCCACCACGACAACCTTCTCGCAGTCCCAGTCGCCTTCGCCGCCGCCGCCGTCCTACTCTCTGCTGCCACCGATTCCACCGCCTTTGCCTTCTCAACCACCTCCAGGTTACACTGTTCAGGATCAGGAGTTGTATATGCTTCTAGCGGCGCACTGGTGGAATCAACCGGAGGCACCGCTCTTTTGCTAAGGGTAACGTACTTAACGAACCTTGGATCATCTTTGATTCACCCTTAGATGTCACATTGCCAATTAATTGTTCACATATGAAATTCTGACCCGGTAGTATTTACTCTAATCTCTTAGAGGTTCCCAGGAATTCCAAAATACTTTATAAAAGGATAAACTAAGAACTTTTCCTTTTATGTGAAATGTGTATACATAAATTATATACCCACTAAAACAAATATCTTCAAATTAGTATACCTATGGTACAGTTCACCATATTTTCTTTGTGTGAAATTATCCATTATATTATTTGTGATCATTATTCACATAAAAGTATCCAAAGTTTGTTATATATTTCAACAAAATTCATCTACAGAGTGATTAAAGAAGAGTCTACCACTTTGGAAAATACGATATTTAGTAATTAAGTTTACACTGTAATAAATCAAAAACAAGATATTGAGTTACCGATTTATACATTTTCTAAAGTGTTCAATTCTTTTTGAATCTTGTATAAGTGTAGGATAAAGGATGTCTTTCATTTAACTTAATAGCAATGTTTAAAAGTCTACAAGACACGTTTTGTTATTCGTTTCCAGGGTGCGATACACGTGATTCCTGACAAAGGGTAAGTTCCAATTTTTGGAAAGAAAGAGGAAGTCGAGCAACAAGGGAAATCGTCAGAATCTTGCGGGTTCAAGAATACAATTAAATTTGTTCGTCGCAACGAACGAGTTGGAGGTGTTTCTTCTTGCGGAAGAGGTATTTTACATCACGTAAGTGAACCTATCTAAGCGTCCGAACTAAGCAAGTACCTACGTCCGGATGTCAAGTACTCCATGAGAAAGAATAACGATTTGTCAATTGTGAGTTAATAACTCAGCGAACGGAATCGTCGTCAAGGAATCAACTTATCACGAAGAAAATACTAGAAAATTACGATGTACCAATAAATTAGGAAGAAAGTAAAATCGATTCCAAGAATACGACGAAACGAAGAGATTTGAGATAAGCAACTTTTGATATCATCGACTTCTTTCAGTCCGTTTTGACGCGGAGAACGTCGAACGTTGAGGAGGGTAATTTGATATATTCGTGTTCCATGACGTCGCCGAAAGGAAACGTTGAAGGGACGAGGTGTAACCGAAAATTCAACATGAAAGAGCATTCGATCTTATTTGACTTCCGTGCCAAAGCCCCATGTAAAAACTATTCTATTTATAGAATAATAGATTGCGTACGTTGAGGAACTTAAAAAGATACGATTTTACCTAAGGGATTAATTAAGGATGATCGGCATTCAGAATTACGCACAGGTATCGACCTGAAGCGATAAACAACGTACAGGGTGTTCCTAAATTCGTTTTGCAGTCGAAGGTGATTCTTGATAAGAAAACAAATCGAAAAAAATTTTGTGAACCCAAAGTACAATCGGGACGATTTCCTCCACTCATAGTTTAACAATGATTTTAAGAATTTTATTTTATTAAATTCTGGCACTTTCAATTCTTCCATTTCTGGTTACGCAGCACAAGTCCAAGTCAAGGTTTATTCAACGATCAGAGTCCAAATATCCAGTGAGCAAGTTCAACCTATTTACAATATAAACATACAGATCTTGAGTGTAACCAAATTTGAGGATAAGAAAATTTTATATCGATCAATCTTGAATCATAGATCTTACATTTAGTCAGGAAGCTGTAAGCGTTCATCCAAGAAACCATTGATTTCATACATTGTTCTTCTAAGAAAATGCTTTTCTAGAGCAAGTAACCAAGCATACGACAGTAGACGTCGAAGGAATTTGCTTTACTTTCTAAGACAATCGTGCATTCTGCGAGTTCCATTCAAAAGAAGTGTCTTCATTCATTGATATTCGAGAGGGTGGTAAATGAAAACAATGTAGTTCTGCTGAGGATACAACAGAATAATATTCTGTTACTAATGAAGAACCTTATATTCCCTGTTTTCGAGAATGTTTGTAGAAATATCGTAGGCATAAGCGAACCGAGAATCAATTTTTTTAAAAGTCGATTGTTAAAAGTCGTAGGCACTAAGTAGTTAAGGTTAATCTCGTTGAATTCAACGCGAGAAAAGTTTCCGTTATCGTTCATCCATGGCAATGAAACACCAAACTGCAATAATTAATTCATAATAAACGATCGTAATAAAAACGCAAGTATATAACGAAATTTTCAGCGGTTGCTTGCATGATGCGCTTCGTTTAATTTTCAACTGTAGGTTACAGACAATTTTAGAGTCTCTAGAGTGTTCTTCGTTTCTATAGCACTTGTCGTTCGTAATGCATCATAGAGAACGATTCAGTCAGAAAATGCACGTAAAAGAAATTTCAATAACAGCTAGCAAGGTGTTGCACATAAATTATACTCTCCCACGATTGTTTTTGAAGTTTTGTTTACTTCTAAATTCTTCGAGTAACTTGAATGTCTTAACCTAGAAAGTTTCAAGTCAGAGGAACGCGAAGATTGTTGACAATTTCAATTGGCTTACAGGCAACATAGTTCGACTCAAACAACCACAAATCGTAGTTACAAATATATTATTACACCATTACATTATTATTTTTTTATTTCAATCTTATATTTTAATATAAATTGCGGACTTTTTAAGATTAACTTTTTAGATTAAGTTGACTTGGCGCCTCCTAGTAAAATTAAGATAAAACAAAATATCTTTGTCCCGCCGATAGAGGATAGATATTGATATTGACAACAAAACTAGAATGAAACCAAATATCTTTGCGTCACTAGCAAGAGTGACGTTTACTGTGGTTGTCGTGTTTTGCAGTAAAAAATACGCTCGTAGTAAAAAGCTCGTACACTTCTGCCTTGAAACTTTCTATTTTAATCCGTAGGTACTATTAAACTTAGTTCATTCGTTCGAAAACACGCTAGTTTACACCATTGAGAAAAAAAAACGAACAATTTGAGTGATAATTACCTAAGAAATCCACCATAAATCAGTGCTTTTTATTTCTATCCTAGATCCTTCGAAATATAGAAATGGATTCGACGACCTAGAACAAGCTAATCTAGGGTAATAAAAATTTGTTGACTAGTATTATATCTTGATAGCACTGTCACTGTCACTTGTTAATCGGTGAAATTCATTATAATGGTGGTTTTAATAGAGATCGATAATGCCATAGGTTGCTAGGCACGTTCCTACAATAATTATTAGTCGATAATAACATTAAATTTGCGTCTTTAGAAAAAATCCAGAACAGTTTTCACCTTATCGCATCAAGTTCTCGTTGAATCACTGCTTTGATTAATTATATAAATCTTAAAATTACGACTCGTATGTCGAGGTTGGAACGAATCTCTAATGTGATATGCAGATAAGAACATTTTTCTTCGGTTACATATTTGATTTTAAAATCGAAATACCTTTTGTAATTACTGGCTATGCCACTAGATCGATATATTAATATTTTTCGCAAGATTTGAATACGTTTCGGCTATGTTCTTGCACTTTCACGACACCTTTGCATTTCTTCCTCCGTCACATGGTATCGAACACGTTACAGCCGGTGGTGGGATTGATACTCGAGTTACTTTTTTAATTAACGCGATTCAATATTTTCGACTCGGATGAAATCTTATCAACTTTTAAATACCGTATAGCACGGTTAACTTAAAATGTTATATTTATAAATTTTTTTAACATATCTGATCGAGTAAAATTTCGTTAAGATAAATGGAGTTCTAATGCAATAATATTGATTCGGTATCACTTCCATCGCTAATTACAGTCTTACTATTAACAGAAAGATTGAAAGTAGCTACAATCAAGAATCCGTTATCCGTTGTTCCTAAAACGAATGTAAGTGTAAATGTAAGCTCGTGTACCTACACGACGAATTAACGAGTCTTTAACTCGTTACGTCAATGTAAAACCATAATCTTGTCTAAACGACGTGACTACAATGCCATTTTCACACTGATCGTGTGTCGTGTTAGACGAGATTAACGTGCAGGCGATTATTGTCACGTGATCGTTTCGTGATGTGTTCTTTAGATGCGAGAACGGCTTAAGTTAGTGCTGTCCAACGTTAGAGGCCCTTACGTGTCGGTTTTCCCTTCTAGCCGTATCTTCTTTATATAGCATACCTACTATTTAGAGCTGGAAAGTGACAAACAAAATGGCACAAGGGCAAGAAGGATCTCTCGCTCGTTCCGTCTGTATTCATCGTACAACTAAATACAGTAAATGTAGGATATCTGTATGAAAATCGGGATCCAAGCCAGACACTTATCGAACGAAAGTATGAATTTTTAAACCCGATACAGCTCGAACCACGTTTCAAAGTTCGCCTTCGCATTATGCTGAACGTGTAAGAGAACAAATGAAAAAGAAAGAAATTCGAGAGACGAAGGGAGACAAAAAACATATCGGTAAGTCAATACTAATGTAACGATACATTTTTTATTTTTGGTACTTTTTGAATTAAACTTTTATCATTGTACTTGTGAGAGTTTTCTGATTAAATGAAACCAAATACGTTATAATTCGAAATACATTTACTAATTTAATAATTCGTTATATATTAAAATTCTTCAAATTTTAACGTCTTATTTGACGTCATATTAATCGGGGAAAAAATCACAAATACGTTGCTAAAAGTTTCATTAAACAAAAAGTACGTAAATAAAAAAGGTTTATCGATTATTAGCGTTATGTATTTTACCGATATTCGAGCTCAGATTGGGTTACATTCCTCGGTTGTCGAGCTTTACGACGCGTCAAGGGGAATCCCCCGTTAGTGATGGGAATGACCAACAGGCAGGTGTGGCGTGGATCGTTTCTCGCAGTTGTCCAATTTTTATTGTAGAACTGATAGATGTGATTGTTTTGGTCGGTAGAAGACTACAGTTAAAATTATGTTTCAGTAGAGGTTCACGGACCGTATCGCACCTACATTCTTAGCCTCGTCTTCTTTCCAGCTTTGAATAGGACTTACGTTGTCTGGAAAACCGCGCGATGATAAAGAGGTAACCATAACGATCTGTGTTCGCTGCCTTTTCGCGACGCACAAACTTCACGGTGATACGAACAGGTGTAGAACAATTTCAGAGTTGAACAGCACTGGTTTAAATCAAGCGAAACCAAGAACAGAGAAACTGTAACATAACAGCCGGGCAAAACCAATCAAGTCTCCGGCACTTTCTTTCTGGTTATTTAAAGTTTCTCGAAAACGTAAACGGAAGCGTCTCTATTTTTTTTTCTTTTATTTAAAAAAACCAAAACGGTGTTGACCTTCCGAGGACAGTGCATTACGTATACCATATTCGATCTTAATGTTAAACGATTTTTATATGTTTTCTATGAAAAACAAAAGAGGACCCTAGATGGAGAAACAACGAATGTTATACTAAACTTTTCTACGCAGTAACGATCGAAAATCAGCCGGAAACATTCTTCGTATCACATAAGGTTATCCGGGCGATGACGATGTGTAACTTTAACTCTGCCAAGGCCATCGTTTTTAATCTTCATACAAATTATTGAGTCGGTTGATGAATTACATAAATTAAGACGAAGAAGCGGCTGCTGTGACAGTGTTAACGGAAAGAATTTGTTGAATTCCTGTCTTGAAGGAAAATTTCAATGTTTAACGATATTTTTGGTTGAAAAAAGGAAAAAGAAATAGGGCGGATCTGAGGATCTAAAGATCGAACAAGGAAAACACTATGCCTGAATAATGCTCTAAGGCTGTTATTCCTCTTTCAGTTATTCATTGGTAATTTAATTAACGAGAAAATTAATTACCGTATCTTTGTATTGTAGTATTCGTACAATGCCGCTCATAATTATTCGAACGACTCTGCAAAATGTAATTTATAATATTTATTGTTTATTTATAATACTACGAAAAAATAACAGAAAAGAATAATTTCTTTTACTTTAATATTTATAACAATCACATTTATTATTCAAATGTATGCTTTCAGACAGGTATACTCAAAGTAATAAAATCTTTGTTAAACCGTAGTTGCATTGGAAAATTCGTATAATAGCAGAAATGAGTATTGGAACGCGGATTCTTTTGTTAAGAACTCGTTGTTTGAATAATTATGAGCAGCAACTAAAATTTCTTGTTAGTTGTGTCAGTGCTTCAACCAGCCCTTTCGTTTATCTTAGGACAATCCAGAGGAATGGGAATTTATATTTTCATAGACGAATTATTCGACACAGCTTGTTCCTTGGTAAATCTGTAATTTAGATACATATCGTACGTGCTTGTTGATCGTTCGAAGTCGGAGCAACCATAAAATATGAGAGTCATACGTTTAAGGTCTCTGTATTCCTGTATCTAGGAATCAAACACGTTGTGCAATTCGAAGGAGTGTGTAGATTGTAATCAGTGCACAATAGAAAATATTGGCCGATTAGGGTCACTAAGTGGTCATCCTCCACTAGACAGTTTTACTACACCACTGTTTCTTGTCTCTTTGCCTCAGTGTGTTTTAGAGGTAACACGCGCTTTATCTTAAACAGAGAAAGAGAGCTGGCCTCAAAGTGACCCTAGACGATCAATATGTTCCGTTATGAACATAGAAAATATCGGTTTAGTTTAAAACGCGAGCGATCGTAGCTATAAATCGAAAAAAACCTAGTCAATTGATGATCGTTAGAAGTAACATAGATTGTAATTAATTTCTTGAACTTTAGAACTAACCCGTTAAACTCCTCTTAACTAAAAATTTTTAATCGTTTTATTCGAAGTTTATTGGAGCCTGCTTTCACTTGAATATATATGTACACATTTCGTTGTTCCTATATTATACTTCCGTTTAAAGTGCAATCAATCGCGGAAATTCTAAATCAAATTTTTTTTCTTTTTATAATTTAATCGAAAGACTGGAAACTCTTGATGAAAGATAAATTACGATTGCAGGAAGTGTAATTGTTATTATCGTTTCGTACAAGGTAAATTGATAAGGAATCCGGTCGATTTAACACGATTAATTTCATTTAGTTTTTATTGCAACTCGCTACAAAGAATTACCGATAAGCGCAACACTTGTTTGTGTTAAAATATCAAAAATTCTAGATGATAAACTAAACATAGTGTAATGATTATTGGACGAGAAACGCGAATAATGAATCAAAATTTGTTACGATAGTTAAGTAGCAATTACGGAGTATCGGTTAGTTGGTAGCGGGTATGATACAATTGTTAAGCTTAAAGGCACTTTTTTATGACGAAACCTAAATAATTAGAGAGTAAATAATTCGCGATCAATTAGTATTAATATATTATCTTGTATATTCAGTGTGGTGTGAAAATATTCGAGCGATCATTGTAAAACAATGCAACGAACGGAACGTATAAATTATTTATTTCCTTGGCCGCTCGGGGTCACGGAGCCGCTATCTTCCATCACCTTTCGTCTATTTGCTCCGCCTTTATTTGAGAGACAGAAAGCGCAAATCTGTAGACACACGGTCTCCATCTCTCAAACAGAGACAATACGGCGTGAAAGTAACGAATTAGGTGATACAAAGTGACCTTACGCAGTTAATATCTTTTGCTCCGGGTAGACTAAACTCTAAGAAGACGCATCTACTTCGAGGGCATTCATTTATCGAGCTAAACTTTCGAGACCTCGGTATATACTATATTAACGAAATAATTGTCCACACTATACAGATGCACGTTGCTGTCCGAGGATCATTCTTTTTCTAAACACGCGGTTTATTTACTATACCATCGACAGAGTAACGCAAGTGTTTACGATTCACACTAACGAGTCGTCAATAACATCGAAATGTCACCTATTTAGGAGAAGTAGTCTTCACTAGGGAGTTTCGTGCATCTGTAATAGCATGGACAAGTTTTCATATAGCATGCCTAATCTGTCAAAAAGCCGAATAACCTTAAACTTGCTCGTTTTCGAGCAAAGGTATTTCCGTCATTAAATACGCTCCACGTAACCCGAAAGGTGCACATCTCGTCCGTCGAAGCTCTCGATTGCAAACGTTCGAATACTTTCGTGACCCACTGCGTCTAGATACTCCACAGAGTACGTTAATTAATTCTCGTACTGCCAATTTTCCGTAAGACCGAACATCGTTGGTAAAAAATGGATGTCCTGCGCTCGAAGGATCTTCGTCTTGCGCAATGAACACGTTGCGAGATAAGAGGAACTTCTTGAACATGGAACAAGCACTGTTCGTAGATCACCGAATCGTCTTTTACCCAGGCCTTTCTCCATTACTCTTAGCGTTCGTACTCGCGACTCTTGCTCGTTAGATCAGAGGTTAGGTATCGATGAGTAACGACGAGGCCGACTCGATTTCGAGCAGTAACTCGCTCAGCGAAAATTGTATCTTTAGATCGGGTCCTCGCCCGGTGTCGACAACCTGTATCTCGCAACAGCTGAATTATAAATTCAGACAAATAAAAGAGGAATGTCGTTATTGTTAGCCGCCGGTGTGATTTCTTTACCAGAGGGAAACGATGCGAATGGAATATCGAACTCTCGACGAAAGAATTCTAGAATTAACCTTCGTTCAATTAAATATGGAACGCGTGTAAACAAAACCACGTGATTTTGACAAGCGCGTATCAACAGGGTAGGGATAACAGGTCACAATGAACCAATGAGAATCTAATCGCGCGAAAAGTTGATTGTTTACGTCCGCTCTATCTTTAATTCGAACGAATAATAGAGCTTGACAAACTTGAGAAGATTTTCGTGGTAGTGGAGTTAGTATGGGAGATGAGAAGCTCAAATTGCGATTCCCCGTTCCACATCCCGTTATCCCATATCTAACCTCATACTACGAAATAAAAAAAAAAGTAGTATAAGTTTGCAGGATACATTCAAAATTATCGTATCATAAATGACGAAATAACGGATTCGTTACATTTTGATGAAAATTTATGAAAACATTAAATGACACGTACGCGGTAAAGAACAATAGCGCGATTAAATCGGAACGGGATAAGTTTTTATTTTTGATGTTTCAAGGAAACAATGGTTACACAGAAATTCTTACAATTAGTTAACGAATCTTACCTTTCACCTTGTTCCTTTTCTTGACGGCGTTTGTGGGTATTCGGAATTACTTTTGGCCGGTGAGTTCCTCTGACCATGAAAATTATGTTATGTTGTAGTATTGACTGCAATAAGTGAAAGTACCTGTATCACTGTATTTTCTACATTGTCGTGAGGAAGTACAATAAGGGGTTCGCTCGTGCAGAGAAAAATCGATCGGTGCAACAGGTGTCGTTTCACGTCAGGTGGGCGATAGAAAAGACGGTGGTAGCGTATAATTTATTTAGTTTGCACTCCACGGGAAAAATAAAATTGCTACAGAAACCGTATTCTTTTTGTTAAATTCTACACCCTGCCAATCACCTTCTATTAAACGTCAATTACTACCAGCGTTGGTTTGCGCGTATTCTGTAAATATAAACCTAAATAGAGAAAATTACACGAAACGACCATTAAAGTATACAGGACACGAGGTTAAATGTATAACCGCGATTGAATTCACACGATAAAGAAGTTTTTATCTTTGTAAGAAGTTTGAAATCTTTGACGAGCGTTTATTGTGAACACGTCACGAGTTTTTTAATACTCTGTAGACCGTAGCCTAGTCCATGTCTGTGGATGAAAATACTGAAGACAATGCTAATCCTTTTAGTAGGATATATTTCTCTGCATCACTCTTCAGTATGAGACACCCATCATGCCTATCTTGAATAAGTTGTAAATCATTAGCCTCCACCTACAATAAAAACACATACGTTATATATTAAGTCAATTTTTCAAATAATTTACAAGTAATTGAAGGTGAACATGTTAGGTGTCTCACACTATACACATACCTTACTCGCTAAAAAACTTGTTCATAATAAAATAATTCTCAGATTTAACTAACGGAATCATCCCTCACATATTTTTATTTACGTAGTGCCTTACTTCGAGATAAAAATCGCTAACTATTCGCTCTCAACTGAATTTGCTGTCTAGAATTTGTTTGTCGAAAACTATGGAAACCATTGTTAGTGTATGGTAATATATAAGACCTATTTTACGTTCAGTGTACATAGAGAGTCAGTCGTTTGTTGACTTAACAGAAGTCAAATGATGTCATTTCCTTGAAAAATGTTGTGGTTGACTCGTCAATAAGAAAAAATAAATCGCTGAAGTTTTCATCCTTGTGACGTTATCGTACAGGGAGAATCCATTGAATTAATCAGACCATTGACAAATCCTTTTACCCATAGAGTTTTAGTTGTACACTGTCTATAATTGAAATGTTACGTTTAATTTTCTACATTCATCCAGAAGCTCAACTATATCGATACTCTGCACATTTCATTGACCTTAGCTCCGCATATCTATATTATTATGAAACACACAATAATTTATATTTGATTTACAGACATAAGTAAATGTTTGAACGTTTCAGTCAATTAACAACCTATTTAATACATAGTGTGTTGACAGAATTGGGGGAAATTTTTCAGGAGCAATTTCTCATGACGTTGTAAATAAAAAAAGACCCGTTATTATTTTGCAATCTGATATACATTATTTACAGTGATTTCCACTTTAAAGTGACAACAATTGAGCGCGCCACTTGAAGGTGGAGTAGATAGCGATTTTTATCTCAAGTGAAGATCCAGTCACGTGTAAAGAAAAACAAATTATTAATAATAATACTATGAAGATGTAACGAAGAATATAAATATTTGTATTTTTATTAGTAGGGTTATTTTTTCGCTACTTTTAAAGAATTATTGGAAAGCATTTACTTTTTATATTTTTTGAGAGAAACCATTATTCCAATGGTCTTTACCATACTGTTTATAATATTTAGCAATAATTTATAGACATCAATTAATCATGTAGTACCAATATTTTTAGAATTATGGTGGAAGTTTCCCATTCAGTTATTTTTTATTGTTAATAGTCAATATAGAGCTTGTCTGTGTAATTTGTCGAAATGTTGTCAATACATCTACTGGAGCACATTTGCTGAATGTTTGCAGTTGTAAGGTAAGCGTACAAATACAATAGTCACAAAGTGATAATCTAATTATTTAAGTCCGAAGCTGTTAATCTAGAAATGAATATTCTTCGAATATGTTCACTTGAAAAATTTTGTACAATGATGGTGATTACAAAGCGTCAATAGGAACATATGACAATTATCATAGGTTTTGTTACCTCACTTTCAAGTGAACTGACGCTCTCATTTACAAATGAGCTAATTAGGAAAATTAATTAGAGTGTAAGGAAACATATTTTGAAGGATCATGTAATTTTATTATATTTATATGTATCTCTTATGAAATTTATTTATTACATTTCATTGTTTAGTATTGAAACATATTTAACCTAAACTGCAAATATTCTCGCCAGTATCAATTTAATAAGTATTTTTAAAAAGAGATATTACTCTGTTTATTATCAAGAATTACCAATACACTATGACTTAGAAGAAGTAGATGCTCGAAGCAGAAAATATTGACCTGTCAGGATTACCGAGCATTTATTCCTAACGTACTACCACTTTTTTTTTCTGTACACTCATTTTCATCAACCAGAATAATTTTTTATCGAAAAGCTTTCTGTCGAAATTCACGGACGGATTTTAGACGTTTTTTTTATAGAATCTCCATCTTATCCTTTTGAGAATTAGTTCATCCGCGTTTTAGTAAGTCCACTTACTTCCTAGCAAGTGAGCAACCGATATATTTATTTCTTTTCTATAAGTTAGAAATAAACGATGCTCTTGCTTTAGTTCGCAAGTACGATTATATAGTATTGTATTGTTATATATTATATTATTAATAATAACAATACATATTTATTGCACTAGGATTGTATCCAAAAAATTAGATAAAATATTCTATAATAAAAAAAGAAAAACAAAATTAATGTGTAAAAGTAGAAACAGGTAAACATTATCTACAGAGACAAGTACAGCTACATGGATTTATTAATTTAATCTCATATTCGTGATAGTTCTATACCTATAAATTGTGTGTTACAAGTAGTAATGAAAATTAAGTTTTCACTCGATGTAGAGCTGTTATATACGATTATATTTCTTTGAAAAGAAATTAACGGTTGAAATTGGTATAATGGTATATTGGTATACAATTAAAGTTACTTATATGATTATTAATGATAACGTATGACAGTCGGTACAACGGATCAAAAAGAGTGATATGCGATATTAAAATTTAGACATTGAGAATTATTTTTTGACAAATTGCAGTGACAAAGAGTCCAAAATATGGAAGGAATAATTCAATTAATTTCTAACACATGTATTATTATTTAAAAATGAATTAAATTCGATGTAGATATGGCTAAAATTGACATAAAGATTTTGCCAATAATTATACAAACAAATACAACACAGACATTTCAAAATAAAGCAACAGAAAAATGTTAAAACATGCTCATTACCGATTGCGAGTAATCAACTTACCAAATGTTACGCAATTATTAATCAAAGCGTAAAAGATATGAAAAAACGTTCGATGACGAGTGTTTAGCACGAAGGTTGAAATAACAGTAAGCGCATACCCAGTCAGCGGTCGATACAGGGCTACAGTGCACATGCGTAGAAGTAAAATTCTGAGATGGCACGATATTCAAACAGACACTATAATTTTCTGAAACTTTACTCTTTTACACCGCTGTTCTCTACATTCTAGAGATCTAACTTTTCAATATCGCAATATAATATTCTAAATTCGCAGCCAATTAGCTCGGTACTACTCATGACGAATAATTATTGTTCGTCGCGAGTAATACCGATTACCAGGTCTCACCACGTGGAGTTTGCTGCGAGCGGAGACCCGGAAAGAGATAGATGGAATCAAAGTTCCATCGATCTCCCTCTATACGCAGTACGAACGAAATCACTAAACCGAGGAGATGGAAGGAATCAAAGTTCCTTCGATCTCCTCGTTTAGTACTGCCAAGGAATTACATCGTGGAGCAAAACGAAGCAAAATTGGGAAGAACGCGACGCGAACCGTGGAGTTGATCCTACTAGGTCGATCCCGTTTCCTCTCACTGAGCCCGATTAAAGAGGAAATGCGCGACGCCTCCACTCCTCTCATGGAGGAGTGCCCCGTTTCACCCAACTCCGCGTCAGGAGCACACGCTCAGCGTGGACCTGACTCACGAAGGATCACCAAGAGAGGGTCTTATCCCGGAGGGTGTCCCGTTTCTCCCAACTCCGCGTCAGGAGCACACGCTCAGCGTGGACCTGACTCACGAAGGATTACGAAGAGAGGGTCTTATCCTGGAGGCATCCGCAGGGACCGGTAAAGATACCTGCCCCTGTGTTCACAACATGTTCTTTCTAGAAGCGGACGCACCGGAAGAGACGACGATCGACCGTTCGGACTACCTACACGGCCGGTCACTTGCTTATGCAACAAGCAGAGGTGGCCGGACTGTGAGACGAGAAAGCGAGCAAAAAGAAGCTAAAGATTGGATAATTGCTTGGCAGAGCACAGATATTCGTACATGGTGACCTTAAAACTAACTTAGTCTGAGCTTAAAACTAAAGATCCCGTGGCGACTGCGATGAAATGGTACTCTTCTTTCTTCTTTCGTCGATGTGCCTACCTAAGAGAAACCTAAAGTCAAGGCATGATAGAAAATAGAAATGAAATTGGTTTGTGATTAAATACAGTAACATAGAAAATAAACGAAGTAGTGACAAAAGAATAAACTTGGAAAAACAAGTAAAAATTAAAATCAGAGAACAAATTAAACAAACAAAAAGCTGAAAAAAAGAAGGGTTGAGAGAGTGGTCAGTACCCACTAGCAAGAGGGTAACCGGCGTCCATGGCTGTCCGTGGAGCTTCTAGGTACCTAAAATGAAGTGATCCATCCACCTCGGAGTCTCCCTGTGGAATGAAATTTTCAGTAACCGGGGGGATCTTTATATACCCACCATAACTTCGATTGTCTTTGCTCAATCTAACCGAATATTTTAAGAAATTTATAGCTTTTAAGCCATTATTTATACTAGCACATTGTTAACAATTGTTTAAACTACGATCCTACGATGGTTGTTAATAAATATGATAAATAAACATTAAGATATTACGAAATCTGCAAAGGCGAACGGTTTCGGTGAATGTTTGCTCATTACCACAATTGTTACTAACATTTATGCACGTTCCCAATATTAATCGAACAATGTGCATCTTATTTATGCATTAAAAATAATTGATTCGCTTGCAGCAATTAATTTTGATCGAGATTCGAAGTAAAAACGTGTTTCTTAATTTTTCAAAGCATGGATAGTAACAATTGTTTGTCAGATACATTAATTTTACATTTGTTCAATTCTTATAATTTACACAATACTAGTAGAAATTGTATTGTTTATTTAAAAGCGGCGAAATTCAATTAATTGCTTTTCTAGATAGAAAAATCTCCGCGATGAACACTTGTGAATCGATGATCGATATGCGAAGCATTGACAATGGTGGATGGACCTGAATGGAAAATTCCATCGCGAACAGAGAATACTTAAACGAAATGATATTTTAGGCTATTATTTATACTAGGACACTGTTCATAATTGTTTAAACTGTGGTCCCACGAGGGTTGGTAATAAGTATGATAAATAAACATCAAGATATTGAAAAGCATGCGGAAGCGAACGGTTTCAGTGAATGTTTCTCCATTTCCGCGATTGTTATTGAGATTTTTGCACGTACCGAATATTAATGTTACAGTATACATCCTATTTATGCATTAGAAATGAGTAATTTGTCTATAGAAATTAATTTTGATCATGGTTCGAAGTGATAGCAAGTTTTTGGCATCTTTTCCAAAACTTTTAAATATGGAAAGTAGTAATTGTTTACTAGACACATTAATTTAACAGGCATTTTATTCTAATAATAGGGCACAATAGCTGTAGGAGCTTCAATTTGAACATTACATTTTTTGGTAAAAGAAAATGTTTCCTTTGAACAGAAACAGACTTATTTGGCAGACCATAAATTCTAAGATTGAATTTCCACGACAGATTCTTCGGTAGGTACTTACGACGATAAATTTTATACCTAGCAAAGTAATCAATTATACTTTAATTAAACAATTATTCAATTAATGTATGCAAAAAACAATGAAGTCCAACAAACAATTTATACTAATTCTTTAAGAAAACAAAACCTTCTAACATGAGGTGTACTTAAAATGTGTATTGGATGTAAATGTCAAAATGTAATTGTCCCTTAATAATGAGGAATAAATTTTGCTTTAATAGTTGAACATAGAAAGCTTATTACAATGTTAGTGTAAAAAATTATAAATTTCTCCTAAATAATGAGGAAAAATGATTGTTGTACGGGTATGAGTCAAGTGGAATAAACTAATTTTTGAACCATAACTCTGTGCAGAAGCACAAATCTTAGAAATAATTTAATTTGTTCAAAATTTAAATAATCCGAAAAGCACAGGTGGCACCATCTACGGCAAAACGCTCAAGTTTGTCGAGAAATAGTTCGTTTACGAGATGCTAGATGGCGGCATGGCTACTTTTAGACCGCGTATTCGAATGTAGGTATCAAAATACAGATTTTTCCTAAAAAAATACGCACAAGTATCGCGTTTAGAGTTATACACAGGATGCGTGTCATATATGGAATGGTCAAATAAAATTTGTAAATACAATCATATGTAAAACATTCTACGTATATAGTTATAATACGTATATAGTTGTAAGGCGTTTATAAAAGTTTTATTCGACCTTTACATTCTAATGTACGTTCTAAGTATTATTCCCAAACATAATGCTTCGAGTATAAATCATATTTTACATCTACATTCTAACAAACATCCAATGTACACCTACCAATGTATTATTCATCTGCATTCTTTATGAAATTTTATATTTTCATAGCTACATTCTAGTGCATTAAGAGTTACACTTAGAAAGCTTGTTACAATCAGAGAGACAAAAAATATAAATTTCTCCTAGATAATGAGGAAAATGATTGTTGTACGTTTATGAGTCAAATGGAATAAACTAATTTTTGAACCATAACTCTGTGCAGAAGCACAAATCTTAGAAATAATTTAAACTGTTCAAAATTTAAATAATCCGAAAAGCACAGGTGGCACCATCTACGGCAAAACGCTCAAGTTTGTCGAGAAATAGTTCGTTTACGAGATGCTAGATGGCGGCATGGCTACTTTTAGACCGCGTATTCGAATGTAGGTATCAAAATACAGATTTTTTCTAAAAAAATACGTAAAAATATCACGTTTAACGGTATACGTAGAATGTGTGACATATATGTGTGGTCAAATAAAATTTTCACATAAAATCTTATATAAAAAATTCTACGTAGAAGTTTTATTCGTTCCTTACTTTTCAATGCACGTTCTCTTCAACACGAATTTCTTCTTCACGTAAGACTTTATGTGAAAATTATTTTTTCCACATAAATTCTGACAAACATACTATCTACACTTCGAAATGCAATATTATTCTCTAGTTTTTATAAAAAATTTATATTTTGTCAAATAGATTCGAATACGCGGTCTAAAAGTAGCCATGCCGCCATCTAGCATTACGTAAACGAACTATTTCTCGACAAACTTGAGCGTTTTGCCGTAGATGGTGCCACCTGTGCTTTTCGGATTATTTAAATTTTGAACAAATTAAATTATTTCTAAGATTTGTGCTTCTGCACAGAGTTATGGTTCAAAAATTAGTTTATTCCATTTGACTCATAAACGTACAACAATCATTTTCCTCATTATCTAGGAGAAATTTATATTTTTTGTCTCTCTGATTGTAACAAGCTTTCTAAGTGTAACTCTTAATGCACTAGAATGTAGCTATGAAAATATAAAATTTCATAAAGAATGCAGATGAATAATACATTGGTATGTGTACATTAGATGTTTGTTAGAATGTAGATGTAAAATATGATTTATACTCGAAGCATTATGTTTGGGAATAATACTTAGAACGTGCATTAGAATGTAAAGGTCAAATAAAACTTTTATAAACGCCTTACAATTATATACGTATTATAACTACTTACGTAGAATGTTTTACATATGATTGTATTTACAAATTTTTTTTGACCATTCCATATATGACACGCATTCTGTGTATAACTCTAAACGCGATACTTGTGCGTATTTTTTTAGGAAAAATCTGTATTTTGATACCTACATTCGAATACGCGGTCTAAAAGTAGCCATGCCGCCATCTAGCATTACGTAAACGAACTATTTCTCGACAAACTTGAGCGTTTTGCCGTAGATGGTGCCACCTGTGCTTTTCGGATTATTTAAATTTTGAACAAATTAAATTATTTCTAAGATTTGTGCTTCTGCACAGAGTTATGGTTCAAAAATTAGTTTATTCCACTTGACTCATACACGTACAACGATCATTTTCCTCATTATGTAGGAGAAATTTATATTTTTTGTCTCTCTGATTGTAACAAGCTTTCTAAGTGTAACTCTTAATGCACTAGAATGTAGCTATGAAAATATAAAATTTCATAAAGAATGCAGATGAATAATACATTGGTATGTGTACATTAGATGTTTGTTAGAATGTAGATGTAAAATATGATTTATACTCGAAGCATTATGTTTGGGAATAATACTTAGAACGTGCATTAGAATGTAAAGGTCAAATAAAACTTTTATAAACGCCTTACAATTATATACGTATTATAACTACTTACGTAGAATGTTTTACATATGATTGTATTTACAAATTTTTTTTGACCATTCCATATATGACACGCATTCTGTGTATAACTCTAAACGCGATACTTGTGCGTATTTTTTTAGGAAAAATCTGTATTTTGATACCTACATTCGAATACGCGGTCTAAAAGTAACCATGCCGCCATCTAGCATTTCGTAAACGAACTATTTCTCGACAAACTTGAGCGTTTTGCCGTAGATGGTGCCACCTGTGCCTTTTGAATTATTTAAATTTTGAACAAATTAAATTATTTCTAAGATTTGTGCTTCTGCACAGAGTTATGGTTCAAAAATTAGTTTATTCCACTTGACTCATACACGTACAACAATCATTTTCCTCATTATCTAGGAGAAATTTATATTTTTTGTCTCTCTGATTGTAACAAGCTTTCTAAGTGTAACTCTTAATGCACTAGAATGTAGCTATGAAAATATAAAATTTCATAAAGAATGCAGATGAATAATACATTGGTAGGTGTACATTGGATGTTTGTTAGAATGTAGATGTAAAATATGATTTATACTCGAAGCATTATGTTTGGGAATAATACTTAGAACGTGCATTAGAATGTAAAGGTCAAATAAAACTTTTATAAACGCCTTACAATTATATACGTATTATAACTACTTACGTAGAATGTTTTACATATGATTGTATTTACAAATTTTTTTTGACCATTCCATATATGACACGCATCCTGTGTATAACTCTAAACGCGATACTTGTGCGCATTTTTTTAGGAAAAATCTGTATTTTGATACCTACATTCGAATACGCGGTCTAAAAGTAGCCATGCCGCCATCTAGCACTTCGTAAACGAACTATTTCTCGACAAACTTGAGCGTTTTGCCGCAGATGGTGCCACCTTTGCCTTTTGAATTATTTAAATTTTGAATAAATTAAATTATTTCTAAGATTTGTGCTTCTGCACAGAGTTATGGTTCAAAAATTAGTTTATTCCACTTGACTCATACCCGTACATCAATCATTTTTCCTCATTATTTTGGAGAAATTTATAATTTTTTACACTAACATTGTAATAAGCTTTCTATGTTCAACTATTAAAGCAAAATTTATTTCTCATTATTAAAGGAAAATTACATTTTGACATTTACATCCAATACACATTTTAAGTACACCTCATGTTAGAAGGTTTTGTTTTCTTAAAGAATTAGTATAAATTGTTTGTTGGACTTCATTGTTTTTTGCATACATTAATTGAATAATTGTTTAATTAAAGTATAATTGATTACTTTGCTAGGTATAAAATTTATCCTCGTAAGTACCTACCGAAGAATCTGTCGTGGAAATTCAATCTTAGAATTTATGGTCTTTCAAATAAGTCTGTTTCTGTACAAAGGAAACATTTTCTTTTACCAAAAAATGTAATGTTCAAATTGAAGCTCCTACAGCTATTGTGCCCTATTATTAGAATAAAATAACTGTTAAATTAATGTGTCTAGTAAACAATTACTGCTTTCCATATTTAAAAGTTTTGAATAACATGCCAAAAACTTGCTTTCACTTCGAACCATGATCAAAATTAATGTCTATAGGCAAATTACTCATTTCTAATGCATAAATAGGATGCATACTGTAACATTAATATTCGGTACGTGCAAAAATATCAATAACAATCGCTGAAATGGAGAAACATTCACTGAAACCGTTCGCTTCCGCATGCTTTTCAATATCTTGATGTTTATTTATCATACTTATTACCAACCCTCGTGGGACCACAGTTTAAACAATTATGAACAGTGTCCTAGTGTAAATAATAGCCTAAAATATCATTTCGTTTAAGTATTCTCTGTTCGCGATGGAATTTTCCATTCAGGTCCATCCACCATTGTCAATGCTTCGCATATCGATCATCGATTCACAAGTGTTCATCGCGGAGATTTTTCTATCTAGAAAAGCAATTAATTGAATTTCGCCGCTTTTAAATAAACAATACAATTTCTACTAGTATTGTGTAAATTATAAGAATTGAACAAATGTAAAATTAATGTATCTGACAAACAATTGTTACTATCCATGCTTTGAAAAATTAAGAAACATGTTTTTACTTCGAATCTCGATCAAAATTAATTGCTGCAAGCGAATCAATTATTTTTAATGCATAAATAAGATGCACATTGTTCGATTAATATTGGGAACGTGCATAAATGTTAGTAACAATTGTGGTAATGAGCAAACATTCACCGAAACCGTTCGCCTTTGCAGATTTCGTAATATCTTAATGTTTATTTATCATATTTATTAACAACCATCGTAGGATCGTAGTTTAAACAATTGTTAACAATGTGCTAGTATAAATAATGGCTTAAAAGCTATAAATTTCTTAAAATATTCGGTTAGATTGAGCAAAGACAATCGAAGTTATGGTGGGTATATAAAGATCCCCCCGGTTACTGAAAATTTCATTCCACAGGGAGACTCCGAGGTGGATGGATCACTTCATTTTAGGTACCTAGAAGCTCCACGGACAGCCATGGACGCCGGTTACCCTCTTGCTAGTGGGTACTGACCACTCTCTCAACCCTTCTTTTTTTCAGCTTTTTGTTTGTTTAATTTGTTCTCTGATTTTAATTTTTACTTGTTTTTCCAAGTTTATTCTTTTGTCACTACTTCGTTTATTTTCTATGTTACTGTATTTAATCACAAACCAATTTCATTTCTATTTTCTATCATGCCTTGACTTTAGGTTTCTCTTAGGTAGGCACATCGACGAAAGAAGAAAGAAGAGTACCATTTCATCGCAGTCGCCACGGGATCTTTAGTTTTAAGCTCAGACTAAGTTAGTTTTAAGGTCACCATGTACGAATATCTGTGCTCTGCCAAGCAATAATCCAATCTTTAGCTTCTTTTTGCTCGCTTTCTCGTCTCACAGTCCGGCCACCTCTGCTTGTTGCATAAGCAAGTGACCGGCCGTGTAGGTAGTCCGAACGGTCGATCGTCGTCTCTTTCGGTGCGTCCGCTTCTAGAAAGAACATGTTGTGAACACAGGGGCAGGTATCTTTACCGGTCCCTGCGGATGCCTCCAGGATAAGACCCTCTCTTCGTGATCCTTCGTGAGTCAGGTCCACGCTGAGCGTGTGCTCCTGACGCGGAGTTGGGAGAAACGGGGCATCCTTCGGGATAAGACCCTCTCTTGGTGATCCCTCGTGAGTCATGTCCACGCTGAGCGTGTGCTCCTGACGCGGAGTTGGGAGAAATGGGCCACTCCTTCATGAGAGGAGTGGAGGCGTCGCGCATTTCCTCTTTAATCGGGCTCACTGAGAGGAAACGGGATCGACCTTGTAGGATCAACTCCACGGTTCGCGTCACGTTCTTCACAATTTTGCATCGTTTTGCTCCACGATGTAATTCCTTGGCAGAACTAAACGAGGAGATCGAAGGAACTTTGATTCCTTCCATCTCCTCGGTTTAGTGATTTCGTTTGTACTGGGTATCGAGGGAGATCGATGGAACTTTGATTCCATCTATCTCTCTCCGGGTCTCCGCTCGCAGCAAACTCCACGTGGTGAGACCTGGTAATCGGTATTACTCGCAACGAACAATAATTATTCGTCATGAGTAGTACCGAGCTAATTGGCTGCGAATTTAGAATATTATATTGCGATATTGAAAGTTTTGACCTGTAAGAATCTATAAAATTTGTATAAAAGTATGAATTTGTAAAAAGCGATTTTTAAAAATTCTAGACAGGAATACTCCTTTCACGTGTTTATAATCAGCATATAAGGGTGCGGTATAAATAATTGGTTGGTAACAAGTAGATGTCCGGTAACAGGTCTATGCTTGCTAATTGACATTCCTGTAGTCCTTGTATACGAAAGAAAAAAAAAATTCTGGATCGAGTACTC
Organism: Ptiloglossa arizonensis; assembly: GCF_051014685.1. Classification (NCBI taxonomy): domain Eukaryota; kingdom Metazoa; phylum Arthropoda; class Insecta; order Hymenoptera; family Colletidae; genus Ptiloglossa; species Ptiloglossa arizonensis. The sequence goes on along the minus strand of NC_135048.1, from coordinate 6,488,293 downwards.
TGATATTAGGTATTCTTTTTCGAGAAGAAAATGTATGCTTATAGACAATTCGGTGTGCTCTTGAAGAAAGTTATTACAATGATCAAGTTCCTATTAAGAAGCTATATTGTAAATGAAATAAAAAAAATTGTGCAGACGAGATATATGGAATAGAAGTTTTATCTGATGGTCATTTGTATCACATAATCTGCAAATACCAACCTCGTAAAGTATCCGTGGTTTTTCGTTTAAGAATGGTGATGAAGAGAACTGCAGGCTACATACCGTGTACAGTTAAACCACCAATGTTGGTAAAGATAGTAAGCGTAGAAAATTCATCGTTGCACATCGTTTCTGGTTTTACGTATCGTGCCTATCAGTCTTAAAAAGTATTATAATGAGTTACATTTAGTCTTACAGATTAACTTGAGGTATTTTAGGAACCTGAAACTAAAAATATTTTCAAAATTATACCTACCCTAATAGCTTACTATTTCCAAGTCCTATCTGTTCTCAGACACACTCGATTACCAGGTCTTATTACGAAAAAGTTGCTGTGAACGCAATTTGAAGCATGATAGATCGAAGTTCCATCAATCTCCTTGTTTAGATCTACTAAGTAATTAGCTAAACAAAATTAAGTAAAATTAGGAAAGACTCGAGGGATTGACCCTTGGGTTAATCTCGTTTTTATATTTTATATTTTTTTTTTATTCTTATAAATGTTTTCTTAATCATTACTTAGGTATTACAATAGAATAATTTCTCAAGTTTTTAGTTTTAATTCTCACAATTTATAATTCTATAATTTTATTTCATTCTTACTGATTTCATTGGTTACTGGGTTTATTCAACACTGACAAGATCCCATTTGTGTTATTATTAAATGGAAGAAAAATATTACATTTTAATTTATTGCAAATTTGAAACAATGTAAACTATTTTTGAAACTATACATATTTTAATTTATAACGTTTGTAGTTAATTAAAATAAATTGCAATTATTTAGTTGTCTTTGGGTTGTTTAAAAATTAAATCTATATAGAAATAATAAAACTTGATACATATCTATACAAACTACATGAAGTTACGCGTGAAACTTTTTGCAAATAAAATTTGGTTCGTTTTATCAATTTGATCAAACAATCTCGCCAGGAAAGTTGATATTCGTCGTTAAATGGAATTCAAATATTTGAAAAATATTGTAATATTGAACAAAAGTAGCTTTGAAATCGAAATTTGTCAATGACCTAAATATGTTTGAGTGTCCATGACTGAAATGCTGGTGCCCACATACAATGAATAAGTTACTGAAATTAGTCACTGAAATATGACGAAAATTACCATTTTAGATTATTCCATTACAATTAATTTGATTGTAAATAACATACAATGAAAACGCAATATCTATTTTCATCGAATACTATGGTAATCGGCCGTCACGTGTTAATTATGCAAGAATACAACTCGGTATTTCCAATCAATTGTTTGACTTAAGTCGAAATAATCGCGCGAGAGGTAACCGATCGAGTCATCCTTTGAATCATATTCGCATAAATCGAACGCCTTTTGTTGTAATCACGTAGCAATATAACGAGATTTTTCTTTTCTATTATCGATTATCTGTAAATCGTATCGTGTTGCTTCTACAAAAATAGATATTGCTACGTCTAATGTATTACCTTTTAAAATACCTAGTTGCACCAATGTCAAAATATTTTTCACTTCGTAAAACAGTCCGAGGTGAATGATAAACAAACAGACGAGATCTGTATTTTATATATTTCATTAAACAGTCTTCTAATTTTTTTCCGATAGATAGCATACAGAAAATGTAAAATACTTAATTACGTTCCATTTCTTGAAAAAAGTTGAGGATATCGTACGCGATGTTTGCAATCTAGTATTAGTTCGAACTTTTTAAATTAAAAAAACGAGGAATACTTTTGTCCAACCACCAATAAAAAAAAAAACATACTAGTTCAGAAATATCCAAAGATTGAACCTTTTTCTTACAACGAGAAATTTCAAACATACTTTTACAAAATACAATAATTAACGCTAATTGTTACAAGATAATTAGTATTATGTATTGCGTTCTACGAGGAAATTAATACTAAGCTAACGTAGAAAGTTTCGAAAAAGTTGTACAATACGAAATTTGTATATTCGTGAAAACAATAGCACGTAAATGGAATTTCCCTAGTACAATATCGTGAGATGTTAAAAGTTTAGAAGATTTAAGTAGCATTAGTTCATTTGCTTCATTGTGTACTGCGCAATTGATAATATTCCCAAATCAAGTGTCAATGAGGAAAGAAAAATTCAAAGGGGAAGATCATTCACAGAGTTAACCGAGGAAAACGATTCAATTACATATTATCAGGGAAAAACAAGAATGTTTAAAAATATCTATTTTCAATCAATTCTGCATTAAAATGTCAAAATCCAAGGCAATCGATGTCTAAGGAAATGTAACGAATGAAAAGTACACCAGAGGAAATGGTCTTCAGTATCGACCACTTTAATGTTTTTATTGTAATTTGAGCTAGAGTCGGTAAAATAACATTTTTTAAAAAGTAATTTGTAGTATAAATGATACTTAATGGGGGGAAAATTGAATAACGATTAACAATTCGCGAAAATGAAAGTGTTGTAATTCAAAATTGTCTCCCAGAATCGATTAGTTATTTTGTTAGTAGATCTTTACGTATTAAGTGGTTAATAATACTAGGAAATCTTAGTAAAAAACATTTATACGTTAATATAGAATAGTAGTATTTAAAATTTATTTTTACACATGCCACAAATAAAATAATTAATATTTTCCCAGTCTGTGCATTGCACGTGTGCAATCTTCGTTGAATGATTCCTTACACTAATACATTCGGTGATTTCTTCATTACTAAATAACTTTTGTACATTATCTACTAACCTCCTCTTCTTGTTTCTTTTTTACTTATCTTTAATTATCTAATAATGGATGTAAGAATTAGTTTTGGTTGGTACTGGGGGATATTCACGCATTCATTATTGAAATTATCTTAGAAGGAATTCGGAGCTATCCGAAGAAAAACAAAAAAGATGTTTCTATGACTAATACTAACTAATATTATCCTAAAACTTATGTGTCCTGTTGGGCAATACCCATTTTCCACAATTTTTATTTTTTACTTTAATAATACTTTTTATTTGGTCACACATGACCATTGTAACTCACGATCCCTGTATCTTTCTTTAAAAGTCTACGATTAACAAAAGTCCACGAAAAACGCACGTACCAACTAATATTATCCTAAACTTGATGTGTTCTGTTGGGTGACACCCATTTTCTGCAACTTTTATTTTTCACTTTGATAATACATTTTATTCAGCAACACATGACCATTGTAACTCGCATTCCTTGTATCTTCTTTTCACAATCTGCGATTAACAGAAGTCCATGAAAAACGCATGTATTAACTAATATTAGCCTAAAATTGATGTGTTCTATTGGACAGTACCCATTTTTTGCAATTTGTATTTTTCACTTTAATAATACTTTTTATTTAGTCACACATGACCATTGTAACTCACGTTCCCTGTATCTTTCTTTAAAAGTCTACGATTAACAAAAGTCCACAAAAAACGCACGTACCAACTAATATTATCCTAAACTTTATGTGTTCTGTTGGGTAACACCCATTTTCTGCGACTTTTATTTTTCACTTTGATAATACATTTTATTCAGCAACACATGACCATTGTAACTCGCATTCCTTGTATCTTCTTTTCACAATCTGCGATTAACAGAAGTCCATGAAAAACGCATGTATTAACTAATATTAGCCTAAAATTGATGTGTTCTATTGGACAGTACCCATTTTTTGCAATTTGTATTTTTCACTTTAATAATACTTTTTATTTACTCACACATGACCATTGTAACTCGCATTCCTTGTATCTCCTTTTCACAATCTGCGATTAACAGAAGTTCACGAAAAACACATGTACGAGCAATGTTCTATTTATATTCGTGCATAAATTATTGCCAGGATCTTTCGATCTTATCGTGCCTATTGTGTGCACCGTGAGTCGAGACAACGACGAACAAAACCCTATTACGTCGAGCGATAAAGTAGGCGCGTCCTATTAAATATTGGTGGTCCGCAATTCCGGCGATGATCAGCGCAATCAATCGTTTATTCGCAAAAATTCCCGTTTGCGTGCATAATTAGTCACGCGGTTGCGGGAATTTCATTGATAAACAATTCCCCACACGCACTGGAGATGTTTCATTTTGGCGGATGTGGGGCCTTCTGGCTGTCGGAAATGATCATCTACTTCGACTTCCTTGTGCTATTAACGGGTATCGCGTGAAAGTTCACACGGTGGATAATTTTAAGGAAAGAGTATTTTATGCATAATGAGACAAAGTATAATAGAATCTCCGCACTTGCATGTGAATCTGAATGATGGTTTTTAAATTATCATTCAATTCTTGAGCGATAAATCTTCCGCGTGCACGAAAATTTCACGCAAACTTCGATAATTGTGCGTGAAATTCATACGTGTAGAAATCACAGAATATGCAGAGTGATCCATTTAAATTGAACATCTGAGTTGTCCTCGTTGTTACGAAAGGTAGAGAACAATGACGAAGTGATATTTAAATGGTTTCGAAGCGTATATTTGACGGTGATATTTTTTGCATGTTAATATTTATTTTTTATAGCGTGATGTTGTTCGCATCAAAATGAATTCAGTCACATATAATATCGTGACTTCGAGATGACCTTGACAATTAAAAAATGAGTCGAAATTTAAAGAATACAGAAACGGTGTAACTTACTTTATTACTGTGTAACTTACTTTGGTACTTTACATAAGTACTGACTTATTTTATTGCGAGTGCCCAACGTGCCTACATCGATGCATTTTTGTACACGATAAGAGAATCCTTGAATTGTATTTTTTGTGGTATTTCGATAGTATGCGAACTATGTGTACCTGTCACAAGATCGACATCGGGAAAACAACGCTTCGTTTACTAAATTCTACCAAGAGTTCTGATTCAGTTCGTGTCAATCAGTGTAATATTGTAGTTCGTTTTGAACATTTTAACAGCGTTACTTTCGACAGATTGCTTAAAAATTTAGTAAAAACTGTCTCGATACAGCGAAAGGGAATAAATTAATATGATGCTGGCTTAAAGGTGAAGCTAAACAAAATGTGATCAGAGCGTATGATTTATATGCAGAGTGGTATCCATCAGAACATCCTTCGCGTGTTTAATTTAAACGAATTGTAAATTTATTTTTAAGAAGTGAAATACTTCTCCACGCGAAAGAAGTATTTAGGTGTAAAATTGTTACGATCGAAGAATGAAAGCTACGTAAACTCTGTCAAAAATAATCCATAAATTGACACTCGTGAAGTTGCGAGACAGTGTGAAATAAGATAATCTATTTGGCGGATATCATCTTTTGCTGATTATATTAAAAACTTCGAGCTGATGATTTTCAATACCGGGTTCGTTTCTATGAACCGATTACCGGAACACTATTAATCTCCACTGGCTTGAAATGTTAATGCGTGGTGTGGTGTTTTAAAAAATAATGTTATTGGTTCATTTCTCATTAATGGTATTTTCAATAGTCAAAGATAAAAAGAATTCCACATTAATAAATTATTAGAATCATCGGATGTATAAACCGGAACACTATTAATCCACACTGGCTTGGAATGTTAATGCGTGGTGTGGTGTTTTAAAAAATAATGTTATTGGTTCATTTTTCATTGACGGTATTTTCAATAGTCAAAGATAAAAAGAATTCCACATTAATAAATTATTAGAATCATCGGATGTTTAAACCGGAACACTATTAATCCACACTGGCTTGGAATGTTAATGCGTGGTGTGGTGTTTTAAAAAATAATGTTATTGGTTCATTTTTCATTGACGGTATTTTCAATAGTCAAAGATAAAAAGAATTCCACATTAATAAATTATTAGAATCATCGGATGTATAAACCGGAACACTATTAATCCACACTGGCTTGGAATGTTAATGCGTGGTGTGGTGTTTTAAAAAATAATGTTATTGGTTCATTTTTCATTGACGGTATTTTCAATAGTCAAAGATAAAAAGAATTCCACATTAATAAATTATTAGAATCATCGGATGTATAAACCGGAACACTATTAATCCACACTGGCTTGGAATGTTAATGCGTGGTGTGGTGTTTTAAAAAATAATGTTATTGGTTCATTTTTCATTGACGGTATTTTCAATAGTCAAAGATAAAAAGAATTCCACATTAATAAATTATTAGAATCATCGGATGTATAAACCGGAACACTATTAATCCACACTGGCTTGGAATGTTAATGCGTGGTGTGGTGTTTTAAAAAATAATGTTATTGGTTCATTTTTCATTGACGGTATTTTCAATAGTCAAAGATAAAAAGAATTCCACATTAATAAATTATTAGAATCATCGGATGTATAAACCGGAACACTATTAATCCACACTGGCTTGGAATGTTAATGCCTGGTGTGGTGTTTTAAAAAATAATGTTATTGGTTCATTTTTCATTGACGGTATTTTCAATAGTCAAAGATAAAAAGAATTCCACATTAATAAATTATTAGAATCATCGGATGTATAAACCGGAACACTATTAATCCACACTGGCTTGGAATGTTAATGCGTGGTGTGGTGTTTTAAAAAATAATGTTACTGGTTCATTTTTCATTGACGGTATTTTCAATAGTCAAAGATAAAAAGAATTCCACATTAATAAATTATTAGAATCATCGGATGTATAAACCGGAACACTATTAATCCACACTGGCTTGGAATGTTAATGCGTGGTGTGGTGTTTTAAAAAATAATGTTACCGGTTCATTTTTCATTGACGGTATTTTCAATAGTCAAAGATAAAAAGAATTCCACATTAATAAATTATTAGAATCATCGGATGTATAAACCGGAACACTATTAATCCACACTGGCTTGGAATGTTAATGCGTGGTGTGGTGTTTTAAAAAATAATGTTACTGGTTCATTTTTCATTGATGGTATTTTCAATAGTCAAAGATAAAAAGAATTTCAAATTGATAAATCATTAGAATCATCGGATGTAGTACTAAGTAACATGTTTCCAAATAAATCATAGAATTTAGTGTAAATGTTATCTGACTAGTTCGTTACCATTAGATTATTTCTTATGGGGGGCTTTAAAATCCACTGTTTATAACGAAATCTCTATAACGATAGATGATGCGAAAGAAAGAATCCGAAATGCATGTCATTCTCTGAATCGTGGAAATGTCATAGAAAATGCATTCTCATATCGTGTACAAAAATGCATCGATGTAGACAGGTGGCATTCTGAGCATTTGCAATAAAATAAGGTAAGTTACACCGTTTCTGTATTTTTTAAATTCCAACTCATTTTTTAATTGTCAAAGTCATCTCGAGATCACGATATTATAGGTGATTGAACTTGTCTCGATGCCAACAACAACATCGCGCTATAAAAAATAATCGTTAATGTGCAGCAAAACGTCGACGATCCTGATGTAATCATTAAAATGACCTTGACAGAATAATTTTTTCATACCATCAGATGCATGCTTCGAAACCATTTATATAACACTTCGATACTTTTCTCTACCTTTGTAATGCGGAAATAACATAAATGATAAATGTATGTGAATCTTTCTGTAAATGTGTGCATATAAAAATTGAACTATTGTCGAGGAGAACCAACAGCGATTGAAATATTCGACATTAAAATATTTGACATTACCGACTATAGTTTTAATAATATAGAGATTTACTTTATGGGAAAACTACTCGTGAATGTAAACGTAAACGTATCTAGGTGTGTCATTTTTTAAATAAATGATATCTGGTTCACTGACGCAGATGATATCTCGGAAATTCTTAGCAACGTTTGCAGCCAGCATTAGAAAAATGTACTCTCCAAGAAAATGATTCCTCAATGTTAGCTTTGATTTCTTTTTAGATGCGTCACTGTTTGAACAAATGGCATCTGGATCATCGAAGCGGTCGATGCTTGGTAAATTTATGTCCAGAGGTAGCTTACATTTTCAAAAATTCACTATCCTGAAAAATATTTTCTGTTCATTTATGATGACCGACAAATTTTATTCATTACCAAAGAACGCAATGTCTGAACTAAAATTCCAAAGTATGCGATATTATCGACTAATAATTGTCGGTACTCCATTAATTTTAATATCAGCGGAATGCGCAAAAGTAACGGGAATTACTACAAAAATTAATTCGTCCAGTGGACGATATTTATTTAATGCAAACATAATTTTAACATATGTTCCAAAAGTTTAGATTCAGGGAAATCCATGCAGCTGTGCTAACTCGAGTTTCCTTCAAGGTGTGTCATCGTACAAAATCGATAGTAATCATTCTTTAGAATCAGTCGATGTCTAATCAAACCAAACATCGGACAACGATTCCAAAGATCTAATGTCTTGGAAATTTACCCTAAATTAAAATGTATTGGAATCGAATAAAATATTCTGGAATGAATTTTAACGAAGAGGACTTTTATATCACGTGGTGCCGAGTAAATAAACTAGACGTTTCAGTTATACTCTCTAAATTTCGATAAATAGATATAATGGAAAATTATACGAAGATATTGTCTTTGCATATAACGAGAATTAGGTCTGGATCAGAAAAAAATAACGATACATAACATATAATTATTTTCCATATCTACATTGCTCAGGTTTTTTGTAAATGAAATTGATACATTTGTTTTCTTACTATTATCTCGAATATTAATGAAGCAAGAATCAATATTACAATGATACGATTCTACATATTATATCGATACAAATAATATCGATGTGTTTAAACATTTCTATATCGTTCGTCACGAAATATCAAATTTTAAACATTCGTTGAAAATAATTTAAAATAAGGTTCCTTCCGAATATATACAATTATTTTTATTTTTCACGGGTCGAATTACTTATTTGCACAACTCTATAATGATTGCTCCCGAGCGATGCTTACAATGCGATGAAAGGAATCCATTTTTTCTCAGAATTTTTTTCAATAGTGAAACAATCTTTTCAAAAATTCTGATCATTATACCTGAATTCCATCCAGGGGCAATCTTCTCAGCTCTTCGATACCTATACAACATTATTATTAAATGTAATTATTGCTCTCGGAACGAGCAACAATTATTGCCCGTTCACACAATACGTAACTTTTTTATAGAATTACATAGGTTATTTTTTAAAATCGATACAATGTTCGGTCTAAAATTTTACATCATCGATAAAAGTGTTCGTACGTGAAATAAAATAACAATTGTTTCACTTTTAAGTACACGTCTTCCTTTAACGTTTCCATCCTTAATTTTGGATCATCCTCGGGATTGATCTAAGAGGAAAGAATTACAAAAACAAATCGGTTTAAATATTCTTGAAAACTAACCAAACAGGATTCTGCGAATGATGCAAAATTGAAGATGGAAACGTTAAAGAAAGATGCTTGTTTAAATCTGCGTTACTCGTGTACGTTTCAAATCGTTGCAAAACTTTCGAAATCAACGCGTATATTTAATCTACATGAAAGAAATTCGGGGAAATCCGTGTACCGGAGTCCCTGAGTTTGCAAACTCTTCAAGACGCGTCAACTATCAAAACAGACGAGTGTTCTCCGAACCGGTTGATTATTTATCGAAGTGAAAGACCTAATCTCTTGGAAAACCCACAGTTGCTGAACGTTATAATCTCTCCCCGGGCGCGACTATTGTGTAGTCGAGATCTGGATCACGTCGACGACCCTTGAAACGACCTGTACAGGTTTGCGTTCGCGCTCACGACCCGGATGACCGTCGTACGGAGAAGCGGCAGAGAGAAATGTGGTAAATACGAGTAGAGCATAAACGGAGGCTCAGTGTGAGTCAGTCGTGTCGTGGCTGTTGATCGATCAGTACGTCAAAGCCGCGGTTCCTCGGCTGGTATACACGCAATCTTCCAACGGACTCGATAGTTCCGTTCGAATTATTTCGAGATCGAGAAAATTACAAATAACGTTCCAACAAGACTGAAATCGATCGGTGAACCGTGATATTCGAGTGCAATTAGGAGAACTCTCGTCGTGGAAGACGTTCCATCGGGAAAAAGGTAGCGTTAGAGGATTCATCGAAGACTCCAAATCGTTACGTGTTCAGATACCCGACCGGAGAAGCTGGAATAGGTAAGCAGAACGCTCGAACATTAAAATTAAAGGTCCGAGAAGTTTGAGATAGGTCGAGAGCTTTGCAACGGGACCGATGCACCTCGTCTTGAGAACAGCGATGGCCGAAATTTTCGCGATTGTTCAAGGACCATTCGTTCAACGTGAAATATGATTTCTTCTTTTCAGTTTTGTAATTCAGATTATAATTCTCATCGAACGAATCAGAAGTTGTTTATACTTCGTTAGAAAGTGTTCTTCGGATAAGAGTACTACCCATCTCTGGTCGAGTGTTCGTTAAAACAGAATGGAGATTTTGGAAAGTCGTTGTACAGAGTTGGAAATTTGAAAGACGTTGAAAAATTCAATGTACCATTGGATTCGCTTTGTGCGTCCTTGTCCTTGATGAATTATGGAAACACGGGATCCTTTTGCGTGCTCGGTTTCATAATCTCAGTTTTTCAAGGAATTTCGTGGATACGTTGCTCGAAGCAGGTTCGGAGAGTCGTCACTTCGAAATGCGACCGACTGGATTATTCTCTCCGTCGTGCTCGTTTTGTTTTCCGATCGGCGATATACATTCTGACACGTGGATGTAAATTCGCGTGGCTACGCGACGCTATGCGTCCGCGGAACCAGTTTGATGAGGACGCGCGACGACTTTATCCGCGATTATCGCGACGGATAAAGTAATTTTCTCTGGCGAAACGCGTAACTACGTTCGACTCGCGGCGATTTTTACCGATTCAAGGTCGTTGCTCGTAATGACGATATAATTCGGAGCAATCTGACTGCTAATTGTTCTCTCCGTGTACGATTATCCGACGACGTTCGACAATCGAACGAACCGAGTTGATTCGTTCTCGGCAATCCTAATTCGTTTAATAACGCGTGAAATCACTGCTTGCAAAAATAATTTTCGTAATAACACTCGCCGATAAATGGCCGTGAAATGATTAAGCGCTGAAATTTCAGCCTTTACAGGGTGTCCCGCGTTGAGCGATACAATCGATACGATGATGCATTCTACGTGTAAAATTGAATCGTTTACGCGGAATAGAAATTCCTTTCCATAGAGACAGAACGTTCGACAGTCTTTTTCGTTTGCAAGAAAATCGATTTTGAATGTTCACGAGCTTGTCGCGCGTTTTATTGATAAATGCACGAGCCTCTGGACACGTCCTTATCGTATGTATCGGCACGGCAAACAAAGTTAACAATAGAAGAATAGTATTTCTGATTGTAAATTTACAAATGCTTGAGAGAATGCTTATTATTATTTTTGCGTTATCGGTGTATTATGTAGTGTTGTTATTGAAAATTTATATCTTGCGTCTTTCTTTTAATCGGAGAACGACCCGATTATTGATAGAAAACGTTAATATTGTTACAAACACGTTCATTAATTTCGATTACCGATAAATATTTAAAGACCAAGAATATTATTCTACTATGTACAAATGTAGAAGGTATGTACAATCTTGTTCGTGCTCCAAACAGTTTCAAGGTCAATTTCTTTGAAAACGAACCACGATGCCTAATAAAATTTAGAATCCTTGTTAATTATACCACTTATTTCAGAACACCTTCCGTAGAGTGTGTCACGGTCAATTTGGTAACGTTCTGCTTTTGTGGATTCGAGAAATCTGGAAAAATGTTGTCATCGATCAGATTTTAGATGCAACGATATATTTGTTATCGTATAGTATTGCAATTGATAATAAGACGAATTCCACCAGGAGATAGAAATGGTGAAAATAAACAAAATACCCTCTATTCGTCTGTAGGTAATTAAAAATACAAGTTGAATCGAGTAACATCGTTTTCCTGATAGCTGATTTGTGATAAGGTCATTATACATGCTCAGCAAATTACAACGTGATTAATCACGTATGATTATTTTTCACGAGCGTCACTCTCCGATCTTCGTTCAAGGAGAACATCGATTCCTGTTTGTTAACAATCCTATCCAACGAGGACCCACATTAATGCACAGGACGATGACTAATCGTAGGGTCATCGAGCTTGTAATCTTCGGGGAATTTCTATGGCCATGTTCGCTCGATGAAGCCAGGAATTTATTGGAAAGCAATTTTTTACAAGATGTTTATTAGCTGAGATACGATAAGCAAATAGAGATAGCTCCGGGTACGTTATAGTCCTTGGGGAATTGAGGTACGCGGATCATCGATTATGCGTTCACTTACTGATCGCATGCCTAGATTTTGATTTAGGTTGAATTCAAGTGCTCCACTATTACAGGAGGCTCAAAAAATGTAATATATAGGAAAATTTAGCAGATAATATATATTTATATGTAAAATATATATTATTTTGTTTTATGTACCTCTTTTGACAAAAGCGTACGTTATATACCTCTTTTGACAAAAGTGTATGTAGGTACATAGACTTTTCGAGCGTACTATATAATTTATTATATTTTAACGATTTTTTCGACCAAAATTAAGGCATTTAATGCCCAGAAAGTACTTTATGTTCAATTTTCTACATTCTGTATCAGTCGCTCTCAAACTCAACCCTCGCGTTTATAAACTAATCGAGTGCACTTCAATCTATAGAAACATTTCGACTTCTAGAAAAGAAAATGTTATAAATATATTCTTGTGTATATAGAATGATTTTTCGTTAAAAAGAGAATATTAAAAGATTCTCCCAGTGCCAATTTGGGAATCGCTATTCTATAGTGTCACGTATAAAATTATTTATTCAAAATGAGTGATAAGAGGAGTGAACGTCATTATAGATTTTCGAGATATAGTTAATTATGGCAATTAATTCAGATAAAGTAATGATAGACAGAACGTATGACAATTTTTGCAACACTACATCTATGCAACAGATCGCAAATGTGAATTTAAGAGGTTTTACCTTTACGAATGATCCTAACCTAACACATTAAATACCATGTGGGTTTGTAGGAATAGATTGCATACTTTATTACAACCGAATGTTGCAATGTTACTTTCCGATTTCCTTTTAAGTTCTACCTACATACGCTACGATCTTGACACTTACGGGGAACCTTGAACTCTCGTGTACTTATGTATACTATATATATATCTACATACGTATGTACACAAAGTGCACCGTATAATTGAGACTGGTCATACCTCCTATTTCGTTGAACGATGGATAAACATGATCGAGGAAAAGATTAAATGGTGTAACAAGCTCTACTTTCTCATAACCTCAATTTTTTTACAAATGCAATGACGCACTTAAATCTGCAATTGAACTCCCCTTTTGAATGGAACTAAATGTGTATATTCTTATATATTATATAATTATGTACAGACTGCTTTTCTCGTCATACTGCGTATAAAAGCATTAAGTAGTCGTGTTTCTTAATTAAATGCATACTTTATTTAAGGGGATGTCTAAACATTCTTGAGCATACTAAAATATCTGGTAAAGCATTAATTTTTTGAACACACCTCCCTGGCTTTCCTCCTACTATTTTTACACACAAAATGGCGAATACAATCGGTAGTTAAAGAAAAACAGAACCGTTTAAAAGGAAATGTAATTGCTCCTCCATTATTTGTTCTACTTTCTACGAAATAATTAGTACGATCTGCTCCAACTGAGTATACTCTGTACATGCCCTATCCACTCTCTAAACGAGTGGTTCCTAAACATTTTCAAAGAAGTTTCCCTATTAAGAGGAAAAATTCTACGCCTGAAATTTGTAGACACAAAACTCGTGTTATGTTTATTTTAATTGATACAAAATCAGATTGTTGTTACTAATTTTGTTTGACTGAATTTCTTATTCATTGAATATAAAAGATCATTTTAAAAAAACCCTTTGGTTAAATCAAATGTCTGGTATCCACTATACTATAGGTGTCTATGCATATTCCAAATAATGCAGCGCAAAACAAAAATTCGCAAAAATCCAAGTAACATATCGGTAGAATTTTCGTGAATGTAAATTTAGGAACGGGGGTATTTATTAAATGGAGGTACGTGATATATTTAAAATATTTTGCTAGGAAAATATACTTTTACAATTGCTCCCAAGGAAATATTTACATTGTCCATACTCTTCTATGTCAAAAATTGCATTTCGCAACCCCCTTAAGGATCACACGCCTCCTACTTTTAAAAACACAAGTTCGTAGAGTGCACGAACTTAAATTAGTAACGAAGAGTAATGAATATCGTCTGAAAATCTCAGAACAACTCAGTTAGCTTCATAAGCGTCCCTCGGACTGTCAATGCAATTTTACTACGCATCAGTGGCACGTTTATTGCACTTTAAGCAGCCGCGGGACATGTGCCTTTCTGGGACGCATTCTCGTTTATATTATAACCAAATTAATCCCGTATAGAGTCATCTTCTGATGACATTCAATGTGGGTTTTCCCGCTGGATGATCGCACACTTCTATAGGAGTGTCGCCTACATGAGCCAGTGATGTGTTTAAAGCATCTCACATTTCCATGAAATCACCGGACACGAGCCGATACTTATTGTTCGTTTAACTGGACACGGGAAACATTACATCCTCATTGTTCCTGTTGGTGGACAAAAAATAAGCATTTTTATGGAACAAAACTCACAATGTCACGTTTTGGTCATTACTTGATGGGATTTAATGCTGTTGCTATAGCTAACAATTGTTAACGATTGTAGCGGTCATTAGTATCGTCGTGTCATTGATTTTACCCCTCATACGTCCTAAAATATTTTTAGAACTGCTATACGGTATAGCCTTGACATTATTACATAAATATTGGTATAATGTCAAGGCTAAATTCAACGCACAGAAATGATAAAAAAATTTCATACAAATAGCATTTGTCCTATCTGATCTTGTTTCTATTTTTCAACCAATTTTACTTTGTGCCAGTTTACTATCTTCACTGAGAAGGCTGAAACTGTTGTTTCGTGAATAATGTTCACATTTTTTTTTTTTATTTTCAATTTTGAGAGTATTGTTTTACACAGTTACCGAAATTGGCATAAAATAGAAATTCATGAAAATATTACTTTAAGGAAATTTAAACAATCGATAATTTTTTATGGACCTAATTTCCGATAATACGATCACTAAATTAAATACATAATATTTGAGATGAAGAGATTTTCATCTGTTGATCGAATGCGAGGAAATTGCGAAAATACTAATGACTTTGATTTTCTATGGTCTATTAATACGATTGTTAACAAAATCGACTGAATTTTTGATCGGGTAAATCAATGCTCTTTTGTTATTGAAAACGATCAAGATAAGAGATCAATGAGAAGCGAAAATTTGTATTCTTACACTGATTATTTTGAAATTGGAAAAGACAAACCAATTTTAGGAAAATAACTCACTAATAATATATTTTGTATTCTAAAGTAGGCAAGACTGATCTGCACTCGAGTTAAAATAATAGAATTAACATAATATTAATTTGAAGTTTCCAATGAAATAAATCTGCGAGAAAAATAGAATATTGACCATTAGTAAAAAACTGCAGTTTTTCATATTCTATATTTCTTTCTTCGTTAGTTTATAAGGTGTCTAACTAAACATGTTTCACCTACAACTTCGAGGATGGTTTTTATCTCATGAATGCGAATATCAGGCGATAAAAAAAATTCGTGTCTAATATTTTTGAATGCTCTTTCCGCGTGCCAAGTTTCGTCAAAATTGAAGACCATCGGTTAGGTAATGTTGATAGAAACAAGCAGATCCAAACTAATTTAATCCTAGTTTAGGAAAACATATTAATACGGTTAAGAATACTAGAAGTTCGAGATCCATTTTACGTGCCAAATGCAAAACTCAAATCAATTATTTTTAATATCGTGACTTGACCCCGGTTCAGTTTTCGTACTGATTACCGCTGGGAAATTTGCAGAGATAATTGACCGCGTAGAAAACTGCGATAATGCGCGTAAATAGGAAATTTGTCGAGCCACATGTTTGTGCAGAAGGACGATAATGAAACGTAGAAGCCAGACGGGCATATCTTCATAGGAAGGCGTTTGATTAAAAACAATACTAAAACTTGTGTAGTTTCCTTTTATCATCCGATGTCCCCTGCTCACCGACACATCCGTTTGTCGGTTAAGATTTCTCGTCTCTCTTTTCTCGACCAACATGTAAAGAGTGCAAACTGAAGAAACGAATCGGAGTTTAAGAAATATTAACACGATAGTTTAACGTAAGATATGCAACCCCTCTTGCTCCGTGAAATATATTTTACTCTTGAAGCAAGAAATTTAAGCATTTTGGAAGGAAAGATTTGTTCTTGTTTATTTCTGTAAAATATAACGTACACTTTTAGAGTAAGCGTGTTTGTTGTAAATCCATATCGCATAATTAATTCTTGAAATTGATAAAAGAAAAGAATTTGAAAGAAGAATACCCGAACAACGTTCATATTATTTATCGAATCATTCAAAGTTATTTAATTAAATTTTCATTGATTTTCAATTGATATATTTTATTTATGTTAAAAACTAGAGACACGTAAATGCATTAATCACAATAACGAAGAATCTCTTAGATAATAGCTCTTCTTATGTAGAATATTTTTCCTGTACACTAATTACCGATCGTCAAATTATCTGCCCATTTTATATGTGTACGGTGATTGGTCAACGTTGAAAACTTGGAAATGTGCGGAGAATAACGATAAATGTTCTGCATCCGACACCAACGTGATAAACAAATTGATAGACATTCAAACAGACTATAATGAATTGTTAAAACCGGTTTATCGAAGTTTCAGGTTTCTTTGTCAGTTCAAAGATCAGTTTAGGGATGTTTAATCTCGAATATATCTTAAAATTTCAAGGCGAGAACTTGTTAAGGTATTTCATTGTGGAAGACAAACCCAAATGAAAGAAAAAAAATGACAAAAATTTAAATATTTATCGTCAATACGCAGTACCCTTCACTGTTCACTTTTATTTCAAAGATGCTACATTCTCGTTTTGACAATCCTTTTGTACACGTTCCGTGAAAAATGGCGATTGAAAGGTTTGTAGAACTATCTATGTGTGCAAGTAGTTGACAAAGATTCGATAGTCGAAAGGTATGGTGAGAATGAGCGATTCGATCACCTTGAACGACCAAAAGGGATGCGTGACTACATAATATGAAGATCTACGTTAACATTTTTAACATCTGCTCTATTCTTACAGAAATGGCAAGTGCACTGATGTTCCTCGGTCTGTTGGCCTGCAGTTCTGCCCAACTGATCTACCCAGACCAGTACGAAATGATGAAGACTTCGACGATCCCACCGTATTTTTACACGACACCCGGTCGTCTAACGAAACCTTCTGGAACCAGATTAGTGACACATGCGAAGTCGAACTCGCCACCAGTCGAACAACAAGTTGTCCATGCTTTTTTGGAGTCTGAAATCAGCACAACGCAACATCCATCGCAGGTAGATTCAAAATCCACCGAGAACCCACTAGAGGACTGGGGCAATCACGTAAGCACACTTCATAATGTTTAGTGAAAGGTATTGACAGGATCTTTGAGAAACAGTAACTGAATATATCAACGAATCAGTATGAAAAAAAAGTTGAACTAAGAGGAATGCTATTTTATCGTATATGTTGCAATATCGAATAAAAAGCTCCAAGTCCTCGAAACTGGAGGCTCGATTTCAAGAAGCCATTCGACCTTCCTGACGTTGCATAATGTGAATCGAGGAAGTTTACTCGGAAGTAGATACACAATTATCGACTTCTTTTTTGTTCTTCGGTGATGACACATCACGGAAGTATGTTCGCCCGCGTTTGTTGCGAATATTTCAAATCATTGTGCAGGTTTGCATCGTTTAACTTTCGAACAATGAAGTATCCTAACGAATTATAGTTCATCGTGGTCTCTAAGTCTATACCTGTACCGAGATCTGAAAAGTTGAGTGATCAGTTACACCCAACAGGGTTTATTAAATATCTGGCAAAGATCTGTAATTTGCAATACTATTCATTCAAAAGTCATTTGCATTCATTTTTGATCCTCTGGAGGTACTCGAAAGGTAATTAAAAACAATTCTTCAAACAATTGTAGGTGAACGATATCATCGTTAAAGGGATAATGAAGTTTGCTTTGGACGTGGAGAGAGAGATCTACAGAACTCAGAGCACTTCGATGATCGATCAACCAGACAATATTGTTTTTTCGCCGATCAGTCTCTCGGTGACGCTGGCCATTGTCCTCGCAGGTTCTGCTGGCAGAACCTTCGACGAAGTGTCCAGGGTTCTTGGTCTGGAGGCTGGGGTCGACATCTCACGGAACTCCGAAGTCGTCCATCAAATGTTCGGCATGTTACTAAACCAGCTTCACAATGAGATAACAGGATCACCTGGACCACGCATAAACTTCGCCACTGCAGCATTTGTGCAGGTAAAGTTAAGCGTAAAATGGAGGAACATAGGAAGATATTCTTGTAAGGTGCTTTGAAAACATCCGAAAATCTGGAAATTTTCCAAATGTCCCCAAAACGTGATCTACGTTATGAATTGAAATCATAATCACGATTGTGATAATTATAATGATACGAGATACAAAGAGTGACATCCGAAAGTATACTTGTAAATCACTTTGAGAAACATACGTAAATTTTTGAAAAGTTAAAATTTGATAATGTTAATAATAACGTAAAATATGAAGAATAACTTAGGGAGATCAATACATAATGGGAAATAAATATAATTATCAACATGTTTATTGTTATCAACGTGTCTATTCCTAACACGGATGATCTCATCTAATTTTCACAAAAGCATAAGCGAATTACAACTACAATGGCGAACAGTATTGTTGGCATTTGTAAAGTCAAGCTAATACCCTTACTCTCCAAGATAACCTTTTCAACGCTATGAAAAGTAGTTCTCAATATACTTTTGGTAGTTTATATTTTATACGATAGAAAAAATTGTACAATGCAAGTATTGTTTACAATAATTTAGTATATCGTACATAATATAATAAACATCTTTAAATAACCCTATCGCTAAAAGTTAAACTGCACTATTGACTTTTAAGATGTACGATACACCTTAAATATCTTAAGATTCCTTCTTAAGATATGTACGGAAAATTGTCTAAATCAATAGCAGGATTGAAAAACAAAGCTCATCAAAGTACTTTGAAAGACTATTTAATATGATATTCTAACGATTTGATGCTAGAATGGATATCCAATACTCCCGCAATTCGAGTCGATCAGCCGAAATGTCTACGACACCGAAGTGATAAACGTGGACTTCGCCAGGTACAGAAAACAGACACAGGAAATGATAAACAAGTGGGTGAAACAAAAGACAATGGGGAAAATCGCAAGTATCTTAAACGACGCGCCAGATCCATCAACGACTGTCATCCTCTTATCGGCACTCTACTTTAATGGAGAATGGAACCAGCACTTCTTGCAAGGAGCTACTAAAAGGTTCGGCTTTTACTCCTCTCTTTGTAACAAGAACTTGTTCAAATATTTTCAGGATCACCTACTCGATTAAATTTGTTAATTAAGGTGTTTTCCGTTTCTTGAATTCAGCGCAAAATATTGTTGCTTAAAAGCGGGAATCGTATAGCTTACTCTCCCGAATAGTCCAAAAATGTGATCCTTCGATCATTTTGAGTATTATAAAAGTCTCACTCTGTTTATTACTCGTTCAGAAAACCGTTCTTCAGAGAACCAAACGATTCGATCGACATCGATATGATGTACAACGGAGGGCAATTCCCCTTTTTCGAAGACAAGCAATTAGGTGTGAAGATCCTTGGTCTCCCATACAAAGGTCACGAAGTAAGTACTAAATTTCCATTATGTATGTACACTTTAACGAACTTCCAACGAAAATATATATGACACACTAGCTAGTTACTAAGATAAATTATAATCCCTCGAAAAAGTATCAAACCCTTAAATCTCTTTCAGATTACGATGTACGTGCTCCTCCCAACAGCCAAAGGTGCGAAGGCCCTCCGAAATTTCCAAAATCAACTGACCGTTGATACAATCGAGAATCTGATTAGAAACATGAAAAACGAGACATGTATCATCGGTCTACCGCGAATGAAATTGTCCAGCAGCCTCAGTTTAAGATCAACGCTTGCAAACTTAGGTTTAACCTCTTTGTTTGACTCAAGGTTGGCAGACTTGAGTCTCATATCTCAAGGTGTCAATAGCGGGACGTCGCCAGATTCAACTTCTACGGTAACACCTCAGAACCAACAGGATCAACAGAACGAAATGATATTCGTTCCACGTATCAACGTAAACAAAGAGGATCATGTGGTACGGAGAAACTGCTTTACGTATGAGGACAAAGTTCGCGGTTATACCGTGGAACAATGGTCTACCGGATTTAACGTGAAAAGATCACGGAAGCCTCGCAATTCCAAAAGTGAGCAATTTCCGAAAACTGTAGAGGGCAAGGACTCTTATAAAGTGGAGGGATCCGAAGCGAGGGATGCCAAGGTCGTGAGTCTAGAAGGGAACAAGTATCGTTTCCAAGAGGAACGAAAGAGAAACAGGAGACAGAGTAGGCCAATCGATCAGAACTTTCTGGACTTCCTCAAGCAGCGAAATTTTCCATCATTTGGACTGGACGAGCTCAGAAACAGCGCCACTTTAACTAACCCGCATATCTTTGCTAGCGACGTTTTGCATAAAGTGGAAATTGATATCACAGAGAAGGGTACCGAGGCCGCAGCCGTGACAGCCGTATTATTAGAACGTGATGGAAATCAAAAGAGACTGGTGGCGAATCGACCTTTCCTATTTTTCATTAGACACGATCCCACGAGGCTCATGCTCTTTTGGGGTACGCTGAACACTCCTACCCCGAATTATTCGGTGACATAACATATATAATTGACGTTGTTTCGAATACTAAGAATAGGATAGTGAAAGAGAGTGATTGCGTCGATGATTCCTAGCTTTTAATCAATACTGTTTACCATTGCTTACCGTCGTAGCTTTGACTGTGTTTATAATTGTTTTCATGAACACATTGCTGGTCATGCGGGTGATTACCATTTTCAAATTGGTAAACGTGACTCATGCAAGGATTGAATATATGTAAAACTTGCTGGTTGAGAGCAAAATGTGATGAGAAGGTTGCTTGAATGTTTGTGAACGACTTATTTATATCAGTTTTATTGAATCTTTGTAGACTCGAATTATGTATGCTATTCTGATACTATTAATGAAGCTGTAATGATTTATAGAAGGTAAATCTGTATTCCTGACGAAACAGTATTTTCTTGATACTTAACGCTGCCTTTTTATGTTATTCCATGTGCGATTTAATGTTGCATTAATGAAAGTGAATGTTAGCAGTGTTTACTTTAAGTTATTAAGAGAATGATTTTATATAATCTTGATAAATAAATATTTTATAATTATAAGTGTCTGTAATTGTTGTTGCATTTAATAGCGACTTGGTATCTGAGGTCATTTTAAGAGTACATCAATGGTCACTTTCTGTTGAAAAATAAACAAAAAACAATTGATCATTGATGCTATACTCTGGTATGTAATTAAAGTATTATTATTTTTGCTCTGACGTTTAGAGCATGTAAGAAACTTCATTGTGTTCTGATATGTAAATTATTTGTTTTATTCACGGTACTTTACAGTTTATGATACAATGTTGCAATCAAGACTTAACAGAAATAAATTGAAAAATGTTATTTTGGACGGCTGCATACAAATTTGTAACTTAACGCTTCAATATATATTTTACAAAATGCGTTATTTGAGATAATATTATGAAGGTTTTACATTTTCGATTTGGATTCAAGTACAACCGTCTAGAGTTAAGTAGCCCTTTCTGAGATACAGTATTTTGTTTATACTATATAAAATCTTTATTTCCTAAGTTTTTTGAATTAAAAACTGTTGTATTCGATACTTATCAACTTATGATACAGTAATCGATTACAAAAATACTTATTTTTCGCGCAATTCAAGTTTCAATATTTTTATTTTTCACGCTTAAGGTGAACTTTTTTGGGGAAAACATTGCATTATTTTAATGATTGTACTCACGAAGTATTTTTTATCTAAAGCGTCATACGCAAAATCTCACACTAACGAGACAATAATTTACTTCGTAACACGAAATAAAATTAGTTATAAACGATGATTTCATAAATACTATAATGAAATAATAATACGATGATAAATGAAATTCATTACGATACTAAGATCCCGCTTTCTTTTGTTGTTTAGGCGCTTACAGCAAAAATATTTATAAATCTTCCCAAGACAATATATAAATTTGTTTGCGACGCCACAATTTTCAACAATCCGAGATATACTTCTTAATGTTTTCAAGGCCACCTGAAATTCGTTTTCCCCATGTAAAGTACAAAATCAAATAAAATATCTACGTGTATGTATATACATACGCTATGTTCTTCAAAGAAACTTATTTCACATTTTGTCCACAATACCATGACAAAGTACACTCTTTCAAAGACTGTTTTGAACGAGTCTACAGTAATTTTCAGATACTTAAACTAAATGGTACCTGCTATAATTACGTACCGCGTTAAAATAATTAAACTTCTTACAACCTGATAAACAATCTATAAAGTTTAATACTTTTTACACGCGGAATTTTGTTTGATTTATTGCATACCGCTTTGTTGACCTATCAAGGGAAATACCTGTGTAATTTGACCAATTCCTTTGGTGCGGCCTTCTCGCAATAAAAGTCGCATTCCAACGTGCAGATATTCTGGATGATTGACAAACCTGAACAACACCGAGGCTCTATCATTCGTTTGTAAACCTCTATCTTTTGCATCCATTATACCTTTAATGATGCATGTTTGTCTTACGTTTCCTACGTGCACAGTCGTTTGGAAGCCAGAAAATATTGCGGTGGCATGATACACTATTAACACGGTCGCCTAAAGAATTTTTATAGTTAGCTAATCTCTATGTCATAAGATTATACTTATTGGGAAACGCTAAATATATTGTACATACTTGAAAAAATAGTGTTGCGTGTGGTTGGTCCCATACAGATACCAAAACCATTCCAGGTCGAAGGTGAGGCAAAGGAGGACTCCGATTTGTCGACGGTGCCAACGTTAAACTAGCACTTTGAGAAGCTCTTACTAAGCAACATGGAGCCTTGTTGCGATGTAAACTAACGACCTTGACGGGACTAAATTCTCCGTCAGGTAGAGGCCCAACCAGTAATCGAGTACCAGGAGCGATCGCTCCTTTCACGAGCAATCCGCCCAAAACTGGTTCGTTTAAACCTGCTACCCTGTAACAAAAGAAAAAAAAACCATCCAGTTCTCAAACCATATTGAATGCTGATTTCCAAGTAAACATTACGCATATGCACATACCTGAAAGTTTCGTCGATTTGAAATAGACAAGATTCAGAATCAGAATTCGTAGAGTTCACGTCATGCGGTGATAAATTTTTAATGAAATTTGTCAAATCATCTAAACCTTCTCCAGTGACGCAACTTACGTTAAACACTGGTACTGCATCCGATTCATAATCCCATGGTATTTGACCATCTTTATACATTACTAATTGTTTAGAATACCCCTGTGTGCTAATAGCACTCTGTAACTGATTTACAGTTTCAGGGGTACTACAAAAACCGAGGTCAATTTTGTTTACAACTATGAAAAAAGGAAGTCCTAGTGTAAGACACAAAGTCATATGTTCCTGTGACGCTTCATTCATAGGTGGTGCTACGACCAACATAACATGATGAGGTGAATATCCTAAAAAATCGTATTTCTTCAATAACAAATTTATTTAATCTGTATAGGTAAGCAAAAATACAGTACCTGTAAGACCAAGCACTGTGGTTCTTAAATATTTACGATGACCGGCTAAATCTATAAATGTAACGACTTTTGAAGCGTGTTCGCATATTTCTTCTGCGGTTGCCATTTCCGCATAATTTAAGACGTGTCCCTCGCCATCGAACCCTATGATTTCGTGTGATATCGATGACGTACGACCTGTTTTTATTTCGTGCAGATGTCGCAACATATTAAGCCTTGCTCTTCCTCTACCATTATCTAATTCACCCTGGGTCAATACACCTATACACATTGTAAATCATTAACATATATGTCTTAGTTGAAATTTTATGAACTAGATGAACAACAAGCATAGCAGAGTAAACTCTAAGTATATTTCTCTACCTTAAATGTCCTCTGCTAATCCTCTCACCTAAGAGAGTTGATTTCCCAGCATCCTGTGCACCAGTGACAGCAAGTCTTAAATCAATAATACTATCCTGATCCTCCCTATCTCCTTTTCTTAACTTTTTTACCAAGACTTCTGCTACATGTCTTTCCTCTTTGTTGTTATTGTGTGCAGATATAGCTTTATTTTTAGAATTGGCAAGTCTTTCGCGTAATATACTTGTTGTAGCACCTAGTCTGGCTGCCATATCATTTAGAGTCTTTAATGATGCTTTCATATCTTCTTTTGTTAAACCCGTCAATCTTCCATTATCTTCTACACCTAATGATAAACAAAATGTAAGGTATAAGCCATTAATGATGAAAGTTTTCATATATGAATTATAAAGATAAATCGTTAACATACCAATTTGGTAAATAGCCTCTCCATGACCTTCTCTAAGCCTCCATTTCATTTGCGTTACTAAATGTTCAAATCGTTGACTAGAGGGATTTATTAATTTCAGCTTATATTCAACATTACCCTGTTCTGGCTCTGGAGGTAATCTTTCCTCATGATCATCATCAACACTTGAATTTTCACAATCCGACATTACATTTCCTTCATTTTCTGAATTATTCCATGTATCCTTTTGTGTATCTTTATGACTTTCTGGGTCAAACAACTCTAAGAATGACTCCATATCTATAAATTAAAAATAATAATCAATGCAATATTTTTCTTTAAAAATATTCTACATTTGTTTTCAATATTCATGAAAATTACAAACACAAAAAAAACTACTTGAAACACTTAAACAACTATTAAAAATCATAATATTTTTCTATTATGGTAGCCAATAATCTTAAACAAGATCTAGTTCATTACCAATTAATAAATTATAAGTTGCGACATGACATTGCATCATACTTGAATATCATGTCACCTACAGTATATAAAATACATTAATACAATAACTTTATGTATAATATAGGGCCTAAAATATTACAAATTTATATTTTGTTAAATTATATACAATAAAAAGATTACAATAAATATTATTATAACACATGAATACTATATTTTAAATATGTTTAAAAATATTTTTACAATAAAACTGTATATTAACTGAAATAAAAAACTAGTTTAACATTTATAAATAATAAAAGATATAAATAACCATTTTATTCAATAGTGTAAAGTATAAAAGTATGTAATATAGTATAAAGTTAAATGTATAAAATTAAGATTGTTTATTAACAAAATTGTTCCTATTCTAATGGAACATGTAGTATATAAAATCTTGAATAACTATATCGCTATGTTGCGTCAGTTGCGTGTCAATAATGTACAATAATTCAAGAGATAAATTTTTCTCAAGTTTTTGTAATTTTTTTTACGTCATATTCACTTTTTTTTTAAGTAAAACTAAATCACTTACGTAAATAATAAATTCATTAAAATACCTGCCTCAATAGTCGATATATACCTACAATTTTAGCGTTCACGAAATTGTATTAATTCTTTGATAAACAACTTTTTACATTATCTCGTGCTTGATCGGTTTTTATTCAGATTTCAAGGCTCTAAAGATTCAAATGCATTTCTAAGGAAAATAACGAATACAAAATGTTCGAGCGCGCCAAAGCGATGTATCGTATTACGCTTAAACAGCTGTACTCATACGTAATATCATGCGTCATAGCGAAAACGAAAACAAAACTGAGTGCAAACAAAACTCTCACAAAATTATAAACGAAAATGTAAGCGTTTTTGGATTATTCCAAAGACAAGTGTGTTTACAAAGACGATTTTGTTTTTAAAAGAATCTTATTATGAAATTGGCAAGCTCGTAAGATTGAAAGTGACAGATACGTGACAGAGAAAACACTAATCACTAGACATGCATTTTTATAAGATGATGCAGTGAAAAATGTTTGAGACTTACTGCATTTTACAGACAGTAAAATTCTCCGCTGCAGCTGTGCGTTCTTGAAATCAAAATTTCGTTCAATACGTCGAAGTTAAATAACATAACACGCGCAACTCTCACTTTCCCTCCCGTTTTTTAACACTCGACTGTGCACGATTTAATCGAGATCAGCCTGTTACCACCTTCGCTATATCATTCTTCTGAGCTCGAACGGATTTAGTTCCAACTCGATACAATCGCAAATGACGCTAGAACGTGACGACGTTCTTACATTTACCGTTAGAGGGCTACGAACATATAGTTAATTCTCACAAGTCTTCTAATAACATATCAATTATTCAAATACAACACAGAATTCTTCGTACTTAGACGTTGTAATTCAGTATATATTGCTGGTCAATTTAGCAAATGAATCTTTGTAGGTGATCACATCGTATCCAAACATTTCAGTATTTAACTATGACTGTGAGTTTAAGGATAACTTTTTTTAACATTAAAAGTAATGATTTGATAACTTTACTTTTCTTTTTTAATTATAAATCCTAATCTATAGACTCCTTTAGTCCTGACTAGAGGAATAAAAAAGAGTTTCATGTTTGATTATTATAGGGTTAACAGTTTTGTTAGAAAATTAAACCTTCAATCATAGTAGATTTCATGACTTCATTAGAATTGAAGTTAAGGAATACAATTCAGGAAATCGGTATTTAATCCTGCAAGAAGAAATTATCATATATAACTAGTTGCAATAACTGTTCGTATTTTAAATGTGCTAAAAATTCGTTGTTATTATAAATTTCTATGACACAATTTTTAAGCTGTGGTGAATTGAAATTCCTTCAATTTTAATACTTTATAACAATTTTATATAAAAATCATAAATTTAAATCTTTTAATATTTTAAAATATCTTAATACTCACAGTTTTCTACATTTTCAGTTCGATTCCAATCAAAAAGTGCTTGTACGGGTCATGATTTCTTTCTGCAAAACAGAATTGGTTAGATAAGCTTTTCTGACGAGTCTTAACTTAGATTTAGTTGATCGAGAATAAAATGCAAACTATGTCTTTTTTTTTTCTTCTCAAAATATCACTTTCGATGCTACATTTGGTTTCTCACGCTTAAATTTGAATTGTTATTAAAGAACTTGTGAGAATCGATTGCTGTTAATGATCCTCTAGCGGCGAATTAGCGAGGCGTTACCATGGACGCCTTCATTGTGGCTCCACCTTTAGGATAAAGAATTTATTAGTTCCATGGAAACGCAGGATAACAGTTTGTAACAATCGTTTCGGGCATGGAAATCGTTTAAACAAAAACATCGTGTCGTTCTTCGTTAATATCAAAGATATTGTTGTTAATACCGTCACGGACTGATAAACCTAACCTCTCCGTTTCTCGAGACTTGTACAATCGGTTACGGAGTCCGGGATCGCGGAACTGTGTGGTCGCGCATGATCAGATGAATAAATCTTTCTGTGTCAGAAAAATTCTGTTACTGTGTGTATGCCTTAAACGATATACTGTTATCTGTGAAAGCGTCGTGAACGTAAACAAGTTATTCCCGCACTCTATTCTCAACGTTCCGCGTTATTTTCGTTCTACTATCTCCCAGCCACCGTGAGTAGCATGATCACTGTCGGGGTTTGTTGTCGTGCGATGGGACGATCCCCTGTGCTCGCAATTATGCATCGTCGGCTGTACGGCCGTGTTTTTTTAACGCGGCCAAATGCCCGTTCCTCGTAAAACATTCTGTTAATTTTGGTGATATGGAGGAGAACCGGACCACAGATCAAAACGCACTGTGCCGCGATAACTTTTATTTACACGCAGACTAAGTCGACGAGTATAAACATGGCCGTCGTGCTTTGTGATGATTACTCGTGTCAGTTTGAATTCAAGGGAACCTTGCGAGAGTGGAAATAATGGATGGAATACATGCACCTGAGAGATATCCAGGTAAACGAGATGCTTCTGCACAATCTGGTTGTTCCTAATCCTCGTCACGATTACGATCCATTTGACGATTCATACAACTTCGTTTTATCCGAGCACGTACCTGTACATTCGTTATTAGATGCGTTCCCCCTTGTTTCTTTTGGTCTTCTCTTCTTTTTTCACGTAATCGTACGAAGGTGACTGAACTTCACCAAGCGTACGTCATACGCATTGTTAACCACGTAACGCGATCGCAATCATAGCTCAGCTGACTACTATTGACCTATTAGTGTTGCTGTCAGTGGAAGTTTTCTGAGCTGTTTTGTAATGGAGATACTGGATGCTCTTCGCTCTTATTTACTCTCGCACGATAATCTCGTCTGCTGAAATGTTAGTTTTTATCCAGTGCATTTTGTGTTGAATTTGTTTTAAACAATGTGTCAGTGAAATTGGAGTTGATTGTGCACAATTATGAGTGTTTTATTTTATGATTAAAGTTATGCGTTTGTGTAATGTATATAAACGTATACATTTATGTTTGCTTATTATTATTTGATGTATAATTATTTTAAAATTTTTCTTTGAACTTATTTATGTATCTGGGCATTAGGAATTTGTACTTATACATTCAAAAATCACTTATACTGTATTTGTTAATTACTACTAAATATATCATTACTTTTGTATGGTGTACTAGATATGGTGTCCTCTGTTCTATTTATTTATGTAGGTATATGATAGATTATGTTTGTTTAGTTTTTAATTTGTAAATGTGTGCTATACTTACCAATATGTTTTAAGAATGTGTTTTGGGTATAGTTGCAGGAGTATATAATGAAAAATATTAAATTTATTGATCAATTATTATTAGAAAACAGGAAATTAAATATTATTTCATTGAAGAAGGATGTTTGATTTACAGTATAAATTTTGTATTTTTATTTTATATTTGTGCATGTAGATTATTATATTTATAGAAGAATATCAAGTCATATATTAATTAAAGTTTTTTGTTACTTTATTGAATATTAAAATTCATGTATTTATTTGTTAGCTTTGCAACAACATTATGCTTTAAATTTCATGTGCATTTAGTTTAGTTTTAAAAAATATTTCACAAGGATAAAATTACAGTATTAGGACTCCAATTTTAATACATAATGAACATTATTTGTACTTTTTCCCTGTTGCTTTTTTTCAGTTTATTATATACAAAAATTACTTTTACTTTCTTTCAATATGAACATTTGCCACTTTTCTGCATAAAAGAGAAACATAAATGCTATTTTCTATTTTTATTAGCAGATGTATCAATATAGGCCTAATAAAGTTTATTAACTGTTTGCCTTTGATAGGTGTTGTATTAATTGAATTATAGTGACATTTTGGATATAACTTTTGTAAAATTAATTTATAAGAATTTATCAACCTTATAATGATAACTATTTTAAGAATTTTTCTGAAGAGGAGCTTTATCTTAAGTTAAAACAACTACTTAATTCAATTAGCAAAACATCATCAAGTATAATAGTTGTATAAGTCTTGTATTTTCAATATACTAATTGTATTAGTAAAAAAGTAATAATAGAAAAGTTTTTTAAACAAAAGCTAATATTTAAAAAAAAAATGTTAGCTTTCTTGTATTTGCCTGTGAGAAGTTATTTTCAATAGAAATAGTGCTTATTTAAAGCTTGTGTATAGATCAGATGATTGAAATGTTATGAAGAAAGGTAATTTCTGGAACAAAAATTTATTCCTTTCAAGCTTCAATAATTTCGTCGGAAATGGATGAAAAAAGTTTCAAGCATTGAGATATCCATTTAAAAGGAGCTTCCAAATCAATGCAGTGCACTTTCTAGGTAAATATCGTATGTTGGCTAACAAAGTGAAAGTTTCAGATGCAATCGGCGACTTTCGTTATTTTTCGGTAAGCCGCCGCGTATGCAAGCTTTTGTAAACAAAAATGAGGAATAAAATATTAAAAATGTTATTATTCATATAACATTACATAACATTTTTCATAAATAAATTTAAATTTATAATTTTCATAAAATAAATTTTGTTTTGGTAATATATATTGTTGGAAAATAATTCATTTTATTTTAGGTGATAAAATTTGCAGATATCAAATAAAATCATTTACAGTGCATGTTGATTATTAATAGTCTTTTGAAAAATAAAGATTGTATTTATTATATTTATTCCATTTGGTTTTATTTTACTCTGAAATATTGAAATTGAAAATGCATAAATTTCAAATAATGTAATTGTATATAAAGATAGTGATAACTGTATGTGAAAGATTAATACATGTTTGCAAAGAAGTGGTAGATTGATAAGTTTGCTCTTCTTTGTTATATCAATTTCTTGAGATGAACAGTTTCATATTCAGTCAATGTTTAATATGCACTTGGATTTGTCCATAGTAGATTATTACAGAGATAGTTGGCAACAAATTTCTGTCAACAACATTTAAAACTTTTAATAATTGTTACAAAAACATGTTTAATGAACTTTCAATAACAGAATTTGAAATATGAGTGTTGTAAATATTTTAAATAAATAGAAAGAATAAAAACGAGGCGTTTATATTATAAAGATACATCAATGATTTCAGGCTGCTCTCTGGGTGAGCAATGAATGTATTCCGAATTTTGACTCCATGTGTATTACAACGTAGACGACCAAAGGAGGTAGATAATTCTGACAAAAGGGATTGCTGGTTCGTGAAAAGACGGCGAGGAGATGCTTCTTACATGATACATAGAATGGGTGCTTCTGCATCGTCAAGCATCACCAGTGTAGGTGGAGATTCAGTCCAAGCAGCTAGACTCTCATCTTCTGGTAATCCTGATCAACATGGCATTGCTATCAGGTATTCAAACATTTATCATTGGATTTTGTTATCTTGTTTGTTCTTTTCAATTTATTGCCTCTGATAATTGGCTTGAATAGTTTTATTTAATAATGTACAACTGGTATTATGTATACCATAATTGACATTTTTTACTCTAAATTGATAATTATGAAATTGATAAAGTTGAATCAATAAAGAATATCTGTGTCTGTTTCATTTGTAGGGAAAAGAAGAAGAAAATGACAGGGTTTGCGACGTTGCGCAAGAAATTTATTCGAAGACGACGTTCTTCGAAGGCCTGTGACCATGGTAGAATAATTCGAGACTTGGTATCAACATGGAGTCACTTGGAGGCAAGAGCACTTCTAGAAGAGTATGAGGCACTAGCTGCATTAAAGGATCTCCATGTCCAAGCTGAATTGGCTAGACCACCTGCTGCCACATACAAGCAAGACTTGTCGATGTTGTATGATTATAAACATTGTTCAGATGTGGACCTTGTCTACCGAGGAGCATGTTTCCCTGTTCACAGAGCCTTATTATCAGCACGTTGTCCATACTTTAGGGACTTGCTAACTGGATGTCCAGGTACATAAATATTTACTTTTATTCTACAGTCATCTTAACTTCAAATTTAAAAGATTATACTTCAAATTTTAATCTATTTATATTGTTTTTGGAAATTAACAGAGTAACAATCATTTGGTGTACTACTAAAGGTATAATAAAGTTGTTTAATTTAAATAAAGATGGTAGATTTCTGTATGCACTTTTGGTCAGTTGATAAAATATTACAATGAACATTTAAAATTTGGCAACATTTTTATGTCTTGTAGTACACAGGCGTTTGTTTCAATAGAACTAAGAATCACTATTCTAAGTAGAAAGCAATAACAAATTTATTAGGTTTTTGCATTCAAAGCAAGCAATTGTCTTGCACTCTCAGTAGTTTAAGAAATAATTGAGTTTGTAGATGTAAAGCAGAAAATAAATATAGCCTTGTATTTTCTGATTTTTAGGATATGGTGCTAGAATATGTCTGGAACTGAGAACACCGAATCTCGAAGTACAAATGTTTTCGGCGTTACTGCGCTATCTCTACACTGGTGATATTTGTCCACACGATACGGCTCTGGAGGCGAATCTTCTGCGAAGACTCGGAGAAGAATTCGGCACACCAAACCCGCTGGAGCATGATCTCCGATATTTGCTTGACACCGGTGATTATGCGGACGCTGCATTAGTGTTCACATCGGACAGTGATTACCAGAGACCAGATAGTGGAAGTTCAGAATACGGATTCCGGCCAAAGTTAGAACTGCCATGTCATAAAGCGATACTTTCTGCGAGATCCCCGTTCTTCAGGAACTTAATACAAAGACGGACTAGATCAGGGGAAGATCACACAGAAAGAGCGCTTCATATACCTACTAGAATAGTTTTGGACGAGAGTGTAATACCCAAAAGATATGCCAGAGTATTATTACATGCAGTGTATTTAGATACCGTTGATTTATCGTTAATAATGAGAGGTAATGGTTGTGGAAGCAGCGCTGGTAGTCTTGGAGAGGTAAGTACCTTATTCCTCATAAATAGATCCAAATAATTTAATTCACCTTCAATATTTTTGTGCATTGATTCCAAAGGAGTTGATTTATTATGTGTTTACAAAGTACTCCTCATTCTTTTTTTTAACATTCTTTCCATATACTTATTCTTAGGTTCAAGCTCTCACTCATACTGGACGAGTTCGACCAAGTCCCCTAGAGGAAGCAATGGAATTGTATCAAATTGGCAGATTTTTGGAGTTAGATATATTGTCACAGGGTTGTGAAGATCTTATTTTAGAATATCTTACATTGGAATCGCTTCCAGCTGTTTTGAAGTAAGTTTTCTATGAGCCATTCTCCATTTATCTGCCTCTCTCTGCGTAATTATTTTTTTATTGTTATTTAATTATTTTGATTTATAGGTGGGGTAGTCAACCTCATGGATCTGCATGGGTACACAGGCAAGCGTTACATTACTTGAGGGAGGAATTCCAGCCGATCGCCTCTTCCTCCATTCTCCATCAATTGGATCACGCGCACTTAGCGAATGTTTTGCAAAGTCACTTTTTGCAAGCGAGTGAGCTTGAAATACTGCAGGCAGTACTCAAGTGGGGAGAACAGGAATTGGTGCGCCGTATGGAAGATCGAGAGCCTAATTTACTTAGTCACACAGTACATTCTGTCACAAGGAAGGGGCTGAAGAAAAGGGATCTAAGTGACATAGAATTGCGAGAAATACTCAGCGAACTTTTGCCGCTTGTTAGAATGGATCACATCCTACCGCCCAACAGTGAAGCTCTAGCCCAAGTACGAAACCTTGAATCTCTTTCAAAATGATAATATTTGTATTCTGTGTACAATACAATGTTAATATTTTATACGATTAGGCTATCAGAAGAGGATTGGTTTCAACACCGCCGAGTCACATGATAGGGGACGAGAGGGAGAACTTACGTATGAACGCTTGGATAAGGGGAGGAAAGAAAAATGGATTTTTTGTAAGACCTCGCCTGTTCATGCCTTATTACGAGGAAATAAAGGTAGATATTTTTAGCAAGCACTATACAAAATATGAAATATATTTTAATGCATATCGAAATACACTGTTCATCTTTTTTGCAGTCTTTAGTTGAGGAACAAATGGTTCAAGAAGCAGATTTAGTGAGACTGCGAAGGCCACGGTACGTGGCCGATATTCCTGATGCCTTGTACATGGTTGATGAGAAACCAAGACCGATAGGCACAGCTGGAGTGGATGTTCTCGCTGCAGCATTTCCAGGTATTTTAATCATGATTTTCTGATTACATTATTTTATATTTTCAAAATACATTCTCATACTTCTGTTGCATTTAAGTTCCAGATTCTGTAACCCTGGCTGCTATGATGAAACGAGAGCAGAAATTGAGGCAGTCCCCCAGTTGTCAGAGGGCTATTAGTTTACCACTTTCGTCACGTCATGAGATTAACAGGCAAGTGCGGCTGCGTGTCGTGAGAGAGTTCAACTTACCTGACACGGTGGCAGATCTTCTGGAAGTGAGTACTTTTTTACTTTTTGTATACAAATTGGTCCAATAAATTCGTACAGTATGTTCACTATAAATATTTAATGCCTTTATATAATTGAGAAGGTGCTAGTTTTAACCGAATACTCATTCTCTTAGTTAACTTGATTCAATTGATTGAAAATGAAAAATAATGTAAATCACTGGGCTTCAATGTCGTATTACATAAAATGCATATTACTATCGTGTTGCATAACGAACGTCAAAGCAAAACAAACCAAGATTCTGTTTATAACATCTCTATTTCATTCGACGGTGAACTATTCAGAAACATGACCACCGTACATGACTTACAATTAAAGAATTGTAAGAAATATGCGGTAATATGCCTTCAAACATTTTCATGTATATACGTATGCATTTACATAAGTGTGTGAACTACACTGTAATTATAAGATCTTGGTAAATTTTCAGATTATTTAAACGCTCTTATGTTTAGTACAGTGCATTATTCTTTTGTAAATACTGTTCAACTGTTTGTTTTACAAGATGGTTTTTTATTATAAGAAAATAAAGTTTTGTCATGTCATAAGTATAGTACAGAATACTTGAAAGCACAGAACAATTTTTATATGATAAAGTGTGCTTAATAAGGTCGCATTTTTTAAAACAAATATCTAATTTTTAAAGCTTAGAAAATGTTATGAATATTATGAACATATTTGGTCTTTTCTTGAGATTAGATGACTCTTAGATACTACATGTTATTTATCTCTAATTTACTCTATATACACTGACGTTCATACAAATATAATTTATAATACAAACTTCAACAATATATATATATATTAACATTCGTTGTCATTTTTCATGAATTTGTACTTTGAATATGTTCGCATATAAAAATACTATTTAATTAGCCATCCTCTTTTGTCAAAGAGCGCCACAGTGTACAACAATCTTTGCTTATATGTGTCATCAATGGTTCGATTCAGGAAGATGTCACCCTTTAGATCCTTGATGTCTGGAGCAGATTGTCGAGGTGCTTGAATCACTTGGGTCATCATCATGCACTGATTGAACTTAATAGGTCCACAATGGTTCACTATTTCATCGAATTTCTGTTTGGAGAACTTCTCGGTGTCCACGTCTAATGTTTTCAACAATTTAATGAAACAGGAATAGTAGTAGTCGATCATTTCGTTGAATTTATTGTCCAGGACTTCTTCCTTCACGCTCGATACGAGGAAGAAGATAAGATCGTTGATGCCATAGTCGTATATGCATAATTGAAAATCTACAATCTTCATGTCGATTAGTTCACCACGTTCGTCGTGCTGGAACATCATGTTGTTCACCCAGAAATCGTTGTGTACCAGCGTCGCCCATGGTTCTTCCGGTTTCTTAGCGTTCTTGTTCAACTGAATGCCAAACTCTATGGTTCTGTTGATGCGATCTAAGTACGGCTTAGCTTCCTCGATGTCTTTTATGTCTGCCTGCACCTTCCGGACCAGGTCGATCACACATTTTTCCGTGGATTCATTTAAAACCTCTGTCAACACTTCTGAAGCCATTTTTTTAAAGAGTTGGGGCTTCTTAATCTTCAGAGCGATGGTAAGTGCGTGCAACTTAGCCAGTTTTTCCAGAGCAAATTCAGTGTGTTTCTTGTCTAATCCCAGTATTCTATCTTCAGTGCTGTAGCCACTGTACTTTAGATTTTCCAAAATGATAAGAGCTTGTTCATCAAAATGCTCTGGATTGCGTAGGCCGAGTCTCCCTCCAAAATATCTGGGTGCGATGATACTCAGGGATTCTTCCTTCACGCCATTTTCTAGCTGAAGGTTTGTAAATTCCTTCACCATTGTATTGTAAAACAGTAGTTCCTTTTTGAATGTCACTGGGCTGTTGAACAAATCTAGCAAATAGGCTGACGTGGGGGGAAGTTTAGCAACCAGGTTCAAAGTCTCTGTTTTGTTGGTCCGTGTCACTGTGACATTGATAGCTAGTATAATACTTCCAAAGTTCTCTCCTGGAGCAGTTAGTGGCCTCCATTCTAGGTGCTTTATTTGAATGTCTTTGCCAAGACTTTGCGCCAAAACCGTATCCAAGTTCTGTATTGGCAGTGGTTCTATTGATGGAGTCATTGTTTACCTAGAAGTACATTTACCAAATACTAAAATTCCACATATCAAATATTGCAAAATTTTTATCACTTTACTTGTAAGCTATATTAATCAATGGAGATATTATTCGACTACATAAATAATTGCTGATACAAGAATATGTTGTCAGCACTGTAATAAGACTTCTCTTTTGCTTAATACAATATATTATTTGCACGTTATTAATTAAATATATAGTAAAAATGATATTACAATGAAACAGGGATGTATTTAGTAAAATTTGATAATAATTTTCCTTTCTATTTAAACTTTAAACACTGTTAATCCGATGTATTATAGGTTTTTATATTGTTACTATTAAAGGCCATGTTAATTTATGCAGACATAACATATCACAAATATGCACAAAAGAACATAGATTGTGTTCATGAATAGGCACATAGGATATTTTGAGTAAGTGCTGTACTTTATGAGTTAACTACCAGAAGAAGTAATACAGCGGTTATATGCATAAAGATGTACAAGTTTAATCATGATTAATTGTGTGTACCATAAATTCAACATGTTACTCATATATAGAGTGTTATTATTTCACTTGAAGTCTACTAATTTCTGGTTTTTCAACAGAGAACATTTCTATAATCCTCAAGTTGTCTTCTGATATCGTAAGCGACTGCAAAACTATAAGCAAATAAGAACTATTTATAAACAACGGCGTACGACATTAGTCATCTTATTTGTTGATCGATTGTTCGCGTTGTCTTGCATTCAGGACTTGCATAATTTCGATTATCATAAAGTACGTCAAGATTACGACTTTTAATCTTAATTAAAGATTCTTTCATATTTCTCAAGATTTTTGACTTGTACAGTTATGAATGAAACGAGAAACAATGTTCTTTTAATGACTTACTTCCGAAAGTCTTATTCTCGAGTTTCTAATTTATAGAACAGTCAAAAAGTGACTTATGTTCTTCAATGTTTGATTACTTCTTCCAGCTGATATTCAAAGTTAACAGAATAAAGTAAGCAATGCTTTCAGAATAAAGATGCACAATATTTCGTATCAGGAATGTGAATAGTATATAAGGTTTTGCAGCGGCCTGAAGGCAGACGAGTTATTAGTGATAACATTTATCAGTAATATTCATTTCTTTGTCCCGTTTATCGCACCGATTACGGTACCACTGCGTACTAGTTTATCGTACTCCACTTTAACTATTTATCTGCTTTTAAACGTTAATCAACCTTGTAAGTAGGTGTATAATATTTTAGTCAACAAACTAGAACAATCGAAACGGAATAGAATACGATATTGGATATTGGATTTTCGGACGATTCGAATACCATGTTTTTTAACTTCCAAGTAGAGGTGGGATTATTTCTCGAAATTTTCTGTATTCGATGTATTCAAATGTTCAAAGTTTATAGTATTGGTGTACATATAAAATATTCGTATATTAAATTATTCGAATACTACCAACCCTATTTCCGAGAAATCCAATCACCCTTTTGAATATCGATGAATCGTGTGATTATCGAGATTAATGCAAATCGCTGTTATAATTCAAGTTTTGCGATCGAGACAGATACGGGTACACGCGCAAGGAGCAAATGCGTGTTGGTAATTTTTCAAAAACTTGCATCATCGAATTACCATAAGAAAACACGTGCTACGTCGCGTGTTACTCGACTGAGTCGTTCATATTTCCATCCGCATCGAGCGGATTGTGCAACGAAAACGAGCGGATGCGTTGAGCATCTTCGGTGTTTAAGGATGCTTAAACAATTGGTGGTGATTTAAAAATTTGCTCAGTCACTGTAAAATATTAGCTAATTAACGTTGATTTATTTTATTTATACAGACAGCTGGCCAGTTTAAATAATTCAACCTTGGGCCTCGTTCTATTCAATTTGTGTATTTATTTTTTCAATTTTACGTTCGACTAAAAAGAATGTTCATTGTGAAATCAACGTACGTTGAAAGTGTGAAAAGAAATTGTTTTATACGGTGTTTGGTTTTCGAAACGATCAACTTTGAAGGTACACGTTTTTTCGCGTACACTATGTTTACCCATAAAGCGAATTCAATTACAAGAATTAATTAGAAGACAATAGTAATGTTGGTTTTAAATATTTTTATACGTTGCGTAAATTGCACGTGTTCCAAATATTTTCAATGTAGATTTGCTCGAAAGTGAAGTGTCGCGCGGAAAAATGTTATACTATATCTGTGATTTATTTTTCTTTTTGAATGGATCAGTACCACTCGTTGATAAACACTCTGTCTATTGAAAGCAGATCTTCGATCAATTTGCTACAATTGTCTGATATAATTGAATGCTAGAATCTAATGTCTGTATCAGTTTGTAAAGTTCGGTCGAAAATATAAAATTCGAGGTAAACGATATTTTGAATGTATAATAAAATTGGAACGAAAAAATTAGTATCATAAATTAGGTTTTTGTTTAAAAATTGAGCACCGGTTTGAAAGTATGTTCTCTTAATCAATTCGGACTCCTTGAATGCAAATAGGAAATAGTACGAAATGCAAACGTTCGATGTTTAAAATGATATAAAAATTACGCACGTAGAACTATCGTGGCATTTGTCGACGCGTACGTAATTGCTGATTCATGTGTCCGTTACAAGTACGTATGATCTATCGGATAAAACGAGTCATCTTTTACAAATGAGAGATAGGTTTGTGATATAAATTAAACATTCCGCGCTTTGATCGATTCAAATATTCAAACAACGAGACTGGAAAGTTGCGAAAAATTTCTAGCGCGATATTTCTCACCCTGCGAGAGCTTGGACAAAATTATTTCTTATATCACTGCAACACGTTATTAGACGGAAGCGAGCACTAGATTATGCGGCAGGGTCATTAACTAACTCCAATATTTGAGCATAATTTGATATAAGCAAATGAGGTTGATGTTATCGTGGTTGTGTTAGATAAGCCATTGATTAAACATTTTCAGAGTTGTAACGAGTGAACGGATTAAGAAAATGGTAATATTAAAACTAGTATACGAGAAGTTGATTGTTTACTCTTAAACTGTTGTCGGGTTTCTACGATCAATTACTAATTTTTTTATAGTACAGTAAGATCTTTATTTACCGTGCTAATTAGATTCTATACAATCATTTAATCGATTGTATAGAAATAAAAGTATAAAAGCAAATATTTTATTCGTTTGTTTCAATTGTAACCGGTTCATCTGTATACATACTCTTACCGTAACTTTTTTTTTAATTATCAAAGGTGCACGTTTTCTCTTTCCTGACACTTCAAGTTCGAAGCACGGATAACAATAGACAATTCCTTTTAAACACGATGAACGAAATGCACTAATTTGGAATGATCAATTCAGCGAAGAGTGTAAATTTCGGTTGATAAGAGCTATGACTAATTCCATTGTAATTTGTGTAGTAAAAAATTGACAAACGCGGAGATATTGCGTTTTCGATGCAAAACAACGATGAAAAATCAAAGATACCGGTAAATCGGAATAAATTATTGGAAACGTGTGCTCCCGTCACGTGTAACACTCGGTTACATTGTTCCGCAAAAGTTTCATCGGCCTGGCGGGAAAACATTTCGCGAGCATTCAGCGCGAGTGCATCGCTAACAAATGCGTTTGACTTCGTTACGTAACGCGACGATGCATTACAGGCGAAGCGTGTAATTAGACTCGTTACAAACGCCCCCTTGGACGGTAGCACTTCAACGTGACACGCGTTTATCAATCTTACGGGAAGTTTTCGAGCCATTTCTATTTCCGCGTTATTTTTAAAAGAACCTTGGGAATACTAAGTTGCACATTTCTATTTTATCGGTGAGTTACACAAGTTTACCCGATAAATATTTAGCACGGTTTAATCATTTTCATCGTAACCGTTTACGAACAGTCGAGCACATCAATATGTATTCATTTAATATAATATAGAAATTCGAAGTACGGTAAGAATGTACTTTCATGGCGCTGTTTGTTTACAGTAACGTAGCATTGATATAACGAGGAAAACAATTTTTATAAACTTTATCCCAGTTTGATAGTTGTATCACAAATTTAGCGAAATTGTACACTTTAATTGCTACAGAGCCTGGATCTCTAATGTTTATGTTGTATTTTAAAAGTATTTTTTTTCAATTTTCATAAACTTTATCCCAGTCGATAGTAATATCATAAATTTAGCGAAATTATACACTTCAATTGCTTATGTTATCTTCAATGTTCATGTTGTTTGAAAGGTATTTATCGCCAACGGTGGCAATAAATAATTTTATTCAGCGCTTAACGTACTTTTTTTACCGACTATTTATTTACCATACAATATGGACAAGTGAACTACTAATAGAATTCACAAGGTTTCTACTTCGCAATGTTTCTACTACAAAATGCCCGAAACCTCTAAAAGTTGTTTGTAAAACATATCAGATACGCGAGAAATGTGTCGTTAATGAGAAGACGACTGGTAGTGGTAGAAAATAATTGACGATTCAATCTGAATCGCGATGACGAATTGAAGAAACACGATAATGCAAAACGATTTGTGCCACGAGCTTTAAGCGACGTTTCTATGTTTTGCTCCCATGTGATAGAGTACAATTGTTTTTTTTTTCTTAAACGTCCCTTCGTAAAAGTACACCGCGTGTTAGTACAGTTTTTAACCTTGACGACTCCCGTTCCGTTCTCGCGGAGCAATGTTATTGTTCCGTTGGAAAAATTTCACGTCTCACGGTGACGGGCAATTATTCCACTAATCGAAATCAGATACCTGTTTTCTATTATTTTAATTGCATTTCCCTCATAAATATTGATCAGCCAAGTGGTATTTCGCGTCTCCTTCACCGTGGAAGCTAATTAATTCATCGCCGTCAGTGGAATGCGCGCTGCCATAATTATTGTACCGATATGTCATATCGAACACTACTGTCGGTCTCTTGACACGTACAACTTATAGAATCTTCTCCGTTACGAGTTCGTTTAAATCGCATCTAGTCCATAAAGAGCTGTTTTTTTTTCTCGTTCGAAGCAAAATGTCCGGTGCCACTGTGCAATTGATCGGTACAAATTCAATTAGAATAATTCGATGGATTATTTGTCGCACAAAACTACCGTATTCTCGTCAATTTGAAGGCGGCGTTTAAAATTCGACCTTCGGTATCGTTCACCTGTTTTCAATGACCCGAATTCCACAGGAAAACCGACGAACAAAATGCAGCCACGGCAAATGTTGAAAAAAAAAGAAACACTGTTAAATGTTCACGTCGTTTCGATGCAGTTGAGGCCGCTTAGAAGCGGACTCTATTTATAGGTCCCGTAGCGCATCGAGGAATCAAACGTAATGCGATAACTGTCGCACACATGGCGCAAATTCTAACAACACACGAATCGTTTCTGTCGGTATCGTTACAGAGGAGACGTCCGAGTTTATAGAGCCGCTATCTTGCAGGCTTGGTCGCGTCTCTAGAATCCATTGTGGCGACGGTTGCGCGTGTCCGTCACTTAACGCAAAATAAACGGAACCGCGAGACTGAAATATTGATGTCGAAACGCGGCGGAAGAAAATAATTGAAAAAATGCACCGTTTCTTCGGGCTACGCTGCTCAAACGCAAGAACCGACTCACTGATTTCCTTTCCCATGCAATTCGCCTGTTATGAAGACATTAGTGCAAGAGAAAGTATCGGAAACTAGAATTGCAACGGATACTTTTTACCAGCTGATTGGTATTCCTCTGGTCTATATTCGACTTGGTAGTCTCTCGGTGGATGATGCTTCAAGTATTTTCGTCTCCCGTGAGACCCACTCGGCTTTCTTGAAAATCCACCTGATCGCGATTCAAGATTGTTCTAAATTGAACAACGGCGTCCCGATGGCCACGTTAAACGAACCTCGATTTTCATTTATCGTTTCGGGGAGAATTCTAAACAGCTTGATGAACGTTTTCTATCAATTAGCTGCTTGAGATTCTTTTGTTGCTTCGTTCGATGCTCGAACGCGGTTTTTTTTTTTTACTTCATATGTGTTATAAACGAAGCGTAGACATTGCGACAATTGTTCGGGATTAGTTTCCGTTCACTTCGATGTTCGAAGAGAGCTTTTCGACTTCGAAAGAATTCTAAATGAAGTGAAAATAGAGATTCTTTGAAATAGAGTTTCAAACGAAGTTGGAACAATGATGTATTATTTATTGTTCGATTCGTTTACTGTTTCATGTTTCAGGACAGGTCTTTGTCCTTCGAGAAGTTTCAAACGGAGTAGGGACTTTGTACTAATTATCCGAGATTATTTTTTGCCTTCTTCAACATTGTAGGCCGGTTTTCTGTTTTATGAAGTACTCCACGTGAAGTGAGACCGTTGCGCTCTGTCCTTAGAATCGCTTCTTTCTCTCTGTAATGTTGAAGTACAGTTTTTCAACTTCATGGAAGTCTTGTTCTACAGTTTCGTTGAAAATATTATACATTAATTAAAACGTGTTCCAACAGGTTCAGTGCACTATGATTATCGCGAAATGCACTGGATAGTTTTATTAAAGGAATTTGTACTTTCATCAATTATTCTTTGGGTCGTTTTCGCGATTTATTTTCGAAGTTTGTATCTTCTCGTTAAAATTGTTTCATTTTCTAGATTCTCCACACTTGTATTAATATTATACTCGCTTTACTTCACAATCTATTATTTTCTAACGATTGACGATCGTGTCGTTTTCGGCTGACTTCAAATTTGAAATTCACGTACCTACGATGAATAGAATTCGACAGTATTTTTTAATCATCGTATTGTAAAAAAACATTACGCATTCGTAAAATCGGTCATTTACGTGCAACAACCTAATATTATCTACTTATATTAATCTTTTGTTTCAACAGACGACTAAACTGCAACAACCTAATATTATCTACTTATATTAATCTTTTGTTTCAACAGACGACTAAACGAAGTTATAATTTTGTGGTCTATATATGTGTAATGTGTAAAAATATTTATGTATTTATATATATATATATATATATATATATATATATATATATATATAAAACATTTGTAATTAGTTTAATGTTTGAAGACAGTTATCTGACTTCGACACACCTGTGAACGAAGTAAGATCACTGTCCGTATCTCTTTCATTGTATCTCTTGTTCAAATAATTTAAAACGAAGTTGACACAGTACCGCACTATTAACTATCCAGTTTATTTGCTGTTCTTTCTAATGTTTGAGAACAGTTAATCCCCTATATTCGATATCAACCATCAAATATTTGTATGTATGAAAAGTAGGTTGTAAAAAAGACACTCAGACCAGTTTTACTACTCGTGTGACGTCAAAACTTAAATATTTGAATGTACAATATTTTGCTCGAGATCGAACGTTAAAATATCAAATGTTATAAATTGCTTCTTCTTAAACGTTACATTTCTCTAAAGATGTGTCATCATTGTCTGGCTAGTCTTTGAACGATAACACCTGAGCTAACGTAAAAAGTCAGTTGTCGCCTCGAGCGTTCCTTTAATAAACCGTAAACAATGTACATGGTTAAAGCATCGTTAATTAACATTTACACGTTGAAGCGTCTAGATCGTTTTAAAGTCTCTTCGAGATAATCTCGTTGTTGTAACGAAAATGCGGAAATCGTCGCTGGTAGTTTTCCGATCGATCAGTTACCTATCTCGTTGCCAGTCAATTTCGCAATTATGCAATCGCGGTCACACGCATGACTACACGATCGTGTGACGATCACGTTACAGCAACGAATGGGGGATCTATCGGGTTCTGATCAACATTTCCACATTTTTGTCAGGAATCGAAACAGTTGGGAAACTGTTTTAATAAATTCAATTTAACTTCACTAGTTCTGACGAGAATCGATAAAATAATAGTGTTAATTGAAATAGAAATTATAAGGAATAAAAGAAAAAAATATTTGTCCAAAAGGAACAATTTACAATGCTTTGCACAATTACGATGCTCTGGAATAAAAATGTTTAAATATCTGTTCCACGAGGACAGTTTTTGAAGAAAGTT
Source organism: Ptiloglossa arizonensis (assembly GCF_051014685.1). Classification (NCBI taxonomy): domain Eukaryota; kingdom Metazoa; phylum Arthropoda; class Insecta; order Hymenoptera; family Colletidae; genus Ptiloglossa; species Ptiloglossa arizonensis. The sequence continues at coordinate 6,443,973 of NC_135048.1, read as the reverse complement.
CCAAATGGTAGAAATCTGTTCCATAGAAACACTACAAGAACGTTGTGTTAACAAAAGGTATAAGTTCTGATGGAATTTTTGATAAATAAAAATTGATTCGTTCGATTTTTGATTTTAATCCATCGACGGTTTCATTTTCTCTTCTCGAAGAATCTTTCTACAAGCACAGAAGATTTATGAAGTCTTGATAGAAGCTTCCGAGTATTGTTTTGATGAGAGTTTTCAAGGTACCTGACAACTTTGACAGAAGGGAGGATCCTCAGAGTTACAAACTTTAGCAATTTCCAAACTTAAAGTGTCTGAATTTGTTAAAATCGTTGAATTCCTATAAATCTTGATCACATCGAAGGAACTGCAAGTAAGATCTAGTTTCGCGGATTTAAAGTATTAGAGATTCCAGAATTTTTCCACTGAAATATTAAGGAATTATAAACTTTGGAATTTTAGAGATTTTCTAAAGTTTCTATGGGAGTTTTGAAGACTTCTCGCGGGTCTTTGCGCAAACTTCTTGGCAAGCTTGAATTCGCATCACATGGTTTTGTTCTTGATCGAATTTAAATTAATTTTAATTTAATTATTTTTTTCTTAACGGAACGGATTTGTTGTATTCATAAAGTGACGGTGTCTAGAGGATTCACACATATATTTGCACGTGTATACATTTTATAGAAACATATCAAGAGATCTCAGCCATATGCGATTAAAAGCACAGAGCATTTAAATACAGCCACACAGCAATATGATTTGATCATTATATTTAGACAGATTTAGTCCAAGCAATTGTATCAGGTCATTTCATAATTCTTTGCTATGTGAACTTTGCACACAATGTATTATTGTATGTATAATATTCGTTAGTTCTTTATATTTAATTTTTCATCAGATGTCGATGTAGGGTTAAAAAATGTGCCAATATCTTTCGATTAAAAATTAAATTGAAGAAGATTTGCAAATTGATAGTTTCTCGAATTTAAAAAGGAGAATATGCCCTGAATAGGCTACTGTGAATATTATCGCGTAGTTAGCGATAACACTTATTCCAAAGCTAAAAGAATATTTTAAAAACAAAACTGTCGACGATTTCGACACATTGAAATCAACACCGGGACGAGTTGTTAGAAGTAGTTTTTGTAATTGTTTCTATGAAAATGGTACGCGAATAAATTAATAAGCACAAGAAAACTTTGTACAAATTTTTCAAGAGTAACGAGTTTCTAGAAGTAGTTTTTGTAATTATTTCTGTGAAAATGATATGTAAATATATTAATAAGTGCAAGAAAACTTTGTACAGATTTTTTAAAAGTAACGAGTTTCTAGAAGTAGTTTTTGTAATTATTTCTGTGAAGATGGTATGTAAATAAATTAATAAGCACAAGAAAACTTTGTACAGATTATTCAAGAGTAACAAGTTTCTAGAAGTATTTTTTGTAATTATTTCTGTGAAAATGGTACGTAAATAAATTAATAAGTGCAAGAAAATTTTGTACAAATTTTTCAAGAGTAACAAGTTTCTAGAAGTATTTTTTGTAATTATTTCTGTGAAGATGGTACGTAAATAAATGAATAAGCACAAGAAAACTTTGTGCAGATTATTCAAGAGTAACAAGTTTCTAGAAGTATTTTTTGTAATTATTTCTGTGAAGATGGTACGTAAATAAATGAATAAGCACAAGAAAACTTTGTACAGATTATTCAAGAGTAACAAGTTTCTAGAAGTATTTTTTGTAATTATTTCTGTGAAGATGGTACGTAAATAAATGAATAAGCGCAAGAAAACTTTGTACAGATTTTTGAAGAGTGACGTTTCTTTAAACGGAGGCTTAATGAAATGACCTGATGTTTGCCGTAAAATGTACAACGAGGTTCGACGTAGAAGAGAGTGTATCTACATAATAGTGATTGCAGTACGAAATCGAGCGTTAACAGGAAGCTTCGCGCTAGGGACGGAAACGGAAGCGAAATACCTGTTGCAGTGTCCCGAGTGTTCAGAGAATCGCAGGAGCAGTCGAATGCGCTCCGTCGACGCGGCTGCTTGGCACAGCGAAGCCGTGACAACTGAGCCGAGCTTCGTTACCGTTTGACTTTGACCCCTATTCTCCCTCTTTTCGACGCTCATTGATGGTATCTCCATCTTTCAGCTTCGATACGGATTAAGTCCGAATAGTACGCGCTAGAAGAACCAGCGAGCAACGCGAGGGGATGCGAGATCGTTCTGCATTTACTGTTGAGAACTAAAAAGACATGCCCGGAAGGAATGCGAGTCCTGTTAGTCAGAATTTTTACCCCATCTTCTTAATCACGTGACTTGGTAAGACCCGTGAAGAGTCATCCACCGGCCAGAAGAATTTAATTCAGACGCTTAACCAGGGATTACTCGAATATTTTACGGATATTTAAACGCTACGAATAAACTTCGAATCCGCTTGAGTATTCGAATATAAAAATAAATTGTAAAACAGATACCATGAATCTTCGATTCGTGTCGCGTTTGACTTAAAAATGAACAAGTAATCTCGGTCTTATTCTTGATACGTAATTGAATTAAGTTTAGGAAAATATTATCCATAAGCGTGTTCAAAAACACTTTTCTATTATCTTATGGCAATAGTCGGGACAGTATTTTTCAGCTTTCGAGAGTACTCCTACGCTGTTTGGTATTTTGACGTCAGTTCTTCGAATCGCTTTAGTAGAAGGATTTCGGGAGTTATCGTTAATTGCCTCGGATCTCGTGGTTAATGAATGACGTACTAGGTGTTAGCTTTTCTCTGTTCGAGGCTCCAGTTACGAAGTTTGTTGAGCACTACTGGTTTTCGTTGAGTGTTAAGCTTACGTTTGAAGTTGGGACTCGAGACACGTTTCCTTGTTAGTATTGTAATACTGTTTTAGGTTTTATTCCAAGTTGTCCTTTATCCTGAATCCTACTACGGTGATACGTGTTTTAGGACACGGGATATAATTGTGCAGTAATTTTGGTAATATTTGTTATTGGAACGTTGAGAGAAAGTATCACGTTTAGAAAAGGTGTGTTAATAATAGAGTAATTTGACGTTAATTAGAAACTAATTCGCAGTACTGTGTGAAACGGTTTTCAATTACCTATTATATTAGCTTTTAATTGCTAACAGATACTCGAGGTGGAAAGGAAGGCCTTATAAATAATTCTATTGTTGCCGTGAATTGACGAATCTTACTTTGGAATCGTTGATTTTCATCTTCTCCTCTGATTTGAAATAAAGAAACTGTAACTGATTCTCGACATCAGAGATGTATTTATGGCCTTAAAACGGATTCTCATGGTATACTCCTTCACGTATTTGTGTAGAATACAGCTGCGTACAACGTGAAGGAGCAAAACGAGAGACTGACCGATATCGAAGACATAGACTCACCTGGTATGGGAATTAACGCGAGGACAGCTCCGCCATTGTGCTATGGAAGGAACATGACGTTCCCGCGGCCAGCTTCATCTTGCACGCATAGGCACGAGCTTCCAGCTATAGTGACCGAGGGTGAAAGCTGTAGACTTCTTGCAGAGGTAAGAAATAATTGGTGAAACGGTGCCAGTTAATTGCACACGGTAATTCAATCAAGTAAAGGAACGTAACTGATTTCAAATTACAAGAAAATTCGAGGAACCAATTGCATCGGTACTACCAGGGACGTTTTTCTTGCCTTTCTGTTCATCGTAGAAGATGTCGCGTATTATTTTTACGCGGTGTTATGTTTTCATTTGTTCACTGTACAGAAAGGAAAGCAGAATCTTGCGAAGCAGCTTTCATCTGAATGTTACTGATCCGCTTTGAGAGAAGTTAATAATATCAAGTCCAACTGCATTGGTTAATGAACAGAGTAATTATACAGAAGCAAGATTCGCAGGAAAGTAATATAGCGGGAAACGAATTCGGTATTAATTACTACTATGAAATCTAATCTTATTAAATACAAACACTCTGAACTTATTGATTTTAAAATCAAATTAATCTTTCGTTTCCTTGGTATTTTAGATGCACTGCACATGCTGTTGACTATTAAGTAGTATTTTTAATTTATTAAGTACTAATTTCTTTTTTTTTTGTAGTCAATTTAATTATCGATTAACTGTACAATAACTGTCTTGATTGTTTTAACTCTCTGTAAACATTAGTGTAGAGCATTTAAAACATGGCGGGGCCAATCGCCTAATCTCAAATCTTCCGACTTACTCTGGTATAAATTAGACAGGAACATCAAACCAATCTCTGCATCCTTCGTGTTTCAGTATCTAGAAAAGAATTCTCGCAACGATACATTGTATCACATTTCAATGACTACCAAATGGTGTAAATGTTGTTCTTTTAAGAAGTGCAATAATCATGTGTTTAAATATAGTGAACTGTATATACTGTCTCGATTCTCTACAACCGTTGATTCAAGTCTGTTATAGTTCATCGTTTGCTAAAAAATATGTTGTTATACCACAATCATCGAATCTTAAACTCCGTTGATCTACTCTGGAATAAATTCGCTGAAAACTTTAAATCAATCTTCCTCTATGTTTCAGCAAGAAGAAAGCAATTGGTGATCTACCCTGGAATAAATTAGATTAATACTTTAAACCAATCTTCCTCTATGTTTCAGCAACAAGAAAGCAACTCGTGTAGCGATGGACAGTTGTCGGGTGTGATGCCAGACGTGGCAATGGCGACAGCCTCTTTTGGAGCTTTGCAGCTAATAGAGGAGCAGGAGTTGGAGCTGGACCTCGGTGATGGGACCTCTCATCTTTTGCAGCACGTTTCATCGTCGAATGGAACCATGGGTTCGCACAGGTCCTCGCTTCCTCATCAGCATCAGAGGCACTACTCTGGACCGCCTCCTCCACCATACATGTACCACCGTGCTGGCACTGCCTTACCGAGATATATTTAAGATTTCTAGGAATTAAGAATTGTATAGCAACTAACTTGGACCCTAAATAGGCGTTCTTTTCTCAAACAAAACCGGAATAACCAGGTGTACTCTTCGTGTACTGCCAAGACTGCCTCTCTAGGATGTTCTTTGCGAAGCAAAGTCGCACGTTTCTGAATTTAGCTAGACAAAAGTATTCTTCGGTTGAAACGCTCATGCGAATGGACTCGTTCCTTGCACAAGGTGTTTTTTTGTTCTCTTTTTTTTTATTTTATTCGTTACTTTGAAAAAGGACACCTGAAAGGTGGATACACTTTATGCAAGTTCTCTGTCCATAATGACTAACGGTCTGTGTTCAAGGTACTCGAAGCCGTTGATGGTGAATGATTGGTTCGTGAAACGTTTACTTTTCGAAGTTTCTATGGTACACGAAGATACGCTCGTTGGAGTTTCGTCGCGATGAAGATGGCCACATGTAGCGTGCCGATCGAACTTCGTTCTTGCGGGTACAAATTTACTTGATACGACGAGGATGGTATTGTACATTTTATTTAACGCAGCTTACGAAAGTAGGGGATCCTTGATTTCAGGATATTTATAATCGTACCGGATACGAGGACACACCTCGGTCGTGGAAAGTTCATGCTTATTAGGTACAATCACATATAAATGTAACATTCTAGGTGCATACGCGTGCGAGGTACAGATGCAGCTGTGGTTTATATGCATATATGTGTGTGGTACGAAATGCGTGTGAATGTACGTACACGAATGCGCGGGCTCTCTAAGTACCATATAAAGTGTTAATTAGATGATGTTGCCGACGTCGATGAAGAGAGACAGAGAAACAAAGAGGGAGCGAGAGAGACACAGTGTGAATGAATGCGAATGGCGAAGAAGAGAAATAAGAGTGAGAGAATGAGACAACGAGAGGAAGGGAAATAGATTCAGAGTGAAGGTCACGGAGAATGTACAGGTATATATGATCAGTGTTTTATGAACAGTATTGTTCTTTATTTAAGTGAAATGCCGCTGTGGGTATGATCTTTGCTAATTCATATTACCTATGATATTCAATAAAAATTATTTAAATATTCGTAGACGCACTTCTGTCTTGAAGAAACAGCGTACTTGTAAATTATTATTTTACATCCAACATGAATCCGCGTGTTTTTCAATGTAGGAACGTTTTGGTCTTAATTAGTTGCGAATTAAACATATCCTGTTAATCATTTGAGCGCTGTAGCTTATAAGCATTCCATCGGTACCATTCGTGCGATGAACGCTTATAGGCGTTTGGCGTATACTATACGGTTGAAGCAATAGTCAGCCGCCGCACGAGCGAACTGTTTTTGTTTTCATACAACGATATTCATAGCTTTTATCACAGACGTGAAATAAAACGACGTTCGTTAAGGAAAATCCGCGCCTTTGTCATTCTACATAACTTTTTGCAAATCGATCCGAACTTCCACGCTTGCGCGAGACGCAGACAGCTGCAAAATAGAAGACACGTATCTACGAGTGATGTAGGCAGACTGAGATTTCTTCAAATGGCAATTGAACTTGTGGTATTTAAGTTTTGAAAATATCTATTACAGCCCAGTATTGTGAAGCTGTTACTTCGATTTTCTACAATTTAAAATTTGATTTGTTATTAGGGATTGGTATAATATAGTATTCTCTATTATATAATTTAAGTTTGTTAAATTAAAGGAATATTTGGGCACTCATAATATTGTCTTACTCTATATTACGTGTACTGATAGACGAGCTTCTGAAACCAAGGGTGTCGGTTGAAGTCGTCTTATCTTATTTCAAGAGATGACTGCAAACTCTATAACAAAATTTTATTCCGCATTATTTATTTTTTCAACGAGTAATCCTTCCATTTTAGGTGTGCTGCCAACTATTGTGGATATCCTACATAAGAAATATTTTGACTTTTTACAACGTAAAGTTTATTATGAATTGTTCAAGAATATCATTAATAAAATGATCGAATAGATCCTCTCCTCTCTCGTATAATTTCATTCTGTTAGATTACAAAACTATTCACTCACAATACTGTATAATACTTCTTCACTATTAGCACTCACAAATTATCTTCTGTTATTCAAGTCAATATCACCTCATTCCAAGAACTGACTACAAACGCTATAAGAACATTTTATTTTGTTGCAGCATAATTCTGTACAAGAGTCAAGAACACGAACATAATCCAATTTTGCAACTTATCCCACTTACATCATTCTCCGCAGCAGCTCGAGTATTTTTGTTACAAATTATTTCCTGTCCATCTTTGACCGGCCATTGTTTCCTCAGTCACGTTGTCTTTTGTTCTAGATAGGAACAAAAAAAGAACACTCGACTCTACATCATCTCATCCTAGTTCTACTCGAAGAGAATAAAGTTTCTTGCAATTTTGTGAACTAAGAGCCTCATATGGTGCGCGCGTCGTGTTGTAAACGACACGGTTGGCTTTAAAAGGTACATTTCAATTTACGTAACTTGCGTCATAGTCCATCGAGAAAGCGTCGAAGACATCGCCAACAGTAGAACTAATCGCGCAGGCAAAAACGGGAGTCGCCACTAAGAAAGGGAAAGAATTTGACAGCGAGCAAGAAACGAAGTGTCAGCAGGAAGCTTGTCAGCGAAATTTAGATCGGCACCGTTAACGCTATTACGTTGAGCCAACCTTTTTGCTGGAATGGGATACCCGATGGAATTCAAATATCGCTTTTTGATTTCTTCAACACCGAGTTTCCGCGATTTTATTAAAATTGGTCTTCGTGGCAGTTTCATTAAAATCCAGTTTCTTCATTCGCACGCTGAGTTTAATATCGGCTGTGGGAAAGTTTTTATTAAATTGGCGTCGTGGAGTTCTGCCTTGAACTTTCTTTACCTTTGCGAACTTGACGCAATCTGGCTAAAGTTTAAATATCTTGATGCCTGATCGAGTGCGATAAAATTTTGTGAAATTATCTAGGGTTTGTTGAAGTAATAAACGTACACGAAGGCGACAGTGGTCGTAAATTTATCGTCATTGGTAAAAGGGTGTTGTTATAGCGATGTTGAATACTAATTCCACGAAAGGAACCAGGAATAAATGCCTACGAAATATCGCGTTTACCGCAGTGATTCTATAAAACTATAGAATACCATATTTAATACACTCGATTTGCAGTGGGCATACAGTATGCAGTATTTACAATGTATTAAATAATAAATTTGTTTACTATGACTATTACAAATCACGTGTACTTATATTCAGTAAGCGTACACGTCAACTTTGTCACGTTTAATACTTAATTTCCTATCTATACATTTATTTTCCATCGAATAACAAACTGTTCGATTTGCTTTTACTTCGAAGTAACTGTATTTTCTATACTTTCTAGGTTAATCGGTAACCATTTTTTAAAAAGTTGCGCATACTTTCAAATAGATTGTACACTGTGGAGGAGAGATGCATCATGCCTAGCTTTAAATTCACGAAAAAGCTCTGAGGAATTATTTTTTCTCGAAGATATTTTACTGTGTCGACAGGACAGCACAGAGTCTGAACAAAATCAATTGACCGCTCAAGGTCATCAGCGAGGAATATCCTCACCATGTCACTTGGATACTTTCACTCCTTTTTCCACTAAAAGTAAAACTTGTGCAATTTACCATAGTAAAGGTAATATTCAGTTATTGAGTTTAATTCTCTTATATTTTCCAATCATTTTTCAATCATTTTTTACTATATTTTGACCCGATTACATTACTATAACACATTTAGTTACAAATGGCTAAAGAACCATTGTGTAAAGTATCCTGAACGATCTTTTCAGCAACCTGATAGAAGTTTTGTGATAATCTGAGTATTGGTGGCAGTAACTAAACATGGCTGAAGGTGTGAGTCCACATCTATTATTGAAGTCATCGACATGTGCGAAGCATGCAGTCTGCACGAGATACGGAGGTGGTCGTCAAAGGGTTAAGTAGTCTCGCATCAGCTAAGTAGGTCAGTCAAGTAGATTTGTCTGCTACAGATTATATAATACTTGTCGAGTGATTCAATTTCCTGGAGGTTCGTCTAGAAATTTCTATGTAGCAACGTATTTTCACAATTATGACGGTTTTGCAATCTTACCGGTTGTTGTATTTTTTTCAACCTTCAGGGTTATTTAGGAAATAAACATCACGCGCATAAATTATTACACATGGTTGCAAAAATGCATAAATCTTTTTGTACATAAAAATACGATTGGGAACAGTGCTTCCGAGAAAAAGATAATTGCAATTTCAATAATGGTATGCGACTAACGTAAGGAAATTAAATTTATGATCGACATCGAATAATTATCTTTAAAATTAGTTAATTAGTGAAAGAAGTTACATAATTCTAAATTTATAAGATTATAATCTGCGTAATGTATAAAAAAAACAAAAGCGTAATGGGTTTTTATCAAATTATTACACAATTATTAAGAAGTCATTGCTACAGTTTAGTATGCCGATTCGTTGTTAGAAAATTTTTGGTATAAAAACAGGATACGGATGAAGAAAATCGCAACGAAGAAATGCAAATAATTTGATTTACTATGGACGACCGAACGTAAGGTTTCCTGCGTTCAATTACCCAGGGAAGTTGAGATCCAATTGTCAATTTTTATTTTTACGTTCAGTGATAACATTTATCGCACGGTCACCCAGTATACGTTCATCTATTGTTGTGTCTCCTGTAACATAAGTTTCTCCACTGTATGAGTACTTCCAGCCTTAAGTGAAAAAACTAATTTTTGCTATATTGTGTAAACTGTACGGTTTTAAATATTGAGAATGTTCTCGTATACTCTTAAAGCACAACATTGAAATTAAAAATAAGAAACGCAATTTTCGAATATTATTCGAAGGTCGATATGTATTAAATATTCGATAATTATCAATTGGCAATTTCTATGAGTAAAATTGGTAGATTCAGAAAGAAAATACACGCATAAAATATGTAAATATTACAGTAGATTAAGTAATTGGTAACTAATTTCTTTAACTTAAAGAACACATACATATCTTATAGTTTCGAATGTTCTTATAATAAACAAATGTTGTTTCTCCTCGGTAAGAGAGCAATTTGCAAATAATTAAGGCAAATATTTTAAAAAATAAGCGAAGTACTCGGTGGATGCTCGTTATCCGATGAATCTCTCTCTCTCTCTTGTTAACCTGGCAAGGAATTTTGATCTCAGATACTGATACACATCGGTGGCAATTGTAAATGCATGCAAGCTTCACTAACGTGGCCAACGTAACGTTAACGTAACATTAATGTCACCATAACAGGGAACGATTAGAGAAGTACAGAATTACATAAATAAATATGGTTAAAAAAGCATTGCGAAGCCTCCCTTGCGCGTTGACATCGTACTTGACGAAATTTGCAAGAAGATTTTTCAAGCAAGAAGTATTACAATTCTGCGAACGAAGTATTGTACACGAAAGGCGTGACGGTAATTGTACATTTCTCGGGAAAGAGGAGTTGCATTTAGCAGATAAAATCAATGATAAACGACACGTCGTTTCGCTCGACAAATTTCACTGAAACGTGAACCACAGTGTTTTTTCTAACCCTGGATTTATAAATATTCGCCCTTGAAATTCTATTTTGTTCATCCCGAATTGATTAACGCCCTTTCGGCAATTCTTCTCGATTGCGTTTCAATTTTTTATAGCGAAATAAGATACTTTTATTAAATATTAAAAGTCATTATCTTTAACGTTAACTTCAACAATGACCGTGTTAACAATAACTTCAACAAACATACACAGTTGTAGGAGTATCGAAGGTATAAAGTGTAATAATTTCAGAAGGAATATACAGGATTAGTTGAAGGTTAAATCGAACTTATTCGTTTATAAAAATTTCACGAGGTTATATAATTACTTTTTTTGCACGAAAAATTACGGGGATCAGACAATCGAGTAGTATTTTTCTCGAGGAAGATTCAGAAATCCATAAAACCAATCTACAAATATAAAATACAAAACATAAAACAATTTAAATTAGGTTCTGTAGAATTTTTGATAAATCCTCGAATTCAAAGTAGCGGAACAATTATTATTTTTTTCTTCTAATGGCTCGGAGCCATTTCTTGTTACGTTGATTCAATTCAGAATCAATCTGAAGGAGTGGGAACGTGAATAATAAAGTGTTCCATGGTACATGTAAGAACAATGTACGTATATTTCTTCACAAAATCATAGCATTACAGCACGTAAAATCGTCATGCGTATCGGCGATGAAAATGGTACGGGTGGTCGGTATTGAATTCAGATTAGTTCGAGCTGTGCAGCATCGGTATCTTAATTCAATAAAAGTAAGCCGTACAAATTGTACCGTAAATCGAATCGATGTCCCGTATTATGCGAACGGGCGGAGTAAGGTGGGAGGAGGGGTGAGGGGAGGAGGTACGCTCCCTTATAACGTTTATCGCCACGCATTTAACGTTTAATTAATACCGGCGATCGACTCAAGGGTAACAACTTAATCTAAGTCGCGACAAGTTCACCTGGCGCGTTGAATAATCACGTTTACTCACCGTTGTCTCGCGCAAAATAAAAAAAAGGAGGGACAATCGTGTGTATATTCTGCGGGGAATTTCGACGTGTCGAAGGTAACGCGGATCGTTCATTCGTTGTTGCACGTTTCGTAACTGAGGTCGCCCGTCCTTGAGAATTCAAACGACTTTGATGCTTACAAGTATCAAAATACGTCTGCCTTATTGTAACAAAGAACAAAATACATTACACCTAAATTAATTAGTAATGATAGTCCGCGCGACGCAGCTGCCCCCCCACTCTTTAACCTTTCACTCCTCCCTTGGTGTGTCTCTGGAATAGAGAAAATGTTGATTAGGATACGCCGATACTGTAGATAGTATAATTAGTTTGAATATTGAATTGACATTTAGAAGACGTTTCAGTATAAAGTAGTGCTGTGCGATGTAAAAATGTTTGGTTAATTGTCGTAGTGTCTCGTTTTCTCGTCTCGTTGTATTTACAAGGAACATTGCTCAATGGACAATAATCCGATTTTTGTAACGTCACATTTGTACATCTTTTTATCGGCCGATATTCATGTTTAGGGGATAAAAACTGTCCTTAAAATTGTGGACGAAATATCTATCCACTGAAACATTTGAAAAACTAATTTTCAAGTAACTTATTCGTTTATAAAAATGATAGGAGGTTGTATAATTACTTTTTTTACACAAAAAATTACGAGAACCAGATGATCGAGTAGTATTTTTTTCGAGGAGGATTTAGTAATCCGAAACCAAAAAGGAGCAATTGATAGGAAGGAGCATTTCTTGATAAGAAATTCAAAACCAAAGGGAGATAAAAAAAAATGTCGAACGAGGACAAAGTTTGAGCCTTTATGAACAATTACAACGTTTATACGATAAGTGCAATAAGTCATGGATGGCGTCATTGCGGTCAATTAGATTGTTTTTTCTTTTATAAAAATTGAATGGCTGAAACGACGCCGACTATGACTTGACATTTCTAATCAGGCAATTGCTCGACTAAAGTTAAACTTTTGTCCTTGTTTAATCCCCATTGATTTGTCGCGCAATGTTATTTGTAAAAAAAATGGGGACTTTGATAATTCGCAACTGTGATATACTAAATTCTAAATTTCCGAGATGGATGTATATTATTTTCTTTTTCGTAAGAACTGGTTAACCGAATGAATCCGTTTTCGACAGCAAAAATGATATGGTAAGATTTGATTTCCTTACCACGAGTGGTTCCTTTTCTCTGCGATCAACAATTTTGCACTGAGAACGTCCGGCAATACCAAACTGGAAGTCGCACGAGCAATCTTTCTCAAGTACTAAATTAGCAAGGCCATCGGCGATTCTCCTTGCTGCTACTTGGATGAATTGTTTCTTTTGATTCGGCTTGGCATTTAGGAAGTTGTCTAAACTGAACGTCGCTCCGCTAGACTGTAACATGTTCAGGCGATGCTTGATTAATCCGGTATGTGGACTTGTGGATCCACGTATGGATCCATGTACACTTGTAAGAATTTCTTCGTTCGAACTTTATTTCATTTTCCAAGTATGAAAAGAACTGTCGACAAAATTGAGTCCAATAGATGAATACAGCTCATGATTTGACCACTGGCCAATTTCTGTGCAATCATCGATTATTTGAAACAATTGTTACCAATGATTTTCTTTACTTGAGCGGGTCAACTATGGAGGTGTGGACAAATAAGACTTTTAGAATAACAAAGTGGAGATTACAATAATACTTGGAACTGTTTAATTTTGATGTTCAGGTAGAGACAGTGATGGTCATCTGCAGAATAAGTTGACAGTTTCCAAGGTATTACACCAATGAGAAAATTCTTAAGAGCTCGAGACGATTCGTAATAACAGATAAAAATCATTTTTAAATACTTACGGAAAGCGCAAAGTCAGCGCAGACGTCAGTGGTCGTGGCGACGAGATTGCTCTTCATGTCGTTGCATCCGCTGAGAGGCTTCTTTTTACTGTCAGCGAACGTGTACACGTTGTCTTGGTCGTAACCAACGATATTCTTCTGTGGCTTGCCGGATACCAGGAGCTCGTTAGGGAAGGACATGTGGTAATATGTGAGCCCGAGATCTCGATAAGTTTTTTGTCCCAACAGAAGCTTTATTTGTTGCAGCTGAAAGGGTAAAAATCTCTTGGGACACGTTCAAACACCAATTGCTAAATTTTTTCCAAGAGAGAAAGAGTGATTCGAAAGTAAACTTGACAATACAGAATTTATTTTTGGTTGTGCTTCAAATTACGAAAATAAAAAATTTGAAAAAGTAGAAATAACTTACACACTTTTTGATTGAAACATCAAGTACCTGTTTCTGATGAAAACCTCAAAGACTGAATATGCAACAATAACAGAGGCAGAAAAATAATTCTGGACGCAAGAATATTTCAAGAGGAGAGTTTTTCATTGTGATTAATTTTTTGAAACAATTTAACCATTATTTCAACATTGCCTCAAGGGGGAACAATCATAAAAGTATTACTAAATAAAACGTACTTGTGCTTTTTAACCGAAGATTAAATTAAAAATTACCGATGTTACCTGTATTCTATAGTATCTTAATCGATATAGTACTCGTTTATTCAAATAAGATGAGTAATAAATACTGGTAAAATGCATGGTTCCGAGTGACTTTCGCTAATTCGGACAAAACTGAAATGTTGTTAAATGTTTTGTACAATTTTAATAGGAAGTAACTGTTGAATCACTTCATTGACTCTTTGGTTTACAACCTTTTCGTTATTAGAGGCTCAATGGGCATTAATGCACTGTTGCATTCTGGGAGATTATTTTTCCATTAATTTGATGAAAAATTGTGCTTACAGAAAGAAGAAGCGGGCTCTTCTCGCAAGGGTTGGCGAGAACACCAATCACAGCTGTCGCTGCACCAGGTCTGAAAGGATATCGGATAGCTTCCTCGTAAGCATCGTTCAGCTTAATGGTGCCTAGTTCTACGTCCAATCTTTGGCGCAGGTAGGATAGTTTCTTCTCCGTATTGCCTGTTGTTGCTTCCTGGAAACGATCATTCACTCATTGAACGCGCACAAATGTCGATCAACATGACGCAAAAACCCGTAATAATTTACTTAAGCCATGCTAACGAATGCAGTGACGTTCAATTGTTCACGCAATCGGGAAGAAATTGAAAAATTTCCAGAAAGACAAACACGTGAAACGCAGTTAACCTTGACAACAGGATAAATATTCACGAATCGATTGTTCTAATGTTATTAACGAATTCTGTTCTTGGTGAGGATTTGCACGATCATTCGTAGGGAAAACAAACTCGATGATATGTTTAGAAAATTGTGTATTACGTCAAGAAGAAGAAAGACCGTTAAGGATAATGATTCAGCCGCGTTATCGTAAAAGGAATCGCGTAAATACACGTGTTACATTGGTAATGTGTTACAGGTATGTTAATGGGACTAACGATTAGCGATAGGTGAAAACATTGCACGAACATGTCCTTAGTGGCTTCAGGTTATAATCGAAAGTGTAACTGAATTTTTAATTGTTCTTTAAGAGAGTGTAACTTTCTTAAGGAAATCTCCGAGGCATATGCAAGGAATAAACTTACCTCAAAAGTGACGGTCGGTTTCTTTTCGTGGAACTTCATAGTCTTCACCTCGCCATTGATGTTAGTGTTGCCATTCAGCGTGTAGTGCTGTGGCCACTTCATTTTCTCGCTGAATCCAATTAGACCAATGTGCACGTCCCTACCAGATCGATATTGAATGTTTGGTGAAATTTGTTACAATTTCGTGAGACTGTAGGTTTGTGCACCGACTTTAAAATACATCGAGGTACTTACGTCATTTCATGGTGCTTCAGTTCATCTCTGAGCTCGGACATCAAGGGTGTAACCATCTCCTTGAAGATCTTCTCGTTGGGAGTCTCTTGTTCAACCACGAAGATAATATCAGCCTCTTTCTTGGGTACTTTGACGCTGAAGCTGTCACCAATGTCGACTGTGTTTGCACCTGAGATGCACTTCGCTACAATTGGACAACAGGATTTACAATTAGTACTGTTCGGTGTCTAATTTGATAAATCTATAGTCTCTGGAATATTTTAGTCAGAGAGTCAAGTTGAAGATACAAACGAACGAAATTTCTAAAGAATATGGTCAAATCGTTCGACCAATATTAAAAATAGGTATCAATTGAAACAGTTAATTTATATTTGTCCTTAATCCTAGTCTAATTGGTAATTTCTATAGTCGAAATAAAATCAATTGATTACTCAAGGCCATCGAGGAGTTATCCTAACCATACTGTTTGCTTACCCCCACTTCTGCCTCTTATTAGCAGTCGACGTAATTTACATTGGAGAATGTGGCCTTGAACATTCGATTGAGTTCGATCTCTTCCAGAGGGACACGATCTGATCTAACTCAGATCTTGATTTTCATTTCACGTACGATTAGAAGTGTAACTTACAGCAAGATGGTGGTACATGAGTACTCTTAATGCCAGCCGAGTAACAAGTATAATGGTAAGCTGTTGCGATTAAGCAAGCTCCATCCTCTGTGTTGGCTGCAACTGCGTGGTCACAGGCATCGCGATACTGAGTTGGGTTGACATAATTGAAGCAAGATCTGTAATTTTATCAGGACAGTTCTCAGCCTTTGTACAGAGAATGATGTTTCGTGCTTTCTTCTATTGAACATTGTTTCTTCTCTTTTTAAGAGAGGCTACTTGAAAAATAACGATCTTCAAGATAACAACAACTTACCCGAGTGGCGTAGCCTGGCCAGAAAAGTACTTTGTACAGACTGGTGCACGATCTTTGTGTTCAACAGCAGTTGCAGCTGCACAGTTGCCTTTCAGTTTGTACGCATTTCCGAACTCTGTTGCACTCTCAGTGATCTGAAGAACATCAACGACTGTAACGTCTACTCTCATGAATTTATTGATCCAAGTTCGACACTTTAAACTCTAATTCATCAAAGAGTCATCTGTCGCTAAATTTGGATCTCTACAATTCGATTGTACCCTCAAAAATGTATTTTACAATGTATTCCAAACGATCAACTTGAAAAATATGTCCCTTATGGGGTCTGTCTATTTCCGAGATAAAAGAAACATTGATTTTTTCCTCAACGTGCTGTCATTTTTTCAATATTTTCTTTTCACTGTTTTCTTTCGTGCAAACAACACATTTATGTAGAATTAAAATCTTTTTGACATTTTTATTTGGAATGAACGGAAAATCAATCGTTCGTGTTTGAAGAAATTTCTGCAGCTTGGTGAAATATAAATAAATATATAAATAAAGTTTGAAACCAATATATCCAACAGTTTTCTCGAAAAGAAATATAAAGTATTAGTCAATATTTAGCTCAGTAAATGAGGAACATTGTCTCTTAAGAAAGAACAATACCTTTCTGATTTATGAAATTGAAATTTTTGTTTGCATTTTCTTAAAATTGATCATTCTAATACTCCCGAAGATAGAAAACTTAACTTTTCTTTGTAAAATTTCAATTTTGTCTCAAAAAGTTTTCCAGTCCTAAATAAATCTAAGTTTCTAAGAATTCTAATTTTATTCAGTTCTGACTATAAACACAAAAGAAAACCACCCCATCGTGTGATTAGAAAAGGCCATATAGTCAGAAACGAATCTCTAAATATAAGCATCGTTTTTATTCCAAAAGATGGTGTCCCCCCTTAAAGATGGAAATATAGTATTTTGCAGCATGCGCGTGAGCTACGTTCTTCTCGTCCTGTGCATGACGTTTTATCAAAGCTGGCTTGTCGTAAGAGTACAGAAATGTCACAGAGAATTTACGACACAGAAGGTACATACCTTTCCAGACGGCAAAGTATAGTCATCGTATGGCTCGTTGTTACCGTCACCGAACAGGCCACGCAACTTGCCCATGTAGAACCCGGAAACGTGAACGGAGCAGATCATGGGCGCATTCTTCGAGCACGTGACACGTACACCGTAATCGGACTTGACGTTAGTGAAAAGTTGATACAAGTAGGCGTGGAGGTTCTTCGTGTTGGCTGGGAAATCGGCCGGTTTATTATGGACCAGAATCTAAAAGCACGATCAGCGAAGGAACAATTACGTCTCGTGGTGTCAATTGATGCACCAGTGGATGCCAACAAACGGGAGTATACTCACGTTTCCATTATTTTTAAGCGTGATGTTATCTTTGGGCTCGGTGATTGTGACGCTGATCAGAGCGCCGTTATTGAAGTTTGCTACCACAGAAAAGTTACCGTCCTGCATGTCCTGCGCCAGGATGTAGGTGCAGGTACCTGGCAGAGTCATATGACGTCCATCGAACGTGAAGAAATGTCCTCCGTCGGTGACGACTGCCGATTTGCTGAACGGTGGTACAATATCGCTCAGGTAGAGGGTCGGTCTGGACAGAGATAAAAAATCCTGATACTTTTTTTGAAGATTTGATTCAACTTTTACCGTAGACACAACAGAGGGTATACGAGACACTTTCCAAGAGGTAACGAATTAAACGAGGACTTTACAAAGAGGTAAAGGTGTATTTACATTGCTTTGTACGGTGGACGGAATTGGCACAGAGATGCAATTTGCATTTATCGTTTGTATTCATATCGACAGGGAAATACTGAATTTCGTTTCGTCACGTCCAGGGACAACACAAAGGGAGATTCGAGTTCGGTTTAGAGGATTTAATTTACTCGAATTGTTTACCTGTAGGTGTAGTACAAGTCCAAAGGTGTGGCTAGTTCTCCTTTGCGCAACAGGTTCAAAACAGAAATTCTGAGAGAAGAAATGCCTGGAAGTTTAGACAAAATGCTAAAATCAATGTACGACGGGACTTGGATGAAGTCCAGTAGGTTCTCCCAGTGAATTGTCTGTTTCTGAAGAAGGCTGACGATGGATTGAATCGCGGATACTGCGTGCGAATACATCTTTTTAATTTCAACCTCCTCATTGATCTGCAAGAAGGAATGGTAGATCCTATGTTAGCGTACCTTCGATGCAAGTGGATTCTAAAGAAGTATTTATATTTTTTGTATTAAATTTAATACCCAAGGAAGATTGAAAACTAACGATATTGGTAACATTGTGCACCCGCTGAACAGAATAAGAATGTCTCGGAAGAAGATCGGTAATGATATTACTATACATCTGAAAAGTACCTTTTCGTGTTTGGCGTGCCGGACAATGTACTGGCAGGTGAAATTCAGGTACTGACGAAGCTCTTCGGTGGGTAGGACATTCTGCACCGCGTTGCAGAGTTCCTCGATGGGACCCACAATGGTCTCTGACACTTGGAACTGGCCCGTGAATTGCTCGATCTTTTCCTTCAAGACCTGCGGCACCTTCAGTTGGTCCACCAGTAGCTTGTTGAATTCTTCGACACTGCGTTTGATGTGTTTCAACATATTCGAGAGTACCGACGCGATGTCTTGAGTCACATCAGAAATAACATTCATGAAATCCTGTAGTTCCTTTTGGTGCTTGTTTATCATGTTCAGGGCTGCATTGAGGAAAGTGTTCGCTAGATTTATCATGGCGTCGAGGATTTCCACGAGTTCGTGGAATATCTTATCGTAGGACTCCTTCAGCCGAGTACAAATATCTTTCATGTCCGTCTTCAAGGTAAGCAGAATCTCGTTGACCTGCTTCTGCAGTTTCTCCAAACCCTCCGCGATTTCTTTCATAGCTTGTATAACAGCTTTGATGACCGTACCTAAATATTTGTTTCTTGGAAAGGAAAAATAAAAGTTTGAGCTTATCGCAGTCAACTATCAGCCCACACGAATGTTAGACCACTTTAATCATCTTTCGAATAATTTCTTTCTTTCAGTTCTAGCATGCGTTTCTATTATTGGGTTTACTTACAAAGTAGCTTGGATTTCTTTAACAGTTTTATCATCACTAATCTCCACTTTCAATTTGTTCAGTTCTGCTTGGTAATAATCTAAAAGTGGTTTCATGTTCGGTAACGTTTTCTTTAGTTGTTCTAAAAGGTCTTTGAATTCCACTTGCACTTCATCCATCACATATTCTTGAACATCCTTTAGTTTCTTCACAAGTTCGATATTTTTATTTTTAACGTCATCCTGAAATATTTCAAGTCAGCGTATAATAATGTCCATTGGTAGATTGTTTTCGTATTAATTGATAACGCCACTTACGAGAGCTTTAGCTACGTTTTCTTCGTTGTAACCAAACTCGGGTTTCAGGAATTGCTTTTCGTCGAGATGGATCAAAACGTGGAACAGTTCTTGTTTTGCGCCATCTTGGTAGGTATCTGCACGGACCTCGGCCAACTGATTACGGTCAATTTTACCGTTGACGCTCAACTTGTTGTTAGGATTGTCTAAAACAAAATCAGCTTGAAAATATCAGAAAACTGGTATAGTTATTATAATATTCGAGAGGGTAGCTTACTCTTTGGGTATTTCAGGAACTTAAAACCATTCATGTCACTCTCGAAGGTGGTCATCTCAGGCGTTTCACCCAGCAGAGACAGCTCTCTCTGTACCTTTTTCAAGTCCTTTGAGAACTCCATCCGCAATTCATCCTTGATCAGTTCTTTGTCAGGCAACGTAGCCAACAGAGTGTAGTGATTTACATCCGCGGAAAGGTACACTCCTAGCGTCTTTAGTTTCTGGCGTACGTCGTTGTAGGTAAAGAAACTACTAAAGTTTAGTGCCTCATGGGAAACCATCAAGTGGGATTTAAGGTCCAGTTTTAATTGTTGGTTGTGACTGTTCAATGCAATCACACCGGTTATGTTGTTGCCATTTGGAAGTTTTTGCCGCTGAAGGTTAGCGAGAATCGTGATTTTCTGGGACTTCTTAGCGAAGACGTCGATGTTCAAGTTGAGGTCCAAGAGATGTTCGTCGCCATAGTGAAGTCTTCCTTTCATTATCATCTCCTTCAAAGGGGAAAATACGTTTTTAGCAAAGCGAAGTATTGATTTTTAGGTAAGTGCCCTTTGAAATCAATTGGGCACGTAAACTATCGTACTTTGGGTTGCTTTGGATAGATGAATTTTGTTTCTCCATTGAAAGACAAACTGTTCTGGTCGATATTGATGTCTCCACTAGTCGTCAAACTGGTCTTATCGGATGGTTTGTTTTTTCTGTCCAGATAAACAGATAAGTCCAGTTTGTATGCTCCGGTATTCTTAGTCTTGGGCAGATCGTATGTCAGAATGACAGCCATTTCACGGGAAGGTAGTGTGAGAATGGTGGCTGTAATCAAGATTTAAAGTGGTTGCAATGTATCAATCGATGTACGGATCGCGGTAACAACTCATTTTACTTTATTAAATCATTTTTCAAGTTGTACCTGCTTCCTTAGGATGAACATACACTTGGTAAGTGTACTCGGACTTGTCTTTTTTCGAGTGAAGATAAAGATTCGTGACGTGATCAAACGTGGTAGCGTTAATTACTGTACTGATCTTTAGTCCAAATTCAGCGGGTATGTTGAACGTATTCATAGCAACTTCCACCGTAATTTGGTGTTTTAGCATATTTGTCTCTGAAAGTGAAAGATTCATTGGAATGGTCTATAAAACACTAAAACTTTTATCATTCAATACAGAAGTGTATAACAAAATAACAGCATCTCGAGTGTCAATAGAATATAACAATATTTAAAATTGTAGTTTGTCGGTGTCTCAATAAACCATTAACTTTGCTTATGTTGAAGTAACCACTCACGTTCAGTATCAAGAATCGATTGAACTTCAAAGTGAGTGCAGTCCTTGGCTTGTTCACAGTAACTCTCGAAAACGTGGATTTCCTTGTTGGAGACTTTCAGTTCACCTACGATGGCGGAGGGTCCAAAATTAGCATTCAGGATCATAGCTACACCAACCTCTCCGTCCTTATCATGGGTCAGCTCTTGACGAGTGTATTTGAAGGAGGAACTTCGGGTGTTATTGTGGATTTTTACGCTTCCATTGCCTTCTACCACGATTTTTCCATCCTCGTCGCGCTTTTTGTAGTTCATGCTGGATAGACAGTACAATCTTAGTTCCCGAATGTTCAAAATGTTTTAGACAGTTAAAGAATAGAATTTTCACGCGAATGGTATGCTTTTAAAGAGTGAAAATACGAAGGTTTACTACACATTTTGGTCACACGAGAAAAGGTAAAAGTTACAATGTTATACCTTCCAGTTACGACGTTCTGGCCATCACGAGTTACGGTGATGATGATCCTCTTTCCTGTCTTTGCAGTTAGTTTGTTGGCAATTTCAATGTGAATATTACGGTACCTGCTGCTGTCGAAATTAGCATTGACCACAAAGTCGTCGATGCTGATTAGGTTAACGTGCGCGTCCAAAGCGACGAATATTGTGGGAATCGTAACATTCCATTCACCTGTAACATCAAATTAATACAGTTTTGTCTCCACAAGCTCGCTGAAAGTAATTTTGTCACGTTATACCTTTGTATTCTTTAGGACCAAGTTTCTGCACTTTGGATAAGATTTCAGTTTTTCCTGACGGGTAAGTGGCTTCTATATGGAGCAGACTGCTCGCGTCTTGTTGTTGAATTTCGCTCTTCAGAGTATATTTCACGTCATCAGCTAGAACGACCGTATTCGTTTCCCATCTATTTTCGTGCTTGTGTATCTAGAGAACGGAACGGAATAAAAATGTAGCGACCGTGGGCTCCCCTGTTCTTAACATATCTGGTAATTTTAGTCACATTACCTTATTAACAAATTGTACATCAATCTTGCGCAATTTTTCAAAATTCAAGTTATATTCAGCGTTAATATTGGCAACGGCTAGGTTCGGAAGGTCCTCGGTGTTGCACTGAAGCACCAATTTCATGTTGCTATAGTTGAGGTTCAGATCGACAGAAGCTGTGTTCTTCTCCTCCGCCAGAGTGTATTTGTATGTACCTTCCACAACTAATGGGGGATACTGTAGGACATTCAGGGTGAGTTTACCCGTTCTGCCGCTTTCTAGATCATTCGGTTCATTCGTTTTTAAGTTTGTCTCCATCTTGATCGTTTTATCGTCGTTGTACGTTATCTTCAAAGTGTGTTTACATTCCGAGCGACCCAGCAAGTTTTTGGACTCGAGTTTCATGTTGCGGAGTCTGTCGCTCGGTAATACTAAATCTAGAACTCCGTCCACCTCGTCAGGTTTGTCGGGGTCATTCTGAAGTACGAAATTCGTCTTGCCCTAAAAGCAAAAAAGAAAGATGAGCTTTTTCATTGATTTTGAACGAGCGTGTACTCGTCTTCGAGAGGATTAGTTTCTTACCTCCAGTGAAAGATTATCTCCCAAAGAGGACTTCACGGTGCCGGTTCCCTGTTTCTCACCTAGGTCCCAGCCAACATGAAGCTGAAACTTATTCGGAATCTTTGCTCCACTGAGTGTGACGTTATAGTTAGCCCGTTTTCTATCATTCTGTTTCAAGTTCTCTCCGTCCCATCCAATCTGTATGTCCTTTCCATCGAAAGAGACGTATTTTAGCTGAGAATTGATTTGGAAAGTGAGCAACTGTGGGTCGATATTCTTAGCATTGGTGGAGTACGTGATTTTCTGTGACTCTCCACCCTTCGTCACGCTGTCGGTAAATTCAGTGTCTAGTTGGATGTCGTATTTGTTGTCTTTCTTCACCGAGTTGCGTTGCAGTTTGTAAACGAGGTACCGTTTGTTCGGCAACGTTAAATCGACGTTCATCTCCAATTGGCCATCGGCAAAGGTACCTTTCAACGAACCCTTGCCGTTAAGCTCTACTTTGCAGTCGCGAACCTCTAAAACGTTCTTTGTATCTATCGATGTTTTCGTAATGTCGGAGATGGTGGATAGCTTAATCCGTTTGCTGGGATCTTTTTCTGCGTCGTATAAAATCTCGAAATTACCCACATGTTCCGATCCGGATATCGCCAGGTCACCGGTTGCTTTGATCTTGCGATTGATCTTCGGAACATCGATGTTCAAGGTCGCGGTTCCTTTGCCATTTTGATAGTTGTACTGACCGATGGCTGTCAGATACTTCTTTAGGTTAAGGTTCAGACTGCCGACCGGATTTGGAGAATTACGTATGTTCAATACGAATTCGATATACTTGACACTGTCGATTTTTATGAACATACGGGAATTGACCGATTGTTGGTCAGCCACTAAGCCAGTGTCCACCTTAACCTTCTTCCCGTCCAGATTCAAGTCTCCGTCCAATTGGATGTTCACTTTGTTCTTGCTCACGTTGTAAGTTAACGTTGCATCGGCGTCGTATTTACCACCCGGAGATAGTACCAGAGAGTTGGTGTATTTGCTTTCGTAGTCGGCCAGAACGGTACGTTTGGCCTTCAATTTGATGCTGTTATTCATCAGTTCAGTCTCTACCTCGATCTCGTAATCGCCTGGCTTCTTTATGTTCGTCTTGGCGGACAGTTCCGTGCCAAACTTGAACGTCTCGTATTTCATCTCAATGTCGCCGCTGATCGACTTGCGGGTAAGTTTGCCGTCCAACTTCAGCTCCAAATTCACAGCGGGATAAGTCAACTCGTTGGACGTGGACAGAAGGAAATTTTCGGGGACCAAATTGTAATTAACTTTTTGTTCCAATTGGAAACGATTCAGTTTGGAGTTTATGTCACTTCCGTGTGTGAAAACGAGCTTGTTCTCCAGCGAGGCGCCTACTTCCCTCTTGAATTCCCACTCTAGTTTGAACGCAATGTTAGGATCTACGGACGGTATGGCGGATACTGTCAACGCGTAGTTGTTGTCGGTCACCTTTCCATCCATCTTGAAAACTAGATTCTTATCCGTATAATCGATATTTGTGTCCACAGTGAGGGTGTTGGGTGTCCAGATGAAGAAACCGTCGACGACGAACAGCTTCTGACCATTGGTCCCAACTAGGGCAACTTTGTCGAATACAAATTTCTGACCACCATTCTCATCAGTAACGTCCACGGTGCCCTGCATGTTGAACTGCTGGCCCAGTTTCAATCCCGTCTTTGCGCTGGCTAGTTTCTCAGTGTGTTCTGGTACTTTATACTCCAACACGGGCGTGTACTTGTTACCACTGGCCAGCATGCCGATTCGACCATAGTATTCTATTTGATCGTGATTAGCCTTAATCGTTACGGTCCGTTCTTGAGGAGTATTCTTAAGTACAGCTTCAGCAGAGACCTTCTTGATCGGTGAATCGAAAGAGATCTTGGCGTACTTGTTGGGCTCGAGACCCGCTTCCGCGATCAAAGACACGCGTCTATTAGTCTTACTGTTAAGGGTGTCGAACAGGACCTCGAAGGTACGTTTCTTGGGGTCCTGAGTGTTAAGGTAGATCTTAAAGTAATAGCTGGAAACGTCGTCGTTTTCGACCACCACCGCCAATTTGGCTGGTCCACTCAGAGGAAACATGGGTTTCTTTTGAACAATGGCGAGGTCTTCGTAGGGATATGAGATCTCTCCGCAGACTTTCAAACCGAGAATAGTTGAGAACTGCTGGAAACAGTCTTTGTACTCCTTGCTTTTTCTGAAATTGGGAGCTACGTACTTATTTTCGTTTGGTCCCGTGCTGAGTAGAACTTCACTGCTCAAGCTAATTAATTCTTGCTTCTTCTTAGGGATTCCAATATTGACATCAATACCCTTACCGTCCAGCACATTGACGGATACATCGGTACTGGTGGCCGTGTGAAGTGTGCTGACGATTTTCATGCCGGATTCGGCACCCAAGCCTTGAACGATCATATTACCAACGACACTGATGGACACGCTGGGCTCAAGGGCAATTTTAATGGCTGCATTTTTTGGATTCTTCAAGATGGCCGGGATATCAAGTTTTGCATTGGTCTTTATCCGAACCGCGCTTGTCCCTGTTAAACCGAGAGTCAAAGCACTGCCAAGACTAGTCGGATAAACCAGTTCAGCTTCGAGGAACTGAAGATAATTTTCAAAGTCGTAGTTAAGATTCTTAATCATATCGAAACCTTTGTCGATGTTATCGAAAATCTGATCGATAACAGCCTCTGGATTCAGTTTGTTGCTATTGCCCTGGTAGCTTAAGAGGGCAAGTTCAACGCCGAACAGTTTCATAGAAAGATCAAGATCGAGATTCTCATCGACTTCGTTGTCTCTCAAGTGCACGTTCTTCGCGAATTTATCCAGATCTACTTGCTTGACTTCGCGCTTCCCGCGTATCGATTTCTCGTATCGATCCTCGATGTATTTACCGATTTTGTTAACAGTGCTCGTGTTAGTACCCATAATGTCCCCTAACTCGCTTTTCCAGACTTTTCCTTTTGGACCGAAATAGTGTTCAATCACTCTGTCCAGGTTCTCCACGCGGGCGGTCAGATCCAAGAAGTTGAAGCTACGACCAAAGAGCTCCACCGTTAGATTCAAATTGGTGGAACGTGGCACGAAACTATTCTGACTATAAATCACATTACTTTCAAGAGTGGATCCAAGACCAAGCGCGTTAGCACTGTAGGACAGTTCGTTGTTGAACGAGAACTTGCGGATATCTTCGGGAAATTTAGCGCGAGGCTTGATCAGTCCAAGGTGATTCTTAGCATCTTGCTTGTTAGGGTCAGTCGATGCTCTTAGATTTCTTAAATGACTTTGGATAAAGGAGCCAACTTGATTCACAGTCTCCTTACTCAATACCTCTTTGAGTTGCTCAGCGACGTGATGGCAAGGGCAAGCGACCAACGAGAGGTATGACTTGATCCTGACCTCACTGTCCTCCTCTCGATCGGCCAGAACCTTGAACAATATGTTCTTCCACTTTATGGAACACCTGGTG
Source organism: Ptiloglossa arizonensis (assembly GCF_051014685.1). Classification (NCBI taxonomy): domain Eukaryota; kingdom Metazoa; phylum Arthropoda; class Insecta; order Hymenoptera; family Colletidae; genus Ptiloglossa; species Ptiloglossa arizonensis. Next base: position 6,417,761 of record NC_135048.1, on the reverse strand, counting down.
GGCAAGGCTTCAAGGGCAGCCACTCGTACACGGGTTCGGACATTCTTATCAGCGCCGATGTTTGCCAATTTCTGCAGAGTGGCGTCATCGAGGAACTGCGTATTGCCCAAAGCCTTCAAAGCAAATATCACTCGGTTCTCATCTTCTCTGGTCTTGGCCTTGCCGTTCCCTACTTTCTCACGGATCTTGTGCACTGCTACCTTCACCTCGGGTACATTTTCGCAAGGATGATCTTGACAGTACTTGCCGATCACGTGTCCAATACCAAGGTACGCCCGGAAATTTTGGGGCACATTAGGTTGGTCCAGAAGCGACGTCACGGCTACCACCGATGGTAGATTCACGTGACGCACTAAAGCAAGGCTGGTGTAGAAGAAAAGCGCCTGAACGCCGGTGACTTCCTTGTTTTTTATCAACTCTACCGCTACCTCGGCTGCCTCGCCACTTCCTGCGAGGCATACAGCATCCAGCAAGAGTTTCCGCTCATCCTTATGGCGAATCTTTTGATAGACCGAGAGGATGTCGTTCTTGGTAGAAAGTCTAACGACCTTTACCAAGTCCATGAAATTGCTCGCGGCTTCGGGTCTCACGCCATCGGTTACTTGGGCTTTGGCCGCTTTCAACGCGTTATTGATAGCGCTCACGGAGGATTTCAGGACAGGGTGAGGTGCTTCGAAGATCAGAGATTTGGGTTGTGATACGGCTGCAGTGGGACTATCGGACTTCTCGCTCTTTAGGGTCAAGGTAGTCTCCACGACCGTCTTCGCGCCAGAATTGCCGTTGCTGAACGGTCTCAGTTGGTAGGCCTCCGTGGTCATTGCCTTGTGTAGGATTCCGCGCTTGAAGCGTTGCTCGATCTCTTGATGAGATGCCAGAAGCGGCGCTGATTTGATACCCGCGGTTGTATCGATACTCGCGGAGATCAGACCTTGATTAACGTTTTCGCGGAACGCGCACTCGGCGAGGTTCCTGTTCTTGTGGACTATCAGCGAGTCACCTTCCTTGCGGAACGAGAAGTCGGTTGGGCACGCACCCATCACGTCAGTCTGCAAATACGATCCCGTCATTGGCGACGTTTTATCAACTTGTTCGGAGTGTCATTGGCGACGTTTTATCAGCTTGCTCGGAGTGTCATTTCGTTTTCCAAAATATAGAATGTATAATTTAATGAAATGTTTATACACTCTAAAAAAATCGTGTTTTATTTTCACCAAAAGAAAAAGAAATGAAATGACTTTCCGAGCAACCCAATACTTGCGAGGATGAAGAAGATTGAACGAGGAATGCCACTTAAGAAGTGATAAAGAATGGATAGTAGTCGTTTCTATCGGGAGAGATTTGCCAAATCGTTGTCAACGATCTTGTGAAGTTATTACAATAAAAAGTAAATAAAAATAGTAATGGGAACGATTCGGTTTAAATAAAGGAACTGTTCGATGAATCACTTCGTATCGTGTTGTTGCAATAAACGAACCTCGTGGTGAGTCGTCGTACCACCGTCCTGCATAATAGCCGACTGGAACATGGAAACAACTGCTCTCTTAATGTTAAGCGAGGCTTGAGAGTCACCGGGTTCAGTGCACAGTTCCGTGTCGATGTGCCCATTGTGGTAGTTGAACTGCACCGCATATTGTTCGACGTCCGGCGTGGATGGAGGCTGAAGAATATGATTAGCGATTTGCAATCTCTGCAGTGGCAACGCACAGCATGACTTCAAGCCAAATCAGAGGAATATAAATTTCAGCACAGTGCAAAAGTAGTTATACGACGTTGGTTCCGGGACAGAAGCGGAGGATATAGGTATAGAAGGAGGATCAGGATCGCAGGAGAAGGGGAGGAGGTATTCTACCGGTAAGATTGAGTATTCCGTTACCAAGGTGGGTCATCTCGTCGATAAAACAGAGCATCGATAAGGTGCAATGTTTTATTTTATCGATGGACTACCTCTATATCCGATGTCATACCAGAACCAATATTGTAGAACTGTTTGCGAAGGTACCAACTATAGTATGTTCCAACTATGTTTGCTTTGGCGTCAGGTCCTCCATATGGGGAAATTCGACGATTTGTTAACAAAGAGAAGAGAAGATTACCGCTCCATTAAGCTGGACATTCTTCAACCTCAACTGATGCAGGCAGTTTGACTTGACGGACAACTCGACGGTGGCTGACAGTTTGAGGGTCGCATCGCCCTGAGCATCGGTGACAGACGTCACCGACAATCCGTTCAGATTGTATACGTACGTATGCCCTTCCTGATACGCCTTACTTGTGTGCACTGTGATTTGCGGAGACAGGGAAAGCACAACGTTGATTAAGCGGTAGATACAACATTTCTAAACCTCTGTTTAAGCGTACGTAATCGACCTAAATCAGAGAATATTTCAGATTGAATACTTACTTCCATGGCAACCAGTTGTACATTTACCTGTAACAACACGAAAGATCAGTTATTAGTAAAGTGAACAGCTGGTGATGTCTATAATTGATGTTCGATAAACATTTGTATCATTAGTAACTTAACCGTTTTACTAAATTCTTGACTAAAAGTGATTTTCGTGGAAACTCGACCAGATCTATTCTCGAAGGATTCAAGTACAAATCAGACTCGGAGTCACAACGAAGGCATAGAAGACTTCGTGACTTCGTGGTCATCCTCGTTCTTGGTATCTATTTTAATTGCTCGTATTTATTTCGTTATCCAATCGACTCTTGTTAATTTTGGTAAGCGTTTACGCTCAATAGAGCCGGGGAGTCGTATCGAATAAGTTCAATCCGAGTCTTAAATCAATAATTTGAGGATGTCACCGTCATTAAGGATGTTACCACATCGAGATTTATTTCGGCGGTCGTATAAACACTACTCGGTGGCGCATAATAATGTATAACAACATAATAACCGAGATAATCATGCCAATAATGCGTAACGACATAATAACCATGATAATCGTACAGTAGTCGACAATAACAAAGACAATAAAGACTGACCAGTATCGCTTGCAGTCTCTAAAATTAATCACGCTCCGTATTAATCGTCTACCCGGTTACGACGGTCCCCCAAGTGCCTTTTTTTTTTATTCTTCAGTCCTATGGGCAATGAAACTTCTGCACTGTCGAAGGATTTCGAAACGTGACGCGAAACCTCGACTATCGTCGACGGGGACTGATAAATTGGGAACGTAAAAACGTTTCTGCGTGGGACAGCAACACCCCAGGCGATTGCACGTGCAAAATTCAGAATCCGTTTCACATTTTTTGCGGACGCTGAAATATTTTTGCACGCGGGTATCGCGAACTCGTGAAATTCTGAATCGATTCCAATCTTCGACGAACGTACGTCTGGGAGAGGAAAATGGTCATTGAAAAGATCGCGAAGATCTTCGAGGTGTCGAGTTTGTTAGATCAAGTCAAATAATAGAATCTTGTTGACACCAAATAGACTTACACTTCGCTTGGACAGGCTGGCTTGTACCGTGTTATTTGTTGTTTCTTTTTTCGACGAAACGATAAACACAAAGTATTTCTTTGCTCCCGAACTTTATTAAAACGTGACTTCTATATGTAATGCGGGACCTCCTTTGTCCTCTCAGATTCAAGAAGTGCGCGTAAATGGTATCGACCCGTGGGAAGAAAATAAAATGATTCTAAACGAGGCATTAAATATTATTGCTACGATATGCGGTGAGAATTTTTGAACAAAGCTGTTCGAAATGGTTTCTTCGCAATAAGTATATACAAATACATATTATGAGAAATTCTAACACGAAACCTAGAGGGATGGTCAATATATTTTATTGCAAACATACATAAGAAGATAAATGCAAGGGATGTATAAATATGTAAGAGCGAAAACCTCAATTCAAGTTCCTCAATTCTATTTGTTTTCGGTTGATACTCTATCCAATATGAATTAATATTCTATCAAGCAAAGAGAAATAGAAATTTCTGTGGTACTCTTGAGACTTAAAAAATCCTTAACAAATTGTGATTCTGGAAAATGTGAACAATTCTTTTAATTCATAAAAGGTCTAGGTTTCATTTGAGAAACGTGGTTCAATGACAAAAAAAAGCTGTTGAAAGCGTATTGTGTAACGAAATCCGAATAAATCGTGTAATGATATTTATTTATAAATTAAGTTTCCAGATAGGAAAATTATAATTTCCAAATTCTACGATTCTTTCTGCAAACTGTACCATAAGGCTCAACCACAGATACTAACACACACGTGTATGTTTCGTTTTTAGGTTATTTTAAATATTGTACAGAGACCGATCGTTTAAATTGTGAGTAATATTCGTAATTAAATATGGTAATATTACCAGAAGATTGATGGAAAATATTGGTCAATATCAATTGGAATTTTTGTTCATTCGAGAGAAAATAATTCAACCCTGAAGAAATTGAAAAGATCTCCGGTCCTTGTATTTCTATTTTTTTTTCTATTACTGTTTCCCTCTGTTGTTCATTACGGTCATTTAGAATATTAATGACAATCGAGTAACGTCGTTTGTTTCTGAACTTTTCGTAGTTGCGATTAGTGCATACGATTGATGATTTATGTCCTCGCGGTGCACGATATGCATGAGCAAAGAAAAGAAGTCTAGTCGATAAAAAATCTTATTGACTCGTTTTATGATCGATAACATTTTTACAGGCGGCGCTGATTAGTCCTAAAAAAGGCATATTTGTGCAGGGAGGTTGAACTTCGTAGTAAGGTCGCGTCGATAACGCGATAATCGTTAACTTTGCTGACCCTCGATCTTGAAAAGCTTATTTTTAGTCGACTGACTAACGACCGCTGGGATACGAAATTTGTACATAACAAATTGAAAGGAACGTGTAAAAAGATGATTAAATTGTACAATTTTATAGATAGAATAAAAATTTGTTTTCTAAGAACTAAACTGCCTGGTCGTGTCGACAACTTCTTTAATAACGTTTTCGACTGTTTTTTGTTGGTTCTCATTGGCTAGAAAAAAATTATGAAATAAACATTAACAAAGTCGAGAAAGAATTGTGGAATATTTTACTAAGAGAAATTTCTCGAAAAGTTTAAGCTACTGATAGAGGAAGGGGTTGTAATATGGTCCTTCGGTTTTATATTTCTTCTTAAGATTTGGTTCGTAATTTCAACTATTATCTGGGACAAACAGTGGAAGTAAAAGAAAAACGATTGAATCGAATTTCACATGTAATATGAAAATAATTCATTTTAAAAATCTTTTACGAAAGTGTGAGTAATATGATCGCTTAACAAAAATGATAAAAAATAATTCTTGAGTAATATTAGAGATGAAATGTGAGTCGATAAACATAGACCTATTGTTTATAAACAACAATAGCACACGTATTCCTCTTTCTCATACAATGTGCACTCGATGTGTATTCAGAATTCACAAACGAGGTTTTCAATCCGCATTTGACAACGATGGTTTATGAAATAATGTACATTGCTAAATATACATATTGTATCGGTATTATCAGGAGTTCCATGAAGAATCATGAAATAACAGTAGATAAGTTTCGAGACTCATACTCTTCATTTATTTCTGACTCCATTTTGGGGGATCAATGTGTACACACATCATTTTGGAAACTTTAAGTTTATATTTGATAATATAAAAGATCATGTAATCTTATTTATGAATACCGATTGTACATGCCTTTTTCCAAATGCATTCCAACTCGTAGGTCTTTAACTTTCTTAATTTACAAGAAACATTTATTTTTCGACAGGACGAAAACCTTTTCTTTTGCACGTTAGAACATTTCTGCTTATTACCAACAACTATGCTCCATCTAGTGTGAACGTATTTCTTTAATTATGTAGCCACTAGACGAAGCATTGTCACAATCAAAGATTGTCATCGATATCTTTGTTATAAATATGAAAATCACGAGGCAACTTACTAGCAGGAGGCTATAATACCACCTTGCCTTTAGTAATATACTTATAAAGTACATTGTTATAAAATTTTATAAGTATATTAATATTACTATATATATTGTACAATACACATATATTATAATATACAACATAAAAAATATAAACATATCTAATACTTAATTAAGAGAAACAAATTTTTGTTTAAAAATATATGTACGTAAACACACACGCATACATTTTTTTTTAAACAAAAAATTGTTTCTCTTAGTTAAGTATTACACAATTTTCCTTCCATTCTAGATTCTACTGATGCTTATTTGATACTTTTATTATTTTTTATCATGTTGTGATTTATCATGAGTGATCGAAAGCGTTATTAAAGAGTTCGTTAGTATTATGCAACGTTTCGTTTAAAACATTTCCTCCTAGAGTTTCAGTTGCAAGATTAATAGTTTTGGACGTATCCAAACTGTCGCTTTGGGAAATTTTAAAGCGCTTTCTTGAACTTCCGAGACTTTCAAAGTTGCGGAATTGAAGTTTACGATCTATAAGAAATCCTACGGTTTTACTAAGAACGTGTGATGTTCACAAAAGAACATCAACGTGTGTTACGTTATACTTAGGGGAAAGTCCGGCATAAAAGAAAACTGGACGTTTCGCTGGAAAGTTTGCAACAATTTGTCGTAATACGAGCGACTTTCAGTGATCTTTTGAAACTGAAATGCTTCTAATGTTCCGAGAGTCAGGCAACGTAACTTCCATACTCCTTTGTGAGAGAGGTCATGATAAATTACAATAAAAAAGTCGTCGGGACTTGTGCGCGTTTCCTGTCACGTACCGTCTCGCCATTTTTCCCTTTTACTGAATCCAGATTGGATTTAGCTGGGACCGAGACAGTGGATTCGCAGAAAATTGAAATTAATACATAAATAACGACATCTAGTGACTCCAGCTTGGTCAAACTAATTTCTCCAAATTATATCGTAACAGGTGCTTTTATTTTATGCGAAGTAACAGGTTGTGTAATACGATCTATAAGAGAAATCCTATGGTTTTATCCGTGAAACTTAATAAAGACGATGAGAGGAATTTTATTCAATTGTGTGGTTACAATTTTTCCTATATTCTTGAACAACATTTTAGCTATACTTTGTTCGATTTTTCGAACGTAATTGATAATAGCAACAAGTTACAAGGATACTAAGTTGTTCAATAAGTTTTGTCGTTCGATAAATCTTATTGAACGACCTATTATTAAAGAATTCAGTTTTACCAATTTATTTAGAATAGTCGAATGATGCAGATCTTAACGAATTCACTATAGCAGAAGTACTCAAAGTACTGATTAATTACGATTAGAGCAATTGTTGTTTGTGTGTTGTGGTTGATGTAACTAGGATGTATCGAATCAATGTGATTGAGTAGCAACGAGTCTATAATGTAGGGTTTTCCAACAAGAGCGATAGAAACTATCGCACATTAATGGAAAAATTTGTAGCCATTGCTTCGGTTGTTAATCGATCCATTCTAACAACGTAATGCAAGAAACAAAGAGAATATTTTTTTTCTAAAGGAAAGTGTTGCCGAGAATTGAAATTTTTCGATTTTACGATGCTCTCAAAAATTAGTCGTTTTTCGGACTTCTGTGACGTATTCGCTCCACTAAACTTAATCATGATGGGCGTTTAAATGGTACTGCATTCGTGTACAATGTCATCGAATATACTACAAAATAAAACGAGCAACATCAAATTATATTTCGTGATTTTCATTTTATTCAAAGTTGTATCGTTCTTATTGAGAAATCCTATACAATCTTACTTCGCTGTGAGTTCAATTTTCATTCTCTTTGTTTCGGGATTTTATTTATTACTATTGTGTGGTTTTTAATATTATGCATCGATCATCCAGTATGAAATTTCTTTTTGATCGATTTCAAAAATCTAATTCAATACTATATGATTATAAGTGACAAGTTCTGTTATAGCTTTACAAACGTTTAATTTAGAACAAAGTTAACGGGTGAAAATAAACAAAATAATGACGTACGACGTAATAATGATGTATTTTTCAATTTTAATATTTATCGCGTAAAAAGTACAATTTGTATCCGTAACCATATAACATTAACCGATTAAGTACGAAACTATTCTTTCTATTTTTTGTAGGTTGCATTCAACAATACTTTGTTCATTATGATAAAAGTGTTTCTCAAAGTTACGACATGCACAGAAGTGTTTAAAAAACATTCAAAGATAGAATCAGATAAGCTGGATAAGATAGAATTAGTTAACTAAGATTTCAGAATATTTAAAAATAGAAAAATCAAGTACTTCTTTCATTCATAATATATTAAAAAACGATTACAAAAGAATTACATTGCACTTGATTCAAATTTTATTTCGTTTAAAAATTGCACGATATTCGAATCAATTTCAATATCGGTAAACAAAATGTTCCCAAATGGTTGAATTACATTTGTGAAGAAAATGAATTTCTCTTCTCTGTTTTACCTTGTTGCTGGTTTGAACCAAAGGTAAAATTCTTATAAGATCATCGTTCGATAAATGAGTATCGCTCGCGGTGAGAAATCGAAGAAATTGAAGATCTGCAATTCCAGACCTGGAAGCTCGTGAAAGTACTGAAATGCGTTGTCGTCGCGTTTCTAGCGAGCAGCACAATTTCGAAGAACTTTGCCACGAGATGGCAGATTAATCGGTCAACCGCAATTGTAGTTTCTCGGCACTTCCATTATCCGATTATCAGAGATTTGTTCTTCCGCGTCGGCGCGCCTGATCGTTGTGGGGTTGCGGATGAAAATTGCAAGTGTCGTTCAATCCCCGGCCGTTTGAAATTTTAGTTGCCCACTAAGGACTTGGAAATTTCTCACGTGACCGTTTTAGGGTTTGTATTAGGTCTTTCACCGAGTGAAGAATCACGCTCAGGTGACTCAGACGAATGTCTGTTAAATTTCAGCGACGAGCGACGTAACTCGAAGATCGGGTCAAGGAGAAAGGAACTACTTACTTTTTCAAAAATGATAAATTCTGCCCCCTCCCCCTCCCGCATGATTTGCTTGAAATTTTACGTATTTGTAAATTTACGTTTGCGTTTGCAAATTTTTCCCAAAGTCTGTAAGAAAGTAGAAAACTGCCTGTATGAATGAATACAATGAAGTAACATTACCCAGTAATGTAAAAATCTGAAGATAGTTATTTTTCCAGATCTTTTCGATGCATTATTTATGCTACTTCTTGATTAACAAACTTCAAACATACAGTAGAAAATATATTGAATTAATTGTAACATCAGAATTATATGTTTCTTGTAGATTTAGGGACAATGGGGTTTGACGATGACAACATAGATCTACGAATGTAGAAAATTTGAAGCAAGTTTAGGGAAGGGTGATTTCTTAATTTTTTAATAAGCCTCTTCAACTACGAAGAATTCGTTTCATGACAAGAAAAGTATCTAATATTTATTATAACTTTCCCAGCGTATGTAGATCGAATATCTATTATTTCCTGATTCCTTATAATGTACAGATGTGTCAAGTATGTTAAAAAAAAAGGTTTTCCCTAACGAGAGCAGGAAATGACCATTTTTTATATAAAGTAGAGTATTTAAACGTCTGTAGGTACCTTTTTTTTAAGATACGATATCCAATTTATTGAACGATTTGTCTAGTACACTCACTTTTAACGATTCTAAATGAGTGTAATGCATGGTATGATTTACGCAAAAATAAAATACTTAAATTGGAAATTTAAGCGAATTTATATTTTGAAGAATTAGAATGTTATTTCAAGCTGAAAGTAAACTAGTACTAAGAACATATCGGTTCGAATAACTACAGCGGCGATATACAATAGAATACAGAAAATCGCTACTTTTCTGGAATATGAATATAAACATAGAAAATGTATGGGTACTTTGCTAGAGTTTGAATGTACGCGCGGTTGGTTTCTTTTATACATACGTATAATACATTTCTGCAAAAGGCGCCTGCTCCCCCACCCCTCCCCCTTCGAAAGAAAAGAAGAAAAGAATGTCCCTTCTTTTTACTCTTACTTTAATCAATTCAGTATTCTGTCACAATCTTTCATTCATCAAGTACAAAAAATTATACGAAGACAGAAATAAATGATATTTATTGTACCGTATGTTGCAAACAATCTAATAAAAAAAAAAAAACAAGAAATCAACGTGAAGTTCCAAGTAATATGTACAATTTTGTCGAATTAAAATTCAAGAATCGAGTCATTTAATAAATTATCATGCTTGAAGTTATTAAATCTCGACAATAAATGTATCAATATAAATAGGGATGTTTAAATTGTCTATATTCATTTACGATCAAAATTGTCAATTGTCCGATGTGCTTTCCTTGCATGTTTCAAGGCAGCCCCCTCCACCCCCCCTCTCCCGGCGTCTTCTAGAGTCGCGCCCTCTAGTTTGGAAAACACTGGTCTACACAGACGACAATGGCCGGCGTCGAGCATTGTCCTTTCTGCGCCGAAAGCAGAAAGACACAACTGCAAAATACGCACACACATGCGTGCACAAAGAGCGGCGTATCGTATCTAATCTATTTTATTGGGAAATAGGGACGTTAGATCAATTTACCAAATGTCCGGTTGAACACGGGGGACCTGTAATCATTTCAATGATATAGACCTCGTTCCAGGCGGTTACGTGCCTGCAAAGTACATACACTGGTACATACATAGATTAACCATTCCGTGCAATGTGTCTTCGTTACTGGAATTATGGTCATTTAAGCGAACGTTGGTTAGATCGCGAGGCTGAGCTAAGAGCGCCGCGAGCATAATTTACGCCGCTTGTAATTCCCCGTAATATATTGCTTCGGGCGAGGAGCACTCGCGTGCCGATCGCGCGGAAAACTACGGGACTGGCACATCCGCTTAACAATTTTCCGAAGACGATTACGGTCCGTGGTCGTTTCAGGTGTTCACTGTTGATTCTCGACAATTCTTTTTTTTTTTTACCGATTTTTCGCTTTTCGATGATTTGTTTGGAAAACAAAACGTTCGATCGAGAGAGACGCGATAACGCTAGTTGAACAGAGACGAATACGTAACGATACTTTCCAATGAAAAAGTTGTGGAGCAATGAACTTAATTGTTTTTCTTTTCAGGAAATGTAGAGCTCAAAGGTTTGCCAAGTGTTTTTACATAAAATTTCATTCTTTTGAGGATTCGTTTAAAATATTTCTCGACATTTTTTAGAAATAAGGAATATACACCGAAGAAACTATTAAATCCTCAAAGGATACTCCTAGGCCAATTTTGTGAAACATCTAATCAGTTCTTTAGACGAGGATACAATATTTAAATATATAGTTTTATTGAAATCCGTTTAGTCGTTTGGATGAAATCATGCATGTATATATTAAACAAAAATTTTGGTTTAATAATCAAAATTTCTAATATTTTTCTCGATACAATACTTCTATTCTTCACACGTATGTCAGGTTTTTAATAAAACTGGCTGGACAAAGATGATGGATATTGTAGAGTGAAAGTTATTCTATATACTGACGACAATAAAGTTGGAGTTTTCAAAATTTGGTTTGTAATATTCCGAAAGATGTTTAATATCCCGAATATTAAATATTGGTGTAATTCGATGATATGACTATCCAAGTAATTTACACACGGAGGAAATTTGAAGTGAAATTATGCGAGATCATACTTTTCATCTTGTCGTACTCTTCTTATTTCATACAATATGAAAATAACTACTTCAAGGTTTATATAAAAGTTTTATTATATCCTTTAGTAGATCCTTGAAACCTCGCAATTCCCTGTCTCGTACCTAGATACAGTATATGTATGTATGTATATTCCCCAAAGGAGTTCTTCGTTCCGTATTAATAATTAATTACCAAATGTTTCTTACCCCCATTAAGAACAGAAAGATAATTCTTTCTTGGCTATTCAATTTTAATCGCATTAGAATTTTTGTATTTTTTTTTTTCTAATGTAAGAATTATGCAACGTTTCATTTGCAAAATTGGTGAAACCTAACCTGGACAATAGTGGATTTAGGGAAAGGTGGATGAAGCATAAGCGTTTCATGACAGTTTTCGTGAACTTCGACAGTATTGTTTACGAAGTCATTCCTTATTCACGTATCTGCCCCTTAGGCGAGATAAGAAATATTTTCTGCGTTCGCGGAGTCCGATAAACTTACAGGATTAACATGGGGAAGCTTAACAAGCGTGCTCGTCTTAATAACAACTCGTTATAGAATAACATTTTTTCCCCGAAGCCATTGGTATCGAGAAAAAAGACTGGGAATCTTTGAATAAAACAATTGATAAAGTTCAGCGGTTCTCCTTACGAATCAGTATATACTACATTTCAAGGTTAGGTTTAATGCCAACATTTTATTTCTATTACCGCATTTTGTATTTTAGAATTACTACCAATTGTTTGTATCCACTTTTTCTGTTTTCTTTTCAGGGTTATATAGTCTATAGTACAATAGAAATGTATTATTATTTGCTTTTTAAAGTTAAAAATTGATAAATTTTCCATAACTGGTTATGGTGAATATTTCAATTTGATTAGTAAATGTGTTGATGGTACTTAATTGGCATAATAATTTTAGTAATTAAATTTTGATTTCCTTTTCTTGATTTTTATCATTGTTTCGCAAAGAAATATTTCAAAACGTATGTTGAATTTGATAAGGGTAACTTATAAGAAGCATTCCATGAAAACATGGCATTTCTTCACTGAGAACCACTGAGACACCTTCGCAAAGAACGCGTATACACGACAGAATTTAAACTCAATTTCCTCGGCAAACAAGTCTCGTATAAAAAAAAAATTGATTTCAGTTTTTACTCATTTTTGGAGGAGAAGCATCTCCCGCCAGGTCGTATTACAAATTACGCCCCCGCCATAGCAGCAATTTTATCTAAATTAGTTCAAAAGTGATCTCTCCAATTTTCCACGATTACACCTTGGAGTAAACTTAAACTCTGATTAAGCGAACATGCTATGCACTCTCGGCCCTTGTACGAATTATTCATGATTTTGTACATGTAAATATTCGACAATTATTATTATTATTATTCTTTAATATGTCGACGTATTCAAACTTTATGAAATTGAAATTTTTCATTTTTCATGTATATAAATTATAGAAAAAAAAAGAAAAAATTAAAACGAGAAATATATAATCTAAATATAATGGATTTGTTTGAAAGATCGATCTCTAAAGAGAATAATAATAAAGAAATTATTATTTCAAAATTGTTTTTGAAAAGTTTCACCCTCGTGAATGTTCGCGTAATGAACTTTAAACATTGTCCCGTGTGCAGAAATGGGACAACAATAACGGCGAGCGAGCGTTGATAATGATTCAAAGAACTCGCTGGTTAATCATTGTCCATCATCGTTCAACTAACTTCGTGGACAATAGGAGCACGCAAAGCGGAGGAAGTCTTCTAGATCATTGATCCCATCGCACTGTGCTTTTGTAAACAAGCAACGTAACGTTTCGAAACATTGAACGGAAAATTTCTTCAATTGTGTTGTGTTTCAATACTGGTTTAAGCATTTAAAACTTGTTGAAATCATATCGATACCGAAACCTGGCAAAAATTTAAACGATATTTCCTCGTATTTGCTCATTATATTTTTACTTGCTATTTCTAAGTTATTAGAAAAATGATTATTCCACAGAATCAATTCATTTCTAAACAAAATTTCAAATCACCAATTTGGGTTCCGTAGGTAATACACAATTATTTAACACTACCATCGTGTGGTTCATGCAATGAATAAATCTCTAAAATAGAAAAAGGATTGCATATCGGCATTTTTGGATGTAAGTGAAATATTTGAGAAGGTACGCTGCGATGGATTCCTAGATAAAATAAAACTCTACTTAAGTGAACGACTACTCAGAACGAAAACAAATTACGAAGTTAAGGATACCCTTCCTAATTAAAGTCGGAATGTCACAGGGCAGTGTACTGAGCTGATTTCTATATCTATACATGTATGGATATAAATGTGTATGTGTAATATAGATACGTATTATATACCTCAGAGTTTCCAATAATATCAGAGAACGTAATAAGAATTTTTGCCAACGACACTGCGATACTTGCAAGCTATGAAAATTAAATGGAAAATTAAAATGAATAAAGCAAAATCATCACACGTTACTTTCACTCTGAGGAAATGCCCACCATTTTTCACGAATAATACAATAAAACCAAAATCATCATTTTATTGTAGAACTTTATCTAAACAGTAAACTCAAGTGGAGAAAACACGTAAAAACAGAAAGAAAGCGGATCGTACTGAGACTCAAAGATTGGTTACTTCATAGAAGATTAAAATTATCATTGAAGAACAAAGTCTTTGTTTATTAAGCAATCATAAAATCTATACGCAGTGTATAGTTCTATGGTATAGAACTATAGTGATGTGCTAACTCGTCTAATGCTCCTCTTCAATAAAACTGTTTTCGAAGATCTTTGCATTCCATTCATTACAATTGTTATCCAAGAACAAAATGTCAACCATCACAGTGAACTAATAGCTCACAGTAACGCTATTTACATCGTGATATGCATCCAATAAAACTGTTTTCGAAGACCTTTGCATTCGATTCATTACAAATGTTATCCAAGAACAAAGTGTCAACCATAACAGTGAACTAATAACTCACACTAACGCTATTTGGGCAACCACAGCAGGACGATAGAAGACTCAAAGGATTCTAGCCAATCGACATCACGTAAGGTGAAAGAGGTCTCTTCATTGACAGAGTCCTCATTGTATCAGTGTATGGACACTGTCAGGTCCTACATTAGTTTAAGGAATGTCAATCCTGATTGCTAATATAAATACAAAGGAAAGAAGGGATATTCAATCATATCGATAAATTTTGTTGAAAATTTGAAGAAAATATCTCCTTTCAAGTTCTCGAAGGATCCTTAACCTCAATCGAACGCAGACGTAAGCAAACCGTCCTTGGAGTCTTGACCCATTTTTTTGCGGCGACTTCATTTTCGAGATGGGATTTTGAAAAATTCATGCGAAACTTCTGAGATAAATATTTTCTCTTGTTTTCTAGAGAAGCTGTATGCTTAGTATTACCCCGAAATTTATTTTTCTACCCGATGTCTGCCTTAAAAAATTTTTATTTAAAGACTGATATATTTATTTAATTGTTTCGTTTCAGTTCTATATTATTTCAATTATCAATGTTCCGGTTCGGTTTTAGTTCTAGAATCAATATATTTTCTCTGATAGAAATTTATGTTACACGTGCTTTCAGCTTTTGTACTCAGGTTAATCCATCATTTTTCATCGAGACGTGTTTAAAATGTTTGGCTTCAGATCCTCATGAAGTCAAGACATTGTCCACTTAAATGATGTGAAACCTTGATTTGAGAACAATGTCGTATTTGATATTAAGTTGAATATAAAATTGGTATACTAACGAGTTCTCATTAAAAATACAAAAGAACTTAGAATTTGAGCTATGAAGTAGAACAAGACTTTTACAAAAATTTAAATTAGCTCGATGAACAAAGTTCTCGATTGACAAGAATATTTTGTAAATTTTTACAAAAGAGATTTTCAATAATCGCCGAAACATCAAGATGTTATTAGCTATTAATCGTTTGGTATGTTACTTTAAAGTGTTTACTTTAGTGGTTTAGTTTATAAGTTGCGAGTGTAGAGGTCAAAGATAATCGTACAAATCGAGCGGCTATCAGGTTTATTTTAGATGTCGTCCTTATGTCAGTCGACTTAAATATTGGTGTTAACGTTATGTAAATTAATCGTACATTCACTTGTAATTATTTAATATTCGAGTTTCTATTAATATAGGAGTGAGTATATTGACAGTGAAATGGAATTATGTCAGTCAGATACTAGGGTAGAACAAGAGTAGACATTATAATAGAACAAGAGTAGACATTGAAATTGAAGAAAAATAGACATCAGAGTAATACAGTAATTAGTAATGAGACTGAAAAAAAAACAAATAACACAAGGGTAGGCATTACAGTAAACATTACAGCAAAACAAAAGTAGCCATTAAAGTAGACGAGGAGTAGACTATAGAATAATAACAGTCGTTAGAGTGAAAGGAAGTGGCAAGAGAATAATAGTAGTAATCGAAACAGAAATAGAATTAACATTCTAGTTGAACGGAAATAAATACTGGAATAAATAGTAAGTAGCTACCAAAGTAATACAAGAATAATCATTAGAGTAAAAAGAACGAAACGTAACAGAATGATAGAAAAAATAGAGATATATTAACCATTTCGTAGTTGCCTTTTTCATTATCAATGGAAAAGAAGAAATTTCGGAGAAATTCCTCGCTTATTTCTCATAATTCAATTTTGTACAATTAATCTCTGATTTCGACATCCGTCTGTTGCGTTAATCTGTCTATTCTTACACAATGAATAACCTTTTAACATGTAGAACGGAGCGAAACTCGTTTACTCTCTTTCTATCTCATAACGGGTTAATAGAAAACATCGGATTAAAGCGAACGATAATCCATTGAATCTGTTTAGTTGTTTTTAGAAATAGGTATATCTCGTCTTTGATTTTGACACCACGTCGCCGTTTATAGTGTACATAAATCTTTATGCTGAATACGTATCTGCGGGGGTGAAACTTATTTACTTGGTCCACGTAGAATTCCTCGGAGATTCCAAAAGGGTAGTTCCATGCATTTTAGAGACGCGTGTACGTCGAGACGACCTGAACAAACTTGAATGAAAATTTGTTGCTGCGTAGGGTAGTTTACACCCTCATTGTAGACAGCCAATGGGTTTCTCGCGTAAATTGAATCCACCAAGTTGTTAAAAATATTTATCTTACTCGCTGCGCGTGTGTCATGCACTTTTAAAACAGAGTGATATTGATAAAACTATCTTTTTATTCCTCTAAGCAAGATGAGATCGTACACCATATTGGTTTTTAAAAAATTAAAAAATTGTGATGAGATGAGGAGGTTATATGCAGGAGGTCGTTCGGGAAGTTTCTGTGCTACGTTGAGGTTATGTGACACTTAGCCAGAAACAGTTTGTCGATGATAAAGTAAATTGTAAGTTCAACCGAGTATAGAATTAGAATGGTGATATTCTACGGATACTTAAGGGAATGAAAAATTGTGATGCGAAGAGTAGATTAAAAAATTTGTTTTCCTTCGTTAAGTGCATATGGCACTTAGCCAGAAACAGAATTAGGTTAAATACTCCACTGTAACATAAAGAATTATAAGAATGTCAAGAATGGTATCTACTCAGAATTGTCAAGAATGGTACCTTCTCAGAAGATCCCTTATTTTAAATTATTATTATTATTTTGTTTTAGTGTAGATTTAAATTAGATATGTATCCATGTACCTTAATGCAATTTGATAAGTCACGATAACGTTTGATGAACTTGATTTTTAGGTTATTTACAAAATGTGTTTGTTTTATTTTTACCACAAAGTATAATTAACTCCAAGGAATCTTACTCTTTGTGTAAATAATTCAAATATTTATGGTTGTCAGGCAATCAAAGTACACGGATATTCAACAATTTTAATTTTTGGAATATGAATTGATATAAAAGCGTTAGAACACGAGAGATTATTGTAGAAATTTACTAATAGGTATCCGGGTATCTGATTATCCATGCAAGGGTTAACAAAGTATAAAACAATAGAAATATAATTTACCGGATTGTTCAAAATATTTCTATAATTATCTTATGTATTCTATTTCCAGGATATGTTAACGTGGTCCAAATAAAATAATTTTGAATTTAGCGTTCAATTAGGATTAGGTCGAGCTTCAGGAATTTATTAAAATTTGAAAGAATGTGACATATTGCATCATTTTTATAATCAATTGTTTTTTAATATAAAAAATGTTTGAACTACTTTGTACAAACAATATGTAAATTTCAATAATTTGTTATTAAAATACCTAACGGATTAACGAAGTGGTGTCATAATTTGGTGTGAAGTTATCGAGATTCACCTGATAATGTGCACACCTTCGAACAAAGAGAAATTAATGAAGTTTCAAGGGAATTGAGTGTTCTTAAGATCCTCTAAAATTCTATTAATCTGTCGCGATAACATTTATTAGAGACGAGATGAAGAACTTGGCAAATATCGTTAATCTTCAAAACAGATAAAAGAGTTACGAGACTCTTCGCGAATTATTTCACAAATTAGATAATCGGATGGTAGAAAAACTGTGTTGATTTCGAAGTTAAAATATTCTAAAAAGTAACAAGATCCACCTTTTAAAACAATTAAAAAATTTTCTTTTGCAATATCATTGAATTCATTACTTTATAAATTGTGCGAATACTTAACCGAATTTTTAGGTTAATTCGTTTTAGGTTAGGAAACATTTCTAAAAAGATTCGATAAAATTTTCAGTAACCCCAGAAGCATCTAAGAGATATTCGAATCATTTTTGCTTACTTTTATGTTATAACATAGGAGAAAGTTCTTCAAGAAAAGGAAAGAAATTTGATGAAAAATTCATCAGCTTGAAATTTCTCGATTCTATAAAATTTGTCCCCAGCTCCATAAATAATTAACATCAAATTTCTCTTTTATTACAATGCTGGCAAAAGCTCCATATCTTTTTAAAGGGAAAAAAAACACATCACTTTCTTTCAGCATTTTATCTTGTAGAAAAACGGTCTCTCAAGTAAGAGAAAACCACCAATTTCCTTTGAAAGGTGTACGATAAAAAAAAGGGAGCGCATTTACTCGTCTGTACGACCTGACCGTAGCCTCAAACTTTCTTGTGAAAAAGATGCATCATTTTTTTTCTAATTCTCTCATAAAAGAGTGATTCGAGTGACAGAGAAAGAGATAGTTATTGCAATGCAATTCACGAACAAATTACCTAGTTTTTTGAAAAGAAAATGTATTGCTTGCCACGTTATTCGTTTACGTGAAGATCATTCTCGGGACTGAAGGGTATGTTAGTCACCTCCATTACCAATAAAACTCTCGAGTTTTCTTCGGAAAAAAGTGTACCGTTCTTTCTCTAATTTTGCTTCTCCAAAGAAACTTTCATGACAAAAGAGGGGATCTGCTTTGATACTTCCCTTCGAAACTTGCAAAAGTCTCGAAACTTGCGTTAAGGAAGATGTATTATTTCTCTTTTGATTCTCAACCATACGGAAAGATATTTTTACGACAAAGGAAAGCGTCTAGCCATTTTTCGTTTTGTTAATCACAAAAGTTTGAAATCTTTTTCTAGCGAGATTGTAGCAATTTTCTCCTAATTTTGTTCTTTATCAGAAATTATTATTACGACCATTTTACGATCGAGAAGAATTTAAAAGTATAGTAAAGCAAAAATTGTTTCCCCAGAATTCATAAAAATTTCGCGTTCACTTTCAATTAAAACGACGTTTATTTGTAGTTTTTCTCTTAGTAGCAATAAACTTTTTTGTCGAGGAAAGGAAATGAAACATTTCCTGGCGTAGAAAATACATCATACCACACTCTTCCTCTAATTCTATCCTTGAAAATCCAATTTCTAGTTAGAAGTTAATGCCCCCTTTTGTCACTCACGAAGAATACAAATTTTTTTCTAAAAAATCTATGTCACTGTCTTTTCAATTTTTCGCAGTTACATTAATAAACTTACTATTACTAAAAAATATATCGAACAACAGAAATTAATCTTAGTCCTTTTTCTGTTATTCTGCAAGTCTCCAAAATCCTTGCCAAGAAAGTGAATACAAGAATACCTTTGTTTTTCGAGAAGTCTCATCTTTTCCAAAGAAGATATCACTTTTAAGCTAAAGGGAGTTTTTGAGATAGAACTGATCCCAAATATTCCCTTTTAGCACCCATAAAAGTTAAAAATTTCTTCTTCTCACATTCTCCTATTTCTAATTTTCACAACAAAAACTATTCCAGTCAATCAAAATTAGCTGCGGTCTTCCCTTTCATCACTCTAAAACACTGCAAATTATCTATAAAAAAGGTAAACAAAAATGTATTTCTCTTTCTCAAAAGGTTCTCCCTCCTTGTAAAGAGCTACTCTAGTTTCACTTGTGTCTTTCTGTCGTCTATAGATATCCGAATATTTCAGAAACAATTACACCATATTTCTTCAACTTTGTATTAAAATTTATGGTAAGTTTTTCGTTTCATCACTCTTAAGCAGCCCAAATGCTTGATAAAAAAAACTGAAGCGTAGACTATCCTTCTTCAGAAAGACTTTCTTCCTAGAGAGTTACTTTCAAGTAGTTTCGCTCATCGTTCGAAGAGATTTCAAAAAATTTTCCTGAAAATAGATCATTTTCTCCCCTCGAAAGAAGAAAAGAAACGGTTTTAGATCCCAGCTAGTTCCCTTCTCCCAGAAACTGAGCTAATCGGATGTTTACTGTTTCTTGTTGCCCTTCTATTGTCCCATAGTTGTTTCTCGGTTTCCAAAGAAGGAGTTCAATTTGTTTTCTTTCGCGAGAAAAAAGAAAATCTATCTATCCTCGTCTACTTACCGGCCGATACGACAACCACGTAGAATACTGTGAGGCAGACGAGGACCGCCACCGAGAGTTCATGTGGTTGCCCCATGATGTCCCCGTAGACAGAAGTCTCGGACTTGTAGCACTGTCACACAATATCAGCCGTGGACACGATGCGGCCGCGAGAGAACACCACAAAAGCACCGATGCTTTTCTTCGTGCGTGCTTTTATGCTCTCGTGGCCTCCCTCCTCCGTACTTCATCAGTGTTCCCTATGGCTGCTGGACATTGGCATACGGTTCGTGTGTACTTTATTCATCGCACTGACACTGAGATAACGAGATCCCAAGCCCTCCCGCACAAGGAAACAACCGACGAAGTAGAGAACGTTCGTCAGGAGGTCGTGTCCAGATCCTTGAACGTTCACCTGAGCCTGTGGTAATCGATCGAATCGAACACTTTGTGCCCGACGCTTGACGCCTGGTTGTTTGTCATTCCTCGTTATTCGTCATTCCACGCGTTTGTCATTTCCTCGTGCACCGTTTCCAGAGCATTGGCATTCGTTTGTTGTCCAAGGAAATTGACGAACATCTCGTTTGTCGCGGGTGGAGGGTTGCCTTCACGTTGGACTCTTTTGAGTTAGTTTAGATGTCTCGAGGATTGACGCAAGTGACTCTCTAGGATTGCATTGTTATGGTTTCCTCGCAGGCGGTATAATTCGCTCGTTTTGTTATTGAGTGAAAAGTGACGAGTTATCGTTTAAATTATTGAATATTGACAGTAATTTTCTTGTTCTTTTTTCTTTTTTAGCGAGCGACGAATGTATTCTCTGTTTAAATTGTTCCTTAAGTTTAAATCCATACGAAACATTGTTTGGGGAGACAGATTAGATGTACGAAGCATCTAACTATCTTAGAGCTGACTCACGGGATTGAATTTTGTGATTTGTTTGTGACAGTAATTTGTTTGTTTCGTTATCGAAAGAAAAATAAATCCATTGTTTGCTTAAATTACCGAGTACATTTAAATTGATATGACACATTGCTAATTCGGAGACCTGTGGGGATAGATTAGGTACCTCGAAGATTGGTGTAGCTGATTCTTAGGATTGAGTTTTATGATTCGTTCGTGAGAGTAATTTTCTTGTTTCATTGATGAATGAAGAATATATTATTTGTTTAAATTGCTGGTTACATTTAAATTAATTGGAAGATTGCTAACTTGGGGCCCTTTGGAGATAATTCAGGTATGTCGAAGAATACAAAACATATCGAAGATTCTCTCGGATGCTTCTCAAAATAGAATCTCGTGATCGTTTCATATTTTCCATGTTGCACGAAGGAGAAAGTATTCTTTTAGTTTATTTATTACAGATTATTGAATAGGCAATTTTGGGAATTATTTAAGTACTTTGAGAATCAGTACCAGGGTGCTCCCTAAGGTGAACTCTTATGATACATTAACGATTGTAAGTGTATATCTAGCTAATGAATTAGAAATTTATTTTTTAACGTAAATTGCATATTTATTTTAAACTGTTATAAAATGATTACAACTTAGGTTCGTTTACAAATTGATTAAGTAGATTTGGTGTGAAGTACAGTTTGGGACAGAATTCTACTCTTTTTTTTTAGATTGTCTTGGACATTTTTTTGGTAGACACTTTATTTATTCGAAGATCGTATTTATTCAAGATTACGTACATCTCGTTTTGTATTTTCTTTGTTTTCTCTTTTAACATAAGATGTTAAACTCTCCATTGAATAGAGATTGAAATTCTTGTCAGGTTTCTTAGAATCATTCATCACACACGTTGTATCGTAACACTGATTATGTTAATAAATGCCAACTTGTACGACAATAAGATTGAGTTTTCAATCATTTTCTCTATTTATTTGAACGGGAGAAATTTATTTTATGACAAATTACACATTAAGAGATACATCTGTTGTTACCGTCGCATCTATTCTTATCACTGTCATTAAATAATAAAAGTTCTCATTGCAATAATAGGAATTATTATCCATTGTAATTCTTCCAATTTAAAATACTATTTTATATAAACAAAACATAATCGTATGTCTCGTATACAATGTGTAACAGATTTCACGATACAATATTTTCTTTTACATGCAATTTCCAAGTCATTTCTTTTAATATTTAATAACAGGAGTATTCGTTGTTTATATATTAATAGAACTAGAGCACTTTTCGAACATTAGCAACAGCTCATTTTTTAAAAATAAGTGCTTTCGTTAACTCGAAGGAGACAATGTGCGAAGGTTAAAAATAACTTTTGAAAAAAGAATAGAATCTTTTTCGAGGTTCATTTTATAACGAGATTTTCTGTAACAGTGGTGTTGTGTGCGCTGCTACGAGAGATTTTTAAGAATGATACCGAAACGTTACAACGCAGACACTGTATAAGGTATAGTGACTGGAGAGCAATTTCTCGGTGAGGCTCGCTACTGTTTCAGCGTAATTGCATTCCACTGGCTGGAACAATTGTTAGAAAGAACGTCGTATCACTTAGCTAAAGATCCACTAGAACGTGAATTTTCTCACATAGATCGATGTCAAGTAATTTGCCAAAGTCTTTTAAAACAATTTCCATTGTTCGTTTTGTCTTTGAAAAAGAGTAGCAGTCAGTGCAATTTTCTTGCACCGTATAACGACTCGATAAAACGTGAATTATTTAAATTGAAGATGAAGAAGAAATATTCTTGCTCCGATACATTTCTGGTACATTGAGAAAAGAAGGAAATGCATTCATTATTCAGATTCACTTGCATCATCGAGAAATCAATAGTGCATTTGATCTTACCGAAGTGTATACTTAATTTTTAGTAGTTGCCATTCTTGAATCTATTTCAATCACTTCACTTTCGAGATTATTATGTTTTTGGTAATTATAGTTTGATTCTATTAGTTTCAAAGATGAAAGTATACATACGCTAAATTAGTATTGTTTTTTCGTGCATTAATTTCGTGCACCTTCAATTCACGTAATCCCTGTTGTTTGGAAAAATCATAAAGGGAAACAAAATTGAACGAGTAATAGGAAGATGTTACGTTAACATCTATTAGTGAACGTTTTTATTTTTTCATTCAATTTTTTCTATAACTTTCAACCCTCTTCCATTTCTTGGCAGTTTGTTTATTGCTTTTTTGCTCTTTTCTATATTTCTCTATTACCATGTAAAACGTTTCAATGTTTCTCAGTTTCTTTCACATATGTACATATGTAAATAGCTCAAATTATTTGTCAATCCATTTTTCAGTACCTATTTGTTTGTCCTCACTTCTACGCATTAACCTTTTCATTATTTTCTGCATAAAAAAAAAACAATTCAACCAATAATTTCTGAAAACAACTGAACTTACACAATAATACAAATTTACTGCAGAAAAGTGCATTTAACCTTATCAAAGTGTTTTTACAATTGGGAAACTCTGTGTGTTGTTGCACGTGGAATTATCTGTACTGCATTATACGTGGGTTGTTATTATGTTATGTAAAACCATGTCATACAAGGTTGTACTGTATTTTTCTTTTACTTGAGGTTATTCCTTTCCCATGGTAAAGCAAACTTTTAATGATCAAACATCATTTAAGCGATTGAATCTCTTGAATAATATATTTAATCTAAACATTGATAATAAGCTGCGCATTTTTAAACAAATACTCCCTAGATTCACCATAAAGTTACGATAGATTAATAACAGAACGTAGTTATATCTCGTCGATGTATCGTGAATACTTAGTCTTAATTTTTATTTATTATTATTTTCTTCACTCAATACTTTATTTTACAATGTGCAGTGTTGTGTCCCATGGTAATTTGTACTTATAGATGCTCCTTGTAGATTGTATTGTATCGAAAGTTTCTGACCTACAATTTTTGCTAATGCATTATGGCTGTCTGTGTAATCTGTTTCGTCAATCACTTTGCATGCTATGCACGATGTGTTCTATTGTTTTCTTTTGCTGATAATACTATCTGCATGTGTCTGTATCTATATTTTCTTTTATTATGTGTTTTTTCATAGTTTTTTGTGCCTATGACCCTGTCCTGTATTGCTATGATAAATCCTTCCATTTTTATACAAAGTTGTCATATAATGATTCTTTTTCCCATTTTTCTTTTTTCTTCTTCTGCTGTAAGTATACAATTGTTTCATTGTGTATTTTCCTGTTGTAAGTTGAGCAGTGTGTATTGTTTGTGATGTAATCGTGGTTCTCTCGATGCATGTATTTGGGTGTTGTTAGTAGTATTATTGACATTATTATTATTACATCACCAGAATCATTGGACTCGTATAACATTCAGATTTGGATCTTCATCGATCATTTTTCCAAAACTATACCATCTTAGTTCTTTCCTAATCTTTTTCTCACCTTATCCATGCCGATGGTCAAAGACCAAAATTGCAAGAAACAACTGTTATAATATTGAAAAATATATTCTCTTGGAGAATGATGTGACGCTCCGAATTTTCGAGGTCGATTTTATTCAGGGTCGTTCCTGAGAAGACGCAATATCGCGGATTCAATGTTTAGTTGCGGCCAGAGATAAATCGATTTGTGATAGTCCTGCGTCACATGAAATCGCAATTTTTTTTTTATCTCCAGAGACCTACGGCTTATCGCGTCGCGTGATTTCCTTTTTTCTTCTCTAGATTGTTTCTCGTGGATTGCGCGCGCAGCGTGGTTAGCATTGCTTTAATTGCTGCACACCGGAAAAAAAAAAAAAAAAATAAATGGATGGAATTGAAGGCAAACACGCTTCATTCATATTTCGCGGTAGTTTCCAAAAACGGATTCTACGCGATAGCTGAGTGAATATATAATAGCGATGAATATGGTACAAAATATAACAAGACTATATACGTACATGCTTTTTTTTCAATTGATATTTTAAAAATATATATATATATTTATATTTATATTTATATTTTTATTTATATATATTTATATTTTAAACGTTTTGTGAATATATAACAACGATAAACATGGTACAAAATATAACAAGATTTTATATTTGCACATACAGTCTTTTCAATTGATATTTTAAACGTTTCGTGAATACATAACAGCGATAAATGTAGTATAAAATATAACAAGACTTTATATACATACATACACTTTTTTCAATTGATATTTGAAACGTTTTATACCGTACAGTTTTGGCTGTAAATTTTCGCGATGTTTTATGGGAAAAATGTGTTATATAAACTTGAAAATGTCTCATATTAAATTATGATATATTGGATGAAAAGGTTCTAGGTAAAAATGCTCTGTTCACATTGTGTAGTACTTTCGACAATTATGTTTCCTTTTTATGTGTTTTTCCTTAATGGAAATTTTATGACGGTAACGTGAAATTTTGTGCGGCTATTTTGTTTGTTTCATGGTTATGCATTTATTTTATATCTCGTATAAATTTAATAATAATGGTTATGCATTTATTTTATATCTCGTATAAATTTAATAATAATCTGTTTACATTACCGCGATAAACATCGTAAAAATTATAAAGGAAACAGGTATACGTGCTTTTTCTTTAAATGAAACCTCATACAACATTGTTGTATAATTTTTACGGAATTGTGATTGTATTTTTCATTTGAAATAATCAGCACGATTAAAATGATAAAACATGTTAAACATTCGTTTCATTAAAACCTTTGACACCTTGTGGTAAATATTTTGTGATATCTTGGTTGTATTTCTCATTTGAGAGTTATAATAAAAGACGTTTGTTGAACATAACTTAAATATTTTTACTGGCAACCGATTCCATGTTTAAACATGTCGATTCTAGTAAAATAATATACCATAAAATAAATAAAGGATAGAAGTTGATTATAAGGGGAACTGATAAAAAATATATTTGGAATACTTGACACCGATACAAACTAAAAATTAAATATTAAATTCAACTAATTTCAAAGAATGTCATTGTACAGAATATGTGATACATAAATATAAAATAGTTCATGAAACGAGTGTGTATGGACTAAAGAAATTGTTTCTTTTGTTTAAAGAAATGGTTAATTATTAATTTTTTACACAATAACACTTTTTATACAATATAAGTGACATGTGAGACTGTTGGAAAAAATTTTCTTTTCCCTCGGAGAAATCGATAGTACGCACATGTATAATAAGAACAATAAAAAGTAACGTTACAAAACAGTTTCATGAAAAATGTATAGAAAATTGCACGTACATATCGTTAATTTTTTTCTGAAATTTCGGAGCAAACTGTTACCGGTGCCCCGGTTAATTTCTAATTTTCGAGCAATTTAATACGTCGCATAAATTGAAAAATACCTTACACGCGCAACGAAAGTACGTTCCCGATAACCTCAGGTTTATAATAAATAATTATCGGCAA
The DNA here is from genome assembly GCF_051014685.1 of Ptiloglossa arizonensis. NCBI lineage: Eukaryota > Metazoa > Arthropoda > Insecta > Hymenoptera > Colletidae > Ptiloglossa > Ptiloglossa arizonensis. The sequence goes on along the minus strand of NC_135048.1, from coordinate 6,390,953 downwards.
AGATATTGGAAATGTTTATGCGTCTTCGACTGACTCCGTATCTCTGTCCTTAATCGACAATCGTTTCTTTCGTCAAATTTTTCTCGATCGATTGGAATTTAAACTTCACAATGCGCGCAGCCCATACAAAACAGCTCAAAATCTTTCGTGTGGATTGATCTTACACAAAACAAGATAATTCGAAGCAATCTCGACAGAGTGTAAGAAGCTGGACGCGTAAACACGTCCCCCAAGATAATTCGGCAAGACAGATAGAGATTTGAATGGAAAATTGTCGGGCAGCGGATTAATCATCAGTTTACAGTGGCAGTGACAGTGTGGATAGTAACACCGACTTCACAGACAAACGCATCATGATAACGCGTATTCTCGAGTCACTAGTGAGCTGCAAAATTAAACGATACTAGATATTGTATATAGTACCTCGACGTTACCATTATGCATTCGTTTATGTGCAGTTGCAGAGTGCAATTGCATTTTGTAATTGAAAATATAAATATCGATGATCTGAAACTATATTTAACTTTACCTTATAAATGTTTCACGACGAAACTTTGAAATGTATAAAAATGATTAGATTCAACGTTTGTTGCAAATGTAAACGACGTGGGGGAAATTTAATAAAAAGATTTACCTTTTAACGCGCTTATTAGAAACGAATTGTATTTACAGAAGAACGCAAAACGGTCGATGATATTTATCATTCTCAAGAAATGTTCTCGAAGATCGTACAAAATTATGATTTTTCTTTTATTTACAACTTTCTTCTGTTTTCAATCATCCGGCTCCATTTGCGCGAGACACCCTGTACTCGATACACAGTGTTCTCTCCTAACGTCTATACCAAATGAGCAGCGCGTTACCATCATTCTATCCTATCATCAATAGTGTAATCATTAATTTACTGTTACTTTGTTTACAAAGGGTTTCAAGCCACTCTTGGTTCGCCGCAATTACTACCAATTACCAATCACCGCGTTTAAATTCGAGCAACGTCAGCCCACTCGAAAATGACACTGTGTATAATCTGTGTATTCTTTTGCCGGTCAACGCGTTATTAACATATTCCGGCAGCCGGATAGGGGTCCCTACCGGAAATGGATTGTATGCCACAGTTTGTGACGCGCTCGAGCGTCTCTGTCATCCAGAATATTGTTTTGATAATGTGCGTGATGCGCGCTTACGCCAGCAATCAACAAACACAATATTGACACTGAATTGATGACACCGATCCACGTTTGTAAATAGAGGAGATTCTTCAATAATTTCGTGGCTCAAGATATATACACGGTACAAGTAAAAAAAAAAAGTAAAAATTAAACGTGTTTAGTATTAAAATACTCAATACGTGGAACAGTTTTATTTTTTCGTTTAAACTTCGGTGGGAGGGAGTGGATTTGAATTGTAATTACGATCTTCACGAAACAAAACAAAAAGATCTCCAATAATTGAATAAAAAAGAATGTAATTCAATATAACTGGTCTCGATTTTTAGAATTTTTGTTTAAATCGGTTTTAGGATGTAGCAATCTTATAATACAGTCACTGAAATAGTTGTGCAATGTTGTTATAACTCTGATGAAATTGAAAAAAATAATCTCTAATAATACTCTTCGACAAATTGAAAATTTTGTCTGCCTTTCAATAACCATTGGGCAATCCTTGTGAATCCTTGCTTCCTAAACAAACATTCCAGAAGCTGAATTGCTGTATCAGTCACAATTTTGAAAATTTAACGAATTTTTGTTACAATCCAGGATTTTCGATTAAATGAGATATTAAATGAAAAGTAAAAAGAGATCGTCAGAAGGTTCTTATCGGTCTTAAAAGATAGAGAAGAGTTTTTTTGAATATAGTGGTATATAATTTATTAATTGTTTAAAAAATTGCCCTCATTGTTTTCGTATTTTTACAGAAAGTTCTGGCACGAAAACCTTACCCAGGATGAGATTTTGTAAATATTTGCGTTTTGACGCGATGTGATTCGTTGTTCGCTTGTTTCGATTAAGCAGGGCCGAAGCTATGCATAACTAACATCGATTATGACGTTCAATGGGGCACCCACCTAGTGTAACGATTTTTAATTTTTTTTTTTAAGACTGCAGTGTTCTGTCGCTTTTCTTCGTATATTTCTTTTCCTACCAATTACCAATATATGAAGTACTTTTTAATCAATTTCTATTAACAAAAATTTAACTAAAAATTGTTATTTCTAAACTTTTTAAACTATTACAACTAAAAAGAAAGGTATTTAAAATTAAACCAGTATCGAGAGAAAATTTCCACAACGAAGAGGTAGAAAACCTCAAGTTTTTAAAAGCGATCGAGTCACAGTTCAAAATTGTTGTAAAATAATCGAGTGGCTAATAATTCTCTATTTTTCAAGACCAATCAAAACGTTCTACTCTTTTCAATTTTCATGTAATGTCTCGTTTCTCTCGAAAATCCTGGGTTCTCAAAAAAAGTTCCTGGTGTTTCTCGAAAACAACTTTCAAAATTCAGTGATTATTAAAAGGCAAACTATGTGTCGAAATTTGCAATATTTTGAATTTTCGCTTAAATCGAAGAATCTATAATATTCTATAATATCACTGCTTTAAAAACTATAATATTCTTTCTTATCGTGTAATTGTGATCGGGAAAGTGTACTTTGAGCAACAAGTAAAATTTGAACGAATAAAACTATCGTGAAAATACTATCTAATTTCGATAACTATCGAACTATTTAGAAGTATGTTTTCCTAGGAAAAAAAATACCTTTTTTATCGCTGGACAGTTGTAGTGTGTTCTTATCGACGTCGAGGGCCGTTAGCCGAAAATCAAACATGAAATGAGAAAGTGTTTAAACGCCTTAGGTTACTTTAAAACGACAGGATTAAATTGTCGAGTACCCTAGTCTAGTTCAGAGATAAGGTAACGAACAATTTTCCTCGAATTCTCCGTGCTGGAGTTTGCCTAAATAAATTTAGCCTGGACACTATACCGCGTCACTATTTATGTTAACTTTGTAACCTTCCCTGAGTTGAATTCAATTGAACAGAAATTGAGCAGTAAAGGCAGTGGAAAGTTTATATTTATTTTCAAAGATAGCAAACCTGGCCGAAGCAACAAATTTGACAATAATTACAGAATGGAAACATTATTATTTTTGAAAATAAATATATAAATTTCCAATTGTTTTTTCCTTTCCATAAATATATTTATTAAAATATTATGGAATATTGAAAACTTTCAAACGTTGAAAACTTTGGAAACGAAAATATTTAAAACGTATGCCAGGTAGTTACTATCAAAATTCTCCTCTCGATTTTAAGTTTGGTCTGGTTTCCGTAAAAAATGAGAGACTGTTCAATAAACTAATCGTTTCGTAATCTATTTTTAAGTATCGAAGGATTCACTTTTTTGGCACTTTGTACTAAAGTGAAGAAAGAAGATCTTGCATTTCATAGTTAAATAATTAGTCTTACAATTATTTAGTTTCAATTTACTTTAGAATATTCGTAAATTGTAATAAAATTTGTAACATCTCAGTAAAATTCTACACGTTGAATGAACTAAAAGGTACATAAAACTGAAAGCGTAAAGAGAATTATGTACTCGGCTAATGTTGTAAAAATCGAATAAAAGTCGAAAGATTAAAGGATCTAGGAAAGATTAAAGGAAGCAAAAGGCAATAAATTTCATGGCATAAAAATGACTTCACGCAAGTGTACTTTTCAACAAAGCTTCACTTTCAAACACCTCGAAACCCTTGTTACGTGGTTTCAAATTGTTCCTTTGCATCTGATCAGCTAACGCAAGTTATCAGTGGGCTTGTCGTTCACAAACGCGACCGCTCCCATTTTCTTTCGCCCTTTAAACTTGACACAAGGATAACTGCGTTGGAGCTTGTCTACCGACAAGTAATCAAAGGTACAAAGGGTCGAGTGGTTGTTTGTTTGTGATCCTCTCGAAAACACGAACAGGGGATCCGCAACACGATTTTCAACGGTACGTTCAAGCTTCCTTTGATCTTGGGACAAGCTGCTTGCCACGGAAATCCAGAAAGAGGAGAACCATTTCAACCTAGAAAATACATATCGTCGAAGAAACGCGTAGAATTGATCACCGTCGAAATTGAATAATCCGATTCCTTCAAACTTTCAAACATTTACGGTACAAAATATATCTGTTATTGAATGATGTTATTAGCGACAAGATGTTAAAAAATATAAACTTGACAAGATGTTGAGAAATATAAACTTGACAAGATTTAAAAAAATATAAACTTGACAAGATTTAAAAAAATATAAACTTGACAAGATGTTAAGAAATATAAACTTGACAAGATTTAAAAAAATATAAACTCGACAAGATGTTAAGAAATATAAACTTGACAAGATTTAAAAAAATATAAACTTGACAAGATGTTAAGAAATATAAACTTGACAAGATTTAAAAAAATATAAACTTGACAAGATTTAAAAAAATATAAACTTGACAAGATTTAAAAAAATATAAACTTGACAAGATGTTAAGAAATATAAACTTGACAAGATTTAAAAAAATATAAACTCGACAAGATGTTAAGAAATATAAACTTGACAAGATTTAAAAAAATATGAACTTGACAAGATGTTAAGAAATATAAACTTGATAAGATTTAAAAAAATATAAACTTGACAAGATGTTAAAAAATATTCGGTTGTTCGGAAAGTTTCGTTTTTTTTTTTTCATGAAAATGAAACACGATCTTTTCAGAGTGAATAAACATTTTATTAAATTATATATTCTCCATTTTGGAAAACGAAATGATTTTCCGAACAACCTAATATAAAAAGAATCATATGCCGAAAATGAGTTGTTTTCTTGTAAAAGATTCTAAGAATTTCGACCAATCGATCGTGAAAGGTAGCAACACGATTTTCCCACATTTTCTCCTATTACTGTACCGCGCAAGAAACATTGGATTAAAGAAATTTAATCTTATTAGAAGTAGAGAACACTTATTCGAACAAAATATTCACACGGTAATAAATGTAATAGCAATATGTTTTTATTACATACAAATACACACTAATAAGAGAAAATAATTAGAAAGAAAAATAACGAATAATACGAAAAGATATTATCAGCTGTGGTATAAAAGGAGAGAAATTCATAAAAAATTGCTCTGTTATTAAAATCAACTTTGATTTAAAGAATAAATATTTTTGTTCATTTATAAAATCTGAAATGATTCATCGTTGGAAGAAATTTTAATTCCGGAGTGTCTTTATCAACAAAGCTTTGCTTTTTTAAAGTGGAAAAATCATACAGCATTTTAATATTAAACAAATTTACTACATTATTTACTTTATTTCAGATTCAAAACTATTAGTAGTAGTAGTTGTTGTAATAGTAGTAGTACTTTTTAACTTTTCATTATCTCGTTATTATCCTATACTTATCTTATATTTCTTTAAGTAGCGATTGTTCGAAAAAATAGTTTCTAACATAGTATTATTACGTCTGTCATTGATTATACAGACCATTTAATTGTAAGTCGCATAATTAAAATTACCAGAAGAATAAAAATGAATTTTCGAAAAAATATTCTACGTAATTATTAGGCCCGTGTATTGTGCAGTCGGCCCTGATTTAATCACGCACTCATCGCGTGCACTCGTTGCATTCGTTAGCCCGTCTCATTGGACGAACTTGGGTTTTCCCGAATCTTGAAGTCGTGTTTCAACTAAACTGATCTTACAAAGATGTTGACGAGTTTCTTTAAACAGTGTATGGCATGGTATCTTCTAACACGGATATTTTTCTAGAAAACGCATTTCTGCCATTGTTAGTTTTCTATAACAGTTCATTGTTGTGTCATAGCTCAATGTTCATTGATCGTGTCAATATGTAACGAGCATAGGTTTTCCACCTAAGCATGGTAACAAGATAACGCTTTGTTATGAAGCGCTTGCGGAAGTGGAGACTGAAGTATTCACTTCTGTAGTGTTTACTTCCGTAAACATCAACGGAAGAAATAGTAAATTAATTGGTTATTTTTACATCACATGAACTACGAGCCGAGTAAATCGCGCTCGTCAACCGAAACAAAAAATTGTATATAATTCCGAGAATATTTATTGTTTATCAATTCCTTTGGACAAATACTTTTTGCTAAACAGGTCGACGTCGCGTTATATGCGCGCGCATCGTACAAGTGCGATAAAAATATAGCGCGTGGAGGGAGAGGGAAGTTACTTCTAAACTGCACCGGTATAGCAACTGAAGTTAGAGTGGGGAAAACGCTTTGCTCTCAAAAGGCTCTCCGGGCGATCTGATTGGTCGAAACTTTGGTGATCCTGTTTGAGAAAACGACTCGTTTGCGAGACACGGTTCCTTTGTAATTTGTTATCCTCTGGTTCGAGTAGAATACATTGAAATGAAAAGAAATTCTCTCCTTGAATATCGAAATCAAGGTGTACGTTGCGTTAATTCTAAATCGATTTAGATATTTGATTTCGTCTATAAAAGCCATCATCATCATTCTCTTTACACATTGTAGAAGTAATGAATGGGTAAACTGCCTTGGCTACACTGGACTCTCGACTCCATTTTTTATTTTTCCACGAAACAACGATTATGATAACATAATGTTATCACTTCTAAGCAGGTTACGCGATTTGTCAGTAACATTGATAGCTTGCTAATATCGCGGCCAGTTGCTTCGATTGAATTTTATTGAATGCAATGTGACATAAGAAATGAATCCAACGAAGGAATTTGTATAAGGTTAGGGTGACCTTTTATTTCGATTTTCTTTAGATGAGCTATATTTTTCGAGATTTTATAAGATTTTACAAATTTTATGGAGATTATAAATGGATTTCTGAACAATCTAGAGAAATTATTTACAAAAGAACGAACAACGGTAGCGATACACTGTGTAAGATACAGTTTACTCGTGAGTTATGAAGCATAGTTGTCGAATTTTAAATATGTATTTAAAATCGACGGAATTATGTTTTCATTTTGCATTGGTTCAAATATTTCTTATTATCTACGATACTATATAAGCTGTCGTCGACAATTTAGCGCTGTTATGTTTTGCAGAATTTATATTCTGTATTTGATTTTTAATGTATCGCGTTATCTATTGCAGAATACGAATATTTTTAAACATTATAGCAATACCTCGAAGCTAGTATATAATGTTTGTAGCGGCAGAATAATTACTAATTAATGGTGAAATTATGTGAAGAGCTATTGACACTTTCCCTTGTTTAATATTTTCTGTTTTAATAAAGACAGTAATATACAGATTTTTAATGTAACCTCGTAGAAACATTTATTGAAAAATCGCAATGAGAAACAATTTTTATACTTCGCTTTTAACACACAAAGTTGCAATATTCTTGTATATAATATAATATTGTAATGAACAACAATTTTGAAAAGTTCATTTTTTTTAAGAAAAATATAATATATATTAATTAGGACAAATTTTCTTATGAATTTTCAATATTAGTTTTTGTGCAAAAATATGTTTCCATTTTATCTTCGATGCATTATTCTATGTTTGATTGATCAGTAAATTTTACAAGTTCAGATAACGCTAAAAGTTTATTCAAATATACAATTATCGTCTTGTGGCATTTATCGACAAAAGAATTTGACAATACGATTATTACTGTCCGTCTCAATAAGTCGTACCTAAAATATCAATATTATTTAATATCAAGTACTGATGCATTATAGTTTTTTTTCCATAGATTAATTAATAACAAACAATTCCATAAAAACTCCTACAAAGGTCGGATCACAACATTTCCTTCTTTTGAAAAACTTCTTATCATCTAATATTTATGCAATTTATCAAATTTATTTAACTGTGAACAGATGAAATTATTTTTAATTATATATAAATTAATTGAAGCCCTTTCCTTATTGACAGTCGCGTGATATAAACAAATGACACAAAGAATTGTAACGAAATCCATAATCGTTGTTTAAGAAATATTTTGGACTTGGTAGATTAAAATTATATATGTAGAAAGTATTTTTTTTTATTATAGAACAAAAGAATACAGTAAATTCCGGTTCTAACAATGAGTAATAAAGTATAGCAACAACGAGCGAGTCTCGTATTGCATACACTTGATAGTCAACTTAAAGGCCGTGTCACACGCGTGTCGGTATGTTGATTATTGATACAAAATAAAAAAGTTATATTTTTCATTATAGATTTATGAAAGTATTATCATTAGATTGGCAAGATTTTCCTAGTGAAAATGAGTCCAAACACAGTATTATTCGGTAATGCACGTATTTGCAGAATTCAAAAGTATTTCTTTTTAATAATAATTAAAATTAATTCGAATAAGATCGTATTCGGATTCATTTCCATGGGAAAAACCTCACCAATCCATTGACAATACTGTCGTAACGATACAACACAAAGTATAACAATTATAATTTTCATTAGTAGCTGAAAGTTTTTATTTTTATTTATACAGCTACTGGTCCTGTAGGTTAATGAGTTGCGTCAAAAAAATGTATATGGTACTAGGAATGATTTTGTTACTTGAAACCGGGGTAACATTTATCACATGAAAGCGAGGATCAGTGTTACTAGTATTTTGTAATAGATCCTAACCTAAATGCAACAGAATGTTTGAAGAATTCGGAAGAAACTCAACATTGAAAAAAATATCTTGATAGTAGAAAAAAGGGAAAATTACAAATTGATATAAGATCAATGCTTCAGTACCAAGACAATTACTTCGTGTTCACAAACGTATGTATAAGAGCAAATTACTTAATTGTAACATTAAGATTTCGTTTATTTGAAAGAAGATTTCAGACAGAAAATCGCCTCTTTGATAATTAGACCACGGCGCGTTTCGCGTATTCATTCCTTTCCAGCGAAAAACAAACTTAAAAAGACATCGTAAATAAAATAATTAATGAAATGAATTTTTCTACCCTTCCTCTCACACTCTGAAATGTGATGTCCTTTTTTCTTTATTACCACACAACAGGCTTGTCGAGTTCGTTTTTCAGAATTTAACACTGATGCAACAGAATGGATAAAAGAATTTCCTCAATACGTTTGAATGTTTTCTCATCCGAAGTGCGAAAATTGGAATTTTGTTTTCATCATCGAGGATCGTATTCGTTTGCAAAAGTATACGTGACAAATTTTTTCAAATGCATTTCACAGCATCAATGAAACGAGCGTTGAAAGTTTACTTAATTTTATTTTTAGTTTTCGACAGTAACCCTTTTCGCAAGTTTTATTACTCGGACGTGACGCTTCTCTTAAGTTCATAATTTCCCTTTAGTTCGTGAAAAATCTTTAATTTGGAACTGCATGTTTAACAAGAGCTTAGAGGGGAGCCCGCAGATGTACGTATCGCCGTGAATCGTTGAACTTTACGTAATGCGTCGCGACATTTCCAGTCAGCAATTTATATTGATCGAAGAACATCCAAGAATGCGGGAGTTTTTGTTGTCTCGAGTATCAGCAGCGTTCAGTACGTGATAGTATGCAGAGTAGTGTTTACATTGTTTCTATTATCCTCCGCGTATTTTTCCTGTAATACACTGAATCATTTCACTGCATACAAAGATATAAAAAAGTAGGAAACGATTCAGTCTGTTCCTTCTTCGACTTGTTTATAGGATCACTTCGATAAGGGTGGTAGAGAATTTCAGGAATTATGAGTCATTGGAATGATCTGATGAAGTAAACTTCTTCAACAGACGATACTAATAATTTGATACTAACCCTAAAACGAGGGTGAACATAATTTTCTTCATGTTCAACGATTTCTTTGTTCGTTGAGCTGGCAATTATGGAATAACTTGAAATTATGTAATAATTTATGAAACAGAGTTGTCAAGACAGATTGACTACGACTGAAGAATGTTAAGAATTTACTGATTATAACTAGCCGAGTATTACTATCTCATTAGTTAAAACTCGTTGGTTATGATTGACTGATTACTGCTAGTTGACTGTAATTAACAAACAAATTTATATGTTGGCTGTGAAAATTGAGTATTCAGGCAATGCAAATTTAAAAATACTGTCTATAACTAATTGACTAATTTTACTATTAAGTATATACAGTTAACAGTAATTTATGAAAATAGACTACACACATACAGATAGTCACTTAGAATCATTGTAAGGATGATTGTTTAAAACCGCCAACTAAAGGCTATTAATTATAATTCACTAACTGATTGAGTTTGACTATTTCAAACACTACAAGAATTTCTTTGATTTATAGAATTTCATTCTATAGTTTTACAAAATAAAACATTCACAATTTTTAATCCATAGTTTTCTTCGTAAATTATTGATAAACAATATTTTTTCTATATTTACCGTTAACCGACAATTTCGCATCACTATCCTGGCAGGGTTCTTAAAATTTGACTGATATTGGCTCCGATTTTATTCCGATTGCGATACATCCAACTGACGTCATTGCCCGCATAAATTTTTGCAAACGATATCGAGCAGTGACGTAATCGGATATTCGTGATTCGCATATTCAAGTGAAATTCTACATGTTATATACGCGTGACAAACGTGTGATCTGACTGCACCGTACTGCAAGTCCTTCAGAAAAAAAATATATATGTATATCAATTTCATATTTGTATTATTCATTGTATTATTCATTCAGAAATGATTTATATAATTTCATATTTGTATTATTAATTTTATTTCATATTTTTTGCGTTACTTATTCCATTACACTTTAAGATAATAATAATAGTCGTTTAATATGTCAAAAATGAAAATATACATGACAAAAGAGACGTGAATAGTAAATAAAATATTTCAAATAATAAATTATGCAAATACAAATAAATACATGTGATTGTAATTATTTATTTATTTATTTTGCTTTTTATTTATATTTTTATTGCACTCTATTAAATCAATATCATACAGAATTTAACATACGAAAAGAAATCGTGAGAGATAAAAATAACAATACAAAAAGGAATACACAAGCGAAACTTATAATGAAGATTCATGAATGAATTGGATTAGTCTGGAGGATAAATGTTTCGCAAGAAGTACTTTGTAGCTCATGCGAACGAATAAAGAGTGAGAAATGATCGAATCTGGCCAAGTAGAAGTTTGAATAGCTGGGGTAAATTTTATGAGAAAGTAACTTAATAGAAATGATCTGACAGATGAATACATGAATAATAAATCAAGCAAGAGTAATATAAAAATTATTTGTTATCAAAGTATGGAAAAAATTGTATGCATAACGATTACTTATAAAATGAAAAATGTTCAAGTTGAAAACCTCTTAGGATGACAAACAAAAAACATTTTTGTTTAAGTATTTTCAAGCCAAAAAATGTTTAATTTGAATAATTTTTCAAATGAGAAATTTCACTAGTTAAATGTTTATAAATAAAAAGAAACAAATGTTTTGAATTAGAAATTGTTGAGGTAAAAGTTCTTTAACTTGTAAAATTCTCAAGTTGAATATGCTTCAAGGCTAGAAGATTTTTAAATCGTGTTTCTTATGGCGATAAATTAAGAAATTTGAATATAGTCAATTCGGATTCTCCTCGATCTGATCATCGTTGAGATTTAAAGTTTGTGTAGGTAATAAATAAATTAGCCACGACAAATTTTCTTTATCAATAATTATTTCATGGTAGTGGTTAGGGTTATAATTTAATGAACGTTGCTTCACATCGAACTTTAATGACGTTCCCTGGAAGGGTTGAATAACATGGACGGGATTCAATGAAATCAACAACATCTAATAGGTGATCGTAAATTATTGTCAGCTTAGAAGCTGCGTTAACAAAGAATTTCTACATCGCTTAACACCTAAAACTGGCTTTGATACAAAATTCAGCATTATTCGAATAATTTCGAGTAAACGTTCCGAGTAAATTGATTATTTAAATAACATTTTTTGTTCGAGTAATTTGTTTTGAGAATAATTATTTGTCATCGAAATAAATTATTTTATTCGTGTTACTGGAATAATTCTTTATTTGTTCGAGTAAGTGTTGATTTAGAGTGTTCCTAAAGTTTTTAGGTACACTATTAGCTATAAATACGAGAAAACTGAATTTATTGATTACGTACCAACTAACCTCTGCTATCATACATTAGCTTTTAAAGTTTATTATAATTATTCATTCTAATTCACTGGAGTACTCATGAGTGTTCCAGAGCTCTCAGATTTCCAAAAATTTAGAAAAAAAAAGTAATTTTATTCGCTCCATCCAATTTCCAAAAATTTTCAAATGTACCACACAAATTAAGTTTCTATAGATATTATATTTTTCTTTATTATTTTCTCTACTTTCTCAATTCTCTGTTTATTTTTCTTCTTATTATTCTATTTTATTCCTCAAATTTATTTAAATAAAAAATTGACAATATTTACGAATTTTATACATAAAATTTCTTCACACGTTATTTGATTGTATTATTTTTACTATTATTTCTTATTCCTTTTCATTTTCCTCGTAAGAAAATCGTGTAATAAATTCTTTCATTACTATCATTATGTTTATACATTGTGCCAACCGTTGGGAAACGAAATCTGGACCAAGCGAACGCATTAATCACCCGATGGCGCTAGAATGGAATTATTTAGTATTCGGTGGTAACAGTAGCGTAGATATCAGAGGTTCTCATCACGATTTTCATTCTTGGATTGTTTTTGTTTCTTAACGCGTCTGTTTGCGTAAACTGTTACACTTTCTGCCTGATTCAACAATGACACGTGGTTAAATATGTCAAATTATTAATACTTGTCCGCAATAATTAAAATGGAACATTTTATCGCTATAGGAAGCATATGTACGTTGTACGCGGAAAATAGAAAATACACAAAATTAAAACAAAAGTTTAACAACGTCCATTAATTTCTTTTTGAGCAGACCAAATTTTGTACAGTTTATAAAATTTGTATTCTCTGAAAAACACTGCCAGATGATTGAGCGTTCACTACATTTCTTCCACGTTTTATCAAGTAATTGATAAAACGTCCTACACAGACTATTCTGTCTTATGTATAAAACAGACCCCATTATTCAAAGGTTTAATAGCAACATTTCTACAGTATTAATCAACAGTTACTAAAACAAATTTACGGAGAAAACAGTTTTCGAATAATCAAATTAATTTAGTTAAACGACGTTCAGATAATGGAGATTCTACGGTACTATTTTAATATTTATTCTAAGCAACTGTCACTAGTAATTTCATTTTCATCCACTACAGAAGTCAATCTTGATTACACAATTTTAAACATTTTGTTAACTCTGACTTTCCTATAGAATCTCGATAATTACAAGGAAATGGAGTTAAAAGTATATGTATCGAGGTTCGTGCAATTATGGAGGTAATCGATCCAAGAAAAAGAGATAAGTATTTCGTATCGGTAGTTTCTGAACTGCAGTAACGTGTATTATATCAGAACGATATATAGAGAATAATGCGAGAAGGTTCGTTATATCGTTCGAGGAAGCTTACCGAAACGCGAGCGAACTTTGCCATTAAAGTCCAGCCTCGTTCGTTTATCTCGACCAGCGGGCAAAACCGCAGCGTGTGAGCTCGTCAAACATTCGCTAAATTGAATCCGTTCGCAGCTCGTGGCGCTGCAAATAATTAATTTTTAACGTCTAGGTAAATGTCGAGTGGCTGGAGAACACGTGTCACGACTTGAGTGTGATTCTGATTTACACTGTCCAGAGATGAAAAATAATTAATGAAACGTGGACAGATGCACGATTACAATTACTTAACGATACGGAAATAATAATGAAAACACGATTGTCAAATATCACTTGTACAGTAGATATTTAGATTGAAATATTCTTGAATGATTCTCGAAACAATTTTTGAAATAATCTTTCGGAAAGAACTTGATTTTGATAATCGCAATCAGGTATTTTGATGACTTTCGAAAGAGGCATAGCGAAAAGTATGCAAAGTCTTCGGTGTAAAAGAATCTGTAAAATTGTAAAGAGTAGTGCGTAGAGAGTAAGAAGTGAACAGTAGAAAGTAGAGAATAGGAGTAAGAAGTGAGGAGTAGAGAGTAGGGAGTAGGAGGTAGGGAGTAGGGAGTAGAGAATAGAGAGTAGGAAGTACAATAGGGAGTAGAATGTAGGAAGTAGGTAGTAGAGTATAGTGAGTAGAGAATAGAGAGTAGGAAGTAAAGTAGGGAGTAGAATATAGGAAGTAGGGAGTATAGTGAGTAGCGAATAGAGAGTAGGAAGTACAATAGGGAGTAGAATGTAGGAAGTAGGGAGTAGAGTATAGTGAGTAGAGAATAGAGAGTAGGAAGTACAATAGGGAGTAGAATGTAGGAAGTAGGGAGTAGAGTATAGTGAGTAGAGAATAGAGAGTAGGAAGTACAATAGGGAGTAGAATATAGGAAGTAGGGAGTGGAGAATAGAGAGTAGGAAGTACAATAGGGAGTAGAATATAGGAAGTAGGGAGTGGAGAATAGAGAGTAGGAAGTACAATAGGGAGTAGAATATAGGAAGTAGGGAGTGGAGAATAGAGAGTAGGAAGTACAATAGGGAGTAGAATATAGGAAGTAGGGAGTGGAGAATAGAGAGTAGGAAGTACAATAGGGAGTAGAATATAGGAAGTAGGGAGTGGAGAATAGAGAGTAGGAAGTACAATAGGGAGTAGAATATAGGAAGTAGGGAGTGGAGAATAGAGAGTAGGAAGTACAATAGGGAGTAGAATATAGGAAGTAGGGAGTGGAGAATAGAGAGAATAGAGAGAATAGTAACGTGTGAGGAATAAAAAGTAAGAAGAAGATAGTAATTTCGAGTCGCAGTGTCTTCCAAACCGATTAAATTTGTCGGCAATTATAGAGAACCTAAAACGTGTCTAGGACACCTTCCCGGGATATTCTTGGTCGGTTTTAATTCCCAGAAAATTGCGACGAGCGGAGAAACGCTGTAAGGGTGCCCTCTCCCCCTCCCCCTTCCTCCCACTACCTAACACCCAGGCTAAGATCGGGCTTGCGAGGATTTCCAGGCACTCATCCGGGAGATCCGAGCAAGATAAGGAAAGCTTGGTATCCTCTGGCTGAGAATTAACCGAGCATCCCTCAATGAATCTCGGAAATACTAACCGAGAATCGATTTCCTACACCTTTCAGCGAGCCGTCACTACCTTCTGATTTCTTTATACGGTTAGTGTTGTATTTCATACGTTGTTCCTTGAGCTATTGCGAATGTTTGCGTTCAAAAACAATAAACTCTTTTACTCCATTGGAGTACACGGTACAGAGAACGATTCTTGAAACAATGGAAAATTTAACGTTGACTTACAATAGACGCGAGTGGTTCACTTGTTTTTCTTTGAATATTTCATTCAAATTCTGTCCGGAGACACATAGTGCAGTAGAATTTCTATTGTATGAATTAAATAAAGAGAAACATGGCTGTATAACAGAACACACATTTCTTTCGTGACAATTTTGTATACCGAGGTACATAAATTTTGTTTCGTACTGTGAGTATTAGCCGTGAAGAATATAGCTGTAACAAGTATAATTTAAATCACTGGTGGACCACATGGATAGCTTGGTGTGTTACCGCACCGCGTCGGTCCAATGTGATTGGATGCACCGAACCGATGCGACCGAATGGTCTCACTTTAATTTTTCAGTTTTTTTTTTTTGCTTTCGCGTGAATTTAACGACACTAGGTAGCTGAATATAATTTTGAATTCACGATTGAAGCAAATTTTGTTTGCCGACCGATGTGACTGGAAAGTAATATATCGTGAGTGAAATTTTCATTCGATTTAATTTTTAGTTGGAATTAGTTCCAGGGTTCCAATAACTACGAAGGTTACCAGTCTATAATTTTACATCTGATGGAAGGGCGTACCATGTCATGTAAATCGTTAGTTTGTTTAAACATTTCAACCTTATTACATATATTAATTGTACCATCATATTAACGAATTGATATATTATATTTACCAAAGAGGATACAAACCTTTAAATGAGATTGCTGCAATCGGTTTGCAGCAATATTGTATTGTTTCTTCTAGAACAATAATTAAGAATTATACTTCTTCTTTTGACTGATGTACATTATTTTGTAGATTGGAGACATTATAACGTGAGCAATGGTAAATATTATAACGTGGCATAAATATTATTATTATTAGAGATTAATATTACAAGAGACATTATAACGTGAGCAATGGTAAATATTAATAAATTTATATATCAGATTCTTGTATCTGTGTGTGTATATTTGCGTTGCTTTTGAAAAGTTGTGTTAATTTTGTTGAAATGATTATTAATGGACATGTATACTATTTTTCCCATTATTTATCGTTTCGTTGTAAAATAAAAAGTTAAAACAATTCCATTTTTATCGGTGCAAGTAATCTAAAGCATTTCTATAACAATTTGATCAGATAAATTTTACAAATCGAAGAACTTTAGTTGGTGAAACAAATGGATAGAGTTTCGAGAACTAATAAAACAGAACGGAACGTTTTCGACTAAAAATTTTCTTGTTTCGCGAAGCAAAGTTTTATAAATCGATGGATTTCAAGCTGAACCGAAATTTAAAAGAAACAAGCTTTATAAATTACAGCAAAGTGTGGCTTTTCTCATGTGTATCATTGGTCCCCCAATGATTTTTGTCGCAACTAGCAATCTCTTGTGATAACACGCTTTACGTAATACTCTATTATCGAAGGAAAGGTTGTCAGGTTAAGCGTTGATTTAAGATTCAGTCGAGCTATTTCATTTTAAAGTAAAAATTATCTTCGTGTTACTGTGTTCTGAAACGTACTGGAGCCTTCGTAGAAACTTTCACGCAATATTTTTCCCTCGGGAGTTTCAGCGAAGCTATTACTCATTATTATCTCAATAACATGAGAAAAACTTCAAAAAATTCGAGGGAGAATTCGCCACAGAGGAGGATTCGAGGACGTCGCGACGCCCGACGAAACTTTCCACCCGTTTCTTTTTTTTTTTTATTGTGACACTTTCGTTTCTAGTCACTGACAATTCCGTGGTAAATCATTTTCAATAGTTCCAATTACACGAGAATAATGACTCGTAAGCACAGCCAATAATAGCTACGTAGTTGAACAAAACTGTCTTCATCGGTCCATTCTCAGGAACACCTACCCTTTCTTAATTCCAGTGTATTCATTCTTCTGGAATGACATATCGGAAACGAAGTGGTGACTTTGGCTTCTATTTCAAGCAGACTACCGACACAATTAATACGTAGACCAACGAATACCTTGCGATGTGATGATAACGTGTGATCGAAGCGCAACATGAACCACACACGAACTAAAAGCCAGTTTCGAACACGGAGCTACGCCCTGACGGTGGTTCGTCACACGCACAGTTTCAATCTCGTTAAAACCGGGGACCCTTCTTTTAAAATGACCGTATCTCTCCTCCGTAAGATCGGGTTGCCTTAATAGGAAACAGGGACAGGATTTTTTTTATTTTTATTGCCCTGTTTATAAAACACTATACTCGCTCGGGAGCTGGGAAGCATGGTCTTGAAAGATATGGGATTCCATCGAGTCTGTTGAGGTTGAATTTTATTTTATCGGGTCTTGTCGGAGAAAATGTTTACACCTTCGTAAGACAAGCGACTGCACCAGGCATTCGACAAAGAATGTCCATTGTTTGGTCAGGTACAAGGAAACGCAGTCCATAAGCGTAGTAAAGCGTCACGGGTAGATAAACGCGATTGTATTTCAATTTAATAACAAAATCGACTCGATAGAAAACTGAGATCGGTTTTTTGTTTGTAAGATCGTGTCAATTTTTAGCTGAAAGATGAAACGTTTGTTTCTCGAAGAAATAAATTTCATTGGGACTTTTGAGGTTGCACACGATTATATTGGGACTTATTGATTAAAATTTTAACCTCGTAACGTACATAACTGAGCGAGTCCTACTAGAAGTAACATTTATTAACCGGTGATGAATTCAGGCTTTTTAACGTACAACTACCAGTCGCTGTAATAATAGTATCCTTACCTCCCATCGGAATTAATCTTTGCAGCTCCTAAACTATATCATCGTATTTGTTTAACCTAATTCGTACCAATTTGTTCTACAAGTCCGTTAACATTCACCCTACTGGCACACAATCGCGATTGTCGATTCCAGTTCGCTGTATTTGTGAACTTCAAGCCCCTTTTTCGATCCACCTATCACTGTACTTTACTTGCTTCCATCTTTCGTAATCTTAGAACTCATTCTCCTTTCACATCACCTGATCCTTTATTCGTTCCTAAACTTTTCGTTGACCTTTGTTTCATTTACAGCTGTATTTTCAATTTAACTCTTTCGTCATGGATTAAGTGCTTTCAACTTTAATATTATTTCTCTGCTACAATTGTTAAAATAATATTTCTTTTCCAAGGCGTTATTTTCAAAACAATAGAACGATATATTTACATCCTACTAGTATTTTGTACTGGACTCATTTGGAGCTTGTAATCGTGTAGATGAGCCCTGTTAGCTCTAAAATGTTTAAACACACACTTTTCGGTTTGAAACTCAAAACATTGCTTTTATTACACTTCCTCTTTCGTACAATTATGTGTTAGTTGTATCGTTTCGTATATACAGGATGAGTTAAAAGTCCTGTAACAAAATTAGCAGGTTCTGTAACTCCGAAACTGACAAAACAGTAAATCATTTATTGCTGCGGTACAGTCATTTCAAGTTATAGTTTAAATTATTACCCACGCCTTCTAAATTGACACAGGAAACAGAATGTTGGAGCACCTTGTCAACAACTTTCTCTGGGCCTCTCTTAAATAACATAAACAAATACGTATACTCACAATGTCACTATATCAGATATCCAAGCAAGACACTGTACTTCGAAGTGAAGTAATACTTCGATTCAGCACGTGCCTGTATCACGAAACAAACGACTTCAGAGCTGCCATTTTCTAGACCTTTTCTATTAATATTGAACTGTAGAACACGTCTGAAAATTTTACGAGAGAACTTCCAATTCATTCTGTACATATGAAACGATATAATTGAAAAGAAAATATCTATAATTGCGTGAAAGCTTTCGCTGTTTCGAAACCTAACCTCAACACTACTGTGCACCTTTGTATATACACGTGACAAAAATATTACGATTATTAGTATTAATAATCGTCAAGCTCAACAAGATACAACGTATTTGTTTGTGTTACTTAAGAGAGGCACAGAGAAAGTTGTTGACAACTCGTTATAACGTTCTGCTTTCTGTGTCAATTTGGAAGGCGTGGCTATAATTGAAACTATAACTTAAAACGACTCCACCTAAAAAATAAACGATTTACTGTTTTCTCAGTCTCGTTGTATTCTTTTTGTACGCGTGGTGGTTCGATGTCTCGCTGGGAAGTACGATCTGTTGCACAGAAGTGGCGGGCGGGTTGCGTCGGTGTGCAGTTTCCGTGCATAATGACGCTCTCGCGGATTATGGTCGTGACGCCGCTTCTCCGCAAAATATTCTGGAAGCTGAATCGATCGCAGACGCGGCCGTGCTGTAGCCCCGGCTCGTGTGCACGACGCCGGTTCGGCCAGTCGACTTCTTCCTCGCCATCTGCTTCTCCTTCTAACCTCAATTCCTTTTTTGTTATCGATACAGATTGAATTTTGATTATCCCCTTCACTCAGGCCATGAATTTTGTTCCTAGATTTCAAATTTAACATTTCGTTATAACCATTCTTACAAAATTAGTTTTAGTTTATTTATTTATTTATTTTTTAATTTTTTTCTCGTATATAGCGCAAGGCACTTGTCATTTCGCTTCAAATAATTTGTAAATTATGCTTCGTATGAAAAATTTTTTCCTACGAAAGTTTAATTGTTTCCAGGGGATACTGCACACGTGTACGTATTTTTCTTTTGTAGGTGGGAGAGTTCTAAAAAAATTTTGTTTTTTAAAATTTCGCTTAGAAATTTCAAAGGAGGACAAAGTTAACCTTTATACGGTTTGAAAGACCTCCATTTACGAAAAAGTATACATACATGCTGTGTAATGTTCCTTTGGAAACTGTACAACTTTTATATAAAATGGAGATTATATTTTTTACACAAAATATAATTTACACTTTTTCAAGGTAAGTTTAGGTACCTCGCTTTGTGTAGTCAATCGCAAGCGTCCACGTATACCCTGTAAAATGTAAAATGTAAATATTAAATTGTTTATCACTTAAAGCTAGTACACTTTTAAAAAGACTTTTAAAAGATCTTTTAAACACATTTAAAAAGATGATAACATTTATTAAACTAATTTATTAAAGTAATTTTGATAACGTTTTAATAAAAAATGTTAAAACATAATTATATTAATTATAAATAATTCTAATATCACAGATGTTAGAGGTTGAGGATTTCAGTGACAGTACTTTACATGTGCCCGTGCGCGCGCACACACACACACATTACATCCTTATATGCATCCTTACTTTCGTTTGTGATATTATATTAGATGGTTATATGTAGACTTATTAGACTGACTGTACATTCCTTAATCTTTAAGATAAGGATCTTGAGCACCGCTCAAACTATGTATATCCCCTTGTTTCACAGATTGCAATGATGTACGTGTCTCACTTAATCTTGTATGATAAGCGTGTGTTAAAGTATTTCATGAGATGAAACTTAGAGCGAACATTCGTTAAGCTAATTTTGATAAAACTTTGTCGGTTTACAGACCAGCAAAAAATAAGGGAAGCGTGTTTTTATTTAACTGGGGTAATTCGAGTTTAAGAGAGGAAATTATCATCCAAAGTTCCACCCCTCTGATGCCGTCTTGAAAATTATTGCAGACATAAATAACTTTTTTAGGAAAATGTTTTATGATTTTTAACAGACACCATTATGGCGCACATAACGCATTTTTATTTTCGAACTTGTTAACATGTTTATAAGGACGGAAAAGTAAGCCATTTTTATTGTGTTCACAATATAGCAATAAATGAAGTTATAGACAAACGAATAAATGTTGATTATGATATCGTAGTAATAATTCGTTTAATTGGACCGTTATTTAAACGACCTTGAGCTAAATAATCGTTTCGATAATAATTTACTTTGCTTGTTATTGACAGAAAATTTACAGATCTGTTATTATCAATCTATATTAAATTACTTTTTGCTTAATATTTATTACGTAAATGTTTGCAATCAATACTTTAAGCTTGCGAATGACTATTATTATATTATTATTATTGGAATTTCGACTTATTATTATATTATTATTATTATTATTATTGGAAGAAAAATACTATTAGAAATACAAAAGGTGATACGAGAAAAATTGCTCAATTCAGAAGTATTTGTCCAACTTATTTTTTATGCAAATTTCAATGTCATTTACAATTTTAATGCTAAATAATATGTAAAATCAAATGTTAATTAATAAGTGTACGCCGTCCTACGAGAGAGTACTACTAGATTTCTATATTTGGTCAAGACACAATATCGTTTTCATTCGGAACAAGTTTTATCACAATTATTCTTAAATATACATATATTAAATTATGAAGAATAATTGTTTATTTATTTAATTCTGACATTGTGATTATCGATAAATGACATTTTCAAAGTATTAAAGGTTAAAATTTGGTAACAAGTGAACTTGGATTTTCGAACTATTAAAAATTGCACATTTTACACCCATAAGAACTCTGATAATTAATTCTTACCATTTTTATAGTACTTTCTTTTTCAGATGTTGCCGCAAATCAACTGTTTGTAATTACATGAACCATAAACTGTTTGAAAAATTGGCGAAGTATCGTAGCGTGCACGAATTATAATTATGAATTAACGTCTTTTTGCGCTGGCGAAGAAAAAAGAGGCGAGGGACGTTT
The DNA here is from genome assembly GCF_051014685.1 of Ptiloglossa arizonensis. Taxonomy (NCBI): domain Eukaryota; kingdom Metazoa; phylum Arthropoda; class Insecta; order Hymenoptera; family Colletidae; genus Ptiloglossa; species Ptiloglossa arizonensis. The sequence goes on along the minus strand of NC_135048.1, from coordinate 6,369,075 downwards.
TTCACGCTGGCTCGTGTACTCGCTTCGTCGAGGCGATCCTAATTTTACATTTTCTAGATTAAACTATCGTATCGTGTGCGATGGCGTAACGCAAAGCAGCAAAATAAACGCGTTCGCCTCACGCAGTGGTATATGCCTCTCATATGTCAGACAGGCAGTTCGCTTTAAAGTTAATCTATCGAGCAACGAACAGAACTGAAAATACTTTTTACGAACTTAATTATTCCGTCATATATATATATGAAGATTATTATTTAAAGATATTAAATGTGTCCCAATTCGTTGCAAACAAATTTGAAAACGATTGTAGAAAGTTATAAAATTGAAATTAATGTCTTAGAAAATTAAAAAATTCGATAAGAAAATTTGACAAATAATTGGAAAAATTGATGAAATTTTTAATTTGTAAGATAAGAAAATTTAAAAGATTGCGAAATTGAAAGGTTCTTTTGGTAAGAGTTATCAAAGTATTCGGAAATTGAGATTGACCTGAAATTTAGAGCGTGTTAATTTTTTATAAAATTTTGTTCCGAAACAAACATGTATCAAACACGTCACTGTAAATGATACTTGTTAAAGGGTGAACGCCACCACATTGGTATTGAATATGTCTCGCATTCTAGTGCGTGGAATTGTGCAATCTGACGTCAGGGTCACGTGGAAGTGGACATGCGCAACGATGCTACTTGTTAAAGCATGCCATTTTACAGCCAACCCTACTTCGGGGTGTCTTTTCCTGCGTTGCTTCGCTCGGTGGTTCTTTCTAATGGTGGAAATTCGATTCTCGAATTACGCGAAGTAACGTAATATTGTAAATTGGATACCTTTGCAACTCTGAATTCAACAACACTCGATAAACCTGACAACCCTTTATGGTGTCTGAAGTTTTTCAAATTGTGATAATCTCGAAACTGTTGGAAGTTTTGGCGATCTAGCAGTCTTGAAAAGCTAGGAATTTTTGAAAAATTTTATAAGTCCCGAAAGTTTTAAAAATCGCGAAGTTTTATAATCTAAATTGTCTGGAGGATCTTGAATATTGTAAGAAATCTTGAAAGTTTTGCATATCTAAAATTGTCCTGAAATTCTTGAAGGTTTTAAAGATCCAGATAATTTAATAAAATTCAACAAACCCGACGAACGTGGACTTTCTGAGTAATTAAAATCTTGAATGTTTTGAAACGTTTCGATATATTGAAAGTTTTAATTATCTTTGGCTAGTCATGAATTATAAAATGTCTTTCGAATTTTGAACGTATTTTGCGTAGATATCTATAATTATTTTTGCTAGAACAAATTAATTAATAATTATTTTAAAATTCATAAGTTAGGATAGAATGAAAAATTTCAACGTAAAATAATTATTTAAAACGATAAAATGTAGAACAGTTTTTAAGATTGTTCGTATTATTTTTTCGTTATTACCATTAAAATGTTATTTAATAGGCTACTGTAATGCTTAGTTTGTTTCTATTTTGATTAATTATAGTCCACACTTAACTACTGTCACACCACAGAATATTTATACAATCTTGAAAATGAATTGTATCAGTATTCGAAGTCAACCTGTTGCTCAAAGAATTCCCCGAAGGGTGTAAAGACAACTATCGAACAACAAACTTGTGTTTATTTCGTTTTAAATGTTACACACATATTATGCAAAATTCTCAAGTCGCTGGTCGTTAATATTCAAACCGCAGCGATAATTTATTATACCCAGCGTCAATGGAACCGACGTCCTCATCAATCTCGATTAAATTCATAAAGAGGCCAGGAAATTAGTAGTCGCGATTGAGTTCTCCGACCGGTGATTAATTAATGAGGCGAATTATAATTGAATAGCACTTTACACCACTAGTATTTTACCACTGCACGATTAGGTATCACTTAATCGATTTCGACGGTACGATCGAGAAAACCGCTGGTTACCATAATGACAAGAAACTCACAATTGAAGCCATGTTTGTTATTAAAATACGAGGAAATTCAAATAACCAAACAAATTTTATTTATTTTTTAATAAACTTTCAGATCGTTAATTAACTTAAGAATGCTATTCCAATCGCAAAAATAATAAATATTTTTAATTAAAAAATTAATCGATGTGTACAGTCGATTGAATAATTAAATAGGATACTGTGCATCGTTTCACTCACCTAGTAAGTGTTAGATAACTGTTCACTTACCTAGTATGTATTAAATCTGTTTCATATTATTCTCAGCACAATCGTTTCATCGAAGTATATCGAAATACACTGAACTACTCATCAACACTCTCGAAGCATCGATGATTGAATTTCCAAGAAATTACGATTACAGCGTCAATGGATCTGACGCAAACGCATCGATTTCGATTAAATTCCTCTTGAAACCGGGGAATTAGTGGCAGCTATTAATCCCGCTATCCAGTTATTAATTAACCGTGTATACCACCAGCAGCTCTCATTGTGCTCAACCGAACATGTGTTGATTTGTAGCTTCGTAGCTTTTGAAACGAGGATGCAAGGTATTAAAACAAAGGTCAATGGTATTATCCAGAATCGTTGCCAGCACTGAAAGAATTCATTTCTCGACACAGTGGCCAATAAGTACTTTTTACTTAATTTACCAAGTAATGTACACCCTCTAGGAAAGAAAAACAATTTTTAACCAGATGTGCCTCAAACTTTGGCTTTTAACAAGCTATTTAAGAAACAACATTTTTTTGAACATATTGAGGTTAGATTTAGTAACAATATAAGGTTAGATGTAATATTCATTATATATTTCAATTTCATGTATTATTGGGATTAGTATTAGAAATAACATTTGACTGAGTTTTGAAACTCAGTTAGGATTAGAAATAATATTTGAATAAGTACTTTTTACTTAATTTACCAAGTACTGTACACCCTCTAGGAGAGAAAAACAATTTTTAACCAGATGTGCCTCAAACTTTGGCTTTTAACAAGCTATTTAAGAAACAAAATCTTTTTAAACAGATTGAGGTTAGGTCTTTACACTTACACCCACACTTTGAGGTTAGGGCCTTAAATTGGCACTAGTAACGATATAAGGTTAGATGTAGTATTCATTATATATTTCAATTTGATGTATTATTGGGATTAGTATTAGAAATAACATTTGACCGTGGTTTAACCTAAATCTACGGTCTTATATCAGCTAGGTTAACGCGTCTATACCAAAGTTTATTAAAATGTCGCCGTACGGTCGTTTTGTTCTGATTAAAACGCGAAACAATGATTTCGAATTGGAGGTATACTCGCGGCAACATATTCGAATTTAGTCTACTGCGTAAACGGCGCTTTGTCCAACGACGTAATAATTCAGTTTCGTTTCGCGCTCAGACGGATGAAACCACTTATTTAAAGCAACAAGTGCCTGCCTCCGTTGAAGAAGAAATCTCCTTTCGTCAAAGCGAGACCAGGGTTCGCCGTTTCACGGTGAAATAACGAAAAGCTGAAAGACAACGTGAACAAGGCGGACAGGGCTTTGTGTAATTTAATCCGACGAGCGCCACTCATCGGGAGAAACTGTCATCCTGTTACATTTCTTCTTAAACGATTGGCTATTTCTGATCGTAGAGTCGATCGATAAAATATTTAGGCCATGCCAAAATTAGTGTTGGTAAGTTGTAATACACTCACCGACTCAAATTTTGCGCTTTTTTTTATTATATTATTATTATCATTATTTCTTTATCGTATACAGAAGTATACACATAAATACACGTAAAGACAAAATACAAGTAGAATAGATTTGTAAGCAAAAGATGAGGTGCAGCTGGAAATATTATTATTAAACCTAATTCAATAATAAAATTTTAACGAAGTGAATCGCTATGAATCCACATCATCTTCGATAACTCTGATTTCACTCTTATAAAGAAGTAATTTTAAAATATTTTCTGTTCAAGATCAACGACGACGACGATGTTGATGTTGAGGATGACGATAAACAAGGAAACCACTACTATTAAATAATAGATAAAGAAATATTATATAGATGGTTTACAACTGGGTATCTTTTCCCGGAAATAGAATGATTTATCTTGGCAATACAAGGTATGGTGATAGTTACAAGAAACTATAGCAAATACATAATCAAAGAAAATATAAACACACAAGTAGAAACTACCATGAAGAAAAGTAAACGATAGAACACATTAACGGAGTATGTGAACCGATTGCATAGAAGACACAACACACTGGCGAAAATTACACATCGAGAACTTTCAACACGATGTAAACTAATAAAAGTAAACTAATAAAACTAATAAAAGTAACATACTACAAATGCATGTCGAAAAATATACAAGAAAACTAAGGGTACAAGGCATTCTGGAATATAATACTACACGCAGACAAAATTATCATATCTAATAGACTAGGCACGATACTAATTAATGCAAATATAAAGAAGATGTACCTAATAGACGTTACAATACCGAACGACGAATAACTTTACTCAAAAAGGACAAGAAAAGATCACAAAGTGCACACCACTGGCGACTGAAATAAAAACAACATGGAACCCAGACCTAACCCAAACAAGGAACACAAATATATGAAAAGTAACACTACTAAAAATAACAACAACGGCCAGAAAAATTCTACAACAGTGAAGGAGGGACATACGACTTAGAAAAAGTTTGTCATACGATTAAAGGACCGACAGAGATGTGCAAAAAACAAATATAATACTAATTGTAATAATATTGTCGAGTAACAGAAGAAAATAATGTACAAAAGTAAAAATTGTACATTACGGTACAAAGATAAGGTACAGCTGTTGTTAACGTAACGACGATCTTTAATATATGTGGCATAACGTATACTTGACATTAACTTTTTATGGTATGCGCATCGTAAGATTTCGAAACAATCTTGAGTTTTAATTTAAATGTATCGTGGTCCATTTTTAAAAGTAGAATATACCCAATGCAAGGAGGAATTCGATGATATACGATAAGTCAATATTAAAACGACTTTGGGTTCAAGTATTTAGATAATTTGTTCGAAAATCTTTCTCAGAATATAAATATGATCTTGAAAAATCAAAAACTAATTTAGTCCATTCGGACTAATTGAAGAATAAAACTCGTCATCTGTACGATCAATGGTTAAAAATTTGTATGGTTGTATCCAATATTTACGAATTAATTAAATTTCACGCGTTTCTGGTTGCACATGGTTAATTAATAAGTGTACGTGCATTCTGTGATAAAAGTTGCGCGTTTACAATGCAGTGTGATTTTTACATTTACGTTTGATAAATGGTGTAAAAATGGTATCTGAGGATACTACGATTGCCATAAACCCGACCATTTGATCCTAACGATGTGATCTAAAAGTGATAGGGTGCTTCTGGTTCGGAAGATAGTCACCACACGCGTATAAATTTCAAAGACAACGAATCAGTTTATCCAGATGATTAGAAATGTGTCGAATCACCACTGTCATTCGACAAAAAATGTCAAAACATGATACGCATGGCTCTAGCTCGGAATATATTAAAGATAATTATTTGTGACTATTTTTACAATCACTTGAAACACGACTACGAATCTGAACCAAATTTTAATGTATTCAATATTTTCTTTTCTGTTAATTAGTGAAAATAGTCACAGAGAGGACAATCTAGACTAAAATGCCGTTTTAATTTAGAGAAATGTTATTTTCATTCAGTAACGACAGTGGAGGTAGCTGTCAGGGAGTTGGGACATCGTAAAACAACGTTGATTACGTCATTGATGTCGTCGCTTCTTCCTTGAACGTCATTTTTGAGGTCGCGTAGGATGTTTACAGCATGGTTACTCGTAATTGGCACCCAAGACATTAGGAGGCTTGGATCTTGTCCAATTTCTTTCCCGGAGAGTATTACCTTAAAGATATGAAAGGTGTATACGAATCTGGAAATTCTCAGGTTTATTTGCGAAATTAAATACTTGTCCGATTTAAAGGTAGGTTATTTCTTTTAAAATTCTTTTTCTCAGTGGTGGATGTTTTAACTCCAATGATTCAGAATGAACGTCTAAAAATAACAAGAGTTATGGACGATGTAATTTCTTTTTAACAAAATAATCGAAGAGAACACCACGAATCTGGGCGCCCTTAAATTAATTAATAGACTTAGTCTGTTTCGTCTCGTACCACATTTTCGTGAAATGTTTGAATCTCACCGATGTTGAGTAAATTTATTTGAACTACAAGGAAGTTATTTGAACTTGATTAAAGCTCTTGAGTCTCGTATGAACTTGGTCAAAATTTGTCTGAACTTGTTTGCAACTGCTGCAAGTTGTCTGACCTTGCTTGAAACTGTTACAAGTTGTCTGAACTTGTGTAAAGTTGTTTGAAACTGCATGGAATTATTCGTTGAAATTGTTTGCATTCATTTAAAGTTTTTTCCCTGAATTCAAAGAAAGTATCCAGGCAATCAAAATATGTAATTTAAATAATAGTATTAAATAGTTGTGGTTGCCTCTTGAATTGAAGTCTGTGTTAAATGTTATTCAAATGTATTAATGTAAAACTAATGATTTTTAATTTTAGAAAGTTGTAAAGTTTAAAATCACATTTTTATTACTCCACGCAAAAATTAACAATTACTTTAAACATATTCTGTTAAATGGTTCGCGAGATAATTCACGTCGTTCAAATTTTTGCGCAAATTTTCCAGTCGTTCCTTTCTTTGTTTAACGTCAAGGAAAACCATCATTACTTTTCCTATGAATTTACGAGCAAAGTTAATTAAACTCCTGCCGCGCGAATTAAAATAGTTGAATACATAGTGTGCGGAAATATTTTGTGTAAAAATGGTGGACAAGCGGAATTTGCGTAAAATATGAATATTCCACAAATAAAATTTTAAAAAGTTACCAACGAATTTATAATTGTATAGTTAATATAATAATTTTCTGTCAAACAAGAAATATATTTACTTTATGTATAAGGTTGAACGTAATATAATATCATTATAAATCTGTACTAGATTCTCAAAGTTTACGTGCATTTCCTAGAAAAGGAGTTTTACTATATTTCTCCTACATTTTTATTAAAAATAAACGTCTTCGTTAAGCAAATGTAGAATATCGAATACAGAAAATAAATAAAAAGTACGGGAGTGTGCGAAAGGCGTGATTTAGCAGCAATGTCACTGTTATTAAAGTCTAATTTTATGTTCTAACGTATAATCAAATTGGTTACCAATACGCCAGAAAAAACAATATTTTACCGAATGGAGGTTACACATGAAATTTTAGGTGCAATATTGATGACTGATACACGCCCCACAGTGCCCGGGCCTGGGTTTGGTTTTCCCACCTAATCTTGAATCAAAAAACACCCCCAAAGCATGTAAATACACATTAGTCTGTACATACAGCATGTATATATATATATATACACTGTGTATCGAGAGAAACGAAACATCGAAATATGTATTTTTTGTATCTTGAATTTGAAGATAGAAAAAAATCTACAAAATAAAATTTGTAAACGTAATTTGATCACTTGTACATTAAAGTTCATATCAAGACGATTACAATTGTATACCGTAACACGAACTTGAAAGAACCTTGAACGTAGAAATTTTGAACGAGTCAAGGAGATAAGAAATCATAAAGTGGCAAACGTTCAACATAATTTTACTAAAATCATTTATATTTATTTACTTCGTATTTTCATTCATTTCGTTTGAGTCACTTATGACAACTTTTCTGTTCATGTACTACCTTCGAAAGATTACCTTAACGATAAGTGAACCTTCCACGTAGACTCCATATTGGTAAACATCGCCAAGTACTATTGCATCCTCACGAACGAAGTCTGAAAACGCGCGAAACAAAATTAATTTCACTCTTGAAAGTTTTTACAATTAAAATTCGTTCACAGTCATAATATGGTAACATTACTCATAGTGTGCAAGTGGTTAAGATACGCAGCATCGTTAGAAATAAACTCGAAACAAATGTTCTTAAGAAGAAAACGTCACGTTCGTTAAATTCTCACTTCGTCTCGTGCATTTTTTTCTACGTACGAAAATATATTTACATTCCAATTTTTAGTGTTTCTCCCTGTGCATGCAATCGGAAAATTGAAAGAAATATTCTTCAAAGAAAAGAATCTCGTTTCGTCTAGCGACAAATTGCTAAATAAGAGAATAATTCGCGCAATCCTCGTATTAAGTGCGACGCCAGGTTCAAAAACCATGAGAAAGCACAATGTAGTCCCTAGTAGTTACGTTCGTTAAATTCTCACGTCGGAACAAATAAATCTAGTCTCGTGATTTTCTTCTACGTACGAAAATAAATTTACTTTTAATTTTTAGCGTTTCTCCCTGTGCACGCAATCGGAAAATTGAAAGAAATATTCTTCGAAGAAAAGAATCTCGTGTCGTCTAGCGACAAATTGCTAAATAAGAGAATAATTCGCGCAATCCTCGTATTAAGTGCGACGCCAGGTTCAAAAACCATGAGAAAGCACAATGTAGTCCCTGGTAGTTACTTTCGTTAAATTCTCACGTCGGAACAAATAAATCTAGTCTCGTGATTTTCTTCTACGTACGAAAATAAATTTACTTTCAATTTTTAGTGTTTCTTCCTGTGCATACAATCGGAAAATTTCAAGAAATATTCTTCGAAGAAAAGAATCTCGTTTCGTCTAGCGACAAATTGCTAAATAAGAGAATAATTCGCGCAATCCTCGTATTAACTGCGACGCCAGGTTCAAAAACCACGAGAAAGCACAATGTAGTCCCTGGTAGTTACTTTCGTTAAATTCTCACGTCGGAACAAATAAATCTAGTCTCGTGATTTTCTTCTACGTACGAAAATAAATTTACTTTCAATTTTTAGCGTTTCTCCCTGTGCACGCAATCGGAAAATTGAAAGAAATATTCTTCGAAGAAAAGAATCTCGTGTCGTCTAGCGACAAATTGCTAAATAAGAGAATAATTCGCGCAATCCTCGTATTAAGTGCGACGCCAGGTTCAAAAACCATGAGAAAGCACAATGTAGTCCCTGGTAGTTACTTTCGTTAAATTCTCACGTCGGAACAAATAAATCTAGTCTCGTGATTTTCTTCTACGTACGAAAATAAATTTACTTTCAATTTTTAGCGTTTCTCCCTGTGCACGCAATCGGAAAATTGAAAGAAATATTCTTCGAAGAAAAGAATCTCGTGTCGTCTAGCGACAAATTGCTAAATAAGAGAATAATTCGCGCAATCCTCGTATTAAGTGCGACACCAGGTTCAAAAACCATGAGAAAGCACAATGTAGTCCCTGGTAGTTACTTTCGTTAAATTCTCACGTCGGAACAAATAAATCTAGTCTCGTGATTTTCTTCTACGTACGAAAATAAATTTACTTTCAATTTTTAGCGTTTCTCCCTGTGCACGCAATCGGAAAATTGAAAGAAATATTCTTCGAAGAAAAGAATCTCGTGTCGTCTAGCGACAAATTGCTAAATAAGAGAATAATTCGCGCAATCCTCGTATTAAGTGCGACGCCAGGTTCAAAAACCATGAGAAAGCACAATGTAGTCCCTGGTAGTTACTTTCGTTAAATTCTCACGTCGGAACAAATAAATCTAGTCTCGTGATTTTCTTCTACGTACGAAAATAAATTTACTTTTAATTTTTAGCGTTTCTCCCTGTGCACGCAATCGGAAAATTGAAAGAAATATTCTTCGAAGAAAAGAATCTCGTGTCGTCTAGCGACAAATTGCTAAATAAGAGAATAATTCGCGCAATCCTCGTATTAAGTGCGACGCCAGGTTCAAAAACCATGAGAAAGCACAATGTAGTCCCTGGTAGTGTACGTGTGAGATCCGATGCGGAAAGCGTGCGATGCAGGGGGTGGCCGGGGTCAGGTTAGCAGCAGCGACCGCGGGGCTGGAGGGGTTGAGAAAGGGAAAACGCCGGCTGAGTGGGGAGGGGAATGCGCGGTGTATTAAACCCGGTGACTCTTGCCGCGCAGCGTGGGAGTTAGTTCTGGTGAGGGCGCCAGCCAGCTCACTCGCTAAACTAACCCACCGTCCCAACCCTTCGATCCTCCATCCCTCGACCTTCGGCCAACAAAGCAACATCCACGGCCGCAACCTCCTTTCGCCGACTACGCTGTTTTACGCGACTTCCTGCCTGCGAAACGGAACGGTACGAGCCGCGGCGTACGTGTTGCGATCGCGTCGCCTCCATTCTGCCGGTTCGCGTCATCCGGAGTACACCTTTCTCGAACGAGCATGCGAGAATACGAGAGGGAACCCAGCTCGACGTAAGTGATCGCCGTCGCGCTCCGACACTCGAACGAAGACGCTGAACAAGGCCGAACCGTCGTCGATCGACGACGCTGCAACACGTCCGCCCTGTACGAGGTTCACGAGTAACCATAAAAACCATCGTCCGGATGACTGACATCAGGAGGCCGCCAGCAGCATGCTAGCCGACCGTTCGCACCATTTTGTGTTCGCGTGATCGAAAAGACCACGTTCGGTGAAGACTCACCCCCTTCCCCGCCCCTCCCCCCCTCTCCCTATCCCACTGTGCGATGAACATACTTGTCGGAGCAAACACCGCGAGAACCTAGTCCGAGCTAGGCAGCAACCACCGTCCAAAGTTCACCGTTTTGGACGAAGGAGTTTCCCCAGCTGCCCGAAAGAGAGAGAGAGTTTCGACGATACGGACGAAGAGTAGCATGTGCGCCGCGGTACAGGGGATTTGAGCGGCAGGGAAGGTTAACTGTTTAGAGTAGCGCATGAAAAAGGTTCCACGGTGGGAACGAGGAAGAGAAGGCGGAAGGTTTCGCAGCACCCAGACACAGAAGCAAGTATTTTGCACAATACGCACACACGTAAATGTAATCGTTCCGCAAAGTTCTGCACCCGTTTCTCTGTCCACGATCATTTTTCTCTGTATTGTGTATGCACACTGTCCTCAAATCTGTATCCACGCGTGTCGCCTGTGTTGCACATCACCCGCTCCGTCTCTGTATATCGATGTGTACTATTTTCTCCTCTTTCACTTGACTCGAGTTCGCCACACCTCTCCCGATGGCTCGCACTGTCGTCCAACGCCTAATTAATATCTTCCTCCTCCCCCGTCCTCACCTCCTTCCCACCTCCCACCTCGTGGAAGCACGGTTTTGCACATTTTTCGGGCACCTGTTGATCTTTCGTCCTACATAGTCACTTTTCCGCATTCTAAAGTTGTTCAGGGAGTTCGATGTCATCGTTGCACGCCGTGTCACCGCACGTAGAACACGCCTCATAGACACCAGCACCAGCTTCCGTCGGCCTCTGTACGTTACCAATGTCAGAGCCACGAGGACACACGGGGCTAACTGTGCACGATAAATCACCCAATGGTAAAAGTCTGTCACGGGAGCAAACGACTGGTAGCGTTTCTCGCTGAGAAAACCGAGGCGCGACGAGCCATCGGCAAGTGCCACTGCCATGCGGCGAAAGAAAGCAGGGGTAAGCGAAAGAACCAGGAGGCCTCCGGGGAAAGATACTTCGATTAGGAGCACGTAACCGTGACCGATCGATCCGGGTTTCATTGTTGTCCACAATGTCGAGCATCTTGAAAGCATCCACGACGCACCAGCACCAATGCATCGCTACACCCTGATCACATATCTCGAGACACACGTTTCCAGACGACGATCGCGCGCTATTCTTTACTAACCGCCTGATTTCAGAGTACGGTCGTGCCTCTATAACGGAAACGAAGCGTGGCTGAAATGCGAGACTAGCGATCTCGCGGGAGCAACTTGTCCAAAAGGAATTACCGAGGAAGGAACCCGCGCGTTCATTTCCCCGTGAGAAAGTTAGATACCCGATGAGAGGGTAGAGAGGATGATACTGGCCGAACACGTTCGAGATACGTGTTTCCTCGTGTGACGGAAGCCTACACGCGTATCGATTGATCCGTCGGTCATCGCTCATCGTCCGCGTATTTCTTCCCTTGTAGTCGCGCCACCCACCAAGTCGTTCCCTCCCTAACCCCAGCTAACGAAAAGTCGGCCTAAATCCAGAGTTGTGCCTTTCGACTGGCAGCGAAACGTGGAACGCGTAAGATATCGAAAGGTGAAACGTGAGGTAACCGAGAGGGAAGAAAATCGCTCGTGTTCGTCCGTAAACGACCCGCTCAATTCGGCGGATAAAGATTCCCGTATATATGATGGCCGTGTGCATGTTCTGGCTGCTCACGTACGTGGGACAGGGCCTGGACCTCGCCGTAGGGAATCGTCCGGTGATCATTATGCAAGGAGCACAGGAGCAAGACTATCGCCACGGGAGTGGCATCAGAAAGAAGAACGAGCTGAACTCGGTCGGCAATAACCTGTTGCACTTCAGGATATATCCTCCCGAGGCATCTCACCCGGACGACCTGTCCAACTGGCTGCTGCTCAACGACGAGCCACGGATTTCCACGTGGACACCAGCGGGTATATTGATCGACGATATGATCCGAGAACCCAGGGAGCTGCAAACGGTCTTCTTCGCCTTGTCACCGACGATGCTGAACGTACTTTACTCGGAGTACATGACCGCGAACCAACCCGGTGAGCAATTCCCGCACGAGGATCAACCCAGTCACTTAGGACAGCGTGGCAAGAAACTACGAATAGACTGCAGACACTCAAAGAACACCGTCAGCTTGCCCAGCAGGGTGTGCAACGACGCCACCGGCAGGAAGACCCATCACGAAACCAGACAATCGAACTACGACGATCTATTCGAGCAGAAACGGAGCGCTGCTGCGAATCTGAAGACTGATCTGACGCGGGGCGAGAAACCGCGGGACTACCAAAACGCGGATTTCGTCTCGAGGGCGTTCACGCTGGACGCCAACAAGCTTCCTGAAAAGAGGAGCCCGATGCCTACCGGACGCCGCTCCATCGACCTTCCCGGAGACTCTGCCCCGCATCAAGCTCAACCTCCGCCGTCCCTAGGGGCCGGTATCAGCGTGGCTTCTCAACTTATGTTCAGATCTACCAGGGGAAGCATACAATACGACGTCCCGCAAATCGGTGAGTGATACTTGCTTGTATCGTCTTAGAACGAGCACTGGGATGTTGTAGATCGGGGATGGGTTGTACCAACGACCATCAACATTTAGGCGTATTTGCATTTATGGATTTTAGGGTAGACGAGAATTTTTTACCATTATTTTTAGTATATAGAGTAATGTCGTATGTGGAGTAATGACCAGTGGATTCTGGTCTTTCTGAGGTAATTATTGGGAACCTTTGATTTGGTTCGGTAGATAGAGTATACAGTAACGTCGTGGTGAATATTGAGATTTATGCTTCGAGAGACGAGTGAAACTTGGAGACGGTTTCTCTTTGGATTGGGATGTGAACATTGTCTTTAAAGGTATGGTTAATTTTGGGATCAATAGTCTAACAGTACAGCATACTAGGTAAACAGAACTTGAATGTATAGTATCTTTGTAAAGTAGTTTTCAAGCTTTTGAATTGGTAAAAGTAGTCCTAACCATCAAACGGACCTTAGGAAAGTAGGCAAATCAAGTTTCAAATATTTAGACAAATTGTACAAATATTAAGACCCTTCTTTAGGTTCATAGTATCATTTTTTGAGGTTACTTTCAGGATTCGTAAGTGATCAGAGTAGAATGGAGGTCGTTGTTTCGACTGGAAATTGAAATTTAAGAGTATAAGGAGAATGAAAATTTTGTTCTCTTTTAATCAATTTTATCCTAAAGTTATGAAAACATTGTTGCAAGTTGCACTTGTACCAAAGGCAAACAATTCCATAAAAGTCGATTCCTATTTAAAATGATTAACCCTACTTTAGTGCATCAAAGTCTGATACAACTTAACGCAATATTGGAACATTTATATCAACCTTGTACCTAATCTCCTATTAACATTAAAAAGAATATATTTTTTAAGTATAATATATTCTTTAATAATACTATTTTTAAAGCAGTTCATTTCGATGTAGTGTAGTGGGAACTTTGTAAAGTTTCACTACACACTCTGAATCCAAATTATTATTCCGTTTCATCTTCTCTAAATTTGATTTGGTAAACTGTGAGAATTTGGTCTTTTTTACGTTCATTTAATGACGTCCCTGGAAACCAATTTCGAAGCTCGTGTTTCACCTGTTCGTCGAACACGGGTCGTATAAACGCAGTTGTTTTCGTGGCGCATCGTCCGTGACCGTCGTCACAACCCGCCCAACACCCCTTATTATCCCCTTTCCGAACCCAGCCCCTCTCAATCTGTTTACTTTAATTCAGCATACTCATTGCTGAAAGTAACTCCGTGGGATCGCTGGGAAAGTCCTAGAGAGTTTACTCTAAATTTTCCGTCTCGACTTTATTGGTCCAACGTTTCGAACTCGAAATTTCTCTTACAAGTTTCATCGAGGCAACAAATTGACCATTGGAAGGACTCGAATTAGCTCAATGAAACGAACATCTGGTTGCACTCTGAACGATAGAATCGTCGCTATTTGAGTAACTCTCAAATTCGACGAGAAGAAATCATTTCGAGAACTTTTCACTTTGTACTTAAAACGAGGAATTTTGTCGCTTGCGTGATAAATTCGGAGATGAAAAAGAGAGAACGTTGGCAAAAATGGACAACAATTTTTATCAAAGTGCTTCGAGTGTACTTCAGTGTTTCGTTCTTCGGGAATTAATTTCTTTTTATACGTTATCGATGCAAAATATCTTCTGTGCCTCGAATTTCGACACATACGCTATTTTTCCATTTTCCTCTTTCTCGTGCAACCTCGTTCACTTGAAACTGTCAAAAGAAATTTCTATAATTATCGTGTTATTCGTTAACATGATCGAGCAGTCGTAATTTTTTGTATTCGTTAACGTGCATCGATTTTCATACTGCGATAGTCAGCGCGTATTACCCCGATGACTTGAAACTTTCGAAAGAAATTTCTATAATTATTGCATTATTTGTTAACATGATCGAGCAGTCGTAATTTTTTGTATTCGTTAACGTGCATCGATTTTCATGCTGCGATAGTCAGCGCGTATTACCCCGATGACTTGAAACTTTCGAAAGAAATTTCTATAATTATTGCATTATTTGTTAACATGATCGAGCAGTCGTAATTTTTTGTATTCGTTAACGTGCATCGATTTTCATACTGCGATAGTCAGCGCGTATTACCCCGATGACTTGAAACTTTCGAAAGAAATTTCTATAATTATCGCATTATTTGTTAACATGATCGAGCAGTCGTAATTTTTTGTATTCGTTAACGTGCATCGATTTTCATGCTGCGATAGTCAGCGCGTCTTGTTTAATGACTCTTATCGTGCTCGCCGATCGCGATGGCACACCCCCACTGATGCCTGGATGGATTACGGGGAAGTGACAATTTAATCGCAGGGTTTCGTATCAGCATTGCACCGTGGCGTTTTCCACGGAAAAAGAAATGAAGAATGATAAACGCCCGGGGTCACGGAATTAATTTTACTTGAGTGACCTTTACACACGGCAGTGACGGCGGAGGGTAAGAGTGGGTGTGGGGAATTTATCTATCGAATTTCGATTAGTGTGTACATGATCACCTGTGGGACAAACGAAGTGTTGACGATTAAACAATCGTAGATTTTTCTTTCTAACCACTTTCCTTTCTCGTGCGTGTCAATTTTTCCGTGGTAGTTCCAATTGATATGGAAAACGTGTTGTAATATCTCGTAATCGGAGTGCGTGATTTCATTGTATTGCGTTAATACTGTGACGAATTAGTTTTTGTCGTTACGAGTGCTGAGTGGCTTCTTTTTCGTCGAAGGATATTTTACAACGGGACGTATGGTGATTGGATATCGATGATACATTTGAGAGAAATATATGTAGCTAGGAATTGAAATTTGTACGGAAAGATGTAACAACAAATGCTATATCAATTCCTTATTTTACGTAGTATATTATAGGGTACAGAATGATACAATGAACTATAACACTATAATATTATAATCATTGATACCATATTGGTCACACAAAAGTTACAATACATTATAGTATTATATACTTTGGCAGCATTCTTCAATTATTATGTACCTGTACTGAATTTATTATCATTATACTATTTCTATAAAATACCGATATTATGATTGCATTATTTAATGTCGCTACTGTAGCGAAAGATTCTATTGCAAAATTAGAGTATTTTCATATTATAGTGTTACTATAGTAGTATTAACATAAATATCGTGTCATACATCAAATATTATATTATGCCATTCTGTAACATTTTATGACAATAATGTAGCTAATACATTTCCCATAATATTGTTATGAAAGAGTGAGTACGATCGGGTAATTGTTTTGTGTTATTACTGCAGTAAAGTATTATATTTCTAACACAAGTGTCATATCATATTTTAGTTGCATTACGGTATTGCTATCTATGCTTATTGTCTTATTGTACGATATAGCATAAAATAATTCTATAATACTGTTTAATTTCTATACTTTACTAAAGTGATATAAACTACTTTTAATATCAACACCATATACGATTACAGTCATAATATTATCAGTATATGGTATTACAGAATAATCACACAAGAACGTATTATTATTCAGATTATGTTCTAACAGGATGTATTTACTGCATTATAGTGTTACTTCAGAGTAGTAATAGTATAAAATTTCTAATTTACGATTACATTGAAAGTACTCCTATATTATTGCAATATCTCTACAACATGCTACTAAAACTAGTATAATTATAGGTCTATCACGTCACTATAGTACAAAATACTGCAAAAATATCCTATTATAATACTATTATATAATAATACTAGTACATAGCACTGACATTATGGCATGGATTCTTATAGTACTAGTGCATATCATTGCTACAATACCACAGTATAATACTAGCATATAGTGCTACCACAATATTAAGGTGTTGTTGTAATACTAGTATATCGTACTCTTACAATGTTGTGGTAATATTATAATATTAATATACAGTAGTATTATTCACTGTATCATCTGCAGGACGGTAGCACTGTCGAGTACATGAACCTACTATTAACGTTATTACACGATACTTTCTCTTAATCTAACATTTTTATTTCTACGTAATGATGTAAAGCAAAAGAATATGCCTGAGTAATTTCATTTCTGGAGTTAATCCCCCCGAGTACCAAGGCGAAACCAATCAATGAAATAATCACCCCGAGATATTGAAATAATGACAATTACCGTGTTATTATTATCGATAGATAATTGCACCTGTTGCAGATCACACACGAACGCGGTTACGTGTATCATCACGTGATACCAATATCTGTTCCCACGTTTCTCCCGTTAGAAATCGGTACGCGCAGAAATAGAAAACACGCCACTTTGCGTTCGAGGACACGTTCCACTATACACAGGGTTGGAGTGCACAATGTATTACGATCTATTTTTCTAGAATTATTGCAGACACGGCCGAAAGAATTTTTATCGAAATTAAATATACGAACGTGTATTCGTTGTTCGTCGAATAAATTGATAATTAATAATAATTACAATTCTGAATTTACGTTGTAATTATACTCATCTATGTTTTTAAGGTTTTCGTTACGCAAGTATTGGAAAAGAAATACGTAACATAGAGACAGTATGACGAGGTGTAATTATAACGTTGTTGGTTGAATCGAACTCTATTTTTTTCGCGATTTTAGAATTCACTGGGGCCTCGCGCGCGATGCATAAGATAATGAACGAAGTGGCATACAACTTTTACGATTTCGTATTGTTCGCTTGGTAAGAGATAACATTCGTTGAAAACATTTCATGCCAGAGAAAATACGCGAAACATTTTATTTGCTTGAAATTGACGTTCTGCGAACCGTTTCGATCATTAATAATTCAAACGGTGCTGTCGAATCGTCGTTACGAAAATTAATAAATGTTCACGATGTGCACGGATGCCATTTTGAATATTCAATCAAATGAATCGTAACTTAAAACGTACCGGTTTTATATTCACTCCAACGCTCTTCGATTAAAGTTCCTCTTTCGTTATATTGTCTCTGGTGTGTAAAATATTAAAAAACGTTTCAAATGAAAGTTACTTGTTTTTAAAGGAGCTACAATCAACTGCAACAGTTAGTGTCACTTCATTGGTAAACAATAGATTCGTGTCTCATAGATCGCGTAAGAAATATTAAATTCTAAAATATCGAAAAAGTATTTTTTTAGTAATAGGTCCAAAGAAAATAATTTTAGCAATATTTTATGCGATTCACCCGGTATGTTCGAAGATTGTCAATCTCATGAAAAAGTTTCAAGGCGTCATTTTTTCAGACCCCTGTACTATATATTTTCCATTTATTTCCATTCTGTATTCGTTCTCGATTCGTATCGGTACACTTTAAACATTTCATAACGTTGTTACTGCATTGAACGCACCGCGTTACGCAATCATTACACGTGAAATTGACGAAATGAAAATCACCCCATTCGACCGGTTGAGCATTTTATTTTCAACTGGGGAACGATTGATTTTCGAAGAGGAACACGCACAAATTAATACCACTTTTAAATATCGGAACTCGTTTTTCTGCTTTTTCGCAAGTAGAATCGCACGATCCAGGGATTCTCGATTTTCCGTTCAGTGGTTCTCAATCGTTTCGATTGGAAAACTTTCGTAATAAAAAAGAGTAATTTTTCGTACAAATATTCTCTCAAAAAGAGCCCACACGGACTCACATTGAATTTGTCAATTTATCGACAAACATCAGTAACGGAATATAATAATAGAAAAAGTTCGTTAAACGAAAGTTTACACGTCAGAAAAGTCCCTTTAATCACTTCAATTTTCTTTCTACAATCACCTCCGTCTGAATACGATCGCACTCCCATTGATCGCTCGAAAAGTGATAAAAACACGGATTACGTGGCCTTAATCGCCATTGTAAATGCATCAACGATCAAAGGAGCTTTATTCCAATTAAACGAACCGTAGCGGAACGGTGATTTGAATAAAAAGAAAATCACCATTTCGTCGATTCAGAAAGCGTCAACACTATTCCTCCGTCTCTTCGTTCTCGTCTGCGACACCAATCGTTTTTTCATCGTTCACAGCTTCTCCTTAACAAAGAGGAATTAATAAATTCAACGATGAACTAATCGGAAGGGAAACAGTAGAGGGAGAAGAAATCGCAGGTAAAAGAGCGAGAGACAACCTTGTCGGACCGACCAACGATATTTCTGTCGATTCGTTTCGAGTGGACGCCCACACAGGGTGTGGCAATTCAATGCAACATACGAAGTTATCGGAAATAGTCACTCATTGTTAGCACTGTCTGAAGAACATTGCCCAGAATTTGCATTGAAAGACGTTGAAACTATTCTCGGACAGGAGAAGATGCCCTCCCACTTTTTATTCGACTATTGTTCTACATTCAACGAAAACTTCCTTAGAAATCTATCGATCGGGGATGGTGTATTAATGCGAATCTTCTATGCACGTATTCTGTTAGAGTGTTAACAAAGGATCAACTTTTCAAATTGGAGGGAAACTTTCAGAAAGGGGTAAGAATAAAAGGAAATCTACCTGTGTACACCGATATTTCTGGAAAAGAACAAATTAGGACAAAATGTATAGAAAAGTATGGGAAAAGAATGAAGAAAAAATATATAAGGAACAAATTCTTTTAATGATAAAAACAAGAAGCTACATGAGAAATGAATGCAATGTATCAAATGTAAAAATTGGACACATGAAAATTGCACCGACCAAAATTATTTATACATTTTCATATATTATACATAATATCGTATAATAAATGTTTATTATACATAAAAATTATAATAACACTTTCTCCGTCTTCTCATTTTTTTTATCAATAACTTAGATATTATTCGACACACAACGAAATTGCTATGACTCGATAATGTCAGATGTATGATAATATTTTTGTTTAAGATTTTTGATCGTAAATGTAATAATTTGTGCGTAATTGTATCAAACACAAGTATTAAAATCGTCCCGGTCTACCCTACATTAAGCAATTAAGAAAATACGGAAATGACGATATAACGAAATTAAAAACTAACAAAAGAGATAAAGTGCCAACATGAAATATAAAAGTATTGAAATAAGAATACATAAACATAGAAAGATAATTAAAAACGTGTATTGTACCAGAATAGAAGAATGGGAAAATAGGCAAACATTGGAATAGCAGAGTATATTAAAATAGAAAAAAGTTTAAAATAATACGACGCTAGGTAAATGTAAACATAGAAAAATAGCAAAATTGAAAAATATGGTAAATAGAAAAATTGCGAAATAAGAAATATTGGAAGAAGATACTGAAATAGAAGAACATTGATCTGAAAAAGTACAAAAGGGAAACTTATTATGAAAACACTAGAAGAAAATAACATTAAATTGAAAAATACTGAAATAGAAAATATTACGAAAAAAAAATACTGAAACGGAAAAATCGAGGTAAATAAATATCGTAGTCGCGAAATATCTCAAAAAATCGAAATACAAATATTCGAAAATAAAAGAATATGTAAATATAAAAATACGGAAACGAGTACGGAGTAATTTCAATTTTTCTCTTTTATTCGATGGTGGAACTATTCATGGATGGTCAGTTTTACAAAAATTTTGAAAATTGGTGAATTGTTCTCTTTAGTGAACAAAGGGATTCCTTACATTTGTAAAGTGGTTCCTCCTTTTTTATCGACGATGTTCGAGGTTTCGGGGATGATGTCACGTTCAAGGCTGTTCTAACCTAATCGATCTCGGACAAATAAGTTGGTGATGGTTGGAACGACGAGAAACCGAATCAACCGAATGTTTCGAAATAAGGAATAGTGTGTAAAATAGTCCTAATCTTTATTTATTTCACAGAAAATGTTAGCTCTTGATAGAAAATTATACTTTATAGTTTCTAATAAATAAGGATGTATAATATTTTTAAATGTTCGAACATTGAAAATTAAGTATGTCATATTAAAAAGAAGATTCAGAATTTTTCTAATTCAATTTTCTGTAAATAAATTTGAATAGATTTTATTTTTACTTATAGTTAACTAATTATTGGATATTACATTGTGAATATAATAATTCAAGGTTCAGTATGAAAGAGATATATTTTTAATAACGTTTTCTTACTCGGAGGGTGATGTATTTAAATATCCTGAAACTCGATAACATTTCACTCCCTTTCGATGAATCCGCTATAGAGCACGTTAATTATTAATGATACACGGAGTACTGTCAAATGCTTACCGCAAATCGATAGAAAGAAAACATTGATAACAACCTTGGTATTTTTCCAATAACTTTGAATTTCATACGGTGTAGCTTTTAAACTGCAACCTTGCAGGATATTTCGCATAAAGAGACGTTCGTGATCCTTTAGAGTTGCGTCGATTTGCATAAAAATAGTAGCGATCGATAGTGTGAACAATGTAATAGAAAAATTAAAAGTACCGTGACAGAAATTATGTTAAAGTAATGGAAGCGATGATCTGGTGCTCGTTAGATAGAAAATACTAGTTACAACGGGATAAAAGAATGGAAATCGTGAAACGGTACAATAACAAAATTATGAAATAGGAAACAAGTGAAATTGAATAAACAACGAAATGGAAAATTTTCGACTTGACAAAATACGAATAGAGATAAATACTGAATTAGAAAAATATCGATCTAACAATATACGGAAACGGGTAAATAGTGAAAGAAAAAAGGTATCGGTGTAACGAAATACAGGAGTAGTTAAACATGAATACTAAAAGAAAATATTGAAATCGAAAGGTGTCACGATTAGAGACAAATAGATACGAAGAGGAATAAACGTCAATGTAACGAAACAATCTATTAAAGAAATATTAAAGTAAAAGAATTAGTGAATTTTCCTGAAATTTAAACGAGAAGATAGTAGAGTACCAAAATAGAAATGTAATATGAAAAAAGCGTGAGCTCTGGTCTAACCTTTTTGTTGACTTTTTTTTCCAGAGTGTCCAATCTCGGAAGACGGGATGGAAAGGTTCGCGTGCCCTACTGCGGACAGAGTGGGTAGATACCACTGTATCGATGATCACGCCTTGTGCGATGGTTTCGTAGACTGTCCTGCAGGAGAAGACGAGGACAGACAAGCCTGCATGTTTTACAAAACTGTAAGTCTTTAATCAACGAACCTCGTCGCACATTTTAACCGTGCACGAATAACTCAATCAACGTTGCGACGCAACAGCCTATAATTTGCTGCAATTTTGATACGACAGTCTATGCAGCTACGATAGTTAACACTTGTAGAGTATTTCCTGAAAAACCGTCCCGAAATTATTTCCGTTTCCTCGAAGTGGTCCCAATTTCAGTAATTATTTTTTCAATTTATATCAAATACGAGCCTAATTAATTTATTCCATACGATTAATCGTACCTCTAAATTCTACATTCCAATTCGAATAGAAATTTCTTCGTCAATTAACATTTCGGCTGTATTCAAGCTGCGTTTATAATTTAAACGTAGACAATACTTTGTCAAATCAATAATAGTGTTCCATTTCAAATTTGAAAAGTTTTCGGATGTTGCATAAATGATGGTAATGGGAGTCTAACGGTATTTAATCTGCTTTCCTAGTAACTGTAGCCATAAACTATTTTAATTTGAGAATGGCGTCAAATTATAAATTTTTAAAATTTAATAAATTTAAAAAATTGCGGTAAATAGTATCTAGAATTCTATATAATCTGCTTTGTCATCAACTTTGCCAGTTTTGGTTACGTAAAGGCTTCCAGGAATAATCTCCCTTGGAATTTACCTTTCTTCTCTATCCTACGTCCCATTCCACTCTCCGACTCTCCAAAGTCACAGGGAACAAATCTCACCCCGAAAATCTCAATTCATACACTCGCCGGCGTGTCTGGCTTTTGCTTAAATCTCTAAAAAAAGCGTCAGCACCTTAATTTTTCCACTGGATGAAGACCTTTCCCATCGCGCGAAAATAGCATAACGTAGGGGAGAACGAAAGGGGAAAAAACAATTCCTTAGTCGGTTTCCACGAGAACCTCTTACGGTAAGACCGAACCTTCAGACTTGAGCTAAACGCCGAATCGCCTAAAGCCACACTTTCACTTATGAAACGTGCACATTTCAAGCATTTTTACGGATCTTCAATTTTTCAAATCAGATACTATTACTTCGACTGAAGTGTAACGCTGTTAAAGGAACCCTGCAACAATTAAAATGACACGATTATTATATTTACTATTATTTTTATTAAATATCTTTACTATATAGACATATGTGAAAGCCTATATAAATAAGGCATAATCAAAATACATATGTAGGTAAGAGGTGAGATAGAATTAACACAATGACGGTTCACCGAACTACTTGGTTTTTCTTCAATTTAATAGTTAAATGTATCTTTATTCTGAATCTCAAGAAATTACGTTGCATTTTCATCGATTTTTTATACCAAATAAAACGATCCGAAAAATGAACATCTAACATCTATTGGGCTACCTGAACATCACCAAGTAACCAAGTTTTTGACTTATTAAAATTATTACTACATTAAATAGTAAATCAAATAACGAATATATATATATATATATATATATATATATATATATATATATATATATAATATTTACAATTTGTATTTCTAATGGTACAACTTCATTTCTTTGTCACTTTTAGTAAAATATAAAAGTGAGTGCTCGATAAAAGGGTGACGTCACAAATGGTAACTTCCATTTCATTCGAAACCCATTGAGCCTGTCGGTTTATCGTGGACACCAGTGGTATTAAATGGTAGTCGCAGAAATGGGGATTAACCTTTATTTCCCATGCAATCCACTTCGCTCGCTTTATCACCCTCTCGGTCATTACAATGCTTCCCTATCACCCCAAATTTTAATACGAATTACAATAGCTGTACGATCAACGCGGCCATATCTGGCGTTAAATTACAGAGGACGGAAAAAGAAAAAGGGTTTTTAATAAGAACCTACGTGTACTGTTGAAACGTGTAATCGTGAATCTAATTGTGAAATCTGCCATAGGTCAAGTGAAGACAAAACACACGATCGCCTATTGTACACGAAAGGTTGACCGTATCGTATATTCGAATATGCTTCAACGTATCAATTTGAAGCGGAGAATCGTTGCAAAAACTTTGTCGGTTCGGTGAGGAACACTGTTACAAATTACAGACAAGAATAACATCCATAAGGGGGAATGTGGCTTTAAGCGACTCGACTCATCTCGGCTCGACTCGGCTTAGCTTTCGGATCAAATAGTACGCACTCGTAATGGACACACATACTACAACGACAATGCACGAGAAAATGTTATTCTTTCTGTTTCAGACGAAAGCTCACCTTGACATATTGGCAGATGCCATTTTGCGATGGGCAAGAGGACGCTAATTCCTTTGTTGACGATGAACCTCTGACCTATGCATAAAATCATAAGTCTGACGAGTTTACTTCTTTATACATTCATCTATATATAAATACAACCTATAAATATAAATACAAATATAATATATGATATATTCCCGTGTACGTGTACACACAGACAGACACACACAGGCACACAGATACACAGATACACACACACAGTGCACGCACGCGCGTGTACTCGACACGTCTGAAGGGTTTTCGTTTTATTGCTAGCGAGCATTTTTCTTGCAAGTGACAGATGCAACGAGATCAACGAAAGAGGATGCATTTTTCTTGATTTTCGCGGAAAATATGATCGTGTGAATCGAAATTAAAAATGTGAGACGTAATAGGGTAATTGTTTCGAATTTTGATTAGAAGAGGTCGAATCAGATGTGACAACATTTAAAGAATACGAATAATTGGAATTCAATGGGAGTTAAGATATTAAACGTTAACACTGCGCGGATTTTGAAAGCTTTAGACTTCGGATATTTTTGGATTTTTAGAACTTTAAATTCACGATTCTTTTGGCTTCGTGAAATTTAAATAGGTTTAAAGCTGAACTTATTTTTATGAACTTTTGGAATCGGAAGTATTCTTAGACTTTTAAAAGCTGCTCCATCTTTAAGAATCTTAGTCTCAAAATATTTTCGATTTTAAGAACAATTTAACATATTTTTCGTGTTTCAAAATTGCCTAAACTATCGAAACATTGAGCTTAAAATATTTTTGAACTTTTAGGTATTTAAACGTAGAATGAACCGTTATTCAAAAATCTGTTCAGAGGTCTGAAAATTTTTACTCGACAAATGTATCAATTTAAATTTTTTCAAATTTATGATCGTTAAAGCTGTTAAAATTGTTTATTGAAAATATTGATTCTTTAGAAATGAAAAAATAACCTTTTAAGGAACTTAACTAACCAAATCTTTTAACTTTTAATCTACGTTAATAATGGAAATTTTCTATTCAAAATACCTATTTTGTTTTTAGTTTTTCACTTCAAATTTTGTATGTCATTGTATTATAAAAATTGTAACTTGATCCTCTAGACCTTTACAAACTGTTAGCTAAATGTGGTCTTCCACTTTTAAAAATACCTAATACAATTTACTCATATTTTTGGAACATTGTATCTGCCGAATGAAAAAGTCTTTAAAACTTTAAGACGCCACTCGTGTCGAAACGAATTTAATTATTCCCAAAAATTGCAAATCAAATAAACAAAAATGGTATTTAATCTGCAAAAGAAAAGTTTAAGCACTATTTGATTTTAAGAACAATTAAGAATGTTGAATGCTTTAAAATTGACACTGACTTCTCTAACATTCATTGCTGATACTGAAAATAATTTCAAATGACGGAATTCCTCTTTCGTCTTCTTTTTGCAATAACGGCTTGCAAGGATACTATTGGCCGATAAAAAAACGAACACCCTGCTCGTATTCTCCCTGCTCTCCGGTATTGTCTATTTTGCAGAGAGTTTTCCCGTTCTCCCGCGTAACCATAAATACATAGACACAGAAGAGATAAATAGATAGATAGATAGATAGTTAGATAGATAGATAGATAGAGAGATAGTGATAGAGATAGAGATAGAAAGACAGACAGAGAGAGAAAGAGAGAGTGTGAGTGAAACAGAGAAAGAGAAAGAGAGATAGCGATATAAATAGAGATAGAAAGGTAAAGAAAGAGAGAGAGAGTGAGAGAGAGAGTGACGAAGAAAGAGAAATAGAGAGGGGAAGAGAAAGAGGAGGGAGAGAGTAAGAGAGAGAGAGGAGAGAAAGAAAGAAAGAAAGAAAGAAAGAAAGAAGAGAGAGAGAGAGAGAGAGAGAGAGAGAGAGAGAGAGAGAGAGAGAGAGAGATGTTAACGCGCTGTAACCAAACTCAGGGGAATGTAATGAATCGTTTCTCGAGCAGCACTCAGCCCAAAAGCGGCCAATCCCTGTTCGATTCTCGGAAGTGTGTGGATTCTGATGTGAACTCGCGGCAACGCGTTCCTGATGAATCGTATTGAAAAGAAAATCATTTACCGGGGGTAATAACTTGCTATACACTTACCCCAGGGGGATATGTACTTATACATTGGAGGTGACTCCAATATTGACAACGTCTTTCTGATAATTGTGACACTGATCACTGATCTCACGTTACTTGTTCTCATTTATCTTAATTTTCTTACACACACACGTACACACACCACACACACATACATTTAATATTAGAAGAAGAGAATTCAGATAAATAAGAGAAAGTAACACGGTTTTGGACACTGTGGATTTAATGGTCTTGAAATTCAACTGAAATCTGGAGTCAGAGTCTGCATTAGCTAGAGAAGGAGAAATGTTCCAAGCTGTGATAATCAGATCTGTAACAAACTTGGCGATCGAATTTTGCGATTAACACGTATCGTTGGGAGTGATGGGATCAAGTTGAACATACCCTTACAAATCTAAATCAATTTCAATAGTTGATGTACTATTCGTACCCACTAATAATACTACACTCGCTACAATTGCAAAGTGTTCACTCCAGACGAGTCGACAATGACCTCTGGAATGAATATTATCAGGATTCGTAAGCGTGTTTACAACTATTTTAATATTGGAAATCTCTTAGAACTGGTATACGATTTTGAGAGTTAGATCTACATTGAGATTTCACTGTGATCCTACAATGAAGAACCGCATGGATAAAATCAGAGTAATTAACTACTCGTGACTTCGCAAGAATGGTACGAGTGAATTAACGACATCTGCTCGATGAAAACGAGTCCGAACGCGAACCCATTCTACTTCCTATCGGACGTTATTCGAAATTTGGTACCTTCCAATCACGTATAAATAAAACTGATCCGAGCGTAGCCACATTTTGGCTCATCCTTATCGTCCGAACTTTACCAATTTATCGGTACTATTCTCGCAAGGATCTACTGAAAACTATCAAAGTTCCAAATTTCATTATTATCTTACAATCATCCCACGCGAACACCTGAACTTACAGCCTGAAGTTCGCTGTATCCCGTTGACCGAATAATTTCGATCCACTTTGAATCAATTTGCAATACACTTGATCCCATAGCTAGTAGTCGGTGTTCAGTATGATTGTGTTTGAAGTCAGAACTGGGGTCTGTTTATCCAAACCTGTCTCAGCCTTTTACACAGGAACGCGTTGTACGAGGCTCTCCGTCACGGCAACCAGGTATCCTCACGTTAAAGTACAAATTAAGGGTGTCCGAGGTTTCAAGGGGGTGTTTAGGGTGTTTAAGGGTCCGACGATCTCGACCCCGGTTTCAGTTCCCCGCTAGGCGCCGCCGACCGTTCCACGGACACTGTTGCGACCTTAAACAATCGAGCGATTCCCGCGTAATACCCGTGTAAACTCACTTTTAACTTTATTTTCGTACGACACGAACACTACTACAGGACTTTTCAAAGACTGAGAACGAGCTACTCGTTTTAGTTTGGTCCGGGACCGAGCTGGCCGATCCTTTACGGTTCAAGACAGGACACCCGAAGAGTTAGCCGTCTGTTTCTGGACTCTTGGTTGCCAGCCTGGTTCCCGGGCATGACCGTCAAGCCGAT
Organism: Ptiloglossa arizonensis; assembly: GCF_051014685.1. NCBI lineage: Eukaryota > Metazoa > Arthropoda > Insecta > Hymenoptera > Colletidae > Ptiloglossa > Ptiloglossa arizonensis. The sequence goes on along the minus strand of NC_135048.1, from coordinate 6,341,070 downwards.
CGATGCTTGGGTCGAACAGTAGTAAAACCAGTTTGGAAAGGTCACCAAGGTGTCACCAAGGCATAACGATGACGAAGTTTCCAGGACTCGGTGACCCAAAAGTAACAATCGTGCGTATCGATAGTGATCACGAGTGGGCTGAATCCCTCCCCCTCCTCATTCCCCGGCCTTCTCTTGGTTAGCATTCCAAGATTCTCGCCTACCGGATCGTTATGTTTTTCATCCCTCTACTTCACGGTTCTTTTTCCTCCTCGTTAAAGGAAAATATTAGCTTAACGGTAAATATTTGACAGTGTCTCGAGCGACATCTCCCTTTTTCTGCAAATTGTTCAGAACGAATCGTAGAGGTGGAGTGTTTGAGTGCTCGAACCTTGTCGAAGGGAGAAATATCTCTGCACTCTGATTTCAGGGTTTTGGAGACTTTAATCCATGGGATTAGCCGGGATTGGCTATCGCATCTTCGTGGGAACACCGTCGATGAATCGTGGTCTTTTCTCAATGAAAATGTGTTTCAACGCAAATCCATACTACGACTACTTTCCATCGCGCATTATTCGAATCATTTTTAAGCAACTTTCGATTACGTAGAATTATAAATAGTCCGATCGTAGCCGTATTTGGACACATTTTCATTGGTCAAACATCGTCGATTCATCGATACTACTTCTACGAAGATACGATGAAAAAATAAAAATTCAAAATTTCATTAACGGATGACTCGTTCGCGACAATTTCGAAAGAAAACATTAACCGCGACTCGAAGAATTTGAACTTGTCGATGTAAAAGACCTTTCGAGTACCCAGAAGTCGTCCGAAGACTCCAAAATCCAATCTCGACAATCGATCAAGGTGGAAGCACAAACGTCGATCCTCTCGATTGAACGTTCGGGCTGATCGACGATCGAAACGTCTCGAATGCGAGACCCATGTCTGCTGTACTGCCGTGTGTTTGCTTATTTTAAGTACGACGAATGAGAACGCATGCGGTCCCGAGAGTTGCGCAGCCTTTAGACTCGTTGGAGTTGCTCGTTTCGTCGAATAAGCTGTAAAGTTCTACGATTAATAAAACGACTCTAGGATTAATGAACTATCACTAGGTAAAAAATGAAAATAAGAAAAGAAAAAGAAAAAAAAAGAAAAAAAGATTGGCAGACACCGACGAGGCTCAACTACGCAATACGTATAAGAAGGTGACGAGAGGAAGAGACTCGCGAACACGTCGAGCGAAAATCCCCTTATGCAAGGTCAATTCAGTATTACAGTGTCTAGACTATATACATTTGTAAAGTTTCGTTTCACGGTCGCGACGAGCGAAATCCAAACACGGCACGATGAACTCGTCCGTGGATCCGTGAATTACATTCGCGTCGGTATTCATGTCGACATCTTGAATGTTATCGAATAAGAGAGAAATAATTCAAACGGAGATATGTGTGACTTATTTCTTGAAACGTAAATGCGTTTCCTTTCGTTGAATATGGATGTAAACAATAGATCACCGTACGATCGAAATCACGCAATGGAATCGTGTAATGGTCACGTGTTGCGAGCTCACATAAACGGGGACCCTATTGGTCCACTGTGAATACATGTAACTGTGAACAGAAGTGCATCGTGGATGCACATCAAGTCGAAAGACGGAAGACGCGATGAATGATTGAAAAATAGCGAAGTTGAAATATTGTTGCAAACCCTTCGAAGAACTAACACACACATACACATACACACATAAATGGTAACTTCTCTATCTTTTATTGTATTTATTCAAGAACTGACCTTTGCCTATACGACTCTGGTTACGTGGTTTTATTTATTTGTTCATTATCTTTGAACGGACAATAGTCCTTTGTAACATAAATAATGAAATTGTCCCGGTGATTCAGATATATTTCTTTGTCTCCTAGAATCAACAAATACTTTTCATTGTAAATGTACAACTGAAGTACGTTTCGTTAATATTCAAGTGTTTTAATCTTCCATAGACACGTATTGTAATTTGGTATCGTACATAGATTCACCGATTCGTTTAAAATTGATCGATTCAATGTTAGAAAGAAGGTGTGAAATTTTTTCAAAGTTCCTCGAATTTCTACAAATTCAATTTTATTAATGCAAAGTTTTCGAGTTTTTCCCCAGGGAATTCAATGATCGAAAATCGACTGCTCTTTAGAAGTAATTCATTCAATCGGAACAGCAAATTTTCAATTACAAAATAAATATTTGTACAAACGACTATTTTAAAAAATAACGTTGCAGCATAGTACATACGTGCTTGATGTCAGCTCGACTGTACGTGTCATTCGGTGAGCGACCGAGGTTCGATTCACCCTTAATGTAAAAAGTAACGGAGAGTGAGCAAGATCAAATCAAAACATCACTGTACGAAAGTATGAAATTACTGAAATGCAGCACCGTCGACGTAAATACCAACGCGAGTGTATATGCATACATACGAGTATGTACCTTCGTTTTTAACGACTCGTCAAGTGCCAGATTCGTTCGTAGACGCTTTTCAGTTTGCGTAGTTTGGCATAATTCGAGGAAAAGGAGTACGTTAGTCGACGACTTTGTTTGATCGAATCATCTGAAAACAGGGTTGAATCCTTAACCCTCTGCGACTCATTGCGACTCTCTTGTTTCGTCGGTCGAGTTTAGATAGTTTCGTATTTGTTTCGAAAGTTATAATCGCGTCGTTAACCAGCATTCGATCTTCGGATTCGATGGTGTTGCTAATTTTTGCCTTAATTCGCGAACGAGACTGGGTCACGGAGGGCTAAGCGAACTGAACATATCAGAATCTACGTATTTTTCATCAGAACAGAATATTTTTAATATTCACCGAACGACGCGCGCAAATTTAAAAAGAGAGAGAGAGCGAGAGCGAGAGAGAGAGAGAGAGAGAGAGAGAGAGAGAGAAATAAGAAAAACACTTCCTGTTTGCTCAGAGGTTATTGTCTCTTGAAGTATCACCGACACGCAATTGCGAAATTGTTGTTCAGTGTGCAGATGCTTAAACTAATTGTCATGTTAACGCTTAACTGGCCGCGTCACCGACTCCATTTTTTGCGTCAAAGGTTTCGCGATTTTTCCGAAGGATCCAACGTTCGATTGTCTCCTTCGATAAACTGTAGCGAGATTGTAATTAAATCTACGCGAAGCATCTGTAAAATGATATTTCTTGGCAAATTAACCAGCACTCTGTGGGCAATTGAATATGTTTCGAGGCAAATGAGTACGTTTGTAAATAGGTGAGAATTATATTCCGCTGATGCGATACGGCATTAAGCAAGTTGTAACCGTTTATTGGAAGTAAAACACTTTTCTGACAGAATGGCAATGTTTTTCCATTTATTGCTAAAATCTGAGAGGAGTGAAACATTTTAAGTAAATTTTTGATCAATTTCGAGCGAGAATCTTAATATGTACACTGTTTGGTAAACTTTTTCCCTTGCCAACGCTGAAGTGGTATACTATACGTGACAAGGGCATACAGTAGGTATGTTTTTCCATGAATGATAATGTTTATCTACTTGATGTTACAATCTGAGAGAAATAAAATGTTCCAAAAACTTCTTAATCGATTACCAAGTGAGAATCTTGATACATTGTTCGATAAACTTGTTCCCTCTTCGTATATCAAAATGATACATGTAACAAAGACATATGGTGTATGTGTTGAAAAAATGGTAATATTTTTCTATTCAATGTAAACTTTCTGCAATCGAATCTTTTCGACCAATTTTGTTATTACTGTTACGCATCATACTTTTCCAAAGAATAACATTCTCGATGTTTCTCCACTTGATTTGAAGATTAGAATAAAGAAAAATAGAACCTTGAAAATGCAAAGAAATATGATCAAACAGCTTCCAACCGATTTTCAAACGAAAACCCTAACGTATTAATCTTAAGAATTGATAACACTTTTTCGTGTGACATTGATAGCACTGGATATTCGAAATCTCAGTACGTTAAACATATTTAAAAATCCCTTAAAGTTACATCCTCCTTAACAAAATTTTAAGAATTCTAGTTGTACAAGATTTGAACTCATACACCAAATCACTGAATACCATTTTTTCAAAAAAAAAAGAAAAGAAAAAAAAGAAGGTGAAAAAGCAGTGTCAAAAATAAATCTAAAATAGCGCCAATTCGAACAATTTTTCATCGAACATCGGATTGAATGTTTATGATTGCAAATTTGCGGCCGGTTGAGCGTGAGGGTGTATCAACAAGGCGATGTAACGGAGCGAAAGAGCGTCGAAAACAATCAGAACAATCACGTTAGACGACACTGGCAGTGAGTGATCGCATAGAAGATAAACAAAAATTAAAGATGAAACTATAACCGACAGAAATTAATATAATGCAACACACGCTCGCTACTGACAATGAGAACGTCGCATGGTTCTTAACAACTTCTTTTTGATACGACATCTAGCGTTAATTTCTCGCAGCCCATAAAGAGAAAAGAAGTTGTCCACGTGTGATTGTCACGTGGAACAGCCGTATAGAAAATACGGGCTACGAGGATTTTCAGATCGTGCGTTGCTAACCCGCGTTTTTATTGTCGCCAGCTTCGAAGATATATTTTTTAGACGAAATATCTGTACATACACGAATACACACACGTACACACTGAGTGCATTCTGCGTCAATTCTTCGGCCGGTGACCTTTTTTTTCGCGACGGAACTCGGCTGTCTTTTTCATGCTTCTTAAATAAATGTGCGATGCTTGTTCCATTAAAATGATCGACGATTTTTTACACTTCTTCATCCTCCTGACTGCTGTGGTTTTTTTTTCTCTCCTAGAGTTATTCGTTTTTCTGAATTTATTCGATAGCGCGAAACGAACCTGGCGCTAATTGATCGTCCATCGCGTCGAGGGAAAATAACAACCGCCAGGAATCTTGGGTAAATAATCATTTATCAACGATAGGATCGATCGTCCTTATCTTATCACTGCAGTGGAACTGTTTCAAAATTTACTTCGCTGTGTTTTGCAAATTATTTGTCCTTGTGAAAGTTGCTTACACTGGGAAAGAAAGAATTCCTTGCGTGCGAAATTTAATTGTTTACTTGAAAATTATTCAGCAACAGCAGAGATTCTTACACAGTACGTTATATTAGAGCAATATCAGATAAGGACGATCGATCCTATCGATCTATTGTTCCATTAAAATGATCGACGATTTTTTACACTTCTTCATCCTCCTAACTACTTTTTTTTTCTCTCCTAGAGTTATTCGTTTTTCTGAATTTATTCGATAGCGCGAAACGAATAACTCTAAGAGAGAAAAAAAGCAGTTAGGAGGATGAAGAAGTGTAAAAAATCGTCGATCATTTTAATGGAGCAATAGATCGATCGTCCTTATCTTATTACTGCAGTGGAACTGTTTCAAAATTTACTTCGCTGTGTTTTGCAAATTATTTGTCCTTGTAAAAGTTGCTTACACTGGGAAAGAAAGAATTCCTTGCGTGCGAAATTTAATTGTTTACTTGAAAATTATTCAGCAACAGCAGAGATTCTTACACAGTACGTCATAGTAGAGCAATATAACGCACGTTATATAGAGCACAATAGGAGTTAATAGGATGTTATCTGTGTTATCGTATTCTGTTAAGTATTACATGGAAGATTAAATTAGAGCTACATAGATTTAAGTGAATTTGAAATGATGTGATCTGTCGAAAAATTAGTCAATCCAGAGAATATAAGTTTACACTCAAAGTATATGTTAAAGCAACATACAACTCGATATGAAGTTTCTTGGTTTGTTGAGAACGATGCAAAAACATAAGTTATACGAGAAATTAAAATTATATTCCAGTCACAATGAAATAGTGGACCCTGCTGAGAATAAAGTTTAAGTAAATTCGTGCAGAAGTTAAATTTTTATCGATGAGGCAAAAAAGCGCCAGGTTAGAGCTGTATCTAAATTAAATTGAATTTATAACATTTCTTGATAATAGTGCGAATGTAATAACCAAGAGGGTGAATTTAATGACGCAAAAATGAGTCATCGAGTTAACACAAGAGTTGAGTTTGAGTTACGTAACTTACCGTATCTGGTGCAAGAGAAACTTAGGACAATGCTGCTCAACATAAACTCTAGGAAACACTGAAATAAGGTAAATTCTAACTGATGACGCAAGAATGTATCAAAAGATAGCTAGATCTAGCTCAAGTATATTGAAAATTACCCAGTGGTAAATTAAAGAGAGAAATTGTGATTTCTTATTAATAGAAATTATGAGTTATCGACGACGCGGTATTATTATGCCATTTACGTCATCGATAATGACGTAATCTCCGAATTGAGTTAGATTAATTCGTAACAATTACCAGATGGAAAACCTAAAACTAGGAAGAGTCCTTGTAAAGAATAAACATGATTATTTTCGAGGAAAGAGAATAAAGTAAGCCGCGAGTGTATTGACGAAGGGAAGAAATTAAATAAATTATATTGTAACAACCTTCTCCCTCGTGCTTGTCGGAAATGCATTCGACAAGTGATTAAAAGCATCGTTTTCTCGGCTGCGAATTAAACATTATCATTACATTTAACATTTTACGAAATGAACTGGTAAACAGCGGCTAATTAAGGTTGCCAGTATCGCGTTCCCATCTTAAACTGAATCAACACGAAGGCATTTTGACTGACAATCGGCGTTCATGGAATTCACTGTTACGTTTTAAAACATACTTTGCTAACTGATGTCTCCTGAAAAAGTATTTAACATCTTGGGTCCTGATTTTTAAATATTAATGCATACAAGTCAAGACGTTTAATCAAAATGTACGTAAACTCAGAATATGGATTTGTATAAACTTTTCGAAGCGTATTGAACAATATCAAATTGTAGTGTATAGGTTTCTCTGGAACAACTCAAGTAATACGATTACAAACAGGTCGAATTACACAATAATATTTACTCGAAGTAATGGTACTTGTAGAGTAGTTAAAAAAGTAAGGTACCGAAGAGGTTAATTGTTAACTTTCGCGAGAGTTTCAGCAATACGTGATAAGATCACAGGTGTATCACAATTGAAATTAAGCATTTGAAGGATTTTTAGCAGTATATTATTAGAACATATGTGTACCATTACACTTAAATTGGTTAAAGAGTATTGAGAGAATTATGCACATTGAGAATCACCAATTTTTCAAAGATTGCGTATCAGCATTAAGGCAGATTAACTGTTCTATGAATTAACAACTGTCACGTGAATCGTAATATATTGTGCGAAGTTTTATAAACATCGATATTTTTAATATAACGATAACGAAACAAAATCTAATGTTACAGTACTGTGACTGAATTGTTGATTATTATAACTTGTATGCATGCAAACAGTGAAGAACATTAGACAATTTAAAAAAAAAATGACGAAATATTATATTGAATAATATAGTTTCGAAAATACATGTATTCAGCAATACTCAAGCATCCCGTAATTACATCACGACTGAAATATTAGTTGTTGAAAAATAACAAAAGACCATAAACAATTCTAAACTAAACTCCAAGTCTCCTATAACGGAGCATTGCACACTGATTTGCATTAGTCCCCTCGAAAGACAGTAAGAAACGTTCTCAATCATCCTGACGTAATTCAACAAATCTACTACAGTAATTCTCCCTCTTACGATCCTCCAAAGCCTCCTTTAACATCACAATGAATTCTAAAACCACCCAGAGGTACACAGCCCCAACAGCATACGGACAACTTTCACGAAGTTGTGGTCGTCGTACCGATTTCCAAGCAAAATTGTTCACACCGAGGGACCCTTAAGTGTCGCCCTAAGCCACGAAGTGAAGAAAGAAATCTCGAGTATTTGACGAACAGTCAGCCGAGTTCTCGCGATTCGACAGTTTCTCCTGAATGGACCACGTGGCTGAGAGAACTCCTGCATCTTTAAAATAATCTCGATACTTGGACCAAGTATTGTCCGAATAGCAGGCGTATTTACTATTATCGATTGTTCGTTTCCGCATTACGAGTCACTGTGTGTATTTCGTGGATTTTTCAACGACCACTCAGTTCGAGCGACGCGACGGTCAGAAGGAAACGGACTCGGAAAATGGAGACGGTAAAGTGGGGGAGGGGGGCGTGTCTGGCCAGGACGATCGATTGCATCTGCGCAATGCGTCGTATGATAACGATAGCCAGACCATAGCTGGAACGCGTATGATAGACTGAAACAACGACGGGGTGGGAGAAGGAGCAACTGAGGGAGCCGTGACGCTTTCTGAACGTACTTATACGTACGTTTTAATCGTTTCGACAAGCAATTACATCGTACCTTAGATCGATTTAAGATCGACACTGAACGAACTCGCTACCTTTATTCTGTTTTGTATCATTATTTGCGAGTGAAAACAAACATTTGCATCGAATCGTCGCCGAGACTTATACAATCTCTTGTCTGTAATATTTAGGTTCTTTTTTTTAGAATCTTTATTAGGTTTATTGACATTTAGTTAAATTTTTAAATATATAGGAAAATCGTTGATTTTTTTTTTAAATATAGAGTGGAATAAATGTAGATTTCTTTTTTTTGGTTGGATTGAGTTATAACCTTTCTCTTGTCTCTAATATTTAGGTTCTTTCTTTTTAGAATCTTTTCAATGTTGATTTTCTTGAGCAATTTGACTTTTTATTAGTTTATTAACATTTAGCTAAATTTTTTAATATATAGGAAAATCGTTGATTTTTTTTTTAAATATAGAGTGGAATAAATGTAGATTTCTTTTTTTTGGTTGGATTGAGTTATAACCTTTCTCTTGTCTCTAATATTTAGGTTCTTTTTTTTTAGAATCTTTTCAATGTTTACTTTCTTGAGCGATTTGACTTTTTATCGGTTTATTAACATTTAGGTAAATTTTAAAATATATAGGAAAATCGTTGATTTTTTCTAAAAATATAGAGTGGAATAAATGTAGATTTTTTTTTGGTTGGATCGAGTTATAACCTTTGGCTATAATAATATATAAGCCGTGAGTGTTTTCTTTAAGTTTCTTTCTTTCATGTAACGCGTGTATATTTTAAAGGAAACACTTTGATTCATACTTTTGTTAATTCTAAAATACGATACAAATTTATCCTGGACAAGGTCTTCATCTTTGGCTGAAACATCGAGATCTCGTTGTAAATTTGAAAACCAGTATAAAATGATTTTTCTGTGATACCAGTTTTTATTTCACGCTGTTGGTTAGCTTTCGAAGAATTCGATTGACGACGAATGAGTTGAATCACTATCAAATAATTTCATTTTGTACCGTAATAATTACCTAACAATGATCACGCAAGTCAATGTTATTTTACGATTTTTAATTTTGCAGCACGACTTGCATTTATTTTCAATTTCTCCTGCATCGTAATTTAAACAGACCAGTGAAATCGGTTCACATACCATTGAATTTATTTTAATTAAAAAAAGTTCTGTAACTACAGGACCGAATCGTGATAATATTAAGCTTTAATTGTAATTGCAGGCACACGTTGACCTGATTTTATACCAAGTAGAATATTTCTTTTAATCTGCACTGTAATTTACAGATGGTATTGAGGTTTTCCCCTGAATCACGTTCGGAGCTGTTCAATCTCTCTATTTATTTTTCTTTTTTGAGGATTTCCCGGTTAGAAAATGGTACGAAGAGATTTAGTATCCCGCAATCCTGCAACGTGCGGAATTTCCGGTGCTATTTCGACATCCTGCGAACTAGCTACGTGGAATTCTTGATTAGCTTTAGCGTCTTACAGTTTCCCAACAAGTTCCTCGAATTCTTTACGAAATTTTTCAACGAATTTCGACACCTCGCTTTGCATACATTTTCACGAGAAGTATCTGTACGATATAAAATTTCGAACTTCGTCTTATTAAATTAATTTTAATAACGAGAAATTTTGTAATACCGGGCTGGAATTACGACGACATTAAGGTTTAATTATAAAGAATCGACGCGATGAAAAGAGTGCTTTTATCGCGCCAGATATTATCTTACAAGCTAAGTGAGATATAGCCCTGTAAATAGGAAGATGCAAATTGTTATACAAACTTTCCGCCTTCGACCAGCTCGGTCTTACAAAAAATTAACATTTTCTTCTCCGAGAACGAACGACCGTAATTAAAAAAAGAGCTGGCGTTTTTTTGATAACACGAATACTGTTGGTAAGTGTTAGAAACATAATTGCTGTGCAATGGTGACACTTTTCTCCAAACTGAAAATTAATAAAATAAACTTACGGCTCAGATTAAAAAACAAGTTAGTTTAATTATTAACACTAATATTTTACAGCCTATGAGATTTTAGTTATTGTTTTTTTTAATAATTTGCATATGTTACACTAATATTTATGCCAGTGACCTTGTCTTACAATGTTTTTCTTCTTTTAGTAAGTACAATTTTTATTATTTGGTTTTTTTATTTATTAAACTCTCTTGTTTCGTTTGATAAAAAATTGTTATTAAGTAATAAATTATTTTTTTTTTTAAATTGATGTTTAGTATTTTTTCAGAGTGTCTTTCAGACACAAATGAAAAAAGGGGGATTAGGATTTAAAAAATCCAGAAAGTAACAAATTGTAACATTAAATTGGAAATGTAGGAATGATAATTATTCGTATTGAAAGTTAGGGAAACAGTATCACGATTCTCGTAATTTTTAACACGTGTAGATTTATGTTACTACTACATTATCGTCGCATTCGTTTAATTATCTCGTTACTTTCCTTTTCACTCGCATTTGCACAACAAAAAGGTTAAATAGAAAAATAATAAAATAACAAATAACCATAGAAATAATATATAAATATTAAATTGCCAGAGCTTGAAAAGCTTTTATTCTCATATTCAAGCTCGTATTCTCTAGGTATTGATATTCGAACAATTTGATTTTTATGAAAATTGTCAAAATGACTGCTATTTGTATTCGAGAAGATGAATTTGAACGAAAAATTTCTACGTTTTTTGTTTATATTTTCTGGAATAATTAAAATTTGGAAAAAAATTGCTACGCCATTCCCTGACAAATGTTATAGTAAAGATATCTACAAAATATCAAAGTATAATCGGTTCGATAAATCTCGAGATATCTTGCACACAGTTTCTGAAAACACAGTTTCGAGAAAAACGAATTTAAAATTTCCAAACGACCTGTTATGCGTGGGCTAAGACGTTGCGACACGCGTGTACACGAATTTGTTACGCTCTAAAAATAGATTCTTTTAAAGACTGGAACCTTTAACAATTTATTCTAAATACTTGGTTACGTTAATACGTAGTTACTTAGTAACTACTATTTAAGACGACCAAAAAATCGATTTTTCAAAACTTCAAACCGAACTGCCCCCTTGAAAAAAGAACGAACAAAATGTAACTATTCAATTATAACTGTGTATGTCATCGATAAAAATGATTAATATAAAAAAATGCAAAATTAAAAGACAAAAACGACGTAATGCTACAGGTTAATTAAACAGTCGAATAATTGTGGTATTGCCACAATCGTGTTTCGTACTAATTTGCGTTTTATTGAATACGTGTTGCTTTTGCAGAACCGAAACTTATTACTAATTAAAAGCGTCCTCGGACCGGTTCGTCGAATACGCGTTCAAAGTAAATCCGGGATCACGATCAAGATTAAGGAACCACGATAAAAGCGCGTGTTTATCGCCTGGCATGCTCGTATTACAGGGTTACTCGTTCGAAACGCAACCCTAAATTTAGGGGCTGAAACGGTGCAAATTTTAATTTTAATATCATGCCGCTATTTTAAGCTAATTATCGATCAGCTTGAACTACTCGAGCTAAACTTCGTCTGAAAACTTTCCGTTCATCCCTCTTTCTCCGATTTTTCGTTAAATTTCCTTAGCAATTTTTTAGCCAAACAGGTAGTTAATCAAGACCTTTTTGGAATTTATAATTCATGAGCTTCACGATGACACGAAATGTGTTTTAAATACAAATATTTGCAAAGAATGTTATTCGTCTAAAAATATTTTAGAAAGAAAATTATTCATGTAGAGATATTTTAGAAATAGCGTTATTCGTACGGATATATCTTAGAAAGTGTTACTTCTATAGAAATATTTTAGGAGAAATGTTATTCGAATAGAGATATTTTTAAACAAGTATTATTCGCATAAAAATATTTTAGAAAATGTGTAATTCGTACATAGCACTTATGACAGAAATAAATTGTTTAGAATAAATTGTGGTAGTTTTCAGCGGAAACTGAAAAATTGCTCCAACAAGTATTTGCTATATTTGTAAAATGTACCTCGGTGCGCTTTCGTTTAAAACGAGTTTCATCGTGGCGTTTCATGAAATCATATAACGGTAAAAGTTGTGAAAAACGATAACCATTTCGAGGAAATACAATTTAAATTTTGTTTGCTGGTGGCGGTAAATTACTTGGAATTTCAATTTAGACTCAATCTCGTGTCGTTTATCCTTTATTGAATTCAATACTTAACGAAGCATTACGTGTACTATTTCAAAACCAGATCTAATCTTCGATGTTTCCGTTTTCTACGTGGAAGTAAAATGCTTTTTCTTAGAAATTTTTCTTCTTCTTTTATTTTTTCTTAGTACGTGGCTTGAAATAGACCGACGTATTTAATTTACAAGCTTGAAAATTCTGAGTGTCTTCTTTACAATCTTCTGTGAAATATAAACTGAATCGTAAGAAAACAAAACATCGGAATATCTCGGTTAAATGTAAAAAGAAATACGAAGCAATATAGAAACAAAATTTAATTACTTTTGAAAAACGAACACGAACGCAACTTATTTTCTCAAGATCAATTGTTTCAGAATTTTAAAGATCATCAGTGATTTTTAACAATGGCTGAATATTATAGCTAATGTCGAAATGAATTAAACTGTTTATCGTAATACGACTTTGACATGACCTTGATCGTAGAAATTTACAATTAATATCTACGTAGGTTTACTCGTCATTTAGATAACTTTTATAAGATTGTCATGAAATGTTCAAAGTGAGATACTTAAACTGCTCGAGAAGATTCAATTACAAATTATTTATTTCAACTCGTTCCTCAATTATTCGATTCGTTCGGGAGATAAATTCAACAATTAAATCGAACAAACAAAGTAAAAGTATAAAAAATTCGATACTCGAGGGAGATGTACCACAGAAAAGAAAATTGATTTAGCACACAAGCCAGATAGACCAATGAAAACCAATATTCACAAAGGAAAAAATAAACAAGATCGATTATTTATACAAACAGTACAAATAATTACTTACAGACGCCATAGAAGGATTTAGAGTCGCCTGATTATACAAACTCTCGGTACAAATGATTTCTGTAAGTATGTAACATTTGACATAGACAAACTCTGATAATTATTACTGTCATCCAGGAGTACATGCAGGATTCGTCAAAACACTTTCGTTTCCAGATGCAATCAAGTAATGGAATCACCACCGTTCCGTGAGAATCGATACAATTGTAGGATAAACGAAAAAGAAATTGGCGGATTACGTTTGCAAACGAAACCGTTGGAAAACCACAGTCACGTATCGTTTTACCATCCGAAGCTTAATTACGGGTTTCGAGCAGGCTGGATTGAAGTTTCGCGTTTAACTAACACAGACGTTTCATGCATTAAATATAAGCATAAACGAAACCTCGGTAGCCTCCAAGCTTTATATTTATATATAGTACATATTGAAATAGGGACGCAATTAAAATCTATTCTTACTACGCGAACACGTTCTCATGGGACAGACTGTAACTATGCAGATCTCGGTAGAGATTGAACTCATTGTCAGTCAACTGCTTGAATTTTCCTCGTTGTTAATTACGTCAGATTACTACGTTTACACTACGTCGGTTTCTATGTCTGAGATTTAGGTAAAACGAATTCTTCGTCAATTTAAATATTAAAACACGCGCATGACACGTTGCTTCGATACGATTGCTTTGGATACATGATTTTAGTACAGATTGTTTACGTGATTAGATGTTGGATTATTTTCTACTCGTTTATTCTAGAAACGAGTGAAAGTGTCTTGGAATTATCGTGCATCTGAATAATAGAGAATAGAGTGTTTGGTTGAGTTCTTGAAGCATATTGCAATAGTAAAGGTGTTGAGATATGTCTAAGGAAAATGGTATTTATAAAATATTGAAAAATATTTAAAAACACTGGTACAACATTCAATATCTTTTCCAACAAATTTCGACAATGTATCGATGCACTGTCTGTAGAAAACGTTAAAAAATGATAAATTTACAAGGTCAAATGTATCACTATTCAAATATGTGTGAATATTACAATACTTATAGTATTAAATAGTAAGGTGTTCCCGAAAAAGACGATTGTTAGATTAAATAAAGTCAATATTTATTTTATGCACTTCTCGTTTATACAACTCTTTGGGCATAAAAACATTATTATTATTATTATTACTATATACAATACATTAATTTTAAAATTACTGCTATCATAACTACCATAATTATCGGTAATGTACGTGAATTAAATTTCACCTCGGTATCGTAAACGTTGCTCATAATTTGTTAACCGTACACGAAACGACATATCAGTGGAGCCTGGACCAAGGAATAATTTTTAATTTTAAAGCAGACGAACAATGTATTGTACAATCCCGTTCGGAAACATCACAGAATTCGATCGATCCAATGAACAATAATTGCACAGTTAAATATCAATTGTGTCATTTGCAAATAGGCAACGCTTCCTAGAAAGAGTATGCACGTAGCTGCTGTATTTGAAAATCATTCAATGTACACGTCACCACTGAAATGTGCAAACGAATCGGAATTAAAGATCGTTTAAAGACGTCATTTGATACGTCTTCCTGCAAATGTTGAAACGAATCAGTTACTATGAACCAGCGACGGTGTTTCGCCATTCACGAAAGTCTTGAAAGATTTCAGGGACCCTGCGCGTAAAATACTTATCGGTCGCTCAAGATCGTTTTCCCTACTCTGACGAATCCGGTTGCAAGATACGAGGTCGAGGTACAAGCCAAACAGTATGGTGGGGCGAGCGACGCTGTGACCTCGAGCGGCCAATAGATTTGCTCCGAACCGTTGCATCGAATTGTCCCGAAACTTTCAAGGCTTTCAAAATTCTTTACTTAGCGGTAAACAATCTCTGATAAGTTTTTTTTTTTTTTTGTCGCGGGATGTAAAAAGAACACTGCTTACGTCTCGTCATTGTCGCTGGGTCTAGCCAAAGTGAAGTCCAGAATCTCGTCCGATGTCAGAAACCGGACGTCGCTGTCCTCGGAAAGCGCCGATCCGTTTATGCTTCGCTTGTAAGTTTTCCTCCTTCTTAGGATGATGATCGCAACCATGAGCGTGATCGATGCTCCCGTCAGGGTCCCGACGACCACACCGATAATTCCTGGCAGACTAAATTTCACTGAACCACGATGCACTCTTTCTGGATCTTGTCGGCTGACGTTGGGATCTGCGAGGAAAATATATAATCTCACTTTCTGTTGTCGCGTGTGTCTTACTTCCTGGGCATTCTAATTCTATGGGAGTTCGAGATCGTTAGTTTTAGAAAGATCACGGAGGTACTGTTGCAGCTTTTAGGTTAGGTTCACTTATAAGGGGCGTCCCAAAGTGTTAACTTAGCAGATTTGTGGTACAGTCAGGAGTATTCGGTACGTATTTTTTTGATCGGTGAAGTTACATACCGGAAGATTGAAAACAGCACTTAAAATTGGGAGTGAATGACAAAATCGATCCGAATAATTAAACAATTACTTATATAATAAATTCTAAACTTAGTTTCCGAGATATGGAACTGAATATGTTATTCGTATAACGTATGTTAGCGTATTCGTGTATGTTTTCATCCTTTCAAGATGAGATTGGACCGGTGAAGAAAATGTGCGTTGAATTTTTTTTACTGTTTTAGAAATTTCGTTAAATTTCATTGAAATCTTTGGACTAACACTTTGGAATGGTCCCTTGAGTCAACGTTTAGCTTTTTTTTTCTTTGCGACGATGAGATCTGCTTCGAAAGGTTCGTTTTAATAATAGTTTTTCTAACGTTCTTTTACTTTGTAGTTACAAACAAAGACGTTAGACAGTACAATCTGTCTCTGTATTTTAGAAATTAGTTTCTATTTATTATAAAGGATTAATCAGTTTGGCAATTAGGGTCACATCGATGATCCTATTGCTATAGCTTAACGAGCTACTTGGTAATCATAGCTTTCAACAAGTAACTATTATTAAACAATCATAAGAGTTAATTGTCACAGGTTTAACTCCTTGCCTTCTATAAGTCGGACAACGATTATGACAATTGGGCAACTTCGGATAAAGATCGTGGAACGGAGGATCAATTTCTTCTATTCACGTGTCTAAACTTTCCTTAAATACTTAAGGTTCTCCCCTTCGTCTATGTATTATAACCCACGGTTCACTAATATCAGGAAAAATAATAATTTAACTCTAATCGTTTGGGAAAAGAATCACAACTTATAGATCTGACATTGAATTCTTTCTAAACATCGAAACTTTCCAGAATTTAAAGTCTCAGGCCGGATATTCTCGTTAAATTTCATTGAAATCTTTGGACTAACACTTTGGAATGGTCCCTTGAGTCAACGTTTAGCTTTTTTATTCTTTGCGACGATGAGATCTGCTTCGAAAGGTTCGTTTTAATAATAGTTTTTCTAACGTTCTTTTACTTTGTAGTTACAAACAAAGACGTTAGACAGTACAATCTGTACTGTGTTCGTTAGCGAACTTATCATTTCCTAACACAATGGACAGGCTTTCAATTTGGTCAAAATTTCGAGCGCTCGCGGAACAAAACCGTACGACGAAACTTTGACATCAACGGAAACTCGTGTTACCGGGTTGCCCTTCCGGTTGCATGTATCTCCTGGTGGTCGTCTGGCCGAATGGCGTTTCCTTTGTTTGGATCGCTTTCGTAGTTGCCACGGACGTCGTAGTTGCACGAGTTGTTTTAAACGTTTTCGGCCTAGTTGCGTTAGTAACGGGGCTGACGACAGTGGTGGTTGTCGATGGCTTCAACGTAACGGGATCGATGTCGTCTTTCGGGACTATAGAGATAAACATGCCATCGATCTCTGGCGCGGCGGTCGATACATCGCTACTGTTGTCCTTCTTCGTTGGTGGCACCGTGGCTGTCGTATCGTAGCTCAAGGTCCACATTTCTGAGGTCGCCTCGTCGGTGGAAGCTGAAAATTATGATATATAACGATACAATATAATTATAATATATTACGATACGATATTGTTGTTTTCTTCTTCGGATCACTAGACGAGTGTGATTAGTTATTGATCCTCGTACGAGCCCCCAAATAATTGTTGTACTCGTGCGGTGTATCGATGTATATTTAAGAATATTATAAGCTACAGTGTTATTAGTATTAGACGTGGTGTTGGTGATTAGTTTCGCTTTACACTAAAGGTAGATCGACCGCGTATAAGACTAAGTTTATCGTCTCGATGCCCTGGGCACGCGTCTTTATCGTCTTTGTCGCTTACGTCTTTTACTGGTCTTTCGTCTTAGTGCGTCTTTCTAACTGTCTCGTCTTATTACGTCTTTTTACTCATACCGTCCGCGACGTACTCTCCGGACATACTCTCCGCGTCATACTACGACATACTGTGTCATACTCTCTACGTCATACCGTCTTATACCGTCCCAAACGTTCCTGTCGCACTCTATGTAGGCACGCACATTCATTCTCTTTCATTCTAATCCTCAGTCTCTCTCACTTCAGACATTCGGTCACGTTCGGCCATCCTAATCGTTCGTCTTTTCCAAACACTCTTCATTTTCTCCGAACCACGTGTATTCCATTTCGTCCTCATGCATTTTCACGCTCGGTCGTCTCGCAAGACCCCCTGTAAAGGGATACTTGTGCCTTCCACGAAACCTAGCGAACAAATCGGCGCCAAGTGTTTATCCTAACCCAGGTCTGTCCGCACACGCTATCTCTTCTAGGCCTGCGTTCGAAGCAGGCCCAAGCGGACACGGAAAATCCGATACCACACATATATAAATCGTTCGTTCCGCCAATTTGTCTTTGACCAAGTTCTATAAATTGAATTGAATACACTTATACACTTTACAAGGGAAAGACTTTGCAAGTATACTTTACAAGTATACTTTGCAAGTATAGCTTTCTGTTGGAGAGGTGTAAAACATTAAACGTAGACACTCAATAATTTTAGATACGAATAATAATTAGAGTTCTGTGTATCTTGAATTGTACGATGTATATATTATGCTATTGCAATCGCTGTGTTGCAAATGTAAAATTGAATAATTATTCGGTGAACTGACTAAGCTCTATAAGTTGAATTGAATACACTTATACACTTTACAAGGGAAAGACTTTGCAAGTATACTTTACAAGTATACTTTGCAAGTATAGCTTTCTGTTGGAGAGGTGTAAAACATTAAACGTAGACACTCAATAATTTTAGATACGAATAATAATTAGAGTTCTGTGTATCTTGAATTGTACGATGTATATATTATGCTATTGCAATCGCTGTGTTGCAAATGTAAAATTGAGTAATTATTCGGTGAACTGTACCATACCAAGGAGAAAAAGTTACAAAGGTATTCTTTTGTTTGTAAGAGAAAAATGTACTATTTTGACAAAATTGACCAATATTCACACTGAGCAAGTTACATTGTGTATAACTTTAATTATTTATAATTTTACAATTAATGTTTTACACATCCCACAAAAGCACGTAAAAATAGAAGTGGGACAGGTTGGATTCTTTTGTTAGACTGAGAGTTCAGATTGTTGAAAATATAAGAAAATTGTTTGGTATGAAAGGGAACGCCCGATACTAAGATTGTATGTTCTCTATTCGAATTATTAGTTGTAGAGATTCCAAAGTAATCGTCACCTTCGAGTATTAACAACTTGTAGGTTTAGTAATCAAAGGAGGTTTTGTAATATTATATAATATATTATCTTGTAATATATTATATAATATATAATATTATTAGACGATATAATTTTCTATATTAAAAAAATCGGAAACAAAAGTAGACTTACCCAGGATACAATACTCCGCATAATCCGGGCAGCAATTCGAGCGTTCAGCGCAATCGAGTGTACAAAGACATTCGGCGGACATCAAATTGTGTGACAAATAATTTTTACACTGTCCACGACAAGTCAACTGCGAATTCACTTGTTCGATTTGATCTGTAAAGCATTTCGTCAAATTTTATTTATGACATTGGATGTACGAATAATAACACCGTAGAAGAAAATGTATTAATATATTACACCGTAATCTAATTTAATTTAGTATCTACGACCATCTTTCATCCTTCAGATAGTTCTTCAGTATTTTCAATGCAGGAGCCTATTTTATTTGATATGTCTACTAAATATATATATATATATAATTATAAATATATTGTACATACGTAAGTGCAATATATCTTATAACTATATTGTCCATAGGTGTAATATATCTTATAAATATATTGCACACAGATGAAAATCACTGACAGTTAACTCTGGGAAAATCTCCAATTTAGCAATTTCAAAGTATAGTACGGGCTCAGATATAACGAGGCCGTAAATTAAATTGTCACAACAGTGTAATATGATAGAAATTCAATCTACGCTGGCTGATGTTACGACACATGATGTCAGGATGTAACGTTGAATTCCGCAGCGGAGCTTAGATACTAGTAGTCTTTTATTTCTCGAAGTGGGTACATATGGAACGGTGGAATTCTTGTTAATTGATCTTTCGTGAGTTATATGCATTTCTTACTGTTGTGCAATTTATATCTTCTACAGTGCGCTTTATTTGTTATTTTATAATATAAAGCAAATTAAGAAATTCAAGAAGAAAACATATAAGGAGATAAAGGAGAGTCTGAAAGAAGAGAAAGAAAAGAGAGAGAGAGACTCAAAGCATACAAAAGTCTAGTGAGTATTTACGGAATGAAAAAGGAAAAAGTTATAAACAGACTGGAAAACTAACGGAAGTTTCCATAACCAAAATTTGGACATTAGTCACATATGATGTAAGAAAATGAAGAAACGTAAAAATTATAGATAAAATAAACAATTGAAACGTAAAAATTGTGAGCAAAATAAAAAATTAAGTCTCTTCCTAAAAATCGAATAAAGAAACAGATTTATCTTTCTTACAAAGGAGGTAAAGTAGCTAATTATTTATGAGACATTTCTACAAATATAAAGAAAATTTTCGAGAACGTCGTTAAAAGAATGTTTAAAATACATGGAATTTCGGTTTAAAAAAGTTTGCAAAGGGACAGCAACAATAGATCGCGAAGGAATACAAAATTGGAAATGAAAATAGTTGCAATCAATTACTGAATTTCGGCAACAGAACAAAGCAATATATTACTTAAACGAAACTTGATTCGATACGCACGATAATGCAATAAAAGAATGGAAGATTCACCTTCGAATTTTATTACGAAGATACCAACTGATAAAGGAAGAAGATTTATTATTTTGCATCGCAGTAGCGAAGAAGAATAGGAGCCAGAGAGTCTGTAGGTAAGTGGTGTTAATTTAGACGATTATAGTGTAAATTATCGTAAGGAATGACAAAAATGTATAGAACCTGATGGAAATTATTTCGAAGACTGAAGTGTATGTTAATTGAATTATTTGTTAATAAATATTAAATTTATTTATAAAAAAGTTAAGAGTTTATTTCTACTCTTAATACTAAAGAGATAACCAGATAAATGAACGCATTAACGCAGCCATTGTTCCACCGCGTCGAAAAAATTCAAATTGCAAAAATAAAGGGAATTACCATCGTAGCTCTCGGTCGTCACGGTGTTGTTCTCCGTCTTGGTAGCATTTTGACATTTGTTGCCCTGCAAAATGGCCACGTCGTCAACCGCAATATCACTCACATAGCTGCTGCCTCGTACGCCTTCGATTATAATCTGAAACAAATATCGAGGTAAATATGCTTATGTAGCATAGATACGTTTCATTCTAGATTGAGTTCTAGAATCAGAGCAGAGTGTTGTCAGTGAAGAATTAATTCGCTTTTGTGCAAATGGACGGACAAAATCGTACTACTGGGCTTAAACGAAGAGAATTTGGATGTTCCATAACTAATAGGTTGCTCGATAAGAAACTGAGGTATCAGGTCCATTGTTTTATTTATCTAAAGATGGTACTGCTGTTTGATGAACATGTGTGAAGTTACCCACTACCGTGAGGTCCCCTTGTAAGATATCTTAATCCTAAAGTAATAGAGTGTGGAGAATAGATCGAGTTACGTTATTAATTGTACTATAATTAGTATAATTTCGGCGATTTAAAAATAGAAGAATTATACACGTGCTATAGAATGATTAGTATTCGAGTATTGGTGCGAGAGTACAGTATTCCCTCGCTAATGTTCGCATTTTCTCCCTCGGTATCATTCGCGGACTCATCCCTTCCAATTCCTGGAAGCTCGCTTCTACGCTTCGAAGCGAACGTCCGGGTTATTTATAACTTGTGATATATGATGACGCAACTCACACTCGCTTATGATGCAAGCAAGTAGATGAAAGATAACAGCCGGCAATTCCTGCAACACCTACCACCCTCGTTATTGTTCGAGACGCGGTCCCGGCCATGTAAATATTAGCGAGATAATATTGCAGTTAAATGAGACCGGTTGTGCGCTACTCGGTTTTACTTGTTAATTATAGAATCGTAACATCTCGAAAACGGTGAATATCGTGTATTCAATCCCATCACCTGGAAACCCTCTTCAGTTTTCGGAAGATTAAAAATACCATGCAGCCATACATTCCCTTGATTACCCTCTTTATTGAACATCAGCCGAGGCGTGGTGTCCTTCTCGCTCTTGAAATACACATTCAGGGCACCTATCGTGGCTCCAAACATGTGGTACCTGAAATTTCACGCGAATATAGAAAAAAGTTATCAAACGGAAGGAAAATTGGTAAAATTGGTCGTCGCGGTGTGATTCGAAAATATGAATAAAATAATTATTTCAAATACCGATCACCAAGCGTGAAATATGAACGCTAAGACGCATAACGATATTAATTTTGATCAATACCAATGGCTGTGTACCATAATTATGCAATTAAAACGAATTGGTAATTTTACAGTCTTCGTGTTTTCAATACGTATACGTAATATGTAGGTGTTCCATTCACCGTGAGTGAAATTATACGTAGTTAGGTGATCATCCAGAATACAGTCGTCCTCGATGAACTACCACCAATCAGACCGTAATTGCGTGTCCTAAGATACCAACTAACGCTGAAATAAACCGAAGGAGGGGCGTGTTTTTGCTCAGCGGACCGTGTTGAATTTTCATTAGCCTGCTATTTACAGATTTTCCTTTTTGCTACGTGTGTGTACGCGTTAAAAATAAGAACAACATTTAACGTTTCTCGAGTTCCAGCCCAGTGATCAATTCTTTTCGTTATTAATAGATTTTCAACGACATTGTGAAACTGTGTATCTAGGTACGATTGAGTATATTTGACTCGGAATGGAATTAGATCACGAAAGTGAACTCACCAGAAGGAGAAACAGCCTGCTTCTGTGTACGACGCATTGTAGATAGGGGAAATGATTCTAGCAGAGTCGTTCTCTAATCGGCCGGAAGCCTCGATGTACAGGTAATAGCCTGAAAGAATGAAATTTGAAAATTATTGATTAGAATTTTTCCAATTTTTTCGAATAAAAAAATTTGGATAATGAAATATAGTGGATTGAACAAGTTGTGAAGGTTGTTTAAAATTTATCTACGTAGAATTTTTCAAAATAAGCTTCAATAATTGTAAAGTGTGCGGTGTTCCTTTTGCTACAAAAGTGAACAAACAAATGAAAATGAAAGATAATAAATTACTGTGCGGAAAATGTTTTTATCAAGTATTATTTGTAAATACTATAAGTGAATAACCTGACGAGTGTTGGATCATCGAATACAATAACTATTCTATGAAAAGTATACCTAAAAGTTATTCACAACGTATGTTTGGTTGTAAAAATGTAAATGAACAAAACCTTTTCTTTATTAACAAAGATAACAACACAAATATTCGCTAAGCATCGTATAATTGTCTTTGAACGATCTCTATGTTGTTAACGCCACTTTAATGAAAAATGCATCAACAGGGAAATATAATAGTTTAAAATCTTCAACGATAAATACAGAATCAGAAAAATACTCTATTACCTAATGAAATCGTGTATTCAATTGACAACTTTTGTAATTACAGTGTTCAGGGTAGAGCGAGTCCGTAATATAACATTTTTAGTAACCTTAATAGCATATATATAAAAGATTGGACAAGACTTAAAAAAAATGAATTTTCTGATGTAGTTAATTTTTTTAATAAACAAATAAATAAATATTACTCCACATAGTGACATGAAGAATTATCATATACCATTTTTTAATTCATGGATTATTATTTGGAGACTTTCATTTATCCAAGTCTTCAGATTTATTAACAATCCTGCTTAAAAGTTTTGGAATAGATGCATCTTAAAAGAAATCGTATCTGTTATGTAATTGTTGCAGGAAACAACCAGTTGTATTATTTTGTCCTTAAGAAATATTATTACTAATAGTTTTGTAATCAGTCATTCAAATAACATCGTTCGTGAGATAATAAGGTATGAAACTATATATATAATACCTACATATTTTGTAATTTTTAAACGGAATTCAAGAAAATGAAGATACAATTATAATATAATTTAATCACAATGTGGGATGATAGATTTAATTATTTCAATAAAAGTTCACTCTATAAATGTCAAAGAACAACTACAATAAATGGTTATATAATAAATATATTTGAACCAAATCGATATAAGCTACTACTGTATCCCATACGGATAATTTTCAGTACCTTATGAACACATATTGATTTCAAGGATTTTGTTGAAAGTGAAGATAATTTTATATCAGATAGAGAATTTTTGCGGACTAAGACTCACACTGATTGTGGAAAAAGAAAACCTTCTCTGAAATCATTTTTAAATTACTTGTTCAAAGTAATTCAAAATTCTCATACTTGCATTGAAAAAGGGAACAGAACAATTATCGATAAAAAAAAACAAACTAAAGTAAATTATGCATAAAACAGAGATACGTTGTTAAAAGACTTAATAATTTTTGAAAAAAATTTCGATAACTAAAAAACTTCTTAAAAAGTCTTTATTTGTAGACTTTAAAAGAAAAACTGCAATACATAATGTACATTTTGGATAATTTCACACTGATAGCTATAATCCAGAAACAGCATTAACACTCCTAAAAAATCTATATACAACTCAACATAATTTTTACATTTGTAATTTATCAAAACAAAAATTTAAGGAACTCTTCGTATGATTTTACATTCTAGTTTTTACATTCTAGTTCAAAACAAAAATGAGGTAACCGTAAATACAAATTTTCTTCTTCAAATGCCTGAAAAAAAGAAAACCTTCTCTGAGAATCATTTTTAAAGTTACGAATAAATATAAACTCAATTCTGATTTCAATACATTCTTATTTAATATCTTATTTAGTTTCCTTTATTTTTTGTAACTCTTAATAGCTAGTCAGGAACATTATCAATTAATGTATTTAAATTTGTATTTGGAATATCTGCTCACAGGTTTTTAATAAGGTTTATGAACGAACTCAATCAGTACATAACATGGTAATAACTTAATTTTAAATTCTTAAAGCGACTGTTTGTAGGGGAAGCTGTATTGATAATAGCATTACCCTGCAGGAAAATTGACTTGTCTTCTATTACTATTATGAAAGCCAACAAATGATCGTGTAACATCTATTAATAATCAATAGCATTCAATCTACCATTTATGAAAGCTATTTTACTTTCAATTTTGAAGCGAGTCCAAATCATGACCGATCCACCTCCTTGAGCTCTTTGCGAAATGATTCTACTAGTATTTCCTTTTCTTAAACTGTGACAATAATAATTGAAGCCATGAATTTTTTTATCGTTAAATATTACACATCTCCACGTACTTCTTTTTTGAATGTATTTCTCAGTAAAATTGAATGTGACATTAATTTGACATTTCTATAATTCCTAATTTTCACAAACATTTTTGATGTTTAAATTTACTAGAGCTTTCGAATGTTTATTTACCAGAGTTTTACAATTTCTTTTAAAACGGATTACATCGTAAATTAAACCAACTCGTAATTTTAGACGAATAAACTCCAGTCGTTGATATTTCCCTTAAAACTGTACGTTTTGCAACAGAGGAAAATAACGGTCCTTTCTTAATAAATTTCGCAAACTTAAGTCACCGATGACCTATGAAAGGCACTTCGTTTAAATCAAATTAACGTTTTCCGTATTTTACTACATAAATATCTGCACAAAATGTTGCAGAATTGTACGTATTGAAACAAATATTGTTAAAGATACAATACGTGTATATTAATAAGAACAAAGTGAATACCATCGTTTCCTCGTCCCAATGTATGATCGTGCGAGGGGCCTGTTCCGATGTGATAACTCGGTGTGTCGAAATTTTGTCGTCGCCAATCAAAGTCGTGCTGAGGATCCTGCTCCCACAAACAAAGATCTGGTTTCTCGAAATCGCATTCCGTTGGAGCTGCCGCCCTCGTGTCTAATTAAAAATTAAAAACACTCTTTGAAATAACAGTTTCTTATATCCAGGAACTAAATCTCAGGAAGGTTCATTTTTTTTTTACCCCAAAAGTCAACTTTGATAGTTCAAATATTCAATTTTCACGAATCTAAGATTCTAATTTGTACATAGTGTATCAAGTTTGAAAACTTTCAAGATTTGAATCACGGAGGATCACAAATACTACAATCTGTGAAAAGTAAATGGTTGAGTTTTTATTTTTCTAACATTTTTCAAGATATTTCGTTTCTCCGAATTTTAATATCGTATTTAACATCTGCGTAATTATCTCTAAGGTCGAGTATAATTAAGAAAGATGGAAATTACCTTGACAATAGGGCTTTGTGTCATTCCACTGCTTTCCATTGCAATAAATCTCAGCCGGACCAATCAATACATAGCCAGGCTCGCAAAAATACATTAATATTGCTCCATTGTATTTTGGTACCACTAACGCGTGTTTCGGTGTTGGGAACACAGGACATTCAGCATCTATTTAAGGAACACAGTTAAGCAGGATTGTTAATAAACTCGAAGACTTGGATAAATGAAAGTCTCCAAATAATAATCCATGATTTAAAAAATGGTATATGATAATTCTTCGTGTCACTCTGTAGAGAAATATTTATTTATTCAATCATCAGAAAAAATGTAATCAGAAAAATTGAAATGTTTCAAAAATCATGGACTATTAAAAAACTATTTTGTATAAAATTCGGGAAAGGACAATAATTTTTCTAATTGTTTTCTGTTTGTCAAATCAATTACAATTTTCCATACAATTTATACCAAAGATATATTTGATTTAAATACATTCAAGGGGTACAATTATTTCCAAATTGAATACAACAAAATACAATTTGATTTCTACTGCGAGATTAGGTTGTGCATACACGAATAAAATTATTCGACTACTCCCACATAAATATTAATTGTGTGATTATTAATTCTCGATAAAATTCGAATATTTGCGTTTTCGAATATCGTTACTCGAATATTATTATACAGAAACTTTGATTCAGATACAGGTCAGTATATAAAATATTCGAATACTCTTAGTATATTTAAATATTCGAATACTTCGTATATTGATCAAGTATTCAATTTTAATAGTATTAAAATAGTATTCGTATTATATTTGTTGAATATTTGAATCACTGAAACGACTAAATATTAAAATATAGAAAAATTAAAGTAGTCACAATCTTATTTTAGGCACATGTTTAGAAAATTCTGGGACTTGAAAGTACCAAAAAACATAAGGCGATTAAAGTCGATAAATATTTAATTGGTATCCATTGCAGCAGTATTATCAAGTATAAATAAAAAGTTATTCTTACTGACGCAAACTGGAGCAGGTGTGTCCCACTGGCCTTGAAAACAAGTGGAATACTTGTACCCTACAAGAGTGAAACCATCGTAACAACTATATCTGACGAGTCTTCCTCTGGCTCTAGTTCGAACTCTTCCATTCGCTAGCGTCACCACTGGACATCGGTCTTTGAATTAAAAACATAGATTAAAATATTCGGTATATAATTTCAGTTTTATTAATAACATTTTGCGATAGAAATAAACGATATTCTAACACTACATGAGAGAAGAAATGAAGAAATAAAGAAACAATTATCGTTGCAAAATTAAGTGGGAATGAACTTATATTTTCGAGTAAATGTAAAAGTTACATTAATTATAGAAGAATACTGAAAAAATAACTGTTCGTTTTAATGAATTCCCTGATCGTTTTAATGAAAATAGTTGAAAGAAACGTGATAAAGAAATGAAGAAATACAATTTTAGAGTAAAAAAGATATTTAATAGTAACGGGGGGGGGGGGGGGGGGGATGTAGAAATAATTATCGTTATAATTACAGTAAAAAATATCAGTACAATGTTAAAAGAAGTAAAGTGTTTAAACTATCATTTCATTACTATAATAATTTTGATTGCTCTTTGATAAAGAGAAAATTGAGAAACCATATAAAAAAATACTATCAGTCGAATATTTCCGAGTGAATTTTTCTAATTACTTTAAGGTTATCTCAATACGCATGATTCACTGAATATGTCATGTGCGCCCCTATGTAACACAAACCACACCCCATCAACGAAGAAACTCTTGACGCACCATCTACAGTAGAATTAAATTATAGTTATTTTAATATATTTCAAAGCTGGTTTCCAAAAATATGTCTTCGTTTAAAAATTGTAAATGTGACTTTGAACGATTCCATAATTATTAATTTAAACTTTACACGTATACGTTGTTTATTGAAAGAATGCCCAAAAATTAGCGGATTCACATTGACTTCACCATTACTTAACCATTTGATAAAACTGTGACATTGTAAACGAAAAATTCGATAAAAATTCAGATTCGCTGCCATTAACTATTATTACCGGACGTCTTTGGTTCTTTCTTTATGCTTTCAATACCGAAGCCATGTATTGTTTTTAATAATAAGGAAACACTAGGGAAATTATATTTTCCTTCCACTACATAATATCCTCCATTTTTTCGTCTAGAAACTCCTCCCCCCGTTATTTTTCCAGTCGTTGAATACAATTAAATCCGAGAAAGCGATGAAAATCCTTGAATCGGCCAAGTCTGATCTCTTTTTAGCCACAGTACAAATATAAATCCAGAAACATTTTTAACCGCCTGACAGAATATGATGAAAGCTCCTATCTATTTCATCACCCTTTTCTTTAAATCGCGTTCGAATCGATAGTACACGCGATTATTTTAATTCTTACGAATTACTTAACATTCGGTTCGTCAATGCTAAAAGGAATCGTGACAATTGTCACGGTTTCGTTGAACCGTAATATTTAAAACCAATTAGCGAACGAATACTCCTTGTCACCGGAAAACAAACGACTGTGCTTCCCTATCGTGCAAGAAGTTGACTCTATTCTCAATATCGAAGCGTCACTTACTCAACATCATGGAATAGGCGATGCACTGCGCGAAGAACGCAAGAAGAAGAAGCGGTGCCACGGAAGATATCTTCATCCTGAGAACGAATCGCTTTGTCGAGTCCAGATTACAAATTACGCGCACATAACTCTTGTGAACGACGTTCGGTAAGATACCCCACGGATTAAATTAGCACCAGCATGTCAAAACAAAAGCACCTTTAAAGAGCAGAAAACTACACCCGTAATGGCGGACTACCCGAGAACCGGAGAAGAAACCGACAAGGGCGCAACGCGCTGTACGAGAAGTAAAAATGTCAAATCGGATACCGATCGTTCCGCATCTATGAATGAAGGCGGGAACATCACTTCCGTCGACGCGCCATGCTGCGATAGCCTTCTATCTGCATCCTGCCACGGTTATCGTCGTCGAGCATTACCAGGCCTTGACGAGAATTCCTACAAATTGCATTTTGCGGCGCAGATAAATGAATTCCGAGAGAGAGGAACACTGATAAACGGCCACCAGGCGCCAGGATTCTTTTGTTCGGTCAGCTATTGGAGGTTATCTTCGACCAGCGTGAACGGGGTCTTCTCGATCTCCAGAGAAGGACTCCTGGTCTTGGAACAACGATGCTCGAGCGAATCATCCCAACCCAGACTTGGACTTAGTTTCTGAATGGAACAAACGAACACGTAGAGCCCAAACAACAAATATCGAAATAGCAATTGGTAGCCATTTTCATGAAGGATCACCTCGAGAATTCAACTTTCGAAGTTGATTTCGTTTCTTGTTTAAATTGCGTCGGTGAAAGGAAGAGGCCAAACAACAAATATCGAAATAGCAATGGTAGCCATTTTCATGAAGGATCACCTCGAGAATTCAAATTTCGAAGTTGATTTCGTTTCTTGTTTAAATTGCGTCGGTGAAAGGAAGAGGCCAAACAACAAATATCGAAATAGCAATGGTAGCCATTTTCATGAAGGATCACTTCGAGAATTCAAATTTCGAAGTTGATTTCGTTTCTTGTTTAAATTATGTCGGTGAAAGGAACAACCCAAACAACAAATATAAAAATAGCAATGGTAGCCATTTTCATGAAGGATCACTTCGAGAATTCAAATTTCGAAGTTGATTTCGTTTCTTGTTTAAATTGTGTCGGTGAAAGAAATGAAAAAGACTTACGGTTAACGAAATGGAAAACAGTTGATTTATTGTACGAACTTTATCTCTGAAAGAGATATTCATGATTATTTATATGTTCATTAATAGGGTCACCGTTCCTGGTGCATACAATTTTAAAGGATAAGATTCCAAAGCATGTTTCAAAATTAATTTAATTGGTCATCTTCTTTTAAAAACTGTCCTGTGTCTTATATGTAGTTAATGGTAGCCATTTTCATCAAGGATAGCCTCAAGTATTTAAATTATGAAATCGACTGTGTTTCTTCTTTAAATTGTCTATTGGCGATAGGAATGTGAAAAACTTCTAATTATTATTGAAGACATGGAAAACTCTTAACTCTCTATTATATAAACTAACTGATGCTAAAACTGAAAAATAAGTGGCTGAACCTACAGAAATAGTAGAAACGTTACGAGCAAGTGTCATAAAACATCCTCTGCAAGCTTTACTTAGGGACTAATTTTATTGGTTACTTAATTGGTCTCACTGTGCAATAGAGGATTAAGAAAGTACGAATTAGATGAACAAGTGAGAAAGAAACGAAGCAGGCATTAATAGTGAAACAAATGGAAACAATAAGTTTTATTAATAAAACTGTTACATTAAAAACCCATTAGTTGAAGAGAAAAGAAGAAATGAAGGATCTACTATAAGGGTCAATAGTAGACTAACAAAGTAACCTAAGGGTAACTTCTGAAAGAGGGGCGGGTATTGACGCGGATAGGCTTCTAGCATGACGGTTGGGATTAACATACCGGCACTCGTGTAACTTACGCAGCCGTTTGGGAAGCACACCGGATGTGGTACAGGGGACTCTACCATTACCGACCATCAACATAGGCAAAGACTTGGTCCTGTAGTTGCACCCACACTAATGTGCAGAATCTCCGTCGAATTACGTACCAGTGACGAAACCGATTATGTACTTGACAGAATCGCCTACTAAAGCGCCCACAAGCTGACAACACGACACTGTGACTGAAGATGACCAACTGATCCCTTCAAAACCCCAGGCTGTTGGTGACCTCGGACGAACGGGAGCTACTGACAGACAGAGCCCGGACTTGCACAAACTCGTTTAGATAAAACGGTATGGGGAACCCCCTATCCCTGTATCCAGGGTGTAGGTATGCATATAGTTATTCACAAAATTGAGGGTACACCAATCAATATTTTGTAGCATAACCTTTCGTACCTACAGCGGCTTGTAAATACCGTGACACAGGCGGAATTAAACAAAAAAAGATCAAATACCATTCCATTTTTATTTCAACTTAATCGTGAAATTCTTTACATTTTTTAAATTATAATTACTTTTTCTAGATTTTGTCCCTCCCTAGATATTCTCAAGGGGTATCGAGATCAAGTAACTGGGGAGGTCTTTTTAATCATTTTGGAAAGTTATAGAGCAACCATAGTTGCGCTGTGTATAAAAATAATAAATTCGTGGGATATTCATATTCTCTGCCGAAATTTCAAACATTATTTAATGTATTCGTATACTTTACTTTATTCATTGTTCCATCAATGTATTGTATACTGCGTGTGTCATTGGCACTTAAACAATTCAATAACACGATGGAACCTCCTCCGAGTTACATTGTTAGACATATATTTTTAACTTTGTTTTCTGTATTTTGTTCTCTCAAAACAATTTGTTTACCTTCATCTCGTACAAATAAATTAATTTCACTCTCGTCACTGGAGCATGGAACAAAGATGAACTTCGTTACCAAAATGACAGAATGAATGTTGAAGCGCATAAAAAGTAACAATGGCTAGCCGACGCATTTCGGATGGAATACAAATCCAAATAAATGGACTCAGGCCTTTGCCCAAGGAAATGATGGCTCAGGCCTTTGCCCAACGATTGAGGCTCAATAAAGCTCGGGATAATAGTAACACGTAGAAGAGTCAGCAGTAAGGAGAGAGTCGTGATAGACGTAGCGGGTGTTGTGTGCCTATCCGTTCATTACGAGCTTAATGTTTATTCGGTCGATTCCGATTATACAGAAGGGGAAGAACCCTACAACGATTGAATGCCATCCCCAAAATGGGTTCAATGAGTTTACCGTCAGCATGGAAGAGTACCTGTTAGTCATAGAATCGAGGTGTAGGTGGCGTTGGCTATTCGAGACCAAGCAGACAATCTGAGAAGCGGTAAGTGGAATCCAATCTCGAGTAACACGCTTTATACGAAACCTAAACCTTTATGGTGGTCAGTTCCTAATTGGAGAACCGTTCTCTACTCCCATGACACATTTACTAAGTAACTACTATGGGGATTCACCTAATTTGAAACTAGGGAAAAGAAATGAACTAAAACTGAATCAGAAGGTGTTTAATACGTCACATTGAATGAAAAAGCGATTCGTAATAAAATATTACAAGGTACTTTATTTGTATGATAAAACGATACTTAGCAATTATTATCGAATGGATAGCAGCGTAATATGTACAAAAATTGATAACATTGAAGATATTTCCATTTTTCAGAAACAGAGTAATTTCTGTTACAATAATGGCATAGATAATTTTATAGCATTATGTGCAGTATATTTAATGTTGTAGAAATTCTTAATAATTAGAAATCTCTATTATTGTACAGAGATTTTATCGTGATCAAGAACTTATAATTGTCATTGTTCTTAGAGCTCGTTGATGCAGGTTGAACAGTCCTCTTTTCAAAATTAGTTAGCATGTTCAATTGTTTTGTGTTACCTCTGTCAAATAATTCAATCTCAGATTGAGATGTTTTGTCGAAAATGAATGTTTGTTTTATTCGATTCATAGCTTCCTCTGTAATAAAATAATTTGAATTGATATTATAAGTTAATCTTTGAAGCATTAATTAACAAAACGCTTAGAGTTTTATTATTTTTACTCTTCTGAAGAAAATAAAATTAAGGAACATAATTATCGCATAATTTTCTATTGCATTTATTCTATTGCGTACAAAACGATCACGACACGAGTCTGAGCCTAACTGATAACGTAAGAGAACGGCCAGGCGGAAATATAAAAATTCCCGTGGCTCGTATCGTGAAACGAGTGTAAAAAAAAAACAAAAAAATAAAACGAGCGTATTAATAAGAAGGAAGTTTTAAAATTAGCACGAGCATGCTGCTTGCAGGATAATATACACCCATTTATCAAGCACACCATAAATATCTCTGCTGCTACTGAAGACATATATTCCAATAAGGGAAAATTACAATATAGCATTAAAATTGCCATAAAAATCCCTTACATGGTTATTTAAAGGACAACCTTTTTTATACAGAAATATTTGTTACTGATAATATGACGCTTGAATATTTGTTCATATCTTCAATTACAGCAATAATGTTTAAGGTGCTCGTAACTGATGGGACATCTTTTACACACACTTACGTTCATTTTCACGAAGAACAAAGTCATCGAAGGTACTTATGTTCCTCATGAACAAATGAAACGAATCTTCAATATCCGATAGTCTAATAACGAAGTCGGGATCACATATCGCCATGTGAGACAAGAATCTTATTCCGTTTCTCAATATCTTCATCTGTTTTCTTTTTACAGATGTCCAAGAATTCGCATCTGAAAATTGGTTCTGATAGATCTCGCTTATGCACTTTTTGTTTGTCGCAACATGAGGCGCTGAATGTTTGGTGCAAATACTCTTCAAACAGCAAGAGTCTTTCTGCTTCAGTGGGAAATGATCCAGATCAAAATCTTTAATTGAGCTCAAATTTATTTCTGCACACTTGCATAGGGTTTTGATCGTGAATCGCAGTAATTTCATGCAACAATTACATGACTCCAAGGTCTCAGATCTCAGAGGAATTACGTCCGTTTGTAAAATGTACTGCGCGAACTGTAACAATGCATCTGTAATATCTATTGCGGCTATTATGTCAAAACGATGATTCTCCACCTGCGCCAAAAAGATTTGTAACGGACAAGCATCTGAAATGAAAATAAAATATAAAATATAATGCAAATAGAAAGTTTCTGTTAATAATTAAAGTTTCTTTTTTAAAATTAAAGTCTGATTTGTAGACCTAGTAATAGTTAGGGAACAAATTTATCACAATAAAAGTCATTGGTACCTGGAGTGAAATGTAAGGACCCTTTCCAATTATTCACTGCCATTGACTCTATAAAATACACAATTTCATTACATATAATTCTACAAAAGCTATTAAAAATACAAACTTTAGTAAAGTTATTAGCAATTTAATATAATAATATCACAATTAATTCATTTTAATATTAAGCATTAAGAAATAAATTAATTAATTATACAAAAATATAAAATACGAATGGAGTATAAGATTACATTTGACACAATGTAAATATGTGCTACAAATATTACGTACGTGAATTGATGCAAAGCTTTCGCAAATAAGTAGTAGATTTGGTGAAAATAATCATCATATTAGTTAGTAACGCGTAGCAATACGGTAAAGGCCTAGAGAACACTATTTCCTTAAATATCTGATAAACATATTCTATCCTGAAAGACAGAAATATACAATAAGAAAGTAAATTTTAAACTGATTAACTACTAAACAAAAATTGTTTATATACCCTTGGGAACAATATTCAACTTTTTTATGCACATTGCATATAAGCATCATGATTGCACACAGAAGACCACTAAATTGATAGGATCTTCTCTGAAAACAATAAAATTCTGATGTTAAAAATGTTATTTAAATATGTGACAACTTCTATAGACTACTCAAAATATTTAATGTCTTAAAAAGTATAATACACTATAAAAGTTTGACACTCAATAAAAATATTACCGTAGATCCAACTAAAACAACAAACTGCAAAATCATCTTAAGCATTTCAAATCTTTGATCTTTCTCTGGCCATGTATCGTAGCGTACCATCTGACGCGAGTAATATTTGTAAGATTCATCCCTCTCAGTGAGTAATCGCGTCTTTCCTGCGATATATTTACTAAGGTACATCGATTCTAGAGTCACGTATGACAGTATACCAAAGACTCGTCTGGTTTCAACACCACGTTCGCATTCGTGCCATACGTTTGCATCACATACGGATTTTCCATAGAAATCACAATTTGAATACAAGTCAGAAAAATAAATGTCGTTCATGTCTCGAATATCGTCGTTCCTCATAGCTTGAAAGATTGTTTGAAGAAGGAATATTACATTCAGAATTAACTCCCTTGCGGTAGAAATGAACTAAAACATAAATCATTTATTAATTGCATGTTTGTTTAACAAAGAGATTTAATTTGTGGAAAGTGGATTAATCCTCACTTTATTTATTGTCGATATCGAATTTTCTGACTCAAGCTCCAAGTTAGTCTTTTGCTGAAGGGCAGCTATTTCTGGTAAAATAAATTCCACTGTTAATCTCTTGTCGTTTATTATAGTTGTTACAGGTTTCACTAATTCTGGGTTTTCTGTAATAACGATTATGTGGTTTTAGTTCAATTGTATACAACAGATTAAGTATGTTGAAGTATCAAATTTTACCAAATATTCTGAACATATCTTCTTCTTGCAAAATTGGCAAATTTCTTTGCCCAGTTTTTTCTATCACTTGTATATCTACTATAGATTTTTCTGGCTGTGGTGTATCATATATTAACTTGGAAATCTTTGCAAGAGGATAGTCTGCAATAAGCATCCTCTTATTACGTTGATTGTCATATATTGGCAATTAATTTCACATGCTAATGTCTTATTTAGCTCATAATTTACTTACATGAATTCCAAGTTTTGAGACAGTAACTGCTTTTATTATGCATGTTTGTTTGAACACAAGTTTCCTTTACTTTTACTTGCTTCATGTTTGAAATCGCTGGTCTGCAAATAATAATGTAAATATATATAAAATTCGAGTAATAAGAATTAAATATTTGAAAAACTTACCGTTTTGTGAGTGAATTAAATTTATTTTTATTCGTAGAAACATTTAAATTTATAGAATGTGGTTCTATTAATTTAATACTTCCATTCTCTAGTAATTTACAGCGTTCCATTAAATTTCCTACTTCAAATGTCTATGGAATAAACAGAGAGGAAAGTATTAAGAATTACTGTCATGAACAAAATCTAAAAAAGTCCAATTCAATGTTAATTAAAATATACTAACTTGTAATTCAAGCTGAGTTTTTAAATACTCCTTTTCTTTACAAATGGTATGCATTTCTGTTCTATGTCGATTTTCTTGTTCCTCGATAAACCGAGTTTTCTCCAATCTATCATTCTCTGCACGTAATTGAGTCTGCTGCAATTGATTACGTAAAAAAACAGCTTCTCCTTCTTTAGTTATAAAATCGTTTAACAATTTTTCATTTTCATGTTTTAATTTTTCCAATTCTATTGTGTATTTCGATTCTGAAAATGCAAATTATATATTTCATTAATATATCAAAAATACCATGACAGATTATAAGTTTATTCTGTGATGTCCTGTCACATTACCTGGAACAATAAAATTTTCATCCAACTTAAACGTTGAATTATATTCTTGTTTATTTATTAATTTATCTTCAAACTCCTTGTAGTCTGCAGAAACTACATTACTTATGTTCTTTATATTTTGTGTTTCTTTTTTCTGAGTATTGTATTGCGATATATATATAGGTGATCTTAATATTTTGTTGTTAGTACTATTTACAATTGAAACAGTTTTACTAGTGGATGGCATGCTATAAGATCTTTGCATACACAATGATTTTTGTTCAACATGGGATTGAGTCAGAACATGGTCTTCCTAAAAGAATATAAATATTATAAATAGTCAAGATTAACATAATAAATCCCAATTTATACAGATAACAATTAATATGAATGTCACCTGTAAACAAGCTTGAGTAGCTACAAAATCCATCTCCTCTATATCTTCTTCCGCAAAATCATCACCCCACACATCATCAGATTTTCCTAACTTTTTATGCATCGATTGTCTAACATTTGTGGAAGTGCTCCCCAAAGTTCCTCTCTTTGTATCATATTTTGGCCGCTTAGAAGGCACATGATAGTCACTTTCTCTATTATTTTCTACTCGTTTAAACATTTTACATTCCTTTATATTATACTGTGCAATATATACATATATATATAAATTAATTTAAAGTTACACTTTAAATCCTTCTTAAATGTATTCAGCAAAGTATGGTTACAATTTTCAATATTTACATCATTTATGGAATTCACACTAATATTCCTTTTTTAGCAATAAATTTATCACTACAAATAGCAATTTCTACAAACGTTTCATGTTATGCTCAACCTGCGGCAATTTGACAAATAATTATTGTGAAGTGCCATTTCTTTTTTTGTAGTACAAATTCATTCTCAGCTAGTGATATCTTTACAATATCTGCTTTCAATTAATGACATAATAATCATATGAAAATCTGAAAGAAAAACAATATCATTGCTCTTCATGTTACACGTAAATTTATTATGAAAACTTGTTAGCGCAATTAACATTGAAAACATTCATTTTAATTAAATTGCTTGACAGAAGATTGCTTTCAAAACGTACAACACAAACGTGGTCATCACACTTGCATAGTAACATGAATTTCTGCCACACGAGGGCAGCAAGGTAATTCACCAAATCCGCTACCCCCTCATTGCGGAACGTTTCAAATTGCACGGATGAAACGTTAGATGGTGTTATTTAAATTTTATAACAAATTATTAATCCAATAAACAGATTATTGTTTATTAAATACATATAATTGCATTTTAATCAATTTGAATATATGTAATTTAAATTAAATATTCGAAATGTTGTTTCCATTTATCAGAAACAATTCTTAAAATGTATTGGGTGCAATGTCGCTCTGATGATTGTAAATACTTCGAATTAACGGAGTATATCTGAAGTTATTGTAGAATTATAACTTCAATTAGTTGTTTTTAATTCAGATTAATTAGTTGTTCAAAAAGTTGTAGAATTACGACGAGGTAATTAATACTGAATGTCGGTTTATTTATACGGTGGAAAGAAGAGAGCTTATCACGATTCGGTGGTTTTGTTGTAACTAACTAATTTTGCGTCTGTTGAAAGCTCGGTTGCTTAAATATTTGTGTGATTAGTGGATTCTGTTAGTAGAGATATCGAGGACAGGTATTTTCATAGGAATCGTCACTCATGTTATATATTTAGTAAATAATAGTTTAATATTTGTTTAATTTTAAATATGTATCGTAAAACCGTTTATTGAGTATTGTTCTTATTACGTAGACATTCGTGTTTGGTAAGTCCTGCATATCAGAATTTATTTTCAACACACAATAATACATATTTCTAATACACATTGTGCTTAAATTAATAATCTACAAAACTACTAGGGAATTTATATGACGTTTATATGAATGCTTAGATTTATAGAGAAATAGTTTCCATTTTTGCCGTTAGATGTCACCACCAAACTGAAACTGATATATTTTATAGAAGGGTTAACCAAAAAAGGCAAATGCGCCATCAAATAGAATTTAATTTGTTCAATCTTTATTTACTCAAACAAAGGGACGGAAAGGGAATCTGTGCCAAATTTCAATTTTCATTTGGTTGTCAATAAAGGGCAACAAACGAAAGCCAGATTTTTCTTAAATTTCTTCTGTTCTGTAACTTATGTACTATTGTATTACAAGAAAAATTTTTAAAAAAAGTCACATACAAAATGCCGATTTTATATTACCACAGTCGCAAAACTATGATTATATTTTTATAGTAAGTTTATCGTTGCTATAATTTTTTTGAAATTTATTATTTTTGTGCATTATGATAAAAAGAATCAAAAGTTGACTTTTTCGTCGCTTTTTGCATGACAGAGTAACTTACATATCGAATTTTCGTACAGTATTTATCAAATGAGAATTTTATGCGATTTTCAATGTTTCAGAAAAATAATATAGTAATTAAAGGGACTAAATAAACATAACCAATGAAAAATACGCCGAGCAATTTACATTCTGAAATATCTGCAATATTTTCAATGGCGATGATGGCGGCAGTGCCCAACTACTGATAATAGAAACGGTGACACAAAAAGTGTTTCAAAATTATTTTCATATATATTTCAGGTAAACATTTTTTAAATATTTTTCATTGGTTGTGTTTATTTAGTTTTTTAATTACTTTGCAATTTTTCTGTATGTAAATACATTGCTGACTGCATAAAACTTTTATTTGATAAATATTGTACGAAAGTTCGACGTATAAGTTACTTTGACATGCAAAAAGTAATGAAAAAGTCAATTTTTTTGTTACTACAGCTCACCAAAATAAAACATCTGAAAGAAATTTTATTGCACAATATAGACTTACTGTAAAAGTATGATCGGAGTTCCGCGACTATTTCAATAAAAAATCAGTAATATTCTTGAATTTTTCTTTAACTTGCATTTTCTCTCGAAAGATCTGAAACAGTTCCTTAAAATGTAACCTGATTTTTAAAAAGTAAGAGAATACGACCTTTCTTTTAAAAATGTCCGAATATGCACGAAATTACGAAATTGTGACCAAGTAATACATGGTTAATAATCTTTTATTGTATTCTTTTCTGTGCAAGTTAGTGACAAATTACACACAAACTTATGGATTATCTACATTACACGCAGTTAATAAACTTTTATAGTTTACTTTTTTCCAAGCGAGTTGGTGGACGGTTTGAATAATCAGAAATTACTTCTTCATCACGTGAATGGAACTGATAAACCGATGAACTGTCCAATAAACCGTGAGAATATACCGCGTGTCTTTATAATAATGCTTCGATTCGTTATTACGATGCATATTCCTAGAAGTTCTGCGTATAAAAATACTAATACAAGAAAAATGTCAAATTTCTTTTCGTATTCTCGTTTTACTATTTTACTGTTTTCTTCGATTGAAAGATAAGTTTTTATAAAAGTGAAAATAATTTTAATAAAAATTTCGAAAATATCGTTAAACGAGGGGTGAACGTATTATTTTGAATTTTTCTTTAGTTCTTTATTTATTTAACGGTTTTACTGTACCGTAACAGCATACAGATTCTTGGAAATATATTCAGTAAAGAAGAGAAAACAAAATTGGAATATCGGTTATGACACGGTGAATGGATTACGATTTAGTAAATCTTACTTTGCAATCTGACCTTGGGATTTACAAACATTTAATATTATTGATTTTTTTTCAAGTTGAATTTTCCCACCTCCCGAAACGTACAAATAATCCGTTGAATACGAAATAATTCTACAGAAAAATATCATTGTTAGTAGGTATCATTATTAAATATTTTCTCTATGTACGAACGATATTATTGCAATCTGTATTTTTTATCATCGTTAAATTATTACAAAGATTTAATAATTCGAATTTCACGTAGTTATGAATTGAAGTTAAGTTAATTCTACCCTTTAATTTTAAAAGTTGGTATAGTTTATTCAAGTGTAACGTATTTTAGTTTCAGCACAAGTATCTTGTTCATAATCGATCAATGTGTACCCCACGAAAGAATTCACAATTAGAGGAAACCTACTGTCACAAGTGGAAATTCGTTTCTACTAATGATGCTCATTACAGATCATAATTGACAGGGTGATACTGGAAAATACAGAACAGCCGTGTTCCAAGCGACATATTTATCCAAATGAAAATCCCAAACAGAGATTTTATTTCAAAAGTTCGATCCCATTCGTCCTAGGAATTCTCAGAGGTATATAAAATTATGTAAAATTATATTTATCAACTTTCTTTGTAGTGCGTTGTCCGGAAAGTTCGTGTCGATTTTTAAGGAAAATCGATCAATTTCAATTTCGGTATATATATTTATTGAATTATATAGATACCATTTTGTGTCACAATTTTTCTGCATTTTTCGCGTAACTTGAAGATTCATTCCATCCTTGTAAAACTTTTCGAAAAACTTTTCAATGTGATTTTTTATATCGACAAAAGTATTGAAGTTTTTACCACTAACAGAATTTTGTAAGTACCTAAATAAGAGGAAATCTGAGGGTGCAATGTCTGGTGAGTACAGAGGATGAAGTAGGACGTCCCAACCATGCTTTAACAACTTTTGTCGAGTAGTCAAAGACACATAAGTCCGTGCATTATCCTGATGAAACACGACGCTCTTCCGATTCGCTAGTTCTGAACGTTTTTCTTCAATTGTTGTTTTTAATTCGTTTAATTGCGAGCAATACTTTTTCAAATTTATCCTCTGGTCGTTTTGTAGACATTTATTATGTACGATTTCTCTTCAGTTCCATCGGACACAAAGCATAATTTTTTCGGGCGAAGACCAGCTTTTAGGAACGCTGGTTCATTTCGTTTTCCCCAGAATCATTTCCGCTCGACATTAATAAAAATAATCCATTTTTCATCTCTCGCCGCTACTTCTTTTAAAAATTGTGTCTCCTCGTTGCGTTCACGGATACGAATCGTAAATAGGAATACGGTTCATCTGTTTTTTATTAAATTGTAGAGAACCCAAAAATCAAACGGTTCACGTATCCAAATCTTCACAAAATGCTCGTGGATGGTGGTTTTTTGATGCTTTTAACGTTTCTGCTCGTTCACGTGTCGTGTAAAGTGGATTATTCTCGATCAGTGATTTGATCTGATCGTTATCAGTGATAGAGGATCTACTTAGACATTCTTGATCATCATGGTTGAAATCACCAGCTTTAAACCTAGAAAACTACTTCCACACAGTTCTTTCAGCTACAGTACCTACACCATAAACAGCACATATCCTTTTTGCTGCTTGTGTGATATTTTTGCTTTGCCGGTAAAAGAAAAGCATGAAATGTTTATAATGCACTTCGCTTCCTTCCATATTCGGAAGCGTATGAAACTTACAAAAATTAATGTATTCTGACCAAAGTGTTTTTCCAAAGATACTTGAATTATCACCGTTTAAAATATGTACGCACATCACTTTTGTGTCAATTATTCTAATATATTCAGATCCGTTCTGATTTTGATGGCATAAACCAGATGGTGGTTGAAATTTTGGAAACAGTTTCAAATATACTTATCCTCCAAGATCGTGCACGAGTATTATCATTTCTGTTCAGAATACGTAGATAATTTAGCAAACTAGTGAAGAGTTCGATCGGTTTGTTGAAATAAATGATTTGTTTTTCGTAAATGTCTTTCAATGATCTGGAATATTCCTAGAAACCTTCATTGGTAGGTAAATGAAAAAAATATGTTTATTCGTTCTAAAAAAGTTGGTAACCTTAAAATGTATTCGACACATCCACGAACGTTATTAAATACGACTACGAAGAAAAAGAAATATGAATCTTTTGTTCTAACATAATACAAAAATCGGTGAAAACTTTAGATGTATTGTCATTCATTACAACAGGTGTATACATATAAAGATAGAATTAGGTTAGAATAGAATTAAAGATAGAATTAGGATAGAATTAAAGTTTTTAAAAGACCAATCGTACAAATTTCAAACATTTGTATTAAAATATATCACTTTTTTTTACAATTTACGCTTATAATGTTGTTACATCGTTTCTATATTGATGATAACTTCATTCCCAATATTTTATCATACATGTAACTGCAATACCTGCGCAGTAGTTATAACAACAGAGAAGATTCAGTGCGTTTGTAGCTGATTTATGTATGTATATCCAACTAACTTTTGCATCAGAAAATATGTGAGATCCTTTGTCAGTGCCGAGCGAAGTTCTACATTTGCATTACGAGGTGTTTCGAAAGTAAACTGTGTATAAAAATCGCATTGTGGCGCGATTACGCGATAGCTTGAAATATGTTACCAAAGAGAATTTAATTATTGATTTTGAACGATCCAAAATGAAGAATTCATTGTCTGAAAAAATTTAAGGCATTTAAAGGATTTAAATAATGAAAAGCAGAACAGTTATTGAACTTTTGAGATAAATCAATCTTGTCACTTGAAAGGGAGCATTATTCAACAAAGTAAATGTAACAGAATTTTCTGTTTTGCATTCAGCTGTCTATTTCAGGAAATTAAAGGAGAGCTTTCGTTGAACCAGATATTTTTGGAAATTTTATTACGAATAGTCAGTGTTCAGGAGAGTTCGTTTCTCAGTATTTTAATTAAATATTCGACTTTATGTTCAATGTATCAATAGATCGTTAACCTTAAACCTAGTAGTGTTTCTATAGAAAATGATTGTTTATGTATTTAGAAGATTAGCTTGGATTGTTTAATTTTTCAAATATTTATAGTTTGTTTAGACGATTAAGAAAGTAATGTAACAGTCTATCTGAATTAATGAACTTTTCATATTGAGATTTGTAATCTTTAATAGAAAATATTAATTAAAATTTTTATTGAAACATATCAATTTATGGTTTAAATTAAGCTAATGTCCTCAGCTTTTAAAAGGCAGAACTCTAATGAAAAAAAGAAAATCAAAAAGAATCTGTCTGTACCACACATTAAAAAATATAAGATTAAAATTGGGCACCCAATGTACGTAGTTTTGTAATTTTTCGTTGTAATAATTAAGGATATTGACAATTTCTTGCGTACACGAATACTTTTATACACGATTCTGTGAATGTAATTTCTGATAAATCGATTTCGCAAAATGGGGGTGAATTGATTTAAAAAAATCAGAAATTGATTATACGCAATAGAAACGCAGTTAAAACCTTCAATCAAATTGAATGTCCCAATGAAGTTTTCCAACAGAAAATTCGATACTGTATCAGTGAACAGCCTGAAATAAAAACGTAAATATAGTATGAGACGTAAAAGTAAAAAGTAAAAGGCGGAAAAAGTGACGATTGCAAAAAGTGATCTTATGTATAAATCTATTATTTTTATATATAAACGCAGAGTAAATTACAGTAATATTTATTAATAACTCTTTACGAAAGGAACAAACCAATCTTTTTTATGGATGGCGATTTTGAAAATTAATTTTAAAACATGTTCACTCCAAGTAAATTTATTTTAAGGTATATAATTTACATGGAACGGATAAAAATTCAAATTGTTATAAAATAGAATTTCGGAAAAATGATAAAATATTAAAGGTTGAAAATGTACAATCTAAAAACTTAGAACATTAATAGTATTTGTCAACAATTGTCAAAGATTGACAAGGTTAAATTTCAAAGGTTGATAAGTGTTGTGAAGTAACGAGATCTAGTGGATTTCGATTTACCAGACACACTGTACGTATACGCAATATTTCGTTCCAAATAGCGTACAATAGAAACAATGAGAATAATTTTCTGTGGATATATGTTTGGAGTTTCAATTTAACGAAGGAGCGGCTTATCAAGTAAGTTCTCTACTATGAAAGTTTCGAGTGTCTTCGTCGATGAATTTTCCATCTAATTCATGGCGAAAATAGTGCTCGAACTTGGTTCAATCCTATCGTACAGTTATTTAAACTTCTCTGGATTGACTACTCCGTTGATGGCCAGAATTTACTGTATTAGTTATAGACAGCTTTATACATACGGTTATCACTATCATCATAGTATTTTTTGATACAATATTTTCATCATATATTTAAAAATTTTCTCAACACGAAGATCGATATTACTTTAAATAGGGCTACATATTTTCTTTGTACGGTGTTATAGTTGACATCGAAAAAAATTCAATCATCGTTACATGACCTTCAAATGATCTGCAGTATGAAAATTTGCTAGCGTTTGTGGTATATATTTTTGTCTCTAAGGTCA
This sequence comes from Ptiloglossa arizonensis, assembly GCF_051014685.1. Taxonomy (NCBI): domain Eukaryota; kingdom Metazoa; phylum Arthropoda; class Insecta; order Hymenoptera; family Colletidae; genus Ptiloglossa; species Ptiloglossa arizonensis. Next base: position 6,296,578 of record NC_135048.1, on the reverse strand, counting down.
TTTGAAAGTTATACTATGGATCCTTTAATTTGTATATAATTTCTTGTAGTGATAATGTAATTTTAATTTTTAAAAGTATTGGCAACTTTTAAATCTCAAAAAATCTGACCTTCAAATATATAATCTACCGATTACATATGTTTTCTCTCAATAAATAATTTCTTCTTTAAATATTATTTTCATATCGTAAAAAGAAATAAACCTTTTTGGGGTGATAATTATACGTTAAATATTATTACAATTTTCATTGAAATGAATAAACAATGTCAACTGTAGAAAGAACAAATTTATTGAACATTCGCATCTGACATTTCACAAAAATCATTTTGTGTTTATTGTTTAGTAAACAATTTTTTCGCTGTATAAACAATATTACCATAATTTCTAGTTTTATATTATGATAAATGTAAATTTATATTGTATTTATATAATTAAATTGAAGGATTACGCGTGAATTATAGTTTGAAATGCAGATTTCTTTCACTTTCTACGTTTTGTTGCAATGTTTATTTCACAAAATATCGTGAGAGAAAGCAGTACATAAATAGAAATTGTATTCGTTTACATACCGTATGCTATTCTTTATAGTGTTTTACAGGCAAAGAAGTCTATTTTTCACATTAACGAAAACGAACAAAGGAAATTATGCAACATAAAATATACAAGATTCAAATATTGAAAATTTTACTATAAGTATTTATGATAGTATTTTATTATAACGCAAAATGAACTATTATCGTGGAAAAATACTATTTCTACTTTGTCATTTTTTTCAGCTTTTTTTTCTTAGACAGAGGATCTAAATTTACGTAATATGAATACCAGGATTAGTGATCAGCTGTGGACTTTACATTTTTTCTTAGCGATGATAAACAGGGCTAGTGGTTTTGACGTGATAACAGGTCGATTATACAAAATTATATTTAACGTTGAGTTTTATCGGACGAGTAATGTATTTTTTCTTTATTTAGAGAATTTTAAACTTTATTTTTTATGTATATGAATCGTCATTGTATTAAGATCCATTTTTATAATCAATTTAGTTACTATTTTTTGTCATATTTTGTTTACTCAGTTCATACGTGGCCTAGAATTCGATGATTTTAGTTTTGAATTGTTATTTATCTTCCTTGTAAAGATTGGACAAAGAATTTTGTGAAAATCATCACTCTTTGTTGTTTTGGTTTTTCTTTTCTGTATTTTTAAATGAAAATTTCTATTTACAGAATTTAAAGAATAAACTGTAAGAAATAAATGTTCAGATTTGGAGAACAAAATACAAGATAAATAATTAGATAGTAAGTGGTACAAGGAACGTAATATGAATGTTTTTTAGTTCTTGTTCTTTATTGTTGAATAAAATTTTTGTTTCGATAATAATAAAATTACAAATTTATTTTTAAACGTTTTGTGCCTATTCAAAAATGGTTTCTTTTGTGCGATATAATTTTTTAACCTTTTGTGGTTTTTCTTTTTAACTTCATCTTTCACACTTACTGATTGAAACTCTTTTCTTACTATTTCACTATTGCAAATGGGTGTTTATTATAAAAAAATTTGTCTATCAACTTGAAGTTGTCACGATGAAGTAACCCTTCCTATTTGTCAAGATTGTCTTACAGCCTTTATATGTTTTTTTATTAATTAAATATTCAGTTTAGTTTTCAACATTTATCTTTGCAAATCTGTAATCTTTTTCGCAGTTTCTCTAATCAAATAACCTTTATCATAACTAGTGAAAATTATTAACTTTTATTTCAAATTACTTTAATTTACTAATTTTGTGAATTTTAACTAGCATTTAATATTGAACGATATTTCTACAAACTAATAGTTAACAAGTAAAATATTTAATCAAGTGCATAAATAATTTGTCATATTTGAAATATAAATTTTGACAAATATGGTAACGTCAAGCGTAGTTAACACTATGTATTTTATTGAAATACCTGAATGTCTCTGTTGTTTCTTTTAACAAATACTGTATTTACTCCAGAAGACTCGAAGCTCTAGAATAAAAATGTTTAAACAAATACGCTGTTTAAATTTTGAACAATGCTTATTGTTCCTATATTTGTTGTAATTCATAAGTTAAGTTAATAATAAGAAATAAATAATAAATAAATAATAATATTCATAACAATTAAATTAGTAATAAGTAAGTTTTTCGAACAAGTTCCAAACTTGTGGTTTTTACTTGTGGTTTATGAACACTTACAATTTTTACTGATATTCTTCTGTAATTGAACAAATTTATGATCACCCTGAAAATTGTGCATTTATCTAATATTAACTTTGACAGAGATGCATGCGGCTACTTGTTTTTCTCTTGTCCTTGTTGCAGTGTTATTACTGGTTTAAATTGCCTTAATGTCAATATAAAGAAGAAAAACCTTCACGTTTATTTGCAATTTTGTTTTAAAGTAGAGAGTAGTTAAACTTCTGATATCGCGTTTATTATTATAATATTGTATTTACACAGTGTTTTACTATTTCAATTAGTTGTACAAACGTAAACAGATTCTAAATCTGATGTAATAGGTTTGAATTAGGTTTATATACCGACGTAACACAGATGAGTCGAAGAGAAAAAATAAATGTTTGAATACCAGCTTTTATTTACACTACGTAGGGTTTAATGTCCGTCATACCTAATATGCTTTTCAGTTTAATTTTAAAGTTACTTGAAATTTTTGTTATATTTTAAGATACAGGATACACACACACACACACACATATAATATTATATTACCAAAATTAAAGTCGTAACGTTTAATTATTTTTGTAAAGAAAGTTTGCGTTATACAATTGTACAAACGTTAACGAATTTACAGCTATTGTCGATAGGTCAAAAATTTGTTAACGTTAGAATATCATAAGTACACGTATGTCTTCGTAAGGTTTAGAATAGTTTGATAAAAGGTTATTAATTTCAAACTTAAATATACGTGGTATCGATAGGTCAAAAATTTGTTAACGTTAAAATATCATAAGTACACATATATCCTCGTAAGGTTTAGAATAGTTTGACAAAACGTTATTAATTTCAAACTTAAATGTACGTGGTATCAATAGGTCAGAAATTTGTTAACGTTAAAATATCATAAATACACGTATGTCCCCCGTTAGGTTTCGAATAGTTTGATAAAAGGTTATTAATTTCAAACTTAAATGTACATTGTAAATGTATCAAACAAATGTAAATATACATGGTATCGATAGGTCAAAAATTTGTTAACGTTAGAATATCATAAGTACACGTATGTCCTCGTAAGGTTTAGAATAGTTTGACAAAACGTTATTAATTTCAAACTTAAATGTACGTGGTATCAATAGGTCAGAAATTTGTTAACGTTAAAATATCATAAATACACGTATGTCCCCCGTTAGGTTTCGAATAGTTTGATAAAAGGTTATTAATTTCAAACTTAAATGTACATTGTAAATGTATCAAACAAATGTAAATATACATGGTATCGATAGGTCAAAAATTTGTTAACGTTAGAATATCATAAGTACACGTATGTCCTCGTAAGGTTTGGAATAGTTTGACAAAAGGTTATTAATTTCAAACTTAAATGTACATTGTAAATGTATCAAACAAATGTAAATATACATGGTATCGATAGGTCAAAAATTTGTTAACGTTAGAATATCATAAGTACACGTATGTCCTCGTAAGGTTTGGAATAGTTTGACAAAAGGTTATTAATTTCAAACTTAAATGTACATTGTAAATGTATCAAACAAATGTAAATATACATGGTATAGATAGGTCAAAAATTTGTTAACGTTAAAATATCATAAATACACCTATGTTCCCCGTAAGGTTTAGAATAGTTTGACAAAAGGTCATTAATTTCAAACTTGAATGTACAGGCTGTCAAAAAACACGTCTCAATGTCATCACTACTTACGAATGTATCTTTTCTTCCCATCAATGAGTTTTATCACCTTCCGGGTACAATTTGTTAACACCCTGTATATGATCAGCGCTATGCGTATACACTACCCCCAGTATCTGCGTACTCAGCATGCTCCACGACGATGTTCGACTGCCCCACTCTGGTTTCCACTCCTGTAAAAGAAGGAACGCGGAACGTCCCCACCGTTCATTCACAACCACCTGCTCGCCGAGGAAGCATCGGACCTGGTTCATCTAACTGTCGAGCCGCGGGCTACCAAGTTACAAGGAACCGACTTACACCGGAGCAACAGGATGCGGAGCAACACAACTTCCGGTATCCCGCTGCCGGTCTGCATCTCCGTTTGCGCGCTGATGGTGATATTTTTCGCCAGTGGCACAGCCCACGCTAAACGTAAGTAATTGTTTGTTAATTCATTTGAGATTTAAATTTTAAAGAGAATGAAACATGCGTAAGCTACTTTTTTGAAGAACTATGCGACTTGTAATCTCTAGAGTGGGATATTGTTTGGAACTTCGTCTAAACGAATATTTAAGACTTGAAAAAGGGGAAAAGATAAATAATTGGTCATTTTATGCCTCGTATACGCTAATCTTCCTTAACTAGTTAAGTCTTTGACAGTTGTGTGAATTCTAGTGTGTAGAGTAGAGGTGTTGTTGTTTTATTGTTTTGTAGTAAATTTAATGATGGTAATGTTATTCAAAAGGTTACAAGTGTCAGAGTCTATTCATTATAAGTGTTTTAAAGAGCGTCCTAGGTTCGAAACGCCGGGCACCGGTGACCACCATGACAGTTGTGATAAAAGACATATTTATATTTATGTGTTCGTATTTATAATACTCGATATATTAATTATCATTGTATTACTGGTGTTAAGTAACTGAAGTTTCAATACCTTTCGTTGATAAATACACCAAATTTGAACATAAATATTGATACATTGAAATGGTTAAAAATTTCAGACACAAACTCAGCACAATTTAAAATTAACTCCTATTTTTTTTTACTGTTTAGTACATTTAATTACAAATATTCAAAGTTTCAATAACGTTTGAATAAATCGTATTTAATACTTCCGCATTCTAAAAGAGACTTTTGCCAACAAACGATCGAGGAGAGCAATAGAAGGAAAAAATAAAATAATTACTCTTCAATTTATATGAAACCATTTATCTTAATTATTTATTATATCTTTGGACAACATCGAAAATACATCCCTCGATTTTACGTTCAATGTTTTCCAACATCGGAATCTCAAATTTTAAATGAAAAATTTCTGAACTGAAGAATTTTGTATAGAAGTGTATAGAATATATTTTCACTGTACGGTTTTTCTATAACGACAAATCCAAGCGAGGGAGAAATTACAATGAATTGAATGACAAAAGAGACTTGCTCGCTCGTATTATTACATTTACAGTGTCCCTTTCCCCATTCATTTTTCAATGTCTGCCTTTTGATCGTGTCATTTACTATTTTACCGTCAATCTACGAGGTATATTACACTTATCATAATTACCTTTCTCCGGTTTTGCAATTTGTCCTCGTGGAAGCTTAACCAAGATTTTAACCGAACAATATAACGCATTGTTTCGCTGTCTTCGAAGAAACATGGTCTACGTTTAGGGAATAATCGATAGAGAAATCGGGGCAAATACGCCTTTCCTTCTTGATGAAGACATAAACGAGAGGAATATGAAAACCAGGTGTGTCGTTGTTATGACTGAGAATCTCTGATGTTCGTCTTTTGTAGCGCGGAAGGCGAAGTTCAAGAGGGACTTTATTCCGAAGAGCGTAACACGTAGTACGGATACGCAGGGTACATAAAAGCAATCGAATGAATAATGGTCGTTCAGTGTTATCTGAACTTAAATTGGTTTTCTCGTGGCGACAAACAAAAATGATCCACTTAGTGTTAGGCGTTAATCAAAAATTTTAAGTAGGATTGGAATTGCTCTTTGACGTTCAGGGAAACTATTGTATTTGTCGACGCGCTTTAATCTACCGGATTAAATGAACAAAATGCATCGTAGTTTGCATTTTAATTAATAAAATAGAGAAGGTTATCGTCAGGAACTTTATTAAAATTTTGAAATTATTGTTTGGACTCTTCTTTAGGAAGGAATTGTTTGTCAAATCTGTAATAAATAATTACATCCAGATTGAAGCGATGTTTGGGTAGAGGAACTGTGGATCCATTTAGTAATTTTATTTATTCAAGGGATGAGTATGATACAAGTTTATTGTACGGTTTACATTATATTCAACCACGTACATAAATAATGTCTTTCAAGTGAATCTTTTCATGTACAGTTTCGTTGGACTAATAAATAACTTTTCATATATGAGTGTTATTGTATATTATTGATGTAAGTAGAAGGTTTTTTCTAAAAAACATCATAAATAGTGAATCGAAAAAGTTCATGAATTATATTACAATTTATTAAAATCAGTTGTATATGTATTTTTATAATCATTGCAATTTTATATTTCTATAATTTTATTTTTTTACATTTTTATATTTTTATATTTTTATGTTTTTATGTTTTCATATTTTTATATTTTTATATTTTTATGTTTTTATGTTTTTATATTTTTATATTTTTATATTTTTATATTTTTATATTTTTATATTTTCATATTTTTATATTCTTACATCTTTATAGTATTTGAAATGCACATTTTTTGGGTTAGATTTGAGAAAAAGAATTTTGAAAATTCTTAAAATAAAGATTTAAATAAGCACTAATAGGAAAACGGATCAATACACTAATTTCAACTAAGAATAACATTTTACGTAGAACGTTAGATTAAGAACAACAATTTAGCCTTCAAAAAATGTGAATTGTATTGGAAATTAACAAAGAGAGACATTTTAATAGAATGCAGAGAGTAGTGATATTATTATCCTCTTCGTATATTATTATGAAGAGGATCTAAACTATGATCGTAAACAGATCATAACAAATCAGTTTACAAAAATTATCAATGAATCAAACTTTTATTATGAAGTATTCTTTTCTCTCTATTCACTTTATTAATGTACGATTATTAATTATTCTCGTAGGTATTACATTTTACCCAACCGCTGTTTATAATTGTGGTAGCAACTATAGTCACTTTTAAAACGTCGCTCTTCATTTTTTTCAAAAAAGATCTTTCATCTCTCATGGTTAACTTCACTGGTTGGCTAGATCAATATTTATGAATTACAGTTTATATTCTTTTATTTATATATGATATACTGTACAGTAGTGCGACCTTTTTTTCCGGTACCTGACTTATTTCATGCAAGAATTTATTTTTCTGGAGAAATTTAAATATGAAACTAATATTGTTACTTCTTTGGTATTTACACTAGATCGAATAAAATGGATATTACTGATGAATAGTGAATAAATCTTTATTGAATTGAATAAATAAAGTGGATGTTACATTGTGTTTTATATCATGCATACTACACAATTTATAACACACATACACCATGACATTGAAACAAAAGGTTATCGTTTGCATAATCGCAGCTAAGTTTTATTGTAATAGAAAGTCATTCGAGTAAATTGATAACTAATATCCAAAACGTCTTAAATCTAATAAATACGAAGCTGAGAAAATCTTCTATGTTATTATTATTAAAAAATGTACCTAATAAATTATCATACTTAATTATAAAAATGTGGGATTACATCAACACTGCATAATACGTACTTAAAGGAATGATTGGATATTCAAATAATTAAAATTTGATATGCTACGTTAATTAACATTAGTTTGTTACAAATATCGTCCAAAAAACGTATGAATGAAAAATCTATATTTAAGATTTTGTGATTTCTTTAGTTTCAACGATCTAACATTTAATGATTCGTGTCATTAATAGCATTATTTACTTGTTTGATCCTGAAGGAAATACTCTAATAGAATATCATTCTAGAGTGATTTTCATTCATTTCCAACTGTACTACAAAATGTATAAAATTGACAATTTTGTCTATATTCATTAAGTTGGCATGTAACACTCGTCATAGACAAAGATTTAGTCATTATTATTCTAGCTGTACAAACATATCACTAGAAAATTATCATCATATTTGTTCTGACACACAATTTCCTCTTCTGTAACTTTTCTACATTTTGCTTCAATAGTTTTATAATACATTTTTAACTTGAAATGGTCTTTGCTATTTTTCTCTCAGTGATAGAAATATCTACGAGTATCTAAACTTTGACATTTCCAGTATTTTCAAATATTTTCTGTAACCTTCCAGTAAAGGAATTTGTTCATATATGCTACTCTTGTCAGTGCTAAGTCACATCGCACAAAACTTGTGTTTATGAAATTGGATATGACATTTTGAAAATAAACCTCCTTTGGATTTAAGACACATGAGAAGCCATCATCTCTTGACGAATCATTCTGTTTTTTTGCATAGAAAAACGTTTTTAATATTACAAATAAAGATATATATTCGAAAACGTTATTTTTTAAATATATGGATCAGTTTAAATTTAGTGTCGCACCATATAGATGATTATTAACGGATATATCTTTAATTTTGAATATTTTAGGAAGAGAGGTGTAACACGAATCAAATTTCATTCAGAAGCATTGTATTTTTAAAAAATTGCAAAATGATACTAACAAGCTTCTACTAAAGTATGTAAAAATCGTAGATATGTTACATGTCTTTGAAATACGATTGGAAACAACGAAATCTCATGCTTGCCAGCTTAATAGATTATATGTACTTACGTAAAACATCACGTGAACGAAATAATCGTGTAATATTAAAGTATATTCCAGAGTTTGTATATAAATGAAATTGTTAATTAATCACGGATTACCTTCGATCAATTCGATACTTCGTTTTTGAAGTGCAGATTGCGACAACTTTTATTGATATTACAATAACCTCTTAGTTCAATTCGATAGGAAAAAAGTAATGCCACAAGTAGAAAAATGGATTAAAAAGATTTTGTTCGATGGTAGGGAAAAATAGGAACTCCTGAGAAATCTTCTCCGCCTTAAATGAATTTACACGCCATGTTTTTCATTATTTTTAAGCGTGTCGAAACAACTATTAGGTCATTCTATAAATTTGTGCCGTGGTGTGTACATAACATTTTTATAAGCACACAGAAATAGAAGGACTTGGGTGACTAAATTTTTATGCTTCTGTTTAGTCTGTAGAAGGTATTCGAAAACCATAGATCGTGAAGTTAAAAGAATTTTATATTGAATAATCGATAAAATAATGAATGAAACACATGCCTATTTTCGTTATCTTATGTTGTATGAATTCTGGAAAGGAAATGCAGCAAAATATGCAGCAAACAACATTTGTGTCGTTTATGGGAAGGTGTTTTATTGGCTCGTGCTTGCATTTAGTGATTTGATCGATTTCGGAAGGGAAATTTTAACCTGGAAAATGAGCCACGAGCCACTGTACGTGTAAAAATCATCTGCGTATAGACATTTGAAGAAAATGAGAATGATACCAAAGCTGGACGTATGGATAACGTAGCAGCTCACGGAGCGTAATTGCCTTGATCGCGTGGCAATATGCACTTGTATATTGTTGCTTGCACGTAATGAAACGGAATCCTTTCTGAAACTCATAGTAACTGGAGATGAAAAATAGATCGTGTAAAAATCTCCAAAGGAAACGAACTTGGACCGAAAAAAAAAATTCAGTAAAACGAGTTGCAAAATCTGGTTTATACCCTTGCTAGGTTTTTTTCTTTGTGTGGTGGAACTACCAAGGAATTTTGTTCCTCGAGTTGCTTTCGCAAAATCGGACAATTAATGCCGACCTGTATCGTGTTCAGCTTGCAAAATTGAAAGAAAAAATTGCAGAAAAACGTAAGAACATAAAAAACCGTGGTAATGTGATTTTCCATGATAACAACGCTAGACCTCATCTTGCACAAAATATGAAAAAAAATGGCACGAATTTGATTGGGAAATTTTATACCATTCCAGAGAGGACTTCTATTTGTATCGATCATTACAACATTATTTAATTGGCAAGAAATTTGACAATGTGAACGCAATAGAAAGTGCTTTAAAAAATATTTTAATGACAGACCATGATGTTTCATTAGTATAAAGAAATTTTATACTAATGGGATTACGTCGTTGCTTAAAAGGTGGGAAGAGGTTATTTAAGGAGAGGATGATTACAGTTTTTCGTAAGCTTCATAGGTAAGATTAAAATATTACTTTACATGGTAGAAAAATGAAACGGTACGAACTTATGGGACGTTTTTATAAAAATGTAAAATTTTTTATCTTGAAGTACATAGATAATCCTTTAATTATGTAATTACAAGCAGATATAGTTTGCTTATGTTTTCAATTCTCAAAATGATTTTGATTTTAACATTTTTCACTTCTTTTTGCTGTTTGAAACAAAGAATGCTTGCCAATAATGCCTGTAACAAAATATTATTTTGAGAAAAGTACGAATCTAATTTTATAGACATTTTTCGTGTAACTCGAGTTATTTGTAACTGATCTACAGGCATTACGAAGAGAAAAATTACAGAAGAAATATGAGTGAGCGCTGAAAAGTCGTGACCGATTATTGTTACATGTAATGGTCTTGTCAGATAGATTCTATGTGTGTACTGTGAATTGTTCTCTGATCGAAAAGTGTAAAATCGAGTGATCCATTATCCATTACTCTGGGTAATTCTTTAATTCGCAGGAAACAGATATGTTTCTTCGGTGTCTATTTATATGTTGAAAGCATGATTATTGGATTATTTATTATCTCCTTTTCATAGTAGAAAATGAACATCATCCAATATATATTCCCTTCTTATTGTAGTCCGTAATTTCTGTTCAACAAAATATAAGACACGTTGTCTGAAAACTAATAATATTTCTCGATAGCTTTTTTATATTAAGAAACAAATTATAACGTACTTAGTGTACAGTATTTGGAAACAATTAAATCTGAGAGAAGATGAATGTTAAATTATACAGTTAGCAATTACAATATGCATAATAAATTATTTATTTAGTACATACTCGAAATGATTACAACATAGTAATTTGTGAATAATAAATTATTAAGTATACTACTATTAATTGAGGTGTTATATGCAAGAAGGGCATGAGGTTATCTCAAATGTTTTTTATGCATATCCGTTCAATACATTCTACATTTGAAGAAGTATACTCTCTCTCCAAGTTTCATTCCAATATTTTTAAAATTGAAGAAAATGGAACATTTTCAAGTATAGCTTGGTCGTTTTAATTATCATCTACTCGATATTCTGATTCTCTTTGCATGTTTCGTTTAAGTAGCATCATTACTGTAATTATTGTAAACGTGCTTGTAATGATTATTTTTATTGTTGTATTTCTATTAATATAAGAGATCTGTTATTAATAAGATAACATTATTTGACATATTGATGTAGACTTTTAACGTCAAAAGTAGACAAAATAAATTGGTCTGTTAGAAAAAAAGGATTACATGCAAAAAGATAGTGAGACAGTTTTAATTCTTGCTAAGATACTTCAATGTTACAATTGTTATATATTTTTTTATATAATACGCAATTGATTCATTATTATAAAATTACTGTATTTTATCAAATTTGGAATTTATAGAAAATAGAAAGCGTAGTAAATAGTGATAAATTATTATCTACTAAATAACTACAAAGCATTCACTAAACGTTGAATTAAAACGTGTGTTTAAATTAAAACATTTTTTTATAATATTTTGAAATATGATAGTATTTTTCCTTTTATTTTGATTTACATCGATAAATATGTACAGTTGAGTTGCAGGATTTCTTTTTTAATTTAAATTCATAGAAGTTTGCACATTTTTCGACTATCTTAAATAATTATTACAGAATTAAAATTTCAATTGTTTTATTGTTATTGTTATCTAGTACTGTTTATCATTTTGCTGATAGTAATCTTTTATTTTCATAAAAATTTTGGTAAATTTTAATTTAACGATACCAGGTCAGAAGAATATGTTAAGATAAAAGATCCCCTTTCTGTTGATAAGTTTTTTATTTTTAAGAACAATGCTCAGTATGTGCAATTGTTGACAAAAGTGTGAAAAATTCAAAAGTTGATAATAGACTGGACCATTTCTGTCACAGTTAACAATGTATAACTAGTATAATTGTAACTTCATTTAAAATAATAATTGTTTAAAGGATATTAATAATTTTACTATCAATTATTCAAGATTTCTTCCGGGAAAACACACTGTTTACAGTGGCGATGTAAGCTCTGAAAATATCTTTCATATTCCTCCTTTGAGATGATGGAAGGAAAGGGGGACAAAGTCTTTTGAATATTCAACATTGTGTCAAACTGCTCTCCTTTTAACTTTCTTTCTTACTTGGAATATAGAAAACAGTCACAGTCAGCCAAATAGTGCAAATACAGCAAGTGGTCAAGCGCTACGACACTTTTTGAGGCTTTATAAAAAGGAGTGTTGCAGTGAAAAAGAAATCAACTTAGACAATTCTTTGTTAACGATTTTGACTAACAGATCTTTTACAATGCTGATGTGGTACACGTTTGTTTTTTTTCTAAATAATTTGCAACAATTTAAATGTCTCTGTGGATATTTTTCATTTTGTCACAGGGTTTAATGTCAACTTTCTGTGCTATAATAACTTCTTGAAGTATATGATTTGACAATAAATGGCTATCATAAAGTAATTTCCAAAAAGCTGCATTGAACACAGATAGAAGTTAGTTGTTACAAAATTAATATTCGTTTATCTGAACAAAAACTCGACCTTCCCCGGATAACTGAAACGTTATAAATCCCATTGCATTTCACTGTATTTTAATAAAACATGTATAATTTTTGTCTAATTTTTGTAGTAAAAATAAAATAATAATACTAATACTAAAAATATATGTATGCATTTTCGATTTAGGAAATATTTCTTGATGGATGTATGACACTTTTTCACTAAAATAATATAGATGCTCTGATTTTTTGAATAGTATAGAAACAATTTTTTTATTCGAAAATATTTCAATTATATAAATTGTTGTACTTTCAAAAACGACCGACCTTTTAATTTTTATATACTCCCTTTCATGTCCATTACTATGTATCGTACATATTATAAGATTAAGAATTTGTTCGCCAAAAATCCTATAAAAATTATTTTTCTTCTCGCGAGATTTCATTACTTTCTTTAAAATCGCCTTACTGGCTACAATTTCATTCGTTTAAAATCTTATTACTCACGATAATTTGATGTATGGAAAATATGATGGGAACGGGTTTTACTCACCGATGGTTCAAAAGTACTTTATATCCGTTCTATAACACTATTACAGTTGATATTATATCGACTTATAATACGTCTAGCCCTTCACTGCACTCGCACTCGCACGTTTCAAAATATAGATAGGAATCGATACTTGATCAAGTATGAATTGGTTTAAATAAGAAAAGCAGTAAGTCTATCTTCGAACGCAATTTTCTTCCTCTCTGTGTGAACACGTAATACGTTCGAACGTTCACACGTGTTTCTGACTCTTTTGTAATAATATTTCTGAAAAATCTTCGACCAATGTAACTCTGTGTACGTATGTGTGTGTGTGAGAGTCTGATACGATCTAACGATATTTTGAATACCATGTTTGATGGCGTTCTTCTCACTGTTATATAGTGTACTTATAGTAATAATAGAATCTGTTTTTTTTTGTTGAATTTAATCAATAATTTTCTTTAACGTCACAGAAAGAAAAATTGTCACATTTAGGAAGCAATGAAAATCAAGTGATTGCAATGATTTTTTATATATGTTTAGAAAAAATGTCAATGAATTTTTCTTAAACGTCAAAATTTGAAATTGTGGAATTCGAAATTGAATTTAGTTCAAACTTTCATTTTGATCCATTGAGCTCGTTTAGTTAGGAGTTCTATAATATAAAAGAAATTTTGATGGTAATATAAAAGTTTCGGTATTGAAAAACAGTGAACAATAAAGAAGACATGGAGGAACAATATGTTCAGATATTAAAATCAAAAAATTTAGTGTATGAATGACAGTAGAACTTAAAGATTCCTCCTTCTGTAATAATAATTTTACTGTATCAATTTTAATTAAAAAAAATTAAAGATAATAGTTAACAGAATTAGAGTAGCGTTACTATGATTACAGTAACTAATTTTAAAGGAAAGCATCAAATGTAATATTTAAAATGTAGGCGTCAATAGAAAGACTTTTATTTTTATGGTTCGATCGAGAGACATTTCCTGAAGCCAATTAACCCTTTGCGGCCAGAACGGTTCGAAGCCGAGCAACAACTCTATAGAGCTGAGTCGCTGTAGCGAGTCATTTCAAATTGTCAGCTGATGTTTTTCTCACTGCACAGTAGGTGTATCGACCATTGCACTTCAAAGCAGAGATTGAAACGGTATTATAAATACCGATAAAATACCAGAATTTTTAGCTAGTTGCTCTATTCGTTTCTCTAAAGATATCGAATGTTTATAGACACGATTAACTAGTTGTTCTTATTTCTCTAAAGATATCGAATGTTACGAATATCGGTATGAAGTCAACGAAACGACGTTAGACTGTTTCCCCTCGTATAGACGTATTTTGATATAATAACGATATAATACCGATAAATATTCTTTTACAATGGAAAAGGGAATCTTAGATTAAAAGATACGAAAAATATAGTTTTACGAATATAGAATTGATATTATTAATTTTTAAATATAGAAATAATGAAAGGAAAATCCATTATTATAGAATCACTATTTATCTTCATTTTAATTATTCATAATACAGTTTTCATTGACGTTGAAAGTATGTGGTTCTTTTTTTATAATGTAAGTTTTAATTAAAACTTTATACTGTATTTTGTTAAAAAAATATTATCAAAATGAATTTTCTGTGCCTTTAACACAAATCTTAGAATTCCTCCATGTATGATAAATTTTTATTTTCTGTCTCTAATTCGTCCATATATAATGAAACTCGCCGATATTTAATTCCTCCACCTGTATGTAATTTCTTTGTAGCAATGCGTGCTGTCATTGAACTGTTAACTATGTTTTATGAATTCCAAATTTCTGATATTAAATGTAATTCTTAATAAAATTCAAAGCAGATTTTAGTTTCAATAAGCGTTGAAGCATGTCGAACGTAGAATGTCGTCACATAATGTAATCTACTATGGATATTCGTTGTTGCGTTTTGCTTTCAACAAGTGCCTTATTGTTAGCGTACGCAATACTCTACGGAACTGCCGCGCTTTTTCAATAATATATTCAACTGATTTCGTATGCATTATAAAAGTTTAATGTTACATCTTTTATAGTTAAGGTATTATGGCTACCAAATAATTTCTTAACTTTAAATAGTCACATGATAATTTTTAAATATTTGTCAAGATATTATAATAATAATTTCGAGAAACGATCTATCCATGGATGTATGTCCATCTATGTCTAGACAAATCAGTTCCTATATATTTTACAGTGTATTTTTTACGAATCTTATTAATCATCATCACTAAAATTCATTTTCAAATACCATGTGAATTAAAGATTTCTCTCATATAAGCAATTTCACACACTTTTTCGTTAATTTCTTCATCTTATGTTAGTCTTCTTATCAAAATCACAGAATCAAAGAATCTTCGGATCTTCCATTATAGGACTCTTTCTTTAAACGAACTTTCGTAAATTCATTTGAACGAGTATTACTTAAACGTATTTTTAAATTTGTAGTATGTTTACTCTTTTATAAAATGTTTACAATTATTAGTATCGAAACGACTTACATTTTTAGCAGACCGAGAAAATATTCATTGGTAATGCGTGTACAACGGTTTGCCGCCATGTGCTCCGTTGCTCGCTTGTTTCGATTCGGCAGGGTCGTAGTTATGCGTAACCAACGCCGATGGAGGGGTTCAATGGGGCATCCACTTTGTGTAAATAATATTGGACTCTTTCTTTATACTTCAAGGTTCTGCCCTTCTTTTTCATACATACCTATGGATATCGATCGCCAAACTATAATGTACTTCTTAATCAATTTCAATTAACAAAAATTTCATTAATATAAAACTCTAAATTCGCAGCCAATTAGCTCGGTATTATCCACAACGAATAATTCTTGTTCGTCGCGAATAATACCGATTACCAGGTCTCACCACGTGGAGGTTGCTGCGAGCGGAGACCCGGAGAGAGATAGATGGAATCAAAGTTCCATCGATCTCCCTCGATACGCAGTACAAACGAAATCACTAAATCGAGGAGATGGTAGGAATCAAAGTTCCTTCGATCTCCTCGTTTAATTCTGCCGAGCAATTACATTATGGAAAAATTAGGCAAAATTGGGAAATACGCGACACGAACCGTGGAGTTGCTCCTACTAGGTCGGTCCCGTTTCCCCTCAGTGGGCCCGATTAAAGAGGAAATGCACGACGCCGTCCACTCATATAGAGTGCCCCGTTTCTCCCAACTCCGCGTTAGGAACCACGCAAAGCGTGGACCTAACTTACGAAGGATGACGAAGAGAGGGTCTTATGGCACAGGGCTTCCACAGGGACCGATGCGAACACCTGTCCCTGTGTTCGCAGCATGTTCTCTCTGGAAGCGGACGCACCAGAAGAGACGGCGATCGACCGTTCGGACCATCTACACGGCCGGTCACTTGCTTATGCAACAAGCAGAGGTGGCCGGACTGTGAGACGAGGAAGCGAGCAAAAAGAAGCTAAAGATTGGATAATTGCTCGGCAGAGCACAAATGTTCGTACATGGTGGCCTTAAAACTAACTTAGTCTAGGCTTAAAACTAAACTGAAGGTCCCACGGCGACTGCGATGGCGAAGTCCTCTTCGTTCTTCGACGTTCCTCGATCCCTCGATGTTCCTCGATTCTGATGTACCTAGCTAAGAGAAAGAAATTGACAAATGACAAAGATTAAGCAAGTCAAGACACGATAGAAAATTTGGATCCGAAAACAATGAAGTACATGATATAAATTAGGTGGCATGCAGTAACAATGAAAATAAACGAAACAGTGACAAAAACAAATAAACACGGAAAAACAAGTACAAGTTAAAATTGGGGAATAAGTACAGATATGTCAGAACAAATGAAATAAGCTGAAACAAAAAAAAAGCTGAAAAAAAGAAACAGGGAGTGGTCGCCAGTACTGACCACCGCCTACCGGCGGCCAGTACCGGTTACCAAGGTGGGGGGTCCCCCTTCCATAAACCTAAAACGAAGAGATCCGTCCACCTCGGAGGCTCCAGGAAGAATAAAATTTTAAACAACCGGGGGCTCCTTATATACCCTCCGCAAGGTCACTTACCGTTACTTCCATTGTCGTTGTTCGATCTAACCAAATATTTCAAGAAATTGATGGCTTTTTAGCCATTATTTATACTAGAACATTGTTAATAATTGTTTAATTTACGGTCCTACGACGGTTGTTAATAAATATGATAAATAAACATCAAGATATTGCGAAATCTTCGAAGGCGAACGGTTTTTGTGAATCGATAATCGATACCTGTAGCCTTTGAAAATGTCAGTTGGATCTCAACGAAAAATTCCTTCGTTAACAAAGAATATTTCAACGAAATGATATTTTTAGCCATTATTTATACTAGAACATTGTTAATAATTGTTTAATCTACAGTTTTACGACGGTTGTTAATAAATATGATAGATAAACATCAAGATATTGCGAAATCTGCGAGGGCGAACGGTTTCGGCGAATGTTTCTTCATTTCCGCGATTGTTACTAACATTTATGCACGTTCCGAATATTAATCGAACAATGTGCATCTTATTTATGCATTAAAAATGATTGATTCGCATGCAGCAATTAATTTTGATCGAGCTTCGAGGTATAAACGTGTTTCTTAATTTTTCAAAGCATGGAAAGTAACAATTGTTTCTTAGATACATTAATTTAACATTTGTTCAATTCTTATAATTTACACAATACGCGTAGAAATTGTATTCCTTACTTAAAACCGGCGAAAATTAATTAATCGCTTTTCTAGATAGAAAAATCTTCGCGATGAACACTTGTGAATCGATAATCGATATGTGTAGCCTTGACTGTGTCAGTTGAACGCCAATTAAAAATTGCACCGCGGACGAAAAATACTGCAACAGAATGATACATTAAGCCATTATTTGTACTGTGACATTATTAATAATTGTTTGAAGTATGGTCCTATGAAATTTATTATTTATCATGATAAATAAACATCAAGTTATTCCGAAATCTGTAAAGGCGAATGGTTCCTGAGATTGTACCTACTTCTACGAGATTGTTATTAACATTCACGCATGTTCTAAACATTTATGATACAATATCCATCTTATTTATGCATTAAAAATGGTTGATTTGCCATAGCAATTAATTTTGATCGAGCTTCGAAGTAAGGAGATGTTTCTTAAAGTTTTAAAACTTGAAAAGTAATAATTGTCCATTAGGTATATCAATTTAACATTTGATTAATACTTGAAGAATCGAAATGCATACCTCCTCAGCGACAGTGTTCTCCTGATACCAAAGGTTGAAATTCAGGCATAAATTTTAGAAAATGTTCGATTTTGGGAGTCTTGGTGTCAGGAGTATACGATATGCGAGGAAGTGGCACGATTTCGCGGATTGTTGGAAATGACGTCAAATTCCAAGAATTTCCACGACTTGAGATTTTCCGACCTTTGCTCGATTTTTCGTCGATTTTGGACTTTGCTAATAGGAGAACATGATACTCGAGAAAGTACTCTTATTACGCAGATTCGTAGAAATGACGTCAATTTCCAAGAATTTCTGCTAACTGAGATTTTGCGGGATTTTCGAACGAATTTCTGAACTTTTGCTAGATTTTTCGTCGTTTTTGGGCTTTGGTAACAGGAGAACATGATACTCGAGAAGGTACTCTTATTCCGCGAATTTATAGAAATGACGTCAATTTCCAAGAATTTCTGCGAACTGAGATTTTGCGGGATTTTCGAACGATTTTCTGAACTTTTGCTAACATTCTTCAACGATTCTGAAACTTTGACATCAGGAGAACATGATACTGGAGGAGGTATTCCTTTTTCGACGATTGTTGGAAATGACGTCATTCAATCGTTGCTTAAATGATTCATAGCGAAGCAGGGTAGGAAAAGGAAAGTTATAATTAAAAAAACTCGAAATATTCTGAATATATTTGGTTTATTTAATATAACATTCATATTTCTTCCAATTACAAACATATTCCTACTTTTCATTGTCATACTTCAAGTATCATACATTCTTATGCGTCACAAAAATTTCTTCATGATAGAGTATACAATTTATTCCTATATATTATATAAACTAACTAGTGTAAACACAGCCGATTATCTCGGCACTATTTGCGATGGACAATTTTTCCAAGTAGAAAGTTTCGGGCATATTTCTTCGCGCCAGGAAACATGGAAAGTAATGATAGTTTATTCGATAGATTAATTTTACATTTGTTTAATTTTTCTAATGTAAACGATAAAAGCTATTCTAAATTCGCAGCCAATTAGCTCGGTACTACCCGCCACGAAGAATTATCGTTCGTCGCGAGTAATACCGATTACCAGGTCTCACCACGTGGAGGTTGCTACGAGCGGAGACCCGGAGAGAGATAGATGAAATCAAAGTTCCATCGATCTCCCTCGATACGCAGTACAAACGAAATCACTAAACCGAGGAGATGGAAGGAATCAAAGTTCCTTCGATCTTCTCGTTTAGTTCTGCCAAGGAATTACATTATGGAAAAAAATAGGCAAAATTCGGAAAGACGCGACGCGAACTGTGTAGTTGGTCTTACTAGGTCTATCCCGTTTCCTCTCAGTGGGTCCGATTCGAGAAAAAACGAGCGACGCCATCCACTCCCCTAGAGGAATGCCCCGTTTCTCTACCTTTACGATGAGAGGGTCTTATTTTGGTGGCTTTCGCAGGGACCAGCATAAATGCCTGCTCCTGTGCTCGCAACATGCCCTCTCTGGGAGCGGACACACTGGAAGAGACGGCGATAGACCGTTCGGACCACCTACACAGCCGGTCACTTGCTTATGCAGCAAGCAGAGGTGGCCGGACTGTGAGACGAGAAGCGAGCAAAAATAAGCTAAAGATTGGATAATTGCTTGGCAGAGCACAGATATTCGTACATGGTGACCTTAAAACTAATTTAGTCTGAGCTTAAAACTAAAGATTCCGTGGCGGCTGCGATGAAAGTGTCCTCTTCTTTCTTCTTTCGTCGATGTGCCTACCTAAGAGAAACCTAAAGTCAAGACACGATAGAAAATGGAAATGAAATTGGTTAGTGATTAAATACAGTCATGCTGTAACAAAGAAAATAAACGAAGTAGTGACAAGAAATAAACATGGAAAAATAAGTATAAATTAAAATCGGAGAATAAATAAAATAAATTAAACAAAGAAAAAGCTGAAAAAGAAGGATGAAGAGAGTGGTCAGTACTGACTGCCGCCTATCGGTGGTCAACATCGATTAAGAAGAGGACAATCGGCGTCCAGGTACCTAAACCGGTTTTCGGCAACCGAGAGGTCTATTTATAACCCTCCAAAGATGACTTGCCATTACATCGATTGCCTTTAAAATATCTAACCGAATATTTCAACAAGTTGATGACTTCTAAGCTATTATTTATACTAAGCTATTGTTAATAATTGTTTATGCGAATCGATAATCGATACGTGTAGCTTTGACAATGTCAGTTGGATGTCAATGAAATTTCCTTCGTGAACAAAGAATATTTCAATGAAATTATATTTGAAGCCATTATTTATACTAGGATATTGTTTATAATTGTTTAAACTATGGTCTTATGGTAGTTGTTAATAATTATGATAAATAAACATCAAGATATTGCGAAATCCGTAAAGGCGTACAGTTTCAGTGAATGTTTGTTCCTAAACGCAATTCTTATTAACATTTATCTATGTTCTGAATGTTATTGTTGCAATGCGCATTTATTTATGCATAATAAATGTTGAAAATAAGTCTACAAAAATTAAAAGGTGATTTTTGATATATTCGAAAATCTCTCCTCTATTCTTAAGGACCAATTAGAACTTCCTATGGTTTTTACCCTTCATGTTATACTTTATCTTTGTTGAAAATTCTGGGTGGTAAAAAACTCGTGTTTTTCGAAAACTGGGGGTGATACAGTAATCCAACTTCCGGATTCTTGTTTGAGGAGTGTGACTCTATTGGAAAACAGAAGAAAAGTTTCAATTTATCAGACAGCGTGGTAAAATCATAAATATTTGAATAATAATTTTTTTTTTTAAGATCTTTTCTGCCAAGTTCGAAATTTCTGCTTGTTGACTTGAACATTTTGATATGAAATGTTTCTCTCTTAACCAGAAAGAGATATCGTCAAAATCATTAGTATAAATGTCCGATTTACTTTAACATCTGGGTATTTTTGCATAACTTTTTTCGTCAACAGAAGATGAAATTTGTTAAATTTGTCTTTTTAACTAATAATTTTTTGATAAACGATGTGCGCACTGTATCGTGTAAGTCCAGTAAATTGAAAAAATAATTTTTGTGCCACTTTATTGATTTTCTTAGACGGTTGATTGTAATTAAAACTACATTGATTTTACCAAGAAAACCCATATTAAAATTGTAGCCCACAATATAAGTTGGTCATTTTTTACGTAATTTCGTTTGAATGTCTATTCGGTCAGTTTCAATTTCTTCAGCACTGTGGGATGTTGACAACATCCACACCTCTTTTTTATCGAACCATCGTATTGTCAGTAATTTATCCCGTGATTCATATTCAAATTTTCCACGCTTGAGATTTTTTTTCATTTGCGCCATTCCAATTTTACTCTTCAAATAATAATGTCGATTTCTTATAATGTTTCTTTAATTTTTGTTCTATCTTTATTATAAGTTGCTTTTTCATTGAAGACAGTATCTATATCACTGCTGTCTTCTTTGCTTACATTAAAGAGTTTCCAGATGTTTGGGATTCAAAAAATTTTAGAACAATAACTTTGTCTCGGCAGCAACTATTATAAAGTGTAAGAAAAATGATTATCCTATGTTATAAATTTTAAACATTTGTCTAGATCATTGTATTGCTTATAAAAACGACAAAACTCTTTCTTCTTATACTTTTTCCTAAAATCTATCATTTGCAAGAGAAATGTTGGGAATTAGTAACGTAAACACCCTATATATGCATCGATTGTCCTCAGATAGGTAATCTTGTCTGTAAAATTGTTTTCATAAAAAATAATCATATTGTAAATGCTAATGAATGATTTACTTTCTTTGAGAATTCTAATTCAAAATTTCAACCAATTTTTGAATAAGTAAAATTATTGTTAGTATGTTTGTAGTAAAAACGATTTTCTTCTTAGGCAATTTTCAAATTTTCTTCACAAAAAATATTAAAATTGTAAATAATATTTGTGCAGCTGAAATACATTTAACAAAATTATATGTTTCAATTTAGTATTATATACTTTCTTTGTCTGTAGTTTTTAACATTAAATCATTTGTGGACTTGTTTTTCGATAAATAAAAATATTATGTTGTTATGTTACCGTTATTTCAATACTCTCAAAATGTAAAAATATTTACAAATTAGTATTTGATGTAATACTTATTAAGTATGAAACTTAACTTTAATCTTTGATTTAAAAAGAGTTCGATTATTGTGATATAGTGATTTTTTTAAAGTTTAACTGTTTTAAAAATGATAATATATTAATTCCCTCTGCATTCAATTTCAATACAAAAAAGTAGACTTCCTCTTCAATTCATAATAACCATAATGTTACGATTCATTAAAGAGTTTACAAAAGTTATAAAACGTCATTTTCTTTTCGGAGACCTTTAGATTCTTTCAGTAATATACCTTAGAAATGTAACGATAATGACTTATACGTATAATAAGGTTGTACATTTTAAAGACTTTAATTTAACACGGATTTTAGATACCTCGGTAATGATCTAATTTAAAGCTTGATCCAGTGTTATAGCAGTCTCACGATGATGCTTCAGAAGAATAGTTCACTTTTATTCTAAGTTATCCGCGACAAACTTTCTTAATTAAATTAATTATCTTTCCGGTTGTTTCTTTTTCATATATAATACCTCAGAGAATAAGAAGCGTTAAAGCACTAGTATAAAAGGTGCGTTGGATTTGAGTGAATTATGATAGAGAATATTTTATTTATCACAGAAAATGTTAAGTAAAATCAAGAAAAATATCTTTATTGTACAAGGAATAAAGAAATAATTATTATTTTAACGATTTATGTATTTCAAGTTATTAGATGTAAATTTTCGATAACACTCATTTTATTTCTATTAAATGTGAATTTGGCAAATATTGAAAAAATTGCGATTATTTGATTTTCTGTTTAGTTAACATTCTTTAGTATGATTTTCAATTAAAGAATTTAATAAGAAAACAATTTTTATTGTACAAATTTATGATTATGTAGTATTTATTTTTATACATTATAGATTTCTTCACTATCCTTTTTTCTACCTTTACTTCAAATTACTTCAAGTGTTTTATATCCCCATATAATGACAAACGGAATAAAAGAAGACGTCAAAACATTTCTAATTACTTATAAAACAATTTAGTACATATTCTTCACAATCGAACTTACGATTACAATTAGATTTGTTTGGATAGGTTCAAATTTACTTTATTTTTGTTCTTTCTTTTAATTGCTTTTAAACTTATTTTATTCTAAACAATTTTTTTCAATTCACGTATTTAATGCATTAGAAAACACGATCTTGAATAAAATTTAAAGAATTTTGAAACCATTCAACGGAAAATGTTACTTGTTGAAAATAGGAGCTCCTTTGACCCTTAGCCAAGAAATTAAATGTCTTTCTATCTACTCCGGGCAACTTGTTATCCTCTAAACAATTGGTTAGCGCGTTAACAATCGTTATTGTAACCGATTATTGGGAAACTAGCACGAAACCACCGTTCCAATTAGGTGTACGTTTAGGTGTGTCTGATATTGGCACACCTTTCACCTTTGGTTGAGTAAATGTTACGTCTATCGTTAACTGAGTAGTTGCTCATCAAAAGTAAAAATCTATTCAATTTTTCAAGTAAGGATTCTTTTAACACATTTGTTGAGAAACATTAGTGTATTTATGGAAGAATATTAAACACATTTTAAACAAATTGTGAGGAAATGTATGTCTAATATATATCTCTGTTAAAGGTTTTATTAAAAGGTAGTGAACAATCTTGTATTTTGTAAAGATTTTAATAATTTTATTCAATTTTTCGAAAGTAAGGTAAAGCTACTACTAGTTGGACGTTTCAACATATTTCCTACTTCTTTATAAAAATATTTATCTAAAATGTTTTTTATATATATAAATTGAAAAACACGAATATTGGTACCGATTAATTAAATACTATCAAATTGTTAAATATATTATATATGTAGGTATGTATGTAGGTACATACTTGCTGAAAATTTGTAATATTTTTCATTACACTCTTATGAGTGTATTATCAATGGATTGACGAGGTTTTTAGGATGAAATGTGTCCAAACGCATCATTCGGATTATTTTTAATCACACCTAGTTAAAAGTTTTTCAAAAACGGTTCGAGTAACGTATAATTAAAAATAGTCGAAAAAAGATCGTATTTAAACTCGTTTCACTGGTAAAACTTTGTCAAATCATTAGAAATAAAATCGTAAAGATGAACTACAGAAAAATATAGAAATTTTAATTTTCTCTGGTAAATGAAATTCGATCCTATGTATAATACTTATCTTATAG
The DNA here is from genome assembly GCF_051014685.1 of Ptiloglossa arizonensis. Lineage (NCBI taxonomy): Eukaryota > Metazoa > Arthropoda > Insecta > Hymenoptera > Colletidae > Ptiloglossa > Ptiloglossa arizonensis. The sequence goes on along the minus strand of NC_135048.1, from coordinate 6,271,821 downwards.
TTCTTGTCTGAGATCGTTTGCCGTTTGATTCTGTTACTTAAATACGGTGTAAGAATTGTCACTTGAAAGTGCGAACTATTGTACTTTCAACGAGGCAACATCTTCGAGGAAATGTTTCTTAATAGAGACTCTGAGCTGTCTTGAAATTTGCATTAGGTTATTGCTCCTCCATACGCGCAGTAGGTATCTACCTACTCGACGTTAAAATGAATTGCTATATTGATAAACGTTATCTTCACTATAAAGTGTTTAATGTATATATATATAGAGAGAGAGACTGATAATTTTCGTACTTACTATGACCTACATTGACTCGAATATCGAGTTGATCCATCCTATCATAAGTACTATCTTAGTTTATGCGGAAAGGAAAAAAAATTAATACCGGTACTGTGAAGAGATGAGATGTTGGTGCTCTATCAACAAGCTGAAACAACACAGGAACAAAGAAAATCGTTCAATCATCACGTTACAACGTTACAATGACATACTGTCATTATTGACTGAGTCGATCACATCTAGTAGTCTATTGTGTAACGAAGAAGGCAAACGAAATAGATCTCGATAAAGGTTGATGTAACAATTAATCGTTATGCTATATTTCAAAACGAATCGTTTATCCTTTTTTATGTGAAGTCTTTATATATGTATATATGTATTTAATGTATCAAATCTATTGCTATATCTTAGCACTACATCAACGCTATACTTTAAAACTAATACTTAGTATTGTAATTTATATGTATCTACATTAAGTTATAGTATAATTAATACAAAAAGAATTCTAATACTAGGTATAGGAAAAGAAAAGTGAAATTAAATACGTTTAACGATGTTCACAGGAACATGCTCAAAAGAAACTGTTGTTTTGGGGATTGCGAAAAATCTTTAAAATTCCATTTGTTTATCTTAATCCTTCTTTGAACCCTTAATAAGAAAGTTTCTTTATCTTCAAGACTGTAGGCTGACGTAGTACCTTAAACTTCGCCGGTACAAAGCAATCAATCTTTGGCAATCTTAGTAAGGATATGATTTTAAGTTACGATACTAAAAACATTCTACGTAAACAAATTTAATTTTCATTGTTTAATAATCACACATTTAGATAGGGGTTGCTCTCGTTTTGATTGGGTTTCTATTAAAAAAGACTTTCCATTTTTTTAAATTTATGTGAATAAAATTATTGTACATCTTGCTAATATAGTGAGATTCCATATCAGCGGTTATGTATATCTACGAAGTATAGTTATCTCGTTACACCAGGAATACAGAGACTCTATGAGATCACTATCCATTATAACTGCTAAAAATTTAAAAGTAGGATTTTCTAGAGGGGTTTGGATGGAGCGAGTAGATGATTTCCCTTTCCTCTGGGCCCTTTCAATTTGTAGATAATGTACCAACATTTCATTTCTCCACAGTAGTTGTAACTTAACTTTTAGCAGGCGTTCTTATCAAACTTCATCATGAATAAAAAGTCTTTCTAACCAGAAAAGGAAGAATTTTAAGACCTGTAATTTATATTACAGCTTTTTATCCCTTAAGTAAAGTTTAATCCCTTGAGTAAAATATATTTCTAAAGTTTGACCAATTGTTTTGGTTACTTGACCAATTGTTTCCATATATAGTATTTCATATCTACATGGAATATCAGAACTCCTAAAATATTAAATATTTCAATGAACGATGAAGATATTTAAATAGGTGAACCTTATTATTTTGAGCAGTGCACATTATGAAAAAATTCGATACTACTATTGTACAAATACTTTACAAACGCTCAAAATAATTACTCAAATATTTGTTTATTTCTTGTAATACATTAAAATCCCTCAAAATATTATAAATTATAGTACTGCTATCTATAAATTGGATACTTGATGAAAATGTTATTATAGGTATTAATTAAATAGTGATCTCTACATATTTTACATTTTTGGTCCATTCTATAATTATATTGTAATTAATATTTATTTAATTTTAGTCACAAAATCTAGAGATCATTTGTTAATGTGCAACGAATCAGTATAAAAAGAAATACTGAATGTATTCGGTGGGAAATAAACGAACCATAAGAATTTATGAACAATGAAACTATTTTCCTTGTCCAAACGAAGAAGTAGTTGGAGTCTAATAGCAATCTCGAATGGTCTAGCAATCTCGCAATGGGGTAGAAATCACTCTTGGAAAGTTGCAGCTAGTTAGAAAACGGAAAACAATGGGGCGCACTCTCGTTATGCAATAAATGAAAATAGTCATTACACAGCACCCATTGCCCGGAAAATACTTTATATCCACGAGTTCGTTATGGTCGTCATTTAGTAACCCACTGTTATTACATTGATTACCGAGTGGATTCGTTCGATCGTGGAATTAATCAACAACGCGCATGTTTTTTCGAACGATACAGTTATGCAATCCGCGATAGCACGTGATTTCGGATGATATTCCTTTTTTTTTATTTTTTATATAGAGTCATTTTTTGTACAGATTGATTTCTTATACACACCAAAGAATAAAAATCTATTTAGATAACTTTGAAGTTGAATTTCTATTATTGTTTTCTTTGCGTGGGACGTTTTTTCTTATAATTTAAATTTTTGGGGGAAACGGATGTTGCATCTGGTGGAGCAATAAAATTTCATGAAATTTTTGCGAAATACAGTTCATTTGTTAGAATATTTTCATATTATACTTGTTTATGACGAAGTGTGCAACGTTTTAGGTAAACGAGGAACATTATCAGCGTCTTTATTTCTTGCGTTAAAAATTGCACGAGGAGAGTACAAAAGAAGCATATACAAAATATGATTTTTATCTTCCAATAATTCTTGTCATAAACCGAGCTCTTCTTTCAATTGTTTATAATCAACGTTTCTTGTCTCATGCATAAACAATGAATTCGAACAATCACTGGTACTTTTAAACGAATGAGATCTCTGATAAAACGTTTTAAAGCTTACATTCGAGCCGAAAATGATCATTTCGAACAATTTCTATGACGATAGTTGAAAAATCTACTGAGTAATATCAAAACAGCTGTAATTTGAAAAACAATTCAAAAATAATGTCGTATCGGACATGTTTATATGAACTTTCATTTTATTTTAGTGTATTTAGTGAAGTTGCTCCTGAAGTTATGCCCATATGTTTTGGAACACCCTGTATATACTGTTAAAAATCACGAGGCATTTTATTTTATAATCAAATTTAATTTCTCATACACCAAAGATTTGTCATGTGTAATTGTGGTTGCTCCATTCATTTATTTTTTAAATGTCAATTTTTATTAAAATTTTTTGTTTTGAAGATTTTAATAGAAAAATATGCTGACATAATTTTCATCCAATAATGAAGTAGATGATAATTATCATTATTATTCTAATGCATGTAGACTATTTAAAACTTAGCAGCTTCACTCAAATAAAGTAACGGTCAACTGCGTGATTTCATTAAAAAATTATAAGTATATTAACCTAAAATTCGAAAAAGCAATTTTTAAATCACAGTATAATTATGTATAAGATATTAGTTTCGAAATTCTATTAATTAGAATTGGACAAATTGATACATTTACAATAAATACAGGTGAAAAGCTGTTTGTTAACGTCGTTATGATATAATGCAATTGTGAAGCATTAACTGTGCGCGTAATCAACTTTATTGCACTCGTAATTCTGAATTCACAAATTAATATATTGTTACGTCAAGTTCATTAAAAGTTTGATATCTTTGATCATTAAACGTTTTGTTAAGTGAAATAGAAAATAACAATTATCAGTATTCAATTTTAATTTTGTACAAGAAAGCTTGAGTTGTTTTTAAATTGCATGTTTCCTCGATAATTGCTCATATCTTTCTCCTTTATGAAGAAAATTTCTTGATATGAATATTTCCTTTATGTTATTGAACATTAAAATTAAAATAAATTTTAAGTGATTCTTTAAGAATTAATAAAATCGAACAAAAGATTCAATAAATCTTAATACAAATTCAAAAATTAATCGCTTTTATATATTTTAAAATTACACCTGTACGATAAATGGACATGATTATTAATATTTTAAGAATAATTGATTTTTTTATAAGTTATAGCCAACAATCATGATTAAATGACAAAAGTAATTTGTGTAACTGTACTTACCGTTTTAGTAAACGTCTAGAACTAATTATTTAATTTTTCATTATTTCGTATAAGAGTATTATTTGAATTGCTTGTTGATACGATTATCATGTAATTATCTAATTATAAGTTACTAACTTCATTTCGTAGAAATAGAAAGTAGTATTTTCCCTACAGATTCCCCTTGTATTTTCCCTACAGTTTTTCAAACAGAAAAACAAATATTTTTTCGAATTGAAATATACTCGATTGTAATAATAAATATTTTAAACACCGCGTAAAGAAAAAATATCATACAATATTATAAAACATTCCATCGCAACTTATGCAGCAATTTCAATTTATTTCGTTCAACGAATAAACTCTGAAAAATAAAACTGTAACAATAAATTCTAAGATTTGGATATATTCAAACAACTTTCTTAAAAAATTAAATTTGAATTGTTTTTATTTACTTAGGATTCATTTTCCATTTTTGGTACCAAAATGATACTTTTAAATAATGTGAATATTGTGTAAACACAAAGATAACTGATAACTGTTAGAGTAAAAGCATATAAACGGATATTATTAAACATAATGTTCAAGAATCAATTTTGAGCAAACAAGTTTTGAGCAAACAGTATTTAGATATGTCTATATCCAATATCTGTTTGATTCAAGTAATGATTCATCAATAATTTATTGATTACAACAACGTTAAAGTTATTGACAAAAATAAAATTTTTAAACTACAATGTTCTTTAGAATCTCCGATCTAATGAAAGTTAATACTTGTAGATTATAGTAAAATTGGTATAGTTTATCATAATGATTATAAAATTAAAATACAATCTGCGATATATATAAAATAATATTCTTTGTATTGTTTACTCCAGTCTATCGATTGAATAAACATAAAACAAGATAAGCATAAAAACATTCGGCAGAAAATTAAATTTTATAATAAATTGTATGTACAATGAAATAAAATATAATATAAATATATAATAATTATTCTTAAACACATTTTAATTTATAACAACCTTGAGACTAATATGTTATACTTGGAAACACATCATTGTCTTCATTCGAATTTTTTAATAAATTAAATAGTACTTTAATGATAAATTGTAAAAAGTTTATATTTTCTAAGAAGTCTCTAAAAGTATTATGTACATATATATAGCATCCCGTGTATGCTATGTAAACGAACGATAGGTCTGAATATGTTTAGAGAATCAAAAAAATTTCAGCACGTTTTGTTCCTAATTCAAGTAATCGGAAAAGAAGGTTGGATAAAATCGTCATAATGTTGCGCTTTAAATTCAAATAGCATTCGTAGGTTCGTACCGAGATGAACGTCTTTTATTAAATCACTCGATCCCAGGAATAACGTAATTTCTACCTACAACGAGGTCGGGCAACTTGCTGTTCCTTTACTTTTGCTTTTGCTTTTGAAGAGCGAGGTTCTATCCGGCTCGATCTGCAGCCTGATTTTGCGGCTTTGAGATTTGCATAACTTGGGAAATTGAATACACATTTTCGAAATACTTGAAATCATCGTTCGGAACACTATTAGAGCCCTAACTAAGTAAATATATTTGACAATAAACATTGACTTTGACACGAAGTGTCAACTTCTATGAAACAAAATCAAATTTATGCATCGATCTCATTAGTTATTCTCCTTATACTATTATTTCTGGAAATTACAAAAGAAGGAATGTTTCAAAATACACATTAAAACCATAGTTACACGAAATTGAAGTAAGTTTCCCGTAACCAAACTGACGATGAGTACAATAATGTTATTTCGAATGAAAGATCAATTTTTATACGATTTAAAAGAATAATTATAACTATATTTGTTGATATTTCCACAATGACAACTTTTTCTATACTTTAGTGTTTCTCTATCTATTTATGTTTCTCTATCTATTTTAGTATTTTTCTATCTTTAAAACTATACCAGATATAAAACAAAGATTGCTTCTATCATTTTTCTCTTCGACCGATGAGTTGAATTCAAGAGTAAGCTGAGGTAAACAATAGTAGCCTAAAATTCTGAGAATGAAAGCAATGTCAACAGTTCATACTTGGTACCAAATATGAAGACTAAGGCAGAGTACTCTGGTGGTACGAAAAGGAAGTAGAGCCCAATGGTGGAAAAATTATGATTGTCGAGTTCGTGACTACAGTTTATTATACTAATTATATATGCATTGTTGAATTATACAGTACAAGTGTTTGCACGTGAAAAGTACCGTAATTATGGATTCTTAAGATAAAAATAAGATGTTCATATAAACATATGCTCAATATGACTTTGTTTCTAAATTACAGCTTATTTTATGTTACAAGAGTCCGTCTTACGTATAAGGTATATTCAATATAAATATTGGTTCAATGTCAAATGAATTTGTAAATAGTAATCGATATTGTACCATAAATTCCTGACCACCTCGTTCCACGAATCTAAATCTAGTCAATTTTTACCGAAGACTATGAGAATACTTAAAATCAGAAGTCTAGAAAACTCCAGTTCTGATTCACTATGAAACCTTGGGAATTTTGGTCTTTTGGTGTATTTCTTGGAAATCTGAATATGTTTTCAAACCCCCTCTTTTTTTAAAACATACATAAATACGTATATTGTAACAAACTAAGACTATCGATTCATTTAACTTATGCCAGGTTTGATTAGTTAATAGAAAATAACTGTCTTAAATTAAATTTTTACGAGAAAAATTCTTACCCTCTTTGGCGCGTTATACTTTCGCTGACATTTACAATGTCGAATGTAATTCTATTCACAACACTTACTTCGTATATTTCATTGCAAAACGTTTACGGTCGATGTAACATTTTCTCATCGAAAACGGACTTAACGTCTGTGAGTAACAATTTATGAATCTCATAATGTAGAGATTCGACTTAACGTTGCAACGAATAGAACGGGGAAGCAATAAAACACCGTTCTCGAGAAATACAGATTCTTATAAAGCTGCACCATTTCTCTCGCGAACTTCACTTGTTTGTCAAATACTGGGTGGTTGAACGGCGAAATTTATCATTGTTTACGACGATACAATGTGCGTACACCGTTTAAGAAGGAGATGTATACTACAGAATTTAAAAAAAAAAAACTACAATAGTATATTGTTTTATTTTACGTAATCGATACTTCCAACGAACAAGTTCCTTAAGGTAAAGAAATCCGACGACTAGGTGTACATAAAATCGTCACCATTGCACGCAGCTTGAGCAAACGACAGATGTTTCTCGTTCCAAATTTATTGCATAGAAAACGATTCGATAACGATAGTAACGAGGGAATTTCGTTAACCCGAAAATTCTATTTCTTTTTTTAAATTTTGTAATTTTGTAGAGGACGTCGAAAGAAATATATCGGCCATTCTTATTTATCGATCAAAAAAAACCTTTAAAGAAAGATAGGTGTTCGTCTGCCTATTTATGTGTCTTTGAAACCGTAGTAGATATAAAATAACGATTACAAAGAAATTTAGCGGTTTTCTATACTTTATAAAATTACGTAGTTAAATTGATAAAAGTCTTTTGTTCGAATGAAAAAGAGTGCCCCACCATCTCTTTAAAACATTTTGAACTTTCTGTTACGTCGAAAATATATACGTAAGCCCATCGTGAAAGCACGTTAAACTTATTGGATAATGCAATATTTGCACCATTGTACTTCGAATAATGTATTATAAGTTATCGAGTAATATTTTTATGTCAAGTATGTATTCATTGAATGGCGCAAAATGACAATTTTTCGGTTATAATGGATCCCTTGTAAATCAGGTGGCGGAACATAAATATTTATAAAAGTCTATTTCAAGTGTTTAATTTTCCGCAGTCTCGTCCATTACAATAATAAAAGTATATAAAAGGTCTTGGTCCCTCGAAAGTGTTTGCAAAAGGTGTACATAATGTAATTTCGAATCGTTAAACAACCTTCAAAGAGATGACAATCCTCCCACCACTGTACTGTCGGTACATATGAAGGGACGCGTTTTGTGCAATAAATTTATAGATATTTAATTGCGTTGTTTAAAGTCCGGCATTGAAAGTGTTTGAAAAACATGAATCGCCACAATAAATGAAAATATAAACTGTGACCAAACGGGACGTACCGTGTCGTTGTACTTCGACGAATACAGAATACGACCTGCCAACACCATTTACAGTTCGAAAATAACAGAACCATTTACAATCGACTGCAATTATGATTGGAACAACGAAGCATTGCGTCGGTAATCGCGAACATAAAGTGCAACCGAATGTTCGTCGAAAATGTGAAATATTTCTGTATTCATCGACGTGGAAAAAAGATTGAGAAGAGGGGAGAAAAAACCAATTTACAGCAAAAGTGGATCGTTAAAAGCTTGCGAAATCAAAAATTGCACCGTGGTGCAAGTTGTTTGCGTAGAATTTGTAATAACTTTGTCGACATCCGTTGTTTTTGTTTCTTCGGATTCTTTTTTCACAACGATTGTTACCATTGAAAAAATGTCACACCTGTAATTACATTTTTAGTGGATCGTAGAAACTATTACAGTTATCACGATGACAAAAATGCTGTTGATACGATATCACTCTTCTCCGTGTTTCTGTTGGTAAGGTAGACAGTTATTTTGGAAAAAAAATAACTCACCTGTTACGTTTTGTTACAGTAAAAATAAATAAGAAATATTATCGATGTTTTACAGTGTATTGATACATTACTCACTTACAGAATGTTTCTCTAGAATTACATTTTGTATATCTCCTTTGACAAGGTTTGAAGTGAACTATGGTGGTAGTTTGGGACATATGAAATTTTATTTATTAACATAACTTGTGTACTTTTCCACCAAGTTTTAATTTTTGAGAAAGCTTTAAAATATTTGAATACACGGGTAAAGTATACAAATGAATATACAGAAGAATATACAGGTCATTCAAAGTGAACCAAGTAACCTTTTATTCACCTCAAATCGGTCGACAGTTTTCGTTCCTGATGGCGGAGATTTGAATAAAAAGTTCACGACATTTACCACCTTGTGGCTCTTCTCAAGAAACATCGACCTTCCGGGATAAATTTTCCATTCATTCGGAAGAAACCTGTTAATAACATAATCTATGAATAATTAACGGAAGTTCTTCTCTTCGTTGATTTTTCACGCTAAAAGCACTAAGTTTCAAGTCGATCTTTCGTTTTTTTTTATGTTTTCCTTTAATCGCATTCCGCGGCTGCACCAGTCGCCCGAAAACGAAGAAAGAAACAAAAAGAGAATTCGTTCGCGTAGTTGCTGTATTTATGTCGAGGACAGCCTTTGTACGCTGAGAAAATCACTTTTCGTAAGAAGTTTTCTTACGATCTGGTCCCTTTAGAAGGCATTTCAAGCTTTTAAAACGCGTTCAAACGTCTAGGGCAGGAAACTTGAAACCAACGATCGATTAAACCAGGCTTCGTTTAAGATAATAATTGAGTGAATAAGTTCGCGCGCGGGGCTCTCATTGATTTATTCGTTTTTCTATTTTTCCTACCGGTCACGTACTACGAGCCTTTTCGTTCATGAGGTGCATTTTGTTCATGCTTCCTTCAACGTTTCAGACTTTAACAATTATATTCGTAATCTATTGTAATGTTAAATCTGGTTTTCAGAAATTGAGAATATATTACTTCTTCCTTCAATAACCGATTTATAGCTTTTATAACTTCTAAATGTAGAAGTTTTCAATTATCTTTTTATCATTAATAATAATGGAACCATTTATCTAATAGTAAATGTACTATTAGATAAATGGTTCCATTATTATTAATGTAAATATATCATTGAAAACAATTATTTTTTATCGATATCTACGAAAAAGTTATATAAAATATAAATTCTGTTTAGGTTAAATTATAACTTCGATCTCAGTTTTTACAACCAAATTGTATCGAAACGAATGTTTCGTCTCTTATTCGTCCTTTTTACCAACTATTTAATTACCTTCCACTTTGAATTCTTGTAATCTTTCCATTCGGTACAATAACAGTAGTATGTATAACTTTTTAAAGAGAAACTAACACTTTGCCTTCTATTTAATTGTTAACTGTATCATTTCTACACCTAGCAGCAAAATTAAAGCATCGTTAATTTGGGACGGAAAAATTGTCAATATTTGAACCGCTGTAACATTCTGAAGAACAATCATACAACAATGTACCTAAACTCGTTTAAAAGAGAAAAATCTCTCCATTTTTTACAGAGTTTAATAAACTCTTTGCAAGTTGTTTTGCAATGTATTCGAAAGCGGAAGCCTCTCCTCTACAGCGAGTTGTTCAAAGTTGCTATACAATCTTTTGTTGTCGATTTATTGCACATTGTACAAACAATGTGCCGCTGGTATTAGAATAATCCAAAATAGGTACATCACGAGGAGGTTGCATGGTCGAATTTGTACTTTGTGTGATGTGTTTGATGTAAGATTAGCATGCGTTCGATTTACTCAAAGAATCATGATGATTGTGAGTTATTTTAAAAATGGCGGCACATTTTTCGTTCAAAGTGCGATAAATTGGTGAAAAGAAATCGTACATCAATTTTCAATAGGTCTTTGTACAGAGAAAGCTTCCATCTTTAAATTCATTATATAATAAATTGTAAAAAAAAGTGATTAAATTCCATGAAAATTTTTCGAGGAAAACACATTTTTAATTTCTCGTCCTGTATTCGAGTATAAAAGCATTTCAGAGAAAATTGAATCGAGGAATGAAAAAGTAAAGGCTCTCGCTTTTTAAACGAACCAAAGTACACTGCCGAACAAATTTTTTTCACAATGTTACGGTAGTTTAAATATTGACCATTTTCTCGCCCAAAATTAGCTATCCGTAATTTTGCTACGAGGTGAAATAATTGCAATCAGATATTCTACAACGTAATAAACATCTAATATTAAATGTAATTATTTTTATTTATTTCAAACAAAATATACCCTTGAAGAGGTTATAAACACCTTGCACACAGAGTGAGTTACGAGAAAAGGAAGATCCGAAATTTTTCCGTTATTTATCCTTGTATCGAACAATCTTTCAAGACAAAGTTTTACTATGTACTCAAAGAGATGCATACAATGATGAGAAAAAATGTTTCTGAAGATCATATTTTGTAGACAATTTTGAGGTTATCGGTGGTTTTTTCAAAAAATGCAATCATTTTCTTTTATTATAATATGTAGTAGTCAATATCGATACAAATTCATTGACCTAGCATTTTATGACATTTAAATTACCTGAAATTGAGAAAGTTCGATTTAATCAGCAGAAGTATTAATGTTTAAAAATACCTTCTTTCAATCAGACTAATTGTTCAATATGGTAAAGTTTAACATTAACACATGCATCCTCTCGCCCTGTAAAACTTCGAGTAGCTCTATCAATCATTTTTGATGAAATATTCGCACAAGGTATCATTATTCGTTTTATCATGTACTCTGTAGTGGTTAGTTCCTTGTGGTAGACATCATCTTTCAATTTTCTTCACAACAAGAAATTGAATGAAGTAAGATCAGGTAAACGTGCTGGTCAAGTTATTGGTTCGTTACGTATAATTCAACAATTGGATATTTAATGTTCAAAACTATTGTAGCTGCCAGCTTAATTGACAACTGGCATGTTTAGACCACATCGCTTGGCGAATATTTAAAAAATATTTTCTAAAAGGTTCGGCTAGATGTCTTGTAACAGAGTTACATATCTCGTTACGTTTGATGTGCTGGGAATAAAGTGCAGCCTAATTATTATATTATCAAGAATTCTGTACAAAATACTGATACTCCGGGATGTTTGTTTATCCATTTGTCGTAACTATTGACGATTATTGACAGTCTAATAATCCATATTTTTAAAAATTATTTGAGCACTATTTCTAAAGGCAGCTTTATCTTAAAAAATACTTTACTGAAAAATATTCTATCATTGTTTGTTTCAAAGTCCATAGTCAAAAATTCTTAGTGTTTCAAACTCTCTTGTAAAGCTTCTGGTATAATGATGTACGATCTGGGTAAAGTTTATGAAACTACATTATTCGCATAAAACTGAATTGGTTAATGCTACCAATCGCACGATTTATCTAGTATTTGTACGTTATGTATTTATGTAGCAAGAACATTAATTGCATTTTCTTTATTCGTCGCACTTTTTAATCTTCACAGGTTTCTTAGATTAAACATTTTCGGTTTCACGAAATTTTTCAATTAAATTTGAATAAACTTGTCAGGCTGCTTGTTTAAGACACTCACTACTTTCACCATAAATAAAAATCAAATCGATCTTTTCTTTCTTTAAGTGTCGGTATGATATCGATAATAGAATGTATTGTTTTAATAAATCGATACTAATAATATATGTATGTGCCCATAGTCTGTCAATAACTGTAATAATACTAATATTAATAATAGCACACGTGTTATGTATAATCTGTAATAAACAATTTGAGAAACCATTTAGTGAAATATTTCCTAGAACCATTTAGTGAACACGTTAATACTTTTGTTCAAGGTCATTTCAAGGTCGTAATATGCTAGATCGATGAATCAGTATCATTTAAAGGAGAAAACTGATGACTTTGCAATCAGATAAAGAAAAATGATTTTGAGAACCTATTTTCCTACCATTGTATATATATCTTTATAGTGAAATTTTATCCCGAAAAGTTTTTTGATACAATGATAAATAATGCAGATATTTTGGTATTATGTTTCTCGTGATTCATATAAATATATTATATATATATATATCTGATAGTATAGTTTAGTATTTTCCAAAAATTGTCGTCTCATTGTATTCTCCCTTTCTCTCACTAATAAAATAAACTAATAGTTTTAATAATGTTGCCGCATTAGTTAATGATTTGTTGTTCCTGGTAGGTGGTTGTTCAGCATTTGGACACTCTTGTTTCGGTGGTCACGGCAAGAGGTTTGATCCACATTTACGGATCAATGCACTTCAAGAAAATGGAGCAACAACCAGCGACAAGAGCCAAGAACTTAGAACAATGCGTTTAAATAACGAGTTCGCTGTTCCTGTGCAAAAATTTGAAGACCAAGGAGAGATACTTCTTCCGCAGACGCGCCGTCAAGATTCTTCGAGATTCGACCCTAACACGTTATCGTTTATCGTTGGACAATGGGTATAAACATTTTTAATCTTACCTTGATTAATTGCAAGGATGGGAAAAATGAATGAACACCGCTTGTGAGGAGTTTAAATTGCAAATATTATTTAAATTTATTATTTCTTTTAACAATAAAAATAATTAGTTGTTTATTTCTGTAGTCTTGATACATATTTCGAGTCACATAAACAAAGAACGAAGTGATATATAAACTTAAAAATTTGTAATTGATTGTTCGAAGTATATTATGTACTTACAAAAAAAGAAGATCAATAGAGCATAATATGTAATAAATATTCTAAAACTTTTAAGAAATAGCATATGACAAAAACTTTAGGAAATATAAGGTAGAGAAATGAATAAAGTTATTGTACAAATTTGCTATCGAGTTTTCCAATTCGAATTTCACAAATTAATACAATAATACTCAAAATAATAAAGTTAAATCAGTACATGGAAGTTTCTTGCGTTAAATGTGAAATTGTGTTCACATTCAAAGTATAAGTAATTCAAATTTCGCGGTTCTTCTTTGGGCTCACGATATTTAAATGTCAAACCAGATTACTTATGTATACAACTAAGTGCATAAACAAAATTACGATGTAAAGTAATTAAATAATAAACATCATCAGGAATCATATGATCGCTGCTATTTCATTTTGCATTATTAGGATATGGTAAGTAATATTGGAAAATAATAAAAATGTTAAATAAAATCAAAATTACTCTTGTATAAATCAAGTGAATTACTGAATTCGTAGAAGGAATTCGATAAAAAGTGTTCATTCATTTTTAAGTGTACCTATCAAAAGTAAAAAATTTAATTAATTTGAAAAATTAATGATTGCAGTTAACGTCGCACCGTCGACTTCATCAACCGGACCCAGAATTTAATAACAAATAAACGGATAGACGTTTCTGTTGCACTTTGAAGTTAGACAAGAAAACATGTAAAATTGATAAATGCAAAGTTGTAACGAAATTTGTTTGTTGCTGTGTTATAACGTTTTCATATATTCTTTCAATGTATAGGTAAAATAAATTATTAAATAATTATTGGTAATGTGTATGTATTGTTTACAGTCGTTTCAAAAAGTAAACAGAGGTAAAGAATTTTGATATTTCTGCATGCATTTGCGATTTCTTCCGACAATGAAGTACAATTATTAATATTTCACTGGAATTATTGTAAGCATAAAGTAGACCGAATAAAATGTTATTCCTTAAATGTTTGTGTATATATTCTATTCAGAATTGGTAAAATGACTGGGTTTAAGATGTGAACGCAACTCCCTCGTTATTCTTATACTTAAGAATGTTTGTGCATATTCTTCGCGACACTCGTATTTTTAGTAAACTATACATAGTAAACTTCAAATTCAATTCGGGATTTGAAACCGTTGGAGCTTTTAGCGATTACCGTATTACAAACTCACGTTTTGAACACATCTCTAATAGAACCTAACGGTTCTGTGAAATTTAAGAGCTACATTATGCAATAGAGTGGACGGGAACATTGCAAAATTTGATTGGTTTGATTTGGTTTGATCATTCCCCTAAAGAAATTTTCTCTTGGCGGTGTTAAACAAGAAGAAAACACAACTTACGTTTTAGGAAACATTGTAAAGGTGAAACATATTAAGACTTCGGGCGAGTTTCCTCGCGAGAACAATCCAAAACTCGGGACAAGTCTTCAAGTATTCTTATCTGGGGTATGAAAGAGTAACGAGTTCCTTGGTAACATAAAAGGAATGGATTTGCACAAGCGTACAACTAGAATTACTTATACAGCTGTCGAAACATTACTTATACATAAGTAGCTCTCCCCTTCCCCCAAATCCAGTATTAAAATGTAAGTTGTTAAATATTCTTAATGTTTTCTTATAAGTGATTGGGTGGTTCTTCGAATCATTCATTTGAATCGCAAGGCGACTAATACAATACGCACGACCTTGCGTGTCTACGAAATATACATATATAAGTGTTGCGATCTAAATATACTCCAATTGTTATTCTATGTTGCGTGAACTACTATTGATAACCAAAATATAACTGAAAGTTCCATAGAGCCTTATGGGTTACACAAGTTTTCTATGTAATGCTATTACATTTATTCTTACATTTTAAGAAATTATTCCAATTAATTGTAGCTGATTACCAAGTCTCATCACGAGGGAAAAGTGGCACTAAAGAGTACATTGAGATTTAATTCTTAATATATATGGAAAGACGGATGTATAGGATGAATGTCACTAAAGAAATGTAATGGCAATAAATCATTATGCAGTTTATGCTGACAAACGTTGTTCTGGTATTTTAGTGTGTCCGCAACCTTTCTACCTGAAGGTAGAAGGTTCCTACTCTCGACCACCATGTTTATCAACGATATTATTCCAGGTATGAAGTTAATGACAAATAACAATTTTTCCTTTAGAAATACAAATATTAAAGAAAGGTTAGACCTTTCCATGCCCCTTGCCTAATTAAAGTAAGCAGTAATAGTTACTACTGTTACTATTCTTACTACTGCTACTTCTGTTACTACTGTTACTTCTGTTACTACTGCTACTACTGCTACTACTGCTAGTACCGCTACTACCGCTATTACTGCTACTACTGCTACTACCGCTACTACCGCTACTACCGCTACTACCATTACTACTGCTACTACAGCTACTACTGCTAGTACCGCTACTACTGCTAGTACCGCTACTACCGCTACTACCGCTACTACCGCTATTACTACTACTACTGCTACTATTGCTACCACTGCTACCACTGCTACTATTGCTTGTTATTACTGTCATTACTAGTATTGTTATCCTACTACTGATAATACACTATTAATACACTGAATAAAACTTTATACATTTTAAAACTTATTATTATTGCTAATTATTAATACTATTGTTATGTAGTAAGATACCTGTATCCGTGGGAAATGAGTAACGATCGCTATATACTGTCCATACTTATGTATTTCATTATTACACGTATTATTATTATCTGTTGTAAATTTTTTCCCAGAAGTCTTTTATCTACGATGTGCGCGCTTGTTTCTCTTCCGTTTCCATCCGTTTCCAAGGACACACGTGCATTGTTAAAAAAAACGTTCAGTTTGTCATATATATGTATAAAGTGCCGTTGAGATGCATGTATATCATTTACCACATAACTCTAACACTATCAATTATTAGTAATAACTAATAATAGTGTAAAACAACATTTATCATATAGTAAAACAATAGAAATATAGTAATACTGAGAATGATACATCATGATAGAAGATAATATGTCAATGTATATGAGATAAGATAAAATGAATTTTACGTACATAGGCATATATGTACATATTTATCATATTTATTATAGATTTACAAAAGGATCATCAGCTTTGGGTGATTGTGATTCATCGTGCAATAAAGGTGCAAAGGATTGAGGTTGAATTCACTTTTGAGTTATCTTCTAAAGGAACATCGTAATTGGCAATTGTCGATTCTTTCTTTTTGTGCATCATTATTCATACGGTTAAGTCTAAGACTACGTTCCATTTAAAGATCGTATTGCATAATTTTTTAATTTTTAAGCTGGAAGATTCTCAGAATTTCCTTAAAGTACTCTTGATACAGTCCTTGTGGATTTTGATAAGATTACCAAAAATATGACGTAACGATGATAACAATCGTAATAATACATAAGGAAAATCTGGAAAATATAATAATTTTTGTCACTTCCATTAGTATATAATATTAAATTTAATTTCATAACAGTTTAAAAGACCTAATGCTACACCCAATAAAGTTAACAGTTTTCTGAATCTAATTTATACAGATGCGAAATAACGAATTGTATAAAAGTAAACATTTAAACAAATTGATATTTTGCAAAACTGTTTGGAAGTTTAAATTCGTTATTCAAAAGTATGCAATTTTTTTTAAGCAACTTTTTTATAGGGCACATCATTTTCGAAATATCGAAGAAAATGTTTTTCTCAAAATTTGAGAGCTGATTTCACTTCCTAGATATGAATAATAGCAGATACAAAAAATACGTGTCAAATATTTTTCTAAGAACTATATTATATGTAAGTTTCATTAAAAGCAGCAATTTACAATTAAATGATGTCCCTTGTCAGACATTTGTACTTTAAACTTGTGGCGGTTATATGACAATTAAACATTTGAATTTGTCCTTCAACAAAGCAACCAATAGACTTCCGACTTCATCGAAAGACAAAGAAACGAAGTCAGAAGCCCCATCTATGCTTTATTTGTTACGAATGAGATCGAAGAGAACAAGTGGATAGAAAAGTTATAACTGAAGTCTTTATGCAATTCTAATTATTAAGTAAATATATTTTGTAGCAATTGATGTTAATTTACTAGCCATAGTGGTAACCCCGATTAAATAAATTATGAGCAAAGCAGAAGAAAAAGAACGAAGTGAAATCGATGGCGAAACACGTGGAAAACATAACCTCATAAGCCAAGTGACAGAGTTGAACGCTGTTAGTTTAAAATTGCCACCTTTTTGGAAACAGAGTTCGACGACTTGATTATTCTAACTAAAAGCATAATTTAGAACTAAAGGAATCATAAAGCAAGAGACAAAATATAATTTTTCTTGGTAAGAAACCAATCCAGATCTCTTTCAATGGATCCAAGTTGATCAAGATCCAGTTTTTATTATTTCAAATTTGGAAAAAGATTTATCAATTGTGTTCCACTTTGTAAATTCAATGAATTTAGGTTCAAGAATGCAAATCACACGTTCCAAAGATTTATGGATGAAGTGACAAGAGGCATGGAATGTGTATTTGTTTACCATGGTAATATTTTAATTGCTTCCAGAGATTGGTAAGAATATTTCCAGCATCTTAAATAGCTCTCTAAAAGACTTAGAAAGTTTGGTTTAAAAATGAACCGTTAAAGCGCAACATCAGAATAGAACTAATTTTTCTGGATCAACAAAGGACTTAAACTGCTGCCAGACAAGATGAATCGCATTAAAAAGTATCTCAAGCCTAATAGCATTAAAAAACTGAGGAAGTTTCTAGGTATGCTGAATTTTTGTCATCGGTTTTTGCCAATGATAGCCAGAACTCTTATTCCATTGAATAAATTATTTCACCAAAAAGATTTCAGAAAGAAAGGGCTGATCAAATGGGATAGGAATTTGAAAACAGCTATCACATGCCATGAGAAAAAGAACAATTGGACAGACATACTACCCATCATAATGTTAGCTATTA
Source organism: Ptiloglossa arizonensis (assembly GCF_051014685.1). Lineage (NCBI taxonomy): Eukaryota > Metazoa > Arthropoda > Insecta > Hymenoptera > Colletidae > Ptiloglossa > Ptiloglossa arizonensis. The sequence continues at coordinate 6,253,301 of NC_135048.1, read as the reverse complement.
GAAATATGCAGAGAGATGATATTGGAATCTCGCCTGTGGAAATGATCTATGGAGAAACACTATCATTACCAACAAACTTATTTACGCAAGTAGAAGATACAAAAACGGAAATTTTTAAATTTACACGGAAGCTCAAAAAAATAAACGAATTAAGACCAATAAAAGCTCGAAAGCACCACATCCAAAAGCTATTCATTTTTAAAAATATAGATACATGCACACGCGCATTATAAGAAATGATATGGTCAAAAGTCCTTTAAAGCATCTTATGATGGCCTTTATTTAGTCCCAAAAAGAAATAAGAAAGTTTGCACTGTTCTAGTTAATGGTAAGCAAGACACAGTATCCATCGACAGGCTTAAGTCAGCCTATGGCGGTTCGACGGATAAAGAAGATGCAAATAACATATCGAAAAAAATGTCGTTTACACTGGAGGGAGGCTATTGTGGCGGTCATACGACAATTAAGCATTTGAATTGGTCTGTTAACAGACAGACCAATAGGCTTCCGCGAAAGAGACTTCCAGCTTCCGAGACTTTAGCGAAAAACGAAGAAAAGAAGTCAGTAAATTCTTTTAAGTTTCAGCTTGCAACCGTACTTCCCTCGTAACCCTAAAGCTTTGGTTTCTTGGAAACGTTAACTTGGCGGAGCGTTAACTGGCGTCGTTTATGGTTAGAACTAGGACAGTATCTGATCGTCTTCAAACCTCTAACTTTCGTTCTTGATTAATGAATACATTGTTGGCAAATGTTTTCGCTTCTGTCTGTCTTGCGACGATCCAAGAATTTTACCTCTAACGTTGCAACACGAATGACCCCATCTGTCCCTCTTAATCATTACCTTGGAGTTTCGAAAACCGACAAAATAGAATCGAAGCCTGCTTTAAACACTCTAATTTGTTCAAAGTATACTTACCGGCCCCCCTTGACACTTAATAATGAATACCATGATAGAATATTGGTTGGACCACCCAATCGAAAACTAAGCCTATCGATAGGACCACATAATGCCAGTTAAGTACTGTTAGCGATAAATCGACACTGTGACATACAGATTTAACAAAAAGTTTTTAACTGCAATAATTTTGATATACACTATTGGAGCTGGAACAGCGGTTGCCTCACATCCGATTTGTCCTCCAATGGATCCTCGTTAAAAGATCTAAAGTGTACTCATTCCGATTACAGGGTTTTGAGTAAGTCTCTTATCGTTATTTTTTGTCATTATCTTCCCATGCCGGGAGTGGGTAATTTTCATGGTTACTGCCTTCCTTGGATTTGGTGGCCGTTTCTCAAGCTTCCTCTCCGGAATCGAACCCTGATTCCCCGTTACCCGTTACAACCATGGTAGGTGCAGAACCTACATCGACAGTTGATAAGGCAGATATTTAAAAGATGCGTCGCCGGTGCTGGAAGACTGTGCGATCAGTACAAAGTTATTGAATCGCCAAAACAAACGATGGACGAACGGATAACCCTCTGCCACCGATTGATTTTTATCTAATAAAAACGCTCCTTCCATCTCTGTTTGGGACTCTGTTTTGCATATATTAGCTCTAGAATTACCACAGTTATCCAAGTAAATGTGGATAAGATCTGAGGAACCATGACTAATTTAATGACCCATTCGTGGTTTCACCTTAATATGGCGTGTATTGAGACATGCGTGGCTTAATCTTTCAAACAAGCATATGACTACTGATAGGATCAATCATGGAGCTTTGAAAATTCTTTCTTGTGTTCTTCTTCTTCATTGCCGGTTCACTCGAAGACCATTCGATGGTGTCCAAAAACTTTACTCTCATTTCGTTCGATACTGTTAGAAATAGTATACCAATCGCGACATCTGTCGTAAGCGAGCAATATACTGTACTGTAATATGTAATTTATGCGACATCTATCGTAACGTTCGATTAATGTCGAACATTAATGTCGAAAGTAATTAGAGCCTCAGTCGTCAGAGATACTTCGCACGTGTTGTATCGTGCTAGATCCATCAAACGAAATATTTACAGTAAGAAATTTCCAGTGCCTCAATTTTCTAAAATTACAAGTTCCAACAGGTTATGGATAGAGTATTTTATTAAAAGGGACTAATCTATGAGAAATAAATGACGATAAAAGTCGTTATTTAGACTTCGAAGAATCAATGGTGAAGCAAAGATTAACGGACCACGTGGCAGATCCCAAATTTGTAATTGCAAAAGTTTCTTATTGTTCCTGTCCTCAATGAAATATGCAAGTGGGCATTGGGGAACAAAAAAAGGATGTTAAAGTTGAGGCACCTTGTAAACAGTTTTTGGCAGCTTCTAAGGTAACGAAAGAAGGAAAAGGAAGGAGAGTAGCTTTTTTTATTCTGAGCCTGCTAGTAGTAGACTCATCGGTAAGGCATCTTAGCAGTCCCTGTCTTATACACCAGGACATTGGGAGATCGGTGAAGCATCGTATATATACCGATTAGAGCGGTATAATATACACATTAGAGCGTACAAGCGTATGGGAACTTGTGGAAAATGGTCAGCGGTTGGTTGCCCTCTAGTGGCGAGTATGGGAGGTGCCGCCACAAGTTTTTGGGTACGCGTTTAGAAGCGACAATATCCAGACGCCGCGACCAGGAATGTAGCTTAATTTATGAGTCTCGAAATTGACATCAGACATTCATAGCGTCGAGTTTTCCCAAGCTATCGACTTGCCCTTTTCTTGGTGACAAAAGTAATGCCTTTAGGAACGGATAGGGTGAAATTGAGACCAATAAAAGCCCAATTTTCTAAAACCAAATCATGACTCCACCCTTAGCAATCTTTGTCATGGCGTATTCGTTCGAACGAGATGAGAGCCTAATGTAACTTTGTAAGATCACGATCGCACTAAAGATCGTACAAGAGTGACTAATGTAACTTTGTAAGATCACGATTGTACAAGAGATCGTACAAGAGTGCCTAATGTAACTTTGTAAGATCACGATCGCACAAGAGATCGTACAAGAGTGCCTAATGTAACTTTGTAAGATCACAATCGCACAAGAGATCGTACGAGAGTGCCTAATGTAACTTTGTAAGATCACGATTGCACAAGAGATACAAGAGAGTCTATTACAACTTTATATCCTTTGAATCGCACAAGAGATCCTGAGACAATTTGATACCATCACGATCATAACAAGATCTTATACAATACGCAAAATACAGTTACAGTTATATTTTAATCCGGTTCATCTTCATTCACAATTCATTGCTTGAAAACCTCTCCTACGTAATCAATTTATCGCTGAAGGCGTAGTCTTTGGGTTCGCACAAGGGTACCAACTACGCGCACCTGGTGCAATCTTTATTGAAACCCGTGACAGACAATGCATTTACATTATATTCTTTAATCAACGTAATAAGAATATTGAAAAGGAATAAGTTTAAATTGAGAAACGTATCCGTCTTAGTTAAAAATAATAAACAGTTTCCAAATTTCCTTTGTCTACGAAGAACATTCGAGAAACGGTAGTGCCATACTAGAACGTTCGTTAAAGTAATCTGTTTCAAACGAACAAAGAATATTGCAAATGAAATAACTGGGGGTGCGTCTGCCACGACAACTACCGTTAATTTATTAGAAAATATATCAATGATTGAACTAAAATTAGAAGGTTCAAATAATTATTCAACATTAGGAAATTTCTAACGAAAATGACTTTGATCAGCATCGATTTATGAGAATTTAATAACATAGATGCTAAAAAAAATCAAAAAGCGTAAGCTACAATTTGCCTTAACGTGAAAACTCATATTCATTTAAGAAACGTAGAGACTACGAAAGAGGTTTGGATTAAGCTCAGTGAAGCTCACGAGGATAAGGGTTTATCTCGAATTTTAAATTTAACGAGGTCGCTCATAAGAATCGATTATAGTGATTTTAATAACACGAATGAATATGTTACAGAAGCACTTACATTTTTACAAAAGCTTACAGATATAGGCAGTCCGGTTGATGACAAGTATTTGGCAGTAATTATTTTATCGAGCCTGCCGTTAGGCTTTAGATAGTCCAGGAATTCAAATTTCGACGAAATTAATAAAAAGCAAGCAACTCCAAGAAGAGGTGAAAGCTGCCTTTGCTTCAAAACAATTTCATACTTCAAATAACGGGCATCGGGCACATTAATGTTAAATTACAGGGCGATTCATAAAACAGAAAAATTTTCAATGACGATTAATCAACTCAAGCGTGAACAAATCGGCAAATGCCATATAGTACAGCTAAACACATAGACGTGAAGTTGCATTTCGTACGAGAAGCAATTGGTACCTCGCTTATTAAATTAGAAAATGTGAACGCAAAACAAATGATCGTGGATATTTTAACAAAGTCATTTTTAGTAGCGAATAAGTACATATTCCGATTTTCGCATCGTACGAGGTGCAGGAGGGGGAAGGGTGCATCAGGATGCCATGCTGATGTAACCCTAACCAGACCACTGATAACCGAAATTCCTTTTGCACACGTTCCCATAACAACGCATAACACTCCATACGTCAGATCACTGATAACCGAAATTCCTTTTGCATACGTTCCCATAACAACGCATGACACTCTCCGTTCCCATTTTAGCGGCCCTAAGGGTCGAAGGTAGGAAAAGGAGAGGGGAGAGCTTTCATCCCGGGCCTGCTAGTGGACTCACTAGTAAGGCATCCTAGCAGGCCCTGCCTTCTACGCCGGGACATTGGAAGATCGGTAAGGGACCGTTTATATACCGATAGGTGCAGGTACGGGAACTTGCGGGAAACGGTCGATGGTCAGTTTCCCTCTGGTGGCAAGCGTGGGTAGCGCTGCCACACCATAATAACTCACGTATGACACTCCTTACATAACGCATGTCACTCAGAATAAGGGAATGTACAGATATAAAAACCCAATCCATAGGAGGCAGTTCAGCCTCGACCTGTGATTCGATCCGAACGAATCTATGACCAACAGTACGGTAATTATAATTATAGAGTAAAACAAGTGAAAATAATAAAGAGTTCGTCTCCTGTTGGAGATCAACATTTTTTTTGTGTCAAATACCGAATTATTACGTGACACTGACACGCCGTATCCGGTGTTTCTCCTAATCTCGTGTGGCGCGGTATTGCCAGATGCGGGGAATCCCATACAACCCCCGATCTCGCTTCAAGAGGTCGGGAGGTGTCTTAAAAGATTACCCCACATTAAGGAAAAGGTCAGGTTAGATCAGATTAGGTTTGGGGTTAGGTCAAGTTAGATCTGGATGGGTTTTAGGTGGTTTAGATTAGATCAGGTTATGTCTGGGTTACGTCAGTTTAGGCTTGCGTTATGTGAGGTTAAGTCTGTGTCAATTAATAATGTCTTAAAAGATTACCCCACATTAAGGGAAAGGTCAGGTTAGATCAGGTTAGGTTTGTGGTTAGGTCAAGTTAGATCTGGATGGATTTCAGGTGGTTCAGATTAGATCAGGTTATGTCTAGGTTAGGTCAGTTCAGGCTTGCGTTATGTGAGGTTAAGTCTGTGTGGAGTGCAGGTGAGGTTAGCTTGGGCAAGATTAATTGTATTATTTGCCATACGGATCGTTTTAATTATTGTTTATTATTGTGAATATTTGAGAAACCTCTCTCTGCTAAGACCTCTTGAGGATAACATTCCTTTTATCAGTATATACAAGTGATACGTAAGATCGAGAAACATGAAATGTATCTTTTCGAAACGATGGTAAAAATATATGTCGAACATTTTCCGAAAAAGATGAACTCTAAGTGAAATTATAATATAATATATGGAAGAAAGAAAATAAAGTTCAGTTTTGAATAGTAGTGACAAATATCGTTTAATTAAATTTTTTTTTAAATAATTAGAAAAAGCTGTAGTAGGAAAAGTTGCAATTGCAGAAAAATATCGGACGAATAAGTTGAGAACATAATAGATAAAAATTCTTTATAGAAACTTTTTATGGGATCTCTATGTTTGCAGAAAAAGTTTCACAAGACATATTCAAGTAATATATAAATTTTCATCTATGAATTCACATAATCTTATATAGAATATTTTTGACATTTTCAATTGAAAATAATGTTATGTGTACAAAAATATAAAGATTTTCGAAACTATATTCAATATTTTTCATTTATTAAACTAGTGGATATTTTACGAAACTACTTTTCTAATTTTAGATTTTTAATCATTTTTAAAATAATACAAACAAATTCTGTACTATGTATTATATTATATCTATAATATTCGACACAAAATGTTTTCAAGCTACAAAATTCTGTTCATTGAATTATTGTAATTTATTTGTTTTCTCAGTGTTTTGTTATAAACAGTTTATCGAGTTTGTGTTAAGTGGAGACGAAACACGTATAATAACGGTATAAGTAATGACGATTTATGTGGTTCTATGTTTCGCTGCATTTCCTCATTTCACTCGAGAGGGCAAATTTCAGTAGTACGAGTCTGCAATCAGTCAGACAACTCGGTTTGCCTGAAAAGACGGCGGAAAGCGCAAGAACAATGTGGCTTAATCCCAGTACGCGTTTGCTGGTTTCTAAAGTAGCTGGAATGAAAAGCACGAGGGCGATTGAATTTATAGACACATTGCGTCTATTTGTGCGAAAAATAAATTTCTTTGGAAATATTTTTCATTCTTTGTCTTCCCTTAATCGAGATTGCTAATCGTGCTGAATAAAATGATTTATCGTGGTTGAAAACAGAATTGTGATACGAGTTATAACAGGAATGAGGTATGAATCTGATGCGTCGAAACATTATTATACTAGGCCAATGTTGTTTGAACTTTATGTTTGGGGAAGTTGGAGTAACATACTTTTGGACGGAGTTTGAGTTAGATTTAATCAGAATTAAATTATACTTGAACCGGAGTTATGTTAAATTAGATAATTTTAAATTATTAGCGATACAGATTTGAGACGGACCTCGAATACTTTGAGATTAATTTTTAGCAAAATTTTAAGTATTTTTTAACTGTAAGTGCGATTTAATTTTTAAGTAATATTGAGTTATGTTTAAATTTAAGGCCGAAGTAAATTTTACGTAGACTTCGTGTTATTTGTTAAATATACAATTAGGAATGATCCAAGTCTGAGGTAATTTTGAACTGTGTGTTAAGCATGAAATGTATTTGAGTCAGGTTTTTAAAGTCGAAACGTATGTTTGAATCAAGTTTTAATCTACTTGAGATAATATAGAATGTAGCTCAATGTTATCGGTTATTAAGTTCAAAATAAATTCGAAGCCATACTTTTTCAAGTTTGAGATATGTATGAGTTATGTTTGAACCAATTTTGTGATAAGACAATTCTAATTGATATTATTTATAAAGAAAATGCGAAAGTTCTGAACGAATGAAAGATGGAATTCAGTTGCAAATGATAATGGTCGGTGTGATAAATTGTACCGTGTACTTTCAATATAAAATTTTGATGAATGGTATTTGAAAGTTAGTTTTACAAGAATACTCATAGTCATACATCATCCTACAAGAGAGTAATTGTTACGGAATTAATTGATCCAAATTTGTGTAAATTGTACCACGACGTGCTACATATTTTCCTCACGAATAATTAAAGTACTGGTTTCTCTAAAGAAATAATAGCTTTATGGATATTGGTCGTTAGGTAGGTGGGGTAATCATTTTGTGTACATTGATTTTAATCAAATCGGTTTAGTGAATGGCTTACTTTATGATTCAAAGAGAATAGCCGTTTAATTCTGCAACGTGCTGGTATTAATATTACAACATGTGATTAACATAATATTGGATCGACGAAAAATGAATTTAATTACTACGTGAACATTAATTGTTAGTGATTTTAGTCTAGGAGGAAATTATAATAGTACAAATATTTTCTATTATTTTAATACATAGCAATAATAAAAAAGTGTTTATTTATTGTGTTAGTAATATAAAAATTTATCTGGGTAAGTATGCAGAAAGCATATAGTATATACATATTAAGTGTATTAAGATAATGCATTATTTTTGAAGTATTACTTATTCCCATATATATAACGAAATGCATTTTAATAATTTGATTGCATTTCTAGTAGCAAGTTAACAATGTGTGATTGTGTAAAATAATCTGTACTGTTATAATAATAGAAAAAAATAATCGCTACGCACAAGTACAGAATGTAGGTTACATGATTGCGATTGGTGCAACAAATTTGTGATATTAGTTGAAAATCAGTAAGTTTTCATTGCGAGTTGTCAAGGTCGGATGAATGAATGCCGCAAGAGTCAGGATTCAAAAGAAAATTTGTACGCGTACAATTTAAATTAATGTATATTTGTGTATGTGTGTTGCTTATGGCGACTATTAAAATAATTAAAAAAAGAAAAAACACAGTAATTGCATAAATACGTAAAAATCATGGAAAATAAGTTTCCTCGTAAAAAGATTCCTCGTGCCGGAACCATTTAAATAAACTAAAGTTTATCTCGTACTCGTACATTTCTTCGTGCAACAATAAAAGTAAGTGTCTATTCGTACACTTGAATTTAATCGAACAATCCTACTATTTATATATCGGATATTTTCAACTAATATCACAAATTTGTTGCACCAATCGCAATCGTGTAACCTACATTCTGTACTCGTGCGTAGCAATCATTCTCTTCTACGTTCGACACGCGTTACGCAATAGCAATTTTTCCAACGAATTCGTGAAATTTCTCGACAACCAGTAACCTTTACCCTTCGTATTAACGCCAGGGGAACGATCGCACATTACTCCGCGTACCTCAGGGTTCCCTAACCACCGCAATCTTTCCCCCTAAACCGAAAACTTTCTCGTCTATCAACTCTAAACGACTCCTAAGCCACGTTTCTGTCGCAGCTGTTTCCACACACTCCGCCAAGCTCCCGAACAGCCTCCGTTTCAACTCTCCTCCGTTATCCCCTCCCGAAAATTCTACCTTTCAAGAAAAAGAAAATCCCAATAAATCCCCCTAGATAGCCCCTGAAAAGTGATCCTCACTGTCAGGGGGTGAAGTTCTGTCACGAACCAACCTCACGACAACATTGACCGCAAGTGAGACGGCACGAGCGTGCCAAGAAAAATCATCCCCTTCGGTTCTACCAATTAACCTTGCACTTGCCAGCGGGACGCGATAAGCTGAGATGAGAACGGCCCTCTCCCCTCCAGGCTTACCGGATCTCCCCCCACCGTGACGCTGCGAACGACTTGGTGCAACGCACCTGCCCCCGGCGGGGAGGGGGTTGTTTTCGACATCGGTGGCGCCCGCCGCGGCGACTGGGGGAAACGGATTGGTGTCTTCCGGAAGCGGACAGTGCGCCCCGAACCGCTGAAACGAGTGGCTGGCCTTGCGGTTGCATCCGCGATCGCGATTTCTACACGGTATACACGAAACGATGAATGAAAATGTGCCCCCACACGCGCGATTCGCCATTTTCTTGGATCCAGCGGTGTTGAACGGTGACCCAGCCCACCGGCGGCCCCGATGATCTGGAAGTATTCGAGTTACGTGGCCGATTTTTGGGACTCGATGACCCTGTGCGACGGGGGACCTTGTGTTTCGCGAGAAAACGGACACTCGATGCCGGGGCTGGTTCCTCGAGTTTCGTTTAACTCACTGGTTCTCGGGGGTGAACGCGCACCGCGGTGTTCTTGGTGAAACCCATCGCCGGCGCGAAGGTCAGTTTAGGGAAACACGTTCCGCAGACATTTCTTTTTCCTTTTCTTTTCTTTTTTTTTTCTTATGCGGGATGTCGAACGAGTTCCTTCGCGATTGGTTTTCGGAAAAGGTTTCTACCGATCAGTTTTAACAGATTTTTTTCACAGGGTACGCGTGTCGCTAATCGAAGAAATTTGTATCGTACTCGCAAGTATTTGGGTGTTGTACACAGCTACCAAGAGTGGACGGTTCATCGTTTGGAGGGTTCTTTGGATACTTGGGGATTGTCGATTAGGATGAATAATTTGTGTCAACTTTGGGGGTGAATGTGTCAGCAGTTTCGAAAAGATTGCTTTAAATCGGGTGTTTCGTCGAATGTTACATTAGAACTGTGTCGTTGAATAAACGTTGATGAATATTTCGGATTTATCTTTCGAGTTAGGAAAATTGCAATTGCGTTCGGTTTGTAATAGAAAATATGAATATGTTTATTTTTTGTTGGGTATCTGCGAAATGTAAATACGAATCGTTTGCAAACATTTCCTTCCTAACAACAGGGCAGGTTCTTTGGATTATTTCAAACCGTTTCTTTCATTACCATTTTTAATCGCAACTACGTGTTGTTGATGGATAAGTATTCCAGTGTAAATATTTCGTTTCAGTCTACTTAACGACCCGAGGCAATAGAGTGGTGTAATAATTGAAGTTTTCTTTTTGTTTCGTTTCTTACTGGGGCACCGGATGTGAAACGTTCTTTTTTTAGACACCTATGAAATACAGAATATTCATGCAGGAAGTACGCGGAAGTTTCAGAGCGAAAGTCATAGAAATACACCTCCCGGAGAGAATGGATCTCATAAGTATTACTTTAATTCCTGTGTATGGGTGGTTCACGAATTGTATACGTGTGTCTTTGATAAATGGCGTCCGGTACGAACACTTATTCTTAGCGTTGTTGTACTTCGAGGACTTAACGAGATTCTGGTCGGGTAAATAAGGGTACATGTTTTACTTGAGGGACTGCGTTTGATTCTTGGAGTTTGCTCGTCGATGTGTGCGAAATGTAGCACGTTTCTGCTTGATACTCTTCAATTTAGGGGTGTGCGAAAGTTCAAGAGCGAGAATGTAGTATATCGTAAATAGGGTAGATTTTAACGTTTATCTTAATTCGTTTTCGGTATTTGTGATCGTGTATCGTTAATTGGCGTACTTTGGTGACTACGCGACTCGAATTTGGTTCAATTTGGGACTGTCGTTTTTCAGATGTTTAATCCTTCGGATATGTGTGTAAATGTACACGTTACATCGATATAGATTTCTTGGTTTACAGTGCACATGAAATATGAGATCCTCACTTTTTAGGGTTTCTCTCTATTGGAGGTGCACGATACACAGTACGTCCATAATTTTCACATTCCTGCTTCCCAAGATATACACGCGCATAGAACGTCCTTCTCTCTAAATTCTGAAGTGCGGGATATATAGCTTCTGGACTTGCTTGTTTTTTCAAACACATAAAGTACTGGATATTCATTCTGTAGATTTGTTCTTCAGGGTGCAGGGGAACTTGAAACTATCACCTTTCGGTTTATTGTTATCGCAAATGCGTAGAACGTGATGCGTTTACTTGACGGATTCTATTTTTTCTTTAAATTTTTACTCTTTGGGGAAAATTAAATTTGCATTCGAGATTCTTCTCTGGGGCGAATAAAGTGCAACATTTGCAGTACCAATAAAACTGACTTACTTCTTTACAGTGTGTCGACAAACTTCGTTCTTCTTTTGCGCGAGGAGACGTTTGCGAGTATACTGATATAATTTTCTTAAATGTTTCTTTGACACGAGCTCCTTCGCTTTAAAACAAAGGGGCGTTGAATATTTACTTGTAAATCTTCTAAAAATTTCATCAAAGTTTCGAAGGAATTAAAAATGTAACGAGACGTAGTTTAATGCACGACATAATTAACATTTTTCAATTCTTTATTAATTGTAATAGTAACCAAATTTTACATATTCTCTTTACCATCGTTCGAAATGATGTACTATCCTAAACGTATGAAAAATAAGAAAAAATTCTAATCGGTACAAAATAGGTGACACAAGTGTACAAGAGAGTAACTACAACTTCGAGTAATTATAAAATTTAATCGTTAAAATTAATTACCCGAAGACGTACCTGCTTACTTTTCCTGCTTATTTTTTTTCATCAATTAAACTTTGTTTCCTTATTACTGATACAGTTGCAATAGTATTCGTGCTTACTGAATTTATTCAACATTGACTACATAAATATTAAAATTGGTATCATGTGTGCAGGTATTGCTGTACTCGATAGGTACCGATAATATTCTTTCATGTAGGTATGAAAATGGTGCGATATAAAATGACATTTTATTATACGGTATAGATTGTATCGATAAACTATTATTCTGGTTACTGGGTAACGCGTTAAAATGAATGAAAATATCGAAGAGCTTGTTTCTAAAATTACTGATTACGAAGGTGTTGTTGTTTTCCAATCCTCGTGTATTCGTTGATAGGCTACGCCAGTTCCTTAAAGTGCGAGTTTAAATATAAACTTCGAGTTAACGTGTTTTCGCTGCACGATGCATGCACACCGAGCAATGCAGTTGTCGATGCATTTTCTGTGCTTGTCGTCCGAAGACCTCCCATTGGTAATAGCCTATAATGGGTATAGGATTCGAGGTCAAGTGTCGTTGTTCCTTGATTGTTCTTAGTATTTATTGTACGTTCTGCGAATAGCGTTCGAATAAACGAGTAAGTTACTGCCGATGAAAAAGCTCAGCTATATCCGTTTGATGTAAAGTTAGAAAGTGGAGTGACCACACGATACGCGGATAACTGAAATAATTTTACTCAAGATAACTGAACCCGAGTTATTCCATTGTTTGTGTTTATTCGGTGCGAAGGTGAACACGCGAGGTCAAATTTCGTATTCTAATAACAATTAAAATCAACGAGTATCAAAGAACGATTATAAAATAATTTATAACTTGAGATACTGTTTTAAGCATATTCAAATGGTAAGTAATGTACCATGTACAATTTATGTTTTAATTTTAAAAACAAACTTACCTGTAATTTATTTTACGTAAGATCGAACGTTTTCTGAAGGTTTATTTTGAAATTGCATGTAGCAATTATGATTCATTTCCGATTTCGAAATTCAAATTCTTGTATTGTTCATTACACACTTTACGAGAATTTTGCCAATGAGTTAATCAGGTTCTCTCGATAAGAACGAGTATATGCATCGTTTGACTCAACTTCCATATATCAAGCAACAATACTACGTGCGCCAAACATATGTAGTTGTAAATATTCCCAACCAAGTCGTGTTTGGGCTCATTCTCACCGAAAATATCTTACCAATTCATTGGTTATATTCTCACAACGCCATTGTGAAAACCAAAGAAACGTTAATTTCCATTAATTCCATTTAAATTTGCCTACCGTTAATGATTGCGTGGAATATTCCTGGAAGATTTCCTGGTCAACCAGAACTGTAAACGGTACAAAGGATTTCGCATAATTGTGATGTTTCCAAACTAGTAGCCGTAGGGTGGTTTTGGTAATATTCCACGGATGGCCGAATTCCGATTAAGTCGCGGGCATAATCAAGGGAATAAGGGGTGGAAAACTGCATCAGTCCAATTGGTAATTGTTCCGGTTCATTTCGTAGCTAGTAGGCGTTACGCGTTTCCACAGTGGCGAGTGTGCTAATTGCTGGTGGTAATTAGCGTTGGATGATAAACTTTCTCGTAGCTGCGTTCACAAATCTTTCTTGTATTGTTGCAACTAGCATCGCTCTGATGGAGCAGGAACGTTCAAAGAAATGGTTTGTACGCAGAGATAAACATTACCGGAATATTTTTTGACTAGTTTACTAAGTTGTTCACCAGATCCGTTACAAAATTAACGTAGAATAATTTAAAATTAATATAAATTTAAATATAATTATTGCATACAAATTTAAATACAATTCTATTATATCGGAGAAGACGCAAATCTAAAGATCGAGATTATTATCGAAATATTGCTTGTAAAGTTCAATATGTATTCAAACTATTATTTTGACAAAATGAACTCACGAATGAATTGATGAAATTGAAATTATTCTACATATTGGAGAATGATATTCGGGCTGATTTTCAGCTCGCGTTCGAATATGTAACATTACACTTTATTAATTATTTTACTGAAGTATCATCAACAAATTGGCTCTTATGACAGATTATTGAGGTTCTGTACAATTTTTTAGAGTACAAACATACTTACTGTTTGAAAATAAGAAACAGTAGAAATTGTATTGAAACGTTTCAACCTTTGTGTGGCTCCTTTTGAGGCAGGGGTTGAAAAGTTACAGTATAATTTGTATTATTTTTTAATTAATTAGTCGTTCGAGATATACTTCAATTATAAGTAATCAATACAAAACAATACAGGCGATATAAAAAGATATAACGGAAAAAAGGCTTAGGAAAGTAATTAAAATTTTATTCTAAAGCTTCAACCCTTAACTAAACTGAAGTGTTGTTAGTGTACAATTCGTATTATTTTGTATTGTATTTTAGAAGGCTACATATTTTCATTACTGGAATAATTGTTGAGATGATTATTAGGGTGGTTATCTCAATAGTTAAACAAACAATTATTGGAATAATAATATCCGACGCAGTTGAACAGATAATTATTAAAATATTGAAAATGTAAACTTTTGACATTATTATTGAAGAAGTAATAAAATAAAGAGCACTCGACTACTTAATTATGCAGAAAATAGGTTATTTAACTAACGATGAACTTATCTAAGTAATGTTTTTATCCTTTTCCTTGAATAATCATAACACTTGAGAAAGTTATTCTTTTCAATAAATTTTTATTGTTGGATTAAATAAATTTATCATCCGAGTTGTGTACTTAATAATAATTCTTTAAATAAGTTTACTCAATCGACTATACAAAATTATAAACAATAATTGACTAAAATACTTCTGTTACCTACAACGAAATATTATTTTTTTATTATTCACCGAAATACGAAGTTCTGATTTATGTTGAATTGTATACAATGGTCTGCAATAACAAAGTTTTTGGGAAATCTGAAAGAAATTCTTTCCTCTCTAGGAAATATGTTGATCTTTCATGACCTGGAAACTCTCAGAAATTGCTTTGATAGTTCTCCTGTCGCTTGTACTGGAAAAGAATATAATACTCAAATATTGTGTACTTTTCTCCGTTAGTGGACGTATGGTATAACCACAGCTTTTAAAGATTTTGCCTTTACGTGATCCACACAATTCCTTTGAGTGAGCCAGTAAAAAATAGAGCCAATTAAACAAATAAGAGATGCATAAATCAAAAAATTTGAATTAAAGTTTCACTAAAAATTATACCAGTTCCTTTTAATCCTTTTTAACTTTAAAATGTTTAGTCTTTTCTGCCAGTTGTATCAAAAGTAAATTTTAAGATAACAAAATAAGAGAAGCAAAAATATTATTAAAAATTGTATTACATATATAGGATGTTCCATTTAAGTTGACAAAACGAAATATCTCCTCGACAATTAATTAAAAGAAAAAGATGGAACACGTTTTTCATAATTTTGAGAGGGAATTCAAATAGCATTACAATGACGATTTCAAGGTCATTTCGAGATCAATTTGTTTTTGTATCATAAACCTATACTTTTTATTCCAGAATTTATTCTGTGTAAAAATATGCGTATAAAAAAATTAGTAATGTTATTTGAATTCTCTCTCAAAATTATGAAAGGTTCATACTTTTTTTTTTAATTAGTTGTCTACAAGATATTTCGTCATGTCAACTTAAATAGAAGATCTTGTATATTAGAAAATTTAGTGTAATGCTCCCGTATAAAAATTTGCATTATGTAACTATATTGAAGTATAAAAAAATATTTCTAAATGTAAATAACAGTTTAGGGATGATACAAGATAATATTTCTCTGCAATTTACAACAAGAAAGGGTATTTTTTATTTTTAAAGCTTATTGTGACAATATTTCATTTGTTTGTATAACTTGTATAACTGTTACTTACGTTGAATAAGAAATGCGAGGAATATGAGAACTGAGATCCTGCATCTCTATAATTAAGCAACATCTGTTGCACAGAAATTTAAATGGCTTATTTACATAATATAATTGCACATATTAGCATAATAATTTATGTAACTTAGAAACAGCATTAAAATGACATACTCAGCTCTATTACCATATATCTTTCACTCATGTATGTTTCACGTCTTGAAAATGGGTCAATGTCCTTAACATGATTTGAAACTTTTTTTTTTTATAATTTTTCATATTCCATTTGAAGAAATGTCCACATCAAACGGTTGAGTTTTAAAATAAATCAACAGGTCTGGATTAACTTCTGATAAACGCTCGAAATTCGAAACTGCGGGAAGTTTTGTTTTTCAAATTGGAAACCAGTTGAAAAGTTTTCAAACCAACGTTACACAAAAGTTTCATAAAGAAAAGAAATATTTTTAACGCATAATTATTAATGGTACGAGACGCCGTTTCTTCGAGATTTTATTTTGTTTAAGCACGTAAACCTGTTCGCGTTAACTCGAAAGTCACGCTAACGCGCCACGCGATTAACAATTGCAAGTAAAAATAAATTTACAGAGAAAATTCCTTTTCCTCGACATCTGTTCCTCCAGCCGCTATTTCGATTTTCTCTTATTCTAACAAAAAAAAAAAAAGAAAAAGAAATACGAAGAAAACGTTGTAATTAATCTCGCTTATCTTCAACTAATTAAACGAAACTGTTGGTTCGTTCGTTTTTCCGTGCGGAATTAAATTGCTTTGGGCTCGAATGTTGTAAAATTGAAATTGAATTTCACTAGGTCGACGTTAATTAACACCGTGTTCACATCGTCGAAACGTCATGCAACTCACTTTCCGTGAAGAAAAAAACAAATCTAGAATAAATCGCGTCATTTCGTGTCTAGGGTCTTTGTATGGGAAAATTGATCCGGTAACCCGACCGCTGTTTCGATTTTGAAGCTATAACTGACATTTTCATTTGCGCTTCGTTCCATATCACTTTCATGTCCTATTACTTCGTCTACTTCATATATTTCATTTTTGTTTCGCTCCATAAACTTCGCGCATTCCACTTCCATCTCTGGTCCGTGATTCAATGTTTAAATATTCTACCAGGCAATTCGTACCGATCCTATTGGTTCGTTAAATAATTAGTTTCGGTAGCTAATTTCTGTAAGTTCCATCGATAAATTAAATAGATTTATTTTCAAAAAGGTAACTCTGTTTTATAACCTTTCGGAAACCTTTTTAATTAATCGTATCTAAAAAAAATTTTTGATTAGTATCATTAAAATTATAACAAGCTAAATAATAATCTTTATTCTTATAGCGAAAACACAAATAAATTCTATTTTATTTTTCGTCCACAAGTGCTGGAACTACACACTTCGTTAGTTTCTTTAACATTTATAGCGCAGCAACAATCTTGTAAAATTACTTCTTACAAAACATTCGATCGTTATTCCGCACCCTCGGCTTCGAATCTCCAATAAATTGATGTCTTCTTTTCGCGAATTAAGTCATTCAATATTTAAAATAATAATCATAACAAAAGTGCACCGAGTTGAGTTACGAACAATCAAGAATGTGAAAAGGTATTATCGGTATAAAAGGAAATCAAAATCTTTTCTTTCACGGAGAAGAAAGGGAATGAAAATTTTATTACAATATTTTATATACCATGAAACGTTACAGAATCGCGGAAGAACTTACCGCGAGACTATCGAGAAATTGAGGATTCTGTGTTACGAACAAATTTCAAGGTTTCGAGCGTGGAGATATTTTCCTTTCTTTTCGATCGCTGTGGAACCACTTGGCCCAAGCCCGACTTATTTCCTCTCAATTTTCCGTTCAATAAAGCGGATCGAATGCCACAAAGAAGTCGGGGTCTTGTTCTGCAAAAAAATTACCCTGAAAGGCCATCAAGCCGAGAGATTGCAGTAACGGAAACGAGCAGACAATTCAGTTCAGAGGGGGCGTAGGGTGGAAAATTCAGTTTCCTAAAATTCCGAACGGTGCCTCGACAATTGGATTCAGCGGTGTTCGAGTCCAGGGAATGGTCCTTGGAGAAACGTAAACAGAAAGATTCCAACGTGGAAAGGTTGGTCGATGAGCGAAGACCTTAGAAACGATGCTGCGGAACGGTTCGAGGGTAATCGTAACGCGGAAATGTAGCCGCCAGTGAAATTGTTCCACATCCATTCCGCGTCTTTTATACTCCGAATAACGTCTATCGATTGACACACATTCCTTCTCCTTCCTTTCCTGACGTTCGCGTGGCGTGTGGGCGACCACCTTTCCTCGGTCTGGGGACTCTAACTCTTGGTGATCCTTGACTCGTGAGATTGAATTTCCCGCGGTTTGCGAATCACGCGTTAAAAACTTTATCTACACCATCGATACATCCGTTTCGTACTTAATCGCTCAGAACCGACTATTTGAGTCAGCTGCGATCGGTGTTCCATAACGTACCGTTGGCGCGTAAGTAATCGGCCGGAGTGCTTATAAGCTGAAACGGCAAAGAGAAATTGTCCATCTGTATTGCTCTTCACAAGCGTATTGTTATCATTGGGCGAATGAAAAACGTGTCTGAGATGCTTTCGAGAATTCTATCGTTGCGTTTCACCTTGTCGTGTTCTGTTTCGTTCGGTGTCCTGGTCATCGACACGTGCCTAACTTGGTCAATAACTACGATGTATTTGCGTAATTGGACTATGGCTAATTTCTCGTGCGCCAATGGTATTTGGATTTTTTACAATCAACAGTTCGACTACGAGTCTACCCTAGAGAATTTATAATCTCCTGATTTAGAGTTTTGATACGTTTAGGATACTCGGGGTTCGTGGACTGTTACTTGGGATGTAATAAATTTCATCTTAAAATGATAGTATAAAAACTCAACTTCACTACCTGTTCACGTTGGTTCTAACTCGCTTTTGTTCGTACAATAGACTCAAACATAAACAATAAAGAGAAAAAGATCGATAGGTAATCGGTGAATTAAAAAATAAAGTATTCTGGATAGACATTCACTTTGAATGCCAATAATGTTAATAATTGTCTACTCTAGACAATTTATAATCTCCTGATTTAGAGTTTTGATACGGTTAGGATACTAGGGGTTCGTGGACTGTTACTTGGGATCTACTGTTTAGGTTAAACGAGATTAGTGTCCACCGTAGCCATCATCCTTGGATTTTGTACGATTGAGAGTTAGGAGACACTTAGGAGGCTATGGTCTCTCGTTCAACTGTTGGGGATGTTTATGGTTACTTTGTGGCTTGTTATGTACAGATCGCCTATTCATTATTTACGACTTACACTCCATTGATGAAACGTTAAATTTTGTCTGCAATCTTTAAATTTTGCGACTTTCTCATCTACCGATCTTTCGTCGATTTTGTACACGTGCTCCTCTGATTTAGAGATAGGCACAATTAAGTATTTGTATTTTACAGATTACCTTTATCGTCGACTCTTTAGATAATTCAGAATGAATGTTTATCTAGAATACTTTATTTTTTAATTTACCCATTACCTATCGATCTTTTTCTCTTTATTGTTTATGCGAGAGTTTATTGTACGAACAAAAGTGAGTTAGGATCCACGTGGACAGGTAGTGAAGTTGAGTTTTTATATTATCATTTTAAAATGAAATTTAAATTAAAAGCATTCATACTTAATAGAGTTTCATGAAGCGATACGCTTTATTCAAATAATGGCAGTAATAGCAATAATGCTAATAATGCTAAAATGCCAATAATGTTAATAATGCTAATAATGCTAATAATGCTAATAATGCTAATAATGCTAATAATGCTAATAATGTTAATAATGCTAATAATGGTAGCAATAGCAATAGTGGCAATAATGGTAACGGAAGTATTAAAGTCATTAGACAAATTTACTTCACGTGAGTTTCAAGTCCAAACATGGCTCCAGGTTTGACAGCATAGTTTTCTTCTTTGAATTAACATCGCGTTCTCTTCAATGTATTTGCATCGTCACCGTGCACAGGTTATTAACTCCTTCGTCTACAATATCGTGTGAAGCTCGTGGTTAAGGAAATCGGGCCAAACGTAAGAACCACGAGTGAGTTTTGTTCGCGAAAGGAAAATTTAACGTTCACGAGGTTAGCGAGAATTGTGACCTACCTTGCTGTTGATTATGACACGCGTTGTCAAAACTTGCACCGTAGGAGCAAACATTAATATTGTTGTTTCCTTTCTACTTCGGATCACTAGACAAGTGTGCTTAGTTATTGATCCCCGTACGAGCCCCCAAATATTTGTTGTACTCGTGCGGTGTATCGATGTATATTTAAGAATATTATAAGTTACAGTGTTATTAGTATTAGACGTGGTGTTGGTGATTAGTTTCGCTTTACACTAAAGGTAGATCGACCGCGTATAAGACTAAGCTTATCGTCGTGATGCCCTCGGCACGCGTCTTTATCGTCTTTGTCGCTTATGTCTTTTACTGGTCTTTCGTTTTAGTGCGTCTTTCTAACTGTCTCGTCTTATTACGTCTTTTTACTCATACCGTCCGCGACGTACTCTCCGGACATACTCTCCGCGTCATACTACGACATACTGTGTCATACTCTCTACGTCATACCGTCTTATACTGTCCCAAACGTTCCTGTCGCACTCTATATAGGCACGCACATTCATTCTCTTTCATTCTAATCCTCAGTCTCTCTCACTTCAGACATTCGGTCACGTTCGGCAATCCTAATCGTTCGTCTTTTCCAAACACTCTCTATTTTCTCCGAACCACGTGTATTCCCTTTCGTCCTCGTGCATTCTCACGCTCGATCGTCTCGCAAGACCCCCTGTAAAGAAATACTTGTGCCTTCCACGAAACCTAGCGAACAAATCGGCGCCAAGTGTTTATCCTAACCCAGGTTTGTCCGCACGCGCTATCTCTTCTAGGCCTACGATCGAAGCAGACCCAAGCGGACACGGAAAATCCGATACCACACATATATAAATCGTTTATTCCGCCAATTTGTCTTTGACCAAGTTCTATAAGTTGAATTGAATACATTTATACACTTTACAAGGGAAAGACTTTGCAAGTATACTTTAAAAGTATACTTTGCAAGTATAGCTTTCTGTTCGAGAGGTGTAAAACATTAAACGTAGACACTCAACAATTTTAGATACGAATAATAATTAGAGTTCTGTGCATCTTCAATTGTACGATGTATATATTATGCTATTGCAATCGCTGTGTTGCAAATGTACCAAGGAGACCAAGCTGGTACCTACCATACCAAGGAGAAAAAGTTACAAAGGTATTCTTTTGTTTGTAAGAGAAAAATGTACTATTTTGACAAAACAGACCAATATTCATACTGAGCAAGTTACATTGTGTATAACTATGTTATTATATAATTAATTTTAGAATTAATGTTTTACACATCCTACAAAAACATGTAAAAATAGAAGTGGGGCAGGTTGGATTCTTTTGTTAAGCTGAGAGTTCGGATTGTTGAAAACATAAGAAAATTGTTTGGTACGAAAAGGAACGCCCGATCTCTTCTAGGGCTGCGCTCGAAGCAAGCCCAAGAGGACACGGAAAATCCGATACCACGAAAGGAAAATTGAACGTTCGCGAGGCTAGCGAGAGTTGCGAGACACCCTTGCTGTTGATTATGACACGCGTTGTCAAAACTTGCACCGTTAATATCGTCAGGAGCAATTAACGCGTTTCAAACGCGTACGTTAACGTGTAAATAAACGTCAATTACCCACGGAGTAAACTGTGCACGTCGGAGAAACGGATTGTATTCCGGGTAAATTCGCTGTAAAACTCCTGCCGAATCCTGCAACATGGCGCAATTTAAGCACCGAGACTCGCAACAACCGCGCTCGAATCGCAATCTCGCCGTACGAGATATTCGTTCGAAGATGTTGTTAACCATTTTTCCGCTTTAATACGGTTCCGTTCGCTATTCCGCGGTCACTGTGGCGTTGTAATTAAAGGTCTGAGAACATGGAACGGCCCCAGAATTCGCCAGCGCTTTCATTATACCCGCTGACATGCAGCGACGCGGCCACTTCGCGTTCACCCGACGTCGACCAAGAAAGTATTTCACCGTCACGCCGCGTAATTCCACGGACCTCTTGTAATCTTCGCAAATAGGTTCATCTTCGTGCAATCACTTTTTAAGTAGAAGCTATGGCACGTCGGGAAGGCAAACTTTTTCCCAGGGGTTCGGTGAGAGCAAAGGAGGGGCAGGAAGACCCGACGAGATCAGCCTCGAGATGGGGCGATTTGTCATCGATGCAATTTGTAACGGAGGTCCACGAAGGATGAACTTGTCGTGCTGTTGAACGATGCATTTGTTTCACGGCTGCAGTTGTGTACAAGTTTATCGAACACGGTTTCGCAGTTATTCTTCTCATTCCTTTTTTTTCTGTTTGGAGCGACAGAACGATTATTGAAGACAATAAGCGTTCGAGTGACAAAAGTTGATCCTCTTGGCGCCGACTCCTCCTTTCAACTTAACGAAACAAAGAGATCTTACTTCCGGTGCAACTTCCAGAATTGTTCGATGTCACCAGTTGTAATCGAATCGGAGTCAATAGTCCATTCAAGACTTCTCCGAATGTCGATCGCGCGAGACACGATTACAACTTTGAAACCGTATTACTGCAGTTTCAAGTTTCCGATTTGTATTTTGCACGAGGAATCGATCCTGAAAAAATGGTGTCGTGTTTTTCGTTTAGAACGTGTATACGTTAGGGACGATAGCTATTTTGCTGCTGTGATAGCTTTTCCCGGTACGATAACTTCGAGGTAGTACGGTGATGCCCGCTTTGAAGTGACGAAATCGGTAACGATAATTGACTAGAAAGCGGAGTAGGTAGGGATTTTAATCTTCAACCGAGGTTAATTAAGTTATTAGGACTGTGTAAGTATAAACAGTCGGGGATCGATTCTGTTAATTGAATCGACTGTAAAAATAGTTACTTGAAAGCGGGAATCACCGTAGCTTAGAATAAGATTTTCGGAATTTTCTTTTGATTCGAATAAGGCAATTTGTTCCGGTGGAATTCTATTTGAAACGATTGAAAATCGTTTAGAACTCTAGGGAAAGCAATTTAGTTCTCTTAAACGATGTTTCCCGTAATTCTATAACGGATGAGCTTCTGTAATTTAACAAAAATATAATACATTTTAAAAATCCTATTTCGGTCAGTTTGAAACGGTCGTCTTGTTTTATTCATACGTTCGCTGTTCTTTTGATTGACCAGAAGTGATACGTGATGTCTTTACCGTAGTATAACAGAAAGGAATTGGATCCGTCGAAATCCTATTTCCTGAAAGTCTCCAAAGGATAAACTTGTCGTGTTGTTGAACGAAGCATTTATTTCCTGGTTGCTGTATCATCCAAGCTGATTGAACGAAGCTTTGCAATTCTTTCAGCTTCACCATTTTGGAATATTTTTACTTTCTAGGCACACAGTCGAAATAATTAACATTTTTAGGACTCTGTTCAGAGATGTAAAAATTGATCGAAAGTTTGGAAAAGATGCACCTGTCGCTGTCGTGTGATCGAACGGAGGATGAATTTTCTTTTTTTTTTTCGAAATTAGGTACTTGTGGATATTTGTTGACACTTGTTTACTTCGGTCTGTCTGGATCTACCGAAATGTTCTTTTCTGAAAATTGAAATGGAAAATAAATTTGTCAGTTACTTTGCAGTAACAACTTTATTATTACACAATTCATTGAACAAAATATTCTTCGCCTATCATTTTCCAAGACCATACCGAACAAATTTAACACTTTCGATTCTCTCGTCTTCGGAGTGTTTCTGTTCGTGTCTAATCTGGTTCACGTTTACAAAGACATTTACCTGAAAACCTGTCACTCCCTATGAGTGCAATAATCAACTGTTTATTCAACCGGGACGATATAAAGATCACCTCGAGCAAAAAACATTTAAGGTGTCAGGGATCGTGCAGAAGTTCCCTGAGAAATTTTAATATTGAAATATTAAATTTCAGAGAAGAGAGGATCTACGCGAAGGGAAAGCTGCGGGTGGAACCAGCATTTCCCGTTCTAACTGTCAGCTGGCTTGCGTCGTTGGGGATTACCTCGCTTTCCGCTTTACATATTGCCGTTTCCCGAAAGTGTTCGCAGCCAGCAAAACCGATGCAATTGCTAGCGTGCAACTGCAGTGCCTTTAATCTCTTCGCTCGTCGCAATGCACATGGAATTCGGTGATTAATATTTCCACATAGGCATTGTTAAATTCGTAACAGGTGCAAGTTAACGTGTTGCTCGGGCAAAAATTTTCGAGTAATATGAAAATATATTCGGGTTTCGATTTTGTTGAAATTCAAGGTTAAGAGTTGTAATCCGAACAAGGACTGACAAATTTTGTTATCGAAGCGGAAAACTAATGATCGATGGTGTCAAGAGACAGTATTTACAATCTTGTGCTACGTTATTATTTGCAGGTGTTGTCGAATTCTGACGATTGGAATATTATTGCTTCAAACTTCGAGCATTGAAAAATCAAACATATTTTTCCTAAAATTGGATAGAATTTAAAAACCAGATATTTTCATATACGAGTCTAAAGGTTCATAAATATAGACCTGTAGTCGTAATTATAACTTTCTTCGCGTATAAAATATGAATTTTCATTAATTATAATTATTAATTTTCGTTGTAATAGTTGTGTTTACCCTTTCAAGCTCGTCTAGTTATATTATTGTTTTACGCGGTTAAACGAGAGCTACGAATTAAATATTCAAATTGATTCGGTACATGTAACTCGATCGGGCAATCCCCAAACAAATTGTATTATCCAGATTCCCGTAAACAAAAGCAAGAACAAGTCTTCGCTCTAATCTGTCGATTGCCTGTATCTCTGAATTACAGGGGCTGCGTTGAATGAGAAGCAAGTGGTATTAGGCTAATAGCTCCGATAGCTTTTGTTTAAATCGATAAACAACCGCGCAGGGGTAATACGAATCCGGTGTCACCACAGAGAAAAGACTCCAATTTTGTACAGTGTATCGTGCAATCATCGTGAGGATGAACATTGAACTCTGATAAAAGTGAGGTGTCAGTGACGAGTAGGACATTTTTCATCGACCTCAAAAGCAAGCTTTTACATCCAAATCATATAAACACCTTCGTCTTCGAATGATTACAGCAATGGCTACTCGACGGCTATCGACTATCATCGCAACAACCTAATCTCGCAAGATCCCCAATCATGTTGAAAAATGCAACAGAACTAACTTTCAAAGAAGGTCCTACTTGAGGGCCCAAGAAGACCACTTAAAGAGTACCTAGAGTAATCTTGAAAACTTCATCACCGATCAAGAATCGCAAACAAGTCGGAAGATTACAGCCAACTGACCGAAACATACATGCAAGATTCTGCACCAAGTGTACGAGAAGGTGTCCGTCAGCTGGATCGTCCAAAACGGTTAAACTTCAACTGGTCTAGATAAGTATCGTTGAAGATCAGTGCCAAGAATGTTCACTGTGGTTAAACGTCTCCCACAACCATGACAGACTAAACCAGTCGGGGATCATCCGAGACCTCGTCCATCATGTTGAACGTAATGGCAGCGGTGACGACGAGCCTGCCCAACCGAGTGGACCCGACACCGACAACTTCGACCAATACCAGCAGTCCCTCTGGTACAGCTGCTAACAACGTGACTTCGGTTCCTGTTGAGAACCCGACAGTTGAGAACCTTCCAGAAAACGTGAACGTATTTGTGGTGGTGATCAAGGGTATAATAATGGGCAGCATCATCACGACTGCAGTGCTGGGCAATGCGCTGGTGATCGCCAGCGTGAGAAGACACAGGAGACTTCGTGTGGTGACGAATTGTTATGTGGTCAGCCTGGCGGCAGCCGATCTGCTGGTGGCGATGTGCGCGATGACGTTCAACGCGTCCGCCGAGTTGTCCGGCGGCAAGTGGCTCTTCGGACGTTTCATGTGCGACGTATGGAACTCTTTGGACGTTTATTTCTCCACGGCCTCGATACTGCATCTGTGCTGCATTAGCGTGGATAGGTATTACGCCATCGTCAGCCCGCTGGAGTACACTGTCATCATGAGGCAGGGCACTGTTGGTTGCATGCTCGGTAGCGCGTGGACGCTGCCGGCTCTGATCAGCTTCATACCGATCTTCATGGGCTGGTACACCACGCAGGAGCATTTGGATTATATGGTCAAGAATCCAGAGGTAGGTTGGCTCGAGTTTCATGCATGTAGACGTGTTTGTACGTGTTGAGTTATTGTACTGTGCACCGCTCATAAGAACTCTGCTCGCTCCACCCAATCCCCACCTTTAACGTCTCTTTCTCACCCGATCTAAATTGTGTTTAGTCAGTGTGGTAAATACTAGGTTGTTCGATAAGTTTTGTCGTTTCTTTCATTGTAAAAAAAAATACTACGACACTTCAACTATGAACGAGTGTAAATATAGTACGAATGAGGTGACAGATTTACAGGAAATTTTACACGTGTTCGTCAAACGGTAATACCATCTTTGGAAGAATAAAACGACCAACCTAATAGTGACATTTCTTATCGAACGACAACATTTTTTGAGCAACCTATTAGCATGTTAAAACCTAAAGTATATGTGAAACTAGGTGTGTTCCTTCCACTTTGCTAATTGGACCTGCATTCCTGTCGAGTTTATTTTTGTGAATGGCCCACAGTATTCTTCATTATCTGCTAAGGAAGCAGGTCTGTTGAAGTGGAGGACGATATAAATGTTAGGCTACATTTTTGTCGAGTGTTTACGATATTTGACAGACTGTATAAAATATCAGAGTCGTATAAAAAAAGTACCATGAATGGGATAGTAGTAGATTCATTGTTTAGCGATTTGTTGCTGATTCATTTTTAAATCAGGTAATAGTTTAGTTAAAATATGTCATTTAGTAATAAGTAACATTATGCTTATCGTAAATTAAGACACTTCAGTTGTTGATCATTAACCCCTTCATCAACCGACGCTTCTACCGGCCGTTTGCAACCAGGCGTGGGTCGGTATTGACCCGGCTCTATCTTTTTAAAAATTTTGTCATTTCATCGATTGCTTTATCAATTTCAAAATAAATAGTTTCCGGTTTAAATTACTCAGGTTGAATCGAGAAGATTAACAAGGCTTTTGCAAACGTGGGTCAAAACAGACCCGAGCACGATTAACGGAGAGTTAAGAAGAGAGATTGAAAATTCAGAATAACCGATTGTTGCTATGTTGGTAAACCAAGAGAGTTTAGCTGCCACTAACTGATCCAGGATACAACAATGGTTGTCTGTTTGCATATTTCATTGTTTGCTTAATTGGTAATTGAAACAAAGTTGTTCATCGTCAGATGACTTTAATATTAATATATCTGATTTTACATTATCGAAGAACATCGTGATAGTCATTTTCTAGCTATTCTGGGATCAATTTTCCTTCGATTCATTTCCACAGCTGTGATTATCGGACAAACTACTTTTACATTACTTAAGAAATATCCCGTCATCCTCTCATAGCTATTTCATACTAAATCGTCGCGTTTAACTAAGAAACTGTTCAGACTGCCATACGATTTCTAGGTAAATAAATCGGGATGTCACGTGGCTACTTAATAAGCGTTCTGACCTGCATACCAAATTGTGAATGCTGACAATAATTCCTCCGGGATAAGGGGATTTGTGCAACGGTCTTCGGCGATTTGCATACGCACGCGTTACGAGTAAATCGACCAATCATGTCCTTCACGTCGTCCGCGTAACTTGCACTATTGTTTCCTCGATTGGCTAATTTGGTTATGCATAGTGTCCGATGCATCATGGGAACACCACCGTGGATGTCGTGGCACATTGTGAATGCAGAAGTAATGGTAATTTAGTACGGGAGAATTGAATTTTCGATCTTGAAAGATCAATTGTTCCATATTCATACGGATGCAAATGCTTCGAGTCACTTTTTCACTATATGTATTTGGCAAAAGATTTATTTTAATCTTGCATTCGCTTATGCAGAATGTTTTATTTATCTTCATCGTATTACTATTTCAACTTATCTGCAATATTTGTTGCTTTTATCTAGAAAAACCTGTCAGAAAGAAATGCCAAATTATTTGTTTAATTAACCAATTATACATTTGTTACGATTCTGTTCGTTTATGACGATCCTTTCGATTGTACAGACATTTTTTTTATTACCAATTATCAATCTTTAACCTGTTGACCTTCAAATGACTTTGAACGATAAAATAACAATGGGCCGAAAAATGTTCAATTAATTCATTTCAAAAATTCGAAATACTTCTATGTCCCATTTGAATGTTCATTTCGTGCACGTGTGTTCGCTTAGTTGCTCTTGACAGGATTGTAAATATACAAAAGAATTCTTCCCCTATTGAAACTCGCATTGCTCATTCGGTTGATGTAAAAATGTAAGCGACAAGAACTGTACGATTTAAACGAAATTATTCATTAACCTAATAAAACGTGTTTCCTGTGTCCGCGATAAAAACATCAAGTCCCTATATCCATTTCGTGAACATTGCTCGCTGAACAAATCCAATTTAAACGTATCTTCAACCGCTTGTAATAAAAATAAACTGGCATGACAGGGCCAGGCCGATGCTCCATTTGCCGGTGAAACAGTATTAAATCGTAGTTTCAATTCTCGACGCTGTTGAAGTTAGTTTGGTTATAATGATTTCCACAGACGCCACGGTGAATTCGATTTTTTAAGGGAAGAAGAATGTGCCTCGTATCGATTCGAACAATAGTCTCGTCGTTGTATTATATACGACGCGAAATTTACGGTAATTTGTTCCCAATTACCGTTATTGGTTCGTTTATTAAAATTCATGTTTTCCTTAATTTATATTAACTGAAAGTACGGTCGGTTCCATTCCTTCATTACCCGATGTAATTGACGGAAGTTTAATGCAAATTACGATTAGCGTCATACATTGTTCCAAAATGAAGTTTACGTAAGCTTGAGGAAAGGCTTCATCTCATTATGCCGGGGGTTTAATAAAAATTCTGCCTGCACGACAGAAAATGCGACGGGAAATTGGATTAAAAATCCTGCCTAACGTTTATGGAAAATCGAAACTCGATTATTAAAACAAATTCGTATAGTTTGTACGCAATTCCAGTTTCACCGTGCAAACTACATCGTTCGAATATTTTTCCAATTCTTTTTTTTTTTTTTCATTTCACGTTTTTATTGCGCAAACTTTATAGTGTTGTACATAAAAGGTAACGTTTACTCGCGAAAAATGAAATATTTGACGATAAAGTGTGCAAACGAGGCATGTTGCAGCTGAATCGTTGTTTCTAAACCTAACCTCAAATATATTGCGGTTATTGCGGTTTTTATTTCGTTGATGGATCGGTGTTTAAAGATCCTACACGATTAATTGCCGGTATAGTACGCAGACTGTTGAAAATCAGATTATTGCTATTGCAGATGAGGAGTTCAGACTGCTTCAGTTATTGATAATTCATTGGGGACTCAAAATAGTTCATTCTTGATATATCAGTGGTTCAAGATAATTCAGTTACCGGTAGCCAATTCAAGATTACAAATAGACTGCCAATATATCGTATCATTTGTTATAAATCATCCTATTGATGTCGTAAATGGTCCAAAATACTGGAATCGTGAGTGCAATAGTTCTCGCTTTCGAGTAACAAAATAAAGATCATCAATTTACTCGAAAGATCGATCGAGTAGTCAATTTCACCTCGAGTCGACTGTTTGTTTGCATTTCGCAAAAATAAATAATGGTGGAGATGATACCTATCTTGAATCCGACGCTAAAGTTTGATCTTGAAAACGGGAACTACTGCAATTCCTGGCTTCATTCAGAAGTGAACGATTCAATTTGCATCGAGCGCAGTTTCCCCAGCTCGAAATCCATCACCCAGAAAAGTACAAGTCAACAACGATCATGTGCATCCAACTATGAACGTCTTTGTTCCAGGTTTGCTCCTTTGTGGTGAATCGACCGTACGCTGTGATCAGCTCGTGCGTGTCCTTTTGGATTCCTGGTCTGGTGATGATAGTGATGTATTATAAAATTTACAAGGAGGCAGTCAGGCAAAGGAAGGCGCTCAGCAGGACATCCAGTAACATTGTCCTGAACAGCGTCCACTATCACAGGTCTTCGACCAGACAACACCACCATCAGCAAATGCTGCTCCAAGCGGCGGCCGAGACTGGTGAGCTTGCACTATACTAATGTTTTAGCTTGTCCATGGAGCTTGTGATTAAGTATGAAGATTGAAAGCTCTGGCTTGCCTCTGAGGAGCCATTTCTGGTGTAACAACTATATAGGTGTATGGTGTATATTTTATCTTCATCTCTAGGAGCTATTTGTTGTGGGAAAATTTTTGAAACATCGAGAGTAGATCGAAACCTATGGAGATTGGTAATTTGTGGGCTGTGAGTTGTGAGCGTTGCTGTGACGTTGACTTTCGAAGAACATCGCAAAAATTATTTTGAAAAATCTTTCACGAAAATTATTACACTGCTTCAGGAGTTTACTATGATTGAACATTTTTAAAGTGTTATCTATAGTACAGGAAATTGATCTTAATGAACTTCTTTCAATATTTTCCATGACTTTACAACGAGGTGATGAGTTGAAAGTGAATTGTCGAGAAGCTGCAGGTGTTGAGTTTTGAAATATTTACTCGATAGACCATGTTTTCTTAATGTGAAACTATATTTACTATCACAAGATTTATTGGATCGCAGAAGGCACTGTAACATGTATCTCTGTGGGAAAGTTACAAGCACAGAGATTATTGTAAAACATGTGTATACGTAAACTATACATTTTTTGTGTAAATAAAAGAGGCCCGAAACTAGGGTTGAAATGTTTAAATGTGATATTATTTAAATCATTTTTGTGTTGATTATTTTCCTATGACAAACAATTTTTTATGCAAGTAGAAGAGGTTAAATGATTCAATTTTGGGTAGTTCCTGCAACTGAAATGTTAAAAAAACATCATTCTACACGTCCCAAAGGATTACAAAAGTACTTAGTATTGTTTACAAAAGTTACAATGGGAAAGTTATAAAAACACAAATAAAGAGAAAGGCGAATTGAGCGAAAAATTAAAAATGATTGACTTCGAATGTTTAAAATTTCAAATCGACAACATGAAATGCAAAAATTCAAACATTGCCGAAAGTCGATATTTATATTATACGTTAAAAACACAATCATTTGAAACGAATGACCTCTGATTTTTCGTTTTGTATAATTTTCATTTTATTTGCTTTTTTTTTTATAAGTTTCCTATTGTACATTCTGTAAATAATTGTGCTTTTATAATCGCCTGGGATCCATAGAATGACGTCTTGTTAAAATTTTATGTGTAATTAACAAGAGTTCAATGATTTTTTATCACCCTCTTTTGGAATATAATTCTTTCCTAGATTGTTCAATCTTTTTATGGTTTAATATCGACTGTTGTTTAATTTTTGTAAAATTGAGAAATTTAATAGACAGAAGTAATAAACAATCGATTACCTCACCAGGTTTTCATTTACATTGTTCGAGAATTTTAGAAAAAGTAATTGGCCGTAAAACAAATTGCGCGTAAATATTGTTGCTGTTCTGGAAATTTAATTTAATTATTTTACTATCAACGTTGTAATTTTTGATAATTTTCTGACCATTTTATCGATCAAGCAGTGTTGCGAAATATCGATTGCTCAATAATGATTAATGGTGAGCTGCATCTGAATATCGTTCTATCGGTGATTAATTTTTAACTTTGGTAATTAATGAGGACCGATGATTACGCGAATATCCGACACTGGGTGGAAATATCGAAATCAGTGGACTGTTTGGAGGATAAAAACCGTGACGGTGTTAATTAAAATTGATTACAAAGTCTCGTGCGATAAAGGATTTCGTGGAATTTCCACTTAGCCGTGGACTGATTTTTATTAAAGAGTTAATTAAAGATGTAGTCGTCACGTGGTATCTTCTGTGTGGAAATTACTCTGTTCGCGAGAAAAATTAAAAAAGGTCAGAGATAAATTTTTATATATTTAACGAGTACCATTTACAAATATGAAATTGCTATTACGATATTGTAAGAAACAAAAATATATAATAATTTATAGTACGTTTTCGTAATCTTAATAAACATTTTTTGTCAAATACAAGAACACTATTATGAAGGTCAAAAGTTGATTGTTTAGATTTATAGTTGATACAAGTGTTTACAGGATATGAAAATATTTGATTCTTTATTACATAATGAAATAAATAATTCATTAATTAAATTTGGCAGTGTAGATAATTCTTTGTCATTTTATGGATTGTCTTGTGCGGGAGAGGATCGAATATTTTATTTTCATTTTAGAAACGTAACTTTAAAAGCAATCAGTCGTGAAGCTGTAGGCAATTTTTGCAGAAAGAGGACGCTTTAATACCTTTTGATGAGGACTCTGTTCAATCGATTTACGAATAAATTGATTGTATTCCACTATCCGAGAAGTTCCGTGAAATTCAAGGGTTGATGGTGATTGTGCTTGGACCGGGCAGCAAACTGAATTGCGCAATTTAATCGAGACTCGAACTATACGGGGTAAACAATGCTTAAGCAACATTTATACATTCTTCGGCTTAGATTTAAAATTCATTTATCGAATAACAATTTAAACGACAACTGATAAGAACTCTATTTAAAAATTTAATTGATAATTAAAAAATTCAGCGATAAAATTGTAAGTTTATTGTATTTATTTCTAGTCGATCGTCTCTTAGTGTGGTCAGTACTACTTAGTAGTGATTCTTTAATTGTTTAAATAAAAAAATATCGCCTTCGAAGTCAAATGAATAAAAATATCCATTCTAATATTTTTCTCGATACGAAGATATTATTTCGATTTTCAAGAAAAAGTAATTAAAAAATACAAAATTCTAAACAATTTTGGACAGTTAATTTCGTTTGAATATTTAGTAAAGTTGTCATAACTACAACCACAATATTGAATATAAAATTGTTCATTACGTTTCGAATTCTGTTTTAAATCTGAAATTTGAACGATATAAGTACTAATATACCATTAATTATACATTCCGATTAATTAACTGAAGAGGACCGAAAATAAAGGTTGAAACCTAGTAAAGTACATATATATTCAACATGGAAAATCACTGTCTATGGAAAAGCAATTACCCTCTTTCCTCGATTAAAGATAAAAATAACCCCTATCAATAATTAATCGATTTATCATGTACGTATCCTTCGTGTAATCAACAAGATCCCTCGCATAACCTCAAATATTCATTCCCATAATACGAGAAGGGTAAAATTTAATTGCAGTAAAAAATGATAAATAAAATTCGCGTATAATTGTTCAGTTTTATTCAAAGAGTAACGTACAAAAGATGATTTGTCTCGTTACTCGAAACTTTTATCTAGATAGTAATATTCATCCCATCTCTGTAACCGCAGAGGTTATGGTACACCTCGTTAATAACGTCGAAACGATCTGAGTCTCCTTATTTGCGTTATCGACGCGTGTAACTCGATTACACGAGGCATAATCTCCCCGCGCTTAATCGTCTTATGATCCGCGTGTCGCGGTGGTCTTCAGTCGCATTTCTTGACGAACCAATATCGCCACCGTGATCGTAATACTTTCTAATACCGTTGCCGCGACTCGCTGTGGACGAACGCGGAAGCGGTGAACGCTCCCTCGAAATCCTCTTATCTCGTTAAGCTGTAATACCGCGCGCGGAGGAGCCGCTCCGTGCCGGGAATGCCGAAGAAAATGCAGTTTCCGGCTACTCTTTGTGAATCCCCGCTGCGTTGCGCCGCAGAAGCCCGTTTTTCTTGGAATTTTCCTAGCGTCGCATCAGCGTTGCTCAGCAACCGGAAACAACACGCTTTCGAGTTCCTCCTGGTCCACTCGAGGACCATCTCTCATTATTCTCCGCGTTAAATTTCGCGAGACTCCTTCAAGTGGTTCCGAACACTTTCGCAATCACCGCTGCTAACGCGCTGTACGGGAAATGCCACGGTTCGCAGTCAGAACCTACGTTACGTCACGAATTAGGGTTAGGTTTACAAAGTACGAGCCGAATCGCGCTCTTTCATCGTGGTAGAACCGGTGCTTATATTTTATGCAATTTTAATTTCACTGTACCTATATGGGTTACATAATTGTGTTTGTTCTCAAGATGACTCGGAACGTACAGGTCCAAATGTCACAATGAGAATAGTTCGTTTGAAGATTGATAATTAAACAGTTGGGATTTATTCATTTTATTTTTATATTTTGTTTTACCTGCAAAATTTTATCGATGTAAATAAGTCTCTCCTTTCAGGATCTGAAATGATCTAATATTTATTCATTGTTGTCAGCTTGGTAGATATCTTTGTTGATTTTTAATTCGTTTCGCAATAATCTTGGACAATTTAAACCGTGTACGGATCGATAATATCGGAAATATGTGGTAGGAGATGAACCATATCCTTTCTCAAATGTGTTCCCATGAATTCAGTTCTCCTTTCAGTACCTTCGCAATAGAATTTTTCACGCCATTCTGGTTCCCATAACCACACGTATTTTTAAATTCACAGCATCCGCAGGTAGAGATGCGAGAAACTAGTTTCAAGAAAACTTTAGTTTTCTACCTCAAAGAGTTTTCAAAGTGTTAAATGTTAAAGTGTTAGAATAAAGGATGAAATGATACCACAATTTTAACGTTCGATCACTTGAAAACCGATCGACGTATTAGAATCTTGCTTCGAAGAAATTAGTTTCTTAGCATTATCTTTAGATACTACAAATATAAACAAGATAAAGGAAGTATGAAGTTGTGGAGTTTGATCTGGAATAGATCGTAGAGATATTGCACGGAGTTGACGAAGTTGCGCTTGTCATCCCCACCACTCATCTTACCACGCCTCTTATCGCTACTATTCACTCCGCAATGCTTAGGCAACTCCCTCGTGCAACTTTTCTGAATTATTCAGCTATACCCTAAGTCGTATTATGGACTTTTCTAGAAATTCCCGAACAATACAAACAAGAAAGAAACCTTTTTCTTGTAGAAACAGCGCTTAATACGAGATATCTATAAACAGATAGAATTATTGGTCAGAACATAAGCTTTGCATCATTGAAACTCAAAAATGGGTAGAATATCTTCGCGATTGAGGAAAACCGAGTTTCTTTTTCATAGAATGTTGCAAAGTTACGATCAACATCCACAAAATCACATTCACGCTTCCAAATGTATTTCGAGAAACTTGATCAAACGCGACATATGCTTATACGATGTTGTTGTTTTGTTTGACGCGTATAGTTTATCTCTGAGAGTCCATGTATTACGGAATATCGTGTATAAATAAAGTTGATTGTATTGTGTTCTGTACAGTTGGATTCAATCCTCCAAGTTTTCACAAATACTCAGACGAAATTAATTTGGCGTGCGAGGTACGCGCAGGAAATTCGTTAATCCGCGCGAGCATCACGCGCACCTATACAAACTCAATTTCGTGCAACAATAGCAACTTCGGATGAATATTGAAGTACACGTCTATTAATGACGAATGTTCCACGTACGACCACTAGGAAATGTTCTAATATTTACTTGATATGTCGTAGAAGGGAATGGAGGAAAAAATAATTATTTGTAAACTGATTAGTCGGACGAACAGTCAATTGTTTAACGTTTTCGATGTAAAATTTCTTTTCAGAAATCTATAAGAATAAATCAAAATTAATTATAATACACATTGTAAATAATCGGGCGGGAAAACGTACATTATTGGTCATGGAGAATATATAAATATTATTGTAATTTTGAGGTATGGGTGCGATTAAATAATCTCGGTATTTCTATTGTATCAATAAATCAAACTTAAGAAACTGAAGATTCTAGAAAGACATTCTATATATATACATACATATAGAGATGATTTTTATTGTATCATCTTTAGATGGTATTGGAAATTCAACAAATACAAAGAGGTTTATATTCAGAAACCGACAAAATGCAGAGCGACGCGGAGAATAGAATTTTTATGAATGAAAATTACAATCTTTTTTATTTGTTACCATATCTTCGCAACACTGTTATCAATATTTATGAATAAAAATTACAATTTTTTCATTTGTTATTATATCTTCGCGATAGTGCTAGCAATGGATTGGCGAGGTTTTCCCACGTCTTTGTTACAAATATAAAACAAAGATAAAGTATAAAAATTATTACTTCCCATTAGTGATCGACACATCGATACGCTTTGAAGTGAAGACCACTGAACGTATATAATGCAAGACTCTATCGTTGTTGTTCTATCTGGTTTACTCCCGAACGTATCTCATTGTAAACAGCGAATCCTCTACGAACATAATTTATATTTATTAATTCCATAATAAAGCTTCTGCTAGACTGATCTTTAGTGCACCAAGGTTTCGTTTCAAGCGAAACGCACTAATATTGTACATTAATATCCAGAGTCGTCTTAAGGAGTTAAAATTATTTTGTAACTCTAAATTCGTCTTTTCGATCGTGCATTCATTTAAACGTGGGATCGAGGGAAGATTCAACCGAGGAAAAAAACACGACAATTGAAGATTACAGTTGCATTTTGATTGGGAGCCGTTGTGGTTTACAATTAAAGGCACGGATTGAAAGCGGTCGAAACGGTTGCACCGATTAAATGGGATTTTGCGGTTTCGTGATAAAATGGCGGTTTTCGGCTATTTTCGGTGGCATGGATGGGAGCAATAATTGGTTCCGTATGGTTTCCGGCGATTGAAGGCGAATTGAAGAATTGATCGATTCCGAGAGTCCCGGAAACGCTATCGCGTAATTCGATGTTAAACGTGGATGAAACGAGCATCATTTTCATAATCCTTGGATCTATAATCCTGAATATCTTATGACAATATTACAATATTTACATTAATCGTTGAGAGCTCAATGGCCAATTTATGTAGTCTTCATTTTTCATTTCCATTTCGAATATATTGAATATTTATCAAGCACAGTGTTTTGCACCGACATCGAGCGCAATTAATTTCTGTTTGTAAAGCAAATGTTTTAATGTTTTTTCAATTGTAGTCGTGTGTTTGGTAATGATAGTGTGTGAACGATGAATGAAACTTCGTACGATGATTTTATCCTTCTCGATCGTCGCGTCAGAGTTGATACAGTTTGCGAACCGTGCAATGGTGTAAGTTTTACCGAATAATGGTTTATAAATCGTTTTCAGAATAGATTGTTTTGTGTCTGGCCCGCATAGAAAGTGAGAGTCGACCGAGCGCGTTCGAAACACGGTCATTGGTTGACACAATCGAACAGACGACCGCGTCAAATATTCACTGATCAAACGCGAGTATCGTTCAGCGTATCGAAAGGCCGGTCGATCGAAAAAAGCATTGGTGTAAATTCGCATGTTCGATTGTGCAGCCATTAAAGGTACGATTGTAGAAAACTCGAGTCGAAAATTTTGTAAATTTCTAATAAATTTGTTTCTTTTTTCCTCTCGTAGATTTCTACTCGATTACTTTTCAAACGAACCGTTACTTGCACTCTGTTTCTTTTTCGTAGATTTTTCTCCACCAATTTTTTGATACTTTAATAAATATCGAAAGAAGAATATGAATATAAATTTAATAAATATACGAATAAACTTCTACCCTACAAGTGGTACTGTATCGAACATATTAATTGATTCTTCATCATAGAATTTGTAAGACATTTACATTTCAATTTTCATTTTTACAATTTTATAACTTCTCGTTTTTTATTAAAATAACACTTACATATGTAGAAAGTATTGATCGACGAATACGAGACTGCTTGTGAATTTGAAATTGAATAGTATCAACTAAAAAATTGGACAACAGTTTTTCGTTGGCAATTGTTAACTTTGTTCGATTTATAGTCGATTCGTTGTAAGATTCCAGATCTGGTAAAAAGTTTTCATTTCCAACAAAAGTATAATATATAGTTTCATAAAAAATGAAGCACCAGTGATCTTGAAATTTTGAAAAAATAATCAATCGATTACTCTATTACTATGTTTACTCGTTCAATTTGCTGAAAAATTGGACAACAATTTTTTGTTGGTAATTGTTAACTTTGTTCGATTTATAGTCGATTCGTTGTAAGATTCCAGATCTGGTAAAAAGTTTTCATTTCCAACAAAAGTATAATATATAGTGTCATAAAAAATGAAGCACCAATGATCTTGAAATTTTGAAAAAATAATCAATCGATTACTCTATTAGTATGTTTATTTATTCAATCGGTTTAAATTTCTCCTGAACAGTTTTTCCATACGTGCACAAGCAACATAGACGGAATCGTTTTCATTAATTTCGGTCCACCCTGTATATGAATAAAAATAGGATATCAATGGATTTATAAAACCATTTCACCAACAACTGCTCCGTTACATTTAACCTGAAAATCTTTCACACTTGATAGAAAATGGTTGAGTAGCAGTTGAGATCGGTGGTTTTAGTAGGAAGGTTATCGATCGAATCAATCGTTGCATAACATTATTACTGCAATCTGTAGGCGAATGTGTGACTATTACAAGCCAAATAAACGAATAAATAAAACGTGGTCACGAAGCAGCTATAAAAAGAACAGAGAACAGCTGACAACAGTAACCAGAAAAAGAGCCATGCTTGATTCTGCGTCGCCTTTAATGACCAGTCATTAATAACAGCTTGGTACGTGTCGGAAATATACGAGCGCGCCTGTTCAACTGCAGTTGCAATGAAATTACGAATCGACTGCAAGCATCCCCTCCCCTACTCCAGTGCGCAGAGAATTTGCCGGCCAGACGACCTTGACCCTTAAACGCACCCTGTCATAGCTGGTATTTTGTTTTGGCGAGGACGACGAATCGCAGAAGGGGAAGAGGACAGGGTGGAGGGAGGGAAATAGGGTAAACAACGATAGGTATTCAGTGTTTTGTTCCCTTTGCAAATTTTCAAGTAATTCTGTTTTTCTCTAGAGACTCGAATCGTTTGGAATGTAGTTCGAAATGAAAAATGTCTCAAACCGTTGAAAGATTGAGTAGTAGCGATGGGTTTAAGCAGGATTCGTCTCACTGTTAACATTTTCTTTCGACTGCGACTATAAATCAACGAAGAGGAGTGGTATAACGGAGAGAAATTGGATATTCAAGTTTTTCTTCCCCTTGGAAAGTTTCGAGTAATTCATGTTTCCTCTGGAGATTCTAATTGTTTGAAATGTGGTTCGAGGTAAAAGATGTGACAAATCGTTGAAAGTTTAAACACTAGTGATGGAATTTAAGTGGTTTTCATATTGTTTTTGACATCTCGGTTTGGTAAATGCAACGAATTAAAGAGGGGTGGGAGAAGGGTTACGAGTTGCGAATGGTGGGCAATTATTTGTTCGAATTGCACATTTTGGAGCAATGTATATAGATGTCATATAGAGGTCTGATTCTTGTTTAAGATTATTGAAATTGAAATGTTTGGCACATTGAAGATAATAAAATTTCGAAACGCTATTAATGAGAGTTACGTTTCGTATATTTTCTAAATTTTACCATAACGTTCTTTTTATCCGTGTTAAGAACAATTTTAACATTAAACTGTCAATTCGACGCTGTAAAATACTTCTATGTTAGACGAGAAAAACGATTCTCGTAAATAATTAAAGTATTGTAAATACTATAAGTTTTTCTCATTATAAATTACACGTATGCTAAATAGTTATGTATGAATTGTGTATTGTAACTTATCGTAGAAGTAATTTTGGTACAACTCGGCATTTCGATATTATGTTATTTATACCTGTACATTTTCATGACTTAAAATTCATTCAAATTTCAATTTTGTTATAACTATAATATTGTATCAAGTTGTGAGATATTACGAAGAAGTTTTATTATTTGAACAGTTTTTAAAGTGACTCGAATCTATCGCTAACCGCAAGCGAAGGTCGCCAGTAGTAACGCATCGCATAGATCAGCCATAAGATTTCCTGTGTCTCGACTAGTGACCTTGACCTCGCACGATCCCACATCATCACCGGCATTCGGTCTGAATGGTGGCTGGTAGAATGAAACCGAAGGGTTGGGT
Organism: Ptiloglossa arizonensis; assembly: GCF_051014685.1. Lineage (NCBI taxonomy): Eukaryota > Metazoa > Arthropoda > Insecta > Hymenoptera > Colletidae > Ptiloglossa > Ptiloglossa arizonensis. The sequence goes on along the minus strand of NC_135048.1, from coordinate 6,213,417 downwards.
GGCCGCGGAAGGTCAGGGTGACAGTTACCAACGACGTACTTTTATTCTCAGATCGTTGCGGTTGCAGCTTTATTGTGGGAAGTTGTCCTGAGTTACGTAAACAAGAGATTGTGACTTCCATCTAGGGAAACATAGCTTACTACAATTTCGTGACAAGAATTTGGAATAAACTTTTAATACCAATTCTGAAATAACTGTAAATGTAAATATTGGATACATGTAACATTAACAATTTTTCATGATACAATTGAAAAAAGTTAAACATAGGTAATAATAGTGGTTGTTCAATGTTATTATATAAGTGTAGTTATTACTATTTACTAATGTTTACTTCAATTAAGTTAATATTTTTTTTACGTATTTTTTTTAAAGAGATTACAGGTTGGAGATTGACTACTCATAATCAGTAGAGTGTAAAATATGTAATATAATTTTTTTTATTCCTTGGCTCGTTTATAGTCGGTACTTTGGGCAGTCCTTTAATTGGTCCTTGAGCTTCCAAGTTATTAAAGGAAATGACGGAGGACATATGTGAATTCTGGATTCCACAACAATTAGCAAAGCTTTCAACGGACGACATTGATAAATTACTGTTCAGCAGTTCCAGGAGAATGGCATTGTTGGATTATTCATACGTTTTCATAATAAATTGGCCGATTCCACATGATTTGCTATTGTTTATGCGAAATTCTCTATCAAAATAGTCATTATTCTCTTTGAGGGTAATTTTTGAGTTATTTTTATATATTCGATATTTCACTCAGTGTTCAGTCATACAGAATTGTTACGAGGTATTGTGTAATTAACGGCTGTTTATTATGACACGATTATCAATAAAGTGATTCTTTCGAAAACTGATGATTTAAATATCATTTTTAAAAAGTGATGAATTTTTTTACGCGAGAATATTCATTATTCACAGGGAAAAATAAATTTCAAACTTAGCTGTTTTTGATCTGTAGCAAATTAGAACAAACTCATTCTTCATTTCTACTTCGTCGATTGCCTAACGACGAGGGTTGAAATTCGCGCCAATTAACACTATTTTTAAATCTTCCATGAAATAACACTTTTTTTTTGTTAACAAAGTCATTACCAAATACTGGGATTACGATATCCAGAATTTAAGTGTTAACAACATTTACAAGATTTCGTTAAAGAATACTACTGTCGTCATTCTCACAACATTGAAATAAAATTACTCTTTTGATCGTTGTTAGCATATGCCACTAATAATGTTTTCACAATTTTTCTGTAAGTTATTAAACATCATTTTCATAATTTTATAAAAAATTAAATATGAATGTAAAAACATAGTCAAATATTACTGTCTTAAATTCCATACTTTTTCCAAAATATATAATCAAGTTTGAAAATTTTGTATAAACGGTTACACGAAGAGATTAAAAATAACGTGGTAGGTGTGGTTACAGGCTGTGGTGAGTATAGCTAGACAACTATGGTGGGGATGACCTTCAGTGTCCTTGAGCGGTCACTCGTAACAGCAACACTGAAACCACCAGATTGTTTCAGAAATACTAATAATGTTATTATTACGCAATTACAGAATAACCACGCAGTAACCACTCAACATTATAACAAAATAGCCACCGTTGTGATGACAGTATTTTTACAAAAAATGTCGCATAAAAATTTATACAAAGATGTTAAAATTTGTTCAAGAAGCCGTACAATACTGAAATATCAAAGCAAGCGTTAGAATCTCTTCTTGTTTGAACCATTTTGATGAAACTCGGCACGCTTCTCGTTTTCACACTGTCAGTTGCGTAAGAGTAAACATAGGTCGACACGAAACACTCTTGGTATTTACAGCGGACTGTTTTCAAATATGTATATCGCTTTATACTCGAATTGACAAGTGGGACGGTCGATATTCGACGGTGGTGCTGTACCTTCCCTCTTTGTAGCAGTTTACGCTGCTACAGCTTTATCCCGCGATCGTGCAAAAATCTCGCACGTTCAAATTAAATGGAAATTAGTGGCATCGGTGGCGAACACTTTGTGAAAAACGATCGATTGCATGCTTATCGTGCGTTCAATTTCTTTTTGCAATCAGATTTCTTGATACTAATTGATGACTCGACGCATATACTTGCAGTATATTTCTGATATAGAGGTCTTCGATTCGTGGTTAAAGTTCAGGAAATTTCACGGGTTACGGAACAAATTTTTTGTCGTTAACTATCGAGAAATTTGATGAGAAATTTATAGAAAATCGTAGGAATGTTCGTTGGTAGATTATTGGATATTTTATTGAACAATTATTACGTTAGAGTTTAAAACTCCCGGTGTTGGAGCTGTGTTGCGCCCGCTCTAGTGGCAAGAACCAATTACACGTTAATTACTGCGTCACCTGCACGCGTTACTTTTTTAATGCATCTCGAAACCATGTGTAATTTGCACTCGTCGCATCGTAGTACGACTTCAAACTAATGGTATATATCCAGCTGCAAATACAATACTCTTAAATACTCGAGAAACGGCAGGGACTGTAGGTATAATTGAAGCGAGGTTGGAATGTAGATTGAAAACGTAAGTCTATGTTTATTAAAAATAGACTAGGACTACAAATTTGCTGTAACTAGAAATAGATGTTATTTCACTTACTCTATCACTTTTCAAATCTGTGTTATAACTTCTCTCTCCCGCGCTGCATTCGTTCCAATTAAAATCCCAAACACACTCATACACACTCATACATTCTCATAACTTGGGAAAAAGACCACCCGCACTTTTCATCCACATCTTGGAAACAAACACAAACACTCAGTCCAAAACACTTCACTTCGCATATCGTTCACTGATGCTAGGTATACTTCATACATTCACACGCGCACTCGTTATTTCACAAAAGTGTTTATCTGAAATCGATCCATCGTCCTAACATATTATTTGAAATTATTATTCATGAAACTTATTCATGAAAGTTCATATTATTTCAAGATGTCAATTACCATGTTTCTCATTTATAGGGAGTGAGTCACTAAGAATTTCTATCTGAAATATCTCGTTATCTATTGATTTGATCAAAACACGTTTCATAGTAAATTCTATTCAAGAGGGCTCGTCGAACGAATGCCTTTTTAATTTCTATTTTACATTTTTAGAGTAGCGACTTTGAGTTTTTTAATCAACTGAAAATGTTCAGAATCGTTTAAAGTTACTCAAAGTTACTTTGATATTTCTGAAAACATAAGACACAACAAATTAAAAAGTATGAAATGTTTTTCGATCGAATCGATAGATAACGAGATATTTCAGGTAGCGGCTTGTACGAGTCACTCTGTACATGAAACGTTTCAAGTTAATTTTATTTCACTGTCATTTATTTCTGTAGATGATCAAAAATTTTATTTTTGTATTCCGGAGTGAGAAACATAGACTCGTGGTATGTTTCTATAATACAACACTCGGTTATAATCGATGTCTTTCTGGAAGTTTTGATCTTGTTTTGGTGTAGCTATGGTAACTGTTGGAATAGGAGGAGGAGGAGGAAGTAGAGGTTGAGATTTTACGGGGGTGATACTCAGTTCTTCAACTTGCTGAGCTACATCAGCAGTGATGGAGAATGCCCTTCTGAACTGAGTAGCAAATTCCAAAGTTTGTTTTGTGTGTGCCTCTTAGGAGATCGGAGTACACGGCCTTCATCGAGTCCACTAACTCTTGAACTCCGGTCACCAGAGAGTCACCTTGCTTGGCTTTTTCTAAATCGACATCATAAACCATGTCTTCTAGGAACGTCTCTGCGGCGGCAGAACCGATTCTCATTCTTCACAATAGTAAAGAAATAGTTTCACGTTGGAGACAACCTCCTCAATAGTGCCTGAAAAGTTTTTGGAAAAGTCTCTGACTTGCTCTAAGAAACATTTAGACCCTAACTTGCCCGATTTGATCGTCTCTTCTTCCGGACGAATTGGATCATTTGTGGATCTCATTGTCAAGTTGATCTTCTTGTACCACAATTTTAGGGATTTTTGAGGGAGACATTGAGAGAAGAGTAGGTTTTTTAAATCTGTGATGGGGTGTATCTAGGGGACCAATTATTCTTAGATTCTGCTTCTTGAGGGTTTGGCAGGCAAGATTTAGTTGGTATACATCTTTTGTTTAGAAATCGAATCTAGATGTATCTTTCCAAAGATGTTCGAAATTGAATCTGCTACATTGTTCAGATCCAATGGTAGATCTTCTGGTTTGATAGTCAATCTTGCACACATTTGCGAGATATTGGTTACGATTATTTTTAATTTCAAAGGGTAACTGAATGTCCACTGCAAACTTTGAAAATCTGTGGATGTATTTGTCATGTGCATTTCGTTTACAGACATTTTGTGAGTTTCCAAATTTGAAGTCATAGAGAAAAAGGAACTTTTTATCGAAAATTTGAATATTTGAACATTGGTACTCGGAATGTGCCACCTGTTTCGTTACATGTACTGTGATCCAAGTTGATGTTGGAGCTCCTATAGATAACTCTGATCCCGAATCATTGGATTCTTGATGCTTCTGAAAATTGTTTGGCAGAGTTGTAGAATAAATAACGAATGATCACAGACTGATTTTTTTCATGTCTGCTCGCTATTTGGATGAATTCGGTGTCTTTCTATTGGTTAATCGGTGTGTCGAAGAAATGGACATGTTTGTATGTGATTAGGTTAATTTTTGCGTCGAAAGAAGGGGAAACATGCAGTAGACATTTTTCCTTCTCGATGTTGACCTGGAGTTCTTGAAAGCAATATTAAGAAGAATTGAATATTAATTAGAATTGCCTTGCACATTTTTTGCAGTTGTCCAAAAATCCCAATTTATCTAGTCCTGTCATAAACTGGCGGATTTCAAAGAACTCGACAATTTCTATAGTACATAAAACACTCGATTACAGTTGATGACTCAACGGAACGAGAGTTACTGAAACAAGAAACTACTCTAGGTGGATTTCCTCGCTTTTTGTATGTATTATTTTTGGTAAAGGTGAGCATGACCATAAGTCATTAGTCGACGAAGATATTTTTGTGAACTTTGTACTGATGAATATGACTAATTTATTTTGGATGGCTATGTCAAGTTATTGTTAAGATCTATCAGTGCTTAGGGATGACAGAAGAATGGTCATCCAACATTATGTCGAAAATATTAAACAATAATATGTTTGCTTTGAGAAATCGTTTTATAAATTATTCTTTTCTGTAAAACTGTTGGAACATTCTTAATTGTTAATTATCGAGAAATCATTGTTCGCTATTGGTGTGGGCATTTGCCAGAAAAGTTTAAAAAAATTCTTATCTTGCAATTTATGGAAGAGTGGTTATTCGTTAATTATTGGAACATTTTTGCAGAAATTTTCATTCCGCAGTTATTGGAAAATTTCTTCGATTATTGAACATTTTATTGGAAAAATGTTTATAAAGTAATGAGAAATTTTTACGTATCAGAATTTATATTTAGCAGAGGTCTGTAAATTTGTATATATAAGAATTAAATTTCTCTCCTATGTTTAGTAACAAACAATACTATAGTAGCAACATGATATTCTCTTCCGTTAATTGCTAATTTCAATGTTCATTTTATGTACATTCCAGCTACGTTACTAGAAATTTTCAAATCTATATTCTGATAAAATAACAGCCATCTGTGCAGCAAAACACGCAAATATTGAAATTAAACGCTGAACAATGAAATGAAAAAAGACGAAAGTTACACAAGTTAATATAGAAAGAAAAATAGAAAGTTACATATATATTGATTAAATTACTCGTATTTATAATACATTTACACTACCGCGTTTATGTTTACCTAATTTAATTTTTATTTAATTTTATTTTCACATTATTTCTAAAACGTGTATCGACGCAGATAATGAAATTCAACGGAGAATTAAGTACCGTTGTCCATAATAATTATAATACAATACTTCGTGTCAGATCTCATACACAACATTTTTAGTAGTTTTTATATATGTGTGTACACGTATTTACTTCCACATATGAGCCATAAAGACGTTTCATAATAATTATCATTCGGATAGTTCTATATTATTCAATTTTTAATATTATTTACAAGCGATAACCATCTTTATCGTTCGCGAAGACTAGTAAATGTAAAAATGATTTGTATCTTTGCAAAACAAGTCCAGACGAGAATTATTATTTGAAGAATAATGTTGTGGCGGCACTACCCACGCTTGCCACCAGAGGGAAACTCACCACCAACCGTTTCCCGCAAGTTCCCGTACCTGCTCCGATCGCTATATATACGACCTCTTACCGATCTTCCAATGTCCCGGCGTATAAGGCAGGGCCTGCTAGGATGCCTTACTGACGAGTCCACTAGCAGGCCCGGGATGAAACGCTTATCCCCACTTCCTTATATCTCCGTTCTTTCCTTCCTCTAACATACTTTAATTTAGCGCCGCCAAAGTGGTGACCCCGTCTAAGAACCAACGCAACCTTCTGGACAGCAGCACAGCAGCAGTACAGGTGCAGCACAAGACGATGGAAGGAACGCAACGTAAAGGCCGATTTTTCGTAAATCCCCCTCTCCGAGGGTTGACTCCTCGACCTGCCAGCGACGACACGAACGCTATACTCCCGGCTAACCATCAGGATCAACCCCAGGAGGACAGCAGGCAGCTTGTCGACATTATTCACCGACCACACCGATGCGTTTCATAAATACTGGTACGCGCACGCATCAACGTCGGACAACAAGCGAAAACGCGGCTTGAGCAAACGATGCTCGCCACGCGTATTCCGCAATCGACAGCAGCTGGGCCTTACTACGAAAAAGAAGCATTCTTCTCTTCCACCGCTCTGGACAACCTCCTCCTGTGCCTGTTGTGCCACCGACCAACGGAACAAATACCTACGCCACTGGGACATCAGGACGGAACTTCAAAGTATCGTTTACCACTGGCAAGGGGGTTATGTGGCGGCACTACCCACGCTTGCCACCAGAGGGAAACTCACCACCAACCGTTTCCCGCAAGTTCCCGTACCTGCTCCGATCGCTATATATACGACCTCTTACCGATCTTCCAATGTCCCGGCGTATAAGGCAGGGCCTGCTAGGATGCCTTACTGACGAGTCCACTAGCAGGCCCGGGATGAAACGCTTATCCCCACTTCCTTTTCCTATTTCCGTTCTCTCCTATCTTAAACATCTTCAAACCGCCGCCAAAATGTAATGTTCTCGATGTAAAATGTATTTGTATGTTCCGGTAAAGTTAAAGTCATTGTTCGAATAATTACGAACGATACCGCACAATTATGTACGTTGATGAATAATGCAGTAATAAAACAAAAAAATAAAAATCGAACGACTGCATTTTACCGTAAATCAGATGCGTACGTGATTTTGAACATGTTCTAGATAGCGATTCATTCGATACTTTCAATATTTGCATTTGTCGCGCTTGGTTTAAATCAATAATATTGATTGCGTGCAAACAGTCGCTGAACGTAATCAGCGCCATTCCATTCCGGAATCGAATATGGTTCGAAATTTATGAATTTTGTGTCACGTGACGTGTGAAAAAATTAATCGACTTCGAAAAAGTATATCGATACGTGTATGAAAACTCAGAAAATTGAATTCGAAATAGTTTTTTACCGAACACGGACAATTTGATTTAAATTTTAAATGCAAGTCATGTGTAGCTCCAGTACTGCTACACTTTGATTGCTTTTTTGAAGACGCATGGATTCTCTTTCATTTTTACACCATAGCTGGGACAGTGCAAGGTTTATTTTATTATCCTAATACTGTTTTGTGGTAATAAGAGTTCCAATAAAAATTGCACCGTGTGTGCGTAGTTGTTTGATAGTAGTGTCTTTGATCCAAAGACACCTCCAACTTTAAACTAACGACGATGGAGAGGTTTTGGATCAACGAATTGTTCATAAAATGTCCACCAGATTAAAATATAACTTTAACTATATTTTTGTGGATTGTGTTTTCGTGTTTTGTGTACAAAGTTTTGTTATGATTTGCATGTTACAAGATTGTGTTACGATCTTATGTCGTTCTAACGATTACGCTATGAGGAAGACTTTTTGAGGTTAGAGTCACGAATTGTTTTGAAGAAAACTTCTATTATTGGTCTCGACTTCACCTTGTCTGTTTTCGAAGACGTTGCGTTGGTCACCAAGGAAAGGGCAAGTGAAGTCGATAGCCTGGAAAAACTCGACGTTCATAAATTAAGTTACGGTTCCGGTCTCGAAGTCTGTTTATCGACGTTTCTAAAATGTGCTCGAAAAAAGTTAGAACGCGAATCAAATTGACACTCATCCGATCCATTCCTCAAAACTTGCAAATATTCCGTTGAGAACGAAACATAGAGGCAGAAAAATAATTTCCACACTTTTTGGGGGATCCCTCCTAAGAAGGAAACAAAATTTCTGGATTCATAATTAGTGGAAAATTTAAAACGATACATTAAATACACACTTCTGTATTAAACTTAAAAAAAAAATATTTAAGTTATTCATATCTTTTTAAATTATAAATTTTCTTTCATGTCCTTTCGAATTGTAAGAAGCTTCTCTTAAAGATCGTAACCTCCATATTGGAAAATACGAGGGTACGCTATTAAAGCTCAAACTGAAGAAATGAAAAGTTATATTTGTAGTTAAGACTTTACGCAAGAAAAGAAATAAAAAGAAAAAATAACCGACGAATGATGGAGAAACAAATGAAAGAGGAAATATTTGTGTATAGATAGTTTTCGACCTAACTCCTTTATCGGTGTAATTTATTACCAACAGAATGGAAAATTTTAAAAACATTTTCATTTCCATTATTGGTTACCTGCAGCGTTTCCTTGTGCGGCAATGCTCTTATTGTAATCGTTGGAATGGCGTAGCAGTCAGTTTCAGAGACAATCAAGCCAGACATTGGTAAATAAATTAGTAACGAACAGTTCTGTAAATGGATTACACGTTGTTACGCGGGACTCCTTAATCGGATTAAAATCTTAAAAGTACAGAGGAAACGTTTTTAACCAGGAAACGATTTATCGGTTCAACGTGCCACGTGTTGAACGTAAATGGAGCATACGAGCTTCATTTTGTTCGACAGTTTACCATTTCAATCTCTAAGAGTGACATTCCTTGGTCACGTTCGAAAATAAATCTCAGAAAGGAACGTTTACCGTCGGTATTTTATCAGACAAAGAAATTCACTGTTGCATTTCAATACCTTCGATTCATGCTTTTTATTTCCAATCTGTTCTCGTTCGAGTCACAGCGGAGGTACATGTTCCGTGGAGTGCCCATTTGCTGGACACAAAAATATTATCTATTCCCTTGGAACGCCTTCTGCAAAATGTGCATTTCACGAAGACGTAGTGCCTCCGGGACCACGTAAAATAAATAAAGTTTTCTGATTGCGCGCTGGGAAATATACAATACTTCAAGCGCCAGATGACTTTCGTGGTGAAATTTCTAACGTTGCGTCGCTTTAAAAAATGTTTATGTATTCATCGAACGTACCACTGTGAAATCTTTATTTTGAAACGATCGGAAGACAAATCACACTTTCAGATTTTACCGTTTCAAATGCAGTTCAATGATCTGAGTAGTCTACTCTGTTCAAATTTGTCATTGTTACAAATATTGTTCGGTATTTTTAAAAATATCGTATTACTCCATAAACCTTCCTTTATAGAATATCTATTGAAAAAAATTGCTACGACATTGGAAGCGTCGAAACGAAATAATTTGCCGGGTTGCAATTTCTTCAATTTTATCGAATATTTTTCACAAAATTGTACTACGTAGGAAAAAATACGTATTTCGAAGAGCGGGTTTCAAAGGATCGAGGGGTACGTTTCATTACACGTGTCGCTTTATTACTACTTGACCGTCGCAATTTATGTCAAAAGGACTGACTTCGTTCGTCGTTAAATAAATAAATAAATAAATATTTGATATTAATTACACGCGAGTATGGAAGATTTACAGAGAGTCGGGACTGCAGTATCGCGAGTTCGCAATTTAACTCTCGAGTAGATTTACATCAGCATCACCGTGAAGAGGAAAACGAGGAGGATGAGACGAGGTCTCGGTCGCGGGTATTTTCGAGCTTAGACGCGAATGGTGCGCGCGCGGGCGCACATATACACGCTGGCACACGTACAACTGTGGACCTTGCCACTACTTTTGCCATTGACTTCGAGATTCATATCCTAGACGCCGTTTTTACAAGCATGCAACATCGATCGCGCGGTCGACCTTAAGCTCTTCTAGAGCGATGTGTTCTCACGTGCTGAATCAAAGCAAATCGACGATTATTCGAACTGGAAATTAGATGTACACGATTCAACTACAGCGAGTCGTATGTGACTCAATTGGTTAGTTCGAGAAACATTGTGGAACCGAACAGAATTGAAGGCTCGCGATTGAGCCTTGACCCAACATAACCTAAATGCACGTGGCTGGGCCATGTCGTGTCGAATGTGATTCAAATGGATAGCTTTGATTAGGTAACTAGGTGGAACTGTACCGAATCGAAGTGACTTTAAAAAATGACTGAACACTAAATACGATATAGTTGCACATGACTGAACCGTGTGAAGTCGAATGTCATTCAATTGGACAGTTCGGGGAACAATGCGAATTGAAGCGAGTTTAAAGTGATTTAACTTTAACCTAACCTAACACGGACACACGTAACCAAGCTATATCGAGTCGAATGTGATTTAATTGGATAGCTTGAGGAACAGCGTAGGACTGAACCTAATTAAAATGAGTTTGAAGTGACTTTAAGGTCGGAAGAAAAAATGGTATACTAATTAGGTATACTTCTGTACTGAATGAAATTGAATCGAAGACCACGTAAATTAGAGATATTTATATTGAATCGAGTTGAGTTGATGGTGGTTTTAATTGAAAGCATTCTGCTAAAGAAAGTCGAGTTGAATAGAACAGATAACGAATAGTGCTTTTAGAAATATCTGCGATGGATTTTTCTCCAAATTTCTCACGTTGTTGAATCCGCCCTAAAAAACATGATTTTAACATTTATTTATTCTTGCTATTTTTATAATAACATCTCCGAGATCTTGGATCTTATATACCAGCCATCTTAAACTCTGTGGCCTGTTTTCACCTTTTTGATAAAAAAGTCTTAATTAGAATAAAATACTAATTACGTAAGTATCTCAAGGCACATTAATTCAATTTAGATTTAATTGTACGAAGTTGTAAATAGTTTTAATTTAAGATGTCCTAGTACATCTGCACTGAACCAAAAACGTTGAGATTTTAATTTTTGCGTCGCAATTAAAATTGAGTTAAAGCAGACTAATTATAATGTAATGCTAATAGAAGTATACACTGCAGCATTAATATTAGGTCAAAATGGGAACTTGCGCAAAATTCATTGAATAAAATAACGTTAGTGGGGTAAAGGAATAACAAGGAATTTCAGTATAGAGAACCTTAAGAATATTAAACTTTAATTATCATATTAATCGTCAATCTCATAAATTTCGCCTCAACAGGAAATTGTCTTAAATCCATGCATTTGGTCCAAACGAACAAAATCTAATCTACATATTCTGAAACGATTGAGATTGGTATCTGAGCAATCGTATTTGTTATAAACTGTGTAACAGAGTTTGACAAAAGTCAAAATAACTTAAAACGATGTAAACAGTAATAAGCTTTGGATTTTTGGCGGCGGTAGGAAGATGTTTAAGGTAGGAGAGAACGGAAATAGGAAAAGGAGTGGGGGATAAGCGTTTCATCCCGGGCCTGCTAGTGGACTCGTCAGTAAGGCATCCTAGCAGGCCCTGCCTTATACGCCGGGACATTGGAAGATCGGTAAGAGGTCGTATATATAGCGATCGGAGCAGGTACGGGAACTTGCGGGAAACGGTTGGTGGTGAGTTTCCCTCTGGTGGCAAGCGTGGGTAGTGCCGCCACATAACCCCCTTGCCAGTGGTAAACGATACTTTGAAGTTCCGTCCTGATGTCCCAGTGGCGTAGGTATTTGTTCCGTAGTTCGGTTTGTCACAACAGGCACAGGAGGAGGTTGTCCAGAGCGGTGGAAGAGAAGAATGCTTCTTTTTCGTAGTAAGGCCCAGCTGCTGTCGATTGCGGAATACGCGTGGCGAGCATCGTTTGCTCAAGCCGCGTTTTCGCTTGTTGTCCGACGTTGATGCGTGCGCGTACCAGTATTTATGAAACGCATCGGTGTGGTCGGTGAATAATGTCGACAAAGCTGCCTGCTGTCCTCCTGGGGTTGATCCTGATGGTTAGCCGGGAGTATAGCGTCCGTGTCGTCGCTGGCAGGTTGAGGAGTCAACCCTCGGAGAGGGGGATTAACGAAAATCGGCCTTTACGTTGCGTTCCTTCCATCGTCTTGTGCTGCACCTGTACTGCTGCTGCGCTGTTGTCCAGAAGGTTGCGTGTTGCTAGACGGGGTCACCACTTTGGCGGCGGTAGGAAGATGTTTAAGGTAGGAGAGAACGGAAATAGGAAAAGGAGTGGGGATAAGCGTTTCATCCCGGGCCTGCTAGTGGACTCGTCAGTAAGGCATCCTAGCAGGCCCTGCCTTATACGCCGGGACATTGGAAGATCGGTAAGAGGTCGTATATATAGCGATCGGAGCAGGTACGGGAACTTGCGGGAAACGGTTGGTGGTGAGTTTCCCTCTGGTGGCAAGCGTGGGTAGTGCCGCCACAGATTTATATATTTGGCCCGCGCGAATGAAATCTAGGTTAAAATTAATTTAAATTCAATTCACAAAATTGAACTCTCTCAATCTGAAATCAAGCTAAAGTGCTCGAAGTTGGAAACCATTTGACCTAATCGAATCTAAACTAAAAGTAATTAAATTCGGTAGATAAATTTGATTCGAGCTAAGCTGAAATCAACGTAAACTGGTTGAAGTTGGGGAGAAGTATTCAATCTAATTCAATCGAATCGTATGGTTTGATGTCGGTTAATGTCGTTGAATAGTGGGTACGTTCGAACGAAGTCGACTGAATCCGGTTCGATCAGGAACGATAGGGTTTCAGGTGCGGTTCACTTAACCGTGCGAATAGCTTTACACGTTTGCAAGAAAATTCGATCCGCTTAGCTCGACCTCCAGACTCTTCGGCGCTGTCGCGTCTCGATACAAGTCTATCAATAATGAACGTTCTTAGTCACATACACGGAGCTGGAGAACAAATGCATTCGTACGGCACTAATTTTACGGGGTCAGTTGACCGGTTTAGATGATTAAACGATTTAGGGGAGAAAACGGAAAATTCAATTCCGATAATTCTGAACCCATACACGGTAAACGGTAGAAGCAACCGTATCCAAAATAATAGAATATTCGAGCTAAATGTCACGTCCCCGTTTCTTTTTTTTTTTTTAAATAAAAAAATTGATTTTTAATCAAAATTTTTAAAAGTCGTACATCGAAAGAAAGAGTTATAAGAAAATTTTTAAGAAAAGTAATTATTAGACAATAATAGACAAAATTAATTTCAAGAGGTATTGCCATGGAAAGGAAATTTTGTACAAAAAAGAAAAATAATATAAATGTAAAAATGATAAATGTCACGTATATTAAATTAATGAAAAAAACCTAAATTACAAAAAAATTTAGTTATATTTTAAAAATTATGAAGAGAAATATGTGCAACGATATTTTATTATTATTTAATAAGGTTATCTTGTTTCTGACCATTTCTGTCTTACCCTATTGTTTGTAATTGGAAAATTTATAATATATAAGAATATAGAGGTTAGTAATATTATGAAAATAGAAACACACGTGTTACTTACTTTGTAACACTATACTCGAGAGAAAATATAATACAATTACTTTGTTTCGCAATTAAAACAGTCGAATTTCAACATAAGTGTTTTTATATTAATGTGAAACGATATAACTGTAATATGTGCATATTGCGATGTAAAATTCGATCAATATAGACAGTCAATGCAACGATGCGCATGTAGAATCTCAATTTGTCGTGAAATTTGAATAATGTTAAATTAAGTTTCGTAATTCTATCGTTTTCTGTTAGCTTAATAGTACATTAATGGCTCTACATCTAATATAAACACATTCGAAGGGCAACAGAATAAAAACAATTATTAGTTTTAATCGCTCGAAATCCATATTATAATTACAACTGGATATTTCTTAATTTCAAACGAGAAAAAGAATGTAAATGAAATTCATGCAATGTAAGTTTCATTTTCTCGGTATCACACTTATTATGGTAATGTGTAACTGTCGTCGTGCTTTTAGAATTTTGGTAAATTTGGTTAAGTAGCATAATAGGCACATTGACATCGTGGATTCAGCGAGGGGAATATCCGGTTCACGCGATCGCTCCGCGAATATCGTACATCACTTCAGTCTATGAGATTCGAGAGGCTCATTTATGGCTTCTGATCTACATTTACACTTTGGTATTCTGTTATGCGTTTATGCACTCGAGCTAGTCCATTAGACCTCCTCGCATTTCCGGCATTTCTGCAGTTCCAGTAAATACGGCTACTTTCCTGCCTTGATACGTTACCGTAAATACTGTAAACACGATACGATTGATCAATAGGTTGACTAACTTGATACCGTGCTATTTGTTGTATCCATATGGTGAACGAATCAATTACACGAACGATTCTTCCCAGATTTAATGGTAGACACCGTGATGAATAATTATCGTCCTTTGTAACACTTCGTGGTCATTAGAACACGTACAAAATCGTTTATAAGATCGTTTAAAACAGTAGCAGAAAATCGATCAAACAAATTTCGTTGAAACACTTGTTTGCAAAACAAGTCCTAGTTCTTTTTAAATACGTACGTCGAATGGTACTCGATAACTACTTGACTCTGCGTTTCATCTTCCGGTCTCATCCCCACTACTTACCCAATACTACGTTCAAGCCACGCCCCCTGGGGATCTCTTCAAAGTTTCCAATTATACACGCGACCATTATATAAACATTGTGACATTTTCCCGAGACAGAGAACAAATTTTATTCCAAATTTTCGATTTACTTTTGCACGAGGAATTTTGATAACAAGAATTTTGATGGCAAACAACTTTGGATAATAAAGTGTCGTTTCGTGTGTTATACGGTACGCTTGATTAATCGGTTGATAGTGAACTCGGTAAATCGGTCAAACTGTGGTATAGAGACACGAGGTAATTACTTTCAACGAAATTAAACAGAACGATACATCTACTTAAGAAATGCACGGTTGCCTTCATGCGAACTAAGTAAAGCGAAATCCGTGAGAACGAAGCAACAAAGGAACAAGAAATTCCTCGTAGAGCCCTCTTGTTTAGGAAAATTCACGATCCGCATTTAACTCGTTGCCTCGCGATATTTTCAATGGTTGTACACGCAAGAGCAGTCTATACAGAGTTTCTCTAGTGCATGTATAAAGGAAGTGATTCTACGTGAAAAAATTCGTTAAATTTTTACAGTGAATTTTTCCGTGAAAAGTTTCGTTTTGTTATTATAGGTCGTTGAATTCATCTCGATAGGAGCTGTACATTAAAATATGCATTTCTGTGCGAAATATACACCGACGACTTTGACAATGATGACTCGTGTCTCGAAAAATGTGACTTTCAAAACAATTATCTATGAATCGTAATATTAAGTTACTACGTTGCTACTAAATTGATCGAAGATATACTACCCTAGGGAATTGGAGAATTTTGTGTTTAAAAAATGAACTATATACAGTACAGTTTCTCAGGTTTTCACAGTTATCTTCATCACTGTTATTTGTATCTCATTTTTACGAGCTAAGAATCTACCAGGCCAAAGAACGAGTTGTAAAACTTGAGAGATAATACAGTTTCATCGAATGTTTAGTAGCTACAGTATAGTAGAACTATACTTAATTAGCCCTTAAAATATTAATTACTTCGTTTGTTTATGAGTCAGTCTAAATACAATGTGCGATTCTAACTGAATTGATAACTGAAATATTCGCATCTATATTTCTAGCTTCAGTTCTTTTCTCATAGAGAAACAATATCGAGCAATGTAAACAAGTATATGTAGGAAACTGTTGTGAAATAAAGGTGAATAAAGTTTTTGGAGCAACACACACATACACACCCAAATTATAACTACACAAACCTGCTTCATCTAATCTCCGACCAATAGTGCCCCCGATATTTACATTTGTTCAAAGTTAAAGTGCCATAGTATTTTTTTACAATGGAAAAAACGACAAAACTTATCGAAGAACCTAATATACAAAGATGTACTAAAAAATTTGGCTCCAGTCCCTTTCTCGACTCACCGAACTTATTTTAACCAACAAATTCCATTCTTACACGTTTTTATACAATAAAAGCAATATACATTTCAGGGGTTATAATTATAGATCTGAAATTTGTTAATTGACCCTCTGCTGTATCGGTAGAATTTTGACAGTGGTGATTTTCACGTGAAAAAATAAAACTATTCTCTCGCGTACAAGCTTACCTTTTCCGAAATATTATTTGAACAGCAGTGTACAGAGATAAATATTTTCTTAGACAATGCATAAACTAGAAAACGATCTTAGAAACAGGAATTCGCTAAATTATACGAACGTTGTACGCGTTTACCTGCTACACAGATTCACTACAGCGAAACAATAGGTTACTCTGCACCACTATTGAGGTCAGGTTAATAACAGCATATACATAGTCACACCGCGGCTCTGTGTACGCACCGTAACGTGGATTTATCTTCGGCTCTATACATTATTTTTCTATACTGTTTCGTTTAATTTTACATACAAATTTAGCGCAACAACGAGCTCAGATTTAAAAAGAGCAGTTCATCTGTACCTCGACTCACTTTTTCTATCGTATCTCTCCCAATAAACCTTTACCTTGCACGTATAATACGACAAACTTGACACGACGAAGACGTCGCGGAAATGAAATATAATTAACGAAAAAAAAGACAAATGTCATTGTTTCTGACCTTGCTTTCTTTTTATTTCCGGTTACGGTGAAAAAATACGAGTTCCCGTGCACGTCCATCCAACATCGTTCCCGTGGAAGTGCTCTAATTAGCGTCTGTACGTAAAACGGCCCTCGTTTCGACAAAAAGCTCGACCTTCCAAACCGTCAGATTGAGCGATCGACAACGTTAATTACGCTTTTTCGAGCCGAGAGCTCGATAGTGCCGCGAGAACGGGCCAACCAAAGAGGATTTACCGCGAACGGTGCATGAACAACGTGTATGAAAAACTCAAGGTTCCCTCGACGATGAGTTAGCAACGGTTACTCGGTCGCAACGTGCTTCGGTGTTATGCAACGACGATGAAAGAAAAGGCCTTCTTACGTGTCGCGGAACTGACCGGTCTTAAAGGTGATCCGCATTAGCAGCGTGCTTCGCGGCTCACGCGATTGGTCGATCGATCAGATGCGCATCGGGGACGACTCCGCGTCTCGAATTGTCGTTCGATCTGAATGGGCCGGAATTGGAGGAACAACGGGTTCACGTCGTCGATGCACTGACGCGATTAAACGGAAGCCGATCAATCGATTCTCCACGCTCGACGAAGGCGATTCTCGCCGATACCTCGCGGGGCTGATGTTTCCCATTTCGGGGAATCGTTCCACTGCTGCGCCAATGGTGAAGCTGCAAAGCCAACCGGTACAGCAGCCCTCTTTTCGAATATCATCAACGCTGGTTTCAAATGCCACTATTGTTCCACGTGAATATTCCAATCTGGTTGTTTGTTCGTATGAATAGTGTCGGAGGTACATCGTTAAATCTTTCTTCCTAAGTGTCCTCAGATCTGAACGTTTTATGAATTTAGATCTCGCGATTGGTCGCCGCTTGGGAGCACGTGGTGTTCGGGTATTTATTATTTTAAATCGGTGAACGTCACGGTCAGCAGTGGTGATCGACGTTTTAAATTTACGAGTCCCAATACTTGTAAATTTTAAAATAATGTTTCCTTTGTTAGAAATACTATAGAATCAGTAGTACTAGGTTGTTCAATAAGTTTCTTTGGTCGATAAAACTAATAGTACTACATTGAACAGTACTGTTCGATAAGTTTTATTGAAGAAAAAAACTTATCGAACAGTATTGTTCGATAAGTTTTATCGAACGACAAAGCTTGTTGAACAACCTATTATGCCGACAAATTATCGAATTTTTTTACTTTTCACGTTACGGTTTGAACAGTCGAGGACGTCCTTAAATATGGAAAATTGGCGTAGCTGTCAACGTGTTAAGAATACGAGACATGTAAGTTACATGATTTAATCTTTTCTTCCTGGTAGGTGTCTTCGGGTGTGAATATTTTACGAATTTTAGATTTCGGGATCGGTTGGCTCTTCGAAGCACACGGTGCTTTTATATTTAATGGTCTAAGAAACCTCAAAATCTGGTTGTAATAGCAACATGTAAAGTAGAGAGTTTAATATTTTCTTCTTGGTAAATATTTTAAGATGGTGGGTGTCTTCAGGTCTGAACATTATATGAATTTAAATTTCGCGACTAGGGTCGTATCTTGAAAGCACGTGGTGCTTTCACATTTGTTATTTTAAGAATTCCGAGGTTCTGGTTGTAATAACAGTATCTAAAGTACAGAGTTCGATCCTCTCTTTTCTGGTAAGTCATTTCAGGTTGAAATGTTTTTGAATTTAGATATCGTGCCTCTTGGGGGCACGTGGTGTTCTCACATTTATTATTTTAAGATTATGAGGATCTGTTTGTAGGAACTAAGACATACTTCAATCTTTTCTTCCTAAATATTTTCAGTTGGTAGGTGTCTGAATATTACTCGAATTTAGATTTCGTGATTGGTCGGCTCTTGGGAGCACTTGGTACTATTATATTTGTTAGTTTATGTATTTCGAGGACCTGGTTCTAGTAACAGGGTCTAAAGTATACAGTTGAATCCTTTTTTTTCTGGTAGGTCATTTCAGGTTTAAATGTTTTTTGAATTTAGATATTGTGCCTCTTGGGATCACGTGGTGATCTCATATTTATCATTTTAAGAATCTTGGAACCTGATTTTAGTAGCAGCCGATAAAACACAGCGTTTAATCTCTTCTTTCTGGTAGAATTGGAGCATCATAGTTCACATTGAATTTAGAACATACACGTTCCATCTTTAAATTATTATCGTTTCGTTGATCAAACAATGAACAGGATCCAAGGGAGACTGTCCAGTCAAATGAAACGTGAGAGTAATATACAGTACCTTAATATAGAACAACGTGATTTAATAAAGTAAGACCATTTTTTGGTAACACTAATAATTTAAGACTAAAGATTAGATCATTTTCGCTGTTCATCTGCGTTCAATTTAACGCAAGCATATTTTTCTTCACACGAATTCACTACGACCGATAGTTAACGACACAGTTTACCGTAATCATGATGTGAAATTAGTTCTTTCGCAAAAAAAAGTCAAACGTGTTATCGTCAGTTGCAATTTTTCTCTACGCGGTTCGAACTGTTCCCATTAAAATTCTATAGAGCAGTCTGTTCAATTCCAATGGGCAGAAAATTGCCAAAAGTGCGCGTACGTACATATGGGCCATTATTGGCATTGACCGTTACCCTTTTCACGGGAACACCGATCGCATACAAAAAACCAGATATCCGTTTCATCGATCCTTGTCCAGGCTGGAATAAAAGTTTCCGAGTCGCTCGAACGAATGGGATTTTGTTTCCAAACGCGTCGTAAAATTCGATGATTTACCCTGTCGTATTGTCACTCGACGTGAGACGATTTTCGGTCCACGACTTTGGAATTCTTCTCGTCCCAGGCATCGATCGACTCGACAGCATCGAACGTCGTTGGATCCATGGAAACTTTCTCAATGGAGACTTGATCAGCACGATATCTATAACATCATCGTAACTTCGTTACGGACTTTTGCTCGACATCTGTTTGTTCACGGGTCAAGATGCCTTCGTTTCGATGAAACTTCTTGTGCGTTGAAGATGACCCTGCTGTGACACAATCTGGTAACAGCAAACGTCACTGGTGGAGATAAATTAGTATCGTAGAAAATAGAATCGTATTGGGTCGACGATTGTTAAGAATCGTCAGGAATGCTCCAAGTTTCAACAATTGATCATTGAACCTTTGAATCTTAATTTATGGTGAAAAACCGGTCGAATTTCAGGCAAGTAAGAACTGAATTTTGAAGACTTGTTTAAAGTCTAAAAAAAGACAGAAAATAGTGATAATTAAAAAAACACTCCAATTGAACTCTTCATAGGTTAGGATCGCTAAGAATCAGACTTTCTCGAAATCAGGCAGCCGGACTCTTCGTGGATTACGATCACTGAAAATAAGATTTCTGTAAATTAAATAATATTTGTCCTCCTGATTGTCCATCTCGTCTTTCGTGTATAAAATTTAAGTACAAAAATTAGAAAACATGTTTGTCGAGGTATAAAAATCAGTGAAAGTTTAATTATGAATAACAGTGTCTGAGAAGAGAAACAAAATGACGTGTACCAACTTTAAAATGAAACTGTAAAATTTAATAGGGAAATATATAAAAAAAATATTATAAAATTCTCTCAGATGGATAAAGACGTGCTGGTAACGATTAGTAGAAATACGTCCAATTAGTTTCCTTAATGAGCCAGCATTGTCGCGAAGCGTTTAAAATATTTGAAGTGTCGTGTGACAAAGAAATGCGTTCAACTTTTGTCACGTGCCGAGCTTCGTCCCATTCAATTTTTCGAAGGCGTCAGCCCTGAAAGGAAATCGAGAGCAGGACTGCGCGGGTCATCGTTCAAAGGCAACCCTGAACGACGAAGCTCAACGTCGAGGACAGTCTTCTCTCCACGAGTAGCAGAGATAGCCATCGCGTGGCGATCGATTACTTGAATGCGAAAGTCATACATGGTGCACGAGTCGGGTAGATGAAGTGCAGAAGTGGGAACAACGAGTCCGAGAAAGATGAAGATAGAGCACTCTAAAAGATTATTTCTTCGATAACATATATCTTTCTAATCGCGAAAGCTTTTTGCCCCTCCTTTGGATTTATCGCGTGTACCATTTCGGCGAGAGTCACATTCCGCGACGAAATGAATTTTCATAAATCTTGGGGGAAAATTTTCAGAGATTAATCCAAACGGTCGACCGGTGCAAATAAAAATGGTTGATATTCTACACCTGTAGTTCACCTCGCGCGTAAAAGTTATTCCTGTCGAAGGGTAAACGAGAAAGAACGTAAATAAAATAAAGAATGTAATAAACTCAACGATGACGATTCTTGTATATTCTGAAATTCAAATTTTTGTAATCTCATAGCGCACTTCGGGCTATTTCTGTAGACGTTGCAACTTTTTCGGAGATTTAACGAGCTATTACTCCTCGCAGACTGGCAGATTTTCATGCATTTCACGTGATATTAATTTCTCGAGAAAAAAAGTCGATAACAGTTTATTCGCGTATCAGAGAAATTAACACTTCATTAGACTCTGCGAAAGGTGTATTTCGTAAATTTTTTTAAAAGTTGTTTTTTTATTTGCAAGTGAAATTCAACCGTTGTGCCTCTCGTAAAGCTGAAATTAGCGGAGTTGAAAACCGTTTGAAAAATTCGCAGCGAGTATTTCACCATGTATACTCGAATCGAGTGGTAATGGTCAGCGATGGTCAGACATATCGTACGAAGAGGCCCGTTTAGAAGTAAACCGTATTAATTCCCAGAATAATTGCCAACGAAATTCATTTCAACGTTCTCTGTAAAATAAGAATCTTTATTTTTAAAAATAGATCGTATTCTAACGTTGTGATTGTTCACGAGTTACTGTAAATGTACTGCATTCTTAGTTACGAAAGAGTAAAGAGAAGTTTTATTCGACGAGTTTTCTTTGACGTTTCAGTTTCAATATTAAATTCTCTTCAGAAATAAAAGATATCAAGTGAAATGTAGTTTACGATGGAAACTTGTTATGAAACATTTTATGAAAGTTATCAAGGTTTAAAGAAAATTTTGTTTGCTTTTTTAAAATAATTTTTTCATTGTTTGTCTCCATTCCATAAAAGGGATGAAACTGTGTTTGGACTGATCGATTCAGGAATCAAAATCTGTGTACGGTGTATACAATTTCGTTGATATATGTACATAAAATTGGTTTCTAGAATAATAATGACAGTGATACAGGATCGTTATGGAATTATGAAAAGTGGAATCAAAATTAGATTTTTTACTTGATATTTTTCAATTAAACATGTAGTTTCACTTTATTTATCGTTGTATTTACTTTCATTGTTTCTCTCTGAATTTCGATAAACTTTCGCAATCGTGTGGTCGCAGGAGCGTTTTCCCATGCATTCGGTGGTGTAAAACGATCAATGTCCACCTTGTTGGGAGATTTCCGCGTGTCAAGTGATGCGATGTGGAAAAATAGGCAGCCTTTTACAGTGGCCAGACAACCGGACAATTCTGCGTGACACGTGCGTTCGTAACATGAAATCGGGGTGGAAAAAAGTTCATGGTTTTCGAAGAAAAACTCCACACGTGAATTGCACATGAAATGTAACTTTTTTCCCTTTTAATTACTCCAATTAAAATTGATCGAAAGCAAATCTATACATGAAATATGCTGCCTTTTCAATACTTTTAACCTCATTTTAAACAAAACATATTTACATATAAAATTTAGTTAAAATTTCGATACGTTGTATTTGAATAAAATGAAGGTAATAAACTCACTTGAATAGTGACTAATTCTAATAAAATTACTAGTTAAATTTAGCCAAATTTTTAAATGTAGTCATTTAAACATATCTACAAAGTGAAACAGCAATTTTAAACAATTATCAACGTTACATAATTGCGTCAATCCATCTGCACTCTTTCCGAACAATACATTACAAAATCAGTAGTAATGTAAATGTATTTTATACCGATGCTTTTAAGCCGTTGCACACATATTTTGGAATTTTTGAATATACAAAATCGACGAGAATTAACCGTGACAGTCACGTGATTAAGTTCTGAAAAATTTCAAATTTTTTGAACGCGAACGTGTTGAAAGGGAATTTCTTAAATTGACAAACTTGTTCAGCCGTTAATAAACAGAAATCGAAGTGTTCGGCAAGGCTCGTTTGTTCATGATATCGTTCGTAAATTCCATCACGCGAACGCCATGCAATTATAGTGAAATCGGTGCACACGACACGACCAATTGCAATCCAATTAATTTAAAAGGTGGCCATTGTCACAAGATCGCTTTGTATGCAACCGCCGCGTATTTATATCGGTTTCATTAAGCGTCCATCAGTTTCAGCGCATTTTGTTTAATTGGAAATTACGCGATTGGGACGGAAGGCTTATTCGTCGATTATAATTGCATCGTAAACCGAGCAAGTCTAATTGGAACAATTAAACGAACCGGGGCTATTTATTGCGACCTTTTTACCACGTTCTTTCCCGTGGCACTGATCAACTTTCTCCCTTTATCCTTCTTCGTCCGTTCAACCCTTTTATTGGCGCCAACCATTGGTAAAGTTCATAAAACGACGATGGATCTTTCACAGTCGACGAGATTTTAAGTTCATTAAACAATTGGTTAGCAGACGAGCATTTCTAGAATCTCGTTAGATATGCCCTTTCCTTTACCCTCTTGAAAATTTATAAGACACTTCGAAGAAGAAAGTTTGTATTGTTACATTGGTTTGCTTGATGACTGTAGTATCGGACAAATTTTGTAAATACACATTTGTTAATTTATTTAATAAATGTACCATATATTTGATCTCGCGTATGCAATATTCGTACAAAGAATGTTGGCTTTATTGAATATTAATGGAACAGTGACAGTGGTTATGTATAATTGTGTCAAATAATAATTCTCCAAATCGAAACCGTTTAATATTTGATATTGTTAGTACCAATTAAAGTACTTTGAATATTATTATGCACAGGAATCTTTGGTAATTTCTTCGAAAATATTTTCTCAATTAATTGTTTCAACGTATGCATTCGAAGGGAATAATTTCAACCAACGTGTAATTCAAATTAACACGCGTTCCATGTAAATACTTGTAATTATCGTGTATCTCAAATAAATAGTTTCAATGAATATGCAGCTCGAGTAAATATTTACCAGCAACTTATACTTTAATCACTATCCTTCTCAAAAGCAATCAGCTTTCATGCTCCTCAGAATTAATCCTAAATGCAATCAAACTTCTTGTAATATAGTTATAGAAGCAGTCAAGCTTTACGTAGTACCAGATAACAATCAAGCTCGAAATCCTTATTACTAGTACGTAACCGCACAGTTTTGTGTACTATTAACACCTGTTCATTTACACTGTGCGATAAATTCAAACTTTTCTCCTGCCTTCCTGATCCTTGTAGAACCGAATTCCTTAAACTCGGTAAGTCAACTATTGTCATTATTATTTCCTGTTTCAGATTTTATAAGTATCAATAAATTTGGAACACTTTCCTTTTTTACCTCTAATTACAATATTTAAGTCTTTCCTTCTTATCTTTTATCACTGTTACATCGTTTGGCTTCTAAAAACTACTAAAGTAGTCAAAATTTTAAGTACCATGAACAACCGTTTCATTATTTACTAATTATATTCACCACTTATTAATACAGAAGTCTTTCCTTTCTTACACTTTATTACGATTATATCGTTTGGCTTCTAAAAACTACTAGGGTAGCCATAGTTTTAAGTACCATGAACAACCGTTCCATTATTTACTAATTATATTCACCACTTATTAATGCAGAAGTTTTTCCTTTCTTACACTTTATTATGATTAATCGTTTAGCTTCTAAAAACTACTATGGTAGCCATAGTTTTAAGTACCACGAACAACCGTTCCATTATTTACTAATTATATTCACCACTTATTAATATAGAAGTCTTTCCTTTCTTACACTTTATTACGATTATATCGTTTGGCTTCTAAAAACTACTATGGTAGCCATAGTTTTAAGTACCACGAACAATCGTTCCATTATTTACTAATTATATTCACCACTTATTAATATAGAAGTCTTTCCTTTCTTACACTTTATTATGATTATATCGTTTGGCTTCTAAAAACTACTAGGGTAGCCATAGTTTTAAGTACCACGAACAACCGTTCCATTATTTACTAATTATATTCACCACTTATTAATATAGAAGTCTTTCCTTTCTTACACTTTATTATGATTATATCGTTTGGCTTCTAAAAACTACTAGGGTAGCCATAGCTTTAAGTACCATGAACAACCGTTTCATTATTTACTAATTATATTCACCACTGATTAATATAGAAGTCTTTCCTTTCTTACACTTTATTATGATTATATCATTTGGCTTCTAAAAACTACTAAAGTAGTCAAAATTTTAAGTACCATGAACAACTGTTCCATTATTTACTAATTATATTCACCACTTATTAATATAGAAGTCTTTCCTTTCTTACACTTTATTATGATTATATCGTTTGGCTTCTAAAAACTACTAGGGTAGCCATAGCTTTAAGTACCATGAACAACCGTTTCATTATTTACTAATTATATTCACCACTGATTAATATAGAAGTCTTTCCTTTCTTACATTTTATTATGATTATATCGTTTGGCTTCTAAAAACTACTAAAGTAGTCAAAATTTTAAGTACCATGAACAACTGTTC
Organism: Ptiloglossa arizonensis; assembly: GCF_051014685.1. Taxonomy (NCBI): domain Eukaryota; kingdom Metazoa; phylum Arthropoda; class Insecta; order Hymenoptera; family Colletidae; genus Ptiloglossa; species Ptiloglossa arizonensis. Next base: position 6,187,785 of record NC_135048.1, on the reverse strand, counting down.
CATTATTTACTAATTATATTCACCACTTATTAATATAGAAGTCTTTCCTTTCTTGCACTTTATTATGATTATATCGTTTGGCTTCTAATCATTGGTTAATCCTTAAAATCTTAATGGCACATTTTTCTGAGAAACAATCAAGGCTGCGAGTATCAGACAGCATATTATGGCCCCAAACACTTGTTCAAAACTTGTTTTGTCGTATAATGAATTTCTCTACGGTCGCGAATTTTTTCAAGTGGAAGAACGACGGAAGGGGAAAAGCGAGCGCGTTAAATAGCTGGTTGGTGCTTGGAATGCAAAAATCTGGCTCGTATCCTAGTGTTTGCAGCACACGAATCCGTGGACACGGGATTCGCGAATTCGCGGAACCGTGAAATTTATTCTTTCGGAGGAATTGAGGCGGGACGTTTGAGGAAACGTGAGAGCTCGCGATGAATAAATTTTTTTCTTCTGTGACACGGTGTTGTTGGTTTACAGTTTAAAGCGTACAATTGGCGCACAAGTTGACGATCAAAGCTTCGAGTAACACGACCCTACTTTTTTGTCACATTTAAATTCAATTTTAAACCATTAATTCATATAACCTTTTCGCTTCTAGCGCGTACAAACAATATATGGGACACTTTGGGATCAATTTTATGGGCAATTTTCAAAAAATTCTGTTTCGTGTTTTGGTTCATAAATTTGAAAATTCAATGACGTTTGTAATAACTATTTACGAATTAATTATTATACTTGTGATTCGGTCTATTACGGAAGTTACTGAATAAATAAATAAAAAAGCAGAAACTCAATGTCCAAACAGTATTCATATAAAGAATAAAGAATAAATATATGCAGGAAACTAGGATAGATTGAAATGTACTTTGAATGTAAGGAAGAAATAATTTTCGAACTAATTTTTGTGTCCGATACAGAGGACCTAAAATTTTTGGAAATAAAATAATATATGCACTTGTAATCAGAATATCTGTTAAATTTACTTTTCACCAGATTTTCTCTTTCTGATTGTTCTGCTTTTTCTGAGTAATTCTGAAAATAAATTCCATTACATAGAACAGGATTTACGTTTCTTGTACGTTTTGTATATTTTTCTCATTTTGGAGCGCTATTAAACTTGACCGAATTTTTATGAGTATTTTAGCGACGACAGATTTTTATCATTTATTGAAAAGCAGGCACTTGCATGCACTTTTATTACGCTGACGAACAATTCTATTTTTGTGACAAATTGTTCTTCCATCGTTTCGTTTCTTTTTTTGGTCAGGTTAAAATTGTTTGCCATCGTTTTACTGTCCCATTTATATCCATATTTGTAATCATTTCATACGCACTGGTATTCGTTTACTGTACATCACTTTATTGCGTTTATTTCATTATAGACGTTCGGTGCTATTGATTTTTTCCACCATCTACTCAATCGACTAAATACACTCTCTGTTTGTATTAAACATACAATGATATTTGACTTACGAATTACCTTCAGGTAATTAATTATAATAGTTGCTGTGTATACTGTGACATATAATTTGAAGTGTAATTACAACTATAGTTAATTGACAAAAACAAACCAATAATTCTTTGTTATTATTGCCAATATGTACAATATAAGCATCGAATATTAATAATTATGGCTGGAGGTTTCACGATAAATATTGCTAATGTCTTTATAAAAATGTTGACAAACTTGGAGTGTCTTGTTAAAGTTTAATCGATGATTAATTTTATCGATGGTAAATTTTATCAATGTGTAAATTATTTAATGTTATATTATTTACATTCAAAAATCATGAAACATTTGTCGTAAAATCCATTCTGCACCCTCCTGAATATTTCGTAAGATATCACTACGAAGAAAATGGTAATGAAAATTTATTCTCGGATTTATTGCATAATTGTTACAAAAGTTAGTTTTCTTATTTAAATGTTTATGTTTACTTTGCAAAAATTTGATTCAGTATTCAAAGACGGTAAGTTGAATTCAGTAACATAGATCAGTGCATGGTCAGCCATTGTGACCAATGTACATCAGACCGTGTAGGTACGAAAATTATAATTTCTAATGTTTCATATGTTCAATATATGTTTGATACTACTCAATAATACATACAAATTAACCAATAACCAATTAAAAATATAAAATTCCGTTAGTATGACGTTTTATGTGTTTTAGTCATTACGTTCCAAAAGTGAGTTTTCTACAACCATTTCTGTTACAAGTTTTATTCGATTCTATACAGTTACTGTTCCAAATTTTGTTTATTGACGCTCAAGGTGTTCAAGATTCTACACAATTGGAATATTGAAATCGTAATTTTGTTGTTTTATGGTAAAAGAAAGAATTTTTACGTTTAATACAAATATTCATTGTAAGATTTTCCAAAGAATTATATGCGACGAAAAAAAGTTCTTTCTATTTCTCTGACAATAAGAACGAAACTTTACGTTTACTTCGTACTAGTATCGTTTATATGAATGAATCATCCGCTCCATACATAGATCGTTGCTCTATTGGTCTTTAACTATAGCAACAGTACATTTATGAAATCGATGGGTATCGTTGTATTGTAAATATTTTCTTATTTGAATGAAATAAATCAACTAATTTGAGTTCTTCGCGAGTCTACGGAGCTGCGGTAGCAGCCATTTTTCACCGGGCGGATCTGTCAGTTTTATTGTTTTTATGGCAAATAGCCTGTCGACGCGAGATGGGGTTAATAATGGATTTCCAATTTTCCAGCTGTGGGTTGAATCACCTTTCGCCATTGGCGGCCGTCGGTTCTCTTCGCCGAGCACGTCGATGTTACGGAAAAGATTGAAAATCAAAATATTGATGTTGCCGGGGCTATCAATCAATTTTCGTGATTAATTATCCGCTATGGAACAACGATTTTCAAGCATCATCGAAACCTTTTGTGATCGGATAGCCAATTCTTATTTAATTGCCAACGAAAGCTAGGCTTTTTTACAACTTGGGCTCAATTATAGCGAGAGGGTCCAGCCTAATTGGTTTCTTTTTCAATCTTTGTACGATAACGATGAAAAGAGAGCTATTATATATTAATTTCTCAAAATGCTGGTTTTTCGTTAACTGTCAATTTTTGGCATGTTTTTCTCGATCTCGTAGCTTAAGGTCATCATCTAATCTAACAACGTTTATTAACAAATGATTCAAATTGCTTAACAATTAATACATAAGGAAGAATGTGTTCCTTCTCGTTGAAAATCTAACAGTATTTATTAACAAATGATCCGAATGACTTGAAAATTAATATATAAGGAGGAATGTGTTCCTTTTAATTGGAAATCTAATAATATTTATTAACGAATAACTTAAATTGCGTAAAACTGAATGTATAAGGAGGAAGTGATACAACAAATTTTAATTGTATATACAGGGTGAGCCATTTAACTGTATCAGTTGACTTCACTCGTAAACTATTTGTTGTATAAAGAAGTGTTTCAAACGAAAGTTGTTCAGTATCAAGAGGAGCATACAATGCAACAATTAGTTTGTTACTTTTTTGTTCAGATAAACATAGAATTCGTGTATCAGGGTTCTTTCATGCACACAAGTTCCATTGTCTTTCAGAGAATATTTTGGTAACTATCAATCTTTACCATAGTAGCAAAGTTTAGTTTTGAGTAATAATCTTAGTACTCTTATGGTAGTTGTCGATTTTCTGTTTGCAAAATATTTTTCGAAAAACGAAGTTTTTCTCTCTAAGTTTTTAAATAGAATAACATACATTTTTTTATACGCCAACATTTCATGTGGGAGCCATTTTCAATATTTCAATATTATTTTCATTTGTTACAAATGTCGAGGAATATTGCGATTGATACTATGTAATCTTTCTGCTATTTCTTCGATAGTTAATCGAGGTTCAGACTAAATTGGAGCATTTAGTACTCCCACATCGAACACTGGTGGTCGATCAGACCTTGGTTCATTAAAAAGGTCAAAATTAGCATTTTAAAATTTGGAAACTCACCTTTGGCAGATCTTCTCACTTAAGACACGTTCACCGTACTGTGTATAAATATTTTTAACTGTATTTGATATTGTATGTGAAAAACATTTTTCGCCCATTATCTGTAACCAAACACATTTCAAAACACAAAAATAAATGTTATTCTACGCTTTTCTTTTTTCATTTTGGTAAGTTACGGTCCTCTAACGCATGATAATAGCGTTTTTATAGCAAATTTACTGTCTTTCGTTGCATTTAAAATGCCCATAAATTGTTTTTACTGCTACAAGTTATTTTTAGTGTCAATTTGTCGTTTTATGGTAGGAATTATTGTCTGATTTATGACCAATATAGTTTACTAACAGTGAGACTTTTTCCTGTAATTTTATCTTTATTTTGTTGTTTCTTAAGACACATTTAACGAAGTTTTATCAATTGTCTATACTATTTTTTTGATCTTCGTTGCAGTGAAAATAATATTTCCAATTAAATGAAATTACATCGGGGTATCACATAACGAATCAATTCGTTCTAAAATCTTGTTTGTTGTAGCATCTGCTGGTTACAGAATTCATTGTTATCTGTATATGTATGCTTGTACGCACTTACACATATACGTACACGTATTTAAGAATAATACATCGTTTTCAGTACGAGATAGTTACGAAAATATAAAAATATACAAATATACGTATTATGAACTTAAATTTTATACATTGCGTAATACGTACATAATCTACATTATAAATTTAAACGAAAAATTACCTAGAAAAAGACGAAGAGGAATCATCGATTCTACTTTTCTGAAAAAATTGTTCTGTGATAGGTTCGTTTGCTGAAAATCGTTTGAAAAATAATTCCAAAGATGTCTATTTCAGCCTGGACTTTCGAACTTTTCAGAAATGAGCCATCGTAGCATCATTAAAATAATTAAGACATTTCAAGACCGACAATATCCGGATAATATTCTTTCAAGACGTCAGATAGTCTTTGTCAGTAGGAAAGAAATTCTTTAAAGTCTTTTCGTGGAATGCCATGACCTTTCGTTTGGTTCTCCCCCTTATTCTCGTCGCAGAAAGTTTTCTACTTCTTTTGTGATGTTAACTGTGGTTATCTAACAATTCTTTCACGTTGTTCTCATTGATTTTTGAGTCCTTAGAAGTATCTAAACACATAATTTCCTGTATAGCAGGGTGTTCGTCCAATTGTTGAAAATCTTCAAAATCTTTCAAAGCTTTGGACCACAATGGCTTCCAAGCTAATTTTAAACACCTGACAGATACTTTCTTTCAAGCAGTGATAATTAACGTCCTTTACAATCAGAAGAACTCTTTCAAAGGATCAGTAATTGTGTTAGGAATATTTGCATCAACAAGGAAGAGTATTTGATAATTATTTGATAAAATAATCATTAACTGACGATAAAATACGAGAAATTTTTTGAATGTATATATTAAAAGTATCACGAAAATGTAAGTTAAAAATGCTACCAAAAGCTGGTCTCAAAGATCAACAAAGAAAGGAAAGAAGAAAAATGAGGGAAAGAGAATGACAAATCGTCTGTTCAAAATTAATTATCTTGATAATAAATGTTAAAACGAATAAAAGCATAACAGTGAGTAATTATCCAGTACATTGTGATAATTTTTTAAATCAAAAGATTTAAAAAAGCGATTGAAATGGTAATAATTTTCACAACGACTACAACGAACGAACATTATTTTCTTTGTATCTTGACCAACAAGACAGTAACAAACATTCTTAACGTGGCGACGTTTTGAAACAGAACACGGTTCGTGTTTCAGAGTAAAAGTTGTCTCTTTCTGTTATATAGTTAGCTTTAAACCAAGGATACCTGATCTTTTTGGTACCTTTCATCATTTATCATGATTAATTTTTATTCAATAAAGATAATTAATTTTACACAGACAGTTTGTTTTTCTCTTTTCCTCATTTTTCTTCTTTCCTTCTTTCTGGTTTTGTTGATCTCTTAATATCAGATCAGTTTCTAGTAGCATTTTTAATTTGTATTTTCATAACCTTTGTCACGTATTTTCAATCAATGCAAAATAATCTCTGGGATTTTATCATTAGTTAAATTATACTCCTTTAAAATTTCTCGAACTATACTTTCTGTGACTAATACATTTTTTAATTCTTCCTTCTTTTTCCAAAATTTTATTTATTGTAGATTTAGCTATATTACATTCACAGCTTACATCTCCTATGTCTTTCCCATTTTCTCATTTTGAAATTATTTCTTACTTAATATCTATATTAATTGATTTCCTTGATCTATTTCGTCGGTTTACGATTAAAATCACACATACGTAGGGATTATCTTTATTAAATACCAAGTGATTAAAATTTAGAGGTTTGAAAAGTACAGTAACCTTTTTAATATTACTTTATTCGATCCTGACTCATTTTAACAAATTTCTAACAACAAGTCTTCCATTGGCGCTTCTCTCGCACTGGAGAGAAACTAGAGAAATTCCAGAACCACGTATTATCATTAATTTCATACTTTCCAAACAGAATTTAGGTTCATACGGTGCACAGTTTTATTACGAATAAAATTCCGTTTAATTTTATTCCACAGCATCGTATAAAATGCTAGACATCGACAGGAAGATTCATGGAGAATCACATTTATTGCTCCGCAAAAAGGCGATAAATTCCAACGAATAAAAGATATTTATATCTTGGAATATTAAAGAATATATATGAGAAGTGATAAAAGTTTCATCGAGGTTTTCCGTTATGAACAAAAATGGTCGAAAATCACTTTTATTTTGACGTTTTACTCGAGTCTACCCCCTTAAGTATTCATTTTTATAAGTACTTATAACTAATTTAACTCTCATTCAATCTTCGTTAGATACTGTTCATCACTCGTGACCAATAACTTATTATTTCTTATTACTCAAAGCTGAAACACAAGTGACGGCCCTGTGACGACTCCAGATATTAATTTCAAGAAAATGAGATGCCAGTGCATCCTGACTCTCAACTCGAATTCTGCGAAAATCCTTCCAATAAGACCTCAGAAATTAACTGTGCGAATCTCTTCAGTCTGTACCTCACACAGCGGTCCAGAACGTTCCTTTGAGATAACATCTTGTGTATAAACCCGCCAAAGTATCGAATAAAGTGGTTTGCATTTCGTAGTCTAATTGCCTGCACGTCGTCACGCTGCCCATTTTACCTTTTAAATTTATTAAAACTTTCATTCAGTTCGTGACTTCAAATATTTTATAAAGTAAAAGTTCTTAGTTTGGATTAGGTGATCGTCGCGACTCTCACCAATCCATCACTATCTTTAACTTTGACTGGTTTGGATTCGAGTGCAGTTCGAATCTTTCGCTAACAAGTGACACCATAGAGTGCATCCAATGTTTCGCGTATGTGTTTCGTGGACAAAAATCAAAACATAGCATTCGTTCAATGTCTGACATTTTACTTGCCTTTATAGTTAATAACAGGTTACACGGTCCTCTAATTTTTCGATTATTTGTTCTATATTGAGAAAATTCGAGCAGCTAAACTAGATATTAATGCAAATTAGTAAAGTTCAATGTATCCTAAACATGTGTACATAAAATCACCGAAGTATTTCTCGGCTCTTCGTTTAAAAGTCGATTCAAACTTTATAAACATTGTTATCGGCAAATTAAAACTATTCATTGTTATTGTATAAAAATTATTCACCTATTTTAAGGCTGGTGTAATACTCAATTCAATTCATGAAGATCAAGTTCAACAGACAAATCTGTCATGAATGGGACATGTTTGAAGGAAAGATTCGAAATGTGGAGTAAACTTTCACATTCAATTTTAATAACTGAATCGATGTATTTAATAAAACATAGCTTCGAAAGGTACGTTTACTTATCGAAACGTCATCAGGGAAGAATTTGTGATTTGTAGACTTTGGAACTTTTACTTTTGTCCATTGGACAGAACACTGTGCGATGCTCAAATTTTCCATGTGCTAGATAACGGATCCACTGTGAGCATAGCATCTGTTCAAATAAAGAAAACATGATCAGTAAGTGGCAATCAAAGCTGAAATGAACGCTTACCTTCGCGATTGGTATCTGTCCTAAGAAATTGCCGGCAGCAGTCTTATCCAAGGTCATTGTTAAACGAAGAAAGTGGGCATAGATCGAGCGAGAAACAGTGTGTTCGCGAGTTTCAAAAGTAATAACGATAAATTTGACGGTCGGCGTTTTGCGAAATGATTGTCGCGATAACGATAGTCCTCGTAGAAGGTTAAGGCCGTTGAGGAAATTTCTACAACTTGGCTGACCGTTTTGGCAATGGCTACGTAACCGATTGAACTTGACATCGAGAGAAGCTTTCAGTCCAGGGTCTATCAGTTCACTTTGAAATTTGTCCAATTTTGTCAAAGATCACTATGGTTTATTTTACGTTCTATGGATTTCACAGATAAACCGTGAACAATGTTATTTATTGTTACAGAACCAAGTATTTAAACGTTCGATGCTATCTGTACCTTCATTTGGATAAAACTCCATTTATACTTGTCAAAGATTGCTATGTTTTGTCTTACGTTCCATGGATTTCACATATTTTACAGAGCAGTATTATTTATTATTACAGAATGAAGCATTTGAACGTTCAGTATTATTTGTACATATAGTTGTTAGGTGGAAGTTAATTTATACTTTTAATTAGGTAGATCTTTCTATCGTTTTGGCAATGGCTACGTAACCGATTGAACTTGACATCGAGAGAAGCTTTCAGTCCAGTGTCTATCAGTTCACTTTGAAATTTGTCCAATTTTGTCAAAGATCACTATGGTTTATTTTACGTTCTATGGATTTCACAGATAAACCATGAACAATGTTATTTATTGTTACAGAACCAAGTATTTAAACGTTCGATGCTATCTGTACCTTCATTTAGATAAAACTCCATTTATACTTGTCAAAGATTGCTATGTTTTGTCTTACGTTCCATGGATTTCACATATTTTACAGAGCAGTATTATTTATTATTACAGAATGAAGCATTTGAACGTTCAGTATTATTTGTACGTACAGTTGTTAGGTGGAAGTCAATTTATACTTTTAATTAGGTAGATCTTTGTATAAAAGATTTGTACTAGAGTGTTTAATAATTCTGTTGAGATTGGAAAAAGTGATACACAAGGTAGAAAATTAAAGATCACACTCATAGATATGCATTTTCCTTTCCTTGATCTTTCTTTAGATGCACTTTACATTTTTCATACGACTTCTTTCCACAATCTCTATATTGTTCTAAACATCCAATCCTGTATCACTCACAAGTCGTGAAAAATATATTTTAAAAATCTATGACGAAATTTCCAAAATTAACGTATTCGTAACGGTTTGAAAGAAGAAACGACAAACGACTGTACTTGAGTACAGTTGGAAGTTTAAACACATTTTTTTTAAACTATGTATCACAAACTAGCTTCCATTGTATTTTAAGAGCTACTTGACCAACTGATTCGTTGAGTCATTCTCGTAAGTAGTAGATTTAAATTAAAGTTTCTTGTATCTGGCGAAAGGTGTGGAAGAACTAAAAAAATCGGTAGTCAAAATCTAAAAATCTCTGATTATCAACTTTTTCAAAATTCCTCTACCTACGATAGCTAAACTCGTACCAATTGAGAATCTTTTTCATTGATTTATTTCGATTAAATTCACCGTACCGATAAATTTCATCTTCTTTTATAAATTACTGAAATGCATCGAAACATGCATGTATATACTCGAGAAATCTCTGTGTTGGAGAGTCTATAGCTTCTTTGTATAAAACGAACGAGAAAAATAGTTTTGAAAACACGTTCTGCGATAGAGAAACCTCTTATCATGAACATCTCATAATTATTACCAGTCTGGGTTCTCTGTGTAGTGGCACAGGTATTCAGAAATCGCACGATTGGTTTCGTTTAGATTCTCATTCCATCGTTTACAAGCTACATTAAAACTGCAAAACGCAATGAATATCGAAGCAAGTTAAAGCGTGCACAATGGATGTTATCACACTTTTCCACGATTTTGCGCGGTAACATTGCACGAAGCTGGGCCGCAATGTTACGTATGTACGTACGCTTACACGTCGAATTCGGAACGCGAAACGCATATTTCTACTTTCTCTTATCGAAAAAGCATCGATATGAATTTCAGTCGCGTACCAGTGATGGAGGCGTTCTGCTTCGTGGCGCGTGACCCAACTTAAATATATTGACAGTAGCGACAATACGATACGCGTTATGGCTTATCGTGTCCTCGGGCCTCAACAAACACGATTTGAATCGGACGCGCGACTTTTCTGCCATTTGCGAGCTATTGGTTCCTTGTTGTTTTGACAGTTGGACATGCCTTACGGTCCCAGTGGGGCTTGTAAAATATTGAATCTAGGAAAAAGGATATGGGTTAGGAGGGCATTGAAATTTTGACGACTGATCGATGGGAATAATTATCGATTCGATTCCATTTGCTTGGTAATTGTTTACATTGTTGTTGGTGTTATGTGATCGGAAATGTAACTTCAAAAATTGTTATTATTAAATATTACCTGATATGAAATGTAACTTCAAAAATTGTTATTATTAAATATTATCTGATATGAAATGTAACTTCAAAAATTGTTATTATTAAATATTACCTGATATGAAATGTACAGAACAAAAAAATGGAATACAGAATTCTAATAGAGTAGATATATAGGAGATATATGTCTACAAAGAAAGTTATATAATATATATTATATTGTATATGTAATATCTCTTTTTTATTTTGTATTCATTGTATTTAATTTTGTCTTAAGTGTAAAATTAGGTTAAATGCTAATCGCTTGTTCTATTAAAATGAAATCACCTTTGTGCACCGATTAGTTCGTGCAATGGGGGTTCTACTGTAAATGTAATAATAGTGTTTGAAACAACCCATAATTTTTTATCAAATTCGTATGCGATAACTGTTGTAATACAAGTACATGAGAATACATTTAGTTATAGCACTATTGGAGTTACCACTTCATCCATATTTTATGCATTATGTGATATTACAATTTACTGAGTTAATACCTCTTTGTGTTTATGGCACAGTACTGTCAGACACAGATTTCTGTTAGAATAATTATTATGACAAATACATTTAAACAAACATTAACCAATTTGCAATGTTTGCAGCAGTTCGATATTTTAAAATAATGTAGTAATTTAGTGTTTACTGCATTATGTACATTATTAGGGTCATCCTGATCCAAAACTTTTACCGATTACGCAATTTGAAACTCATGAAGTGGTTCAAAATTTAACTGGTTCTACCACAGAATCAAACTTAATACCACAATTTCTATTTACAAAATAGAACTCTAAAAATATCAATTTGTTATAATGTCTATAATACAATAACATATTTTAGTGTACATCATTATTAATACACTAGTGAACCTACTTCCATTACAAAAATATCTCAGATTATCTTTATTGCCGATATTAATGTTAGAATTTTGTAACATGTACACGTAGATGGCCCTTATGTTTCGATTCCGATCATTTTTTGTCCCTCTCTTCAAAATTTCAAATTAATCGAACGTCGAAAACCCGTGTTGCACTTCAATTAATAATTTTAAATTTCAGTAACTTTATGTCAACTTCTGACAACTCTATAGTTAACAGACACATATGCATGTACATACTAACGTATTACTTAAAATCATAATCCTATACTATTGTATCAATTGTTATATTAACAAAAAAACACACCTATTTACAATTCCAGCACTGGAACAGTAAACGCAGAACTTAAAAAAAATGTCTACTATTGAAACAAAATGCACATAATCCATTATACAATAATACATATTAACTAAACTACTATATTGGTTCAATGTTCAAGAGATTTCGTGAAGCACACTTATTAATATCGTTAAATTTGATCCATACAGTTACCGCAGCAAAATCAGCGAAACCACAAATGTAAAACATTAATCGGTTATTTTACAATATAAATTCATCGATGATACTTCATTGGAATTGATATCGAATGTGACTGTAGAAAAGTAGAGGTACGAAAGTCTAGAGTACCGAACAGAGTGCTACAATTTCCCGACTTTAGTCGAGCGAAAGAAAAGCCAATTAGAGCCTCGCCTTGTGAAATCCTTCCAAGATCATGAATTCTTCATCCTTACGGAATCGAGTATACGCATGAATAAGCTGTGCGAACTCTACTCCCTTTGCTAGCGCCTTTCCTATCTAATGGAAGAGCGACGCTCGTGTGTTCGTTCGGCCGAGGGCTGCTGGATTTCGAACAAGCACATCCGAGTGTTTTCAAGCACCAGTATGCACTCGAGAGTCGGCGATCTTTGGCCGTGAACGCGAACGACAAATACCGACGGTAGCTCGATCCAGTCAAGGACGGTCGACTTTCTGCAAAAGCTGCGGAAAGCTTTTAGCACGAGAGCGGCCGTGTATACACTCGCTAACGCGAAACCTTTTCACCTACGAGATTACAGAACATCGATATTTTCGGCCCGTGACCCAGTTATATTAGCGTGAAAAAAAGGCGAGCACCGAGGCTAATACGATCGTATTAGGTCGTCCAATAAACGATGTTGTCTTTCCGTGTTCCGTGCAATACAACAACAAAAGTGGTCGCGATCTACATTCATCCATTTGGTACGAACACTTAGTCGGATTAAAGTCAACTGTTCAAGGCCAGTTCCACCATTGCGAAACACGCCACAATTTCGACTCTTGCGTCAGCCTGCTTTTAACGGTGGGCTGACCGAACGTTGCGGTGGGGGTAGACCGTCAGTGACCTTGAGCGGATGATTTAATTTGGTGGAACTCTGATGCAAATAGAGGCGCTCTCCTTGTCGGTGTTCGACAAGTTCAAATCGATATTCTGCTTACTTCGAACATTTCAAACGACAATTACGAGAAAGGGTATATAGTATAGTATTCTGGACCGCGCGATTTTAACGAAGGAAGTGTTGTAAGATACCATTAACGCGAGGACATCATTATTGGAAATCATCAGTGTCGAAGGTGGTTTGAGAAATTTGCTGCAAAATTGTAATGTGAATAAATATTCACGCGATACGTTTCGACTCATTATTATTTTTATAGAATGTTACCGAATGTTTGCTTTCATCGTTATCCTTGAACCTATAATCAAATGGTTTTAGAAATAACTAGGCTTGAGTCAAATTATCACTTGTTTTTACGTTAACAGGATTTTTTGAAACAATGTTTGGTTCACTGTGCTTCGTATTTAATATTATGTAACTATGTACCAAGCTACCACAGAAATTTAATTAAAGCTATTAAATAAAAGCCATTAAAGCTATTAATTTAATTAAAGCTTATTAAAGCTGTATTTTTGAGTGTAGAGAATTTCAACCTTAAGAATTATAATTTAGACGTTTTTCAAATATTTGTGGAACGAATGTAGACAATTTTTTTGGAAACTACTTCAGATTTCTTAATATAAATAGTATAATTTTAAACTACCAATGTATCATTCCAAAAATAATATAAAATGGATAATCACGATTATAACTAAATTGAAGTATCATTATTCAAGAATGCAGAAAGAATTACTTGCGAAAATATAAATATAAAATAATAGAGAATTTTATGCACTACATTGTTTTGGCACAATGAACACATTGCTTGATAATAATCAGCACACGAACCCGAGTGCGAATCTTTCCTTTAGTGAACCATAACCTTTTCTCACTTTTCTTTGAATGTTGTATTCGAACAGTCATTTTGAGAGAGCAAAAAATTTGCAAACCGAAGAATTTTTTTCTAACTCTATTTCATCATTTGGAAATTTAATCGTTCTACTAACATAAGAACTTTTTCTAATGTGTCCACTTGTTTCTTTTTCTCTTCTTCTTTTTGCTTTGATGTTTAATATATCTGTGCGTTAATGGAATTTCACGTCGTTCAAATAAATGGATAAATAATTGAATTAAAAAAATGTTGATAAAATGGAAGAAGCAGGGAAACAGGTAGAAGACAATGAAAGAAGGAATGGAAGAGAAAACGTACGAGTGCAAATGAATTGACTGTGTGACGGAAACACAATGCTTCCATAAAACTAAACATGTGCCCATGATGTGTTGAAGAGAAGCGGAAAATGTGGAAAACGTGGCTGGAGATATCCAGTGATGACGTAGTTAACAACGTGTGCTTGTCTCTGACACAGTGGACGCACGCTTTAATGCAAACAAGTTCTCTCAAATAACCGGTCTCTGGTTTTCATCATGGATTTCAGTATTGACATTAGAAGTGATGTGTAAATAACGCCACTTGAAGCGTATGAAAAAAAAAAAGAAAAAAGAAAAAAAGAAATTCAAAGGGGGATACCGGGCGATGGATGCATTCACAGACCTAAAAATAACTAAAGGACACTGTCGCGAACGATCTGAAAAGAGTTTTGTAGTTCGTACAAATGAAAGGTTGGGTGTCAAATTTCGAAGCCTAGGTGTCGCCAATACTCGTCAAATCTCTGCATTTAACGGGGGAAATTGAAATCATTAGAAAGGAAGTGAATTTCAATGTGATCCCGCGGGTACTTGTCTCTCACGAACCCCTAGATTATATGAATGGAATCCTTGACCTCATTTTTTCCCCACGCAGTTGCTTCCTACGCACAGCCTTGAGGGAAATGTTGAAGGAGATGTTACAATAACATCGCACAATTAATCTCCACTGAAAGTACCGGCAAGAAATTTCATCTCATTGCTCGCGGTTAAGTGGAAACTTAACACTCTTCGATGTACAGGGTGAAGCATTTAAATCCACCTAAATTACTCCCGAGACGAGAAAAAAAGATTCAGGACGAAGTTCTTAGTTTACGAGGAAGTCATCGCGCGATTCCGTTTCTTGGGTTCCAAGTGGAAGATATTTCAAGGTCACCCGTTTAATTGGTGCGATACGTTCGTTTTCATTTATCTTGCAATGGTGGCTGTTAAGTCGAGTACAACGATATATATCTCAAGGTCGTGCGACCTTGTCACTCGTCGAGAAAAGTATTTTACTTCAATTAAGCGATAAAACTCAAGGGTGTCCCAATCATCACCGGTCGATTTACTTTTTGAATAAAACGCAAACCGTTTAAGTAATCTTGATACATTTTCTTTTGTTCGAAAGTACAAACTTGGGAGTTTATAATGGAATAAGATATCTTCCAAATGGACGCCTTGGCTTTTTTTTATCAATCTTTTTGCAAAATTTTTCACGACAATTTCGTACAAACTTGGATCAATCTCACCAATGACACGTTCGATGTTGTCTCTCGGCTTTGCAATTGTTTCTGGATTGTCGGCATAAACCTTACCCTTGATGTGACTTCAAAGAAAATAGTCCAAAAGTATCAAATCGTAGGATCTTGATGGCCAATTGACATTACCTCTTCGAGAAATTACGCGCTGTGGAAATTTTGTTTGCAAAGTGCCATTGTTTCGTTCGCTGTATAATACTGAACACCATTTTGTTGAAACCAAATATCAGCCAAGTCGAGATCTTCCAATTGATGGCAGAAATAGTCAGTAAACGTGTCGCGATATCGTTTCTCATTCACAGTAAGCACTTCGTCGTCATCATTTTCGAAAAAAAAATAACCCGATCACCTCTTTTGACCAAAAACTACACTGAACAGTGACTCGGTTTGGATGTATTGGCAATTGTTCAACCTGTCGTGGATTTTCCAAGTCCCATATACGACAATTTTATTAATTCGCGTAACGACCGAGATGAAAATGCTGATGATAATTTTGTCGAAACAAATCATTATCGTCCTCTTTCCTCCGCAGTGTCCAATCCACGAACGTACGACGTTGGAAATGGTCCAATGATTCAAGCACTTGGCATAATTGAATCTTACAAGCGTGCAAATGAAGATGCTCTTAGTACTCGACTCGATACTCCCAAGTTTGTACTTTTAAACAAAAGAAAATGTATCAAGATTACTTAAACGGTTTGCGTTTTATTCAAAAAGTAAATCGACCGGTGATGATTGGGACACCCTTGAGTCTCATCGCTTAATTGAAGTAAAAATAAATTTTAATTTTGTCAAAATTCATTGCAAATTGGTCCTCGAAATGTTCAATACCTGAGAACGATGTCGAATCGATGTGCCCGTGGTTTCTCTCTAGATTTCAGCAACAGCAGCAACATTTTCACTCGAACGAGCGACAGGACAATCTTCAAGCATCGAAGAATGCCTCCGCTGTGCTACATTTTCAAATATCCCTCCAATAATATTTCCACGCTCTTTTGTAACATTTACGTTCCAATACAGTAGTCGGCACAGTTCTCCCCTCGACTTTCGACCTCTGGCTCGTATTTCCCGAAGCCTCGAATCGAGATTCATCGGCGACTTAATAAACCGAAATTCGATACTGTCTTTTTCTCTGGGAACTCGAGTCCTCGGGCAATCAAAGACTTGAGGAAACAGATTGAAAATCTCGAAGCGTGTCCCGCAGCGGCCAAAATGCCGCGAGACGAATATCAAACGATAGTTCCCGGATTACAACGTTAAACTTCCTCCGCCTTCGGAGAGATTTATTTTTCTTATCCATCGTCGATCCCGTTTTCCGTTGGACGTCTCCATCGGTGTAATTGCTTTTCGAAGGGGGACAAGCTCGAGGGGGGAAAAATTGCAGCCTATGCGCCTGACAGCGAGATACGATGGAGTCGAATCGGGCGGACTCGTTTCTGTACCGATATCGACAAATGTAAGAGAACGTTCGGAAGGGGTGCACCGAATAGAGGTCAGGATCTCCGCGGAGACCTACCAAGCGATTGTGATACACTCGTAAAATGGGTAACATCATTGTTATTTTACGAGGTTCGCTGTACCGAAGATCATTGACGCCCAGGCGCGATTCGAATTCCAAATCCTCGTTCTCCCGTGGTTCTGCCATTTTTTAAGGTGTGCTTTCTCGTTTCATTTTATACAGACTTCCACCGAATGGAGTCTATAGACGTTTGTTCACGTTTTGAAGTTTCTTCGAGTACGAGGATTTCTGTCGATTGTATTCGTGGTTACGAGGAGATGCAGAAATAGTTTATTTACTAAATACTTCGCGTTATGCTCGGTTGTCTAGAGAAACAAAGTGTTATTATTTGGAAAAATTCACAAGGGTCGAGATCGAAAGAGATTATTTCCATTTTTTAAGGCGTGCTTTCTCGTTTCATTTTATACAGATTTTCAACAGATAGAGTTTATAGACGTTTGTTCACGTTTTGAAGTTTCTTCGAGTACGAGGATTTCTGTCGATTGTATTCGTGGTTACGAGGAGATGCAGAAATAGCTTATTTATTAAATACTCCGCGTTATGCTCGGTTGTCTAGAGAAACAATGTGTTATTATTTGGGAAAATTCACAAGGGTCGAGATCGAAAGAGATTATTTCCATTTTTTAAGGCGTGCTTTCTCGTTTCATTTTATACAGATTTTCAACAGATAGAGTTTATAGACGTTTGTTCACGTTTTGAAGTTTCTTCGAGTACGAGGATTTCTGTCGATTGTATTCGTGGTTACGAGGAGATGCAGAAATAGCTTATTTATTAAATACTCCGCGTTATGCTCGATTGTCTAGAGAAACAATGTGTTATTATTTGGGAAAATTCACAAGGGTCGAGATCGAAAGAGATTATTTCCATTTTTTAAGGCGTGCTTTCTCGTTTCATTTTATACAGATTTTCAACAGATAGAGTTTATAGACGTTTGTTCACTTTTTGAAGTTTCTTCGAGTACGAGGATTTCTGTCGATTGTATTCGTGGTTACGAGGAGATGCAGAAATAGCTTATTTACTAAATACTTCGCGTTATGTTCGGTTGTCTAGAGAAACAATGTGTTATTATTTGGGAAAATTCACAAGGGTCGAGATCGAAAGAGATTATTTCCATTTTTTAAGGCGTGCTTTCTCGTTTCATTTTATACAGATTTTCAACAGATAGAGTTTATAGACGTTTGTTCACTTTTTGAAGTTTCTTCGAGTACGAGGATTTCTGTCGATTGTATTCGTGGTTACGAGGAGATGCAGAAATAGCTTATTTATTAAATACTTCGCGTTATGCTCGGTTGTCTAGAGAAACAAAGTGTTATTATTTGGGAAAATTCACAAGGGTCGAGATCGAAAGAGATTATTTCCGATGATGGGTTTCGAGTATTTTAACTTGAGGCGTGGTTACACTGTGAAACAATGTCGATGGTAATATTTTGAAATTTTATATTTACAGAATTTCGAGTTTTGAATATTATGGGTTCTTAATTTTTGTAAGGTCGCATAAAATGTATCCAATGGTAATGGACATTTTATGGTGTACATGTATGATATACATACATATTATGGTGATAAATTCTTATTAAATATATTTTGTTGTTGTTTGTAATTGAATAAAATTATGTACGTTAATTTATAGAGGGGACACCGAAGAACCTAACTTACCTTCGCCTTCATCGTGAGATAATTCAAAGATCTTGCATTCTTTATAGATTGTTTATAACCTGAATTGAGAATAGCTAGGGTAAAAGGCTCGTCAATATTGGTATAAGAAATTTATGAAGTAATTTCTTATTGAGCGGGGGATTTCTAGTATCCCTGTTAAGTACAGTGTTCCTGAGAAATTGTCGTCAACTTGGGATAAAGCCGGTAACAAAGGTTCAGAGAAGGTAGCAAAATTCGATCATTATCGATGAGTTAGAATTTACCTTAGTGGAGTGGGAAGGGGAGGGATAATCGCACAATTTCTTAAGAATATTATAATTTATGTTATTCTTTGACGTTACTATTCTTTGGAAAATATTTAAAGAAAAGTAATGCTGTTTAATACACGACTTTTCTCGATGAGTATAGAAAATATCCATTTATTTAATAAACGATATTTAATAATAAATAAACAGTAATTAATTATCAGTCTCATCGAGTTGTTTCTATTATTTCAGACGATAATATCACTTGAAACGTCAATAATAAGAATAGTCCGTTTAAGATCAATAATTAGTCATTATTTGAACAAATATCTAGTAAACATCGATATATAAAAAATGGTAAAGGAGTTTTACATATACAATATTGCACCGACAGAAAATTTGTCCCCTTCAACCCCAAAACATTACATTATTCATATTTCTCAAAAATCACCCTCTAAATTTATCTAAATTCACCCTTATTATATTATACAAATATATTATTTTGTGTCTTCCTTATGGTGGTCGTAAAATTTGCTTTTCTAATTCTTATACATTGCTGGCTGGCTTAAAGGTTCGAGTGGCATCCTCTGCGAGAAAAACTTTCCACTTTCTGGTCGAATTGAAGGGCCTGCTTTAACGTCCTCATACCAGCACGTCTGGCATGATCCAGGGACATTCCACTTTCCATAGGACAGGTTAAATCCTGTGACGCCTACGCTCTTTTTCCCCTAATCTTCAAATTTGCTTTCTCATCCTATCGTACCACGAGAAAATCCCCGTGTTTTATACTCCTATTTGCCGTGTTTCACTCTTTTACTCGACGTGTCCCATGAAACGACAATGAAGACATTCTATCGGTACTGTTACTTTCTAGCTATACGTTTACAGAAAAGATTTTATGGAGTGAAGAGTATCAATTTCTAGGATTCTTTTTTTTCACGGATGCACAGCATATCTTGAATTTTATATGTCTAATATATCAAAATAATAGACGGAATGTTTAATTTAATAACCGTTTTTAAATTGTACGATGGAGCAAGTTAATTGTCAATCATAAGTCTGATATGGTTGTAAGGTATAGTACTTAACCGATCATTCGACCGATTGGTACTTAATAGACAAAAGTTAGTGTATCGACGAGTATACTTATTCATTAATAAATTAGTATTTCACTTCTTGTACTTAGTTAACGAATCAAGGAATTTGTAAGTATACTTTTTGTTCAACCAGTTAATTTCTTATCACGTTACTCTTGATTAATGTTTGGTAGATAGGTTGATAGATCGATGAGAAATACTTGTTCCCTAATTTGATGTTTGATAGCCTAATTATTGATTGGTACTTGGTTCGATCTCTTAATTGTTGATTGGCACTTGATTCAATCGTCTAATCGTTCATCGATACTTCATTTGTGAACTGGTATACTTCTAATTGAAAAGTACCGATACACTTAGAAGAGAAAAAAGGAACTAATTCTCGCGAGTGCGCGCAATTATTTCACAAATAGAATTCAAGTATATTATTATTTGAAATCAAGTTACGATCGTCAAAAGAATTATACAGCGTGTAAGAATAAAGAGCCACATGCCCATTTGCATCACGACCTGTACGCCCACCGTTTGACCTCGAGTGTTGCAATCTTTGAAAATAATGAGCAGGTTTCGCTCGGTAGATTATGGTGGGTCACGCGTGCATTGCAAATAACAGACAGCCATATGCCCCAACAAAACTGCCCTTTTTCAGGGTGTCATCTCTCAGGGCCAGTCCAAAAATAATCATGACGACCTTAAGCCTGTCTGCCTGTAGCATTTGAAAGGGAACGCGTAGTGAAATGTTTAAAGTGTACACTCTTTGCGTTTGGATATTTTTCTAATATTGGATTTCGATTGTAAATGTTTTACATTATTTTCTTTGGGGACTGTTCTTAGCAGGATATCCTCTTTGTGGAAAAATTCTCTACACATACACTGATAAGTTACTACTAACGGTACGTCAATACGTTGATGAATATTTTCATTCGGTAATCAGTTAATGGCTGATCTCACGAGGAGTAATTGGTAGTAAATAGACGAGATAATGTATTAATAATTATACATGTTTATTAATAAGTTGGTATTTGACCTCGAATGTCACGATTGGTACTTAATTGATATTTTCACAAGTGTACTTACTATGAGATTGATTTTTGATCGCTTAACTTGATAAGTCGATAAATTTGGTATACTTGCTCGCTACTAAATTGATTTTTGATCATTTCACTTAAGAAAATGGTGATACTCGATGGATAAGTCGGTACGTTAATAACTTTTCGTTGGAGAGTGTTCAGTTTTGGAGAAAATATACTAACAAGTTATAACATCAAAAAATTGAATTGTGTTGAATATTTTTTCGTGGAAGCAATAAGTAACAGAGAATGGTATTTATTATTGTCGATAATTATTAAATGATAAATATATATCTGGTATCAACAGTAGGAGACTTTGTGTATTTCTAATATCATTTACAACAAGTAACCGTTATCAAGTGCAACTGAACTCGCAGTTGATAAGTTACAGATACTTGGTATATTCGTTGTTCTGTGCAATACTTAGCTACGAATCGTATCGAAATTTTCGATAATAGTTAATTTTATTATAACAGTTACCTGTAAAAGTTATAGTTATCATCAATAATACCTAAATATCTGTATTTGATAATTATTGGTAGTTTATAAGCGACAAGCAATACGACTGTACAATATATACGTGAGTGCGTGTATGTGCGCGCGTGTACACGTTACACCGAAGGATATTTGACTATTGAATTGTCCTCGTGCATTAATATTTATCTACTGCAATTATTATCCATCTAATATATGATTGTTATCGGCTGTAGTTGACGCATACACCACGATGGAAGTTTGTCAGAGAATCAGACACGAAACGAGTCATGAAAGAAAAGGCCGAGAATATAGAGGATGAGGATCAAGTTCACTAGAAAACCTAGAACTCGACGGTAGGATTTCTGACTATCGAGCAAGCAAATTGTGTAATAGGGCCATTGGCACCGGTCCAAAGTCTACGGTTTCATGCTTGCGCCAGAACTCCGAGCTCCAGAATTCAACGGTAGCGCTGGTGGGTCATCAACGGGGAACTCTGGTTTCAGATGAACGTGTTCAAAATTGGGTCATATGGAAGCAATCGTTGCAGCTGAACAATTAACAGACCAACGGTCGAATAGTTCTTGCAAATGTTATGCAACGGTTGCTCAAGATTCATGTACACCATGATTGGATGACAGTTGCACCGCGTGCCAAGTGCTTGGACGGTGTCGTGTTTCCGGTTTCGTAGTCATCCATTATCGACAGGAAACGTTTATTAATTAGAGGACAAAGGGCGACACGTGCAAACATTGAATTATAATGGAATCTTTCATTCTATCGTCTTGCATTATTCATTGTACCGAATGAAATAAGTCGCGATTGTTGCATTCTTTTCGTTCTTTTTTATGCAGATTCATTCGAATATATTTTTTTTAACTAATAAAGATTTAATGGAGTGGTAGAATATTGTTCAATTGACTTGATCAAGAAGTTTTGATTTGTATGCATTACAATGGCAGTTCTGTTTGTCGTCAAACACTTGATAACGTAGGCTCAAAGGAACGAAATTATTCTGAATTCAAAATATGGTTACAAACGGTTGTGCTAGGTCACACAAGTGTTCGTTATTCATAGATTAAAAGAATTCTTCTTTTTCGCGAAATAATTTTAAATATTTACCAATACACTGTTAAATTATTATAGGTTGTAACATGTGTCTTATTTTGATTGTAACCTTATCATTCTTTTTCTTGTTGTGAAAACTATTGTATTACATTGATATACTTTTAGAATATGTTAACAGGTTGTACCAATATACTTTTACATTATACTGATTCTAATATAACTAATTATTTCTGATTCTAATATAGTTATCAGCTGTTAGTACAAGTATGGTCACGACAGTCTTTTTTCTGATTATAGTTACTATTGTTACTACTTCAATTATTATTATTTACCAGGGTTAAAATAATACCGATTATATTGTTCAGTATTGACATTTGTTGGAGATAAACCAATATATTTTCCTATAAATTATAACTGATCATCATTGTTATTAATCGTAACTATAATTTCTACACAATATTACAATTACAATCTGACTGTAGTAGATATTATTCTACTGCACCCATTAAACGCTAAAGAAAGTGCTGTAAAGCAAATAACTTATTGTAAAGATTTCACTATACTTTTACCAATACTTCAACTTCATTCAGTCTTATATATACTAATGTGCTGATGTACAAGAGGATGAATTGACGATCATACTTAAATTGATGTCTGACAGCTGTCGTGATATCAATAAGTGTCACAATCGAGAATTAGTACTTCAAATCATTTCTTAAAAGCGTAACAATATATTCAATCCCTTATGGTCTTTCTCTTTTTTAATAAATCGGAATTTTATCTCGTTACAAAACGAATTAATCATACTGAACATTCAACTAAAAGTTTCCGCAATAGAGAACGATTGAAATGTAAAAAGAAGTTGTATATTTATTTCACAACGAATTTCCCCAATTTATCACTTTAATCTCATTCAAGCTGCCAGTGTTCACTGGAACAGAGACGAGGCCAATAGTAGCTTTATTCATTGGATCGTGTCCAAGTTACTTTCATTTTCATTTCCATTTACTCCCCATCTGCCATAGACTTGTAATTCACGTCTGAAGGTGTAAGGGGTTAGAAAATATGCATAGAATATTTCAAGAAATCCTCCCACTCCTCACCCGCTACCTACAAGAAATACTCCTAATAATTTCCTCAGGCGTGAATCTGCTCTCTCGGAGCTAGAAGAAAACCAATATGTAAAGTGAAAGGAGAAAATGGAAAAGTTTCTGAAGAAACGTGAAATTGCCTGTAGACCCCGCCGTTTCTTTCATGTTCTCGGCACCGCTGCTTGAACTTGAACTCGTGGAAATATACGAAATTATATTCGCTGGACATGAATAAACATGTTTAATCAAAACGTAAGTTTCATTTCAAAGTTCCCATTTTTATCACAGTCGAGTGTTTAAACATCGGCCGCGATAATTAAGTGGAGTCGTTTGATTATTGTCAAATGGAAATATTATACAAACGAACAGCTAAAATTAATACCTGATGGCAATATACACTGTTGGTTCTATATCGGTGCAAATATAATTTTATAATTTAATTTAGCATAAATTTGATCGCAGGAGAATAATATTAATTGTCGTAGAGTAAAGAGAAGTACATTAAAATATATAGATTTGAAAAACATTAATTTTCATTGTATATTGCGAGTGATTTTCCTTAACCAATTCCCTTGTTTTCGTTGATTACTTAATTCTCTGCCTGCAGTATAAAATTCTAAGTGGTTAGATAAATATAATTGAATTAGACGAAACTAAAAATTGATTTTAAATCCATATTTTACAATTTTCGCGTCATGCAATTAAATAATTTTGCTATGAGTTCGACTCAAACCAGGGTTTTGTTTGTTTAGAATTAGAAAGAAACCTTACAATAATATATTATTGTAATAATATATATTAACTAGAAATAAGAGAATTACTTTTAAAATAATTTTGAGTACAATATTGTTCCAGACCGTGACAGTATAATTTTAGAACTATAATCACTATGGTTCTTCGATAAATCATCGAAGATCTGCTTCGATTGGAAATTATCTTAAAATTACAAGGACTTTCCTTAATTAATACCCTGAAAAACACTAAGTATTACTATATAGTTACATTTGTTATGTAGTATTACTACAATCGCAGATAGTTGCTCCTCATCTGCGTGAAACGGGGAAGAAAATTTTGATACGATTGTGCGAAGTCATCTTGCAAAATGGCCCCTCTATTTGGCAGCCTTTCGTTGCTTCGATGATAAATGACCCTAATACGAAATTGGAAACGCGATCCATAACCGCGAATTTACCGCGATTATTTATTGTTATTACCGCAGCTCCGTCTGCGTACAACGGTTGCCAAGCGAGCTCAGAATCATGAAATTGACGATGGATAGAATGACCTTAACCTTGAACCTCGAGGACCTAGGTTTTTTCCGTTGATTACTTAAAAACTGGTACATTTGGTTCCAACTACGATTCTTCCTTAAATGAAGAACAAATTAAATTGATGAGAAAA
The DNA here is from genome assembly GCF_051014685.1 of Ptiloglossa arizonensis. NCBI lineage: Eukaryota > Metazoa > Arthropoda > Insecta > Hymenoptera > Colletidae > Ptiloglossa > Ptiloglossa arizonensis. Next base: position 6,162,890 of record NC_135048.1, on the reverse strand, counting down.
TAGAGCGTGATGAAACAGTGAAGGATATTGGGAATTATAAATGCTCGGGTTACTCGCAATTGTCAGTTAACGAATATTCTAATTAGTTTAATTCCTCAACGTTTAATATCTGTGGTTTCTAATTAGGGAACAAATACATTTAGCCACAAGGATAAATTCCGAAAACGATTTCGAACTATGAATAATGAATGCTTCGGTCCTTAAAAATGAACTGTTCCGTCTTCAACGGAATGTGCGAGCAGACCTTGGACGATGATCAGATGGGTGATAAATTGCAACGCCTTGTAATTAGTTTTCGAGCACGCGTTAAAAGCGATAATAAATAGACGTCGAGACCGGAATCGTAGCTTAATTTATGATTCCTCAAATCGGTACTGGTCTCCCACAGTATCGAGTGTTTTCAGGCTATCGACTTCACTTGCCCTTTTCTTGGCGATCAACACCTTCGGTAATGGACAGAATGAAGTCGAGACCAATGAAAGCCCAATTTTTTAAAAACAAATCATGACTCCAAGTTCAACGACTCTTCGTCACTGCGCGGAGGGAGATTCGAGTGAGACGTTAAAATAGATGTAATTTAAATTTAGTTTGATGATGAGTTTGATTTTTATCTTGGAATGTTAAAGACGTATATGGAAACTAACAAAAAGTTTCATTAAGGTTTTACATTATGAAAATATTGCAAAAATTACTTTCATTTTAACGTTTTATTCGAATTTCCCATCATACCTTTTAATTCTCTTTTAAACTATAACAGAGAAATTTTTCTTTTAAATTGAGAAATCTTACCTTTTAATTTTCTTTTAAACTATAACAGAGAAATCTTTCTTTTAAATTGAGTCATAGAAGAATTTTTTGAACGAAAATTATTCGGTATTGAGTTCCTTAAGTCGCACATTGTAGTTTCAAAGTGTTCGTAATGATTTGATCAGTCACTGTATGTGACATATTCCAAGATTGAAATCGTGAGAACATGTCCTGTACCGTCTGTTTGTGAGAAGGCTAACGAGTGTTTACATCGCCCCTCCCTTTAGTTTACAGTCTTGAACCGAGGAGGGTGACGAAGGTCGACAGTCGCCAATAGCGACAAATAGAGGAGCTGATAGACCGTAAATTAGAATGGTGGTGTAAACATTAACATTTTCTCGCGGACGGACAGTACATGGTATCGTTAATTCTGTAATAGTCCTGGAAAATATTTTTGAAAGTTGGATTTCTATTTCACAATTTTCAAACGAGGAAGATTCAACTTCAGAGTGGTGCTTCGAAATCCCACTGTCTCCACATACTGTGTCTTACGATATCTGTGTGGACATGAAAAATTGGCAGAGTATTATTGGAATGAAAACTGCTCTGTTGTCATAGCGTTTCTGCAATGCCTTGTGATAAAACAAAGATTCCACTATTTGAAGACGTCACAATGAATGGAATTCCACGTTCCGTGTACGAATGAAGAGAGAGAGAAAGAAAAAGAGAGAAAGAGAGAGAGAGAGAGAGAGAGAGATGTGTGTATTCTGCAATGGCGCAAAACTCGCGTCGCATAGAAAGAGAGTTGCGCGACGGGAATGGTTTTCTTCCACCCTTACTGGACCACGGCCAAGTAACTTTTCTACTTTGCTTTCATCGTGATTCCCGGTCGCCCTTATCAGGAACAGTTTATACGTATTTTTGCGAATAGCGAGGTCCGCGGGTTACCGGGCACTGGAAATGTACAACGTTTCCCAGATTTCTTTCGATTACTCGGAAAAGTAGAACGCCATTTCTCTGCTGTATTTTTTGTTTTTTTTTTTGTTTGTTTTCTTTCTTTTTTTTTTGTAGTAAAACCGGAGAACGTTTTTTCCCCCCTTAGGAGCGAAATTTCGGAAGATGATGTACCGTGCTTCTCGGTTCTTGGAAGATTGAACCCGAGCTGGAGGTGTTGGAATAATAATTGAAAGTTTGAGACGTGGAGTAATTAAGACTTTGTTCGTGATATATTTTCATAATTTAGTATCAAATACTCCAACATCAATTTAGGACCTGAGCGAGAAGTTAAGAGGGAAACCTCGAAGGCTCGGATCTTTGATGTATGACGTTAAGCTTTAAAGCTTAAAAGCTATGTATCTTGACGTCAAAGCTTTCCATCTTAGGTAGTAATGTCTCAAATTTCGAAGCTCGATAGCTAACTTATTTCGGGGTTAAAGAGTTCACATGGTTGCCGCGTTTCATCTGTTCCTCTGAGTGGAAATTCAGTTGAACGCTCCCGAGCGTCTGGGCACTAATCATTAAGGTTAAATGCGTTAAATCGGACACGTCGGAAACATCTCCGTTACAGTGTTAAAAGCTACCATCTTGGGGCAGTAAAATGTTCGGTCTCGTGTGAAAGAAAGTTTCGTCTTTTGCAGATCAAAGATAACGGTATCCAAGGTTCGGTGGTTAACATCGAAACGTTTTTAAAGCTAAGCTCTCGTACTAAAGTTTTTCCTAGCTCAAATTTAGCGCATTGATATTTGACTCTCGAATGCCTCAACCTTGAAAGATAAAGAGAGTCCCACTCTTTGAAGATTAAATATTCCGATAGTCAGATCCTGAATCCGATATCGTTCAAGCTATTCACTTACAACATTGAAAATTTTCTAACAACCCAAAATTTGTTCGCTCGTACCGTCCCGCCTCGGACAGTGTATTGTCTCAAGAGTTGCAAACTTGCAAGGTCAACAAGGCTCTAACCTTCGAAGAGGATAAGTATTCTGTTAGTGTCTGAATTCGATATTTCTAAAGATATGATTTTATCATAGTAAAGCATTCGTGGACAGGTAAAAGTAAATTGCAATGTTTCAAAAATTGCGACCTTAAACAGTCAGTTCCAGTCCAGTACACGTAAGCGATGTCCCTTGTACTTACAATATTCGACGATTGTCTGTTATTTGTGTGTATATATTTAAACTTACGTTTAGTCTTACATTTATAATTAATTTTAAATCTACGTCTTGCCCATACAACTACCCTCCTCTACGATTTTTTTTTTCGGTTTCTTGTACATAGAATGTAGGTTTAAAGTTCAAAGGGATTGTCACAGTGTGTTTTCGTGGTATAGGAAATTACATAAATTAGTTTAAACGGTGAAACGATACATATCATTCTTGACAGTCACTCTATTAGTAAGATCCCAGACTTGAATTTAATACGGTTAAATAAATTTTGATTTGTGCCGTATGCTTGTTAGCAACGTCGCAAAGTTCGTGACAGTGAAATGCACGATTTACTCCCAATAGGAAAGGTCTCTAGGCGTCTGGACCTCGAGTCATCGAAACGAAGTTGCTGGCGACCGCAATCGACTCGGTGTTTCAGTTGATCAGTTCGAATTAGTTCTCGATATACCACCGGGGTCTTCCATTTGCGGATTTCCGCGTTAACGCGAACCCAACCGGTGCTCTTTTTAATCGCAACGTGCGTATATATACGGAATATTCTAGTGAACAAATAAAAAAATAGAAAAAGGTTTGAGACTTTGTCCGAGTTTTGCATCGTAAGGAGGGAAATTCGAATAAAACTTTAAAATAGATGTAATTTAAATTTAGTTTGATGATGAGTTTGATTTTTATCTTGGAATGTTAAAGATATATATGGAAACTAACAAAAAGTTTCATTAAGGTTTTACATTATGGAAATATTGCCGAAAATCACTTTCATTTTAACGTTTTATTCGAATTTCCCATCTTACCTTTTAATTTTCTTTTGTACTATAACAGAGAAATATTTCTTTCAAATTGAGTCATAGAAAAATTTTTTAAACAAGAATTATTCGGTATTGAAAGGTTTTATGTATAGTCTTAGTCACTTTTTTTGAAGATGGAGTTGCTTAACAAGTACAAATGTATATTTATGATTTTTTTTAATGGCAGTCTACCTTTTCAGTGTATTATCTGATAGTAGCTCATACAATGAACACACATGCTTAGAACACGAGATCAAGATCATGCAAAAGGGATTCTGCATAATGAACATTTTTGTTTTAGACGTCACGTTTGAAATGGCAGGTGATGTAATAATTCTTTGTTTTGTGTTTATAAGTGTTCAGAATTTTTCGTGCAATGGATCCTTCAATGTAGTAAGTAAATATTTACTTGGAACGCCTTAGTTCGGTAAAACATTATATTATAAATTAATAAACTGAAAAGTATACGTTGTCATTTAAAGAAACAAAAACGACCTTCGCAAATAATTTCTCTTACGAAAAACATCGATACTACCTGTTAAATATCTTCGACAACTTTTGTTTGAAAAATTTTCTTATAGTTTAAAAAAAAATTAAGATGCTAATTTTTATCGAAACACTTTGTATATGCACACAACATATATATACGTGGAATCTTTATTTTTTATCTCAAGAAACACGGAAAATTCTTATTCGCGTAAATTTAGTAATAGAACGTAACAATGTACGAACAACGAAGAATGAGTTTAACTCTGGTAAATAAATAATAGGAAATTGATCTTACTTACGGAGAAAACAAAGTAGTTACACAAGTACGAAGATAAATTTGCAGAATTGTCAAGAGGATAAAATTAAATAACGTTGATTAAACGGAGATGGTAATTATCAGCGTGTAAATGAATTTCATTTCAACAAGTTTGACCAGTATTTGTACGCAAGTATTTCTCAATCAAATTTCCCACCCACACCTTTGCTAATTGTCAAACACACCGCTTTTAGTTTGAAGCACGCAATCAATCCCAGAATAAACGAGTCACTGGATGTATCTCTGCACCGAGGCGCGATATTTACGAAATTATTTCGCCGTGGAGAACGTCGAAACTCTTGATCAGACACGCAAATTATCTCGAAGGAAGAAGCTTGAACGAGCAGCGGAATTTTAAAACGAAACACGATCACAATGCTGTGTGTTTACCCAACATTGTAGTTCGATTCATCGGGTGGTAAGGTTGGTAGGAATGGGTGCGAGTTAGAAACGGTCGAACGATTTCACATTGTACCGTAACATCGCGATTCATTCGAATCAATTGGGTTGTAAATCCGATAAGTCGACGTTAAATGACACGTTATTTTTTGGAATTAATGAAAGACGTAGGGGAAACGTAATTATAACATACTCTGTGTAATACATACGGTGCGATTGAATAATATGTACAAGCGAGCGGGATGTGATTTTTGATGAAAAAATAAGAAAACTATAAACAATGAAATTGTTTCACTTTTGATTTAGTTTTCGAGATAATCAAGTTTGACAATTTGTACGTATCGCGTAAGTGTATTTTACAAATATGGTAAACATTATGATTATTTCGAAAAATTAAACCGAAAATGGAACAATTTTATGATTTATGCTTTTCTTATTTTTTGTACTTGTATATGTTATTTGGACGCACCTTGTATACGGTGGCTCAAGAAAATATTCAAAGTGCACTCTATTATAAGGAAATTCTCGTAATTTGTAAGTTTGATTTTAATGAAAGTTTGTGTGCATGTAGAGCATAATAATGTATATATGGAACAATTCTTTTGTCCGTAGAAAATTTTTTTAAGAAGGTGAAATCAAGTCTCGAAGGTTTCAATACTTTCTTTATTTTTTTATGCAATTTTTCTCAATACATTTCTGCGATATAGCAATATAATACTGATTGTGAGAGCTAAACGATCATATGATTAGAAATCTTGCAAAAATTTTCATTTCTTAGAAAAAAAGTTCAGTTTTTAGTGCTCTATCACTCTACTGTGAAAAAAGTAGACAAAATGTTTTATCGACAAAAAAATTTTTATATGTGGCTCACTATGCTTTACATGCATACAAACTTTCATTGAAATCAGACATATAGATTAAGGAAATTTTCTCATAGTTCTTAGCCTGCAAATACTTTCGTGGGCCACTGTACCTATATAACAATATCTATAACAATATGAATATAACTGTTTCCGATCATTCGTCCGAGATAATTTGTCGAAACTTAACTGTGCTTGCAATACTTTTTTTTAATCTACTCAAAGTTATTACGATCAATTTTTCATAGGGAATTACAAGTATGGGATATTATTGCATTCATTCATTATTGCAAATAAAATGAATAGAGTATATCTTAGGATATACCGGACATTAACAAAAATATAACGACGAAACAAATACGCCACAGAACTACCATGACCCTGAGTACACGGTTGTCTTCGATGCTAGCTACAAAAGGATTCCCTCGTTCAGGGCGATGGTCTTTCTTGTATCTAGGTTTTTGGGCCTACGTGACCTAAATCACGAGGTCAGGGTCGTTGCCTGAAATGCACAAGAGGCGTAGGTCGGATGGTCCTCACAGGTGGTTGCTAAGACGTAGACCAGGCAATGGACCTGCGTTATGTCACTGTCGTCGGAAAACTCCACAGTCCTATCGGTTGGTACCTTTTTGTCGGGCACGAACCCTCACGTAGGATCACTCGCACCTCGGCTCGCTTCCATGTTCTTTTTTTTTCCCACACGCACGAACCCAACACCCTACATAATTAAATTCGATGACGTTACATTGTGACACGTGAGGTAACAGCTATTACTCACAATCGGCTGTTATATACTAGATTGTTCAATAAGTTTTTTCGTTCGATACAATTTATTCGACAGTATAGTACTAGCTTGCTCAATAACGTTTATCGAACGACAAAACTTATTGAACAACTATTATGTATCACCTTCCGCTGACTTCAAGTCTCGCGGGACGACACAAGGGCAAAGAGGGTTCGGATCACTCATCCCCACACGAGCTGCACATTCTGAACCTTAACCAGGGTCTCTGCCATAGTAGTTGGAGTAGATTTTAATTACATCCCTATTTGAAACTGTATTTATACGAATATAAAGTTTGGAGATTGTAAACCTAAATTTATTAAGACAAAATCATGCGATGGTCATGGTACATCAGATCGTTGAATTGGTCTTAATAGAAATTATAATAACATGAAGCAAAAAATACGCAATGCCATTTAAAAAAATGAAAATAACCGTGATTTCTTACAATAGAAAAATTTTCTTTGTTATTTTTTGTATTTACATTTGTAGCTGACCAGAAACTGATTAGTGTGACACCTTGTGTGTCACACACTGTATATAATTTTTTTTGGAATGAATAAAAGATTCATTTTTATTTACTTCTAAATGATATTTCTTTTAAATTATTTTTGTTTCTGAAAGGAATATTATTTACTTCTACTTGTAGTTATATAACCAATGCTTTTCTAGTGTATTGTAAAAAAACTAGCAAAACTTGTTGTCCTGTATTAGATATAAATAATGTATAATAGTAATATATTACTAGGTTGTTCGATAAGTGTTGTCGTTTTTTCCATTGTAAAAAAACTACTATGACACTTCAACTTTAAACAACCGTAAGTATATGAACAAATCGACAGATTTACACGAAGCTTCACACATGTTCATCAAACAGTAGTACCTTCTTTAAAAAAATTAAACAACGAACCTAATAGATCCATTTTTTTATCAAACGACAAAACTTATCGAACAACTTATTATATGTATAATATATACCATAGGTATATGATCAGTGTTATTAAACTAAAAACAAGCGTCCCCCAATTCATGCTAATTAACCATTCCACGCAGTTCTTTTTTCAACATGGAAGAAAATTACGTAAAAAGGTACGAAGAAAAACTAAAGCAAACAGCTAATATAAATTATAAAAATATTTACTTCGTACATTTTCACGAAAAAATTCGGATAAATATTCAGAAAAATCGTCAATAAATTTTATCTATTGTCGATATCTGGACCGTAATGGTACATAAAAGGAAAGACCGCTGTAAATTAAAATCGCGTAATAAAAGTTTGCGTAAACGGTAGGATTATTTACCGGGTAAAAGGAGATTGGTGTAAAAAAAAAAGTATCGTGTAAAACGAGAGACGAGTGTATCGGTTATGGGTAAGTCTGTTTATCAGATTTAGTAGAGCGTATCTTGTTAATCTGTAAGAGCGATTATTGGATGGAGTTGGTTCTAAAGCTAGTGGATCCACGTGCTCTGATAATTATTTTATGCGACGTTTGCTGTAATTTGATACTCCTCGTTTAACTGTGGATATTGCGTGATGTATTATGCCGTTGGAAACATATCACAGGATACGTGTACGTTACGTAATTACGTTTTTGATTGGAATCGTTAAAGGATTTCAATATTCGAATTACCAACTCTACACCATAACTGTACACCGCACGCCCAGACTTGCATTAAATCAATTTAATACATTAACAGTGTGTTTCCTAGTTCTGGTTTCTAACGTCTGGTTGTCAGTCAGTGTATCTTCTTCGTTTTAATTTTAAGTCGAGTACAATTGGTCTTTATTTTCTTTTTCCAAGTTGATCTTCTGGCCAGTTTCGTACCAAGGTATTCAACTGTGAATCAGTTAAATCAGAAATTAATTTCATGACAGGAATTGTAGAGGCTTGCAGCTGCGTTTTATGGCGGGACCGTGCTTCGAGTTTGTTAGAGAAATTGTCCACATGGCTACGGCAAGGGCCTGTCACCGTGGGTCAGTTTATTTGTTGTTCGACTCGAGGCACGGAGCAAGTGATGGCTATTTCCCGTCATAAAACACTGCAGGCACTTGGACAGGGACCCTCTGCACAGCCTGGCACGCGAGGCCCTGGCGCGGCCTTGTTGCGTCATTCGGGATGCTGGAAAATTCCAGCCCAGGCCTGCAGGGGTTTGGACACCCTGTCTACGTCGCGACGCCCCCACCTAAGCCCCATAGGGATGGGCATGCCTTAGATTCGGCGGGACTAGGACCCGTCGTAATTGGTCAGGCATTCGTCGCCACCCACCCTTAATTTAAGGGAGTAGGGCGAACCGAGGCGACGTTTGCACTGACCCGAGAAATCTTAGACTAGTGCACAGAATACCACCAAGACAATACAGCCAAGGGTCTACGACTAGAGTGTACAGAGTACAGCCAAGGGTTTACAGCCAGAGCGTACAGAGTACAGCTAAGAGATCACTGTTAGAGTTTTGGCCTGAACGCACGGATTGACGTGTGAAGCTTCCTGCGTTAGTTCCCATAAAGAACTTGCACTCCTCGAGGGAATTACCAGCAATCCCTCGAGCCTCCACGGAATCTTGGACCTTCGAGGAAGTTCGGCAGCCGGCTTGTGCATCCAGTGAGGCGCCGTGTGTGAGGACAACGCTCAACACCCCCCTGGACGTGAGAGCAGCAAGCGGCGAAGACCTCGAAGGCGCCATTACAACCTCCATCGGTCCAGCCTAGCGGACAACGATCAACAACAGTTAGTCCTTCCAACGGGAAGGTGGTCCTTCGAGTAATCTATAGTCGGCACCCATCGTGCAAACACACTCAATGCTCGAAAGATCCTCGAGATCTACCACGAGCAGCTACAGGAATACCAAGTAACGATTCTGAAAGCATCGTAGTTTTTATTTTGGCAGTAATTGAACTACAGCTTTTGTCTGTTTTCTTATCGAATGACCCTCGTATCCGCGTGCATTGAACGTTCTCCAATTCTGATTATTTTGTCTCGATCGATGTGTGAGTTCACAATGGTGAGCTTGCTATCTCGGTAAACTCCGCGTCCTTGAGTTCGGTCGTGGATTTCTTCGGCAAAGTATTCGCGTTGCATCACGTAGATGTTCTTTCCCTCGACTGGGTACAGTTCTTCAGGACATAGTCAACCCTTGACGTTGCCTCGCTCCAATAGAAGGAAATACGTGATTCCTCCGAGCACACGATGAAAGAATATTGCTGAAGCAATTTGGATGGAGTTACAGTGGCTGAACAAATTATTATGAACACTTTGAAACTACTACTTATTTGAAATACGATCAAGAATGGAATTGAACATGCATTTCATTCCGTAGTAACTGTTTCTAAGCCTTTACAATGGAATAGATATTTATATGTTGATACTTAATCATGCCACTTTCCTCGTTTATAATTATTTGAGCACGTCTCTGTATGATTTTCATATTTTTTTCAATACTTTTCTTATTTTCTTATATTTCATGATGCCATATAGATATAACTTTCTCGATCAATTGATGTTTATTGCACATGAATGCAAAGGGCGATGTGATCAAATATTCATATATATATATATTCTTTTTTTCTTTATTATGAAAACTTGAAAATAGTTGCAGTATATTGTTATGAATATAATAATACATTTTTTTTCAAAATTGAACTAACTTTTTAAGGACGTTTTCAATTCCATTCTTGATCGAACTTCAAACAAATAGTAATTTTAAAGTGTTCATGATAAGTTCACCACTAACTGTATTTTTCTCCTTGTTAGACAAGGTTTGCGTCTTACCTCTAGAATCTTGTCATTGGTGGTTCGAATACTGACCACATAAATTTCTCATCTGCAAGACATTCTGGACCAATCTGTGGAAATGGATGCTGGATGAATTCAGTCGGTTGTTGTTTACGAGGCAGAGAATCCGTAGAATTCTATTCGGATATTCGATGGAACGTGTTTCCACATATTTGTCGATGTTTCGCTCTGTATTTCGCAAAACTCGATTCATTATAAAAGTTTTTAACCAATACGATGTTACTCAATGGAGAGTAACGGCGGAATCAGTCTGAAAGAATGCTTCTTCGATTTTCGCGTTAATCGACCGTAGAATGCTGCGATACAAGTTGGCCAATAATTGTGCTCTACATACAGTTGCCCCCAAAAGTTTTTAGAGAGTACTGAAATTTTTTAGCGATGTATCTGAGTCAATTATGAAAAGAATTGGGTTAACTCTATTTTTTAATAAAACATCGTTTATTACTGTTTAAAATGATCTATTATCGGTTTAATTTATTTTCGTATACATTATCGTAATACCAATAAATTAAAATTATATTCAATTATCTCGTGACAAAAGTATTCGAACACTTGTAAAGAAATTATATTTTTGCATATTCTCGGCGAAAGAAAGAAATGCAATACTAATATTTCGTTAGACATATTATTCTACATTAATAAAAGTCCACTCTTCCGTTAACCTCGTCGGTATTTTTTTTTTTTACCATGAACTGGAATTTTGCGAATTCTAGGATCAAGTTCGTTCCATAGATTCTCGATCCGATTCAGATCTGGAGATTAGAGCAACAAATGCAAAATTTTCTGATGGTTTTATAACAAGTATTCTTGGACAATACGTATCTTATGTTTAAAATCTGATAGAATTTATAAATATTTTGAAGTCTTAAATTGCCCACAGATTTGAATAAATTATTTTGTAAGACACTTGAATAATTAATTTTATCGAATGCTTAAAATAAATTCCGATACCATTACATTTTCTGCATCGAGTTTAACGGTTGGTTTTGAATGTTTCTGTTATAATTGCTTATTTTCTTTTTACTCTACACTATTGCTCTTTGCAAAAATCCATCTCTTTTTTGATTGGTCTCATTGACACATGTTTTCAAGCAATTCACCTGTTCATTTTTATTCAGTTCTCTATGTATTATATTTGTATGAATAGATTGTTAATTAGAGTGGGGATGTACACACTCGTTCGCTTTCTTGTCACAGATGAACAGTATTTCTTTATAAATATGCTCGAACAAATTTGATTTGTTCCTTACATGACAGTTTTCCATACTTAAAGATGCCCATGATATTTGTTCAAACCGTAGTGTAAAAAGTAGAAATATACGATAATTTGTCGATATACTTGTTATTTCGTAGCATTACTAACGAGAGTACTGCTATTTAGAAGTTTACAATTATTAGCGTTTGTCTTGTAAGCGCTTTAGAAAATCGTTGTAACTTTGGAGCGTCGGTCACCAGTGAACTATGTCACTGTTAACTATGGAGTATTAACACTAGAACTACCAATAGAACTACAATGGTGAATGTACTTCTATTTGTATCAGATCTCATAGGTAGCTTCGAAGTTAAATGGGGAAAGGGCAAATTAATTTACGAGTACCATTAGTTGTCTATTTCATTAATTGTCCGTGAATATTGTAGGCAAAGACACCGTTAATTATTAAGTAATTTTCAGAAGAAGTTTGAAACAGGTAAAATTGAACCCTTTGGTAGTTCTAGTGTTAATTTGACGACTTTTTTCAACTCTTCCATCGTGTTTCTCTTCCATTCTGTGAGCATCCATCTTCAAGGTGTCCAAATACTTTTGTCACGAGACAATTGAGCATGATTTCAATTTATTCGTATTACAGTGATGTATGAAAAAATGTACCAAATTGACGGTACATAATTTTAAAGAGCAACGAATAACGTTTTCGTAATTAGTCTGGATACATCGCTTCAAAGTAAAATTTAGCTGGTATCTGAATACTTTTGGGAGTAACTGTAGCTTAAAGCGAGACAGTAAAACGGTCTTGAGAAGAGCTACTCGTGTCTTGACGCGCAACAATCTAGACCGAACTAGACCCTCGGTGTTACAAGAGCGAAAAGTAAATACAGGTTCTGTATCCATTCTTGCATTGTAGAATCCGTGGAGTTGAATGTTTACCGCGTCCGAGGGAATTATTTATCTATCGAAGGACAGATCGTTGGATAGATCGAGTTCTACGCGATGGTTGGTCCAAATGCTACAAACGTTGATAAACGTTGACCAGTCCCGGTTCAATTTTAATTGCCACAATGATTGCATTATAAATTCGACAGTCTAATCAGGAGTTTTTCTACAAATTTTTCTCCTTCTCAATCATTTTTGTTAACAATTTATCTATTTCTCGCGGATAATGCTATTCATTTTCGTCAACTGGTGAGTCTGTTCTGTAGATGAGTACGTCTTTGAAAATAAAAAGAATCGTTAATTTGGTAGTAAGAACGACTAGACTAAACAATTTCAAGGGGACAAAAATCTTAGTAATTTCTGGAAGAACTATTCTCTTCGTGATTCTCGACATTGATGGATTTTACTAAATACATAATAAAATCTTGTTGCAGATTCCAGGTGTTTCGTTGTCATGCGATTGAAATGTAACGTTGATGCTGCCTTCATGGGTATGGGTTAAAATAATCAGCACACACTTCTCTAACGAAAATGTATGAACATATAATCGTAAAATAAATATTGCTAACTAGTTTCAGACGATTCTCAGAAATACATCTTTCTCGATGCAACACACAATCCATCCTTCACTTGCATCCTTTCTGTATTTCAGTTTTTACATACACACATTAGTTGTCTATTTGTAGATACACATACCTTTCCTGTATCGCTAATTCGATTAAACCAACAGTATCATGTACCAAGTTCTCTCGCAATGTTACGCTGGTTTCTTTCGTTAATGCGTCGTTAGTCAGTAAGGTAGTGTTATACTTACTGCTTCGCATATATGTCTTGGTTCTAGGTATTACTGCACGACTGTTGAGTATCGTTGCTCGAAGACAGAGTTTTCACGAAACTGCATTGCTGAGCACCGAACGAACCGTTTCGAATCTCTGGGACGTGAGTTGCCCAAACGCTTCTTGCCTTAATTTAAGGTAATGCTGCGACGTATCTTCCGGTAGTATCTCGTTTCATATGCTGTTGGAAATACTCCTCTGAAAGTTTTCCTTTTACAGAGAGACGAGGTGTGAATTTTCTCTTCCAGAACCACTTCGTATCGAATACAACTCGGGGCAACATTGTAACTCTTCGTGAGTAAAATTCTCTACCAGCTGCTTGGAAATTCAACTCGGTGTACTTCAATTGCACTGGAGACTACGTTCCATCACTGATTCGCCGAGAGGTGTTTCGATCTTTGCTCGTCGAGAATCGAATGCTGACGGTGGTTACAGAAGAATCCTTTCTGTAGTTTCAGCTCGATGGAAACAGAATGTTATTACCGATGATTCATCCCAGATCGGATACTTGTCGGTGCGAAAAGTTTAGTCTCGTTCCTGGTGGATTTTTGTTAAACTCTAACGGTAAAAACGATCCAAGAGTAAACTTTCTTGCATTGAAAATAGAGCAAGTGTCTCCCCTACCTGATCTCGATCAATTAAATACGATGAAAGGACTAGTTATTCCGAGTCGAATCTCCTGGCAGAGGGTAGCTCATGGTGGATAGGTAACTCTGTCGATGATGTACGATTTCCGAATCGATACGGTGATAAGTGAAAGCCTCTGGACCTATGAGTACTATCTACGGAACATGACATATAATTTCGATGCAAAAGTTTCATTTGTTCAACTCCGAGAAGAGACGAGAATCGTTTGTGAAACTTTGCATCCGTCAGTTCGATGTTTGCTGGACTATCGATGCGTTGTTGTGGTACGAGCTCTGAGATCCGTGGAAAAATGAGAAACTCGGATATTCAACTACACGAGAGATTGTGTAGTTTCTGATGAGTCGATCCAAAGCTCCAATAGGAATGAAGCACATCCCCTGTAGTAGACGAAGCGTTACTGCTGGCCACTCGTCGATGAAATTTCCCATTGGACGTGTGTCCAACAGTGATCCCCAACAGATTGTCCGTTCAGAGGAGTCGTTTACCCGAATTATTGCCTTGGACATCAACTTGGGGACTCATAGTCGGGGACAAATTGTCGTTGAATGTTGCTCGAGGAAACATTCCACCAGAGTTTCTTGAAGACGTCATTTTACTTGACTTTCTTGGAGATGTTTCAATGGAGTTTCTCGAAGACGTCAGTTGTTTCAGTTGAGTTTCTTGATTGAGATGAAGTTGTTTCTGTAGTCCTTGGTAGATGCAGAAGTGTACTGTGCCCTTGATTGTAGATTCTTACAAAGGGATGATCTGCATTGCTACATTGTGTCTCTTCTTCAAGACACTTTAGACACAGCTCTCATTTGACCGGATTGGAGAGGGTAGAATAGTAATAATGGATGAAGTGTGCAAAGTCTTGGCAAGTGTCATCTGCCTTTGATGATGTGATCGTGACGAAGATCTTCGCGCGTTGCCTGGACGAGATGCTGGGTGACTACTGAGTGTAGTGTGACCTTTGTGGTAGCGTCAGTGTTGTCGTCTTGTTGTCTCGATTTCGATGTATGTTATTTTCAAACATCTGGATCTTTGCATGGGAAACTGAGAGATTTTTAGCTAGCGGAGACTCCTTGTCCCTGAGTGTTCCGTCAGAAGCTCTCCTTGTCGATCTAGGTAGTTCGGGTAGCAAAGGTGACATCAGGATGGTATCTCACGAATTCACCGACACGTCTGGGGTTTTAGGAGCTGTTGCTGTACGTGATAACGTATAAACTTGCAACTGTCTTGTGCTCCACGGTGGTGTCTGCACGTTAAGGTCGGTACTCTCAGAGATAACCGATCTATCGAACATGTGCGTTCTGAAACATTTGGCAAGCCTGGTCGTAGTTAGCATCGGTGGTTTTCGTAACTTCGATGACCTTCGAAGACTCCTCTGATAAAGCTGACCTCAGTTAATGCAGTTTCCAGACATTGGCAAGTCTAACCTAAGTACCGATCATATACAGAGATTTTACTGCGAATGATTGCCAGTTTTTCGACTTTTGGAAGTCCATGTTGTAGACCCTTGAGGTAACGTGATTTTGCATATGTATGTAGAAGTTTCGCAGATGTTTTGAGTTGCATCTTGATACCAGCCTTTTCCTAGATGAGAATTTTGATGCGTCGAGCTTTTACGACCATGTCAAGTGACGATGAATCATTTCGTATCTGGATTGATATACAGATGTAAAATGGTGGAATTCACTTTACTCTCGGTCCACGATGTCTACAGGTTGCTCGTTCCGAATCGTCTCGACGAATCCGAATTAGTCGAAGGAACGAAATCGTAATACGCGATTCTTTTATAACAATCGGATTGTAAATCTAATATGACGACGTTGGATGGCACGCTATTCTTCGAAGTAACGAAAGGTAGTTCTTGTTCATAGTTGAAACGTTCTACATTCTATGGAGAATACTGTAACCGCACGACAGGCGTTATATCGGCAACAGTGGCGACGTGACATTATCGGATATACAGAGTGATTCAAAAATACACGTCTATACTTAGGTCTATACTAAGAGATACTTAGAGGAGACTTTAAAAGTCGTGAGCTACACTCTGAAATAAGTAAAAAAACGTCTTCTGAACGCAGGATTGATTTAATTTAAAAATACCGAAATTACTCATTTAAATGAACCTTTTCGTATTAATAAAGTCCTATATTCCTTACTTTTCGAATTACGAAGAATTAAAGAACATGTTCGAAGTGTAGGCCTTGTGTCTTAACAGACGCTAGTGTACGCCTTGTCCTTATCTAATGTCTCTGAACGACCTTTAGATACGTTAGTGTACATCAGGCGAAATTTGTGTTTCGTATATGATTACGCTCCGTTTCATTTTCTTCGTACAGTGAGAACATTTTTAAATAATTAGTGGACCTATCGTGTGGCTATCGCGATCTTCTGATTTCAACCCATCAGATTTTTACCTACGGGGCCATTTGAAATCTACTGTGTTGACGAAGCAAGTGAACAATGTGGAAGATTCACGAGAAAGGATACAACAGGAATACAAGGAATACTTGACATTCTCGAACGAGTGTGGAACTGAATGCTAAGGTATGCAATAGCGTGAGTTGAAGAACGAGGCACTGTGAACATTTTCTTATTTCTTCACAACTTATTTTAGTGCGTTGATTCACATTCTGAGATATAGACATACATTTATGAATCATTTTGTATATACGCTCTGGTGATAATAAGTGATAATGTAGAAGAAAATTTAAACGTTGTCTGGTATCAAGAGGAGAGTACAATGCAATAATTCGTTTTTTGCTGCATCGATTTTTTATCGAGATAAACACAGAATTTATGTATCAAGGATACAAGCGTTGTATAAGTTCCATTATCTTTCGCTATTGAATATTTCGTTAATTATTAATTTTCGACGATATATATACTTAATAATTTTTTACTCGACATTCAGTACTCTGTCAACTTGCATGATCACAAACGTTACATAATTACGGTTAAGAAAAATTAAGGCAACCTTCGTGTCTTGATAAAAAATGAAATTGCAAAAAATTATTATCGCTTTGTGCGCTTCTTCTGATACCAAACAACTTTTGTTTGAAATATCTTTTCGTACGGCACATAATTCACAAGTAAATTCAAGTGATACAGTTAAATGATTCAATTTGTACACGCTAATGATACAAATGCGTTAAAGCGGAACAATACGGAACTATTTTTAAAATGAATTGTTACCGAAGATGAGAAGTGGGTTTTATATGAGAATTCAAAAAGGAAACGGAGTTGGTGCGGAACAAATGATGTGCTTGAAAAGGTGGCAAAGTAAGGGTACACTTACGCAAACTTTTGTTGGTCTTTGGTGGCATTACCAAGGCGTTATTTATTATGAATTTCTACAGTCTAGTCGAACCGTTAATTCCGAAAAATATTGTACACACTTGGACAAATTGAAAAAAGATAAAAGAATCCACAATTTTTTAATTGGAGTGGTGTCACCCTCTAGCAGGTCTATGCTCGATCACACGTGGCAAAAAAAGTGCAAAAAAACTGTACGATTTCAGCTGAGAAATTTTACAAGACCCAACTTATTCCCCGGACATTACTCCGTCAAATTATATTCAGATCACTGCAATATTCATTATGAGGAAAAATATTTCAAAACAGAGAAGCCGTCCAGGAACACGTGGAACAATTTTTTAACCAAAAGGATAAAACATTTTGCAAATGTGAGATATAACGAAATGATAGAATAAATGAGGAAGGATTATCGAACAAGACAGAAACTACGTTTCAACGTAAAAAAAGAGGGAAAATGAAAAATATGAAGCTCGATTGAACGTATTGAAACGACACGAACTTTCCAGACGAATTCATACCTTTCGAAATGCTCAAATCTTGAGGTGATTGGTTGGCGTACGTAAGAGAGAGAACTTTATTAATACAAAAAGTTCATTAAAATAAATAGTTTCAATATTTTTAAATGAAATTAAATTAAATCAATCTCATGTTCATAAGTCGCGACAGGTGTAAGAAAATTCCATTGGTGGTGGGATAATAAGGCCCAAATGGTTCGAACTAAAGTGCTCGATGTTTTATAATGCAAATGAGTTTATAATCGGGAATTATGTAGTATTGGTTTCTACGAAGTTATTTTGGTAAAACAGGATTTTCACAAATGCTTTAGGTTAGTACCTTTGGAAGTGATTATTGCCACGTTATGAAGGATAATTAAAGGATAAAAATGTAAAATTAAGAAATTTCGATTCGAGAAAAATGCTTCAGGCACTCGAAGAGAAATAAAGTTGAAAACGAAACTGAAGAATGGAATTCCGTTGTATAAACGGAACACACATTTCAATAATTGAAAATAGACATCGATGTCTATTTCCAATATTTATTGCTGCGGTATAGTTGTCCAAATCATGTCAAATTTTATTCAAGACTCTACTCGTGAAAATTTGAAATTATTTTCAATTGCAAAGTTCTCATCAAATAGATGAACTCCCTGCAAAATGGCAAGAATATTATATTAGACTTCAATATTTCTACACGATACGAATCAGTTCGTGACATCTCATAAAGAATTCGCAAAAGAAGATAAAAAAACTTTCTAACAAATTGAATATTCCCATATGCATTGCTCGGAATAATCAAAGGACCACCTTCTCGCATAAATTATCCTTCGTCACAGTATCCAATACATCAAACAGCTTCAACGGATTAGACACTTTAAACATTTTTGCAAAATTGTCGTCTGAAATTTTGTTCAACTAATTCTTTCCTCATCACATACAGAGCGGAGCAAGATTTAAAATTCCACGCAGTATTTTATGTACTTTCATGTACAGTATGCTCTCGATTTTCCTTACTCCATTTAACTAACGCGAAGGAGAGATATTTTTGTCCATTCTATTTGCAGAGACGAACCGGATGGCCTCCTTTAACTGAAAGTCTTTAAACAGTGTTACAAAGAAAAGTGTGTCCCAGGTTCTGATACAAAATTCTGCTTCCGGAAACTGGACATTAATCGAGGGTGACGGTCAGGTAGGAATAGTAGGATAGCTAGCCTAAGTTGTTCACGAGGGGGCTGGTTAATGAAGATTCGAAAGAATCCCGGGCTCTTTGGAAATACACGTGAACAGATCGATGGAAATGAGTCAGTCGTGCTCTTTCCTACATAGGTAAATAGGTTAGCGGCATTGAGCGTGCGCCTTTAAGGCTGCTTTGCTCTTCCTTACGAGCCGCTTAGCGAATCGATAACAGGAGAAAGCGAAATGTCCTCCAACGAAAACGGTGAATCCGTATATATGTAGCTGCAATCGCCCCCCCACCCACCTCTCTTTCCGTCTTCTATTCTCTATGCACGTTCAATGTCATTAATGAACTCATTACGGATTCGCTGATCCACGGGGTGGATGTTTATTAAGCTCCGAATGAAATGCAAAGCTTCGTCGATCGCTACCTTGACTTCGTTCTCTCCTTCGTTGCATACCCTGTTAGCTTTAGCTACACTCTTAATGTTTGTTAAAGAGGGCAGCATCTTTGAAGGAAGAACGTTTGTCGACGAAGACACCAATGTTGAAACGTGGCAGTTTATAGATTGAACTTGTCGGAGTGATCTACATAGGCAAATCAGAGTGCAGAAGATTGCTGATGAACAGCTACTGGATGGTTCAATAAGTTCTTTCGTTCGATAAAACTTCTCGAACAGTATAGTACCAGGTTGCTCGATAAGTTTTGTCGTTTGATAAAACTTCTCGAACAATATAGTACTAGGTTGCTCGATAAGTTTTTTCGTTCGATAAAACTTTTTCAACAGTACAGTACTAGGTTGCTCGATAAGTTTTGTCGTTCGATAAAACTTATCGAAGAATCTGTTATGTCAAATACAGTGAGTTTGTTCGTGAAGGCAACAATTATGTCGGTTAGAGCATCGATGAGCTTAGCAGAATGAAGAAATCTATAGATAGAGATAGCAACGATAGAGTATATAGGTCTATCGTTAAAAATATCTATTATGTTCGTTAAATTATCAACGAGCTATATCAAAGTGTCAAAATTTGCTGACAAAGCCAACAATATTGAGACAGAGGTATGATTATAAAGTTATCGATTGCATTTTCCAAAATGTTGATGCGTGTAACAAAATCAGAGTGTAGGAATCTATTGACAAAGACAACATGTTCGAAGGCTGAAATGGTTCAATCGTTGACGAACATACTGTTTTGTAAGAGTATTATAGATATCTGCTAAAGAAAACTGACCCGATCAAGATAATTTTGTTCTGTATTAGACAACTATCAATTGCACAAAAACTTGCTCATAAATCTTGACGATTCAAATCCGCGCAATTATGTCAAGGAACTGAACGTCTTGTGAGCTACAAACTGATGTTCCAGGATTCTATTACCGACCGCAGTAAATACTCTTATAAAAGAACCTTCTCCATTCGAAGATTATTTGTTCAGTCTCAGACTGGTAATAGTGTTCTGAATTGAATCTGAAAATAATGATCTCTGAACGAATTAGGTGAAATGATCCTGGATGTAACGAAATTAGACTTTAGTAATTGTACGTTTTTAATTAGATGAAATTTCATCTAAATTGAACAGGAGTAAACAATGCTTATCTCAACGACGAGTGGAAGTAAACTTGTGGAGTACATAATATTTTTGATTCAGAATCACGTGGCAGAGGTATTGAAAATGTTTGCTGTGTTAGCACATGGGACAACCTGTATATTAATAAATAAATACATGCCTGGTTACCTAATACGATACCACCCTGGTAACTGAAGAAATTTCATCTCGAACGATTACTGAGAAAATTTACATAACTTTTTCACATAACTGAAAAGGCACGAGACATTTTTCAGTTAACCGGGTAGTACCACGTCGAAAATAATTTTCTGTCGAAAATCTCGAACGTATTATGTCCAGTTTATCACTCGGAGTATTTTATGCAGTAAATTAAGATACTCGATGAAGAAACTGGTTTCAAAGTATAAGGAAATGAAAGAGCGAAGTGTCCCGATGCATTAACTGGGACAAGTGAGGGAGAGAGACGCAACCTACGAGTCGGAAAGTTTATAATTGGAAATTTTCGACGCGATTGTAGATCATGCACCGTTATAGTTTATTTCAACGCAATGAGTACCATCGCGAAGTCGAAAGTGGCTGAAATTAGCAAACTAACTCGAAGAGTTACGTAATGCCGCCTCTATTATTAGAACCAACGTTTAATTAAAGGTCGAAGGGGTACATTCTTGTCCAGTAGTGAATTTAATTGCCCAAAATCGATTGCTGCATCGAGCACTTTAACGAGTTCTGCAACTTCTGTGAAGTATTTAAGTTTGACGACTGTGCATAGGTTCAAAAATTTAATGCGATTGGTGGTTGTCGTTTATTCTTGTTCTCTTCAGCTCGGTGAAACGGAACAACGTACGATATAGTTATACTTGACGATTTAGTAATTATTTTTCTCAAAATTTGAAAATCTGATTCTGATGTTATTAATTTAACGAGAGGTATAGTTTGCGACTATTTCTTTTTTTTAATAATAGAGTTACAATTGGAGAAAATCACTTGTTAAATCGCCAATGAACAATCTGCATTTGCATTATTCAACTACGTATTCATGTAAGATTAATTTATAGAGACATTTCGTGTTGCAAAATTTCAAAAATCTGAACAAGAACAACGGAAACTGAAATAATAGTAACCGATTAGTAATTGAACTACGATAACAACTTATTTCACTATTAATTGATAGTTAAGAGAATTGATTAATCTTTAGTAAGTTACGTTACTAAAATAATAGACAATTGATCCAAGACACTTCAGTTATTAGTAACAAATCCAAGACTCAAAATATCTATTTATCAACGTGTCATGCTGCAATGGTTCATTTGCTGATAATTAAATCAGAATAGGTAATAACTGAGATATAGTAAATAATTAATTGTGAAGAAATTACAAGTCATTAGATTTATCAGTATTAGCGATGCTGAGACTAGACACGAGGTATTGACTCTTTGTTTATAGTGCTTTGTATACCGTGTCATTTTTTTAACATTTACGCTATAACAGAAGACATAAAGCTTTGTAGAATTTAAATACATCTAATTCGAGAACCATTTGAATCTTTGAATATCGACTCAAGAACAATTATCAGAGAAGTGAAACACAGCACAGCTGAAACATTCATCTAACTTCGATTAAACATGGTTCGATTCGGTCTCTTTGTCATTGTTGTTAATCGAGAAAGATCACCAGCAAGTTAGATGTAATGAGCAATCCTGACGACGTAATAACGGCGGACGCCAATCTGGTCGCTCATCGATTGGTTTCTAATTATGCGTTTCAGTGAATCTGTCGAGCACGATTCGATTGAACACAGGGAGGCTACGCAATCGAAGAATAATTACAGAATATCAATCAGAGCTATGATATACATTTCGTACTGGGTACGAAGATACATAGATTTTTTTATACTTCATAATTTCTTTTTACCATCTCAACTATCACCCTTAAAGAGATCATTTTCGTTTCAGACACCCTGTAATAATTTTCAATAATTGATATTAATGCATGTATGCCGATGAAATACAGAAACAGAAGCAGAGAATATTTAAAATAATTTTAATAAATTTCTCTCGCGTTCTAACTACTCTTGTATAACAATGGAATTTTATTAAAATTAAATCATTGTTTCACATTATTCTTTAAGTATCTGGATATTTTTAATAAGATTTGTGTTTTTTATTAAGACTTGTAACTTTCATTGATTGAACATTATTAGTAATTATTGTTTGCATTCAGTGTTCAAACGTTTTTGCGTTACGTAAAATAAGAACTTGCGTCAAAAATGTTCATTTTGGCATGAACAACGCGCATAAATTGCCACGAGTCATTATGGATAGTGTCGTAACGTCAAAGATGATCTACTTAGGATTCCGAAGTTTGTCACTGCCGGGGAATATTAACCCAATTTATCGGATCATCATTATCCACTGATTTGCACGCGTGCTCGATCCTCTGTACGCGTTATTGTGCCCGCAAGCTCGCTAATACCTAATTGTCTCGTCAAAGCTACGATAACCCGCGGCCATCTCTATAGGGGTATGCTTTGTGATCGTAGACGAAGGTGAAACAGACAGTGATTGGGGTGAATGTTATCAACGGATCGAAATGTTAGGGTACTCCACCTTTCGCGGGCTTTCACCTTCTGAGACCTGAATTTCGACGCCCCGTGGGACAACATTACTATATAGCCAAAGGACAAGAAACTTTTACTACAGGGTAAAGGTAAACGAAGATTAAGATGGAGATGCGTTCTGAACTTTGCTAGATGCGATGTTATTCGGAAGGATGTTGTACAAATAGAAGAGCCGTGATGCTACAGTGATATAACAATAGAAACTTTAATTTTGTAATTCGGTATACCGAGTGTCTCGCTGGTAACAGGTCACTTTAGTATTTTTACTTTTTCAAATCATAGGAATTCAGTCGAAGTAATGTTAATCGTCGATTTGTGGAAAATTTTCAAAGAATAAGTCAATCAGTTCGTAAATAATGAATATAGCGGACGACGCAGTGGAAATGTAGTCTGTGTGTTTTGTTAAGTCGCAGCAAATCCACTCAAGGCCGTTGGGGTGTTGCCCCACCACCACCTCCACCACCTCCACCACTCGGCTATCACCACCACGCCATCTCCCGTCTTTTGTCGTAAGCCAGTAGAGACTGTGTGGAATTAAGAAAAATAAACCTCACGGGTACCACGACCGATCGTCTTTATGAAAATATTATTTAGAATTATAATCTAAATAATCTTGTATGGAATTATGTCCTAATTACTATTATTTAGAATTATATTCTAATTAATCTTATTTAGAATTATGTTCTAATTACTATTATTTAGAATTATATTCTAATTAATCTTATTTGGAATTATATCCTAATTACTATTATTCAGAATTATATTCTAATTAATCTTATTTAGAATTATGTTCTAATTACTATTATTTAGAATTATAATCTAAATAACCTTATTTTTAATCCTAATTACTATTATTTAGAATTATATTCTAATAATAGTATTATTTGGATTATGTCCTAATTACTATTATTTAGAATTATATTCTAATTAATCTTATTTGGAATTATATCCTAATTACTATTATTTAGAATTATATTCTAATTAATCTTATTTAGAATTATGTTCTAATTACTATTATTTAGAATTATATTCTAATTAATCTTATTTGGAATTATATCCTAATTACTATTATTTAGAATTATATTCTAATTAATCTTATTTAGAATTATGTTCTAATTACTATTATTTAGAATTATATTCTAATTAATCTTATTTAGAATTATATCCCAAATACTATTATTTAGAATTATATTCTAATTAATCTTATTTGGAATGATGTCCTAATTACTATTATTTAGAATTATATTCTAAATAATTTTATTTGGAATTATGTTCTAATTACTATTATTTAGAATTATATTCTAATTAATCTTATTTGGAATTATATCCTAATTACTATTATTTAGAATTATATTCTAATTAATCTTATTTGGAATTATATCCTAATTACTATTATTTAGAATTATATTCTAATTAATCTTATTTAGAATTATGTTCTAATTACTATTATTTAGAATTATATTCTAATTAATCTTATTTGGAATTATATCCTAATTACTATTATTTAGAATTATATTCTAATTAATCTTATTTAGAATTATGTTCTAATTACTATTATTTAGAATTATATTCTAATTAATCTTATTTAGAATTATATCCTAAATACTATTATTTAGAATTATATTCTAATTAATCTTATTTGGAATGATGTCCTAATTACTATTATTTAGAATTATATTCTAAATAATTTTATTTGGAATTATGTTCTAATTACTATTATTTAGAATTATATTCTAATTAATCTTATTTGGAATTATATCCTAATTACTATTATTTAGAATTATATTCTAATTAATCTTATTTGGAATTATATCCTAATTACTATTATTTAGAATTATATTCTAATTAATCTTATTTGGAATTATATCCTAATTACTATTATTTAGAATTATATTCTAATTAATCTTATTTGGAATGATGTCCTAATTACTATTATTTAGAATTATATTCTAAATAATTTTATTTGGAATTATGTCCTAATTACTATTATTTAGAATTATATTCTAATTAATCTTATTTGGAATTATATCCTAATTACTATTATTTAGAATTATATTCTAATTAATATTATTTGGAATTATATCCTAATTACTATTATTTAGAATTATATTCTAATTAATCTTATTTGGAATTATATCCTAATTACTATTATTTAGAATTATATTCTAATTAATCTTATTTGGAAAATATATTCGAATTAATATTGCACCCAATAGGACCTACATTTCTTTCAGGTCACTCATATGCAAATGAAAGCTGATATTGCGGAAAAGGAAAGTCATGTACGGTGTGATTCATAGTGAAAGACGGTGATATTGAGTGGTCAATTGAGTTTAATACGACTAAAGTAAAGTCGTTTAATGGCGACAAATATTGACTTTGTTCTTGATTGCATTTATGACTTACCTGTAGCTATTTAGGAAAGGACTATTCAGCGAAAGCCAGGGATGAAATGGAATAAAGAAGCGGTGGAAAAACAAAGTTTTCCTAACGGGTTACATTTATTATAAAAAGGAACAGCAAATGTTAAACCTTTTAAAATAATTATCGTACGAGATATTAAAAAGTATCGATTATTTTATAATCTTATTGTCACACTTTCTTGCAAGTATTCGTGCGCAGCATTTAATTTACTGAAAGCAAATACATTACACTTTGGCTGCGCGGACTTCACGAATCGAGTCTATTATCGATATATCAAGCGAAATGAAATACCATTCAGTGACTGGTTTCTTCTGTACAATTTGTGAATACTGGATACGTTTGTATTTTACGAAGCTCTTTGTTTTCCATTAGAATAAGTGACAAGATATTTTTTAAATAACTGAGAATTGTTAATTTACGATTAACATCAGTGCAATTAATGTGGAATAAAACGTGGAAATCCTGTATCGAATTAGAGGCGACAAGGATTTCTGTAGGAGTTTTATTATTGTTACACATGTAGTGTGACTCGAATGATTGAGCATTTTGATAAACGTAGTCAAATTTCACATAAATTTGACATAATGCTTTATAACGTTATCATAATACAAATTATGCTTTAAAGTATAATATCGTTACTCGACCAAGACTTTCAAGAATTTCAAGATTTTTAAAACATTTGAGGCTCTTAAGACTTTCTGGAGTTTCACGGCATTCACGTCCCTCATGACTTTCTAATCTTCTAAATCATTCAACACTCGCGAGACTTTCAAACCTTTCAATTATTCCTAATCTTGTCACATTATATAAATTTATTAGATTGTTCAAAGTTTCGAGCTCCTATCGAATTCCAACGTCATCTATAATTCCCAAACTTTCGGAACTCTAGATATTTGGAGCTCTCGAAGTTCCTCGGACTATATAAATTTTCCAAATTTATAGTGCAAAGGGTCCAACAATATTGAAATATAAAGTCTTCAACGATATCTAATATTTTTTCTTCATCGAACAAAGTCTAGATCGAATAAAGTGTCGAAACGAATATCTCTCATCGGATAAGTGACCGTAATAAAAGTATCTTTCACTTTCTAACTGTGATATTTATGAGTACGTCACATTGTATCTTCGTCTATTGTTCCGTAAGTTATTCACAAACCAATTATAGCGTGAACGACGAGATCTCCTCGACGATGTCAGAAATTCAGAGAAATATTTTCGCACCGAGTACGTCCCAAGAATGTCTAGTAAGAACTACAATGGACGTGTTCGATAAATTTTTCCCAGCTTGTTCGAAGGATTTCGGTCGAATAGTGACACGACAGACGAGATTGTATCCTGGATACAATTCGTGGCACACCACTAAACCGTACAATTTCATAAACCTGATGCAGTTTTCGTACTGCTACGTGTCTTGCCTCCTGATGTTTCAATAATTTATGGGGATGTTTAGTGCGCGCGTATGCGTGACACATGTTACTCATCGATTATTCAATGAAATCTTGAAAACTGTCGAGCATGTGACACGTTTGGCCTATGCTCGATAAGATACAGTTCTTGTCGATTACGTTAACGACTTAGAATAATATTTCTCAAACTTTTATAATATAGTAGTTTATTTGGGTAAAACACTAACCCTATTTATTTGAGTTACTATTGAGATTAACTGTGCGGTACAATGACGTTTAATTGATATTCAATTAAAGTTATAATAATATATTTTGTTACAGTAATGTATCGAGTGCGATGCAATAATCCAGAAAACATTACAAAATGTTGGATTCCAATTCTGAAAAAGAAAGTTTTCGAATAATTTTTCATACCAGTTTACAAACCTTCAGAAATAATACAATTTTTATTTAAAACATTTTTCAATGTCTTCTGGAATTTAAGAATTATATAGGCGTAAATGAAATTGGAGGGTCTGAAAGATAATTAAAACTGAAAGATAACGCCAACAAAATACGATATAGTTCTTAAGTTGTGCAAAGTTTCATAAAAATCTGTGTATGACAGTTTGCAATGTTCCCTTATAAGTCCCGAAAGATTGAATCGGTTTCCAGTCACATCGGTTCGCAGTTGAAATTCGCTTCAATTCTGAATTGAACGTTACATTCAACTAAAATTGCATTTTAATCTTCAACTTGTTTTCACATTCGAATGCATCCCTTTCCAGTATAATTTATTAGAAATAACACTATATTTGTTTCAATTTACCAATTATGTGAAATTCCTCACGAATTTCGAAGAAATGTATGAGACGCTGCCTAAAATGAAACAGAGTAATCAGGATTTTCTTAACTAACTCGAACTAACTTCTTGAAAACTCGAAAAATCTGGAAAGGAAGTGAGACGGGTGGTACAAAGGTTACCACGAGGGAGGGATGAAGGGGGTTGAAGCAAGTGAAACAAGAGGGCTCGCGACGTATCGATTAACATCCAGACGAACTTGACACAGCACGATGCAGGGGCACGTGGGCGGTTGAGGAGCAATGTGGGCGAAGGGGGTATCGAGAAAAAGAGTAGTAATAGTCAGTGATGGGCTCAAGACGCTCCGAATCTCATTGCAAACATGAGATTAAAGATTCCATCCGCTGCCTCGTAGCTCAACCATGCACAAAATTACAGAAGAAATCTTAAAAATTCAACGGACAAGTCGTTCACATAATTATAACAAAATGTACATTTCTCTGTCGTATCATTAAGAAGGAAATAATTTTGAAATTACTTACGAAAACTTTCTGATCGTCGATTTTGTACCATGATATTGTACATTTATTTATTTCTTAACGTGAAATATTTCAATATCTCAAGAATCTCAAAACTTTCAAACTATTCGCACCCCATCAACCAGACGCGTTAGGAATTCTGTTAAAATTAACGGAATCTTTATTCGATGCTCAGTGTCGACTGATTTTGAAGCAATTCAAACTTTCGTACGCTTAAAATGATTTCAATATCGATGTAATACTTCTAATTTCCAGGATTTCAATTTTCGTTAATTCTTTGGTACAAAAATAGCAATATTTCAAAAAGTCATTAACATTATCGAATCGTTCGATATTCTAAATGTCGCCAATTTTTGAATAAAATATTATGTTCTCACGGGGGTTTCGAATCACATTAGGACCAAATTGCTCGTCAGTTCGCAACAGGCGGGCGTTGAATGCCCATCGCTAGCAATAGTAGGCCGCTTACCCTCTGCGACTCGTTTCCCAATGTACCCCCGCTAATCACTCCGTTCCGCTCGTCGAAAAATACCAACTTGACCGAGTTCGACTGCGCCCTTTCTCTTGACCCGGCCCACCCCCGGTTTGGGAAACCGTGTTTGCAGCGTAAGTCGCGCAGATTATCCGGATGAAAAACGTCCTCTGAAATTGTGCCTCGCGTGGCGTCAGCCAGTAAATCTCCGAATACTTTCGAAATTTTTAATTTCCGCCGGGTCATTGTTCTTCCTTTTTTAAACAGCATTTCATATTTTCACCTTCTTCCAGACTGTCCACATTCCGAACATCTTCACAATCGTCAAGACACTTAAAATTCGGGATTTTTAAGAGTTTCAAAAATTTAAAGACATCGAAGGATAAAGATTTTCAAAAAACTTTCAAAAATTTCTAACCTTACCACGTTTTATCGATTTACCAGGTTTTTTAGAATTGACGGTCTTTGCTGAGACAAAGATTAGTCGGATAATTAAGATTTTCAAAATGGTGAGTATTTGTAAGATTTCTAAATTTTTCAAATTTTCCTGGCGTATCAAAAACTCTTAAATTTTTTCAAACAGTTTTAGATCTTTTTAGAGATTTCTAAGGATTTTTATAAATTTGACAACTTTCGTGGTTTGTAAGATCTTTTAGTTTTCTCGAATTACTCGAGGGTTTCGAAATCCTACTCGTGTCGGAAAAAACGACTATCTTTTTCCTAGCATTATTTCTGGCTCAGGTTGACCTTATAACTCAAGCGATTTGTACTGTGAATATAGTGTCGTCGAGTTTACTTGAGAAACAGAGAAACCAATCAGAATAGACGTCGCCGTGCAGTCGTAACATTTCTCACTTTCGTCCAATTTACTATGCTTTGGAGATATTCACTGAAACTCCTTGGATCTCGATCGTATTTGTTTTTTCGAAGTCTTATTTTATCGAAATGCAGAACATAGTTTGTGATCTAAAACGTTCCAGTATTCTTACAGTTTTCGCGTATAAATACCTTTAGTAAAAAATATACATAAATAACTTTACCAATACATAAAGTTTTCCCTAGTAAACAAAGAAATACATTTTTCAATGCTTTTGTTATTAATACTTGGAGAACAAAATTTTGCAAATAGTATTTCCATTTCTCACTTACAGACTCATTTGAACCCTTCAAATCTATTTACTTAATCACAACACTTGAATGAGGTTGTATCAAAAAAGATAACTTCTCGTACTTGTTAAAACCTGGCATCACTCTTTGAAAAACATGATCAGTATTCCTTTCTGTTTGTATAATACTGTTTACTTAATTTAGTACGCAGAGTCGTATTTTCAAGTATTGATATGCATTCATCAATCGCTCTGTATGTAATAACAAATATTTGGGTGAGCACAACGTATGAATCAGTTTATTCCAACAAAAAAACAAATGTTCATACTCGTCAGAAAATTGACTCCAATTACAAAAGAAAAACTCGATCAAGATTCCTTTAACTCCTCCCATCAGTTCCAAAGCAGAGTAATCTCCAGGCATTCCTTTGATCGCTAGAGCTGCGAAGCGTCCCCGGCCCGTTCCAGTTCCAACGCAGACAATTCAAATCGATCGTTCTTATTGTCAGCGTTATCGTGGCCATTAATCAAGGATGCCTCTGCGAATCTTGTTGCGTTCATTGTTTCCGTGAAAGTGGCATCGTTATCTCAAGGTGGCCGCGAATGATGCTCCACTTTTGAGCCTTTGTTGGAGAAATAATTAACGCGTGCAGGACGCACGAACGATATTAATTTTGACGCTGAAAAGAGGTTGTTATGGTTTCTGACATTCGAGGAGAATACCAAGGATTCATTTTTCTCCCAGCGAGAACGTTGACACCGTACACCGGTTTAAAAATATTTCCTCGTTCGAACTTTTATTCTCGAGGATATCAAACATTTGTCGAATAAATCAATACGGTAAGATGAATATCACGATTCGGTCATTGATCGATTTATGCGTGATTTGTTATTTGTTTGGATGAATTTCTATCGGTGATAAGATCATTGTCAATGGTATTAAGATTCTTGACAAAATTTTCTTATTCTTTTTATTACTCCATGAAACTCTTTATGCAGTTATTAACAATTGTTAAATCATTACATGCCTATACATATTAACAATAAAAGTGATATATATATATATATATATATATATATATATATATATATATATATATATATATCATTGTATTTAGATCCAATATTTATATTTAATTACTAAACATATTTTAAAGATTATAATTAGATAATATTTCAATACTAGGTGCATTGAAAGATACTATGATTCTTGGAATATTTTTATACGTTTAATAAAGGAAAAATAAGTGGTTTACCCAAAACTTTTTATTATCATATAGGGGATACTCACATATAACATGGTTAAGATCCTGCTCCAGACAATCACACTCACATTTTGTATCAACAGCAAGGTTAATTTTAAAACGACGAACAACAACCAATCGATAATGGTTTGCTCGAAGTCTGTTAACTTCGCAAACAAATCCTCTAGGCAGATTTCTGTGCATAAATCATGATTTGGAGCTAACATGATAAAAACATTCAAAGAACTTGTTACCCTTGAACTTAGCTTACCCAAAAATCTGTTTCTCAGTATCAACCTTGGCTTGTTTTCTAAGCCATGGTTAAAGTGGGGAAAGGGAACAAGGATGTTAGGAGATAATTCGAGAAGCGACACTTTCTTGCCAGAGCATTCACTTTTACATTAAACGTTATTACAATATGTAGAAGAAACTCAGAAAAAGAGTTGTTTGTTATTCTCAGGCTAGGATTTTATAAATTGTCGAGTATTCGATAAAAAATAATTAGATTTACCATTACTGGATCTACCATTACAGGAAGAGTATGCGAAAACATTATCAAGAAATGTTTAGAAGTAAATTCAGTGACACTTTTGTTAGAAAGAGAGACAAATGTTTGTACAAACTTAATGAGAGTGAAACGTTTAAATCTGGTGGAAAGCAAATCGATTCAACAATTCATGTCTTTTCATTTTTGCTTTCATTGGTGAAGAACGAAATAGAATTAAGAGACTTATTATAAAGATGAACTAGAAAATCTGTATTAATGTTCTTTGAGGTCTTTAGAGGAAGGTTCAACTCAGTGTTTATTTCAATGGGGAATACAATATATTACAATTGATCGAATGAAAAATAAAGTTGTTTTCCATTCTGAGTTATATTTCATTGTGTTGTAAAATATTAATTAAACATACGAGTATAATGGGTGATTTATTTACTAATTTTCTCTAATTTCACAACGTCTGTCTATTAGACTACACAGAATTGTTTCTTTATCCAATAAACTTTTAATAAAGAATTCGTTAAACATTCATGATTAAAATGCAATATTAAGAGTACTGTTTCGATATCCTAAGACGATATGCAAACCTGGAAACTGAATTTTTTAAATTTTTAGCGTACGATGCTCAAATTTAGGAAAATAAACGAAGGTGCTATAATCAATGAACAAACTGAACGAGATTCTTGTATAGAGTAACCAACGTAGTCGACTCAATTTTTTCATCTTCTGGCATTTATTAATTTTAAAATATTTAGTCGACTAAAATACTTTTTGTTGATGATATTTTTAATATGCTTGTTGAATTTAAGCTGTTAGTCGAAAAAAGCTGAAAAGTCGACGTCGACACTTGATTTGGTCAAACAATTTTCAATTTTAATAGAGCATGCACCTGGTCAAATCTCTTTTCTGTCGGAGCGAACTAAAACTGTCTTTCCAAGAGTCGAGGAAAGAAGTTCAAGTTTGCTGCTTGTGCTGGTGACAGCTTTTTCCAATGCTCTCTTACCGATACTGGAAATAGAAACTCGACCAAAGATAGGAATACCATCCACGAACAGAGAGACGTGAATGTTGCTATACTGCTCTATATCTTTGACATAAGTAGGGTAGGGGGCTGAGAACAAGCTTTCAAATATTTTCCTTGCTACAGTGCCAGAAGCGTTGAAATAAACGTAACATTTCATTCCTGTATTAAGAATCCTAGAAAATGATAAGATTACGAGAACAACCATAGAGATTTCCCGTAGTATATAAATAACTGCTAACATTTCCAAATGCTCTTTTGTCGTTCAAGAAACACGATACATTCTCGTTCATGCAGAAGAGCTCCTTAATAGACAAAGTCAACGTAGTGAGGTTATCAGTGTAGAGTTTTCTGACCTGAAAACCAACTTGAGAAGGTGGGAGCAAATCTTAAGGCTCCATCCACCATTGAAGTCATAGCATTGTCATTTTTCTAGTATTTTGCAAAGACAGGATTTGAGTAAAATAAGTCGAACGCTGTCACTGTCTTATCCATAAAGAACACTGAACTGTCCTCTCAGGAAAGAGGTCAAAAATTGCTCTTAAAAAAAATGTTATCAAATATAGCTTGACATTGAAAGTTAATTTGCAGATAAAGCCTCATTCAATTTTATCAGGAGCCTAGGGAGGCTTTAAGATTACAACTGTTAGGGACTAGATTAAATTCGTAAAAGTTAAATAGAAAACTAAGAAATTGGTTTCTTTCGTGATCAACGAAGTAAGGAAACCAAGTATGCGAGTAGGTGGGAAATAAGAAGGATTAATCATGTTGATTGCATCTTCTATTTAAGCTACTTCCGTTCAATCTAACACTGGTCCTTAACCAGGATTAATGCTTTTAGAAAATTTTTTTAATTTTCTATCCTTTTTTTTTAAGTTTCTTCTCTAGCCACACACGTATCAGTTAGGCTACTAACTGTATTTTCACATTTTAAGCGTTGCTTTTCTACAGCGGACGAGCTTTACATATTGTTAAAAAAATATTATTTGTCGTCAATTTCTAGCAAGCGATAGGACAGGATCAAGGAAACTGTTATATAAATCTACTAATATGCAGTGGTACTGACAATGAGTTTAATCCATTTTTTCGGAAGTGATTTTTGGTATATTATTCTCTTTTAACCATCAGACTGACAGTCAGAGTCACGTATAAGATTTTAAATTGACATATTTTTTCGGCGAAAATTCACACGAGCGAAAGTGTTGTAATTTACTAGAATTAGATCTAAATTATTTATAGAATTACAAAGCCTAAGCTATTCCACACGACGTTATGTGAATTAAAACTCTATGAAGTCAAAAACAGAAGGAGCTGGTTCCATTTTATTTGTGAAATATATAAATCAGGAACCTAACTGTAGCACCTCATCGGAACCAGAGGAGAAGATACATAATAAATTTTAATCGCTCCAAAAGCGTACGTTGAATTTATCTCTCTCAATACGTGACTGAAATTTTCCTATTGGAATCTTTTATTAATAATACGAAAAAGTAAAGGTTTCACACTTTTTTATTTGTAAGGAAATTATTTGTGTTACCAGTGAAAAGTTTTGTTGTCATAAATATATTAATGATTGATAGAAATCTTTTTATAATTTTTGGAAATTATAAAAAATGCTTTACTATATTGTTCAGTGTGCTTCCACAGTGTTAGTTACTATTCCATTTAGTTACTCTACTTGAATCTTTATTACTCAAACATTTCTACTTCTCTCGATGATAGTTGTTCCAGATTTAAGAAATTTATTTTAGTCCTGCTGTTTATTTAAATATCATTGCATATTTTGTGCCACAAACTGTATTTCATCAGCACAATATTAATTATTTATAACAGTTAAATGAATTAAAATTTTATAACCTTTATCTTCTACGCTTTCTTGATAAACACTTAAACAATATAGTGCTATATTTTTCTCACGAATAAGTATTATTAAGTCCTATTTTCTAATCAATTTCATGAATTCAACATACAATATGAATAAAAGAAAAAAAAACATTCTACTGAAAATACACTACAATGGGTAGAAATTTTGTAATTAATAGTAATATGAAAGGAAATATTATAAATGTATATATACAATCAGAAATTTCACTTGTTCCGTAACTTCGTTTTAACTGGTCTATTACGGGACTGAGTTATACTACTTAAGGAAAGTTTTACTTTCAAGCAGCGCATTTCGCAAATTCTTTCCCAGTTGATTCCATTGAAAGTTACAGCAGTCTTGGTTGGTCAAACAGCGAGTCTGTACTATTTGTAGAAAGGTTTGCGCACTAGTAGCTCGTTTGGAAGTTTTCACTAGCTGATTCGACCGAGAACTGCAAGTTAGACGCTGCGTCCGCTCTTTTATCGAATTCTATCACCTAACAAGGATCATTCAATTGACAATCTTCGATTTTTATTACACTTGGCACAGGAATGGAGCATTGATAAATATTCGATCCCTATTTCCTTTTATCGACTAATATTCGTGCTCGAGAGGCGAAAACCACCCTCCAACTTGTGGATAAAATATTTACTTAGTTAACTCTCGGTAATTGTGTCCGCTCTCTTATCGAATTCTGTCACCTAACAAGGATCATTCAATTGACAATCTTCGATTTTTATTACACTTGGCACAGGAATGGAGCATTGATAAATATTCGATCCCTATTTCCTTTTATCGACTAATATTCGTGCTCGAGGGGCGAAAACCACCCTCAAAGTTGTGGATAAAATATTTACTTAGTTAACTCTCGGTAATTAACGAAGATAGAATAAAACGTTGCACATGAAAATTGTTTGATCTTTGACAACCAATCACAAAGCCTGAATAAAGATTTCATCAAATCATAAATGACTCTACTGTAGCTAATTAGATAATTTTTGTAATAAATATCTGATTAAATACAATGTCTGTTGCAACGTGAAGTCCTTGAAGCGATATCTTAGCACTACGAATTCTCACACGGCTAATATTAAATTTGTGCGAGTGAATTATAAAGATGAACTCATATGTAATGTATTGGTTATCATTTCAGTTCATGGAAAGAGACTGAATGATTGGACGACTACGGTTGAAGGTATCATTGAATCTTTAATGTTAGGTGTTTTCGTAGCGACTGTTCTAATCTCGTGTCGGTATCGTCGAGGAAAGTTCTGTCGTGTCAATGCTAGTCCGCCATTGGTTAATTTTGTCGTTGTCGGGGTGTCAAGAGGAAATATTTTTAACAGAGTTCGCCAGTAGGAAAATATGCCATTTTCCAGTGGTGATGATACGTAACATTTAAACTATAAAGGAACGCGCAGATGATTGGTTTATGACCTGGCCTGTCACGATTGGCAGGCAGTTGTTCGTTAGATTTTTCCAAACAAAGTTTTTCGTTTTTACGTGGAGTAACAATAAATTAGCCCTCGATATTTGCACCCCAACAATGGCATTTTGTATGTTAAGGCTCGTGTTCAGATCTCACATAGATCTCTCGAGGATGTGTTTGCACGAATGATGTGCTGTCTAATACTCTTCTCGAAGGACCACCTTCCCCAATGGAAGGACACAATACACAAATGGAGACAGTAAAGATGTATTTGCCTTGTAAGACTTATGTTGGACTCATAGGCCAAGTTCCCACAGCCCCAGAATGTACAAGTGAACGGGACACAAAACGTAACTTAAAAGACCACTGTCCGATTCGAGGAGTTCTCAATGTTAGCGAGGAACTACGAGATCTTTGATGATTTATAGATGTAACGATCGAAAAAACTGACTCAAGGGCCGTCACTCAGCGCAGACGTCACCTCGGTACACCCTACTACTCCCGAGTCAAGGGTGGGGGGCAACGCGCCACTGACCAATCGCGACGGGCCCAAGGCCTCACAGTAGCTGATGACGTCGGTTACAAGGGTTCGAAGGTGGGGGGTGTCGTTACGCTGAACAGGGTGTCCAAATCACACAGACCCGGGCTGGAATTTCCCAACACGTGGAGACCCAACTGCGGGGCCGTACGAGGACCCCGCGTGCCGGGCCGTGCCAGGAGCACTCGTGTCCCTCGCGGAGCAGCGTTTATGGCGGTTTGGCGGCTCTAAGTTGAATGTATGCGAGAAAGGAAATATAAGGAGTGGGGAGAGCGTTTCATCCCGGGCCTGCTAGTGGACTTGTCAGTAAGGCATCCTAGCAGGCCCTGCCTTATACGCCGGGACATTGGAAGATCGGTAAGAGATCGTATATATACCGATCGGAGCAGGTACGGGAACTTGTGGGAAACGGTTGGTGGTGAGTTTCCCTCTGGTGGTAAGCGTGGGTAGCGCCGCCACAGCGGGCATTAGCCAACAGCTGTCCAGTGCCTCAAGACAATTTCTATTATCGCCGACAGGTCCGGTCTGTAGCCATTTCTACGATTTGCTAAAGAAACCCGAAGCACATGGGCCCGCTATAAACCGCAGCTACAAGCCTCTACAGTGTACGATTCGATGAAATTTTTATTCAAATTCTATAATTGTGTAAGGTGCCAGAAAGGTTATGTGTATACCAGATAAAGAACTGGCCGATGGGATTGTGGTTTCCCGGTAATGGTGACATAACGCAGGTCCATCGTCTGGTGAACGTCTTAGAGATCAACCGAGAGGACTAGCGCATCCAGTCTACGTCTCTCGTATCCTCTACGATGACCCTGGGCTTCTTGGCTTGGGTCACGTAGGTTCAAAAACCTGTAAAATGTATAAAAGAGGCCATTGCCCTGAACGAGAGAGTTGTGTGTGACCAACATCGAGAACAGAACCGCACAGTCAGCGTAGTTGTGTTGTATGTTTCTATTTTATCGTTCCATTTTACAATTATATCCCAGAATTGTTTATGAGAAGCTAAAGGTTTCTTATATTTGATATATTTTTCTATTTTCATTAATTTTCGAAAAATTCAATCAAACAGGTATTTCATTCAGTACTTTCAAACTAATTTTCTCCTTAAATACGATATTAGTCGGAATAAAGAAATACGGATCTGATATTTTTCGATATTCTATTTGTGTGTCAAGTTTCATTGAAATCAGTGTGCTGCTGCTTCGGCTAGAATTTACAATTTAGACGTGTCTTCTGTACTACGCCACTTAGTGGAAGTTCTTTTCGCTAATAAGACACTTGGGAAGCTTTTCTTCGCCGACTCGACTCGGAAGATATAGCAGCTTGGACACGTTATTTGCTTTGATATCGAGTTAGGTTATTGCAGTAGTGACTTATTTTACTAACAATGCTGTTGAAAAAAAAAACAGTTGCATCGTTAGTTTCGTTCTGTTCAATTTTATTCTGGACGTTAAATGTAATGTCTGATACATTGAAGGTTTATACTACTTAATGACGATTTTCCTTTCATATTTCAAACAAAGTTTGTCATAATGATACTGCATATGAGTCGTTGGTCTTTAATAGTAATTTTTATTCGATAAAATAGTTTTCTACACTTTCGGTTCAAATTAAGGACTTTCGTCGAATGTCGATAAAAAATATTATCATTTCTTTCTCCATTCATGTTTTCGTCAGCTATAAGAATACAGTAAGAAACATTTGATAATATTGTAACCTTGGAGGAAAATAATATTTAGAAGAACAATTTGTTAATTATATCTTTCTTTTTGGAAAAAATAATCTGTTTCTTGCACTTTTTCGCAACATTAAAATTAACAAAGACATTAGGTACTGTTAACTAAGTAAATTATACATGTAACTTTCTGCTCACTTATTTTGGCTATTGTTTTGAAATGAAAACAAATTTGGGAACATCGATTGAAACTACTTACTCTACTATTATGTACAGATTTAAAATTGCATTTCCAAACAAATATATCATACATTGTACAGTATTATTATTATATACGTTAAAAAATAATATAAAATCATATTTCAAATTAAAACACTTTGTACGTAAATTAATGAGAATGGTACTATAACCTAGAAATCTTGTCTGCTCTAATGTTGAGTTGTATCACTTGAACAATACTACTGTTATTAGTATTGTAGTTGCAAATCTTTTGCGATATCTTATCAACTCGAATATTGCGTTTTACTACTGGAAGTATTGATCTACTTCCACGCAAAGAATATTTTTAAAGTTTTTGCAACTAAATATACCACTTGTACGTAGTCTCTGCCTTAACAAGTTCACACTATTTAACAGAATACTTTTTTAAAAAGCTTTTCCGATCGATTCAACTATCTTTTAAGAGGTTCTGTACCTACCTAGCCGTACGGTCTCCTTTAATATCGAGTTATGTTACTTTAACGGAGTTCTCTTTATCACCAATGCATTTAGAAGACTCTTTCTCAATCGATTCGACTGTGATTTACTACTTACACATAGTCCACAACTCGAAGAAGGTTCTTCTTGGCAGTAACCTATTTAAAAGTATTTTTATAATCCAGTTTTACTGTACTGTACAACTTGGGTGCACTACCTACATTAACATTGTACTACTCGAGTTAAAGTCTCAGTACGCTTGGAAGACTTGCTCCTATAGAAATCAATAGAAAATTACTATAATCTGAATACAGTGTCTGGTTCAATATGAAGTTGTACTACTTGATTGCAATTCACGTACGTAATTAATGCTTCCAGAAAAAATTTTTTCAAATTATTCAAAAATGTTTTCATTAACAGTTTTACCACCGTGTAATAATAAAGTTTATGATTTTAAATTATTGTGATTTTCCGTACAAGGTCGCCTTAATGTAAATTTATTATTCGCAATTAAATTTCTACTTTCATCGGCTGTACGAAGAGCTCATTAATCGTAAGACATATTTAAAAAAAATTCAGTTTTCACATATTCTTTCGTACGTTTAAAATCATCGAAAATACGAAAATGGTTAATATAAGTATGACACCAAATATATTACAAAATGATACTTTTGTATTATCGTGCAAAATTTTTGTAACGTGAGTAATACAATAATTTTCGTAACAGAGTAATTTCTCTCGTTTAAAATTTGCACATATAAATTGCACATTAAATATTCCTCGAAATATCAAAAAATGCGGAATTTTGTCTCAGCTTGTCAAGAGAAATAAGTCAAATAGGAAGCTTAAATTGTGACAACTGCGTGAAATTAATGTTATAAAATTTTTTGGAAGCTTATTACATCACATCACTTTTTCTCGTTTCTCGTAAACGAAGCCTTTGGAATGATCAGAGGCATCGATGCAGATGCCGCCAGCTTGTCTGCGGGCGAAGTATTCCAAGTTCAGACCAAGGAGAATCTGGAAATCGTTCAAGGCCGCTCGTAATCTCCCCGAGAGCGACACTGTCTGCCATAATTTGTCAATGTCTCAGAAATTTCAAGATTTCTCTCGTGTATTTTGTCTTCAATTACATCTTTGTCAAGCAAGTTTTTTTTTCTTTTTTCGATTAGAATTGCCAATGGAACCTGAAGTTACCGATGTCTCGCGGTTTATCGACTTGTTCTACTAATTTAGATTGAATTAATAAACATCCCTTGACAAGATTAATTTTCTTATTTGCCGATTGCTTAACAAATTGGTGGAAAATATGGCCACAAATTTTCCACCTAAATTGCAGTTCTTTAAATTTTTAATAAATTTGTTATCAAATACTGCACTATTAAACATATATAATTTATCGGATGTATGTAATTTCATATTTCGATATTTTTATTTTTTAAATAGATGGTATTGTACTTTGCAAATGTACATTTATTTCAATTTTTAATTCTCGAATATAGAAATTTATTGATTGTAAATATTGATATATTTTGTGTATTTATATATTGGATACATCTCGAAAGCATCCTTTATGTTGACAATACGAAACAAATTTTGTTTCTTCTATTTAATTATATTGAACAAAGCTTTTTCTAGAATAAAAATGTTGAAGATCGAAAGTAACGAATTGCTGGGATTATTCGTTACAGCTCCTTATTCAAATACGTTCATTTCAATTCATTTTAAGTTTATTTCTACTCGAAAAGGACACTTCACTGGGTTAAGGAAATTGTTCAAAACTTCAATAAATATAACTTGATCGAAAGCAGGTCAATCGTTTGTGTCTCATACACGTCTTTAATATTTCGAAACTCGAAAGCGACCATTTTGGCCTGTGCATTTTATAGAACTTCATGGAAACACACAGGATTACACTTCAACTAATTTTGAATAGTTTAGATGGATATCTATCTAACGTCACTTATAATTACTTCTTAAGTCTTTTCAAGTTGCTTTAAGACATGATTTCATGGTAAATCTACATAAGCCATGATAAAATATCTTCAGATTCGTATCTCTTGAGGGTGAAGTTATGTTTAAGAGCTTGCTTTAAGAGGAATTAAATTACATTTCAAGTTGCCAAATCACATTAACGTAAACTTACATGCCATAATTTTATTTACGTTAGACTTTGAAGCGCAGTTACATGTTAACTTTTCCATAGCGTTGTGTTACGTTATATTTCAAACAAGTTTACGTTTCTGGAGAATGAGATTGCATTTTGAAGTCATTTTTACGTATTAAATTACATTCTATACTTTTCAGCACGCTATAGTAGGTTTCATTTCAAAATATTACAAGTCACTATACAATAATATTTGAAGTTTCTCTTCTAGATAAAAAATTATTATTTTAATATCAGTCGTACGTTCAAGCTTTCCAAAAAATAGTATCAAATCATTAAAATATTTCAACACATCTAGTATGTTGTAAAAAGAAATATTTTCTTGACTTTTCTTGATATTTATACGTCAATGAAGTAATGAATACTCGAAATAAATAATAAACGGTTAAAATTACCGAATTAGATGTCCCTATAAGGAAACAACTCGACGAATTTTAGAGCGATTGTTTACGTCGAAGTTCTCAATCGTTCACATTATGCTATAGAGAAATTCAAAATTGTACAATTTTATTAAAACGTTTCAATCTATTTAGTTGCTATGTCATTATGTTCTACTGTATAATATTACGTACAGCAGTATCATTATAGAAAGATTATCCATGTCCATGAAAGATTAAATGTAAATATTGTATAAAAAACACAATTAAGGGAATACAAAAAATGGCGAGTACAGTTTGAAATCATCGTACGTTGATCAGTGATTACTTGTAGAGTGACGCACGTGTCTCTTGTTAGAATCCCCGCCATTCAGCAGTGAACGACATAGTTACTATGTAATTTTATGCACATCTACATAGCACATCACGCGCTCGGAAAGGGGCCGCTTCTCTGATAACAGCTTTCATGCATCTGTGGTAGCATTGACAGGTTCTTTTACGTTGAGTGTACTTAGTGCACATGTGCAAATCTATACAGAGACGTGTAAAGTTAAGACATAGTTAACTGTGCACGTACCTCACGATTCTTCAAAATTAATTTTTTCGTAAACGAAGCTTCTTTCGTACACCTCTGATTTTTTTAGCATCGATTTATCTAACAAAAATACGTTTTCCATTTAAATATACATCGAACACCTTGAAATTTTAAAAAGAAACGAAGAAATCTGTTTTCTCATTTTCTTCTAAATAATGTTTTCCAATAATACGTTATTAAATATACTTAACCAATTTCAGTAACCTTGAAGCATGTTAGAAGACGAAATCCATTCAGTATCCTTAATCCGCGATTAAGAATCGCTCACGCGTAATTGTAAAGTTAGGGGCATTAGAAAATACGAAGAAAATAAGAAAATAATTATAATTTACTTCGAAATCGTCGATTTGTCGTCATTATTCTCAATCCAGACCTAGCTCTGACCATTATTTTTAGTGCTCGGAGACATTCGTTAACCTTTCCCCTTTAACACACTTTAAGGGTTATTAAAATCAGCGAGGTCGTTACGTTCACAATTACTGTCTTTTTTCGTACATCCACATGTAATGAAAATATTTGCGTGTATTTATTTAGAATATTCCATCCTGATGACCTTTGCTTTTTCATTTTTTGATTTGTCATATACCTTTGCTTTTTCATTTTTTGAATTGTCATATACCTTTGCTTTTTCATTTTTTGAATTGTCATATACCTTTGCTTTTTCATTTTTTGAATTTCCATACACCTTTGCTTTCGCATTTTTTGAATTTCCATACACCTTTGCTTTCGCATTTTTCGAATTTTCACACAAATTTGCTTTCTCACTTTTTGAATTTCCATACACCTTTGCTTTCGCATTTTTTGAATTTCCATACACTTTTGCTTTCGCATTTTTTGAATTTTCACACACCTTTGCTTTCTCATTTTTGGAATTTTCACACACCTTTGCTTTTACCATTCGAACTGGAGCAACAGACAACTTTTAAATATTTCCAAACTTTGTCATGGAGTGAAGCTTCTACCATGAACAGATGCTCAGTTACTCTCGACCCTTTCGCCCCATATTGCGCGACTATCTTCAGTTTCTTGGTTCCTGGAAGCACGGGAAGAACGAGGGGTCTGCTCAGGAAGCTCGACGTCGACTTTTTTTGCAGTCTATTCGACGATCTTCCGGTAGTGGCGACGAGTTGCTTTGAAAACGTGCAACGTACCGCCGCGATTTACTTTCAGGCAACCTTGAGATTCCCCTCGAGGATAGTGAATTCTGGTTGGTGTCCCGTTTCAGAGGTAACGCAATTGTTAAACAGATGAGACGATAGGAAGTGGAAATAACGAGAATCGACGATTCTATTGTGAGAAGAATTTGAGAAATTCTTCCTTTCTACAGTTTTTCTAATAAAAATGTCACCCGAATAATTTAACAATTATTCGTTGT
Source organism: Ptiloglossa arizonensis (assembly GCF_051014685.1). NCBI lineage: Eukaryota > Metazoa > Arthropoda > Insecta > Hymenoptera > Colletidae > Ptiloglossa > Ptiloglossa arizonensis. The sequence continues at coordinate 6,119,545 of NC_135048.1, read as the reverse complement.
AATTGAACGAACATTATCGTACACGTTCTTCTTACCCAGTAGTATGACACTTTTATGTGAATATCTGATCCACCATTGTTGTCCAAAATTGGCTTAGAATATAAGTGCATGCTGTCGATTAACTTAAGTGAATATTCCTGAGGTAAAGATTTCCATAATATTCGTATTGTATAAATTGCTTAATATTCCACAGATGTTTTCCTCGAAGCTTCATCTTCGCATAATCCCAAACATGGTCTATTGAGTTCTCGTTTGGTGTTTGTGATGACCAATTCAATAGATTCTTTTTGAAATCTGTTTCTTTAATAGATTTAAAAAATTTGTTTGTGTTAGGAATGTTGACCTTAAAACGGAAGATATCAGAGATTTTCGATGTTCAGGAGTGTTTGCGGATGATCGATTAGGTTCTCTGGATTATAATCGTGAGTTTTTGATGGAACGTTGTTGACGTTGTTAGAAGGCGAACGGATTTTTTTACACGCGGAGTATCCAGCAAAATATGATTCCGTAGGGTGATATTTCCTTGTGAGTAAATGAATTCTATTTTTTATAAAAATATCTTTAAATCATCCACCTTGTATGAATATATTAAGGATTACTTAGTGATCCGTGAAATTTTTATACTCAATCTGAATTGTAATTTCTATGAAAGAAACTCGAAGGAAAATTTTAAATGTAACAGTGCATTGTTGTAACTCGAAACGTCTCAGTGATTAATTTATTTACAGTATTACTCGACAATTGGTTAAAATTTTAATACACGAGGTGTCTTATTTATCCTGCGTAGCACAAATTTTGTTGCCTTTTTTCTGAGCTACAATATCACAATAATACAATTTTGACGTTGTATTTAAACAAATTTCGACATTGAGAATTCTGCAAAACACAACATTTGTCTCTTCGAAATAAATAGTATATCCTTTTTTTAAAGCACTATTTCATATCATCAAAGACAAGACAAATGTTTAGAATCGTTGCATAATTTTATAAAAGTAATTTGTGATTATTTTTAACCTATACTATCATCCCTAAATGGAGGGGAAAAATGATTTTGAGAAAGAATTTCCACTGACAGGCAGTATTAAAAATGGATTTGATTGCTTCGATGGGGTCGTTTCATTATTAATAAGTGGTTATTTCTGTTACAGAGGGGTTGACTCATACGTGTATAGAAGGTGGACTATTTAAATAGAAACGCTTAAATATCGTTGCTTATGTATGTATGGAAAAAGAAACTGGTCGAAGAGACAAATATAGTTATAGAGAAAAAATTGTTCTCGTACAATATATCTTTTTTTAAGGTATATCGATCCCTCTAGTCGTTCTGCGTATAAACGTATCGAATGTGGCCGTTCATAAAATATTTGTTCTGTGATGATAGAATATTTGGGTATAGTCTTGAGCGAAGAACGTAACAGTCGTTGGTTTTGAGTACAAAATTTGAAATATTTCAAGAAGTAAAAAATGGCGTAATGAAAAAGTCAACATAAGAAAAAATATAATTTTATTCAAGAAAACGTTGATGACCTACGAAATCTCCTTGAAATCTCAAAAAATAACTCTGATGAAAAATTTGTTCTTATGTGTGTGTTTGTTTATCCATTCGATTAGTTTAATTTATGTTAATCCTAAATAGTTCTTTTTCATATATCTATAAGTAACAATGGTACTTAATAATCACATTCCAAATATTTCACTCTGTATAAGGTTAGAGGAGGAAAGACCAGGGTAAATTACAATAAACCTACTTAAATATCATTAAATAGGAAGCCTGAGTATAAAGTGAAGCCTATTCATAAAAAAATTATCAATGAACTGTATCAGCAGCATTGAACATAAAACCTTCCATGTCTTTTATTCTTCGTTAAATATTTTCCAGATAAAAGTTTTAAAAATACATGTTTTACAGTTGAGGAATTTAGAAATTAAAGTTTTGGATTTTGGAAAATGTACAGATCTAGATTTCAAACGTAAACGCAATCGCAATTGCAGATATCAAAAAATGAATTTTAACAGAAGTGCAACTTCGAAATTCAGACTACAATATCAAGGATTTAAATGTTTAAAATTCAAAAATTGTTGGATAGAATTTTGCTGAATTAATAATTGTATAGCCAAAGTTCAATAATATCGATAGTCTGAAGGTATGAACATTTCGATTTTGGAAATTTAAATATGGCAATATAATATTTTTCAACTGGAAATATCGATACTGACAGATTGAACTCGTAAAATTGCACAAATATTTATGTAAAAATTTCATATGTATTGTAAACTGAAAGAGAAGTCCTGGAATAAATTGCAAATCGTATTGGGCCAGATGTTTTAATCAGCCTTCGTAAGGTTTACAACTAAATAAAAATTAGTCGATACTATCTACATTCTACATTCTCACGATACCACATTCCTCGTAAATTTCACTCTTCTCCCCTCCTCTCTATAATACATAACATGTAACAAATAAAATATTCTAAATTTAATAAAAATTAAAAGAAAAATTGATTAATTTCCTACGGGTATATCTCTGCTCTGAAACGAAATATACAAATAAAAATTTACTTCTTGTTAACAATTAAATCGATAAAAAATATTTGCGATTAATCGATAAATTCTACAGCGAATAAAAATTTATTGGTTACCTACAAATAAATCTCTCAGCTTTATTCGTTATTCGGAATAAAAGTCGCCCAGCTTTGCGGTCGAAACGTTGAAAAGTAATAACAATTTTACTGGATGAATATCGTTATTTTAAAATTGCGAAAACTTTGTAGATAGAAGTTGCGGTTGTCTTCGACCATCCAACAAATAATTGAACGAGGGCAGTTAATTTAAAGACTCCTCTGTGATAGCTAACATAGAACAAATTGATCGAAGAAGTACTTTTTGTTATTGCAAAATTGTCAAAACTCGTTTTCTCGGAAATGTCGTTGGGTTTCATGGTCTGTCATTTGTTTCTGAAATTGTGCCTTGGTTCTCTTGGCTAGCTTTGACCTGTACTCTTTAATTTTCCGCCTCGATGCGAGGATAGATTGAGAAGTAAAACTCGAAAACTGTAGGGTGAAGAGAGTTAATAACGAATTCACAAGAAATGGGAATAAAATGAATAATTATGTATATTAGTTAGAACACTCAACGGAATTGTATTTTAACCTTTTAGCTTGTTTTTCCACGGTATGTAATTATGCGGTCTGGCGCGAATGACAAAAGATGAGACTAAAGAAAGTAAAAATATTACTTGGGACACTTTACGGAATTGTGAAGTAATCTTTTTGATTGTTTTCTTATAACCGACAAATTATAATACTTTGTATCAGCTCGAGGCCAGACAGAGAAATTAACAGGAATTAAATTGAAATGGAATTAGTAATAAAATGTAATAGAGTATGAAATGAAAATTGATTTAAAATTAAAATATTCTGAATGATTTATGAATAACTTAACATTTGTTTTTTAAGATTTTGTACGGTTATTGTTTCTTTTAATTGAAACTTACGTAATGTGAAGCTCGAAGAAAAGCGAGGAGAAATAAATTTTAACTACAATAAAAATTGACAAAATTGTGAATATAAAACATAGGGAATAGAACGTTATATGTGTTGCAAAATTTTAAACAATTTTGGTTAAACTTGATACCAGACAATGGAACAGAAATATAGAGGAGCAGAATTTAAACGAAAAAATGATCAAAATAGTAAATTAGGATCATTTTAAAGACAGGGAACTAGAGAATCACATGATACGAAGGAAACTAAAGAATATCTGAAGCTTAAAAGTATCGAGAAAGTAGATGCTCATAATCAAGTCAAGCTGAATATTATTCTTAAAGGTACTCATAATAGGAGTAGAATAATGAAGTTATAAAGAAAAACAGAGACTCAAAGAAAATAATACAAGTGCATTTGCAATATGAATAGAGCAATGTGAACATAAATGTAGAGAATAGAGGCTCAAAGAAGACAACAGACTAATCCAGAAACAATACTCATAGTAAAAATACAGTGGAACAAAAAAAAAGAATGGAAATAGAAGAATTTGCACCGATGAACCAAGAAACATTGACCAATAGGTTCAAGAACACTTACATTCTAAGTTATTATAAATATTGTCTCAAAATAAATATAGAAATGTTAGAAGAGAAGCAAGTACTCAAAGAACGACAATAAACAAAGTAGGTAATGTGCAAACTGTCTCATAAATAAGTGATCAAATTTTAGAAACTCGTTCTATTCGCTTTGAGAAACCATAATGATCGTACATCTGTTTCAGCAATAATTTACTAATTCAGTTTTTTCTTCTAAACCCAAATAACATACACCGTAAGATTCATATAAAAATAATTCTTTTCGATTGCTGGAGCAACGCATAATTTCTCAACTTAAACCTCTTTTCAAAGATAATTTTAGGACTATTGGAAGAGACAGTCAAACAAGAACATGAAAAGCTATACAAACTGGACACTCGAAAAAGAAAAAGACGCGAAACAAAAATTCGCACGTTCAAAAAAAAAACAATACAGTTACGATCCAAAGAAACAGACTTGAAAGTGAACCACAACCCTCAAAGAGAATCAAAGGCATTCGGTCTATCAGAAGCTCATAACGAACAACAAGACTGACAACAGCATAGAAAGCAGAAGTACAAAATGAGGTAAGTGTTAGAAAAGCAGAACTCATAAAAAGTACAGTAGCTCAAGGAGATAGGGTTGACAAAAGTAGCAGAACGGAGAAGAGCTGTTCAGAAAGAGACACAAGTAAGAAAAGAGACTGACTCGCGAAGAGAGAAAGACGGAGATGTCGCGAACACGAGGGGGAGACCCGCGGCGCCACAGTTCGTCGCGGCGCTCAGTCTACCGGCGTCGACCGGGCAAACATGTCCAGTTGTAACTTTGTCGGTTGAGACCGCGTGGACTGTATCCTTCGATTTCACGGTTCCGCGATCGAGTCACGTTGATTCGAGAAGTCGTGACATGTACCAAGTGTGCAACTCGAAACTAACAATTCTCCTGTACCGCGAGTCGTGAAAGTTGCGCGTAAATCGCGCTCAAAATAGTGTAGTTGTAGCAAGTGTCGTTTAAAAATACTTAACGAAACATTGAAGTCGCTAAACCAATTTAGTGTAAAGACTCGATGTTCCATTACCGTGAGTCATCCAATTGGTGAATAGTTACGCTTAGAACAGTGTAACTGAAGTGAGTTTCGCTTAAAACTATCCAACGAAACGTTAAAGTCGATATGTTTGTTTAAAGTAGCGAGGAGGACTCGAAGGAGTGTTGTTGCGAGCCAAAAATCTGTGAATAATTCCGCACGAAATAGTGTCATTGCAGTGGGTTCCTCTTGAACGTAAAACTTTCAAGAATCTGATTAATATTGTATGGATAATAGTATGTTCGATTTTTTATCGAATGTGCTCATCTTGAATCGCAAAAATGATGAAATATTGCTATCGAAGGAATTAGAAGTTCTTGGAAAAGTCTTAACGAGATGAAAACTTTTTTAGTGGAAAAGTTTCAGTGATTACAAGTGTGATAATCGATACAGGGGTCATCCAAGTATGCAACCGCGATTTTGAGCGTCTTGTGGTTGAGAACGAAGGCAATGCACGTGTGTTTTCAATGCAGTTCACCGGTGTTCAGTTTGAGATGGCTGCGTCAACATTGCAATTAGGAGGGGAAAATTTGTGAGCTTGAAGTTAGAAAATGTTTTAGTTATTGTTAGAGAAATTTTGTGCCAGGCGATGGAATTTCTCCATCGAGGGGACAAGTTTCTCTCGGAAAAGTTAAGTGTATAGAAAAAAGACATCGTGGAAAACGAACGAACCGTGAAAAGTTTCGGAAGCTAGTCGTCGTTACGAAACTTGAGGCTTAACGAGTAAATTTTGCATTTAAAATTCTGGAAAATTTTGTCGAGAAAATTGAGACAGGCGTCTTGAAAATATTTTCTTCCCTTTGGAAATTAATATTCCCTGCGAAGGTCAATTTGTTCTTAACTTGAAAATTAAAAATTCCAATTGATCCATTGTTTTGTACAATTAAGCAAATTCATCAATCATGATAATTGATTTTTGCACACGTCTCCGTGTTCTCAGATTGAGAATTTTAGTATAATATACGAATCAATGGGCAGTAATTGTTGAATGTAGAATTCGTAAATTAAAATCTACTTCGCTTGACATATTGGTGAATGGGCACTTCAAAATTTTACGTATGTATTTTATTAATGGGTGTACGTATATGTAGCAATATACAAATTTTATAAAATTTACGAACGATGGAAAATATAATATTTTGTATATTGAACAAAGCTATCAAAGTTGCAAAATTTCTTTTAATAACAGAGAATTGTATTTTATTTCCCCATGAAGGGGTGAGAGGGAGTTGTATAACATCATGGTCTAAAATTTTTATGATATAATACATATCAAATTTTTTGATCCTAGTATTGAAGCAAATTAAGACATTGTTAATCTAACCACGACAAATTTTCATTTACTTATCATAATTTTTAATTTCATTCCGTCAAAATCTTCCTTATTCAGATCGCTATAAAATTATTGTTTTTACCTTTTTACAGTTATCAACATGTTTGTTACTCACGTGTGCGTTTACTAATAAGTAAATTAATGTTTGGGCGGAAATCGTTCTACGATAAATTGTTGCTTATGTCGACTAGCAATTTGTGCATAAAATTTGTTTTGAAATAGTATTATCGATATTGTAAAATTGATGAACATCTTCTGATTTTCAAAATACAAGAGAAAAAAATAAGAATCAATTATACATGCGTTGGGATATTACTATTAAAAAAAATATGTATATATTTATATTTGCAAATTGTACTGTAAGGGAAAATCCATTCCTTCAACCGTACAATGATAAACACAAGAGTTCCAGGAATTTGAAATACGTCAGTTCTTCGACGATACAGAAATTTCAGAATTTAATTTTTCTCTTTACTTTTCGATACTTTTTAATTCTATGGCATTAATACATTTGGCATTCGTAACTCGAAAAATCGAATATTTCCAAACTTTTTCGCAAGAAGTTGTTGAAGAATAAAAATTCGCATTCTTTCACTCGAGCGACCTTAAACTGTGTCACATTTCTCGCACCATTCAACTATTCTCGTACCCGAGATATCTTGTCCTTCCCACAATTCATAAACTCGAAATTACGGTTGTTCTCGCAGACCCATCAGAGCAAATTGTTCGTGACCGTGGCCTGCCTGTCAGCTGGAAATAATAATTTGCTTTATAGGTCGGTTCACGTGAGTTGTCCGTAGCGAAAGTGTTTTCGAATTTTTCTGCTTTCCCTCCAAAAAGAATCTCGTTTCTTGATTCGCTGGTGTAAAACTAACAGGGACTTTGTTGATGTAACCAGCCAATGAAAGCAGTCGCGGAAAAATTCATGCATTCTCACTCGCTCAGAAAGTTCCCTGATGTAAATCTAGACGCACAAATGTTGAGCGAATCGGTAATTGAAAATTTTGACTTTTGAACTGGATTTTTGTTTATATAGGTATAGGAGAAAGATTTTCTTGCCTTTGATAGAGAGGTTAGGTGTTGCCTTGGTACAAAAAGATTTTAAATTCGTAAAATCAATTTCAAGGAGACATTTTCGAGATTATTATAAATAGTCGTTAATTATTTTCATACCTTTATCAGTGGAAGTTTTATTATAGTATTCGAGGTATCAGTGTGAATAGAAATTCAATATCAGTGTAATTTAAGGATGTCCTAGTCGCATGCTGTTAGATTATATTATTAATGACTCGATGCTATAATACTTATAATTAGTATGTAATCGGTTAATGTAATTGTGAATCAGGTCTATGCTAGATACTTTCAAATTGTTGTGAACTAAGAAATAGTGAATGAGTTACTCACTTGTAGTATAATAGAGTGATGTACTATATTCCTATAATTATGTACTATTGATGCTTATAGTAATATGGTATAATAATAATGAACAATAAGGTACAACGAAATTGAAAAGTTTTCTTTCGGAGAAACAATTTTCTAAAACTTCTTCGAGAGAGTATAAAAATTATTTCTTTTGTGAATAGTTCACTAAACAGTTGTAGTATGGTAAACTAAGTAATACATTATTCTTTCATGGTAACGAATTACTTTTTATCATACATTTAGTATTGTAAGATATGTTACTAGTTTACAGTGACAACTGTACAGTAAGTAGAATACATCGTTTATTAAGTTTCTCTTTTTGTTTTTTCTTAGAAATTACGGTTTTCATTCAATCAGAAATTCGAAGCGTATTTTTTACAACTACGCATAAGATAAAGAAATGGATTTTTTTACGTTATAGAATATTTCGTTGGTTATGCATTCAGAAAAGGACCAGTTTTCCCTTACTCCTCTTTATGATGCTATCACAGAACTTCTTTGTTCGCTGAAGCAAACGTAACATTCGTAACTCGCATACTGAGCAAAAAATGAAATATGTTCCTCGATAAAGTCTATGTAACGTTAATGGTTTTGCGTTTTAAAAGAAAAATAAGTTTCGAAACTAGTAGTTTCTTTATTCATTCTTTAACTGTAGTAGTAATCGTATTTTTCTATTGACTATAATCTGAGATACTTTCTTCAAATCCTCGTATATGAGAAAAGAAACTAATCGCATCATCGACTGAATTTTATTATCTAAATTGAATCTGCCCAAGTCTTGAAACTGCTTTTAGAAAATACGCAAAGATGCAGAAACATTTACTTACGATGTCCTTGAGACCTTAGTTCATGAAAAATCGCTCGCAGAAAATCAAAGATGAAAGAACATTGATTTGTAAATGAAATTAAATCAGCTGTATCTAAAAATACTTTGAGAAAAAATTCTTTCGTCATTACTTGTCATTTGTTATATTTCTGACAAGTATTAATACGACATTATTTAGTAAAACCTTTATCAAAACTTCTACATTGTTAAATTTATTGTAATAATTAATAAAGCAGGTACTTTATAATAAAATAGTATAACGGTATACCAGTTTGTGTTGCTATTGTAGGTAATTCATTACTATTTTTTTAGAACAGTACTTTTTAATAATCAATAATATGTATACTTTATAATAATATAGTGTAATATTATATCACTCCCCGTTCAATATAACGGCTGTAATTATGTAGTACATTATTATTACTTTAATTTAATTAAATAATAAGAATATTTTTACCTACAAAAAAAGGAAATTATGTTTAAAATTTCTCTTAAATTCTGCTCACTTTTATGAAACATTTAATATAGACAGGACGTTTAATATGAACTTCATTTTTGTTGATTATTTGATGAAGTTCGTAACAAATTCTTCTTTACCTTCTGAACAGGGAAATTTATTAAGAAAAAATTATTATTTATAAGAAAATTATTTTAAGAAACAAATTTTTCGATAATCAATTCAGACGTGCTGCATTTACAAAAAATATGAATAGTTTTAATTCTTGCTTCTAATCTGAAATAAATATTGAAGTTCATGATCAAATAAAGCATTGAAGATATAATCATGTTTCCTTTAGGAAAGAAATAATTCAATATTTACCAAGAAAAAGATCCTTTTTTGTCTTAAAATTAATTAGTAATTTTTGACAAATTTGGCATCACTTTCTGCTTCGTAAACAAGAGTCCAATGAAAGTCAAACTTATTCATTGAGAATAATATATTATCATAATCATAACAGAGTAGTCACAAAAACTCACTAAGAATGAAGAAATAAATTTTTCTTCTTATGCACAAGATAAGATTCTTCCTTGACCTCTTTGTCACTATAGCAAGAGAATTCCACGAATCCAAAGAAACAATAGCTTGGTATTATTATAAAATAATTACTGCAATTCCAAACAAAATAACTTTTCAACGAAACTGATTACAGACCGTGATAAAAAAAAAAGATACCGGTCTCGTTCTATATTAAGGCTTAGACGATGCTAATAATTTAATATTTGAATGTTGAAATATCATTGTTTAAATATTTCAATAATATGCAACCGTCATTGCTTGGATATTAAATGAAAGTTTAAAAAGGGACGATCAACTTAGGAAACTTAATTTCTAGGCTATTAAATACCAACACTAACTTCAATATTTTAAGTACTAAAGTATTCGAGTATTATTCAAATAGGCAATTATACAAATATTATTCGTTTGAATAATATTAGTCTACTATTTATAATAATAATAATATTTGAATAATATTAGTCTACTATTTATAATAATAATATTTGAATAATATTAGTTTACTATTTATACTGATAATATTTAAATAATATTAATTTACTACTTACTCAATTACTCGAATAGTATTTGAGTAATATTCGAATTGTATTTGAATTATATTCGTAAAATATTTGAATTAATAAAGTCTACGAATATACGAATACAAGAAAAATTCGACAAGTAACCTTAGCCTCAGTTTGTGTACATAACATTCCGTTCAAATAATATTAATTTACTACTTACTCAATTACTCGAATAGTATTGGAGTAATATTCGAATCGTATTTGAATTATATTCGTCAAATACTTGAATTAATAAAGTGCACGAATATACGAATACAAGAAAAATTCGACAAGTAACCTTAGCCTCAGTTTGTGTACATAACATTCCGTGGCAATAGTGACGCATCCTTGGTACCTTCTCACGGAAACTTACGACTCAACGAGGGACTCTGCACTCGTCGAGGAACATTCCTCTTCCACTGGAACTCTACGCTTCAACCGAGGTGACTCCTTGTCTAACGATTACGCAAACCGTTCTTTATTTTCTTACAAGTTCGCTGTTTGATCATGAGCAAGGACGTGTGCGCTTAATTCATTGTCAGAGCAGTAGAAACTGGCTCGTGTACATAACAACTCCATCGAGAAAATAGATCCGCGAACTCGATGATTAACCTTTTTTTATTGGTGATATATCTCGCGTTGATTCCACATCCGCGTGCGTCTAATTAAACAAGCATCTGGGCAAGAAACGCCTTGGAAATCGTTTCTCCTTTTCTGCCACAAAATTGCCATCTTGTGGTCAGGAATTATGACTGAAGGGATTAAGTTTATGTTGAGATGATGGATAGATGGATGATGCATTTTGTTACCTTTGGGATTGTCATTCTCTGAATAGGATTTCGTACGGTACAATGCTCTAAATAATTGTCTGGACAACAGAGAATTGTAACTGCACTCGGACCGTGTACACTCGTCGTTGAAATATGCATGTCATTCTTGGAGACAACTATTTTCTTCTCAAAAGATGAATCTTAATCTTTGGATCGAGTCTCTTATACGAGGACGCACGGAGAAATATTATTGTACATTTTCAAATTTTTTTTAGTTTCATTATAATTACTGTAACAATCGGTATAGTTGTATAATATACAGAAATAAATACAAGATCAAAGAAAGTATTGTATTTATTTTTACACAAGTACACCTGTATGTGTACAAATATTTTTGATACACATACATCTCTATCTGCATAAGTATCTTCTATACACGTATATCTGTATCTGCATAGCATGTCTCGCACTATCATCTTTTTACGAAGGATCTACGAAGAGAGCCTAAATGTTGTATCAACGTGTTAATTGCATCGCTCGTAGGATTTTTTGTTGCTCTGAACTTGTTCGCAACGAACGAGGATGCAATCGTCGCGTTTACATTTACGGAACCAGGGTCAAATAAAATTTTCTAACTTCGTTTATTATTACGGAATTATTTTCAAGTCCAACGTCAGATTCCACGAACTGGCCGTCGCCTCTAACCTCTCCTCAGTTTTGCATACGCAAATGTCCGGCAACTGTTGGTGTCCGAACGCGTCTACTAGCGAGTCGTCTCTATGAATATTGCAGTATGTAAATTCAGCCCTCTTGAACTTGCTCTACTGTCAGCACTATTTTCTCTTTCTACCTCGTCACCCCGTCTCGTGTCTGTTGCATGCTCCTCTCTCGCGAAGGTCGTCACGGCCTTTCTATCTGGGTGCGTAATTTGTTCTTACGTGTCAAGGCGAGTCCAGCGACTACGAACATTTTCCAATTGGAAAATCCTGATTTCAGTCCAGAGGAACCGGGCGTGTGTGTTATGGTACCTGGAAACAATGCCTGTAGGAAATTCATTTCGAGGAGCTGGAGGTTTACTCGATGGCGAATGGGGTCGATTGTTCTTTTCTTGAATGCTAATGAATAGGCTTTCGTCTCCGACTATATCGGTTAACGACCTTGGTGTAATTTTATGGGAACTTGGAGACACAATTTCTTGAAAATATTCTGTTCCAGGACCCGATGCTTTTCTCGGTGGTAAACGGATGTGGTAATTTCTCTGTAAGCGATGTGGGCCTATTTTGAATCTTTACTGGACAATTCTTGAACGAAATAGTCGGTGACTGACCGATGTACCGGTTACGAAGTATTCAAATTTTTAATACCGAAATATTTGTCCACGGAGGATATCGCTGAAGAAAAAAATCTCGATACGCTTTAACCGAAAGGTTCTAAGTGACGCGATTGTTTTTGATACTCGTTGAAAATAAAATACCTCGTTGTTGTTGACTGATTTTAAGAATCGTGTTATTAAGCTTCGTTGGTCCAATTATATTTAAATTTTCATTCTTCGCTAGAATTTTGTATTCCTCGATAGACGTTAAATTCGGAAGATAGTCCCCGTTATAAACTGCAATTGTTAACTTTCACAATTTATGAAGTAAAACTCTCTGCTTCGCAAAGTACAAAGTCCATTTGCACGTATAAGCATAATGGTAATACAGGAACACGAGGCAGTGCACTTGAAACAATACTTTTTCTTAAACGGTACTTCAGTTTCTGACTGCAAATAAACTTGCACATACATATGTAAATGTGTAGTCGTATTGTGGAAACATGGAGCGTTTGGAACGGTTTAACTTTGGTTCGTAAATTTGTTCTCTGTCGTATTACAAATGAACTCGACAATAAATACGTAACACTGACACGAGAATATAGAATAATTAGAATCATCTTTAATCCTTTCAAGAATGTAACCCAATTCAGTTACGCGAATCAAACTGTATAGTGTTTGCGAAGTGACGAACGATTTGAAACGATATTAAGTGCTAAAATCTGACAAAACAACGTAAAATCCATATAAATGGTGAAATATTCAGCAAAGAAAGGGACAATTTACTCAACGTCAATAATTCTATTTACAATTAGTCAAATTCCAAGAAGAAGAGTCACACCGAGAATAACCCAATACTTAGTCATGTTTCCTTAACGTGAAATGCTAATCACGGATTGGTGCGCTCTTTGGTCACCAAAATACCATACAAAGGGTAACAGATTCGACCAATGTACTCGACCAACAACCACAGTGTCGATCCATTGACGATTGTGTAACATTCAAACCTTGTTTTGTAATATTCATTCGAGATTAATTTCTCAATGTGAAGTGGAGCGAAATTTGAAGGTATCTTTCATTGAGCTGGTTTGGAGCAATTATTACTTCGTTCCGCAAAGACACGACATTACGAGAACAGTGAGAAAAATTGCAAATGGACGATTGAGAAATAAACGTGGCCAACGAGGCGACATTTATCGTAGAAGAGGCTGACTTTTATTCGACCGATTGCTCGATATTTACGTCTCCGAAACGACGACTCGCCACGCCAGGAAATTATCTGTCCACGTGAAATTAGTTGGCCACATGCTTCACCCTGTCAGATTCGCGAGACGGGGATGTAAGTTCCGCTCGGCGCTTCGGGCTTATCGTTGGCCCACTCTCAGCTTTATTAATCATTTTATTGCGCACTAACGGACCGAAGTCTATCACACAGATTTCTCGCCCATCCGGTTCGAGACTTCTCGCTATTCATCACGCGGATTTCCATTCGTTTTGGAGGATTGTTTACAATATTTTGCGCTACCATCGAATTTACGAGGTTACGTTTAAATTTATGGAGATATCGAGATCCTCTGCTGTGTATAACTGATCCATTTACGCTCTATTTCTGAGTGGAGAATGATTTGTTTGATACACTGTGATTAATCTCCAACAAGCTTCGTCCCATTACGCGTGATCGATTATTTTTAATTTTATTTAACGATCGATCGATGATTAACGATTGAAAACTGATATTTGTAGCACGATAGTTACTTTACGAATCTTTTGTGACATTTTCTACTTTTTTGGAAGCTTTTGTTCAGACGTCAAAACTTTTATAAAATTTTGAAACAAAAGTCGTGTATCATCGGTGCCATCTGCTATACATTGTTTGTAGTTGCAAGACCAAAAGCAAAGAGTAAACAATGTCGTTGTTCTTTATGTCCTTCCACCGTTGACAGGGAAGCAAGTTTGCTCGACATGTAAGAAAAAAATCATGTATGCAAACATTCGGTAATTGTTTTTAGAAAATGTTTAAATGAATCTTAGTTTATATTTATTACAATCTAATTTTAAATTACTGTTTCGATTTAGTTTAAGTCACTTGTAAAGCACACAAAATGAACGATAACTTTTCGTATTAATAATATGTAATTTCTCGTTCCATATTTGTAAAAATCATCTATTATGATTTGATAATTATAATTTTCTTTCCGAAACGGACAATTTCAGTGTAACAATTATTTCAACAGTGCACACAAAGATTAAAAAATTCCTCAAATTAATAATAATTGAAAGTCGATAAACAGTTGGATGTACACAGTTAAGAGTAAATTAATTATAGAAAGTTAAAAAATGAATCAACTAGATATTGAAATATCCGAAGAAAGTTTCATTCTACTCGTTTCAATTTATCTCGGTTGTACTCTAATACGACGGTTAAGTTGTTGTGATTGTTACTAACTGATTTACCGTCACGTATCACGAGAGTAATTGCATTATCACGAATTGATTGTGACAACGAGCACCTCGGATTTGGAATCAACATTTCCCTCTGGTTTACTCTGAATTTCGGAAAATATTTTCACGCAACACCGAATAAATCTGTTCGCTGCCCTCTTTTATTTTCTTCTGCTCCTTCCGAGAAGATTACTTTTATTTGGAACGCGACCGTCACGTTGTTAACGAAAACATACGCGTTTATCGTTTCCTTGACCGCAGAAATTTTGGAACAAACGCGGTTGTGAGTTATTTAGTCGAGGATTATTTGCACGTTATTTTATCTTTCGCGTAGGAAATTCATTTTTTAATTTCGATCATTTTGCAAACCGGTTACCGAGTCACTCCAATTATTGATGAATCGATCACGCATTAATCGGCCATTTGTTCAGTTTTTCTGATCGTAGAAGAAATATTTAGGCAACACTCGAGTGACATAAAGAAAACGATTATTACAACCATCTGGTTGTGAAACAATTAATCTCTATGATAACAATTAATATTCCAATTATTAGTGAATCGATCACGCATTAATCGGCCATTTGTTCAGTTATTCTAATCGTAAAAGAAATATTTGGGCAACACTCGAGTGACATAAAGAAAATGATTATTACAACCATCTGGTTGTAAAACAATTAATCTCTATCGATATTAGATAATGAAAGTTTATTATAAAATAATAAATAATATATAAAATTGATAAAAAAACACATATGTAAGAATTCTACACACTTTCGTGTACATGCAACAGGATTTGTATCAATTTTTAATTCCATTAAATTTATTCAATGATCGGTTGTAAATTTAATTTACGAACGAATCTGGGAATTTATAACTTTATTAAATGGATACATTCATTTCCGTAAAAAATTGTCATCGCAGTTTACTAGTATAATTTAAGGAGGGAAATCCGACAACTCTGTTTCAGACGAGAGATATGTGCAATAGTTCTTGTATATATGCGAGAAACTGTTTAGGTTAGTCACTGCCTTGCAGCATTAGATATAATTTACTGTCGTTCAATTGAAGATATTGAAATATTAAATAAAATTGGAAATAATCAATAGCGACATGGAAATATTAAATAAAATTTGGAATAATCAATGGCGATACGTACAATTAAATTTGTTCGACATTTAATGATACTCTGCACAACGTGGTTCGCTAACAATTCACAAATGGAGTTAAGAGATTAAGTCTTAACCTTGAGACAGTAAACTATCCTTATAATTGACATCATTAGATTAACTTAAACCGTTTCTTGCCTTTATTACTATAATGTATTCCTACATATACATAGATATCATTTGACATCGAACTGAACGGTAGTTTCTTTTACAGAAACTATTGACGGGAACATTCGTTCTCACTAGAAGTTAATAATATTCATTTTTCTTAAAAATTAATGACGATACGTTCGCAAAGAATACCGTCGATACAAACACCGTACGAATAATACTATAATCATATAAAGAAAATAAGAAACAAAGTTTAATCGATACGAGAGGAGTAGTTACAGAACATGATAATTTGCAGTAATTACTTCGATCGATTAGATTTTATAATTACTCAGACTTGTGTCTGTTTGCTTGCGCTAGAATTTATTTCTTACTTCTCGATACATTTGCAACACTAATTCCATTCAATCGATATTGTACACTATCATTGGCTCGTTATTCGTTACAAAAATATTAGCAATCAAAATTTGGTAACGATCGATCGAAGATTTTTACATTTTCCGATACTTCCATCTAGATCTCGCACAGCAACCTAATAAAAACAATAAAATAACTTTAATTCGGACGAATGTGTTACCCTGTTTTGTACAAATTTTTTAACGATCGATCGAAGATTTTTACATTTTCCGATACTTCCATCCAGATCTCGCACAGCAACCTAATAAAAACAATAAAATAACTTTAATTCGGACGAATGTGTTACTCTGTTTTGTACAAATTTTTCAATCGCTGTAAATCTCGCGTATTAGCATCCTTTTGTAGGTGTTGCTTGTCCAGTTGACTTCGATTCTCTCCGTTAGGACCGTAACGCCACTATGCGTCGGTTATGCCAGTGTTGATAGAAGAAACGAGCGGTTAACTCCTATTTGAATCACAATACCAGACGTTGCAGAGTTTCTCCGCAGTTCGAGGGAACGCTGAGAAACTTGGCACATCGAGATCACGTAACGCTCGCGATAGTCTCTTCTTGACGTGGAGCCACGATTTACGAGCGACAGCTCTCGACACTGTGCTGATTATGCGAGGATTTTCCTTTCGTTTTGGTTGTTCTTTCCTTCGCAATTTCGGCGAGCAAGGCCATCGCAGGTGCCGTCGTGAAATTTCTTGTTGCGGCCCATGATAAATGGCCGTTGCAATCTACAGGGTGTCCCGAAAACACGTGCTCGAACTATGGAAGTATATTCTACTGGTTGTTGCGACGAAAAAAGGTCATGCGAACATAGACCCCCGAATACTTCGTTTAAGAGTTACGGTCTCTCGAAGTAATCACATCAGAGGTTGCGTTTCGAATAGAATGTGAAGTACGCGAAGGTGACTAATCAATTACGCAAGAAATTGTGGTTAGGTAATAGATAATAATCGGAACGACACTATCTGTTTACGTTTAGGCCTAACATAAACGGACATTTTCCATTAAAGATACCAAGCTTCCGTACTACTCGCGTTTGTTCGCTCGTACGTGAAATGGATACCTGTCATTTCAGCGTCTGAATAATAATGTGACACGATGCAGAGACTAATCGTAAACTAATACTGTCATTTCTATCGTTACTGATACTTGACTCTGATTGCTTACATTACGCTCGAGCGAGATTAGAGCGATATTTGCACTTTTGATACTCGGTTCGAAACAATCTCTGATGTGGAACTCTGAACGATTGTCTATGTGTGTATGTATCCGTTGAGTTACCACAATGGATAGAATGTATCGTCAAAGTTTGACTTTATTTTAGAAACACTCTTTACGCATCAACTGGTCGAAGAACATAACCTGAAATTATTACGATCGTATCTAAAATTATTTTCATCGTAGAAGTAGAAAAGAAAAAGGTAGTAGACAAGTGTGTAGAAGAAACGAAGACGTAGATGTAGAAAAGAAACGGGTATTGTTAGTATAGTTTTTTTTTTTTTAGCTTGGAGTTTTTCGATAAAACGAAAAATACACGCGAACATTTATTTCAACAGATGCGTCAGATTCGCGGAATATCAATTCAATGTACATAGGTCGTATTCTGATTATATATATATGCTCCCTAATACTGAGAGCTCTTAATATGATAAATTGCCTGAACGCGGTATATAGTAGTAACTGACCTGTCTTGTTCAAGACCATTAATGATGCAAGCAATTGCCACCCAGATGCGTTAGAAGAAGACCGACATTTCACTCCCGGCTTATAAACCTAGTTACGACACACACTTGACCCTGTTAATCGTGCGATCCCTCCTGACAATTTATACAACGTGTAATATGTGGGATTCACTTCGGGGATTTAATGCGTGAAAATAATGAAACAGTTTCGACACACGCATGTTCCATTTGATATTTCTTCTAAGTTACGATACTTTGTGTGTACAATTGAACGCAAACTTCTGAGGAATTCTTATTATTTGGACAAAGTATCGAAGTTGGGCCAATAACATTATAACCTGCACGTTGTATACCGATACTTACATGTATACTTATTTTTACTTTCATTCAATATTATTTTTTAAGATTGAATATTTCATTTCCTTTTGTACACAATTCTGATATAATAAAAATGTATTATTATTATTATTGTCACGTTCTGTAAACAATGGATTTCGAATAACCCTACAAGTAAAAGTTCAATGGATCTAAGACCACGAATAATGTTTGCGAAGTAAACACTAAAATCGTACGTAATATATCGAGAACTATTTGTAAACAATTGTGGTTCGTTACTTAGATTCAGCTCGTGGAAAGAATTACTGCATCGTGAAACTCGCTGTAACTCAGAAACAGGATCAAACACTACACGTGTTTATACGAACTTATTTTATTTATTTTAATGGGCTAAATTCCAGCTTGGAGTGCGCCTTTGATCTTTTATCACCATTCAAAAGTAATTTACATAGAATTCTGTCGATGGCAAATTAAAGCATATCGTAGTAATTTTAGGTTATGTTCAGGCCAGTAATGTATAATAATAAAGAGTAATAATATGGCGTCCAACCAATGGAATAGGAAGTTTTGTAATTATACGCCGTTCCGAAGGTTCGCGTGGTTCATTAAAATAGAAGCAGAAACCAATCGCGACGTTCGAGCGTTGAACCTTTCGCGGGCAGGCGGTGAGGCACCGGAAGCCTTTAAATTATACTCGCGATCATGAATATAGAACGAGGCAGTTCCGCGAAAGTGAAGGAGAAATCGTTGATGGGACATTTTAACGTAACGAGCGGTTCCATTGGAGAAACGTTAATAATAACTAAACTTTGAATAACCAAGACCTCGTTTCGTCGTGTTGCGATATCGAGAAAAGCGAATAAACATCGCGCGCTTCGTAAAAGAAGATACCCGGAAAAATTGGGGACAGGAAAAGAAACTCGAAACGGAAATCGCTATATACGTACATCTTCATTGAGTAATTCTTCCCATCGTGTATTGTCTTTTGCAAATTTATCGCTATCGCAATTATTTGAACTTTGTAGCTTCATAACCTCAATTCGATCAAATTTTTATCTCGAATACCGGTCTACGATTTTTTATAATTTACATACATTTAATCTGATACCTTCATTTCGATTAATTCGAGGTAGAGTTCGTACATAGCTACCAATTATGAACACTCGTTAAATTTTTAGATAGTGTCACTTCTTCGAACGTCATGCCATGAAAAATGGCACCCCGGTACTCCGTAACATTAGTGTCGGTCGTATGTAAATAATGGCATCAATATGTTTGTTCATATTTCGTATTATTTCCACACGACTGATAAGACGTTGAACTAATTGGATATCTTCGGTTCACGTTTTGAATCTTTCAGACGAAACTTGTCGAGCTTCCCTCCCTAATTTGAGGTTAGAACAATATCGTTCGATCGAATATGGCGATCCTTGGTCGAAGAATGTCGATACCAGTTTCTCTGTGAAAGGAGTGATGCATCGCAGTCCATTGTTATCAAACCAACTGTCAGCCGTACGTCCAGAGGAAATCAAACGCCAGCATGCTCATCGACTGTACCTATTCAAGTTTCCGGCGGAACTACGGCGTTTCGGGTACCATTAATTACGCCCATTGAGGCTACGCCGGTCAATTCTAGACTGCGTGTTTCTCACGCGGTGTCTAGCGCAGAAGTGATCTAGACCTTGACTCTAGTGGGTATATCCAGTTGATAATGCTCGCACGGCGGCTAACAGGCGGATATGTTGGCGTTTCGCGATTGAGATGGACCGGGAGGAAACGGACAATAATGGCTCTGGCACGAAGCGTTTTGCGTTCGCGAATGCACGCGAACGTCGCGAAGAATCGGAAAACCTCGGTTGTCTGCGGTTTGGACACCGCGATGAGGCTGGACCTTGACAGAGATATTCGTGTCGGCATAGCGTGGGCAAAGTGACGAGGTTATGGAAAAATTGGCCCAACCACGCGACAAAATTCAATTCAACGACTCGGTAACATTCACGGTGGTAATCAACATTTCGTTCGATATTCTTTAACCCTTTGACTGTATGTGAATGGCTCGAATTGAATGATTGCAGCGATGAATTTGTTTTGAACTTTGTCGGAATTACTTACTTTGCATTCGGTTATTGTTTCTCATTATTGTACGAGTTTATTTTAATATAATGAAATACTCGGTTTGTTTTTTACGCCGCAGGAACTGCGCGAGGACTGTAAAATGTTTGTAAATTGTTCCATCGAATTCACTGATGAGAAAATCATTTGTGTTATATATTTTCTAATTAATTATAATATATACGTATTTATTTTATTATATACGTTGCTACTACTATCGAAACATGTAATCAAACATGAATATGCAACAAAAACTTGTATACGTTGCCGAAGAAGCTTACTTCTCAAAGAGTTAATCTTCTAAACTGTTTCGGTGATAGAGGTATTTATCTAATGAAAGAATAGTTGAATTGAAATTGTTAAGAGGTTAGTCCAAAATTGTTGACAATGTATGAACAATGAAACAGGAAATAGAGAGCAACTGACAATTGTCGGGTTCTGGAGATTCATAATTGTTTGTTCAAACTGGTTTGGTCACTTGTATTCGGAACAGGTGATTGACCTAACCGTGTTGGTAAAAGTGTGGGTATAAGAAAAGAATTAATAGAAAGCTCAAATAATACTCTTAACCTTGAGTCTAAAAACGTTATGGCAGTTTTTTGCAGACAGAGGTTTGCAATTGATGACACGTTATTTTAAGTTTGCTTGTCATGCAGTTTAATTCTCCAATTGCATTGTAACCGTACGTGAGAATAAAGGAGCAGTTGTAACAAAGTAAACAAAAGTAACTGCATACACAATTGATTGACTCATTCGCACGTTCCCATGACATGCTTCCACCAGTATTACTATTTAGTAAACTCTACATGAGAGAACACTGAACAAATAAAAAATAAAGCTTCGACGCGAATTAGAATTTCATCGCGTGCCAAGTATCCATAATATTAACATAATAACGACAATTTTCATTACCTACTCTACTGTGTGAATGTAACTTCGCGCGGTTAAATGTATTGGGCGCTATTAAAGGCTCGTCGTCAGCCACTTTGAAGCCATTATTCGAGATTGGGACACCTGCATAGTCGGTGAAAATTAGAGTTCGCGATTAAATGGGTTCACGTTTATCGCGAAATCGCCTGTCGCGATTGGTGTTGTCGTCCGGTTTGTGTTCGAACAAAATCGAAGCTCTATTTGTTCCACGTTTACAAAATATATCCTACGTTCACGATCGTGATACTTGCTGGATCATTTTTGCCTAGCGTCGAACATCCAGCTTCTCAACCTTTGCGGCAGATCAAGTCGGTTCTATTATTTCAGACAATTTCTAGGTCTAACTTTACATTTGGTATACTCGGAGAAATATCTTTTTCTACTGGTTAGCTTTTTCCAACATTGAACAGCTGTTCGGTGCAAACAGAATATCAAGTTAGCCCCTTATCGCGAAGTCTCGCCACAAGCTAGACCCTTATTGCACAGTCTCTCGTATCTCGATAGCTTTAAAGTTATCTGTACCTACCGACTGACAAGTTTTAAGTCCGATTTTGTGTTTGACATCTAGGATAGGGATTATGAAGTCTGTACGAGAGATTCTAGCGCAATGTCTTTCCCGTACGTTGGCAGGTGGTTTGAGGCGATGTTATTTAGGTTGAGTTGTGACAGACACAGAATATCGAGAATTGCTAAGAGACAGGATGTTTGCGATTACATTCAATGTAAACGATGTTGGAATAATCTTTGAAAGCAACTCGTTTGAAAATTACTAAACTTTCTATATTTTAGGCAGTAAATAATACGAAACACCCTGGGATTGCATCGTAGCCAGTACGAATGAAAATGAAATCGTTCGACGATCGATAATGGTTGATTGTAATTTTGTTGGTGTTAGACCACTAATATAAATGAACACGCAATTTGCAGATGACTGAATTGAAATCGTATCGTCGCCATTCCATTAGTGTAAACGAGTACACCTAATTGAGTTTGGTTCGTTATAATGTAGTTTCCAAGCTAAAAGGTTTCTCATCAACTCGTTACATCAAACAGAGATCGATGATACAATCAATGCTGTAAATTAAACTCGTCAATTTGCTCGATCGAATATCATCGAACAACATTTTTCCTGTTGCTACAGTAACAAAGATTATACGTCGGGTGATAATCTTTCATCGCTGATATTTTCGGATAATTTGAAGATTGAAAAGTAGCGAAACAATTCTTCTTAGACATTTCAATACTACTTGAGTTTCGAGTTCTATGTACAATCGTAAAGATGACAGAATTTTCCCTCTGCGCCGCGTTTTGTTTCCGTAATTCCAGGTCAGATGAGTACTTACACATTATGTCTACATTCCCCGCTATTTGCATTTAACTTCGAATACCTGAGAGGCTGGCGTTTTTCGGGCAAGCTAAATATACGTACAACTTGTCTCGCCTGGCACTCCAACGAGTGTTTACTTTAATATTAAAGTATGCTCTGTCGCTCTAGGATAGGAAGATGTTTATGTGAAAAGTTTACTCGCTAGTCGTGCACATTCACTTCTTATAGGTAGGTCTTGGGTTACTCTTTTTATGTCGTTTCGTTTACTGGAATTATCCCATTATTTACTAATATGCTTTCAACAAACAGAGAAAGGTGTTTCTCTTATTTTAAAGTTTAGGATTGAAAGTTTTGCCGACTTATAATTATAACAACGCGATATCAGGTGAACAGAACGTTCAACAAAACGTATCGGATCAGTTTTGCAAAACTTATTGGATCAGTTCGGTGGGAAAGTTCAGAAATGGGAGAATTAAGTCGATCATCCTGTAGGCGCGATAAATTGTACGAATTAGTTTCGCGTTTGCATGTTTAATTAACTATATCCGGTCCACGCAACTATGGAAGGCGATAAACCTAAGCTCGACAAGCTTCGCGCTTTCGCCTTTATTTCACCTCACTTTTCTCACTCAGGTTCGGACAGGGCATACATCGGGAGAGGTCCATGTCTAACGAAGACAGTGTTTATAAACTTATTCGAGTATCGGTGAAATTTAGAGCAGTGACCGCAACTTAGAATAGGACCTAAAATAGACCTCTCGAATTGTAACAGGTAACAGGCGTAACTTGAACCGCAGAACCAACGTTCTCTGAACTCCTGAAATCAACATGTACGTTGACAACCGAGACTGGCAGTGCTCGATCTCTCCTAACAGCTGCAAGAACTTCAAAGCCGCGTTTCGAGAGGAAGAGACTATACCCTGAACCGTATTCCGGTGTCGAACATGCTTCCAGGCCGTGTATTCTGGAATGGAAGTCAGTGAGCCACCAGAGGAGGATGTGGACCTATCGCTGGGCAGGATCAGTACGACTTCCAGCATCGATCGTCTGTCAGAGTCGCTGACCACCACTGTCCGTGACACGCTGCAAGAGGTCAGCGACATCGGGGACTCTTACCACGTGGTCTGGACGGTGATAAAGGGTGTGGTGATCATCAGCATCATCGTGACCGCTCTGATAGGCAACGCGTTGGTGATAGCCAGCGTGAAACGTCACAGGAAACTTCGTGTACCGACCAATCGCTACGTAGTCAGCCTGGCAGCTGCGGACTTTCTGGTGGCGGTTTGCGCAATGACTTTCAACGCGTCAGTAGAACTCACCGGTCGTTGGATTTTCGGTAGGGTTATGTGCGACGTTTGGTGCTCCTTGGACGTCTATTTCTCCACATCCTCGATCCTTCATCTGTGCTGCATCAGCGTGGACAGATACTACGCGATCGTCAGGCCGTTGGAGTACGCAGCCATCATGAGGAGGATCACTGTGACCTGCATGCTGGGCAGCGCATGGCTTCTTCCAGCTTTGATCAGCTTCATCCCTATATTCATGGGGTGGTACACCACTAATGAACACCTGGAGAAACTCAGCAAAAATCCTGAGGTAGAGATTGGGTAATGGATCTGTTTGGTAGGGGATTAGTTGGAAACTGAGAGTGGAATTTTTTTCCTTGAGCACGTTGATTCTTGAAGATAATGAACCCATTTCATTGTTAATGTCTAGAGTGTACTGTTGGCCTGTTATTGGCTATTGTTAGGCCTTCTGAATGGGAATTGCGCTGAATTAATTGACGCGAGTGTTGTTTAGGGTGTGATTCGAGAACCTAGTTTTTATTAACGGTGCTCATTCTCGTAATGAATTAGTTATTACTTTATAATCTGTTATTCTGTCACTAGTTCTTCTTATTTTTCTCGATCATGGTCCTTTTGTTGTGGTGTATCGTATAGGGTTCAGTTACATAATGGAAGACCAATTCGTTGAATCTCGACTTTTTATCTTGCTTCTAAATAAAGTCGTTGAATAAATAAAATATTAAAAATAAATCGATAAATCGAATGTAAAAATTTACTTTGGGAGATATAAACTGAGAGCCTATCAGGAATACTGTTCAGACGAATACTAAAGTCAAGAACTTTACAGTATAATTCAATGTTTCTCAACCTTCTTGAATTAACGATACGTTTTGAATTTAATAAAATAAAATAAAAAATGTTTAAAATTACCACAATTATAATACATTTTCATATACGTTTCTGTATAGTAGATTCGGTATATTACAAATATAGTTTTGAAAAAGTCATTTATTTAAGTAACGAAAATTACGAAAACTATAATAAAATTCTAAAAATAAAAAATATTTCCGCGACACGCTTTTGGTACTCTCGCGATATAAAAGTGTGTCACGGCATATGGATTGGGAAACACTGGTGTAATGAATAAATATTGACATATTGATCATATAATAGATGAACTTTTCACTAAAAGATACTGATTTTTGCATAGAATGACTTTTAAAAATTAATTATCACTTTATAAATGCCTGTTTCCATTTTATGTTATGTGTTATCAAATCATTTATTTTTAATATTCTCAAAATATGTTCGCGACCTTAACATCTCCTAGTTAATAGAACATGAATTAAGTTCATATCTGTTTAGTTATCCAGGGAGGGTAGCCTTTTTGTTCTTCGAGTCGACCTTCTTCAAACTTCGAAGAAAAAAGTTCCTGAATAAAATCTTGAGGAGGAAATCTTTGCATTGAGATTTCGGTAATTTTAAAAACTGTTTAAAATTATTATTTACATTCCTTTTAACTGACCAAATATCATGTTTCGTAGTGTACTGATGTTTCGTTTTTTTTTTTCTTTTTTTTTTTCGAAAATCGTACGAAAATTAATTCCATGACTTTTCATTTGAATAATTGCATTTATTTCGTTGTGTATGGAGGTGGTTCGTAATTCGTACTCGTTTGCAACAAGCGGCATTGAATTTACTCGTGACAGTTGATAGAATATTTGATCGGATATTTACACTTCAATCGCGTAAGGTAGAATTTCAATTCGTGGAAAATTCAACGAGGAACGAAAGGAAACGATGGGCAAGATGAACGGCCTTTGGAATTTGCATATAGATGATTTATTATCTGTCTCTTATTCGAGCGTGCTATAAACGGAAACTGGGAATTAATAGCTTTAATAATTCTATGTCTAGTACATACGCTGCATCCTTTTATATATTACATTGTTGTCAAATTTTCTGGATCTATTTTCGATCATCCATCTTCTTCGTTGTCGTTAGATTATGTATTTTGTAAATATTCAATGCAAGCAGCCAGTTTACAAATAAGTTATTAAAACGTCAAGCTTATAAATTCATCCCGGTACTGCAAAATCTGATCAATTTTGAAATATAATAATGGTAATAATCCAACTGAAGCGTAATATCAAATATACACGATACGTCTCTTGAAAAGTTAAAATTTATTTTATCAAACGAAATCTGTGTTTTATTGCTGTGAAAATAAAATTCTCAATTATTATTAAACTAATTCCTAAGATCCTCGATTGTTTGCAAAAAATATGAGCTACTCTAAAATTAATTTCTCGTATTCACATTATTCGAATAATCGTAATTGAAATTGGTTTTCTTCGTTTAAAAAATTGTTAAAAGTGTGTCAACAAGCGAAAGAAATATTTCTACTAATAATCCTTTAAGAAAATTCCCCTCGTATCTAAATTTGTTCAAAGAAATGTGATTTGCCTTAAAGTGGATTTCGACAGCTTCTCGTTCGTGCACTATAAATGATAACCCGACTCACGTACTTAATTCATGAGAAAAGAATGAAACTACGAAGTGCAAAATTGATTCGGCAAATTTCACGAGTGTTGAAAAATTGCTATGCTTCTTCACCTTCATCGTGTTTCAAGTGAAATGGCGAGCATCTTCTCGACTTTTGTAGCGTAATTCTTCTTGTGCAACACCGCAGCCAGCATAGTTTCCAAACAACACACACAGTCCTTTATTATAACCGAAGTCATACTCCGTTGTTTTATAGCTCTTCATCCGGTATTCAACAACTTTATTCAGACATTTCGTGCGTATGTGTATATACAGAAACACATTCATACGTATAATTTCACCGCGCGAAATTGCAGTCGGAATGGTATTCGCGTCCGATGGAAGGTGGTGTTAAATTTATTACTTTCCATGGGAATTTCCTCGAGAGTTTCTCGAACAGCGGAGCAGCGCCATTCCTTCAAACTATCGGAATATAACCGTCTAAATCTTTCTCATTTTTTTCTGCAGTTTCGTTATCTGCAATTTTTATTCGATTACTGATGAATAGAATTAATCATATCACTATGAATTTGAATTTTTTCATGATCTATAAATTTGTCGTTGTTTCAAATTAACGAAAAATGGAACAATAATAATGGTCGACAATAGTATAATTTAAATAATAATATTATATTTTGATGTTACATTAATATTTTTATCGAATTGAGTCCAAATTGAGATCGAAAATTATATACTATTTTAAATATAATATTAATTTAAAATATGCTTATATTGATAATTATCATTGTCCTATTTGTATCCAATTTGATAAGCAAATTTTCTAAGAATAATTTTAATGACATATAACAAAGTTTTTGTAGTGTCATTTTTAATTCGATTCCTTTCGGTTTTGCTCTTTTTTTTTACTTCTGTTTTTAATTTCCTTGATCCCATTATTAATTTCTCTTATTTTTATTTTCAATCATCATCCATATAGGCAGCAACTATACTGTGTTACGAGATTTACGGACGAGAAGGAATCGTCGATAGCCTGGATAGAGCTTACAATTAGCGATTAGAGCAACTCGTTCACAAAGGGGAAAATCCGGATTCGAATCTCGGCTTAGCAATCGATCGGTCGATTCTTTTTCTGCTGTATCCTCTTAATTTTTAATGACTGGATTCTATTTCCGTCAGATTCCCTCTGTTAATTCTTAGTTATAACATCCTTGCTGAATCAATTTGTGTACCTCAAGATGACGCCAAATAACTTCAAAAGGATCCAAGGTCGAATTAGAGAAATAAATCTAAATTGACCAGCTTGAAATTTTTTTTAAATACGTAACTCGAAGCTCAAATAGAAATACTTAGAAAGAACTAACGTGGAAGAATAATCTAAATATAACCAAAAAAATTTGAAACACAATTCACAAAAGCATTCAATAAACTCTCAAATAATATCAAACAATTTTACACAAAAGGATTCTAGAATCCAAGCTTGAATAAATACAAATGTAAACTGGCTGATTAAAAAATACTCGTACATAATATTCATAAATATAAAATACAAAAAGAATTACCGTCAAGAACCAACCTAACCTATACCGCGTTCATCTTAAATACAAAGTGCAAGTAAACAAACTTAAAAGTTATTATTTCCGTACTCGAAGAGTAATATTGTTATTTCGAGACTAAAATTTTCAACAGTTTTCTAATCAATACCGTGTCATTAATTTTTCGCACAATTTGTGATATTTTCTTCTATATTGAGACACTGCGTATAATACGTGTCTACTTGAAACACGTGTGACACGTCGACACATCGGTCCGATAGATTTCAAATCGTTCGACACTTTGTTTACATCCACTTTGTCTTTAACCTGAGCGGATAATCGATCGACGTAAAAATAACGTTGATTCATCGAACGGATATGAAAATACTCTCTTGAAATTCACCGTCGAATTTCGCTGAATCAGATGTGCGTGTTCGTGGTGAATCAAGTGTACGCCGTGGTAAGTTCCTCGGTGTCGTTCTGGATACCCGGCCTCGTGATGATCGTGATGTACTGCAAGATCTACAAGGAGGCAGTGCGTCAGAGGGAGGCACTGAGCCGTGCCTCCAGCAATACCGTCCTAAATAGTGTTCACTTGCACCGTGCGTCCACCTCCAGGCATCATTCCAGGGCATCTCATCAATTATTGCTGCATCCGAGTGATGCCAGCGATTTTGGGAGACCTATTTCTTACAGAACCGCCGCGGAGCTGAACGTGGAGAATGGTGAGTGGCAAATAAAAAAAGAAAACAAAGAAACGCGTTCGTGTGGGAATAACTAACGAACCGTTACGTCCGAGTGATTAATTTTACGTTAAGTTTGCGCAACGCTCCATTCCTGATTCGTTTAACACAAAGAAATCGATCAACAGAGAAATCAACAGAGTCTGTGTTTATTATGTTTACGGTATTCAAATGAAATTTCATTCGCTTGTTTTAAATTTCTGCCACTAGACCTCTCCTCGTGTTCAAGACCGGATCAATATTTTCCAAAGTGAGAACTTTCCTTGGTGTGGAGGGGGGCGATTTTTATTCTTAAATAAAGCTTAAGGACGTTGGTTTACGAGCTCTCTTTGTTTCGAGGATTGGTTATCTTTTTGGTGGAGGTGGAGGGGAGAGGTTTCCTTTTAAGAGGAAATTTTTTAGAATTGAATTGTAAGAATGTATTCTTCTTGTATCGTTTTAAACCTACCAATTACGTCGAGAGCAGAAATTTTCATCTTTTTCAAGTAAGGATTCCCAAAAAATTTGATTTAACCAGGACTGTCGAACTTGTAACACACGGGCAAGATACGGCTTCTACTCGACTTGCGTGTTATGTTAAACAACTCCTACCACTCTACTCGACTGATATAGTTTACAACAGTATAAAGTTACCGAAGTAGTTCTGTCTTTGTCTCTTACTCTGGACATGGTTAATTTTGTCAAGTGGTGGGGAAGCTGATTGACTAAAAGTAGGATTGTCAAGAACCAATGGAAAGGAACTTACTGAAAATTTCAACCAGTAGTGTTCAATGTTAATACACATAATTAGAAAATAATAATAATTACGTTCGGTTTAAAGTAGTCGATAATTAACTCTTTAATTAAAATGTCAGACAACGGAAGAAGTTTCCCGATTATAATGAAAATTGGAACAAATCAAACGGACACTATTTTTACTTTTAATATTTCTACTCCTATTGGTTAAGAGTTTTATTTGTTTTTACTAGCTTGACTGTGTTTGTCTCTTTCCCACTGTTACTGAAACGTGATATTTTCAACGTGTGTGCGGGTTATTTACCAAAGACCGCGAACGAGAGAAAAGAGAATATTGTTACGTTGTAACTGTCAACGATCGTTTAGAACCAAAGTTTTCCGCACTATCCGAAATACACGTTGAAATACCTCTGGTTCTTGTTTTGTTGTAATTATTTGAACACATTCACGAAATTCTGGAGCTTTTCTATTTTTAGATTGCCTCTTGGAAACCTATTGTAGAAGACATTTATTAAGTGGGTATTTTGAAACAACAATGGTAGAAGTAGACAATCGTTGAAAACCGAAAATTACTTGTTCGAATCATTTTTACTTATTATTTTTTGCTGTCTTCCATTTTTAGATTTGATCACGAAAATGTACTACCATTGGAATTCAAAATTTTGTAAAAAATTCTTAAAAATTATGAACCTTCTTCTAAATAATCATTAAATAGAAATTTTTTAATTGTGTTAAATAATAAAAAAAAATCGTATTACGTAATGATCGAAATTATCCAATACCTTGAGTTTTACTCAAATAATACTCTTATGAAATTTTAATAGATGACTAAATCTGTTTACCTTGCATTTTCTGATACTATTTGACTATCTTCCAAATAAAAATTATAAACATTCTTTATAAATAAACTTCCATACTGAAACAAATTTATAAACAGCTACTAGTAGAATTTCCTATAATAAAGCTTCTGTTTCTAAGAATGTTACATGCATCTTTCCCCCCTCCTTCTACACATACACACACACACACACAATCTTACTTTCTATTAAATAAATCTTCATGACAAATTTTGTACATCTTTACTCAACAGTTTCTTCCAAGATAAAATTTTCTGTACTGAAAATTGAAATCTTAATGATTTTTTATCGATAGAATTTATTTTAATAACTTTTACTTCCTTGAAATCAAACTTACAGACTTCTCCGATATCACAATATTCGTTCTCTGAATATCGAGTCTGTATCTTCAACGAAGTAGTTTCTGCCTTCCAAAGAGCAAACTTATCCGATAAATTATGTGCACTTTTCGTTTAACAGTTTCTTCGGTAATAAAACTCCTTTTTTACCGAAAATTTACTGCATATTGAATCTCCCAATTCTTTTTCGGCAATGGGGCTCCTGTTCGTGACGAATGTTCTGTAAAGAGGGCATAAATAAAAGTCGAAAGACTTTGATGGTTGAATCGAAATCGAAGCGAAGGAAATACGAATAAAGAGAGCCGTGGATCACGCAAAAACTCTGCGGTTGTCTGTAACGTTCGCTTCCATTCGGCATTCGTATCGTAAAAACGCGTTTAAGTGCAGCCAATTACTGCGGGCAAAAATTACACGCGCTCGTAATGATCGAGATCGATGCCGTATGTAATTTTTCTGCCATTTTCAATACCCGTCAAGGTTATCGGTAGTGATGGTCTTCTCGTTCTGGCTGACCGATTTTTGAACAAATCAATCATTTCTTTTAAACCAATCGTACGATTTACGACGTTACTTAGAATTACGAACTCTTGAAACGAAAGGTTTAAAAAATGTAATAAATTTGTCGAGTTTCATTTTAACGAGGTACTCAATCGTAAGAAATAATTCAGGTATGTGGAAATGTCTGTCACCGAAATATTCAATGAAATAATCACAAAACTATACAATTATTCAGCTTGGAAAATTATTCTTATCCAGAACGGTTATTTGTAGCAAAATTCCGTATTAATTCAATTACTTGTAATTAAATTTTATATTCAAATTTTTGGTCAAAATTAATGTTGAAATCTTATCAGAAGTAAAGAACATTCGTTATTTTAATAACCTTGAATATTTTAATCTCTTGAGAGATTCACGCATGGTTGCATTTAATGGCTGACTTTTAAGTTATTTTTAATATTGCAACATTGAAGTAACCACCAAAATTATGCATAAGTATTCGTAATTAAATTTTCCAATGATATAACAAGACAATGTCGTTAAAGTATTTACAATAATTTTAATATGAAGTCAAATTCACGAATAATGAAAACTCTGTTCGTAGGTTAAAAATTTGTAGAAATTATCAAACCATATTTTTGATCCTTAACAATACAATAAAATATTTACAGTATGTATACTAATTTACATTTTACGCATAATTGGTTTTCTCGTTTGATTTATTTGTGTTAATCTAGAAGATAATACTCTGATATTATTGTTCAAACCAAAAAAAATTAAAATGATTCTACAAATAAATATATAATATTCTTCGTCCTCGTGTTCATTGGGTGTTTAACTGATATTTCTAATTTTTGAAACATTCTTTAGAGGTTTCTGGTATCAACCTTAATTTTTTGAAACTTTATACTACAGTTTAATTTCCTCGGTTTGTATTACATTCTTTATATTATCAGATCGAACAACTTTCGAAGCGTTTTAAGTCTATCGCTGAATCTCTGACCAACTTAATTCCGTAGAGAGACTTCACGGTAATTTGTCGGACCGATGAGTAAAAACGGTCCTTGGTACGACGTTCAAGGATAAACTTTGAGTCCATTGGGAAAGGAGTCGAATGAAAAATAAGTGATTCGCTCAGGGTTTGTGACTCGACAATTAAACAGTATTTTACACATTATCGAGACCTGAACGCCTGTTACGTTAAACGAATAGCGAATCTTTTATCAGAGCAAGCAAAATTTTTGTGTAAAACTGTGTTTAAAGACTGTGTACGAAAATATAACTAACAAAAGAGAATAATAAATGTTCATTAATGTTTCCAAATCCTCACCACCACTTGTAATCTTGTAAAATCTTAACTCATTAAGTACGAGGATCCTCTATGTGAAGAATATTCGGAGTAAAATTTGTCTACTGTTATAAATAATTATTTGAATACCGTGCAATGTTCAATGTACATACTTGATACCAAAAACGAATAATATTGTACTATAATTATTGTACAATCTTTTTTATAATATATCACGATTCAAAAAATATCACATTCGAAAATTTATCCAGATTGTAGGTAAGGAAACTAATTATATTTTACATTATTATGATTTTTTACAAAAAATGTTTCTGGGTGTTTCTTATTATTTAGCATTGTTTGTTATTGTACACTGTGTGCTGTACAAGCGTCATAATGTTATTAGAAATTTCAAACTGTTCTATTTACGCGACACGTTACTTGAAACAGGAATTTTTCTACGAAAAAATGAATTCTCCTGCTTAAATGCAACATGTGTAGAAAAACAATTTTTCTACAAATGATTCAATTTGGTACTTGATAGGTTCAAAGAGAAAATTGAAGCTAATGTTAAGAACAACCTCAGTCTGTTTAATCATTTCCGTTCGAACTAACGGAATTCATTGGACTGCTCTATTAATCTTTCGAACTATTGAATTCCACGAGCTTATCAATTTGAGAAAGTTTCGATTGTATGCAAATCTAGCAACAAATTCACAGAAATGCTCAAACTATTTCAGGAAGGAATTACAATTCGATCTCGAGACTCATCAACGACGATAATGAGTGGTAGATTTTTTTTTACGAAACATCTGACGAAGATGAAAAGGTGGCTCAGGAATGAAAGATTATATCTCAAAGATGACCAACCGTCCATTCGAATGAGGCCGAATGATCAGTGACTTGGAACGAAAATTTTTCTTATCGCTGGAGATCGCAATGCGCAGGTGTTGCGAAGAAATAATTGTCGCAATTTGTTACTAAAGCGTACGATGGGTCTCTAAATCGAAGCTTAACTCAATTTTCGTTTTTGTCTTGACCATTGAAGCAGTGGAGGTCCATGTTCCTTTCAATTTGCTTCAATGATGAGGTAAATTGTTTGGACGTTCGACATAGTAGCGTTCAACGTCAACGAATATTTAATTCTCGTTTGTAATACCAAATTAAGAAGACTATCAATTAGGTAATTAATGTCACTCTCGTGGAACTTTTCTTTAATGTTAATTTACGAGTTGATTTAGGTTTTTAATGTTAATTTAGGTAACTTACGAGAGTGTGTATTTCGAATGGAACTATTATAAATTAAGAGTGAGCTTATTTGTGAAGTCATACGAATTTCACGAGAATTTAAAATCAAGTAATGTCAAAAATACCCTAAACATGGCTCTGAAGCTTGAGTCATAGGCAAAATAAAAGAAAAGGAGGATGTTAAAAAATAGTCATTTTTGGCATCGTTTGAAAATGACAAATTCATGCAGGATCTTTTAGATCTGTCTCCCATGGAACAAAAAATATCTTTATCACTGTCTTTAATGTTAATTTAGGTAACTTACGAGAGTATGTATTTGAAATGGAACTATTATAAATGAAGAGTGAGCTTATTTGTGAAGTCATACGAAAAAAGATTACTAGTATACATTATACAGAATATCCCTTAAATCGTGGTACAATCAAACAAGATGTGATGATAAAAATAAGTAGAATACTCTGTAATGTTAAAGTGTGAAATATAGTTTTTGCGCGCGAGAAACGTTTGAGAAACCGATTTTGAAAATCTGTCAAGCACATGTGTAACAATCATAAGTTTGAAGGACTTCTGTTTCTACTCGTGTTTGTATTTATAAATAAAAAAAATGCAATTCTCTGTTTCCTGCTACTGTTACTACTTGTTTATCGTCGATCTGTACTAACAGTCTTTTATAATTTTTGTATTCGATTAGAATGATTTCATAAATAAGGATAAGAATATTATCTTTTAAGATTAATATTTTTTTAACGAAACGACCGTATGAAATATCGATCGCGTCACTGCATATACAATTGTGCATTTTGAAGTAAATTAGTATGCAGTCCTTGTAGCACATTACATGTACTTGTTTAATTTGTCACTGTTTTGCTAACTTCACCTTCTATGTTACTACGTATTCGTCGACCATCGCGTAAATCATTACTTCAAACAAACTGAAAACAAAAAACACTTTCAAAAAGATTTCGCTTTGTTCTTGCAATTATGCATCTCACATGATAGCGTTCTCTATATAAATAATTCGTAGCAGACACATTGTCATTGCATGTTTCTAAACAAAGGAGTATGCCCATGTATTCTTAAGTAGTTTAGACTAAAAGAAAATAACAGTACAGATTGACTGTAAGTATTGTATTAATAGATAGTAGCAATGACATTGTCCGTGTTTATAAATATAAACATAAGTCGAAAAAGGGATCCTTCAACTCGATACAATTAATACATTCTATATAAACATACATGTATCTCTATATTTATTCTATACTTTCTAATATTTTTTTACAAATTTTTTCTGTAGTTTCGACTTATTTTTTCACGAGAAATAACTCGGTTCCATTTAAAATATGGATTTTAGTATTTTTCTAAAATATATTCGTACTTTGAAAGTTTCCATTAAAACAGATAAGGGTGAACACTTCAAAACAAAAGTTTTACTTTCAATAGAACTTATGGAATACAGAAGTAAAAATTGTTCTAAAATTGGAACAAATATTTTGTTTATCAATATTACAAAAGTTCTGAATTATTGTTACGGAATACTTAAAAGTATTCAATGAATAGTATTACGACAATATTAAATAATAATTAGAGTTATTTACGTTGTTTCCGTTACACAAGTTATCGTTGAACGATCTTTTTTAATACTAAAGTTTATTGATAATTTAGTTTAGGATAACTGTCTATTTCGATCCCTATTGTACATATCTGCATATTAAACTGGGATTATTTAAAGCGATAGGAAAAACGAAAAAGTAAACCTTTTTAAAAAGTTAACACTGTTTAAAGTTAAAACTTTAAGACAAACTAACTTTTATATCGTGACTACTCTTTCATGAAGGATTTTATATAAATTGTGGACGATGGACGATGGTTCATTTTAAGTAGAAAATGTACAATGCAATCAAAAAGGTACAGTCTGCTGCTTCTGTGTTTTAATAATTACTTTCCACGTATTGAATTACTAAAGTTAATTAAATGGTCGTTTATGGTCATTAAGAGGCTATCCTCACCAAGTCATTTGTGAACAGTGAGCATCTTGAGATCCTACTTAAGTCTATCGCAAGTAATAGATTGTCAATAAGTTTTATCGAACGACGAAACTTATTGAACAACCTAGTATATGTATAATGGTTGAACTAACAAACAGTATAAACTGACATTAAAAATATTGGTTAATATAGAATATACTATCATAAAACAAACATTGATCAGTCACTTCCAACAAAATAATAGATTAATTAATTAATATTATCGTATCTTTGTTTACTACTACTATATTCTTACGTATAAAGCATTAACAATATTATCATATTTTTAATCGAACATGTAGCGTTTTCTTACATGTAAAATATCTAAGATCAATTTTTCTTATTTTTCTTCTATATAAAATATTCTAATATGACAGATCATTAACCCGGTAATTATTTTTTGAGGTTAGGTTCTAACAACGGCAATTTTAGCCGTGCTTCATCTTTTATGCATTAATGTAGTCCTTGTTTTATTTGTTTATGTACACGTACCTGTACCTTGACATTTATAATGTAAAGTCGTTTAATAATAATAACTTGGTGTAATCGGTGTATATATCTGTCACGCAACTTTATCCCGATCCTATGAATGGATCAATTTAACGGACGAGTAAGAATGAAATTTTCCAGGTGGGAGCATTTAGGCTTCCCGAGCACGTCATCGGCCTAAGTGTCGCTTTTAACCTAACAAGAGCGTCGCGTGTGATAGCGAGAATTTTGTCTCGGCGGGAATGCACTTACGTCTAAATGTATTTCGCCTAAAATAACGCGGTGCAGGAGAAATTTAGTACTACCCGTGTAATGAACGTGGCATTTGTTATTGGCGAGAGGCATCGATTTATCCTCCGCGTTGGTGCGCATTACTCAAACAACACGTCACACTCGACTCAAATTTATTTCAGTTTATCAAACTTGCACCCTTCTAATAGAATACAACCGCGATTTCAATTAACCGATCAATCGGGGAAAGAAACTTTCCAACACTCGATCATGTTTTGAACAACATTTAATGTTGTCGGACAGAAGAATCGATAGATATTTTTTAAAAGAAGTCAATAATACCTTTCACGTCAGTCTGCAAAAAGTGGAGTTTAGAGTACCCAGAAGAAATGCTAGAAAAGCTCAAGAAAATAAGCACGTTTTGTAATATCTGTTCCAATTTTGCAATAGTGTCTTAATAAATACTTTCGCCGTAAAAGTGTCAATTTAGAACGAACAACAACCGAAACGAGAAAAAAGTAAGAATGCTTATCCATTTCTTTGAAATCGCATTGTTTTTCATCCAGTAGTTCCTAACTCTACAACTACTAAACTTGTTAGGTTCCTCCGCCATTATTTTCGTTCCGATATGGGGTTATATTTCACACACGCGACACTTACTTACTTTCTCCACACGCGCGCCATATTTAAAACTGTGACGTGTTTCTGTAACATGATAAATCGAAAATACACCCACGAGCCGGCAGTATAAATATGCTTCTGGTGACAGTGAGCTATATATCTTGCAAGCGATCAACCTCGTGGAGTACAGCCAGACGGAAACGCTGCCAAAAATTTCAGCCAGCGAACTTAGAACTCCATGGCCATGTTGCCTCCAAGTCCAGCCATGGACACGTCCAATGCCGGGATCATAGCTGTTTGTTACATTAGTTTATGAGTTCCTAAATATTACTGGTGATATTTGTACTTAAAATTATAATTTGCCCTGAACGTAGGAGATTTTTACTTGGAGACTTATAACACTTGCACAGTCGTGGTAACTTACAATTCAGGATATTCAGTATTAGGTTATGTGATTGTTTGAAAATAGATAAAATCGAAGAAGTGATGTTTTAGAAATTTTTTTTATAAGTTTGAACGCCAAACACAAAATTCTTTATAAAATATTAAAAATATTAAGCGTAACAACATGGAACGGTATTAAACTTCCGAGCAAAATATTCAATCTATTTTTCTTGTCGAGTAATCAGAATACATTTATTTATTTTACTTTTAACGTGGATTAAAATTCTAGAAAGCTTGTAAAAAATCCTTGAAGCTTACCTTGTAGTAATGGTAATTTTAAATAAAATATAAATTATCACTAGCTCCAACTGTGGACATGTCTAATGTTACGATTGCGACTACCAAATGTTGAATCCAAGTTTACTTCCTGACAAGATAATGTTAACTCTTTGGCGTTCCATAACTGACATTGTTCAATATGTCTTCCTAAAACTATACCTACACCTTCGATACGACACCTATGTTCTTGTATTTGCTTTGATTATGACAGTGAATATTTTAATTAATGGATGTTTTATCAAAAAGAAGTGCTTCAATTGTATTCTGAAGGAACCGACATTTGTAATGTTAAGAGTCCAATACATACAATATCGTATAGAACATCTTTGTTCAGTCTGTACCCCACACTTATCACTGTAATTAAACCATCTTAAGCGTACCTAACGTTAAGTCGTAAACTCAGCTGAAACACCAGTTAATGTACTAAATAAAATGACACTCGAAGATTTCACCCGTAATTAAATTATCTAAATTTCTATCTCTCGGTCCTTATCCGTACAAATTAACACCTACTCAAGAATGTTCCAGATAATCAGAGTTCACCAATTTTTTCAACCCGATCAACAACCCCGCCAATAGAAGTATTGATCATCATCCTTTGCGACAAGAGTATTGATCAGTTCCTCAACCTGAACGAGCAATCCCGTAATAAATCAATCTAGAAATACTAAGGAATAGAGTTAACAGTAGACTATATTCAAGTAGTTATTATTTTCAACAAAAGACAATACTCCAACAAAAGTATCGGTCACTTATTCAACCTGATCGATCACTTCGATGAGAACTCGGTGCAAGAAGATTAACGAACACAGCTAACAATCAGTTATGTCCAAGTAGTCACTGTTTTCAACAAGAGATAGATATAGTAAGAGTGTTAATGCACGATTGCGTATTTCAACTAAAATATACAATTCAGACATACACGTATCAGATCGAACATTCACGAATTATCGAAGTGTATATAACGAAGTCATTATACATAATAAATAGAACTATTTCACCTGCTGGTTGTACCTCTGCCAGCTTGGATGTAATATCCCATCGGGAGGGGATGAAACGAGGCGGAACAGAATAGTCGCCAGTAGCGTGAAATTGTCGCAATGCTTGCTTCTAATTCACATTAGCAAATTGCACGTAGTCAGTCCATAAGTTATTGTACAATAGGTATCAACGATACCGGAGGATCTGTTTACTTGGCCGTTTAATTGCGCGCGCATGCGAGCCACAATGTGATACACGCGTAACACGCGTCGTTTATGAGCAACGATAAACGTCACGGCCCAGAGCCAAGACTGTAAATTGTTGGAATACCTAAGACAATTATTTACGCGCGCGGAACTGGTGCAAAACGTTGCATGCGCGCGGAAGTCAACCTCAATGTCTCCACGTTCGGTGCTGTTTTTAGAAACTTATCTTTAAATAACAACATCGTGCACAAAGTCTTGAAAACCGATCACGACTGTCCGGCAACGCTAAGATTTTTACTACTTCTTGTGTACGATAATTAATGGCTACTTACGTGCCATTAGTAGATACTTTTAACGTTACGATCACGAGGCAATGAATTTTTTCGTTCAATGGATCACTCTGGTAATTAGTATGTTTTTCATCGTTTCAAGATTTATTCGCCTATATTGCACGTCTATCGATTCATAATTTCAACAGATTATATTATCACTGTATTACATTAGCATTCATTTGAACATACTCCTAGAGTATTGCTAAAAATGTAATTATAACGAGTTACTATTGTAACAAACTTTGTCGAGCGAACAAAATTGTAACGAAGAAACGACACCTGTTCTTAAAATAATAGACCGAAAAATCACATAGTTAGTTTGAAAGAACACACTCGTCCAATATTCGAAAATCGAATACGTTTGTTTAACGATTAATCAAACTCAAAGTTGGCCATCAGGTGATTTGGGCGGCTCACCAAAGCATTGATAATTCACGAAACATACATATTTCCCGCGAGTAATCTTGATAATATTGGATTAACGGTTGACCCGAATACAAGTGGTGCTAGACTGAATAATTGAATACTGGTCAGAAGTAAACTTGTAGCTACAAAATTATGTAAACGTTATTTGCGTGACTCTCCTAACAAGGATTCTTTTTGGTCACCTGGCTCGGCTACAATTATGGTTGTGGAATCGGCAGAGTTATGTGTAATTAGATACGTGATAGTCATTACGACTACTGTTATTCATTATGGAAAATTTAAATAGATATAATATAAATGTAAATATCGTTCTGTTATTTTCCAAGATCCAAGGTCTAGCACGAGTCAGGTTCGTAAATCTATGAACCATCACACGGGTCATTTTTTTCAAAGATTCACCTGGTTTCTCACACATTTGTATCTATCACTACCTCACCTGGGTTCATCAATAAAGATAGTACGTGAACAGATATAGCAAAAATTCAACAATCTGGATCGATCGAACAGTCGTCCAATTTAAACAATGATCTGGAAGTAGATCAAAGGTAATTTTAAAATGTAGAAAGACTTGGAACACCTGCAAATCCTATCTTATATTATCCTGAACAACAAGATAGACCTTGGCAACAATAACATACACCCGGACTATTTACCTCATCTGCAGCCAATATCAAGAACTGAAATAACGTATAAGTTAAAAGCAAAGTGTCAATCATTCGAAGAACGTCACAGTTAGCTATCTTCGATGTTAAATCGCTTTAAAGAAAGTGCAAGTCTTGTTTCAGAAGTTTTCAGTATCGTATACTTATAAAATTCAAACGTCTTCGTAGAAAATTAGCACCAAGATGAGGTTAACGAAACTTCCAAAGAAATAACGTCAACTATGCTGGACCTAAAAAGCTCTTTGAAAACAGCACGAAGTAAACACTCAAGTCGTGTCATAGAGGCCGTCTTCGTCAAAGATATGTCTAATTCTCTATCGCTGTCTCATTTGGGTCAGTCACTTGCCAAAAAAAGACGCATCAGAGGAAAGTAAATCCTTACCGCGTCATCCTACCTCCGTGACAGAAATCCATGCACGTCCGTCTTTTTACGCGAACACCGTGGATTTGTACGAGCGTCGGAGCCTATTTAGAAACTGACCCAGAAAAAGGCGCACAAAGGCGCGTATACGAGACTTTCTGGTTGGCTTCCAGACGCGGAAAAGAAAGACTGAGTTGTACGGGGCAGACCTGGACGAATATAAAGAAAGGTACACTGAAACCCTTAGCGGTTTCGCCAAAGGTTCTACGAATCAAGCTCGAGCTCTTTATATTCCGAGACAAGTGATTCAGAAGCTTCTTGCAGCGAAATGAGGAGACTTTGTTGAAGTGTATGTAACGAGGCAAAGTTTTGGGTTTCTCTGCGCCGCGAAATTCTAACCAAACACGATTTTAAATATGGTTGTTATCACGTTCTCCATTATATAATTTTTAGAAAAGCGATCTTAATTTTGTGTTACGTTTGACGACTTTTCGAGAAAATAAACGTATAATTCAGATTTGTTATTGTATAGAAAATTGTAAAATTTCCGGCTTGTGTGATATAATTTGAAAATTAATTCGAATTAAAATCGCAATTTATCGAGTACGTACAACTAGTGACGATAATTCGTATCGATGTGTTAAACATTCTTATGATACTCGTTGGGCATAGATTAGTTTCGTCGAGGTTAAATATTTTTAAAGATTCGGTGACATAACGATTCTGCGCACTACGTCACATAGTCATAGTACCGCCATCTAGCATTTCATACTTGCAACAACTAGAAGCGTGTTGCGAAGGAGAGGGGATAGCGTAAATTCAGTCATATACAGACTAAACAATAATAATACAAATTATTGTCACTGGGTGTACTTGGTCAATATGCTTTCTTAATGAATTGTGATCTTGTAGGGTAATTGGACCTTTTAGTTTAATTCGTTTCGAGTTATACATTGAAATTTTAAAAAAATTGCATTCAGTGATGCAATTATCTGTATTTTGAAGATATTCCATAATAATTTTCTTCGGTTGGACGTAGTATATATAGTAACACAAAAATAATAATAGAATGATAACAGAAATGATTTTTATAATAATAATAATAGACTATAATAACAATAATAATAGAAAATATTTTCAGGTTATGAAACATGTTTTTAATTTTTCAATTTCTAAGGCAATGTTTACTTGCGTCTCCGGTTGTAAAAAATCTTCAATTAAAGTAATGATCCTGAAAGTAGAAGAATTTACTACGTTCGCGGTATTAATTTTCTGACAATTATATATAAGTATTATAAAAATTAATCAACTATTACATCGATAATCTCAACATCATCGTTCTCGAAAATGTCTAAAGTCAAGAATGAGGATGGTTGGAAAGAAGTTAGGATCAATTCGCATTCAATGTTGTTTCAATATTGCGGGTCAACAATTCCGAACCATTTCCAAACGATAAATATCTCTACACAACTTTCTTGGTCAAACATACACCTACTTTAAATTACTCTATTTACAAGTGTTCGGAGATACTCTTCCGCAATAAAAATATTCCCGTGTCTTCTTGCGTTTAGTTTACTTTATACAATCGTCTCTGAACCGTGAAGATAGCTGGAATAAAAAAAAAAAGAAAAAAAAGGGAGACCACGGGAGAAGAAACACAAAAGGAGGCGGGCAAGGAAATATTTTTCTTGCTATCTTTGCATTCTCACCAGCGGTGTGAATAACTGAGGATGACAGTGATGTTGGTGTAGAGTTCATCTCGTGGTCTGGAATAGGTTACCGCACTTTCGTTCATATTGCACTCCGTGAGAGAATCGGTAAATAGTCTCTCGCATCCCGGTGTACATGCTTACTGCTGACGAAGACGTGCAACGCAATTTTTCCTGTGGGATTAGTTAGGTTTCAACGGAGTATAATTTCGATGGAAGTGGGTCAAACGATATTCAGCCTAGCTTCCAGACAAAAATCGTTACTCATCCCGCTTTCAATTAACCGACGGTCCTGTATTTGTCTTGCTGACTCTTAAGACCGTACTGACTTGGATTTATGGTACAGTCACCTGGTCCGCGCTATATTTAAGGATCAGCTGCCGGGAATATTAATGTTCCAGCCGCCTAATTGCGCGAGGGATCATAACCCTGGAAGTTGTTTCATTTCCATGAAATTTTTGGTGGTCACACATGCTTTCAGCCTCTTAATACCTCATCCTCTGTAACGATTGACGTATTGTAAACACAAACTGCTAAACTCAT
The DNA here is from genome assembly GCF_051014685.1 of Ptiloglossa arizonensis. Taxonomy (NCBI): domain Eukaryota; kingdom Metazoa; phylum Arthropoda; class Insecta; order Hymenoptera; family Colletidae; genus Ptiloglossa; species Ptiloglossa arizonensis. Next base: position 6,076,327 of record NC_135048.1, on the reverse strand, counting down.
CGATAATTTCTCCACTAAGTGCGTCATCCTGAGTCTAACTCCACTTCATGGTTCAAGTAATCCCACACGCGAAGAGGTGGGCGGGAATTAACGTTTTGGAAAAGGGTCCCGAGAGAGGGAACTCGTCACTACTCTGTTACTAGGTTGTTCGATACGTTTCGTCGTTCGATAAAACTTATTGAACAGTATAGCACTAGGTTGCTCTCTAAGTTTTATCGAACGACAAAAGCCAACAATTCGTACAAACGATATATCGTACGATAATTCTAAATATTGACTTCAAACAAAAATATTTATCTTGTTATTTGAATGTAACAAACAGTTTTCGATCCTTTCGTCGTTGGTTTTGTCGATTAGTCGGCACATCGCGTACAAGCGCAACCAATTTCACGATAGTTATTGGAATCAACATTGGTATTTGTGAAATTCGAGCTAAATTATATGAGAAATGTTTATCGAGAGCTAAAGTTAGCCCGAAGCGAGGAAGTATGAAACTTCCCTTAGTTTACTTCGAAACACGAGCTCCAAAAATTTCTAGTTACTGGAATTATTCAAATATTTTTCGGATGAAATGTTTTACGCTACATAACGAACAAACGACTATAAGATTTTCTTAGAACAGTCATTTCTTTGTACGTATCTCGTGCATCACGGTCGTGCGAAGTTACCGATGACTGATCAATCACTCAGAAAACTTCTTCGTTACAGAAAGAGTATCTTAATTAAATCATAGTCTTGTGACCTATACGTATTATACGTATCAAACGTGTAGCTTGAAACAATCTCTATTAACGTACAAATTCTGACGTTGTTTGCTTCTCACTCGTATTTTTTCGAAAACGCTAACAATCAGAGAACGATCTTGTTACTACTTAGTTATTCTAGCGATAGAGTAACGTTACTTAAACTCGTAATTTGTGAAAGTATAAGATACGAATTTGAGGCAATTTAAAATGACATTAAGAGTTTAAGTAACGTTACTCTATCGCTAAAATAACCAAGTAGTAACAAGATCGTTCTCCATTCAAATACAACTCGTAATTTGTGAAAGTATAAGATACGAATTTGAGGCAATTTAAAATGTCTTTAAGAGTTTAAGTAACGTTACTCTATCGCTAGAATAACTAAGTGGTAACAAGATCGTTCTCTGATCGTTAGCGTTTTCGAAAAAATACGAGTGAGAAGCAAACAACGTCAGAATTTGTACGTGTTCGATGAAATGACCAGTTCTTGTATTGTCTTGATCCCATCCTTGATTCTAACTAACATCCGAAACGATTAAAAGCGTTTTTAGCGCATCGCCAACCGCGGCTTCTGCTGCCCCCCCTTCTCCTCTTTTGCGCCGAGTCTGCTGTCGTCGTTTCCAGATATCGAGCGAACAAGTGGAGGTCGAGGGTGTCCCGGGGTGTTCTCGTTGAAGCTGCCCGGAACCGCGTTCACTGACCTACCCTACTGCTCACCGCAGGCTGGGAGAGATCAAGCCCCCTGTAGCTCACCCTCTCATTCTTTCGCGATTCCCCCATCGCCACTTCTCGCCTCGTCTCACCCCTCTGCGTTCCCAGCCTGCTCTTCAGAGTCATCTTTACAATCCATTTTGGCAACCTACTAGATGGTGTGTTTGAAACCGAGCCACGAGAGAGTGTTCCTCCTGTTTAGTTTCAGGGGGAATGTTCTAATTATTCCAACGACGGTGTTCCTTTTCTACTCGAGTCGATTAAAACCCAGCCGTGTGAAGATGTTCGACCGACAGAGTTAACTTGTCCATGATAACACTTTCTGGAGTAACGACGATATCACTATCGTCACTGTGTTTATAATGACTCGAAGCTGAGTCTCCAAATGAGGTTCTATGTCTATTCTTGGTTAGGCTTGATCGTGCAAGAGGACGTTCAACAGTCGTGATTGGTTCTAAGTAAATTTACTAATTGTTCGGACGATGAGGATTCTTTGTACTTGGGTCGATTAAAATTATGTCATGTGGAGATGTTGAACTTGAGAGTTGACTTGTTTAGGATAACGTTTCTTGGAGTAACGGTGATAGTGGTACGTTGATGGTGGTTCGAAGTTGAGTCTCCAAACGAAGTTCTATGTCTTTTTAGGTTAGGCATGATCGTACGAGAGGATGTTTTGACAGCACTGGTTAATTCTAGCTGAATCTTTGATATTCTAGGGACAATCCTTTCGGGCTCAGATCGATCGAAACTATCATTTTCCTAACTCGATTTTACGTTTTTTATGACACATTCCAGAACAATGATAATCGTACCGTGTTCATGATGGTTCAAAGCTGATTCAATAACACTGTATATGGTATTATACCTGTTACAATATTACTGGATGTGATACACACGGTACGTTATTACAGGATATCATTACTGCACCTGATGCCCTAGACAAGATAATGCACCTGCTTTACTATTACTGGATATGATAATGCAACTGGTTCATTGCTACTAAACGTGAACGGAACATCTGATACATTATCACTGGATATGTTACTCACCGAATACAGATAATTACTAAATATAATATAATAGTATACCTACTGATACTAGTCGACTACAGAAATCATCTGGTTCGATGCCTGGCAGCCTATACTATAGTACTTATCGCTAGATACAATACTATCCTATCTAGAGATAGGGTAATACATTACAGAAACAGGATCAGGGTAATACATTATAGAAACGGGTCTTCTCCAGTGGTTATTCTACATTCTCGGAAAAAAATGAATGCAGCAAAGTAGATCGTTTAATTAATCTTTTCAGGATAAGAGAGAATAAAGCTTACTTAACAATCTTAAAGTCTTAAAATCTTTTACAGTTAAGTGATTAAACGGTTTGAAAATTCGAAGAGGGAAAAGCTGAATCTTCACCGATAACCGTCGAGTAACAGGGAGATTTCCAAGCGATTCGGAGGTGGTAAGGGGAGAGAAGTCTCTAACATCCGGGTTTGTTTACACGATCAGGTAGCTAGTGACCGGATACGCGCGAGATCTTGAGAGGTTTTTGCGGTAAAGTTTTCCATCGCTGGAACGTTCACTGAAAGAGGGTCGTGCGTAACGAGGATTTCTAGGGGATCTTTTTTTCATCTACAGTGACATAGGATTAGAGAAAGATCGATAAGCAAGATAACGAATGTTCCTTAGGGTTGACAAAGATTTCACTCATTCTCGTCATGAGCAAATTATCGATCATCCGGTACAATTGTAATTTGTTATTTATTTAGTTTTGTGTATACTGGATGGTCTACGCAACTGTTTCGGGTAATAACTCCCGGTTATTAATGCATTTACGAAAAAATGTCAAAGAGAAGACGTAAATGGCTCGAAGAGCACTACATGTATAGTAATGCTACCCCTGATGCTCTACTGTTATTGTATTATTGGATCTGATGAACTGTTGCTATTATATTATTGGACCTGATGCATTCTTACTACATATGATAATGCATTCAGTGCACTCTTACTATATATAATAATGCACTCGATGTATTTTTATTAAATATGATAATATACTCGATGCATTCTTACTAGGTATCATAATTCACTCGATGCACGTTTGCTAGATATGATAATGCATTTGATGCATTCTTTCTACGAATGATAATGCACTCAATGTATTCTTATTAAATATGGTAATATACTCGATGCATTCTTACTAGGTATCATAATGCACTCGATGCATTCTTGCTACAGATAATAATGCACGCGATGGATTTTTACTATGTATAATAATGCACTCGATGTATTCTTATTAAATATGATAATATACTCGATGCATTCTTACTAGGTATCATAATGCACTCGATGCATTCTTGCTAGATATGATAATGCATTCGATGCATTCTTTCTACGTATGATAATGCACTCAATGTATTCTTATTACATATAATAATGCGCTCGATGCATTCTTACTATGTATCATAATGCACTCGATGCATTCTTGCTACAGATAATAATGCACTCGATGGATTTTGACTATATATAATAATGCACTCGTTGTACTCTTATTAAATATGATAATGTACTCGATGCATTCTTACTAGGTATCATAATGCACTCGATGCATTCTTGCTAGATATGATAATGCATTCGATGCATTCTTTCTGCGTATGATAATGCACCGATCATACCGTTACTGGATATTGGTACTATTCCTTATGAAACCTATTCTCGATGGATATATTATTACATGTAATCGAGAACAGGAATTGTATTCCACTGAAGAGCGGGAATATTTTGTTTGGTAAATTCAAATATCTGATAGCAATGCCCTAGAGGAGTACGGTAGCTTTCCAATACCAAGAATAATCTTTTCAACTTTAAGCCATGAAACCGTTGGTTATCGTTATTTTTCCATACGTCCGCACATACCAGATACATTCAGTCGCGTCGCTTTAAAACGATCCCGTTCCGTAAAACAGAATTGCCCGAAGCGAAGCTCCGTGTCAGGGACGTCGAATGAAACGAGACCAAAAAAAAAAAAAAAAATATCGAGGACAATAATGTCACGAAACGTTCAGAGTCTCACTGGTCTTTCGTTTCGTGGAACTGGAGTTCACGTAATCTTAGAAATTCGAATAAATGTCTGCTCCACCATATCATTTCCTTCTCGTTTTTCTCTTCCCTCGTGTCAAAAAAGAAAGATCTCACAAGGAAGGAGCTGAAAGGAATTACGATCACGAAGATACAGAGAGCAAGTGATAACCGAGGAACCCAATCGTCCGACCAGGCTATTCGTGGATCAAGGGCTGAGTGAAATGGAGGCAAGATAAGATTTCCTTGTGAGGGATGACGCGAGTGATTTCATCGAACGGGAACATTCGTAAAAGGGTGAGGAATTGATGGGTGATCGTGTCAAGGATCGAGAATAAGCCTGGATGGCTTTCGAATGAAATTAGACCAGCTGCTGGATATTCGAGACAGAGAGAACTTTAAAGAAACCTATTGGATGAAATGAACGTAGAGATGCAACTTGAACAGAAAATGATTCCCTTTGTGGGGCTAAATTGAATTGGAATGAGGGATAAGTTCTTTTCAAACGAACCTGCACTCTTTGAAGAAATGAGTTTGAGGATCTGGCGCACGTACAGATCATTGAAACACGATTCAATGGAATTAGGTATTGATCTGTCTATCGTAGTTGTAGACGGTGTATGTATGTCATGACGTTTAGGTCTGTTCGTTCTAGTTTTTGACTTTCAATATTTTTAAAGCTCTGAGGTATACATGTTTCGTACGTATCAGATGTTTAATTTTAGAAAATGTCACTTGCTGCTACATTTAATACGTTGACTTCGCCATTGTTACTTCGTTTTTGTAGCAGTGCATTCATGAAATTTGCCTATAAAAAAATTTCAAGATTTGATAGACACAGAAGTCTTCTTATTCATTGATGACAATTTTTTCAGGACTGATCAATCAAACGAAGGATTTCTATTTACGAATATCGTATTTTCATTAAGATTATACTTTTCTGGTGTAAAGATATACAAATTTTGGCTCTCTAGCCAAATTTATCTAAAAATATAAGAGATTTGTAATGTTTGGAAGAAATGTAAATAGTTATTGAAAACCTAAAGTTTGTTAAAAAGTTTTCGTTCGTGATTCTCTACTAGGTAAGAGGTTACCTTTGCCTCAAAATGGTAATAATTTAAGCGTCTAGTTTTCTTCGGGCAGTATAAAAATCCAGACAATTCAATTCGCAGAGCTAGTCAACAGAACATAATTCACTTTCCCACGTCGACCATGTAAACGAAATCGTGATAGACAACACGCTGGAAAATGTTTAAACAAAACGACACTGGACGGCTCGATTTCCATTTATATCAGCGCAGACCGAATGGAAAACGGCATGGAAAATCAGCATCGTTTCAATGAAGCCGTAAATATTACTGCACAAACACAGAAATCGTTTGGACGACAAAAAGGTACTTCTAAGAAAAAAAAAGCAGCACTAAGTTAGATCGTGTGCTATGGTTAAGTTAGCTTGGTATGCTCAACTTTGCTAAGGACAGGCTTATATTGATTTAAAAGTTGGGTCAAGTTAGTATGCTATACCGTGCTAAAAGTAAGATTAGGTTAATTTCAACAACATTGAACATAGATATATGTTAAAATATATATCCTAAAAGTAACGATAGGTTGATATTAACCATACTAAAAGTAGTTTTAGGTTGATATTCGTACTGAAAGTAGGGTTAAGATAGTATCCTCAATCATACTAAGAGTAGAATGAGATTAGTATGTCCAACTATGCTAAGAATAAACTATAAAGAGCAATATCAACGACTGCGAACACGATGGACAATTGAAACAGTGGAACCAAAGTGGACATTATATTCCAAGTTTATCATTTCGTTAATATTCTACCGAAGCAAGTTCGAGTTTCGTACTTTCTTCACCCGTGGAGAAAGTGAGTGGTGGTTGAGTTACTTTCAATATGTATCTATAGCTGTGACCATATCCATTACTTTGTTAGACTTCTTCATATGAATTATCATATTTTCTCAAAGATACTCAATATATTCAATTGCCAAAAATAAATGCTTGGTCCAAGTTTAATAAAATCACTGTAATAGTTGGCTGAACACTGATCGAAGCAGATGAGACCAAACACTTGGACCACCAACTATTATACATGCCCATATCCTAATACTTATTATCAGATAATGAACTGACTCCAGTGATCTCAATTAATTCCTTGAACTATGCCTTTGAATTCCTGACTGAAGAAGATGACACCAGACACTTAGACTATTTACTATTATAGAGGCCTATAGCCAAACTAGTAGTTATTATTAGGTACTCTTCGCGAAGGACGTCAAACAGACTCCAGTAATCTCAATTAATTCCTTGAACTATGCCTTCGAATTCCTGACTGATGAAGATGAGACCAAGCACTTAGACTACCAACTATCATAGAAGTCCATAGCCTAACTAGCAGTTATTATTCGATACTATTCGCGAAGGACGTCGAGCTGACTCCAGGGATCTTATTTAATTGCTTAAACTATTCCTTTGAATTCGTTCTCGATACTTAACCGTCACGTTTCGTTGTTCAATTATCGTAGCGTGTTGAAACGCGACAGGTGAATCGACATCTTGCGAGGCTCTGGAAAAACGACACGGTCTCATTCACCACGTTCGAAACAAGTCATCGCGTAATAACGCCCCGTAATTGGCGCGCGCACCGGCTGGCGAAATTCCGAGCCGAGAGGGGGCAAATACGCTTGTAAGTTTGAGGAAACGACGGTGTCCCACTTTCGTGCAATATGCAGGTCTTGTTGAATAAGGATTACGCCGCTCTTGTCCGTCCGTGGTCTCAGACGGGCGTACGGCTAAGTATATTCGAGACGTGTACCTACTTGGTATTACCGTCGAGATTCTCCATTGTTCAGCCTGTTAGGCGGGACAAACACGACCGCGAATTCAATGCATACGCCATTGTCGAATGTTGCGCCGCGAGATCGAGCGGTACTTACCACAAGTGTTACAGCCGGCTCCCGCGCCTATCCGAAGCCGATTAAACGAAACGTCGAGTGAATGATGCTGACGAGTGTTCAAAACTTGATCAATACCTAAACTCGTGTACGATCGACACAGATTACCATTTCCTACTTGAACGATGCAACAGAAAATGTACACATGGGCTAGACACGGAAAACAGACCACCCGAGTAGAAATTCTACGAACGGAGTCAGGTGATGATTCAGACGATTGAGACGTCGTTGCCTGAATAGATCGTTTTGAATTTGTAGGCAAATTAAAAAAGAAAAAAAGTGTAACACGACAGAATTTAAAAGATTCTGAAGAACGAAAGTGGTGAACAGGATTGTTTTCCTTTCGAAGACATTTTCAAAGTCATTGATATCTATTGTCAGTAGTGTCTTTTGTTTGAATTCTTTGGGCCTAGAATGATTTGAAATTTGAAATCGACGTGTTAAGAATCAATTTCCACATTCTACACTGTTAGTGAATCCTGGTGACGTTGCGATGGAATTTTGAGGTTATAACCTCCTTAGATCTGAAAGCTGTTACACTAAGTTGACGAACTCGTGCAAAACATATCAGTTACGCTGTTAAAGAGATATTACTGCGGAATATACAAGGATTTATGTTCATAAAAGAAGGATCTTTGTTCTCTTATTAATATGAAATCGGTATTACATTACTGTATATTACTGGCAATGGTCCATAAAAACCTCGTGAATACAATCTTCGAAGACATCGTTTCAAAGTTCCAGCAAGAGCTTAATAAAACTCACCTTTTTACCCCTTTTCAAAGTACTTTCATTTAATCATGTCACGAATCGATCTTTTCGTCTAGCGAAGAACCAGAGAAAGATTGAGTCGCTGAAAAAGAAGCAGTTCGAAGACCCTTTTTCTCGGCCTCGTTCGTTTCGCAACAGAATTTATTAGAAACCAAAATTAACGGCTTCCTTTTCTACTGCGTTTGCTATTAAAGACGTGACTGGAAGAAGGAACGAGACAAGCTGTTCCAGCAGGTCACATCACTCCTTGACGTAACGGCCTGGTGTCAATTTTGCTCCTTGGAGAAATTGTACACCCTACATCGTGGTAAGAAAAAGCCACTGGGGCTCTCTGGGAAATAAACGATATATTGTTTTTAGCTGTTATTAAATTCGAATGTGGAATAAGAATCTTCCAAAATAAGAAGAAAATAGAAACAGAATAAATTCATGGAAACTGTGTATAGAGTGTGGCTAAAAAATTTGAGGTTAGATACAACGAATGGTTTCAAATTAAATCATCAAACTATACTCATATAATTATATAAGTATAGATCCAGAAATGTTCCATTTTACTGACATATTGAAAAGAAGTGAATACTAATATTATGTTACGTGATCCTGTTTACACGAAATCTTTGTTTCTTCTTAACGTTGAATAATTCTTTAAAATAAGGGTCTAATTTTAAAGCTAACCTCAAAATTGTAGTATTTTCTTACAAAGTTGTACAACGTTGACCCCACTTACATTCGACCTCCGTTGATTCATACGCGGTCAAATAAATACACATACTGTTACATGTTATGGTATCCTTGATATTCGAGAAATAATGTACGGTTAAAGAAAGTTTATCGGATGTAGCTTTCGCAATATACTCCTAAAAGAAAGATACTCGATACAATGATTTTTTACAACGAGAGAGCCGTCGAATATTGGAAAAGTGAGCTAAGTAAACGAAAGTCCATTTACGTGATTCAAAATTGTTTTCAAAAAGTCAAGTAACACAAACAGTTACACAAATGAGAGAAATATGTAGAAGCAAGTAGCATTACGAAGAGATAAATTATTATGTACTTCGGATTGTGTTCTTTCAAAATTCACCGATGTCATTGACAGAGGATCAATAAATCGATGTTTTCATCTCCGAAAATAAAATATTAGAAAGGTAAAATATTCATTTGTCATTGTTTAAAGCAGAACGGTGGTAAATATTTCATTTTTGAAATATCGAAATATACATCTTATAAACGACTAAAAATGTTCAAAATGTAAATTTAACCATGAATTTTACATAATTACAGTAATTTGACATTGTTGAACATCAATGAATACATTTAAAGAAAAATATAAATTTCTACAAAAACAGGGGATGGAGAATTTACTTTCCTTAAAAAATTATCTTTTCGAAATCTTTTTTCTAGCAATGCATATATCTTTGAAAACTGTGTAACATTTATTTCAATCTTTCATCGATATTTTTTGTAACCTATGAATTGTAAATGCATATATGAAAGGGATGATTCTGACAAAAGGGGGTGTTTCTCCCTTAAAGTACAAAATTGTGCGAAGTTTCATCGATATCCGCCTATATCACTCACATTGTTTGATACTGTTCAATATATAAATATCTATACTGTAAAAAAAATGAAAAATTTAATTAAATTTACGCGTGGTTGTTGCTCCAAAAAGTCCAACTAAAATGTTCTATATTAGATTCTTCTACTAAAATTTCATTATTCTACATTGACCGGTATAGTCGTCTCAAAAGCTACCACCATAAACTATCAAAAATATTATGTACTACGTAATGCTAGAAAACATGTCCTCCGTATCTTCTCGTCTCGCAGAGGCTTCTAAAAACCATACCTTTGAAATAACGAAAGCAGTGGGAACTAGTCTAGATGATAAATTTAGCGAGTTAGGTGTTCCAAACGAAATAGTGACGCGTTGCACACAAAACGCCCAAGTATTACGCTCATGCCCGGTGTTCCTAAAGAGACCGAAACTAACGAACGACAGACACGTGAATTGGTGCAACGTGTCACAGAGAAGCCGACCGTGTCCGAATTATATTTCGAGCACACGAACAGGAACAAGTTCTCAAAACAACCAACCCTCCCTCCTTGCAGCGTTTTTCACGAAACAAGGCTTCCGGATTACGCGTCCCCCGTTTGCCAACTTGGGCCCCGGACTACTTTTCTTGTTCCCATTAAAAAGTTCCGAATCCGCTTTGCACCGTAGTTCCCGCAGGACCAGTGGGATTGTAGCGACGTTTTTCGCAATCCCATCGCGCCGCTTCCATTCTTGACTCGAGGGACTCGAGAACAACTGAAGTATCATAAAGTTACCTACCGATAACTTCAAGTAGATGGACAGGTGTTTTCTTCGCCAGTGGCACACGCAAGTCCCGTTATTCCGTGTTCAATTTTTCAGAACGAACCAAGAATGCTACTTAAGAGGATAATCCTTAGATACGGAACGTTTTACGCTTGTAATTGAGAGGAACTTTCTGTGTTTGTTCGTTGAGCGTTCCCCACGGAGATTCTACTGCTCCGCGTCTGTAGATTCTGGAGCTAATTTTAGACGAAGAACGATGTATCAGTGCAGGCCTCAGTCCGAATGAAATATTGGGCTGGTACGCGCGAAGTGGCGGAAAGCTGAGCCGGTAGAACTTGCTTGAAAACGACGTTTATTAATCATGACACGTTACATTGGTTTCGGTGCGCTTTGCCAGCTGAATACAGTTGTACCTATGCTGTTATTTCAGATACTTGGGTGTCAACTCCTCGCTGGCAATGTTTTCTTTCTGTCTTTGGGTACGACGGATGAAGAACTGGTTCTACTCTAACCGATTACTTAATATGTATTCCTTCGTGATGGTAGTTTGATCTGGGTTTACACAAAATGGATAATACCAGCTGGAAATCATTGCAGGATGAAGATTTAGCTCTGATCGGTGTTTGGATTATTTTGGATATACTTCGAAACTCTGTGGCTTATGTTTCCAATTTAATGTACGAGCAATGACACTTGCTGGTAATTTTAATTGATAAATGTATAACCGAATATACCACTCCCTAACCCAGGGACTATGATATCTATAGCAACTGGTGTATTGTATCGACTGTCTCGAGACTCGATAGAAGATACAGCGAATAATTTGTTTCGTTAGATGTCTAATAGTGAACGTTGAATCTGATTGCAGTACACGGTTTGTTTTTTACGAAGAACCTAAACTGATCATTCCTGTTCAACGTGAGATAGTTCTTGGTGATGTTCTAAGGAAGATGAGTTACAAGTTTCTCATCGTTTCTTCTGATATTATTGACACTGCTTCTCGCACAGTATCGACAATATGTTCAGAGAATAAGAAACTGAATGGACTCTTTGAGCGAAGCAGCTGTTTAGGTTTAGTTATCGATTGCAATAGAAGAGTGTATTCTAAGGAAGCATTTGGTGTTTTGGACGCGTTGTGGCACGTGAAATGAATGTGAAATCTGAAGAATGAAGCACGGTCGAGAATTGGTTGGTTGGTGCTTAGTGTGGAAAGGAATAGAGTAAATTCATTCAGAGTCTGCGTTTTGGCAGAAGGCCTGCATCAAGAGTACCAAGTTGCTTTATAAGTTACAGATTTAGAGATAGATTGTGAAGTTTATTAAATCGGCTATTAGTTAAACATACCGTTACTTGTTAAGTAAAAGTCCATCAATTTTAATCTAATTGGCTTACCTACAATTCTTACATTTGTGTCCAACGAACTTATTTGCCACTGTACTCCTTCAAAGACACAGTCGGTTTAGTTGTTCAGACTCGGGGCACAATGATTCTTCGCTGACATCTATGCCTTGTATCTTTAGTAGCCTCTTCTGGCAATAATCATCCTCCTGTTCAACTGATCTTATCAAAACTGATCCTATCAAACTTGAAAGCCCCACTTGAGGTGTTTCGTGTTCCTACTCGAGCCTCCACTCGAAGAATAAAAGTAGCGTACTGTTAACTATTCACGACGTGTCCATTCATTTCTATCAACGCTTGGAAAATAAATACAAACCGTTCTTGACCCGGAGGCTCGATGTCGTTCGACTCTCCGCGCATTGATATTGTTTCGAGTTGTATGAATTCGTTTACGTCTTCAACAGCCCGACAAGTGATTGCGTGTGTACACTTAAATCGAGCATACCGTAGAGCAGACGCTTCTTGCATCTTGATAGACGAGCGCATCGATTGCACGAAAGCGGAGAAGCCGGTGAGCATCGACCAACCAACCTAAATCTGCTTGACTGCGTCGAAGCACGCAAACCCTTCAGCTTTCGCTTCAACGACTGCCTTCCTATTCTAGCACTTCGCATTATCTAAACAACGCTTGGATCTCGGTCCCGTCGAAATGAATTTACTATCTTTCGCTAGAAGAAACCACGTGTTCCTAAGTGGACTCGATGCCTTCGACTTGGTTTCCCAGAAGGTGGAATCATTATCATTGCGTTCCATCCAAGATTCGAAAAGGGACCTGGATCGATCAGTTTATTCGGGACAGAGATAAGTTGAATCGAAATCAACCGGGAAATTGAGGTCTAATGTGAATTGATTGAAATTTCATCTGTTTAGAAAATGTTTGTGTTCTCTTTAGAAACATACAGGGTGTTTCTGAATTAAGAGGCTAAGTTATGTAAAAACCTAGAGTATTCTTTAGAAGCACCTGGACGATAAGGGGGTAAAGCAGGCAGTTAGTTAAACGAGTTGCCTATCACTTAGGATTTTCGAACGCGATAATAGTAATAATAATGATGAAATTTATCGGTTAGTATAAATATCCTTAATAATACGTAACAATTGATAGCGATTATGGAATTTATTCCTTCTACGCAAGCCACTTATTACATTTTTGTTATTGCTGAATAGACAAAATTCTCTTCGCAATTAACGAGTGTATAAATAAATAACAGCTTCGTTACAGCGAAACACCACCGTTTCGATTCGATCGATGACTTTGAAAATACATCCAAATTACTCAGTGACTGAGCTGCGTTATTAATATTCCCTCATTTACACCACAACGTAATTATGGCGGGAGAAAATTCGAGAAAATGTTTGCTCGACGAATTACCAGGTTTGAACGTATCAAGCACGAGAAGAGTCATAATAAACACGAATCTGTTCAACCGATTCGAGCACACACATATTCAAATTCTTCTAGCACTACGGAGCATCGTACTGAAAATGAAATTAATTATCCCTGTAGCTCGTCAACGTTCAACGCACAATCACATGCTTCACATTGTTCTATAATATTAATAATTCCGTCGATGTCACTTGCTTTAGTCCGTCGGCGAGCAAAAACAATAGTACGAGGTTAAAAACCGGAAATAATGCATCTCACGGGGATAAATATTTCTGATAAATTATTCATGCTTATGCATAGAAATGAAATAATAAAAAATACAGTCTATTCTTTTAAACATTCACGGCGCATTATCAGTTTGAAATTATATTTTTACTTTTTTAGCAATAAATTCTTTAGAGCAAACTAAGCATCTTTTCTTGGTTAAAAATAAATATTAAAGTGAGAAAAGGGAATTGGAAAATTTAGGCGATGAAGTTTAAGAGTAGAAATTAGTAATTCAAACTCGTTGAATTTTTATTTCAAGCATAGTAATATTTGTTATATAAATATTAATATTCAAAGAGGATGAAGCACACATTACTCCTAATAATATTTACTGCTTTTTGCGATGCACATATACTATAAATATGCTATAATATTACTAACTATAGTACTACTTTAGTACAATTTTTTAATATTTCTTTCATTTGTTATTTAATCTTTCGTCGATAGTAGCACAGAATTATTGATATACCGATACATTTTTCAATTTGTAAAAGTTTGCAAAGTTAAGAGCCTCTGGCGTATACTAGTATGGAAATTGGAAGCAATTAGTACATATTTTAATAAGTTAATCTTATTGTAGGTATTAACTATAACGAGTGATTGAATTGCAAAAGTAACGACAATTTACGATTTCCAGGTACATCGATACGACAGCAAACGAAAAGCTGGAGGGCTGAACACAAAGCTGCGAGGACGCTCGGAATCATAATGGGTGCATTCCTCCTCTGTTGGCTACCATTTTTCCTTTGGTAAGCAAAAATAATCAAATATTTTTAGAACCTGCTCTCCAACCCAGCACCATTTTCTAACAGTAATAGCGTTACTTTTTAAAAAGCAAATCGAGAATGTAAAATCAAATTTTATTCTACGATGCTTCGTTTTTGTTGTTTAAAGTGTCTGACCATTGCTCGGTATTTCTACTTGTTGATCTATAATGTTGGTATGGTATTAGGTACGTTTTCTGACAATTTTTACAAACTTCAACGTAAAGATAACGAATAATGGACAGACATGTTACACCAAATTGTATTAAATCGCACCCGCCCCAAAGAATATTAAAAATAGATATTCCCGAAAACAACAGTCTCGTATAACAAAATTCTATTCTATATTTTCGATTTATTTTTTCATGTAGAATCATACTCTCCGTAACAGTCACAGCAAGAGGTTAACCGTAAAGTTCAAGATTGTTTCAAAGTTACACTACGAGACACTCGGGAAATAAATATCTGAAAATGGAACTTATCGTCAACTATGGAAGCTACTCGGGTCTGGTATCCAGATATTGAGGGACACGAATTTTCGTTGCACACGTTTGAAAACAATTCGAGGATTAAATACACAGTGAAATTGCGTTTTACCTTTAACATGTAAATATTCGTTCCATCGAGTATTTTTCACCAGGGGCTGTACAATCGCGATCCCGGAAGCGTCGGGTTGCCGGGGAAACTGAACAGAAACTTCGTCTGTTCGGAGCTGCACGATGCATCGACGAATGCGCTGCAAGCTGTTCGCAGCTTTCGTTTCATCGACGCCAAGTTTCCAGAGTTGGTGAATTACTCGCGAAAGCTGAGCCAGCCGCATGTTTTATTAATGCAAAGCCGAGTGTATCCCGCGGAGTACGCCGAGAGTTTAGCCCGGTCCCCAGGCTCCCCGTCTAACTATTTACTTGACTAAGCGATGCAGGATCGCGGCTTCCGAGGAAATAGTACTTCCTCCTTATTGCTAGAATAATAAGGCTTGGTAGAAGTTCCGAACTATCGAGTTCCAATGAGAATTCAAACCCACAACCATCGCTAAAAACCTGGTCCATTTGTTCGGTATCGAAGTTTCGCATATGGTAGAGGATAAAGCACAAACCAGTAGAACATGCACTGTCCTCGATAAAGGCTCTTTTGATTTTTAGGAAGGCTTTTATATTTTGTGATTTTTTCTAGATTACTTCAATTACTTAATTCAACGAATCAATTATTCGATATTGATACCGTCAACCTTGTATCGTATATCCTTTGATGTTGATACCATCTGCAATTTACTGTGGGCACGATTTTTGATATTGACACCATCAAGAAAATACTGTCGGTATATCTTTCGATATCGTAGGATCGTGAATTATGGAATGAATGGGCGGCTTAAGTGTGCAGGTGTATGAGATAGAGAGAGAGAGAGAGAGAGAGAGAGAACGTGGGTGCGAACGAAGGAACATGTGATCCTCTCTGGGGGTCGTAACTGACAACAGAGGACTGGCCGCTGGAACAGTATAGTTTTCCGACATCGTCGATATGAAATAGACCCACCATCTGCTTATATTCCAGCGACTACCCTAGAAGACTAACGCATTCAGCCTACGCCTCTCGCATCCCCCGAGATGACCATAACCTCGTAACCTAAGTCACGTAGGCCCGGAATCGTAAGATGTGAAGTCGTAGCGCTGAACAGAGTTGCTTGTTAAGTAGTCTTTGGAAGGGAGCAGTGTATCTTTGGTCGGGAGTCGTTGTCGAAAGTCTTCAATAATATTGTTAGTTACATTTAATCACATTAACCTTAGACGTGTACTCTTTTGATAATAATTATTAATCTCCACAATATTGACACCATCATGTTGTCGGTATATCCTTTGATATTGATACCATAATGTTGTTGGTATATCCTTTGATGTTGACACCAGTATATTGTCGGTACGATCTTTGATACTGATACCATCAACAAAGTACTGTCGGTACGACCTTTAGTATTGATATCATCAAGGCGCTGGCACTACGTTCTTTGGTATTGACGTCGTCAAAGTGCTGTCGATGCATCTCTCGATATTGGCATCACGAATGTATTGCTGATACATCCTTTCATATTGGTCTTTAATCATCAATATCCTGTCGTTATAACCTTTAACAGAGACACCATTAACGTGCTGATGGTGTGTCTTTTGATATTGCTGTTGATCAAATTTTTGACATCAGCCTCATCAACATATCGAGGACATGCCTTTTTGACATCGATATTATGTTACCTATACGGCTCCAAAAATATTGGAACTGTACTAATGCTACGTTTTTCTACATTGCTTGGCAAAAACTATTCACGTCAAATCTTTTATCTGCGACATCGAACGATCGCACAAGAAAAATGACTATTCCATTACCCAAACTGTTATGGTTTTTTGTTAGATCGGACAATGAAGTCTGATCCTGCTCTTATGTATAACCAATTGAAAATTGTTGATATGCTCTATTGACACCGATACCATACCCTATTGACTATATGTCCTTAAATAATTGCACCATCAATATCTGTAATTGTCAAGGTCTTGATCCCTATCCATACCTTCCAATGCAGCGATATTTACCACATTTTGTTGTATACAACTAATCGAACACGTGTGTTAGTGGAAGTGTCGTGTCAATAACCCAACATGAATGTTAGTGACACATTACATAACTATTGTCAGCTATGGATATCGATGTTGACTTTAGCAATCACAGACACTGTTGGTATCAATGTCAATAATATGTCATATCGTCAACATACTAATCACAACGTCGTGCCAATAGTGTCGATGTCAAATGACATACCGACAACATGCCAACAGCAGGTTGATGGTGTCGACGTCAAAGCATGTGCTGGCACTGTGTTTGAAGGTCTCGATGCCAAAAGTGACACTGACGACGTAAATATCAGTAAACTAGAAGGAGATCTCAAAATATAAAACTACCGCAAGAAAATAAAGAGTCCGTCAGAAAACCAATCAGAAAATTCTGGTGTTTCGTATCAAGAGCAACCATTGTTATCTTTGATGCTCTGTGTTTGATGTTCGACTAGTTTGTGCTGCAGTTTCTATCGCACGTGTACTCGTGCCTCTGTTTGTCAACTGGCTTTACTGAAAAAGCAATTTATAGTTCGTTATTACTTCTTCTTAAATCGATTCTACCCGAATCGCTGGCTTGAACGATTTTTCCATGATTTAAATGTTTTCTGCTTGAAAAAGCACAATTTATTTCAGTTTCTTCTGCTTTCTGAAGGTTTCTAAGTAGAAATGAATGGAACGCTTTGAGAACCTCCATTTGTTTTTTCTTGTTGGAAAAACGAGCTTGGTTTTAACGTTCTTCAGAAGAATTAATGTATTCTGTGTACCTCTGTAACTGCCATGGCTCGTTCCTAAGCATTTGGCAGTTAAAAAAAGAAAGTAAACCTCTCTAGAATCCCTGAAGTTTTTCAAACAAGTAAAAGGAGAAACAAGCCTCTTCGGAAATACTGGCACGCACGGGTATGTTTGGTTTCACTCAATATTAATTTGAATTTTCGTTTATTTCAAATAAAATAATTCCTCTCTGACAAGTTAAACAATTGTATTACAATGAACTCGTGAAAAATGGAGTGAATGAAAAAATCTTTATCGAATTGTTATTTATTTAACTCGCAGCTGCGATAATGTTAAAATGATAGCCTCCTTGAAAATTTGAAATTTCTTAAAAATGTATGCAATCGAGAGAGGTTATTATTATTGAATCAAGTCACCAAGTTTGTTGTTCGTTCAGGAATTTACTGCTTTTATTGTAACTACATTAATCTTCAAAGAAAATTAATGAAACTTTTAAAATGGTCATAGAGTAGTGCCTATTTTATTCTTTAACAAAATTCTACGATTGGTTAATGCAAGTAGAAAGTTTTAAAGTTTATGATACTTCGCGAAAGTTTTCTGTACTTTTATTTTCACTCTTTTTTTTCAAACGGTACAAGTTTATTTAATCACCTCAGTCTAGCAGCCGATCGTTGCTTCTGCTTCTTATTTTCTCTGTAACGAAAGCGTTTATTAATAATATATTTCCATAGTTTGTTTAAGTTAAATATGCACTCTTTCGATTTCCATTTAATCAATACTCTAGAATAATACATAAATTACTTTTAAAAATTAAAAAGTCAGATTTCTAAATAATTCAGAAGAGTGAATTAAAGTTTAAAAATGTGCAGATGGCGCATGGCTTCTGATTGATAGAACAAGATGGTGCCTTTTATCAATCAGGAGAAGACGGTATGACAAGGGCAGACTTTGCAATCATGATTTTCATTAGAACATTTTATTATGAAATAGGCAGTATATTTTTACACTCATAACGTAATAATAAATTTAACATATCTAATTAATGATGATGTACTTAATAATATTTTATGTTGAAAAACCAAAATTACAGAAGAATGTAATGAAATGAATGACAAAGACTTATTTATTCTCTTTGGGGATATTGACATGTCCGTGTTCGTTTAATTTTTAAATTATATGAGATATTGTAACATGGAAGTAATCATTAAATTATTCATAATTATTCATAAATAAAATTCACAATGATAGAATACGACAGTATTCTTACAAAATTAACAGACTTCATGGACTAATATCACTTCAAATTTTTATACATTTCTTAGGTTATGTTAAAAAATTTATGAAAATCTTTTATCTGCGATATCGAACGATCGCACAAGGAAAATGACTATTCCATTACCCAAACCGTTATGGCTTTTTGTTAGATCGAATAATGAAGTCCGATCCTGCTCTTATTTATAACCAATTGAAAATTTTAGGTTAGGAGTAATAGTTCGAACCTAGTCGCGCATGGAAACAGGAGACTTCGAATGATTTGCAAACGTGCCCAGCGTGAGTATTATTGTGCAGCTGCGGACATATGCAAGCGCATTCGACGGCTGCAGTAAATCACAGCTGCAGAGCTCGATTAGGTCTCGCGACCGTGGACAGAGATTTCCGGTCCGTGAACATTTCGAAACGCCGTTTTCAAAATAAATAACTCCTGTGAAGCGGCTGAAAATATGATTATTAGTCAGCGTGAATATTTTCGTGAACACCTCTGAACATTAGTCAATATCACCTCGAAATATTCCTGATACACCAAGAAACTGCACAAGGACAATTTTTGGTGAATCTTTATGCGAGGTATCCGACCCAAAATGTAACAAATACATTTAATCGAAGTTATTAAAGTGGACATCACAATTTTGTTAACAAAACAATATTTGAAAGGGTACAGAATTCGATAAAGCTTAAAAAATATTAATCTGAAAATATTACAGGTGATTTTGCTAATTGTAGAGAAGAACATTTAAAATTTACTTCCTTAGAATTCTACGAAAGAGATTATTAAACTTGGAATTTGATAACAAGAAATTGTTTGATTAGTCTGTCGTTACAAATTAAGTCCTGCCACTCTATGTGAATTACTGTTGCAAATTGAACTCGTGGCAAATGTAATTGAATAATCACAGATTGTACTTAAAAGTTCTTACCAAACTTTAATGACGTTTCGTACTCGAATGGATTAGACGAATCGAAAATAGCTAATGAATATGTTTCCGAAAACTATAGCACTGTCCTTTGAGTTTTCAATGTCTCTGTCTTTCAAGCTGTCACCTCTCTTTCCAAGCAAGCTTCTCGAATCTCACATACTACGTATAGCACTAGCTGCCTGCGCAGCATACATAGATGCGCGCAAGCATGATGCCATCAACCACAAGACTGAGCAACCCTAATCGTCAGAAACATCTAATGTAAACACACCCGATCTATTTCAGTCGCGTAAATTGTTGTAAAGTAACAACATTGTAGAGAAACATTCGTAGCAACACTGTGATCTTAGAGGCGAAGATTATTAGATGAATAAATAAAGAAGTGAAGAAACGTCAGAAGATATAATGTTTTCGTACAAAGAATAAGAAAAACAAATTATACATTTATCATTTCTGCCTGAACGTAATTGCATCTAACAAGACCAATTTACTCGTCTTACCAAATACGAAGAATTTTCAAATTGCTAGTTGTCTCGTCTCCTTCGGACAAGTTAAACAGTCCCATGGCTCTCAATTACTTACAGTTCGCAAGTAAATAATTTTAAACCCTATAAATTTTAACGCACAACGTGAAACACAAACGTACCGCCCGATGAAAGTGAAAATTTTCCATTAATCCATCGTATTTGCGTATTTTCCAGGTATCTGACAACGTCCCTCTGCGGAGAAGCTTGCCACTGTCCAGAAACGGTGGTGTCCGTCCTATTCTGGATAGGTTACTTTAACAGCGCCCTAAATCCTCTGATTTACGCGTACTTTAACCGTGATTTCCGCGAAGCCTTCAAGGACACCCTGAAGAGCGCCTTACCCTGCTGCGCGAGTTGCTGGAAAACACCATCGCAGTTCGTCTAGCGAGAGAAGCCCCCGTGAACAGTCACACCGAGCACGTTGTAGCTTGAGATCCACGAACGAAATTGGTATCAACTCGTTAACCGAACGATTGTCCAACACCACGGGGCGGAAGAACAATGCGGTACTTGCATTTCCTTTTACCGATCTATTGTACTCGGATTCGACCGCTCAAGGTCATTCTCCCCCCACTAATAGTCACATCAGACACCACTCGTGATCGCTCACCGTGTTCGATCGCTTGCGCGAAGAGAAGAAACGAAATGGTGGGGAGAGTGAAAATAGTGGGGGGAGTGGATATCGTGGCGATAACCACTCGGTGGCCTTGAGCGATCACTTAAACTTAACGCGACTAGGTCAACTCTTTCGTGTGCGATGACAGTGTAGCGTGCTTCACCAGAGAACTTAGTAAATTTTTGAACGACGGGACAATTTAGTTTGTCGAATAAGAAGAAACACGGATGGTGTCGTTCGATCATTCGACTGCACGAACGAGTCGGGGATCAAGAAAAGGATCGAATGTTTCGTTTCTAGCGATCGTTACAACGCCGATGGTTTACTGTATAAGTATTGTCACGATGAACAATAGGAATTTGTTACGTTAAATAAATCGCTAGGGAAAGAACCGTGGAGTACAAACCGTATCAAACAGTGAAACTTTGTCTACGTTTGTGTACGCGTGCACTAATTAGATCCTGATCGTAGAGTCATCGAGGAGATGTTGCAATTGAGCATGGCCACGTGGTCAGTTTCGCAGAGCAAACCGCTTTCCAATTACACAGTTGCTCGTTTCGTGATATTATTGCGGCAGAGGGATGAAAGGTGAATCTCTTGCATTCAATCTCCTTTTTGCATTCGAAGTTAGCATACTCAATTAACTTAAATTTACCCGCTGCACTCTGTAATCGTCTGCGTCGACGAAATTAATAATCAGCTCGTTGATTTCCTTACTTTGAAAACTTGATTTCCTGTTTAATTGAGTGGACGTCTAAGGGGGATCCAAATTTCAAAGAGAATCCAAGTTTACCATATACTTCTCAACAACTCCGGGTTGATAGAATTTATTTTACATCGGAGAGACTGGGATCGGTGCTTGTTTTTCTGGCTGCAGGTGGCACGATATGAAAGTGGACTCTGGAAAACATCTGATCAATTTTTACGTTATACTTTTGTTTGCTTTTCGTGTTGCACGATGTTTGAAGAACGCGTACACGTATAATAGTGTTTGTACCGATCGTAGAGTATGGAGATTTCATTGAATTCGATCGAGTTAAAATTGATTGAAGTGACTTACAAAAGTATTAAACGATCAGAAGCACAACTCTTTGTTTATTGTATTTTATTTTTGGATAACTTTCTTTTTTCGAGGATTAACTTAGAATCATTGAAAAAGTAGTTTCACTTCTTACAATTGTTTTAACGAGAGTGCTTATCTACTTAAGGAGTACATTTTATATAATTTATAATTCAATATTTAATTTTTCAAAACTACCGCCATTCTGCTCCCTCATTATTTTATAAGGAAGTAGGTACTGTGTAAATTGAACTACAATTTTTACAAATTACTATTTCGTTTAGAACAATTAATCTTGATGGAAAGTTATTTTTAAATACTTTTGCTTAATTACTTCTCTTAAATTACTCTCTTATCCTTCTGAAACCATCTCCTGAAGAAAATTGATGATCGCCAGTTTGTACCTGCCTTCATTCTGTATCCAACGAATTAACCTAGTTCTATCAGTCCTAGTTTGCCAAGTTATACTTAGAAGAAGAAGAATGAAATAATTAAACTGCTTCATTATTATACATGTCATTTTTCTAGTTCTATTAATATTAAGGTTGTTATACGTTAACCATAAATATATAGTAATGGCGTGTACATGTAACTCATTATTTTAATATAACAGAATACGAAGATTGGTTGCGTTTTATGTATATACAATAATGAAGATATATAGTCGATACAACATTTTATCGTTTATGTTTTCTATTTTTATTTCGTTATTCTAAAACACAGATCGTAAACACTAAATGTTTGACTTAAATTCATGTAAAAGACTACTTCTGTAATCGCAATCATTGTTTATTTCCTTAGCTGTTTTCATAAGCGTCTGACGATTATCAAATCATGACGGCTACAATATTTATAACCAATGTTTACTATCTTCTTAAGTGTATCAACAAAGATATGATCATGATCAGGTGATGGTTACTACAGAAGTCACAACCATTGTTTACCACCTTTCCAGCTACGATAACAAAAGTTTGTTTATACTCTGACGATGATCACAGAATGACATCTGCTGCAATCATATTCTGTGTTATCTTTCTAACTATAACAACAGAAATTCCTCTGTTTGTTATATTCTTAAACAAAATCTGATCACGATCGAGTGATCACTATTCAAGCAATTTTATGACTTTGTTTGCTACTTTCCTTTATATAACAACGAAATATCAGACCATTATCGCAAGTTAACAACCGGTGTAATCATATCTTCTGTCATGTTTCTAGCTTTAACTATAAATATCTGACGACTGCTACTGCAATCTAATCATAATCACCACTAGGTTCCCAGACACAAGAGAATGTGATCCTGATCACTCGATGACGAAATTTAAACTCACAGTCAGATTTGTCGTTCGTTCGCGAATCCTATCAGAAATTCGATTTCGTAGAGAGTGGAAACGTTTAAAGAATTTCACTTGCAACCTTATAGTGTAGATTATTCTGTCCCGTCGAGATTCCATTTCGATCAAGTGCACACGTACACGCGTGATCGTGTCGGCTGCGTATGTATTTAACGAAACGCACGGTTTGTCCTGTCCTTGCCCGATAGAATCGATTACGCTTGACCAAGCGTTCCGCTTCGATGATTTATTAAAGGCGCGTTAATTAATCCGGACGGAAGTGGAGGCCATGCTCCGTGAGTTTTGCCCAACCGTTCGGTGCGAAACGAGTGCAACGGTATTTGAGACTGATTTTATGCATTTCTGGACTCAAATTAAGCCCATTTTTAGAAACGTCTTGCCCGTGGATCGCAATCGACTCTTGGTTAAGATCAGTTTCTTTCACTGACTGTTTCCCGACCGAGCACTGTACTGGAATTCCGAACGACCAGTTGTGAAACAACCGAGATGAAGTCGAGTTCTCGAGAACGCTTTGACTTCGGTTTCTTTACCGTCTGAAGCGAAGAATATTTAGCGAGGACGCTTTCCTTGGTGTTTCGGGTCGTGACACTCCCGAGGTTCTTTGATCTTCTTAAGGAATTTCACAATCGAGGAAAGAATCTTCCCTCGAACCCTGATTTTTCTCGAACGGCAATTTACCAAGTGGAATGAAACTTGCTTTCTATGAAAATAAGAAAATTAAATTTACGGTTAACGGCCAACGAAAAGAATGGAAATTAATATTAATTAGAGATTTGACTTCTCGGGTAATTGCACGAAGCTATGTAGAATTTCATTGGTAATTTCTATTGATTAATTTGGGTTTTATATGCGGTATTATTTAACACGTTTCAAAAGTAATTCTCCAATTCTTGGGAATGAGTTTCTTAATGATGGTAAAGTGGTATTATTTAAAGTTTTTCAAAGGTAATTCTCTAATTCTTCAGAACGAGTTTCTTAACGGTGATAACCGAAGAATATTACATTACAATTTGTAGTTATCGTTATCAGTTTAATACTATTAAAGATTCGGACTCTAAATCGAAAGGAAGTTCAATATGTATTTTCTAACGTGCGTAATTTTTGTTATGATGTAAATTTAAAGCAATGCTCTTCGGCGATCAAAAATGAACAGCAATGTGTACCACAGGACTGCCTTTGTAATTTAATATTTAGATATTCCCGCAATCTCAGAGCAAATTTCATTTCCTTCGTACAGTGAAATGCGTTAAAAGTAATATTGAAAAGTTTGACGCACGGTCGGGAACTGGCAATGAGTTCGCTGCATGAATGAATGAACAATTAAATTTCGAGTCTCGGTGTGACGACTGGCGACAATAGCTGTCGACATCCGGAAACGGGGGGCAAAATATGATACAGTACTCTTTTACGTCTTTCGTCGGTATGCAAGAAAATTGCAAATTTCGACCGAGAAACACGTGCCGCAAACGCGTAACTCCGCAAGCGACGAGCTTGGCGAAAATAGTGGTTAGATCATGGTTTTTTGGGCGCTGTTTGTCCGCCAGTCGTGCTTTCAGCTTCTATCATTTTATCAATTTTACTAATCAGTATTCAATTATCGCCAGATGGAGTAACGAGTACAACGCGTATAACGATTCTTGATCATTTCAATATTACCGAAAATTATTTTTCCATTCGGTCGTACTCGAAGACAGCTGCCAAGAAAATCACCTGAACTGGAATGCTACCTGTCATCGCGTGACAAATCGAACTTTTATCATCGCGATTCTACATTAGTTAAAAATTTATATTCTTGAATAAACTCATTACACATTATTGAATTCACAGATGAATTGTCTCGCCAAAGCCAGAAAGTCCGAAAAGTATTTCCAAAAATTGTGAACCACGACGAATGCAAATTGTTCGCGAGAGTAGAACAATGACTGGCAGCAAATCAGCGCACGGAATCACCGAATGCGCGTTGACTTTGTAAATACGTTGTCAACCATAAACGTAGAACGAAGACAACCAATGCTACCTAGGTGTAATTAGAGAACAATAAAGCTGTATTATCTGTAACGCAATACTTATTAACAATGAAATTGTTAATGAGGGAAGAGTGCCGGGCTAAGTTCACGCGATATAATAATATTCACGAACCGAGTCGCAATTGTTCGCTGAATGAACTCTCAAGGCCACGAAGTTGCTTTTATAGTCATTTGAATGAATGTTCACCGAAATAGGTGTTCATTTTACGTATACGAGTTGAGCCATCCAACGCTGGATTAATTATTTTGATCGAATTAATTATCACACGCAACAATTTCAGATGTCAACTCAAAAATCATTGTGCACAATACACAAATTAATTTCCCTTGTTTTTCATAATATCCAATCCTTGTATCTAATATTCGATATACAGTTTATACATACTTTCACTGTTCTTAATTTTTACGTATTGCAGTTTCACTCGACTCACGAAAGTTATTTGTGCAAATGCGGTAAAACCTCGAGTGTTTCAGGCAAATGGGGTTGAAAATGCAAATATCAAGGTTCAGTCGGTAATAGATGTAACTAATTGAATAAGGAGTTCCACTCAGAGAGGGTGTCCTTACCATCTAGTCCTTCCGCCTCCAGCTTCACTCGTTGTTAAGTAACCATTCTATCCACTTGACACAGTGCAACAAAGGAGGTTCTCTTGCAGTCATCGAGGTTTAACTGTACAAAATGAAGTATAATTCGTGATGTAGCCGAAACGAAGCTGATCCATTGTGAAAGATTCACTTGGAAGTTAGAAATAAAATTATTGCGTTTGAAAAAAGCGAAGAGTTTCGAAATAATCTCACCCTTATCGACTTAATAAATCGATAGATTTCTCAAACGATTCGACAATCCTTAACACAATTTCTTACATCCATTAAATACCACGAGTGTGAAATAATTTTCTCTAAAGTACAATTGTTCGAACGCATTAGACTATACCAGAAAGATAATTGTAAGCTGTTGAGTCACATTGAATACGTTGTTTACCACTGTGTTCTTTTCTCTTTTGCTCATTTACCAATATATATACTGAAATCAGTTTCTTAAAAATATCAATTACCATTGTTATTATCTGGGTTTAATAATCTCCAGAAACTATATCCATCCAAGTTTCAATGTTAAGTGTCTCATCTCATATCCAAGGAACCAGCGAGGCCAGCGATTTACTGGTAGGAAATACAAAACCACGTGGCCAAGGGTTAGCGAAAACACTTGGACAAGGTACTGGATCGAGCAGCGAAATTTGAACAGTGGAAAACGAAGAGTTCCTTCGCTCTCCACGCCTAACTGCAGCCTGTGCGTCTCTTCTCTCCGGCGGTAGAGACTCGACTTTTTCTAGAGGACTTGCGAACGCTTTACTATTCATTCGTACGGCCTATTGTACGCGTCTAGACTGTATAAATGTACCATAGCAATAATTATCGAGGACTGTACATACATTGACGACGAACAACGTTGAGAATGCGAGCGCGCGTGTATGTGGACATGTGTGCCCGTCGTTTTTGTAAGTGACCGATGTAATCGTGTAGAGTGCGTGTTCCGTGTTGCTTAAAAGTGTACACAATCCCCGAGCAACGTAATTATTGTCATCGTTAGCCCAGCAGGTCGATAGATTTCACGTGAAAATCCCCAGACGTAGCTGTCATTATTTGGGTGGACAAATAGAGGCGAGAGGAGGACAGCTGGACTTTTTGAACGTCAGTGACTGCTTTTTCGAGTGAAAGTGAATGCAACCTAAGGACTTTCTATTTTCAACGATTAATTGCGAAGAATTACTTAACGACACACTCTGTCGTTAATTAGTGACATACGTTGATCCCAAATTTATATTGGAGATACGAGATTACGAGAAAAGTATAGTACTGCCAGGTGAGTCCATAAATTCGTGTGCATTTCTGTCACTGTTTGTATTACCAATTGTTTATCTCTTTCGTTATCTTTTAATTTTCGTTCTTGACGACTTTATTACTCGCCAAGTACACGCACGTGAAGTATAATACAATGCGTAAGAGGAAAGGTGCGGTTGAAATTCTGTTGTTGAAAACTAACCTCCAAATTATTTACTGTAACATGTCCTCGACATTGATAAATGTTGATGAGAAGTAAGTTAATCATGTGGATACTACAAGTCTACATATTTTCTACTTTTCGTTTTTTACCAGAGAATGTTCAAGAGTGCGATGAATAAATTGAATATTGTTCATGGTGAAATAAAATGTGAAATACGAATGAACCCTAAGAATACTGTTTCATTATGTTTTACATTAATACCAATATCGCGTAGCGAGATTAATATTAGAAAATTACCTTTGAGTAAAAGTATTGTAAATAAACATTGCAGAAATAGTCTAGTTTTTCTTGCTTGTTCAATATTTTCTATATCTTGAACAATGCGCACAAATTTATGAACTAACCTAATATAATACTTTTAAGAATACCTAATTTTGGGAGTAATTTATATTTTTGTTAATGTTTGATTCGCTCTTGTTTCACTTTTTTGCACAGAGGAAAAATAAATAATTAAATTATATTTAATTCGTAGTGAATTTATTATTATGAAACATATTGTCTCCTATTATTGTCCTTTTCAATTATTTCGATTTGCTAATACTTTCATAACACAATACAAATATATTTGTAACAATACAAACTACTGCGCTAAAATTCTTTCTATTTTCTGTGTACCCAATTATCTCAAAGAAACCGACAAATTAGAAATTGAATAAAATGTTAATGTCAAATTACAAAGAAAGTAAAATTATTCTGAGAAATATTATTGTGTAAAGTTAGAGTGCTTAAGCGCTAATTTCGTACACTTATTCAAAATAGACATATTTCTTAGTCTCTGAAAGAAGCAAAACTTTATTATTTATCTAGACAAAAACTTTGATTTTCATCGAAAAATGAAAACATACAGTTTCAACGTAAAATTTAAAAAAATACAATATTTTGTTAAATATTATGAAATAAATCTCCAATATTTAATTTTCTCTCCGAAGAATCAAAATAGTAGCTGAAAAAAAATATAAAAGTTAAAAATATTTATAGTTCTCACAGTTCGTAGTTAAAATTTGAATATTATAACCGATGTTATCTTGAAACTTTTTTATTTTTACAGCACAGAAGCGTTTGAAAACCACTCTTTCGACTTCGACAGATAAAACAAAAAGGAATTGCAGGCTTTCAATCGATCGAACGCTGTCACTGACCTAGCTAAACGTCATCGACTGCTTCGATTCGCTCAAATTTCCAATTAATCCGATCCGTTACATTCGTATCGCACACAATAATAACAATCAGCAAGGACATACCAATCGTGGATTCAATGTCGATGTCGAAACAGAAAGCCATGATATTTAAAGAGATATTATATTCGAAGCAATTAAATTGTGTCGATGGTATCGTTCTAGCTGACAAACCTCTATACAAATTGCTACTACATCCACCTTTAAGAACGATTTGGATAAATATCCAATTCTCGATTGAATTGTTATTTTCGAAATATTTCTCGAACACGGAAAATAAAAATGAATAATAATTGTGAAGGGAATTAGAATTACTTGGCTCTTCAATTTGGAAAAATCGTTTCAGATAATTCTGTAAAATATTTTTAAAAAATAAAGTAAGGAATTTAGATAAAACTAAATAAAATAGAGCAGTCTCCAGTTGTAAGAAACAATTTCTCTACAATAAGATAAATATAAGTGATTGAATTTTAGCTACCTTTGCTGGCGTATGATCATCATTTTCTCGATGAAAATGAAACTAAACACAACTGCATCAAGAATTTTATTATTAGAAAAGTTTGAAAAAATGATTCGAATAACATATAATTAAAATTAATCCAAACGAGGTAATGTTTGGATTCATTTTCGTCGGAAAAATCCCATTAATCCACTAGTAATATTTTTGTAAAGATACATGGAAAACCATCAAAATTGTAGTTATTCTATCTCGCTCATTTTCAACGAATTCTATTCATTCTCATGAAGCAACAAAAGTCGAGTCGTGAAATGAAAGCACTATCTTTTATACAACATGCGCGAACCCGATTACAATTTCGTATAACCGGAGATCACTCTATTAATTGAAAATAATACGATAATGTTTCAGTTTAGTAGTTTGAAAGCAAAATTTTAATAAATTCATTATCAAAATATGAAAAAATGTTTTCATAAAATTTAACGAGATCTCAATTCCCCAAAAAACCTTAGTTTCAATTATTTCATTTAATTCTTTGACAATTTAAATTTGTATCTGATGGTCAGCTACGATACACTTCGGCATTAATTCAAAAATAAGCTCTCTGATATAAGGTGGAAATAATTGGGAAATCGAGTCGATTCAAGCGATGAAAGCAAATGTTCATTATCGGTAGCCAGAAGCCGCAACAAGATTTGATTTTTAAAAACCCAAGTATTCCTTTCGACGTATCGATGTGAACTTTATTTTTATATATGTCCATTTATGATGGATCACTTCGCCGACGCGTTTAAATATTTTCCATTGGGCTTCCGTTCTACAATAGTATCACGATCTAGATAGTTGTAATTAGAACTCTTTTGATTCTGTATAATTATACCAAGAGTACGCGATACATTGCAACTTGTAGCTTCAATATAAACCATTGATGGAAGGTACATTATCACTGAGCGAAATGGGGAAAGTAAACTTTACTGAATCGTTCACTATGAAAATTGTTTTCATTTTCAGCAATCCTGCAGTGCGTGAACATTTTTGTAAAACATTAGGTTCGATTATCTTCGGAAATGATTATATTCAGAAATTAAAAATCCTATTTTAACAGAGCTAACAATTCCATTCGAAAACAGTATTCCCTCTCGGGTTGTCATAGGAGTCGAGTGAGAACCTGAGGGACAGGTAGGTGAAAACTTGATCGCCGTTGTTTCTCCGACTCTTTCGATTGCGATAAATCTGTGACAATCTGAGAGACAGAAATTTGAAGAACCTGAGACACAGTATTGTATATTGTAAAATTGACGTTCTTAATTTTATTTTGAAAAAGATGCAAAAATACTTGCACTAGCATGCACTGGAGAGTTATGTAGTGCTTTTTTATTCGTGACTCCATGTCGAACGAGTAATGTTAAAAAAAAACTTTTCTCCGTGGGATGAAAATCCCGTTGAGAACGAGGTACAAAACTCTCGTGAATAGCGCGATACTATTATTCGAAGAAAGTATTAAAAAACTAAATAGAAATTGCGCTATTGTGCAGTATATGCATCACAAGATTTTTTTTCTTCGTATCTACAGCCGTGGAAAGCTCCGGTTATGTAACCTTCGTTCACTCCTCGTAAAATAAGTGGATAATGACCTACATTTCTTGTCTTTTCAAATAGTTTCCCATCCGACGCATGAGCGAAATAACGTTCAGAGGTGCGAACTTGGTGAAAACTCTCGAAATTTACATAATTTTTGACGGAGCACTGAATACCTCGTTGCACCGCAACAAATTAAAACGTAATTGTGTTTTTGTATGAAAAACTTCAGGTTTTACAGAATATTAAATAAGATTTGAAATAGTTGGTCGTAATTAATGTAATTAAATTTTTTGAATTTTAAATATAATATGAAGCCGCCGATAATTATACAGAAAGTTAAAAATTTATTTTTCAAAAAATTAGAAACTTCGCGTTCCCCACAAAATTAGTATTGGTATTTCGGTAAAATCGAAATATTTTTACTGATTCCTATATGTGGGGATACATTTTATTAATGATTGCTGAAATCGGTTTAACTTACCGACATTTAATTGGCGTTAGTTATAATTTGTATAGTGAAACCAAATTACACTCAACGTTGAGAATGTTATATTCTTAGTTTTACTTCTGAATAATTATTAATCGTTTCAATTGGATAAATTGTGCTTAAAGTTCAAAAAATATTTACAGAAAACTACATCGTTCGATTATTTTAATAATTTAAATTAAAATAGAATGTACGTCGTGTACTTATCAATTTATACAGCGGAATGAACAAGGAAATGTCTCCTTTTAAATAAGTATTATTAATAAAAAATGGAATTGTCGTTTTAAGGAGCATTGATAATTACAGAATTAAAGAATTCAAAATAAAAAATTAATCCAATTAATTTGTCACTCTTTTCAAGTACAGAATTTATAGAATACAATAATGAAAATTTAATTTCAATCGTGGGAGTATTAAACAGCTAATTTTATTACAGTTACATTAATTTAAGTTTACTTTAAGAAAAATTATATACATTAAAAAATTATTTATTTTTATTATTTTAAACTGATATAAAATATATCTTCAAAGAACTAAAAAATTGCTCAAAAGGTAGTAATCAAAAGGATGTCAGAAAATTTTTCAAATCCTTATAAAATCTATTATATTTTCTTTTATCAAAAACAAAACAAAATAAGTTTACTTCTTTGTGCTGAACATGGAACTACTTAACAGTAAAGAAAAATTTTTAAGTACTTTCTACTCACGTACTTCAAAACAATAACCCGGAAGGTATTCTTAATGGGTCTGCACTTTAAAAATCGAGAATTCCCAAACATAATCGAGGCAAATTAATCTCTGTCCATACGACACGCTTGGACTTGACAATTCCAATTGTGAGATTACGATTACAGTCGATAATGAACTGTTGCAGATTCTAAAGCAGATCAGTAATTCGAATGTTTAGAAAACTAATAGAACCCAGAAATATTTAAAAATCTTGACAAAATCTGTAATGAGGTTAAGAAACCTGGAAACTTTTGAAATTATAAAGCAATACAACAACGTGAAAAATAAGGAACAATGTATCTAGTGGATAATATTCACTGCTAAAAAGTTTAAAATATTCTTATCGCTTAAACGTCAACGAAAAATTCTCTACTTCGAACCAACAGTTCAAAATCTCAAGAGTTTTCAAGATGCTTAATGAGGGATTAATAAACAGTTAAAATAATAATTAAAAAATTAGTAAAATAGTGGCTAGATGTCTATTAGTAATTTTATATACATGAAAACAGTAATGTCTATTTCTGATATAACTATAATTTTTGCGTCAAACATTGCTAATGTTTCGTTTTATGTTCCTGGTAAACTCAGCAGCAAGGCTTCCTCAGTGAATTGCGTCTTCAATTAGATGTTGCAATCGAATTCCATAAGATGCAACCCATTAGAGCAATAAAATAGAGGTAAGTAGAGACACATGAAACCCTCGAATCGATGAAGAAAAATGCAACTAACGATGTTAAGTGAAATCAGATTGACGGGAACGCTCCTCTTATTGTTAGCGCACTTTCCTCTCGAACGAGTGATTTAAGCCACAATCACGTACTTTCTTCACACGTACTTGAGTACTCACGTACGATCTCCTCGTGTACGATCTAAAAATGACATTCTATGCAATCACGTAATATAATATAATCGTTCACAAGTCTGAATCAAAATTAACAAAGTTTGCTGCTACGAAATAAGGAAAGACCAAAATTTTGTTATTATAGAGATAAAAGTGGATAATTCGAAGTGAATACCAATCACCGAACTATAATGTACTTCTTAATCGATTTCAATAAAAAAAATTCCATTAATATAATATTCTAAATTCGCAGCCAATTAGCTCGGTACTACCCGCGACGAAGAATTATCGTTCGTCGCGAGTAATACCGATTACCAGGTCTCACCACGTGGAGGTTGCTGCGAGCGGAGACCCGGAGAGAGATAGATGGAATCAAAGTTCCAACGATCTCCCTCGACACGCGATACAAACGAAGACACTAAACCAAAGAGATGGAAGGAATCACTGTTCCTTCGATCTCCTCGTTTAGTTCTGCCGAGCAATTACATTATGGAAAAATTAGGCAAAATTGGAAAAGACGCGACACGAACCGTGCAGTTGGTCCTACTAGGTCTATCCCGTTTCCCCTCCGTGGTTCCGATTCCAGAGAAAACGAACGACGCCTACCACTCCCCTAGAGGAGTGCCCCGTTTCTCCATCTTTACGACGAGAGGGTCTTATTTTGGAGGCTTTCGCAGGGACCGGCAAAAATGCCTGCTCCTGTGCTCGCAACATGCCCCCTCTGGAAGCGGACACACCGGAAGAGACGGCGATAGACCGTTCGGACTACTTACACGGCCGGTCACTTGCTTATACAAGAAGCAGTGGTGACCGAACCAAGGAACGAGGAAGCGAGTAAAATTAAGCTAAAGATTGGATAATTGCTTGGCAGATCACAGCCTTAAAACTAACTTATTCTAACTGCAGAGATAGAAGGAATCAATGTTCCTTCGATCTCCTCGTTTAATTCTGCCGAGCAATTACATTATGAAAAAATTAGGCAAAATTGGGAAATACGCGACACGAACCGTGGAGTTGCTCCTACTAGTTCGGTCCCGTTTCCCCTCAGTGGGCCCGATTCTCAAGGAAATGCGCGACGCCGTCCACTCATATAGAGTGCCCCGTTTCTCCCAACTCCGCGTCAGGAGCTACGCAGAGCGTGGACCTGACTTACGGAGGATGACGAAGAGAGGGTCTTGTGGCACTAGGGCTTCCGCAGGGACCGGTGCGAACACCTGCCCCTGTGTTCGCAGCATATACTCTCTCAAAGCGGACGCACCAGAAGAGACGGCGATCGACCGTTCGGTCCAGCTACACGGCCGGTCACTTGCTTATGCAACAAGCAGAGGTGGCCGGAATGAGATACGAGCAAGCGAGCAAGAAGAAGCTAAAGATTGGATAATTGCTCGGCAGATCACAGATATTCGTACATGGTGACCTTAAAACTAACTTATTCCAAGCTTAACTAAAGATCCCACGGCGGTTGCTACGATAGTGCCCTCTTCGTTCTTCGTTCTTCGTTCTTCGTTCTCCGGTGTGCCTACCTAAGAGAAACCTAAAGTCAAGGCATGATAGAAAAATGATAGAAAATAGAAATGAAGTTGGTTAGTGTTTAAATACAGTCATGCAGTAACAAAGGAAATAAAGGCAACAATGGCAAAAAAATAAACATGGAAAAACAAGTACAAAGTAAAATCAGAGAACAAATAAAATAAATTACACAAAGAAACAATTAAAAACCAAAGAAAGGATTGAGAGAGGGGTCGCCAGTACTGACCACCGCCTACCGGCGGCCAATACCGGTTACCAAGGTGGGGGGTCCCCCTTCCATAAACCTAAAACGACGAGATCCGTCCACCTCGGAGGCTCCAGGAAGAATAAAATTTTAAACAACCGGGGGCTCCTTATATACCCTCCGCAAGGTCACTTACCGTTACTTCCATTGTCGTTGTTCGATCTAACCAAATATTTCAAGAAATTGATGGCTTTTTAGCCATTATTTATACCAGAACATTGTTAATAATTGTTTAATCTACGTTCCTACGACGGTTGTTAATAAATATGATAAATAAACATCAAGATATTGCGAAATCTTCGAAGGCCAACGGTTTTTGTGAATCGATAATCGATACCTGTAGCCTTTGAAAATGTCAGTTGGATCTCAGCGAAAAATTCCTTCGTGAACAAAGAATATTTCAACGAAATGATATTTTAAGCCATTATTTATACTAGGACATTGTTAATAATTGTCTAAAGTATGGTCCTACGACGGTTGTTAATAAACATGATAAATAAACATCGAGATACTGCGAAATCTGCGAAGGCGAATGGCTATAGCGAATGTTTATGTCTCTAGGCGATTGTTACAAACATTCTTGCACGTTTCCAATATTGATCGAACAATGTGCATCTTATTTATGTATTGCAATTAATTAAGAAACTTACAGAAGTCTTCTATCGTGTCTTGACTTGTTTAATCTTTGTCGTTTTTCAATTTCTTTTTCTTAGGTAGGCACACCGGAGAACGAAGAACGAAGAACGAAGAACGAAGAACGAAGAACGAAGAGGGCACTCACTATCGTAGCAACCGCCGTGGGATCTTTAGTTAAGCTTGGAATAAGTTAGTTTTACGGCCACCATGTACGAACATTTGTGCTCTGCCGAGCAATTATCCAATCTTTAGCTTCTTTTTGCTCGCTTCCTCGTCTCACAGTCCGGCCACCTCTGCTTGTTGCATAAGCAAGTGACCGGCCGTGTAGTTGAACCGAACGGTCGATCGCCGTCTCTTCTGGTGCGTCCGCTTTGAGAGAGTATATGCTGCGAACACAGGGGCAAGTGTTCGCACCGGTCCCTGCGGAAGCCCTAGTGCCACAAGACCCTCTCTTCGTCATCCTCCGTAAGTCAGGTCCACGCTCTGCGTAGCTCCTGACGCGGAGTTGGGAGAAACGGGGCACTCTATATGAGTGGACGGCGTCGCGCATTTCCTTGAGAATCGGGCCCACTGAGGGGAAACGGGACCGAACTAGTAGGAGCAACTCCACGGTTCGTGTCGCGTATTTCCCAATTTTGCCTAATTTTTTCATAATGTAATTGCTCGGCAGAATTAAACGAGGAGATCGAAGGAACATTGATTCCTTCCATCTCTTTGATTTAGTATCTTCGTTTGTACTGCGTATCGAGAGAGATCGATGGAACTTTGATTCCATCTATCTCTCTCCGGGTCTCCGCTCGCAGCCACCTCCACGTGGTGAGACCTGGTAATCGGTATTACTCGCGACGAACGATAATTCTTCGTCGCGGGTAGTACCGAGCTAATTGGCTGCGAATGTAGAATATTATATTAATGGAATTTTTTTTATTGAAATCGATTAAGAAGTACATTATAGTTCGGTGATTGGTATCCACAAAAGTATATGAAAGAAACGGACCGATCACTGATAAATTAAAAAGAAAGTTAATCGTTATTTACGCAAAGCGGATGCCTCATTTAAACCCTCCATCGGGGTCCATAGCTGCGACCCTGCCGAATGGAGGAAAGCGAGCAACGGAGCACACGGTGGCTAATCGCTGTACACGTGTAGCCGACGAATATTTTCTCAGCATGCTCGAAATGTAAGTCGTTCCAACACTTCTGCCGGGGAGTTTCTTCCTCAGAAATGTCTATAGAATCCGATCTTGGGTAGAGTTTTCATCCTAGACTTCTATGGCCTCGATGAAATTTCATATTTTGGAAAAAAACAGTGTCGATGGTGTTTGCTCGAGACTTCCATGGCTTCGATGGAATTTCATATTTTGGGAAAAAAACAGTGTGAATGGATTTTCTCCCTAACGCTTTAAATGGACATAATGTTCTCCGATTTAAATTCTCTCTGATTCTTGAGCGTTTGTTTGCATAATAGCAAATTACTAATTTCTGATTATTAGTAATCCATTAGAAGTTATTATTATGTTATTCTAGTTATTTTAAAAATAAAGTAGACGATCCTTAATTTTAATAACTGCTGGAAACGTTTCTAATTACATTCATTCATAAATACAGAATATAGCCATAGCCATCCAAGCCCAATGTCATTAAATTTAAAACGAGCTAATGGGTACCACATATCAACTTATTCAACCAACCTTTTCGGTTGTCCAAGATTTCACGGCTGTTTTATTTCACTGACATTTTTGCATAATACATCAGTTTTACGACCTGCACTTGGTTAAGGTGGTGGCAGTATAAGGATACGACCCGGAGAATATTTGTCGTGAACCACATAAATATTTCCATATCCGTTTGGTTTGGTTTTGGCACCTCTCTTTTTATTGCAGTTTTAAGACTGGAGAGTTACATTATACATGTTTCGCGTTAAATCCGGCTCTAATGTATTTTGGTCAGATTCGGTTTAAGTGAATCAGACATTTCTTATCTAACGTAACGATTGATATGTATCACACGCCAAATTAATCATACGTGATCAATGAATAAGGAGATATGAAATTACACGCAATGTATTATACAATAACACAGTTTATTAAAACTTACATATTCATAGTTACTATTATCATTTCCTTGTAAACACGATGATACGCAGAAAACAAATTTCTATTCCAACCCCTTATCGAACTTATTGATCTTTCTCCAAACGTGTTAAGTAGAAGCAAAGGTAATGTTCTGTATAAATTTTGAAAAATCTATATAATTGATCAAAACTCATAAAAACAAATGAAAAAGTCCTAATAAACATAGTACCACAAACTAATTGTTTTTCTTATATATAGAATTATACACTGTCAGCTATGTTTTTTGTGGAATTAGATATACTGTAGTCAATAGTATTACTGGCATCTCGACAAATCAGAGTAGTAACAATTTCGTTCTCTGTTGATTGTGTTTACATTGTTTTCACTGTCGTCTACTTCTGTCTCGCTCGAAATGATACATCTGGGAAGAGAAAGGGAAACGAGTGAGGTATAATTAAGTTTAGGAGGAATAGGGGAACAAGTACACGAAAGCTAACGATGCGGACACTGCGACAATTAGCGGGACATTATAATTATTAAATATATTTCACATACTTAGCAACCCTTATCGTAACCTTTAACTATACAAAGTAAAAAAAAATGTTTCAAGTAATAATTAACAGATGTAATAAAATCTGTCTTAAAATGTGGAACCTGATAAATTTTTCTATACGAGCTAATTTTTTAGCTATAGGTCACTTATAAATTATCGACACTTTAAATTGTCGATGTTTTTGTCATTTTAAAACACGTAGATACAATTACACAAAATACTTAGATGACAAAATCAATAATTGAACTTCTCAAAACTAATTACTTTACTTGTGTACTATAAAATTATTTTATCTTTTTTATTAGACAGTTAAGACTTGATCTATGATTTTGAGAAACTCTGTATGACCATATTCCAAATGTTATCAGGAAAATGCAGCAGCCAGGAAAAGATAACAAAAACACATATCTACAATTTTTTCATGCTTGATGCGGTTCGTTCAAGATTTTTTATAGTCCATCTGCCGTTTTTTATAGCCAGTGAAGAAAAACGTGATCGTAAATTTTACACGTGTACGTGCACATAGTGGATTACAATGTTTGTTTGCGGATGAAACAATGTGCCTGGAAAATTTTACATTTTGTTACTTAAAAAGCACGCAAAATTTCGTGCACTTTTTTTTTTTATTAACAAACAGGACGTCTTCAAACTATTCAGTAAAGTTCTTTCAGTGCTTATACGTGCTGTGGAACCAATATCTCGAGAGTTTAGAGTATTAACTTATAGTTCATAATGATAATTTGCATAGATCTACTTGTTCAATTATTATTCTCGTTAGTCGCGACATTTACTTTGAATTTGCATCCGATATCACCTCTATACAAGAAACACAGCGCATGCTCCTATCGGTTTGGGTAAATAGCCAAAAGATGGAGTGGTGGGAGTAACTAAATGGTGTACTGGAGATGACTATCAAGTAGTCTTGAGCGTCCAATTTATATAGATGTTACTGCTAATTACCTCATCTCTTTACGCGTTATCAAAAGCCGAAGCAAACAGTACAGGCCGTTTTAATAACAAACTAGCACAATTTCCGAATATTTTACCGTACACTTCATAATGTATCACTGGTGATATATTATTTTTTGTTATAATAATAATTGTTCTACTTGACCTCTCCCTAAATAGTCGTACACGCTTAACTGACCTTATTTATACAATAAAAAAGAAAGTCTCGCTAAATTATTTGATTCATTTTTGTATTACGAATTTGGTATTTAAAACCCGTTATTAATAACTGGATAAAGATTAGTTGTAAATTTGGAATTTTTGTCAAGAAAAGAAAGAGGTAAGTAATACTTAAGTTTAACAATACTGACTATATTTATCTGTAAAGCACATTCTATTACATAACTCGTTCATATATACTGTTGCATTTTGCTATTACTGCAATTTTATTCTTTACACAACAATTAATGTTAACTAATGTGTTGTTCATTATTACGTAATATTTTCTTAAAACACAAATTCTTCTAAGTAAACTTTGGCTTATTGTTATCTTAAATACTTACTTATTAATTTTCCATGGAAAAAGTTTAATTTATACTTTTCTCTCTACAATTTATCACACAATTTATAAAGTTCCATATATTTCGCATCTAATCCAAATCGTAGGGTTGTCTCGCGTTTCTACAATTTTAGACGATAATTAAGGCACAGCTGAATGTATGAATAATTGATTAAAAAAATAACAAGTTAAAGAAAAAGAGGCATTAATACGCGTATTCGGAGAGAAAAATTATTTTCCTCCGATTTTATATGACACTCGTCCGAGATTCAACACCAAAAATGTGTTCTTGCAGGATCAGAGCTGTGCAAGAGAAAAATTTCCCTCGTCGCTTTCGTCTCAGAAAGAAATAAGACGGCTCGATGGATTTTCTTCCCCTGGAACCAGCTCGAGTTAGGGGTGGATCGAAGTGGAACACGAAACTCAGACGGAGACTTCGGTGGTGCGATACGGATTTACTTTTACGTTAAAACTTCGAAAATAAAATTCAGACAATCCTTGCGACGATTTCGTAACACTCCATATAAAAATATTTTTACTGCAATAAAGAACTGTTAACATTTTTACGACATGGGCACACGTTACACAGAATCGAGGAATTTTTGAAAAATTCAAATTGAACTTAAACAAGAGGTAGAGAATTTATACTCGTTCGTTTTCCTTCTCAGTTCTTTCTTTGGCTATTCGGAGCAATAGTTTTATTGCAAATTAAATTGAATTTAATTTATATTGCAAATTAATAATAAGATAAGATGTAAGATAAATAATATGCCTAAAAAATGTAAATCAATGAATGGAATAGAATATAAAGAAAGAAACTTTAAAGTAAAGAAAATTAACTTACTGTGTTAATTATTAACATGCTAAAATTCTTTGCTCTACTCGTTTTTCTTTATTTATTGAAGTGTATTTTGAACATAACATATTATTCATGTTATGGCTCATCTTATCATTACGTTTTTTTACATTCTCATTTTCAAGAAATTTTTTATTCACAAAGATGACCGCAATTGAAACACAGAAGTGAACAAATAGATGTTACAGTTCTGATTGGTAAAACAAAGCACTCCTCTTGACGTGTATCTATTTATTTCAAGGAGCAAAATAATTTACAATTACTTCTTTCCATTATTCATAATCCATTGTTATTGAAAACATTCGTAGGCAGTGAGTAATTAACGAGTCCTGTATTATATAATGAAAATTGCGAGTTCGCACCCGTAGAAAGACGTGGATAAATTATTTCGAAAATAAGTATATTTGAAAACTGCTCGGTATCGAGTGGGCAGTTCGACGTTTTATTGTCAAAGCTTTTGTACATTGCATAGAATTTAATATAAAATTAACAACGTGACCGTAATATAATCAACTCGATTCTTCTAAAGCGTTGTCTTCGTAACTTTGTTACCGGATTCAAATTTCATTATATTCCCGCCACGTAAACCACTTTTTTTACTTGCAAGCGAATTTCAAGCTAAAAGCAACGCCTCCAACCCTGCGCTAATAAAACGCGTTAAGAACGCGTACAAGTAACACGCTTCGACTATACCATTCACAGTTTAATGACTTTGCTAACTACTACTGTAAGGTTACTCGGGCTTGTTCGTACTTCGTGTCGTAGTAATTGTGACATTTGGAATAATATTGACGATTGGTGCGGAAACAAATATGCGTTTGTTTCGCGAAAGAAGATATAATAAATGTAAACATTTTACTTCTTTTCTTCTTAGATACGTAAACATTTACACCAAAGAAGACTTAAATCTAAGGTCAAAACGTATATTGCAAATAATAATATGCTTGTATTGGCTATTTTATTTTACGAAATAATACTGACGATTGGTGCGGAAACAATTATGCGTTTGTTTCGCGAAAGAAGATATAATAAATGTAAACATTTTACTTCTTTTCTTCTTAGATACGTAAATGTTTACACCAAAGAAGACTTAAATCTAAGGTCAAAACGTATATTACAAATAATGATATGCTTGTATTGGCTATTTTATTTTACGAAATAATATTGACGATTGGTGCGGAAACAAATATGCGTTTGTTTCGCGAAAGAAGATATAATAAATGTAAACATTTTACTTCTTTTCTTCTTAGATACGTAAATGTTTACACCAAAGAAGACTTAAATCTAAGGTCAAAACGTATATTACAAATAATGATATGCTTGTATTGGCTATTTTATTTTACGAAATAATATTGACGATTGGTGCGGAAACAATTATGCGTTTGTTTCGCGAAAGAAGATATAATAAATATAAACATTTTACTTCTTTTCTTCTTAGATACGTAAACATTTACACCAAAGAAGACTTAAATCTAAGGTCAAAACGTATATTACAAATAATAATATGCTTGTATTGGCTATTTTATTTTACGAAATAATATTGACGATTGGTGCGGAAACAATTATGCGTTTGTTTCGCGAAAGAAGATATAATAAATGTAAACATTTTACTTCTTTTCTTCTTAGATACGTAAACATTTACACCAAAGAAGACTTAAATCTAAGGTCAAAACGTATATTACAAATAATAATATGCTTGTATTGGCTATTTTATTTTACGAAATAATATTGACGATTGGTGCGGAAACAATTATGCGTTTGTTTCGCGAAAGAAGATATAATAAATGTAAACATTTTACTTCTTTTCTTCTTAGATACGTTAACATTTACACCAAAGAAGACTTAGATCTAAGGTCAAAACGTATATTACAAATAATAATATACTTGTATTGGTTATTATAAACTTGAATAATGTATACATTTTGTACAATATTTTGTATAATATTTTCACGAAAATGTTATCAACAGATTTGTGAGGCTTTGCTGGTGAAAACGAGTCCAAATACGATTACACGCGGACTATCTTTAATTATACGTAATTCAAATAATTTTTGAAAAGTTTTTAAA
This sequence comes from Ptiloglossa arizonensis, assembly GCF_051014685.1. Lineage (NCBI taxonomy): Eukaryota > Metazoa > Arthropoda > Insecta > Hymenoptera > Colletidae > Ptiloglossa > Ptiloglossa arizonensis. The sequence continues at coordinate 6,034,005 of NC_135048.1, read as the reverse complement.
TACACATAATTGAAAGTAATATGAAGAAACGCTGAATGTTTGGATTAATTTTAATCGCACAAACCCTCAATAAACCACTTGAAATACTTTTATAAAAATATAATTACTAATATATAAATTACTTTCATTAAGGCTGATATACAAATTACCTTTATTAAGACTTACCAGTAAATAGAAATAATTTCACGTGTTGAACCACTTAAAATACTTTTATAAAAATATAATTGCTAATATATAAATTACTTTCATTAAGGCTGATATACAAATTACCTTTATTAAGACTTACCAGTAAATAGAAATAATTTCACGTGTTGAACCACTTAAAATACTTTTATAAAAATATAATTGCTAATATATAAATTACTTTCATTAAGGCTGATATACAAATTACCTTTATTAAGACTTACCGGTAAATAGAAATAATTTCACGTGTTTTCTTGACTTGTGACACCAGTTTCCCATTAACAAGAGATTGATCTTTCACCCCTTACAATTCTACTTGAGTATTAACTCATATTGACTCGATAATGGTTCACTCAACCTCTCGTACCTATAATCTATTTCCTAATAATAGATACGTTTATTAAGGTACTATTGTACACACGGGGACCCCATTTCGCTCAAAGGATCGAAGTTCTGCTGTATATCAAACGGTCTCTCCTTTGCCACCGCACGGGGAGATAAAGTAGCCGACAAGAAAAATGGCCAACGTCGAGGAGAGAAAAGCGAAAGCTCGTGGAAGGAGAACAACAGCGAAGAGAATTGAAAATATATAAACCAGCCGGGAAAGAAAAAATTTCCGCTATGCAAACGCCCAGTTGTTTTTCTTCATTGTCAAAAATATCGTGCGATTCGTTACTGATCGTACAATTGGAGCATTGGTGATCTTTTACGAGGGAAAAAGTAAAAAGTTACCGAACACAATTTCGACAAACTTTTGTTCCCCCTGTAGATATCAAACTATGGGAATGGGAGTTTTACGGAAAACGAAAGGATAGTTCCTTGATCGTTCGCAGCTGGCACGATGCCCGCGTGATTATGGAAAGGTCGTCGCGTGCTCTTGGAAACTATCGTTGGGCTTAATGCAAAATCGTGCCTCTATCTCCCCGCGATATTACCGTCGTTCCGGTTTCTATTTATATGCCCGAGATTTCGACGTGCCCGCGACGATTTTAATTTACTGTTCACCCAAACGCGAACGGGGAGCGAATCGTACAGATCGAGGGAGAATCGAAGTAATTAACCTCGAATTTCCCAGTATTAGTTTCCCAGTTGTTTTGGATGAAAATCGGCAGAGAATTTTTGTACGAAGAATGATAGAGAAGCTGAGTGATATGTAGGTTTAAATAAATAAATTTTCCAGTATTGTTTCCCAGTTGTTTTAGATGAAAATCGGCAGAGAATTTTTGTACGAAGAATGATAGAGAAGTTGAGTGGTATGTAGGTTTAAATAAATAAATTTTCCAGTATTGTTTCCCAGTTGTTTTAGATGAAAATCGGCAGAGAATTTTTGTACGAAGAATGATAGAGAAGCTGAGTGGTATGTAGGTTTAAATAAATAAATTTCCCAGTTGTTTTAGATGAAAATCGGCAGAGAATTTTTGTACGAAGAATGATAGAGAAGCTGAGTGGTATGTAGGTTTAAATAAATAAATTTCCCAGTATTAGTTTCCCAGTTGTTTTAGATGAAAATCGGCAGAGAATTTTTGTACGAAGAATGATAGAGAAGCTGAGTGATATGTAGGTTTAAATAAATAAATTTTCCAGTATTGTTTCCCAGTTGTTTTAGATGAAAATCGGCAGAGAATTTTTGTACGAAGAATGATAGAGAAGTTGAGTGGTATGTAGGTTTAAATAAATAAATTTTCCAGTATTGTTTCCCAGTTGTTTTAGATGAAAATCGGCAGAGAATTTTTGTACGAAGAATGATAGAGAAGCTGAGTGGTATGTAGGTTTAAATAAATAAATTTCCCAGTTGTTTTAGATGAAAATCGGCAGAGAATTTTTGTACGAAGAATGATAGAGAAGCTGAGTGATATGTAGGTTTAAATAAATAAATTTTCCAGTATTGTTTCCCAGTTGTTTTAGATGAATATCGGCAGAGAATTTTGCTACGAAGAATGATAGAGAAGCTGAGTGGTATGTAGGTTTAAATAAATAAATTTCCCAGTTGTTTTAGATGAAAATCGGCAGAGAATTTTTGTACGAAGAATGATAGAGAAGCTGAGTGGTATGTAGGTTTAAATAAATAAATTTCCCAGTATTAGTTTCCCAGTTGTTTTAGATGAAAATCGGCAGAGAATTTTTGTACGAAGAATGATAGAGGAGCTGAGTGGTGTGTAGGTTTAAATAAATACACGGTTACTGGTACATCAAACGGTAACTTTTGAAATTTTCTTAAATATTGTCTATCACATTTTACACACTTCATGGATGAATATCTTAGAACCGTAAAAAAATAACTTAATCCATAAGTATACACAATTGTGATGTGATCTATATATGTATTTACATCGTATTGTATATCTACATTTAATTGTATTATAATTGTATATTTATTGAGTAGAGATCATTTTTTACGATTTATTATGTTACACGGATTGTATATAAACTGTGACAAAAATTACTCGAAAAAATTGTAAGGGATATTGGTGTTTCTTAAAGGTTTCCTAGATGTTTTTAATAAGTTTCTAATTCAAACAAAAAAAATTAAATCAACCAGAAGTGTTGACATAAAATCGAATTTAATTAATCTTTCTACATTTTTCAACTGTATTATATTACATATTCTTCTTTATTTATTTATTTATCGTTACAAATGCTTACAGTTTTTATACACATAAGACAAAAACAAAATAGGGAGCATGGACTCCCTTTTTCCAATTTCTTTCAAACAAATATTGCCTCCTAATGGTAATGAACGGAGAAATAATTAATAAACAATTTTAATGGACTTTTACTAAGAGTTTAATTGAAAATTTGTTCAAACAATTGAAATTAAATCGACACACTTATATATGCCAACAAGAAATATTGTACTTCGGTAAATGAAAGTACGATAATTTAATGTTTTTGCGGATACATTATAAAATTTCTTTAGTTATGCGATAATCAGTAACAACGAGAAATAGAAATAAAGAATTTTTTGATCTTATTTAACAAATTTCGATCTACAAACTACTTTTCGGAAACTCAACTGAATTTCCTTCCAAGTTTTTCTCGGTTATAATTAAAGCCCAGAGAAGAAGCTGCACATTTTGCGCAAAACTTATTCGAGAAAGTTTTTCTACATCCATTTATAAGGAATGTAGTATGTATCCGTGGAAATTTTTCATTGAAGTTTCGCTCCTTCTCCTCGTAAAACTCGCTTCGAGGCTCACTATTGAAGAGTTTTGATTTCACATTTCTCAATTAGGTATCCATTCAAGATACGAAGTGAAATTTTGAATTGGAAAATTACACTGTAAATAAGCAACGATCACACTGGAAAAAAGTTTCTATTTTTCTTCGTCAAAGTTATTCGAAATTGATATATTACATTACATTGATATTCTTTTTCCATTAATAATAACAATCCATTGATTCAGGATCAGCTTACTCAACGTATTAAATTTTTGTGATCACAGAATCATATGTTTAGGTGAACTAATTTATACGCTCATAAATTTTATATTATGTTCGCTAAATAAATTTAATATAATTTCCTTGTACCATATTTATTAGCTAGTAGGACATATATGCCCCAGATATTACCACCACTAAGGTAATAATATTCTAAATTTAAAATATCACTTCTAAGGAAACAAAACTTTAAAAGTGTTTACTCTTCTTTCGTAAACGTGATAAAAATTTATATGAAATTATGTCCAAAAATTTCTTATCAAAAGTTATAAAACGTCAATAACACGCTAACAACACTGTTAATATATATATATATTGGTTTCATGATTCATCAGATGAGACAGTGATTTAGGAATAAGAAACTGTCAGTTATTTTTGACAAACGTTGACCTTTATACAATTTTAACATTAATTATTCCAGTAATTAGTATATTAAAGTTAAGGTTTAAGTCACCTCTGTCACTTCCTCGTCTCTTACGCACTTATGTTCATTAATTACATTTCATCGTTATAAATATTTATCTACATACTAGTATGTATAATAAAGGCATCTACTAATAACAATAATAATGACAACAATAATATATATTTCTGCGAAACTCAAACTTCGTCAAAAACGTATAAAGCCGACAAAAATAATTTTGCTATGGAACCACTGAACTTTTAAAACTCTTTAATATCATTATGACTATCGTTTAACACATACAAAATTTTCTTTAATTCATTATCTAACCCAACCTAACAGGCCACAAAATCATTTAACTCTTTCGTATCTGAATTTTGGACTCAATTTAAGAATCGTTCGCAAATTATTTTTCTTAAAGTAAATTTTAAAAAATTGTAAATGTACTATAAAAGATCATTGTATTTATACAGAGTATTACTGAGTATACGGGATCTTCTTTCAGGATTAATTTCTTATTAAAGTATAAATCAAAAAGTCCGTTTCCATTTTGCAATCTGTGACTTGTTTATCGAGATTTAAGTACCTGAAGTTTTTCCACGTGCGAATACACGAACGCGTTTCTTGTGTGTAAATAAACGCATGCGCGACCATGTGGTCAGCTGACTGGGATACAAATGATGTGCAGTTGGAGTCACATCGGTTAACTTCAATTACATGTATCTCTGTAACGAAGCTTGAAATTGCAAAATGGAAAAGGAATTTTTGATTTATACTCGCGCGGGAAATTTATCTCGAATTCTCCACAATTTCATCGATACGTCACAAAATTATTCAATTTAAAATATCACACACACGCACACATGTGTGTTACATTTGTGGTCCAGGTTCTATTACATTTAAACGTGAAAATATATTTGCATTACTTAACAGTACACTCTCGTCTCTCGGGAAAAGAATTAACACGAATGCGTTCGTTTAATTTGTTCAGATTGGCACGACCAATAAATGATGTAACAGGAAATACGAATAAAAGGCGACTCGCTTTTAATGAGATTCCGTACGTCTCATCGGGTGGATAAATTTTGAAGGCTGTAATACACGGATAGTAAAAATATTGACAAATACTGTTACCAATCAGTGACGTCACTGATGCACATGGAAATGCATATTGAATTTTTCATACGCCGCGTTTGAAACGAACCGATTCTTTCGGGCGCGATAAGCTTCGTTTTCATTTTCATTTCTCATTTTCTGAATGTGCTTCTTTCAATCTGTTTCAAATCATATATCGCGTTTCTGCCATGCTGTTTACGTGCTCCGTCGAAACTATTCGTCCCGACGACATCATTAGTATTTGCACGATCTCGCAAGACTCTCAAGCGTCTGTATTCAACTTCTATTTCATCTTTGATTTTTCATCACGATGCCGTTATTGTTCATTTATATTCGTCCCAATAACAAGGCCAGGAGGTATATTTCAAATTCTTATAGAAACTTCAAACGCGAGAAGAATACGGAAAGTAAACTGAGTTAGGTACAAGTACGTCGATAAAAATTTACCAATAGTATTCAGTAATTTGTCTATATTTATATTTCATTTGTTTCGTATCTTTCTTTATCTTGTTTTTTCAATTTCTAATAAATGAGAAATCAGCTTGCGTTACATCGACAATAATGTGCAGAAAATATAAGAATAAAATATTGAAAATTATTTGTACTTAAGTTACTTGACTTTACATAATATTTAAAAGTTACTACATTGTACAAGTTTTAATTTGTGTTACAAAATAATTCAGATATTATGGTAACAAGTTTTTGTTGCTTCTATCATTAATTTGATTCACGAAGGAAAAAAAAATATTCTATCTTTGCCAATTTGTATTTTATCCTTATTACTTTAACTATACCTTCTCTATTTAAAGAGAATGACTTTCCATATTCAAAATGCTCTAATAATACAATATTCCCTGTACTTCGTTTATACGTATCCAGTAAAAAAATAAATAATTACAGTACATCCATAAAATGAATAATATTCAAGAATTTAATCGCATTAAATTTTCAGAAACACAGACAAAGAACCAGGACACGTACCGGAAAATTACGCAGGATAGTATCAGCTTTGAGATAAAATGTTTTCAAGCAAAAGTGTCAGCAGCAAAACCGCAATAAAGATAGCCTTTGTTGTAATTGCTCTACCGCATTAATCAATTAAAAAGGATTATTCTTTCGCAAAAGCGTAATAGACTGACCAGTATGACCATAGAGCGAGTATTATCCAGCAAGGAGACCGCGAAATTAGTCGTCTTTGTTAAGTGTGTTTTTTGTTTTTTTACGCGCTCACGGATTTCATTTCCACGAGAACGAGTAATCCTCTTTCAGCAGTGATTGAACGTAACCTGCAAAGTTCTGTTCTCAAGTTTCAGCATTTTTTCGCGGAATACCAGTAGCAGGATACAATAACCAGTCGGTCGTCACTTTTGCAGGCATATCTGGCCCGCATTTGCAAATAAATTTTCCGGCGTCAGTATCGATTTCCAGCGAGAATTGGGACAATCGACTGCGCGCCACTTAAGCGACCTTACTGCGGCCGCGGCGCATCCGCCACGCGCTTTAAAATCTCAGAGGATGCCGAGTGCGCTTCTGGCGCGGAATGAAAACTTCGCGAGAAACGCAATGCAGTGGCGGAGACATCGATGGTCGTTCGACGAAACCAAGGAAACGTTTCTTCCGATAGGTTGTAATCGGTGACAATAGTGACAAAAAAATGAAACTGAAAATTAGCAAATTGTGAAACAATAACGTTGATTCTGGTCGTAACAAGCCGTGTGCTGATACTAGTTGGGAGCATATACATGATGTATTGAGAAACTATCAACGAAGAATGTATATGTGAAGGAAACGTTTCTTCCGATAGGTTGTAATCGGTGACAATAGTGACAAAAAAATGAAACTGAAAATTAGCAAATTGTGACACAATAACGTTGATTCTGGTCGTAACAAGCCGTGTGCTGATACTAGTTGGGAGCATATACATGATGTATTGAGAAACTATCAACGAAGAATGTATATGTGAAGGAAACGTTTCTTCCGATAGGTTGTAATCGGTGACAATAGTGACAAAAAAATGAAACTGAAAATTAGCAAATTGTGACACAATAACGTTGATTCTGGTCGTAACAAGCCGTGTGCTGATACTAGGTGGGAACATATACATGATGTATTGAGAAACTATCAACGAAGAATGTATATGTGTATATAATGTGTGCGTGTGTGTGTAAATATGTATACAGAGTGAGTCACGTAACTGTGTCACTTGAACTTGTAAACTATTTATTGTATTAAAAATATTTCAAACGAAAGTTGTTTGATATCGAGACGGATATATAACGCAATGATATATATATATTAAAGGATGAGTCAGGTAACTGTATCACCTGAATTAAATAATTGGCTTCCTCTACGCTTCTCCCCAAATTTCAGAGTTTATTTTCGTGAAACTGATTTTAAAAGAAAGTATTGCAAGTAACATTTTCCAGAACGTTAAAGGCATTTAGTAATTTTCATAATTCGTATCTCTCGGTACATTTATTTCGTCGAAACCTTTGTAACTGAGGGAAGAAAAGAAATGGAAAATTATTTTGCAGAAGTAAAATACTGAAAATGACATTGAAAACTGAAATTAAAATGTAGAAGAGATGAAACATTATTTTTGCAAAAGTTCCAGAGGGAAAAATTTTATTCGTACAAAAATTAAATACTTTAATTATTAGTATAATTATTTCGCAGGAGAACAGTGAACATAAATCTATTAAGAACGTAAGAGATATTTCATTCTATAGTAAATTGAAATTTTAAATCTAACGGAACATTTTTTAACTTTCGAGATTCAGAATTATAACAATTTGCAAGTGACTTAAGTTTCATAAATATTTTCGTTTGAAAGGGTAAACAGAAATAGGAAAGAGTGTAAAATTACATGTTATGAATTACTTTTGACGTTGAAAGGATAGATTGAACATGCAAGCAGAGAAGAATATAAACATGATATAGTGTGCAATATTTCATGGAATAATTTCTGAGATGTAATGAAAGAAACTACATCAAGAAAATGCAAGAATATGAGAGAGCCGGAGGTGGTGTAATATTTCACAAAATAAATTATCGAGTGTCGACGTAATGTTATTTTTAATCTTTTAATTATGGAAGATAATATTGCAAATAAAAACTAGATCGCATAAAAAAACACTCTTGATTTACAAAATCCTATACTATAAACAATAAATGGAATTGGAGGTATTTTAACAAGTAATTACTAAAGTATAGAATATTTGATAAATCTCTGATTATAAGTCAAAATGAAAATCATAGTAAGATCAAAAAGACAGTATTTCGAAAAGTTTATTACTAATAATTAAAAAAATATTTGAAAGAGAAAAGAATTCTCCAAGAAATAAAATTCGACGAGAAAAAATAAAATTTGAGTGAAAAATAAGCAATCTCGTTGAGTACTCTTAAAGGATTAAAAAAAGAACATCAAATTCGGAAGCAGAATAGCAAATAAAGATGCCACGAACAATTTTACGACGTACTGTGCGAAACACTAAATTGAATTAGAACTTGAGAACATAAATTACGAGGAAAATCAATAGTGTTAATTTCTCAAGTCATAAATAACCAGTTTTCAGTTACGATAAGCCAAAATTCGACTGCATGAATAATTTAACCAACAGGGCTACAGAGGATCATATAACGAAGCGGAAGCTACCATTCAATATCCATGTATGTGTCTTAATTAATGTCAAAATTATTATCGGTAACGATACCAACTGTATTTTGGTAAATCCGATTTATTTAATGGGTATCAATGTAGCTTTTACTTAGCACGATGCATAGTCACCCTCACAAGAAGGTGAAAATCAATTACTAAATTATTTCACTTAATTTCAATTTTGCATATCCATTAGTACCTTGCTAAATGGAACAATCCTTTCATTGATACAAAACCATCACTAGGAATTTGATAAAATTAAAAATATTCATTATGCTGTGCATTTATTTTTTGTAAATATTGTATATTTATCTATGTTCAATAAAACAATGTAAATAGTTCGAACGAATATTACTTAAAAAGAAGTTTAAACGTTTATAAGAAAATATTTTAGTAAACGAATTGTAAAATTTATTATATAACGGAAATACTAATTTAATTCTTTATCTGCAGCTTGAGTATAGAAAGGATGCATTAATTTAATAAAAATTAAATATTTATTATAAGATAAATAGTAGCAAACAATTTTTAAATGACTAATAGAGATCAAAAGATTTGTTCTTCTTGCAGTATTTATCGATACTGTTAATCATCCAGCTACTTTCAGTTTTGAGAAATTCGGTTCATTTTATTATTTAAACAAACGTAGATTGCATCTATTATTATACAAAACCACATGTTTATAACCACGAGATGATAACCAATTTACTGACCGCTCAAACCCTCTACCCCCACCATATCGTTTAATTGCTCTACCACTCTCTAAGAAAAGTTTTATGTAAATTTTGTTTCTCTCAAGTTGAAGAAGTTATCAACACTTCGTTGTATAATAAATTCAAAACACGATATTCAATGGAATATTCCATACTGATAATTATAGTAAAATAAAAATTCTCTACTCTCTTCATATTTTTCATTGACAAATGCAAACAATATTCTTCATTAACAAGTTCACTTTTGCTTCTTTCTTGACAATTACCTTCTAAAATGTATAAGTGCATATATTGCTTATTACATTCAAACAAAAATTGCACAACGAGTGTAGTCCAAACATGCATACTTTATTCAATACAAACGTTTTGATTGTTGACTTAAGTCTTGTTCGGTACGTAAATATAAATAATCAAATTTTGAACACCGAAGAGGATACCGACAAATTACGCTAGTTCGGACTACATTTGTTACAATAGTTCATTCCCTGTATCGAAACCACCATCTAATCGAACCTAAACACTTCAGAGGAGTTAAGTGCACTGTCCAAAAAAATCTCTGTCTTGTTTCTTTAATTCCCAATGGAAACACGAAGAGTTGGATAGAATTGAAAACTGTCCCCGTTTGAAGCAGTGAAAGATTAAAAATACCTGGCATCGTGTTCCGTTAAATATTTGCAGAAAATAAAGTAGCCGAGAAGATGCAGTGAAGGACGAACGAGCGGCTTCAGACGCAGCCGCCATTGTTAATTGACGGAACCGGGTCAAGCGGTGTCTGTAACTTCGCAACGATGTCTGCTCATTCTTTCCGTAATACGAAACTAATTACGAGTTCAGGCACTAGTTATCGATTACCACCGAGTTTCGAGCACTCTCCGATTTCCGCAAGTTTGTCTGTCGGTTGAATATCAAACAGAATCGACAAATGAGCAAGCCGTTCAAGTCTTGCCGATATTCCTTTTGAACTTATCAACTGTTTTCTTTATGATGCACTTCCGTGAGCTTTTAGTGCAAATTTTTATACAAATTCTCTCGAAGTCGTGAAACTCGAAGTTAATTGTTACATTAACAACGAATGTCATCCGCTAAATAAATACCACTCGGATAAATGAAACCAAATCGTCTCTGGAAGAAATCACTACCTTCCCCGGATAACTGAACGAAGTAGACTCGTGTTCGGTTTCAATTAGGCAGGTAACAAGGCATTGAGCGAACAGTGGGATTTAATGGTACTATTACCGTATCGAATGGTGTTGGTTATTACTGTTTCATCGACTGAGAGAAGTTTGCAAAGAAATAACTAACTTTTAGTCATTTAATTGAAAAAATGTTCTATTGATGTCTGCTGCAAACTAATGTACGATTTCTTTCAAGTTTGAGTGTACAATTATATTTCTGACATTTCTGGAGGACTTTTAAATTGATAGTAATATGCATTCAACAGCAATATAAAAAATTCATTTCCAGAGAGCAATCTGAAAAGGCCACAAATAAATCAATTATAAAACTCGACGAGTTTAAATTCTCTCGTAGTGAAAACATCTAAATGTGTTTTCGATCCAAAGAAATTTAAAAGTGCAATTTCAAAGCACTAAATGAGAAGATAAGGTGACGCAAAATTAATTTTGCAACGACTCTCGAAGCATTATGGGCGAAGGTTGTTAAATATTCTCCTACGGTAGAACCTAATTTTACATTCACCCGTCAAAATAACCGCATTTTGTCGAACGTCAACCTATATCAACGCATTAATCATTGCGTCACCTGCACTGTAGTTTATAAACACTTTTTAATAATCCTAAAAAATATTTGCTATTATAGTAAACTCACGAAACATGTAGTTCCTCAATTATAAACGCCCATGTATGCTTAGTTAAAATTTAACGAAGTCGGTGCAACAAATACGAATATGACGTAATTTATATTGACACAAATATCACGATAGTATTGAAGACAAGTAGGTAGAACTCATAGACGAGTGCAAATGTCGAGTTAACGGATTAACAATTTTTTTATAATATCGATATAACCCTTATAAATTTTCAACGAAATAACGATTTTTATATTAAATGACGAGATTTTCTCGATGAAACTGAGTTCAAACACGATCTCATTCGGAGTGTTTTTAATTATAAGTTATTAAAATCATTAAAAAAAAAAAACTTTCAATGCCGCATAAATAAAAATAATACGAATAAGGTCATATTTAGACTCATTCTCAACTTGAGAATCTGATTGATCTATTGGCAACACTGTCATAAAGATACAATGAAAAATATTAAAATTACCATTGCAATATACGTGTAAAGCAAAAAGCAAACCAAATAATGCCAAAGAAGGAAAATGGAATTAGAAAGACGAATTATATTCTTTAAAATAAATAAAAATTCAAATTGAAATCTATCAACATCGTGACGATTTCATTAAATTCTACTATTCAGAATTTTGATTAAGAATATTTGTTTATAATTTTAGCGGTTAGTTCCATGTGAAATATTTTCAAACAACCTGAAAACTAAACCTACACATACGTGTAATAATCCTTGAATAGGCTCAGAGGAATATTGTACCGTGAGTAAGATGAACGTGGACAATATCGAATTTGCTTACAATTAGTTGCAGCCTCACGATGGCTGACCAACACGCCAGACCCAATAAGACCATTAATATATTCTTTCCAGAATTGATGTTTTAATCTCTCTACAATACCACAGTGTTCAATTATTTTTCCAAAAAAATATAACCTTTGACAGGAAATTTTTCATTCTGTGTAAACAACAATAATACGCCATTGAACTCGATGTAATAATAGTCTCGTCACAAAACTACCTTGTTAATGGTACCACGATCCTATCCACGTTTTAATATCACCTGCCATTAATCAAACGTAGTTAAATCGTAGTAAATCAGATCATATCTGTAATTTAAGCGATTATCGTTTCAACGGATTAGTCTATGACCGAGTGACAATAATACTTGTGCTTGAACGTTCTATTTACACGACAAGATTTCAATTTACCATGACGAAGAGTGATCAAGAGAAAATGTTCGGAATTAACTAGATGAAAATATTTTAGTCTCTAGATATTTAAGTTAACGTTTCAATGTAACAAGTTTTTATCATTTCACGGGAGAAATTTAAATTTAAAACGAACAAAAAATATTTAAGATCTGGCTAATCGAATTAAAATCAAACATTTTTGTCAATAGATGTTACTTAATTGTCCATTTCTTTAACTTACAACGTTCTATTATTATTTCAATTTATCTACTACGCTATAATCGTATTCTCAATTGAATCTTTCTAAATGAAAATGTTTCTTCCGTGTTACAACGTGTCTCGAGATTTCATCCCCGTAACGCCGTTAATGTACAAGACAGAACATAATGTATAATAGTTAGAAAAATGCAATTGTCTAGGAAAATAGATTTGTCTTTTCATCCAATCTGAAACTTGCCAAGTAGTTTCCTGCATTTTCTCTAATTAACGGATAATGCATCCTGAATGTCGCAGAAGAAAAATGAAGAGAACATTTCTGTGTGGCGAGGACATAAATTCTGTTGTCGGAGTAGGACGATTGATTCATTGTTTCGCAACGATCGATACCACAGATTCACAAACCCTTTAAAAGGGAAATAAAATGGAAAGGAAACACTCCCAGATCTAAGTATTACTTTGTCTTTTATAAGCACGTGTTTCAAAATTGGATATATTTCCAATTGAAAATAAAACGACAAAAGTACGAATATGTTTTATATTTTTATCGTACGATTATTCGATGTTTAAAGAGAAACTTTATTTCGTATTAATAGAAGAGTTCGATTACACCATTTTTTTTTTTTACCGAATATGTTAAGTATGTAAATCTGACGAATATTATTAGAATTTGGTAAATAATAAATTTTGCAATGTATCATCTGTCGATAATTCTTTTTATTTAACCTGAAGGTAATACATTATTGATTGAAATTGGAATAGAATACCGTGCCATGTTCTCGAATTATTTTCAGGTTAAATCCAATGTTATCGATACAGAGTAGAATAGGAACGCAGCGCTACTAGCGACGAGAAATAAAATTAAGTATATGGAGAATTATTTATTGAGGAAACAGTATTATTTAAAGATATTTTTTATACATGCAACATTTCCTATCTAATAATTTTGATTTTATTTTAAAATCCACCATTCATAGGTTTAACAATATTAATCTTTATTAGAATTATCCTATACTACAACTTATTAATATCCTTTTCTATTCATATTTCGCGCCTCCTACGTTTTGCAAATGGAGAAATGTCAAAAAATTGTGAGATAATATTTTTTAGATTTTGTTAAAGGATTACTCAGCCGTTAGGTAGAGATCTGACGTTCCAGCCACGAGGAAACGGTCCCTTTACTTTCTACAATTCCTTCTACCGCTAAATATACTTTGAAAAGAGAAGAAAAGACGAAAATCTAGGTAGAGACAACGAATTGAATGCTGATTCAGATAATTTTGATGCCAATATTCATTACCGAATGAAAGCGTCATTTCGATCGTTGAAGAATCAGTAAAGGAATTACTGATAACAAAATCAATATAAGCCGCTGATCGGAAGAGGACGATTCTTTGCAGTTCTCTTGCGCATTTAATTCAAAGGAATGATGTTTCAGGAAGTCACCAAAATCAGAAAAAAATAATTAGAACAAATTCTGTTAATTGTTAATAATTTATTCTTTGATAACAATAAAAGTATCTGCAAATGGTAGAGAAGTTTCGGGGACCAAGTTAGTAGAAAAGTATATATATCGCTATAAAAAAACCCTTCATGCCATGGTCGTTCTGAAAAGGAAGAGTCCACGTGCCAGTGAATATTCTACAAATTGTACAAGAACCGGTAACGGCTGATTTCACGAAGCGTTTAGCGATTCTCGTCCATAAGATAACTTATATACACACCACTCACTCGATACGTCCGAATTCGTAACGATTGAGTCATGTCACCGGGACATCGCATGATCTTGGAAACACGGTCTAATCAACGATCGATATCTCCCTCTTCCACAGGAGGAGTCAAATTCCTTCCGTGACGACGAGCGGTAGTCGCAACAGAAGAGTCATTAATCCTTCTACTATGAAGGACGTATATATACGTCTGTAGAAGACTATTAATATATACGAAGGGCGTGTATATACGTCTTTAGGAGTCTATTAATATACGAAAGGCGTATATATACGTTCTCACAAGTCTATCAGTGTGTTCAAATGACGTAAATATACGCCCTCTACATTTTCTTACTGTAACATCTTTACTGTTTTACCAACTGTGAACGTATTTCCAGGTTTTGGTCAATAGTCAGTGGACAACCAGTCGCAGCAATTGGTCAAAGGGTTAAAAGAAAACGAAACCAACAGTATGCAGAACACTAATCACGTGAAGACTTTCCCTTCCTTTCTCATCTTTTGATTTGCGCCTTGTACGCTACTCAAACAATTAATAATCCGTAAATACAGTCCACAAATCACATCTTGGTAGTTAAGAAGTCTCAACCGTCCTCAGTTGATGAGGCATTGGTTTGTGCGGAAATTAACTCGTGACTTACTCCACTCAACTAACGGTTCGAAACACAAACAAATAATTTGTTAACGACGAAAAGCACATACCATGAGTTTCACTAAACATACGAAGTTAAAATAGGAAACTGTTATACCATTTGTACATTATTTGTATTTAGTAGTCTTCTTCGATTGACCTTATGTTGATAATACTTCCTTATCGACTGTGTACGAGTAAGAAATTTCAAGTAATTCAGAATAATATTATGAATTAAATTTTTACACGATTTTTTTATAAATTTTGTACTCGGATAAGATTATCTTCTTGTTTATTTTTGAGAAGTTTGTGTTCAATAATACTCGCGTAAATTTTCATAGTTGTCTCAGATAAATTTCAATAACTCGTTCCCCAATATTCCTCTATACTCATTGTTTTAATCTGAGCGTAACCTAATCCTGTAAACAAAGACAGTGAATAGATATATCATGAGCAAACGAGTAAGAAATAGTATACCAAGCAGTGATGATATTTAAGCATTTTAAGAAAACGCTACACGACAATCGTTTAATTACAAAGTTTGAATTTCTACATTTTTAATTTCATTTTTATAATAATGGTGTCACCAGATTGGTGAGTTTCTCCCGATTAAAATGAGTCCAAATATGGTATAAATTATAAAAATGTTATTACTACTCTACTATCTGGGATATTTAAATTCATTACGAATAAAATTCATTTACTTTTCGACGTATTCATTTTAAACGGAAGAACCTCACCGATCCATTGGTGTAATTATTATAAAAACAAAGCGAAAGAATGAAAAATTGATTGAAGATAACTCGCTTACTTTTGCGATCCTTTATTCTATTTTCTTATCTCGTTTTCCTTGAATAAAATTCATTTTGATTCCGATTTTGATCGCAAGAACCTCACCGATCCATTGGTGTAATTACTATAAAAACAAAGCGAAAGAATGGAAAATTGATTGGAGATAACTCGTTTACTTTTGCTATCCTTTATTCTATTTTCTTATCTCGGTTTCCTCGAACACATAAATGTTCATTGTAGATGATCAATTACTACAGAGAATCTGTTATTTTACCAAATTGGTTATCAAACTCAATATATCTATATATCATAATTTTTTAACAAACATGCAATCACAACTTCTGAGAACATACCTTTTGATGATAGATAGGGTCGGGAGTTTTTGTACAATGGTGCTCCAGTTCATTCTGAGCCCAGCGTATGGAAATATTTAAATTAAAATTTCGGTGAAGGATGGATTGGACATGATGGACCACTCATGGTCTCCTCGTTCCCTCGATTTAAGTACTTACTCTTGATATTTTTCTACGAGAATTCCTTATAAATATGGTGCACTATTTGCTGCTTAATCATAGGTGAATTACATGAGCGAATAATGTATGTAACACGAGGCGAACAAAGTCAAAATTTTTGTAATCCTTTAATTACGGATGATTTCGTGGCAAAATTTACCCTCTGTGCAGAATATCTTCTTATGTAATAATTAAACAGACATGCTGAACGTTCATAGGTATTTTCTGCACACGATCTACTATAGTCGCCCATCGTAGCGAAAGGGTTAAACAGATCGAAATTCTTCGATACAAAAATATGAAGTAAACGTTAATAGAAGAATTAGTAAGAGAATTCATTATTTTCATATCACTATTGATTAACAGTAGCTAATAAATGGCACGTTTCAACCGAAATAGAAAATTGTTTATAATTTAGTTTATTTTAATTTGTTAAAATTGTAATAACTCTTCGACTCATCTTTATTGGCATTTATTTCTCCATTTAGCTGGTACTATCTATCTCGAATGTCCTGAAACCTTTTTGTAATGCTCCGTATGTGTATAAAGGTCGCGAAATATATATTCGAAACGAACGATTCAAGGCACGTAAACGATTTGCTGAAAACGAGTTCAAAAGGAATAGTTGTCCATGTTGGAATCTAACGCGGCAATTACTCGTAAATGTCTCGTGTGCAATTTCTTCTCTAAATTCCAGTCACTTCGGAACTAACGAAAAATCAAAGGAGTTTGTTTACGACCAGAGAAGCGAGATCGTGACCGAAAGTTGGCAAAAAAGCGGTACCAAGCTATCGAAAGTTTATAAACATTCTGTCGAGAAACTACCGAAAGCTTTCGCTATAAAAATATACATATGTGAACATAGAAATTAATTGGAATTAAGTAAATAAAATACTGTTGTCAGAGGAATAATTCTTAATGTAAACGACCAATTTCATAAAAAACTAAGAATTACAAAATTCAAATAGGAACATATCACGAAATAGAAGGAGGATAAATTAACGACGAATGTATTTCAATATTTATTAAAACTCGTACTAATAATGTTTATTCAAAATTATCAGGAAAAGTCGAAAAGTCGGTTATCTTTTACAAACAATATTTACAAATAAAATACACCGTTAATTGGTCACAGTTTGACATAGAACACAGTATAAAATATAAATAGCGTATCTTCGATCAGATGTAACAATAGTACGCATATGGTAACAGAAAAATAAATGATAACTCTTGATGCGTAATAAATGTCGGAAGGATTTGAAAAAATTCTAAATTTATTCAATTCTGAGCATTAAGATCAAAGAAAGCTATTTTATCGTGCGACTATTGAAATTCAAGCGGTGTGGTACGAAAACGAAACGAAACCTTTACTTTGTATCAATATTTCTTTATGAAAATTGTCGAAAACATTCTTCAAAATATATAATTTTGGTACATATTCATATATACACGTGAGATGTTCTTCATCATTGAAAAGAATTTCTAAATATCAATATTTTTTCAGCCAAGTTAGCTTCAAAGGTCGCGTTAACCCTCGCCACACCACTACCTTGATCAAAAAGTTCTAGGACTGTCCCCCGTGTGTCGCTGTCAATCACCCGATTGTTTCTTTCTTTTTTTTTGTTAGGTTACCATATCTGTCATTAACACTTCCTTCCAATTTCAGCATCATAGCTTGATATTTGTAAAAGTTACGTTGTACTGAGCACATCTCCTTTGTTCGTGTCTTCGATTTTGAAAATGGCATCATTTGAGCATCAACGAGTTTGCATTAAATTTTGTGTAAAAAACGGATTTAACGGTCCGCAGACCTTGGATATGTTGGAGAAGTGTTTCGGCAACGATACTCTTTCGAGATCAAATGTTTTTCGATGGCACGAACGCTTCAGAAGTGGTCGTGAGTCGGTCGAGGATGACAAACGCAGTGGCAGGCCGACAACGTCGAAAACCGATGAAAACATCGATAAAATTCAAGAAATGTTGTCCGAAAACCGCAAATTGACCATCAGAGAGCTGGCAGAGGACTTGAACATTGCTTATGGATCCGTTCAAGACGTTTTGGTTAGTGATTTGGGCCTCAGACGTGTCGCTGCAAAACTGGTGCCGAAAGACCTCAATTTCATGCAAAAAAAGGACCGCGTTGAAATCGCGAAAGACATGATTTCCAAGGCCGAATCCGACCTAACATTTATTAAACGTATCATCACTGGAGATGAGACGTGGATTTATGAGTATGACACACAATCCAGACATCAAGCGAGTGAATGGCGTGCACCGGAAGAGCCGAGACCGAAAAAACCACGTCGTTTTCAGTCAAGAAAGAAGGCGATGCTCACGGTTTTCATGGATTACAATGGTGTTGTGCATCAAGAATTCTTGCCAGAAAAACAGACAGTCAACAAAGAATATTATTTGGGCGTTTTGAGACGTTTGCGCGAAGCAATTCGTCAAAAAAGGCCAGATTTGTGGGCAAACAACTCGTGGATTTTGCACCACGATAACGCACCGGCGCACAATGCGATCCTTATCCGCGAGTTTTTGACGAAAAACAACACGAACACTATCCAACAGCCTTCAAATTCACCAGATCTGGCTCCCTGCGACTTTTTTCTGTTCAACCGAATTAAAAAACCGCTTCGCGGAACGCGTTACAGTACCCGAGAGGAGGTCATGACAAAATCGAAGACGGCTCTGATGGACATACCGAAAATTGAGTACCAGCGGTGTTTCAAGGATTGGATCAAGCGCTGGCGCAAGTGCATTGCAGTCAATGGGGACTACTTTGAAGGGGACCATATCGATTTGGACGAATAAATTTGTATTTTTGATTTTATGAATAAAGTCCTAGAACTTTTTGATCAAGGTAGTATGTGGATCTTTTCGAACCTAGAGATACTTTTATATTGCTCAATTATATCATTGGTACAGTCTTCCTTAGAAATTAAGAACATTACGATAAAATAATAGAATCTCCGTAAAAAAATTTATGCAAGGACAAGTTATGTGTCTGGGTTAGGTCTAAGTTAGGTCCTTGATCTTTTTCCACGAGGGTTCTTTAAAAATATTGTTCACTATCTCCGTGCAAAGATTTGTGCAAGGTCAAATTATGGGTCTGTTTTGACCCAAGTGTCTAAACCGTTGGTATCGGAAGGGTTAATACTAGAACTGTCCATGTTGAACGTATTCCTATTTACACCAGGCCATATCTTTCAAATTAAAAAGAGGGAAAGGCAAACTAACTTATGAATACAATTAATTCTCTATTACAATAATTGTCACCGAATATTTCGGTCGAAGTACAGTCAATAGATTGATTTTAAACAGAAGTTCGAAACAGGTCAAATTAACCGCTTTAGGTAGTTTCAGTGTTAAATATCTTCCACTGGTGAATTGTTCGCGGAACTCTCGATTAAATCAGGAACAATGACTAATCAATCCCGAACACTCATTCTTCGTTCTATTATTTCGTCCCTTCTGGAGTTGCACAATCGGGATTCATCGTTGATTACATATTCACGCGCCGCCGGTGTCTCATCGTCGCTGCGAATCAGTCGAAAATCGGATTTCTTTCCGCGTTCGTAGCTTTCATTCGCGCTGATACGTACCATTGCCTCTGCCGACTGGCAAATAAGAGTTGGCAGAGAAATTGAATTACGATGCGAGGCTTCCAGCTGCATAAACAAACTCGATTTATCTTTTCCCTTGAATTCGCCGCATCCTGACGATGCGAACGTCCGGCTGCGCATGCAGAAAGGAAAAAAGAACGAACGGAGGGAACCAAAGACGCGCGGCAGAGAAGATGGGTTGTGTGGGCGGAGGATTGGTATCCGTAACCCTTTATCAAGATGAAAAACACTTCAACGCGTGGCCAGAATCTTCATGAATCGTGTTCAATTTCGTGGACGTCGGAGGAAGGTTAAATGAAAAGTAAATAGAAGTGGCTGGCGCCAATGATGGCTGCAAGACGCTGCGAGTCATGTGTGTCGTGCGAAATTTTGTGCTCCTGACCTGTTACGAAGAGTGTCGCAAAGTCACTTGCAACGTGTACGTCAGATGTGACTCGATTTAAATGAAATTTTGCAGGTTTACAGGTTTATAGGTTTACGTGTAGAATAATCGTAATTGGAATTATAGTCGCAGATTGTTACTTAGTTTATTTAAAAATGTAAACATTCGTATAAATTTTAATCAGGGATACTTGAGTAGTTGAACATCTTTACTAACAGTAGCACAGTAGTGAGCGTAGCAGACTGCTAATATTCTGCAGTCTAATTTCGAATTTTACACGCGATTTATATTTATTATTTATGGTAAGTGCGACTGGAAAATAGTAACAAATTTTCTACCAGACTGGATAAAATAATCAGAAGTTGTTACACGTTATAATTCTATTTAATGTACTGTGGATATATTGGATCAATTAGTGAGTCAATGACTTTGGGTGAGTCAAAGTCAATGACTTTGTTCTTATTGTATGGACGGAGAGAATTGAAAATTGGAAGAAAAACTAATTTTCATTGAAAATAGTACAAAATTCTGATCTTTTAGTTTAATAAAAGAATTATTTGTAGTTTATGTAAGCATAGTATGTAAATAATATGAATTCCTCGCTCCATATTTGTAAAAAATCACCCTTCACGAATGGTGATAAAACTTTGTTAAATACTATAATATATTTCCGAAGTAGGTCAATTTGACCAAGACAGCTTCAGTGTAACAAGTATTTCAACAATGCACAAGAGTTAAGAGGGATTACCAGGCAATTGGATCGAAAAGTAAAGTAATTTTTGCATTTCATTTTTTAACTCGGTAATTATTATTTATTTTAATTCATTAGCAAAATTCATTCCTTGGGGAGAATACTAATTTTATTTAATTCCATTTGTCATTAAAATTGTCATACCCGATGGAATAAAATTCGATGACAAAGTAATAGTATCGTTATCGTACTCTCAATAATCGTACAAAATAAAATAACTATCGTTTGAAGCTAAAAATTTCATTTTTTATATAAAATCTTCCGATCATTTCGGTGTAAAACAGAAACAATAACTTCGTTATTTCATATACTTCAAATTTCGAAATAAAATTGTCGGAATATATTCTTAAACTTTCAAGTTTATCTTTGAAAGATATAAAAAAATACTTTTGATTTCTTTGACTCGTCTGGTTGTTCTCCTGAAGGAGTTACATCAAGTTAAGTATGTAAAATATTAATGGTTTCTCAAAAATTGATTAGAAGGTAGCTTATATATTCAAAAAGTTTGTGTTTTTACAATTGGCACATTATTTGTATAGTACAGAAATAATTTTCAGTTAACCAATGGGTAACATTTTATCGAATATGGCAGCCTTATCTAGAGCGATGTTTTCTCATACGTGGCACGAAGATGGTGCAGACGATTTCTGTTCTCCATAAATCTGAAATTGAAATTTATAAAAAATATTTTTATTTACGAGTATATTCTTTATCTGTTCGACGTACCCCGCAAACATATTACACATATTCTATCGAAACACAAATATCAAACATGGAAAAAGTAATAAATTGTATTAGGTTTGATTTTTGAAAAATCAAATTTTTTTTCTTATTTTGTTAAAGTTTAAAGCGTGTAGAATGTTATGTCAAAAAGATATTTCGAAATTCAACCATTTAATGAAATTGCAGCGATAAATAAACTTATTTTACGTTTTTCTCAAAACTACATTTTTCAATCTTGGCCGACACGAAATCTCCGGAACTAAACATCCGATTTACTTTAAATTCTATAAAGATATTCTCCATAGAGTATTCTACAATGCAGCTTACGATTTTTTAAATATGTTAATTATTTAATTTTTTACAAACGTTTAAAGTCGCTTTGTTGGATAAGAATAATTGTTTTTTCTTCAAACTTCGACCATTTCTACAATTATTAAACTTTTCGAAAAATCGTAAGCTAGACTTTAGATAATAGTCTTTAGTTTATGAATCAGGAGCATTTTTTTATTTCAAACCTCCCAGTTCTTGCCAACAGTGTCAGCCAACAATGTTTCATCGGAAGGGGTTCTGGGAATAAGGAATAACTTCGCCATTTTGTACGATTTTTACTTTCGCAAAATTGTAAACTAAAACTGAAAGTTATATTTATATTCTCTGAAAAAGATTACATTTTTTCATTTGGTAACTCCTTAGAAAAAAAATTCTCGAAATTTACCCATTTTTTCACATCTCGGATTGATGTCCGCCTTAAGCAGACATTAACTACTCGGCACTGTTCACACTTTCCTTACTCGTGGTACTAGATTATTTTAAATCGTGGCTGATTTTTCTTTCCACCTGATACACGGTTAGTACTTACGCGATTCCCCTTACTCGTACGTTCGGTTATTTAATTCCCGACCGTAAGAAAAGAAACGATGGCATTTTGCCACGGTAATATCCCCAAAGTGGAGCAAGGTAATATCCTCAAAATGGAAATCATAAGCGTCGGGGAAGCAGGTAGGCATAGATTGAAAATGTAAACGCGTAGCACAACACGGACAAAGAAAAATGAAGAACGGGGGAAAATAATGGAACGGAAGTGCTACGTCGGAGCAATGAATCGTTCGACACCGAGGGTGGATAGCGAAGGAAGGAGAACTGATGGAGCGGGTAGAAGATTGAGGATTCGATAGCCTCGCAAGAGGCGGAGATAAAACTCTCTTGGCGTATCCGATGCATTCTCTGCAATTTCGTGCTTCTTCTCTTTTCTTTCCCGCGTCTTTACCCTTAACGACCAACTCTAAACTGAAGAGAGGCGGTAAGATAGATCGAGAGAGAGAACGTGGTGTTCCTCGAAATCAGGCGCAACTCGGATTCGTTCGGTGATTCCGTATCACCGTAAATTTCTGTCGCTGTCGAGTAGCTTTTTCGTTTTTCTTCATACCTGAACTCCCTCCAAAAGGATTTCTCCAGCTGCACACAGTGCAACAGAGATTCTTCGTATTTGTCGAATAAAACTTTCCAACGATCTCTGCTGGGAAGTAGATCATTTTTAAAAGAAATTAACACAGCACAGAACTCAAAGGTTTTAATTAAAATTTTTCAATCGATTATGTAAATTCTGGATCGATGTAAAGAATGCCCGAAGTCCGTTTACAGTTTTAGGCTTCGTTGTAAATGTACAAGGGTTGGAGTAGTATTTGGGAAACTAACTTCTAAACTATTTCACGCGATAATTTTACCAATGTAGAATCAATTACTTTATACAAACGGTTCAAGAGTATTTATTTTATAATAATGTCTTCTTTTCTCGTTTGTTATCACAACGTGGGATTAATTTATCTTATTTTACGTAGAGACACTTTAACCTTCGTATACCGTGACCTTTATACTACATCGATTTCTTTGTATATCAGAAAAAAATAACACTTTCGTGATAGAAAATGTTTGTCAATGTTACAACGTGTCCTATAAATAGAACACTGATATCTATCGTAGAAGTACCTAATAATACCGAGATACGTGCAAGTACAGCGTGCAGTGTAAAACAACGAGCGATATTATAAGTATTGTAAACTACTTGAAATACAGTTTAGACTTCTGATCAGATTTCTTTTTAACGATAAAACAGTTGACTAGTAAAAACATAACGACACAGGTTGTGATATTTCATTCTTGATCGAATAAATGTACCTTTTGTCATGTTTGTTATTATTTAAATACATGGTTCTTGTTTCGTTAATTTTATTTTCTATTGTACTAAATTCTTGAATGTTGGTTTCCGTATTATCGTTTTTTATTTTTGGATCAATCAGTCGATTGTTTATCCGGTTAGAAGTCCGGTCCCATAAAGGGCGATTAAGAGGGAATCTATGGTATTGTTTTCAGTAAAAGATCATAGTAATTTACAATAGAATTAATTTTGTTAACTAAAGTCTGAGAATTCTCCAAACCACAAATATCGATTGAATTATTAACGAGTAACGTAAACGGTCCCCTTTATCGAACAAATTTCCATTACCGACCAGTTCATTTGTTTCACAATTTCGGAATCGTATGGTGTGGCGATTACAGTGGGTGATCAAATTATTATAAACAGTTTGAAACTACTACATGTTTGAAGCTTGGTTAAGAATAGAATTAAAAATGCATTTAATTCGTAGCAGCATCTTATAATTACTTTAAAGCTCAAAAAAATTGTCCATTACAATTAAAAGTATAGTGTTTATTATCCTGAACAAGAATTGCAAAGTAAAGGTTACATGTATAAATAATATCGACATATATAGGTAGGCATTTTCATTGATGTAAACAGGTATTAATCAAGTATGCTACAAAATACACACGTAATGTATTATACATAAGAAATAGAAAAATATGCAAATAACGAACAAATAAAATAAAAAAGAATAATAATGGATACGTAAAGTGATCGATAAAATATACAAATAGATAAAAAATGGGAACATCGTAGCAAATATAATTTTTCTCATCATTTTCCCATAAATAGTTAAATAACACTTCAAAATTGAGTTACTTTCAAAACTGAAGGTAATTACAGTGCTCGATACTTTATTAAATTATCTCACATTCTTAGTAAAAAGTTACTACTTTTAAACAAGCACATTTCTGTAAGTATACGATAACGAGAATACATACCTTACATTTTCTCTATACTTTGTACTATTCTATATTTCCTCTGTTCCTCTATAAATGAAAAGTTATGAAAAATGTACAGTACACTTTACTCGGAACGTAACTTCATGCGTTAAACTTTACACGGTATTTGAATAAATTTTACACGTTTTCCCAAATGTCTCCCGAGTAGAGCACTGTTACCTAATGGATTAAACAGTTTCCCAATATCCCGTCAGTACCGAAAATCGTGGTGTTTGAGGTCCGTCGATCCACTGCAGCTCATAACAACAGGGACCTCCTTTGATCTGAAAGCATTCCGTAGTTCCAATCGCGAATCAATGGATTTCACCAACATAACGATGACGCTCGGCGTACTTCGAGGGAGAGATGGTAATAAAATGTGTTCAATTGTATCGAGAGCGTCTTAAGATTCTTCGTGATGGAATCCAGCGTTATCGGTCGCAGTGGTTTCACATCACCGAATGAAAACTAAATTAGATCGGGGATGGAAACTTTGATGCGACAAGCAAATACAGAGTAATGAGGAAATGTTGTTAAGCCGAGAAGACCTCTTTAGTGTCTCTCGTAACAGCTCGCTGACAATATCGGTATAATTACATGCCTCCGATGTATGCAGTTTTCGCGAAAGCAATCCTATTAGCCCGTAACGCTGAATGTGATTAAGTTTCAAGTGGTCTGATGAGAAACCATCAACTGGCTTGTTTGCTGCACAGGATGAACCTAATTCTCTTTGTACCGCGTCGGTTTCCTTTGAGCGGTTAATTTTTATTGTAGCCAGCGGCACAAAATACCTCGTGAATATAAATTAAATACAACCTTCTTCTGAGCTATTGTTTCGATGGATGTTGCCCCATTCTATGAATTTTTCTTCTCTCTTTAACTTTTTCTTGGGAAGGATTCGTTTTTCATTGATTTCTCGTTAAATAGGATTTCTTCACCTCGTTGTGAGTTTATCAAGTATTCATCCGGTTGTTGAAACGTTAATCGATGATAATCTACGGATGTTTTTGGTGACTTAGAATAATGTTAAGATTAAAACGTATCGAGTAATTTTTGATACCGGCCAAAAAGATCGAAGCATATTGTAACGGATGACTCGATTTAAAATGTTTCAGTGTCGTTGGCTCTTGTGGAATTCGTTTTAAGGTCATTTGCAAACGAATAAATTATAGAATGATTTAGAAATACATGTCCATGCTTCAGTGGGTGAATTTATACATTAAGATGAGTAATGAGTAATACGTATGGCCTGTATACATTCATTTTTGAGTTTTGGACGATTGAAGAAAATGTTCAGTGTCCCTCTCGTTCTTCAACATTTTTATGCCGATGTAGGAACAATAATATAGAAATAGAAAAGAAATTAATAATAAAATAGTTGTAATTATAGGTAAGGTATGAACTACATGTAAATATTTGAAAAAAACAGTCTCTCGTATTAGTAATAATTGGAAGACAGAATTAGCCAGATGAGGAAATTTTCGAATAACAGAACAATCACTTCTTTATATTAAATTTCATTTATTCCAATGGGAATCAACAAAATGGACAATTTGTTTCGATATTTAAATATACTATGTCTTTCTAACTGCTGAATTACATAGGTTTTTCAACTAATATAACTGTATACTATAGAGTTGCATTCATTTCCCTAACCCCGAACCCTCTTTCAAACAGTTCAAATGCTTTGGCGCGAAAAGTCACATCTCGTCGGTATTATTGTATATAGTTTTTAATATCGTGTTCTTTTTTATATCTGTGTTCATAGATCTCCTTACACGGTGTATTATCCTTAGTTTTTTTACACGTTCGACGTGTTCGAGCTCCTTGGTTATTTCACAGTTAAAACGTTCTCGTTTAGTTGACTTTGCAACATCACACGCTGTTAGTTTCGTACTAAATTGATTACAATCGAAATTCGTTCGGTCGGACACAGAAAAATATGCGCATATTGTATGTAAAAAATTCAAGCCATTTATTGCAACGAAACGCTGTTCAGCTAACAGAACATCCGAATAATAATCATTCGGATACCATGGTATTCGAATAATAAAGGTTCGGATATCATGGTATTCGGATAATGGATGTTCGAATATCATGGTATTCGGGTAATGGAGGTTTGGATATCATGGTATTCGGATCGGGAGACTGTACTGTGTAATAATAACAAAAATATGAAAGGTATGGACTATGTGAGTTCAATTCTCTTTACCTCTGTATAATATAATATTATTAATCTATTCTTCTTTACCTGTTAAGGTAAAGAATTGAATTACTGTCAATTTAAATTCTACATTTGTGTACACAGCATTCGATCAGTGCCAACACGACATCCATTATCCGAATACCATGATATTCGAACATCCATTATCCGAATACCATGGTATTCGAATAATAAAGGTTCGGATATCATGGTATTCGGATAATGGATGTTCGAATATCATGGTATTCGGGTAATGGAGGTTTGGATATCATGGTATTCGGATCGGGAGACTGTACTGTGTAATAATAACAAAAATATGAAAGGTATGGACTATGTGAGTTCAATTCTCTTTACCTCTGTATAATATTATTAATCTATTCTTCTTTACCTGTTAAGGTAAAGAATTGAATTACTGTCAATTTAAATTCTACATTTGTGTACACAGCATTCGATCAGTGCCAACACGACATCCATTATCCGAATACCATGATATTCGAACATCCATTATCCGAATACCATGATATTCGAACATCCATTATCCGAATACCATGGTATTCGAATAATAAAGGTTCGGATATCATGGTATTCGGATAATGGATGTTCGAATATCATGGTATTCGGGTAATGGAGGTTTGGATATCATGGTATTCGGATCGGGAGACTGTACTGTGTAATAATAACAAAAATATGAAAGGTATGGACTATGTGAGTTCAATTCTCTTTACCTATGTATAATATTATTAATCTATTCTTCTTTACCTGTTAAGGTAAAGAATTGAATTACTGTCAATTTAAATTCTACATTTGTGTACACAGCATTCGATCAGTGCCAACACGACGGGATACATTTTTCTTGGAAGTATTGTAGAAAAAAAATTTTCCTGGCAATTAACTGTCCCCGGTGCACGTTGCAATCAAAGAGGGAGGCTTCGCAGAATTGTAACTGCAATGCACGCCAGCTGCTGCATTAGATATGTACATGCAGCTCGGAGCGGTGTTTGTAGTGGGGTTGCTGCAATGCGCAACGGCTACGCCAGGACCACGCTGTTCTACCGTTGTATTTAGGAATTTCATTAAACGTTGCGTATAACGAATCAGTCTCCCGAGAAGAACCAATGGGAGTGGTAATTAAGATAGCTCGTACAATATTCAAAACAAAGAGGAGACATTTCTTATTCTGGGACTACAATAATAGAAGATAAATTTATTGGACGAGAAGTTCGTGAGAAGATTCCGTAAACTGTGTTCTAAATGTAAGGATGTCTGAGTTTCTCTACAAATAACGTAGTATTTTTTTGTAATTAATTTCTACGAACACAGTTGGTAATCTAAGTATACAGTAGAACGATTTTGTACCGTAAGATTTGAAGATTATCCTGTAATGAAGATACAAATGGAAACTTCTAATCTTATTTTAACGATAAATTTAATGAAACAATAATAATTTATAGTTACTTTATGAAAGAGGCGTTGTTGATCGTAAGAATAAATAGTAAAGAGTTTAACTGATGTTAGATTTTTTCTATGGAAGAATAAAACGAAGATTACCTATGTTATCTGATACCCATATGTATGATGGAAATATATTTCTTTATGCTAAGACAGTAAGAAAAGTGAACAATTATTTTTGTCTTTTAAAATGAGTAAAAAAAAATTAGAACGATACTTTACCTTCAATTGTTAGAAATAGAGTTGGTTGACACGTTGAACTTCTTGCGATCGTAGTACAACTAGCAATAATAATAGTTAGCAATAAAATTTAGTGGCATACGAACGCCAACAGTAATTGCCAATTTAAATGCTAGATTCTCGTAAAATGTTTAAATCGATTGAAATGGATATGAAACTTTTATACCGGTAACTGATCGTAAAAATACTAATACGATAAAAATTGTAACAATACAAGGTGAATAAAAAACAATTCTACATTTTGGAAAATTTATTGTTTAAATTTATTACCCTGTTACGAATATTGTTCCGTCAGATATTAAATAATAAATTTTGGACAGTGTTCAATTATTTTTTGGCTATCCTATATAATAACAGAAATTTGGGTTATCGGAGTAATGTTTCAAATACAGCAAATTTTACATAGCAATAAAGGTGTGATATTTTTTATTTTGAACGAAATACGATACAATTATTATCCCGAATAAGTATTATTGTAGTTATTTTTCAAAAGTAGAAACAAAACTCTATTCATTTTGAACAACGGAATGGGAAACAGAAACAGTACACGATGTTCAAAAAACAATCTTTATTTCGACCGATCTTCGTTAAATAAGTCATAACAAAAAGAAATAGTGGACATTTAAAATACAATCGTATATCCAGCTACAATATCGTGACTGCTATACAATGACAATTTATACACTTACTATTTACAAGACATTCATTATCTTTGTTTCCTTACTTCAATTAGTCCTCGTTTATTGCGTAATATGAACCGATCGTTACGATTATTATTGTTATCGTTATAATTACAATTATTATTATCGTTATCATTTACGTGGCATGTGTCACACGCACGAAATCGAACGACGATGCAGGCGAAATTCCGTGATTATGATCGCGCGTCGCAGATAAACTTGCGACGTGCTTTTGATTGTCTATAGTATGTATTACGTACGATTCATCTACGTTCCTTCTTTACTTTTCTTCATCTTCGGCGCAAGATGCGCGAAAGTACTCGCAATTTGTCTAAGAAACTGCAAAACACAGACGCCACGGTTTCTCGAGAAGAATGTTTTGCGTTACTCTGATGGATGAGCCAATCATCAAAATACAGTTCTCTTTGCGGCATTTTTGCGATCTTAACATTCTGGTTCCTTTAATATCGTTCACTATAGTATACAAAATGAAGAAATTTTTATCTAAAATCATGACGAGTTGACTGTTGCATTTTATACGAAACTCTATTCTTTTTTAAATGTGCAAAAGAATGTACGCAAAACGTAAACTTGTTAAAACTTAAAAATGTACAAATTAATTTTGTATTAAATTCTTGGACAACAGTTCACACTAAATACTCTTCTTCGGTGGTAAGTAAAAAGTATTTGCGTCTCTTGAAACTGTTTAAAATATTTTATAATTGATAACAGATTTTTAAAGACACTGATCGAAACATCATCTTATTCTTAGTAATCAAGAGAAGAATACAGTGTTACTCGGTTACAAGAAACTGAATCAGGTTCGGTCGCTTTTATATATTCCAGATTTAATATAATATATTTCTCGAATTCCATGACATTCTTTCGGTAATAGAAAATTTTCACTCGTTTATGTATACACACATATGCCCGATAATACGCATCAACGTAACGGTGGCCAATAGCAAGGAATGTACAATTGTGAACGTAGTTAGCAACTCTTCTATAAACTATCCATTAATTTCACGACAAAGGAACGTTTTTATAAACGATCTACTGAACCATCGAAACAAACAATTTCCCATTGTCCACAAGTTTTCACGTTTCAACGTTTCTTCCTTTTCCGCGAACGAGAACATCTTTTTTCACGTACAATCGTCCGCGTTGGATTTTAACGGGTAATATCGCGAACAAAAAGGTATTGTACTTCCGCGATGCTAAATAAGGCCGTGGGTTCTTTTTCTACGGCCCGTGGTCTCTCATTTAAAGAATTTTTTTTCTTCATCTGGAAGTCCTCGACGAAGAAAAACCTTGTGATATCAGTCTGATTGCTCTACCGTGTCATTTCACGAGTTTTTATATATATATTTTATTACGCGAACTTTTGGCACGATATAAACATACATAAGTATAGTCCTACCACTTCGAATCACGAAACACTCATCGATTCTTTGTTCTCAGTTCGCCACTAGTTGCAGCTTCTTTGAGCAAAATGGTCGATATTTTTAGGTTAGAAACATACGAAAAGTTCGCGTTAAAATTAGGTTGCTTTTCGGATTTTATTAAAGAGAACACGATACGCAGACTGCTACAAATATTGGTAATAAAACTTATGGCAGCATTTGTTTTGAAGTTGAAATATCGTTCTGATGGATTAAATAAGTAACGACTTAGAGATGTTGAAATTTACAGTAAATAGATTCTTGAGAGTAATGCTTACTGATGACTGGAAAAGGGAAATTGATAAATTAATTTAGATATAGGAAAAAGGCACACAACAAGATGGCCAATCTGCAGATGATTAATATTTTTTACCTATATCTGCAGATTTCCCTCCTATATATTTTATTCGAAAAAAAAAAATGCAAAGATTTATGGAATAACCAGATTCTTATTTTTAGAAACTAATCGTTATTTTTGAAATTCACAAGATGTATTCTGTGAAATAACTTTAGAATACACAATACTTCGTACTAATGTTTATTATTATGAGACAACTCTGCCCTACGTAGAACTTTTATTCGTGCTAAAGATGGCAACAGGTTTTTAAACATTACAAATTTTGATTTCAGCGGAAATGCAACGAGTTTTGCAAGTAGAGGACGGAAACATTTTATGTTTGAATATGTATATGTACATACATGTTTTCAATTACTTTTACCGATCGATTCTAAAGTATGGACAACTTTTTATTTATTCGCACAGAATAAGTAATCCAGATTTTTATCCTGTATATAGACGTGAAGAACTAAATAGTCCATGAAAATCAATATTTCTAAAGTTCGGTTAATTTTAATCAGTATTACAGATTGTTGAATTTTTTAATTTCTCGTCTTTTGCGATGTAAAAGTCGAAAACGCCGCACTGTTCTCTGGTCTTTTTTCGAGAAGACATTTTTGATATTGTAAATTTCTTGCGCTCGTGAACTTCTGTGTTTTTGCAGCTTTTGTGAACCGGTATGCGTCACTGTCAACAATATTACACATCGAAAAGAATAAGTTTTAGCGGTACTCGGTTATGATTGTATAAATACACGTAAAAGAATAATACGAGAAAAATTGTCGTACAATTATCTAATTTTTTTTCTGTTACAATAGTTTTTAATTCTTTAAACAATTCTCGTTAATCAATTGCCAATTAAGTTTCTCCGATGTCCTAGAAATGACGTATACAAGAATAAATTAAATCTCCATTTTACAAATAGAAGAAAATAATTTTTCGTCTCGGGAATTAAAAAATAAGCTCCAATAAATATTTCCCTCTCACTGTAGTAAATTTTTATTTTAGATGAATTCAATCGTTAATAAATTTTGATTTGTCAAAATTTGTTCAGTTTGCTTTCGATTGAATTTATTCTTCTCGATGTGCAACGCATTCGTTCAAATATCCAATTTTTTATTACAAACTTTCGAACACCGTATATCATTTTAAGATCTTTACCCTCGTAAAATGTATTATTGCAGCACATTTAAAATATCTATGTTAAACGGTATGTTAGTCTTCGAGATTTTTTACGCCACGAAAACAGTTGGAGGAATTCTGTTCGCTAAACCGTTTTCGTGAACGACAATTTCGCTCTCGCACCGTGAAATGTCCGCGTATTGATAGTGGTCTATGGTTCTCCTCGCTCTTAGCTTTATAAAGAAATAATCATGAACAATAACTTCACGACGACTCGAGACAGCTTATTTATTTATCACACATATATCGTATTATTGCTTGCTCGCCATTTTTAAATCACTAAGAGTCAGCGTGGACGAGAAAATGTATCGAAAATTGATAATCGTGCAGAGGAAAATGGTAACTTCTCTAACTGACTCTTTACTTAATCAATTTCACGCTCGATCTTTCGGAACTAATGAAACGAGGAATCGACAAAATAATATTTTTACTTTATCAGTCTTTTCAAAAATTTATCTTCGATTCTAGTAAATTTCTGACAAAAGTTTCTGTCGTTAACTTTTGTCTCTAACGATGGGACTAATCCAATGAAATACTCCTTAAATATCGATACGTATCAATGGCCAAGTACCATTCAGTGGTCCCCGGTTATATTAAATTGAATCAGACCCGTTTAGCTTCGCTTAACCAGTGAAGAGAGCGTTCAGTTACATATAAACGGGGAAGGAAACGTTTCTGTTCCATGAATCTTGATCTCGGGTTGACAAACTTTCGAATAATTCCTATAAAAATAAATAAGAAAATACGATCCAATTGGAAATGTCTCGGGTTAATTAATTTTCTAAAGGTCAAATTATTTTTCGTCCGCTGATTACATCACGGACACAATACTCGAAACACGTTCAGTCCCATCACTATTTGGTTGTTCGTTCGTTACGGTTCGTTTCCAAGGAAAAGTGATTTATCAAAATCAACTCGCTCTGGTTTCTGATACCAAAATTTAATCGAACTTCATACCCCCGAAAATCAGTTTCTTCGAGTTACCTTCTTCCCACTGCAACCTCTTCAATCAACGCTTTCACATCGTTAATTACACGCCACGATACTCGGTACACCTATGAGAAACCGAAAGGAAAAACTGTTCGACATCGTTGCGCAACAATGGCAGCGGTAACAGTGAAATTAATCCACGCCTCCGTCAATTTATCCTATCAAGGTATTAATTCACACTTTATGCAATCTAACGGCGTGGTGTCAAGTTTCCGAGGAATTGAAGCACACTTTTTACTCCTTCGAGTTTTGAATTTCGCCCGCACCAGCCTGTTGCCGCGTCATCGTCTACATCAGCCTGATGGCTTTAATTAGCCAAGACAATTATCCGTATTGGGGGCCTCTCGCACTTATCGATCCACTTAATCGTCACGGTGGAATCTTCGCGGCGAGATCGCGTCTCTTTTAACAAAATCAACTCTGACGGTTCCGTTTTTCATTTACTGCAAACGTTGTCCGATCGTTAATTGATTCTCGATTTTTTGAACGCTTCTTAACTGGTACAAAAAGGGTTGTAATTCAGGAGGACAGACGCGTTTTAATTTATGAAATACATTTCTTTCACCCTCTATTGTTTAAATTTCATTTTATTTAAATTATAAACTGAAATCGTTTCTTTGTTTATTTACACATTTGTAAATTAATCGATACTCAAAGTAAACAAGCGACGTTTCATTTCGGTTCTATACCGCTCATATTATGCAGTAACGGGTTGAAATAAAAGTAATAGTAATCATTTGATTCTAATTCGCAGAGATTACGCGAGGTGCTTGGAAATGAATCCTCGATTAGAGAACAACCTGGACAATGTAGATTTTTCTTTGTTTGTATTTTTTGTGTAATAATTATACTTTCTTTTTAAAGAGAAACTTTCTTCGGATGCAAACTCTAGAGAGTGGAAGAATTGTTTAATTTCTGTTTCATTTTTTATGCTTGGTATATATTATTCAATACTGTTTACTACGTATTGTGCGAATATGTATAGATCCGAGTACCAAGAGGTAAGAAGACAACGTCTGTGTCCTGAGTGTGAGATGCATGAGTGTGAGATGCATCGATCATTTTTGTAAATCTCGTTTACAGAGATTTGATACTACTCTTGATTTGACGAAGATGGAATTGAAAATTTTAACACGAATTCTTTCAAGAACTAAACATCTTAGTTTCAGGTTGAAAATAAAAAAAAAAACTTTTTGCTGTTTTTATTTTTGGCTAAACATTTGGAATCAGATATTTAAAAGAAATGAAAAATGAAAGGGTGCTAACTGTTACCTAACGTTTGCAGTCTGTTGAGTCAATTATCGAACGACAAATTGAATTTTGCAAAACTTGATCCAAGAAAATTAATCATCTGAAATAGTACATTATTACAAATATTATTTTTTAAGAAACCTGTCTTGCGAAATTGTAAATTTATGGCTCGAACGGTCAAATGTTTGTTGTCTTCTTTCGTATTTCCTGAAAATGACTTGAAAATTTATATAAATTGGAACGACATCGAGCTTGAATCAAGGAGAGTAAGTTTAGTTTGAACGAAAATATAATTCATCGATAACAAAAGAAGTGCTTTATCATTTTGTTAAAATGAAGAAAAAATAACATGGACTTAACATTACTGACACTATCGTGTAGAGATATCGCTCGAAAAATGTCATCTTTTTCAAACATAGAGCTATACACCTACAAGTGATAGTACTTGAATGTTTTCTAGATATAATAATGTTTCTACAAACTCTTATCTTTTGATTGTGCTGCCCAGCAAGTTTTTAGATTAGTAGAAATATATTTTACAGATACATATGACGTTTATGATATTATGCCTATTTTCTTAATATTGTCATTGATTTTTATGAACTAGTAGCTTCGATCAATTTGAAATTTGATAAGAAAGTTATTTGTACGGTTTAAATAAATATTACTTTGAATTAATTTCAATGTTTAAATAGACATTACTGCTAATGAAATTTAAATTAAAGTGAGTGTCAACAAGATCGTTTTTGAACATTTTTTATACAATTCTTTTGATACTACATTTATTTTTGTTGATCAAAAGCAGTGATTGAAGACGTGTATGAGTAAATATCATTTTTAGCGTTTACTGTTGTACATAAACTAATTTTATTTCGGCTGTGAAAAATTCCAGAAATATCGATATACCAGTCGGTCGTTATTTCAAAACTGAAAAGTGTCTTCGACAAGCACACTAAATGAATTTTTGTATTCGACAGCCGATTAATGATCGCGTGAAATGGTATATTGCTGCAACGCGCACTTTATGCAGTAACTGGCATGAAGGTGCTGTCGTAAAGAGCCCGTAAAAGACTCGCCATTAGTTTATTTACGAGTCCGGCCAGTGAACTTGATTGCTTGACCTGTGCACAGATGCCTGCGTGAATCAACATATACGTTGCAGTTACATAAAAAATTTGATTTATCATCTACTTCGTTATTGTGTATCAAACAATTGATATCCTTACTCGAACGTAATATCTCTATAATATTTGAATATTAAGACAAAGGAAGACATTTAATATAAAAAGTCTATGAAAATAAAAATCTTTATACTTTTCAATAGAAATAAAGACTCCGTTTTATTTTCTAATAATAATGTAATTAAAAATCGATAAAACTTTCCTAACATCGAAACAAATGAGTTTCTTCAATATTCAACAATAACACAGTTAAGAATTATTTAAATAAAAAAATTTATAAAATTTTCAACATTTTATACCTACTTTAAGTACAGATATTCTTTTCTTAATTTTCAATATCTTTAATTGTAACGAAACTTACAATTAAAAGGAAGACAATTTTTAATTTTGATTTAAATTATCCACTTTACCACTGGAAAGGAAATTTATTTTACTTTTATTACGGATTCTTCAAATATTTGCAGGGCATCGCGCAAAATATACTAATCCAGAGCAATAGACGATTCTTTGTGAAAAAATATATGAAAATTGTAGAGTAGAATCTTTTTCTACAAGGCTTCAATTTCGAGTCAATGATGCTTGAATATTCAGGAGTTACGGACGCAGTTGATGAGTAAGATTTGTCTGACGCGTCTGACTATTACTCGTTATTTTCACTTCTTTTGGTGTGTATGGTACTAGCTGCTTTCCATCAATAGTATAATCTTCTAAGTAGTTAAAAAGAGTTACCACAGATAATATCACCATCAATACATATATAAGATAAGGTATATATAAAGGTAAGAACGACACAAGTAGAAATAACGAGTAATGGTCGAACACAACAGCTAAATCGTACATAATTATGCGCGTACCTCAAGCTCCCCTGACTCAGTACCAAACTTGATTTTCTCGAAAACGTAGACACGTTCAAAAAATGTTTGTTCTACATTTTTTATATATTTGTTCATGAAGAATAATAACCTGTTGGTATTGCATTTTACGGAACGCTCTGTATATTTAAAACTCATCAAAACATCATTGAGAAGAAATAAGGTTACCGATTTTCGCCACCGAAGTGTATTCAAATTTTATTTTCTGCGAATTCGATACAAAAAATGAAACCAATACGAAACGAAAGTTTCCGGAATGTATTTTTAACGACACATTTGTTTCATCGAAATTCAAATCGATATACGAACTTCATACGCGCTAGTAAATGTGTAAACCGATTCGAGGGATGTTTAACAACAATTAGTTTATAAACTCAACGTTCGAAATAAACGAAAAGCAGGAAACAGGTGTGGCAACGAATATTTGCATGTTTATAATTGTTAAAAATTATACAACATGTTCATCAAATGTGACTAAAATTTACTCAGAGGAAACATTCTTCAATTTTTCAACATTCTTTTCTTTTTATAATTCCCCTAATCTATACTGTACGCATATTTCCAGAGAAAGAGAATAAATTTACGTTTAGCTATTCTAAAAAATTTTCCAATCCATAAATTTGTTTGCAATTCTCTAATTAAATAAAGATACAAACTAAATTCACATTTTAAAAATGTTTGTGTTTCATTGAAAATTGGAGTATGATGATAAAAAGAATAATCTTTCGATAATAAAATGATGCACCGAACAGTCGAATCGTAGTATACAATTTTCGTTCCACGCATTGTCGTTTGTCGCTCATTTATTCTACACTCAATACATCTGATTGTTAATACGCAAAACTACAATTTTTTTACGAACTAATAGGTCGTTCACGGAAGAAACGCCGTAAATAACTTCCGATTATTGCAACTGACCGCCACGAGTAGCGATATATTTACAAATTATTTACAAGTATACAAATAAATATTAATACATATCACTAATACAAAGATATGGCGAAACGCACCAAAATTTTGAAGAAAAAAGGGAAAGAACGAAACAGTAATGACTTAAATAAAATTCTTAGATCTCTCCGATAACCAATAACATTAATAAAATATAGCTTAAATAAAATATTTTTCGAACAGCGAGTTAAAATTAATTAACAACTAAAGTAGGCATATATTTCATGAATAAATTACAACGAAACGGGCAATCAACCTTATCTAATGAGTTCCAAACAAAGCGACGTCGTTACACTGGATTTCTTGCTTGCTATTTTTATTCAGTCGAGAAACTGCACTTCGATTGACAACTGTTGCATTTTGCTTGGAAAAATTTCATTTCGAGAGCTCTTCTAACGACAACTATCTATACGAGGTGCCAATTATTTTCCTATCGATTAATATTTTCCAGATGACAGTGAGGATGAGCAAGTGGTTTTTTCTAAAATTTGTTTTCATTTTTCGAAACACCTCAATCGGCCTTAGGCGAGTTCAAATCTCTTTCACTAATTATAATCTTACATTCGAGGATTCATAACCGAAATTACGTACTTCAGTTACATTAAATTTCTATATTTATACATGTATATATTTTTACACGCGCGAAATAAAAACATTTAGTAATAACAATAATAATAATAATAATAATATTGATCACATGTGTGATTAATAAATAGCAAATTCAACAAGACGTGATTAAGAAAATTTCATCATTTTTAATCTTTGTCTATGACTAGCAGCCAGTCTGGAGTCCCGAATTTCCTGAAACCTGAAATCAATGCTTCTGGAAAAGATAAATAAAATGAATCGCAATTTTCGAATTTATCAAACTATTAAGCGTTACTTTGACCCATCCCAATCAGAACTGATAATCGGATAATCCCAATCAGAGTAATGTTTCCATTAACGTATTGAGGTGTTTCAAAAATTGTGTTTCACCTAATTCCTTACAAAATATGAGAATGAGCAAAATCAATTTTTAAAAAGATATTTACAACGATTAAAAATGTTAAGTTCCAAGGTTGGGTTGCGTAGCCTCTTTTATGTTGTATTTCAAAATTTGAATAAAATAATGCTTTCGCAGAGTATGTTTCTTCGATACAGAACAATTGCAACTATTTAATTCAATTCCAATTTGAACAGATTAGATAAATATAGGATTTCTATAGAACCGATTAAACAATTAGAGAGCGAACTAGGCCATGTAGAGTTTCTGGCTCGACCTTTTAAATAAAATTATACCTTAAGAAAGAGGGAACAACCGAGGGAATCAAATATTTCGCGAATGAATGCGATACACTTGTATCCTCGAGCCAAGCCAGTAACAGTTCAGGCGTAGCACTCATCCTTAACAATGTGCCAATTTCCAACGACCAACAATCTGTTACTTAAATATCTCTTCCAAACTTAATAAATAATCTGCTAGTAATAAATAATATTAGTTAAACAATAACAGTAACAATAACGACCTCTTTGGTATCGTACACCATGTTCCAACTTGGAGAAGTAGCTTCTCTGAGACCAAGAAGTTCAGTTCGGTACTATTGAAATGACAGCGGATTTTGCTTATAAGTGTTATTCAAATTGTTCTAGTCGGCGTTGAACAATATCGATCAAACGGTAAGAATGATACCAATAATTCTCTATTTGCAGGATTTTTCAGGATAGGCTTGAATTTGGAACCGACAGACCCAAAATCTAAACTGTTACCCTACTGTATCGAGCACTGACATCCAGCAATTTGAATTACCAGAGCGACCTCTGGCTGATTCAGCTCAAAACCCAAGTACGCTACAGCCAATTAAACGTTCACAACGATCGACGCGAGATTTGTGTAGCTTTCGCCAGTTCACTCGCGTACGAAATAGGAAATGGAGATCGAGCTAATTTGGCCACCCAATCGGACATTTATTGCAGCGTCGACTGAAGGACGACGATGTGACGACCTGGTCTGACAGTTGATTCGATCTGATCGACGACAAGATACCTGTTGTCCCTCCACGGGAGTAATCTTCCTCGTGCTTTTCGTCTTCTCTCGGCTCGTCGATCGGTCGATCCCGACGTGGAACATGTCCCTCTCTTGTCACGGAAGCTTCTCTTAAAAATACTATCTTTGGCAATGTGACGTGATCTATGCGTTGTATGCGTGTGTACCTGCCCGGGTGTGCATCTCTGTGACCGTTTGGCGATATCACACGATTCTCGTGTGTCCCTGTCTTTTCTGGTCCCTTGCAATTTCAGTTTCTCGAGCAGCCTAGCCTGCTGATCCGTCTTGGTTCAGAGGACACGTAGGAGTGACTCTCGTGTTAGAAGATGGAAGATATCAATGCGACGAAGTATCGATTCTGGTAATCAGAACGTTCTTTAACGAACAGATTTCATTGAAACCGTCTGGTAGATTTTTACAGATAGTTTTGTCGGCAGAAAAATGACAAGTACAAATTTATTTACACTAATGTATAAATTCAATGAAAGACTAGACGCGGATGAGTCTTAGACGTAATGAAACGTGGTAGAACCTGATATTTAAAACTGTTGTTGCTTGGTGAGAGATGGTCTCGTTAGAGAGACCAAGATGGCAAACGTGAAGCCCGATTTACACATTCGATTCAGAACCAACGAAATATTCAACAATATATTTTCAATGGTCCCTGTCGATGACGTACAATGTAAACACCTCCTCTGAAAATGTATCCTTTTATATCTCGTCGGTCATCGATATTTATACGGGTGAATGAGGCTTTAGGCGAAACATTTGGAGATCCCTCGTCACACGAGCGAAACTCGGGACGTAATCTGCGGAAACCGAAAATGCACGGGGCCATTCAGAATGTTTAAAATGCGAATACTTTGTGAGATTCGTTTCTTTTTTTTTCTTTTTTTTTTTTTGTTTCTTTTGTTTTTGGCAATATAACGGAGAGTCTCTCGATGCGAGCTACGCGTACGTATTCGATCGACGTTTACGCGTCGTTTGTTACGTGTGGGGATGATGGTACAGATGTATAGGTGGGTGTGTACGTATTATGCGTATCTTGTTGCGATTGTAGTTAACGTATAAAGTTGCTCTCTTCTCAGAGACTGCTACCAAACTCGCTCGATCTTCGTCGGTCAATGTGCTTGACGTAAGTCTCCGAGTATATACTCTTAGTGCGGTCGTCGTACCTGCAAGCAAAAGCAAAAAGCGGCAACCAATACATTTTGTCCAGTCAGGTAGGGAATTGATGTGGTTCGGGCTACAAATTGATCGCTGTATGTTTGTAGTTAATCTACGACTAGTGATGGACTCGAGGCGATTTCAATTACGTTGTTCACTTATGGCGAAATCAACGTAAAAATCGATTTCGAACACCAGTCAGTTACTGTAACGAAAGTTTTGACAGTATTTGATAAAAGTAGTGATGGACTCGACGCGATTTGAGTTACGTTGTTCACTTATGGTGAAATCAACGTAAAAATCGATTTCGAATACCAGTCAGTTACTCTAACGAAAGTTTTGACAGTATTTGATAAAAGTAGTGATGGACTCGACGCGATTTGAGTTACGTTGTTCACTTATGGTAAAATCAACGTAAAAATCGATTTCGAATACCAGTTAGTTACTCTAACGAAAGTTTTGACAGTATTTGATAGAAGTAGTGATGGACTCGAAGCGATTTGAGTTACGTTGTTCACTTATAGTGAAATCAACGTAAAAATCGATTTCGGATATCAATCAGTTACTCTAACGAAAGTTTTGACAGTATTTGATAAAAGTAGTGATGGACTCGAGGCGATTTCAATTACGTTGTTCACTTATAGTGAAATCAACGTAAAAATCGATTTCGAATACCAGTTAGTTACTCTAATGAAAGTTTTGACAGTATTTGGTAGAAGTAGTGATGGACTCGACGCGATTTGAGTTACGTTGTTCACTTAGGTGGTGGAATTCAAGTAAAAATCGATTTCGGATATCAATCAGTTACTTGAACGAAAGTTTTGACAGTATTTGATAGAAGTAGTGATGGACTCGAGGCAGTTTGAATTACATTGTTCACTTATAGTGAATATTGTTTGATATCCTTCGTGTAAGAATTTGTTATATTTGGTAATAAAGTTGTTTGATAATCACGAAGTTGTAAAATATTTTTAATACTTCGTTACAAATAACGTGGAATATGAAGGGCTCAGTAAAGAAAATTCCCTCTAACAAAATTGATTCTTTCAATTTTTATATAATTCTGATACTTCAAATCACTACTAAACGTCCATCAGTACCCACGATTACTGAAAACTTTTTAAAATACGAAATGAAGTAAAAAATATAATAAATATACAGAATGATACTATAGTATATATCGTCATTGAAATGGTTGCATACTAATAATATTCCTCTACAAATTAAATTGCACACTTTATGGATTAATAACATATCGGAATTCACTCAAGAAATACCCAAAGTAACGTCCAATCAATTCATTTGCATAAATTTGTTTAAGGCGATAACGTTATAAATACAAGTTTTTAAATTAATATAAATTTTAATTTTAAATTTTATAGTTACGGAGAAATGTTGAATTTAGATGAAGTTTATACCACAGACGAGATATTTTTAAATAACTTCACAAGGATCAAGTACGATAAAAACACAATTCCCTTTTCAGATGTAAATTGCTTAAGCGATATGTTTGCGTTACGAGTTTTCACGTGGCGCTTACAAGTAATTTATTTTTATAGCCGCTGTTTTACGGTCAAAGTTCAGCACCGGTTAAAAACAACAAAAAAATGAAAAAAACCAAAGCATTAAGTATCGTCAACATTTTGCCCCCGTTTTACTCTCTAAAATTCGTATTTTAATTTCTTGGAAATTGCAACAGCTATTACAGTAAATATTCATGTCAATCCGTGATGTGTTCGTCGCAGGGAGCGACGTGGTTGAATAATACACGGATACCGATAAAA
Organism: Ptiloglossa arizonensis; assembly: GCF_051014685.1. NCBI lineage: Eukaryota > Metazoa > Arthropoda > Insecta > Hymenoptera > Colletidae > Ptiloglossa > Ptiloglossa arizonensis. Next base: position 5,991,243 of record NC_135048.1, on the reverse strand, counting down.
ACAAATATTTTTGTGGCCTCTATTATCGTGAGCGAAAATATTGATACGTGAACTCGCTCCGAGAAACATTTTTATCTGCGGGAACAGAAAGTGGAAATCGTGTTTTAAGGTTAGGTTTCAGGCTTCGCAATATCATTGAGGTATAAGTACCAGACTTTGTCGTAAAGTTTCGCAAGAAAATACCTGGACGGGTCTCTAATAATCGAAGTTACGAAATCCGGCAATTTATTTCGTGTTACAAACAAGAATGCTTAAAGGAGACTCGTGAAAGAATCAAAGCAAAGGATATGAGTTTTACAGAAATGTCATATTAACTAACATTAGTAATGGGGCCAATTCAGTGATATATTCATTAATACAGATACGTCAAATTACCAAACACTGCGTTATGCTGTCAAACGAATGTCAAAATAATTTGTTACTGAAATTAGAAAAACGTACTATGCATAATTGAAGAAGGTAGCGTTTCTGTTCCACGAATCGAAAATTTTTTAAATTTGGATATTTTTAAAAATATCAAAATGAGCCAATACACTGGTGGGTATAGTTTTTCCAGCGAAAAGGGGTTCAATCACGATCCCATTCGAATCGTTTTTAATTAGATGTTGTGTATTTGAAAAATTAAAGGATTTTGTTCGAATCTAAAAGGAACTTATTTTATATTTTTCATTTATAATTAAAATAAGGTGAATGTGGTCGTGTTTAGATTCATTTTCATCGAAAAACCTCATCAAACCGTTGATAATATTTTCAATAATATAATATAATTGGTATGTACAGAGGATTCCGAAATTCATGATATAAATGAACCATGAAAATTCTATGATTCGAAATAAGGTGAAAATTAAAAGTAACGAAATTTTCTGAGAAGCTTTGTTTTTGAGAAAAAAGGATTTGAAAATCGATCTAATACGTGTCCACCAAGCTGACAACTAACGTAACCTATTTGACTATAGACTGCTATTGTAATTATTTTTCTATAGGACACAACATCAGTCGTTTACTGTTAATGCTACTGATACTATTGATTTTCAAATGTATTTTTTTTCGAAAACGAATCTTACGATACAATCTTTCCATTTTATATTTTCGTCCTATTATATTTCATCCAAGAGATTGATTTTCAAATGGATTGTTTTTCAAAAACAAAGCCTCCGATGCAATTTCGTTATTTTGCATTTTCATTTTATCTTAAGCCATAAAATCTTCCTGACCCTATTTGTAGTAAAAATTTTGGCCCACAATATATACGCGTACGGTTAAATCCATACATAGAAATTGAGCTTCGAATGCAATTTCTTCTCAATTTTATTATTCTATATTTTCGTCTTATCTCGAGCCACAAAATATTCTCGATCTCATTTGCATCTTGAATTTCGGGACACTGTGTACAGATGCAACTATCCCGAACAATCTAAAATTGTAGAAACACGTTTCTTCGAATAGTTTAATACAGGAGGTTCGATCTCAAATGTAAATATCCCGATGATCATTCTTATCACGATCGGTCCTATCGCTAACTCTTTATCCAAAAATCATTAAAATTTCACGACCGAGGAGAAGTTTCACGATCGAGATTTTCACGCTGCGCAGTCTTCTCTTTCTTTTCCACGGAGAAATACTTCGAAAGAAGAGCGCGAGATAGAAGAAGCACGCGTTTCCTGAGTTATGCTCGCATTTGTGTGAAAAAGTTGAGCATCCGGTTCTCGACTTGGCCTACTTTCTCCTAGTGAAATTAAAAGTGATGCCCAACCCTCCTCGCCTCTCACGCTTCTAATCACCCCCGTTTTATGGCATTTTCTAGCACCGTGATTTCCAACAGTATTCAGAGTTCTATTCGAGAAAAGGTGGATAAATTTTGCGGTACAATTCATTTTGTTCGAGGATAAGAAGTTTTGGTTCGTGCAAATATGTATATTTGAAATTTCTCTTCAAGAAACCAAAGACGATGTGTTTTATGGAATTTTCGTAATTCGTATGCACAGATTTATCACAGAGGGACCCGCACTATGCACTAGTATCGGCTAAAAGTTGATTTACCGTGAAAAAATAAATCAAACACGTACGATAGAATGCAAGTTTCTTGAATATTCATGGGGTGCCTAATAGCTGTAATAACTCTTTTAATCACTGTTTGTTATTTTCACTTGTGTTGATATTCGCAAATATTAATGGTTGCGTGGTATTATTTAATCTTCATTGATCTTATCTTCTAATTAGTCGAAAGCAGTTCAAATAAATAATTTGATAATATCGTTGATCTTTATCAACACGTGCAAGTAAAAGAAATAAGTAATGGGTAAAGACGTTAATCAAGTCGTACTCAATCACACTCGTATATAGTACTACAAATTAACAAAATCGTTCTTCTCCAAAAGCAAAACCGCATACAAAAAAATGTGTACGTTATCAATTTACTTTTCTTATGAATAATCTCGAAAAAAAGTTGCATCCTCTGACTACAAACCGTCGTGTATATTTGAAACTCATCGAAATATTAACGAAAAGAAACAGTTAAAGTTACGGAAAAAAAAGTTAATGTTACTGAAAAAGTAAGGTTATTCAAATTTTATTTTCCGCAAATTTGACATATACATTGTTCTTAAATTATATCGATTAATTTAGACAACTAAATACAAAATACGATCTGTTATGTTTCGAGACAGCTATTCGACTATATATTGCCTTCTTTGCACATTTCATGATTTCGCGTTTAACTTTCATGTTCGAAACTCTAAACTTTGCACAATAGAGACGGTATAGAAAAATGAATGAAATAGAATAAATGAATCTTACGTTTGAGAAAAAAAAGAATTTGTAAATATATGTTCGTGATCCAATGGAAGATTTCGTCCCACCTGAATTGTTTAACACAACCGACCGTAACATGTAACTTTTGTTCGTTCACTTTCACGATTTGTGTAATCAATGTTTCGTGCATCTCGGAGAACGTGTAACGTGTAACACGCAATTTTGCAGCGCGAAATAAAGTCACACACGAGCCGCGCAAGTTATCAAACGGAAGGCGACTCGTGCATCGGGGCACATTAATTAAATCATGTGTGGACACGACAGACATTTTCAAAAATTACTTTCCGCGTTGCAGATACGAAGTGGAGAAAGTTATACGGCGCATTTACAATTGTATTACGGTCACAGGAGGATGAATTGAACGTACATTTGCGAAAAGTTTTATATCGGGCTGCGATATTCATCAATTTAGTATTTACTTTCAACTGGGGAATACCATTACTTTTTACGTGAACTCGTAATTAAATTTGTTCAGATTACAATCGTTCGATTGTGAATACAGTTCGAGGAGAAGTAATTTAAAAGACAATTTAGAATCTTTAAAAATTTCTTAGATTAATATTTTATGCAAACGAAGGATCTGATATTACGATGGGACAGGATCTGTCAAAGCACAGATTAAATAATAAATTTTGATTAAAAAGTGTAATTTTAAAAAAACTTTGTACTTTTAGCAAAGAATAGGAATTCCTTTTTTTAATTAAAATCTGGAGTAACTTCGTAACGTCGAAACGTTTAATAATGAAAATTTATTTTACACGGAGCAACAACTCGAACTATTAATAAAAATAATATATGTTTCTGTACGCATTATATAAGGAACCTTTTGTACAAGCTGTTGAATTTTCATCAAATAATGTTTGCTTCGCAGTATGAAATGGTATCAAACTTATCATTAATAATATACGATTAAATCGAATATATATGGTGTTACACTAGGTAACTGACAAATTTTTCCAAGTTCGGCAAGTGTTCTTGAACCAAAGTAATATACACTACGGACATATTTTCGTACCCTATCGGGTTATGGCAAACACTGAGATATTGCATTCACCTACAATTAACCCTTGCATAACGATAATTGGATCAGTGATGATCTGTTTGAAGTAACAATGTGTGTGAACGCCTCTGATTGAGTGATTACCGTTTAGTGATAATGAATCGATGATACAACAGTTTGTCCAGGAATGTAGCATAATCTTATTGTACCAATCTAGGACACAATGAATACTATGCTGACATTCTTTATTTTACATTATACATTTCTTAAATATTTTATAGTTCAACTATACAAGAATAATGCTAATGATGATATTAATAATAATGATTAGAATAATTAAGATAATACTACTACTACTACTAATAATAATAGTAACAATAATAATAATGATAATAATAATAATAATTGTAATAATTTAGATAATACTACCAATAGTAATAGAAATAATGATCATCACTATCGTAGTAACAAGAAATAAACTACGACTATCATCTCGTGCAAGGGTTAAACGATAGCCTTCTCAATTTCTAACCGTTTCTTTTTGTAGTGTGCTACTTTTCTTTCACATGGAATTTAAAAATACTCATCAATTTGGTCTTGATTATTTGAACACAATCCTATTCGTTTTTGCAATTAAGCGACCTTGTATTTCAAATACCAACGCTAACATTCAATCATGATGGTTTTTACATCACACCCATTAAAACTGTTAACGAATGCAATATTGGTATATTTTTCGTTTGAAGACGTACATCGTACACAGGTAAATAGAAATATACCAGAGTGGAGAGCAAATATTTTCATCTCTCAAAACTATTGTAAAATATATCCATCTATACCTAAATATTCCGTTGCCGTATCTCTCGCTTCTTCAATTCGCCTACATTTTATCCCGATGTTTGTATTAAAGTCAACAAAAAAGTAAACAGAAATATTCTAAAATAAATATAAAGTCGAGAGCCGGAGAGAACTATCCTGAAACGAGTGCAAGTTCTATTTGTATGTGGACGACTAATTGTAAGCTCTAAAAAGTGTAATCTATTGACCACTAAAAAGTGTTAGCTATTGACTGGTATTAATTTTTGACCCTTTAATGTAGATATATTGAGCTGAGCTTCTTTCCAGATCCCAATAGTAATTGAATAATATATTAGTAAATAGTAAATTTAGATTCTATAATGTAGATATATTGAGCTAAGCTTCTTTCCAGATTCCAATAATAACTGAAGCTTATAGTGATACCATAAGACAGATGGTATTTTCTAAAGTTACTTATAGTTGAGAAATTGACTTGACATAGGCAAAATATTGGACTCTCGTATTGGTTATCATACTTAGTCTACTTCTTTACCAATCCTTTGGACACATCGTAACAGATGACATCAACACTGGTAAGGGGAGAACCCCAACTGTCCCACTTCAATGTTAACAATCTTTTGTAGCATGATAAAATACATATTTCTAATGGTACGTGTAAAATATTAGCCGTAGATAGTCGATATTTTTAAAGTTTTGTTAATTAATTAGAGTTACATACGTAGTCATGTTCTGCGAGTATACAGTGTAGATGTAGGTATCTAATCGTCGTATCTAAAAGTCGACATGTACGTGGTTTATGTGGTTCATAAATCGAAAGTTCAATGATTCAATCTGATTTAAATAAAGTTTCTTTTTATTTTCTTCTTTTCTTCCTCTGCAATTTGATTACAACGACGTTGTACACGATTGAAGATGGTAGTTATCGTAAATTCAGGAAAGACACAAAAATGTTCGACACAGGGAGCACATAATAAAGGCTGGTTTATTACACTGACATTTTTTAATTTTTGCGTCACCTATATATCTAGCTATGAATCATAGATTACTTGCGAAAACTCCAATTCATACATATTTTAAAGCATAAACATGCATGAGACATTTGCTCCCGTGGGAAAGATAAATCAAACTATCCTGCCAGCTCTCTCCATTTCGACAAGACTTATTACGAATGGAATGTCAAACGCACAATGGTGAAGCTTTCTTTTAATAGCATTCTTAAAATTTTCTTTTATAATATCGAAGCATTGGATTACACTATTTAAGAAAGAATACTAAATGTGTAACAACCGTGAAACTTTTGAAAATATCTTCAAATCGGTAGAATTTTTTCAAAGATAAACAGCAAACATCGTTAAAAATTATTACCTAGATTTTGTGATCGATATATTTCAAAAGCTTCACATTCATATATTGTACAATATTCTCAGCATCGGGTAAATTACTGCCAAAAGTGTTCATGTATTTTCAAAGAAAAAATAGTATAATTGGACCAGTTGTTGCTGAAAAAGTTCGACAATTATGTATAAAATATGTTTGCGTAAAGGTAATCAAATCTGGAAAAATTCAGAAAAATACGAACGAATTATTTTTGAATCATATAGTTTCTCCATATGAAAAAGTAATTAATTTTGAATGATTACTGTTTTCTGGAGAAAACCACCAAACCCCGAAATATGCAATCAAAAGTTCATCGGTGAAAATGGTTTATTCATCTACACATTAATGATTATTCTACCAAAATGTACATCACTTTCCAAACCTTGCGACGTATATTTCTATAAACGTATAAAAAATTATGTAGCGCGATTTTATAAACGTACATGCATTAATTCATCAGCAATTTCGAGCCTGGATTTATTCAAACATGATTAAATATGCATAGTTTGCTTCTAAAGTAAATTTAACAAGAGAAATATTTTTGAAGGTAAATCAAGTTGCTTTCCCGGATGACGTAAAGCTAATAAATGTCAGTGTAATAAATAATCCTTCATTGTGTTCTGGCGTTAAACATTCTTGTATTATTTTTTCACTTACAATAACTATCCTTTTAAATCGTACACAATTGTCATCGCAACTGAAATTACGGCGGAAGAGAAGCAAAATAAGAAATGAAAAAAATCTTTATTTAACCAAAATTGGACCGTTAAACTTTTGATTTACGAGACACGTAATTTGTCACCTTCTCGTCGCGGTTTCCATGTAGTTCACCTATACTCATTGTACATGACTGAGTGTGTAACTTTAATTAATTATAACTTAAAAATGATCGTCCACCTACGACTAATATTTTACATATATCGTTAGAAATATATATTCTACCAACCTACTAGAGATCGATACACTTGGCGTCCTTTCCTTGCGAGTAACGTTACTCTTAAGAATGAAAGAAAATAATTCCATAGAGTATATGACCCTTTTAGCAAAGAATGTCTTGCCATCGTGTTGAAAAAATTTATTAGTTGCCCTACCGAGCATCTTCTGTAGACGCTGTTAAGGTGAATGGATTCTATATGTCTGCTCCTAAAGGACAGTGTGCTATGGATTCGGCTCAGCTGTGAGAACTTCACAATTTGAAGGTTCTAGGGATTAAGAGATATAATTTATCACCAGATTCCTGACCTTTGTATACATCAGTTACAAGAGTAAGAAATTGCAAGAAGTGATGTGGATAACTACTAGGTTGTTCGATAAGGTTTGTCGTTCGATAAAACTTATTGAACAGTATACTACTAGGTTGCTCGATAAGTAATGTCGTTCGATAAAACTTATTAAACAACCTATTACACGATAATCTGAAAGACGCTACTACAACACTTGTACATTCGATCGCAGCGACACAACGATTCTGCGCACCTATATCGCGCAGCCGTATATATCTCTCACATCTTTTTGCAATTACCTTAGCACGTCAGAAGGAGGATGAATAGCACGAAGCACATCATACGTCTCTAACCTGAGGTTACCGTGTGCACGTTTTTCTGTAATCGTGTGTACGAGGAGTTCACGCTTGAAAAATGATGGAACGATCGATTAAACGTGCGATGTACCGTGGTGAAATGAGAATAAAATAACAAGAATCGTATACAGATCAGGGAGAAAGAGGGCGAGAAAAGCGATAGAATGTAGTGCGTACCTCAATGTGTCAGACCAGATCGTACCTTAGGGACGGCCGACGGAAATCGAGCGCCTCGAGGTCGGACGGCTCTCGTCTGCAAAGCGAGCAGAAAGCACACTGCAGTGTATTTTTAAAGGCTTCTCGGAAGTCACGGTTGAAGTACGCGTAGATCAGCGGGTTCAGCGCAGAGTTCGTGTATCCGATCCAGAAAAGGAGCGCGATCACGACGTTGGGACACGGACAGGAATCGCCGCAGAGGGTCGTGATGACGTACCTATAGAACAAATGATCGCATCAAGAGGCATCTATAGACGAACACAGACTTAGGAGACAAACAAACGTATCGTAAATGAACAAATGGTTCTACGGTGTGGGACAACACGGTCAATGTGGTTAAGAAACGTTAAGATCGTCGATCGACTGTATTTGCACCGAATAGAGTTCAAAGTATCTTACTTGATGACAGACTATATGGTAGACACACTCTAGACTCGACAATTAATCTGAAACGCAATTCTTTTTCCAAGAGTTTGGAAACTCTAATAAAATCTCGATCTAAGTGTATAGGTACACTAGTAAAACAGTTTGGTGACTGTCACGAAGAAAATGCCTCCCGTTTAACTGAACGAAAGTCAAGTAGCTTCTGTTCAGTTACGCGGGATGGTAATGTTATGTTCTCGAATTCGATTGTTCTTATTTCAAATCACCTACATTTTGCATTATGATAACTTTGAGATGGAGTATATTGAATTACACTCAGAGTCAAATTGTAGGCACGTAATCTTTTTTGCAACCTAGCTGTACTATTGTTTCTCGAGAGGAGTTGATAAAGAGCCACATTTTTGTAGACAACGAGGATTGTGGGCCTCCTTGAAAATTGTCATTGAGTGTCATGACAGAAGGATTTGTGGTTTTGGACTCTGTCTCGTTTTGGGAAGAGCCTAGATCGTAATACGTGTAATCTTCGTAGCTAATGACGAATCATTAGGAAGAATTTAAGGCAGTAAGACATCAAAAATTAATAGGATACCAAAAGTTTCGATGTTGAAACTTCCACTTTAATGGAACGAATTTAACGGGATTAATTTCGGGAGATTTACCCTTGGAAGGATTTTAAGTCGAGATTAGATCATACTCATCAGTTCGCAATGAAACGAGATACTTTGGGGAGCAGTTGAATGTACAAGATTTTTGAACCATGAAATATCGTAGAATACTGTAGTATAACGAGAGAAGTCTACGAGAAGAATTTATTTGATACATTGAAAGAAGGGTACATTGAAAGATCTTCGCGAGAAGATAGGATGTTACAGAATTTGTTAGGAAAGTTTGAAGGAGCAATCTGCTCGGTAGAAGTTTCGATTAAATAGGGGGAGCAGAATGGTGTGTTTTCAAAGTTAATGGCAGCTCGTATTTTAAACTGCACGAAACTGGGACCTCTGAGATTGGTGTAGCGATAGAAAAATTCAATCTTTATATTCGATACTTGAAAAGACACGACGATACATTGAAAGCTGGGTAAACTGAGAAACGATTGGGAAATAATAATTCTCAAGAATGCTCTTCCATGAGCATCGCAATGAGGATGAGTACTATTCCACGCGATCTGTTATCTCTGCAGACGTATTTACTTAATTGCATTTTAAACTAACGAGATCAATTGACTCCATTACGTGAGCATGATGCACATTTACGTCACACAGTCTTCGTCATCTTTCATGTGACATGGCGAACGAATTACTCAAGAAAGTCAACAACTCGGGGGAAGAGGGTACGCGAAGAATATTTCAACGGTGATAAATTCAAGCTCTGCTTCGTAACACCCACTGACAGAAACGAGTGACCCCGTCATGGAGAACTCGAAGCTCGAATGCTCAGACGCACCACAAGAAGAACGGCAACCAGCACAGTATGAAGGTACCCATGATGATGCCTAACGTTCTCGCAGCTTTGTGCTCCCTCTTCATCTTCATGATATTCTTGTCCTTCGTGGGTGTGTGCAGATGATCGGTGCTGATCTCGTTTAGAGTTAAAGTCTTCGAAGAGCCCGCATTGTTCAACTCCCCGTTCAGATTGTTCAGATCCTTGCTGGGTCTGTGGCTAAGCAACATCACGTTACCCATTCTGCTGTGCATCTGCTTCTCCTGCCTGTTGGCCTCCTTGAACACCGCGAAGTACGTGAGTGTCATGATCGTGCAGGGTATCCAGAACGAGATGCTCGACGAGAATATCGCGTAGACCTTGTTCACCTTGAACTCACAGAGGTCGGGATGCTTGCGCCGGTGCATGCTGTTCTCGACGGTTGTGTACCATCCCATAAATATCGGCATGAACGAGATAAAGGCTGGCATGATCCAACAGGCTAACAGCATGTAGGCGGCGATTCTTTTGGTCATGATGATGGGATACTTGAGGGGTTTGACGATAGCCCAATACCGATCCACCGAGATGCACATCAGATGGAGGATGGAGCTGGTGCTGAAATAGACGTCTAGGGAGTTCCAGACGTCGCACATGAAGTAGCCGAACAGCCACTTTCCAGTCATCTGAACGCTAGCGTTAAACGTCATCGCGAACATCGCCACTAGCATATCAGCCAAGGCTAACGAGACCACAAAGTAGTTGGTAATGATGCGTAGCTTCCTGTGACGCATCACGGACACCATCACTAACAGATTACCGAACACGGCGGTCACGATAATGGACCCGAGGAGGCAACCTTTTGCGATGGTCGCCGGTACCGACCACTTAGGCTCGTTCGAGTAGGTGCTGTTGGCGAACTGACCCTCCTCGGTCGATATGGCGTTCAGCAGGGTCGTCACGTCCACCGAGGACACCTCCGTTGGCTCGGAGGTAGTCGCGATCGTCGTCATGCTCAGCCTCCGTTTGAACCGCGTTTCCCTTGGCCTTGTTCCTCTTCTTCGGCCGGAAGAGACTCGACAGCGGCCTTAGGTCACGGACGTGCCGACAAGCCGACGTACCAGGTTGGCCTTCATCTTCGTCGAGGAAAGGGCGTTGCCTCTTGCCAAGTTTCTTGTCCCCCGGGACACTTGCCAACGTACTCTCCAATACGGTGATCGCGAGTGCTCGCTTGGTTCAGCGAATCGAGCCAACCGTTCGGGGGATGATCTAGGACAACCGTGACTGAAGAGACTCCTGAATTGTCTTCTTCTACATGTTTAACGTGGCCGTCTCAACGGTGACCTGGAAACAGAGATTCGAATCGATTAGATGTGTTTTGGAATGTTTGTTAACGCTGGTATTATGGAACTACTTCGGAAACTATTGTATTATTTACAGATTGTTTCTTTTTTCATCGATGATGTGCATTCACAGAAATCGTCTTGTAGATAAATCGGGGGAATATTTTAACGAGAATATCACGATTAGAAACAACGTGGAAGAATTCGTAACCTTTTTATTTCAGATACGACGATTCGGGACGTTACCGGATGTTTTCTAGGTTAGATTTACAGTATATAGTTGTAACCTGTCTTTGAGCTGAAAATTACATCGTGGTTAAAGAAATAGTCTTAAAGTAACGATACGTAAGGATATTCTATTCCATTTATTGTAATCTATGATTTAAGAAAGGAACGAAATCGATCCGACGACTTCGAATTTAAACGTTTTTATATTTTACTTCAAGACTTTTTTCATAAAATTGAATATACTTAAGAAAGGAACGAAATCAATTAGATTTCTTCAAATTTAAACATTTTTATATTTTACTTCAAGATTTTGTTCATAAGATTGAATGTACTTTATCTCATCTGTATTTTTCTTAATGCTTCGTTTTATATGGTGTGTAACTTTTGCGATGTGCTTACTTGCAATGTTAATGACTACTCTATCGCCAATGGTGATTTTAGTGAAACAGCTTTACGTTATTCGAACATGATACGCTCTTATTATCATTACGATTGAGGTATTCGACACGAGGGGTATCAAGTATTCTAGACGACCCACTTTATTCGATTTGTTTGTACTACTTGCTTAATCTACTCAATCCATTACAATCATTCGAGCTATTCAATTTATACAGTCTGCACGGCACTACACTATGTCAGCAGATTTATTTGCTCCTAAGTTATCTCTTGTCTGAGTCGATGTAGACGCCCAATAAAACGTCCTTTACGATTTGGATCCGTCTATAGACTTTTGTTCCCATAATTGTATCTTTTCCAGGAACTCGACTTTACGATTGAACCGATTGTTTTACGTTTTCCTGGTTGTATCAAAATCTCGTTCATTATCAACAGTATACAATCTTGCAAACATCGAATATCGATTAAAAAATTTCAAACTGAAATACTTCGAAATATTAGAATGAAATTGACTCGCTGTAAACCGAGATTAATTGCAAACTCTTTTAAAGTTCAAGATCGATTTAAAATCACAATCTATGCTCGACTTCATACACAGTAATATCTATCGTGAGATGTAATAGAGGAGAAAAGTATGACCTTAAAAATTTCGAAACAGAAAAAGTAAATTTAATAAACAAATTTTTACCGTAACCTATTCACCATGTGATATCGATCGAATTACATTCGAAACATTTTTTCGTATCGTCGAAAATGAACTAGATAACTCGATGTTCCCTTCTTGATGGTGCACCCTTCATTTCTGAATACTGTACTCGCAAACAAGAAACATTGTCTACCAATTATTATCGCGTGAAAATTAATTAGAAAGGTATCGATAAATGTTACCAGATCACTGTACCGTTAAACTCAATTGCAAGCTACGTCGCATCGATGAGGAATAGTTCAATCGCAAGAGAATTTCTAATTGGCCCCGGAATGATATTAAAGAGTAATTATTCCGTACGACAAACGCTCGCAGCCTTCCAGATCCCAGTCTGAAAGTGACTGTGAGCGCCCCAACCCTTTGAAGTGCTGCGCGAGTTTCCCGATTGTCACACCACTCGAAACGAGGACGTGCCGGAAGAATGAGTAACCTTGAATGGAACCCTCTTTTTCTGCCGCGTCATCTGCGTCCCTAGCTCCGTTGACCGTGTCGCGACAGGGCCGTGTCAAGTGCACTCCCGTTCCGTCCGTGTAATTTATGGTCCGCTATTTTTGCGGTACATTTGGGTCAATTATTCCGACGGCGGGCGCGGAACGCGATTCTGCCTGTGCGCCCGATGAAAAACGGTCGTTCTCTCTTGGTGTCTCTCGAGAACGCCACTTTTATTCCTCGATGAAAACGACATCGCCACCGGTACCAGGGACTCGCGTTTCGGCCAGCTTTGATTACTTCGCTTGTTTTCGCTTTGTCCTTCGAGGTTTTGTGTCCTGACCTTCTGCCGCGTCTACCGTTTCCAAACGGACGTTCTCTTGATCCGGGCGTGATCTTGGCGCCACGTAGTGGAAATCAGCCTCGAGCAATGGTTTCGAGCCGTGTTTGTCCCATCATCGGCGAACTTTATGAATTCCGATTTATACTAGTTGCCTGTACGTAGTCGTTAGTAGGGTATCAAGTATCCATTGACATCTTTAATGGTTGTTCGCATCTATCGATATCTATCAGTTGTCTGGATCTGTTGACGTCTACAGGTTGTTTGCATCTACCTACGCCTATTGGTTGTTTGCTGTGCCGGTATCTACCGGTTATATACATGGTTGTCTGTATCTACTGACATCTGTTAGCTTTCTGTATCTACTTGGGCAATTTGTATCTAGTAATATTGACGTCCATTGTGTAGAAAGGATGATAACCTTCAATTGTTTCTAATGTGTTGTATAAGAACGGGAACGTTTCACGAACAATGGTCTTTCTTAGCGGACTTGAGTTGCAAGAGATATAGACTTCTATCATCTAGAGAACATCGTAGGTTTTCAGGTTTCCTTCGTGCTGTGTAGCGAACGGTTGCACTGTAATCATTGGTCGATACATATCTGATGTTAACGATGGAAGCTTGAACTAGACCCGATTAACTTTATCGTATAAGATACAGTATAGTTCTTGACTACCCCTCCTCTCCTACAAAGTACTATCCCTTGCAATGTAATGCTTGGTCGATGAACATTTTGTGTCAATGTTGAAGAGTTGGAACGTAATCTTCACCAATGTTGACATATGCTTTGGTCACCATTCTAATTCATCCATTCTGATTTCTATAATCCAGAGCACTATAGCTATTGGTTGTTTCTTGTTTTCAATTTTCAATTGCCGCTTCTACTTTATGTAGAATTATTATCGAACATACAATATGGTCGGTGTTCCTTTGTAGGCATGAAAGAGTCTTTGCTAATGTTGTTTAAGTTTATGGAATCCTTTAAAAACTTCAATCATACTTTACTTAAGCCATCGTTCAAATAATCGTTAAAATAAACGTTCGTCCAAACACACGATCGTATGAAAACGTCTTCGTTGCGAATCAATTTTCATTCGTTATAAATCGTTCGATAAAAATTGCCTCCGACTCTGTCGGTTCGCGCAAACAAACATCGAAGGAAATTCATTACGAATGAAATTCCTGATATCGCCACGAAAGGGATCATTTATCTTCCTTGGGACACTTTATCGCCCATCAGATTCCTCAGAAAACTTCCATCCAGCAGTTATCTTCACGAAGACAGTTAAGCGACCACGTAACGCAACTTTGTGGCATAGAAATAACGTCATCGAGTAACACTGACAGCCCCTGACAGACAAGAAATGCGCTGACCGTAATATGTGCCACCCGAGGCGACATTGGAAAACGTGACCTTGTAGTGGCGTCGACGAGAATGAACCTCGAGGATGCCATCTTTCTTCGGCGTGTTGGTATACGGCAGCCGAGGACGAAGATAACCCTCGTTCGCGAAGATTAAAAGAATGTAAAGCTAATATTAGACCTAGGTTGAAACTGCTTCGTGTCTAGGTTAGGTCTGGCTCGCTTCTTCTGCGTGCAGTTTCGTAGATTCGTGTTTACCGAATGAATCGGTCACTGGGCTCATTGTACGATTGTATCAATAAAATATGGTCAATTTGAACAAACATTTTTTGAATCTCTGAACATTTTTCAGGAAATAACTATTTCTGCATCACCGAGTAGGTTAGTTTTAAAAACAACGTCGGATGAACCTCGTCTTTTAATTTAGTAAAGTAATTTAATAAATTCAATAAATGAGATACTTCTTTTAATTTGTTAATGAAAGTTTTAATGTCAAAGATGAGCACTGAGCCAATCAGGTCCATTTTAAAAATAAAAATATAAGTACTCACTTCAATATTTACTGATTAATTATACAAACGTTTCAAAAATGACTAATATACGTTTCAGTAATTTTATTAATTTTATTTTATAAGTGGAATCTGTATTCACAGGGAAAGTAAAATCGGTAAAACAAAACACTAATGGTTACTAATTATTATATTAAAATTAACCTATATATATTGTACAACTGTTTAGTATAAACTGATAATTTATTCCTTAACTAAGAAAAGTAAAAAATTTGATCAGAAGGCATTTAACATTAAGAGACACCTGAATATAATAAACCCTAATTCCTAATCGGATTCTTGCTTTAGGTATACCAAGTAAGAAGATTATACTAGATAGATTCACTTCATCAGAAAATAATTAGATTCATGTCGAAGCTCTTAGTTGATTAACACGTAACGAATATATCATGCCTGAAAATTCGAGGTACGAATCGTGCGTATAGTTGCGCATGCGTAGAGGTTCAGGATGAAAAATAAATCCAACTAGATATTCGATTTGTTGCACGTTGAAAGCAATATGAATACATTCACCAAGAATATTTAATTTTTCAATTGAACCACTCAGAAATGTCGATAGATTTCTTTATACAAAAATAATAATAAACGTTAAACACACTATTATTATCTAGATGTATCTATAGTTATTTTTAATTAAAATCATTTGAAACTTCCTGTAAAAGTAATCGTTACCATTGATATATGAATAATTGTAAGCAGCTTTATGGAAAATTACACGATAATGGTAAGAATTGTTTCGAGATCTAATTTTCTACCGGGAAATGAAACTGAAAGACGGAGAGAGAGAGAGAGAGAGAGAGAGAGAGAGAGAGAGAGAGAGAGAGAGAGAGAGAAAAGGAGAAAAATCAAAGAAAAACATCAGTTATTGAAAGTAAATTTTTTCAATTGATTCTACGTGGGCTGCAAGTTCCAATTTAATAAACTGTTAGCATAACCTCGTTAGTAGGAACAGGATTGCATCATCGTTGAAAAAAATTTGATGTCAGCCCTCGGGAAAGATAGTGATCAATTTCAATTTATCTTCTGTTTGGAACGCGCTTCATTCCTGCAATTGCAAGCTACATCCGCAACACGATATCCATTTGTTCTATTTTATGCTACGTGGAACCTGATTTTTCGGCAACGTGTCCAATTGATCTCGCAAAGTCCACTTTACATTCCACCCAGGGAAACGACCGAACAATTAACGTTCTTTTCTTAACCTGATTTCGTTGACGAACCTCCGCAGCAAACGATTCAAGAGATGGAAAATTGTGTCCACTTTGAAAACGGTAAGTTTGCACGTGGAATCCTTTATCGACTAACGACAATTCCCAGAAAGAAATTTTTTTGAAAAAAGCATTATCTACTTTGGTCCAAAATAATTATTCCTTTTTACTGCTACCTTGATCTTTCTTAATACGATTTATCTACGTGACAGTAAAAACAACTCCAAGTATTGTTAACGTTTCAACCATTTTATTCTGGACTTTTTTTCAGTAACGCTACAATAAACGATTAATCCGAAAGAAAGTATCGTATGTCATAAAAAGAAATACACAAAAATAACATAATTTTAAAAATTAACTCTGCGTAGAAAGTATAGAAATTTATTAGTTACGGACAATAATATTACACTTTTATTAAATTTTTATTTAATCTCTTCATATTAAAAACGAATTTTTAAGATTAAATTAATTTTGACGCCTAGAGATTACTGTAAAACTAATTGTCTACATTGTTTTTATTTTAATCGTAAGTTTAATATAATATGTTTTTTAATAAAGAAGTCAAGATGGTGTCAAGGTCCATAAAACGAACATTATTTTAAGAAATTATTTGTCAGAAAGAATGCATCATTTTTTATCGTTTAACTACTACGAAGAATTTTTGCGAGACCTTCACTGCTTCTACAGATATTGACTTTTACTGGGTACGCGATTCACTCTATATACAGTCCGAGGTCTGAACAGCCATTTTAAAGTTAGTGTTCAGCATTCGAATACATTGTAATCGGGCTTTACTGAAGATTGTATATATCATTCATTTAAATTCGTTCTCGCCTCAATCGTGTGGTAAAATGTAGATCAAGGAAAATCTTTTGGAACTTTAGGTGCAATCAAATTTCATTTAAACCTGTCACCCCCGTTATGCATAACTTGTCACACTAAACACGAACTTTTTAATTTAAGTATACGTCAAGATCAATTGAAAAGTATTTCTATTTACTTACCCTCTACTACATTCTAGATATGGTATACTATTTAATAAAAAAATCAAGGTGATCTCATGATGTGTAAAATTAACGCAAATTTTAAATAATTATTATGTCACGAATGATGTATTCTTTTTTATCATCAAGAATTTTTGTGAGCCTATTGAATCTGCAAATATCGCTGATCTACGAGACATACCCGGATGTATGACAATTTCCTATAATCGGATTATATACAGTTCTAGCTTTGAAAGTTACAAATTCATAAATATCACAATCCGATTTTGAAAATTTCATATTTCGTCAACGCAAAAGTTATAATTCAATGCAGAAACAAGCGTTTGTTTTTGCACAAAATTGCAAAATTGCAGAGTTTTTGCAAAATTTGTACAAATCTCGTTTGTATGCGCAAATCCCTGATGCTTAAAATGCAATGTTATTGAACAAAGTATCTACGCCGACGCGATAAATTCGCCATGCCTGGCTCGCAACGCGACCATATTTATTCGTGTTTCGTTACTTCTAGATTTGTAACGTGTAACGTTACGTGTACTGTGAGTCACTGTGTTCGTCCGTAAAAAATGATCACCCATAGGCTACGTCCAACTGTGCAACATTCATTCTGCTTTTCTCTCTTCACAGACCATAACTCAGTTTCGCGGTAGTGACAAACATTTAGAGTTGGAAAAAATTTGTATACTTTGGTATTCAAGATTTAGAACACACGATGTTCTATAATATAATATTTCTAACTCGAAATATTCGATCGAATTTTTCTTTGGAAAATAAATGTTTTTCAACCCAATTTTCGGAAAGTTTTGCAAAGTCTCATCTCGAAACTAGAGTTACGAGACTTTTGACATTTTTGATGAAATTTATAAAATCCACTTTTCAGAATTAAAAAAATATTTGATTATTCTTCAAAACTCATACACAGAAAATGTTTCAGTCTGAATCAACAAATTCCCAAATCTCTGAATAACAATTTTTAGGAATTGAAAAAATTTTAATTGGACTCCAATTTTTAACAATTCAGAAAGGTTTTGATCTCTTCCTTTCAATGTTCATAATACTATAATAATCTCCAATGTTCAACATTTTTAAAAATCGATTGAAAATAATTACTGAAAATTGTAAAATTCAAGGCATTTGTCTTTTAAATTTGTTTGAATTCTATTGATTTTATTTTTGACGGTTTCGAAAATACTTTAAGAATTATAAAAGTTGTCAAAGTTTATAAAACTGCATTATTAGACAACAAACAATTTTGTAACTTTGCTAATTATATTTAGTAACTTCATTAATTAGATGAATAATTGAGTTGAAGAAAAAGTATTCTCGTTTCTTTACAGAAATTTATCATTTACAGAATAATCAATATATTCACATTTCTCTTTAAAGATCGTATGTTAAATATCAACTATATATTAGGTTATGTATACGTTGTGCTTAATCAGCGCCATCTATTGAAAGAATGAGCTCTTTTGTCCAACGAAATATTTCCTTCTTCGTTGAAGATTATAAATTCGAATGAAACAGGATAATTCGACCTTTAATCATGCCAATCTATTCTGTCCGGTTTAGTTTAAGTGACGAAGCAAAGAGTGTTTTCAACCTCGCTTAACTCTCTTCGAGTATTATCGCGAAGAATTTTATCAGGCACGGTGTGACTAACTTTTATCACGTCAAAATTCGCTCGATTATGGAAAACTCTTCTTTGAATTTTAAACACTTTGAAATTGTACGCAACGAGTTTCGTATATCTTTATCAAAGTTTACAGTCCACAGTAGAACTCAATTTTGGTATGTGTAATGCATGTTCGCGTATACGAGAACGTCAAATTTAGAGTACATAAATTCTGAACAAGTTACGTTTGTGGGCTACTCGCGTAAACCCTTCGCTCTAAAAGTATTAACTCTGATTTTATCGATATAATGTATCGAAAAATATAAACTCGAATTTTACCGATATCGTTTAATGGAAAGTTACTATTTATTTTATTTATTTAACGATTCTGTTACCCAAATGTAAGTGTACAGAAAATTTTCAAGCGAATAAAACAAAAAGTATATAAATCCATATAAAGTACAACTGTAAAGTGTTGTTATAAAAATAACAAGTAACAAAATCTGAATCGTCGAATCATTTAAAAATAGGATAGACAGCGATTTGTTGTTCTATTTTCTTTCTTATTGACGCAATTATTACATATACTCTCACTTTCTACTTTGGTTTTTTATTCCCTTCCCTTTTCTTTATTTTGTATTATTCCATTGCTTTTTTATTACATCCTTTTACGGTTAGGTTAATAACAATATATAAATAAACTTCGCTCAATTTCCTTAATTTCCTTCTTGTCTCCTTTATTCTTGCTTTTCGCTCAATGCTTCGTTTTTTATTGTATAGAATCCTGGTACGATAAAAACCTATTGTTATTATTATTATTATTATCTGAAATCGAGGTCAATAAGAATTCTTCTTGTGTATGGAGTCTAGCTGCGCGAATCGATGAGTATACATAAAAATAAACAGCGAGGTGAATGATTCCGTTGCTCGAATCCGGGATAAAAATGATCACTTGACAGCGGGAATTAGAGTACGCTCTAGAAGCAAAAATAGTATAGACAATACGTCACGAACGAAGAATTATTTATTATTTCTAGAATAATACGTTTTAATAAAGTATCGCGAAATGCCAAAGCGTTCACAATTGTGACCCGTGATTCATTAATACCTTTTCAAACCTCGGCTGCACTCATTCGCGAGAATTTTTAAAACAAAAAAAATTTCGGGCCACTCGTACCGTGCGTTCCCGATTTCAATGTGTTGAAAGCCCGTCTAGCAAATTTACTTCACCTCCCCCCCCCCCCCTCCACCCCGGACAACAACAGCAAGAAAACAAAACCCATTCAGGTCTGTGCAGCGAGCAACAATGGAACAACAACATTGGTTCCGACAACAATGCGTAACACGGCGGCGCGCAAGAAGGATGGGAAGTAGGTATGTAATTAGGGAGTGGATCGATGGAAATCAAACACAGCTGTTCCGAGTATTTCGTTTTTATATATTAAGGGGTGATTTCCACTTGGGGAACAATTATTTAGAAAAATGTAAATACTCGTGGATACATTTAGTAACTTTTAATTGTACATGAAAATCTTAATGGATCTGTCTCTTGCTTTTACGTGTATTTATTTTTCATTTTTGTAAAGTATTGTGTTGTTTTTCTTATAAATGTATAAATTCTTTTCACGAATGTTGGGGATGACAGTAAATGTTGCGTTTAAAAGTCAATAAGTGAACGATTCTTCGTTTGATCAAAATCGTCATTTTTATTCGAAGCATTTAGCAAGCATTAATATATTTTATTGTTATAAAAATATTGACTAAATTTTGTTTACGCAAAATATTTTACATATTCTCAGTCATGATGCGTCCACTGACCGAGCAAATGTATTTTTACTCTCCACACGATTGTAGCTGTTCCACAGATACGAAATCGATAAAGCATACAAATTAAAGGGCATGAGTGTGACTATAGATTCCTACCAGAATACAAAATGTAAAATACGATTTAACAAAACGGTGGTATTTTAAAATCTTTTTTTCCCAAAACTACACTTTCCACGTTCACGAATGTTGTTACAGCCTTTGTGCTGTTAATAATGAAAAAGATTTCTCAAAAGAAGGATACGTTTGATACACCAGTACTAGCAGAGCACGTATGCAAATATGTTGAGTGCTCTTCCATCGCACCATAGAATGTTCAATCTACTAGCAACAGTGTGTATCACTAGTTAACCCTTTGAACTACACAATTGTTCACACACTGTATTTCTGGAGGTTGAAATTAAATTAAGGGAATTTGATGAAAGTGAGTTGGTGGTTACTCTCTTGGTAAATTTAAAACAATGGAAACACGTAAATGTGGTATTTAAAATATTTGAAAAATTGTAGAATATTTTTTCGGTACTGATCCTATAAAATTAAAAATAAGAAAACATTTCTCGCAAATTAAATATTACTTAATACTTTAAATAAATAATAAAAATCATGCGGTAAGTAACACATTGCTGTTTGTTTTTTTTCCCCGTTAATTTTTAACATTAGATCCGAAAAATACTCATCCCTTTCGTAAGGGTAACCCGAATGTAACAAAATAATATTGTAATCGGTATTTCGTGTCTCGATAAGTCACCGATCTCGTGTCCAAGTAGATATACCAACCATGATCAGACGGTACAGTATTTCTTCCACTGCTACGAGCATGAAAAAAGAATTTTCCACAATGCCTTGCCTCGGTCACTCGGATTGAGGAAAATGGCTATTTTCACGGCTGATGGTATAAAATTCTGCGTTCGAAAATTCCTGGAAAAGTGCGAGTCGGAAAATCGCGCCACGTAAGTCCGGCTCGTCATGTAAATCGCGCTCGAACGTCGAATATAAGTAGAATTCTCGACGATAGGGCCGACCAAGGACAGCAGCCTCACGGAATTTCCAAGATCAATGACGGCTCGGCCTCGCGCCGCTTCGTCTCGTCGGTATTTAATGAAAATTTCTCGCATTTCCCACCGTCCACGACCGGGGCTTTTGTATCGCCGCTAATTTCGTCTCCCCAGTCGCATAAATCCATTCCGTGGCGTCCTTAAGAACGAAGGCGGGGAATTCCCGACCTGTTTTCGGAATGGAATCCTCCGCCAGCGACTGCTCCTCGTTGCCTCTCGATTTATATCCGGACATTGACTCCCAATCGACGTGAATATTCTCTTCAAATAAAAACGAAATTTCTCCAGTCACTTGTTAAAAGAAAAATATTTGTTCGTTTTTCGATTAGAGAACCACTGTTTCTTTTTAACATTGTTACGAAAAAACGATTTTTATTCGCTCCGTTGAAAATAAATATCAGTCACTGGACTTTCCGGAGCAACGTATTATTTAATTAAAAAAATTCTATTCAGGAAATTTAACGTTTCGTTCGGAAGTCGATAGGGTTTTTGATCAAGAAAGCAATATTGTGAACTAAACAATTGGTTAAGAAATCACGTATCCAAGATGGAAATTATACATTTGTAAAATAATTGCTTCGTTTCTTACATATTGACGTGCTAAATTATTATACAATCAGGTTTTACGGTAACAAAAAAAACACACCAAAATTTCTTGTTTCCATTGTTGGATAATTTAAATATTGAGAAATATATTTTTGAAGTTTTAGTTTGAAACTTTAAATATTAGAAAATTATAGTTATATTTTAAATGGTAAACTTTGGATAAGAAATTGATTCCTTAACTTTAAACTATAGCTATTTTATTATAAGTATTGTGGACTACAATACCGGAAATACTTTCCTTTAAAAACGAATCAAACAAACAATAACACGAAATTACCAACCTTAAAAATAAATTTCAAAAATAACCTTATATACGACACTAGTTCTTCCCCTTAAAGTCAATCGAAATATGTTTATTTTTGTTTTTAATGGAACGAGTCATATTAGATTTATGAAACGAAGATCAAAATACCATCGTATTGTAGACACTGCAAAGAGGATTGCGCTTCTTTGTGAATCGCATCAACTTAATATTGATCATAAGGTAAATATCAACAAGTTCGCCTTCAATAAACAAGTACCGCAAGAACGACGTTTAATTAAAATACAGTGTAGTCAAAAGTGGTACTATCGGGAAAGCATGAAATTTTTCATATAAAAATTAATGGAAAATGTGGAGTAAAATATTTTTATTCGAGGTTTCGTTTTGATCAAAAGCGGTTTCAAAACAACATGGAACTTATTTTATTTTTGTTGTTTACATATCCATTAAATACCTACAACATATATCGCAGAATGTAATATTAGCGGATAGGAGTTGGCTTTTTATGAAAGAATAAATCGATAATATACAATAAAAGTTTTTAAACGAGTTTTCATTTTCGAAATAACCATGTCTGTCTATTATTCGGTATTTCTACTTGCGCTGATATTTGTAAACATCTCGGGGCTATTGACAAAGTACTGTTCCTACACTATTAATATTTATTATAAATAGGGCTTGTTAAATAAAATATGTAAAATAATTAATTATATATATAGAAATTCATTCTCAACATAAAATTATAGCTATTTATTTAATAAATAATAATATGTTCGTTGTCTAGGAATTGTCTAGGTTATATGTATCGGAAATGTATATAATAAATAATAATTTAATTCTTACTTCGGCAACCTTCTTTAAACTTTAAACGTTGCGGGGTTATTAACAGAGTATTCTTATTTTCTAAGAATTCGTGCGACTCATCGTACGAAAGTAAACTAGTTCTGTCCACGTTAGAGGTTTTGGTCCGAACCGATTGCTCGTGCGGTCAGTGGCACAATGATACTGCGCATCCATACAGCGCAGCCGTCAGGCATCTCAACATACAGAACCGCGGCGGGAACCGAGACAAAGAGGGGGTAGCGTCAAGCTAGCCATATTCCTCAGATTTAACACCAATCACTGTCATCGCGTGTAAGGTACGAGCTTGAGGAGATTGCGTCTGGAGTTATGGCGGGTCCTATTCATTCAAAGGCCATCACCTGAGACGCGTACGGGACAGATATACACACATACCAGATTATAATCGCGCACAAAAAGTAAATATTACACTGGCTGTTTACCAAAAATGAACAATAAACGACTAGAAATGTCAAAAATATTTGACTCTTAACAGACCCGTGCATTCCATGCAAAAAGTATCGCAAAACGAATTAAAAAACGCTTTGTCAAAATTAATTTACCCATGAAGCTGATTTCCACGCGATACTTCAGATGCGACGCATTCGACGAAATCAGAACTGTGCAAAAAAAAAAAAAAAAAAAAAAAAAAAAAAAATCCACGCTCTCGTCCCCGTTTATACTTTCATCCCCATTTTTCCGCATGAACCAAAGCCGCTCCATATCGCGATAAAGAGACACGGGAGCAAAAATTTCCAAGCGTATTGCGTCGCGTTATCCACTGAAAAGTCTCGACGATATTTTCCACGAGCGACCACTGTCTGCAAGCTGAATCCGGAGACGCGGATAATTTTTCACGGGGGTAGATTCGCAAATCTAAAGTCTGGCACGCAGCTCACGTAGCAGCTCGAAAACATTCTACGCCAATAGCATACGTAAGTCATTTGACAATAAGGATTTTTCTACTTTGCCTGAAGTATGTACATATATTCTGTTTGGGAGATGCGGAGCCGGCGAAAATACAAATAGAACGAAGAAGCATGGAAAGACGATGCATGGCTGCACAGATATATTTATTGATTAAATTTCGACTGTCCAGTTTCCTATCTCCGACTATGTGAACATAATTCAGTCTAGATTTGATTATACGAAACATTGGTTCGATTCGTTCACTAAAATATACTGTAGTTATTGGTTTTTACTTTGGTAACAAACTTGATTGAAATGAAATTTAAAATTTTTCATTAGTTGGGATACAATTTGAAGTTATTCTGATATAAAAATTTGGAAATTAAATTATCTCCTTTTGAAATTTTCTTCGCAATTTTTCTTAATAGTTTTCTCAATGAGTGTTGAATTGTACGAATATCTTTTGTTAACTTGTAAATTTTATAAATCTTTATGAATTTTATATTCGCCTTATAGTCAAGTAATTGATAAATAATAAATATTATCAGTTGTTTATAACTTTATGGATACTGTCTGAACTATGACTATTATATTAAACAAATAAACTGTTTAACTGTTGTAAAGTTTATAGTATCATTGTGTCCTGTTAAGTACTCTGAATACTAAATAATTCTAAATACTAAATATTCCAAGAGTATGTTTTTTGTTTGATTGTATGCAGTATTTCGTTATTAGTAGTTGATTGTCTTTGGTACTTTCTTTGAGTATGTAAACAGTCATCTTTAATGTATAATTAGATTCCTTAAATAATGTCAATATATTAGTAATTAGTACTTCATCGCCTTCCAAGTTAATATTTACTATTAACCCGAATTACTTAATATTTAAAGTATTTATTAAGTGGTAAGTAGTAATATTAGTAACTTCGAAACCGTACTTCGTGTTTAAAGTAATTATTAAGTGGTAAGTAATAAATATTAATATTCAATGAATGATACTTTATGCTTAAAATAATTATCAAATAAAAAGTGTTAAGATACTAACCGTTAATGCACTGATCACATTTCTGAAATCAAAGTAAATATTGAAAACTGTTACGGTAATATACTAAATTATTGAAAATGATCGTGCACTGATAGTTAAATACCACAAGTGCTCAAATAATAATCGTATCATTAAAATACTGCGTTTCGTAATCGAGCGATAATACACAGAACGCATATCAATTACGTGTTTCACTATGCTCGAGGGATTACAATGTTATCACATATTATGAAACAAACCGCTCGTAGAAGATTGGCCATCGGTGTCCAATATGTCTTCGGAAATCGAAAAAAATATCCAATCACGCAGACCGATGCTTGGCTTTCCTTCTAATCCCAAGTGATTTCGAGTGATTCTTCTTTTACGGTCAACGATCGACGATAAAAGCTTTTCACTAAGGTACATCGTTCACTGTTATTCACTGACAATGCCGCGATAAATCAATCCACGTCTCGAATAAAAAGCCCACTAGTTATTTTTCCAATTAAACGCATTATACTTCGTCCAGACAGAAAAAAAAACAATTTTAATACAGAGAAGAGTACTTCAGAACACGCTCAATTATATATATGAATTATACGATATGTAATTATACGAAAAGTTTAATTACACATTATTTGCAATATCTATAAGTAACAATCGTTTTTAATCAAAGTGGTAACACTTTCTCTGCGTCTTCTCTTTTATGAGTTTTCAAGGTCACCTCCGATACTTTCATACAAAATATATTAACATAATTTTTCTTTTTTTACTTTTTTACTATCATCTAGAGGAGACTCGTTGTTCAGATAGTAATAACACATGGCTTACAAACGATCTCGAGTATGAAGACTTGTATTATGTAGTAAGCTTAACATTACGTTTTAGCAATACAAATTTTCATGTTCTAGGTCGTTTGAAAATAATGTTATAGTTTTTTAATTTCGTGCCAATGCTTGCTAAACGATAGATGAAACAAAAAGAGTTATACGGTTTTACACGAGAAAATTGGAGATTATTTCGAAAACTTATAAAACTTGTAAACTTGTTTGTAAAAAGTTAATTTTATCACCTTCAAGAACCGAAACTAAGTCAACCATGATAACAAAATTTGCATATCGATCCACTAACATTGGTAATAGAAGCGATTTAGTTACGTGGCTCACCCAGTATATTGCAACTTGGTAATTAGAAGAACAACCTAATGTCTAGAAAAACACTATACGATAATGATGGAACGTAACGCTTTACTATTTTTCACGTTATCATTAATCAATTGGACCGGGTGATTTATCTTCTGCACATTGTTATCGATCGTCGTTTTCATTCGATTGTAATCACAGAATGC
Organism: Ptiloglossa arizonensis; assembly: GCF_051014685.1. Taxonomy (NCBI): domain Eukaryota; kingdom Metazoa; phylum Arthropoda; class Insecta; order Hymenoptera; family Colletidae; genus Ptiloglossa; species Ptiloglossa arizonensis. Next base: position 5,964,577 of record NC_135048.1, on the reverse strand, counting down.
ATCGTTTGTTATCGTTCACGGTGGAGTCTTGAACCAGTGCGCTGTTAGCGTAGGTCTTGTAGTTATAAATGAAGGTGAGGCCAGAAGGTGTTATCGCGTGTTATATTTACCCGCTTACGTTCGAGAAAACGTGTACCGATAACGAAGCCGTGAATCATATTGTTTTTCCAAGCAAACCTGGCAAACGGAATCTGTTTGAACGTAGATTGAAGAATTAAAGCGATTCTCATAAATCGTTTTGACCGCGAGTTCCTGAATTTCTGAAATGTTTCAAATGTTTGCACGCTATGCTACTTCCAGAATATCGTTACCTTGTTTTGTCAGAGTTAACTGTAACGAACAATGATTAATTCCTTTCTTTTACACCCTCTGTTGTACAAAATTTATTTTATCTTTAAAAAATGAATTTTTTAAATTTCATTTTATTCATTTTTTGCTTATTTGTACGTTCTTACGAATTAATTAATATTCAATTGAAGTAATAAGTAACTGAATCCGCGAGGCTATCGGATAGTTGCCTCCCTAAGAAAATTATTGTGCAATAGTGAGTTTAAATTATTGTTTTTAAAAATATTGGGTTAGAATCTAACGTATTGAGTTAATCTCGTTCCTTATAAATGTAATCTTTGTTGTTTTATACTCTCCCTCCAAAAATATTTAGTCTTATTTTATGTTACCAAATGTAACTCTTTCTAAGATGAAAATCGCTATCTACCCCGCTTTCAAGCAAAATGTCGTACCTTGTCACTTGAAAGCGGAAATTACTGAAAGAAAAGTAATTCTAACTTCTTCGTTGTTTTCTCACATTGATGTTAATTTTTACCGTACACATGTTCCGTAATCCTTCACAGGAAAAGAATTTGTTATAAAATTATAATTTTTTATTACCAAACATCTCCATTACGTATACATAGAAGTAAATAAAATACCTCAATACTTAAGAAACCTATAAGAGCTATAAATTATGTTACAAAACCAAGCACAAATTCAAGGTTTCACCTTGTATTAGATTTTCTTGAATCCCAAGATTGGTGTTAAAAACGTTTCCTTCTATTTTGTAAGTTTTATTTTAAGTTCGAACCGCCCTGTATTCGTTCAATATTTAGGTTCATCGAACGTCATCAATGTATCCTCGTATTTCTTTTTCATATAACATGTACTTTACTATTGATCTTCGTACAGTGTTGACACACTTCCTAAGTTCTCACTCGATATACGAACGGGCCCAAATTTCTTACTGCGAGTAATCAATACAAAACTTCATACGCTTCCAAACTGTACGTGACCCTCCACACGGCGCGTGAATATTTCAAACAATTGCCAAGTAAACTCAAGGATCATTTGAAATTCAAATATTGAATTCTCTTGGCAGGAAAACGCTACAAATATTTTTACCGAGCTTGTCCCCCTCCTCGCTTACAATTTTTCATTCGAAAAGTTTACTCGGAAACGGGATCGCAACCGACAGTGAAATACGACCGAAAATGTAATATAAAAATCGTACATTGTATCGAACGGGAAAGAGTAATGCGCCTCCTATTTCTTATCGTTATACCAGTAACATTTTTAGATCCAGCGATCTATTATTGTTTCGTTATCGGGGAACAATTTACCAATAAATATTACAGGCTATTAAACTGTCATTGTACGATGATCATGATTTTATAAGGTCAATAAATATTATAAATAATTTCTCAAAACGTGGTATTATTATTATAACATTAAACAGGGCAGTATAGATTTCGGAAATTTGGAAACGATAATAGTTACTCGATCACTCTGCATGGAAATACGGTAATTCGTTAAAATTAAGTTACTTAAAAAATAATAATCGTACAACTTTTATACCATATCGAAATGCAGAAACATGAATAGAAACAAACGAGATCATAACAGAATCATATTTTTCTTTCTTAATAATAAAAGCACTTGAAATGCGTATTGCACAGTAAAGTACAAACTTTAAATTTCTGAAATACGAATAAAATGAAAAATTCTCCGATCCAGTTTTTTTCCAATTAGATGTGTTGAAATTTGAATTCTATGCACATTTGTGGCTCGTACGTAGAGTATTCTCGAATCTTTTCAGTTTTGAAACGAATTTGAAAAATCTCAGCCATGAAGTAGAAAAATGAAAAATAATAATATAAGAAATCGTACAACTGGTTATAGTCGGGTCAAAGTCAATCTGATGCTCAAGGTTATCGAGTGATTATCTCCATTAGAGTAGTATTTGGCTCTTTTGGTGCGACATCTGTTGCTTTGATGGGTAAATCTGCAGACAAGGGCTCTCTGTCTTAAGCAGAGTATCAAAATGGCGTAGTATAACAGTAAGATTCCTTAGTGCGATTCACAGGAATACAATAGTCGATCCAGCTGCAGTCTCAAAGACAATGAAATGTATTCTCGATCATCCAGTAACATAACTATCGTCCAGTTGCACGAAATATTCCGACGCGATGGGTAAGCGACTATGAGAAACTGTAAAAAGTTTTTCCTTCGAGAAACTACAATTTTTAACTCCACGTGTCTTATTTCTATCGCACAAGAACTATCCGCGTCAAGATTGTCAAGAAAAGTTCAGGCGGGACGTGTTCTGATAAAATTCTTCTGAGAAATAGAAAAAATCCAGAAAGTAAAAGAAACCAGACACTCGAGGAAAGGACAATAACCCGAGAAAGGATACGAAATTCCAAAGGATCAATGTGTCACGTGCCAAAACTAGATATTACCCGTGTAAGTCGATACAGTCGTAATAAAAGAATTTTTAAGGCAGCTGAGCACGTTTTCGGCGGAATCTAACAAGAGTTTTTATCGAACAATCTGTAAACTCTGTTAAGAAGACTTCCAAAAGATCCCCCTCGAACGACACCCCTTTTTTTGTTATCGCGGATACATCGCGACGTCTAAAGGAGGCCCAAGAGACTGCTGAGAGGCTTTTCTTGTTCTTGTCTTCCCGATAAGAGTCAAGGACGTCGGATTGCGAAGCCTAACAAGTTCTAAGACGTTGTACTGGAAGATCACGTGGAAAGAAAGTCACGATGGAAACGTCCCTTAAACAGGATTTAGAACGCGCGACGAAAAAGTCCTGGCCTTGCTAATTGGAATAACTTTACACGAAAATTGTCTATTTCGTCTATGGATTTAAGTTTCCCCATCGTTTTATGGGTGACGAAGATTCTTTCGTGGGTAGAATTACTTAGAAGATATATAGATGGTTGTTAAGGATTCAATGACACATGAGTCAATATTATTCAAGAGCATGCAAGATCACCAATTAGAAACGAGGGGAAGGATTTAGAATATATTGAAAAAAAAATGTTTCAAAGGAGTTTTCAGATTTTGGAAGTATACTTAACTGCATAGGCAAAACATTGAAAAATATTACATTCATATTTCTTTATTGTCCTATATTCGTGTTAAATACTTATTTGATTAATTCGAAACGTAATGGTAACGATAGAAATATTGAATATAAAAAATGTTTAATTTTTGTGGAGCAATTGCAAAGTTTAAATAAAAATTCCATCTGGCCACTATAGTCAATCAAATCACTTTTTTATAGATACTTGAATGGTTACAGCGGTGTCACCAATGACAGGGTGAAAATTTGATCCGAACCTTTTAATTGCTCATTAAAAACCAAATATTTTTCCTGTTCAACATCTTCACTTATCTCTAATACCATTTTAGATGCTTCATAAATATTTTATCCAATACAGGGGTAGTTCTTCCTGAACGCGAATATCGATAAAAATATACGCATCCAATGTTTTCCAGTCAATTGAATGATGTTCTTTATTAATCTTATTTTTATTCGTATTTACTATATTTTTCATCGTCGATACATTATACAATATCTCCTTCTGCATAGCGTGACTTTCGTTCGATAAACATTCCTCTAAGAATTATCGCTTCGAAAATGTAATATTACCTTGTAAACTGTCGCAAACTCGGAACAAGTAGAGAGAAATATAGGTGTTCCAAGAACTCAGGAACTGAGTGCTCGCCTCGAAATACGTCAAGGATGTGAGATAGTCAAACACCGGTACGAGATAGTTACTGTATCATCCCGTAGATATTGTTTCATCCGCTTCGATGTTTCTCCAGTCGTGCCTTGTCGATATACATATATTTTTAAACGACGCCCCAAAAATATTATCCAATTTTTACATTCCATAGTTTCACCATGATCAACGTTCCACTCTGTGTTACCTTCTTCAGCCAGCAAGATAATATTTCACTCGTCTGCGCGAAAGTTTATTGCAACTGATGCACTTCGCTGGCACGATGGACATGAATCTACGTCAGAAACACACAGTATTTTTGCTCCTCGAAGAAGCAGAGTTACGTGGTTTCGATTACTTATTCATGAACGCGTGTCCGTAATCGTGTCGAGGGAGCCGCAGCCGATATTAACTCGAGGCAGGAATCAGCCCCGTCTGCCTTCGAGTGGGCTAATTAATATTCACTTTAGCGGGAATTAACGCGTGGCAGCGGTGAACCCCGTAATTGATGACTTAACCGAGGCCAATGCTCGAAAGTTAAGTCGAAACATGATCCGCCCAGCCCTCGTCGGGTTTCTTCGTTTAATTTTGGATCACGTCCCACGAAACCTTGACTTGCAACTATTTCTACGCGACGACGCGGTTTGAACAACGATCGTCGATCGAATTACTCGATCCGATATGCACAATTACTTCGGGTAAGAATATTTCTACTACAACGTACGATAGTGTTACACCTGGATTATATTGTAAATTTACGTCCTGATGGATTAATCTAATTGAATTAGCTCTGGACTAGATCTGATTTACCATGTACATTCCTGTATTTATGTTTAATTAGAGTAGGTTTGGATTACGCCTGGGTTAGATTATATATTTGTATCTCATGATGCATGAAATGTTTCATTGCACCAAATCTGTACTAGTCCTCGAATGAACTATAAAGTTGTGTCTTTACGATAATTAGCTAATTGTTCGAAAGGTTTTCTTTTATAGGTGTTGATCACGTCACTGATTGCGAGTGATGACAACCGAGTTCAAATCTCTGCGACCTGAAACCCTCTCAGATTATAGTGTCAGTAAATTTAATAGGCAATTATTTCCAGCAAGTGAAATATTATCTTCAAAGGAGGATAACTGGATTGGTCAAACAAATAATTTGACTAACTTCCTTTGCAGACACTGAACAAATATTCTGTTTGATGACAGTACACATGATCTCTTTAATCAAATAACGCCATTAGTCAAACCAATTATCTTTGATTCGAGGTAGTTGTGTCAGCCAGTTTCAAGAATTTTAATTTTATTGCTGTAGGATTCTGATGTCTTAAATTAAAAAAGTGTTGGACTGTAGCCCCTCAACGAAGACAAATATTCTTCTCTGGGGAATTGTTTATAAAATGAGAAAGATTCCCATCGATGGGAGATAAATGTGAGAAAACTTAAAAGTTTCAGGGTAGTTAAGCTTTTGTATTATGAAATGTGAAATGTGTGATAGAACTTTGTTATGGAGAAAGATAAAGTTTCCACCGATCAACTCTGATTGTTTCTCTTTCGATAAAGATTCGTCGGAAGATATCTTTGACTAGAATGAGAAAAAGTTAGATCGTTTGTCTAATTTCACTTGTTTAAATGACTCTTTGAGACGACCAATGAATCTTTAAAAGTGAACAACGAAGTAGCAAAAAGCTGAATCTTGCATCCCATTGACCGTTAGATCCATAAATCTAGGTGGTCAATTTGATACGTGAACTATATCTAAAAAATGGAAACTTTCTTTACAAATATGATACCTATATGTTTTTCTACAATATACAAACATGATATATTGAGTTTGCATAAACCATCCGAAGCAAATTTTATCAAATTAGCAATACAAGTGACTTGTTAGAGAATGTCAAAGAATTGTCATCGAATATGTAGTGTTGTACCAATTAGCTAGTGTTCCTTTATCATCTGGATCATTTTTCTCTGCATGCAGTTTCCTTCTACTTTAATTAAAATACCTAAGACAAATTCTTAAACCAGAGGAAACCCTTTCGGTTAACCAGAGTCAGCTACCCAATACTATCGTACTATTTTGACTCGGTTTCTTAAATCCTTCTGTTAGCACCAAGTATGCATTTAGTGGATGTTTAGAACGTTGCAATCGTCACTGATTGCAGCTCGACGTTGACGCTCGATGTTGTTTACCCTAACAGGATTACGTCGAATAATATCCAGATGTAAGCGCTACCAGAGACACAATAGTTTCGACCAGTTGGCAAATCTCAAAAGCAACCTGCGCTGGAACCGTAATATCAAAGGATTAGATCTGGCCAAAATTCTCCAGTTCATCACGCGAAACGCCTCCCATTTCCGTCCGTTTCTCGACAAACGATTTAATTATGGGCACCCTGACCATTGTGTGCTCGCTGGTAAGCATCCTGGGGAACCACCACGCGAACAGGATTCGAATTAACGACACTGTCCACGCCTCTGTCAAAATTTCGACGCTTTTGTTGCGTGGCTTACAGACAGCCAGAACTGTGAAATTCTAAATGAAACGACTCCATAATGAACGCGAATGGTGAACAATAACTGCTCTAACGAGCGGACCGTGCCAGCCGTTTCGATTTTGTTTGAAAAATGCTTCTGGTACTGTTAATAGCCAACGATAAGACCAAATTATATCATTTTGCCTCTTTTCGCCGTTTAGTGAAGACATACCTAGGTCTGCTCTTCCCTGTTTAGTATCGTTGCTCGAACACGTTACGAGTAAGAATTGTTTGTCGAATTTTTCGGTAGCCAAATAGTCCGATAGAGGTTATAATTCGAGCATTACTCGAATATTTAAAAATTGAATACTACTCGAATATTTGAGAATTTAAATGCTACTCGAATATTTGAGAATTTAAATACTACTCGAATATTTGAGAATTTAAATGCTACTCGAATATTTGAGAATTTAAATGCTACTCGAATATTTGAGAATTTAAATGCTACTCGAATATTTGAGAATTTAAATGCTACTCGAATATTTGAGAATTCAAATACTACCCGAGTATTTGAGAATTTAAATACTGTTATAATACTTGAGAATTCAAATACTGTTATGATACTTGGGAATTCAAATGCTATTATAATACTTTAGTACGAATTTGACTATTCAAAAATTTGTACACTGGTCGAGTACCTGAATATTCATAGTATTCGTACTGTATCATACTGACTATAAATCAAATTCATTAAGCTAAACCTTCCTTTTTAAACTTTATTTTCATTTCACATATTGAATATTTGTGTTTACATTTTTTGCCTATAAATAATAAACCTGGTTAATAATTGCTTTTAGAAATTTTCATCCGAATTGAACACTCTTTAGAGTGATTCGAAAAGAACTGAAGATTTTTTTAAATTTAATTCTAAATAACCAATTTTAATTTAAAAATGTAGACCACTTTATAAAACAATCTTTCAATATTATTTTTCTGAAATTTAGAAATGTTAATTCAGTCTCAAATATCTAATTTATTATAAAGTGAATTTAATTACAAAGTGAATTTTTTAAATTATTTAATTATTTTTAAATTACTAAATACATACATACTTCTTTCATACTACATGACGATTGTGATAATCGAATACCATTCTCTATGAAGGATTTTATTTTTCAATACTTTTCAAATGATCCGTCTATCAGACTAAAAAATATTACTTTGAAAAATGTTTGATCTATGCATACTTTAGACACAAATTGTTCAACGAAACTAGATAATACACCCAGAAATTTAATCTCCCACGTTTACCAACTATATCGCTTTAAGGTTTCAATCGCGTCCGTATTGGCAGACCATTAGTTGTGCATAACATCAAACTCTGTTGCAATACCGAAGTTGTAACGCAACTCCAATATTAGTTTGTGCCATTTAATAATTATGTAATAAGTCGAGTTTGATACCAGAAAATACGAGGAGTATATTAACAGCGGGGTTTAAATTTCATCCTTATTTTACGCGATGAAATTTAAGTATCATTGCAATGAAAGCAGCCGAACGAAAGTAAAGTGTATTTGACATAAATGATTTTCTTCAAATTATTTCAACATTTTATGAATAACCTTCTGAACTAAAAATCATAATGTTCGAATAATAGAAGTTATACGTTTCTTTACTATAAATGTCGAAAATTGTCAATGATTATACATATTATAAATTTTCGAATTTCCTTGTCATACAACAACAATGTATCGCTACATTTAACATTTAGTAACAGACAATATTTTTTATGTTAATATAACATTTCTAATTTATAAACTCTCTTGTTTGTGAGAATAATATATTTCAAATTACAAAAGATTTAAAATAGTTTACCATAATAATTACCATTAAATAAATACCATTAATTATTCAAGATAATGTAAAAAATCATAAACTGGAGACGGTAAGCTACAGTTATTTAATTTCATAAATTAATTCGTATTTACTATTACGTAGCAAATATTTCTCATTTGTACCAGTGTCAAAATAAATATCTAAACAATTTTACCTTTCATTTCTAATAAAATTTTCTTGGTAGAATCGTTCCCCTCGAAACCAATGATCAATTATTGTATCATAGATTAGAGGCACAGTTCACATTTCCAATAACACGTTTCTTGTTTCGATATCAGAATCCACGTTACGAAACTCGTGAAACAAGCCAAGCTTTCTATCTCGTCCAGACGTGATCTCCCCATAAATCGAAAATTTATTGTTGCAGAAAATATTTCACCGTATCAAACTGGGGATCGAAGTTCTCGAACTGTCCGATTACTTCGCCAGACCAATATTTCGAGCTTTTTCAGTCTCTCAACCTGCATGTCTAACTTACTTGCTGTAGCTGCTCGTGGTAGATCTCGAGGATCTTTCGAGCATTGAATGTGTTTGCACGATGGGTGCCGACTATAGATGACTCGAAGGACCACCTTCCCGTTGGAAGGACTAACTGTTGTTGATCGTTGTCCACTAGGCTGGACCGATGGAGGTTGTAATGCCGCCTTCGAGGTCTCCGCCGCTTGCTGCTCTCACGTCCAGGGGGGTGTTGAGCGTTGTCCTCACACACGGCGCCTCACTGGATGCACAAGTCGGCCGCTGAACTTCCTCGAAGGTCCAAGATTCCGTGGAGGCTCGAGGGATTGCTGGTAATTCCCTCGAGGAGTGCAAGTTCTTTGTGGGAACTAACGCCGGAAGCTTCACACGTCAGTCCGTGCGTTCAGGCCAAAACTCTAACCGTGATCTCTTAGCTGTACTCTGTACGCCTTGGTTGTAAGCCCTTGGCGATACTCTGTACACTCTAGTCGTCGACCCTTGGTTCTATTGTCTTGGTGGTATTCTGTGCAACTAATCTAAGATTTCTTGGGTCAGTGCAAACGTCGCCTCGGTTCGCCCTACTCCCTTGAATTAAGGGTGGGTGGCGACGAATGCCTGACCAATTACGACGGGTCCTAGTCCCGCCGAATCTAGGACATGCCCATCGCTATGGGGCTTAGGTGGGGGCGTCGCGACGTAGACAGGGTGTCCAAACCCCCGCAGGCCTGGGCTGGAATTTTCCAGCATCTTGAATGATGCAACAAACGGCGCTAGGGCCTCGCGTGCCAGGCGATGCGGAGGGTCCCTGTCCAAGTGCCTGCAGTGGTTTATGACGGGAAATAGCTATCACTTGCTCCGTGCCTCGAGTCGAACAACAAATAAACTGACCTTCGGTGACAGGCCCGTGCCGTAGCCATGTGGACAATTTCTCTAACAAACTCGAAGCACGGTCCCGCCATAAAACGCAGCTGCAAGCCTCTACATACCGCCCACCTTGAACTACTCGAGTTCAACTAAATCAAAGTAACCTAATGCGCCTTATGCTATATCGCCTATTGGTTATTGTTGCTAAACGACTAAAATACAGTTTTTAAACACACGCATCGCGATCAATTGACTGCGCATGCTCTTCTTCGCTTGACTGCGACTGAAGTCTCTTCTTCACTTGACTGCGACAGAAGTCTCTTCTTCACTTGACTGCGACAGAAGTCTCTTCTTCACTTGACTGCGACAGAAGTCTCTTCTTCACTTGACTGCGACAGAAGTCTCTTCTTCACTTGACTGCGACAGAAGTCTCTTCTTCACGCGCCCTAGGCAGCACGCAAATCCTCGTGAGTGGTCTCGTCAATGATCCACTGGCCGTCCGAGGAGAGACCACTCGCGTAACGCCATCCTGACCGGGTTGCAGCTCTGAGCTGCGCCTCAGAGCACACTTCCTTGGAGGCAGGTTGTCTTCCTTGATCGGGGACCCTCGTCCCGACCCTCGGGTGACTGCGTGTTCCAAGCCGCCAGTTCTGCCGCTGCTGTAGTCCATTTAAATATTCCTGCTGCCATCGCTTCCAAAGATGGCGGAGCCTTGCTGCAACAGCTGAAATCTATTTAACCGATTAGGCCGAACACGCGTCAGATCAACCTCGGGCAACGCCGTCAGTGCCTCTCCACTCAAGAAGTGCCCGGGAGTCAAAAGGATGCAAGTCCGACGGCTCGGGTGATAAAGGATGGGGTTAAGACATGCTTCAACCTGCGTGAGAATCGTGCATAATTCCTCGACGGTCAGTCTGTGGTTGCCCAGTCCTTATACGCGCGAGACGTCAACAATAAACCCAGGTGCGTCGCCTTGGCAGCAAATCATATAAATAGGCACAGGTAGGCCTTTCTCGAAGTGTGGAAACGTCCGCGGTCAATGACCAGAAAGGGTCCGGCATCGCCTACACCGCAGGTAGCGAAAACACGAACCGGAGTCACCCGTGCGGCAGGCCGAATCCCCATTTGAGACTGTTCGCTGCTGGGATTTGCCCTTGAAGCACGTGACACAATCGCGCAACCCTTTGAGTTGCGCGTCTAACGAATGTAAGCCAGTGTTTTTCTGTGGGGGACGCGAGGGTCTGTTACCATCCGGGCAACAGTCGCACAGGCTCGCGTCGAATCAACAAGCTAATTGTTTTTAGAAGAGTTATCCGCGACCTCGCGCATACCATTCGAGAGGCCCACGTCTTTGTTGCGTTCCCGAACGCGGGCAGATGGCCGCTCCGTATGCCTGTTCCGAAACGTCGGAGGACCCGCGCAACTCGGCGCCCAGGCTGGAAGACGGCACACGCCGCAGGACACGCAACGCAGAGATTTCCCGTATCTCATCTCGGAAACGGTTCGCCTTTGCAGCTTCACAAATCGTCGTTCTGCCTGAGCGAGAGACCCACCGAGTTCCTCGATTCGTTTATTGCGTGGTATCGCGGCCACGAACCGGCCGTTTCTATTGCGCGTCGCGTTCCCCTTAAAACGTTTCTCGGTGCGACCACTGTCGCTCACGCGCCCGCCGTTGTCGAACTTCTTTACCTTCCCGGAACGCGAAACCGCTGCCTCTAATTTCGCAGTGGTGCTTGCGTGCAATCCGGAAGCAAGCTTGACTTTACCTTTCGAAACGGGCCACTGTAGGCTCCCACCTAGTACCCACCCGAGTCGTGTCTTTTGCCACAGAAGGTGGCTGGTTCCCACCCTTATCTGTCCGACACACAGGAGCTCCCAGAATAGGCCGGCGCCTATAAGTAGATCTACGTTCCCCGGGACTCCGAACTCTGGGTCAGCGGGCTTTATTCCGTCGGGTGTGGGAATGTTTGCCTTTTCCAACGGCATGTTGGGTAGCCTATCCGTGATTGATTTTATTACTAGGCACTCCAGGTTTGCCTTGAAGTTTCTACTACTGGATTCCATCTTTACCTGGGTAGTAGACCGGACGGTGCCTTTGACGCGCCCCAACGCGCCTACCATATATTCGAATGCCTGACACGGCAGGCCGGCCCGCTCGCAAAATTCCCTACTCACGAAATTTGCTTGCGAACCCGAATCTAACAAAGCGCGACATTTGTACCTGTTCCCTCCTTTCCCTATGACGACGACGACCGCCGTGGAAAGGACGGTGTACTGGGTCCTGGGTTGTGCCGCGCTTGAGCTGTGAAATGACACGGTGGGAGGATCCGATTCTACCTCGCGTTCCTCGGGATCCGACTCCTCCTTATGTAATAAGGTGTGGTGCTTCTTATCACACTTTAGGCACGTTCTTCGTGTGCACGTTTTGACTCCATGACCGGGAGCCAAACAGTTGTAACACACCCGCGCCTGTTTTGCTATTGCATGCCGTTCAGAAACGGGCATGGCTTTCCACTTTAAACAATTGTTCAAGAAATGATCACCAGTGCACACTACGCATTTTCTAGCCTTGCTAGCGACGTGCGACACTGGGGAGAACGTTCTATCCACTACTTCACGCGATTTCCTAATTACTGTCTTCGCGCTTGGTAAGGAACTTGGAACGTTGCTCGCATCCTTACGAAGAAGGTATTGAGATCGTTGCTCAATGAATCCGACGAACTCGTGAAACGTGGGCAACGTCTTCGAACCCATGGCTCGCCTCTCCCATTCATCACGGGAATCTACATCTAACCTTTTCGCGAGTGCCGCATTAACAACAGCATCAAGGTGGCCCGCGGGCTCCAACAGTGACCCGAGAGCACGCATGTTGTTAACTGCCCTATCCGCGAACTCACTGAGTGATTTACCATCCTGTCGCCTAGTCGGTTCGATCTCTAGGAGGGACTGAATATGATGGTTCACTAATAGCCTAGGGTCGTCGTATTTTTCCCTAAGCCGCGCCCAAGCTAATTCATAATTGGCTGCTGACACGCTAAATGATTCAATTGTTCGTGCCGCAGCACCCGATAACGAAGTCGTCAGGTAGTTGAAACGGTCAATAGCAGACAACTTGTCCGAATTGTGGACTAAGGAGAGAAAAGTGTCCCGAAACCGAATCCATTGCCCACAATCTCCGGTAAAGATTGGCAATTGTACGACAGGTAACTGCGCCGCCGTATGAAGATCGGACGGTACCTGTCTGCCGGCGGTGGCCGACGCCGTGCTAGGCGCCGCTTGACCGCGAACCTCTATTATTCGTTTTTCGGCGACGACCATAATACTGTAGTATTTCTCCTCAAACTGCTCGCGCTCGTCTACCTGTGCTTCCGCTTGCGGGGTGTCTATTACGGCCATGTCTATTTGCCCTTGAATAGATTCAAATTTCTCGATAAGGGATTGACCCGACTGAACGCGTTTTTCGAAAACGGCTAAATTTTCGCGGACGTCTGCTGACTCGACAAATTTTCCGAAACTGGTCAACCTAGACTTCACAAGCCTTCGTTCGAGAACGAGTGATTTTACGGACTCCATTTTTTACACGATCAACACACAGATTGAAACAATAAATGACTCACGGACAAGAGGAGTGGATTGGCGGCTTCAGGCGGCTTCCGTAGACCGTCCTGCAGAATACTCGTTGTTCGTGCTGTCCGGATCCTAGGGCTGATGCCGTCCTGGATGCTGCCCCCTTCGGTTGTCTCCTCGTCGCTGTGGTCCAAGTTTTGGGTGTAGCAACCCTCGATGATGCCCGTCGCTTGCTGCCTTCACGTCCAGGGGGGTGGTGAGCGTTGTCCTCACGCACAGCGCCTTACTGGATGTACAAGCCGACGTGCACGTTGCACGGAGCCCAAAATGCTTCGTGACTGTAGATTCCAGCCGACTGTCCGACTCGTACGGACACAGTGGCTGCTTTCTGGCTGGTCCTCTCTGAAGGACCGATGTTGCTGGATGATCCGGCTCAACACCAGAATGTAGCTGGATTATCCAGCTCGTGGGACCATAGGTCGCTGGTTCAGATCCGGCTCGAAGGACCAAAATGTAGCTGCTCGTGGTAGATCTCGAGGATCTTTCGAGCATTGAATGTGTTTGCACGATGGGTGCCGACTATAGATGACTCGAAGGACCACCTTCCCGTTGGAAGGACTAACTGTTGTTGATCGTTGTCCACTAGGCTGGACCGATGGAGGTTGTAATGCCGCCTTCGAGGTCTCCGCCGCTTGCTGCTCTCACGTCCAGGGGGGTGTTGAGCGTTGTCCTCACACACGGCGCCTCACTGGATGCACAAGTCGGCCGCTGAACTTCCTCGAAGGTCCAAGATTCCGTGGAGGCTCGAGGGATTGCTGGTAATTCCCTCGAGGAGTGCAAGTTCTTTGTGGGAACTAACGCCGGAAGCTTCACACGTCAGTCCGTGCGTTCAGGCCAAAACTCTAACCGTGATCTCTTAGCTGTACTCTGTACGCCTTGGTTGTAAGCCCTTGGCGATACTCTGTACACTCTAGTCGTCGACCCTTGGTTCTATTGTCTTGGTGGTATTCTGTGCAACTAATCTAAGATTTCTTGGGTCAGTGCAAACGTCGCCTCGGTTCGCCCTACTCCCTTGAATTAAGGGTGGGTGGCGACGAATGCCTGACCAATTACGACGGGTCCTAGTCCCGCCGAATCTAGGACATGCCCATCGCTATGGGGCTTAGGTGGGGGCGTCGCGACGTAGACAGGGTGTCCAAACCCCCGCAGGCCTGGGCTGGAATTTTCCAGCATCTTGAATGATGCAACAAACGGCGCTAGGGCCTCGCGTGCCAGGCGATGCGGAGGGTCCCTGTCCAAGTGCCTGCAGTGGTTTATGACGGGAAATAGCTATCACTTGCTCCGTGCCTCGAGTCGAACAACAAATAAACTGACCTTCGGTGACAGGCCCGTGCCGTAGCCATGTGGACAATTTCTCTAACAAACTCGAAGCACGGTCCCGCCATAAAACGCAGCTGCAAGCCTCTACACTTGCGTTGGTTATAACGTGAAGTCCGGTAGATATGAAGTTTGTCATGGACACTCACGCGCGATATTATTCTTCATGAATTCCGTTCGAAAGTCCGCGATATTTTCAATGGGATAGGCCTCGCCTGGAGAAGTGAAAACGTCGCTCGCGAAACAGGGACACTTCACTCTGGAACTTCCTTGGGTGGAGATTCTGTGGAAAGCATTTGACTCGGTGTCGAGTTTGGGAACGTGTTTGCATACGGTTCGAGATTGAAATTATTATGCACACGGTAGAGAAGAAATAGAGAAATTTATTCGGGTTTACTAGCGTGGAGGTTATTAGGATATTGAGAACGCGGAAAACTGTAGGTAACAAATAAACGAGAAAAGACTGCAGCAAGTTTTAGGAGAGAGGAGTTAACTTGGCGTGTTAAGAAATTAGGAAGAAAACAAAATTATACACTCAAAAAATTAGATAACCCAGATACTGGAAATTGAAAATTTAAAACACTTGGAAGACGGAAAATTAACAGCATGGTAAAATAGAATTCTAACAATTTCGAGAAATGGGAAATTAATAATATAAGGAACGATTATTTGGAAATCTTAACAATTGATTTATCAGACACTTAAGAAATTGAAAAATTTTGAAATATTAAGAAATTAGATCAGCGACGAAATAGAAAATTAGTCAGGAAGTTCAACATTTGATAAATTGGAGATGTTAAAAATCGTGAAATATATCTAACTAGAAAGGTACAACAATTAATCGAGTCGATAATTTAAAATATTTAAAGACTCGTGGAATTTGGAAAATTGTTGCAATTGTACACTGTCAATCGCAGAAAGTGTTTCAAATTTCAGCCATAGGCGTACACTGTTGCAACTCGCATCGATCGTCGTGTTAGAAGGAGTGAACAATATAAAACGGTGTTTGAGGTATCGATTCGTCCAAAATAGACAAGCTGCTGACACAGTGTGTGATTTGCACTTAATAGGTGATGCAACGATCAGCACCTTGAACTGTGACAATGAACCAGGCATCTGTTCTCTTAGCAGTGATACAGCAAGTTCGTTAAGTGATGCTTAATTGCTGTTGCTCGTCGTGCTGTTATTTATCTATCCACGGATCGGCAATCCCACATGTTGTTCTCGAGGCCAATCAAGAAGCATTCAGTGCGCAAAAAAATTGCAACCGTTTGACATTTTTATGAAATCAACCCAGCCAAGGTGACACGGAATTAAGTTGATCGTGAAGTATTCAAAAATAGTGGTTATGGCAATTGTGATGACATAAGAGATATTAATACATTGTTTCGATCGTTGATAACAATTTTATCCGCATTTTTATCAGAAATGGACAAGATTTCTTCGATAATCCCAAATATCTGAGATAACACTTTGACGTGTTTCGACATTTTTCGACTCCTCGACTTTAACACTTCAGCTCTTTCAATAGATCGAGACTTTTAGTACTAGGCACTCTTAAGAGCTTAGTAATTTTGTGTTCGTTTTATTATTACAATGGTCTGTTACATTAGTTCACAATGGTGCCATAACGAGCTCCGATGTTTGCTTCTGAAAAGAACGCGTGTCTGAATCAGACGAGATTTACCGAACTTGAGATTTATTAAAACTGTCACGCATTAATTGCTACATCGACTTGCCTTACAGATACGCAACCGAGGCGTATACAGACGTAATTAAAAGTCGAGAGATTGGTTTGAATTGTGTTTACATTGTCACTGTGGTGCAACCCACGGACAAAGCCGAGAAGCTGTCCCCTTACCTCATGGTGCCACGCAAACGTAAACATCTCGACTCCCTACGGTACTTCGATATCTCTGGTATAATACTTGACTATTTGACTGTTTTCTGCACCGATCAAATATCAGATATTAATAGTATGCGAATAGTGTAATGTGATATATGCGTGGGAATAGTGATACTCGTATAGTTAAACATTTGAAGTTTACTCGGAATATTCGAACAATCGAAGTTTATTCAGAGTATTCAAATAATAAAAGTTTATTCGGAGTATTCGAATAATCGAAGTTTATTCAGAGTATTTGAATAATCGAAGTTTATTCGAGGTATTCGAATAATCGAAGTTTATTCAGAGTATTTGAATAATCGAAGTCTATTCGGGGTATTCGAACAACCGAAGTTTATTCGGAGTATTCGAACAATCGAAGTTTATTCAGAGTATTCAAATAATAAAAGTTTATTCGGAGTATTCGAATAATCGAAGTTTATTCAGAGTATTTGAATAATCGAAGTTTATTCGAGGTATTCGAATAATCGAAGTTTATTCAGAGTATTTGAATAATCGAAGTCTATTCGGAGTATTCGAACAACCGAAGTTTATTCGGAGTATTCGAATAATCGAAGTTTATTCGGAGTATTCGAATAATCGAAGTTTATTCGGAGTATTCGAATAATCGAAGTTTATTCAAAGTATTCAAATAATCGAAGTTTATTCAGAGTATTCGAATAATCGAAGTTTATTCAGAGTATTCGAATAATCGAAGTTTATTTAAAGTATTCAAATAATGGAAGTTTATTCGGAGTATTCGAACAAACGAAGTTTATTCGTAATATTTGAATATTCAATATTTATTCGTAATATTCAAATATTCGAAGTTTATTCGTAGTATTTAAATACCCTAATATTCGAATACCTACAAAATATTCGAACGTTAAATTATTCAAATACCTCTATTCTTAAGTTATCACCCTCCTCACTCACGTGCACATCAATGAACATTTACTGTTAGAAGTGTATAGAAGCTGTTGCAGCTCCAACAAGAAACTATTAACTATCGAATATGGTTTTTCTGATAAGACTTGCAACAACCCCAATATTCGTTTGCCCTTACACTATTTGGATCATTGAATTGACTCAACGATCAACCTACCCTGTTTTTCACTCGCATGTTAACGCGACATTGTTCGACTTCAAACGTGTAGAATTGTGATACTTGTCAACGCATTTATAGCTAACAAAGAACATCCTGGCCGCGCACTACGTACCTTTTAATTTATGCGCGTGCGTGTCGTGGGAATGGGCCAGTCTCTTGCGGCCAGCAATTAAGTCCTCCCGAGACCGAAATTAACCACCGTTTGATAAAAAATTCCGCAGGTTGGATCGTTTGCCATTTATCTCTTGAAAAAGCTCGTTACCACCGATAAGAATTTCGTATTAAATGAGCTGGAATTAAACGCTTAATTAAAATCCGATTATTTCTTTGCTCGAGTGAGGATGATGAATGATTTACATTTTACCAGGTAAAGCTACTTGTCATGGACAAAGTATGCACACTGTGTACAAGCATGCACAAAGCATACTTCTCACTTATTCTGCACGTTAACGTGTATGGTTAGTTTCAATCAAACAAAATTATATTTTAGTTAAACCTAGAAAGTGTACATGATTTCTACCAACATTAATGGATACGTGAGATACTGCAAGATACCAGAAATAAGTTTCTATCGTATCGAATAAATGTTTAATTTAAAAATAAATATATACAATAATTCTTTGCAAACGTTATATATTGTTATCGTTTGAAATTAAATATAATAAAGTGCGTTACTGCGTGCAGAGAACTCTCAGAACGACTTGACTATTAGTCCAACAGCGTGAGATAATTAAAAGATCTGACATGACGTATAGATCGACCATAACCTCAATTGAGATTAACTAGGGCTTAGACTAATATTCATATAACAAAATTACTAAGACATTTTTTATCGAGGAGTTCATCGATAGCCTTGTATCCTGTCTAAAGTTAAATGGATAGATGAACAACAACTATGAAACAGTCTTGTATAACTTCAGAGCATGGGTATTTTTTTCACTAATAAATTTTTATCCAGATAAAAATTAATCTAGACCTTTAAATTATTAGTTGACAATTCTTCAACGATTATCAGTATCTACATTTTTCCCTCATCCGGATATTTTTCTTTGTCCATATAAATGTTTCTTCGAATAAATTCGTGTGATACATTGTAATACCAACGTATCGTAATTCGATTCTATCGATCGAAACAATTATACCCTATTAACGACCACACATTGTCGTGATTCAATGGTAATGAGATTTAATCGTTTAAGCTTAATCTTTGAAGATTAACCGTTAGAAATTCATGCAAATTTGTCATCTCTTTGCGACGTTTCGAACTTCAACGACTATCATTTCTTTGAAATAATTCGTTCATAGCTCACGAACAATTTATAATTGTACGACTCTTCGAATAATTATATAACGCGGTTTACCGTTATCTGTGATATCTTTAAATCAACGTTTAAAAATAACAAATTGAACATGCAACGGATTACGAAACTCAATGTTAACCCAATTATCTCACAGTTCCAATAACTGAGATTTATTTTTGCAAATTAGCGGTTGTAAATAACAAAGTAATATTCTTTGGCTTGAGCACAATAGAGGGAAAGGTGTTCTTCGACAAAGTAAGAGACAGTAATGTCAATAATATTGGCCAAATATTGGCACGCATAGAGGTCGAGTTTGTCAAATTTTTGGGGCCAATTGATTTCAATATACAGAAATGAAAATTCGTGGAAGAGACCGAGGATTTTCTATTTCCTCGACCGATGCAACCTAGGAATTGCGTAATTGAAGGCGAGCACGACACTCGGTTTCAGAATGTCCAAGAGTTTCCGTAAATAATGCAGGCTGCGACGACGCGCTATTGCGACACTGACCTTCGATCAGTCGTTTAGTGGACACGAGCCTGAAGAAGTGTTCGAACACCACGCCAATTTCTAGCAAATTCGTCGTGCTTCCGACATTGAAATTCGTTATTATTCATTTCTCGTAGACTAATCGTGCAGTTCTGGTTGCCATCGTAAACTTATGTCCTGACGTCATTCAATGACACGTACTCATCTTATTTAACGATTGTATCGACCACAATGAAATAAATAGAAATTCTAGTTCATAACGGTAACATAACATATCACAGAGGAAGCAAGTTGAGAAAGATATATCGTTATTGTAAAATTTACGATCTTCGGCAAATTAACGATATATATCGCAAATCATAATTAAAGAAGATAGAGTCAATAAATTCATAATTATTCTCTTAAAAATTGCATGAATTGTTGAGAAACCCATTGTTTCTAGAGTACAATAAAGAAAAAGGGTAATTATGCAGTTTAGGAGACTCAGGTCCGATAACTTTGATCTTGACATATGTTGTCAAGGACACTCTCCTGAATAACCTTCAAACGACTTTAGTCGTTGCTCATTAGTATTCACAGAACGTTTGAAAAGTATGGCTTTTATATTCGGTAGTATTTTTATTTATCTAATGAATAAAATGGTAAATTATAATTTTTTTAAAAATTTAACACGTTGGTGGAGGAGCCTAGATTAGGCTAGATTAATAGCCCGGCCGTTGTCAAGCGGCCAGCCACTCAAGCCGGAATTCAAGATCATTGAAATCGGTTAACTCGTACAAACAGTGTCGATGATGACAATCCTACGTATAGGGAAAAGTTGTTAAAAATGATCGTTGTCGTAATATTTGAAAGTGCTATATTTTTCCAATTTTCCCAATTAATAACTTTTTACCCAGAAATAAACATG
Source organism: Ptiloglossa arizonensis (assembly GCF_051014685.1). Taxonomy (NCBI): domain Eukaryota; kingdom Metazoa; phylum Arthropoda; class Insecta; order Hymenoptera; family Colletidae; genus Ptiloglossa; species Ptiloglossa arizonensis. The sequence goes on along the minus strand of NC_135048.1, from coordinate 5,944,243 downwards.
TAAAACTGTTCAGAACTTATTCAGGTGTATGTCCTACTTTAATAACGACCAAGTGTTATTACTATACTGTGTTCAATTCGCAGGATTTCAATTTATGTCGTACAATGGTACGTAATAGCACAATAGAATTTGTATAAACCATTATTCATCTACAATAACATAATTCCTCTGAAATGCTTTGACGTTCGAGGAATTGTTAAAAACGTGTACTATATGCGTATGAATGTATGTATTAAAAATATGTCAGAATAATTGATTCAATATTCTTCAACTACAATCAAATTATTTCACATTTAAGAAACCGTATTGTACTTCTACCATGTTATAACGGAGGTTTGCTGCATTGTAAAAGGACAGCATGCTTCGTCAGCTGATGTTTTACGCAGCATTGACTCCATGTTTCTTTTTAGCGAAACGGAAACCCAGTGACTATGGTAGTAGCTTTGTAATCTTACCGTATCAGTTCCAAGTTCCCTGGAGATACATTCTTTTCCTTTATACTTGATTTGAATATATGTATACATTACTTTTACATTTGACCTGATCTGGTACCATTCTCTAACCATTTGACATTTTTATATTTTATATTTCCAGCATTTGAAAAGAAATGAGGAAAAAGTAAATAAATTTCGGTAAATTAAGGACAAAAGAGAGAAAAAAAGAAATTTGGATGTATTTAGAAAGAAGACTTTCAAATGCAGTAATTTTCATCGAACAGAAAGTTCGAAATTAATTATAGCTGAATGAATCGAGATATGAAATTAATTAACTATTTCATTAAGATATTAAAGGAATTAGGAAAACCTGACACTACAATTCTGGAAATTAATGCAAACCTAAACGTTAGGTTTTATAACAGCACTTTTAGTTGCATTTCGTCCCTCGTGCGAAATTTACTTTGCTATGTGCTTATTTTATTATATTTTATCCTTGGGTATACGTATTAATGTTCATACTTCCATAATAAAGACTTCCTATAATAATAAATAATGATAAACAAAATTCACGAACTCAAATTTGAAATTGATAAATCACGAGCTGTTAAAGAATGAAATTCATGAAATTCAGTTTGAGGAGTTGAAAAATTCGAAATTCCAACGATGAAAAGTTATGGATGAAAAAATTGAAAAAATTCGGTAAAGAAGGTAATTATAAAATTTGAAATTGGGATGCGAAGTCTGCCGATTATTAGATATTTTTTCTATCGGTTCGGGTCATGCCAATACCTCGTACTTGAACTACCTACAGGGAACAAACTTGCGACAATCAAATTAAAATCTCTCAACTTCTCGAATGCACGGTAACCAGCGCATTTTTCCTTGGAATGGCTATCGGCCAGCCAGAACGTTTCACTGATAGGAAAACTTATGAACTCCGAACTGGAAAACTTCTTAACTTCTCGTCTATTGCAAACGGCGCGTCATTAGATGGCTGTCTGTGATAAACAATCATAAAAGTTTCGTCAGTCGTGCAACGGGTTTTGAAGCAATCAATAACACTGGCAAACAAGCGTGTCTCGTTGTCGACCGGTTGAATCGAGTCGCATTGTTACAGTTTAAGCTTCCTTTTGTGGCAAGAAATGGTGAAATTTATCGTGAAAAACCATTTGTTGCGGAAATGAAATAGTCAACAAATAGCAACAGTTCCCGTTCGTACGTTTCGAGCACAGTTTACTGTATGGCGCCATTTTGAATACTTGTTAAATCGGCAAGGTAACATAGTAATTCTTAAATAGGCGATACGTTCTCGTTCGATTTTCAAATAGAACGTTATTTCATTGGCACACTATCGAAATGCAATAAAATCGATATATTCGGATAATAAATTGATTGTGATTACAAAGTGACAAAAAAGTGATATCATAATGTCAAGTCAAATTTTAATTGGCTAAAAATTTTTAAATCGTGTAAACAAGTTTAAGTGAATATATTTTGGAATTATTCAAATGCATTACTATTTGAATATCATTATTCAAATACATTGATATTCAAGTATCATTATTCAAGTACAGTAATATTTGAATATCACTATTCGAATATTCAAGTATTCGAATAATCATTGAAACATAGTTAAAAACACGATATATTTAAAAAACTTGATACATTGCCTACACTATTAAAATATTGTTCGTATTACAATGTAGTCTTCTTTCTAAATATATACAAATTTCTCTTTTTCTCTTTTGTCCTTAATTTACCGAAATTTATTTACTTTTTCCTCGTTTCTTTTCAAATGCTGAAAATGTAAAATATAAAAATGTCAAATGGTTAGAGAATGGTACCAGATCAGTTCAAATGTAAAAGTAATGTATACATATATTCAAATCAAGTATGAAGGAAAATTACTTAAGTGTTCCAATACTCAAGTATTTGAATAATGTGGAGTGTTCCAATAGACAAGTATTCGAATTGTGCAGAGTGTGTCGAATGTTCGAATACAGAATGATTCTACACGTAATGCAAAGCAAATCGAACGTAGCAACACGCTCGTCTAACTCTAATGGAGGAAGTAGTTATTAAATTTGAGTTTCTATGGGGCAATTTCACCACCCCTCGTTTAAAGAGACTTCCGTCATTCCGCTGAAATTTGTTCCTATTTTTGCGTACAATCATTAGCTAGTTAATGAGCGTTGCCCACAATGAAGTTCATTAGGACGGATTAATCCATTTCGCTTTCGAGAAGTAGAGCCCGAGTAGTGTTGACATCCAGGAAACGTACAGAATGGGTAATTTTTCCGGGCAGTCCTCGGAAATTTTTCTGGTTACACTACCAAAGAAACGGTGGAACAAAATTCGCGGCGACTAATATTTTATTTACTTAGTCCCGTTTTAACTGCGCTCCGGTTAGAATTTTACGAATTTTATACGAAGCTTTGCAAAAGAATTGCTTCCAGTTGCTTTTGCGAAAATATATATCGTTTGAATCATTTTATATTTATAAACTATAATGGAAAATTGCAATTTCCTTTTTGGTATCAAAAGAAATTTTTACTTATTTCTTTACACGTAAATACTTAATGTTTTGTATTCGCTCCTGACGTTTCGATTACTCTTCAAAGGATACAAATCTAATTGTTGATACAAATTTCACCAAAGGAGGAATATATTCTAAATAAAAAAAATGATTGACATAGAAATATAAAATCTACCGGTATTAATTAATAAAATATTTTTTGCAATGCTATTTATAACATGACTTAATTTATCCTGGTCTCTGTATGGTATCTAATTTATAAAGCCTGGAAAATGTTTTATAATTGGTCGTATACAGAGTGTTTTTACATTAAACGATCGAGTGGTAACAACATATTCTACGAATCATCTTTTTGAGGGGTTGAAAATAGTTTATTGAAACACAATGAAAATTACAATGACATTGCACAAGGTATTTTCTATACAAAAGCACAACTCTGTTTGGTAATAACTTTTAAATAAAATGAAATCCCATTCCACGTAAAACCATGTTTAACTTGTGTCTGCGACATATTTTGCGCAATAAAAATAACATTTTTAAAATAATATTTACAATACAAAATATACAATAGAAAAATATATGGTTCCATTTAAGGAAATCAAGGAGACTTTGATTTTTATACCATTTTTATTGCTGTAATTCCTTTTACTTTTTAATAAAAATGTTCCTGCCAACAAAATTTTATTATAGAACTATTGGAAGTAAAACTCATAACGAATGTTACGATAATTACTCCGTATGTCCCCAATTATCGATTAAAATGGATCGTCCCGTGCATTATTTTGCGATTCGGACACTTTCAACTTACACAAGTATTGGTTTTTGTGCAACGCAACGTAACAGCAATTAATTCACAGCGAAACGAAAACTTTTGAGAAGCGTGCAATCGAAACGCGTCGAAATTGGAAATTTCGGATACGTCCGTGTGTTCGGTTGCTGCAATGCAGTTTCCTCTGTAGGGCTGCGATCGATCTAATGCGCGCGGTGCATAAGGCCGTGCACCCCGTTCCAGTGCATCAGCAGCTCTGTGCAGCGAATGATTTTCGGCTGCACTAGGGAATTGAACCTGTTCCAACGGTCCTCGTTTAAGTGGAATATCATCAACTAATGGTTCGAGTACCATAGGAAGAAAAAATGAAAATTCGTCTGACAGCACTTCGTGTAAACAAAACCGTCTCACAGCGCTTCGTGTAAACTGCACTAGTTGCCGAAACGACAGGAAGTTGTACCTTGCATAAATACAGATACAATTGAATTTATACAAGTTATTATCAATGTTTCGCAATAGGCTTCTTTTTATTTACTCTCTCTTTATGTAATAGGAAATTTAAAAAAATTTAGACAGTTGTCAGTTACGAAACACAGAAGCGTAAAAGGGTCAAAGTAGCAGGAAAATTCTATTATTACAAAAAAAAAAAGATCTTATTATTTCAAATTCCCTGATTTGTCAAATTATGGAAATGAAAGGTATTAAAAGTGAAAATTACAATCTCACTTTCTTTACTTGAGAAGCGCAACTTATAACTATTACCTCCATTTGAACTTTTCTTCTTGAAAATAAATAAAAAAAACTAGACGATTCTTTCACCCCTCCCCTTCCCCCATAAAGAAGAAGCAAGACACTTGACAAAAGTTCTCGAGATGCTGAAACATGGTCCGAAGTTACAAAGGCCAAGGAAATTAGAAAAACGAAGTAACCGGAGAATTGGAAAAGTTATCGCGACATTATAAAGAATATAGAACACGAGACTGGTGAAGACGAGAGATGAAAGAAACCGTGGAAAATACGGACGATGGTGAAAGGAAAAAGTGTACTGGGGAATGAATTAATCACAATAAAATGCAACGTGAAGAGTTTCCAAGAATGCGTTTGAAAATCAAGTCGCGCCACCATTCTCTTTTCCATATCGTGGAAACGTGTCTGCGGTCGATTTAATGACTGCCGGGAGCGTAATATTCTCGCCGATGGCCAGGAAATGGATTCAACGTGGAAACCTTGAGACACTGCAACCGAGCGACGCCGGCGTCGATTATGCAAGAATCTACCGGAAGGATCGTCAAACCGGAAAACGTCGTTCCGCGGAAATTTTTCTTTCTTCGCGATAGTCGGATCAATTCTGACCAAAGATTAAAATCACTGACGATCGTGCATAAAGTCAATTGCAACAATTTTTATACGTATACACCCTATGAAGTATTTTCTTTTTATGTGTTTATTTTGTTCAATGTCTTTATCTCGCAAGTGTACACGGCGAATATAAAACAAATGAAAGAACAAGTACGTGAGAAGTAAGGTATAGTTAAACTTCTGTTATTAAAACCTAACCTCAATGTTGTGGACAGTACCGGAAATTACGATGATTCTATATATGTATTCGAATGTTAGTGAAAATAAGAAGTATGTTGAACAATTTGGTGATATTTATCGAAATTGTTAAAAGGAGAGCATACGAAAATACAAAATAAAATTTGATTAATCGTGTTTAAAATTTTATAGGGATATTAAAGTGCACGAAACTTGTTCATAGTGAAATAATTTCAACAAAGATACACGAAACGAACTCATCGTCATTGACGATTTTTATTTATCTCTCACGAGTGACTTTCCTTCGAAGAAATTGTTTTATTTTTTATTTCATCTTCTCGAGAATATTACCGAGATTTTTCCGATAAAAATAAAACCAAACATGACCTCGTTTGGACTACTTTTTTATTATAAATAATTGAAATATTTTTAAGCTGTATACTATATATCGATTGGATGGTTGTTGATATGTGCGATTTTTATTGCAATAATAACAAGAGAAAGCCTGCGAATAAAAAAATTATTGCAGAAAGCTTGTGTTAATCATGGTGTAAAGGATAAAATTTGACAATTAAAAAACCCAATTAGAAATTGTGCATTAAACCCAATTGGTAATAAACCCAATTTACAAATTTTGTGACAAAATCGTAAAATAATCATCTTCAAAGTACGACCCCGCTTAAGGCTTATTCAGACCCTTTCCCTTTGGTCAGAGTTGTGTCGTTATAGCATACTTTCGCTAAGGATCAACAAAACGGTAATTTCTCAAAGTGGGACAACTCAAGTATTTCTCTAAACTCTTCGACTTCTAACGATAACACTGGATGCAGCGAGTCTCCCTTAATAATACGACTCGCTTTGTGCGAAATACCTTCAGTTACAAAGTACAATATTATACGTACTGTTTATAATGTGTTACCATTTCTGAAATCATAATATCCAGAAATAGTCGATAGAACTAGATACATGAAAATACGAGTATATCTATAAACCAACGAAAAATCATTTTTTAGATGTCAAACTCCAAGTGTTCAGATGGTTTAAAGGAAATGAATAAAATTCAATATAATTTCTTTTTTTTAATTAAAGATAATGGCAACTTGGTCCATCGTGTCCATTATCAGCATGACAATCAAACGATAATCAAGACAAAAGAAATTATTTTGTTAACATAAGGACAATCGTGTATTATATAATTGAAATAATTATTAGTAATTTGTGTCTTTACATATCCTTTTATTATGAAATATTAAAATGGCCTCGTTACGCGCTACTAAGAATAAGTTAGTGTACTCGATTGGCAGAATATTCATAGATTTTGAAAGCTATCATACTTAAATAAATCATACGCACATTTAACATCCGTTCAAACATTTTCAATCTTTCGTATTGCATTGTACAATACTAGAAAAAAATGAAAGATATAAAAATTGGGAAATTAAGAATTAAAGTACTTGTAACCAATGAAACGTAAACATTGTAATTTAAAAATCTTGAAACTTAGAATTGATAAATGAAGGTAATTGTAAAATACGAGGTTTAGAATTGAGAAACAAGGTAAACTTATTTATACGTTTTAAATAAACTTCAAAATTAGAAAATGTCGTAAATTACACATTTTTTTCTTCGTAAAATTGTTCGAAAATCTTCAAACACGAAATATTCATAAATCTTAGAATTATTCTTAATGTATTTCGGTCAATTCCTTGATTGAACAGTAATTATGCGTATATAATACTCAGCCTCCTCTCGAGATAAAAATCGCTATCAAGCCCGCTTTCAAAAAATTGTTTAATCCAATTTTGTCACTCAAAAGCGAGAACTTTTGTACTTCATCCACAATTTGTCTATAATCGTTTAAATTTGAATATTAGCCTAGAATTCTTATATTATAATTTCTTTATATATACTACCTTGATCAAAAAGTTTTAGGACTTTATTCATAAAATCAAAAATACAAATTTATTCGTCCAAATCGATATGGTCCCCTTCAAAGTAGTCCCCATTGACTGCAATGCACTTGCGCCAGGGCTTGATCCAATCCTCGAAACACCGCTGGTACTCAATTTTCGGTATGTCCATCAGAGCCGTCTTCGATTTTGTCATGACCTCCTCTCGGGTACTGTAACGCGTTCCGCGAAGCGGTTTTTTAATTCGGTTGAACAGAAAAAAGTCGCAGGGAGCCAGATCTGGTGAATTTGAAGGCTGTTGGATAGTGTTCGTGTTGTTTTTCGTCAAAAACTCGCGGATAAGGATCGCATTGTGCGCCGGTGCGTTATCGTGGTGCAAAATCCACGAGTTGTTTGCCCACAAATCTGGCCTTTTTTGACGAATTGCTTCGCGCAAACGTCTCAAAACGCCCAAATAATATTCTTTGTTGACTGTCTGTTTTTCTGGCAAGAATTCTTGATGCACAACACCATTGTAATCCATGAAAACCGTGAGCATCGCCTTCTTTCTTGACTGAAAACGACGTGGTTTTTTCGGTCTCGGCTCTTCCGGTGCACGCCATTCACTCGCTTGATGTCTGGATTGTGTGTCATACTCATAAATCCACGTCTCATCTCCAGTGATGATACGTTTAATAAATGTTAGGTCGGATTCGGCCTTGGAAATCATGTCTTTCGCGATTTCAACGCGGTCCTTTTTTTGCATGAAATTGAGGTCTTTCGGCACCAGTTTTGCAGCGACACGTCTGAGGCCCAAATCACTAACCAAAACGTCTTGAACGGATCCATAAGCAATGTTCAAGTCCTCTGCCAGCTCTCTGATGGTCAATTTGCGGTTTTCGGACAACATTTCTTGAATTTTATCGATGTTTTCATCGGTTTTCGACGTTGTCGGCCTGCCACTGCGTTTGTCATCCTCGACCGACTCACGACCACTTCTGAAGCGTTCGTGCCATCGAAAAACATTTGATCTCGAAAGAGTATCGTTGCCGATACACTTCTCCAACATATCCAAGGTCTGCGGACCGTTAAATCCGTTTTTTACACAAAATTTAATGCAAACTCGTTGATGCTTAAATGATGCCATTTTCAAAATCGAAGACACGAACAAAGGAGATGTGCTCAGTACAACGTAACTTTTACAAATATCAAGCTATGATGCTGAAATTGGAAGGAAGTGTTAATGACAGATATGGTAACCTAACAAAAAAAAAAAAGAAACACTCGGGTGATTGATAGCGACACACGGGGGACAGTCCTAGAACTTTTTGATCAAGGTAGTAATAATCGTTAACTGTAGTTTAATTCCAATGCAGTGAATTAACAATTGATAGTATAATTCAAGGACACGAAGCAACGTAAACAATGTAACGATGAGTACTGCAATGAGAGGTGATTACATCTCCGTAATTATCAATAATTGAATAGGATTATTAAGTTTCTATTTCCAGTGTCTGTTATCTCGGATTCAAATACTTTTCAAATCGATGCTCCAACGTTTGCTAAATTTAATCGAATTTTCAATGTGTTGTAAGAAAGTTTTCCACTTCGTGCAAATCAGCACCAAGGTGTTAGCAAAAATAACGATTAACCAAAGATAGCGCGCAGTAAAAGTTTCAAAGGTCGATCTCGCTTTGTTCAAACATTGCGCGAGCTATAATAACGTTTCCAACTTTCCAAGTTTTGTAGCATACATACTTATATCGATCGAAACGCTGAAGGTGCGGGCTTCAACGTGGCTCGAAGTTATTAGCTCCGTCGATTTTACAGTTTTCATCGTTGCCACAAACTTGATATTGTTCTTAGCCACGAATCTCGAGACCAACTTTTCTCTTACAAACCGCTTACAAAGTTCCTTTTGAATTAGGCGGCCGACAGATAACGCGAAAAACGATGAAGTACCTTCCGAGAAATTCTTTAGAGCAATTGAAAATTCTTCGACAAGTTCGACCGTAATCGATTATTATTTGAGATACATTAAAAAATAGTTACCGCTTCCACATAGTTGGGAAGAAATCGTAATAAATCCTGGTACAACATAGTTTAAGAAACAGTAATTAATGTACAAAAACGATGGAGTATTACCGATAAGAGAATTTGGAAAAATTAAGGAAAGTTCTAATCGAATTCCATGTGATTGAAAAATAATCAAATGGACTGTAAAAATAGCGAATAAAATCTTAATAAGAGACTATTATAGTTATATTTGAAATTTTACGAAGGAAAGTGGCTTAAACGAGAAAAAAATAAATTACAAAACTCTAAATTGTTGCAAAAAGACTTAGCAGAGTGTAAGAGTAAACAGATTAGTATCAACAGCAAGGATCTGTTTCAGAATAACAAAATAATCAGAAACAACGTATCATAATAGGAATAACAGATTGTTAAATCTGATCGTAACAGTTGTGAAAACAGAAACAATTGTCAAAGGTAAACATGTGGTTAAAAAAACAACTGGGAAAAAATGGGAGAATAACCAAAGTCTCGGTGTTGCAATTGGTAACACAGACGCAGACAGGTCCCAGGTGGTTTTTTTAGAAGAAAAATATAACCAAAAGCTCGATAATAATTTAGGGTATTTACATATACTCTCAATTTTAAATTCTCATAGAAAATAAAGTATATAATTCGTATATACGTTATAAAATGGATTATATATGAATTTACTTTTTTATTTTTACTTAACATCATACGTGACGTGAAGTGTGAAGCTATAAAATATAAAAACAGACAAAACAAAAAATACATCAGTATAGAAGAAACGAGACAAAGCTAAAATTCTGTTATCAAAACTTCAATGAAAAACATAATCTCACTTTATTTAGGGAAAGGGGATAAAATAAAATGCTTTGATTACAGATTAATGAGTTTTCCTGTGATAGACCAGGACTGGTATAAAAGTTCATCAGTTGACGATTTTCATACTGTATGTTCTTTCACCGTGAAATTGAAACTTCTGTTTCAGAAACATAGTTGCTGTGTCAGGAACAGAAGGTAACTCGTAGTGCTAACAGATTTAAGTTTCAAAGCGAGTGATAAACGTCTATACAGCTCAAGGAGACTGATAGCTAGGTAAACTGTCAAATACATCGATCATAGTCACACAGTACAGCCTAAACTATTAGGGCCATAAATTATTCAAACAACCCATGGCCAAATATCAATAGACCAAGACACAGGACCCAGGAATTTGTCGAGGATCAGCTAGCATCCTATTAATGTCTGTGGTCGATGTCAGAAAGTTCTTTCAGCTTGAACAGCTGAACTCTATGTCGAGTAATCCAAACAGATTCTTTTCTATTTGTAAATATTCTTCGATATAACTAAACAGATAGGTACTCTCTGTTTTTGAAGCGTGGTGACATTAATTGATTAAATAATTTTATAAACTTTTATCAACATCTATCATCATAGTTCAGAGTTTAGAGATCGATTCATTGAAGTAGATTGTTTATCCCAATCATAATATAAATATATGTATATCCATACTTAAGATACTTTCTGAGAGACCTTATTGAAAGATTCACCATCGCAAGATAAAATTAATTAACTAACTAATTTTGTAAACTTTTTATTAACATCTATCATCATGGTTCAGAGTTTAGAGATCGATTCATTGAAGTAGATTGTTTATCCCAATCATAATATAAATATATATGTCCATACTTAAGATACCTTCTGAGAATCCTTATTGAAAGATTCACCATCGCAAGATAAAATTAATTAACTGACTAATTTTGTAAACTTTTTATTAACATCTATCATCATAGTTCAGAGTTTAGAGATCGATTCATTGAAGTAGATTGTTTATCCCAATCATAATATAAATATATGTATATCCATACTTAAGATACCTTCTGAGAATCCTTATTGAAAGATTCACCATCGCAAGATAAAATTAATTAACTGACTAATTTTGTAAACTTTTTATTGATATCTATCACCATAGTTCAGAGTTTAAAGAACCATACTTATCCATACTTAAGACACCTTCTGAGAATCCTTACTGAAAGATTCACAATCACAAGATAAATGTATATTCTTCCTTACACTTCTCCCGATCTTCTCAGCTTTAGTTAATACTGTTCAAAGCTACTGGCTGTAAGCCATGATTTTTTGTAAGAGCAGTCCTATCAAAATCAATTGGCCGTTCAAGACCGCTAAGAAGGTTATCTCCACCACACCATTTGGCCGCTCTGCCACTCTATCTCTCGTCTTCTCGTGCTAACCTAAAGTTACTGCTCTGCTTCTCTTTTAATCGGGAAGAGTATGTTGGCACGACCTAAAACTGGATGTTTCCAGATCGATACGATTTACATTAGAAAGAAGCTAATTGGTTCAGCTTCGTGAAAAATCTAGGGGTACATTGCTAGTACATCGATACGAAAGATCTGAAGAAACTCCAAATCCAAGCACCTATATCACTCTGAAAGATCTACAGACTCAAACTTCTTTAGATCTTTCGAACATCCAATCGCCAAACGATTGAGAGTTCAAGGTGAATCCTAATCAGTTAAACCTTAACGTTCCAAATCTATCGAGGATCACCTTCTCAAGGCTACTTTACTCAATTGTGAACCGCGCCAGTCACGAATCCTACTTTTCTTTTTTATGTCAGCTGACCTGTTTAATGGTACAGAGATCCTGTAGATTAAAAAGACAAGCGGTGAGGTGATCCACGATAGCCTTGAGCGGTCAGTTAATCTTGATCAGGCTGTAGCATCAGGAATAGTGTTTTCATCGATTTAAATTTATGGTGCTACGTATGTTACTATTGAGAGTCGAAACTATTGAAAAGTTTTCAAAGTTCCCATTGTGTGGTCGCTAAGTGGATCTCGAACCACTATGCGCGATAGGAAAGAGTTCTTTGAAGGTATTACTGACACTGACGAGCTTTTGGGAAGCAGTCTCTCTATTCAAACCATAAAAGGATTTCGTCTGATTGGAAAAACGAAATTTATCAACGAATCGAATGCTCGTCCCTTTTTATCCTAATAATATAAAGTGTACATCCCGACATTTTAATGGTGGTGGATCGAAAGAAATGCCGTCTGATATCGTGTCATACAATGTTCTAAACCACTCCGTAACAATGATCCTCCAACACGTGATAACACCTTGAAGTACTTCGATGGAGTAACAGCCAGATTGGATTACTCGCCAGACGGCTCTCTTTCGTCTAAGTGCAGGTATCAATCTATTTTAGGGAACTAATGGTTCGCCAGCTTTTGCTAGGTTTATTGAGTATCTGTCGAAAATTTAGCAAAACTTCTTCAGGAAGTTAGGAAAGAAATTTTATAAACCATCAAAGCCCTGAGTAGCATTTTGATTTTCAATCGTTAATGATTCTTTTGTGTAATTTTAATAGGCGATATATCTCTTCAAAATTTCTTCTGTAACTTGTGGTTCTACTGTATACATATATATACATACACACATATATATATGTACAACTTACTTTAATTCTTCTGCTTTGAAAGTCGAAACGCTTGGGGCCTTTGCCAACACCCTGTAAATAAAAAATTACCTTTTTTTATATAAGATACAAAGGATCGAGTTATTTGTTACTATTAATGCACTTCAATAGACAAATTAGATACCATTAGGAATATTGAGAAATTATGGGTCCCATACAATTATATTATTATTATATGTATGTTAAAATTTTCAATTTTTCTTTTACAGTGAATCTTATCAAAGCAAATCTTATAATTGTTTACGATAACTTTTATTGACAACACAATTGAGGTTCTAACTACTACCTATCTTTTACATATTTATGTACAATACTTCTAGTTTTACTTGTTTTACATTTATATATCTGTAAGTGAAAAACAATTCTTCTTTTCATAAAAATATAACCTACACCCAACTTTATTAATTATAGTTGTGGTTAGCTTTGTAAACAATGATTCAGCTATACCTCGACTGCTTTATTGATGTTATCCTCTTTAATTTGTAACAATAAACAAATGTTTCCAACCTTTTTGCAAAGAAGTCTTCAAAAAAATAATTAAAAACGCATATGCAAATATTTGGAAATTACATATGTTAATTTTCCATCGTAATCCTAACCATTAACTTTCTGCAAATTTACGTTACAGAAATGTCATTTGTACACGAGCTCGAAAATTACGGGAAATTTGTTGACACAGAATTGGTCTTTCGTCCCAGTTCGTTTTGCAAAAATGTCAGACGCGTTTCCAAACATGCGCGTATAAATGGTGATAAGAATCACGATTTGTTAGAACAACCCAACGAAACTCATTCCCTCCATGAATGTCAGTTTTTATGGTATTTTCTTCCTCGCGGGCATGATATTTTATTATTATTGCTACTTTTGAAGCAAGTCCATCGTTTTTTATTGCATTATTATGCTCCCCTTGAAAGAATAACGGTAAGTATTCATAAATTACAGACGGTTGTCTTTTAATCTATTTTGCTTATCACTTCTCCGTTGAATGTACAACGACAGGAATTGTAATTGTCCCGAAGAAGTCGGAATTCTCGCAAAACAAATTTGCCGAACAACAGCCTCAATGTTGGGAATCGAATCATCAACCAGTCCATCGAGAAGCGGTTAACGCGGAAAATCAATTCGCAAACGAAACAATTGCTCCTGGCTCTGAATTGCTGTGAATATCGATTGTTCGCGAATCGACCTCGTGCCGTTCGCGCACGCGAAGGCTGTTGAAAGCTCGATTTGTGAGTGTAATTTCCAGGTGTTACCACGTGAGTGGGAGGAGAAGTTTGAAGTCATGTTTGAAGGAGAAATAGAGAACACGTTGAAAATCAGAGCACGAATCAATTATTTTTTTCTCGATTGAACCGTTCGGATTCAAGTTGTCAAGAGATACGTCGCTTTCAAGACTCGTTAAGACGTTACATGTTTTCTAAAACTTCGAAACTTCCCCGAGGGTTTCGAGAGATTTAAAAACTTGCAAGATTGTTTGAAAAATTTTCCAAAATTGTTGAACTTACTAAAAATTTCCAAGATTTTCTCAAATTTTCAAGCTCGTTTAAAATTCTCAAGATTTCCTAACATTTTCAAGCGTTTGCACGATCTACAAAATATTCTAAATTTTTTCGAGGTTTTTCAAGATCTTCAAAATTTCACGCGATTCTAAAAACATTCGAGCTTCGTGCAATATTTGAAATTATATAAATATTCTTAAACGCTTGGAATTTTTCAAAGAATAGATTGAAACGACCAACTGCCAATACATGTACCCATAGACTGTTATTAATGCGAATAACTTCAAAAAAGAATTGTATGGGTAAAAGTAATTAAAAAATTCATACAAGCATGGATTCACGGTGACCTTATTTCCTAGTCTCAGTTATTGCACGTTCGGACCGTTCAAATAAAATGTTGGACAGTTAAAAATGATCGAAAATCGCACGATCGAAACAACAAAAGTCGTTATTTTTTATACGTTCTTGTGTTTCGTTTCTTATTTCGGTTATAATTTAGTTAGATCGCGTTACGATCGTAACGAAGACCGAAGTATATAGAAACTGACACGATTGAACATTTCGTTGGCAAGAGTGCATTCGTTCGTTACTTTTCTACCATTAGTGATACGAATAAGTTATGGCAGGAAACATTTAAACTAATAGCTACACTATTCGGTAAAATTACTTGATAAATGGTAGTTACAAACGCAACAGTATTATTGTTGTTGACAGAGTCGGTGGGCTCGTGAAATACACGATAAAAGAAACTAATCGAGGCCAGGTATTGTTAATAATTTACGATAGGATGTTGGTTCCTTGAGCCGTGAAGATTTCCAACATTGTCTTGAAAACAAGGACGCTTGAGATTCCTCAACGATCCAGGATCCCACGTACCGTCAGAATCACAGAGCTTAGTTTATTGTTACAACAAGAGATAGTTTAGGAATCTTATGATCAATTTGCATCAAGAAGCAGGATATTCCGCATGCGGATTCTGGACCGTATCATCGGCCGTGGAATAATCTGCATACGTCGAGAAATTAATCTAAATTACAAATTTATCGAAGAACTCGAAGGAATATTCTTCCATTCGATATTGTTTACATTGTAAACGTAACAATTACTCGTGCCCATATCGGAACGAAATATAATATCAATGAGTTAAGGTTACCTTTAAAATGAAGACAAAATTTAAATAATTTTCATGTTAGGGTTATAATTCAATTTAAGTTAGGTGATTCAATTATTTCAGTAGCATTATTTAACTGCTGCGTAATTTTAGAATTAAATATCGTCGTAGGACGATAAAATTGTTAAAAATAATATAAAAAAGGTTACATCGAAAAGTCGTATTATTGACAAAAGTATTGCGCTTAAGAATCATACCTTTCTCGAAACGATTTTCGTCTCTCTTTTACGGAAAAATACCGAATGTCTAAATATTTATAAACGGGGATGTATGTACGTATACACGTGATTTGAGAAAAGCGATATTGGTAATGACGCGAGTCGAATGACAATGACGTTGATAGTTCAAGGTACATTCGATGATACGAATAAATCAACTTACTTCGTTTCTTGATGCAAATCAGTTATGAAAAAGAAAATTAGCCATCTCTTTTACGTTTCGTCAAAAATACGAAACATTTCCACCCCCCCCCCCCTGATAAAATTATACCCCAATCGTATGTAATAATCTCCACCAGCACTGAGCAATGATAAACGCTAAAGCCACGTAAAACATAAATCTACATCGGACAATTGAATCACATTTTCGCATCGCGAACGACACAATCGGACACAATAATAACACGAACGTTAAAAACGAATAACAATCTAACTTTAATTATTCTAGTGATACGTAATTCAATTTAAGTTAGGTGATTTAATTATTTCCGTAGCATGATTTAACTGTTGCGTAACTTTAGAATTAAATATAGTACATTACCATCCATCGCTAATTGTATCCTGTTTGGAAACCACAGAAGCTTGTTACTATAAAATGCCCAAGAAGGTGATCTTTGCACATAATTGTGATCATAATTCATAAATTTATGTATATGCGATCATAAGATCATAAATTTGAAATAAAGGGAAAACGTGAACAAATCGTCGACTGTATACTTACTGAACAACTTCTGTATACCAACATGTATCGTGTATCGACTTAAATTACTGTCTATAACTCCAGGGTAAATATAGAGAACTTATCTATTATTCATGGTCAAAGCCAATATTTTATCAACAGTTATTTCTATTAGCCCAACATATATGTCACGTGCTACTTGTAGAAGAATATAGATAGCGCTAAACAAGATTATAGAAAATGCTACCTTGGACTTTATAACGTGCTATAGAAAGTTCTATTTAAAGAAAAGTGAGATGACCTCGAAATAACTGCAACTAAATGTCCGAGAACAGAAATTCAGCTCGAGTTGGAAAAGAAATCGGCAAAACGTACAAGTGAAATACTATCGACTCTGAAATTTAAATATTTCCAGAACTATTAATTCGGAGATTTCACACGAGTTCTATTCACGAAGACCTACTTTTGATGCTTTTCACGAGTTCCAGTAACCAATAAAATTTGTACTTATAGTTCCCTCTACCTTGTTTATACTGGTCATTGGTGATAGAACCAATCTATGACGTATCTATTAATAGTAACAGGTATAAATTTTTAACCGCCATGTGGTATCAAATAAATATGAAAGTAAGTCTTCGTCGACTGAATAACATGGGTTTCTTGACACTTCTTGACATCAACGAGGCCACTACGAAGGCACTCGACGATTCTGTCATACATATGTACATTTAATCATTCATTTATTCCAAGTACTGTATCATAAAAGTAACCACAGAAATTGCAAATAAATATTCATAATTAAATTTTCCAATAATGATGTTACACGACATCGTGTCCGCTTGGTCGAAGTTGTCATAGATTTGACAACTCTGGAGTTTTTCCAGTTTTTGCACTCGTCACTCGAGTATAGTAGTGGAATTTTTGGAAGCTTTCGTGCGTTTGTGGATTATTCCTGATAAACCGTTGCGGTCTCGATGATTGGGTCCCGTTTTTGCCACTGCAATTTTATCGTAAGGATCAAATGTCTGCGAAGAAAATGCCCATGTCTAATAAACAAATGTTCTAGAAACGAATTTTCCTTGCAACCGTTCAGAATCGAAGAAATATATTCGTACTCGTGCCTTCCTTCGAGGCCCTTGACCTGTTCAGATGTACCTACATATACGCCATCCTAATCATGTCTGTTATAGCCGTCTGACTATACATTTCTAAAATAGTAAATTTCTAATCCGAGTATAGACTCATTTTTTTACACATAATGGAAACGATCCACAAAGTTGTACCGAGACTATTGACTACGAAATTGACAGTATCAGTTTCTGTTCAAGTTCTTTTTATTTCCAGTAGTTACAACGCAAATATTCTGTATGAAAAATTAATATGAAATAATGAATAACTTTCTCGGCCGATAAGAAAGAGAGAACTGTTCGCAGACCGTTCTGAATAGGTTAATCTAAAACGTAACATTCGAATACTGGAATACTCGAACATAGAACACAAATATTCGAATAATGGTATTCGAGTACACAACTATTCGAACAACGGTGTTCGAGCACACAAATATTCGAATAATGGTACTCGAGCACACAAATATTCGAATAATGGTACTCGAGTACACAAATATTCGAACAATGGTGTTTGAGCACACAAATATTCGAATAATGGTACTCGAGCACACAAATATTCGAACAATGGTGTTCGAGTACACAAATATTCGAATAATGGTACTCGAGTACACAACTATTCGAACAATAGTATTCGAGTACACGAGTATTCGAACAATGGTATTCGAGTACACAAATATTCGAACAATAGTATTCGAGTACACGACTATTCGACAATGGTGTTCGAGCACACAAATATTCGAATAATGGTACTCGAGCACACAAATATTCGAACAATGGTGTTCGAGTACACAAATATTCGAATAATGGTACTCGAGTACACAACTATTCGAACAATAGTATTCGAGTACACGAGTATTCGAACAATGGTATTCGAGCACACAAATATTCGAATAATGGTACTCGAGTACACAAATATTCGAACAATAGTATTCGAGCACACAAATATTCGAATAATGGTACTCGAGTACACAAATATTCGAACAATAGTATTCGAGTACACGACTATTCGAACAATGGTGTTCGAGCACACAAATATTCGAATAATGGTACTCGAGTACACAAATATTTGAACAATAGTATTCGAGTACACAACTATTCGAACAATGGTGTTCGAGTACACAACTATTCGAACAATAGTATTCGAGTACACAACTATTCGAACAATGGTGTTCGAGCACACAAATATTCGAATAATGGTACTCGAGTACACAAATATTCGAACAATAGTATTCGAGTACACAACTATTCGAACAATGGTGTTCGAGTACACAACTATTCGAACAATGGTACTCGAGTACACAAATATTCGAACAATAGTATTCGAGTACACGAGTATTCGAAATTAATTTCTAACATTGGAATAGGTATAAAATATTCTATCAGTCGTAACCTTACTCACAAAATTTTCAAAGAGGTTAGTGTCGATCACTATTGATCCACTGTTCGACTCGTTAGACTCGTTTAGAATCGTGGTCTTGTAACGCGCTTGTGTTCAAGTTCGATTATAAAAACGCAACATTGAGCCTCGTTAACGATATTCGATTATCGCGGCTGCTTATGCAGGCGTATTCTCAAGAACACTGATTTCGAGCACGATCGCGCGGACTGTAATTACTGGCGCGGTAAATAAAAGAGCTGCTGGTCAATTGCACAGCATCGATTGTCCATGGATCGGTGAGACAAGACACGTGGCGAAGTGCAGCTGACACGAACCTTAGCATTGACTGTACTTGATGTCATCGTATATTTTCCTTTTGTTCGCGATAAAATTCCCACCCTCGATGAACGATTCTAAATTTTTTTCTTGCTGTATCATAGAGCGTATTCGCTGACTGACGACTGTTTTTATTTAATCTTTAATTATGGACACCCAATCTTTGGGTGATAAAAACATCGTTATTAAATATTCAGACAATTAATATGGTATTAATTAATATATACATAGAAATGAATCACGATACGTATTGCATACTTTTATTCGAAAATATTTCACAGTGAGGTAAATAGGATATAAAATGCTGCAAAATATAGAAAACTTGTTTTCGTTTTTAATTTTAATAGTGTAATACGCGCAGTGTGATATTTATATGAAAACTAATATATTTTTATTTAACGTAATACAGTGAACGTAAAGATTTAATAAGTAAATAAAAAAACATGATTCTAAAATTTGAAAATAATAAACTTTGCACATGCACCATGAATGCAGAGTTTTTGACTTTTTTCCAGTCAAAACAGCAGTTTACGCAATATTTTACGAGAACATTGAAAGCATATTGGCTTTTTCGATTCAATGTTTCATTCGCGTAGACTCTGCTATAAACCGTGTATGAATTTTTGACGTTTTGTATAAACATGCGAAGAAATTTACCGATAGTAAAGTAGTTAACAATGTTAGGAAGCGGTCTCGGGGCATAACCGCTTTGAATATCTTCTTGCCTCTTCTATCCGTAGGAACGATACTTTTTCTATCTTCATCGTGAGACTTACAAATCGTAGTTGACTGTAGTAATTACAAAAAAGCTTGCAATTCTATAATAATGATTTTGTCGTATATAATTATTTCCCATAACACTCACTTGTGCTTTTTATTCGTTCATTTTATAACGAGGTCATGTCCTACATCTCGATGGAAAATAATTTAATGAAAAATTTGATAGAATTAGTATTATCATCTACAATTACACATGCTAGGGGTAAATCGTATAATATTACCATCCAGAATACGAATATTTCTCGTAGGTTCCTTCTTTCTCCATTTAAATTTATTATATATTTTAAACAGAAATAATTTTGCTTTTTGCCTGTATCTGTACCATCACTGTTATCTTCTACTTCGTCTTCATCTTCATTTTTGAAGTTACATTCAAGATTACCATCAATCTCACTAAAGTCTTGCTCATTTATGTTTTCTACACATTTCCATCCTTTTCAACATCGCTATTCGATTCTTTAAAATTTAGGAAAAAACATTAAGTAACGTTTCTGAATGCACTAGTCATAATTATTTATAACTTTTCTAACGTTTGTTCAAGACTGATCAAAGTTGAGCTGCAAACATTTGAGAATGGTGTCACTTTTGCACGTGACTGAGATCACTAAAAGAGAAGAAAGTATTTGTAGAGGAAAGTTTCAGAAAAATTTGTGCCAGGAGCAATGTTAAAGAATGAAACACGTGGAATTTGTCAGACACCGTATCTGCAATTAAGGGTTAAATTTACGAGTTTACCGAATATGTATCTCCTTTGCAATATATTCATGCTTATTCGATAATATCAACCGAATTAATTGAAGATCGTTGAAGTTACGAATCACCAAAACTGTGTGTTACGGACCTCATGGTATACAAAGTGCAAGAAAAATAGCTCACCAAATTTTTATCTCTTCTAATTTTAATATCTCAATTTATTATTCGCAATTTGAATAGCTATTCCCACGTTAACGTATTTAAAATTTATTTAAACGTTAAACGTACACGTATCTGGAAAGGTGAGGTTGAAACTTCTGAACGAAAAAGATCATACAAACATGATGCGAGAACTACGTATTTCCTTTCCGAACCATAAACACTTTTTATTTTCGCCGAAGTATGCCGAGAACAAATTTAAAGTCAAAAGTACTGTTATCACTTTCTTTCTGTGAGTTGTATCCAATAATAATATTTATTCTCAGATACGTCAGCTTGACAATGGAATTTGAGGAATTAATTGAAAATTGTGAAAATTGAGAATGGTCAAAACTGTGGATCGTTGTGAATTGAATGTTATCGATGAAGAATAACCGCTATTTTAAACAAAGACGTGTATCTGAACCGTGTGAAAATACTTGAACTTGTAACTCGTATGAGTACATCGGTGAATTCAATTTATAGTTCTTTTCCGCTCCTCGAGGTTACTTTTATAGGTGTGATCTTAGAATTTTTTTCGCTATAATTGGTGTGTAGGAGTCATCAATGTTCTAAAGATGGGATGGTATGATGCTATAAATGATACACTTGTAAGGAACGCTATGGAGAAAATTTTCCTGAAATCCCACAGGGGAAGTCTATTGTTGTAAAAATTGGTCGTAAAGGATTCAAAATCTTGAAACATTCTGTTTGAAGAACCTCGAGGGACTTGTGAAAAATTCAATGTATATATGTAAGTAAGACGATAATTAACTAGACACTTTTCAATGAAACGAAATGAAGAAAACAACTGTTGGTGAGTAACGTGGGCTATTATTACATGTAGGCTGTTATTACACGTACGCATCTAGTACAGTTGGAGTACTGAGAAAATATATGGTATTTGATGATAAACATTCGAATCTTCGTCTTGAAGAGATTCAAGGTTAATTTCGAATTGCTTCGAATATTATTCGAAACCAACTGTTCTTGAAAGTTGTGTTGACGATGAGTATTGAATATGTCGAAAATCTCGACGAGTCACGAATATTTTGAAAGTCTTGATCGTGAGTCGTAAACGTATTAACGATGAATCGTGAATGTCTTGATGATAAATCTTACGCATCTTCGTGAGTCTTGAAAGACTTGAAGATGAGTTTAGCGTACGATCAAACTTTGAACGACTCTTTTATTGAGAGGAGGAGAAACAATACTCTCTGCTGTGACTGTGCACTCGTTACAAATGTTATAGTTTTCAATTTTCTTGAAAACAAAGCCTCCAGAGAATTTCTCAAATATAATTTCGCCCGGAAGCGAGCGAAAAGTGACTGCGAATTTGATGGAATTACAACAGGTGTTTAAGAGCTGGAACTATCGGCATAATACCTTTCAAATCAAATCGGAAGCTAGGATTTTCCGCGCGTTCGCATGCAAATGCATCCTTCCGATGGACGGATCGCGTGTAAACATCACGCGAGCGGATTATTCGCGTGTTAGGGCCTGTCATCACTGTTAATCGATTTTTTCTCGGTCTTGTCGTTTTCTACACGCTCGGATGTCCCGTTTGCGAGATTTTTTTCAGCGTGTTTGGGAACCTTTCGAGGTTAGACTAGTAACAATGCACACAATGTTCACGTTACCAGTTCCCGGCGGTTTTTTCACAAATAGTAAATTTTAGAAACGAAATTGAAAAAGAGAAGTCACCGTTTCTTGTATGCGATACAATATTCGGGATATGTTTAACAACATTTTTAACAGCCAAGAAAAATTCCACGACCTATTATATGCTAAGGTATAATAGACAAAAAAAGTAGAAATAAAGAGTACATTATTCGAGAAATTGGTAACTTTATCTTAATAACATTTCTGGCAACATTAAGAACGTAATAATTAGTATGGCGCGTAATTAGTTATAATCGTTTTGGTAAATGAATGGTAACAATAGTAAAAAAGTGTCTTGCACGAAATGGGAATCATACTGAACATATTATTTAAGGTTATTCAATGTGGAAACATTGACACGATATTAAATAAATGTCTTACCAACTCCTCAAACAATATTCTCTTCGTTTCTACCTCTTTTGTTTATTAAACTGTATTAATTTTAAAAAGATCACCACATCACCGTATCATGGTCACCGTTACGAATTTAAAAAATTTTTCCTAAAGATTGTGTCGCATTTAAAAAAACGATGAAACTCCTTGCTCTTCCATTTTTTTCTAAAATCCACCATTTGCGAAAGAGACACTAGGAACTAATATCTTGAACACCCTGTATATGCAGCTCTACTTCGTCTCTGTCATTACGTATGCTTATCTTTACACTTCTACACACGTTCGTTTTCGTTCAATACTTCATTTCATACTTCGTTACATACAATACTGACGCAATGAAAATGTATTAATAGGTTATCATCACTTTTATACACTGTTTCTTTTTGTTTAATACCTCATTTCATGTTATATATACAACTACGGTGCAATAAGGATTTATTAATAGGTTAAGTCAATAGCAGCATTATAACAGCGTGTTTACCTCTACTTCTGTATACTATTTTTTACTCAATGCTTCGTTTTATATTGTACACAACTCCGATACAACTAAAGACGTATTATTATTATTATTGTTATTACTACAATTCTCGAAATGTTTCATTTCCATCAATTTTTCGTTTTCCGTGGTTTTCCAACTTCCACAATTTTTCATACACAAAACTGTCCTGTATATCTCTTTCATTCGTACCTTTACCAATGCTAGATTTACAAGAAAGAATCGATACGTTGTAAATTATCTTTATTCACGAGCCTCGATTGAATACATCGGCGCAAAAATCACACTATCGATTATTTCCATTTTTTTCTTTTTTTTCAAGGTTTGGTTCTTTCGAGACTCTACATTTTTTTTTTAAATTTTCCATTATTTTCATTCCACGAAGTAGCTTCTATTCAATCGTATGTCACGGATAACCGCGAGCATCGGATATTTTTCGTCGCACGAAGAATTAGCCCGGAAACGACGAGCGCCATCCATCGTAGTTTTTGCGAAGCGCTCGCGCACTAATCCGAATAGGTTTGAACGGCGATTCCCCGGTGATCGGTCGATTAACACTGGAACATCGCCACATTGGAGAAACGGTAAGTCCCCGGTGATCGTTAAGCCAGCTGGAGGAAAATTCGACAGAGTGCACAAAGCTCCTCGTGAAAATTTTGAACAATTCGCTGCTCTCTTGGCCATCGAGGACGCGGTATTTTTGTATTCGAGGACTCTCGCTACCATCAATTAATGCGGTGATATGAATGCACACACGAATTCCACGTGCATGATATCTTTTCCGAAATATTCTCATTCTTACACTCAATACGTTTCTTATTTAATTTTCGTAGAGAAATATTAGGTGGACCGGAAAGTAATGTCGTTTCTGCGCATGTCACTATTTGATTGTCATTTGTCAGCTCATTGTGTACATTAAAGTCGTAGCAAAGACATTCTGAGGTTATAGTGACTTGTTTAGTTGTAAATAATTAAATTTAAAATTTTTCTTTACAATTTTGGGTGAAATGGCCAGCCAAATACCAGAAGAGGTACATATCCGGCATTGCATGCTTTTTGAGTTTCGCAAGGGTAGTAACGCAACAGTTGCTACCAAAAACATTTGCGATGTTTATCCAAATGCATTAGACGTTCGTAAATGCCAAAGGTGGTTTTCCAAGTTCAAATCCGGTAATTTTGATCTTTCCGACTCGTATCGATCAGGAAGACCAACAACGTTAGACAATGACGTGTTAAGTGCGGAAGTGGAAGCAAATCCGTGTCAGACAATCGAGGAATTGTCAAACAGTCTTAACCAACCTTGGTCGACCATCCAAGAACATTTGCAGCAGATTGGGAAAGTAAGCAGAGCAGGTGTTTGGGTCCCGCATAATCTGTCCGAAGAGAACAAGGCTAACCGATCCACCACATGCAACTTATTGCTTCAACGGCACAATACAGAAGCGTTTTTTGATCGCTTGATCACCGGAGATGAAAAGTGGGTTCTTTATGATAATCCAAAACGCAAAAGGCAGTGGCTCTCTCCAAATGAATCGCCACAAAGTACTGCTAAGCCAGGTTTACACCCCAAAAAGGCCCTTTTGTGTGTTTGGTGGAGTATTCGCGGCGTTGTTCATTTTGAAGTGCTGAAACCTGGACAGACTGTGAATGCAGACCTTTACTGTGAACAATTAGATCGTGTAAATAAATCTTTAATTGAAAAGTGGCCAGCGATTGTCAACAGAAAAGGCGTTATTCTGCAACACGATAATGCAAGACCGCACTGCGCAAGACGAACCTTGGCAAAAATTAATGAATTGGGGTGGGAGGTACTGCCTCACCCACCATACTCGCCCGATGTTGCACCATCGGATTTCCATTTATTCCGATCGCTTCAACACTTTCTAAGTGGCAAAAGATTTGCAAATTTCGATGATATTCAAAATGCCATCTCTGTATATTTTGCTCAAAAACCAATTGATTTTTATCGATCCGACATTGAAAATTTGCACACTAGATGGCAAAAGGTTGTTGATAATGAGGGTGATTATATCATTGATTAAAAATAAAAACTCGTTAAAAATTTATGTGTTTGAATTTAATGTAAGGAAACGACATTACTTTCCGGTCCCCCTAATATTTAGTCGAGTTCGAATGATTGCGTTGCTATACTGAAAATTATCTTCTAGAGAAAGAAATATTATTTCGAAGATCGTATATTTCACAAAAAAGGTTTACGAAATACAGAAACATTTTTTATCAAAGCATTGTGATATTATTATCTTGGTATACAACGGTTATTTTTATTACTATTTCTATGGTCTGCAGTATGTCTCGTTTAGGATGACTATTAAGATCATTTCGAAGTCAACTTATTTTAATAACATTATGAGCAAATACTTTTTAGGTTCTTTTAGCAGATAATTATTTTATAAAAAAAAGGAATAAGTGAATCTCGAAATGACCTTGAAAACATTCATGTACTCTATAATAATAATAATAATAAAAATAATACTATTACAATTAATATTACGATACTATTATTTATAGTATGTAACGATAATAATAAATGCAGTATTATGATACGTAATAATAATGCTCTATTGTATATATTATTTCAATCTACAAAAGTTTATAGTATTTTTTATTATACTATAAATTCATACACTGTAAATTCGTCATTAGAAGCAATGGTAAATTTTTTATTCTTCAAATTCAATTTCTGACATGTTCTAGGAATATTTGCTGTAGCAGACAAAACTTCGAGTCGTCTGCCAGACGATTATGTCCCTTTCTCTGTCCCTTTGTCGAGTAACTGGATTTACTGAATCTCGGCCAGACCATAGTGGATCTGGTTTGCTTAATTTCTCTAGTAATTACCACTTCGTTTCTAAAACGGAGGTATTGTACGTAGTAACAGCAGAGCGAGAAGTTGGGGACAATCGGAGCTTGATTAGTGATATGTGCTCGAAACCACGAAAATTTAGCTAACTCGTAATGTTGTTACGTAAAAGAAAACATTCTACTTGTCTTTAGAATGTTAGCACGATTCTTGTGTTCGTAATCGATAAAAAAATGTCATTTCGATAAGCATCACGATCCTGTTTTATAAAATAAACGATCGAAAAATGAAAAATCTCGAAGAATAATGTTTAAAGAGCTTTTTAATTGAAAAAGTTTTTCAATTAATTGGAAAAATACGTAAACCTATAAATTTCAACGGTTACATTTTACATGGAGAAAGTAATTTTAAAATAATTCCATTAACATTTACATTTTATCGAAAAAGGAGACATTTACTGCTCATCAACCTGTTATAATCTTTCCAAAGGGAATTATTATTGTACTGAAAGATGGAATAATATGACTAAAATGTAGTGATTCATCCATCGTTTACATACCTCCACTTTGAAATAATACTATTCGCGTAATTTATTTTCCAAATGCTCCACCCTCCCCCTCTCCGTATTTATTTTCTTAGATGAACATTTGTAACCAAAGTATTCGCTATTTTCGTTCGTACAATTATTCATCGTTAACGTTTGTTATTATTACTGCAAATAAACAGTGATCAACTCTGAATCACGCTTAACAGTAGACCGCGAATGCCGGATAACGTGAACTTTAAAGACCACAGAAACGTGGGCTAAAGAGACGCTAACATCACTATGACCAATTGTTCATTTTATTATGACCTATAACTATTCGATTGGCTATTATTCACTTGAGACGAATACCTACTCTCTTTCGTACAGAGTGTCACTGAAATAGAAGAAACTTTAAAAGTGTATCTCATTCGTTTTGAAGACACAAGCTCATAATTTAAGGTTAGGTTTAAAAACAGCACCTTAAAAACACTTAAGATGTGTTCCACCTCTTTGCATATTATTCCATTCATAAATAAAGTTATTATTTATTCGGTTATCGCACTACATTATCAAATATTAACTCTATAACTTAATAATTGTTTAGGTAATAAACTTTACTTTTTAAATGAAATAATCAATGTTAAACAACTTAATGTATGAAATTATAAAGCATGAATAAAACACCAGAATTCAATAATATATTGTGTTCTCAATAACACCCGAATTATATTAAACATTTCATTAAATCACATAATAGTACATACAAACTTCTACATAATATTATTCAATAGCATTCGCCATACTAAACTACAAAACGTAAATTTGTTAACAGAAGCATGTTTTTCATAAATTTCAAACGTCATTTACCCAAATTTCTATAAATCGGTCCCATTTGAGGGAAATAAATGAAGTTATTCAACGTTACATTACATTTACAACTGTACATCATTGCT
Organism: Ptiloglossa arizonensis; assembly: GCF_051014685.1. Taxonomy (NCBI): domain Eukaryota; kingdom Metazoa; phylum Arthropoda; class Insecta; order Hymenoptera; family Colletidae; genus Ptiloglossa; species Ptiloglossa arizonensis. The sequence continues at coordinate 5,916,610 of NC_135048.1, read as the reverse complement.
CGTTATAAATTTTCAATATTTCAATTGTTCATTCAACATGTTGGCCTTACTGTGGAAATACTCGGTATATTCAATAACATCGAAACAATGAATAATAAATAACTCAATCGTGAACTGAATACTTTTGGTAAAATTTAATTTTATGTTTACAAAGTTAGAATTCATTTTTCAACTTGCATCCTATACAAGAACATAGTTTCCAAAATTTTCAAAGATTTCTTCTTAATTTTCGCAACCTAGCAATCCCTTTATAATTTTTCATTGCGTGCAACATTTTTTTTTCAGTTCTTAAAACTTCCCTAACTTCTTCTCCTAATTTTTATTCGCTTCAAAAATTGTGCTTTTTTCTACCATTCTTCCTAACTTTCATCTCCTGAAATAATTTCACAGCGTCATTAAAGAGCACGGATCTCATTAAAAAAGTAAAACTTTCAACGACAATTTCCTGCCAGAAGTCACTCTACAGTCATAGTTCTTGTACTCTCTCAGGTTCGCTTTTAACTGCTATTATTTGCAAAATGTTCCTTTGCAACTTTCTCTTGTCGTCAAAATAAAAATCCTCTATCCCTCTGTCATAATTACTTCAATTTTAAGGATAAAGTTCTTCGTGATCATAAGCGTACTCTTTATACCCTCCACATACTTTTTTACATTATAAATTTAAGGAATATTTGCTCTTAAAAATCGTGAAAAATTTGTGCACAAGGTGTGCAATTTATTCTGTAGTAATTCGGTAAAATAAACTACGCCTCTTATATACAAATCCTTCGTCTATTTTTCCAATTTTCATTTCCCACCAAAAAAGTTTTTCTAATTTTTCTCCAATCAAGAATTTCGAAATGAACAATTTGCATCACTTTGCACTACCGCATCGTTCAAAAATATCGAAATTCTTTCACCAACGTTTCATCTACTTTCAGATTTTCATTAATACTTCAACATTCTCGTTCAACATTCCAATACTCTTTCAACTTTTTTCTCTCGTAATACTCCCCAACTTTTATCCCTTCGATCATTTTCGTAGAATCATCGAACAAAGACAATACTCGGTACACCCATACCAGAGATTAGCGTGTTCTACGAATAGAAATTACTTTTTAATTATAGACGACTACATTGACACAATTCTATTGTTAAATGCCAGTTTGTCATTCACCGTCCTCGGTACACGGTGTTTAGATTAATTACCAGAATCTATTAAGTGAGTACACAGTCGTAAATTGGGATACCTTTTGTCATTGCCATGCTTTGACTCTTGGCATTACAGTATCCGGCGAACAGCTGTTCCTAGAAACAAACAACACCTCGGTAATTAACAATCCTTCGTTTCCCGCTATTTTTAGCTAAATCGCGTTTGTGATTCACTGTTCAGGATCTGATAATGAGAAGAACAAGTTAGTGTCGACGAGTTAGGTGCAGCACAACGTTCATTTGTCGATGTCGCGAATCGATTTACGTTCGTTCGACGATTCGCGTAGTTCGGAATTGCAACGCTCGGAAACTTTCGACCATTCAGAGGTTTCAGCAGTTTTAAAATGGATTCAATTGAATTTTTATCTCCCACAGGAATTGCTTCTTGCAGGTTGATTTCCACTTTTCTGTTTGTTACATATTGTGCACGGTACAATGTAGAAAAAAAGTTTTCTTGAACAAGTTCAATGTATCATATTCTTGTTTCTTTATATTTTTCTAACATTTATCATATTGCGTACGTTTCGTAAGAAAATTTCCCTGAATAAGTTCAACGTATTTATTTCTTTACATCTTTGTTATTTCGATTTCTGTCTAAACTGTCTTTCCGTTTATTGCAGTTAAATTTTTATTGTTAGGTTTTGCAAAATATATTACAAGAACCAACGTATCGAATTAATAGAAAAATAATGTTTAGTATCAGATCTTATAACTGATAAAGACATGACTACGGATTATCGATACGATAACGAACGAACAGTAGAATAAATTTATAATACACATAGATAAATCAATACGTCACCTATTAGAAATATTTTTCTGTAATCTTCATGATAATACAGACTCTCTACTATAAACGTATACTCAACAATTACCTTTTATAAATAATTTTTCCAGCTTCCACTACGAATAACACTATCTTACAATTTTCTTCAATTTTCATATCTTACAAAATTATCTTCCAGTATTTAAGTTTTCTAAATATTTCCAATTGTGAAACGTTTCAAAGAGTTTCTTACAGTTTTCAAATATGTAAAACTTTTCTTCCAGTTTCAAATTTCAAATTTGTGTTCACCTTTAAAACCTGCGTCTCTTTGCAAATATTTTTGAACGTTTACAGATGTTCTTGAAAATAACAAATGTTTGTAAACGGTGAAACAATCTTTATCGAAGAAGTACAAGATTAAGAAAAAATTTTTAATCAAATTGTAAACGTGAATATTAACACGTTGAGCGCGACGTGAGTCCCATGGGACTGACAGTGAACTTTTCATTCAGGTGACGTCACTCCATGGGGACTGACAGCGAACTTTTCGTTTGGACGACATTGGTACGTGAAATTGACATTGTCAAGGATTAAAAAATTGTTGTTACAATTTTAATAGAGTTTATTAAAACATTTTAAACAAAGGTGCGGTTGAGATTTGCACATATTACAATAAGTGACGACCTGTTTTGTTAGTTTGCTCGCTAACGCACGCTCGAATATTTTTGTATTTGTGCTATAACATTCAATACAATATTTTCGAACATTACGCGCCTTTCCTTCCTTCTTTTCAAATTTATGAATCATTCTGCCTGTATCGGCCCTGATTGGAGTTTCCTCGTGTGAACGACGTGCGAGCATATCTGCTAATTGTTTCCGGAATGTTGTAATTGATTTTTTTCTTCCCGTTACACTTCGGAATATGTGCAATGCATTTACAACGGCAGTATTCAAAAAAAGATCCAATACTAATTTTTTATACCATTTTATTGTTCTCCGCAATGGACTGCTGCACGCACTCATTTGGTCGGAGAGATCAATCGCTGTTTTTCCCTTATTGTAGTCAATAACAATTTTTGGTTTACAACAAACTTGTAACGAACTTGTCTTTTGGATCTCACCTTCTTGCATTTCCACTTCTCATTATCTTTTGTTTATAATTTGTATACTTATGCATTAGCGTGCCATTACTCAACGTGTTTTAAATGAAGATGAAAATGAAAATGAAATGAAGATTTTATCGTGAGATAAAAATTTTATAGAACTCTTGTGTAACGAATCCTCGACAAAATTGACAAAATGGTTATTTTATAAATTTGTCAAATTGGTGAAGAATATTAGAAACGTGAAATGAACGAAATCTTAATAAATGTAATCAAACTTTTCTAAATTGGTGAATGAATAGTGAATGATCATTTAAATCGAGTTAATTGTGCTTAAATTTTTTATAATTTTATTACATTTATCACGATCAATGTTTTAAATCTTATTAAATTTTCTCAAGTTTCGTTTATCTCGTGTTTCATTTCTGAGATTATCCATTCAAATAATTTAAAATCCATCAATCTATTCCTACTTACTTAAATAAAATAAATTAATTAATAAGTTGTCTCATTCAAAATTACTATAAATATTTATCAAGAATGTTTAATAACGATTCAGTCCTCTTCACCAATTAACGAGATAAAAATTCACGATCCGGAAAAAGCATATTTTGAGTCGCTGCCCAAACTCGCAGCATTTTTGGACGCAAGCCATGCATCATTTTAATGACACGAGTGTCTCTGTATGCTCTATCTCGATTTTAATGCGATTTTGGCAGCGAGCGTGCGCGAAAATCGCAGCTTGTCATGATATGAAAATAAATTCCCGTGCGTCTTCGATCCTTGAATACATAATTACTGACTTTGAAATTTGATTCCTACGTTTTTCAGCGACGAAGATTTTCACGTTTTCGAAACAATCGTCAAAAATTATGTTCGCTCTCGCGCCCCGTTTAAAATTAAATCAAAGTTGTGCGAAACGTTTAGAAATGAAATTTTCGAGAAATTTCATAACTGAAATTTTCGTCCCGCTCAAAGTGAAAATTGCAATACCGAATACTCCCACTGCATAATTTCTCAAATAAAACACAATTCGGGAATTGTTGTGGAAGAAAATGGCAAATATTTTCGCGTTTCGTGAATGAAAATGGCACAACTTTTTGAAAAAATTTTATGTCAAATTTCTATTATGTAAAACGAAAATAGAAGCATAAAATTGACAATTGAAATTGACAGATGAAGACAAGAATTAAAATTAACTATGAATCGAATCTACAACACGTCATTTAATACTTGCACAAGAATTCAGTAGCATATATAGAAGAAAATAGCAATCAAATTACCTTTCATGTTAAAATGTTCCAGAGTAATAAAAAAAAAAATAATTAAACACGTTGATCACATTCAAATTTTAAATTGTCTTTTATAATTTCGCGGGTGTAATTCAAAATTTAGAATTATTTATCTTGAACTGCAAATTTGTAATTTACTTGTGTAATTTTCAATGCAAATTTACCAAGTTTTTCAACAAATACAGTGACAACATTACTGGAATATGTTTTCAAAGAAATTTTCCAAATAATTAAAAACCAGATCATCCTCAATATTTTCAATCAAATTTCGGAATTTAATTTTCACACTGTAAAAATTGTTCAATTTTGCTCTTTATTTAATATAATAAAGAGGTTCATCTCGTATGTAACGTTTATATTTTCAAAAAGTTCCATTTACAATTTTGTTTTTACGGAGTTGTTTTTATCTTTCAACTGTTCAAATTTTTCAACATTTTTTCCAATGTTCATAATTTCACACTCCTTCAATCTTTTATCATGTAAAGTATTTCCTTCGTTTCATCTGACGTTCCTTTCCAACATTTTCCCATTTTGAATTGTAAATTTAAAATTTCCCCCCACAATTTTACTAATTTTTTCAATAAGTGCGACGAAGATATTGCGGAAAATGAAGTATATATTACGGGAGTTTCTAGAATGATTAAAAACTGGATCGCGCTGATTTGAATACGCAAGTATTCGCGACGAGTTGGCTCAAAAGTTGTAGGCAAGGAATGCAAATTCAGATATCTCGAGGGAACAGGTCGAAGCATAAATTTAAGTAGTGAGAGCCAACGAGTAGTCAGAATCATCATTGCACTGTTTGAATTTTCCGCTTCCACTGTATCCATTATAAATGGGCCTGTGGGGTCTATAATAGTTTCGCGATTTATTTTTGGATAAACACTACATTACGAGCCACTTATTGTTTGTCATTATTCATTTATTACTGTCCTATTCTAAAAATAAACTACCACCTAACAATGTTAAACTTAATGAATTGTTTCTCGCTCGTATTTAAAGTAGATAAGAACGAGCGACAGTTGTTTTACACAATGTTTTTTTTATGATAATCAATCAAGTAGGTAATTTAGTGTCATGTGAATTTACATTTTGATAATAGACTTAAGAATATATTTGCTTAATGTGTAGAGAAAAACTAGAGTTCGAAATAACTTCTATATTAATAATATTACAATCAGCGAGATACTAAGTAAGAAAAAAAGAACGAAATAATATACAATGGTAAAAATAATATGCAAAGGCAATTCACAGTTATTTGTTATTATTGACTTAACTTCTACTTATAATATCCATAAGTTTTTGACATTCTAAGATTTAATTCGGTTAGAATTTTCTGTTATCATAAAAGGATAAATCATAATTAAAGTTTTCTCTAAACTTATATCTCTTTTACGATCCTCGTGTCATTTACTCTTAACTGGAATATTTTTAGTGACAAATGAATTCCTTCATTTATAATTTTGAAATGCAAAAAACAACAACAAAGGCAATTAATAGCGAAGCAATTCAGAAATTCTTCAATTCATTTCTGATTCACAGAATTTAATATCATTTGACTGTTTCTCATATTTCATTGAACAACGACTTTTTTTACCTTTTACTCGCAATTCTTTCCTTCTCTTTCTGACGTTATGATAGCTTTGTTCTTCATTTTTCACGTATTTAAATTAATATTCTTCTATCATTATAAATGGTGTATGGTAATATAGGCGTAAAGAAATAAATAAATAAACAATTTTCATCGTTAATTTAAAAAAGCTGATAATCCTTGAAACCTTTTATCAATCGATATCATCAAGAAGTGAAAATAACCCAAAGAAAACACACGAGGATAACTTCTTGATCGCTCAGAAATTATTCAATTCTAGATCCCCATTTCCCAGCATTTTTTTCCTCGTTTTGACGACTACTATATCCAAAATTTATATTATTGATTTTCCAACATTCTGTATACAGTAATAAATCGATCATTAAACTTTACCAGAGATCAAACATCGAGCAGTCGTTAAACCGAATAACACTCGCGTCTGTTCGCAACATTGAACATTCGTTAGAATCAGATGCTAATCAAATGTTAAAAAGTCGTTAAAATTCAGAGTCGATTAAAAGTTAAATATAATGATAGTTGAAGAGATCGATTCTCGTTAGCCTCTTTTTCTCTCTTCATTTCGTTAAACGAGTCTCTTTCCCTTCCTTTTTTCCCACGACAGTTGGAGAATTTATTCTCCAAACCTTATCAGCGGTATTTTATGAACAAAATTCCGTCAAGACTTGTCGTTTTTCGTGGTATGAAATTCAAGTCTGTCCGTTTCCGTGAGCCTTCGCGAGTACGTTGCTGGTGTCGCCTTCGCGCCGCGGATTAGGGGTGGATTAAGGGTATCGGTGTTGACGAGATTAGCCGATGCCCAGAGTATACTGTTTAAGGAGCTGGTTTAGTTCTGAAGTAGTTTTTCTAATACGAACATCGAAAATTTAAATAGGAAGAGAATTCTCGCGAGAAGGTAGAACATTCTAGTAGAACACACTGACAAGAAAAATAAATCATGGAAAATTCTGTCGAGGAAGTAGAAAATTCTGGTCATTAGCAAATTAGACATGAGTAGAATGATTGAAAATTTAAATAGGAGATTCTGTCGCAAAATTGGAAAATGAAAACGATGAAATTATAAATTTCTATTTTCAAGGATAACTATCCAGAAGGTGTAATAAACCAGCACTTGCCAAACGTACACCCTAAGGAATCTTAGAATGCAAAGTTCACCGTGTTTCACAAAATCGTCACAATTAGCAGCTACGACATCTTGTAGCAATTAATATCGAGCCACGGACTAAGTTGGCAGCTTCCGCGGTCACGAATTATTCATTTCTAGGTCATTTTATCTGCATACGCCCGTGCAGAGATAATCGTGGAGTTTATTTTAGAATGCATCCAATACTTATCAGAATACGAAACATAGGAAAGTGTTAATTCCAAATACAACAGAATCTTTTCATACTTGACGTAACGAGGCTCCATCGCATTCAGATTTTCATTCATTTTATAACAGTTCCATTGTATAATATATTCATTTTAATGAAATAATTCCTCAACGTTAGCCGGGTTTCGTATAACAATTTTTTAAATAATACGAAATTTTACGTTAGATAATATTGGACGAGTTTCGAAATGTAAACTTTTCCGTATTGTCCGGTACGTACCCGAATCTGTGTTATTTTCAAGGAAGGTTCGGAATTTTTGAATACGCACACATCGAACGTTTTTTGAAATGTAAACTTCGAAACGTTTAAAAACGCGAACCTTTGGTGCTTTTGATATACAAATTCATTCATTGTCGAACAAGCGAACTTGTAAGGAATATTTGAAAATGTCAAGAGTCCAACATCCATAGTGAACGTAACGTAAACGTAAATAAATATTTCTCTAAAACGTGAATTTTAAGCGATCCTAGAATATGAATTTTTCGAATAATTTGAAATGTAAACTTTAAAATACGACGATACTTTTACGAGTGAGCAATTTAGTGCTTTGAGAAAAATAAAATCTTTAAACTTACTGGGACCTAGGTTCTTGGCTTTCACAACTGTCTAAGAAATTTCAAAATATCCTCGGACAAATCAAAAGAACTGTCACTCACAATGAATGCTTCACACATCAACAAACTTTCCACCTCGATATAGAAACACATTTACCATCTTCGTGCCAAACCTGACAGACTAACACGAAATTAATAGCTGTGCAATTCTATGCGTTCGTTCGGTCACTACTCCTACCACTAATAGCGATTCTGAGAAATTCGACTCAAAAAGTTTGACTGTAAAACGATCGAAATACTAATTGCAAGAGACTGCAACAACTGCATGGCCGCATTTACGAAAGAGAGTAATGACGTGAGAAAATAGATTCAGTCATACTATTTAACTTGTTCCTCTACATCATCAAACCAACGATAGACATGATTCCTTCTATTTTCATGACTAAACCTATATTTTACAACACGATAAATAAACATTAATAACGGTCAATTATCTGACTGCTCAAAAATACTTGTCACTTATTTACACACGTAATAGTGTTCCAATAATTAACCAATAATGGTTACGACCACGTACTTTATTTAATCTAACTGATTAAAGTAATGGTTAAAACCTATTTCTGGGAAAATATCAAGACAAAGGGAAATATTTTTCAATACTAAAAAATAAAAAAGGACAGTTATATAAAGGATTTACAAACTGTAGTACTTGATGGTAGTTAATTTCCTAGAATACTGTAGACAGGATATCTGAAAGCTGGAGTGCAATAAGAGTGAAGCGGATGCAGTAATGCATTAAGCAATACATCATAATTGTGCAAATATTACGTTACTTCCAGGATTCTTGTATACAATGCATACTCTAACCTTGACGAGTAAATATTTACATTGTCCATGCATTAAAAGCTTCATGGAACGACTCTTACTTCGTTCCTTTTTACTACGGTATAGTGGTGCAACACGTAACAGCGTCTCTCAACCTAATAGGCACGTAAATCTGATCGTATAGTTGAGTAAATTTCGTTTAAAATTCTGATTCAAATACACACACCCTTAAACGTTGACTTACTTTGAAAACACTAATTATAAATGATACGTTGAGAACCATTAACTATAAGACTATAGAAAGCTTAAGAGAAAGTGTAACTGGGAAAGCAAAGAGAACCGTTTGATCTTGGTGATGCTAAAAGAGTTGATCCCTACTTTAGTGATGAGATCAACCATGTGTCCATTAATACCGATGCATACGTAGAACATCTCGATAATTATACGTAAAGGAAATCGAGTCGTTCCATTTACTTCTCGTAATAGAATATTCTACGCCGGGAGATTGAAAAATGCAAACGACAGATCTTGCTGGTACGAATTGAACTTTTTTTTTTCATCCATCATACGAGAATTCGCTTCATTCGTGCAAATATAATAGCTTTTGTCGTACATATTCCATTTCTGGAGGGTCGAAGCGCAAAAACAATGTGTACATTGTTACGTAAACCATTCAAGCGCAACTTCTAGTTTCCGGAAATTCTACACGCCAGATAATCCTAGATGACGCTATTGGGTGCACGAGCCGCAAATCGATCAGGACTTATTCAAATTAAAATAGTCGATTTGTATACAATTCCATGGCGATGCAAATTGACCGAAATGGCATTCATAGGTCAGTACGTTAGCACATAAAAAAAGAACGTGCTATCCAAACTTCAAATGTTAACTAATGCTACTTTATTTTCTTCACAAAAGTTTTTATTTGGATTTAATTACAAGTGAAATAAAATTATAACGCGAAACATATTCTAAGTGTTTCCAATAATTTACTTCTCTAAATCAATACTTTTCTGATAAATGTGGTGACACCAGCATTTTATTTGAAGTTATCTAAGATTGTATAGTCCTTTTATGGACAAGAATGTACATTTTGGTCTTTTCCCGCAGTTTTCGGAGTCACTACTGCTGATTAGGTATGCCAACTATTCGCAACGGTCTTAAACTCACATAACCCTCTAATTTCAATAGTGAAACATTATCCTCTCTCAAATAAAGTTTGTACAAATATTTATTTAGAACTAACAAAATACTCGAGATACCCTCATCTGATTTATACAAACATTTTTTCAAGATTTCGCTCATTTAACATTACAAATCATTATAAAAGATTGAAATTAATATTAACTCCTAATACCTTTCAAACTTATAAAAATGTTGCCCTATTGTACTACTGGGAAATTTACTTTTGAATATTCGTTTATAATTACAATAGTTATTTCCATGTTAAAATAATTTAAAAAATAAACGTATATGTATGTGCAGTATTGCATCCGCAAAGATTAAGGTTGAATTCGAGTAATTCCTTATCTTAATTACAAATGTAAGAGTTTATGTCCAAGGTGTAAGGACCAAGAGTTGCTTTAAAGCGATCAATATCCTCATAGCTAACATTAAGAAGAACGGGTTTAAAATTAGTTCGAAGAACGGACTAAGAATAAACGTGAAAACTTCCAACAGTTGATAATTTCCTAGTCCCGTGAAAGAAAATCTGCAAAAATCACTGCAACAATCCCAACCAAGTGACAACAGTTTCCTCATCCTCGGGTGTAACAAGAAACCTTGCGTACAGATGTCGATAAAGCGATCCTGGTGTCAGGTTCACACGGTGACAGTTTCAAACTCATGATAGATAGTCTACACTGAAGTTACATCTTGTTTAGAAAAGCCTTTGGATTATCATCGGAACCCACGCGTGTCAAACTCTTGGACAGTTTCTAAACAATCGCCCCCCAGCAGCTGTGTGTCGTATATTCGCGTCCAATTCCAAGCATAATTCACACAGCCATCGGTCCAGCCCGAGTTCGAGAGCTTCTAAGTGCAGCCCGCAGCATCCGAATTAAGTTCGCATGGCGATGTTTATTGATAGCACTCAGCTGTTTGTGTTTTGGCAGGCGCCGCGACGACACACGGGCCCACGAGGGAGCCGAGTGTCGTCATCGAGTTATTGTTATTTTGGGCGTTGTCGAAGGTTGTGCATCGCCGACCCGCATCGGATGCACCCAATTCGCAGTTGATACATCCGAACGAGAATGCAAACCTTGACACGAGCACCCGAACACCGAACAAGTTCGTGATTCTGACTAACACGGATTTACACGATAGCGCCTCGCGTAATCTTCGAAAGTCGGAACCGACGATTATCAATATACGAGGCATGGATAGAGAATTTTTGTGTCGAGACATGGGTAGAGGATTTATGTGTCATAACCGATCAAACTCAAATTCGTTTGCACTCCAAGTATTTCCAGATGTCATCGTATCTTGGGGTATCACAAATGAATTCCATTAGAAGTAAGAAAGTATTTCGAATTTCTATTGTTAATAACCTGGTTGGGTTAGTCCCAATTTAAGGGACAGTACTGATAATGCGCATTGACAAGGATCTCACCAATTTCAATTACATTGAAGTATGTTGAAGGGGAAAGATCAACGAGTATTCTCAACCCATGATGAAGACACGTTCACTCCTAGGTTTGAAGGCATAGGTATTTGAAGGTAAGAAAAAGATTATAGATAAGTATTTAAAATTAGATTTACTTGCCATGGACTGCCCCATATCAGAATATACTACGGTCTAGTAAGCTAGACCGTTATTTTTTGATCCAGAATATTGATAAATCTCGTTCTTGTAAGATACTTTGAGCTCATCGATGGACTGTTTGAAATCAATGAGATCGTTTCTAGATAATGTTCGTGTGTATTCCAGATCTAAGTTAGATCTGGCTTGATATGGAGTAGACCTTTTCGATGTCACAAAATACAGAAATCACATTAAAAGGAGTATCCTTGGTGGGACTGGGGAAATAGTAGGGTTGTTGAGTGGTAGTTTCCCAACACGAAAGGGAGAGGGATCTGATAGTCTATGGTATTCTGTAAATCCCCGATCTTGGTATCAAGACAACCTTCGACACTCGACGTAGAAGTTAACTTAAGTGCCTTAACCCAGAAGAGTTTAGTTATAAAGATTCCTTCGATTGACAAAACTTCTAGAGAGGAAGAAACTATGCAGTAGAACTAAAGTAATCTCCCAAAGAGGGTTAATATTTGGAACAAGATTTTTATGGAATGAAAAGATCAGTAGGAAAAATACAAAAGATGTGTTTCGTTAATGTTAAGGTTTCTAGTCAATAATATTTCAATTGTATTCACCAGTAAGTATCGAGGAATATAGTTCAACGAGTTTAATAACAAGTCTAAAATAATGGGCTAAATGTGGAAAAGTGGTGAGAATTACATCAAGTACTGACTGTTTGAAAGAAGTTAAACTATTAAAGAATAATAAGGATTTAGATCCGGATTAAATAGACGGTCAGGCATCTTATTTATCTTATTTGGCTATATACCTAACACCAATAGCAATTTATTTCAAATTTCTATGTTTCTCATTGTATCGTTATAAAACTATGATCAATGGATCGGTAAGGTTGCTTCGTCACAAATAAGTCCAAACACGACCTTATTTGGACCATTTTTAATTAACAGATCTTCAAAATTGATTCGTATAACATATAAGAAGCAATAGTACGAATATGATCGTGTGTGGTCTAATTTTTCACGCGAGATTCTCACCAATCTATCGATAGTACTCGCACGAAGATACATAAAAATTTTTAATTTGCATTTGCGGTTGTCATATCGATACACATGCGGCATTACTTTGAAGCTCGACGATCGAACGACTGTAACACGAAACGCGATCACCGCTGTCCTCACTCTTAGTGTATCTCGTTCATTCTCCTTGTCGGATATCTCGCACGTGGTTGGGTCTCAACTCGAAGTACGATATGATTTCAGGAACAAATTCGTTACCGTTACTCTTTAAAATGTTTCGAGCAGATCCGAAAGTGTATTTCAAGGACTTGCTGTATTCAAGAATCGATACAAATCGGTATTAATATTATATAGATTTGCCAACGAAATGGCTGGTCACGACTGTTTTCATAAAGAAATTTACTTTAAATTCCATAGCATGTTTTTCGAAGGCATGACTTTTTCGATTCTATATACGATCCATTTTATAAATTTCTCTTTGTTCGTATCCACCGATTTGCCTAAAATACATACGAGGTTACATATTAACCCTAGAATCCAAAGAGACTTTTTGATTGCTCAATTGTACCGTTATAAAAATGGAACTTTTATTCGAAATATTTGTACGACCAAAGTGAAATCAAGGGTTCGTTTGGACCCAGATGTGCTTTCTCCCATAGTCACCTAAACCGCAAGAGTTCACATTAAGTGTATCAGTCAGACGAAACAACTGCTTCCAACTGTTTTCATTAAGAAATTTACCTTGAATTTCAAATTTCAATCTGAAATTTCAAGTTTATAAATTCCTCATCTACCGGTTTTCTTTAGACAAATACAAGATACACCCAAATGTACCAGAATCTATCGGTGGTTCTGAGAATGTTAATGAGAATTAATGAGAATGTCACTAAATCGGTTCCGTTCCCTACCAGACTTCGTCAACGTAAAATTCGAATCGTCTTACGTTCACATGCGACTCCCCTGAGTTCCTTGACACGTGTTTGCAAGCCGCGAATGGCCTAGCAACCGGCGGTAAACTGTTACTTCGCCAACAATTATACCGTAACAGAGCTCACGAAAGCATGAGTCACATAATATCGGTTTCCGTGTTCTCTCTAATTGCTCGATAACCGCAGAGTTTGTAGTTTTGCTTCGGCAAAAATTTTGCGACAACTGGCCACGGTCCCATTTGCGACCTAATCATCTCTATCCACTCCCACTTAACTTGATAATTAATCCGGGGATTAATAAACTTTTAATTGACGCGTCAGGCGAGCTAAATGCAGTATTGTAAATTGAATTCGGGGCGAGGAGTTCTACAGTTCAGATTAATTGGAGAGTGTGACAGTTTTCGCGAGTAGTTTTTTGTTTTTATCAACGATAGAGTAATTGTTGAGATAAATAAACATCGCCTTATCTACGCGGTGATGTTGAAAACTGGGACAAGTCGTGTCTCTTTTTCGGTCGTCTGACTCAGAACTAACCTAGATCTGACAGGAAGGTAGCATAGAACGTACAGGTGTTGCAGACTCAGCATGGATCCAACATAGAATTAACACAGACTTAGCTGATGTCTGGTTTAATTTAATTCAGAAATACCACACGCAGATGACAGGATAGTTACCCAGACAAAAATCAATTAGTCTATAAGGACCAGATTTTTCTCATGGCACGCAAGCATAGACCTAACATAGACTTAGCCCAAATCCAAGACCCTCGTAGTAATTGATAACACAGTAACACAGACTTAGCTGATGTCTGGTTTAATTTAATTCAGAAATACCACACGCAGATGACAGGATAGTTACTCAGACAAGAATCAATTAGTCTACAAGGACCAGATTTTTCTCATGGCACGCAAGCATAGACCTAACATAGACTTAGCCCAAATCCAAGACCCTCGTAGTAATTGATAACACAGTAACACAGACTTAGCTGATGTCTGGTTTAATTTAATTCAGAAATACCACACGCAGATGAGAGGATAGTTACCCAGACAAGAATCAATTAGTCTATAAGTACCAGATTTTTCTCATGGCACGCAAGCATAGACCTAACATAGACTTAGCCCAAATCCAAGACCCTCGTAGTAATTGATAACACAGTAACACAGACTTAGCTGATGTCTGGTTTAATTTAATTCAGAAATACTACACGCAGATGACAGGATAGTTACCCAGATAAGAATCAATTAGTCTATAAGGACTAGATTTTTCTCATGGCACGCAAGCATAGACCTAACATAGACTTAGCCCAAATCCAAGACCCTCGTAGTAATTGATAACACAGTAACACAGACTTAGCTGATGTCTGGTTTAATTTAATTCAGACATACCACACGCAGATGACAGGATAGTTACCCAGACAAGAATCAATTAGTCTATAAGGACCAGATTTTTCTCATGGCACGCAAGCATAGACCTAACATAGACTTAGCCCAAATCCAAGACCCTCGTAGTAATTGATAACACAGTAACACAGACTTAGCTGATGTCTGGTTTAATTTAATTCAGAAATACCACACGCAGATGACAGGATAGTTACCCAGACAAGAATCAATTAGTCTATAAGGACCAGATTTTTCTCATGGCACGCAAGCATAGACCTAACATAGACTTAGCCCAGATCCAAGACCCTCGAAGTATGTGGGAATATAGTACCATATCCATGTCCCGTGTTTGGATAATAAGAATGAATTTACAAAACAAATTAAATGATATTTATTGACTACATTTACTACTATTTGGCTTTAATTGAGAACAAAAAATATGTCACGCATGCGTGTGACGAATGGGTTAAGTTGGGTGCTCTAACTTCTGAATCATGATACACGTTAATCTCTTAGTTTGAACGCACCTTAACAAACCTGACGAGGAATTTTTCATAAATCTGTATACATCTAATACAAATCTAAGGTACATATAATTCGAATATATTATAGTATAAGTAAAATAAAGGTAAACCATTTCCAAAACTTCTCATTCTCGTGCCTTGTGTTGGATGACAACAAATTAAAAAAAAAAGATGAGCGATTTTTATTGACTACATTTTCTCAATTTGACGCTGAGTGAGGATGAAAATATGTCACGCACGGTCTGCGATGTCGCTTCAAAACAAAGCCTTCATACAAAGCAGTAGTTAAGTACTCTAACTCCTGAACTATTGTAGAATAGTTCCTAACAATTTCGTACTTTTTATACAACTTTGACATACGGATGACTATCGAACGTCTGTCCACTTTGAAAAATGATCATACGAGAGGATCCTCGAGTGGTGTTTGTTTCTTTTACTTGAAAATTAGAATTATTTTTACCGACAGCAAACCCAATTTGCCTTCACCAGTAACGACTAAGATTCGAATGTGTATTCAACTATTAATAGGAATCATTCTGGTGTATACTTGATTTGTGTAGTTGACTGTTCAAGATTGACTCTACTTGACTGACTGACTGACTGCTGTTAACCTGACATTCAATTTGCAATCTTATCCATAAAACACGTTACATCATATTCGACATTAATCTTCAATTGCAAATATTACCATCACGCGATGATAATATCTCCATTAACATTTTATTCTTTTTGAATTATTTGATCAAATCTCTTTTTAAGAAAATGGTATCTTCATGACAAGATATAATACTAGAATTAAGTAATAGTAGTATTTGTTTTCAAGATTAGATTGAATACATATACGATATAGTTTTTTGTGTAGTTCATATATGCCATAAAGTGCATAAAAAGCAAAGTTTTCATAATTATAAACGTAGAATACACAAATTAGTTAATTATATTTCAGCACGTCAAAATTGATCATGTGCACAGATTACTGTTTACGAAGTGAAACTAAAGCATTCCACGAGACTGAAATTTTATTTTCAGATAATCAGAAAATATATAACCACACATTTTTTATAGCAAGTACTCATCTTTTACCACCATGTAGTTCTACGAATTATATTCAGATTCATTTTCATTCACGTATAACTTTCAGAATTAATTTCATTCATTCTACAGCGAAAAATTGTCACCTATCGGTGGACATACGACAAAATATATTATCAAATTACATCACCGAATATTTTATTTCTACTTTTTTTTTTTTTTTTAAATCGTGTACAATATTTTCATTTTGATTACAAACGTAAAAATAATTATAATCGTGTACAATCAGCAGAAGAAATTCTCTTACACGATTTGTCGAATCCATTAGGATGCTAATTCGGTGGCCTGCATTGGCCTATGCTCTTTGCCAAATGCATACAACTGATCTGACTTTTCCTCGCGCGATTGTATCTCCTACCTTTCGCGGCCAACGAATGAATTCGCGGTTGCATTTCGGATTTCTCGCACGCAACGTATTGCATAATCGAAATTACCTCAACCTTGCGAGGCACATCAATCTTGGCCGCGTCTTAGAATACAAACCGCACTTCCTTCTTTCCGTGGAATTCTTCGAAACTTCTGCGCAAAGAGAAAAAGAAACAAAGCCACTGACAACTGTAATTATATCATGAATGTTTGTATTTTCTAAATACATCAATATTACAATTAAATATATTTTTTAACTGCCGTATATAAAAAGTATCTCATACCATGTGTCTGCCTCTATTAATATTGAAAGAAGTGATTTTATGAAAAAGCCAAAAGATTTGATTAACTAATTCGAATATACTCCATCGAATGGTAATAGTTTAAACTTCCGATACCAGTCGGAAATTGGATATTCACACTAGAAATCTAGTTTTTATAACGGAACGTGATATTTTTATTGTGCATTCGAATTCTACATAGAAAAAAAAAATGAAAGTTTGATCTAAAACAATTTTCCCAAAAATACGTCCATTGAACGTGAAATGGACATTTTTATAGAGTAAATCAAGAACAGGATAATTACGTAGAAAATTGTTTATTTAAATCATGGATTCAAATTTTTTAAATGAAAGAATTCGTTTTACTTGTAGATTAGAATTAAATTGGGAAATTGAAATTGCGATTGAGAATAATAACAAAGAAAAATACAAAACTTTATACATTTTTTATTTTAATAAGAAGATTTAGAAGAATTCTTAACATTATTATACAATTTTTCATAACTCTTTGAAAGATGAGAAGAAGTAAAAAAAGCGTCGATACGAAAATAATTATTTTCAAAATTCCTTGTTGCATCAAATTCTATAATAGAAAATTAAATATTCAATTCCAAAAAACGAAATGGCATTTTAAATCTCTTCTACCACCGAAATTTGTTTGAAATAAATAACCTTGCACTTTAAGGAAATACTGTTAACTTAATTTTTTAATTTTTAGCCACATTTTGTCGTGACCTCGTTAAATTCTTTCATAAACTCTTCAGGAAAAGGTTTTAGGTATCCTTATCGCTTAAATTTAACTTAGCTCACGTAAGTTCTAATATATTCGTAAAATATAATATCAACATTTTCAATTCCTGTCTTTTTCTGTATCCCTGTATCAAGAAGGTTTGGACTCTAATCATTCTACATTCTAGAGCCCAGATGCTCTGTTCTTGCATCGTGATTGAGAAATTTAATTCGTATCAGTGAATAATCACAAACACTTGAACGTTAATGGAGAAGCTACTCGAATGAAGTGCGATGTCAAGTTCAGCTTGAAATAGAAACGCAAATGATTAATGTATAAACTATTAGCTCTGTGGAAAACTTTTCTCGTTTTCCTCATTTGCTCGTCATGGTGACATAACATGAATAAACAATGAGGTCAATTTAAAGTATGCCTGTCGTTGTTTACAGCTTGTCTATTCCATTTGTATAGAAACCTGCAGTGTTCAAAGTTGTTTAGTGATAATAAAATACGATAAACTCGAACGCATATATAATAATGAATTTTTTAATTTATGCAAATTATAAGTTACTACATTCTACGTAAAACAACAGAATTCTTTTGTTCCGTTAATATTTCAGTCACGATCACAACGTAGAAACTATTTTTCATAACATAATTTGCAATTACACATGATACCGGACCTTATATTTCAGATGCTGCACGATTATGGAAGTCAGTAATAAATTCTTAACCTAATAATTCGTTTAATAGGATATTAAATACGTTTGATAGGATATTTCGAATAGTCAATAATATAAGTACATGAAAATTTCGAGCATTGATTAAAAATTGCTCTCCACAATTATTTTCCCTAGTTTTAAACAAGTTTTCAAAATTTCTTTTCCTGTTCCAATTTTTGGCCACTAGGTGACTACTGTTAAAAACTTTTCGCTACTAAGTTTGATCTAAACTCTATACATGTAAAAGCATCTGCTAGACAAATGTTGGTAAAGAGTTAACGAACAGATCCAGAATGAAACAGTAAAATCACTGTATATATCCGTATTTTCGTATATAAAAAATTGCATTGTTTCGGAAAAGAATTCTAGTAGTCATAGTCACGAGCAACAACTATACGTGTTTATTTTCCCGCTTTTTTTTCGCGGAAAGTTTAGACGCGTCGTGTAACATGGTTAACGTTTTACCACCGGGTTCACCAGTTTCCCAGAACGATTTCAAACGATCGACCTTTGTCTCGAAGCTGTAAATCCTGTGCGTATCGTGACCGTAAAGGATGACGCAAATTTTTACAACCACGTCCCGATAGTCGACGAGATTTATATTGCGTTTTTTCGTCAAGGTTCTGCTAACGGTTACGCTTCAAACAACTTTTGGCAGGACATGAATGATTCTAATGCATTTTTTTATCTTAAATAAAATTTTCACGGGAATATCAAAATCATACCCGTGCTCTATTCTGCAAGTAAATAGAGTATTTAAGTATTATCAATGAACAATATGCTCGTCAGATGATTTCAATCTATACGAATACTTCCACTGCATTTCGAATGACGCGCTGCTTTAAAAGGTAGTTTCAATCATTTTCTATGACAATTCTAAAAACATTTTCTTGTAGTCATTTTTTATTCATATGTATACATATTTTTCGCGCCGTCATTAACCAATTATATAAAGTTAAATATTAAGAAATATTTAGTAGTCTTCGTGTACAATCATAATTGATTGTACACGATGGTAATCGTTAGAATTCATACAACAAATTTTCTGAAACAATTTCTTTTTAGTTAATGATCGAATTATAATCGTTGAAAAATCAAAAAGATTGTAATAATTAATTCTTGATCATTAAAATTAATATAATAAAAAATATATATCACAGAAATCCAATCCTTTTTCGATGAATGTACCCAAAACAAGACTCTGGAACTATTTATCAATGAAATTGAAAGAAACGAAACTTACAGCGAACAAAATTTCGTTTAAAAGATTTCAGAATTAGCCAACATGATTCTTTTATTCACGATTCCGATAGGATTCCAATTTTCTCAACACAAACGTACCTTATACATATCATTTCTCGATGAAACTTCCTTTTGTAGGTAAAGTAATTCCCGCTTTAAGGTAAAAATATTTTCACACCGGATTCAAGGAACGAAATCATCCCCATCACTATCTTCTCTTATCACTAAGTTCTTAATTCTCTTACCAAGACAATAATAGAAGACGAGTAGGTGGGAAATGTAGAAAACTAGTACATATTTAGTGCGGTGTTCAATATCCTTCAACGCCTACAAGACCTATTGCATAAACTTATGAAGATATTGCACAATGTATGTACACTATTTTAAGCAGTCGCTTCATAAATCCTTTATTCCTACAACTTATCCATAAATTTATCCATTTTTCGACTCGAGACATAAGTAAGGAACACCCTTTAGAAAACCTTGTCAATTAGAAACTCTTTTTTTAACCGTTAATGACGCTTTATACTATCAAAGTTCAACATTTTCCTATTCACGATAATATGGAAACAAAATTTCCTTCAGAAGGCGTCAGTAGCCCTAAGACCAGTTACATTGTCGAAATAAAAACTAGTTGTATTATTAACATCACTTGTACTATGTTTTTACAAAGATTCAGATTGTTTTGAATTTGGACTATATTTTTACAAAGATTCAAATTGTTTTGAATTTTCGAGATACCGAAATTGTTAGATATTAAATTCTATTTTGAGTATATGCAGAGTGTTCCAGTATATTCTTCTTATATTATACATAATTCTTAGTAGAATAATATTCAATTCGATTGCTAGTATATTGTATACGAAATGCAAACGAGTTTTTCGAACATTGATCTCTACTTATGATCAGAGCTTTGGCTTTACCTATGAGACACTATTAGTATATTAAAACCTATTCTGAGTATATTCCAGTATATTCTCAATTTATTATACATCATTCTTAGTAGAATAATATTCAATTCGATTGCTAGTATATTGTATACGAAATGCAAACGAGTTTTTCGAACATTGATCTCTACTTATGATCAGAGCTTTGGCATTACCTATGAGACACTATTAGTATATTAAAACCTATTCTGAGTATATTCCAGTATATTCTCAATTTATTATACATCATTCTTAGTAGAATAATATTCAATTCGATTGCTAGTATATTGTATACGAAATGCAAACGAGTTTTTCGAACATTGATCTCTACTTCTGATCAGAGCTTTGGTTTTACCTATGATACACTATTAGTATATTAAAACCTATTCTGAGTATATTCCAGTATATTCTCAATTTATTATACATCATTCTTAGTAGAATAATATTCAATTCGATTGCTAGTATATTGTATACGAATTGCAAACGAGCTTTCTGAACATTGATCTCTACTTCTGATCAGAGCTTTGGTTTTACCTATGATACACTATTAGTATATTAAAACCTATTCTGAGTATATTCCAGTATATTCTCAATTTATTATACATCATTCTTAGTAGAATAATATTCAATTCGATTGCTAGTATATTGAATACGAATTGCAAACGAGCTTTCTGAACATTGATTTCTACTTGTGATCGGAGCTCTAGTTTTACCTACAAGGTAAAACACCATTGATGATCATCATCTAATCTTCTAGCTTGAAATTGTTCGAAATCGGTGCACGTGCCATACGAAGCGGTGGTCGCACGCCGTCAGTTTGCGACGATCAGCTGACTGGCGCATTACTGGCCACGGAAGAAGTATAGAACGTGCTCGGACAAATAGCCGGGAAACACTTTTATTCCAGCTGTCACGCGAAAACGGTATCGCGGCGCGCGATACGATCTTATTTGCTAAATAGAATTTTCCTGCGCGACGCGCGCTCCGCCGGTAAACAAATTCATTCCGCCGTCACGACATCGGGAACCAATGTCACCACTTTCCATGGTTAAATTGAAATCGACCGAGCAACCGTCTCGAAATGTTTCCATTCGTTGCTCGTTTACGACGATACTGACGTTTACCGCCGAGTTCTCGCACAGGTGTCTGGTTCGGTCGTCGGCGTCTCGTATACAGCGAGCTTTCTTACGAAAAAGCGAGTTTAACCACAGAAAAAGGGAATTCCTTTCTCATTGATTTCCAACGAAACCAAATTTGTCGGTATCGAAACGTAATTTATCAAATTTTGTTTTCGTGCCCTCTTCCATATAAATAGAAATATTGTCTTTCATAATAATTGAAAGTAATATTAGTTTGTATAGAGAGAAAAATATTATTTTACATATGTATACGATGATAGAATGACCATTGTGTACATATGTAACGTATGCGTGAAACAATAAATATATAAAAAGTAATATTGCTCTGTGCAGAACAATATTAATCTGTATTTTAAGAATTATATTCGTCACACTTTTATTTTTAATATATGTAATATATAATATTTTAAACACCATTTTTCACATTTATATCGTACAATGAAATACAAATCGTTTTTTATTAACATATAGAGCAGTTGCAATATATTATTATTGAAAACAATACATAAAAGTATTGGTATAATGTTTCTCTATGAAAGATTTATTATTTTCAATATATATACATGTGTGTGTATTCATAATACGAATTGTATCGGAACCAAAACAAAATTTTACTCTTATGAACTTTTATTGTGAAATTGTAGCGATTAATTACGTACTGCACGGTAACTCAAGAATTTTCTTTGCGAATTAAAGTTATTGTGGAACAACGAGGAACTTTCTGCGAGAAATTTGGAGCTTTCATTAGGCCACATTATGCGACAATGTATTTCATTGAAGATTATTGAAAATTATTGTAACATTTGAGAATGTATTTACATGCTGTGTTACAAACAACAAACTTCCATTATAACTCTCTAGAAAATTATGGTCCATTATATCTACCGTGTAAAATTTATGCGAAATACCTTATTGTTGTTTACCAGACCGTAACAATGTCTATTTTTATCATCATTATTTTTGTTAAAGCAATCAAGTTCGTAACAAAGGAACTGAAACAACAAATAAATATTACGCAATCTTCTTAACGATTTGATAACATATGACCGTATTAATTTCATTTATAGATCACGTAGATAATTTGCGAAATACGGTATTGTCGATGTTCAGATATGAGAAGGATACAATAATGAAGATAAACAGAAATTCCTTCGCGCAGTACTTGACGGTGCCAACACGTCATTGAAATACAAATATAAACAACGTGACTATCCTTTCGTGTTTATGGATAATTTTATATTCAAATCGAAAGACGATATAATTATTTCGTTTGTAATTAATTCATGGGAAACATGATAACAAAGTGAATTCTTAAATAGCGCTTGAAATTATACCGTTTCAGTAAATTATACTGCATAGAGTTTCACGCGATTCCATTCGAACTAAGAAATGAAGGAATAAATAACGAATAATTTGAAATAAAATTTGATAATTTGTCTCTACAATATTCAGTTATAGGTATAGATATTACACTGTGTATAAACGAGAATATTACAAAACATCATATTACTATTTGTGAATACAAATTTCCTTCATTGTCCTTATTTTCAATAAACTCATTTAGTGATAAATTGCATTTTTATATTGTATGAAAATTCTGCTCTTCAGCAGTAAAAAAAAGAATATAACTTTTTTCCATTCTGAATCACCTGAGCGAAAAATCAATGGAATGTAATGCAATTTAAATATAACAGAATATTGTCTTTTATTTTTATGTAAAAAGTCGATAGAATTTTATAAAATGTTAAAAATGTTCCTCCTTGGGTATTATGCAAAACTAACCACTATTTGAAGAAAAGGTAATAATTGCAAACTTTTCTGCTCATCCAAATTACTATTCAGGTGTGAAAAAAATATATTTTTTTAACAAATCAGAGAAATCAGGTGCCCCCTTTGGAAATCAAAACATTCTTATAAATTAAAAATTCAAAAGCTAAATAATAATGTAGTGAATTAAAAGAAACAATATGATACAAATATAGCTATCTATATTATTGTTTTTATTACATTTCGATCTATTTCGTACGCATATTGTTACACTTAACATTTTCATTCGTTATTAGATTTATTTGCATTTAAATTCCTAAGCATATTTTGAATCGAATAAACAAACGTTACTGTGTTAATTGTTCTAAACGAAATTTATGCGAAATACCTTATTGTTGTTTACCAGACCGTAACAATGTCTATTTTTATCATCATTATTTTTGTTAAAGCAACCAAGTTCGTAACAAAGGAACTGAAACAACAAATAAATATTACGCAATCTTCTTAACGATTTGATAACGTATGACCGTATTAATATCATTTATAGATCACGTAGATAGTTTGCGAAATACGAGAATATTAATATAATTATCTAAACGAGAATAGTCCGAGATGAAATATCTTTTTTAATAAAAATCAAATGTCTCCTACCACGTGCCCCGCAATAAGTAACATTTCAATAAAATAGAGCTGCCAATCGAGAATTGATTACGCTTCGAAACTTGTCCACGCTGCAAACCCTTTCTCCCCAGAAAATCAACCGAAAGCATTTCCACGTGCTAGTAAATCGAACTCCAATCAATTGAAATCCACCTCAGTGAAACTAAACCGCTGATCGAGTCTCAACTCTCTTCTTCGCATAATTCTGCACAAAATGGCACGATTCTCTTTCAACGCATATTAAGAAATTAATCCGAATCAAATATCTCGCGAGATACATGAGAATTGTGAAGTTTTCAATATCCGCGAATTGAATCCCTACACTTTCCAATTAATTAGACTTTGAATCTTCATTACGTCCCGTACAAAATTAATTTCTGGTTTTAGAATTCTCCGAGCTTGTTCTTCTCTGAACTTTTTATTAATAAATTACACGTAGATCAATTGTGATTCGTGATTGAAACTCGATTACAATTTGTTCTTTATCATAATGACTATCTATTATATTTTAAATACACATATCTCCAATTTACATATAAACTTGTTTCGTGAAAATGAAAATAACTTTCATGCATTATTTAGGAGCAATACATTCAAGATGCTTCTGATTCGTTGATTTAGATCTTCTTTTTAAATTGATACAAACTAATAGAAATAATAGATCAACTGATAGATCTAACTAATAGATTAGATTACATTTTGTTTTCCTGAACAGTAATTATACTGGGTGTTCAAAAGAAAGGTTCATGCCTTTCAAGGACATATCACTCGCAAAATTGATAAAACAAAAGTCCTAATAAACATAGTTTGCACTATGTTCACTTCTACGGTTGCTTCCTCGCAAAGGATTATTTAATTATCGCTCTCCGATAGAAAAATATTAGTTACGCGATCGGTGAACAGGTACACAGAGCTATCGCAAAGTTTTCAAAACACCTTAGCATAATATGACATCATATTATTCTGATCAAGAAATGACAGAGATACGTTTCATGCATGGCCTTGTCAATGGAAACGCTGCAGCCGCGCGAAGATTCTACGTGGAAAAATATCCATTGTGCATTGTTTAAAAAATTTCATTAACGCCTTCGTGAAATCGGTACAGTTGGAACACGAGTATCCAGACTCGAGAAGACTTGAGTCTGTTTTAACTCATGATAAGGGGGTCCACGGTTGACAAAAAAAAAAACCGAAAAACAAGTACGACGTGCATTTTAATAGCAGTAGTCATGAGTCATCTTCTTCTGTGAAGAATTTTTTATGATCGATTGCTGCATCCGTACCATGTGCAACGAGCTCGCAGTGGACTCTCATAAAGCCTGCACCAACTCCACAGTTTATTTCGCACATTTTATTCACCAACGGTGTTGCATTTACGAGAAACAATATCACAAATTGTTATAACAAACACGAATGAACAGAAGGAAACGAAGCAATTATTCATACAAATTTACAATACCGGTTTTCATTGAACATATGGATAAACATTATAGGCGATCAGCTGTTAAAATCTACTATTTAAACTGCACCATATTTCAAATTTTGTAAAATTGCATTCCTGATAATAGTTATTTATATTTTGTAATGCATTATTTACTGTAATTTTAATGAAAATTTGTATCGGTACAATGTATGATACAATTATCAAATTTTCAAAAATGTGTTTCTTTTCAAATCGTTGTACGACGTTAATATGAATAATACTTGAATGATCAAAACATTAATATTACACATTCTATGGTTATAGAACTGCACCAACGCTGAAATATTTCTGGCATTAGATTCTTCATTTTCGCAAAATCCTTTGTCTATTAGCGTATTAGAATTTAATTGATTTCTTAGAATAGAAAATTGTTGATTTTACGTTCAAATACAATTATCAAACTTTCAAAAATGTGTATCTTTTCAAATCGTTATACGACATTAATATGAATAATATTCGAATGATCAAAACGTTAATATTACACATTCTATGGTTACAGAACTGCACCAACGCTGAAATATTTCTGGCATTAGATTCTTCATTTTCGCAAAATCCTTTGTCTATTAGCGTATTAGAATTTAATTGATTTCTTAGAATAGAAAATTGTTGATTTTACGTTCAAATACAATTATCAAACTTTCAAAAATGTGTATCTTTTCAAATCGTTGTACGACATTAATATGAATAATATTCGAATGATCAAAACGTTAATATTACACATTCTATGGTTACAGAATTGCACCAACGCTGAAATATTTCTGGCATTAGATTCTTCATTTTCGCAAAATCCTTTGTCTATTAGCGTATTAGGATTTAATTGATTTCTTAGAATAGAAAATTGTTGATTTTACGTTCAAAATTGGTCATGTTTCTCACGAAATTTATCGTCAGTAGAAGACCACCTTTAAAATTAGCGAAAACTCTGATAAAAAATGTCGTTCGACCAGTGGAAACTGATTCAATGGGCCAAATTCATCGCGTATCCAGTAAAATCTATCTCCTTTACAAACTCGACCATGACGCTGGCCAAATTCCTCCCCAACAACTGAGTCGCCCACTAAAACTCGATCATATCTCTCACAGAATCAGCTCATGTGTCGAAACTGTCTCTAAAACCACCAAAATGTTCTAATTGATTTCAAATGGTCCTTAACATGCAATTTTCAAGCCCTTACTGCAGCAATTAGTAGAAATTTTTCTCGATCAACACCACGGATTTCAATGAGAATTTATTCAGAAATAGTAAATAGCATAATTTCTGATTTCAATACGATGATTACTTCTAGACAATGATTTTAGAAAGAATTATTGAGAAATTCTATATAGCATAATTTTCAGTTTTCCTTTTAAAACTAATATTAGACAAATGATCTAAAACAGGTAAATTATTCAAGAATAGTGAATAACATCATTTTTATTTCAATTTCGACATTGATTTTAGACAGACATTTCAGAAAAAGAAATGATTAAAAAATAATACATAGTGTGATGTATAATACTAATTTTAACACTCGTTTTAGTAATTTGAAATAGTATTATTTCAAATTTCAATTTTAAAATTGATTCTAGAATTTTATTCTAAGCAATTTAAGTTCTAAATTTTTCATTGATAGTTACACTGGTAACATGGAGTAGAATTATTATTTTAAGGAAAACTAACTTGATTTTTAGTTTATGCAAATATTATTTAGAAGTACTAGTTTGTATAACATTTCTACGTTAATTTGCATACACGTGTCTCGAAATTTGCACACATACACATACAGACAAATACTATCTTTCTGCACATACTCGCGCGCGCGCGTGTGTGTGTTTACTATATGTATTATTTATTGAATACGTCTAAATTTAAAGACACGTGTAATTAAATTTATCTGAAATATCTAATAACTATTAAGCAAAAAAACAAACACACACATGTACACACGCATACACACATGAAATCTTATTTAATAGTTATTTAATATATTACATTATTTTAATTTCATGTTCTAAAAATATCCCAATAAATAAAATCGAGAATGTTAAATAAAATTGTAAATATTAAATATTCTCGTTCTTACAATTATTATTCCCCAATTTTTAGTTTTAACGGTAATTTATTTTCAATAAACATTAAAAATATAAACTGCATTAATCCGAAACCTGTATAATCTGATTACAATTGACAAGTTATTTTTATATCTTTAGTGATATAATTTTGTTGCAAACAATCTAAACTCATTCGTCTATATCGGTCTCTACGAAATGTTAAAAAAATATACAATAACAAAGATTGAAATTTAAGTGTTACAATTCACAACAATAAATTCTCATACCTTTAACGAAACAAAATAAGACAGACAATTCTAGATTGGTTCACCTTTGTGGAATCTAATGAGTCATGTAAACTCGATAATACATTCATAATAAATATTGAACAACTGATGAGTATAAATATCCTGAACACAATTAACAATATATGATTCTTAAATTCCTAATGAAGTAACTACATGACAAGCTTCCTACCTGACTGTGTCACGAAACTTTTAAATAAACATTCATCTACATACATAAATATTTATAACAATTAACAACACCCAGTACCGTATTAAGTGCATCTAGAGTCCGAGTGTTATTGTCAAAATGTTTTAACACGTAATACAACAATAAAGTCATACAGATTCAACCCTGCTTGATCATAAATTCTAAAATAGCTCTTGAATCGTTCGAATAAAATTTTAATATCAAATTGTACACAAATTCACACTCTAAATGTCTCGATCATGATGCATACGTTTCAAATTTCTAACCAAATAATTCAATTATTCACAAGGACCTAATTCTGTCCTAACACAAGACTCTGAAACTCTTCAAGTTAGAATTGAATTAACGAAAACGAGCATCGTAGACAAGTCTACATACTAAATACCGCGTTCGCGACACATACTTTTCATATACAAAACAAAGCAATTAAATGAAAGATATCTATTCTTATCTTTACGACAATTCCTAATACCAGATTCTTCAACACCTAACGTAACGACTTGATTAAAGAGAACCATCACAATTGGGTCGTGTAGATCGAAATAAGATATTCATAATAAATCGTACACACAGATATCCTTGTTGTAAGTACTTTTCAAATCCCGAACGAACTAAATCGAAACATCGTAATAAATCGAAACATCGAATCTACAACCTCGTGTCAATCCTCGTCAACCGATACCCCTGACAAACCGATCGAATCGTCATTCGTCTCGCTTCACGGATGAGAACACTTACTTGCAAATCTCTATCTCGAATCCCAAGACGCAACAGAGTTTTCACCACACTTTTCACGAAACACTCGTGACTCTGTATAAGCACTGTGCTGCGGTGCTTTCGTGCACAATATCACTGCTCACGATCCCCGAGTCAACGCGTCGCGACGCGTATCGATGGCGACCATCGAGGACACTGGTCACGTCTCATTTCACCGCACTTTCCGCGCCAAAACACTTAGACAACTCCCGGAGTTACTATCTGGATGACTAGCTTCACCGACGTCGACCCTTGGATGGAAACACCTGTTCCTCCAGTTGCACGTCAACGCGATCCACGCGTTCTGGACAACGTGGATGGTTACTGGCAGTGTGTTTCGGGGTTGTTACAGGATTCACCAGGTGGACCTAAACTCGCGAACGATACGATGCGTATTAATTTCACAGGGTTTCCCGTTAACGGATCGTCGCTTCGGGAGGGTGTATATCATCCTCTGTTAGCCACCGTGGGGTTATTTCTTGGGACTGATCACCGTGAAACGAGTGACAAAACGTGACGAGTCGATCCACGGGCACAAACTCGATCGACAAAGCTCGCAGCGTGGCGGGTCGACCGCGACTGAATTGAGCAAGTCGACTCAGTACGCGTCGGGTTTGAATGAGAGTGGCTGCGCGATGAAGAGGGAAAAAGTGGGATGGACAGAGACAGAGCGGAGCGCTATTGGAGGGGTGTAGGGTGGTTGAGGTGGGGAGTAGCACAAGCGAGAGAGAAGAACGAAGACGCCAGCGATGGATAGAAGGAGAGACAATGAGGAATCTAAGGGACAGGGCAGAATTAAAAGAACAGAGAAAGGTGTTGGAATGTTAAAAGAAGAAGAAGGGGTGAGGAGGTGTAATCGAGAGGGAATGGAAGTAGTGAAAAGAGAATGGGGATTAGTTTGGTTGGTTGGACAGAGTTGGTAGTAGGAATATCAGAAACAGGTGTGGATGAAGGAAAAGGAATATGTAATTAGAATTGGAATGAAGGTATTAGAGAGATGTGTCGAAAGATACATAAATGGGACCGTAATGTTAACAGAGATGAGAAAACATGAGGGTGTCGTGAAGGATAAATGGAGAAGAAAGTAATGATTTGTTCGGAGGGTTGGTTAGCGTAGCACAATAGTAGAAATATCAGAGACGGGTGTGGAGAAAGGAAATGGAGTAATTACGAAGAGTACATTTATTAAAGAGATGCGAAGCTGTCCAGAATACAACTATGTAGATGTACAGTGGATGTACCAAAGAGCCGCGGAGTAAAAATTAGAGTGATCGGGGTGTTAACATATTACGTGCCATTACAAATGGTCCGAATGGAAATGTTCGTCTTGTCGAATTTTGACACTTGTATCCGATTAATATCATTTTTTACATTGTGTCGAAAGCACCGTAATAATATTTATTTTATTAGCTGTGTAATTTTTCTTCTTTTTAGAATTTATTCGGACGAAACCTCTAATGAACAACCAACAACGGAATTCAGACGTTATTGTATTATTTTATTTAAGAAATAAGAAGAGGATAGTTTCAATGGATGAAGAAAATAAGAGAAATTGAATTCATAGAGGCCTCGTAAAAGGAATTCTCCTCGACAGGAGAAATGTAAAGAATAAGCAGGTGTTAAGCAATTCAGCACGAAAGGTAGAAATAAATTGAAGAGTAGGTATACAGCCACAGAAAAGAAATAAAAGAACGAAAAGTAAGATATTAAGAAAAAATGTAGAAAGTAATAACAAAATAAATAGAAGAAAATAACTGTTCAGAAGTGCAGAGGGAACGAAGTAATGAAAAAATGAAGGAATACAAATTTTTAAAAAATAAAGAGCATCGAATACGTTCGTTTCTTTTGGTAAAATAAAAATTTAGAAATGGAATCCCTTACCCAGCGACTTCACAAACTGTACTCGCAAAGAATCTGAAAATTGTTTAACCGATCAAGAGCTCCATCGTTGCAAAAGCATTTTCTGAACAGCTCTAAACAATTCAGCGTTATTATAGTAACTTTCGGAGCCGTTTTCCCAGAAAAACGTTCGATTATCGAGATTCCCATAATAGATGTTACTTGTAAGGACACTCAATCCCCCTACGACGTGCATTATGCGCTGCTCTATCGGGCTCTCCTGAAAGACCAGAACACCGATACTCACGCATGGCGGAGAGCCGATCGAACACAGAAGTTTTTAAAGCGACTCATCTATTATAATCCACCAGCAGTGAATTACACACCGTTACCAGCTGAGTATGTATGTTCTTACTTTTACAGCAGCCTCGTTGTGTTTATTGGTATTAATGGAAAAATCGTTCTCGTTCCTTCTTCCCTGCTTTACATATTCCGTTTGTGTTAAGACACAATATATATGCTTCAAAGAGTTTTACAAGCTTTTCTGTCCAAAATGATCGAAGATATGCAAAATGTGATTCGAAGAGATGGTCAAACCTCTCGCAACTCAATCGGAATCCATAAATGCACCGAAACTCTTTCAAATGTGTATGTTTAACGTTTAAAATTCAGGCTGGAGAATTTAATCGACTTCGACATTAACATTAAAAATTGTACGAGTATAAGAATAAAACACAAACACAAGAGAAACAATGTACACAAGATAAACGCAATATCTCAATGTAATCAAACTCTTTCAAACCACGTCCAACTTTACACAAATTCTTTCAAACTATATATAACGTATCAAATGGACGATGGGTCGAACTAAATATACTTTTATCGGAACATTATCTTCGAGGAAAGTTTTCACTATAGAGACTATAGGCTTCCCTGCAGTGTGCATTAGCTCGCCCATAAATGCAGTGGATATCTACCCACTCGAAGTTAGAATAAATTGCCATCTTGATAAACGGTATCTCAACTATTAAACGCTTGGACAGAGACTGATAACTTTCGCATTTGATACGACGTACATTGATTCCAGTATAAAGCTAATTCGTACGACTATTGGCTACTTCTGACAGGAACAAAGTAATAACAGTATTTCTAATTTTGAATTTGTTCTCGAGAAATTTCAACGTGCATAAAAAATGTTTGTGTTTCAGAAAGGAAGTAATAACTATTAAAATTGTGAATAAGTATTTGTAAATAAATTTCTTGATTATATTAGGATCAGAAGAGGTAAAAATTTGGTAACCTATTTTTATTACACCTTATATACAGTGAAGCACATAAGCTGTATATGTATATATATATATTTACATATACAGTACACACATGTCATTCTATTTTAAATATATTAAAATTATTTGCCACGGAAAAATATTATTAGATAAAACTAAAGTATTCCAGGAAGAACAATACCGTGAACTTTATATCTTCGTTCTCGGAAGAAATATAAATGCCACTGAATTTTTTAAATAGAAATACATGATGTCAAACATGCATAATTTTAGATAACAAACATTGATACAAATCTCGGCCACAGAAGAAGCTATTGTAACGTTTTAATTTTTTCAATACTAAAATCGTACAACTTTGTACAGATTGTATATATAGATACATAGACATGCACTCTACAAGCACATCAGACTATTCGACTGAACATTTACAAGTGCCAGAGGTACTCGAAGGATTGTTTATAATGTTCTGATACTATGCGTTCATCGTACTTTCAGCCGCTGTTCGAACATTCAACCTGTTCGATAAATAAGTAAATCGCAGCTGGTCATTGTCTATCTTCTTCACCTGTGATAAAAAGAAAAAGAAAATCTCTTGGACGTGTAATGTTCCAAACAACGGACAAAGTGCAACTGAAACTTCTTCTCCGAGAACTTTATTTCTTGCTCCCTAATTAGTTCGGATAGTCGAGTTTCCACCACAATACACTTAATCCCACCCTCGAAACGAGCTCACAACGAATAGCAGTCCGTGTATCAACGACGTTAATCGTTAAACAGAAACGTGTTCATTGTTCACGGGTTGACGGTGCCTCGTTTCTCCCCGCATTTATGCACCGACCGATGCAACTATCGAACCTCGATAACGCGACAACGTGGAACTTCTGGAAGTTGGCAATCGGCCCCCGCAATCGTGCCAATACGAGCTTGCCGTTACGTTCGAGTTTTGCGGCGATATATCGACCGTACGAGCGCGATGGTCAGCATTTACCCCGCGAATTTACACGATTTAAGGAACGACCGAGTTACGAGTGCAATTTTGGGAGAAAGGCCATTTCTCTCGCGCTTTATTCGAGTACTACGTATGCTGTTTGGGAAAACTCGACGATTTAAATGTTTCGGAAGCGCGGTCGAGCGGAGAGGGTGGGGCTAAACGTTTCGGAGGAATCCGACTCGGAATATAATCCTAGGAGAGGTTTACGAACTATTGGATTTTTTTATGAAACACCACATATTCAATATTTATAGAGTCTGTCCAGCTTCGAGGTAAACAAACGAATATTTTTCAAATACTTTATTGAAGATCGATCACCGAAAAGTGGTATTCTGAAACGATTGTGGAAAAATTCAAGAAATCGTGTCGCAGAACATTGAATTCGATTCTTAGATACTTTTCTTTTTCTACGTACGGTTTTCGAAAAGTATTTTACGTTTGTGGCTCAATATCTCGAGACATACTTGATTCAGGATTGATGTACTTGAATACCTTTATTCTCAGCATCCATTGCTTGGTTGAATTTTGCTACAAAATATTTTTCGTTCCATTTTGGGGAACGAAATTAATCTTCAATTCTCCATATGACTACCCACAAAGAAACTATCACAACCATATTAAGCCTCTTTAACTCCTCTTGCTGAGTCATACATTTCTCAGCAATATCTTTTCCTATTATTTAAAATAGTGGAAGCATTCTAGTAGACCACCCTGTACAGATATTAACAGAATAGCCCTCAAGTGGTGTTATTCAAACACTTGACATTTTCTCGTTTAATTCTTATTGACCTCGGTTCGAGATAAAAATTATCATCACTATTATTTTGTCCGAATGATAAATCGTAGACACATATCTGCTTATTCAGGACAATTCTCCGAACAAGGATACGATCATATTTGCTGATACACCAGGAGTAACGAAAGCGCGAATTTTCAAAAAATCATTATCTACCCCGCTTTCGAGAGAATTGACTGTCCAAATTGTATCATTTGAAAACAATGACTACTGCGAGCAGTTGTGTAACAAATCCTTAATAATAAAACTTTGGAGTGTCCTAATTCTAGCAAACAGACCGTAAGAACGTTTCACATTCCAAGTTTCGGAGAACTTTTATTTATCTTCTAAAGGAGCAACATCTGACGATGCGATTGTCAATTCGATCGAGGAGATACCATTTATTGGAAGAAAAATTTACCGAGTAGTCGTTAATTTGAGCCCTCGTTCGATGGAAACTGGCAGAACTGGGAATTGCATCGCTATCGACGTCCACGGCGCGATTCAACTCGCGCGAGAACCCAATTATGCGAAACTTAATTACAATCTCCAGATACGCGATACATTTGCCGGTGTTGACACATACCCGCGGCTCACTCCTGCCATCTAATGATTCGCTGCAATTGTTCACACGTACGTTGATAAGCGTCTCGCTTCCCCGGGGGAACGGGAATAGATGTTTCTCCAATTCTGAAATTCAAATTCCTAGAAACCATTGAGAATTGGATCATAGAATTTTGGTTATCCGGCCGGATGGATTGGTAACAGAGGAAAGTCTCTGGAGAAGCTATCACTGAGCTATTGCTAATGGTAGTTAGACCGTCTTAACGGTAATCATATTTAAGAATAAGGATAATAACATCGAGAGGATTTCTATTCTAATGTACGATGTTTAAAAGAAAGTTTAAAGTCGCTGTAATTTTTGTATCTGGGAAACAATGAACCTATCAGAATCCAAGGAAAGATTCGGAGTTTGTGATAAATACAGAGTGTCCCAATCATCACCGGTCGATTTGAATTTCGCGCTATTTTTAAAACGTCAAACCGATTAACCTGAAACTTGACGTACGTCGTTTAGATAGATGGTAAATTAATCATGGAAAAGTACACGGTGAAAGAACGCGTGTAAATTATTCAGGCGTGTTACGAAAAATCGCGATCTTTAACGCTCACGATTCGGGAACTTCGTAATCATTTCCTTGGAAATTATAAACCGGCAAGAAACACTGTGATTGGTCACTGGATTTATTGAAATTGGTTCAGTTGGAGATTTGAAAAAGTCACTATGTCTCCGTACCGCTCGTTGAAGTGAAAGTGTGGTTGCTGTTGTTGAAAGTGCGAGAGAAACTCCATGAATATCGATTCGACATCGTTCTCAGGAACTGAACATTTCGACGATCAGTTTGCAAAGAATTTTGACAGAAGAATTTTGATCTTCATTTGCACTCTTATAAGATTCAATTATACCAAGAATTTAAACCATTGGACCATTTCCAACGTCGTGGATTGGGCGCTGCAGGAAAATCAAGACGATGATGATTTTTTTGACAAAATTATCCTTAGCAACGAGGCGCATTTTCACCTCGGTGGCGACGCGAATAAACAAAATTGTCGCATATGTGGCTCGGAAAATCCACTACAGGTTGAACAATTGCCAATGCATTCAAAACGAATCACTGTTTGGTGCAGTTTTTAGTTGAAAGACCTGATTGGGCCATTTTTCTTCGAAAATAATAATGGTGAAGTGGTTACTGTGAATGGGAAACGATATCGCGACATGTTGATTGGCTTTTTTTTAGCAACAATTGGAAGGTCTTGATTTGGTTTATATTTGGTTTCAGCAAGATGGTGCTCTTTGTCACACAGCGAATGAAACAATGGCACTTTTGCAAACAAAATTTCCCCAACGCGTAATTTCTCGAAGAGATGATGTCAATTGGCCATCAAGATCATGCGATTTGTCGACTTTGGACTTTTTTCTTTGAGATCGCGTCAAAAGTAAAGTCCAGAGACAATTCCAGAGACGAATGACAACATCGAACATGTCATTGGTGAAATTGATCCGAGTTTGTGCGAAAACGTCATGAAAAATTTGAGAAAAGATTGTTGGTCTGTAAAAGTCGAGACAGTTATTTGGAAGATATCTTGTTCCGTTATTAACTCCCAAGTTAGTACTTTTAAATTGAAAGAAAATATCAAGATTACTTAAACCGTTTAAGTTTTATTCAAAAGATAAATCGACCGGTGATAATTGGGACACTTTTTCCTTTACCTTCGAACCCTTCTGTTGACGATGACGAATAGAAAATTTCAATACCGATGATATTCAAGTAAGTTTCTCTAATGTAGTTTCTATAATTGCAATATCCAGAGAATTTGATCGCGCAATAATAAAACTCGAATAACGCTACTAAGAGGCAATTTATGAAAATCATTCCCATTACAAAGAAACACTACTTTAAATAATTCGTTAAAAGACTAAGAGAGCAATTCTTACACTTCGGACATCTAACGAAAATATATTTACGCGCTATTAACGTTATAAAGTATTTCCCTTTACGTTCTCGTATTTTTATCGAAGATATATAAAGCGTAAGTGTTAAAGCCATTCTGGTGTTCGTATACTCCCATGAGTCACTGTAAGTACGAACGGAACGATATTTCAGAAGCGGAATACCATCGAATTTTCCTGTTTTCACAGAGAACGGGGCTACGGTATCTGAATCATCGATTCTTTTTCTCCCGGAGTGAGAACCACGATGGCCCGCTTCACGGGTAGTCGATAAATTGTCGTTCGCCGTTCAAAAAACGGTACAAATAAAATATGAATATTCACGACCCGGTTGGCTCGGCACGCCGAGCTTTTTGCTCGTGGAACTTTTTCTCTGGCCGTGACACGGCGGAATCGAGGCCTATTGACATCTTAACGTGTCAGCTTGGTTGAAATTATGCGGCCGTTCTCAAGAGTCTCTCGTTCTGTCGTTGCGAGCGATTTTTACTGCTCGCTGGAATCGTTTAAGCGTCGCGAAACTCACTCCGGCCGATCGATCGGCTAATTACTATACAAATGATTCCTGCTTTGCATAATAACGCAACATATTTGCACGTAGGAAATATTGTGATTACGCGAGACAGACAAGGTAATTACATTCTTGCAAGAAATTACAATAGAAAAACGCTGCGTTCACGAGCATTATGATAATGATAAGAAATTATTGTCACCATCTCGAATTATCATTGTTTTTCTCTCGATCTGTATCGATAAGAAAACAATCACGAACAAACATTGAAATTGATCAAATTTAACGCGTCAGAATGACAGAAGTATGGAAAAGATTCAACAACCACGTTTCTTTTATTCTTTTATTTTTTATTTTATTCAACGTCTTTGCCCAGCGCGCCGAAGAAAACAGAACAAAGTACAAACATTGTATTTCGTAAATATAACATCGAAGATGAATCAGAGAGGCAACGTGGTCCCACGACCTAACCCAACTTAATCCTAAAATTATGTGGAAAAGTGTATTGAGAACCCATCAACGAAGTTTTCGTCTTTGGGGCGAAAAAATAACGACACACGATCGAATGAAAAATTCGCGGTATAAATTTTGAGTGTTGATACTACTGTTGATAATAACGTTCACGTTTCTCTTCACTTCGAATTGATCTCTCCTTCTTCCGAGAATACATGTTGTTTACACAATTCTCTAAGCTTTGAAACGAATAAATCGTCGAGGATTTATCCTATATATTTAAAAAGAGCAACGATGAACGATTTCCCCATTTTTGTTTCGTGTATAAAGTAACAAAGAAGAGACTGGCTAACTATTGCGACTGTGCCCAATGATCTCGTAAACATTGTCGAACAGTGTTTACGATACCAACCTCTTTTCCTCATTTATGTATTTCGAGTTCCCGAACACGGCTTTCCTTTCGTTCCGAGACATTTTCCTCGATAACGTAAATTTCTTCGGTAGCGCAGCTGTTCCCAAACGCCTCGGATTCTGCGCCAGACGTTCGCGTACTTTAAAGCGGCTACGCTCCTAAATTTTCACTTGGAATGTAAATATCCGAGCGCACGGAAGGCAGAGTCCATTCGCGTTCGTGCACTTGAACAAAAGGAGATCCTCGTGATCGGAAATTGAAGAAGAAGAGTAGAACGGGTGCAGCTTTGAATTGAGAATTTTCTTTCCGATTGAAGTCATCGTTTCAATTTTCTGCAAACTCTTTCTCTCGAACGTAATTAACTATTCATCATTAGTACTACGAGACAGCTATGTGTCAAGTTTGCGACGATTTAGCCTGGATTAAATCTAAGTTCATTTTATGCCAAGTCTGTGATAACTGAGTTTAAATTTAAATTAATTCTTTGGAAAAGAAGATTAGAGACTAGATTCAATCTAACGTAGTGTTAATATAATGTTAAGTTGAGTTATGTCCGAGTTGTGTCTGAATTAATCTTTGCTAAATGGTGAAGCTATGTGTTAAGTTTGCGACGATTTAGCCTGGATTAAATCTAAGTTCATTTTATGCCAAGTCTGTGATAACTGAGTGATAAATTAATTCTTTGGAAAAGAAGATTAGAGACTAGATTCAATCTAACGTAGTGTTAAAATAATGTTAAGTTGAGTTATGTCTGAATTGTGTCTGGATTAATCTTTGCTAAATGGTGAGGCTATGTGTTAAGTTTGCGACGATTTGGCCTGGATTAAATCTAAGTTCATTTTATGCCAAGTCTGTGATAACTGAGTTTAAATCTAAATTAATTCTTTAGAAAAGAAGATTAGAGACTAGATTAAATCTAACGTAGTGTTAATACAATGTTAAGTTGAGTTATGTCCGAATTGTGTCTGAATTAATCTTTGCTAAATGGTGAGGCTATGTGTTAAGTTTGCGACGATTTAGCCTGGATTAAATCTAAGTTCATTTTATGCCAAGCCTGTGATAACTGAATTTAGATCTAAATTAATCGAATCTAAATTAATTCTTTGGAAAAGAAGATTAGAGACTAGATTCAATCTAACGTAGTGTTAAAATAATGTTAAGTTGAGTTATGTCTGAATTGTGTCTGGATTAATCTTTGCTAAATGGTGAGGCTATGTGTTAAGTTTGCGACGATTTGGCCTGGATTAAATCTAAGTTCATTTTATGCCAAGTCTGTGATAACTGAGTTTAAATCTAAATTAATTCTTTAGAAAAGAAGATTAGAGACTAGATTAAATCTAACGTAGTGTTAATACAATGTTAAGTTGAGTTATGTCCGAATTGTGTCTGAATTAATCTTTGCTAAATGGTGAGGCTATGTGTTAAGTTTGCGACGATTTAGCCTGGATTAAATCTAAGTTCATTTTATGCCAAGCCTGTGATAACTGAGTTTTGATCTAAATTAATCGAATCTAAATTAATTCTTTGGAAAAGAAGATTAGAGACTAGATTCAATCTAACGTAGTGTTAATACAATGTTAAGTTGAGTAATGTCCGAGTTGTGTCTGCATTAATCCTTGCTAAATGGTGAGGAAAATGGACCACCTCGGGGATTTTAGTAGGTAAAAACCTGATCTCAAGATCAATGATATCTTAGGAAGATTTCCTGTACGTTAAGTAAAAAAATAAGTTCTGTGTTAAGTCTAAATGCAGTGTTGGTTAGTTTTGGATCAAGTCTATATACTTTCTAAGTGAAATCTGTGTCAGTTCTGATTCGAGTTTGTAATGTATAAAT
Source organism: Ptiloglossa arizonensis (assembly GCF_051014685.1). Taxonomy (NCBI): domain Eukaryota; kingdom Metazoa; phylum Arthropoda; class Insecta; order Hymenoptera; family Colletidae; genus Ptiloglossa; species Ptiloglossa arizonensis. The sequence continues at coordinate 5,876,991 of NC_135048.1, read as the reverse complement.
ATAATTTAATTCTAGATTAAATTTATGTTAATACCTCGTAATATATTTGTTTTTACAATTAAAATTATTACAATAGATGCTCCTGTATACCCTCAGTCCTCTCACTGTATTATAAATTTAAAAACACGAATTCCATTCGTTCAAGGTATTTTTTACCCAAAATATAGTATAGTCGAACGGAAGAACACTTTAAAAATTTATATATTTTCTAAATTCGATTTTACAATTAATTAAATGTAATTCGAGCCTACGTTACAGTTTAGACTCAAATGGAATAGAAGTTACGCTTGAATCGCATTGAAATTAATTCTGGTTAAATTCAGGTTACGTATGACTTAACGATCTGTATTTGTTTGGTTCAGGTCTTAATTAAATCCGCCATATTACTATTATACATCTTGTACGATATGCAATAGCCCCTTCTGTACAATTAAATTTTAAATTATCCCTCGACTCTACAGTTTCTGATCAAATTAACATACCGATAGTTCCCCGACCACCCCGTAGATCGAACCAATTTGTAACACGATAAACGACGAAGGAGACTTTCGAGAAGACAATGTTTGATGGTCCATCCTCTATAAACGAAAAGAAAATTCATTGCATCCTGTTTGATCAATATTATCGATCAGAAGCCTGATATTAACGTGTCCCAACGGAGAACGGATGAAAAATTCATTCTTGATTTCATACCAGTCCCCGACAACATTGCGGATTAATGGACGTTATAAGATAAAAGAGCTTTCGGCGTTTTGTAATCTACGTGAGCGTAATAACCATCTTTGATCAACAATACTGACACCTCCTACGGAGAGGTTAACGAGCGAACCGTGTCGCTCGTGGATTACTCTTCAGAGTTTTTAATGAATTTTTATGAATATTCTTTCGATAAATTTAGCACGAGGCGACATTCCTTTTTTTTTCGGGACTTGACAAATGTAAGAAGAGCCCATAATTGCCACGGGCAAGTCGAGAACACTCGTTTTATCGTTGCGAGAGAACATTACAGCCTGATAAAAATTAATCGACCGTTCAAGGTCACTCTGAAGTCGTGCCCGTTACATTATTTTTTACCCTACCACGTTATCGAGGTAAGGTTAAGCATATAGCTGTACCCTGCCTTTATACCAAAAGTGTGTACCCATCGTTACTTGTACAGGGTGATTCAGAAATACGTGTCGATACTTTAGGGGATGAATCTATTCGCGTTGAGACGAGTCAAGAATGTCGTATAAATGTATATTCTGTATATTTTAGTTTTCGAGTTACAGATAATCGAAGAAAATATTCAAAGTTGCGCGAATAGCTTCAAATCCATTTTGTATCTTTTCTCGCAGATTGTCTACAGTTGGAAACTGGAAAGATTACTTCTGGATTAAACAGAATGTTTACAGAGGAACGTGAACAGTACAATTTTAATTCATTGTTAGACCCCTTCGAAGACCGACCAAAGCGTTTGAACCGATACGATTCTCAATTTTTTCCAGACGTAAATTTTTCAACTCCGCACAGTACATCGTCGACGTCCGTTGAGTAGGCAATAGATTTTAAACAACTTCGAAATAAAACACTTTGAACGTGACAATCTTGAATTATCCGTAACTCGAAAACTAAAGTATGCAGGGCATACAATTTATAGGACAGTTTTTCTTCGTCTTTTATTCGTTCTATTTTTAGCAGGTATGGTTATGTAGCACTGAATCACCCTGTACGACTCCTACGGAATGACAATGGTAATAATTGTCTCTTATCCAGTTGTCATGGCATACAAGTTGTAGTTACGTCTAACATCATTTACAAGCAAGAAATCCTTCACTAGTCAATTGAGTTCTATTCTACTGTGATTAACTTGTGATTGCGTGATTTACGAGTTAATTTATGAAATTACACTTTGACTTGTGACTCGATTCATCTTATGACTCAAATGACTTGCAAATCGTTATTTCCATCCAAGTAGTTAATTACCTCGTAGAAAACGAAGTGACATTGTAGACATTGCTGTGTCTACCACCTTTATCGCCCGTGTCATTTGTCAGCATAGGGAATATCATCGATGTTGATAAAGGATATGCGTCGACCGACACTACGCAACACGCGATTCGCCACTGCAACGACGCATGTGCAAGGGACAGCTGTCATCGACGTGTACTCGTCGACGAAACTATACCCTGGAGAAACCGCGAAACGACGATCCGCGTTGCGTCCGTTTATTACGCTGTCCTCGTTACGTTTTGCCCGATTCAGGGACGATTATAAACTCGCTGATTGGCGATGTGTTCGTGATCCGTCAACAACTATGGTATTTTCCAGTTCGTGGATGACAGTTTTACGCGAAACCGAATCAATCAAACTCGAGGAAATACCGAATGCACCGGAGGCGTTTTAGTGCACGGAGTAGTAATCTTTCGATAAATCATTACGCTCAACTGACACTAACGAAAATGAAAATTGTATATTCGTCGGTATATTTCCGCGATAATATAGTGGATAAATTCGCGATGAAAATGAACCGAAACGAAATGAAACGTAAAATTAATCGAATGGAAACTTAAAAAAAAAATACTTTTCGTCTTCTTGAATGCACCGGAGGCGTTTTAGTGCACGGAGTAGTAATCTTTCGATAAATCATTACGCTCAACTGACACTAACGAAAATGAAAATTGTATATTCGTCGGTATATTTCCGCGATAATATAGTGGATAAATTCGCGATGAAAATGAACCGAAACGAAATGAAACGTAAAATTAATCGAATGGAAACTTAAAAAAAAAATACTTTTCGTCTTCTTGAATGCACCGGAGGCGTTTTAGTGCACGGAGTAGTAATCTTTCGATAAATCATTACGCTCAACTGACACTAACGAAAATGAAAATTTGTATATTCGTCGGTATATTTCCGCGATAATATAGTGGATAAATTCGCGAGGTTTTCGCGATGAAAATGAACCGAAACGAAATGAAACGTAAAAATAATCGAATGGAAACTTAAAAAAAAATATTTTTCGTCTTCTTGAAAGCGAAATTTATTTCAGAAATTTCTGAAAATATCGAAAAATGTAATGCGACATATCAATATTTTTACGATTTGTTGAATGTGATTATTTTATGCGATAGATCGCATTTTAAATAGTTCTAAGCTTTATACGCTATGACTGATTTCATTTTAGTCGATTTACCCGAAACGAAGCATTACTTTCTTGGATATATAAAAGTGAACCGAACATTTACTTCTTTTCAACTAATTTGTCTAATACCTGCTATTTCAATTTGTCACACACACAAGCATACATACAATTCTATTTCAACAATTAGTTTCGAAAGATTAGTTCCAATTTTTAATATTATAAAGATGCATATAGTATAATAATATTTAAAGTAAATAGTTGGAATGTAATTAACATGATAATTAAAAGAACGAAGATATATTTCCAATGAACTATTTACATTGTAATTACTCCTTTCGTAAATTTGTCTCTTTCCTTAATTAATATGTTAACTTCTATTAGAACTTTTCAATGTTTTAGAAATTGTTTGTCACTGTCGACCTGAAACAAGGTCGAAAACATTTTATATATGTAAATATTCACCCTCAAATTTATACGAGATATGCTCGAGGCGACTAATAAATTAACAGTTTGAATAAGATAGGAACATAATCTTGAAATTTCATAGCATCACTTGCATCCTTTGAACTAGTTCAAAGCTTATTCTAGCTTATTTCATCTTTTTAGTCAATTAGTCGTGATTTTCGTGATCGCTTTAAAATAGCTGCACCTCGAGCATGTGAAATTATTTTGTTTACGTCAAAGTATATCGTTAATATATTGGGCTGGAACGATCGTGGGATGCTGAGACGTCATGGAACACCAATAAAGTGCCTAAATGCATGCATTAACCTTATATTCGACTTGCCCGAGCAAAGGAGGAATTTCGGGAAGTCTGTCGTGAATATTAATTTATTGATCCCCTTCACCTTCAGCCTGAACAGTCGCCAAATTTCTGTTCAACGAAAAATGAACTCATTTCGCTCTTGAATTTTGCAACAAAATTGAACGTAAATGCAATTCAAACGGTGACAAACTTGTAATGATGTTTCAAATCGTTTCAACTCCCAAGTGTTGCAAAAGAAATTTCGAAAGAGTGGACAATAATAAGATGGCAAACTTTTAATGGACGGTTTAAAACGTTTTTTTATTATTTCACTTTATATTTTGTAGAAGAAGTTCTTGAAACATAACTCAGATAATGACGAAAGTAGCTAATTTTTAATACAGCTTTCAAACGAGTTCCGTACTATTTTTATCACTACGCTTCTCGTATTTTGTACAAAAATTTCTTGAACAAAATTATACAACAATAAAAATAAGAAATATTTAATAAGTGGTAAAGACAGCGAAGAATTGTAAACTGTAATATATGAAATTAATTAAAATATATAATACAAATTTTCAGTAAAATATTGATATATTACAGTACAATAGTACCTTGGTGTTTTGTTACAAAATTAAATTGTATAATAATTTATCTCTAATCTTTAATAAAACCCTCACCCACTGAACTTGCCTAGACTTACAAAACAACCAGTCAGTACGTTTAATTCGTATACATATATTAATTTCACCCGGTTAATAACAAATATTGTAATTAAAAATTCAAATTTATTAAAAGTTCGCTTCGTACGAATGATCTGATTAATTCGATACATTTTTTAAACACGTATAATCTAATAAAAGCGAAACTTAATCTGAAAGAATTAATTGACAAAATACGAGAAACGAATTCATAACTGTAAGATTTAATTTACAACATGTAAGAAGAGAAGAAAGAAGTAAAATCTTTAAAAGCTTAAATATTTCAAGTCTATTTAAGGTAGAAGAAATAAAAGAAATCGAAAAAATGTTTAAACTTATTTTTAAAAATGTGTGACTTCGTTATTTAATTCGATAACGTTCCCAGGGAAGCCATATTTTAAATTTAAATTCAACGTACAAAGTTAGAAAGAAAGTTCGATTTTGATTAATTCATTCTCTTTAAATTCATTCTTTCGATCGTACCGACTGGGAGATAATTTGTTATTGAAACAGATATCTTTGGAAGAAAATATCGGTAAAAGAAATCATACATAAAGAGTTATTTTTGAGCAGGTGTCGCATGATTGTGTAGCAGAGTGGTGCAAGCAGAGATTGTCTGACATCCGGTTCAAGATTGCCTTCTTGCATCGAGAATCTTGAAGTGGCATTGATGTGAAAATTGGTTGCATCGTCACGGCTTTATTTGATAGACCCGAGACGGAGCAAGATGAAACGAAGAAGCGTGAAAGCTTTTGACCGAAAGCAAGCAAGCGCGCAACGTGCGTGCATCCAACTAGCATTAAATTCTGTTCTTCACTGGATCCACAAATGTTTCGGTGAGATCCAAAATTAGCAGAAACACGATTTGTCGAAACATCGCTTTAGAGAAATGAATTCCTCTTATGAATTTTTCATTTTCAACCAAACTTCACATTTTGCGATAAGTGTATTAACTCTGTATAAAATCAAAGAGCAAATCTTTTCAAATGAAATTAATTAACTTTCGGTCATAATTGAAATTTTTAATTCTGTTAAATTCAACCCGGAGCCATTATGTAAAAACACGTTAAATTAATTTGTACCTTCTTTATTAGTAGTAATTAACGAATATTGAAATTCCGAAAGAATGGTTTCCGAAGACTGAGAGATGACTGGAATTTTTATGTGAAAGTAATTAAATAAACAACTAAATTTTGAGATATGAGAAATAGATATTAGACAAAATCAAATAGTTTCAAATGCTCTGGATTAGATATAGTCTATCTTGCAGCTGCGTGGATGCAAGTACCTGCACAATAGTGAAGAATTTAGAACCCCTGAACTATTTAATTTTACCTTCCACCTTTTTTTCCGCATCTTAAATCACTTTGGAGCCGCAACACGTTCCAGTTCCGTAAGCCACTTATCATTATCTTTAACAAGTTACTCACCATGATACCCGGAGATGCATCGGTTACTTTAAATTGATTAATTTTGTTACTAATATCTTTCAGTTTATAATTATTTTTAGTTTTATAATTACATTTGCGTTTCAAAAGATTTTTTACCGAACACTTCAAATTAGACATTTCCTGAAAAGTGCAAACATGTCTGATTCAAATATCAAAATCGATACAAATTAAAGGAGCGAATATTTCTCTTAGTACTAGTACTAGTCAAGTATCTAAACAATCTAGCATTCTAATAGTCGATTATTCGAATATCTCTACTATTAAAATACTAGATTATTCGATTAGATTATTTAACTATTTGCATACTAGACTAATCTCTACTATTAAAATACTAGATTATTCGATTAGATTATTTAACTATTTGCATACTAGACTAATCTCTACTATTAAAATACTAGATTATTCGATTAGATTATTTAACTGTTTGCATACTAGACTAATCTCTACTATTAAAATACTAGATTATTCGATTAGATTATTTAACTATTTGCATACTAGACTAATCTCTACTATTAAAATACTAGATTATTCGATTAGATTATTTAACTATTTGCATACTAGACTAATCTCTACTATTAAAATACTAGATTATTCGATTAGATTATTTAACTATTTGCATACTAGACTAATCTCTACTATTAAAATACTAGATTATTCGATTAGATTATTTAACTATTCGCATACTAGACTAATCGATTAGATTATTTCATTATTCAAATATTGCAGTATACGAATAGTAAAATATTTGAATAATGTTCCACGAATATTTGGATCATTGAAATATTCGAATGCAATAAAATTCGATAGGTACGTATACCCAACACTAATCTGGAAAACACACGATCAGGTCAAAAGCTAGAAAAACAATCTTCGTATATCCTCGTTGCAATCAGAATTGATACCAATGTATGACGATGGTACTCCTGCGATATAATTGGTCGTCTTGATGACGATCAGGATCCTTCTGCAGTTAGTGGGCCAATTGAGGGAACACCTAGACTGGATGGGTTCTGGTTAAGAGCACAACGTTGATAAATGGAGTATAATCAAGGAGGGTTTGCATTTAGTGTCGCGCGGCCCACTTAATTGCTTGTAAACTATAGACCGTGCATGGAAACAGCGCGCAGTATAGTCGGTTATCCAATTACTCGGCAAGCTGATGTTTCCTGTTGTGTGAACGTTCCCATGCAGACGAAGAAACAAGTCGAACTTGGTAAGACAATTTCCTCTTCTCCACGCTATGGCACGTGACTGAGAGGAATACGGAACTTCGTCTCGTGTTGTCAATCTTCCATTAACTGATATATCATTTATTTACAATGCATTTAGCGGTGGTATCAGTGCTGCACAACACTCGAGAGTACACCATCCCAAAGAATCAAAACTTGCCTTTCGGGATTAAACACTTTAGATACGAATTCTTAGATACTTCGAGTATCTAATTAATGTACAATCTTGTAAATGTTTATTGTCAGAATGTAGGAATTTTGTTCCTACTTTTTACGATTATTATATTTCGAGTCTCTAATTAAGCTGTACAATCTTGTAAATGTTTATTGTCAGAATGTAGGAATTTTGTTCCTACTTTTTACGATTATTGTGTAGCAAAAATATGAAAAGCTATGTCTAATAGCAATGTAACGAAATGTAACAAGCACTGTTCATTTTTTTTTCTTGTGTCTGTAAACAATTCATTATGTATTATATAGAATAAAGAACAAGAGCAAGAACAACGACTTCTATATTTTTTTTTTAAATTTAGTGTCTTTGAAAATGTTCAACACTCAATGGATCAAAACATAATTATAACATTCAAAATATTAAATGTATAATATTTCTTTCGTTCCTGACCTTATGAGTTTAAAAGTCATAATATATCATACGATTGAATTTATTTTGAAATCTAATTCATCGTAAGTCTTATTTGATATAAAAAGATATGTAACGTTCTATTTAAAAAATTAAAGGTCACCTACGTTTTAAAAAATATTTCAAACCTAGAAAAGTAACATGTACTGTTATGTAGATCATAAAAGAGACTGAAACTTTTTCCTACTTCAATTTTCTTGTATATTTATCATTTGTGACAAAAACGCTAATCCGTAATACCATGAGCACCCTGTATAACTGAATGAAAAACTCATACAATACTGTGTAATACAAGTTTTAATACTCGTGGGCAGTCAATAGCTTAACGTTTTTATTTTTTTTCTCCAGGGGTGTTTTTCAGTTGCTTCATTTGGACTTTTAATTAAAAGTTGTATCCGTAGGCAAAATTTTCTAAAATATTCATCACCATAGACGTGGAAATATAATTTAAAAATTGGTATCATCAGTTTTATTAGATAAGAAGATTACTTTGAAACAGTTTTCTCTCAGTTCGTTAAAAACTTTCAACCCAGTACTTTATAAGTTAATTATTAAATTTTTTACAAAATTGTCGATTGCTAGTTACAAAATATTAATGGCAAATAATACATTTTCCGCCTTTATTAGAAAAGCACACGTTGGGCGTAAAAAACTGCAATATTTATTAATTGTGGAGTGAAGTTTGACGCCGGAATAAATTTTAATGAACCTCGCGTATATACGTGACCGCGATCAATTTCGAAATAAATAGAACGAATTTTACGGGCACATGTAAGCGCAGTTAATTTTAATACAATTTTACAATGAACTCTGTGATTACGGAAAGCTTTCAGTAACATTGAAATGATTTCATTTTCGTGTGACACAACAATTACTGAACCGGCAGTGCGTACTGAAATTATTCCCAAAAATTCATTCTTTTAAATTTCATCAAAAATTAAAAATATATGAAATTCTTTTTGATACTAAGAATCAAATACCAAAATGACATAAAACGATTATTGGAATAATAATGAGAGAGAAAATGTAATTCTACGGAAGAGTATTATTAAAAATCTATTTCAAGAAGGAATTTTTTTTAATCACAAAGAAAGAAGTAAATTATTTTCATAACAGATAGGATACAAGAGTAGTATAATGTAATTATTACATTTGGAATTGCTTGCATCTATTTGTATAATAAATATTAAGAGTATTTCGTACGCTTATCAAGTATCTAGATATTCGTTAATTCCGAATAGTGTCAGTGTTTATTATTGTAATAATAATATTTGAATAATGATATTCCCGTTCACTAATATTCGATGTTTATTCATAGCCCTCGAATGCTTATAAAATATTCAAATATTAAATTATTCGAATAATCTCAACCCTCACCGAAACTTGGTATAATGAAAACTCGACAAATAGGTGCAAGAGCTTCTGGAGAAACTTTTGTAATTGACTGTATGCCTGATAAAATTCCCGATCAAAACGCATAATGCCATTTTGTTTTCTAAAACAAACAACGACTACGATCGACTTTACGAGATCTCAAGTCGATATTACCGCATCGAAATCGGGTCTGGTTCAGTTGCAATTCGATTCCATCGAGTCCACTTATTTTTCATCATCGAAGATCCAAAATTGTTCAAAGAAATCTCAAAATCGGCTCCTGCAAATGATGACCTCGAGGTCTACCAACGACAACGTGGTGGAAATCCGAAAATTAAACCAATACTTAGGAGCAATCATAGGTGAGCTAACCTTCTTTCATTTCGCTTAAATGCTCACATCCAAATTTTATAACTATAGTACACTTTTTTATATCATAAACGTATCGTTAATTAAACAACGATGTACACTTACATCGTAATTGCGATGTTAAAATTGTCCTAAGATTATAATATTTGATAATTTACTCATTTTTATATCACTTGGAATAACAGTTGGTCTATTTTTTCAATTTTTCAGAAATTTTGGTACGATGTCTAAATTTATATTAATATACATTTTGATATATGTTATTTGTGTACTTCTTCTTATTTTAATTCTATGCTTTTTGTATTTTTATTTAGACGATGCTATGAACGTTCTACCAATGCGTCTCTAAATTGACAGAATTTACTTTTAATTGCATAATTCTTATGCATATAATATCTTAAATGCAAAACACATTACATTAGACTTCTTGTCATGTCTTAAATGACAATATCTTAACTCACCGGTTAAAGTAAAATATTCTCTTCAAAGAATTAAAGGGCACAATTTGTTATTTCGTTCTACAAGTTGTGTCGACACAACCATTGCAATTCCCCAAAAAAGATTCTTTGTCTAAAGTTTCCATGTTCTTTGTTATTTTCACAACTAAAGAACTTTCGAAGTGTGGGATTTATTTCAAAACTTTTACTTCAATCGTGATGGTTGTAAAGTCGAAACTTTTTCATTTTTTAAATTTGTAAGGTAACTTTTTCTTTTTTTAGAATTTCATTTCTTTTTCTAACTTTTCGTAACTTTTTTTCGAAACGTGCATTATCTTTAATAATTATCACTCCATCGCTAACGGCATTGTAAAGAAATATTACTTTACAATCTGATTTTGTATATTCTATTTATTTTTGTATTGTTTTATCATATCATTCTATATAAAAAATTCTTTTTTCAAATTTCCATTTCGTTTGTTAGTTCCATTTAAAACGAGAAAATGCTACACACGATAAATTTCGAAGAAAAGTATCCACAAACTTTTGTTCATAATTTATAATTAGCAACAAAAGCAAAAATGATTCGAACAAATTGTATTTCTTTCCAAAACGTATGATATTCCCTCTTAATATTTTATACAACAAATGCAAAACGTATTTATATAACAACTGCCTCATTTAACGTATTTGTCGTGCAAGTTTAGACCTATAGATGCACAAGTATGAAACAAATAGAACTATGCGTGTGTATACAAGTGTGTGGGAGTCGACGTGCAGCCAAAATGCTTTGTTAAAATCTAATCAGAAATAGAAAAACCTAATCTTGTTTTCATGCAAATGCAAGTTTTTGCAGAAGACAAATACAGCAGTAAAACTTAAAAAATTGTATCGTTACTGGAAGACCTTAGAAATATATTTTGCATAATGCACCTACTATGCATTGTTTATTTGAATTGACATATTCACAAATAAACCGTATGTTTTATGCATATTCATTTTGTTTCGTTAAATCATGTACAGTTTATTAGACTCTCTCATACTCTGTCAAGGATAATTTTATTATTACTGACAATGTGCCCAAAACATTATGAAACATTATGAAACAATCCTTGAAAAATTGAGACCACAATTTACATTCACATGATTCAATAATTGGTCGACTGTGACGTCTAATGCGATTCAGATACAGACAAGTAAAAAATGTTATTTGATTATAGGTGGTAAATACCATAGATTCCGAGTTACAAACGATTAAAGAGAATTGTTCAAGTACTTTTCGAACTTTTGAAATATTATGTTCAATATTTTATAACTCTGAAGCTATGGTATCTCCAACCTATGTTAATATAACGTATTTTACTCGTTTCAGTGTATAACGTTATATTCTTGTCCGTACAAGGAACATCTTACGCGACTTTGGCACGCATAACGCAAGATCAATCAACGTTCCGGTATTATGGTAATGGAGACAGAGTGGGAGAGACTTTATAAGCCTTGGAGATCATGTTGGACAGCACTGGTGTAGATTTACCCCCTATAGCGTCCACATGCATTTATGAACCGCCTTGTACATATTTAGGGTATTAAGAAACTTTTGTCGTATGCTGATGTAGATAATGAGAGAGACACGATTATCTGTTAATCCAAAGAAGAGTCACCATATACAAGTTGTCCGATTTTATTTTTGCCCTACAATTACCTTTGAAACTATTAATTACTCAGACATTTCGGATGAAACTTCCAATAGTCCGTTTCGAAGAATACTTTTTAAAGATTTTTAAATCTTTAAATCTTAAATTTTTAAATCTTGCAGGATTTAAAGTCACCCCTGCTATTTTAATTTTGACTTTAATTTTAAACGATCTGGAATTATCCACGTATTACAATATATTGGGCTTGGTGTTGTATGTATTAAAGATTTGGTTAAAAAGTTACATTTTAAAAAAGAGTGAATGTTGCGGTTGATCATTTGTCTGTGCAGAGAGAATTTAGTATATTTGTAAAATTGAAACAGTGAGTTATTATTTCGCTAGTGTCCAATTTGTTTAAAAGATACAGGCCATTCAATTGTACAATTTTGACCAACTTGAGCACACTTGTACGACGAAACCTTTTTATCCCGCTGCGTATAATATTATGTTACCTTCGTGCGTACTCACATTTTATACGTTATTGTTTACTTACATAAATATCCTCAGTTGGTTTCCATCCAACCAAAAAAAACGCTCAACCATGCAAAACCTAATCCACCGTTCTGTAAAAGTCGAACGAACATTACCCGCAAACTGTGCCCTCTGAAAAGAAAACCTCATCCCCTCGGTAGTCTTTGTCGTTCAGATTTCTCTTCTCATTTTCTCAGTGAACGAATTTCCCCTCTGTGAGCGGGAAATACGTTGTCCACGAGCACTTGAGGTAAATTAATTACACGACCAACATGGTCGATTAAATTAGGTGGTGAACATGGCAACAGCGACATCTCGAATCGAAGAAGAAGCTCAGAACTCATGGAACGAAATAAAACCACTAACGAGCAGAGATGAACAAAATTCTAATTCGGATCAAATTTTCGAACAACGAGTATAAGATAAACAATTTTCCATCGGTCATTCGTCTAATAAAAATAATCGTGTTGATTATAAAACGAATTTGTACTTTTTACATTGAACGAACAAAAACTGATCTAAGTAACTTATCGAATAAATCATTCTATTTTCCATCGGTCGTTCGTCTAATAAAAATAATCGTGTTGATTATAAAACGAATTTGTACTTTTTACATTGAACGAACAAAAACTGATCTAAGTAACTTATCGAATAAATCATTCTATTTTCCATCGGTCGTTCGTCTAATAAAAATAATCGTGTTGATTATAAAACGAATTTGTACTTTTTACATTGAACGAACAAAAACTGATCTAAGTAACTTATCGAATAAATCATTCTATTTTCCATCGGTCGTTCGTCTAATAAAAATAATCGTGTTGATTATAAAACGAATTTGTACTTTTTACATTGAACGAACAAAAACTGATCTAAGTAACTTATCGAATAAATCATTCTATTTTCCATCGGTCGTTCGTCTAATAAAAATAATCGTGTTGATTATAAAACGAATTTGTACTTTTTACATTGAACGAACAAAAACTGATCTAAGTAACTTATCGAATAAATCATTCTATTTTCCATCGGTCGTTCGTCTAATAAAAATAATCGTGTTGATTATAAAACGAATTTGTACTTTTTACATTGAACGAACAAAAACTGATCTAAGTAACTTATCGAATAAATCATTCTATTTTCCATCGGTCGTTCGTCTAATAAAAATAATCGTGTTGATTATGAAACGAATTTGTACTTTTTACATTGAACGAACAAAAACTGATCTAAGTAACTTATCGAATAAATCATTCTATTTTCCATCGGTCGTTCGTCTAATAAAAATAATCGTGTTGATTATAAAACGAATTTGTACTTTTTACATTGAACGAACAAAAACTGATCTAAGTAACTTATCGAATAAATCATTCTATTTTCCATCGGTCGTTCGTCTAATAAAAATAATCGTGTTGATTATAAAACGAATTTGTACTTTTTACATTGAACGAACAAAAACTGATCTAAGTAACTTATCGAATAAATCATTCTATTTTCCATCGGTCGTTCGTCTAATAAAAATAATCGTGTTGATTATAAAACGAATTTGTACTTTTTACATTGAACGAACAAAAACTGATCTAAATAACTTATCGAATAAATCATTCTACGATGTTTTTATACGTCGTCTGTCATACGAATAGAATTTTGCCCGTCTCTGGCTGACGGTCGTTTTCATTCGTGAAATTCCAGCATCCCTTGGCGGTTTCACGCTCGGTGTCTCGCTTGGCTGGAATTCCAGGGCCGATGGGGTGTTCAGAAATCATCTGAACGCGAGCGCCTCTGAAATTGGACAGATCGGAGGCGTTTTGAACGCGGGTGCCTGTTTCGGAGTGATCCTGGTGCCGTTCCTCGTTGGACGCGTCAGTAGAACGACGATGATGTTCGCAACGATGCCAGTCCTCGCTCTTGGATGGACTCTCATCTGCTTCGCTGGCCAGAAAGTATGACACGATCGTTCCTCATCTACCCTAGGTGACGTTGTAGCGTCTGACGAAGCAACAAAAGCGGTTCGCTATTGAAAAGATTCGTTTTCCAAATTAGAAAAGACAGAGGTTCTTCCGTTTACATTTTTCAATTAGAGCTGAAGCTATTCGAATAACTTAATATTTGAATGTTATAGGGGTATTCGAATATCTTAATATTTGAATATTTTGTAGGTATTCGAATACCTTAATATTTGAATATTTTGTAGGTATTCGAATACCTTAATATTTGAATATTTTGTAGGTATTCGAATACCTTAATATTTGAATATTTTGTAGGTATTCGAATACCTTAATATTTGAATATTTTGTAGGTATTCGAATACCTTAATATTTGAATATTTTGTAGGTATTCGAATACCTTAATATTTGAATATTTTGTAGGTATTCGAATACCTTAATATTCGAATACTTTACGAGTATTCGAATATCTTAATGTTCGTATATTTTATGGGTATTCGAATATCTTAATATTGGAATATTTTGTAGGTATTCGAATACCTTAATATTTGAATATTTTGTAGGTATTCGAATACTTTAATATTCGAATACTTTACGAGTATTCGAATATCTTAATGTTCGTATATTTTATGGGTATTCGAATATCTTAATATTGGAATATTTGGTAGGTATTCGAATACCTTAATATTTGAATATTTTGTAGGTATTCGAATACCTTAAGATTTGAATAGTATTGGGGCATTCGAATATCTTAATATTGGAATATTTTGTAGGTATTCGAATACCTTAATATTTGAATATTTTGTAGGTATTCGAATACCTTAATATTTGAATATTTTGTAGGTATTCGAATACCTTAATATTCGAATACTTTACGAGTATTCGAATATCTTAATGTTCGTATATTTTATGGATATACGAATATCTTAGTATTGGAATATTTCGTGGGTATTCGAGTACTTTAATATTCGAATGTTATATGAGTTAATACCTTAATATCCGTATATTTTAGAATTAGAATACTTTAATATTCGAACATTAAACATGCACTTTCAATTTTCGAATATCGTTATTCAAATGCTACTAATTAAAGTTTCATTGCTAAAAGGCTAATTCTATGAGAGACTAAGAAAGATTAACTAACCGTTATATGAAAGATAACTACATTAATTACCTCAATAATTGCAAATGTTTGTTGCGTCTGTGGAGGTTCTACTGTATTATGTCAAAATACATGGTTAACTTGAATCGAATTTCTTTACGATACCTTTCCGGTCATCTTTGAAAAGTAAAAGTAAATTATCCTAAAGTATTCAATTTTCTATCCAACTTTCAGATAATTTTTTTCATAATTGGACGGATAATCTGCGGCATGTGCAGTGGCGCATTTTGTGTTCTGACGCCAATTTACGTAGCCGAAATCGCCGACAAAGAGATTCGCGGACGTCTGCTCATGTTTTTTCAACTTTTCGTCAATTGTGGTGTCATGTATGCTTTCGTCATAGCTTACGTGATCGACGAAGACAAGACCGTATGGAGGTACGGTGCAATTTAAATTGTATGAGATACTCAACGGAAGCCGCGTACAAATCCTGTCGGTTCATACTCAATTATTCATGAGTCTATTGGAAGAATTTTGTTGCAGTTAATCCTTTTAAAAGTCAACGTTTTACATTGTTATTTAACTGGAATAACTTCACCTCGATTTGACTTACCTTTAATGCTGTTTTCGATAGAATTAAATAGTTCAGCTTTGATTACAGCATTTAAAATTTAAATAGTTTGAAGTTTGAACACATTAAAACAACTGTATAGTTTTGTCACATAATCTGAATAATTTACATATTTTTGCTGTATTTTTTTTATTTAGAAAATTCAGTATAAGAATTTATCGTTTGGGAATTGAAAAATTTATAATGTTCGTTTAATATATTTTTTTAAATGGTTTTTACTTTCTCGATAAACTTTTAAGTTTCAATTTATATACAAGATGACTTAAACTAATTATTTACTAAAATGTTATATCGATATAAGAAACTTTTCAGTTAGTTTTTTATCAAAGCAAAAACTTTCGCAATATTAAGAGATGTGACAAATTTAACAAATTCTCCTGTCAAAAAATTGAACGTATAGTGTTTGGACAATATATGTACTCAATTTTCAATTGATACAGTAAAATAATAAACGTCTTTCATCTTGAGAAGTTTAATTTGCTTTCAAATGCAATATTTTCCTTTGTAATCAGTATCCTCAGGTCTTTGTAAGGACTTGTTTTCGAGAATCAAAAACAATGCAAACCTTGAATTTTTCTAGAATCTGTATAAATCAATTTTTTCCTCGTAAAGGTACAGCTCAATTTGTGGGATCGCGTGCTTCTCGATCATGCCGACGAAATTACTACCAGAAAGTCCCCTCTACTATTTGTCAAGAAACGACGAGATCAATGCAGAAAAATCCTTGAGATGGTATCGCGGTGACACTTACGACATCCAGTACGAAATTAGCGAAATGAAGCGGCTAATTCTCATGACTCCCTCGAAAAAGGTAAACATAGTTATTTGTTTGATCGATGGACAGGTTCTCTACGTGTAGAAAAACAGTTGTATAAAATACATTTGAAACGTGGTATACAGCGTATAATACACGTCTCTGTGTTTCGGAATCGAAGCTTCACCGGGAGTTGCACATCGAACATTAAAAAGAGCAACATTTAAAACTAGCTGGATCAGAGTTGTTTCACTAAACTATTTGAATAATGTTCCAACAAAGTTAAAAATCCAATAACGGAGAAATATAAAAGTAACGAAATTAATCCAACCAGAGCCGTTTAAATTATACCAAGCTTTACACTACTCCGTTGTACTATAATTAATGAAACAAGGCAACAGGTTAACGATTGCATAAAAACGGGTACAATTTAAGAGTTGATTCAAGCGAAATTACATACTACGATCGAACTCTTATTAATTATTTAATTTTACGGCGCTTCGTTGCTATAGATTCACAATTACGCAAAGAAATTTTCTGGAACGTAAGGAACGATTTACAAAATAACGAAATTGAAAAATAAGAATTAGAACTATTAGAACGAAATCAAACTTTCTCAAACTATTAAGAACCTATAAAACTGAAATCCAAGTATTAGGGAATTATATTTATAACTCGAGCAGAATACTCAAATACGATTAAACATTTTCAAACTACTTCAAAAATTTGAAATTCTGTTTCTAAAACAAACTTTCGAAAGTCAAATGAAAAGGGACAACAAAAAATACAACTATGCCACGGAAACTCAAAGCAGTTAAATACTTTCAAACTATGTCCAACATCGCGTAAATTCATTCAACATGAAAATGATTTCACGAAATTAAAAGCCATGTAAAAGAAGACAACAAAAATTCACTGTTAAATCAGAGCGCCTGATTGGATCCAAACTGTTCCAAACTGTTCCAAACTGTTTCAAACTGTTTTCATTTTACATAATTTTATCGAAGAATTTTTACAAGATCAAACATTTATCGAAAGAAAATAAACATTTGGGAGCCCTTCGGACTACTGGGACGTTTGATCAAACAACATCAACATCCAATTTTGAAATATCTTCATTAAATTCGTCGTACTAATCGCCAACTCTATACCAATTTCCTGTTTCCAGCTGAGCCTAAAGATGCTAGCAAATCGTCGAGTTCTCCGTTCTCTGGTGACCTGCTTCGGAGTCATACTGGGCCAGCAATTTAGCGGCATCAATATGATGATCTTCTACGCTCTAGCGCTCTTCAACACCATCGGTTCCGGTGAGCTGACCGGAAGCGAACAGACGTTAGTCGTCGGCGCCGTACAAATATTGGTGTCCCTCTTGGCCTCGTTCCTTGTGAACGTACTCAGACGTCGAATTCTCCTCACTGTGTCCACCCTGCTTATGGGATTGTTCCTGATACTGTTGGGTAAACAGCTTTTCATCGAATGATCGATTCCGGGGACTGAGAATCACTCGCAACAGATGTGTGCCTGTGCAATTATTGAAACAGGTGTCCTTCATTTCACTCGGACAAATGCTTTCTCGGAGTCAGATTTTTCACAAAAAATGAATAGATTAGATGATAAAAATAATCTTGCAGGTAGAAAGTTTTCTCAAACTTTGTCCTTTTATTTTGTCGAACATCTTTAACTCTTTGTTTTGGGCCCTCTTCGATAATGAATATTAATAACTGAAGACCTGCAAAGGTTATAATAAAGAAGAGCGAATTTCTTAAATGTTGGTCAAGTAACAAATATGTATTATCAATACAATACGAGTTACAAATACACAAACCAAATATTGACTCTGAGAAGTCATGACTGACGTGGGATGCAGCTTATGAAATTTATTATTTTCGTATATTTCCAAATTAATTTCAATCTTTTTAAATAGACACATTGTCCAAGAATATTCAAAGAATAAGATAATTTATTTTGAGTAATTTAGAGTATTTGAGATACTTTCAATAAAAATCACGATTGTAATTTGTGATTGATTGGAAATGCAATTCGACAACGTTCCAAATGTAATTCACAGAAAAGCAATTAATTTAAAACGCTTCCACTGCGCTCCTGTATAATTCCTATTTGCATTCAATTGATTAAATACTAATAACACGTCAGTAATCAAGTAACAGCAATCGTTATATTCTTGCAATCAATGATTTATTACGAATACCAGGAATTTATATTAATGGTCCTTAATTGGGTGAATCAACAGTAGTAATACACATAAACAGGTATCGTTTTCGTCTGGTGATTTCTTCGTTTATATCATAAATTGTAATAATTTAAGTTTGCAAACAGCACCGGATTTTTTATGATAATCTATAAATAAATATGTCGCAAGTACTCTGAATTAAAAAAATTAAACATATAAACATTAAAAAAGATTAAAAGAATCAAATGATTTCACAAAAAAAAATATTTAAATGAAACAAATTTTCTAAAGAAATTTTTTTAAATATGTATACATTCACGTAAGAAATTTATTTGGATAAATATGTTAAGAATATTACAAGGTAACTTTCATCTTTTTAATGGTATTTATATTCTTGTATCCTAAATTTGCAAGATACACGAAACGTACGTGCTTTGTATTCCACTTTAAAAGAATAGATTCAATTTAAAAATCAGGTAAGCTATATTGGAATATTTTTAACAATTCCACGTAAGTATACTTGCTTTTAAAATTCTAATAGTGAAAGAGATTATTATTTTCTTCTAACCTCAATATGTTAAATTTGTTTCAATTAAATGTGCTCTTGTGATTCGTATAAGCAATTCGTACAATAAATATTCGATATACATATTTTTCATCATTTTTGGTGGACAAAACTTCCAAGGAAAAATTGACTCGTTCATTGGCCACAACTCCTAATCTAGACGTAACTTATACCTGGCTTATACCAGCTTAAAATACGAGCTCTTCCGCAATACTCTCAGTACATGCTACATAACACACATCGAGACGTCAAAACAGACCATATATCAAATAGCAATTCGAATGCTTATTGGCAACTTTTTAATGGAAGATAAATTCTAAATTCAAGGTTGAACTTGACTCTTGTTGCATTCCTACTTCTAATGCGACAAATTTTTAGATAAGTTTACTACATTTATTCTCACATATTGTTTCTGATAATTAGATATATTTTTTATCATTTTTCACTTGTCCTTCAATGAACATAATAACCTCCTCTTTTCTTTTTGTAATTATTCTTGTATTTTTAGACAATAGCTATTCGTTTATATGTATATAACTAATACACCCCACACAGAAAGATTTGTTCATACTACCTCAGACACACAGAAACCACTAACAGAGAGTAACCCTTTCCTAAACACATGATACACAAGATAGATGCACACGAAATTGGTACACCGTCGACTACCGAACAGTGCGGATCATGCTTGTACTATTGCTAACAAATGATCGACACGTTAAAATTTTAATTCATCTTGTATAAATAACCATTTCCAATATCAGCAAAAATAAATGTGGAAACTTTTTAAAATAACATGTAAACTTGTTCAAATTCTAAAAGATTCCTTTCTACGATATTCAAAGTATCCAAAAGTATCATAATTTAATACTTTTTAATAAATTCCTCAAAAATACAAGTACTATTATATTGTACAAACTTTTCAATGTATCTGGTTTTTATAGTATTATTTTGTTACATTTTAATGTAACATTACATGCGGTAGTAAATTTGTTGATAGTGTACTAACTTCATGCGTACATATCTTGCAATCATGCACTTAGAAAAGGACAGCTTCTGTGTTAGAAGCTTCAATGCTTCTGCGGTAGAATAGACAAGTTTTTTTTCTATGGTTGTAATAAATTAATCAGTGTATGTCGTAAAAAGTAGAAATGCTGATTTTCCTTTCAGCTAATGGAAATGAAGATAGTCCTGTATTGTAGTAATGTCATATTAGTATGTGTTTATAACACACAGTGTCATATTCTTTTTCTTCACCTTGGAATAAATATAAAAAATAAATAACTAGTTTAGCCACAGATTCGTTACGAAGAAATTTTATCGTTACGTTGCAATATAATTTTAGTTGAACTGACCAGCATGTATCATTGTAATGATTCGATTCCTTGCAGATGAACAATTCTTTTAGATTTACCTGTTCAAATTCTCATACTGAATTTCATATAAATTTTAAATAAAATGTCTCCATTCTCTAAAAGACTTTAACTTTATTTGCTATGTACAAAATTACAAAAGTAGTACTTATCTATAATTACATTTTTATAAATAGAATGATCGAATTTATCAGTATGTATAAGTTTCGACTAAATCTGTGCCAGGTGTACCTATTGTATTATTATACCAGGTATAAAATATAACCGTATACCTAACTACTATACAGTAGAAACACCGTTACTTCTCCAACTCGCTATGACCCAAACACTTGTCATTTACAGTTTACAACGACTACTCTTGTCGCTCTATATTCTACTTACAACTATCCAAGATAGATCACAGTATCAAATGACTCATTCTCACTCATTCAGACACATATACGCATTGTATACCTTGTGACACTAGTTTATTTCGATACAATCTCAACTCATTACCGATACAACTCGAGAGAAGTAAAAGAAAAGAAACTGACACGCGAGAACACGATATACGAAGATCGTACAGATTTCTCTGTAGATTCTTAATTTGATCGCAAAAATCATTTTAGTTGATTTCTTACTTTTTTGCCCTTACCAATCTCGATTGGTAATAAAAATTTCAAGCTACGTATTTCCAACAGTTATAGAATGGCGTAAAAAGAAACATAGAGTGGCTCAAAAAAATATTCGTACCTTATATTATAAAGACATTCCCCTAACTTACAAATCTGATTTTAATGAAAGTTTTTGTGCGTGTAAAGCATACTGCTCCGCGTGTGAGATAATTTTTTTCTCGTTAGAAAGTGTTCTCGAGAGGATGAAATCAAAACCCGAACATTCAACATTTTTTAAACTTTGACAGAATTTTTGTCTGGAACTTTTTCCCAGTAGAACGATATTACACTAAAGCCTGAATATTTTTTATAAGAAAATTTTTGTTACATCAATTACAAAGTTGTAAAGAAAATGAAAGTCGTTGCAAACTCTTCAATCGTATAAAATCAACTGAAATCAGCCCGAGTGTCATTTCTCTTCGATTTTTAAAATACAGCTTCGTAATAATGCAAAATAGAGCAAAACTTTTCATATGAAATATTCAGCTCACGCATAGTGCTTGTGCATAGTGCGAGTTGAGTTCTTGGTGCACTACCATTCTGTTGCAAGAAAGTCCCGAGAGAAGTTGTATCAAAAAACATAAGAAAAAAAACATCACAACCTTCGAGATTTGATTTTACCTTTCTAAAGAAATTTTCTGTGGACAAAAAAATTTCTCTATATACACTCTATTGTGCTCTACACTGTTCAATAAATTTCATCGAACGACAAAACTTATTGAACAACCTAATATATCGGAGTCCCTGAGGGTCTCTATATACACTCTATTGTGCTCTACACGCAAACTCTCGTTAAAATAAAACTTACAGGTAAGAAGCATTTCGTTACAATATAGCGTACGAATACTTCTCTGAACCATTGTAATAGTTTGTTCAATAAGTTTTGTCGTTCGATAAAACTTATTGAGCAACCTAGTACTACACTGTTCGATAAATTTCATCGAACGACAAAACTTATTGAACAACCTAATATATAGGAGTCCCTAGAGTCTCATCCACCTTGGTATGATCCAGTTAACCTAAGAGTCAATGTACGATTGATCGAGACCTCGTCTGAATAGTACTTTTTGTTTCAGGTTGGTTCTTCAGTTTACGAGACATCGATCCCGAGTACGATGACCTCTACTTCTGGATGGCGCCTACCTGGATCACCCTCTTCTTCGCTGCCTTCAACCTCGGGTTGGGACCGATCTCTTGGTCACTATTGGGTGACGTACTACCAACGGAGGTGAAGATTCCAGCCGCTGCCAGCGCAGTAGCCTTGGGTTGGCTGGTGTCACTGATGGCTATCTTAACATTCGACGAAATGATCATTTCACTTGGCAGTACAAAAGCCATGTGGCTATCCGCTGCTATATGCTGGCTCATCTCTCTATTCTGTGCCATCGTGGTCAAGGACACCACTGGAAAGAGCCTAACCGAAGTTCAGGAGGATTTTGGCATCGAATTTACCAGAAGTATAGAGGAGACCTGATGGCTACTTGTGAATTCGACGGTTAATTGGGCTTTCTATCGATTGGACTTAGCTTCTGCTGCCTTGATTCGAGAGGGGACTTACTTCGGTCTATACCATATTGATTGGCTAAATAATTTCGACGGTAAAAATTCTACTCGTTGCTAATACTGTTTGAGAGGTTATATTTCCAGCATCGTATCGACTAATTTATTGCCGTGATCTGTAACACGGCCATATTTTGCGCATTGTACTAGTCTGCTAATAATTCATTTGCGGTAACCTTCGTTGGTGTATCGTTTAACGAACTGGGTACTAGAGTGCTCGTTTTCTGTCCGGCATAGTCGATATTACGATTTTCTACACATTTTTCACGATACGTAAGTTGTACCCACAGTCTTGACTTGTGAATTTGATACAATGAATATTATCTACCGATTATTGATACAATTTATTTGTTTCTTTAAATGTGAAGTTACTTTAAATGTGAAGTTCGATTAGTCGAGTTTTTATATTTCTACTACTTCTTAAGATTCTCTTAGAATTAGTAAAATTTCACGATTCAATTTTTTTTTTTTTTTTAATCAAACGATGAGAATTAATGGTACGGTAAGGTAAATAATTTTTGTCGTTTTACCATTTCCTTGTTTCAACGTAAGCCGTGCACCGTGCAAATTGACAGAACTACATATCGTTGTTTCGAGCAGCATTGAATCGTAAACCATCGAGGCAATATTTGCTTGTTTATTTCGTACTGCAACACGCGTATTGCCGGATTTCGCTCTCGAATTCACTCGATACTCTTTATTTTCACTCATCTTGGCATTTCGCGGTAGAACGAAAACAAGACCCAAATTCGAACAATTGTAATAGCAATTACAATGATAATAAATAGCGATATTGAACCAATTCGTCTTATGGCAACAAGCGATGACAAGTAACGGAATCGGTTTAGTGTAAAACCATAAATTTATCGACTTATCGTTAAGAAAAAGAATTTAATACCTTATACCAATAAACATACTTCGAATATTATTTTCTTTACGATAAAACAAATGTTTCGTTGAAGATATAATCTAACAAATACTTTAAAATATGGTCAAAGTACAGAAAAATTTACTCTTGAAAACTTTCGATTACAGTAGTGCAAATTAGATGATGTTTGAACTCATTTTTATTAAAGAAATCCCTCCGAACATTTGGTAATACTTTCATGAAAATATAATGTATACTTAAGAAATTTGTAAACAATTGGCAAAAATTGTCGTTGCGTATTAAATGTTTCCCACCAAAATGTTACAATCGTCTTCAGAACATAGTACACGTTTATAAGCAAATTATTATAACTTTGGAAATATGTAATTATGAAGGTCATTTGTAACACAAAACTATATATAGACGTATTAAAATATTTTACACATGGGTGATAACGTAAATGTGAGAGAATATTCATTATCTTTAAATTGCTATTAAAATATTATATTTGTACGATTATCTTCTTGCTATAGTATTTAAAATAAGTTCAAAATTAATTGTATATCCATGTATGAGTGTAAATTAGAGAAAGTTAGAATTAGATGTTGTACCAGCTTCCAATACAAGTGCGGATAATCTCAATTTCTGATCGCAAGTTCATCTCGTTACACGTTCTCAATGGATTAACGGGAATACCTGCCGGTTTCAATATCAAATGCAACGTATGCATTCGCTGGCCATGCGCCAAAAAACGCCAAGAAGATTCACAGACATATTTTGTTCCGAGCTTGATATATCGCGAACAGATGCACCGACGCGTCGCTTCGTCCAACCTTTTGACTAAAATAACACAACGAAGGCGATCGGCCGAGTCGAAGAACGATTTCATTAAGGACTCCGTTTATATTTACCTCGCAAAATGTGATTACAACAATAAAAATATTCAAGGTGTCCCGGAATTTGATAACCATACGAGTAAAAATCTTCTGAATAATAAACTATAAAATTTAACAAACTTTCGTGCTAATCTCTTCAAAATAATAAATTGTAAAATTTGACCAAATTTCGAGCTAAACTTTTCCAAATAATAAAATACAAAATTTGACAAACTTTCGATTTAGTTAAACTCTTCCAAATTATAAATTATAAATTCAAACAGTGACATTTATTCTAAGCTGAACTCTTCCAAACTATAAATTCTAAATTTTAACAAATACTCAAGTTGTACACCTCTATTTAAACCATAAATTCTAATCGTGACATCTATCTCGAATAAACTTTCTTAAATTATAAATTACAAATGCGAGCCATGAAATTTATTCTATTTATATAAGCTATCTCCCAAATTATATTCTAAAAGTGTACTAGTTAATATACAAAACAGTATATACTATACTTATACTAGTATAGATTCGAATATCATTCGTTGGGAAATTATTTAAAAATTACGAAATGTATAAAAAATTGCAATTACATTAGTTTCTCATTCCAAAATGTCTTTGTTTATAAAAGTCTATTACCTTTTAAATACTATTAATATCTTTTTCCTAATAAGTGAAACATTCTAATTTCTAACTACTATTTCATCTGCAGTTTTTGCAGTAAATTTATATTTTCAATTGTTCCAATTATTAACAAATTAAAAATTCGTAAGTAAAATATATAAAAAGAAAATACAAAAATACCATAAACTAAAAAATTAACTAAAATAAGTTATAAACATTAATTACCTTCCAATGAAAGAAAACAATTAGTAATTGTTGTTTTACAACTTATTCCATTTACCTAAAGTATGTGATACATAACAAATAATGTGAATTTACGAATTCATGTTCGATTTAGTATTTTATTATCCATAACTGACATTTCTTGATTCATTTCTCCCAAGTAGGTCAAAGAGAGAAATTGCACTAAATCACAGCAAACGAAATTATTTATGCAGTTTATGTACTCGTGTTCATGACATTATTAAGTATTCAAGGAACATCGTTAACTTCAAAGCCAATACCACCTTTAAACACTGCAATTCAACAGTGCAACACATATTTCATAAATTTGATATCAAAATTCCTCGCACGTAATATACATGTTGTTCCATTTAAGATGATACAACGAAATATCTCACACACAATTAATTGAAAAAAGAAACGGATGGAACGTGTCTTTTATGATTATAAGAGACATTTCAAATAATATTAGTACTTTTTTAATACGTGAACGTTTTCAAGATCATTTCGAGGTCGACTTGTGTTTTTCTCTATCGTAAACTTTATTTAACACTATATCTTATTTCAAAATTCTATCCTACATAAAAATATGCATCACTTTTTTCTGAAACATTATTCTGCATAACCCCTATTCTTTAAAATATTTAGAGAAACATCTACAAAATAATTATCTGCTAGAATCCAAGAAGTTTCAATATTTTTTTTCTTCTAATATTCCTACTCTGCATTTTTTTTTATTTTGCAGAAGCTTTTCACTTATATGTGAACACAGAAACAAATATTTTGTCCCTGATCGAAGAGCTAGGTAGTGTAGGGTATATTGAAGCATTAACCATATTTAAGTACTTATTGTGAGTTAAACATGGAATAATTTGCAGAAAAAAATTGAAATGATTTTTGTTCGTGGTGAATAAAGACCAAACATTGATGTATTGTTCATTTTTTTAGTTTACAATATCCTAAAAGAAACTGTCCATCGCGTCGTTCATTTTATCGTATCGTTGAACAATTTTTTTAAAATGATAGAGTACGAATGAAAAAATGCATACGAGAAAAAATAGTTGCAGACAAAAATAATGAAATTCGTGCGTTAGTTAGAATTATTTACAATCTGGGTGTAAGTATTCGTTCAACTTCGCGTAGCTCTAAAATATAGCGATCCAAAATCAAAGAGAAATCTATAAGGATTTTTTTTATGAGTTTTATGACTAGCAAGGTTATGTGACATCGCCAGATTATTTCTTATGGAGTTATCCTAAAAAAAAAAGACATATCACGATCCACCTATCACTCCAGAAAATATGATAAAGCGAATCAGAACTGCCTGTCGAAAACTTTATTGTCTGTGCATCGATCACTGAGTAATCGCATTAACAAGTGTTTGAAAGTTGAAGGTCACTATTTTGAGAATTTATCATGACGTTTGTTAGCCATAAATTTACAGTGCATTGTTATTAATATAATAAATATAAAAAATAAATGTAGTACTGTAATAATTTTGTAAATGCTTCTCTAAATATCTTTAAAAATAGAGATTCTACAAACAGATATTTTAGACAAAAATGATACGTATTTTTATGTAGAATAGAATTTCGAAATAAAAAATATTAATAACAAAAACAGTTAACCTTGAAATGACTTTAAGAACAGATAAAAGAACTAGTAATGTTAATGTCTCTTTTTTGTTTAATTAGTTGTCTACGAGATATTTGTATATACACATTAAATTTCCAAAATTATACGAATTTGCAGTTTCACGAAATCAATTTTCGACTTCGAACGATCAGAAAAATAACGATAAAACTTTTTTTTTCATTTGAATATCTAACGAAAATAAAAACCAAACGAAACAATGTATTTGCACTAGTGATGTTAATGATATATGTACGTAAAAGGATGAACCCCAAACTCCAACGCAGCATTAATAACAGTGATCGTTACGGTAAATATTGTTACGTGATTTCAAAATTTACATGAAATCGAGCGGTATCGTGAATTTCCATGTATGTCAATACGCGTCTCCATATTTCAACAAATTCTGCTGATCTCGTTCATCTCGTATTCACCTTTTCAGACTCATTTATTGACAGAGCTGACACGTCTACTACAAACAATTAACGAATAATTTCGAAATTTATCATGTATAAAATCAACTAGAGCGCATTTTTCCATTCACAAATTTTGGTTTTGCAATCAGTGAACTGAAATTATTAAGAATAAAGAAAATTGCAAATTATTAGAAAGAGTACATCACAGAAACTCATCTAAGTATAGTTGGATTTAACTAAAACTCGGTTCAGCCTCTTGATGGCTTCCTAGACATGACTCGGAGTAGATCTGGATTTAGTGATGATCGGCTTACTTCAGACCTAACCCAGATCTCATCCTAGAATGTTCCATCCACAAGGTCTAAGAATTCACTCGTCGTTCCCCAACCAACCCCGAGCATAATGACTAATCAGGGTAAAGTGAAAGCCTCCACCAATTCCATTTTACTTCTTGGAGAACAGATGTGCCTCGATCAGTAACAGAAGATGTACCGTCAGAAACATTCGTTAATTACGTCCTAATCGCTCTGACCACTCACATCTAATTAAACTTTGCACTTATCGTAGTCCTACAACGAGTGGATATAACAGTTTGTTTACACGCGTAACCTAACACTCCAGCATACCATATGAATGGTAGTGTTACAGTGTTAAACAGCCTTATAAACCGTCAAGTAACAACTCGATCAATGCTACTATTATCATTAAGTAGTTCATACGAAATCAGAGGATAGGTCCTCTATCAAAGTTAGACCACTCACATCTAATTAGACTTTGCACTCATCGTAGTCCTACAACGAGTCAATATAACAGTTTGTTTACACGCGTAACCTAACACTCCAGCATACCATATGAATCGTAGTGTTACAGTGTTAAACAGCCTTATAAACCGTCAAGTAACAACGCGATCAATGCTACTATTATCATTAAGTAGTTCATACGAAATCAGAGGATAGGTCCTCTATCAAAGTTCCAACTGTCAGAAGGTAATTTTTACACACGGTGAGCATTATTCACCTCAATCACACGGCTTTTGCTTCTAGAACACATGAACAGCTTCACCACCAGAGTCCTACCTGCGGATGTGCTTCACCATGCTATTACTTAGCTGAGAGTGGCTATTATGCGGCTCACATACCAACTGGAGACACACTAACACGTTTCAATACACACATGCTTTACCGGGATCTTCGTTGACCACTGAAAAGCCCTCTATACATTCTATATCTTGTACCTGACAGATCTAAAACTATCACCCCAAGCCCACTACTGCTTGTTGCATGTATAATCTCAACCTTCTCGAAAAAGATATTGTAGACTAACTTTGACGTGACACGAAGATTATCTAAGTCTATTGTACAATTAATCTAGATCTATCTGAAAATAATTCATATCTGACCTATATTTCATATACGCAAGGAAATTATATTTGGAGTTATGGCGGATCCTATTCGTGCAGAAGCAATCTCATCAAACGTGAACGGGATATGTTCGTGTTAAAAGATGATACACATAAACACTAGTGAACGTTAAAATGTGGTTCCTGAACAAATAGAACCTATTGTATAATAATTTCAGGTACAATCTTTTCGCGTTCGTACTATAGAACCAAACATTAGTTAAGCCGTAGCCCTCGTTGAACCACATCTGATAAAAGGTACAATAAAGTTGAATTTTATTGTAAAAAGAGAAAATGAACGAATAACTGACCTGATATAGACCTAGTATAGACCTCCCTCAATCATGAATTAATCTATCTCAAGTTTATTTCAACCCTAACTCGAACATATACCTAATCTAAACTTAAGATTCTCTTAGAACGATATATATTCTTTAGTGTATATGGATATTGAAAATGTCTTTTGTACACCTTCAGAACGCGTTAATAGATAATAGGAAACGATATAAAGTGTTAATAACAAACAAGCTTTGTCATTGTATCGTGTTCAAGAACAACCACAACAACGATTTGTAGAGAAATTCGTAACTCCAGTCATTAGATACACGCATACTCAACCGATCTTTAAATGCATTTTTCTCGAAAACTATAACTCCAACATAATTTCGTTGTTCTTGATTTTCTTCTTATTTCGAGCCATAAAAGCTTTCTGACCTCGTTTGTACCACGAATTATGGACCTCCCTGTATGCCCTTTAACCGCGTTACAGACACATCCCTCTTTAAGGGGTTGTAGTGTCCACGCTGCGAGACGTGCCCAGCAAAGCAGAAGTAATCGACAGACACGAAGTTAACATTTCTTTACGCGTCGAGTACGTTTTCTTTCTTTCGTTTACTACTTACATGCGTGACCCAGTTTCCCATGGGTTCGGTCATTCATTTCCGTCAGTAGACCCGTAATTCTACTAACCTCGAAGTAGCAGGATATTTACGAACGACAGAGATTTGTAACGGGATAATAGGAATAATCCACGAATGTACTTTATATTATTGCACGAGATTCGTTAAAATATTAATACAAATATATTACTTTTCACATCCATATATAAATTTTAATATAAATTAGGTGATGTCTGGATTGAATTACTCAAACACAAGTATAAAATTTGCATCTTCTTTTTAAGTTATAGTCTCATTTTTAAAATTTATGTTCAAGATTCGAGTTTGACTCAGGTTGTATCTAGGTTATGTTAGCCATATTTACGAACGAGAGAATTTTGTAACGGGATGATAATCCACGAATTAGATACTTAATTGTATTTTATAAACATAGAAAAATTTACTTTACATTATTGTACAGGGTCCATTAAAGTATTAATATAAATATATTACTTTTCACATCCAGATATAAATTTTAATATAAATTAGATGATGTTTGGATTGAATTACTCAAACACAAGTATAAAATTTGCATCTTCTTTTTAAATTATAGTCTCATTTTTGAAATTTATGTTCAAGATTCGAGTTTGACTCAGGTTGTATGTAGGTTATGTTAGCCATATTTACGAACGAGAGAATTTTGTAATGGGATGATAATCCACGAATTAGATACTTAATTGTATTTTATAAACATAGAAAAATTTACTTTACATTATTGTACATGGTCCATTAAAGTATTAATACAAATGTATTACTTTTTACATCCATATGTAAATTTTAATATAAATTAGGTGATGTCTGGATTGAATTACTCAAACACAAGTATAAAATTTGCATCTTCTTTTTAAATTATAGTCTCATTTTTGAAATTTATGTTCAAGATTCGAGTTTGACTCAGGTTGTATGTAGGTTATGTTAGCCATATTTACGAACGAGAGAATTTTGTAATGGGATGATAATCCACGAATTAGATACTTAATTGTATTTTATAAACATAGAAAAATTTACTTTACATTATTGTACAGGGTCCATTAAAGTATTAATATAAATATATTACTTTTCACATCCAGATATAAATTTTAATATAAATTAGATGATGTTTGAATTGAATTACTCAAACACAAGTATAAAATTTGCATCTTCTTTTTAAATTATAGTCTCATTCTTAAAATTTATGTTCAAGATTCGAGTTTGACTCAGGTTATATCTAGGTTATGTTAGCCATATTTACGAACAATAGAATTTTGTAACGGGATGATAATCCACGAATTAGATACTTAATTGTATTTTATAAACATAGAAAAATTTACTTTACATTATTGTACATAGTCCATTAAAGTATTAATATAAATATATTACTTTTCACATCCATATATAAATTTTAATATAAGTTAAGTTATGTTTGGATTAAGCTATTCATCTATGAATATGAATCAAGAGTCGATTAAATTAACAATAGATAATTCTAAAAACAAAAGAGGAATCTGACCCTTTCCTTGAAACAAACACACGTGATTATATGAGCAAACTAGAGTGCGTCACAATATTACGTTCCGCGGTTTTAGGTAGTGGCGAAGTGCCTGATAAGATCGCATTTTCCGCGATCTCTTGCGTTAAATTGCAAAACTTTCGCTCATAAAATTAATGCTGTGAACGCGACCATTGTATCTACCTAAGAATTAGGATCCCCGGAAATTATGGAACACGTTCTACGGGAACTTTGTCTTTGAATTTCCCGAGATCTTGTAATTGAGAATATTTATTAAATTTGTCGAGAAAATCTAAATTTACGTTAAGTCTGGTTACACGTGCCTCTTGTAAAATAAATTTCTCATTCTTATATAATTATTATAATTTGTAATATAGTGTTGGGAAACAGCAATCTGATTTTAATAAGTCTAAGAGAAGCATCTGGTCAGGTCAATTTTATAAAATTAAAATAATGGCCTCTACTCACCGACCAAAAAATCAATTAACCGATACCTATACACAAAATGTTCTTTAATACATAGAATCTACTTCAGGACTCGATTTACCACTTGAAACAATTAAAAATGAGTTCACATAATTATATAAAATCCTATAAAGTAACAAGATTAATTTGTTTCTTAATATAAAAATAAAACAAATAAATTATAATTAAAAAACATAAATCCCGTTTGATTTTAACGGGTCACATATGACACATACTGTAGGACATCTTATTTCCTATGAATTCAGTATTCTTATGAATATTGTAGGACATCTTATGTCCTATGGACTATTCTTATATTTATATTCTTATATTTATATTTCAACCGATCATCAAGTGTCTTCACGTCTAAAACAGAGTCTACTAGGTAACGTTAGTGCGGAAATC
Source organism: Ptiloglossa arizonensis (assembly GCF_051014685.1). Lineage (NCBI taxonomy): Eukaryota > Metazoa > Arthropoda > Insecta > Hymenoptera > Colletidae > Ptiloglossa > Ptiloglossa arizonensis. Next base: position 5,844,651 of record NC_135048.1, on the reverse strand, counting down.
ACTAACAGGTTCAAAACGAAATTCTCCCATCTACCTTCTCATCCTTAAACCACCATACCGGTATGGAAAGATAGAGATCACTATTTAATTAAATTATTTGATCGGTTTGATCAAAGTGTTCCTCAACTGTCATCCTCAGGTTCTGGACCACTCCCAGAGGTACCGATTACGGAAATTCTGTAAGCTCCTTGCAGTTGATACTACAAACTGTAAGCTCGAGAAGCACTTAGATCGCATATGCATGCACATGCAACTTTAAAATTGATGTCGTATTACCCGTCTTCGCGTCATTTGGCTGTACGCGCAACTTTGTATTCCGAAAAATTGCTACGGGTGAAAACTGAAAAGAATGATCCCCAAGGGTACCATAAAATACGTAGGTTGACTCCTCGATTCTATGAAAAAGAAGTTTAGATTGAATATTTTTCGATAGATGGCTCCCTCTATATACTAATTCTGATTAATAAAATCAACACTTCTTCCAGGACCGTACATTCGAAACCTCAACTGTACATTCGTATAAATCTAATCTAGCGATAAATAAATAAATCTAGAATGTCACCTTGAATACGATACAAATTCGTGATTCAATTTGTATCGTATCAACGCACAACGAACGAAATGTTAATTGGAAACCATAATTCGATATTGATTTTCACAGAGTAGACGACGATTAAGAGCAGTTAATCACTAGCAAGAATTTGTCAATTTCCGGTAGACACGTAGACATTTAATAAGCTTCGATCGTAGACACGTAGACATTCAATAAGCTTCGATCGCGTACGGTAAGTTCTGATGTTCAACAAGGGCTATAAAAATGTCAGAAACTGTTTTAAAAACTTTAAATCGCTTTGGCGTATTGTTTTCTCGCTCGATTTCACGCACTTTAAAATGGAATTTTTCCATTTATTTTCACATTTCATGAATTTGATCGGTATTTTTTGTTTAATATTGAATTATGTCCACTGCTGGTCGGAAAACAGAGTAAATAAGCTCTGCCGAGCCTTGAAGAGAACTTTGGATGCTTTATTCAATAATGCAGTAGCTCGTGTCAGTGTTAGGAATTTTTTGTCTCGCTAACTCAATATTTCTCCAACTTTGTGAAGTTATGATTTAATAAATTTGTAATTCGAGAAGCCGACAAATAAATTACTCGATAATTTTATGACTTACGACTCGATGATACAATATATCGGTCACCCGATGATATCTCCGTAACTCGATAATTTAACAATTCAATGAGTCCACAGATTAATGAATATTCAACTTACTCGAATGAAATTGAATGAAATATTGAAAATACTTAGTAAATAGTTAATTAAAAATTGAAGATTGGTTACTCGATAAAGTAATAATTTGCTAAGAATTTTGTATCTTTGTATTAACGTACCTTGCAACAATATTTCGTGTATTCTAATACGTGAAATTTCACATACATTCTCCTGCAGATTGTAATTAAAATCATTGTTGTTTCCACGGTGTTCCAAACATTTTTCCAGTGCATTTCATACGTACCGAAAATAGTTGTACTCGTAAAATAGTTTTAAATAAATTCGACATTAACCTATTTCAGACAACGCGAAATTATTTTTGTAGACACGTTAGCCCATCGAAACATATGCAAGATAAATATTTATAAGCGAATAAAATTCTACCATACCTATACAATACTTCGTTCAATTTGCTTTTGTTTAATAACGATCAACATTATTTCTTACTTCAGTGGTTTCATCAAAAATCAAAATCTTCGGAAAAGGAAACGAAAACTTAACAAAAATATAAAATTTCAGAAGAATTTTAAGAATTCTACAACCTAAAACTCTTTGATTCTTAATATATATTATATATTAATATAAAACGATAGAGAAATTATCAAATTTCCATTTCGAAATTTCCAATTTTTGTTTAAACGGTAGAATTTCAATTTTGTATAACATTACATACAGATTCAACCTACACAAATTTGAAATCTATTAAAAATAAATTTGTTATTGCTGTTAATGATAATAATTATCGTTCCACATATGCGATGACGATTTTATATATTAATTGCACATACAATATTCTATACATTTTGTATAGTAATTTAAATAATTTACAAATTAAAATATCAGTCATGTAAATCAATAAGTATGATAAATTATCTCTGCCAAGAATACCTGCACATTCGTGAACAGCAAACAAGAAGAATCTAAATTATTCTTTCAAAAATTCAAAGTGAAATGCAACAATTACAAGTTACTATTTTCTTACCAACAAGAGGTACTTTCAAACTCCAAATTTTCCATTCACTGAGGCGATCTATTGCAATTTGCAATCATAGTTCCATGAAATTCACTATTTTCCTAGTTATCACGAAGCTAATGAGCGTATTTGCGACCGAAATTTCCCGTCTGATACCTTAAATCAGCAACGAAAGGAGATCAAGTACCACCTAACCTCCACCCTTCCCCCTTTCAACCTCTATTAAAATTCACCATCACAAGAGCAAACATCAGAGAAACAAGGGAGAAGTAAATAACGCCGAATGGTCAGTCACGAGGCCCAATAGCGAAAGGACCAAAAATTCTTGACACGTTGAAGTTTGGTTGTGGGATTTGATAAATTCATGGGGTTCAAAGAGAGTAAATAACGCACAGATGGTGCCAAAGTCTCTTCGAGTCGCGTGCTTGCTAGGACAAGCGATAAATTAATACTTGAGAGTATGGTGTCGTTCGAAGACATGGTGTTACTCGATTCGAAGAACTCGAATACTAGACACAGGTAATGGAAATTGTTCGAATGAAATTGTTAAATTGCCACGAATATAGATCTAGGTTAGTCTATATTAGTACGCCATTTTAACACTAGAAGATTTTCCTTGATTATTTAAAAGATATTTTGCTTCTTTTAGTCAATAATTCTACTTAAGTCAATTATAATTGACAGTTGGAACTTAAAAGAGCAGATGCATGTGTGCTAGACGAGTACTCTGTCGACAAAGCAGAGTCTTTTTAATATATAATATATCGCTTTCTCGATAAAACAGTGAATATTGTCGGCGAACAGCGCGTTCTATTTTATCGACAGAGCACGTAGAACACATCCATTTTAGTAAGTTCTAAGTTCCAAGTTATTAGCAATATTTGTTATTCTTTTACCGTATAAGTGATTCATTTGCACTGGACAGCATTTCTTCCAAATATTAGTGATTCTTTTCTTGCTACGAAGATCTTCCAAAGGTCAGCTTATTCGCTATAGAAGTATTTTTAATAAAATCTTCCTTTCGATATAAATAATACCATTTGGTAGTTACTTTCTGTTTGCAATTTTCTTCCGACATCTGATACTTATTTGTTCAAAGAAATCCTCTTTTTACAATATAATATGTACGAGTGCGGTAGAAGTTAATCGTTCACTGTAAGAAATTATTGCATAGCTTTGCAGAAAATATCATCTTCATTGTTCCAATTCTCGGGCAAATTTGTCGGTACTTGCACAGATACGGTGAAAAAATAGAAGGTTTGTTAAGCAAGTTTGCTATAATCCACACCCACTGGTAATTGTCGCAGAGATTTAATTGAACGGCCGCTGTACCGATAGCGACGAATGCAAATCCTTGAGAGTAAAAGAAAAATGTAACGATCAGAAGAGGGAATAGTGTTCCTGGATTAATTCTGAAAAGGACGGTCTGTGTTAATCCGCTTCTGAGATCCTGCTGAGAAGAGTTTTAGCGACTCGATATAAAACGGATTAAGTTCACGCGATGGCAAATTCACCGATGTATGTAAAAAATTATTAACTGAACCACTTAATTACCAAAGTCACTGACACCTTGGAAAGAAATTTCAAGAAAATTCACTTACATACATTCACCGATGTATGTAAAAGATTATTAACCGAACCTCTTAATTACCAAAGTCACTAACACCTTGGAAAGAAAATTCAAGAAAATTGCAGACAACTTTGTTAATAAAGTCGAAAGATCAGTCTGGTTTGTGAGAGATTTAATTGGTTGTTGAATATATTGTACTTTCTCATTAATGAAATTAGTAAAATTAAAATTCTAAATTTATACAATTTTAAAGTTCTCAGAGAAAGGTGACAAAATATTATTATTATTATTATTATGTTAATATAACATTAATAATAATAATTTTAGCACGGTGAAATTACGTATCTGTGCTCGGTATTAAAACGAGTTACAACTGTACGCTGTTATTAATAGGACATAAACAAACAATATAATAAGTCTGCAATAAAATGATAAAAAAAGAAAAAGGAAAGATAAAAAGAAAGAAAAGTAAAAAATTAGAATAATAAATGAAATGTATTTTTTAGATTACATTTATAGAGACAATGAAAGGCGTATGAGAGAACACTATATAATTTTTCAAAGATGGCAACAACGCAATCAAATCTAGAACATTACTAAATAATATTGCTTAATCTAATTATATAAGTCAACGTTATGTCTCGTATATATTATAAATGATGTAACAAAGGAACAATGACAACAATTACACCAGTCATTAAACACAATTAAAGAAGTTAAAATTACTTTTCACTGAATAGTTTTTAAATTATTCATAACCTCAAATCGGAATATTGGGAATCCGAATGTAACGGTGCGCATATATATTAAATGGAAACCAGTTGATTTAAAATTGAAATGAACCTCGTCGAAGCAGCAAAGAATTAGAATACTTCAAAAGGTAATTAACGAAATAATTTCAACGCTACTCAAACAGTAATCTTCTGTCGCTAGTTGCTTCCGAAGAAAATCTGAAAAATTAAAAAGGTTTTGTTTTGTACTTTACTAATAACGAATAAATATCTGCACCTCTAACAGATTTAATTATCGATGGCCTGTAAACGGAGACCTAAATAATTACAAATACAAAATTAAAAATCTTTAGAAGTATGAAGAGGATATTAAACCTTTAGAAGTATGAAAAGGATATCAAATAACGTAATTCAAAGTAAAACGATTTCAAAGTACGTAACAAATTCCCTAAGGTGTATAAAATTTAAAAAAAATAAAAAAACACTAGTTAAAAATTATGGAGAAAAATGTTTCATTTATATTATGTTACTTATACGCATACATATTTGTTCCTCTAGTTTGTTTTATTTTATATTATTTTATTATAATATTGTATTTTACAAACATATACTATTATTATATTTATATACTTTTATTGAACGATTATGTTGGCTTGCGTTCAAAAATAAATCTCAAGTCAACGTTTGCGTCGTATCTATCGTCAATGATTCCTAACGTTTACCATTTCTGGAACTCGAGGAACGACAGCCTTTGAGACCAAGGCGATTCCGTGTCAAAATTTAGGACGTCGCGAATATTCGCTCGACCAGCTCGTTTATCAATTACAAGCTTCAAAGCACAGGTAGGTCAAGTTGACGAAACGTTTATACGAGCGCGTTGCTCGCAAACCCCTGAGACACCTGCGCCGTGTGAATAATACAGAGGGACGATTAGGGATGTGACCGCGTAAAGTGATATGAATAAAACGAGAGTATAAGAGGTGCACTTCTGACTTCCGCGTCACATAACCAGTAACACGAACAGAGGGTATTTCATTAATTCATAAGAAAATACGATATGGTCGACGGGAAATTATCGAGAGAAAACGTAAAGTGTCGAAAAATAATGATCACACTGTCCAACATGATCTCTACCTTCGAATAACCAATGGATGAGCCCTTTAGAGCCACACTACCTAAACAAGAATACGGAAGCCGAATTACTTCGGCCATCCCCTTTTATTGCCACCACCTGTTTTCGAAAAGCACGAGCTTTTATGGAATTTTCGGGAATAATGAGGTGTTACACGAAGAGTAAAAATATTAGAAAGATCTATTTGGTTTTCGAAAATAGAGGAGAGATTCTCGAATATAGTGGTGTATAATTCATTAATTGTTCTCGGTCCTAAATAGATTTAAATTAACGTCAAAGTTTAAAAAAGTGTCGATGTCTGTAGTTTCTCTGTACTATTCTTGTATTTTTAAGCAAAGTTCTTTACCTAGAACGAAAACTCTACGCAGGATCAGATTTTATACACATTTCTGAAGGAGAAACTGGCCAGCAGAAATGTAGGAACGATTTACATTTCAAGCAGGTCGAGAAAATATTAGTCGGCAACACGTGTACAGCGTGTACTGCTGTTCGTTTGTCTCCGCTATTACGCTATGCGTAACCAATGCTGGCGAAGGGGTATAATGGGGCATCCACTATGCGTAAATAACGTTTGACTTTTTCTTTATTACTCCAGAATTCTGTCCTTTCTTCTCGTACACTTCTATGGATACCAATCACCAAACTAAGATGCACTCCTTAATCAATTTCAATCAACAAAAATTTCATTAATATAATATTCGCAGCCAATTAGCTCGGCATTACCCGCGACGAAGAATCATCGTTCGTCGCGAGTAATATCGATTACCAGGTCTCACCACGTGGAGGTTGCTGCGAGCGGAGACCCGGAGGGAGATAGATGGAATCAATGTTTCGTCGATCTCCCTCGACACGCAATACAAACTAAGATACTAAACCGAGGAGACGAAAGGAGTCAAAGTTCCTTCGATCTCTTCGTTTAGATCTGCCAAGCAATTACATTGTCGAACAATATGTCGCAAAATTAGGAAAGATGCGACGCGAACCGTGGAGTTGGTCCTACTAGGTCGGTCCCGCTTCCCCTAAGTGGGCCCGATTCGAGAGGAAGTGGCCGACGCCGCCGAAAGGAGCGCCCCATTTCCCCACAACTTCGCGTCGTGAGACACGACTTACGAAGGATTACAGAAGGGAGGGTCCTCTCCTGCGATCGGTGACTTCCACAGAGACAGAGGTAGAGCCTCCCTCTGTGTTCGCAACATCTTCCTCCGGAAGCGGACGCACCAGAAGAGACGGCGATCGACCGTTCGGTCCAGCTACACGACCGGTCACTTGCTTATGCAACAAGCAGAGGTGGCCGGACTGTGAGACGAGGAAGCGAGCAAAAAGAAGCTAAAGATTGTATAATTGCTCGGCAAAGCACAAATGTTCGTACATGGTGGCCTTAAAACTACCTTAGTCCGAGCTTAAAACTAAATTGAAGATCCCACGGCGGCTGCGTTGAGAGACTCCTCTTCTTTCTTCGTTCTTCGTTCTTCGTTCTTCGTTCTTCGTTCTTCGTTCTTCGTTCTTCGTTCTTCGTTCTTCGTTCTTCGTTCTTCGTTTTTCGTTTTTCGTTCTTCGTTCTTCGTTCTTCGTTCTTCGTTCTTCGTTCTTCGTTCTTCGTTCTTCGTTCTTCGTTCTTCGTTCTTCGTTCTTCGTTCTTCGTTCTTCGTTCTTCGTTCTTCGTTCTTCGTTCTTCGTTCTTCGTTCTTCGTTCTTCGTTCTTCGTTCTTCGTTCTTCGTTCTTCGTTCTTCGTTCTTCGTTCTTCGTTCTTCGTTCTTCGTTCTTCGTTCTTCGTTCTTCGTTCTTCGTTCTTCGTTCTTCGTTCTTCGTTCTTCGTTCTTCGTTCTTCGTTCTTCGTTCTTCGTTTTCCGATGTACCTAACTGAAAGAAAGAAATGAAGAATCGAAAAAATAGAAAAAAGTCAAGGCATGATAGAAGATGTTGCATACTAAACAATGAAGTTGGTTAAATACAGGCAAGCAGTAACAAAGAATATAGACGAGGCAGTGACAAAAAAAGAACATGGACAAATATAGTATGTAGAAGAGAAAATCGATGATGAACTACATGTAAATAGGAACAATGAAAATAAATGGACATAGAAAAGAAAGGAAAAAGAAAAGAATTGGAGAGTGGTCGCCAGTACTGACCACTGCCTATTAGTGATCAGCACCGGTTACCAAGAGATCAGCTGGCATTCGTGGCAGTCCTTGGAGGCTCCAGGTACCGAAAATGGAGATGTCCGTCCACCTCGGAGGCTCCCGGGAGAATGGAATTTTCGTCAATCGTTTCACTTCATTTCCATTTATTTTCATTGTTCCTATTTACATGCAGTTCATCATCGATTTTCTCTTCTACATGTTTGTCCATGTTCTTTTTTTGTCACTGCCTCGTCTATATTCTTTGTTACTGCTTGCCTGTATTTAACCAACTTCATTGTTTAGTATGCAACATCTTCTATCATGCTTTGACTTTTTTCTATTTTTTCGATTCTTCATTTCTTTCTTTCAGCTAGGTACATCGGAAAACGAAGAACGAAGAACGAAGAACGAAGAACGAAGAACGAAGAACGAAGAAAGAAGAGGAGTCTCTCAACGCAGCCGCCGTGGGATCTTCAATTTAGTTTTAAGCTCGGACTAAGGTAGTTTTAAGGCCACCATGTACGAACATTTGTGCTCTGCCGAGCAATTATCCAATCTTTAGCTTCTTTTTGCTCGCTTCCTCGTCTCACAGTCCGGCCACCTCTGCTTGTTGCATAAGCAAGTGACCGGCCGTGTAGCTGGACCGAACGGTCGATCGCCGTCTCTTCTGGTGCGTCCGCTTCCGGAGGAAGATGTTGCGAACACAGAGGGAGGCTCTACCTCTGTCTCTGTGGAAGTCACCGATCGCAGGAGAGGACCCTCTCTTTCGTAATCCTTCGTAAGTCGTGTCTCACGACGCGAAGTTGTGGAGAAATGGGGCGCTCCTTTCGGCGGCGTCGACCACTTCCTCTCGAATCGGGCCCACTTAGGGGAAACGGGACCGACCTAGTAGGACCAACTCCACGGTTCGCGTCGCGTCTTTCCCAATTTTACGACATATTGTTCGACAATGTAATTGCTTGGCAGATCTAAACGAAGAGATCGAAGGAACTTTGACTCCTTTCGTCTCCTCGGTTTAGTATCTTAGTTTGTATTGCGTGTCGAGGGAGATCGATGAAACATTGATTCCATCTATCTCCCTCCGGGTCTCCGCTCGCAGCAACCTCCACGTGGTGAGACCTGGTAATCGATATTACTCGCGACGAACGATGATTCTTCGTCGCGGGTAATACCGAGCTAATTGGCTGCGAATATTATATTAATGAAATTTTTGTTGATTGAAATTGATTAAGGAGTGCATCTTAGTTTGGTGATTGGTATCCATAGAAGTGTACGAGAAGAAAGGACAGAATTCTGGAGTAATAAAGAAAAAGTCAAACGTTATTTACGCAAAGTGGAGGCCTGATTATACCCCTTCGCCAACATTGGTTACCCATAGCGTAATAGCGGAGACAAACGAACAGCAGTACACGTTGTACGCGTGTTGCCGACCAATATTTTCTCGACCTGCTCGAAATGTAAGTCGTTCCGACATTTCTGCTGACCAATTTCTTCTTCAGAAATGTGTATAAAATCTGATCCTGCTTAGAGTTTTCGTTCTAGGTAAAAAACTTTGCTTAAAAATACAAGAATAGTACATAGAAACTACACACATCGACACTTTTTGAAACTTTGACGTTAATTTAAAACTATTTAGGATCAACAATAATTAATGAATTATACACCGCTATATTCGAGAATCTCTCCTCTATTTTCGAAAACCAAATAGATCTTTCTAATATTTTTACTCTTCGTGTGACACCTCATTATTGCCGAAAATTCTCGGTTTTCATAAAAACTCGTGTCTTTCGAAATCTGGGCGTAATACAGTAATTCGATTATCGACTTCTTGGAATGTAAGGCTCAAGAAACCAAAATAAATCAAGAATAAATTAATAGTTTGTTTCGGAAACACGATATGTATTTTATAAAATCTTATCAATTTGAACATGTGTTTATTTTGAAGTTTGAAAAATTACAATATATGAGCTAAAAGGTATACAAAGATTACGGAGCTTGCGATATAAGTGAAAGTGGTTTGTATATGGTCAGACTGAGACAATTTTATATTTCTTTATAACTTTCTATTCGTGTTTATTCGGAAATCAGTTTCTAATAATAATCATTTGTATTGGTAGAAGCTTCAAATATATGAATACTTTCAGCAACAATTCTGAATGTTTATTCATTCGTGAGTCTTTAAATAATATCCATGACTAACTTGCCAATGATTCGATTATTATTTTCGTGTGAATTGTAAGAATAATGTAACAATACCACTAAAATTATTCGCATAGCAAAGACAAAAGTACGTGATTGTATGTACATTGAATGCAGTCCCTGAAATAAATAATGATGGCGTCCTTGCCACAGAGGAGTTCCATTCTTGTAACGACCATTTCGAGTCGAGACCATTTATCTTTGAAACAGATGAGTGTATCAGCTATGCTGTTTTGCATTTTTGTCCTTTCACAAGATGCTCCTGCATGTTTCATTTAAAATACATTGCTTATTTTCGCGATTGTTAAAAAATTTATAAACACATTTAACGTCTATGAGAAAAACACTCGATTAAATTTTCTTTAAATAATGAAGAAACTATAAATGAAGAAGATATAACAAAAAAAAATAAACTATTCCAGTTTGTTCATAATTTTCAAAAATTACTTTTATTGAGATCTAGACAAGGTCTTAGACAAAAGCCTTCTTTAAGGCAGGATTAGTAACAGGGACCAGGAATGCACAATTTTAGAGAAACGTCGATTACCCATATTCATACACCAGCCAACTAATTCAGCAAAAAATTAGGCTTATAAATGTTGACTTATTATCACAAAATTTTAGCTTTTTTTCCGTACACAAAAATGCAACTGTGACACTCCATAATTCGTCAAGTACCAAATTTTTACACTTCACCGTGCACGTTTTACAAATTACCATTCGAAATAAATTTATTCTGTAATAAATATCGATTCGCAAACAGATAACAGGGGCCTCCAGCTATTTTATCCCATTTTCTCAGTTTTCGTTCGATTAATGAACCTTATCTGAAAACCACCTAATTATCCATAATCGCTATTTAGTCTGTTACCATCAAATCCCCTAACACTCTGGTTCTTCGGGCACCTCCGGTGCTCGTCAATATATCGATACTGTCGATCCAGTAATTTTCATGAAACTTTGATTATCCTCCGCATTATTTTTCATTAGTTTACTTAGCAATACATTTCGTAAATTACGAAACTTAAATTACTGCATTTAATTAATGTACTTAAAATAAATTTATGTGAAGTTACAGTATTCGTTTACATATTATGTAGAGTAATATTTATTAAATAAAAGTGGGTTATCTTGTCTTATTATATATAGACATTTTTTATATATTTATCCATATTAAACAATATATTTTAGAATACAAAAAGCAATATTTTTTACTATTCAAAATGCTACCGATAAATATGTTTCACTAATGATATCAATAAGTATACCACACCATACATGCACGATAGTATACGACTTGTCCAAATAAATTTTTCTTCACTAATCTCTTTATCGTAATTATTTTATTGTTCATATCTATTTCCAAACACTTCTGAATTTTTCGAACTCAAGGTCATATGAAGATCATAGTGTTATAAATCGTATTGAATAGATCTTATCCTCGACACTTGTATCAATGTTTACAAAAACATATAGTCCTACTTAAAAAATAACATCAATGCCTGAAATCTCGAAAAATATAACCATGAGGAACTATTCTTACTTATCATAATATCTGTCTCCTTATATAACAAAGAAAGAGTCAAATATCAGCACTGAAATTTTACTACCTTCCCTAAAAAGTTGTCACCACTCAGCACGCTGTAATTCTAATCGAAATCGATTATGTTTAAATATCAAAAAAGAATCTCGACTTATAATCTCAACTCCAATTGGAATCTTCTCCAGAATGTTTCGATCGTGTTATAGACATTTATCTTCGGTCAAGCAGAGATCATCCATTTTTTTGTGCCAATGAATATGCCCAGTTGCGAAGATAAAGATTGAAAAGCGTTAAAGCATAACCGGATCCCCGTATCGTTTTGCAATAATTTTTGTTTCGAGGCCTAGATGGTTCTAGGGTCGAATGCAACGTTCTTTTCTATGATCTTTGTATTTTTCACGATGCAGAATGAATAACGTTGAAACAGAAAACTTCTTCGAGTGGAAGTGATCAACTTCTCGATTAAACGGTTCAACATTTCATTAGGCAGTCGAATAACTGTTTACGAAAAGTAAATTATTAAATTTTAATTAGGGGTATAATATAACTTCAATATTCCATTCTCGGTTCATTTCGAAAAATTTAGTCGGTTTATGGTATTATTGGACCATACTAAAGCCTTGCTGATATTTAGGAAGGCTGCTCTGAGTTTGGTAGAGTCACTAATTTGTCTGCGTTATTCATGGTTTGGGTTAGATAGAGGTAGCAAAGCATAATATATAGAGTGTCCCAAACTACGCGTTCACCTGTATTCAAATAAAAGGGAGTGGCTTTTATGGAAAACTCGAAACATTCTATAAACCATTTCGGTTGTGCTCAATGAAATTACAATGATTTAAATTTCCTGCACCGACCCGGAAGTTCAAGATTCTACGCCAAAAAATATAAAGTTTTGTCTCGAACAGTTGGAGGTACAATGACTTTGGAAGTGTAAATGAAGAACAAAACAGTTAGGTAGAAAATTGTTTATTTAAATCGTAAATTCAAATTCTCCGAATCGAAAACTTCTGTTAATTTTTGCAAATTAGAATTAAATAGTAAAATTAAAATTGCAATTTGAAATCACAACGAAGAGAAGTACAGAACCTTTTGTACAATTTTATTTTAACAAGAAAATTTAGACACATTCCATTTATTAGCATTTGAACGATCCATCTTTAAATTCCTTTAAACGCTTGTCTTAAAACAAAATAGATGTTCAACGTTCCTGTATCTTCTAAGACTATCTTTTATACGGTAATTCGAATTATTCGATCGTTTGAATAACCTCTACACAGTCAATATATGCAAATTAATAAAGTTTCATTATATCCCATTATTCTCAGTGACAGTTAACCTTTACATATTTGAAAAACGATGCACTGTACAATAACCACGCTTTTAAATTACAATCTATACACCGAATTCGAATAACAAAATCATTCCTCCCGCTGTTTCTGTTTTTATACTGCCCTAATCGTCTTTAATTTTAAATCAAAATCACTACCCAGCCCGCTTTCAAGAAAATCCCGTCTTGTTGAATCTGTCATTACTCAAAAGCAGAAACTATCTGGGTCTCCAAACACAAGAGAAGAATGTTCAATAAATATAGTATAAAGTTTTGCGTTAAGGACATGTGACTAGGAATAATACCACACTTGAAATCCTATTATACAAGATACCGGATAGAAGATAACACGAAACATAACTTTCTCAAATATTCGGCTCTGTTTGAAAAATGTCAGCGAAACTTCACGGAAAAACATAGCCAGCTTCTCAATGCTAACGGCCGCGCGCCAACAACGAGAAAAAAACCATTTGTCTTCCGGTGCATGTTTACTCTATAAGAAAAACATCTATTAATAACATCAACGTCCTGCATACCTACAAATCCTTCCAAACAATTTCATCGTCCAACTTCGCCACGCGTTTGTCTTTCGTCGATCTGCGCATCTCCGAACAAAGGGAACTCACTGTGTTGTGTTTCGACTGAAAATGTTTTCTCCTCCAGTTCCGGCCACAGATAGAAACAAAACGAAACGTTCTCCTACGACATACCGATTGATGACTGTCCCGGTACAGGTATCGGGACCAGAACTATTTCTTCCACGTTCCCTTGCCATGTTGCACCGGCAATGATGTATGGTACATTCGCACTTTAGGTAAAGACCACAACACACAGCTTTCGCGCTTGGCATTCTCGTGAGAAAGCACATTCGTTCTCGAATGTCGTGCTCCAATTCTCTCAGAGAGCACTCTTTTCACTCCGCTTCCATCGTCCCGGACAGGAAAATTTCGTACCCCTGGGGAGGCGTGGGCAAGAGGGAAAGAGATAGCGGTACGAACGCGCGAGGGAAAAAGCATTAGACGACGAGAGTTGATTGGAGGACGCAGAAACGGGAACGTGCATTCGTGATGCACGATCCGGGAACGGGATGGGTCTGCAGTTTAACACGTAACACGTCGGACCGATTTTTGGTTACTTCCCGTTCAGGTCGCGCGAGACGTCCAAGCCATACAATATTGTGATTAATAGTTTTGCTTCTGACTAAATATTGTACGGCTTGCAATATTTACAATGGTAAAAATAATATAATAAGTAAGAAAAGGGTGTAGAATTTAATATGGATTAGACACCAAAGCAATAAGTTGAATTTTTAACGTTACGTATTTGTTTACAGTCGGAAACGCATATTATGATGAATTTTGTGCATGGTGTACACACGTTCTACATTATTGTGATTAATAGTTTTGCTTCTGACTAAATATTGTATAGCTTGCAATATCTCTAATAGTAAAAATAATATAATTAGTAAGAAAAGGGTGTAGAATTTAATATCAATTAGACAACATAAGTTGAATTTTTAACGTTATGTATGTGTTTACAATCGAAAACGTATATTATGATGAATTTTATGCATGGTGTATACACGTTCTACATTATTGTGATTAATAGTTTTGCTTCTGACTAAATATTGTACGGTTTGCAATATCTCTAATAGTAAAAATAATATAATTAGTAAGAAAAGGGTGTAAAATTTAATATGGATTAGACACCAAAACAATAAGTTGAATTTTTAACGTTACGTATTTGTTTACAGTCGAAAACGTATATTATGATGAATTTTATGCATGTTCTACATTATTGTGATTAATAGTTTTACTTCTGAGTAAATATTGTACGGCTTGCAATATTTACAATAGCAAAAATAATATAATTAGTAAGAAAAGGGTGTAGAATTTAATATGGATGAGATATAAAGCAATAAGTTGAATTTTTAACGTTACGTATTTGTTTACAGTCGAAAAAGCATATTATGATGAATTTTATGCATGGTGTATACACGTTCTACATTATTGTGATTAATAGTTTTGCTTCTGACTAAATACTGTACGGCTTGCAATATCTATAATAGTACAAATAATATAATTAGTAAGAAAAGGGTGTAGAATTTAATATGGATTAGACACCAAAACAATAAGTTGAATTTTTAACGTTACGTATTTGTTTACAGTCGGAAAGACATATTATAATGAATTTTGTACATAGCACGTATATCCTCCACGCGACACGGAACGTATTAATAGCAAATTTCGTTAACTCAACGCGAATCCAATTCCCAAAACGTGGTCAAAATTCGAACGATCGATTTATCATTGAACACGGACATAATTAATTACCGGAGAAAGTAAATGTAACGCTGATATAAAACAGCGTAACACAAATGTCATCAATCACCGTTACAATTACTTTCACCTCCGCTAAAGTGCTTTCTTTCCGGTTAATGGAATTTATTTCCTCCTCTTCGCTAGTCATTTCTTCCTGCTAACGGAAAGATACATTTGACTCGTTTTCTGAGGGAAAACTATTTTTTACACCACGCGAAGGAGAACGTAAACCACTTATGATAGGGTCTGATGAAATAACGAGTGTAGTGGATACTCTTTTGTGACTGTTATCGAACTTGTTCCAGTAAAATTTCAACAGAAACTTCCGAGGTCCTTGTTCCTGACTGCCTGAACTCTCTTGGGTAAAGGTTAGGGGGGCTTGCTACAATTAATCCATCGCGTAATCCATGAAACCGTGAACAACCTTTTGGAAATAGGCTGTTCCGTGATAATAACTGTTAGGTCTCTCGACTACTAAGCTAAATACAATTTTCATGGATTCGAAGAACAGAGACCAACAGTATCCGAGCGAAGACTCAGAACCCAACCTTGATCTCTTGGGTTCCCCGACTGAACCCACTATCGAGACGTTAACTTGTCATGACTACCTCTTTAGCGTTGCCCTGTTTCGATGACAGGATAGATGAAGGAAGGGACAATTCAAGATGGAAACGACCTAATAACTGTTAGATCTCTCGACTATTAAGCTAAATACAATTTTCATGGATTCGAAGGACAGAGACCAACAGTGTCCTAGCAAAGACTCAGAACCCAACCTTGATCTCTTGGGTTCTCCGACTGAACCCACTATCGAGACGTTAACTTGTCATGACTACCTCTTTAGCGTTGCCCTGTTTCGATGACAGGATAGATGAAGGAAGGGACAATTCAAGATGGAAACGACCTAATAACTGTTAGATCTCTCGACTATTAAGCTAAATACAATTTTCATGAATTCGAAGAACAAAGATCAACAGTGTCCGAGCGAAGACTCAGAACCCAACCTTGATCTCTTGGGTTCCCCGACTGAACCCACTATCGAGATGTTAACTTGTCATGACTACCTCTTTAGCGTTGCCCTGTTTCGATGACAAGATGAATAAAACAAGGGACAATTCAAGATGGAAACGACCTAATAACTGTTAGATCTCTCGACTATTAAGCTAAATACAATTTTCATGGATTCGAAGAACAGAGACCAACAGTGTCCGAGCGAAGACTCAGAACCCAACCTTGATCTCTTGGGTTCCCCGACTGAACCCACTATCGAGACGTTAACTTGTCATGACTACCTCTTTAGCGTTGCCCTGTTTCGATGACAGGATAGATGAAGGAAGGGACAATTCAAGATGGAAACGACCATGCAAGATACCTCTATGCAGACGATGCTCTTTGCTAATTTACTATTTAAAAAACTCAAATACGTGGAAAAAAGAAGGTACCAACTAGCGAATCTTATTATCAACTGTTATAAATTGAAACAGGAATCGAACGAGGTATATGCATTTTCTCCCGTACTGACGATCGCTTATTTTATATGACTCCATTGTAAATGTACACAAATGAGGATTTATCTAGGTTCATCGTCGATCATAAACGGATTCAGTTTCGGTCTTGTTTCGAGAATTTTGTCCCATGGTGTTACGATCAATTCTCTACAAAGATTCACTGGTGAGAGCTGGTAAATCTGGAGAGAGGTTATCACGTATAAATTAATAACGTTTTTGTTCTATTTCGCGCGAAGACGTTGTTTAATGAAGGACAGTGTTAAGTCTGTAATCCTTGAATTGCTATTGATGCCTACAGGTGCTTGACGAAATTACTCACTCTATGCTATCGGTTCCAATAAGCGCTCCATTAGTGTACTACACGTGATGAATGCCTACAGGCATTAGGTGTATATACAAAGAGCTTCTAAAGTGAGAGATTAAATATTAATGACCAAACGAATTCCATTCATTGCACTGAGAAATGAAAACTAAGTAGATTAATGCATCGTGTACCATAAACCTCAATAGATGTTTAGCGAGTGTATCCATCAGGACCAAATATTATGAACGTATTGTATCCGTTATACCGATTAATTAAATTCATACGAGCATATGTTCTACTAAAGCTTAAAATTATTTGCAGGTGTAATCGAAACGTTAAAGCTATGAATATTATTCACTCCTTTAAAACAACAATACTTTTAGGTTACTTTATAAAATGTACGTATGACAAGCGACCGAGTATTTTTGAACGTTAACGTAGCTTTAGAAATACTTTGTTTTATAGTCACATTGTACATATTAAGACTTTCAGTGTAACGTAAACATGATTATTATCTGTTTGAGCACCGCAGTATAACGCAAACAATCATAGTAATGTATTAGGCAACGATTGGATTGACATCGTAGTATGTCGTTATACCGATGCTCAAGTAGCAAACATTTGGTTCGCATACAAGCAAGAGAACGAGTGTAGCACAGAAACCCGACTAAATGCAAACTAATTCGGTTATTCCTGTCGTTATCTGTTACCTAACTACGATAGTTATAATCTGTTGCCTAACTACTATAGTTCACATTATGCTATCGTGTTCGAATAGATTAGAGTCACGTTTACATACTTGACTTTCTACCCGAAACAAAACTTTTAATGTAAAATTCTGAACGCCTGTAACTTGGAAACGAAGCATTTGGGAATCAATATTTATACGATTATTCTTTTTTATACGAATTATTTTCTGTTTTTCTCCCCTGCAGAGAGGAAAAACAGTATCGAAAACTACTGTAAATTCCAAATCCTACTATACCGAGTGTCCTGAAAATCACTGCATATTTATACTAAACGGGATAAATTTTAAATAAAGCGCTCATTAACGCGTTTCTATGTACGTATATTTTTATACGCAGTTCCTTAGAAGTTCCTCTCTTATTTCGCTAAATTTCACCCCTCTAATGTCTTCTTATTACAAAAATACCTTCTCGTAAATTGTTAAAGAGTTATTAGTCCAAATACAAATACCCATAAATTATAAAAACAATTTCGATATAGTACAAATACTTGACCAAAAGATACTCGTATAAACAAGTCGATTAAAAAATTTTTTCGAAGCGTACCAAAAAGTTTCACAAAAATTCCGAGACTTTCAAGACACCCTGTAAAGTGTGCATTATTGATACAAGAATAAATAAAGTATTATTCTCGTAAAAAATCTACCTGTAGGGAGCAGACTGTATTTTTTGAAAAATGTCACGAATCGAAGGGAACGTTTTCCAAATTTCCTGTACCAGCCTGTACATAGTACACAAGCCCGCAATTAAAATCGCGGAGTTTGAACTACATCAATTTCTCCGACACCCATGGCAAATTGACATCAACGCCACCGTTTCCAGGTTCCGATCGGAGCTCCATAAACGAAACGAGCGTCGTAATTAAAAGTTGGTAAACAGATAGCGAGGCCAAATAGATTTTCCAGGGCCGGGTAAATCGGAAAGTTTCGCATCGGGGCCAACTTCTGTCCAGGAAGAGGAAGGTGTGTTACTGTGGATGGTCACGTCATACACGAGTCAGGAACTTTCCGTTTCTGGAATAAAAGCGCCGACATGGCGGCCTAGTACGCGCTCCGCGAACTCCAGTTTCACCTTGTTACATGCCCCACGGCGGTGCTAATTAATCGAATTCGATCGAGCGGTTCGTGCTAGCCACGAAACCTTCTGACAGAGTTTGGCTCTTCGAGGCTTTGTTTGCTCAATGATGAATTACCGAAAACTGTCATCGCCAGATAGAATCCGCGCAGAACATGGACCAACAGCGATCGATTTGCGATAATAAACGAACCGGAGCTACTGCCTCCACCGTTGTCAAATATCCCTGATGGGATTAAATATTGGGATTTCCGCGTTAATTGTTCGGCAGACAGTTTACTTTGTCTCGTATGTGAATTTTGCGACGCGTTAAATTCATACATTTTTGTTCGGAATCGGTTTTACAGTCTATAGAACCGACTACAGTAATCCCTCGATAAAACATCGTGTTCGCTCCTCGATAAAGCGTAACGAATCATCCCCCACCACTGTTTACGCTTTGCAGTTCGAGTGACCATTGACTCGGCAGCTATAGATTCAAAAACCGACTGATCAAACTTCAAACCAATGATGCACGTTTATCGATATGACAGCTAAGAATGAGTAGTAAAAATTTTTCGATTTCGCGATGTATCTTCATGAGTATTATCGGTCGATTGGTAATTATTATTATAGTCATACGCGATTAAAAGATTGAAAAAAATGATTCGTACAACGGATAAGAAAAAATAAAAAAGTATAGTGTAACAATTAGTAATGCAAACCAAAAGTATTTATATTTCTCGTTGTATCTTCATGAGAGTGTTATCAGTGGATTATCATTATTATGACAACTATACGCGATTAACGCATACGAAAAGATAGTCGAAATATTAGTGGTCGTATTTGGTCTTATTTTCATCGAGAGAATCTCACCAATTCATTGATAATATTCTCACGAAGATACAACGAGAAATATAAAAATTTTTAGGTTGCATTGGAGACTGCCAGACCAGTACACG
Source organism: Ptiloglossa arizonensis (assembly GCF_051014685.1). NCBI lineage: Eukaryota > Metazoa > Arthropoda > Insecta > Hymenoptera > Colletidae > Ptiloglossa > Ptiloglossa arizonensis. The sequence continues at coordinate 5,824,890 of NC_135048.1, read as the reverse complement.
TGCGGTATCGCTTTGAAGCTCAGCGACCGAACACCTGTAATACGATACGAGCTTGCTATTTCACTCACTCTTTGTGAAGTTTGTTCGCTCTTCTCGCCGAGCGGGTCGCACGTGACTATGCTGAGTCCGAGGTACGACAAATCGATTCCAAGAACAATTTCACTACCATCCCTCCTTGAAACATTTTGAACCGAACCGACATTATACCTTTTAACAAAGAGTTACTACACTTCGTGACAAAGTGTTATACTTTTAGAGAATTTCTAAACGAAACTTCGGATGATTAGCCAAATTATTGAAACGGAAGGTCTTCTGAAGTTGCATTATTTTATTCATTTAAAACGTTTTCAATCTTACCTTTTGGGACATTTTCTACTATACTTTCTGTACCGCGCTATTCCAGTCAGTTGTGATCAATTCGACGTACTCTCATCGAGAAAGAGCAATTTCTTCAATATTGTCCATTCTCTTCGAAACGATCACACAAATTTTTCAACTGCGTGTTTCTCATGCAAATATTTCCTGATCAATTACTCTGGCATGCTTGCACAAAGACAACGCAATCTGCATTTCTCTTTGTCGTGTTACCAAACAATTCTGAATACGTTTCTCCTTCACTGGTAACGGAACGCAGCCTTTGAAATTTTCGTTTTACGCTTTCATTTGAACACTCGCGTTTCTTCCGACAACGGTGCACAAGAGTAAAGAGAATTATACTTTGCGTAACGGGAAGAATGGAAGAAGCGAGGTGCATTTGGCAACGAACTCTTTCGAAATTCCAAACGCGACGTCAGCGACCCGAAAGCCAGCCTTCATATCCATTTGATACAATAGAATACCGGTATTCATATTTCTTTAACTCTACTTGCTTTTTTTATATTAACACAAAAGAGAACTATCGCTATTTACATACTGATTTTAAAGCAAATTGAATCCGAAATGAATCTGCTACATCGAAAGGAACGGTATTCTTCCTGCATGAATACATATGATTTCCGTATAGAGAAATCCTTTTATAATTTTTACGATTTATTTACAACTTCCTCTGTCAGCAGTAAATAACTTCTTTCTTTTCTGATTACTTTCGGTAACGTCGATTTACTACTTTTATAGTTTAGATGTCTACACTTCGTTATATGTCTCTCTATAGTTAGTGATTGAAATTGTTTTTAGTCTTTTCACTAGTTTTATCATCTTTGACTATACTCTCATTTATTATTCTCTTTTTATACAACCAAGCCCAGTGTTTCATGTTTCACGAATCATCTAACTTTATCCAATCTGTTCGCCATTGTTTTTGGAACGATCCACGGCTTCTATAGAAGCATTCAGATTTTATTAAAATTCTTATTTAATATTTTTTAAATTGTTTCGTTCCCAACCATTCCATTTTTTAAATCCTCTTTCCCCTATTACTACTATAGCACAATGTAATACTCTTAAATGTTTCCATGCATTTTTATCGTAGTAAAAGCTTTCTATTTTTGTTATTAGAAATGTGCTGTCATAGATTTATAGTGAAATTAAAGCAGAAATCCGCGAAACCCGTTCAATTCGGTTGAGAGATTTGAATTGACGCGACCTCCTTAATTCCAGGTAAAATATTTACCCATTCCTCTACGAAGGTATTTCGAAATAAGCAGAAATTTCTCTGGAAACCATTTTTAATGCCAAATACCAGTATTCAAACGATCTCGTTAAATATAATAATGTGTGTAGAAAAAAAATTAACGAACACACAATCACACGTATAACAATAATTATATTTACAATAAAGTAGTGCAAGGTAGCAAGGTTCAAAGATTATTTAATAAGTGTGACATCTTTGTATCGTAGCAATTTACCACAAACTATACGAAATAATTATCATCGTTAATTTGTATCTCGAATGAAAGAAAATGTAAATACCGAAACATACAACCATAAGTGAACGAATAAAATAACTTTTTCTCAGTGGGAGAAAGACAACTTTCACCGATTCAAATTTCGAGAAGAATCCGTTGCATCGTCTGGACGTGGACGTAAAACTCATATGTATTCAAACTATAATAGTCGCTCGTTCGTGTAACGGAAGCATCAGTTTTGCAAATGGTTTGATTTTGTATGCAGCAGTCTTGTCACGTGGAACGAAGGGAGCCACAATATGACTAGAAACGAATTTCCAGATGCGAATTCAGCGGGAGGAAAACGTTACCGAAGCGTGCAAATCGATCAGACATCCGGCGTTGTCGAAATTCTGCTTATTCTGCTCTACAAACAGGCTTAGTATTAACGTAACTCAAGGATTATATCTGAGTTTGGATAATGCTGAAAGAGCGCTAAAAGTTAACGTTGTATAAATACGAACGAAATTAGTACATTTTCTATTCAAAATTACATATAATATTAAAAAGAGATCAGAATTAAAACAAATTTTAGTAATTATTTAGTGTAGGAGAGAACGCTCCAATGATCTCGATCATCGCATATCAGTTACCATTCTGAACATTTTTTTCATCGAGAACAATTGGCGGTCACTTTTAGTTTAGAAAATAACCCTACCTTGTTCTGTCAATATCGTGTTTTTTTCTTTTTTTTTAACTAGTTTTTTTTGCGTTAAAATTTACAAACCCAATTGCACAAATTTCATATTAAACATACTTCAAGGCATACAGAATATTTATAAATTCGTAAAATTAAATAAAACATCTTCGATCATAGATAATACACATACGATAAATAAAATTAATCTTAATTCAACCATCGACCAAGATTCAACCATCGACCAAGATCTAGGTTAGGTTCGGATAAGTGTCGCCCTCTTCGCAGAAACTGCATACCTTATTCAGGCTGGCTGGGAAGGGGGGAGGGGGGGACACTAAAGAAGCTCGGCCACCAAAGACTTGCAAACGAGAACAGACAGGACGACCAGAATCCTCGTGTATTCAGGCGAACGACAATCTTTGTTTCACCATGGACAGCATCCAAGAGGATACGACAAGATTCAAGTAACCTTCGCCGCAAACACGACGAGGTGTCAAACTCTTCTAGATCCTTGCATGTGGCTTTCGTGACGGCAGACCCGGTCTAGTAGAGCGGAAAAGTACGCAATGAATTTCAACCAAGATTAAAGCTCAGGACAGTCTCGGTTAGATAGGCTAAATCCATCCTGACCGACTCCGATCATTCTTCCTCTGGGGGACGTGTTCTACTTTTTCATACTTTTCTCATCTTCTCCTGCTTAATGGAATCTCGATATTGATTCGTACTCACACTCCTTGCGATCCATGCTCGCTATCCGTCCAACACAATTTACGTTCAACGTAGAAACTATAGTTGGTCTAACGAGACGAGTCGATAAAGAAAAATAAACCTTCGTTTGGAATTCAGGCTATCGAAAAAGATGGACTATGAGTTTGGTCTTGTCTTGCCTATACATCCACTGACTTGTCTCGTTGAACCAAGTATACACACATTGCGTTGATTGGGTCCTTCCTGGAGCCTTAACCCTCCGATTACTATGTCGGAGTCATTGGTAATTCATCCCTTGAGAAAAGTACATGGACAATGAAGAAGTTGCTCGTGATAGCGCGAAATAACAGTCGCCTTAGCGATCTACAAGTCTACAACCTCGTGGAATTATAAATCCTTTTCTAGTTTCTCATAAGAAGTTACAGGAGTCGATCAAGGTGAACACTGATAAATGTAAACACATTACATTTACAGTAAGAATATAAATACGATAAACTCCTAGACCTGTTTGAACCTGAGACATTAAAAGGTGGAGGAATGGCGGTCAAAAGTGACTCTGGCACCGCACTCCGTGTTTCAGTAGCGCGAGGGTTAATGTCCTACTGAATAGATATACTGTTACAACCAATCTCTATTCGCAGGAGGGTTGTAAACATTCTTTTTCGGAAAACCCAAACTTGGGACATGATATCAAGTGCAAAGGAGGCTATAACCAATGAAGATCAGAGTAACAAGGTGCTCGATCCAGACCACTAGGGAAGTGTCCACTCTTCTATAACCTGACGAACATACTACTAAAGAGTATCCTATTCGTTACTAATAAACAGCAACGACGCAATCTTTGATGGCAGTCCTATGAAATATCGTCCTTCCGCAAAAAGAAGGCACAGCTGTGTTTACATCTCCACTCCAGTTACAGTCCATTAGCCCCTTTAGCATCACAGCCATTGCTGCTAGTGGCTGAAGATGATAATAAAGATCGACGACAGTTATTTCAAGTCTGAATAATTCACAGCAGCATTGACGTAAGCTTCGGACGAAAACGTCGAAACAATATGTTTAATTAAATTTCTTTATGGCTGTCTTAATGAGAGAAATCTCTTATCTCTAAGAATGTAGGATTGGGTACTATTTTGAACTGTATCGATGCCTAAAGCCAGTCGTTCTTTCTGAATTCTGAAATGATATAATGCAAGTTAGGATATTATAAATTTCCTAAATAAAAAAATTACTTTCCATTGTTTAATAACGTTTAATATTGTCTAATAATCATGTTACAAATTAAAATAAAGTTTGATATCGTTCTATCCGAATCTCTGTATTAAAAATATTTATAATTTTACCAAACATCGTTTTATTAATGCAGCGAGACAATTATACGTCTATAATTTTCTGTATTTTCGAAATTTCAAAATTATTCTCTGATATCTAGAAATCCTACTACCGTGTAGTCCAATCGCTAAGAACCTAAAAGTAGAGAGAATAGGATTCTCCTTGCGCCTTGCGTTGTTTAGCTTGGTGGTGATTTATCTTCTCGTTTCTCAATAGTAGATCTAGGTAAAGTTACACTTGGTGTCAGACTTGAAGATTTAGAGGGCACCTAAGAAGGCAGGTCTAATATTACATTGCGAATGACGTTGAGATAAATATTAATTTAACACATGATCGAGAGCTGAGAAAATTATGTATCATATAATACGATACAAATGTACAGCAGATTAATATTGAAATAATGCAGTAACCTAATTTATTCGTCAATTAAGTGTTCGTTAAATATTGAAAAAAGTTTACTTCCCAAGTTTTCCAATCTCTTCTCGATACTAGACTTTACAAAGATGTCACGAGAATACATAAAATTAATCTGTAAAGACTTTGGAAGTTTAGAAGAATAAAAAACATTTTATCACGGTAGAAATTGTTAAAAAATATTTAACTCTCATTAGCTCTCATTAGCGATTAATTTAGCTTAATTTTCTTCTCTGAGTAATTTTAACATTGATTTCGTAATACTTTTTATTTATATAGAATTAAAATTAATTTTCTATACATATGAAATCTTAAACGTACAATTCAAGCATCATCGGAAATTTTGAATATTACTATATATCTTGACAAATTTTAATTTTAATTGCTTCCGATTAATCAGCATCAAAATTAAAATTAAAGTGTATGTATTTTATACGGTAAAAAGTGATCGAAAGCAAACGTTTTCCACTAAAATAGAGATTCGATTTTAATTTACTCGGTTCTTCGAAACATTATTTTATTTCTTTATTTGTTATTCGCTAGTAAAAATTTTATTAAAGCGGAAATGAATTCATACGGTATGTGCCAAAGTTTTATTAACAATTTGAAATATCGATTCATCTCAGCATTTTCAAAAAATCCATCCTACACAGTCTTTCAATATCCTATTCGTTTAAAATATTGCGATGACGCTGTTCCGGCAGCGTTAACACAGAATTCAATAAACTGATCGGATAATACTTTTAAAAAACATTTAAACGGATTTCAAACACGAGAAATTTTTTCAGTGTAGTACGTAAATATTTTTCAATGTAATAGTATCGTAAATACTTCTAAATTTAATAATACAGTGAATATTACACTTATTCTTCCTTGGGATATAACGATAAGTAAATAATGTACACGAGAGATTCTATATGGTAAGATGTTTTATTATAAATTACGAAAATTGTTTAAATAGCTTTTTAAACGACCGCTAATTATCCACTGTACGTTGATTAAATTTCATTTCTCAATAATTCCCAACAAAATGTATAATAGAAAAGAGTTGTCATAAAGGATAAAGAAAATAATTCAATTGGAAATTGCAAATATATATTTCCCCAAATATTATGTACTAATTGACTAAATATTATTTACTAGTTACCAAGTACTTATAGTACAAATACTATTTACTTATATTTATATACTTATTAATTTTGTAACGTTACCGAGTTTCTGGAATACCTGCAACGAAATGAAACATTCTCTATTTAGTGTATGAAACCTCAATTTCACGAGTCGCGGAGTTAGTTATGAATCGTAATTAATTCTAGATTTACAAATGCATTCTGAACAGGAGAACAACAGGAGGCTACCGAGAAAACACGGTACGTAAAATGCACGCTCGTGAAGCACGATTGGCTGTCAGTTAGAAAGCTCAAAAGCTACAGCATAATTCAAAGGCTGTATTAATATTTATGGCCGACGAGCCACAGCGCGATACGCTTCTATTTCTACGAATAACAATGGTATCATGGTGTATGAAAAACGCAGTATATTCATTTTCATTTGCGGGTGAATCCGTATTCCCAAGAAACAGAATGTTATTAGAACGGTGTAAGAAAATCTGTGGGGAATATTTGAAGACGAGAAATTAATTTTATGAGAAAAATAACTCTAAACAAAAATATTTCCACGCATTACCACACTATTAAGCTTCTGTGCAATATATAAAAAAATTACAAATTTAACATACCGAAACAGCACATACAATATGTGTACATTTTTTTAAATTATCACAGACAGAAGAACATATTTATCAAAGATCCATACGTAAGAAGATCCTTCTGATGACAGATTGTCCAATAATAAGGATGAAGATTGTAGTCGATAGAATAAAATAAATTATTTAACAACCACTAAATGCTTGTTACCCCGCATTACCATAGTATTGAGCTTGCGTGCAATATTTAAACAAATTATAAATTTAACATACCGAAACAGCACATGCAATATGTGTACATTTTTTTAAATTATCACAGGCAGAAGAACATATTTATCAAAGATCCATACGTAAGAAGATCCTTCTGATGATAGATTGTCCAATAATAAGGATGAAGATTATAGTCGATAGAATAAAATAAATTATTTAACAACCACTGCTTCTATCGAGATCAGTCGATTCGATGATGCTACACAAAAATTGCGACCCTGGCTACGTAGTACTGCCCTTGATGCTGGCTAACAAAAGACTCCCTGTTCAGAACGATGGTCTTTTTTATATCCTAATATTACTATAGGTTTATCCTAAGTTTACGGATCTACGTGACCTAAGTTACGAGGCCAGGATTGTCGTGGGTGATGCGCAAGAGACCATACGCTTTGATCCTCACAGGTGGTCGCTAAGAAGCTGACCAGACGATGAGCCTACGTTATGTCACAATCGACTAATCCCTCTTTGTCTAATACGATCCCCGTGTAATGTCGCTCACACCTTCGTTGGTTCTCACGTTCTCTTCCTTGCACGCTCTAACCCTCGCTAGCACGCTACAAGATTGACTACCGGAACCAAAAACAAGTTTGATGAATGATATAGTTTCGGTATATTGGCGAAGATCGGAGGAGCGAAGCAATAACGGCTGAAGAGTTCGAGAAATAAGAGTACGATACCAATTCAGAAAAGGAAGGCAGTAATTTGTCTCGATATGTTTTTGTCGCCAACGATGTAACATCGTTTGGAATAGTGTACCACTGTTTCACGATCAAACATCATCTTATAACATCATACGAGAGAAAAGTGATCCTCATCGATCTACAAGAATATTATCGATTCGGGATACCTTTGGTTTTATTTTTTCAAACGAAACGATCAATATTACCATGTAATACAAATCGTGTAACGAGTACAGTCTACAAAAAATACAATAGCGATAATCCCAGAAAAACACCAAAAATGTAGACAAATCTTCCAACAGAAGAATTATTTACTCTCATAGGAATTTTACAACACGTAAATACAATTGCAATGTATAAAAATTGCCCTGTTGTTGATCGATAATTATAAGTTTTCTTTTTGTGAATAAGTTAATAGTATGTATTAAGAATTTTGTGGTAATAATTTCTTATCTTATACGAATAACTGGAATACCTCCGGTTGACCTACGAGTATATAAATAAGTTTAAAACTTCGATTCTTAAAATTTTAAGAATGTTTATTTCGGGAATATAAATTAACGTAAAAATGTACAAAGAGAGATCTGTTCTTCGCAAGAACATGAAAGATCGTTATGGGAGTTTATGAATGGATACGGATACTTGGTTGCCCAAACAAAAGCTAGGACGAAAATATAAACCGCAAATGATGCTGAGAAAGTTTTGCCTTAGGTTGATATAAATACGCAAAGAGACACGAGTATGTATCAATTTAAACAAGCATCAATTTTAAATGTGACTATGTTATTAAAGTCATTCGCGAAATTATGAATATTTAAAAATGATGCTCGAGAAAATGTGACAAATATTTCTATTAAAAACCATAGAGTTATTGATGAAACGCTCTTAAGTGATCAGAAAATAGACACGTGTAAATAGCTGGTACGTTACAAATTGTCTGCCACGAGTCACTCAGTATAGTTGTGTCTTTCTAACTGTCGCGTAGTGAACCCCACCAATATCTGGAACGTCAGCGTAGATCGAGTCTTCGCGTTATTTACAACTCGCAGTCAACGATCACTCAACTGCCAATAATGTTCCGTCACTTAAACACAGTGATGTTGATTTGTGCCGCGTGAGGGACAAACACCTCACTTCACGGTCACAAACATCACGGTCTCCCGCGTCAATCTGTTCGACGACTGCGCGACACAGATGCGCAGAATCAGTATACCACCGACCGCATGACGGAGTAAATCTAACCTTAATCTTCTAATCCGTTGTAGAAACTCACACCAATTCTTCGTATATAAAATAAGTAGTAATAGACATATCGTATTACATTAGCATGTGGTCAAGACTTGTGTGTAATCGTATCATCCGCTTAAATGTAAACGTTATGAAATAATAATAGTCAACATTCCTCTTAACCTGTGGTCACGTTAAGTTCATTCTCGTAAGCTTCGTAAAATAAAAATGACTAATCTGGGTGCATTGGTTACCATGAAATAACAATGTTTTTTCGATAACTCCACATTGTGCGAAGTTTAAAATAAATTATGAGTCCAAAGATTGAATTATTATTTATTTTAGATATTTCGTTGCGTTTTTTGAATAATTTTTTACGCGTGTAATCTATAAGGAGTGGTATGGGTTATAGTACGGTAACAATGCTCTGTTAATTGCCCACGAAATATGAAGTTCGCTGCAACTATCGTTCGGTTATGCGGTTGGTTCATAATGATGCTGTGCGCCTACGTCGCACAGGTATGAAACGCTTTGGTACACTGAATTATTTGCCTCTCCGTTGACCAGAATTTATGAAAACCAGGGATAACGGAAATTAATTTCTGGAACATTCAGCTCCTTCTTTAATATGTCACGACTCGGTTCCAAGTCTGTGGCGCATGCGCTATAATTTCCAAGAAAGAATGGATCAAACTTTGTGGTCTCTACTTTCGACGTACAGTTGTACGTATAAAGTGACGTGGAGAATGCTTAAGAAAATTATAACGAACACAGATATATGACGAAGCATGTCCAACGCATTATGGTATCTCACACGTCGCTGGCCAGCCAATACGAATAGGCAATGCATCAGAAATACGAAATAGACCACAATTCATTTGACTGGTTCGGAAAATGGATTATCAGAATCCAATTTCGTGTTACACTCCGCAATATAATGCATGTATGCGAACGAACGCTTATCAAGGTCGGTGGCTACGTTACGGGGTAACGTGATACGCCTGATTAAATATCCAATAGACATTTTCGGGATATCTATTGCATTATTACTCGGCATTTAACGTACCAAAAAATTATCATTTTTTATAATTGCTGTGTTCCGCTTCTGCGAACCAAAAAAAGGTAATTTTAGGAGAAAATGACTGTCATCGTTTGAACTTCAATTTATTGCTCTAAAAGTTGAATATGATCACTACGACTCGTTTCAATGAGCCTTACTTCTTTCGAGCAGTCGGATAACACCTGTCAAGCTATACAGAATGTCCCAATCATCACCGGTCGATTTACTTTTTGAATAAAACTCAAACGGTTTAAAAAATCTTGATACTTTTTTTTTCATTTAAAAGTACAAACTTGAAAGTTAATAATGGAACGAGATATCTTCCAAATGGCCGTCTCGGCTTTTTTTACAGACCACTGAGACCCAATTCTCATGTGGGGTAAAGATAGTACTGCACATTAGTTGCGGTTCAAAGTACACGAGAAGAATATGTATAACTCGATGAAGGGTACTTTTCGAATCAATATTTATTAGCTTGTTTTCGTTGATTGGAATGACCTGTTACAAATAGATAGAGATTCACTTCGAATATACCGTGGTTTAAATTCACTTTCCACTTTTGCGAGAGATTCTACGCTGGATGAATCTTCAGATGACATTAATCATTGACAATTCCCTCGTAGATTCCATCCGCGATGAAAATTCTCTCGCCACCTGATTCTCACCATTTACACACCAGACGTTTAACTATGAAAAATGTCAACACTGGACAATACCTCGAGAGAAATCTTTGCAATTGTAATTTCATAGCGAGAATTCTTTCCTCTTGCAAGATTTTCCAACCGACCAACGACGGAAAGGACTCCGCCAAGTGAAATTAAATTGCATCCTGTCGCAAGTGCCGCCGAGTCAGCTAGGATTTACCTACTTGCAACCCGTGTGCAATGCATGCAATTATGGTGAGCATTTCCTAAGTCGAAGACAATATCCCGCAAGAGAAATGATGAAACGAATAAATCCAGGATTGTTAGCATCGTCGTGAGTTGTTGTGTGTCATCGTGTTTACTCGAGACATTACTTACTCAAAGCACTTCGTACAGGAAGCTAACGCAGACTCTCGGAATTCGAATAATAGAGAGAGAATTCCCCATTTAAACAAACCGAATTCTATCTTCCCTAACTGTACAGTCAGCCACACTGCTATTATTTACCAAGCCTAAACAATCCTCGTCTTATGTTTTATAATTGATCACTCGATCGGTTAAATTGTCCGGTTAAGTGGCATACTGTTCCTAACAGTTCTCTGATCAAAGAACATCGGAATGTTCTCCCACTCCGTGGTCAGATCCTCTATGAACAAAGTCCCTATTCTTTGGGTAATTCAGCTTCGAGCTGCTTGTCTCGTTCAAAACATCCAAGCCTAGTCTAAACAGTCAATCGTATAACACCGAACACGTGACTCCGAGTAACTAGCCATCACCTAAGTAGCAATGAAAAAAGGCAAATAATAACATGTAGATACAAGCACGAGCAAAAACATTTACAGTTATTCCATTTTCAAACTTCAAATTCAAACTTCGTACAAAAAAGACAAAAATTATCCTACACTTTCGACTTATTTTTTCACAAGGAATCACCTCCTGCCTGTACCACTGTTGCAAAAACACCCTGACTTGACCACACACCACCAATTGGTGTCCAATCACCAAACTCTCAGAGAATTCTCACCTTGTTCGAATCGAAGTACGAAGTACACTTCGTACACCGATGAAATTAGTTTAATTCTTCGTTTTAAGAGGCATCCTTTGAATTCTTTTTAAAATAAATAGATGAACTGCATTTTGAAAGACACAAACCGTTACTTTTATAGATCTATCCGGTTGCACGTCGTAGAGACGTGCACTCGGTATTTCAGAAAATTCTCTCAAATCCGATAAAACGGATTCCATCCCACCCGAGATCTCACCTTGCTTAAATTAAACTACGAAGTGTTCTTTGTGCACCTTTCAAATTGCTCTAATTTCCGTATTTAAGGGGTGAGCCTTTGAGTTCGTCTCGAAGTAGGTGGATTAATTACATTTTGAAAGATGTAAACCGTCCTTTCAATGGACCAACAGCTACGCCATTCGGTTAAGTTGAATCTTCCCTCGAGTCTCCTCGAAGTTTTGCTTGTGCAACGTAAACACCAAGAGCCTCCTACGCTGTATCGGGACATCCCGTGATCGTTCTTTAAATCTCCACCGGTCCGTAGATAATTTCGAAAGAAATTGCTTTCGATCGCTACTTCCCAATAGATCCGAGATTTATAGCGGTGCAGAAAAACCGAAACTAGGATGCGAGGAATTCCAGAAGACCGTTCGAATAACCGGCAAACGTGACTCTCGGACGTCGAAACGCTTCCGACGACGAAGTCCTACGGCACCGATTGCGACTCTCCGCGTCGAATAGCCTCTCACGGAATCCACTGGCTGTAATTCTTTTCCAATAGGCCAATCCATTCTTCGATACGTTCAGTAATAGCGCCCGGATGCCCCCACAGGCGACAGAGTTTTATCGTCTAGTCCTGAAAGAGAAATCGCTTGGCGAGCACTCCAATTATTCCTGCCGGCGTTCCAATTTAACCGTTTTTGTTTAATCGGCTTTTTGTCCGTTCGTTCGTCCGTCTAGCCATTCGCTTCCCTTATCCCCTCGTTTCCTCTTCCTTGTCCGATGTCCTTTTCCTCGAAGATCCTTTCCGTTCGAATCGTTCAACCCATGTTCATCCTCAATTTCACCTCGTACTTTCTTACCGCTGCATTCAGAAGTCTCGACGACTTGGCTACGGTGATCGATTCACTCGATCCGAAGTGGGTTAACTAACGTGTTACGTCTGACTCGGATCTGTTAGAATTTTTATCACTTGGAGGATTGGACGATTCGATTTGAATATTACCAGGTAAGTGTTGGCCTTCGAAATCCTCTAGCCCAGAGACACGGTCGTTACCACTCCGTGACCCGATCCCTCGTGATAATATCTTCGTTCTTTGGACCAGTGTCCAAGAGTTGATTCCAGGAACACCGTCACTACCATCGTCAATTGTTACTATAGTACAGGGTACAAAGACTCGACCGGGGACCAAATTAGATAGCCCCTATAATGACACGATCGTTCTGGAATTTCTATCCCCGAGATGAAAAATTTGTACCACGTTACTTGGTACGAGTGAAAAATTTACAAATAAATACAAAAATGGATAGGAAAAGACTCGCGGCAATGTATACGGTGTGAGACGCGGCTGAGGACCTAATAAGATCAATTCTACGATGAAATCTACATATGCGAAATGAAAAATTTGTACTGGTATTTCTGAGAGATAGTTTACAAATAAATAGAAAATAGGTAAGAAAGTATTCTGAGCGATATAGGTGAATATAATGTACCAAGTGTTCCAGGATTTAACGTCCAATCAGTGACAGTATGTTCCATAAGTAGAAGTACAAAAGAAGTCCTAGAAATATGGTCGAATAAACGTTTCGTTAAAAAGTTATAACAAAAATATAAAATTACAACGAACTACCTCGTAGTAGTTTATAACGTATAAACAAGTCGATAATATTTGTGCAATGTGTATATGCTTGTTTACTATCTATTTGAAATCACTGAAGGCAATCTATAATACAATGTCGCTTCTATTAATACTGGCAAGTATCGGTTAGTTTTGCAACCCAACTCCATTTTTCAACGGTATCAGCTCTTGTATCGTATGCAGATATGGCCATTTAGTAAAAGTTACAATCTATCACCTTCAGCGATGTCATATACTGAACACAACACGCATAAACAAATTATAGAAACATCATTAACTTATTCGTACGTTGTAATGTACTAAGAGGAAATTCGTTATGATTTCATACTTTTCTTACAACTTTTTAACAAAGCATTCATTCGATTATATTTATAAAACTTCTTTTCTTATTTATCCTCATAGAACATACTATCATCGATTGGCTGTTAAATCCTGGAACACCCTATGTAATAAATACATCACGTGTGGTGTCTTCTAGTTGCTAATATTAGCTTGCCATTGCTGCCTCTTTAGCGTCACGTGGTTTCTATGACATTGCAGGTATGCTGGTGAAGAGTAGGAGAGGAACCAGACAACACTGATACACTAAGTTGTTCAATAAGTTTTGTCGTTTTTCCTATTGTAAGAAAATACTATGACACTTCAATTTTGAACAACTGTAAATATACGAATGAATCGACAAATCTACACGAAACTTCACACATGTTCATCAAACGGTAGTACCTTCTTTAGAAAAATAAAACGAGGAACTTAATAGTTCCATTTCTTATCGAACGACAAAACTTATTGAACAACCTATTTTACTCTTTTAGAGATACCTTCTATACTCGTGACCAGAAGGTCGTCCAATTGATCTCTTTCCTCCTCTTACTAAAAACATGTCTCACGATTAAAAACTTTTCATAAAAAGTATATTGTATTCAATGGAATTTGTTCAATGAATGCCTTCTTAATTTATTTATGTCGTATTTTCAGAGACATCTAGTCTTCTAGCAAATATTTTCTAGATCCAAGTGCCCATTAGTGTTATCCTACATGGTATATCCGTAGGTAAACTTGGGAACCTGGAAGGTCAATCCTGAAAGAACTTGGTAGTCATATTGGGTCAGCTGTCTTATTGTTAGTCAGCCTTCTTAAGGCCTGCGACTAATAAGTAAAAAATATCGAATATTGTCCACAATTTCCTTAGTCTTGGTATCATATTTCCATTAACCTATGATTACTCTTTCTCCTTTATGGTATCTCTTCTAACTTCACCATTCGTTTTCTCTAAACTCTATAGGCTAAACTTAATACTAAACTTGATAGCATCAAAGGTAGGGTCTTCTAAGTAATCTTATCAATGAGTTTTCTAGGAAATATTTTCTAGATCCAAGTGTCCATTAGTGTTATCCTACATGGTATATCCGTATGTAAATTTGGGAACCTGGAACATCAATCCTGAAAGAACTTGGTAGTCATATTGGATCAGCTGTCTTATTGTTAGTCAGCCTTCTTAAGGCCTGCGACTAGTAAGTAAAAAATACTAAATATTTTCTATAGTCTTGGTATCATATTCCCATTAACCTATGATTACTCTTTCTCCTCTATGGTGTCTCTTCTAACTTCAACATTCGCTTTCTCTAAACTCTCTAGGCAACCATTGATAATTCTCTTATAATACTAGTTCATTAGTCGTTCTCCAACAGTGGTATCGATACTTCTGGTTTACAATACTCTTTTCTTATTCATACATGATTGCAACGATTGACTATTATTCATCCCCAAGCCGTCACGTAATGAGTTAATAATATAAAGAACGTTTAACCATTTGTATTCATTTGTGCAAGTTAAGTTTCACTTCGCTAAACAAATTTCAATGTTAGAAGCGTTTTCATCGATCTAAGGGCCGGCATAAAGGATGAGATTTGAGATACGTGTCTTCTATCTACGATATCAAGAGCAATCTGGTCCTTGCATCACCAGGTACCAGAGCCAATTCCGCACGGATCTCTCGAGGAAATGGAGGTATGCAGGCTGCCTAGGGTTGCTTGTAACTGGAGCTTGGAGCATCCTATTTGCTGTCGGTGGATAGTCACGACTGTATGAAAGCCGAGGTGAAAAATGGGACACGAAAATCTGGTATTTCTTAATTGGAAGATGGTCGTGGAGGGTTGGAAGGTTTACAGCGTCTGGCCCTTCACACTCTTCAGTTTCGCATCGAGGAATAATTAGAACAATAATTGGGACGCTGTTCATTCAACTTGCCTTCAATGCTCTTAATTAAGAAGTAACATGTCCAAAGAAACTAAATAAATAAGCTAAATAAATAAAGAATGTGCTCAGTTAACTTGGATCTGTAAACCACATCTGTTCCACACTTTGCGTCTAATAGGATAAACATTTATCTAGACTTAATTGAAATTAAAATTTATTGCGTTTCTCATTACTCTCGTTATTTTTACAGCGTTTCGTTATTCATGACGTGAAATGAACATCGTTTGAAAAAGAAATACTGAACAAAAGTAACAAATAATACATATAATAAATAGTGGTTTGAATACTCGTCTGTTACTTATTGTTTCGTGTTAGGTATATTATTGCCAAATTAAACTTGCACGACTGGTGTACAAAAGGTATGAATTTGTATGAAATGTACGACAAAATATTCAAAACATTATCGTAATTTAACAAAAATTCAATTTAAGTAAAACTTGCGAAGAGATAAACGTGAAGAAACGTAGATGATTATCGAGGATCCAATTGGATTTTTTATCTTGGCTTATGAGTTAAACTCTCATCGCTTTTAACTGGGGAAGAAGTCAGATAAAAACAAAATTGAAAGTGGTCGATGCAGAATTGGATATTTAAGAAATGTAAAAACTGTGGGAAGAAGTCATAGAAGCAATGTACGTAATTGTGAAGAAATCTCAGAAAAATGGAAATGCGAGAAGATCAAGGAAAAAGACAAGAAATATTGGAAGAAAAATAAACGAAGTTTCTTCCTAATTTACATATGATTTCAACTAGAGTAAAAACTATCGAATTTGCAGTACTCATATCCTGGGGAAGAGATAATTTTACCAGGCACATTAAGTGATTTCAAATACGTTCAATCATCGAAGGTTTGCGATGCAACGTGCCACTCCTCTTGAACTATTTAATTCAACAATATAACCTGGGAACGCACGACTACAATAACAGAATAATAAGCTGGCAATCAGTACACTGATTTCTTTCTAGCTACATACAATCAGATACGATATGTTAGAATGATATATAATAATAATGATGAATGAAAAAAAAAATTCTTAAGTTACAGAACCTACTTCTATTTTCTTAGTAGGTTGAAGTGGCTATTTGTTACGCGTATTAAGTTTATTTAAATATTCCTTATACCACCGAATGCAGAGATGTTGGTTTACCATTTACATATGGAATCAATTGGACAGTTGATTGCACATTGTTTCTAACAAATTCTGTTCAGGTGTGATTCATCTATCAGGAATTGATGGGGACTTAAATCGGAAAGGTCGTTAGAATTACTGGACAATTTGAATTTTGTAATTCAAAAGTGCTTCAATTTATACCACATATCTGTACAATCGCTTGTATGTAAATAAAATATCTCCTACGGTTCGTGCAAAGTCATGCTTAAATAATTTAACTGTTGCCTTTCAAAGTCCTTTGGAATGAGACCTTGGTGAAGTGATATGCTAGTTAATATTTAACAATGTTAAAAATTGCGTAACACCGACGATACGCTTTTACGAATTTAGTTACGTTTGCAATTCAAATATTTAAATCTTCTCTCCAACAGAAATTGTAACATTGTCTGTGTACAAATTTTTCTTAGATATCTTTAGAAAAGTCTATCCTTTGTCTTTAGTCAACTGCTGTTAATTACTAAAAATAGCATAAACGTAGTAGCCTACATAAGTGTAGTCTATATAAACATAGTAGCCTAAGTATTTAGCCTAAAGATTCAAATAGGTTCAGATCCATTTCGAAAATCCATATCGTCCAAATGCATGCATATTTGTCTAAACATATTTACTATTTCTGTGATTAGCACGTAATTATGGGAATGAAAACGCGTTATCAATCAAAAGACATCATTTTCAATCGTCGAATCTGTCATGAGCTCATGTTTCAAGAATACACTGCTATTAAATGTGTAAAATGAAAATCCTCGTAAACAGATGAGAAATTTGAAACATCGTTCATACCACCTAATTGTTCATACTCCAAAAATCGTACGTATCGAAGATGCAAGATTTCATTCGTTTATAATTTTCGTTCGAGTAAAAGCGTTTAAAGGTCATTTCTAAGATTCTCTTATAACGTAGTGTTTATAGTTAAATTGAAATTGTACGCAACGTCCATCTCTGTCAAGATACGTCATCTGTCGAAATCCAATTTCGCAAGTTCGTGATTTCTCAGAGAAACATGGTTCCGAGAAATGCTCCTCAACCTGCCAAAACGTATTTAAGGCTCTATTCAATGACACATTAAACCGAAAGCAATTAACTTTACCACTTTACGGTGTATCGATCAGAACTTTATCGTTGTCGATCCATTCAAATTGGTAGGATGTTTTCTTGGTAGGATCTGATTCTTAATCAGATTTAATTTATACAAGGTATTCTACGAAAGAAGTATTTACCTAACGATATATCTATTCTCACAGGTTTATGAAACTCCGGATCAACTGAGAAAATATTAACAAGGATTTCAAGAAAAGGACAGGAAATGTCGGAAGGAGAACAGATAAGGTTTTAGGGTTGTCGAATGACACTTCCTAATTTATGAACTCGATCAACTCGTATCCTGGTGCAAAGTCGGTTTCATTGGGTATTTTAAGTGATCCAATGCATGCAACTGTCACGTGTTTGCGACACAACACTTGCATATAATGAAATTTTAATAAAAAAATGAACAACGAGACGAGTGAACGAAATTGTAATAATAATTTAATAGTGAAAACTACGAGTGAATTTAATTTATCGATGCCTATATTGTTTGGTTATTTGTTCAAAATTTTGCATTTGAACAAGAATGAGAGTATACAGGAAAGTCATCTGATGGTCAACATTAATATTATAGAGCAATGTCGTCGGTGGATTTGTCTCGAAGGATTCAAAATGTGGAATCCGGTTCGAAGGAACAAACGTTGCGAATAAACTTTGAAATGATCCACCCAGCTGGATCTTGCTCGAAGTACCAAAGTGTACTTTCGTAATAGTTGAGTGCACTTCGACTTAACGGAATGCAGTTGAGATATTAGATGAAATACACAGAGCTTGATGTTAGAATTTAATATATTTGCAAGTGGACAGAGGAGATGTTTTTGCTGTTCGAAAGTTATATACATAACTGTTCGATGATCTTTTCGTAACTCTTCGGTGTTTTTGTCATAAATGTTGGACGAGTTTTTCGTAATTGATTTTCTGAACCGATTTTCGAAAACGAAAACGAAGACGATCTTAAAATCTCAGAGAGCATAATCTTGAGAAGAGAAATTTCTTTATCATTATATTTTTCCCTTCGAAATATACGTAGGCATTTACCAGTATTATTGATAACAGCGAAGATATTTTACGTCCTAATGTTAAGTGACTCGCTCAAGTTTAAAAAACATCGATTAATTTAAATTAGCCCACGTTTCAAAATGTGATGTTCATAATTTCCATTAATCATTTCTCGTTATTGAAAATAATCTCCAATAACGAAATGTTGTTTCAGCAGCACTTTCTACCCTATATTAAATGAAAGTTGAGTCGAATAGAATCGAAATATTGCTTTTAAAAATTTAGCGCGAAGAATGTATCCGTTTCGGTAAGTACGAATGAACTAGGATATAATATTTGATTTACAAACCTATTTTACCTGGAGATTCGATATTTATTTTTATGAGTGTAATCTTGAACTGTTTCTCTGAACATTGCATAAACGTATCTTTTACCGATTCATCTCGATTTCTCCGAATTTCCATCAAATAATACAATAGTGATAAATCAATACTTCAATTTCAATTATTCAAGACTGTATTGTTCAAGACTTTCTATTATTATCATGTTAATAATTCAACCATTTTCCTCTTCCACGTAATACCGTAACTCCGAATTACAATTCCATTCTCGGTCCTGGAACTCTCACAATGAAAAAATACAGGACACGCGGTCCACAAATCACGAGTTCTTTTGTTCTTAAAAAACGGGTTGACAGAAACGTGTTCTGGCTCTTGTACACCAGTACTTGTTTCCTACTCGTTGGATGATTTTCTTCTCTTTATCAGCGTTGCGGTTTTACAACAGAGATCATTTTCAGAATTCTAGCTTGACCAACACAGATCAGCGTTTTTAGATTTCATCGAATTTCAGTAAACGATCTTCTGGAAACGTCCTCATCGGATAACAATCCGATATTCCAAATGGATGAAATATAATCTGCTTAATTTGGAGTTAGCTAGAAATTCAACGAAAGCTCTCTGAAAGTTTCAGAAGTTATCAATCTGGTTCCACGGTTTTCTTTGATCTTTGGGTAAGAATGATAAAGTTTTTTTAATAAAGTGGAAAGTGTCAGACGTTACTTTCAAAACTTCATTGAAAGGAAAAATTTTTCTAAATTAAAAATTCAGAAATAATGAGAATTTGTAACAGACAAAATTTAGTATTACATAACTTTTAGTTTGGAGAATAAATTTTACAAAAGTGATATCTTCAAGAGTGAAAAAAATGAAACTTTTCTGAGTGAAAATGAAATATTAATTCTAAATAAAATTTTTCATCATTTTCTTACGATCTTTTTTCAAACAAAATGCTTTATATATAAGTTACGCACGATTATTTCTTATAATAGTACACTGTTTGAATATCACTTATTACATATCAGAATATTGAACTATTATTAAGAAAATTCGCTTTACTATTAATTTAGAATATAATAATGTTTGGGTAATATATATACCACTAATGTATAATTAATAATATTAAAAGTTCAAATGCAATTAGTTACAATAAACCAGTTAGACAGAATATGTTCATAAAATGAAAAAATTCTATAAGAATAATATTAAAACAACAATGTTCGGTAACATTATTAAAGTTAACGATAAATATCAGTTTTCAAAAGTCATTAATGAACGTAAAGTATTGTATAAAGATACATAATACACAATCTATTTGACATAAATAATCGTAAACACTTGGATACATCTACTATATCTGAAATTATAACATCGTAAACTGTAATTAACATCAAATTACAGTTATATATGATTATATAAATCAAACGTGTATTTAGTACCAAATGATGTTTGCACAGAAATTATTCGACACATGTTTACATTCAATATTAGTGTATATTCAGGCAAGCTAGGTAAATGATATTTACACTCGAATATTACGTCACTTGTAGAGGAAAAGTGTGTGACTGCGGAAATTTAAGCGAATTAGTATAAAGAGATATAAATAAAAATATTAGTTAAATTAAATATTCGAGAAATAAATTTTACATTTTCTTCTTTTAATATAATTTTAAAACTTAAATATACATTTTAAGTAGCTTTAAAAACAAAATCAATAAATGAACATAATCGATAGATTTTTAACATTTAATTTTCAAGATTCAAAAAATGGAATCCCCAAACTATCACATTTTTATACGTTTTATTCAATTTTCTGTTACATATTATTATAATTGTTACAGTAATATTATATTATTCATTATCATATTTTTTATTATTCTTGATGTTCGACTTAATGCATCAAATATTGAATATTTCAATTTTTTCTGAGTTCTCTTTTAACGGTCTCAGCCATTTCTACAAATTCCTTTTAGTATGCAGCGGATGTTAAAATTTTACTTTTTCATGATTTTCGTGAACGTTTCGAGACGCTTTTTACATACGTTAAATAAATATGACAGTTCATTCGGTGAATCTACAACGTTCATCGAAACTACAGATTTGGTAAAAAAAAAAACTGCAGGCGTATGATTTCTAAAAATTTGATTTGCTGGGAAAAAAGTTTCTCGATTGAAAAAATAGATCCCGGAGCAGCCGATGCTGATAAAAAATTTCTCAATTGAAAAACTAGATTCCAGTGCATCGAAATAGTTTTTGTGCTATTGGTAGTCTAATTGTTCTACCGAACGCGGTGTCAACAAGAGCAGAAATAATACCATAATCGGATATTCGTGTTCCAGAATTTCTTCGTATATATATATATATATATATACAGCACTTGCTGATGCAAATGGAAATTTAAATGGTATAAAAAATATTCTGTCAAGCGGTTGGATCTTGTGCATCGTGTGTAGCGAAGGGCTAAGCCCAGGAATATAATTTTCTCGAGCATATTCTATTACAGTCAACTCTTGTAACTCGTATGTCCATTTAAAATAAAAGGAACTGGATTTCTTTTGCAGGGTTCACATAAAATTTAAAACGACGTAGCCATTGCAAAAGTATGTCTGCATTCATCCATTCGCTTTCATGTGGGATCCCGATGATGTTTAATGAAGCTTCTATCATAAGTTCATCTTACTTGTACCAAAAATGAATGACTGTGGTACAAATTGCCCGATAATATCCATTGTAAACATTAGTGCGATATTTTCACCCCTTTCTACAAAGGTTAATTCGCCAACAAGTTACCATTTGCCTTCAAAGGACAACACTTTCCCATTTTTATGAACTTTCGTAATACCCGCTTCATCTGCATTGTAAATTCGAGATGGAGAAAAGTTATACTTTTCTTGAAGAGTCTAAAATTGATGCTTGTGAAAACAGATTATATTTTATGCATCTTTATACGATACTTTACGTTCATTAGTGGCTTCTGAAGTAATATTTATTTTTAACTTTAATAATGTTACCGAACACTCTAGAAACGATTAACGTGATGTTTGTTTAAACCAGACATAATTCTAGTTGATTCTGGGGTTTTGAATACAAGTTGAATTCTTTGCCAATAATTGATTCAAATCGATCTAAGTTTGATTTAAGTATTATTTCTCGACCGTTCTTTAATGCTTTTATTCGATCTTATAGAAAATTGCGCGACACGTTATGTCTTTCAATAGCAATTTTTTAATCGTTAAAATACATTTCTCGACCGTTCTTTAATGCTTTCATTCGATCTTATAGAGAATTGCGCGACACGTTATGTCTTTCAACAGCAATTTTTTAATCGATAAAATACATTGTCGAAGCCTTAAACGCTTCGTAATTAATCGTCGATGTTCGAATTGAACAACAATCACGCCTTAAACGACAACAACGGTTATAGTGAAAAATGATGACGAAACAAAATAATGCCCTTACAAAGTAAACACGTTTCAAAGCATGAAAGAAATATCAAAAACTATTTTACCGATTTCCTTAAATAAATCTCACACTCTGTATCAACGAATTTATGTATGAAATTATAAAATTATATACTTCTTTGACCGAAACGTCGAGAATATTATTATTCTTGTCTCGTGTTTCTTTTCGGGTACACCTTGTACAGAAGAAGCTCGAAATGTCATTATTTCAAAAATTATATGTACGTGAATAATAAAGTAAATTTTTAACGAAATTTCAGAAACTTGAATATTTCAAAGAAATTCAAATAACGATTGAACTATACGAACGACACCAGTGTAAATGAAAAAAATGTATCCTAACGATGAGCGATGTTTAAACTTTTTCCAAGCGATCCTTCAAATTGGAGGAATATTGTGTATCACGTGACACGTACAGGCCCGGTAAGAAGTCAATGCTCCATTTTGCACGGTCGAAATCTCGATACATCAAACGCGAGAACTGAAACGCAACAGGATTCCTATCTCCGTTGAACAATACAGTTCAAATTCAGGCGTGATAGGATATCTGCATCGTATCCAACTCGTACGATATCTCGAAGCCTCGTGGAATCCCACTTACAGTGATGAACGATACCGGTCGATGTACACCAACCGAACGGCTGATGAATCACTATCACCTCAGTGACTGTGGACGAAAATTCGAACAGCCAACAGATTGCCATGTGGGCCAGAAATTAATTAACTGTACGAAAGCGTGGAGAATTCCATTAATCGGGTTTGAAACCCAATGGCCACAAACTGACAAATTCGTACACTTACAATTGGAGGCATTGTGAAACTGAGGTTACAGTAAAGTGTAAGATTCTAACGTAGAATTATTCTAAATACTGTGACACTAGAGCAGTTGCTGGGATACGATTAGTTTGAAGTAGTTGCTGGATTACGAATAGTCTAAATTCTACAGCAGATACTGTAGAACTATAATTTGCCTTTACTTTGCGATACTAGAGTGGTTGCTAGAGTACAATTGGTTTGAAACAGATGCTGGATTACGAATAGTCTAAATTTTAGAGCAGATACTGTAAAACTATAATTTGTCTTTACTTTGCGATACTAGACTGGTTGCTAGAGTACAATTGGTTTGAAACAGATGCTGGATTACGAATAGTCTAAATTCTAGAGCAGATACTATTAAACTGTGATTAGTCTTCTCTTTGTGATACTGAAATAATTGCTAGAGTGAGATTAGTTTGGAATAGTTGCTAGATTACGAGTTCAACTTCTGTGGTGGATAATCGTTAAATTATAATTCGTCCAGGCTCTGGAGTACTTATTAGAACTTGACTAGTCTAGAATGTTTGTAATGTCTGAGTCAAGTTTTCAAATTTCCAGTAATTCTAATGTTTGCAGAAACGTCGTGCAGGTGTAAATTCATGATAGCGGATCGAGAATACTTGACAAGTTTTAAGAGAAGATTGTTCAAGTAAAAATGTTAACGTTAAGAATGGTACTTGGAACAAAACTGATCTATCGAAGGTAAACAGGTAAAGCTTAGATGCGCGTTAATAAAGGATTCACTGTATTCAGATTTTCCGACGTCTTGAAGTTGCTTCAGTTTTAATGAATCTGCTTCAAATTACCGCCAAGCACCGAGGGAACAGCTTCGCTCCAAAAATACATCAAGGGAGACTGTAAATGGTCACGTTTCAGTCCTAACAATGACAATGTTGGCTGAGAAATTCCGGAATATCTGCCTTGTTTGCTACCCTCATTTACACGAAAACTGTGACAGTCTTCACGGAAACTTCCAACCCTCTACTTGTAGCCGCAAAATTACTTGGAGATTCACCAGAGACCCATAGAGTTTCTTAATATTGCAAGTTCGAGTAAATACGATCTACACGTCGGCGTTTCGTTTGCTTCTACAACTAATACTTTTGTGATGATACTTGGAAAGTTTCAGCAAGACGCTCAGGTAACTGTAACTTTGCTTTCTCATTGCTGAAAGAGGTTCGTTCAAAAATTGTGAAATTCTGCTCCCCTCTCTAATAAATTTTCATTAAATTTTGCACATTCGTAGATCTACATGATTGCGGTCAATACCTGTTGTAAATTGACCACTAGGAGGTAAAGGTATTGTCCGACGAAAATCGAAATAAATCAATAACTTTCATTTTAGAAAATACAAAAAATACTAATTCGAAACGATATAAGTTTTTACATTTTTTACTCTACACGAGTTATGTCCGTTTCTTCGATTTATTCATTCAGAGATATATTCGTTATAGTAAAATATACACTCTTCAATTTTTAACAAACAACTATCTCGATTGTACATTGTCTAATGGTCTTTTTCGTTTCTTCGATTTATTCATTCAAAGGAAAAAGGTATATTCGTTATAGTAAAATATACACTCTTCAATTTTTAACAAACAACTATCTCGATTGTACATTGTCTAATGGTCTTTTCCATCACGTAAATCAGATTGGAGGACAATGTTCGAAGTACGAGTTACAACATTTTATTTTCTTACAATTGATACCGTTACAATTAATCTTAATATGTTTTCCATGGTACTTGCGAGACTTTTTAATCAAGAAATAGCATAAATTATGAATTTGAAAAACGTAAAACATAATTATTTTTTTACTTTTTCTTCATCAGGTGATTCGATAATGTTAGAGAGGCTATGCCTCTTGAGACATAGAACAAAAAGTTTCATTGACTATATTATACACTTTGTCTGTGTCGATAATTTGCAACCTTATGACTTGGAAATATACATTCTTTGGTTAACCACCGAATAACTCGATATCCAAGGCAGATTCTGCTTCGTAGCAAATTCTAAAATAACCAATGAGTCTATCAACGGATACACAACGGAATAAATACCTTCTCTTCTTCTATTTCCATTTCCCTCGCAACTTCTCATCTTTCAGGGTCGTATTTCTTTAGGTGTTGGTAATAATCACGTAAAAAGTACTTCCAGTTCCGGCTGAACGGGGGAAGTAATAAAGTCTGTAATTTATAGCAGAGTCACTTGTACTTACTATTTCTCTCAAGGAGGTCTTTGATGTCAAGTGACTCGACTTCAAAAGATTGTCTCATGTTGATCTACCATTAGAAGGAAGAATCTTCCTTTAAAGCAATGTACATTCCTTGCGAGCACCGGTCGACTTACTTTTAATAGCTTAATATATCTGAAGAGGAACTCTAGTGCTTGGAATTATTGACTTTATTGTACCAAAGAGAACAGCGACACTGAGTCCGTTTAATATTCCGATATATCCTCTACGTGGATGTGCACACTATAGTAGTGAACACGTTTTGTACGAATCACTCTCAACATTTAGACCGGTAATAATATTTTTATAGTATTTTATTTACCATTTTCATGGTATACGCACCAACTTCGTTCTTTACTCCTATTTTCTCTCCTACTTCTGTATTTCCATAGAAACTGATTATTAGTTTGAACATAGTTGACGTACACTTGCCACGTTTGTAATAATGCATTATTTTCGGTATCCCACTATTTCCGTGATTCTATAACACCCACACGCGCAAAAATTGTAATCTTCCTTACATTATCCCTCAATTGAGGATTCCCTGTATTTAGGCTCACCTCTATCAGGTGTCTCTTATATCGAGACTATTGTGTCAATAGAACTGCATATGCTACAGCTACTATTCAGAAACTCTTCTATTGGGATTCAAAATTCCTTCCGACTTTCTGTCTTTCAAATTTACTATTTCCCTACTCGTACACGCAGCCAAAGCCTTTTGTCCCGATAAGCAAGCGTTATATCCCCTGTGCTATGAACGTCCATCATTGGTATTTCTTTCTTCTCTGGTATTCCCTGTGGACCATTACTTATCGCGGAAAACACGTCTGAACCGAAATTCAACCATTGTGCACCCTAATCCTTAAGATCTGCCACTTGCCCAAACCTCAAGCAGTATTAATCTTCCTTGGTACCACAACCGGTACTCCTTTAACATGCAAATACAGCCTGCACTCGGCCACGAATATAATTTACGTCTGTCCTCGGTGAACAAACGGGTGAAATCAATGAAACCCCGATTCCTTGGCTCTAACCCGATAGCTCTGTGCCACCCTTTCTTCCACAGTTACCTCGTCGAATTAGCATTTTCAGCAGCGAATTGTTCGCGGGCTAGAGGTAGCCGAGACGATAGTATGAAGATTTAGAGCTCCGTTCCAATTTCTCTCCCTCTATTTCTAATTCCTTTGTTGAAGAACGTTTAGCAATCCTTAGATAGAAATCATTATATAACTACCTTGAAAATTATTTGAAATTATTTTCGAAAGAACGTCCACAAAATTTCTACATCCCAGGCAACAAAATCATTATTTCGGAAATATTTAAAAATGAACAAATTGCGTAAAAGCTCGGAAAATTTAAATTAAGTTCGACGAACAAAATGACAATATTAAAATAAATTCCAAAATTTTGTGTGAAACAAAAATTAATTTTTTCCTTCTTTTCCTGATTTATTCGTACAATCACATTTCCTTTGCTAATTTGTAAATAAATTGTTGAATCTATCGAAATTTTAATCTTTACCTAAACAAATGCATCGATCATAAAAATGAATAACAAACTTGATTGTATCGACAGAATATTTCAATTTGCATTGCATATGTTGTTGACGAGTAGAAAATTCGTGGAAGCAATGAGCAATTCAATGACCTTCATATTTTTTGATAGAAAATTTATCGATCTTTTATATTTGATGGTATTGATGAATTTGTATCAAAAACTTTGAATTAATGGTTCCGTTCTCAAGTTTCTCTGGCTAAGACGATTATTTAATAATTTATCTAGAAATTTCTGTTTCGTTTCCCAACACTAGTGGACATTATGTTCACAAGGAAGTTAAAGCTCGCATTTACCTACTCGACGTGTATCAGGGGAGATAACTTTGTGTCGATGGAAATACGACACAACATAGAACCACAAATCCACGTTTATAACGTTACTGCGGAGTAACTACGTTGTAAATAAATTACAACCAAGTAAGCAATTTGAAAAGTTTGCACCGTGCAATAGAATTTGTTTATGTCACCTAAATGCAAAGTTGTTTACCAAAATTCATATAAAAAATATGTTATTGCCTCGAGGTTACGGTGTTGAGATTTTGTCAAATTTAGCGTCACGTAGTACGTTTGAAATGTATAAATATTTTTGAAACGTGAGCACTCCATGAAATATAAATTTATCGTACATATCGATAAACGATTTTCGACATTATTTATTGCGTAATATATTATATTTAGGTATTTATATTATGCTTCATGGAATTTAACGAAACGTTTCTTTAAATTTCATAAATTGATAATAAATATTGAATTTTCTGAAAATCTACATCGTTCACTAATTGTTTCGAGAATCAGTCTTATACTATGACTGACCCATTTTGATACAATACGACGCAATCATTTATTATTTTACAATTTCGAGGCAGACATGTGGGGATTTATTTATTTGTTTGTTTACGGCTCATCCGGCGCGCGATGTCAAACAAGTTCTAAAAAATGTTTCCAGATCGTTTGATATTCAAAAGTGATGACATAGACTGATCATTCAGATCAGGGGTTACTTTCTTCGGAATTTTTTAAAGAGGAACTATGTTAATAAGGTCTACTATATGTTAATAAAGCTTTCTAATTCTAGAATTAAAGGAGATTATATTATACACCAGAAAATTAGAAACATTTCCTTAGAAACGATTTTGTATTCGAATTCCGATATCGTTCTCCATGTAAAAATATAAATGATAATAAATAATAATAATAACTCTCAAACTTCGAGAAATAATACAAGTATACAAATTAGCAGTATTTTATTTCTTTTGAAAATTATTTAAAACAAAATATGGGATTGATTTCTGAAACACTGTGTAATAATAATGAAAAGAATAATGATTACCAATTACATCTACAATCCACAATTATGCTTTTATGCGAATGGCGAAAGTAATTAATCGAATTCTATGATTGATCGAATACAAGACTACAGTGTATTCATAGTACAGTCACACAGTATAGTTTTATAATTAACGCGTTGTAAAGAGTATTAATTCAGCCACATATTGACCATTCTAATTACCATGCATAACGTTATGAATACCATAACGTTTAAATTTGCTTTAAAAACGTTTCAATGGAAAATGTTCAAGTTCGATATTCTCTGTGTTTCGAATAAAGGGGATGATTATTACAGTTAAGTAGCACATCTTCGAGACCGTGTTTACTGGAGTCATGATCAGTGTAACACGAAAGTTACTCGACATAATTAATTTTTCGTGAAATGTTGGGCCGCTTTGCCGTGAAACCAGGCGTAAATTATATTTTATCCTTCGAAAGACAGGCACAGGGTATATTCAACGAGAGACTACTTCAGTACGCTCAAAAACCTGCGTACACGTTAAAAGAAGATAAAAGGGTGCTTGAAACTGCAAATGAACTCCCGTCTGCAGAAATCCAACCCATGTTGGACGTTTTAAGATGGACTCACCTTCTGTTTTCTACGCGTTTTCCTTTGCTTTTTGCAATTCTTGCCACTATCGTGTAACTAGATGAGTACCTCTCCAATATTCACCAGCATCCTGGAAATACAAATCATTATACAAAGTTTACATTATTCTGCGATAAGAAGCTGTATTCTGTGATACGAAACTGTGACAATAATATTAGGTTGTTCGAAAAGTCATTTCGTTTTTTTTTTTTTTTTTTTTTTTTTGATGAAAATGAAACACAATTTTTTTAGAGTATGTAAACATTTTATTAAATTATATATACTCCATTTTGGAAAACGAAATGATTTTCCGAACAACCCAATATATTAAACGAATCGTTTTCGTTCTAATACTTGTGTGTTTATTAAGGTATATTCAAGGTGTGCGTCAAAGTACTTTCTCTGCACAAACGATATTAATGGTATTGTTTGTTGAAAGAGGATCTTATTCTTTGTTTATAGCTATGGTCAATTAAATCTTTGAGAGATCCAACGATGTGTCCACGATTATCGTAACTTTTCGGTAAAGTGAAATTGGATTATATTGTTTGTTAATATTGATGAATTTTTAAGTCCTTTCCACCTCACTACGGTGATTCTCAAATTCAAGTGAGGAAATCGAGATCGTCGGTTAATTTGAAAACGGCGTAGGTAGGGATTTGTATTTCGAGGTTGAAATAAGTGAATACAATACACCAAAAATGAATAAGATAGAACATTAACTCATACTACTTAATCATAGAACCACATTCCTCTTAACTAGAAACTGATTTTTCTTTCTCCTCGCAATATGTGTAAATAAAAATATTCCAAATATAGTCGTCTTTTGATCAAAAATAATTTATCATTCGTAATTTATTATTCCAACATCCATAACGTTACTCATTAAAAAATGTATTATTTATCTCCGACTTAAAATCTCTGTATTACATTTTCATTTTCTCAATATAGAAAACTAAAAACAAAAAATGATACGAATTCTTTTCCATACCAAAACTGTGTCAGGAGACACCGAAATATATATTCGAATGCATAAAATGAAAATATAAGAGATAAATATATAATTTCAATTACAAATGTTTTCTTTTTTTCCACTTTTGGCACTCAAATGCTCCACTGTACGTTGCTGTAAAAACACCAGAGGAGTTCCTTCGAAATGCAGAATGGTGTAATCGACGTTCCGCGCAGCGTGCCACTCGTGCAACCGTTTTCACGGTTGCCTCCCATTATTGTTTCACGGATGGAGCACGGACAAAGCTTATCACCGTTTTCACGGTTCTGCTTCGTCATTGTCCCGCGGACGGTAAGCGGACAAAGAGTTTTCAAGTCGTATAAAGAGTGTCCTACGCACCGGTAACATAATGGAACATCTTTCCTCGTTCTTCATCCCCGTGACGTTTGTCCGGCCGTCCTTCCCCCACCCCCTACCGCATGTTTCTCTTTCCACTTGGACTCTTTGACTTCAACGTTAAAATATAATGCAAAAGTAGAGACTGCCTTTTTGATGTGGAAAATAAGCAGAAAAAAAAGTTCGGACTTACTAATAAATTTCACTTCGTTTAGTACGAACGTTAAGTAAAAGTATTTTGAGGTTAGGTTCAATTGTCTGTTGCTCTCTTTACTTTTGCTATTTCTTTTGTATTTAATTTCTCATGATTTTTTGAGCGATCGTTCAAGGATCCCTGGAAACTAAATTTATTTTCAAGTGTTTATTCTAAGACTGAACGATATAAAAGACATGTAACATGTAAGCAAGTAATTGTAACATGTAACAGTGGCCTGAACGTTGTAATATAGACACTTGTAATTACAGTGTGAGTAAGCTGTCGTTAAGTTTCCAGATTCACCGACATTTGATCAATTCATAAAGCTTAATTCCCTTAATAGCTTCCTTAAACTGTTTGAAATTTACATGTCTCTGAAACCGATTGATCGCTAGTGAAATCCGATTTGCTTCTGAGATTATTCGATACCTGTTGGAAAACTTGATTGCTTTCATATTAATTGTAATCTAATAGCTGACTGGTAGCCTGACAACCCGATCAATCTCCTGGAGCGTTACATAATCCTAATTAATTAACTGGAAGACTTTTCAACCCCACATTGGAAAATGTTCCAGGTCTAGATTATTCCACTGTTTTTAACGATTGTTGGACAAATTTTTTATACATACCTCTGCAAATTAATTTTATCTGAATAATTGAGAAAGATTAGAAGATTGAAGCTCAGACTATTTACATATAAATGAAAACACTGAAACCTCCTAACAGGTACTGCATGACCTTTTAAAGTTAATTCTTGAAATCTACGTATATTCAAGCCTATATTCTCTGTACGTGTTCTCTTCATTGGAAAAAGAAACACCCTTTCATTGATGAATTCCCAAGATACAAAGATAGATGTATTATGTCTGATTAGTAACATTATGTGTTTGTGGGTGTCACGCTGAGTTCTATTTCTATAGAAAACGGAAATTTTTTACCCTTCCCTGAATGTACGTTCAAAGATAATTAAAAGCCAGCCGGTAGTTAATAACGGTTAAAATACCCATGGTACAACAGAAGTAAATATAGTGCAGTCCTACTCGGATATATAAAACCATTTGCACCTGAATACATAAAAATTTCTACCAGAATATACGTAACAATTTGTACCCAGGTACATGAAGATAAACAAATCCTACTGTTTCTTATAACCGACTAGTACTGTATACAGCTGTCCAAGTGTTACCGGTAATTAAAGTAGCAAACCGTTATGAAATCGGTGGACACCACAGTCAATTCTGAGTTTTACAACTTTAGGAGAATTTATTTAAAAAATTCAAACAGTTAACACGCGACGCCCTACGGTACCGTATAACGATCTACGGACAAATAGTGTATTTGTGAAATAGTAAATAGTGCGAATGAACTCTAGTTCTGTATCACCATTCAACCGAACTGATAATATTCAACAGAAATAGTCACGGAAGCTGATCGGCCATTTTGTAGAGGATTCTCCGTTGTCAAGGACAATTATTCGGTCCGCCATATTCGACACGTTGTTTTACAAAGTAAAACAAGTTTGTGTTAAATTTGGTACGAATTTATGTGAAACTTGTATTAAGTATGTGTTAGATTAGGTTATATATATCTGTCAAGATCAATAAATGCTTTCATGTTACGTGGAAAGATAATGACGATAAAAAATAAGAGGTTATATTCGATTTCATTCAAAATACAAACGAAATAAAAAGTTGTTTACCGCTCCAATCTGCTCGTAATTATGATTTTTAATACGTTTATTGCAAGAAAATTTTTACCCGTGAATTCTATGCTTCTACTGTGTACTATCGCGCGAGATATAAACGCGGAACACAGAGAGGTAACTGTACTGATACGGAGCGGGAAGCATCCAGGTCCGGTGTCCTGGTTTCCGGTCGTGCATTCAACCTCTCTAATCTCCACGATGCTTGCACGGAATTCGTACGCGGCTACTGTAACTCGAATGGGCGTAAGTACCACGGACGATAATTATGCACTTTTGCCTGATGTGGTTTATACTCTTGCTACTGGAGTGTCGAAAACCCTAGGTCGTTATACGAGTTACATTATCATCTGAAAATGAAGCAACTTGATAGAAAGGAATCGTATAGGATTTTTTACAAGTTGAAATATATAGAGGAAGCATATAGTATATAGGATAAACAACGTGTAAAAAAAAAAACTTAATGAAAAGTCTATCTTAATCTTAAAATTATAATTGTCTCTATGTATTTTACAAGGGTCGAAAATATTCGACACTAGAGTGTCGAATACAAGTTACATTATCATCTAAAAATGAAGCAACTTGATAGAAAGGAATCGTATAGGACTTTTTACAAGTTGAAATATATAGAGGAAGCATATAGTATATAGGGTAAACAACGTGTTAAGAAAAAAAAATTAACGAAAAGTCTATCTTAATCTTAAAATTGTAATTGTCTCTATGTATTTCACAAGGGTCGAAAATATTTAAAAGGAACGATAAACGAATCATCTTCTCGCAAAAGATGGTTAAAGTTTTGAGGTTAGGTTTTAATAAAACATCTTTGCTTTGTCTAGTCTCTTACATACTTATGCATTTATTGTTTTATTTTATTATATTCGTGTATGTGCCTCCGCACATACGCGGCAAAGACGTTTAATAATATTAATATTAATAATTAAATTAGACGGTGTTGTTTCTTGGTATGAGACATTTTCTCCGCTTTGTTCTCTATTATTGATCATTTTAATAGAACATGGCGCGTGCATCAACTCCACTTAATAACAGGCGATAAAGTTATCAGTAAAGTCATTAGTAAAAACTTTAACAATTCCTTGCGAAAAAAAATTAGTTTACAACATACGATTCATTTGAAGCTTGTTATCTTTTTATCGAGTAAAATACGCAGAAATAGTAAAAAAGGTTTACTTTCAACTTTTTGAATCGAAGTACATTTTGTTGGCTGATTTTTCTCTTAATCCATCGAGCTATTTAAATTCATCCTTGAACGATCATTATTTATTTTACACACTGTATAGAACGTTTTAAAACATTTGACCAAACTTTGCCCTATTTTACTCTTAAGTTCCGATGAAAAATTGTTACGAATAGTTGCTTTATAATCAATATAGCTCACGAACAGTTGCTTTATAATCATCGACTTATGGTTACAATCCAATTTAGACTCAATCCTAAAGGTTGCTTTATATTCGTAGAGGTTTCACACGTTTATCGACCACGTTGCACTTATAGCAATTTATAGAACAAGGAGTGTCATTGATCAAAAGCTTCTAATAACATGGAATGCATTTGTACTCCACGCCTCACCCTGAACATTGCTTTCAAGTCACAGTGCAAATACCAAGTCGCAAAATAACAAATAACAGCGTCAAATTACACGACCTTTGATATTTAAAAGTTTTCCGTAATTTCTACGTACATCGAAAGAAATTAAATGATTCTAATCTAATGACCAGGTTGAAACACTCTTGAAAACGGACACAGTCGACTACGGAAAGCCCTTACCCCGGCTGGAAGGAACCAAGGTACTTGAGGAACACTCAACTGGCAAAGCGACACTCTTGAAGACAAGCCGCCAAATTACAGGACAACATCACCGCAATTCTTATCACGTTGCACGGAGCTAGAAGATTCTTATTGTTCTTGTATCTAAAAACAATATCGAATCGCTCGTAGCCTCTTGACTCGAGACACTGAAGTGTGCTACCGTCATTATAGACACTTGTCCCTACAAGTATCAAAATTACAAATTTTAGATTCCATTTTAACAGATGGCGTACGTATGCATCTCTTTCCATATATCCACAAATATCTCAACGTGTCCATAAGTCAAGAATCTCCTAGAAAATACTCTTTTGTTTCGTACACAATGGAAGTTACCTCCACTTCAAATATCTAACAGAATCTCTTATCTCATCATACTGTTCGAGCTAAGACAACAATGAGTTGGTCATTTTTATAACCAGCTATTACAAATTCCTCGACTCTTCTATCCTACGACACATCTATCCTAATGACACATCTATCCTACGCAACATCTATCCTTGTTGCGTTCAGGCTTACGTAGGTTCGCACGTATGCATTTCCAAGGTGAAAATGTAATCGATTCAACATGGACGAAGAGACAAAAGGAGAACAGAGGCTGAAAGGGTCGCTTGGAAGCTCGTTTGAACCTAGTAGAATCCAATAAATCTCATCTGAGGAACATCTGTATCGGCTCTTCTTGTTATTCACGTCGAATTACGGGTTCCTTTTCCTTTTTCTTTTCTGTTCGCTCTACTTTTCGAACGGATCTCGTTATCTTTCACGACACCGAGATCAACGTAATGACCCGCACGCTCGAGAAAGGAGTGATAAATTAGTGTTCAACCACGGGGAAATTAACATTTTGCCGACATTAAACCGGGCCAACGACGGCTCGCGGATTCCTGTCGTTGGTTGGCTATCGAATGGTACGGCTTACGCGCCAATATCGATACCACGGCGGTCAATGTGAAGTAGCCGATCGTGCACTCGAATCACGGCGTCGATAGCGGTAAATTCCGTGTCCGGTATAGTGTAGAAGTCGTTACGTGGTTTGTCGTAACGACATGTGAAATAGTGGTAACACACCGCTGATTAATCTACTTTGTTTGATTAGATGTCGAGAACTATCTGATCGCGTGGAAATTAATCGAGGACTTCGTAACTACGGGTTTGACGGTTTGTAACTGTCCACAGGTGGTTACGTTTTAGAATAATATAGTGCTTTGACACATCTCTCGTATTCTACCTCTGATCGTTTTTTTGTATTCTTTTCGAGTACTCGTGTGTTCGAATGCTATTCCTATACTCGAATATTCTCCGAATATTCGAATACTTGAGCATATGTAAGATTGACTATTCGAATACTTGAGTATTCGCGGGCTTAACTATTTGAATACTCGAGCATTCGTAGACTTGACTATTCGAATACTTGAGTATTCGCGGGATTAACTATTTGAATACTCGAGCATTCGTAAACTTGACTATTCGAATACTTGAGTATTCGTAGACTTGACCACTTGAATATTTGAGTATTTGTAGACTTGATTGTTTGAATACCGTCCGGGTACTTAATTATTCAAGGATTAAATTCTAATTCATTTACACGAAGCAGTTTCATTAAATACACAGTATTCAAAATACTGTATTAGCATTTCATATTGAATCTAAACACGTTATCAATTTTTATTACACAATTGTCACCTCGTTAACTGATCGCTTATTGGGTTCGTACTTATTCGATTAATGAAAGAAACCAACAACTTTTTCCAAAAATTGACTACTTTTTTTTGCGGTACATCGAGAACGAATAAAATGTAGCAGTGGTGGAGATAGTCCTGGATCAATTATCGAGGGAACAGAAACATCAATTATCGAGGTAACTATTGTTCTGCGCGTACTTAGGTGTCCTCCCGCAAACAAATAAATAAATTTAATCGCGTAATAGGTACTCCAGCTTCAGAATTGAATTATAATTAAAAAAATATTCTTCTTAAAAGAACTCGTGTAAAATAGCTAACAACTGTCCTCGCGACTTTAAAAGTGCAAATTGACTTGCAATTGAATTGAGAACTGAAGAAAAAAGGTTCTTGGGTAATATTCGGCTTATTATTAATCAGGTAATTCAGCTATAATTAAAATAAAAAGCAGAAAAGCAATTCATAATCTCAACGACGCTCAAGCTTATTAAAACCATACCGGAAGTATATCGTAATCTGCGATATCATTGGGAATGGTACGCATTTCAACCAATCGGTCGCATATCCGATAATTAGTTTCTATTCGAATTAATTTGTCGTGACCACTTTGTGCGGCGCAATTAATTAATTAATTACTATTACAGAAAGGACTTCCAAACGAATGAATTAATTTGGAAATTTCCTTTCAATAATGGATCATTACTGCTTCCTCGACATTAAAGATCACAGTGGTTCCTTGAACGAATTTTTCACGGACAATATCTTCTCCCATTTACCGCATTTAATTAACATCCACACGCGTCAATTTAATGCATTATCCATTACGCGCATCCATCTAATGGCTATTAAAACAGAATTTAAGAACGAACTTCTATGACGAAAATTTAATTAGACCGCAGAGCCCTGATTCAAATTTCGTTCAATACTCACCGGGAAAATTTTGTTTGGAACTCTTGCAACTTGAAACTCGAAACCTACTTTCGTTCAACAATTCGATGTTCTATTTGTTACTCTATTGATATTCTTATGAAATTTATTTATGTTAATAAATTAATTTTTATTAGAAAGATGGCAAGTATTGCATGATTTGTTAAATGCCAATTTTATTATTAAATTTTTATACGATTACAAAAACACCCACTTTAGACTTTTATTTCTCTTTCTTTTACGAAAATTATTATTTTTCACGAAATCAAACATTATTACACAGTTAATTATTAGCAAAAATTTTACTGTATGTTATCTTTATATAAAAGTTGAGTAAAACATTTCTATAAGTGATAGAAAGGCCAGAAATTTAAATATTCAAATATTTTAATAATTACTTAATTTTATACTAGTACCAGTAGATTCAACATACCGAAATATAACGAATGTATTTACTCAGTATGACAATACTTTTAAAATAAATTTAATGTACTCTGTACATTTCGATATAATCACTATATTCGTTATATTTAACGTAGTTATCAACGTAGTTAAATATGCCATTGTACATTCAATATTTCGATAGAATAAAATCCAGACTTTTATAACTAAAAGTTCTCAAGAAAGTTATTATTTAACATAATTAAATATAGCATTGTATATTCAACCTGGCAATGGAACAGATCAATGCAAATTGTCATAATTAAAATTTTTAAAACACGTTAACAATGAATATAAATGTAACACTTAATACAAACAACGCGTATAATTTGACTCATCCTCGCAACAATAAAATATAAAATA
Organism: Ptiloglossa arizonensis; assembly: GCF_051014685.1. Classification (NCBI taxonomy): domain Eukaryota; kingdom Metazoa; phylum Arthropoda; class Insecta; order Hymenoptera; family Colletidae; genus Ptiloglossa; species Ptiloglossa arizonensis. The sequence goes on along the minus strand of NC_135048.1, from coordinate 5,787,154 downwards.
GCGTCGTCGATATTAAACTTTTGATTATACAATATGGATTACACCATCAATGCAAATAGTGTTGCGAACAATAACAGCATCTGGAATAATACAATTTACAGTACTAACAGAACCTGGTCACGATAATAGTAACAGTAACAATAATAATCGTGATCACTAACGACATTAGCGCCGATTATGCTAACCGACGGTTAACAGCGATTGTAAGCCATCTTGATTTCCCTCCTTACAATGCGAATCGCGATTCACCCAGAAAGAGAGAGAGAGAGAGAGAGAGAGAGAGAGAGAGAGAGAGAGAGAGAGAGAGAGAGAGAGAAAGAGAGACGCGACAACATAAAAGTAAACGACGGTATGGCTTCAGCCTGCATTCCAGCGTCCAATCTATTTAATTAACAACGCGGTACCCGTAGCAAAGTGCCATCGAGAGCTTCAGACTCCTGGAGAGGACAAACGAGCCTTTGTCCTGCGGTGAACGCGTGCGCCTCTCTTTTTCATCGTCCAGAGGGAACAGGGTAAACGAAAGCGGATCGAGATGAAATTTTGAGCCACAAAAATCTGCACCTTTTATCGCGGTAATTTCGAAGCTGGTCGATATTTTGTAAGCGTTTTTAAATAATCACAATTTTCACCTTGTTTCAGTCGTTAACTACCTCGTGGGTGAAACTCTACAAATCGAATGTGTCGAACTATTTTAAACGTAAATTTATGTTTGAGAGTAGGTACTAAACGAAATTTTGAGTTACAGAAATCTGCACCTTTTATCGTGGTAATTTCGAAGGTGGTCGATATTTTGTAAGCGTTTTTAAATAATCACAATTTTCACCTTGTTTCAGTCGTTAAATACCTCGTAGGTGAAATTCTGCAAATCGAATGTGTCGAACAACTTTAAACTTTGCATAAATATAATTTGGAAGAAACTATTGAATAAAATTTTGAATCACAGAAATCTGAACCTTTTATCGTGGTAATTTTGAAGCTGGTCGATATTTTGTAAGCGTTTTTAAATAATCACAATTTTCACCTTGTTCCAGTCGTTAACTACCTTGTGGGTGAAATTCTGCAAATCGAATGTGTCGAACAACTTTAAACTTTGCATAAATATAATTTGGAAGAAACTATTGAATAAAATTTTGAATCACAGAAATCTGAACCTTTTATCGTGGTAATTTTGAAGCTGGTCGATATTTTGTAAGCGTTTTTAAATAATCACAATTTTCACCTTGTTCCAGTCGTTAACTACCTTGTGGGTGAAATTCTGCAAATCGAATGTGTCGAACAACTTTAAACTTTGCATAAATATAATTTGGAAGAAACTATTGAATAAAATTTTGAATTACAGAAATTTGCACCTTTCATCGCAAATATTTTGCAAGTTACTCGTGATGAGTGAATAAACAAAGAGATGCTTCTTTTCTAAGTAAAATGAGTGTCCAAGAAATTCTGCTATACAGTTGTATTCTGATACAAAATCAAGCGAAAAACAAAATTTCCGTGTATTCACAATTCAACGGTACTTTGTTATCGATTTGTTCGCACATCGTTCATTTTTAATCTCGTTAATGCCGTCTCTGCGTGTAAACAAACGACTGGATCGTTTATTTTGTTAAATTTTTGAAAAATCGAGCTCCGATTTATGAGCAAATAAATGGTTCGTTTATCTTATCGCGTGAGTGACTTGATTTTTCGAAGCGCCTGTGTCATCCACGAGATCACCATTCTGGAACAATGGAAATTTGTGGTTCACGCAGATATGGGCGTTGTGTATCGCACGTTCCTACATCGAATTTCACCGCGATCGATTTAGCAGGGCGTTTGGGAATCCATCGCGGTGAAAAACGGAGTTTTGGCTTCTGGCCCGCAAACCTATTCAGGTGTCCCGTAAACATGCATATCCACTTCCTGTTTTCCCGTGTCCGCTCACGAGAGATAATGTCGCTCGAGAGTTGACAAACACGATTGAGCAACTCTGAACGAAACAACACTTTTTTCTCTACCAAAGAAGATTTTACTCTATCGATATAGTTTCTTTGTTTTATTCACTGCCACTGATTTGTTCGAAATCTTTTTACGTGATCGTAAGAACGCGTTTCTGTAACTAAAAGTAAATAAAATACGAACCGTTGCATTTTAGAACATGGTCGAAAATTTGTCACGGCAGTAATTTTGTCGATTGCTTCGATAACTTAATTAAAATATCGATCGGTATTACTGTTATTCAACATCTTTGTTGCGCGAAAGTTTAATTGGATACTTGTCAAATTGAATAAAAAAATTTGCTTTCGAACAGCGTGCTACACTTTTTTATTCAAACTTGATTTTTAACAATATTGTTAACAACTTTTCGATACTATTGAGTTACCCGATTCAAATTTACCATTACCTGCGGGAACAACATTTTGCGAACCACCGATATATCTCAATGCCTCCTTATCGAACCTTTCACTAAAATATTAAAACTAGGTACACCAACTCTCGCCGTAAAAGAAATTCATAAATTATAAATATAAATTGATATACATTTCTAAAGACGCCAAACGGACCAAATATTATTCACATGAAATAAATAAATACCAAACTAAATATAAATTCAATTATAATTTAATAGTCGTTAACTCTAGGAAGGAAATTAATCCTCGAAGCGTTCAAAGGCTCTTTACAAAGCTGTGTCACGTGGCGTCTTACAAATTTCAAGATTATTACATGAAACAACGCTCTGCGTTCGATTACGGGATACCTCTGGCGGCATCGTTGCGACGTCGTAACATCCAAACGCTCCGTCAAACTAACTTGAACGCGAACAAAATTACACTTAAATAAGCAATTACTCCGGCACTAATGGCAGACCAAGCGCAATTAAAATAGCGACCCGAGCTCCACGTAATCCGACAAATTTCCTGCATACAAATCCGTCAAATTAAATCCCGTCCTCGAGCGCGGTATATACTTGAAACTTACCACAATTATAATACGAATCGCAAAAGAAGAGATGGGAAAATTTGACAGAAATCAGTGTAAATATACTTTATGCAACTTATAATCATTTTCCACTTTTAATCGACAAAACCATTTTACTTGAAAGCGAGGCAAGTAGCGATTTTCATTTTCATTTTCTTAAGCTACTACACTCAGACCCGGATGTATTGTTTAATGAAAAAAATGAAACAAAGAAACAATAATTATAGCGATTGAAAAAGTTCAATTGTTTAATTATTTTACGGGATACGTCGAAAGTAAGCGAGATAAAACATCAGAGAACAACCCTCGCACTACATGCACCCTTTCTGTTCATTACACCTTCGTAAAAGTACTATCAATGGATTGGATACATTAAGAGTGAGTGAGAGAGAGCATCGGACAAAAAGCCTTGCACTACATGTACTTTTTCTGTTCACTACACCTTCGTAAAAGTACTATCAATGGATTCGATACATTGAGAGTGAGTGAGAGAGAGCATCAAAGAGGAAGCCTCGCACTATATGAACTCTTAATTTTCACTACACCTTCGTAAAAATATTATCACTGGATTGGATAGATTGAGAGTGAGCGAGATAAAACATCAGAGAGCAACCCTCGCATTACATGCACCCTTTCTGTTCACTACACCTTCGTAAAAGTACTATCAATGGATTGCATACATTAAGAGTGAGTGAGAGAGAGCATCGGACAAAAAGCCTCGCACTACATGCACTTTTTCTGTTCACTACACCTTCGTAAAAATATTATCAATGGACTAGATAGATTGAGAGTGAGCGAGATAAAACATCAGAGAGAAAGCCTCGCATTACATGCACTTTTACTTTTTATTACATCTTCCTGAAAGTATTACCGATCGATTGGCAAAACTTTTCCTATGAATATAAATCCAAACACAACCTTATTCGGGACACATTTATTCTACTCATTTCTCAAAAACTTTCGACTACTCTAAGGGGAAAGAAAAATCGATCCTGAACAGAATTACGATTTTTATATATACATCCTACTATACACATAATTAAAAATAGTCAGAATAAAATTGCACATGGAATTATTTACATCGTAGAATATAATGACAAAATATAATGACAATTATAGAAACTTTAACTTTTATATTATTCAACGATTGACTGGTATCACCGGATGAAATTCAGTTTCTATTGCGTTGTTTCAATATAATGTAAATATTTTCACTTAAAAGCAGATATTAAAATTCAAATCGTAAAATTTACATCACTCGTTTCATTTTCTCAATTTCAGTATTCGTTCTACTTTTCTCCACTCCACTTTGCAACATTTATTCGAGAGCAGCAATATGAACTGTGGAATTCGTTAATGTTTCATGATTAGTTCTGGTAAAATAAAATCAGAGTTTATTTCCTGCAAACATCTCCGATTGACGTTGATTGTTTATTTATCGTTCGTGGAAATTCGTCTACACGGGCTTTTCATCCGGAAGTACGTAAAAGCGAGCGTATCTCGTCAACGAACGCCTAATTAAGCGATTTATTCGCAGGAATAAATAGCAACAACACTCGAACCGAGGGTAGGAAAAACTTGTCCGAACATTTCGGCCGTAGTTGGTCGAACTTTCTGAAACTCGTCGACTAAGAAACTTTCAGAGCTTCCAGTCTGAAAGCTTTCTCGTTCGTCAAGTACGTTAAGGAGGGTGCAAAAACGCCGCTAGCGTTCACTGGTTGCCACTGATACCGGCCGAAGTCCAAGTTTTATGAGAGGTTTCCCCGCCATTTCGTAGTAGATACTACATTTGCCACGTTAAAAAATAATATTTTTTTGAAATTTATCGTCGAAATTCCAGGATAGATTGATTCATCAATTGGGAATCAATCGACAAAACGAGAACGAATAATGTACAGGAGAGATTGAAATATTTTTATAGAAACAACTATAGTGTGAAAGGAAACGAGTATAAAAAGGAAATATAGAATAGAAGACAGATATATTTATCGGTTGGAAAACACAAACTTCGATCGTCAAATAACCGTAATAAATGGTAAAGGAATGTTCAAAGAAAAATATACGAGATAATATAAGAACGAGTGGTGAACAGAAAAAGTTAGAATATTTTTATGGAAATAAGTGTATTAAGTAAAATGCAGAACAGTTGCAAGATGAAAACAGGGGTACTTGCGAGAAGTATTAACAATTACTGTTAACACTATTCACACGACCTTTTAAACGTTGAGATTAATAGAATGTTTACCCTCAACTGTTACAAGTTTTTGACCACAATTTTGTAACCGAGGTCATAGAACTGCCAAAACTTTATCGAAACTTCAAATTCTGAACACATCGCATCTCTAAACTAAACAAACTCGTTAGTAACTTTGCCAACAAATTTTGACTTCACATTTCATAATTAATATAAGGTAATGTCAAAATATAATACTAATACTACATTACTATAGTATTACATTGAACAGTACTGTTCAATAAATTTTATCGAACGACAAAACTTATTGAATAACCTATTATATTAAATATGCTCGATGTTCCGTTAGATTTTTTTCTTTTTGAACGTAACGCAATTGGGAAGAAACATGATGTACTGATATAAAAAAAAATGGGTCGTGTCATAGGGATATTTGTCGACAGCATCTCGACGAACTCCTCTATAGTTAATTCCGGAAGTAATTTAGTCCGACGATTTTTCATTTCCGCGGTGCGATATCGTCGGAGTTTATCCCATGATTCTGTACATTCTGATAAAGTATCGATCTAGAAGCAATTCCAATTGTAAAATATAAAAAAATATCTTCGCCTACGTTTCCTCACCTTTGCACACCACTGACAACATTTTCAGATCAGAAATACAAGAATCAGATCTAAAAAGTCATTCCAATAACTGGAAATTAACAATTTAATAAGATTGGTAAGATACGAAAACGTAAAAGAAAATAGTGTATTATGATCAAATATTCGAACGATATTGCTGTACTCAAATATTCGAACAGTGATATTGGTAATATTCGAGTACTTATCACTCACTGTAAAATATTAGAATAGTCCCGATTTTAGCTCCGTATCGCTTCCATTTCGTGTCGTACGTGTTTTTAAATTTCTCCTCGAGTGTCGTGTAATTTTTCCAGTTAGTTTCTTTGTTCCTGCACATGCCTCAGAAGGACGAAGAACTTGAGAAGGGTTGAAATTGTCGAGCAAGATTCCGGATTTGGAAAATTGCACGAAGATTGAGAGTGACGTTTCTGAGATTACATTCCCTACGTTTTGGTTCGTTTGTTTTTATTTTTAAGAGCGGAGAACACGGTACAATAGTGTAAACACGTTGGAACTCTGTTTGCGATGTAATTCTTTGCTTAAATTGTGAAATAGGGGAAATCTGATTTAAGGATATAGCAACTGGTGAGATATTCAAGTTGGACTTCTTTCAGGTATATTTCGAAACACATTTCACGTACATGGCGAAACGATCAATGAATTTGTACAGTGTGTATTACGTATGATTATTTAAAAGTTATGCATGAACTGTAGTATAAAAGTACTACGAAAGTGTTTGATACTACACTGTTGTGTAGAATATAAATATTCTATATAACGGAATAAAAAGCATTTATCTACGTTGCACATTGTTTTGTATAAAATATTTCTTTTAAACTTTTGTGTATATTAGGTAATACCATATTTTCTGATATTTATTTTTGTTGTAACAAACAGTAATACTGTTTACAATGTACATTATCCATTATGGCGATTAAAGTGTCATATTTAGAATGTTTCCTAGAAAGTAACATGAGATGATTTATATTATGGTGTGTGGTGTTGTTTGTTTTTATAGCTTATTCGTAATTTGTGTTGTTGAGTACGTTTTACAATGGATTGGAAAACATATACAACCATAATATATTTATTATTATTATTATTGTCATTGTCATTGTCATTGCCATTGCCATTGTCTTAAGGTCTCCTAAAGTCCCATAAGACTGAACCTGCAGGGATATCTTTCAATGATTTCATTAACAAGCCTGGGATGAATAAAACAGTTTCTCTTCCTTTTCCTATATCATTCTCTCCTTTTCCTTTATAATCACACTCTACAAGACTACCACCACATTGTGTCACTGTTATTGTTATTGTTATTATTACTACTATTATCGTACGAATGCTAATTAATTACCAGCATGTTTCGATGTGTTCGAAGTTCTAAAATCTATGAAGATTTTTTAATCACCTTGTATAATAACTTTTCTTCACTTTTCATGGATGAAGTAAATTCTCAAACCCTGTTTCTTCTCTCTCGAAATCACCAACTACCTCGCAGTAAAAACGGACTCATTACTTCACCCTCGAACAAACTCCGGACAAACTTTTCTAAAAGCCCGACAAACAAACTGCACTCATTGAGTTCGATGCACTCATTGTGCAGCTCCAGCTACGATTTTAATTTCCATAGGCAATAAGACGTGTAACAAGGCTCGTAACTTGTCGTAATTGGAGTTCCCAGCCAGTTAGCGATGGTGGTGTGTTAAAAAGAAACTTCTTAATGACCGAAACCGAGCCAATTAAAATTCACCGAGCAAACAATTAGCCGACAAATCGGATTTTTCGTGTAATTTATCAACGCCTTAGTTTCTGGTGGATGGCAAAGGGTAAAGAAGATAACGATGCGATGTTGCTCGTTAATTCGTATTTTAATAAATTCATTAATAACTTCTACGAATTTTGTATTTAAGAAAAATACACACGTACCTCGATGCTTTCGATACATTTAACGGATTACAATATTTCTAGTGTTAAGTGTATAAGTTTCAGGTGGTCGTACTTGTAAATTAAATATTCAAGTATTTTTATAATAGTTTAGCACATTTCATAATTCGATATTTTGATACTTCAAAATAGTATCATTCGCATACTTTAATAGACAATAATTTTAACATCTTGATATTCGAATACTATGTTACCTTTGTACTTAGATATCTCAAAGTTGTAGCGTTTAAAATTTGTTGCCTTCTAATCATAGTAGGATGTACTTCGGTAGCTCGATACTGCGATACACAATTTCGTACCTTGACGTCTTATATTAGTCCTTTCCCATTTGAGTAATTAATATTCTTCTATCAAATATTCGAATATATTTAAAGAATACATTGACACTCGAATACATAATTATAAAACTAGTCAACTGTTCGAAAACATGCGTATTGAATTCGTGAAACGTTAGAATACATATGATATTAAAATAGTCGAGTATTCGAAAAAATAGCTATCAAACTGGTCAAGTATACGAATCGTGTTCATTGAATATTTGAATCACATCGGTGTACTCGTATATAGAGAAATTGAAAAAGCCCTAAACGGAGCGTGGTGCGACGCTGAAAGTTCGTGTAAAAGTTACGAGCACCCGTCGAAACATCCATGGTTCCCCCTGTGATAAATTTTTGCTGTCTCTGCTGTCTCGTAAAAATCGGTAACGATCGTCAAGATGTCTGCAGGCGCGCCGACGACCGCAGACCGAAGGCAGATTCAATTTTCCACGACGATACAGGTCGGACCAATCGAAACACGTTCTCGTGACCGGCCGGATGTCAAAGCGGACGACCGAATAAATCTCTTGCGACATCCACACCGAATACCTCATAGATCCTGCGACCTAAACTCGCCAGGAACTCCTGTGGATTATAGATTCGGTTAGCACACTACTATTCTGTAAGGGAATGTCTGCATCGCGTGATGTATCTTTTCCGTGTCCTCTGGTCGCAGATATTTTACCGTTGTTCTACTGAACGAGAAACGTTACTGCTGTTCCATCGAATATAGTAGACAGTGGTGTCGTTTTCTCCTTGAAACTGTTCTCGTGTTCCTGTTTGGCTCTTGAGAACTGCGATTTATAGGAGTGTTCTTTCAAATTCCTAATTTTCGTCGCAATTTATCAACTAAATTTAGCGACAATTGTTTTACTGAATTTACACACAGAAGTCGAAATTTTACTTAACATTTTTACGAGATTCGTAGCTCAGTCTTATAAAGAGTACACGTGCGTAATGTGTTTCTAATTAAGTATAAGAATTTTATTTATATTTTTCTTTTGTTGTAATCGCTGATCTGAGATATTTTAACGTTCTTCTATCGAATAACTTACTATATGTTACTGACCCATTTTATTTTTCTTTTACTGAATAGACTTTTACTAAATATTCTACCATTCTTCTATCAAATAATCTGTTTTATTGTTCTTCTCTCGAGTAGCTTTTCCTGTTTTACTATTATTTTACAGAATTTAGAACCAGTATCGGTTTTCCCTTGAAATTTTTGTAAACTTATCGCTTATCTCTTATAAACGATGATCGAGAGTAGTACTTTCTACGAATTTGTTTACTACTGAATTTTTGTTGTTCTACTGAAATGTAACATTATTGTTTTAGAAAATTGCGCGATATTCCTATTCCTCTCGTAAGAAATATGAACCAGAGTATTATATTTCTAGTTTCTTATATTTTTCGCAGTCTCCTGTTGGAATTATTTTTTTCTCTATCGAATCATGTATTTCGCTTCTATCCTATACATTGCATATAAAATATATATTTGCGTAGCGTCGATATATCGAAAACGGTAACTTCGATATAAATTTTCATTGTTAAATAATCGTTCCGTAACATATGTTACTTAGTCAGTCGGATATTTTAACACATTAAAAATGTTTAAATCCAATATCTATCCTATACATTGCATATAAAATATATATTTGCGTAGCGTCGATATATCGAAAACGGTAACTTCGATATAAATTTTCATTGTTAAATAATCGTTCCGTAACATATATTACTTAGTCAGTCGGATATTTTAACACATTAAAAATGTTTAAATCCAATATCTATCCTATACATTGCATATAAAATATATATTTGCGTAGCGTCGATATATCGAAAACGGTAACTTCGATATAAATTTTCATTGTTAAATAATCGTTCCGTAACGTACATTACTTAGTCAGTCGGATATTTTAACGCATTAAAAATGTTTAAATCCAATATGATTCACTACCTATAGAAAAATACGACTACTGTGGTAACGCGTGAGAATTAAAAGGATTGCGTGTTGTCCGGAGAGAATTCGAAGTGTTTGGAATAGACGAGCGAGCGAAGTGTGAAAAAAGAGTAATTCAGATAGCGCCAAACTGGGAAATTTTGAACGTACGTAACCAGACACATTGAATGAGAGAGATTGAGAATTAAAATGAAAGGGAATGAATGCGTGTGAGGATATAAAGTGCGAAAGAAGAGTGTTCAGGGTAGTCATTGGCAATCATTGGCAGTCAAGAGCAGTCATTGTTGGGAAATTGTCGAAGCGTGTCGTGTCGCGTAAAGAAAGAACAGCGTAGTTAGCGTAGTTAGCGTAGTTAACGTAATTATTAATTGTGTGTTTCGTTAATGTTTTGTTCCTACTACTATCTCATTCAATAAACGTGTATCCTAGAACTTTATTCACATTTATTTCATAATAACCATCACCAGTATTAGATAATTCCTACACTACTAAATATTTTCAATTTACAATTCACCTCGAAAACACTCGCAGTTTACAATTTGATCAATATGCATCGACTCAATTATGCTCAAAATTCGACGTTTCATAACATTTTAGACGTTAATTAATACCTGGATTCAGTACAAATTGAGTGAATAAATTGCCTGGATAAAGTGAATAAATATACGTAATTGATTGTTGATAATGGAGGTGTAATTAGTCTGTTTGACAACAAAATTCATCGGCGTCGAAAGCGAGCGTCGTTCATCAATTGACGTTGATTAATTTCCATTCTGAATGCAGCTACTCGGCGCCTGATCGTTCGTCGCTTCGTTACCACGCGCTAATTTATTTTTATCGAAAACGCGACTCGATCGGTACGAAATTATTTTATAAATTGGTCAAACCAGAACGCTGACGATATTTTCGAAATGTCGACAAAAATTTAATTTGGACTCCGCATACCGTACACGAAAGCTTTTCAATCGGTAGCGAACATTTCGTGCAAATGATTGTAAACGGAAATGTGAAAAACACTTTGTTGGAAGATTAATCGAAATTAACTATTTTATTCTGAAAAATGTTTACTGTTCATTTTGAAATTCTCAAGGAAGAAGCTGTTAATTATAATTTGTAATAAGTCTGACACGAGAGAAGAAAAAACGAGCTCTGATTATGAAAGAAGTTTGAAACTTTATGAGAAAGGAATGATTATTAAAACATATTTTATAGATTTAGTATCACGATACATTCTACATCGATACTTCATACCTCGGTGTCACGGTGTGAATTATCTTTGTATTTTTATATTTTTGTACTTTATAATTGATATTTCACTACTTTGTACCATAATTGGTACTTTCGTATTTGATACTTTGATCATACGGTACTCTGCCATTTGACTAATTGATACTTTGCTATTTGGTAATTTAATACTATGTACGTTAATACTTTGATTTTTGGAACTTTACATTTTGGTACTTCGACACTTCCTTACTTGATATTTTGGAATTTCAAAGTATCGATATTTTTGTAGTTATCTACTAATCTTTCAATGGTACTTGGGAGATTTTATTCTTGATATTTTGGTATTTTAGTATTCAGTGGTTCCTCGTTGTGGTATATTCGATAATTGAAATTGGTACTTCATACATTCGAACTACTTACCTGCTACTCTAGTAATCGAATGCTTCGTAACAAGATATTCGTTACCTTTTTACTTGTAACTACAAAGATTCGATTCTCGATACCTCGATACCTATTATGATGGGACTTTACCGTACGATACCTGGATAGATGTCATCACGTTGAAGCTTTTATGCTTGGTACATCGATACTTTACGATTTTGGTTTTCGATGTTCCGATACTTGCAAATTTTGGACTTCGACAGTTCAAACTTTAATACATCAGTACCTTGATAATTACTATCCCGATACTCAATTTTACGACACTTTTATGTTCGTTATCTTGATTCTTGTATACTGTTCGATACTCCCCAGTACAAGACTGTAATCTTTCATCGTTTAAATGATTCACGATCAGACTTCGCTTGGAACATGGAAAAGCATTTGTAGTAATCTCGCTCGCTAAATTTCCAAAATTTTTACGTTCAAACTGTTGTATTATATATTTTTCTATGTATACTCTTCGTATTTTCTCCCAAACAATGCACGAGGAGCTTTCAACATTAAATTGCCTCGTTCCATTTCTCCTTTTTCCTTTCGACGTCTCCGCGGTTCATTCAGATCCTTCAGCGAGCTTCCAGTTTGCACAGAGCTTCGAGCACAGCACGGCAAATAGAACGAATAACGATCGGGGCTATCCGACCGCAAAATAAATGCCATAGTTCGTATCGTGCTTAGTAAGCGCGAGAATCCTAGAGGTACGAAGGATGGAATTCCTAACAAGTTTGGGTTTTCGTTTAGTGAAAGGCAAAAACAGTATCGAACTCCTCGAAATTCCAGCAAATATTTAACTTATTTACTATGGTAATATTTAACCATTAAAGAATGGTTTATTCTTTCATTGTTAACTAGTGGAAAATTCGTAACGCCGATTACGCGACGAAGAAAAATTTTACTTACGATACCGATTATCGCAATGCAACCGTTCACATTTCGATACTTCGATACTTTGATCACTCTAGAATTCAATTTGTTATTTCGTTACATTAACGCTTCATACTTTGTAATTTCGGTAATTTAAACAACAAAAAATTTAAAAAATCCTAAACCTCTTCCAAGTCTGCAAGGATTTGCCTATATTAATTCGATTGACAGTAGTATAATATGAAGCAGAGAATCATTGTTTGATATAAAAGTTGACAAACTGTCCCAATTTTACTGTACATTTCCAAAAAACAAGGAATATCGAAGTGTCGTCGCTGTGTAATTAATTATCGAACTCCGCAGAATTTTCTAATTATATTTCTAACGTATATTTCGTACGTGGACTATCGCGACCGATCCTGAATTTATTTCTGAATCTCATTCAAGTATCAATTTCTTCGCGATTGAGTTCAATCGGTGACATTTATCCTCGTTAATTTAACATTTAAGCGCAACTATAAATAAAACTCGATCGTTCGAAGATTTATAAATGTCTACTTAACATGTAGACTCGCGCTTCAAGGATACTGAACAAGGTTTGAAGAAACGTGAACGAACTCGAGGAAACGATCCGATCACGGAAGCTTTACCTGGAAAAGTAAGGGACAAAGGGAAACGAAGGGAGGGTCGGCGATTCGTTTGATTTGTGCGAGAGAACCGTTATCTTCACGCCTACTTAAGCTGAATTTAGATCAGCCGGGGTATTAAATCGCGTCCAGGGCTCCGTATTTTACACGGCTGGAGCAGTTCCGCTAATCTAAAGAATTTATTTCGCCCCACGGCGAGTGACGCCGAAATAACTTCCTTGCTCTCGGTCCCCTTGAAAACTCTTTGGCTCTTTATCGCGACTTGATACGCAAACGGGATTGTACTTCGCTCGCGACGAAAAGAGAATCACCACCAGCCGAGAAACGACTTTTCGAATCGATGAAACGCATCGAACAAATCGAGAGATGTACTTGTGTCCATAACACGAAACGGCAACCGATATATTAAACGAACTTTTCCAACGATCAAAAATTAAGTAACGTTTCGAGTTACGTCGAAGCGAAGATTTTTACCGTGAAATTCGACCAATTTTTGTAAACGAAACGGTGACCGAAACTAGTCTCTTCGTACCGGTACCTTGAATTTGATAACTTATTACGTTCTTTTATAATATCTGTAGTTTTTCAATGATCTTGCAAAATCAAAGACATTTTACTTCTTTTTTTATATCTCGTTTTAGAACCGCTCGTTCACGATCGATACTAATTCGCGAGGATAGAAAAATTTCTAATAGATGCGTCCCGGACCGATGTGACTGGGAAGATGCGCATCGATCCGACGTGACTGGGTGGTTTTTTATCATTTTCTCTGAAATTTAAACGTAGATCTACGGTGTTTTCTGCTCGAGTACAAGTTTTCCGGCTACAGATTGCTAGATTCGAAAATTGTGAGTCTCTTTAGACCCCATTCTTGCGGCAAAACTCGGTATGGAACTTTGAAAGCTGTACACGTTCAACGCATATGTCGTTTAACGAGGAACGAGAAAGAAGACAGAATTGCGGAAACATTGGAATCGAATATTCCGCGGTAGCAATAAAGCTTTATAAGTAAACTCGTAAAGGCAAAAACATGAAATTGCATTACCGTATTCGATGTACCGAATGTAATTTTGAAATTACGCGTGAATACCAGTCCTTATTGACTCGACGTAAAACGCATCTTGAAAATGATTAAAGATTGCCAAAAATTACGGGTGATTTATTTCTGCTAAGAACAAATATGTCAATTTTCCCGTACGTATATAATTTGCGTATTAATCCCGTGCGTATAAAATGGTATAGTGGAAAAGAGAATGTGTACATACGTGAGGTCTGTAGAAAAAAATGGCACTTTAATATTTCCTAAATTCAGAATCTATGTTAGATATTTGTCATTTCGACGATTGCCAAATTAAAAATTAAATAATTTGGATGATTTCGATATTAACGAATTTTCTATTAGAAACCTTATCGATTTGTCGCTCTTTAAATTAAATAGTTCTAACTTTGATAATTCTTAAACTGTCTAATTCGTAATTTTAAATTATTAAATTAGATAGTTGTCAATTGTAGTGATTTGTAAATTATATGATTTCTGATTGGACTGATTTGTGAATTATATTTCATAATTAATCAATTGCCAAACTAGATGTTCTCCATTTTTTTATTCCTAATTCAGAGATATCATCATTAAGAAATTTCTAAATTAAGTAATAATTCCTAATTAATCAATTTCTTACATAATACTTAAACACATCGTTCAATAAAGTATTTTTAAAATTATTCTTAAACTATCATAATTTTCTAAATTAAGCCATATTTATGATAACTAATTTCTAAGTCAAACTATTCCTATTTCACCAATTTCTAAATCAGACTTATCTTGAATTTATTGATTTCTTAAATAAAGATTTCTAACTTCACCAATTTCTGAATAGGAATATTTATAATTTGGAGGTGGTTCTTAATTTTACCAATTTCCGAATTGTACATTTTGAAGAATATACATTTTCTTTTATATTCTTTCTACTTTAATACCAACAAAATCAAATATTTTGTAAGATACGATTTCCGAATAAAAAATTTTTAATTTTAAAAATTGTTTAGCCCATTCTAATGTTCAAATGGATACCGTGCATATCGTAAAAGGTTTTAGATTTGATAGAGTCCAGACATATGGAATCATTCAGCTGGAGTAACGTAAAGTGCATTGAAGAAGCAGATCTGCTCTTGCCTTTTAAAGTACATCACACGGTATCACTTGATACCACGCTTTCATCTGACCTCATATTTACTGTTTAAGAATTGTCAATCCTGAAAATTACTAAACCTATTCCGGAGTATCTCGAATTTTGCAATCTTTACAGGGACATAATTAGTTTCGAACTGTTAATATTTGTACATGAAAAAGTAAAATAAAAATAACTCCATAGTAGAGAAGCAAATCTATATTCATTCGTCTTGACATCAGTTATAATACTGCAGTGAATAACATCTAATCCCGTTTAAAACAACATTGATGACCTTGAAATTTCGTGAACAATAACCTTCAAAAGAAAATTTTATCATTCGTAACATTTGCCTTTTCGAACCAAACATTTCCATCTTTTGACATTTATTTGTATCGTCAAAAGCAAGAGAGATCTATAAAGTGCTCAAATTAAATGAGACACCCTGTATAATAACAATAATCATATATGTAGCGTGAGTGCAGGTACGTATTATTTGAAAAACGGAGGACGTGAAAAGTCCTGAACGTCCAAAATAAAATATAAACTAAAAATGACACAATTTTTCCAAGTGACCTAATTGTCTCCCATGGGTACGATCTCATAACCCGGTAGCTATTTTTTCTTTCAAGTAACGTTTCTAAGCACCGGAGACTAGTTGATCACGACTGAGAACTGCGAGACAACTTCACTTGCAGCGGTGCAATTGATGGTACCACAAAAGCCTCGCAATGGCTTAAATGGTACCTTTGGGAGCAGCTGTGAAGGACGAGAGAAGTGAATACTCCCTCCCAAGTCCAAGGGTTGACAGATTTTATAGTCTGCAGTCCCTCGGCAGACCGATGAAGTTGTACTATCTGATGGCAGTTGATGAGTTGCAGTTAATCAACTAGGCTACAACCTATCGCAAGGCGATTGAACAATACCCAATTGGATTACTAATTGTACCCCTGCCAACCAGACCAAGGACACGAGAACGTTTAACTATATCGTACCGACGAATTTGTATTCTGTTCGGAAATAGTGATTAACGTCTACCCGATCCAAAGTTTCCACAACAATCGTACAGGAATCTTGCGGCAATCAAAAGATAACGTTCCCATTACCAGTGGCTTTAATTGATCGGTACAGAGAAATAGAAAATAACTTGACTGGAAATAGTTACTGCCACAAAGATCTCAATTGTTTTAAATGTTACCACTGAAACTAGCTAAAAAGATCAACAATAGTGAGTATCCTTCAGTTTCTGTCGAGTTTCAGAGTTAACATGATGAATAGTCCTCAGTCTCTAGCTACTCTAAAGAGGATCATAGGCAGTTGATGATTCTTAATAAATTTTGGGCATTTTTCATAACTAAACTCTGGATGTTTATGCCTGATAAATATGTAAAAAACATATGCTATTTATCCCCTAAAGATATGCAAATATGCGCGACAAATATGCAAATATGCACAAACCAAGATACGGTCGCATGATTTGTCATTTCTAATTGTTTAGACTTATCGAATCGCCAACATTATTTCGAGACATCTTTCCTCTATCTAAGGTCCGTGGACTGATTTAGAGTATTGTCCATGCAAAAGCAGTAAAGATTTAAAAAATCTTCACACCAACCTAAGCACATAAAGCTTGTAACACGTACTGGAGTAAGCTTGTAGTCGTACTGGGTAACTCACAATGCATACAGAAGCAATGATTGGGTATAGTCTAATCCGTGGAGACCTCAGAAACCCGTTCCTGTGGAGTCTCCAAGGGGGAACAGACACATTAACACGCGCGTATAATATATTCCTCGCCATTTCGTGTTCACGCGTGTCAGCTAAGTTCTGTTGGGTGACTTTATCAACGAGATCCAGGACCGAAAATCTCTTTCGTCCCTATACTGGGAATGTAATGAAACAATATCGTTCTGAGAAAATGTGAAGTGTTTGGTATAGATGAGCGAGTGAACTGTGTTTGAACAGAACGACAAAATGTCCAAACTAAGGAACGAAAAATTGAGATAGTGCTGTACAGAGGAATTTCGCGTGAACGTGACCAAATGCATCGAGCGAGAAAGGTTAAAAATTGGAATTAAAGGGAATAAATGCGTAAGAAAATATAGGATGCACGAAAAGCGCGGGAGAAGCTGGTCTAACGAGAGTTCTGAGAGTATCGTGAACTAGACAGTTTACGTGAGCCTTAACATTTATTTGAAATAAACTTATTATTAATATTAAAAGAGTTTCGTATACTTCTCGTACTTTAGAACCGTTATCCACGTGGGGTTCAATAAAGATAATCCCCACACTATTTCATTCTTCCTCCATTTTCTCGCGTTTTGAGCCACTGTAATACGATCAAGTAGAATACACGCTGGGAAGGTATGAAATTATTTAGGAACACATTGTACAGTACCTCTCCAATTGCATTAAGAACTTGGCTGGTTCACAGAGCCATTGTATTATTTGTACCTTCGCGTTTTATTGAATTAAAGACCAATATAAACAACAAGAACGCGAAAAGAGGGACGAGCAGAAAGACCTGGGTACGAACACTCTGCACGTCATAAAGCGGAATTAGCCCTGTTTACTTTCACCGACGTATTTAATAGCGGATTCCACGGACGCGACATAATACGACGAAGAAGTATTGTCTGGAGTCGAAAGAACGAAAACGAATCCGAAAAGTCGAGCCGCGATGCGTTCAAGGCGCGAAATTCGTTCCACGAGCGAACTTCCCAGACCTGCGAAACTTTCGCCATAAATCGCGCCGCTGCCCGGAGATTTTGAAATTTCTGAGCCACTCCTTTGTTACGACTCCCGCGAGATAGCTTACAATGTCGCGAGCGGAAATTTACGAGCGCCGAATTTTTTCAAATCTCACCATATCGCGAAAAATAGAAGCTGCATTCTCGCATCGCCGTGACCTTGCTACTTTTCGACACGACGTGCTATAAATAACGCTATTTTCCCGTTGCACTGAATTTTCGATACACGAAATACAACATTTATAAGTTGTCGATCGCTTGCTTTTATCACTTTTTCACCATGTATGAAATAACTTTTTATATTATTATTATTATTGTTAGTTCAAATCTATCAATTACCTATATATTTTTACAATTGTAATAGTAATCGTTCGTATTATTTGGATATTTCTCTATCGCCTCTGAGTGTGTTTTAAGATTAACATACATTTCTAAACATCGCGAAAGGCACAAAATATTACCGCGACAGAGACAATTTTAAATATTCATGAAACGTCTAAAGAATTTATGACACCCGACTTTCACGGTACTTTTTAACATCTACTTTTTAATATTGTAAGACACTGTGTAAGACGATAAAAAAGATTCTTGAAATATCGGACGGGAGAGTGAAATGGCAGCTTCGAAGCCGCGGTTTAAAGTTCGCGGGAAACTTGTATCGAATATGACCTCGATTTAGAGTACGAGATTATCTCGTACAAGAGATCGCAGCATCTCGTTAAAGGAGCCCTGATACCCCGGGATAAAATTATTTTCAGCCTCGATGTTCTGTTCCCATGACAGGAAAAAAGATATGAAAACCGCGACATCGCCGTGCGGGACGCAAACGGAATCGCAATTGTCTCGTGCTCCGCCAAGTCTCACGGCAATCCGAGTAATCAGGACGTGAAATTCCCAGTGGAATCTAAAATGAATAATTACCCAACGCGGGAGCCCCCGACCTTAGCCTATCTAATGCAACAATGCCAAATCAGATGTATCCCTTTGATGGGATTCGATTGAACGCGATAGACGTAATTCTGATCGCTGTGTTTACCTTGAACCGAGACCTAATGAGGAATAATAAGTGTACCGAACAATGGTAAGGCAAGGTTACCCGAAGAGAAATTGCTAAATTAAAGGAGACAATGTTATTCCTCCAATACTCTATAGTCGTTGAAGGTTAATTTCCAATAAAAAGAATAATGAAAAAGGTAAAATCTCGTTTGGTTTCATTTTCCCGAACCTCTTAAGAAGACTCGATTCAAAAATGTGCAGACAGAAATTAAAAGTAAAATTCTTTCACAACGAAAGTTCAAATGAGATAAATATTTTTCAAAGTCGCGATAATTCTTCGTCGTTAGATACTTCGACACTTCGTTGCTAGAATTTGTACAATTACTCGATGTTTCACGATTTGAATATTCGAGTAAACTAGAAGTCAATATTCGTCGATAATGTCCATGTCGCATAGTGGTTTTCATTTCGTTCAAAAATTCGCATAATCGTTACACTTTAAAATTGATCAAAAACTCTACCGATAAATTTAAACCGTCCCATAAACAACGCTCGAAATTGATCCTGTTTCATCTTTTGCTTGGATCCCTTGTTTTGCTCAGATCCCAAATGCAGTCTGCTGACCTCGCTTCCAAAGAGAAGCTTATTACATTCAAGGAAACGTAACAAGAAGACAATTGTACAGCCTTCCAGTCCAGCAAATCCTAGAGAAACAGGTTTACAAAGACCCAATCATATCCGACTTCGAACATCCACGTCACCCGCAATCTCTCTAACAATAACGCCAATCCCGCCGTGCAACGTTGCAACTGCAGGCCATTTACCTTTACATCCACTTTTATTTGTAATTTAACGAAGAGGTCCCCCCTCAAGGGCTTCGATTGCAACGTGCACGACCGTTCATTAGGGACATTGAACGAAAATAGACAATGCAATTATAAGCGCACTTAACGGATTGAAAGCAGCTAGAGTAGTCGTTCCATTTGTCCTTAATGGAAGCGTGTCCGAGGACGCGCAGCCTCTCGAGCGGCTACCAACTTGATCCAGCAATTTCTAAGCAATATATCGGTATAATTAGACGTTACGACGACATAATGAG
Organism: Ptiloglossa arizonensis; assembly: GCF_051014685.1. Classification (NCBI taxonomy): domain Eukaryota; kingdom Metazoa; phylum Arthropoda; class Insecta; order Hymenoptera; family Colletidae; genus Ptiloglossa; species Ptiloglossa arizonensis. The sequence goes on along the minus strand of NC_135048.1, from coordinate 5,766,969 downwards.
CAACCGGTAATTCATATTAAGTGTCAGACACTTTCAGCGCGGTCACTTGGACATTTTACACGTAGCGTTCCCAAACTACTTTTTGCCATTTTGTTGCTGGATTTTCTGGTACAGTAGAAAGTAAAGTAAAGATGGTATTCTTCTGCAAGAGAATGAGGATAGTATCTTAAATATTCACGATAAATGACATCCTCCTGACTGCATTCTTACAATTTGTAAGATTTGTAAGTATTGTTAATAATCACCTCGTATGTGTACAAGAGGGTCCAAGCGATTGGAACCACTTAAATATCCTCGTAAATGCTCGTTGATTTAAAAAAAGGAATTAGTTCCATAAAGGTAATAAGAAATGGGTTACTTATAATTTAGAAAATTTCTAGGTTATCTTCAGTTTTCCAAACGGACATCAATTTTTCTCGTTTGATCGAAAAATGTTTCTTGAAATATTACAAAATTACGACGCAATAGCAATTATTAATTCCGATATTTATTATTCTTGGAAAATATTCTAAGTTTGCACTTGTTTGTAAAAAGAAAACCATAATGCTTCTTTCGCGGAATCCGTGGATGTAAACCCCAACTTCGAATTACATTTTTATTCATACAGACTATGAACGTTATTGTACACACGAACACTAGTTTTCGAATTATTTACATCTTGGTAAATATTCTTACAAAATTAATGTTCGATAAAGTTAAATTCTATTCGAAATCCTTAACAATTACATTTATTTATTACACAACATTGTGATATTCCATGTTACGTTATCGATATTATCGAAACCAAGAATCACTTTTATATTGGATAAAATTACTGTTTCGACCTGTACTACACTGTTTTTAATACTCTGTACTTGTCTCGAACGACGAACCACACTATTTCCAACGAAAATAGAAACTCTACGAGCCAGTCAACAAACAGCTCTCGTTTCCAAGTAATTAGACAAGTTACAATGCATTTTTGGAGCGCGGACTACCTGTTGGAATTTATAAAAATAGAAGATCGTGAAAGAGAAACACATGGACATTTTAGAACATCGGAAACGGAATTCGGGAGAAACGGCAGGAATGAGAATGCACTTTCGAGCCATACTTTAATACAGCGCAGGTTTTAACGAGTTGCACAGACTGACCGACCAACTTTTCCAATTTAGCCAGATGCAGTAATGATGTTATACGCGACGAAGCATTACGGTACATTCAAACCAGGAAACTCTCGTTGCATATCGAAGGCGTAGTGTATTAAGGTAATTGAAAGTAGTGGTTTCGAAAATCCCTAGGTAGCAGGGCTGATTTATTACAGCAGTGTACGTTCTGGGACTTGTCGAAAGCTGTGTTTACAATACGAACATTTCCAAAAAATATCTCAACTAATTGTGCACGATGTAATCGAACAACACAACGAAAAGTTGACCATAAATATTGTTTCTCGATCAGAATTTTCACGTTTTTATTGGTCCACTTCTAGAGGCTCATTCATCCTCGAACTGATATATCATAAATCTATAAATTATTTTCAATACTGTGATTATTGATTTGTTAGCTATGTTGATAACACTTGAACACATTTTTTTAACATTATTTAACATACTCGAATGATTTTTAGAAAGATCTTTTCGAAGTGAAGTTCAGGAGGTGTAATTACACTACTCGATACATCGTGCATTGAGGTTATGTTAAAGCGATAAGAAGGCCAGCATATTTCGAAAGAACCTATTTTCTATTATTATTTAGCGTATTAAGAAAAAGAAGGATCATATTTGTATTGGTTTAGAATATATCAAACTCGTGTAATATTATTTTATTATTGAATTTATATAAGCTTTTGCAGAAGAATGCATAGTGTCTGAGAAGTGTGTAAAGAATAGTCACCTTTTCAAAAGTTTAAATGGGCATGAAAATATTTATCAGTGTTCGTAAAATAAAGGATCGAACGTTAAGAAGATATTCTATTGCTTGTACTAATAAAAAAAGGTTACATACCTACATGTAGATCCACAAATGCTTTGTTTCCGAGTTACAATTTTTCAAAGTTTTGTATCAGAGGTTATGTTTCGAGTCGAATGTCGAGTACATAAACGTAACTCTAATTTGCTTGGGCACGATAGCGAAACTTAAAAAATAATAGTGAAATACTAGATAATGTTTACATATTTGACACTCCATTCGTGACATAACTTCCAATGCAAAACTTTGAAAGAATATAACTTGAAAGCAAAACATTTTTGGATCTAGGTGTACGACTTGTTTATTTAATGCAAACAGTAGAACATACTCTTAAAGTTTGAGCCTTACTTTTATAACTCGCATACTTTGGAAAAGATTAAATGTAATAGCTTAAAATGACAGATTAAAATGTAACATTCTTCAATTTTTAACTCACAATAAATAGTTACACTGTATATTACACTGTATGATATTTTAACGTTAAAATTTACAAGACCTTGAACTCCGCTGGGTTAATTTTATATAGTAAAAGTTGAGTTTTCATTTCCCGGAAAACATAAGAGCGGATTCGCTTTTGTACTTTTTCGTTAAATTAATCCCAAAGGCGCAGTGTTAAACATGCATACTCGCGTGATAAAAGTTCATGAATGAAAAGTGCACATTCGTATGAAAATAGAGTACAGGAGTACGTGACAGCAGGAGCTGCTATTTATTTTCTTATTACTTATTTCCATAATTTATTATTGACTTGTTCTTTTATTACTTCTTTACCGAGTACATTACACTTTCCAATTAAATGAAAATCAAATTATCTAACAAATGCAGAGTACCGAATTAAATTAAAAACTGAATATCTATTTATAGAATGTTAAAATTTGATAGAAAATTTTATCACAATAATTATACATAATATAATAGTAAAATTACTACAGAATCGATTTTACTGTACCGCAAAAAGGAGCTAGTAGTAAAATTAACAACTATTTGATGATGATGATGAATAAAGGATGTTTAACATTTTTCGCTATAAGAAAATCTAATTTAAAAATTAAAAAGTATTTTCAAGTTACTTTCAAGTTAGACCTTTTAGACAACTTAGGCATATTTTCTTTTGCTAAATCAAACCCAAAAGTAAAAAAATAACAAAATCTAATCTAAATCTTTTAAAAAATATACTCAAATTCCCCTAAAAGTAACTTAAAGATAACTTAAAAATAACTCGAAGCTTAAAAGTAACTAATAACTCGAATACAACAAAAGCCTATTTTGTTCCTGTTAGATTAGATTTTGTAACAGTTATCGTTTCTGAATTCTGTTTAATCGTCATTTAGATTACTCTTCACAATCGCGTGTACTGCGATAAATTGAAATACAAGAGTAATATTTCATTGTACAAATTCACATCGATGAAATATTTCATCGCATTCTGAACAATAATCGCAAACACCTGATTCAATAAACATTGAAACGAGCAAGTTAAAAAGAAGTTCTAATCTCGTAAAATTTTGTCCTAAATCGCAGCTCCCCGATGGATAGAGAATCGACTTCCGTGGAACCGTTCTCCCGTACCCCGTCGATGATTTTCATTCGCGAACGCTGACTCGTTTTAATCCAGCAGCCATCAAACTCGGCTGTCGTGCACAAGATTACATCGAGCTTGTCGTTCGTTTGCCCAAGGTGAGACGCGACTCGTTCTCGCTGGCGTTGAAGTTCAATTAAAGTTCTCGGAATTTCAGCGACGATTTTCATTCTGCTCCTACAGAGGAGGAGATTAGTTATTGGGGGACGCGGCGCCGTTCACAAAGAGCACTTTATACATGTAAACGCGCTTTGCAGTAACATAATTAATTTGCCTCGATGTTTACTCCCTCTTTTCCGGGCCGCCGTTGCCTCTCTTCCTTCGAGTTTTTTTTCTACTCCCGTGCCACGTTCTCCAGACGTCTTAATATATTCGTATTAAACGAAGCCATGGCGACGTAGCGTCGACGGAATGAAAGGAGGGATTTAACGAAGGGAATTTTTTTTTCCCGCCGCTGAGTAGATTTTGATGGCTTATTTCGAGGGCAGCTTTCAGGCAGCAGTTTGCTGAAAATCAGCCGCATCGTGCAATATTATCCTCTTGTTCGGGCATTGTCAAGGGTATTGTTGACTTAAATGAAAAGCGCGTTTGATCGTTAGTACTCGAAGAAATTAACTAGTACCCTTTTCTTAGCTGAGATCACATTCGAAGAATATTGAATGAAATACTTTACTGACGATATCAAGTGAAATATTTTAGAGACGATATTGAATCGAATTAGAGACTATTATTAGAGCAATAAATGAAAAGCACGTTTGATTGTTAGTACTCGAAGAAATTAACTAGTACCCTTTTCTTAGCTGAGATCGCATTCGAAGAATATTGAATGAAATACTTTACTGACGATATCAAGTGAAATATTTTAGAGACGATATTGAATCGAATTAGAGACTATTATTAGAGCAATAAATGAAAAGCACGTTTGATTGTTAGTACTCGAAGAAATTAACAAGTAGTCTTTTCTTCGCTGAGATCACATTCAAAGAATATTCAATGAAATACTTTGGAGACAATTATTAAAATAATACTATATATCGTCTTACTTGAATCAATTGGAATGAATAAATTACTCTTCCTTGGATGATTTCATTGTGTAAGTAAACAATTGTATTAAAGAATTTATTTAGTATCGATACGAAAGCTAAACTATTTCTTCAAGAATCTTTTATGATAAATATCATTGGATAATTCAGGTGATTCTTACCTGAAATGTTCTTTTCAATTTTATATTTCAAACATTTAACATTTAATTTCCGTTTCACTTTGATTAAAGGGTGGAAGGCTTAAAAAACTTCTTAAAAACTTCTCGAGTTTAAGTACTAAACAAACAAATAAAGTCTCTACAAAATTACTGTTATTTACGATACCGTAATAAATTTAAAATCCAAGCAGCGTAATTTTGTCCTCGAAATTTTAATGTAACATTCGCTGTTATTTATTCGAGATTATACAAAAATCTTCTATTATTTTAATTAAAAGCAATCCTTGTTTACATCGTGATATGCAAATAATTTACTCAAATTGTCCACGGAAATAAGTTTCCACGCTAAAAGCGTACATTTCGAGGAAGTAAATACTGTGAGCGTCGATTGCCAAATTTTCAATCAAACAAAATGTGTCCTCATTTTATTCGGTTATTACCCGGAACTGGGTCATCGATTCGAGACGTCATTAGCACCGAGTCGTCTTCCTGGTGCATAGTTTACAAATTCATTGAATCTCCTGGAAAATGTAAATAATTCTGAAGTTCGCAATAGAACGAGCCCCGTCGAAGAACGAGAGGCCTCATTAGCACTCCAATTTGACCCCCTTTTGCAAACGTCTGAAAGCTTTCGCGAGAGGACCCTTCCAAATCGTCCCCGTTCCGCTGTTTACTCTTCAGTTCCGGGGGTGGATTTTCCTGTGCTTTAACCCCGCGATTACTCATTCACCATTTGTTATTGATCAATTATTTTTACGAGGGAACAATGGAAGTCAGTGTTCATATATTATTTAACCGACAGCGTGCTCGCCAATAAATGCATGACATTTATTCGAATCACTGAAGAAAATGTATTTTAAAACAAAATGTCAGAAACAATACGGGGAAAAAAGTGAAAAATATTGAATTTTATTTATTTAGATTATTATTTGTGCGTACATGGTGCGTCGCACTAAATGATACAACTGGACAGAGATGATTTTGCTAGTAAATCTTAATCGAAAATGTGCAATAAAAATAAAAATAAATTGTACTCGTACGAAACTTCGTTTTCGAGAAAATCTGTTTGGGAAATTGTTGAAATACGCGTAAAATGGAGTACGTTTTATTTGCATATTCGATCGTTGATTGTTGTTTTTATAATACTTATATTAGTGCTTCTAAAGATAGTATATTTGATGTAATATCTTATTATCTTTTAAGTAATTAAAACAATACATCTTTTAAGTAATTATTATCAATTTTATTATCTTTTAAGTAATTAAAACAAGTTAAACATTTACGAACAGAAGTAGAAATAACGAACAATGGTTAGAAATATTACATACAGTCCTACGTGTAATACATAACTTTTTAAAATCGATTTTCTCCATAACGAATTACGAAAAAAATTTCATTGTGCCATTTCTTCGAACTAACGTAAATAAGATTTTCATACTATATTATAGTACGTTATTTTAGAGTCGATATTAATATACATATTGTAGTAATTTCAATATGACATGATAAACAGAGTAAAATGGTATATATACAGTTAAAGATAAGTAAAATAGATTAACGATTATACATATAGAATCTAATGTTACTTGATCAAACAATAGAATCTGTTAATGCATGATCAGATAATTTCAGTAGTACAATACCAAGTCAGACAAGTAGAATAGGATGCTGTATCGACATGCAAGTAGAATAGAGCTACGCTTAGACAAACATTACCAATAGCCTATTTTTTGCATGTAAAGACAATAGCATGAATCTAAAACGATCGCAATATACTAAATGATGATTAATTATTTTCAGTTGAAAGTAACACGACAATTAAATACATCTTCTGTGAAAAAATATTTCCAAATTTCAAACTCCTGTACTATACTAATTTTCATTCATATTAATTTTTATTAGGAATATTTTAATTACACCTACAATCGTTAGATTTAGCTTTAATTGAAATATTACTTGCAAATATCAATATCTACGAAAATTATTAATTTTATGAAACAATTTGCGATATAAATACCTTTAGTTCAGATTGCTCCCATCTTTTGCTGAAAAAATTTTGTCCATTTCTGCTTCACTTTACATTGATGTTTGTGTTAACGTTCTTACAATTCCAAAGAATTATAATTTAAATAATTACATCACACAATTACTTGAAATATTTGTAAAGAAGTAACCGCGTTCGTCGAAATCGAAATCTTTTCTAAGTAGTAGAGGAAATGTGATCACCAGCTGATTATTAAAGCTGATTATTAAAGCCATTTGATACTATTGAACAAAATAAGAATTTCCTTCAAACCTCCTATAATCCACTGCTTTCCTGGAGTGTGGTCTTCAAAGAGCCACACGACTCGAGACTTACAAGGGATGATCCCCTAACTCGGAAATTCACAAAAATTCTGGAATTTTTTGGGTATGTAGAATACATATAGATATGTATCACGCAATTTTTTTTTACGAAAAAATACACTTTAAGGGATAGAAACTGACTCTCAAATATTCGACACTTTTTTCTTTTCTTGTAACTTGGAAATTATACGAGATGGAAAACAAATTTTCAGGCAAAAGTTACTTCTTAAAGATAGATCTATCATGTGATAAATAATAGATAAAAATATTCACTTTTGTTTATAGTGTTCATTCCATTGTTTAAAAAGATTGATAAATCAATTACGCTATAATTTTAAAAATTATCAACCACTTCGTTTAGATCGGACAATAGTCGCATTTATGCGCAATAGAAATCTTTTCCTTGTAGATATATTATAAATATTTATCTATCACTTTGGAAAATTAAATTATTTATACTTGAACAAAAATCTTACAGTAGGAGAAAATACGAATAAATATATGCACAGAGTTTGAAATTGATACGTCGAATAATTCTCTTGAAAAAAATCTCAGATTAAAACGAACCGCAATAATTCGCGTGGGTGCTTCAAAAATGTTCAATTTTCTTGGAAACGAAGTCGCATACTAAAAATGTTTACCGTATGTGTTCCATTTGTTTTTGAATACAGAATCACCACCTTTTCGGTTTTTCCACTAGTCATTGCGTATCGTTCTATATAAAAGGTATTTTATATAGGTACTATATATGCGTAGTGATCTAACGTATTGAATAAGGAAAATTATTGAACGCAGCTGAATCGCACAGTATTACATCGTAAACGCGGAAACGTGCAAAGAGCAAACGGATAAAAAGCTCGAGTTGCAAATTAGCGAGTCAGGCGAATTGAATTTAGCTCACGATGAATGAAGTAGCTGGCGTGTATAGGCCCGGTGATTAGAATGTATAATTTTCGTGTTGCGCAAAGTTTGCAAAATGTAATATTAAAATTGGCCGCATTTCCGCGTCGGGTAAAAGTTTTATTAAATAATTATTTGAGTGAAACGCAAGCAAATGACGAATTGTGATTATTAGAAGAAATCGTGGTGGGATTGTTTAAATTTAATCAAATCTTTAGCCTTTAAAAGAAATTTTTTACATAGTTTTACGATAAACTGTACGTTTGTCGTTAATAGAAATAAATAGATTAATAATACAATCATAAATAAGCTTTCTTATTTCAGATTTTTACTTGTGAATTTTCGAGTGAATACTCGGAAAAAATAATATTAATATGCACCTTGCTATGACAAACAAAAAGAATTACGATAATTTAAATCGAATTTAAAATAATTGATCGTGATGAGTATACTTAAATCTATTAAATATTAATCGTAACCAATTTTTGAAGGAAAATTTTCGAAAGTCTTCCAATCACACGAAAATTTCATTTCTTAAAATTATATGTATTTAATTGTCCTTCCACCATTCCCGACAATTTATTTTTATTATTATAATAAATATCAAGTTCACACTTGTAGTTATTATTATTTATTGGAGAATGCTCAAACTTGAGGTCGAACTTTAATGCAGAGTAAACTATGTTTATTTATATTACGTTTTTCGTGTAATTTTTACGAACAATTATTAATCGTTTTAATCGAGTTGATTATCATTGCAACTAGAAGGAAATATGATCGTACAGAGTTTACACTTGTAGTTATTATTGTATAATACATTGGTAAATGCTCAAACTTGAGGTCGAACTTTAATGCAGAGTAAACTATGTTTATTTATATTACGTTTTTCGTGTAATTTTTGCGAACAATTATTAATCGTTTTAATCGAGTTGATTATCATTGCAACTAAAAGGAAACATGATCGTACAGAGTATTTCAATTCGATTTTATTCTGTATGCACCTGTAAAGTTTGGCAACCTTTCAGACTTTATTCACTTTCCCATGCATTCCCATGGATTCTAGGGGTTCAAAATTGCATCAGTGAAAGCCCTGCTTTCTTGTCGGAACTATAAGGTACCAGTCCCCAGGCATGGTCGCAAAATGGACCAACATCATCCCAGCGGGATTCATAAAGACTACCTTCATAACAGCATCCTGTATTTTGTATCACAGTTTGGCGCGCTGTTCGGGGATCTTGTATTGCTGCTGCGGGACGCTTAAACGCGAGATGATTATCCCAGTTCATTGGTCGTAGATCATGTTAACGACAGCAATGACGCGGGATACCTCATCTTTGTGAAATAATTCTCAGTTCAACGTTGTAGCGATTATGGCGGTAAAATCCACGTGAAATTCTTGAAACGTGGTGCTCCTTTACCAAAAATTACTATATCGAACAATTTATTTTACAAAGTGTGAAAAATTCTCGAAACACGGTTAATTTTGATGAGGATAGTTTCGAATTGTCAGAACAGTGGGATTTAAATTTAAAAGAGAGCGAGGTATATTCTGCATACGTATAACCATAATGTAACGATTAACTCTGGAGGAAGATACTATATCCAAGTGAAATAATTATTTCAGTTGCAACACTCCTCTCAAATTCACCAAATGGATTTGGATACGTATTCCTTTAAAATGTACAAACAGTTGCGAATTTTCGTAAAATACAAACGTTTTTCTTCACTTAATGTTTCGTTATGTAGATCAGCTAACGTCTCATTCATAGATTTATATGTAATACGTGTGAATTTGTTCTCGATTGTTTCACGAATGAAATGATATTTGACGTCGTCGTATTTTGTACTACAGAGTGTCCCAATCATCACCGGTCGGTTTGAATTTCGCGCTATTTTTAAAACGTCAAACCGATTTACCGGAAACTTGATATATGTCATTCAGACAGATGGGAAATCAATCATGGAAAATTACACGCTGAAAGAACGCGTGTAAATTATTCAGAGACAATTCCAAAGCTGAAAGACAACACCAAACGTGTGATTGGTGAAATTGATCCAAGTTTGTGCGAAAACGTCGTGAACAAATTTTGGAGAAAATCGATGGTCTGTAAAAAACAGCTGAAGGGGAGCATTTGGAAGATATCTTATTCCATTATTAACTCCCAAGTTTGTATTTTTAAATTAAAGAAAAAACATCAAGATTGCTTGAATCGTTTGAGTTTTATTCAAAAAGTAAATCGACCGGTGATGATTGAGACACCCTTTACATTTTATGCCACGTCTGACTAGTAACCATTTTTTATCCACTCTGACTGTCGTTGTACGAGACGATAGGTTCGAGTTTCCGTTCTGTCAGCTCCTCGAGCATTCTCTTTTGGTGCATGGCCTCTTTCACTGCTTCTGAGAGTACCGTGTATACCGTTTCTGTGCTGGAGAGGGCCACGCTCCGCTGTTTCCTAGATTCCCATGAAAATGGCGTTCCTCGCAACAGGAATACGCAGTAAATTTACGAGCGTTTGTCACCCTCATTTCCAGCATAGTTCGCGTTTTCGTAGTCCACAAGATTAAAAACGCCTTCTTTAAATGCGAGAGAAAAATTTGTACCCCTCAGATATCTCAATACTCTCTTCGTTTCATTCCAGTGGTCTTCTCCGTAGCACGAGAAACTATGCCTTGCAGCATAAGCTTCATTCAAACCCTAACAAACAGCTAGGTAGGTTTAACGATCCACCAATACAATAAGTTCGATGATTTTAAATTTTCCTCTTTCTTATTTTCACCAATTTCTTATTCGAATCCAACAGAGTTGACTGTCATACTAAATCTTTCTAGGACTTACTCGACATAGTCCTTTCGACTGATGGTGATTATTTCACCATGTTATCTTCGTCCCAAAACATTCTTTTATCTTGTCTTTCATACTGGACGAGATGTTTCAGAAATACATGTCCATACTTCAGGAAATAAATGTATATATTAACGAAGGGATTACCAGATGGCTAATAAGTTATGAAAAAGTGTAAGTTTGAAAAAACCAATTGGTCAAGTATACTCGAGTAGTATACTGCGGGGAACAAAATATTAGCAGTCTGTTACTACCCAACTGAGTCCCTTTTTATTTATTTTTTGCGCAGACGCACTTGTGTTGAGAACTATAATGCGTTATTTGTTTTATATTTTTACAATAAATATATAGAAAAAATGTAAAATATTCTTGACAAGTAAATTACGCTAAATACGTGAAATACAATGTACAACTTGAAAGCTAATACAGTGCAAATAAAACTAAAATAAGTCGAAAGAACTCAAAGACGTATACCGTACTTTGAACCATTGCACGGAATGAGATTAAAAACCATTCGACGGACAAACAGTAATACAACAGTGACAAATGAACAAAAAATTACAAGAACGAGAATTGGAGACGCGAATGTGACACTTAAAGAAGAGTGTACAAATCAAAGAGGCTCTATACCCTAGAAATCTCCCAAATTTGTTATTGGTTGGGAAAATGATTCTAAATGTTTTGATCCTTGTTTTTAATAACAAGGGATATTAGATATGAGAATTGTACCATAAAGCGTAAAATCAAGTTTGCAAGTACAAAAAGAAGACGATGTATACAAGTTAGACTTGGAAGAAGCACCGGTGACATCGTCACTGTTCACGAGCCAGTCAACAATGGTATCCACGGTAGCTAAGCGTCCGCATACTATGCCATAAGCGATTAAGACATCTCTCTACAAACAAGGGGTACAAAAACTGAAGAGCTATGGGTTTAAATTTCCTGGAACTAAAGGATCCACCGCCGTATCTAGACTGTGTCAAAGGCAAACAACATCAGCTACAACAATGGTGGACAGTTTCAAAGGGCAAAAGAAAACTGGAACTGATTCAATCGGACCTCTGCGGGCCGATGCATCCAGGCGGATTAAAAACTGGTATTTGCTCACTTTTTATTGACAAGTATACGCGTAAAGGCTTTGACAATCTGTGACTATAATTCAAATTATAATTATTATAAATATACAATTATTATATATATATATATATATTATTAACTTATATATAACTATATTATATATAAGTAATATTACTAACTTATACTAACTAATTTACTATACGTTAGTACAATACAACTACAATACTAACTATATTATATACCTTATAAACCTACCAAATTTCTAATATTCCCTTTGTTAGTGTATAGATTTGTCCCCTGAAGTATGGACACGTATTACTGAAATACCTTGTACATTGCTCGCCATATCGAAAACAAGTATTATAAATAACAATTTATAACGAACACGGTCCAACTGCGTACAATTTAAATCAAATACCGAGTGTATTTAAAAACACCTTCGCAGAGGATTTCCTATTCGAAGTGAGTGGCAATAATCAAACGAAGTACTGAAAAAAAAACAAATCATTTTCCGTGTGAAATTCCCTTCGAGGCGATAGAGAATGTTCAAGACCGAACGAACTTTCATCGTGCAGGAAATTTGAAAGTCGCGATACTTGGCCGCGTTAGGCTATAATTATGCTTCGCTGAGCAAAGTAACTTCCGCTCTAACGGCGGCAGGAATCGTGACGAAAGCGTCGCGGGAAGAACACTTGTTCTTGATTGGTTAGTCAGAGGTGATAGCAACTTTCTTGACGGCTACTTACGCTCTAACTAGAAACTAATAACTGCGAGGATGGTTCACCGGGGCGTGTTCGTCGAAGTTTCACCGCTGCGACGTTAACAGTGTTTCTTAACGCGTTCTGGCGACTGACGGTGATCTATGGTGCCTAATTATTTCAGCCACTCTTTTGAAACCGTCTACCGCCTTCCTCTGAAATACGTAGTCGCAGATGGTGAACTTTCACTAAGCACGAACAAAATCGAGCAATTAGACTAATTACTTGCGAAGTGAGAATAAGGTAAAACAATTTCAGTCTTTTCGGGCATCGTTTTATACAGAGTGTTGAAAAAAATGCGCGATCTTCGCCATTATCGATCGAAAAGTTCTTTGACATTTCGCGATTTAAAACTTCCTTAACAAATTATAAGCAGTTAGAGTGATGTGATACAAATCGATTTTAGTAGTTACGGAGCGATAGAAAAGTATCTACACAGTACGTGAACAAACATTTAGGATGTTATTCAAAATCGTGAAAAAAGAAGTCGAAAAGTTCTTTGCCATTTTGCGATTTAAAACTTCCTTAACAAAATATAAGCAGTTAGAGTGATGTGATACAAATCGATTTTAGTAGTTACGGAGCGATAGAAAAGTATCTACACAGTATGTAAACAAACATTTAGGATATTATTCAAAATTGTGAGAAAAGAAGTCGAAAAGTTCTTTGCCATTTTGCGATTTAAAACTTCCTTAACAAAATATAAGCAGTTAGAGCGATGTGATACAAATCGATTTTAGTAGTTACGGAGCGATAGAAAAGTATCTACACAGTACGTGAACAAACATTTAGGATGTTATTCAAAATCGTGAGAAAAGAAGTCGAAAAGTTCTTTGCCATTTTTCGATTTAAAACTTCCTTAACAAAATATAAGCAGTTAGAGTGATGTGATACAAATCGATTTTAGTAGTTACGGAACGATAGAAAAGTATCTACACAGTATGTGAACAAACATTTAGGATATTATTCAAAATCGTGAGAAAAGAAGTCGAAAAGTTCTTTGCCATTTTGCGATTTAAAACTTCCTTAACAAAATATAAGCAGTTAGAGTGATGTGATACAAATCGATTTTAGTAGTTACGGAACGATAGAAAAGTATCTACACAGTATGTGAACAAACATTTAGGATGTTATTCAAAATCGTGAAAAAAGAAGTCGAAAAGTTCTTTGCCATTTTTCGATTTAAAACTTCCTTAACAAAATATAAGCAGTTAGAGTGATGTGATACAAATCGATTTTAGTAGTTACGGAGCGATAGAAAAGTATCTACACAGTATGTAAACAAACATTTAGGATATTATTCAAAATTGTGAGAAAAGAAGTCGAAAAGTTCTTTGCCATTTTGCGATTTAAAACTTCCTTAACAAAATATAAGCAGTTAGAGTGATGTGATACAAATCGATTTTAGTAGTTACGGAGCGATAGAAAAGTATCTACACAGTATGTGAACAAACATTTAGGATATTATTCAAAATCGTGAAAAAAGAAGTCGAAAAGTTCTTTACCGTTTTACAATTTAAAGTTTCGTTACCGAGATATAAGTAGTTAAATTTTACCGGTGTAATTCCCGTTGCGCGCCATTTGCAATCCAGTCAGCTGATCGCGCTACCGTGCTCATGCGCACTCACGCACGAGAATGTATATTAATAACGATGGCGCGCGCCAAAACTTTAACCGCTTATATTTCGATAACGAAGCGCTAGATTGTTACAAGGAAAATGACTTTTCGATTTATATTGAACGTTCTAGATTTTTGTTTTTATCTTGTTGTAAGCTAAATTTAGTCCTCTTTAGTATAAATACAATCGTAACGAAGAATCTAAAATAAAAATTTTTTATAAAGAATATTAAGGAATCTGGCTACATTAAAAAGTGAAATACAAGTGTACTTACGATAGTTTTTACATAATCATATATAAGGTAAATCAATAAAGACTGCTACCTGAGATATTTCGTTATTTATTGATTCAATCAAAAAACGTTTCTTACGAAATACATATATTGTATTTAAGGTACTTCACTGAACTTTGAATTTATGAAATTGATAATTTATATTTTTTTTAAATTAACTCAGATCATCTTATTACTAGTCATTGAATTCGTCTTTTTGTTGGCTACAACGCAACACTAAAAAAAAAATGAAAATTTAAAAAACTCAAGATCAATAGCTTTATACTTATAAATATGAGACATAAATAATTAAAAAGGCGTTCGTTTAATGAGTTTTCTTGAACACAACGTATTTCGTGTGGAAAGTTGTTCGATCCAATCAATGGAGAACGATATATTTCAGATAGCGATTCTTGTTGACTCGTCCTACTATCATACAAGATATGATAGTAAGAGTACAAAAATGTATAGTGTAAAATTCATCAAATGTTAACAAAAGAGTGCAATTACAAAAAGTATAACGTGAAACATGAAACTACATATCTACGATAACACAAGAAAGCAACAAGCTGTTTACAAAACAAAATACAAGAGAATATCCCGAATACAAAATGTTTTTTATTCACAGTGGTGTAAACGCATAGCTCGTTAAAAAATATTGAATACATGTTTTTGTTCTGCTAAGAAATCAGCCGAAATGTTTATTCTAGAATTAATACTTAAAACGTACAAGAAATCGTAACACACTTGAATCCGTAAACCATCTATTCTTAAAATATCGTCACTTTGAATTATGCCACGAATTAGATCAAGGTTAAATTGATACAGAAAGGATTTGTTCAACAGAAGTATTTTATTTATTTCTGTTAACCGATTTATTTCTGTTAACCGTGTTACGTAAGCGTGAAGATGCAAATAAGTAAATAAAATAAGAATTACAATGTTGTTATTAAAACCTAATAATATTAAGTAATTAAAAATTTTGTATAAATTGTCGACTCAAAGTAATACTTCGTCGCTTCACATCAATAATTCCTGAAATTACGATTGTCTGTTGAATTAATTTCTGAAGTTACGTTCATATTAAGTGGTACAATTTATATTCTAAGGTCAGAAGTTTGAGGATAAATCTAAAAGTAGCCTTTGGCTATACTTCGTCATTATGCGATAATTAAGTAATTACGAAGATATAACATGTAGGCTATCTTTTAATTTACATAATAAAGAAGTTATAAAAACAATAATAACAAGAAGAAGAAAAATCAAAAAGGAGAAAAGATATAAAATAGTAGTAACAATAATAATAATCATAATTTTGCCTCTTCACAGAATTCAAATGATAAAAATCAAATTTATGAAATTAAAACTTAGTTCTGTTAATAAATGCTTCAAGTAATGAATTCTTCTTCGATCGGAGACTGTAATCTGTATTTCTGGAATAACTCCCATTTTGAAAATATTTTTTCCAGTTATTTCATTAAAAGCAGTCTATCGACAATCAAAATCAAGAATAGTAATCATAGAACCAACTAGAAATGGTGAACATCGTGTGGTTTAAAAGTCTCGGAAGAAATTCGATTATTGGGCTGAGCTCTCTTATCGCAAATATACCATTCAACTCTCTATGGCTTCCCATTTACATTTCTATATCCTCTCCTTATCGATTCCTGGATGCTTCTTATACTTTTCATCTCCAATTTTGAAGATGAAAAGTTGTGCTTCGCTAGCTCTTCCGGTTGACAATCACAAAAGAAGAGAAAGTTCGTATTCATCCTTTTTGGGTTGATTACAAAATGTAAGGCGATCCTTACAAAGTACCAGGTGTTTTATAATTAATCTTTCGATACCGAGAACATTTTCTAACGTGTAAATGGACAAATTAATATTCTAAGCAACTTAATGAATCGAAGTAATAAAATTCAGTGATAGGTATGAATTAAAATGCTCAATGATATTTCATTAAAACTATAGTGACATTGTTTTACTGTTACAAGACAATATTAAAAAAAATAAGGTCATTAAATGACGCACATGAGATAACATCACTGTACAAAAATTGTATTGAAGTTGAAAACGTCCTTGCACAAACTCTTACTTCATTTTAATTTAACAAATTGTAATTAGTTATTTGATGTTAAATAGATATTGTAATTGGTGAATTGAAAGTATAAATACATTTTAGAATAGCATTCTCTACTTTACTTTAAGTATTTTGTTCGAAAGTAGTGTAACTCAATAATACCAGTGAATCGAAGTAATATAACTCATGGTTATTAGAAATATCGATGAAATGAAAGTAACGTTACCCGGTGAAGGAAAAATCTAAAAATAATTGTTTCCAGATCTTTTGAATGCATGATTTACGCTATTTCTTCGTTAAAAAACGTCACAAGTACTGTACAAAATATATCACGATTAATTGTAACATTATTTCTGTTCTGCGGCATACATTCGCATCAATTGTGTTCCCGCAACCGTGAAACACGATTCGAATTAAACGCTACAACGCTAAAATAACATTTTCCTCCAATCCGATTTATGTGATCTGAAAGAGCATTAAACAAGGTAATCGAGACAGGTTTTCGTTAAAAGTTGGAGAGAATATATTTTGTTGCAACAATTAACAATCTTTTCCTAAATAGACAAATAGATGTAATTCGTGCATAATAAAGGTAACTCGTACAAATTTTATATCATCTGAAAGTCATAATTTCTTTCTATTTTTTAGTGAAAATTTCATAAAAATATTTTCAATTGTTCCAAATTTATCAACATATTTTAATTTATATCGATCAATAATTTCATTCCCACTTGTTCCGAGCCCTTATAAACTTAACGGAAATTTTACAATTAGGATTGATGAGGGACAATGAGAGGATTTTCTAATTTTTTAATAAGCCCCTTATCAAATGTAATTGTATTTCAAAGTTAATCAATTCGTAATTAACACTGCGTTTCATTTTTCAATATATGATACGTTTTATTTACATTCCGTATTTAAGAAATATTGTTTGTAATTAATTAATTTCAATTGTTTCTGTTTGCAGAACTGTTTAATACGCACCGAAAACAAGCTTTTATATAATTTGAAACATATTTGCGTAACAAAAGTAGAACGTATAAAAGAAGGAATTAAACGCTGGTCGATTAATTACCGATATTTATTCATTAAATTTCTATGCAACGCTGTAACACGCAACAAACACCTCGGTAATTAAAATTCCAATGGAAATCGAATTCATTAACGTTGAGCTGCTAACAATCAACATACTATTTAACATTCGCGTGTCTCTCACCAACGCGAAACAACTTTTCCACGGATTGTGAAAAAACACTGGATAAAGTTAAATAGACGTGAAATCCAACATTCACAGTACACATTGTATAAAATGTAAAGTAATTTAGCAGAGAAATGGAGAAAAGAATTCACGTAAAAATAATTTGTAAATCTCTTTAGCGAACCGTTATAAAAATAACAAAAAGAAACTACAAATCGCTATAAAAATACTGAATAAATAGAAAGGATTGGATCTATCTTAGGACAGTTTGTTTCTCTCGGTAATGATAAAAAGAAATGAATTTTGTTCGCTGAATCAATTTTACTCGTTTGTTTTTCAACAGTAATGATAAAAATATCATAAAAGAGAAGTAGGTAAAATTGATTTACACATTAGTCCGATCACGCCGAGTGTAAACTTGCAACATAAAGATGTCGAGTTTTCAAACTGAGTTGAATGAAAGCTCATGAAATATGAGAATGGATGTTCCAGAAAGGATATCCTAGGAAAAAAATCCCCAAAAATTCAAAAGATTTCCCGCTGGAAATTGTGCCCTCTTCCCGATGTAAAGTGAAGTCCAACTTTAAACTCAAAAGCCAGTAGCCGCTCGAATGCCTTCTCGTCCACGAAGGACAGGTAATTAGCGAAAATCAAAGCGTCCGTTTCATGGAGTTCCAGTATAATCCTACCTGGAAAACTTGAATACACGACAACGCCGACAGGTTGAGTGATAGGACCAACGCGAAATTTTCGTAAGTGGAAATCACCAGATAGAAAATTTAAGCCCAGAACAGGATAGAATCGGGATCCTATTTTCGATTCAGGTATTTTTCTTTATTACTATGGAACTTGCTACAATTAAGGAGGTAGTGTTTCGGGCCAAAAATTGAGAATTTCTTTTTCTACGAAGGAATAATTATAACAAATTGAAAATTAATAGTCATACCTTGTACAATATACTTTAATGATATATTATATTTCTAAAACAATTTTTTGTTGTTTGTTCTCTTTAAATGAAATAAGGTGAATCATTTCGGATAAATTTCCTTAACAAATACAAAGAAGATTGTTAATCTACACTGGTTTATCTATCGTGTAAACCATAGTAATGTAAAAATGTTCAAAAATTGTAAAAGAAGCACCACTTTCGTCAGAATTAGTTTCGCCCGAATAATTCTCCTTTTTTCTTTTATTTCACAACTTTAACTATTGCGTAAATAAAACTTACAACGAAACAAATTATTCCAAATATTTTCGAACATTTATGTAAGAAAACGTACAAAGCAATTAATGAAATATTTAAAAGAAAATTTCGTATCACTGACATATGTATATTCGTATCTATGAAATATCAGAATCGTATGAAAAAAGTACCACCAACACGTTCGAGTGTATTTTTAATGATGACGTTCGAAAATCGCGTAATAAAACTGTGAAATACATTCGTTCTCAACCGTCAATAATTGCTTGAATAATCGTAGATGTTAATTGCACTGCATAATAATAATCCAAGTTCTGTTTCTTTGTTTTTCTCTGTGATCACAGTTGGGACAATATTAGGTACCCAAATAGACTGAATAAAAAAAGAAACGATACACTTGGAACGGGGAAAACGAAAACATTTCAATGGCACGCAGAACGAGTGAAAGAAAGATTAAACCATGCAATGGAACACGATCTCATCTCCCTTCGAAAAACCTTCGTTTAGTCGCCTTTGATGGAAGTTGCTAAAAATAGTGTCAGTATTGTATGCAACAGAATGGAACGTGTTCATTACGAAGCATACTATAAATCGAATTGGTACAGTAAATCGATCGAAACGTTTTAAAAATGTATGAGAAAACATTGCTACGAAGAACTATTTTTCAATCCGACACGTGTCCTGTGAGAATTTTCGCTTACTTTTTAATTAATGGATGGTAACAAATCTGTTAACATTAAATGGAAATTTATTCGTTAAATGGAGAAATACGTATCCCGGGCATAAATTTCTTGTATTCTTTTAGTGAATAATTTATCAGTTACAGTTCTCAATCTGCTCTATAGTTCAGTTATACTACTCGCAGTTACTGTTTCGATTAGTTACATAAAATTAGTCGTAAAATAAATCGAGGAGAACTTGAAAAATAAACGAGAAACATTTTTGTCAGCTTCGGAGGAATGAAAGTGTATACGAAATTAATAAAATGGTTGTAATAATTATTTTAAACAATTGTCAGAAATAATTTTAAATTTACCGGTGATAGAACCAACCGGTGAAGTGTAAATATCACAAAACGCGGAATAAATTAAATTAATTTTGAAAATAAATTATCAAATTACGTTATATGAATGAATTAAAATTAGTATTTTACATTTTTCGTTTAAATGAGTGTTATATTAACAAGGCATGAAACAAAATTCCTTAATAACGTGGAATAAAATTTATTTTATTTTACGTCGATATTTTAACGTCGTATTCATATTTCATGATTATAAGTATTACGGGATCGCATTACACTTGTGAAACATATATTTCCAAGACTGAAGAATATTTTTCGACAAAATTGTACGTATAAAATGCAACGTTGATGGCACACCCGAAGAGAAGAATACTTCGGATCGCTATTATTATAATTTCTTGCAAACATAATTAACGAAGAAAACTTATTGAAAATAATGATCTTGGTCAAGAGTTGAAACATTCCAAAGAATGTTCGAGGGACATTTAGTTGATTCAGATATACGAAAAAGTCGCACGATCAACAATCCCAAATTTTCTATGAAACCTACCTAATTAGCAAATACAATATTTCCTCGAAAACGTTCGAAGGAATAAATTATCGCGTGTAAAAACACACCCCTTCGCCTTCCTGTAACGCAAAAAACGCTGCCTTGTGTTTCGAAGTATGTGCCAACGTGTCGAGGGGGAAAAAAAAAAAAAAACTCACCCCTTTGTTCCGATCACGAGCCTTCTTCTCACATCTCATTATTCTTCTTCGTGCGTTTCAGCAATTTCAACGTTCCTGTGAATGTCTGTAACCGTGACGACGTTCGCGTGAAAAGAAACGAAAACGATATTTCGCGGTGTCCGTTTCACCCTCGTTGAATTCGACAAGCGTTAATACGGGGTGAAAGACACTAACGACGACGTAAAAAAAGTCGAGGACCGTGCACAAACGTGGTAGGCAAATAAGAGGACTGTAGAGTGAAAGACAGGAGGATGCAGAACCTTTTTAACGGTGGCACGCTAAGCTTTTCCACCCTTCCCATCGAGCCCCAACACTTGGATACCCCTGTCCCTTTGCTCGTTTTCCCTTCATCCCTTTTCCCTTAAACACTTACCTGACTCCTCGTCGCTAAATTTACATACGACGTTCGGTGGTAAGGGTTACAATAAAACGTAGTAAAAGGGTAGATTGATTGCTCCATCGTTTAAGAAGGGAAACCGGAGAAGTAGTTTCTTTCTACGAAAAGGGAGAACAAATTTCTGATGTGAACGATTTTGGTGATTTATGAGAGACACAGGGGTGGATTTCTTTATTTCAGTAGAGAGCAGTACAATCGGTAGAGCGGTGATTCATCGTATAGAAATAAATCGAAAATGCGAGATAAATTTCTCTCGTACGAGGCCTCGTTTCCGAGAAGATCGAATCTGAGGAATTTGGTGGCACGTGAGCTAACGGTTTCAGATTGAAAAATAATACAACGAACAGAAAATGAATTATACTATACTGCCGTTAATATCGACACAAGTTGAAGCAACAAGCAACGATCGGTTATTGTAGACGAGGAATACCTAATCGCACGTGCCCCGATGAATTTTCAAAATTTATTACCTCGAAACCAAAGTTTCGTACGAAAAAATCTTACTATATTTCACGAGTTTCTACCAAAAATCGTATATAAACATCTCTGAGAAATTACTTTCTTAGTATAATCGATGATACAAATCGAGTTTCTATCCAAAATCGTATATAAACATCTCTGAGAAATTACTTTCTTAGTACAATCGATGATACAAATTTTATTATTTATTTTTACAAATTTCACACAATTTTATCGGAATTTTCTGTGTCTATTTGGGCCTATTTTGAGTGCAGGCCTAAAAGATTAATTGCCTGCGAATGGACCTGAGTTAGGGTAAGCATTTGGCGCTGATCTGTCGGTAGGTTTCTTAAAGGACACGCGCGACCCTTTACAGAGGGTCGTGCGAGACAACCTCAGCGTGGGAATGCATGAGAACGAAAGGAAATGCGTGTGGTCCTGATATGAGAGAGATTGAGGATTAGAATGAAAGAGAATGAATGCGCGTAAGGATATAGGGTGCGATATAGTGATTGGGGACAGTATGGATACGAGAAGAGACTGGTAAAGACGTAGGGACAGTACGAGTACGAGAAAGGACCTGTGAAGATGTAGTATGAATAAGAGTACGAGAAGAGACTGGTAAAGACATGGTAAGAAAGAAGAGTTGGAAAGATGCACTAAAACGATTAGTCTAGTTTTATACATAGTCGATCTATCTTTGGTGAAAAGAGAAATCAATTGCCAATACCATTATTGAATAACTACACTAACACCAATACCAATATATATAATATATCCACCAATCACCAACCGTACGCACGGACAACAATTGATATAAAATTCTCATCGAAGTCAACATCCACTAACGATAGCCATTCGCATAAAAGTCATCTCTCGCAAAATAATAGAGAAACGGGTCGCTGGAAAGAAATCTATCGACTCGGAAGTACCTTCAATGCAGCATCCCCTAAAGGAACAGTAACAGGCGAAAATATATACCTCCGTAGAAAATTCTCCACCCCATCGACATCGACCTTTAACGATGCACAGGGAACGCTACTTCTCAAGCCGGCATGAGATCCCATTATTTAGAATTTACCCGAATATTTTATCGATCGGAAGAAATCCCTTGGTCGTACCTAAATTTTTTTCGTGTCATCGACCCTTGCCGATGCAATTCCTTTTTCGTTGTCGTCTCTACCAACTTCGTCTAGTCTCTACCAGCCAATAACGAACGACACCAAATGGAACAGGCCCGCATGGAGAGAGAGAAAAAAAAAAATATTAGGGATGAGTTATACTCTTCCTCTCAGTGTCCAACCCTCTGGGTTCGATTTTCCCTCGCGGCCTGTCCTAGCGCTCATAACCTAGATTTCAACGGATAACAACGCACCCCCACTAGCAGGAGTCGGCTCGTTACAGGTCGTCTGTTTTCTTTCACCCTTCATCGGGACCCGGTGGCAGTCTCGTTCACCGATACCGAAGGATCTCTTTCTCCTACCTCTTCAAAGAGTCCCGGCCATTGATTCGGGATTCGAGATTCTGGGTCAACGGTCTTCCTTGTCTCCTCGCTTGTTTCTCGAGGGGTGTTCGGAGAGGGTGAATTGCTATTCAGTGAAGAAGAAATGCTGAAAAATCGAATACAAATGGTTCGATAAGGGCCAAGAGCCCACTAAGCTGGAGATAAACGTAGGGTCGATGACGTAGAGTGTTGAACGAGTGTCGCGTTATTTATTACAGGGGGTGACTGTGACAATAACCACGGCAAGTTGATCGTTGAGCCCCCTTACCGTTTACTTCCGCTCGTTCTATGAATTAATATCGTCGGAGCTAGCTGCAATTGGATCGTGAACTGCGCGAATTGAGTTTGGTGTCGTGGAATATCAATTGTGAGCTAATATATTTTACAACGAGAACTGTGTGTATATGCGTAAATATATGTATATATTAATTTTATTGTATTTGGTGTGATTGTACACGTGACATTGCACGTGTGATTTGTATTGTTCGATTTGAACATACCTAAACTGATACGACTCGATAGCTAATAGGTGATCATAGACAGTGTATCGCAGCAGTATAATAAACAGTAGAATTGTTTTCATGGATGTAACAATGTTTAACGTTACGTGTCAACGGAGATTTCTTTTTTCCCTTCGATAAATATTGATCTGGTTTATTGGAAATAAGTATAAGAAGTTTAATTAACTGAACAATATCAACTACAAGGGTAGAAACACGATTTCAAAATTTCGATGTTGAAATAATATTTATAACATCGATCTTTTTTGCTTTTTATTTCACGGACTTGATCAAGTTTAACCTCTAAGAGGCACATATGAGAACCCCAGCGGATTAAGAACTTTGAAGAAAGATCGATTAATCTTTTGACATCAAGTGCGGAAAGTACCATCGTTCGACACACTAGTAAACATCGCATCGTTTGTTAACCTTAGTCTTCATTTAGTCATATTTTTGCACCTAAAACTTTTTTCTTCGTTTATCTTTACAAAAAAACAATGATTTGAATAGCAGTCTCTCGATTATTCGATCCCTGAACGAACCACCTAAACGTAAAACAAAAACCTCGTTTGCTGCAATAGCGATACAAGTTAGAAAGACACAACTTGTGAATTGGAATTGTTCGTCAAGTTGCTTTATGGTCATAAACGGCAGTTCCAACCTTTTAGACTGTACGTAAAACATTAATGAATTGTATCATCGTCATTTTCCTCTTTACGTTTCTGCACAAAATTCAACTGGACAAATATTCGTGAGACTCGTTATTTAAATGTGCATTAAGTAAGGTATGTATTATACCCTAAAAATGATATTATTTTATATTGATGTATGTATTTATATATATGTGGTATCGGATTTTCCGTGTCCGCTTGGGCCTGCTTCGAGCGCAGGTTTAGAAGAGGTATCGGCCGAACGTGACCGAATGTCTGAAATGAGAGGGACTGAGAATTAGTTTTGGAAACAGTATGTCACAGTACGTCGTAGTACGTCGTAGTATGTCGTAGTATGTCGTAGTATATCGTAGTATGTCGTAGTATGTCGTAGTATGTCGTAGTATGTCGTAGTATGTCGTAGTATGTCGTAGTATGTCGTAGTATGTCGTAGTATGTCGTAGTATGTCGTAGTATGTCGTAGTACGTCGTAGTATGTCGTAGTACGTCGTAGTATGTCGTAGTACGTCGTAGTATGGAGTAGTATGGAGTAGTATGTCATAGTATGGAGTAGTATGTCGTAGTATGTCATAGTATGTCGTAGTATATCATAGTATGTCATAGTATGTCACAATATGACACAGTATGTCACGGTATATCACAGGATGTATGAGTATGAGTATGAATAAAGACGTAATAAGATTAGAATGAAAGAGAGTGAATGCGTGTGGCTATATAGGGTGCGAGAGGAGCGTTTTGGAAACAGTATGTCGGAGTATGTCACAGTATGAGACGATATGTCACAGTATGTAACAGTATGTATAGGTAAAAAGACGTAATAAGACAGGACAGTTGAAAAGACGCACTAAGACGAGAGACTTGAAAAAGACGTAAGCGACGAAGACGATAAAGACGCGTAGCCTATTTATTTATTATTTAATTAAACTTTTATCAGCCATAAAGCCGCAAAGTTTTTCAGTTAAGACGATTAGCTTAGTCCTGTACACAATCGATCTATCTTTAGTGAAAAGAGAAACTAATTGCCAATACCACGTCTAATACTAATAACACTGTAACATATAATATGCACAAATATACAAACACACCCCACGGGTACAACAAATTTTTGGAGGCTCGTACGGGGAACAATATATATACCTACCAGTTATTCTAAGAAAATAGATCTGATTTTCCAATCCCATCGATTATCCAATCAACCTCTTGCCCCTATTAGATCGGATAAATTGAGGGACTATTGTAATTTGAAAAATAAAATGATATTGTAACACTTCCGTGACTTTTCTCCGCTTTGAGGAAAGTTATCGAAGAGAAATGAAAATAAAAATAAAGTGCACAGAATCGATCGTCGTAATTGGTGGTGTGGGAGGTCGCAACTCGATTTCAAAATTCGAAATAAAGGTAATCGCCGAGGATATATAGGTGTCCTGGTATTACGGTGGAAATGCTGGACGCGCCTAAAAAGCATGCGTGCGAAAAAGCGATTAACCGGGTCCCTGGAGCAAATCAGATTTATCGGACACCAGCGAGCCAGAATCGTCCTGAGTAATTAACCGAGTTATTCACCAGCGAGGAAAGCCTGCAGGTCCGTTCGTATCGCCGCTTTTTAATGCTTTATCTCTATCTCCTTCCTGATGTCATCCTCGTTCGTGAACTATCATTTTTCCTCTTCCGTTTGGAACTCTTCGCGTTAACTTTCGCAGAACACTACAAGGTTAATTAACGCATTTACACGTAGATCAAATTACGAGATCGAGTTAAAAAACTTTTGGCAATACAGGTGATACTTTTTGGGGCTACTGAGTCTGAATCGTGTTCTTTGAGAAAGTATTTAAACTATTATCGTTGCGAGTGATGGTACATTGATATCGATGACTATCAATTGTATTTGTCTATTTAAGGTACCAATGTTCACGTTACAGATGGTTTGTTAACCTTTTGATCAATAAGCTGTATTATATAAATGGTGAAGTCTATGAAAAATGTTTCTCTGATTCTGTTACTTTTGTGCAGTTTAGAAATTGTGATCATCATCGTGGATTTTATTCTAGTACAGCTTGTAAAATTCCACCAGGAATTTTAAAAAATTAATAAAAATGTATACCATAAGAATGTCTTTTGTTAAAGGATGGGGTGCTAAATACCATCGACAAAATGTTACATCAACTCCCTGTTGGATCGAGGCACACTTATATAGACCCTTACAATGGTTAGATAAAGTGTTAACACAAATGGGTGTTTGTAATGCTAATATGAGGCTATAAGTTCGAATGCTATAAGTTCTATGTCATAATTTGTGTCTCGTGTTTAATTGCAAAAAAAATTGTGAAATGTAAAAAGAAATGACACACCAGTATCGATGTGTCATCTGATCTTATTAATGAAATTACATCGTGCAGTTCAGATGTTTAATTCTTAACTATACTTTCTGTAGTTAAAGTCAGGGATTCTTATAAAATTGTAATGTCTTGTAAATCTTGTGAAATTAAGAGAGATTTAATCATCAGTGTACCACACCTGGATCTTTTCTGATCCAGAGATGCTCTTATGTTGTTCAATTATACTGTAAATAGAACTGTTCTTAAAAATTGAGACAAGTACGGTAAAGCAATAAAATCTTTGTTTAAAATATTTGTGCAAGCAAGGTCAATTTACAGGTCTATTTCGACCTAGACGTAGTCTCCCTCGTGATTGGCCAAACCACCGATACTGTGAAGGTTGAATCATCATTTTTCTGATTTCGAATTTGTTCAAAAGATACAGAACATCGAAATTTGTTATTTTTTACTACTTTCGTGAAGCTGAGCTACACGAATGAATTTTTGTCCCCGAAACCAAATCAGTTGTAACAAATTCATCTTTTTTTCACTTTCTTCGAAAAGAATCGCCCATCGAGAAAACTTTTATTTCGTATCAAACCGGTCGTGTTTGCAACGTAAAAACAATAAACAAATTCTCAGTTTGCAAACTGGTCGTACATATATATATAACGTAAAAATGTTAAATAAAATCTTATTTTGAAAATTTCGATTCATTATTCTATTTCGAAAAACACTTGGGAACGTAATGTATTTTTTTAAATTAATATATTTAATCGGTCGTAAACCAAAATAACACGACTTCGCTTCAATCTATGTAAGATTATCATCGATTTCTTTCAAACCTCTTTCGCATGCGAATCTTATCATAAGTTCATTACGTGCGGGGTCAAACGCTGTCTCGTTTAGCCTATTTATTTATTATTTAATTAAACTTTTATCAGCCATAAAGCCGCAAAGTTTTTCAGTTAAGCACCGTACTTTAATTATCTCGTAAAAACACCGAGCGGCATTCTCATCAAGTAAGTTTAATCAGTAAACGAATCTGTTGGTCGTTAAAATTCCTTATTCTGCAATGATTTCACAATTCAAGTTTGGTTAATTTTTATATAGCACGATAATTAAAATCTACAAGTGCAAATATTAATTAAGAATAACGCAGTATATTTCCTGTTCGATTTTAAATTATATCAATTCTGTAATATCAATAAAACCTTCTGATATTAATGAATAACTCAATTATACTGCTTTCGTTCGCAATTCATCGCAATTAATTCATTGTGGATAAATAGAATATACGCTAAATTCCTTTTTGTAATTACTCATTTTCATGAATGTGAATTTTTAATCTTCATTCTTTCGTTATCCATTGAAGAGTCTCGCAAGAAAAGTCTAAACGGTTCGCGAAATATTTAATGCTACCTTCGTCGAGCATTTAAAAGCTAAAACAATGGAAAAATCTTACTTCGCTTTTACGTTATGAAAGTCACCATCTGTATTTGTTTTCGGTTGTTTACTTTACGCTACGTGCTGGTTCCCTGTTTACAAGGACCATGATTTTCTGTTTTTCAAACATCGAATACAATACACCTGCGTTTTTCCATAACAAGCTTTTACACATTATATTTTCCATCAAGAAACTTCTATTAAATAGTTTTTGCAAACGTTTTTCTACCATTATGCGAAACATTTTACTGGACAGGATCTACACGAAGTACAGATGCAAATTTTATAACTTTATAGCATGTGTCAGGAAAGTAATAGGTTAAAAGAAATATAACTTTTAAATTTGTACATCAATAATCTGAATTATATACAAACTTGAATTTAATTGTCAATTAAATATGTATTCATTGAGTTTTTTCTTTATTTTTATCAATGAGTTCTATAAACCTGTAATATTTTCTTCTATAATTTATTTACATCCTATGAAAGAATATGCAACATATGTAAACTTTATCGTACATTATTGAATAGTAATAAATTACAAATAATTTCCTAAAATCTATCTACTAGTCCACATATATTTGGTTATATTTTGTCAAACTACAAGGATGTTTTTAAATATAAATAATTGCTTTTGTTAAAGTAATAGATAGTTGTGCAAAATGGGTATGTACAAATTTATGTTTGCATTTTGTATAATTATTCTCGTTCTGATCACCCAAAACAGAAAATCGAAGAAACCATAACATGTTAAAGGAAACATTCAATTTCTCCAAAAAAAATTGTATTACTTCTTCAAACAGTAAAAAGAAAACTTTCCCAGATATTGAATTCATTTTATTTCCAACAATAGATTAATATTTACTTTGTGTTTGCGTCAAATTTCAAATCATTCTATCTATTGATTCTCAAGATACCGTACCAACCAGATTAAAAAGTTTTATTTCGTGGAAAACCGTTTTGAAGTTTAGCCTACAATGCAAGAGTATATACAGAGTTCCGTTCAAAATCCTGTATCATCGTCAATTTCTCCATAACTCTTTCAGCATAATATGTTTTAAACTTGAAAAAAGTGTAAAAAAAAATTAATTACTTTTACCTCCATACTAGGTAATCGCCTTAAGTTTGTCGTACAATATTAAAGTATACACAGAGTACAAAGTCCTACACCAGTGCCAAGTTTTGGAATTTCTTCATAATCCTTTCGGCGTAATATTTTTAAAGCTTGAAACTTTCAAAAAGCGTAAAAAGAAAAATATCACTTTTTTTTATCCCCAAACTGGACGAACTGCTTAATTTCATTCACACGAGGAATTTAAATTAATAAATATCGTATCTCGAGTAGAAGTTGAAAAAGCTTATAAAGGAATTCGAGAAAGGAAACAGACGTTTCTTCGTTTATTATTAATTCCGTAACGGTGGATCTAACAAGGAAAATAATTACCGCGAATGAGAACGCAAGAGAGATTATTATTCTCAATTTCACGGTCCTTCGGGTGCCAACAAAGAAAATCGAAACGAAACAAGGGGATATTGGAGACGGGAATCTGCTCGAGGAACAAGCCAAGCCTTTGTTGGTGGATTGCGTTGCGGGTGAGAAGTCCAGCAGAAATAGGGCTACTGATAACGATTCGCACGCACTGATAATCTCGTAACGATCTCAAACAGATACTCCAATTGTTATCCGTTCCATCTTGGAAACACGACTGTTCGAAACGTAACAACAAAGGGGGTATAAATCATGGTAGTCTTGAAACTGAACGGATAAAATTCCAAATCGATTGCAAATGATAAACCTATCGCTAGAAGTGATACTTTGGTACGATAGCGATATATTTTTCAAGCTTTGTTAGTTTATGAAAAGATCCATAAATTAGATTTACTGGTACCGTAGTTCCCGCTTCCGAGTGATAAAATCGATACCGTCAGTTCGCTTGAAAGCGGGGTTAGAGTACTTAAGTGGTCAGTGGAAGTGACTTTTCAATGGTGCGAGCGATCAAAACATTTGACGTAGACTTTATTCCCTCGTCCAATTTGACTTCATTCGCCTCGGTTTTGCAAACGTCCAATTCAATTACTGGTTGTAACTCGTGTTGACTAACAATACAACGGAATAAATAATTCACGAACTTCGAAGCAATCATGGCTGCTTAAACAGTCATTGTTGTTGTCTAATCGTAAATTCTCTGCGTCAACGCGAGAAAGTACTTCTCAATTGATTTTGACGTCGATAACTTTGATTACATCGAACTCGTTGCAAGTTACCGTACAGAAAACAAATTTCCAACAATCTGTACAATCTTCTTCGTCATTCTCTATGCAAATTAATGCAAATTTATTAACAAAGAATAAACGATATCGAAGAATAAATATTGTGTAAGGAAAAGTATCATTTCAAGAAAGCTTGATGTTAAAAAATGTTGTCTCGAATGTAAATCGTTGTTTCCATTATGAAATTTTTAATTTTATTCATTTAACGAAAATAAAACACACAATTAAAGGAATGTAACATCATGTATAAGGGGAAATTTGGAGCAATTTTATAACATAAGGTTAAACAATTTTTGCTCAGACTCTGATCTTTGAAGGCTGACTGAAACGTCTGACACAATACGATCTGCAATACCTAACAGCGTTCCTGTCTCCAACCTTGGGCTTATGGTTGATCAGAATATCGTTCGAGCATTGAATGTATTTGCACAACGTGTATCGACTAAGAATTTTAAGGTTCGAGGGACCACCTTCTCCAATGGTAGGAACTAATTGAATCACATGAGATAACAAACTATATTTCAATACTAACAATTCCTCGATGGTCAAAATACTACACAAACTAAGTCCACGATCACTTACTTAACTTAATTAACTTTATTACTTAGTTAATTTAGTTAACTCTATTACTTTGTTACTTAGTTAACTAAATAATTAGTTAATCTTGCGAACGACAAGACAATAGAATCGAGTATAAGAACTACAAATGACATCGAATCAAATATGCTAATTAAACTTACTCGAATCCAATTGAATATACCAACTAACAAAATGACAGGCACAGAGGTTGACGTTTTATGGCAGGGCAATAACAAACACTCACCATGTGTTTTGTATGAGACAAAATTACTTTTTTTAATTATCGATGACAGACCCACACTGTAACCATTCAAACTTCTTTGACAGATCTCAAGTACACAGACACACAATAAAACTTGTGGTATAAGCTTCTACACTCATAGTACATACAAAGATGGAAAAAGAATAGTTTTGGAACCCAACCCTAAATGTTAATGAAGTTGAGAGAAATTTCATTATAAAATAAATTAATCTTTATTGCAACGTTTATTGAAATTTAATTAAATCACAAACGAACATTTACGTTCAGCAACACAAAACTGTGACTGAATGGAACAAATCCAGAAACTGAGTCTATCCCCATATGCGCATGCGTGGAACGTTCCATACGAAACACTATGCTATGTTTAAATTAAAAATAAATTTCTCATAACGTAGATCACGCAGAACTATATAAAAATTTAAAATGACACCTCCGTACAATTAACTGCTGTAATTGTTATAAAATCCGAATTTTCGTCGTAAACCGACGTTTACGTGTTACTCTCAAGCTTATTTACATCGAAAATCGATAACAATCTGACGGTGTATCGATTCAAACTATATTCAATTTAAGTTTAATTGAAAGTATTTCATTAAACGATACAAACGTAGACGACGAAGTTTTCTAGGAAACGAAAGCTAATTTTCAAGGAATATTCAAACACTCCAGGCCTTGTAAAATATTCCAACGCCTTTGGCTCTTTTAACGACGTGGATTTAACGAACGGCTCCGTACAAAACGCCACTTACAGCGCAGGAAACGAAAAGTATAAATGTTAATGCAGCCCACGGTGAAAGCGCCTGGCGAAACGATGAAAGGCAAATGGGACGTGGCGATTCGAAAAAATGGAGGAGAGAACTTTGGAACAGGCTGGTAATCTTGCTTTGTGTTTGTCGCGTCCTTTTCACTTTTTCACATGCCGGCTAAAGATTCAAGTATATGACGTACCGTTTGTAAAGTTGCGCACAAAATATCCTCTCATGTTTATCCTCTCATCCTGTGTCTCTCAGACTTTTACAATATATAAAGGATAGAACGATATTTGTAGCAGGACCAAAACGTAAGTAATTCTTTGTGTAAAAGTAAATCGAAAGTGTGGAATAACATTTTTTCCTACGAAGCTCCGTTTTCCAGAAAATCTACTTTGATTAGTTTTGGGGCATGCGTGGGACAGAGTGTCTGATCGTTAGTCGATATTTCTACTTGGGCCGGTGCGACGTAAGCGACGCAAGCTAAGCGACGTATGACAAAATTTTATTCCACGTTTTCGATTCAATTTTACTCATAGAATCTCTTTGTGCTATGAATTTTTACCCATTTTGTTTAAAAGACTGTCAATATATAAACACCGTAAAAAGAATTAAAATCTTCATTGATGAAGATAACTCGATCTAATCAAAAAAGGTGATTTTGTTAGATTTTTCATAAAACTCATCGTCAAGCTCAGTAGATTTTATTGAGATCTTTCAATCGAAAAACAAATAATTCTTTGTGTAAGGATAAGTAAATTCGATAAGTGAAGTAACACAAGTAAATAAATTCGATAAGTAAAAAAATAACATAAACTTACACCACGTTCAAAATAAACGGTTCAATTTTTAATTTTTGTAAAATCTTTGAAAAGTATCGTAAAAATTATTTCAATTTCAAAACTTTTAACAAATTTCTACTAGTAGACTTTCTCTTCGATTCATTTTCTAGGTAAATATTTTCTCCTTGAGTGAGCAAAGAAGTATACAAGGAATAGTGTGCTTTATTCATAATGTGTACAATAAGAATAGAGGTTACTTCAGAGAATTAATCGAAATTAATCAAAAGTAAAAAAATAACATAAATTTACACCGCATTCAAAATAAACAGTTCAGTTTTTAATTTTTGTAAAATCTTTGAAAAGTATCGTAAAAATTATTTCAATTTCAAAACCTTTAACAAATTTCTACTAGTAGACTTTCTCTTCGATTCATTTTCTAGGTAAATATTTTCTCCTTGAGTGAGCAAAGAAGTATACAAGGAATAGTGTGCTTTATTCATAATGTGTACAATAAGAATAGAGGTTACTTCAGAGAATTAATCGCAATTAATCGAAGGTAAAAAAATAACATAAATTTACACCACATTCAAAATAAACAGTTCAGTTTTTAATTTTTGTAAAATCTTTGAAAAGTATCGTAAAAATTATTTCAATTTCAAAACTTTTAACAAATTTCTACTAGTAGACTTTCTCTTCGATTCATTTTCTAAGTAAATATTTTCTCCTGGAGTGAGCAAAGAAGTATACAAGGAATAGTGTGCTTTATTCATAATGTGTACAATAAGAATAGAGGTTACTTCAGAGAATTAATCGCAATTAATCGAAAGTAGAAAAATAACATAAATTTACACCACATTCAAAATAAACAGTTCAGTTTTTAATTTTTGTAAAATCTTTGAAAAGTATCGTAAAAATTATTTCAATTTCAAAACTTTTAACAAATTTCTACTAGTAGACTTTTTCTTCGATTAATTTTCTAGGTAAATATTTTCTCCTGGAGTGAGCAAAGAAGTATACAAGGAATAGTGTGCTTTATTCATAATGTGTACAATAAGATAGAGGCTACTTCGGAGAATTAATCGAAATTAATCAAGCACGCAAAGGTTTAACTTTTAAATCCACGTGTTCAATCCTCTTCGAACACGCCTCTTTTAAAAATATTTGATTTTCACTGCTCGAACGCTCAAGTCAAACAAAGTATCTGTTCTCGTTCTCGAGATAAGTTTCGAGTATCGTTCCTTGTTAGGTATTTCCAAAATACGCGGGTGAACGTGAGTTCCTCACGGTTTCTCTCCCCGTGCAACTTTTCCACGCAGAAGCGCATCTATAATGAACGCAAAGTTTCGAGTTTCTAAGGAATTATTCTGTTCGCGCAGTTCGCCCGTACCTGTTGAGTCTACGGTGCGCCAGTTCACTGCCGCTTCATTCGTAAACATTAATGATAAAATTCAAGGTAAACCGTAACTTCGACTGCAACTCTGTATTACAATGAAACCTCTACTTGCGGCGTTGTTCCATTAAGACGTTGCTTTCGCGAACATTATGATTCACGACTCACCGAGACGCGTCTGTTTCACCTTTCCTTTTAATTACGGATCTGTAATGTTTGCCAGTTACGAGAACGGAACTTTCACCGGTGTTCAATAATTAGAGAAATTGCGACGTATTGGAGATAATAAAAAAAATGCAAATTTCAATTATAACAAAGTCTACGTCGTTCGACAGATACGAGTATTCGTAAGACAAAAATTTATTGTCAATAATATGTACATTAGTTTCCGAAAATTGGAGAACTTTTAGCCACATTAATGCCATTTGTGTATTTCCATTTTGTTTAGTACACGTATCACTATGTGCTATAACATATCTTTGAGTTTACTACTATTTTAAGTAGTTGATCAACATTAATGCCATTTGTATGTTTCCATTTTGTCTAGTACACGTATCACTATGTGCTATAACATATCTTTGAGTTTACTACTAGTTTAAGTAGTTAATCAACATTAATGCCATTTGTATGTTTCCATTTTGTTTAGTACACGTATCACTATGTGCTATAACGTATCTTTGAGTTTACTACTATTTTCTAAATATTTGTAAATAATTTTTCTACTATTTTGTAAATGTTTCAAACAACAAGAAGCTGCTACCTGCGATCCTCTGAAAGCTATCGTTTCGTTCTACACACTATTATGACAATCGTGACATGTATGTTTAAATTATACGTACATCGTATTTGTAATATTCATTCGAAAGGAATAATTCTTAATACCGTAATGTCTTTTGTAAGCCGAAAGAAAAAGCAAAATATCTAACTGGATTCTCTCGCGTTGAAACGTTCTACTCTCGTAATGTCTTTCTTGCTAATTCAAAGTGTTTTAAGTGAATATCATGCCTTTGTCTAAAAGCTGCTTTTCTTCTCCGCTGTGTGCTATCTGAATTTCCATATAAAACCGATTACATTTTTCACACGTGTCCGGGTGAACGGTGGAAATGTAAATTGAATTCCGTTTCAAAAATTTCTCTGCAAGTCCACTCATTACGCGGAGTTAAATTGTTTTCCACCCATTTCAATTCAGGATTTAAATATTTTCGTCCTGGACTTTCACTACCGCTTCACATTTCCCATAAAATCGGCCACACTAAGAGAACTTATTTTAAAGTAACTCGTATCTCTGATTGAACACTTGATTTTACTATAAATAAATATTTTTTCATCCGCATAAATTTCAACATTCTGTCGTTCTGTTTGCGTCTCCACTTTCATGTGATAAATTACACGATCGTATTTATAAACTATTGTTAAAAATATTCTAGTATCAGAATTTTCTGTTCCCACTCGAGCCTGCTTAAAAATCAGGCCTAGAATAAGATGCATTTTGTTCTACGTAGAAACGTAGAATAGACGTTAGAATAAACATTTTGACGCGGACCTGTCGCAGGATTTTTCGTGGGCATGAGCGACCCTTTGTGGAAACCGTGTAGGGTAACCAAGTGTGATAATGCATGAGAACGAAAGGAAATGAATATGGTCGGGAGAAAATGTAGAATGTTTGGAAAAAACGAGCAATCGAGATGAATAAACGTGATAAAATCCCTAAATAATTTTCACGCGTTCTTTCACCGTGTACTTCACCACGATTAATTTCCCATCTGTCTAGATGACATAGGTCAAGTTTCAGGTCAATCGATTCGACGTTTCAAAAATATCGCGAAATTCAAATCGACCGGTGATGATCGGGACAGGCTGTATACGATTAATCTCCTAATAAATAAGTCTATTTTTAGTGTACAACGAAGAATCAATTTTAATATCACGTCTTTACAATATGTGTCACGAGCTTTCCGTACACTCTCCTTGTTACTAATCTCTTTCGAGCAACTTGTCCGGTACTCGTGAAACAACACTCTTACAACGATGTAACTGTTAAAGGCAATAGGAAATACGTAAGGCTTTCCTTAACATAATCGACCCCCAATTCCAATCTCCTCCCCTCCATCCCTTGTACATGCACGTGTTCGCATGTATATCACGCAAGGGCAGCTCAGTGTTTTGGTTACAGGACCGTAAACAATGACAGTGTAGCCAGGCCGAGGAACCGCGCATGCAACAACCGAAATTATAGGGATGACAATATGGAGTGTCGAAGACGAGCAGACAAGCAACGAGCTGCTTTGAATTAGAATTAACTTATGGTCGACTGCACTACAATCGAAGCCGTGTCGAGTTATTTCATTAATGATGAGTCCCCGTATCAACTCGAGGCGCTGATTGAAAGTACTCCAACCATGATCGATGGCTGACCCTCTCGGGGGTACACCTACTCCAACTGAGGCGATCGTTTCATAGAATTAACCGCAATATTGACGAGCACAGCACGAGCTTATTCGATATCGAATGGATCTGGATCTGGATCTGGATCTGGATCTGGATCTGGATGGACGTGTGCTGTATTTTTAGAAACGAAAAGTATTTTTGATCTTGTGTATAGAATGATCTCGTGTTTATAATAATGCAGTGTATATAAATAGTACACACGCTCAAATATCTTCGAAACTGTTACTAAAAAAATACTTCAAAATATATATTCAGAAATATATAAGTAAGTTTTTCCAAAATGGACGTCCAGAGGATATACGAAGGTCAATTTTGTTTTTTTAACGAAATTACATATTTGTTTAATGTACCAATAATTGCAGCTTGTCATTTCTTATACAAAAGTACTAGACCATGAAATATTATTAATTTAGAAGATATTATAATTTTAATATTGTGTAACGACATGAGTACTTGTAAAGTTCGTGTTCAAAGTTAGAGAGATGTACTCGATCTGTAAATGACCTACGAACTGTTTGTAGCATTTCCACAGAAATTTGTCGTCATGTGTGAAGAACCTTTTGTGTTGGGTGATTTAGAATTACACATTCTCCTATATAATCTTTATATTTTAAGTATTCTCATAAAAAAAAGTCTAAGGACGTCAGATCTGAGGATCTTGGTAGAAATTCAATACACCCACATCGTCCAAGCCAACCGTTGGGAAACATTTTGTTCAGTGTAGCTTGAATTGTACAGTGATAATGAGCAGGAACACCATCGTGCTGAAACCACATTCACTGTCTCGTTGTTAAATTTACGGAACGCAAAGTTTGTCTCGAATGAAATTATTGTATCTTTCTCCAATAAGAATGCCATTGGAAAAGTATGGATCTATGTATACTAGTAAACGAAAGACTCTATATGAATATATAGTATATAATATCTTAGTATATATTATATAAGTAGTATATAATATTATTTATATATATATATATATATATATATATATATATATATATATCATGTGTAACATCATTGCATTTGTCTCAATAAACGCAGTTGTACCATTAATAAAAAAAAGTAGAATTATATTTTTAAAAATTCATTTGACCCTGATATCTCATCTATTATTGCGTCTACAGAAAAATTATTTATACCACGTAATGTCCCCCTTTGTGCCAACAACTTTTGTAAGAATATTTTTTTCATAACTTCAATCTCTCATGATTGATATTCCACCATGTCCAAATAAACAAAACTTTAATTATTGTTCAAATGTTGAGTGTTGTAATATAGTAGAAAATAGACAATTTTATGTAAACATCATACCACATAAATATAACGTTTTGATTTAATATTTTTGCAAATCAATAAATTAAGTACACTGTATTTCGTTGAGAACAATAACTAAGTAATTGTCTCACGTTAACTTCAAGTCAACAAATCTTATAAAATTTTACAGATACTATTTATTGAGTACTATAATATATTATGTAAATAAAAGGAAGAAATAATTTTTTAAATGTTTCTCCTTCAATTCTACCCGGTAAATATTGTTCATTCTAAAAACATATTTATTCAACATGGAGTTGAAACACCCTTACAAAAGATGCTTTTTTAAATGAAATTGAATACATTTAAAATCAAACCTTCAGAACGTACAGAATGCGACGCGACCGAAACGAATCGATTAATGGAAACCAGTGATGAAAGTTTCAATTCGATTGCGACAGAACGGTGAACTGTTCAACGATGAAAAGTAATCAAAACCCTCGAACCAAAACATTTTCAAAGGAGATACAATTTGAATGGATATGCAAATTTCCTATAAAATACAGTTATCAGCAAAGGCATTTCATCAACTCTGTAAACATAACAACGAAATGCTAAAAAAATAATGGAACACAAAATTAGGACTCTTTCTAAAGTAACCACCGTAATCTATATAAAAAATAGATTGCAATTTTTTAAATATGATATAAATTGAAACAGAGTATAGACTCATACATAATATATGTTGCTGTTATTGAAGAAATTTCAGTGACACATAAAAGTACAGGAAATAAAAATATACATTTAATTTTCATTCACCTATATTAATAAATTCTTTCTTTGATTAAATTATTAGTAAAAAGATTACTAAAACTAATATATATTCTATGTATACGAGAAAATTCATATTTCAAATTTTCAATTTTTGTACACAATATTTCATTTTACTTTGATTTCTTCTAAATTCACTTAAAACAAACTTTTTTTTCAAAATGTACAAATATGATGAAGTAAAAAATTTCTCTGAAAAATATTTGTACGTATTCGTACAGATTATTATTAATTTTGTACTTCATATTTAATTAACACATTGTTTTTTCATCGTGTAAACTTGCTTCACTGGATTCCAAATTTTCAAATATTTTATATCATAAATATTAATTTAAAAAACTGCAGCTTCTATAAATAAAAAATGATATATCGCAAGAATTATAAAGTATAAATCAAATGTGCAAACTATTACATTTTCACATATTATTTTACAATGTGTTCTGTCGTGAATTTCTTCCTTCACAGAAAAATCGATACAGTATAAACCGCCCAAAGGTAAATGATCTTTCTCTTGAAAATTCAATGCTCATATTTTTCTGCAAATGCTTAGGAAAAAGATCTCCTTATTGAATTTCATTTTCTTTAGCTTCCTTTCTATTCTCTTTGTTTATTGCTCGTCTTGTTCTCGCAGAAATTCTGATGAAAATTACGCGAATGCACGGTCTCCAGGATAGCCTCGTATACACGTCCGAGATATTTATTGATTTTTTCTTTCTTTTATACCTGAGTTGCAGCTCGCGACAAATTGATAAATTGCAATTAATTATGGAATAACCAAGAATTCTTCATAACTAATTACAAAATAATAAAATAACTGTATAAGAGTAACTTAATGTAATTCAATGAAATAATCGTAAAAGAATAAATGACAATAAAATTGTTTACTACCAAATAATATTATGTGTATTTAGTTTAAAATAATTAAAACGAAATGAAACTCTGTATATACTTATTTATTAACCGTTGAAAATACGTACGTATAATTTCCTATTGTTAGAAAGAAATCTTCGATAAGCCTAGTGTGCAATTTAATTTTTAAATATCAGAAAAGAATATTAGTGCATTAAAATAAGATTAATGAATACCAAATATAGACCACGAAATGGAATACCAGCTGGAATTTACACCGCACAATGCCGCTGTTACCGATATCGAATTACACTTTCAACGCATCAACTAGCGTACACTTGATGGCTGACCAATTATATGACCATATCACTGACAAGAGATACTGTTTTGTATTTTCCTTTGATACCTGATTTACGATCAATTAGCTGACAAATGCCGAGATTTCAAAAAAAGAGCCATCCGTATAATATTTTTAATCTTATTTCATTGAAACACAACACCGTTTATGTTAAACATATATTTGCACCGATAAAGTATGAATAAATGAATACGATATGTTAATATTATTTATTAATTTATTACGATAATAAATATCGCATGGATACCTAAATATGGTATCATAATACTGACTATAAAATTTATCAAGAATAAAATTACATCTCGTACGTTTGCTGCACTCTAAAGAACCATATTTTGATGCAATATGATAGCTTTTACCGTAATAAATTAATATCATAGTTATATCATGAATTATGAAGATCCTGTAACCCATTATAGGAATAATAGGGACGTCCATTACTAGATAACGGAATTAAAATAATCCCTCTTATCATTTGTATTCACCGTTGTTTTCAAATATGTGGACCTTGAAAATTTTAATAATTAAATTATAATAATATTAAATTTTACGATGAATCACGCTGTAAAGGAATAAATTTTTCTTCGAGAAGAAACAAGATAACTAAGAAAATATATTATCTGCATATATCTCTACGGTTCTTATTTGAAGAAGCATGACATTATTAAATCATCCAAGCACTTAATTATTTCAGATTTTCTGTTGTAGAAATTTCAATTTAATAATTCCTCATAGGGTTGTAAGCGCTTAGATAGTTTAATAATTTTGTTCTACAATAAATAAGGATCGTTTCTTAATTTATATATACAACAGACTTTTTTCTTTAAAGAAGTACCAAAACACTGCAAATTATTAATTTCACTATAACAATTCTCTACTAAATTTGAACACCCTTTTGACACACAATATAAAATACCAAGACATAATGTAATACATTCTTTTTCTTCAAATAAATGGTATACTTTGACAACAAACTTTCTCAATTACAACTGTAACTTGCATTAACAGTAAAATTATTGCACAATATAAAGAAAAGGTAAATTACCTCCAAAATTTTACAATACTATTCTCCTTCGAATATGTATTATAACTTGTAAAATTAATAAGAATCGTTAAGTCAAATACGAACTCCAATTTATCTCACGATTCTGTACATTCGTTTCCAAAATTCGAGCCTGGTCATTTTCTCGATTTCGTTATGCGTTTAAAATTAACCCCCGAAAATACAAATATGATTCTCGAACGTTTAAATGAAATATAAGATGAGGTTGTAATTATCTCTTGCTACACCATCGGTCGTTTTATTTTTACGTTTCGTTTCACCCTCTGTTACGATGAAATGGAACCGTTACGAACGAGAAAAATATACAAAATTGTCGAAATTCTGAAACACGTGATTCATTCCCCGTTTCGACGATTGTTTATTGCGAAAAAAAGGAAAAAAATCAATTATTCGTACCGTATAAGAGCAAAGGTGAATCGTGAAAGATATTAAGACTTGATCTGATTCGAAAGGAAGAAGAATTCCTTCGACCAACTTCTCATACCAAGAGTAACTCGATTCTCGAGCGAATTCCCTTGATAATTCTCTAATACCCTTGCTGGTGCAAATATATTTTCTCCTTTGCGAATAGGCGGCCAAAACTCTCCAATTACGGAAACCTTCTAAGTAGGTCGACACGTACTTCAACCGCAATACTAATTTTCCCTGTGGCGGTAAGCGCGTTTTGTAACCCGGCCGGTGCACTCGAAAATAAGTGAATGTAACGCTAATTGATCGGCCATCCTTCACTCCTGGCTGCGAATTGAATAACTGCTATTAAATCACGGTTTTAATTTCGGTGCTGCTGATTGCCGCGTATTGTAACCAGCAGCCCGCTACTAAACTCGATATGTCATTGTCGACTGCATATTGATCTCCGGCTACCTTGGAATTTATAATATTTCAAAGGATTCAACTTCACTCCCTTGGTTCTTTTTTTTTTCTCTTTTTTTTATTGCGAACTGTGAGATGGCTGTCCACGATTGAAATATTGGGACGACTCTTGTCACCATTATGAATATCTATTGAATATCGATATATCTGTTTCTGTATGTAACTATAAAATATTAAGATAATTATAGTTACAGGTAGTTGTTCAACATCGAGACAATTATTGTAGCAATTAACTTACAAACGTTGAATAATCGTGAAACAATTACGGAATCACGATGGCCGTAACCATTCAATAATCGAGGTAAGTATTATCGTGTATAATTGTTAAATATCGATATAACTATTACTACAGATAATTATCAAACTTTGAAATAACCATTCGTTCAACTATTCAACATAGATAAGTATTGAATATTAAGATAACTACAATCGGAAGTAACCGTGAAACGTTAAGGCAATCACTCCATAAATTGCAACAATCGATGATTCCTCCATCATAATTATTACCGACTACCCGATAATACTACCGATCAAAATTCGAACAATTTTTATTTACTTACCCAGAAACGACTTGTGCTTCGCGAAAGGATGATTGAAAAATTTCTCCATTCGTTCCTGCATGCGACATTTCGATTTCTACTCGCGTGCGAAATTAAAGCAAGAATAGTCAGCGAACAACGCTCGATTCGTTCTGTAAATTGGCCCCCGGTGTTATCCCACGCGAGGCAAGATTATAGACCCAATTATAGACGATAGTCATTATTCCTCTCGGTGCTTTCCACGTTCCCTATCAAGAGCCCCTCAAGACCACACTTCTTTCACAATTTACTTTTTATCATTGTCTCCGCCGTTCGAAATTTACCGAGCAATCTTACGGTGCATTAATCAACCACCTTTCGCTATGCAGCTGGTACAATTAAAGCCTGCTGCACCGTTATCGGGCAATTTCGCTCGTTTCGGAGACGTGGAAATGGGTGGAACCTGTGTCCAAAATGAGCGAAAACGACGAAGAAGTGAGAAGATAAAAAAGAAGACGAAATTGACTTTCACATATGATATTCTACTATACGATATACTACCTTGATCAAAAAGTTCTAGGACTGTCCCCCGTGTGTCGCTGTCAATCACCCAATTGTTTCTTTTTTTTTTTTGTTAGGTTACCATATCTGTCATTAACACTTCCTTCCAATTTCAGCATCATAGCTTGATATTTGTAAAAGTTACGTTGTACTGAGCACATCTCCTTTGTTCGTGTCTTCGATTTTGAAAATGGCATCATTTGAGCATCAACGAGTTTGCATTAAATTTTGTGTAAAAAACGGATTTAACGGTCCGCAGACCTTGGATATGTTGGAGAAGTGTTTCGGCAACGATACTCTTTCGAGATCAAATGTTTTTCGATGGCACGAACGCTTCAGAAGTGGTCGTGAGTCGGTCGAGGATGACAAACGCTGTGGCAGGCCGACAACGTCGAAAACCGATGAAAACATCGATAAAATTCAAGAAATGTTGTCCGAAAACCGCAAATTGACCATCAGAGAGCTGGCAGAGGACTTGAACATTGCTTATGGATCCGTTCAAGACGTTTTGGTTAGTGATTTGGGCCTCAGACGTGTCGCTGCAAAACTGGTGCCGAAAGACCTCAATTTCATGCAAAAAAAGGACCGCGTTGAAATCGCGAAAGACATGATTTCCAAGGCCGAATCCGACCTAACATTTATTAAACGTATCATCACTGGAGATGAGACGTGGATTTATGAGTATGACACACAATCCAGACATCAAGCGAGTGAATGGCGTGCACCGGAAGAGCCGAGACCGAAAAAACCACGTCGTTT
This sequence comes from Ptiloglossa arizonensis, assembly GCF_051014685.1. Taxonomy (NCBI): domain Eukaryota; kingdom Metazoa; phylum Arthropoda; class Insecta; order Hymenoptera; family Colletidae; genus Ptiloglossa; species Ptiloglossa arizonensis. Next base: position 5,723,358 of record NC_135048.1, on the reverse strand, counting down.
TCAGTCAAGAAAGAAGGCGATGCTCACGGTTTTCATGGATTACAATGGTGTTGTGCATCAAGAATTCTTGCCAGAAAAACAGACAGTCAACAAAGAATATTATTTGGGCGTTTTGAGACGTTTGCGCGAAGCAATTCGTCAAAAAAGGCCAGATTTGTGGGCAAACAACTCGTGGATTTTGCACCACGATAACGCACCGGCGCACAATGCGATCCTTATCCGCGAGTTTTTGACGAAAAACAACACGAACACTATCCAGCAGCCTTCAAATTCACCAGATCTGGCTCCCTGCGACTTTTTTCTGTTCAACCGAATTAAAAAACCGCTTCGCGGAACGCGTTACAGTACCCGAGAGGAGGTCATGACAAAATCGAAGACGGCTCTGATGGACATACCGAAAATTGAGTACCAGCGGTATTTCGAGGATTGGATCAAGCGCTGGCGCAAGTGCATTGCAGTCAATGGGGACTACTTTGAAGGGGACCATATCGATTTGGACGAATAAATTTGTATTTTTGATTTTATGAATAAAGTCCTAAAACTTTTTGATCAAGGTAGTATCGATGTTGGGGAATACACCTCACTTAATATCGACTCAACGTGTTCCAAGCACAAAAACTTCTATAAATATCAGGGACTCGACCGGTTGTACCCTCGACGGAAATACGCCTGCGAAACGCTTGACGTTTGCACGTTTCATTAAAGACTACGGCGCTCTTTGTTGTCCCGCGACCCGTTGTTATATATTAAATAACGGCCGTGCACGCTTTGTCGAGTGCGTTCAGATGCGTTCTCTGTTGACCGAACGAATGTTCGCCGCATTCTGAAGCTGTTTTTTGCCCCGGTTTATAATTGCCTCGTAATTTTTCTTATTGCGTACGGTTCGGAGCGCAGCGTCGTTATTGTTAGCGGGTGGAACGGAACGTGCCATTTAAGACCAGTTATTGTGAATGGTCTGGGTAAAAGAGAAAGAAAAAAAAAAAGAAAAGAGGAAACACTTTCTGGAGAAATACAGTATCGAGCGTTCTTTCTGTTCCGATTATTCGAATGGAAGGAACAGAGAAACGAAAAGAAAATACAAAGCTATTATTGAACTGGTACCTTTATTAACGAAGTAATTGAATTTTACATCTCTCTCGTGGTATGTGTACGTGTACCGTGTAATTTAAAAAATATAGAAAATTGTACACGAGGGCGTGTAAATGTGCAAACCTTAATTGTTAAATATTACGCGTCAGAGTGCGAAAATGAACACTTGGAATGTTACACACAAGCGATCAGTGATTTTTCTAAGACTATACGTTACGAGAATAAAGTGCAGACTTTCGTTATATTATTGAAATTATAATAGAATTATTCCTGCGCGATGTAGGATGGTAAAATTTACTTATTGCTACGAATGAGAATCGAGAATAAGAACTGGAATGTAATTTAAAATTCAAAAGAGGGAAGATCTCTTTTGAGAAGTGTCGCGAGATCATCGAGACGTGGGTAAACAGAATTCATCGTTATTTGGACTGGTATCTCTTCTCAACAATTACGTATATTCAGAGAGAGAGACATTTGGAAACTTTGATCTAGAATAGAATTCTTTAAAATCATAAATTCGCAGAGTCTACCATTACAAATGCTCCAAGACATCGAACTCTTACGTTTGGCTACCAACGATGTAATTATATTGTTAACCCTGTATAAATTATTGCAACACGTAAACAGCTGAACAAAACAAATAGCCACAGCTCGTTCGTCTCGTTAGATGAGAGTCTACCAGTGTATATACCTGGGTATCGGCACGTTGTTTGCACAATGTCTGAAAACTTCCCTGAAAGCTCGTGTAACATAGCTTGTAACGATTTATGCATTAATAGCCGAAAGCCACGGAATACTCATTAGCTCTCCCTTGGTGGATCTTTCCCTCCTTTTAACTGTTGACTAGCTATTTATATCCTCGCCACTCTGCAGCTGCACGTTTCACAGTGTTCTTCGACGTTGGCTTCGCATGACACGTGCGTCAGCATTCTTGGGAGGAATTACCGGGTAAAATTTTATTTTCGTCATTTAACTATCCGTCCTTTCCTCTTCGTTCACCTCGCCCCATGGTTTTTCCAATATTCTCGCATGGCAGCAGTCACGTACCAAAGCGGTCAATTTTTTTTCCTTTCGATAATAACTTCAGTTCCCTAATTCAATTTACAGTTGCCCGAAATATACAGAACGTCTAACCTGGCATTAGACGAAATGGTTCCATTACTTTACGAATTTGGAGATAAAGTGTTTCAGAATGTCGTATGGTTCCAATAGAGGCATACAGCGAAAATATTTTCGTTTCAAACGAAGATTAGAATCAAGGAGAAATGAACATTACTTTCTATTTCTGCACAATACGATCTAATTTTGTTTAAGGCTAATTCGATGATGTTCGACGATCCAATTCAAGATCATTCGATCTAAGATCGAATCTAAGATCAGTCTAAGATCGTTCAAAGTCATACGTAAACTACGTAAAATTATCCGTACTATTTACCACGATAGTACTGTTAAAAATGTACGGTATTGAACTATTAAAATATCGTTAAAAAAATAATACTATATTATGCAAAAGAAACCATGATGGCGTTCGTTTCTCCAGGATGCTTCCACCTGGAATGAAAATATTTTCATCGCATTATATCCTTAGCGAAACTATACAATATCGAAGTGTAAAGTACTTCTTTGAAATATTGAAAACGAAGTGAATGTTTCAGACGATAGAGTTAGGTGGAACACCTGGTACACAGGGTATCCAGTTAATTCGAGGACTGTAAACATCTTTGTTGCTTTTGATGATACGAAGAAATATCCAGAGAAAGAGTCACACGATTCGAGGGAGCAAACATAATAACGAAGAAGAAGTGTTCGACCATGGGGTCGTTCTTTTTAAGAGATTTCAAGATCATTGGCGTTCTATTAAATAAAATGATAGATCGAATACAATGACTTATCTTCGCGCGATAGACAATCGATATTTACAAAATGTTGTCATAAATAAATAGACAAAGTTTGAGAGGTTGTCCTGCTCGTCTTGTACACGTAACGAGGCCATTCTAATACAATCTGTACGTGTACGTAAGGAGAACATTTATCGAAATTTGAGAACAGACTATACGAAACTAATTTCTCAATAATGATTGCTTCTGGTAATTTTCGAACAAAAGAATTGACAGTAAACGTATCACAATAGACACGAATGGTTAAAGACGGTGTAATTTCAAATGAACAGAATTTATCAATTAATCGAGTTTCCAAAATATCAATTATTAAGTAACGTTCATCCCGTTGGTGGTTATTCTAGTAACTTGTATTACATTACCACCACAACGACGCGGTTTCGAGCACCAATCTACTCGCGAAACCTTTGAAGGTGCTTCTGAACAATGCCTCGGACCGAAGTTATGCAGGAAGAGCAAGGTCAAGCATTCCAGCATCGAGGGTTTCTATATATTGTGAATAGAGAAACCGAGAAGTCAGCTTTAATGCTGAAAGCACACTTCGATCGAACTTAATTAAAGTATCGCGGAGGCAAGTACTGTATAAAACAGAATACGATTGATTCCGTTTGAAACAGTTATCGATTCGTGCACAAGCCAATTTCTCTGTGTAACAATCTTGCTAGAACCGTAATTGTGAACGAATTATAAACACAATGAATACATACTACAAAATTTCTCATTAGATCTATAAAGTAATACACGTGTACTTTTTTTGTACACGATCAACGAGCGAAACATTTGCGGATGAAATGGTCGAATAAATTTCTCGAAAACGAGCGAGAGGTGAAAAAGGATATCGAACGAGAAGAAAGTTTCGTTTTCAATGAGAAATAAAACGTGCATCTAATTGAAAAGAAAAAGAGAACCTGTAGAATGTGACAACTGCAACACAAAGATCTCTGTCGAGTATATCGATATCTCGAGACGAGATATCTCCCACGACCCCGATGAAGCACTCGACAAAAAAGAAATGATCAAATCATCCATTAAATTCTTAAACGATATTAATTTAATTCAATTGAATCAAACCCCGACTGTGTAAACTGTATTCGTTAATAATTCGTAAAGGTTGGGTACGATTTGAAATAAATTAGAGAAAAGAATTTACATGCATATAAATTTCGCCAATTCGTAGACACTGTGGTCAATTAGAAATTACTTCGGTACACGTGATACCGAAACACCGTGCGTTAAATAAAATGAAATCCATAAATGGACCAAAAAAGTTCGTAATCGATTTTCTTTCGAAAGTATCGTGTACGTCTGAAAATGGAATTCCTTCCATTTTCGAAAAGGATTCTACTTCGATGTTAAATTTCGCGTGGAAATTCGCAATTGGAATTCCGTTGGACTTTGAGTTCTAAATGCAATCTAGACAAAAATACACTAATTCTTGGCAAAAGTTTCCCGGCTTGAAAATTGCGACGGGTAATAAACCACGTCAGAGAACGCGATTCATGGCGATTGTTATCATTGATCCAGCCGATATGCACCGCGATGCCGAGTTACTTCACGAAACTTCCAGAGACAGGATCAAGGAATGGCTCTCCGTCGCTACTTCGAGCAGCTGTCGTTGTAGCGCGAGGATTTGCATACGGTTTCCGCGAGCGCACCGGAACTACCGAATTACAGAAGTTATTGCGATCCTTCAACGCAGACGGAACGCCCGTTTCAACGGGAAATACGTTTCCTTCTGGTGGTTGGATATTGTGTCGAGGGTCGAACGCTACTGACTAGCCTTTGGTGCTTCGTTTCGGTTGCTTTTCTATGTTGAGGAGCAAAGGGATCGAGGATGATGGGAATTTCTGGTTTCGAACCTGAGGGAATCGAGCAAATAGAAAATTGATGTTTATACAGGTTGCTTCGTAAAATGTGAAAATACTTTCGGAGATGAATCCAACGCAGCTGGATAAAAAAAAATATAACAATCCCACGTTCCATATACTTTGGAGAAGCTAAATCAGGGAAATCGAAATATTTATTTAAAACGAATTATACAGAGTTCGACTATATTCGTTGTTGGACTGTTATAATTTACAATACTTGTTTTCGATATGGCGAGCAGTATACAAGATGTTTCGGAAATACGTGTCCGTGCTTCAGAGGATAGATCTGTACGATGTTTTACTCTCGTGTGTTTTAATGAAATTTGGCAGACACCTAGGTTTACGTTTGCAACAATTGTATTCGGAATTACAGCTGCGAATGGTTAGTAAGTTATGAGAAAAATAATTGTAACGTCAAATACATCCGACTAAGCGATTTTTCTAAACTTTACGGTCATTGTTTTCGTAACTTACTAATCATCCAAGGCTATAATTCCGATTACAATTGTTGTATACGTAAATCTACGATCCCGCCAAATTCCATTAAAATCGATGAAAGTCACTTTTGACATTCCTCTTGTAAGATAAATAAAAACTGTTCTATGAAATGTGTCCTTTGTAGTTTAGTTTTCGAGATACGAATAAGAAAATATTCAAAGTCTCTCCTTTGTCCTTCGATATTTTTATTGCGGAATCGTTTAAATTCTATCGTGTTTTCAACGGAAACCAACAATGTACTATACGGTACTGAGAAATTGAGTTGTGAAAAAAATTAAAAATCGTATCAGATCAAAATTCTTAATCGACCTTCGAAGGCCTGCAACTAACATTAAGTAAAAATTGCTCGACGCTGCCCACATTCTCGTATAACACGATATTACATTTCCATCAAGATTTAAAAAAATCGATTCTTTTTCCAACACTTTGGACGTTTTCTTTAATTAACCATATATAGGGAACATACATTCATATGGCATTTTTTATCAATCTTAGGGCGTAGATTCATTCCCTGAATTGTAAACATATATTTTCGAAGCACCCTGTATACATTTATACTTAGCCCATTTGTTGCTAAGTATAAATCTATTGTCCCTCTTGCTGTGTCGCTAATTCCACTGAATGCTGTAATCTTGGAAGAACATCCATCAACTACCCGACAGTAATTTCGATGAAAGTTTGTGTGTTTGTTGAGCAGCAAAATATTACGGACACGGTTTCTTTATTTTTTTTTAATCGGCGGTAACTCGAGTTTAAAGGGAGAAACTACAGTCGAAAGTTTCACCACAGCGATGTTAGTTTCGAAACTGTCGGAGACAGAACGAAGTTTTCAACGCACATTTTTTAGTGGGTCACCATCTGGTTTGGCACGTAGCATAGGCCGTATATTATCAGACACGTGATATTGGTCCGTGTACCTTCCGAAACACTTGGAACAAGACTGTATTCGGTCGAACACTTGAGAAAGGCTGCATCTAATCAAACATATACATAATAAGCATTATATAGCATTATACATAGCATTATACATAGTAATGTGTAGTATAATAAGACAATATATCGATGGATAGATAGAACCGTCCGAAGCAGACATGTAAAATGGGATCGCCTGTGGTCAGCCAAGTAGAATAGATTCACGCTTGACCGGGCAAGTAGAATAGGAGCGTCCCTGATCGGACAAATAGAATATACGTAATCGTACTCGGGTAATCGCTTTACATTTATAATTGAAAAAGAACTTGAAATATATTAGAAGCAGCCTATAAAAAAATACCATTATCCTTGAAAGCAACGGAACGTACTAATGCTTTTAATTCATTTCTCTCGAGAAACGAGCAACGAACATGAAAATGGCTCCAACTAGAAAACCATATCAAAGTTGAAAGAAGTGGGCACTTTGGGATAGATATACTTCCAGTGTCTCAAAGTAATAATTGAAGGAATGTTTCGAACGAGTACAATAATGGTAATGAAATTTCTTCTTAACGTTCGATTACGATTCAATTAGGAAAGAACCGTGGAGAAATTTTCCATTGATAATTTCTCGAATAATGATTTTATACAATTTTTAAACATTTATCTCCGTAATTGAGTAATCACGGAGACTATCTCTGCGAGTGATTAAATAGAGAAATGAATATTTATAAGTGTGAGTGATCGAAGAAAGAAAGCAATATTTACGAGTGAAGTACGAAATGTACAATGCACTTTATGATGCAGAAAAGTATTAAAGTCCATTGTTGTATTCCTTTAATTTTTATATTCGTTTGAATACATTCCTCGTCGGAAACAATAGATTCAAAGAAAAAATAACAAATGTGCGATTAATCGACAAATATACGCGCATTCAACGGGACGCAGAGGCAAACTTGAATAACAATTGCGCCTCGCAACTACAATGTATACGAGTTACTTCCGAGACGATCAAAAGGATACAATTACGATACCAAAGTATACAAAATGGTAAGTATTAGAGGTCACGGTTTTGAACGTGTATTAAAATACACGTGTACACGGGACACGTATACTGTACGTTAAGAAATTAAAAATCCCTGTTCTTAAAATACAGCTGCATACGTGTACCATTTATTAAAAAATTAAATATTCGTGTTTATATACACGTGTGTGTAGACACATATTTTGGTACATTTACATCCTTGTCAATTACTTGACATAAACGTGCTAAGTACAAATATATAAATGTGTTGTGTGTAAAACAAAATACACGTATAATAAAATCGATCGAGAATACGAGTTTCTGAAGTTTGTTTCTCGACTATAATTTATTCTCAGTGTTCAGTGACGTTATTCCGAAAATTACCCAATATCTGAACACGTAATTTTATACTTGCGCAAGTTTTGTCGAAGCTGTAATTATCGATCTCTTTCTTGCAAAAATGTTTGCAACGTACACGGTAACCTACGTACTTGCTTCGTCCTGCGTACTCTTTTCTTTCGTACAAAAACGTACAACGCGTTCGAACTTAAAATCTTTCGTGAACAGTGAACGCTGTAACGGTTTAATTTAAATATTCCAGAGGAATCCAACGATTCCACAAACGGTCCAAAAAACCGAATCGTATCGAGGGTAACCGTTACGCGCCAATATAAAAGCATTCCCTTGGACTCAAAGACGCGATTCACAAACAAACGTCATCGCAAATAACCGATTCCCCGATTGGTAAAATTGATTCAACCAGCCGAGAACAATCGTCACTTTGAATGCGAAACATGTACGTATTCATCCGAGCGAAACGTTGAATCAAAATCAATGGCAGGATAATCCTCGAGATCGGCCGATAATATCACGAACAATCCCGAATATTCTCCGTTGGATTGAAGATTCTCGTGAAATATTACCGAGCACAGCAAAACGGCTGAAATGTACTCAACGCGAGGCGATAAATACGAGAAAAGGTACGATCCCCTCGAGACGAGGAGTAGTCCTTACAACTTCGCCTTCGTCGTCTGTGCGACGAAAAGTTCTCTAAACCTACGAACGATCGGATCCATCTTTACGAACGACTCCGACCTTCGATCGTGGAATCGCGTTGCATCGCCCATAGATGGTATTGGCAAACCTACTCGAGATCAGTTGACGAAAATTAATTTTCAAAAATCAACGAAAAATCAACCGCGTGAAAATTTCAATTCTTTACCAAAAGAATGATCGATCGGTTGATTGTTCAATTTTTTGAACAAAAATTTTTCTTCTTCCAATTTTTTACCAAAGATAATTTTAATATCGTACTCGAACGTGCTCGAGCAATATTTCATTCGAGTTTGGCGAACGATCATCGAAAGTGTTACAAAGAACGGAAGAGGTTGAAGAATTCGTTCAGCGAATTTCTGGGAACGAATTTTCTACAAAGTGAAAATAAATTCAATTATGAAACTAAATGTGCTAAAACTCCATCATGCGTGAACTATATTTGACTGCGTATTTTCAATGAAACGTGCGACGAACATTTCCAATATCAAGTCCACCCAATGAACCAGAAGTACATTCGACACAAAAAACTTCCCCGTATTGCCGCAGGTGCAACAAATGGCGCCAAACACAGTCCGATTGCTAGAATGCGATTAATGACGCGTACTCTACCAATCGGAAGTTGGGACGTGTCTATTGTCTTTCTCGTTGTATCGGTGACAATTTAAATAAGATTCTTTCGAGTGTATTATTATCGTTTATTTCTAACACGATGATAAAATGTTGCGAGAATATTAATATGGTGTTGACGACCATCCATCTTGATTTTTCTGCTATTGCATTTGCACCTGGCGAACGTTCACGTAACAGTTCTTGCTTCGCGAGAACACGTCCAAAAATAAGAAATGAAGGAATATAAACACCTATAGCGTTTACCGCGCACATTACGGTAGTGGCACGATCTTTTTCTCCCGAAACAACTTCAGGAACTCTTCTATTTCCCGTTGAAAATAAAACTTTTGGCAGTTTCAGTAGACAAACTCGATTCATCCGCATTTAATATTCCCACCGCTGTAAATTTATATTTAACGCGAACCACCTTCGATAAATTGAAATATTTTCCAACGGAAACTTTATTGCATCCCTTTTCCGTACTTCAATGAAACACCAACATAAGAACTTCTTTCGTATCGTGTATCGCAGTTAATAAAGACCATTCTATGACCAAAATCGTCTGTTTGTTTCTTTTACGTAATTCAATGTCATTGTAGCGCATAACTGTACAATAAAAGTTCTAAAGAGAATTATTACACTGTAAAATGCCGAAATCATCGTTCGCATCGGTTCGTATAGGTTATGTTCGCAAATAGTATCGGAATAAAGTTTAAACATCATATTTATTTTGTACAAACCATCGTATGATACTCAATTCTGCACGTTTATGAACCCCAAAATTCACTTTCTACGCAAAACTTACCTTCATTTGAATTGTTACGCGTTAACTCCATCTTGTATAAACAAACATCAAACGATTTTTATCTTTTACCCAAGCACCTTCAATTTAATGTTATACAACTTTAAGTATCACGTGTTTACTTTCTCACGGCTCAAGAGCAACCGACTAACAAAAACAATATTACGCATTAAAATAAATAGCAACTAATTAGAATAAATATTATAAAATGTTTCCGATTTTCGTCGGATGGAGTCGTTGCCTCCAATTTGTATAAATTCTAATTGTGCGCTCATTTTTCTAACAGCTACAAACTCCACTAATGAAATCGTAATTTCTGACTTTTTATTGTTTCTTCCAAGTCCTTCTTTACCCTGCTGAACTACATTACCGACTGTGCAATATGGCGCAGCGAAGAGAATCGGTATCTATCGGCAATAGAAAAACAAATAAAGTTAATCATTTTACCTCAGCCACCATCATACCTCGGACTCCCCTAACTGATAAACAAACAAAATCAGACACGATTTAGGTGATCTGTACGCGTTAGACGACTCTCTCGACTGTTCTACGGCGCCATGTTTTATTTGCCACGCGCTAGCAATTCGGTTGGCTCGCAGCCGGGGAGGTGTAGAGCGAAACTTTTCAATTAAACCAGCAACGACAAATTCACGTCATCGTCGAAAACGATACCGCGAAAACGAACGAATTTCCTCGGACAGAAGAACCGGGACGATCCATTGAATTCGTTCGATCGGTAAGATAACCGTGTCTGTGCCAATACTATCCGCTCCCGTTGGGTTTTGGTACGTTTACTGTAGCAGTTGCTGTAATCTGACATTGAATGGGAAATTAATTACATAGCGTGGCGAGGCACGAGGGACACCGATGCTCAGGAAAGCACGCTTTTAAGCGTAACAAGGATATTGAGCCCGACGAGTGAAAAGCGGCTCAAAGTGAGACGCATTACGTAATGTCCTCAACCTACCCCGTACAGGGATTCCTGTAATGGATCGTTGAAATTCGAACATGAGATTCGATCGCCTGAACATCCCTTGTAGCGTTAAATGAAAATTGTCCGGGAAGAATTATAATCCAGGGGACACAAAAAATATCAAGAGAGACCTCGTCTTCGCTCACGAACGAGATACGTAGAAATTAAAGATCGCGAAATGAGAACTTCGAATTTCAAGAGAACTTGGATCATTGCGGCCTCGTGCACGTTTAACCGGAGATAATCGAAGTTTGGTAGAGAAAGTAAAGACGAAGAATGTGGAACACGGTTGAAATTCGATAGTACTTGGATCTCGACTTTCTTCTTACCGGTGATAAAAGAATTCTCGTTTTACGAGAAAAGGAAACAATTCATAGGAGTGTAATTATATGAAATGTATACGTAATTATGTAAAACACGGTTCAAATTTAAAAAGATTTTACAGACAATTGTGACCAAAGTATCTAGGAGAAAGATGTTTCGTCGATAGAAGTATAATTTTATCGAAAATGGTATTCAAATTTTACAAAGCACAGTAGCAATTTCAAACGGTTTGAGTTTTGACTTTTCTATTTACAATTACGAATGAAATTTCGGAAAAAGGATCGTAATTGCACAAAGTGAAGCTTTATGAGACGAAAGGACCAGTTCGTGTTCAATTTGTAGGAAATATTGAAATTTTAGAGAAAAGGTTTCACGAAAGTTGTACAATAGCGAGAAAACGATTGAAATTTAAAGAAATTAATATCTCGTTACCCTAGAGTATCGTAACAATGGTTAAAGTTCGATGAGGTGAGTGAAAATTAAAAATAAAAATAAAAATTTTGTCGTACAAAAAGAAACTCAAAATGAAACGTATGTGGATTTGGTCTTCTGAAGCAATTTTGCCAAAATAATTCGTATTCCATGGAAAAAGTTACAATCACTATAGACGTAATATTATCAGGATGAAAAAGCACGTGTAATTTAAAAGGATTTAGATTTTTATACCTTGGTGTACCTTTGTAGCGATAACTGAGAAACAAATAAAGAACTTCAACAAAAAGGATTGTAATTGCACAAAGTGACATTTTTGTGAAAAAGCACAAGACAATTTACAGTCAAAAGAATTTGCATTCTAGTATTTCCCTGCGTCCTGTGAAACGAGGACTAAAGTTTTCTCGGCAAAGGTGCAAGAATTAAAAAATAAAATTTAACAAGAAGAAAGAAGTCGTTTCAAATTTGAAGGGATGTTTAGCGTCAGTTTTTTCTTGCACTTTTCCAACAACGATTAAAGTGCCTCCGAGCAACAAGAAGAAACCAAACTCGACCAACCATTTTTCATCAACAATTCGTTCACGGACTCGTTACACCAATACGTATAACAAAAACGAATGATTCCTTTCGAAAAACTTTCAAACTGTTACCATGGACTGTTCCATCGCGATTATGTCACCTTCCCCGATAGTTAAATCTTCTCCGAATGTGCTCTTCTTTAAACGAGTTATCGAAAAGCCATCTTAAAACTCTCACCCGAAGAAAAGAATGGTTCCACTGTTAAAACTTTCGGATTACCGTCCAAGTTTACCGCGAAGTGTTACGTTGAATTAAGCCTCCGTGTCTCTGTTGCATCCCAAAATTGGTAAATTAGTGTTTAAACGGCGCCAGCCTGAACTTTCTCGCCCCAATTGCGAAAACGGTTAACCGAAACGATCAACCTAAAACGTTCGTTCCCACGAACTTCTGGTACGCATCGGTCTCAGGTTTATAGCCTCGCAGCTCGGTCAACTTTAACGAATCGCCCGGTTACGTACACGTTGAGGGAGTGTTGCGGATCCCGCGTAAAAAATAAGCACCCATTCGCCAAAGGACAAAACGTGACAGGTGACTTACCTTCGATCGATGATAACGCCGCAGCAAAAAACGATTCGAACGTAGCTCTCCCTTCTATCTGATGGTTAGGATCAACACGCGAATGTTGGCCCGTCCCGCGATGCAAAAAGCTCGACAGTTATCGAGACGTCGGATCGATGCAACCGTCGGAGCTTTTTATCACGGTTTCGTTACGGGAATCGTTCGATCCCCCTACCCCTCCCCCCGTCATCAAGGTTGTGATCGTCAAAGGTTAAATCGGGCGGACAGTTCTCCGTTGAACATCGTCCAGTCGAAAGATACGAACGTTTCGAGTAACTATTTATCCAACGTTTATTCATACGGACACTTTTCGGTTAGACGATCGTTCGAGGGAACTCGATAGGTGAAAAAGGTTCGTAAATCTTCAAGGCGGGTGTAAGGAGGGGGAGGGGACAGGGGGTTGTCGACGGTCTCCCACCGCACCGGAAGTGTCGATTCGATTTCCCTCGAGAGTTCACTGTGTCACATTCCACCCACGAAGTACCGAGCCAGACCGGTTAGCTTCTCTTCGTCGAATCGGCCCCACAGTACTCTTCATCCGAGCGGCTCGTAAACCTCGAGTCTTCCATTCACTGGTAACCGGGTATTCCCACCCACTGCTACGATACCTCGCGCGGCTGTCGAACGCGAGAGTCCGAGAGTCTCAACGGAGGTCGGTCAGAGTGAGAATTACGTCAAGGGGGTGTGTGTACGTATATGTGTGTGTGTGTGAAACCGATTATGAAAAATCATTCGCGATATTGTCTCGTGGGTTTACGGTCATTCCCGTGGACGACGATTGTTTTCGGTGTATTTGATCGCGCGCAACTACGGGCCGCGAGTTCGTGTCGAGTTGCGCGGGAAAACCATCCGGGATTTGTCGTGGGAACGGTGCACGGGAGAGCACGAATGAACGCTCCGGCAGGCTGCGTGGCGGCGTTGTTGCTGTCCGCGGAGACACTACGAGCCGACGTCGCTTCCAACCCCCGGGTCTCCGACTCCCAACCCCCCTCGACGGCGTCGCTTACGGTACCAAAATCCAGCCACCCTCTTTCGTGTTCTTCGCGCGATGGCGTTCAATTCGCGCTGCGATTTTAAGGGGGCCAGGACGCTGCCGCGCGTTCATAGTTAACGGACACCGTGGATCAACATCAATGAGACATCGATCCAAGTTCTTCTCGTTTAATTTGCAACAGTACGAACGATAAAAAAAAACAGCGGTAATCTTTGGGAGAAATGATACTTCCGTTTGCGTTTGCGACGTCATCGCTTCGACGATACGATTTTTTTTCCGATACGGCCTCTCAGTGTGCACGATTCCAGCCGAACGGGACGAGATGCAAGAAAATTCGAAAAGAGGTGGAAACTGTAATGTATTCTCTGGCGATCGACGTTCGGGCGATTCGATTTTTACGAAAAACGACAGCTGCTTGGTATCTGGGAAGTCGAATTTCGACGAACAATTTATGTGTGTATAGTTTGTGTAAAATTTCTGGAGAAATTAACATCTTTTCGAAACTGATACGTCCTTCTTTAACCAATTTTACAGTAAAGATATCTGCAAAATTTCAAAGTAATCGGTTAGCTAGGTCTCGAGATATCTTGCACTCTGTTTTTCAAAGCATTGTTTCGTGAACAACGAATTTAAAGCTTTTAAACGACCCGTTGGCCAAGACGTTGCGGCATACATGTACTAGATTGTTCGATAAGTTTTGTCGTTGTTTCCATTGTAAAAAAATACTATGACACTTCAAGTTTGAACAACTGTAAATATACGAACGAGTCGAAAGATCTACATGAAACTTCACACATGTTCATCAAACAGTATTATCATCTTTAGAAAAATAAAACGACAAACTTAATAGCCCCATTTCTTATCAAACGACAAAACTTAACGAGCAACCTATTACAAGCACAAACATTCATTGAGGAACCTATTATACGAATCTGTTACGCTGATTCTTTTAAAGACCTTTCACATTTTATTCTTAAGACTTTGAACTAGTATCTAACACAAAAAGAAGTCGATTTTTCCAAATTTCAAATCCCTTAAGTAAATAACTGAAGATAGAGAATACGATATTTATAGTACGATATTGATGAATAAGAACGAGGAAAAAAAAAATGGTATTTCAGAGCTGAACTGGCAGTCGTGAACATTTAAATTTATTATAGCACGCAGGGTGTCTTTGGTTCAAGGTGCTATACTGATAATTTGGCTTTAAAACCAATTGATTTCTATATAAATATTCTCGAAGTATACGCATTCGAAATATTTATTTCGTAGTGTGACACATTTATTTATTTCGACCATATTTATTTTGTACAAAAGAATTTCCTCGAGTTCGTAAAATTAACAAAATTAAACTACAGGCGTTTAGAGAGAGCAATACACGACTCGCAGTGTGCGTAACGAAAACTTTAAACGCTTTTTACACATCGAGTACTTGTTGACCTATTTAATTCAAATTTGAAGCGAATCTTCAGGAAATGTCATTTTATCGCGCAAACCTCGGATTTTAAATTTGGATGTTTTCTTCTATTTTTTCTAGTACGCTGAAAGCAAACAAAAAAAAAACATAAAAAGAACGATATTCATCAAAAGTCTCTATTTTTTTATTTTTCGAGATTTTTTCCACGTAATTTATGCAACGGCCACCCTCATACCGATCAAGATTCTGTTTGATTTCTTCATTTCGCATAAACAAAACGACAGAGATCACGTTAAGCGTTCGGACCAGTTTTTCAGAACGTGCTTAACTTAAGATTATACGACTCGTGCAATTTTTATTCTTTTCATTTTAAAAAATCATAAATCTAGCGAAAACATGAATGAACACGTATACAGAAACTCCGTTTCGAAAAGTCTTACGGTTTCGGTGGAAAAAATCGATGTTTTTCAGCTAGATCAAAGTGCCAAACTTTATCGGTGTAACTTGCAGGTCTGAATAAAAGAAAAATGTTATGTAAACATAACATTGCAGTAACCGGATCTGGTACCATTCCAATCGAATTTCATATTTTTATTTATAACGTTGTAATGAAACGTTAAATAACCTTTATTTATCAAATATTTATCTTCTATTCAGACCTTAAATGTACCTTAAATCTGAGACACGCCCAGCCTTTCGACTCCGGAATTTAGAGTCCTTTGCTAATCTCAAAGGAAAACATTGTACATTCTTGAGATAAAGACAATATTATCTTCTAGGAGAGCACGATCAATATGTATGAATTCATCAACAATAATTTCACCGATAATGTTTTAATCGATACCATTTATCCGATATTATTGGGTTGTTCGGAAAGTGATTTCGTTTTCCAAAATGGAGAATATATAATTTAATAAAATGTTTATACACTCTAAAAAGATCGTGCTTCATTTTCACCAAAAGAAATGAAATGACTTTCCGAACAACCCAATAATTTCGCTGACATTGTTTATTTACCGATATGATGAAATCACCGACACATCACCGACATTGTTTTATTTTTAAATATATACATATGTACGGTGGTGTAAGCATATCATTATCGGCGATAATTTTACAACACATTAATTTCCCCGTATAAGAAATAATAAATAAAACTGCAAACGGGACTACACCAACGATACGATATTAAACGTAACAACTATATTATAACGAAGTCAATGTCATTGAAACAAGTGTCGATATCAACATTGTCGGTGATTTCACCATCACGGTAGATAAACAATATCGGTGGGAATTATGTCTATCAAATGATGTAGATTAAAAGATTGTCGATGAAATGATTATCGGTGATCAAATGATTATCTTTGTACAAACCCGACCATAATGTATTATATATAGGTATTATGCACAAAGGCCAGAATACCATGCATAGTGTAGTATCTATGTGGTTTGTATATGTTTGAAGTAATTTATACAGACAAGTGTATCAATACGGTCTTTGACAAACTCAACACAATTATTACTATTCTTATACCATCTCTTTGGTACATACTATAATAATACATAGATAATACGTAGTGAGGAGAAAATCGAGATACAGATAAATATAATATAATAGATAAGTATAACACGAAAACAAGCAATTAGACTGTGTAAATTTTCTTAACGAGTTTTACTAATTATTAGATTTATTATTCTAATTAAATTAGATAATAAATTGTCATAGTGTAAAACAATAAGTAAAAAAAGGGGAACGATCATTGAAGAATGAAATGATTCACAAGACGCTTATTTATCGAGTAACCATAACTTGGAACACACTGGTAATAATTATTCTATAAAAATAAACAACATCGAGGTTCATCGTTTTTGAAAAATATCATTTTTCTTTGCCCGGTTTATAAACAACCAGGTCTGAATTAAATAATCAGACTTTCAGAACGTGGTATTTATTTCGTCTAGAAATGTATCATTTGATATGTGAAAAGAGCAAAGGAATACAATTTCGTGAGTACTATTTAAAAAATATATATATCTACGAGTCGTGATAGTGTTAATTCCTCGACCTCGTTCGTTAAAACGTTCGATTCGTAGAAACGATAAACAATAACGAAATATCCTTCGTCGAGATAAGAATAATCATCTTTGCTAATGCTATAAACCTCGATCGACGTATAACCATTCGTACTCGAAGCACTCTGGAAGCTACAAGAAAGTGAACAACCTCGACGAAATATTTCATCCCAAAATTAAAAACAAAAACCGTACAATTGTTCTAGAACGTCGCTCTTTTATTTCCACGTTCTGGGGTACTTTTACATTACACACGCGTTTATGGTATCAATGTTTGCGAATATTATTGTAACAATAAAGAAGATTCAAGAAAAAGGAAATAAATGAAAAAGTGATCCTTACATTTTACCCAGACGCGATATTTCGACCTCTGTGAAGAGTTGGACCGAATTAGGCGACTATTGAGAATCGTCCTCGGAATTATTTTAGAACGTCGCTCTTTCATTTCCACGTTCTGGGGTATTTTTACGTTACACACGCGTTTATGGTATCAATGTTTGCGAATATTATTGTAACAATAAAGAAGATTCAAGAAAAAGGAAATAAATGAAAAAGTGATCCTTACATTTTACCCAGACGCGATATTTCGACCTCTGTGAAGAGTTAGACCGAATTAGGCGACTATTGAGAATCGTCTTTTGCGCGCAAGGGGTTAAATCGTAAATAGACGTAGGGTTCTAATGATTCTAACGCGGAGAGGTTGGTTGTTCAAACGGAGGCAGAGATAGCCGTGTCACCGCGATAAATTCGCGGCGCACTTTCTGTTTTACAGCGACATTCGTTAACCCGCCGGCGGGGAATGAAAAATGCAGTGACCACGTAAACGAGTACGAAAGTGCTCGACTCGGTGGACAGTGTTGCGAGGGACGGGTGAGGTGAAGAGGACGAAGAAGAAAAGGGACAGAAAAATAAATCCAACGGGACGGACGAAGATGGCAGAGATCGTCGAGTTCAAAGAAACGCGGGAGGGGGAAAGTGAACCGGAAATGGAGGCGACCCTTTGAACGCGGATAAACTTCAGCTCGGATGACGCTGATAAAAGTCCAAAGCACGGCGGGGTAAAGTTCTAAGGAATTCTTTTTGGTAAGCGGACAAATTTTCTTTTTTAACGAAGAATGGAGATAATTTATCAAATGTTTCATTGGTGAACAATGATTGCTTATACAGCAAGCCCCGGTTGTGTGAAATAATTATTCTCCCGATTGCATGAAATGAAATCGCCACCGTTGCTTACGGTTTCCGGACTCAAGCGACTCGTGCGAGATAATATCGAATTTTGTATCGGATAATAAAATTAATAATTCGTGAACTCTTCGTTGTACCTTCGCGAGGGTATTATCGATCAATTGGTCGGACTTTCTTAGTCAAAATGAATCCAAATGCAACCTTATGCGTACTACTTTTAATCGTGTATGCAGCACAAGGAGGAAAAAGACAGTCCCAGATGTTGTTCTTCGTATATTATTATGTATCGTATATTGTATATTGGGTATTTGTTTGACAGTTTTATATTATTATTTAGTCTCACGGCTTACAAAGGCTGATTACAATTGTCGACCTGATACGTATCGTAATTATTTCTGGGGCTGACTTTTCTTCTACAGAGGTGGAAATATAATATAATATAGTGTAATCGTTTTACAAAAATAGAATACAAATTTTGATACAAACCAAAATTTTGGAATTTCTCACTTTATCAATTTTCAATATAAATTATTGCCTTAAATGAATTATTAATTTAAACGAATCTTTATAATACGAAGTATTTGTTACAACTCACAGTTGTCAGTACCATAACAATTCATATTATCATAATACACAATTTCAAAGAATCTTATCCACCTCTGAGATTAGCGTTATACTTAAATAGCAAAATATATTTGTCTATGCCTAGTAAAATTTGTAATCTTATATTTTCAAAAAAATTAGAAATTTAGTATTTTGCAAATCTAAATTAGAATATTCTCAGTCGGTATATTATTTCACTGTTACGCAAAATCAATGTCCATCTCTATAAATCCAACATGAACCTAACCTTTTCAATTCCATCATAATTGATGACAAAACGAAGTTCCCACGTTATTGAAGACGATAATTGCATAAATTCACCCTACAAGACAAAATACTAAGCCGCCACGTAATCCTATAATTTTGAGAAAGTTTTATCGTTGCTTCGGAGAAAGATGCGGGGCTTGTTAGCTAATGAGGGAATTTTAAATCTTCGGTAAAAATGATAGTAGCTTCGTGCCTGAATAATTACGTGTCGGTGCGCGCACGTAATTCTAAACTAGAAGTTTCGTAACTCGTAAAAACAACAACGGTCCGTTAAAATGTGAAAATTTTTAATGGCGATATTTCGCGAGCCGTGAATCGTTACGGTCGCTTATCAGAATATTTCGTGTATCGTTTACACAGCGAATTCTCATCGTTCCAGTTACTTTCCATTTGCTCAATCACGCGCGAACGCCGTGATATCTACGCGTTTTCTTATAATTTACACGATCGTTAAATAGTCCGGGACCCACCATTAATACCGAGGAAATTTATAAACGTTCTCGTAACAAGAAATAAAAACATTTAGCCTATAACCTCTTTCGTCCATGTCTCTTAAATTCGACATAACCTCACTTTTCTCGTTGCATCCTATTTTCGATGATAATTTTATAGCGTTTTCAAATTTTATTTTCCAACTTACATCGCTTCTCAGTAGATATTATTAAAGAGCACTTTTGAGGAAAAAAGGAACATTTTTCGACACGAAAGTGTCCAAAATATGAATACTCTCAGACTTTCCGATATGAGAATTCTTCTTATTGAATTTTAATATTTAACGTTGACGACAAATGTTGTAAATACTACTATTATACATTTAATATTTATATTCAAACATCTTGCATGTTTGAGAGCTTCTTAATAAAATGACAGCTTGAAAGTTATATTTCGTAGACGCGTAGTATTTTTAGGTTAGGTATCGATAATCAATATTTGATATCGTAATTTAATATCAATTTTCAATTCTTGAGTTCAGATGTTAAAAATCATACGACAATTGTAGTACATTTTTTTCTTTACCTTTCGTTTTTTTAATTTTTTTTTTTTTTTTTGCATGTATTGTGTGAATTGAAGGAATTATGGAGAAAAGTCTACGAGTGGAGAAGTGTACCTCACGAAACGGAATTAAGGCAGGTGAAATAGATCGACGACAATCAATTCCACAACAGGCAATGCCCATAATACAAACCGCACTGCTAATAGGCTGTGATGAGTTAGCTTATGCAGTTATACCGGGTGACCCCATTCGATTGAGCACACCGGATGTCCGGTGCCGAACGGATATGGAACCGGAGAACGTGGCTAATTATCGATAACCAAGAATTTTTAAATACGTAAAAGAGAGACTGTTTCAATTCTTTAAGGTTAGCTTTTAACTTTAATAAAATTGTTTCTCAACATTGGAGAGTAGCATTATAGAATTGAAGTTTTTCATTCATTTTAAACCGAAAGAAGGTTGTTTGTTATTAAAATAGTGGTAATTTTAGAATTTATAAAACTCAGCTTCGATAGCCTTGACCTTGACATACGTTGTCAAGAACATACTTCTGAATAACCCACAGACAGTTTTACCTGGTGCTCGTTCCTGGATAAAAAGTTGTTAACTAGAAAATTTGGAAAAATATAGCACTTATTTTGCTAAATGTTTCGACATAATGGCTACTTTATATCCCGTCCATAATGTACAAACAGAAGAATTTTCTTACACACCCCGCACCTAGGAAATTTAACAAAATTGTAATTTAAAATAAAAATTCTTAATTATATTTAATCGAGTGTTTCAGATATAGTCTCCGTATAGTTTATATTTTTAACTAGTCTTAAATTATGTTTCAACATTTCTTCCTTCCAACCACCATTTAATGCTGCCTATACGTATGGATTAATCGATTTCAATGATCTTGAATCCCGACTTGAGTGGACAACCGTCTGATGGAAACCGAGTATTAATTTCGTTTAACCTAACCTAATTTACCAATTAAGGTAGATTAGGTTAGGTTAGAGTTGGATTATTTTAGAGTACGGGATACAGATAGAGCTTCTCCGTGTTAAACTTTTAAATAAATTATAATTCACTATTAGCTGTATTCATTTGATAAATAGAAATACTACCGAGAATAAATGTCATATTTTTCAAACACTTTTTAGTAACATTTTTTTCAACTAAATATAATTAAGAAATTTAACAAAATTGCAATTTAAAATAAAAACTCTTAATTATATTTAATCGAGTATTTTCGATATAGTCTCCACATAGTTTATATTTTTAACTAGTATTAAATTATGTTTCAATATTTCTTCCTTAGTTTAAAATTTTTTGTGCCGATTGCTCTTCCATTAGGTTCTTTTTCTCAACAGCTGAAAGTTTCATCCAAATAATCGCGTTATATCTAAAGCAGGAACTGCTAGATGAGACTTATTTATAAGCCCCAGTATTCAATCTGGAACGAAACGCAATAATATTGCTTAGATTATTTAAGAACAATAATTATTACTTATTATTATAAATTACCATTAAATCATTGAATATTTTTTGTTAAATTTTCATAATTCATTCATTCATTGATTCAAAAGATACATTTATTATCATTGAACCATTTTATAACTATAAATCGATATCACATTATTCATGTACATTTTTAATCACTCTTAAAATTAATATTGGGAGGAATACAATATGATAGTATTACCAATGAAATGGTAAGGTTTTCCCGACGAAAATATGTCCAAGCGCAAACAGTTTCAGATTATTTTTAATAATGTTATACGTTATTCGAAAGACATTTGAAAAGCTTCCAATCACATATAATTAAAAATACTTCGAACGAGGTCGTGTTTTGAATTTATTTCCATCGGGAAAACTTCGCCAATGTATTAATCAAACTCTCGTACAGATGTAATAAACAATGTTCCAACCACCGAGAGCACTAATGCGAGTCTCGCTAGCTGTTACTCTCACATCACATACACTCTCGGTGTACTCTTCAACTCGAGATGAAAAATAATATCTACCCCGCTTTCGAGTAAACTGGTTATCCGGATATTTTTACTTGAAAGCAAGACTTAATGTGAGCAAAATTTATAATTATAATTCTTGAGAACCTATCAAGTTTGTATTCAACGTTTAATCAAAATATATTGTTCAAACGACACAAGACACTTTTAATTCCATCGAAGAAAATATCAAGAAACAAAAATTCTGAATCGACGTTCACCGAAGTGTTCGAACAACGATTGAAAAGGAGAAAATACTAGTCACAGAGAATGAAAAGTGTGAGGTAAGAAAGAAAGAAGGAAATACAGCATGCCTAAGAAAGTAGGGTTTTTCGAGGCTAGATCGTTCAAGGAGATAGACGGTGTCTGACAAAGTCGGTACGTGACCACTTGTGCCCGAGAAACTTTCTCTTGTATCTTTGGCCACCAACACGATATCGCGTGTACCTCTTTCCATTTTTTTCGCTTCCCTTTCGCAACCCTCCTTTCGCACGGCTCGAGATAAGAACACCACCCAAGGTCCTGCTCTAAATAGCGAACGGTACCTGACCTTCCGACCTCGACCCTCGCCAGCCAAGGGACACAGATACGACGAATCGAATTTTCAGAACCAGTCGGATCAGAGCCGGTGGAGCTACTCATCGAATTTTCTTGTCTTTTAATATACGAACAACTCAGTGATTCAAATATTAATACTTATATAATACTTAATACCGATACTTTTCGAGTACAGTGCAAACAATTGAGTATTTGAATATTCGATTATACGGATACTATTTAAGTACTGTGTACACCCATTGAAGTATCTGGATATTCGTAGCGTTTGGACAGTATAGTGTAATTAAACAACAACTCGAGTTTTTCAAGTCCATTATTCTTGTTTTAAACTTCGTCTTTATTTAAAATATTTCCTATACATTTTCTAAATATTTAAAACATTTTTTGTAAGCAGATTCTTTTCGATGTGATTATTATATTTTTTCAGCTATAAAAAAGACACTTCAGCTGAAGAGGAAATATCAACAATGTTTTGAATGCATTTCGTTAATTATCTAATTGAAAAGATCTTCTCAACTCACTCTCTACAATTTTAACGATAATAATGGTAATCGAGTAGTGATACTCAAATAGTGATATTCAAATAGTAATATCATAGTATCAATAGTAATTGAAATACTCGAAGTTTATTCGTGGTATTCAAATACCTATAAAGTATTCGAATATTAAATTATTCAAATAATTTCAGTCCTACTCGACACAATCGTCCTGAAACTCGCGACTCTCTCATTAAGACAATTACTCATGGATTTTTCTACTGCCGCGATCACAATTTCGCGTGCACAGTCTGAAAATTCTTCTCGAGTGCTACAACTTTAACCTCTGACTCATTCTTTAGCCACTTCGTTCCGCACAGCATGAAATCGGAGCTGGAGAAATCGGTAAAAGTGATTGATGATCTCATAGGTCGCGCAATTTGGTTGAAAATTATAGTAGAATTTGTGGACGATGAAGATGTTCTTTAAGCTTCTGTTCAAAAATACGGTAACGTGATCAATTGTGTAGAACAGAATTGCGTGTACCGAATAAATGGATACGCAACGGACTAAATAAACACGTAACATACAAAATGAATCATTAATAAACTGTATCTTTCAAAGTGGAAACGAAATCATAAAAAATATGGCTACCTTTCTCAACGAGTGTGATACACTGCCGAAAGTGGATAATCGTATTTTTTAAAAATGAAGCTTCAACATTCGTCTTTTCCATTGGGTTCTCTAAAATGACCTACTTTTTTACACCACAATTATGCGTTACGTACATTTACATATTACGAGTATTCGCTTCCCGACCAAAATATAAAGAACCTTGAAAGTGTCGTTTCTCTTGATAAGAAGTTATAAATACAATTTTCGTCCATTTTAAATCTACCGCACGGAGCTCGTGCGAGTCAAATAGCGCGTGCCGAAAACGGGGTATCAGAGTTAACGTTTAACTTCAAACACTTTGCCGTGAGTTTCACTTGAAAGATCTTATTAGCAGAAGGTCGTGCCAACATGCCACTATTTTGTGTACCTATGCAATTTCATGCGGCGACTGCGGTTCTCAACTTTCTTCGTTTATCTCCGATTTCTTCGTTTTACAAATTTTCATGCAGACAAAGATATTGATATTTACAGTGATCCACGGTCAACATTCCACGATTCATACCACCTAATCCTTTCACTCTTTGTCTCGAACTCAACGAAACCTGACTCGGCAGAAGAGGAAAGACACATTATGTATTATACAATATTTGCATATATATTAAGAAAAATTACATTTACCCTGATTTGTATCGCGTTTGACTCATTTTAATTAGAACTATCGGAAAAATGCATTTTTTAGCAAGATAACACGAAAACTAGGGAAAGTGTGCCGGTACTAGCCACGCTTGCCACCAGAGGGAAAAATGGCCGCCGATCGTTTTCCGTAAGTTCCCGTAACTGCTCCGTTCGGTATGTATACACAAATGTACAAAGCAAGGCCTGTGTTGTAAAGTTCGGATTATAATATCTAGTTTATTATGATATGCAGGGATCTCGCGTATCTAGTAGTATAGTTATTGTATATATAATGTAGTATCGGATTTTCCGCGTCCGCTTAGGCCTGCTTCGAGCGTAGGCCTAAACAAGATAACGCGCGCGGTCGGACTTGATTTAAACTAAACATTTGGCGCCGATCGGTCCGCTAGCTTTCCTGGAAGGCACGAGTATCCTTTACAGGGGGTCTTGCGCGACGACCGAGCGTGAGAATGCATGGGGATCAAAGGGAATACATGTGGTTCGGAGAAAGTGAAGAATGTTTGGGAAAGACGAACGATTAGGATGGCCGAACGTGACCGAATGTCTCAAGTGAGAGAGACTGAAGATTGGAATGAAAGAGAATTAATGGGAATTACTATATAGAGCGCGAGAAGAACGTTAAGACACACAGTATAAGACAGTATGACAAAGTATGACGACGAGAGTATGTCCGAAGTGTGTGTCGCGGACAGTATGACTGAAAAGACGATAAGACGAGACAATTAAAAGACGTACCAAGCGAAACTAACCACCGACACTACGTCTAACACTATTATCACTGTAATTTATAATAAATATATATATATATATATATGTATATATCCATAAACCACGCACGAGTACAATTGTTATTTGGGGGCTCGTACGGGGATCAATCACTCAAAGATCTCTTCTCAAGTGATTCGAAGAGAGAAAAACAACAATAAGAATATAAAGTTCGAACAAATGCGTATATAGTGATATTTCTTGATGTGAACGACGACAATGTCGTGTGGTCTTTCTGACTCTGGACTTGAAACTCGACTAAAAAGAAAAACCAAAAGGAAAAACTGCCAAACCCTTAACCGCGTGGCGGACGACCCTTCCGCGCCAATACGGAGACAGTTCTTAAAACTAACACCGACATCTGGCACCCTTAAGATCGTTGTTGCATTCATTCCAACAGCCTGTGTGACGAATTCCACGATATCTAATTTCTACGAATGGCTTCGTCACCTCGGACCACCCGGAACAGTGCATCCCGATTCAAGCTCGAATTCGACGAACGTCCTCCCGATAAGACTTAACCCGAAAATCAACCGTGTGAAACTTTTTCCGTCTGTACTATTCTTTAAGGTAACAACTGCATATAAACCTACCAAGCTCTCGAATAAAGCAGTCTGTATTCTGAAATCAACCGATCGCCACGTTACGCTGTCCGTTTCAACCCATTATTTCTCCAGTCCGAATAATTTTCAAGTAAAGTTCTTTGTTTGGATTAGGTGATCGTCGCGACTCTCACCAATCCTCGCTAAATTTAACTTCGACCAATCAGGATTCGAGTGCGACTCGAATCCTTCTCTAAAAAGTGACAGTTTGGAATTTTTCCCGTCACAAAAGCAAGGCCTGCTAGGATGCCTTACCGATGAGTCCACTAGCAGGCCCAGTTTTCTTATATTTCTGGGTCGTGATAACTACACGAATATAACTTTTTCAATCAATTGATGTTTATTCCATATGGACACAAAATAGTTGTACAATGTTGTTGCCAATATAACGATACATTTTTTTGGAATCCAAAGTAACCTTTTTAAGGGCACTTCCAATTCCATTCTTGTCCAAATTTCAAATAAGTAATGGTTTCAAAGTGTTCGTAATAATTTTATCGCCCATTGTATTTACATTACAGCAACGATATAAATTTTTTATCCGATTTCACCAAGGGTCCAAATACTTATGAACGATAGGATACGTAAGATGAATTTACTTTTATCGATACACCGATCTGGGACTCATAAATTAAACATAACACAAATTACCATTATTTATGGTAGTATTACGTATGGCCAATAAATTAAACTACGATCTCGGCCACGGTGTCTGGATACTGTCGCACCTAAACACGTAGCCGAAAAGTATTACATTTACAAGACGCGACAATTCAAAATCAAAGTATTACCCATCTGATCGTTCCTCAAGACTTGCTCAAAAGTAAATAAATAAGAAAGGCCATCGCCCTGAACCGGAGAGTCTTTTTCTAGCCAGCATGGAGGCCAGAACTGCCCGGCCAATGTCGTCGGCCATATGCAACAAATAATTGTATTGCGTATTTGTGTTTCGTCATTTTAATTCTGTCAATCACCGTACATCCTAAAACTTTATTCTTTTCGTTTACAATAATATCCCACATTACTTTTACTATTAAAATATAGTAGAATTTATCTACGGGTCCTAACCTCACATCGTAAGTCAGAAACTTAAAACTTCTTTAATAACAATGGCTGACATTGGACTTCTAACGAACAATGGACTACATTCTCGGACGTATACAGATACTCTACTTCTATTCCCCGAGTTTGATTTTATTAAATATCCAAATAATCTTGTCCGTTTCCCTAGTATGAAACCAATTGCGTCTCTTATGTACATCGGAAGTTCTCAATCCTTTGACTCCGCTTCTTTCTTTTGTCAGACTCGTGTGTTAAGGAGGGAGGAAGGGACGTCACATTTGAATCTTCTTTTATGTTAAATTGCTTCGTGAAACGAGGGTGCTAAGCGTTTCACCTGGCAGTTCGAAGTGCAGTTTAACTGTGCCAGAGAATAGGCCACATTATACCGTGACTACGCTCCTGAAATAGGGGCTCACAGGGCACAAAGCAAGGAATCTAAAAACGAGAATCAAAAAATATCGATAGTCTTTATTATATTATTATGGCAGCATAATCAATCGATTGTCAAGGTTTGACCGATGAAAATGAATCTTGACACGATCTCGTTTGGAGTATTTTGGAATAGAAAGAAAAAACGGTTAGTTCTGAAAGGAATTTCGATTCGTATTAGATCGGACGGATTTATGCCTGTGACGAAGTAAACATTACTCGAAACTGTACGTTTTTTACTTACTCGTCGTATCACATTCCCCTTAAGGAGAGACACCGTCCTAACGAGTCAAAAAAATCGAATTTTTCTTTTTTTTTTTCATTTGCTTAAAAGTTGAAGTACGTGGAATGTTGTATCTCTCATGGACCGTGGGCCACGTACCACCAACCCGATGAAACGAAAACATTATTTCGAGACAATTCTTTACTACTCACAGGAAAAGAGTTCTATCGAATCTAATTCAAGCTTCTTATATCGCAACATTTTAGATAATAGTTTCTGATTTATGAGTCAATCAAATTTTTTTACTTCGGACGGCCCAGTTCTTGCCATCTGTTGCGACCAGCTAACAATGTTCCACTAGAAGGGGTTTTGGTAATAGCGAATAATTTCGTCATTTTATACCATTTTTACTTTCGCAAAATTGTGAAATAAAGCTGAAAGTTATATTTATATTGTGGTACGTGAAAAACTAAATTTTTTATTTAGCACTTATGAAAGAAATTTCCAAACTTTACCCACTTTTTGACACCTCAGAGTGGTGTCAAACACCTTATCTTGAGAGCGATTTTTCATTCTCTCCGCAGTACAAATAATTAAAAATAGACCGAACGAAGTCACGTTCGACTTATTTTCATCGAGTAAATCTTACCAACCCATTAATAACGAATATTTTAATTTTCATCAGAGTCTAAGGAAGAGTCTGCTCTTCATTGTCTAAGAGTTTGACTAGGTAG
Source organism: Ptiloglossa arizonensis (assembly GCF_051014685.1). Lineage (NCBI taxonomy): Eukaryota > Metazoa > Arthropoda > Insecta > Hymenoptera > Colletidae > Ptiloglossa > Ptiloglossa arizonensis. Next base: position 5,695,043 of record NC_135048.1, on the reverse strand, counting down.
CTTTACGGACGAGTCCAATAAAAAATTTAGATTGAAATCCATTCCTCCCATCTGCTTGCTTCTCCATCTATCAACTTCTAAGATATCTTAAATAATCGCTCAAAGTAACAAGAACGTAATCCATTACAGTCAGATAAAAATCAATTGGCAGCTCGAAGTCACTTATTTAATGAACAAAGAATGCTTGCAAATACTAGTACATCAAAAGTATAGTTAGGATATGATCGTACGATCGTGCGAGTTTTTATTATTTTCTTTACTATTCTTGTGCGTTCAATTTGTCCACGATATTCTACTTACATTTCATGGAAAAATAATCTTACGATTTATAATATTAGCCAATTCAATTTATTCCAACTTGACTCGATGTTAAGTATCGCTGTCACTTGTCAACGCAATGTAACGAACGAACTTCTCATAAAATTAACCAACACATTGACCAAATGATTTTCCTTTCCAGAAAGAATACTTTATCAAAAAATATAAGAGAACCCCTAACCCCTCGCTGACGATGATACATTCCGATCCAAAGACGAATTCTAACCTCGCAAAACACATGAAAGACTAAACCATGAAATTTCGATGAACCCTACTATTCCCCGTAGAATAGAAGTCATCCTCGATCCGTGGTGCCCTCGTTACAGTGCTTTCGTTATGGGCACAGATAACTCTCGGGCAACGTGAATGTTCCTGGACTTTGGTAAACGAGATTAGGACAAATCTATACGAGCAAGTTGCAAGCTCAACAGTCCACACTCCATCGACTCCTCCTGTACAACTGCAAATAGTCTTGGTACAGGTAAATTAAATTCGACGAACACTTTACACGGTTCAACTTTTCAATACCAAGACACTGTTAAGGAAATTTACGATAATTTATCGATGAGAAATTGGGCGAACGTCGGTGTCTCAGAGTAGTTCAGAATCCTACTTCACTGTAGAATGATCATCAACGCAAAACATATTGTTACGCATACATATATCGAGACTCTCTTCGAAACATCGAAAATTTAATTATTATTTCGAGGAGCTATGTGATGAGTAGATAAAAAAGAGATGAGAAATGGTTAACTAAGAGAAAATACGTTTCATCCCGAATCAGTTACTTAACTCGCGGGGAAGATTAGTCGGGAAACGTAGAAATTCAATAACAGATTCGTTGGGATACATTTGTTTATGTGTTATTTAAATAAAATATACAAGATATTGTATATTTTATTTGGTACATTGGTTACATGTACCAAACCACGATAACACACATTCAATAAATAATAATTTAATTCTTGGATTGATAACCATTAATAGATCGATCTATTATGAACTTTAAATATCCCAAAAATATTGATAGATTCTTATTTCATAGGCTCTCGTGTCTGAATTCGACGTATTAGAATCCATTCCCAAGATACAATCATACATATTTAATAAATGATACTTTATTACTCGAATTAGTAGTCAACAAAAACATTGGGAATTCAATGAAACAGCCATCTAGTGGTAGAGGGATGAAACTTTTAAACCTTTCAGCAGTGTCCACGATGGTAAACCGTCTATGTATAGACACATAGTTTTTGTTATCGCCATTAGATAGCACCACTAATTTCTGCCAATTACCGATACTGCACAAATGAATTAATAAATTTCTAACATATTTAATAAGTATTTCTATATAAATGAACCCGTGATCAAATTATTTAAGAAATTTAAATTGAATTAATTTAAATTGGAACACTTCTTGGTTGAAAAATTCGCCAACTGAGCATGATCAAACACTTAATAAAAGAAAAACATATAACAATAAACATTGATTATAATGTTTCTAAATGTACATGTAATTTTATTTAATAGTCTTTTCATGTCATCGTGTTCGATAATGCACTTATATTAATTTGTTAATTTCAAATTTTACTTTCCGCGGCTTGATTTTACACGACCGATGGCACTATCTAGCGGTGAAGAATCAAAACTCTAGTTAAACATTTTATCATAAATGGCATAACCGCCAAGAATTAAACTATTATTTATGGAATGATTCATTGTATTTTGAAAATAAATTTCGATACATAAAATCTACATGTATAGATATATGTGATAAGTCGTTTGTATTGTTATAATATAAAAATATTCTGACAATTGCCTCATAATATTTAAAATTTGAGACACGTTATCAATCGCAAAATTATACTACTATTTATTGAATATGTATTATTACATTTTCGGGTTCAGTTACGGTCTCTCTGAAATGTTAAGATTAATTTAGTTTTAATACCAATACTACCAACACTAATAGTTAATTACTCTTATAATAATAGAAACAAAACATTTAGTTGCTCCAATTCTACTCCACCACTACACTCGTACTAGATTCCTCTTTACTGTTATATCTAATCACTTACGTGATTAACATAAACATATCGGTATATGTTCTTTACCATATTTACATTGTAGATATCTAATTGAAGATCTCTAGATTTGTAGTAATATTAGTTACAATTTTATTCTGATAGCGAATAAGATTTTATTTAAATAAGAATTAATGCAAATAAATGCTTATCAGTATTCAGACAATTGCGTATCTAAATATAGACAAATAAATATTTCAGTACCTTTTATCTATTACATACAAATTTTACATATCTATATACTACAAGAGTACTTGCACATTAATGATAAGATGAAAATAATTGCTTGTAGTCTTGTTTAATCAAAATTTAATACTGTTTTAGGTTATTTTAAGTTATTAATATTAAAATAGTAAGGATAAGTTGTCACAATTTCTAATTACAAAACTATTGCATTGCTCCAGCATAAATTACAAATATCTCACTACTTATATAATACTTTTATAATTTGTGTTTAAAAAAAAAAGTAAACAAATTGTTCGCATTGATGTTTTATGTAGATAAAGCATTATGTAATAATTTACATTATTATCGCGCAATAAGTTTACATGTACTGAGATACACTTTGACCATGTAATTCTAAACATGTGCAGATATGTACATACCAAGTTTTGTGCGCGCGCGCGCCTGTGTGCGTATATAAAAAGGAAATATCTATACGTTTTTCTAATGTACTTTTATGCATAATTTTTCAAGCCATTATTATGAAAGAGTTTATCATTAAATCTTAACTTTAATTCCGTTAAACAAATTTTTTGAACTCGTAAATTTATTGTATATAAACAAAATTTTCATTTCATGCAAAATTATTTTTTTATTGATTTATCATTTCATTGTTACTAAAAATTGATTTAAATTTCAATTGCTGTTTATAATAATAAATCTAATAACATTCAACATAAGTGACATTACAAATGTGTTTATGTTAATTTTTACACATTAAGTATAAAAGTTTAATGATTGATATTTATGAATTTTTATGATTCTATGTAACATCTTTACCAATACAAATTTATCAAACATTTCTCCATGAAGAGTATATTAAAAAATATAAAATTTATTCATATTGAACCATCCTCATTAATTCAATTTTAATTATTAATTCCTGTTTCGACATTACTCTGGAAGTAAAAGTGCATAACAGACATTGCTCTATTTAAATAGAAACTCAATTACATTTTCTAGTACAATTGTTGCAATATAATGCTGTGTCTGTACTTTCTTATTATCTGTAAAGTATTAAAAAACTGCAGTATTAAGACGAAAGTACCATCGCTTAGATTTTTGTTATCCTACAAATTAAATAAATATTTAGATCACAGAAGCTAAACCGCCGCAAGACACACGGGGTACTTCATTCATTGTTATCGTATCGTTTGAGACATATGCAATGGTGTTAACATTAATTGTAATGCTGCTTCTTTAAGATTGTATTGCGCAAATTTGCACCGCGTAAGGTACATTCTGATAAGTCACAACCCTGAAATAGATATAACTATTTTACGTTTCACCAGAAAAGTAAGAAAATGTCTTCTGATATGTATAAACAACAATTACCTCTAAATCAGCGCCAACTAGTGTAGCTGATTCAAGATGACATCTACTTAGATTAGCATATCTTAATATTGCCTCTTTGAGATTTACGTTAGGCATATGACTGTCCTCGAGATTGGCTCCTTTAAGATTTACACCCTCTTATAATAGACCCTTTTATCTTACACCCACATGTTGGCGAGTGAACAATACATACCTTCAAAATTACACGAACAAAGGTTGGCAGCTTTAAGATTTGCACGTAACATTTTTACACGACCAAGCTGTGCACCCTGCAGATTTGCATTAGATAAATCTGCACGTTCAAAACAACATTCTGATAAATTTGCACCTGCCAAGTTGCAGTCGCGCATAATAGCGAACTGAAAAATAGCACAATTATACAAAATTATATTACAAAAAGATACATTTATTTATTCTTGAATAAACATACACAATGAACTACGACGTAATAACCACCTTAATATCAAAATAATTTTAATCACCTTGAAATTAATGTGCCTGAGATCTAACTTTGATAAATCAGCACCAACAAAATCGACACCTTGAAACCTTAGTTCTGAAGTTATAGGTGTTGACATGATTGCTTTAAGTACATCTTTTCGAGTTAAAGATACTGAACCAGTTTTCGGAAGATCCTCTGTTTCAATCATTGTAGTCAATTCATCAATAGCACCTTCTATTCTATAAAAACGTGCTTCCTCCAGAACTCCTAAAACACAACAATAACATTAATTACATATACAATGTGTACATAATTGAATCAAAAATATTAGCATACTTTAAAAGGAGAGAAGAGAAATAAGGGAAATGTAACAATTGAAAAATATGAGAAAAAATAGATAAACAGATATTTAAATAAACAAAGCATGAAATAAAGAAAAGAATATGCTGTATAAAAATAAATTATTATGTTTAAATTATTTAAGTCACAAATTTTAAAATATATTAAAAACTATACCTGCTGCATTAACATTAGCATCAAGTATGATCTGTCCATGTCTTAAATAGTTTAATAATGGCTCAAAATATGTAGGACTTCTATCAATCAAAAATGCACCATTTTCATCTTGCCTGCTGGGTAAGATTCTCTGTTCACTGTTTGTAATTTCAGTAAACATTCTATGAATAAATTATTACATAATATTATAGATGTACATTTAAATGCTTCTAATTCACTAATCAATTGAGCAAGGAATTTGCTTACCTGGCTAGCATACTCATTGGTTCCTTTTTCGTTAATGTGTCTCTAGTTGTTGTAAAATACTTTCCACCAACATTCAGTGTAATCCATTCTGAATTTTTATTCAACCGAATCTGAGTACTAATTTTATCCTTTGGAATAAAATCTTCTCCGCTTGAAACATATAAAACATCATGGTCCCTGTAAGGAATTTATTCTTAATCAAAACTATATAGACTACCAGTATCATGAAATTAATATTCATTTTCTAAAAATTTGCAGCAATATTTGAATAAATAGAAATGAACATGACCACCACTGAATATCTAATGTTCATCATTAAGTTAGTTAGTTTACCGGATTAACTTAATATCATCAATTTCTCCACCTTGAGGGGTATATATTCTTTTGGCAGTTATTTCAAACTTTGAGCTAGCAGCTGTTAGTAATTCATCCAATGAATAAGTCACCATAAATACCTGGCATGGACAAATAATAACATACACATAAATTCCTTTCTTGTGTATGAAACTTTTTAAATTTATCATTCAAGAAATGAATCATTGGCTGGAATAATATTCTATAAATTTGAAAATTTGTTTCTTTTTTTAAAAATAGTCTATTATAAAATATAGATATTAATGTATTTGTCTGCTTCCTGGAAAGTCTGTAAAACGTAATAAACAAAATTTATTTTATTAACAACTCAAATATAAATATCATTGCAACTAAATTATATAAAATATAGATATTTATCACAGTGATTTCTAATAATTGTTTAAACAAACTTTGTTTAAAAATATTGTTTATTACAATAAAGATCAAAATAAAGAAAATATAAAATATATACATTATAGAAAATATTTTTTACAATTAAATCAATTACATGATATATATAATATATATATATCACTGTATTTATATAATTTTGTTATAAATCGCCTATAATATAATGATATTATAAATAAAATATGTATCAATACACATTGTACACATTGTCCAAACTATAATATTACAAAATATATAGTCAATACTGTGAATAATTATAAATTGAAAATAATTTTTACATGTATAATTTGTCAAAACAAAATTTTATGGAACTCTTCATATAGTTTTATAATCTAATGCAAAACAAAATTGATGCAATCATAAATACAAATTTTCTTCTTCAAAAGTCTGAAGAAAAAAAACTATCTCTAAAAATCGTTTTTAAAGTTGTGAATAAGTACAAACTCAATACTGATTTTACTACATTTTTATTTAGTATCATCCATTTTCCTTTTTAATTAAAATCCAATTTAGTATTATCCATTTTCCTTCATGTTCTCCAACTTGTAATAGCCAGTTAGAAATACAAGCAAATAATATATTTAAAGTTGTATTTAGAATATCTGCTCAAGTAGACTCTATTCTTTCTTTGAGTATATTATTGATTAGCAACTTTACTTAATCATAACTTTCCCTGTAAGAATACTTATAAATGAACTTAGTCAATACTGTACATGGTAATAACTCAAATTCAAATTCTTCGAAGTCACTTTTTGAAGAGGAAGCTATATGGATAAGAACATTATCCTGCAGAAAAATTACCTTGTCTTCTTTGACAATTATAAAAGGCAACAAATTATATTGCAACATCATTCAATTCACTATATGAAAATGAATATCATTCAATTCACTATTTATAAAAGCTACTTTACTTTAAAAATTTTGTTTAAAGTCAGTCCAAGCCATGATTAGCCCACCTCCCTGAGCTCTGTGTAATATGATTCTTTTTCCTTTCCTCAAATTGTAAGAATAATAATTCAAGCCGTTTGACCTGTCCCAATTGAACTTCTTTTTGACGTTAAAGATACCTGGTTTTTGCAAACATTTTTAATATTTAAATTTATTAGAACCTTTGGTTTCATATTTACTAGAGCTTTACAATTTCTTATAAAACTGGGATCACTCCAGTTTTTTTTATTTCCCTTAAAACTGCATGTTTTACAATAGAGGAAAATCGTGTCAATCGCTCTGATTGCTTGTTCTTGTCACAATTTTCCATACTCAGCCTTAGAAAAGTATTTATAACACTGCAATTTGTTAATTACTCTGAATTTGTTCTCAAGTTTTCCTGTGGCTGTTTAAATCGACTATTCTTTGTTTCTTTACATTACTCAATTGCAGACCATGTGGCATAATGTACAGGTAAAAAATGTTCATTAAAATTAAAAACTATACTTCTAAATACTTATCAAATTGTTCTCTATAAACTGCAAAATAGCAATTGAGTTTATAAATATTCACCATCCTATGGTTGTGCTTTGGAACATTGAGCAGATAGGTTTTATTGACATATGAAAATAAAGTACTGTTTACATACATGAATTCTTGTTATCCAACTATAAATTCATTGTCTAGACACAATTAATCAATTCTTGAAATTATTATTGAACAGAAGCAGAAAAAGTGTTTCAGTTCATAATTATTCACAATACTGTACATGTACTATGAAGAGTTAAAAAGGATTTACTCAAAAAGATTCAGTAAAAAATTTAAAGCAAACCGCTAGACATAATTTATTACAAATACGAATAAAATTACAGCCACCTTGCCGTTTACATCAGTTCCATTTAGAAAAAGAATTACTCTCTTCATAGCTAATTAGAAATAAAAATCTATACAATGCAATAAAATAGTGCTAATAAGAAATACTAGACAAAGTGATAAAAGTATGAACAGTTCCGTTTGACACTGATTAAACAGCCCTGTTAAAACGCCTATAAAGTCCGCAACAGTGTCACAATCTAGACTGTTGTGTGTATGAACAAACTATTACATGAATCATAAATTTCTCATTGTGGAAACCTTAAGCTTCGTCTCTGTTTATTCATAAAAATATTCGTAATAAAAAGTCTAATTCTAGATAAGCCTCGCAGAGAAATTAAGAAAATTTAGTTTACTTTCATTTAATATATGTTACACTATAAAGTATACTTTTTAAAAACGCACTTTTTCAGTTTTCAACAAACATAGAAAAATATACTAATTATTAAGTCTTAGATATTGGTAAGCTTGTATTACTATACAGTAGTGGAACGATTTAAATTTGAATGCCAAATTAAAATCCTCGTGATTTATTGCTTTATTAGATACTTTAAAGCTCTTTAATATGAAGAACAAATTTTTGGCCTCAAAATGTTTGCTAAAATAATATTATCTTACTTTAAAAATGTAGAAAATTATGTTGTAACAATAATTGCACTTTAAAATGCTACATTGTTAGGAATTTATACGAATACAATTAATTAAATCAAATTAAGATAAATATAATAAATTGAGTTGTATTCGTTGACTATTTGTACCTAGAAAAAATCATTGTATCTATGTATTTATATCAATTCGGTATAAAACTTTTTAAATTTATCGTTTAAGAGAAAAAGATTTATCGAATATAAATAAGACGATTTCGAATCATCATTCATTTTCGCTGTTTACATCCATTTAGAAATGCCTAATATTCTGGAACTTTTTCATATTTAATAGCATTAAGCATTAGTAGTCTTACATTTTAATAATTAAATACCTATTTTCTGGATGAAAACAGGAGTAATTATATTTTTTCTGAAAACCGCTTCATATTCAACAAGGATGGAAAATAATAACAGAATAATATAACATTATGTAAAATTGTTATCTAGGTAAGTTTTATAATTTTTTATCAAATATAAAAGTAATGATGTCTTATTAATACAAAAGAAAAACAAACTTATAATTCCATCTAGTGATTTTTACGTTTTGCTTATTTCGCATGACGTAAAACATATAGATTTGAAATTCTCTATTTTGATACTTCTGGTGTAAATAAAAAAAACAGAAGGATTGGTATTACTGATTATTATTCATTTACTTACACAGATACAGTATTTAACCTAGACGCAAAGCCAGAGGAGTATGGCTGCGTGCTGTTTCACGGGATGACTTCGGTAATGAAAATGAGTAATTGTTTAGTGTTCACGTGAATTATAGTTGTTTTACATAGCTTATTTAGCATGGAGTTGGGCTTATCTAACACTTTATTGGCGGGTGATCCACGATTAGTCGATCATATCGTTGGAGAAGTTAAATCTCAAGGGATCTTCGATCAATTTCGGAAAGAATGTATCGCTGATGTTGATACAAAGGTACGTAATGTGTTTTTTAACAATTGATTCATCGTTTATCGAACCTCTAACAATCGTAGAAGTATTTACCTGAATACTTAAAATAATATTTTAATACTATGTATGTGCTTAGTATAGAATTGTAGATGTCTATGTATGTAGCACAAAATATATTTCTATTTCTGTACTAGTATCTTGTATCTTGAGTGAAAATTATGTGTATATTAGGAAATATAATTTTTCCCCAATTAATAGAAATATGTTATTTACAATTTACATTACTTTCATTACAGCCAGCATATCAAAATTTACGTACAAGAGTTGAAGGGTCTGTGAATTCTTTCCTTAGCAAGCAATCATGGAAACCAGATTTGAACAAGAATCAGTTGAGAGAAACTTTACGCAAACATGTACACGAGGCTCCTTATTTAGATGCCGGTGTAGAGCGTATTGTAGATCAAGTAGTAAATCCAAAAGTATATTCTGTTTTTATGCCTCAGATCGAGGATGTAGTATACAAATTTCTAGGCATAGAAAGACCTAAGGCAAAAGAAAAAAATGGTGCATGTGGCCTTAAAGATTTATTACCTAAGGATTTGGATCCTGTTTCACCAGAGTCCGACAAAAATAGTTTGAAAGATGTATCTTTGGAGTCTATGGATGCGATGGATGATTTGGACTTGAAAAAAGATGAAAAGTCATCTTATGAACAAAAATTAGAAGAGGAAGAAGTTTTGAATGAAAAGAATAAAGGTAATACCTCAGAGAATGGACAAATTTTTTTTGAGGAAAAAGCATTAGATGAAAGTAGCAGAACTTTTAATAAGACTGGTAGTAATTTAAATTTAAATACATCTGGGAAATCAGATGACAAAACGGAAGAAGACGAAGAAGATAGTCCCACTTTTGAACCAATAGATATTATGAATTTGAATGAATCTAATATCTCTAATGATTCACACTTATCAGGAATATCAGAATTAACTAGCCACAGATCTAGAAGTCCTGACTTTTGTAATGAACTGTCAAGAGATAATTTTGATTATAGTAATCAGGATTCACAATTAAGTAAAGTTTCTTCGGACTCTCGATTATCAATTGTAACAGATTTTGGATCTTCAAATCATGCATCAACACCGATCCACGATGCTTTAAAAGATGAAGTTAATAAAGATAAATGTGATGTGAAAGGTGTTAAAGACAATTTTAAAGCTGTCAGAGAATATAAACCTACCATGCTCTCGAATAAAACAGTCTGTATTCTGAAATCAACCGATCGCCACGTTACACTGTCCGTTTCAACCCATTATTTCTCCAGTCCGAATAATTTTCAAGTAAAGTTCTTTGTTTGGATTAGGTGATCGTCACGACTCTCACCAATCCTTGCTAAATTTAACTTCGACCAATCAGGATTCGAGTGCGACTCGAATCCTTCACTAATAAGTGACAGTTTGGAATTTTTCCCGTCACAAAAGCAAGGCCTGCTAGGATGCCTTACCGATGAGTCCACTAGCAGGCCCAGTTTTCTTATATTTCTGGGTCGTGATAACTACACGAATATAACTTTTTCAATCAATTGATGTTTATTCCATATGGACACAAAATAGTTGTACAATGTTGTTGCCAATATAATGATACATTTTTTTGGAAACCAAAGTAACGTTTTAAGTTTTGTATTTACATTACAGCAACGATATAAATTTTTTGTCCGATTTCACCAAGTGTCCAAATACTTATGAACGATAGGATACGTAAGATGAATTTACTTTTATCGATACACCGATCTGGGACTCATAAATTAAACATAACACAAATTACCATTATTTATGGTAGTATTACGTATGGCCAATAAATTAAACTACGATCTCGGCCACGGTGTCTGGATACTGTCGCACCTAAACACGTAGCCGAAAAGTATTATATTTACAAGACGCGACAATTCAAAATCAAAGTATTACCCATCTGATCGTTCTTCAAGACTTGCTCAAAAGTAAATAAATAAGAAAGGCCATCGCCCTGAACCGGAGAGTCTTTTTCTAGTCAGCATGGAGGCCAGAACTGCCCGGCCAATGTCGTCGGCCATATGCAACAAATAATTGTATTGCGTATTTGTGTTTCGTCATTTTAATTCTGTCAATCACCGTACATCCTAAAACTTTATTCTTTTCGTTTACAATAATATCCCACATTACTTTTACTATTAAAATATAGTAGAATTTATCTACGGGTCCTAACCTCACATCGTAAGTCAGAAACTTAAAACTTCTTTAATAACAATGGCTGACATTGGACTTCTAACGAACAATGGACTACATTCTCGGACGTATACAGATACTCTACTTCTATTCCCCGAGTTTGATTTTATTAAATATCCAAATAATCTTGTCCGTTTCCCTAGTATGAAACCAATTGCGTCTCTTATGTACATCGGAAGTTCTCAATCCTTTGACTCCGCTTCTTTCTTTTGTCAGACTCGTGTGTTAAGGAGGGAGGAAGGGACGTCACATTTGAATCTTCTTTTATGTTAAATTGCTTCGTGAAACGAGGGTGCTAAGCGTTTCACCTGGCAGTTCGAAGTGCAGTTTAACTGTGCCAGAGAATAGGCCACATTATACCGTGACTACGCTCCTGAAATAGGGGCTCACAGGGCACAAAGCAAGGAATCTAAAAACGAGAATCAAAAAATATCGATGGTCTTTATTATATTATTATGGCAGCATTATCAATCGATTGTCAAGGTTTGACCGATAAAAATGAATCTTGACACGATCTCGTTTGGAGTATTTTGGAATAGAAAGAAAAAACGGTTAGTTCTGAAAGGAATTTCGATTCGTATTAGATCGAACGGATTTATGCCTGTGACGAAGTAAACATTACTCGAAACTGTACGTTTTTTACTTACTCGTCGTATCACATTCCCTTAAGGAGAGACACCGTCCTAACGAGTCAAAAAAATCGAATTTTTCTTTTTTTTTTTTATTTGCTTAAAAGTTGAAGTACGTGGAATGTTGTATCGGAGAGATATATTTCGAAATTCAAACATTTAACGAAGTTGCAACGATAAATATTTGGACGAGCCGTGTCACGCGAAAAGCTCTCAAGGACCGTGGGCCACGTACCACCAACCCGATGAAACGAAAACATTATTTCGAGACAATTCTTTACTACTCACAGGAAAAGAGTTCTATCGAATCTAATTCAAGCTTCTTATATCGCAACATTTTAGATAATAGTTTCTGATTTATGAGTCAATCAAATTTTTTTACTTCGGACGGCCCAGTTCTTGCCATCTGTTGCGACCAGCTAATAATGTTCCACTAGAAGGGGTTTTGGTAATAGCGAATAATTTCGTCATTTTATACCATTTTTACTTTCGCAAAATTGTGAAATAAAGCTGAAAGTTATATTTATATTGTGGTACGTGAAAAACTAAATTTTTTATTTAGCACTTATGAAAGAAATTTCCAAACTTTACCCACTTTTTGACACCTCAGAGTGGTGTCAAACACCTTATCTTGAGAGCGATTTTTCATTCTCTCCGCAGTACAAATAATTAAAAATAGACCGAACGAAGTCACGTTCGGCTTATTTTCATCGAGGAAATCTTACCAACCCATTAATAACGAATATTTTAATTTTCATCAGAGTCTAAGGAAGAGTCTGCTCTTCATTGTCTAAGAGTTTGACTAGGTAGCTTTACGGACGAGTCCAATAAAAAATTTAGATTGAAATCCATTCCTCCCATCTGCTTGCTTCTCCATCTATCAACTTCTAAGATATCTTAAATAATCGCTCAAAGTAACAAGAACGTAATCCATTACAGTCAGATAAAAATCAATTGGCAGCTCGAAGTCACTTATTTAATGAACAAAGAATGCTTGCAAATACATCAAAAGTATAGTTAGGATATGATCGTACGATCATGCGAGTTTTTATTATTTTCTTTACTATTCTTGTGCGTTCAATTTGTCCACGATATTCTACTTACATTTCATGGAAAAATAATCTTACGATTTATAATATTAGCCAATTCAATTTATTCCAACTTGACTCGATGTTAAGTATCGCTGTCACTTGTCAACGCAATGTAACGAACGAACTTCTCATAAAATTAACCAACACATTGACCAAATGATTTTCCTTTCCAGAAAGAATACTTTATCAAAAAATATAAGAGAACCCCTAACCCCCGCTGACGATGATACATTCCGATCCAAAGACGAATTCTAACCTCGCAAAACACATGAAAGACTAAACCATGAAATTTCGATGAACCCTACTATTCCCCGTAGAATAGAAGTCATCCTCGATCCGTGGTGCCCTCGTTACAGTGCTTTCGTTATGGGCACAAATAACTCTCGGGCAACGTGAATGTTCCTGGACTTTGGTAAACGAGATTAGGACAAATCTATACGAGCAAGTTGCAAGCCCAACAGTCCACACTCCATCGACTCCTCCTGTACAACTGCAAATAGTCTTGGTACAGGTAAATTAAATTCGACGAACACTTTACACAGTTCAGCTTTTCAATACCAAGACACTGTTAAGGAAATTTACGATAATTTATCGATGAGAAATTGGGCGAACGTCGGTGTCTCAGAGTAGTTCAGAATCCTACTTCACTGTAGAATGATCATCAACGCAAAACATATTGTTACGCATACATATATCGAGACTCTCTTCGAAACATCGAAAATTTAATTATTATTTCGAGGAGCTATGTGATGAGTAGATAAAAAAGAGATGAGAAATGGTTAACTAAGAGAAAATACGTTTCATCCCGAATCAGTTACTTAACTCGCGGGGAAGATTAGTCGGGAAACGTAGAAATTCAATAACAGATTCGTTGGGATACATTTGTTTATGTGTTATTTAAATAAAATATACAAGATATTGTATATTTTATTTGGTACATTGGTTACATGTACCAAACCACGATAACACACATTCAATAAATAATAATTTAATTCTTGGATTGATAACCATTAATAGATCGATCTATTATGAACTTTAAATATCCCAAAAATATTGATAGATTCTTATTTCATAGGCTCTCGTGTCTGAATTCGACGTATTAGAATCCATTCCCAACATACAATCATACATATTTAATAAATGATACTTTATTACTCGAATTAGTAGTCAACAAAAACATTGGGAATTCAATGAAACAGCCATCTAATGGTAGAGGGATGAAACTTTTAAACCTTTCAGCAGTGTCCACGATGGTAAACCGTCTATGTATAGACACATAGTTTTTGTTATCGCCATTAGATAGCACCACTAATTTCTGCCAATTACCGATACTGCACAAATGAATTAATAAATTTCTAACATATTTAATAAGTATTTCTATATAAATGAACCCGTGATCAAATTATTTAAGAAATTTAAATTGGAACACCTCTTGGTTGAAAAATTCGCCAACTGAGCATGATCAAACACTTAATAAAAGAAAAACATATAACAATAAACATTGATTATAATGTTTCTAAATGTACATGTAATTTTATTTAATAGTCTTTTCATGTCATCTTGTTCGATAACGCACTTATATTAATCTGTTAATTTCAAATTTTACTTTCCGCGGCTTGATTTTACACGACCGATGGCACTATCTAGCGGTGAAGAATCAAAACTCTAGTTAAACATTTTATCATAAATGGCATGACCGCCAAGAATTAAACTATTATTTATGGAATGATTCATTGTATTTTGAAAATAAATTTCGATACATAAAATCTACATGTATAGATATATGTGATAAGTCGTTTGTATTGTTATAATATAAAAATATTCTGACAATTGCCTCATAATATTTAAAATTTGAGACACGTTATCAATCGCAAAATTATACTACTATTTATTGAATATGTATTATTACATTTTCGGGTTCAGTTACGGTCTCTCTGAAATGTTAAGATTAATTTAGTTTTAATACCAATACTACCAACACTAATAGTTAATTACTCTTATAATAATAGAAACAAAACATTTAGTTGCTCCAATTCTACTCCACCACTACACTCGTACTAGATTCCTCTTTACTGTTATATCTAATCACTTACGTGATTAACATAAACATATCGGTATATGTTCTTTACCATATTTACATTGTAGATATCTAATTGAAGATCTCTAGATTTGTAGTAATATTAGTTACAATTTTATTCTGATAGCGAATAAGATTTTATTTAAATAAGAATTAATGCAAATAAATGCTTATCAGTATTCAGACAATTGCGTATCTAAATATAGACAAATAAATATTTCAGTACCTTTTACCTATTACATACAAATTTTACATATCTATATACTACAAGAGTACTTGCACATTAATGATAAGATGAAAATAATTGCTTGTAGTCTTGTTTAATCAAAATTTAATACTGTTTTAGGTTATTTTAAGTTATTAATATTAAAATAGTAAGGATAAGTTGTCACAATTTCTAATTACAAAACTATTGCATTGCTCCAGCATAAATTACAAATATCTCACTACTTATATAATACTTTTATAATTTGTGTTTAAAAAAAAAAGTAAACAAATTGTTCGCATTGATGTTTTATGTAGATAAAGCATTATGTAATAATTTACATTATTATCGCGCAATAAGTTTACATGTACTGAGATACACTTTGACCATGTAATTCTAAACATGTGCAGATATGTACATACCAAGTTTTGTGCGCGCGCGCGCCTGTGTGCGTATATAAAAAGGAAATATCTATACGTTTTTCTAATGTACTTTTATGCATAATTTTTCAAGCCATTATTATGAAAGAGTTTATCATTAAATCTTAACTTTAATTCCGTTAAACAAATTTTTTGAACTCGTAAATTTATTGTATATAAACAAAATTTTCATTTCATGCAAAATTATTTTTTTATTGATTTATCATTTCATTGTTACTAAAAATTGATTTAAATTTCAATTGCTGTTTATAATAATAAATCTAATAACATTCAACATAAGTGACATTACAAATGTGTTTATGTTAATTTTTACACATTAAGTATAAAAGTTTAATGATTGATATTTATGAATTTTTATGATTCTATGTAACATCTTTACCAATACAAATTTATCAAACATTTCTCCATGAAGAGTATATTAAAAAATATAAAATTTATTCATATTGAACCATCCTCATTAATTCAATTTTAATTATTAATTCCTGTTTCGACATTACTCTGGAAGTAAAAGTGCATAACAGACATTGCTCTATTTAAATAGAAACTCAATTACATTTTCTAGTACAATTGTTGCAATATAATGCTGTGTCTGTACTTTCTTATTATCTGTAAAGTATTAAAAAACTGCAGTATTAAGACGAAAGTACCATCGCTTAGATTTTTGTTATCCTACAAATTAAATAAATATTTAGATCACAGAAGCTAAACCGCCGCAAGACACACGGGGTACTTCATTCATTGTTATCGTATCGTTTGAGACATATGCAATGGTGTTAACATTAATTCAAATGCAGCATCTTTTAAGTTTGCACCGCGCAAATTTGCATTGTGTAAGTCAGATCCTGATAAGTCACAACACTGAAATAGATATAAATATATTGTACGTTTCACCAGAAAAGTAAGAAAATGTCTTCTGATATGTATAAACAATAATTACCTCTAAATCAGCGCCAGCTAGTACAGCTGATCTAAGATTACAATTTCTTAGAATAGCATTTTTTAATGTTGCCACTCTAAGATTTACGGCAGTCATATAACTGCCCTCGAGATTGGCTCCTTTAAGATTTGCACCCTCCATGTTGGCGGGTGAACAAAAAGGATCTTCAAAATTACACGAACGAAGATTGGCAGCACTAAGATTTGCACGTAACATTTTTACACGAACAAGCTGTGCACCCTGCAGATTTGCATTAGATAAATCTGCACGTTCAAAACAACATTCTGATAAATTTGCACCTGCCAAGTTGCAGTCGCGCATAATAGCGAACTGAAAAATAGCACAATTATACAAAATTATATTACAAAAAGATACATTTATTTATTCTTGAATAAACATACACAATGAACTACGTCGTAATAACCACCTTAATATCAAAATAATTTTAATCACCTTGAAATTAATGTGCCTGAGATCTAACTTTGATAAATCAGCACCAACAAAATCGACACCTTGAAACCTTAGTTCTGAAGTCATAGGTGTTGACATGATTGCTTTAAGTACATCTTTTCGAGTTAAAGATACTGAACCAGTTTTCGGAAGATCCTCTGTTTCAATCATTGTAGTCAATTCATCAATAGCACCTTCTATTCTATAAAAACGTGCTTCCTCCAGAACTCCTAAAACACAACAATAACATTAATTACATATACAATGTGTACATAATTGAATCAAAAATATTAGCATACTTTAAAAGGAGAGAAGAGAAATAAGGGAAATGTAACAATTGAAAAATATGAGAAAAAATAGATAAACAGATATTTAAATAAACAAAGCATGAAATAAAGAAAAGAATATGCTGTATAAAAATAAATTATTATGTTTAAATTATTTAAGTCACAAATTTTAAAATATATTAAAAACTATACCTGCTGCATTAACATTAGCATCAAGTATGATCTGTCCATGTCTTAAATAGTTTAATAATGGCTCAAAATATGTAGGACTTCTATCAATCAAAAATGCACCATTTTCATCTTGCCTGCTGGGTAAGATTCTCTGTTCACTGTTTGTAATTTCAGTAAACATTCTATGAATAAATTATTACATAATATTATAGATGTACATTTAAATGCTTCTAATTCACTAATCAATTGAGCAAGGAATTTGCTTACCTGGCTAGCATACTCATTGGTTCCTTTTTCGTTAATGTGTCTCTAGTTGTTGTAAAATACTTTCCACCAACATTCAGTGTAATCCATTCTGAATTTTTATTCAACCGAATCTGAGTACTAATTTTATCCTTTGGAATAAAATCTTCTCCGCTTGAAACATATAAAACATCATGGTCCCTGTAAGGAATTTATTCTTAATCAAAACTATATAGACTACCAGTATCATGAAATTAATATTCATTTTCTAAAAATTTGCAGCAATATTTGAATAAATAGAAATGAACATGACCACCACTGAATATCTAATGTTCATCATTAAGTTAGTTAGTTTACCGGATTAACTTAATATCATCAATTTCTCCACCTTGAGGGGTATATATTCTTTTGGCAGTTATTTCAAACTTTGAGCTAGCAGCTGTTAGTAATTCATCCAATGAATAAGTCACCATAAATACCTGGCATGGACAAATAATAACATACACATAAATTCCTTTCTTGTGTATGAAACTTTTTAAATTTATCATTCAAGAAATGAATCATTGGCTGGAATAATATTCTATAAATTTGAAAATTTGTTTCTTTTTTTAAAAATAGTCTATTATAAAATATAGATATTAATGTATTTGTCTGCTTCCTGGAAAGTCTGTAAAACGTAATAAACAAAATTTATTTTATTAACAACTCAAATATAAATATCATTGCAACTAAATTATATAAAATATAGATATTTATCACAGTGATTTCTAATAATTGTTTAAACAAACTTTGTTTAAAAATATTGTTTATTACAATAAAGATCAAAATAAAGAAAATATAAAATATATACATTATAGAAAATATTTTTTACAATTAAATCAATTACATGATATATATAATATATATATATCACTGTATTTATATAATTTTGTTATAAATCGCCTATAATATAATGATATTATAAATAAAATATGTATCAATACACATTGTACACATTGTCCAAACTATAATATTACAAAATATATAGTCAATACTGTGAATAATTATAAATTGAAAATAATTTTTACATGTATAATTTGTCAAAACAAAATTTTATGGAACTCTTCATATAGTTTTATAATCTAATGCAAAACAAAATTGATGCAATCATAAATACAAATTTTCTTCTTCAAAAGTCTGAAGAAAAAAAACTATCTCTAAAAATCGTTTTTAAAGTTGTGAATAAGTACAAACTCAATACTGATTTTACTACATTTTTATTTAGTATCATCCATTTTCCTTTTTAATTAAAATCCAATTTAGTATTATCCATTTTCCTTCATGTTCTCCAACTTGTAATAGCCAGTTAGAAATACAAGCAAATAATATATTTAAAGTTGTATTTAGAATATCTGCTCAAGTAGACTCTATTCTTTCTTTGAGTATATTATTGATTAGCAACTTTACTTAATCATAACTTTCCCTGTAAGAATACTTATAAATGAACTTAGTCAATACTGTACATGGTAATAACTCAAATTCAAATTCTTCGAAGTCACTTTTTGAAGAGGAAGCTATATGGATAAGAACATTATCCTGCAGAAAAATTACCTTGTCTTCTTTGACAATTATAAAAGGCAACAAATTATATTGCAACATCATTCAATTCACTATATGAAAATGAATATCATTCAATTCACTATTTATAAAAGCTACTTTACTTTAAAAATTTTGTTTAAAGTCAGTCCAAGCCATGATTAGCCCACCTCCCTGAGCTCTGTGTAATATGATTCTTTTTCCTTTCCTCAAATTGTAAGAATAATAATTCAAGCCGTTTGACCTGTCCCAATTGAACTTCTTTTTGACGTTAAAGATACCTGGTTTTTGCAAACATTTTTAATATTTAAATTTATTAGAACCTTTGGTTTCATATTTACTAGAGCTTTACAATTTCTTATAAAACTGGGATCACTCCAGTTTTTTTTATTTCCCTTAAAACTGCATGTTTTACAATAGAGGAAAATCGTGTCAATCGCTCTGATTGCTTGTTCTTGTCACAATTTTCCATACTCAGCCTTAGAAAAGTATTTATAACACTGCAATTTGTTAATTACTCTGAATTTGTTCTCAAGTTTTCCTGTGGCTGTTTAAATCGACTATTCTTTGTTTCTTTACATTACTCAATTGCAGACCATGTGGCATAATGTACAGGTAAAAAATGTTCATTAAAATTAAAAACTATACTTCTAAATACTTATCAAATTGTTCTCTATAAACTGCAAAATAGCAATTGAGTTTATAAATATTCACCATCCTATGGTTGTGCTTTGGAACATTGAGCAGATAGGTTTTATTGACATATGAAAATAAAGTACTGTTTACATACATGAATTCTTGTTATCCAACTATAAATTCATTGTCTAGACACAATTAATCAATTCTTGAAATTATTATTGAACAGAAGCAGAAAAAGTGTTTCAGTTCATAATTATTCACAATACTGTACATGTACTATGAAGAGTTAAAAAGGATTTACTCAAAAAGATTCAGTAAAAAATTTAAAGCAAACCGCTAGACATAATTTATTACAAATACGAATAAAATTACAGCCACCTTGCCGTTTACATCAGTTCCATTTAGAAAAAGAATTACTCTCTTCATAGCTAATTAGAAATAAAAATCTATACAATGCAATAAAATAGTGCTAATAAGAAATACTAGACAAAGTGATAAAAGTATGAACAGTTCCGTTTGACACTGATTAAACAGCCCTGTTAAAACGCCTATAAAGTCCGCAACAGTGTCACAATCTAGACTGTTGTGTGTATGAACAAACTATTACATGAATCATAAATTTCTCATTGTGGAAACCTTAAGCTTCGTCTCTGTTTATTCATAAAAATATTCGTAATAAAAAGTCTAATTCTAGATAAGCCTCGCAGAGAAATTAAGAAAATTTAGTTTACTTTCATTTAATATATGTTACACTATAAAGTATACTTTTTAAAAACGCACTTTTTCAGTTTTCAACAAACATAGAAAAATATACTAATTATTAAGTCTTAGATATTGGTAAGCTTGTATTACTATACAGTAGTGGAACGATTTAAATTTGAATGCCAAATTAAAATCCTCGTGATTTATTGCTTTATTAGATACTTTAAAGCTCTTTAATATGAAGAACAAATTTTTGGCCTCAAAATGTTTGCTAAAATAATATTATCTTACTTTAAAAATGTAGAAAATTATGTTGTAACAATAATTGCACTTTAAAATGCTACATTGTTAGGAATTTATACGAATACAATTAATTAAATCAAATTAAGATAAATATAATAAATTGAGTTGTATTCGTTGACTATTTGTACCTAGAAAAAATCATTGTATCTATGTATTTATATCAATTCGGTATAAAACTTTTTAAATTTATCGTTTAAGAGAAAAAGATTTATCGAATATAAATAAGACGATTTCGAATCATCATTCATTTTCGCTGTTTACATCCATTTAGAAATGCCTAATATTCTGGAACTTTTTCATATTTAATAGCATTAAGCATTAGTAGTCTTACATTTTAATAATTAAATACCTATTTTCTGGATGAAAACAGGAGTAATTATATTTTTTCTGAAAACCGCTTCATATTCAACAAGGATGGAAAATAATAACAGAATAATATAACATTATGTAAAATTGTTATCTAGGTAAGTTTTATAATTTTTTATCAAATATAAAAGTAATGATGTCTTATTAATACAAAAGAAAAACAAACTTATAATTCCATCTAGTGATTTTTACGTTTTGCTTATTTCGCATGACGTAAAACATATAGATTTGAAATTCTCTATTTTGATACTTCTGGTGTAAATAAAAAAATAGAAGGATTGGTATTACTGATTATTATTCATTTACTTACACAGATACAGTATTTAACCTAGACGCAAAGCCAGAGGAGTATGGCTGCGTGCTGTTTCACGGGATGACTTCGGTAATGAAAATGAGTAATTGTTTAGTGTTCACGTGAATTATAGTTGTTTTACATAGCTTATTTAGCATGGAGTTGGGCTTATCTAACACTTTATTGGCGGGTGATCCACGATTAGTCGATCATATCGTTGGAGAAGTTAAATCTCAAGGGATCTTCGATCAATTTCGGAAAGAATGTATCGCTGATGTTGATACAAAGGTACGTAATGTGTTTTTTAACAATTGATTCATCGTTTATCGAACCTCTAACAATCGTAGAAGTATTTACCTGAATACTTAAAATAATATTTTAATACTATGTATGTGCTTAGTATAGAATTGTAGATGTCTATGTATGTAGCACAAAATATATTTCTATTTCTGTACTAGTATCTTGTATCTTGAGTGAAAATTATGTGTATATTAGGAAATATAATTTTTCCCCAATTAATAGAAATATGTTATTTACAATTTACATTACTTTCATTACAGCCAGCATATCAAAATTTACGTACAAGAGTTGAAGGGTCTGTGAATTCTTTCCTTAGCAAGCAATCATGGAAACCAGATTTGAACAAGAATCAGTTGAGAGAAACTTTACGCAAACATGTACACGAGGCTCCTTATTTAGATGCCGGTGTAGAGCGTATTGTAGATCAAGTAGTAAATCCAAAAGTATATTCTGTTTTTATGCCTCAGATCGAGGATGTAGTATACAAATTTCTAGGCATAGAAAGACCTAAGGCAAAAGAAAAAAATGGTGCATGTGGCCTTAAAGATTTATTACCTAAGGATTTGGATCCTGTTTCACCAGAGTCCGACAAAAATAGTTTGAAAGATGTATCTTTGGAGTCTATGGATGCGATGGATGATTTGGACTTGAAAAAAGATGAAAAGTCATCTTATGAACAAAAATTAGAAGAGGAAGAAGTTTTGAATGAAAAGAATAAAGGTAATACCTCAGAGAATGGACAAATTTTTTTTGAGGAAAAAGCATTAGATGAAAGTAGCAGAACTTTTAATAAGACTGGTAGTAATTTAAATTTAAATACATCTGGGAAATCAGATGACAAAACGGAAGAAGACGAAGAAGATAGTCCCACTTTTGAACCAATAGATATTATGAATTTGAATGAATCTAATATCTCTAATGATTCACACTTATCAGGAATATCAGAATTAACTAGCCACAGATCTAGAAGTCCTGACTTTTGTAATGAACTGTCAAGAGATAATTTTGATTATAGTAATCAGGATTCACAATTAAGTAAAGTTTCTTCGGACTCTCGATTATCAATTGTAACAGATTTTGGATCTTCAAATCATGCATCAACACCGATCCACGATGCTTTAAAAGATGAAGTTAATAAAGATAAATGTGATGTTAAAGGTGTTAAAGACAATTTTAAAGCTGTCAGAGAATATGAATCTAGTAAAAATAAAAATAAAAATATTTTTGAATTAAATAGAGGTAAAGATGTACAAGATGTTAAAGATTCTAAAAATATTAAGTACAATTTATCCTCTAAAGAAAATTCTCGTGATGCAACAGATAGTAATGTAAAAGATAAGTATGAACATAAAAATAACAGAGATAGAAGCAGAGATAGTGAATCTAAATCAAAATCAAGAGAAAAGAGTCACACGAGAGATGGAAAGCATCATAGGGACAGGAGTAGTGACAAAAAAAAACAAAAAGGTCATAGTAGTACAAAATCTGATAAATATGACAAGAGTAAATCTAAAGAGAAAACTGATCAAGCAAAAGAAATTGTAGACAAAAGCAAAGACTCAGAAAAAGATAGTTGCACCAAAGTAAAGGAAGATAAAACAAAAGAAACAGACAAGAAAGACAGTATCAGTAAGGAAGGAAAGGATCTAAAAGATCTCTACAAAGAAAAAATTAGAGAACTAAGGGAAAAAAAGGAATTAACGGAAAAAGAAAAATTACATAAAGATGGAAAAGAAACAAAGCCAAACAAGGAAAATAAAGATAAGAAAGATTCTCCAAAAGATAAAAAATCTTATAAAAAAGATCATAAAAGTTCTTCCAAAAATTCTTCATTAAGCTCTCATGAAATTAAACTTATTAAAACATCAGAAAAAGTTGATGGAAAAGAAAAACGAAGTGAATCAAAAGATAAGAATAAGCGTGATGAAAAACGTAGCTCAAAAGACATAAAGTCTAAAAATTATGTAAGTATTAAATCAGATTCAACAGAAAAGTCAGATAAACAAGATGCAAAAAAAATTGTTAAAACTGATAGAGAAGAGAAAATTGAAAAATCTGAAGTAAAAAAAGATGCTAAACAGAGTAATGAAAAAGTAAATGGCAAAAAAGATACAAAGAATTACATACAAAATAAAAGTTCAACAAGAAATGAAAAATTAGATAATAAAAAGGATACTAAAAATGATTCACAAAATAAGGATAAGAAACGGAAAGAAGACAAAAAATCCAAGTCAAAAGATGATCATTCTAGTTTAAGAAAGAATTCTAATGATAGGCGTTCAACAGACAGGGATGGTTCAAATGGATCTAGTAGTAAAAGTTCACAATCTAGTAATTCCAATTCTAACATTGCAAATAGTAAATCAGGTACATCAACTTTGTCTAAAGAAACAAATCATATGAGCAATTCTGGTAGTGAAACATCGGACAATATTGAAGAAGCACATACAAGTGAATTAAAATTATCATTGGAAGAACCAGATTATAAATTAAATAAAGAATTATACACAGAGTACAAAACAGATGATAGCAGTAATTGTGAAACACATATTAAACAGGAATCAGAATCTAATGATACCAACTTACCCTTGAAGAAACGACCATTACTTGGTGAAAATAACTGTGCTTTAGGAGAAATGAAAGTAAAAAAACCAAAATTTGCAAAAAATATACACGAAGCCAAGAAATTAATGAAAATTAGGAAACAAATAGAGAAACAAAAGCTTAAAGAGAATAAGAAGATGGAGAAAAAACTTCAACATAAAGTAGAACATCCAGTGCATTCGAACACAATAAATAATGACAATTTTGAAAGTGTACCCGATGAAGAACGAGTTCAAATAATAGAAATACCAGATGAGGAATATGAAGAACCATATCCTGAGAACCATACCAATTTAACATTAGAAGAAAGATCAATAATGATGTTACAAAGTGAAGCAGGTGCAAAGGAATTATTGAAAACACATTGTGACTTAAAATTAAAATTGTCAGACATGGAATTATGCATACAGCAATCATTGAGCAAAACACTTCCTCATAAGATACTAGAGAAAGTACCTTTACAGCAAGCTTGTTATGTACAAACAACATTCTCCAACAATGAAAGGAAAGAAGATCTACAAACTAAAGAGCCACTGTTTTCAATAAATGGAGAGACAATAAGAAGCAATGTAGCAGAGCCAGAAAATATAGGTAACTGTGTGAAAAAATATTCTGAGAAAAAGGAGGTACAGCAAGAAGCTAGTACATCTAAACTCGAAAAACATGTAACATGTCAAAAATCAAATTCTTTTGGTAATATAATGGATGAAAGTAACAAAGATAAAACATCAAAACAATTGAATGCAACAAATGGTACATTAGATGATCTAAAGTGTTTAAAAGATAATAAATTTATGAAAATATCTACAATGTCAAAGTCTAGAGACAAAGATATTTCTTGGGATGCTCAAAATAGTAGCTATTCTAAAGTAAACAAAACCATAACTAAAGAAGACCATGCAGTGTTAAGTGTTAAGGATGAACCATCTTTAGAATCTACATCAATGACAACCGAAGATAATGAAGATTGTCGCTATTTCAAAGTAGACAATGAGAAATCAGAAAAGTTCTCTAATTTCTTAGAGTCACTGGAACTAGTGGAAAGTAGTTCCTTGGAAGAGATAATAGAGAGTTTAGGAGGACAAGTTGTATCTTCGGTACCAAAAGCTATGGCACCTCCTTTACCTAAACGTAAACACTCATCTAGTCCATTGACAGATATATTATTAAATAATTCAAATAATAACAATGATGGACATAAAAGAGTACTGAATTTACCCAATGAAGATTCTTTGAATAATATAAAGAAAAGGAAACTTGTTGCACCTAAGAAGCAAAGACTTCAAGCAAATATTTGTGTTCCACAGGGACTTTTGAATGGAGAAAATTTTGTTATGCCTCTAAGTCCAGAAAGTGATGTATCTGCAACTAGTGAAAAAATACCATCATCAAATCTAATTAAGGAAGATAAAGGGTATGTAGAATAATTATTTTTGTGATGAGCACTTCTAATTTTTATTTGTTCTTGAGTTGTACACCAAAAAGAGTAAAACCTTTTATGCAAGGTTAAATAATTTTGATGAAACTTTTTAGAACAATTTTTATTCTTATACATATGAATATAATAAATAATGTATAATATATACAAAATATTGAATTCATGTCATTTAATACAATGTATCTTAAAACTTTCTATGGTGATTTGAAAAAATTATCAAACTAGAAGTCTCTACAAAAGAAATTACAGTACACACAGTACTACATACCTTTTGTGATAGTAAAATGTTCTGTTTGAGATATAAATCTGTCTTTACTATTAATATTGTAATTAGTGTATTATGTAATTACAGCCGGCATAGAAGCAGTCAACGTTATTCAAGCGATGACTTATACAAACCACGTCCATTATTTTCAAGTTCTTCTCGCAGGAGCAGGAGATCTAACCAAGCATAGCTAGTAACGGGTAGTTTGAGGTGTTGAATTATGTTTTACTTTGTGTAATATAAAAAGAAGTTCTAGTTGTTGGTTCTAGTAATATACTCTACAATATATTTGAATCAAATATTTTTGAACTCAATTAATATAAATACTGATGTGACCAAGTGACGTCTGTAGATTATTACACACATTATAGTATCCTTAAAATTTATTCTATATGTAAAAAATTTAAATTAATATGTTTAAAGTGTTTTTAAATATGTGTTACATTCAAAAATTCGAAAGATTTCTATGGATTAACATTCTTTAAATTTAGTACAGTTTTAAAAAAGAAATTGGCATTACACATTGAACTAGAAAGAATGCAAAACATTTTAAGAAATCATTTATTTAGAAAAAGTGTTATGACTTTAATAACAATTATTTATATAGAGATATTAAATCCAATACAGTATTAACATAAATACGGACTTAAGAAATATTTTTAAATAGACATCTTTTAATGGCTCTTACTTCAAAACTACTGTACTTTGGAAATCCAGGAAAATATGAACAATTATCAGATATGTACACATATTGAATTGAATTGTATAGTTATTAAATTCGTCGAAATTTAGTGTAAAATTTTATTTTTTAAAGAAAGCACACATGTATAAATTTCTGTCCATAATATAATGTATGTTTAATTTACATTTCGGGCTGTATTCTGGTACTTTATGTTTATGTAGTTCTTATTTATAACAAAAAATTAAAAAGTAATTAATATTTTTTCATATATTACACTTTTTATGTAAAGCTCAACCTACCATAAATAACACATGGATCTGCAATTAACACTGTGCAATTTTTATTAATGTATATGTACACAATACATTGAAAAAGTACAGAATATATTTATAGAATTACACATTAGATGATTATTATGTACATTATTTAACACAAACACATTATTTGTACATTAAAGTAAGTTTTGTATGTGATTGCAAACATTTTATATTTCTATTGTATAATTTGCCTTTAACGTGTTATTTTTCACAGTTAATAAGTTGATAAAGAATATGTCTGAGAATACAAGCCTGATGAGATAAAAGTGAGAGAAATCATTATGATGTTTGAACAATATCTTGCATTCTAGTGATGTATGAATGTATCCTTAGAAATAATAACAATATCATTTATATTACTTAATATATTCTGCTGACAAGTTTTTTATAATTAAGTTTAACAAAGGGAATAGAAATTAATACCAATTATTCTGTGATGTTAAAATAAAATAAAGCAATAGGTTCCATAATTCTTTTAATAATAATGAAATAACAGCAACGAGTAAATTATAATGCAGAAGAATCATTCATTTTTACCACATCAATAATTGCACATCACATCATTTTCCACACTTAATATTTTAAATTGTAATATTACATTTTTACAGAGGTGTTAAATTTATTAATGAGCGTGTTCTCAATTGTGTACATGCATAAGTTTGTATAAATGTGTATATAAAACAGGAGTACATTACACTTTATTACTGTGAAGATATTGTAGAATATTTTTTCCAACTTTTTAAAATATTTATTGCCATATGTAATATAGTAGTCAAAAATTTATAAAACCATTACTACTATGATTGCTTTAAAATAAAGCGATTTTTTGTATACATGTTAAACGGTCCATAAGTATTAAAACCTTCCTCTATGTTTAACAATTGAATAGGAAATTACATTATATTTCACAACCAATTTTACCTAAGAATTTTCTCAATTCGAAATTATTTCATGTACGTGAGAAAGTTTCCATTTTATCTAACAAACTAGGAGAATGATAAAGATAAAATAAATCGCATACGTGTAATGATAACACACAAACGTGACCACGAAAAAAAAGGATTACATGATCATCGTACTATACGTGAAACTGATAGATAATTAATTAAATTATATGTTTAAAATTTCTATTATTTGATAAATCATTGTTTTTTTTTTTACGTTGTATAGAACTATATCGATCGACCTTACTATTCAATCGAGCACCTCGTAAATCCATATGCAATATAATCAAAGACCCTCGTGTATTATTCAAAAAGTTATTACATAAGTTGAACTCTTATCTATCAAAGGTAAATAAATGCAATTATTTTGATCGATTTTATTACACTAGAATTACTATGTTCGAACTTGTGTAGATGATATCTCGTAATCGCGATTTTCTATAAATAGAACGATAAATGATGAACAATTTATCATACGCTACGTAACACTATCTTCTACGTGTTTATACAACACATGCATTGTCTCAAATGTTGTAAAACTGTCCTTAGACTGTTGTAAAGGAACAAGTCCTACAAACATATACATGTAAATATTAAATAAACTCTTAAATTTCATTGATCGTTTATCTTAGCAACGTGACCTACTTTGATACAAATTTTTCTTAAATTTTGTAGCGTTAAACGAAATAAAATACGGTTTTTAAAAGTGTTAACTATAATGAATAATAGATGTTATTTACAGCTGAATAACATTAGAGATACATATTTGAAGTAGTATTTCACCTAGTGGACACTAAGTGGAAGTAAATATAATGCAATTTCAAATATAGTACATGAAACTTTAAGCAGCAAAATTGTTTTATTCAAATAGTTGAAAAATTAAGTAAAAATATTTTATGTTAGATATATTTTTAAAAGGTCGAATAAAATAATTTATTTACAATATTAAAATATTCAAAACATTAAAAATATTACGTGGCAATGAAAATAAAGCTAAAATAGACAATAAACCAAAATTAGGTAGTATTTGAAATATTATTTTAGATATTGGATCTCTAGTAAATGCGAATAAAATATTATTTTAAATATATGAAAACTTAAGAAGTAAATATATGGAATAAAAATATTTATTTTGATGTGCCACGTATTTCAAATATTTTAAATCCCTTATAATGGTAAAAATAGTACAGGACAAATATTTAAAACAGACCTACATTTGTAATTAGAAACTGTTTAAATTCATTGATTAAATACTTATATATATGCATATTTTTAAAAAGTACATAACCAAACAGTTCTACATTTTGCAATGTATATACACCTAAGATCTACTGTCTCAGAATAAAGAGGAGATCAACTCACACTTTTAATAATGCAATGTCAAATAAAAACTAATTTTTAAAATTGATAGTCCACAAAATATTTCAGTTTTAAATTTTACCCATGTTTATAACTTATTTTAACCTTATTTGTCTTGTTATAGGATATTCTAAATATTTCAAAATTGAAAAGATTTTATTTAAATACAACTTTTTATGTTTTAATTTTCATTTTACTCTTGGGTAGACAAATTTTAAGATAATAGAATATTCATTTTTCTAAACCTGATCATTCTATATTTAAAATAAAATAGTATAAATATTGATGGAAATAAAAATAGAATGTTGGAGAATGATATTTTTTAATTGTTTTAAATTACATGAGGTTTCTGCATATTTAACTATCCGAAATTAAACTTCTCATCCTTCTTCGCATTACCTACATAATAATCCCCTTTTCTAGTAACACAAATGCTACAAAGATTTTTATTGAAGACGTTTTCAATGTTAGTAACTGCAACTTTCTCCATACCATATATTCTTGTTAGTGTGTGGTACTTTCATTTATGAATTATTTCGTGTCTTGTTTCTGAAATTCGCTCTACAGGCCTACACGATTTTGCTTTGATGCTATTATTAGGTGTGAACGCATACAGTCAGTTTCATACTAAAATGCGACGATCAGAATTATTTAGTTTCAACTAACTATATAGTAGAACGTTTCAATAGAAGGAGAGATATAGTAGAATATTCCAGTAATGAGAGATTGGATAAAGGTCCCACTATGCATAATAATGTAATTAAAATGGTGTTTCTAAATATTACTTCGGAAATTTAATGTAAACAAAAGTTTCTTATTTTAATTATAATGATTTAGATTTGGAAATAAAAATTATTTACTGTTTAAAGGGTATATTTTACCCATGTTTGATGTAATTTCAGTTTAACGACTAAAATTTTAATGCATTAAATATGCAGTGCTCTAATGAATTTAGTTGTTTGGTTGGCAAGTATTAAATACAGCTAGAACGCATATGAAATTTAATTCTGATTTGAATTCTTGACAAATAACCTTCCATACTTCGCTTCGTAATTTTGTCACGTTTTAAAAACAACAGAGCAATTCAAAGAATTACATTTGCTTGCATCGAAGTAAAATGTTAGAAATTTGCAGTAGCAAATCTACAACAGGCATATGTAAGAAAGAAGGAAAGTGTTTTATTAATTCCAAGATGTTAATATGCAATTCAATGGCCTATTCGCTTCGTTCACGAAACTATATGATGCGTCAGCATGCATCTGAATGTAGATACACGGCATGTCTTATACAGTAGAGTAGCAGTGGGTTATCAGAGTATTTATTAAGCTCACTATTGTGTAACTACGCACGCATAAACCACGTGGTGAATACGACGCATGCGCGGCACGTGCGCATATGTCTAACCTCGCTGCATCAACTTGTGACAATTCGTAGTCGTATCGCGAATACTGATATTCATTGAGTTCTACAACTATTTCAGTAAACAGTCTGTCGTAAATGTCCTATACCTCTGTGTTTTAGAACTTACTAACAGTGTAGTCCGGTAAACTAGAAATTTCTTTACGCCGCGAGTACATGGAGGGGATTATACATTATAAATTTGCGTATTGGGGGTAGTAGCATTTTCAATTCCAATACGGTCCATTAAGATACGATCAACGTGTACGATTACGTCTCGTCACTTCGAACGAATAAATATTTCTACTAATTTCATTTGAATTAACAATATTTTAGCGTTTATAAAATAAATACTATTACATCAGTGATAACTCGGTATCAGTTACAACCAAAAACGTATTGTTCGCTTCCATAGAGTGCATGAGTGCGGCACTTTGAAACCTAAATTGGAATTCACGTTGACGCCTCCTAAAAAACATGAATACGGAAGTGTACGAAAGTCTACCCACGTCTTCCGTGTCTGTAAACATGACAGCAGGTGCATTTGCCGGAATTATGGAACATTGCGTAATGTACCCGCTTGACAGTATCAAGGTAATGGCTTTATTGCTGCGCATTTTTAACAAAATACTTTACATAACCTCAACTATCGTTTCACGATATTTGATCCCTGATACAGGGAGTATGAGAAAATTGCATGACATTTAATACCGTGACTTTGCAAGTTACATGGTCTTTGAGTAATAATAAACGTGAGGTTTCAATGCTCGGTAATTCTTGAAATTTTCTCGCTTTTCTCGTAAAAACCCGAGAATCAAATGTCATACATGATCGTCATTATAATTTTAAGTAAATAATAAACTTATATTTTCAAGATAAATTACTATCAGATATTAATTACAGCAGCCTGTACATTTATTTCGTGTTTTATAGCACGGTTGCAGAAGAAATTGTACAATCAATTCAAGCAATATTATTTTATAATTATTTCTAGGTACTACTAGGTTGTTATACTCAAAAACGAATCAACTTAGTCATCAAGTGACTTAGCAATTATGTTTTATTATAGTATGGTCACTGTACTTACAACAATTACTTATCAAAATGATAAATACAGTTGTTTATATAAGTTAATGATAGTATATAAATCGTGTGAACTAACAATAAGATAGAAACAGATTTCATGTAATAAAAATAAATATAATATCTTATCTATTGCCTACTTAATCATTTTTAATTAAGCATTTTTATTTTTTTGTTGCATTATTTTATTACTCAAATGTATAGTTCATTCATTTATTTACATTATTATTTACACAATTATTTTTAAGTGGCATTGCTTAAAAAAAATTAAAATTCTTAATGGGAGCAAATATGCTTTTAATTATTGTAATCTTCGTTGATGTTTATCTTAGGTATTTGATCTGTATGTTATACCATGTATGTTTGCTATGTGTGTGGGTGAGCATTAAGGTTAACCAACTCTAACTTATAAATATAAATAAATATTAAATAACAATTACATATGAGTGATATTGAAAGAAAAGATTATTTTTTGATATTGATATTTGAATAATTTTGAAAAAATTGTATACATATCATGGTATTACTACATGTAAAATTCTCAAGTAGAACATGAGTTTAGATATTCATTATATAACAAGTTTCTTTGGTCTGTTACAGTAGGTTCTATTTTTGGTTTTCTTTCAGCCTACAACATATATCATTACTTACTTTCTTATTTAACTGTCAGAAAATATATTTTTAATGAGTCATGATTACCTCACTATATGAAAATTTGTCATACGAGTACTATATCATAAAATTAAAGTTTTAAATTTCAATGACTCATTATGCATAGAATTTGCAATGTGTTAACATTTATGTCATTTTTTTTTATATTACAAAGTAACTGATTTATGTACGTACTGTTTGAAAAATGTTAGGTGCACTTATTGTAACTTGTGATACATACAAGTTATATTATCCGAGATAAGTTTTTATAATTTAATATCTTTTTATCATTAAGTAATTAATCAAACTATATAATGTTATAAGATTAATGAGTAATAAACTATTATTTTTTATAAGAATGTACATTTTAAAACATAACACTTATACTTTTTTATATGATTAAAATTATTAATTATTTGTGAAAAATACAAAATTGTAGTATTTTTCTATAAAAAATGTAAATAATTGGTTCTATCAAATAAGAAAATTATTTGTGTAAATTATTTACACATATATATATATATATATATATAATTCTTTGTTTATATTTAGACAAGAATGCAAGCATTGACTCCAGCACCAGGTGGTGAAACGAAAATAAAAGAATTTTGGACTACAGCAATACAGAAGGGAGGTGTTGGTAGATTAATTCGTGGAATGAATGTAGTGGTTGTAGGAGCTGGTCCTGCACATGCGTTATATTTTTCATGCTACGAATTCATTAGAAATAAGCTATTAAGGGGGCGCAATGAAGTAAATTATACTGCTTATGCAGCTGCTGCTTCTGTAGCAACGGTTCTTCATGATGCTGTAATGAATCCAGCTGAAAGTAAATTTTTTTAGATTTATTTGCAATATAAATAAGCAAATTATGTAATGGTCTTTTTGTACAGTTTATCTGTTACATTATACAGAATGTGAAATACCTTTTCGTTATTGAGAAATCCAATGTGCTACACGTGATTTATAATTGTTAAAATATTATTCAATGAAGAATTAAATTATCTTATTCCAGCGGTTAAACAGCGATTACAAATGCATAACTCTGCATATAAAGACGTCATAACGTGTATAAAGGGTGTATATAAAAACGAAGGTCTATCAGCATTCTATAGGAGTTATACAACTCAGCTGGTAATGAATGTACCTTTTCAAGTGATTCACTTTACAGTTTATGAAGTTATGCAGAAGTTCACAAATCCAGAGCGCACTTATAGTCCTATAGCACATATGATATCTGGTATGTATATATCTGTTTTAAGAAACATGGGAATATATTGTATTACAGTTGATTTGAAGTACATTAGCATTCTTAAGTAACAGATTATATTTAAAAACTTGTTTATATATTAAAACTGTATAAATTTATTTATATAAATTGTAGGTGGAGTAGCAGGAGCCTTTGCTGCTGCAGTCACAACACCTTTTGATGTTTGTAAGACGCTTTTAAATACGCAAAGTGGTGTACGTGCTCGAGGTCTGGGAGATGCTATTAGAAAAGTTTATGAATATAGTGGGGTACCTGGTTACTTCCGTGGTATAAGTGCTCGTGTTCTTTACCAAATACCAGCAACTGCTATTTGTTGGTCAACGTAAGTATATAACGTATGATTTATATATTAATAATTGCATAATTTTAAGTTATTTTTAAATTTTAACCTTTTACAATCATAATTCATTTAGAAAAAGATATGTTTAATAAAATTGTTTTGAAATAGAGAACAGTGTTATATGTCTAAACAGAAGTTGTCTCAATATTATTTTGCAACATCATTGTATTTAAAAATACATTAATTACTTGTTTCTAAATATAAAAGTGGTAACTACCGAACTTGATATTCTCTAACTAAAACTTTATAACTATGTTACTAGAAATATTCTAACTTTTGGCTGCAAAGAATTAAATATAATAATACTGATAAAAAAGTATTACATTGAAATGAATAACTAGCAAGATAATAATACTGTTTATGCATCTGATTGAATTTATATTGTTAACATTGTTTAAAACATTATATAATAACTTCTATAATAATAGAAAAATATTATTTTTATAAATTTTCTAGGTACGAATTTTGCAAATACATACATCATAGTATTCAAGGTGATGTTTGTGGACCAGAAGCCGACAATGACTCTAATGGTACAAATCAGAATCCGGCTGCATCGTCCAGGTCTAGTCGCTTTCAAGACGTGAGCGTTTATCTTAATAAAAATTCCCCGACCTCGGTGTTACTTGATGTGACTACAAGTTAGATATATCTGAATTGTTTAATGTCACTTTTGCACTGGAACACTATTGGATGAAAAAAACCGTTCGTTTTTCGTATTTCGAGAGTTTATCAACAATGAGTGATATATTGTTAATTCATCTGTTATTGTGGTATTGTTACATGTGTATAATAATTCGTAAAGAATTAATACATACAATTGAAAATCCATACCTGAGCCAAGTGCAGAGCACAGGCTCGTTAGTATGAAAAATTTATTTGAAAATTTTACTTTCTAGTATATGACCATTTTAAACGATATGTACCAATTACAATAAAATAATTGCATTTTATTGTGTTAAAGTAAAAAACAATATGATACATCATCGAACAACTACATTAACAAAAATGAAATATTATGAATTGACAGAAAATAAGAAGAAAAAAAATAAAAAATTAAATAATTTATTTTACTTAATAATATAAAATTTGGTGGAAATTTGACTGCATATTCTATTGGGCAAAATATCTACTGGTGTAATATATCACTCTGAAGAAGAAAAAAGTATTACATTGAAATGAATAACTAGCAATATTATTTTGAGAAAGATTTGTTGGCACTAGTATTGCTAACTGCTGTTATTTAAGAGATAACTAGAAACTGCTATCGTCTACTGCGCTGTTCACATGGAGTTATATGAAAAATTTATGATGAAAATTCGATTCAATTTATTTATTTATTTATTTATTTAACACATTGAATTTATTTAAGAAACAATTATGTATTTTATCATAAAATAATTTATATATTAATTATGTATATGAATTTATTTTTGATCACAAATCATTGAATGTATAAAAGTACTGAAACATAACAATGATTATTTATTAAAATGAATCATATTTAATTTTGAGTCAAAACAATAAACGTATTTTGTAAAAGAAGAAAACTGTTGAAAATATTTCACTTCAGTACTGCAAAATTATATTAAACAAGTTATATAAAAAAGTAATACAAACATTTTTTCAAATATTAGATTAGAAAAACATGCTCCACTTGAATAGTGAATTAGATTATGTATATTCAACATTGTACCATATGCTTAGATTAAAAAGAAAATAGTGGGATGCATGGAAAAAATTAATAATAACGTGTATATAGCATAATTAAGTCAGCATAATTGAAAGATAATCTCTGATTTACAAATTCATAATTAAACATTTCATGTGCTTTGGATAGAATAATAAAATTTTAGTATTTAATATTTATACAAAATATAATGCACGTTCTAAGTTTAAACAAAATGTAAGTTTATTAAGATAATATCGATTTTGAAGTGAAGCTTTAGATAAGTTTTGCGTGAAAAGGAAAAGAAGAATTTAGATTAATACAAAGGAAAAATTGTTTACTACACTAACGGTTTAGATCAGTTGTGGATGGTGTAAAGTAATTATTTTGTAGAGCAATATAGATAAGTTAATGTTACGTGCGTATGTACAGTATAAAAGAACAGACTAGAAAGGAAATGGCAATGTTATTGTGCGATAAGTAGAATTTGCCTTGATTACCCAAGTACAAATTAAGAATTGCTCCTTATGATCTACCACAATATTGCTTCCTATGGCTGTGATTAAAGGGTCATTTGATGTTGACTTTAAGAGGGAGTAATATCATGTGAAAACTCATATTTCACGCCATATTTATTTATTATTATAGCACCGTAATACTACTCATCGTTATTGATATATCATTGTTTGATACTACAAAATACGTCAGTAACTTTTACACACTTAGAAGTGTACACAAAAATACTTCTTTACATTATTTCTATGCTGCGAATGTTTGATCGTTGATTCGATAATGAATGTAAATCTTGCGTTTACAGTAATTTTTTAAATTTGATTTTCGTGCAAACTTTGTATGTATACTTTTTTAAAATGTTTAAATAAATACTCATTGTGCTTGTAGTAAAAAGTAATACCAGCAGCCCAGTTTTTGTTATTAGATTCAAAATCTAATTCCTAATATTTTGAGGAGATCACAATAACCAGTCAATTTCTATGGATTATTTATCTGAAAATTAATAAACGTGTTATTCATGCATTTTCTAAAAATTAATCTTGATAGCAGAGGAGTATTTTCTGCCTTTTAAATTGACTAATTTCCTTTTAATCTGTACATAAAATAATGCTCCCACTGATATTATTATATAAGTTTATTATGGTAGCACACAAAAAATAATTGATCATCACATAATAAGACATATTATATGTAATAACAATGTAAATAAAACAATTCTTTAAAATACGAAAACCATATATATAACAATACTTCTCTTGCCTGTTATACTAATCGGTAATTATTTAGAAAGAGGGAAGTCCCGCCGATTTCGATAATTTTTAAGTGTTGTAAAACTGAACATTTTGAACAATTTTACATGTAACCACCGCTCGACCTTAGTTTTCGAGATATTTGTAAAAAAAAAACATCGATAATATTTCATTGAATTCTGTTTATACAGCCGCATAAGTGTTTGTCTAGCTACCGCACTTAGTGTATATGTAGAGAAAAGAAAGGAAAGATACACGTACAATTTAAATAAAAAATGCAGAAATTAATCTTTATTAATATTGAATAAGCTAACATTTTGTAAAATTCATAATTGCTGTGCATAGTGAAATATTAAAGGAAATATAATGTATCGGAAAACCTAAAAGTATCCGTCCACTAACGTTTAACTTAGCTAAAATGCTTGAAAACAAACAAAACATTTTTTCACAATCCTGAAGAATAAAAGCAACGGTTTATACAAGAATGGGAGAAAAATATCGTCAGATTCAACAGACAAATATGAGTGAAAGCAAGGCCCAAACGTCTAAAAGCTGTAATTAGATCTTAAGGGTATCATACTAAATATTAAGCTGATAACTTCAATTTTATGCTACAATAAATCAATTAGTTTGTGAATGGACGAATACTTTTGTATTCAAATTTTTCGATACACTATAATATTTCATTTAATTTCTTATTACGTATAGCAGTTATGAATTTCACGAAATGTCACCTTATTTTGCATTAGTAAAAAGTAATTTTTGTAATTTTTATTTAAATTTTGTATGTAATTTTTTTTCTCTATAAATACGTTGAATGCTGTAAATAGACGAAACATTTGTACGATTAACTCGACGTACGCATCCGTAGCACCATGTGCATCACCTATGTGCATCGCCGTTTATCTACTGTTTCTGTAACCAACAGCATGACAGTTAACGATGAATAGATTTAGCTCAAATTTAATCCGTCAAGTAACTGAAACCTTGATAATACTATGTTCGTATATGTATTTTATAAAATTTAAATCTACGAAAAGATCAATTTTAACAAGTTCACTCAGTAGAACACATTAATAGCTGGACGTTTGAACATGTTATATAAATAGTAAATAAGCTGTAGTCCGATGCTGATTTATACACTGCAACGTACGCGTACACATAAGCGGAATTCATATGGGAAAAAGTTGTTTGGAATGTTAAGTTTTATAACATGTTTAAAAATCATCGAAATTGATAAAACTGCCCACTATCTAAATAATTACCGAATTTGCTAATGAATAACACGAAATAAACATTAAAGCATCACGTTATTTCAAAATCTCACTTCAGAGTAATGCTGTGCCAAAAATTTACTTTTAAATATAAATTTTATAAGTATCTAGCCGATCTAATATTCGAATTCTTACACTTTTACGCAGATTATTTATCAAACACGACGAAAAGATTAAGTCATGTCGACCAGAGAAATTTGCGATGCTCGTTGCCAAGCGTTTTGCACCGCAATGATAGAGAAAGAAGAATCTATACGCATCAGATGGTTTCTGAAAAATAAACAAAAATTATTGAATCGTTTGAAAATGATGGAAGCTGCGAAGAAAATTGAATTACCTACGTCTAAACTAATGAAACAATCGAGCATGGATATTGTACGCGAACACATGACGCATTGTAGCGAATTATTTTTGTTACGTGTTGAGAATTAGATGACACTTCCTCTTTTATAGATATGTTTAAAACCCCTGCCAAATTGGACGTCATTGGAGCCTAATAATTCTATCAATATGGATGTAATGAAACCGATGCATCCACAAGTAAAAAATCTCTTATACGAAGATGCCCCAAGCTTCATCAATGCTGAAAATTACATGAATAAAAGGTTTTATATGTATCACTAACTTTTTGTAGTATCAGTATTACCTTTTTATATTTATGAATATAAAAACAACTTAATAAATTTGTTTAATGATATGTTTGAATAAAGAATTCATCCGATGTTATATTTTTCTCTTCTTGATATTAACACTTCGCTTTCAATGTACTTTTAAGAAATAATAGTAATGTAGACGTTGATTTAATGTTTACATTCTCATTGATTACTATAGATTTAAAGACATTCCAGAAGATCGTTATTACTTCCCGGATTGTACAAGTTGGATCTATGGGTGGCGTCTTTCAGATTATCCGCCTATTCCACGAAGTAAGGTTGGAAAAACAAATGTTACGGTAAACGAATTTTATCGTTGGAGAATTTCAAGTCTTCAGAGAGATCCAGAATGGTACCGTCCTTGTCAACGTACTTCGTCAAGATGTGACGACGATGTAAACTAATAGCCAAATTAGAATATGTATGTACGTACATTGTCGTCACAAAGAAAATGTTTAACAGCAATTAATATTGCACAATCTATTGTATTGTTTCGGAACAACAAAATATTTTATAATTGAATATTTTTTTTTTTTTAGTCTATTGTGAAATATATTATTTTCTGGTCTCTTCTTTTTTTCTTCTTTGAGATAATTAAAAAAAAAAAGAATATTTTCAATCAAATGAATATTTAAATTATTAAACAAATCAAATAATATGATAGCAACTTTTACTGCTTTGCTGTATGAAACTTCGTTTTCAAGATTTCAGCAAATAAAATCAAAGAATGCGATTTCTGGCACTAACGCAGAAAGTGCTCATCCTATTTGTGAGTTTTAGTTGTCAGACAATGGAAGTACATAAATGAGAAATATATATCCCTTTTTCGTATCATCCAAAAATTTATATTCTAGTTTTATCAAAAAACAGAACAATAAATCATTCCCTTGCTTGTGTCATATCTTTCGAAAATATAAGACTAATTACTATTATTTTATTTCTACAGTTCGTTAGTACACCCATCGAAATCGATGCGAGTATTCACAAGTTTTTATTGAAATCAATTCAAAAATTTACAAATTTTTACTAAGACTAGAATATTTTATTTTTTCCATTGACGAGTTTCTTTACATATAATTTAAACAATTCAATTTTCTGGTAGAAGAAACGACCACCTTCTGGTCGTTGCTTACATCAAACGATAGCGTGCACGTTTTTTAATAGTTATTATTTTTTAAGTAATAGCTACGAATATTTGGAATGGCCAACAAACAACATTTCATCCTTCTTTATAAATTGATATGATTATTGAAAAACCTATTGAGAAACATTACTATTTGTCTATTTCTACGATGATTAGTTCTTTTATTAGATCGTATTTTAATAAAATACATTTGCTATTGAAGGCTAACTATAGTGTATACGGTCCTACCAAGAATGACGATTTCTAAATCATTCTTTCGTGTGTATCGGAATAATCATGAAACTAGAAAAGATAATCATTATTATCCATGGATAGATTATACGTTAAATCTAATCAATTTTGAGATAAGAATATAAAACCCAAATAAAAAGTCCATTCAACTGCTTAGGTGCAATCATGTTAACAACATTCAAAACAAATTTTTAACATTTTTCTTCACGTTATCTTTCTACGTTATATGAATTGTGAGCAACATTCTGTTTTCAAACGTAAAGAACGATCGATCAGTCAAGCTGTCTGCTCACAAATCGGACTCATAATCAGATCATTTAATAATGAGAGAAAAAGCTTTACACTCGACTTCTTTCTCAATTCTTCGAAGATATCAGAAGTGCCAAGCTAACAGCAGGCGACTCTTGTATTAGTGGTGGAGAAAATTCAATATAACGCTGTGTGGCCCGAAATGCTTCGCTGATTACCAGTCAAAATGCAAAAACATGTCTATAGTGATTAAATAACAAACCAATAGTAGAACATCCACTGAAAAATTGTTGAAAATGTTTAAAACTCCAAATTGAACTAAAATATTATTATTTATATGGATACATAGAACGTTACAATTAATGTCATAAATTGTACTATTTCTCTTCTTGTTTATCCTTTTTCGACGTAAACAATCGTTGTAATTCTAACGGCAATAAATATTCTGCTTGTTTTGGGACAGCATGAAATATGAAGTTGATGAACTTCTGAAACTGTTCAGCAACATTGCAAAGTTGTTCTTCCAATAATCTTTTTTCCAGGTGACAATTAATAATTTCTTCTCTCATTACGGTTATAACATCGTTCAATCGAACAATCAGTTCGTTAAGTCCGCTGATTTGTTTCTAGTTGAACATAATTTTTATACAAAGTAACGTACAATATCCAAAAAATGTATTCATTCACTACTAGATACTCTACTTTGAATGGCAATAACTTTTTTTAGAGAATATTAATTTAACAAAAAAAAAAATGTAGGAAATTAATACAGCTTTTATATGTTATAATATTTTATTACAGTTTGAACATTTTATTACAAAATATAAAATAAAATTCTTGACAGAAACCATACAAAAATCGGTTGGAAAAAAGTACTTATACAACTGCCATCTATCGATAAATTATATTTAAAACAATAGAATGAGGGGTCTCCCGATGTACGTATGCTTTTATTTCTTAGTTTAGATTAGGCCTGAGCAACTCATGGTTCACGAGTCAAATACTGTCTTTTCCCTCGCCATTGTATTTTTCTTCTCTACCCATTTATCTCTGTCCGTCCAAAAAAGCTAATTTAAACATGTTCAGTAATTTAGTTGAATGCCGAGTAATTTAGTAACTCACTGTATGTAGGCAGTAAAATTTAATTGAGTAATTTAATACAACGATTTCTTTAAGTGGATCCATTTCGTTGGATTTTTCTGATCGAGGTTTTCTCCACCACTTACTGGTAATTATTGAATGCATTAATCGCCAAGATATGGCGTTGGAACAATAAGGTTACATTACAATTTGTAAACGAATATGTTAAACACGAACCGTTATGAAATATAAAAAGTCCTTCATACAAAAATAAAGCAGAAAAGTTGTGAAAGCTGTCGATAGTATGTGTAGATCGGGTACCTATACATGTAATGAAGAATGTACCAGTAAGCTGATGGTGGGAATAGCGTAGTTTTGACGGAGATGTTGTCTAGATCTGTTTTAGATCATATTATGTTTAACTTTTATTCTTTTCATGAGAGTCAAATATCATGTATTATTATTTGCTAAAAGCAGAGAAATAACGTTAGTCCATGAAAATAGAAATTCTCTTGGACAATGCTTTCATAGGCATTTTGTTCATCACGTGCGCAACAAGTCCATGTTCTGAACGTATAGAGCGTATTCACATTCGTTAATTTGATTAAACACAGATATATAGTTCTTATTATGGCAGAAAAAATGTAACGTGTAGAATCCTGACCTTAGAAAAATAGGTGAATTACTAGGAAGCAATTGAAATGTCATACCACCGAAAGTAAATGAAAGAGACACATTTATACAATAAAGGATATCCTACAAAATAATAATTAACATTTGCTAATTTGTTGATTAAAGAAAGAATTTATTTTATAAGTATTTTTTCTTGCCAGTTTCTGTACTCATTAAACGTTTTATTTTATATCTTGTAATAAAATATTTAACCTTTGATAAAATACTAAACCATTTGAGAATTGTATTAATTTTCCACATTTTATTGTATTTACGACAAAGTTATTGCTATTCAAGGTAGCCTAGAAAT
This sequence comes from Ptiloglossa arizonensis, assembly GCF_051014685.1. Taxonomy (NCBI): domain Eukaryota; kingdom Metazoa; phylum Arthropoda; class Insecta; order Hymenoptera; family Colletidae; genus Ptiloglossa; species Ptiloglossa arizonensis. The sequence continues at coordinate 5,651,902 of NC_135048.1, read as the reverse complement.
ACTTTTTTTTTGGATACCTATTGTACATTTAGGACAAAACCTACAAATGAAATCAGAAACTCTTTACCTGAAAGTATTCATGTATAGTATGTTTTTCCTTACAAAATTGTAATCGTTCTAAACAAAGGACATAGATTACATCTACGGTGCTTTGCATTTGAAGCTGACGCTTCTGAATATGTAAATAATTGCCAATTCTGGTTTTGAATTCTCGCTTATCTATATTCAATTTCGCGTGTGTTTTCCTACAAAATTTTTTGGGGGTTAAATTTATATATTTTATCTACTAGTATACAATTCTGAACCTTAGAATTCCATTGAAATCAGCAATTAGGTTCTCTCTTTGAGCACGAAAAGATTTTTCAAATTCTTTATATAATAATTGTACAACAAATGATATTTCGGTTCGCATCTTTTGCATCATATCATGGGTTACATTGATTCGTTCTTGCACAACCGCTTTTTGTATATTTTTGACACATTCTGTAGTAGCTTTGGTCCACTTAGTCTAAAGAGTAAAAGTAATTTTTTTTAATGAAGAATTTCATTATATATAAATATTATTAAAAAAATAACTACTTCAAGTTGTTCCTGCATGTTATGCTGAATAGTTTTAATGTAATTTTTGTATTTTGAGTGCAACTCCTGTGTTTGATGTTCAATTTCTCTTCGTTTTTTTGCTTGATACATATGAAATTTTTCTTGCGATTGTTTCTTCATTTTTTCCCAAAAATCCTCTTTAATTTGCTTGCAGAAGCATTTTAACAAGCTATCACCTATTTCTAATAAGTTCATTTAAAACTACAGTTGAGCAAAATACATTTGGTTCTTCTGTAATATTACCCAAGATATTCTCATGCACGTTTGCTTTAATGATTTCATTATTGATTGATGACGATGTTACTACATTGTTATTTAACTGATCATTGACTGGAATTGTAAAACAGGTTTTCATTGTTTTTTGTGGCATTATTAAATCCAATAGCTTTTTTGTGTCATTGTGACTATATTCAAAAAATACTTGTGCCAAAGATGAGTCTAAGCAAAGAACTTCTGATGAAGTCAATGTACCATTATTTGAACATAGTTTTCCATTAAATGATGAACATGTTTGATCTATAACAATTTTATCTTACACATTGATGCAAAGATACAATACAAAATTGTACATAAGTATGTACATAAAGCACATCCATTATTGAAACTTACCCATGATTTTTTTATATTTGGAGATATTTAACATTACATATAATATAACATTAAATTTTCAGAAAAGAGATTAATTTTACAAGGGATTTAACGTTTTTAAAAGCACATTTTTGACTGAATCATCAAACGAAGAAACAAAAGAGGGAATGGGCAATTTTTAATATATGATAATGTTATGAAGTTTGAAGAATTCTATTATAAATTAAATATTATGAAATAATAAAAATGTATGAAACATTTATAATCGTTTACAGTATATTTTGAAATATATTAATTGATATTTATTATTTGTTGACTGAGAAGATAAAATGATATAAACAAATAGTCACGTGATCGAAATATCACAATTCCATTGGTTTTCTATGTCGGCACGTCAGGAATATATTATATTCCTTTGTAGGAAAGAACAATTTGTACCAGGCACATTCTACTATTCCGGCAAGTGTTGTCAATCTAGTGATTTTTACACCAGGTTTGTGATTTCCATACTTTTGGTGAAAAACTTAATATTTTAGTATTTGATAATGTTTTTAGTAATTTACTTTATAAATTTAATGAATATCTTATAATATGGTATTTAAACGTGTTGTTTCTGTGTTTCTGCATGTTTCTAATGTAAATAAAATAATTATCCGCTGTAATTCCATTAGTCGAGATTGAAACTTAGAGCGAGATATGATATAAAATTCTGAAGCATTCATTGGTCGAAGACTCACTATCAGTGTGAAAGAGAAAACTTTCTCCCTTAGTAGTAAATCTGTCAGCCAATAATCGAGACAGGTTTCCTGTTATCACACAGTGATACGTTGGAGCTTCTTTATATCCCCGTGTAGAGGGAGAGTCTTCAGATTTGGTGGGGGTTGCGTTACTTAACACACATGTGATGTTACATCATAACATAACCTTATATGTGATCATAGCTATGATTTAACTTACTGTTTTTGATTTCTATTTATTCCTATCTCTCGTTTTAATTTCAATTATGAAAGAAAAGTATTTTTTCAGGTCCGCATTTGAATGTGGTAGAGACAGATGTAATTTAGTAACTTTACAAATATTTGAATATAGAGGGGCGTCACTTAAATCTGGGGAAAAATTCTACTTTCTTATTGGCTGTTAATAATTATTATTGCCTAACATTACATTTGCATTATCAACTGGTATTCCTACTGTTGGATTACGTTCAAATTGGGAAAGGAAAAGCAGATTATTCTAAGATTTTCTTCATAATTTGAAAAGAATGAAAGTTATTATCGTCGTAATTATATAAAATAAAAGAATCTGTATCTCGTAAAGATAAGTAATACGAAATGAAAAAATAGTAACAAATAGATTTGATATTTACATACATATGTGGGTAAAGCCGTAAAGTTATTAGTATGATGTTTCGACGAGTGATGCCGCTGCTATCGTTACTTACGTATAATATAATTAATGTTCACCTTTACTGTATTCGTCAGAATTTTTGAGGTTAACCTGAGGGATTTAATTTTTCTCAGTAAGAAATTGTAGAATATGAAAATAAATAAAATTAATTTTGAAAATGATACCATTAAAAAATTTTCTTACGGACCAGTTAAAACGGCGCAATAATTCATTAATATCACCATTTCTGAGGTTTTTATTATTTCATTATATTTTAAACTTTTATAATTCTGTACATACCCAAAGGTTATTTAAGAACGATTGTGCCAACTTATTTTTCGGATATAATTTGCAGATATTTAAATCCTACAATGACATTTACTCAAAATATAAAAGAAAAACATGGGAAAAGTAATGAATCTATATCTTCATTGTTTAGTCCTGTTCCTATCAAATCAAATTCAAACGATGAAAATATTGGTGTTGAACTGACCAGAAAATTGAATAAAGCTAATATTATCCAGGTTTTGCACACTTTTTCAAGTTTAAAAGTAATTCAAGAATTAGCTTTAAAATATGGATTAGATCGTAACTATTACTATTTATATTTTTATTAAAATATTAGTTCTTAATATTCTTAATTCAAAATTGTTTATTTTTTATAGATATCTTGTTCAACAAAGTTTTTGTTCAGTTTCGACAATATTGTATACACGATACATTACCTGTTGATCTTCATATTGTTTTAAATGATATCATTTTGGAAGCGGCAAATGTTTCAGATATTTTTCCATATTTTCTACGTTATGCCAAAGAAATGTATCCGCACATTGATTGTTTGGATGATCTCAAGCGCATTAGTGATCTGAGACATCCACCTAACTGGTAATGATTAACTTTAAATAATAAGATCTGAATAAATCTTATGCTCATTGAATGAATGTATATATTGTTTCATAAATTTGGTTATTTGTAGGTATCCTTTGGCAAGGAAAAACATGAGAAAGATAATATTTCATGCTGGACCTACAAATAGTGGCAAAACTTATCATGCTTTAAAAAGATTTATGGCAGCAAAATCTGGTGTTTATTGTGGACCACTAAAGTTATTAGCTAGTGAAATATTTTACAAGTCCAACACATTGGTTGGTAACATAGAGAAAGTTACTGTTTGAATCATTTTATTATATTAAGCATAAATAATTTCAGGGTACACCTTGCGATTTAATAACAGGAGAAGAAAAAAGATATGTACAAGGTGAAATGAGTCCTTCAAATCATATAGCATGTTCTGTAGAAATGGTGAATTTAGAAAAAGTTTGTAAGTATCACTTACATAACATTTTTGTTTATAACTAAATACAGTTTATAAAAATAATTTTTAATAATTTTTGCAGTTGAAGTAGCTATAATTGATGAAATTCAATTAATACGTGATCCAAATAGAGGATGGGCATGGACAAGAGCTTTTCTTGGCATTATTGCAGACGAAATACATTTATGCGGTGAATCTGCTGCTATACCTTTAGTAGGTTCTGTTATTTATATATCCATATATATTAATCTAGATTTATAAAATTTATTATAATACAGGTACAATCCATTTGCGCGACAATAGGAGAAAATGTAGAAGTGCTTACATATAAACGATTGACTTCTATTTCTATAGAAAATTCACCTGGTTCTTTTGAAAATATTCGGCGGGGAGATTGTATAGTTTGTTTTAATAAAAGTGATATATTCACGGTGTCACAAACTATTGAAAATATGGGAAAGATGGTAGCGGTAATATATGGTAGTTTGCCACCAGGTACAAAACTTGCACAAACTGCCAGATTTAATGATGTAAACAATCCTTGTAAAATATTAGTAGCTACCAATGCAATAGGAATGGGTCTTAATTTGTAAGTTTACAAATATATATTTTTTGTTATTTGTATTGGAATATTTGAATAGATGAGATAGATTAAATTTTTTTGTATTATATAATATGATGAAAGTAACAAAATACGTTGTTATTTCAGACACATAGGTAGAATTGTATTTTATTCTCTTTGTCAACCAACTTTAAATGAAAAAGGAGAAAAAGAAATAGATACAATTTCTGTATCATCTGCATTACAAATAGCGGGACGCGCAGGTCGTTACAATACTCAATGGAAAGAAGTAAAATATTTTACATACAATAAAACAAAGATAAAATTATTGCAATGATATATGAAAATTAATATTATTACATATCTGTGTTATTATAGGGTTTTGTTACTACTTTTAAGCCTGAAGATCTTCATGTGTTAAAACAATTATTAAGTCAAGAACCAGAACCAATAATACAGGCGGGACTACACCCGACTGCTGATCAAATAGAATTATATGCTTATCATTTGCCGAATACACCACTATCAAAACTTATTGTAATGTTTACTTAAATGTTATTTGTGGTCAATTGCAATCATAACATTTTTTTTTTTTTAGGATATTTTTATTGCACTATCTGAAGTCGATGACTCTCTTTACTTCATTTGTAATTTAGATGATTTCAAATTTCTTGCTGATATGATACAACATATACCATTGTCTCTTCGTACACGATATGTGTTTTGTTGTGCACCTATTACTAAAAATATGCCATTTGTATGTAGCATGTTTGTAAAGGTAAGATAAAAATGTTTGTACTGTTTAGTACCTTTTTCTCTATACAATACATAGCATTTAATTTCTTATACAGTATGCCCGGTTGTGTAGTAAAAACGAGCCAGTAACTGTTACATGGATGACTAAACAAATTCAGTGGCCTCCAGAACCACCAGGAAATATTTCTGATCTCATACATTTAGAAACAGTATTTGATGTGATGGATGTTTATCTTTGGTTAAGGTAAGTGATACTAATGACAGTCTAATATAATAATTCTCTTTTATGTTCAATAAATACAATTCTTAACACCATTTATACTTTCTTTAGTTATAGGTTTATGGACTTATTTCCCCATGCCACTGCGGTTAGAAATTTACAAAGAGAATTAGACATCATTATTGAAAAAGAAATGAAAAAACTAAATATATTATTCAAAAAGTCTGAAACAGGTACTCTTTATTTTAAAATGTAATATTTGTTATTAATTATTATAAAAATACGACAAATGACGAAATTTAATTTTTTTCAAATAGGAGCCAGTGAGAAAGGACAAACATGTAAGTTTGGGTTTCAGATAGCAAAGTTTTCTGAATATAACTTGTTTAATGTTTCTACACAAGTTATATTATACATTCTTCGAAAAGGAAAAGCAGATAAACTAATTTAATTTTTATTACAGATTTCAACAAAGAGAAATTATTTGGCAAAGGAAAATTAACTAACACCTTAATAAACGAAGGCCTTTTAACACCAAAGTTAATAAAACAATTACACGCAGAGTGGTCTATGGTACAAAAAAAAGAAAATAATTTTTAGAAACTCATAAAAATGTGAAACTTTTTGATGTTGTATCATTCTTAAAAATAATTTAATAAATATTGAACAATTTTTTTTGCAAATGATTGAATTATAATTTAATAATTTGATATACTATTTGTTTACTGTTTTAGAACGTCTCAGATGAAAAGATACATGCAAAATCAAGTAACAAAGAAAACAATTATTATAGAAGACATACAAAACGTAAATAAAATATGATACTGTAATTGATGGTACCAAAATATATAATTTATATATTTGGTAAGTTCATTTTTAAATATAAATTTAAAAAATTAAAATTAAAGAACTTTTTTTATAATCAGATTCTACTTATTATATCCTTACTTAAAATACTTCGTCGTATTTGTAAAAAAAAATCATTCGTACAAAGTAGCGCTGCCCGAGCCAGGACTCATGATTTCTTTGGATTTCTCACACTCTTGTATATTGTTAGCGACACCATACGACGCGAAGGCGACCATGACATACCAGTGAAGGTGACGCTAGCTTATCGTAGTTGTCTTTTAACGTTGTCCAATTTGTCTGACAAGTGATAATGTAGTTGTACTGTATGGAGAGAAACAGTTTGAAGTAGAGGCATGGGGGTCTCTACACTAGAGAGTACTGGTGTAGAAAGTGTAGTTAGGGATTGTATTTCTTCTGTGTTTTATTTGAAATTATTTATTCTTTGAATGCTTTTATAAATTCGTATCTGCGGTCATGTTTCCTTGTACATTTGTATTTTTGACGGATTGTATATACTTTTTGTTCCTTCTTTGTAAATATAGGAAGATTATAAGAAAAAGAACGAGAACTTTTTGATCTATATTGTACTTTTTGAGCTAAAGTAATGCATCTTGTACATCTCAATGCATCATTATTCACTATTAATGGACATAAAATATGTCTCCATTTTATACCATCTTTGTAAGCTACTTTTAGATTAGTAACTTTTTGGAATCCTTCAATATTGTATATACCTAATTAAAGAATAAAAGACTTAATATTTACTGAAAGTTTTAACAGAAAAACAAAACAAAAAATTATACATACCGTGGCAAACAGTCCTTTGATCAAACTCATCAATAAGTTCTTCAATATCTAATAAATTTTGTACTTTTAAATGTTTTCCTTCCCTTATCAGATTATGAATGAGTGGATTAATTTCTCTATTTGCAGCAGCACAATGTAATATCATATCACTCTTTATAAAAACTTGTTTCTCTGTGAAAGGCATCCCACTTTTGGTCATTCCCATGTACAGATATACTATTGTTGTAGTATGGCCCTTTGAAGTTACTAAACAAGACCAACCACGTGGTAATAGTACTTCTGTACACACTTCAAGTAAATCTTCAAATAGCATTTCACTTTCCTCAATATCATTGTACATAGAATAGCATGTATTCAACTGATTGTAATTTAAATTATTTACTATTTGGTTTGTTGCATATAAATTTTCTGTTTCATTAAAACTACTATCCATTGGCTTCTCTTCAGCAGATGTATTTTCTTTCGTTATTTTTTGTTTACTCCACAATTGTGCTGATGTATCATCTCTTTCAGAAACATTATTAAATTTAAAAGAAGACTCTGATATTTTTTTAGATACATTTGAATAATTATCTTCTTTACAGGTTCGGATTTGTTCTTCCCTTTTATTTTCAAAAGTCATATCTTCCATCGTGTTTGTGTCAGAAGTAATACTGTCCTCTTTTTGATATACTGTTTTACTTCGTTTTGCATGCTTCAAATTTTTTTCATAGGATTCTTTACTTTTAGATTCTTCGTGCAATATCTTACTTGTATTCGACCCATTTTCTGATAATTCTATCTTAATCAGTGAGTTTCTATTTGACATATAATTATAATCATCATATTTATGAGAAAATTCATGATGTAAAGATGTAATTGTACAATTTTCATCACAATTTATTTGTAATTTTTCTTCAGTTCTGGGTATTAGAAAATCTGTTTCTTTTTCTTCTGATGTATCTACTTTTCTTATCTTAAATGCTGAATAATTCTCTATGTGTACATTGGAATCAGCATGTAATTCTGGTCTGATTATTTCTACATTTTCTTCAGGATGATATTTCCTACTGGGTACAGCTCCTGGTCTTAATCTACATTTTTTATATTTAATCTATAGAAATGATAGAATTGTAAGAAAAGGAAGTAGTATAAAATACAATAAATGTAAAGCTATTGTAACTTACTGTTATAATGTGTGGCGGCACTCCACTAACCCAATGTGTAATAATATCATCTGCGTGGAAGTGTTTGCTACAAACATATGTATCATCTGTAACAGTATAATTCTCTATGGAAATTGCATTTTGCCATTTTTTACGTGTTTCTGGATCTTTTGGCGCTGAGAAAAAGCTATAAGTATTCCTGTAGTTGGTTTCTTTACACATTACGCATTTTCGCGTCATAATGACACTATAAAATATATTTTCACGTTGTTTCACTTGAAATATCTAACCTTCATTATCACATTGTGTATTATACAGTCATATTGATTTTTCAAATACATAGCATGCATTACATTGTAAAACAACTGTCTCGTTAATTAATGTACGCTATGAACAATAAATCTTCGAAACGTATATAGGTTATGACATCTTTATACAAAATTGACAGAAAATAATATGTACGTATTGTAAAACTTTAATTAACGTTTGTTATTCCAATTTTCACGCGGAATTTTTCAAGTAATTAAATGCGTTAAATGATACATGTTATCTAGCGCGAAACTTTTGTATAATGTTTTTTGAAGTAATTACTGCATCGTTGTGTGTTTGTTTAACTATGTTCGTTAACAAAAAATATTAATATTGATAGTTAATTTTACAGAATATTGGTCGATTTACGACATTTTAGACAGAACACTGAATGTTTCAAATTATGTTTAATGTATTATTTATTTTGATCTTATATTTTTATATGACTATTCTGACAATATATTCGGGACATATCACCAGAGGGCTATGAACAGCAGTTACTTCTCACTGGTTCTTTAATAACACTAAATCTATTTAGTCTAGTATTATTCAAAGATGCTACTACTTGGGCGGTGCTTAGATAAGGAAGTTCATTAATATTCTAAAAAAGAGTATTTTAAAAGAGCCTTATTGCGTAGGTTGTAAAAAAAATAAAAAAAAACTATCCATTTATTTGCGTTCACTCGTTATATATGTTGGTCATCGGCCTCCGTGCCAAGTTTATACAAACAATAGATAAGCGGTGGTCCCGTGCGGATGCATACGCGGATTTGTACATATACGTAAGAATTCAATACATAATAACAAAAAATTTTGATTAATATCATCTCGAAAACTATGATCTAGTAGCGGTTATATGTATAGAAAAAAGTTGTTTAGAATATTAAGTTATACAACATATTTCAATTTCATAGAAATCGGTATTGAGACCATGGAGGTAAATAATTAACGATGATTTGTTCAGTTAGTGGACCAATAAATGCTGCACATGGTTGTTTCGACTGAGAAAACTGTTTTGGCCAGATTACCAGTTGACCAATAGCTTTCCCGCCAAATGACAACTCGTTATAATGAAAGTGACAAAAAAAACATTCAATTGATGTCAAAATTGAAGGTTTCTTTTGAAATAGGTCGAAATCATAAGTGACGAGGATTTCGGAAACCTAAATTACAAATGTTATTGAAATCGATTTGTCCGTGGTAGAAATTCAGTGACATTTTAGCAAAAAATCAACTTACTCTTATCGCTATTTGATTAATACATATTGTTTCTTAAATATCTATCACATTCAAACGCTATTACAAAGTATGATCAATCTCACTGAAAAATTCCTTTACGAATAAAATTGATTCACATTTACCTTGTCTATAATTTTTTCGTTTAAATAAGTATTTTATTTAATTTTGGATATTTTATGTAAAAAATGCAACTTCCATGAATATCGCGTAAATTAAAAGAATTAAATAAACGTTACATTAATATATCTAATGAACAATTGTTATTTTTAATGTCTCAAAACTTCACTCGTCTATCTAAAAAATATGTTAGTAACCATGTTTTACTTCGAATCTCAATCAAATGGAGGATGTTAAAAAGTAGCCAAATTTTTGATAGCTCAGACATCTAAAATAGTCTTCCTCCTTAGATTTCAAGGAATTGTAAATCCACAATTATTTACCGACAATCTATTGTAAAAGTTGTTAAAAAAGCAGATAAAGTAGAAATTGTAGAGAACCAAAAATTGGTAATTGTTAAATTCAAATTAACTTCAAAATAAGAGGGAATATTGCCTCACTGCGTCACCTAGGCAGAATAATGAACTGTATTGTCGACGTTTTTTCGAAAATCAAAAAAGCGATCGGTGACAAGCATGCAAGAGTGAAGGTTGTAAAGTTTCGTGATCGTGGAGAACCACTACTAGAAAACTTATCCTGGTGGCTGATAACGAAAGCTTATTTCATCGTGCAGCCTGTCACAAAATGGACTTGTAAGTCTCGTAGAGAAATTGAATTGGAGAACTTATGAATCGAACGTTTTAGTCGCAATCTTTGTAAATAATTCAATTATAGCAGCAAATCGATCAAGAGACTGTGCGTTCAAAAGCGCAGGTGTTTTGTAACTCTTTGTTCACTGCACAAGTATGTTTCTATTTGTTACATTGACAGTTTAACGGGTGAGGTTATACAGCGGTGCCGACGAAAGCAATTTTATAAACTACCTAAACCGTTGCTCTAACATCGAATAACAATTGATATGGAATCAGATTAACGCACCGATTTTAGAGCGTAGTATTCGTTTATCAACGAAAAAAGCGAATTGTTTGAACAATCGAGCACGGAACCCCGTGTATCTCGATCAAATTGAAAGGAACAGGTCGCAAGAACGGATTATAAACAAACAAAAATACAATGATTTCGTCATAGGAAAGCGAGCCCGATAATCAATGTACTGCCAACGAATGACTGCTGCTGACTGACGTAATACCATTGACTGTAACAACACGTTTGCTTAATTAGCCGTCACGCGACGCTGTCTGTCTTAGATATATTTCTACCTCCTACCCTTACGAAGACTGCAATTTAGTTGCGTATAGCCAAACTTAAGGGACTCTATTATGTATGGTCCATCTTAAGTGTGCGGAAGGACCTTCCATTAAATGTGAAAATGTTATCCCTGTTAGATATTAGAGGGGATTTTCTTTAGCGACACAATGTTCGGTCACTAAGAGTGTAATACTATTCGAAATTGAATATCCGTGTAAGACAATACTAAGAGAAAGAGACAACTTTTTTATTTTTCGTCTTTTTTTTTACATACAATTTTTATTTTCATAATATTTATTTGATAACAATGAGATCGAACAAGTTATAATTTAGATAATATTTACTTACGTAATAAATTCATAACTTAATATACTTCACAATTGTTGTTAATAAATTATAAAAACTGGTTTTTGACCATACGTAAAATAATATTATATCAGTCATGTATGTAATGTGATGTAATACAATGTTTTATTTTGGAATTTATTTATTTAATTAATTTATTTGATTAAAAAATCAAGTTTGTTAAAAGATCGAGCGAAGAAAAAGTTGACGAATAATAATGTAGATTATTTAATTTTTGCGATTCGTAAAGTGCTTTCTTTTGATTTGTATCATTTGCTCAGAAATGCTCAGAAAGAAGAAGCGACAGAATACACACTTTGGACCGCTCTTTTGTCCACGTGTCTGTGTCGTGAGATTGTTTCGAACTCTGGAATTTGTTTCTAGCTAACGATAAATGTAAATGTAAACAAGAACGGCATTGTCTCGTACGAATATTGCCATTACCTCAATATGAAACACACGCATGATAGGTGAGCGTGAATATGAGTGTATGGGTCATCTATATGCCCGGTCACTTGTTTATACAACAAGCAGTGGTAATCGGAGCGAGAAAGAAAGAAGCTACTTATTCGATAATTGCTTGGCAAAGTACAGAGATTTGTGTATAGCGGTCTTAAAACTAGTTTAGATTAATTGTTAGTTTAAAATTAAAAATTCCGCTGCAGATGTGATATCTTCGTTTGATGTTTTCGTTCACGACATGACTTGGCTAAGATTGTGTGCACTGGATTTCTTTTGAACTATCGTGTTCGTATATAACGTACAGAACTAGTAATTTGTAATCACAATATTATTTTCTTATTAAATATAGCAAAGGACTCTTCCAATTAAACGGAAAAATTGTTAAAGCATTTAAAGTGTTAGATTCGTCAATTAACAAAATAAAAGAATATTGAAGGTTTAATTTCAATTAAAGAATAAGAATTTAGAATTTCGTTCAATTAAGAGTTTTTAATGTAATATTTTCACTTATTACCAGAATTAAAATTTCTTTCAATTTTATGAAATAGGGTTTAATATTCGGTAGTGACGTTCGGGTCCATTTGGATTCCACACAGACGTGAAAGACTTGCTTCCAAGAAAACACACTCATTTGGTACCATAGAAAAATTCACTGTGTTCAAAGTTTAAAAAATTCTCTTATTAGAAGGTTGTATAATATTTTGGTACACGATTTCTAATTACTAGGCACTATACGATGTCTGAAGGAAAAGACCAATCGCTAGCTAATAAACAATGAAAATAATAATTGTGAGAATGAAATTTCATGCGATGTACTTGCATCACAAAGTGACGTTGAAGCAAAATTGGCTGTATTTATTTCGTCTTCTTATTATTAATTATTATTATCCATGCTATGACTTTTAGAAACAAGCGGAAACAAATAATACGATTCGAGTGTACGAGTGTACGAGGTATTAATGAAAATAAATAGTGAACGTGTCGTGCCCTCACCATTCATTAAAGTCTCTAGAGTATCGCGGAGCTTCTCGTTAATGTGTTGACGAGAGAATAATGTGCACACCAAACAATGTATTTTCTTCGATAACGAGATCCCACGGATTTCATAAATGCATATTGTTTGCGATCTTTCGGGAAAATCTCACATCCTGCAGAACATATGTTTCTTGTAACGTATAGTAGGTAAACAAAGTGAATGGGAAATGTTCTAATCTAATCACGAGTGAGAATATATCTTTTCCGTGTTCGAAAAGTTAATTTTCGGCCAGAATGAATAGAGTTTTACAAAATTTGCGATTCTTTGCCACGAAAATTTGTATGCGAAACACACAAATCGGGTAAAATAAAATTTATAATTTATTATAGAATGGTAAATAATAAACAATAGGGCGTAGAATTTATTATGGAATCAAAAAACACGTATCGTAATAATTGTTCATCGAAGTTTTGACTTTGATTAAAAGAAATAAATTCTTAAACATCATGTAGAACAACATCGTTGTAACATTCTTTTTAAACAAATGTATAAATATTGCGGTAATTATTAAAAAGCAAAATCAAGTTGAATTCAACTATATTGGAATATAGAACAAATTGTTGTGCACGAGTTTCTTTAATTAACTTTTACCTTTCTTAATTGCATATATGTATGCATATTTCGTTTGTTATGTAACGCGATATATTGTTCTTTATGTAATTAGAATACATTAAATTCAACATTTGTTGAACACTTAATTACAATTTAATGTAGAACTTTTATTTAATTTCTACTGTTTCTTTTTCTCGGTATGCATAGGTATGAAATGGTAAAATTGAAGAAATCATTTGCAAGTTTGAATTTACATAATTTATCTTTATTAATTACAGAAACTTTTTTGTCTTTTCTGCATTTTTCCCTAAATAATTTTAGAGTCACATTAATGGCATTTAAGTATATTTTCACATTCCTTTTCTAGTAGAAAGTAAAATGAATTATAGTTTTTATTATTTACTAAATAGCTGTTACCAAAATATTATTAATGGCTCAACAAACACGAGGAACAAGAAAAAAAAGTTGGTTAAAAAATTGACGTTAAAACACGTCAATCGATTTGTCGACTCTCTACAGAACATTCAATTTACTATTATTATGTATGCATACATATATTTACACACCGCAGCTGAAACTATGACTGTGAAACATATAAAAGAATAACTGATAAGACAAATTTTATTATCTTACTATTTTGGAGTAATCTGGCAAACACAATCGATTAAACACAGAATAAGAAAAATCTTAACGCTTGTCATTTCTTCATATTCGAAGTTTCACTCGAGTAATGAATCACATAGAAATAAATCAATTGCGTGTATAAACATGATTTATCGATTTTTTGTTTTGCCGTATTACACATGAAACTTATATGTGTTTATATCTGCGTTTTTCTGATTGTATTTAAAAACTGTAAGTACAATTATTTTTATTAACGATTGAACGTATAAAAAAACAAAATCGAAAAATCTTTATACGTGCAAATAAATTATCTCGAGAATACTAACAAAACAATTTAATAAGTAAAAAATACATACGTACATACCTATGTGTATATAAACGAAGTGTCGAGAATATTAACGAACCAATTTAAGCACACTTTCTCAAATCGATGATAGCACATTTGAAGAGATTAAAAGAAACAAAATGGTAACAAATTATTTAAATCTGCACGGATAGAGGATAATGGTTTACCGGTGCACTTTTATGACTGCAAAAACTTTGTAAAATCAACATTTTCTGAGATACTTTCCCACGAAATTACAGTCTATATTGCGTTTTCAATTTTGTGTTAGCAAATCCTTTTTTCTTTTTCTTGTGTCTGATCAAAACATTTTCTAAGAACCTTTATAACACAAAGTGAAAAGAACCTCTACCAGAGGAACGAGAAAGCGTTGAAAAAGAACGAAAGTTAATGTGGCTGGTCATTACGGTGACTCGACATTGAAAGTAAGTACAATAAATGCACGAATATTGCATAATTCCATCGGCAGAGGGCGATCGATCGATCGATCGATCGATCGGATCTAATTGCATCTTTCGACGAAGTTTTTGTTAAGAAGAGAATTCTGCAGTTGATAAATTAACACGTTATTTTGCAAAGTAGGAGAGAAATGTATTATAGATAACTCGAGCATCTTGTAGTTTAACAATCGTAGGAATCTATTTAAAATTTTTTATTTCTTCGGCGTATGAATTTCTGTAACTTCATTTTCTCCATAAGCACTGTAATTTTCTTTTTAAAGAAACATATATTGTTATTTGGACGAATCATTAATTCTTGTCATTTTGTGTACAAAAGATGAAAGATGAATAGTTTAGAAGCTGCACAGCTATTTTCTTAATTGTTTCTTATATTTTCCATTTGAAATATCTCACGAAACATTCTTTTTTCAAACTATATCATGCTATATGTATGTATATATTCATGCTATACCATGATTATAATTCTTTTACGCATAAAATTATGAGGAGAATCAATCTATCTGAAAAGAAAAGCTACAATTCCGTTTAAGAAGAAAGCGCGATTGCACTTTTAAGGTGCATCATTGCACCTATAAAAAAAGTGAAGCTATAAGAAGATGGATCTTGTTATGCTATTCGACTTTTCCTTCTATCGTTCGTCTCTTTCTTCAACGAGACACGAGGTAGGCTATATACAGGATGTCTAAAAAAATCTCTACATGTTTCAGTGAAATAGAACAAGTTTCAAATAAATGTCTCAATGAAATGTCTATACGAATATCTTTACAGAAAATAGAAGTATTTCGAAGTTGTCAAGGTTGCTTTTATAATTTTTGTCAATTTCTTTTCAGTCATAATTCATGATGGATTTGCAAGACCTGTTTTTTTTTTTTTTTTTGTAGTAATATGTCGCGTCAAGGATACGAATTTAACGAAATGAGTACAACCACACTACACAAAATGGAAAATACTAAATAAAATGTTGAGATTTGTGTGTTAACTTTTTTCGATTTAATATTTTTATAAAGATACTCTGTATGAAATTCAGATAGGACCTTGCATCTTGAAATCGTTTCCTCAGTTTATATCCTGGTTGATAAAGCTGTCGGTGAAAGTATGCAATCGATTCCCCGATAACGTGGCGTTAGAATCCTCCGTTATGTTACGCTTACCTTGATTTCAGGGTAACACGAGTGCAACCTTGATCGTCTTGCAAAACTTACGCTACGATACACTCGGCTTCACAGATGGTCTACTTTTGGTAGCAGCCGCTAAAGTCTAATTTACATGTTTCAACGAATTAATCTTCTTTCTAGTAATGTGGCCACGACCTGGGAAAATTTCGGAGAAATTTAGAAATTTCTAACATTCGTAATATACGCTTTTACATACACGACTGATATTATTTCTTAATACGACTGATACTATCTCGTCTTTTCATCTCTTATTTTCTCAGTTATAAACGTTTACGCGAGTATCTTCTTACTGATGTGCGTGGAAAATTAATCTACAAAAGTAATGATAGCTTGTTCAATAAGTTTTGACCTCTTAATAAAATTTATTGAACAGAACTGTTCAATGTAGTACTGTTCAATACTATATTATCGTACGACAAAACTTATTGTATGACCTAGTATATAATTTTAAAAATTTGTCGGGATATTGTTTGCAGGTATAAATTATTGTATGCAATGTTTATTGTACGTAACGTTTACATTCATAGATTAATTTACGAAACGAAGAAATAATGTATGCAACGTATTGTATTTTCACCGCACAGATGTGGAATTCAATTCGACATTTATTTCTGTGTAGAATAGCGTGTTTAGAAATCCATAGACATGGGCGTGCATCGTGAGAAAGTATCCTTTGAAGAATGTGAATCGCAAGAAAACAGGGGACGATTAGTTCGCAGGTTGGCACGCAATCTATCCATTTAAGGTTGCACAACTTAAAAAGGTTCGTTGTTTGTTGAGGAACAAAGCCAGCACTCTTTGTAGTCACGATGTCGTGTATATACTTGACAACTGTCGAAATTGCACGTGTATTCTTACATAGAAAATTGCAAATCTCATTATAGACCAAAAATTATGATAAAATATAACAATAGTTCTTGTTCCTACCATTCCATCTTTAATTTTTAATTTTGCGATACAATCGAGGCGAAATTCATTTTTTTTTAATATTACAGTTTTTACGATATTTTATCTTTTTTCCCAAATAATCTTCCAAAGATTAACGAATGTTTTAATATCTGTTAATGTAACAGATAGGCATTGTTTTTAATGCCTACGACGCCTCGCGTTCTAAGTGGAATAACACCACGAAGAAAAATCGTATATTAACTTTCAGGCAGATTATTGGAAAGAGGAGGCTTCAATCTTTAAATTCTTTGTATCGGTTTTGGTCGAGAAAATTTTTTTAACGTTTGGAAACCATTTGAATTTTGTTCATATTTTTGAAAAAACTTATTTTCATTGTTTCACTTTTCTATGAGTTTAACAAGACACTTGAATAAACTGGATTTATAGCGTGAAAGTATAGGGTTAAACCTTTAAAACGACCTCATAATGGTTGTTGTATGACAATTTGTTACGAAATTACAGCAATTCAAAAACGATGAACATTTCGGTCACAATTTATATTCAATAATGTACATATTATATATGTTCAATGTGTTCGAGACAAATTTTATCTTTATATATGTCCACGTATATACATACACATAGTACGTAATAAAGATATTTAATAATACTGATGCAAAAGTTAATAATAGATATATAATAATAATAATAATGATAATGATGATGATGATGATAATAATAATAATAATAATAATAATAATAATAATAATACTGCTAATAATAATAACAACACCAACAATAATAATAATACCAATAATTACTTATTAATTTTATTCAACATCAACACAACGCGAACCGATGTACTTTTTATATTTTATATTTTACGATTCTGCATACGTATATCATCTTTTCTATTTTTAACGATGCAACAGTATTAATCGTGTTATTTAAATAAGTTCTCATTACGAACACATTATTTACCCAATTGAAATGTCGAATTTTAGAAAATACCTTTAATCGTCTCAGAGTATTATTCGTATTGTTAGTTGAGGAAACAGTGGGCAGTTTTATTCGAATCGATCGTCACGGTTGAGCTAATAATTGCAGATTGTTTCGCGGGTTCATCGATTCCGGGAGATCTGGCGCAATTCAGGAAACGCCACCCGTAATACAGGCGAACAATATTTAACGCGAGTGAAACTATTTGCCGCGTTCATTCCGCAACGGGCCATTGTCCTATCCGGTGTGTATCAATTGTGTGAAGGCGCGAACTTGCAGTCACCTGAAAGCGAAGTCCTTTATTATAGTTGCTTCCCTCTTGTCACTCGCGAAGATTGACGTCGAGATCGTTCTTCCTCGTGGCACGGTTGGTTGTTGCACGGAAACGAAGATGTCACGGTAATTATTTCGCCTAATCACTTTCAATCGTTACCGACGATATGCTATGAAGCGTAAATAAGTGAACAAAACGAAAAAAGATTGAGAAAAATTAAGAAATAGACATCAATAGATTGTTAAATTTAAAAAACGAAACTTTATCACAACTATTTAAGTAACTTTATGATTTATTACAATAAGATACCAAATATTTCAAACGCTTAAAAATTATACTGTATTTATTAGACACTTGAAAATATACTTAATGAAAATTATTATATATTTAATTATATAAATACAATACCAATCGATAAAATTTGTAAACATAAACGATTGTGGGCAAATGGAAATGCTCGACGTTAGCATAATTCAAACAATAGTATCGTACAAAGTTGTTCATTTTGACTCTGATTCGTGTTCTTTATAGTAAAAGTGTTGAAATATAAAAAGTAAGTAATAGTTAGGAAGAAGCAGTTATTTAAAAATATAGATCATTCACGTAGTGAATTGCTTACTGTTAAAAAAAATGTAGGAGTCTGATAGTGCATTATTTTTCTTATTATTTCACTTTTATTTGAAGAAATTATTATTGAAATAGAGTACAGTCGACAGAACAAGACCAATAATGTTCATTTTTCGAAATTCACTCAACTCCTTCGAAATATTGCTACATTTAATAATTACAATCTAGTCTACATTCATTATATCATGAATGTGCAAATAGTTATACAATGAAAAAATTAGTAATATTATGGCAAATATACACACATTGCGCATATATGTGATGGATACGTGTATTAAAGGAACACGTAAAATTTCCTATAAAAATTAAAATATCCTTTTAACGTATTTTATATACGAACATAGATATGTGTGTAAATACGTATGTAAGTATCTAATAGAATTATGCGACAAAATAGCTCTGTATTAAACATCTGTTACCCAAGCTGCTGGTACCGCTAGATGCAACTCGCGAGATACATTCACTGTAAATGTCAGTAGGCAAGATTCTTATATTTTCTCACTCTAAGCTTCTTTGGTCAGTCTGTGAATTTGCTGTTCTCGATACTTGATCAATCGATGTTAGATTTCAAAACAATGATTCAACTACACCTCAATTCACTTGCACACTTTACATTCATAATAGGTTGCTCGATAAGTTTTGTCGTACGATAAGAAACGGAGCTACTAGGTCCGTCGTTTTACTTTTCTAAAGATGGTACTACCGTTTGATGAACATGTGTGAAGTTTCATGTAGTTCTGTCGACTCGTTAGTATATTTACAGTTGTTCGAATTTGGAGTGTCATAGTATTTTTTTTACAATGGAGAACACGACAAAATTTATCGAGCAACGTAATATATTTCATTTCTCGCGGTAAACTTAACTATTATGTGCAGCACTATAAACTTTGTGCGATGAAGACATTAAAAAAATAAAATGAACAAAATATGAAAGTATTGGGATTTTAGCAATTGAGAATATTACATTGGAAAATTCGAATATTCGAAAACTTCACGATTCAAATATTTGGCGCTTATGATTCGAATACTATGGAATAATTGACAATTCGAATATTTTATGCACTCGTGAACTGTCTGGATATTCACAGTGTTCGAATAATACGATGTGGACTACGAATCAAATTCTTTAATCGTTCTATTTTACACGTTATTGGAAGTAGTAAATTTAATTTAAAATATTTTCTATAACTTTCCTATTTTTATCAAGAAAAACTAATATGTGTACACATTCCGACCGTGAGCAGTTTCTTTATGCAATCTCTACATTACAATAATATTCGAATCCTCGAATATCCCAACAATATTAGACAGATACTCAAATACTAGAATAATGATATTTCGAATACTTAGCTTACTTGTAATATTTTTTAACTAAAATTTATTTAAATAGTTCCAGCGGTACTTGAAACATAATTTGTAGTGTAACTGGGTTATATATAAAGACCGACGTGATTAAAGGTTTTGCTCAAATTACCGTTTTCACTAACAATAAGTTCAGAGATAAGTACAGAAGATTGTGTGGTTCCCAAGAGAGACTTTTAAGACGGTGATTTAAGTGCGTCCTTTGCCCTTTGAGCTCTGTCCGAAAAAAATATGGACTACTTGAAACTCGAATCGTACCTGCTAACTCTTATCGTAGAGATGTACCATCTTTATGATGTTTTTTTCTTTCGCAATAATTTCAATTGTAGAACGAAATATTCCACAATGATTGCATTAAAATTTAACGTTCGATCGAATAAGCTTTGCGAATGTATCACTATACGTTGCTTTTATTTGAATGCAACTTTGCCTATCTATGATATAAACGCACTAATTTTTCTTTATCAAAATATAAATGTATAATATCTTAAATGAAAGTACAATTCAGATATTTTATCGGTATACAAAATGTTCGAGTAGTTCAGTATTTATATAATGTTCGATCGATCAAGTATTCGAATAATACTCTCCGAATATAGGGTGTCCCAATCATTACCGGTCGATTTACTTTTTGAATAAAACTCGAACGGTGTAAGTAATCTGATATATTTATTTTTAATTTAAAAGTACAAACTTGGGAATTAATAATGGAACAAGATATCTTCCAAATGGCCGCCTCGGTATTTTTTACAGACCACCAATTTTTTCCCAAAATTTTTCACGACGTTTTTGCACAAACTCGGATCAATTTCACCAATGACACCTTCGATTCACAGTAACCACATCGCCATCATCATTTTCGAAGAAAAATGGTCCGATCACGCCTTTTGACCAAACAGTGACCAGCTTTGGATGCATTGGCAATTGTTCAACCTGTCATAGATTTTCCGAGCCCCATACGCGACAATTTCGTTTATTCGCAGTACTTTCCACCGGCACAATTCCATGATTACTTTTCCATCTATCCAGATGACATACGTCAAGTTTCAAGTTAATGGTTTTGACGTTTCGAAAACAGCGCGAAATTAAAATCGACCGGTGACGATTGGATCATCCTGTGATTTGAATACACTGCTCGAGTAATACTTCGACAAACAGTCTCAGCTCGGATTGAACCGTAATTATTAATTGGCATACGGTTACGCGAACGATCTTCTCGTCGATGTTCGGATCCTGAACGAGGACGTGGATGCTTGGGAGTCCAATCATGATGATAGGATTATGACGATGATAGGACATCGAAGAACGATAGGAAGTCACAGCAACAGTGCTGGGGAAGTGGGATAAGAGGTGTACACGTCTCCGATCCTCTTTTCTTCACGGAAATCGTCGAAAGTGTAACAGTAGGTTTCTCAGAGCGCGGTCGAGCGCCCCGTGGTCCCCCGGATGACACGGATCAGACGAGGTGCCGTTCTTCGAGTGTTTCGAAGCAAGCTCGATTAGAAAGACTCGCGGAGGTCACCTAAGTTCAACGGAACAGTGAATCGGGGGTCGTCGAGCGTATATGGTGGAAGGAGGAATAATAGAGGGAACCATTGGACCACGAGCGTTTCATAAGTCCGGTCAGTGCTCGTTTCGCTCTCCTGCTGTGAAAACAGAAGAGACTCTGTGCCGCTTTTGAAAAACAGAGACCATTGCATTTGGTGTGATAAGTGCACAAGTACGAGTAACATCGATAAGATTCGAATAAATTTTGGAAAAGAGATACCACGACAAACAAAATTAAATCAAAATTAAATCAAAATTACAATCCGTAATAAAAGATTTAAATTTGAAGAAACACTTACAAGCTTCCATTTTCTGTTTTTGTACGCGCACGTGTTTATTTGTCGACTTAAACACAAGAGTATCTTCGAGTTACCGTGAACCTAGGATCGATCTACCCGTAAGAAGGCAACAGAGTGTTATTTCGATTAATATTAACGTTTTAAATCAGTGGAGGTCTTTAGTTTTTTTATCGAATTTTGTATAGTAAATGTTAATTTCTTTTTTGATAGAAATCGAATTTTTTATAGAAATTCTGAACGGTTAGAATGTTTTGTAAAAAAAAGTTCATTATATTTTTGTACTTGAAGTGAAAAGATTATTGATTAATTTACTTATAAATGAAAATTATTTTTAATAGAGTTTTCAATCTACCATAGACACATCGACTATCTTACGAGTTTAAATATTCAAATATCTCGATAATTAATTCTGGGGTTCGTTCACCTGTTAAGAATCTAAATGCAAAACTCTAATTTGAAGGAGCAAGAAGACATCGCTCTGAGATACGAGACTTTAAGCTAATTCGAGGATATGATTCGTTATGATTCACGATCGACGAACCTCAATGGATCCTTACATCGAATCAACCGTATGCAATGAATGATGAGGCCTCGCGTGAAAGGCTACGACCTATCGATGTCGGGACTTTCAACTCGTACTACTATATCGGATAAGTTTAAAACAATTCGTAGCTGATATGACACACAAATGTACTCAATGAATTGCAAAAGGACCACGCTGGATCCTCGTAGCTGTGGAATGCTTCGAGCGAAACATCAGTGGAGGTTCTTCATCATCTTACCACTTGTGATACTCGTGACAATTTCTTGTTGCAAAAGTCGTGGTAGGTAATAATTTTCAATCGCGAGCAGTACATTTAATTAGTAAAATTTGGCGTAGGATTTGCCAATCTGCAATGTTGCAATTTAATTACAGGATAGCATAATAAAAAATTAATGAATACTTTGAGAATGTAGATAGGTTCATTGACCTGAAAGAATGTTTCAAATATGTTATTTAACATATATGTAATAATAATAATACGAATACCATAAAGTAGTAATAATAACTCGAATAATGACATTAGTAATATTGACGATAGAAATACTTATGTTAGTTCCAATAACGATGACAATAATAAGCAAATGATAGAAAATAGACTCCTTAAATAAAATACTACTGTTAAAAGATCGATTTAAAGATATTACTATTGTTTAAATTTAAATCGATTAAACCAGACAGATTACTTGCGATAATCAGAATTTTGTTAAAAAGAAATATTTAATTAGCAAAAGGAATAAAATTGGTGTTAAAATTATCAACGAATTGGATCATGATATACTTCAGATCTGTAACTTTGGCAACCGATGAACAACTCTTGTAAGAGCGGTAAGTGTACCGCGCGGCACACTGCAAACGGAAGTGTGTCTCACTTTTGCAGATCACGATGCAGCCAGCGTGAAACGAAGGAATGCACGGTTGAAAAAACTAAAAGAAAAGCGCGTTTTCGAGCACATATAAATTACCGAGACGTTCGATTATAAAATAAGAAATTACACTATCGATGTCAAAAACAGTTTATGAAAATAGAGGAGATTTAAAACGAGACAATATTGAACGATTCAAAAAGAATTGAACAACTAAACTAATCAATTATTTAATTAATTATTAGATCATAAATTTGAAAAAATCATCTTCTCTAGAATCACCTTGTACGTACAATGGACACGATTTTTGTATAAATTGTTTCCGATATTTGAAGTGTCGCCGTTAATTTTTAAAAATTAACTTGCATACTTCTTTACGTAGTATAACTTAAGAAAAGACAAAAATAATTAACTATATTAGTAAGGCTGGTCTAAGGTCATTTTACTAATGAAATTTACTAATTGAAAAAAAAAAGATGATGATCTTCACCTTTGGAAGAAGCGTTTTTAACTTTTATTTGAAACGTTTTTTTATATTGAAAGATATATAGAGACCAAGAAAGCGTCCAATGAAATTACTAAAGCATAAGATTCGAGTAAAGATACAATAAGTGTCTAATGATTGTAAACGACATGCGTGCTTGTAGGTACTTCATGTAGCTAGTCGTTTAGTTTAATCGCAATTTCATGTCTAGGCAGAGAAATTTTTGCTTGTAAAAACACTTTGCAATATAGCAATACTTACTATGATTTTGTTTAGACATAATATCTTGCACTTCATTTGAAGCACTATACAATTAAATTTCATAACTGTCAGTTTAATACCTCTTTAGGATTTATTAAAAATGATACTCGAGTAAAGAGTACATAAAAAATTGTTTAATCAAAATAATTTACTTATTATTAAATAATTATTTATATGTGTTAATTCATGATATTTTTAACTAGGCTTTAATTCTTAATTGCAATTCACAGATATAGTAAACAAATATATAGATAAACACATAATGTTATTTTTAAGGTACAGCTAGAAATGCACCAAGTCCAATCCAGAGATTAATTAGAAGTAGCAAAGCTTACGAATTAAACCATAATGAACCATCCTCTAATTACATAGAAGATGACTGGCAAGAAGAAAATTTTCATATGAGGCAAAGTGGAGAGTTATGGGGTTCGGTATCTGTACGTCAGCAGAAGGAAAATGTATATGTATATGAATTCCCTTTCGTTAATTTTACGAATAATCATACAAAGGATAATCAATTATCGTAAGTTCGGTATTTTTTATAAAACTAGAATCAAATATAATGATATTTACTTTATTAATAGACATGAATTGTAAACCAATATTTAAAAACTTATCACAGAAATAAATTAATTTTGTATGTAAGATTGTTTGAAATTTTACATACAAAAATTTACATTGTTTTAGTATACACAACAAAGAGACTTTATTACATAAAAGGTTTAAAAGAGGTGTAGTACATCTTTATAACATGGTAGTTTGTGCTACTGGATGTAATCCTTTGGCCTATAAAGGATATGGATGCTATTGTGGTTTTTTGGGTTCAGGATATGTCATAGATGGAATAGATAAGTTAGTTTTAATTTTTATGTTCATAAAATAAATACAATTTCAAAGATTTCAGAGTTGATAGTTTTAAAAATATAAATTAATTAATTTAGTAGTAAATTAGTTAATAAAGTATTAACTACAAGTTAATACTTTGTTGTAGGTGTTGTAAAATGCACGACTGGTGCTACGATGCTACGGAATGTCCAATGTTTTCAGAGTACTTTGTACCATATTATTGGAGATGTTACCATGGTCATAAACCCATATGTGGTTCGTTTTATTAAATTTACTTTTCATAGAAATTTGGTGGTATATTAATTTATCTGCTTTTGCATTGTAGCTGTTGAACACGGAAATTGGGGAGGATCTGGATCTTGTTCACAAAGGTTATGTGAATGTGATCGTACATTCGCCGAATGTTTAAGACGTTACCCTTGCCCAACAACCAAAGCTGTGTGCACTTCGTCACCTTGGCGATTGGTACAAAATCTTTTCATGGTTATGTAAATACTGGCATAGAAGAATTACAAAATAGTGGAATCGAAAACTAATTAATAAATGTATAAGGTTGCGTAAATATGCCAAAGATAACAAGAATATATACTTTAATAAGTATTGTATAATTGAAGGTACAAAATTTGTCTGTAACATTACAAAGCAGCAAGATAATATATATGAAAATATTTAATTTTATTTTATCTTAATATGTTACCAGAAAAGTAACAATTCAAGTATAAAACTGTATCTAATAAATTTTGTATACAGCACACGATTCTATTTACACCTTTTTTTCTCATGATAGAATCGTGTTTATGTGTTTACATCAAATATATTCTACTTCTACTTTTAATTATTTACAAAGTGCTTGTACCTCCTGTTAAATATACAACTCTATTTTTATATCTCTTTGAAATATCTTGTTCTATCTGAAAGTGAAAGAAAAAAAATCATTACAGAAATATTTGTATCATAATATAAAATGAAGCTATTACACATATTTTAAGTAATACTACAAGTACCTCTGATTGTAATTCCTTTGTCCTCCGAATAATAAGTTGTAGAAGAGGTCGAAGAGTATTGGCTTCTTTTGCAGCATTCTCTTTTTTTTGTCTTACAGTATTTTGCGAAGCTACCATTTTATCAACTAAGTTCAACTTTTGTTTTAATGATGCAGCTAAAACATCAACATATCTGCAAAGAAAATTGAATGTTTACTTTCTTTTAAACAACACATAGAAATAATATTTATTTTATTTAATTACCTTGTAGAATGTTTAATGTCATGTAAGTATTGAACCTTAGTGTCAAGAATTTCAGATAAAACAATTTTTACATTATCTAACATATTCTGCATATTCTCTAATGAAGAATGTTGTAAAATAGAGGATGAGTCTTGCAGCTGACTGAAGCTTAGGAAATTTATACCATCATCACTTTTTAATTCATATAGACGTAATTGAAAAAATGCTTCTAGCTATAAAAAGAATAGTACAGTTTAGAAAATAATTTTAGTCACTACTAAAAACAACATGCATACAGTTAGAAATATAATAAAAAAATATATACCTCAATTAATTGATTAATAAAATCATTTCTAGTAGATGGATTATCAAGGACTGTATAAGCTTCAATACCAGTAGCAATTCCCCCTTCATGGCCAGCTGCTTCTACAACTATACCAGATTCTTCCAAGGAAATATTATAATCTATATTTCCAGGTGGAACTTCTTCTATATTTTCAATATTCCAATCAATTTCTCCTTCAGCATCTAAATTAGCATCATCAACCAAATTTATATTGCCTTTATTTAAGTCAATTTCACCAAAATCAATTTCCTGAAATTTTAAATATGTTGAGATAGGTCTCTGAAAGCGTGATATGTAACATTCTATAATTATTTACATACAACATTATCAACATCTTCATCTTTTTTTTTCTCC
Source organism: Ptiloglossa arizonensis (assembly GCF_051014685.1). Classification (NCBI taxonomy): domain Eukaryota; kingdom Metazoa; phylum Arthropoda; class Insecta; order Hymenoptera; family Colletidae; genus Ptiloglossa; species Ptiloglossa arizonensis. The sequence goes on along the minus strand of NC_135048.1, from coordinate 5,624,902 downwards.
AAATCAACGTTTTCAAAATTTATATTTAAAGGTGGCTCGCTAATTGATAATGGGGGTTCTCTATAAATCCATTCATATGTCGTAGTATTTCCTTTGTCTGATAAATTTATAATATAAAATATAATAGGAGGTATCATTTGTACATACTTTAACTATATTTTAACATACCAATTACATATTTCACCATGGGAACACATCCACCATTGTGTTGTCTACCTAGAGTGTAATTGACAAAACCACAGTAAAATTCTACAGCTTTTTCTACTAATGTTGCTTTCTTTCCGATTTTTTCATAAATTTCTGGGAGTTCTTTTACTTTCTCTGCTAGTTCTTGCTTAATTTGATGACCACAAATGCCCAATTGCTTACATAGTAAATTAAATTCTGATCTAACTGCATTCTCCAATTTTTTAAATTCTGCTTCCTTCTTTTCTAAGTCCTGTAAATGCATGACATTATATTATTTATGACAAACAAATAGTAAATAATATTTATTATAAAGACTTACAATTTGTAATTGCTCCAATTTCTGAATTTGTTTCTTAGTACTTGGAACTTCATAATTAACATTTCTTGCAAGTATTTGTGCAACCTCAGCAAGGTATATATTATCTTTCTCATATGCACGTAATATTTCTTGCCAGTCTTTCATTCTCTGTGATCCGTATCTTCCAAAAACATTTTTTGTCTCTGCTTCAGTTTCCTTTAAAATTTCTATTATTTTCAAACAATGAAAGTAATTTATATCTGCAAAAATATCAGCATAAGGCAAGATCTTAAATATGGTAAAGTACAAAACACATTTCAACTTACAAGCACCGGATAATAGTTTTGCAATTCCATCGTGTGCAGGCATATCTTGTATTGCATTGTTAATTTTTTCTCTAATTATTAAAATTTTTGTATGCCAATCTTTATTACAATGTCGTCTACTAATTAACCATTCTAATAACTTTCCAGTATTTATATCAATAGAAATATTTTGTTCCTAAATAAAACAACGTTAATAACAATTGAAGCTATTTTATAAGTCAGTCTGTGATTAAGTAATATTATAAAATAAAAACAATAATTGTAACTTATCTACAGATTTGAACTAAAATATATTACTCAGTAATAACAATTTTTATTGTAAATTACTTTTATAAACGTTTATTTAATATAAAAAAAGTTTTATTTGTACTTTTATTGAACCAAAATGCATTCTAAATAATGTAAAGGAATTTTTATAATTACAAAACAAAATATTTAATATTTACCTCCATTATGCGATATATTTGTAATGTTTTATTTCAATTGTTCTATCTTTTCTTCAGTAGGTTATAACAGCTGTTGCTTTTTACGTTTATCGTTAGAGTATTTTGTAGTGATTGGAACGGTTATGTTACTATACCGGCTGTCTTATACCATATACATGTCTCATATATTTCCGGGACGATAGCATTTAAATATTCCTTCATTGAACGTTATATGAACGTATGTAAATGCCACGTATCCATTTTTAAATTAATATTTACTCTATATTTAAAGATGATAAAATTTGTTACAAAATGTTTATGGAAATAAAAAAGTCGTTGAATATTTAAGTTCAATGTAGAAACGCGATATAATTTTTGTGTATTAATAATCCACCTGCTTAGGAAAAATATATTCACAAGTTTTTATACATTTATTTTTTGTTGAATACAAATTTATACAATATTTTCAAGAAGATTTTATCCAATTTTTAGAATACATAATATCAAATATTGGTTCGATTTTATATTTACTTAAATTTGATTTAATCAATGTTTAACAAATTTGTTTCACAAATATTATAGATATTATTTCATTTCTACACCCTGATATTTTTTAAATACATTTCTTTGTCGATTAATAGTAGGGGGTACAAAATTAGGATATTTTTTTATTTAACTCACAATGTATTAAATATTCATACATTTAAATGAACAAAAGGAAATGTGTATGAAACAATTACAAAAAATAATACAACCATACGCACAAATATTTTAATTTATTTGTTACATTAATGGTAAGAAAAATGAATTTTTCATGGTAGTATCTGTTATACTATCAGTGCCAAAGTATAATTACATTTTAAGAGTTTACAATGGAAAGAAATTTAATAATCCAATTATTCTTGTGTTCTTTGTTATAACTCATAATGGAGTAGGTATCCATAATATAATTTTCTATCTTTCATATAACTTACTACACACGTGAACGCACAAACACAACATTCTCACACACATGGAAACTATAAGTTTCTCTTATTCGAATATTCCATCTGTTTGAAGAGTTGTACTGTAACATCCAAAATGAAATATGGACGTAGGAAATAACTGGCCAATGTTAACATGGCACCGTGACTAATACAACTTTTGGAATATTACGACAACATTGTTTCATGTTGTCTAGGTAGATCTTATTTTATTGCAAACAAAGAAAGAATATCATTTTCAGATAAACTAATGGATGTATTAAGCTTTCCTCTCTGTGAAGAAAGTTTTCAAAATAAATACCTGCCCCACAGATATCATTAAAATTGCAACTGTTTCTATAATAGACCATATGAATACACGATTATTCAAGTCCTCTGCACGTTTACGACCTTGTGCTTCTCTTAATCGATGATGCGTTTGGTAATCTATAATGCTGTTCAAATGTTTATGTACTTCTTGTACAGAAGACTCCATCTGAAAAGATTTATTTATATTTGTATGGTATATACTTGTTTTAAGAACATTCATTATATATAGAGCGTGGTTAACTAATAAATACAATCTAAATATCTTCCAATGAAAATATATAAATTAAAAAAAGATGTTTTTAATGAAAGTTTTACAATTGAATATTTATAATAGTAATAACCTTTTTGTATGTTAAAAAATAAAAAGTAAAAATGGCATACATCTACAATTTAAAAGATATTTTACCTGAGTCATAACAGTTACACGTTCTCCAATACCACCGAGTGGTAGTTCGTCACCCACTCGAAAATCCATATAAACAAGTTTATGTGAAAATGTTGAAAATTCATTACTGAAACAAGCTTGATATGCTCCTGTCATTGGTGCCGTAAATTGTCGCGAGTCGAACTGTGCTTTTATTTGCCTATATATGATCTCTTTATCTGGACTTTCTAAAGTTACATCTACATCATACTGTCCACCTGTCACAACCTAGAAGATGTTTATTTATCTTAAAATATATTTATCTTTACAATTTGTAAGTAGGACTAATGTACAGATAACACGATTTTTATTGTTGATGCAATTCATGATATATTTAATTCTCTATGACAAATTATGAATAAGTATGAACGTGGTTAATACTACTACGTCGTGGCAAATGAAACTAATCAAACAAATATTGTTTTCTAACCACGTGTCATTACAAAAAATATTTTATTTAAAAGTACACGATTCGTGTACCTGAAAATCAAGCATCGCGGTTGCATTTTTTTGGATTTCTTGAAAGAAACATTGTTTCGCATTGTCAGGTAGTTCGAAGGTTAGTTCGACGCCACCAGTTCGTAATATCGTACTGAACAGCGAGATGAATAGCAAGTAGATCGACCAGTAGTCCATTCTTTATTAGTTCTTTACACACTGCAGCTTATACACTATTCTACACACATTTAAATTCAAATCAATGTACAAGTCACAATATTTAATTCATCAGTCGAGATCCCGGTCGAAGTTTTATCCAAACAAGCTATTTTAACGTGGCCGGAAATTACTTGGGTTAATACGACTGGAGCGCTGTACGGACGGAACTGACTACACTGCCGTCTGATTTCTAAAAACATTTACATCGTTCTAGTAAAAAATTTACTTATTTATTTAATTAAATAATCGATCGCGCTAGATTTGTAACATATTAACACATAGAAAACTTAGCATATAATTCTACTAAATAGTATCAAACTGATGTATCGTTATAGAGAGGTTTTTCTGATGTGATTCATATAGATCGAAGAAGAAATAAATTTCATTACATGTTTGTAAAACTACATATATAATTATGGGATTATTATAATTAAACTGCAATTTAAGTTTAAAGTCAGACTTCCACGAAATTTTTACTGATGGAGACATTATATTTACTTCGATATTGACAGATTTTTTATTTAGCTATTAATATTTTCATAAAATAATGATAATTTCTTTATATTATTAAAAATGTATATTTTCGTCTGTATATAATATTCCGCAGCGTGTATTTCACTTATACCTTTATTCTTTGATACATTTAGGCACCGATGCTATAAGAATCAATAAATTCTATATAATTCCGGTATCGAGTAGCCTGATTAATAAATTCACAAATTTTGTCACGTTTTTGACTTTGTATTATTAAGTACATGTGCTTACGAGTTAGAGGAATATTATACAGTTTTCTCTACGTGTACCAGATGACCCAGGAAACCGGAAATGTATTTAACGAGTATCGTTTTTTATTATTTGAATGTAGGAAAAATAATTAACTAAGATGTTAATGTTTAATTTCACCGACTTTTGATAAATAATATATGAATAATATCTGAATTGAGTCGATCCACTGAAATTACAGATTTCTTTTTAACCAAGAAGAAGGAAATTTAATTATAGATATAATTCTATCAAACAGATAAAGTTTATTTATAGTTAAAAATTTTGTACGTATTTACAATTAAATTATTCTCTTCGTGAAAAACATAATAAAATATTAAACTGACGTAATACAAGTATAATTGTAATACCTGTATAGGAGCGTTCTGTTATGCGCACAATACTTGTCCCAAATTTGATGCTCTCGAACGAAAAATTGAGGCGGCTTATGTGAAAAGTGACTTATAACATTATAATCTCGCGATTTAAATTCCAACTTAAATTCGAAAAACGCGCAAACGGTTTTACGATTCTGGTAAATTCCTATTGCATTTGAAAGTAGAAACTCGCGCGATTTGAATGGTATAAGTTGCTTTCCCATAGGATGCTTCAGTTTTTCGTTTAAGAGCATCACATTTGGAATGTAGCTGTCAAAATATAAATTTTTCATAAAAAAGTAGGTATAAATAACGCGTTTAGAGGTGTACGTAGGATATCTGCGAGAATGTAATTGTGAAACATAATTTATAGGTAAAGCGTTATGTGTAGGTGTACTTGTAACGTGTATTACAATGTAAATGTTAAATAAAACTTACACGTAAATTCTTTTATATATGATTTTATGTATAATTTTTAAACGATATCGAGCATTCGAATCGAACTTGTTCAAACCAGCAAAAATTTTAGATCATCTTTGGTCGATAACTGGGCAGACTCGCATAAGTATTTAAGTAAACCGAAAGAAATATAAAGAAAAATATTAAAAACTCAGGGTGATAATTTAGTCTGCGATATTAAACACCGTGCCGTACGTTTATTGGATAAAGTGTCACCGTATAATTATATCGGTGCACAATTATAATTATTTCAATACGAGCAGATACAACGAAGAGAAAATATATTTTATTTTCCTTGTCGTATTAAATGACCAGCACCATTAGAAGCACCATTACGCACGTGTAAATTTAACGAAATATCTATCAAAGAGGACATCCAAAAGGATAAATTATCGTTTTATTACAAAATGTGAGTGTATGCTTGAAAAAGAAACGTAAAAGACTAATGAATTAATTTACAATTACAACACTTGCGTATTTACCCTTTTACACCATTTGACGATACTTTTGACGATACAGCGATGCATCTCGTTGCATTTTTATTTCTAGAGGAATTTGCATACTTTGACTTCACCCATTACTTTGGATAAATTTATACGACTTGGATTTTGCATATTACCGTTGTTATAATTCATACTATGTCAGTCGATAATCGTCCTTATGGTTTTAATTGAATTTCGTATTTAAGAAATCGATAAGAAATGTCTGTAACAGGGTAACTAGATCGAGTTTAACTTAAACAGAATTGAAATTTTGTGATCAAGGATTAGAATAAAACTGAAGGGATCTAAGAATCCATCTTACAATAAGAAATCTCGAGGACGATAAAGCATACATTTTAGAAGAGTGAACCAAAAATTATGAATACTCTAATCAAAAGTCTATTAAGAAGATCATAGCAAGCAACAACATGTAATAGAGAAAATGTAGTTTATAATATTTCCTTTTGGAGAAAGGACTACGAGAAAATAGGAAAAGAAAGAGAAAATTAGTGGATTCATCGGTAACAGGCCCTGTTGCTGTTAAATATATTTTTTATATTAAGTTTAATAACGCGGTATAATTTGTTAACATAATGTCAAAATTCATTAGAAACCATGGAATATTGTCAATTCGTTGTGGTTCTGTAGCATGAATCGATTCAACCTGAATTTCTAAAGTACATCAATTACTTGTTTATTAATGTAAAAGAGCGAATTAAAATTGCTAGGCAGTAAATTTAGTACATGTATCGGCATCTAGCGGCGGAAACGGAAACTATTCCTCTACAAACTTGGGCGAGTAGCCACAGATTGCGCCACTTGTACTGCATCTAATGTAAAAATAGTTTAATTAGTTTATTAAATGATTTGGCAAACTATTAAATATCCTCTGTACCTTATCTGAGTTGAATCATTGGACTTTGCTGTTAAATATATTTTTTATATTAAGTTTAATAACGCGAAATAATTTTTTAACATAATGTAAAAATTCATTACAAACCATGGAATTTGTCAATTTCTTGTGGTTCTGTAGCATGAATTGATTCACCCGGAATTTCTAAAGTACATCAATTACTTGTTTATTTATGTAAAAGAGCGAATTAAAGTTGCTAGGCAGTGAATTTAGTACATGTATCGGCATCTAGCGGCGGAAACGGAAACTATTCCTCTACAAACTTGGGCGAGTAGCCACAGATTGCGCCACTTGTATTATATGTACCGTAAAAATAGTTTAATTAGTTTATTAAATGATTTTGCAAACTATTAAATATCCTCTGTACCTTATCTGAGCTGAATCATTGGACTTTGCTGTTAAATATATTTTTTATATTAAGTTTAATAACGCGATATAATTTTTTAACATAATGTAAAAATTCATTACAAACCATGGAATTTGTCAATTCCTTGTGGTTCTGTAGCATGAATTGATTCACCCGGAATTTCTAAAGTACATCAATTACTTGTTTATTAATGTAAAAGAGCGAATTAAAGTTGCTAGGCAGTGAATTTAGTACATGTATCGGCATCTAGCGGCGGAAACGGAAACTATTCCTCTACAAACTTGGGCGAGTAGCCACAGATTGCGCCACTTGTACTGCATCTAATGTAAAAATAGTTTAATTAGTTTATTAAATGATTTTGCAAACTATTAAATATCCTCTGTACCGTATCTGAGCTGAATCATTGGACTTTGCTGTTAAATATATTTTTTATATTAAGTTTAATAACGCGATATAATTTTTTAACATAATGTAAAAATTCATTACAAACCATGAAATTTGTCAATTCCTTGTGGTTCTGTAGCATGAATCGATTCACTCGGAATTTCTAAAGTACATCAATTACTTGTTTATTAATGTAAAAGAGCGAATTTAAGTTGCTAGGCAGTGAATTTAGTACATGTATCGGCATCTAGCGGCGGAAACGGAAACTATTCCTCTACAAACTTGGGCGAGTAGCCACAGATTGCGCCACTTGTACTACATGTACCGTAAAAATAGTTTAATTAGTTTATTAAATGATTTTGCAAACTATTAAATATCCTCTGTATCGTATCTGAGCTGAATCATTGGACTTTGCTGTTAAATATATTTTTTATATTAAGTTTAATAACGCGATATAATTTTTTAACATAATGTAAAAATTCATTACAAACCATGAAATTTGTCAATTCCTTGTGGTTCTGTAGCATGAATCGATTCACTCGGAATTTCTAAAGTACATCAATTACTTGTTTATTAATGTAAAAGAGCGAATTAAAGTTGCTAGGCAGTGAATTTAGTACATGTATCGGCATCTAGCGGCGGAAACGGAAACTATTCCTCTACAAACTTGGGCGAGTAGCCACAGATTGCGCCACTTGTACTACATGTACCGTAAAAATAGTTTAATTAGTTTATTAAATGATTTTGCAAACTATTAAATATCCTCTGTACCGTATCTGAGCTGAATCATTGGACTTTGCTGTTAAATATATTTTTTATATTAAGTTTAATAACGCGATATAATTTTTTAACATAATGTAAAAATTCATTACAAACCATGGAATTTGTCAATTCCTTGTGGTTCTGTAGCATGAATTGATTCACCCGGAATTTCTAAAGTACATCAATTACTTGTTTATTAATGTAAAAGAGCGAATTAAAGTTGCTAGGCAGTGAATTTAGTACATGTATCGGCATCTAGCGGCGGAAACGGAAACTATTCCTCTACAAACTTGGGCGAGTAGCCACAGATTGCGCCACTTGTACTACATGTACCGTAAAAATAGTTTAATTAGTTTATTAAATGATTTTGCAAACTATTAAATATCCTCTGTATCGTATCTGAGCTGAATTATTGGTCTTTGCTGTTAAATATATTTTTCATATTAAGTTTAATAACGCGGTATAATTTATTAAGGTAATATAAAAATTCATAATAATATGAATTTCAGTTATGAAATGTTTCCATTTCTAGCTGATATATAGAAAAAGATTAAGCTTTGTAAACATGGTTTAAATCGTCCAACATGTATAACTGGAAATAAAAAAACTTTTAATTAAAACCCAAGAATGCTTAGAAAATCTATGCAAATCAAAAAATTCAACTTTTCAAACAATAAGACTTTTTACATAAAAGAGTAAAAATTTAATAAGTTACTTTTCCAGACAGAAAAATCTTTAAATGCAAGTATAAATTGAAAACCGATACAAGTTGTCCGTAACAATGTTCGATCTTACTGAAAAATTGCTTCGCAAACAAAAAATGTTTCAGCAAAATAATATTTTAAGCCATTATTTACTCCGAAGATATTAGTAATAATTATTTCGACTATCGACCGGTGACTATTGTTAGTAATTATAATAAATAAGGATGGAAATATTACAAAATCTGTGGAGGCCGTCAGTTTTAATGAATTTTTTATTCCAAATCGCGATACTTTATCAACACTTAATATTTTGAATATTGATGTTCAACATACATTTTATTTATGCATTACAAATGATTAATCCGCCTACAGAAAATAAATTTAAAAATTCGAAATAAAATATGGTCATTGACATGTTTCTTAAAGTCTTAAAAAATGGAAAGTAATAATTTTTTATCGGGTAGTCCCTTGGATAAAAAGGGCTCTTTTTTATCAATTGTGCAATGATTTTCTTGAATCATCAATCGATCAATTATACAATGAATTTACAAAGAAAACAGACTACATTGAATAATAAAGTAATAAAGATTAAGCGATATATTTTTAAAACGATAAAATAATTAATTGAATGGAATCTTAAATATTAATTGCAAAGCAATTGGTGCGGAAAATAAAAGTTAATTAGGAGATGAAGATATATATATATATATATATATATATCATATACGTACTTAGTGACATTCAATTACACTTTTACAATCGCTCAATTTAATTTCGAAACATAAATGTATAAAAAGTATTCGAAGAAATAGCTTTCCAACAATATATAAACATTATATATAAATGAGAATATTATTCGCTCTATATATGAATGATAGTATTGTTCACTTCATTGTGAATGTAAAGATTCCGTATAGAAAAACGAAATGTCTAATTTGTTACAAACCGAATAAACTATTCGAAAATAACGTTTCGCGAATATATGCTTTTACTTCGCTATTCGTGCGCAATAAATAAACATTTTTCGTAAAATCTCTTGTGGCTGCCTATCTAAAAACAGAAGTCACTTAACGAATAGGAAATTACCTTAACGCATCAGTATCCGCTGTTCGTTCCCCAAGAACTATTTCCAGGGCCAGTGAAATTCAAAACAGTACTTTTCTAATCTATTTCGAGTTTTTTGAAAGACCCCTCAACTCCGAAGAGATCGTTCGCAGTCTTGCTTTTGCCAATGCGTAAAGCCTCGTCCACTACAGACAATTTCTCCTCTTCGATGAACCATTCCCGTTTACTGTCAATTTCTTTTATTTGATCTTCCTGTATCTTTGATATCGGGCCCGCCTTTCCACCGACTTCGTTCGGTAGTATGTCGAGAGAGACGAACTCCTCCAAAGTTTTTAACGATGAATGTAAATGCATCTAGAAATAGAGTTTTTCATATCTTTTATAAACGTATAGGTGTTTCGGTAACCCAAGTAAAAGGAAACAAGAAAAGGAACAAGTAAAAAGGAAATAAATGACTTCTTAGCAAAATGCGCACACTGTACGAATATTAAACGATATCACGAGCGAATAGAGCGGGAGACACTGTCGAATAATTTTTATACACGTATCGTTAGACGTGGTACTTACGAAGACTGGTTAAAACATCTGATTACAAATCGTAATTTCTTCCAGAATTAATATTTCATTCTCTCTATATAATACACACGTTGGGAGTTGTACACACGTCATACGTAGGGTAGCATGAATATTTAATGAATACAAGTTCTACTTCGAAGAATTAAACTCAAGGAATTTCTTATACCGCAAACTCTTTTGCAAAAGTTTCCTATATTTTATTCCAAAGAATTTTGATGTTCTAAGAAAACAGTAACGATTTATCATTTGCTTCTCGAATCTTGAAACATTTCAACGATACAGCTCAATTCAATTCGGTGTAAAGTATCGCGTAAATCTATGGAATTCTCGTGTTTTCTGGAATACCTCACAAAACACCAATTAACGAAAATTTTATATCCGATGTGTGTATCAATTATACCAGAAGCAGTTCAACAGAATTCTGTGCGATGAATTGAATTTCATATAAAATTGGATCTGTCGTACGGACTTCTAATTAGCTTCAACGAGAAGTAAATCCCGTTTTGTTAAGTTACAATTAAATTGCTCTAACTAAATGGATATTGTTTCTTGTAACTATCATTTTAGTATTTAAGCTTTAAATCTAAAATAATTATTTCAAACGCGATCTCGGCTGTTCATTTTCATTTTCAAATTACGAGATTTAAAAACTTTGAAAATTTAATTCTGGAAATCAGCGGTTTACGAATTTTTCTTCATCTTCGAACCAATGAGACTCGAGCTTCGATATTAACACTCGCGCTATTGAAATCTAAACATTTATCCAAACCTTCGAAATGTGTGCTTCTAGTTTTTGTATTCAAGGTTTACCATTAACGTTAGTTAAATTAAAACGAGTCTTTGGGGTTCGAAACGGTCATTCGTTTCAGCTTGTAAAGCGTAAACTTTCACGTCGAGATTTCCGATTCTTATTTCGGAGATTCGACATAGATATTTTAACTTTCGAGATTTTTACATCAAAATTTCAGGCTTCGAATTTGGAGAATTTTTTCGAATTTGTTTGTTTATCGCCACGGTGCACAATTTGCTACGCTAAATAAAACCTGAGACCTCCCTACAGACCGGAAAATTATCATTTCGCACAACGTCCAACTCGTAAAGCAATTATTGTTTACGTAATGTAATGTTGAGGATTGAACGGTAAAGGATACAGTGACGCACTCACGGTCGACCGGTGAAAACAGAAAGAAAAATACAAGTCGATGCACGTAACTTTCAGAAAATTATATCGATTATTTGATAAATAACAACCAAATTAACGATACGAAACTTTCACGTTGAATTGTAAACGTATTGTAGCTAGTATTCGATGCTATAGAAGATTCAGTAAAATGTGAATCGATGCAAGAAAATCGATCTACTTTAAAAAAGAAATTTGTTAGAATATCATTCAAGAAAACTCCCGATAAGTAATAACGTCGCTTTTATGCGCGTAATATGACTCATGGTTAAGTAGGAAGCAATTAAAATTAACGATGAATCGAAGATATCGTTTTCCACATATTATAACATATTATAACTGAACACACCATCGATAAGTATTCGTAGAAATAAGTGGAAAAGTTTCAAACGAAGTTTCAAAGATCCTTTACGAAGTTATGAAATATTCTTGATAATAATTCGACAATAAGATATTAATTAACCCGTGTTACAAATTTATGGTAATACGTTGAGATAAATATAGAAACCGGTTTTCACGTTGGGTACAAATTAAAACGACATAAATGAGAACTGCTACTCCTAAGAAGACAATCTAAATTGTCAGACTCTATGTTTATAAACGTATCGAACATTTGTCTTAAATGGAATTGAACGTTTTACCGTTAAAAGCCCATTGGAATTCCAAACCGAGTAATGTTCAAAGCTACGTTACGGTACAACAGTCAGAGATCAAGTATTCTTCGTAAATCTTCCCTTCTCATAAAATTGCCCTTTACGAATAACAATACGGATGGTTAAATTGGTCGGTACGAGAACGTACAATCGGGAACGATTTCGAATCTCCGAAATAAGAATCTGAAATCTCGACGTGATAGTTTACGCTTCACAAGCTGAAACGAATGACCGTTTCGAACGCCAAAGGCTTGTTTTAATTTAACTAACGTTAATGGTAAACCTTGAATGCGAAAACTAGAAGCATACATTTCGGAGGTTTGGATAAATGTTTAGATTTCAATAGCGCGAGTGTTAATATCGAAGTTCAAGTCTCATTGGTTCGAAGATGAAGAAACATTCGTAGACCGTTGATTTCCGTAATTAAATTTTCAAAGTTTTCAAATCTCGTAATTCGAAAATGAAAATGAACAGCTGAGATCGTGCTCGAAATAAACGTATCTTTTTACGAAACCTCCAATCGGTGAATCTTATCCCCGATCTAGTAATTGGACTCGTTGGTGAGTCTACTTAGAAAATTCTACGCGAATCGAGAAACGTTGAAGAGACTTTCTGCGCGTAGAAATCTGTCGTGTCTTCGATTTGACGCATGAAACATATTTAACGAAGTAAATGCAGAAGTGATACGGAAATAATCGTTAAGCGTTGAGCTCCGTGAACGTCGATGAAAAAATGCTCACCGTTTTCAATCGCACGCGAACGTAAACATTTTATCGAATTTATATATCGATAAAGTTAAACATCGATCTCTTCGATAATATTCGTTTCGTTAAACGCGCGTTACCCACACTATGCTAATCGGGACTTTACTTTGAGCCACAGATTTTTTGCTATATTCGGCATCGACGCACCTAAAGAGATGATTCTAAAAAAATCTTTTGTCTGAATAAAATAGACGCGACGAGAAAGAACCGAATTTAAAACGAACATACGTGTCGCATTTCTTTAAACAAAATTCTTCGCGAATCGTATAGAATCTTCTATAGCATTTCATTTTACACGTACACACATTTTACAGCTTCGTGCCGCAAATATCATTATCGTGTGTTCCTCACCATATTCCACAATTCTTTCTTCATGAAGGGCCTCGCCATGTTCATTATCACGTCCATCACTGGCGGCGTGTTGATGAAGTGTATTCCCTTTAAACGAACCGGTATCGCTTCTTGAACGTACATCACCAGCTTCTTCATCCCCATGGGACTTATTCGGCCAACGTGACCCAACGACACGTTCGTCGCGTCACCGATGAAAATGTAACCCTCACAGGTGCCAGTTTTCAGACCGACTAAATCGGACACCATGAAGAACGATTTGGTCGCATCTTCGAAGGAATAGTGCGTCGGATCGGGATCTACCAATTTGCCGAAAAGTACCTTATGACCTTGCTTCGATAGTCCCGATAGTCCAGCCATGGCTCTGAATCACAGCACGGGAGGCTAATTAATACGAAACTCCTTTATTCTTTTCTCTTCCGAAGTGTTTCGATCTTTCTGCGCGAGGTCTGCAAATCGATCGAAGGACATTTCTCTCTATTATGAAATCTATTCATTTTACGTTCACGTAACGGTATCTGTAACTGTGTTAAACCCAAACAAAACGTGATCGAAGCATTTAAAATATATACGTATTTAAAATATACACGTATTAAAAATATACACGTATTTAAAATATATACGTATTTAAAATATATACGTATTTAAAATATATACGCGTTTAAGCGTATGCTCACGTCAGGCTGCGTTCCTTAATTTAAATTTACATCTTATTTACCATTGAATTCTTGAGAGAATATTTACAATTGTCGAGCAACATCGAACGAAAGTGACACACCGAACGATTTGAAATTCATCGTTGTTAAAACAATAGTACAAATATATATATATATTCTTTGTCGATCCGAACGAGCATTTATTCGACACTTTAAGCTACAGATTTTTTGCTATATTCGGCATCAACACACCCAAAGAGATGGTTCTAAAGAAATCTTTTGTCTAAATAAAATAGACGCGACGAGGAAGAACCGAATTTAAAACGAACATACGCGTCGCATTTTTTTAAACGAAATTCTTTGCGAATCATTCGCGCACTGATTCTCAAAACACTCGAAATCCTACATTCGTAAGCATTCGATCAAGTATCCAGTTAGAACCGATAAACTACGCGAAACTTGCACACGTTACGCTGTGTGCTTTGAAAAAAGAAGCGAGTAGAAGTCTGCTCGAATTCGGTTACTCCGTTAATTGCCCAATCAGAGATTCGAGATGATGAAAAGTACTTACACGACATTGAATGCCTGGCGCAGTTCTTTCGAACCCAATGGATCTCTGATCGAGAAGAACTCTGGAACGTGGGATCTGATGGTGAAGAAACTCTCCGCGGTGTTCTTCGCCGCCTCCGTGCTGTAATAGTTGCTGTGCAAGAAGAGTATCAGATGGAGATCCGTGACTTTTGGCAGATGCTGTTGCTTGTCGCACCATTCTCGCAGCAGTTCGATGTCCGACATCTTGATCTCCGGGTTCTTCTTCAGTTCCTCCTCGAGAGAGAACGGATACGGCAGAGGCAACATCTTCTTGGTGGGCATGGTGCTGCGAATAAAGACGCGGTGTAAAACTGAATCTCGTCGAAACGATTCACGAGTGTCTGCGGAGTGTCTTGTCTCGAGTTCGTAAGAATTTACGGAAGACCTCGAATCGTTAAAGATTGCAGAGTCGTCGTCGTCACTGAACCGCAACGTAGCTCACCGATCGATTATGCGTACACCCGATCGTTACCTGGGAACTGTCCACACAGTGGATGTGTTCGATTCCTGCGGGACTGTTCGCTCGACTGTCTAAGGTTTTCCTCGAGCGGTCGGTTTGAAGTCTCGACGAAGACTGAGGTAAATGCCGAACGTCTTGATTTTAATTCGTATCAGAAATGAATCGTTAGGCGAGATTGGTGTGCGTGAAGTTACGGAAGTAACGCCGGCTCGTTGCAACGTTACCATTAGAACGCAAGGAGAACGTCTGCGTTTCCGATTCCGAGAGGCGCCGAACACTTTTTTGCCCCGACGGGTCGCGAAGGATGAAGGATAATTATTCGAAGCGTGATAATTATTCAGGCGGCGGCAAAGCGTGCACTGGGGATCGGGACCGATCGTTTGTCCGTGCACCCGGTAGACGGAAGTGCGAATCCCGGGTCGATGTTGTTGTAAAGTTCAATATTATAATATATAGTTTATTATGATGTGCAGGAATCTCGCGTATCCAGTAGTATAGTTTTTGTACATATAGGTATACAAAGTCCGAGCGAACAAGTATACAGTGATATGCCTTGACGTGAACGACTGACAGTGTCGTGTGGTCTTCGTGACTCTCGACTTGGAACTGACTAGAAAGAAAAACCAAAAAGGAAACAGCCAAACCGTTCACCGCGCAGCGGACGACCCTTCCGCGTCAATATCGAGACAGTCATTAAAACTGACATCGACACGTTGATACACGAATAGTAATAATACAATTAGATATATATTTGAAAAATTGGCACTTTTAAGATCATTGTTGCATTCATTCCAACAGATGTAAACGACAGACCGAGCATCGTCGCGCATTGTCGCGCATCCTCGCGTCCGAGTCGTTGATATCGCCGCGCACGTTAGCGTTAATTAATCTTCACGGAGGAACATCGGTGATTACGAAAACATCCGCCGGAATAGAGGAGATGTTCACCGCCGTGAAGAATCGCGACGCTTTCTAATTTAATCATTTTCCGATCCAGTTACTACCGTTGTTCCGTTTTAGACGCGAACATATCTGCTGCACCGCCGCGCGTGAAACGCCTCGGAAGGGGACGCTCGTGAATTTTTATGGTGAATATTTCAAGTTCGAGTAATCGGTGGATACTTAAAATTCGAGTAATCGGTGGATTCTTAAAATTCGAGTAATCGGTGAATACTTAAAATTCGAGTAATCGGTGGATTCTTAAAATTCGAGTAATCGGTGAATACTTAAAATTCGAGTAATCGGTGGATTCTTAAAATTCGAGTAATCGGTGAATACTTAAAATTCGAGTAATCGGTGAATACTTAAAATTCGAGTAATCGGTAGATTCTTAAAATTCGAGTAATCGGTGGATTCTTAAAATTCGAGTAATCGATGGATTCTTAAAATTCGAGTAATCGGTGAATACTTAAAATTCGAGTAATCGGTGAATACTTAAAATTCGAGTAATCGGTGGATTCTTAAAATTCGAGAAATCGGTGCATACTTAAAATTCGAGTAATCAGTGAATACTTAAAATTCGAGTAATCGGTGGATTCTTAAAATTTGAGTAATCGGTGAATACTTAAAATTCGAGTAATCAGTGAACACTTGAATCGGCTTTATCGTTAGCATAGTTACCGCGTGCACCCCTGCCATCGGAATACTTTTGAAATTCGAGATATTTCGTGGAGTAGTTCTATGGTGTAATAGGTTGTAGCAACCTAGCACTATACTACACTCGAACGACAAAACTTATTGAACAACCTAGTATTCGCGGCAACCTTTCTGCAACATTTTCAGACGACACCGAATATTACGAACACGTTCCACGGAGATTTTTCAAATATATATCTAATTGTATTATTACTATTCGTGTATCAACGTTAACGATAATTTCAATTTTATATGCAGTTATCGAGGCGAGTTGCACAAATACGATGTACTTTTGATTTATAATTATGTGAAAAAAAATCGAAGAATGGAATTATATTTAATATGTAAATTAAATTAGTATTTAGTATTTAGATACGTACAAAGTACGTATAAAGACACAAGCGAGGCACGACTCGCCATGTATCGAGAAAGTTTTGCGTAATTGCGTAGAGAAATTTTGATCGTGAAATTCACAATCCTTTTGTTCTTTATGCAATACATTCCTTGAAAACTAAAAAGAGATACTATTCTATTAAATTAGGATTTTATCTTCATCGCAAGCAATTGACTCCATAGATTTGTGTTAGGGGATTAACAAATTAGCAAGTAAAATGCATATCTTCCGAAGTGACGAAATATTTGTATGAAAAACACTTCGATTATATAAAATGGATTTCGTGAAAATAGAAAGTAAGTTATTTGCGAATCTATACAGTTACTAATTACCCTGATCTGACACACTAATAGCAATTTACACCGTTATATAACGACACGCAACGCCAAAACATGATAATAATTAAACGTTTCGTCTTATCTAGCCGACATATTATATTTTCTAAACGTTTAAAACGTTTAAAATGTTCTAAACTATTATATTTTCTAAAGATTTTAGAGCACAAGTTAATAAAATATTGTTACTTAAACGTAATACAAGTCTCAGGTACTTTGATATTTATTAACTTAATAGCTATTCCATCGTAGCAAATTCATACCTTACTTGAATAAAATAAAATAAAATAAAATGCTTTTAAAATGAGTCAATCGCGATTTGAGCGCTTTACAGTAATTGAATATTTATTTATGACATTATTAAATACAATTAAACCGAACGAGACTCGACCTATATCACACAATTACAGAATATTTTTTTAATTACACCGACTGAAAAATAAGTGCATTTGAAGCACGTTCATAATAACAAAAAATTTTCACGTCATAAATCTAAAACTTCTTTGATATACATTTTTAAAGAAAAAAAAGTTGCTTTATCAATAACTAATAATACATAATTTGTTAGAAACTTGTTTATCCCATTGTTTAGATATGAGTCATATTTAGTTTACAGGTAATTTTTACTTTTACGTGTATGCAATGCCAAGAAAAAAATAATTAACGAATATAACGAATAATACTAAATACAATAACATATATTTACAGGTTCAATAAATAAAAGTAAATTATAACGAATTCAAATAAAATTGTATGTACAAAAAGAATTATAATATATGCTTTAGAGCATGAAGTAGGTATCCCATTGCTCAAAATTGTTTTCACTCAGAAAACAAGAGATGTAAAATCGGTTACTTCTCGTTGTATAAAATCTATAAAATTAATTTTATTTCAACGAATTATTGGAGTCCAATAAAAAACAATATTTCTAATCATATTTTATTATAATATTGCGTTTTATAATTTTCTTGGGTGTGATATTTTTCAAAACAATCCCCTATATGAAGTCCTGGTTTTCGAGTACAAGTATCGCAATGATAAGCCGATTCTCGTCTTCCACCTTTAATTTTTCTATTAGAACACACCAAGCAATCTTTACTTCGACCTCCTTCATTTCGCCGAAGTATATGGAGCTTGCCATTGAGTCTTTCTTCTTTATCGGAAGTAGACGGTCTACCGCGAGATGTACATCCATCGCGAAAATTTCCCACCAGTTGGTCTACTAATTTTCGTACAAATGTCAGATGCGTCATAGGTATTTTACCTTCTTTTCTTAACGATTCCTTGTACAATATATAACTGTTTCTAGCACATATCTCTAATCCCCAGAAAAACAATTTTCTCCACCATTTATGCGATTTACGTAAAAATGTGTACGAATTACTATATTGGTCTGCCTTGTCTGTGCAGCCCATATATTTATCATATTCAATAACCATTTTTGGTTTGTACTTAAAGACAGTAGCACCTCCGTGTAATCTTGAATTTATGGATTCCATTTCCGATGAGTACCAACTGCTCAGCATTGTAATTATTTCTTTATCTTTCCATGCCAATAGTAATAAGTTTCCAGATCGACAAGCAAAAGTATTGTTATTCCTAAATTTTGGTTCTTTTATTATTTCTGGAACATATTTTCTATTTAGTTGCATCGTTCCAGTAATATAACATTTTAATTTCAATAATTCCTGGGCCAAAATTAAATTTGTATAATATCTATCTGTAAAAATATGATAACCTTGAGCTTCAGGAATAGAATACAATAATTTTTTATATAGTTGTAGTACAATTCTTGAAGTTACAGGAAGGTCAGGTCGTATTAGGGATTCTATAGTAAAACTACCATAATATGGTAAAAATGAATATGTATATCCAGTATTGGAATCTGCTAAAATATAAATCCGAATTCCCCATTTTGTTAGTTTTTTAGGATTGTAAGTGACAAAACTACTTCTTCCTTTGAATTTTACAATCGATTCGTCGATAGTAATCTCCTTTTCCGGAACAAAATATTCTTTAAATTTATTATCAATATAATCTAAGTAGTTACTAATTTTTTGCGTCCTTGTCTTAATACTTTTATCGTTTGAAACATTTACATGCAAATGTAACATCCAGAAAATTTGTTGAAACCTTTCTCTTCGAAATATCTCAGAGAAAAATGGTATCCTCGAGTTATGTTGTTGAGACCAATAATCTTTTAAGTTACGAGTTATTATAATACCCATATTTAATATAACTCCTATAAATGCTAACATTTCCTCTACAGTGACATCGACCCAATTGTTCCAAATAGAACGTTTTGATAAATTCTTCTCTTTAATTTTCTCTTTGGCATATCGATTTGTTTGTTCTACAATATTTGTAACTAATTGATCGGTAAAAAACAGTTGGAAGAAATCTATGGGCTCTACGCAAGATACGGACATCTGTGGTCCAACATTTTTTGATCCTGTTGAGAAATTTACTTTTGGGACATTTACATCTTCGTTTGTTACTTCGTGCCAAGCAGTATACTCTTTTATGTCATTTTCATATGTTTCCATGTCTTCTATTTCACTATCACTTGATACTTCTAATTGCATCACACATTTTTTTGTACAATCTGTATCACTGCCAGTATCAGAACTACTATTATTATAAGTATCTTCAATGTCTGTGTCCAAATATACCATACAAAATTCATCATCACTACTTTGCACATCCTCGATTACATTATGCTCTTGTTTTCTTTTAGCCATTTCAGAATAATTTGCAAAATATTATAACAAAAATATGTAATAATAGTGGAAAAATAATATGAAAACAATAATGAAACAATAATGTTAAAAATAAAACTTTGTGTGTTGTGCGTTCATTAAAGGAATAACGCACTCATGCTACGGATGTATGTAGGAACGAAGGTCTGACAAAATTATCATGTTTATTTCTTACATATACAACGCATAAACGTCATATAAATATTTAAGATGACGTGTGCCCGATCAAATGCAAACGCAATAGGAGTAACCAAGTTATTATCTATCCATGGGGACAACTGGATCGAGCTGCCTAAAGAAATGGCCGATACTTATGTCGGGAATATTCCGGACTTCGACCGCAAAGAGTTAAGATGTACCCGATAACAACATATTTAATGAAACGAATCCAGAAGAAAGTTTACATTTCCCGCAACAGGATAATGGCGCTAGTATCGTTATTTTGTATTCAATCACAACGCATCTACGTCATACACTTTGATATGTATACGAAAAATTTGCAAAGGTGGTGTGACAAAATATTCAAGAACTCTATAAACGGTACAATAGTACAAAGTAATTGTTGTTCTTTTGGTTATAAAATAAACGTGTTTCTATTATCAAAACGTTGTCGATAACAATCGACCATTAAGGATTAATGTACTATGAATCGTTTGGATGATCCTCCGGGTCTCATGAAAGGCAGAAAACCATCTTTCATTGGAATGAACGGTATTTCCTAATTGAATTCTTATCATTTTTAATAATATCATAATTCCAACTTCTATTTCGTACTTGTCAAATGCTTCGTACATTTCCATTGGTTTGCTACTTGTTTATACGTTTATGTCTCATGTCTAATAAACAAATAAACATCTATTAAAATGAAATTTCTCTATTATTCAGTTAAAAGTGAGATAGTGTCATTTTCACTATTTCATTTATAATTTCATTTAATACATTTATGTTCTAAAATTTTGTCTTGTTTGTATCATTTTTCTTATATTATGTATTATTTATATATTTCTTATATTCTTTACTTATGTTGATAGTAATTAGTAATTAGTAGTAATTCAATGTACTGAATATAAAAGAAAGAATATTGTCAAAATAAATATTTTTAAACATATTTCTTTAGTAATATGTAATTTTTACTATTTTCTTTATTTTAAATTAGATTATATATGTTAAAATTAATATTCATAGTCATAATTTAATGAATGTTATACGAATTAATAAGTGTATTAAGTATAATAATAATAAATTACATTTAATGAACATATTAAAATAATGTTATTTTCTATTAAAAAATTTAATCTATTTTTTAGGGGGTCCAGAAACAGATGAGCAGCAACGCTTAAGATTTCAGGTTGAACTAGAGTTTGTTCAGTGTCTTGCAAATCCAAACTATTTGAACTGTACGTTCATTAATGATTATTATATTCTTCATCGTAATTTTTAAAGATACTAATAATCACTTTTATAGTTTTAGCACAACGTGGATACTTTAAGGATTCAACGTTCATAAATTATCTTAAATACCTGTTATATTGGAAGGAACCTGAATATGCAAAATATTTGAAATACCCTATGTGCTTGTACTTCCTAGATTTATTACAATACGAACATTTTAGAAGAGAAGTAGTAAACTCTCAATGTACAAAATTTATAGATGATCAACAAATACTATTATGGCAACATTATACCAGACGTAGGACAAGACTATTACAGACTGCTGCTGAGCAAACGCAGCATGTAAATCCTCAAAACAATGGTATTGTACAACCTAAAGTTCCTTGAGTAATATATGTGAAAAACAGTATTAAATGGGTCCATAAAAACTGCGACACTATATAAGATTATTTCTATACTATAGTTCCTTATCAGAATTGTTTTATTAGTTATGTTTTTTGACTGTGATAAATCACAAATAAAGTACTTTTCTATGTTTATTATACACCTGTGATTACACTTCTCCCTCTTTTCCTTCTATCTGTTATTTATACTTAATTTACATTTAAAATATAATACTGTAGAAGTTGATACAATAATAAATATTAAATGTGTATCTATGTATTCAAAAAGTTGCAAAACTATTCTTTTATAATTAGGGAAATATAACTCCAATAAACAAATAATTAAATATATATACAGAGTTTAGAGAAGTTTATTAATATTGTGCAATCAATGGAAACAAATTGAAATAAAGGCACTCCAATTGTAGAATCTGATTTTGGACGAGTGATGCTGAAACCTGAATAGCTGTTCATAAATGTTTATGACTATTTATACCTCAAGACAATGGAAAAGGTGGAAAGTCATCATTGAAGATGTGAATAGCAAATACAGACTTCAAAGCCTTAGTAAGTCTGCTTGTTTTATTTTGTTACAAAATTTGTTAGATTTTGAAATATTGTGTATAAATATAATATTTCAAATAATATTTGGTTTTGTGTATCTTTTGCCTTATAATCATTTTTTTATAAAAGAATCTTAATTTTTGAAACTGGATGAAATAATAAAAATATATCTACGCATTAGTAGCTTTATATATCAAATTAAATTTTATGATATATAGCCCTTACATTTAAATTATTATGAATGCAATACTTTGGTATCAATTACATGTACAATTATTAAATGTAACATTAATATTTCAAACTAAATTATAATAACTTAATTGTGGCTTATGGTAAAAACCAAACATTTTTTAAGAAAAGTTATTTTGTATATAACATTATTAATCTATTATTTTCTAATTTGTTAGATGAAGTTTAATACTTCTTACATGGATGTTTTATTTAAAATTCATTTTTAAAATAATTACACATGTATGTATATTTTGTCATTTTATGTACAATATATTTATTTGAAATTACAAATGCAAATGTATGAACACTATACATAAAAAAGTTAATAAAATACCATGTAACATTATTTTAGTATCTAAAATGGAAGTACTTCAAAGTTTTTATCATTTTTCTAATTAGTTTCTTACTTTTATAGTGAAACTTAAGCTTCATTTAACAGACAGTGACAACTGATTGTTTTACTATAATTATTTTAACATTTAACATATTAAATGTAACAAATAATAAATATTGATTAACCTATACTATAATTATAACCTAATAAGTGTGTTTGTCCGGAGAATATAGTACACAATGATACATACACATTTCTATAAATTTACAAAATCAGCTTTATCTAGTTATCACATACATTCATTTACAAACATAATAAAAGAACATTTTATATATGCGAATGTAATTTTGATTTGCGCGAATAATAATGAATGTACCGCAACTATAAATCACAATCACAAATCTTAAAATACTAACTGTATATAAAGAAGTCTAAAATATCGTGCTTGTTCAGTCATTCGTAATTCGAATCATTTGGAAGAGAAATTATTATAAAATGTAAATATTTATGATAAATAGTATGTTAGCGATTTCGTTCTACAACATTACATCAACATTGCTGATAATTTATTATTAATATTAACATTCAATGCTTAGTGATCAAGAAAACTAAATCCTCTTAAAAATGCAACATTAAAATTGTATCTACTTCCTTTTCGTTTTATCCTTTTCTTTTTTACTCAGAATTCTTATTCTCTGTAAAATTTACTAAGATACCATTTTCAGCGTCCACCCAATCCTCTGAAAATAGTTTTACTCTAAGTATTTCCCCTTCCCATCTTCATCTCTATTCATGTTTTCGCTATTTAAATTCTCATTATTCTTCTTTTCTCTTCTCTTCGCGACTAGCAACTCAGAATCCTCTACTGAGTGAGGTAAAACTTTACTCACAGTTTCTGATAAAATTAGACCTAGAGTTCCAGATACTAAGCAAAGCATTTCAGTGACCATTAATGGAATTGTGATTGGAAAATATTCTCCTTAAAACAAACATTGTAATTTTACATTTTATAAATTCTCGAACAAACATTGTCAAGGGACATTTAATATTTTGGGGATAATTGCTACATTTCCAACAACATACTTTCCCTATTGTTGGAATTTGTGTCATAGATTAAGTATACAAGTTTTTTTTTTAGAAGAATTTTTCTTCCTACGTAGGAATTGGATTATTTGCTTTAAAATGGTTCATTTTTTCAAATACATCGATATTTTGTGTAATTTCAAATAAACGAATTTTGTGTTAGGTAAGACTTAACTTTTGAAACAGTAATGTTTTATGTTCCATTAAATGAATTTTAAGAACAGTGACATGTAAATGGTCCGCAAATCTTACCCATAATAATATGTGTGGTGTGCACAAACTACCGATTTTTGCGAAAACGGTGCACAAGCCTAAACAAGTCCCTCGTACAACTGTTGGATATATCTCTATAAAGTACAAATATGTTTTCGCAAGATCTGAAAATGAAAGTGCAAAAAATGAATAAGAATTGTAGAACTCATACGAATTAGTAAAAGTCATTATTTGTGCGTAATATTATTTTTTCATGATGTGCTTTCTTGGATAAGTTATTTTTTTACTTTTTGTAATTGTGAATAAAAATATAATGCATCAATTGAACGGATAGTTCAATTATTTTTTTACAAAAAATGTACGATATTAAAAGCAAATTACAGATAAAGAAATTTTGCATAACTGCATTCACACCGTCAAATAGATTTTTACCCAACTTTATAAAATAGATAAGAATTGTTAACAGTACTGTTGCTAAAATTTAATTGAGGAAGGGAGGAAAGTGTTAAGTAACTAATACGTTATTTTTCTCGGTACATTTGAATCACTACTTTGAATTATAGAGTGACCAAAGTCGGGCCCTTTTGTCGGACTCCCGATTTATTTTGTTAAGTAGGTGCTGCAACCGGGCGAGGAATAGGATAACTACTTCAAAATAGTGCTATGATACAGTAGAATTAAAATCATTCATTTGTTATTCAGCATTAATGAGTAACACGTTGATTTCAACTTTGCGATTCGTGAAGTTATTTCATTGCACTTCCTCTTTTATACAAATTTGATTTTTAAATTTGTAAATACTCGTTTTTTATTTCTAAATTGTATTAATAGGATAGAAGTAACAATCTATATAGTTTTCTTAACCGTTTCTTAAAGGTACGACATGTTTCTAAAATAATTCTCTCTCTCTAAGTCGAACCTCCATGCACTTCAAAATCGGAATACTTTTCATTGAATATTTTAATGTAGTTAAATTACTTACATTTATTTTTAGGTTATAAATAATGGCAAATGATATGAGAAACTGAAAAGAAAAGTCACGGTCTTATGAATTGATGAGAAAGGCGATAGAAGCAGTGAGAAAAAAAGAGTGGGATGAAAAAAACCTGCTAGAACGTTTAAAGACCCTAAAACCAGATTGTCCAGAAGCAGAAAAATAAATATATTTGCGACTTTTGCAAATAAAATTAACAAACAAATTTTTTAATTTATTGTAAATTAACCATTTTAGTATACAACGAAATTTGTTTTTTTAGTTTCTCCATGAAAAACATTTTTATTAGGTAGCTTTAATCTCCTAATATTCCGGCTTTGGAACACTTTTTCTAAATCATTACTTTTGCCACTTCTTTGTTAATTTGAAAATGCTTTGTATTGTAATTTTTTTACATGAATTTTACCAAGGTAAGTTATAGATAACAGATTAAAGAATCTTTGCCGATTTTGTTCATTTTCCCCTAATATTAAAAATTGGATGGAACTCGAAACAGACCTAAATGTATAAGTTTCTTCAATTAAGTATAATTCGATTTATATATATAATTTCTGAATAATGTTAAAGTATAATAATTTCCCGATACTACGAGTAGTATTTGTTATTTCAATCACGTACCCATTCCAATCACAAGGCTTTGACAAAATGATTATGGCGACTATCAAAATGCAAATAACACCACTGAAAGATTGATATGCAGACATTGGTACTCGTCTGCCGTATCGGGATAATACGAAACAGAGGAACACGTAAGTTGCAATTTCTAATGCACCTTCGAGCGCGAAAGTGACGTGTCTGTTGACGGGAAAGTTCGGTACGAGTACCATGAAAACGAAACACGCCATAGGGGAAGTCAACCTTGAACAAATAGAGAATAATAATTATCGTATATGCATTAAATACAATCAGAACAATTTTTAGAGTGCCACTTCCATTTGTTGATTTGACTTGAAAATGTTTCTACCGACATCGTTGTAATTATTATGTTGTGAAACATTTATTTGTGAAATTTTTAAATAGTTATTGTAACCGTATATAACTAACACAATTGTAATTAAGCTAAACAATATATGCTAATATTAGTAATTCTTAGTTTTTTTTTAAATGGAATTTGGCAAATGTAAAATATAATTTTAGAAAGAAAAAGTCGCAGATTCGAGCGAACAGATATCTTTATGTGCAAACATTCGTTTTAACGGTTAAAAAATATTTCGTTAGGGATGGCACATAAGCTAAAAATATAATTATGAAAGGAAAAATTAGGATAAGTTCTCAAAACGGAAGTAATAGAGAATATAAAAAAGCTGTGCAGTATATGGTGTTTAAAAGACCTGTCATTCAAGTGTTTAAGTTAACTCTCAATCTTGTCTAGGAACGATATTGTTTCGGAAAATAGAGAAATCGACTCATTATTACGAAGATTATAAAAGAGGCCACTGTTTTATAAATATTTTCTTCTGCAAAAATTATATGCTGCAAAACTTATCATTGAAAAACCATTATTATGCCATATTTTCTCATTAATATGGATTTAAACAGCTCCTTCAGTTCCTGTTCTGTTTGCGCGTTACTACATTTTTCTTCAATTTTACTGCACTAGTAATGTACAATATACATAAATCAAAATACAATATAATGATACCTAATATTGTAATCTAATATATTTGTGCAGCTTTGGATATATATATGTATATGAGATAATATACAAAAATATGAAAATCAATTTTATATATTTAATATATATATATGGCTCCGTATATTCCGGAATATTTTTTTTACGTTTATTACTTAATAGCCAAAAGAATATATTTTTATTTAATCAGTTTTAATCTATTTATGAATGATACGGAATTTCCACGTATACTTCCTGTCAGTAGGCTTTAAACTGCAAGCAGGAGAGTGTATATGCATAAGAGTGTTTGCGTGAGGCGCCCTAAGGTCCCGCCTACTATTCTAATAGAGTCTCCTTGTCTGTCGTGTTACTTATTCATGGAAGTGTGTTGTAGAACAAGTCGCGTGTATCGAAGGGCAAAGAGGGTGCCCAAAAGAGAAGGAAAACAATATAAACGTCCTTTTCATTGCGAGAGAAAGCCAAGCGTGACGGACCATGCAAAAATTGTACATCGTCTCAAGAATCATTACGTGCGAGTATCTGCAACACGACATTATTAGGAATTCAGAATTGAAAAAAGATGTGCCTTTTCGTCAAATTAAATTATTCAGTATCTTATAAATATATCGAAAGAAAATTTTTTATGTTTCCACATTATTGGTTTAAGAATTCGGTTTCCTACAGCACTTGGGTTTTTTTTTTATTTAATGTTTAACACACCTGATTTTAGCGAACCGAAAGAAAATGAAATCGCGATTACGTAGATCGAATTACTAGATAACCAGTGCAGTTGCAGTATTGTGCATGTACACTCGAGAAACGCAATACGGTGTACTTTACCGTGTATATACGACTTATCGTATAATCTTAACTCCTTGCTGGCGTAGCAATAACCTCCGTGAATTTTTTGATAACTGTGCATTGCGTGCTTTTACTATATTTCCATAATGCTTTAAATTTTAAGTATTACTATATCGAACATGAAATCAATATGGAGAGATTCGATCGAAACTATATGCACTGTTTTTGTTTCCAGTGCAAAATTTCTACAATTAGTTTTAAAAAGAATATAATTATTCACAATTACTTATGTTATCAATTGATCAAGATAAGATGAAAATTGTAATAGAGAAAAGACATTTAAATTTGAAGAACAAAAAATATATAAACATAGAGGATGTAAGATATTTTAACGTGATCATTTTCAAATAATAAGGTATATTAATATTAATTTCAATGTCGCTATTTTCCTTAATACTTACAATTACGTAGTCCTAAAAACCTTAGTAACATATTATAATAATTTTTAGAATTATAATACAATTATAATTTTTATAATCGTATCATATTATAAAATTATAGAATCAATTAATTAAATAAATACATTACGATGTAAAAAATGTAAAATAAATGTTAAAATAATTATGTATCAGTATTTTAGTATCAATTACTTCCATCATTATCAATAAGTACGTATTGTATGCTTGGTTTGCGTTTGACTGATCACATTACTAATACTAATCTATTTTTATGCTCACATTCGTTTATTTATAATATTACAAAGAAAAATTTTCAAGAATAAAATCTTAGAGGTCCGTTCTATTTGTATATACACGGTGCGCAAATACAACTATATATAAACATATAATAACTACGTTACGTTCGACACCATTGTACTCGCATACACTACTGGTCAAAAGTTCTAGTCGAATCTACAATATATTTGAAATTACCTACAATAATCACATTTTATTTATTCTTAACTTTAATGATAAATAAATCTTAATTGTAGACATTAAAAATAAAAAGTAAATATTCGACTCAATATTAGACGTATTGCGTTTTCCTGGTGCAAATTAAATATATTAGAAAAAGTTATTTAAAAGTAACACAGTTTTTTTTAATGGTTTATTATAGAAAATAAAATAAATAGTGTACATCCGTTTGTAAAAATGATACGTTATTAATTTTATACTTATTTCTAATGAAAGGAGTACAGGTGTGGCGAGTAAAAATCAACAAAGAAGCAGCAGTTTAAACAAATTTCACTCTATGTATATCAATGTTTTGTTTGTATCTAGGTGCACATGTAAATTTAAAAACGTGTGCAGAAGAGAAGTATCGATCCCTCTCTGCGGGTGTGAAATTTAAGAACGTCTTTCTCACTGACCGTGTACCGAACTTTTGAGCATTAGTGTATGTACACGTGTATCCGTGTGTATACGCAGAGTCAGGTTCGAAATACGAACAACACGAGGGGTTTCTCCACCACGATTAACTCCATCGGAGCGGGGAGAGAAGCACACGACCGCATCAAGCTGGCACCATGAGTTTTCGAACGACAACGGTAGGAGGCAGATCTCTTTCTGTGCACCTCTCGGTCTGTAGCCAGTGTTATTTTTATCCACGAATTTCCCTTTCGCGTGCTCGGAAGAAATTCACGCGTAGAATTGTGTTTTCGTCGAGTGAGCTTCGTAAATCGTAACGCGTGTGAAAGGAGAAATGCTTTCTTCCTGTTCAAGACCAAAGATGATTCAGTGTAACGTAGGTCGGTGACTCAAAAAATCCTCGTGGCAGATGTCCGTAAGGTAAGTATATTTATAAATCGAAGGGATTAAATATATACTTTTATTCGAATATCGGTATAACTCGATAATTTAATAATGGTGGAACGTTGGAATCGAGGAATTGTGATTTCAACGGTAATTAGTTAGTTACCGATATAAGAGAAAAGAATATCAGAGGGAAACGGATAGAGTAAGAAGAAAAGAATATAACAGTAAAATGTGAGAGAGTAAAAAGTACGAGGAGGATATAACAGTATTTCAAATATCCTGTAAAATGTAGATCGCGTTGCTATCGTAGCGAATTGTGCAGTATGGCATTTGTTAATCAAATTTATTAAGTTTTTACAGAATGGCTTGCAGAAATTTTAAGTGTGTTAGTTTACACGAAATATTTTTAACATTTTCTGTGCAATGCTATATATGTAATTATCGAGTAGTTAGTTGCATTTCTCGAAGTATTCGTACCATAAACACGTAATTAATAGTTCATAATTATATGTATGGTTTACTTGTAACGAACTAATTAGAATTCTAGATGTTTGAGATTCATGTAAGATTCATGCGTGAAGTCTTTATTTATTGAAGGTAACTTTTTTTTAGCAATCTATTCTTTACGAATTTTATTAACAAATTATTACTGTTAATTTAAATAGATTTACTTCTGTGTATACGATTTCATAGATCAAATTTAACTTTAAACGGTAGTGTTTATTTCTCACAATTTAGCGATCTTCTGACCTTTGAAATTTATGTATTATTTTACTTGCAATTGAGTTTGTAGTGGACGAAAGAATCGTACTTGCTGAATTATTGTTTTGAAATTATGTCTACAGAATAGTAAACGAAGAATTAACAATACAAAAACTGTAATAGCCAATTTTGTGAAATGGGCTTCTCTACCTGTACGACCTACAATATTTTCAAATATTTTATTGACAAATCAAATCCTTGTTGGATGTAAAATAAATTTTAAACAGAGTACATGACGATTTAGGTGTCAATGTACCATTTTGTAAAAAATTTTCTAAATTTTTAAAAAATTGAAAGTGTAAATATTATTCTCATCAAGAACTTATTTACCTTTTTTGTAATTAATTCAAATATTCTTATAATTGACATTTAAATTGAATTGGTAAACATTTTAGTTTCAAAAATGCTGTTGTCTTTGTGCATCTTTCTCAGTTTCTTTATCAATTTCCACGATTAACGAACGAAACCAGCGGCGGATTATATACGAACGGAGGGTGCTGTAACGAAAGTTAAAAATAGTCGAATATAGCAAATAAATGAAGCAAGGTTGATGGACGCGTTGCTGAAATACCCAGCTGTATTAATAAATTTCCCGCGTTGTGCTCGATATATTCGGTTGCATGTACATAAAAATAATGATAACGTAACATTATTTTAAATAATTCTTCGTTTCTTAGTTCTTTAATTCTAAGTATTAATTTCATAGTTAATATTGAAAAAAAAAAAATAAAGTTAATGATAGATTCGTAGGCGATATTTAAATTATGAAACCATTATTGCTAACTAAATTCGGAAAAATTTGTATTAAATAATCAATATTAATTCATTGCAGAGATGGGCATAAGTCTTATCTAAATGTATAATTAAAAATTTCGAATGAATGAACAATGAATAACTTTTGATTCGTTATTTATCCAATAAAAATTATAATCTGAATTATACAATGAAATTATATTTCACGTTGATTTTAATTTCAAGTAGTAGAGTAAATATTAATACACACCAGCTGATATTAACGATTTTTCTATTATTTAATATGCGCATATTGTGTAAAACACATGAAGCTTAAAAACAAAATATTTATTCAATCGCAATTATTAAACAGAGGTTAGGTCTAGGTTAGTATTCAATACTAACGATTACTTTATTGTTCCATACACATGTATACATTGTATACATTTTGCACAAGATGAAAGAAGCTTAAGTTCAAAAGGAAGGTATTTATTCAACCACTATTACCGAATAGAGGTTACGTTTGCTTAGTCTCTGATTTGAGAAAATACAGTTTTTGAAATTACACGAAATTTATAGAAATCGAAATGTCGACTGCAGGAAAACAAATTCTATACAAGTCATAAAGGGTATGTCGTGTCTGTGCAGTAATATCCTCAGAATACGATTTTAGCATAAAACGACTATAAAACGCTACACTCAACTGTCTAGACTTTGGTTGCACTTGAATAGTGCATACGTGCTTCGATCGATCTTACTGTCCGTCCGATAAACTCTAGTTTTCACCGTGGCGACATTCGCGAATGGACAGGTCAACGGCCTGACGCATAATTGAGAATCTCTCGGTTAATAATTAGTCGGCAATCTGCCAATGTGGATTGGAAGAAACGTGCCATTTGTAACGCTTCGCCGCCAGCTTTTATTCTAGGCAGGCTAATTTAGTGCAGAACACAACGCACGGTACTCTGTACGCTATCACGTATACGCAAGATTTTTTTTATGCATTTTCCAATTATAGTTTGTTCATGCAAAGTATGCATTACTGTTACTGCGTTACTATTAGTGCTTTTAATATTATTATTTTCATTACTGTTATTATTCTCATCACTATTTATCTGTTATTGTTACTGTGGTTGTTAGTAGAATTAGCATTAACAGTTCTGGTACTATTACCTATTCTTATTTATTGCAATTACTAATTCCATTACCATCGATATTACTTCCCTTTTTATTGTTACTGTTATCACTTATTTTATTATTTTTATTGTAGCGTTGCTGTTACTGCTACTTATTGTTTTTCCAATGGCTGGATCTATAATTATTGCTATTAATATTTTCAATTGAGTTACTGTCATCATTATTTCTTTGTTATTGTTACCATTATTACCTCCAGTGTAGTATTCTATCGTTATCGTAATTTCCATCGTTATTAATATTGTTATTAGTAATATTATTATTATCAGTATTAATATTACTATTTCTATAATGGTAGTAAATATTATTATGAATATTAATTATTAGTTATCAATATAACTATTTTTATTGTCTTTGGTATCATTATTTCAATTGCAACAATTATTAGTCTCATAGTTAGATACAACTATATTATTATTATCACATTTAATTGCTATTATTACTGTTCTCAGATTTTATCAAATACCATAGCAGATTATATCAAATACCCTTGATTCGTTGCAACAATGGTTTCGATTGTGAAAACATTCCAGAATATCTTCTTACCTACTCTTACTTAGTCTCTGTAATAACAGAACTAGCTAAACTACTTAACATTGTTTATGTAAGAAATATAATTCAAATACAAAAATTGTTCCAACACTTCCGGAAACATAAATAAATAGGATCTAGAATAAATATATCTGTGTTTCTATAAATCCTATAAAAAATGTATGTATAACAAAAAAGATTTTATATTTAATTTGCAGTGTACTATAATATATACACAACTTCTATTACATACATTGCTGTTGTAAAAGAGATGTACATTTGATGATTATCTGTTCTTTAGTGACGTGCAACAGTCATTATTATAATTCAGTTCTAAATATAATTTGCAAAAACTTCTATTATATGCAATTTTGTCGTTGAAGTAACAATAAGAGAGATATTTTACATGGGTTTACCATTGGTGTTTTCCAATATCCCCCCTGTTCCTCAGAATTTTGCCATATCACGTAACTCAGATTTTATATCAGGCTATTTTCCAGTTGTTTTCTCGTGACGCGGTAACAAATGGACAGATACGAACGAGGATTTTATTTATACGTGCATACAAGTACTTTCACGTAAATTCAGAAAATTTCGTTTAGGTCGACCCCGAATAAACTGCAACGTTGAATCCTCAAAGGTATCCGGCTTATCTTAAAGCTACCATTTAGTAGTGCTGTAAGCCTCGAAAATAGGCATATTGCCACACGTGTAAAGAACTTTTATCGATTCTCCAAAAGCTCGTTTCACTCCCTAGAAAGAGAAACATCGAACGACGCTATTATTAGACACTGCAGACGGAGAGATTCATGACTTTTTTCTCCCCATTCATCCAACCACGGAAGAAAACAGGCCGAGATCCTCTTTCGAGAGGCATGTCCAGCTAACATGTATCTACCCGTTTCTTTGCGCAGTCTGAACTGGTTTCAGTTGTGGACCACGGAGTAATGCAGACGACCACGCGTCTTCATTCTGCTGTTATCGTACTAGGCGAACCGCGTTTCTTCTACACATTTACGCTATCGACCGTATAAACGGTGTTTACTTACTGGAAACAACAATACACAGAGTTCACATAAACGTAAGAGTTGTTTAACCATGTGTCCTTGTTATACATATTTTGTGCGCCTGATGGGATGCGGCAATGTTGATAAACAACGCCACGCGTATCTTGTTCTCACTTCAATATTTACTAAGGGAGGATTACAATCGAGAAACGTTTCTGAACATTTTTTTACGAAGAAATGCGTTTCCAGATTAATTTTCATCTAAACCCAAAATTAAATCTTATTTTAATTGTACAGTTAACATATAATAAAATTTTCACCGATGTTAGG
Organism: Ptiloglossa arizonensis; assembly: GCF_051014685.1. Taxonomy (NCBI): domain Eukaryota; kingdom Metazoa; phylum Arthropoda; class Insecta; order Hymenoptera; family Colletidae; genus Ptiloglossa; species Ptiloglossa arizonensis. The sequence goes on along the minus strand of NC_135048.1, from coordinate 5,590,745 downwards.
ATATAAACTATTTTGATTATCCATCATAGTTTACAATAACGTAATCGTTTCAGTTCAAACAATAAAGAGTCTTAAACTTGCTCCCGAGCGAGTTTCAATTTTGAAAATACGATTTTTATTTATAGTTCGTTATGTCAGAGCGAGAAAGTTGATTATTCTAAATGTTTTTATTCGGATTGTTATTCAAGCGACAATAGAAATTTTAATAAAAATATACGGAAAAGTATGCGAAATTATATCAACAAGAGCCATTGTTTCAATACAGAATGGTGGTCGCAATTAAATAATTCGGAGATGAATTCTTTATTCGAGCATTATTGGAAAGCAATCTTCGAAACGAAGCCAATAACTTTTCGAACAATAACCCTGAAATAATTTGAACAATGCTCAGGTCTCTCAATCAGATACACGTCGATAATAAATGAATGTTCCTTCAACGAAGACTATATACACATTTGCAACGAAGAAGTTGTTCACCTAAAAAAAAAAGTGTGAAAGTGACATGTACAATTAAATGAATAGTTGTAATCGGCCATCAAATGCATTATCTCTTATACAAGAAAACTTTCTCTCGGTACTAACATTATAAAATCGTGCAATGTAATCGAGAAAATTGTAATAAAAATGGCAGAATCCGAGTTTGGTATCTGGTTACATTAAGTACTTTACTAAATTTATGACACATTGTATTGATTTATCGCAAAATATCCTGTTTCTTAAATACTTACATTTCCATTATGCAGAGTGATGTATTCAACTCACATATTTAATGTGTAGGGTTGGAATGAAAATGTTGAACAATTTCTTCTATACGTACTTTTTATAATCACTTTGTATTGTTATACTGGTAATAACTGTAGATTTACAATAATTAAAAAAAAAAATGTTTATCAATACAAAACTATTCAAATTCCGGTCCAAGTTTCAAAGGTTCAAATCTATCATTTTATTTAAAATTTTAATCACTTTGCATTTAAACTTTAAAAATTGTAAATCCATATTTATCATCAGCATAATAATAATACAAACTGGTACGAAAGAATATCTAAGAAAGAGATCATTGAACACTTCGACGCCCACTATCACGTATACGTAACTACTCGCAGCCAACGGTTATTGGCCGTTGTCACGTATATGTGACTTTACTCAGCCAGAGGTTATCGACCGGTGTCACGTATACGTGATTTCATTGGCATGGTCTTTTAGTCGCCAATTGGACGCTGTTGTCTCAGTTTATCGAAACTTGTGACTTATTTCTTATAGATACTATATATAAAGCATTTTTGTTGAAAATAACCTAAGCGCCAAAATTAAAATATTTTGTTTCTTGATAAAAAATATTCTCCGTGCTAATGATAATGCTGCGGTATGTAATTTGAATGCAATTTCATTTTCGTAATAGTTTATAACAGTGAAAAATGATGGTACTACTGATATATTGCACGTTGCTTCCGTGAAGTATACCGTACGTGCCAGTTCAAGCGTTAATAATTTATTTTTGTTCCTTGATTTGTTTATGTAACCTGTTACTTATTCAGGACTAACATTTTTCAAATGTTTTAATTACCTTATATTTAAACTTCGAAAACATTCATTGCCACTAAGAAACCAAGTTCATTGACGTTTATTTAAATACTTTTCTTGTAACGTTCTGTTGCATGTTTGATCTATGATGTTTTGAAAATTATTATACGAAATTAAAATAATTACTTCAATAAATAGTTTTTAATAAAGACTATTTTTTAATAGTAGAACTAATTAAATGCACATTACGGAGTAATGTATTACTACATATGTAAAATTTAATTACCTGATTGAAAAAGTATTCATATAAAATTCAAAATATTAAGTTATTTATATATATATATATTGTATTATGAATTCAAATTTTAAATTTACCCAACAAATTTTAATTTTTATAAATTATGTAATAACTTAATACTTTCAATTAACTTAATATTTCGAATTTTATATGAATACTTTTTCAATCAGGTAATTAAATTTTACATATGTAGTAATACATTACTACATATATATATATATATATTATAGTGAACATTTATTTACATAATATCTTTAAATATATTTTAATCGTTAAAAATAGAAAAATGAAATTTTAAATAATACATTTATGAATTATAAAATTACAAACTTTAACAATATTTGCTATAAAATAATAGACTTATAAAAATAAAAATTCAACACATCTTCTATTATATGTAAGTCAAATTTAAAATATTAGAAATTGAAATTTATTAATGTAATACTTTCTTTATAAAGTACTACCTTTTATAATTACAAAACTTTGATTCGTAACGATACCACTAATAACCAATTATACGATAGATTTTGTATTATTTAATCAATTAATTTGCGTAATTAATACAGTTTTCATCGTTATTAGTTAATTATTGTAGTGCCCGTGCATGGAAAGTTGATCGAAATGTTTTTGATCTTTTCCAATTTGCGTGTCGGTAATCGAAAGAGCTATATGATTATATGGGTCACGAATTGATTTCGCGTCTTTCAAACGAGACGACCAATTTAATGAATTGCTTATTAACGTCAAGCTCCTGGAATAGCACAAGTAAGCGTATCTTGATACATCAATGCTTGTTTGAAGTTCATAATGAAAGCTTTAGCGGATAACGAAGCAGAGTATATGACACGATGAATTCTTCAATCTATGAATCAATTCGTTTCAGCTTCACGTTCGCATGTAATTACTACTGGTAGAAGCGCGCGCCTTTTAATCTTTAAATCACGGATAATGATCAGCAGAAATATATAATTAACAGTGAATAAAAATAATCTCTGATAGTCTCTAGTTGACAATAGACTTGAATAGAGTGGTTCCCACTATCAAGAAACAAAATCGAAACTGTCAATTAAGTTGCAAGGGGAATATTTTATTGGCATTCGAATGTTACGAATAAATTTAAAATCTTTCACTATTTGAATATCATTATTCTTCAGTTAAAAACGTTAAGAACTATTATTACTGTTACTTCCAGAGTTCTAAAATTCTACTCAATTCTCCTCAAATATTGTATACAACCTTTTTCATTGTTATTGTGGTTATTGCCTCGTGAAATAAATTTTTCACGAAACAATTTTTGTCACTTGCACTGAGATACTTTCTCCCAAGTCGTTTCCTCATTGTCACATTTCTCAATATTATTTGTATTTTCAATACTTTTTTCGTTATTCGATTTTGCTATCTGTACTATACTGCTGCTCCAAGACTCTGATTTACTCACGGTCAAAATCTAAAAAGAAAACGGTTGGTACCATAGAAAAGATATCTCCCGAGTAGGTATTTTTCTATTCTGAATGCTTTTTTTTTTTATCTATGACCCTGAGTACAGATGTTTGGCGTCGGCTTGAATTTGGCGTCTTTTTTTCGTTAATCGATGGTCACCATTAAGAGCCCGGAGGTGTTGGAAAGTTCAGAAAAAAACGAACCGAATAATGTTCGAATAAACCGTGCAACTCGAGAGAAATCGAACAATTCGAATAAACCGCGCAACTCGTGGGAAATCGAACGGTTCGAATCGAGTCAAGCGGCTCAAAAGAAGATATGCGGTGTGAATACTAAACGTTTTTTCAAATTGTTCGGTTTATATCGATACGATGAAGAGCCCTCAATATCTGACAATGAGTAAGAATTGTGCTCGAAGGAACGAACTGCAGATCACTTACATAACTGATCACGCAGGCATTAAAATGTGAACATTGATATCTCGTCTCTGTGGATGGGTCATAGTTTGTATTAGTATGACCGAGAAAGCATAAATTTACGTTGTAATAAAATCGAACACTTAAAATCGAGAAAGATCATTTGATCGTGATAGTTTCTTATAAGCGAGACAAAGAAAACTGTTAAATTAATTATAAATTTTATTATTTTTCGTTTCAGCATTCTTAATTATTACACAATTTTCAAATGTACGCTTCAGGGATATTCCATTCTGAACACTCTTCGTGTGCCCATTGACCACATGCTATCCATCAGAACCACCTTTCACCACCTCTTCCGAATTCTTTATAAAATGAGTAAATATCGTCCACTGCTTTCTCTTCATAAATATCTGAATCGCTCGAGTCAAAATTCAGTTTCTTTTTTAGCTTTCTTTTATCTCCCTTTTATGTTTTCCTTTTGAAAGTCATCTTCCAAGCCAGAACAAAACGATGCTATTAACCTAACATTTACTAACTTCATTTTAGTTAGTATTACCCCATACCTTATATTCAGATATTTGAGGTAATACATCGAGTTGAATTGAAATCAAATATCAGTTTGAAACTAGAAACATTTTTTTATTTAACGATTAATCGTTCGTATCAATATCTGTTATAAGGTTATGTTCGAATATAAATACGGAGTAATATAAAACAAAGTTTGCTAACATCACGGAAACGATGAATTTTAACTAGTCGTATCGTTAATAGGTGGCAGTGCCATAGAAAATCGTAACACGTTTTCTGTTTTAAGGAATAACAATGGCCGGAATTATTTCTCCTTCTCTTACACGTATTAATTTTTCGTTTTATCGAAACAAAGATCAATAGGTTATCGTTAATAAAATATTCTACACGATAATAAAGTTTTAAAAGAGTATTCGAATAGTCGAATTGTATTTACCGAATACTTTTATCGTTGAAGTGTTCGAATTCAGAATAATTCAACAAGCAGTCCACGTTCGAAATATCGTCTCGAGTAACGTTTCCTCGTCAAACAAGGGTTCAGCTTAGAAATAGGAACTTTTTGATGGATCAAATTGAGTTATTGAGAAAGATTTGGATATTTTTTTACTCATGAAAGTGAGACGTGTGTGTTTCAAGTCTGAGGATAAGGTGAAACAGTGGAAACTCGCTCTCTCAGTCGACACTACCGTGAACGTATTGGATTTCTATTTCCTGTACGCAGGATAGCGCACGCACGTGAAGAGTGCTCTCCCCTGTTTCTGCCTCAAGAGGGAAATTATGAGAATGATACGGGAGCTCGTAGAACGTGCAAAAGTTTAGCAAAGACTAACCCTCCATGTAGGACTCTAGAAAACTTCCTTCTTCCCTCGAAACTTGTTATCTTTTGCTATGTCGTTTTTATGCGAAAACTTGCGTACAATTGAAAGTATTGCAAAATTCTATAAGCTTTTAACGATTTTTTCTATATCAGAATATTCGTTTATAGAAAATTTTCTATAATCACGTCCAATAGAGTATCCAATCTATGTACGTACTTTGTATCGATGATAGTTATTTTCTAGCTGGTATTGTAAAAAACGTAAAATCATTTCGTAAGAATTTTGAGGTAGAAAAGTTGTACAGTCCCATGTAAAAAAATATAGGGAGAAAGAATTTATAAAAAATGTAGCATTACCACTTTGCAGATCTATCAGAGCTAAATTATCTAGGATAAAAGAAAATATTTATTTACATAAACGGGTGCACCATCGATGAAAATAATTAGTAGGAACAAGTTACGAGATCCAACTTTTAAATAAGATTAACGAAAATGGCTCATAGAATGTGTAACAAGGAACAAATTTGATTGTTTATTTTCGATTTATTTTACACCTTGTACAGTTTGTTACACTTAACCTTAAATATTGCTGTTGCTTTCGATGATACGAAAAGATATCTCAAGAACTAGTTGGAAGGTTCGTGGAGACAAGTATGACGATCGAAAAAATTTTGTCCTCAAGGTCGTTTTCTTAAAGGGATTTCAAGGCCAGTCGTGTTCTTTTAAAACGGAAACATGTTTCTGTTCGCGTGACATTATAACCGTCATTGGAACAAGTTCAATAACTTGTGACAACAACGTCCTTCAAATGACCTTGGGTACGGAAATATGTGTTCATAGTAGGATTATGTTTGGATTAATAATTTGGATTATATTGTATAATAAGATTTATATTTAGATTCATTAAATTTATTTATTTATATTGGTTTGAGAATGTGCTGCCACGAATTTTTCAGCCTTTCTTAATTATCAAATATTGTAACAAATATTTTAATTCATACATAAAAATAAATAACTTGCACTAGAAAATAAGAAAATGTAAAATACCAGTCACCTTACTTATTGTAATTATTCTATTATTCGTACGCTATTTCCAAACTTTGGGTTGACTTAGGTTTAAAAACAACACTATAGGTGCATCTCTCAGCTTGAATGGGATACTCTGTGTATTCGAAGAATCACCCTCTTCAGCGGTTGTACCGCGTGTTACGCCTCATCTTGTAAACTTATATAAATCGGATAAAGAACACCAAGTACTTAAGTTACGTGCTCTGTATTTGCGCCACATTTTTTATTTCGACTATGTAAATGGAATGTATCGTAGCAATTGCAGTCAGCACGTGTTTACGAATATAACATAACAAGGCCTTGCAAACCATGCACAGCTTTTCTTTATGACTAACCAGAGGCGGGTCACACATGGAGCTTTGTACTTTTATGGTATTCCTCGAAAACCGGTAGACATTCTCGCCAAGGCATCTTCTGTTTTTATCTCAAACCTTGCGACTATAATTAACCATCGAAGAATTCAACGGTGTTTTATCCTCTTTCCTATTTAACCTTACATCAACGAAATATAGTGTTTCATTTATGAATCCATCGAGGAGGACCCAAATCTTAGAATGGAAACACACGATTTAAACTACGCTTGCTATGACCGTTTTAATTTATATTTCAAACTGGAATTATATTTATATAATTTATATAATTATAAATATAAAATATAATTTAAACTGAGATATATTTATTAATATAATAAATTTAAATATGTATATATATATATTTCGAGTTATTTTCTTTCCTGAGAGAAGATATTCTAACGAGTAAGCTAGAACTATTCAAACAATTTAACTTTCAATAGACACGTGTAATCTGGTAATTTAACTACATACATTGTGTTTTTTAATGTTAGTTGAACTTTTAAGTCGGTCTAGCTTAAAAAACGTGATGAATTTTTCACACGTTCCTCGAGGTTCTACAAACTCATCTATACAATTTTGAGTTTTGAAGTCTTTAAGATCCCAAGAAAATTCAATAACGAAAACCTGACTATTCTTTAGAAAATCCAGTGTGTTCAAGGAGGATTAACATCTGAACTATTATATTCGAATGCTCCGAATACACTTTGAATGTTTATGTATTTGGATATTATTATTTCAAGTATTTAAGTATTCGAATAACATTATTTTAAATATTCGAGTAATCGAAATATCAGTATTCGAATTTTCAAGCATTCGAGAACAGAAAAAATTGCCAAGTAATCTTTCATAATGACCAGCAAACGTGTTACTATATTATTTGTTTAATACTCAATTTTTCTTTGAATATACGTTTCAGAGAAAAGGAAAGAGGGAGCAATTATTAATTTTCATTATACAAGGAGTTGATACAATTTTAATTTCTTTACGAAAATGTTAATTAATTTTTATCGATCTTTGTTAATCTCAGGTTCATCTTCACGTGTTCCTCTTGTACAGCGTTACTATTGTCTATAATTTTATGCACCCACCTATTCGTTTTACTATAATTGCATGCTCAAACGTGCAATGTGGAAATGTAACGAGTCAATCAGTACATTTACGACCTTCAGTGTATCAAGAAAAAATTTCAAATGAAAGTAGAACTAGTTTTCACTCTCTACTCGATGATCTTTGCGCGAATGTGCGTCATATAATTTAATCAGCCATCTGTGAAAGAATTATTTTTTAAGAAAGTGAAACTATCTTTATCGAATAGTATATTCATCGTGTTGACTATAACATGACCGTATTTAAATCACAATTCGGTCTTCCTTTTTTTTTCGATAAAAGAACAACAGAACTCATCCGTGAAGAAAAAAGAAATAATAATTAAAGAAGTAAAGTATAATTTACTCGGCGAATATAAGTAAATAATCATTTTTAAATTTTCAATCGAGTCGAAATCGTTTAGCTCTCTACCAAAATGATCTCTGTAGAATTAATTGAATTACATTTTCGCAAACGCTAATCAACTGTCATAGCAGGTTATTCAACTCTGAAATTGCTCAAATATAATTAGCTACACTAATGTTTGCTCATCTTCGTGTTTCACTCTGCATCCTTTTCTCGGGCCACTGCAAGGGGAACCATTAGAGGATGGGAGATAATTATCTACACCTTATGACAATCTTCCAGAACATCATATTCGTGTATTCTCTGCACGTGTAGCAGTGTTTAGTGTTTGGAGTGAGGAATACAAGTAGTAATGGGCATTAAGCTCACTCTCTTGCAAGATTCCAAGAAATTTTTCCATATAAACGTTCTAATCGCTTTAAATGTACTTGAAAGATTTGCAAGAACCTTGAAAAAATCAACAGTACTTCAAATCTGAAGGTTTTTAACGTTTTGGAATCATTATTGCGCAGTTACAACTTTATAAATACTGTATACAAAAGTCGCAGCAAAGATAATTAAACCATATGCAATTTTGAGTCTTTTTAATCCGTTACTTTGATAGATAATAAAAAATAATGAAACGATAAAATAGAATAAAAGAAAATAAATTTAAGTATTTCACTTTTTGGTCTCCCAATCACAATAAATTAAACATACTTAATAATAATAATTTATACATACTAAAATGTATAATTAAAACAATTGTTTAAGGTTTACATAGTGACTTGTATGAAAAGATAAATAAAAAATTAATTTCCTCAAGACCTTCACATACGAGAAAATTGATATAAAAATGATTTGATGATTCGATTTGATGGATCTCAGTATAAGGGACACAATAATAATTTATAACGAAAAGTATCGTTTTCATTGGCAAAAATATCGAAAACCTCGTATATTCTAACTGAAACTAGATTAGCAATCATGTTTACAACGGTTCGCCAATTAACAGAATAAAAGAATCGAAGGTTAAATTACCATTTCTTAAGCCACAGTAACCGCTAACTTTATATGTATGTTGTATGTGTGTAGATATGTGACTAATTGTGAAATCTGAAGAGGAATCTATAAAGTTGGTACGGGACAGGTTCGTTTATCCGATTAGTTTTTAAACTCGATTTTTTCAAAAGTCTTTTATTTGCATAATATTCAATTTTATCATTGATTAATTTGATTCAAATCCTTTCAATCTTCGCAGCTTAGGTGTCTGCGGAATGTGCTCATAATTGTAATCGTTGAGAGACGTTGGATTTCCATATCGGTATGCAACGTATCTCACAAATTTATATTGCACTTTCTCCGGCAGATTAATTTATTTAAAACGATAAAACGACTAAAATTTGAAGGAATCTTTACTACAACCGTGAGATGCGATTTAAGTATATCGCCATACGGTGGTGTTTATTAGAAAGTTTTGATCAAATTTTGTATTCTTTAAAGTTACATTAAATGAATTTTTACTTGTTTTGGTAATCGTTAATCAAGTTGGAATATCTTGTTTGGTACGATAAATTACAAGAGTAGAAGAATCCGTAATCAAATTAATTTTATCTAAACTTTTGCCTTGCATCGTATTCTGTTCTTGAAAGGATAGAATTTTTCGTATTTAACGAGCAAACAGTTCATTCGTTCGAATTCGATAGAAACGAGTTAATTTTGAAACGATTAAAATAAACGTAACAAAAGTCCGTTGTCTGTGAATCTCATATGCAAGTATGTTTTTTTTGCGAGGGTGGCTTTAAAAAAGTAAGTAAACCACTAGATTAATCTGCTACATTTTCGTCTTGGCCTTGGACGAGGAGTTTCACCCTCTTTTTGATTGCATCGCGAATTACGCCTCACCCTGTATAGTTAGAAACGGCACGAGGGGTTTCTCCGTCACGATTAACTTCCATCGTGGGTGTTGGTAGGGGATTGTGAAGAAGGGGAGGGGGAACGTCGTCGTGGCCGCGTCGAGCGTGCACCATGAGTTTTCGAGCGGCAGCGGAAGGAGAAGGTTCTCCTTGTGTCCACCTTTCACTGTCGTGTGTTCGTTAATATCGTCTTGTTATTGACTTTCCTGTTCCACCTATTATGACACGAAGTGTGCTTTTCGGTTGTTAACCAACGTCTGCGAAAGGAAGACCTGTTTCTTGTTGGAGATATAGGATATACTTTGCAGCTTGGGGACTGGTGAAATCCTTGTGGCGGATGTCTGAAAGGTAATCAGTTTTAAACTGTGCATCAGTAGTAAGTGACTCTTTACTCGGTAACAAGACGAGCTTTGTTCAAGTATTAGCATCACTTCTTCTACCGTTCATTTATGAGAGCTATATGATAAAATGTTTATGGGTGTAGGACATCGGATGGAGAATAATAGCGTTTACAATCAATTTTTCGTTTACGATTCTGGTGGGTCGTTTTCTTTTGGTGTTACGTGGGAAATTTCAGTGTTACGGGTACGAAATAGACCAGCTAATGGTGTACATAAAACGGGAAGAATGGTCTTGAAAGAGGTGTATCTGAAAAAACAAATTGTTTCATAGTTACGATAGTGTTTATGAAAGAAGCTTGAGTAAATATTTGTTAATATTTTTCCCATATTATTGTAATGTAGATGAACGTAACAAAATAAGTAATTAATTCAAGTTTTCCAAAATTATTATCTGGACAACTTTCTGGAGAAATTTCGATACAGGTCTGAGCATGTTTTTGATTGTTTTGTCCGTATAATTACTGAAAATGTAAACAAAATTAATTATTGTGGAATGTTGTAATTATTGTTGTGCTTAATATATAATAGGAATGCAATATGTAAAGTCGCACAGAATTAAAAAATAGAAAATGAAGTACTTTTAGAAGATTGGTTTTTGGACCTATATCTGTCAAAATATTTCTTTTTTATCTTCTATAATCTATCTGTTATCATTTTCAAGAAACCAATTACTTATGATATTTCGAATAACTTTAAAATTTATATTGTGTGACAAAATATTTCAAATATACTAATGAATTTTTAATGAAAAAGTATTCTATATTTATTCCTTAATTGCCAATTATGTTATAAAATTACTATTTTTTTGAAAATTAAATTAGTTTCATATTAGTTGGGTATGACATAAAGTGCATGTTCGTGGTTGGAAATTCAATGTTAAATGTTTTTTTTTTTTTCATTTTATTTATGTGTATACCTACTTTATATTAGAAGATTATTTCAAAATATTGGTTATCTCGTTTGAACAGGTGATTTTCTATTTATTTTCGCTCGTGTACTTCGTTAAATGTCAATTACCTACATGTGCGTGGACTATTTACTTGATAAATTTATTAAAATTGTACCAGAGCGGCTTCTAACTTTAAGTGAATTATGTCGAACGTTTCTAAAACTTGTTATCCGGTGCTGCACAATTTTCGAGCATTTAATTACACGCATCTCTCGAAGAATTAGCTTCATGAATAAGTAATTAATGTTCCATGATTATGTGGTTTACTTGGAAAGTTCCAAATATTATTCTGCCTTGAGAAATGATGCTTGGAAACATTTTTACAAATTAGAATCTGCTTTATTATAACTAAGTTTTCTAATGATTTAAAATTTTGAATAAATTCTATTAACATGGATTTATAATTATATTCAAATATAGCTATATTCGAATGAATAATTTTGACAAAATGTAGTTTAATAAACGAGTTGGAACCCAATGTATGATAGAACTTTCTAATAGGATACAATGTTTTCATAAATTTTCATAATAAACATGTCATGTCTATTTCAATAATTCCAGAATGAAGTTAAATAAACCAGGTTAAATATTTGCATTTTAGTTTTAAAATTTCTATACAGTAGGGCTCAATTTATAACGGCTATCTTTTCTAGCAGTTTAATATGTTTAATGAATGTTAATAATACATACTTTCACAACGGAGTTAAATAAATCAAACGAAATTCTCACATTTTTAGTTTTCTAATTTCCATGCTTAGAAATTCAATTTTTTAACAATTCATAATGTCTTAATGAAACAAATCTGAACATTAATAGTAAATAGCCATAGCCATTTCAATGATTTTGTTCAAATGCAGTGAAGCAAAACAGGTTGAATAAATTAAGGGAAAATTGAAAGAGATTTTACCAGCTCTGAAATCGTGGCATTGTTTTAGTTACAATTGAGTTCATCGCGTACAAAAGCGTTACACCTGCCAAAAATCATAAACTACAATAATATACAGAATAACATACAATGAACTACTAAATGGGAATGGATGCTCAGTTTCCATCATAATAATATATACCTGCAACGTGGAAATTCTTCTTTCTTTGAACGAGATATAACGGTATTTAGGGTAGAATTGAATAGGTATAGCATAATACGATCGTAAAATGTTAATCGTCTGATAATAATCTCACGGACTGTTGCTACTTTTCTTCCTAAATTCCGTGTGCACAATAGAAGTATAACGAATCAAATGGTTTTAGTAAGATTAAATAATATAATTCAATACAATAATATTTGTATTGAATTCAAAAACAAATAATGTATCTTATATCTTGTTAAATATTATAGTCAAACATAATTTAATTAATTAATTAAAATTGTTTCTTATTTAATTTCTAATATTTTGTATTCTCAAAGAGCCCTTGTAGGTGAAAAATAATTAAAAGATTCAAATTTTCTTGAATAAATCTCTCCTGAGAAGAGTATTATAAAATTATTATATAATATTCCATTGTACGTATACGAAAACCAATCGTTTATCATTATGTATTAACAAAGGTAACAGAGTACTCTGTACAAGCATAATTTTAAACTATTAATTTAATTTTGTAGACATTTAGTAGAACGTTTTTAAGAACCTGCATATATTATAAAATTGATTTATAGAGTACTTATTATATAAAAATACAAATATTAATTTCAATTTTCCCAAAAATGTTTCATTTCTTATAAAAATACTCATTTCACAAAATAGATTTTTGGGAAAGAGTTAAAATTTGTCTCAATGTTTTGAAGCTTCAAATTTATGGATACCCGGTTAGAATTTTTAATATAAGGAGATCAAGTGTTTGTTTTTTTACATTGAAAGAATTACTTACATCGAAAGTACTAAACCACTCGTAATAAAAGTTTATTTTAAGCATATACACATTAAGCGCAGACAGTAAAAATTCCAAACATCCAGCTCAAATATTTTCCAAAAAGTCTATAATACATTTGAAAATCTATTTACAATATGTCTAATTAATAAGGGATTACTGAACAAGAAGTACAATTTGTAATTTTAAAATAAGTATCCCTAAAGCAACTATTAGTATTTTATTACTATTTTATTTTTTTATTACAATATTTTTCAAATATTTTTTAAAACGTTCCCTTGCAAGTGTCCTTAATTTGAAAGCAATTTAAACGATTTGAAGTCTTCGAGTAGTAAAGTTTATTATTAAATAGGGGTAGTTGACGTGTAATCTCTGTTTGATGGAGTGTTGATCGTATTAATAAATTCCACGTAATATAGCAAAGGGGGCAACGCCGCCGCGAATATATTTTTGGAGCACGGTTTTGGCATTAAGCGCTTATAAAATGGAGTCTTCGGGTACGTAGTGACTCTTGCGCGCGCACTTTGCATGCGTGACCTGGTCAGGCTTAGCTTTCGAGGAACTTTGGTGATTTTAGAGATGTAATACATTGTCAAATAGCCAAGCTAGTACTTAAACACGTAATTTATAATCAGATAATATATTAAAGTAGATTTGTCCAAGCATACGTCTGTTAGATTACATTTGAAGCATTCTTTATTAAGAGCACTTGTTATGTAGTTGTTTTCAAACTTTTGTATCATAAAATTTCAACGTTATATTTAACAAGGTAATTTATTGTGAAGAATTCTTGGAATGGTGTTGTAATATTATGTAAGAGAAGTTGAGAAACGTAACCAACTGTTTGTTCCTTACAATAAAATTGATCGCTATCTTCTTTTAACTATTAATTATTAATACACATTTGAATAAGCTCTTAGTTTTTATATTAAATATTAGGCATTTTAAAAGAAATGAATACATTATATGAATAGGTATTACTCAAAAAGTATTGCACAGTGCAAAGTATTTCAAAAGATAATTAATTCCGAAATATTGTTCTAAAAACGATTGCAGTGTTATGAAAAAGAAATTGAACAATTTTCACGAGCTAATTATTTGTTTTTCTTCTACGTTTTGAAAAGTAATAATACTATTTCAAGTTTTTCCTTTCGTTAATTGCATTATGAACTGATAAATATTTTATATGCAGAATTCTTTGCTGCTTATGTAATATAAATAATTGGCAATTGTATGTTATTAGGTAAGAACTTTTGCATGATTCCATTATGTTAGCACTGAAATGGTTTCACGGTAAGAAGCTAAGTATTATATTATATAGTTGCATATTTCCATCACAGTGTCTTTAACGTTACAATTAAGATTCACACAGTCAAATAGATAACTAATCAAATATTTAAGTAGTCGAATAATCGAATGGTTGAGAAATTGAACAATGGAACAGTGAAATAGTCAACTACTTATTGTAGTAATCAAATATATACTTACAATTAGTCAAACGATCGAATACCCAATTAGTCTCCTAAATAGGGAAAGTAATTAAATAGTTAAAACTAGTAGTTCCTTACTGCTTCAATTACCAGTGTACCAGCATCTTGTATTTGACGTATTAACTTTGATTAATATGACATATAATTTGTCTCATTTCGACTTAAGGATCATACGTACCAATTACAGTGTTTTTAGTGAAATTTAACCAGTTACTACTACTTGCCGAATAAAATGATCGTTCCTTCCTTTCAAGTGTTGATCGAGTCATTAAAAGCGTAAACAAGAAAATTTTTTTTCAACTCCTTTTAAATAGCTAGAATTTTAAATAGGTCATAACTTTTACACTTGTTATCGTTTATTATGAAAATATTTAATACTTTTTATAGAATTCCAATGCTTGTACAATTATTGTTACATCAATTAGCTGCGAAAACAGGGTTCTGTATTGATTCGTTTCTTCGCTTGTGGCCGTAAAAAGGCGTCGAAATCCTCTCTTTTTAAGAGACGCATTCAGCCAAGTTTCTACCTATTTCTTGTTGCAATCTAGACTGGTTCCAGTCATGGACCACGAAGCGAAACAGACGCGCTCTGGCAGACCCGCTACGCCACCATTCCGTGATATTATTTTCCATGAACTGTGTTCCTTCCACGAGTTCACCTAGAATTCAAAGTTTTCACATTAAGAATGGACTAATTGAAATCAAGTATAGTAACACCAAACGGTGATCGATCAAGTCTCCGAGATTGCGAGTAATACGAGTCGAATTTATTTCAATCGGAGAAATTCATTCTCAAAGTACGAACCAAAATTATAGATACGATAAAATTTTTACAAAACACCTTTGACAATAATTGTATAATATGTCATTACGATTGTTAATAAGGAAAGGTCACAGTGATGGTTGACATTCGTTTGAAACAATAAAAGTTCGATAACGTAGGTTACCGTGGTTACCCCAAGGTAGATAACGCGTTAAGAGAGGGTCGATTTGCTAATTCCGGAACGAGGGTTGATTAAATTGGTAACCTGATGGTCATATGGACGGTCGTAGTGTGGCTAAAATCTTTGATAATAATTTCTACCTTACCTTCCGCATGTAAAATTACGGATGGGGGGAGGGTGTGTTTTGTCCATTAATGAAAATTACATTTTTCATATTTAATAGTATTGTATCTTCACGAGAATATTATCGGAGGTTTGACGAGACTCTTTCGACGAAAATGAGTACAAACACAATTCACTTCGGATTATTTTTAATTATACGTTATTCGAACCACTCGTAAGATACTAAAAATAATTCAATTTGAAAATTGTCCTAATGTGGTCGTGTTCGGGCTCATTTTCATTAGGAGTACCTATTCAATCTATTGGTAACTCTCATATTCAGTTTTTAAAAGTAGAAGTGCATATAATAATTTCCCAAGTATTTGAATCATTTGCATATTCGAAAAATTCTACCGGTTCGAGTAACATAAAACATTCGAATACTCGGTACATTTACAATACAAATTCGAATATATTTTTGTGAATGAAACACGGTTTGAAAGTATTTGATTATGCGTCCGGTGCAACAAAAATTTATCTTTATTCATCGAACGAATATAATCGCGTTTTTGCATTTACGGATAATTTTATTACAAATATATTTGCTTCGACAAGAATAGTAAAATTACACACATATTATTAACTCTGTAAAAATAATGATCAAACTCTTTCTTTCTTCAAACGATTATATATATATATATATATAAAATAAATGATGAAATATATTGAAATGGGAGTGTACATATTGTACCAGAATAATTACATAATTGTGAGAAAACGACGTACAGTTTTGTCCGCTTTGAAATCTAACCCCAATTATGCGAACAACTTTTGGTCCCTAAGGACCGGCTCAGCGTTCAACCTGTCCTAATGACTTACCAAAAAACTGGTCGAAAACAAGACGAACGATGTATCGCTTATGGTTACTATGCGTTGGACGGTGCACAAACAAACCAGTTGACGCGAATGCAACTTTGGGGTTCCTCCCTCTCTTTGTGTGCGTGCACTTTTTACATACTGTGCAAGTATCGACGGAGAAGAAAGGATTGCTGCATTTCCTCTCCGTTGACAAAAGCTCTTTTAAGCACGAACGAGTACAGCACTTAAGTCTGCACATGCATATATGTACGTGCAACAGAGTCTTGCGATTGCAACGACTCGTGATTCGAAGTTATTCAACTACAAGGGTTCCTCGTATATAGCAACTGGTTTGAGTAGCCTGGGATCGATGCGAGTTGCGATTGTATAATATTGATATGCGCAATTCTTGTTGGCTAAAAATTTCATCGATTATCGTCGAAGGACAATAATTGGTTAAAATTAATTCTCAAAATATGGTTTGATATCCTCTTTCTATCTCGTACAACCTCGTTCCTCTTACATTATTAGAACTCATTCTCATGAATTATTATATAATTATAGAATATCATTGTGTAATAATTTTAGCGTAGAAAGTAGAGGTATTGTATAAATTTTAAATCTAGCATTATAAAATTCTTGATGCGTATGCTATATAACTTCGATAGTGAAATAAAGTTTTGAAGACAAGGAAAATAATATTCTTGTAAATTATGGCACAAATATTGGCGCGAAAGATAGTCATTGTTTAGAAATTGAATTCAACGAAATTAGAGATTTTCTCCAAATGAAATATTGTTAAATTTGTCGAATGCATCGGGAGATATAATAATAATTTTATTTAAAAGAAGAATATATTTGTAATTTTATTTTAAAATGTGATCAACTACTTTAACAAGAAGGAATGTATACATATATGTAACTTATTAAGATTGTCTTGTTATTTCTGATCCCGATAATGTTGATAACTCCGAAGAGAAATGATTTTTAAGTAAAAATTATATTTGCATCTTATTCGTTCTACGAAACGCGTGTTTAACTGAAATGTAAACTACCTTGTACGATCATCGAACCCTGTAGTGACAAATAGTACTCATTTTGTTACAGAATTCGAATCGGATGGCTGTTCGTCCAAAAATTGGGCCCAAGGGCGCGGTGAAGGGCACAGAGCACAGCAATGACGCTTCCGGTATCGAATTATCAGGAACTTCTGATTCAAGTTCGTGAGCTCACTCATGAAACAATCCGCTTGCAAAGACAATTGTCCTCCGACTTATTCGACAATGTCGATCCGCCAGATGTGAATCACAATTTCTCTCTTGGCCAGAAGAACTATGAGAAGGGTAAGTGCAATGCTCAATGCGAAAAGTAATTTTGTTCGTTATTAAAAGTAAAGAAATTTGCCACTCTGATCGTAAATCCTACCGATATTATTCAAATATTTGAGTGGACGAACATTATTATCTGAATATTCGAGTACTCTAATGTCGTTAAAATATTTGAGCGGTTGAATATCATTATTCGGATATTTGAATCCTCGAATATCGTTATTCGAATATCTGAGCGCTTGAATAATGTTAATGGTATCGTCAAAGTTTGACGAGAACAATGAACTTAAAGAACTCGATCAATGAATAACTTCCAATAACACTTTCGTGCAATAAAAAAGTTGCGACCTCTAACGATTGTACTCTCGTCAAATCTTCTTTACTCCATCGCAAATGTAAGCCGCGACATTACCGCAAGTGCATTGACCTTGTGATAAGCGTTAACGCTACATTCTACCGCTAGCTTTCCAGTAAAGCAAGTAAAAGTAAGCGAAAAGAAAAAATTTCTGTAGCATGCGTTTCGTTTTCAATTTGAACAAGCGAAATTTAAATAATTTCAATTGGTCTTGGTTTTGCCGTTGCACTAAAATCTATAAAAGGATGTACGGTGAAAGCACTGGTACCATAAAGGTACTTCTTAATTCACGTAGATGTAACAATGGGCAATTGAGTATGAAACACAATCATCGCTTTTGTTACTTAGAAACGAATTTTATTACAAGATAAACTTAAATAATTGTTCATTAATATTTATATACGTTTGCACTTTTTTTCAATTGGAATAATAGAATCAAATACACTTATTATGAGAGTAAGATTTTTCTCGTTGTGAAATTTGAAGTTAGCGGTATAAATAATAAAAACATCTGAAAATTATTACTTTTAAATTGAACGCGATACGAATCGAAGAATTTACGTTTTTTATAACAATCGATATCACATCTTTATTTTATTATGAACTCTTATTTTAGAAAATCTAAGTTGCAACATTACTGCAAGTGTATTGTACTAATAAGCCTTAATGTCTATATACACTTACAGATAATTCGTTCCGTTTACTTGCTTTGTACAAAGAGTTATTTAAAAATTGTTTACAACGTCTGATATAGAGAGATTTTATCAGTTCCCACAACGTAATGTTACTCGTTTATAAGTATTCATAGAAAACAAGAAGTTAAATCGTTTATAGATAAAACCGTGCTTGAGAGCAAGAAGCGTATTTCTTAAACGTCTAAAGATTATTGCACCTTCTTTGGTAACTAGAGCTGCAATTATTGGAATATTTAATAGATACTCAAATGCCATGAAAAAAATTCGAATATTTGAATACAATTGATCGGGTAATTGAGAATTCGAACAATGACGTTACAGTACTGATAATACAAATCGTACTGTCAAAATATTTCAAAAGTCCAGATACTTGATCAGTACACCCACCATTCGAATACTCGAATATGTAAAGTGCTCAATATTTGAATAACCGAGTACAGAAATGTTCGACGTGTATTTCCAGCCCTGGTTTCAATCCCTATACAGAAACCAGTGTTACGCAATACGAGATTACCCTAGTACTTATCACGATAAAATATTTTCCGTCTAGTTTATTCCGAACTGAAGTCCGATAGGTTCGGTCATAAATCAAACAAAATTGAACGCGCCATCTGATGCACACGGAGTCTTCTCGAAACGTCGGGTCAAAGGAATCGTCTCTCTCGGTTCGCATCTATTTCCGTATAGGTTTGACGGAACGCAATCGTTTTCCATTTCTCGCATAGTTCCTCAGTATTATCAGCGTTAGACGAATGAGAAAACGGCTCGGGTCCCGGCTGTGCTATGTCTGGCAAGTGGCGTCTGGTGGATCCAAGAGGGGCCAACGGTTGGACCTGTGCCACGTGATGCCAAAGCGCTCTTCGTCCGGGAACGAGACTGACTGAGAGAAAAACGCGCGTTTGCCGGATCTGTCACAGACAAAAGTAAAAGCTACACAGCACCTGGGTCGAGAATGTCTTTTGCTCTTGCGGATGTTTTATCCGACGGGCACAATTTCTTCGTTTACCGGCTGCGCCGCAAAATGTGGGCCCATTTCTTGGGACGAGATCAACGCACGGGGACAAGAGATTCTACGAACCTTCGTGTTAACCGATTTTATTGCGTAACGATCGATTTTGTGATCCGATGACTCTTTTTTTTTTTTATTCGAAGTGTTCACGATCAACGTGTTCGAGCGGTTCTTGTTCCTTTTCTCCCGAGACTCTTGATCGCTGAAGAATGTTGGGCTGGTAGAGAGATTGTACTCACGATGGTGCCAACTCACGTCGGAAGCCTGTTGTACGATTTATTTACAAACGATCCGTTTGCGGCGCAAACTAGGTGGACGAAGGCGAATACCTTGGCGATTTAAAAATTATTTCGGGATCGTCTTTGGCTTCAAACTCTTCCGTATGTTCAAACGTTGAACTTTCGAATTCTTCCGAATTTCGAAACTCGGAGTTTCTGACCATTCGAAGTTTCGAATTCTTTCGAATTTTCGAACACCATACCTTTGAATCATTCTAAATTGTTCCGAATTGTCGGACGCTGAACCTTCGAATTTTTTAAATCCGAATCATTGAACGGTCAAAATCTGACACTCTTTTTAATTTTCGAACTCCGAGCTTCTGAACGATCAAAGTCTTCTTTCGAATTTTCGAATTTCAGATCACCGAATCATCGAACTCCGAATTCTCTCGAATTTCCGAACATTGAGACACCGAATCGTCAACGTCTAAATTCGTTCGAATTTCCAAACTTTGAACTATTTAAAATTTTCCAATCCCGAACGTCGTACCTCGGACGAACTCGAATTCTCGAATTTACAATTTCGTGAGCGCTCGCAATTAAAACGAATTATTCCAATGTCGCGTGGTTAAAATCTTCAGACGTCCTGGATACCCAGATCTATACAAAACACGTTGTGTTTTTTCCTGTTTACATAACAGTATTCCGCTCGTTGCATTATTGGCTTACGTGTTTTATAGCCGAGAAACAAATGTGGGACGACGCTATTGCACTGCCGTCAAAGCCTCAAAATTAGACAGAAATTCAATTCGGGTTTTCGTTGAATGGTTGCGCATGATTTTCGAATTATATTCAATCGTTAGTAAATCCAACATCGGTTCGTGATCCGTGCTGCATAAATTCCACGCATCGACGTTAACGATGAACGGCCAGCACAGCTTGATGGTTGTCTGGAGAGCTTGTTGAAGAGGTTATCGTATTTTTCATGGGAAACACGAGCAATGTGAAAAAAGGAAAGTCCGTGGGAAATTTCACTTCACATGCGACACGCGCTTGGAAATGAGTATATCATTTCTCATGGATTACATAGGTGAGCGTTTATGATCAATTATAATTTAATACCAATGAGATATACCGCAGTACTATTATATATAGAATTATTCGAACTCTACAATGTGGATAGGGTATCTCTCATTTATTACGAATATTATAAAAAATAAACATATCTTATTTTTGACCTGCCTTTGGTACGACGATCGACTCGGTAAATATTTGATGATTAACAATTCGATTTTTATATCAATATCTTCTTTTTATTTCGACGTATGCATGTGCCTATGTTCGAGGCTGCTTATAATTCAGATACGAACTAACTAATATAATTTTGTTGTATCGGAAAAGATCCGAATAAAGGGTCGGAACGTTTAACAAAAATAAAATATGCTTCTTTAAGCTATATTTTTACGAGGAACGCGTACACTTAAGGTTACATTAAATTATAAATAATATACAAATAAAACGTTTCACAATATACGTAAAGTATAAAATGCCGTCAAAGTGAATACCCATGAATCGAACCATTCACCCTATTACAAAATTAAAATTCGAGAGATTGTAGAATTTTGATAAAATCACAGAAAGGGCACAACTGTTTCAATCGCGACAACAACTGTTAGTCCATTCGAGAGAAAATAATGTAAAAATCAATTTCTTTTATTTATTTTGAGTAGACTTCGCAAACAATTCGTTGAAACGATTCATTATTCGAGTTACTGCAAATTGAAGAAGCTTTGATAAGCGAATACAACATTCTCCGTGTTATTTGTTTTCTATGAGTAAAAGTTTATAAAACACCAGATGGATAATTGGCAAATTCATCCATTGTAATTAGTTTATTTAAAGAACGCCGGTACTGTTCGGTGTGTAACTGCATTGAATTACACAAACGTGTGAATGCACTGCATATTTATGCGCTTTCGTCACTGACGCCGCGTGCGAGGATTCTGACAAATTTAACATACAATGCACTTTGGCTTCTGCCTAGAAAAGGCTACGATGGATGAATATTAAAACAGGAAATCAATCATCAGCCTATAAAACAAACACTTAACATACGATTACCCTGAATGCACTGTTCGTTAGGAGATTGGGCGTGATACTACTGCAAAATGTGGGAAATTGTTACGAAATAAAATGGAATTCTTGAAAGGTCGTAGAAAGCAGCCTTACACTTTTCATTCAATTAAATTCAATTGAAGAACAAGTATCTGTAGTCATTCGTATGTGCTTTCTTAACAAGTTACCCGTTAAAACACTTTGCGTGCCGTGTTTCTCAAATGTTGTGTTACTTGTTCTGTGGTGTAATATAAACTATCTCCTGGATAATTCCAATTAAAGGAGTGTAGTGTACGTAACATCGTCAGATTTTTATCATTGAGAACAGTTAAGATTGTATCGTATAACCTTAATATAATATAATATTAATGTAATACGGTGAGACGATTGCTCACAAATATGTAGGTGGAAATTATTTTGAACAAATTTTTTCATAAATTGTCACGATTGTAAACGAAGAACCGTTTACAAGAATCGTTTACGAACGATTGTAAACTGACGAGTTTCATTCGTTGCAATCTTCTTAGCTTACAGGATGAAAAACATAGAAGCACAACATTTCATTAGTAGTATATTAAAATCTTGTTAATTGCACGTTAACGGAGGTGAAGATTTGTGCAATTTTAGGGATAATTAATTCGTTAACAGAGACTCCAATTTACGTGGTATATTTTCAATAAATATATAGTTACCTATTGTTAAATAATCTTTTTACTTGTCAGCGCAATGCAATCGATAAGACTCTCGCGTAATCGTCGAAATTGCAATTATCGAGGTCCTCTTACAACCTTTCAAGAATGCATTTTTGAACGCATAGTTTGTAAATGTTTTTTTTTTACTTGGAATTACATTGTCTATCGTATGCCAAGCTACTAGGGTCTTTTCATTTCAGTCCACGTCTTGCATATTTTTCGTCGTAGTCTCCTAACGTAATAGTATGTTCAGAGTTGCCAACTGAATTGTAAAACATTCGTGTTTTACAATCTTACTATTCTTTCGTTCACAGTAGCAGTTGCTGCACCTTATTTTTCAATTCTAGTACCTTTTCATTCGTGGACACCCTATATATTTCGTAGCCTTTTGTTGTAGCAACCTTCTCCAGAGTTGTGGTTTTAGTGTTCTTTCGTTCGAGGACAATCTATATAATTTTTTTTTTTAGATTAATTTATCGAAGGTTGCACCAACTTGCATAAGTCATTAGCGACCACATGTATAATACATTAGTGTACAATGCAGTACACTATAGTACGTATTTAAACGTATATATTGAACTTGAATACATGATATTCGTATAGTTAGGGTAGATTGTCGCAGTTCATAGGTATTCCATCTTTACAGACAAATAAATTATACTTTTTTTTAAAAGGTTGATTTGTTCTAAGTAGTTGATTCTATTCTTTTCATATTTTTAATATTTGAAGGTAGTTTTGCTGTTTCTCTCAGAGTTTCTATGGCTGAGTTATTCTATGTTTTACTCATATATCCACATTATAGTTGTTGCATTTTGGTGTGTCCATTTTTGTTATCAAGTGGTTATGTTTCAATTTCGTACAACCTATTCTTGACTTGGTAGAATTTGGTCTCTTCTTGACGATAAAAGGGCTGGGTTTTTAACATAAATGTTTTTTCTTATTTCATGGAGTTTGCTTTTTTGTCATTCATTCACTAGTGGTCCATTTATCATTGATTATTCTAAAAAAGTGTTTCTGGACATCTTGTATTGGAATCGGTGCTTCCTTTGAAGTCGATTTTTATTTCTTTTGAGATGGTTGTCGTTTGGTCGTTTTCTAAATTATTTATTATATTTAATTTTACATTGCTATGCTTAAGTAATACCAGTTGAAGGTTGTTTAATTGAGGGTCATTGTCGTTTGGTGTATACTTTTATACGACAGTTTCCTATCGTAATAAGGTGACCAGAGTTTCTAGGTGAATCGTGAAACGTACACGAGAGTATTACACCCAATTTTTCAATTTAACGGTTTGTTCGAGACACCCACTGTATCCCAGTGTATCCCGGTATCGTAGTTTCCTATCGTAATAGCGTGTTTTGAGTTTTAAGGTGAATCGTGAACACTCACTGGAGTGTTGCACCCTGTTCTTTGGTTCTCACCACTTACGTCACGATCGACTGCACTTTTCTGCTCACTGTTTCCCGACGGTTTACATTCTCTCCTTCCCCGGAAAGAATTTGGTTATTTTTGTGAAGCGTGCTGATAGATAAAAGGGAAGTAACGTTGCACAGACGAGAACTTGGAGAAGCGTGCGAGCAGTTCGATCGGTTGAAGTCTCAAATAACGAAGGGAAAGAGAAAGACATAGGTTTTCTTTGGATCACGTTCAAAAGCATTCGAACGTTGCACATTGGGTCGCAAATAAAAATATCTTTACGCAAGGAATGTGAATTTTCGAACCTTAGGAGAAACATTTTCTCGTTTCAAGAATGAAATGCAAGAGGTAATTTTCAGCGTAGAGAATTGAAACGACAGATGATTTTTGAAGTTTTTCCAAATAAATAGTTAAGGATACGATACTTTTGCTTCTTTGGGACGATCGAATAAGTACTTGATAATTTTGACTGAGAAAGTTGTTAAAAATGTATCCCATAATGAGTAACGGTTACGTTCCTCACTTTATCAATTATAATTTACGAACGAACTCGTTAATTGGAGCAATTGCAATCAGCAGCAAAGAAGATTAATGTTCACGTTCTTCGGAGAAGCCGAACAATGTGTTATTCTATAATTAATTATTACGGAAAAGGAATTCGATTTCTGTAGAATTAAATAGATCGATATCGTATCCCGTGAAGCGTAAAAGTAATTGTGTGTAAATTTTTAATCAATTTATTATTGACGATTATATGGGAAACGAATTTAATTTTATACTCGAAGTGCAAGATGTTTTGGAACAAATTCGGTACAAATTTAAGAAATCAAAATAATTTTATCCATTATTCGTATTCCGTAATAAAAGTAAGAATTCTAAACTCCACGATAAAATACTATTTTATTTTAAACAAATAAAATTTCATGCAAATAATCGAATGGACGTCACGAATAAATCACTGTGCGTTGCTTTTAATCGCCATATAGTGTTCCAATCACAATTTTCTCCATTCCTGATTCGATGATCTGTGTTTATCGATTCTCCTTCACTTCTTTTTATGTGTTTCGTTAACCTGTTAAATTTGTACCTTCAGCTCTGAAACGTACAGTATAATTACATAAATGCGTTCCGATTCGAAGACTCGAGGCCTAACGTTCCATAAAATGGTATGTTTCAGGGAAACACCTGACGGATAACGCGATACGGCAGTGCGAGAAAAGCAAGAAAAACGAGGCGGTACAAACTCCCCTGGCTGAATACAAGTGAGACAGCATTAAACGATGCCTTTGAAGATACTTCCGCGTTTACTTCGAAGTTCCATTCGCTACGTCAGAAGAGTGTCTTTTAATGCGTACAATTATCGCTAACGCCTCGTTCCACTTTAACGAATATCATGGCCAGCGAACGTTTATAACATTAAACAGGATCTGGGTTTGGAATTATTCGAATAACTTGGAATAAATCGTTGCACAGATGATCACTCTTGCATAATCGGTTCGAATACGGTATTACTATTCGAATTTTTATGTATTCGGATACACGAGTACTCGAACACTTCGTTCGTTGCTCGATTATCTGGATATTCGTGATACTCGAATAGCGTGTCATTCAAATAATAATATTCAAATAACGATATTTGGATACTAGTATTCAAATAATGATATTTGAGTACCGAAGTATTCGAATGCCTAGAATAGACTTAGCGAACTTTCTTACGGTCACGGGCCACATGAACCCCTTCTACGAGCAGTTGAATCTCCCACCATCGATGCATTAATCACCACTCCACTTTCCTGTCGAGTCTAGAGTGGGGATAACGTATTGGCGAATGGCGGGCCGCAAGTAGCGATAAACTCTTCTAATTCAAAGCAAACAACCGATTGTGTCTCCATGGGAGGTGCAAAATCGAGCAAATTTTGTTGATTTTTTTTTTTTCAACAAATGCCACGTTTAACGTTGTCTATATTTTTGTGTCGATTTTTCAGGGGAATTCGCAAATAAATACAATCAAAGAGATCATAAATTTTAAATTTAAGTTTGTTTATTGTTATCGACCATATGAGAATAAATAATTAATAATATTGAAAAGTGGCAACACGACGAGTGTTGGAAATATAAATTCTAGAATTTGATACCTTTTTAGCGATTCCCTCTGTACCAAAATTTAACAGTATATTCTGAAATATATGCTCGAAAAATGAACGAAGAGAAATGCACTTTTTTTCAAATGTCACAGAGCGATACCCTTAAATTCAAAGCTTGTGTGACAACGATTATACGTATCTTTATTGTACGTAAAAATAATGGATATTAATGCGAATGCAAACATTATGGTCTGGCCATTTTGCTCGCTAATGATGATACTTCCATCGGAATTTTGCCGGTTACCATTCTCGGCAAAGAGGATAATGAATGATTCAATAATGATGAACGGTGTTTGTTTTTTAAATCGTGCATAATAGAACAACCACTGTTGCAGTTGTAAGTTGAGGCAAACATACATGATATTTTCAAACCCAAGTTTACAGGTTTGGAATATTTATTGAAAAAAAAATTAAATTCTGTTCTTCGATTATACATCTTTCTGAATTGTTAAAAAGTAGATGCTTTCTCAATGCATAAAAATGTTTAAATCGGTTTTCAAACTGCTTTTGCATTTCCAGCAATGAAGTTAAATATATTTAAAAATTTTTTAATATAAGTTAAATTAAATCTGATACGGTTTCATTTCGTTTTTGTAACTTTAAATTTAAATGATTTTTAATGATCAAATAGTCAATTCATTTAAAATTGGTGTGTCCTTAAATATTTGTTCTAATTCTGTTGCATTGGATTTAATTTCATCCTTCAAAAATTGTACAATATTATTTTGTAAATTGAAAAACCTTTTAAACTTTTTCTCGCGCTCAACCAACGTAGTTTGGTATATAAAGGGAAAACATTTTTAAATTTCCCGTGCGAGAGTGCCTTGTTTTAACCTCTTATTCAATTAATAATTTTCGTTACAAAATTGCATTACTGAACTTAGAATTAAAATTTTGCAAAGGTTTCCAAATTTTTTAATCTGTTCATAGATTGCATTGAAAATATCAATTCCCTTTGTAGTTGACTTTAGTGGAAGGAGTTCCAAAAGTTCTTCGTGTAGAGAAATTATTTTGCACTATTCTCGTAAAAATTAATAACTGACTTTATCACTAATGTTTATGTTTTCGTCTATGCACAGTGAAAAATATCTTTCATAATAAAGATTTTCATTCGTCTTTAATGGTGTCATTAATAGCATTTATATTCGTAGAAATTGTTCACTGTGATAACGGCACAATTTTTTACTGCATTTTTACTGCATTTTCCTCAAGAAAAGCTTGGCAAAGAAAAACAATTTTTTCTCGCACATGCAATCTTCAACGCAGCACTGTAATTTTAATTTACGTTCATGTTACACTTTTAAACTTCATATTAATTGTTATCGACATTGTAACGAAAAGGATGTGTATTTTTCCGCATAATTCGTATCGTACGATGTCTAATATTTTCCTTCTTCATCATCGAAAAGTTTTTATACGAGAACACTGCAATTTTCCAACTTTTTTGAAACCAACAATTTTCATCATTGACTTTCCTTTTTACCATAGTTAATTTCAATTTTAAATAATAACAAATGAGTTTATTACTTATATCTTGAAAAAGGAAATAACTGTTAACAAAGTCTAACAAAAGAACAATAAATAAACAAACTCACCAACGAGTTAGTCATTAATTACCTCGGTGCAAATATAAAGAAACCCAGCTGGGTAAACAGCAATAAAAATGAAAGAACATTGAAGTAGAAAGAATATCGTCACAAAGTAAGCTGTATTTAACAAAATTATAAATTGTTTTGGGAAATTCCACTGTCTACGAGCATAAGGGTTTCCCGTGAACCGCTAGGTCACATCGTTGTTCTCGTTGTATAGAATGTAGGAGTGAAGGGGCATTGCAGGAGTCAAATGACTGTAGAGGGGCTCGCTCCCCTCCAGCTCTGCGGACCGAATAAGTGGGAGTAAGGGCCAAACGTGGCCCGCGGGCCACTAGTTCGTCAAACCTAACCTAGAATATTCGAATGTTAAATTATTCGAGTAGAACCAACCCGATCGTATGACCGTATCCGTTGCTCGTCATGATCTAACTAAATATTACAAGGAGTATAGCCGAAACAAGCACATTGTATTTTCGATAAATTTAAGCTACGGATGTTATCAATTTATGGTGTATGCGAATATGAAAAATACGTGCAAAATGTTTGCAGAATATATATACGTATGCAAAATGAAATATCAATATCACGATTGTTAACTTATGTATTCTGCGTACGTTCTGTATGGATCATATTAATATACGTCAGAAATTTATGAAAAACGTAGTTTACTGAACAATGTAATCGAATACAAGCGCAATAGGATAAATACAGGATACGGAAAAATAACGCGAACAAACATTCTTCGATCAAACGAAGCTTAAAATAAAAAGTAATAATAAAAACAAGAACATTGGAGAACTAATTGTTCAGACGGGTTCGGGATTACAGATGAATTCAAATATTCATTGCAGAACGCAGAAATATTTATTTACATTACTTTAAGGCATCCTGTATTTATTGCTCACATTCGAAGAGAATCGAAGTAATAGAGAAATGTTTACAATTAGTTATTTTAAAGCTTGCAAATCTTTAGAATAGAGGTATTAGAATACTTAGTGTTCGAACAGTAATTCCCACTTTCGAGACTTAATTTTTACCTCGGATTCAAGAGCTGGAATCATTCACTGTTCGTTTATATAGTATGAGCGATACAAGAGACTCGCAGCAGCAGACTATAGCGATCCTTGTATGCCATAAAGCGTCACCTTGAGAGGAAAATAGCTACCTGCACCGTTTTCGAGCAAACTGATGATCACAAATTTGTCACTTGAAAACGGGAATTACTGTATTTGAAATCTTAGGAAGTCGATAACTTTTATTTGTAGAATTCAGAGTTTCTCTTCGTACGAAATGAAACAAATACGTTTCAAAGAAATTTCAAATGGATTTATTTATTTGTTTACAGCAATTATCAATTTCGTCCGCGGTTTGCTCAAAATTTGGACACCAGCGAAGGTGTGCATGCTGGAGAACTGACCAGTCGTCTCTTGTCTTGGAGGAGTCGAAATCATCGTTCCATAATCCAGCAGGTAAGTTTGTATTTTCTTTCTGTCAGAGTCAATCCGCATGGCAAACAAGGCTAGAACTACTTGTCAAAATCATAACAAATAAACGGGCTTAAATAGAAAAAAAAAGTTCAACTTCTTCATTTTTTGAAATTGTATTTTTATTAAATACGTAATTATCGTCTTAAAAGAAGATACTTAAGTATTTTAATTTCTATCGATTTGGTCTATATAATGTGCCAACTGATTTTTCATAGAAATGAAATTTACATATTGCAGTGAGAGGGATAAAATGTTTTGCGTCAAAAACAAAAATAATTTACAATTTTCCAACAAATTGCAACCTGATATTTAGTTTCAAATTACTGCTCGTAACGAGCACTTTCGTGTCCCTTTTTATACGTTATTTCCTAAATTTTACTGAAAGCTACTCGTGCATCGTGCATTAATGCACTTACGCTATAAGTAATGCACATGCCGTGCGATGCATTAATGACGATGATACGCTGAATTGGTGAACAAGGTAATACGCAGCATCCGTGCTAAACTGTCCCACTGCTACCAACCATCGTGGAAAATTCATATTTTCAACCGACAAAGAACGAATATGGGTATATTAATTATAATATTCACAAATTGATTTTACAGTACTTGAGTGTTCTGGAACTATTCTCACAAACTTCGTAAACAAATTAGTGGGTAGAACAGTTACATCATGTTTCAGTTGAAAAGTACATTCTTGAATCAAATTATGAATTTAACAAAATAAGCTGCTTAATTGCTACTTAAATTTTTCAGTTACCCAACATAAATAATAATTTAAATTCCTCCAAATGAATGATAACTTAAGTTCTTAAATTACTTGAAACAGATGATAATCTATATCCGTAAAATACTCCAATAGATAAAAAATAATTTTAAATTCTTAAAATCTTAAAATACTCCTGTAAATAAGAATTAAAATAACAATTACATTCTTAAGTTACTTGTCTAAAAACAATATAACGTTTAATCGTTTAAAAATAATTGTCTTCCCCTATGTGGAAAATTGTCGATTTTCGTTTGTAAATCGCATCTGCATGTATATTACCATTTTTCGGATCGTTTTCCATGAAAACGAAAAGTCAAACAAAAGATTATATTTTCATATTTTCTACTTTTATTACCATATAAAATCATCGTCTTTTATAGCTTCATTACGAATTACTTTGTACGATGTATGAAAAGTACAAAAGTACAAAAGTACAAAAATAAAATGTATATATAAATATTTCTCAATTGATCTTGGAAGGTCACCCAACATCTATGGTTTTCTGTTAGCGAAAATTTTTGATGCAATATTTTTTTTCCTTTGATGTAATATTTTCATGATCAAGGTCACAGCAGTTCGCCGACATCAATGAACGCTACGCATTATACGCGGCATCCCTTTGCGTATGCGCTTCTGTGTATTTATTTTTTTCCCTGCCTCTCCCTCACGGTGCAAAAGGGGCGAACACGGTGAAATTGCAAGAAGGGATGGCATTTAATTCGTGAGCATGCGCCACGACCATAGGGGAGTTATTGCAGAGGGGTTGCCTCTCTTTGGGGCGATGTTATTGATCAGAGCTTCTTCTTCCTTTCGAAATGGCTCAAGTGTATCACGCTATGGGGCATAGAGATTTGATTTTGTTCGTCCTTCGCGTGTACTCTTGGATGCAATGATAAATAAAAATCAATAAACTTCCTTTGAGATTTCAAAGAGGATGGCTGAATCTTCGTAACGTTCCTGTTTATCAATCTTTTAGAATCTTTAAGGATACCTGCTAGCTGTATAGTCATTACATTAGGAAACGAGCAATGAATCATTAAATAGTTATTAGGATTATCAATCGAAATAAGTTCTTTCGTTTAGGTTCTATTCCTAGTTTCGAAACATGCTAATTCTATTTAAAACTCCGAAATAGATTGTATTTCATATTTTGAAATAATTTATATTTCAAAATATATAAATTATGTTTTAAATTTTTAAATAGGTAATACTTCGGTTTTCGAAGTACACAAGGTTACACAAGGTTACACAAGGTATTCCATTGAAGTTAACACAACGAAATATCTTGTAGACAACTATAATTAAAAAAAAAACGTGAAACATGTCTTCTATGAAACACCTTTTTTTATGATTTTGGGAAGGAATTCAAATGATATTATTAGTTCCTTAATACGTGGGCATTTCGAAGGTTATTTCGAGGTCAACTTGTTTTTATATATATATTACTTTGTCTGAAACATTTTTTGGTAAAATTTCCATTTCTTAAAATATTTACAGAAATATCTACAAAATTGTTTCAGTACTAGATTAATTTTCTACATTAATTACATTAATAACAATGTACAGATATATTTTTTTGGATAATAGTGACCTCCACCTTCGAAACACTCATTTATAGGTTTAGT
Organism: Ptiloglossa arizonensis; assembly: GCF_051014685.1. Taxonomy (NCBI): domain Eukaryota; kingdom Metazoa; phylum Arthropoda; class Insecta; order Hymenoptera; family Colletidae; genus Ptiloglossa; species Ptiloglossa arizonensis. The sequence goes on along the minus strand of NC_135048.1, from coordinate 5,558,893 downwards.
AAATGATCAATATACAGACAACGTTTCCCTTCTGATATTTCGATAGGCAATTGTGATTCACTCTTTCATATTTTCTCGAATGATAGGTGGATCGTAACTTTGAAAATCATTCTGAAATTCTTGATATGAAGAGACTTTGTATCGATAGGACTTGCAACGCTTTAAAATTCGCCGTAACTTTGATTCATCGTAAATCAAAATCATTTAAATTTTTTCCGTAATTGTTAAGTATTACATATTTAACTGATAGTGTATTATAAATTAATAAATTCGAACGACGCTCGTTGTAAAAAAAAGCTCCAAAGGAATGAAACAATATATCACAAATAGAATGTTAAGCGGGATAAAACCGCTCTAGAGCCGCACAACCACTGATAATAGCAAATCTTGTTTTATCTGATGAGGAAAGAGAATATATTCCGTGCCACTTGATAATAAAAAGCAGTGATAAGGAGTAATATTAAAAAGTGGCTTGAATGCAACTATTCTTTAGCTATCAGTAAATGCAGAGACATCGATTCGTTACTCAATCAAGAAATGTCTGAGAATTAGTCTCTAACGAGAAAAAGACAAGGAAGTTTGATTAGATACACGAGATAAGACAGCCAACGGTCGTGAAATAATTGTAAACAAATGTTTTATAATATACATACGAAATACCTTGAAATGAAATAAAGAGAGGAAAAGAAAACATTGTTTTACGTAAAAAAGAATATATATTCTCTTGCGTGTAAGTGAGTGAGTGAGTGAATGAGTGAGTGGAAGAGAGAAAGAGAGAGAGAATCATTTACGTAAGAAATAAAGATTTTTATTCAAAATGTAGCGGTACATATACATGAATCTAAAAGAAATAAAATGCTGTTATTAAAATCTAACTTCGATAATATTGAGCGTGTGTGTGACTACGAGGATAAATCAATATAAAAATGCAGACAGAGATATTTTATATGAGAAATAAGAAATTATTTTAAAATAAACTTAAATAAGATCTAATATAGTCAATTGTGGTTTAATGTGAATTAAATTCAGAAATAACTTTTATAATAATTTGTAGTAAAGTGTTTCGTACGAAAATCTGCGTACGAAACCTGCAACAGTGTTATGTAAGATTTAGAATGAAAGAGTAAATCAATTTTAAAAAGCAGGGAGAGAACTAGAACTTTCACGTCATACAGTTTGTACACAAGGAAAGAAAATTTATTTAAAACATAACACGATTTGCCTAAAAGAGAAAATATAATTTCGCGGAAGATATTTAACGGAAAAGTGAATAACTATGTAAAAATAGGGCAATTTTGCATCAGTGTGAGAGTGAATACAACGCTCAAGAAAATTAATAAATTGTTAAGAATATAAAAACAAATTTGTTTACGTAATCTAGTAATATCTTTTTTGAACAATTAATTTATATATATTTTAGTATATCGAAACTTGTAATGGATTGGACAACCTATCAAGCAATAAAATCATTTTAGTTGGGGATCCCCTAATTACTTTGACTGTTACAGATATAGACAGGGGGAATTTTAAAGCGAGTATGAGGGAGCAGTTTAATACTGTAGAACAGGAAGAAGAATGAGATGATGTAACAGTAATTTCGTATGAAAGATCAAGGTAGAGGCGTCATACGAAAAAAAAATCAGGCATCATACGAAAAAAAAAGGGTAAAATAAACAAGGCTTTTGCACAAAAAACCGAGTAGTAAAATATAACATTCATACAAATAAATTTGTAAGAATTTAATCAATCGAGCGAATCAAAAAACTAAATAGAGAAATAACAAGTTTCTACGAAGGAAATAAAGTGACGTGTCAGAAGAATGACAAATTATAAAATTATTGAGATCTTGACATTTGTTAATGGTACCGCGTATTTGTTTAATACTGTATTGTAAATATTAAAAAAATAAATTCAATGACCTTTAAGAAAGTAACATTGAAATGACCTTTACTCTCAAATCATACATATTTGTTTTTTACTTGTATGTTTTTAGAACAATTACCATTTGTTAGAAAATACATAACATTTTCATGTAAAATGTAAAAATGTAAATGATATTCAATTTCGTATTTCTCGTATAATTTGTATACAATTATATTATGGATTATTATATAATTTACTAAAGAGAACCGAAATTGCGGTCAGAAACATTAAAATTAAACTACAAGGATTGTTGAGACTAATACAATGTTAATTTTTTCGAAAATCAATAAACAAGCCGGATGACAGCTGGTATTGACTCACCCTGTATTGAGTTAGAAGAGAAAAAACGGAATTCATCCAAAAGCATAAGTGGGATTACGATACCCAGAGCGAGTAGTCATGAGCGAGGGAGGGAGAATAGAGAGAAACGGGATAAAAAGAGAGAGTGGAAAGAGAACGACAGAAGTCGCACAAAGGAGCGGGCTAGAGAGAGAGTGAGAGAGAGAAAGAGAGAAGGAATCGAGTGACTCAGTGATGGCGTACAGCAGCCAGGCCGAGCCCAGCTGTTCTTCGATCCCCTAACCTACGCTAGTTTATTTCAGCCACCAACACCACGCGATTCCAAACACTTTGTGATCTTTCGTAGCTTCGTTATCTGACGACCTTCCGATTTTATCAGTCTCGTATCACCTTTCTCTCTCTTTGTGTGTGTGTTTCGTTACTCGTGTTAATCCTCGCCCAACCGGACAAAAAGAGAAATAAAAACAAAGTGACCGACCGTTAAGAAACACTTCGTCCGCGTTGAACAGTGAATCGATTGTGAGCCGTGCGTTTACGTCTAGACACCGGACGTTTCATACTTCTCGAAGCAATAGTGACGACTCGATCGTGCTTCGAAATGAATCGCCCCCGTCGACCTATCGACGCGAGATTTCCATGCTGTAGAGAAACAGTGCGTAACTTTTCGTACGCAGTCTATCTCGTTATCGTCCTTCTTTTGACTGGTCTTGGCCCTTGAACCAAGGGCCCTTTGCCTTCGTGGCTCCTCTTAGCTTCGTCCAACCGAGAAAATAACGAATCGAACGTGACGTTACGATACGGATTGCTCTATGGAGCGTTTTCGAGTGGAGACTCTCGAAGTGACGCGTTTTTACGGTGCGATGGGTTACAGTCGATCTTTGTAATCGAAGTTGAAAGGAACCCGATATTTTAATGATTGGGGATCGATTTGCACGAATCTTGCTAGAAACTGTGCGCTGCTCTCGAGAAATTTGGAAAACGATCCTTGAAGGAAGACAAGGAGGCCGCAAAAGTCTATTTAAATCGAAATACATATTCGACGGAGTGAGATATTGGAATCGAGGTGTAGTTTAAGAAATATCAAAGCAAAAAGTATCAAATATTTGTTCATATCATTTCCGATTTTCCTCAAACTTTCATCTCTTGGACAGAAAATTAGAAGGTGAGTGGAATGAAACGTTGACGTCATGTTGATAAAGAAAATAGATTTTCCTTCTTTATCTGTCGCCGCAAAAGGTGCGTCCGGTCGATTTACGAAACGAATGGCAAAACGTGGGCTGCAAACGAGTAACAGCGTACAACTATAAATGGAACCTGCATTGCTGAAGTATATGACACAAAGAAAATGTAAACTAGAGATAAAAAAGTTAAAAAAAACTTCAATTCTCTCCAACTTAAGTACTTGAATAATTGGAAATAATTACCTTTAGCACGATAATTAGCGAATTAATAATTCATCGACAAATGATAGTATTTAAAAGTTCTGTCACGCATACAAAATCGTCACATTCTAGAAACGACAATTTGCTATTGTGTACGTTAACCTACAATTCCAAAATTTGCCGACGAGACTTTCTCTTGCGTACAGAATACGATAACCTACAAAATTTTAGAAATAGTTCCTCCGGGGACCTGAAAATACTCGAAAATCGAAAATTCAAAGATATCGCATTTACGAACATTTGTGAATTCAATTTCAAGATTCTATGACGCACATTAAACGCAGCGATTGAACTATTCCACGAATTGTACGAGATCGTTCCCAACGTACGCTTCAAAGTACCTCGGAAAGCTCGAGATACGGTTTCGTGAACACACGTTCCACAAATTCTTCGCGTTTCAATCGAGAAGACCGTCGAAATTGTCAACAGACTCGTCGGGAGCGAGAAAGAAGAGAGCCCCCAACTCGACGCCGCGCGGATGAAATGCCAGAGGGACATTTTGAAAATCTTTGGTTCGACGCATGCGCGCAACAACACTCGACGCCCGATGGAGCGCGATGAAGCTGTCCCGCGGTGGATGAAGGAGGGTCGAGACCCGGAGAAGAGTTTCTGACGGTGCGCCAACGTCAGACACGCCAGGACACCGGTCGTCGCGACGCGTGAGTCGCCGGACCGACACGATTTTCTAACCTCGTCTGTAACGTACAACGTAACGTCGGAACACCACGGTTTGTTGACATCAACACAGCCGGTGCGAGAAGCATGCCGGGGGAAAACAGAGAGCACAATTCGAAAACATCTTCCGGTAGACAAGACGCTTCTTTCTCAAAAGATTTTGACTCGAGGGCTCGGAACGTGTCCATGATTCCGCTTCCTCGCGCGATGCAAGTTCCGCCGCCGAATCCAAAGACCGTTAAGACGGAGAAGAATCGATTGAGACTCATCATGGAGAATAAAGCGCTAACGGACGTCTTTGAGAAGGAGAGGAAGATCAACGAGAATACGTCCGCGGACTATCGGGTGTCCTGCGCGAGGGAATCGAGAGACTGCAACCTGTCCTACAACACGTATCGATGTCCTGTAAGAAAGGTGATTCTCTGCGTTCGGAGGTTCTTGTTTTGCTCATCGGTGTTCATCGATCATCGATGAAAATAGAATTCAGGGGGGCTCGGAAGGTGGAAAGGTGGGGGAGATATAGTGTCAACCCCTGTTTTACACATACGGTGGTTTATAAATGGGCAATTCAAGATTTTGACAATCGAGGGAGACATGTGTGGCATCTTCGGGCATTTGAGTCTATTGGAGTGTGGTACTATGATTAATTTGTAATCTGTGGTTCAGTTGGTTCTGTTTGATTTCTGGTAAAGTAGGTATTTTGAGAAAATTTGTTACATAATGCACTTTTTGTTTCTTTCGACTGTTCTAGATTCGAAACAAATTTTCAATAGTATTTCGTATAGGGTATCTCTATTTCTTTTCTGAGCTCCATATGCATGACTTTGAATGCTAGCTCTGTTCTTTACCACTCATTTGATCTTGACTTTGTGTTAAATTGAACTTTTAGTGAAGTCCTTGGAAAGATATCTTTTTATTTTCTTAGCCGTTATACATTTATCAAGGTTGAATTTTTATTGAACTGGATATTAATATTCTCGATATAGTTCCATTTTCTTCATAATTGTATCGTTAATTTTAGAATCGAATCAAATCTCCATATTCTTAATCTAGTACTATTTCTTAATTTTCAATTTTATAAAATTTTCTCACAATAGTTTCGGAATACTATTTTAATATTCTCTAAATTGCTTCATGTTTATTAAATTTTTCATTTTTAAAATTTGATTAAATTTCCGCATCTATATATTTTTCATTATATTTTAATATTATTTAGATTGTTTTTTCATGTTCGTGAAATTTTTTGTTTGGTAAAGCCTTTGAAATTTGTTCACATTATTTTTAAAGTACTATTTTAATATTTTCCAACTTTCATTTACACGTTCACTAAATTTTTTGTTTAAAAAAGTTTTTTAAATTCGTCACTAACGTTTTTTGCAATATTTTTCAAGTATGATTTTAATAGGTTTTTACATATTCATTCAATTTTTAGTTTTAAATATATTTACAAAATTCTCTAGATCGTTTTTACACGTTCGTTAACTTTCTTTTTTTTAAACATTATTTTCAAATTCCTGTTTCAAAAAATTGTTCACAATATTTTTCATTAAAATACTTTTTACATAAAAATTATGCACGAGTAATATTACGTAGAATATATTGATAACAGCATATTTTTTGTTTTGTTTTTTAACATTAACAAATAGATTTTACTCGTAAATGAAATAGGAACAATGATGCAACAGCGTTAAAAATATAGATTGACTCTTTTCTGCTTTGATTTCTTCGATTTTTGTGCACAATGTCACATTCAATTAACGGAATAATTTATAAAGGAATTCTCCTAAAAATTTTTAATCGATGCGATTAATATTTCCATGCGATAATGAGTCACGCTTATCGTCGCACCTTTCGAAACACCAACCGGAAGGTTGCTTTCGTCTTTTTCGCACCACTGATTAGCATGCTCTGTTTTCTCTCCACATTACAACTTTAAACCTTACCCACTCACGAAAGATGTGTGTAATCTGGTAACTTCTCTAATTCAAACATCAACGCGAATGACCTAGTTTTTATTTTTGTGCAATGTTTGTTCTCGTTATTGATTTATTTCCATATTTCAGTTGCGCGTATTAGAAGTTTTGCACACGTCAAATTTTCAGTTACTTTGTTCTAAGCATGTGCAAAATGATTAATCGAGAATAACGTCATGAACACAGTATTATCTAACAAATCTGTGGCACTGGATTTAAGTGACTAAATGATGATTCCATTATTATCTAACATTACGTAATGAATTATTCACAAAGAGAGTTATATAGTCTGATTTGAGAATTCGTAGTAATTTATTAGTTTACTTGTAGCAATTTATTAATTTACTTGATAATTTTTCATATTTTTTTCGACAAAGGAAAGAATCTATTTCTTTGAGTAACACTACATACAATGAAATAAGTAGTGTTATATGAAAAGTAATGCAAAGTGAGTACCATTAGGTACGAATGGAATAAAAATTGAGAATTTAAGATTTACTATTTTAAATCTTAATTATTTACTTGTTAATAACTTGATAAAGTGCTTGCAGATAGTTTCTCTGCATCATGTTCATAAAAACAATTCAGCTCATTGTTACGTGCCTCTAATGTAACCGCTTCGTTAATTAATAAATTATCGAAAACATTATTTCAAAATTCATCGACTTTGACTTTGTATAAACCAATGGGTACAAAGTTTACATCAATTTTTTATCTTAACAAGACATTCTCTAAAATCTGTTAAATTTCTTCTTTTCTAAACACAATATTCATTGCATGAGCATTTAATAATAGTATTTGCAAGATTGCCAAGTTGATGATTTTTGAATCGCTTTTCGATGACCTTCAAAATGTTTTTTACGAACGAAAGAAATTTATTTCACAATTTTGTACTCATTTAAATTTATACTTCTTTTTGCTATACTTAAACATATCTTAAAAATGATTTTCGAATAAAAACTATACAATGTGTCTCAGGATTAAATAGCCAACCGGTGTCTAAGATTTGATATGAAAAAAAATCCTATAAATATAGTCGTACAAACGTTTTATAAAAAAAATTGTAACAAAAATATGAAATCATGACAAACTTTCTCTTAGTATATTATAGCGTACGAGTAAGCCGATAATATTCGTGTAATGTATTCGTACACAATGTGTTTATTATTTGAAATCACTGAAGATGATTCATGTGGCTTCTATTGGTACTGACAGCTATCAGTTTAATTGTATAATTTCGTACCGAAATACCACGATCATTTTCAAGCGAAGAATATATAGTCATTCGTTTCGTCTATGGTTTCTGTAACGGTAATGGTCGAGAAATTCGTTACGCTTATTTTTAACCGCGTCAATCTTGTATTGACAAGTATTTTGAAATGTAGTAGTAACAGTAAGAGATTAATAATAGCTACATCTATCATCTTCAGCGATGTCAACTCGCATAAACACATTATATTAATTTCATCGACTAATTCTTACACCATAATGTACTAAAAGGAAATTCGCCATTATTTCATATTTTTATTCTAATTTTTTAATAAAGCGTTTATACGACTCTATTCATAGGACTTTTTTCTCATTTTTTTCTATAATGGAAGATTTTAAGATTGGTTGTTAAATCTCGAGGCAAGCTGTATAATTGAATTACTAATTATTGAAGTACCAATTATTATATCGTTAATTTGTAATTGAATTACCACGAACTGCTGTTTCGTTAATTCTGCGTCAAGTTTAACGCGAACGGTTTATTCAGAAGTGAAGTAAACATTCTTCATTAGTAGCCAAGCGTTTAAATTGTCCGTTGAAGTGGTTTAACATGTCGTTGGAATTTATTACGTAGACTCTTGATTACTTCTCACGATGGCACTATTTCGACGATGGCACAATACACAGCACGTTCGCTCGCTTTGTCACTTTATTTCTTACAATTGAACCGAAATAGGGCAAAGAAGAACTCTTGTGGGGTAATTCTATCGCGCTGGTGCTCGCGTTTAAGACGTTAGGAAATTCTTCGAGTTGTCAGTCGAGGGCAGAATTTATTTAACATGTATACAATTATATGGAGTTTGCTTTTCGGTATATTATTATGTATTTTCAATTTCTGTTTTATAGAGATATTTTTGCCAATTTCTTAGAGAAGACATCTCTACGAGAACGATTTTTACATACTTTCTAAAACCGCATTTTATTAACTGTCGGATCAAAATTTAGAAATTCTTAATTTCTTCGTTTTGAGATTTACTCTTCCGATGATATTTTATGTGTATATATATATATATATTACTACATACAAAGTATTGTTAGAATATTTATTTTTGTACTTGTATATTATATTTATGCGTATATGTACCTCAATGCTCTTCGTAAATAATTTTGATTTCATTTTATTTTTTTTGTACTTTGATCCCTAATTTTATTCTAATAATTGTAGACATTGTCGGATGACGTGATCGTTATATTTGACCGCTGCATCGCTTATCAATTTTTGTCTTCACAGTGATTCATTCGAATCGTAGTAGTTTAATCTCATTTTACGCAAGACGATTATAGTATCTCTTTTATCTTGAATTTGAGAAACCGTGACTCCTCTGAAAATCGTTTCTAATCATCGATGGTATCGGTGAAGGAAGTTTTTTTCTGAACTTGAAAAAGGTTCGACGACGAACGTGTGGTGTACTGCTAGCGTACGTGTCGTACGTGACTAAAATACACTTCCTTGCTTGACCGTGTCGAAAATAAAAAATACGGCTTGCACAGAATCGATGTTCCGGAAGTAGTAATACTACGCGAAGCCAAAAGTCAACGCGAGGTGATACATTGTTATCGTTGAAGTCTAATAATAAAATTGATCAAAAATTGAAGTAATCGGAGGTGTGATACGAGAGGAGTTCCTATCAGTAAAATCAAAGTACGACTAGAAAAAAGAATTATATACATTTAAACGTATCTTCATTTTTGAATATTGTTCCCCATAATTGCTATATACTTTTCAGATCTTGAAATTAACTTTTACACGAATTCGTGAAAAGTAATTTTGTTCTTTGGTGTAAAAATGTTCGGTAACAGCTGTCTTTACAAGGTCGTCGTTGAAAAATCGATCCTCACGTAAATTCTTTCTCAAATTTGTAACAAAAAACAATCACTGAGTGCCAAATATCGATTTTAGGGTGGATGGTTCTTCGGAGCAACTTTGGCAACGTAAGCCGTTTACATAAGAATTTTATCACGGCTCTTGTTTTGTATAATTTTATATAATTTTATTAGACATTTTACCAACTTTCCAGAATCGTTCATAGTACTCGTGTACAATTATAAAAATACTGCTAACAGTTTTGAGAATTTATTAACTCCCTTTTTACATAAAATTGTAACGTTATACTCATACTTTAGAAAATAATAATATGACACGAGCTGTACCTTAAAGTATCATTCGATATAATAATTTTTTCGAAGCAACGCTAATTTTGGAAACTAATTCAGTAACAAAATTAATAGCCTAAATTACTCGTGCAAAGTATCAAAATGAACTGTATTTAGTTTAACAATATTATTATAAATACCCTGCTGTTACAATTAGAAAGGAATTATGAATGAATTATATTTTAAATATAAAATCATCAAGTTAACGGATCAAAAACCTTAATGATTGTACTTTTACACAAAAAGTAGTAATCGAGATTAAACACCCTGGACTAAAATTCATGGTAAAAATCGACTTAGGAAGATTCTATAGCTCGAAACAAGATGAAAATATACAATAATAAAATTGTAACAGAGTTAAAAATTGTAACTTTGTTCGAAAATCCAATACTCGTACACCTAATTGTTGATTGGCATTACGGATTTCATTACAAACATTTAAAGTGTTCTTCGCACATTTTGTGTATTGATAAGTAAATATCGACAGTAAACAACATTTAATATTGTATCTTGTACAAAAACAATTACAATAGCTGTATGTAGTAAAATTCATAACACCAGTTATTGAATAAATGTACGTGTGCTAGATTTTCAAATACATTTTGCTCGAAAACGAAGCCTTCGATGCAATTTTATTATTCTTCATTTTTACTACAAATTTTGGTCCATGGTGTACAATATAATGGTTTAATGGAAGAATATTTTCAGTCTCTCACATATAATATTTTTAACGATTTTTAAATTTTGGTCCATGGTGTACAATATAATGGTTTAATGGAAGAATATTTTCAGTTTTTCGCATATAATATTTTTAATGATTTTCAAATCTTGGTCCATGGTGTACAATATAATGGTTTAATGGAAGAATATTTTCAGTCTCTCGCATATAATATTTTTAATGATTTTCCATGTAGAATATAAAATATAAACAATTATATGTATATCATTTTTCGATACGATATTTTGTTTCCGAGAAAATAAAATTTAAATATTCATGGGGTATGCACGTGTTTGAGAACAACTTGGCGAACGTCTCTGACGATTATTTGTTACTTCTATTTGTATTAGTGTTTGTAAACCTTCAATGGCTCTAATTAATTAGGAGATGGTATATCGACGAAAATAAATAATATCGTACCACTGTCAATGTTTACAAAGATTAGCACAAGTAGAGGTAACAAGTAAGGGTAACGTGTTAGCCAAACCATATTCAGTGGCACGCATGCCCGACGAATCTTCAAGATTGATTTTCTCGAAAATGAACGCTTACATTAGCAAATTTTATTCTGCATTTTCCGTGCATTTTTTCATAAAGAAAAACTTGCAACAATGTTGCGTACCATGAATTTGTCCCCACTCTGTATATTCTACCATAGATTAATACTTTCATACAGAAGAGGATCTATACACAGAGTATAAACGTTTAATAGATCTCGGTCAAAATTTAACAAAACAATTTAAAAATATTTTTTTCTCTATTAGGTATCATTTAATAATTATTTTACATTATAATTGTTTTATTTCATCTTTCTAAAGAAGTAAAAGAAAGTAGTATTATTTTGACCTTTCGATCACTTGTTGTTTAAGTTCTCTCCAGAAATATCTATTTAGAAGGTATTTTAAATTTAACAATTGGAAATATTTAATAATGACACAGCAATTAAAATGATCTGAACAACTGACTAAAAGTTATGGCGCCACGTGCTTCTTTTAAAAATGACTTGTACATCAAATTTGCTTTAACCTATATTATCATTCCATTGAAATACTTTTTTGTATTGTCATAATTAAAAATATAATTGTGTAGTCTATTTCGAGTGGAACGCTTTATATAATATTCGTCATTAGTTGGATACCTACAGTTTTCCGCGAGTTCTGAACCAACGATTTGGAAACAGAAAATAAGGTCAATTAGAATCGTCGTACATTCCCATTCAATACATTACATTTGATTTATTGCTTATAATACTAATATTTATCGTGTAGTTTCTAATGTATTTCTAGTCTAACTTTACAACGAAGCATTTTTCGAAACAAGCTTTATAGTAAATTCTGAAAATGATCGTACCGAATCCTCTCAGACGTTTTGTACATTTTAAGAAAGTTTAAAAAATGGAATGACACGTTTTACCATAGACTGATCTATAACATCAATTTTACCACTAATTGGCGCAAAATCTTGAAAATTCTTCTATTTGCGGTGCGAGATAAATATTTGTAAAAATGTTCAAGAACGTGAATTTACGCGCAATTTGTTTAAAAAAACTCTATTGTCAAATTTATTTTAACCTTGAAAAATTAAAATAAAAAGTTTATGGGGAATCGTGCGATGCAAACGATTGATTTTCTCACAATGAACTGTCAAAGTTTCGACCAATTAGAATACCCAGAGCTGTATCATATTTTTTTGGAGCACGTACAATCTATTGGCTTAAACTGTACTAATCATTTGCGACAAATGATTGCTCTCGAACTTTTATTTCCCTTACGTAGTAGATCAATAAGACGTAATAAAATGTAGAAATAATAACAAGCTTTTTTATTAATTTCTCGAGGTGAAATAAATTTGAAGCTCTTTTCAAACAAATCTTCCTCGATCTAGATGCGTGGGTTCATTGCTGAAAACCGAGACGAATATTTTATTTTACATCCTACGTATCATTAACGTAACGAACTATAAATATGGTAAGAATAAACAGAGTAGGAAGCAAATTGAAAAAAGATCAAATAAAATAGAAACCCTCTTGCAGGACAATATCGTAAAATGTACAAAAATTTAACAAAAAGCGCTTCCATTGTAATTTACGTGCAACTAAATGCAACTCGATATTAGATGTAGCCCAGGTTCTTGTTCCGCTTGTCAATTTAGTCTCTTATCTTAATTTTTCGTCCATTGAAATGAAGGTGATTCAGCCGGCGTACAATTCAGCGAGTCAGAATCCGATTTACGGATGGATTCGAGTTTTACTTGTTGAAATAGTCGTAAAAACAGCTATCCGTTTGCGATAAACAGTTTACCTAGTCGCTTCTTCGTCACAGACACGCTTCGTGACGAAGCCTTCTCCGCCTCTGCATTTATTTACATGGGGCCTCTTATCGTTCCACTGATGGCGTAAGATCGCTAGATAATAAGCTGGCAGGAGAAAGGAAACGAAGTTCCAGGGTGAAAGCTAAATAAATGCCAAGCTGTTTGTCTCTACCGTTCATTTTTTGTCTGTACGATTTCCCAGCTGAATCACGGAGGAGCTTTCGCGTGGCTAATTTGCGATTTTAACGGAACTTCTCACTGCTTAATGCTGATTTCCAAAATCTCTTGTGCTCGACATACGCGAGGCTGAAAACTTGAAACTTTTTCAGATTACTTAGTCTTAAGAAAAGAAAAGAAAAGATTACTTAAAATCTGTGTAATTATGGATCAAAACTAGGGATGCGATTAGTCGAATATTTGATAGGTATTCGAATGCTGTGAATAGATCTCGAATACTAAATTTTAATTATTGTAAATTGATATTGATATTCAAAGATTTGAGAATTCTCATACTTGGGCATTCGAAGATTTTAGAGTTCTCATACTTGTGCATTCGAATGTTTGATTATTCCTCGTACCTGTTCATTCAAATATTTCAGTATTCTCATACTTGAGCATTTCAATAGTTTTATACTAATTAAATATCATACTAATAATATTAATTGAGAATGAAGTTTCAAAATAAGCATGAACTTACGAAACTTACGGTCCAATCGTACTATTCGAATACATGTATTACGAATATCCAGATACTTGTACTGAAGTATCTAAATAATATTCGAATTCTATTTATTGCGAATATAAAAAAATTCTACAAATGTTCCTAGCCCCGGTACAAATTTAAGGTATTGGTGGATCCTATAGAAAGAACAAAAAAAATCGTAAAAGTTTCAGAGATTGGAACACGATCAACTTGATTGAATCGTCAACAATTATTCCAAAGTAGAGTCAAGGATTGATCATTGTTAAATCGTTGATCGTTTTAATCGGAACGATTATTTATTTTATTTAGCATTAATTTATTAGACGAGTAATAATATTTCAATATTTAAATAAACAATAAAATGAAAACACACAGTTGAGTCCGGTGCTTGTGTACGAGCGTACTGTGAATCATCAGGCAATTAAGAATGATTCAGCACGCCGGTAGAACGTTAACGCGTTACTTACTATGCAACTATAAAATTGAATAATATACCTCGCAACGATGGTAACACAATTACGTTTAATTACACAGCTTATTTACTTTTTTTTTACGGAACAATTATAAGTTTAAAATGAAATTTGTTATCGCGAGCAATTTTAGAAATCTTCTACAGGATACCTGTTATGTTTATTCACTGACATTTGCTCTAATGAATTATTAGCTCAATCGGAGTCAGTGGTTCGAAGCATTTTAAATTGCGTATCTCTTAATAAATGTGTGGAAAGAAAATGATACGCGAACAGTAAGAAATTATTGTGTATTGTGCAATAATTATTCGATGAATTGAACAACTATTACAATTTTAATTTTATTTAGATACAATTTCCGTACATGTTTTATTATTTATTTCCAGCTCATTCTAATACGAATTGAAACAAATTTTTTTTTTAAATTAAACAGAGCAAACGTAAAAGAGCCTTCTGTATTAATGAGGTAGTATTCTAATCAAATATAATTTCTCATTTTCAAGTGGTCAGAAAGCTTACTTTCAAAGTGTTAATCTAACCATGGTTAAACATTCTCAAAGGTATTAATTACTCTTGTATTTATAATTGTACTAGCGTTCGAGTATTCCCGAGCTTCTTAACGAATAGTTTAATTCCTAATTAAGGCAGTAAAACGTAATAAATGTCTACCAGAGTCTCGATTTAGAACATTCGTAAAGTGATCAAGATTATTCTCCTAATTTCACAATCGTAATTTTTTGAAATCTGTTGAAAGTAGAACAATCAAAATTACTTCTTATAAAATATAGAATGTTATTACTTATTTTAATTTTCAACTTCCACTTTAACTTTGCTTCGTAAAAGATCACTTCAAAATTACTTCGGAAATTATTTCGAAGTGCACTTTAATTCGATCAAAATTTGCACTAAATAATCGTGAATCGTGCAAATTTCAAAATTAAACAAAAATAAATTTTTCGAGCGAAACAAACAATAATGTTTGCCATATATTTCTCGTTGAGAAAAATAACAACACAGAGTTATCATAAAGTCATATTCATCGGTGATCCTTGTCTATTTACTTTTTTCTTCTTTATCAAACCTCTCAAAGTATCAATAATGACGAATATCTAGTTTGAATAAAAATTCATAAAGCATTTAACGATAATTCAGATTTAATCTGGTTTAGCTTGAGCAATCTTGCGCCAAAATCTTCTCTTTGAGGACATACTCAAGCAACCTTCGATTACTATCCTCGAATGTGTTTGTTTCACAATTCAAATGCATTCCACGTTATTATTCCCGGAGCAGCGTAGCGCGCAGTCCTTCACATTCATTATTCTTGCACTTCATGGATATCAGAGAAAACCGAGTGAAAGTGGCAAATAAGCAGCAACAATACCTGCTTCGGCGATCCGCGATGTTTTAATTATGCATACAGAAAGAGACAGAGTTTTCAGTGAACTGCCCTCGTTAGTTCCACACTCGTGTGTAAATTTTCTTAATATTTTCCCACTGGACGGATTTTGTTTTTAATTGAAACCAATCGTATTGTACAAATAGTCGTTTTTCGAGTATTTCCAAACAACAGTCACAAAAGAGTCGTAATCGCGTAGAAAATTACTTCAATTAAACACCCCTGTACCTTAATTTTCATCAAAGTTAGTTTATGTAAAATACACATCACTGACGTGGATCGCGCTGTACACTTCGAACGAAGAATAATTAAACAAAAGGATTCGTAACAGTAGTTCGATTTTCTCTCTCGTACGATTCTTCGTTTCTAAAATTCTACTAAAAAAGAAAATATTACACCTATCGATATTCTCGCTTCGTTTCCAGATAATTACGTTTACACAGTATCTGTCGTAAATGTTCCGTTTAAAATAAGCGATTAAAGATTGCACCGTGTATCCGGATGGAAATTGCTCCGTACACCAATGGTAGAAATCGTTTTCACGTATACAGCTAGGATTGTATCGCATCCGTGGAGCCCTAAATTCTTTCCTCTTTCGTGGTACATCGTCCACTATCGATAAACGCTCGGTTCTCCGATTGTTTCGCAGCATCGGTGATCGATCGTGGCGTATTTTTATTCGCCAGTGCTTGAAAATCGTCGGTTCGTTGCATCTGCACGAAAACCACGGAAACTTTCGCGTAGATCCAATATTTACCTTCGACGATGCTGCTCGAGTCCTGCGGCGTTTTAGCCTCCACGGAACGTTGCAGGTTCGCAACGATGACCTTTTGTTTCCCCAGAATGCCGCGAGTTAATTGCTTCTTGCACGCAGCTACGTTTCGTGCCGCGCCTAATGAACCGGTATTAACCGCGATCGTATTGTAACGACACGATCGGGAAGCATCGGGGTACGTCCATGAACCTGGGAGAAAGTGGCAGGAACTGAAGTTTTGCCATGGCTTTCGGAACGAATCCGGAGCGATACTCCTTTCTCCGGACGGTGTTTGTTTTGGTTTGTTGAAAGAGAACGGACCGCGGCGAAAAGGGGCGAGCTCAAATTGACTGGGATAAAAATGAATGAACTGCGAGGAATTCGCGAGTGCAATTTTCATCGGGTCGCGTTTCGCGCGGAATAGCGCGACAACTGGTTCCGATTTTTCATTCGTTTTCAAGGGATCTTCGAGTACAACCGATTCGAGCGAATTCGTTGAAAACCGTGCAGCGTTCTTTCTTTCTTTCTTTTTTTTTTGTTTTTTTTTTTTTTTTTTTTTTTTTTTTCATTTGAAAATTGAGGAATTTTTGTAGCAAACAATGTGATTTCTTTTCTGGCAAAATGTGTCGGCTAAAATTGACATATTTTTCTCGTGGAATTTAAGTGCCAAAATCGAGAAATTTCGTGTTTTCTTGCAAAATGTATGTGTAAAAATTGAAAAATTTCTTTTCTATTCAATGGATATAAATTTTGATTTTCTTTCTGGCAAAATTTGCGAGCCAAAATTGAAATCTTTTTTTCGTAGAATGTAAGTGTATGTGCAAAAATTGGAAAATTTATTTGCTTCTAGTCAACAAATATACATTTTCATTCTTTTTTCTAGCAAAATGTATATTTTCCAAAAATTTTGGAAATTTTATCTCTTGTATTCAACACATTTGAACCCTCGAAAGATTTGTAACTGTTTTGTATAATATTTACATAACTCGTTTGCGATAGTTACTTCAGAACAATGTTATTGGTGAAAATGTGGTGATAAAGAGAAAGATTGATGACTTATTGCACTCGATTCGAGATATTGCAACACGACGAGAATAAAGTAAACAAGAAAATATCGTTTTAATTATTGTTATTAGACAAACGATTTAATTACAGTTCTAACACCGGAAACGTAGAATCTGCTGTTTCTAATTAAAATGACTTCGTAACTGCGAGTACGTAATGTACCTCTATTTTATGTTATTTATTCTCAATTCTTTAGAACCGTAATAATTGAGAGATACAAGAGTTGGATGAAAGTATTTTGCGATGACTTATAGAATGCATAAATTCATTTCGATATTGATAATGTTTTGCATAGACATCGAAGAATTAACGTATTATAATTGAAAACCGAATCGATAAGTTATCAAGTTCCAGTGATACTAAAAGCACCAAAGTACAAAGGTATAGAAGTGGGAAAGTACTAAAGTACCAAGAAACTACTTGCATAAAGTATTTTAATGCCAAAACACCAGATATTAAGCTATTACAATCGTTAAGCTATAAATAAAATACTAAAGCACTAAGATATCAAAGTACCGACGAATTTTGAAATCAAATATTTATAATAACAAAATGCAAAAAGGCTGAAGCACTTTAATCTACCAAAATACCGAAGTATTTTACACAATATACAAAGAAATCGCAGTCTGTTATAATACCAAATTGCCGAGGTATCTTAAAATATTAAGTGCATACTTGTTGCCGCAACGTTGAATATTTACTTGATGCAATTTCATTTTCTATGAGAAGTACACGAAGAACTGACGGATGAATCACTCATATCTGTACACGATATCAGAAACATAGTAATTCAAAGAACTCTTGTTTTCAAGATAAGAATACACTTTTAGTACTAACAACGAACGACACTGCATTATTCATTATTCTTGTCTGCGTGAGGATGTTACATGATAAGGATATACTGCCCATGTTTCATTATATAATAAATTATAGCCCAAGTATTATTCTGATTGTCACTGTAAAATGACAGTATCAAGTGTTCACCAGTTTCTATGTAAGATTCCTCGAAATCTAAATACCTTCGCGATTACTCGCATAATCGTTTTATTTTTATCACTGAACATTGCTCCTATTCCATGAAAATCATTGACATACTTCGTCACGCTTTCGTTAATTTTTTTATATACATGGTAAACCGTATTTTACATAAACCGAATTACATAACTGCCATAATAGAAATCTTTTAAATACCTCTTTTAAATTATATCTCGTTGTGAACTTAATTATTTTTCTGCTTTGGGCATATAATAAACAAAATGTAATTCTATTTATTATTACATTATGGAGATACAATTCAAATAATTGTAACGAAATTTAACTGTATATACAGAATATTTCAATTTAAAATTTATGCTCCACAATATCGAAAAATTCTTGCTAGTGAGAAAGAGTTGTATTGTGTATCGACAACAAACTTGTGTACGATATCTCGCTTGCGGTTGCTTTTACAGTAAAAAGGTATGGAACAAAATTTATTCAAAATTAAATTTTGTAACCTTCTTATTCTCTACAAATTTTAAATAGAATCGATAGTAACCGAGATATCGACTTGACCCTTTCTGCCTATAATACACTACAAAAAGAGTAGTAACAGTAGTACACTGTTTATCTACGTTTCAGAGAATAAATGATGAATTAAATATTTTAGTAAAGTGAATAAACTCTAACAAAAAATATTTTGTATTTTTCAATAGCAACGTGTATGCTAACATTGAAAAAGGTAACGTGATTACTTCGAATAATAAGAAAAATCCAGGTTAATAGTGCAAATTCCCAAACTAATATATACAGTGTCCTTGCTAAAAGGAAATATGTATATGTATTGCATGTGTTGTAAATGTATGCAAGAACTTTGTACCAACTGTACCAACTCTTTCCAATCGAACGGAAAACATTATCTGCACGAAGTCTGTCTATAGTTATGCTCAATTATGTAGCGACATTTCAACTTACGTAACATAGGTAAATATTATTTAAAAGAAAAAATTGAAAAATAATATCTCATACAATGATTCGTTTGAATTATTATATTATCTTCGTTGTAAAAACAACTACATACTAAATCAAAATTAAACAGTCTTTTATCGGTAATTTTTAATCCGAGTCAATTAATTTTAAACACGGAATAATCTTCTTTCTGAAAGATGACAAATACCAACTGTAATTTACGATTATCAGTAGTTCCCGATTATGTGAAACCATGAATGTCACAAATACTTTTCACGATTTTAAACGTTGACTAATTTTTCAATTTTTCAAGAACCCGAGAAGAAAGGATTGGGATCGATAAAATATTGAATTAACTCATGAAACTATTTTTTTTCAATTACCCTTATTCGCCGTACTAAGGGAGAAAAAATTCAAATTCAAGTACCTCAATAAAGAACCGTTGTCTTCCAACCTAATTCTAATTTATTAAATATTCACCAGAAAGGAAAAATAATTGAGCCTAATTACTGTAGGCTCTTAGTTACAAGTATGACTGTTTATTCGAAGCACTGACTTTTCAATAATTTAGAATGGAAGTAAAATTTCTAAACGCATCTAAACTCGTAAACGCGAAAACGATTTAAAATATGTACCACTTTCCGAGTGAAAATCATTACAAATTCAATGAAAATTATTTAAGAAAAGAATGTCCCGTAAGCGTGTCTATGGTATTCAACGAATAAACGTACCGTTTCCCGTATTTCCGTGAAAATGATTATTATTATATCTCCCTTTCAATTCTACGTTCGTGTGACGATTGAAAAAGTGGCTTGAAAATATTCCCGATCGTTGCAAAACAATTGTACACTTGCCGCCCGCGACTAGGTAGCAAACTGCACGCTCGGCCCGGGGCTGACGCGAGTTTGACACGTCTGAATTACTGCTCGTCAACTCGACCCTCGACCGACGTTAAGCCACGGTTCTATCGAGCGACAAGTAATTATTCCTCTCGTTGTTCCAGGAGGACGCGGAGCCCTGCTACAAGAGAGCAGAAAGATTGCTCTCGGATGAGTGTCGCGTGTCCCACGAGCCAGTAGGCGTTGGCGTGGAAGGTGTCGGCTCCTGGAGGGGCCAGCGACGCCCCCACGGCATCCAGATACCTACGCCCCTGGCCAGCGTCGCGGCGCACGAGCTGGAGTCATCCGTGGACGGCGCAGCGTTCAACCCCGTCGTCGTCGCATCGGCGGCGGCATCCGCGAGATGCTCTACGGCGAGGAACGCGCTGAAAACGTCGTCGTCCTGCTCAAACGCGTCCGCCAATGCAGTCAAGTCCAGGCAGAGGTTCTACCTAGGATCTGCGATCGCTGAGACCAGCAAGGAGGATGCCATGGAGCCAGAAGTCAAGGAGGAGGACGAGCGAAGGTCGTCCACGCCGAGCCCCGAGGTAAATTTCATCGGTCACTTCGATTTTCTATCATCGTCTGTCCTCGTCCGCTTCCGTGTTGTCCTTGTCTCCCCTCCCTCGACCCAGTGTTTAGGATATTCACGAGAACAGGTCGACGTCGAAATTGATCGAGCCCCGTGTCCCTTGTCTTTCTATCCCCGTTGAACGACGAGATACGTGACTTGGTTAATTTCCAGTCGAAGAGGATACCTGTAACGCGAGCACGTCGGACCGGCGGAGGATTTTTCTAATCGGCGACGATAATTGTACGTACGGGAACAATTTCGATGCTCGATGAACGCTTTATAATTTCGGGCTACTCGTACGTGGTCGATACTTGTTCCCCGTGTGCGCTCGGTAATTACCAATCTTCGTAATTTCGAGTGTCGACCCGCGATAGCTCGAACAAGTGATCGCTAGACGAGTGACAGCTCGGTGACGGTAATTCCGTTAAAAAAATAATCTTCACTCTGTTAAACGTATATCACGATACCGAGTGCTGTATTTTAACGAGAGATCTATCCGTGAAAAACTCGAACATTGTGAAAGAAGTCTATCGAAACAACGAAGCGCGTCTGTTTACACAACCGGCGGTGTTTAGATCGTACGATCTGTTTTTTAGACGTTTCGAATTAAGATTCGTACGTACGTGCAGCAAACTACTGCATCGTTATGTAACAGAGTAATACGCGTGTTTGACGCCGCTGTTTGATCAACAGACGCCGCGATCGGTGTTTGCATTTTTTCATTCGACCTCTGGCTTCGCGGACGTTCAATAGTTGTTTTCTTTTCGCGAGAGAGATTGTATCCCAACGGAAAAGAAATGGTTGGATACCACTGGTGTTGCCTCGTGCTTGTAGAGCACTGGTATATACACGTCCACCAACGTAGCAGCGTATTGATTTTACGGAGAGGCTCATTCTATCTTTCTCTGGCTCCGCTGTGCACGCTTACGCACACGTACATTGCATTTCCTCTCTCTCGCGCTTCTTATCTCTACGCCTTTCTCTTTCGCCGCCCTTTTACTCGCCCCTGCCGGCCCTAAACCATTCTCTAAGAATTTATTGTGCTCCTTTTGCGGTTCGCGTTGAAACGTAAGGCGTTTTCGTAGCTTCGAACGGTATTTATTTTTGGCCGAGTGTTATTGGCAGCGACCTTGCGCAGCTTTTTTCACCCCGAGTGTCCGAATCGGTTTATTTATTATCGGGGAACGCGATTCCGTTCGAAAGGAAGCGTCGTCTTTTTTTAATACCGTATTCGTTCGATCCACGTTGCGGACGGACATTAACACGTTCACTCGCCGCAATAGTTTTCTATATTCAAGTACGTTCTCGACTCTTTGTTCGAACTGTAGCGTAAAAAATCGAAATATTCAATGGTTCGACAATCGCGTACTTGTTATTTTGTAGCATCGCTAACGATGGTAACTTTATTTAAAAGTATTAGGATTCCCTGTAGCGCTTTAAAGAAATGTAAGTTGGCGTGCCGGTCACCGGTAACCACCATACCGTTTAACGTGCTAAAGGCGTGGAACTTTTTGAGCTTCGAATCGTTTTATACCAAAAGACGCTAAATGGTCTCCGATCGATGTTTACACAGATTTGTTTTTGTAAAAAATGGTACAAATGTTTAACGACATTTATACGTGAACGGTTTACTCGCTATAATTTTGTAGAGAATTTGAGTAATAAGGAGATAAGGTTCACGTGAAATTTAATGTTAATTTTGAATTTATTTAAAATGAAAATTGTTTTTTTCGTTCAATAGTATTTTCCAGGTATATCAAATTGTGAAAAATTTGATTTTCAACGTGCATAAATTTAGATACAAATTTTCTAAAGTGTGTTCGAATTGAAAGTTTGAAACTTTCTTTATGTTATATCTTAGTCGGAATATTCGTAAATTTGCAGCTTTCGTTCAAATTTATGTTCAAAGCATTGTAGAAAATTTCATTGCTCTACTTCATATACTTTCCAAGCATGCGTACTTTTGTACTGAATAATAAAACTTTCTGAAACAAAAGAACGGTTAAAATCAATGCAACACAAATATACGAGACGAATTTGAATATACAGAAAACAAAAATTCGATTTTTAAACAATTTTCATATTCTAACTGACTAAGTTTTTCCATTGTCATCTTCTATGCACGAGATCTTACATTGGCTTGTAAAAAGATTGGTTTTCATTTATTCGTTAATGGAAGATCTTTTACTACTAAAATTAAATGCACATCTTCGATCAAATTGCATTATATTTCCGTTGTTATCGTGTTGAATTTATAAAAGATGATTAGAACGATTAATATCATTGTCCTTTTAGGGTGAATCCATGGTTTCGGCTCGATATCCACCAAATAATAAACTTTTGAGATTGTGAAGTACTTTTTAAGTATCAAAGTAAATTTTAAGAATGTCTCAGTTTTGAATTTATAATGAAAGAAATTTTAATTTAAATTGTATTTAAAGTATTCAATCTCAACAGAGAATTGAGATACCTAGCCTGTTGCTAAAGTAAAATTTAAAAGGAAATAACTTTTATAATTAAACGAAAATAACTGAAATAATTGGGTCAGTGATTAATGAACTTTAAAGGGATAATTTGGGAATAAAGTAATAACAATTGCTCCAAAAAGAACTTAAACACTGAAATTAAGAACTGCGCGCTTCTGTAACAATTAGTTGTAATTTCATGGTTTATTTAATTTGTATGTTTATCAGATTTATGCAAGGAGAAACAAACGCTACAATGAAGGTGGTAGCAGCGAAGAGGAGAATAAACCAGACACATCTCTACAAAGTCATAGATTACCTTCCTCTTATCGAGGGACTTGGCCCATCAGAAGAGACGTATGGGCCAATCAACAAATGGGCTTTTCCACTCAACAAAGCACGTCAACCACTGTACATAACGTAAGACCACTCTTTCTTGTACGTTATGTTTATGCCAAAAGATTTGAGTGCATGTGTTACAAATATTGCTGTTATATTAGGTTGCACGAAATTAATTTCAAAATATCTTTTTCACTTCGGTGTCAACCTTTTTTTTTTTTGTAGTTTTAGATGATGCCTTCCATTCGTCCAATATAATCTACTATTTCTATGGCGCTACATTCAAGAATCGATTAAACGCGATAGTATCGATAGATTAAATTATTCAATTTAACCCTAAGATGTAGAATCCCTTCAAAGGAGACAAAAATACAAATTTAACGTTGTAAACGTACTCAAAATTTTAACAAGTTAATTGATACTTTTAACTTGAAAATACGTTAGTATTAGTAAAAAAAAGAGTTGAATAATCGAGTCATCTTCCTATACTGAATACCATAGAGTAATCTTGAAATGTACATTGGTTCTTGCCTTATTTCTTGTTTCCACAAATGATTAACATTTGCTGTAATAACAATCACGTTACATAATTACATAATTACATTTTTAAAATATCACCATCAAGAAATTACTTTCTGGTATTTCAATCAAGGTCTGATTAAGATTTTGTAAACGTTGCAAGCATAACTAAGCCCATAGATCGCTGCATTTACTTATTTAAACTTTTTTTTTTTAATAAATCTCTGTACTTAAAACCCCTGATCACCTAATGGAGGCCTCTAAAGCCTATACAGTGGAACCTCGGTTATTGGAGCCCAGATTAACCGAGACTGTATTATCCGAGATACTTTGAAATTTGCAACAGAGTCTCAGTTATTCGAATTGGTTCTGCATTATCCGAATCAAAGTATTATAAATATATACACTTACATTCGGACCAGTCGACTAAAAGATCTTCGCTCAATTAAATATGTAATTATTTCGTTTAACGTAAATATATATACTTTATTTCACAATTTACCTGCTACACATCGATTCGTAATAATTATGGTATCATTCATGTTTTCAATTATCCGAGGTTGTCTCGGTCTACATTATTTCGGATAATCAAGGTATCCGAGGATTCAAAGTAAAATTCGCCCAAATACGAGTTTGTTAAGTTGTCCACGCGATAACTTTTTTTTTACCTTATTGAGCCGTCCACGCGATAACTTTTTTCGATCTTGTTGAGTCGTCCACGTGATAAATTGTTTCTTCTTATTCCTTATCAATCCTTAATCCTTCGTCTGCTGTGCTAGAATCGCTAATTTCACCGAACGAAACTACTCTCCGTCTCGAAAACGATCATACACACAATAACAAAACAGTGCGTATATAATGGTCGTAACTAATCAAACAACGATCTACTTTGCACCACACTGCCATAAATTCGTAACGATAATCGTAGAAACAAAGAATCTTGCTACTGTGAACACGATTGGTGAAATATCAATGTGAGTCAAAAATGACTCCGGCACTCTGAACTGCAATAGTAGCCTAGGGTTGATAAATCGTTGCGTATTCGTCGCGCAATGTCTTGGTCTCGCCAGAGCTCTAATGTTAACTTTTTACTTTACCTAACGTTAACGTTTACTCTGTCCCGCAGGATGTAGCCAGCGTGATGAGTTTTTCCTCGAATTCCGGAGCCGCGCTGAGCTGTTCCGCCGAGATGCAAGGGGATCGACGACTAGGGGCGAAAGTGGACGTTGTGTACAATCTTTTGGGAATGTTGGGTAGCACCGAGGGCGGAGAGGACATGAGCACCACGTTGCTCTCGATGAGCAACTCGATAGACAACTGTCTCATAATGAGACAATCGGGATGCCTGCCGCTGTTGGTGCAACTGATTCACGCACCGGGTCAAGATCCGGACACCAGGGACAGAGCATCGAGGGCTCTGCATAACATAGTGCACGCAAAGAGCGACGAGAGAGCCGGACGCCGAGAAGCCAGAGTTCTTCGATTCTTGGAACAGCTGAGGGACTATTGTCAGGCTCTGAGATCGTCATTGGAAACGGGACAGGTTCCCGATGACCTGGAGAGACACCCGGGTACAACGATAGCCGCCCTGATGAAGCTCTCCTTCGACGAAGCTCACCGTCACGCCATGTGTCAACTCGGTGGTCTCCACGCAGTGGCTGAGCTGATCGAAATGGACCACATGGCTCATGGTAGCGAATGCGACGACCAGAACTGTATCACCCTCCGTAGGTACGCTGGAATGGCGTTGACGAATCTCACGTTCGGGGACGGCAACAACAAAGCTCTACTCTGTTCCTTCCGCGAGTTCATGAAGGCGTTGGTCTCGCAACTGAGAAGTCCCAGCGACGATCTCAGGCAAGTGACGGCCAGCGTTTTGAGGAATCTATCGTGGAGAGCGGATACCAGTAGCAAGCAGACGTTGAGGGAGGTCGGAGCCGTGACTGGATTGATGAAAGCCGCGATGGAAGGCAGGAAAGAGTCAACGCTCAAGTCGATTCTCTCCGCACTCTGGAACCTTTCGGCACACTGCAGCACAAATAAAATAGACATCTGCGCCGTAGACGGTGCTCTCGCTTTCCTTGTGGACATGTTGAGCTACAAAGCACCGTCCAAGACGTTGGCGATCGTCGAGAACGCCGGTGGTATATTGAGAAACGTATCCAGCCATATAGCTGTTAGAGAGGACTACCGATCCATCGTGAGGGAGAGAGGATGTCTGCAAGTGTTGTTGCAACAATTACGATCGCCCAGTCTGACCATCGTCAGCAACGCCTGTGGAGCGCTATGGAACCTCTCGGCCCGATGTCCACAAGATCAACGTTTATTGTGGGACCTGGGCGCGGTCCCCATGCTCCGCAGCCTCATCCATTCCAAGCACAAAATGATCTCGATGGGTTCGAGCGCTGCCTTGAAGAATTTGTTAAGCGCCAGGCCAGGTTGCAACAATCTCGTCCATTTGGATTCCACCGCTCGTGGTTTGGGACTTCCGACTCTGCCCACCTTGGTTGCACGCAGACAGAGGGCTCTGGAGCAAGAGATAGATCAGAATTTGGCCGAGACTTGCGACAACATCGAGCCCAGCACGTCTCCAACGAACAAGGACGATAAGTTCTTGTTCAAGGGGGACCACAGCTTTCTGGGGATCAATGCGAGGACTCTGCGCACTTACCAGCTGCACAATCAGCCCAGTACGTCTAGCGCGAAGTGCAACGGTGTCGCCAGAAGCGAAAGCAGGGACTCGATGCGTTCCATAACCAGCACTCACTCCGACACTATGTTCGAACGGGTGAATCGTCACGTGTTGAACGGTCTCTCACCCACCGACACACAGATCAAGCAACAGTCCTCGTCGCTCCACTCCGCGGTTGGCTTCGATACTGGGGTGACCAGTGACAGCCACGCGAAGACTTCGTCCGAGAAGAAATACACCCTGAGGTACAAGAACGCGATCCCAGATCGTTTGAAGTCGTCGGACACTTTCCACGGTCTTGGCGATTTCAGATGCACCAACTCAACCATCTCGTGGTCCTCGGCTCCCGACCAAGAATCCGCCTGTTCGCAGAACCTGCTCCACTCCTCCGTCGAGGACAATTTGCCGCAGAGCATCTCGTCCGTGTCGAAGACCGGTAGCCAGTCCAGTATATCCGAGGATACGGAATTGAACGTGTGCCAGAAAACCGAGTACCAATGTATCGCCAAGTCCGGAATTGAAACACCGTCCTCATTGTCGTTCGTCAGTTGCGAATCCCCCGCGAAGGAGACCGTTAGCTACGGCAACATGTACGACAAAACCATGCTGAATCCTCTGAACACCATACAGAACGCCATCTCCCCAACTGTCAGTCACTGCACAGAGGGTAACCTATTCTACGCCGAGACAGACTTGGATCAACCCACTGACTATAGTCTGCGCTACGCAGAGCGAAGTCTGGAGGACGAGGAAAAACAACACTCTCATTACTTTGTAAACAACGAGCAGGAACTTATTCACGAGGACACAGTAAAGACGTATTGTACAGAAGACACGCCGCATGGGATCTCTTTGAACTCCTCCAGAGCAGCGTCCGCTTCTGATCTACAGGAGGACAACCGACTAAGGAACTCGTCGAAAAAGATTCCAGAACAGAAGAAATTGCGAGATAAAGAGGAATTCAATTTGGCGAAGCTTTCGGACGAAAAAAAAAGGAACCAAGGGTTGCATTACTTTCAGGGGAATATTAAGAGTGACAGCACTGAGGAGAGTGGACATTCTTCCGCCAAAAGCCCTTCAAGGTTCGTACATTTACAGTTGATATTATTTGAAAACATAAATTATTCTGTAGTGTTTAAAGCAAAGAATGAAACCCCTTTGTTTTCAATTGGCAGTTTCAGAATGACGCTTACACAAGTATCTTCGAACAACTTACATTATGACGACAAAAATAATATGGCATCCAATTCTACAAAAATTAGATCAGGTAAAATAAATACATTCTGAATTACTGTGTAATAATAGTATGTAATATATTGTATAAATAAATAGATTTTTTTAATATTTTTATTCAAACATTCCTCCCTTAAACCTTCAATTACATTACATCTACTACAAGAAATTAAATTTTAGTTTGAAAAAGTACACATATAAACATATATATATGTATATATGTATACATATGTATATGTATTTTATCGTATACTCAAGTTAGAGAGTATATGTATATATAATACATATACGTATTCATATATATACATATATATAAATGTGTACTTTTTCATTTATATATATTTATATATATGTGTACTTTTTTTTTTTATATATCTCCATTTATATCGTTGCAGATGTGGAGGAAAAGTATGAAATTGAAAATGAATTATTTGGAAAAAACGACAAATTTGATCAAAATTTTCCTGCAAACGGAGTTAATTCGTACGTGATCAGTGCACTGAAGGCTTCTAACGATTCAGGATGTAAGGAATTTGAACTAAAAGGCGATACACGTATTATGCCTGGTACATTAAATGTAAACAACTCTTCCGAATGTTTAGATCAAGTCAGTGACGGAGATGAGGACGATGAAGATCTGCTTACAGCTTGTATTAATATTGGAATGCAAAATAATAGGTAAATATCTTCAATTAATATAAATAGAATAACATCCCTTCGATGCAAAACTTACTATGAGTTTGGCTTTCCATTGTGATTATAACTGCAACTTACCTTTCATTTATTTCTATTTTTCTAGGCACAGGCATTCATTAATAGGAAATAATTTCGATAAGCTTCCACGAAATGAAAGCAATCTAGCCAGGTATCAGACGAGCGTTGCATTAGATCAAATGGAGTGTAATATATTAGTGGAATCTACCATAAATAGCCTAGATACAAATCGAATAGCATGCGAAGAAGCAACGAGTCCTGACGCTTGTAAAAACAAAGTTGGAAATAGTTCACCAAATATAAACATTGTGTGTGATTATAGCCAAAATACAACAAAGTTGAATCAAAAAGTAAGACATCTATTATTTTGATTTATAAGAAATGTTTCTTAAGGTACTATTTTATTAAACAATTGTAACAAAATTTAAAGACTCAAGTATCCAATTTGTTTTCCAGGTGGTAGAAAATTTAGCCATGGTAGAACAATCGAACAAAGTTTTGCACAATGAATTGGGAAAACTAAACAGAAACACGGAGCGTAGTTCCGTGATAGACGATGACAGCCTTTGCAATTTTTCATTGCCTTCAAACTTGCGAAACAGTCCAATATTACACGAAACCGTAGTTTTCAACACAGAACCGAGCCAACAACAGTATTTGTCTAGTATCGACCCTCAGTCAAACGAAGATATGTCATCCTTTGTTCACAATGATCTCCCCGAAGATGAAAGAAACACAGACGATAGCGAAGTATCAAAATCTCTAAAGGACAAAATCACTGAAAACACTATGCAACAGTCTTACACGAAAGTAATGGACTCGGAAAGTAGTGAATCGATTGATTCCGTCGAGCAATCCGAACATGCACTTTTAGAGCTGTGCATCCAACCTGGATTAACGAAAACCATTGACAACGTTAAGCTCAACAAGACAACCACGTGGAAATCCAATAAAGCTTTCGATCAGTTTGGATCAAAACAAATTTACTATTCAGATGAGATCAGTCAAATGTACGATACATGCGAAGTAGACGGTGTTACGAGAGAGGAGACTGATGGAAATCAGAAGTCGGTATCAAAAAATACTGACACACCAAAACATGGAAAAAAAGAAGAAATGTATCGACGTCAGAGAGACCCCGATGCCATGATTGCCTCGTTAGACCGATTAACTGCTGCTCTGGTGCAACAGACAGAAGCAATACGAGAACGGGATTCGAGTACGATGAAACAGAGTATATTAAGCGACACATGGAACGAGGATTCCCCAAACGAAGTCTCTTTTCCCAGCATCAGTATCAGCGCTCCGATCATTGCCTCGTTTAAAAGCGACGTACCAGAAGAACAAGGTACGATCACGTCAGAATGTGTTGAAACAGTGAGTAGCGACATTGGACATATGACGAACTCTAAAATCATCCAACGGGAAGCTATCAAACTGGCAGAGGCGGTGGACGCGGAGATGAACAAGAACAACGAATTAGAAATGACGGGTATGACATCCATGGACTTGGAGGCGATCAAGCCTCCCTCTTCGATGGGAAGCTTGTTATCTTTGACGGCCAGCTATGCGGGTTCGGGTGATTACAGTGAGGCATTCGTCAATCGAGACAGATGTAACTCCACCTCCCTCCCCCCAATCCAGTTGAAAACCATGTCCTTTACGGACACCCGAAACTGTCGCAAGAAATCCCTTCCCCTTGGTGTTGTGGCTAAACGTGCTCTTTGCCAGGCTCCGGCCCACACTGGGAGTTTAGAAAATTTATTAAACGAATGCAGCGGATCCCACTTGGACAACGTCAAGCCCCCGTCGATGATGGACGAGCTACCAGACGTTGGTGACATGGAGAACAGCATGATCAGTGTTGCGAGTATCACATCGGAGGTAGCGGATCCCAAGTATCAAGACTCGCAGAGTTTAACCAGTAGCGACGCTGTCTTCGACCTGCTGAAACCTGTCGCGAATGTTCTCTCCATAACATGCATGCGTTATGCCGAGGCTATGCAAAGCAGCGCGAACAACAGCTTGAGCGAATGTCTGGAGAACATCAATCCACCATCGTTATTCAACGAGGTCTGTGAAATGGATGAGTCGACGATGGAACAGGCCACGGACACCATCTGCAGCGATACGTTGTGCATCGACGTTGAACTACGTACAGAGGAGGCTCCCCATCCGATCTTTGTGGAAAAGATCGACGAAGGTGGCAATGACACCGACGAGGCCATCACTCCTATCTCTTCGGAATATTGCCTCACAAGCTCGGCGGAATCCACGCCAAGGAAACGATTACACAGGAACTTGACGCCAAAACAAAAACGAACGTTGGCCAAAGAGAGATACAAAACGTACACCATAGCAGCGGAGATGAGCAAAAAGGAAGAAGAAAGAGATAAACAGGAAAACGGAAGCGGATGGGAAGGTAAGATTCCACGTGGCAAGTGTTCGCCTTTTTCTAAGCTGACACCCAAGCAACGTAGACAAGAGGACAGATCCAGGTTTCAGACTCAGGTATTGGAGAATCCATTTCCTGAGCTGAACCAGGATCAACAAGAGAACGATACTTGCGAGCAAGAGAGTCCTGAAGCACCGGAAGCAACATCTCCTGTTAAATCTGCCATTCCCACGCTCACAAAACTATCTGCTTGCAAAACACTGATCAAAAAGCGCATGGAGCAGAAGAAGAACAGGGAGAGATATCGTACGAGGACATTGGACGACTCTGAGTGCATATTCAGAGAGATGGAAAACAATGCTGCCATAAACGCAACGGCAGAAGATCAGTTGAATGTAACGCACATTGACCAATCTGATGAAATTCAGATCATGTTACAACAGAACGCCACCATCGTATTGAACACATTGAACGAGTCGAGCAAAGCGAACGAAAACGGAGAGGAGGCATTGCTGGACTGCGAGACAATAAGCTTGGTGTCGAACGAGTCGGAGTCTGAACGAAATTTACGTATGCGGTTTGTCAACGGTGTTTCGAAGAAGTTGATAGGTGTCTGCAGCCAGCAAATGGACGAAGCACTGGAACTGGAACCGAATCACAAGGAGACGGTCGAAGTGGAGAGTAACAAATCGCAAGACGACATCAGGTTCGCCGAGGCAGCTGAAAGTGAGAGTGAGAACGAATCTAACAACGCTGAGGAACAACCTAGGGAGACAAAACGGCCAAGGATAATTAAGCCAGGAATGGTGAGGGATCACAGCAACGATTCAAACGCAACAGACAGATCGGAACCGGAAAGTCCAAAGGCCATCCGTGGTCGAAGGAAAGCTCTTTACTCGAATCCTATAACGCGAAAGCCGACGCCACAATCATCCCCGTTAAAACAATTGAATCCTGTTAGTGGAATACCCATAGGTCGCAGCAACACCTCGCCCATCGTAAGGGCTACCAGAGCCACCACGCTTAGACAAAATAATAACAGTCCAAGTAACGCAGCAAAAGAGTCCCCTAAAGGAAATTCCAGTCCTAAAACAACTCCCTCTTTAACAGACGGAGAGAAGCGGACGAAGAAATTATCAGCAGCTGCGAAGAGAGCATCAGTTCCTCAGAAAGGATCATCGTTGACCTTCACCAAGTCCGTGAAAAGACACAGCACACCTCCAACATGTTCCGCTACGAACTTTCACCACGACAGCAAGTCCGATGGAACTGTAAAGACTTTAGAACGGCAAGGAACATTTACCAAAGACGAACCAGAAGTGGAAAACGCACCCATGGTGGTCTCTTCGTCTTCTTCCCCGATAAAAACTAAAATCGCGAAGCCGATCAAAGGCGCCACTTCCAAGGTATACCCTACTATGGTGAAACCTAAAGTTGCACCAAAGACGCATCAGGCACATCAGTCGAAAGTCATGAAAGGAAATGTTTCGGAGAAGCCTCCAAAGGCGTTACCACTGCTGGTGGCTCCGAAACGATTGCCTACTGGAAAGGTAGCAACAACTTCGAAAATCCCAGCTGGTAATCAAAACAATGTACAAGCCGAAAACGGTAAGATTTTTCGCAAAGTAGGCCCTCTGGGGCAAAGATCCAATAGTAATTCCAGCATCGTGTCAAACTCGTCAACAGGAATGCAGACTAGAAGATTAGCGAAGGAAGCAACGAGCAAAATTGCGAGTCTTTGGAAGAAGGTGGAGGAAAGTAAAAATAAACAACGATTTGAAAAACCAGACACAAGACAATGGGTGCAGCCAGATAGTTGTGCCAATGTGGATGCATCTTCTCCAGTGAGTAGTCCGCCAGCTTTCAGATTGTTTCGTAGCTCGACGTTCGAGGGAGTACCCCAAGAAAATGATCATCCTGAATCGGCCTTGTACAAGTCCAAAACGAAGAGACCACTGGTGATGGGTGTACAACCCAGCAAAGTGAAATATAGAAATTCTTGTGACTTGAGCGGAATGAATGCAAATGATGCACCGTGCAAAATACCCGTAAAGTCTAGCGATGCTTCTGCGTATAGAAAAGATTCTGTACAGGTAGGAGACGCATCAGTGATTCTACGAAAACCGCAAAACACTGAGTCTTCCGCAATGGAGGTAGACCCTACGAAACGAATATCGCGCCTTGGTTCCTTTATAAGAGTCGATTCTGCGAGTGCAGAAGGCTCTGCACAAACGTATGTTAATGGCAGCGGCGTAAGGACACCTGCCTCCGCTATTGTACCGCCTTTCAATTACAACCCGAAGCAAGACATTCCTTCGCAGGCAACCAAAGTTATACCGAATGAAAGTGAAAGCAAGTTTGGAGCAACGGATTGTCACAGCGACATAGTCACAGCTTCTACGAGAGTAACGACAGTATAGATAGGAGAGCCCGTTATATTTATAAAATAACAATTTTTTTTTTTGTAGTATCGCTTTTTTGTTTCAGGCTAGTCATTGTATATTTGCTTTACACTGTGTTGACCGCAAGTCAACACACGGTACGCATTACAAGTACTCAGTAAGTAAGTTAACAATTTCATTTTACCTCATTGTTCAACTGGCACTGAAAATCTCCATCGTATTTCACTAATTTTTACACTTTAAATATAGAACGGTCACACAGATATTTGTTCGTTGAATTGCGATGCAAGTTTTTTAAGGAATAAGAACAAAGTGTGAAACAGTAGCCAGAAATTCTGATATCATTCCTATTCACTTTGCGTGTTGTATATACATTATATTGAGAAATTCCACGATTAGGAAGAAATTTAAAATCTGTAGTACGTAGCAGTGATTACCTTCGATTATTTATTCAATTTTGTATATATTGAACGTGAATGAAAAATGTAGAAAGTTTAGTGATATATATTGCGACCTATGGTATATATCGCAGGAGATATATCACTGTACATCTTCGTAATAGATAAATTTGCAAGGAATGAGATCTGTATTTTGTTTCCATCATAACTGATTTGTATTCCTTTAACGAATACAAAGTCTAATTACTTTTAAAGACTGATAGAAACATGATGAAGATTCGGACAAAGTTTGGACATCTTCAATGCAACAGAATGTTATGATGAAGAGGTAGTAACATTTGTATCGATGTAGCGGTCTAAGTAACGCTAAACTGGCATTATATAAAGAAACAAAATTTTGTAAACTTTACTTTAAGTTTCTAGTCTACTTAAAAATCAACAGGTGAAGTAGCTTCTATTTTGGTCATATGTACTACATAAAATCAATTTGCATCTAAGAAATGTCTACGGATTCGACCAGTACCCTTTGTAAAATTCATATAGGTACAACGGTTAGGAGTGTGTACGGATCAATTATGTGTATTTGCAGGTCTAAAAATTCAAGATTATGGCTAGGTCATTTATCAATTTTAATTCCATATATTTTTTTTTCTATTTAGTTTCATTAAAAAATTTGCTGCATATTTGAGACATCAGAGTACATACTTTAAGTTTTCTTCTATATCGCGTCATCTGTCCTTCTACATGCATCGGAACGATCTAAAATCTCATTAGAAGGAAAATGTTTGACACGATATAGAATAGATTTTATTGTGCATTATTTACAGAGATTTTTTATGCGTGTTTTACCCTGTTCCAGTTCGAGTTAATTAGATTTAACCCTTCCAACTTGGAACCATATCAGGGTAGTTTTACGTTTTCCTTCATACGAGATTTGGTCTGTACACCAGATTCTATTTCGGAGTTATTTCGTAATAATCTTTGTCTTTTACTTAGATCTTAAGTGTAATTCATTTTTTGTTATATTGTATTTTAGATTTGGCAGACATCTTAATGATTTGTATATTAATAATTGCAGTACAATAAAATTTATAGCTACTAATGTCTATTTTGTTTGATACTTCTGTCACAGTAAGAACAATACAACTCCGTTTTATTAAGGTACACACGTTGCAAAAATAATAATACTTCACGAAATGTAAAATATTTTAAGGAAAAGTAATAAATATAAGCATTTATTCATCCACTTTTATAAGAAAATTTATTTATCATTGGACATTATCATATATTGGACATTTATAAAGATTGATGGACTTGTCTTCCGACACTGATGCAATTATATTGTTCCTTTGTGGACTGTATTTCACAGCCCATACCTAGAATAATGAATTATTTAAATAATTGTAATGTTTATATTACCTATTAATGTTTGCAAATAATTTTAAAACATACATGAACGCTACATGTAAATCTTGAGGATTTTTTTTATAAATTATATATTTTTCTTGCTTTGTAATATTATAATGAAAATTTAAAAATACTACATACAATATTAACATTATACCTGATCGTTATGTTCATTAAATGTATGTAAACACTGTCGTTGTGCTAATTCCCAGATTTTAACTGTTTGGTCTGAACTACTGGATGCAAATTTTTGTCCATCTGGAGCAAAAGCAACACCAAGTACCCATGAAGCATGACCTGACATAGTTCCTGCTAAATTAGCGTCTTTCCTGTATGGAAAAATAAAGGAATAATCGATATTTTCATTGTATTTTCAATTAGTTTGATGTAGAGACATAAGTTACTCACACATCGTACAATTTCATATGTCCATCATCTGATGCAGTAAGAAGTAATTGGGAATCTGGCGAAAAACACAGAGATCTGATGGGCATTGCATGACCTGAAATGCATAAAATTATACAATATTTTTGACAAATTCTTAAGATCAATTTTGGTAATTACCTTCTAATGTTCGCAATACTTTTCCATAAGTAACATCAAAAATATTGATAATTCCATCTATTGCACCACTAGCAATATATTTACCATCAGGACTCTAAAACAGAAAATATAATAATATAAAACAAAAACAATTGTTCATTTTCTTATATACGCATCGAGAAAATACGTGTTCCATTTATGTTACTTTTTATGACTATTCCGTACTTATGTAATTATTGAATTACTTAAAAACTCAATAATTACACAATAACATGTGGAGTGCAAGCGAGGGTTCGTGCTTGTGCTAAAGAGAAAGTGTAGCAGTGAGCGGATATGCATGGGATTGTATCGGACAACGAGGGCTTAACCGAGGTAGCTGTTGACTAACCGACGACAGGCATAACGCAGGCCCATCGCCTGATTGCGTCTTAGCGACCACTTGCGAAGGATTTAGAACATCCGGCTGGCGCCACATGCGCATCCCCCACGACAACCCAGGCCTTGTGACGTAGGTCACGTAGGCCCCAAAACTTAGGATCTGAACGAGAGCTTTTTGATATTGAACACCAAAGGCTGAACGACGTAGCCAGTCGTCGTGATTATTGTAAATCACATCATTAATAGATCAACTGCACCAAATAATTACCATTTACTTCAATCACTGCAATATTTTTTAACTAGCTAAAATTTCAACAATAATAAACATGCAAAATTTCCAAAATTTATTAAAAATGGAATCAAAAAGTTAATCGAAAGGTGGGAAAAGGTCACTGAAAGCAATGGTAAATATATTGATGATTAAAAATAAACTTAAGTACTAATTTCTTACAC
Source organism: Ptiloglossa arizonensis (assembly GCF_051014685.1). NCBI lineage: Eukaryota > Metazoa > Arthropoda > Insecta > Hymenoptera > Colletidae > Ptiloglossa > Ptiloglossa arizonensis. Next base: position 5,522,404 of record NC_135048.1, on the reverse strand, counting down.
TGAAAGTCAACATCAGAAAACAACATTAGTTATAGTATGACTTACTAGAATAGAGGATCGCTGCATTTTAAATGAGAATACTTACATAAGTAACACTCAATATAAATTTTCCACCTCTGGTATCTAAAGTTTGTTCTTGTTTACCACTTTCTGTTCCATATAAATGTATTTTTCCAGAATGACTGCCAGACACAATGAATTTGTCATCTGGAGAAAATACTACTGTCCAAATATCTACAGGACCTACTTCAATACTTGATATTTTTTCTCCCGTTTCCAAATCCCATAGCTTTAAACTAGAGTCTAAAGAACTTGAGGCACATTCTGTAAATATATGATTTTTACAATGTAAAGGTAGCTATATACACTACCGAACATAAGTATTAGGGCACTTAACCGAAACGCTTACAATCTTTTAACTGCTGTAACTTTGAAAGAAATAGTCGTACAACAACTACTATGAGCTCATTTTAAAGATCGAACCCTGCACTTTCATGTCTTTAAATACAGCTTTTTTAAATGCCTTTTTAAATTTGTTGAAAAGTGAAAAAATGAAAACAGTTTTTCCAAAAATATGAACAAAATTCAAACGGCTCCTAAAATCTTAAACAAATTTTTTTATCGACTAACACCACAATGAATTTGATAAAATTGATGCAGGTTTAAAAATATTAATGAAGAAACAAAAACTTACTTTTATTACTATTTTTTTCTTCAGTTAAATTTGAACACTGGTATATACGATATAATGAAGCTAAATCTTTGAATTTACTAATTATTGCAACTATTTTCCTATATTTTATGAAACATAGATTCCATGTGAGTATACGCTCAAATTTGCAACTAGTTCTGTGTGTGGGTAGGTGGGTGGATATATGTGTGCATGGATGTGTAAAAGGAAAAAGAATTAAATTAGTATTGACATCCACAAATTGTAATTGTTTTCGTGCTTTTCACTCTAGCCCGTTCAACACATGTCATCTTCTATTGGTTGGGCCCGAATTTCATCAAGCTAAATAGTATAGCAAGGGATTAATTTTAACATGATTTAAATTATGCTAATACTACAGTGAATTACTCTGTCTCACTTAATTTCTAAATGACTGCTGTCGATCTTCATAATCGTTTTATCAACTAATGTCAAGCAATACCTATGACACAAGGAGAGCTAGTGGGACTATAACTGAAGTCAAAATATAAACACAATTGTGCCTTCTTGCGCGCGGACAGTAAGTGCCCAAGTTGGATGAGCTATACAAAACTTGGACGAGTTCGGACAAGTCTTGAGACATCTGAACTTTCATGTAGCTCTATTGTTTCGAGTAGACCGATACGTTCAAGTCGATTTGAAAGAAGCAAAAGAAGAGATGGACGATAAAGTAAAATCAGAATTCTTAGATTATCTTATAATTTTAATGAAATTATTTTATGGGTATTTAATAACTCATGGTTAGATGTTTATGTAGTTAATGATCATGCAAAATCCAAATCAAGATACACACTTGTTGACAAATGTTAAGAAACAAAGTAATCATTTGAAAATTTTTGTATATTCTTTATCTTCTGAGATCCATGAATTATGATTAAAAATAGTTTACAGAAATAACATTTCATGTTGAAGAACAATGATATACATTGTCATATTGCTTTGCAAGAATATTTAATCATTTGAATACAGTACATCATAATTACGCTACACTATTCAATTCCTAAAAGTATCAGCCTATAAGTCTGTCAAGTTAAAATGACTACGCATTTGTTTATATGAACTCTGCTTCTTATTTTATACACTCAACAGAAAATTGGATGACAATGAATATGATAAAAGAAAAATTAGTTTTAACTGTTATAAAAAAATATTTCAATAGGAGGAAGGATATTCTATAAAGTATGCTACAGAAGCGTTTAGATAAGCGTTTTACTGAGCAAATTTTCATTAATTTTAATTGACTACTTACTTGAACCATCCGAACTTATTGCTACAGACACTACACCTAGTGAATGACCAGTTAATTTATGTTTTAATTGTAAATTTGTATTCTTTTGTTCCCAAACTTTAACAGTATCATCAACTGAACCAGTCACTATATATTCCACTGTTTCTTCTTCACTGGATTGTATAGAATCACTATAAAAATCATATTAAAACCGTACATAACCAAAAACATAAACAATGTATCTTGATCAACTACCGTGAGTCGTCGTTCTCTGGTTGAGTTTCTTTTTTTTTGGGGGGGCAGCCCCAAGCACAGGTCCATATACTATCTTCATGAGCATTTTCGGTTTTATGAAGTAAGGAATACTGAAAAAATGTCGAACACAACTGTCATATACTATGAACAATATAACCTCTATATCTTGATAATTCGAAATTTAATTGTTTCTCACCATCCTAGAAGATATATTATCTTCGAAATAATTCACAAAGATTAATGTATACACATAAATAAAGAAAACGATTTCTTTTCAATATAGAAAATCCAGTAACATGCATATAAATATCTATCTATGCATTTACGTAGGTATTTATACAAAAATTATATATCCATTCATAACATACGGGGTGCCTTACATGAAATGCAATTTACAGATAAATAGAAGTGTACGGGTATCGGAATTATTTTATTTCATATAACAAATATGCGAATTCAATTAGATACTTTTCGTGAACTCAAATATCCGTGATACTGTTTTAATGTTTGGAAAATTAAATAACTCATTTGTCGTATTCGATTTCTACAATAATTAATACAATTATTTTTCTATCAAATGGATTACATATATATACATATTAGGGCCGTAAAAATTTTGTTTTCTTAATACTTTTCTTACTGTTTTCGGATTTACAATTTTTTTTAAATATGTTTCAATTTTGTTAGTAAGTTTAGAAACATAAATCTTGGGATTTTCTTTAACTTTTCGTATTTGAAACTTTTCTAGAAGAAAATTCTCTAGAAGAAATTTCTAGTGAAAAATACATTGCTGCTAACTCACAATGAAAATATTGAAATGAAAATTAACTTAACCCAACCAAAATCACTACTAAATGTACCCATTACATTTGATACTTTAAGAATCGTTACATACTGTCAATTAATTACCGAGAACTAGGTCGCCAGTGACCACGAGATTTATGAAAACATAAATATAATCATATAAAAGTTACGACGACTAGCGAATTACTAACAATCACAAAAATACAATCAATGCCCAGGCAACTCCTGGTGCGATGACCAATCAAGTGCGTTAAAACAAATGAATGCGTTTACATGATTGAGCAACTTTCGTACAGATCGAACGTAAAAATAAACACCGGCACAGAAAAATTTACCGATAGTAGAAATTAAATGTCGAAGGGCGATTTTGGATTTATTTTGCAAAAACTTTCAAGTCGCCGAATTTGATCGTCATTACAAAATAAATGATGCATTTTACTTATGAATATGTATCAAATGTATAAAATAATTTGTAATAAGTAAGTAGAAACCACCAAAAATCGATATTACAATTTAATGTTACAACTAAACTGTTTGATTTATGAGATAAAATAGTTCTTTTCATCCAATCAAGTTATAATTATTAAATCAATTTTAACCTATTGAAATTGGAGCAAAACTTTTGCACGAGCAAGCTATAAAGTTATGAATCACTGACAGAGAATACAATCGAAAATGTTTAAACCATTCAAACGTGGAATTTATAAAGTGTTGATGCAGAAGCGATCGTTTCTTTCTGAAGCATATCGATGTGAGAAAGCATGGAAAGCTCGACTTGAGACATCACTACTTAAAGAAATTCAACCACAAAATTTATTCATAACTTTAGAACATAAACAAATGATTAACGAGAAAATAAGTGCAGTCGACATTGACATATTCGCAAATACTATAGTGATGAAATCTCAGACAGAGGAACTCTTGGATTTAATTCATAATTTAAGGTTATCTACTGAAACAACAAACACTTTAGAATCAACACACCATGCTGTAATAAGGTATTTGTTAGATAACGACTGTACCGAAGACCTCATAAACGTGTTACATGACAGATTGCACTATGGTATTTTTCCGGACGATTTATGTTATAATTTACTTATGGACACATACATAAAAAGAAAAGATTATGCTAACGCAGCAAAAATTGCTGTTTTACCTATGCTACAAGAATATTCTGAAAATGGAATAATTAATACATTATGTGTATACTCTTGCCATAAATATTTGGAAAATCCTAATGATTGGTTAAAGCCACAAATTGTGGTCGATGATACCAAAGAAGAAATTAAAGTGCGTGTGGCATACCTTAAGAATTTTTACTTTGATGATCATTTTGATCTTCAAGATCCACGTGATTTAGTAGGAAAAACATTAGCTTTTTATGGAAAAATTATGAATAATACATTAGGAAGGACTTGTCAGTTAAGAGGTTTGATATTATATAAAAAGTATCAAGATATATCAGAGCTAATAGAGCAATGGTTGAAAGAAAACAAATATAATGTTGTTTATGAAGAAATTTTTGATTTAATAAAAAAGGATAATGAAAATAAACCTAATGAAGAAATAACAGTTGAATTTCAGAATTTAATGTCTCAAGTTGATAAATTAAAAGCTCTAAGTTTGTGTAAGGATAGTTTAACTGAAATATTGACAAATGAAGTTGAATCTGCAATTGCTAAACAATCTGAGATAGATATAAGCGAACAGTTAAAGGTAGTCAATATTAAAAAATTTATTAACATAGATAAAAGCTAAATATTTCAGGTAATTAATAGAATGTTTTTTAATGTTGTAGAAATATATTGAATGGGAAAAAGAAAGAGAAATAGCATTAGATAAACAATTAAAAGAAATAGATCGACAAAAAAGAATACAAAATATAAAAAATATGAAAGAAGATTTGGAAAAACAGGAATTGCTTTTGACATTTTTTGACAATGAGGAGACTATAGAATTACAAATAGAAGATATTGAAGAGAAAGAAGCATTAGAGATGAAGCGTCTTCATGCAATACATCACTCTGCAAGGAAACTTAAAAAATTAGAGGAAGAAGAAGTGTACATACCACCTACTATTACAAAGTAGAAATTAAATTTATAATGTAATCATAATTAATGGACAAAACTTTGTAAAAATTATTTAATAAATTCTGTTTCAACAAATGCTGTTTTTGGAAGGATGATAATGGTAAGAGATAATGAAAATATATTACATATTATTTATCTTTTCATACTTTGTACATAGTCACTTAGCAGTGGTTTTTAAATATGTATTACGTATATTTGTAGTAGATTTCTCCAAAGTCGCTTATTTTTTAGAAATATGAAAGTTAATTATACAATTAAACGTTATACTAAAAAATTATTAGGCTCTGTGACAAATAATGTTCCTTTTTGAGCGTTGGTATTGAATAAGTTTGTGTCATACACTTGGCCCAATTTTAAGCACATTTAGTATTACATAACTTTGGACCAAGGCACACATTTAGCAATTAGTCTTAACAGACTTGCATAGACTGCTCTGTATGCAGAGGTGTATTAAATTTTGTAGTTTTTAGAACTATAAAATTTGGTCTTCGTATTTGTTTGTAAGAAATGTCCTGTAAATATAAGTAATATAATCTCTTAGGTCTTGTAAAAAAAGTTTGCAATTAATTTTTTAATATTAATTGAATATTTACCTGGTCGTTGTTATTACGACTTGTATTATAGTACCATAGATTATATAACAATCACGAAGATTTACTATGCAGTTGTGCAGTTAATGCTGCTGTTTCTTGTTTCATTTGTTTCAAATCTGCAGTTATTCTCTCCAAATTTGCTCCAACATTTTTCGTAGATTCAGAATCGATCTAAAAAGAGATGTATGGTATTTAAAACAATGAAATCCTATTTTGATATTTAACGTTAATTAGGAGTTACTATTTTAGTTATATTACAAGTCAATATTACCTGTTCTTCCAAGTCTCTAATTTCTCTTATAGTGGCACCTGTTTCTTCAACTAAACTTACAAGTTCACTGCAATCAGAATGAAGTGTAGCCAGTAATATATACGGTTTCCTTGATGCGTCATTTATTATTACATCTCGATATATTAATTCATCAACAACTGTAAATGATCTTTCTACTTTGCCTGTAAGCATGTTGATTTCTTTTTGGATTTCCCGTGTGTCAGCTAAAACTTTATTGATTTCGTCCCTTTGTTTCTTAACATTATTAATTATTTCTAAAATTCGTTGAGTATATGCAGATCTATTTACTTCTTTAGGAAGTTTTTGAACTTCTGTTACTAGTTGTGAGTACTGTTGATCTTTATTATGACACTCCTCCTGAAGTTCTCTTTCCTTTTCTTTTAGTAACTTAATTTCATCAAGCTTCTTTTGACTTGCACTCTGTATGTACATATATACAGTTTTGATTTTAGGTAAATTAATTATTTTCAATTTAATTTTTTGCTAATATGGTAGTACTTACAGCTTTTGTTGAATGCTTTTCCCTTTCTTGTCTATATTTTTGAATTAATGGTACTCTATGTTTTTCCCACTGATTACCTAAATTAATTAATTTATTTGTAGTAACTTCAATTGTTGCTCCTAATTTCTTAATATTCTCTTCACTATCTTGTAGTAGATCATAAATTCTTGCTTTAATTTTTGTCTGTTCCTCATTAATTGTTAATTCTTTTTCTTCATTTTGATAGTTTATTGTTATTTGTATTACACTATTATTTAACTTTTTAATCTCATCTTGCAATTCTTCTATATTAGTTTTAAGAATTTCACATTCTACTTTTATCTTTTCTACTTCTAATTCTTGCTTTTCTGTTTTGTTTAATATTTCTTGTTTTGGAAGCATAGGTTCTTTAATATTCTCATCTTTTACCTGAGGTTGCTACAGATAAAATAAAAATCTTAATGATGAAGTATGCTATTATGAACAATATGAACTTATAAACATTGTATCAATTTTAAGCTTACTTTGGAAGTTAACATTGTATCTTTTATTGACACCCTATTAAGAATGTTAATGTCATCTGGTGCATTAACACAAGTAACTTTATTGCAGTGCTCTTTATTTAACCAATTTATTCGATCAAGGATACTCATTGGGTGCGAATGAAGAGCTTTTGCATTATAGGATATCAAAGAAGGTAAAAAGGATTGTTGATTTTGCACTTGTTTAGGCACAGATTGCAGATAATGTATGCAATAATCTTGATACTCTATGATAAAGAAATGTTCATTTTTATAAGTTAAGTACCATATGCTATTAAATGGTATTACAAATAATCAATATTACCTTCTCCATCTTCTATTGTTGGTATTTCTAAATTCACAGATATATAAGGGCCATTTGTTCTGCCTCTGTTTCTAAATCCCTTTGTGTGACAATAATGTGGTAACCATGGAACTGAAAGACCTTGCGATATTATTGATGCTATAGACTTTTCTAATAATGCAATATTGCTAATAGGTTCGTTTAAGGTCTTATCACATTCTTTCGGTAGTTTTTCGATAAAAAACATAAAAACTCTTCGTAGATCAGCTTCTGAACTATATAGAAATGTTTGGTAACCAATATCACCTTTGTATCCTAATTCCTAAATTTATGAACTAAGTATCAATAAAAATAAAATAATATAAGTAAATAAATGATAAGAATTATTATTTTTTTTAATATCTTACTGCACATGCTTGAGCGAGTGTAGCACCTAGTCGAAAACGAGCTGCCATATTTACAGGTAAAATGGTAGATAATCCAAGACCTGGTCTTATTATATCTAGACATCTAACGGTTGCCTCTACCACTAATTCTGTATTGAAACCACTGAGACTTGTTACACTCTGTTCTAGGTCACTAAAACAAGGTTAAGGTTCATCTAAAGTACAAAGATTATTTAACATTAACTATTAATAATAAAAATACATATGAATTAAAAAACCATTATGAAAAAATTGTTAATTAATTGCAAAGTGGGCGAAGTAATTTTATTTAACTTTTTATATTATTAAATAATATAAATTTAAGACTGTTTACCAATTAAACAATAGCTGAATAATAATTAAATTTTACGTTTGTAAAATTATATTAAAATGATGTTCATCATTATTCATTACTGTAAACTTTTTTCATGATTAGCCGGTTAAATTTATTTTAATTTTAGCAACATTGATATTCTTATTCATGTTTTTATTTACTGAGTATTATGGAATCTTAATTTGGACAAAATACAATGTAAAATTAATCGAAGTTACGAAATTTGAACGCAAGTAAACATTACCGCCTACTTTTTTTTCGTAACAGAACGTATTCGACATCGAATGTTAAAGGAGGTGAATATGCTTTAAAACGGTGCAAAGTACAACTCACCAGCCTATTTGACGCAATGAATGAATAATTATATTGTCAACCTCCTCCATCATCCGTAAAAATGTGAAAATTCTAAATTTCCCTACGGTGTTATCGTATATTAAGAAATTCAAGTTGAATTGCAGGTATTTAACCTGTCCATGAGTGAACAAACATTTGTGCACTTGCAGTTATGTAGGTGGCGCGACAAAGCTTCAGTTTTGCCAACATGCAATATATACTTTCTGTACTGATTGTTTCGATTTTACACAGTCTTAAAAAAAAGAGAAAATTTATATAATACATATTTGGAGTGTTATAGAAATTTCAAACGGAAATGTTAAATTGTACTGAATTCTATGATCGATAAGTATCTAAAGGTTTCCAAGTAGAATTTAAAGGTTGATTCAGTTTAATCATTACATTTTTGTATGTAAGCAAAATCAATTATATTTTAATTTACATTGAATAACCGGTGTATTAAAATAATTAGAAAATAATATTAACAGAAACGATAAACAATTGAACATTTTTCCTGAGAGATAATCTAATACTCAGATAATGCACACGTGTTGCAAAAAATTCCTCACTCTTTAATATGGAGTATTATAATTCATAAGCATTATATTGTTCTGCTGACGTTATTGTATTGTTAAAGTTCCAGAAACACGACGTTTGGAATGTGACATTTTAATCTAGTATTCGGAGTCCACCTTGAAATTCATATTTACGCGCCATTTATTGGCACGGGTGCGCGCGTCAGATTTACTGCCAACTTCACCGCATAAAGTAAAGATCAATTATTCGCGGTGAGAGGTCCGCACTCCGCAGAGGCGTGCGTTTCGTTTGGTACGCATCAACATCAGCTGTTGTTTCGCTTTCGCGTGAAATGACAGTTTCGTGGAGGTTCACGATGTGGAAATCGTTTTCGTGAGGGTGCTTCGTGTACCGCGGAGGTGAGCCGGATCCGATTTTCTCTTGGAAAAGATGAACGGGAGTCTGGGAATAATGCGTGGACCCGAGCAACATCCACAGAGGTTCGCGGATTATTTTGTCATATGCGGACTAGACAAAGATTCAGGCTTGGAGCCAGACAAGTATTTTGGTAAGTCCTCTACTTTTTTAAAATGCATTCGCAAATCTTATCATCTTTTCTAAACGAGTTGTATTTCTTGAGTATTCAACCTCGAATGAGTTCAATTTCGATCATGAACAAATTCGTTCGACAGTTTCTTTTACGGTCTGACAGAAAGATTGTGCTGCTGTTGCAATTTTCGAAATCGCTAGTTTGCGCAACGATAGATGAATAATGTGTCTTGAATTAGTAAATTCTTACACTGTCGACTGTAACCAGTGTTTACGTTAATATGATATTATTGTACTGCAAATCTGAAAGAATCGAGACGGATACGAAATTAGTTTTTATAGATCATAGGATTAAGTTGGTTAGTAATGTGCACGGTATTTACGTGCAACAAACAACGTTTGCCTTCTTGTTTTATTTACACGTGATAGACACGTGAATTTCAATCGATGTCAGTGTTATCCACTAGAAAATGCACTTCCAATGAAGGACTGATTTGATAGCTCATCTAAACGCGTTATCCTAAGTTCCTTTCTTATACGTTAAACACATTATACTAAATATTGAACATCTGCGTGTTCAAGTTTAAAATGTGTACGAGATTTTGTTCGGTGATATATTTAGGAATAAGCGCTTCGTTTGTGATATGTTTTCAAACTGTAAATAGTTGCTAATATCAAATAATCGACAGGGTGGTTTTATTAAGTTAGCAAAATCAAGGGAAACGGTGTTTAGTTGGAAACTGAACGCTCGATTAGTGTGCATCTTGTATATTTTTAATTCCATATTTTTTTAATGTCACAATCGATATTTCATTCATTTATTTTTAATCCTCTGTTGTAAACTATCTTTGTAACGAAACACGCAGAGATAAGTTGTTTCAGGTACATATCTCCTAAAAAATGTTTTGTTCCGAATAATTAGTATTTTCATGGAAAAGTATAAACATATTAGCATATATATAGTAATATTTATAAAATTATTGTATTTTTAATTTATTTTAAAGTATTATTATTAATAGTGATTGAATTATTATATTAATATCACTATTATTATTAGTAGTAGAAAATATTTATTAAACGTGCTAATTTATGGACCTAGTAATAATAATTACAAATTTTCCGAGTTTTTTATCTTATCAATTTAGGCAGATACAAACTCATCACTATGAAAGACAGGCATTTAATGTTTAATTAATTATTTCTTTCATTTTTAATTAATAGTAATATAAAGTGTGTGTGTGCGTGCGCGCGCTCATACGTGTGTATAAGGATATAAGTGAAAGTTATAAATGAAAGATATAAACATTTAAGAACGAATTATTTATAACAATTAATTAATTTAATATTATTTGAAGATAACTTTAGATTAAATAACAAAGTTTACTGTGTATAATCATTTTTTTCGAATAACGTGTAAATCTCTCAGATTTGCTTCAGTGTTACGTTATTTTTAATTATCTACACAACGTTGATTTATCGCTGGACGCGATTGTTACGTATGTATATAGATCCAGATACAAGAAATTCACGGATAAAGTTTGTGTACGTAATTATTATTTTCAATCGTTTTTAGCATACAATAATTTTGTAAACATTATTCATTACATACAAACCTTTTGGTAGTTATATCCAATAGAGGACAGGACAACAATATAGTATAATTGTGATTACTTCTCTTAATCTATAAATATCTTAGTGAACGTACAATTCGAATAGGACTTATAGATGGACAAACTTATGTATGAATTTATTGCTAGAGGCCAGTATTTCGAAATATTATACATAAACTTGTATGAATATTTTTTGCCGATTGATGGTTGGCAATTCTCAATTCGTAGAATTTTCGTAAGCGTTACGTGTAACTTATTTGTTAATTGAAGCTAATATTTCGTAATATAACAATTAATCGTTGCAACATTGTAAACGTATTTACTTTGCTTAAATTTCTCTATATATTTGAACCTTCGTTGGTTGATTGTACGTTTGCCGTACAAAATCTTACCTTTTTGTAAGTTTACCATCTACATAGGAATTTTTTGCAAAGAAAGGTCAGTATTTCGCAAGACAAGAAATTATTCACTGCAACGTTATAACCGCGATTACTTTTTATAAACTTCGATGAGTATTTGATTTGTTATTGTTCGGTAATACTCGTTGGTTGAAACGTTTTATACGTGTTAGCGTTTATATATAAATTTTCTACAATCGAAGATTGTAGCGTAAATACAAGTAATTCTCGCTGTATATAAGGTTGCTGAATATTTGATACTTCGGTGGTTAATGATTGGTAATTTTTGCCGCGTAAAGCCATTCGAGATGCGAACAATGAGGACACAGGAAGCAACGTATCCTTCTAAGAAGTTCTGTATCTCTTGTTTGGTCCATTTTTCCCAGAGCAGTTCCAAGGGATCGTTTTACAGACTGCTGTGCTGCTCCTGGGAAAATTCTGTGTTAAAAGATGCATGTGTTGAGTGTTGACCACTTGTTTCGTTAAGAGGCCGGGTTACAGTTTCTGCTGTTTGTTTATGTAACATTCTTACACGGGCTTCACGCGACACTTGTTTTCGATTAACATTTCACGGCCATGCTTGGTTTCCGTCTTTGTCCGATAATAACGAACGATTTTTTTCCAAAGCCAATAAAAAATTTGTAAAAATAACACTGAAACGAAATCATTTATACCTACAACATAACCTTCGAACGATTTGAAGTATTTGTGGGTTAATTTAACCCAGAGTAAACAATTTAACATTCCAAGTCGATTCTTACTAATAATATAGTAATTAACGGTAGTAATGCGATAAATATGTAATAATCTCTTTAATACACACAACATAGGCGTAGAATTACTTTGTAACATTAACCCCTTACCGCACGGCGTGCAATATGTGTCTCATATCAGTTTTTTTATTTTACTTTTCAACATTCACAATTCAAGGAAAATTCAGTGCATGAATATATACGCCGTATTCATAAATAATATTCGAACATCTAGATAAATAAAAATGGTGTATTAGTGGCAATAAGTGTTAAATTCGTTCATTAATCGTTTTTGTCAAAGTTAGAGATCTAAATTGAAAACGCAGCGTGATACCAGAAATCTAGTGATGACTTATTGTGCAGTTGTAGTTGGATACAACGCGGCACACACGTGTGTCAGACTTAACGGCCATAGAATTCGTAGCGAAACGAGTGTGTCGTAATTCAACGCTAGTACTTTCGTCGTATGCGATCACCAGTTGGATTTAAGGATTGAGTTACTCCGGGCGCACAGTATAGTCGGTGTAGACGATATAGTTTCCTCGATAACGAAATCATGTACAGAGCAGTCGTATTGTCTACATGGAATTATGTCTGTTCCGGTTGTAACATCCATCGCGAGACACCCTGTATACTTTGCGTGTCGAACAAAGGCTAATTGTGAACAATGGCAACAAGAAGGAGATAATTCCCCGGCTTTCGTTGAATTGTGACCTTCGACCCCGTCTGTCCTACGTGTTGGCCGTGTCACGTAAAATGAATACTCTTGCAATAGGAGAGCAAGAACTAGAGTACAAATAAGTATTCGAACAAAAAAAAAAAATACACAAATATAAACCATTGACAAATACGAAAATTTTTTCAGTTGTAAATGCTTTCAAATTTAATTCAATTTAATTTTTATTTTTGTATCATAATATCGGCTTTTCGTCGTTTAAAATGGTTTTTCATTTAGGGAAACGAGGCGGATTGAAGAATTACCTCTTCGCAGTACAAACGTTCGCAAAAAAAAAAATGGAGAGGAAAAAGAAGAAGAATAGGTTTCGCGCAAAGGTTTTACTAAATTTTTAGTTTTCTTAAATTTTTCTGAAAAAGGTCGTTTTTGGACGAAGTTCGATGCAACAAAGAGACGAGGACGATTCTAAAGATACTGCACGTTGAGAGCAGTTACAACAGATGCAGCGTTGTGTATTTACTATAGGTATCTTCGAAATTAACGAAATTTAATTGAAACATGAGAGCTTTCGGAAATAAAATTCACTTATTTACATTCGTGGTTAGGTTAATAACAGTATATTTACTTGTATTTCTATACGCAGCATTTTTTTTTTATTTCTTCATCATTTTTGTTTTTGGATATAATACAATTTTTGTGCAATAAGGACTTATTATTATTATTTGTTGACTGCGATATAAATGAACGAATCAAAATCGAATTCTATCGGTTAAAATACTGCGCAGTAGTTTTTTATACACGTATTTCAATTATTTGATTTTTAAAACAATCTTTTTTGTTTTGATAACTTTTTTTTAAAACTATTATGATTTGTTATGAAATGATATTTGTTGATACTATTATGATTTGTTGCCCGAAACGATACCTTTTCGAATAAGTATTGTCCTTAACATGCATTTCTCTTTAAGAAAACACGATTTAACATAATGATTTTAATTCTCTTTGAAAATGATAATTTAACATGATTTAAATGATTACTATCCATTTAAAATTCTTTTATTTTTCCTTTTAGATAAATATGGTTTTCAAGTTATGGATCAGGAGATCATTATACAAAACGATTTTGAAAAACATGAACACTTTTAGAAATGTACTTTTTAGTACTTTTTAGTCAAAGTGTTCAGCTTTTTATTTTTAATCACACTGTGTGCTCAAATAAAATGTTGCACATCTTAACTATATACTACACTCTGAGAAATACTTTTCAACGTGTTGAACACAAACGCTTGTGTATAATAATGACGCTCAGTCTTATAAATATATTGAATTAAGTAACATTGTCAGTATTCCCGAGTTTATAACTCTTCGGATTTGGATGCTTCTGATACAGTAGTCACTCGGACTTCCCACGCAAAAGTTATTATATAGCATGTTCAGGCACGCCTATTCGTCAATTTAATATGTATGTATGTATGTATGTTGGTATAGTGAGACAACTCGATCGATCCAGTCGCGCGCGAACTTAAGGCATTAAACTCGTCTGGCTCTATGTAGTAAACAATACTTGCCATACGAAAACAATGAACAAGAAGAGCAGTTTTCTCAAATTGCATCTTAGATGGTTAATATTTTTGGAAAGTCTATAAAAGTGACGTGCTTGTGATGTTAACCAAGATTAATATACAATACAAGATGTATCGTCATTCACTTCTACATTTGTTAGTACTCGCGTTTAAAAACAGATAAGAAATCTGATTACATAATACGAATCAAGAAACATTTATTAATAATAACTGTTGACTCGAGTAACTCTAATACCTGCTCGCATTATCAATGTTTTTATTGTATTATCGATATATTAAAAATAATTGATAATTGTTTCGAGTTATGTCGAAACTTATCTTTACTATGTTATCAATATAGTAAAAACGATCGATAGTCGTTAGTAACGTCACGAATTCTTACTTGTATTATTGATATCTTCGTGAAAGTATTCATACCGAAACTAATCGACGATATCGATGCTATCGATAATTATAGCAATATCTCCGGAGCAAATCAGGAAAACGTTTCAATTTTCGAAAAGTTTCGGTAATTATACTTATAAATAAAGAATTTTTTTATTCGTTGAATACATTTGTTCTTCTTTGTTGCGTTTCCTTTGCTTGTACTCGTATTAAAGACTACATTTCCGTGTGTGTTCAAATTATTAAAGAAAACGTTCGATCGAGTGATTTTAAATAAAACTTCTTTTCTTTCTTCCTATTGTTATTAACGTTGGAAATTTTAATTATACACTCGATGGTAATTCTCTCATTATTATGAGGATAATGTTAGAAATAAAGGAAATAATAAAGACGAGAGAAAGTACAGTAGAATTATTGTATCAAAGTTGAGCTATGTAATTGCACTTTTTTACTTCAATTTTGTATTTTCTCTAATAGTATATTCTTGTTGCAAAATAATTGCAGAAATGTTACTTTTAAGTTTTCAAGACCTCGATCAAATTTTTATGAGAAGTATTTGTCCACAATCCAAGATAATTTAGTTAATTGCATTCACAATTCTACCATTGTCTACCAAAGAATTATTAAGATATTTTAAAAAAAAAGTATATTAACCTATATAATAAATCTAATATCGAAGATAACTATAAAGAAAGTTTCAGCTGCACATAACATCGTTTAATTGCCATTAATTTCCACGTAAAGTACGAACTGAATTCGTGTCAGCAAACGCGGTAAACGCGTCTATCGTCGGCTGAGCAGAACTTCATCGAGGCAAGGAATAATGGGGAAAAATGCAGCATTAAAATGCAACAGACCCCGATGCACTTTAATTCGACGGGAATCACTTGGACTCGACTGGAGGAACTCGGTCTGGTTAAAATAATTATAACTTTCCAAAAATTCTACTAACTTTTCAAAAATCATTGAAGGAATCTATCGAAATGTATGCGAAGTCGTCGGGTCGTTCGATGATCCCTTTGGTTTTCTCTTTTCAAAAAAAAAAAAAAAAAAAAAAAAAACACCGCTTGTGGACGCTCATGGATGTACCTACTCCATGAAATAGCCTAGATTACAAGATAGCCGTATAACAGGTTCGTTTTTATCGTTGTTTTGCCTGTTCTCGAATTCTTCGAGTTGTCACGCTTTACCGAGTTTCCTCGCAATAGCAACGTAACCTTTCGTATCATTGGTTTCAAGACTGCTGCTTTTGAGATTTAATAAGGATAAACATCGACATCGAGGGCTCATCTCTGAATAAACATCAGAGTTCGCGTTAAAAAAAATGTTTCTCTTGTTTTAAAGTGTCGTTAGATGTAGTATCATTTTCTTCAGTATTATTACCAATTAATTTAAAGGAATGTTATTTATTAAATACATATATAAAATAATACCTACGGAATTTTACCTATTAATGATTCAGAACACTCAGAACTGGTTGAAAAGTTCTACCTTAAGTGTTGCAATTAAGAACAATTAAATCAATCGATACAAATGTGCGTATATCCGATTTGATCTTGTATTCGGATTACAACAAATTTTATGTCGTAGTAACCCTTTCGACAATGTTAGTGTAGTGTATTGAATCAAAAGTGTTTTTATTTAAAACAAAAAATGTTAACTAATATCAAATGGAAAAGATACGATTAATATTCATATCTTCACTTTTTTGAAACTTAAAACTTTTTCAGTCTTTTTCACACACATTGTGTGCGTTATGAGAAGTTAGATAAGAAATTCATACAACGTATAAATTATACGTGACGGGTTAAAGGATGCCTGAAGTGTCAACTATTCGTGCATGAGGTTCGAATAAACATAATCATGTTACACTTTACGCACGCCTCTATTGAAGAAGAAGATAAGATTTTCTGTCCATCGCAATATAATTGATTTTATTCAATTGTTTACAAACATTGTTCTTATATATAACTTCACTGACTAATCTGTCAGATTAGTATTGTAAACACGCACTTTTTGTTGGGAAGATAAGATCATTGACAAGACGTATATAGGCTCAGATTAAAGTACTGTTGTCATCTTAAACACCTCTTGCGAAGGTTAGCAAATAGAAAATAATAAAGCATAGTTCTCTATGTAGTTAGCTAGAGAACAAGGTCATATCAAATATATACAATAAAATGAATATCTATATGAATTTATTTAATTGTTTTTAAGTGTTGATTCCACTCGTCCCTGAAATTTCCCACATATTAAGTTACACTCTACACAACCGTACTACGTAATTATCACAACATAGGATTCATTTGTATTTACTGGGTCACAGTGTAGAAGCGGGTTACGTTGAAGCTAATAGAAATCTTAATTTAAAAGAGTTATGCTCAGGTGTTCTAAACAAATCTTTAGCAGGGAAGTATAGCGATATGAAAAAGCATAAGACAAATTAACTGTCATTTTATTCGTTCACACATTAAAATTAATTGCAATAATATAGCTTTATGTACATTCGTATATATCTTTATGTATATCATGTACAATTTTAGTATCCTCAAAATCTTCCAATAGCAATAGATGTATCGTTGACAAACAAAGTAACAAATGGAAATGTATCTACAAGTGTTATGCGATCAGTTTGATTCGTAATAATTTTTTTCAAGCTGGAAAAGTTCGTTTGTCAGCTTACGGAACACTCTGTTGTATATATAAGTCGTTTATGTATGCAGTCGCGGTCCAACAATAAAAGAGAAGGAAAGCGTTGGGGATACTTTTAGATTCGAGTTAGACGAACATCTTTTACGCTGCGTGAACAAACTATTCGGACCGTTCGAATCGGAAGAACCTAGCGTGAAAAATGTTTGTCTAATTCGAGCCTTGATCGGATATTATTCACTGGTTTCTGACGCGTTGAATGCTACGGAAAAATACATGTGTATCGCTCGTTCTTTCCCGAATGTTTCCATGTGCTTCCTTGCGAGCGTGGATGACGTCATCGTGCACGGGGTCATTTGAACGCGAAGGGGGTCCCCGTCACTTAAATACGCGCTTAAAGGGCGGAAGTGTGGTTACAGAACGAAGTCGTATAGTACATAAATGAGCTACGTGAGCAATGATTGCTATATGCCATATGAAATGTTTTTAGACTATTGAAATTTAGTACCGCTACGTTCAAGTATTATTATCATCGCTGTGCGTTTGGTGTTGCTGTATATATACGTTACTCTAGACAGTGAGTCATCTCTTACTAGAATCCAAAATAATTTATTTGTTTTTAACGACGAGAGAATACGTCTTAGGACAAAATTGTTCGTTTTCAAAAGAATGAAGTAATAAAACGAATGACTTTTCCTTCGAAGCTTCTACATTTTTTAAAGAGGGTACGTTTCGTTACTGATGTATAGTAAATTCTGAATGTTCAATTTTCAAATTTTTAATGGTTAATTAGATACGTTAATTAGATACAGAATTTACGTTTTTTTAGATTTTTATTTTATATCTTCAACCAATTATATATAGAATTTACTACGGGAATCTCTGATGGCGAAACATGTGACTATGTTGGTATCGCGTTTAATTCGAACTAAAAAAAGTAGGCATTAGGAAAAATTGTTATTGGAAACTTGAACGAGACTTGAGAGTCATTTTATTAAATGCTCTTCAATCGCCTAATTTAATTAATCGATCGAGCAATGGGGCGAGCTTATCGAAGTTCAGTCGCCTAAATTAATTAATCAATCGAGTAATGGGGGCGAGTTTATCGAAGTTTACAAAAAGATGATTTTGAAATTGAGACGTTCGTGAAATGCTCGTCAACTGGAATCGAGTCTTTGCTTCGCGTTTATGAAGCTTTCGCGTCTAAAAATAACGTTTTACACTCACGTTGTAACGCAACCCTTCTGCGCGGAGTATATATTTCGGAAAGGGGTGCAACAGAACGTGTAGATACTTCCATGTCGATTAAAAATTTCTCTGTTACTGATACTCACAGTAATAGAACTCAGGTAATTCTCTTTGTTTCTTTATTAACCCTTTTGGTCTTGCGAGCGTTTGAAAATAAACGTCTAACCAATCAGTGCACAATGTACACTATTGCCGCCTATGGGTGTTTCACCGCCTATGGGTGTTTCACCGCCTATGGGTGTTTGGAGAGTGCGCTTAATAAATGCAATTATGGAACTTTTAACCATGATACTGGGCGTGTGAACTTAAGGGTTAATTTAAAACTAGTTTGAAAATATAATAAATTTGTCGTATGATAAATAAGTAGTTACCGATTATCTGCGATATATGATTAATAAATGGGTAATTGCACGGTTATTTTGAAATAGACTTTTCGTTTTTCTTTTCATGGGCTCGTTGTTAGTGTTTTTCTTATTTGAATAAAAATTTGTTTCGGATAAATTCACGTTTATGTGTTGTTTCGACAAAATAGCAACGGAACTGAGGTGAGCCGTGCTCGAGTTTAAAAAATATTTTTAGTCGGGTGAAGTTTAAAAAAAAAAGCATCGACGACAAAACGATTACTTTTATTGGTTTATCGACTGTCGAGGACGTGCTCGTGCATTCATCGACAGCGTGTTGAGTACACACGAAAGGATGAAAAGCAATTTGGAAGTAACGAGTCAATGAAAATGAATGCGATAGAAACATGTTTGGCTCTCTTGCAGCACTGAATTGAAAGGTACACTTCTAGATTTCTTTTTGCAAAATTAATTATTCACATCCAAAAGTGAGATTTTAATTTAAAACGACATTAAGGATTACTTTTTTTTTTAAGAAACTATAGTATTTTTCAATCCAGTGGTTTTGACATACGTTGATACATGTTCTGATAGTACTTACAATTTTTTTTCAATAAAAAATGGTAACTATTGTACAAGTTATTGAAACATATTTCAAAAGTGTTTTAAAAAATATGTTTGACATGTTGACATGGTTGCGGCTCTTCTGCGTATCTAAAGCAGACAAATAAAAAAAGTATTCTCTTTAATAAAGATACATTTATGGTCGAAACTAATACTAATAACTATGTATTTATACATAGTTATAACTAATACTATACCAATAACTAATACTGATAACTATATTTCAACTTTAGTGAAATATGCCATTTTTTTTTTTGAAAAAAAAAAAGTATAGGGGATTTTTTATTTTTTTTTTAGTTTCCACCGCAACTGTAAAGATTACTCGAAAAGTGATTTCTTAATAGATAATTTCATTTTGATATTTATCACGTATAATAAATATCGAACTTAATTTTTAAAATTACATATTGTGTCTCTGCAAACTGTTGCAAGGTACTTTATTTTATTTTCATTTTATTTAAAGAGGTAATAAATGTACAAAAAAAGAAACCTCTGGTGCTAGTATAACAGTCAGTAATGTATTTCATAATTATTAAATAGTAATAGTAGTTATATCTTAGTGAAGATAATCGTGTGTGGCAGTCAAGACGATGAAGAAATTTGAAGTCTGATTCTCGGTGACCCTTGGGTTCGTGAAAAATTCTCGTTATACCTACAGTGTCTCATGCGTGCAACGTGCCCTCGAATCAATACTGTCCACACTGTAGGGGCACATCTAATGTTTAATGCTCGTTTTCCGTTACCCTCTTCGAGTGTAATCTTCTTCTGCCATTTATCCCCATTGATCTATTGTGCACACGATAGTCACTGAAGTTCCGTTGGTTTTCAGTTTGTATTTACGTTTATCGGCAAAACACTGTACGCTATAAATTAAACGTTCGCGTTAAACTGATACGAATAATCGTGATATGCATATTTCAAATCGTGAATCGAGTATTGTCACGAAGATTAGCAATTGTAATTACAAGCATATCTCGTTATGTAAATACAACGATTGGGATATGCAGTCGTTGCGAACGATTTATTGCGAAACCATTAACAGTTTATTTAATTTAGATTAGAAGAATTGTTTGTGTTATAAGTAAGGCAGAATGAATAATTAGTAGGATTTGCAAACAATTTATTATAGATGTCGTTATTTATTAATCTTTATCGATAGAAATAAACGATAGAGTCCTAAAATTATAATTGTAATATATATTAACAAATGAAGTTTGCCCGTCGAAGGATATAAGCGTTACAAACATCATTGTTTGTAAATACAATTTATTATTCGATGTTTTTATTCAATTCATTCAAGTTACACTTTCACTGCGTTTAACTTTTAATTACCAAATTATCACTTATTTTTAACTCAAGTTATTGAAGTTTCTTATTCTTTTGATTTATGGTTTTACGTGTATTGGTACGGTACTGTACTTACTAAAAATTAGGTATCTGTTTTGTAGGACTATGAGTAATTACGATACACCTCTTATGGTATCTGTAATGAAACGTTACATAATATTAGAAATCAGTTACGTATGAGGTAGCCTCTTGCCCTAAATTATAATACGTAATTATGTATTGATTCGTTGAATTAATCTGCGTCAAATATGTCAGGAAATTGTGCATAATTTTGCTTCACTGGATTTTACGAAAGTAATATGGAAAGTAATATTATAATATACTATAATAGTTTTATAATATAAAATGATGTACAATTTATATTTAACATAATTTTTTCTATCGAAATGTTAAGTTATAAAAAAAGTATAGTAATAGTAAATAGTAGTAAATATATACTAGAAAATAATTACTTATATTAAAAAGAAACTGTATATAATATTTTATATTGTATGTGCGATTATGTCGTTGTTTCATAAACTGTATTTATTTTTAATATAATTGTTCCCATATGAATGACATGCTGTAAAAGAAATAGAATTTTTAAAATAGCAGATATCTGATGCAATATCAGGAGACATAATTACTCGAAAAAAAGTTCATTTTAGGATTCCTTTCATTTGGTTTATGGCTGTCGCGAATGTGGGACACGGGAAAAAATGAAATTGCATTGATTTAATGGAACTATGTTACGTTGATTGGGGTTAAGTTCGAAGGTGAAAACAAGAGCATTATTTCGAGTAATCTTTTTTCCCAACAATGATTAAGTTATACGACTTCATCCGTGACTATTGTGCTAGAAACCCGAGCGAAATCTCTTCCACCTTTCGTTTCGTGATTAGAAATATTTTTATGCAAGCAATATTTATGTTTTTCTTGAAAGAATTAGCCATTTTCATTGAACGTAAATCTCCGTAAAATTATTTTACATTATATTCTTTTGTAGTGGATTGTTAGAGCGATTTGATTCCATATTTTCATTATATCAATCAAGTTACACATGATTGTTTTACATTTCGTGTTTTCATCATATTGGTATAAGAAACCAGGTATTTTATAGTAACAACTTCTTTAAATAATTAAGATTTAATACCTTGAACAATTACTTTTAAACGTATGACGTTCAGTTGATCGCGTCTTTAATCGATTACTTAACAAAGAGTAGGTAGCACGATCATATATCATTTTAATAATAACCAAGATTTATTATTAAAATATAATAATTTAATAGTAATGAGTAAAATTTTGTGTACAAAGAGCAATATGATATTATATAATATAATTGTATAATATTGCTTTTTGCAATAAAATTTTATCTATCATTGTTAAAACATTAAATGATTATTAATATTTCTTTAACCATTCATATTTTTTAAGCCTTTAGTTCTCACTTCTTTTCACAATTTCTGTAATTGTACATATGTGTAATTTTAAAATATCTTGTAATATTCAAAGAATTATAAGTAAAAATTCTCACCGCTAGGAATTGATTTTTTGTAAGTACTTCTACTTATGCAACTCGGAATTAGGTAATACGTAGTCAAGTGTTACATTCCCGTGCGTTTAAGGGCACCGGTAGCACCCATCGTTTAACTAAGAAATCACCATACAATTTGCTTCGGTCACTTAAGCCTGATGACGACAGAAGTGCATAATGTGAAGCGTGCATCGTACAGAAGGCGCGTGTAGGTGCTTTCTCCTCCAGCTGGAACTTTATTAACTGCAATTTAAGCGATAGTGTAATAATGTAAGACGTATTTAGCTGAAACCCTCGTACTTACGGAACTGGGGACTAAAAATTCCAAGTTGTTTCATAAGTCTTTGCTTAATTCGCTGCACAAATTTCTAGCGCAGTGTGAGCATGCATAATCATACTCTTGCCAATTTAACACATTAATGTGATGATTTAATGTACCTGGGAAACACTCATGGCGATATAGACCGACAACGTTTAGTGCACTGATGTTTATATCGAACAATAACGACTCAATAACAAATTAAAAAAACATTATAGCAAATAATTATAAAACATATTACCGTTAATTACTATAAAATATATTATGGTCAAGTACACTAAACCTCCGTATAACACGGTACGTTTGCAACACGATTTCGCTCTAACACGGTTAGAGAATTGCGGGAATCCCCCACTATACACGGCACTCTTATAACACGAATTCGCTTTAACACGGTTAAACAATTAAGGAACTCCTGATATAACACGGTACGTGTTGATTGTTTTTTGTTGAAACAATGGGTAGAAAGGTTATACTTTAAGCATTTTGGAATTGTGAATGTAAGAGGAGTGTACACTGTTCGGCTCTGTTGCTATTTTTGCAATTTGAATTTTTATTATTTCGTATATTAATGCGCATATTTTTATCATTTCGTATACTAATGTGCACATTTTTATTATTTCATATATGTGTGTAAATTTATTTTAATTTTTCGTGGAATCCGTGAAATTAATTTGAAAATGATTTTATTTGTTTACAAAAATTCTAAGAAGAAACAATTAGTAATTAGCCGAGTAGTACACTATTTCCTTGATTCAGGCATTAGATCAAGAAATCATAGTTACATTTAAAATGTACTATGTCAGACATTAAATTGATTTAATTGTATATCTTTGACGTTGGAAGAAATTATGTCGTCATTTTCAAACGCATGTTGAACAAATATATGGCCACAGACAGTTAATCCCAGGAGTCAATATGAATCAGTGATGAGTAGAATTAATGAAATAGTACAATCTGCTACATTATTAAGAAGAGAAAATTTCGATGATACGAACAATAAAGATACAGAAGAATTGCTTGTGAAAGAATAGCTGGATTTTGTTTTAAAAGTCTTTTCCTCTTAAAACATTTTTCAGACTCAAAAAAAAAAAAAAAAAGTTAATCGATAAAAAGTGGTCCTCCGGTCGAACTCATTGAATAAATTTCTTTTGCAGGAAAAAATAATTATAAAAAATAGTGGTATTATTCAAAATAAATTACATTCCTATAGATTATTTTCCATCAGTATCTGATAATTTTGGTATTATAGTATGTGGAAAAATTACTCATAAAGTAAACAGTACGAATTTATATTACAAACTGTAAATGTACACGAGTTCACGGACTGACTTGATGCATCGGCGAGAAAGAAATTGGAGTACTAATTGCTACCATTGGTCGGTGGCACTCGACGATTGCCAAATTGCATGGTCCATTGGATTATCGTCATTACTTCGTTCACGGAGTTTCCAAGCGGAGATTAACTGTAGAGCAATTGATAGTGGCAATTAGAGTCACCGAATGAGCTTAATCTTCTGCCCGTTCCTTGAATCTGATTCAGTAAGTATGATGGACTGATTACTTCGAACGGGACTGTCAAATTGTAATTTAATGTTTCAAGTAACCGTTCCAATCGAAGATAAATTTAAATTAAATATATCCATCGTCGTTGCGAAGTTTTCTAATTATCTACAATTCAGTCTTATTAACTGAGAAATCAATAATAAAAAGTGTACGCCATTCGTACACGTACACGTCTCGCGATGAGTGATAGAATTGTATAAAAAGTGATTATACACGCAAAAGGAAATAAGAAATGTTAAAATAAAATTTTTCCTTCGAAGCTTTGTTTACAAGAAAATTCTGAAAACACGTACGGCGAGTAGACGCTTGACTGAACTAGGTTTCAATTTCGTGGACCTCGTTGTATTTATAAATTATTATTTCGAAAGATATTATGAATAATTGGATTCATCGAACGGAATTTTAATAAATCGTGCGCATGTTCCAAGCAATTGTGCAAATTAATTTTCTCTAAAAAAAAAGAAAACTCGAAGTCTCGTAGAAAAAAAAGTTTATTCCACACTTTCGATTTACTTTAGAAGGCAGAATCACACTCAGATCGAAGAAACATTCCGTACGATTTACTCTCGATTGAAGCAATTATGTGCAAATTACTCGAGTGGTTTCAATATTAGTTTTTCTCGAGGTAATCTTTGCTTTATAATGAAGTTCAAATTTGTTTAGTCAGTTTACCATCTATATTGAAATAACGGGGAAAAGATTTCAAAGTAAAGGATTAAAGAGAAGTTTTAACAATGTCCCGGTCACAGAAGCAGCTCAGTCGCTGCTATTCAAACTTAAACAATGACTCGAAAAAGAAAACTTCAACAAAGTGTAACGTCCGTCCACTCTTCGCTGAACAGTTAAACAAAACATATCTCGGGCAAACATTCCAGTAAGTGCAAATCTCGACATACAATTTAACCGGCGCTCTTGTGTAGTTTCACCAGCGTGTCGAGTGCACATGCCTTTTCTAGACTTCTAGCGATTCTCTTTCCCGGTTCGCAGAGGAACTGTGAACGTGGAAGAATATTTATTACACTTTATTTCGTTGATGTTGTTCCAAGTGATCAGTCAGTACTAGATTATCTTGTCTCACAAGTTGGTTACACATTTATTGACACCGTAACTTTCTTAATTCTATTTGATCTCTTAACACTAATTGATAACATCCGAGTTTAAACGATTTTTAAAATATTAATGTAGGGTTACTATTATATACTAAGTATTTATTGATGATCCAAAAAGAATTATTCAGAAATTTATAACATTATACATTGAATGGTTCTTGTGTACCAAATGAAACATTTGTTAAGTGGTTTTTATTGATAGATTGGAAGAGAATCGAATAAATTTATAACATCATATATTACTAAAGTATTAAAAATATTAAACATATTTCTAATTTGGGAAACATTGAGAAGTATGTTAAACAATTAAAAGCGGTATTATTATTCAATTCTTCATTTATTGGTACCATAAGTTTTAATTATTTTTAATTTTACGATATTTGTAGTCTAGGAAAAATGGTCGTATTGAGCACTAATTAAAAGTAGTCCCAGTTATCTGGGTAACGTAACGTGGAGAGACAAATTCCTGAAGATGGAGGGAAAATGGAAAAGCTAGTTTATTTTGACCCTACATAAGAGGAAGTAGAGCTGAAAATTCAAGAGTAATACGAACGAAGATTGATCTGAAAACTCAAAAAGAGAACATTAAGGTCAACAGAGACGAACATCTTGAGAATCATCCTGACGAACAGAAATTACTTTATAGAGAACAGGAAAAAGCGTTGGAAACTCGACATACAAATTTTGCCTACATTTCTAGCAATTATTTCAATACTATTTATAGTCGATGCGAATTGAGACATTATTTATAATAATAATTGTCACATGGTTAAAATTTATAAGAAAACATGTCATAATGAAGTTCTTCATTTATAATGAATAGACAATTAAATGAATTCGTTCCGTGCAAACTAGCAAGTACATCCACTCTGTCCAACTGTAAATCTCTTCAGGGATACTTGCAAATACGTGTGTTTCAATTTTTAAGTAATTTTCATCTATTGTAATACGGAAGATAAGTATTAAAATTGTGTTTAAATATTCACAATTAAATTTTCCAGTGACATATAACGGTAACATTGTCACAAGATTTATTAACGTTACGCACCAGTATCGGATCCAATTTTGTTTATTTCAAGCGAAATAATTCTTCCCTAAAGAGGTTAAATACAAAGGCAAATTGATACGATAAAATTATAGTTCTCAAAATCAATTGGTCACTCAGGACCATTTTCTTTGCTGTGAACCAAGTCAAGAACAACATCTGATTATGCTACAGTCAGGTTAAAATCAACCTTCTTAGTCAGTTGATTTTAAATGTTAAAAATTGCCATTATGTTAAGAAACTACGACTACTGTTTTTCATCATAGTAATTAGTGTTTTTGTTTGCAAAATAAGAAATGCATGCTTGCTGGTTTGTGTGAAAATATAAGAGATGGAAGGTGTAGGTAGCCAAATGGTATAGTGAGACCAATGAAATGATGTGGTGGGACTGGTCGTACGATATGGTGGGGGTAATCAAACGTTGTGGTGGGGATAACACTTCAGTGGTCTTGAGTGGTCAGTTAATGTTATTCCAGCTATACTATTATCTCGTAACATAGATTGGTCTATCGTTTTATAGCCAAGTCTGTTTCATATCCCAGTTAGCATAGTGTATCGCCTGCGTCGAAACTATCTCGCATTCCATGCTCACCACCTCCTACGTCCTGAACCTCCTCGCCCCTCGTCCTTTCCCTGAATTACGAATTACAGCGAAGTATGCTTGCTATTTCTGTGATCATGGTGTAATCGCCATATGTGGGTATTAATTCAGAGACGAATTTAGGGTACAGTATTAACAGAGAAAAAGTTCCGTTTTATGCGTTATACGTACAGAGTGTCTGTTTTATCCGAAAATGAGAAATATCTCAGAAACGGTTAAAGATATTTAAAAGATGTTCCAATGAAAGTTATTCGGTACGATGAGGAGTAGAATATCATATAAATATTCTTTCTGTCGGTAAAGAAATAGAGGCAATTTCAAGGTCAAGTTAGATTTTTTTTTTCATGGAATGATGTATTTTTTCGTGCAGAATGTTATACTACAAGTTACACGAAACCAGCTAAGTGCTATTAAAGTCATTTCGGTCATGAGAAGCGTGAAAAATCGTCGTGTAATCGGGTCATCGTGTGTCAGCGACAAATACGCAGACAGTCGTGCGAATGTAGCTGGCCGGAGGTGTGCAGCACATAATGGCTCGATTACACGACGATTTTCCACGCTTCTACCGAGCGAAATGACTGTAATAGCACTTAGTTGGTTTCGTGTAACTTGTACTGTAACATTTTACATAAAAAATACAGCATTTCGTTAAAAAACAAAAAGTAACTTGACCTTGAAACCGTCTCCATTTCTTCAGCGACGAAAAGAATATTTATATCACATTGTACTCATCTTTGTACCAAATAACTTTTATTAGAACCTTTTTTTAAATATCTTTAGTAGTTTCTGAGATATCTCGCATTTTCGGATAAAACAGACATCCTGTAGGTGTCCTACTTCGATTTGATTTTTTAACTGTAGTCATGTTTTCAATGCACGAGTCCTCCATTTCGTATGCAAGGAAGTATAAATTTGAGATGAAAGTTTCTTACGTAAAATATAGATTTGTGTATTGTTACGCGAATTATTTTTTTTATCGAATCTAAGTTGGAACGCCATCAAAATTTATTTCGTAATTTTTGGTCGTGGACAAGATAAGTATCTAGTCAAAATAAAATCAGGTTTCAACACATTTTCATCGGGGGAACCTCACCGATCGATCGACAATACTCTCACGAAGAAATAATTACCGACGTACCAATTTTAATAATTTTAATATTCTATTATAGAGTTTAAAATTCAACGTAAAAATTCTCACTTTAAATCGGAAATTGCTGTATTTATCCTTTTTGTGTATCTACTGTTGCATATAAAAACTGCCAACGATTTTCTTTCCTCTACTTTGGAGAAGCTGATATAATTTTAAACGGTTCAAGAAAAGGATCGAAATATTTGAAAATATACAAGATTCCCAAGCACGGACAAAAATCTCCGGGTGGACGTGTCCGTGAATAACACACGCCTGTAAATAAATCTTGCAAAAGATTGGCTTAAAGTGATTTCTACTTTTGTTGCTTGAAAAATGCGGTAAAAATCAAGGAAACATACGCCAGTGGAGCCCTCGGGTCACTTGTTCGAGGACAATCGGTAGAAATTGTGCCCAATGGAAGCAGGGAGTTTCTCAGGGGAGAGGAGAAATTATCGAGAAAGAGGAGAGCAATGAAACCCTTGTCACGTAACTTCCCTTCGGTCGATTCGGCCTAAAGGAAATAAAGGTTTTTACGGCGCTGCATCCGCGGTGATAACTGTCACCGGTGGCGCAGCAACCCTCGGTAATTTCGATAGGGAAAGATGCCAAAACTGTTCAGACGAACGTGCAATATTTCAACATGTAGCACAAGATGCCACGATAAGACGTATTCTCGCGGAAAAAGTTGCCGGGGCGACCGAAGAATTATGCAAATGCTGTGCATTCCACTCGGTAAGGCTTCGTGTCGAGGTTGTAACAAATTTTCAGGCTTGTTTGTTAACCACTTGTTCCTTGAGTTTCCGCTACTCTCGTTGAACTTGTTCAAGGCGATGGTGAAAAGTTCATTTCCACACGGAGACGTTCCACACGGGTGTGAATTCTTTGAAAGTTTTCAACAATCGCGAATGTCTCGAAATATGTGGTAATTTGAATTGAAACGAAATCGGAGAACGTATGGTTGTTTCGAGCGATGGAATTGCTCCGGGGGAGAATCAAACGTCCAATGAACGTGTGAATTAATGCTTTGTTCTGAAGATTTGTTGAAAAAGAGTCTTCGAGATTAAGATA
This sequence comes from Ptiloglossa arizonensis, assembly GCF_051014685.1. Taxonomy (NCBI): domain Eukaryota; kingdom Metazoa; phylum Arthropoda; class Insecta; order Hymenoptera; family Colletidae; genus Ptiloglossa; species Ptiloglossa arizonensis. The sequence goes on along the minus strand of NC_135048.1, from coordinate 5,493,004 downwards.
AAGTATACGTTACGAGAATGGGGAAAGAAAGCAGAGAATTCTGTGTACATATATTTTAACTTCTCTTCTTTCCTCAAATTGTCTCGTTGTACTTAATAAAAAACGTCTTTTACTTATGGTCATCCGAAGGTTAACATATCACGTACGATAGAATCTACATATTTATTAATTAGAACACTCCAGATGTATTGAAAATATTCGAAACAAATAACTCCTTACACATTCTTTCGTATCTTCAAAAACAATGGAGATTATATTGTTAAGTGACCAGGATGAACGAAACACTATGTATACGATTAAACACCATGAAACTCTTTTCCAAGAGAATATCGATAAGTATAAAATATAATCGTGCAGAGGTGTACACAATTTTAAGAGATATATTAAATTTTACTAAATTATATAATATAATTAGTAGAATAAACTTATTCTACAGTATATACTAGATAATATGGTATAATAGTTTACAGTAGGCGTATACTTTTTTATAATCGTATGAAATACAATTGTGCGGGGGTATACACAATTTTCAGAGATGTATGAAATTTTACCAAGATACGTAATATATTTAATATAATAAACTTATTCTACAGCATATACTAGATAATGTAGTATAATAGTTTACAGTAGGCGTACACTTTTTTATAATCGTATGAAATACAATTGTGCGGGGGTATACACAATTTTCAGAGATGTATGAAATTTTACTAAGATACGTAATATATTTAATATAATAAACTTATTCTACAGTACATACTATACAATATAATATAATAGTTTACAGTAGTTTTCGATGCACTGTGTGTGGTGAACGTCCATAGGCGTTCGGTGAATACATACGTATTTATGTGTTTAAATACTCAATGCATAAATCGTCTTCTACACAGAACATCGACTACTGTTATAAGTTTGCCCCGCATATCGTCGCAGTCCTCTTCAACCAGGGGGTTATATGTACTTTGTTGGTTCTTTGTTACGAATATACATAAATAGTCTTATAATAGAGTCTGTTCTCGGTTTATTCTGGCTTTTTGTACGATATTACACAGGTGGATGTGAACTCGTACAATTGTGTATTGTACTTAGTATATTGCAGTTTGTCCGATTCTTTGCAACAGAGTTGATTCACGAACAAACAATACCCTCTTTTCATTCGCTAATTATTTTTCCGCGTAATCAGATGCATTCATGTAATCGGTACATTAATAACTATCGGTGTGAGTGTACAATAATTGCTATCCAAAATAACTTATTGTTTCTTGATGTTAGGAAAATCGTTTTACATAAAATATATGTGGTAATTGATAGGTATCATTACGCAGAAGGGTTTCACATTTTTTATGTCTCGTTTTCTCCAAGGTATCAAGGTGATCTTGAGGTTTTTAAATAGCAGCATGTACTTTTTTAGTACAATGCTATCTTTGATACTCAAAATGTTATCGTTTATCGTGACTTATTGAAGTCACTTGAAGGCCATTTTGTTATAGGTCATTGAAACTGTTTTTTTATCGATGAGAAAATAGTACTGAAAAAACAACTCTGTACTATTAAAAATGTTCAAGGTCACCTTGATATCTGGAAAAATATAAAATATAAAAAGACTGATAAAATGGTTACGTTCCGTGAGGCTTATCGAATACATTTTTTTTTTTTTTTATATATAAAACAGTTTCTCTTAAAATCAATAAACAACAAGTTATTTCAAGTGGCATTTGCTACTGCCGGATAATGTACAGAGTGTCTCAAAAATCACTGTCTCGTAAAATAAGAGGAATTCAAACGAAAATGTAATGTCTTTAAGCTAACAACTATAATTGTGCAGAATATGGAAAAGAATGAATAAATTATTGCTTTGCTGTAGACCGATTTTTATAAAATTTTGCTCCGCACCTCTTTGCACCTCTTTCTAAATACATTTGATCTTACATACCACTAAATAAAGACGTTCTTGCATATTCACACCGAATAGTAAGATCTGAAAGTAGCAATAAAATTATAATCGTCAAATAAAATTGATTGCAGGTGTAAATATCCTTATTTTGTATAAATGCAAGATTTATACAACACTTTCAAGTTATTTCATTAATACAATAATTTTGATAAAATTTTGATAAAAGCCCTACGTTTTTTTTTTTTTTTTTTTTAATTTTTAGCAAAGTATATACTTTCGATTCATTAATATTGGCAATGCTGCCGATTTTAATCATCACTTTGGTTCAGATGTGAAATCAAGGTAGCGATCACAGTGAACGAATTTTCGAAAAGTTACAGTCTTGCTTTAATTTGACAGACAAACGGCAATCAGGGACAAGTAAGCGTTACCATTTTTTCAGCACACTAAAAAAATGTAAACGTTGCTGTTTCCATCGTACAAAACGTTCAATCCTCTCGTATCGTAAAATTGGCGAGAAACAATACTAAAAGTTTGCTATCGTTCAAAGTGACGATTGTCAAAAAATGGGAATCCACCTTAAGATTATATATACCGCTACAGTTCTTACTTCGTGAGAGAGTGAACTTCTCTTTCACCCAGTCGATCTGATAGCGAATCTTTGCTACTTATTTCACCCCACAATTAAGTTAACGCACATAATTAGTACATAGCACCTCCTGTGTTACAATTCGTTTAATTTGCCGTTAATTATTTTTCCACGCAATCAAACTGACGCTCGTACCAGTCCCGTTTCGTGTACATTTCACCGTCTCCTTGGGTGGCTGTTCGATCATGAACGATTAACCCCGTACAAGGGTGCTCTTATGTTCATCGTGCGCGAAGCAGCTGGAACGTTGCCAAGACTTCAACAGTCTCATTCAGGTCGAGCTGCTTCGGGATATGTACCACGTTCAATAACAAGTTGCCGACGTTGCCGTGGAGAGATTCTAATTTTTCCCAGGGAAGGACGGTGGGCTCCGCGTAGAAGAGCTGCAGGTACCAAGATGCACTTGGACCGCACCGAGAACAATGTGCAAACTGTTGTGAATACGTGTGCGGGGGCCCGCTTGGAGCACGCTTCTTTTGAAACTTGGACATTTTTTTTTTCACTCGGGACTCGTATGTATGTCTTTCTTCCCCTTGGAATGTTTGACCCACTTGAATTTTCTTCAGTTATAATTTGGTGACTGTTAAGGAACATCCGAGAAGCTCCTCTATCACTTCTCTGCCCCTTGATCCGAATGAAACGTTGCGGGTTTACAGAGTGGTCGGAAATAAGGGACAGGTATTTCTTCTTTTTTTTTTGTTAGCTACGGTAACTCAATTTTAAGGGACGAAACTACTCTCCAAGGTTTCGAGCTTCTAATGTAATCTTACAAAATGTATTGTATCGAATGTACAAGAATGTATTTTGAATAAATTTGGGGAAATTTTCAACGGGATATAACGTGGTATATAGAGCGGTGAAAGAATTAATAAAAAAGTCAATAAATCATTCGTAAATAGTGTCGTTTGCGTTGCACGTATAAAAACCGTGTTTGTTAAACAGAAACTAGAAGGCGCGCACAGAGAGGTGAGTGATCACCTTAGAATTCAAGAGTGGCGTGCAAGAAAATGTTTAATATTAATACGTTTATCATCAGAGTTTAAACGTTACAGAGATATATTTTTCTTGTATCGTATTAAAAACTCCATTTAACGCATTAATTAATAAATGCCCTCGTTTCTGAGTTTTACTACAATAACATTATAAATATGTAACATTATATATATATATTATTACATTTGCATTTTTTGTTTGGTCAGGATCTTCCTTTAAATCATTTTTTATATTCAATGTGTCAAATATGCAATTAATAAAAATCGATGAAAATAACCTTGAATAATTTAAATAAAATAAACCTGATAAAATTGATTTGATTCGTGCATCTCAGGTGCTGAAATTCTCTGTTCTCTGATAATCGAACGAATTATGTGGAGTACAGTTTTTTGGTATTCAATGTTTGTAAATTTCTATCGAAAATTGGTATGTTTGAACACGACCTGAAACATTTATAAGCTTTATCTTATTCAGTCTCAAGATAAGACACGGAGCTGTGTTCAAAAGGCAGAACTTTAAGTAGCACGAAACGTGTGTCTAAAGTATTTGGTCAAAAGGTCACGGTCTCCACTTATCATTAACAAGCTGTTCATCGTTTGTGAAGCATGTTGTTTGCGATTATAATTGTCACGCTAGCAGGCTCAGTTTTAAGAGATCATCAAACAATACATGGATATGAATAATAGTCTTTCGTGGTTTTTGTTAAATTTGAATTTTGGTTAAATTTTCCTTTAATTTAAAGTCGATAATAAAACGTCGAATTGAAAGAGATTTAGAGTCACTGTTTCAAGCCATAAATTATCTTACACGATTGTTACACTTTTAAATAATAAATTTCTTTCTCTGTTAGAGTGTCCACAGACCTATAATTGGGATTCTTAAACAAATTTTGTTGTCATTTGTGCGAACTTGTTTAAAAGTAACCTTGTCTAAGTTACAATTAGCTCTTTTATTACAAATGTTTTTCCTCTCTAATAGTTCTATAGATGAATTTAGTATTGCATTAAGTACTTGTTTTCTATAATTTGGATTGATAGTTGAGAATTTATTTGATAGACTTAAACTTTAAACTATTGGAGACTTCGATACAAGTGTACGTTATGTGCTATAAACATCTATATGATATAATAATTATGAAAATAATCTACGTAAAACATTTAAAGAAACTGAATTTATCTCTTTTTTGTTAAAACTTGATGGTACTTCGATGATTTATAATCATCGGTACATACACATGTATAGTAGCAACCAATGCTCTTTGAAGAAAACGTTTGTAGCATTCATTCTAAGTGAACTATAAACATCGATAAATCAACGAGTTGAAGGTTCTGTATTTTCTAAATTTGTAGAACCGATCGGTAGAGTATAGTAATTTTAAAGCACACTAGTTCCCGCTTTCAAGTGTCAAAATGAGCTTAATATTTTGTAAACGTTCGTAAACACTATTTCTCATCGTTAATAATAATTATTCGATTAAGTGGATTTACTTGAATGTGAAAATTTTATAGACAATGTGAATATAACAAAAGGTATACTTTTTGTTTCAGGAGACTCTTTACAATGTACGCCCCTGGACCGAGCATACAAGAGCAAAGTATTGGGACATTATCCGGACTCTGTACCATGGAACCCTTTCGACGAACATGCTGTCTGCATGGTACGTTCACTAGAAACCTAGTTCCCATATATTTTAATAGTTTTGAGAATCGAAAGAACAAAATGGTTTCGATACAAAATTATTTCTTTAATTTTCTCAAGGTATATATCAAATGTCTTCATACGTAATAAAGAAAACAGTGTCCTCGTAATCGGACAGTTGAAATTTATGAAGCACGTACAGTAACATTATTGTATGCAGCGGTTCCCGCTTTCAAGTGATAAAACCTTGACCGCCAGTTCACTTGAGAGAGAGTGGGAGAGAACAGAATAAGCGTGTTCATTGATGCAAAATAAAAATGTTTACATTTTTCGTTACGTCTTTAAGAAAATATTATCGATTAATAGATGAAATTTTCCCGACGAAAGCAAGTCATTATCATCGAGAGAACCTTGTCCATTCATTATCAATACTCTCACGAGGATATAATGAGAAATATACAAATTTGAATTTTAATTGAAGGACGATATAAGATTCGATCGCCTGAAAGCGAGAATTATTGTAATAACACGTAAAGTGGTGTAAAATTAGAGAAATAAAATATTATATTAAAAAATAGAGACTATTGCAACTCGGTTATTATAGTGGTTATTTCAAAACCACATAACTCTTCGTTTCTTACGATTCGAACGATAAATACTTATCGTAGTCGAAAATTCCATAGTTGTATTTCGTAAGCATATTCTTCGAACGTTCATTGGTGCTCACCACACGCGATGTACAGGTTCAGATTCTGGTAAAGCTGTTAAGCTTCCGATTTTCAACAATAGTTGGTTCGTTGTATAACAGCGGTTGTGGAGTTTCCGCTTCTTTCTTCGTCAGTTAACAACATCCTCCTTAAAAGTGTCTACATCAGTGATGAACATCGTTTGAGAAAAATGAATTAAAAAAGTAGAGGAAGAAAGGTATTATGTCGAATTTTCTTTTCAATTAATTTATACTTTTATGACACGGATGTATCAGAAAATACATGTTTCGTAAATAACACTTCGAAACTCGCACGCTGAAAACGCATACCTCGAAACTTGCACTATAAAGGGTTCTTAGTCCCAAATTCGTCAAGTCGATTCGGCCTACAAACTCTCTCGTACATCGTGTTATTATAAAATAAAAAAAAACGCAAAAATATATTTCATAGTCACAATACAAGTCTTTGCGTTTCTTGTCCGGTTTCAATAACCGCGGAGGATAGAACGTTATTATTAAAAAAAAAAATGTAAAAATATCTTTCATATACAACTAGGTAATAGTACAACTAGTTCTTTGCGTCTCTTGCCCAAGTTTCAACAACTGTGCAGGATGGAACGTTAGTTCCAAGTTTGTCAAGTCGATTCAGCCTACAAACTCTCTCGTACATCGTGTTATTATAAAATAAAAAAAAAACGCAAAAATATATTTCATAGTCACAATACAACTAGGTCTTTGCGTCTCTTGCCCGAGTTTCAATAACCGCGGAGGACAGAACGTTATTATTAAAAAAAAAAAAAAAAAAAAAAAAAACCGTAAAAATATCTCTCATATATAACTAGGTCTTTGCGTCTCTTGCCCAAGTTTCAACAACGGTGGAGGATGGAACGTTAGTTCCAAGTTCGTCAAGTCGATTCGGCCTATAAACTCTCTCGTACATCGTGTTATTATAAAAGGAAAAAAAAAAAGAAAAAAGAAAAAAAAACGCAAAAATATATTTCATAGTCACAATACAACTAGGTCTTTGCGTCTCTTGCCCGAGTTTCAACAACCGCGGAGGACAGAACGTACAGTTGACTGCTCGCGATCAACGGTATAGCGGCGTCGTGTACACCGCGTCCTAGTTGCGGATAAAAAAGACGAGGCTGGAAATGAAAAGGCGTTTGTACTACGGCTTTTATTAGATATTCAATCTTCCAGCTTTGCCTGCCGAGCGGCTTGAGATTCCGGACCCAAAAACACTCGGTAGAGCCGACGTTTCACTCGTTCGTGCTTACCAAGGAGGACGGGCACAGAACGTACGGTTTCAGTCTTGTTTTCTACGAGGAGTGCCGGAATCGCAAGATATGCGCGGCTATGCAAACCCTGCAAGCGATGCATATCACGGAACTGAGCAGCGGCCAAAACGGTACACCACCAACGTGAGTCTCCTTCGCACCGTTTACTCTACGCATTCAATAATATAGTTAATCCTCTGCTTGTTCAGGCTGGGGGAGGCAATCAACCGTGAAATTAAAAGTAATTAGACACCGTGTATTAATCGTTTAGGCGGTGAGGCAGTTTTAAAAACGGTCAGTCTCTCCGGACATACTGAACATTTACTCGGCAATGTTTACATTTTGTTTGTGATCTAACAACAATCCATTATTAAGATACATTGAGTTCCTTTTTACTCTAAATAAGACACCTTTTTTCAAACTCAGGTCGAACTGGACAGATAAATTTGATCAAAATTGTGCATCTAACGTTTGTATGTATTATTAATCCGAGACGTTTCAAATGTGAAGAGAGTAACATATACAGGGGGTGCATCCCAGATTATATGATCTAACAATGTTTCAAATGAAACTTATCCAATCTGAGAGGGATATCTTGTCAGTGGTCACAAATTTTCTTTAGATGGACGTGCTTCTAAGATTTTAATGCGATCTTTGCTATTGTTTTTTCTTTTTTTATATAATTGTACGTTTTTATTTAGGTAAGCGTGTAGTCCGTTCTGAGATGAATTCATCGACCTATATAACATATCGGGCGTTCAAGGTCATCTAAAGTCATTCAAGGCTGTTCAAGGCCGTTCAAGGTTATGAAATGTAAGTTCTATACAACGAACTTACTTTCGTTGTACAATAATTATGCCTTGCCTTCTGTATTCGAAAGGACAACCTGCGACATTGGTGCACTGATTTATTCTCTCCCTAAACGCAAGTTCCACGTTTTCAAGTGTTGACCTACTAATTTGTAGGCGGGCATTTCTAATCCTTCATATTTTCACGAGTGGTGGGTTCTTCTCGGAAAATTAGCAATCGTATTGAGAATTACGTTAATTTAATCGCTTTTGAAATCAAGAACACGTGACACAAGTTACACTGATATTGGTACTTTCGAAACGATCGCAACTGTTAACAATGGATTCCCTGTTTGCAAATACAAGGAAGAGCGATAAGTCGTATTATTAGCGTTAGTATTAGTTTGCCTCGTGTTTACAACCAAAATAACGAATTATTATGACAAAGAACAATCAATGGTTGTACAAAAGAAAGGAATATTTTGAACGTTGTTCAATGATCTTGAGCGACCTTGAACAACCTTGACGATTTTTAGCGATCTTGAAAGAACAACATACTATAAGTCGGTGAATTTATCTCGGAACATTTATCCAGCTAAAAATATATATTTCATATAAGAAAACAAAGGTGACCTAGAAATCTCGAAAGTACGTTCATCTAGAGAAGATCCGTCACCATCATAGGATGCCCCCTTAAATAGGGTGAGTTTTATTTGAAACATTATTTGAAATGAGCAATGGTCTGAAAGATAATTGCGAAATTTCAAATGGGACATCCTGTATATTTTTGCGATACAATAATAATTTTACTAATACAACAATACAACAGTTTTATAAAAACCCTGTGTGCTATTTACCAATAATTTGCCTCTGAGAACTTTGCATGGGAGGAATGTATGTAATTCTATTTAAAAAGAAGATATTAATGGTCCCAATGATTTTCAAAAACTACCATGATAGCAAACAATATTCGCCACGTTTCTCTTTCATAAGTTGTGGTTTACACAGTTTCTTTTGCATCGAATCCAACAGAGACATTCAGGTGTTGTATGTCTCGTGACTCATCTTATACCAGAAACCCGTTATAATGTAGGAAATTGATAACATGGAATGCGTGAAAGGATTGATGAAAATGCATTTTGCAGGGTAAGGAAAGGCCAGGATGGACATAACACGCGATCGTTGCCACGGCATTTTAAGCTATCAGCACATTCACCAGGTGCTGCGTTGGGCTACTATGACTCTACCAAAGACAAGTTGCTAGTGACTAAATCGATATCCTTGCTGTGCCAGCAGCCTTACCTTCACGCCGCGAAAACGTTCCTCACTAATCTCTACAAGTAAGTGAGGCCCTAGATCCTCATCTTAACAACGCCTGACGTCATTGGGCTCTGGAAATTAGAAGATCCTTTTATATCATATACGTTTAAAGAAACTTCACACTGAAACAATTTTAGGATTGGAGGATTTTTTAGATTTAAGATACGAAGTTTATGAAATCTGATTTTATTATTACTTGTTTTAAAATGTAATAAACGTAATAATCTGTAAAATGTGCTTTTTACAGATTAATGAAGCTAGCTTTTAGATTCAACATTCTTCAAAAAATTATTAAAAACAAAAATTACATACAATTGCGAATGTTATTATTAGACTGAACATTTAGTTTAGAAATTAATCTAGATAATAGTGTAAATCTTATTAGAACTCAGTTTAAACGTCTAGTCTAGATAGTAGAATTTAGAATTCACTAAAAAAGAATATCACTGTCTACTAGATATATAATAGTAAATTAAATATTAGACAATACGAATAATTGTAATAAATATTCAATTCCTTTAGAGTTTTCTCAAGTATTTTTAAACTTGCTGCTTTGCATTAGTATTTTATTTTCTATAAATAATATCAATTATCTCTAAATCCTTTACTAGTGATTGTCAAAGATTAAGTACTTTCATTAGTTTTAAATCCTGAATTAATTCAATCTTCGGATTTGTCTCGAACTAAATGCAGATCAAATAATTTAAGGACATATACTCCTTCGCATAAAATAAACAATTAATGTGTAGTTTATAAATTATTCTTAATAGATAAAAGACATTTACTTTAAGTCAAGCTTATATTTTTAAATTTTTAGAACTTAAAAATTTATATTACTAAATAAATATTGCGATTAAAACTTTCTACTTTAAGAAATATTATAATTTTGATACAATTGGCTTTCATAAATAAATTACTTGTATCTCCATCAGAATTGATTTGTGGATTTATGTTACTCTGAAACTTTTTGTCTATTTTTATTAGTGCTTTAAGTTCTTAAATTCCCTTCAATCTTTGTTTGAAGAGAAACCTTACATATAAAAAAGTAAAACGTAACTTCTCTTTTTCAGATGTGTTCCTAGACACCCAGGACCTGGTCTTAGCTTAGAGTCCTATGTGTACAATATTCTTTACAATGTACCAGTACCATTACCTGGGAAGTCGTTGAAATTCTTCGTTCCCAGTGATGAGCCAGCAAAATCACCATTGGAACTGGTTATACATCAGCCGACACCATTGCAGGAACTACCGATGCTTGATTATCCTCTGAAAGATATGTTCACATGGCTTGGTGCGGACTGCGTGATTCAGTTATTCACGTGCGTTTTATTAGAGAATCAAGTGCTTCTCAGAAGTTCGGATTTTCACAAGCTGATGGTGGTATCCGAGTGCATAACGGCGCTTCTCTTCCCATTTTCCTGGCAACATGTATATGTACCGATATTGCCCGCTAGTCTGCATCACTTCTTGGACGCGCCTGTGCCATTTATAATGGGATTGCACGCTCAAAGCGAGGGCGGTGTACTAAAAATTGCCAGCGAAGTGAGTTTGGGTCTTTTGAATTGATGCTCTTGAAATTTCTAGTTTTCTCAATATAAATGAAATAAGAAAATTTGGTCGAATTAGGTCTTTCAAACAGAAACAGGAATAGAAATTTATTATATCATATTTAAAGAGTTGATACTGTTTGAATACATCGATAAATTTTGTTGTACATATATTAATGGTCATTACAATTTTTCAATACATAATTTATATATAAATACTAATATTTCTTTCACTATTTATATTAGTATTCGACAAAACCTACACAATAAATAGCATCCCTTTTATTCTAGGTAAGAGACTATTTTATATTTTATTTTTTGAATTGCAGGCAAATCTTTGTTATGTAGATATAGATAAACAAAGTAGCCAATTTCCAGAAGAACTACCTGTATTTCCTCATAGGATGCAATTCATTGCTGAAATTAGAGCTCTCCTAAGCAAGTACAAAGTACCATATTCAGGAAAGTAAGTCAAAGGATTATTGTTTTCCTTAGATTATATATACTGTGCACAATGTTTAAAATCTAAATGTTTTACAGGACTGACAACATGGTCATAAATCATTACAATGGCGACATCATGACAAGTAGTTTGACGCTTCCTGGTTCTGGATTCCATCTTCCTCGCAGAAAACACTCGTTACACGATGTCCTGGATTGGGATCGACCAGAACCAACACCTCAATCAGATACTTTACAAAGAATAGTAGATATCGTTAAAAGAACAGGTAAGTGTTCATTTAATATAGAAACACTTAGATAGTTCAAAACTACAATTGAACAATTTTAACTGACAGATCAGTCTTCTTATATTTATACAAATTGTATAAAAGATTTAATAATAATTACACTTGAATATTTAATGCACTAAAAAATTTATAACATTACTTTTGTAATATCAATTTCCTTTTATTGTTCACGTGTATTATAGGGGTGAACATAGATGATATTGATTCAATAGAAGACAACATAAAGGAAAGAATACTCACGCCGCAGGAGGAATATCAGGAGACGCTCATATTTAATAATGCCATTAAGGAGATTTTTTTGAATCGTTTTGTACAGATCTTTTCTAGTTATGAACACTTCGTTATTCAACCAAGTCAGGTGCGATATGAGATTTACGTATAATCAATTGCTGTAATTAAATTACAATTGTAAAATAGAAATTGATTGCCCATTATAGGATAAAGATGAGTGGTTAAATAACAGAGATAGTATGCACGTTTTTGATAAGGCTACCTTTTTATCTGACCAACCTACGCAACATTTGCCATTTCTATCAAGATTTCTAGAGACACAGATGTTTGCTTCTCTCGTCGACAATAAAGTCATGTCAACGTGGAGCGAACTTGATTTTAATATACGGGTTTTTGATCAAAGAATTTCTCTATTGAGGTGAATGCAGTGAAATAAAATATCTCTTAATTAAACGTTATTTTTATCATTTATTTCGTAATGATTTGTTATTGTCTATACAGAAAAAAAGTTGGTGAAAGCATTGTGCGATCCACACGGTACGAACCCTGTACAAGTATAGAAGAGTCGCAAAAAGTATTGGAACAGAGATTAATGAACGTGGATTTCGAAACAAACCCACCCAATGAGATTCTTCCTCACAGAGCGGCATATTTTCGAAGTTTCCCTCTGTTAGACACTGTTGCATTAAATAAGGAGCCGGCTCAGAGGTATATATTACATGCTAATATATTTCTTTATTTATTAAATCAGAGTATACTAATATTTACAATCTTATTTCCTGCTTCACGTATAGCATACTTCGGTAAGGACTACTTCTGAAGTTGTACATTGTGCATGCGTATTTTGCATTATAATCTCAATGTCCTGTAAATCAAAATTCAATTAAAAATTATTTTTTTTTAATATGTATTTAGTAATCTAATGTTAATTGAAGTAAAATATAATTCTAATTGATCTATTACTTACAATAGTAGTCGGAGAGGACAGACTCAGTGGAAATACAAAATGAAATCAATGGAGTCAAATGGAAAACCAACTGCACCTCAAGAAACCCAGTCACCAAGACCACAAACTAAGCTCTCTGCAGACATGAGTCCAGCGTTGATAGCACAGGCCAATTGGACTTTTGTTGAAAAATTGCTCAAAGTACTTTTCTTGAAAAATAAAAGAATTTAGTTATTTTCAATATTTTTTGAAATAATGAGTCACGAAACTAAATTTACATTTTTCTTTGTCAAGGATTGCAAGTCAAAAACAAAAAGGATGTTAGTTGAAAAAATGGGTTCTGAAGCTGTAGCGTTGGGTCATGGAGGTGAGTCATTGTCTGATGTTGAAGAAAATACACTGGTTGCTAGTCTCTGTGATCTATTGGAACGAGTTTGGAGTCATGGACTGCAAAATAAACAAGGGAAAAGCGCTCTTTGGTCACACCTCACCATGTATCAAGAACTAGAAGAGTGTAACGAAACAACTAAGTCCATAGATCCAAACTTTCTCTCTCCTGGTAAGTTGAGATTTATTATTGCGTTTTCATTTGTGTTATATAACTGTGCTTTATCTTCGTGTTCACCATACTTAATAAATTTTATCACATTTGGAAATTCAGCGCTAGCGTGGTGCGTGCTGCGGAAACGACTCGATTGTACGTGCCTTATTTTATTTAAGATAAAGTGTTAAAAGTAGAGATTAGTTTCTCATACGTAGATACTCTGCACTGTATTAGTTGTAAGTGACCCATTATTGATAAACAATTTTTTATAACTCTCTATATGTTCTTCGCTAAGATTGCACAACGTATATTAGTGAGTACGTTTGACTGCTACTTTCAAGTGAAATCAAATATTTTAAGTGCAATATTATGCTTTGTTAAATATGGTTTACAGATATAATATTTTGTATAAAAGTTTGTTCCTAAGATTAGGAAGATTACTAATTTTTTTCTGCTTATGTTTGATTGAATGAGTTTGTTTAAATTAATTATTCCATTATAATTTTTATATTTACATTTTCATTATAAATTCTTTTATTGTATATATTATATTATACTTTTCTTTGTTTTTAACACTAAAATAACTCAGAAAATTATATTTTTTATGAAGGAAAATGAAGTCTTTGCAGTCAGTAAGCACAATAAAAATTTCTCAATCTAAATGTTCTGTACCATTACAGATTAATTATTACCTTATTAAATCGAAAATATCGTTTTTTGAGTTATATGACTGTTTTATACATGGAATAACCTTCTTGTTTTAGTTAATTTTTATTTGTGTTTTATTTTCTTGTTATAAATAGCCAAGAAATCACCAAATAAGTTTTTTGGATTACCGGACCGTTTAATTTCATCCTTAAAGGGCAGAAATATTTTTGAAATTGCTTCTTATATCAAGGAGAATTTTAATGGTAAGCCGTAGCATTGGCTTGCCACAGGAAACAATATTCAATTCGCCTATATTTTAACATTACTTTTGTAATGGTGTTGTATTTTATTTTCATAATTGTCAGTAAACTGCATGTTTATATTGTTACTATTGATGTTTTGAGAAATGTAGAATGTATTTACCAATTTATTTAAAACATAAATAATGTAGATAGATATTTAAAAAATTATTTTTCCTAATATTGTTGTTTACGAGTTACATGCTATGGATGGATCGTACCAGTTGAAGCAATATTGAAATTTATATAATCAGCATATGATTGTGACTGTTATTAAAAAGAAAAAATGTGTTTTGTACATAAAAAGCCTAAACTAATTTGTTTATGGAATGCATCTACCTTGTTTTTATCGATGCATGACTACTGTTTGCATGAACTTTTAGAAACTTTTTTGTAGCAAAGAGAAACTTAGTAATTATTCTGTATTCTATATTCTTATGTAATTTAAATTGTGTATTTTTAAATTGTAACAGATTTATCAAATCTGGCATTGGAGACTGATGTTTCACCTACGCGAGGCACAGACAAACATAAATCTCCTGGAGATAGAAAGATTGGTCCAGAACATTTGAGGCCTCTACCTGATTCTTTAATTTTTGATATTCGAAATGTACAAGCGATGACGGACATTAAGACACATATTGGATATGCCAGAGCTTGGGTTCGTTTGGCATTGGAGAAGAAACTCCTTTCTCGTCATTTAAAAACTCTATTGTCGGACACTACATTGTTAAGGTACAAATTAATTTAAATAAATTAAGTACCTTAAATAAATGTACAAAAATTTGTGTGCAAAAATTTCACACAGTTAATTATCAATCTCTACATTGAAAGGGAAAAACTGAACTATATTTTACTAAAAATTTTATAAACTATAACAA
This sequence comes from Ptiloglossa arizonensis, assembly GCF_051014685.1. NCBI lineage: Eukaryota > Metazoa > Arthropoda > Insecta > Hymenoptera > Colletidae > Ptiloglossa > Ptiloglossa arizonensis. The sequence goes on along the minus strand of NC_135048.1, from coordinate 5,477,897 downwards.
ATGTAACTTGAACAACAAATAAAATTTGTAGATTTTAAGACATTGTCATCCGTCATTTACAGCAATTTTGATGGCACAATAGTGAGATTTCAATTTTATCAAACAATTAAAATCATTTGGAATTTGTTTTTATTCTTTTTGTAAAACATGAAGTAATTAATTTTTATATAAAAATACAGGGTTTAAACTCATTTATCTTTTAATTGTATGTTAGATAAAATTCATTTCAGTTTTTCTCTTCTAAAGTAGAACTCAAAACTTAACTGTTCAGAAAGTTGTACATTATTAGTATATAATTGTCATAATTAAATGTCATGTGCCTTTAAATTCTTCTATTAATAAGTTCTTTCCTATTATTAATAGTAAAACCAGAATAACAATAATTTGTCTATTTAGAAAAGTTGTTTATTTACAATTTTAAATCCTCTTTTTGAAGTACGGCGTTGTTTCTGTATTAATCTCAATAATCCCTCAAATAATGAATAAAATTAGTACCATTCAAAAATTTTGAAATTTTAGAAGATGTTTTTTAATGTTGAATTATGAATTAAAAGAAACTAATTAAAATTTGTTGTTATTTTCCTTTGGTTTAACTTTATATTTTGTAACTTTTCAGGAGTCAGTATAAACGATCAGCGTTTTTGCGTTGCGAAGAGGAGAAAGAGCAATTCTTGTATCATCTCTTAACGTTAAATGCAGTCGATTATTTCTGCTTCACTAACAATTACCCAACTACAAAGTTGCCATATAGAGTTGTTATATTTCCTAGTCGAAAAGCAAGCGCAGCTACGACTTCAGCAAATAGTTGGATTGCTATTTCAGGCACTCTATGCGAAACAAATCCGGTTCCCATTCCTAAAGGAGCGCTGGAATTTGTATTCCACGTATGTTTCTATTCAAATTTAGAAATCTTTTGGAGAATTTGAATTAGTTATAATAAAAAAGTGTCTAGTTATTTTTCAAGGTTGCATTTTAATATTTTATACTTATTTTTCAATTGTAATTCTCATTTTAGCATAAGAATTTGGGCGTGCTCTCTACACTACGCATAGGACATGACAATACTGGTCTTTCCCCAAAATGGATGGTAGAACATGTAGTGGTGAGGAATGAAGTTACAGGGCATACCTTTAAATTCCCCTGTGGTAGGTGGCTTGGCAGAGGTATTGATGATGGTTCCACTGAGAGATTATTAGTGGGTGCTTTAGTGCCTCGCAGTATCGATAGTGAGGAATTGGTTGAATCATGTTCAACTCCTCCAAGATGTAGATCCCCTAGTATACCTAGACGTCCGATATTGTCTCAAGTTGAGTTGCAGCACATGTTGGGTAAATATTAATGAAATTAATTAGAATATCTGTACCTAATTTTGAGAAAAATTGGAAAAAATACTGATATAGAAATAAACCACAAATAGCATATTATGAAATTTTATTATAATGTAATTAGAATGTTTTTTTTCTTTTTCATAGGAGAAGCTGTAAATGCGATTGTAAAATTCCATTATAGAAGGGAATGTCAAGATGGCTCCTTGACAGCTTTACTTTGTGGAGAAGGTGGTCTTGTGCCATCGTTAGAACAAATATTTTTATTCGGATTCAAGAATCAAAGGATATTTGGGAGAAATTTTTACGTTTGGGATTACCTTTGTAAGTTATTGTGCATAAATCTTTAATTAGATTTAATCCTGCTTTCATCAACATTACAGCTGGTTTCATTAAAGATTTGAAAATACACTAGTACTTATAATCAGTAATTTAATGTTGACAATTCAACTATAGTGTAGGTGGAAACTTTTTTAGTTATTGATGTACTTGTAAAACATACAAACGTTCATTTGTTTATGTGTTAATAAAATATTCATGGTTTAAAATTAGAAGACAACAATATTATTCTTTGTTATTATATAAGATGTGATAATATTTACGAATTATTTTCAGTGCGGATAAAAGAAAATTTCGAAATTTCTTTGTTAGAGGAAATGGACGAATATTCACAAAGATTAAATAGAGGTAGACGAGCTCATTTCGAAAGTAATAAAAGGTTTACGACTTTAAGGTGTTATTGTCACCTCATTGATCAAATTAATATGTTCAGTCAAACCCTTGGTAAGGATGGAAAGTTTCAGTTGTTCATTTGCCTGGCAGCAAGGTAACTTGTAATTTTATACTTTGAATTGTTAGTTATATGTTTCTGTTAGTCTGACTGTTTAATTTACGTTTCAGAGAACAACTTCTTCATGCGATGCTGCGGCCAATGAGCGATGCGCGCTCTACTACGGACATGTACGAAGAAACTTCATTTCTAAGGAATTCCACGTTATTAAATTTTCTCGTTCATATTCTTGAACCACTGTGCGACTTCCACATTGTTCTTGAAAAGAGTTTGACTCATGGAATTTCTAGTATATGTTAATTCACTAAAAATCTCTCCGCTTAATCAGGTAAGATATATATAAATAAATTATTATATTTAGTAATATATTATTAAATGAGTGATAACTCTTTTATATTTTCTTGTTTATAGAATATGTTTCTTCGAAGCAGCACAATTTATCAAATTCTAAATAATACAAAGCGAAGAAAAATAAGTGTTATATTGGAAAAATGAGGAACTTTCTAAAACTTATTACTATGGAACTAAGAGGAATTTAATAACGCAAATGAAGACTGTTATGGAACTGTAAAATAGTCGTTTTTAGATGACAAATTATTTGACGAGAAGTTGATACATGAGTGATAGTGAAAACATAGATCTTGCCCTGTTCCAGAAGCTTATGATATTAACAATGATGACAAGAGTCCAATACAAAGATAAATCTTATTTGGCCCATCTTGCCATAGGTATTAGCAGAAAGCAAACAAAGTTTGTTGAAACTGACGAATCGTGTACCAAAGATGTGATCCTATTAGTTATTACTATTAGTGTTATTAATGTTGTCATTACTAAGGATTTAGTTTTTTTACAGTCTTTGTCGTAAGCAGAACATTTAAAAACCGTTCAAACAACGTATATCACAGTAACTCATAAGTTAGATGAAACAAATATGGTTTTTATATGTTCTATGTTTAATTATTTTAAGTGAATGATAAGAACAGAGAATAAGATCTCGCAAAAAAAATTAGGTTGGGAAAGATTTATATAGCGTTACTCTTGAATCTTAAGCAGTTTCATGCATCGTATTGTATTTAAGTAATTACGCGAATGAAATTTTAACGATTAACCAACGTATAATCTTTCCCGATTTCTATACGTTGTTTACTCATACTTGTGAACAAATGCTTTCAGCGTTTCATAATACTCCTTTTTACAAAATTGTACATAATAATAGTCTGGAGTTTTTTTATTTTTACTAGTTGAAAAATATTTAACGATAATTTTTAAGTTTTAAGCGGTAATTGGAGCTGCAAAACAATAACCGAAGTTTCGTCGTGTCACTTCGATTGAATTATTTTTTTTTAAGAAGCAAATTGTAACCAATTCTATACGATCGTTCTCGTCTCTTTAAACAAATCTGCATTTTGTAATTTTCTTTTTATCGAAATTGGACGTCCAATCGGTGTATTATAGTATTGAAAAAATGGACCAAATAACTTAATCATTTATTACAACTTTCGAAGCCTGATAGTTCGTTTCTAACGTGCAAGGTACATAACATTGGTACTGATTGTCTTTCGAAGTTTTAACGTATTTGACGATAATCGGTGTAGCTCGATACAAGCTGACGTTTTGGAGAAATAGCTATCAGAGTACAATTTTACTGTCAGCATTTCACAAACATTCAATGACATCTTATAGATAGGAATCATTCTGTCATATTATTAACATGTGTATTATTGCTCGCTCTTTGGTGCGGTACGTGTGAATAATCAATTGAACTTTTGTCTACAAATGCCTAGTACAATTTTGGGTACATTTGATTAACATGACTGGTCAAAACTCTAAAAAGTATATCAATGATAATGGCCAAAACTCTAAAAAGTATAGAAAATGACATATTCTAATTTGAGTCTCATTGTTTTTACATAGTACCAAAAGAAATTAAAGTCAAGTAAGAATTATTAAAGAATAATTATTATCTGCAAAGCTAGTACCATATCTTTTTCTTTCGAAAATTTAAAAAATTATCAAGCATCTGCATTCGCACGTGCCCAACTGTGTATATTTATTGTATTTATTCCACTAACAAGGATTTCATTGTGAGTTGGATAAATTCGTAGATGTAAAACTTCAATTCTAGTTTCTGTTAACACATTGATCGTCAGAAGTATCATAGTTTATTTTTTAAACAAAAAAATATCATATGTAAGTTTTAATATTTGCAAAAATGAAATATAAAAACTTTTATCTTTCAAAATACATTTTGTTAACTTACGCGATGTAAAAATTTTATGTAGCTAATATGATTCATACAAACTGAACTCTCGAGTGTCTCGTTAAGTACATAAATCATAGTTGATATCAATGTGTTAACACACGAAAAAAATACACGAAGGAGAAAAAGGACGTTATCTTACGTGGTAAATTGCTTTATCAGTGCTTAAACACTGATTGAAAGTTCAGTTGTTAAATAATTGCATAACTGCGTAATGTTGGCAAAATAATAACGAAACACTCGTATAATGATCGGGTCAGGTTCTTTTTGTTTAGATTTTCTAGGGAGGAGTGATACTGTGTTTTTTTATCATTTTTTAAGCAGATTATTGTACATTTGCCCGTTTTAAGAATACTCATCTCTTCGGTAAGAAAGGAGCGCGAAAAATGTTATTTTATACAATTAGAAAGCGTGCGTTGTGATTATTTTAGACTGAAGGGTAATTTATTTCTCGTCGTATTTTACATTTTGTTTTATATTTTACTCGTGCCTCGTGTTGTCATGTTGAAGCCACTCATTTTTGGGATAACTTTTAATCAGTCTTGTACAAATGTTTATTAATTCAAAATAAATTACATTTCAATTACAACTAAAAACAAGAAAACAGAATTTTAAACAAATATTTAGGATTTAAACTTGAGAGATTATCTTTTAGATATAAAAAGAAGTTTACGAGATTGTAATATTTACAGAATAAATTTGTAGCAGCACTTTTTCATAAATTTTAAACTGTGAAGAATGAAGTAAATTGAAGCTTTTGCTAAAATAATCTGTACGAATATCGAATAGTGTAAAATTTATAACGAAAAAATATAACATTTTTATGGACACAAATGCTTCTACATGACCTCGATGTGCACCAATTTACAATATTCAATTTGATAGTTTGTATCTAAGATTTAATCGAAGGTTGAAAAAGTCATATTCATCTAATTGCAATCAATGTTCGATCGTTCCTCATTGAGAAGAATCATTGCTCTACCAAATCTGTACATAAGTAAAAAATTACAAAGCTTCATGTAACGTATAGAATCTTTTACAAAATGACCGTCGTATAACATAATTGTATATATACGAAACGTAAAACAAAATACTATAACATTGTACAGTAGAATAAAATATTATCAAATAAAAAAGTTTCATTCGTGTTTTCTCGTGAATTTTGTAAAGACATTGTCATATAAAGTTACATTGCTATACATTTTAACCAAATTTCTGTTCTTCAATTCTATGCATTATACGCAGATAGTATTTTCAAAATATCTATCACAAATATAGTAGATCCTCTCATAATAAAACAATTATTTGTTTTATCTTAAACTTTATTCAAATAGAAATAAACAAAATGAATAGTTTGTTTCTGGGTGTCGACACCACCTCGGTGGTCGGTGTCTCGTAAGGGCGAAACTTGTTCAATACCATCCTGTATAGACGTCGTGTTTGAAAATTTCAAGAAACTCCTTTCAATTATGGATCTTGATCCGTTTAATGGCGATCTGTAAAGTCATACACAATTCGCGATAGGACGAATCCTATAAATCGACCTTATTTTACGTGTCTCGATGTGGTAGTAGCAGCGGAAGCGGATATGATCATCCGAATATACCGATAGTTCGAGAAGATTTTCAACTCACTATTATTTACATGTCAGCCTATAAGATCTATTATGGACTTCCTCTCCCCTCTTCATCGCACACAATAAGCTTCACTCCGGTTGATTAGCAGGAGGTTGAGATTTAGAATTAAAGCTAGGTATTACCAAAACCTCTGCCCAGTCACTCTGATAGGAATGGTCAAACAGCTCCGACAGTCCACTGACCAATGGTGGATTGGGTAAGCTGTTCTCGCCATTGCAGCAGCATGGACTGTCGGGCCTGGCATGACTTTTGAGACTTGGATTGCAAGCTTGGAGAAGACATTAGCGGACAGGGCCTTAGCTCGCCACTCACTTCTCTTTTTCCTGCTCGGCGTCGCCCTAGACGATTCTGTGCATCTTGCGATCCCCTGATTAGTCTTTTCAGGGAATATTTCTTTCCGAAAGGCAGTCATTCTACTATTCATCAGTGGTGCTCAAAGTTGTATGGTGAGGCATGCACCAGCGATGTAGGCCAACTTCTCCTCCTTCTTAGTCGACCAACAGGGCTTTATAGCTTTTCGGTTTGGAATCTGAATGGAATGGAATGCAATCTAAACCTGTCCAAGTTGACAGCCTGAAAATAAAATCCTTGCAATGTAAGGGTCTAGAGTGGTGATATGGGATCTTTCGACAGTTCTCGATGATTCGTTTAAAGGTGAGGGGATGATAAATAGCACGTTTATTCTAAACAATTGGGTCTTTGCGCGTGAGAGACTTAGGGAGTGGTGGGGTCCAACCATCCGGCATGAGTAGTAATGTTAGTATAGGATAACAAATTCGAGTTACAGAACGTTCCTCCTTGACATGAAACGCAAACTACAAAATACATGCCGCTTATCAGTTTTTCTATGCGATAGAGCAAAGCCTTCTTGGAGGTGAAAGTCACCCCGCCTCCCTCAGATAGGTCTAGAGGTCCTCTCCCTGGACACGCCCAGTAGCTCTTATCCCTGACCACGCCAAGGGCCAGCATTTTGAAACGAAAAAGCATTGATACAAAATTCGTAGAATTTTAAACTATATTTTTCAAGGATGTCGATTGTAACTGGTATTGATTGTAAATTTAATTCTGGAACAGTGTACAGTGCATCCCCATGTAATTTATAACTGTTTTACGTTTCTATGTTTAGTATATAACGCACAAAGATATTGCTCTTTGATCAAACTTACTATTACTAGAATGTTTAACGTTGAAAAAAGTAACTAATATTAATATTTTTGTTTTTTTACTAAATGATGATTATGCAATAACAAATACGTATATTACACTATTTAGTATCAAGTGAACTGATGCATGTATTAGTTCAACTGTAGTTTTCTAAGAAATAATAACTATATTGCGTTATTTCCAAAGAATTAATGCGAATAATTATGCTGACAGTAATTTTAAAAAATATTCCTATTCTGTGAATATAAAATTATATATATTCCCTCTCCTTACTGGCTTGCTCTCGAAGGAAATACGAATAATAAATGAAGAACACGTCGAATGACTGTATAAAATACCAATACTTTATTTTTCAATCGACTGTGCGTCGCACCACGCACGGGATATGTACAAAGTCGTCGTACTGTTTCTCCCTCCGGTACAACTCGCGCGTCTACTGATTAAAAAATTATTTTACGTGCTAGGTTTAAAAAGTAACGCATAAGTGTGGTTGCTTCATTTTTTTCTTCTCTTTTCTGTTCACTTTTTTCCCCCGCCTTGTTTGCTCCTTTACGGCGAGTGATTAAAAATTATACATGCTGTTCCGAGCGGTATATATGCGGTGCCTGAGGTATATCAGTGGTATTTCTATTGCGTTGCTTTGAAAATCGGTAAAACAACTGATACGACAAATATACAAAGTAACATACAGATCGATGCGAGTACCTTTGTTCGTCGTGTCTGGCAGTCGAATCCGCGTCGCGAAGGAGACGGGCTTCAACCCTTTCGGCGTATGCGCAAAACTGTCTTCATGCCTATTGCGCATCCGTATTGCGTTTACATGGAGCACACACATACACGCGCCATCAGCTACAGCCTCGTCAAACTTTATTAGCCGTTCGAGAGAATTTCTCCAATTATGAGTTACGTTAAACGCTATCGTCCCGTGCTATGTCAGCTTCTCTCTCTGTTCGAGAGACAGAGAGAGCGTGTGCGTCCAGGCTGCGTAGAGACAAAGGTGGGGAGGTTTGCTCGGTGGCATTGAGTGGCCAATTAAGTTTGCCTCGACTCTAATACATACAGTAACGCGCGACACAGTGAGGGTTGTGAGCCGTGTATGGCGAATTAGGCATATTCGGGGTCACGCACAGGCACCGAAAGTGTTCAAGGACCCTGTGCTCGCACCGAACAAGGAAAAACAATTGAAAAGCCGGGCCCCCACGTGATCCTCGGCAACTGAAAATTCGCTGTGACGATTATTACAAATCTTGTTCGGCTGGTAAAAGGAAGAAATGGGTGACGCAAGCTCATTCATGTTCTTACAATGCTAAAACAGGGGGCGGAAATACGGGGTTGTTTAATTGGAACGAGACGCGATTTAGGAACAGATTCGTGAGGGGCACGGATCTCCAATAGATTTTTTGCTCTTATCGAGAGCGTTTTTCTTTTTCTTTTACTTTTTTAATAGGCTTCTCGAGTTTATCGCATTAACATAATTTTCTCGAAGATGCTTCAAAAACACTTTTCTTCGTTCTCGGTGGTCTGCTTTTTTGCGATACGTCTACTGTGTACCTCGGTAATATTACAAAATTATTACCGATAAGGTTATATACTTTCCACTCTAGAAGGTACATAACCTCGTGCCTCTATAATAGTATACAATTATTTTTACAAATTAAAAAGTGATGTAAAAGAATGAGGGGTCTTGAGTAAATAACGTAAATGAAATGATAACACGACTTAAGACGAAGTATAGGAACAGGATATTTCTAACAATTAATTTCGATAAATACGAAATTATACACTTTGTAAATTAATGAAAACAAATGAGGACTCTTAAAAAAAAATTAATAAAATTTGAAAATAAAGAGATACAAACGCAGTACTGCCATCAATCGATATGCAAATCGATCGTTATTCGAAAAAAAATGGCGTAGAAAAAAAAAAAGAATCAGCAACTAGGACAAGTGTATGGCGAAATCATGGCAAAATTAACATAAAAAAATCGGAAGCCGATGTAAAGAAATACAGAGTTTCAAAAATTATACGAATCGATAAAAGATTGGTATAAAAGATGAGTACAAAAGAACATGGTATCTTGGTAATTGATACAAAATAAACACAAGCTCCAGACATTAAAGTAAATAAATACAAAATAGATACGAACAATTAAAAGGTCTCGCGATTCAGTTGCCAAGTTTCCCATTTAACTATCAACTTAAATTCTACAAATTTCTCTTATATATCTAAGGAACAGATGTCGCCAGTAGACGTCTTAAAATAAGCAGACCTCGAACCTCATCAAACATTCGTGAAACGTTATCAAACATCGTGAAATGTTATCGAACGTTATTAAATGTAACCAAATATTATCGAACTTTGCAAAAGTTAAATAAAACTTTATCGAACATTCTTTCTTTCTCGAGCTCGTGAAAAATCGGAGACTCTGCATCAAAGAACCGTTTGTCCCGGCTTGATCGATGCTTTCCCGATGCGTCCCTCCCCCGTCTCTCGACAATTCTCCCATGTTTTCCAAGGTACATAATATACATGTAAAATAGGTTGCGTGCATAGAACGCGTTTACAGTACACACGCACTAGTAGTACAAGTAAGAAAAACGTCAACCGTGCATACCAGCCGGGATGATACAGTTTATATTACTCGATCTCTACGTTGTACTAAGATTTGGTTACTGAAGAGTATGTTACTAACTAGTTCGCTTTGTGGCACTGGGCTATTTCCCATTTGTTAGTCGGAATGCGGATACGAGCGCGGACGAAACGCGCGTTCCTCATCGACGGTCTTTCTGGTCCAACGCGAAAGTAGAAAAGGAACGCGCGTTTCTCAAAAAGTCCGTCCCCTCTTTCTCGTTACTCTATCGACGCGTTTTAAGTACTAACAAGTTAATATTTTTTCTGTTTTTATTTTTTTGGATGATCGTTCCTCGATCTTTTTCGGACGTTTGATGTCAGTCAACCCTCGGCTACCACCTCTCGAACATTTGACGCGTGGTCTCGTAACTGGTTTATTCTCGTCGTTGTTTTTTCTATTCTTTTTTTTTTTTTCTTTTTTTGGTTGAATCAGTGTACCCTATAACTATTTAGCAATACAAACTATACATGTACAGTGCCTATCGAAAGATTATAATGGTGTACACGCTGATCAGGAGTCTCGAGATCTGACAGTAATGGCGGCAGTTACGTGTCGGTTGGAACGATGGTAGTCGAGGTCTGACTCCTTCGGTGCTGCTCATCTTTTGAAAATCTGATGCACTGAAGTAGAGTTTGGAGGATTTTTGTAAATTGATCCGTGCGTAGTTTCGTCATTTGGAGTATTTAATTTTTCATAATAGGCCCTCTTTGTTTGCACGATAACGAGGACCTTGAACAAAGAGTACTACTTAAAATACTTAGTTCCTTTGGGATTTGAACTTGGATACTTTCGTGCCATAGACAAACCCGTTGCTCGTCGAGCTACCGGGACGTTCTCGGTGACTGAATCTTGTGCATTTTGGAGAAGTTAGGAACTAAAGTTACATCTTTCCTCGCGACGACGATTACCACCTAGTTACAGAATTGGTGAGAATCGCAATGTTTAGAGACCCAGTGAATCCTGGAAGCTTAAGAAGAGGTCCAAATACAGACGCACCAATGATTGCAGCACCGAAAGTGTGGAATCATCGGGTCGCTCGAAATTACCCGGTTCCGTCCACAGATAAGCTCCCCATCTTGTTTCTCTCGCGCTTCTCAATTCTGTCGCTCTATCTTACACGGACTACGCGTTAACTCTTAATCGTACGCCTCGTATAGCTTACCTACATATGTACAGCCGCGGTATAGAGGGCAAGAAGAACGACGTAGGGGGTTGGTTTCGAAACCTGATATACTCAACAACCAAGTTCGTTGTTTCACTGAGTTTTCTGGGACATATTGGTCGCTATGTTTGAGACAGATATCAACTGAACGATTAAGACTACCTCCACTATGAATTGCATCACGACTCTTTTATGCTGGCTCTGTTCGAGAGACACAATAACGAGTAAATGAGACCTATGGTAGAGAGAATCGCACAGTGATCTTAAGCCTCCAGTTAATTCTATTCTAACTGTAGTTTGTTCTGGGCAATCGCTTAACTTCTGTAGTACATGTTTCTAACCTTTTGACCTTCCAACGATAACATCAAATTTAATACAAATATTCGAACTAACGACGTTCATCGTGTAACCTATTTTTAAGTGAAAAGTAGGACTTTATACGCGTGATTCTCGTTTTTGAAACCAACATTCCACAGAAGTTCCTCTTCCCCGTTTTTCACACAACTATTCACACGCGCGCGCATGCACGCATACACACACCGCGTTTATAGACGAGCTGACGCGACCGATCTTAGGAACCGATTGGAATAAGCGACGGGTCGCGCCACAGTCCCGGGAAAACTCATTTGGATAAACAAATAACGTAGCGTAAATACAAAAAAGGGAACTACCGTCTATCGTCTAACATTTCTCTCTCTCTCTCTCTCTCTCTCTCTCTCTCTCTCTCTCTCTCTCTCTCTCGCGATTTACACACAATCTTATCTACGGTTTTTCTTCTCTACACACTCTCTCTCTCTCTCTCTCTCTTCCTCGTATGCACTCATCACACATACCTTGTGTATATATGTATATATATTCATATATAATCATTTTCATCATATGTATACCTATATACAAAACACTAAGTGACTCGACATGACTATGTGCATTTCTCCCCTTTTTCGCTTCTTCCTCGCCCTCCTCCTCCTTTTTATAGTCTCGCGGAGGAGGATAATCCGCGCTTCCGTTCTCGCCCTTCGAAAACTCGATACAGTTGGCGTGGTAGTTTCGTTAGTCGTTCGGCTAAAAATTAAGTGTATAATTCTATTACGAAATAGATGCGTAAAGCGTATTGCATTGCCTTCCCCCAACAGCACGCCTCCTCTCGATTCCTTTCGGTTTCTGTTCTCTTATTTCTTCTTCTTCTTCTTATACGACCGATATTCACGCGGTGCTCGATATTTTTTGCGACATTGGGTACATTTCGGAGACGCATTCGAGTCTAAGAATATTCATTATTTATAATTACTGGAGTCTTCTTTATCGATGTCCTTTCTTTAACTATATTTTCTCATAATTCATCCAAAATGGAAACACCATTCAACACCAAGTCTAGACCGTTTATTGTTTATCTTCACGCTCATCTTGGATCATCGTCGATTGATCTATTAACCCTTTAATTATTCATTTCGTTTGGAACTGAAAATCGCTTAAAAGTGAGTCGATCAAGAGCCTATATTAATGTGAAAGTTTCAGACTACTTTAACATCCCACGTTGCGACGATGCAACGTGTCATGATTACGTAGTCTTTGGAGAGAACCGAAAATTTAACTGCGAATTCGGGTTTCTCGGTCTTCTCTGATTCGCTGTAATTTTTACAAATTATTTTGCTTGTTTGACATAATATTTGCTGGAGTTAAATTTCATCTCTTTCGTTCACTTTTCATCCGTGCTTACTTTTTTGCAGGACGTTCGCATTCCTTAAATTTACGATCTCCCAAAAAGATTGTGAAAAATTCCAAAACGGGGTTAAATCGCAATCAACGGCTCCAGTGAAAAAAAAAATCAAGGCTCGGCGTCTCCGATGATCCTGTCGCGACGTGGAAAAAGAAGTCTCTGGAAACTCTAGATCATGATTCGAGACGGACGTAGACTCCGACGAGAAAAAAAAAACTAAGCCCGACGCCGCGTCGGGGACACGATTTTCCAAGTAAAACGCGTACAACTAAATAACAACGAGATCCAGTTGGCGGACCCACCTTTCACGATGCCGTCTTTCGATGACATGAGAAAGATTCTGGACTGGCGGAATCATGATCCATCCAGGACGCTCCGGTTTTTCTAGTAAAACTAATCTATATCGGGCAGCTCAAAAGCACCGCTCGCGATTTTCGTATTCTCGCGAGGGTAGCCCGAGCTTCTGAACGCTGAACCCTCCAGTAAAAACAAAACAAACGTGATATGCCTGGGCCGTGGTTTAGGGGACCAGTGGACCCATGAACCATCCCTTACAATGAATCTTTCGCGCCTACGGAACTAAAATAATCAACACAAGAGCGCTTCGCGTTTCCTTCTTGATGACGTTCGCAGAAACAGAAGGAAACTGGGCGTTAAATTGGTCGAGTGTGTTTTCCCTTCTTCAGGAATCTTCGCGCGTTTCTTCTTGCTCGAGCTTCTCTTCTTCGTTCCTCTTGGTTCTCTTCCTGGCCGTGGGTCCTTCAGCGTCGTCATCGCTGCTGGCTAACGTTTCTTCCCCGGCCTCTAGGCTCAGCAGAGAGTCACCCTGGCCAGAGTTTCCCTCAGCGGCGTCTCTCAAAAATGGACGTCCCTCACGTCGGTCGGCGTGCCCGCCTTCTCGTGCTCCAGGATCTTCTCCTGGCTGGTGATCATCTCGTCCCCCAGCGGCCTTTGTGGGACGCTCGACACGGATGTTCCGGTTACCTGGTGCCCGTTCCCGCCGGTACCATCCGCACCCACATGCGCCTGCGACACCATCTCTTCTATCTGCTCCAGGCAGCCTTGCAGGTAGTCCTGAAATTAAGAGATATTATGTCACAAAAGTTGTGATTTCATTGATATCGGAGGAAACTTAATATTAGTATTATTGTAAGTTTGTTCGTTGCCTTCAGTGACAAGAGGAACAGGTCGATTTTTGGAAAACTGTAAATTAGATCTTGAGGAATAAAATGGAGTTAATCAATCATGATTTTTTTCAACTTATTGTATTTATAGTATTACTATGAAATTTGAATATTATTTATTTTTCTGTCACAAATGATAATTGTTTTCTTTTTCCTTTTAATAAAGACACAATACTTGAGGATTTAATTCATTTATAACAAATCTGCTTTCTTGTTGGACCATAAGTACTTTTACTTCTTACAAAGAGACCGTTTATGAAGAGTGCACTAGAAACAACAATTGCTAATATGATACTTTGTGTTAAAAAATATGTATTAGAAATTAAAAACAAGGTGCTTTTAAAGTATTATTCTTTAAATTCATTCTTTGTTGTTAGCGTAAACAATATTTCAAATATTTAGAATATTGTTAATTCCTTTGTATTGTATTTGATGATTAGAATCCTTCTTCTGTAAATGAAGAGACATATTAGATGAAGTACTTGTTACGTAATTGTTAAGGAAAAAACAATTTGCTCAGAATAAAAGAATTGGTAAATCTAATTATACCAATATGGATAGGAACTTTTTATAAAACTAAGTATACTGCAAAATTAGTTAGTATACAAAATAAAGAATTGTCAATAAATAATAAATTCTACTGCTGCAAGCTATCAGTTGTGATTTATTAAAAAACCAGTAAATAAAGACAAAGATTCACTGCTATTAGACTTTTCTAGAATTAATAATTCTACAATTTTTACTATGAATAATAAAAGAAAGAGATACACAACAGTGTACTACAATTTTATATCCTTCAAGTATTTTCAATCTAATTTTTTAAAATTGAGAAAGATTCTGGAGGTTAATATATGTATATTTCACCTTAAGTAATAAGATTATTAGTGTATTTCTTCTGTATAAAAATTTCCATTACTTTCCAATTTATTTCAAGTCTGGCACGACAATAAATACTCCCACAGAGTCCTATATTTAATAAAAAAGGATTTTAAATCGTCCAAACATTTTTCACCTAACCTCGTACAACGAAAAAATTCCTAGATTAACAGGATTAATCCACAACGAACGGTCTTAAGGGAAATTTTCAAGAGACTTATTGTTAGACAGAGAGATCGTTCGCGAATTCAGCCAAGACATGCAAAAAGTCTTGACGAGGAGAGTGCAGCAGGTGTCGGGCACATGTTTACGCGAAAAAAGGGCCGAGCGAGCACGACGAGAGCGGAAAAGAGGGCAAAGAGCAACGCGCGATTCGAACACACGCAGACTATACATTCATAATGCACCAAGCGCAAATAAACTGCACGCGTGAATGGCTCGGCATGGGGTCCACGCCCTATAAGCGCAACATTTTCACCAGCCACATGTGTTTAGGAGCAGGAAGACCATCCTCGAGTCTCTATCTGGCCACCTGCCCTCCTCATTCATGATCTCGAATCGTTGATGCTTCGAAATATGCGAATCATTCTTACGAATCAACTTTCGTGAAAAATGATTCTTGAAAAGTTACATAGCCTTATGAAATACACGATTTTTAATTTTAGTTTAATGCAATAAATAAGTTAAATTTAATTGTATCTGGCATAGAAGAAAATAGTAAGACAAAGATCTGGGAATTGGATAATATTATTGATAATAACCTTTAATCTAATATTATCGATATAAACGAAGCTAGCTCATCTGATTATTTAGTTCCTTTTCTTATAAATATTTTGTACTGTTATTTCCTATATTTTATATATTACTTTATATTTTTATGTACTTCTCTTTATAAACAAAGCTCGTATAGAATTGTAAAACTGCTATTTATGTATATGAATCGTATCTTGTTTTCATCCTATTATCTTCGTACATATTCAGGAAATAACCTCTTGCCAATACGGTTCTCCTAACAGTCACGTGGTTTTGTTTACATCCACTTCATCAACTCGAACGTACTACAGTGATTTGATTTTTCGTTTTTTCACTTGTAGTTTGCAAGAAAGAAATTTGAAACGAAATATGACATCGAACTTATTTGTTTTATAATAAGAAAATGTAAAAAAAAAATGGCAACTGGTACGTATGGTATTCGTTAAATTAACAGTAAGAAATATACGATTCTAGAATAAAGCACCACAACAGAGTCTCGTTTCTTTAGTTTGTCCAACACTCATTGGGTTTCGTTCGCTTTATCAAAAATATTAAACTTGTGGCGCGACACTCGCTTCTGATGCATATATAAACCGGGTGCAAATGGATTTGCAACTAGACCTAGTTGTTGACACTGCTACCTGAGGTTTTCTCGAGTGTCGTGTAATAACATCAACGGGAGGACAAACCTGTTCGATAGCCGTGATGCGGGTAAGCTCGTCGAGGAGGCCTGCCAGTCCGTAACCGCTTTTCCCAGTCCAATCGAGACCGTGAAGGGCCGCTGCGACGCTTGCTGCTGCGATCATGCTCGGCGTATACATCGAAAATTTGTACTCTGCAAAAAGAAATTCGATACTGCATTAGTACGTTTGCATCAACGGATTCTTAATTCAGTGACTAATTAATTAATTGCTAGATGGGCTTTAAATTTTTTATTTTTACAGATCTTATTCTTTCAATTCATTCTACGTAGTTGTTCATAAACAAATTGAAAGTTTAGAAATCATTTTTTTCCATACGAAACTGCCGATACAATATATATAATTTCTTAACAAAGCATATGTTTTATTTGAGATTTTCAAACAATGCACCATCACACAATAAGCATTTTCTAACCATTTTATTTATTTCTCATTTGAAGCATTTGTTTTTTCGAATACATTTCAAATGTGTTTATGCAAAGAATGATAAATCCAACGGTTTCTTCTTTCATCTCCTTCTATTTTCAATGACATATGAGTGACAACAACAACCGTATTAATTGTCGTAAAATATATATGTTACAATGTTACAATAACAATCGTAAATATGAATTATACGCACACACAAATATCGTAAGTAACTGTAATATAATAGTTATCACTCTGACGTCCAAATTCGATTTTCTGTCGTGACAGTATGTTAACTTGAAAATGATAAAATTACCAGAAATTCCCTTGCCTGGTTTCACCGAAAAATTTGCACGTTCAAGTCGTGATCTGTCCTCGTAAAGTATACCTAAACGAACGATGGAAAACTTTACCCGGAAGAGGTTGGCCTCGAGGCACCAAGACTGAAAAATCCGCTAATAGAAGTGCGCAGGTAGATGTTGGAGCCCGAAACAAGATTTACGACACTGAAAACTGCGGACTCCGAGTTGAAGGGGGGACAAAAGTCCAAAGGTTACCGACAGCAAACACACACCATTCGCGCCGTATCTCTTGCCCTTTCCCTCCAGACCCTTTATTACGCCGGTTCGAGCGTGAAAGCTTTTGTCACCTAGTCAGAAATAGCGTGTAAGGGCCAAATCTCCACAAAACTGGGGAGGCAAACAATTAAGGTGACCTTCCAAAACTGTTTTAGCGATTAAACTGGATCGGTCATTACTCGATCGAGGACTTTCTAATGTCTTTGTTAACGAAATATTCCTTTTTGCGAACCGGTAAATATATCTGGATTTTCGTTTGTATAAACAATATTACAGTATTACTAGCATCATTAAAAAAAAAAAGAAATTGGTATTCTAACCCTCAATCACGTAGGTACTTGTGAGGTTAAATTTTAACAACTGTACTTTGTTATCTTTTCTATCCCTCGTCTTATTCTGCTTTATATTATGTATTTGTACGTTTACAATTTGTATCTCACAAACGATAAATAAATAAATAAAGATATAATATGAGAAATGAGAATTATATTGTAAAATATTTACTCCTCGTCGATAATTTTCCTAAAACTATGTACTCACTCCATCTATGAACTGGTTCTTTAATTTCATCCTCAAACAACCTGAAAGAAGTTTCTCTAATCTATTGTCGTAGAGCTTCTCTTTCACTGATTCTAACGACCGAAAGTATCCTTATACAAGTTTTTTAAATTCGGATGTTATAAAGAGTTAAATTGAGAATTACTGTCCCTCTATCGTACTGTTAGTGGCTTTCGTTTCAGTAAGACGAAGCGAAACAAATCGTACAACAATAGGCTACAGAAACGCATTCTTTGAGAATGAAATTAAGAAACGAGTTCATAGATGGAGTGTGCGTGTAAATGTAGAATGACAGAGCACAGAAAAATAGCATTACCGACGACGAATACAATGTTTTTTTTTCTTTTTTTTTAATAAAATTTCATTATTTATAGAACAACTCACGTGAGTTAACGAATCATTCGAAATCGCAGAAATCTTGCTAACCAAAGTTTGCTTTATCAATCCATCAGTGAGACTGGATGGTGGCCATGCTGAACACGTGGTGTTTTCTCTGATGCATCACGAGAAATAAAGCAATAATAACGACGCGAGTTTCGTATGCAGCCTACTTCACCATTATGCTGTGCACGGTGCCCAATGACTGACAAGGAAGCGCCATGAACTATCCGACTTCGATTTGAATAAAACTTTGCAGGCTTAAGGAATAGCTAAAAATAGTATATACGTATTTCTCTTTTTTTTAACCGCGATAATTTAAATCTAAGGGATGAAATCACCCTCGAAACTTCGACACCCACAAAATTAATTTCAAAATGGTTGGAGATAACAAAACATTTGTTTTGCGAAAATTGTATTACCATTGACGTATGAAAATACAATGTCACGTTAAACAAAAATATTGAACGATGTTTAAAAAAAAATCAAGTCGGTTACATTTATTTGAAAAGATGCAACGATTGTTCATATAGCAAGAAAAATTGTATTTTTTATTCCAATAAATAATGGTGTAATTACATATACATATAATTGTCTCTACAAATAATACAAAAATTCCATTTCTTTTATGTACTTGCATCAATGTCGATTGTTTGTAATACATTCGTTGAAACAGGTGCAGTTTACAATTTTTACGAGTAACTACGACAAATAAAATCTACAAACAGATCCGTTTTACCTGTGTGTTTCCACACTTGTGAAAAGTTTAAATGTAATAAAGGTATAAAACGCTCACGATATGTAAAAATACACAAAATGTTGAAAATAAAGTATATATAGCAATATTCAAAATTTGAAACGTATCTGTTACCTGATTCTATTTGCTACAGTTAACGTGTAGAAATTGTGAACTTTTTTTAGTTTTAACGATTTTAAAATGTGACTGGAACAACGTTGCGAAACTGATCGTTACGGTGCGCGTAAGGTTACGCCGCCATCTTTGCAAATTTTGTTCCGTTAACTCTAAAAGCTGCAAGTATCCATTTTGTGCAGTTATAGCCATTTAAGCGGTAATAATCGTCTACGTGGAATTTTTGCATTGTTATAAAATAAATCCACAAGAAAATTACAATACTTATGCAGAATCGTACATTATATAAAGAAATATTAATACATAATACAAGCATGTGATCGTAGAACTTATTTACAGAATGCAGCTTTTGTGATTATAAAATAAAATTACTTCAAGAACGAGAAAAAAGATAAAAGGACTTGTACTTCAACGGAATATTTTTCGTTTGACGGATCTTTTTCAGACTCCCTCCACTCATATTTCATTTTTCTTGAGCTCTTTGATATTTTCTTGTTTTATTTTCCCATTCTTCATTTCCTTATCTTGACGACAACCTCTTTTCATCTTTTCTTAGGTCTCCTTTGAGTGTGTTTTGTCCATTCTCTCTTGACGGCTCTTTTTCAAGCTTCTTCCCCTTCTCATATTCCACTTTTCTCTGGACTCTTTTTAGATTCTCTTCTTTTGCTCACCTTTTCTTCTTGCTCCTTCTTATGGTTCTCCGTTTTCTTCTGTCATTTATAGTAAGTAATGAATTAAATGATTGTATACAAAAATATACACGCGAATTATAGGATTGTAATAATGTAGAGAAATATATCTAGGATCAATTAAACGTCACCAATTGTTATAAATATAATGTTAAATTCAATGTCAAACTGGTCTTGACGTAATCTCTTCGTGGATGAAATATTTTATTTGAAATAATACAAAATTCAAACTCTACGATATCTATCAATGTCGTGACGATGAAGTTACACTACATCATCGACGAATCTGATTATGAGTATTTATTCGTAATTTTAGAAGTTATTTGCATATTACAATATCTAAAATAAATTAATAACTAACGTACATGTCTGTGCAATATTCCTACATAGGTTAAAAATGAAATTCTACTTTTGGAACTAAATTAGATGCACGAATGAAGTGTGATCGTTCGATCACTATAACTACAATTTAGATATAAAAAAAATATATAAAGTTTAAATAAGATTTAAGAAATTTGTATACAAAAGGCAACGAAACACTAAACAAGAGAATGGAATAAGAAAAAAAAGTTATAGCTAAGACAAATGAAAAATTTAGATTAGAAAGTGAGGTTAGGAAAAAGGGCGGGAAAGAGATGATTGTACAAGCAAACAGAAGCAAATAACAAGATGTGCAGTATGAGCAAAATGAGCGAGGTACAAGTAGTAGTAGAAAGGTTAATAGCAAAAGAAGGTAAGTATACAGAAGGAAGATGAGATGTTAACTTCTTGCCTTATAATATCGAGCCAGACTCGCGGTTTATAATTAAGGTTACCAACAGTTTTCTCTTAAAAATACATGTACTCTTTTTGAGGGAGTAAAACAACGACCTATTCTTACATTTCACTCGTTGAAACCAAATATCCTCTATTTAAAATGACAGAATAAAAAGATCCAATTTTGTAACCCGACTTGATATATTATTTTATGTTTGCTATTTATATGAAAAAATTTAATGCTAGATCTCTTTCTGTACTTGCAATGAATAATTGTTACCCACTTTAATTTGTAATTTAATTTGATTTTTACAACGATGCTAATTCAAGATACTAGTCATTCGATTAAAAATTGTTCATTTATCTCAATAAAATTTGTATTCTATCGAATACCTATTATATTTAATACCTATTCTCCCCCTCCCGGATCATCATATTTTGAAGAGTATCTTTTGTATTCTTTTCTCGCGATACCAGGGATAATAATTCCTATTTATGCACTCTAATAATGACAAACAAAGATTGCACTCGCTCTAAAACGAATTTCTGTATATAATTCCCTGATATTTGATGTTTTCCAAAGTCTTCATTATTTACTTTCTTAAACTGTATCGTCTCAAAAGTGTTGTCCTTAGACGAATTACACGCTCCATATAATATAAATAAAAACCGTAACTTCGAATGTTATATTGCATTTCACATCAACGACTAATTATTTATACCAGCACCTTAATATCAGTGCACCGCGACCCTCCCCTTTCAAATTCTATATTCTCCATCCACGATCGCTGTTCCACGATAATAACAATACGAGTGCAGATTTCCCACAACGATAATTAAAGAACAAATTGAATCTCGTTCGAGGAAAAATCCAGTAACGATCGTATCAAGGACACTCGAATTCGAGACGGAACGAAGAAAAGAAAAGAAGTGATTTTTTTAATTACACGTACACGTAACTGTCTCGAAAAACAATACAAAACTACCATTTCTTTTATCCACTCGCGTCAACATTGGTTGGACGCGAGGATGATCATGCGCGGTGTAAACCCCGTATAATTTCCACCTCGATATAAATTTCAACACCGGAGAGAAGAAGTGTGCCGACGTAAGGGTGAGAAAGCGGGGAGGGGGGAAAGAAAAGAAAAGAAAAAGGGAGGAAAAAAAAAAAGGTAAAGAGGTTCAGCGACCTTCCGCGATTCAAGGAAGCGGTCGGAATTCGTGGCGCCGTTTGCTTCTCTTTTCGCCGCTGAAAAAGAGGGTCAAACGACTCGAACTGGGCCCCGACTACCTAGTTTGGCTCGTGAGAAACAATCACCGTCGTTCCCGGGCCCGCTTCTAGTCTCCTCTCTTTCTCCAGCCGGAACCGGAGTGCCGGCCAGACGACGAAGGACGATGGTCCTTGCTTTTTGCCATTGACGGTTGTAATAACAACCGACTCTCAGCGGCCAGAAGGGATTTAAACGTGTCTCGATCTCGTCGTGTCCCTTCTTCTTCTTCTTCTTCTTCTTCTTCTTTTTCTTCTCTCTCTCTTCTTTGGTCCCCTTGTTTCTTTCGAGTCGTGACTTTCCAAGGAGAGACGCGAGCCAACGATTTTCATCGCTCCGGACTCGGTCTCTGTTTTTGGAAGACAACGATCGGGCTCGGTGATTTTCATCATTGTTTCTAGCCCTCTGTTCTTCATCGTCGGTTCTTTCTTCGCGTGCGCACTCTTTTCTTCTGGGTTTGTGTGTATGTGTGTGTAGAAAAGAAGGAATTTTGATTTTCGTAGAGGTTAAGTCTGCTAATATGGTGGCCGCTAAACAGCCTCCCATTACCGTTAGGTGATTCTTTGTTACTTAGATTTAAGTTTGTAAAAGGAGTTAATTTTCTGGCCCGTTAATAAACCATTTTATGGCTGTGAACGTACAATCGTTTTCTTCGGGCAACTATTAATTTTGTCGGTGAAATTGACCCGGTGTAACTTTATTCATCTCGTGAGAAAAATTTGAACAATTATTGGAATGTTGGAATTTGTTCAAGACGAAATAAAGAAACTGTGGGAAGAAATTTCTCGATGGATTCTACTGTTGTAAAGAAGAATATGTTTATAGTAGATGTGGTGGCAAACATTTCAACCAATGTTGTGAAATGTGGGGATTTATTAAATACGAGTTAAAACGATTAGAGGGGAAGTTCTTCGAGCAATTTTACTATGTAAAATTTGAATTTATTTATTTATTTTTTTTTTTTTTTTGTTGGAAGATAAATCTACGAAAATGGTGAATTCTTTGGTTTAAAACCTAATCGATACAGAGGTAATTGGATCTAAAACAATATTATGCCTGGACGAAAGGCTAATTTATTTTCATAATCGTTGCGAATATAATAAGTATAATGTAATACGTCGGGAACAATAATTTTTTGCCAAATTTTGCATAACTTTACTAGAAAAAAAAACAGAATTTTCCACCATAAGTTAATGCAAATATTCAATTTTACCATACCTTGATTGTAACGAAAATATTATGTTGTTCAATGTTTGTTCGAGTTTTGTCGTTGAATAAAACTTAGTGAACGGTACTACATTGAACAGTATTATTCGATAAATTTTATCAAACGAAAAAACTTATTGAACAACCTATTATATGTTATATGTAAAAGAGGTAAATCATCCGTGAGTTTAAGAGTGAAAATATTATGGTATGTCGTTTCAGATCCGCTAAAGGATTCTTCAGTAAGGATCCATGATCTAGAACAAGGGTGGCGAACTTCTCCACGAACCACAAAGCCCCCACTATCGACCAAGCCAGTCCCCACTACTATATACATAGCTGAAGAGCTTGATGGACGACGTGGGGGCAAGACAGGAATCACTGTGGTTCCACCAGCGATGTTGACGTAAACGATGTGATCATTTGATATACAATGATATTACGTACTTACTTACAATTAATTCACGTTGGTAGGATACGAGTAAACAACTATTCGTTCAATTAGTGCGAAAATTGTGGAAAGATCAATCTCTTAACAAGTGACGATATATTCAGAAAAATATCGATCGTTGCTATTCGTGGCAAAAGAAGGATTACTTCGTTATTTTAATAGATTTTCGAATTTTATGTCATTCATAAGAGAAACTGCTTTTGCATTTAGACGTTGATCCAAACATCGAATCTATCTCAGATCGAAATCTAGAAATTCTGAATATTTTTCACGTTACAATAATTTAAGAAGTATTCATTTCGATTATGCAAGAACATATTTGCTCGTAAATGAAATATAAATTCATTTCAATTTTTGAAATATAAATTTTTCTTTTTGCCACGAAGGTTAAAGGAACAGGGAACAATGAAAAACAAGAATACACTATTAGAATAATGAAAATTTAAAATAATTAAAAGAACAATATAACAGCATAATAATATGTATTAAAATGTTATCCCCATGGTGATATTGTATTAAATTAAAAATGTTAACTACTCAACGCTAAGACTACGAACAAATTACGATATATTAATGTATGCCTCATATGCAATTGAGGAAAATCAGTAGATGAAGAAAAGAGGAATGTGTAAGATTGATCGTATGTATAGAATAGGAAAATCGTAATGTTTTCAGAAAATGTGCTATGAAATCTAAAGTAAATTTCTTCATGAAAGCAATTAATTTCCAGTAGTTTATATTATATTATATATTAACGATAAGAAACTGGTTGTCTATACAAAAAAAAAAAAAAAAAAAAAAAAAAAAAAAAAAAAAAAAAAAAAAAAAACACGATGTTGCTGCGAGCTATCGCGTTACAGAGGGATGAATTAAGTGTAACAGCGATCATTTAGAAAAACATTTGTTAATACCAAAGTTACTACCAAGTATTAAACTCTCTTCATAATATTTCACTCTGAATTTCCTTCATCTTTCGCAAAATGTTTCAAGATTTTTCATAAACCGAAACAAACGGAACACGTTTAGAACTATTTATACCATAAGACAAATTACATTCTTTAGAAAATATTTACACTGTACAACATTACAGTGTAAATATTACTGAATGATAATCTCTTATCACTTATTACTGAATGATAATCTCAATTACAAAATTACAGTCATATTAGTTAAACGAGCCGTTAATTCATCCCCGAACTATGACGTTTTTGTTCCTACGAGTCGACAAATTTACTCCTTTTGTATATGAACCTTTTCAACGAGCAAATAATTCTCATCGATTTACAAATATGCAATATTTACAAAGGGTGCGTAAAGGAACAAAACAGTCATCGTAACGTCGCATTTTCGTTACCTCGTTTTCGGTCTTATTTATAATTGTATCCGCGCATGACCTATTAAGTGAAAAGAAAGAAGCACAGAGAAATCGATTCGATGTTGTTACGCGATGGTTTCCGCCGAGTGTATTATACGGTGCACAGGCATATTCATTAACGCGTGAGTTAACGATGCACGTTCCCGATTGTTTACGACACCATGGCACGGTTCTAACGAGGCTGACAATGAAGGCCCGCGCATAAGAATTGCATTTTAAATCGCGCGCCGCATTTACTACGCGTTGCGTGACGCGATTATAACTTCTAATAAGCGCCTAAACGTCTGCTACAACCGAGAACCGTTGGGGGTGAATTGTTATTTTTTCCCGGATGCCATACGAATCACGATAGGACTATCCATTGGTGAAATTAGTGCGACATTGGTCATGGACAAGGAAACGAATTGTCAACGTGGTAATAATATCAACGAAAAGTTCTTCGTGCTGTTTTCTCAATTCGAGAAAATAAGTATTATCCCTTTATTTAAAGGTGAGAATATTAAACTTTTGATTTCACAGGAATCGATTTTGTCAACGTGGTAATAATATCAACGAAGAACTCTTCGAAGGGGGTGAACACTAAGCCTTTAAATTCACACGTGTTATTTTCTCAATTCGAGAAAATAAGTATTATCCCTTTATTTAAAGGTGAGAATATTAAACTTTTGATTTCACAGGAATCGATTTTGTCAACGTGGTAATAATATCAACGAAAAACTCTTCGAAGGGGGTGAACACTAAACCTTTAAATTCACACGTGCTGATTTCCCAATTCGAGAAAATAAGTATTATCCTTTTATTTAAAGGTGAGAATATTAAACTTTTGATTTCACGCGAATCGATTCAATGCCTTAAGTGTTGACCTAAAA
The DNA here is from genome assembly GCF_051014685.1 of Ptiloglossa arizonensis. Classification (NCBI taxonomy): domain Eukaryota; kingdom Metazoa; phylum Arthropoda; class Insecta; order Hymenoptera; family Colletidae; genus Ptiloglossa; species Ptiloglossa arizonensis. Next base: position 5,452,289 of record NC_135048.1, on the reverse strand, counting down.
ATGTAAGCATTGACAATTTAATTTGAAGAGATCCACGAACATGAAATAATAATCATTAGTTCTCAAACTTTAAACGTAATGCCTCCCCACCTGAGAAGATAATTGCAGAACCGTTGATCTTCGAAGGATAAGTATTAATTTTTTAATTTGAGTAGATAAATTGATATTTATCCATACATTTTTGAGAAAGTGAAATCTGTACTCGAATCGGAATAACACTTATTGCTATCAAAGTTACTACTAATTATTAAACTTCCTCTGTAATACTTCACTCTGAATTTTCTTCGTCTTTCACGAAATGTTTCAAGTTTTTGAAAAAATCAAAAAATATGGAACACGTTTAGAATTATTTAGACTATAAATGAAACTACATTCTTTTGAAAATATTTACACATTCAAGAATTTACGCAATACTCTCTTGCACAACTATTACGCATGAATTTGTTTCTTTTGTTAATTATCCTTATCGCGACGACTGGAATATTATGAAAATTGCGGCCATAAGACGCCATAAAACCTGAAAACCCGTCATAACCATTTCATAAGCGAGGAAAGTAGAACGAATTATAATTTCCCTCTGAACAGTTTATGACGGATATTTATGACCGAGACGACCGAACAATAGATATTTTTCATTAACCTCGTGGCTATTCATTCTTATGTCATTTATTATATATATATATATACGCTTATGTTCACAATTCAATACAAATAATTGTATTATAGTCAATTATTAATAATTTGCATATGACAAGATTGTCTCTTTTTCAAGTTGATTTTTCAAAAAGTAAAAATGTACGAATCAACACCGCTGTTCGATATTAATATATCGTGTGTTTTTCCCCATAATTTATTTCGTTTTGCAATCGTTCTTTAATTCAATTGTTACATCCTAAAGTGTAATATTTCCAAAATTTAGAAATGCCATTATTAAAATTCATGGTTCGTTAAATCAGTTTTCAATGCAATAACAAATGAAGCAACGATGGTTTAAAAATAAAGAATAATTAAATAACATTTCGGTCGAGATAACATAAGTTACTACTAATCTCACAATTCAAATTTATGTTTCTATGGAAAATACCATTATAGATTATATAAATTGCCAAGTGAAGCTTCTATCGGTTTGCACGAATAAAAAGATTCTTATGAAACGCGTTTGCGATCACTGAAAATTTAATTCGTTTCAACCGTTGCAATATTATCAAACCTTACAATGGCAAGATTGACACGTTCAGCACAAGTGCGGAAATTTCGTGGTCATATTTCCTAACCACATCCATTGAACGCTCATAGGCGTTCGTCGCACGCGGTGGACTGATCGCGTGCTTGAAAAAATCCATCGCGGCAAACAGATCAGTAACAATTTTTTCAATTCGACAATTCGATTAAAAAAAAATCGATACTCTCGTCCACAAAATAAATCGGAATATCTTCACCTTCAACACGCTCCAAAATGGAGAGTCACCGATCAGAGTGATTTCGACCATCTTCTCACGAATCAACGTCGTTTCGAAAGAAAGATGAAAAGACTCGATTTCCCGTAAAACGAACTTCACGCGTCTCGAGTACAACAATGTCTCGTGTATCGATCAAATTTATCGATACACTCCCGTCGATGTTCTTTTATTTCATTGTACCCCGATTCTTTTCGAACAAATCCGTTCGGTTATGTAACAGTTTCGATGAAAAAATTCCCTACCGGTGCATCGCGTATTGATAACAACGGTGTCGATTTTCGAACACCAAGCGAGACGTTACCGTACGTCGGTTTGTGTCGTGTCATTTTGCCACGGTTCTCTAAAGTTTTCCACGTCGAGGTGCGCGTGCGCGTGCGCATGCGTATTCGCGAGGTGCGTATGCCGGTTCGTTCCACATACATAAATACATATGCAGTTCTGTAATCCCGATCGTTTCTCACCTCTGGCGCTGAGGGCGATGAAGGTCTGCGCGTGCCTCGTGACCATCGCCAGGTCCCAGGTACGTGGCACCGGCAGTCTACTCAGGATGTGCATCAAGAAGTCACCGGGCGTCACTGCGGATAATTCCCACTTCAGCTTCGAGACGACCAGCTGTTCCCACCTCTGCAACAGTCACGAGAGAGAACGCGTTTAAGGCCTGCTCGTTATCGACGACTTGAACGGTGCGCGTTCTTTTTCTTTTTCACGCATGGGGGATGGGCTCTTGGAAGCTACGATGTGCAAGATGACGTAGATAACGTTCGTATCGTAAGAGGTATACGGTCAATGCACAGGGTCTACGTATAATATCGGAGATCTTTGTACGATCGTGTAACGAAACACGTGGATTATTATTTACGATACAAATTCTAGGTTTTGAACATCCCTCGCGCTTTACGATACCGTGTGCACCGAATGTAACGTACATTACACTGGTATATAGGATATTGTAGTTACTTGTTTATAATGTAGTAGATACTCTTAGCACGAGATGTTCGGTACGATGGTTGTTCTATGGATGCACTGGATATCTTTGTATACGCTTTATGGTATTGGGTCATGAATATGTAATGTTTTATGTCGAACACGTTCAGAATTACAGAGACTGGATATTCAATATATTCCATTTCCATTTGTATTATGTATCCAATGAATTGAATATTTATTATATTATATTATATGTTCAATTTACTGAAAATCGTTTATACTGGACACTTAATATATTCAACGCTACGTTGCATATATAGTACGTATATTGAACACCTCTATGTATAAATAAATTCATTTCGTGTTATTTGAAAAGTGAAAACGTTTTATTTTGAGTTTTAAATTGCTTTTATTTTTCGACATAAACCTCCCTCAATTTTAATGCTCTAATGCTTTTACGTCATCTTTGAAATCTCTGTTTTCAAAATAGCTGTTTACCACAGCTATCGATTCATTGTCTGACGAAAATTGTCGACCAACGAATGATTTTTTCCAGTTTTGAGAATCGATGGAAATTCTTTATATGTACCGAACATTCTTTATATGTGCACCCAATGTGTGCAAAATAGCTTCAAAAAGAATTCGTATTATAAGAAAATTCTTCTCACCTGTAAGACACATTCGATACATTAAGCATCCATTGTTGTATATCCTATATCCTAATATTATTTTATGTATCACATACACTGGACATCGTATTACGGATTTGACACATTGAAAATATTTCACAATACGTGTTCAATGTGTTAAACAACATCCAAACTAATCAGACATCGTTCAACACATTAAACACCGAATACCATGCCACAAATTTAACACCAACGTGCGTTCAATACTCTGTATAATATTCCACCCGAACGATGCACATATTGAATATCAATATAGAAACTCCGCGCATAAACAAAGTATTCTTCGCGTAACTTGTTTAACACGAAAAATATATGTTCGACACACTGTAATATTATACACACACGGTAATGTACATACGCGATCATTCATCGGTAAATGAACCCTACGCGTATATAAAGTACTCTTTGTGTAGCATATTCCGCGTGTTAAATATTTATCGCATTTAGCTATACTAAGTACAGGATATTCTTATTAGGAACCCGGCTCGTATTATACGTATCTTCTGCATTGACTATACGCCATGTTCCACATTCCATGTGCACACTGGATATCGTTATCGTTCATTCTTCTGCATTATTCCCTTCATAAATTAAACATCCTGCATTACCCCGAGAAAGGTCCATTTAACTTCACATGGCTCTCCGCGCAGTACACGCTCATTTCCTCGCGGTGTATCGCGTTATCGTAGTAGCGTACACGCACGCTTTCTGTTTCCTTTCCGTTTCGCGGATGCGCTGCTCGCTCGAGTACGTCGTAGTACCCTCGTTTTCTCTCGACCATGAAATTACGCGCCGGCTATACTACGTGGAGTACTACGTGTCCTTCGGCTTGATTAAAAGTCCATTGAATTCGGTGGGCACGCTATTCAAGGCTGCGAAATTCTCTTACGAAAGAGCATGACGTGGCTTTAGTCGGCTCGCCAAATAAAGCGTGGCCGTCTTTAATGAATTATCATTAACGTCACGCTAGAGACTGGGTACTGGACGTGGACTTTAAGCGGTTGGCGAAGTCAATGGCAATTAGAATCGAACAAAGCTGCAACGCTTTGTTAGATCGACGTGTTTCTATCACCGAACGAGGAGTAGTTTTATTCGAATAAGAAAATTGTGTCTAATAGTCTCGTGTAAGGAAATAAAAAATTTTGATAAAGGTTCGGAATTTTTTTGCGTATGTTGGTCCCGTAACGTCTCTTCGATAAATATTCTTTTGTACATAGTACGGAATTTTCTTTTGTACATAATAATTGTATATAGTATCAGTCTTGAAACGTCTCTTCGATAAATATTCTTTTGTACATAATAATTGTATATAATATTAGTCCTGAAACGTCTCTTCGATAAATATTCTTTTGTACATAATACGGAATTTTCTTTTGTACATAATAATTGTATATGATATTAGTCCTGAAACGTCTCTTCGATAAATATTCTTTTTTACATAATAAGGAATTTTCTTTTGTACATAATAAGGAATTTTCTTTTGTACATAATAAGGAATTTTCTTTTGTACATAATAAGGAATTTTCTTTTGTACATAATAAGGAATTTTCTTTTGTACATAATAAGGAATTTTCTTTTGTACATAATAAGGAATTTTCTTTTGTACATAATAAGGAATTTTCTTTTGTACATAATAAGGAATTTTCTTTTGTACATAATAAGGAATTTTCTTTTGTACATAATAATTGTATATAGTATCAGTCTTGAAACGTCTCTTCGATAAATATTCTTTTGTACATAATAATTGTATATAATATTAGTCCTGAAACGTCTCTTCGATAAATATTATTTGTACATAATACGGAATTTTCTTTTGTACATAATAATTGTATATAATATTATTTCTGAAACGTCTCTTCGATAAATATTCGGAATTTTCTTTTTTCTGTATAATATTTTGTATATAATAATTGTGTAAAATAATTTCTTGTATATAAGTCCTGAAATATCCCTTCGATAAATATTCGGATTTTTCTTTTGTATATATTAGTCTTGAAAGGTATCTTTGATAAGTATTTGGAATTCTCTTTTGCGTATATTAATTTCGAAACGTCAATGGGCATTCTCGAAATGATACAAATTACGGATTCGGGTAGTAATACTCTCTTTCCGTGACGAGTACGCCGAACAATCGATGTACGAAAGCAATTATAGAACTATGATATCGATGGCTTTCTCTTTCGATGCTTTCTCGAAAAACATCGCTCGGAATGTGAATATTCTGAATGCGCGATCGGGAATCGTTGAATCGTGAAATGAAATTTTTAAAAATCCAGCAGTCAATCCTTTGTACTCGTAATCAGTTTTAATGACTTATTGGTCAACTTGAAAGTATTGGAACATATATTCACAATTTTAGAAAAATAATCGTAGAGTATCGAAGGATTTTACAATTTTATGAAATTGTTACTCATTTTTTAGAGAGAGAGAGAGAGAGAGAGAGAGAGAGAGAGAGAGAGAGAGGGGCTTAGGATAATATGAAATATTGTTGCTTAATATCCTTTATATTATACATTCGATGTACTTGCATACTCTTTATGTCACATATTCGGTATATTGAATATATATTTAATTAAATATCAAATACAGTGGACATGCTTTATAATATAAAATATATCTAAGCATTTTTTATATTACATGTTCAAAGTACTTTATAATATATACATGTTCAATGTCCTACATGCCTGTCGTGCTGTACGTATAATATAACGAACATCGTACACGTTACACGTCCAATATACCAGACATCATAGTGGACAATACATATACTGGTCATCGTGTTACGTATCAGAGTGTTACATACTTAATATACTTCTTTCGTGTATATTACCGTACGCAACAATAATTAAATATACCGAATAACATGTTATATATTTACCATTTTGGTTATTAACATAAACGTTATCGATGTTTATGAACACGAGTCATCTTGACGGATATGTCGTGCTGTACGAATGCAAATAGTCAACAAAAGAGAAATCGACCTAGGTGTCCTAAGAAATGATTTCGCAACTGGTAGCGTCCTTCTATCTCCCTTTTCCATTTTTTTTTTTGTTTCTTTATAAATCTTATCTCCCTCCTTCTTCTTGACTCACCTCCTCGATTGACCTTCTATCCTTGAGGGGGTGAAGCTTCGCACTCGAGTGCGAGCGTACACGTTCGTAACGCGACACGCGGTGTGCCAGTGAATGAAATAAAACGACGTCGCGCAGTGGTACAGGCACGATTTTTATGCGACCAGAAATCGATTCTCGAGTGGTCTCGTAATCGATCACTGTGGAAATACAATGAATGATTTATTTCTTAAATAATACCGGAAAGTGATTGCCCGGTGGAGATTAATCGTACGTTGAAGGCTCGATACGATGGAAATTAATTTTCTATACGTAGCAATTTATTAGTTTTATATATAATTTTCCATAGAGAAAGCTTCGTTTGTTTCAAAACAGCGAAGAGTCGATAAAGATAATTACAGAAACAATTGCACGAATTCTGAAATCATAATTGAGGAGAAATTAAAATTTTTTAAAATACTTCGAAAACATTCGTATGCATTGAAACAAATTACACATTAGTGCAGAACATTAATAATTCTTTTATGCACGCGTGTATACACTTTCTTTTTTTATTTCAAATATTTTTATTACAACTTGCTCGGACTGTATTCTTCATGAATATTCATTATAAATCGAGTCTCTACTTTAAACTTGAATTTTTGTTAAAAATCTAATATAATTGCCACACATCTCTTTTGCATATACAAGCTCGATAGATTCTACATTTGAACAAATATTTCCTCCATGTTTCATTCCTTAAAATGAAAGACGATGGAGCATTTTGAAGTAATGCTTGGCTGCTCCGATTATCATCTACTCGATACGCTGTCTTTGCACGTTTCGTTTAATGAGCATAATTATTGTAATCGTTATAAAAGTGCCCGTAATCATTACTCGTGATAAAATAATAAAGTGTAATGTATTATTAAAAATATCCTTATTCAAAATTCTTAGTGTATTTCTAATACGATAGATGTATCATTAATAAGCTATTGTTATTTAACACATTAATATGGATTTTTCGCGTCAAAAACGGATAAAATAAATGCCTCTGTAAAAGTATAATGATTGCACACAAAACGATCGTGAGACATTTCTTTTTACAAAGAAACTCAAAATTAGAATCCGTATTCTTCTATTAACAAAAATTTCAAGATGACTAACATTTAAATACCACTTTAAACGTTGTTTTCTCGTAAGTGGAATTTTTACACGAATGCCCTTGCTTTACAAAGAGTTGACCGAAATGGTATTTTTATAGCGCGCACAAAAAAAAAAAAAAAAAGAAAGCAAGTACATTATAAAGGACAAAAGAAAGTTAGAAAGAACCGTGTTGGGTTATAAAAGGAAAGAAAAAGTATGGCGTATCGATCATTAAATTCTTCGAGGCGTAAAATTCGTCTAAAACTCATCAGGGTTCTCGAACGTGGGAGTGGGGGGGGAAAAAAAAGTACGTCCAAGCAGTGTGCATCGAGCGTTAATCGTATAAAAGCATCCGCGATTTAAAAGATTGTCGGCATATATCGGAGCTATTAGTGCGCGAGCATCGTAAGAACAACGCCAGGCACGTAATATCTCGTCGATGGTCGTAGAGGACTCGTCACGGAATGCGTCACGGTGCAACGACGCGATGCACCGGGGCTACGCACGCCACGGTACGATGCGTACGCGAGCGTAAACGTAACGATTCCGCGGGAGGCCAACGATCCGCCTCAGGGATACGCGTTTACTATTTATAAGTAACGCGTTGCGGTTTTCTTGATTGTCGGCCGATCGGGCCCCGAGGAGGGAGAGACGACGGTAGGACAACTCGCTCGCCAGGCCGTTTATTATTTCGCCTTGGAATATCTGGTGTCGCGGCCCAAGCGTAAGTCCCTGTTAAATGATGCAACGCTATCTCGCGGCTGCACTTGCGAGTTCACGTTTTTCCAACGTCGCGCTTAGTTCTCACGAGGACGAGTTTTCGCCCTTGAAATACGATTACTATTACCTTTCGGTAAACGAATTCTTTTTTCTCGATTGAATTGAATTACTATTACCTTTCGGTAAACGAATTTTTTTTTCTCGATAGAATTGAATTTAGAAATTACTCGAACTATTGATATCTGGAAGAACAAGGAATATTGATTGCCGATGGGTTATTATTTGGTAGTGAGTAATTCTTGGAACGATTTTATTTCGTAATGTTTATCACTCGTTCCAAAAATGGAATTAGTTTTGCCGGACAAGGGAGTTTCGATAATCGGAAAATTCCGACTTTTTTGAAACTTTGCAAATTTTTAGAAGATTCGAAGAGAAGTATCGGACGATTCTTGTTATTACTATGCAGAAGAACTGTGAATATTTATTATCGGGGATTATTTAGCAATGAATAATTCTCCGAGAAATTTTGTTTCGTAATAGTTATCGAAATTATTCGTGCCAAAATTGAAATTGATTTTGCTGAACAAGGGAATTTCGATAATCGGAAAATTCCGACTTTTTTGAAACTTTGCAAATTTTTAGAAGATTCCAAGAGAAGTATCGGACGATTCTTGTTATTACTATGCAGAAGAACTGTGAATATTTATTATCGGTGATTATTTAGCAATGAATAATTCTCCGAGAAATTTTGTTTCGTAATAGTTATCGAAATTATTCGTACCAAAATTGAAATTGATTTTGTTGAACAAAGGAATTTCGATAATCGGAAAATTCCGACTTTTTTGAAACTTTGCAAATTTTTAGAAGATTCCAAGAGAAGTATCGGACGATTCTTGTTATTACTATGCAGAAGAACTGTGAATATTTATTATCGGTGATTATTTAGCAATGAATAATTCTCCGAGAAATTTTGTTTTGTAATAGTTATCGAAATTATTCGTACCAAAATTGAAATTGATTTTGTTGAACAAAGGAATTTCGATAATGAGAAAATTCAAACTTTTTTGAAACTTTACAAATTTGTAGATCTTTTTGTTGACTACATTTCTCTCTGTATGTATAGTACTATGGTAGATATAGAGAAAAACATGGTTACAACACAAATTTAACAGTTTCCTATGCTTTACAAAACTATGAGGTTAAATTAGTAAATGTATAAAAAATACAATAGTATTTACAACACTTGAAAACAAAAGAATACCTTCGATTATTACTTTTTAGACGCCACATTCGTCCATTCTATTAAATGCTTCAAATGATTCCAATCTTCATTCAACAAAGATAGCACTTTTCAGCCAAAGTACGAATTTATTATAAAAGTAACAAAATTTATCTCTAGTACTTGATCGTCGAACGTTAATATACATCGTAATTTATTAAATTAAGTGAACAATTTGATTTCCACATTATCCTGTAATTATTATTTAATAATTTAGAGAAATGAGGTAATAAATTAGTCCGAATCTATTCATTTGATTTCATATAAAAAAATCAGAGAAGAAAGATATTGCTTTTATAAAGACTCAAATGGTCATTAGTAGACATAGAAGTAGATATTAAATTACAATTTTAACCATGACAAATGGGAGGATCTGTAATTCAATTTTAATGTCTCGTCCCAAAAGTGTTACATATACATACATATGTGACTGTACTGCTAAGGAAATGAAAAATAATTACAACGATCGGTGATTTACTAATGTTGAATAACAATACTCGAGTATTTGGTCTACAAAAGTAATAAATACCGACTTCAAAGAAGTCTGTCGTATGAATATTACACCAAAGGGTCAGTATCATTTTATTACCATTAAATCGAACTTCCTGTTAGCTTTCTACCAGCTCGATACGCGTTATCGGGCACGAATTCGAGAGAGAAAGTCGATACGAGTCACGGAAAAGAAAGATGAAGAAGGAGCGTACCGTAAGACGTGGAATATTCGAGCTCTACACACATGGTATGTCCACAGGTGCGAAGCTATGGGTGTTGTAATAAGTATGTAAGCAGTAACAGGGACGTAACATCGAACAGAGGGCCATACGCTGGAGAGAAAGGAGAAAACATTATTATTAAATATTTTCAACCCTTCTATCGAAAACGGCTCGATCTCAGCTTATTTTAAATTCGATTCACAAAGTACTTTGTAACTGTAAGTACCTGTCTGAATAGTTAATAAAATTGGTAAAAATATTTTATTGATTCGATTAAATACTTAACAGTATGTACATACACACGTAACGAATTAGCCCTTAGAGATATAGTCGTTGACAAGATTATGTTTTGTATAACATGTACGTACAGACACATCTGCAATAAATTAATACCTGTTAGTACCTTGTCAATCATATGTAAACATTAGGTTTGGATTAAACACAGCAAATCAAGTTTTCGAGATATAGCTTTTCAGTTCGTAAATTTGTAATTCCTTTTACGATTTCTAATACAATAAACTATTCGTTTGTATGTAACGTAAACGACATTTTGCATTGACTCAAGGTTTAAGAAAATTTAAAAGAGTTTTTGCATGTAGGGAAAAGAAATGATCGCTCGAAGTGAACTTTTATACTACAAGAAATGTAAGAAAATCTAATCTATAGCGATATATATTTATTCAAGTTAAACTTTCGAAATATCAGTCATTCGACAATATGTACAACTAAACAAAGAGTTATTAGTTTACGAACTGATTTGTATGACTAACTCGTTTCTTTTCCAGTTAGGTGAGTTTTTATCATTTTGAAATATTCTGAACAAATATTGAAATAAACTGTAAAGATCCTCGTAGTATTTTCTACAATGTTTTGAAAACCTAAGTTTGTATTGATCAGATATTCATATAATAGTATTTCTTGAATATGTAAATTGTTTAATAATGAAAAACTTTTAAATATTACAAAAGTAGTATTGCGGCAAAAAATTCCTTAAAATTATTTTAATTTAGAGTACTCGAGTATAACTTTAGTTGTTACTCGTATCAATTTCCCAAAAATTGATTAAACGATCAAATTTTCTACAAGAATAATTACTGTCCGACACGACTTGTAGAATAATGTACGTCCAGTAAATATATTATCCCAATACCGAGTACCAGTTATGGTGAGCAATAGTTCAAGGAACGATCGATGGAAAAAAGGGGGATCAGGAAGACGAGGACGTCGTCGTTTCAAAAATCACAGACTGGTTCGAACCGGTTAACAAAGTGAAAATAGAAAAGCTGATTGCCTACGTCTGGAATAGATGCATTCCATACGAAGAAGTTAAGGTATATAAAAAGTTACTGCAGCTAGCTGCACTATTTTCAAAAGCATCTGAATTTTAAGCATAAAATATTCCAAGCCTCTGATGTGTAGTATACGAGGTCATCGCGATTAAATAAATGCGTAAACAATTTCTTAATGCAATTCAGAAACTGGATCGATGTTTAATATTTATACAAGATACGACGGTCAAAAATAATTTTATAAGGAGATACAAAATAACGACACCTGTTAAAATTCAATTCTGTAAAATGTAACTATTGTAATGTAATTCATTTGTAGAGATAATCTAAAGAAATGCATTCATATTTTTCTTAACAATTTCTGAAATTCTAAAGAACAGAGCTGTACATATTTGCCCTTCAATTAAAATTTGGTCTCACTGAACTTTAAAAACGAACAACAAATGTAAAAACTGTAGTATGAAGATTACGAAAATGAAAGTATCCAATTTGGAGCATTTGTCAACAAAATAAAGCTATTTTTCTGGAATTCTGACCCTCTAAGTAAATTCTTATCAATTATTTGGATTTCTAATTTTTCAAATTAAACCTGCAAACTGTCCATAGTAAATTAGCATCTGTATGTATCATAAATTTAACGAACTGAAAAAAAAATGTATAAAATATTCGATTTTATGTTAATAAACTAGTACTATCTACACAGAGGGTCTATTGTTTTATTTCTTGCCATTAAAAAAAAAAAACAGAAATTAAGCTCATTAAATAAGAATACAATTGCCTTGGAATATGCGAGTGCTCGATCAATTAAATTTATAAAGTAACGGAATAAATGTGCATTGTGAACCGAGTCACGTTGAAAATTCGAGCAGGAGTTGTTTTGAAAGAAATTGGAGTCTGACGTGCCAGCGACTCGATACGCTACTGGGTATTCATGGTATTGCGGTAGTGCGTATCGTGTGTACGCGTACTCGCGCAGCGTGGACGCATGCGCACGCACGAATGACGCAACGCGTGTGCATGCGCGATCCACGTGCAATTTAACCCCCCGTGGTCTCGTCTGGCAGGACTCGATACCGTAGATTATCGTTATCGCTTCTGGATCAGATTAAATACATAAAAATTCGATTTAATAGAAATATTCGACAACAATGCCTAGCCAAACTTGTCACGGTTTATTATGATCGTCATTCCACGAACTTGCGGTTGAAAATATAATCATGCACTTGATGATCATTGCCCATCTAATATGTAAATATTAAATATTGCATTCACTTGTAATTGGATATTGAAATTATTGTACGACGTATAAATCGTATGGTTCGAGGAGATAAGTAAATTAATATTGTGCGTTTAGTGAAAGAAATATGGAAAATTTAATACACCGTATGGGAGCGTTTTATTTAATAACCTATGCTAATAGTTTCTTTAGTCGTAATATTAAGTTTATATTTTGTTGTACAATTTGTCTAAATTTACTTCTCGAAACATCATTTCTTCAAGAATATACCACGAGATGTTCGTAAATATTCAATGTAGCGTAAGGAAACAATTTTCTATATATTTTCCTAGAACGAACGAATGAATTTGCAGCATTGTGATCATTTTGTGATCTTAGTATCGATTAATATTTTGTGGTATTGAATACTGGAGGTGACATCTAAGGCCATGAACGATATTGAAGGTGTTTGAGAAACGCTGTTCCACGTAACGGGCCTTGAAAATAACGGATACCATTTACTATATAGACCTATTGAGAAATCACCCTAACCCCTTTATCGCTAGTTCCACCAATATCGGTACTTGTTTCTGCCGTTGGCTATCCGGTAATTGGTTTAAATTCAGTTTCAACTCGAATCGGATCTACGTCATAAATTGTTTGTCATTGTAATTAAGACGGTACTTCTAACGTATCAAATAACTTCAATTAAAATTTGATATTGTTGTTTCATTATTCCGTTCACAGCGATACCAAGATTCGTGTACGCAACGTGCAATAGATTATTTTTATTTATTATAGCAATTCTGAATTCGTTCGGACACTATAAACTCGAAAAACATAAAATTTATTAAATTAACCGTTGCGTTTATTCACGTTTTCGATCATCTTTAAATTTTCACAAACTTGAATTTTTATTTACAGATCTGCAACTCGTGGAAACCTCATTGGATCGCAATTTTGTAACTTAGCCTGTATATTTTTCATATTTTTACGAATTATGGATTTATATTCATCATCTACCGAAAGATGAATCTTGTATTTAAGGATAATCCGTAAATAGTTAGCTCCAATTATGGAGAATATTTTTATTTAAATAAAAATAGTGATCATCCACTTCGAATTTAAAACCTCTGGAAAAATTGATCAATCTGTATGCCTCAACTCTCAAAAGTACAATCTCTATTTATTTTAACGAGTATATTGTAATTATTAACCAAATAAGTTATATTCCAACCTGGAACCGAGTTATTCAGTTTCGCTTTCAAACCAAACGAGTTGCATTTTTAATCTTAAACCGAACTGGTAGTTGCAATTTAACTACCTCGGAGGAAGCCTACCCTAACCCTTCAATGGCATTATGGGATCCTTTATGCCAGGTACGTTGTACATACTATTTTCACGGCAAACGAAATACCTATTTCTGTTTTTCGTGGTATATACCTTACTTATAATTCAAAGCCTGACTTATGGATACTAAATATAATCGTGTCCTACATTTTTAGATTAAAATATTGTTGACTTCGCAACGCTATTTATATATATGAAAAGCGACAACACAGTTTGAAGATTGATGTAGTATATTCACCATTGTGGATATTTATTTTTGTATGCCAATTTGTTCGCATTTGTTTTAAATTATACAATTAGTGTGTGACGAGAAAGAAGAAAGCAGTTTTTAAATCCACGCTTTCAAGTAACAAAATTGACTTTTTTAATATATCAATAATAGTGACAGTTGATTTTAGAGAAGGGTAGAAATGTTTATCTAGAGTTGAGGTCAACAAGACCACTCGTATTAAACGTATTTGAAAACAATTACTACATTGGAATATACGAGTCGATATAGTCAAAAATTTCCTTCATTTTTCATAACTGCACTAATTCGAGTGCTATGATATAACAGTTTCCAAAGTGCATTTAAAAACTGGTCAACTATTAGTTCAATTGTTGTACCTCGTACAACTAACGTACTTTTGAAATCAAGGTGCAGAAATTAATTTAATCTTGGTGGCTATGCAAGGGCGTTCAACATCGTTTATAATTTTTTATATTACAACTATTCTATAATACCGTGATAACTTCAATATTATAAAATGAATCTAACGATGTAGACACCGGGTTAAACATTTTTATTTTAATTTTCTTTTATTTTAAAGACAATCTTTGCAGTAGTGTGAAAAGATATACCTAATTCTACATTGTTCGATATTAAACATTCATTCAAATTCCTCCAATTGCAATACAATATCTATTGTACGTTCTGTATACCGTTGTTGAAATTGTTTATTACCAAAAATTCACGACTAAGTCTGTACTTTCTGGGAACCACATACTTTTCATAAATCCATACCCACTATACTTGAAGAAACTGAGTACTCTCAAAACTCAAATTTCTCATACGTTAGTCCACGATAAATTGCATCAACATATGTTACGCGTCCACGAGATAGGATCGTGTGAAATCTGATGGTACCTAGCGATAACGCAACGCATAATTACAGTTATTAGAAATAATTAAGGTGAATCCATGTGGTATGCTGCATCATTTTCAATGTACAGGAATGACGATATTAAGTCGCCCAGATGTTGATTTGGGGGTGGAATCAGTGCGACAGGTGGTGAACGCGAGAAAACGAGAGGAATGTTGCTATTTTCCTTCCATACGGATCTAATCTCGAATACAAAGACTCTTGTGAAAATTTACAAAGTACAATTTCATTTACTATTTCATTTGCAGCTAAATATTCTTAGCTTTTCATTTAAATACACTATCGACTATATCAGAAATATAAAAATGTAGCAAAGGAAGAAATGGAACCGTTTGATACTTTCTAAATAATTGTCTTCATAATTGCATTATTTATTTATTTTATTTTTTTATATTATTTACCAGTTGTACTCCATATCTCTACCATTGTTCGTTCCTCGTTAAATTTCTTTTGTTAACATTTTACTGTAATATACGTCGCACGTAGTAAAGATCCTAGACACTCTCCTTGTACCAGGGTTGTTCGATAAGTTTCGTCGTTCTTTCCATTGTAAGAATACCATGACACTTGAACTTTGAACAACCGTGAATGTACAACGAGTGGACAGGTCTGCACGAAACTTCACACGTGTTCATGAAACACTGGTACCATTTTTGGAAGAAATGTAACGACGAAGCTGATAGTGACATTTCTTATCGAACGACGAAACTTATCGTGCAACCTATTGGTACACGGTTTCCATTTCGCTGGTACACGATACAAGCGAAACGGGATTAAAATCGGCTCGAGTGTTGTTGCGTCACAGAAAATTTGGAAAGAACGTGGGGGCAATTAATTTCCGCCGTACGAAAGCGGCCCGAATTCTAGACAGACCGAGAAACTACGGGTCGAAAATGGCTAACAAGACTAACGGACAATAGCTTTCCTTGAGAGGAGAAACGCGGAGGGTTACGTCCCTGCCATTACCTGGCCGGTTCCGAGAAACGGGGGTCCGATTTATCTGGTTCGCAATGAGGCATCGATAGGAGGTAGCCTGCAACGGAAAGGTAGAAGCCGAACTATACACGGTGTGTCTCGAAACAGTTAACGAGATTTTATTCCTTCAGGGGGGAATCACCGAATGCGACGCGATTCGTTGAACTGTACAAATTAGATCGCAAGGTGTTTACACGAGGTCAAGTAATAACAATTTACAGCCGTACACCGCATTCGTACGGTAAATGTACGATTTATTTGAAATTCTAAATATTATTTTTTTAATTTCATACTTTCTTTCGTATTGCGATGCAAGTGTAACAATTATTAAAATTTTGTGAAAAGGGAACTCAATTTCAAAGTGAAAACGATCGATTGGTTACAGTGTATTACAGAAGGCCTGGTAAATAATTAATTTTTGAATAAGAAACGGTACTCTGACGTGTCTATAGTGCGAGAATGGTTAATAAAGGTATGGAATGTGTTTACCGAACACGTTGTATATCAATCATTATCTAATTTATCAAGGTGCTACGGTGTATAGTATAGAATGTGTGTTATGAATATATCTTTGAGAATTTTGAAAGTGAAAGTTAAAAACTGTGTCAAATGTTAGTACAGTACGTATATTCGATGGATAACGAATTATAGATAATGAAAGATATTATAATATAATGGATTGCAATCCAGGAATGTAACATAATATGTTGTCGTAGAGTTCTAAGTTTTCAAAATTACAAGAATTTATTGAACACCCTGTGTTACATATTATTAATAATAATAATAATAACAAAAACGACAACAATAATAATACGTCCGTATTGCACCAGAATTACATACAATATGATATAAGGCATTCGTAAAAATAATCATATATAGAAGTAAAGATAAGTGTACATTTACAGTCCAAAAGTGAGACACCAGCTATACACAGTTAATAACCTAACCTATACAACATCCATTATCTAATCTATCATCTGTGTTACGTTATACGACGGATTATATTTATCGTAAACAGAATTGTTCAAGTTCAATATTTGGAGACTAAGGTGTAGAAATGTAATAATGTATACTAGATATACACCACAAATACAAAACTTTCAAAAGGACTCTAGAGAAGCGCTGTTAAAGTACGGCTGTCCCCAAACTATTTTCAAAAATATTCTTTTTATCAAAAGTACTTTCTTTTTTAAGCTATGTACGTATCGATCGAAAATGTCAATTTAAAAAAAAAACTACTCAATTACACTCTCCAGAGCTGTTCAATACTCCGGTATTGCACGAACAACTGGATCACAAACGCGTCTCAAAGATCGTATTTAATAATTCGAAAAATAAAAACTATCCAAAAAAAAAAATAGAAATTTTCCCAAAGAAAACCATACCCCGTCGAAAAACGCAAATTATTTCACAACAGATAGAAATCAAATATCGCCCCGTAATTTCGAGAAAACACGCATACACGCACGGTTGAACGGCTGAAAAAAGATTCCGTTGAAAGAATCGTTCGATTAAAATTCCACGAATTTGCGTACGCGTTAAAATCGTCGAAGAGCGTCCTTCCTCGTGTAACGTCGTCTCGCGGCCGCTAGGTGGCCGTACCAGCGCGCGAGGCTCGAGTTCCAAATGATCGAGACACCCGGTAGACGGAAAGACCGTAGAATCGGGCGATGGAAGAGGGCAAGAGAAAGTGAGAAGAAAAGGTAGAAAACGAGTCGACAGGAATGGAAGCCGGGCCACGGTGGAAGAAGAAAGAGGGAAAGAATGATGCAGGATCGAAGGGCGGCGCCTGTGAGCAAGGTGTTTACCATTCCGGCCAAAAATAAAGTACAAAGGCCAGGAGAGCTCCTTCTCTCGGCGTAACTGGCAACAAAAAGCAGAATCACCGTCCGCGGCATTCCTTGCCCGCCATGGGCGTAAGGCATTCTCGGGGTGAGGAAGAGAGGATCCCCTTCTTCCCGTGGTACGGTCGGGAGTCGAAACGGCGCGGCGCTCGAGGGGTCGTTTTCTGGTCCTTCTAGTAGCCATCTATAGCCGCGCCGGTAACGCAGGCCAACGCTACTTCCAGGAACCGTCTCCTCGGCAGGACATCTGCTCCGATTACCGGGGAATACGTCGGGTCCTTTTTCGCACGTAAGGGGACCCCCCCACCCGGCATCGGCACCGGAACAGGAGTCCCCGGGTTCTCTTTTGCCACTTTATCGGCCACGCCGGTGATATATGGCACCGTGGAAACTTTCGAACCTCCTTCGGGGATTTCCCCTCGTTTCCCGAGGATTTGCCGCCAATATGGAAACGGTGTGTCTTGATTCTCGCCAAGAAGCAGAGACAGGGGTATTGTTTGGAGACGCTCTTAGTAAGTTTTCAATGTTTGCGATTAAAGAGGTTGTTTTTGAAAACGTCGGAGCGTGGAATAAATAATGTGTAGATTTGCCACCAATATGGAAACGGTGTATCTTGATTCTCGCCAAGAAGCAGAGACAGAGAAATTGTTTAGATACACTCTTAGGATAGACTTAATAGGTTTTCAATGTTTGCGATTAAAGAGGTTGTTTTTGAAAACGTCGGAGCGTAGAATAAATAATGTGTAGCCATTTCTGGATATTATTAAATATCACTTGCTACTAATATGGAAACAGTATGTCTTGATTCTCGCCAAGAAGCAGAGACAGAGAAATTGTTTAGATACACTCTTAGGATAGACTTAATAGGTTTTCAAGGTTTGCAATTAAAGAGGTTGTTTTTGAAAACGTCAGAGCGTAGAATAAATAATGTGTAGCCATTTCTGGATATTATTAAATATCACTTGCTACCAATCTGTAAACGGTGTATACTGATTCTTGCCAAGAAGCAGAGGCAGAGGAATTGTTTGGATACACTCTTAGGATAGACTTAATAGGTTTTCAAGGTTTGCGATTAAAGAGGTTGTTTTTGAAAACGTCGGAGCGTAGAATAAATAATGTGTAGCCATTTCTGGATATTATTAAATATCACTTGCTATCAATCTGGAAACGGTGTATACTGATTCTTGCCAAGAAGCAGAGGCAGAGGAATTGTTTAAATACACTCTTAGGATAGACTTAGTAAGTTTTCAATGTTTGCGATTAAAGAGGTTGTTTTTGAAAACGTCGGAGCGTGGAATAAGTAATGTGTACATTTCTGGATATTATTAAATATCACTTGCTACTAATATGGAAACAGTGTGTCTTGATTCTCGCCAAGAAGCAGAGAGAGAGGAATTGTTTAGATACACTCTTAGGATAGACTTAGTAGGTTTTCAATGTTTGCCATTAAGAGGTTGTTTTTGAAAACGTCGGAGCGTGAGATAAATAATATGTACATTTTTAAATATTACTAAATATCACTTGAGCGAACAAGTTATAAATGTTCGTTTGAGTTGTTTAGGAGGATTATTTATTGGAACGAAAAGTTATTCGTTACTGATGAACGAAATGATATCTGTTGTTTGTTATTGTAACGAAAGTGAGGGTTTAGGGAGAATTAGACCGAGATTTGAGGAGTTTGTAACTTTTTAGTTGGTAACGTTTGCTTACACCGTATATATAAGGTATACGAAAGTAGGCTCTCTTTTGTTAACGTTGTACGTACACGGTCCAAAATATCAATTATTCGATATCAATAATAATTGGAGAAATGCAATGTCGAATAACTATGGTCTGGTCAATGTCACCTCTAAAATATTGGTACCAATGGTGCACTACGCATCTGTCGTTGTTCAGTTGAACAGTAGCCAAAGGACTCGCCATGAGAATGAATTTTCAGGATATCAAAAGATATAGAGTTTTATAGATATATAAAATATTTGGTATTTGAGAAATTATTTTGATCGTGCAGTGTTTTTGGGTTAAAAGATAAAATGATCGCTATATTTGGTGCAGGCATAGGCACACCAAGAGCTTTTTAATCTGTCAACTTTATACAAAACGATAAAATTGAATAAAAAGTTATTCAGACAAAATAATAGCGTAAAATGTGTATCTAATAAAGAATTCATTTTAATATTTAAACGTGTAACATAATGAACAGTTAGCCTTGAGTAACTGCCAAATGTTAACATATTTCCATTTCTTATCAGATAAATATATTATTCATTTAATTATCTAATACATTATCGTAGCTCTTCATCGACAAACTCTCTGTTTAATTCTCATTTAACAGAACGAAGTTTCCATAATCCTCTGTACCGTATCAATTTGATAACACATCACACTGACAGATAAATGAAGGATAACCATCGACCGTTAGATAAACGAAGAAGGCGTAGATTATCAATTATCATTTAAAGGGAACCTCGAGTTACAGAAATATATACACGTATGCATACATACGTGTAGGGTGGTAAACACGTTTGGTAAAATATTATATTTCTTGTACCATTTACGTAATTTTAATTCAATAATAAAATTCGCGACAATTTTAGGGAAATATCAGCTTCGCTGAACCCGAATGTAACAGACATCGTCTTAACTCGGCTAAATTTACATATGAAGAAAATTTTTTAATACGTATATTTATATATTTGTTTAGGATTCTGAATGGGAGCTCTGTAGTGCATGCAATGTGTATACACAGAAAGACGCGTCCTGCTGTCGATTCCTTTCCAGGAATCATGTGGGACATCTGCCTCGAATACCGACCTCTATTTGTACATGTGCTTATGCATCTCTACACCGTGAAACGTATCCCCTAATTCTCGACACATTCAGACTGAATGTCACTAATATTCAGCATTATCTGACTCGACTATACAATGGTAAATTAGGTCCCCACGCTCTCTTGGATCACTTGAGATTCCTTGAAAATTTATTTCCCTTATTTTCTATTTTGTACGTGAAATATAATACATATGCAATTCTAATTTCCGGAAAAATGTTCCTTTCCAATTGATTTATTTCTTATATCGTTTCTCCTCGTTCGATATTCTTTTCTTATTCAATCTCGTATATTGTACCTGAGAATGTTATCAAATTAATCACAATTGAAAAATTTCCTTTTTAAAATGAGAAAATAATTCGATGCAAGTAAACATTGATTTTCACAGATTAGAAAAACGAACGTGATTTTAATTATTAATTTTTCGTCCAACATTAAGGAGATTTTCTTTTCGAATAATTTTTACCATTTGCAACGATTAGTTTGTTCAATCTTTCGACAATTTTCGTTTTAGGAGTATTTCTGTGAAAAAGAAGATTGAAAAAATTGAATGGTGGAAACTCTGAAAGAACTTGCTGCAACCTTGTCCGACTTGTTTCTACGTTCACTTTGGAGAAGAACGACGGTGACCTCATCGTGCGTGTCTGACGCGGTACTGGCGGCGACTACTGATTTCTCGTGCCAAGCACACGTGGTCTTTGTCAGGATTTTCCTCGTTTCGTGGGAACTTTTCTTCGTAATTCTTCCATGTATTCCATTCGACGTACCCTTCGCCTAAATTAAGAAGGTAGCTTATTTTTTCTTTTCCACAGTTCCACCGTGACGTACAATCGTTACAACACCTTTGATTTAATTCGGTTTGAAACGATACGCGTAGAAATATGTACCGTATACGATTGTTCCATCTTTTGAAAATATTCAAAATGGAATGTTCGAGTGCTAATCATTCTTTCGCGAAATAATTATAATCTTAGGGTGAATGGATCTCGGGAACCGTACGAAGAATTACTTCGCAGAAAAGGGGAACAGGTTTTTGGTCGAAAGGAGCAATATTATTCTATGCACGAAAATCAATTTCACGAACGCTGAAAGAGTTTCAAAGAGTACTCGAAACGTTTTTTCAACGAAACTCGACGGGTCGACAACCAGTCTTATTCATAACTCGGAATTAAGCGGATCGTTCGCGGAAAGAGTTTCTAGGAAAGTGTCAACGCACTAAGTGTACCTGGGCTACGGGTACCCGCATGATGAACGTCGGTATCGTCCAAAATTGTATTTATACCACTCGACGAAATTGAAAAGAATCGATGCACGGTCAACGACTGCGTATTTTCGTTGATCGCACCGGGACTCGAACGCCCGGAAAAACGTAATTAAGATTCACTTTGTGTTCGCTCGAGACCCAAGAGTTTTGTATTTCCAAGGGATCAGACATTTCCTGCTTCCAGTCAATTTTACGCCTTCCTCGTTTCCAATTTTCAATTCTTTCTGGTAGCTGTTAAAACCTTATGTTAATTGTTTACTGCTAAGAAATACGGAAGAGAACGAAGTTCATTCAATTTCTAAACGTCTGGACTTGGTGTGGCCCTCTTCGGGAAATAACACAAGTTACGACACGAATACGAATAATATTTGGTCCGGAATTAAATATTAACCAATCGAAGAACGAAACGGAGGAAGATACTATTTTTATTTGTTCTCTACGTTGAATTTCCAATACAATCTAAAGACAATGAAAATGTCTTTCCAGAATCTTCCAGAAGATTCTATTCCACGGACACGTGATGTTCGTTAAACGAAATAAGAGTTTGTTTGTTACAACGACGAATGCAAAAGATCTACCTACCGGAGTATTAATAAAGTTTGATTCGTTAATAAAATAGAAATACAGAGCTATCGTTCAATCGCGCTCATAACCCAAATTCCAATACTCTTTACAAAAACCGTAAACAGTGGACAGTGTAATACTTCTTTTTCCATTGTAAAGATTCTTTCGTACAGAATTAATTGTATTATTAATTCCCCACTCGATTACAATATTTGTATCATCGACGAGTATATTGTTTAGGAAATATTTCAGATTCTCAATGCGTGTATTTCTAAATACGAGTATATAAACGTAACTTTATTTGATTCTTTCTCGTTTTTCATAGGTCGCGAAAATAAAATCGGTCTACGTTCGACGGAGCCATGCGATATTCGTCATCGATCGAATTTCGAACAATTATCGACGCGTGTATTCTTCCTGGGTCTGTACGCGTTATAATTTTCGATCCACAGGATCGTATCTCGAGCCAAGAAAGCGATCGTTGGCGTACGCGAGCGCGCATAGTCTCAACACGTGGTTAAATTCGGCCAATAAGGTTCCTCCGTTACATCACGTCCGCGTTCGAGGCCAACGGCGAGAAGAATCGAGCGGCTGTTGCTTTTAGAAGTTAGAAAGCCAATTCTCGCGGCATATCTGGCCTTGGCTCGATCAATATTTACGAACATCCGGTTTACGGAGATCAAACATCAAGGGGTAACGCGTTTCATCGAGCCCGTACCCGCGTCTTTCGCGACAAATTCTGACGTAACACGGTAGCCTGTGCAAACGGAAGTTCGCACTCGACTTCCAGGAAGTCATCGCCAGATTTGCGATTTGGACAACGCTCTATATATTCGCTCGGGCTTTACACTTCGCTCGGGAAGTGAGTGCGATGATCGTGTCCGGAATCTCGAAGACGAACTTTATTTTCTTTTTTAATGTAAATGTAAAACGGTTGTTTTATCATTGAGAAACCGGGAAGAGCTTGGAAGGAAAGTGCGATCGTGTATAGAATCTCGAAGACGAACTTTGTTATCTTTTTTAATATAAATGTAAAACGGTTGTTTTATCATTGAGAAACCGGGAAGAACTTGGAAGGAAAGTGCGATCGTGTATAGAATCTCTGAGACGAACTTTGTTATCTTTTTTAATATAAATGCACAAAATGTAAAACGGTTGTTTTATCATTGAGAAACTGGAACAAACTTGGAAGGAAAGTGCGATTGTGTTTAGAATCTCTGAGATGAACTTTGTTATCTTTTTTAATATAATGCACAAAATGTAAAACGATTGTTTTATCATTGAGAAACTGGAATAAACTTGGAAAGAAGATGCGATAGTGTCTAGAATCTCTAAGATGAATTTTATTATCTTTTTTAATATAAATGCACAAAATGTAAAACGGTTGTTTTATCATTGAGAAACTGGAATAAACTTGGAAAGAAGGTGCGATAGTGTCTAGAATCTCTAAGATGAATTTTATTATCTTTTTTAATATAAATGCACAAAATGTAAAACGATTGTTTTATCATTGAGAAACTGGAATAAACTTGGAAAGAAGGTGCGATAGTGTCTAGAATCTCTAAGATGAATTTTGTTATCTTTTTTAATATAAATGCACAAAATGTAAAACGATTGTTTTATCATTGAGAAACTGGAATAAACTTGGAAGAAAAGTGCGATCGTGTCTAGAATCTCTGAGACGAACTTTGTTATCTTTTTTAATATAATGCACGAAATGTAAAATGGTTGCTTTGTCATTGATACAATGTTAGGAAGCCGTTCGTTAATTTTAGAACTTGATCAAGAAACTAGAAGTTTTCAATGTATATCATTCGTGTCAAAGTTTTGTGCAAACTGAAATGATCAAATGTTGGAATATAAATTTTAAATTGTAACTAAACTATTAAAAAAAGAAAACTTACTTTTTAAGGTTGCGTAACCAGCATGTAAAATTAAATTCTTTGTTCGAAATAAATTTTAAATAATATCTGAGTATTTAAATATTTAATATGTAAATAATGAAATATTTTGTTCTTCTTGAATTTACAAATAAAAGAAATATCGATTCTGATTGTAGAATTTGCAAATAAAAGAAAGAAAATCAATTACATTGAATACGCAAAAACATGTATATGTTTTTATATATTTAATACAATTTATTTTCTTTTTATTACGATTGCTTTCATTTTCTTTGTTGTTCGTTCCTCGATTATAAGTTAGGTTAGACTCGCTTTTTACATCACGCTGTATATGTATTTTTGTTATCTATGATACAATAAAGACGTTATCGTTAGTATTATTACATAAAACGTAGTTAAAAATAGCTCGTTTAAGACTAACAATTAGTCTTCGTTTACTTATTGCGTCAATAACCAGACTCTTGAGTACTCAAAACGTTACAATTAGCCCTTTCAATGCCTATACAAGATTCTTTCTGAAATATAAAAGCTAAAATTTATTCGAAAAGGATTAAAAAAAAAAAAAGAAAATAAACAATGCTTATTTTCAAATTAGAAATCCTATTCTGTATCGTTGCAGCTAATATTAACAATCACAATATCGCCAAATTGTGTTTCTTTGTGTTTACAAGTAATATCCTCGCATTATATTTGCATCGATACGAGCTCCAGGCGTTGAACAATGTTTAAACACACAAACACAATACGCACTTCGACGCGTAAAACGGAGTCGTACTGAGAGAAAAAAAAAGACGATGCAAACGCATAAAAGGCTTCCTGCAAGTTGCAGTGGGTTACGAAATGTTAACGAAGCCATTTTCATTCGCTCGTAAAACGATTGTTTTCGCGGTCGAGCGTATTGTTTCTTGCTCGACAATATTCACCGAGAAAGATACCGAGAGAGCCTTATAAAAGTAGATAGCCATTTACTAAAGCTCTATATGTACGTCCTCTAAAAGTGCACAGAGACATTTACGGATATCGTACATATACATACATACATACATACATACATACATACAAATAAATACATACAAACAAACACATACAAACAAACACATACAAACAAACACATACAAATACATACAAATACATACAAACAAACACACACACACACTCTCTAGGGTGTCCTAGTCATCGTGGTACAAACAGGAAGGTGAAGATTTTACAGTAAGAAACAAGTCGAAAATGTGAAATAAGATTTTTACGTTAAAAGTTTGATTTTCGAGTAATTCGACTTGGAATATTCTCTTGGTAGACGGGCACTTAACTATACCGTGGTTGAAAGGATCTCGATACAGACCATTATTTACTTTCCCATTTGTATACAATTGTATTGACACGACTTCGTACGGTCGTGATACAATGTGGTCTTACTATCTTACTGTCTGTTGTCTTACTATCTTACAATCTTTGGATCTCAACTATTGGTTACAATAGTAAGATACGTGGATGTGCCTCTTTTTTTCTTTTATGGACTTTTATTAAATCACAAGTTTATTTCGAAGATAACAGGAACCTTTAGCAGTCGAAAATAAGAATTTGATAGCATTTTATGAATCGAAGAAAGAAAGAGGAAACCGTGTACAATGATTTAATTTATAGAGTATAGTTATCCACCACGAATATCATTTTTAACAATTTATGCATCAGTAAAGCAAATCTTAAAAATTATGCGTCTTATTAGCAAACCCACTCTAAGCAGGCAGACATAGATAGCAGCACACAAAGACTGATAAGAAATCGATATTACGTACGATATTAATGCTATTTGTAAACGTCATACGATCTATATCGAGACCAACCACGTCATAGTTAAATACACGTGTATATGGAGAATATTCAAAGTCGATCTTTTTGAAAATAAAGCCTTGCACGAACAATTTTTATTTTTTATCGCAGACTCATTCCCTTTTCGATGGTACCATGTTTATCGATTCGTCGAATTGATTTTTGCACTTTATCCGTGAATTTTATTGCACAAACATTACATCGTTTAATTATTTTTTATACAAAATTATAGCGAGTAGCCAGGAACGTTGCCCATGTTATAATATATTTGTAAATGTTCGCAATAACTGTAACAAACTATCTCAATTATGATTATAACGAATAATTTAGAAAGAAGAAATCTATAAATCCTGTTCGTTAATTTGTTCGCTTAGATTTATCAAATTGGCAACTGTGCCTCTCAGGCATGTTGCCATCCGCGAGTAACGTTAGAAAGCCCTGTGCAAAAAAGTGGCATTTAAATTCCAGTCATCGTCCAGCGTTTGAGATATCAAGGAAGTGTAAAGATGTCGACGAATTTTTGTGGCGAGGTCATTGACCTGTAAAGGATCTTGCAACTGTATTCATATGAAATCCAATGTTTCTTAAATTTGAACATTTTTATCACACATTGGTGTTCATAATTCTTTGCAGTACTTGAATTAGAAAATTTGATCGAAAGCGTAGAAGAAAAGAAGATCTTCAAGAAACATTAGAAGTTATATCGATTAAAAAGTAACAATTTTCATGCAATCAACTAAAACTGATAATTGACAAACACGATGAAATTTTCTAGATAAAGACGTTAATTTTTGAACAAAATAATTTAGTACTTGATCGGTTAAACTTAATAAAATTAATAAACCAATTCGTTTATTAATTTTTATACTCAACCACTGTAACATTAATAGAACACGTTACTTTTCGTACTTATCTTTTCTACCTTCTACTCTCCTAACTTTTAATTCCATTCAAATTTCCGAATATTTGCAATTCGCCTCCCATCGTTTTCTCAGTCAAAACTTCAAATTGAATCTCCACCAAATTTTTTACTCATCGAAAACTTACAGTCCGATCGAATTTCCACCACTTTTTGCATTTATTCTGTACACATTCCACTTCGATCGTGCCCCAATCTACAACAACCCTTGCTTCGAGCATATCTGAAGCCACCCACGAAGTTCGTAGACGTCAAGGTTATTTAAAAAGAGAGAAAAAAAAAAGAAAAACGGATAGGCTTCATCATCGACCTACGTCACGCCTGAATTTCTGTCGAAGGCAACGATAAAGCGTACGCTTGGCCATGCACGAGCCAGAAAAGCGAGTTTACGCGGCCTCGGGCTGGTCACCGCCCCCACCGATCTCTCTTCACGGCGAAACTATTTCTAATAGTCGGCTACGAGCCGACAAAATCGACTCCGTGACGCCTCGAACAATAGGCAAATACGCCGAGCTGAATTAAGAACCATCGAGGAGAGCTTTCCTAACTTGAGAAACTGCCATCTCTATTGTGTTTGACTTTTCTTTTTCCATCTGTCCAAGAACTTTTTACATAACGACAAAAGTCACCGCTCGAGACGTTTTTAGGAACCTTAACGGAGGTTCTAGCGGGGCTGGAGAAAGTTCCAGTTAAGGGACACGGAGTATACGTATCAGTTCGAATGATATTCGTGGTAAAGGTTATGTTACAGTCGAAGGTACGAACTGAAGGCACCAATTTGTAGTTTGATATCGAAAATTAAACAAAACTGGGAGAACAGGAAGTGAAGAAACTCTGAAAGTATGGCAAACTTTCGAAATATCGAATATTAAAATTTGTGGTTCAACGATTGAGAATATTTATTGTAAATATAAATATTCTTTCTAGATTCTTTTACTCGTGAGTTTTAATTTACCAGTAACTGTAAATAAGTATTTAATTTACTAGTAACTGTAAATAAGTATTTAATTTACTAGTAACTGTAAATAAGTATTTAATTTACTAGTAATTGTAAATAAGTATTTAATTTACTAGTAACTGTAAATAAGTATTTAATTTACTAGTAACTGTAAATAAGTATTTAATTTACTAGTACATGGGCTCATGGGTAGCCATTTTGTAAGCAGATTTTACAGACTACAATCAAGAAATCTACTGTTCCTAAAATTTGAATGTTTTCAAAATCTTTTTACTGACATCTACAAATCTTTAAACGTTGTTTGTGCAAACTTTACTAACGTGAAATAAATTTCATCCATGGGTGGTGAATACTTCAAATTATTCTTGGGACCAGATTTTTTTAGAGAATAAAACTTTAAATTGACCGATTATTAATCGAGAAATTAATTTTCGTATAACATACTTCGGAAAAACTTTTTCTCCCGTCGCTTCGTTTATTTTCTCGCGACACATCGCTTTAATATTTTTCAGTGAAAACGATGCCCACCTGTCGTGGGCTACCCCGACAACAGGTAATATCCAGGAAATTGTCCATAAATTGGTGAAAGGGACAAGCTACGTGTTGCGAATATTACAGTAAAATTTCGCCGAAACTCGTACACGAGCAACAAATTCAGATTACATGCTTTCATTTACCGTTTACACTGTCACGATTTTTCGTTTCATTTATCCGAATAAAAATTATTCTACGAGAATTAAACAACATTTCAAGCTTCTAGATGATACAAATGTTCACGAGTGCTCGATCGGTGCACCGCGTGCGATAAACGCTCATGGGCGGTCCACGACCATGATTAATACACGTAACAGTGCAATTTTCATAGAAAAGGTACACACTGAATGTAGAAATTTCAACACCGACGGTTGAACACCTTATTCGTTCGAATTAAGTTATATTGCAACAAACGTATCACTTGGTTACTTCGCTACGAATAATTAGTAGGTTGTACTAGTTACAACCAACGTGACACGTTCAAATAAAAAAAAAAAAAAAGAAATGGTATCTAGTTACCACTGTGGTATTGAACAAAAAGATTCTCCAACGAAACGACTACGCTACGGAAGAAAGAAGCCTTTTATTAACAGCTTTGGAGCATCCATCTCGAGAGAAACTACTCCTGGTTTCAAACGTCAAAAACGAGGGCCTCAATTAACTTCATAGATTCAATTTCACGCGGCTGAAGGGGTCGATTCAATTCCAGTTTTCTTTGACCGCTTGAGCGATTCTTTCGTCCCAGTTCCATCAGAACGGAAACCTTCTGGCAGATACGAGAAGCACCTGTCGTCCTACTGCTTTAAGGTAAGCCGAATCGAAGAAGAACATTTCATTGGTCAAGGGCCGCAAGGTGCGCGTTACAAATGTCGCAACAGGTTGTACCATGTGCTCGATAACGCCCCATATTGCTTTTATGCACCTTTCTTGTCCCATAAAATTGCGCCCAGCTTCTTCCGTTCCGTGCTCCAAGGTGACCAATTTCATAACATTGAGAGTTTACAAACTTAAATAGTTACTTCGAATGTTTGCTCCGATCCACCGAATAGGAAACACGAATAGGTAACGAATGGTCGAATTTTATGAAATTTTGCGGCCAGAGAAGCGTATTTTTATTTTAGGTATAACAATTCACGTTCAATGCTTCAATTACGAAGAGAAAACTGATTCGAATCGAACAGAAGTGTTTCGAAATGAGAAAAGTCAGCTTTCAATCGTCTACGAATTGCAATATTATCTCGAACAATTTTTGGTCGCTTTAATAAAAAATGAAAGTACTCTTAAATATCTCCGTGTATTTTCGAGTATAATGTAACTGACACCAAGACGAGTTCGAGTCTGTTATGAAAAACGCTATCGTGGAACGTTGTTTAATTTGGATCGAATTACACGTTAAAAATGGTGACCGTTTACAGGAAACACGTTAACCATAAACGTATTACAAAAGGAGCATAAATAGCAGAAAGGTACATTTTTTCATTTGTGTACAATTGCATCGACACGACTTCGTACAGTTACACAATGTCACGATCTGTTGTTTCACTATCTTGCTATCGTTCGATCTCGACTATCAGTTTTTACGACCCTGTTACAATGATAAGATACATTAATCGAAAATACGTTGGATCACGGTAGACGTTCGAACAGTAGAAAGTTGTTTAATATTTTCGGGATTACTTTCGTGCGCGATTATGTAATTTGATCTAAATAGAGTAACTTTTCGCGATAGCGTTACGCTTAGTTCATCCTACAGTTATAAATTCAAGGTTGTAAGTCTAGCAAGTCGTTGAACTCGTCTTGACATCGGTTACGACGCTATGAAATTGAAAATACGTTCTGCCATTTAAGGTAATCTTGTCGTTTTATCGGAAAAGAAGGCGACTAACTTTTGTACGAAACACTTTTTGTCTGATTATCGCAAGTGTTTTGAAAAATCGTCACGACAGTTACGAGCTATATATTGTATATACGACTTCTAAAGGTGGATGATCACGTTCTCTAAAAGTGGACAGTCACCTACAAAGGAACGTATATAGTACATGCTCTGTGAACTGAACAGTGAATTATGGAGTGTGTACATATGCATTGTACAAATTGGACAGTAAATTATAGAAAATATAACAGGTTGCTCGATAAGTTTTTTCGTTCGATGAGAAATCTAGCTACAAGGTTCGTCGTTTTGTTTTTCCAAAAAATGGTACTACTATTCGATGAACGTGTGTGAAGTTTCGTGCAGATCTGTCCAGATTCGTACATTTACAATTGTTCAAAGTTGAAGTGTCGTAGTATTTTTTTTACAATGGGAAAAAACGACAAAACTTATCGAACAACATAGTATATGCACCGTATAAAATGGACAGTGAATTATAGAAAATATACAGTGTACACTCTATACAGTACACGATGGTGCAATAAACGCGTACCAATCTCTTCGATAAGAGTTACATTTTTTTTTTCTTTTCATTCACGTTGCATCGTCCCGCACAAAAGGGTTAATTTTAAGTCTCTGGTTTGTCATCTGTTTCAACATTCGTCAACGATATTTGTGCTTTAAATAAACAAGGGCTTCTTCTTTCTACGTTGCAAGTTTATCGACAACGTCTAAACACGGTATGTTTGATCGATACCTGTTCGTTCATTTTTCTCCATTGAAAAGCGGTCTCGATGTTTGTGATACTTCATTTGTGTTTGATAAGTGACGCAATGGTTCCGCGACGTTTTTCTCATACGCGTCACGCGTCACGGGGAATTTAAATGCCAGTGAATAGGGGCCCACGGTGGACAGGAGTGGAAGAATGAAAGTTTTCAACGCGCGACAAAAAGACAACAATGGAAAACGACGGGAAAAGGGGCGGCGAGAACGAAAGAGAAGATGAAAAAAGGAAAGAAAAAAAAAAAAAACAAAACAAAACAGGTGGAAAGCAGCACCTTTCCATGCTTGTAACTTTTTACGATTCGCGTGCTGGCTCTTAATTGCTGCAGCAGATGGTCGACCGACCAGTTGCATCGGTGCACCGTCGGTGCACCGATGCAGTGAGACTACAGAGATTAGGTAAGGGAAATCGATCGTATTTAAATTTCGTAATTTGAAACGCTGCGAGAAATAAGAATCGAGAAATGAACCGATGTACTTTATACGATTGCGAGCAAGAGGTAATCATTTCTGGAGACAAAAGAGACGTCGAACGATGAATGTATTCATCTTCTGCGAGCGAATCTCGCCTGCGTTGTCAACAGTGAACTTCTGGCAATTTGCATATGCATCCTCCGCACGTGTCAGTATGCATTTCTCTTTTCGACTTCGGAGACGTATCTAATTGTTTCGAAGAACGTGTAACTTATTTAAACGTTTCACCTGTAAAATTAACGTGCGATATTCAACGTGTTAACAATATCCGTGACACTTCCGATATTAACGAAAGATTTTTTTAAACAATTTTCTTCGCGATATTTTAATCGTTTTTTTTTTTTTTTTGAAGTTATAGTTTTTCACAAATTTCGCGAACGAAATGAATATTATAACAATGAAATACAACGCGTATTGTATTAAAAAACAAAAGAGGGAAGATATTGGGAAATTTGAGAAAACTTGTGCACTTTAAAAAGTGGTCGCAAGTAAAACGAAAGTGGATGCTAATTTACACTTGACCTTAACTCGGTATTTTCACTAACATTTTCTTCGCGATTAAGGGCTTATATTAGCATCGCTATATACACATCACGGTACAGACTAGTCTATGACACGACAGTCTTGTTTTTGCAAAAGAACGATTCGTTCCGCGTCCGTGCGTCGATCCAGCCGATGGCCTTGCAATCTTAAAAATTATTGCGCGGTCTAACTGCGCGGTTTTGTTATTTTCTATTTCACATCGCTTACTCGTACTTTCTGCTTCAGCTTGGCAAGCTTAAAGGAATTTTTTACGATACGCATTGGACGAATTGACGACGTTCTATTTGAACTAATACTCTTCGACGTGATTTTACTCTTATCACGTTCTCTATGAAAACCAATTGCATAAATATACGCTTTGCTAAATTGTATGTATAATTTTAGACGACGTACATACAAGCTCTCTCTAAATAAAAGTTTATTTTAGTGTATGTGTGTGTGTGTGTGTGTTTGTAAAATATGCGTATCCGCAAATATTGTTTTTGTATATGAAAAATAGGTACTGCAAAGGACGTATATAGACGTTCTTCGAGTAAGGAACTGTCCACTTTTACAGGAAGTACATATACAGGAAGTCCATTTTCAGAGAGTTTATATAAGCGTTCTTTCGTATATGATTCTGCACTGTGACGGGCATATTGCATATACGGTTTTGCATGATAATGCCTGTAACGGGTGTATATGTACGCACTTCGTGTATAATGGTGCATTAACAGATGCATATATACACTTTGTGTACAGTAGCGGACGAATGAATAAGACGAAAAGAAAATAAGAACAAAATTATCTATTTTGTACGGAAAACTTTTTGTACGGTGACGTAAATCGTTGAAATTATTTTGCTTTGTCTTTGCATATAATTGCGAACGTATATTCGATATTGGATAAGTAAAAGGAGAAAAGAATTATTTAGTTCCTTAAATGTTTGGAATAACGAGAATAACATGTTTGAACGGTTGAAAAAAGGCCAAAGTCACAAAAAAGGTGTGAAATAGTAACTATATATATTTACTAAACATTCTACGAGATGAATGGAACAGTGTTAATCGAGAAATTATGAAAGAAACTACTAATCGCCAAGATAGCAAAATTAGTAGAAGCAGTACATAAAGCATACTAAGGATGCATGAACGAAAAAAAGGCTATTATTAATTATTACTAACAATGTTGGTGAGATTTTGTGCAAATTGTTTGACATATTTTTCTATTCTACACGTAGGTTGTAATTTATAATATGGAAAAAGATTTTTTCCCGTTAAATATTGTAACGATTTCCATTGTTTTTTTTTTTTAGGCTTTACAATTATTTAGCACCATTTAGACTAGATTTTTGTTCTCTCACTTTTGAGCAAGGGATGTATACGAAGGACCTATATATATATATATATATATATACGATTTCCGTAAGGAATTCTGCATTTTCAGAGGACGTATATATACGGTTTTCGCGTTCAACCGAGCTTAACAACTTCGTGTCAAATCAAATGTTATTCTTCATGGATTTTCCTGTCGACTTAACATTTTTGTGTATCGATTTAAAATAAAGAATCAAACGAAGTTCTTGTCGTAACAGAATTACGCATTGTACGAACCTAAATCCTGTTTAAAAATGATAAAATTAACGATAATCTCTGGAATTCTCGAAAACTCGTACACTGCATTTTAAATAACAGTCCCTAGTTTACGAATCAACATTTTCTTATTTCAAACCTCCGAATTCTTGTCAATTGTGACAGCCAACGAACAATGTTTCACCAGAAAGGGGTTCTGGGAATAGCGAATAACTTCGCCATTTTGTACGATTTTTACTTTCGAAAAATTGTAAAACGAGGCTGTTAGTTGTATTTATATTCTCCGAAAAGGACTAGATTTTTCATTCGGTAACTACTCGGAGAAAAAATTCGGAAAATTTACCCATTTGTTCGCATCTCGGAGCGTAGTGTTTCCCGGTTTAATTCGCAGCACGAGCTATAAAATTTAAGCACCTTGGATGCCTCGAAGGACACGCGGTTTCTAATCGAGCGGTGGCAGGTGCACCGACGCATCGTCCAGAAGCCAGCCTCTTTCAGAAACTCGAGGAATTGCGCGGATTAAGCGAAATGAGCGTGGAATGATTAAGTGTAACCGAACTCTCGCGTGCCTTCAGCTTCTTATCGGTTAGAATCATCAGAAGTAAGCGGCTCGCCAACATCCGCATCGCCAGCAGACTATATCGGCCACTCCAGACACATTCGTGGAACGTTGGTCGCGTATTATGCGCGACAGGCCTAATGATTGAAAAAACAATATGGATATTAATTGGTAATTAATAGTCGAAGTAATTGCGGAGGGAAAACTGTCCGGCTCGTTAAGTTTCGCTTAATAATACGGGAAACGCGACAAGATCTGCATGCATAATCATCAGGCAGGTGATGGTGGTGGTGGTGGTGGTGGTGGTGGTGGTGGTTCGATTCAACGAGGATCGACTAGAAGGAATCGTATATCTTTGTGTTTCAATTTTTTTCATCTGATATTACCAATATCCACAATTTTCGTTGCTGAATATGAGAGAGAGAGAGAGAGAGAGAGAGAGAGAGAGAGAGAGAGAGAGAGAGAGAGAG
This sequence comes from Ptiloglossa arizonensis, assembly GCF_051014685.1. NCBI lineage: Eukaryota > Metazoa > Arthropoda > Insecta > Hymenoptera > Colletidae > Ptiloglossa > Ptiloglossa arizonensis. Next base: position 5,417,416 of record NC_135048.1, on the reverse strand, counting down.
AGAGAGAGAGAGATCGAACTGTCTAGAAATAGTATTTGGACGTGTTGCACGATGTTTGAACACGTTGACTGCCACACCAATTTTCCATCATTAAGGAAAGGAATATTTAAGGAAAACTGTATTCTTCCTTTTTTTTTTATCATTGGTTTAACGGCTAGATTTTTAGCAACGGTTTCAGTGGTATGTTTAATTATAGGCTCAATTTTATATTTGTTATTATATACATTGTACTTAGAACAGATCAGAATCGAATGGTTTATCGAGGTTGGAGCTTGGTATCCTCGATATTTGTTCGAACTATAACGCAAAAATTAGAAATATTCAATAGTTTTCTCGGGTACTTGTTAAAAGTAGTAATGTTGAACAGTTTCTTGGAGTACTCGTTAAAAGTAAAAATATTGAATAGTTGTATAGCATTACTAACGACGCTAATTTAAAAATTTACGATAGGGTTCGTTCCTTTTAAGCGGTTTAAAACGTCGTAAGTTTGGAACGCCGGTTACCAGTGACCACCGTGACATTCAACGCGTTAAATTATCAAAAATACGCGTCATGTCATTAAAGACAAAAAGGAGTAAAAGAAACGGTCGATTGTTACTTGACACACTTCTTCGAATTATTATCTGTAAGTTACCTGGGACCCAAAAAATGTTCACCTCAACCGTATGTATACCTACGTCGTAAAACATAGTTGTTTCTCAACATCGTATATGCGCGACACTAGTGAATTAGAAATTAATTTTACGTACAGTGCTCGTGCACATATACACAAAAGTTACAAGATTAACGTTTACAACGTTTGATGCTTTTGACAACTGCAAATTGAATTCGAACTTTCTAATCTTCTCAGAAACGCTAAGAATTTTCCACGATTATATAAAGCGAGGAGACAATTTTCAGAAACTTGGAATCAGAATTTTTGTTCAAAGTATCGAGAAGTAGTTTTGAAGGAGTCGTCAATTTTATGGTTTTAAGAGATTGAGCTGCTTTGGAGGATTTCGACAGGAGCCCCAAGGGAGAAAAGTTTAAAGAGTCTTTTTGATACGACAAAAGCTGAAAAGAAGGGGTTAAAACTTCGACAGCTGCTTCTTCTTCCATTCTTAACGTTTGTAAACAGCACGGTGCATACGAATTCGTATGTCGATTATAGAGGGTGTACGAATTTAATCTGTCGAAAAATGTTTAACTAATACACATCGTATCGATCGTAAGTATAGCATTAAACTTGTACATATAAAACATTGATGATTTCTTAGACGTATATATACACCCTCTGCAAGTGGACAGTCGTTAAGACTAGAAATATTAAAGTAAGTTTGACCTGTTTCGAGTTTCTTTTTAAAATCACTCAATTATTAACGATACTCTTGCCTAAATATTCAGGTAGTGAATTATTCAAATAGTGAATTAATTACATTCATAAATTGATTTGCCTTTTTCTCTTCCTAATTTCAAATAGGGAACCGTTCACGTCGCTAGTGCTAACAATGAACGTGTATATACGTCCCTTGTACTGGACAACTATACATACCTATATTCCCATATACTATATTTAGTTTAATGAATTTATTTCCACAATAAATTACTTCAGTAATAACATGTTACTTGTTACCACCATCATTCAACACAGAATGAGACACTTATACTGTCCACCCTAATTGTTTTTAATCCCAAATGCGACATATTCGAAGAGTTAGAAACTAATCTCAAATAATTTTACCAATTTCACGAAGACACTTAAAACGGGGACCATCCAAGACCCATTAATTATGATCGCCCACGCATTCGATCTTAGCAGTCAATTTTCATAATAATCAATACAATAATTTCGTAAGAATGAAATTACTTTTTTAAAATAAGCTGTTACTTGCATCGTAACCACCGTGACTCTAGAATAACTATTTCGTTCCATGCGCCGCAATTGTTCTCGGTCCCAAAATACGTCCAGGGAAGAAACTTAAAACGGAGACCACCGAAGGCCCATTAATTATGATCGCCCACGCATTCGATCTTAGCAGTCAATTTTCATAATAATCAATACAATAATTTCGTAAGAATGAAATTACTTTTTTAAAATAAGCTGTTACTTGCATCGTAACCACCGTGACTCTAGAATAACTATCTCGTTCCACGCGTCGCAATTATTCTCGGTCCCAAAATACATTTATGGAAGAAACTTAAAACGAAGATCACCTAAGACCCACTAATTGTGATCGCCCAAGCATTTGATCTTAGCCATCGATTTTCATAATAATTAATACAATAATTTCGTAAGAATGAAATTACTTTTGTGAAATAAGCTGTTACTTGCATCGTAACCACCGTGACTCTAGAGTAACTATCTCGTTCCACGCGCCGCAATTGTTCTCGGTTCCAAAATACGTCCATGGAAGAAACTTAAAACGAAGATCACCTAAGGCCCACTAATTGTGATCGCTCAAGCATTTGATCTTAGCCATCGATTTTCATAATAATCGATACAATAATTTCGTAAGAATGAAATTACTTTCGTAAAATAAGCTGTTACTTGCATCGTAACCACCGTGACTCTAGAATAACTATCTCGTTCCACGCGCCGCAATTGTTCTCGGTCCTAAAATACGTCCATGGAAGAAACTTAAAACGGAGACCACTCGAGTCTCGGTAACCACGATCGCCCGAAGTACTCGATCTTAGCCACCCGGACGAGAAAAAAGTTTCAATCACCGGTTCGCGTCAGTCTGGCCAGCAGTCCAATCATCCCTACTTGTACCTGATATCCAAAGATTAACAGGTGACGCTTTCCATTGCAATTACACCGCACCTGGCCCAGACATCCGCGCGAGCACCGTGACGAATCGCGCTCCACCCAGGCTCGCTTTCACAGCCTCCGTACACCAGGTAGGGAGAGGAAGGTGGCTTCCTTCGTGGCAGATCTCGGTCGAGCACACCCAGTATGCACCAGAGAAGATCCGGCGGGGTTTCTTGACTCGCGGAGGAAGAAAGGGGTGCACGCGGGTTTATTCACGGACGCAGCTGCCTTGGACGTCGAACGCTGGGCCCGGTGCAGCCCTGAAAGGGCCAGGATGTCGTCAGCGACGACGACGACGGACGCACCTGGCCCCTCACCTGCTCCCCTCCTTTCTGCGGCATTCGCAGCCAGCGGACACAGTACACGGGCCCAGCCGGCCGGAATTCTCCTCTATGGGCATTTTCGCGTCATCTAACGTAGCACGGTGTCGTACACGTTTGGCCCACGGGGACTTCGTGCTACTTTTTTGCCAACGTTTTAGGGGTTCGAGCCTGGGAAGGTAGAGATTTTCTGGGACCTTCGTGGCAGGATGCTCTCGTACACCATGCCACGATTGTTTTAAACCCCTTGCAAATCCGATCTCTGAATGAATCCTGAGTTTTGGATCGGTACACGATCGGAAAGAAAAATTCTTCTCCGAAGTGTCCGATCTAAATTAGGTTAGGTTAGGTTACGACACGATTGCAGTCAATTTCTGAATGAATCCTGAGTTTTTGATCGGTACACGATTGAAAAGAAAAATTCTACTGCAAAGTGTCTGGTCCGAGTTAGGTGAGACTAGGTTAGGTTATGTTACGACAGGACTGAATGAGTTTTGAATCGGTATACAATTAAAAAGAAAAATTCTAATGCAAAATGTCTGGTTCGAGATAGGTTAAGTTAGGTAACGACACGATTGCAGTGAATCTCTGAATGAATCCTAAGTTTTGGATCGGTACACGATTGAAAAGAAAAATTCTACTGCAAAGTGTCTGGTTCGAGTTAGGTTAGACTAGGTTAGGTTACATTACGACAGGATTGCGGTACGATCTCTGAATGAGTCCTGAGTTTTGGATCGGTACACGATTAAAAAGAAAAATTCTACTGCAAAATGTCTGGTTCGAGATTGATTAGGTTAGGTTACGACACGATTGCAGTGGATCTCTGAAGGAATTCTGAGTTTTTGATCGGTACACGATTGAAAAGAAAAATTCTTCTTTAAAGTGTCCGATCTAAATTAGGTTAGGTTAGGTTACGACACGATTGCAGCCAATCTCTGAATAAGTCCTAAGTTTTGGATCGATACACGATTGAAAAGAAAAATTCTACTGCAAAGTGCCTGATCTGAATTAGGTTAGGTTAGGTTACGACACTCATCACATATGAATAGCGTATCAAATTTACGTTAACACATTTAGATATAAATAGACATCTCTCGCTAGGTATCTTTTATTTTAGCCAAAAATATTTTGTTAAAGAATAATTCCGTCTCATTGGATTTTCGAGCAAACAATTACAGTATGTAGCAAGAATATTGTACCATTTTCAACATCTTAGTTCTATTCGCAGGTTCAATTTGTGAAACTAGTATAAAATTACATTTCACAATAAGATTCATTTTGTTCAATGAAGAAACCAGCAAAACTAAAAGGGTACCTACGTTAATAATCTACTGATAATCGATCAGAACCGTTGCGTCTGCCTATTTTGTTTAATTACATTCAACATGTGTCTAAAAGGTTCCTGACCTATTTATATACGTATTTAGATAAATTTCAAGCATGGAGCATTTACAGTGAAACTAAAATGAAAGAAAATTACGTTGCTCGTGACTACAATCGGTAATCCGATCAACAACCCATCGAAACGGGAACCCCCTGTTTCCGGGTCGCCGCTGAATTTCGTAATTTCAACTGGTGTCCGACGTCCGATCGATAAACTTTTTCGTGCCTGTTGCACGCGTGCCAGTGCAATGTGCATTCCGGCGTGGTGCAGGTGCATTACGCCCTCAGCTAACACCTTCCTGTTTATTTTCCGATGATTAGTCAGCGGTCGTTCTTTCCTTTTTGTTACACGACTCGGCGAGCACGAGCCGCAACACCACCCTACACCGAGTATGCATATTGCTTTGGGGGAACGAAATTGGCCCCAAAACAGCAATTACCCTTTCAACGTTTCGACTGTTTACGGGACAATTATCCGATCAACCTCACCACCGGGTTTTCGCTTTCTAACCATGCTTTTACACCCTGGGTCAAACTTTTCCCACTCGTGCGTAACAATTAGAGACACTAAATAATATCGTGTAATTGAAATTTACAGCGACAGAAAGTGTTGAAAAGAAATTTGAGAAGGGTGATTCAAGTTCTAAGATTTTTTTCATTCGGAGGATAATTAAGAATTTAGAAGCAACTTCGCTTTTAAACGTTTAAAATACCATGCTTTGCATTTTTATTTAAATAACGATGTATCGTTCTTTAAAAAACGAGCAAATGTATGGAGAAACATATAAAATCGAAAATACCTGTTAGTTTTTCAAATACTATTTCCTAGTTTTAGGAAAAGCAGAACTAAAAGGGTATCTACGTTAATAATATATTAATAATCTATTTTGTTTAATTACATCTAACATGTGTCTGAAAGGTTCCTGGCCTATTTATACGTATTTAAATAAATTTCAGACTTGGAGCAATTACAGTCGAACTAAAATGAAAGAAAATTTTTGTCAAGTTTAAGCAAAGCCAAGTTTCAATAATTCTCCCGTAAAACAATTATGATTTGTTCTATAACAATTTACTAATACTTTGAAAGTTTCCGAATGGAAAATTACCTTGTTTTTAGACATTTCTTCCAACTGAAATATAGTAAAAAATTGGTATCAGCTATGGAGAAATTTTTCATTGATTCGTATCGTCATAATTAAATTTCCAAAGGTGCGATACATTCGCAATTTGTCCGCGTTTCTTTCAAAATAGTTATTCGTACGATTCCACAGCTTGCTGGATATTTATCAAAAATCGAACGATAAAAAGACACCAATTTAAACGCTACGTTCAATCTAGATCACTCAAAGTTACAAATGGTCCACCAAACTCATTCCTGGACGATGAATGCAGTTACACTGCTAACATTCCTCGTTCAGATAAGCGGGCCAAACGTGCAAATATTTGTCGAAAAAGAACCAACGCACCTTGAGCGACAATAACATATACTCTACAATATAAAACATCTATAAACACTGTTAATTTATAGAACATTATATCGAAACCTTGATTACAAGAATATTGGTCGCAATCTCATTTTTGAACCATGCTTTCACACCCTGGGTCAAACTTTTCCCTCTCGCGCGTAACAATTACAAACTCTAAATAATATCGCGTGATTGAAATTTACAGCGACAGAAAGCATTAAAAAAAAAAAAAAAATTTGAAAAATGTGATTCAAGTTCCATCTAAGATTTTTCCAATCGGAGGATAATTAAGAATTCAGAATCAACTTCGCTTTTAATCATTTAAAATACCATGCTTTGCACTTTCGTTTAAATAACGATGTATCGTTCTTTAATATACTACGTGCTATAGATCGCAATAACGAATACACGAAAACTGTCACACGAGAGGGGTGGTCGCAATTTTGTACCGTGCTACAGGAGAGGGTTACCCACCTGCCACCGTTTCTACCGTGATCCTGTCACAGAAGGCACGAGAATACGTAAAGTCCCCGTTTCCAAATGATATATCACGAGTCTCTCGTACGTGTTTTCTTCTTCCATCGAAATATTTTTATCGCGCGTACCCTTCGACTCGCGTCGTGGCGTCGCGGTTTCTCAATCGTCCGTTACAGAAACTTCCACGAGCAACGAGCCAGCGAATCGTACGAAAATCGCTCGTGAGCCCCGAGATCGACGGAAGACGACACCGATGTTCCGGACGCAATCGAGCGAGCCGAGAGTGGCTGGAAATTAAATAACGTTCCCCGTATCAGTCGTTATCTATTTAGGCTTGCTTAGGCTATCGCTTGTTTGCCCGGGGAGCTCAGTTACGCTTTCGTGTTCTCGAAAAGCGGGAATTCGTTGCGCGACACTGTCCATTCGGCTCTCTCCTTCTCTCTCTCTCTCTCTCTCTCTCTCTCTCTCTCTCTCCCTCTCTCTCTCGCTCGCTCGCTCGCTCGCTCTGTTCCATCGTGGAGGTATTTAAAACCCGGGCTATGCCTCCGGTTGCTCAACGACGCAGGCTACCCAGGGGATTCTTTATTGCGTAGGTATTCGCGTTTGCGAAACACACCATTTTGTTGACGCTGTCCTGACTTCGCGCAATGCGATACTCGACGCTGGTGTCGGTTAGACCCCTACAATGCTTCCGAAATGTTCAAAGGTTGACAACATCCATTTTCTTTTTTCCCATCGCGACTTTTAAAAGCGAATCTGTTCGACTGGGTGTACTTTATTCGAGAAACGATTGCGTATCGTTAATGATGTTATCGTTGGAATGTAACAAGTGCAAGTAGATCTCGAATGGAACGTTACTCGACAATTCATTCACATCGATCGCGAAAGAGTAGGTTACTAGATATTGAATATTAAATTGTCACGTGTGGACGTCAAGAGGGTATTTATTCAATTAACCACTTTTACGGTTCAATTTGTTCGAAATTGAATTATACGGTAGAAGATACATTTTGAAAAAGGAGGTTTACATTAACGTGGAAATTTCGTTTGGTATGCGATTCATTGCGATGAAAATGTTTGTCAATCTGAAATTACATTAGCAATGTGAATGTCAAACGTGATGAGTTGCTCTTAGGGTTACTATAAATTATTGAGGGTTAATTATTTGAAAATTGACAGGCAGAAGTTATCTACCTTGTTATTTTTATTATTATTATTAAACGTTTTTATACAAAGATAAATAACAATCGAGATACGTGTAATCGAGTTCCTAAGATGATGTGCAGTCGAAAGTGTGCGTTACAAAATCTAACCGCAATTGTAAAACTTTACCTCATTGTATTCTGTGTTGCGGTATTAATTGAAATCGTTGTAATACCTTGATAAGAATTTTTGCTGGTCGCATGGGCCGTAGTAAGCAATGGAATTTCATAGATCTTAAAATAGCAGAAATTAAAGTTCCTTGTGGCACTGATTATAATTATCTTTTTTTTTTCTCGCTGAGACTTTCAAAGCCAAAAGGTTATCTGTGACGGCACAGTTACAGCTGAAGTAATGTGTTTACTGGAAAATGATAAAATCTAGTAAATGAAGTAATAAGCCCGAATAAAAAGGAGAATTCTCCGAGGATAATTTAAACAGATGTGGAGTATAATATTAATTTTGTCCTGAATTTACAATACGAGTGAGACATTTGAGAAACTGATGCGGAAGAAATATATAAATACCCATATACTCATTGCCACCTACGCCTGGGGCCACCAATATAAATAATTCTATTTTAAAAACATTTAAATTTTGAAAATGTAGTAGTTTGAGAAACTTTATGTCATCGATGTGTTTCGACTTTGAATCAACGATACATTAAAAAAAAAAACACGACAAGTGCTTTTTTGCGAAAAAGCAAAACTTAATTCGAGCAATTTTCAATAACGATAAAAATAATACAAATATTACCGATTCTTGTAAACTGTAAGAAATATCGATGAATCGATAATGATTCATACTTTCTCGTCTAATTGTTAAATTACTCGCTTCTAATATCAAGTAACTATAAAAGTTACAAATATAATTTTTCTGTGTGACGAAAAAAATCAAAACGTATCAAATATATAATTATTTTAATATACAAACTTTGTTCGTTCCTCCAGGCCCCTCATCAGATATTCCTGATGAATTAGCAAGAACTTGTGAAACTTATTAATTAATGTAATGCGATTGGGGAGAGGAAGACGCATCCATAATCGTGTAAAGTCTAGCAACAACTGTGCTCTGTTAAATCGAATGTTTTTGTAACAAACTTTTGCAACTAACGATGTCCTCAGGGGCGCGTCCCGGCATTCTAATCGAAGATGACACCCAAGACTATTTTCGGCCGAAGATCTAGCAGTTTTCACGCGATACAATGACTCACTGACTCGATCTAGTTAAAATCTAGTAAATTGTCTACTTTTTTTTACGAAGGTACAATAAACCAGTTCAAAACATGTACTGTCATTATTTATTTCGTTTTTAACCCACTCTTCCATATTTCTAAATCCAACGAAAGAAAGAATTCTCCTCTGAATTTTTCTAACAGAAAATCGACGAAATATTTTCGATGGCGTTACTTTTATTCGATAAACGAGAAGTTGACATTTTCAATTTTTAACCATGTAACGATAAATTCGGCTAGAGTAGCTGGTAAAAGGTACCGAAATTTTTAAAAGAAATTTTAATCTTTTTCTCATTATTGATTTGTGTAATACTTAACGTTAAAAGTATTTCTTTGAAAATGTTCCAATTTTATATTTTTCGTTTGTCTAGATGAAGATACATAGATTTATTATAATTTATACATTTAAATTAAGTGCGATTATGTGTAAATTGAAGACTGAAGAAAATGATAGGTCTTTTTAAGTCTGGACTAGAATATGTCAAGTACAGGTCTAGGTTAGATTAAAATTAAGTGTGAACTACAACTAAACCCGAGTGAGAAGTAGATATAGTTAGAATGGCATCTCTATATTAGGTCTGCACAAACGTAGATTAAATCTACATTAAATAGACGATGGTGAATTTTCATCATCTACCTAAGATATTAGCTACCCCTAATGCTAGAATGTGTTAAGCTTAGGCCTAAGGCGGATCTAATTAGTTCTAAGCTACACTTGTACTAAAGTCAGAACTAGTTCTGTGCTAGATATACCCCAAACTGCCCTAAATCCTGCCTAGATACTATTCAGACTAGAACTCTCATTAGACATATATCAAACATAGACGATCCAGTACTAGAACAATGTCAAATCTTGTATTTTAAATATAGGATGAGCCTGATCGAACCTGTATTAAATCTTCCTGTAAAATTTACGAACGTTGTATCATCGATTGATTGAAAAGTTTCTAAACTAGATCAACACTAGAGCCAGAAATAAATATGCATTAAATGTACCCTACCGTATCTGATGTTTAAATCCTGTCTACGTTAGATTTAGGTTGATGAGGTCTACGTTAGATCTTCCTGTAAAATTTACGAACGATGTATCATCGATTGATTGAAAAGTTTCTAAACTAGACCAACACTAGAGCCAGAAATAAGTATGCATTAAATGTACCCTACCACATCTGATGTTTAAATCCTGTCTACGTTAAATCTAGGTTGATGAGATCTACGTTAGATCTTCCTGTAAAATTTACGAACGATGTATCATCGATTGATTGAAAAGTTTCTAAACTAGACCAACACTAGAGCCAGAAATAAGTATGCATTAAATGTACCCTATCGTATCTGATGTTTAAATCCTGTCTACGTTAAATCTAGGTTGATGAGATCTACGTTAGATCTTCCTGTCAAATTTACGAACGATGTATCATCGATTGATTGAAAAGTTTCTAAACTAGACCAACACTAGAGCCAGAAATAAGTATGCATTAAATGTACCCTACCGTATCTGATGTTTAAATCCTGTCTACGTTAAATCTAGGTTGATGAGATCTACGTTAGATCTTCCTGTGAAATTTACGAACGATGTATCATCGATTGATTGAAAAGTTTCTAAACTAGACCAACACTAGAGCCAGAAATAAGTATGCATTAAATGTACCCTACCGTATCTGATGTTTAAATCTTGTCTACGTTAGATCTAGGCTGATGGTACGTCAGGTTCTACACTAATGTTTATCCTACATATCGGATTGAAATCTGTGTTAAACCTTCCTCTTAAACCTCTACTAAAAGTGTCTCCAGTCGATTCGAAAGTTTCACAATGACCAAATAACAAAGTAGCCGGTTTCGTGTACTCTTCCAATTCTCTGAATAACAAAATGAACCATGAATGCTTTCTCGTGCTTTACTAAAAAACAAGCCGTTACACTGGATCGCGTGTCGATCGATAAGGCTATCCGTGCGACAGGTTATCACCAGTTCGAGATTCGGCAGCGACGACGGCCATTTAACGGTCTTGTCGAGGAACGGGCCAGAAAATAGGAGTGCTTAGATACGGATAACGTGTTCTATTTTCGATCGTTTCGCCAAATGGTGAGAGAAGTGTACCGTAAACTTTTCCTATGAAAGTTTCGTGGCATTAGTATACAGACACGCGGATCGATACCGGCTGCGATACATTTTAACGTTAAGGGAAATCCACCGCGCGTTTGACCCAGCTGACACCTCATTTAGAATCGCAAAGAGGGGAAATAAATATCGTGCGCTCAAGTTTTTCGGCGATAAACAAGAACGTGCGAGTAACGTGAAAGACGTGACTGAAACAAAAAAAAAAAAAAAATACAAATACACTTTCAGTACGTCCGTCCGATGCTTTTCGATTATGGAGGTGTACGAGCTTCTGAATATTTAGGACAACTTGACTGCAGAATTATTCAACAAGGAAGAAGTCCTTGAGTCGCAGAGTCTTGTCAACAAAATTTTGAAACATCATTTCTTCGTATATTGACTGTCACTTTAGCCGTGTATTGAATTTTTATTTACACGTGCAGGTAGCTTGAAAAAAAAAAAGAAGAAGAAGAAGAAGAAAAAATCATTCGCCCGCGATGGTATAAATTCATATGTTTTTCGAGATTTGAAGTTTCAACGTAGGAAAAGATTAATCTAAAAAATGTTTCACGAGGACAAATTTTTTCTACGTATTGTACAAGCTGTTCCCAATACGTGGTTAAATTTCAATATATTTTTAGAATGTGTACTCTCAATGTGTACTTGTTACGTAGATTTGGTACATAAACTTGGAATATTCTATACTCATTATAATGGTAAAGAGTGTCATACAAACACAGATTAGTAAGTATTTCTTTTTCGAGTTACAAACCTTGAAAGTTTTACATTAGTGGGAATATTTCAAAATCCGTATAAACTGTCACGCATGTAAATATCTTTCACAATCATGGTTAAACATTGAAAAATATTAATAATCGTAGTACCGATTAAATGATGATCTCTTAGTTCCAGTTCGAACATTTCGTTCAATTTACAATTTTAAAAGGGGGAAAAACATACCTGGCCGTTGTATAAATCTTTTTCAACGTTACAAAATCAAGTTAATCGTTAAACAAGTCTAAAAGAAGAAACGAACTTTCAATAAACGGTGACAACAAATTCCTAACAATTGTGAAGCTTATACTATCGATATCTTCCAATGGATTAGACGTAGAAAGCTGAACCGCTAATTATCGGTTAATTTATCGCAAAAGGATCTTTTTCTCCAGATAGAAAAGGTGGAAGGTATCGCATGATTGAAATCGGTCACATGATTCTCCATCGAAAACCTATTCACGACATTCCTCTACTATACCTGAGACTTATCATGTACCGAGGTGCAATTAGCGATAAGCTCGATGCGTTTCATTAACGCATAGTGTTTTATCGGTGAAAGGTGATAGTGTTTACTAACAGGATTTTCCTTCTTCCTCTTATCGCTAATAATAAAAAGACCGCACCGACTCTACTTAAGTACTTGTATTTATAATAACTGTACTATCGGGGGTTCCTTTGTCGTTCTCCAAGGAGAATTATTTTTAAACCTATTTGAACGTATATTGTAAAATACTGCACATTTGTCGCGCCGTTATGAATTAATATTAAACACTTAAATCAAATAGGATTTAAAACAGTTGTCCGATTGTCTCACGGAAGAAACCAAGAGAAACTATTAATCAGTTGGTTCGATGATGTTTAATATTCAGAAATGAAATTGATTATTTGCAAATAATGTGAATTTTAAGAAGTAACGTTTAATTTTCAATCGAAATAAAACTATTGGTTATCTTCTTCTCTTTCTATCCGTTTACATTAAACTATTTTAGAAAAAACTGACACTGAATTAATTAACTTTAGAGCTGGTACTGAAATGATCCATTTGCAACTTTACAAAAGCAAACTGTCAATGGTTCTGATATTCTTTTTTTCGAAATTGTTGACTTTTCTAATGTGTCTTTTACGTCCAAAAGTAATAAAACTATTCTTTTCAATCTGTGCTTATTACAACTTTTGTTTATTCTCCAAGTGTAAGACGAGCCTGACAAATTTTCAACAAGACTTTAAACTCATCTTGTACAAGTTCAGTTTACGTGTCACTACATAGTAGCGATACATAAATTATTCTACTGCGAAAAAATGTAAAAATGATCCAATCTAGATAATGTTTGGAGTAAGTCTGGTTAAAGATAGATCAAATCTGTCTTAGAAGGATGATAAGTCTTCTTAAGTGTATACAAGAATGTATTAGATAGAGGTATACGTCTGAACTAGTATTAGAGCTAGAATTAGAACTGGATATGTGTTAGGTATAGCTCACACAACGATAGGTGTATATCTTTTCCTAGATTGTATCCAGACTAGGACTACTTATGCTAGGATGTATTAAACATAGACCAACTAGTCCTAGGACACCGTTAGATCTGGGTTAACTATATGTACAGTTTGCTTTATGTTAGGTACATGTACTTTTCTAGATTGTATCCAAACCAGAGCTACTTATGCTATGTGTGTATTAAGTATAGCCAATTCTAAGACTCCGTTAGATCTGGGTTACGGTTACGTATGTTAAGTATATGAGTTAAATTCTTTTGAACTCGCAAACTGTAAATGAAAAACATTGAAAAATTCCACAATAATCGAACAACAAAGATGTTGAATAACAGTATAATAACCGTGTACATGAAACGTTCTACTGGAAGAATATGTAAATGAAATATTTTACAATTTTGTACACCACGATGTATACCAAACCGTGTAGCTCACTTGGTCCTTTCAAGTATACGTAATTTAAAAAATGTTCCAAAAATTAGTCCCCGGACACAAGATTCGTAAAAATAAAGTCAAAAATCGGCGAGCAATACTTACCAGTATGAAAAGTTAATTTTTTTGAAGTTGCAAATCGAGCATCTTTGAACATTTGGATCTTCCAGTGATGAACAGTTCTGAGCTACGCTAGAAATACCAGTGACACGAGCTACACTGTGACACTAGTCGATGTGGCCTAAGAAGGACTAACGACACGAGGTACCATAAACTAGTAACGTAACCTACGCTAGAACGATCTACTCGTTTCACTCGTCCCTGTCTATCATAACTTTCCATCCACTTGCGATTGGCTACCATCATCCGTCCGACTTGTTCAGCACCGAGTGCAGAAAAGTTGGTATCGGAGAGCCGATTAATTGTCCGACGGTCAGAAATATGCATAGAACAGGAACAAAACAAGGTGAGCACTTACCCATAAGTCATCCAGGGTGATGGAGTTATCCGTGTAGAAAACGAGCACCTCAGCGGTGAGCGGCGACGGTTCTCGCAGTTTCGAGGCGAGAAGCAGGCAGGCGGTTCCTAGCAGCTGCAGCTGCGACTTCCTGATCGGGCAGATCGAGAGGAACCTGTCGACGTAGTTCATCGAGAGGGGAAAGACCTCGTCCTGGCACTTCTGCTCCTCGCATACCTGCCACGGATCATCAAGAACGAGATTAGAAGTGTGTCCCCGCTTCGTTGAACTGTCTGAATGGCCGGTTGGAAGTTGGAACAAAGGACGATCAAGGGGTTGCTCTCAACAATTTGTCCCTTTGCGGTACCAAGGATCGAGGGAACGGTGATTCGGTTACTTTTCTCCCCGATTGATATTTCAGAATTAGGGGAAGTGGCGGATACCTGGGATCGAGTTGATCGGAATGCGGGTATACAGTTATGTCGCCAGGTAACCAGGAGTTTTGTTCATTTTCTGAAACGTCTCCGACGTGAAAACGAGAGAGTCTGATTTATACCATTTCACGCGGTGAACACCTTTGGAAAATTAAAGTTACAACACTGGTTTTATTTCGAAAAGTTTTTCCTAGATAAAATGTGTGATCATAGAGTTTTTGGATACTGTACGATTTTGCGTTTGTTTGTGTTGGAATGTTTACGAAGGAATTGGACAAAATTGATTCCTTCGAAAACGAGAGAGTCTGATTTATACCATTTCACGCGGTGAACACCTTTGGAAAATTAAAGTTACAACACTGGTTTTATTTCGAAAAGTTTTTCCTAGATAAAATGTGTGATCATAGAGTTTTTGGATACTGTACGATTTTGCGTTTGTTTGTGTTGGAATGTTTACGAAGGAATTGAACAAAATTGATCCCTTCGAAAACGAGAGAGTCTGATTTATATTATTTCACGCGGTGAACACCTTTGGAAAATTAAAGTTACGACACTGGTTTTATTTCGAAAAGTTTTTCCTAGATAAAATAGTGTTTTTTCAATGTGTGATCATAGAGTTCTTGGATACTGTACGATTTTGCGTTTGTTTGTGTTGGAATGTTCCAACACAACATTGAAGGAATTGGACAAAATTGATCCCTTCTGAATTCATACAGATTGAACAAGATTTTAATAGTAATATTTTTACATGTGTGGAAATAAACAAATTATACTTTTATTTTGAAGAAAAAAAAGGAACAAAACAAACAAGTTTCTATTGGTATTATTCACAGCGCTCGAATTTTATGTTTATTCGTCTTTTCAGATATGCAATTTTGAATGTTCGGTATTATCGTGAGCTTCGATGACACATTTTCTTGTTGTTTCAATAAATGAATCCATTAATGGAAAAGGAATTTTTATTTTATTTTCTCGTATATTACTTCCTTTATATTTTATTATTCTGATTCATAACCGTTTAGCTTCATTTTAAACCACCTCAACGAGCTATACCAATGGTGAAATAATCATACCAGACAATTAAAGAATAATGAGATATCGAGAGTTCAAGATTCTTACTATAATGAATTTAGTATCTGAAATATAATAGTACATAGGAGAATACTACAAATATTTGTTCTCAAAACAATCGAGAAAGGAGTGACTTTTCAATTGCCCAAACTCGTTTGAAACGATTGAAACGAATATTTCATTGTAATTATTTACCAAATCGGGATGTATTACAGTTCAAAGAGGAGAACATTTAACAACGCTACGGACAGTGTTAAGATCGTCGGTTGCACGAAAATCGAAGCACGACAAATTAGTGAAATACTGAAGAAGAGATAGGCGCGGGCACGTCGAACCGGATTTCCTCTCTTCGTAACTTAACATCGTGGCTTTAGCTAATCGATCACCCTGGGGCACAGGTCGGGAACCTCGGTTTTTGTTTTCAAAGCATTCTCGAGAAGAAGATACAATCGATACAGTCGATGCTGAGGAAGAGTATGAAGAGTTCTCGACGTGGAACGAAATTCCAGTTCGAAGGGCCGAAAAGACTCTCGTCTGAACGATTATAATTCTCTCCCAACAGAGTCTCGTATTCAAGATGTAATTGCATACAAAATATCAATTGATTACCTAACTATTTTTTCCATTGATGTTTACACAAGTAAACATTTTAATCTCCATTTCCACACACGTTTCGTATTATCTTGTTATCACACTTTGACAAAAAAATTCTGCGTCAGTTTGAGAGAGATATCGCAAAATTTTTTAAATACTTAAGTTATGACATCGTATTATTCTGACCAAAAAATGCATCTTCTGACAAAGATGCATTTTATATGCATTTGACTTTGACAATGAAAGCGCTGTAACCGCGAAAATATCTCGTATATTGTTTAAGAAACTTTATCAACATCTTCGTGAGACCAGTTCATTTGAAACACGATATCGAGATTTGAAAAGGTTTAGGTTCATTTCTACTTCTGATAAAGAAACTCTTAACATTCGCACCCCAACTTGAGCACGTATCGTACTGTTTGTATTCGCTGATTTCTACAAAACATGACACGAATAATAATAATAGATAATGAGAATATAACACAAAATAAATATATCTAATCCTGCCTCAATGTCGTTTTGCGATATACTAGGTTGTTCATAGTCGATGAAGCTTATTGAACAACCTATCACATCCACCATCGCGTGGAACTTGATACTTACAATTATCTCCATTGCCTGTTGACTGGTGAAAAGGTAAATTATAATTAGTAATAATCAGAAATCGTATATGAAAATGTTGTGGAACTTTCGAACATTTTCTACATTGGAACACGGTGAATTACATTTTCTAAACCGTGTTTAATATCGAGTACTGAAGAAGCGAGTATTTTATGTCTAGAGTAGGGTCCGAACGGACCCGAGTGTCGTCGTCAGGGTGTTAAGGGCGGTTAAAAAAAAACCCAGAAATAAATTGGAGAAGAATTTCAACAGCAGGAGGAATGAGTCATTCTCTTGTGTGGAGAATTCTTCACGATCGGTTGTCGTACCCAGACATGTTGTCTGGTCACTCGATCAGACCATGAGACAAGAGTAAAGTTTTCTCGGTGGATATTCGTTCGTTAAACCTACAGTTTATTTCGTATATTTTTTATTCAGCTACGTTCACAAGAGACGGTATCACAAATTTTCCGAACCATGTGCGAACGAAAGGAAACCTTAACGCAATTATTTACACAAATCGCCCACCGAATCGCTTTACCGATAAATAACAGAGGAACTATTAAATACACGAATAAATAGAAATTCTTTCGTACGAGGATGTGATACGTGTGTATGGAAATGAGAATAGGACGTGGAAAAATCTTCTGTAAACATCAACGTAAGAAACGGTAAGGTAATCCGTTGTTTTTATATTACACAACCGAGAAGCAGAGAATTGTTTGTAATTCCGAGAATGTTCATTTTTCGACTCGTGTATACGAGAGCTTTTTTCTTCCATTCGACCAGTACGATACCATCTGGCCTGAAAGTTCTGAATCCCCTCTTTTTTTTTTTAATATGCAGTATAATCGTAACCTGACGTGAATAGTAACTCACTCGTTCTGTACACTATGAGAGTTTTTAATTTCAAGTGTGCTGTGGTACTCAAAGGGTGAAACTAAACAAAATTCCAATACACATCGAAAAAAAAACTTACCCAGATAAACAATGTACATCGCCCCTAAATAAAACATCCCGTTTGCACAACATCGAGTAGTTACCAGAGCGTAATATCCCGACCGTTGCTGGTTAATTAATTTCCAATATTCGTAACAAGTACGTAACAAGAACAATGTTTATCGAGACACCTAAATGTCAGGGTCTACCCAAGGTAAACACCGTCCGAACGCTAGAACCGGACGAAGCTCCTTAATTTACAGAAAGTCGGAGGTTGACCCTAAATGTTTCATTGTGGGTTCACAGAAATCCCATTGGTTGCTTTCAACCGGTGGAAGCAGCCGTACGAATCGGCCGCCGCCGTTGTATGGGGACTTATTGAGCGTGACCAACGTTCTACCCTTTTCCAACACCCCTCGTAATTGCTTCATGACGCGTACACCACGACCAATTAGTACCAGCAACTTCACTAAATAATTGTCTGTGTCCTCTGATCGATTAAACGCTGCGTTACGAGGGTGCGTGAGTACCTTTCACGTTTTCGACTAGAGAAGAAATTCTTACACCGGAAACTTGGTGGCTTCCAGAATGAATTACAAACAGAGAGTTGCGTTGTTTTTAGAAACGAAGACAAATTACCGATGTCTCCTCAACCAGGGGGAGTTTGAGGTTAGAGTCTAAGGTCTGAGAGATGTTGAAACCAGAGTCGAGAGTTTTAGGGTGTTTGACCTGGTGTTTAGTTTTTGAGGGAATTTGAACTTGGAGTGAATTTAGAGAGTTTGAGAAAGTTTGACGAAGTTTGATGAAGTTTGAACACCTAAAATTGAGGTATTAGGAAAGTTTGGGCATATGTTTGAGACTTTGGAAGTGTTCGAACATGGATTTGAAACTTTGAGCGTGTTTGAATCTAGAGTTAAAAGTTTAAAAGTTTGAATTCGATATCCAGAGAAAGATTTAGAGTCAGGAGGGTAATAAAGAATCGAAAGTCTGTAGTAAGCTATGAACATTATTTATGGGAAATTAATTTAATCTTAAACGTTTCGATTACTTAGCTAATGTATACCAGCAGTGAACAAATTTATTATTTACTTAAAATAATGTATGCAGTTAAAAAATTATTTTGGAACAAAGCATTTGAGTGTGAGATGATGGCTAGATTATGTTCGCAATAAATTTAATAATATTCCTACAACGAACGATCGTGATTTGAAATATTATTTATGATTCTGTATACCAAGAAATTTATGCCCAGATCTACAGAACCTGTAGAAGGTGAATTCCTTTCTAAATGATAATTCCATTCAATTGGCACGGACTGCATTATACTCGCAATGTTCCCTACTTCAATTTAATGAGATAGTACCTCATTGAATTACATTGCAAGACGGAAGGTAGATTTTACTTTTACTGAATAAAACCTCTATATAAAATAGACAATCTTATTAGAACAAAGAACGAATTCATCGGTTTGATAAAATATCCAATTAACTAAGTAAGTAAAAATTCGCCAAGTGAATTCTCCTTGAATTTATAAATAATTAATTATCCAAAAGTATTGTTTGCTCTGAAACGTATTGAATTTGATAAAAATTACTCAATTGTTCGCTAAATTAATTTTTACCCCCATTGCCAAAAAGAATATCCCTATCTCACTTGTTAAGATACTGAATCGTTCCTTTTATTCAGTATACTTTTTTTTCTACCGTGTAACTATGGAAGAAAAGATACAAAAGTATAAAAATAAATGAAACAAGAGATGCAGCTAAAATGCTGTTATTTAATCGTTCGAGTCCCAAGCAACGCGATCGCGCTGTTTAGATTTTATGTCGAGAAAACCTAACACATTACGACCGTTGTCGACAGATGACAGTGCGTCACCGATTGTCGAAGTCGCGCGCTCAGATTTACCGAGGCAACTACATCACACAGCTCCTTCTTTTAACGTAAATAATACGTTTTCCAATAAATACAATACTATAATAATAGTGCAATAATACATTACAAATTAAAACATTTCGTATTTCATTGTTACCTTCTCAATAATTTCTATCGAACGAAACTTGAATATATTTATAAACTTACAGTACGCGTATATAATAATACAGAGGTATTTCATAAAATAACGAATTACAAATTAAAAATATTTTTACGTAATGAACAAACAATTTAAATGGAGGGTAACACTTATAATTTGTAACATATATGTTTATCAAAACATATTCAATGAATTCCTTTTTTACATTGCACACAAATTAAATGTGATCTTTTTATTGCATTATTGGTGCGGCGGACTACGCATTCTCGCATGTTACGTTATGGCAACTTTACTAAACCAAATATTTGTTCCTTTACATAACTGTTAGCTTTCTTTTCGTTCATCCACTCACGCTCAATTTCAAAAATAATATTCGAGATAAAATCTAACCGATTCATTGCACTACACTTAACTCTTTCTTTGTAAATTATATATGTACTTAAAACAAACCATGTGACTCGTTATGTTAAAAGCTACCTTTTTTCAATATTTAACTGACGGAGCAATGTGAAAGAAATGAGAACGTTTCTCCTAGCACATCTTATATGTGCGGAACATAACATTTAAAAAGCGCTATCGCGCCGCTTGGGATTCATCGGTGTAAAATAAACGAAGCGCTATCGCGCCGCTTTGGTCTTCTCGTGTTCGTTTAGAAGAAGCGCGGTCGCGCTGTTCGGGATTCTATGACAGTGTGTTTCCAAAAACCCTCGAACGGTTAATCTTGGGATTGTGTTTCTAAAATACTGTTACCAGGTTTATTTTCTCTATCTTTAATGATTTTCATTGAATGATCGTATTCCCTTCAAAGACAATGAATTGTTCCAAGATTCAGGGTGGTCAGTTCTTAGAACTTGTCCTGGCAGACTATATTTTCTAAGGGTAGAGATTTATGGCAATGTTTTCCTGCAGTTGGGGCATCGTGTGTAAAACAGATGTGCCCTTATAACCGTTATGTATACCGTTATTTTAATACTAACCTGTAGAAAAATACTAAACCTCCAGTACAATTGCAACTACACTTTACTGTTCGTAATGTTACGTCTAATTAGTAATAATTTGATCGAAATATTTATTTAATTTTTAGCGATTTTTAAAAACCATCAATGGTACAAAATGCAATAAATTCAAATTTGTTGCAATTTGTTACTTCATCGGTTCGTTACATTGATTTACTTTATTACTTAAAAATATTTCATTTTATTTAATATATAAAAATAATAAAATATAATATACATAAACATACATTAACAAATTTATGTACGAGATAACATTTCATAAGTATATTTGCATAAATTTGTCGCAATTGTTCAAGTTCACCTTATATTTCATGCTCACCGCATAAAATTGTCTCTATTCTCCGACTATTAATAAATACATTGATTGAAAAATTTTGCTAAACTTTGACAAATTCGATTCAACTTCTTTTATGATAAATCCCGCTAGAACAAAGAATCTATTCTGTAATTTTCAACTCATCCTTGTTCAAGAGATCTCTCCCCCTTCGTGTCATAAATTATTCGGTGAAATTTATAGCATAGATTATTTTTATCTTTCATAGAACAGAAGTTATTGATACTAAATGCAAGCCTCAGGGACACGTTGTACTTCTCTATCAACTTCAGACAGTAATCTCTAAAAACTGTTCGCCGATCCTCAAACATTCGTACGGCCGTGGAGGGTCAGACAGCAGGGTTTCCTACATTATCTGTATCGATAAACTTTAATCCATCCTATACGCCACATCCTGATCAAAGAAAAGAAAGGAACAGGCCTACGGTGTGTTTGACGCGCGGAGGTCAGCCAATAATAGTCCCGAAGTTCGATAAGTCTATTTTCAAGTCCATAATCTATAATGCTATGCGTTCATGAACCGCAACTATCCTAAGTAGTTCACGCAA
The DNA here is from genome assembly GCF_051014685.1 of Ptiloglossa arizonensis. Classification (NCBI taxonomy): domain Eukaryota; kingdom Metazoa; phylum Arthropoda; class Insecta; order Hymenoptera; family Colletidae; genus Ptiloglossa; species Ptiloglossa arizonensis. Next base: position 5,395,720 of record NC_135048.1, on the reverse strand, counting down.
TTCGGTCGTCTGCATCTCTGGCTGATAAATTCACCGTACACGTTTCGTTCGACCAATTCGACAGAAACCAATAAGATTTTTATTTCGATAAAAGTCTCGACCAAAGAATAAAAGATAAACAAGTTTTATTCGTTATTCGTCGAATAAAGATTAAAATTTGAATTATAAAATACAATATAACGAATAAATACGTAAATTTAATTGTCTAATTGAATATACGTTGAGTAAATTGCTATACGTTGATTTTATTCGAATAGAATTTTCCCCATCTCTGTATACTGCACTCAGAAACAAAATATCTTGTCGTTATGCTTCAGTGTGAAACTAAGTGACTCTTTGTACCGTATTTCTGTTTAACACTTATAGGACAGCGAACGCTTATAATTGTTCAATTTACCAGTGTACGCCGTGCTGTGAACGCCCATGGGCGTTTGATTCGTACGTTTAAGAAATGTAACTACGGAAATTCCGCACGAGGGGAATGTCCAACTGTCGAGTACGATTTAACAATTGTAGTCACCGTAATGAGAAAAAATATGCAATTTGCTTGTAGTATATAAGGAAAGCTAGGTGAAAGAGCGTAGAAATTTCAAAATTGCTCTTCTACAATTTAACCCTAGTATCTTAGCATCTGAAAAGTTAAACTGTAATTAAATAAAAATTCAACCATTTTCTGAACTTTCTATCTAATTTTTAAGTATCATCCGAAATTGAGAGTTTCTATATATTTTCAAATAACAAGATCTTCCACAAAAAAAATTTTATTTCATTCTCCAGAGAATCCTTCTACTTCGTGAAACGATTTTTTCGAAAATTCCCAATACCTACACGATAACCAAACGTGTTGAAATCTTGAAATAAAATTACAAAATATGATAAACGGAATGCTTGGAAATTACGGTGGCCATTTGCGTTGTTTCAGACATTTGTAACTTTTGCAATTCAATACAACGGAAAAGGGCATCGTTGATGTTTCACTCTTCGAGAAGTCTCTCGAGAATGGATTCTAGAACAAGTCGAGCCAGCTAAATCGACGCGAGTGGCTCTAATGCCGAAGAATTCAAAGCAATGGACTTCGACACGCCGTGTACACACGATCCCAGTCCGGTCACGTTCTCGACGTAGTCGCATGCTTCAAGGTCGACTTTACAAACCTCCCGGTCGTTGCAATTAATCGCGCAAAAAATCAATCAACAGTCGAATATATCGGGCCTTGAACCTCTAATTGCGAGAATCTGGCCAGCAAAGATGGCCGTTCTCGAGAAATCTTCGTCGCGATGTTTAATCCTCTGAACTTGAGTCACCTTCACGGACTGATGGACACGGATTTAATTATTGGCTTTGATCGATTACTGTGGAACAGTGTCAAAAGCGAAATCCGATAGAAAACTTGGGAATTATTAGCACCCGATCCGGGCAATAATTTGTGTCTTGATTAGAAAGTTGAAATTTGAAGAAACGTAGTTTATATAAAGAAAGAATTAATTTGTTCTTTCCGGTATTAACGAGGATCATTTTGTGAAATATTTTAGATCGTATATATTTTTTATTATTCTTTCACTACAGTATTGTCGTTGAAAATGTAATATCGAAACATTAAAATTACGTTATGTTCTTTTTTGGATATATTGTCAGGCAAACAAATAAGATAATTATGCGTACGGCTTTACCGATTTCGTTGATTTTCAAAGATGTTGTAGAAATTAACATTTTGAACAACTTTTTCCTAAAGATGTAATCGTCGTTTGGCATTGGTTTCAAAGATATTCGCAAAAAATTATCGGTTCGATTACAGTTAATTTTTTCTATGCCCATACATCCACCGATCAGGTTAGATTAGATTAGTTTAGGTCAGGGTAATATCCCGGTCGCAGGTTTAAACTTAAAACGATTGAAATCGGTTAAGTTTGATCTGTAAGTTTACTCGTTATGTGTACATACTATACGAGTATGTATATACGAGATTGCAAACTATCGTGCTGTTTACAGAAATAGTATAAAAGCGACAGTCCGATATACTGACGTTTACGTTGACATGAACACACACGACAGGCAAAAATTCAATATAATAAACAGTACTAATTTTTTGCGAATATCTTGGAAACTAAGGCGATCGTATGTATAGGAAAAAGTTGTTCAGAATATCAATCTTATCAGTCTTGACAACATATTTAAAAATAATCGAAATCGAAGAAAGCCATCAGCTTTTTAAATAATTGATTCCTCTATATTTTTCATTTTTATTAATTTTTATAGAACGATCAATGTAACTAAGTAGATACCTTTGTATTTTTCATTTTTATTAATTTTTATAGAACGATCAATGTAACCAAGTAGATTCCTCTATATTTTTCATTTTTATTAATTTTTATAGAACGATCAAGGTAACCAAGTAGATTCCTCTATATTTTTCATTTTTATTAGTTTTTATAAAACGATCAAGGTAACTAAATAGATTTCTCTATATTTTTCATTTTTATTAATTTTTATAGAACGATCAATGTAACCAAGTAGATTCCTCTGTATTTTTCATTTTTATTAATCTTTATAGAACGATCAAGGTAACCAATCGTTTGAAATCTTTCGGTTTAGTGTTATGAAAAGTAACATCCGAGGGTTAATTGCGATTGGAATACCACAATTTTAAGCAACGATTTCTAATTTAACGCGAATTACATCATTAGAAAGCGCGGCGATTTCAGGTGTCTGGGCTACTCGCTTTCCACCGATCGATTTCGGATGGAATCGAAGTCAAAAGAATCACGTTGAAATTATGAAATTGTTTAATACGAGGAATTCACACTGCGCCACAAGTTTGAAATTTGTAAAAAAATATTCAATAATATTACGGTAATCGTGTAATATTTAAAAATTCAAACGACTCGGAAATTTGTAAGTTCTAGCGTAACGTCTGTCTGTAGTATAATTATATTACAACCCAGCTGTTATCTCAAATTAGAAATTAATATTTCGTAATGCGAAAAAGTAGATTAGAATCTATCTCGCAAAACCTAAGTGCATTAGGAATGACCGCTATAAAACACATTTCAAGGAATTCTAATATCACGCTAGTACCGAACATGAAATCAGACTACATTCCTCGCGTAATTGACAATTAGAAATTACGGGCACAAAACTAAACGTCAGGCATGAAACACACCCGGGATCGTAACGAGAAATTTATTAGGCATAAAATTTTCCATTTCTAACCACATTATTTACTATTCAAAAAATTATTTACTTCGTGCTAAAAACAGATATTGTGTAAGTAGTTTTTGCAAGAAAATTTTAAAAATCTTGGAAATCCATATTTATTTCAAAACATTTTTTATTTGTATCGCATAAAATATATAATAAAATTGATGTTAGGACTGGACACTTCGGTTGCATTTTGTTTCTTTAAACACTATTTTCTTGTAATCTCTCGCGATAAAAATTTACACGAACCGTCCGGAACGGAAACGTTATATAACGAACGCAGAAACGAATAAAATCGCAAATAAAAATGTTTCCAATTTCGCGAGACAAAAATACTACTAAATTAGATTCAGATAGCGGTTACAAAAAGTTCCCGACTTTAATCTCTTGCAGCACGTCCACAAAGTATTAAAGGAAATCTAAAACCGCGTCCCCATTGCATCAGCATTTGCCATTCGTTGAAGCTGCGCGGCAGTGCCAACAAGTGTGGACTAGTGCGTCGGCTTGGGCCGCATGGCTTGAAAAGCCGAACGGCATGCCGATCGTCGATCCGCACGATGTCGGTAAACATGAAAAGAAGTCGTGCCAAAACCAGCAGTGGGGATACGTGTTCATCGACATACAGCAGGCCTGTTCCCGTAAGGGGCCCCGCATGCCGTTTAGTCTCCCACCACTGTCATCAATTGTAAGAGACAGGGATAGCTTAGAAAGAGAGAAACAAATGAAAAAGAGCGGGTATTAACCGTATTGGACGCGTGTCAGCAGTTAACGACTTTGTATCAAGGTGATAGAGGCGGAGTGGGAGAAGCACTCTAAGCCTCGGAGCTTAGCTTGTGCATGTCCTAACGTACATATATAATTAGATGTTAGTCGCCGCGAAACTGTCGGAATGTGATCAATTTCCGTGAAAACGAATAATTTAAATAAATGTTCGAATTCGGTGGTTAACATTTTAAGAAAACGTTCGAATTCACTGTTTCATCCATGTTCGAGATTAAGCATGTACATTGACATTGTTCGAAATTGAATTTTTTATACAATCACACCGTATATGTCTTTGTTTTTGCAATTACGAATACGGCTTGGAAATTATCGTTTCATCGTGTTGATTAGGTAAATATCACTACGATGTTAAGAGAATAGGGACTTGTTACAAATATTGACAGAGAGCAATTGGTAAAATTGTTCAACGATTGACAAGTTATTTCAATTTCTAATGTCTGAATATTGAACGCGCAAAGATCGACATCGAAATACATTTCATCTCGGAGGGACTAGTTTCGTACGTGAGAGCTGTGTCTCGAATTAGGTTGCCGGGCTGCTAGAAAAAAAGATTACCGTTACAGGCGTTAGTCACGAGCGAAAAACGAACAAAAAAAAAAGATTGTCGCTGGACAGAGCAAACAATCGAGCACCGAACACGCATATTTCTATCGCGGCACGCACGAATAGCAGGCATTTAAACATTCTCTCCAGGCCTGACAGACTACATTGTCGACGGTTCCGCAGTTACGTTGAAAGGAAAACCGAATAGTAGAATCGTGCAATTCGATCCAAAAGCGATGATTTCATTATCACGGTCGGCGAAGCAAGTCTGGCGTGAAGCGACCATCGACAGGAATGTACGACAAACTTGCTTCGTTGTTATCGTTCCGGTTTCTCAATCGAAATTCAAGTAGGCCTTTTAACGTGAAATTGGACACGTGTTCACTATCTGGTTAAATTTTCTACCATTGCAATTCAAATCGGTGTGGTAAAATCTCCAAAGACACAAATTTAAAAATAATGATGCTCTAAGTATTAATTACGAATGCCAGGCGTTATCGAGATACATTTTGGCAGGGCACGGTGACGTAACCCGTGACTTATCGTGCTGACACGATTCGCCTCGTCAATGACTGAAACTACAGAGCCTCGAGCATCGTGGCCAGTGAAACACGCACCTACACAATGAATGTGTTTTTTAAATTTTAAAGGGACCCAGACGCCCGTCGACGTCACCGGGCGTCCCAACGCCCCACCGGCCAAAAATAATCTAACGCCTGAACGACTTTCTGACGGCTGCCGTCTAACCAAAAAACGAACTCGGACGAACCTGTTCGGACATCAACGCCCGAGCAATGGTCGCCGGGATTACATGTCACGCGACCTCTCGTAGACAAAAAGCGCGAGGATCGTAAGTACGCTGGCGACTCTCATAGTCCGCGAATACCGTGGGCGGTAGAAATATAATATACTCTATTGTGACACTTGCCAACGCAAATCAAGCCTTCACCCTGAGACTGGTTTTCATCGTACAATAGATTGAACGCACACTTTGAAAACGTGTATTACAGTCGAAAAATGTACTTCCTTTTCGATGCAAATAATTGCGCGTGGGTATTCAGCTTCGTGAAGACTTTCTGGTGTACAATTACGTAACCTCGACGATCGTCTGTGTTTATTCGGGAATTAAAAAAACGAAAACAACGATAAAATTGCCCTTCGAATGCAGAGATTTAATATCAGTTATTATCGACACTTGTTTCAAGAAGCTGTCAATGTCACTTTGTCAATAACATACGAGAAAAATTACAATCGTGAAAACAATGGACAAGCAACCATTTCGAATTTCCGAACGAATTGTTTCGTCGACCCCGTTGGTTATACGTGACGTTTCGAAAAATAATGCAAGGAATTTTTCATCGATCCGAGACGAATAACAATGGGGAAATTGAGAAATTTTGGGAAATTCAAGGGCGACACGTGGACCGGAAACGGTTGCTCACCTCCAACATCCACTCCGCGACGATCTTGCGCATGAGCGGCGAGATGTCCCTCTGTACGCACTCGAAGTAAGAACTGCTGGGCGCGTATCTTTCCTCGGTTTTCAGCAGATTCTGCAGCACACGGTCGTCGCCGAGGAGAGCGGGATCAGCGTAGGCTCTGCATTCTGTCTTGGTGGTCTCGCAGCAAAGCAGATCCATGGTCCCGTGGCGTTTCTAACCTCTCGAAACACGCAGTGGCTGTGGCACAGCCTCTTTCTGGGCGACTCGCGATCGAAGATTCCACGGTGTGCCAAGAAGCTCGATGATGCTGTCGGATCGGGCCGTTTTTCTTTTCTTTGTTTTTTTTCCCGTCTCCTCTCACCGCTGTCGTTGTCGTCGTCGCCGTCGTCGCGGTTCACTTTATTCACGTGCCACGTTGCCAAACCGTTTTTCGCCGACGCGACCAGACAGAGTATGCACGAATCGATCGTAAAGATACGGTAGAAGAGTTCACACAAATTCGCACCGGCAAGACGCTCGCCCGGGACACTCAACACTTCACAAAATAATATACATACACACGTGCACGTGTCGTATGCGTGTATACGTACACGTACGGGACCTTGGTTTCGGGCAATGACTTCGAATAACACTCACCTAGAGGCCGTCTACGCGAAAACAATATACAATACGAGACTCCGGGTGCTCGACGACATGAAAAAATAAACGTGTACCGTGTTCTCTTTATTTTCCTTTATACTTTATATGCACAACACACTTCCCTTCGTTTTCTCGTGTTCTGACGTAGTTTGCTGATTAGATAGTTTTTTGTTTCTTGTTTCTTGTTTCTTGTTTTCTCGTTTTCCTTCGTCGAAGCCGACGTGCCTCGACTAAACACTAGCAAATAAATAAGAAAATCGATTCGAATAAATAAGCGTAATTCGGCCCGTTGCTCTTGTATTGTTGATTAGAATTGTGCGACGAGTGATCGCGAGTAGGTCCACGGTGTTGCGGTAGGTTTCCGGTACGCAAGGAAACCGTTTCCTTTTCGAACAAGTCTGCTTACAGTCGATTTAAATGTCCTGCGGTGCGAACCTACCCTTACTCACTTTCTCACGATCCGACACTGGCGACTTACCAGGTCAGAATGTTGCCGGTCCTCCTGCCTCGCCGGTTCGCTCCTCCCGAAGGGGTGGTAGGTGCGTCCCCACCATTCGGCGTCAAATGGTCACGTGGTCTTAGATCGATCCCTACCACTGGGGCGCCAGCGTGTCACGTGAAACGTAACTGACCCCCCACCACTGACCATCATGACTGGGGCGCCAGTGCAGGATTCGCATCGTGTAACAAGAACCCTGCACGTCTAACGACTACAGGGGTCGTCACCTTCAGCATTTCGTGCTGTTTCTGAGATGATCAGAACTCTTCGATCACTTAGGACAGATTTTTTGATGCGAATGATTCGATGATGTGAAACGTAGCCTGTTTAACAGCGTAAACATCTACTTTACTGTAGATGTTTTCATACGTTTAAGATGTTTAAACCGTTGTTTTCTCAAATATTTTTGACGTATAGAAAATGTTTCTCACGTTACAAATATTATTTCGTGAAATGTTTGAATTCTATAAAGTATAATGAAAAAAATTATATACAAAGTATTCGGTGACTTTTCTCTACGTTTATATGTCCGATTCTTGAAGTATCAGATTCCTTGAGAGTCGCGGCTACGTTGAACGTCTAACAACGTGGCGTGCGGTGCCATTGACACACGATCCAACGTCGACTCGAGAGAGCGGACAAGTATAGACCTACTCGTTTTCATTCGTTCATGCGCGACATTGAATTTCTCCGCCTTGCTCTTCGCTATCAAAATTTCAGCTCTATCTGGAACAGCTTTTTATCCACGATTCTCATTTTATGCTGTAAAAGTTGATTGACTCGATCGTTTCGAATCTTTGAAAAGATTTTAAGATTTACTCGATTACTAAGAAAGTATCGAAGAACTTAGAACAATGAAAGTCATTCCGAGAGGTGTCTCTGCCCTGCACGTAACGAGAAATGTAAGAATTGTAAATGCATTGTCACCAGACGAAAAATAAACTAGAATACGTTTGATAGGTTAGGAATCACCAATCGTGAAATCATGCTGTATTAAGAAGCGTACTTCCGAAATACTTTGTACTTCCGTTCTGATGGAACAATAGATTACAAAATATATAATACCAAAACGTATAATCGGTTACGTATTGATTTATAACGTGAAATTGTAAATATCAAAACCTTAAGTCGAATCTTTCTCGCATATAGGGGTATCGCTAGTCGTATTGTTTGTTACGGAACGTAGAATTTACTCGCGTGAACGATTTGAGAATGCTTCTTGTGTTGAAATTGAACGGGGCTAGCTGTTTTGTTCGTTCGGTTGAGAAATTCTTGAATCGTGTGCAGGGAAAGTAAGGGCCACTTCCGCCGGATAATTTCAACGAACCGGGAGAAAGAAACGGTCCGTGTAGGAGTGGGAATGTCCTTCGTGCACGAAACTCGCGGGTTCTCGGCTCGTTGCGATTGCTACTCTTTTACTACAGCGTCGTACGCGTGTGTAACTTACGCGACCGGATGTTGCCGCGCGTACCAGACGACGTCGTAACTACTGAACAATAAGTGTTACGCTGGAGTACTACGAGCGAGTAAGTCGGAACGATCTCGAGCAGTTCGGATGAACGGTCTCTGGGAAAACCGGATAACCAATATTCGATCATTCAGCCAATAATATACAAGTCGTATATACAATATAATACGATTACAATTATTTAAATATACAATGTGTCAAGTACATTTTCAAGATTATACACGCAGTTAGTTTTTTTAATCAGTTGAGTAACTCATTTTATAAGTATTATTTTTATTATTCTTTTTTAAATCGATAATATATAATGTGTTGTTTTTTTTTTTTTTGGACAGGAAAGTATGTTATTGGATTATGAATTTTTAGCGTATTTTAAATTATTCTTTATAAAGATGTTATATATCACGTTTAGCTTTTCTTAGAAATGGAACTATATATTTTGATTATAGATATTTTATTGTGCGCGTCAAGATGCGTTTAATTCTCACGAATGTTAATAACAGATATCAAATTCAGTTACGAATTTCCAATTTATAACGAAGAAACTGCTGAATTGATTTGCAAAGATTTGTTTATATTTTACAATGAAATTAAAATATATTCTCCAATTCAATTAAATTATATTTTACAAAAAGTTGATATTTTGATATTTTACAATGTGTGCCCATTACATGTTTGGAAAATAGAAAATTTATATTTTTATCACAGTTCACATATGTACTATATACTTACGCAAGAAATTATAATTATTGTTCTTACCATATTATCGCTAAAATAAAATTTTTAAAAGTTTTCCATAAACTGTAATTTTCTGGAATGAGAGTAATGCTTGTCTATTTGGAATTTAGTAACAAAAAAATGTCTACATATTATTACTGTTGTTAGGCATTGAAGCAATGCAAATGAAAAGACCAATTATGTGTAATTATTGAAATCTAAGGAGTTCAGAAATACTCTTGAAGGTAGAATATTGTATAACGGTGAAACAGCTGAGTAAGTAATAAATTGGTAATGTGTGTGATGTAAAAATCTCATTATCATAAGTAGTAATAGGAATAGTAATGATTAGGACAGTGATAATAGCAATAGATATAGCAGTTGTAGTATTACAAGTTACAATAGTGTCTGTAATCAATGTATTATTTATAGTTAAGGTCAAAGTTACGTTTACAGTGAGCGCGAAATAATAGTAGTAACAATGACGAAGATATGATTGTAACGTTATTCAAGTCGAGGTTTTATATACATTATATAAAAATATTACTATTAATAATAATAATGATAATTCTACGAGCATTGAATGTTTACCATCACTTTTAGTTGCATCTCGCTTCTTCTATACTACGTCCATTTTTGTTTTATCATTAATTTTGTTTATATATTTATGTCCTTGAACATCTACACATGAGTAATAAAGATGTTTAGAAACAGCAACAACAACAGTAATAATAATAATATTGGTCGATACTTGTGACAAATAAAATATAAAGAGAATAATAGTATTTTTTAAAAACTGTTGATATGTGTGGTAATAATAGTGTAATGATACCGATGGTAACACCAGTAGCAACAACAATTTCAATACCGATAACAATAGTAAATGCAAAGAAAACGTTAAAGAAACGAAGATTGAAAGTAATTTAAATTTTCTAACAACTATTTTCGTGGAACTGGCTTAATTATTCGTGCAGTTTCAGGTTGTGAAATTATATTAAACACCATACTGTGAACGTTAGTTGACTAAAAGCATTAACAATTTTCTTTCTTCACTTTCAGTGCTGATCGTATCAATGGAATTTGAAAGTCAAATCGTGTCCGCGGTTGCATTCATTATCCTTTCGCAGCTTTGCTCGTTATTAGTTCACCTTAATTAGGCTTTAACGTTCTTTTTAGCACGCACGTAGTAATCCTGTGTTCAACTTGAGGAACGTTCAGCTCTTTAAACAATCGGCTTTTAACAATAGATGGAACGTTGTCGCCGTTGTTTTTTAACAACAAAAATAAAGTTTTGATAGTAATTACAACGGCTTTCTGAAACTTTTATTTAACGAACTCGATGCGAAAAATTTAATCCAAACCCGAAGAGAGATCATTTTTTCTTTCGATGTTTGAAAATGAAGTGTTATAATTGTTTTCGCTAACTACACTTTTATGTACCAAAGGGTTTAGAAACTTTCCTCGATTAAAAATTACTTAAAAATTATTAAATTCGATACAATTTTTACTTTTCTAATATAGGAAGCATTCACTATAAAATATTATAGTGATTTTTCGTATCTAGACAAAATTCCATTATACGAGACTGTAAGTGATTTTTAGTAATTATTAACTATGTCGTAAGTCATTAGACAGCGATTGTTCAGAAACTTCTCATACTCAATAAAATTTCAGTAATTACTATACTTATGTTCCACGTGAATGTTAAGTATAAATAAATGTAGTAACGTCTCCAATATGATAGAAATGTAACTATAATCTATTATGGTGGTTATTATGGTGCAAAACGTTAGTAATGGTGTGCTATAATTTTTTATAAAACGCTCACATTTCACAGATTCTCTTGTTTGCTATCAAATTCTACTAACGAATTGTTTCTTATGCAACAAATTTTCAATATTGTGTTGTATAAATCTCCAAGCAGACTGATCAAATTAAATAATTTCCATTACCTAAATAGGTAATTACCTACTGTTTAATTATTTCATTAATCCGTAAACTCGACTGGCTGTTTAAAGCCTCTTTCCAAATGCTAATTGTAACTTCTTTTTGTATGAAATGTTAATTAGTTTCTTTGTTTGAGATGTAGAGAGTACGTGTTTCTAAATTTGCACAGAGATGAAACATGCAACGATTAATGTAGCCAAATGGTATGATAGCCTTGAGCGGCCATTTTATTTGCTTCGATTGTTCTCCACAATATTACGCTAGTCCTGTTATCAAAATGCAGACTTTCGATGCATTTTTGTTCATGATCTATACAGTAGAATTACAAAGAATTAGTTTAGATTAGTATCACGATCCTGGACAAATAATATTGTATACTTAACCCTCAAATGACGTTATAGGGGGGTCTTCTTATGGTACCAATCACACTGTAACTTCCCTATTACTATATCCGATTTCCGTTTCTGGATTTCCTAAGTACTTTAGTTTAAAACTAACCTATCAACGTAATTGACTTTCGTTAACAATTAAAGGACTTAATCGTTAATTTCGTATTCTTAGACGAAAATCAATTTTTAGTCATATTTCGTACAGTTATTTGCGACTACCAAAATATCATTTATCTATACAAAATGACACATTATTTTCCGATTAACATAGCAATATCGTATTACCATTGTTCAACTCTCATACCATGTTGGAGCTCTCGAAAAACATACATATGTACGTACTCCCTTAATTATTTTATCTAACGCACGATTAATTGTTTTTATGCAGTAGAAACTAAACGTAGGATAATTAACTACGACAATAAACTAAGTTCCACGAATGTTTCATGAGCGTCATCCAAGGAGTCCTCTGAGATGGGGCCGCAACAAAGTGGCCAACGTACCGGTTGCACCACGTGGTCGCCATGTCTTCGAAGATTTATGCTGCTAGAGACCCAGGCGAATATCCTCGCCTCCGGCCGGTTTAAATGGCTTCGAGGTGGCTCTGTACGCACTCTCGCTGCGCTAGTATTTAATTTCACTAGAGCATGAATGTTCCGGTCGGTGCTTACCCATCTTTTACGATACGCCTTGCAACTTCTTCCCCTTCGAACTCGGGTAAGCATTGCTTTGACTGCGCGGATTCTAACACATCGTTCGAGGAATTGAATTTCGTTTATCCAATTGAATTCTTGTGTCTCGTGAATCGCCATTTTAAAGCACGCCAATTCCTCTCAGCGGAGTTTAGAAACTTTTCTTACGATACTTATTCGCTACTTGGAGTCACGTGCCTTCGCTAGAACATCTTTCGAGGTTTGTTTCGAGGACGAGTGGAAAGGTTTTATTTTTTTTTCTTTTTTTTTTTCGGATCGCAATGTAAAATCATCTTTAGCAAAAGAGACAGGTGAAAATAACATTCAGGGAAGTGTACCCGGTTACTTTGAATCGAAAGCAAATTGTAAAATCGTTCCAAAACCGGTTTGAAGCTATGGAATACAACTCTAGGGATATGTTATGTCAACGTAATGGTACGTACTCGTGTTACATGCACTATATTTTATATCAACAACTGTGTAATCTACGGAGATCTCAATGCACACCGTTTATTTTTTCATCGTAGAAATCCAAAGACTTGCCATAATCTATCATCATAAGCACTTATAATATTCCAACACTTTGGATATAGATAGATAAAACCAATCACCTTGCAGTAAGAAGACTGAAGAGAAAATGACCTACAGATCTACATTCAAGACATAAATCATATCAAGCTGCACTGTTACCAGGGAGTGACGTCGATGGATGACTTTTCTCTAAGTCATAGTATATCATCCAAATCACTTATTGCGATTATATACGGCAAATTGTAAAGATCAATTTTGTCAATAAAAAAACGAACAATTCTTTCTTCTAGGTCTTGGACTTTTCTTTGAGGGCTACTTCGAGAGGTAGTGGACATTTTGTATTCTTTTTTTACTAAAATGAGTAAAATTTAGGGCGATACTAGGAATGAGCAATACTTTCTGGTTCGACAAATCAAATCTAGGATTCTTTTTGCATTCAGTTCGTTTTTAGATTTGTGCCCATTTTCAAAGTTTTCTAAATTCTTGAGAGCATAGTGCAAAATTCTTATATCGATCAGCATTGTATTATAATTTAAACAATTTTTAAGGTTTATATTTTCCTTTTTCATATAGGCTCTTACAATTAATTTTCTTCGACGAACCATACAACTTTACGATCAAAGTGTTGTTGTCAATAAACAGTTAACTCGATCCAACCAAAGAAAAATGTATTCCTCTATAACATACATATCTTGAACATCTATAAAAACAAAAAAGATTCAATGTTTATATTAATACACAATTTGCCTTTATATTTGTAATCATTTTCTTTTCACCGTGTATATTTATAGCAAGAACACCGTAACCTTAAGAATTTTTTAATTGCAAATGATATTTTGATTCTAAATATTCGCAAGAGGTGGAAGTAATTTCAGGACTAACTAGGACTATTGAAAAAATGATATAGTCGTTCGATTCTGGTAACCGTTACGTTTTGGGTCATGGTGATCCAAGGTTTTTCTCTTTTTACAGAAGAAACTTTCAGTGGCTTCTCCCTTTGGAACGAAGATTGTCCAGTCGTTCCACTTTTCAGGCAAATAAGCCATTTGTAGTCGTGAACCCGGTTTCTAGTGGAGTCGGCGTCTTTAACCAGGCTCGTTGGTTACTTATCGGTACGTAGTGCGGTCTGATAAGCGTTTGTTACATTTACATTTATGCAGCTGTGGATGCGGGTGGACAAGATGGTCCTTCGCCAACAAAAAAATAAAAATGTTTAAAATGCATGTTTGCATTCAATATCTCGTACACTAATATATTCGGAGAATCATTTTGTAATCGTTTATGTAATTCTTGAAATTTATGTAAGTAGAAGGTAATAATAATTAGAATTGAAATTGATATTGGGAAAGGGAAGACATCCGAATGAATTTCATTCGAATACACGAATTATCAACCATTTGATTCGTTTCGACGACGTTTGTTTAACGGAAGATTCATATTAATTTAATTTAACTTAATTTGGTTCAATTTTTTATAAGGAAATATAAAAAAATGAGTATACGATAACAGTATCACTTATCAAAGTACGAGTACAACTGACTAACGGTAAAAATGTTTACAATTTTTTGAAGACACAATAACTGCAAGATTTTCAAACGTAAATATAGTAACGTATGCGTATGGTGCATTGAAGTGTATTGTTTCTTTTTAAAAAATCTTATTCGATAAAGTCATTGGACTTTATCCTTGATCCGTGCTATACATAGAAAATTTGAAAAAAATGAATAATAATACGTCTCGCATAATGGAATTCCAGAATTACTTGGATGCAACCAAATTGCATCTAATGACACTCATTGCGATACAATCGCGTTCAATAAGTAACATATCTAGTGACGCAACTAATAACACAATCGAGCTTCAATTTATGGCAATTATTCCAAATAGTTTTCTAGGTTTGCAGAATAATTGTATTTCTTTGTGATAATAGTCACATTATTCTAATGTTATTTAATAACATAAACATTACAATAAGTTAATCTCGCTGAAATGTAATTATTAAGAATTATAAAGTAGCCATTAAGAAGTGTAACTATAATTTTTAATTTATTTTCTAAAGAACTCTTCCGAAGCAGTAGGTATTCATTTTAAGTTAACAAAAATAAAATACATAATGTTCCAAAAAAGGAATCTTTTGGATTATTGTATTATTTTTAATAATATGTCGAGCACGAAGAAAATATATTTTTACTTTCATTTTGAGAACTTCAATTTAACAGTGTTTGCTTTGGGAGTAACATTTTGTACGAAATACTCCAGACAACATCTTGGCAAGTACATGTGGAAAGAGGTATCATAAATTTTTTTGTTTTATCTTGGAAATTATTTATCTAAACGTAAAGTAAGATACCAAATCACATGCTGATAAATCAAAGAAGAAAATAGCTCAGAGATAAATTACATAAGTTAATACATAATTATTTGAAAGTAGATTTTGATCAAGGTAATTGTCTTGAAATAATCTTATTTTAATTTCTAGTTCTGACATTGATCAAACCAGATAGTTCACTTTTGAATCGTCATCAAATAGTGCCTAGGTTAGGTATGATTATCAAAACCATACCATTCCTTCAGTATTGTTACTACATATCTCTTTTATTGTTTAATAACGTGACCGAATACGATTAAGCGAGTGCCCATTTTTTTCTTATCTGTACTGTCTGTATTTATTATAAAAATTCAATAGACATACTTTACAGTAATTCTTCGAATTTTCTTACGTAATTTTTACACAGCTTAATATCGCAATGTTAACAGTAATACATTGTCTCCATCTTTAGTATTCATTTCTGGTCGTTGTTAACAGTCTTCCATGTCAAATCCTTGTAATTAAGCATAATTGTATTTCAATATTAGCATATATTTTAATTACAGACAAAAGTGTAAGTGATTTTCGATCTACCGTTCTTTTCGTACAATACGTATGAATATTACATAGCTTAGTCCAAGAGGCGAACGAAATTCTTTAAACAACGATATACAGCTTATCTCTGTGATATACAGCGATATACCACAACTGAACCAAACTGAGGTCCACCCATAGAGACTCCATTTGGGAACTACACTGACTCAAACTGGAGTCTATTCGCATGAATTCCACTCCACCCTCAACAACGTACACTTAGATAGTTTTAAAAATTCGTCTGTTGTAGACCAAAAGATGAATTGGTATTTATAAAACTATGTCTATGATATTCGAATAGTAAATTAAACAAAACTGTCCACTGTCCGTTCATAGAGTGGAAACAGTGAAAATAAACAAGTATAGTTCACGATGTATAATTGAACAATTTAAATAACATTCCTGAACTCGGTTCAACGTCGGTCCCTGTTATCTTTCCATAAACTTATTTCTTTCAAAAAGTGTTAGATGACACTCAGCTAAGTATACTATAGACCTAAGTGATAATCTAATCGTCCGGTTTCATCCCTACCAGTTTTTTTACTCTCAGTTCGCTACATCAAGGATCTCGTAAACCTAATGGAGCACGAATCACTTGTACCGAAGGACTAAAATAGTTATCGAACTAATAACAACGATAATGTCGTTATAACAATCATACAGTTCTAGGAAAAGGATAATCAGAGTGTAGAATATCACCATGGTGGTAATCTGATTATTTGGGGGCTCCCATATATCATAAAGAACCGAAACTGCTTCGTGTTGCAATCACAGATTAAACAATCCGATGAATTCTGAGAATCTGAACACCTTAAACACGATTGAGCGTTTATCACGAGCACGCCGCGTCAATAGTCTCTGATTCTTGAGGTCTGTCGCGCAATCCTTATCGCGAAATACGTACAATTAGCGCTTTCCAGCCGTGTTTACGTGTCTCTCTGTCGCAAAAGTTGCTTCGTTTATCGAACATTCATCTGAACTTAGGGTAACAGTCACTTTGATGCGGTGCCCATGCCTGCGAAAAGTAGGCGTCAGCGTGTTGGCAGCGATAAATATTCCACTGTCCTTTAAAACGATAATCGACTTTATCGCTGGTCGTAGAAGGTCGCTAGGCAGATTCGGCTTTTTCCTTTCTTTGTAAATATGAACGACACATCGGGAAACGAGCTGCACCGAGCCTCAGATAGAGTATCGTTTCAACGGAAATCTAATCTTTGTGGCTTGCCGAGATCGCGATGTAACACATTTTCGAGTGTTTTTGGGTTTAGAGTGATAAGAGGAGGTTCACGAAACGAACCGTTCACGGGAAAACGAAGTCACGGTTATTTCTACTTGGTCGCGAAGCCTGAGACACTTACCCCAATGGTGTCGGTGCAGATGAGTCAGAAGTGATATCGTGAATGTAAATTAGTTAAAGAAACATTGGATGTTTGAAGTGTAGATTCTAGGCACCATTCGGCTACTTAGCGGTCTGATCATTGTGCGAATTTTATTCGAATATGTCATGATATAATTAATACGAAAATTGCAAAGTAGGTTCTTGAATCTAGAGGAAGAAACGATGGATTCTCAAATGACCTAAACTAGGTTACGATTTTTGGGGGATGTCTTAGTCCTGATTAATGTAAGATTCAGTAGATTTGAGTTGTCGTTAATTTTCCCAAGCGAAAATTAATAAAAAAGGAATAACTCCCATTCGTAGGTGTAAATTAATGCAAATGAGTGGAGTAGAATGAAAATGAATAAAAATGAATGAAAATGGACGAAAATGAATAAATAAAATAGTTAAGGATAGTGTCTTAATTATTTATATACATATATGTGTATCAATCATTTACTTCTTTTTATAGATTTACGCATTCCTTATGAAGACCTAAAACCAGAGATTAAAGCGTATACCTTTGTCTTCTTAATCGTGAAGACTATATCCCTTATTTATTAGATGAACATAGTGTCGTCTTAGTAGATTTACTGCGAGAGTAAAAGGTGGATTTAATTAAATTTTGAAGAAAATTAAAAAATTTATGTGATGCTACGTAGTGAATAGGGGAGTGTACTGTAATTTTGTAGACTTTATCAAAATTTTCTAAATTGACAAATGTTCTTTGGTAACATGCCCTTCTCAATTAATGTTCCTTATACGTTATATCGGTTACCAGAAATGATCACAAAAAGGCAAGAAAGATGAAAGGAAATAAAGATACAGGATAAAATAACTAGGATTTTAAAACATGAGGTTTAGAGTTTCTCCCTTGCCAAACATTGATCTTGCTGAAAAGAATTTTTCAAAATTTGTATTTCCAAATCATGGTCGATATAAAATAACTACAATTTTAAAATGTTAAGTTTAGAATTTCTCCCTTACCAAACACTGATCTTGGTAAAAGAAATTTTTCAAAAGTTGTATTTTCAAATTATGGTCGATGTAAAATAACTACAATGTTAAAATGTTAAGTTTAGAATTTCTCCCTTACCAAACACTGATCTTGCTGAAAAGAATTTTTCGAAATTTGTATTTTCAAATCATGGTCGATATAAAATAACTACAATTTTAAAATGTTACGTTTAGAATTTCTCCCTTACCAAACACTGATCTTGGTAAAAGGAATTTTTCAAAAGTTGTATTTTCAAATTATGGTCGATATAAAATAACTACAATTTTAAAATGTTACGTTTAGAATTTCTCCCTTACCAAACACTGATCTTGGTAAAAGGAATTTTTCAAAATTTGTATTTTCAAATTATGGTCGATGTAAAACAACTAGAATTTTAAAACCTTAAGTTTAGAGTTTCTCCCTTGACAAAGATCGATCTTGGTAAAAGGAATTTTTCAAAATTTGTATTTTCAAATCATGGTCGATGTAAAACAACTAGAATTTTATAACCTTAAGTTTAGAGTTTCTTCCTTGCCAAACATTGATCTTGTTGAAAAGAATTTTTCAAAATTTGTATTTTCAAATTATGGTCGATGTAAAACAACTAGAATTTTATAACCTTAAGTTTAGAGTTTCTTCCTTGCCAAACATTGATCTTGTTGAAAAGAATTTTTCAAAATTTGTATTTTCAAATCATGGTCGATGTAAAACAACTAGAATTTTATAACCTTAAGTTTAGAATTTCTCCCTTGACAAAGATCGATCTCGGTAAAAGGAATTTTTCAAAATTTGTCTTTTCAAATTATTAAGCCGATAAGATTTTCGTGTCTTTGAAGACGGGACGAACCCTCGAGGAACCCGTCCCGTTTTAATTTCCTTTCGTTTTGTAAACCGCGTCGAAAATGATGGATACGTTTCTCGCGTGGAAATACAAACACAAAATGGCACTGTGATCTGAGTCTCATTAAGTAATTACATATTCGCCGGTTACGTTGGCGGAGCAACTTCGACGGATCAACGTCCCCCGTTTCTGTAACAGCAAGACCGTCCAGACAAACTGAACTGCCGCTCGGGACTAATTAGTTTTAACTAGCGAAATAATCTTCTTTTTTCTGACCGTTCACGCCCCTCGGCACGGCGTAATGTTTCTCCGGAGTCGTTGAAGAAGCTGCGCCTACATTTGGAACGCCCGCAGAAGATTTTCACGATCGTGACGCGTCCTTCAGGAACGATTAACCTCTGTAAGGATGCTGTTTCAAAGGGCTGGAGAGAATGCCTCTGGATAGAATTTAATTTCAACAATCAGAATTTTTTTAGAAAGATTGCTTCACTCTTGGTATCACATATCCAGCTCTGCTATTATGAAAATGAAAATTATAGACGAAAAGGTAGGGAACATTACTCAGAGGCATTCTGTAGAACTGCGGACAGTATATATATATTTACTATTAGCTGTTGAGTTGTTGTAAACGTATCGTAGAAGTAACTATGAAAACTGTGATGAAATATTTATAGTTATATTTCTCAATGATATTAATATTGTTGTTAAATGTCTTTGTTACGTATACGTGGAAATACACACACATCGGTAAGATATAATCGGAACACGTGTACAAATGGTACAGTTAGAAATGTTGTTAGGAAACATATATTTATAAATTTTATAAATGAAATATTTTTCGTATCGTCAAAACTGGAAGGATGGAGAAATGTGATGTTTATTAATCAGAACTTAGATTCCGAGATGAAAATCTTAATTTTCAATGAGATTTTTTTGCAACAATGGTATATGAAATATTGACGTTAACTTTGGAAATAGAGATTGTTTTCAATACGTGGAACTCACTTCGAAAGTGTATGAGAAACACGTAAACAATGAAAAAAGTTCATACAAACATATATGTCCTATTTGACCTCGTCTCTGAGTTACAGCCATGTTTGTACTTTAGTAATTGTTAAAGAAAAACTGATCTACATATTATAACTGAATTCTACTAAACTGTATACTATGTTCGATAACTTCTTGACAACCACTTGAAAAGAATTACTCATTCAACCCGATTACTTTCCAAATATATGCCATTATTTAATTCTCCAATACTTATCGTTATTCGATGAAACATTTTTAACGAAACGTCGGTGCTCGATATTTTCGTTAACGAGTGTATCAATGTCGTTAAAAAATCTTACATGTATCCGGAATTTGTAAATGTAAGTAACGTTCCTCGAAAATAAAAAACCACGAGTCATTATCGATCCTTTCTTAAACAGTTCGTAAGTACTGTAACTACGACGATGTGGATGTAAATAATTAGTGTCGAACTCTTTTTGCCCGATTCAAATTTTTATGGTATGTTCTCGGTTGAATTTGTTCACGCATGTCCCCGAAATAAAGAGTTCCGGGAAACAGGTGCAGAACGAAACACGAACGAGTTTATCGATGAACCATGGTGTTTGCGAGTTCCTTTGCTTTCGGTTGCTCGGTTTACTGGAAGGATCGTTGGAAATGTCCGTTAAGGTAAAAGTGGCATTCCATTCCTCAGGTACCATTGCTCCTGGCCATGCACGAACTTGTCTCGATTAGCTGGGAACGAAATCCCGGCGAGGTCTTTATAAAAAATTCCGAAAAGAATCCCCCACAGAAGCTATCTGGTCCGTTGATCGGGCGAGTTCCAATAATCGATGGGAAGGGGCTCCACACTGACGAGACAAATCTTACGCGCTTCTCATTGAATCTTATGAATAGATTCAGTTCCTGCTTTTTCAACATTAATTCACCTTCGGTATAATTAACATTAATCTTTCAATATTTCATTTCATTCAATTTCTAAAATATTTGATAATAGTTCCTGCTTTTTCAACATTAATTCACCTTCGGTATAATTAACATTAATCTTTCAATATTTGATTTCATTCAATTTTGAAAATATTTGATAATAGTTCCTGCTTTTTCAACATTAATTCACCTTCGGTATAATTAACATTAATCTTTCAATATTTCATTTCATTCAATTTTGAAAATATTTGATAATAGTTCCTGCTTTTTCAACATTAATTCACCTTCGGTATAATTAACATTAATCTTTCAATATTTCATTTCATTCAATTTTTTAAATATTTGATAATAGTTCCTGCTTTTTCAACATTAATTCACCTTCGATATAATTAACATTAATCTTTCAATATTTCATTTCATTCAATTTCTAAAATATTTGATAATAGTTCCTGCTTTTTCAACATTAATTCACCTTCGGTATAATTAACATTAATCTTTCAATATTTCATTTCATTCAATTTTGAAAATATTTGATAATAGTTCCTGCTTTTTCAACATTAATTCACCTTCGGTATAATTAACATTAATCTTTCAATATTTCATTTCATTCAATTTTGAAAATATTTGATAATAGTTCCTGCTTTTTCAACATTAATTCACCTTCGGTATAATTAACATTAATCTTTCAATATTTCATTTCATTCAATTTCTAAAATATTTGATAATAGTTCCTGCTTTTTCAACATTAATTCAGCTTCGGTATAATTAACATTAATCTTTCAATATTTCATTTCATTCAATTTTGAAAATATTTGATAATAGTTCCTGCTTTTTCAACATTAATTCACCTTCGGTATAATTAACATTAATCTTTCAATATTTCATTTCATTCAATTTTGAAAATATTTGATAATAGTTCCTGCTTTTTCAACATTAATTCACCTTCGGTATAATTAACATTAATCTTTCAATATTTCATTTCATTCAATTTTTTAAATATTTGATAATAGTTCCTGCTTTTTCAACATTAATTCACCTTCGATATAATTAACATTAATCTTTCAATATTTCATTTCATTCAATTTCTAAAATATTTGATAATAGTTCCTGCTTTTTCAACATTAATTCACCTTCGGTATAATTAACATTAATCTTTCAATATTTGATTTCATTCAATTTTGAAAATATTTGATAATAGTTCCTGCTTTTTCAACATTAATTCACCTTCGGTATAATTAACATTAATCTTTCAATATTTCATTTCATTCAATTTTGAAAATATTTGATAATAGTTCCTGCTTTTTCAACATTAATTCACCTTCGGTATAATTAACATTAATCTTTCAATATTTCATTTCATTCAATTTTGAAAATATTTGATAATAGTTCCTGCTTTTTCAACATTAATTCACCTTCGGTATAATTAACATTAATCTTTCAATATTTGATTTCATTCAATTTTGAAAATATTTGATAATAGTTCCTGCTTTCTCAACATTAATTCAGCTACGGTATAATTAACGTTGATCTTTCAATATTTCATTTCATTCAATTTTGAAAATATTTGATAATAGTTCCTGCTTTTTCAACATTAATTCACCTTCGGTATAATTAACATTAATCTTTCAATATTTCATTTCATTCAATTTTTTAAATATTTGATAATAGTTCCTGCTTTTTCAACATTAATTCACCTTCGATATAATTAACATTAATCTTTCAATATTTCATTTCATTCAATTTCTAAAATATTTGATAATAGTTCCTGCTTTTTCAACATTAATTCACCTTCGGTATAATTAACATTAATCTTTCAATATTTCATTTCATTCAATTTTGAAAATATTTGATAATAGTTCCTGCTTTTTCAACATTAATTCACCTTCGGTATAATTAACATTAATCTTTCAATATTTCATTTCATTCAATTTTGAAAATATTTGATAATAGTTCCTGCTTTTTCAACATTAATTCACCTTCGGTATAATTAACATTAATCTTTCAATATTTCATTTCATTCAATTTCTAAAATATTTGATAATAGTTCCTGCTTTTTCAACATTAATTCAGCTTCGGTATAATTAACATTAATCTTTCAATATTTCATTTCATTCAATTTTGAAAATATTTGATAATAGTTCCTGCTTTTTCAACATTAATTCACCTTCGGTATAATTAACATTAATCTTTCAATATTTCATTTCATTCAATTTTGAAAATATTTGATAATAGTTCCTGCTTTTTCAACATTAATTCACCTTCGGTATAATTAACATTAATCTTTCAATATTTCATTTCATTCAATTTTTTAAATATTTGATAATAGTTCCTGCTTTTTCAACATTAATTCACCTTCGATATAATTAACATTAATCTTTCAATATTTCATTTCATTCAATTTCTAAAATATTTGATAATAGTTCCTGCTTTTTCAACATTAATTCACCTTCGGTATAATTAACATTAATCTTTCAATATTTGATTTCATTCAATTTTGAAAATATTTGATAATAGTTCCTGCTTTTTCAACATTAATTCACCTTCGGTATAATTAACATTAATCTTTCAATATTTGATTTCATTCAATTTTGAAAATATTTGATAATAGTTCCTGCTTTCTCAACATTAATTCAGCTACGGTATAATTAACGTTGATCTTACAATATTTGATTTTATTCAATTTTTTTAATATTTGACAATACTGAATTGTTTACCATTTGAAATTTCGTAATGTTTTATAATTTTCGAATTTATTCAACTTTTTATGTTCGACGTCGTTCATTTTCTCTCCGTATTTAACATTGTTTAACTTTTTTAAATACGCGAGTTCTGTTTAATTTTGTCGAGTGTCAAATTAAAACGAAGCGGTATTGCGTGTTATTTAAAGATTTGAAACGAATAATCATATACACCAAGGAAAAACGAATATGCTCTCTGCATTTAATATTACTTGCAGATGATAACAGTTCCTTGGTAATAATGTGCATGTTTGTTGAAATTGTTGCAAAATCATTACCGATGAACGAGGCAAAAGTGGAAATGAGGTCAAAAGATATCACTGAATGAGAAGATAAATGACTCTTGTGTAATAGTATTAGCGAGTATTAATTCATAAACAATTTTAGTAAATTATGACAGCCGTATTAATATTTTAAATACTACAAGAGGGTTTATGAACGGCACCACGTCATCCAGTTTTCGTTTTATTCATTTCTAAATTTAGTTTTCAATTGAAATTGTTACAAAAATTTTCATCATAATTTATACACTAAATTTAATTAATTATGTTTAACTAAGATATTTGGATAAATGTGATTGAAAAATACTTAGAGAATCAGTAATTGAATTGGAATCGTATTTCACTAATTTTAAAAATTTCTAAATAAATACCTTTTTAGTATTAAATTTTATACCCAAACAATATACCCCTCTTATTAAAGGGGTATATCAGTGGCTCAACAGTGGAGTTTACTAATTTTCCAGAACAATAATAGACTTCTGCTTTATTACTTTTCTCAATATACTTGTTAAAATATTTAACATAAATTTTCAATAATGGTATATGTAAGACATGATTTTACGTTATATTTTATTAAAACCTCTTATAGATTGAAGAACTGAACTTTTTTAATTGAATTTATGCAGCAATTTCGATCAATTACAATCAACTAGTATCCTATCTTACTAATTTCTCAAAATAACAAACAACCTCACTGCTCTAATATTTTACTTTAAATTTAAACAAGCTTGACTAGAATTGAAATCTTAATATAATATACAAAGTACCTTCAGTTAGTATAGCGTCTTCTAAATTCCTTGAAAGCTGATGACAACCATTACTGGTCGAAACAAAATAAATTGGCTGCACAAAATCATTGAAGAGTTTATTGCCAGCATTATTTTTCGGTACCTGGTACCATTTTATCTCTTGTATCTTCACGTAAAGCGGGAGACACGCTTCTTTCAAACTGAAAGGTAGACACTATGAGAAAGTAAGAATAAAAAATCATAACATTAAATAATAGTCTCTTATCGGTAATTTATATCAAATATCAAGACCAGTGGTCTTCCTAGTTACAACAGAGTAACCATTAATATACTACTAAAGCACTACTATTAATCTATCTACTAGGATGTTTCGTCAAAAAATAATAGTACCATTCAATATGTATAGTTCTCACTTGGAGACTTACAGAGAATTATAACTTGAAATTTCCACAAAATCCGAAGCAACTTTATCAAACTGTTACCGCAACAACTGGAATCCAAACAAGTCACTCCCACTCTATCTAGTAGGGTGTTTCGTTAAAAAATAATAATATCATTCAATGTGTATAGTTCTCACTTGGAAAATTAGAGAGAATTATAACTTGAAATTTCCACAAAATCCGAAGCAACTTTATCAAACTGTTACCGTAACAACTAAAATCCAAACAAGTTACTTCCACTCTATCTAGTAGGGTGTTTCGTTAAAAAATAATAATATCATTCAATGTGTATAGTTCTCACTTGGAGAATTAAAGAGAATTATAACTTGAAATTTCCACAAAATCCGAAGCAACTTTATCAAACTGTTACTGCAACAACTAAAATCCAAACAAGTCACTTCCACTGTATCTATCTACTAGGGTGTTTCGTTAAAAAATAATAATACCATTCAATGTGTATAGTTTTCACTTGGAGAAATAAAGAGAATTATAACTTGAAATTTCCACAAAATCCGAAGCAACTTTATCAAACTGTTACCGCAACAACTGGAATCCAAACAAGTTACTCCCACTCTATCTAGTAGGGTGTTTCGTTAAAAAATAATAATATCATTCAATGTATATAGTTCTCATTTGGAGAATTAAAGAGAATTATAACTTGAAATTTCCACAAAATCCGAAGCAACTTTATCAAACTGTTACCGCAACAACTGGAATCGAAACAAGTTACTCCCACTCTATCTAGTAGGGTGTTTCGTTAAAAAATAATAATATCATTCAATGTGTATAGTTCTCACTTGGAGAATTAAAGAGAATTATAACTTGAAATTTCCACTAAATCCGAAGCAACTTTATCAAACTGTTACCGCAACAACTGGAATCCAAACAAGTCACTCTCACTCTATCTACTAGGGTGTTTCGTTAAAAAATAATAATACCATTCAATGTGTATAGTTCTCACTTGGAGAATTAAAGAGAATTATAACTTGAAATTTCCACTAAATCCGAAGCAACTTTATCAAACTGTTACCGCAACAACTGGAATCCAAACAAGTCACTCTCACTCTATCTACTAGGGTGTTTCGTTAAAAAATAATAATACCATTCAATGTGTATAGTTCTCACTTGGAGAATTAAAGAGAATTATAACTTGAAATTTCCACAAAATCCGAAGCAACTTTATCAAACTGTTACTGCAACAACTAAAATCCAAACAAGTCACTTCTACTGTATCTATCTACTAGGGTGTTTCGTTAAAAAATAATAATACCATTCAATGTGTATAGTTCTCACTTGGAGAATTAAAGAGAATTATAACTTGAAATTTCCACAAAATCCGAAGCAACTTTATCAAACTGTTACCGCAACAACTGGAATCCAAACAAGTCACTCTCACTCTATCTAGTAGGGTGTTTCGTTAAAAAATAATAATATCATTCAATGTGTATAGTTCTCACTTGGAGACTTACAGGGAATTATAACTTGAAATTTCCACAAAATCCGAAGCAACTTTATCAAACTGTTACCGCAACAACTGGAATCGAAACAAGTCACTCCCACTCGACGAATTATCCAATTAAACAAACCCATAAAGCAACCTCCTACTCCGACACTCCGGCGATCGTACATTCGATCAAGCAGCTCGTCTTGGGCCAACATTATTTGGCTTATCTGTCTCTAAGTGGGCGGTGCTCGATAATTCCAATGCCTGCAGCCCTGACCGTATGATTTATACGTCGCTGCATAATGTGTCGCATCCTTCGATGAGCCTTCCGATTGCATAAGTGACTACGGGGTTAGCGTCGCAACTGTTGAAAGCCTCGACGTGGCGCCAGCCTCTCGCATTGTACGAGTCGTCTGCATGTAGCACGTACGTGTCCGCGGCTTCGAAAGCTGGAGGATGTTTGCTCTCTGGGGCCTTTCCTTCGCGAGCGGACGGACATTCAAGGCGAAAAGGCACTTCGAAGTGTTTCACCTTGGGCTTGGGTAATAACTGATGATTGGAAGACGTTGACAACCGTGATAATAGGTGTACAATGTTATCTCAATTGGGACCTGGGGACATTTTCGCTAACTTTGTATCAGGGTAATCGTTTACGATTGGCGAATGTTCACGGCTCGGGATACTTGGAGAATTAACGAACTACGTGGAACAAGAGGAAGCTATTTGACTTTGAACGAGACTTTCCTCTGTGTTCTTCTGGGCGAATGTTCACCTTTCGGGATACTTGGAGAATTAACGAACTACGTGGAACAAGAGGAAGCTATTTGACTTTGAACGAGACTTTCCTCTGTGTTCTTCTGGGCGAATGTTCACCTTTCGGGATACTTGGAGAATTAATGAACTACGTGGAATAAGAGGAAGCTATTGGACTTTGAACGAGACTTTTCTCTGCCTTTTTCTGGAAGCATCTTTCGGTACTAGGATGACAAAGTAAGGATTGAGAAACGGTAAGAGTTCTGAAACAGAACAACCAGGAGGTTCGTTGTTTCTTCGTTAGGTAGCAATTGATGAGCAATTATTGATTTTTTGGTTTTCGGTTTAAGATTTCGGACAGTATTACGAGTTACACTCTGTGGCGAGGCAGTAATTTATGGTTAGAAAATTGACGTGTAACGTTTGAGAATGATGAGAAGAATTGGGGCTTCCTTAGCCTTCAGAATAGTAAGTTTCTTTGCAAGTTTTACTTTCTATCGAAGAAGTGATGTACAATTAGAAGATCCGCGTACATGGGGGAATTTTATGGAATTGGTCAAATGAATCTATTTTGAAACTAGCTTTATCCTAAATTTTAGAATCTTTTTATCATTTTTGCCATTTACCGAGTGATTCTAGCTAGAACACCACTGTATCGACACAGAGAATTAGTCACTTTTAATTGGAACTACAAAATTTGGTTCTACAACTTTTTCAAAAATTGTGTAATATTTTTCGGAAAAATTGAATTACATGACTCGAAAACACATCCAACGAACAATTTATTTCTCTTTTCACCGTATCTCGAAAACATGAAATTTTCTCCATATAATTGAACATAGAAAATATTCGAAACAGTCTAAATTTGGTAAATCTACCCTTATATATAGCAAACTGTAAAAATCAATATTGTCTTTATAAAAAATGAAAACCTTGAACGAGTCTATTGAACACACCACGCATTGATCAGTCGTTTCATTGTATTGTATCACTATTTCCTATCTTTCATCTAAAGAAGCATGTCTCGTATCTGAATACCTCGTAATCGGTAAATATCATTCCTGAAATAACAAATATTCAAAAAAATACGTTGAACGTTACACCCGTTCCATTTCTAGGATTCAACAGAACCACACTCCTCCCTTAATAATTGTAAAGTTAATCGCATTACCCTGGTCAAATAATCACGATTCTCCGAAATAAAACCGGGTAAAATCCCGGTTAATTGGCCTATTTGGACACCCTTGAACGCGTGAATCGTAATCATTGTATTATCCACGCGAATCTCGCCTCTAGGGTCAAGAAGGGGCTGTAGGAGTAAAAGGATTTGTGCTTGATTTCACCCTGAACGGAAAATCAGACTTTCGGCTGATGTTTCGGGTACCTGAATCGTTAATGATCCAGTCCTCGTACCTGTCCCTAGATCTCATGAAACTCCGAACATTGTTTCTCCTGTGGAGCGGGCAACCTCAAGCGTTGCTGAACGACAATAAACCGTATAATGGACGCTCGCGGACCGCCGGCGAGTTTGGGTTACCATTCAGTCGTAGAATCTTCGACTTACCGTCGGATTTACTACCTTGAATTTACTGCTGGACACGACTCTGGCCATCCCAGTTGTTTTCGATGCCTCCTGATCAACGAATGGGTGTCCTGCTGGGACTAGGTCTACCTGGAACGGAAGATTTCTCGAGAGCTAGGACACGTTCCTGAGAATTGTTGAGTTTCGAGTGCTTTTGAGCGATGAATATTTTTGATCGCGAAGTTGACATCGAGTCTTAACGTGGGACACCATCTTGACGAGTTAAAGGAATCGAATTCTTTTTCTCTTACTTTCTTGGAAATCTTTAAAGTGCGTAGAACGTTCTGTCAAAAAGACATTTCGAAGTTCAAACGTTTAGCGAAGTTGCAGCGATAATTAAAATTTCAATCATTGCTTTTGGTGGTCTTTAGATGCGCATTCGACACGAAGCAAAATGTTGAGATAAAAATATTTGGAGTTGGAATGCGAATTAATTAATTCAAAGACGTATTTATTGTAGGGAGTTGTGCAAAGTGTATTCGTGTTTTGAATATTAGAAAATTTGAAAGTGTGGTGCGTATACTCTAGAATCTTATATTAAAATTTCAAATTGTTCGTGCTTATATTCTTTTTGCAAATAATTCTCCAAAGAACACGTTGTTTTTCAGGAAAGACTGTTGTTGAATGTTTAATTCGCGAAATATTTAATTTGCTGGAAGTCGTTTGAAAACGTTTGTTAACCAATTGTAGATAAAAGCTTCTCTATGTGAATTTAAATTTGCGAGTCATGAAATATTATCGTAACCATATTTGTTACAAATTTAACAGAAAATATTTCATTCGTAAAAGTATACAACGAATTGTGTTTTTGAGAGCAAAAATAAATTCGAGTTCAAACGTATCGCACAAAATCTCGAACCAAGATCAATTTGCATCGTTCAATGATTAACGATGATCATTCAACTTTGAACGTTTGGAACGATTGTAGAATTTTAGAGATATTAATTTTTTTACTCGTGTATACGTATAGTTTTGGTAACGGCTAAAATGCTTTGTGTTATTTAATATAGTGGGAAGAGGAATGTTTTCTTAAAAGTTATTGACCCTACGAAAAAAGGGGATGGTGTTTCATAACACGGTATTAAATAACCACACCCTTTTAACGATCTCCTGTAACTAAATCTATCAAATAGTGACGCTTATCGTGACCCACGTTGATAACTACTTCCGTTCCTCTTTGATAAAGGGGCGTTCGATACGAAGTTACAACGATGTTGTTTGTAAAAATGGGGGCTTTCATTGCACCCGAAGCGCAGTGTAACCTGACTTCATCGAATCCACAAGGGTACTTTCTCAGTGATTTTACGAGGCGATTAACTACTCGTTTATAGTTTGACAATGTTGTGCAATTGGAATACAAACATTGCATACGCAAATTTGAAGAACTCGAGAATCTTTAAAGGACAGAAATTTTTCGTCGAATTTCATAATTTCATATCGTAAATGAACGCCTGTTTAAAGCATTAGGCACTGTGTGAGTATTTTCATTAACATACGTCCGAAGTACAAATATTTTAGATGAATATTAAAATTATGAATATTAAGAAAGTGTTTTAAATTACCCCAATACGTTTTCTATGTATGCAATAATAAGTAAATATTTTGTAATTATTATAAAATGATAATTCATAATTTTATAAAATAAAATCAGCTCGACATCCATACTACATACATTTCGATAAAATTCATTCGACTGTTTCCATTTCTTTCTAGATAATAATCAATATTAGTACCTACGATAACTTACATTAATTACATATTACAATAATTAATCACACAGAAGGGAAAATTAGCCTATCGTAGTAACCTTATGTATAAGGACCATTAAATTCTTTGCTCTTTGTTTCTCATTGTTATTGATAATATTATAAAATAATATACCATAATATAAGGAAAATATTCAAACAGTGTCACGGATAAGGTATCGATACACGAGAGAAACCAAATTTCTCGTATCTATTAATGGCCAATTTATCATTGTTATTCTCGAGTCTAGAATGTATCGCATTGTGGTTAATATAGTTTACTACGCGACATAGTTCCCTAAGTAAGATTCACCTTCAGTTAACTAGAATGACTGCAAACAGAGATGAAGGAGGTGTCAATATTCAGTTCCATGTAACTGCTTGTAATTAGCGTGAAACGACAGTCCCTTACGCAATCTTTATTGCATACGGATGACAGCGTGTTTGCTGCCACGAGGCTGTACCATGCACGTAATGATAATGACCAGGCGCCGGCGCCAATAATTGCCTGGTTTTGCCCTCTTCGCTCTATCGTCGGACATAAATCATCGTATCGCACCCTCGATATCTTTCCTTCTTTTTTCTCAGCTCCTCTTCCTCGCATCGATGCGTCGTATCGATCGTGACGAACGACTAAGTCCATTGATAACGATTAAGACAAGGTTTTCTACGATGCAGCGCGACAAAATGTGTAACGCGCATAGCCTGCAAACGTTTACGTTGGAAAAAAGTTATCTACATGTCTAAAAAGTATACTCAACGTTTGTAGCAAATATGTTAGAACACACGCATCACACATATATATATATAATATATATAACAACGATTCTGATTTTTTTACTGACTTTTTACAAATTGATATCGTCGATTCACTTGAAAGCGGGGTAGTAAAATATTGCAAAAAATTATGTAATATATCTTACATAAAACTATCTAATATATCTTGCATAGTTTCTCTACAGTTTTAGCATACGTTTTCCATATTTAAATAATACCTTTTGCGTAAGAAAAACAATCATAATGATCTCGTTTTCAAGTAAAAAAATCAATATCGTCGATTATACACACAATGACCTAATATATATAATATATATAACAACGATTCTGATTTTTTACTGACTTTTACAAAATGAAATCGTCGATTCACTTGAAAGCGGGGTGGTAAAAATGCAAAGACTTATGCAATGACCTAATATATATAATATATATAATATATAACGACGATTCTGATTGTTTTACTTGAAAACGAAATTATTGTGAATGTTTTTCTTACACAAAAGGTATATATATATATATATATGTATGTATGTATGTATGTATATATATTATATATATATATTATACATATTAGATCATTGCATAAGTCTTTGCATTTTTACTACCCCGCTTCCAAGTGAATCGACGATTTCATTTTGTAAAAGTCAGTAAAAAATCAGAATCGTTGTTATATATATTATATATATATGGTCATTGTGTGTATAATCGACGATATTGATTTTTTTACTTGAAAACGAGATTATTATGATTGTTTTTCTTACGCAAAAGGTATTATTTAAATATGGGAAAAGTATGCTAAAACTGTAGAGAAACTATGCAAGATATATTAGATAGTTTTATGTAAGATATATTACATAATTTTTTGTAATATTTGACTGTCCCGCTTTCAAGTGAAGTCTTCTCAATTTTGTCACTTGAAAGCGGGAATTGCTACACATTATATTTGAAAACATCGACGTATTCATACAGAGTAGAAACTTCGGGAAAATAAAGATTAATTTAATGACTTGTAACAAAGTGACTTAAAAATGAGTTGAGTAGATCCACTCCATTACCATTATTAATATTTCCGATTGTAAACATTCTATGAGTGTAAAAATTAAAAGGAACTTGGCAATAGTTTATTCAAGATTCAAATGAAAAATAAAGATTGATTGAGAAATCAAAATTAAAACAAATACTAGTATAATAGTAAAATAAAAATATAAATACGAATGGGAAGAATAGAAACAAGAAGAATAAATATAATTTATATTAAGCAGTTTAATATAAAATATAATTGCTTATAATAGTTGAGGTATAGATACTACTTTAAAGAAGTATCAAGATCATAAAATAATAATGTAGTAAATCAATGTTTAGTCTACATTATTAGCTTGTAAAACATTGATAGCTTTACCGAGTTTCAAAATAATTTAAATAAGAGATATTTTAATTACTTTTACCAGTAGAAGGAAACATGTATTACAAAATATTAAATGCGTATACACTGTACCGCAACAAATTACATCAAGTTATTCAATTAGTTATGTATGTTAATACACAAGACAAAATAAATTGCTTCCGTATCGATAATAATAAATAAATTGAATTTTAGAATTGATCTGCAACAGCTGTTACGAACGTACAATTACATTCAATAATGAAACGTTTAATTTTATAAGATGAACATACTTTTCCAATTGTTTATACTGACCAGTTTCAAAATAGATTCGAGTTTTTCAAGCATTACAAATTCAGTCTACCGAATTCTAGTTGATAAAAATACCAGTTACAGTGGTGCCCCAAATTAGATCTATTGTCAGATTCAGAAACAGGTTTAGCTTGGTCGCTGCACACGATGTACATTTAAACGGAACTATTGCAGGAATGCGGTTTATCATTTGCGTACAGTTTATCACAATATAAGTCTAATCGTGCAGGAAACGCGAGGTTTTGTTGATCCAGCAGTAAGCGACTAACAGACACTGTCGAACGTGTAGTCGATGCTGCCGGTGTCGTGTTTGGATTTCACATTCTTCCCAGTAACACAAGTGTTCTTCATGCAAGGCGTGCCTCTCGCGTTAGCGACGGTTCCACGTCTCTTCCGTCAAACGAAACAGCCCAAATCTCGCTTATCTTCTACGTGGAACGTTCATCCCCACCACTTGCCTCGTTTCCCGCGCAACGATACGGTATACGCTGCGCGAGAGGCTACACAATCTCTCATTTAAATTATAAAAAAGCCGACCGGGCCCTATTTTGTTGTTCAAAGGAATTCGGGAGAATTGAACACGGAACGAAACGCTGCTCGAAACTCTGAACGATGAGAAACATCGAGGTTTGAAATTTTCGACGTCTTTAGAATAAGGTGACAGATTGTACATTTCATTTTTAGGTTATTCGAAGTATATCCAAAGGACATCCTCCATTGGCGTAATCGCAAATTTTTAGTTATACGTAATACGATTATGTAGTTATATTGTAAGTTATGCGCTACTTATAATATAATTATATTTGTAGTTGTAGATAAAAAATTATCTTTCTATAATACCAAACTTGATCTTCTTTAGTTTCTCGACAGTATATTCGAAACTTCGCGAGTACTGATATTATTATAATATTTTTACGGATGCATTGAAGAACGAGACAATTCTTGAAATTCTTTTATAGCGGAGTACAGTTACTAATCTTCTCGGTCTTTAAATTTGTACCAATACCAATGTAATTTTTTAAGCATTATTATTATTTACTGAATTATAATTAATAACGTTAGTCTTGAAAAAGGTATGCTTCTATTAAATGCACTTATAGCGACTGCTCTCGTCTGAAATTAAAAATTAAAGATAATTTTCATCGTTAGATATTTTTCTATAATCAATTCCTCGATCATTCTAAAAAGCAAAATAAAAATTAACAAATTGACGGTGTATGATGGCATAAGCATTTGATTTTTACAGAAAAATGTTGATCTCTTTACCCGATAAAATGTTGTATTTTTAACATAAAAAAGGTTGAAGGCACTAAATATCGTCTGTTATGTGCCGAACACGTATGCAGAAATTTTATCCGATCTGCCTAGTAGTTTCTAAGAAATCAGTGCGGCCATCTTGAAAAATATCGTTTTCAGAAGGACGAGTATAAAACTTTTGTCAACGATCAGCCTTCATAGCTGTGATATTTTCAATTTATACTTCGATTAGATTCAGTATTTGTAAAACACTGTCGAAACCTTAATTAAAAGTACACACGGTTATGTAACGATTTTTACAATTTTTTTGCAGCTATGCATATGCTTCAGCACGAATGTCTAAATTAGCGAATACAGACTTTCACTGTTAATTTGCGTAAAGCATCCAAGACATGACTATAATAACTCATTCGCCGTTGAATCTTCATAAATAGGCTTAATAACTTGTAGCACTTGATCGCATAATGGTGGTGTAGCATGCTTAAATGTACTGAGCTTTTATTTAATTTCTGTTTTAAGTCGTGTTTCCTGTTCTTGTTAACTTTTCTGCAGATGTATCCGCAAAATCGAGTCGTACGTTAATTACGGAAAAACTTTTGGCTTTTTGTGTACCCATGATCATTATGATTTTTATTTTTATCCATATTCGTTGAGAAAACTCACGTGTGCTCCGTCTTGACGCCGAAATTATACAAATAAATTCTGACAGTTGTTATACTCATAAATTTTCAATACCATCGATATTAATTTCAAGCCGGTTCAACGTACGCCATACGTCAACATAACCTCATTCCGTCCAACGATTTGATCTACCTACAGTGTATGACTGAGTTCTTCTAACTTCTTTTCACTTGTACTATATTAGATTTTAAATTATACATCGTATTTTTCGTAATTAACGAACTTTATTCGGTAAGAATGTTTGATATTTTTTCTGTATTTTTAACGTAAAAATATAATACGAATAATGCATTGTAGTTCCTAACCAAATGAAACTACGAAATCGGCTAAGATGTTTATTAAGTTCTTACAACGAAGATGTGTTGTCCGCACGAAAAATAACAATAACAGGAACTCAATTTATCGGTGTCCAGATTGCGAAGTAGGACTTTGTTTGTAACAGTGTCTTTCGTACGATTCAAAACTTTTAATATTACTTGTATTGTTTTCAATATTTTTCTTCGAGATTATTATTATTATTTTTAAAATTATTCTACGATGTTTCATCGACACGTTCTAAACATTTGAAATTAATCAGGCAAGAAGATATTTCTTTTTATGCAAATTTGAAGAAATTTACAAAATTTCTTTAAATTTACAACCGCCGAGGTGTCAGCTCGTTTATCGGTTTCAGGGATTAAGAAACAAAAGAACGCTGTTTCGAAGGAAGTACATAACGTTTAGACAACTATTTATGGCAGTATCAGACCATAATCCTTACTGTCCGCCACGCGATAATTTGGGCCTACATACATATATATCGTGTGGGAGGCGAGACCTTGAAACATCCATATTTCTAGAAACTTTCCGAATTTTGCAAAATGGTCGTGTATACAAATTTTTGAAACAAACAATTATAAGAAAATGCAAAAAAAATTCGATTTTTTCAATCAATCGATTACAGAAACTTTCTTAAATCTTTCGTTCCAACGTAAGTGTACGTGAATGTGAATGTCGAATATAGTCAGCATTAGGACACACAAGTTTTCACATAGATGCAGACTATAGTTGGTATTAGGACTCGAAAAGGCTAAAGAAGAAATAGAGATGGCTATAGAAATAGAAATAAAAATAAAAATTGTACTAGAAATGGAAATTAAGGTAAAAGTAAAATTTGAGAAGATATGAATTTAGGGAGGAATGAGAATTAAAATAGCAATAAAAAATGGTATGATTCATTGAAAGAAAAATAAAAAGCTGAACTAAGAATAGGTGTACAGATAGAAATAAAGAAAAAATACAATTGGAAAAATTAAAATAGAGTGAAATGAAGAGAGTGATTGAAATTACATTACAAATATGTGTAATATTTTATTCAAAGGACGTCTAGTTATATTAACGATGAAACTGTTAGAGGAAAGCATTTAAAAATTTAAAGAACCGTAAGAATTTTCAATCGTTGACATATATACGTACATACACCGTATCGTGTTTTTTCAATTTTAATGCGTTTTAAAACACCTTTCGAGGTTTCGATATTGGACCGCTCCTTACTTTACTTTGTAACTGTTCATTTTTGTATTATATTTGAAAGATTAGATTTTCCAATGTATGTGCATTTCGTCGATTAATATTGTCAATAATAAAGTTTGTCCACTAGGTGCGCAAACTAAATAACGATTTCAAGTTAAAACTTTGATAACACTTTGGTATCGATTGACCTTCCTTAAGGAAACGATAAATTACATGAAAAAAAGTTATTTTTAGAAAACAACGTATTTCGTTACGTATAAATAATTAGTTCCTTTGAATTCTCAATTATATTCGAATATTTTTAACAATTTCAAATATTGTACGATATTGTCGCGGTATACTTCAATTATTTACACGATAAAAATTTTACTAAATGAATTAATTTTTTCTATCTTGAGTATTCCTTTTCAATTTGTTTCTTTTCAGATGAGTGTAATTTCAGAAATTTCACGCTGTTCTATTAAACAGGTTTATTTGTCTCGTCGTAAAATAATGTTTATAGTAAATCGTGTTAAAGAACAAATCAAGTTAATATTACGATTAGATTGTTATTTGGTTTATATTGTAAAATTTAGGTTTTATCGATGAAAATGATTAAGCATTAAAAGGAAGTGTGTTAATCGAATGGAACGAAATTCTCAGTATTTTGATATTGGTCTCTTCTTCCATAGTCCATGAAGGCTGAAAATCAATAGATGCTACCATACCCGCATATTAGCAAATACATTGAACCTTAAACCAATTAAATGATGGATGTATTCTGAAGTACACATAATCAAGCGTATCTCATCAAATCTATTAATAATATACGCTTTGTATGCCTTAACAACTCCCATTAATGCCCACATTCTTAATCTACTCTATATTATGTTTTAGATCGCGTTAGCTTTCCAATAATATGAAAATTTTCATTATCGTTTTTTACAATTCGCTACATTCTACATTAATTTCCATATAAATTTAATATGTAAAGTTTGCCAAAAATAAGATTTCAAATTTAAAATTATACTGTGCTTATTATAGTCATAAAAAAAGGTGAGACAGAATGTTGATTCAATGAAAATAATTTCTCAGCTGAAGGTGTGATAAAGATCGATTGTTAATTTGCTAAAGTTTTATCAAAACTTGAATTTCTGTCGAAGGAAGCCATTTTAAATATTTCTTTTAGAATTAGAACTTTGCAAGACTATAAATGGAATAAGATATTATATATTTTTATCTATGGAATAATAAAAAATATGTTTCTAAAGCTAGATCAGTTTATATACATCCCATCATTAATATTTAATAATTCTCATAAATTCTCAGAAGAGTTACATAGTATGCTAAAATATAACATTTATGTGTCTAAAAGTTTCATGTATAAAGTATTGATTGTTTAATATTTTAATTATGAATGTTATTATGAAAAAGAGTCTTTCACATCAACATTCAATACGTTCAACCACGTTTGATATTAAACTTTATACTATAGATAGTCAGAGCATTTATGGTGTTTGTAATTATAACCTACAAAAGCATTCATTAGAGTTACTACATTTAATAATAAACTTTGTGCTTACCTGTCTAGACTTGAAACATTTAATACATTCCTCGTGTAGTTAACTTTTCTCTTATATCTGTACCAAACCTAAAATTAAATTTTATACCATTTTGCAACTAAAGGATCTTTAATCTGCTTTCTACATATCAAAATTTTTGAATTTACAATTACAATGTATAAATTCTATTGCACTTAATAATGGGCTTCATAATTTTTTATATTTTAATGATTTATTGTGTTTTCTATAAATAGTTCATTTTTAAAATGTTCTACTTAATACAATACTATTTCTTCCATATGTAATAAGTAGATACTACTATTACACTAGATATTAAATCCTATATGTCGTACTTAAAAAATCAATATGTCGAATTATGAATCAAATAAATCAATATGTTGAAATCTATATCTTTGTTCGATTAAAATATGTTAAAACTATAAAAGGTGTTCCATTTAAGTTGACACAACGAAATATCTTGTAAACAACTAATCAAAAAAAAAAAAAAAAAAAAAATCGAGTGGAATGTGTCTTTTATAAACATAGTTACCGATAGCTTGTATCTGATCAAAGAGCTACAGATCAAATGAAAAGTAGTCTAAGAGCACCATTGTGAACGAAATATGTAATACTTAACAATTGCAACAAAAATTGAAACGATTCTTATTTACAGCGAATCAAGACAACACTAAGACCGAAATAACACTACATTAATAATAACTATTCATATCTACGAATCATTTGACAAATACGAATAAACGCATAATCAATTTCCCTCTACGCAGGAACTTCAATACGTTGCTCGATAAGTTTTGTCGTTCGTCAAGAAATGTCACTATTAGATTCGTCGTTTTATTTTTCGAAAGATAGTACTACCGTTTGATGAACACGTGTAAAGTTTCATGTAGATCCGTGGACTCGTTCGTGTATTTACAGTTGTTCAAAGTTCAAGTGTCACAGTCTTGTTTTACAATAGAAGAAACGACAAAATTGATCGAACAACCTAGTATAATTTATCACGTGTATCACATTTATGACGCTTGTAAACGATTGCAATGCATTGTCTTCTCACAATGAAGAAAACACGAAAACTTATCGAACAAGCTAGTAGCTGTCCCCATTGACTCCCTCAATTTTCCCCTATACTACATTATACTATGCACGTTCCAACGAACCTGCCACCAATCCCCCAAAACGTTCAGCTCTCGCGATTCCCCTTAAAAAGGAGGAAGCAGTCTGCCAGTTCATCTCGTGCCCGCATCAGTCTTCTTCCGTTGTGACGCTTCCTACTTTACAACATGGCACGAACGAGGCGCCGAGACAAGCGTGGCCTGCAGATGCGGGCAGGTTAAAGGCTGGGCCAACCTAGACTCGTAGCGCCGGCCCTTTATGGGGCCCCGTGGACAAACGGTCCAACCTATCCTAACGTAACCGGCCAACTAATCTCTCTCCCTCTTTCTCTGTCCGTTACCGATCCCTCGCTTCTTCCACGTCTTCTGACCCCTGTTCTCGTAGCCGTTTCGGAGAAACCGTTCACGGACGGTACTTACGTGAACATACTAATGGCGGATAGTGGTGGGGATGCTTCACGTTTGTTAGCCCCCGTTGCCATAGACCTCTCGGTCTCTTTGCTTATTTATTAACGGGTTCGAGTGTGCAAGACACGATTTTTACAACGAAAGGTGATTCTCTTTTTCGTTACTAACGATGGGCGGGGCCATTTCGGGGCCCATTTTTTATCGATTCGGACCTGAACCAGTCTTTCTTAGATATTTATTGTTTAGCGATTATATGTTTCTAATGGTAATTATAGTCATTGAGGTTTTCTTTCATTCGAAATTTTATTTTGTTTGATTATTTAAAATTATTATTTGGAAGATGGCCTAGTTGGTAAATAAGCTATGGAAGCGGAAGACGCCGTGGAACATAATTAGATTGTATAAAACTATGAATAATCATTGTGGTTTTAGCTGCAAGCTTTGAAATATATATTGTGATTTCGAGTGGGGTTTAGAAAGACATTGTTCATAATTATTTAGTTATTCATTTATTTAGTTGCTGTATTGTACGAAGTTTGTGGTATTGTATATGTGAAATAAATATTTATTTATTGCGAGAGATGATATAGGGGAAAATAAAGTGTAGAGTGGGAAGGCGCAGCTGAAGTGCTGTTTCTAAACTCAACCTCATTTGAAACTGGGTTGGGTGAAGTATAATGTATAGAAGAGAAGGTTCAAAAGACGAGGATATATACTGTTATTAATGTACTGTCGTTCATCTAGCTTCAACTTAACCTAATTCAATCCCTATTCACCATATAGTTCAGCATTTGGAGTAATTAATAGAATAGTGGGCTAATCGTAAGACATAGTGGGAGTAGCTCCTTAATGACCTTGGGATGCCAATGATTTGGTCCAGACTTAGTGAATCAATCTCAGTTAAGTCGCGCAGAATTCGAACGTTGTATCACACTTGTTTATCGTTTTAGACTTTTTCTTGAAAAATCGTTCGAAATTTGCAATAAACTCAACTTAGAACAGTTAGAAAACTTACGAAATGAAGATTGAAATATATAATTTTTCAGATACAACAAAAAAAGTGACAAATAAAATGTAATGTTTAGAATACACTTTAGTTTAAGGAAGTGAGGTTTTCAGTGACTTTGGTATTAAAGGATAGTTAAGTTATTGTAATGTTTAAGGAACAATCGATTAGATCATCACTCTGATAATGCTGTGGTAGTGGTAAAAGAGCTGCACAGTGAAATAATGCGGTAAAATGCACTGAACATAATAACAGTTATTGAAAGTAGTTTTTTGTCTGTTAGAGGTGGGTCAAGAAACTCTGGGACAATGAAATTGAGAATAAAATAGAGTAGGAATAGATCCAGGTAGAAGTAAGGAATGTGAAAATATTACAGAGCAAGGACCATATAAGATATAAGAGTGTCAGGTAAATAATATAAATAGTATTAATAAAAAATATATATATACATTTTTTTAGGAAAACTAAACCAAAACTATTAATTTTAACGATTCTACTAACTTTGAATACTTCTCAAATATCTTTGTCCAATTATTACATAGTTAAACACTGAAATTAAAGAATATTACTCTTGCCAAATCGCTGAAGTTAATTAAACAGAAATCAAGAAGGTTTATGTATCCAGTGTATTTCAAAATTTTATCGACTATCCGCACACTAAATGATATTCTTAATTGCATTTTAGACGATTTTTCAGCTTCTTGAAGGAAACTCAAAGATTGCTAAAGCTAATTAAACAGAAATCAAGAAGATTTACGTATCAAGTGTATTTCAAAATTCTATCGATTATTCGTATACCGAATGATATTCTCGATTGCATTTTAGACGATTTTTCAGCTTCTTGAAGGAAACTCAAAGATTGCTAAAGCTAATTAAACAGAAATCAAGAAGATTTACGTATCCAGTGTATTTAAAAATTCTATCGACTATTCGTATACCGAATGATATTCTCAATTACATTTCAGACGATTTTTCAGCTTTTTGAAGGAAATTCAAAGATTGCTAAAGCTAATTAAACAGAAATCAAGAAGATTTACGTATCCAGTGTATTTCAAAATTCTATCGACTATTCGTATACCGAATGATATTCTCAATTACATTTCAGACGATTTTTCAGCTTTTTGAAGGAAACTCAAAGATTGCTAAAGCTAATTAAACAGAAATCAAGAAGATTTACGTATCTAGTGTATTTCAAAATTCTATCGACTATTCGTATACCGAATGATATTCTCGATTGCATTTTAGACGATTTTTCAGTTTCTTGGAGGAAAGTCAAAGTCTTGGGCGCTTGGAAAAAGTTACAGTTTCAAAGGTCTGCACGGTAAACAGCGAAGTCCTCTTTGCAGAGTGCAAGCCACGATTCTCCAGAGCTGCGTATTATACTGCGCTAACTTGAGATGACTGGGCATTGTGGAATGTGCTTCTTAGTATAGAGCAAAAATCGAAGGAGGTGTAGACTAAAGTACTTTGAACATAGGTTGTACAATAACCGCTTATGGATTCTCAGGAAACGCCGGCGATGCTGTAACTCGTTTCGCTATGAGTTGATTTTCTCCTTGACGTCCAATAAAGTGCAAAATTTAATTCCGAACTGTGCACATTAAAACTTTATAATTTTCTATAAAACGATCAATACTGTTTCACTTCGTGGAAAATTAATTTCAAATATCGAGAAACATTTTTTGAATTACAATCAATATATGTATATTATCAGTGTATAATATATATTATATACATGTATACAGTAAAATATACCTTGTACACGTTTAATAAAAATTAGTCGTGATTATTAACTTCAAGTATTTATTTGATACCAAAATTTTAACGAATTATGTTTCAAACATTGGTTTCACTGTTGATGAGAAAAGAAAAACTAAACTACTTTTTAAAAACGTTAGATCTAGAATTTTACCGATGCACCTGTATATCAATTTAATATAATTTATATAATTCTGAAACCAGAAAACAGATCGTAGCAATTTTTCATAAAGAGGAAAATAATTGCAGTCGCTAGAAAATTTCTTTGGAATATTAAAATCCTTTGGGAAAACTTTAATTAAACACAGAAAAAATTCCAGACTTAAACTTACGAATGAATATTAAATGTTTCATTGAGAGGTGAGACGTTCTGAAATATTTTGTCATGAATAAAGGTGTTCGAAACTATGTAGCTAAGAATACAAGCATTCTAAAATATTTTGTTTAGAGGCACTTTGAATATTTATTAACTCGTTGAATGTGTCACTTGCAACAGAAACCACGCAAATTTTCTTCAACAATTTCATTATTTATTCCTCGTCCCGCTCG
The DNA here is from genome assembly GCF_051014685.1 of Ptiloglossa arizonensis. Lineage (NCBI taxonomy): Eukaryota > Metazoa > Arthropoda > Insecta > Hymenoptera > Colletidae > Ptiloglossa > Ptiloglossa arizonensis. Next base: position 5,352,778 of record NC_135048.1, on the reverse strand, counting down.
TGAACGTGTCGTCCGGCCGAAACTTCGAAAAAGACTATTTCCCAAAGTCGCAACGCGATCTCCGGAATGCTTAAGCAGACGCCTTCCCATCTTTTTAAGGTCATGCGTTTCCATTTTGTCCGCAGTGTCTCTGACAGCCTTTCGTTGGGACGCGGCCAGATTAAAGGCGCTACCCGGACTAATCTGGCTAGATTTAAAGCTTAGGCGCTTGGGATTTGGTGTAGCCTACCCCAACACGACCCTTCTTAGTATAGAGTTCCAATCGAGCTTCATAAGAGCCTGGCTTCTCGAAAATCTGTCGCTGACACGCAATCCAAACCACCACCTGTTCATAAACGTGGGTCTAGGAGAAAGACTAATGATTATACGCTTGATCCGAAGAGGTTTCCTATGATACCTCGAATTTCATACATTTTTCAAATTTTTTCAGGTCCTAACGGTTGATTGTGAAACATATGACAATAAAATTAACGCGGTATTAGTACTATGTCTAAATGTTGATTAGGCTGTGAATGGAATTATTTATATTAAGGTTGGTAGTTTTTAAAAAATAGGAATTGATCGTATTTATGTTATTCAATTTAAGCAATTCAATTTCAAACGTTTTTGACAATACAATACAAAGAAACATAAAATTATACTAAGAGAAGTGTATATGTGTAAAAATTAGTTAATAGATACTAAAATGAAAGCGTAAAAATAAGAATTAAATAACATTATACACACGTATAACATATCGTATAATAATATAAAAGTAAGGAATAAAATGTGGATTATAATTATAGAAAATATTTAAAGCGAAATGAGTTATTAGTAATTATTAGTATCTCGGTACACCTTAATTCATATACAAAAACAATTACTTCTCAGAAATGATAATTAAAAGTAAATTTTAGATTAGATTATTTATATCGCGTGGCCCACATTTTATTTTATTCACGAATAAAAATGATTCAAGTTGTCATATGTTACATGTCAGTCATAGAGATTAAACTATTTATTTAAAGTGAACAAAATAAGGTATCTACAGAATTCAAAATTGGAAAAAAACAAATCAACCGATTTCTGATTCAATAATGGAATTTGTAAATAAATTATGAAACAATAAATAATAATTTTGTTTGTTATAATTCTGTAAAATATTGAAATAGATTTTACTTTTTTCTATAGCTCCTGAGTAAAATTAAAGGCTTGTTATTCTTATTAAAATAAATTAGCATTCCCCTTAAATTGGGTTAATAACACCCTATATCATCTCTTTTCTTAATAAATGTCTACTTACCTCTACTACAATGTATGTATCAACGTGCAAGCCGCTTCTATTAATTACTGGATTGAATGGACTTTGTTAGAAAAGTTCTCACAGAACCGTGTAAACACTCAATTACAAAAAATTCTTGTAGTCATATATAACACTTGGTGCTGAAAGCTTAAATACACAACTAAACTGTCGTATATAATTAAGATAAAATTACAAATTTTTCAATAAGCTTTATGATTTTTAAACAGTTCCAATTAGTTCTCACTAATTTTTAATCGAAAGTGAAACCGTTCAACCTAAAACTTCCATAATTTATGAGACCACTTTAAATACATTCAAAAAAAGTAAAAAAAAAAAGAAGATACTATTTTGAAATAATACGCAATAAATCAAGATAACACTTCTCGGGTTTAAAAATATGCGTTTAATAAAATATACCGATGAAAGTATCCTTAACAAACTACCATTTAAATAAAAATAGATATAAACAAGAAACGTAAAACTTTCTTTCATTTGTAAAAAATACAAATATTTCTAGCCAAGATAAAATACATTTTCACGACCCGTATTTTAAACAAACTAGTTTGAGATTTTATAAAACTTAACTCGACTATTTTGAAGAACCCTCTCTTTATCAATAACGATCTTAACATTGTCGAGTAAACATTGAAGAGAATCCAAAACCTTAGGATAGAAACGTTTTAAATCCAAAATTAATTGCTGGTATAAATAGCTGTATACATCATCATATATATTATAATATTTACATTAGGTAATTAATCAAGGTTTACAAGAACTAGTTAGTATTTGGGCTTCTAAATTTAAGTAATTTTCACACTTCAGTAACCGTTACCATTTTAGTTTGATAAATTAGAATGATATGAATTGTGTGTTGTATAAGTACTCTGTACAAATATAAAATCTGTTTTATGATGAAGATATTAATTGAAGTTCAGTCTCATTGAGGAAACTGTACCGTCGAACTGATGTACCGTTTGACCAAGAAAATGAATAAAAATTCATTGAGAGTGAGCGAGACAGAGTAACAACGCGCGAGACTCGCATTACATGCGCACAGTGATCGGTATCGCTGTGTCAGCTCTAATGCAAAGCAAGAATTTCTTAATTCGACCATTCTTCATTATTTATAATATATAGATCGTATAAGGTCGTACTTGGACTTATTCTCACCAGGAAGATTTTAACTATACATTGTTAACACTGTTATGAAGATATAATAAAAAATATAAAATTAGGGAAAGGAGAATGGCCGATTCCGTTACTAGAAACGAGGGTAAAAATTGTTACTTGAAAGCAGGAATTACCATCGTTCCAACGAAGTGTTTATTTTGCCTTAAAAGAAGAAACTAAGAGATAAATATCAGCGAGATAACTACAAATAAACTATTTGCTCTGAAAGAACTTATCTAATGCAGAAATATTCAAAATCAGACGAGACGAGTGAACGTGAATTTCTTGGAACGTTAATAGTTTCTGTTGCTGTTACGTCAAACCGCAACATACGATGTAGTATTTGGTGTTTATATAGTATTTGTGGAGTTTTGTAGCTTCAACCCTGCGTTGTCAACCAAGAAACGAATAAGTTTGAAATTTTTCCTGGATCCCTTCTAAATTCTCGTTGCGTGGCTGTTGGCTCTACCAGCAGACCAGCCACGTATTACGTCACGTAACACAAATGACTTTAAATGCCACTCTGGCTGGCTGGGCCGGCTGTCCCTTTCGATTTTGACGTTACCATACATGCATACGTGTCCTCCGGGCACTCCCCTTTTGTATTTCTCGCTGGGGGCATCACGAACAATTCGGCTGCAACAGAGGAAAGGAATCTTGCCGGGCATTCGGTCGCTGAAGGCCACTGGAACTTCTTTTTCGAGTTCCTCTTCTTGGATCTTACCAAGGTGAGGGAAAAAAAAAAACATCTTATTAGCATTCATTGTAATTACAGAGCTTCTTGTTTCGCGTCTTCTTTTCTGTTCGAAATATATGCAGTCGATGACTTTCCTCACTAATTACAATAATGCAAACACGTTCACTATACAATATACATTCATTCTATGCTCGTTGCTTCTGCACGAACATAAATAACACAAATCGCAAAGCACACGTCTCAGAAGAATATTGCCAGTTCTGGACAACAATGCGAAACCAGTTTAACTGCAAAAACTGTCACAAATGCAACACTGTTTCAAACCAAGTCCAGGAAAGAAATGACTGTTCTTAAAGTAATAGGAATATCATAGTATTTTGAGAATTCTAATTATTTCCAGGCACTAAACACTAACATGGAAGGTTGTTCAATCAATTAAATATGTTCTTTGGATACTGTAAACTGTTTGAAATTTTTTTCGAAGGAGACTAATGGTTTCCAGCACTTGGGAAAATGAAATCTTATCTTCGTTCGCGACGCAGTTAGGGACGTGAACGAAATAATAGCCGTGTCTCCTGAATTCTGACGTTGTTTCGAAGATATTAACATCCACGTGTGTTAATCCTCCAAAATTTACATACACGAAAACTCTCTCATTTCGTACGGTGTACAAATCTTGTCCACGTAAACACACGGGGAAGAGTGTCACCGAGTATCTCTCCTACGAGCGCTAATCGTTCAGTCGTAAACATTAAAGGAACACTATCAAGTGCATCGAATGCATTCCAGCTTGCACGAGAACGCCACCAGCCACTCGAGGATCTCGAGTGGCCGTCGAAACATTTAAAGGACGAGTTGCCGTGGTGCAAACATCTGTTTTCAACTCGAACGTTTTTTTCCAACCGTGCACGACGAACTTTCGGGATTCACATGTCCGACCATATGCATCCCGGTGATATAAATTGAAGCGCGAGCTTGTGTGTATTTTTGTCGTCCTACTCTCTTAATCTTCCGCTGATAAACGTGTCCTGTGGTCGGACAGCAACATGAATGAATTGTAATTGTGACCGCCTTATCGGCCGGCGAATTTAATTCAAGAAAGCTTATCTGCGCACGTTTGACGATATCCACTCGCGATTGGAACGTGCTTCCCGTGTATATTGGCGAGCTGAAAGAGAATGCCCCTGAACGAAATTCAGATTCGATGCTTGGAATTTTTTAATAAAGATATCCCACTGTTGGTCAGGATTTTGCCTCATGCGAACCAATAATATCGCTATTACGAAAATGTGATTTATACATTCTTTCCAGCTTCTTACAGTATTTAACGAACGAGCGATATTAAACGTATACATGAAATTTTGTAACAGTTACAGAAGTCAAAATTCGTAATTTACGTCCGATCAACGAGCAATAACGCGACTGTGGTTGAAGATCAATTTATAAGCGAAAAAGGTAGATTTTTTTCGTCATTCTGAGCACTCGTGTGCATTCTTTGTAGTTCTCTGCAATACACTGGTGGTCGTATTGTATAGTTTCACAGCGACAATGATTGAATATTTCGAACAGAACGAATGGATCGTATTCTCTTCAGAGACGAATTTTTTTATTTGAAATAAGATTATCATCCATGGATCATAAGCAAATAGTAGACGAGACAATCTTTAAAACGAGACGATGATTCAGAGGGTTGAACGGACGGAGTACCTATAATTTTGTTGCGTGTATAAAAATGTAAGTAATAAATATTCGATAAAATAAAACGACTTCCGGAATTTCATATAACTGAACCGGAATATTAATAATATTAATCGTATATCTATTTAGTAGATCTGAAAGTATATTTATAAATTGTAATTATTTATTTAAAATCACGATTATGAAAATGTAATTGAATTTAAGACGTAGTTGAGGTATAACGAAATAATAACTTCTAGACTCCACGATGTTATCTCGAAGTAATTAACGTTTCTATTCGTTCTACGAAAGCAATTCCTTCAAAGTATTCAAATTTCTGTTCAATACATTAGAAAGAAAATATTTAATATCTTTTCTAAACGTATGGTTAACGGTGCACCTTGAAAAGTTTGTTAACCCTTTTCATAGAATGGGGTTACTTAATCTTTACCGGAGGAAGAGGAAATAAATACCTCTTTATGAAGGTGACAACACAAATTGAATGCCTGCGGTTATTCGCATCTTGTTCGCGCTGTAGGTACAGATTTGATAGTGCAGACGATACTGCTCCGATAAGGGTAATTAGCATTACAGGAAGTGGTTACCGTAAGGAAGTATCTGAATGAATTATTCTGATTAAGCAGCCGGTCTCAACTTCACTCCGACAGAGACCTTCAATTACTCGCGAATAAATTACATTTTTCACGGTACCATTCAAACTCGTTCAGCGCGATTCCTCGAATGTTTCATAAGACTTTCATTTATTCATCAAGGATATCTTACACACGATCGATTATGCTTAATCGATTGGGTGACGATTGGGGCGATTAATTGGTTGACGCAACGGGAGACTCGATCAAATTCTATCGTTCGTTTCACGAAGAAAAGATACATGCTTAATCATTTTATCCGAATGTATTTTCTATGTTTCAGATTATTTTACATATTACAAAACACGTTTCATTCACAGATTGCCAACTTGACGGTGTAGTTATCTTGAAATAAAAAATATAAGATAAAATTGTACAGTTTCACGTGCCCTAAATGCAAGTTATACTGTTACTGTTACACGTTTATTAGGGCAGTGCTTTAAGATAATTTCTTGATTAATTTATGTAATTTAATAGCATTAAAATTGTGTAAGATTTGATCTGAGAGAAAAGTGTATTTGCATCTTGCAGTTACCAATGTACACTTAATTGTATTGTAATGAGTGGAATTTACAGGGTGTCAAATTATTCTGTTTTATACAATAATTTCTGTTTAAATTCACAATAGTATACATATACGTTTATGTGCTATCAATCTGTCCGTGGTCATTCATATGTTTACATATCTTGTGAGAGAACTGACTGACCTTTCGTTGATCCAAGTTATCTTCTTCATATGTTCGTACAAGTTATTCTTTACATACAATTCACAACTTTTATGTATATTTATGTTATCACAATTATAACACGAGAAATTAAAGATAGCACGCGTGTGATATCTTTTTGTCTGGGAGTGTAGTATACAGAGTGCGTCACGCAATTGGGACAAGTTATATCTCGCATTTGGTAAGAGATTAAAACGAACCTTATAGGGAAAAGTTGCACGCCACGTATCCAAGAAATACAAATATTTTTTTTTTTAATCGAATGGCGTGTTTCTGTTCACTCGTATCGATCCCTCGGAACATTCCGAGTAGAAAAGTATTAGGGTACAATGTTTAGAAAATCAATATTTCTTAAGATATTTCGCATTGTTTACAGGTCGTACGTCTCGTGGAAGATATTTTACATATCAGTTATAAACTGTTGAAAATGTAAGACATGCGAACGATCAACAACACTCAACTTTTTGACGAGAGAAACTCTAACGATCAATAAAATTCATTCAGTTACTGACAGTTTCTCGTCATTTTGAGTTAAAAAATTCTAATACCATTCAGTAATAATGGAAAAGTTGATATGATTATTTGTTAACGCAAAGATATCGTGAATTTTGTTTCCGTGGAAGAATCGAAAGCACGAATTAAACAGTGGCCACATTAAGTGCGTTATTAACAACGTAAAGAAACGAATAAAGTGTGTTGTGTGAAATGAAAGTTCGAACATTTTTAATAAGTAAGTACACGACTTATGGAAAATACGAGATATCTTACGAAATATTGATTCTCTAAATATTATACTCTACATTTTTATACGAAGAATGTTTCGAGGAATTGATACGAGCAAAATGAAACATGCGATTGCATTTAAAAGAAAAATGCATTTGCATTTTCCGGGTGCATCGTTGCATTCATGAAAAAAGTGAGATCACATAAAAATAGTCACTACCATCCATTCGACTTTTTCCTGTACAATTTTTTTTTTATTTCTTACCAAATTCGAAATGTAATCCGTCCCAATACGGATTGTGTATACAACTATACAGTACATAAGTATATATTACTATATAGTACACATTTTACGATATAAACTATTGTGTACAACGTATAATATAAAACATTTGTGTTGTACGTATAGTACTACATAAAATATACACCATTTACACTTTAGTATATATACATGACATAATATTTATATATACTATATCTACTAAAAAATATTACATATAATATTACTACATATGATATACTAAATATACAAATTATACATATTACAGCATAAAGCGTTTTACACGTAGTACACAATAATATGTACCATAGTACATGCAGCGTATACTATTGCAAATTTAACAGTAACCATTCTATCCGGTCTCTGTGGACCATATTGATAATATTAAATTCGATACAATTTCTGTCGATCATCGACTCCTAAACTCCAAATGGACGATACGACGGGTTCCATTTTGCAAACGTTTTAATTTGTAGACTCGGTTAGGTATGAAATCAGCGATCACGGTGTCAATTTTCCGTCGCGGAACAAGCTCGTGCCTGCGTCGCGATGCATCGCGTGAGAATCGGTGCACACACGAAGCCGGTCAATCCCGGGGAGTGCATATTATGTTATATATGCGTACGCATGCGCGCACAGTGGATTCAAGGTTCACGGTGTTCCGATCCAAGGTGCGCTTTGTCGCGAGCGTGTGTTTACGCGCGCTGCCCGTGAGTTATAGGCTTAGTGGTTGCACGTGGGTGCACAATATTGCATTCGCTCCCACACCCACCAGCGCGGCCCGGCAAAGAACCAACATCGACGCGCTTTCTGTTCGTTACGAAGACGTTTTTCTCGTGTCGGTTTTGGCGCTGCTCGTCGAACGAGAGGAGTATTCGAAGACTACCGCTAGTTGGCCGATTTTGTTGACCCGAGAATCCATGACATAATCCTGATCATAAGTTTTAAAGCCATCTTTCGTGTATACACCCGTGGATGTTTATGCAATTGAAATAGGTGAGAAATAGAATTCAAAGGCACTATTCGTATACGTCATGCTTTCGCGTAATCATGACTGTACGTAAAATAGGCCATGTACGCGGATAAAATGATGTTATTATTTATCGAATGGAAATGTTATTATAAATGTTTCATTCTTTTAATATTGAGTATTTCGAACACTTTATTTTTGGTATTCTTCGGCAACGAACGAAACATTTTTTCTAAACTGAAATACGGAGGAGTAATTTTGTTGTAAAGTATATTTTATGACGCGTTAAGAAATATTCATTTCGATATATGTACAAAATTCTCGAATTAGATGGAACGGATAAAATTGTTCGAGATAAAACTTTCGTATTTTCTTTTTTTTTTTTGCATAGAATCCGAATATGTAATAATAAAATACCATGTTTCGTTAAAAAAAACTTAACTTTTGGTACGAATATTCCTAAGGAAGTTTAAACTATTACGATTCGGTAACGCATATACGAATTAGTTAATATGATCTTTTGGATTTTTACATAAAAGCTACTCGCCTCCATTTTAAAGAGGTGGGTGAGTGATATGGGACACTGTATATACATATTTATAATGTTTTCAGTTGGAATTTCAGTCCTCTTCGGTTAAAATTATTATTATTAAATGTCTCCATTATGCATGCATGGAAGAATGTATATATTATGAAAATAAATATACAATCAGAGACAAAAGTATTCGTATACTAGCAGGTATGTGGAAATAAGGTCTACAATTACTTATAAGGGTTCTGACTAGAATGCAAATTGCACTAATCTACGAGTGTTTACACGTTAAGAGTAACTTAATAACTTACTATTTATAAACGAGAACGCGTATGACGTCACAAGATCCAATTGATGCATATTTGAACTTGCTCCAATTTGGTGTTTCAATAATTTTTAATATTTCTGAGAGTATAACGATCGACAAGATGTACACAACTGTTTGAAATAGATATTCTGATAAATCGTTCCATTGCGAGTACTCTAATAACGAATAACAAATAAATAAAGAGTAAAGATTTGATCCACTAATCGAGAACAATGTATAATTGAAATAGGAGACAATAACGTAAACGCAGTAATGAAAATATGCAACGCTTACAAAGATTGCAATTTTTCGACTCACAAAGGATGTTTTCACACCGAGATGCAGTCGCCTCGAGTGCATATTCCTCGAATCGCTGCAATATATTCCACCGTTCGAACAGAGACGGAAGTTTTCCTAACAATACCGTAATTTTGCGCGGTATGGATCGTTGGACTTTTCAATGCAATGATTTAGTGATATTTATTCGCTGGCGAAGAACCTGCGCGCGAGCATTTTTCTTCCAAAGAGGAACGAACCTTTGAAAGGCAACGTAGGCGTGGTACCCAACCAGGCAGGAGGTCATCAACTTGTTTCGAATTCTTTCCTATCTCTTTGGGCGCATTAAGGAATCAGGAGATTCTCACGGAGTGAAAAATCAAGTCTTGGAAAAGCTGTAAGAAAGGGGACCAGGTTATTAACTAGAAAAATTCGACGATCTTTTGGTAGATTCTTGTACGTGTGTACTAATATTTGTAGTTTAAAAATACTGTACTCACGGTCTATTTAAATTTTAAAAAAAGTCTTGGAAAAGCTGTAAGAAAGGGAACCAGGTTATTAACTAGAAAAATTCGACGATCTTTTGGTAGATTCTTGTACGTGTGTACTAATATTTGTAGTTTAAAAATACTGTACTCACGGTCTATTTAAATTTTAAAAAAAGTCTTGGAAAAGCTGTAAGAAAGGGAACCAGGTTATTAACTAGAAAAATTCGACGATCTTTTGGTAGATTCTTGCACGTGTGTACTAATATTTGTAGTTTAAAAATACTGTACTCACGGTCTATTTAAATTTTAAAAAAAGTCTTGGAAAAGTTGTAAGAAAGGGAACCAGGTTATTAACTAGAAAAATTCGACGATCTTTTGGTAGATTCTTCTACGTGTGTACTAATATTTGTGGTTTAAAAATACTGTACTCACGGTCTATTTAAATTTTAAAAAAAGTCTTGGAAAAGCTGTAAGAAAGGGAACCAGGTTATTAACTAGAAAAATTCGACGATCTTTTGGTAGATTCTTCTACGTGTGTACTAATATTTGTAGTTTAAAAATACTCTACTCACGGTCTATTTAAATTTTATTTCATTTCTACATCTTCTGGAATTACAGCAGATTTTCAAAGAAATTTTCATCAGATCTTTACAAGCATTATTTTTCTCTTTTTCAATAAATAAAAACATTCTCGAGCGTAAAAGCTTCTTTGCTTTTCGTTGTATTTAGAACATTTTTTCTCAGCCTTTGATAAATATTTTCGAAATTCTTTCCATGGAGATATTTCGAAAACATTAGCGAATAGCTATAGAAACTTGCATTATTGCAACTTGGATGTTTTCCACGATTCTAGTTTTAAACGCGTGAAAAAGACACTTTTTCAGAGGAGATATTTTTTGGAAATTATTAAAACCATTGATTTGCTCTCGATTATTCGTTCAAATGGATTTCCTAGATATTATCGATTTATTTCTAAACCACTAGCACTGTTTTTGAGAAACATTTACATCGTTGCATAAGTGTAATATGCAAAATTAAAACTGTGATACTTATAAAGGTGTGATTCGTTCTAAAATCAAATATTTAGAAATTCTAATAAGAACTTAATAAAAAGAAAATTACATTTTTGTTAAAACAATTAAAAGAAAGCATCGAAGCACGTTCGAAAAATCTGCTCGAATTCAAAGTAACAATGAAAACCTACGATACTTCTCGTTAATTTATAAACGTGTGATACGTTCTAAAACTAAATATTTAGAACTTTCTAATAAGAACTAATGAAAAGAAAATTACACTTTCGTTAAAACAATGAAAAAAAAAACATTGAAGCACGTACGAAAAATCTGCTCGAATTCGAAGGAACAGTGAAAACCTACGATACTTTTCGTCTACTTACAAACGTGTGATTCGTTCTAAAACTAAATATTCACAACTTTCTAATAAGAACTAATAAAAAGAAAATTACATTTTCGTTAAAACAATTAAAAAAGAAAGCATTGAAGCACGTTCGAAAAATCTGCTCGAATTCAAAGTAACAATGAAAACCTACGATACTGTTCGTCTACTTACAAACGTGTGATTCGTTCTAAAACTAAATATTCACAACTTTCTAATAAGAACTAATAAAAAGAAAATTACATTTTCGTTAAAACAATTAAAAAAGAAAGCATTGAAGCACGTTCGAAAAATCTGCTCGAATTCAAAGTAACAATGAAAACCTACGATACTTTTCGTCAATTTATAAACGTGTGATACGTTCCAAAATCAAATATTTAGAAATTCTAATAAGAACTTAAAAAATAAGTTCTAAAAGAACTGAAAAGCACGTTTGAAAAATCTGCTCGAATTGAAAGTAACAATGAAAAGCTGTGAGACGGTAGCGCCGTTGTGCGCGTGCACTTTGGAAATTGCAAATAAGCGGGGCACGACAATTAAGCATACACGGTGCGACGCAGGAATTCGCGACACGATGTGCGGTCCTCGTAAGTTCGTCCCGTGTGCTCGCGCTTTCACTTCGTGCACACATCTATCGTCCCCCTGGTGCCTGGGAAGAGTAAAGAGCACCGTGCTCGGGTTCAGGGACAAGTTTGTGCAATCAGACGGCATCGCGGTTAAGGCAAATATTGTAGGTCAAATATCGCTGGTGGAGCAATTGTTGCTGGAGCCCGCGCGAAGTTGAATTATCATTCGAGCGTCGCTGGTGTTGAGACTCTACTGTTACGTCCAATTAGAATCGCGTTGTGGGATTATCGTCGCGTTGTTGTCTTATGCACGAATCGAATTATGCTTTAAATTTAGCGTCGTATTCAATTCGTATGGTAGAATTAATTCATAAATATTGAATTAATATTAAACTTTAACAGAAATATTAAACAGTTTTGTTAATTCGTCCACTTTGAGTAACTCGTTTGTTTTTAACGATAGAAAGAATTTTTAGTGAAGGATATTTACTTGTTTGGAATGGGTTGTTTATCAACGAGTTATTTATTTAAGAGAAATTATAATTTGAATTTTACAATCAATATTATATTTTACGTTGAACGAATAACAGTTTTTCTGAATTCGGTTGAATCGACAATCGAATAAATATTGCAAATAAATATAGAAAGGACGGAAACTAATTTTCACTTCTAATATTACATAATGAAAGTTAAAAAATTAAAAAAAGGAAGTTAGTGGATATACAGAAGTTATTGAGCGATGAAGTCATCGAATGTGTTATGTCTGAAGAATTATTGAACAAAGATGTAACGGTTGAGCACACACTCAATGCACGAATCAGGAAAATATTAATGTTTTTATTTGTAATATTTGTAAAAATAAATCTTAAATAATACTGTTACACATTAACGTATAGATTTCTTTTACCAACGTTTCATAGCACTGTTAACTGTTTAATATTACTCAAATAAGTTGTCGACAATGGGTGACAATTTTTCGTCATTAATAATCTTTATTATTAAATTTTTAAAAACAGATTTTGTTTCTTTTATGAACCCTCGTAGGACGAACGTGAGTCACTCGAGACCTTACGTTATTTTAAGAATTTTTCCGTACGTTTAGAATCATCGACCAACAGCTGCGTAAACGTGGAAGGTGTTATATTTATATAAAAATCACTAACAAATATACTTCTGCGCGTAAAGAGTGTCAACGACACATTCGTAACAATCACTGCATTCGCGAAAATACAAATTTTGGTAGAAATTCTACAGAAAATTAACAAATATTATTTATTTTCTAAATATACTAATTCTTTTATTCTCTATAACAAAACTATTTTTTCTAATAATTAATCAATTTTGTACAATAGACCTCTATTTTCTCTCTATGATAAACCTATTCATAAAATGCAAGGCAAAAATTACACTTTCCTTCGTCTCTGTGGGTTAAGTACCATTTACACGACGAATCACTTTGAAAAAACTTGTATCATACCTACTCTGGCCCAAGTAACGAAAAAAGAGAAGAAGATAAAAAACTTTAAGCGATCGATACTGACCCTCTTCTAGTTATACAAAGTTATCTTTTATTTGAACAAAATTCCGTCCGATGCTCGTTAAGCTCGAAAGACAGAGTTCTGCGCATGCGCAGTGCGGTCGTTCCACAGGGGCGAGTTCTCACCGTGTTGGTTTCAGCGGTTAGGTTTTGCGCTCGGTATGTTCCGGGGTACAGGGAATTCCACGTGACTCCCGACCTCCCCCAAGGGAACGAGAGGGTCTTTAGAAGATTTCCCCCGCGCGAAACAAAAGAAATTTCAACGAAAGGACGCGGTCGTCGGCACCGAATTATTGCACGGAGTGCAATCGCGTGGCGTAGTGTACGCAAATATGCGGGGCCGCGGTGACGTCACATCCGGCGTCTCGTTTTTCGCGGTGCGTACTTATCACGGTTGGTCAAAGAAAAGGACGAAGGGAGCCTCGCGCGGGAATCGCCTTTATATACCCACGCAGTGGCCGCGAGTGACTCTCTTGCGTTAAGCGTGTCACCGGTGATCCTTTTTATTGAGTTGGTAACTGGAAGCATTTACAGCTCCTCGTGATCTGAGAGTAAACACCTCTTTAAAAGGACACATCGTTTGCTTTTATCCCCAAAAGAGAAGAAATTTTTATCATTCTTACTCTATGGTGTTTGGTGTTAGTTTGCAAAATCCACTTCATCGTTTGCTCTCGTTAATGTATACTCTGTGTGTATTTGTTTTCTTTTCTTTTTAATTACTTGAATTTGTATTTTTTCTTCACTACGACGAATAAAGTTAGATCGAATAATTGAATAAATGTCTCGCGAATTTACCAATTTAATTGCGTGTACAAGTTCATCTTTTACAATGGAATTGGAGAAAGTTGGATTGAATTTTTACAAATAAATCTGAATTTTGTTACTTGATATGCGTCTAGTGTAACGGATCTCTACACCTGGTCAGTTAAATATAATGTATTCAACTTATTTAATCGTTTAATTGTCGTTTGAGGAATAATGTGGTATAATTAATACGGTATAATAAACAATCCTCCCCTCTTGTGTCCTTGTATATATCTTGTACGTATCTGTTTTTCTTCAATTTTGCTTTTCACAAAGGCCTACATATTCATCTATTTATCTTTAATTAACTTTCGAAACACGTATGGACTACACACGGGTCTGTTTATCTTTAATTATCTTTAGAAACACACGTGGACTATATGTGGACCTGTTCATCTTTGATTAACTTTTGAAACATAAATTGTGTATCAAATGTATCATAGAATGAAAGAATGACCAGTTTTGAAAAGAATTGCAAATCGAATTACGTTAAATTTGTAAACTTACTAAAACCTAACCTCAAATTATAATGAAGCAATTAAGGATAGATTGTATTTAAAAAAAATCAGCTTCGCTTAATAACAAGGACTAAATCTCTCATTGTATAATTTTTCGAATAGAGAATTATCGATAAATGATGTAATACAAGAGTCTTTAAAATACAAAAATATACAAGAATTATCATCAATTTTGAAGGAATGCACTAACGACAAGAAACGTGTAGCGACAACAATAATTATATTCGAATAGATATAATAAAAGAGACAAATGAACGCAGTAAAAATGAACGATCTCAAAGAAATATTTTCTGTTTCGTAAATATAACTTGAAAAATTATGAAAATTTACGTTTCCTTTATCAACCAAAGGAGTGAAGAAACTACCGTGTACCATTTGGCCACCGAGGCTTTTCGAACTGAATAATAATTCGACAAGGAAAATTATGGCGTCGGCGACACATATAAAACGAGTGCAGTAAAACGAGTCTGATGCACGGTAGTATAACAAACGACTGCAGTATATTTTTCCATTTGAAAAATCGAACACACGCTGGCCATGTAAATGATGAAGATGTTCCTCGTAACTCTTGCAGCGTTGTCAACGAGGTCCTGATGCATGGTGTGTGCTCTAATTGAATGCATGCAACCATGTTGCATCCCGAATAACCAGAAATGCAGTTGGAAGTCGTGTTTCACGTCATGACGTAATTTGTATAGTGGCATCTGTATAGTATTGCATATTTTGTGGCTCTAACTCCGGCATGACAAATCGCTGAGTAACGTTTGCGATTCGATTCGTGATGTACCTATGTAATTCTCAGGACCGTGGGATAATCCAATCAGGAAATTATGATATATTGAAACTTCGAAATCGATCGTAAACATTTTCAACATTTAAAACTGTGATACTTATAAAGGTGTGATTCGTTCTAAAATCAAATATTTAGAACTTTCTAATAAGAACTTAATAAAAAGAAAATTATACTTTCGTTAAAACAATTAAAAGAAAGCAGAATATATAGACAAAAGGACCGAAAAATAATATTCCACGGTTTATTATTTTGATATTTATTACGTATACAGTCGATTATATGTACGAGGGTTTCGTTTAAAAAAATTAACTCAAACGTGGAAACTTTCCCGCCATTCCACTTGTGGAAAAATGATTTATATCAAATAATATCCCCGTCTGTGTTAAACATGTTTTGTGAAAATATTTTTTTAATATCTTCAGTTACTCGTGAGATACTACAGGGTTCAGATAGAATAGACACTCTGCATGTATGAATATGAATAATATTTGTTCAAAGCGATATAGTTCTTTGTTCATGGTTTTATCGACATTGTTTTTCTACCAAACTCTAATATCTTAAATACATCGCGTACAATGACAGAATATTTGAATTATCACAATTTATCGAAAATTAATAATGTCATCAACAGTTATGGATCTTTATACGATTTTATTTTTTGTAACTTTTCCACTTGTATCTTTATATGTCTGTCTCAGACATTAATCTTTTTTATCGAAGCGACGTATGTACTTACATCATACAACGATATCTTTTCAATTATGTATCGCAATTAATCAATCTAGGGAAAACATTCCATTTCGATTTAATTTCAAACGCAAGTCTATATGCGACTCTTTAAAGCATCAGTTTTTATGAAATAATTGCTGTTTTATCACATACGTACATATATATATAGTTACATATATAGTTCATAAGTACTCTTTTACTCACATTTTTTATTTACTTGATTTAATTAATGAACAAGCATTTACAAAGAAGAATAATACTGTAATATCTCGATTTAAGGTCGAATATCTACCTCGATATAACGACACGAATAATCGTCACCATTGTTGGAAACATTACGGTATCGCAAAGATATTTAATTGTCGACCACAATTTGTCGATTTACTTGCTTGGTGACTGATTAAACAAAAGTCGACCAGTAATGAAAATTAATATTTTAATATTCTTCGGTATACCTTCGTTAGACTAATATCGATGGATTGGCAAAGTTTTTCCAATGAAAATAAGTCCCAACACGACCTCTTTGGACCATTTTTGAACGAGTCTATATCAAATCTATGGCCAAATGACAGTATTTCTTGTTTGCAAACACCATTTATTAAAAATATCCAACTTTTCTTAATAATTTTGAATAAACACTACTAACACGATTTCTAACAAATATTGAAATATAAACCATTAATCTATTCTCTCTTTATTTCTTGATACGTTTTTTTTTTAATTTCTAATTATCATTTACAAAATGTTCATACCTTTTTCTCAAACTTTACCAAATTATGTCAACTTTGATCGATATTTTTCACTCAGGTACAACTTTGCTCAATATTTTTCACTTAGGCACAACTTTACACAATATTTTTCACTCAGGCACAACTTTGCTCAATATTTTTCATTCAGGCACAACTTTGCTAGATATTTTTCACTCAGGCACAACTTTGCTAGATAATTTTCACTCAGGCACAACTTTGCTCAATATTTTTCACTCAGGCACAACTTTGCTAGATATTTTTCACTCAGGCACAACTTTGCTAGATAATTTTCACTCAGGCACAACTTTGCTCAATATTTTTCACTCAGGCACAACTTTGCTAGATATTTTTCACTCAGGCACAACTTTGCTAGATAATTTTCACTCAGGTATAACTTTGCTGGATATTTTTCACTCAGGTACTACTTTGCTAGATAATTTTCACTCAGGCACAACTTTGCTCAATATTTTTCACTCAGGCACAACTTTGCTAGATATTTTTCACTCAGGCACAACTTTGCTAGATAATTTTCACTCAGGTATAACTTTGCTGGATATTCATCACTCAGGTATAACTTTGCTCGATATTTATCACTCAGGTATAATTTTGCTAAATATTTTCCACTCAGGTACAACTTTGCTCGATATTTATCGCTCAGGTATAACTTTGCTCGATATTTATCGCTTAGGTACAACTTTTTCGGTTAAACAATAGAATGTAGGTAGAGCAAAGACTAATAAGAAGACGAGGATTTCGACTCGGATACAAGATACGAGCGTTGGTGTCGTTTACGGTGCAGCGTCCGCGCCATTACTCCTGTTGTATCGACGAACCGGACTGACCTCACCGGTGTCCGTAAATTACGATGGCATACCAGCTGCGACCTCCAAATGTTTCGTCGCCAGGAGGCATTATTTTCGCGGACCGATTGCTCGCAGATAGGCCTGGACACCTTGTGCGAAACGAGCTGTCGAT
This sequence comes from Ptiloglossa arizonensis, assembly GCF_051014685.1. Lineage (NCBI taxonomy): Eukaryota > Metazoa > Arthropoda > Insecta > Hymenoptera > Colletidae > Ptiloglossa > Ptiloglossa arizonensis. The sequence continues at coordinate 5,334,935 of NC_135048.1, read as the reverse complement.
GCATAACGAAGGAGCGGCCAGATACAAACGCTGCGCTCTACATATACATACTCATACCCGCCGATCCAACCGATCGGTTCGCTTCTTTATTTCGCGTGCAATTTGCTGCTAGATGTTATTACGCGCGCGATTACCGGACAGTAATGTGACGGTATTTATGGACGGCTTATGATACCACGATTTTTATCTTTTGTAATAATATAACGATTTTACAATCACTGTCCACCGCACGAGATACACCTAGGGTAATACGAGACAGGTAGAGGACGAATTCTTGTATTAAAATAGAGTAGACTCTCTTTTAACCGACCTTTGTGGCACCGGATCTCTGACCGGATAAAAGATTGGGCGGTTAATTCAAAAATAAAATCGATAATACGAAATACAGCACTTGAAAATTTCATCTTGTTTAAAAAATATGAAATTAACGACAATACGCGGTTAGGAAATTTTTCTCGAATTTTTAGAGATATTGTTTATATTGTCGAAAAGTTTCATCGAGTTTTCACGATATAAAAAAATTGCCTGGAATCATTTTTAATTTAACGTTTTACTCAAGTCTTTCCCCTTAAAGTCATAAATATCCTTTCTTGAGAAAAATATATTTATAAAAAAAATGAAAAATAGTATATCCGATTGCCATACTTTGTTTTTCGTTTTCACTGTATTTTTTATTTTTGATAAATGGTGTGTTCCTGTGTTTGATAAAGACCTATTATTATTATTATTATTATTACCACTAGTTCCTTATTATTATTACTGGTGTATTAATAATCTATTATTATTATTGTTTTTATGGTTGTTGTTATTGTTATTGTGGTTATTATTATTATTGTTGTTATGGTTGTTGTTATTGTTATTGGGGTTATTATTATAGTTATTATTATTATTATTATTGTTGTGGTTGGTGTTATTTTTATTACTATTATTGGTGATAGCTTCAGTGATGAATATCGATGCGTTGTTCCAAGAAAATAAAGATCATAACACGTCTTATAATGCCATAACTTCTATGCTATTCAGAGGAGTCGCAATCTGTTTAGTTACGGACATGCGACCTCGTGCAAACGTCGATTTACCGATCAAGGAATTCTATCGTGTTTCTGATAGATGTACATTTCGACCTGCCACGTTTACATTGGTTTCATGGTAGGTAGTTTCATCCGGTTGTGCGCGTATTAAACCGTGACCATTTAAATGAGCGATAACAAACAGGAACGAATGCATTTGACATGTGGCCACGGACGAAATGACGAATGAAAGTGGTCTTGGAAAAGTAAGCTGGGAGAAAATAAGCGAGAAGGAATTTTTATAGATACAAGTGTGTGGAAATGTACTATAGTTTTTTTCATTTCCTCCTTAGAGGGTTGCAAAATGTCTTGGTAATTATAAAAATGGTCTAAGTAAAAAAACACTAAAGTACTAGAATAATTTGTAACATAATTGTGTAATACTATATACACTGGGAATCAAAAATTGACATGCTTATACGTTTGTTCAGTTCAAATATAAGACACGAATGATAATTAAAATTGTACAAGTATCAGTGTACAAATCATAGAATAAAAATAATATCTTATTTTGTTCAGTGGTACAAGAAATTACATATAAGTAGTAGTTACGTTATAGATTGTTGTAAAGCTATAAAGGCTTGCAATAATTATTGTAGACGATGTATATGAAATATTGTTAAATAAGAAATTGTTCTAATTGTCTAATTTAATTTGTTTTTGGTAAGAGAACTTATAATTATGTCAACTCTTATAATACGTTTGTGATAACGTACAAAGAGAAAATTATAATATTTGGTAACGTTTTGTAATAACACATTGTTAAGAACCACTGTCATTTTCAAATAAGTACTAATCACACTTTGATTAAATATATTTATGACAAAATTTATATTTTAATTTCCTTGATTATTATTTGTTGTCTTCTATAATTTTTATTATCAAACTTTCACCTTCTATTTTTCCTAACAATTGGTAATTTCGATACACAACTGGTTTCTTTTTGGACTATCTTTTATAGTTTTAAATTAATATTTTTATCGAAGAAGATCTACATTAGGTTCGAACTAGGTTTGAACGTAACTTTTTTGCATCAAAATATTACATTGCATTGTTATGATTATAATAATAATGTATTAATGTGATAAATGTAAAAAATTAATTTAATACCGTACCGATTTTGTAAGTCTAAATATCCTAAAAAATAGAGCTTTTACAAACAAATGTTACAAACATTACCATCCCTTCCTCTATGTATAGTTATATTTTATAATTTAAGATATGTTTACATCTTTTTTCAAAATATATCTTATTACCATTTTAAACCTAATTAACAATCAATGTATAACTTAATTTTTACTTTCAAATTATAATTAGATTTGTAACAAATTATACTATTTTATACAATGTTAATTTTGCTTTCATTTAAAATTGGAGCGATACATAGACCATACAATGTAATTAAAATAATTTCAGATAAATGGTTCAAATGAATCATTTTTTAATAATATTTAGCGCTTGGACATTTTTTCTCAACTTAGATATTTTACTCTATTTTTATTCAAGTGATTAACTCGAATTAAAAATAATCCAAATACGTCAGAAAATTATATAAATTATAGCTACTATTATGTTTGCGGAAATTTTTATAACGATTTGTTTTTCTTATTCTATGTGTTCCTGTTAAATAATGTCAAGAATATACACTATCGTAGAAACGAATATAATTATTTACTTGTCAATGTATTAGTAAATCCTCGTAGTTACATTCAAGTTTATACAAGTTCGAACGGAATGCAAATTGACATTGTGTATTTTTGCCCGGTAAGACGACGAGTACGATAAACGAAACTAATTTTATTCAACACTGTAACATTCTACTTCGATTAAAAAACAAACGTCTTTGTCATAAATATCCCCACATACCTATCCAAGTGAAATCGAACATTTTGTTCCCTATTGCGAAGCAAAATCGATAAAACCAAGAAAGAATTTCGGGATAATTTTGTTCCGCTAGATTGCTAAAATATCGCATACAGTGCGACGTATAGGGGTACTTCACGGCGGATAAAGTCTCGGCAAACGTTCGTTTCGACAACCCTTCTCCACCGTGGAACCACCTTGCACCTTGCATCGTTGATACCTGTCCTCCCATCGAACTCGTCCTGGAGGGCCCCAACACCGTAACAAAATCTTCCCCCTCTGTCTTCCCTCTCTTTCTCTCTCTCTCGTTCTTTCTCGAGTCGAACAGATTCTTTTCCAAAAACGTCGGTCCAAAGCACCTGTGCCGTGAAATTCCTGTCTGGCATTCTATGCAGCGGCGCGTTCTACGAGCCGGGAACGTCAGTCGGCCGCAACGGCGACGAGGAGTGCCCGCGGAGTGGGAGTAAACGGTGCCCGGTGAAGAAAGAAAGGAAGAGGAATCCAAGAACGGCAGGGAGAGAACAGGGGATGCTGTCTCGCTCGTTCACAGGGCCATCCATTGACGCCCTCGGCCAGGCATTTATGAATGAAGCTCTCTCCCCTCTCCCCGCAGCTCCCCCGTCACCGTTACCCCCACCATCGTCGCTCGTAGCGGCTCGCTGTTACATTCGCTAAACATGCGCTGCGCGGCTGCGTGCGCGGTGCAGTCGTTGCATACAGCGGACTTAGGCCCGGTACACACATCCGTTTTTCGGACGTCCGGTAGCTCCGGCGAACTCGCGTTTCTACAAGAATGGCGTCCGGTGTTCGAACGCCCGGTAATTGTGCGATAACAAAATGGATCCTAGTATTTGTTCCTTTAATCTGTTTTTAACACTAACTTTACGGATATTTCTTGCGTTAAATCTGCGCGTATCGAGAAGAAATAGGTATACCGTATAGAGAATTACAAAATTAGAAAGCTTCGAAGAAAATGAATTTCGATACGTATTTGTCTCGTTGAATGGATAAAAGTCGGTGCAAGTGACCGAAGAAATGTAAACGGTATTCGTAATTCTCCTCATCGATAGAAATGCGTCAAAATGACGCGTCTCGTAAATCTAGTGTTAAATGCGACGATTGTTCGAAGCAGGAGGATACTTCGTCGATTTCGATGATTTTAGAATACGTAGCGGAGGACGAGATTTTAAATTACTTCTTCCTATATGTATAATCTTCGCATTAGTTTCTCAGATATTAGCAACATTTCTTTGTTACCATTGTATTGAATTCTACGTACACGGGTGCATTTATCTTTTCTTTCTATAAGCATACAGGTTAAATGTGTATATATATATATATATATATAATTAAATAAAACGATAGTAAAGAAATTTTGCTTATACTCGTTATACCTAGACGAGAAAGTTGTTCAAAATGTGGATTTTTAAAACATATTTCGAAATTGAAAGTGTCCTGCTAATTTAAATAACTCTCGAAGGAAACATTTAATTTTCTTTCATCCGGTATCTAAGCGTTTGTTTGAGGAAGAAAAGACGATATTGGGTGCAACCCTTTACCCAATCGAGAATTCGAAGAAACAGTTTTGTGATTATTTTGTCGAGTTGAGAGAAAATTCAAGAAAGTTTTTTCAGTGTTGTACGTTTATTATGCCGAACGAATGTCTAATATGTTTAAAAAAAAATCAAAGTATCGTTTTAAGGGCATGTTCAATTCTATTCTTGACCAATCTTCAAATAAGTAGTAGTTCCAAAGTATTCGTAATAATTTGATCACCCACTCTATAGAAAAACTATGGGATCATTTGGATAGACAAGTCCGAGAACGATGTCCAAAGTCAGAAAAACATTTATGGGAACCTAATTGACGGTGAAATAATGAAAAAAGTAAGAGTCAGAATTCCACGACTCGTAAATGTGGTTACAAATGAGTTATCGGTTAAATGCGTTCTTTAATGCTGTACAAACTGGCGAACATGAAATTTAATCAATTTTATTGAAGATTTCATAATTTTTTTAAGACAGTAGTAAGAGTTAAGTAGGTGTTCACATACTTTTGAGCGGTGGTATATGTACCAAGCTTTACGTAACGTTCAGTTGAAGAGAACAGCGACTGACAAGAAACATTCGCGAATAAATGGCGTCCATTTTTCCGAAGCTTTGTAGATTTGTGCAATGGTAAACAATAAGAGATACGATAATACTTTAAAGCAGATATATTAAGTTGTTCGATAACTTTTGTCGTTCGATAAAACTTATCGAACAACCTGTTACAATAAAATCTCTGTTATCACAAAAGTGAATCATAAAAATTAATTAATCGGCTATGTTGAATTGTCAATCTAATATTCTGTTTCTAAGACAGAATTTCTGTCTTTTTTAAGCTGCAACTGCTCGGTGAATTTCGTTGGAATACTAGTTATATATTTTGTGCATCGATCAATATCTGAATATTCGTGATATTCAAATAGTATCATACGGGTTATCTGTAGTAAATAGTAAAACTTCTAAAAAAACTGTTTATACGCGTATTTATTATACATAATGTAAATAATATATGATATGGAAATAGTAAAATTTGTAAAGAAATTGTTTATGCAGGTATTTATTATACATAATGTAAATAATAAATAGTATGGAAATAGTAAAATTTGTAAAGAAATTGTTTACGCAGGTATTTATTATACATAATGTAAATAATAAATAGTATGGAAATAGTAAAATTTGTAAAAGTACTGTTTACAACCTATTTATTATACAGAAATCGTAACCAATGTTTTCGAGATTAAATTTTCTATATTTATATACGTTTATACAGTACATGCAGATTATTGATTATTCTCCAAGAACTATCCATTTCAATCACTGCAATGTATTATTCAAATATTGCAAATGTGCATATGAATATTTTCAATATCTGAATACTTCTGCAAATATTTGAAGAGTAATATTCCAATAACGAATAAATTCATTATCTTGATAAAAATGTGTCACAGTGCACCTATGCTAATACAATAGGACCACTATTATTCGATCAGGGTTTCAAAAGGAGGGACAATCAATTAAACAAAAGAAGTATAAAAATATAAATTTCGATTATTAAACAACACATTTTCAAAACAATTGTTTCATCCACGCGTTATTGTCTTAACTTTTCTTTAATTATTAAAACTGCTCGTTTTCTCTTTTTCGATACTTAAGGTCAGAACTTTACAAATCGAAAGAAAATACGAAAAAAACAGAATATCAGATCGATAATGCAACATAGCTGATTGATTAATTTTTATGATTCACTTTTGTGATAATAGAGATTTCATTGTAACAGGTTGTTCGATAAGTTTTATCGAACGACAAAAGTTATCGAACAACTTAGTGTATCTGTTTGAAAGTATCATACGTTGTATTTATCGATTTTTGCGTCAAGCGGTTCATTTTCTCGACAAAAACTTCGCCCCGAGAAGAAATTATAATATCATAATCTTCACAAAATACCGGAATGTTCGCAATTTGTGCAACATAATTCCCACCAAAGAAAGCGCACAATCCCTATCGAATTTCTCTCGTCGATGAACCTTTTTGTTCCAGCCCCTATTCGAACCAATCTTACGTAAATACGAAGCACCGAATCGCTGCACGTAAATTAACCTACCGTCGAAATTTCGATAATGCGTTTCTTTCGCAACTCTCACGATTTTCATGCAAAATGATCAAAGAAGCCTGCAGAAGAAATGGCTATCGTCGCTGAAGGTGTTCGCGGTTATGGCGACACGCAGATTTCGTTAGGTTTTTGCGACGGTTAAGAGGATGCTTTCACCAATGATGTAACCGGAATCATTTGGGTCGATTAGCGTCAAATCGACCGTATCGCAACGCAGTGATCAATTGCAAATATTACGTCACGATAAAATCGCGACGATACGATTTCTTGGTAATTACGGTACTCGTATTTTGCTCCGATCGAAAAAAAGGGACCAATATCGATGCGATCGAAAAAATGGTGAATTTCAATTTCAATCTTATTGTGAAACGATTTCGAGGGACAAATAATAAGTGATGGTGGTTTCGGATGGTTTTATAACTTGATACACTTGCATACACTTGACGCGAGGTTTCGTAATAGTCTTTTCATTTTTAATATATTTTACCCTCTTACATATGGATGTTTGATGATAATAGAAACTTACAAATGTGAATTCAATCAAATTAATATCGTACGTAACTTGTTCTTACAATACACGTCAATTCAGTGTCGATAGTTTAGTACAGTTTCAATATTTATATTATTTAGACTACAAATTGTTTTAGTCATAAAGAAGATGTAGTCTTAACATCGAGTTATATTATTTAGTTGTATTATTTAAATTATAGATAGTTTTTATCATAAAGAGTAGTAATTTTAATATCAGCAGTGCAAATGGAATTATTAACCATGATAAGTATCACATTACAAGTAAAAGGATAAATTTTGAGCAACAACGATTTCGAACACTCGATGTCAAGGCTTATAGGAGTACGATAAAACAGTGAACTGTGTGTGTAAATCGCCTATAAGTTTTCGATGAATATCATAATAAGTGCGATTAAAGGATTTTCGCTAGAGGGTGTCCTAATAAAATTATTTGGCTCACATATTTGGTACAATAAGAGGCAATTTCAGAGAATCGTTAGGTATTACCTGACCTTCGCGAAGAAAGTTAGATATCTCTTACTTTTTCTTTAGCCTAACAAAAATAAATCCTATACTATTTTTACCACTTTTACTAGCCCACAACCGATCAAAAACTTAGAAAAGTCATTATCTATACGCAATGTGGACTAGACAGGGAGAATTTAATAGAACATTTGAATGCATCCAGTTTCGTACAGTTTAATTTTATAAGAAAATCAGAATGTGGAAATCGCTTTTGGAAAGACAATAAGTGAAACTTGTACCAAACACCCACTGTTCCAAAATCATCGAAGTCGTTGTTAAAATGGGCCCGTGTGTTTGAGAAATTCGAGTTTAAAATTTCCTTCTTACGTTACAATGTGCAGTAGCCATGGTGGCGATTATTCGAGAAATACTCGAATATCTCGAATACAAGAGATCCCACTTTTGAATCTTATCTCGGTACATACTTGAGAAATACATTTTTTTTTTAAACGCGTCTCAAAATTATATTTACACGTGGATTTCGACGAACGCTTCAAGATTTCGTCAACGCTATGTATACGCTACAATTTGCACTTACTATTTTTCCAAAAGCGATTTCCACATCTTGGTCTTGTCCTCGTTAGACACATCTTCCTAAAAAATACAATTCCAGTACAAGTACGTACCAGTCTTTTCGATCTTCGCTCGCGCAAGTATAGTATTCGATAATGCGTGCGGTGTACGCGCGATATCTTCGTAACGCTTGGAAGAATTGCGCGCCAAACTGACAATCGGTTACAAGAGCAAATGGGCCCGCTGTGTGGAAACAAAACTCGCGAAGACTTCTCCTCGCTGGTGAGTCTTAGGTGGTGAAAAAGGAAATGTCAGTGATGAAAAAGGAGTCTCATTAACGCGCAGAAAAAGTGAAACTCTCAGCGACGAGCGGCGTCGGTAGCTCGATATCAAAAGGAAAAACGAGGAGCGTCTCTTTAAACGACCGGTGGAGGAGCATCTGCACCGCGAAGGAGGGAGAGTTAATCGAGCACATGCGCGTCGTCCTGACGGGCGCACATGCGCGCGCCATGTAACAACGCGCGACAAACCGGGACCAACGCGGAGAAGGCCCATTCTTCGCCGGGTGAACACGTGTCCAGACTGACAAAAATGCTGCCGGCCCCTTTTTTATTCGGCCAAAGTAGCGTCCGCAGCGGCCGTGGATCGCATTGTGGCGTGAGGCCGCGTTTCCTCTGCGTTCGCGCCGCCGAAAAAAAGGGGAACACGCAGCGAGCGACCCACCGTCTGGAAAAAGGGGCGCGTGCACTGCAACGCGCGACCGTTTCTTTCCTGCTGCACCTTTTCTTCCGCTGGGCGAGTTTAGCGGTTCGCGGCTATTTCGAAACCGACTCGGTACGACCGAAGACGATTTTATTCGTTGGATACCGATCGTTGCGGTGAACTCGCCGCGGGGAACGAGCAACTTATGGAAGCCAAGGTAATTACTTTGTACTGACCATACTGCGATGTGGAATGTACTAGAGGGAGTTGAGAACTTGGCCAGCGACGCGTCACGGGGACAAAAGGGATTTCGATGCTTTAGTTTGCAATGGAAGCACGGATACAGCATCGGAGTAACGCAAGGAAACATGAAAATTATAATTTAGGAAAATTGTTATTATTTAGAATTTATACCAAGCGAAATATATCTAACAACATTCTTAACGTTTGTCATTTGTTCTTAGTACGAATAATATTGACGAGTTTTCTACAGTTTTCTTTCTTTTTTTCTCTAATAAGACACTTTTCTTTTTTAGATTTTATTCGTTGGATTTCGATCGTTGCGGTGAACTCGGCGCGGGGAACGAGCAACTTATGGAAGCCAAGGTAATTACTTTGCACTGACCATACTGCGATGTGGAATGTACTAGAGGGAGCTGAGAAGTTGGCCAGCGACGCGTCACGGGGACAAAAGGGATTTTGATGCTTTAGTTTGCAATGGAAGCACAGATACAGCAAAACATGAAAATTACAGTTTTGGAAAATTATAATTATTTGGAGTTTATCGGGATAAATATGTATATAACATTATTCCATAGACTTGCCAACTTACCAGCTTCGCATAATACAATTTGTACGGTACGGTAATTCCCGCTTTCAAGTGATAAGTTTCATAGCACTTTGTTACACATCTGGGGCAGTATTGCCAATTGAGGATTAATGTTTCTTCGATGAGAGTGAATCGAAAGACGACCTTGTTCGGATTATTTTTAATTGTATGTACATATTTGACATTTCTTTTTTGGTAATTATTCGAATAATTGAAAATAACTTGAATCAAGTTTTGTTTAGAGTAACCGGGAAGTGCTTGTCATCTTATCGATGATATTTTCATAAGGGTATTTGGAAAAGATTGATCGATAAGTGTGTACATTACGGATATATTTTCTATAGTTTATCATAGTCTCTAGAATACACAGATTGCTATAAGTTTTCCAAAACGATATATTCTATCAGAGTGGAAGATTATTTTTGAAAACAAATTCTTTTGGAGAAACAGGCGAAGTTGCAGCCACAGTATACGAATGTATTATGTGTAATAAATCGTAATGAAAAGAAATAAATTTTCTATAATTTTCTTGTAATTAATTGAGTTACATTCTTCTCGGTCACTTCTATCGGGCTTAACGATAACTTAACAGTATTATCGATATATAGTGATATGTATCGATAACTAATTGATAATCGATAGTCCCATCTTTAGATACTCGCGAAGTTGGGCCTCAAGTGAAGACAAAAATTGCTATTTCTTATCATATAGGTTCTTTGTAGGTTATGATTTTTCTTCTTCGTAGAAAATTAATACATCTAGTCTACAAATATTTATAATTTGGTTGGTATAAGTATTTAGTTTTTGTTGTTATTATTGTTATTGTTATTGTTATTATTATTATCATTATTATTGGTACTATTATTAGTATTACTATTACACTACCACCACTACTACTACTACTACCACCATCACCACTACTACTACTACTACTACCACCACCACCACCACCACTACTACTACTACTACTACTACTACTACTACCACCACCATCACCACCACCACCACCACCACCACCACTACTACTACTACTACTACTACTACTATTATTACTACTACTACTACTACTACTACCACCACCACCACTACTACTACTACTACTACTACTATTATTACTACTACTACTACTACCACCACCACCATCACCACTACTACTACTACTACTACCACCACCACCACCACCACTACTACTACTACTACTACTACTACTACTACCACCACCATCACCACCACCACCACCACTACTACTACTACTACTACTACTACTACTACTATTACTACTACTATTATTTCTATTATTACTACTACTATTACTACTACTATTACTACTACTACTACTACTACTACTACTACTACTACCACCACCACCACCACTACTACTACTACTACTACTACTATTACTACTACTACTACTACTACTACTACTACTACTACTACTACTACTACTATTACTACTACTATTATTTCTATTATTATTATCGTTATTTGGTTTTATCGAAATGTCCACGATAATTCCATTTTGCGTCTGGTTTTGTCCAAAAATTAATCGGCTTCCCGTAATCATTGAGAAAACTTCGTAAAATGATACACAACTTCGTTATGACCACCTTTTGTATTATGTGTCGCATTATTGATTGGAGATGGAGTTGTTTTAAATTGGCGTTAAAAGCATGTGGAGTTATTTCTGTTACTGACATTATGAGTGGTAGGATATATCATTATCATCATTATTATTATCATCATCATCACCATCATCATTACCATTATCATCATCATCATCATCACCACCACCACCACCATCATCATCATCATCATCACCTACTACATCATTATCGTTGTTATTATTATTATTATTATTATTAATATACTAGTAGCTCACAAATTAGCAGGAAGTGTACAAGGCATAGCAGACCAATAATTACAAAATTGTGTAAACGCGAAGTAGTTGACTACTGTTTTCAAACCTAACCTCAAATAACATTCGTTGCCAAAGTATACAACAGTGTTCTGACTCTTTATCTTCCACGTTATGTATCCACGACTTGCTCAGTTCTGATTGCAAATATTATCTGAGATTATGTTTGAAAGAGTACCTCGATCTCGAGCTTGCAACAGATAGAGGAGCAGAATTATAGATTTGAGAGAAATATTATAAAATATGTTATAACTATGAAAAAGGATAATAATAGAAATTGGTCAATTTTGAAACTGGCTGGTAACAAAAGTTTTTCACGAGATATGTTTCCACAAGTTTTAAGGCATTCTAAATGCACAATTTACCGTAGAAAAGTTGTAAAAAAAAGCATAAATTACGCAACCTGGTTATTAGTAAAGCTCACCTGTTTAGTCTATCGTCTTCTTCGAATGATAATCTATTAGAAAAATAAACATTTCGAATTCACGCTGATATACTCGGTGATTATGATATTTTACAACAAAACATTAAACATTTTTAAATATTCTAGAATTCAACTAGTATTTTTTACGTTATTATTATTCCTCTGAAATTCATTATTAAATTCGTTATCATTATTTTTCTGATGTTTCACTCAAACATCGTCTGCTATTGCGAACACGAAAATGATGAACGAATTATCGGTTGTTGCTTACGCGTAACAATTTTATGATTTTTCGAATACGATGTATAGTAACGTACAAAAAATTTATCAACAGTTTCCTCGAATGTTTATTTTACCGATGAGTTATCATTCGAAGAAGACAATGAAGACTACACAGTTGAGTTTCCCTAACAATAAGGTTTTGTAATTTACGCTTACTTTGATCATTTTTCCACGATAAATTTCAGAGTAAATAATTATGCATTTAAGATTCTTTAAGACTTACAGAAACACATCCCGTAAAAAAACATCGGTTGCCAGACATGTCCAAAATTGATCAATTTCTACCATTGTAATTTGAACAGGCTCAGCATATATTTATTCGAGTACTAAATTTCATTTTTCTGACGGGAGAAATTTCCATGGACGTCTAATAAATCATGCTGAAATGAACAACTTTACACGAGTTTGAAATAAGTTTCCCTTAGACCACCTGCTTTCATATCAGATTACACAACATAGGAATAACCAAGGTATAATATTTAGAGTGCTCATAGGTTTATGAATTACAGTTTAATACGACATCGTAGTTTTGTCGCATTGCACCTGTGTTTACCTTCGTTCTATGCATCCGTTTCTATTCACTCGCAATTAAGGTGCGGTGTTGGTTTTATCCTTTAGGCCGAGGACATTAATTAACGAGAATGAATGGAGCAAGTTGCCCACCATGAATAAAACGCACGGAGTTACGACAATTAGTACTGTATCATATTACGATTAAAGTTCTTTCTCGTATTCATACTCCTTTGAAAATTTTACTTTTCCGTTATATTTTGCTTTATCTTCTTTACGTTTTAACTCTACATGCTCATTCGCATAATTTGATATACTTATTATGAATTTTACATTCATAATTTCATATATTTCTTTCATCGTTATATTTTATTTCTATTTCTCACAATTTAATTAACTTAATAATTCGTTTACTTTTCACAATTCTTCCTTGAAAAATGACAAAATTTCAAAGTTATAAGCGTTATCAATTTTGTACAAGGTCTTTAGTTTTATAATTTCGCTCGGGGGTGATAAATATTTTAGTAATAAACTGGTACTGGTACTGGTACAAAATCGTACTGCATAATTCATAATTATAATTTTTTTTTTAAATTATTTATACGTTCTTTGTACTTCGTAAATTGTAAATACCATTACCACCGATCAAAATGCGAAACGTTGATCACCGCTATTTTCTTGTCATTTAAATTGAAACGGCAATTTTCCTGTTACCAAACAAATAAACGATTAGAAAAGTTGCGTGCCAGTGTCGGTAAAAAGACAAGAAAAGGTTCGGAAGACTCAACAGGCTTAATAACAGAGCATTTATAAATTGTAACGAAATTGTTGTCGCGAAACACGCTGACTGCCGCAAATGCTAATGGATAATAATCTTATAATAAGCCTGAATTATTGCATAATGCTGGTGAGCGTCGGGCGTGGACGTATTACGCGCCCTGGGAAAGGAAAGAAAATAGTATAGCAAAATCAATGTACTTACGGAAGATCACACGTTTCCCCCTTAAGTGTTGCAACTGATAATCATACCCTTATCCATGGCAATTTACTATGGTGCACCGTATATCATCGTCGCCTGTTATTTACAGGATGTCGGGGAACTCATTTGCATTAGGGCTGGTACTACTTGTCAAATTTGCCTCTATTCAAAAATATTCGAACATGGAGAAGGGCCAAATATTCGGCAAATATTTTTCGAATAGTATTCGAATACTTTGTACACTGGTAAGATATTTGAATACTCGTAGTATGTATTTGAATGGTGTATAAACCAAGTCCATTGTTCTTTTTTAAACATTGTTTTCTTTTAATATTCCTATAAGGGAATTCAAATATTTAAGTATTCGAGTAATAATATATCTATTCCTAGATAATATATCTATTCTAGATAATAATATTATCTATTCCAAAATAATATTGGAATAATAATGTTATTCATTCTATAACGATATTCGAATATTGAAATATTCGAATAATAATATTATCTATTCTAATAATTATATTCGAATAATAATATTATCTATTCTAATAATTATATTCGAATAATAATATTATCTATTCTAATAATTATATTAGAATAATAATATTATTTATTGTATAATGTTGGAATATCAGGTTCCAACGGTAATCGTATTGTTAAAAAATTATTCTCGAGTCAGAAAATTGCTGCTTTGAAATAGTATATCGTTTTACTATGATAGATATCTAGGCAATAACGTACATTTAAGAGTTTCTCGATTTTTGATCGATACTTTGTTAATAAAATAATCGTTGTTCCTAAGGTAGCAGAAGATTATTTTTCAAACAAATAAGTATTTAAAATATTAACAACCTCGTGTTCCGGAGGGCACATGATCTTGTGTCCCGTCCGTTACTCGAAACAATAAACATGTAAATACTTTGGAAATAGTGTTATTATAAGTGTTTTTAACATAAAATATTACACATAATTTTATACAAAATTATTGAATTTATCATCAGAAAGTTATAACGTTAATTAAGTATTCATCGAAGCTCAACAAACCTTTCGAGCAAAATACTTGGTCACCATAATGTAGTTTAAACGATACAAGAGAAGAATACTGTTAAGTGAACAAATCTTCCCGTGAAAAATATTCAAAAGAAAAATTCATCTGATTTATGGTTGGCGGAACTTCGGTGAGAGAATATGGCGTCCCGACGTAGGGAAGAGATCGGAGAAACGAAAGGAAGAAGGGAAAAGTGGCGCGCATTTGAGAAAAAGAATGCGTGGAAGGAAAGGCAGAGAAGGAGACGGGGAATCGAGCAAGAATTCGAAGAGCGGCATACGAGCATCTTATTTCAATATTTTAAGCGCACTCTGGGGTATCACGCATACCACGAGTGGACGGCCAATATTTGAAACGGACCACAAACGCCGGCGCGACCGTCCCTGGGAAAAGGAAATGAAAGGCTCGATGTATTATATATATATATATGTATAAGGTGGTAACGGAAAATCGTGGTTCGATAGTGAACAGAGTGATTCTTTGATAAAAAACTAGACGAAATTGTGTAACTTACGAGATCTTCGTAACGAGAAAAATACTTCGAATATCGGTGGAGCGCATTGCACTCGACTAAAGCCTGTTTTCCACGAGTCAAAATTTTTCATATCATCTATATTATAACCGTCCTTGGAAAATGGAAATGGAAGGTTCGATGTATTATATATATATATATGTATAAGGTGGTAACGGAAAATCGTGGTTCGATAGCGAACAGAGTGATTCTTTGATAAAAAATTAGACGAAATTGTGTAACCTAACTTACGAGATCTTCGTAACGAGAAAAATACTTCGAATATCGGTGGAGCGCATTGCACCCGACTAAAGCCTGGTTTCCACGAGTCAAAATTTTTCGTGTCACCTATATTATAACCGTGCCTGGAAAATGGAAATGGAAGGTTCGATGTATTATATATATATATATGTATAAGGTGGTAACGGAAAATCGTGGTTCGATAGTGAACAGAGTGATTCTTTGATAAAAAACTAGACGAAATTGTGTAACTTACGAGATCTTCGTAACGAGAAAAATACTTCGAATATCGGTGGAACGCATTGCACCCGACTAAAGCCTGTTTTCCACGAGTCAAAATTTTTCGTATCACCTATATTATAACCGTCCTTGGAAAATGGAAATAGAAGGCTCGATGTATTATAATAGATTGTTCGATAAATTTGATCGTTCGATAAAATCTGAGAAATACTTTGATCGAATATCGAATATATTCGATAATATTTGAGAAATCTAGTTCTATATTGTTCTATAAGTTTTATCGAACAACGAAACTTAATGAACAACCTAATATATAAGGTGGTGACGGAAAATCGTGGATCGATAGTGAATAGAGTGATTCTTTGATGAAAAATTAGACGAAATTGTGTAACCTAACTTACGAGATCTTCGTAACGAGAAAAATACTTCGAATATCGGTGGAGCGCATTGCACCCGACTAAAGCCTGTTTTCCACGAATCAGAATTTTTCACCTATATTACGGTATATAGTATTACGATTAGATGCAAACGTATTGGATTTTATTTAATTTATATTGTGTATACAAGAGACACACTGTATATCAATGGAACCTACTACATCTAATTAAAGATTGTTTCCTAAGAGCTAGAATTGTTCGTGTCACCTACATTATATTGGGTTGTTTGGAAAGTCGTTTCGTTTTCCAAAATGGAGAATATATACTTTAATAAAATGTTTGTACACTCTAAAAAAATCGTGTTTCATTTTCACCAAAAAAACAAAATGACTTTTTGAACAACCTAATAGTATATTATTATTAGACACACATTTTATTAGATATTTAAGAAAGATCTGTGGAGTAGAATTTATATTGTGTATACGAGAGGTAGATACTATATATCAGTGGAACGTGTTACACCTAATTAAAGCCTGTTTTCCACGAGCTAGAATGGCACTACTGCTTGAGATCCCACGCCATATTATTATAATTAAAAGAATACCTTATTTCGTATTAAATTTATGAAAAGGCCATGTAAAATTGTTAATCTCTTAAGTCATTTATGTACGTCTCTGATAGAGAAAATTTGTTTGTTAAACTACAAGTTAGTGTAGGGGTTAGAATAACGGTACTGCTTGTATCAATTGTAACACATTATCACAGTTAAAAAAATGCTTTTGTATCGACTTTGTAAAAAATCTCTGAAATTGAAAAATTGATTCTGTGTATAGAGAGAATAATCTTAGATCATTGTGGTGCATCGAATCTAACTAAAGCCTGAATACTGGTACGATTACAGCTTGCCATACTGTCATGATTAGGCTCGTGCACTGTTTTACATTGAATTTTTAAATAAACTTTATGATATCGTGCAAGAAAGGATTGAGAATCGATAAGATATCCATATACTTGAATAAAGCCTGATTTGTATATACTATTTTTGTACTATTTGTGTCATACACTGTCAGTTACACTACAAACACCAATGCAATCATCGAAATATTCTGCAAAATCGTGAAGTGAAAAAAGAAACTCGCTGCATTCAATTAAGGGGGGACATCACTCTGACGAGTCAAAAGAATCGAATTCTTTTTTCTCTTATTTTCTTAAAGTTCAAAGTGTGTAGAATATTATGTCCAAAAAATATTTCGAAATTCAAACATTTAGCGAGGTTGCAGCGATAAATAAACTTGTTTTACGTTTTTCTTAAAACTATACATCCCATTTACTTCAAATTTAATAGAGATGGACTGCAAATTGGATTTTCTTAATATGTTAATGATTTAACTTTTTATAAACGTTTAAAGTAATTTTTTTGAACAAGAATGATTGTTTCTTTTTAAAACTTCGACCATTTCTACAATTATTAAAATTTCGAAAAATCGTACGCTACATTTTAAATAACAGTCCCTGGTTTACGAATCAACGACAGTTTTTTATTTCAAATCTTCCAATTCTTGTCAACTGTGGCAGCGAACAATCTTCACCAGAAGGGATTCAGAGAATAGCGAATAACTTGACCATTTTGTACAATTTTAACATTCGCCAAATCGTAAAACGAAGTTGAAAGTTATATTTACATTCTCCGAAAAAGACTACGATTTTCATTTGGTGACTACTTGGAGAAAAAATTGGCAAAATTTACCCATTTTTTTCACGTCTCAGAACGGTATCCCACCTTGAACCCTGTTTCTCGCCACTGGCGATACTTTTGAAGCGTAGGTGTAAATATAGGATAGAGAGATGGACGAAACGAGTTCGATATTACCTGTGCGACTGTTAATCTCATCACTATTCATAATGCAGTCCCGCTCGTCTAGAAGGATGTACTATCCGCTCGTTGAACTGCAAAAAGAGACTTCTAAAAAGGTTCCCTTCCAGGAGCAAGCGATCCTCGCCGTCGGGGAATGTGGCTGCACCCTTTCTTTCCGTGAATTCGTCGCGGCGTTCTTCGTCAAAAACGCTGGTTGCGTTATCGAGGAAGCGATTTCATCTCCGCCAATACACAGACTGCGTAATCGCTCAAAATAAGTCGGCCGACAATAAAGCGGTCACGAGAGGCAAAAGAGGTGGGACGAAGAGGAGACGAGGAGACAAAGGAAAAAGGCGGCTATGGCTCATTTCAATCTTCTAGAACCTCGAGGACGAATTATTGGAAACGGCACGCGACGTGTTACCACTTTTGGCCGACCACTGAATCGCTATTGCGTTCCAGCACACCTGTGACAAAACGATGTCCTTTCTCTCGAACGTTAATATCCTTTTTACCAAGATTTATGATCATCGACAATTTAACGTTTTACTTGACTCGGATTATATCACGGAATACAGGGTACTGGGTCGAATTAGATAATAAAAAGTCTTGTATTTTTTTTTATTTACTCTTTCGTACGAATTAGAATTGATAAATCTCGTTTAACGTTTGTTACTTGTTTTTAGTGCATATGTCGGGTTTTCTATATTTTTCTGTAGGAAATACACTTGATTTTTATTATTATTATTATTATTTCTTTACTATTGATTCTTTATTATAATTTTTTAATTATGTAGGTAATAATTAGTGAGAAAGTGTACAGAAAGAAAGCGATGGTTAATATTTACGATAACTTTGCATTTAATTCTACTTAACTTTTAGGATAGGTTATGGACCTTGTATCTCACTTTTTGTACCCAAAACGTACGCTTATCTTCATTTCTATCTACTATTTTTTTTTCCCCATGCAACTCGAATTCAATAAAAACGCATTATTATCGAGTAATGAGTTTGAAATCGAACATTGAATTTGAAAAATAGCAACTGTGTTTAAACATACGTGTGAAACATAATTTAATAATACACAAGTAGTTATCGAATTAAAAATTATACAATACGTCGCTTATTTTATTATTTATCGATTATGGAACTTTCACCGGAGAAAAAAGGGTTAAAAATAAATCGTGACTTCCAACACAGTACCCAAATGGATCATCGTCGCAGAAAATGTTTCGCAATTAGTTTACCGTGACAAATCGCGAACCCCAAACACGAGGAAAAATCGAGTGCGATTTTTCAATCGCATTCAGGCGCTCCAACGGCACGCGAGGAATTCCATTCGGTCGACCGACGTTGGTAATATTGCGGCAAGCAGTCATTAAAATTCATTAAAAGCGATAAGCTCAATTAGACTTCCTTGTGCGGGCATTTCGAAACTCACCCCTTGTGGTGCGATTTTTTACGCGTTCCAGGAACCACTTTAACAGCCGCGAAAAAAGATATCCGTTAAATAGGCAAAACTGTGACTGACTTCCCTAATAATCTTGTTCAGCTGATTTTGCTTTTTTAAATTCATTCTTTTAAATAAAAACCGTACAATCCCTTTCGGTGAGTAAAATCATTCTAACGTTTTCTAATTGTTATCAGTACGAACGATAATGTTGCGTGGGTACATTTTTCTTTACTTTTTCTAAAAAGAGTCACATTTCTTATTTAAATTGTAATTTGTTAAATCTAATCTCGAAATTAATCAATGTATTCTAGAAATAAATGTTCCAATTTAGAGATCTTCTTACATATTTATTTCACCTTTATCCTGAAGGAAAACAGAGTAAGCTCCAAAAAAATTCAGAGCTTACTTCTAGACCACTCTGTATATCATTGCAATTCACCGATCAGTGGGTGAAATTACGTGAAATTGTTACGTCGATAATATTAGAAAATCTGCGAATTGGTGCACCTTTGTAACCTGTACATTACTTTCTTTGCTATTTAAGAGTTTGTAATTTACATATATTGCTGCATTTGTTTCGATTCTATTCGATGATACAAGGTGTCTCACTGCATTGAGACTGGTTTGTGATATGGAAAAAAGTATAAGGTAACACTGTTGCGTGCACTCAGGTGCACATATATAGAAGGTGAACACACTCAAGGAGACACATGGTTGTCAAATATATGACATTTAACAAATCTTCGACTATTACGATAATTGTTCAAAAATGCTCGAAGAAGAAAAGCAATCACGTTACTCTTCGTTCTTAGATAATTTTCAAAAAGATATATGATTGTGGAATATATAACATTTGAAAAATCTTCGACCATTAGGGTAATCGTTTAAAAGTTCTCAAAGAAGAAAAGCAATCAAGTTGCTCTTCGTTCTTACATAATTTTCAAGGAGACATATAATATAATTATCGAATATATAATATTTAAAAAATCTTCGACTATTAGGATAATCATTTAAAAATTCTCAAAGAAGGAAAGCAATCACGTTACTCTTCATTCTAACATAATTGAATATTTTTCAAGGAGACGCATGATTGTCAAATATATAACATTTAAATAATCTTAGACTATTCAAATAATCGTTTAAAGAAGTTCTCAAGAAGAAGTTCTCGAAGAAGAAAAGCAATCACGTTACTCTTCGTTCTTACATAATTTTCAAGACGACACAATTATCGAATATATAACATTTAAAAAATCGTCGACTATTCAAATAATCCTTCAAAAATTCTCAAAGAAGGAAAGCAATCACGTTAGTCTTCGTTCTTACATAATTTTCAAGACGACACAATTATCGAATATATAACATTTAAAAAATCGTCGACTATTCAAATAATCCTTCAAAAATTCTCAAAGAAGGAAAGCAATCACGTTAGTCTTCGTTCTTACATAATTTTCAAGACGACACAATTATCGAATATATAACATTTAAAAAATCGTCGACTATTCAAATAATCCTTCAAAAATTCTCAAAGAAGAAAAGCAATCACGTCACGTTTCACTCAAACGTAATTACTTTCCAATCTTTCGTCGCATACCTGAAACTGACCTGCCTAGGCTTGGGTGTCTCGTTCCTCGTTGAGAGATTAACTGAAACCCTTAGCGTTTAATCAAAAAGGAATGGTTCAAATATCTCTCCCCGTGAAGAAAGGGATCGTCGTTCATCGGACAATTGGTCATCTAACCCCGCGCGACGAGGTTACCTCCAAGAATACACCAAAGGGCGTGCAACAATTAGCCAGGCGTGCACAAATAGCGTCCGTCTATGAATGGTCGTAGGAAACGGTTCTAATTAGTTGGTGAGACGGAACGTGGGCCTGAAACGGGGAAAAAGCGATTTACCCGGGGGGCACGTAAGACCGTAGCATGTGTCAGTCCTCGGCGGAGCTTAATGAAACCATGGGGGTGGGGAGGGGGTCCGGTGGCAGCTCTCGAGGTCCTCGCAGTCAATGAATCTGCTGGCCTTTTCCCATGCTCGCGAGCACCACCGCAGAGTTCCCTCTCTCTGAGCGACTCTTCGGGTCCAGTCGATTTTATTAACCTCTGACTCATTCCCTCTTTACTCCCCCGCCAGGCTGGCTGCCCTTCTCCTCGCGGCCCTTACAAGCGGATATTTCTTTTCTTTTCTGTTTTTTTCTTTTTTTTTTTTTTTCTTTCTTCACCCGCAACGGAGGATGTCATCCGGGAACGTCTCGACACGACGTCCGCGCGTTGAACCGATGATTTCGCGGATTTCTTATTGGCCAAGATCCCGTTCTTCTTTTCTTCGGTTTACGGTCAACCCTGAACTTAAGATTATGCTTCGGATCGAATCTGACGCTACTATTATTAGTTTCGAACGAATGAAGTTTACCGTATTCTAGATCAGTCGTAGAAGACACCCGGTGAACTTTTTGGACAATTCTGTAAGGTTGTACGACTCTTTTGTTTCATTTTTATATATATTCGCGAGTATCGTTCGTGGTAAATAAATTGTGATATTAATTTAGAACGGAGACTCTTTTCGTTGCTCGTTCATTCGGTGGTGGAAAGGCTAAGTAGCGTGAGTTTATTGGTTTTTTGAAAGGTATAGAAACTGAGGTAGAAATTATAAAGATGTTGTTATATGTACCAATGGTAAAAAGTATAAGATGCTTAGGATGATTGTTAGTTATAGTTAGGGTAGTTATATGGGATAACCTGAAAATAAATGAAATGCGATTGGGTTTCAGTTGGAGGTTTATCGTGAAATTGTTGTAAACAATATTAAGGCAGTTAAAAGTAGGTAAGATGCTAACGTAATATCACAGTTGTGTCTTTGCATCCGACGAATGAAATAATTTACATTTCGAGTAAATGCTATTCGATCATTATTAACACGCGTTGTGTTCTTTTTGTATTTGTTATTTAATAATAACTTATTTAACTATCGATTGGATACGCATCGCTGGAATAATTCCACTAATTCCATATTTTCTATTATTTCCATTCGTAAATTTCCAAAAGACCTATAAACACGCGTAATTTAAATTCCACCTTTCACGCTATGAAAAAAAAAAAATTACGTTCTTCGTAAAAAGTTTTGTAACGATACACGACTCGAAAATCGAGTTACAATTTCCGATCGAATTCGCGTAAAAATTACCACCGAGTAAAAAAGAATAAAAAAAAATAAAACATCTCCGATTTCACGGTGATCCTCTCGTGTTCCGAGTTTCTAGGCGCGATCGTCGTACAATTAGGGTGTTTGACTCTTATCTTCCGCTTGGAATCGTTTCAACGGTCGATCCTAGGGGGCGAAATCCTATTTGTCGAGACCGAAAGCCAAGAACGGTTTCACGGTTGGTCGACGAGAAATCGTCAACGGACATCGAAGGTTGAATTCGGGCCAGAATTAGCAACCGTGGGGGGGTTCTGTGTCGGTAGAAAAATCAGAAAAAGCGGAGAAAAGGAAAAGCCAATAAACTTCGGGAGCTCCGGGTTCAAGCCTCCGACAGCCTTCGCAACAAAGCGGCGGGCTGTTGATAAAGTAGCTAATTTGCCGGGAGAGGTCTTCGTCCGTTTATTTTTCTCCGTTCCCCGGAATCTTTGCTCTTCCCAGCGCGGTACTAACCCCCTCTCCCCGGTCACCGCCGCTCCCTCTCCCTCACCGTCGATCCCCACCACTCCCCACGGTCCCCGGATCCGCTCTTGGCAGTTTCTTCTGGGCCCCGGCTAAAAAGACTCCTCCCTCTCGGTCATCCTTTGCGGAGGCTCCGGAGGGTGGCGTTAACGAGCCGGCGAGACTTTCACACGATCGTTTGCATCGGGAGAAACAGGTCCGCTTAGCGCGGCGGAGGACACGATTCTTCCCTGTTTACACGAGAGTCCTGAACACTCTGCGCGCAACTCGGGGACGTGTCTCCACTTTCGAAGCTCCGTCGTTAACCCGAGAACGACTTCCACGCTCGTCCAAGACTTCTGTCGGGCTTCAGTTTTATTGGTGACCGACTAATTACCCGGTTTTAATCGCTCAACCGCCGTGACCGCTCGCGGCAGGAGAGTCGGATGAGCGAATGCGCGCGGCGACTGAAATAAAAGGGCTCGGATGTTTAGAGCTGGAATATTTAACCCTTTGCAACCGAGGGGCGACCGAAGGTCGTCAACCGATGCGCTAGAATTTTTCTAATTTTTCTAACTTTCGAGGACAATTTCCTCCGTGACTGGAGAGAACAAAAGTGTCATAAAATATAAAAAATATCTCGATAAGGTAAGATCGAAGTTTATTTTACGATTTGTTCTTACTTTCGAGGTGTAAAAGAATTTTTTCAGGTGTTCAGTTTCTTGTGTTGAAAGATACTTCGAGTTAAAAGGTTAACCCTTCGCACTCGAAGGGCTACCGAAGGTTGTCAACCGATGCGCTAGAATTTTTCTAATTTTTCTAACTTTCGAGGAAAATTTCCTTCGTGACTGGAGAGAAAAAAAGTGTCGTAAAATGTACAAAATGTCTCGATAAGGTAAGATCGAAGTTTATTTTACGATTTGTTCTTACTTTCGAGTTGTTCGGTTTCTTGTGTAGAAAAATACTTCGAGTTGAAAGGTTAATCTTTCGAGTTAAAAGGTTAACCCTTTATATTCGTGAGGCAACTTTCGGTATGCACTAATATAACGCACATAACTAATGCGCTGGAATTTTTTTCATTTTTCTAATCTCCAGGGAAACTTTTATACCTCGAGGTGAGAAAAATGCTATGTAAAATATACAAAGATACAAGCTCCAAATTAATTCTACGATTTATTCTTACTTTTGATACGAAAGATCTCTTCGAGATTTTTAGTTTCCCGTATAAAAACATGAATTCAAAGGGTTAACCTCATCGTACCAAAAAGAGGTCCATAGGGACCCGGATATGTGTTTCTTCGATGTCATTCCGTAACTGTTGAAAATCTGAAACTTGAAATTTTTCTATGTATTTTATTACTAATCTCGAATTGGTAAGGCTAAAAGGAGAAGAAATCAACTGAAATGATTTTTGCGATAAAATGAAAAACATACGGAAAAATCTATACGATCTTGGTATATTGTGTTTTCGTGTGTCAGTGACTTTCCTTTTACTTATCTTGGTAACCGAGTTGTATCGATAATGAGTCGAGACTATCGAAATGGACTAGTAGCACAGAGTGTAATTACAATGCGTACCCACGTTCGAACGAGTGAGAAATAGTCATTTATCACCGTAAACACGTCTGTCTTGGATAGTTGTAAATAGAATATAGATCGATAAAAGTGAATTGTTCTAAACTGTGAATAACAAGTATTTAAGTCACGGGGAAATAGGTGGGTCGTTATGGTGGTTTTAACGGGTCTGCTACGATTAATAGGATCGATGTTGCAACAAAAATACTATAATAATAATTAATTTAACAACGAAAAAGCTGTGAGGTCTTTTAAGGACTCCTCTTGGTAAAGAACGTCTACCATTCCACTTTAGTTTGTTATTCCACTTTGGTTTGTTATTCCACTTTGGTTTGTTAAGGTTTAAGTATACTTCTGTAGCTGTGTTTAAATATTTCAGAAGCGAAAAAGCGTTTAATTAGGGAACCGAAATTAATTGGGAAGGGATGTGGTTAAAGGTTGCGACAGGATCTGTAATTTTCACGAGATGGCTATCTTTAAATTTAACCGATACCGTTATTTATAACATTGTATTTACGAGTGTTTCGGTAAGTTATCCGACCACTTCCGATATTAGTTAGATCATCCTTGATAGTTTGATAGTGCAGTGAAATCTTTCCAACGAGGCACAACTATTGAGGTTTGTAACTTGGAGGGCCATTATACGTGAACCTGCATTCATAAGATAGTTTTGTATCGTTACAATTAATTGATAATACTCTTCGATTATTGAACAATTCGAGTAACCGAGATTGAACGACTGTGAGTGTCGAGTAGCTTTCCTTAGAATTAAAATAGACTTGTTGAGAATTCTGCACTTGTGAGTCTTAATGAAATTGAGATTCTGAAGAAGAGCATACGTGGAATAAATTTAAACACTTAAATTACCCATTACAATGAACTGTTTCTATATTTATAAATCATAAGCCTTTGAATTCAATATTTTAAAAATTTATTTTGATATAAAAACACTTAAATGATCCATTTCAACGAACCTTCTTTTACATTCGTAAATTCAATTCTACAAAACTAAATATTGCTTTATTTATTTTAATTTAAGAAAAAGAAAATCGACTTTTCTAAAACCAAATTACCAGAACACTTATTTAACCCTCGCAATACCATTAGCGTAAGCGACCAAAGGGGAGCTCACGCCTGGGTCCAAAAGGACCCGTAATTAGACCTTGCTTGCACAAATATTTCAAACGAAAGTTCTACCGTTTCATCGTACTTTTTTTATTTTCCAAAGAAAAGTTTCATTAACGGTACAATCGACCGATATAGAAGTCTCTCTCTCTGGGTCCTAAAACACCCAGCGCGTGGTACAAGTAGAGTAAACCTCTTGCCCTACTATTTAAGTTTCGGTAACGCGTGTCGTAATCAACAACAAAGTCGGTCACAACTTTCACTGTCCTCGTGAACGTTAAATTTTCTTTTCGAAGATTTTGTACAAGTGTTTCTTTTCAATATTTTCAAGAAAATCGTACGAACGTGGATAAAATCCACCCGTGGTTCTTACGTTTGGTCCGATTTCCTTGCCATAAGTCTCGCGCGATATTATAGACCAAAGGGTTAAGCAGCGTTTCTCTCGTCCAGCGGAACAACGAACGATCTTGCCTACGGAACGACCGATTAAAGCGTGACGCAATTTTCTCCATCTTTTGTTTTATCCTTTTGAAGTCATCCACGATAAGCTGAACGGGTGTTAAATTACAGAGATATCGATACTGTTCGATACTGTACAATCCAACGGGACGAATCGGTAAAGAATAAGAAATGTCGCGTGGAACTCGTGCGATAGAAAATTACAGAGCCATCGATATTCTTCGGTACTGTACTCGGTCCAACGAGATGAATCGGTAAAGAAAAACAATGCCACGTGGAATTCGTGTGATTGAAAATTATAGAGATATATGTAGGTACTGTTCGGTACTATACTAAGTCCGAGACGAGGGGGTAAAGAAAAACAATGCTATGTGGAATTTGTGTGATAGAAACTTACAAAGATATAGGTATTGTTCGATACTATACTTGGCCCAATGAGACGAATAGGTAAAGAAAAACAATGTCATGTGGAATTCGTGTGATTGAAAATTACAGAGATATATGTAGGTACTGTTCGGTACTATACTAAGTCCGACGAGACGAGGGGGTATAGAAAAACAATGCCATGTGAAATTCGTGTGATAGAAACTTACAGAGATATCTTTTAAGTACTGTTTGGTACTATACTAAGTCCAACGAAACGAGGGGGTAGAGAAAAACAATGCCATATGGAATTCGTGTGATTGAAAATTACAAAGACATATGTAGGTACTGTTAGGTACTATACTAAGTCCAACGAGACGAGGGGGTATAGAAAAACAATGCCATGTGAAATTCGTGTGATAGAAACTTACAGAGATATCTTTTAAGTACTGTTTGGTACTATACTAAGTCCAACGAGACGAGTGGGTAAAGAAAACATACCACGTGGAATTCGTGTGATTGAAACTTACAGAGATATAGGTACTGTTCGACACTATACTCGGTCCAACGAGACAAGTCGGTAAAGAAAAACAAAAGTGTGAAATTCGTGCGATAGAAGAGGACAAACTCTGAGTTTGGTTTCGTCTTGCCTATGTGTCGATCGCATGCATTTGTTTACATCTGCTGATTCGTCTCGTTGGACCGAGTAGGTGTCGTCCAGGTACCAGGAGAACTTCCCCTAGAGTGATTATCGCGGAAAGAAGACTGATCCTCCGGCTGCGAACGCAAGTTACGTTGAAGCATCCACGTCAGCGACCTTGACCTCAAACATTTCCACCATTTCTCCAGCTGAATGTGTTTGCGCCCAGTCGGACGAGACGAGTGGTAGAGGCGAGCCCGAAGGAATCGTCGAACGGAGAAGCAGAGACGTGCGTGGAAAGATTTCGCCGACGAATGAAAGGGCGGAGGATCGAAGTGCAGAGAGGCCAGCCCGAAACGAAGATGGCCAACAGCGCAGCACGCGATTCTCCGTCGAGTTTCTCCGCCAGCCTTGTTGTCGTAATCTCCGTGGCCCGATTCTGCCGCGAACTTCGTGGAACCCGGCCAGGAGGAGGGAGATTTATCGGATTTGCAAATAATGAGACTATGTTTCAAAGGGGCCCCGACGACGCGTCCTTTTGTTCCTGCCCGGATTCCAACAGTGATCTCGCGTCTTTTTTTCTAGGGTGCTCCTTGTGTTTCCTCGCTGCTCTCGGTTCGTTTTTCTTTTACTTTCTCTTCTCTCCGCTTAGGGGATGGGGTTAGGGAAATTAGGGAAATTTGGAAAATTTCGTAGCCGCTTAGGAAACACGTCCGGGATGTGATTGCGTGTAGGAATTTGGTGTACAGTCGAAGGTGACGATAACTCCTCGCGGAGGAAATAAATCGAAGATAATTTTTTTATTTGCCAGATAATTTGAAAACCGTCGCGATGATAATAAACGAATTTGATTACGAATGATTGGTAGCGCATCTTGAATTTGTTTATTTGCCAGATAATTTGAAATCCGTCGCGATGATAATAAACGAATTCGATTACGAATGATTGGTAACGCATCTTGAATTTTTTTATTTGCCAGATAATTTGAAATCCGTCGCGATGATAATAAACGAATTCGATTACGAATGATTGGTAACGCATCTTGAATTTTTTTATTTGCCAGATAATTTGAAATCCGTCGCCATGATAACAATAAACGAATTTGATTACGAATGATTGGTAACGCATCTTGAATTTTTTTATTTGCCAGATAATTTGAAATCCGTCGCCATGATAACAATAAACGAATTTGATTACGAATGATTGGTAGCGAATCGAAGATAATTTTTTTATTTGCCCGATAATTTGAAATCCGTCGCGATGATAACAATAAACGAATTTGATTACGAATGATTGGTAACGCATCTTGAATTTTTTTATTTGCCAGATAATTTGAAATCCGTCGCGATGATAACAATAAACGAATTCGATTACGAATGATTGGTAGCGTATCTTGAATTTGTTTATTTGCCAGATAATTTGAAATCCGTCGCGATGATAATAAACGAATTCGATTACGAATGATTGGTAACGCATCTTGAATTTTTTTATTTGCCAGATAATTTGAAATCCGTCGCCATGATAACAATAAACGAATTTGATTACGAATGATTGGTAGCGAATCGAAGATAATTTTTTTATTTGCCCGATAATTTGAAATCCGTCGCGATGATAACAATAAACGAATTTGATTACGAATGATTGGTAGCGAATCGAAGATAATTTTTTTATTTGCCAGATAATTTGAAATCCGTCGCGATGATAACAATATACGAATTCGATTACGAATGATTGGTAGCGCATCTTGGTAGATAATACGCCCGATGACGGATATCTTCCGTTATTATTACATTTATTATCTAGTGGGGTAAATCGAAGATATGAACATTTTCTTATCACTGATTTACACTCCGTGACAGATGACACCCTCTGCGGGCCTCGTTCACACGGAACGCGTCGCCTACTCGAGAATTTTTACTATTATTTTCATTACACTCGTTGATAAATCGTAGGTATATTTTTTTATTAAAAATTTTATCTACAACGGGAATCTCGATCGATGGAAAAGAGAACGCGTGCAATAGTTTTCACTTATTTCTTTGTGTACCGAGTTTCGTAAAAATTGGACAATGTCGTTTGGTTGGTGTTTCTGGCCAATAGGATCTTTTCAGGTTACAACAATATCCACGTGGTAAGGTAGAAGATCTTAAGCTTTCGAACCAACGTATTTTGGACACTCCAACGACACTCCAACGAATGAGATCACTCACGAATTATAGTACTTTATTTTCCATTCTGAAAAGGTAGCTAACTTCGATGTTACTGTCTCTACGTTCTATTCGTTGGTATTTTAAATGTTTAACAAAGTAGACTTAAGTTAAATTTGGGTACACACAATTTGGGGACTCAATGACCGGTCGAATAAAATTGTATACATTGTTTCGTCA
This sequence comes from Ptiloglossa arizonensis, assembly GCF_051014685.1. Lineage (NCBI taxonomy): Eukaryota > Metazoa > Arthropoda > Insecta > Hymenoptera > Colletidae > Ptiloglossa > Ptiloglossa arizonensis. The sequence continues at coordinate 5,305,250 of NC_135048.1, read as the reverse complement.
ATGTTTAAAAGACATTCTACATCGATGCGACCATTTTAATATTCTCTCTACTCGTAACCGTGACCCTCCATTTTTAATTCTGAAAAGGCAGCCAACTTTGATATTACTGTCTCTAGATTCTATTGATTTTTTAAACGTTTAACAAAGTAGATTTAAAGTAGGTTTGGGTCGATTGGACTCAATGACCAGTCGATTAAAATTATATCCATTGTTTCCTCAATGTTTAAAAGACATTGTACATCGATGCGACCATTTTAATATTCTCTCTACTCGCAACCATGACCCTCCATTTTCAATTCTGAAAAGGTAGCCAACTTCGATATAACTGTCTCTACGTTCTATTCAATTTTTAAATGTTCAACAAAGTAGACTTAAATTAGCTCTGGGTAAAAGTCTCCAAATTATACACAGTTCGGAGACCGTTCAATTTTTAAATGTTCAACAAAATAGATTTAAATTAGCTCTGGGGTTAAAGTCTCCAAATTATACACTGTTCGGAGACCGTTCAATTTTTAAATGTTCAACAAAATAGATTTTTAAGTCAGCTCTGGGTTAGAGTCCCCAAATTATGCACAATTTGGGGACTCAATGACCGGGCCGTATGAGATTCATATTCATCGTTTCCTCGACGTTTAAATATTCACGTTTCGATATTCTCTTTACTCAGAACGTCAGGGCATCGCAACCGTATAATGGCGTCGGAACGATCACGCCAACTGTGTGCTACCAGCGGTGGATGAACGCGGACGGAATTAGCAAAAATGGACGAAATAAAGTCGGCGGATCGTGCGTCAAAAAACTGGCACCGCGTTTAAGTATCAGTGCCACCGAATTCGAGAGCGGTTTACAAAGCGGCGTCTTTCTGGTTTTTCGCATGTATGTAAATACGCGGCTCCTCTGGACGATATGATTGGCCCGATAATACGGTTCAATTAGTGTGGCCCGTTCCCGTGGCGAGCCGCCGCGTTCACGCGTGCTTCGCGTCCGGGGAATCTCTGCGTGAGAAACGTGCGCGATTTTTTCATCCAGGCGCGTGCAGACTTGCCGAAAGCGTTCCGTGGAACGAGAAGGGATACGTGGATCGAGCACAGGGTAGAGCCTGCGAGAATGCCCTACGGGGATCTCATGAACATCGCGAAATATTCCACTCTCTCTGTGTTCCTCGCGTGGTTAACTCATTAAGGGGTCGTTCGGGTCCGGGACGCTGAAAATGATGGAATTTTCAAGAATTTCTTTACCCTCAATCTTTGGACACCCAATCTTTCGACGCTATCGGAATTTTTCGTTACGGGTGCGATTACATTTGTTTATCAATGAATCAAACTTTATCAATATTCCGGAAGGCAATAAGGTTGGAAGGATAATGGGTTGCAAGAAGGTAATAAGTTTCGTCGTTGGATAAAATTTATCGAACAGTACTGTTCAATGTGGTACTGTTTAATAAGTTTTATCTATACGACAAAACTTATTGAGCAACCTAATACTATACTGTTCAAGTTTAATACGACAAAACTTATTGAGTAACTTAGTACTATACTGTTCAAGTTTAGTACGATAAAACTTATTGAGCAACCTAGTACTATACTGTTCAATAAGTTTAATACGACAAAACTTATTGAGCAAACTAGTACAGTACTGTTCAATAAGTTTAATACGAAAAACTTAGCGAGCAATCTAGTACTATACTGTTCAATAAGTTTAATACGACAAAACTTAGTGAGCAACCTAGTACTATACTGTTCAAGTTTAATACGATAAAAGTTATTGAGTAACCTAGTACTATACTGCTCAATAAGTTTAATACGATAAAACTTAGTGAGCAACCTAGTACTATACTGTTCAAGTTTAATATGACAAAACTTAGTGAGCAACCTAGTACTATACTGTTCAAGTTTAATACGACAAAACTTATTGAGTAACTTAGTACTATACTGTTCAAGTTTAATACGACAAAACTTATTGAGCAACCTAGTACTATACTGTTCAAGTTTAATACGACAAAACTTATTGAGTAACTTAGTACTATACTGTTCAAGTTTAATACGACAAAACTTATTGAGCAACCTAGTACTATACTGTTCAAGTTTAGTACGACAAAACTTATTGAGCAACCTAGTACTATACTGTTCAAGTTTGATACGACAAAACTTATTGAGCAACCTAGTACTATACTGTTCAAGTTTAATACGACAAAACTTAGTGAGCAACCTAGTACTATACTGTTCAATAAGTTTAGTACGACAAAACTTATTGAACAACCTAGTATATCTTTCGCGTGCGTTTTGTACTTGATAGGCTTTCAGATTAACTGCGAATCGTTGTTCGTCATGGTAACAAACATACTCTTATTTTGTTTAATGAACATCCGTGGAATAGAATCTTCTAGAACATTCTAGAAATGATCCTCTCTCTGCGTTCCTCGCGTGGTTAACTCATTAAGGGGTCGTTCCGGTCCGGAGTACTAAAAATTATGGAATTTTCAAGAATTTTTCCATAACATTCTAGAAGATTCTAGAAAGATATTCTGTGTGTACACATGCATATATACATACATTTATACATTCATAGATATATACATACATGCATACAGATACCACAGATGATTTTTGTTGTATCATCTTTAGATGGTATTGGAAATTCAACAGACGCTAACGTTTCACTTTGAGTAAAAACATCTTTGTTGAATGTTCATAAAATTTATACGATATTAATTCTTATAGAGAATTGGGACACATGTGTTGCAAATTTTTGTTATTATAGAAAATACTTCATAGTTAAGTAAATAGGACGTACAAAGCTATAAAGGAGAGAGCATAGTGAGATGTTTTTGTTTAAATATTAAGGAATGCATTGTATAAAGTATGTCAGATTCTCTGTCCGCTGTTACTCCATTATATACGCGTAATTTTCTTGGTGATTATCATCGGAGCGTACATATACCCGCATTTACATTATTTTTTATTTTATAATTAAGAAATTTTACCGATTTGTTGCTAATATATTCGGTGACTTTATCTTCTGACCAAATTAGAAGGACAAAAACTGTACGTATGAATTTCTTTCTTTAATTTCGGCTTTCAAAAATAAGTGAAATATAAGTTTGTAACGCGTTTCGAAATATTTTCATTTAGATTTAATGAAAAAAAAAGTTTTACGATAAGCGTATATTTATCATTTTCTCGTACGATGCAAATGGGTCAAGGATTAAAGAAAATAAGTATAGGTATTTACAAATGCAGAATTTTATACGATTCAAAACGCTGTATGAATTGTTTTGCGTTCATTTAAATAATTTTGCAGCAGTTAAACGAAGCTGCGAAGATGTCCTGTTGCGGGAGTTTTCTCGTATCGGATCGAAAAGTGTAGAATACTTGAAGATTTCTTTTTATGCGAATTTTGATTCGTCTAATTACAAAAAAAAATTAAAAAATTGTTGCACTTCATTTTTGCGTTATGAAAGAAAGTTTTTAACAGATTGAGGTAATCTTAGTTTAGGGAAAACATGTTTGTTGGGGGTAAACGTGAATGTTGAGGGTAAACATGAATGTTTACTTTAAACGTAACTAAAATTTCAAGTCGGTTAATTGATTATTTTGTGAGATTTGTTGGCCGATTTAAGAAATGTCGATTCGAGAAAAACACATTTAACTTACCAGAATGAGTACTTTTTACTTAAAGTAAGATGTTTCGGTTAATCGACATATACAAGACCGTATTGAATAATTGTTTCATAAAATAAAAAAGGAGGTAAATATTATTTTAATATTTTAATACGAATAAAATATTCTTGAGAGATGAATGTAATGTTAAAATGATATCGTATTACTGCTTCTCGGCTGTAAATATTACTTGCTTATTTTGCATATCTTTTGTACATATAAATGCCATACATTCTTTGCATAACTTACGTGCATGAGCGTTCGCAATCTACGTTTGATAACTCGTTTAAATCTAAAATTCCTTAACTTTTTAGTATTTGACTAACACTAATGTTTCAGTTACCACTCATTTTTCAAAGCATGTCGTTCAAATACAAATAATGTTACGTAGAAATTCATTGTGCGTTCGAAAGTGTGGCTCCTGCCAAAACTAGTGATGTAATTAGTCGAGACAAAGCTATTGCTCCAAGTTTAATATTTTAATTAAATGTTTCAATTGAGGTTCTTTAGGTCCTCTATAGTATACAAGAGATTCAAGTAATCTTCACAATTAAACAAATAAGAAAAATTGTATATTTAAACAAGAAAAGGTTATATACTTATGACAGTAATTGTATTTATCTTTTTATTAAATTTAAAATTAGAAAATTAGACTTTTGTTCTGTACAAATATACTATTTTCTTGTTTGATTAATTATGTGAGTTGAACTTCTTGTATATTGAAAAGTATTAGATGTAAAATTACAATATCTTCTTCGAGAGGAGATTCGCCAGCCTAAAAAATGATAGAAATTTATAGAAATTGACGAAGATTATTTTGTAGATCGAAATACAATTAAATTATTTATAAGTAAACATTTAAAAAGGACAATAAGTATTTTGTACACCTCGTATATTTAATAAAAATATTGAACTTTATTAGTGTTGCTGTCACCTACTTACAAGGAATGCTTATTAATCCGAAAATTCAAACAAATTTGAAACTTTGAATAATACATAATTCATGCAACCCTATCAAAGGATCCAAAGCTAATTCTAAGGGTGGAGATATCCTCTTAAAGAAAATATGAGTTTACGTATCATAAATATCTTTAAAACCATATAAGATATGAAAAAAAAAGTTTAATACAAAGTTTCATGACATTTGATATCCTATAGTATGGCTGCAAAAAATTTTCGAGAAACCTTTTGTTCAAAATTTCCATCTCTTTCATCGTTTCAAAGATATTTACGATAATATTATATATTATATATATTATTATAATATTTTCGTTAAGAGGTCGTTTTCATTCCTAGTATCGCTTCTTTGGCAAAAAAAACAAAAACGAATCCATTAACCGAACAACTCGAACTGCGTTTGTGCAAAGTTTCAAATTTGTTAAAAATTCTCGAGTTTCCAAATATTCCTTGTTAGAGCACAGTATAAAAGATACAAAAGTATAAATCATGGAAATTGTTGGAACAAAAGACATAATTGCGATATCTTTGCTTTGTCGTATATACTATTTACGTACTTAATGTGAATAGGTGTGCGCGTGTAATAAGTTGCTCGTTATTTTTTTTTTCGTTCGATAAGAAATGAAGCTATTAGGTTCGTCGTTTTACTTTTCTAAAGATGGTACTACTGTTCGATGACCGTGTGTGAAGTTTCCCGTAGATCTGTCGACTCGTTCGTAAATTTACAATTGTCCAAAGTTCAAGTGTCATAGTATTATTTTACCGTAAAAAAAATGACAAAACTTATTGAAAAATATAGTACGTGTGCATGCAGAGTTGACCATTTTGTCGTCAATTTTATCACTTCTGTGTAGTAAATCGAGCGTACATCTGTCTAAGATTCTAAAAGTGAAATATAAGCTAACAATGATAAACCATTGATAAATTATTTAAAACCAAACAGAAATACCTAACGATGGCCAAGGTTTCATGAAATCGGCTTGGCAGTCAACGTGTTAAAGTCCCTTTCGGGACGAACCCATCAGCCCGACCCATATTCCAAAAACCATCAGCCAGAGCCCCGAAACAAGCTCCGCGAACGCGATCGTTCCTCGCAATCTCCCAGCGTTCCCTCTAAACGCGGCCCGAAACCCGAGCTGAACATTTTTGGCCCTCTCCGTGGCCGATCCCTCTGGAGCAAAAAGGATCTCGCCATATCCTTTGATCCTGCCAAGGTGCCGTTCCCTTCCTTCTTCTCTTGGTTCCTTCCAGCGCCGGGCCCCTGGAAGGAAGGACCTCCCTGGACTTGGTCGCCGCTTTGGAGGTCCCGTTCCCTCCCTTCTCGCCCCTCATAGGTAAAGGGAGGCTAACGGAGGAGCCCGGGAGGAGGGAGGCCGAAAGAACGGAGCCCGATGAAGACGAAGGGAACACGGGGCGAGGAGTTGCTTCGCAAAGGACAAGGTCTCCTTTTACTCCTTGAGAGGAATCGGTTCTCGTCCTCCGTGAGGTGGTCATGCGCAGTTTCGAGGATGGTCAATGAATGTTTCCGATCTTTACGATCGTAGGCGAAATTGCTTCATACATGGAGCTTCTATTGCAACGATCGGAGAATTCGGTGAAATTAATTGGGTGTCTAAAGTCTTCTCGATATTACAGAACACTGAACAGAAAGGTTGGTTCGGTTTGTGACTCTTTTACCGATGGGTTAACGTACAAGTTTCGACGTTTGGACAGGTTTGACGACAATATAGGTCGAAACTATCACCACAAACGTAGAAAAAGTATTTTGGTTTAGTCTACGATCAATGTTAGAAACTACGGAATTGATGTAGTTGGGTCACAGTACAAATTTTTATGTTTGAACGTGTTTGATGACATTATAGGACGAAATTATCAACTTTGGATCATAAATGTAAAAAAGGAATCTTGGTTTAGTCTACGATCAATATTAGGAGCTACAAAGTTGATGTAGTTGAATTACAATACAAATTTCAATGTTTGAACATGTTTGATGACAATACGGGACGAAATTATCACCTTTGGAAGGTAAACTTAAGAACAGAATTTTGGTTCAGTGTACGACCAATGTTAAATATTGCACAATTTATGTAGTTATTCACACATTTATGTCTAAATACGTCTTGTAAAAAATATAAATTTCAATATCTGATGATAACGTACAATGAAACTATCACCTTCAGAATGCAAATAATATCGATTATTTTATCCACAGAGACAATCACCTGCGTAGACAAATATGGTAGTTAACTCGTTGTCCGTGAAAGAAAATTTTCTATGACTATGTTTTAAAGATGAATCGTATATAGAACACAAGGCATTAATGAGTTCAATGCTCTGAAATATTATCTATTTTGTAACTGACTTCACGTTATCGTAAGATAAGTAAGGTATGTGGGTTACAAGCTACAAGATTTATCTAGTATTATTATTAAGTGCTGTGAAAAGTATTAATTTATCTTTTTCTTAACTGATTTCATGTTTCAATAAAATGAATAAAGTATTTTCGTATCGTTAAGTTATTTTCATCGAACCACTATTGACCAACGCTGGGAAGGTTTTCCCAAATATCTTGAGGTTAGAAATCGATCATTGTACAGAGGACAGACAAAAAGACAATTAAGAAGAAAGATTTATGAACACGAAACAAATGTTTTTTAGGTTACAATTTCTATTTATTAAGTTGTCACAGAATTAACTCCATCATTGTTAATTGTCTAGTCCCTAATTTACACAAAATTGAGCGAAACTGGAGAAATTATAACCATTAAAATTCATCTACCTGTCTCTTAAGTTATCATAGCTCGACCTTGAACCCGTGACAACCTAACAGACAACACTGTTGTCCATAATCTATGTATGTACTAAGAGATTAGGTTAAGAACCAAATGTATACTTATTTTCATTTCTATACATTACTCTTTTTTTTGTTTTCTTTTTCACTCAATACTTAGTTTCTTTTCGTATACAACTGTGATGCAATAAATGTGTATTATCGTTTGAATTTCTCACAAATTGCCGCTCTTTCTTTTAGATGTGTACAGTTAAAGTAGCGATTCCATTGAAACCTAACCTAACATAGGTACTCACGTATCCTAATTTCACCAATAAAGGTGTACATTAATAATATTTTTACCAGTAAACGTATACATTTGTACTTGTATTCATTTCTCAATAGAGAAACTAAAGTCAAAAATGGTACTAATAGAGAAATTGTACAGAGAGGTTACGTATACATTCGATAGCGTCTACACCAACACGGTTCGTACTATACTACACGTACGAATAGTAGTACGGCTATTATTATAGGTTAGAATCAAATCGAGTCTAGATCATTCGTCGAAATGGTCGTTCGGAAACGATTAAAATCGTAACTCGATCGTTTCAATCGATCGATTTAATTGGTCCGATCGAGAATTCCACCGCCACGATTAAACAATTTGAAATTGCCTGGAACGTTTCACCGTTCGATTGAAAATAGCGGTTTGACAGCTCACCCTCGAGCACCGCGGAAACCAGGTGACTGTCATCTTCCGCGTCCGCGGACCGTCTTCGAGCGTCGTTTTGGCGTCGGAAAGCATCGAAAAAAATACGAGGACTGTGGTTGTGTGCGATTTGACGTGGTGCTGCGCCGCGCACGCACACACGAACACCCCCAGACACCGCGGATACGGCCACGACCACGAACCCCGTGGGCCCGTAGAACCGCATTCCAAGCTGGCTTCACGGACGGGGCCTCCGATCGAGCGGCCGGAGAGGGGGATAGGGAAGCAAGGAGGGGGCGAAACGGGCCGCGGAAGGGCGCGAGAGAGACGCACGAGCCGGGGAATAACTCGATAAAGCGAAGGACCCCTTCTAATTAAAATGAGTTCCGCCGTGGGTCCTCGTGTACCACTCTCGCCGCGGTCTTATTTCGTCGCGAATCCCTCACCCCCTCGCAGCTGGCCCCTTCCTGGCATCTTCCTGGTCCCCTGGAATTCGAATGCCGGACACGTGGGAATTTCTGGTGGAGGGGGGAGAGGTTTTTCTGACGGGCGATTGATAGCACAGCCGGACGCGGTTTTTCCTTTTTGATGACGTGTGTCGCGATTGGGGTGGACACTGCGGAGGACGATGTCTAGCTAGTCTCGAGGGAGATATTGGGCCCGCAGTGTTTCGATACGGAGCTAGCTGCAACAGACACAACAATTAATTGGAGAAAATTGAAAGATACCTGGACATTCCAAAGAAAATGTCCGATGGTAATTATTGTTACTCCGGAGAATGGGATCTTTTTACTGTTGGGCCTTACTGATCAGTTGGATATAACGGTGACAGTTTCGATCTAGTATCTATTAGGAAGCTATTCGTTTTGTTATTGATATTGAATACTACAATAGCTTTGTAGTATTTTTTCACCGTTTTTATATCTGAACGGTGAATAGGGCCCAAAAACAAAATGACACGGTTCTTCGAAGTAACGATCTCCATTTTTTAAATTTTTCTCAGAGATGTTCGAATATCTTTTCAACTTTTCCAGCTTATTTTGGTAGATTAAAATTGCCAGTAGGATTCAGAATTAAAGAGATCGTTTTCTATCGTGTTGCTGTCTATATTCTTATGCATAGGTGTACAAGTTTAACAAGATCGCTAAGGGAATGGGCCTGACTCTTTACGAGTCGGTTGCTGTCTAAATTCTTATGTATAGTTATACAAGTTTAATAAGGCCCTCGAGGGAATGGCCTGAGCGTGGACGAGTAAGTAGTGGGGATAAAACTGCTGCCTAGCTATATAGTCTAGCTATCGTGTGTCATCTGATACTGTTTGAAAGAAGTAACACTATGGAAGGATAACAAGGATCGACGTCGAACTGACGCCTGGTTGCATAAGGGTCGAGCCAGAGTTTTCGACACCTCGTATCGTTTAACCTGTATACCTATATTCTGTTTCATTCACACTTTGACTTCTTGTAAGTAGATATTAACACTGTGTAAGCAATAAAAGCTTCTATAAAACGAAGTAGTATAACTTTTACCGTTTAACTTCGCGAGGCATTTTCAGCTGAAAAGGTTTTCTTAGATAACTCGTGATTGTTTCTCATATAATCAAATTTGAATCGAATATCTAAAACAATTCTCGTTTTCAAATGATAAAATCGGGACTTTTTATCTCCGATTGAGATTAGTAAAGATCATTCGCACTACATCAACGCAAACACAATAACCGTGAGGATGAATCCATTACTTGAATTCGGTGTAGAGATTATTGTTCGAGAGTAGGAATTATTATTCTAGCAAGTTACTCGAGAAACTTTTATTTCTAATTCTGGAACGGATAAAATTTGGTGTCACCTTTTCATCACCTTGGACTGCAAACTCTGTTCAAAAGTAATTCTCATAACCTTGGTTCTCTTGGTGATTTCACATTACAATTTCTGTCATTACCCAGTAAAGAAGACAATTTTATAGTATCGTTCAATATGTAAGTTGCATTAAATATTCTTAAATCGAGTATCTAAATAAATCTACGAAATTGAATGCAAATTCGTTTTATTGGAATCAATTGAAAAATCTTTTCCAAAATTGAATATCTAAACGAGTCTACGAAATTATGCGAAATTGAATGCAAACTCATCTTATCTGAATCAATTGAAACTCTTGCGGCGATGTATAACGCTATGTCTATTTATTCAATCCTTTATGACACAACTGTAAGCAGAAATAAAACAACAACAATAGATATTGTCCAAAAGGAAACTGTATGCTTACGTCATTGCTTCGTCATCTTGAGAAACAAACCCTACGGACAATGAAGCTTATAATTTGTCATTGTTCCTGGTAAAAGATTTGAAATATTGATGGAGCGAATCTGTTCTTTCTCGTGAAGTCGCCGTGGGAGCAATTCCGGCTCGAATCGACCCTCGTGAATCGTCTTAGAGGTCGGAATATCGATTCACCCGGTTATGGCCAGCGGGTATCGTGAGAGAGATGATATTCCGGTTTCGAGGTTGCGAATTCTGAATCGCAAGATATTACGGAAATATAAAGCTCGTACGCGAATTTCTTTTTCAAAGCTTCTAGCTTTTCTAAAATTTACATTTTTTTTTAGCCAAAAATAGAACACTTTTAAAACATTGCTACAATAGTTACCAAGTTCTCCGCTTCTAGTCACCCATAGGTCCTAATCACTTCGAAAACCTGGATTATCTCAAAGAATAGCGACTGATTTCAAAAAGTATCACTCCGAAATGTACCTCTCGCTTTTTAACGAGCTTTTGCACAGTGACAGAGTTTAACAAATATTAAGTCTACCGATCTGTTCTGGTAAACGTAAACGGTTAACAGTTTAGAAGATATTTAACGTAATGTTCTAGAAATCTATATTACGGAAATATAAAGCTCGTACGCGAATTTCTTTTCCAAAGCTTCTAGCTTTTCTAAAATTTACATTTTTTTTTTAGCCAAAAATAGAACACTTTTAAAACATTGCTACAATAGTTACCAAGTTCTCCGCTTCTAGTCACCCATAGGTCCTAATCACTTCGGAAACCTGGATTATCTCAAAGAATAGCGACTGATTTCAAAAAGTATCACTCCGAAATGTACCTCTCGCTTTTTAACGAGCTTTTGCACAGTGACAGAGTTTAACAAATATTAAGTCTACCGATCTGTCCTGGTAAACGTAAACGGTTAACAGTTTAGAAGATATTTAACGTAATGTTCTAAAAATCTATATTACAGAAATATAAAGCTCGTACGCGAATTTCTTTTCCAAAGCTTCTAGCTTTTCTAAAATTTACATTTTTTTTTAGCCAAAAATAGAACACTTTTAAAACATTGCTACAATAGTTACCAAGTTCTCCGCTTCTAGTCACCCATAGGTCCTAATCACTTCGAAAACCTGGATTATCTCAAAGAATAGCGACTGATTTCAAAAAGTATCACTCCGAAATGTACCTCTCGCTTTTTAACGAGCTTTTGCACAGTGACAGAGTTTAACAAATATTAAGTCTACCGATCTGTTCTGGTAAACGTAAACGGTTAACAGTTTAGAAGATATTTAACGTAATGTTCTAGAAATCTATATTACGGAAATATAAAGCTCGTACGCGAATTTCTTTTCCAAAGCTTCTAGCTTTTCTAAAATTTACATTTTTTTTTTAGCCAAAAATAGAACACTTTTAAAACATTGCTACAATAGTTACCAAGTTCTCCGCTTCTAGTCACCCATAGGTCCTAATCACTTCGGAAACCTGGATTATCTCAAAGAATAGCGACTGATTTCAAAAAGTATCACTCCGAAATGTACCTCTCGCTTTTTAACGAGCTTTTGCACAGTGACAGAGTTTAACAAATATTAAGTCTACCGATCTGTCCTGGTAAACGTAAACGGTTAACAGTTTAGAAGATATTTAACGTAATGTTCTAAAAATCTATATTACAGAAATATAAAGCTCGTACGCGAATTTCTTTTCCAAAGCTTCTAGCTTTTCTAAAATTTACATTTTTTTTTAGCCAAAAATAGAACACTTTTAAAACATTGCTACAATAGTTACCAAGTTCTCCGCTTCTAGTCACCCATAGGTCCTAATCACTTCGGAAACCTGGATTATCTCAAAGAATAGCGACTGATTTCAAAAAGTATCACTCTGAAATGTACCTCTCGCTTTTTAACGAGCTTTTGCACAGTGACAGAGTTTAACAAATATTAAGTCTACCGATCTGTTCTAGTAAACGTAAACGGTTAACAGTTTAGAAGATATTTAACGTAATGTTCTAAAAATCTATACATCGTGCAATGTAAACATCTTTGGCGGGTAGAAGTCTTACCAATTACACCGCAAACTTATCCGTCAAATATACATACTCAAACCTTGAACGTTAAATACCTCTTAAACTATCTGTGCTTAAAACCATATAGCCTAAAAATATCGAGCTCTACGACTGTGCAAGAGCTCGTAAAAATATAAGAGTGACACATCCAAGGAACCTGTCCTTGAGAGATAATAGGTTGTTCGATAAGTTTTGTCGTTCGATAAAAACCTATTGAGCAACCTAGTACTGTACCGTTCGATAAGTTTTATCGAACGACGAAACTTCACGAGCAACCTAGTAGAAGAGCTGTCCGTTGAAGAGTTCCATGGAAATGAACACAGCCTAGTTTGTCCAATAGGAAGTGGTTCGAATATTCCATACGGTGTTGCAATTTTCCAGAGAAGATATCCTGTAACCTAAACCAATGTTGTCTTCGCTTAATTTTAATATCCCGAAGAGCTACCAAGATAAGGTCGCAAGCTTCCAGCTCTTGGAAGCGATAACCTTCTTCACGTTTTCGTGATTCCCTAAACACGTCGAGTGATTAAACCGGATAGAGCCGGGCGGCGTGGTATAGTAATTAAGACCTTATGGAGGATCCCGAAGAGTCATTCCGACGCAGCGTTCTATCGCACAATACATCCAATTTAATGACCCGATGCGTAAATCAAATCCCACCGCGTGCTGCTCCATCGAAATCCTGTTCGATGTCGTTGGCTCTCTCCTTTCCAGCCGTTCGTTCCTCGCCTCCTCCTTTTCCACGTAGGAGGTGGAGGCTCTTTTGAAAGCAGCCAACCACCACCATCGCCACCCGGCATCAGCATCGGCACCGTCTCTCGTAAGGTGGGTCGCCTTGGGTGATACATGACGTTTCTCACGGTGATAATTATCACCTGCGCGGCTCGGAGACAGAGAGTCTGCCTTTGTACAAATACGCGTCATTAAAAATTTCACTCGAAACTTGGTGGGGGGTGTTTACAAGTTTTTATCGGCACTTTGAATCCACGGATACGTCACAGTAATTGCGAGTCGATTTCATTGTTTGTTAGTACCTCTGTCGTTCAAAAATTATAATCGATTGTAATGCGTCTTGTAGGTAGAAATTCGGAGAAACCGATTGAACAAATTTATTTAAGAAGAAATCTTCCGCTTCGAGGGGATTACTATTTATTAATAGTACTGGGTATACGTGGTCTCTATTTTCTGATTTTACGAACTTGACTACGATTAATCGAAACGATATACATTTTTCAAAGCGATCGGTTTCAACGTTGAAAATCGCACAACGGTAGGTTCGTGCGTTAACGACATCCGTATGTCAATTTCGTATTTTTGTATAGTGTTTAAATTTTCATGGTGCAATTTCACTGAGCGATCTATATTTCTAATAAGCATAACTGTAATTTTAATTGTAGACGATTAACTGATTTTGAAAAAAGTAGATGTAAACATTTGGAATGATCCTGCAGGCAGGTATGTCTGTGCAACAAAACGATTCAAATCGATGATCGTCGTTGCGTAGCGGCTAACTTGTACGATTATAAATATTTGATCTCGAGTATCTGGTTATGGGAATATTTTCATTTCTGTTGTAGGGAGTTTAATTATTATTGAAGAGGAAGTATTAATAAAATAGTATATGTATATTATACATAATTTAATCACTATTAATAAAACAATATATATGTGTGTGTGTGTATATTTTGTTTTTTAACTCACTAAAGATTTTGATTTATCTCACGATAGGCTTGAGTCATCTTGAACAACGTTGAAACTGATCGCCTTGAAAAATATATATCGTTCTGATTAATTATTGTCAAGTTCGTAAAATCAGAAAATAGAGACCACATATGCCAGTCCTATTCGACATAAATAATTGTCACACTTCAAATATGGTATTTATTTTTATTTGTGAAATAATTTTGTAAAGTTAACAGTGTACTTAAGCTAAAGAAAGCCAATACGAAATGATAATCGTAATTTGGCCGTGATTGATTTTATATTACATTAGGTAATAATAAATATCTGTGTTATAAGGTAATATAACAAATAATATATTATAGAGTGTACAATGTATTAACGCATAATTATTCAATAGTTATTGTTAATTACCTGCGATTAAAAATTTTATTCGATAAAATATCCTTCAATAGAAAAAGTGTAATCGATTTAAAAAAATTTCTCTTTAATTTTCACGGATATTAAACGAAGAAAATCTTGTGCCCCAAAAACCAAAATAAATTCCCAATTTTGGTGTGGCGATAAACGAATTTATAATAACAAATTATCGTTAAGCAACCGTATCTTGAGCAATAAATTATTACGCAATGATTATGCAATACACACAACAACAAATAACCGTTCATCCACCGCGTCTTAACCAATAATTAAGAACAAAATACCACTCGTAATCAGTAATCAGATTTCTCAGATATCCTTATGTATGTTCATTTTATACATTCTCATAAATCTTCACGAAACTTTCACGAATGTAATACTTACTCTTCATTAATACAGAGTACACTACATTTTATATAACCTTATTTTATTATTCTCTTTAAGAAATTATATTTCTCTTTGTACATCTCTCTATTTTCAACCCTCCGAAAGAAACTATTTTCAGAGATTTAAAACCACCAAAAACATAATTATCTTACTCGAGAACGTAATAACTAATTTTAGTTATTTGGTTGGGAATAAAAAATCACTGTTCTAAATTAAATTTAGAATTGGAGAGATTTGAAAATAACTGATTTTAGTTATTCGTTTGGGAATAAAAAATCACTGTTATAAATTAAATTTAGAATTGGAGAGATTTGAAAAGTTTCTCTATAAAATTAGAGTACTCCTATTCTTGAATGAACTTTTACTACTTCAACTTCGAAAAAATTTTCATGAAATGGGAAAAAGCATCACGAAAAACAATTATCTTACTTGAGAACCTAAAAACTGATTTTAGTTATTCGTTTGGGAGTAAAAAATCACTGTTATAAATTAAATTTAGAATTAGAGAGACTTGAAAAGTTTCTCTATAAAATTAGAGTACTCCTATTCTTGAATGAACTTTCGCTACTTCAACATCGAAAGAATTCTCGTGGAATGGGAAGAAGCACCACGAAAAACATAATTATCTTACTTGAGAACGTAATAATTGATTTTAGTTATTCGTTTGGGAGTAAAAAATCACTGTTCTAAATTAAATTTAGAATTGGAGAGATTTGAAAAGTTTCTCTATAAAATTAGAGTACTCCTATTCTTGAATGAACTTTTACTACTTCAACTTCGAAAGAATTTTCATGGAATGGGAAAAAGCATCACGAAAAACAATTATCTTACTTGAGAACCTAAAAACTGATTTTAGTTATTCGTTTGGGAGTAAAAAATCACTGTTCTAAATTAAATTTAGAATTGGAGAGATTTGAAAAGTTTCTCTATAAAATTAGAGTACTCCTATTCTTGAATGAACTTTCGCTACTTCAACATCGAAAGAATTCTCGTGGAATGGGAAGAAGCACCACGAAAAACATAATTATCTTACTTGAGAACGTAATAATTGATTTTAGTTATTCGTTTGGGAGTAAAAAATCACTGTTCTAAATTAAATTTAGAATTGGAGAGATTTGAAAAGTTACTCTATAAAATTAGAGTACTCCTATTCTTGAATGAACTTTTACTACTTCAACTTCGAAAGAATTTTCATGAAATGGGAAAAAGCATCACGAAAAACAATTATCTTACTCGAGAACCTAAAAACTGATTTTAGTTATTCGTTTGGGAGTAAAAAATCACTGTTATAAATTAAATTTAGAATTAAAGAGACTCGAAGAGTTTCTCTATAAAATTAGAGTACTCCTATTCTTGAATGAACTTTCGCTACTTCAACTTCGAAAGAATTTTCATGGAATGGGAAAAAGCATCACGAAAAACAATTATCTTACTTGAGAACCTAAAAACTGATTTTAGTTATTCGTTTGGGAGTAAAAAATCACTGTTATAAATTAAATTTAGAATTGGAGAGACTTGAAAAGTTTCTCTATAAAATTAGAGTACTCCTATTCTTGAATGAACTTTCGCTACTTCAACATCGAAAGAACTCTCGTGGAATGGGAAGAAGCACGTTTTCTCACGTTGATAATTATCACCGTTTCAGGAGGAGAAAGAGGGATTGTGTTCTTGCGTGGACGCAAGCTTAAGTTTGCACATTCGTTCGCGCAATTGACGATAACAGGTGGAATGCCATGACAAACGTGGTATAAGATGCAACGACACTGTGCGCCCGGTGTCGGTAGATTAAAGATCCTGCCAACGATATTCCTCGCTGCAGAACGATTAACAGCTTGTGGATCGTCACGAAGCTCTAGATTGCGTAAAATTAGGCAAGCTGTTGGCGGAACGATACTATAATCACAACGAACACGCATCAATTCCTTCGTTCAAAGGAATTTAATGTAATACAGAGATGAGACAGTGTGGTAAAACAAAATGTCATTGTTTCTCTTAGATGAGAGCTGCATTGAAATCGTATGACGTAGTTCTATGGAGTCTTCGTATCATTACGATCGTTTCGTGATCGACCACAGACCTGAGCAAACGCAATTAATCAATTGAGAGTGTCGAAAAACTTTCCGGTGTCCGAGTTTCGATTCGTGAATTTAAATGATTCATAACGGTATGTACAACATTTCATCCTGTAATCCTTATCACGCATTTTACCGTTCGACTCGATATTTTTATTTCATATTAATGTGTTATTATTAAATGTTTTAAATTGCCTCATTTGGGGCGAAACGAATGATTTTATCATGGCGTAAGACAGGATACCTAAGTCGGTAGAGAAGTGAATACTAATATGTAATTATTCTTTCATATAATTATTCGTTTGTAGAATGAAATTGTAATTACTATCGCAATTTAAAAAAAAAGAAATTAATTTTATGTAGAAAATTATAATATACGGTAATTATGATTTTGGTTATAAATTATTTTTCAGCGAATAAAAATAAATATTTTTGTAATTTCTTTTATCACAGTTCAATGTTAATCATTTTCTTCTAACCTGCCGTTTAGAAGAAAGATTCGAAGAAAATTAATCGGATCTCATATTCTGTACCATTATTTGTTTGACATCCATCAAAGAGTACGTAAAAAATAAAAATACAACAGTGTTACAGAACGATCAAACTTTGTCATACAAGTATGAAAGAAGAGAGAAGACTTCGTTTTAATTTGAAAATCATTTCTAAACGATCTTCTTAAATTATTTCGAAGTTTAACGTAGGCAATGAATCTCATGTTTCATCGATCAAACTTCATCAACTGAATGGAAAAGGAGAGAAGAAAATGTCCACAATATTTAACATTCTTTTCCTTTCTTATATTATTTTCAAAGTTGAATTCGGTAAATCTTTCACGAACTTAGAATAATGCGACACAATGGTCAAACTTTGTCAAACCGAATGCAAAAGAAGAGAAAAGAATTCACGTAAGCGTTTTGCTTGTAGTAATCGTGCAAAGCAATATTTGAACAGTGCAAAACGAAAAGGATGGTTGGAAAAATGAGGAAATTGATCGTTTTTATGATGAAATGACGGAACAATTTTTCTCCTCCGATCCCAATAAACCAGCGGTCCAGACATTTTTCTTACTTTTCCTTTTTTTATTTCAAAAAGTAATCGGTAATCCTGCAACGGAGAGCACTAACGAGAATTAATACCGACTGGACTGTTTGTTTTGTGACTCGGCAACCAGGCTTTTAAAGATCCGAGTCGCACATGAGAATCAGTTCGCGAGGCCACGTCTGAATAAATTAAATCCTTACCAGGAATTCACTAACGATCTGTACCTCTCCGGCTACACATCTCTTAATGCATGTTCTATGGTCTCCCGTGCGCCACAAGTTTTTCCTACTTCTTTCTTTTTCAAATGTGACCCGTCTCTGTAGGAAAATTTGTATAAATCGATTTCACCAGTTTGAGGTTAAAGTTGAACTACTTTTGTTCAGAAGTATCTCACTGAAAAACTTCATTAAAGTTTAAAACCAACTTTCCAAAAAATTCTTACTGTTATTATTAGAAATTATTATTATTACTATTATTATTAGAAATTATTATTATTACTATTATTATTAGAAATTATTATTATTACTATTATTATTAGAAATTATTATTATTACTATTATTATTAGAAATTATTATTATTACTATTATTATTAGAAATTATTATTATTACTATTATTATTACTATTATTATTAGAAATTATTATTATTACTATTATTATTAGAAATTATTATTATTACTATTATTATTAGAAATTATTATTATTACTATTATTATTAGAAATTATTATTATTACTATTATTATTATCATTATTATCATTATCATTATTATTATTAACATTATTATTAATATTATTAAATGTTTTCATTGCAGATATGTGGAAGTATTCATCTATGTAAAATATAACGAGAATACGTACTTGTGTACCAGGTGTTGTTAAAAATGTTATTAAAAAATCTAATCTCGATATTGCTCTCATCTGAGATCGATTTTCTCGACGAATTTTTCAATCTTATTCAATCATACCTTAAAAATGATTGTTACGTTTGAAGATAAGTATTTTTTTTAACATCGAAATTTGTTAAAAACGGTAATACCAAAATTTCATACTACAGTTTACCTTTTATTTCTATTTAATAAACATTTCCATTCAGTAGAAATAATTTCTGTATCAAAAAATAAATATGCGAACCTGAAACCCTATCGCATAAAACGGAATCTTTTCACGGGCTTTCGACCATGTTCGACCGATACCAAGCTGTTCGAGTATCGTGTAAATCGAGGGTTAGGTGTGTCCAGAATCGAGAATAATTAGTCTCGAGCAAAGTTGGCCACATTTTTATCTAGATAACGAGTAACGCGCAACGTTTTACCTACACAAACTTTTACTTATATTTAATGAAAATTTCATTATACAGATTACTATTTATCAGGCACGAATAAAGTTTCATCTGGAATTGGAAAGATAAAAGTTCATCTAGATAAAAAGTAACTTGGCTCGTGCCTCGTGAATGATACTTCATCTAAACATTTATCCAGACACCTTTTTAGTTACAACGGACCCTGTGAATATCGAGTAATGATTATCTAGATAATTTCTTCGATCGAAACAATTCTATCTGGAAAATTATCTATACACAGATCGACCTCGAATAATAACTTAAAGCTCGTCTCGAGTTACGTTGCACTTTATAAGAGCAATCGTTCTTTTTCGTGATATTCTCTTCGTATGTACGTGTAATAATAAAATAATGCATCTCGAAAGTGAAGTTTACGGGGCACGTTCAGCCGAAATTCTGATCGGAATCGAGCGGACCGGTTGGCCTTTACATTCTTGCGATTGAGAGCCTTTGCAGGGTGCACCGACACGCCTCGGGCGGTTCCCATTGCATCGTCGCTTTGGACGCCAACACATTCGTTCCTCGGTGCAAGACTGCACCGGCCAGACGTATACAATCAAACTGTAAACACGGCCGTGTTGTTCGATTGGTCTGACGTGCGCGAAAGACGGAGGAAAAAAAAAAAAAGAAAGAAAACCGCGCAATTTGAATGCCCTTTTCCTCGATGGCGTGTGTTCGTTAGCGGGAACAATGCGCGTGAAAAATATTTGTTTTGATCCTGCGAAGTTGACATCGGAAATTGAAAGGGGTCGGTGCATTTTACTGCATTGAAGTATCGCGTGAATTTCACTAATTCTTTCGGAACTTATTAAAATGAATTATTTCCTGATTATTTGTCCACGAATTGATTACACTGGTAGTCCATTGAAATAATGCACGGACGAACTTACAAGATCGAATAGTCTATTTTAGCCAAGGCTTGTTCAAAAGTAGCTAGAAATATGCCTTAAAAGTAGAATGGTCCATCTTCTGCGCAATTATGTGCTACCCGATGCACCTACTGAATATTTTTCCTCCCGCGTCAAGAATTACACAATACTTAAATTAAAAAATAGGTGTCAATCTGGATCGAAGGTAGTTTATTTCTTGAACAATTATGCGCTGTAAAACCTTCCTCCCAAGAGTTACATGATACTCGAATTTAGTTTATTTCTCGAAAAATTACGAGTTATAAAACTTTCCTCCCTCACAAGAGTTACATAATACTAAAACATACAACAAGATAGCCAATAATAGAACAATAATTATGAGCAATCCAACCCAGTTGGCAAGTCATCTTCTCGTGTTAAGAAATACAAAGTATCCATATCCGAAAATAGCTATAAATCCAGACTAAATGTAAGATAGTCCATTTTCTGAACAATCCTGGTATGAATTTCGTTTAGGAATAAGTTTCGGTCGAAGGTGAAACAGTTTGATCAATTACGAGCTACCCAACGCCGTTACTCTTTTTCCTCTTGCGTCAAGTATTATAAAGTACCCGACGGAATGCTATTTATGCACCGACGATAAACTTGCAACCAGAGCCACGCAGTCTACCCATAACACAAGGCATTACGTTCATCTAACCATTGCGTCTCCCGATTCGATAATGTTCCTCGGTCGTTTACTTCCGATCCAACGTCCAGTCACCAAGGTGTACGGTAGTGCATAACGTCGAAGCGTCCCGGACGTTTCTGTGACGATTCGCAAGTACGTAATGGTTGAGCACAGCGCGGCAGGATCGCAGTGAATCACCTTGTGAAGGTGGGCCGCCGGTTCCGCAGGTATGTAGGTACATACGCACACGTGTAAGTGTACATGCGTACATACACAGCGTTCCGCCGCATACCTTTCCCTCCTTCTTCTTGTCTCAACCTAAACCACCTTCTGTCCTCCATCCTCCCCTTCTCCTCTTACTCCCTCAACCACCGCCTACCACTCTGCTCGACATAGCAGACCTTTAATCCAATCTGTGTAATAAGCGCTGCCATTTAAAGCGCGGAAACGCCGCCACCTATCTCCATTCTCGGATGAAACTTTCAAGATACCCGAAATCATCTTGCCAAGAGTCGATCGAAGAAACTATTTTCTACGTTTTATGATCAATTTTACAATTTTTAGACACGAGAGTAGAGCCGTTTCATTATAAATTGGAAACTTTTGGAGCTATGAGCATTTTGTTGAAATTCAAAATCCTTAAAATAATCTTGTCAAGAGTTGATGGAAGATACTATTTTCTACGTTTTATGATCAATTTTACACTTTTTGGACACGAGAGTAGGGCCGTTTCATTATAAATTGGAAATTCTTTGAAGCTATGAGCATTTTTTTGAAATTCAAAATCCTTAAAATAATCTTGCCAAGAGTTGGTCGAAGATACCATTTTCTACGTTTCGTGGTCAATTTTACACTTTTTAGATACGAGAGTAGGGCCGTTTCATTATAAATTGGAAACTTTTGGAGCTATGAGCATTTTGCTGAAATTCAAAATGCCCAAAATCATCTTGCCAAAAGTTGATCGAAGAAACTATTTTCTACGTTTTATGATCAATTTTACACTTTTTAGACACGAGAGTAGAGCCGTTTCGTAATAAATTGCAAATTCTTTGGAGCTACATTTCGGATTTTGCTGAAATTCGGATATGTTGTAGACTATGTAGTTCTTCAGGGTTATGTAGAGGTCAGAGCATCCCAGTGGTTTGTTTACAGTGAATACATGGGAGTATCGAATAATCATTATTTCAATTTAAGCAAAATTTCTTTAACCATTTTTTTCTTTTGTAACTGTTTTAAACAAATAGGATTTTTAAATGGTAGGCACAAATTGAAAAATTTGACAAAACAATTACGACAATTATTATTCGATACGTTAACATTGTCCGTATAAAAATTAACGGTTGAAATATTTTTGAGAAGATCTAACATTCTTTCTTTAAAGCTTTCTCAAAGATTTTGAGTGCGGGACAATTTTAAAGCGAGAATAATTCAATAATTTTGTAATATATTTTGATACCATTGGTATTTAATAATTTCCTAAATCATTGTTGAAAGGGATTCTTTAGATGATTCTTTAGAAGTTTCGTACGAAAAGGTAGAGCCGTGTTGGGGTAGTTTCCCAAAAGATTTCTAGGATTCTCTTAGCTATGTTTTTATTGGAGGAAGATCTTTCTTAAACACTTTCAGGCTTTAGACCTTTTTTTTTGTCTGTTTATTTTCTTGAAGTTTTCAAGAACTGTAGGAATCTGGAAACCTTCCAAAAATGGAAGTTTCTTAAGCAAAGCTTCTGGAAGTCAAACAGAGATCCCTCTTAAAACACTATTCCAATACCAATAGTAACTTCAAAATGGATAAAAGTTTTGAATTACTTCCAATATTATTAGAAACTAAAAGTACTCGAAAGTCCTGAAAAATCTTCAACGATTTGGTAAAAGGTCTAACTTATTTGAAGATCTTGGAAGTTATGTTAGCATTGAGGGCTCTATTACAAACACAATTGATACGTATAACCTATTTTATCATTGTTAATACCAATAATAATAATAAAAAAAAGAAGAAGAGGAATGTCTTTTTTACACCACATAAGAAATATACGTACACAAAGTAGATGTAAAAGACGAGGCTTAGCAGTACTACTATTAAACCTAACCTATACATAAAAGAAGAAATTAAAGGATCAAAGAAGACGATTGCTATTCCACCATTTGCTGCACGACCAGTTCTTCCAATTCGATGAACGTACTTACCAATTTTCGCAAATCATAGTTTACAACATCAACAACATTTTTGATATCTAAGCTTCCAGCAGCAACTGCTGTAGTTATTAAGGTAGACATTTTTCCACTATTCTCTTTTATCTTTGCAATCTACCGCTTTGAATACTAATAGTGGGATGACTATTACAAGTCTAATCTATATTCCGGTGGTTCTTAAAAATTCAGGTAACCTCCAATCTAGCAACTCTAAAACACCAAGACTCTCAAGACTAAACTACCAACTACGACAAGACCTTCGAGGGTTCGTAATCTTGGATAACGTTCCAGTCAATTAACAAATTAACAAGAATTTGTATCCACAGAACTCTGGTTCGAAACGAAGTCGTGTATAAATTTCAGCAACATAAATGACTTTTTTTTTAAGATCGTTAAGATCGTAAGATCATTAATGAACGGATCGGATATTCACCCTTATCTAGTCTTCATAACTTCTTAACATGCCTCTTAGACAAGTTAGAAAATTTTCAATTTTTCACTGTCTGACTTACAAAAATATGGTTTCGTGACCCAATTATTCGTATTATTTCTTCTGACTACGATTATGAAAATAATTTGGATTTCCGGGTCTGTATAATCTGTTGAAAATTCATTGGGCAAGGTATCGCTCTCAAATACCAGGATTACTTGATAATAAACATATATCATAAGCGGTAAAGAAATATCAATTATAAATTATAAATTGGGCCTGAAGCCGACAATTACTGAAATAAATAAACAATAAATGTAACCGTTACCAGCTAAACCAATCCCCTTGTTTTTTGCAATATAAATCAATTTTTAAAAAGGACATACTCCGTATAAACGTAGTCCTCTGAATTTCTGTACCGGCGCGCAAGTTTATCGTTAAACGTACTCATAAATTCTGTACAAAATTGAGCCCCGAAACATAAACGATTGAAACAAATAAACCGAACATTACGACCGCTATCTCTTCTGCAAAAATTAATCCACAAATAAATTTATCAAGTGTGCCCACATCCCGGACATCTGAACGTCTCTTCTACCCCCAGAATCTGTCGTTCAACTAACCTAACGTGAAATTTCGTAACGTTCGTGTACCAGTTCGAATCTGGGCCTAATCGCTCGGCGAACCTCCCATTTGAACATCGAATGTCCACGATCGGCAACGAACGGATAATCGTCGTGACGATTGCTCGGGATCGGAGAAAAATCGCGTCATTGACGGAATCTGGGCCCATCGGTCCCATAGGTACCGGCGAAGAAACGAAGAGCGTGCGTGCGCCGGACGTAAAGTCACGTTTTCGAGGGCGTTCGCGGTGAGGTCTGGTGAAGTGGGGTGGGGTGGGGCGGTGTGGTGGGCCGGGGGCTCTGGGGCCCGGGCCCCGAACACGGCGCGCAAGCCGACTCTGATCCTTCGTGGCTTGGGACCCACCGCGCCATGGGATGCCTCTCCTTCTCTCCCGGTCGGCGGCACAGCATCCTTTAATATCTCTCGGCGGCCTCCTCCTTCGAGCGTTTCCTCTTTGTCGCTCGCCCGGTCGGGGCCTCACTCCCCCCTACCACCGCCTCTCCCCCTCGCGGTTGGCCACTTTCGATAGCATCTTGATGGAATGCCTGCGGGGTAGGTACCTGCCGCATTGTCGAGCCCGCTCGGCCCGTGCTTTCGCACTCGGCGTGATCGTTTGTTGTTGTTATTGTAGTTGTTGGCGACGTCTTTCGGTGTTGGTTTCGTTGGCCGCAGCGGTGTCCTCTTGTTGCATTCACTCCGCTAACCGACCCGCGGCCCAGGATGATCGAATCGTGTCGTTGGCCTGGTATTTTCCCCGCGCGGTGACCTTGGTACGCTGATGATGAAGCGCTAGCGGTTGTTGATGTTGATGGGATCGCGTTTTCGTCCGTAATGGACTGCGTCGATCGGGTTTCGGTTCTCCGGCCCTTGAAGCGCGGCTGCAAATGCGGTTTCGAGATTTGACGAGTCGGGTCGATCAGGTTGTCCGGCTTTTGACAACACGGGTTTTCACTCGCCCCGAGAGAGGCGACCTTTGACGAAAATACTTTTCGCGGTTCCGATTAGGTCACGGGTACACGAGTTTTCACGTTCGAGAATTTACAGCGACGTTCGTGTCACGTATTGCAAGTTTTCACGTGATTTCTTAATATTCGAAAGAAGTGGTCCACGACGGGCACAATTATCGGGTCTGGATAAGGCTACGAGTACCTGATTTTCAGCATTCGAACGCTCATAGGCATCCATGTCGTGATCTGCGTGTTCTAGACCTTGACGGTGTAATTTCTTAGTATCCGAAAGAAGTGGTCTAAGACGGGAATAATTATCCAGTCTCGATAGGTCGTGAGTACTTGATTTTCATCGTTGAAGCATTCATAGGCATTGACGTCGCGTTCAGCGAGTTTTAGACTCTAATTGTAACTTTTTAATAGCCGAAAGGAATGGTCTAAGATAGGGATAATTATTGGGCCTTAACGGGTCGTGAGGATCCGATTGTCTATTTTTGATTTTCTAGAAAGATTGACGACTGTTGGAGAATACTTCGAAAGAATTGCCAAGTCATGTTGATCAAGTTTTTGCCTCTGACAATCTAGTTTCTCAACCTCTGAGAGAACTAACCTTAGCTGGGAGTAATTTTAGAGTGATAAGTACTTATGATAAGTAGGTCGTAAAACCCTGGTTTCGAGTCTTGAACTTTTGTAAGCATCGATTTCGGATCTACCTGTGTTACAAATGTCGATACGTTGGAGTTAAATAGTTTTTAGCTTCGGATGCTTTAACTCGGTAGATTGATTTCGGTTGAGGATGCTTTGTGAGTTTTTACGGATGACATTCGTGTGCTTCCAGCTTTTGTTTCTTTCAAAGCATCAATTTTTTGTAAACACGTAGTTTGTCAGTCTCTGAGGGAATTGATCTTAACCAGGGATATTTTTGGCGTTTCGATAGGTTTCGGGGATCCAGTCTTCTACTTTCGAATCTCTATAGACACTAATTTTAACCGAATAATATTTTTTAGATTTGGACAGGTCTTGAGGGCCTAGTTTTTTACTTTGAGTCTCTACAGGCATTCATTTTTGCTGAGAGTGCATTTCGAAATTTGATACACATTATACACGAATGTATGTATGTTTCTTCTACTTTCGAATCTCTATAGACACTAATTTTAACCGAAGAATATTTTTTAAATTTGGACAGGTCTTGAGGACCTAGTTTTTTACTTTGAGTCTCTACAGGTATTAATTTTTGCTGAGAGTGCATTTCGAAATTTGGTACACATTATACACGAATGTATGTATGTATCTTCTACTTTTGAATCTCTATAGACACTAATTTTAACCGAAGAATATTTTTTAGATTTGGACAGGTCTTGAGGGCCTAGATTTTTAGTTTTGAGTCTCTACAGGTATTAATTTTTGCTGAGAGTGCATTTCGAAATTTGGTACACAGTATACACGTATGTACGTATGTATGTGTGTGTATATATAAGTTTATGTCAAAGATTAATCTATAGCACGTAACCAACTTCGAGTGGAGACTCGAAAGTAGAAAACTGGATTTTCGAGATCTGTCCGAATTCAGAATGAAATAATATGTATGTAAATATGCATACATACTAACGACAGAGACACGATCAGTCATATTCTCTACAAATTTTATCGACTCGTCAGATTTCAGATGACAAAGTGCGACATTAAGTGACAGCTTCGACGCTAAACCACCTCGAAATAATCGAAACGGAATCGAGATTACATCTTGTTCGTAGGAATATTATCTTGTAATGCTCCCGGGAGAATTTTAATCGGCTTACGGCCGATTTATGGTGGCATTTCGCTCGTTTCTGTAAGAGCGATTCGAGATCTCGTAAAAGTTATTTAACGAGCCTCTTCGACGCTGCGGCGCATCGTGGAGTTGCGTTCTCGTGACCGAAACTTTGTTTACTGTTCTCGTAAAATAGAAAAAAATACTGCACTGATCGAGTCTGAAATTGTTAACCACTCAATCGTAGCCAATTGCTATTACCTTCTTTCTTTTGGTAAATACCTGCGTTTAATTAACACGATGCCTGGTCTTAATCAGTTTCACCAATTGAGAAAATCACCCGATTAAGAGTAATTTAATTAATAGTAAATTGGATCAATAACAGAATAGGTGGCATTACAATTATTTCTACGACCTTTGGTTGATACTCTTGTTTCGATCGAAGGATCTTGCTTTATGTTATTGGAACTACTAAAGTGTCTAGATCATTGATTTAACGAGATAACGATAGTGGGAACGTTTTTCCCATTATTCACGTAACATCTGACGAAACAAAAGTAATATCTTCATTCTAGTTCTTTTCAAGGTCGCTTAAAAATTAACTTGTATCATTCTGTCGATGTCTCGTTCGATATGCCAGAAATAACAATTAATGTGCTGAATTTAATTCAGAAATCCCTTCGCGATACAAAAAAAATTATCATAATCGTCACGTGATTAATTTCTGATCTCGTGTAACCTTGAACATTAGTCCTACATCCTTGAACTCGTCTGTTTCTTTTCACGTAACAATGTATCAAATAAAGGAATACCACTTCGAGTAGTTAAAGTTACCTCGACAAGGTAATAGTCGACAGAAAAGATATCATTGTTCAATTTCTTCTCCGGTACTTCGTTAATATCTGCAGATACTTATTTATTTTCCGAAACGTGGGGCCTGTTTACGTTCTCAACTTTGGTCGTAAAATAGGAATCGTTTCCGCGACGAATCTTATTGCGCAAGGGAAAACTTTGGTTACGGTGATGCTTCCTTAACCATAATCGTCGTAATATCTTCATAAATTCCGTTACGTAAGGAAAAGCTTGAAACGGTATTACCATTCGTGGTGATTCGGACCCACATACGGGCGAATTACTCGAAAGCTTACAACTCGAACAGAATCGAATGGAAATGGTCGCTCGTGTGCGTGCCAATCGCCCGGAACGTGTTTCACGCGGGTTGGTGTGGGTGTACACGTGGTCCGGTCTGTGCTCTGACCCCAACCTTTCGATTTCGTCTCTCTGTTGGCGTGGTATTCGCGGAGCGTTGTTGCAGCGGCTGCGGCTTCATGAGGATCAGCCTTAATGGGGGTAGCCGAGGAATTCCTTTGGCTCGTAACCCGCGATTTGCTGCTCGTGAGGTGGTTGCGTACGTGCGTACAATATCGGCCTCCCGAAGAGACTAGATTCGATGTTTCGTTCTTCTCTTGTTAACTGGCAACCTCTTCCTCCCTTCCAAAATTATCGCTATTTAAAAATCACGATTCCGTATTTGTTGAATTCTATCGACACGTTCTTTTGACAGTTTTAGAATTATGAAAGCGAATCTAAATTATAATCGCAGAAAGTGATTCCCCATTGTATGGTAATAACCCAAAGAAAAAATCTTTTAGGGAGTACATATTTTATTTTTCAAATTTTGATAACCGAAAGGTATATGTAATATTTGTCGAATTCGTATCAAGTTAAACTGGCCGTTCAAGGCCACCGATCGATCCTCATCGTTTGGCCGCATCCTCCAACTTGGTTACGCCCATCGTACGGTTTGGCTACTCCCACTAGAAATTTGGTTTACACCCACTATTCCGTCTCTTACAATTTCGCATAAGTACACGGTCACACGTTTTCTGTCTCTCGAATAGAGAGATAAGCTAGCATCTGAGAGGTAAATTGGAGTCGTTCCTAATACGATTCACAGTGGTGGTATAATTCGAACGAGCAAATGAGTCTATTTCGATTATATTATAATATTACAGTTTCGTTTGCACTATCGACGAGGTAAGTATTAAGTATTCCATTATCGACCGGGTAAAGTATTGAGTATTCTACTATCGATCGGGTAAAGTATTGAGTATTCTACTATCGATGAGTCAAAGTATTGAGTATTCTACTATCGATGAGGGAAAGTTTTGACTATTCTACTATCGCCGAGGTAATTTATTGAGTATGTACTATTGATGAGGTTAAATATTAAGTATTCTACTATCGATGGGGTAAAGTATTAAGTATTTTACTATTGGTGGGTTAAAGTATTGACTATTCTACTATCGTCTAGGTAATGTATTTAGTATTGTGCTATCGATAAGGTTAAGTATTAAGTATTCTACTATCGATGGGGTAAACTATTAAGTAATTTACTATTGCTGGGTTAAAGTATTGACTATTCTACTATTGCCGAGGTAATTTATTGAGTATGTACTATCGATGGGGTAAAGTATTAAGTATTCTACTATCGATGGAGTAAAGTATAATATTAAGTATTATACTATTGGTGGGTTAAAGTTTTGACTATTCTACTATCGTCCACGTAATGTATTTAGTATTGTGCTGTCGATGAGGTTAAATATTAAGTATTCTACTATCGATGGAGTAAAGTATTAAGTATTTTACTATTGGTGGGTTAAAGTATTGACTATTCTACTATCGTCCAGGTTATGTATTTAGTATTGTGCTATCGACGAGGTAAGGTATTAAGCATTCTACTATCACCGAAGTAATGTACTATATCAAGTATTGCACTATCAATGAAGTAATGTATTAAGTATTCTACAGTCGAACGTCGGTATAGCAGAACTGAGTATACTTGTTCTGTAATATTTGACACGCGCATAATACAAGATCGGTTGTTTTCAAATTTTTCAAACGGCTCCTACGAGTTAGAAATACCATTTTACGTACCTAATACTTGACAGTATAATTTTATAAAATCATAAAGAAATCTCTGACTGGCACCCACGCTAGAGAACACAATCGTTAGCCTCGATGAGATCTCTAGAAGTTCTCAAGCTACAAAAACACACGTACGAATCTTGGACAAAGGGTCCAAGAACAAGAGAACGAAGTTCATCAGAACTGTGTCAGAGTAAAACGTACGACGCAAGGTGCACCAGGTGATTTGTCCCAGTCGGCTTTGCCATCCTCGCGTTGTGTCGTTTGAGTTATGATAAAATAAAATGAAGATATCAATGGCCCAGTGGACGCAGCGCGAGCGAGAAACGGTGAGTGAGGAATGTGGTCTTCTTCACAGGTACATCAGCGTCGAGTCGTTGTCCGTTCCCCTCTCTTCTGTTTTCAAAAATTCGTTCCAACTAAGAACATTAAGGCTTGAACCTCGTTCGGTGGTACATTTGCTTACTACGTATTTACATCGAGTTGAGCGAAGTTCTCACGAGAAACGGTCATCAATGAACAGATAAAAATCCACGCATTGTCTTTAACCCTTGTGTACACAACTGGGGGTACCCATTTGTGCATTTTTTCTAATAATTAACTGTGTCCTTGTAAAAATATCACAAAATCTCTCCGGATTCTTATCCTTTGGACAGTTTTACGTTGATCGATGTTTCGCAAAGAAATACTTGTACTCACAATTTTAAGTAACTAATATTTAAATTTATTGTCCACCTGTTGTACCACCAAGGAATGTCTGAGTATCGATGCAAGACATAATATATGTGATTTGAAGAATTAGAAACGGAAATTTTATTAAGAGATTGCAAACTTCTAAGTTAGGCAAGCGAATGGGAATGAGACGAACGATTTACTTTAGCATAAAACTATATCATAGTTCCAAGTAACTTTTCGCTCGGATTGTTTAAAATAGCATTCCGTATGTCATAAGAAGAGAAAATTTAAAGCTTTGGGAATGTATGAAATGAAAGTAATCGCTAAATATCTGATGTATCGCGATACTGTGTATGTACTACTGGTTGTCCAACAACGTTGAACATTTTAGGTGTGCAAACATTGATTAAAACATGTAACTATCGAGTCTTCTTGGTAGACGACAGTCTTTATCGTAG
This sequence comes from Ptiloglossa arizonensis, assembly GCF_051014685.1. Classification (NCBI taxonomy): domain Eukaryota; kingdom Metazoa; phylum Arthropoda; class Insecta; order Hymenoptera; family Colletidae; genus Ptiloglossa; species Ptiloglossa arizonensis. Next base: position 5,274,344 of record NC_135048.1, on the reverse strand, counting down.
TCTGTGTCGATTGGAACCATAGAGCACAATTTCATTGGGTTCGTCACGTATAGTTAAAATTGCAGATATTTATTAACACTACACTTATTTTCTGGTATCAAAATATACTCTGTGTCGATTGAAACTATAGAACACAATTTCATTGGGTTCGTCACATATAGTTAAAATTGCAGATATTTATTGACACTACGTTTACTTTCTGGTACCAAAATATACTCCGTGTCGATTGAAACTATAGAACACAATTTCATTGGGTTCGTCACATATAGTTAAAATTGCAGATATTTATTGACACTACACTTATTTTCTGGTATCAAAATATACTCTGTGTCGATTGAAACTATAGAACACAATTTCATTGGGTTCGTCACATATAGTTAAAATTGCAGATATTTATTGACACTACGTTTACTTTCTGGTACCAAAATATACTCCGTGTCGATTGAAAATGCAGAACACAATTTCATTGGATTCGTCACGTTTGGTTAAAATTGCAGATATTTATTGACATTAAGGTTGTCGTCTGGTACCAAAATGTACTCCTTCAACGACGTGTCGGACATTAAGAATCGTACACGATGAAGCTTCGGTTAATTTTAGCCGCATCGAGTACATACTCGTTGTCAGATTGTCACGATTTCTCTTCGACATGTTGTCGGAAAGATATCTTTATCGCTTCCTGGAATTACGGGTAGCGTGTTAAATGCATCTCACTCGCTCTAACTGTTTCTCACTTTGGTCTCCGATGTGTACGAAGACGAGCAATCGGGAAATATAAAAGCTATCAAATTTCACCGAAGTCTCTTTCAGGTTGTCGTAACTCAATCATGAGGTTATGTTATTACATCGGTGCGATCGTCGTACAATGTTTACAAATTTTTTATAACGACCAGAGATTCGATTGTCCCGAACTTGTGACAACGTGACAGACAGTACTGTAGCGTCCTAGTCGTTGCACAGGTATACAGATGAACTTCGTGACTTATACTGGGTGATTCAGAAATACATGTCTGTACTTCAGAATATGAATTTACACATTAAGATTGGTAAAAAATATTCAACGAACGTATGTATCCTAATACGTTGCTCGATACGTTTTGTCAACATGTGTGAAGTGTCAGTATTTTTTTACAATGGAATAAACGACAAAACTTATCGAACAACCTAGCATATACCTTAATATTCGAGTTATAGATGATCGAAGGAAATGTTCAGTGTCCCCTTCGTTTTTCAACACTTTCATTTCGGGATTATTTTTATTCAACAAAGACGAACAATGTACTGTCCTGGCCTTTGAAAGAAATTGAGCATCGTACCGAGTCAAGCGTTTTAATCAGCTTTCGAAGGCCTGCATTTAACAATAAGTAAACACCGTAGTCCACATTTCTCTATAACATGTTGCTATATTCCCCTTAAGAAGTTATTCCGACAAACTGATCTCGAAAAATCAAATTTTTATCGACACCTCGAACATTTTCGACGATCCACCGTAACTCGAAAACTAAGATACATAGGACATACGTTCATAAAATATTTTTTACTCGTCTTAGTGTATAGATTCTGCTTTCCCTCTGAAATATATACCTGTATTTCCGAGTTACCCTGTACAGCTACCTGGACCTTAATGCTTCCAATATGTTTGTTTGGGAATATCTCGAACAACTTGTTTACAAAAAATCAGTTATCAATATATATACATATAACGTAACTTTTTCTTTAGGTGCTGCAAAACTTAAAGAAGTTTTAAGTTAGTGTCAAAGAACTTCTTCTTTAGCTTCTACCCTCTGAACTTCCCTATAGCTCCAACTTGTTTGGGTATTGGCCAGTCCACTGCTCAACAATTCTTCTACAGCCGGTTGAATTTAAAGTCCCGGAGACTGGTTCCCGGCGCGGACCCGCTGTGGCCACCTGTCAGCCAATCATAAATTCGCGGTGTCCTTTCATCGGCATTTCGTATATACTTATTGTGCGCGCAGGTTTCGAGAGTCGAAACGCTTCCTTTCCGCACGCGTATCCCGTTGATGGGAGGCCCCGCCGGCTTCCAAACCTTGGCTCCGTAAGTTGAAGGCCATCTTGCTCTCTCGCCGGCAGTTTCACGCTCACGAAGGTCCTTACAAGCCTCCTGAGTTGCTCCTTGGCCGACCATTAGGTTGCCGGCCCGATCCAGGGTAAGAAGTCCTCGCATACCAGACGTGTACTCAATGAACTGACGGAGAGAGGAAGTTGGAAGAAGAAGAAGAAGAAGATGATGATGCTCCAGAGAGAGAGAGAGAGAGAGAGAGAGAGAGAGAGAGAGAGAGAGAGAAGGAAAGAAAGAAAGAAAGAGAAAGAGAGAGAGAGAGAGAGAGAGAGAGAGAGAGAGAGAGAGAGAGAGAGAGAGAGAGAGAGAGAGAGAACATCGAAGGATCAGTGTGTTCGAAGATGAAAAAAAAGAAATGGCGGGAAATCGAGGAAAAGGGTGGACTCCTGATCGATGTTAGGTGCTTGAAAAAGGGACTTGCATGGATCTGGAAGCATTCGATGATGATGAAGGTTGTACGAGGACCTAGGAATGCTTTGAATGATGCTACAGTTGACGAATAATCGATCTTTGGAAATGAACGATTGAGAGAAATGAAAATTTGGAGCACTATTTTGTGAGAAACGATACTTGGCGATAATATTGAGAAACTAATTATTTAGCGAGTACAGGAGCGACACATAGGGAAACGGCCATTTTGATTGTTTAATTTTCTCAGAATTAAAAAATTAGATATTTAATTTCAGACAGTTTTCCTTTTTCTAACAGGGTATTTTTGGTTTCGAAGTAGAGACGGATAAAATTTGAATCGAGTAATAGATGATGAATAAAACCAAGAGAAATTTATTCGCGACGTTTATCCGACTGAACGGTTTTTTAGATATGTCTTCATTCGTTCGACGTGAATATATAATTTTATTCTGTAATTCAAATTCTAATTTTTATTCGACGGATAACGGATAACAAATTATTTATCTTTTATTCGTTATTGGGATGTTTTATCTACATAAGAATTTCGCTTGTCTCTGGTTCAAAGAAGGAGAAATCACAGTTGGCAGACTTGTCAGGTACATCGACAACTAATAGAGCACGATAGGTTCAATGAAAGTGAAAAATAATTTGTTTAAAAATTATAATTAGGAAAAAATGTCAAAGCATCACCGAGTGTATAAACAGTACGATACTATTAACGAAATAAAATCGTTTCGTAAACATGAGAATAATAGTATAATAAATTACACGATAGATTATATTTTCTAATCTCAAAATTTAATTGCATTTTAAAATTAAGTTTTACTTTCCTATTTTGAGCTACATAGAAGTTAGAAAGAAGATAAAAGTTAAAATGGACTTCTTAATTTAATACGTGATGAATAGTTGATAATGAAAAATTGTATCATTGCATATGATTAATTAAATCGTTTTCAATCTCATTCTGTAGACTGACATAATAATTAATTTTTAATATCAAATGAAGCATTGTTAAAGTACTACTAAATATTAAGATAAATGGATGCTATTACGAAGAGAATTAAATATTTAACAAATAAAATCACGGAGGAATAAAAAAGTGAATAAAATTATATTCCATAATTTCCAACTCTTAAATGTTAGAAATTTACCCAAAAGTATATACAATTTTGCATTTACATAATTTTATTAACAAATTGAGACTTACTTTCACAACCTGAAAGCTCGTTCTAATATTGGGTAAATTTCTGTCCGAAGCTATAGTGAAATTATTCCATTAGAAATGATTAACTTGCATTAAATAACTCGAGACAAAAATAAATACGTAATCGATAAATTTTTAAAGGAATAAAATAATTACAGACTCAAATATTTGGTGAAAAAATAAAATCGAACATTTCACCAGTGGAATACTTTCTTCGTTGCAAAGAAAAATATTAAAAAGAAAGGGAGTGGATCTGGAGAAAACTGGTATTACAAAAAGACAAAGACGTCTAAAACTTTTGAGTAAGTCAGTTTTTGTTGTAAAATGATGGCTCATTATCAGATTCTTCTGAAATCTTTCTCTCCACTTTTTATCTTCTTCCTTCTTCTATATCCTGATACTTTTTATTTATACCGCCGTTTTCGAAAGAATGCTGCTCGGTCAAGATCGTGTATACAGCACGATGCATCTGTGTGCCAACTGAAGTTCAATAAACTTCGGTGGTCTTCGACTTCAGCCGAGCATTTTATAGCGTTCACCGATGCATAATTAAGCAATTGTGAAATTAATTAAATCCGTTTACACGACTGTCGCGGCAGATTTCAAGCGGGAGAAGCAAAACGTAAGATGCCCTTTTAGAAATTTATAATAATTAAGAGAAACTGGTTTTGATCGTGGATCGACTGAAATACTTCATTCAGGGAATAATTTACCATTTGCGGTGAAAATCGTGTATATTACGCAACGAAAAAAATTAATTAAATAAGACTTGCCGGTCTCTTAAGTAAATGAGGGCTTAATTATGGTAATTGGTACTTTACAGTTTAAATGTTCATCGCGTGCCATATGAATACCCACTGCAAAATTGTAATCGTATATAATCCTTTGGGAACGGTTGTTTCGATGATTTTATTTTCAGCGACAGGTCAATTTCACACATTACGAGGGAATGTTATTAAACAATTCGAAATTGTTTTTGAAATTCCAATAATTACAATTTTGTTTAGTCCGTAAAAATTGGAACTTATTTTTAAGTTACAGAATTTGCAAATTTGTTACATTAAGCAATTTTGTTCTTTTTTTCAATTATTAGTACTCGATGGGTACTTGTTACGATTGATAAATTAATACGACACAAGAACTTTTAACTATTCTATTGTTTTTGTTATCGATCTAATAATCAAACCTGCAAATATTAAAACTGACCGAAAATTGATTAAAAATACATATTTTTTCATAAGAGTTTAGTTTCTTAATTCTTTTAGTATAATTATAAATTTGTTGACCTCAAAATCTTATATAACCCAAAACTTTATTTTACTAAACAATCCTATCCTAATTTTGAGTCCTCTGCAAAACAAACACATTATTGCATAATTAAATACATATTTAAAAGTGTTCAATCTTTTAAATAAAGACAACAAATTTACAATTGTTGTCGATGTTAGATTGTATACGATAACATACAAAAGAAAAAAACACTTGTTATAATCCTTTTATTTTTATAATTCATTTCGATAATTTTACAAAACAGAAACAACAAGATGTTAAATAAATTTTTTATTGACGTGTATCGACAATATATTATTGGGTTTCTTTTTGTCATTGATTTAGCGTCGCAACTATCTTATCAAAGATAACTTTAAATGCATTAAAGTCGCCTCCAGAAGGTGCAGAATGGTTTAACGTGTTAAACACTATGTCGATCGGATTATCCCGTAACTGAAACACGCGACACTGTGTTGGGACACGGGGATAAATGGCGGACTAGGGGAGCACCCTTGTTTCAAAGGCTAATGGTTTTCACGTGTCGTAAATTAACCTACATTTTAATACACGTTATCGATATTTTGATCGAGAAATACTAGTACGTGTTACTTACAGCCAAAGAAATGCATTTAGTTCTTTTTCCATTATCTCAGTATTTTTAATATATTCTTAGTATATTTGCAACATTTATTATATATTATATTTTATATATTTATATAAACCTATTTTGTAAATTAAAATTATATATCTTTGTGTATTGATATATTTATTTCAGGATGTATAATACTATACATCTGTCGCGTACGTATAAATTTACCGAAGAAAAGAATATTTCGACAAATAAGAATATCAGGGAAAAGGTACATAAAGTGAAATAAAAATAATTTCTAAAATAAATTAAAAAACGCATTTAAATAATAACGTAAGCATTTTATACAATATAAATGTTATTTCAATATGATAGTAGTATTGGGTTGTTCGGAAAGTCATTTCGTTCTCCAAAATGGAGAATATATGATTTAATAAAATGTTTATAGACTCTAAAAAAATCGTGTTTCATTTTCACAAAAAAAAAACGAAATGACATAGATATGAATCGATGAATAACAGTAAAATTGATCATTCATATTTTCAAATTCAAAATATATTTGAACCGTAATTGTTTAAAATTTTGCTTCGAGCATCTCGAACATTGAACAAATTCGGAGAAAATTGTTTCTTCGATCTCGTCGTTGAACCGAGTTTTCAATGGTAGATTATTTATATCGCTCTGAGAATTTGAACAGAAAACAATTCGAGGAAAATGTGTCTTCGAAATTTGTAACACGGTGCTAATCACACGAGCGAAAACAATCGTGACTTTGGACAGTTTCGAGAAGTGAATAAAAGTAAATAAATAACGATCTCGTTCCTGAAACTTAAAACTGGATTTCGCGACCAACGAATACTACCGCGTTCTTAATCGGTTCCACCGCACTCGTCGTCGTTAAGATTAAATTAACACGGGCCGCTTATTTTTATCTCGCCACCGAGTATTAAAGTGAACGGAATTCCGCATAATTGGCGATGCCCGCGAACCAAGGGGGTGGTCGACGCGGTCAGACTTTATTGCGTGAGAATAATACCAAGGAGGAAGAAAGTGTCACGACCTCGTGAGTCAAACCCAAATCGAGGATCGAGGATCGAGAATCGTCGTAACTGGCATTGTTCCACCCTGTGATCGTCCAACCGAACCCTGTTTCGATTCGCGCTTCGTCGATTCAATTTTAAGCTGAATCTTAAGGTTTGTAGTCATTCTTGTTTCTTTCTCTTTCGGTTCAAATATATCAAACACGCATCCATCTTGAATTTGAAAATACGGATGATCATTTTTACCGTTATTCGTAGATTCATATCTATTGGGTTGTTCGAAAAGTCATTTCGTTTTTTTTTTTTTTGGTGAAAATGAAACACGATTTTTTTAGAGCGTGTAAACATTTTATTAAATTATATATTCTCCATTTTGGAAAACGAAATGACTTTCCGAACAACTCAAAAGTACTATCATATTTGAATAACATTTATATTGTACAAAATGCTTACGTTATTATTTAAATCCGTTTTTTAATTTATTTCATTTCAATTAAATTATTTTTATTTCACTTTATGTATCTTCTCCCTGATATTCTTATTTGTCGAATATTTGATCCAAACTGAAATTTTTATTTCAACAATTTTAAGTTATCTTTTCTTTTTGAATCTTCTCGAGCAATGTGAATTCATTTCTCTCTTTTTTTTTTTATCAATATTTTTCACCTTTATATCATGATACTCATCAGGAAGCTTGCTTTCTGTTAGGGTGTCGCGATCACACTTTATCGATGACCGTTGAGACGATCCCGATTTCGATGGTACAGTTTCGATTCATTTCGTATATTTTTCACGGTGTAATTCCATGCAACAATTGCAGATGCACGTACTTGAAAACATGACATTTTTCGTTGCAGGAATCGCTACATATATAATTCACCATTATGGAAAATGCAGTTATGGACTTACAGGAAGCAAACATCCACTGTATGAAAGTTTCTCAAAAACTGAAATACTTTTAAAATTATCCTTTTGAGCAAAATTTTTGGTAACAGTTGAATTTGATCATTAATTTCGAATAAAGTTCTGACAACCACTTCGTTTATTACTATATCCAAGATTCTAGGTGACCAAAAGGGCACCAAAGGGAAATAGAATGTATTCACACATAAAAATATTTTATTATACAGAAGTATATAATAAAACTATTTTATACTAAAATAGAAAAAATAAAACAATTTCGGGTATGCACCTTGCACAAATTAATATGCGCCTGGAACTTGCTGATTTTAATTCTATTGTAAACCTTATTGGAACAATATAACGTGGGAGATATTGACAATCAGTATCGTTAATTGTGAAATGTTCTCTCTAAGTGGTTAAATATTTTGTAGGGAAAGTCTCGAAGAATCGGAGTATATTTTTTCTGAATTTTCAATAAATGGAATTTGTTTATTCAATTTGTTTATAATTATGTTCTGTTGTTGTAGAAACGACTGCACGATTTGAAACAATAAAGAGAAAAACTCGATACGGTTGATAGTTTCGGAGATGAAGATTTATTTGTTCACCCCGGTTTCATGAAAATAGGCAAGAATCACAAAATTCGATACCCTGTATTTTTTAAACAAACTTAAAACCAACAAAATGGTTATTTACACCTGACCTGATATGATACAAATTACAATATATTTAAATTTCCTCGAATCTTAGACTTCGACTATAAAAAGTGATTGATTATTAATCTATTTTTACAACTTCACTGTACTACCTATAATCGATCTTGCATTTTGTTTTTAATCGTAGAACATACGTTTGTTTGCCAAAGTTTAGTCCAAAAATTGTCAGACACCCTGTACAACCATTTGAATGAATACTCATAGCATGTTCATTACAGAGTCACAATTTTTTTTAAGTTGTTTATTTAATTTATGCACATATTCTTCATTCTATTCATACAGCTGTAAAATAACATTGTTTCCAAATTGACCTTTGGAAACGAACAGTTAGGGTGCACGCTCGGGTATATACAAATAAATAGTGATTATCCATGGGTGAGGCCCAAATGGTTTAAAACTTACATATAACGAGCAGTCTTAAAAATTCTATTTCAAAGATACAATGACCTAATACGATGTTAAAAGTTACATAAGGAACAGTGATTTATTGGCGAGTCATTAGTAAATATTAATCTTTTACGGTAGAAGAAATACTTTCTTAGTTTGTTTATAGCAGCTCTGTTGTAGTTATAAAACTTGTTTTACAGCTTTCGAATAGAGATAAATGAAACGTATGTTTCTTTTCAACGCGATAGTTATTTAATAGAAGGGGATTTCTAAATTTGTATTTCTTCGTAATTAATATAATACAAAATTTCAGTTTCTTTTCAATTTTTGATATAATAAAAAGTTACTCAACTTAGATCGTTACCAAATAAATAAAATGTAATACTCAGGTCCATTTATCAAACTCATTGCAATTATTACGAATAATGGTATTATTGTTAACTAACAAAGAAAGATTCTGAATTTAGAAATTCACGTAGTTATGAAACTTTAGACATATATAAAGATTATCGCAATAAATAATACTTCACTTTTTGTTACTTGAATTGACTACAAACGTATCAAATCAACCCTTAGTGATTGAAGTTATTTCACCATGTTGTTTCATGTACAATAAATAAATATCTTTACTTAAAAAATTTCTTTGAATTATTCGATTGTAGAATATTAATTGCCATCAGGAGTAATTATTGTACATTCACGATAATAATATTCAGATTATTTTGAAAAATGTTTCGTAACATTAATAGAAAAAACAGCCTCGTACCTACAATAAATTTAAACAATCTCTTTATTCTACTTTTTTTTAAATTTAGTCCATTGTCTACCTCAATTTTTCACCACTTTTAATGAGAAACATAAAATTATCTAAAAAATTTAGTTTATTATGATATTCAAATATTCTTGCGTTTTTCACCGAAAATGACGTAAAAATTAAAGTTGCAAAAATTCTCAGTTGAAAATACTTAGTCTAAAGAGACTGTTCGAATTTATTGGTACACAAATTAATTTGTATACCAATCATTTTTCACTGCTAGGATTGTGAATTCGCAATGAACATGGTTACAAAATATCGATATTTCAATGGTTATTGAAATACAATTATACTCCGTACAATATTTCAAATGACGTAAAAACGAATGGTATATTTGTGGTGCAAGTATCCCTCGAAAGGTTAAAACTCAACTTCTGTATAAAAATAATCGATTAAATCTGGGTACACCTAATATTTGTATTTATACAGTTTCGTTTCTGGTAGCAACGAAAACCGAACGGGGAAGATACATTCCTGCCGCAAATTGGATGTGCGCATTTAAATTTCTGGGGATGCATTATGCATCAGAAACGGGATTTTTACAAGAAGGAATGCTACAACTTCCTTCGCTGGCGTCATCAGCCTATAGGGAGAAGAATGAGAATGTCGAGGCTAGGATGTGCTTCTGCATGGCAAGCAGATGCATTCACAGAAATCTTCATTTTCTCCGGGAGGAAAATGTACAGGGTGATTCTTAATTGCACGATGATACCATGCGAATCTACACCAGCAAGTAAGAAAAGGGCTATTGGACAAATCTACTTTGATTATTAACTCTGAAACGGTGTCGCGACTATTTGTGTACAAACACACCTCGTTGTAGAAAAGTTTGGGCCACCCTTCGAACTTTACAGAAATACAGCTTTTTCTCACACATATTTGTTTTATTGAAAATTGTACTCTTTCAAGGTAAAAGGACAACGTTAAGGTACGATAAAAAATATCCGTAGAAATAATAATGTAAATATTTGGAACGGTGAAACGAATAAATATTTACGCTTCTTTAAATTGTAATATTAACTTCAAAATTGATATTAAATAGTATCAATGTTACTAAACTCCCATTGTGTGAGACTTTGATGGATTTTATTTACATTTTTAAATTTCCTCTCCATCGAAATACAATTGCAAGGTTAGATTCATCGAACCTTTTCCAGAATTTGTGTAAAAGTAATTAACGATTTAACTTCGTTGTCACTATTGCGTAGATATATTTTTGAAGTTGAAAAAAATTCTAAAGAAAAGCAGCCCAACGAATGACAATGTTTACGTTCGAAACCAGACTAAGAAGATCATCTCTCAAAGATTACGTATTCCTTTACGCAAGTAAAGGTTCATCCAATTCGTCTAGTAAGAATAAATCATTCCCAATTGTATAAATCGATGGAAGTTAAATGGAGGCAATTAAACGGAAAATAGACAAATAGAATACTGTCAAACGTTTCTTCGTTGCTCAAAAGAAGTTTCAATGACAATTTCGGAGTTATTCAAGTAACGGTATTTACTTCCAAGAATGATGGCTTCCATCGAGGAACATGTGTCGCTTTATCGGCGAACAAAGGGCCCATCAAGTCTCCTGTGTCACCGTATTTCTTACGAGGGTAATCACGAAATTAGTGGTGTATCAGGTCACGAGCAGGGTAACCACAAGGTGGCAAGGAAGTCGCCGGAGATCGAAATCCAAGACGTGGGCAGCCTTGTATGACGTTTCGTGAGTTTTGACCGACGTGTTCTGTCGTTAGATTGCTCTAAGCAAAATGAAGAACCATAAATCGTACTTCACACGGAACGGATTGTCGTTTTCCAACGACTGCTGTCGTCCCTTTATACTACCGCATGTCTCGCACACGTGGAAAGTAATTCACGCGACCACTTTTAACTCGATTTTGGCGAAAAACCGAAACGAGAAACGGTTAGATTTCTTTTTGCGTTTTGTGTATTTGTTATCGGTGAAATTTCGAACATTATATTAAAATATAAGCTACGTAAAATGGTAAAATTGTTGTCTGAGAGGTTCAGTCCCCCTTAGACTGAAACCTATATATACGTTTACCGTTACATTTACATAAAAAATATATACGATACAAGTTTTAAATTATAATTGAGAACATTCTTGTTCTGTAGAAATTTTTAACATAATAATTAGTTTTATGAATGAGATGAATGTATACTTTCACAGTTGCGTGAGTAAAAAGAAATTAAATAAAAAAAAATATTAAATATGTTAATATTAAAGTACACGTTGTTTGATTTTAATTTTTAAGATTCACCGTTACAAAAAATAGGACTGACACGCTTTGTACATAAGGTCGGAACTTTTATTTTAAACTTCACGAGAAATTTAGCTTAGCTTGACAATTATTTATACAAAAATTCTGCGAAGATAATTTGTTCGTTTAGAATTCATTAAGATTGTGTTTTCTCGAAAAGAATTTCCAAAGAATACTATATTTCACTATCGAGTGGTTTTGAAATATTTTTATCGAAAGGAATATTATTTGCACGTATAGGTACAAATTGTTATTTGTCATTTAGTATCCAAACTATCGTCCAAACGAATAATTTAAATAACGAGCGATTCAAGTATACGTGTTAAGTTATTATCACCGCTTTATTCGTTACAATTTATATTTTACACGTGACTAACAATTCATACACTTCTACAATCTTTATTTAAAATTAATTCTCTTCTAAATTGAGATCTCTCGAATTTTCCTTTCTCGACGCAAAGTCCTTTAATTTTTTTTTTTAAATCATTCGAACATATTCACCGTGTATTCTGTTAACCATAAAAAAAAAGGAGGAAAGTTTCTCGACTCACCCTCGGTCTTCCTTTCGACTAAATAACGAGGACAAATTAGGAACATTAGTTGGTCTCGGGAGACAGTAAAGCTGACGGTTCGCAACCCCTGTAACGACAGCAATCCGGACCGAAATTCGCGTGCGATTAATTTCGTACGGGGTCGTAAACAAATTCGTGAATTTGTCCAGTCGGAAAGACAAAGGTGGCGGCTCGTAAACCGCTTCGAGACACGGGGCCTCCCTTCTCGGAACCTGCTCCTCTCTCGAGCGACAATAGGCTTCGGTGCAATAGCCCAGACTTCCGTAGGTAAGAAGTAATGTAATAAATAACCTTGCCTTCCTTCGCCATTTCCTCGACGGAACAAAAACCAGCCATATGGTGTTTAACTACGCGCGGACGAGAAACGATAACTATCGAAGGAAAGGGGAACTTGCTTTCTTCCATCGCGTACACACGGCGCACGGACTCTTGCACGAATCAGCCTACTAGTCTCAGGGAAATAACGTCAATTAGCCACGTGACAATCTTCGAGGACTATGGGGTTCTGTAAACATCTGTTAGAATGTAGAAAAGTAGAAAAGATAAAGTAAGACAGTTCTTATGAGAGAAGTACTAGGCCGCAGATTTGAATGTAAATGTATACGTATATATTTTTATATAATGTGAATTAAAATATCCATCTTGAATGGAAACTTGTAGAATATAGAAACGTAGAAAAGATAAATCAAGACAGTTCTTATGAGAGAAGTACTAGGCTGTAGATTTGAATGCCAAGTATATATATTTTTATATAATGTGAATTAAAATATCTATCTTGAATGGAAACTTGTAGAATGTAGAAAAAATAAATTAAGACAGTCCTCCAGAGAGAAGTACTAGACCGCAGATTTGAATGCAAATATATATATATATTTTTATATAATGTGAATTAAAATATCCATCTTGAATGGAAATTTGTAGAATGTAGAAACGTAGAAAAGATAAATCAAGACAGTCCTCCGAGAGCATAGAGAGAAATACTAGGACGTAGATTTGAATATAAATATATATATTTTTATATAATGTGAATTAAACAATCCATCTTGAATGGAAACTTGTAGAATGTAGAAACGTAAAAAAGATAAATCAAGACAGTCCTTATGAGAGAAGTACTAGGCCTGAGATTTGTATGTAAATATATATATTTTTATATAATATATATATTTATGTAATATATATAATTTATATATATATATATATATATATATATATATATATATATTTATATAATGTGTATTAAAAAATCCATCTTGCATGGAAATTTGTTTCTTTTTTTAAAGGATTATAAAAGTATACCTATCTATTTTACTTATGTTGTATAATTCAAACGTTCTTTTTTTAATTCTAAAAAATAATTTCTTCTTATTATAGTATATTATTTATAGTCACATTAACTTCACTAATGGTTATTGGTGATTTGTCTTAGTTTTGTTAGATCTTATTTACTAATTTATTATTTTCAAGGATTTCAATGGCAAGTACGCTAAAATTAATATATTTATGACGAAGTACTTTAAACAAATTTCTATATACATGTTCATATGTTTTTATATTTTTTAACGTCCTTCGTATCTTTCCAAAGAGAATAGACTTTAAATTGGAATATGCATATTTATGTAATTTCTTAAATAGTATATATTTATATATTATAGCATAAGGATGTGTATATGTGAAAACTCGTGTGCTAAACTTTGTTATATACGTGGAATTAGAGAGGTTCTACCAATGGGAAGAAAATAAAGAATAACAAAATTGCATTGGTGACTTCGTTTTCGAGAAAAATGCATTTAAAAGTCATTCTAGTACGCGTGCATCTGATGGCTGGTGTTATTGCACCACGGACGTTTAAAATGTCTTCCGCCCAGCTTAAGAACGCGTTAAAAGTTAAGCATTGATAGTAATCAGTGCATGACACTATATCCTATACAAAAACATCATAATAGCCGTTTGTAGTAACATCTGTAACAGTCATCGGTTAAATGCACGTGTACTAGATTGATCTTCAAATGCATTTTTCTCAAAACTGAAGCCTTTGAGGCAATTTTCGTTTTATTTTGAGCTCTAGAATTTTTCTGGCTCCATTTTTATCATGAATTTTGGCCCACGGTTTATGAAGGTAAAGCATCTAAAGCAGGTCATCTGAATAACTCGCTTGCTTTTAACAATAGAAAAAGAAGTGTACAACAAAAGTTTCTTGAAAACTTTCCTTCAAAAAGCACATAATGTTATATTAATCGTTTTCTTTTATAGATGAAGAAAAAATGAACTGTATCTTTTTTTTAATATAGCAATCTGATAAAACGTTTCAAGACGAATACAATGATCTATAATTAAAGGTCAATCAAAGTTACACAAGTTCAATTGTAATGGAAAATAAATTGTTTCAAGGCACAATTATATGTATATATACATTAAATTATGTTACAAATAGTACAAAACCATGTTATATATATCCAAAGAGCATCCATTTCGAGGATGTACATTAGGAGGATATTCCAAAAAGATCCATACATTCCTCGAATATCCTTGTTAAACGTTTGAAATGTCGTAGGAAGGTTCAGTTTAGAAAGTGAGACCTCCTAAAGACATACTGTCTCAACATCCTTGGAATATTCTCCGAATGTCCAACAATAACATTCCCTGCACTTCTGTGAACGTTTAAAGGATTTTTAAAAATGCTATGGTAATATTTTCAAATGTGTATACCAAACATTTCCCGAATCTGTAAAATTATTAATCGAAACGTCTCCCATACCTTTCGTGAACGTTTTAACTGTCAGAATGAAACAGTTATGATACAATTGTATGATATAATTTATCAAATATTTTATTATTTTTACAGTAAATTACATACGTATGAAAATGCATATTTATAATTTATTTAAATAGTGCGAGTTTGAACTGACCCGGCACCATCCTAACGCGTGCCGTTACCTTCAAAGATTACATAAAAATAATTAATAATTGAAGAAAATTATCTACACATTCACGTCTAATGAAAAAGTACAACAAAAAAACAATAGTAGTTATCAAACTATACCAGACACCCAAGTTTGTAGAAAATTCCACGACAAAGGACTATTGTGTAACTAAAAAAACCAACTTTTAAAAAAAATTTACTGCACAAATACTCGCGTAACAATTATTAATGCATACATCAACTTTCCATTAAAAGAGAAAAGAGTCTACCCCCAAGGGGCTTGAATATTTTTTGAACTTAGACAATTCCTTTGATAGATTGAAGTTAGGAAATCTTTTACTCGTTATTCGAAGTATGTATAAGATATCAGTAAACATATTCAATCACACGATACAAAAATTACAATTAAATAACTTATCCAAATCACGTGAATATGATGAAAATCCATCTATTTTTGATTTTCAATCAAATGTAATATATAAACGACAGCTAGACAGAGTTGAAACAGTACTTTGTGCAACAGAAAATTGCAAAAAATTACAAAATTGAAAAAAACCTATGTATTTGATCCTGAATATTGTAGAAACACTTTTCAATGTTTATACCATCTAGTTATAAAGCCGACTGCAAGACACTTGTTCTGGGAACATCTGAAATTTAATTCTTCGAAACATCCACGAGATTTACAAGATGGGTGTTTCTGGAACATATGAAATTCAAGTCCTCAGAACGTTTGTAAAACTTAAGAAACGATCGTTCCTAGAACATGTGATATTCGAGTCTTGAGGGCATCTATAGGATTTCCGAGACGGATGTTTCTATTATAAAACATCCGATATTTAAATCCTAAGAATGTTCGTAAAACTTAAGAAACGGACGTTCCTGGAACATTTGCAAAATTCACATCTTTAGAACACACATTCGAAATTTAAATCCAAGAAACATCCTAGAGATCTTCAAAAAATAGATTTAGGACGTTCAGATATGAACAAAACCTAAAACCAACGTTCTCTGGATCTACTATATTATCTACTTACAATAAGTTACTCAATAAGCATTGTCGTTCGATGAGAAATAGAGCTATTAGATTCGTCGTTTTATTTTTCTAAAGATAGCACTACGTTCGTATATTTACAACTTGTTCAAAATTGAAGTGTCGTAGTATTTTTTTACAATGGAAAAGAAACTTATCGAACAACCCAGGGTATACATAAATTGTTACTAACGCCCACGCGGAGTATTTTTGATATTTTATTCCTATCGGAATCGCAGCAACCATATGTCTAAAATAAACTTCGGCTAAAGTGCACCAAAAAAGAACTTAAATTTCAAAAGGGAGAAGATGTCTCGTATGGTAGGTGGTCCCGGACGACCCAGTGTTTTCGAACCTAAATATTATTGGAACAGTCACGAGTAGGAAGACAAGTGCCGACAGACTTCAACTTGTTGCTCAGGGGACTTCGCAGGAAGTTACAGCAAGTGTTCTCGTTTTCTACGGATCCTCTATAGCGTGGCTCGAGTATCCTCGTTCGAAGAGGAGGACATTTTTAAATGCTGAAAGAAAAAAGATTCCCATGAGAGGGGCTTTTCGGAGCCAATTCGACCGACGAACCCCTATTCTCTTTCTTTTTCCAGACGACTGCTTTCCCGCTCTTTTAAATTATTATCCTATGCTTACACAGAATCGCCTATCGAGCTTTCGTGTTTTCGAGAATCCGTGGAACCATCTTATTTATGTCTCTTTTTTTTTCTTCTTCGAGCATGGTGCTACGCACTCTTGAAAGAAGGGGGTCGAAGGGGCACCCTAGAAGAGAAGTAATCTGGCGTGAAAATTTAATTTATTTCGTACGGTTACACGAAACGAGCTGGAGTTTATCTTGGAATATTTGTTTTATCATTTTGTTGCTTACGTTTGTTCGGAACGAACTTACAGGGAAAAATGTTTCAGTACACTTACTAGGAACTGACTGATATTTTATGAGACGTTTTTACACACGAACGATAATTTACACCGTTTATTGCGAGTTGAATCGAAGTATGAAATTTATTCATTTTTAAAAAATTGCAGTATTGGCTGAAGTTAAATAGTGTTTTGTAGTTCGGAAGAATTTTTTTTTTTCAGACATTATAATAATAGGCAGGAAGATAGAAGATAAATAAGATAGTGAATTATTGTTAAACGCCTTAATTACGAATCTGTGGTGGTGCATGTACCTATTTACACGAATGTATAATATAAAGAATAAAACAAGATCTATGTCAATGCGTAAGAAGTGTAGATAAAAATTTTATTGTTAAAACATAAACACACATAATTATGAAAAAATATTTTCAGGAGCATAATATTCAACAAACAATAATTTTGAATTTTAGAGAAGTTAATTTCCATTAAAAAATATTTCGACTGTGTAGATATTTGTGTAGAGACAAAATCTTTAATATTCGATCATTTTTTATTTCAAGAAAATTTACTAACAGTACATCCGAAGAAAATTTACTTACAGTACACCTAACGAATAATTTTATCCACATAGTAAACATCGACTCTTGTTACATTTTTTTATTCTACAAATGTGTAACCACAGCGCGACAACACGGATATTAAACAATTTCAAGCTTGGAATGCTGTTTTCGGGTAACTAGTTGTTCTTTAATTGAATATCGAGATAAAGATTTGCGCGCTATGGGAGCGGCGCATCCGGTCCAATCATCTTCATCATTATATGTAGATTGTAGCCGAACATAAAAATTCATGTGGCTCGTGTCACATGAATACTTTTGTTTGCCAAATTGCTAACACCGTAAAATGTCCGATACATTTAAAATTCTGCAGACCTGGATTTGAATATTTCAAAACGGATGCAAATCAAATTAATCCACAAAAAGAAGAATACTAAATAGAATTATTGTAAAATAAAACTTATCGTGTATAAAATATCCTGTCCGGTTGTGTTCTATTTGCATTAGTTTCGAGACGATCGATTAAACGGATATTTAATCGATAAGTCTGAAGGTAATTTTCATGAATGTCAAATAAAAGAAAAAGGAAATATATATTTAAGATTTTTCAATACACCATCTGTGTGATAAAGTGATCGTCGATTAACGTTCCTTTTCAGGTGTATTCACACGATGCATCGGGAAGTTTGATAAAATGCTCGATCAGAAGTGAATCTTCTCCGAGCAAAGAAGTTCTTGTGACACGGTCACAAAATTCTGTGGCTTCAAACGCATAAAAGGCCGGAAAGAGAGAGTTCAATGGCTGATCGTCCTGAAGGACTCTCCCACGGTTCGCCAAGAAATTCCTATCTGCTCCCCACTGACTGATTTTTCTATTGCTGGTTGTGTAAGTAGGTCATGGTGGCCACTCGCAGATACACCGTAGCGAAACCCATACAGGAGTTTTTATTACCTGATGTGACCCGCATAATTTTCTGCTAGTCGAAGTCTTAGAGGAAACCGGACGAACACGTGGGAAACACAATTCTTTCAGACCTTTCAAATTTTCGCAAATCTTATACTTTTAGTCGTAATTAATATGTACTTCCTAAATTTACATATACATAGTTAAATTCTTGTTTAATATAGTATAGTACAGTATAATAAGAATAGTAACGAACAATTGTTCGTTGCAAATACATGGTTGTATTAAAAATCACTTCAATAATAATCAGCCATTTAATTGTTATGTTACTACAGTTAGAGAAATTATTAGGTATATAAACTGGTAGGCGATTCGCTACGATTTTTCATTACTTTACGCAATTTTGATGTATGTTCACAAGTGTAATTATCAAAGAATAAATTGTAACATTTATTCGGCACAGAAATTTCTTCTACAATTTAATTAATTCAGTAGAAGAAGGTTAAAGTAGTTCAAATGTTGGAATAAACAGGTTTTGCATTCACAAGTTCCATTTTCCTTGCTACTTCTTTTCCTATTTATTTCTTTCTTTCGACAATTAACTTATAATAATTGTGTATTTTATTTATATATCTATAGATTATACGATAGAATTGAAACTGTTATTTTCATTTCTTCAAATTTCGTCTCTCATGCAGATTTGGAGAACAGTGCACAATGTCCTAACGTAAATTTCGAAAATATCAAAGATCAACTTGATTCTTTTTTAAATACAATGTCACGTTGAAAATTCAGAAGAATTTTTAATTCTAAATAAACACGTTATTAATATTCACTAGCACTTGACCTGAAATTAAAAATTTGAAATAAAATATTGCTTACAGAAAGATTAACCCGAATTGTTATTTCAATCGACTTGAAAATTATGTGGATCGATTGAGAAAAGATCGATACGTAAGAAAAGTTTCTTATAGCATTAAAAGAATTAAAAACGTCTCGTTTGTTCATTTACGAATAAAGTACTCCGAACGAGTAAAAATCGCGGGAAAAATGTTGGTGAAAAACGTGATAAATAAACATGTTTAAAAACCCAATGGATCACTCGAGTCGACTTAAATACTATTAAAATTTTGAACGTAAATGCAATTATCGCACAACGGGCCATTAATGTCGAAATTAATTGGCGTCCCACAGTTTGTCGAATTATTACGGAGCATATTTCACGAAAAAGAACTCGCGATTTAAAGCGACCGCGACCGCTTGATTGGCGAGCTGTTAAGGGGTTAACCAAACAATGTCTTCCCGTATATTCTTGCCGGTAATTTATGGCGGAATATTAGAGTACCGCGAGCCACCCGAAACTTCTGCCACGGTCAATGCACTGTGTCGCACGTGGGCGTGCTTCCATTAGGAACACTGTGTCGCATTCCTTCGCATTTCTTTTTGGAACCGCATTCAAAACTTTCTTTTGCTCGATTTTCACGAGGGTTTCATAATCACGCGTGTAAGATACGTTTCGCTCGTTTCATATTTACGCGTGCATCGGATAAAAGTAATTAAAAAATATCGTACAGTTTTATGCAGAGATTTTCAACGCGGAAATTCCAAAATAAAGCGAGACTTTTCTGTGGGCGGCTTATATTACAAGATAAAGTAATATTTAACACGGTAGATGCACGATAACAAGTTTTTGACGTTTGCCCGCGGATTTGATTATTTTTTTATTTCAATTATACGATGACTGAAAAATTATTATAAAATTTATATCATATTGTGAAATATTATGAAATTTGGCAATTGTACAACGAGTGTGTCAAGAAGGTTATTTTCTGATCGAATTCACTCCAAAAGGGTAAAATCAACCTGGTGATTTACTTTTTGTAATTAGTTTATAATTCGTAAATGACAGAAAATATAAAGAAAGTTTCAGCAGTTAGCAAAACCATCAAATTCTTGGCCAATTATACAATTATACAAGTAGAAATATTTATCTAATTATACCTTGTTCGAGGTATAATAAATTAGTATTTGGGAACGTGTGTCTTAATATAAAATATAAAAATACATTTTTTTTTATAAATTCCATAAATTCCCTATAATTGTTTCAAGAAGTGATGATATTGAATATAACGCTAAGTACGGTTAAAGTCAATTATTTGTCTCTTGAAAAATTATTCATGTTTCCCATTATTTGTTTGTAATACTATATTATAAATTGGAAACTTGAATTTTACATTCAATGTCGCTTGATTTTACCATTTTGTTTCTAATGATCCATAATATTCTCAATTTATATTCTTACTTACTCGAAACGATCGTAAATCACAAATTGTGCGCTATAAAATAAATAATGCAAGCCGACCGAAACATCTGAAGAAACTTTTAAGTGCAGATCATACTAACAAATCTCAGTGTTTCTACCTTATGCAGCTGCCAATGCAGATGTTATGCTGTTATATCGCCATCGAAAATTGTTTGTAAAAGGACCAACACTTGTAACAAGGTCAGGACGCGTTTCTGGGTAGCACATGAAATTGGAAAGTTTCTAAGAATTGGTTTGTTTTTATGACATACAAACAGGGACTAAAAGACTGAGATAGCGCCGTCATAAAATGTACCTCCTCTGGGATTATTTGTTTCAAACATGTGGAACATTTGAAGATTCGTGCAGCCTTGAACACAGAGCCAGAGAATTTATGAAATGAGCAGTAAATAACGATATAAACATGTCGAGGCGGTACATTTTAAAGGAAACGGCCTAATTTTCTCGAAAAAATCGCATTATTATAAACACTAATACCGTTGAACCAGAATTATATCGTTAGAAATGTAAATGTTTCGGTTTAACGTTAATGTTTGAAATCTTATTCCAACGAAGGTTAGTCAAACTGTGGAAATTGAAACTTAAATCATTTCTTTTTCTAAGAAATTAAAACTTCACGTTTTGGCATATGTCGTTATTAACCTAACCCCTAGATAATTAATAATTCGTTCGATAAGTCTCGCTTTTAAATAACAATTCTTACATCAGATACGAGTATTGGAGTTATCCTCTCTACTGTTCCTATTTGTCTAGTTTAAACGACTTATTAACCTTAATTCGAGATAAAAATTGTTACCTACCCCGCTTTTAAGCGAACCGATGGTTTTAATTTCTTCATTCGAAGACAATAATTACCGTATATTGCTTCAAACAATCGTCTCACTTACTTTACAACATTCTGGGGTACATTAACCCGTAATTGGTAACAGAAAATTTTTTCATTGTCAAAAATCCAATTTACGTAATTTCTTGATAAATTAATAAAAGTAATTCGCAACACCAGATTTGCCTTTCTCAAAAATTCCTACAAATATTCAAACAATTATATAGAATCCTACAAGCTTCACCACATCGTATATGTAACAAAATATACTATCACATCAGTTAAGTATTAACACCGAAACTTCCAAAGCTTCCAATTTGAATTATTCGGAATTTCTTTTTAAAATCGCTCGATCATCAACGATACTTTGAACACAACACGATTGTTAATGATACTTAAAGAATAAAGAAGTTATCATATATGGTAAATTATTTCACTTTATCCCCTTGATAATTTCAAATATATATACTTTATATATATTATATACACACACATACTTATATAAATAGGAATACGTTCACGGTAGTTGGAGTGTTAAAATTTTCTTTCTGGTGTGTTGATCTGTTTTATCACAGTGTCACGGAAAGTTGCGAAAAGTCTGATAACGGAACGCGTGCTCTATCGTATTTGAAAAGGAAAGAAAAACTGTCGCGGAGCAAATACCCGTGGGTAAACACGCTGAATCGTTGTCAAATATTTTGTTCCCGTATGGACATTTCGTTCTGAAGCACAGAACGGTGGCTTTGATGTCACGCACAAAATTCCCACAAGATACCGAGAATCCTCGCTGAATAAGCCCCCATGAAGTGGCACGAAATAGAAGAACGTCTCTTCGCGGGCTTCTCCGAGATCGGTGCATTGGGGTGCAATGCCAGCTTCATCGTAATTGCACATAAAGGTAGGCAGATGCGTATCGTGCGTGCCCCCATATTTTAATGGCATCACGATGCCACGATATGGACTCTCTGAGGGCACATGGTGAGAATGCCTTTGACTCGTGGTAAGTGATGACCGGATAACTTGGGAAACCCAACGATCGATAATCCCGACACGAATGAATCAATGGGGACTTTGTGCAACTTGTTGCTTCTACACTATATTGTTATTGTTACAATTGGGAACGTGTAACGCACAGTGTCCTTTTTCGCGAGTATTCTTATTTATTTAAACTATCAAATGACAGATCGATTCCTGGTCCGGCGATGTATTAAATGAGATCGAAGATTGGGGATAGGTTAGAATAATCGATGTGTCTTTTTCTCTCTTTGTTCTTCACTGTTCTTCATTGAACACTATTTTTTTTTTATAGAATCTAAACGCGGTACTGTGTTATTGTTATAATCTAAATAGAGTGATGTAGAAATTGATCATAATCTAAATACAATAATGAATTGTTATTATTATTGTTATCCATGAAAGAGTTTTCCAACGATGTATCGATGCATATACTTCGTTTAGACAGAGAGTTTAAAATTAATAGGAAGCAAGTAACTAAATCAGCGAAATACTTTTTTGGATACCCTTGTTACATTCTGTATTTATTGGAACAAATACTTACTATACCAGTACCGTAGTATCACAATACTGGTAGAGTATATTACGTACACCACCCATAATGTAAGATTATTTATTAAATGTTTTGATCTCAGTTTTAAATACGTTTCGGTGTGAAATTAATCTTCTCTGATTTATTTATGTCCACCTCGTAACGATGTAATAATTTTAATCTTTGGACTCAAATACCAATGGAAATTGGTATCATAATTGACCATCTAGTTCTACATTCACTCACGCATTGCACAAAGTTTTTTTTACAGACACCAATTTATTTCTTATTGAACAAGGTGTCACGACAGTACCAGAACACCTAATTATCTTTACTCGACGACTAGTTAGTATCAACCATGTTGATTAATTCCTTTCTATAAATCAGTCTACTTCGTTCTCCCGATACGCTTGATATTTCTTTATTGCAACTTGTTGCGCGTTAGAAGCGATAATGGATAAGTATGCAAACCAGGAAATGGCAGACACGCGTTTGATATATGGACTTGCCGAATGTAATTCAGCGTAAGCAAGACGTCCGCGTGCGGATCGCTATCCCAACAGACGTCTGCCAAATGAGGAAACGTTTCAGGCATTGCACAAACGCCTCTCGAATACAGGTTCGTTTAATAAATGAGTGTCGCATGGTAGATTAATTAATATCAGAAGCGTTACTCTGGAATAGGGGAATACCAAGGTGAAGAGAATGGTTACGGTATCCTAAAAGTAACAGTAATAGAAATGTCCTATACGTGACAATGTAGAGAGTTTTGTAGAACCACTTACTTAATCAATAATTTAAACAAAAAAAAGATTTTCGTTAGAATTTCTCTTTTTCTTTTACCATGTCCAAATATTATAATTGACAAAATCGATCATAGCGATACGTCATCATAGCGATGCCCATCGTAGCGATATACTTGTTCAAAGTAGTCATTTTCTGATCCACGTGATGTGCACGTCTAGTTTTACAGTTATTAAAAGTTACGAACAGAGATGTGTGGAGATTATGATCCATGAAATATGTACTGTTAGTTTCTGTTTAAGCTTTTTATTTGCAGTAATTATAACACGTGTATCCTTTACAAAGAAATTAATGTGGAATAATGATAAATAACTTTTCCAACTAGTAAGAGAGAGAGAGAGGTTCTGAACAGGTTAAAGAAGATATCGAATATTGAAGGTCGAAGGAAACAATTTCAAGCACCGTCTATACTGGTGAACAAGTGCAAGTTAGTGGTACACAAAAATGAGTACAACTCGCAAGACAAAGAATACACAGGGCCCAAATTTATACGACCTTCTTTCGCTACTTTTTTACCATAGAAGCTCCCACGTGGGAATTATAGTACACCTTGTGCATTTCTATTGAATTTTCCTAAGTCGATTTGTATTTCTCCAAGCATCGTCGACTCCTAGGACTAGGTTCTGACGAGAATGAATATAATGGTGGCTCCAAGGGGAAAATGGCTCTTAGAATAGGCGCAAAGATTTTTTTATCATAGAAGCTTTCACTTATTACGATACACCCTACATATTCCTGTCAAATTTTGATCATTCGATTTTTCTCCAAGCAACATCGACGCAAACATTTAGGTCCTGGTGATCAGTGGATACAGTGATGTATCCAAGAAATAAATGGCTCTCAGAATCGATGCAAAGGCTCTCCATCGAAGAAACTCCCACGCGTTATGGTGCACCCTGTATACCCCTACTGAGTTTTCCTAATTCTATTTGATTTCTCCAAGTAACATCGTCACACATATATCTAGGTACGGATGATCAGTGGATACAGTGATGGACCCAAGAAATAAATGGCTCTCAGAATCGATGCAAAGGCTCTCCATCGAAGAAACTCCCACGCGTTATGGTGCACCCTGTATATCCCTACTGAATTTTCCTAAAGCTATTTTCTCGAAGCAACACCAACGTCCAGGAGTCGATTCCAACGAGAAACCATAGACTGGTGGATTCGAGGGAAAAAATGACTCCCAGGATCGGCGCAAAGACGGCTCTTTATCAAAGAGGTCTCCGCGCAGTTCCACGAATCCGAGCGCTGCCCTTCGAAGGACTCCTGAGTTATACGTGGCCGTGTGCGGGAGCGTGTCTATGTTGGTGCACAATACGAATCGAGTTCCATTGAGACAATTGGCAATTTTCGACGCCGAATATCCGTCGGAAGCGGCGGTAGCGCCCACGGCCACTCACTTGGCAAATTGGAGGCCAGACAATAAATTGCAAACGGTCGCGTACAGGCGTATACGGGGCCCGGTTTGCACGACGTACAATGTGTGTACCCATGGCGTGTACACTCGGCTTGCGCTCAGCCTCGTCATCGGCATAAGGACCGCACGCAGTAACATTACCATTCGGTCGCAGACGAATTCATTGGCTATGCCAGGGCGTCTTCCGTTCACAG
The DNA here is from genome assembly GCF_051014685.1 of Ptiloglossa arizonensis. Classification (NCBI taxonomy): domain Eukaryota; kingdom Metazoa; phylum Arthropoda; class Insecta; order Hymenoptera; family Colletidae; genus Ptiloglossa; species Ptiloglossa arizonensis. The sequence goes on along the minus strand of NC_135048.1, from coordinate 5,248,695 downwards.
GCAGAACGGTTGTCAGTCCGGTTTGACCCGACTTAGATCGTACGTGAGGAGCTGTTACGGTCGGCACTCATCAAACGCGAGCAGAACGCGCCGGGCCCGGAGTGCCAGGCCTCTCTTCCCTTTCACGCTTTCTCGCTCGATGCGGCGAGAAGCAGTTTCGGGCCGGCTCCGAGCCCGCGATCCGCGTTACCCGCGGTGTTTTTCAATTTGTTATGACTCGTTTTCTACACGGGGCCACGAGCACCATTTCCATTTTCTCCTTTCCTCGCTCACGGGGATCGGTAATGGCCTCTTGTTCGAGCTTCGGGTGGTTCCCTCGTTCACGGTACCATCGGTTGTCGATGGAAAACTGTTTCCAGAAGCGATTCGGTGACGACCGTCATTCCGAGGTCCTTGTATTGTCCTTGTATTTAAGAGCATATAGTGTATGTTGAATTTCCAGTATGTACAATCATCCAATAAGATGATACAACCGTCTAAAGATGATACAACAAAAGTCATCTGTGGTATACAACAAAAATCATCTATGCATATATATATATATATATATATATATACGTATATATGTATGTATGTATGTAAATATATATGATATGTACGTATGTGTATATGCATGTGTATACATAGAATGTCTTCCTAGAATCTTCTAGAAGATTCTACTCCACGGATACGTGATGTTTATTAAACATAATAAGAGTTTGTTCGTTATCGTGACGAACAGTCATTCGCAGTTTGTCTGAAAATCGATCTCGTAAAGAACGCACGTAAAAGACATACCTTCCGGAATATTAATAAAGTTTGATTTATTGATAAAATAGAAATACCGAGCTATTATTTAATCGCACCCATAACCCAAAATCCCGATAGTGTATTTATCCGTAGATGACCAAAGATGGATGCATTTTTGTCCGGATGAATAATAATGGAAACTATTGGAATGAAACTTTATTTCGTAACGAAAACGTGAAAACGTTATTTGTTAACGATATTTCGGATAACGGGGACAAGAAAATTAATATTTGTTGCATAAACGAAATAATATGAACGTATCCGTTATATAATATCAATAGGGTTAGGTGCTAACCTAACCCTACTTTCTTAAAGCTCGAAACTCGAACAACGATATCGTTCTCGTAATAAATATCTGTTCGCTCTACTAACATTTTATTCTCGACTCAGAAATAAATTCGTACGGAAAGATAATCATAGATGTATTATCCACCGAATAACGCTGCGTTTGAAGAAACTGTTCGAATAAAAACATTTTGCCTGGTCAATTATCCGGACAAGGATTCGTTCCAATAGTGTATTTATGGGTACTCGAGCTCAGACCTAACCCTACTTTCTTAAAGCTCGAAACTCGAACAACGATATCGTTCTCGTAATAAATATCTGTTCGCTCTACTAACATTTTATTCTCGACTCGGAAATAAATTCGTACGGAAAGATAATCATAGGTGTATTATCCACCGAATAACGCTGCGTTTGAAGAAACTGTTCGAATAAAAACATTTTGCCTGGGCAATTATCCGGACAAGGATTCGTTCCAATAGTGTATTTATGGGTACTCGAGCTCAGACCTAACCCTACTTTCTTAAAGCTCGAAACTCGAACAACGATATCGTTCTCGTAATAAATATCTGTTCGCTCTACTAACATTTTATTCTCGATTCAGAAATAAATTCGTACGGAAAGATAATCATAGGTGTATTATCCACCGAATAACACTGCGTTTGAAAAAACTGTTCGAATAAAAACATTTTGCCTGGGCAATTATCCGGACAAGGATTCGTTCCAATAGTGTATTTATAGGTACTCGAGCTCAGACCTAACCCTACTTTCTTAAAGCTCGAAACTCGAACAACGATATCGTTCTCGTAATAAATATCTGTTCGCTCTACTAACATTTTATTCTCGACTCGGAAATAAATTCGTACGGAAAGATAATCATAGGTGTATTATCCACCGAATAACACTGCGTTTGAAAAAACTGTTCGAATAAAAACATTTTGCCTGGGCAATTATCCGGACAAGGATTCGTTCCAATAGTGTATTTATAGGTACTCGAGCTCAGACCTAACCCTACTTTCTTAAAGCTCGAAACTCGAACAACGATATCGTTCTCGTAATAAATATCTGTTCGCTCTACTAACATTTTATTCTCGACTCGGAAATAAATTCGTACGGAAAGATAATCATAGGTGTATTATCCACCGAATAACGCTGCGTTTGAAGAAACTGTTCGAAGAAAAACATTTTGCCTGGGCAATTATCCGGACAAGGATTCGTTCCAATGGTGTATTTATGGGCACTCGAGCCCAGACCTAACCCTACTTTCTTAAAGCTCGAAACTTGCGATCGAAAGCCAACACCATCCTCGTCCGAAGTCATCGAATCCGCAACGATATCCTGCGCGCAAATAAGAAGACCGCCATTTCGTATCCTTCATCCATAACCTCTTCTTCGTTCCCACCAGCCGAACTCGAAATTAGCTAGTCATCGGTCAGATTAATGAAGAGGCCTGTCCAAGCGGATGAAAATATTTCACTCGGCACCGTGCTCGCCAGACGATGACACTGTTTCCCATAGAAGGTTCCGTCTCTGCCACGAGGATTGACGCAGAAATGCTCTTTTTGGCGTTCCGCGAAAGTCGTGTATCATTCAAAGAAACCCGACTCCTCCGGAGGCGAGAGGACTCCTCCGCGAGAGAGTTCTCCATCGCGAGGATTAAGCTTGTACTTTGTTGCTGCAAACAGAATATAATTCTTGGCCAATAGGCGGTGGAAGTCCGTATCCTGGGCGCTCGTTAATCTGTTGATGCTTAATTTAAAGACTCCTCGCGCGTCCGTTCAAGGTGTGCTTAAATCTGCCGGTGCAATAAGGGGAAAAGGTATTCGCGTCGTAGATTAAATTGCAAAACGAAAACGGAGAGGGGATGGGGGAGGGGTGGAAGGATAATGGCATGGCTTTTGATGTTAACCTTGTAACACGCTGTTTCGTGTGTAACGTGATAATACGGTTTCGCTGCAGCGATTTGAAAATGGTGGTTCGCGAAGAATCTCTAGAAGAGCTTCTAGCTGTTTTGCCGCTTCGATCCCCGACTTGGGAATTTACGATACCAACTCAAGGTCGTTTGTCGTTCCAAGCATTTTACTTTATCTTGGAGCCCGCTTTGGGCAAAAAACTCGTTTTAAAATTATTATTAACGGTTTCTTCGGGCAACATTGATAAATCTATGGTAAACGATAATTTTCTTCTGTTTAAGAAGATGATAAATGGAGCAGGGGAACCGTTGTTGGGGTGATCGATGACATGAATTATTTACGAACGAGGGTTTAAAATTATGAGAGCAGTATTACATACGCGCAAAAGGAAATTGCTTACAAATGTGTGCTTATTGGGGGTGAATTATCATCACAAATTTGTAGTTATAATAGACACTTGACGCATGAAAGTATATTTATTTGTCTTACTGGACGTAAATGTAAAACTGAGTCAGGACGTAGATCAAATTATACGTAATGCCTTCGAGGAAGTGGTCGATTAGATTTTTGGTCAGGTTCGAAACTTCCAACTACTTCGATTTGCTCCAATGAACGATCCTTCCTTACACAAAAGGAATACCTTGGAAAGTCTACAACACATTCGAAGTATGACACCTTACATCCTGATGAGTATAAAAGGCGATGAGTCACCCGAACAGAGTAACAAACGGAATTTTCTGCCTAGCTACCTTCACTAATAGCTAGGTTGTAACGTTTGGGGTTACACAATTTATGTAAATTATAGTCAATCGCCTCTATATCAGTTGTTAGCTGATCTACATAAACCATAACCTGTAAGAACTTAACACTAATAGTAACCGTCAATTTTATCAATGTTTGTTATCTAACAACCCAGTCCAACGTCAGTCGTTAGCTGATCTGTATGAATTGTTAAAAGATTTACACGAGTTGTTCGCTGATCTAAATAGTACATAATTTAAACAAATTTAACATTAACAATTGGCAACCGTCAAACTGCATCAGATATTAACTGGTCTACGTAAGTTGTTAGCTAGTAAGTTGAATCGACATAAGTTAATAGTTGAACTACGTAAGTTCTTAACTAATTTACTAGGTTGTTCAATAAGTTTTGTCGTTTTTCCATTGTAAAAACATACTATAACACTTCAACTTTGAACAACTGTAAATATACGAATGTGTGTCGACAGATCTACATGAAACTTCATACATATTCATCGAACGGTAGTACCATCTTTAGAAAAATAAAACGACGAACCTATAGCTCCATTTCTTATCGAACGACAAAACTTATCGAGCAACCTATTAAATGAAATCAACATTTACCACAAAATACCTAAAGAAAGTCAACATTTACCACAAAATTCCTAAAGAAAGTCAAGATTCTCCACAAAATACCCGAAGGAAATCAATATTTACCACAAAATTCCTAAAGGAAGTCAACATTTACCAGAAAATTCCTAAAAGAAGCCAACATTCTCCACAAAATACCCAAAGGAAATCAATATTTACCACAAAATTCCTAAAGGAAGTCAACATTTACCAGAAAATACCTAAAGAAAGTCAACATTCACCACAAAGTACTCAAAGAAAATCAACATCTATTATAGAACATCTAAATGAAGTCAACATTTATCACAAAATACCTAAAGGAAGTCAAAATTCTCTACAAAATATCCAAAGGAAATCAACATTTGTCACAAAATACCTAAAGAAAGTCAACATTTACCACAAAATACCTAAAGGAAGTCAACATTCTCCACAAAATACCCAAAAGAAATCAACATTTGCCACAAAATACCTAAAGGAAATTAACATGTACCAGAAAATACCTAAAGGAAGTCAACGTGTAGCAGAAAATAACATCGAGTCGTCGCTAATGACCCAAAGCTCGATCCAGACATGCGAAGTAAGTTTTTCCTCGTTCATCCGGTCGAAAATACACGAAAGCGAGGGAAAGGATGGTGCGCTAACAACGAGAAAAATCGCGCGTCTGCGTCGGCCCTGATAGTCGACGCGACGTTAAAAACGAATGAAAAAAAAAAAAAAAGAAAAGAAAGAAAGAAAACAAAGGAAAAGGCAAGAAAAATTTGTCTCCACGTCGAAAGAAATATTACTCGGTCACGTCCTCCGCCGATCCATTGGCAATGTGACACCTCGAGTCCACGAAGGACGGTTCTTCCGGTCAAGTCGGCGAAACGGTACGCGTTTCCTGGGCAAAACAGCAATATTATCGCGAGAAAAGGTTAATTTAAAGCACGGTCCATCAAGATGCTGGCCACTGGTGGAATGAAGGGGCCTGCAGCGGGGGATGAGGTAGCAGACGGTGGGAAGGAAGTGCCGAGGAGGATGAAAGGCAACAGAAAGAAACGAGTATTCCCGTCTGGTGGGTCTTTGTACTCCAAGCCTGTTGGTCCGAGAGAGCCGAAGCCAGCAGAACAAGAAGAACCAGCGATGTTGGTGTGCGGATTGTCTTGGACCGGAGCTCCGGCCACCCTGCTTATGAAACGGTTAATCTGACGATAATGCCCGTCAGCGAGAAACCAGGCCCGAGAACTGTCAATGGAATTCCGAATAGCCCTGGAAACTTGCGAGGGGATATCGCATGCGAAATTGCGCCGGATCCGCCCGGTCCTGTGAATCTCTAGTCGCTTCCTCGACTCGAATGGGAAGCCTTTCCACCCGTTAGCGGACCCATGCAGATTCGTCTCGTTTGTTTCTCTCTTACTCTCTCTATCTTTCTCTCTCTCTCTCTCTCTCTCTATTTCTTTCTCAGACAGTATTACCCGAACCCGACTTTCGATTCTTTTCGTTGCTCGTGTTCGTCTCTTTCTGCAATTATCAGACTTCCTTTTTTTTAATTAACGAAGAAGCATCGGATGAGACGCGTTCTTCGCTCCGTTGCTGGACTAGGCTCTGACCGAAATCGTCAGTCGTTGGGTTCGCGTTATTTTCTAACGATCGATTTTCGAAAAGTTTCTCGAACAACGTGTCAAGACGGTCGATTAGTTAACGAATTTGGATTCTTTTGCATTTTTGCGGGGACTAGTCCGGATTGAATTGTACCGTCAAGGGTTGACCTTTGGTTGTTTGTGTCGCTTCTCGAGGAACTTGTCCAAGCGATCGATAAGCTTTCGAATTGAAATTTTGTTCATTTTTACGCGGATTACTCTACGGTTGATTACACTATCAAGTGTAATCCTCAATGAACGATTATTTATTCGTTGGAATTTACGCAGTGGAACAGTTTTTTTTTTAATATTCGTTAAGATGGTAAACACGGAATTTACATTTGTATAATTGCTATAAAATGCGATGAATTTTGTGAAATGTTTATATAATTATAGAACACGATCATCTTTAAATGCATTTCCTGTAAATGGTAATGATTTTCAAACTATTCTAAAAATATTATGCAAAAGTACTGTTACCGATTTTCCTGTTCTCGATGATCCTATTCACTCGATAGAAACATTTACAATGTTGAAAAGTAGCAATACTGGTATCATTTAATGTATAACAATTACCAGCATTCGTTTTGCAAATTGTTGTTATCCCAGTATATATGAAATACGTATATTGGAAAATTTCAAATTAGATAATACAATTATTCGATTAATGAAAGACTAATTTAACAATGAATAATTCATTCGAATAAATTAGCATATAGTTATTTAAAAATATCTTTTATGAAAAAGAAGGTGGTTGTATCACTTGATTAATCGGCTAAACATTTTTTCTATAATTTTTGTTCCTTATTGTTTCGTATTAAATCAAGAAACTTTAAACAACAATATATATAAATTCATGTGTACGTCATATCTATGAAAATTAAACAATTGGTACACAGAATTTTAATGTAGTTTAATCGACAATTTTTCTCCGAATTCAAAAATAATTTGTCAATTTTTTTTTCTTCGTACGTACATTTTTTCGAAATAAAAATCGGTTCAGGGTATTCATGAAATCTCAACTGTTTTGTTCTTAATTTTATGCTCTGGCCGTCGGTAGGTCAGGCGCCATGTGACAAGAAGCTGGGCATCAATGGAACCCCATGAACTTGCGGTTTATCGGCGTGTTTCGTGAATCCTTGACTCCTGGCCTGCAGGTCCTTCCTTTTCTTTCCTTTTTATGTAAATACACTGGGATTTTGTCAGGCGTTTCTCACGCTCCGGTAAATGTCGTAGGCACTGCAGAATGAATTTTTGTGAAAGTTCAACGATCGATTATTTTCTTTTTAATTGACGTATTTTTATCTGTACTTGCAAATTAATAATTGTCATTCATCGAATTATCAATCGATCACCTTGCACTCAAAGATATTTCGAAATAAATTTTTAATAAAGTTCTCCCTGAATATTCTGATTTATAAAATTGAAAAATTTCTGTCAATTGAATTTGTAACTTTTGTGCGTATATTTGTTTCAGAGTTAATTTTTAGGCGTGCTAAAACATTTTTCGTTATTCTCTAAAGTGACGTACATACACGACAAATTGAGAATAAAAATTTGGAATATTATTACTATCGACTGATAATTAATTACGAAAATTCACATTCGTCAAATTAATCCAAATCAAAATGGAGAATTTTACGAATAAAGATACTGATCACTGTCACTAACAAATAGAAAAATTATTATTACCAAGTACAATGAATTCGTAACGAACAATTACCATTTCCATCTATCGTGAATTTATTATAATTACGAGGATAATTAAAATAAAGCGTTAATTACTGTCACCGATAATAAATAATCATAAATATTCCATTACCGTAACTATTATCTCAAGGATTTTTAACTATCCAATTTCATTCGTAAAATAAAATAAAAAATGAAGAATCATTTTGTACATAATAGACGTTAACGACAGATAAATCTACAAATCTTATAAAGCACGTATGATTGTTTATAATAACAATAGCAATAGCAGTAGAAATAAAAATAACCAAAACAACAACATCACGAACAATAATAACAACGACAGTAATAACATCAGTACAATAATGATAATAGTACCGCTGTACTTTAGACTAAATATGAAAAAAAAAAAAAACAATAACAAAGAGGAATCAAAATATATTCGGTTATTAAGCTAAACTGAAAGAATCATTAACATCAAAGATTCTGATAACGAGTTTCTTTAACAAAAATAAATGTTGTGACGATTTGGTGTATCTTGACCGTGTACTATCGCGATGAACTATGTACGCTCTATCCATAAATCGAAGCATATGCCTCTCAGGGATGAGAAAGTGAAACGTGAGTCCTACGCCAGTATGCAGCAAGTCGGTTTTTGGCATAGCAGGCGTCTACATCCTGTGATATTTTTACGAGGACCTTCCGAGAATCGAGACACTGCGTGGGGTGAACAGCTGAGACGAAATGATAAGACAGTCGCCGGGCTATACCACTTATCGGTTGCCCTCGCCAAAACGATTCCGTTGCAACGTGTTCCTGACCTTCCACTCACATCCGTCCATCTGCATCGTGTTTCGCGTTTAAAATTGTACCGACCCGCAGAATTAACGGGACAAATGTCACACTCCTCTGTGCGAAACTTGTGACACGTTTTTTATCGTCTAGTTGAACTAGATTATTTACGATGCCGCCAGTCCTACAAAGATGTCGATGTTCCTTTTCTTTTCTTTTTTCTTTTTCTGATGAATTATCAGGCCTGCCTGGTGAGAACATGTCCATGCTGGGAATATTTGTAGATAAATTCCAAGTGATTAATGCGATTGGAAATTGTTTGTTGAGAGACACATAACTTCTCTCTAATCTCCTTCGGTGTTAAGAATGGCCCTTCATCGCCGTGCCACGAAGGATATCGATGTCAGTTTTTAATGATAAACTTAGTTCATCCTTGATACTTAAATCATCGCTTAAAAAATTTTTCAAACCAACGTCGGTGTATAGATTTTGTTACAGTTACGTTTAATTGGATAAACGTCGGATAATATATATTCTAGATTAGATTAACAACACTCTAGGTTAGAAAATAATATTCTATGGTAGGTTAGGTTAGAAAATAATATTCTATGGTAGGTTAGGTTCAAAATATTAGGTTTGAGAAAATAACATTCTACAGTGAGTTAACAACATTATAAATTGGATAATGGCATTCTGCAATAGATTAGATTACCAATATCCTAGGTTAGATAATAAGATTGTAAAATAGATTACATTTTATGTTATATAATAAATTATTACTACCTATAAGTCTCTAGGTTAGAAAATAACATTCTGTGGTAGGTTAGGTTCAAAATATTAGGTTTGAGAATAACATTCTACAGTGAGTTAACAACATTATAAATTGGATAATGGCATTCTGCAATAGATTAGATTACCAATATCCTAGGTTAGATAATAAGATTGTAAAATAGATTACATTTTATGTTATATCATAAATTATTACTACCTATAAGTCTCTAGGTTAGAAAATAACATTCTGTGGTAGGTTAGGTTCAAAATATTAGGTTTGAGAATAACATTCTACAGTGAGTTAACAACATTATAAATTGGATAATGGCATTCTGCAATAGATTAGATTACCAATATCCTAGATTAGATAATAAGATTGTACAATAGATTACGTTTTATGTTATATAATAAATTATTACTACCTATAAGTTAAGTTAGCAACATTTTAGGTTAAGTTAATAACAGTACATTTCTGTATTGTACTTTTGCAAATCATATTTAATCCTTCATATTGTATACAATTCTATTAACGTCGGGGTAATTAGCGATGAAATACGTATTATTATTTTTATTGTTATTATTATTATTATTATTATTATTAAAAATATATATACATTTTTATAAATATAAGAAAATACAACATGGAGTGTCGTTATTTAACGATACGAGACTGAAAAGTAAAAATTTCATTGTATACTACAGAGAAAAAGATTTCAAATTTTCAAATATGTAATTAAAAAAAAGTAAAAAATTGTATAAATGATGATCAGTGTTATCTAAATATACAGAAACCATAAGTCTTAAAATATTTAATAAAATAGGACATTAAGCTGTCTTAAAATATTTAATAAAATAGGACATTAAGAAAGCCTCAGCAACAACAATATAACAATACTCGAGTACCTCCCCCTCTTCAGGAACAAATTATTTCATTCGAAAGAAACAGCAATTCTAATTCCTATTGACCTATACCATCTAACAATTTTGTTACCATGTAACTGCCTTATATCATCGGGACATTTAACTAGAAATATTTATTCACAATTTCAATGGTGACTTCGATGTTGCAGTGCTTAAAATAAGTTAAAAACTAAATATACATAACGTGTTATTACAAATACAAAATGAGGTTAGGAACGTGTTGTTGATTCTTTAGCTGATAATAAACATCTTCTGAAGTTCAACTAGTCTAACTGACTATCTAACTCTGCTACACAAGACGATTTGAATTTGTAAATTTTAATTCGAAATTCCAAGTTACGCTAACCCTATTCCCATCATTCGAACGATAGATGAAGCCACTGGATAGATCTGTAAATCCGAAGTTATAACATTATTATAATTGCAAAAATGATTGGACCTTTTATGACTGCTCAGGATAAAATGTGTGCATATTTGTATACACGAAACGCGACGAGGTGGTCTCCCTGTTCGTGATAAGATGGTATTTCCAGGGTATGTGTGCATTACAAAGAAGGTTTTGTGATGCCACCGGGTAACCTCAAGTCACGCAGCATATCGACACGAACGGCATAATTACGGAGAGTTTTTCGGACGACCATTACGTCGACAGAACGTTCTTATTAGCTTGTATTCAAGAATGTGCGAGCTTCGAAACGTTCCTCCCTCTAAAATACCTTTAAATAAGTGATCGAAGTTTATAAATCATTTCTTATCCCTGTTCAACTTGGCGTTTCTTAGATAATGTTGTATATAAAATTAGAACGTTTCCTGAATAGAATTTGCACATTTTGCTTTTGAAATTAAACACATTAAGGACTACCAAATATAATAAAACCAACATTTTTCATCATTTTTACAGACTTCTCATTTTTTATAATTTAAATATTATTATATTTTTATAATTTTATAATTTAAATGCTTTTGATGTTTTGTCAAAATTTTCATGCAATAGAATAGAGACAATTGAACAAAAACTCGTTCTTATTTTTTGCTTTTTTATTACCTCTTAGACACTTGTTAAAACTTAATATAGATTATTTTTCTTAAACAAGTTATCGAATGACCTATCGTAAATCAATTTCATTTTAAGAGAATATTTAACTTCTTATTTAACTATACTCCTTAATTCATTACCAATTTAATATAAAGCAAGTAGGAACCACTTATAAGAAACTACTAAAAACTAAATCTTAACAAATCCAAATATTATCAAGCTGACGTAAGTTTATATATAACCTTCCATGAAAATATTTAGATCTATCAGGTTTATTTTCTGTATCGTAATATACTGTCGTATTTTCCATTTACATAATATTATACGTGACATGGTTATTTTTCAATTTTTAAATAACTTTTGAATTAATATTTATTTTTAGAATCAAATAAATATAACTTATCTCTAAATTCTCTACAAAAATCAGAAGTATTTGCTAAAAAATACTTCTAGCTTCTAGAATCAATAATTATACTTGATTTCTGTAAAAATTATTCTGCAAAATTTTCTGTGAAAATTAAGAGTAGAAATGATACGGGAAAATTAAGAGTAAAAATGATACGGGAAAATTATTATCGTCCTGTTATTGTGAAAAATCCGTTCGTTTAAGGTGATTTCCGAATTAATTTTTCGTATTAAAAGGAATCGCTTACCGTGACGACCCGCGATATTCGTTTCTAGTTAAACTCACCCTTTGCAACACTTCGAAACGACTCGGAAGACATATTGTAGGAAGAAACGTACGGCCACCACTGTTACGCTAATAACCGCTCGGATAGCCGTCGTGTAGTCCTTCAAGCAAGACAATACTGGTCCGAAATTTTCGTTCGGTGATTACGATAATTCAATTAGAAGTCATCTGGCAGGGTGGCACGCGTACAGCACGTGCGCCTTATGCCCATTTTCAATAGGCAGGCCCTAGGAAACGAGTGACCGCCGCCTTATGTTCAAGACGGCTGTTCCCTGGAAGAAAAGCCGAATTGTTGAACGTGGAGCAGCCACTCGTTTCCCATTGTCGGCCTCGCCGAGTAAATTGCAGGCGGTGCGACGCAAATTCTGGTTTCGTTGCTTTTTCATATTTACATCTTGCGATTACGTTGGCGTTAAATCGAATAAACGTTGACGGATTTCGACCGTAGGTTCGAACAATTTCTTTTCTTTTCGTGGAAATGAAAACGTTAAAATACGCAATACATAGATTTATTCGAAAATAAAACTCCGTGTGAAAAAGTGGCTCCCTACATTTTCCATTTTTTTTTTTTAGTTTCATTCGTGAGGTAGTTTCAATTTAAACAACTATTCATGGAAACGAGAATGTTAAAAGACGTAATTCATAGATTTATTCAAAAATATAACTCCGTGTGAAAAAATGGCTCCCTACATTTTCCATTTATTTTTTTTTTGATTTCATTCGTGAGGTAGTTTCAATTTAAACAACTATTCATGGAAACGAAAATGTTAAAAGACGTAATACATAGATTTATTCGAAAATAAAACTCCATGTGAAAAAGTGGCGTGCTACATTTTTAATTTATTCAATAATTTAATCGATTAATTAATCGAAAAGGGTAAGTTATGTTTTCATGTAGATTCGCTCCTTTTCGGCTTGTAACATCTATCGAAAAACACTTTGTATATACTGTATATTTATAAGTACGGTGGTTGATCATCTTACAACTATTTAAAAATTTTTACAATAAAAAGAATATCTATATGTTACTATTTGATCAGCCCACCTTTTCTATCTGTAATTACCCAAATATGCCATATAGTTATAATTTCCTCGATCAATTGATATTTACTGCATATAGATGCAAATGGCAATGCGATTAAATATTTATATATAACTTTCACCTGTAAACGAAATTTACTACTATTGATGTGACAAATTTTGTAACCGATTCAAATAGTAATCGATTAATCATTATTGACTTTTTCACTTGAAAGCAGGAACTACTGTACAACAACTATTAAATTAGATGCTCATTGTAAATAATAAACAACACGTCAGAAATCCAGATTTATTCTCTCATTTATACTTTGTCCTTATCTCGCTAGTACGTTCGGTCCATGTTGCTCTAAATTCGAACATTTTTAATTCACGTTCTTTCGAATCGAACCTAAAATAAAAAACTGAAAAGAAACGCTCAAAGTGTATAAAGAATTCACATATACGGGAATATATTCATATTCATATATATATATACTCATGTTGAAGATCCATGTAAGAAGTTTTACGCGAACGCGATACGTTCACGCTGGCACAAACGAGACAATGATTAAGGACAGGAGCTGCTAATTAAAGAACATTTGGCGCATGCCTTTTGTGCATTAATGGTACAAAGCATATGCACCTCGTACACGTACGAACCAAACGGTATGTGTACGTGGAACACCTTATGTTCGAGACGGTTGTTTTCAAGATAGGGACCTTTGAGATCGTCCAGCGGAAAGCTGTCACTCTGATGATTTCCGATGCTCGACAAGAGTCGTTACTTGCCATTAAACTATTGCAGATACGTCACCGTGATCGTACTTACCCGAGTATTCTATATCCGAGAAGATTGATAAGTAAAATTGAAAAATTCCTCGTCAATTTTTTTATATCCTAAGAAAAGTATAATTCGAGATCTGAATTAGGTTAAGTTTATACGTAATTACCGACAAAAGGAATTGTAGGATCGAGTGATCAAGGTTTGCGATTAAAAGAAGGTAGTTCTTTTATCTTCTTTCAACCGAAGAATATTGATCGACTTTAGACTCTAATCTACGAACTCCGTTCAAACTCTGAACGTTAAACAATTTCGACAAACGATCGGTTCGGTATATATAATTGAATCGAGTCCACATCCCCCTAAAAGTGAAGTCAAACGTCGTCAAATCTTCCTGCAAACCGGATTAAAAAGCATACAGCTCGCAAACCACGGTCACTGAGCCGCCGTTGAAGAGCTTGAACACGATATTAACCATGACCCTTTAACAGTTTTTTTTTTTTCTTCTTCTTCTTTCGCCGCTCAGATTCTGCGCTTGCTCTCTTCAAAGACACCTCGAGAAGGTGAATTTACAACGGGTAATCGAACCCACTGACGTAAGTGCGTTGCACCGTTTAAGGAACGACTTGCAGCCGCGTTTCTTTCGAAGTGGTCCTGCTGGCAGTGGAGAGAGACGATTGGATGAGACCAGTCGTTGGACGAACAGAGAGGGAACGAGAACGCGTGCCGGCACACCTGCGTTTCAGGGGGTAACGCAGGGTACTTGGACACCTGGCGGTCGACTACCGTCTATCGTCTAACGTAATACTATTTCGGTGGCGCATGAAGTGGGTGAAGGAGAAGAAGCGAAATGAAAGGAAAACGGTAGGGTATCCCCGTGAACGGTTTCTGGAGAAGGGAGAGGGCAAAGTACCGTCTGACGACGACCTCGATACGTTGAAATTAGTTCCATAGGTGGTGACTGCACTCCTGGTGAGCCGAGGCCAAGAAATGAGATATCAGCAGTTGGCCATATTTTCTTGAAAATTATTTTCTGTAAATTGTCATGTTGATTCAAGTTTTAGATAATTGATCGTAAGTAGATTAAAATACATAATGTTGATACACCTTGGTTTTAGATATTATTTAATAATGATGAAGTTACAGTTTGACAAAAATCGTGAGAGTAAAATGAAATATGTAAAATTGATCGTATCTTTATGAACTATGATTTTAAAAGTATTATTTTTTAGGCTATATTAGAGAATGATTATTCTCTATTGTGTAATTTTCAATCTAGAATTTGAATTTATACAAATTTGTATATTCGAGCGTATTCTATTGTACAATTCTTGAGATTCGTTGGTAGGTTTCTCGTTCTAAGCACAAAAATTGTGCTTCAAATTCTCAATGTAAATGTACAAACAAGTGCATTATAATATTGCTCGAATAAGAATGTTAAATGATCCTTAAACTTTAATGGTGTCTCGTTGGCTCGAAGAACCAAGACAGGTTCAAAGAAAATAAGTAGAAATTAACAGTCCATTACTCGCATGGTTGCTTCAGGGTAAAAGAACGGAAACTTCTATTAAGGAAAATTAGAGTTTAATAGGCCACCTTTATTACAATCTATTCTCATATCCAGATTATAATTCGGAAAAATTTTCTTGGATTCGTAGTATGATGTTCAGACCGAACGCCATCGATAGAACGATAATGATAATTGTAAATCATGGTAGTCGTAACGAGTAATTTACGTTTAGAAAACTTCTACCTTTGGTATTTAAATATCAAATACCAATAAATTTAAATATCTACGAGAATAAAAATGATGGTTATTTAAAATTTTAACAGTCACGATTTTATTGATCGTTACGAAAAATTTGTCTGGAAATTCTTAAATCCTGCAACACGAAAAGCGACGTCTCTTCGAGTGGGACGAAGGATAGATTAAAAATTCGCGAAATAAAGGGTAACGACGATAAATCGGTCTCCGGGTATCCAATTTCCTTCGCAATCATTCCACGAGGTCCACGACGCCCGTTGATCCTCTATCGATCGAAAGTCACTCGTGCGACGGTGGCCGAGCCACGACAAAGGCAAGGTAACAACAAAAGTCTAGCGTCTAAGCCCGTGCCGTGAAATACAAAGAACGAATGCAGCTGCGGATTTTTATTCGAGATCGTCTCTGTCGAGGAGCCAAGAAAGTATATTTC
The DNA here is from genome assembly GCF_051014685.1 of Ptiloglossa arizonensis. Taxonomy (NCBI): domain Eukaryota; kingdom Metazoa; phylum Arthropoda; class Insecta; order Hymenoptera; family Colletidae; genus Ptiloglossa; species Ptiloglossa arizonensis. The sequence continues at coordinate 5,232,825 of NC_135048.1, read as the reverse complement.
GAGTTCGAAGACCTGCAGGCGACTGCAGAACACAAGGAAGAGGGGGAGTGAAATCAAAAGCCAAAGGCACGAGACCATTGTCGTGCGAATTCGGCGCGCAATGGGGGCCAAAAATTTGCGGTTCTGGACAGCTGCGAGGAGCTAACGGCGACGGTTGCTTCTGGATAATATTAGCCTTCGAGTCGACGTCTTTGGAATCGGTGTCGATCGTTCGGTAATTGGAAATGGAGCAATAGTTGCTTATATTTTAGGGAAGTTGCATTGAGAAACAATTGGTAATTATTGGATTGCGGATACTTATCTACGGATGGCGCGTGTAATGCACAGAACTGTACGAATACCATATAAATACCGTGTAAGTACCGTACAAGTACCGTACAAGTACCGCACAAGTACCGTATAAATATTGTATGAATACCGTATAAATACCACGTAAATACCGCACAAATACCGTATAAATATTGCATAAATATCTCACAAATAAAATACCATATAAATACCATATAAATACCGCATAAATACCGCATAAATACAACATAAATACCACGTATATGTATACCACGCGCACAAACCACAGTTGTTGAAATAGAAAATAGAATTACATAAAATCCTCCAACCCGATATAGTCGTCTGATACCATAAATATTTAAGGATACAATTTAATTTGTTTGTTTTGTAATAAGTTCTAGATTCGAAATTAAACGAAACGTTTCCCAGATGTCTTACTCTTACGGTCAAGAATGACAAAAGTCGCTACCAGTGGCATTTAAACTGACGGTGTACTTTATTCGATTGTATTTTCCGTTGTGTAAATATCACAATATATTTTCATAACACGAAGAACCTGTTGGAAAAGCAACGTAGACAACATCAATGCCCGGGGCAGTTTAATCGATAGACGAGTAATGCTTAACGTAAAGGGGGGGCACTAGAAGAGGCGGAGGGGGCAGAATCTTTTCCACAGGATACGTTACTCTAGTCCAACCCCCTGCCTTCTCCCTCGGTCTGCGAAAAAATAATTTCAAACAAGCAGAAACCGACGGCGACAAGCTGAAAGACGTTACACGTCGCACAAGGGTGATCCCTTAGCATGACAATAAGACATCTGCTTGGCACGAGCTTGCGAAGGGTGCAAGTCGGAGCCAGCCTGACCAGCCACCCTTAACGAAATCGGCCCTGCTTCGATAATCTTCGACGACGTAATAGAATGGAGGAAACGCGAGGGTACAATCCTCAACACCTGGCTAACTTCATCCATCTTGCGATTAGAACACATTGCTCCCAGTGAAGACGATGCCGCGAATGAAAACATCGAAGACGTTAAGTAGACGATGCAAAGAAAAGTATCAGTTAGAGTAACTGATGGAACACATGAACCATGTATGTGATGCACATAAACCATGCGAATACCACACAAGTACCGCATAAATAAGTGTAACTTTAAAATCACTTTTCAAAGAACATCAATCTTCAATTCTGATGAAATTTGGCACAAAGTTAAAGCATTGAGAAATATTAAATACAAAGCTTTGTTGTCAGTTGATATTAAAAAAAAAATAGATTCGACACAGTCATCGTGCGTTCATCTTTCGAGTAGATGACAAGTAACTATAGAAATGAAAATTATATTTTATTATTTTAGAAAATTGAACGAATAATTTCGTTTACATACAACCCCAATTATGGAGGACTTTCAATTATGTATTGACAAATTTTACTTCAATAACGTCGATTAATTAATTTGATCGAGTTTATAGAAATTAATATTTACAAATTTATCTTTTTATTTTCTTGGAACTTAAAAATACAATATATATAATCTAAATTGTAATTTCACTACTGACAATGTTTTTACTTATTTAAAAGGCATAGAGTTATTTTAGGAAACGATTTTAATTTAAGTTTCTATTTCGAATTTATTATTGTCGTTGTTATTATTGTATTTTGTTTTCCTTTAGACGGTAAAATATTTCAAACTTCTTTCGAGTAAGTTAATGCTATCGTGTATAGTTTCCAATAACTAATTATAATAATAATATTGCCCATTTTACGTTCACTGAACCCGTAACACTGTCTGTCTTCGGACAGACATCCTTCATTTAATTTCTTCGAATATTACAATGTTTCACGTGTAAGCAATGAACCACTCGATTCATTACTTCGGTTGAATTTTATTAAACAGCTATTGTAATAAAAAGTATTTGAAACAATAAATTCCAATATGATTGAAGAGTCCAGGTTAAAGCTTTCAAATTTTACTTCGAACGATTTATACTAGATAGTATAGTTCAGATGTTTCCTGTCGCGTCCTAAGGATTTAGTTTTATGCTTAATAGTCAGGTTTCTTATTCGAAGAAACTTGTTTTAAATTCCATAGTTTAAGTTCCTCTCACCAAGGAATCTAGAACATGGAATAATTTAGAATGTAATGTATTCTCACTTCCTTATTCTTGGTTCTAGGAACTAATATTTCGTATTTTACATAAAAATTGTATCATTCTGAGAATAGTAACTTCAGACTAGTTACTTAGAAGTAACTTCAAATCTATATATTATTATGTGTATCGTAAAGTATCGTGTAAATATTTAAAGAATTCTTATTTATTGTGGATCCTTCTTTTCGAATATTTTATTTTAAGATGTTTATGATGAAATTTGTCTTGCGTAAAACGTGTAAATTCACTGATTTCTAAAGAAATTACCATTTTAAGTGTCTTATTTTGAAACATTAATTTCAAAGGATTTATTACAAAACGAGTTTACAACGCCCTAACAAAAGCAACTTTTGAACATCGTACGTGCTACGACAGCCAATTGGACATGTAGTCACTGAAAAAGGTGACCATTTCAAATAATATTATTTTGTTTCTTTTGTTATTATATGTGCAAATAAATTCTGATTAATTAAAAATAAATATACTTCTTATTTTTTGTCAATAGCCCAATTTGTATTGGTATTTGTAACATACCTCTGGAGAATGGTTAGATATCAGGTTGTTTCATAAATTTTTGCATATTTAAGTAGGCAAACTTCTGGTCCAATGTAAGTATACATAAATATAATTTTACCACTTCGAACCATACAAGGTTCATTACTACTTTATATTCTCTTTTACCGATCGTTCAAGTGAGTTTAACTCGTAGTTAATATTTTTTAATTAAAGATAAACATAAGAAATATTCGTATTAGACATACTCTGCTTTTCGAATGTAAAAAGTAGTACACTACATGAGCAATCCTATCGATCAAATTTATGATAATATTTATTCCGAAGTCGAGATCAACTTTTAAGAAATCAAAATCCATAAGGATTTATTAGAGACGTTGAATTATGATATAACATTGTACGATTTTTCGAAAACAATCCGACGTTTTTGTAAAAAAGACATTCATAAATTAATTCAATGGTAGGAAAAATCCTACAAAAAGGCAGTCACTCTATAGATGGTTAAGTATTAAACTTCCTACACAAAAATAATTTTTCCTGTAGATGATTAGGCAGGACAAATCCTCTAAAAAGATAGCCACTGTGTAAATCATTAGATAGAACAAATCCTACAAAGAAACTAGTAATTCTGTAGATTATTATTAATAATCAGTAATATTTTCCCCGAATATATTAAATAAATCCTTATTTATTAAATGAATCCAAGACGAGGATTTATTTAAATGAAAATAACCGAAAGACTTTTCGAAATAACCTAATAGAATTTCGAGCAGACGATTTCGAATACGTTCATTGTAATCGATGCAACGACTCGCAATCGTGATTATTAAATAACTCGGTTCATCTTCAGCGCCGAAGCGGCGTACCAAGCAATTCGTCTCTCGAATAATAACTGCAACGTTCCGCCGGTCTGTATCGTTGCAAATGAAGGTGAAGTTCCACGCAGTGCGCGTACAATTAATCAAATTCACGCCATATGGCTACCTCCGACCGAAGGAGTCTCGTTTTTGCAGCTCGTTCTCGCGCAAGATGAAGCTTTTATTGTTCCAAGCACCGTGCTCGATAATGATCGTCCTTGCAAAAGTGAAATCTGAACAACTCGTTAGTGCCGGGAAAACCGATACAAAATTCGGAACACCCATCCCGTCTATTATACGATACGAGATACAGCCAGTCGTCGACCCCATTCGGTTCCAACCGACCAATTGGAAGGCGATTTAAACGCAAGTCGGATATTCTTTATTTTATTACATTCTCATTGTTCTCTGTATATTATTTTTATACTCTTATTATTATCTCTCGACATAACATATAAATATATATTCGAGCATTTTGTTAGTTAAATATTTTTCCAAACGTTTTATCATTCGATATTTCTTTAGATATTGTTTAGGTGGAATACAACAAATTCGAAATATCAATCGAAAGTTGATTTGGACGTAAGACGGATATTCTTCATTTTATTACATTCTTATTGTTCTCTGTATATTATTTTTATACCCTTATTATTATCTCTCGACATAACATATAAATATGTATTCGAGCATTTTGTTACTTAAATATTTTTACAAACGTTTTATCATTCGATATTTCTTTAGATATTGTTTAGATGCAATACAAAAAATTCGAAATATCAATCGAAAGTTGATTTGGACGTAAAATGGATATTCTTCATTTTATTACAATCTTATTGTTTTCTATATATTATTTTTATACTCTTATTATTATCTCTCGACATAACATATAAATATGTATTCGAGCATTTTGTTACTTAAATATTTTTACAAACGTTTTATCATTCGATATTTCTTTAGATATTGTTTAGATGCAATACAAAAAATTCGAAATATCAATCGAAAGTTGATTTGGACGTAAGACGAATATTCTTCATTTTATTACAATCTTATTGTTTTCTATATATTATTTTTATACTCTTATTATTATCTCTCGACATAACATATAAATATATATTCGAGCATTTTGTTACTTAGATATTTTTCCAAACGTTTTATCATTCGATATTTCTTCAGATATTGTTTAAATGGAATACAAAAAATTCAAAATATCAATCGAAAGTTGATTTGGACGTAAGACGAATATTCTTCATTTTATTACAATCTTATTGTTTTCTGCGTATTATTTTTATACCCCTATTATTATCTCTCGACATAACATATAAATATATATTCGAGCATTTTGTTACTTACATATTTTTACAAACGTTTTATCATTCGATATTTCTTTAGATATTGTTTAGATGCAATACAAAAGATTCGAAATATCAATCGAAAGTTGATTTGGACGTAAGACGGATATTCTTCATTTTATTACAATCTTATTGTTTTCTGTATATTATTTTTATACTCTTATTATCGTCTCTCGACATATATAAATATATATTCAAGCATTTTGTTACTTATATATTTTTACAACCGTTTTATTATTTGATATTTCTTCAGATATTGTATAAATAATACACAAAAAATATGAGGCACACAAAAATAGAAAATCTTTTATTCATCATTTGTATTTGACTCTGATGTAACACTACTAGGCCAAGACATACGGTTAACAATATTTTTTTTCGGTTGTAAAATTGAACAATCGTACATCGCATAGGTCGTAAGTCGACGACTGCTTGTATATATGTATGTTAACTACAAATCTTATTGGTCTACTTGAATACGTACGTTGAAGGGTACAAGGTGTTGCTAATTAAACCGGAAGCGATGATTTCCTACCTCGGGTAAGACTGAGTGATGGTGTTGGTTTGTTGTACAGTATACGGTTGAAAATTATTCATCGGACGTTACAACCGTTTTCATGATGTGTAACTGTGATGTTAAAATATCTGATTTGCTTTTCACTTAATGCATGAATTTAATCTTAGCAAGTCCTCGATAAAAGTCACCAACTCGAGGACTTTTAACGAGTATGATGAAAATTTCATTTCAGGAATTGACCTTTTTTCTCCTAATCTGAGAGGGAGTCTTGTGTATACCTTACAACGAGGAAAGTGAATTAGATGCAACGAGAGTGAAAGATACAGAACAACAGCGAACAAATTTCAATTTTCATTATTTATCCGCGATTATTACCAATGAGATTTTCCTGATGAAAATGAGTACAAACACGACCCTATTTGGAATATTTTTAATTATATATTATTCAAAACATTTTTAGAAACTTTCAACTACATGTAATTAAAAATAGTCCGAGTAAGGTTATGTTTGAACTTGTTATCATTGGTAAAACTTTGTCAATCCATTGGTAACACTTTTTCGAATATACAGTGACAAATACAACAATTTTAATTTTCATTAGTGTACTGCTCGGTTGAAGAAACATAAACGTTAATGCAGATGATTTTGAAACTTTTATCGAGGTAAAGATCAAGAATATTAACGAGGAGTTAGTGCACCGAAATTTATCTCTTTTCTCTTTTACTTTTGTTTTCTCTTGTCAGTTTACACGTCTACTTTTATTTTGATTCCATCGAATATTGCAATTATTTTCTACATTTATATATTAACCAAATGAATCGTAAGAGATTAGTTGTAAATGTTTATATATAAACAAATGTATGTTTTCAATATTCTTCGTTACATATAACTCAAATGTACCAGTGCTTGTAAATAAAAAAAAAAAAAAAAAAGCGAAGCAGAGAGTTAACTGCTCGCAACAGCGATCGGTAATTTAAAACACAGTGTAACAGATTTTTCGTCGAAGTGTCTCGAAAATTCAACCGAATAAAACCTTGTATCCATTAAAAACCTACACTATAATTTCACCGACACAAGCCCTTCGAGCGCGGTATGAATTTTTCATGATCCATATGTAATCAGAAAGTTATTCCGTACGCACCAATTAAGATGTTCACGCTTGAATCCTTTACAAGCCAGATCTGCAGATCGCACGTACGTAGTGGCTATAAAAAACTCTCGTTGAATTTTAATTGAACGCGGTTTAAAATTTAAATCGCAACTTGCACCGATGCTCACAATGATTGACCAGTAATCACACTAATTGCGTCATTATTTATCTATTATCGTACTCGTATGGTCTAGTGCAATCAATTTTTGCTCTAATACGTCCGCTATTTTGAGTATTCTATTCACGAAAGAATAGAAAATTTATTGACTTATTATTTGTTTTAGAAATTTCCGTAAATATGTTGCTTTGGCGAAAGGTCGAGTTTACTTAGGATTTAAATGCCTAATATCTACTACTGGTGTATTGAATTTTCCGAAATTTAATATAAAAGTTAGATAATTTTAAATTAATTACTTTTCAATTTTAGATATCCTACTTTTGAAATAGTTTTGCTTTAAACAAAACACGATTAAAATTTAAGAAAATTTCTATAAAAAGTTTCTCTACTAAAAATTTCCAGAATAGAATTAAACGTATTTTAAAATATAAAAAATATCTAATTTTCATTTCTATGCCTCTAGTCTTTAAAAAAAGAAGTAACGAAAGGTTTGTCAACTTTGAGCCATTTTTCTTAAAAATTTCTTTTTACGTTTCTTCATTAATATCGAAATATAGAAATTGTTAGTCAGAAACAATTTATGAAATAAATTTAAATAAATCTTCGTTGCAATGCTAGAACTTTCTCGTATATTAAGGTTTTTAAATTTTTTTAAATCTTTATATTTACGTTCTTGGGCCTCCTCTGAGAATTAACCGATTGACAATTGTGCATATTGTATTACCTTCTTTTCATAAATTATAGTTATACACCAATAACTTGAACACCGAGATTGGTATATACGTAATATCAACCATGAAAATGTCCTAAATATTTCATTGTTCATTCTCATTAACAGAAAATGATTGTTGCATAATTATCTAGGAAAAACTATGTTAAAAGTATTCCAATGTTTAAAAATCTGAGACTACTTGTGACACCAGAGATGTACCTTACCAATCGCAACAATTTTCGAGAACATTCTTTCTTTCATCTGGCATTACCTTTTCAATATATTTTTTACAGACATTATTCATGTAAAATATGCTTTCTTGTCGCGAAAGTGTACTCTCGATATTAGAGAGAGAATTAAACGAAATTATCGAACAGGAGCGTTAGAAAATAATTTTCTCTTTTATAAAAAATGCGATCTTTGAAATATCTAAATTTATCTGTCGGTTTCTACTAAAATTTGCGCAAAACGCATGAACTTTTTTTCATTTTCGCGGTCAATGGACACAAGAGGCATACATTACCGAAACATCGTTACAAGGAAATTGATCGTTTTCGGTTAAACATCGCTAAATATCTCGATTCAGATCAGCGTACTTCGTCGGATCTGTTCTAATTCGAGTCGACGAACGCGTCTTTATTCTTCGTTTTTCGACGACGTAGAACGGGACACTCGTTAATGAGATAAGCTAAGGACAGACAAATCATTAGGCCAGGAAAGTCGGGCCACCCTGTTTCGTTCTGGTCATTCACTCGATCAACCGCTGATCGACGATTTATTATATTCAGAGGCGGGTGCAGACGCGGTTCGATAATTTAATCTCTCGCCGCTTAACGAGCTACGATAAGACGTCATGAATCGTTTTTCTTTTTTTCTCAAGCCAGCCACGTATTCTGTTTTATCAAACGGAAGTATGGCTTTTCTCGCTCGTTCTATGAAACTATTTACATATCTGAATTTCTGATTCCGTTGCGTTAAAGATATTGACAGATCACTTTTGACACGATCGAAATTCCAATCTCAGCTTTACTTCGGACCAATGTAAAACACTTTCGACTGTCTTTTTAATTGAACTTTCATTTGTTAACAGAAATTACATTTTTACTCTTTGAATAGATTTCACGTGCTGTGCTATTTAAAATAAAATTGAACGATTTTTAACCTCTTCTTGGACAAATTATTTTGTTCGAAGTAAGTAAAAATTCCAACTGATATCTATGTATGGGATCTATCAAAGTTTTACTGTCTAGTTGTGGTGTATCTGACAAATTTGACTACGAATATACTTCCATGTTACGATTAAAGTAGTATTCAAACAAAATTACTTTAAAATAGCAAATCTTGCTAAATAGTTTCTCCCTGTTTATTTTTCTCCTTGTTAACGATTAGTTGATAATATCTTTTTTTTTTCATTGCATAATCACTCTCATATTTTTCCTTTTTCACTTTCCTTAATATATTCATATTTTTTCCAACTTTCCTGCATATCTGTTGTTTCTCGACTTTTATGTTTATTGTATATTTATTTTTCGCTTACAGGTTTACTCCTCTTGTGTTTAAAGTGCAGATGACTCGAAATCGACAAATCTAACTATTTATAAATAATTAACTCGTTCAAGACAAACATCGACCGATTCTTTACTCATCATAACGACAAGCAATCTTTTGGTCACCGATTTATATTTTTCATTTCTTGTATCATCTCTTACAAAATTACTTCCTTTTTTAAGGGGTCACCGAATAATGGCTGGAGCCTTAAAATAAATATTGGGTTTCACGCTCTCACTCACCGTTAACTCGAGAAGTCATTATTCTTCGTTCTTTAATTTAACCTTGAAGAATAATCCGTAAAAGGAGAATTCACGGTTGATATTCTAATAAGAATATAAATCGTCTGAAATTGGGTATGTATCGAGAACGATACGGTGGGCATGAAGGGGTTAACTAGAGAGAAATATTACCTTCCCATGGCCCCTTTTCCTGCTCTAATGAAGAACGTATTAATACGTGTCCGGTGGCTACGATGCGTTAAGAATTTAAATGCCCCAACAGAATATTATGCAACTTGGTGCGTTCGTGTGTACGAAGAACCACTTCCGTGATTTTCGTTACCAGCCATGGCACAATGTGACGTATACCTATCTGGAAGTTAAGAACAGAAATCGTAACTTGTGATCCAAGCAATGTTCGAGTCAAAGCCCTCGATACTTGCTCGCGATAACGCAAAAATGAATCTATCGATGCGTAACGAAATTATAATTTCTATACAATTGTTCATCGAATACAAAATTTTTTGTCAATTCTCGTTATTGCAATTTCTTATTAATTGAACACTGATTAACGTTTGCTCGAGAGACTTTTGTATCGGTTCAACGAAACTGCCTGAAGCAATCATTTCAAGTATATGGACATTTCAAATGGAAAATGTATCTATTCAAAATTTTAAGTTTATTCAAACTTTTTCAAACTTAATGAAACATCACGTAGTTCATAAAATATAAGAGACTAAATATACGGCAAATATAAAATATTTGAATACAATAAATATAAGAAAAATAAAATTGTAAAGAGTGTAAGAAATATCGAAATATGGAAATATGACAAATGTAAAAATGCATAATTGCCCACGCTCCACGTTAAAGCTCTGTAGAGCAAACGTTTTATTAACGATTTTTTATGTATAATAATAAAGTTTGATGTCCCTTAAATTAATGTACGAAAAATTATTGAGGCATATACGGTAAATGAAATGTATTTAAAAAAATGGACCGAAAATTAAAATGAACTTTCAGCATAGTTTTTGACAATAAATTGGTAAATTCGGTAAAAATGATGGGTGGGATATAATTTTGTCTTCCCTTACTAGTATCTTAAAATATAAGAATTAACGAATTATAGATTTTAATCTTTGTTCCTCTTGTCTATTGCGCGTCACATTGTGCGTAGATGCAAACGCATGCAGAAAACGAAGCTGAGTGTACCATGTTGCAATCACGTGACGATGGCATACCGCGTTGCATACACCTGAGCATATCGTCGGGGAATGTGCATTCCGTTACACATTCCGTTCTCCGTTTGCTGTTTCGTCGTTTACAAATGTCGATCCATTGATTTTTGCAAAATTTTATATGACATTCCAATAATTATTACATCATCAACTTCCGAACGAAACAAATTAACACATTTACTATAAGGCTGCATAAAATAATACGTTCGAACGTATGATTGAAAAATTTATTTGGATTCCGTTCTATTTTATTTTAAGACACTCTGAGACTTTGAGACACCCTGTATAGTCCACACGTATTCGCGTAATATACCATAAAGGATAAATTTATATCTGAAACGGAAGACGAACAAAATTTCAATACTTAACGATAAGGACAAATTTTATAAACTATCGGAAAGTATAAATCATCGATTATGTAATAATGAACAACGTCAGTTTAATAAATACTATTCTATTTAAAATATTTCTGTTCTTAACTGACGAATAATTTAATTATCCGGTAATATAATATTACCATAGCTCACGTATTTCCTATGATATTGCAAATTATATTATTTCTGATTCTAATATTTCTTTCAGATTTTCTATTTAAATGTCCAGCTTGTATAATACGAGGTTTATATCGTGATCCTCGTCAAAAATTGATCTATCCATATTTGGAAAAAAATATCGAAAAGAAAAGAGTATTCGTCTGAATAATGTAAAGTAAATATAAAAATTGTTAAAATTATCATCTGATACTTGCATTAAAGTAAATATATAATGTAAAAATTTTCACAATTGATTCTTTTACGTTGTATAAATATCTATTTATTAGATTTCTTAACTTCCAGCAAGAACAACAATACAGAGACCAAAAACCTCAAACAGAACGCTATTTGGAGACGACGAAGGAACAAGATGTGTTTATGTTTTGCAACGAGCAGTATCTTCGTAAAGAGTTATGTATTATGAATTACTGACGAGTAATTTAATTGTCTGGTAATATAATATTACCATACTTCGCACATTTCCTATGATATTGCAAATTATATTATTTCTGATTGTAATATTTTTTCCAGATTTTCTATTTAAATGTCCAGCTTGTATAAAACGAGGTTTATATCGTGATCCTCGTCAAAAATTGATCTATCCATATTTGGAAAAAAAATATCGAAAAGAAAAGAGTATTCGTCTGAATAATGTAAAGTAAATATAAAAATTGTTAAAATTATCATCTGATACTTGCATTAAAGTAAATATATAATGTAAAAATTTTCACAATTGATTCTTTTACGTCGTATAAATATCTATTTATTAGATTTCTTAACTTCCAGCAAGAACAACAATACAGAGACCAAAAACCTCAAACAGAACGCTATTTGGAGACGACGAAGGAACAAGATGTGTTTATGTTTTGCAACGAGCAGTATCTTCGTAAAGAGTTATGTATTATGAATTACTGACGAGTAATTTAATTGTCTGGTAATATAATATTACCATACTTCGCACATTTCCTATGATATTGCAAATTATATTATTTCTGATTGTAATATTTTTTCCAGATTTTCTATTTAAATGTCCAGCTTGTATAAAACGAGGTTTATATCGTGATCCTCGTCAAAAATTGATCTATCCATATTTGGAAAAAAAATATCGAAAAGAAAAGAGTATTCGTCTGAATAATGTAAAGTAAATATAAAAATTGTTAAAATTATCATCTGATACTTGCATTAAAGTAAATATATAATGTAAAAATTTTCACAATTGATTCTTTTACGTCGTATAAATATCTATTTATTAGATTTCTTAACTTCCAGCAAGAACAACAATACAGAGACCAAAAACCTCAAACAGAACGCTATTTGGAGACGACGAAGGAACAAGATGTGTTTATGTTTTGCAACGAGCAGTATCTTCGTAAATGGTTATGTATTATGAATTTCTTTCGTGTTAATAGGTTAGAACGAAGCTACTGGAGAGAGGGTAACTGAGAAAGAGACGGGTAATCGCTTTCGTCGTTACTTTTACCCTCCATTGAATTCCATATAGGTGTAACAAGCCACTGCACCGACCTCTAACCATCCGGAGGGATTTACTGCCGATGAGCGGTCACGGATCCAACTACGTAGCAGCCTCTCGAGCACTCTCATTCTCTTTCTTCTCCTTCCGACTATAATCACGCCAGACTGTGCCTATTTCCCATTTATTGGCGCCGTGCCGCAAACCTGTACCAAACGTTCGTTTCTTCCACGATCTCATTTCGGAATTTTCAAATCACACTTCGAGCATACTCTTAATTAAAAGTGTTATGGATAGAATTCTATTTTCTTAAGAGTACGTGTACTCTTTTAAAGGTAATACACGTGTGAATTTATTCGTTAAAAGTGTTATTGGCATGGTTATCAATCGTACTCGTTTAAGAGTATATTCTTCTCGAGGTAATAACCATTTTTCACCTATCAAAATCAACTGCACTCATTTCGAAATGATAAAATAAAAAAAAAACGAAACTAAATTATCTAACTTAACGTATTATTTCATAAAAAATGTCTGTACTTTTATTTTTTTTTACTTTTCACGTGTGGATACGTTGGAATTCAAGCCACGGTAATTCCCGGTTTCAAGTGACAATTTTTACACCGGATTTATGTTACGGAAGTATCCCTCGTTAAAATAAAAGACACTTTCAGCAATTCTTTTATAACGTGAAACCTCGATGAAACTTTTCGTCACTTTCCACGTATATTCCTCAATATCTCAATGTATAAAATATTTCTTTTTGTTACGATTTATCGACTCCTTGCCAAGTAATAAATGTTATTCTCCATGGACCTTTCTATCGAAGGTGTACAGTCTAGCATTTCTTTACGTTGATCTAGAATAAAAAATCAAACTTTTTTTCATAATAGAATTACGTATCTGAACTTAAATTCTATTTAATAAACATACAATTAATGATGATACACAGTTCTGGGAATTCTCTGGTAATTTGAAAGAATTATATGGAAAAAATAAAGAATATACACGAAAAGTAACGAAAAGTTTTATTAGAGTTTTTATTTTAACGTTTCGAGTTTAACCCCTTGATCATCAATAGATTCGGGATAGAATTCAGTCTCGTGTCTTCCAATGCTCGCAAATTCTGCGTTTTATTCGCCTCTTCTCAGTTTCTTTTACGCGCCATCGATAACCAGCAATTACCAGCGTCACGGTTCTGCCCTTAGAACCTCGTTTAATAAATTTTCGACTTACTTTGCCGAGCTAATCGAAGATGAACAAGCAAGCAATCGATTTCGCGGTCGATTTGAACAAGAGATTGAAACTCTTTCAGAAATAACTTTCTCAAATTGTTATATTAAGGTTGTTAAAGAAGGAGTTTTAACGAATCGAAATAATCACAGACAGAAAAGGTTCTCGTATGTATTAGGTACGTGTGTGGTTCCAATATCGGTTTTATCGTAGTTCTACATTCGTTATATATTGATATATAGTATTAATTTTCTATCACTATGCATCGATTTCATAAAAAAAAAACCATTAGGTTGTTCACCTATTTCTTATCTGGCATGTATAAAATAGTTGTGTGTGTTTTGTGGTAACTTGGATAAATCAAAGTTTAGTCAGAAAAGAAAAAGACATCCAACAATAGATTTAACAATTTCATTATCTAAGAAATTAAAGTTAGAATCAATAGAAAACCAATATAGTAGAATTACTATGAAAAATCGTTAAATAAATTAAACCTTACTTTACAAATACTGAAACTGTAAAAAATAAGAGCACAATAAATGTCAAAACATTCTTTGCAAATGATCTCTCAATAATTTCTAAAGGTACAAAAACAATAAGAATAATTTCAAGAAATTTCTTTCATTTGTGTAGAAATGTTTATATTTCTAAAAAGTCTACTGCATTAACAATTTTGTATTAAGTAACGAAGAAAATAAAGCATACTCAATAATAGTTTTGAAGAAGATAATCAAATTATATAAAGATTCGGGGAAATTATCCTCGATGTAAATAATAATAACAATTGTAACGACTTCATTCCACAGGCGTACAGCAACGTGTGTAAATGAAAAACTAGGAAATTAAGCACCGTAAATTGCGCAATACCTTTCGTGAAAATGATAAACAACGCTTGAATAAATGCTGAGACTCGAAAACAGGATTCGTTCGGAAATTCTATATCGCTTGCTAGCACGCGCAGTTAAAAATTCGATTGCAGGATATTTATAAATAATCACAGCTCCTGTGAATAAACTGTGTTGAATTTTTCGCGAATTTCAATACCGGTAAATCATTTCCAATCATACTCGAGACGTATTTACATCGGAACGACTTCATCGTTTAGGAATGACATTGCGCGAACGCCATGAACGAAGTGAATGGGATGAAAAATGGTTTTTCAATCCTGCCAGAGGAGTTTTAGCTTTCAGTGTCCAGGAATCCTGCAATCCGTGACATTTGCATGTATCCGCGAGCAACAAGATTGTTCATCGGGACTGCACATCACGACCTACGTACAAGACACCCTGGCACGTCAATGATTGCAGGCGACTTCCTGAAGGCTATTCACCGACAAACCGAGAAAGAAGAAGAAGAAAAAAAAGAAAAGAAGAAAAGAAAAAACAAGAAACGGAGAAGAACTTTCTCGACCGCACTTTTGAAATACCCTGTCTTGCCATATTTCTTCAGCCGCAGAATTTGTGTTTCCTTTTTCTTGTTTGGGAAACAGGAAGCAATAAAGAGACGACAGAGTGATTTACGACGGTGAAATTTTTCATCGGATTCTAGCAGATGATTCGCGGGGGACAAAATTTTATATCCCCTTTGATTTCCCTTAATAATTTTCAACGAATGCGACACTGTTTTTTTTGTTAACTTTTCATTAACGTCCTTCTCTGCCAACGATTCTAATTCTGTAATACCATTGTGACTACGACAAAGGGTATGTATGTATGTATGTATGTATGTATGTGTATATATATATATATACATATATATATATATATATATATATATATATATATATATATATATATATATATATATATATATATATATATATGGTAGTAATTAATTATTTACAAAATAATTAAGAAGAAAGTTGATCGCAAAATTTAAATAATTAGTATATACATATATATATATTATATATTTGGAATTATTATATTCTTATTTTTCTATCTTTATATTCATTTCTCTCAGGTAATTTTCATAATTCTACTTTTCATTAACGTCCTTCTCTGCCAACGATTCTAATTCTGTAATACCATTGTGACTACGACAAAGGGTATGTATGTATGTATGTATGTATGTATGTGTATATATATATATATATATATATATATATATATATATATATATATATATATATATATGGTAGTAATTAATTATTTACAAAATAATTAAGAAGAAAGTTGATCGCAAAATTTAAATAATTAGTATATACATATATATATATATATATATATATATATATATATATTATATATTTGGAATTATTATATTCTTATTTTTCTATCTTTATATTCATTTCTCTCAGGTAATTTTCATAATTCTAGTTCTTCTAATCTATAAGTTCAATTTCTATTATTGTACTGGAATTACATCTTTACGTGTTTCATAATATTTTTCTCTGCTTTAAATTTATTAGACCAAAGATATCCTTTTTGCAGAGAAGGAAAGAGTGTTTATTTACATACAAGCATACACCAACTGTAGACATAAATGTGAATATTTCATCTAGATAATTATCTTCGGTAAAATATTATTCAGCATTAACTAATCAATAGCTGTAGATTTCAAGTTTGTATACTGTTATCAATAACAAACTACTATTCACTTCGTCGCTGTCCTTTTCTAAGACGAAGTTCATATTGTTTCAATGCTGATTATTTAAATTTTGCGGTCAACTTTCTTCTTATGTCTCTCGATGTGTATAATTTTCTATAATTTTGTAAATAATTAATTACTAACATAGACGAAAAATTTTCTCATAAAATTTACTCGAAAATTTCTACAATTTTATATTTTCCTAGACCCTGGCGCACATTAAATGTTAGACACGATCGTTGTATTGTTGTATCGTATAATATTCTATTATATTAAATCGGTGACAAATTTTCTTTTTTTTTATATACCACGCTCTACACGCGTGTATTTTATAATAAAACTCTGGGAACAGAGCGTTCGATTCTCAGAAAAGGTTCCAACGAAGCTTCCAGTAATGAGATACGTTACATTGCAAAATATCTGATACAATATAAACTTTACGTATTCGTCATCTCGCCGTTTATCATGTTTTGCGTATCACAGCCCACGTTGTAGGTATAAACTGGTACCTCGGTGATCACACGGGACCACCCGGGGCCTGTCTCGCACAGTGAAACAAAAAGAAAAGAAGAAACGTTTTCTCCCCCACAATTTCTTAACGAAACTCCTTCAAAATTCCATGCACCGCCTAACTCATCTTCGAAACGTAACCACGTATCTTGTCTAACGAATTATCCAATGTGCGACATCGATATAGACAATGTAATGTCACCCTCTTTGATAATTTTGTGAACAATTGCCTTCGCACTATTAGGGTGAAGTATTAGAGATCGATCCAACAGATATGATGAATGTTAAGTATAAATTAAAATATCAATGGGTCGATTAATTCTTGATACATAATTTATAGTTCACGGTTATATCAAATAATTCTGTATCTGGTTGAATGAAACGAAATCATTCCCACGGTTAATCGAATTCCATTTGTTTACAAAAATTAAAAATTTTATACTCGTCGTTACATCGTGAGATACATCATCATTGAATTGTGGCAATTTTCCCGGTGAAAATCAGTACGAACACGATTTTATTCGGACTATTTTCACTTATTAATAATTAAAAAGTTTTAAAAAATGACTCGAGTTACGTACAATTCAAAATTGTCCGAATGTTTTGTATAACCGAATACATTGTAATGACACGTATGAAAAAATATCAATATACCAATAGCATCTATGAAGCACTATCATTGTAGTGTGGTGCATTTTTTCCTCCTAAATTTCATAATTTGTGTTATTATTCCAACTAATTACACAGATATAAACTTGTGCAAAATAAAATATTAATATTGTTACACTAATATATAAAATACATTCTAAACGCGATGAATTTACTGTTTAATAATTACATGTATGTATAGTCTATATTCCTCTATAGATAATTTTTTATCGTTTCGTGCATAACGTTCAATGTGCTGTGCTTTTGAACTTTGTCTAATTTCAAACTTAAATGTATCGATGATGACAGCAAAACACGTCTCAGTCCCATCACTACGAACACCCGAGGCCCTCCTTCCCTTCTGCCTTTTCCCTGCAATTCCTTCACGAGTCTCTCCAAAACATCCTGCATCGACTGACGCCTCTTCCACGTACAAAAGCTGCCATGCTCGCGATGATGCCATCTGCATGTATACACATGCGTTTTATGTAGACGGAGCCGCCACTGGAAGCCACAAACTCACATGTAAATCACGTGTGCCACACACGAGGCTGTTTCTACCGTGGCGGACGCTCAGGTGAAAGAAGAAGACGTTGGAATCAGATGAATACATGGCGGATAGATTGACGAAAGGGGATGATGACTACGATGGAAAAATCGGTCAGGGAATTTTTTTTTTTAATAAAATTCATCCTTACATTTGAAAAATAAAACTTTGGAAAGCAAGTCGATCGGAGCATCTTTGTTTTATTAAAATGTTTTTCATTCAATTTTCGTGATGGTTTTGGTAACTTACTTCAATGGGCAAATCTATAATGTGCGAAAATAATGTAAAAAAAGAATATGTTTCGGAACAATTAATCGAGTGGAAAAAAGGAACGAGTCACCGAATGTTATGATTCGAATTGTTGAATCTGAACTGAACATAATGTTGAAAAAAAATGGTAAGTTACATTTCATAATTTTCTAATCTCTCGAAAAAGTTTGAATTAATATTTACTTAAATCAATATTATGCTTTTGGTACAAATAAACGATACATTATTTGCTTCGATATTTATTGGCTTAAATAGCAAATAGACAAGACCAACAATATTGATGAAAATTATGAAGCAGCAAATAATTCTAAATCCTTAAATTAGTTACTGTCTGCAGTTACAGAAACATATAAAATATATATATTTTTCAAAGTACATTCTACAATTTTACAGTAAATCTGAATGCTACTTTTAGCAATTAAATTTTTCAAACTGATACATCTTATTTTTCATGTGATTTTACAATTTTCGTTTTGATCGAATATAATAGAAAATATTTTTTGCATAAAATATTTTTAATTATAATTAATATTTTATAACATGCTTTTAAAGAAGCTTTTGAAGTTTCTCTTAACAAATATAACAAGTATTGCTTCAACAAGCTTAGTTTATTGCAAATAGATATTTCTGCCCTTTTATATTCTGTGGTATAAAAAAAGGGATTGTTTTAATCGACAAAAATATACAAGTAATTTAGTTACACAAGAGAAACAAAACATGTACAAATTTAAATGAAAATGAGGATACGTGTGATAAATAAAATTTCTTTGAAAAAATTTAGAAAATTTTTCACTAAAAATTTTACGATTTATTTCTTAAACATTTAACAAACTTTTATTTAAGTTTTAGCCTACAAATAAGTAACAAAGATTGAATCAAAATTTCGAATTTTTACATATACCAGGTAGATGGTTGTTTTCCCTATTTTTAGAAACCAGAGGAAAGGAAACGACGAATATTGCTACTGAAGTGATAGCAGCAGGCCAGACAAGTTGAGCGAGGCTAGAATGCATACCAATTGCAAGAATGCATCTTGTAAGTCGTTGAGGAAGAACGTAAAGTAAATAGAATGACGTTCCGTGTCACGATACGTGAAGCTTCGTATAAATGGTACATTTGAATAGTTACAACGTCTTTCCGAAACGTGTTAGAAAAATTAATTACGTTCCATGCCACTACGAAGCTTTTGCATGCACGTTTGCGTGGTTTGAAAACCTCATAGAAATTGAAACGTAGAAATATTAAATATTCCTCTATTGAAATCTGTTGTAGAAAATGTATATGCGATAGCAGTATCGTGTATCGGACAGATAGACAAGAAAATTTTAAATCCTATTTAATTTAAAATTAAAACCTACGCCTTTACAAAATTAAAGCGCACAACAAATTTTTGTTCAATTTATAAATTCTCCATCCAACTGGAAACTTTTGAACAATATTTGTGACTCTTTTCAACGAATCATCGTACTTCTTATAAATTTAATAATTGAACATTTTTAGAAAATATCCAAAAGTCTCTGCATTAATTAAGGTCTAAGTCAAATATGTCACAATTCTTTTCACCAAAGTTTGCATTTACATTTTACTATCGTATCGCTGTATATACGATCATTTCACAACAATGGATCATAAACAGTAAAACAATCGTTTCTATAAAAATAAGCAGAAGAATCGATTTAAGAAAATTGTAGGTAAATTCAAATAAAAATTTCTCCTTAAATAACATTATTTCATTTTTCCTAAATATTCGTCACCATTTTGCAGCAACCGAAATACGAAAATCTAGTAAAAAATTTTCAAGCGACCTTATTTCGAACATCGAAGAAAGGTATCGATCGGCTGATCTTGATCTTTTAAATTACTGGTTATTATTATTAAAATAAGTTTGTTCGCATAAATATGTATTCTCAAAACGTGTAATATATGCGAGTGACAAAATCATGCATAGTAAGAAAGAAAAAACGAGTAAAAATGTTAATCGGGCCTCAAAATTCGGACCACACACCGTTAAGCACTATTTGTCAAACGTTGCCGAATTAATACAATGGCGTAGCACCGCGGCCCCGCCAATTAGCTTGCTGGGGCTAACTGCAAATCACGAGAACCGGGGCTGAGAGTCACGCGTGTCCGTGCACACGTAAATGACGCTTGGCGCTTTTCAAAGAAGGCATCATCTTCGATGCGGTGTGCATAATCAAAAGCAGAATTCTTCAGCGGGAGAATGACGCTTGTTCGATTAGCGGCCCCGTCTTTATCGAATCCCATCGCATACCGCGACGTGTGCTATAGGATGGCTGCCATTCACGAATGAAATCTCTCACCGACGATCTACGAGAGATTCAGACGGGGCTCCGTCGTGTCATCCGGTGCTACATGCGAAACAATCGCGCCGCGTATCATGTTTTATTTATAACGCCTGCCTTATGATCTTCGGCCCATATAACGTTTCTGCGTTAAATCGTTTCGGTGTAGTTCCATCGTTCGATGGATTCCATCGTTCCAACAGTTCCTTATTTGCGTTTAATGGAGGCCACGGATGTAACGATTTATCGTACACTTATCGATGTTGCATCGACACGTCATACATCCTTTTTCATACGGACGTAACGATCTATCGTTTGAGAAGTTTTACGATAATTCCAAAGTAGTAATATTCACTTTCTGGTAATCGTACACAGGACAATTGACCTAAAAGCGGAATAGGTGATTCTTATCTTAAAATATGGTCCAGTCTCACGTGTGTCGTATCGGTGGGGAGAGTGATCGAGATATACTGAAAACGAGAGAGATGGAGCAACAGCAAACGAGCCTCGCATTACATGCTCTCGGTGCTCGAAAAAATTGTTGTCGTTATATCTTTACGAGAATATTATTAATAGATCGGTGATGTCCGACCCGATGAAAATGACACGGGACAAAATCTTACTCAGACTATTTACAATTGTACGTAATTGGAAGTTTTCCAAAAGTGATTTGAATGCATATTCCAAATAGGGTTGTGTTTGGACTCGTTTTAATCGAGGAAATCTAATCGATTTATCGATGATAAGGGAAAATAGTGTATCGATTAACTAAAATATGACGAGGACACGGACAAGAAGTTCGATAACTATATTTTGTACGATTTCCTTCGACAATCAGCCGCAAGAAACCTAAACAAATTCAAACCACAGAATCCTTAATTCTCAGGCTCGGAACAGAACCATTTCCAATAATCGAACAATTTTTCAAATTTCAATTTCGAATAGCACAAATATACGCGAAGGTCTAGAAGCAATAAGAGTTTCCATTCCGAGAAAAGTTTTCTTCGACCCCGAGTAAAAATCAGCCAAAATCAAACAACCATACCGTAATTTCACAAGCCACTTCCTAGGCAAATCTTAACATCTGTGAGACACCTTGTCGCCATGACCTTGCTACCTGAAATTGCTCACGAACCGATTCCTGCAACTCTGTCGTGTAGTCTCTATTTTTATTGCCTACTCTACCCATCACCCCATGACACCATGTGTACAGTAGAATAGAGTTTCCACGGTAGCCGACGAAGGTAGCCAACTATGTATGTAGGTAGATGCGCGCACGCAGAGTGCACGACTCGGGCAATACCGCTTTTTCCTGCAACTTTTTGCAAGGACACCCGATGTGGATCATCCTTACAGCGTTCCGTGGCCTCTCCGATTCCCACGTATATTTATTTCCACGCGGGGATACGAAACATTTACAGCAGTATTTTTCAACGTAGGGGGCGCGATCCCCATAGGGGATACCTTGTAATCCACAGGGAGGTAGTTGGAAAATGTTTTAACACAAAAGATGGCGAATAATAGAAATTTGTCATTGCACCGATAGATCGGTCATAAAGATTTAACAATTCAATAATGTAGTTTTTTTCGTGTAATATAATTTTTAATATACATGTTGTTCGATAAATTTCCCTCTTTCTATATTTTAGACGAAGAAAATGATTGATACGATTGGTAACCAGAAAAATTTTCATTTAAATGTAACTGGGTATAGCTAAGATGACGTTATGTACGAAAAAGAGGATCCTACGAGAGATGATGGAAACATCGCATTATAGTAAACGAAGAAACAGACCGAGCCATTAATTAACTTTTACATCGTCGTCCGAGATCATATTATTAAGCGTATACGAATGTTCATTCGTGACAGTTACAACATACAAGACACATATACTCGCATATACACTTTATACTCTCGTGTAAACATGACAGGGTGATTCTGAAAACAATCTTGATAAAATAATGATTTTGCTTTCAGCGGATTCGATTTTTCAAATCGTTCAAATTACGTGTACATTTTTCGTATCGTCGCAACTAAAGAAGACAATTAGGTGACTTATTTTAGATAGAACACTCTGTGTATCGGGGCTAATGGTAAGACACACTGGGAAGGAATATGTAGAGAATATGCTGAGACCTCGTCTCGCGTGTACCGTCTGATGGGGAAACTGGGATACATCGAGAGTGAGAGAGACAAAGAACTAGCGAACCAGTCTCGCATTACACGCGCTTGATGTCGGTAAATTGAAAGTAATGTCATAACGTGTATCAATGTGTCAATCGTTAATGCGAAATAAGA
Source organism: Ptiloglossa arizonensis (assembly GCF_051014685.1). Classification (NCBI taxonomy): domain Eukaryota; kingdom Metazoa; phylum Arthropoda; class Insecta; order Hymenoptera; family Colletidae; genus Ptiloglossa; species Ptiloglossa arizonensis. The sequence goes on along the minus strand of NC_135048.1, from coordinate 5,209,767 downwards.
ATATTTATATTTTTCGGTTAGTCAGGCTGCTCGTGCCGAATAAACATAAATACTGGGCGATGATATCGGATCTTGAATCCGGTGTAAAAATTGAATCTTAAAAGCGGGGATTACTAGGTTCTTCGATAAGTTTTTATCGGGTCTTGAATCCGGGGTAAAAATTGAATCTTAAAAGCGGGAATTACTAGGTTCTTCGATAAGTTTTTATCGGGTCTTGAATCCGAGGTAAAAATTGAATCTTAAAAGCGGGAATTACTAGGTTCTTCGATAAGTTTTTATCGGGTCTTGAATCCGAGGTAAAAATTGAATCTTAAAAGCGGGAATTACTAGGTTCTTCGATAAGTTTTTATCGGGTCTTGAATCCGAGGTAAAAATTGAATCTTAAAAGCGGGAATTACTAGGTTCTTCGATAAGTTTTGTCGTTTTGTCCATTGCAAAGAAACGCTACTTCAACTTTGAACAACAGTGAATATACGACTGAGTCGACAGATCTAAAACTTCACGCATGTTCATCAAACGGTAGTACCATCTTTAGAAAAATAAAACGACGAACCTAGTAGCTCCATTTCTTACCAAACGACAAAACTTATCGTACAACCTATTATATTACTGTATATCGGAAAAAGTTAACTAAAAATGATTCCCAGTGAAATAGATCGTATCAAGACCCGATCCTAGTTATTCGTAAACGAGGGTACACCCACGTGACACCCTCTGAAGGAGAAAATACGTAATAATTGTTATCGAGAAACGTATAGAACCGACGTTTAATTTCCAAAGTGCGATAAAACTACAAGCCAGCATAGCTAAATACCAGGTACCTCGCAGATGCAGTCGATCAGCGGTAAAGTCTATCAGAATGCCACCGTGCAAGGTGAAGAACTTTTTCGTTCGGTGTTCAACCCGTTCAGCGGAATAGTATCCTAGCGTAACAATGTATTTCTGAGCGTGGTTGGATATTTCGATCGAAACGATCCACCTAGACTAGAAACTGGACTCGACGAGCCGAAAAAAAATCGGACGGCTACCGAAAGAATCGTTTTAAAAATCGCGCCGACCGGTCTGGTTAAACCAGTTGCTAGCCGTTTACTGGTCTTCGCGAATGCTGATTGCCGCAGAAAAATGATCAGTAAAACTGTAAAATTAACCGGTACACTATCGCGCGCGGATAAGACAGTTCGAATTCTTTTGGTATTTGAGGCGTGACGAAACGACTCATGGTATAGACGCGTCCTTGGAATCCTGCACCGCCAGGTGAGCTTGTACCATGAATCTCGGTTAATCCATTTGTCTTGCTCGTTTTTCGTTGAACTTTCATCGTTTCGAGACGCAAGAGTGATGCGTATAACACGCAAGCGACAGAAATGTGTAAATTGGGTTCAACGACTTCGTTTCTTTATGTCATCTCTCGTACACGTCCTTATAACTGATTAAATAAAACTTGGAGGATTCGCGTCATACTTTGGAAAGTTTTAGAAACTTGCAACGTACGTTCGACGTTATGAGTATACCAAACATTGAGATTAGGTTTCGTAACACCATTTATGGCTGTATCTCGTCTTTTAGACACGTACGTACTATACGTTGGTTATATTTTAACTTTATATGTACTCGTGTATATTTTTCGCGCATACGTAACGAAAACATTTAATAATAAGAAGGAGGAGAAGAATTTGTTTCTCTTTGTATTGAACATTTTTTATTTCCAAATAAGGAATTAGCAAATTCTTTTTCGAAACATACTTCGTTAAAAAAAAGAAAAAAATTTATTTTATCGTACACGAAACTGCTGCATATTTCGTTAAATAATAATAGAAATAGGCTTCGATACAACAGGATGAAATAGATTGCTTATGAATTGGGCAACTATTTCAGTACATTATGTATATGGACAGTACATTATACGGTGTATAATGTACAGTATGAATCACGTAACACAATCAATTTGATTCTTTCTGATATTAGTAGATCGATTCGAATTCTTTTGTCTCGAATACTTTGGTTCAGAAGGATTACATTTTTTACAAGTCATTTTTTTGAAATTTTAAAGTCACCTTTATTCTTTTAAATGAAATCGTATGACTCTTTTAGTTCGTCTTTAAAGAGGCACGTAATATATATTTTTAATATTATTACAATTACCTAAATGTTAATAGTTCTAATGATGCATGAATATATATATTTATTGTTTAAAAGAGGGCCTGTTAAAAAGCCAAAAACGAAACTGAGCACTACTGTCGTTCAATTTTACCAACGTATGTATTATTTATTTTAGTAAATTATTTTTTAATATTTGTAGGATTCCTATGACGTAATTAATACAATTATTTGTAAAAAATCGGTTTAATAAATATGTTATGCATGAAAGGATCGTTTTGCACACGTAAACATTTCGAACTTCTCAAGGTTAATATCGTCGATGACAAGTGCTTTCAATTCGAGTTCAACGACCTATGTCATAAGAACGTTCAAGGTCATTCAAGGTCGTGAACACTTGACGAAGTAATCTTGAATTATCATTTCTCATTCGAAATACGAGATCTTTAAATATTTAAAAGTAAAAATATTTCAAGCTACGTGAAAACATTTAAAATCCGTATTTCTTTAAATAATCAGCAATAACTACTGTTAAAAACATTAACTTATGTTTAAGCTCGGAATTTTTGTTTGTGAGTAAACTGGAATTTAGAGGTTTGAACAGTTGTGGTAAGAAAATGATGATATATAGTATGTTCGTTTATGACTTTATTATGTATTTACGACCTTGCACCGTAGATTATTCAGCTAGACTCGATTATTTTATCAGAATAAACACGTTAGTCCCTTTAATACAATATGTGGAATAACAAGTATACTTAATATATAGAATGATCCATACAAGAGAGTATTTTGGATTTGAAGATACAGATGGACATGTAAACCAAATTTTAAACGGTTTCAAACACCGAAAATACAAAACACAATTCTTTTTGTAAACGTTATTTCCATAGTTATCGAGGTTGTTAACATTTTTTAAAAGTAGAACTTCATATTTCTTATCCTTGGATACTAAAATTAACGTTAAATTATACATAATTTTGTAGTAATGTAATACAATAATTAATAATTAAAATACAAAAATTATTTTATGAAATCCATCGAGCAATATTTATCGATAAACCAAACCCTTGTTACGAGAACATCTTATGATTTGATGCTGTTAAATAAATATTTTGTTATCGTGATTCTATGGAGAGTCGTTTTCTAACAACTAATATCCAAACAGATATCATTCTTATCGCTGCAAACCTCTACAACGAGACTCGAATGCTATTGAATACCTTTAAATCATTAGTATATACAAAGTAGCTATCGTATTGGATTATTGCTCTGGTCTACAGATGAATTTCAATGTTTGGCTGAATCTCTTTGAGATCTATTACACAGTAATAGATGTGAAGTACAAATCTTATCATTTCTATATATTTTATTAAAGTAACTTACTTCAATTAAAGTAATCGATGAACCTCGATCTAGAGAGTAACCATAATACACTAATACCTCGCATAATGCTTGAAAATGAAGCCTACAAGATGAGCTACTCCATCTTTACATTTTTCCAAATTCAATTCATTTTTTTATCTTCAAGGACACTTCAAGGTTACAGTATTAGAGGTTGTCGAACATGTCTCGATACAAACTATAATACTGTATTATAAAAAAGAATTCTTAACCCGCAAGAAAGTGTCAATGATCTTAAAAAACCTTCAATATGACCATTGAGGAAGCATTTTTTGATTGTCATCGGATGCACACTTTGAAACTGTTCGTACTCCTTTTTGTTATTTTTGTCTACCTTCCATGGTAACAGAAATAATTTAGATGTTCGATTTAAGCGGAGCAACCTGTATATTCTTGGAAATGAAAGTTGCTCGGATCGAAGAAACGGTAGAGATGACTCCCGGTTGCGAATCCGAGTAACAGATTGAATCAATATTCTAGATATTATACTAAGTATTACCATACTGCGAATAAGAGGATCGCTGAGAATGAAAAGAGTTAATATCTTTATCGAATCTCTAATCCATACAGTATACCCCTCATTCAAGATTCAAATGTTTCAAATATCGGTTATCTCCTACGTTTGCATCCGAATCGGAAAAATTGTCCAAGTGTCTAAAATATCGAAGAGTTCGCTGATCTACCGTTCCTCTTTTTCTCTTTCACTATCGAATACATAGAAGCACGAAATACCAAGAAATACAATTTCACTTTTACGTCTATATCACGTCTTACACCGATCCGATCAAATATACCGGATACCTCGTTTACTTGTCGCTGCTCCTTACTAATATCAACATATACTATACATTGATACTATATATACTACATATATATATACTAATACTAATATCCGGATCAAATATACCGGATACCTCGTTTACTTGTCGTTGCTCCTTACTAATATCAATATATACTATGTATACTACATATATATACTAATACTAATATCCGGATCAAATATACCGGATACCTCGTTTACTTGTCGTTGCTCCTTACTAATATCAACATATACTATATATTGATACTATATATACTACATATATATACTAATACTAATATCCGGATCAAATATACCGGATACCTCGTTTACTTGTCGTTGCTCCTTACTAATATCAACATATACTATACATTGATACTATATATACTACATATATATACTAATACTAATATCCGGATCAAATATACCGGATACCTCGTTTACTTGTCGTTGCTCCTTACTAATATCAACATATACTATATATTGATACTATATATACTGCATATATATACTAATACTAATATCCGGATCAAATATACCGGATACCTCGTTTACTTGTCGTTGCTCCTTACTAATATCAACATATACTATATATTGATACTATACATACTACATATATATGCTAATACTAATATCCGGATCAAATATACCGGATACCTCGTTTACTTGTCGTTGCTCCTTACTAAAGCGATCGTGCGAGATGATAAAGTTATGGCAGCCGAAACTCCGCGCGCAACCGTATCGGTCGTCTCGTAAAACTCGTAAAAATCACTCTCTACAATAAACATTGTACGCGTAACCTCTCCCTCTTCCGCAACATGTAGAATGTTTCAATCAATTCGGGGTCTCGTTTATCGAGTCGAACATGCCTGAAATCATCACATTCGGAATACCACGGGCCAAAAAGCCGTTTAAAAAGAAGATCCAATTAATCGAGTGTACGATAAGACCGGCACAAAGTGATACTTAATACGCGCCTGTGGAAATCAATCGACGCTCCTCTCGGAGCCGAAGATCCGGGCTGATTGGAGCAATTAAAAAGGATCGCGCAAAAATTGAAGCGTAAAAACGGAACGCCGGCCCAACGGAAAGCAAATCGGTCGGGGGAGATCCGTTGATGGAAACGCGGAAAGGTTATCGATCGAGCGTAACGCAAGGTCGTCGAGATCGACTATTAATTTAATTGCAGGATCACCTGGGGAGGTGTGCTCTGAATGCAACGTCTGTTACGACAGTTCGACTCGTCTGTTGGAATTCAGCAATGCGGGAGGCGCAATCCTGCCTACCGTGCACGCCTCGGAATCCTGCACCAGGCTGACGGACCAAGAGAGGCCCAGGACGGACATCAGCCGCTGCGAAAGAAAAAGGAAGCGACTTCCTTCGAGAAGTGATCCCCGGTACATCTCGTACGTAGGTATCGAGACTGGAACGAAAGTTCTGTCTCGTTTGTTTCTCGGTTTTCTCGCAAGAAACGAGTCGCCGTGAACCAGCATCGATTAATCGTCGATAGAATTTCCTTGTTTACGTGTAAACTGTCCGTGGTCTTTCGAACTGGCTTTTTGTTTCGACGTTTACGAAAATCGGGTACTAGCGCGGTAAGCACGGTAGGAATTTCACGAAACGGACACGTCGATACAATGCACGCCGGATACGGAATGAAATATCAGCGCGTCGATCGATTCTCCTCGGAGTCCCTGCTTGTTGGAATAGGAATCGTCACTGTTCGTGTTCATTCGACAGGTCGAGTTGCATTGCGTCGATTGCGAGTGACACGTAGACGAGGGGACGAGAGCGATCGAGATACGCTGAAAACGAGAGAGATGGAGCAACAGCGAACGAGCCTCGCACTACTTGGTACTATATATACTACATATATATACTAATACTAATATCCGGATCAAATATACCGGATACCTCGTTTACTTGTCGTTGCTCCTTACTAATATCAACATATATTATACTATATATTGATACTATATATACTCGGTGCTCGAAAAAATTGTTGGAATTTTATCTTGTAGTGAAAATTGTATATTTTTGTATTTACAATTGTACGTTCCCGAGGTTACCGTTACTCGATCGGTGAGGTTTCCCCGATGAAAACGAGTACAAACGCGACCCAGTTCGGACCACTTTTTATCACACTTTATTCGAATCATTTTGGACAAACTTTCGACTACGTGTCGTGAAAAATAGTTCGAATCAGTCGGTACTTGTGCTCGTTTACTCTAAAATATTTAAATGTTTCTAAGTCGATGATACCGATACACGCGCGTACACTAGTAACCGGAAAGAACGATCAAAATGATTACAATGATAGGAGAATGGTGCACACGACAAATATGCAAGAATCGTTTGTTTTATTTTCGTAATAATTGATTACGATTTCTCACCGAACGATTTCGCGTCTCAAAAAAATTGCTCGGGAAATATTAGTCTGCGCAAAGACGCGTTAGTTTCTTTATAATTGATACAAACATATATTCCAAAGATGTTTACCCTAATGCAGACAATATAAACACCGTACGCGGTTCTATTTACTCCACTAGAGTGGTCGAGACAGCGAATTCGTTTGAAAGCGTGTAGCGATGTTTGTCTCGCAGAGGGCGAATAGTACCGAACGAATATAAACAGCAAGAAACACTATTCCGTTTCTCGAATCCGGGGTAAGAATTGGATCTTGAAAACGAGGCTCATCGTACTTCGATTCAAACCAAACAAACAAACGAATTCCAACCATCCCTAACATTTCCCCTCTTTCGCTGGTATATACCGAACATCCTACACCGAAGCAAAGTGAAAGAAAAATTGCTCGAACTGTGTAATTAAAAAAAAAATTAAACGCTACTTTTAACGGCCCATTGAACTCCCGCCACGAAAATTATCCATATTCCCTTGTTTGATCGGCTACCAAAACAAGACAAACAAACGAATTCCAACCATCCCTAACATTTCCCCTCTTTCGCTCGTATATACCGAATATCCTACACCGAAGCAAAGTGAAAGAAAAATTGCTCGAACTGTGTAATTAAAAAAAAAATTAAACGCTACTTTTAACGGTCCATTGAACTCCCGCCACGAAAATTATCCATATTCCCTTGTTTGATCGGCTACCAAAACGAGACAAACAAACGAATTCCAACCATCCCTAACATTTCCTCTCTCTCGCTCGTATATACCGAATATCCTACACCGAAGCAAAGTGAAAGAAAAATTGCTCGAACTGTGTAATTAAAAAAAAATTTAAACGCTACTTTTAACGGCCCATTGAACTCCCGCCACGAAAATTATCCATATTCCCTTGTTTGATCGGCTACCAAAACGAGACAAACAAACGCATTCCAACCATCCCTAACATTTCCCCTCTCTCGCTCGTATATACCGAACATCCTACACCGAAGCAAAGTGAAAGAAAAATTGCTCGAACTGTGTAATTAAAAAAAAAATTAAACGCTACTTTTAACGGCCCATTGAACTCCCGCCACGAAAATTATCCATATTCCCTTGTTCGTTCGGCTACCAAAACGGGAATTCCCGCGGTCGTGTATCGCCTAAAATCTCCCTCCTATCCTCGTCTTCTCCCCCTTCCAGTCCACCGTACAGTAAACGCGATTTGACTTCTTTTTACGGCAATTACGTCAAGCCGGACGCACCCCTTAGAAGTAACTCAGTTAAGCGACAGGCACGTGGAGGACTCAAAACATTCGTGAAAAAGTACCCTAAGTATTCGGTTTTTGCGACAAGTGTACGAGAAAATCCACGGGGCATGTTTTTACCCGGTAACATTTCGGTGCAAGGGGAAAAGAACGAATGGAGGAATTCAATAATCTCTTTACCAGGGTGTCACGTAGGTGCCGCAGTTGCGCGGCAAGTTTTTTCGTTTATCACGTACGAATCGGGGAGGCCATCCAGCGGACCGTGGGATCAAACAGGATTTCCGACAAGGTGCGGTAACCGAATACACGCCGACCCTGGCCGTCGTTCTCTGGTATTTTTCGTGCCGTGGAAAGTATTCTTTTCCAATTCATTTAACGAGCACTAGGCCAACTCCGGACTGGACTCGTCACGATACGCCGAAGGAAAGAGAGAATCTGGCAGATCGGATCGCTGAACGAAGGATTCGAACACCGAAACCTTTCGTCCGTTACTCGGACTGTTCAACAGGTTCATGTACCCGAACCAGGTAATCGACTGGGATCCTTTCTTTCCCCCGGGTATAATGCTCGAAAATGGCTGGCGCTTACAACACCATGGACACAGCCGACTGTTTTCATGGAAAATTAGCCACGAAATCGTTGACGAGAAGCGGAACTTCAAAGCGAAGCTTCTGGTAAACGCGTACACATGCCGCGGGAAATGTGTGTATTTCGAACGAACGATTTAAATGCGTAGTTTCGTTCTTACGAACAATTGAACGGTCATTTCTTGCATCGTTACGTATTCGTCGACCAGTCGTTTGGAAAACGAATTGTAGATTGGACATTTCGGAACGTGCGTTAATTGCGCACGATAAATGGTCGGTAGGTAATAAATATCGAAACGAATTCAATGTTTCGTCTATATTTTTAAAGCATATTTTGAAATTTCTTCTTAAGGTTGGAGTACCAGGTACTTTGGCGAATGAATACGTTCTAATGTTAATTACCCTGTTTTTTAATTGTAAAATATTAAACAATATTGCAATAGTCTACGTTGCGAAAAAAATCGACACTCAGAATCAATTAATCGTTTTAATTAATGTATCGAGCAAGTGAACACCCACTGGAATCGTTGTAATGTGCAATCGATACAGTAGATGGGTGTAGATTTATAATGATATAAGAAAAATACGTTCCTCCAGTTATTAAATTCCATTTATCATTGTGTTAATTGAAAGAAATGTTTCAGTTATCCATTTTTTTCTAAATTAAACATTTTCTTTCGCCATCCCCATTTTGCTATAATACATCCAAGAAATTCTCTCCTCCATCTTAGAAACTACTCGATTGGGATGAATAGATGAGTCTATTACGTACAGTAACCTAACCTAAATGTAATTACATTCTTCATTTTTAATATAACTAGAACAAATATTAGTAACAACAAGTCATTGTTATTAAAATAGAGTACGGTCAGCAACATAGTTGGAACAAATGTATCATTAGCAACGCGTTGTTATTATTAAAGTAGAGTATTCTAGAATGTTAGTGATTAAGGTAGTGATTTCTAGAATGTTCGAAAATCGTAATTGCTGATTATTCATACGTGAAACAGAAGTAAAAATTTGTCCATCAATAGCGAAGATGACTTTTAATTGCAAATCCGAGCAACTAATTTAATCGATACCATTGCTATATCTTGATCTTTATAAAATTATTCTGATCCCTGGTGGAAGATGAATCAGGTTTATCGAATGGAAAAGTTGGGTTAGTTCTTCGGTAAAAATGACGAAAAATTCGGTTGAAAATGCACAGCGTGCACAATCGTCGCTTGTTGAATCCTCGAGTTTCTCACGGTCCCCTTTCGCGTGTCTTCCTCGCGTGTCACATAAATAACGTTATCAGTCAGCGTACTCGCGCGAAACAACGGTGTAATACGTAAAGCGAAATACTCAAACTACCGAAAGAAATAATTCGAAACGTACCACCACATTGGCTGTCGATAATTGTGTTATCGATTCGTGGAATATAAAAACCTAATGTATTTAATTAAATCGTGAAAACATTTATATCTTATCGAAGTCAATGGGTAATATTATCTACCGAATAATACGCCGAACGAAAGGAAACGAATAGATCATTGTTGTAAATAATAACGATACGAATGTTCTTACGAATAACACGTTGTTGATAGTTTTTTTATTATCTGAGATAATTAAAAAACGGACAGGATAGTTTATGTCAGCTAGACACAGGAAACAAATAGACAATTGTTATAGATAATAACGATACGGATGTTCCTACGAATAACACGTTGTTGATAGTTTTTTTATTATCTGAGATAATTAAAAAACGGACAGGATAGTTTATGTCAGCTAGACACAGGAAACAAATAGACAATTGTTATAGATAATAACGATACGGATGTTCCTACGAATAACACGTTGTTGATAGTTTTTTTTATTATCCAAGATAATTAGAAAAAGGGCAGAATAGTTTGTATCGGTCCATAAAGATATATCGAGCAGTTGGAGGATAACCAACTTGTATGAAAGAAAATTTGTTAAGTTACTTATACTCTTATTATCTTGACTGGCGAATTATCTCTCTGGCCGCTCACACATTGTTCGTGTCGGCGGCTGCAAATCACTTCCTATAGCGGTAACTTCTGGAGTACCTCAGGGCTCTCATCTGGGACCCAAACTTTTTATTTTATTTATAAATGATCTTCCACCACAGCTCCAATTTAGTCGGTCTTTGTTGTTCACCGATGACTTCAAGGTTTTTAAAGTTGATTTATGGACCATCGAGCATTAGTGTCGGGTCAACGGTATGAATCTCAATCTGACTAGATGTAGTATAATGTGTTCGTGACGAAGAGAAAACCCCTTGGAATTTGCTTTTAAAATAAGTGATTCACAATCTATTCGCAAATCAAAAATATAAGTCCAGAAATTCCTCAAGGTAGTGTCTTTGGATCAATTTTATGTACATTGTACACAGAAGACATATCAACACTCGCTAGCAGTTATCCAGTTACCTACACCGACGACATTTTTCTACTAACTGTACATTCAGATCTAGAAATAGCAAAAAAGAATAGAAGAATGGCTTACTAACAAATGAATTGAAGTTAATCCAAGTAAAGGTGGATATTATTTTTTTCTGGCATTGTTCTATAATCTATATTATTTTTACACGATGTAGACTCAGAGCACCAAGCACAATCTCCATAAACGAAACGAGTATTTCTCAAATGAATCACGTCAAGTATTACCTTCATTTACAATTAGACTTTGAACTTACTTAGAAACACCACATTAAAGCAACCGTAAAATGCATGTGGAGCAAAAATGAAAACTGTACTAGTTAACTAGTCGTAAATAGCGACTATATTAACTAGTTTAAACAAAACGTAGATAACAATTTGAAAAACTACATGACAATAATAAAATCTATTTGAAAAGATTATATATCACTCTGAACAACAATGCCACATAACAAAGATGGAATCATCCCAAGTAATTATCCTTAGAACGATGGTAAATAACCCATGGTACGCTCGAAAGGCTTGAAAAGTTTAAACAAAGGACTTAATTTCAGTATGGTAGCACAAACGTATAATCTCAAGCTATCCTGTAATGATATCTTAATAGAGATTACCATTTACGTGCTATCAATTCTGATTATTGTAACAATTTATCAAATGTTTCTACAGACAAATTGGGAAGAAAATTTGAAATAATAAAAATGATTACTCATTTCATTTAATAGAAATATAAATGAGAAATTCAAATTTAAACATAAATTATAAGTATCTCTAATAATTAGATTACAAGTTATTTAATTTTTAATCATCAGTGGATCTTCGCGACAGTGACCAGATCGACAGCTTTGCAAATGATTTCATCATACTTCAGGGGCTAGTATTGACGTTCATATTGAATTCATTTAAAACGATGGTATTTACAGTTTATTCTGAATTTCTATCAAATAGTCATTAAAATATTAAGATTTCTGTGAAACTTAATCAATTTCATATGTAATTATGAATCATGTAGAAAGAAAGAAAAAAGAGATACTGTTTTGCTAACTTAATTTTATCAATTGATACATTCTATTAAAAATTGCAGCAATAATTTATTGATACATAAAGAAACAACTTTTAGACACTGGAATAAACTTAACACCAAACTTCGGTACATCAACATTTTAAAAATGATTTTTTAGATGCCAGTAAATTATGGTTATAATCTCTGAGGACATTTTGTAATTAATAATATAAAAACTTCCAAAATTACATTCAAAAAATTGTTTTTAATCGAACAAAATACGTAACCTCAACAGTTTCACTATTGTAAAGAAATTCGCCAAATCTGAAACATCTCACTTCCCTTTAAGTATAAAAATTAAAATTAAACGAATCTGATCCAAATTTGAAAAAATTAAAAAAATGAATTAACGTGTCTATTAACATATTCACCGAGTACAATTCGAAAAAATACATTTTTCAAATCCATTAAAGATAAAATTACATTTTTTGTTAAGATTAATATTTATTTACAAATATCATATAAAATTCAAATAAGTTTCAATACCAATAACAAATTTTGTCCGATTGTTCTATAAATAAGATACTGATACGTACCGACGTAATTCTACTTCGTCACCTGCTGATAACAATTCAATTGTTGTTTAATCATTTATTTTATATTCATTAATATTCGTTACGTAGTTATTAAATATTCTGCGTTTATTATTCCTTTATCGTTACTCATATCAGACACTCGTTTTTCGATGTCCAAAATCATTAAAATATACGGATCAACGCCATTTATATTCCAGAAAGGAATATTTTCATTTACAGTCCTGTTAGACAGGATCTTATTAAACGGACATTTTCTAGTTAAACTTCTATACCTTTAGTTCCGTGTGTTTTATGAGTTTACAAGATATCACCCATAAGGAGCATGCGGAATTGCACGTCACCCGGAGCAATGACCGCGGCTGACGGTCGTATGCCATTCGAGGGTAGCAGTTTATGATATTGCCTGCCAAAGTCCAAAGCAATGTGTCTTGCACGTGTGTAAAGATTAAAATTTTAAATTTACCTGAACTTCCCATGCAACAATGTCACAATAATTAAAATTAACCCTCGAGTACCAAACTTTTCTCTTAGCTACATTAATATCACCGTGTTCATTATTATTTCTGCTCTTGCGTTGTTTACGATCATTATTTTTCCTCAAAAAAAATAAAAACGATCCACCCTAGGTTACATTATTAGAATTTGAATCCAATATTACAATTTTCTTTTTATAATGCAACTTTTTCAAGGTGCGTTCCTTGGACCACTGATGCGCATGCGTGGACCACCACATCGAACCGATGTCACTGGGCGGTCCTTTCAAAAAACGTGAATCAATACGACATTCGTTAATTGCAATATGAAACAAAATTGACAAGGAATACGGAAATTAATGAAATCAAATTTGCAACAACAGTCTTGCGTGATATACCGCACATAACCTCAAGACATGTATACATTTCTGTATATTTCAAATATGATAGTGTTTAAAAAACTATTACGGATATACTTTCTACACCAAGTACATTACAGTAACGTGGGTTTTCCATCCCCAAACAAGGCGATGATAATTGCTTATGAGTTGCAGTAGAAATAATGATTGCAGTAGAATAATATCGTTACGTAAATAGAGATTAACATCCAAATATGATAATATAATTATATCAGAGAATGTTCCAATAAAGTTTTTCCGTGTTCAAAAACCATAAATATTTAACGGTTGGATCAACTCTGTCGTCTTCTTTGGTATTGTTCGAAGTACTATTTTCTTCTCGTATAGTATTTCTGGTTCTAAATTAGCTTAGCAATGACCGCCTTAGGAATCAAATGAGAACACGCTGCGTTGTTCGGTGTGTAGTAACAAAATATTCAGCTTTTAGTGCTCTATCATTCTGTTGCAAAAACGTGCCAGAGAAAAGTTGCATTAAAAAAATTAAAAAACACATTGAAACTTTCGAGACTCGATTTCACCTTCTTAAAGAAATTTCCTGTAAATAACAAAATTTCTCTACGTATGCACTACTATGCTCTACATGTGCTCAAACATTCATTAAAATCAGAAGAATTCCCTTATAACACAGTGTGCAAGTACTTTTCGAAGCCACTGTATACTAGATTGTTCGATAAGTTTTGTCGTTTCTTCCACTGTAAAAAAATGCTACGACACTTCAAGTTTGATCGTCTGCAAATATACGAGCGAGTCAATGGATCTACACGAAACCTCACACATGTTCATCAAACAGTGGTACCATCTTTAGAGAAATAAAACGACGAACTTGATAGCCCCATTTCTCATCGAACGACAAAACTTATCGGGCAACCTATTATATTGAGTTGTTCGGAAAGTCATTTCGTTTTTCTCTTGGAGAAAAAGAAACACGATTATTTCAGAGTGTGCAAACATTTTATCAAATTATATATTCTCCATTTTGGGGGGTTGGAAAATCTTAGGTACGTATATATTGAATTGTTCGGAAAGTCATTTCGTTTTTTTTTTGGTGAAAATGAAACACGATTTTTTAGAGTATGCAAACATTTTATTAAATTATATATTCTCCATTTTGGAAAACGAAATGACTTTCAAACCAACCCAATGTATACGTACCTACCAATTGTCCAAAGATTTTCCAACCCCCTCGATCATCCAATCAACATTTTGCCCCTATTAGATCGAACAATCGAAAGACTGCTGCACCAACGATTGATACCTCCCAGATCGTGAGCATCCCTCGGGGTCGTTCCTCGCATCTCCTCTCGATACACGCGTATTCCAGCGCGGGAACGGTTCAAGTAAGCTCGAAACGAGCAACTCCGTATGCTAAACGAAACACCGGAATCGTAAAAGAGGCAACGGGACCGGTGATCGGGAAAAAATAAGAGAAAAACCGTATCGGGCCCCGTTGGTTTGCGAACTGGTCTCGGAGCGGTGCGTGCTACTTGGTTTCGTCTCCGATCAAGACTTCAGCCGGTGGCCTGCGCAACGGAGGAGACGGGTAGAGATTAAAATTTCACGGGACTGTTACTCGGGAAACAATGTATCCGCGAGAGGTGAACACCAATTAAGACGTTACCTGCGCGGCTGAAACTCGATAAGGCCCAAGGAATGGTCCCCGCGGCCACTTAGACGAGAGTCGGTGCGCGGGGCCCGCTCGCGGCTAGGCCGCCGGCGAAACCACCGAGCCACGAACAGGAGAAGAACAGCCGAGAGGAAAGAGAGAATTGGCCACTGTGGAATGGCGGTGGATTCTCCGGTATCACACACGCCGCCGGTCTCCCGGAGGCCGGGCCAGCGTGTCGTGTTTCGGTTTTCGGCTTTCCGAGAAACGTTTGCAAGACGCGCCACCCCCTCTCTCTCTCTCTCCCTCTCCCTCTCTCTTTCTCTCGCTCTCACGCGCACTCGGTCCACGCAACTTGTCCACCCAGACGGACATTGTCTACCGTGCGCAACACAATGAACCACCGTCTTCGGAGGACCACGGTCGAGGCCACCGTGTCGATCGCCTACCGTGGAACAAATAGATCCTCGCTCTGTCTAATAACGGACCGGTGGAGGAGTTTTTTCTTGGCCAACGTGCGAAGAAAGTGGAATACTTTCCCGGTTGAAGAACATTTGGAAATTTAGGAACAGATTGTTTTCACTACGGACGGAGTTGAACGATTTCTGGCCACCGAAAGATAAGGAGATACAGATTGTACAGAATACGGGACTCGAAAGGAAACATTGCACAACGGTGAATAATATGTTGGAAATTGAGGATTTTTCGAGGAAACTGATCCTTTCGTTGTACGTACACGAAGTTTGTTACTAAAGAGCATCGTTATCTGGGTACACGTACGTGTTCGATAAGTTTCGTCGTTTTTTTTATTGTAAGAAAATACTATTACAGATCTAAACGAAACTTTACATATGTTCATCAAACAGTAGTACTATCTTTAGAAATATTGAACGACGAACCTAATAGCTCTATTATCGAACGACGAAACTTATCGAGCAATCTGTTATATACCGAGAACCGAAATTCGTGATTGAAACGAAGTCAGGGATATTTTATTAAATAATAAAATTGCAACGGAGACTTCGTTTTCAAGAGAATTGTGGTTGAAAGTCAATCTAGTACGTTTGCACCTAATTGATGACTAACGTTTGAGATTTCATTACAGAGAGATACTGTGATTGTTTTTGTATAGTATACAATGTTTACTATCGATACTTAACACTAAAATACCAAAGAGGCTATTTGACCCGTTTTGAATTTCTTTTTAAAGTCATTCGATTATTAACGACAAATTTGTCGTTAGTAATCAATAATTATTGAAATGTAAAACTAATTATATTCGTAAATTAATTCGTCTTTTCCCCTTCTACTTTCGAAGATACGTTTGAAGTCAGGTATAAATAGAAATACGTTCACCGTTGGTTGTTTCAGTATTGAGTATTGTGTAATGCGTTCTTAAGGTGTGAAAAAAATATTTAAATACGAGTTTCGTAGATCGAAGACATCTTTTTTTTACCAAAAGACTGTTAATGTACAGACTGAACGATCGAAAGGTTTGAGAAAGTCGTAACTTGTTCATTTTAAATATTTTCTATTTGTTGGTCATTCGAGGGAGAAAATTCATTAATTATATTTCCAAATAAAATGATAACAGATTAAGGAAACACGTGTTTGTGAAAATTATTTTTGATTTATATCATTCGGTCTTCCAGTGATCACCCTGTATAATTAAATGAAGAAATGCTTCAAGAATAAAGTATTTCCCGCACACCTTAAAAATGAATTAATAAGCACGTGGTAAACAATGCCTAACATTTTACTCTATGAGAAACCAATCGCACTTCAAATGCATTTCTTTCGAAAACGATCCCTCCAATGTAATTTCGTTCCTCTACATTTCGAACTATAGAATCTTTCTGACACCATTTGTACCACGATGCACAATCGACAAATAATATAAAAATTCCACTTCTTTTATATTATTCCATTTCAAATAATATAAAAATTCCATTCCTTTTATATTATTCCATTTCAAATAATATAAAAATTCCATTCCTTTTATATTATTCCATTTCAAATAATACAAAAATTCCCATTTCTTTTATATTATTCCATTTCAAATAATACAAAAATTCCACTTCTTTTATATTATTCCATTTCAAATAATACAAAAATTCCCATTTCTTTTATATTATTCCATTTCAAATAATATAAAAATTCCACTTCTTTTATATTATTCCATTTCAAATAATATAAAAATTCCATTTCTTTTATATTATTCCATTTCAAACAATACAAAAATTCCACTTCTTTTATATTATTCCATTTCAAATACTATAAAAATTCCACTTCTTTTATATTATTCCATTTCAAATACTATAAAAATTCGACTTCTTTTATATTATTCCATTTCAAATACTATAAAAATTCCACTTCTTTTATATTATTCCATTTCAAACAATACAAAAATTCCATTTCTTTTATATTACTCCATTTCAAATACTATAAAAATTCCATTTCTTTTATATCATTCCATTTCAAATAATATAAAAATTCCATTTCTTCGTACACGGGTCAAAACTTCTCCTCGATTTGATTTCGTTCCTTTCCTTGAATTTACCATAATTACCAGTATTTCACGCTCTTCTCTATTCGCTCGGAATGTTTCTCACGCAATATTGACGAAATTTCAATTATTTCTACGATACAGATGGAAACTTCACGGACACCCTGTACAATAGATTCTTGGTCGATCGATTAAGGCCCGGATCGCTGTATAAACGGTGCAACGTCATACCGCGTAGCTGCGACGTGATTTAAAAAAATAGCGATAACGACGCGAAGCAAAAAGGTTCAATCACCGGCGATGTGGATTTCTTTCCGCTCGGAGATAGTACGGTATCACGTACTCGAACGGAAAAGGGAGACAGAAATGAAAAGGAAGGGGAGCACGTCTGGTGGCGCCAGTGGACGACTGTTTTTCTTTCCTTATAATTTGGCAGTAAGCGACGGTTCCTTCACAGAAGGACAGGATGCGCGCATGCCTTGAAAGGATCGTGAGGAATTCGTTGTGGCATTCGCTGAAAAATTGTATCGTCTTCCTTTTAAGTACCACGATCGACGTAGAATTCCTGTTCGGTTGCCCCGAGTCACGGAAATGTTGATTGGGATGATACACGAAACGTCGAACGATTTCTGAAACGACGAGAACATTTTACTAACCGAGTTTACGGGAAACGGCAAAAACCAACCGTAATGTACAGAGTTTGTACAAGTCAATAACAATTACCACGTGGAACGGGTTGTTGTTCGTTAATTTCGGTAAAAAAAAAACTCCTTCGTACGACATCGAACGGAAGTATTTTACTTCTTTTATGTCTTGCATGTTTTAAGACACGAAGGTGATCTTGAACACATTAAACGGCACCGTGTATTTTTTCAGCATTGTGTTTCAATCGACAAATAAACGAATTCAACGAATCTTTAACGTCGTGTTAAAATAATCTTTGTTCTTAAAACATGCATTATTTCTTTTAAATTGTCAACTACAAGATGGTATTAAAAAACGGACCCAATATCGTTCGATAAATTTTAATTGTGAAAGAAAGTTAAATGTTTCTGTTCTATGGGAATGCAATGTATTTCGTATAAAATAGTTTTTTCTAAAATCAATAAATAAGTTACTACAAACGGAGATTATTATCAACCCTGTACGCAGGGTGTTTCAATATTTTCAGTTCAAACTGTTCCAGTAGATTCTATGAAATGAAATATGAAAGAAAGAACTATCCATAAAATTAATGCAAACGATTAATTGTAGTATTCGCCAAGAGCAGAAAATCGACATAAAATTTGTATCGTAATAAATTACTTCCCTGATCGTAACACGTGTCAGTAAAATTTAATAATAACAAAACATTATTGTTAATATTAAATTATAAAAGAATAGATAACGCTCTAGAGTTATAATATACAAAGCAATAACGGTACACACTATTGTCCTTCAAGTTTGCTTAGAACCGAGCTATAAATTAAGACCGAGTTGTGGCAATCTGACAAGCAGGTAGGTGATATTTGATGACATTGAACACATTGTAGGTGAAAATGAGATACAATTAACAGTGATCGGGATATCTCTACGACCACCTGAGAGACAGTACTGTAAACATGAACTGATAACGAGTTCAAGTTTTCCTTTTGAACAAGTGATTTAGGTATTCTAGAATTTTTAAGTAACAGTAAAGATAACAAGACCGATTAAGCTTTAGTGGGTATTTATGTGTTTCGAAACATTCAGTGATTTAGTAAATTTCTCCTTGAGTGACACAGGGTTCGGTTAATGTAGAATCCAAATAATTAGAAATGTAAATGCAGAGTTAAAATGATCAAATTCGGACGATAAAAAATTTAAACGACGCTAAACAATACAGAGAAAGAGGTTAGACGACTTGAAATAAAAATATACTGTTAGAAGGATTGGTACGTAACGATGAGGCAAACCGATGCAACGTAAACACAGTGAGGACCAATTGATTCTGATTCTACTATAGGCTTCTTTACATCGGTGAAAATACAAAAAAAAAAAAAAAAAAAACGTTCATAAAATGAGCACCGCTGACCATTAAAAGCATCTACCCTCCATGAATGGAACAGCTTCCACGACAACAGCTTCCAGTACAGCCCATTTAAAAATGCACGATGACAGCCAGTAATGATGATCAGCAACACGTTACACGAAAACGTCTAATTAAGATTCTCCCTCGTTAAGGTGAAATTACGCACGTGCCTAAAAGTTTCCTTTTATTTAGTCCGTCGCATCCATCATTGGGACGTGTACGCGAAGGTTAAAGCATCTTTGACCCTACGTTGCGAAGGTGCGATGCAATTTGCAATGATTGTGTTTCATGGTAGTCGCGTGACATAAAAATCATGACACGCTTACGTGACCCCTTCTCGCATTCAACTGCTAATTTGCACACATTTGTTTTAAACGGGTTACCTGCCTCGAGATCATGAACGCACAATCAACGCAGTTTTATTAAAATGTACATAAAATGCATTTTGTAAAATATTCTCAGGCATATTTGTACACTGTTCATTCATATACTGCTGAAAAGAGGATTATATGTTCGAATGCCTTTTTCACTGAATAAAATGATCTAATATTTTAAGTGCTACGTATGCTATGTACACGATTAAGTGTATATTTATTTATTACATCTTTGATGTTTCGTTAAATTTTATTTAATCCAAATACTTCAATTTTCGTTTAAATGTACACATTTAAAATTAAGAGCTGTCTGAAATTTTGACCGTGATATGCTATTAATTCATTTCTTTATGCCATCTGTGGGCATTAAAAGAATTTGTAATCGAAATGCAAGAGTTTTGATTTGAGTAACCGACATTGCTTTGTTTAAAATGTTCACGTTATAAAATCTGTCGTACGAATATGTTTCGAGGGAAGATGAATGCTTATAATAAATTTGACAGTTCGATGAATAACTTTTAATTCAAAGCTTCATAGTTTACTGTGTGTATTTATTAGCAGTGACATGTAACAGTTTTATAAAAAAATGAGCCCGTTTCCTCGGGCTCATTTTTTTATGAAACTGTTACATGTCGAATTTTGTGGAATTTTAAAGCTGGCTGAACAAAATTTCTTTTTTTACTTTTACTTCGAAATTGCCCACTTTGGAATCATTAAATATAATTTTCCAATACTTTCTATACTTCACAAATTAATGATAATATTTTTTGTGCGCAAACAGCTTTCAAAATTGAATTGACAATTTCAATTATTATTCAATTAATAATCGAATAACATGCTTTTCTTTTTTACTAATTGAAAGAAGTGGAAACAGTGGCATGAGAAATTAAGATTGTTTTAATACAATTCAGTACAAAGAAAGATTGCAGTATACATTTGTGAATTATGTTCTTTTATAAAATTGCAATTCAGTGGCATGAGAAATTAAGATTGTTTTAATACAATTCAGTGCAAAGAAAGATCAGGGGATAAGTGGAACTTAAACTTGAAATGGTAATTTAATTACTATATAATTGACAATTTTGAAACAAGTTGAAAATTCAACGTATTACAATTGGTAACTGAACGATTATCTACTAAGATTTAACTGCAAAAAAAATCGTGAAATTTTTAATCAAACTTTTCTTGAGTTCCGAGAATCTTTTTATATCATTGATTTTATATTTTATATTTTATATTTTAACTGGAGATGCTTTATTGGAATAAAGCATAAGGCTATAATAAATCTTCCCTTTTAATTCCAGTTTTTAGATGAATCGATTTTGTTCACCAATCATAACAATCTTTCAATTGGAATAAATACTTTATTCTAATCGTAACTATAAATCTTGTTAGTGGTGCTCCAACAATATAATAAATAAACAAAGAAAAATTTGTTTAAACTAAACCCACATATTATACTTCCACTTCTGTTACGTTATCATGGACTCCTTTACTAATTTCGTTAGTAGACGTTCTCCCGTTCCCCTGTACACCTACGTACATACACATGTAACACTTTCCAAGAAAAATATAAAAATCTCTAACCACAACGTCGGTAATTAAAAATTTATTGTCGTCGCCGTGCATTTACTACTGGTAGTGAGTACGCGCGCAACAGATTTTAAAATCTCGATGTACCGGTAATGTATTCATAAACACACCTCACTCTAACCACAAAAGGGGACATAGAATAGTGGTGTCTTTAAGGCTGTTTTTTGCTCGATGATTCTCGTTTGCCTGTTTTACGCGCTCGACTGACCCGAATCATGTACCCATGACCTTGCGTTTAGCTGAATAACCTTTATATGTATGTATACGCACTCGAAGCCGAATTGAATCCAGTTCCTCGAAGCAAGCCGGTACGGTCTTCTTCTTCTGTACGCTCGCTTTCATCGTTCGGTGAAATGCTTGAATTATATTTACGGATATTAAATTCACGTTAGAGAGAAGAACCCCGAGAGAAACATCCGGGGAGGTCTTGGCACCGATTTTAATTCATCCCACGTGAAATGAATTCTAAGAGAGCTTCTACAATGGCATACTAATTGCGGCGGTGCCAATTATTGTATTTTAATTATTATAGAGTTCAATCTTAGTTGTGGAGTCGTAACGGATAAATGTCTCCGATAAAAAATAACTGACAGGGAATGATACTTCATTGACGCGATAATTTCAATCAAATTTGCCTTTAGCAGATCGATAATACCGATATTTATTTTGTCTGTTTCCTAACTTTACTTACTGCGGGGCGGAGAAAAGGGGAAGATGATTTAGTTTTGTGTGTAGCTGGTTTCATAACATTATCAAATATTTAAACCTGTTAAAGTACGTTTATTACGAAATGTATTGTTAGATAATTATATCAAAATAATTACTTTAGCTTGCAATATATATAATCAAATGCCTTATCATATACATATCCCTTATGTAAGGCATATATTATCCCTTAGATTTATTCAAATTATTATGTAAAAAGTAAAAAAATTCATTGCTTCAAATATATACTTATTATTTTACAGTATTCTTAATGACATTACTGTAATTTAAAAATTCAATAGTATCAAGGTTTATTTATCGTATGGCAATTCATATCACCAATGACCAGTACAAATTATTCCAATCTAATTTTGAAAAAAAAACTGAAAAATTTGTCTTTAAAACGATTTAATATTTACATTTTTATTTAAAACAATTTTATTATATAATAAGACTGCTAATAAATACACACAGTAAATTATGAAGCTTTGAATTAAAAGTTATTCATCGAACTGTCAAATTTATTATAAGCATTCATCTTCTCTCGAAACATATTCGTACGATAGATTTTATAACGTGAACATTTTAAACAAAGTAATGTCGGTTACTCGAATCAAAACTCTGGCGTTTCAATTACAAATTCTTTTAATGCCCACAGATGGCATAAAGAAATGAATTAATAGCATAGACTTGCTTTAATAACAATTTTTAACGTTTTGAACAATTATCAATCAATTATCAAGTACGTTACTCACTGTACAGCGATGAATGATGTTGATCCTTTGAATTCAAATATTACACCTTATTCTCGTCTCAAAATATGTCACTTTTCATCATGTTTGAAATATGTTTCTTATGAACATACGTATTACGTTTATTATTCCTAAAAATACGATTTAAGATTTGTAATACATTTTTATTGACAAAACAACAAAGTGACATTAATGCAGGTTGGCGGTTGCCAATTACGTGTTTTACTAGTAAATATGTATTTAGCAGAATTTGTTAAAATGTTCTACTTTTAGGTACCTTTAATATGAACAGTTTTAAGACCTAATACACCTTCGGAAAACGCAATGGTGAAATTAACGGCTAACAAAATATTTAACGTATTTCGATTTATAAAGAATTAAATATCAGATCAAACAACTTCACGCAAATACATGTAAATGTGTCTGGAAAGTGTTTGTATTTTATATGTGGCCATACTGTCTCTCGAGCACACTTCGTATCAGTTGACGTTTTGTTAGCTAAACATAACCTAAGGTGGTTTTCATTTTTACAATATTGTGTATTTTTACAATAAAGTACATATAATTTTACGGATAAGTTTATCAAATTAACCCAGCAACATGTCAGAACGTAAAGTTTTAAATGTAAGTAAATATCTATGTAATTAAATACATTGTAAAAATGATTTATTTATGTTGTTTATATTAAATACGTATGTGTCGTTATTTGGTAGCATTAATTATAATCTCAATTTTTATATATATTATAGTATATTTTATCTATATTGTAATCCATATTTTAGAAATATTACCCGCCAGATTTTGATCCATCAAAAATCCCTCGTATGAAATTGGCCCGAAATAGGCAATATACAGTACGTTTGATGGCTCCTTTCAACATGAGATGCAAAACTTGTGGAGAGTACATTTATAAAGGAAAGAAATTTAATGCCCGCAAAGAGGATGTTGAAGGTGATGATTATTTAGGTATACGAATTTACAGGTTTTACATAAAGTGCACCCGATGCCTTCAAGAAATAAGTTTCAAGACAGATCCTAAGAACACGGATTATGAGATTGAAGCAGGAGCCACTAGAAATTTTATGGCTCTAAAACTGGCTGAAGAGCAAGCACAAAGGGAAGAAGATGAAGAGAAAGAAGAAGAAGCCACCAATCCTATGAAACTCTTAGAAAAAAGAACATTACAATCGAAACAGGAATTAGAATTATTAGAATCTTTGGAAGAATTAAAAGATTTGAATCGTAGACAACAAACTATCGATTATGATCAAATGTTAGAACAGTTTGACACAGTAGCAGCAAAACAGAGGACAGAAAAAGAGCAAGAAGAATATGATGAAGAATATGTAAAATCAATATTTGGTAAGAAACATCCAAGTACAACTGTTGTAGAAGAAGAAATTGTGGAACTGGACGAAGGAGAAAGCATTGAACCGTTAAAAAAAATAGTTAAAATAAGTGAAAGTAGCAAGGAAAATAGTAGTATTTCAAAAATGGATCAAGAAAAAGTAGGTACACTTGTGATTTGTATTACTTGCTAATAATTGTTACGTTAACAGTTGATAAAAGTAATGAAATATTTCTTTTTTGTTTCAGGTTAAAGATAGTAAATCTGTAAAAACGTCCGATACATCATTATGGTCTGAAAGCGTAGGATCATCATCAAATAGAAAGACCTTATTGGGTATAGTTAAAATAAAAACAAATTTAGGTATTAAAGTGAATCCAAGTTCTACACAAATTAGTGCAGAGGAACAGCAACCTCGAACTCTAACAGACCAAGAAAAAGATGCTTTTACAGAAGAAAAAAGTAATAAAAATGCAAATGCAATAATGTTTGAAAATACAAATAATTCATCAGGCAATGCTCACAATGCTCTATCCTTATTAGGAGCATATTCTGGTAGCAGTGATAATGATAGTGATTAGTATAGTGTTCAATATTGTATATACAATTAAATTTTATAAAATTTATTATGAAATAAAATGTATCTATAAACACAATATACAGATATAAATAAGCGTAGTTGAATATACATATAAATCAAAATACATAAAGGACTTTTAATTTTAACAGATTCCGGATAAAGAATACTAGCTAATTTATCTGCCTTTTTAAACACCATGAACAGTTTTTGTTTTAAGTGATGGTATTTGTCAATTGGTTCAAACAGGTCTTGCGAACAATGTGTCATGCTGTCCACCAAGTATTTAACAATCAGTAACACAAAATAATCTGTTTGACTTATGTTCCTATAATTTAATTTCACAGAGACATTGGTGTTGATGACGTTTAGAAAGTTCCTTACAAGATGCTGAGGCCCTTACCCCTAAAACATAGAAAACATAATCGATAAGAGGTGAAGAAATTAAGGATCGGTCTGTTTCAAAGGCTAGGCACTCTGTAAGGAACTTTCATACGAACGATATAAGATTGAAACTTGTAGCAGGGAGTACCTAGCCTATTAAATCAGACCATCTTAACTACAACATTCAAATTTATTTGTAAGCATACAGTACTACTTGTTCCAACATGAAATTACATTAATAGGTGGTAACAACACATTAAAAACAGAAACGTTCATACTTGTTAAGTACCATATGTTTGCAAATCATTGCTATGATAGTTTCAGAAATCGGAAAATTTTCTTAAATATTATATCATGTACTATTTCTACTCCACAGGCCTATTGATTTAGTCTTCGAGCAAACAATAATTCAAAGTATTTAAAATTTTATAAAAAAGCAAATCTAATGTATTTATTCCTGCGACAATGAAGCCCTTCAGAATTACAACGAGATATCGTACTTGCAGAGTATCAAAAGTGAGTTAATAAAATAAATTATAAAATGTGTCTTTATAAATCGACCTCGTGAGAGTTGGTCCTATTTGTTAGCGATGGCCGAATACGATAATAAAGAAGATGACGATGATGAGGATAATTTTGTCTCTGATAAGGATCTATCGACTCCCTGCTACTATCGACCATGCTATTAGTCTCTTCGTGCAAATTGTACATCGCGTCAGTGCACTTTCTACTTCCAATAGTTGTTGGTGAGTTACAAACGTAACCATCGCCGTGGAAGTTGTGCTTATTAACTGAATATTTATTCATTTCCAGAGTGGACGGGTCTGTGAACCAATCATGAAATGATTCACGCACGTTATCATCTGTATGATCTTTGTCCGACCACTGTCCGTCGTCTTTTTCTAAAAGTGCTGTTTCTTGGCGACAACGTTCACAAATGTAAGGTTGCTCTTCATCGGAAGAAATCTGTCGGGGAGTGTAATCTTCATAGTCTTGTAAGGACTGATTATCAGTTTGCGAAGCGATGCTACTAAACAAAACATCTGACCTTCTAGCAACTGAATCATACTGGTTCTTGTACGAGTAATAATTCAAGCTAGAAGAATGTTGTAACGAAGTCTGATCGGAATCGCTAAAATAATTCTGCGATAATCTATCCTGCTCACTGTTTGCGTGAACTTTTGGAAGAGATGAGGATCTTTTCCTAACATACCGCTGTTCTTTATTCGTTTGCAGAGTAACCTCCAGTTTAGCGATGCGCTTCTCCAGACGTGTGCGTTGAGCTTGGGCTCGGTCCTGCTGGTCCTCCATCATCTTTACCATCTTCTCCAAACGCATTATCTGCTTCTGCTTGCTCTCCAGAGCCGAATACAGCTCTTGAATTGCCTCCGTCTTTGCAGTTATCTGCTTATTAAAATAGACATATATAAACGTTTCTCGATTCTTCTAAAGATTTCAATTGACAGAAATTATAAAAGATAATCGTACAGTAAGTGCTTGGTATAAACGTGTTTTATTTTCTAACAAGAATGAAATGTAAAACTGTTTATTTTTTTTATATCAGCTTTATACCTTTACAAATAATAGTATATATGTTTACATTAGTTCATTCCACAACTAATGCGGTTTTCCTGAGGTCAGTATAATAAAATAATGCAGTTAATATAAATACTGATGCAAATAAAAAAGAACTTATACTATAATAGAAAAAAATATGTCAAGTGGATACAAAGAATACTTTCATAAGTTTGTGTCAAAGATAGTTGGAAACATTTCGATTAATGAACCACAGTCGTAAAGATAAGTCTCATGTGAGAGGACTGTGATTTATGAAATAGCCAGTTGTAATTGTAGAACTGATTTAGAAACACTGTCGGTAAGGAACAATTGTGCTTCAGTTCTCATTCAAGGCTAAAAAGAAATGGTTTCTTAATCCAGTTGTTACTGATAATGACACATTTTTATCACCACATTTTTACAGGCAATCACCAGCGAATTCAGTCGCATGTATTTGCTGATCTTCAAATAACGGATGAAAAAACTACGATCGTTTAAGAAAAATTTTAAAATTGAATCTCTTTTCGTATCCAGTAAGTCTGGAAGACATTACACAAGAAGAACAATCACACATAGTTACGAAATGGAGTATCGAAGCTTTAATAGACAGGCCTACAAGACACATTACCCGTGGAATGATTCAAGCCACGTTAAAATTAAATAGTCTGTTACCTGTTTCATGTACTTGTTGTTCTCGTCGCTATTCGACAAGTCTCCATTTTCTTGTTCAGCTTTGCCCTTCAAAATCTCAAGTAGCTCGTCTCTGACCTTCAGGAACTTGCTCTGCTCGCGCATCACACGATCACGCTGTTCCAGCTCCAATTGCTTCTGAGTTAGTATGGTTTCCAGCTCTTCTTTCTGCCGAATTGCTTCCGCCAAATTATTACCAAGATCGGAAAGCTGTTGCTGGAGCTCAATCGCGTGAGCGTTTAGCCCAGCTTTGCCACCTTCCTTGGATTGGGAGTGTAACCACGTCTGAATCTCGACCAACTGGTTTTCTAAGGTCCCATTTTTTTCTTGGCTGAAAATCGTTCCGCAAAAATTAGAACGTTGCTCGACAGTTTACACGGTATTTGTAAAATCATTACCAATACGAGTTGATCGCTGTGTGACATTAGAAACCGAAGAACTTACGCGTTTTTTGCGACCTTTTTTAGATCCGAAAATTGCATCATCAGATTCTTGAGCTCGTTGGTCTTGAACGCCAGTTCAGCGGCTAACTTCTCCCTCGAATCGTCTTCCTCGTCGTGACTCTGGGCCGCGAAAAGAAAAGAAAACAATCAGCAATTATCACGTATCGCCAACTGGAGTAGAATAATGTCTAACGAACGAAAAAAAAATGGAATCGGGTAGTTCTTAGGTCTTAGAGGAAGACCCGTCCCGAAAGTAGTGCAAACTAACGGCCGCCTGATGCATCAGTGCCACGATCTCCTGTTTCTCCTGCTGCAGCTGCAATATCAACTCCTTTTGCGTTTTCAATTCGGCCTTTGCTGCCTGGAGCTCGTTGTACAAGCAGACTTCGTTCTCCGAATGATTGCCCTCTGGTAAGCAATGAACTTTTAGTTTATAGCTTTTCTTCAAGCTAGAATACATTTTTCTAATCCTTGTTGGCACCACTTTCTTACTCGTCCCAATGATTTTCATACAATTTTATTTCTAACGGTATCTTTTCAATAGCTCAATTTTCTTGTCCGAAATTTATAACTATTACAAATATTTGTTTCGTACCTATGATGGTAAAGTCTTTGTTCTTCTCCGCCAGTTCGCACAGCTGATTGCTTTTATTCTCCAGGTGTTTGTATCGCTCTTCTAACTCGCTGAACGCTTCCTCGGCTTGCTGTCTATTTAAAATAGAACACTTATAGATGCAAATATTGTAAACGTGCAACATTGAGGGGATATCTTTTAAAGGAAACTTCCCGACGTAAATATTATTCTATTTTATTAACGTAGATCTAACCCCGATCCTGGAGTAAATGGTTAGCAAGTTTTCTGTTCAAGACCTCTTAACTCTACGACAATTTAGAAGATTGAAAAGCAAGAGACTTCCCCAGGGCTCCGAACCAACGAATTTCAAGAACGAAATCTTCACGAACGTTTCATTTATTCAACGCTCTTACGATATACTCTTAACGAAATAACAAGGATCGAAACAATCCTCTACTGCAGAAGGAACGATCACCTTTCTCACCTTCTGTCCCTTTCCATGCCTACTTCAGTGGTAACAGCGTCCAGTCTTTCCGACATCTCTTTGATCGTGTTCATAGTTTCACTTTCTTTGATGGTCATCTTTTCCCTCAGTTCTACCAGTCTAAAACGAGCTAAGTCAAAAAGAGGCGAAAGAGACGTGCCTTACGACCACAGTGATGGTATTGCAGTATTCTCCGGATAACTGAAAAAATCGGTTTCGCTACGTTTCAGTTAACCGAGGAAGCTCGAGTATCCATTCCACGAATCGACCTTGTTTATCACGGTTTTAAGTTGAATTACATATATACATATAATACCGACCAGGAGAGTGAACTCGACATAACATTCACCAATGAAGAATTCTGTTCCACAGAAACAAATTCTATAAAAAAAACTTTTGTTGCCGACGAGGTTCAAATTGGCCAATTTCTACCATTGTTCGTCTTTGTTCACCCGTCATTGTACATTAATGAAAGTATTACAAATAGATTGTCAAGCTGAATTCACGCCCAGGACTATTTTTAAATTACACGTTACGTACGAGTATCATTTTCTAAAAATGTTCAATTTCCTATGATTGAAAATATTCCGAACAAGATTGTGCTCGAATTCATTTTTATCGACGATCCGTCATTGACAATACTTTCACGAAGTTGCAATGATAAATATACAAATTTCAATTTCAATTAATAGACGATATTCGATTCTGTGACAAATTGTTCTAAAGTTGGAGACGGGCCGCTCACGCTGAGCAGGCTTCGTTTCACTTATACGGAGAAAAGTTGTTTCACTTATCCGGAGGATATTGTACTCGACGTAAACAGATAGAGCAACCGTGTTTCGAAGCTGTCCCGTTGTTTCTCGACCTTCGAGATCAGACACTCGCTGCTCTTTATCATCTTCTGCATGTCCTTTAGCCTGACCTCCATGGTTTGGTCTTTCTGTTTCATCTGGTTCTCTAAATTTTTCACGCTCGACTGAAGCGTCTGGATCTTTCCCTCGTCGCTGGCCGCGTGCGCCTCTAACTCCCGTATCTTCGCGCGCGCCCTTTGAAGTTGAACTTCCGCTTGCCGCAGACGCTCCTTGTTCTGATTGCTCCTCTCACGTTCCGCTTGTAGTTCCTCGATGTTGGCGCTCAGCTGCAATTGCAGCTCCCTTTGGCCCTCCGTGTTCTTTGACTCTATCAACTTCGCTCGGTGACATTCGAATTCCTCCAGCATACCGCGCGCGTTTTTCACTAATTCTTCCACCGCTTGCGTTTCTATCGTTTTTATGTTGTCCAGACACGCCTGCAATTGGCGATGGAAATTACACCGAGTTGGTACCTCTCGACAACGATTCGTAGGTTAGAATTGAATGGTATCGAGCAGGATCAATACCCATTTGATACTTCGTATCGTGAAAGTATCAATTTGTGCTCGGTGTTAAAAATCGATCGATAGACCTTTCAAGTTTACCGAAAGCATTAATAATCAATTCGAGAATATTATTAAGTTTTTATGCACACGTTAAAAACTCCTGCCTTTAGAAAACACTGTGTCACAATGTTGCACACTTTTCAGCATGGTATATGTTTTATATAATATTTCGATTGTAACGATTTTTCGTATCAATGAACATTATGCACCACGATGAACGTATTGCAAGTTTTATTTGTTTTAGTACCTTGTTATTCACTATCAATACCGCGGTATTATAACGTGACAACTGCAAATAGTCACAACTTCAAATACAATTAGTTTCGGTCTATCAGAGGTTGTAGCTATTTACTATCACTACTTCGTAACTGATTAGATTTTGTTTCTTACTTTTAATACGTATACATTAATATTAATCCCTGCTCGGTATCACATTGGTGTCGATCAAGTACTCGTTAACAAAAATGTATCTCGGTGTCGAAAATTGGTATCGAGTACCAGAAATATCAATACCTTCTGACACTTCTTATTAAAGGGAACGTCACATCTCTGATTTAAAAATATCGATATTTTTCGTGCAGTTTCGTAAATAGTTTAAAATTAATAGTTGAGCGATATACGTTACAGAATGTCCTGTTTTATGTAATAAATACCTGTACACTCTCGCAGTCTTTTCGATGAATTTCCAACTGCTCGTGGACTTCTACCATCGGGTCGCCTTCTTCGTTGATCTTGTTATCGTTAAACTGCGAATTCACGAAAGCTATGAAGTCCGTCTGTTTGCCCAATAAGTCCAAACAGAGGTTCTGTGACTTTCTCGGAATCTCCATTAACTGGCGTTCCAGGTTGTCGACAAACTCGTTGCCAATGGTCATCTTCTCAATGCCGCTCTCCTCTTGTTCTTTCTGGACAATTGGCTCGATCTGAGGGTGCTGTTTGTGCGATCCAACCTCGATTTTCAGGTCTTCCAGTTTACCAGGATCCTTCGTGCCGCTGGCGATCACTTTCTCGCGAAGTTGGATCATATCGTTGTACAAATCTTGCGCGAGTTTCTGCAGAGATTCAATCTTGTTTCAAACTAGTCAAGGTAGCAATTATTTCAACACGTAGTACAGCGATTGTGGTGATTTTAAGGGAGATCTACGAATTTTTATACAAATTAGTGCTAAAATGGACGTGTGCCGGTTGAAAAGAAATTAAATAGGTTTGCTATCGCGAGATAAAATTAATAGTTGAGTTATGTATAATTCGTTACAAAATATCCTGTTTTAAGTACGTTGGATAATATATCGCATCGGTATTTCTCTATATAAGTGAATTAATCTTTCAACTGGGTTGGGGCTGTCGATAAAAAATAATAAAAAAAGAAAATATTCTTCGATGATATAAAACCATTGATCTGAAATATCGGAGATCGTGGTTTTATATTTACCCCTGGTAAACTATGACGAAACTTGTAGTATCTCTTAGGAAAGTATCTTGAAATATTTACAATTGACCACCGAGCCAATTTATCAATGTGTGTACATAAATTTTTCAGCAATGGCATCGTTCTAAAGAGTATATTGACGATAAATGGTTGATAAATATCGGTAATATCGACTTTTTCATTTCCCTATATTTCATCTAGTCAGGCTGTATTGTTGTACGATAAAGAATTTTTGAAAAATATTCATCGAAGAGCTTCTTAAACATTCCAAACATACGCCTACGGTAGATGAAGATTTTCAGAGGCAAAGAGTCTCTAGATAATTACCTGTTTATCCATAAAGTCTTTTTTAAACGTTTGGTACCGTTTCATTTTGATAAAGTATTGATTTTCGAGCTTCATCGCAGATCCAGCAGGCGCCGAGAACAATGGTTTCTTGTACGAAGTGGGGCTGACCGCTGATTTTGTAGACGAGCGACGAGCGAAAGCCCTCTGCGATTTGTTTGCATCTTCTGTTCCATTATTTACAAGATCCCTCTGAAATTGCAATTTGACTTTTACGATTGTGCTCCAATCTTGGATCAGATGTAATTCGATTACCGTGCAATCGAAGTAGTAATTAATAACGATGGATAACGAGTAACAAATAATTGTAGTTAATTAACGATACAAACAAAGGAAATGTAATTATTAAATATCATTAGCATAATAATTAATTAACCGCAAATTACGCTTTTTATTACGATTGAATTACTAAATTAATAATAAAAGCATCTCGCGACTTATTAAATATAATGTGATATTCTTAGCTAGTTGTCTTTTAAAAACAAATATTATTTATTTAATATGTATACTTTGAAATTTTACCCGACACAGGAAACATAGAGAATAATTTGACTCGTGATGTAAAACGTGGAAAATAATATCGGTGAAACATTGATATTTCAAACAATACGTGATCTCTATTTTGAATATTTAATAAAATGATTTTAAACTCAGCGTTCTTTTAGCGAAGGACATTTTTTATTACACTTATTCTACTATGTGAAACGCGAAAAAATGTTTCGAACGATTGTTATATACTTTTAAAAGGACTATTCGTGAATTTCGCTTAACAAAATTAGAAAGGTTATTCTACCCTGTAATAATTTCAAAAAAAAAATCGTAAAACTTTTTATGTTCCATTATGTATTTTTGTCTTTTCTTCTAGGTTTCAATATTTTCTACTTTGTCAACGACTATGAAGTCCTTTTATTTTGGCGGTTTTTTCAAAATTTTATTATCTCGAATTTTTAAAGTTCTCTGAATATTCTAAATTATTCTTAATTATGCAAAGTTCTTACACAGCAAATAACGGTCAATTTATTTTCCTTATCCACCAAAAATTAAAAAAAAAAATAAAATAAGTTACGGACAGGATAATACGATATACAAACATAATAAATAAGAAATTTTAATCAATATAAAAGTATAATAAATAGAAAAATTTAATCCATATATAAATATATAATATACAGAAAAATAGTAACGGATACAAACATGAGTTACACTGCGTACTGATTGAATTGGAGTTCTGTTCCTCTGAGTTGGTATTGCACTTTTATTCCCAGAATTTGGTATTACAGCCTTTTCTGCAGCGTTTTTAGATTCAGGGCTTCCTGTATCGCCAAACAAATATTTCATACATAAAAATATACTCGTATACGATTCTACTGAAAAGACTGATTAGAACAATGGATGAACAATCGATGAAATATATCTATATTGCCTCGTTGCAGTTGGTGCATTAATAAAATGCAACTTATTGTCTATAAAACATAAATGTCTACAATATTTCAATAATACTCCTCTCAGGACTAAAAAATATTACTTGTTAATTTCACAAAAATTGTATTTCTAAATTTTCAAAATTTGAATCGCTATCGTAGGATTTAATTTCCCAAAAATCTAATATATCGTTCAATATCATTGCACAATTTATACATGTACGGTAGGAAAACATTATTCTACAAATATATCGTTTTTATATACACGTCGAGCGATTTATAGCTCGCATATTCCAAATTCAATTTTCACAAAAGCACAGCTTCCTGTAAAAAATGTTACTTTACACTTCGAATTTGTGTTCTCCTAGGTAAATCGTTCCTTTCTCGTCTCTACGATAAATTACGACCCACCTCTGTACACGTACTCGTTCACAATTACAGTAACAGTCACATATAGAAAGTAATACGAGTACACGATTAAAGAAAATTTTCAAACGCAACAATTAAGTAACGAGTTCCAAGTAAATCGCAGCTGACCCTTCGTTTCCGTTACATTGAACCTATCGAAACGCGCAAACATCGTATCAAAAGATACGTGTCGATTCACGTGTTCCACGTTCAATTTCAACGCGAGGGTTTCGCAGGTCCCCGTGGGTGATTACCGGAAGTTCCGTAATTACCTGTACTCGACGCGATCGTCTCCTCCTGACCGCGTCAAAGTACACGTATCGTCTCGAAGAGAAACGAAAAGTAATCAACGAATTGTATATATATATATATATATATATACAACGAAAGAAATATATATGGTATGGTAAACCGTGTCCAACAACCTGACGAATGTTGCGCTGCTGTCGGCTGGCTCATGGTGATCGAAATTAATTCGGCGACAGGATGAACGGGTGACCGGGTTACGGTGTCTACGGTACATGGACAAATTTACGGTGCTGTTATTGGAAAAACGGCCGAGTTTCGATTTCATGTTCCCGCTGGTCGGGACAGCGAGATCGCATGACCGTCGACTGGTCGCAAGACAGTCGACGACTTCGCAGCGTTGAGAGGCACACCTTCGTTGTTCCCGCTCGAGAAATATCGTTACTCCTGTTCACGAACGTGGTGGTCCGCGTGTTAGATTATCGCTCGGCATACTCGACGCCCGACGGAACACCAATCGAGTACCGTTTCACGCGCGGCTTTCTCCTATGTAACGAAATGATTTACTTGGTACGACGTCAAACGTCAAAAACGAAAGAGATAATTGACGAGCGCGTCTAGAGCAGGCAACTGTTAACAGGACACCCGTTTACCGACACATTAACCCGATCGGCCGTGTAACATTATCGTATGATTCCTTTTTTTATTTATCGACCGAAAGCACACATATCTCTCGCGATTTATCGTTGTACGATGTATCCCCTCGGGGAGAACAATTTCGCGACTGTGTCAATATCGGTATCGTTATTTAGAAATTTAAGGAAAGCGTTTAAGGAATCGTACAATAGGGTCGTTGAATTGTGATCGTTGGTAGCTTTTACGATACTTACACCAGAAGAGCCAACGTTACATTTTCTTCGTTGATAATTTCTTAGAAATTGATAAAAAAATTTGTAATTGACCAGGGGAGTGAAAACTACGATTTTCAAGGCGATAGAGAACTGTAATTACAATATTTAAGTTATTAATAAAATAACTGGAATGGAACTTTCGAAATTATATCTCATTTGGTTAATAATTTGAATATTGTAATTACAGTTGTCGCTATTAAGGAAATCGTAGTTTTCAATACTCTGGTCAATTCGAAAGTTTCTATTATTTTATAGAAAATTATTGACAAACAAAATGTAGTGTTGGCTCTTTTATCGTGTCAATTGCACTTATAACTGTACGTTAGATTTTCTTGCACATAATTTTGTGCAAACCGTTTATTCGGTATTTTAAATAAAACAGCTTAGGGTGACAGTAATTAGGCAAATTGCAGTAATCGAGCCGTTTACCCTATTCCACGAAACGTCTAAATTTCAAATTTTTATTAATCATTTTCGGGAGTAAAAGTGAATCCAAACATGACCTTATTCGGACTATTTTAATTATACGTAATTGGTAACTTTTTAAAAATGATTCGAAGAGCGAATAATTAGAAATAGTTGGCAAAAGATCATGCTTCAACCGATATTTCAGCGAATATAAAATTTGTGATTTTTACAAGTGAATAAAATTCGATTCTGTCTACACATTATAAACTGCACTAGTTGAAGAAATACTTGTGCTAGATAAACAATAATTCCAATAACTCCAATTCATTCACAATTATTTCACATATATTACATAATTATACATATGTATACAATAATACGATAAATATATAATCGACAATCTACCAGTGAATCTCACACAAAGGTATATCGAGAAAACTTTTAATTTCTATTAGCGGAAGATTCCTCACGGTTATATTAATAAACGAATTATTAATTTCTAATTATTATTAGAATCTAATCAATTATTAATTTTCCTCCGTGTAACTGAAACTATGAAGTAACTTCCACAAGTGGTGCTCATTTTGTAAAGAAACGTGTAAAAACATTGATAAATTCGATCTACCGTTGCGTCAATCTATTCGGTTGATAATACGCCATTGTCGTAGCGTTATCTGAATCGTACGAATAGCATAAGATATATGAGAGTTTCTGCAGTCGCTTGTGCAGTATAGTTCTTCTACCTTGCAGCATGAGCGCTCTTCATTACGTGCGCGCTGCAGTGGAAGGGTTAAATCCATGGCTCTAGTTCTATGTAAATTTGGTTGGAAGGAGGTGAGGGAACGATCAAAGTCTGATCTATTGCAGTATAAATTCGGTAATTTACATATTCTGGTTACGTGGTCCGTGTAGTCAGATCCAGAAATGTGTAATAGGTAAACAGTAGAATAGGCGAAATAGGTAAACAATTAATAAACCGTAACAATCTTTCCTTTTCGAACAGATTTTATTACACGAATTTGGACACAGAATTTTCCCATCAATATTTTACAGAGAATATTATATATTCTATGTTTTATATAGGAACCGAACGTCTACACCGTGAAGTATTTATATTAAGCTGTGTAATTGGTTCATAATAATGATCACTGGTAATCACTGACGATAAGATTCTAAATTACAGTCTCATGAATACTTGTTAGGATCAAGTATTAGAAAATCGTTGTACGAAGCTTATGAAATCAGAAAACAAGTGAAACGTGATTGTTGCACGAGCCTACTGAAATAGCGTAAATAAAACGTTAGTGATGAATCATGCACAATTACAAACCACTGGTAATTTTCCGTGTGTTTGTAGTAAATGTATACGTATGAAATAAAACAGATTACAAGAAAGAACACAGGCGCTCACAATAATTGCCAAAAACTACGATACAGTACAGACACGTCGTCGTTGAAACAATTTAGTCTGGAATAAGGTCAGCCTAATTAATGGATAGAATTTTTTTAAAAGACCTAGAAATATCATGAATCATCTCAAACTTTTTGTTTTGGAACATTCTTCAAAGTCTGTCACAATAGATAAAAGTCTGCTACTCGAAGAAACGAGTTTTTTAACGTAGAATTTGAAAAAATGTAATATTTCGTTATTAATAACATCATAATTACGTTTTGCATTCTACATTGACAGAATATTAAAATACTGATTCTCTGTGCGCAGTATTAAATGATAACAAAGTTCTAAATATCTTTTGGAAAATTAATTAATACATTAAACGAATTATACAAATTATTAATTATGAAACGATGTAACAGACACAGAAATATAATTTAATTTTAATAACAGTATTGTTAATTTGTATTTACCAATTCTGTGACGGTAACATGCGATGATAAATTCTGCTTTCAATTATTATTCTGTATGTAATTCAGAGAGAAAGAATGATCGTTATTGGAAGGAATTACGAGTCGTATTGAGTCACATATTTACGTCAGCCTTCGTAAGGTCTGCGAGTAAAAAAAAAATTACTCGACTTTCTTCACATTCTGTAATACTTGCCTAGCACAATATCACACTCTTAACCTGGATCTGATCTTTCATTCCCCCCTATAATACACATTACTTTTACAAAAGACTGGATTAATCTTCCATTTTGTCATTAAAAATTTCTAAATAAGGATTACAGATTATAAATGTAGTTTTTTACGTATCAATCTTAGCGATCGTTACTTTTATCACGATTAGTTCATTTAACCAATTATTAAAGTAATAAAAATATAATTAATTACTACCTAATTTTGTACCAGATGAAACGAGTCGTGTCTGACCCTTACGGAAGAATCTCCTTCGCGCATGCGGTCCGCGCAAGCTGCGGGTTGTTATTAGCATGCCTCGGAAGCCGCAGTCAGTTGCCCGGAGACTCGCGTACTCGACGAATCTCTCGGATGTGTGTTTCGTTCGTGGTTCACGCACGTGACATGAAGTACGAAAGCCAATCGTTTTAGCTGTGGTACACGTGTTCCGTACATCAGTATGCATTTCAATTTAATGAATGGAATGGTGAGTATTTTCTTTTTTGTACCGTTTAAAAATAAAGTTGTACACTGTTCCGTATCATGTTGAAATACTGTGAAAGTGATGCTTGGCATTTGGTGTATACATTTCGGTGATATTTAGGAGTAAAAATATAATAAAATTTATCACGGTGAATTCAGTGATACGCAAAAATGAAAATATAATAAAATCTCTCGAGTACTTTTATTCCGCTTAAATGTTTACAAACGAATAAATTCTAAATCACGGAACCGAATTCTAGAGAAATGACTACTTGACTATACATCAGAAAATGGAAATTTGTACGGTACTTTTTTCTTACTTTTTAACTACTTCTCAAATATTCGAACATGGACGCGTGCTATACACAGAGCATGACTAATATTAATTTTTAAATTAAGATAAAACAAGAGGTACCACCGTGAAGCTGAAAAATTTGTTGTTATATAGGGATTTGGTGTAATAAATTTAATAAGTTACAAATTATATCGCGTCGTGAGAACTAATTATTTGAAGTAATAATTCAGTAGAGAAAACATTTAATTGTTACAAAATTTCATTCTTCAAATTAATTGGAAAAGAAATTACAAAATATTACTTACTTATTTGTATGTATATTTGTCTTACCTCTTTTAAAAATTGCAATTCCACATTCTTAAAAAATATTATACTTTATAATGCTATAAAACCTAAATGAATATCTTGTAATGTTATAATAATATTTATTTTTCATGTTATTCACATACAGTACTAAATACTTATTTGTTATAACCTTTGTCATAATCATTGAGAGTATTTGTTACAATTATTATTTCTCATAATTTTTCTCCTTATTCATCATCATCTTTCAGTTTTCACATTCATATGTTTTATAACGCATATTAATATTGATATTAAACATTACATATTAATATTTGTAATGCATATTAATATTGATTAAGGTCAACAATAGTCAACATATATAGTTATTAATCACTAATTAATACTGATTATTAAAGTAACGTACTCAAATTTAAATTAAAAGATATTAATTCAGTAACTTTGAAAACAGTAAGTAATTATAAAACTTATATCGTATATCCAAATATTTAAATCAAAATTTTAATTTAAACTTATCACATTTCTCTTCTTATCTTTTAAATTAACATTTATCGTGCGAACTATTATATCGTCGAATATTTTCGTTTTTATTTTTAATTTCAATTTCAAGTAATTGTGAGATTTATCGAAATAAACACAATTCGCTTCAATAGATTTCCGTCAACACGATATAAATCTTTTAATGCTGCATTAATATATAGATTGTAGATCGTTTACAATTAACAGAACGCTTAAATGCTTGTGTCGCTTCAAGTTCCATTATTAATGGCTATACCTGTCAAAAATTAATCCACATGTTTAAATGAACGATAATCCTCGACTAATAATAGCGATGCATATAGTGAACAGAATAAATATTGAAGGACCAATTCAAACACAGTTTGGAACACTTTGTGTGCAATTAAAAATAACATATTTTGGAGGTAAACGATAATATTATAAATCAATGATATTATTCGCGTCAATTGAACAACATTGCTAAATTCAATAATTTCAATTTATAATATCAAAATATAATACCTAAAACTTTAAAATAAAAAATTTTAAGATATAATATTTAAAATGGAATATCATATATTAAAAAAAGAAATGTATTGTTGCACGATGGAGAAAGTCATTTTTCATATTATAAAGTACATTCTCTTGTCAACATTGAATCATGTTGAACATATGTTGATCAGAAAACATTCATATATATCTTTCAATATTTTCTAAAGGTTGATCAGCATCAAAAAATGTTACAGTTGATTGACGTTAAAAATTTGTATCTATACTTTACTGCTGTCATTTAATGTCCACTAGTGTTAATCAGTATTAATATTTAAAAGAATGTTGTCTATAATTTATAAATGTTGGAGAATCATGCACAGAAGTGTTCGGTAGTGCAGAATTATGACTAGAAGTAACCAATGTTGAAAATTATTGTTCAAAGTTAATCAATATTCGTCAATGCTGATTAAAGTTGACAATCGTTTAAACAACATATAACGTAGTTAGTAATAAAGTAACATTGCCAATTATTAGAGAAAATAAGTATTATTTAAGAATCTAATATTTATTAGTACCTGGTTTACTGAGAAATAATAGAACAAAGTTTGTGAAACTAATTCCTTTACTGTTATTTCAACATATAGTGTG
The DNA here is from genome assembly GCF_051014685.1 of Ptiloglossa arizonensis. NCBI lineage: Eukaryota > Metazoa > Arthropoda > Insecta > Hymenoptera > Colletidae > Ptiloglossa > Ptiloglossa arizonensis. The sequence continues at coordinate 5,169,272 of NC_135048.1, read as the reverse complement.
TCCAAAGTGTTTCCATAAAAGGTCACGCGTGAAGCAAGGGTGCAGACTGGCAATGACCCCTAAAATGACACTTCACAAGCGTTCTAACACTTGTTGGCACGACATATACGTTTAACAGCGATAAATAAAGATTTCTCGAAGCTTCTGTAACACGTATTAGTCTGAGAAATTCCAATAAAAAGTATGTAATGTCTTTAGAATTGTAGAATCATATTAGTAAAAATTCATAGAAGATGCGATTAGTAGAAAAAATGAATTTTAAAAAATTGGATGATTTGTCTTTTGAATTTACATATGAAAAATATTTTTAACATATTTCACGTGTCAAGAAAATTTTTTTTTGCAATTAAACATGCAGTATCACAAAAATTATGGATGAATTAAATTTGGCGCCGATAAAACTTTCGATTTGTACACTTAATTAATTACTTCTGTTGGGATATTTGAAACAATATATGGTTACCTATATAATTAATATAGGCAATTTATAATTGAACTTGAACATGATTATAATTACTTTTTTGTGCTTGAATCGCAAATTATTAGTAATATAATAAGTGAATAAAACAAAGAACAAAGAAATATTAATCACAAATTTATTTTTGCGAAGCAATGTACTGGGTGCATCAATAATTTAGAAACCAGAAGTAAATGACAAAACAAAGTAAAATAAATTAAATAAAAAGTGAAAAAATTTGGATTGAATTCCTGTTGTAAAATAAATCGATATGCAATTAATAAATCGTGAAGATATAATGAGTCTAACAAAATAACAGAATCAATTTAAAAAGTAGAGTGCATACAATTTTTTATTTTAGTCTTTCAAAAGATAAGAATTATAGCAGCAGATATTTTTTCCCTTCCACCTTTTGATTACGTTCATCAATCACTTTCGTAGAAAACCATTTTCCTACACTTTTTGCTGAATCTCATCTCAGAAAGCTATGAAAGATAAGATATCTTCTTCAGTTCGCACACATTTACATCTTGTGTTTTCAGAAATGTAAAACGTCCACTAATAAGAAATATTGTTCTTAATTATTGAAATCTTAGGAATATTTAAATAGAAATTTAATAATATTCTGGTAAATAATATTCTAGTAAATATACGATCGGTATGGTTCTACATATTTTACAATTTATGAAATCAAATAATAAATAAGCAACGGAGAACAAATTGTTAATAACATCATTAATTCTGTGGCAACTATTTTCTATATTAAAAGTTCATTATTATTTAATTATGAAAACTTATTGCCACATCAAATATAGTATTTCATTCACATATAAAATTATAAATATTTTTCATTATCTATTGTCTAGTTCAACATTTTTAATGCTTGGAAAATAATTTTGCGGTATAGAAATGAATCATATTTCGTAGAATTTTCCTTAATACTTATAATATTTAATTTCAGATATATTCAAATAAAAGATAAAAAAAAATACGTTCCCATTTCGAACAAACTTTTCATTTTATTTAGAAATGTTTTGCTTTTTTATTGTTAGAATAAAAGTATGCTACGCGAATATTATGTGTTTTCCAGGATGTATTGTTCAGAATAAGTGAAAACATTTTTCACTAATCATATTAAATCTTTGTAAAACCACATTTATTTGTTTTCAATACTATATAATCTAGTCCCATACCTTGGGATTTCAAAAAAAGAGTAAAAAAAATTAAATAAATAATCAGGCACAAATTGCCTTGACGAAATTGATTGATATCAACATATAAACAAATGACAATCAGTATTGATACGTGCTGTCAAATGGTGAAAGATGTTTACAAATAGTAACAAGTATTTATTGACTAATATTCATCAATAAATTAACAAATGTTAGATGTATATTGAAAAACGTTGTCAAATGTTGACTCGTCTTATTCAATATTGATACTTGTCTTTGCAAGCATTTTTTTAACGTTTTTAATCATTATATTCTTTCAAACAAAATATAATATAAAATCAATCTAATAGAATGAATATACGAATAAGTCAAAATGTTGATATAAATATGTATATGTGAATGAAAGATGAATTATAAATATTAACAACAATGAAATGTACTAACACAATTAAATATATTAAATTATTATTAATCATAAATGGTGATTTTACTGTATAGGGGCACTACTTTGTTTTATAATAATTTTTAAATAGAACTCTTGAAATTTAACTTTTTTTTACGTATCGTTTATTCAGTTGATGACATCATTTGTGAAATAATATACCGGTTAAGTGATTGCATCTGACTGTGTTGCAAATACATGTTCTTTTAATTAATTTTTCATCACATCCTTCGCACGTTCTAAGGATAATTTATTCAATTATATCGCAAATATTTTTCTTAAACTGTTGAGTTGTTGATTTTGACATTAAAAAAGATTTATTGAGGAAGTATTTATGTTATTATTATAGACATAAATCGAAGAATGTCGATACTAAGACTTATATTGATACATTGATTATTCACATTGAACTAATATACACAAATGTTAATCAATATTATCAACTGTTTTAATCAGAAAATTATTCTGAGTTCGCACAAAAAGTTTTTACGATTCAAGGCAGTGTATTTCAATAGTGTGACGTTTGTTTCATTTCACAAATTTTGTATAGAATATCATATATCACATTAAACGATCGAATACATCAAATTGTATTCTTCCATGTTTCGCTTAAAAAAGAATAAAAATTTCATTTAAGAAATCTTCGATATACGAAAATACACCCTACGTAAAAATACAATAAAAGCTTCAGCTCGTACAATTATTTTTCCAACACGACTGAATGCAATTCAGTGAACCATGAACCACCGTACGAAAGTAATTTATCGTTCATTGTATCGGTGTTACTTCACTCGAAGTTACGTATAAGTTGAAAATACGTTCGTCATCTCTCAATTTCCCTATAGTAAATTAAAAGAAAAATTGTTCATCAAGACAGAATCTCACGCACCTGACTGACTAAATAGATTTGCATTCAAAGCCTCGTGGCGATATTTCTAGAAAAATTGCTACTATTCGAAGGCTTAAAACCTTTCACCCCCGACTTATTGACATTCGAATGACGTATTGACATTCCTCGCAATCTGTCGCTGGTAGTTTCACTTCGCTCGATGCAATCTTCGAAGCCTCTTTTCCTCCTATTCCCTTCTTTTTTTTTTTTTTATTCCAGTCCATCCATCCGCTGACCCCCTTTCTTCACCTCCTGTCATATAATAGAGGTAATTCGTGTCCTACGCCCTCACTCTGCTGGAAAAAAAGTAGAATATAACCGTGGAACCAAAAATCATCTGACGCATATAATTCTTATACAAAATGGTGCATTCAAACTTTTCCATATATTGTTCCCTTATGAAGAAATATTGTACGTTATGTTTTATAAGAAAACCTACATTCACTTTTCTTTCCTATAGGAAATATCGTTCAAATATTTCTCATTTTCTGTTACGATTATTATATAATTATCGAGTGGTACTTCGATAATTGCTCAATTTTTTTTAACTATTATTTTTTTAACCGTTCCTTTATTTTTATTCGTCAAGAGTCCATGCACATCTTAAATTATCACGCATAATGTGTACAGTAACTTACAATGCATTACATGTACAACAACTAATAATGCATAATTATACATTTGAATATTGTAATTGATTTCGTATAGCTTTTCAATACGAATTGAATTTAATTTGTAAGTCAATGAATTCACTTGCCCTAATTGTCTCGGATCTAAATGTAAAATATAGAGTGTATTTTAAGTATTATTAAAATATTTAGAAACTTTATGAATAATAAACTTCTCATTTCACAAAGTTTAATGAATTCAATGAGATGTCATCTCATCTCGGAGTTTATTGCCAAGAGTTTATTGAGTGAAGATTGCTAATCGTTTTGTTGATCAATTTAACCTCTCCAAGACACTCGTTAAAATTTGTTCAATTATTGTCAATGCAATATTAATAATTAAAAAGCTATGGTAAATCGTTTATTATATTTACCATAAACAGTATTGTACTGAAGATTAATTGATACTAAGATTTCATTACAGTGTAATGTTTTCAACTTAATTTTTTTGAGTTATCTGCAGTAGTATAGTCTCTATTAGAAACTTAATAAATTCTTTTTTAAATTTTCAATAAATAATTTTGTGTTAAAGATGACAATTTAGTAATAAATTATTAAAATTGACCAACGATCTAACAATTTAATAGTGGAAGCATTTATTTGTATCGTGATACATAAATAAATTATAGTTTACCTCTCGTCAGAGATGGAATGTACTTGGTACGATGAACTTGAGGGAAAGTAGGAAGATGCAAGAATCTCGTGTGAATGATAACTAAATGGAACGTTGATAGAATTCAAGAACAAAGCGACGTAGACTCAGTCGTGGGTTATAGTGAAATATTGTTTGGATTCCTATTGGTGTTTTGCGGTTGGATGCAACGAAAATGGCAGAACGCCAATTCGAGTCAAATACCTTTTCCTTGTGTCTACCTTCTTCGACCAATGAATTCAAGCACGAGGAATTTATAGTTAGCCAGCGATGACGATAATATCTTATCGGACAAATCAAGCGATATTGCTTGATAATAGAGTAATTTAGTGGCTAAAAATGTTCACAGGAACTAAGTTAGAAAATAGAAAAGTAAGAATACCAAACAGGGTTGTAGTATGAAGCATAATTTTATTTTTGCGTTAAATACTGCGATGTATCAGGAATTGAAATACATAGACAATTAATAACTTCGAAAAGTGATAGAGTTTGTTTTTACTCGTCGAAAAACTCTTCGAAAGTAAGATTCGTTCATTTTTATTTTTCATGCTAATTGACGAACGTAATATGTTGATTATAAAGATATAATTAGTCACAAGATTGAGCCAACCCCGATTTTTATTAAATAAGAAATGTATATTAAATTTGATAAAATAATCATAATTTCTTTAAAAAAAAATTCATACAATTATTCATTTTTTATCGTTTCTTATTTTTCATTTGCATTTTCAAGTTTTTAAATATCTTTTCATTTAAATCATTTTGAAATCTACATGAAATTACCACAAATATGAGAAAATTTACAATCTATACCAAAAAATTAACTGTGTGTTGGGCTCTTTTTACTTTTTTTATTCTGATCGTTTCTAAAACTATGTTTTTAACAAAATTTCGTAAAAATAGTATACCTTCAAAATAATAGAAAGCTATCGATACATCATGTCAGATCTGTAAACTATTATTTTTACATTTTTTACTGATGGAGTGTTTACATTTTTAATGTTGGAGTGAAGATTGCTAATCGTTTTGCTGATCAATTTAACCTCTCCAAGACACTCGTTAAAATTTGTTTAATTATCTTCAATGCAATATTAATAATTGAAAAGCTATGGTAAATCATTTGGAGATCTTAAAACAAAAAAGTTGTCAATTTTGCCATATTCTACCCTACTAACTGTATTGGATAAAATTATACAATCAGTCTGAATACTATACATATCTAAAAAATCTTTCAAATTAATACGACTGTGTAAATTATCCGAATTCTAGAATTAGACCTACATTAATATAGAACTTTAAAATAAATAAAGTGACTTTAACTTACACATTAAAATAAAATTAAACAATGTATACCTCTAATATCTCCTAAATTTGTAATTTTTTCTTTTTTACCAATTTTCGGTAGAATCGATACTAACCGAGATATCGACCCAACCGTTCCTACCTTTAATACCCAACGAGGGTAGGTAGCTCCAAAGCTATTTATGTCCCAGAAACGAGAAACATACATGTATAAGTTTTGAAACAATATTTCCTACCTTGGATAACATCGTATAATTCAATCGTCAAGGACATGTATTGTACTAAACATTGTTATTTAGACCAATATCATTTAGAGTTGAACCATACTGAAAAATGTAGTTTGGAGTTGATAAACAGTGACTAATTTGATCAAGAATCGATTAGTGTCGAGAAATATCATACTTGGTAAATGTTGATTAATTCTGATGAGTACTAAGCACTTGCTGATCAACGTTGAGTAAAGTTATTAAACTTTGAAGAATGTCGCTCGGAGTTGAAAAATGCTGATTAATGTTTACCAGTGTGAATCACTGCTTATCAACATCGGCCAATGTTATCTCCAGTTAATCAACATTGGAGAATTGCTTCCAGAGTCGAACAATATTGGTTAATGTTGACCAATGTTAATCAGAGTTGATCAGCATCAATTACTGCTGATTAATACAGACCAATGTTACCTGTAATTGTTCAGTATTCAAAAATAATATTTAGAGTTAATAAATGCAAACCAGCTATTCAATATTAATCAATATTTTCTAGAATTAACCAATATTAAAAGATATTATTCAGAGTCGATCGGTATTAAACAATGTTGTATAATCTGAATCAATGCTGAGAAACATTATCTGGAATTGATTATTATTAGAGGATCTAGTCTACAGATCAGTGTTGACTAACATTGATCACCGAGTATTTCATCACTGTGAATGAATATACTCCAATGTCGAAATCGATACCATCGACTGTTTGAAAAGGAGAAGTATTACAGGTTTACTCCAAAGCGTTACGAGTTTACTCGAAAATTTCAATCCAAACCAGTACCTGGCAAGAATATGTATCGTATCGGTTCAATCAACTGCTCGAACAACTCTATTGCAAAGAGTTGCATACCTAGGTGGAAGGAGAAAGCGCCGAAGAAGAAGCGTATGCAATCGTTTCGTTGCACGATGTCACGATGCACCTTGCCAAGATGACTCACTAAGTGGTACACGTGTACGTATAGGCGTACGAAGTAGTACGAATACACGTTTCGTCGCACGTGTTGGCACCACTCTGGTCCCCGGCAGTTCACGTGCGTTACAATGGAACATTTGCATTCTAATTTAATAGAAGCGACATCCGACAAAGTGACATTTCATGTTTCGAACTATTCGTTATCCATGGAATACTTGTTATTACACAATGTATCACGTTATATAACACCGACGCGTAATTTTAAAATGTAAATCATGTCACCCCTCGGCAACGAATACACGCAATTTTTGAAACTTTTCAAACCGGTCATTAATTATCAACGCGAGAGTATACATTCGAATTAATTATCCTCGTTTTATATATTTTATAATACAAATAATTCGATCAAAATTATAATACTTGTATATATTCGGACAATAATATTAAGGCTTGTATAGATTTAAATAATAATGTTAAGAGGTCGGTGATTTTACGAATTATCAATCATTTTGATATTGAATTAACTTTCATTTGAAATAATTGATTATGTTCAGAAGCATTTTTAATCTTTCGTAAGGGTAACATTTTATTGAGCAAATTTTTCATTGCTAAAATTAAATAATAGAATACATTTATTATTTCAATAATAATTAATAATATACGAGAAAACAAATAAATTTTAGTAGTGTGAAGTATTTTAGTAATAAAATCATTATCCAGTCAATCCAATTTATACATTGAGGAAAGAAAAGTTAATTTTTATTTGAGTATAATTTTTTATCCACCACAAGTTCGAACAGTCGAAGTACGCAATTCCCCGATGAAAAATATCGATGACCTTGAAAGGAAACTCGGAGAAAAAATTAACAATACGAACAAAATTTTTCTCTCGCCACATTTCTCCCCCCAAATTATTTTAATTCTGCCATAAACATTTTTTGTGTCCTTAAGAACAAAAAAAATATTTAGACGGTTTCCTTTAACCGAAACACCCCGTATAACCATTGCTAAGGTCCAAACCATTGCTAAGGAAATAAATAAAAGTAAATAATGGAAAATTTATATAAGGGAAAGAAGTGCATAGAAAATTCCAGTTGCAAGCGTTCGAATACTTTTGCGGCTCACACTGTACTTACGTGTCTCATTCAATCGACCGGTAACTCGATTTTCTCTTACATAATGCTACGGGATTATCGTATCATTGACGTTTGCCTTGATGCAGATCTTGGCCGTGGCGATTGCGGCGAATCCGTTTAACATGGCTGAGAAAAAAAATCAATGTCGCAACAGCGTTCCGTGAATTATAAAAGGCGATAAGTCACGTAAAATGTTTTGCGAAACCAGTTGCAAATGATTCGTAAATACATTGCTTTCCGATCCTCGGATCGCATTTTTGCGAAAACGATCTCGAGACAGTCGTCGCAAAATTCTTTGAAAAGAATTTATCGATTCGAGTTAGAATTACGTCGGAAACGAACGTGGAGAACGTAGAGAAAAATTGGACATTTTTTCAGAGGACAGATCGTTGCTCTGTCTTAACGAAAAAGATTAAAATTAAATATTGTTCACAGTTTAAGAAAATTAATAACTGTTCGGTCCATTCGAACGACATTTTGATTCTACGTAATATTTATTTAGAACGTTTTCAATCGCCATTTTTTGGGCGATCTTCTGTAATACGTAAAGAATATCGCTAACGATTATATAAAATAATTAATATTCCGGAATCTATGGAAGTTACATTTTGATAATAAATTTCGGACACGTTAGTCATATTCGATCGCACGCGCAACGATGAATTTTTAAAATCAATTCTCTCAAAAACGAAGTCTCGTACGAAAAACGTTTATTCCACGATTTCAATTTATTTGTAAAGAAAAAATCCACCCTTGCTTGTTACCACCACAAATATTGGTTCACTTTGTGCGAATATTTTTATGAAACAATCGAGAGAACGACAAAAACGTAATTTACCTTTTTTTTCTTTCCCATCTCGTTCATTCGGACCTAAACCAGTACTCAAAAAACCCGAGTGAAACAATACAAATTTACAATAATAAATTATTGAATGTAGGAACGCGTATCGATTCGTTTCTTCTTCCAAAAAAATTAAAAAATTTCTGCGGGAAATAGATTGTCTTCGCAGAAACAAATTCACTGATAAGTGTCGTTATTTTTGAGACACTATTATTATATAAAATGAAGTCGCGTCTTTTAACAATGTATATTATCATTAAATGTTTTGATTGTATATATGTCAAAGTATATAGTATATACTAGACAATATATCGTATTATGTATACAATATAATCAAAATTTGTAAGAATTCTGTTATAAAATGTATCCTCAATTTTTATTACAAAGAGAGACAACGTGTCCAATTTGAACGAATGTAAATTTTATTTAAACAAATTTGTCGAATCATATTTCTTTTCTATCTCGACGTACGTCTTTTCTTTTTCTGAAAGAAATATCTGATACCTAATTACCGAAATAAAAAAACGAAATCCTTTCTATTCGCATGAAATGAAAGCTCACTGTCTGCCATCGTTTGTCGTGAATGTTCATGAATAAATTGGGTCAATCGGTTTCCGATCCTAATCCCGCTAATGACGCATCATTCTTATTTATCGGGCCAATTTTGAACAATTCCCAACATAACATCTGAAAATTGATTAAAACGAAAAGTTTTTATATTTCAATGTGACTTTTAACGTTTTTTTGTTTATTACAAAGTTTTCCCAAAGTTAGATTTTAATAACAGCACTTTAGCTACACCTTTTTCTTTTATATTTAGAATTTTATATTTAAATTCGAGTAAAAGCATTTAAATACAATAATATTATTTAAATTATATTTGTATTGACCTTTATTATTTTCCTAGCTTACTGAATATAATAATCAAACGAGTAGTAATGAAAATTTATTCAATAAGAATCATCAAATAATGTGCAAGACGACGATATTGAAGTTAGGTGATGTCGATCACGTATCGATAACGATTGAGTACACTGTTGTTCACTTTAACAAAGAATTAAGGTTTTGAATAAAATAATTAATATTAAAAATTATTTTGTTAGTATCTCGTTTATTAAGATTAGAATAATTTGTGATATTAAATTTAATTTCTAATCTTGAAATTTTTCTAAATAACCGTGATATTGAAACTCCGAAAAATGAGAATAATTTCCAAAAAGAAGCTTGTAATATTTATAACAGGCAGCGTATTCAAATATAATAAATAATTTAAAAATTATTTAAAATTGTCAATTTAACTACATTAATCTGCATATTGGACTTGAATTTAAATAATGGTTGTACAATAGAATTTCTATCGACGGAAAATGTTTATTGGAATCACGGTTTCAATTCTCACGTAAATTATAATCTTTTCACAGAAGTGAAACAATGCAATCAGCAAAGAATTGAATTCTTCGGATGAAAAATCCTCGATACGCGAGGACGAAGTGAAAAGTTCACGGTTTAATGACAATCTTGCGCTTCCTCTTTACAGGGGCTAAAATGCCTAAGGGCGGTCCACAATTTTTTGTTACTGTTGGCGACAATAAGGAGTGCAAGTGCATCAAAATGCACCGGACTCATAGACGGGACGACAATGCCTCGATCCAGTGCCGACGGGAAGTACCATCTCTTCGTCACGCTGTTCAATCGAACGGAAATGGTATTCTCGTACATGCCGAACACCAAATACACTGGTGAGTACGGTTTCACACTGTTTTAAATGTTTTTTATTTTATAATCTAGACAGTTTTTTAGTTTTAAGAATAACATTCTTAGCGGTAACAGTTTATTTTATCTGTTTAACCAACAAATTGTATTATTACTTGGTTTGAATAAATTACCAAAAGGTAAACTAATTTTAAGCATTGTCATTGTTTTAATTAAAGGAACGATTCGATATAACATGAAAAGGAATGTACAAAAAAAGTAAATATATTTATATAAGTGTATTTGCGTAAATGTTTTTTATATAATAGTATTTACATATATTTTTGAAATAGATAAATTATTAAAGTGATCTCTAATTAGAAAATATACTTACATAATAAAGTATAAGAAATCGTAGATGATAATATTGCGTTAACAATCTTTATAAATAAGTGTCGAAAAATTGTTGACCAATAACTTGAACTTTATTAACCAGATGTTTCCTAACTATGAGTAATTTTTATCATTTATCTATAACGCACATTTATATAAACTGTTTTTTAATTTAATTATATTAATTATTTCTTTAGTAAGAAATTTTAATTTCAATATAAATCATTAGGTTACTTATCATATGGTATTGAAAATTGTTGACAAATATTGTACGTAAATTATGGTTAAATAGATTTTTCTGGATTTAAAGTAAGATTGTTTTAAAGTAGCTTTAGATTTGAAGCAAAATTAATTTAAAGCATTTTTTAATTGAACATAGAAGATGGAATAGAGTATATCTTGGATATAATGTAACATTGATTTAGAAAACTTTGAATTAGAGCGAACTTTAGATATACAAGGTGTTTCAGCTAAATATCTGCATACTTTTATGTTGTATATATAAAAAACTTTCCAGGACAAATTTGCATTATTTCAAGGCCTAGGTGCAATTACAGAAAGAATATTTTTACATTTCAAAATTATTTATATTTTTTTAAACGTTACTCTGAAAGATTGCAAATGGAGTGTAACAATAAGTATTTTCAGTTGTCATGTGTTCAATGTGTAATTCGCTGTGTCGTGTGAATTTAGAAAAATTTAAATATTTTCCAATTTGAATATCTTGAGAACAAATGCTAGGAACAATACGGTATTATTCATTAAATTGTTTTTTTTAATACTCTATGAGGATAAATAAAAAAATACAAGTAATCCTCTAAAATAATATCGATGACCTTGAAATTTTATAAAAAAATAACCTCGAGAATAGATTCTTTCCGTGGTTAAATATAGCTCTTGAAACAGTATGACTTTATCCTGGAAAGTTTTTTCGTACAACAAAAAATAAGGAGATATTTAGATGATCCCGTTTAACTGAAACATCTTAAATCATTTTTAGAGTAGAATTGTTAAGCAATATTTTTACGTTTAAAATAAAATGAATTTATAATATTTTTGTGTATACGATTATACAAATCTACAATATAATTTCAAAGATAGAATAATTTCAAAATCTTATGTTTGAATTGTATCAAATCTGTATTAACTGTTTAAAATTTTTCACCTTGTTTATAGCAATATTCATAGAATTTACATTTGCTGCTGATGATTGTGAAATAGACTTAACTTTTACATTTTCTTTTTTCCTATCAAGTTGTTTAAATTTAAAATTTGCAAAAATGAGCGAATGCATGCATCGATAATTTTTAGAAAGAAACTCTGATATATTAATTCACGCTTGATTTGTCAACACGCGACTCGACACCGACCTAATGAACTTTGTTCTAAAAAGTTAAAGCGAACTTGAACCGTGTTGGTGAAACTTTTAATTCACTTCGCGTCTACTTTGAATAATTAAATATCGGGTTGTTCGGAAAGTTATTTCGTTTTCCAAAATGGAGAATATATAATTTAATAAAATGTTTATACACTCTAAAAAAATCATGTTTCATTTTCACCAAAAAAAAAAAACGAAACGATTTTCCGAACAACCTAATAGTTACTTGTTTATTTGATGACTACAATGACAAGATTACGCAGCTGTACTGTTTACGACTATTGCAACTACTTTGATTTTTTCATGACCAGTGCGCAGTATAAAATGCATTAATTTCTGACAAACAAAAGGTATCTGCAAGTTAAACTAATTTCGTTAGCATTTAACAATAAATCGTGCATCGACAAACTTTTTAATTGGCAAAGTATTAAGATCTGTGAAAAGAATGAAAGATAAAGAATTCTTTATTATTTTGTTTGAACAACTTTCGTTCTTCGTACAAAACACGGTTTACGAGTTATTTATATTGGATATTTTACGTGCTTCACTCTGTAGATTATCCATTTGTAAACACATCATGATCCAAGAAACGATCATGGTACAAGTTAATAATCAGTGTCTACAGTTTGTTAATCAAGGTGTTGCATTCTCTAGAAATCTAGAATAGATTTACTCAAAGAGTTATCAAGTTTCTGATCGCCCATCAGTAATAATATTCCAATTATTGTACTCCAATCCTTTTAAAAAATAATATAATGAAGAATTAATTTAAAAGGACAATGTGTTGTAACGTGGAGAAGATGTGTTTATATAAATGTATACATGCAAATATGTTTACAAAACATATGTGTTTACACGAATAAATGGGTTTAAGAGAATGGTTGTGATAAATGTGTTTATGTAAGTGTTTGCGATAAATGAATTGTGAAAATTACATAATAAAGAATAAATGTGTTTACACGAATGGTTGTGATAAATTTGTTTATGTAAGTGTTTGCGATAAATGTGTTTATGTAAGTGTTTGCGATAAATGTGTTTATGTAAGTGTTTGAGATAAATGAATTATGAAAATTACATAACGAAGTATAGGAAGTTTTTAATCGGGGAAGATAATTTGAAACTATAAAACTCTAATGAAAATAACAATAAATAAATACATATATATATATATACACAGTTATATATTAAAAATAAATTATATGTATAGATGCGTATTTCTTTTCTCGTCAAAAGTGAAATAAAATTGATACGATCATTGTGAGAAACACTTCTATAGAAAATAAACAATGTACAGAAAGTTTGGATTCCAAACACGAGAATCCATTGTTTGTTTCCGGAATTCATTCCACTCGTGTCCACGAGTTCACCGTCAATTACCGTCGATCGATCTCTTCTTGTTCGCGTGTCTGTTCCACGATTAAGGGAACAGTCTGATAATTTTAAATTAGAAAATCGATTTTCTTAAAATAGTCTCAAGAACGTCCTCTGTGAATTTTTTACAAAATTCGAAAAACTTTACGATTCTATGAAATACTTACTAAATTAATACTTACTAAATTAAAGAAATAGCTACGATATAAGATCGTAAAAATCGAAAACTTTGTGTTCGCAGTTTTTAAAACTTCAACTGTTTAAAAACATATATTCATACAATCTTATTTCGACATTCGAAAGAACAAAAAAATTACCCAATATTTCCGAGAATGTGTTTGATACGATCGTATCGGTTTCAAATTTCGACGGTACATTCTAAAATCTATTCACTCAAAGTACAACACTTTGCCTTATTCCCTCGTTTCTTACTATTTCACGTTAAAACAAAAATCGAGAAATCGAAATTTTTAACTTCAAACATCAGTAATATACATTTTTTTCTAAATAATTATTTTACAAAAAAACACTAAGGGATTGTGATTATACCAAAAAGATTTGTTTCCTTCGGATACTTGTAGCGGTTAAACATTCACCGATCACGGAACAATTATATTTTCGGAATTATATTTCAACGACAAATAACTCGAAATACGATTCATATTTTTCGATCTACCTTCCTTTTTTTATTTTACTCTCTAGAGAATGTTCAGTATGTTAATAAAGTAGATTAAAAAAATAATTACCAAGCTGAAAGATAAATTGCTTACGTTATCCCGATCACTCAGCAGCGCGCAATTATTGAAAACTAAGCCGGTGGACTCGCGGTCCGGCAACCGATCCACGGCCACTAACGCATGCAAATTCGACGAGTCGGTGAATCAATGCGTTACGTAATGCTGGCTCTGCGCCAGGCGCCAAACTCTGCGTGGATGCAGTTCAACGAATGCACCGAGTGCAGCAGCGAAGAACGCGATGAAATCACGGCGGACAATAGCCGGTCCCGCGGAGGACAATGAATTCCTGATGACCAATAGTTTCCGAGAAAATCTCACATGAACATCGAAGGAGACTCGAATAATATTTTGAGCTTTCAATCCGTTTACGATTTCATTTGCGATGGCACGTGCCATAAGAGTGAACACTATGTCCGATAACACTGTGTCCGACGAACTGAAACTTTTCTTCTGCCTTTCAATAACCGATGGGTGATCCTTGTAAAGCAACATTCCTCAAACGAGAATCCAGAATCCGAATTGCTGAATCACCCTCAATTTTGGAAAAAACACGAGTTTTTTTTATAAAAACCCAGGATTTTCGAGCAGAATGTGTTATTACGTGAAAAGTAAACACGTTAAAGAGTTCTAATTGGTATTCGAAAACAGAGGAGGGTTTCTCGAGTATAGTGGTATATAATTTATTAATTGTTTTTGGTTGTAAATAGATACAAATTAACGTCAAAGTTTAAAAAAGTGTCGATGTGTGTAGTTTCTCTGCATTGTTTTTGAATTTTTAGGAAAAGTTCTTCACCTAGGACAAAAACCCTATCCTAATTATTCTTTGAAAACAGAGGAGAATTTCTCGAGTATAGTGGTATATAATTTATTAATTGTTTTTGGTTCTAAATAGATACAAATTAACGTCAAAGTTTAAAAAAGTGTCGATGTGTGTAGTTTCTCTGCATTATTTTTAAATTTTTAGGAAAAGTTCTTCACCTAGGACAAAAACCCTATTCTAATTGTTCTTTGAAAACAGAGGAGAGTTTTTGGAATATTGTGGTATATAATTTATTAATTGTTTTTGGTTCTAAATAGATACAAATTAACGTCAAAATTTAAAAAAGTGTCGATGTGTGTAGTTTCTCTACATTATTTTTGAATTTTTACGAAAAGTTTTTCTGTAGAGATTTTTGAAGAAAAAAATGCCCACGGAAGTGTCGAAACGACTTACATTTCGAGCAGGCCGAGAAAATATTCGTCGACAACGCGTGTATAGCGTTTTGCCGCCATGTGGTCCACTGCTATGCGTAATCAATGGAGGCTTCAATGGAGCATCCACTACGTGTAAATAATGTTTGACTTTTTCTTCGATACTTCAATGTTCTGTCCTTTTCTCTCATATATTTCTGTGAATACAAATCACCAAACTATGATGTACTTTTCGAACAGTTTTAATCAACAACCACTTTTACATTGTTTCCTTTCTCTTACTATTTGCTGTTAATACTAAATTTTCAACTGTTCAACAATTTCTAATGAAATTTCTGTTAATTGAAATTTATTAAGAAATTTATTAAGAAAAAGTTTTAATCAACAACCACTTTTACATTGTTTCCTTTCTCTTACTATTTGCTGTTAATACTAAATTTTCAACTGTTCAACAATTTCTAATGAAATTTCTGTTAATTGAAATTTATTAAGAAATTCATCATTTATCGAGAAATACATCATAGTTTGGTGATTGGTATCCACAGAAATATATGATAAAAGAGGACAAAACACTGAAATACGAAAAAAAAAGTCAAATATTATTTACACAGAGTGGATGCCCCATTGGATGCGTTCATTGGCGTTTATTACGCATAGTAACGGACCACATGGCGGCAAAACGTTATACACGCGTTGCTTATGAATATTTTCTCGGCGTGCTCGAAACGCAAGTCGTTTCGACACTTCTCCCGGACAGTTTCTTCTTTAAAAACGTCTAGAAAATTCGATCGTGAGTAGCGTTCTCGTGCCAGATAAAAAAAACTTTTCGTTAAAATACAAAAATAATGCATCGGTACTTTTTTCAACTCTGGGTTTTATTTCTAACTATTTAGGACCAAAAACAATTAAAAAATTGTATACTATTATATTCGAGAGACTCTTATATACTTTTAGAAACTTCGAGTCAGGATTTAGAATAAAAAGTGTATTTTTTGAATGATCTTTCGTAGCTTTCCTTCTATCAAACGGCTTTAAAGCTGTTTCAAAGAATAAAGTTTATTGTTAATTCTTCGATATTTTTTAAGATTTCATAACCGAACACATGGCTACATGTTTACATCATGAGTCAAAGGATAAGTTTTTAAACAATTGTTCGAGCCTCTATAGTTCGTGCGTGTTTCTTAACTTTAGTTCGTTCGAAACATGGTTGTTCCAAAAACTATAGAAGAATGCTTGAAGGTTAAAGACTCGGAGATGGTTGAAAAATATCGGTCTGCTTTTCCAAGCTGTCCATCCACACTTCGTTCAACGACACTTGACGTAGAAAGAATTATGGCAATGTTACAGAACGGTCTTCTCGAGCATTCCCAACATTTTTCTCTCGCAAATGATAAATTTTATAAAAATATCTAAAAATTTCACCTTTTCTTTACATACAGTATAACGATCCAGATAAATTTTCAAAATTTTGTACGGTGACCATGAGATAACTATACGCCTTTTTTTAAATTGGTATCTATGATTTTTGTTTACATTTTATGATACCTGTTGCTGATATCAATTTCATTTTAATAAATGACAATAATATTATTCAAGAAGTTCGTATCTCTATTTCAATAATATTTCTAGCAAAATTAAAAACATGGTAAATATTGTGATGCATAATTCATTATAACGACATACACATGCGTGCAAAATTCAAAGATCGGTAAATTTCGGTCGAGAAATTGTCAATTTTCGAACAGCTTTAACTCCGTTAAAAGTTATGCCAGGATCGTGATTTTTTTCTTTTTCTTTTCAAATTAGATCTTGAAATCTCTACTTTATAATATTCGACATAGTATCGTGCATTTCCACTACTGTAACATCCGAAATTTGAAGGCATGTTCGTGATACCTCTTCAATTGGAAAAAGGAATCAAGTCGTCACGAATCGGTAAAAAAATTTCGAAACGCTCCAAAAAATGTTCAACTTGTATCAGCAGTTTCCAAAATGATCGAAACAGTTAACCAACGCGTCGTTTCTACTGGAAATTCGTAACGATGGACATTTCGTTTTAAACTGCACTTATTTTGCATCAAGGCACCGCCGCTTGAAAAAGAAACTTTTAATCTTCCTTTGTCGCGTGAAAGTAGTTGCGCCGTAGTGAAAGCAGACAATAGAAGGCGGACAGTAGAGAATGCGGTTTATGATCATCCCTCAAACTGAGCTCTAGCGAAAAGAGTAATGAATGGATAAGAATAAGGCGCAAACAGAATTCAGCTTTCCCTCGCTGCAATTAAAAGCTTCTATTCTTCGAGTTCCGTTCTCACTCCCGACGTGCTTTGGAATTTGTACAAAATATTCTCGTAAAAAACATTCTTGTAGAAAGTATTGTATCCCGAAGGAAACAATTTCTTAAAATTAACAATAAGGAAACAATAATTCAAATTGAAACAAAATGAAAACTTGGTCAAAATAACAAACATTTTACAAGTTTTGACAATTTTTTTGATTATTTTTCTGCAGTGGTACAATATAAAATTATCCCAGAATTGTAATAAGTAAAAGATTAATAATATCGAATAATTAAAACAGAATTGTAAAACAAACAATAAATAGGTTTTCTATTATGATGCATACAAATTATTTACAAATATAGTGATTATGCTAATTTGCATAATTTCATTTAATTCTTCTTTCGTGGACAAATATTACAAGAGTAAATTATATTATAGAGATTATAACTGAAATTGAATAATCTAAGTTCAATTATTAATTACACTTGACACCTATGAGATTAAATAACAAAAGCATTGTTATTTCTCTGTTGATGGTAATTAATAACGTACTGTATAATATTAAAACAATTGGAGACACAAACAATAATAACTTGCTTGCAATATCATTATCCCAGGAAAATCTAACTGTATTCTGTCGAATGTCCTATATTGTATAAGCTTGGCGATCCCAATTGGAGTTTGGAAACAGTTAATTGGCGGGGAATTATCATTCGTCATAATTATAAAAATTTTAGAATAATTAAATTAAAAAATGTTGATTTCAATGTTTTCACTACCGAACCACAAACTTTTTCGAGCATAAAAGAAACAGGAGGATAAAAGTCCCATTAGATGTACAAGTAAAGAATTTAACTTTTTTGGATAAGTAAAAAGCATAAAAGACGGAAGAAGCAGCGAAATGTATTCACGTAAAATTCGACAAAGAATGTCAAAATGAAATTCGAATAAAAATAGAGGGAATAGGGCCCGATGAATGAAGAAACGGAGGCAAGAACTCGCATTATCCAGAATTCGATTAAACCTGCTCGTGCAGACAACAAATCTCCGTGATTTACGTTCGAAAGGCTTCTAAAGACGTAAACGGAGAGGCGATCAAGCAGCGTGACAACTAAATTCACGAGACGCTGCACCGAGTGCAAGCCCTATTGGATCGATTTTCAGCTTGGCAGATTCGATGTTTACTTTTTAACAAATATCCTTTTTTATTTCCTTTCATTTATCTTACAATATTAATATTTAAGTAAAACTTCATTTTACTGAACTCTTTCTTTTTTATCCCAGTAAAACACGATACGTTGATACGTGCGTATTTACTTATAAAAAAAAAATCAGTCGTAACTTGTAATTAATTACTATTATAGTACGATTCAAGCTGACGTGCGAGGTATTCCTCTAACATCATCAAAAACAAATTGTTGGTTATCACAAAGGTGATTTTGTTATGTTATATTATCGTAAATGATCAATTATAAATATTTATTCACGATTTTAATACTTACTTTCATGTTACAATAATTAAAGTTACTAATTATTGTAACATGAAAGTAAGTATTAAAATTGTGAATAAATATTTATAATTGATCATTTATATATATATAGAAATATATCATATATATATATATATATATATATATATATATATATATATATATATATATATATATATATATATATATCAAGATCCCTGAAAATATTAATATACTGGAATCTCTATAATTGTAGGAAAATTTCTGTAAGTACAAAGGTTAGTGCAATTATCGAGGTAATCGATTCAATACAAAGCAGCCCCACTTGTAGACTGTATAAATTTTATATATGCACTATACCTTACTATCTATAACTACTACTACTTGTTATTTTCAATACCTACTTTACTTTTTAATTGATCATCCGTTTCACTTGTAAACACAATACAACAAACGAGGTTCTTATCTAATTATCGATGTTTTATTTATAGAAATTCTGCTGTATACATATGGATTGTAAAGCAGGAATGAATTTAAGACTAGAAAGTGTACCAAAATTTCATATAAACATAAATGTGTCTCATATGACCTTGATTTAACCTTGTAAAACCAAAATGTTTTTTTTGTTGAAATATTTAAAGAACTTAAACCCTCACTTTCCTAAAATCTCTCGTACATTAAATATACAGTATTTCATTTAATTATTCCCAGCAGTAGATTTAATTGGACCACTGCACTATATACACGTTTGAGACAACGATTCATACAATGAACTCATTTTTCATCATTCATTTTATGACCATTGTAGAGTTTATATTCAAAGTAAATATTTTGTATCGCTATATATCACTTATCTCCATTAAAATTTCTCCAAAATAGTCCTAAAAGTTTTTACTTATTACACCCATCTTTGTTTTAATAACAATACAATTTATTTAACCAAAATTGCATACAATATGAAATAATGCATTGAATAATACAAATAATATCTCTAGAAGAAATGATAAATATACATTTTTATTACAAAGATGAGCTGCAGCTGTCATTCAATTTTACATCTATTATTCGCTAAGATTTTTTATATTATATACTATTGTAGACCTAAACTTAAATACAATGGAGATAGTTGAAGAAAAGGGCAGAAAATGAAGAGAATTTCATTAAACGTTTATATAGAACACTTTAAAGTGCAGAAATTTAGTTTCCTTCTAACGACTCAAAATCATGCTTTTCATTTTAAAAAAAAAGTCTGTCAATTATAGTACAAAAATTATAAAAATACGACGTAGATACACTTTATTTCATAACATTTTTAATACTCTATGTTAAATGGTTATGAAATAATTAAAATAAAATAGTGAACATACGTGGAAAAGAAAGAAATCAATCGTTAAGAATTTAGGTTCTTAACATTTGGTAAAGAATTCAGTCAAAAACAATGTAGTTAATTTTCAAAAAGTCGAAACAATAATAATTAAGTCAAGATTTTTTTAACGAAACACAGATTACGGATTTGGAACAACCTATATTAATAACCCTCCTCGGATTATAGAAACATTAATCGATTAAACAACTCACGTGCAGAAAAATCTCATATAATAGAAATTTTTCGAAGAAACTTTGAAATTATAAAGTTAATAGTTAATACCTCTCAGAATCAATGATTTATCTCGACTGAAGTTGAAACTTATAATAAGATCATTATAAGAGTATGCATTAATTGGTAATAAAGTTAAGTTTGTGAAAAGCACTTCGAAGACGCCACGAATAATGAAAAACAGAAATGAAACGACTCCGCTTTAAATAAGACTTTTTTTACGCGCAGTTACAAACTCAACGAGGCTGCGTTTCTTTCCTTTCGTTTCTGTTCGCTGGGCGTGGGAAACACAATACCCCAACGAAGGTTTTAGTTAACTCTGTTTCGCCCCTCCCCTTTTTCGTAGTTAATTCTTCTAATTCAGGGTTATGGGAATGATCGTGGGAGGTCATGAGTCACTATTTACTGACGCAACTTTGACTTTCAATGGGCATTATGCTTAAAACGCGCGCATATCCAGATTTAAAAAAATTTTTTTTTTCGTTCTTCCGTTTGTATCTAATATTTATCAGAAGATTGCAAATTACAAAATAGACTGGAAATTGTTGTAATTTTCCATTACACTGGCTAAAAAATACAAAATAATCTGATCATTTTTACTATTCGTGATAAACAAGACTGATTAGATTCAACCTATGGCAATTGATTTATACTTTCTGTTTTCAAAATGGCCATGATGAATATTAGCTTACGTTATGAATTTGATTCGTGAGACAAATTTTTAATTTTCTTTTACATTTTATTCCGAATTAAACTGAAACTTAAATAGGGTTAGTTTTATGGTTTAGCTGTTGCAATTATATTGTTTATTGTGTAAATAAGGAAAATGTACATATCGTGAATAGAGTAATAATATTGTGTGAAGACGAACTAAAACTAAAGGCTGCTTTTAAATCTACTCTTAAATTCCACTGGTTTTTCAAGGCCACTGACTATAAATAACATTAGGAGTTACCTCTTCTCGTACAGCAGGCAGGCCACCATATCTGAAGACATAGAGTGGTAAAGATAGTTAGACACTATGGTGGGATTAACTTCTCAATAACCTCGAGCAGTCAGTTGAATTTAATTCCACAGTGTATATAATAAACAACCATACAATATGTACATAAGTAATTTTACAATATAAATTAATGTATTTACTTTGATATTATTCGGCGTCTTTATTATCCAAATGTAAATATTGAGATATAAAAAGGATAAAATAAGGAGTACTTGAGTATACCAAAGGAGAAATGCAACTAAAATACTGTAACTAAATCCTCAGCAATATATAATATATAACAAATTCA
Source organism: Ptiloglossa arizonensis (assembly GCF_051014685.1). Classification (NCBI taxonomy): domain Eukaryota; kingdom Metazoa; phylum Arthropoda; class Insecta; order Hymenoptera; family Colletidae; genus Ptiloglossa; species Ptiloglossa arizonensis. The sequence goes on along the minus strand of NC_135048.1, from coordinate 5,147,141 downwards.
TTGAAATTCTTTTATATGAATTTACTGTTATTTACTATATAATCCATAATAAATCTAAATAAATTCTATTATAAATACAGCTTTTTACAACTTAACAAGGAAAGATCTCGATATTGCAAATTTTATAAATAAACAAAATTGAAATTTCAATGCACACAATGACTGTATAGGTGTGCAGCACAAGTCCCTTTATTTTATTTATTTATTTATTGCATCGATTATTGTGTAAATATTGTGTGTGATTTTCGAAGTATGAAATTGTTTCTTACGTATCGATCGAACTTGAATAAATCAAACACGAGGGGGAAAAAAACCATTCGTTTAACAGGAATTCGATTTCGTGTGAAAAGTGTTTTCGTTATAGGCGTTTAAGTGGAAGCTGCATATTCGAGGTAGATGCAGTTAGCGAAGACCCATAATACGGGAAGCCATAAATGGTCTAAACATCTGCGTGTTGCGACCCTGGTATACACGCATGAGGCGAAGTAAGATCAACTGGAAAGAATGAAACGTTTTTTTATGCCCACAGAATGTCTATAAAGTCTTTTTGATATCTAAATGATCAATAATCTGGAAAATTATATTTTTGTAAAGTTACTGATAAAAATCTCAAACTTCGTACGAATCCTTCCAACTTAAAACTTTAATTTGCCCTAATTATGTACCGTTTGTACGAAAAAATAACATAAAATAATCGATTTCTTTCGTGAAACGAAACAGTAAAGATGTCACTCTGAATTTAAAAATAGTCTTAATAGTGTACACACTTGTACAAAAAATCTTAACCTAATCTATTCCAAATCATGTCCTTACATAAATGTAACTTCATGTACTTTTATACTCTAACTTTATCGTTCGACTATTCCTCCGAATAACTTAATGTTAATTCTTAACTAATCCATTTTAACTCTATCTTTTATAGAAAAACAGTTTGATCCAATACGACTCGTAATTCGTTAGAAGATTAATTTTTCTTTGCCTAATACGAATAATTATTAGCTCCTTGCTTATCATGTATTGCGATATCTTGAAATCGTTTCAAAGTTACCTTATTACATTTTCACTGTATTTGTTTTTCTATCGGTTACAACAACATGCGAAACAAATGTAGGTACCACTTAAAAGATTCAAGATCGCCTTGATATCTCAAAAGACACTACTTACAAAAAATAAAACGCTTCTACTCGATGAAACCCATACATTTCGTATAAAACAGTTTTCCTTAAAATCAATAAATAATAAAATATTTTAGACGCTAATTTTTATCGATTCGTCCTGTATGTTGCAGACGAACGTTCCCTAAAAATTTTAATCGAACAGTTTCCATCTCGCAATATATTCACGGAACTCGAACATTCTTTTATGCTCATCCGGATTTTTATTTTCGAAAGGAGAAACAAAATAAAAATATACGTATAAAATTATAAAATCAATTGTTAATGAACATTGTTTTCCGTACAAGAAAAGTTGTTACATACGTACACACTAAAACATCATAGATTATAATTTTTGAACACACATAGCAAATTATTAAACTCCATTGTTAATTCCTCGTAGATCTCTCTGTATTTGATTATTAAGCTATGTCAGTTAATGAAAACTGGGAACACAATTTTAAAAATCATGCTGGTACAATAAATGGTCCACGCTTCTTATATACAAAATTAATTGTTAATTAAAATTTTCCGCGGTACGCTTGTTTAAATTACGTGAAACGCCACTGTTCCACGAAACAGAGTTTGGAAAACACTGTGGCAGATTATCGTTATGTGACTACAACGCGAATGCTCGTGTAAATGTGTTTTACGAAATAAGGGACCGGAAAACAAGCGGCTCGAAAACAATTCATACGAAGGGACTCAAAGGAAACCAGAGCAATTTCATTAATCCCATCGAGTTTACAGTCGATGTAATTTTCTCCGACGCGGTGAATGAAAAAGTTCGTTTTTAATCTTGATTGAATGCTCCAAGACGTCATTCGCTGAGAAATTCATGACTGAGGTTCCTAATAACTCGACTTAAACTAGAAAATGTTATCAATTGCTTAACGACTTTCTGCAATGAACGACGAGCAATTTAAACGCATCGTGGTCGTCACGCATTCTTCTTGCAATATTACTAATAATATCAGAAACCTATTATTAACGATATTATTAACGATGCTTGAGACAGGTATAATGCATCTAAATCGTTTAACGAGCAACATTAAATATTGATAATGTCTGTTGAAGAATGAAATAATAATTGGAGCAAACAGATTTTAAAAATGAATTCGAAATGAAAATGTACATAGCACACACGTGATGGAATTTGGACAATTTTATTTCCTCTGACGCGATAATCTCGTTAACTCGCTGTCGAGTAGATTGGCTATTTGTTTCTGAAAACAAATACGTTGAGACAAAGGATAGTGTAAGAAGGACTGATGTAACAAATTCGTGTAAATCGAATATTTTGTCAAAAAGTTATTTAACTGCTCAAACCGGTAGTTTTGCATGGATTAACTAACGCCTAGGTGGTAATATACTAATTTGGTAAATTTGTTTAAATTTACATAAAATGAAATCTACTTGTTCGATTAATTCCAAATTTTAAGGATTTTTTGTATGGTTAACGATAAACCATTCAAAAATTGAAAAATAATAATTTTGTTCAAGAAACTCATTAAAAATAATATAAATAATTCAAGTCTGGCTTTAGTGAACGATCGTTTTCAAATGTTGATAATTACCAAAAGACAGCGATACTTATTAATAAATGAACAACAGTTACCGTAGAATTGTTGTTAATTTATTTCCTCGGCTCGTCAAAACTTTCGAAAGCTGAGCGTTAGAACCTTAAAGCTTCGAAAATTTGAATTTTTTTTATAATATTAGCCTTAAGACCTAACCACCTTAATTTTTCAGACTGAACTTTCAAGACTTTATACATCACTATGTCCAGTTGTCTAGTACGGGATATCGTTCTCAGTGATACGATCCTCGTAGACCATTAGCCGCTGACAGCGTGTAGAGTTTCGAGATTATTCGCTCGAACTCCGAAATTTGCACGTGCACAATGATGACAGTCCATCATCGTCAGGGTGGACATGTGTCACTCTTGCCAACGACCACTTCGACGAAGGCAGTAGCTCGTTCCGAATTAGGCACGATGAATCTCTTGCGCGAACGGAAGACTGTGTACGACGCCACTTGACTCCTCCTTGTAGCTCGTGGAGGTACTCCTGAGCCCATCGTCGCCAGAAATGCTCGAACATCTGCCGGAGTGGCTGTCATCTAGACAAGAGCGACGCCTTTTTATCGCAAAGGCTTGATTCGGATATCGTTGCCAGTGCGAGGGAAATGTGCCGGAATAAGAGCGGCCGAGTTGTCTGGATTGTCACCAAAGGTGTTCAAGTACTCGAATAAAACGAAACGAATTATATCTGTTTTGAATAGTCGAACCGATTCGAGTAGCTCGAAAATACCGAGTAGCTCGAAAAAACCAAGAACAAGAGTTGTCCAGATTGTTACTAGAGGTGTTGAAATACTCGAATAAAACGAAACGAATTATACCTGTTTTGAATAGTCGAACCGATTCGAGTAGCTCGAAAATACCGAGTAGCTCGAAAGAACCAAGAACAAGAGTTGTCCAGATTGTTACTAGAGGTGTTCAAATACTCGAATGAACGAAACGAATTATACCTGTTTTGAATAGTCGAACCGATTCGAGTAGCTCGAAAATACCGAGTAGCTCGAAAGAACCAAGAACAAGAGTTGTCCAGATTGTTACTAGAGGTGTTCAAATACTCGAATAAAACGAAACGAGTTATACACATTTTGAATAGTCGAACCGATTCGAGTAGCTCGAAAATACCGAGTAGCTCGAAAGAACCAAGAACAAGAGTTGTTCAGATTGTTACTAGAGGTGTTCAAATACTCGAATAAAACGATACGAATTATACCTGTTTTGAATAGTCGAACCAATTCGAGTAACTCGAAAATACCGAGTAGCTCGAAAGAACCAAGAACAAAAGTTGTTCAGATTGTTACTAGAGGTGTTCAAATACTCGAATAAAACGATACGAATTATACCTGTTTTGAATAGTTGAACCAATTCGAGTAACTCGAAAATACCGAGTAGCTCGAAAGAACCAAGAACAAGAGTTGTCCAGATTGTTACTACAGGTGTTCAAATACTCGAATGAACGAAACGAATTATACCTGTTTTGAATAGTCGAACCGATTCGAGTAGCTCGAAAATGCCAAGTAACTCGAAAGAACCGAGCGACTCAAATTGAAAAGAATAATAAATACTTCAAATGGATCATACGTTATATAAAACAATCTTTGTCAAAAAAATTTCTACCTTTATTGCAAAAACAAACGAAATATTAATAATGGTGTGACTATTATACTTATTGAGAGTTAAAAAATTAACAATTACTGTGGTCATTGTATCAAAATTAAGAATATATATGAAGGAATGAAAATATATCGACAAAAGAGGAAAGGGAAAGGAGTAACTAGTGAAGAAAAAATGTTATTTTATAAAAACGTACATTTCTCGTTCTTTCCTCAAATTAATCGTTTTGTCACAAAATTTTGTTCTTTACTGCGTTTACTGAAGCGAACCCAAACGATAATGAGTCGATGTGTTCGAAATATATTTATAATCAACTCGATGTTTTCTTTTTTCTTTATTAAAGATGAGAATAAATAACATATTGTGTCTCTTTTGTCAAAAAATTAGTACACAATTTAGAGAAACGAATAGAATATTGAATACAAAAAAAAAAAATAGGGTGTGAACTCTTGTTTTAGTAACCGTGCAAGCAGACAGGAGTGGATTACTACGACGAAAATTCACAAGGTTTCTGATAACCAGCGATGCAGGAAGTGATAGTGAAATCATGGATAGTGGAACTTTTGATCTCCAAGACGAAACGTTGACAAAATACTCCGATGTTTGTCCAAACGCAGTGGTGGAGACCTCGAAAATGCCGAAGGAGAAGATTTCCGTGGCTTGGACCAGCCCTTCCGAAGGGAGCGGTTGCATATATATTAAGTAAAGGATATTCTATTAACAAGTATAAAAAATAGTTCTATTTATCCCATTACTAAAATATTTATTTTAAATTTAATCGAAAGTTTTAGTATAAGTGTAAAAACTAAGAAAAATCATATATTTGGCATAAAGTGTCAGTTTAAACCAAACTGACACTTACATAAGTAAAATTAATACAAATGTGAAATATCTTTTTCATCGGTACTTTTCCTTGACTATAATTGCTATTTTCAATAGGTTCAATCATTTTAACAGCTATATCAATATTTTCTAAAAAGACAAAATTTATGAAAATTCGATTTTGAATACTCGTGAGACACGCACGTCTATCACGTTGCTCACTGTTTCTATGTATATTGACGTTTATGAATATGGAAAATCCTATTATTTGTTCAAATAAAATAGAATTAATTTTTTTGGACTTAAGAACAAACTTAACTATAATTATGTCACAGTTCATCGTAATATTTCTTTCAACAATTTCGGTTAATAACGATTAAACAAATTGCAAAAATCGTTCCAAAAATTTTCAATTTTTTTAACTATAATTACAGCTAAGTTATTTCGTAAAACCAAAAATGTAAATCGTACTTTATTCTGTACCTTTAATCACCAAGAACAAAAGAACATTTACTTAAATCGTACCGTTTCACCGTCCATGTTCACGAGTATCGGTGTCAGTAGAAATGGTGAGCAATGGTCAGACACGTTCGATAAGTTATATACTAAATCGGTTACGCCCCGACGAATATTCCAAAGCAATTTTCTCGAAATCTAAGCTTCATACGAAGAAAAGTTATTCGTTATATTTTGTTTATTTTTATGTAAGGAATCATCCTACATCCTTTTGTACGCTATCATCTAGTCTCTATAGCACTGATTAATCTTAAAAATAAATATTTCTATCACGTATAGATTATAATCGTGATTTAATTTTATCGGTCATGATGTATTTCTTTAAATCTTTTTAAAAACAACGTTGTAAAGAATCACGTTCGAATCATACAATTAGTATGTCACTGAAGTTATTTTAACCGAATGACTTAAATTTTGTACATTGGCCGAAATGACTTATAAGATTAAATTTAAATAAACTTTTATCATGATTAACTCATTTAAAAAAATGAGAATTTTTATTTTTCTTCAAACGAAAGAATGGATAAAGGATATTTCATATGCTATGAGTCAATATGAAAATTAGTTTAAAATCCCTGAGCTAAAGGATTGATAGACTAATAAATAAACTTTCGAAGACGCGGGTTCAATAACGCGTGTTCTTTTGTTTTTTTTTTTACAACACAGGGCAACGATATTGGAAACTCCGGATACCTGGTACATGAATGATCCGAACTTAGTTCTGAAGATATGTCAAGACGAAAAAGCTGAAGCGGACGATCAGGGACCAGTGTTCAAAGACTGTTGCGCCTGCGAAGAAGCGAAGTATGAAGTTACTTTCGAGGGACTTTGGTCCAGGAACACCCACCCCAAGGCACGTAAGAGTTCGTCAAATAAAATCGATAGTCGGATAGAACTTCCCTATCAATTCCGTATACTTAGACATCGTTTTTTAGAAAACGCATTTACAGTCCGGAAATGTTTGCTAAAAATAAAAAATAAATTTCTTTGCTAATCTTGCAATTGTTTCGAAATCAATTGGAATTGGAAGAATATTACTTATTCTTTGTTTTGTGCATAATAAAATCCATTTTCTGTTGAATGAATTTTCAAAATTTAAATTAATATAAAAGTATATTAATACGTTTTCATCTTTGAATAAAATAATCTCGTTTTGTTATAGTAATTTTAATGATGACTCTTTACGGAAAACAAGATATTTCTGTAAGGCACTTCTCGAATTTGATTTTGAATATTTTTCGCAATATAAAGGAAATCTAATTTCGTGGAAAAGAAATAAAATCATTAATATTATTAGTAAGAATATCTAATAATGTAGTAATACACCAATAATAGTAGTATAATGTTAACTGCTGTTTCAAAATAATATTTTAAATATGAAGAGAATTCACTTTGCTATTCTCTAAGTAATAGAAAATGATTAAGAAATCATTCTTTCCAAAATTTGTTCATACATATCTTCGTTAACATGTCTGACTTCCTATTTCTGCTTGTTTTCGTGTTTATAAACACTATATGGTTTAAAGAGAGTAATGTTTAAAAACTCCAACGCTAGTAGAAGTAACGAATAATAGTCAGACACGATGACTATATCATACTCGATCGCGTGTGTACCCAATGAATTTTTAAAACAGACTTTTTCTACCATTAAACCTCGTATGAAAAAATGGTAGTCCACATTTTCAATTTATTTTTGCACAAGGAATCAATCTGTAAGGAGATGATCAATTACATATTATTGTAAAAGTTTGTGGTTGGTCTCTAAATTTTTCTCCTCATGACCAATTTTAGAAACGAACAACGATCATTTGAATGTCCTAACTGAGAATAGACGATATATCTCGAATGATCAAAGAATTTACATCATTGATTCAGTGGACAAAATAGAACTTTCAAATTTGAGTAATATCTTTTTACGTCTACGAATTTACTTATTTAACCAGTGGTTGATGCAAAATGAAAATACTAAAAAAACTTAACAACTGTATTGAAAATATAAAAATTTATAAAGATATAATCTCCGATTGAAATTCAAACATTTCCTCGTAAGTGATAAAATTTAGATTTCGAAATACTTTTTATAAATTTTTAATTTCTTGCATTGATGTTTGAGAGCTTTTCATATGTATTATTGGCTATATATTTATTTCGATTTTCAAGCAGGACTTTCCTACTAAAGGATGGCTCATTCGATTCTCAGACGTAATTGGAGCTTCGCACACAGAAGACTACAGCTTTTGGAAATATAATGGCATGGCCAGTGCTGGTTTACAACAAGTGGCTGAACTTGGATTGACCAGAAAATTGGAATCGGAATTAAAAGACCAAGTAAGTGTTCTTACTAAATTTATGTACATTAATTATTTTCGTTGTGTATTTCTTTTCAATTGTCTACAATGATTAAAGCTAAAGCCAACAAATTCCTATTACATAATACTATAAACTTACGAAGGAACTAAATTACGTGAATTAAATTATCGAGAATAAGTTTTATAATATCCAATAACGATCGAAATTATAATAATAATAATAATAATAATAATAATAATAATACGCCTTTGGTACATCAGGAATGTATATAAAGAAAAATTAACTACCTAGTAGAAAAAAAAGGAAATCATTTGTAGAGGTAAAAATAGAGATACAGCTATAAACTGTTATTAACCCAATCTAGAATATATATCTTATATGAAAAAATAATTTAAACTCAGAGTGTATTTAAGAGAAGAAACTGCTTGACTAAGCTAATAAGTATTGATTTTTAATTTTCATAAAAAGAAATAACCGAAATGAATATCGATGATAGATAGTAGATGTCTAGATATTTTTTTTTTTTTAGAGCGAGCATATCAGGACCATAATCAAAGCCAGAGGAATAAGTTATCCCAACGTTACTGGCAAAACTTTTGCAGTCTTCCGCGTTGACCGGAAACACCACCTTATGTCTTTGGTATCTATGCTATGTAAGACTATTTCTGTCAACAGTGTTGTCTAATTAAATTTACTAAAATCGTTCAATTTACAACATTTACAGAATAAAATTTATAATCAATGTAGAATAACAATTCTGCTTGAGTTTTTCACATATCGAGTTATATACAAAAAGAAGCAGATCAAAATAATCAAAATATTAGATAGTAATTTATAGGAAACTACACTTGCGTGTCGTTTATTTATTATACGTATAATATATTAATTGGAGTATGGTTATACTTATAACTGTAAGTCTAACAATTTAGCACATGTCTTTTTAGAGGCTCGAGAATAATCTAAACTTTTTATAGTTCGAAAGAAATCAAAACTGTGCATGCGCACTCGCCTAACAGAAATATATAATAGTTAATACTTGTATAAAAAAAATATACAAAATATTTAGAAAGTGGAAGAATTTTGTCTAATTAAAATTGAAAAAATGTTCGTACTGCGTAATTAAAATTTTTTGTTTTCAAAAATTTTAGAACATTTGTACTATACCTCGGATAGAATGAAAATGATTTTCTTCATTTTGTTTATAACTGATCTGAGATTTATTTTACGTTTTTCAAAATACTCTTACAGCTTTATTCAACAAATTCTATCTATAATGCAATATTTTCTCGAAATCAACATCAATGCAACTCATTATGATATATGTATATATTATAAAAAAAATACTCTACGTTCTTGAATTCAAAAATAAATTCAATCCCTAAATTTACATTTTCTGACAATCCAGAAAATGGACATTTTTGAATGATGTAAAAATGAATTAATTTAAAATTTTATACATTTTTTCCAATTTAGACAAATATTAACGTATATGTGATTCATCATATTTATATATTATTGAAAAATTAATTTTCTTTAATTTAGAAAGTAATTCAAATCGTAAATCAATCTGAAAAGTTCTTAAAGATAATCATGCCTTCGTTACATGAAAAATGTTTTTAATTAATATTACAAAGCTTTTGAGAAGTTTCGAAAGAATAGCACACTTTAACCCTTTTGGAGCTATTTAAGTATATTCACGGAATATTAGTATTAGTCGATTAAATCCTTATAATTATCCACGGTACCCAAAAGGGTAATTTGAAATTTCAAATGTTTCAAACTAACAAAATATTGTACGTACGCAACTGCGGTATAAAATATAAAACAATTCATTTTATAGACCCTTCACCGGATTGGATAGTCGGGGTCTCAGGTTTAGAATTGTGCTTAGATAATTGCTCCTGGATAGAGCACAAAGAACTTAACCTTTACCCTTACGATGTGGGTACGGATGATGGAATCACATATTCGGTAAGTATAATTCTTTTTCTAAATGTTACTCAAGCAAAATGCTTTTCTTTGACCAATGTTATCATTCAGGATAGTAACAATTAACTGAAAATTAATTAATAATGTAGCTTTACGTAATAATGTAGCTTATTAATGTAGCAACGACGTACTGGTCAAATTCTAATCACGTTTTAATTTAATCGACATAAATAATTAACTGTAATCGTTCGTTGCAAATAATTGTTCTTTACCTTTATATCCTATTGAAGGCATTGATCATTGTACATAAAATTTATTTGCACTACTTTCAACAAAACTAAATTACTTCTCGATGAAATTTAATTTATATTTTACCCTCTTCAAAATTATATACATTTGCTTTTATTTTCAGCTGTATTTTTAGCCTTGATTATAATTTAATTTATCTTTAACGTCGCGATACATAAAACGACTTATGATCGTAACAGAAAAAAATCATTGTCAAAAATGTAATTTCGAATATATTCAAACACACTATGATCACATTTCTGTTTCGAAAAATTGCATTAACGTTAAAAAATGAATTCAACGAATTTGGTCCACTGTTCGGTGACACTTTCAAATCTGCTGATCTATTTCGTAAGTTGTGAAATTTTTCGCGGGCAGATCGCTCGTTTAAAAAATTATTTAATTTTAAAAAATGATTGGGATTTCAAAGAAAAATTACGAAAGCGATGCAAAGAAGCGAATGAAAAAAATTAATCTACGGCAGTTAGCGAGAAATACGTTTCCCTTTGGGGATCCAACTTCTTGCGGTATTCTCCAACGCGGAGAACAAAATGAACGTCAGCTGTCGGCCGCAGAGAATCGCATAATAAATTTGACGGGAGGCTTCGTCCCTAACAATTGAGAATAAAGCTGCGGGTTGAGTGAAAATCGCTGACAACGTCGAAGTATACATACCCCCAGACACTTTTCCGGCTGACCGAGAATTTTCCACCGTTGCAACGCCTCTGCTTTTCAATTCTAAGAAACAGTGGCGCAATCAGCAATTTTCAATGGAGTGGGGGAAAAAATTTGTTTACATTTATATTTACAAACAACACAAACTACCTGTCGACAATGCCAAAACTCCAATTTCCTTTTGTATTTCTCTGGTATAGAGTAATAACCATGGAAATTGTTCAGTCCATAAAAATACAGTTGTAATATAAATTAAAGCTTTAATATCCAATAACATAGAATAACATAGTTAAACTGAAAATATTGAGAGTTTCAAGGTGGTGCAATTTTTACGACCAATATTTCTTGTAGAAAGTTAGTTTAATAACTTTTTGTTAATTATTTATATACAAATTGATTAATCAGAAAGCAACCGTCGTTGATCATATAACATACCGAACATGTACGCGTACGTAAATAATTTGTTAAAATGATGAATCATTTTTCAATTTTTCTGATCAAAAAATCAACGAAAGAAACATGTATTCTATACCTACCAAGTAAGTAACTTACACCCAATGAATCGATATCTGCCAACTATTAATTTATTATCACCACTTGTACAGTACGTACACGAGAAGATTTCATCCGGAGTTACGACTGATTGTAACCGTTTAAGGGCCATCTTCTCAAACGTCTATTGAAATGTCCCCTAAACGAGTAGTATCTACAATTCCATTAGGTACGAGAGAAAGTGGCCCCCAAAACGAATAAGATCTGCAGCAACTTCGTCAGTAATGTGTATAATAAAATTAAGATTCTCACGAAGAGAACCCTCATGAGGATCGAAATGTAAAATTGTAATTATTTTTACGTACGGCTTTTTTATCCACATCTTTGTATCTCATGTCGAGCGTATCAGCCATCAATCCTTGAAATGCAAACGTAAAAATAAATATTCCTGTGTATTTACAGTCACCAAATTCGCCAAGAGAAGAACCAGAACCCATAAGACGTATAACTTCGACATATCCCAACGATTCGAGGTCTCCCTTCTACGACCCTCACGGTTTGGAAATGAAACCCTTGGCGAAATTATACCTGAATCGACAGAGGCTCTACGAAAAGACTTGCCACGTCGCTCCAGAAGACGCTGTTGATACAGGTGTTACTTCTCCGCCTCGCAATAATCGAAAGAATAGCAAGTATTGATTTCTTATTATTTAATCTTATTTTTTGGTTGTAATCATGGTGACTGAAATTAAGAAACGAATTTCTCATAGAACATAGAACATTTGTTAATTGTAATTTCTAAGCCAAGAAATGACTTTAGTTTATACCGATTCTTGTTCATCTTTCGAAATTCGACCTTTATTGGATAACTGTAACCCGATTTCGTTTAAATTACACGGAATTGTGTTTATAGTGAAACTTTAATCGGCTATAATATCGAACAGAACATTTTTGTCGAGTCGCGTCTATCGAGACTTTTCTCTTTAGATTCGTGGTGCGGAATACGTGTATAAATTTTGTGATAGTGAGAAAAGAATTTTGATTTTTATTTCAATTGAGAAATATCGCTTCTTTTTCGAGGTCTTCGTGTTGCGAGCTATTTGCTTAATCGTTGTGAGATATGTTAAAGCCAACAGTGATCGAAGGAGCCCGGAGGTAAATCTAGTACAAAAGTAGTTTCTTTTTCATGTACTTGTTGATTTATTAGAATTGAATATTGAAAAGTCACAAGTGAGTGAAATGATCTTAAATGACTTCAGTGAAACCTTGTTCGATGTAAAATGATGGAGCTTGAATAGTAGAACTTGCACTTAAGTGTATGTAATCGAGATGAAAAAATTATAATCTAATGAAATGGAATTTCTCACGACACTAATTCTTAATTTTCTATATGTAAACGTTAACCACGCAGAAACGATTAATAGATAAGATAGATAATTTTACTTTTATTCATCCTTTATTCTTTCGTATTATATTCTTTAGATTGCTTACTTTAGACTGTAATTCTAATTTCTGCATACCGTAGTAGTTGAATTAGCTTATTGATTTACTATAATTAGTTAATAATTAGATATTAGAATAGGAATCGTTCTACAAACCAACGAGAGGAATAATAATTATTAATAGATAAAAATATAATCTCGATCTTCTCGTTGCGATTTATACCTCTCCATGTCATATAGTAATACAATCTTTACCACTCGGAAACTAATATCGTTTATAAAGTTTTCAAGATTATGTAAGACTAGTTATTAGTACTTTTCGAATGAATGAACGTAATATCGGTCGTATAAGCGTATCTGGTGCAACGAGAACGCAAACACAGGTAATGTTGACAAACAATGTAATTTTTAATGTACACAGAAGCCTGTAAAGTGACGAAATGGGGTCCTTGGAGTTCTTGTTCAGTGACGTGCGGTCGAGGCAACCAGTTAAGACAAAGACAATATCAGGACCCAGAAGCTGCGATGCTGAACAAGTGCAATGTCGACCTGACAAGCAGAATGACATGCTTTGGCAAGAGCCCTCATTGGTAATTGCTATAATTTAAACAAAAATTTTTAATTTACGAAACAAAAGAACGATGCACACACGATCATTTTATTTTCCCCGCTCCGTTTTCACAAATTTCTACAGACAGTTGCAAAGGATGTATCCTTTCTTGTAAGAACAAAAAAGTATTGCAGATAACATTTTTTCACTTTCAACATTTTGACTCTACTTACGGGCCCATTTTTATCGAGAATTTAATAATATACAAAAATTCGTTAATAACAGGTAACGAATGGAGATGGCGTGCAAATAAAAGATACAGTGTTGCCCCATCTTCGTTAAATGGTAGCTAAAGGGTAAACTATATTTCTGTACTTGTAGTTTTTCAAAAATTCAAATTAATATACATTTCTCGTTTCGGTAAGATTCTCTCAATGAAAATGAATTCAAAGATAACTTTATTCGGACTATTTTTAATTATTCGTATTCCAGGAAGAAAAAATGATCAGTCTCGGGTTAAGGGAAATATAGTACCGTGAATAGGACGATGATTTGTGTTTAAGCACAGACCTTTCTCCAGATAGCAACGTACATCCAAGGAACGCCCGTTTCGTGTTCGATGTATATCCGAACGTTTTACGTCCATTTTGAATACCATTAGAATATTTCTAGAACTTAAATCTCGGATGTTCCAGGAACGTCCGTCTCGAAAGACCTGCGGATATTCTCAAGTCTTGAATTTCGCATGTTCTAGGAATATCTGTTTCTTAAATTTTACAAACGTTCTTAAGACTTAAATTATAGATATCCTGGTACTTAAGTTCCAAAACATCCGTCTTGTGAATCTCGTGAATTGTATGACTAGTGTTTTGTAAAACTAAATTTCAGATGTTTTAAGTACAATGTGACTAGTGTACTTTACAGATAGATAATAAATACATGAGAAATGTTTACAGAACCTTCAGTATTAAATACATATTTAGGACGAGGGCTGACTAAAACGTCTGAACTAAATACAAACCGCAATTCCTTCTAAAATTTATCTTTCTTTCAAATCACAATAGTTGGAGTATTTTTACGAACGATTCGAATGATATATACTTAAGAATAATCCGAATCTTTTCAACCGATCAATATTACCATGATTAATCCAATTATCATATTTAATATACATTCTTTCAGTTTTGTATTATATTTTCTGACGAGGGCCCGTAAATAAGTGCCAGTCAATTATTTATCCGTCCCCTGATGAAACTTTACTTTCTGCGAGTTGTTGAGAAAATTGGAACACAATTACCCTCCCACTTGTAAATCTCAAAAATTTTCGAAAAAAAAACCTGCTTTTGTGTTGTAATAGCAAAACAGGTCGCTTCGCAGCCATGTTGGACACCGAGATGTGCGCCCTGGAGGAGTGGAGCGCCTGGAGCTCTTGCACATCGAGCTGTGGTCCTGGTCACATGACGAGGTTGAGGAAATTCCGTGAGAAAAAGTATCGCAAGCAGTGCAAATCCATTTCTGACGGGCCAGAACTTCAACAGACAATCGATTGCGAAAACGATTCGTGCCCCGACGAAGATGGGGACGAGGTAAGCGAATCGTCTACTCAGAAGGAGGACAATGATAACGATGAAGAAAATGCCGCCAAAGAGGATTACGAGGAGGAGGAACCGGCGATGGAGGTAACCGAGGAATGGCTGCAGGTACAGAACCTTTAGGTGTTTGCGACAACTTCTTGCTAATTGCCGCGTAACACCGGCTTATTCGCGTGAATGTCGAAACAGGCGTGTATTTTGATAGCAATAACACCTTTGTCAGCGTCGTCGAACAGGTCGTGAAACTGGGCGAGTATGACGTTGAAAGCTGGAGGGGATTCTGCATTTAACCTTTTCACCGCGGATTGAACATTCTATAGTTAGAGAATAACTTAGAAAATGAATTTCCAAAATAATTATTCTTCTCGAAAATCTCCTCTGAAATGATTAAACTCACTGTTACGAATACATGGGATTTAAGTGAAGATATTCTTTTTTGAAGAAAAATTTGTGCTCCGTATAGAAATAAAAGATTTACAAACGACAAAAATTAAGTTGATGTTTTCACAATCAGAGAATATAAATATTATGTTCGTAATGTAGGTGTGCCTCGTTAGTGGGGAAAGGGTTAAGGAGGATCACGAACCTCGTCGATCATGAGAAGATATAGTGGTTCTGTAACATCGCGTGCTTTTTGTGAGAAAATAATGCGGCCGAGATATCCTCTGTACAGTTTTGGAATTTACCAATTCGAGATCCTCCCTTACAAGGATCAGAGGTCTTCGACAATTTTGGCAATTTGAACAATTTTTCTCGTTTAAAATTTAAAATTATTTTGCACGGATAATAATAGTAATCTTTTCTAAGGACAGTAATTCCCCTTTTCGAGTGTCAAAATCGAGACCTCCGGTTTATTCGAGAGCGAATTAGATGACGATTTTTGTCTCGTACGAGACTCGCATTACACGAGCTCAATGGCCGAAACTTGAAAGCGATCTCGCACGCATATCGGTGTATCAACTATTAATGTAAAACGAGATATTTTGTATTCTTTTACTATAAAACTAACTTCGTGAAAGTATCATGGAATTTCAATCACTTGACGAGATTTTCCTGACTAAAATGAGTTCAAACACGGCCTCGTTCAGACTTATATTCTTATTTGTACGTTATTTGAATCATTGGTGAAAAAAAATTTCAATTATTGTAGAGAAAAAGAAAAATCAGTCCTAGAAATAATTTAAATTCGTATCCAGATCGAACGTTTTAATTAGACTTTACAAAGTCCTACTCGGTTCTCTTCAATCTGGGACTTGATTTTTCTTTCTCCTTGAAATATTGAATACCATGGACGAAAATATGTGATACAAATAAGGTCAGGTAGATTTAATGG
This sequence comes from Ptiloglossa arizonensis, assembly GCF_051014685.1. Taxonomy (NCBI): domain Eukaryota; kingdom Metazoa; phylum Arthropoda; class Insecta; order Hymenoptera; family Colletidae; genus Ptiloglossa; species Ptiloglossa arizonensis. The sequence goes on along the minus strand of NC_135048.1, from coordinate 5,130,848 downwards.
CTCAAAGAAAGGCATATGTTTAAACAGTAGGGGAGGGGATCAAAATTATCACTCGAAAGCGAGAGTTACTGTTATAACTGAAGTTTACATCTCGTGAATATGTATCGATCTTCCTTTGTTAAAAGCAAAACTCTGTAGTGTCCTGTACCCGGAAGTCGCGGCATAACCTCATCCGTAACCGGAACTGTACCACTATTCATGGAGTTTGCATCACATTTGTCTTAGCAGTGCTTCCGTTCAATGCATTAATACAAAAATCGAATAATGACATTAAAAACTTCTCGTGTCTGTAAAAATGTTTAAACTATTTAACGTAAACTGGTGACGTATTTGTTATTGATACTATTAATATTATTGAGTTGCAAAACGTTATGCTATTCATGAAAATTAACAAATTCAAGAAACTCGATTTGTTCAATAACTCAAACAATAGTCGAATCATCACTAACGAATCTTCGAATCGTTCGAAATGTAACTATAAATCATACCTGCACCATTTCTCGTAGATCCATCCACTGGCATCCTCACGTAAGTCGAGCGATTTACTCATGAAAAAACTGAAAACGATGATCCACTAATTTGAGGTACGAGTGAGTCAGAAATTCACGAGTGGAATTCTCCTTTGTATCGCAAAAAAGAATTCAAAATTTGCATAATTTACGCCGTAAGATTCTTTCTATTTTATTTACGTATTCAAAATTGAATGATTGGTATTTAAACGAATAAAAATTAACGACGAGATCACATTTAATATTTTCCAATATTATTTTTATCTTTTTCATTGTTACTGTTATAATTATTATTAGTTTCTACATGTTTTCATCCCTTGTATAATAATTTTGCACTACTGTTCTATATTTCTTTAATATCTTCATTACCAACGGATGTTCGTTGTATTATTCGTTACTGGTCAAAATTTATTACTTTTTCGTTGGAAATTTGAAGTTACAAATTTTATTTTTAACTACAATTGCAAGCATCTAAATTATACGTTTCCTTTCTACAAAATACGGCCGTCAACGTTTCAAATAATTTTATGAATTTTTCTTCTACTCATTCAGTATAGTGTATCGATCGAAGATAATTTTTTCACATTGTTTACCATCTCGCAATTTCACGTAATAAATTAATTTCTTGAATTGTTATTATCTTGCATCACAATTAAATTTTCAATAAATACAATTTACTAATGTTCATTTTTGTATGTAGCACCATTTAATTTGTTCATTTCTACATATTTTTTCAAACAAACTTGCACTAAAATTTTTTATTTCTCGTGAAAGCTTCATTTAAAATATTTTTTGCGTCATTTTATAATATACAATATGTACTACTAATTCTTAACCATCGTTATAAACGTTTCTTTGCATCAGCATTTTCTAGCAAAAACTTTATTATTACAAATATTTTCAAATATCATGATACCAATAAATTTATCGTTTCTAGTGCCTCATAGTATATATAACAATTTAAAAAGCAATGAAAAATGAGTGATGACTAATCACTACTAACAATTTAACCCTTTGCACTTGACTTTATAATATCGTGTGTTCGTTATAACTGTAAATCTGAATTAAAATTATATCAAAAGTGCACATTAAAGATAAAATATTGAAAATTGAACTTTATTCGATTATTCTATCGTACCAGTTACCGAATTGACAATTATCATCAATATTTGACTTACGTATTATATATACGATATTGTTAACATTTTTGTCAACCTATTATTTATTTTGATTTCCCATTGTTACATTGACGTAAAGAAAGTAATGAAATTAACGCTTCCTGAGAACGCCAATTTTATATAAAAATATTAATTATACCCAAATATTACAATAAAACTAAAATTTAATACATAAGTGAATATTATGTTTATACAACTATTACCATTTTAATATATATATATATTATATATATATATTATATATATATATATTATATATATATATATATATATTATATATATATATATATATTATATACAATATATACATGTGGGTGGGTGACAAAGAAAAAATAATTAAAAAAATGTTAACAAACGATTAAAGATGACGTTCGTATCGCAAAACCATCTTTGCAAACAAAAAAATCTCTGAGTATTATGAAGTTTTTACTAATTCTATTTTTCCCTAGCCTTCGTAATTTCAAAATTATAAACTAACAATAGCCACTAAATCAGTCCGCGTTGTATAATACAAACGGATACAAGTGTAAAGGGTTAATTGTCCTAAGGGAGTATCAGCATTTATTAAAAAATATCACATTTTCAACAATCCCCTCTTTAGAAATGCGTTGACGATCATTATACACCGTGGTCCCTGTGGTCACCCTGCAGCTCCAGTTGTGGTCCTGGTGTGCAACTGAGATCCAGACTTGTCGATAAAAATTGGAGCAACTTAGGGGAATCCGACGAAACATTTAGTCTGGAGGAATGTAAGATCCAACAAGCTGCCTGTGTAGCCAATATTCCAACCTGTGATTTCTCGAAGGAGGAAGCAGAACGTAAGTTGAAAGAGAATGATGTTTAGTGTAAAATAAGATCAAGAGATACATCTAGTTTGGGACAGCAAAAGTTTGGTGATCTTTGAAATACTTTTAATAAAGCTATTGGACATATCGATTCCAAACTTTATACATACATTTAATTATATTTAGCCGACAAAGAAAGAGTAAGAGCAACAACGAGCAGAATTACGAAGTTAACTACTAATGCAAAATAAAATATTTTATATTTTTTATTATAACTTCGTAATAGTATTCTCAGAGGTCAAACATGATCTCGTTCGAGAAACTCGGTTACGCAAAAAACGTTTTAAAAATCGTTTTCGATATCATTAACTAAATAGAATGGAAAAAATGTATCAAATAAATGTTACTAGATTCTATGACAGTTATTTAAATAGCAAAAAATTAATATACCATTTCGTTTAAAAAAAAAAAGGAGTTGCATTCTCTTAATCTCTTGGAGACGTAATTTTTAAGTATTTTCCACTCGAAATAATTAACGTCTATATATTATTTGATTAAAAGAAAAATGTACGTCGATATCTGCAATAGTTTTAGAGCAAACAGCTTATCACACTTTAGATGATTCACTCTGTATAATGTTCATCAGGGAGAAACATTATTCATCCATTAGTAATACTAACTAATATCTAATATCGATAACTAATATCGTTCATTTTGTAATCTCGTAAAGAATGAGAACTAATTAATTACTTTAATTCCAGAAATATGTAGCGAACCAGTACAGAAGGGACAGTGCAATGGTAACATTTTACGCGCGTACTTTGACAAACAGGCGGGCCGTTGCCGTTTATTTAGCTACTCTGGTTGCGATGGAAATCGAAATAATTTTCAAACTGAATTGGATTGCAAAAACGTTTGCGGCCTCTTTCAAAGTAAGTTTCACATCGCCAGGATCCTCCAGTGATGAACCACCCTTGTGTAAATATTCATAAAACCTCCCTATTATTTAATAATGACTACGAGGAAGTAAAAATTTCAAGAATCATATTATATCTATTATATTATGATAATCATATGGTACAATTACTCACAAATGGAAAAAATAAAGAAAGATGGAGTCCAGATAGCTAAATACCTTTAAAGCGTTCCAAAAGCGTTTTTATAAGTAAAGATCGGTGTACTTAATGACCGAATTTGATCATATTAGATATGATATAAATTTTCATCTTCTGGACTTTCGGTGTCGCAAAATTTTCAATTAATTTACGAACTATACGTGTTAGAATGTTCTGCATACAGTATAGATAAATCTATTAGACGTTTCTATGACACGATGAATTGTGAGTAGTTTGTAATTATTATTTTGAGCTTCGAGGAATTACTTGAATTGAAAAATTTGAATATTAAAAATGAAATTTTAACTTTCGACTAATCGAATAGAATACCGCCCTACTAGTTAACCGTTCTTGTGCTGTGAATAACCTTGCACAACCGTACAAGGTGGCCCCTTGCATATCGCTGAATCGGAATTTCTCGTCAAAAAAGAATCGAGAAGTCATCATTGAGAAAATTGTAAATGCAATGAATACACCGACAGGGAATTTTAATGCATAGGTTGTCACTTGTAGGGTATTTCTTATAATAGAATTTTAAAACATCTAGAATTACATAGCACCGTTCAAGCATTCCTTTTTAACAGAATCTCCCCTCTTACTTTGTGCACGCTTGCTCCTAATACGAACAAAGGAGAACCGAGAACAAACCTATCGACAATGGTGAGAAATTATAAGGTGTCTCTCAGCAGCGTTCTCAGCTATCACATACCCGCGCAGGAGCAACGCAGCACGAAGACGAAACGAGCTCACCACGGTGACGCTAATTTTAGTCGAGACGAAATAAATTGACCGTTCATGGTCACCAAGGAGCTATTCTCAACCGTCGTGCCGCATAGACGCTCCGTGACTTACAAGTCGGAATTGTTTGACGTAATTCACAGTGGTAGATGTAACCTTGAACGGCCAATTGAATTTCATCCGACTAACGCAAACTTTTATCTACCGACACGAATTTCCCTTCTATTAAAATTTTAAAGGTCACCTGAAAAATGGTAAATAACGTTACTGCGTTTAATCTGTATTTAATATTTTTTAACCTAAAAGGTAAACGAATTTCTCTTTTAATGAAATTTTAAAACCCATTCGAACGGTAGTAAATAATATTACTTTATTCGATTTAGAGTTAGTGTTTTTTATTTAATGTAATGGTAATTCGAAATTTTGTTCAATTAAACGATGCTTGCAAACATGTACGGAGACGAATTGAATGTTCATTTCTATTAGGGAGTTGCATTATTCTTCACGAGGTTCGTTGTCGTGTTGGAATCAATTTTTCTGAGAGAGACGTAATAATATTTTTTCTTACAGAAAGTTTAGAATTCAAAGGCATACAACCCGATAGCCAAATAATGGAATCACCTGAAAATGTCGAAGATGTCAACTGTCAAACGACCGAATGGAGTAGTTGGTCCAAATGCCTCACTTGCCGTGGTTACACAGTCAGTACGAGGGAAATTATGGTAAACAATGTTTCGTTATTAAAATAATAATAAAAATGAAAATCCTAAATCCCATATTTATTTGATTAATTTCATGAAAAATTCAAATATGTATTATAAAGTATAAATATATATCTTACATGGACACTTAAATATTATTAGTTTTGAAAATATAAAAAAAGGTTTTAGACATAATTTTAATCTTTTTAAAGGGCGAAGCAGATTATTTTTTGATAAGGTCATTGTTGAATGTCAAGATTTCGAGCCCAAGATCGTTTCAAAAGCATTTCATAGTACACAAATAAATCATCCTAATGTTACGTATAATATACAAAAGTTGAAAATGTTTTTCCATTCAAAAAGAAACACCGTTATTGCATGTCGAGGAAAAATGTTTTGTTGTGCATTCAATTTAAAAATGAAATTGATGCAAACAAATTGTCACATATTTTTTATAATAAGTCATATCTGGAACTGTTTACCTCGATGAACTAAATACTTAAATGACATCTCTCTTTCGTCCATAACTGGACATTTGTTTAAAAAAAAATAGAGTGTCAGAAAGAAAATTAATTTTAAATTAATCAGTTAATTTTGCGTTAAACTAAATTTATAAAGTTTAACTTCATTTTCTGAGAAGGATATTTCAAAAAGCTTGTCAGAACATAATTTATACGACTCATTAAACAATACGTTTTCAATTCTGGATTATATTCTCATTAGTAGAATCATGACGCAATGTAATTTGATAATTTTAACGTTCGGTTTTATTTTAATTATTGAATCGTCCAATGTAGGTACCACCTAAGGGTAATGGTAAAAATTGTCCAAAAAAGCTTCAGCGTAAAAAGAAGTGCCACAAGATTCCACCATGTTGTAAGTGTTATCATCGATAATGTAATCGACAAGACCGTTGAAATTATTTCGCTGTTTCTTATTTATTAAATGAAAGGAAAATTTGTAGCTTTGCAAGGCGACGGACCAAGTTGGCATACGTATCGCGATGGAAATACAGAAATGGAGAAAAATGAAGGTAAGTTTCAATCAACTAACGAATGTTAACTGAATCGGTGATTGTGAGCGTAGTGTAAGTAAAAAATCTAAATAGATTGAATTTATCATTTATTTTACATTAAGTTGATTTATATCACAAAAATACACCATTTTCATAATCACTAACACAAGTATACAAAACGTAATGTTTGAGTAATACTTTTCATAAAAGAAAAAATTATAATAATAACACTGTCTGACACGAATTTTGCCTTCCAATAACCACCACTAGTTTTCGAAAAACACGAGTTTTTGTAAAAGCTCAAAATTTTACATACCGCAAACCATAGTACACTTACTACAACAACGGAAATCACCCATGCTCGCACTACATCTACTATACTGTCCAACCACAACAAGAAGGTAAACGAGTGTTATTATATCCTCACTCCAGTTTATAATTTATCAGTTCCTCTGCCATTGCACACATTGTCGTTATTGACCGCTGTCAATCTTCTTCACTGTTCTCGACCAATAGCGACAAAACGTACGATGACAAGGGAACTGGTCGACCGTAAATTAGAGTACAGACTATGTAAACACCCGTTTGCCTTCTTGTTGCGAACGAACAGTACATAGACAGCTTTGATGCTATTAATTCAACTCGCCACCATTAGAATTAACACAAAGACTTAAAACTCTTTTGAATATCATATGTCCAAATATTTAATGACAATGGGCACAGATTCGTAAATATAAAAGAAATGAAGAAATAATTCAAAACGATGTCTATTCTACAAGAAAAAAAGAAGCAAGTTTTCGCTTCCAATGAGAAATACATGCAAAACTTGGATAGATTCTCGGTACTGAGCTAACACAAACCAACCAAAGAAGCCGAAACAAGTCAAAATGAAAAAAGAATTAAAAAACTACTACCTTCTTCATTTTTGCTACATAGCTTCTTAAAAGGAGTCTGCAAATTAAAATTAAAAAAAAAAAGGACCATACAGTTTTGAGGATTTGGAAAACCACCTTCGGACGTGATTTTTAGGACAATGAGAAATCCACTCACGGATCTATTATTTCAGAAGAAAGCGTTGGAAATAGGGAATGAAATTTACAATCTTCGTTCAATGCCAGTAGGGGCTAGTTAACGATCATTAACGACGATTTAAAGATCGTCACAATATAAAATTAGTTATTAAAGCCGGCAAAGACTCGAGCGAACTTTATGGTTTACCGCCGTCATCTGCCGTCACGCTCACTCGCAATCTGTCGCAACGCCGCGGCATCTACAAAAGCAGTAAAGGGATAGAGAGACTACCTACAACGAAACACAACGACTTATAACGAGACAATACTGTATTTAGCTTTTTACCACGATTCTGTCTCAACTTGCACTTATTTCAGTGGAAAATACTTTTTGTCCAATAAATATTGCACCAAATAGAATCCCAAAGATAAATTTATGCAGAATAGTATTCAACATTCTTTGTATAAATTGTTATAAAGACCTACATTCTAAAGTATCATTAAGTAACAAACATTTTCAAATAAATCGATATAAAATAATAATTTGTACAATTAGTTTCAGTTAATTGTAAAATGACACAATGGTCCTCTTGGTCACATTGTACAGCAACCTGTGGAGAAGCTTCGCAATGCAGGACAAGAACAGTTAAAGTTCAACCTCGTGGTCCTAAAGGCAAACTGTGCCCTGCTCTGGTAGAGTACAAGAAATGTCACCTAATAGAGTGTCCGTAATAATGTTTATTCACACTTTTTACATATCCATTTTCTATTTCACTCGTACCTTGAAAATATTTGAATCTTACATTTTACATAGAACATGCTATGTATCATTAAATCAAGTGTAATGAATATTTAACATAAAACAAAAATCTCTTCAATGATATATCCATAAATTGTTATAAAACATTACGATTGTTAAATCTATAATAATATATTTTTAAAAATTATTAAATACATGTAGAATTGATAGAAATCTTACAAATTATTAAAGTGAAAATGGGCTTGTAAAGCACTTGATCTACTGATACGTACCATTTCCAAGTTGAAAATTTTATTTAATATTTTCCATGGTTTAATAATGCAACATTTAACATAAATACAACTTAATCAATTTATTATGATGTAATAATCTTTTCATTTGATCAAAAACTGCATTAAAAGAATAATTTACTTTTTCTTTGAAGAATATACATTGTTAGAGAATATTTATAATAAAATTTTAGATCAATTACACTAGTACACGCACAGAGAAATTGTGCCGCATTTCATATAACTATCTCTCGTTTAACATTTTTTTAATCATATAACATTGAAAAAAGATATTAATTATACATATTATTTTCATTTATGGTTTTGTTAGAAAATCAATTAATATCTAACTTTTATATGTAATAGCTCTTTTTTCAGTTTAAAAAGACTGCATTCCAATTAATTGCAAAAGGACAAAAACGAAGGTTGATAAATATCAAGAAAAGTAATTTATCAAAGTATATCCATACTAAATTTAATATTTAAATAATCGGATAATAGTTTAACTAACAAAATGCTATGAAGGAAATAAATATACAAGAAAAATAATACATATGTTCGTACAAAAAAGGGCATAGTAAATATTTAGAAGTGCAGTTACTCAAATTTTTAATTTCATTGACTAAAATAGCCTACTTATAATAGCAATTCACATTTGTCTGTACAAGCATTATAAAATATATATTTATGGCATTTATGATATAATATTTAAGGAAATTTAGATCTCAATTTAAGACCAAATGTGTCGATAGGATCTATTAAAAATATGCATTGTTAAGGTTTAAATAAAATCAATTAGACAAGTTTTACCATTGATGGAAAAATATTTGTTAACAATGATTATTAATTGTTTGTATGTATAGAAAACATATCGATAGATAATAAGATGCTTATTTATTATTAAGAAAAAAGTATCATCACAGTACTCCAATTACTCTTACTCGACAATAATAATACTGTGTGCAATATAATATAAAGTGAAGTTGAACTCTGTTCCATTTCTAATGTTAATAATAAAATGTATTGCAATAAAACTTATTTGATATTTATGAAACAATTAAATATTATCAAAGTAACGTTTTAAACATATTTTAATCTTTTTTAAGAATGTTTCATTACTAGAAAATCCCTTCATTTTAAAAATAAGAACCAGTTATAAAACTCATTTTAGTACTTATAAGATGTAGAATCTTGTAATACAGGAAATAAATACTGTACATTTTGTTATTCAATGTTTTGAATTAGGTCAATGGAAATTATGTATACTATTTAATCTTTCAATGAGATATAATATTTAATGAATCTTATGTACATAACATGTAAGTTATACTGGATTTATTTAATTATATTAAACTGTATCGTACAATTTTATAAAAAATGGTATTATTATTATTTACAACAGTGTTTTACTGTTAATTTTTTTGTTATTGTCAATAGCATCTTCCAAATTACTAGTTTTATCAATTGGTGTATATATAAGAACTGCAGAATTCTTTTTTAATCTAGATTCTAGTAAATTTCCCCGTACTTGTTTTTTTACATTTTCCACAATTTGATCCTATAAAATAAATGATTATTAGATGTATTAAAGTCGGATAAACAATTTATTTTACATTTCTAAATCCACATATGCAATGTATTATTAAACTGTTTAATGAAAGAATATAGTCAAATAAAAAGATAAAATTGCTCCTAAACTGAATTCAACTTGCAATAGGTTATTCAATAACTTATTAGAAAAAAAAAACAATTTGTGCCAAATCTCAACATTGTATTTCAACTTGGGGAGTATTAAAGGGCAAAAATTTAAGATCATATTTTTACCAATTTCTCCCATTCTATTGCATAAAGAATTTAAAAAAAATTAATATCAGAAAACTTCTTAAGATTTTTTTAATGAAAATCAAAATTGTAAAAACTAAAGAAGAGGAAAAGTATTGAAAAATACTGGTATTGTATTGAAGTATTAAAGAACTATAATTATACTCTTACAGTAAATATATTTTTTTATTGTCAATTTTTGCAAATTTTTCTTTTTAGTGTGCTATAGTGTAAACAAAATTAAAATCCAAAGTTTGCATTGCTTTTTCCAAATCAAAGTAACTTATATGTGGATCTTTTATGTGTTCTTTATTAAATGAGTATTTTATAGTGATCTTCAATACATTTATATTCAAAAAAACAGCATAGTAATTAAAGAAACTACATAAATCAATGAAAGTTCTACGTTCTTCTCAAGAAGATTAAGCAACAATGAAATATCTGAACATTGAACTGCTGTACACTTTTTAAATATTTGATTCTCTATACAACTATATTTTTTCAACATTGCATTCTATTATAAACACAGATATAATGATAGCACACATGTACTATCTTTAAAATTCAAAGGCAATTGACAATTTCTAACAGTTGTAAATAATATATAAATATCAAAACACAATAGGAAAGAATCTGTTAGCAAATAAGCCCATCTAAAATTACAAAGTTCATTGAACTAATAAATCAAAACTTAACTATTTCTAAAATTGAAAGATTTATTACAAGAAACTGTAAAACAAGTTGTGGAAGACCATTAACATTATCCGAATAAGAAAAATAAGCCATTATTTGCATTACTTTAAACTTGACACTAACAGCATACGACATTGCTCACAAACCATGCATTACTATAAATTTCCGAAATATCCGTCACGTTCTTGAGAAATATAAGTTTATACAATAACTGAAGATGAAGTAAAAAGAAAATGAAGAGAAAAATTGATAAACAAACAGCAGCAAATGGATGAATGGTCTAATAATCTAAACCAAAATCAGATACAAAAAAATGAACAGTCAAAAATATTGTAATATTTTTCAATTATAAATTATACAAATAGTCATCTTGCTATAAAACTTGTTACTACACCGATAATAGAAAAATGTATTTGTCTTTGATACTCCAAACAATGTAAATAAACTGTTCAAAAATAACAAAATTATATGTGACACAATACTTCTTACCTTTATATTTTCAGAGTAAAAAATCATAATTTTAACCTTAAAATTTTTTTCAAGTGACTTATTGATATTTCTGAGCTTTATATTTATATCGTGAATTGTAATTTTAGACTGTATAATAAAAAGCTTAGTAGCCTTTAACTTTAAAGAATTTGTTTCATCTGTCTTCAGTTTCTCATTTTGTATAATATTTTCTAAACTGTCAATAAGCTTGTATTGATCTCTCTCTGCATGAATATCTGTCTCTACTTTTTCTAATCTTAAATTCCGTCGTTTAGCAAGTTTTTCAGCCTCTTCTAAAAGTACGACGGATTCAGATTCATCAGGATGTATAAGCATGATTTTAGAATCTTTTGTACTTTTTAGTCCAACCTTTTTTTCCTTTTTTTCAGAGATTTTTAAATGTGATCTATGACTTGAATTAAAATTTTTTACTTGACAGGGAAAAAAATTATAAATATATCGATTGATTTCACTATTTTTCTTCAGTAAATACGAAATATTCGTATGATACATAAATTTAATCATTTTTAAATGTCGTAACATCATAGAGTCACACTTAAGTTATAAGAATAAATTATAAGGTTAACATATACCGCTAATCACATTTACAATACTATATATCAACCAATATTCTGTGGTATGTATCATTTGATACAAGGATTAGTGATGCAAGAAATATCACGATCTATCCTACGTGATATTGAATTACCATCATTACTACACTGTCAAAAACCGCATCTAGTAACAAAAAAAATGTCAACAAATTTTGTTATAGAAAAACACATGTTTGAAACTATTCAAATTGTTGAATATATTTCTCGCTTGTCTCTTTAGCATAAAAAGTAATAATAAGAATTTGTTTGTTTTATCACTACAATACAGAATTACTGACGACTTCTAGGGGGAAAGCGACAAATATTTCTTTACAAATTTTGGGTGTTTTATAATTAAAGATATACATATACGTATTTCAAAGTCGAAGTTATCATTTCAAACTTCAAACTATTATTTACTAAATTTGTATGATTGTGTTTTGAAAATGAATTCCGATACTTATGAATTGCTGTAAAATGACTATACTCTTACAATTGCTTCGCAATATTTAAATTATAAAATAATTTATTAATTAACGGGTGATTAAATTGCTATTTATTAAATATGTATCACTGCAGATGTAGAAACGGCGAATCTACAAAATAATAACTGTTCATAGATCCACGATATTTTAACTTCACAAGTTCTCAATTCAATGATTAAATTTTTATGAAATACGTATCGTAGCATTTTAAGAATGAATTCTGATAATAAATTTCAACCAATATCGTATATATTTAATTTAAATGATTAAAATAAAATTTAATTTAAATGTATTAAAATAAAATGATATCTATGTAATAAATATAATTTGTTCATTGCATTGATATCTATTATAAAACTTAAATAACATGTTCTAGTGTTTTAACCGCGCGAAAGTAGGAGAGTACTGTGAAGGAAAAGGGGAAACAAAACTTGGTGACTTTTCTTCATGCGACATAAATTTACGCAATATTTATATTATAAAATTAAATTGAAGTTATTCAACTAAGTATAAAATATACCGTTCCATATTAGAAATGTAAATTTTTTATCAATGCAATACAAATACAAATGATAAACGTATGTTAGATAGATATAGGATTATTTTGTGAAATTCCAACATGTAACTATAAATTTAAAATGAGAAATGAAATATGTTGGTTCTGTTTATTAAGATATTTAAAATTCCTGAAATAAATCTGAAGAAAACAAAAATGTACCGCGAATAAACCTAGAAATAAAAAAAATGAAAAAAATCATAATTAATCTCTAGATTTGTTCGAATAAACATGGCGATTTCATAAAAATGGGTTGATTTGTTATTACGAGTGACTGTGGTTGGGTTATCAAACATACGAAATGTTTCCCATAGCGTATACGTTCGCACGCGTTAGTTAAAGCATTCGTAATGCGCAAGTCGCTTAATAAATATGCGATTTGTATTATCACTGTGTCCTTGCCGCGTAGGTGGGCGATTATCACGATAAGTAGGACAATTCTGACAGGGAAACTTGGTTAGTTAAAATCGCAGAAAGTACAAGGATACACTGTTTCTATGATTAGTAACATGAGAGACTTCGAAGAAGAAAGATGCGTTAAACTAGGCCTCTGATGAACTGAAAGTGAATACAATATAAATCGAAAAAATGAGCTGGTTACGAAGTAGCCCGCTGAGAACTAGTTTCAGCAAGCAGCGATCAAGAGACTCTCCACCAAAAGACGCTGATCCGTCAGCATGCTATAACAGCTTTTGTAAACACTGGCAACAAGCTTATGAAATCATCTTGCACACGTCTGTGAGTCCAATTTTTAAGTTTTCAATCAAATTAAAAAATATCTGAGTGAAGATTATTACTGTGTTTCTGATGCTATTTTCTTACTGTTTTTGTGAAAAAGTATAAAGGTGTCGTAGTATGTAAGATATTTACAATTTCAATTGAATAATTCATTATATTTCTACAGCCACCCAAGGGAATACCTAATCAGGATGACGTTTTAGGAGTTGTTAATCATATAGATCATATGGTAACGCTTTTAGTGTTAGAATTGCGAGACTCTTATTCTTATAACAATTATCGACAATCAACAACAGCAACACATTCTCCTTGTTTGGAATATTTATTAAGTGAGAACCTTCTTGTTAAATTATACGACTGGAGTATACATACTGGAAGGTAGACATTTTTTAAATAAAGATGTAGACATTTTTATTTTGATGTCATTAATAGTATTAAATGCTATATGTTTGTTACAAATATTCCAAAGTTGATTACATTTTGTTTTAAAACATGCAATATTGTTGCAGATTTAATAATGCTGTACGTTTGGAACAATTAAAACTTTATGAACTTTTAGTATTGCATAATAGTATTCTTCTTGCCCATGAACCAGTTGCCAGACCATTATTACGATTACTTGAGAATTGTGCAAATGATATTATGCCATTAGAAGTAGAAAAAAAATTAGTAGTACTATTAAATCAATTGTGCGTCACTTTAATGCAAAACATGGCATTACTTGATTTATTCTTTCATCCAACAGCAGTAGAAAAAAACAAGTTGGTAGAATATGTATATTATTTGTAAGAAATATGTGTTGAGATATTACTACATTTGAATGTTTTACAGATTTATTATATTTTCATTGTTAATACCACACGTTCATAGAGAAGGTGGAGTAGGACAACAAGCACGTGATGCCATGTTACTTTGTATGTCTCTATCCAAGAAAAATGATGAAGTTGGAGTATATATTGCAGATCATTCTAATATATGCCCTGTATGTAATACTTACAAAAAGTTAAATCTATATAAAAATAGAAGTATTTTTAAAAATTTGTGAATTTGATTAAATGTATTTTGCAAGGTGTTCATGTCATAATTAGCTAGCATTTTTTTTTCGTAAATAGTAACTAAATGGAAAAAATAAAAGAAAGAACTGTTTTGTTGTTTTTTGCAATGAACATAATAGTGTGTCAATTTTTTATATTTGCAATAATTTTCTAGAAACAAGTGACCTTTGACTTTTTTAATGGAATACTACATATTTTTTATATTATATGAAAGCATTTGTTAACATAAATATAAACATATGTGACACAATGGGCTTTATGGTCATACAGGATTAGGAATGAATGAAATAATTCATACCATTGTATTTACCAGTATTTCTTATTGATAAGACTACATAGCTTGCTCAATGTGACTGGTTTTTGCAGGTTACAATTAAATAGTTGCATATTTTTAAATAGTATAAGAACTATAAGAAAATGATTTACCACGATGTATTGAATTTTAAAACTGGTTTAAAATCTTTACAAAAAGATTTTGTAGACCAATGAATTAAGATTCAATAATAATATGATACACTGTCATAATACCCATCTATAGAAGATTAAAAATCTAAAGATCAAAAGCAAAACAAACTTCCAAATACAATTTTAGAAAAATGTGTGATATGGCATAATTGACAATATGTTATTAGGGCTTTATTTTTATGACAGAACATTAAATATTAAACAGAAATAAATATTTAGTATTTTTGGATACATCATTCTGTGAGTATGAGGAAGAACTACCACTTTCCTTTGTTCAAGATTTGTATTTTGAACAAGATGAAACAACACCTTGTAACTACAGAGTAATGAGAGATTTCTTATAAGAAATACTGGTAATACAATAGTATGAAACATTTTAATTGTTTCTTTCTTTCCTGACCTTTTATAACCAACACTATTATTTTGGTTATAAAATATAACAGAAGTTTTCTCTTTTATTTTTTCCATTTACCAGAAAAATACTGGTTAGTAATGACACACACTCTGTATATTGTTACATTTATTTTAATGCTAATAAATTGTAAATACTACGCGCGCGTGTGTGTGTATGTGTGTCTTTTTTAAAATTATTAGTACATAACTTAAGAAAAACTTTATGTAATCAGGTACTAGCTACAGGTTTGAGTGGACTATATTCACTACTGCCTAGAAAATTAGATATCGAAACGGATGATTGGCATAGATTGACCCCAGATGATGTTAATGATTTGCCAGCATTAATGCACTTAATGAATTCTCTGGAATTTTGTAATGCTGTTGCACAAGTTGCCCATCCTTTGGTACAAAAACAGTTACTAGAATTTTTATATCATGGTTTTTTAGTACCTGTAATGGGTCCAGCTCTGTTACAGGTGAGTATATATATAGGATGTGTCACACAATTAGGATGGGTTGTATCTTAAATTTGGTAAAAAACAGAGAAAAACTAACTAATAAGTAATGTCTAATTTTTTACCATTTTACTTTCTTCATAAGTACAACAATGCATCTGAAAAATGCAAACGCACTTTTTTTCACATATTATTGTTCATCTTTACAATAAACACTGAACTTTGTTGCACAGCACAAAGCAAGTAAATTTATCAAGTTTTCCATTATTTCCATTATTAGTGAATGGTATTACTTTCTCCAATAGTTTTCATATAAAGTTTAACTTGCCATGATGATAAACTATCAATAACTAAATAAATTTTATTGATCATTAGAGTTTCCTTTTTCAAATGATCAAATGTTATTAATTGTTGACATGTCTTATCTTCACAAGTGTTAATAATGTATTTACATTTAGGAGTATCCTAGAAATGCACAATATATAAAAAATATGAGCTATTTCATAAAATAATGTTCTGAAAAATTGGTATAAATAAAAACATATGCAATTCCATTTAATAAAAAAGTTCACTTGCATTTTTTGGGTGCATCATTGTACTTAACTAGAAAAAGAATTCATAGAAAAATAGACATTACTATACCATTTAACTTTTTCTTTTACAATATTTTTCTATTTCTTACTAAATTCGAGATATAACTTATACCAATTGCGAGATTCAGTCAGTATATTTTTGTATCGTAATATCTTCAACATGAAAATTCTACTCTGCTTATACTTTAACTCAGAAAAGGTACAGGATCATGAAAAAATTTATAAATAGACTTGGGAATTTAGATATATAAATTTATTTTATTCTATAATTATAAGAAAATACTTATTAATGTATATATTTGCATTTTGTTTTTTATAATGTATTAATATTTTTTTTACTTTACATTTGCATGTGGTGAAAGAAGGTATTTACAACATATTTATTAAATTATAACGTTATTTATTTGTTATTGCATTAACGAATTGGAATTAAATTCTATATCAAATATCATATCATAAATACTTCTCTTCACATAAATTAATTATTTGAAATATTTTAAATATATCAATTACATTAACTTTCTCTTTGTTCTGTTTTAATTTTAAGAAGTATATTTATTATAAAAATAATTTGCTTAATGATCTCATTTAAAATTTTTACTTATCTATTTTTTTTTTAATATTAAGTAAATAATACCAATTTTTATGTAATAAATTATTGGTTTTTTAAACAATTTGTACTTACTAGACATTTATAGACATATATTTGTCTAATGTCTTAATTGAAACTTATGTTACCAAATGCATATAGCATATAGCATTGTCAATATGGTGATGGTAAATTTAAATATTCATGCTTAATGTTAATGACATTGAAATTATTTATGTTGTGGTGTGGTTGTTGGTGGCTATCTGGTGACATTTTTATGGTGCACAGGATTCTCTTGGTTTGACCATAGAACAGCTAGATGTACAAGAACACTGGGTTAGTACAAAACACTAAGTAGTGTGTCAGTTTAAATCACTGATTAGAAATTCAGTAAAGCATAAATCTAAAATTAATGTAAATATTTATAAATATATTGATGTATTAATAAAAATATAAGTTTATTCAGCTTAAACAAGTAACATTTTTAGACATAAACTTTCTTTTCTATATAGTTAATGTTAGCTAACAATGAACAAATAATGAAAAAAATGATAATAACTTTTTAATAAAGATTTAAGCTTTCACTGAAACAATATTCTTCATCTCATTATATATTTCAAACATGTCTTCTCTATACAACTTATAAACCACATACACATAAAATTACATTTTCAAATTTATTTTGAAATTATATGTTTAATTATTTTTTGGGCAGTGTCAGATTTGGTTATTAAATAAATGTAGACAACTACCTAAAAGGTGCTAAATAAAAGAGTATTTGAAATTCTATAAATTAAAAAAATGATTTATTTTTAATAATTCTAATTTTTTCTTGCTACATGAGAGATGGATGTAATAACAATTTCTGCCTAGTAATTTAATAAAACAAATGCAGCTGTGAATATGAGGCAAAATTTAGAATACATTTCAGATAAAGATCACACTATTTCAGTATAATTTATATCAAATAAAAAGATTCCACATATTTATTTTTTTGATTTTTCAAATTTTAATGTGTTTATGCCATTCATATTTTTATTTACTAAATATATTAAGCAAATATGTGGTTTACAAGTTTACAATTAACTTTGTGTATTTTCAATACATTCATTCACAAGTTGCTATAGCTACAGTCTATCCTGCTTTTTGTATATAATTCATACATTATGCAATAAATAGTTAGTAATTTCCTATGTTACAATTCACTGTTTTTGCTATTGTTGTAATGCATAATCTTAAACACTTATAATATAGCTGAAATATAGTGCATAGCATTATTTTTGTTATTACTGCAATAGTAACTGTTGCATTTTCTATATTTATAGTTATAAACACACTGAAAATGTACTCTTCAGTAATCAGTCCATATAAATATCATTAGAATTAAACTATTGTCTTTTCAAATATATTTTTTTGATTTATTAAATAAAGTTTGTAAATATTATTCTTTTTTTAACATTTATGTTGTGTGTTGGAATTTATACTAACAGCTATTATTACATTTATCTAATAACAAAAATAATTTGTGTGTCTTATATACACTTAAGAATGACATTTTTAACTGTATAATTCAATACATGATATATAATATTTATGAATATTGATTTATTATAAACTATAAATTTTATTTCTATAAAAGATGTTTGGTTATAAGAGCACAAAATTATTGTTTCATCCTAAATCTGCTAATGAATTCATTAGTAATTTTTTTCTGATGATTGAACATTTCTTATATGGAATTAAATATGTGCTCACTTTTAATTAACTTATCAGATTACTATTTGTCTGTGAACATTAATATCCTTCTTTTACCACGAAGTAAAATTGTAATGTTGTATTAACACCTAAGTATATAACTCCCAAATCACAATTCTAGTATTTATTGTATTAATAACTGCTTGTTTCTAAACATTTCTAATGTATTTCTGTATATTCGTAAAGAATTTTGAATTGTTCAAAAATTCTATTTAGTATTTAATTAGAAAAAATAATGATGTAATATTTATTGATATAAAGTTATAGATGACCAAGTTTTTAACATTGCAGACAACTGTGGAAGAATTAGTTGCAGCAACAGCTTATTTTGACCTGTTTCTACGATCTGTAACTGATCCCGGTCTTTTACGTTCACTTGTTAGATTTTTACTTGAAGATAATTATGATGAGTGCAGAATATTGGATAGTCTTATCCAAAGGATATCTTCCAGATCACGGGTACATTTTTAATATTTATTATTTGTTATTAAAAAGAAATGTTCCTAATAACACTTGTGTAAAGAAAAATTATTTCTATAATGTTTTTTTCTTTTAGTTGTGCATAGTAACTCTGGCACTGTTTGAAACTTTGGTCAATTTAAACTGTGAAGATGTTATGCTAGAACTATGCTTAGGTGCCTTGAGTCCTTGTTCTCATGTAATGCTCTCTCAGCGTAGAAGGCTAAGGCATATAGATCCTTTTGGGCGTGCAGCTGAAAAATTTTTATCTTTAATGCCAAATTGTTGTTCACCACTTGCAACTATAAACACTCAATTCAATTCTTTACCTAATAATGTAACTCAAGAAAAACATTCAACCACTATGTCTGAATCTCTGAAATCATTACCTGCATCCATAAATTATGGTGCTAGATCGTCGGATAGTTTGTATGGAAATTATCACGCATATTTATGTGATGCTCGGCAAAAAATAAGAGCTTGCCGAATTGCGTGTTCCAACTGGTCATATCAATACTATGGAGAATTACCAAAAAGTAGTACTACTAGTAGTGCAACAACATTGATAGATGACAATGCATTATTAAATAAGCCTCAAAAGAAAGCTGAAACAACCAAAACTTTATCATTAGAAACATTAAAACAGTCAACACTTGTTAATGAAATTAGTGAAAAATCATCAATGGATAATATGTTACTTAATATTCAGTCTTTGTTAGATGAAAAGGAATTACATGCAGCAGAAAAAGATGTAAAAATTAAATCCGTTGCAGAAACGGGAGTAGTGTTATCATTAGAGGAGCAAGCAAAATTAGATGCAGATATTGCTGAATTATTAAGTGAAGATATCGGAATATTGGAGTCTACTAAAGAAGTTTCATTAATGGACAAAAAGGAACCTGATAGTGGCATTGACGATTCGAATACTGCTATGAACTCACTTTTATCATTAGGGGAAAGTAGTGGGTATGAGAGTTTTGCATTTAAAGGTTCATCAGAGTCAACTCCAGACAATGAACCTAGCGAAGATCGAATGAGTGAACACGAAAAAACAGAAATTGAATCAAATAAAGAACACGGTATATTTCTACACAATATTATGGAACCAAGTTCAATCATGCCAGCAGAATTAACAAATAAACAACAAACTAAAGACAGTTATCGTCAAGATGTATTTAATGGACAGCCGAATGTCGGTATATTTTTGGATGTTCTTTTACGAAAGCTTGAATGTATGACAAGTAATAATTTATATGTTAATTTACATTTAACTGGACTTATCAGTAGACTGGCAATATACCCTCAGCCTTTACTACAATCATTTCTCTTAAATCATTCCCTGGTATTTCAACCCAGTATTAGATCACTATTCCAGGTTCGTAATTATATGAATATTTTCTGTAGAAAAGTATCCTATAAAGTGTTTATCATTGTATACAATTATTCTATTTTTATAGGTACTTGCATCGTTAAAACATAAAATAGATCAGTTTCTTTCTCAGCATAATAATGTAGACATATTGGTAGAACAAGCACGACTATTTTTGATTAGTCGTGAAGATAAATTAGTGAATGCGAGAAAAAATGCATTAGAAGCTGCTGCCCACTCTGCACCTGTTAAAAGAAATTCTTTAAGTGGGGAGCCATTTTCAAGAGGTATAATACGTTTTTTTTATCACTTTCAAATAGTTTCTTTCATTTAACATTAATATTTTACTGATACATGCATATATTGAAAAAATTAATACCAAATTACTTTTAACATCTACCTTATACTCTGGAAGTATTCAAACGATGTAGGTATAATCATCAAACATTTATTGGCACAAATAACATAAATACTGAATTTAAAAATTGTACTTAAAGAATTACATTTTCAGGTGAAAGCAAAAGATGGAGTTTAACGTCGTCTTTTACGCAAATGCTTAGACGGTCAAGTGGTAGCTCTGGTTCAAGTAGTTTAATCAGTACTATTAATCAATCAACCGGTATGTCGGAAAATCAATTAGAAGCTATTGGGCACGGTAGCGGATACCGGTAAATAATTCTGTGTTATTATCACTGACATTTCAAGAAAATTGCCATTTAAACTACCATTTTTACACAAAATTAAGTAGAAAGAGTTTCCATTATACGAAACAAGTTATTACTGTAATATCGTCTAGTATATAATATAGCAATTAAATTAGTCAAAAATGATATAAAAATATCACTAATGAAATTTATGAATTAACTTGATCTAATATAAACAATTTAACATTGTATGTCGGTAATAATTTCTTTATTGGATATAACATATTAAATTATTGATTATTTTCATATATATATATATATATATATATTGCTTCAAAAATTTACTTAGAGAATTGATTTATAAATTTTGCAGATAGGAATGTTTGATAAAACAAATTATATATCACAAATTTTTATTTCAAAAGATACCAATTCCTTTAAAAGTTGTAATAATACAATAAAATTTATAATCCACTAGGTATTATACAAAAACGTCCTGGGAATGTCCAAACGAAGTAAGTCCAGTACAAAATGTGGTCTTATGTGCAGTTATACTAGACGAATGGCTAAAAGAGTTAGCCGCTATTACACAGGAACATGCCATTATGTCTTTTACACAAAGCTTGGAGTTTAAAGTTTAATATGTAAGATGACACACGTTCACAAATTAAAATTCAGTTGATGATAGAATAATTCTATTCAAAACACTTTCCCTTTTACAGGGTTTTAATAAGTAAATATGTGATATACTATTAGATTTATAAATAATAGATCATATTATAGTGTTTAGAGTGATTATCTTGAGTTATTGTCCAATAAAATGTAAAAAATATTACATAGTATGTTGCTTCATATACAAACAAGAAGTTACAATGCTATTTTATTTTGCAAATATAGAGACAACAGATTAAGTAATTACCGCAGAATGTAGATATGTTTGTGTTTCTGTTAAAGTTATCAATAATAAGTAGAAGTAAGTTTACGTTAACATTATGTTAACATCAGAGTATAATATAATAAATTTTATTTAATAGACGATTTTAAAGTACTAATTAATATTTAAACGTTATCGGCCGAATCTTATTGCGAAGACTGACATTTAGAGCAATTTCCCATACAATACTTACATATTACATTATTACAGAATTTAATAATTTTTTACTACAGATATCAAAAGTCGAATCAATATATTTGCAATTATATTTGAATATGTGCTACAATTCAATATCGTAAATAATTAAAAGAATATATATACATATATACATTAAAAAAGTGCCAAGTTACTGCTTTAATACACTATAATATACTTAACATTTTGGAAATTGTTCCAAATGTTTTTCACAACTTAACGATCAAATAATTTCTATAACAAATTAGTTTTATAAAAGAAACGAGTAATACACATAGGCATATAAAATTTTTTAATTTTACGCTTGATAACGGTGCATAATATAAAACAATTACAAAGCCTGTTTTTATTATTCGTACTTAATTTATTATATGAGCAAACTCATACAATTACTAATTAATGTATATACAGAAGTATATTTTAAAAATTCAGTAGCACAATATATCATACAGATAGAATGTTGTACCTCAAATAATGATTTGTTAAGTAATTGTGGCTAAAAGCGAATATGTAAGCCTAAGTTGACAGATATTAATAATGTACAGCATATTTAATGATGATTTTGTTAAATATATTTATTGTCATTGTTACTACTGTCATTAGATACAGTGTAAAATAACATTTTATTGTACACTTTTGCATCAATGATATATATTAATTACCCAACATTTTTTCAACTTATACAATTTATTGTTTGCTTATAAAACATAATTATTTTCACAGTATAAAAGATAGAGCATTGCTATTACTACCTATATGATGGTATGACAAATTAAAAAAGGAATCAATACTTGCCAATATTGCAATATTGTTGCACAAATATAGAATGCTTGCCTATATGTACATGAATTACATATCAAAGCTTAATTATTAATACGTGAAATAATTTAGCTCAATTTTTGTTAGTAATCATTAGATATCGATATTAATACGAGTGCAATTTCTAATATATTATGATAATTAAGATGCAATTAATGACAGTGGGAGTGTAAAATGTACATCAGAAAATATTGTGACTATGTATTGTGTTTATCTTTGTAGAATGACATATTTTTTGATCACTTTAAAATTTGTATTTAGTATAAAATACTTGCCGTAATGTGATATTAAACTAGGCTCTCAGTAAATTGTCTTGATTGAAATATTTTAGCTTTGTTTTTGTTTTAAAGATATTGAATGCATGTGAAGCATTGTCTTCATAATGTTAAAGATAATGATGTTTAATTAAATGCTATCATCAATTTTATTTAACTTAATAATTGTTTACAGTGTTTGGATATAATGCATGTTACAATGATATTATTTTATTTAATTTTATTAATAATTTTTAACATTATTTTACCAACAATGTTATGTTTATATCGAGAACGATTTATTAAATTTATTTATATTGATATTTCACTTATTTTGTTTAAGAAATCTGAAAATGTAATCTCTATTTTGTACTATAGGAATTTTATCGCTCAATATATTTCATTGAAGACATGCAGTATTTTCAAACAAATCTATATGCTTGGTGTTTTATCACAAAAAATATAATTTAATATTTATTCTTAATTTAACATTTACCTTATTGTTATGTTTAAATCTGTTGATAAATTTAAAGAATAAAATAGTCTATTGTAATTATCCAAGGATTTAGATAATTCAGAATTGTATGTACATAATTTCAGTGGCACAATTTTTAAATATTTAAGTAATAATTTTCACTTTTTAATTAAATTTAGTATTCTAATTATACTGAACATTTTTCAAAGGAAAAAAAAACTGTACATTATAAATGATAAAGTAACAAAATTGTTAAACTTTATATTTATGTAAAAAGAAATGAAACACCATACTTGATTGAAATTATACATGTGCATTTCTGTTTAATTTAAAAATATACTCTATTTTGTTGCAGAATAATATGCTGCAATCTGTTATAGAGTAATTATGTAACAAGTTTGTAATAATTACAAAATGAGTTCTTGAATAAGTACATCAAAGATTAATTTCCTCTTATTAAAGAAATTATTACAATCATTAAATTGGGTTATACAAAATTTTTCTGTACATACTTTGAAGAACAATAATGTTATCTGTCTGAATTGTACATTGTAAATTTAATAGAAAATAGAACGTATATTATTGTGTTATATTGAAAATGTTTTAATAAAATATACAAATATTTAATTACTATCACTTTTAAAATTGTAAATTAAATTTTACTATATCCTAGCAAATTTTATCCTTTTTACTTGGAAGTCTTTGTATGTGGGCATGTTATAACAATAGAATTTACATATATGGAATTTACAAAATAGTTAATGATTAATATTTTTAATATATATATATTTATACAATATTAATATATTTATATTATATATTACATAACTATATATATATATAATGCTATATGCAATATTACTTTCATAATTCTAATTGATAATACTGAAACTTAATTGATAATAATCAATAAAAAATATATTTTGTTAAGATAAAACTTCTTTGATAGAAAAATTTGTTCCTCAAATGATATCTTAAGAAAACTTTAAGGTCGTTACAAAACTTATAACCTATTTGTAATTATTTCGTATACTATATTTTTATTTATTTTTGTAAACTTGTTATATAATAATAAACAATTTAACTTTTACCACATTTCTCTATCAATGAGAAAAAGAATAAAGGACAAAGAATTTTCACTGCTTTTTATAAGAAATATAATGTTTTCAATACTTTTTTACAATGTGTAATAAATTACAAATTATGAAGATCTTAATTTGTTTTCAGCATAAAACTATAATTTTGTTATATTACGAAAAAGCACCTGTTAAAAAGTATTAAATGATACAACACCATTTAACAGCTATTTCAATTACAGTTATTTACAGTGAAAATCGTACAGTACATCATAAGCGTAAATTTTAACTACTATTAATAATAATAAATAAATTTACTCAATCTTTTTCGCATAACACTTAATTAAAGAATGGAAAAATTGATTACATTATATTATTAAGAAAGTTAGAGGACGAGATACTCCTCAAGTTAGAGAGCTTAAAATTAATATTACTTTAAATCCTCCTCGATTGACGAAATACTTAACTAAGTACAGTAATAAAAATGCATACATATAAAATTATTAGACCCATTTTTATATTTAAATTATATACTTTTAATGTTACATCTAGCTAGCAAGTGATAAACATCTATGAAACAATGTAAAAATAATAGTAGGGAATAAACAAATACATATGTTCTTTCGATGTAATACTTAGCTAAGGAATCAGAAAGTCAAGGAACAATGAGAAAATAAAAGTAGTAAATAATTAAATAAAATGTGTTGTAACAAAAATGTTCTATGTACAGGGTGTAAAAAAAGGTTTTGTTATGGTTATCATAGGCGTATTCTACACCTCCAGATCGGTGGAGATTTGTTAAAATTCAACTCTATGACTAGAATACGATGCAATTGTAATCAAATTTAACTTTGAAAAAAATAGTCAAGATCCCTTTTGCGGAAAGATTTTTTAACAAATTTCCACCAATCTGAGGATGTAGAATATATCATCATAGTCATATATCATAACAAAACCTTTTTTTTACATCTTGTACAATATTCCATTTATTCGTATATCCTAAGAAACTATTATACATAAGCTGTCGATTAGCTCGGCATTACTCGCGAAAGATTATACCGATTAGCAGATTTCACCACATGAAGGTTGCTGCGAGCGAAGATCTGTACAAAAATACTGTACGAAATATTGTAGATGGACTCAAACTTCCAACGATCTCCCTCTACATAAATTATAATCGAGATTACTCAATCGAGGAGGTATAGAAGGAATCAATTTGAAGTTCCTTCGATCCCCTCATTTAGCGGACTGTGGTTGGTCCTATTAGATCGATTCCATTTTCTCTTAGTGAGCCCGATTGAAGAAAGAGATATGCTCAAATAAGCTTCTTATTCGATAATTGCGCGGCAGATTACAGAACTTTGATTTTAAGCTTCATATGTGCTAGTTTTAAGGCTACTTCTGTAATCTGTCGAGCAATTATTGAATAAGTGGTTTATTTATACTCGCTCACTTGTTCCTCAGTTCGGTTACCTTTGCTTCTTATGTAAGCAAGTGACCGGCCGTGATAGTTGTTCCGAATGGTCAGTTGCAATCTATTCTGGTGCGTCGGCTCCTAGAAAAAGATATTTCGAACGCAGAGGCTTTCGCGTTTACGCGATTTGTTTGCGGAAACTGCCGTTATCATATTCATCAGAAAGTCCTAAGTTGTGTCCACGTTTGCGAGGCTCGCGGCAGGATACGAAAAATGGGACACCTATTTCGGTTGCGCCAACCATATCTTTTTGTTCAATTAAGCGTACTAAAAAGAAACGAAACCAACCTAGTAAGACCAACTCCATGGTTCGCGTCGCATCTCTCCCAATTTTGCTTCATTTTGTACGATAATTTAATTACTTGAGTTCGAATTAAACGAGAAGATCGAAGAAACGTCGAACTGATTCCTTCTATCTCCTTAATTGAGTAAACTTAATTATAATATATCTAAAGGGAGATCGTTGGAACTTTGAGTCTGTCTATTTTTGTACGATTCTCCGCTCACATCAACTTCTACATGGTGACACTTGGTAATCGGCATAATTTTTTGTCGCGAATAATGCCGAGCTAATCGGCTGCTCACGTATAATAGTTTCTTAAGATTTAAAATTAAGTAGAATATTGTACGGTAAAAAATTGTTGTAACGTATATCTGAGTATTTTGATAAAATGTAATAATATCAATGTAATTCTGATACATTTCAATAAATTTATTTCATGTAACACGAGTAGTTTTCTTCCTTTCCCTGTTTTACTTCGATTTCTTGTATTTGATCCTAGATTATAAGTCGAAAAAAAAGCATATAAAAGTTTCAAACGTTGCTTGATTATTCCTGGTTTAGAATATAAGGTATTACAGAGTACAGTTTGCGAAAAAATAAGACTTGTCAAATTTCATTATGTTGTAACGTGTTTGAATTCGTGTGTTTGTATAATAAAGCAATTATCTGTATGAATCAGGGTACACAAAGAATTATAATCGTAAATATTAAAGGAATGAACAGCTGCTTTAGAAACTATTTTTATTTACAATTTAATAAGAAGTTATTAATAAAAAGTAGTTGATATATCTGATATACCAAATGAGTGTCTATAATAATCCATTATAAAAATCTATGTTATAGTATAAAAAGATGCAGCATAAACAAAAAGTACACTATTAGTCATCCGTGACTGACATGGTCCAATCGGGAAATATAGTGTTAGTCACTCCCAACTAACATGGTATTTCACGCGCAAGACGTTACTTAAATTTTTAGGTATTGAACATTTATATAGAGTGGCAATTTAAATAGAACTTTGATCAACTTTCGAAGATAATGTTAAATCAGCTGCAGAAGAGTTAGTTTTTAGCGAGGTTATATATCTTTGGTTCGTAAAACACGTAAAAACTAAAATAAGTAAGCTGAGATTAATACCGACATTAAGATACGATGATAAGCCCAGTTTTGTTATACAATAGCTATATAAGACTATAAGCAGACAGGTTAAGGTAGCGATATATATAATTAATCCTGCGTATGTACAAATTAATTTAAGCAATTTTACTGACGCCATTTTTAATTAACGTCATGTATTGTTATATCTGCAATATTGTTAAAATTACGTTTATATATACACCTTAGCATTTATATCTTTCGTAAATAGTGATAAGAGGAATATTACAGAACACTTAAGAAAAGTTCCTAGGTAGTTTTCTTATTTCTAAGTAATTGGAAAAGAACATTGACTCCATCTGGAAACGCCTATATGAGTCAATATAGTATTACAACTCAAATTTTGTATCACCTGTGCTCAATAACAGTATTTAATTTTTATAAGTGGATATTGTTACCATTCTTATGTTTATAGTTTTTATTTACTAGGAGTTACAATATCGATTTCATATGAACTCGAATATTATTTCATCATTGAAATTATCCTCAACAATTACTTTCATGTAAAATAAAAAAAAATGATGGCTTTCCATTAAACAAAATTACCATCATCTTTATAATTTCAAATTTGATTACAGATCTTAAAAATTAATTTAAGTCATTATGTATTACATCAAAATTTTTACTAAAAAGTATCAACATTTTGTATCCTATCTTTCCTTCGTATCAGTTATTGATATGAAAAAATAAAATAAATATCCATATATTTTATAATTTAAAGGATTAAATAATTTGTTACGAAAAAATTAAAAAGTAAAATTGATTTTATTTTATGTATAACTTAAATAAAGTTTATTTATCAATACTTTTTTAAATTATAAAAACAATAAAAATTATAAATAAATATTACCAATTTGTAATTTTATAGAATTACTGAATTTGATTTTAGTTAAATCCAATTATAAAACGATTACAACAAATTTAGTTCCATTCGATCAGAAAGATCCAATCATTGCAACGCTTTGATCACTTTTACTAAAACATGAAGTTTGCAAAAATTACGGGACCAGAAAAGAAAAGCTAGTCTTAATTGAGTATCACTAGATCTTCAAGTCCTACACCTTTCATTTTTTCTTTCATTTAAATCTATTGCTTTCAATAATAATCATATGGTGTATATGATAAAATTAACAACTATGTGTACGTATGTATGTATGTAAATGTACGTATAACAATTATAATATGTTCTATCTGCTGTAACGTGCAGTGCTGAGAGTAGTATTTGAGATAGTGTTGCGAGTGCAATTAATCATCGTGATCTCATAGTTCCAAGCACTTAAATGTCGTCAATGAATACATTGTAGTTGCTAAAATTTGTGTACGTTGAATATTATTTTGTTAATTAAAGCCACACCTAAACTGACATACTGAAACCTGTTTTTAGTTATATTGTTTCTACTTAAGTATTGTTGTTAATTTATATAGATGGTAATAAGTTTTAAAGGTATTCTTGAGGATCCTATGTTAAAGGTAATTTGATGCCATATTTTAGTATATTCAATTTTAATATATTTTAAGATGTCAAAAATGCAATGCAATGTTAATTGAAATATACATTTCTATATTATCGGTGCAAAGTATTTTATAAAAATCAATTAATATTCTCTTAAATTCTTATTCTTATTTAGATCATCTTAATCAATTAGATGCTTAAACTATAATATTTTTTCTTTTTAAACAGATTCATACATAATAATATCCTGATATAAAAAGTATTCATGCCTTTTTGTTTGGAAAATTACACAACCTGTAACATGGAGGAATATGCTGTAGTATCAGATGTATCAGTTGTAGATGTTTACGACATTGCTTCAGAAATAGGGAAAGAATGTGAGAAACTCATAGATTCGTTTGGAGTAGAATCAGTAACAAATCTTATGCCAAAAGTGATACATGCATTGGAGCTATTAGAAAGTCTTGCAACTAAAAATGAACGTGAAAATACAATAGTCCAGGAATTACGTGCAAAGATTTCACAATTGGAAACTGATAAGATTGGAAAAGCTGAAGACAGACAAAGATTCGAAAAGGTACTTCACTTTCAATAATTGCTTAGTTTTAGTTTTGACACTTTTGTTTAAAGTCATTTAATTATTACCTAGGAACTAGAACAAATTGAGGAACATTGGCGACAAGAATCTCGTGATCTAGTAGGAATGGTTACAAGATTGCAGGAAGAAAATAGGCGATTAGCAGAGGCTCTACAAGAATCGCATAGTGATAGTCAGTACAGCAGTAAACAAAGTACTAACAACCTGTCTTTTATCTACTAACCCAATGCTGAAACTGTCATATTATATATACAGGGTGAACAATTTGATATTACCACCTTGAAATAAAGGTCACTTTTAAACTAGAGATCTACAACAAGTGGGTACAATTGGTCAGGTGAGTTGGGTGAAGTGACATAGCACCCATATGATTGTACCTGCCCTTGTTGATCTCTTTACTTCAAACCTCTGAAAAATTTTCTCATAGAAAACTTTCATTGTATCTATTATATTGTCCCTGGAACTACATAATTTTTCCTTTATTTATATACTACAATGATAATGATATTAATGTAAATTGATGTAATAATTTCAAATAGTTCACTCTGTATGTGTACTACTCTTATTATTATTATTATTATTATTATTATTATTATTAATATACATTATTAATAATAATAATAATAATAATAATAATAATTACACAAATATGTTTTAGCCTTTACAGCTAGTCAAGAAGTTGATGTGACAGTATTACAACATTTAAGGTCCATGATAGACAAACAAAGAGATCAAATTCGAGTAAGAGACAAAGAATTGCTGCAGAAAAATGTGGAAATAGAAAATGTAAATTGGTACTTACGTTTATATATAATTTGATAAGTAGTGATTAAGTATTACTTGCAGAATATTTTCCATTTACCATAGTATGATTAATTTTTTAGTATTTGCTTTGCTATATCTGAATAATAGTAATGTACTATTTTATCATAATTCACTTTTGTATTGTATGCAGCTAACAGCACAGGTTGAAAAACTTGGAGTTGTTGGTCGAGAATTAAAACGCAAACAACGTCAAGCACAAATGCAAGCTCGCGGTTTGGTGGAAGAAAGAGCAGATTTTTTGGCACAGTTACAAGATCAAAATCGTGAACTGATAAATCTTCGAGCTCGTCTTGGTTTGGCAAGAAAAGAAAATGAAGATTTAAGTAAATTGCAGGGATGTCCAGACCTAACAAATAAGGCTGTTTATGATCTAGACGATCCTGACAGACCAAGGTTTACTACTGCTGAATTAAAAGAAATTCTACATGAACGAAATGAATTGAAAGCCAGGGTTTCCGATTTGGAAGATGAACTGGAACTATATCGACCAAAACCTGAAATGTATATCATTTTTCTTAAATACGATTTTATATCAAAGTTTTCTAGTACTATTATCTGTTACTTAGAGTTGCATGTTTTATAACAAAAAATTTCCCTTTTTGTTCTATGGTAGTGTGGAAGACGATAAAGATGCTCCTGTCCAAGGACCACTTCCTTACGAACCAGATGATGCACCATGGAAAAAATCTGAATCTGGAATTCGTAAATTGTAAGTAGTTTATATATGTATATCAATTATTTTAGTTTTAATTACAGAAAGCATTTCAATACAGTATTTAATTATCAGTTTCAGAAAAATTTTCTCAGAGTCTAGCAGTAGCTTTTTAGTCGGTAGTAGTCCACGTAGAAGTCTTTCAAGTCTATCAAAGATGGCCCTGTCTGGAAATAGTACATGTGATGAATCTGTATAATGGTTTTTGAACAAGCGACTAAACAACTTTAAACATCTTACAAGAAATGGTTGGACATAATACTCTTGGATCTACATACAGTATTTTATCCCTTGGTAATGATTAGACATTCATAAAAATTATTTTAAAACATTCATAGAATGGTTTTTTAGAAACAACCGCAATTAGTCAATGTAATGAAATAATTGACTGATATGAGTGTAGGCATTTATACAGAAACAAAGCATTCGAATATGTGCATGCATTAATATATATTTAATATTTACAAAGATCAGAAAGACATAAAATTTACTTATCCATGTCTTACAAAATGAATTGGCATTTTGAAAAATTAAACATATTAATAATAATACATGTAATAAAGTCTCTTTATTTAATAATTTCAATAAATTGCAGTAATAAAAAAATAAAATTAGATGGTGATATTTTTTATAAATTATATATTTATGTTTAACCAAAAATAGAAGTCTATAGACAACAAAATGAAAAATTGAATTTTATCTCGTTAACATTTGAAATTATGCAATTTTTTTCTGTATTTATCATATACTAATTAGAAATATATTTGAAGTTTGGAAATATATTAATAACTAGCATGTTGAATATAACATCATTTTTATTATAAACTATTTAATGTTATGGTGGAGTGCATAAGAAGTAACAATTATTTTGTAATGTATTTATGTTTATATTTTTTGTTCCACTTTGAAAGCTTATTTAGCAGAATAAATAAGTTATACCTGAGCATAATTTAAAACACTTTTCAAGTTGCATTTCAATTAAGATTTATATTAAATACTATACATTTCGTTTATTCTTTCACACAAACTTTAATATTAAAATGTGTTGATCGTTTTATAATTCATGCCACTGGATGCCAATGTGAAAACATATGTAAGCATTGTATTCATATATAGTTTGTAAATAATAATTGGAAATCACGAATTTAAATGTATTTAAGATAATATAGTATACTTTGACAAAAAGATGTTAATATATAACGATAGAATAACTTATAATAGTCTCATTAATGTGAAAAATATCTAATTGCTTTAAATAATAAATACATATGACTTATAAACCACACAGTACTAATGTGTCTCATTACTTCATGAATTAAAATTACAAAAATAATCAACATAGTTTTACCACCAATATGTCTTAATAGTAATTGAGAAAAAACTGATTTACAAACATTATTTACAAACAATTTATGCATAACTAGAGGATCAATAATTAATGTAACAGTCATACGAGGATGCAATTATTAATTTAATTATCGTAAAAAAGTAGTTAAATTGTAAAATTTCATCAACATGATATAGTGGTTTGTAAAATTTTCTAAAGCCTTGATACTTTTCGAATATGTGACTTTAAACATACGGAAAAAAAATTATTTTTGAAATAGTGAAAACATCCATAGTTAATTAAATTAAAATGTTACAAAATATATAAAAAGAATTTAAAACATTGAAAATTTAAAAAACATATCTATAACTTAAGTTATATTTTAATACAAATAATGCATGTTCATTTTTCAATGAAATTATTTTTTTCAACTATAATCTGTTAAAATTATCGTAATTTTGATCCTATTAAAATGTGCCTATTAAATAAACATAATCATCTTCAATACACTATGTTAACAAATTCCTGAAGGAAATTAGTAAGAAGAATTTATCAATATTATGTAAAGCACAATACAATTTATTGTGTTTTCAATGAAAATTGAACATGTTTAAAGTACTAAATAACCATTAGGTTTAGAATTGTTCAAAACATGTAAGTTCAGAGTAGTAATAATCCTTAGAAGTAAAGAAAAAATCAAACCAAATAAAGATCTTGTATCTCATATACAATGAAGAATTATTAATAAATTAGAGTATTATTATATTAGTCATATTATTAATTATTATTTATAACAAAATTAACACTACATAATAAGTAATAGTATTATATGTATTTTATTATGTAGGAAAATGTTTATATATGTATGTAATATATTACATCATAATTAAGCAAACGATAATTTCATTTCAAATAATTAATATACATATGTGCAACACCAAACACAAATTATTTATAGTACATAAATAATGAACGTTAATGTTTGTATTTTCTACATAAGTAAAAGAATAAAGTAAAAAAAAAACTTTTCAATTGCTAAAGATATGTACAATGTAATACTTGTGATGAACAACAAAGTATAAACATTA
This sequence comes from Ptiloglossa arizonensis, assembly GCF_051014685.1. Taxonomy (NCBI): domain Eukaryota; kingdom Metazoa; phylum Arthropoda; class Insecta; order Hymenoptera; family Colletidae; genus Ptiloglossa; species Ptiloglossa arizonensis. The sequence goes on along the minus strand of NC_135048.1, from coordinate 5,096,945 downwards.
TAGTAGTAGAATTCAATATTTGCGTTATTAATTTTGTTCTTATATTGTTAAATATTACTAATTAATAATATATTACGTAGAACATAGGATTTAAAAAATTATATAGAAACAAGTCGTGTAAAAGTGCCAAAGAAAATAACAGGTACAGTTACTAGAATGATGTGAATATCCATGAAAGCAATTAAATATTTTATTCATAATTTCCCAGTTTATTTATACTATTAATTCTATTAGTAATTTCATTAAAATGGTTGTAATACTTTTGGATACATTATCACTGTTGCTAATTTGCAAGTTTTAATGCCTTAACATTTATAGAACTGAAATATACTTTATTGTAATCAGTTCTTTGAAAATAAATGATCATGTTCTGTAAGCTGCAGTTCTTTTAATAATTATATATAAAATAACATCTTTGACATAATTGATAATTACTCGATTATAATATTAGCCTCCTTAAGATAGAAATATATTTAATTGAAAAAAACGCAAGATTGGTTGTATGTATTTAACAATCTACAATGGTGCAATAGAATAAATCAACATTTTACGATATTTCAGTTTGTGCCTGAATTTAAGTAAGTCTAATCCAGCATCATTTAATTAAATCTTAAGAATTGATCTCCATTTATTCTCAATCAATATCCCATTACACCATTGGGTTGTTTATTACAAAACACCAGTTTTAGGATGTGTAAAACATAAAAATGCAATAAAAATAACAAAGCAAATAATATTTTGATGATCGGTATCATTTAAAAATCTATGTTCTATTATTTTGTAAAACGAAATGTATAAAATATTTTGTGCTTACATTTCAAACAAAGAATGTGAAACAAAGTTGAAATACTTTAAAGTTGACACGCTGTCATTTTTTCGAAACTTGCAAAATAAATTAAAATTTATAAGATTCACACAGTTGACTAGTACGCTATAAATCTACGTTGTTCAAATTAGCTGCGGATCCTGTTGGCAAATCTGGTGGTACAAACTTACCAATAGGTTGTATTGCCTGTCGTTGCTCAGCCAATTTGCGCATTTCTTGCCTAAGCTTACTTAAAATAGCATGATTTGGTTGATTAACCGCGGCTTTACCTTGTAATAGTGTGATTTCTTGTTCCAATTGTTTTTTTTCTTTGAAAGATTTTACACTACGAGATCCATATAACCTTAGCAGAGAACCCCAAGATTGAATATGAGGATGCATAAGCTGCAGAATAGCTTGTGCAGCTCGTTGTTTACCATCTTTCTTATTGCGACATACCTAGAATTTAACTTTTTACAATTCTTATAATGTAGCAAACAACGTATTAAAATATAAAATATAACTCTTTTTTAGTTGTTTATGAATTTTAAGTTGCATCAATATTTTGACCCATTAGTGATTGGTTACCATTGATTAAGTAATTGTTTTTAAAAACTTTTCCAGATATAGTTGTTTACGGTATTTTAAACAAAGAAACACGCACATAATTTTACTTACAACGGTAGCCTCGTGTTTTCCAACACGCATTGTAAATTCATTGCGTTGATGTTTCAATGTGTTTACAGAATAATTAATGTGCATATCGCCCAGTCCATAATTTCGTTGAAGACAAGTGATTAAAATAGCATGTGGTGATGGTTCAGTTGTTTTTGCACAAAATTCTGCGACTCGCGGATCGTTTATTGATATTTCATCAAAGAACGATAGATCCGCATCAAAATTTGTTCTAGATGCCTTAATCATTCGACTATTATTACCAGACACTGTATTTCCACCATTATCACCAGAAATCTTATCTCTCATTTGAGGAATTAAGATTTCAAGAGTTTTTCGAGCAGCATTAGCTTTTGCTTGCTTTTTGCTGCTACCAAAACCGCTTCCATACTCCATATCATTAATACACACGACAGCGGAGTATGGTGTTGCAGCATTTTCTAAAAACAATTGTTTAGTTTTATAAAAATTCCTCAGATTTGTCTAATTTAAATTTTTTTTAGTACTTATAAATTAATTTGAATTATATGTTTAATATATACGTATGTACATTTGGTTCACAAATGTTATACTTTAATCAACTTACCTAATTCCTTAAATTTATAAGTTGGTTGCTTTTTAAGTGCATGTTGTACATATTCATGAAGTATACAAACATAACTTTTGCCTGAAGGATTCATTATCCAATGTTTTGGCGGTCTTTGTCCACCACTATCATCTCCTGTAGTACCACTACTATTTCCTGTTAAACTAGAGCTGCTAACTGGAAATGTTATTAATTTTGTTCCATCAGGTAAAGTTGGTCGTTCAAGTTGTTTTCGATGTCTTTTATTTTTTGTAAATTTCCTCCTTGCTGACCATGATCTAAAAGTATAATGAAAATGCTAATCAAATTCATTATGTTATAAAAGTACCAGCATTTACTTAACATATGGTATGTACTTACTGAAATCTCATTACTTTAATAGCTTTGAAACGAAAGATTGATTGACAATAATTTCTCAATTGTTCACTATCTAATGAATGCGCTGCTCGATTTTCTTGAATTGTTTCAATTTTTGCACTAGGAAGATTACACACTTCTGCATTTGAGTCGCGTTCCTTTTCTTTTTTTCTTTCTTCCTCTTCTTCATGCAAAGCTCTTTTATATTGAAGACAAGGTATTGCGCTAACAGGCACTTCATGCTTTCTTACACTGCCAGGGCCAAGAAAATATGGTTTTGCAAGGGTACAAACTCTACTTTGTTTGTGTAAATACAAAGGCATTCCACTGTTATGCGTTACTTGTACCCAACCTTCCGGAAGTACATCAAAATGATTATGGCCAATTTCTGAAAGGGAATTACATTATAAATTTTATGTTCTCTTTTTTTTCTTTATCTTAATGCTGCAATTAAAAACATTTTTGTTTTTATTACATATACAAGTGATACAGTTTTGATACAATATTAAAATTTTACTACATTAAAAAATTTAAATACTTACCATCCAAGACAAGTTTTTCTTTCTCTTCATATGGTACGCTATCTTTCTTGTCTCTTTTTTTGCCTTTAAATTCTTCTGGTAAACCTAATAGTGGCATATAATACTTAACTAAAAATAGTACTCTGCAGCTGCACGATCTATGTAAGAAGTACAAAAAGAGAAAACAAGTAATCTGATTTCTTTCTACGTCATTTGACTCTTACATCTGCATGTTTCATAATTTGTGTACTTTGCTCTCAATGCTTAATTATTAATTTCTATTTAATCTATATATTCTATACTTAAGTTTCCAATGTAGAAAGATAAAAAAAATCTGTTACAATAACTGATTTTACTGTAACATTAAGATTTACCTTCTTCGAGCATAGCCTCAATTTCTTCATCAGGTACATCGGAATCTATACTTTCATTTGTGTCCGAGTCCATATCAGAGCAATTTTGATCTGGATGTCGTTCTATATCATCCAAAACATCAAATTGTCTTAAATCATCTGTAACTACAATACAATCTGTATTGGACTCCATAATACAGTCTTCAGTGGTCAAACTATTATATACACTTGTGTCATCAGCAGATGCAGTTTCTTCCTCTAGCATATGTCCACAATGGCTTCTATCAGACATTATTCTACTATGGTTATCAGTATTTAATTCTGACGTGCTGACTTCAAATATATTTTCATTGGATTTTGCATTCATTAAAGCAGCATTTTGATGATTGTCCAAACCCATCTCACTTTGAGAATTCATACTCGATTCAGGTGTTTCTTCAAGATCTTCTTTATCCATGTCCATTATGTGTACGACAAGGTATCTGCTAAAATACTGTAAGGTCTAATAACCAATGATATATAAGACACAATGTCTAATAACCAATGATATATAAGACAAAATTATAATGGATGTCTAACTTCTTATATTTGATCAAATATTTGATGTATTCATCAACAGCTGACAAAGAATTTTCAAATATTGCTTAGGAGAAAGATATTGTTTAAAGTTAAGCGTAAACTCCATATATAATGACCCATGGATTAAATAATATCATCCGCGTCGTATGGCCACACCACTTTCACCAATGAGGCCAAAGTCCAATCGATTTGAAACCACTTTAAAAATGGCAACGAAAATTGGACATTTGCATTAGTGTTAGCAGTTTGGGGCCGATTATATATCCATGAGTACATATCACATGAATGATATTATATTGTCTGACTATTGCAGACGATAGCTGATACAATTCGCTGTATTATTTAGCTGGCTGGTTCCGAAGTTAGACAGGAACAACATTGAAAAATTGAACCTGTTACTAGCTTGGACTATGCACTGACAATCAAAAAATTTCTTGTTAAAATAACATTGGAGGCATTTTTGATTGTAATGTAATACTGGTTGTGTTCAGTTCTGATATTTCTTAACAATATATTAACAAAATTAAATATTTAGAAACTATATATAAAACAATGCATTATAAAAATTTCAAAATCAGCTATGTTAAATAAAAATGATCTAAATTTCTCTTAATTCAAGCAGATATTAGTAACTTAGTAAATATACTTTTACTGTGATAAAATTCTTAGTTTCATGGTTTATAATTATTCTATAAAAATTTATTAATTTTCCTAAATTATTTAAAATTAGTTTGTTCTATATAATTCCAAAAATGTTAAATTGAATACACGATAATTGTTATACTATAACAATAATTTGCAATTACGATTATAATGATACGTGAATTTACTTTTTACATTAAAATGTGATAGTATTATATAATTTGTATACTTGATATGTAAATTTTATATGTAACATAAATCGATATTATCATTAATTTCATACAATTCCATAATAATACCTTTATTTATGTATATCACAATTATTGTATATTTCTGAAAATTATAAAGACTAGCTCTCCAACAATAAAATTTGCAATGTTTGGTTAGATGCCATCTATCTTTGAATATTTTCAATTTACTGATATTCTTGTTACTTGTAGTCTTAAACAATAGAAAAAGCTTTCATATCAGTCTTATTGAGATATAACACATAATCACAAACACTATATAATTATCTTAAACTAAAATTATATTTATTTAAACTTCAACTGCATTCACGCAATACTACAATCGTCCCCCATGCGTTTCTTAGAAATACGATAGAACGGAAACTCTCATGATAAGAATATAATATGAAGTGCTACCTACCATCTTAGTGAAGAACTATTGCCTAAATAATTTTATTGTATTATATGTATGTATAATTTGTTATATATTATAGTCCAAAATATATAAAATTTAAGGAACATTATTAATATTTAAAGAAAAACAACATTGACTCATTCACAAATCACATAATTTTTTAAGACCCTTAAATTTCAAACTTGACTCAATATTTATAAATTCCAAATAAAAGTTTATGATAAAAAAAAAATTGTATTATATCTAACATATGAATTTATTATTAATTAAAAATATTTTTAATTAATTATAATACCAGTGTAGCAAGGGCATAGTATGATAAACATAATATTCTAATTTTTATTTACAAGCAAATGCATATTTGACTATTTTTCCAATTTATTTAACATATATGTATACACTTAAAATTATTTTAAAATAACCTATTAATGTAATTAGATAAATTTCTGCACAGGTACTATTTTTTATATGTTAAAATACACTATTTACATAGAAAATCTCTTAACACATCTATACAAAAGTCACGATTATTGCACATAGTTTTGGTTTTCATTGGCAAGTACATTAACAAAATTTAGCTTATTAAAACTGATGTAATTTACATTTAATTTGCAACATTCATAATTTTGCAAAGATGTATATATATGTATATATGTATAACTATTAATTCTTTTCTCTTCACTTAATATACTCCATTTAAAGCATTGTTTGCTATATACGTATTTACACTGTAACAATTAGACATTATTGAAACATCATAAATATACAGAGCACCAATAATTATATATCTGAAAAGTTTGTTAAGTATCATAATGATCTTGCCTATAAATATTATTACTACATAAAACAATATATTGTAACATATATAAATTAAAAGTATGTTGTATCAGGAATTTTTCTTATCCTTACAGGCAAACGTCTATTGAAAAATGAACTATCATTTACTTTTAACATTTTAATAGAATATTCTGATGAAATAATATAAAATTACTGAAATAATATTACAAGTAAAATCTTATTTTTTGCCAAAAGACATTAAAATAGTTTATTAGTTATCTAGTTAATATAAAGCATAAAATTTCTAGTTAAAACATAAAATCTCTCACAATTGCAAGAAATAATGATGATATAACATAAATAGCCACAGGCTAAACTATTAAGAAATGAAACATTTGTTTGAACCTTCACATACAGCATTTCTATTAAACACTCTAATATTCTATAACAAAACTGAATTTTCTTCAATTATTCATCATCATTGAGGTAGTTACATGAAAATAAATATTTAATATAATATCACTTTTTTATTTGATTTTTATCTTATGTAATTTGAGCTTAAACCCAAGTAATTCTGAAAGCACTCCTGAAAGTGCAGATAGTAGTACCACTTTTGTGATTGTATACAGATAGGGGTTAGCAGATAAACCAGATATTTTAAATGGACTTTCAAGTTCCTGTAAATTATATATGAATTATCTGACTTAGTAAAAATATGTGTGAATATATATATATATATATTATTTGCATTACCTTTATTAAATCTGCTGCTAATTTGAGTACATTATTTGCTACCATAAGCTCTTCCTTTTTATGTGGTTTTTGTTCTATTTGTAAATATAAATTAATCTAAAACAAACCAAAGTCAAATACTTTCATTTACCACAAGAATATAGACTATCTTGAACATAAAATCCATTTTACTGTAATTACCTGTTCAGTTATCAAAACAGAAAGATTTCTATATTTTTTATTAATTTTTGTACCCAGAGTCATAAAACGCAATATAAATATTCCAAGGGAAAAACTCCAAAATAATGCTTCAACGTTATATCGGGAATGCAAACTTTCAAGATCCTACAAAATCATAACATTCACAGAATACTTTAACTTTATTAAACTCACTTTGTATTATTTTTGTTTACCTTAATTAACTCCAAGCTCACAAATGACAACAATAATAACGTAACAACGAATACTGCTGATACTATTACGTCTACCGATCGTTGTGGCCCTCTTCTCTATAATAAGTTATATATTAAATAAAGTATTTGTTATAAATGAAATGATAAATTTATAAAAATGTTGCATTATGTTAAAGAAATAAATTTATACTTTTAAATTTGTACTTTTAAATGTTTTGATTAAACCATTATAAAAACGTTAATTATATTATTTAAAAACAATTCTTCAAAATGCTATAAAATGAAAATATATATAACATGTTCATCTTACTTTCAAATAAGATCTAACGCTCAACCATAGTTTTATGTTGCGTACTTTATTCAGTCGAAAGTGCGGTAAATCAGACTTTCTTGCACGTCTCGACGATGTTAGATGCGAAAATAATTTAGCATATAAGAGCCTTTGCTTATAAGTACGTTCCGCAACTGCTAATAAAAAAAATAATAAACAGGACAATATTAGCCTCTCAAATGCTGATATAAGCACTACTATACGTTCCCTGAAATCATTATTTATAATAATAAATTATTTCTTACACAAAACATCTATATATTATGCCATTATTCAATCAGTTTGCACTTACCAAAGAGTTGTTCCAAATGCCAAACCTATCACTTTACATAAAATATCGCTATAAGTTTCCAAACTAACAGAAGTTAAGTCATTTGGTATGAAAGAATTGGTTACATTGTTACTATTGTCCATTCCAACGTGATCGCTTAATCGTTTAATGGATGGTATTAATGATAATACCACGCTAAGCATTAGACCACCATAAAAATAATTCATACTCTCAGGCATTGACTCCACTCTAGCAATAATTGCTGAACTAATGTCCAGCACCGATAGCTCAGCTTTTTTTATGTCACGACGTGTCCATATAGCACATGAAACTAAAATACATGTTCAAATTATTTGTCTAATAGATTGTAATATTGAATTTGCCAAAAATTATATTTAAGATTGATCATAGAAAATAAGAAATACTTGAGCTATCAAATTCTATTCAGAAAAAAGTGCAATACTATGTGTTGTGATTGTTTAAAATAACTAGAAATTATAATTTCTACTACATTGTTATAATATACATTACCACGATCATATGAAGCACAACTAGAACTAAGCATTATGGAAGGTGGTAATTCAAATTCCCAAGAAAAGGGATACTCCACAAATTCTCCATAATTTTTGTTTGTCTCACTATGCAAATCAGATTCCTCAAGTTCTGAACTGCAAGAATTACTGAAGTTCATATTTTCTTAAAATTATAATGTAATGTAATGTAAAAACAATTTATATAATTATCACAAATGTAATTTATATGAATAAAAAATATAAAATTATGTGGTACATTTAGTATTGTATACAAGGTTCTTAGTCTTCTTGAATTCACCTCACTTTTTTAAAGAAATTTCTTATTCTTTTTAGATTTACGGTGGAGTTTGAAAACAAAAATCTGATATAGTTCTTAATCATGAGTAATTATAATAATTTTAAAACTGATAAAAAACATTTAGTTTATTAGACCCATTACCAAATATTTGCAATATACTGTTGCCAGTTTCATAGCACAGCAGTTAAGAATCACTGGTATTGAGAGCAATAGACCTTTTATGATAGAAAATTACTTTCATAGCAATATTGTAATCTTATACCTGTAGCTACATTCATCACTATTTGTAGTTACTCCCATCCATTCAGTAGCAGAGGTTGTGGCCTCTGTTAAATGATGTGTAGCAGCTTCTTCACATTCTCCTTCTTCTTCGCTTTCACATTGTTGCCGATCTTTTCTTGGACCAATTGCCATGGGACAATGATCCTTATCCTTCAGAATATAATTCAAAATTTTAACATATACTTGCATATATTTTTACAAATGAAAAAAAACTTTGCATAACTTATAGTACATAATTGTCTAATACAATATAAGAAAATTTTAAAAGCTGAATAATATACAAATATTTGAAAATTTTTCACAATACATTATATTTATTTTCTTATATTATAATAAAAAAATAATTTCCACTTAAAATTGACATCATTAGCTTTTTCACTTTGATTTTCATAAAAAGAACTCCTAAATGTTCCATACGTATAAATATTTTAAAAATTACATAAAATTTGGTATTAATTATATAAATTATATTTCTAATTACTAGAAGTTTATTCATAAACTTGTACATTAATAATTTGTTTTAAAATTATTTGCGCATGTTTAGATTACAATAGATGTATATGAACAAAATTATAAATTGAAACAAATAAATATAAGTATAAATTGGACGTAGTTTAAACTTATTTCAAAGTATAATATTTTACTTATGATTGTTACAAGTATTATTATGAAATTGTTGTATAAACTAAAATAAATTTATAAATGAACTAAGAAATACTTACCATTTTATTAGAAGTTTCTCCTTCACTCTTTGATGAAATATCTTCTTCTGTTTTCAATAACTCAATTGCTACATGAAAAGTAGAAGACAATCATTTAGCTAATACACCACTTTACTTTTCCAACAAAGATTAATGAATATTATCAGTTCAAAACAAACAATAAACCATTAATAAATAGAAAAATAAATTGTACATTTTTAAATAAAAGAATCATAAATAATATATTTAAAACTTTCATATACATAAACTATAAAAGTAAATTATTTTCTGCAAATTTTATAAGATTTTATATCATACATCATAGTTTAAGTTTTTCATATAAAATATTTCAATAAAAATTGTTATAAATCAAACCTGAAAATTTAGGTTGCAATAAAATTTGTTGACAAGTAGAACCTTTCATCTGAAGATTGGATTTTTCATTACTTTTATGTAATATATCTCTTTTCTGTTTAGGCTTTTCAATTGTCGTTTGTGTAATACCTTTATCATTATCACTTGATACATTTCCATTTAAACTTTCAAATCCATCATCATCTTGATGTATGTTTTTTGTATTTTGATCTGTAACATCATTTACAACAAAGATATACTTTGTACTTGTATATAAACATATAGCTAAGACTAAAAATGTTAGTGCAATGTATTAACTTGATTGACTATGACTAGCTGAAGCTTCATTCATGGGAAGAGGATTGCTCATAGACACATTGATAAGTTCACTATCACAGGATGTTTGAGCAGTCACAAATTCCTATAAAAGATAAACTATTGTAAAGGTAACCATTAAAAATTTGATATGTACACGTCTTTGAAGTAATGAAATATAAGTACCTGAGATCGACTAGTTGTCAAAGAATTTTCAATTACAACCTTTTTAGCAAATCGCACAGAAGTTAAGACGTCACCATTTATTGTACTAGCTTTTTCAGAAGCAGTATCTTGAGATGATTTGGAATCTTCATGCAAACCTATAAGTAATATAATTCCTAGTAAATAAAAATATATGCTAATTGTTTAAAATGATTATACATTTTACAGAAACAAGAATTTACGTAAGTTTTGTCTTGTTCTTGATTTACCCATTCGACACCTAGTGTGTCGTGAACGTCTAACTACCCTCTGTTTACTGTGTCCATCAGTCATTGATGGCCCTGAATGAGTTGATACAATATCAGAATGAACAATGCATAGTACTAACATCATAATAGTAGGTATTAATACTTCTGATGTTGACACGATCTGTACAAAAATCTCATTTATTAAATGTTCATACATTATGCTTGTAATAGAAATATGATTATTATCATACATCACTTTCATTGTCCTTGGCCATCTGATAAAAGTATATACACATATTGATCAACTGTAAACTATACAGTAATAAAAATAATGTAAAGATTTTCAAACTAGTCTGCTGCATCCACCATTTCCTATATAAAGGGAGAAATAATAACCGTTGAAGTGCCAAGCATGCTACTGTTGATAATCCATGCTTTGGCTTGGCTTTTGGAAAAGAAGAACCTATGAGGAAAATTTTATACATGTAAAAATAATATTTATTTTTGTAAAAAATCTATTTATAATTGCAAAATAATCTTCCAATTCAACCTTACCTCGCACAAGATCGACATCAATAAATTCTGTTTTCAATTTTGCAGTTCTCATTGGAACATGCGTAAATCCACCAAGAATGTGTTGTTCTACAGTCTTTTCCCATTGTTGCTTATCATATGTACCAATTTTCTTCTGATACCTAAAATATGATAATCATCCATTAAATTAAATTTACATTGGTTTCAATAAGTTTTTTTACAATGCTAAAATATCAAATTTCTTACCAATAAACAAGCTTATTTAATTTCATTTTTGCCGATTGCTATCGCAGTCCTATAGAATGACTATTAATTTTTAATTTTACCCAATAATTGGATGTGTCTAAACGAACGGAAGATAATTTTCCGTATACTTGTGTTAGTAAATTTAAAGGAAATGTTGCTCCCATAATATATAACATATAACGAACGACAACTAATAACAACCTTTTATTTCACAATATTCGAGTGGAAAGAAACAAAGTACGAACAATGTTCGTGATACATTTAATAATTTTCACGCCATTGCCTAGAATTGGAAATTATTTAATGATCCTTGGTAATAATAATGACAATTAAGCAGCGCGAGTAATCTTAATTCAATTTACGTCTTTACTAGTAAAATCTGGTATAAGTTTGCCATGCATTCAACATTTCTTATATCGAATCCATTCGTTGTCAAACTGCCCTAGTATAAACCTGTACTTTTCTGTTATCAAAATTACGGAGTATATACATATGTCACAACCAATCCTATAATAATAAGTATGGAACAACATATTTCATTGGTCATTATTTGCATTTCGAGTTTTCTTCATTTTTGTTATAATAATTTTTAAAATATTTTTAAAAATCGTGTATTTAATATGTGTTTTAATAATATTTTAATTTTTATTACATTTTAATAATAATACTTTTATAATGAATAATAATTTTATTACAAAGTATCAAATTATTCTTCTATATGTTCCAACAAAAATATGTATATAATTTGATCGATTTTTCACATATGTACATATATTTCAAATTAAATTCAAGACTCTTATCTTAAAAATTTCAAAAATAATTTGAGTATTATAACGGAACTAAATTGTATAAAGGTTATAATTATTAGGTAATTCAATCATTTTTAGTCATTACCATTACAAAGTTCCTAAATTATTATTTTATTATGAAAATATACTTTATACTGTATACTTCATTGGATGAGTATTCGGTGTAAACAAAATCACGTGATGCAACAGGACCGAATAGCAAGGTGTTATATCTCAAATAGAAACAGTTACAATAGAATTTATATAAGTTACAATTTATGTATAAAAGTAGACTTTTTTTTGAAGGATGTAACATTTACTACAATTTTTCAATAAAAACTTTTAGATGTTCTTCCGAAAATTCCTAATGGTTAAACAGTACCAAATTAGATAGAAGAAGGGGAAAGGGAACTAAATACTAAATATAAAATTTTAATTTCGGGTATTTAATAGTTTCCGAAATATTAATAACAAAATTCCGTACAATACATTGTATTCAGCCTATACGTACGTTACACAGGCATCATTAATGCAACTGTCATTCTCTGTATTATTATCGTTGTCAATTGCTGGGCAGCCGATTACACAGCGATGTAGGCCTCCGTATCTATAGGGTGCTCACGTAATTTTTTTTCACGTGTTAATCAAGTTGGCGTGATGTTGCACTCGCTACGAGAAAATCTCAGCGACGAAAGAAAATCTAGCCTAACTCTAACATATTTCATAAAAACTAATATTAATTACAAAATGTTTCGGCGACCAAAAATTACAATAACATAATGCATAAATTTTAAGTAAGAGATTCTATAAAAACTGAGATTCAATATCACTCTGCACCATTGGCTATTCAATACTCGATAACAAATGATAGCAACAAATTCTCAACGGAAATAATTTCAATGTATTGTGTGGAAAGTTTTTTATTATTATTTCGGAAACTATTAAATATCCACAGCTAAAATGTTATATTTAGGACCTACTTCTCCTACACTACTTCTTCCTAAAATTTGACGTCGACCGGTTAGTGGGGTTTTTTGGAAGTCCAGTCAAACTTTCACACTAGTTAAAAAAACTAGTGATTTGATTATTTATCAAATCATTTCGTGTTTCAATCCACTGTGTATTATACTCTAAAATTTTAGTTTGAATATGATTTAAATTTTTAAATAACAAAAGATGACCTGTCGAGAGTTCCCTTATCCTTATTTTCAAACGATAATTTAATTTTGTAACAATATTTTTGCTGTCCAAAAAATGATTAACAGCGTATTTCTATTATTATTTTTGTATCAATTTATTTATTATTATATTATTTAAGCGTCGTGTTTATAATAAACAATGATTAATGCAGAAGTTTGCTGTTCAAGATTACCAAACAATTTTTAGTTATCCTTGATGTACAAGAGTCAGAAAAAAAAAATTACTAAATTCACATTATTTATATACTTTTTCTTATTATATAATAAATTAGAATGTGTAAAATAAAACTTTATGGAATCCTAAACCCTGTAATACAATTCTTTTCGTAGTTTTAAGTATTTATATTTTAAAAACTATGCTGAGCTAATACTTTCATTCAGCACTATGTGTACATATGTATACATCGAGTATTTCTCACGACGCGTGAACATTTGATTTCACATGTGAAAGCAGCATGTCTAAACAATATTATTTACGTACATACAACGAATGAGAATAAGTAACGTTGTGCATTGAAATGAATGTCAGTTTTGAAGAATTTTTAAATTACTATTAAGTAATGGCTCGTTTTAAAATAAACCATTTTATATTGCACGTGTATTTACAATACTGTTGAGAGAATCATTAATTAATCGAAGACAATAAGAAATTGAGGGATGTCTATCCTCGGTATAGGGTTACTGTTTAGTCTTTTAACTTCAGTGAATGGACTACGTGAATATGAGAAGAAAGATTTAATTGCTTTAAGGGAAGAAGTACGATCTATGTTTGATCATGCTTATTCGAGTTACTTAACGTATGCTTATCCATACGATGAATTGCGATCATTAAGTTGTGATGGATTTGATACATGGGGCAGTTTCTCATTGACGCTTATTGATGCGTTAGACACTCTCGCCGTAATGGGTAATTTTTCGGAATTTCGACGTGTGGCAGCGATTATAAGTGCTAGAGCAAACTTTGAAACCAACATAAATGTATCTGTATTTGAAACTAATATACGAGTAGTTGGAGGATTACTTAGTGCTCATCTTTTATCGCGTAAAGCAGGTGTTAATTTAGAACCAGGATGGCCTTGTAATGGTCCACTGTTGCGCCTTGCAGAAGATATGGCAAAACGATTAATTGCAGCTTTTGATACTCCAACAGGAATGCCATATGGTACAGTTAATTTGAAATATGGAGTGCCTGAAGGTGAAACAAGTATTACATGCACTGCTGGCATTGGTACATTTTTATTAGAATTTGGAACTTTATCTAGATTAACTGGGGATCCATTGTATGAAGAAATAGCCATGAATGCTATTAAAGCATTATATTATTATAAATCAAATATTGGATTGGTTGGTAACCATGTTGATGTATTAACCGGTCATTGGACAGCTCAGGATTCTGGAATTGGTGCAGGTGTTGATTCTTATTTTGAATATTTAGCAAAGGGCACATTATTATTTCAAGATCCATTGCTAGCAACAATTTTCCATGAACACAAAGCTGCTATTGAAAAATATATTCGTAGAGAAGATTGGCATTTGTGGGTTTCCATGACAAAAGGTCAAGTGACCTTACCAGTATTTCAATCTTTAGATGCTTATTGGCCTGGAGTACTGAGTCTCTTTGGGGAAGTTGGAGATGCTATGAAGTCATTACATAATTACCATCGTGTTTGGAAACAATTTGGATTTACACCAGAGTTTTATAATATTCCACAAGCCGAAGCAGGCACTGATAGAGAAGGGTATCCATTGAGACCAGAGCTTATAGAATCGGTTATGTATTTGTATAGAGCAACAGGTGACCCTTATTTGATACAGGTAGGAGTGGATATATTAAGAAGCCTGCAGCACAGTGCTAAAACTACATGTGGGTACGCAACTATTAATGATGTCAGGGACCATCGAAAAGCAGATAGAATGGAATCTTTTTTTTTGGCAGAGACAACAAAATATCTTTATCTTCTCTTTGATCTTGATAACTTCATTCACAATTCTGGTCAAAAAGGAGAAATTATTCAGACTCAATGGGGTCAGTGTATTGTAGATGCGGGGGGATATATTTTCAATACAGAAGCACATCCTATAGATCCTGGAGCACTGTATTGCTGTCATCGAAATCAAAATTTGTTCTCAGATCAAAAAGCAACATTATGGAAATTCATTCCTGTAACTGGTCAGAAAGAAGAGGAAAATACTGAGCATAATGCATCATACCAAGATGATACTAAAAACAAATATGATAAACAACAATTTGAAATTGTGAAATTATCTGAAATAAGGCATACTTTCACAAGTGACGTAAAAAACAATTTTAATACAAATTCAGACAATCCTGTTCCTCCCATTAATGATAAGACTGATGAAATTATGACTGAAGAAGAAAGTGAATTAAGTACAAATAATCCAGAGTCCGAACCATTGAAAGTACAAATTGTTGCACCTCCCTCAGTAATTTATAAAGCAGATGATAGTGAAAGTATTGATACTTTTGAAACATCTCCATCTAATGGATATTATGCTACACCTGTTACAAGAAATAATACAGAATCATTTATTAAAAAGACAAGTACAAGAGCAACAAGATTTGTACCACAAATATTACTGGAGAACATTAGAAAAAGGAATTTATATCCTACAAATGCTTCTGCAAGACTGAATTATCAGATTTTATGTTGCCAGTCTCAATCATTCTTACAACGTATATCAATTATAGGCGAATTTTTTTAACAACACTTAAAATAATGTTATATATTAAAATTACGTGTTTCTATTTTCTCCAATGTCCTTTATTGTCATTTATTTTAATGTAAATTCTGCTGAAATAATTGTTAATAATTGAAAACTAATATGATAATAATTATAGTATTGTTTCGTTATAGGTTGTATACTTGAGGACAGGCGCAATTTACAATGAAACATTCGAGTGTGACAGGCTGCGAGTGAACGAGGTGGTATATGACGGCCGCAAACTATGAAGGGTCGCTCAAGTCTTCAGCGACTTCGATTGTATAGGGATATAGGAAAATAAATATTGTTTTTTTTTAAAGGAAAGGTTATTTAAATTTTAAAAAGTTTTAATAAATTGTACTGTTACAATTACTATTGCAATTGCGTGTATTATTATAGTTAAATTATCATGGGCTGAAAAAGAACTTCATTAATGATCGAAAAGAAGATTAGAATTCTCAATAAGTTAAACGCGGCGATAAGAACTATCCTCAAATATAAAAATATCAAATATAAAAATAGTTCGACGCATTCAGTGTGAGAAAAATAAATTAAGAAGTTATACAGCTAAAGAAGTTCGTGAATTAAAATTAAAAGAAAAAAAGGATATGCAATTTTAAAAATTGAAACTGTTTTCGGACATCATTTTTAGAATAGTAGACAATGAGAAATCCACTTGCGGATTTATTATTACGGGAGAAAGCATCGAAAATAGAAAATGAAATTAGGATACCGTCTTCATTCAATGTCAGTAGGGGTTGTTTAACGAAATTTATAGATTGTCACAATATAAGATTAATTATTAAAGTCATCAAAGACTCGAGTGAACTTTATGATTTGCCGCCGTCATCTGTCCTCTCGCTTACTCGATTTATCGTACCTGCCGCGGCAACTATAAAAACAGTGAACGGGATAGAGGGACTACTTACAACGAAACACGAATGACGACCTATAACGAAACAATACTGCAGTTACTATTAATAATTACAAAACATTTTTTGTTTAACAATTCTGTTCATTTTTACTTTAAATTTATAACTATTTAATTTATCTTGGTGTACCAAATTGATAGTACATGATTTGTTTAATTTATTAGTATAAATATTTAAGGATACACAATATTTTACTAAATTTCTAAAGAGATCCTTACTATTTATCTTTTTGTAAATTGCGACATAAATTCAAGTAATATACTGCTTTCTTTCAAAGTATGAGGGTTGTTGTAAACAATATATTTGCACTTATTAATTGTAAAAGTGGTAATAGCTCTATAGAAGATTATGAATTTCTCGTGTGAGAGAATTAATAAATACTCGCTTCAAGGAAAAGTTATTGGACCCGCAATTTGCTTTCTTGTAAGAGCAACGGCAATAGTTGTCTTTCCTTTTTTTTGAAGGGACAACAAATTAAAAACTTTTTTGTATTCTACATTGAATTTTTCTAATAATTTTATCCACTTCCCAAAAAGATTTTCCTTCAGAGTATAATTTTATAAATTTTCGCTTTGAAACGTCTGTTTCTCTTGTTCTAAACATTTCAATATTAATATTTAATCAACAGATAATAAAGTCATTTGTTTTTAGTTTCTTAGCAACCACAGATGGAAAAATATTTCGCGAAACTTCCGCTTCAGTAATACCATCATTAAACCTGTACAAACCCGCGTAATTTGAAAAATTCCCTACGTATATGCTTAATTTTGTGCTAATAAAATACGCGTATTTTTACATATTTACTTAAATATAAACAAATATTTAATGTTATTTATTTTTTTTACTACTTGTTCGCTAAATAATGTGAATTCATATATATAGTCTTGTTACTCTCAAATATGTTTTTAGTTATTCTTCTGTCTATTTTCACTACCAACATAAGTGTATGCACAATTTTGTACTTAAGTACAGTGAAACTTTTGCATCCACAGGGATTCGGTTCCAAACCTTCCATGAATAATCTTATATGGTACACAACACACATACGCATGTGCACATGCACACGCATACACACAATATATATAAGTATACTGAAGTTTCACTTGTAAAATACAATAAAGTAATTAATAATAAAAATAACAAGTAATAACATATATATAATATAAAATATAATAATTATATGAATAATAAATACGATATATATTATTCGAATGTAAATTCACTTTTCAAGATATTCATTGCATTTTAATCATTAGAAGGACCATTTACTTCAGGTGACCATAGTCGCCCGAATATTTCGATTTGATAATAAAATATTATTAATTATTGGAGAAAGCTTTAAAAACCACTCACTTTTTTAAAATTTTAGATGTTTCTATTTTCTGGTTCTATCTAACATCTAAAAACGATTATTTTAATTAATTGCTACATTCGATTGTTATTAACAATTTCATTTTCCATTTTCAAAGTACGTATCTATTTTTTTAAATGGATTACTATATGAAAATGAATGAAATATGATTCTACAATTATATAAATACAATGGATATTTATAATAAAGTAATAATTTACTACAAATACATGTACAAAATATGTATAAGTATAAAATTAGATTTTTGTAAAACAGATGGATATTACAATATAATTTTAACACCATTATAATAACCTTTCATGTTCTCTTTTAAATTTACATATTATTCCTAATAGTCTTAAAGTAATTATATAAACGCGCACAGGAAAAATAATATATTTTACTAAGGGTAACACTTTATCTACCAACATGTTCAGTGGTAGAATTATCACAAATAACTAAAGTTTCATATTCTACATAATGTGTTTCTTGACCATTAACAGGTACATAACATATTTGATGATTTGGTTGTATTTTTCCTATATAATACACACCTTCATGTAAAACTCTGCCTACAAAAAGGGCATGTCCATCTTCTGTTTCTCCAACAGGCAGTGCATTTAAGGGAACACTTCCATCCCATGAGAGTACCCAGTTTATATTTGTACCACACAATACTTGAAATTCTTTTTTATCATAGGAAATTCCACCCCATGCAATTGTACATATATTATTTCTAATACCTCCAGGTGTAAGTGAATCTCTGTGATGCGTACGACCTATGTACAAGCCATCTTCTGAGGCCATTACAACATTTTGTGGAAGTCCAAACGACTCATTATAATCTACCCAAAAATGACACGTATCCACTAGCTGCTGTCTAATAACTAAAGATGTGTGTTCAGATTCTGAAAATAGCAAACACATTAATAATTATATTCACTTATAATTTTATATATCAAGCCTCTAAATCTCACCTTCCATTGAAAATTCACCAGTTGCACCATATGCTGTACTCACTCCTATATAATTTATAACAAATGGATTGCTATCCTTATAAGACATAAAACTTTCTTCATTTTGACGACCAACACTCAAGAATCCATTGCATAACCACCTATCAATAGTAGATTATACATGTAACTTTCAATACATTTTTTATTATGTTTATTCTTTTTTCTCTTATTAATATTAATGAAATATAATTAAATGACTAAATTAAAGATAGAAACTACAAACTATTGTGAAGCTTCAATTCCTTACTGTATCCAAAGATTACACATATTTTGTGCATCTAATATGTCTTTGGTTTCAGTTTCTGCAACATCAGGTTCTTGACTATTTCTTCTTATTGCTGACATCGTGTTTCCCCAGCCTCCAATAATAATCTGAAAAAATAAAATATAATACATTTATGGTAATTTTTTCTACAAATATTGTGAATATAAATACAAAGACATACCTCGTAAACATCAGAATCTGAACCTAAATGAGTACATAAAGCAATTCTTGCATCATGAGCAGCTTGTACCCTTAAATTAATACGCGATTTTGTGATAGGAAAATAACGATAGACTAAACTGCTTGGTGTAATAATGCTAACTGAAAAAAGAATTATTGTTATTATTCTCCAAATAAAATAATCATATTACAGTATTATTTATATAAACATAAGAATACTGATATTATTTATTATAATGTAGTTAAAATAGAAAAAGATATTTTATGAGAATTTCCTTAATTAAATTTACATATACTTGAGATATTAATCGTTTGTAATCTATAAAGTATTTCAATGGCTTTTAAGATTTATTTTCTTTTACAGTTCTACAAATATGATTTTCTATATATTTATATTATATACTGTGCAGTTTTTCACGGTCAAGGCTGTAACGATCAAAAAATGCGTCATGCGAAATCCATGCGATGATATTTACGCGTTTGCTATTAATGTACTTACTAGACATGGTTGTTAGTTTAATCGGGTAAATGACTTCGTGTTATTGTTTCATTGTTTTGTAATTGACTACGACAGGGTAACAACATGCGACCAAATTTTGAATTTTTTAATTTAATATATCAGACATAGTGACTAAATGGCAAACATAGTGACAATTTCCCTCATTTCGGAGATCGAACCTTTAACTGGCATTCTCGCGGAACATCGTACGCATGCGCAGCATGCAAAATAGTTTCATTGGGGTAAATTTAATTTCGATAGCGGGAAAATGAGGACTGGAACTTTTTCTACATCTGTTCTCTCTCGATACTATAAAATCGGACGTTTTCGCATTTAATTACGATTTCAAAGCAATCTGTCGTCACAAGAAGGAATATTAGGTACACGAAGCATCGCGACAACTGGTATTACTACATACCTATCCCACTTTCGCACCAGAAATCTTTCTGCTCTCGAAAGTGTAACACATCTGTGCGCGCTTGATTATTCCTTGTTTATCAAACGTACCGCATTCTTTCGTTAATCCTTTTCTGTATTAAATAGTTCAAATAATTCAAACGAATTGCTAAACTGAATTTGCATGTTAAATATAATCGTTTGATTGACACCATTCAATTACAACTATATAAAAATGTTGTTTTCGATCAATAAATTCCATACTTTCTTTATTCATTTTGTATAAGAACGATACAGAATAGTTTTATTCTTCAACTAGCAAGGTATGAAGAGAAAGCACTTGTAATTGCAAACTAAAATGATTGAAAATTATGAAGTACGGGGATATAAACTAATTTTAAATTCTTAGCTTTAGTTTTGGCGATTAAAGATGAAAAGATTACTATTCGATTCCTTAAGGCGTTCACGAAAATAAGGTTATGATATGTCAATTAAACTCTGAAAAGTATAACAAAAATTTTTTCCGCGCAGAAAAAATATATTACTCTCAACAATATATTACTCTGGCACAACCTCGGTCTTGTTGTATACTTTGAAATATTTCTATTAAGTTTATCCGAAACATAGAAGTAGTTTTAACACAGAAGTGATACATCGTGCAAATCTCGCGTATCGTTTACAGACGCAATGATTTATATTCAACGACATCAAAGAAGCGCCCGCTTGGAATTAGTTTAGCGTCCACTTTCCATTTTCATTTTACTTTCTGCATGCCACACTAACACTGCACGTTGTTACGCATGCGCGACTTTTACTATTTCGCGGTCATGTGATGACCCCTTGGAAAAGTATATAATTTGTACTTCGGTGCGCGGTAAGACCGAAAGGTTGTTTCGATTGTTACATTGAAAAGTCGCGACTAAGAATTCTTTAAAAGTTCTCAACAAATTTTCTCTCCTCCTCTCACATATACTCGCACACGTCATTGTCGTAAGTACGCGAAAATAATGACCAATGAGTATCCGAGGTCATTGTCATTGACGTATTTGAATTCGCCCGATTGTCGCACGGTCGACGTACGTTTTAATGATGCGCGTGTACGGAAAGTAGAAAGCATTACGAAAGGTAATGACAAGGGCGCATACGCAGCGTCATTCCGGCTTTTGCGTCTTCGTGATACTCGTGATCCCATACACTACCGGCTCAATAATTTGAGACCACTGTTATAATATTCATTTTGTCGCGTATTTCCGCCAACTCTTTCTTTTTTATAAGTATCGTTTTATTAACTTAAAATCAATATCGAGCTTTACTACTGGTGATTCGATAATAGTGTAATACAACTAAAATTGAATCAAAATTCGCATTAACTGAAATTATTGTTGAAGATTCACCGTATTTTTGAAGAAGCCATGAGAAACTTTCTTTCAGACGAAAGGCAATTGGTATTCATGGGACTCGTACATTTTATGCGGGATGTAAACCGAGCAAAGCGCTCTTTCCGATGTTTACGAATTTCGATCCTTAAGTGAGATCTTCTTGAGTATTAAAATAAGAACACGTCGTGTTTTAAGTAGGCTGGCCTTAAATCTCATCAACGATGTTCTCGCGACATCTCTGAAATAATAAGATTGCGTGGGAACGACGATGATAAACACTTCAATGTTGCTGTAATACTAAGATTGTATAACAAAGATTATTTAATCTTTCGTGTGAATTTATTTATATTCCATGTTCTACTAAACTGTCTTTTATGTAGAAAACAGGCTATTCTATAAATCGAGTACTTCTGAATTTCAAATTATGCAGACATTTTTACCAAGAAAATAATTATAGTTACCCTTTCAAAGCGATTGAATACTTTTCTCGACGACAAATGTTTGCATTCTTGTCATTACTTCGTTGACTAATCAGTAACAGCAGGTAAAAAAAAATTTGTCGTTAGAAGATATTAATCGTAAGTATGAAAGTAAACACGATCAGTAAACGTAAACAGAAATTGAAGTCGTTATCTTTAATTTTGATTATTGTATTCGCAATCTATGAGAAGATGCAACGTCACGCGTCTTCTTTTCTCGCGTCTAGTCCCGGTAAAGAAAAGTTACCCACCCACCGTAACAAATATCCGTTAACCTTGATAAAGAAATCGGGGCAACACACATATTTTCAAGAGCCGGGAAATGCAATAATGATCAAGTTAATCGAAAATAAAGATGTGAAAAGTTCGAAAGTGCACGTATTTGCGTGCGAAACCGAACAATATAAAACTGGCCATTATTCGACTATGAAAATAGGAAAATATTAAACTGGAACATCGATATGACCTGATTCTCATATAGAAAGGGGGGAGGGAGTACTTTTGTTGAATTATAGTTACCATAACGCCACTTATTACTCTCTATGCGATGATAATTTCGACATTGCGTTCTACACTGATTGATAGTATTCCGTGAAAGGGATACTTTTCTGTACGTATTAAAAAGTCTAATTGCGCCTAGGTAGGTCATGCTCCTCGTAGTTCACTGAATAGTTAGACGCACGACTGACCCATTGCTTTCCCCGTAAAAGTGAAGAGTTAAATCAGGTTGACTCTTTCTCCCTGCTCTGTATGGTCGAGTACCAACCAATGTCCTATCAGTATGTGCACATCAAGATCGCTTTTACCTTTTTGTAAGCGAGGAGGGATTCCTAGGAGTATAAAACCGTAAGAAGAAGATTCGCATACCAGTATGTGTGTAGTTTCAATTTGACGAAGAAACCTTGGGTCCGCGGCTCGTAACACATTATTCGTAACTTGAATACGGACTTCCCTTATCATGGCGAAAATAATTTCGCTCGTGAGTACAATTGATATTGTATTTTCCGTTTATTTATCGTTCAGAGGCTGAATGTCGATCGAATGATGACACAATTAAATGTAATTTTTTTTTTTTTTGTAATATTACCCTTTTGTTTGTGTTCTTACGTTTGGATCAACCATCGGGTCCTTTGATCAAATGTCTGGTAGAATATTAACATTTTAGAGTAGTTTCACTCGTCGGTAATGACTCAGTTAGTGTTTAATAGTCCTCTTTCGAAGATTATTGCCCGTTGCATTGTTATTAGTCATATGATGGTAAAATTGTTCTACTTTTAGACTTCAGTAATCTTCGGCTGCATCTTGCTGGTGCGCGCAGAACCACCAGCCTCCAGTATGTATTGATATTATATATACATATATGTATATATATATGTATTATACAGGATTAATTATTTTCGGAGTTTTATTCACATTATTTCATAACATAAAAATATATCAAATTATTTCTTCACTATTTGTGCTAAAATGTGTAGCTTATTTTTTTAATGTCTTAATTTGTAATTATAATTATGACCGTTGTAAACAAAAAGATGTTTTTCATTTGATACATTTTTCATTACTTACACTCAACCTATTGTAGGTTTCTCCATGACAGGAGACAACAATGGCTACGATTATAATAGTAATACCATCAAAGATGGTCACAGAGAAAATACGGATTTTTATGCTGGTGGAAATAATGGACACTCGACTAATAGTAGGAGCCAAGGAAATCTCGAAGAAAGTTTAAGAAGCAATATTTACAACGGATTTTCTCCAAGTTCTCACAACAGTGGTTTCCAAGGATTTTCTAGTAGCGCGCGTGAAAATCTTGGTACGAGTTCTTATTTCACGAACGATCCTGCACCCTCTTCTTTTGAGAATTATGCCAACAGTAATAACAACGGAGATTCTACTTTTGAAGGATATGCACAAAGCAACGATCAATCGGGATCCGATTTTGCTCAGTTTTCCAACAATAAACATAAGAATTCTCCCTACATGAGATTCTCAGACAATTTACCTGGTGCCTCTAACACAGGAAGTTTCTCTGACGTATCTCCTGAAAGTTCTGCATTTAGAGATTATTCTGGAGATGCTTTTAAAAGCCATGCACCAGGAGGATACATGGATAGTGACCAAACATACAGTAGAGAACCTTCTAACTTGTTTAATGGCCCTAGTAATGATTATTCATATGGGAAACACAAAGAAAGTATTTTTGGAATGGGAAGTAATAATAAGTATACAAGTGACGCGTATCCTCTTCATTCCGAGACACGTTATGTACGTGGAAACCATGGAAATATAGGACGCGAGTATGCATCTCCCGCGTATTTATCAAATTCTGCAAGCAGTTCTTTCAGTGGCATACGTGGAAGCTCTAGCCTTTACAATTCAGGAAAATTTAGTAAATACAACAAATATGCAGGTGATTATGCATCTACTGCAGGTTTGAATTATCTTTCAAAGGACCAAGATACAGATTATTCATTTAGTAACTATGGAAAGGGCAGTGGAAAGTTAACAACATTTAAGGATGGCAGGCCAAGTAGCTATAGCAGTCAAGCTTACCTTGGTGGACCGTCGTATCTTAATAAAATTGCTACAAGTTACAAAAGTAAACCAAGTTTCATGAACTATCTAAGCAGTTCTCCAGTTAGTTATCCTTCAATGTCGAGTTTACATAGT
Source organism: Ptiloglossa arizonensis (assembly GCF_051014685.1). Taxonomy (NCBI): domain Eukaryota; kingdom Metazoa; phylum Arthropoda; class Insecta; order Hymenoptera; family Colletidae; genus Ptiloglossa; species Ptiloglossa arizonensis. Next base: position 5,071,704 of record NC_135048.1, on the reverse strand, counting down.
AGTTTCAATGGTAATAGCTACACAGATAGTCCCATGCTTAGAAGATATAGAAGCAGTAGTGGATATGTTCCTGGACATGGAAGTACATACTCTGGTTATTATTAACATTTTTTACATGACAAGTGTGATGAACATGTTATATTTTGTACATATTTATTAAATGCATATTTAATGTTAATTAAAAGTATAAGTATTGATATGTTGTTTAAAATAAAATTATTTAAGAAAATCACATAAATGGTCTTTTATATATTTATTCTTCTTATCTCTTTTGAACCATTGTTATAACAAATTTGGTTTCAATTATGGCGGCGTTCGAGGAAGCTTTGGTTTTGATAAAAATGCTTCTTTACTATCAAGTTCGTTTTCTTGTATCCATGAAATATTATCACTTATGGCTTTATTATCATTAGTAATGTTCCTACAAAAAGAATATCTAATTCTGTATAATATGCAACACAGTGTAATAAAAAAATATAATAACAATCAACAAAATATATAATTTATTTAAAAGCTCGTACTATATAAAAAGTTTTAAATCCTGATATAAATGTATAAAGTGGTGCATAAATATATGATGCAATAATATACATGAATTTTAAAATCACGCAGTGCACTGTATCAATATTAAAATCTTGACTCACAATGACGCTATACTGCTTAATTTCTGCATGACTGAAAGAGGAAGAATTTGCAAAAATTATTAACCACTTACACGTTTTAATGATTAATTAAAAATAAAATTGTAATTAGATTCAGAATGTAATTTAAAATATTTGCTTGGATTGTTAATACTGTATAACTTTGGTTAAGAACTTTACTTTTATTTGGTAAAATATTAAATAATTCTAATAAATATTTTGTCCACAAAGTGATAACATTCATATTTAGCACAAAATACATTATTTATATATATATGTCATCAAGACTTTATCACTTTCATTTACTTGCTCTAATTTTTTCATGATCATGACCAAATATATCTTTAAGAGAAAGTTGCAGAGCTTTCACTACTTGCAACTTATCTGGGAAACGACTTTTACAATTGACATGTTAAACGTGGTAAGAATGCAAGACGTTTAGAAATTTTTGAAAAAGTAGTTAATTAATATGAAACTTTTCTTTAATACAATAGAACCAAGAAAGTTTTATAAGATATACACACTTGTTGATTCAGCTTCACTTCCAACCTCTAAAAGCATTGACGATGCGAAAGTAGTTTTGCTACTCTTCCTACAACAAAATTTCATTAATTCTGATATGTAATTTTACCGATAACGAATTTATAATCACTTATGAAAATTACACAATGTAAATAGTATAATTTTTGAATCTATTAATTATTATAATACTGAAATTGATATTAATACAAAGAAGACAATGTTTACTAACAATCTTTTATATTTAAACAATGAAATTCTAATAAAATAATTAAACATCTTGTTGCAATATACTTGTTTTATTAAAATAGCAACGAACTTGGAAGATTGATTTTCGTACAAATACACAGCACTTTCATTGTAATTCTCATCTACTGAATTCATATTGTTTTTCAATACTTTTAACTGTGTGCTTTTTGAGCTTTTTTTTTTTGTTCTTCTATTAGTTGGTATGTTCACATTAAACTGTTTTGGTAATTGTATTTGAGTATTCAGTACTATATCTTTATAATGATTTTTTAAAATGTTCAAATGAGTGTTTGTATCAATTTCTACATAATTTTCAGTTACAGATTCAGAACCTTTCAAGTTATTGATCACTTTGGATGGAAAATCCAATATTTTGTTTGTATTTTGTAAACTAACTTGTTGACCCTTAAAAACATGAATTTTATTATGAAATATTCATTCTATAATAGAGTTTAATTGAAGTATCAGTGTATTTTACGACAATGCTCTATTTTCTTCATTAATACCTTGGACGAAGAAGAAATTAATTTATGCACGTGTAATTTTGAATTTATGTATGTTTTTTTCATCAAATCCTGTACTGCCGTAGTATTATTTCTGTTTTTTATCTCATACCTTCTGTGTACTGATCTTTTCAAAAAACAATAACTTTTTGTTAATATATAGAATACATGTAATACACGAATAAAAAGACATATAATGCAAATAACATAATAATACCGGGGCACATGTTTCCCACATGATATTGATGCATGACCAGAATATAAATTTTGTATTTGTTCTTGATCATCATATATGACAGAGTCCATTGTATTTGTTTTAAATTGTTTGAACAATGATACATCTGAACTTAGTTCCTTTTCCTGAGAAGTTTTTGGTAAAACACTGTAGCATGATGTGAGTAATGATTCTCCACACAATTCTCCATAATTATGTTTCACTGGGTCATTTTCTTCCAACTCATTTTCTAATACATCAAATTCTTCCTGAAAAAATAATATTGTTAAATATTATAAAATATTAATAATATTAATAATATTAATAATTAATTAATATTTATATTAATTAATTAATATTAATTAATATTATATTAATAATTATTAATAATTAATTAATAATATTATTAAATAAATTAAGCTCTAGTATATTACTTACATTATCATTATCTGCCATTTCTTCAATTTCTGTTTCAATGGTAATCTCGCCTCTGTGTATTTTTAAAATATAATCCAGGTGTTTCCTATCATTCATTTTATTGTGTTATTTTTAAACTTTAGAATAATACAAGTTTTATATATAGTGTTTTATTTTACCTCATTTCTCCATTTTTCTGCTTGCTATACTGTTCTAATAGGGATGAAAACTTCAACTTTTTTGCTACTTCATTAATTATGCGATTTGTCAAAAAATTATTTAATGCTCTATTAACATATGGCAATACCTAACACATGCATATATACAACATTAAAATCGCCTGTACTCTATCTTCCATAAAACAAAATAAACAATTTACTACAATGCACATACCGATGTATGATCTATTAGAAGCAAATCGGTTAGTGTTGAAATAAGTAGAGATGCCATACTAGATGCTCTTCTTTGAGCTATTTGATGTAATGACAAATTCATTAAAAGAGCTGTAGCATATTCTAATCTATAAGAGTTCATAATGCGATATTGGTCATGTAAATGATGAATCAACCACTCTACTAATCCATTTTCTATCATATATATTCTCTGCTGTTTGCGAACTGATAACTTCTGCAGCATTGCAATCATCATATTACAGGTAAATGTATCTATATCATTATCGGAAGTATTCTTGAGGCAATTGTATACCTATAATATTTTATCTATTTGTTCTATAATCTTAACTAGCAACGATATAATGTAAATTTAAATTTTCTTAATAAATTAACATACCACATCAACAACAGTAGAATCAAATGACAAATAATCTCGTCCGCATCTAAACGATGCTAAAGCATTTAATAATCTTGTAGTTGATTGCTGCAAAGGATGTGGCATAATAATATTATCTGGTGTTAATAAATATGGTAAAATAGATTTGCCTTTATAGTTAGCAATTTGACCATGAAGTCCTAGCAAATCTCTGCTTATGTACTCATGTATTACTTCATCTCTTTCCCCAGATTGGCTAAGTGTCATTTTCTAAAATAGATAATGGTACTGTAATTTGTATGCCAATATTTTAAGAACTATTAAATGCTAACAACCAACAATCTATTGCTTACCCTTCGCAATGCTTGTAAGAGAAACAGTTTTGTTTTAGTACTCCCATTTATTAGATGTAACTTGATCTTTTTAAAATTCAATAATTTGGGGGGTATAGGAGTAACATATGACTTCGAATGTTCAATAATTTTCATCCCTGAATGAGATTTATCTAATAGTAGCTCTGAAGAGCACTGTGTACATATAATATACAATAATATATGAATATTAATATAACTGTTATATATATTATAACTGTTACTTACATAAGAACTGTCTTTTATGTTTTGATTAAATAAATCTGGAAAAATTCTAATGCAAGTCTCCAGCATAGTTTGAAAATCAATAGTTTGACCTTTCACTGAATTTTCTAAGGCAGTTGTTAATACTCTTGCAATGCTCATTAATTTATGATAATCTGCATGTAATTTATGAAATCTTATTTTTAATTTTTCATAATTGGAACGAATAGTACATAAATGAGAGTTTGTGGCTGCTAATTCTTGAGTACATTGAATTAATTTTTTATTGCTTCTAACCAATTGTGATGAATGTACTTCTTCTGTACAAGAATGCATCGGTACAGTCTGTATACTTCTACAACAAAGAAATCAAATATGATATAAAGCATTATATTTTAACTATATTTAGAGAGTACATTGTTAGTCAGATATTGGAAATATTTCATACTTTGATTTCTGATTATACTTCATATCATCAGATAAAGTATATTGTTCTTCAACTTCATAATTTTCTAGAAACAGTGGAATGTTCCTATCATTTGGTATGATTGGTATATTTTTGTACCCAGCTATTTTCTTTATAATGGTATCCTTTTGCAATTCTCCTGATTCATGCTCCAGAGATGTTTTATTTGAATTTATATCATTGTTTCTCATATCGCTGAAATTCTTTAAATTGAACAAACTTTTATGTAGTACATTATACTTACAGAAGTTTTCATTTAATAAATATTATTCTTGTAGTAACACATAATTTGCTTACTTGTTGTTCATATTTCTTAAGGAACAGATATAAGTTTTCCGTTACTTTATCTACCCAACTTTTTTCAAATACTTTAGAAAGAGATGGTTCTGTACATGGATTCTCGATAAAGGGTAATGCAAAAAAGGGTCGTAGTTCCATATCATCCTCCAATTCTTTACCAGTAGAATTCAAAAATTTACATAACTCATCCATACTATCGTTCATATTCTTCTCTATTTCAGTGTTAAAATTCTGTGTTATTAATGTTATATCAATTATTACAAGTGTATTATTTTTTGTTTGGTTATTTATACTATTAATTTTATACATACATTCATCATAATTCAAATTAAAAAAATAAATTTATATAAAGTTATTTGAAAAATTATTTGATATCAATTAACATTAATGTATCAAGTTAATTGAAGTTTAATAAAACCTTTAACAAAAAAATATTAAATAAGTTAAAAAAGAATAACTATAAAATAAATTAAATCTTTTATATCGGAAATCATTGAAATTACCTCTTCACACTTTGAATCTTGATGACGTAAAGATGTTATTGAATTAACTGTTTCCATCTGTGTTTTATCTAAGCAATTATAAACATAAATATTACTATAACTTCAAAAATTTTAAGTATATCATGGTATTTTTTCTTTTTCTTTATACCAATGTAAAATTAACATACGTTTAGGTAACATTATAAAGTATACATATAAATTTAATGTCAGAGTTTTATAGGTTCTTGTTTGTTTAGCATCTTCAGGTATTAACAAATTCCATAACTAAAAACAAGTTCTTTGCGTTAAAAATTATATGGTTGATTGAAACAAAATACTTTTATCATACCTTAAAAAATGTTCTCCAGTCTCCTGACATATAACTTAATATTATTTGCTCGTAAGAATTTGCAGAATCTTCATTATTTGTGTTTAAATTTATTAAAAACTGTTTGAAACCCTTACTTTCAGCTTCAGCTATTAATGTCCCAGCAGTGTTTTCAAAATTGTGTTTTATGAGTAACTATAAAACAACATTTTTATATAGTTTGAATTATTAAAAAAAAATACTTAGAAAATCAGAATTACCTATTAAAGTATACATGATCACATGATATAAGTATTTTACAAAATATACCTGATGAACAAGCCTTAAATCCTTGTTATCCATTTGATCTATTGTACAACTTTTATTCATTTTCCTTTTTATTTTTTTAGTCAATCATACAATATTATACGGATATAATATAATAAACCATTATAATTATTTTAGAGAACTTGCATGACATGAATAATCACACGAAGAATATTTCTTTCGATAAAATTGATTTTACGCAAACATTGCTAAGCGATTCACAATGTCTTGTTCACATTGATTTACATATTTAATATGGAAATATTTTCAAATCTACATTGAAAATGTAAATTTACGTACAATAAATATTTATCGTATCAAAATAATTTACTACTCAAATTGCTAATTTATTTTTGTCTGACAAAATATTAATGAAAAAAAATATATCGATCTGACAGTCGTTAGAAACTTGTGATTACCGTAGGGTTATATTTAAAGTGTATTTAATTTTTTGCTGAAAAATTGTGAACAAATTAACATACGTCTCATTTTAAAAAATTTTATTTTTGAAACACCTTGTACACATTTTTATTTGTTTACAGAAATAACAACAGTGATATATTACTTCTTCATAAATAGTAAATTGTAGACTGATCAATTCTTTTCAACTGCTACAATATGGAAAAACATAAATTTGTTTTTGCTGAAAATATGATTCCAGAGGTTAATTTTAGCATAATTAACATTTGCACTGGAGGTTAGAGTTTGTTTCTGTGCTATAAAATGATTGATTTATCGTAGGTGCCTAACTCAGTTGCGTACATACCAAATTTCATTACAAAAGAAGAAGAAGCAGAAATTATAAAACAGATTAATTATGTTCCTTTACCAAAGTGGACACAGTTGAGTCATCGTAGATTACAGAATTGGGGTGGTATTCCACATCCCAATGGTATGATAGCTGAAGAAATACCAACCGTATGTACTTTATATGTTTAATGATATGTAGTATTTGAACAAAAAGTGACATTCAAATCTGTACTAATAATAATTTTTCAGTGGCTTAGAAAATATATTAATAAAGTGTCATCTTGTAATGTCTTTGAAAAAGAGAAGTTACCCAATCATGTTTTAATTAATGAATACTTACCTGGACAAGGAATAATGGTATGTAACAAGTTTCATGCGATTTACAGTTTTTATTGTATATATATGAACAAAGTATAAGATATCTATGTTTGTATAAATTAAGGTATAAAGTATGATGCTTATTTATCAGGCACACTCAGATGGCCCACTTTTCTACCCCATTGTAACAACAATTAGTTGTGGCTCTCATACACTTCTCGATTTCTATAAACGACTGGACAGTACACAGGTTGTAATAACTGCAATATATTAAAACCTTTTAAAGATCTTTTGAACATTTCTAACACGTGTTATTTTAATATTTTTTTTTCAGCTACAAAAACTTAACTTAGAATTTAGTCTCCTATTAGAACGTAGAAGCCTGTTTATTCTCCAAGGAGATTTGTACCATCATTATTTACATTCAATTGCAGAAAGAGATATGGATGTTATTTCAAAGTCTGTGATAAAAAATTTGAACATATGCAAAGAACAATTTTCAGAAGAGCAGATATTAAAACGGGACATTAGATTGTCTTTAACAATCAGACATGTTCCTAAAACTAGTAAATTAAAACTAAAAATTGGATAATACAGTTTGTAAAAATATATTATCCGTCTACATGTATTGCAAAGTGATTTAAAGGACAATGAAACTTCAAGAATGATAAGTAATCTTTGTATATTAAATTATTTATAAAATTTATAAATATTTATTTACAAAATATCTTTACCTTAAGATACTTCAGCTTTAGAAGGCATTGCAGTATCTGCATCGTCATAATTTTCTAAACTTACATCCATTATTTCCTCATTGCGTTCATTCAACATTCCTTGCAAAGAATGTATAGAAGAAATTAAAACATGAAATTGTTTACGTCTCATTTCTAATTTGTGTTCTAACTGTTCAGACTTTTCCTGCATGTTAAACCATGTTTATATTAACTTTCTTTAATTTCACAATAACAGAATATTATTATAATTTAATCATTTACCTTTAATTTGTCTAGTTCTTCACGTAATGTAGCAAGTTTCAAATTAGTTTCTACTCGATCTGGTTGTTCGTTTATAACTTTTGCTAATACATCATACTCAATTCTGTTCTTTCTTACACGTTTTGCATCCTGCAACTCTGTCTTTGTTTTTTCTATATTTCTTTTAGCCTCTTCTATTTGAATTTCAATTTCTTTTGATAATTGTTCATAACTTTTTAATTCTTCTTGACTCATATTGGAGACTAGTCTGGATTTTCGTTGTGCAAATTCACATTGAGCAAGTTGTGACAACATTCTCTCGTGTAGTGTGTTGTCTAGATCTGGACTATTTATCCATTTAATGAAAGATTTCAAAAGCATATTTATCCTACGATCATCTCCAGTTCCATCTCCATCTATGAGTAACCTTCGACGTATTACTTCTTCTATAAACAAACAAATTAGAAAAGTATTATTTTTAGCCTAATAATGTAACAAATATGCATTCATGAAAAATTTAAATACTATGACAGGTTATATTTATGCAGTAATGTAAAGAACTTACCGTCAGACATCGTTTCACCTTTACAAAAAAAATGCGTTAACTAATGTAAATAATATATTATTTTTTTATTATATACAACTGGTGTTACTTATTTACTATTAATATATACAGAACAATATTATGAAAGGACAAAATGTTTAAAAACGTTGTTTTGAACGCGGCGCATGACGTATTCTATGATACAATTTGAGACGTTTTAATGCGCCCTCTGTGAAATCATACACATGATCATTACAAATAAAAGTAAATACTTGAAACTTTATATTTGTTTCTTCAGATCTTTATTAATGGTATATATTTTACTAAATATGAATACATTTGTCAAAAAATTAAAATTAAACATTTAAAGCGCTTTTTATATATATTTATATCACTTTTTAAATATCATCAGTATTGTGTACAAAATGAATCGCTCAATATTAGAATTTACAAAATATATTGAACACTTTTTACAAAAAATGTGGCATATGCTAGGATATTTTCAATAAAGGAACAATTGTAATAAGTATCTTTCATGACATCATAACTGAATGTACAATAAAGGTACACAATATTAATAATAATTAAAGATATATAATGTTACAGCATGTGTGAATTACAATTCTATAAAACACATTTATTACAATTACTACACTATCCACATTAGTTCATTTTTCTCTATGTATATAAAAAATTTCAGTATAAAAATGGTTAGATATTTGAGATTACTATCTCAAATAGTAGTTTTTATTACTTTAAATAATTCTGATTCCAATTGAATAAATTTTCTGGAACATGAATGTTGTACAAAATGCACTACTCATAGTACTTAGAGGATCATGTACTCAAATGATTATAATTCACACATATATAATAATAATAATAATACTTTGTGTCATACAAGTTAGACATTTAGTAGAAATATTACTACATTAAATGTCCAGTATTTCTTCTACTCTTAACATCTAATTCATTCTGCTGAAATCCAAAATACTTCAAGTATATCTTAATAAATTATAAAATGATATATTTATTCGTTAACATTGCACCAATTATCATTTTGTTGATCATTTAAAATTCATGTGTAGCATGATTATATCACAGATCGCGAACTACTATCTTTCGCGTGTGCATTTTGCAGATGATTATCTTTTGCGATACCAGTCTCGTGAAAGTTTGACGAATTCGATAACAGACGTCTTGGTCCATGTCTATTTACATCCACCTGTTTCAGGATTTGTTCCAATGAGTTATCTGCTCTTGTCAAGATTGGAGACAAACTAAGACTCTGAGCAGTTCGCGACTTTATTATACGAGCACTCCTTGGAGATCTCATTATTTTATCGGCTGTTCTGCGCCTGACAGACTTTAATTTCACGCTACGTAACATATCTAAAGAAATCACAGGCCCCCTTGGTCCGCATATAGTATTCCTTCTGTTCTCCTGAAATTCAAATTTCTTCTTTTAATTATCATGTTAAACTCCCGTCAATTTTGAAACATTTCTCTTAAAATTTTTGCGCCTAAATAACAAGTTTATCTCAAATTTTTAGATCACACTTATAGTTTTGTCTGAAGCATTTTCTTAAACTACGAAGGTAAGTACGACAATCGCGATTTACCTTAACGTTCTGTGGTGCTTTTTTTAGAGTCACTTTTAGCAAATCTTCGACAGTTATAGCTGGCTTATGAAGAAAGGGCGTCGAGCATTTTCTTGAGGGTGTTCTGATATTTCTGCCGTTGTTCTTCGGGGTAGTAGGTGTAATCGGCTGTACTGGGGATTGGAAAAATGTAGAAGGTGGTGGCGGAGGTGGAGGAGGAATATACGTTAGCGAGGATGGCCTCAAAATCGATGGCATAGGTGGAGAAAGCGGTGGAGGTGGAGGTAGAGATTTGGGAGATCTTGCCCGTGTGTTCTCTATCATCTTATGTAACTTTTTTAATTCCTGCATCAGTGTTTCATTTTTGTCGGCTAGTTTTCTACTGACTTCTTGCAAGCTGCCGACCTCTGTTGTTAAAGCAGTTATGTCAGTAACAATTCTTGTATGCACCTGCAACAAAGATAAATTTAATGACTTTGAATACGCTACAGCGAAGGAAGTTTCCAGTATAATGCATATTTTGTATATCTCCTTATTTTATTGGAGCTTCTTGAGAAGCATTTAATCGCTTGTGCTGATTGCAATACTTTTCTACCTGCGTAATCTCTTCAGACAGATGGTTAACTTTATCCAAGACAGTATTAATCAGCTCATTCTCTGAACGTAACATTATTATGCTAGTTTGCTTAAAGCTTCCACAATCCTGAAACAATTATTAGTTAATTAATGGTGTAAGTTTGAGGCAGAGACACGACCACTTACATTTTTAAACATATTTGATAGTTTCTTCGTCAGCCAGATACAAAAGAGGATAATTTTAACTATTGGTTTCTTAAAAAATTGAAATTGTGACGATTTACGGTTCTGTTGAAAGCTGGAGTATGTACATTTCTTATTGAATTCGGCCCCTCGTTCAGGCTGTAAGTAAAGATGACTTTATCAATTTCTTTTTAAAAACGGGAAACTAACTAGTGATTCTTCAATTTCATCAAATATAAACTCATAACATATTCAGTTGTACGTTTTTATTACTATAAAGGTTTTCCTTATAAAATATGCAACTAAATAGAGTTTATTTTAACAAATTACATCTTGCAGATTCCTACTACAGCTATCAGAATCTGACACAACTGGTAGATCCAAGGTAGAGGTAGTTGGTGATTTGGTTGTACTATTACTCCGAGGTGTTTTCGAAATTGTTGTATTGAGACAAAAGAAATTTTGTATATTTTTCTTTTCCTCTAGCAAGAGATTAGTAACTGGGACAGTAATAATTGGTTTCTGAGATTGTCTTATTTGATTTTCTTCTACATTGTCAAATTTCAATGTGGTTCTACACCTTTTAGCAGGAGGCGGTGAGCCACTGCAAGGTGTGGTTGAACCAGACCTTATTCTTGTCTTATTTTTCCCTATTTCTTTGTATTCTTGTTGATTGTCTACTTTGTTGTCAGTTTCTGCAAAAGTGCGTTTATTGGTATACTCATTTGAATTCTCCTGCAACGTTAAAGATAATGGTAAGAAAAAGAGGATACATGCAGTGACCGTGTTTCACCTGACTTTTTCTACTTTGATGGAAAACTTACACTGCATTCCTGAGTAGTAGTTTGCATCTTCCCATTTAGTTGTTGCAAATTCGAAAAGATCTGGTTGCAGCCATTCCAATTGGCAGGAAGACAGCTATCATTTGTCTCTTTTAAAGTTTTCTCGTTGATTATTTTAAACATTGTGTTTTGACCTTCTCTGTTCCAATTTTCATAGTACTTATTCTTATTTTCATCCTTAAATTTACTAGCAGGCTCACAAGTAGAAGTAACTGTTTGAAATTCTTTCAGGAATTTGTGAAACTCATGATTCTCTGGCTCCAAGTCAGAATTAAAGGTAGCAAATTGTGCTGGCTCTGATACATACCCACGAGGTAAGTCATACATAGATTTAGGAAAGTGAAGCTCAGTGTCATAGGCACAAACATCAAGCCTCGTCTTTGAGAATGATCCAATATTTGGAATGGACTCACAGTTGTTTACGTCCAGCTTCATCTCCTCACTCAATGACAAGGTTTTATCCATTGGGAAACACTTATCTGTGGGTATATCTATATTTTCTTTTGACAGTTCATCTATCTGTTTTACTTCAGCTAATTCTAAATCCAGTTTACTTTGCTGAAGTTCGAGTATCATTTCTGAGCTAAGGTTGTCTTCATATGATAGTTGTAGTTGCTGAGGTTCAAAAAGTACTGACTCTGGAGAACGTTGCTCTAAAGGCATGAATTGAGAACAATTTAATGTCAGTTTTAGTTCTTAAAATAGTTTTAAGTTATTACATATAATGTATATACATGCATATACATTTAACAGTTTTATTCTGCAAAGAATTGATGATTGAATCAACGTGAGAACCAATATAAAGCCTAGATAGAACCATTGCAAAATCAATATGTAACAGTTATAAAATTATTATAGAACTAGTATTAATTACGAATAATTAATATAATCCAAAATAATATTTTGTTTATTTATAATTATTTTATCAGGAATTATTATATAATAGTTTGAAACAGTTATTTCTTGAACAGTTTCAAACTTTAACTAAAAGTTATTTGGATGATATATTTTTTCTTAGGAGCATACCTTTGTTTTCTAAGCTATTTATCGTGTCAGATGAGTCTGATTTGTGCAGTAGCATTTCCTGTGATGGGGACAGATCCTTTCTTTGTTGAAACATCTTGTAATTTTTATCCTTTGTCATGGCAATCTTTTCTGTAGAAACTTTACACTAATATCATATAAACCCATCGAAACCGTTGTATTACCTGTTATGTACATGGATAATACGAATAAGTTTACACTGAAGGTTGTCTCTTATCACCTTCAGATAATTATTTGTTTTGATACTGCTAGTTCGTCTATGTTTTTACTTTTGCCGCCGTATTCATGTGTAACAGAATGGCAGCACCATCTGGTAAGTTTAAGACATTCTAAAATTACCGACAAGGTACATTTAGTTCTACTTTTTACCGTTACGAGTGCTGTAATTTTATTCTCTTTAGATTCGATAACGGATGTAACATCGAAATGATAATGTGATTCGTTCGCAAAACTTTCATTGAAGTAACATTAAATTTAAATAATAAAGTTAATCTTGTGGTCTCCTTAACAAAATAATTCTATTTACAATAAAATGTCTTTTTTCAAAACGAATATTTTCCCCACGAGCAGTTTATCTCAATACATGTCCATAAAGTAGAGATTAAAAGACAATTGACCGAAATGTCAATTAACATTAAACGAGCTTTTGACATTCGTTTTTAATCGCGTAAAATTAGCAGTTTTAATAGGGATTACAAAAGAGAAGAGATAATGTCTCCGAGAAAAGTTATTCGGTTTCGCAAGACAGCGAATGCAGCGCATTCCCGTTGGAATATTAAAATGATCCGCCATTACTTTAATAAACCTGTCTTCTTTGTTCCCTTCGTCTGGGCAACTTTTCTATGCTCCTCGAAGAATTTCGACGCAGCAGTCGCAGATGTCACTGTACCCCTAATGAGCGCGCTATTTTTCACCAGTATTTTTATCCCGTTTATTGGCTGCCCGTTTCACAAACTGTCAGCTGGATATTAATCATCCCGCTGTTACGACTCTGCCTTTATTTCTTCTAAGGATAAAGAATGGAAAAGGCCGAGGAAGGGGATCCAGGAAAGGAAAACTTGTGTTCCTTCATTAGTAGTATTAAAACGGCTCTAATACAGAAGATTTCAATGATCCAGAGAGCTGGTAAACGGGTGAATAATTTGTTATATATATATATAAGAGAATAAAATGAATTTACACGTTTTTCAATAATTATATTATTTGTTACAACACATTATGTAAAAGACGCCAAGCTTTATTTATTAATGAAAGTTCTCAGATGAATAATACCATGACGATTTAAGTTCGAGAAATTTTTCAGTAATCATTGTGTTACGTAAATGTGAAGTATAAATTAAACATTCGCTTTTATTTAAAATTTGTCAATACTTTGATTAAATATTCTCTAAGAGTACATTTTTTGTGAAAATCAGAAACGTGTGAATGATAAGTTCTTTTTTACAGAAGATTATGAAATCTTTCTTTAATTTTTTTCATATGTTTACATATGTAAAAATAGAAAGTTAAGTATAATTTAATTTTTTACAGAACTTAATATTAATGATGTAGCTAAGAAACTGTAGTGTGTACAAGGATTAGTTATTATGTGGGACTTGATTGACTGAAACTGTTATACCGACAAGGTCAGAAATGATTTGAACTGCAGTACAACGCATTCTGTTTAACCTTCCGAGTACCATGCTGGAGTCATTGGTGACTCGTGTCGCGTCGTTTGACAGCAATAAAGCACACGGTGAGAAGTTATTTGTGTGAGACAAAACTGACGATTGCCTTACCACATCATCACAGTTCTGCAGTGATACAACTATACTCGATCCAACGAGACGAGTCAGCAGATGTAAACAAATACATGTGATCGACACATGGGCAAGGCAAGACCAAACTCACAATTTATCTTTTTTTATCACGTGAATCCCACATGAACGTTTGTTTTTCTTAATTCACTCGATTAATTGTCAGAAGTGTTAGGTGTTGTTTTTGTATAGGAAGTAATAATATCCTTCTGTATATGATTTATGGAAAAGATATGTTTGTAATGTCCATTTAAAAAAAATTCAAAAGGTTATATGTAATAAATTTTTTTTTATAATTTACCAGTCTATTATTTTCCATACATGTACAACGAAAATCCAAACATGATTCGAAATCTATTACATTGTGGTAATATATTGGTGAGTCTTTAAAATTTGTGCAATCGTACTGTGTTCGTACAGTCCTGGTGGAGGCCTCTAGTTTCAGCAACTATGATTAGTGAAATATCGGTGTGAATCAGAAGTGACTGGAGCATAGTTTTCTGTGCTGCGATATTCGGAGGGTTACAAAAAGTATATTAATAAGTATTAATTGGTTACCAGCAATCATACGATTAAACTAGATATCTATGATAAGTTCTGTTTCCTTTACAATTGTTTATTTGTTACTTATTTATTATTTCTGAAAACGATATTGCGATTAACACAAGCACGCCATGAAAGAAAGGAGACATACATATGTAAGTATCCATGTGTTTGTTTCGACTCGATTCAAATTATTTAATCTTTACGATTTATTTTATAATAAAATACCATAAATTGTATTATGTTTGTGTCAACAAATTAAAGTAAATATTTGTTTTCAATTCTTTAATTATTGTTTGCAACACGTTTAGAATGAACAACTATGTTTATTGCATATATTGATATTAATCGGTATATGAATGACTGGGAACCTAAGTTATAAAAAACAAATTATGGTTATGAAAGTTATTCTGTCAAATAATTTTACTTTAATTCTAAAAATTATTTATCTTCGATTTCGTGATTCGATGAATTTTTGAAAACAAGCAAGTAATTCGTAATTCAAAATACTGTGTATTTCTGCTTCATGGAAACTCTTTGCATTGATACGGGTACCAACTGTTTAATAAGAATTTGTTTGTGTTGCGTCGTATATATAAAACAAAACTTTAAATGTCTTTATCTCAATTTGCTGAAAACATGTTTTCGTATAATTGTTCAAATGAACGAGCCAGTGAATCGAGTACAGGGATATTAATTTCAGTGGCAAAGAAACGATTTATATTATTGTTATAGATTTTGTTTCGAGGCAATATCGACGTTTGCAGCACTGTCGTATACAACTGACAGTTCAATGAGTGGCCATAACCCTTTCTTTCCCTCGATATAAAAATTGAGGGAACAGAGGGCCTAATATATCACGATTTATTTTGCGATAGATCCTCGGAAAGATACTCGCAATGCAACGGCGCGTCGAGTTACATTACGCTCCTTTCATTCCCGTCGATCCCATAAAAGTCCCAATAATAATTTCTGATGTTTTCCGATGCAACATGTTTGATTTAGTGTCGGACATTTTGTGATCGCATATCTGCCTCGTAAATCTCTCCGCGGTGGCGCCACTGCATAAAAATATCAAACGTCGATGTGTCCGCGTTCAACCCCAATCCCACGTAAAATATTGCCCGTGATTCCGCGCGACGGAAATAGCCTTTCATTCCGGCTGCCTGATAATTCCAGAATTTCGCGATTTATACTCCGAAAGGTTATAAAAGATACGCCCGATTGCGTGTTATTATTAATTGCTGCGCGCCACGATAAAGTGAAACGTTTAGTTTTAAAAAATGCCCTCAAACGAATATCGGAGGACTGGCTCGGAATATACGGTAAGATTATTCGGCCAGATTAATCGGTATTCAAATTGAAAACTCCCCGTAGGAGACGGAAAATAAAACTCCCGCGGCCATCAACGTCTCTATCGCGTATACTAATTACACGGAACTCACTGATTTCAGTATTTGCTTCCTGTCGTTCTGTGATTGATCGGATCGTACGTTACGACGATAAACCTTCGGTACGTTTTCGTTGTTGGTGGTATGTTCTGTTTTTTTTTTTTTTTTTTAAATAATTTTTCGTAAAATGAATTCTTATTGCGGGATTAAAAGTTCATATTCATGCAGCGACGTAGTACATAAATATGCGAATACCTAGAGAGACTTGCAACAGAAACTCATACGCTACGCGAAGTAATTAGATTTGAATCGAATGGTTTAGTTCGAAAGTAAGTTTTCCTTTTCTCGATTGCGTCTTTCGAGGTTAATTTTCGTTGTTTCATGGGTAATAGATAATATCTTGCGAATAATTAATATACAAGATATACAAGATAATAATATACAAGATATTAATTATTACTCCACAGTTATACAGCAAATTGTGAATCGTTGTTGCAACACACTTCTAGGTTAGTTTATCAAATATGTTATGTTATTTGAGAATAAGAATGGTGTAAGTAAAAATAGCGTTGGAAAATTAAATTGCCCTCATCTATTTGTTTTATCATATTGAGGTCTGCACTCCGCGTATTACGAAGTTCTTAAAATGAGGTTAAGACGTGTCATTCTAGTCTGAGGTGGATTCTACGTTCGAAAGAGGCAGGCCGATTTCGTTATTTATCAATCGAATCGTGCAACTATCACGGACTAGCAAATGCATTTATCTCAGTGACGTCATCGTGACGCACGAGTGGTTGAAATGATAAGTAATGATGTTAATAAATAGTGGAGAGTCTGCATCGACGCAAATAGGGAATCGCAGACTAGAGAGCCCCTCGACTCGTTGGATCAGGGGTCGCGCGTGAAAACGGGCCTGCGTGTGTACTAATCGTAGCGGAAAGGGTGCCGTGAGTTATGAGTGCTCTATGATATCAATGCATCAATTTGACTAAACGAAGGATTAATTTAATAACAAGTCAGCAGATGAGTAGTCGGATGATAAATAGAGAAGGGAAGAACAGTAAACGACGTTCAGGAGTGTAGGAGGAGGAGGAGGGGGGGGGGGGGATGGGAGGGATGGTGCAAACTTACGATTTCTTTCTTTTTCAGCTTGGATTTAGCCATCCACGTCTCTCGAGACGTATCGTTCGCGCGCGAAACATAAAAGTTCGTAATTATCGTAGATCTAACCTAGATACTTTTTTCAGTTTTAAATTTTACAATTTTTAACACGGTATTACGTATTCGAGGCTTTTATTAGCTACGGTGTCACTGGAAAACTCTGACCGGTTTTTAGTCGTTGGTTAAGTATTCAGATGAGGGGGGGGAGGGGCGGTCAGTAGAACGCCGCGTCGCGTGCGGTAAACGCGTAAAGGCGTTCGATGGATATGCTTGATATATGGGAACGTGGAATTTCCGCACACGGTGTCCGCTGAGTTTATTATTGAAAGCTTTAACGATTGTATCGATATTATTAATTCTTAGATAGAAATCTGATTTGTTCTTAATTGAGATTTCAACGCGATTAGCAAACATTTTACGAAAGGTCCATTTTTGAACGTTACATTTTTGTAATAAAATTACGTATGGACTATGGTATTGGAAGTCGGATTCAAGAAACAGTTCGTAGAATGGATACAAAGCCGGGGTCCTTCAATTTGCGAAACTGATGCAGTGAGTTAAGGGTGGTTAGGGTGTCCACGGACAAGGGGGAAATCCCCTAGTTATGTCCGTAACAAAGTCAGCCGCTGCTTCAATATTGTCGTAATCGCCGTTATTATTGTACTGTCAATCATACGTTATTCCGTTTGAGGAAGAATATTGGCGATTCAAATTATTCAAGCGATTTGCCTTCGACCAATTTCTACAAGAAGAGTAATATTTCTATGAACGTTCAAGGAAATACATTTTATTATAGTAAAATAAATAGTTACAAAATTACAATATGTATTTTGGAATTGTAGTAGAGGGTATTCTCTGGTCATTATCTAATAATAAATTTAATGTATTTAAACGAGGTAACGCATTTTTATACGATGGCTTCCAATTGGAAGTTTTGATAGTAATGAAATAATGATAAAGAATGTCCCACTAGATATAGTACACTTAATTATCTCCTTTGTTTCCAATTATACGAGAAAATGTTCCAAGATATAATTTGAATGGTTTCAATGGATGAGCATCTTCATCCGTGATTGATGTATCATAATAAGAATACGGATAATTGAGTGGTAGATTTAATATATTAAATTTGATATTTTCTTCCTTATTATATTGAAACTATAGTATTACTTGACCATCCGTATTGTTATATTATAAATAAATTATACTTTATAATAGCAGATATATGCAATTTTGTTGTCGGGGTCAGGTATTTTTATAGAATTGAAGTATGTTCTATTTCATGCGAAATTAGGAGGGAGGCCGTTTTCCATATTACTTAAAAAATACAAGAAAGTCGAAGTTTGTGATTTCTGTCTGCTTTCGCGAACGAATGGTACGAAGTACTTTTAATAATACCGCGAGAGATACTAATGAAATACTAGCGCGGTTAATTCTCGCAATACCAACGGTTCAGGAGATTACGGGAATGATCACGCGTGGGTCTAAACAGACCCGTGATTTGACCTCGCACAAATATTTCGAATAAAAATTCTACTATTTCTTCGTACTTTTCTTAACTTCTAAGAAAATTGATACTAACGGTATAATTGAGCAATACAAAAGTCTCCGGGTCCGAAGAGACCCAAGTGTAGCACAGCGAAAGTTAAAGTAGAAATTTCACGCAGAATTGAACAACAGCAAGGAAATTCGTATTCCTGTGATTTTTTCGAAATCGTGAATCATCCGTGCAATTCGTGAAACAAGGGAATAGTTCAATGTTTTCGGTACTGTATACCCTGTACAATAACAGTAGTTTGAAACGTTCGGCTCGACTCTTTCGACGCCTCGGTATAGAGTGTACACGCATTCGTGCGGAAGTTTCGTAGTCGTATCCGTTGAGCGTACTTCTGGAACGCCTATAGGCGTTCACCGTCTGTGGTGCACCGTTCGATGAACAATCGCACCGAAACTGTTCGAGTTACTATCGTTGGCTCGGAAGAAGATTCTGAACTCGAAAGACGCTACATTCCCGAACGAATCGCTCCGCAATTATTCCCCGAAGGAGGGCACGTAGCCTGGCGCACCGAAATTAAACGAGACGGTTAAGGTCCCACGTTCCATTCTCAAGAACGTTAGCGTTAGTCAAAACCATACCCATCCGTGGAATTCCCCGTCTTCGCAGGTTTCACGGAGCCGTTGTCCCCCTCCCCTCCTTCGTTGCCCGCCCTTTCCTCCCTTTTCCACCTCCTCGTTCCCTGCTTCGTTCTCGCCGATTTAATCCCGGGTTCAGCACTCGATTTGATACGTTACACAGCGGTTTGTATGCCCTAACTCGCCTTACTCAACACGGTACACCCTGTCCGTATTACTGCTCCTATGACCCGCCCATACTAGATCGCTTCATTTTGTTTCACCCTCGCTTCTCTCATTATCTCGTGCAACCACTCTCTGCCTTCCTCCTACCTCCCACGTTCCCTCCAGGATACGTCTTCTTCCCTTTTCTCACCGGATCGCGTTGCTCCTTTCTCGCTCCGGATTTCGAGCGCTCCAACCCGGGCTTCCCGTCCTTACGGGATCCCCTGGATCCCCCATTTTTCTCTTTGTCTCGTTCCTTGGCCGGCGTTTGCTATCGCGCTTAATGTTCCTACAGTCCTCGTCTCTCAGCAGTGTCGGCCACACCACAAGGATTGTTCGCCTTCGTCCCTTGCAGTCTACCCCAATCGACTCTAACCCCCTCTCCAACCCCTGTCCCTGTTCCCTCTTCTGGCTACGGGAAGGAGCGGAAGCGAGACGGTGGCCTCCCCCAGTTCGCATTTAAATTAGATTAGATAAGTTAATCAATGCGGTATTCGAAGTAAAACCTGGGATTTCGTGTCAGCCGGTTAGCGAAGAGAAATTATTGGTACTGTCGGAATCGCGATCGGTCGATCTCACGGAATCGTCGATTGGCCGAGTAATGGAGAGGGTGACGAAACCCCCGAAAGCGCGATTTTACATCCGCGTGTGCCACGATCTTCGTCGACACTTGCAAGGGAAGAATGTTCGAAAAAAAAACTTCTCCGTTCGTTTTACAGACCTTTGGGAACGGTATATTTATTTGAAACTTGTAATTTTGTAATTGAAGGGGTAGTGAAACGGGTGGCGCTGGTACAAGGGGTGGTTTCTCCACCAATCCGTTCTCCATTAACTTCGTGCCCGCATCTAGATGTAGTGAACATTTGTTTTAATGCACATCGATCTCTCTTTTGTTAGTATAACGAAATTGTACGAAAACGAATGTTTAGCAAATTTCAATTCAGATGTATTTCACAATTGTTTTTATTACAAAATTGTACCGCAATATTTATTACAAAATATACAATTGTATATGTACTATACTAATATTAAGGAATAATCGATAAAATGAAAAGAGAGACGATATTGTAATAAGAATAGAATCTGTCCGAAACTGGTGCTTATTGAAAACGATGGGCCCGAGGGGATTAAGATGAAAAGTAAGAGCGATCAATTGTGGCATGATTATTAGGTTGGGCCAATGAATATCTGTGCAAAGTTTCGTTAAAACTTGACAGTTCGTAGTCTTTCCTTGTCATTACTTTTTTGTTTTCGAAACGTAATTTTTACCCCGGATTCTAGATCCAAAGTCATCCTCGTTACAGTATATGTTGCGTTTCTTTAGCTCTTAACCTAGACCTCCAGTTCTTTTTGCGTATACACAACCATTCGTAAGTATCTAGCAACTTGGTGGAATCGAATCGAAAGTTTCATATCGTTATTGCGATGTAAAAATTTCTAAATAGAACGACTATCGATTCATTAATATCGGTAAAACTCTTATCAATTAATAAAGGTAATTTCTAAGCTAAAAATTCTTAATTCTTCGCTTTTACTTTTCGATCCATTTCATTCTACAGTTTCCCGATCTCCATTGTTTGCTTTATTTTAATTATTATTAATTTCTTATTTACAGTAACAGACGTTAAATATTGTATCGCTTTTATTAATTACTGTCCGTGTACGAGAGCGCGAGATAAAACAGCGGCAAAAGCTATATTGAAATATCATGTTTCGACTATATATTCTATATTTTTAATACTACGAAGGTAGCCAAATTCTTAAGAACGGTGGTGTACGTGACCCTAGAAGGTGCCAAATCCTGGAACATAATGTTGAATTCATGATTGGAGCGAATTTTGTCTGCGGACCGATGTAACTGGAGAGCAACACGCTCCAAGTACACAGTACAATCTAAAATTTCATTCCACTCAATCTTTAATTGAAATCAATTCACAGCTAACAACATTGGCCGAAACTACTAGACCGCATTTTTATACAACAGACATATTTAGGCCCATTTCTTACGACAAAACGTTACAAAGTGGGGGAGGAGAGGCGTATACAGTAAAGGTTTGCTGGTTCCATGGAATAATATGCCTCGTCCATTCCTTGGGATAAGTTTGTGAAAAATGTTTGCAAACGATACAAAACTCCCAGTTATAAGTCCCATGTGTACGTATTAATCGATTCCCCTTAATTAGTAGCCCAGTACTCCGCGTATACTCGGAGTGCTCCTTGACGGTTACATTCACGAGATGTTAATGGATCGTGCGAATTAATGGGACGCGACAGGCAGGGGTGCGTTAACACACGGTTCTCGGGCGATTCGGGAAATTAGTAAACTTGCTTTGTAGTTAGCCAAGTGGCGGTGGTGGGGGGGTTGAGAGTGGAGAATCTATAGTTCAATACAGGTCCGCGCGAACGGCTTCGAGTCGAAAACTTTTTGCCATTTTTCTTGTTCGACACTCGTTAAGACAATTTATAATTCTATTCTGTAACGCGGGAGGGCAGAGCTGGGGGTGGTGGTGGCGCAGACAGAGTCCGACTTTCCTCCCTTCACGACGTTTGGCGCCCTCTCTGTCACGGCGGACTGCGCCAACTTTTTTCATATTCCAATTAGAATATTTTTCATTGATTTAAAGCCTCGCGAGAGCAAATATTAACGGCTTAACACCACGATAAATTTACACTGCCAATGCCTCCGGGATTCCGTTTCGTCCCTGCAGTTTTAACCCCCTCCCCACCGATCGAGGGTGGAACGAACGACGAGCGGCATAAGGACTCCGTTACCTACGAATGCTAACTTTATGACTCACGAAAACTCTCGTAACATTAATCACCGTGCGTATATTTGAAATCGATACCAGTTACGAAAACGTCCCCCCTCCCCCCCACCCACTCCCCATCCTCCCCGTTCCGTTTTTGCACTCCTTATTACGTTCCAGTTACTTTACTATTCTTCTTCCCCGCGAAAGATTATTTCCGGTCTATTAGGCTGCTACTAATGAGTTCATTCTCCTCTGGTTTATCTAGCGAAGGATCTCTTTAAGAACATTTTTCGTGCGGTAGTTAAATTTGTGATTTTTATCGGGGCGAGTCAAAGTTACGCGGTAAAGTTTCACATATTTTGTTTTGGGAAATATTTGATTTTTTAATTTTATCAAATCAATTGTATTTTTTTCCTATTCTTGCATGGAGAAGTGGGAACAATGGTAGTTTTATTTTACAAATTTAGTTCGTTCAATTAGACGTCAATGTTTATAATGAAAATACGCGTCTTACCTGGAAACAAGAAACTCGGAATTAATTTCTATTTTCGTGTATTTTATACGTTTTGACAAATACAATTTTTAGAATTGATATTTTACTATATTTTACTATATCTTGTTTTTACTGCATCTTGTTCCGGTACTAGGTTTCGTATCTTTAAACATTTTGAAATTAGATCTTTCTGGAACAAAGTCAGTGAATGAATTTTATTTTTCTATTTTCATTGGTATAGAATTGCCTTAACTTAAATGCGTACGTCTCGTGTAATAACTTTTCTGTTTTGTTAACATTAGTCGGTACTATGTAGGATTTTATTGGTGGTCCGTGCGTTAAAAATTACGTCATTCAAGTGTCTTCCTTTATGATTGATGCGTTCTATGCAATGCACCGGTACACCGTTCATTACGACCCCTTGCATGTGGTTATCAATGGTCCTGATGGCCTTGGTGATTTTCGTCTTCAATTTATCTACCCACACACTCTTGACTTGTCCATACAGAGAGTTAACAGAAAAAAATGCACTGTCTGTTGACGTGGTAGAACATTAATCTGAAAGTGTATATCCTTTATGATTTGTTATGCCTTCCATTCTCATATTATTAAACTATTTATCTACATAAAAGGGACATTAACTTATGTTAAATGAAAATTGAATATTTTACTTTAAACAGTTTAACTCAATATAAAGAAAACTTTTGGATATCTGTTTTCTGTTCAGAGTGGATCTGTTTTGCAGAGTTTTGTTCTCTAGGATATTAAGTAGTACTAATTCCGTTTTAGAGATAAATTCTGCACTTGAAAGTAAGAAAAACGTCCATATAAGTATGAAGCGCGATAAAATTCGTAGTATAATCAACTCGGAGATGATTTATCAAAGAAAAGTAAATCGAAATTGTAGAATACAGTTTTTTTTATACGATGAAAATATTTTCGAAAAAATTACGTTCGAATATTCGTTGAGTGCGTACGTACTGAAGACTCCACCTTTGTCAGCGCGCGTACTCGACGCTTTTCGAAGTTATTTTTCTCAAAGATTGTATTCCACAATATTTTTCTGGCTCTCGCATATATAGGATGTGCCATAAATTACGTCATGTCTTGTGTGATTTATTTAACCTCATTTCCGAGTTGTAATAATTTTTCCGTTACAGTATTCGTTACTGACCACTACTATTGATCATTATAATTAGTACAATTATTCTGAGAACTTTATTTTGTCAATTATTCATTTAAAGATACAAATTTTTGAATAACTGTTGAATCTACACGTATAGAAAGTATGATATTTTTGTCACAAAATAAGAATTAAATACACAGGATGTAATTAACAAAGAAGATTATTTTTGGAATCTTTTCGTTTAATAAAAAATGAAACTGTCGATGATAAAACAGATTGTAGTAATTTAGATTTCATGTATCATGATTTATGTAATATTTAAAAGATTTTCCGAAAAAGAATTGTTTAATTTTATGCTTCAGTACTGCATATTAATGAAAAATAGTTTTTCGATTCAGATTACGAGTAAGGTTTAAATACAGTTAAAGTGTGAGTAACACTTGAAAGTATTAGAATTATATTTACACGTTAAAATTGATCGTGCAAAATTAAGTTAATTGATTTGACATCTGTATTGAAATCAATTTCGATCCAAGGTGTTTGTACTAATCAAATCTTTAAGTTTAACAGTGGGAGGGGGTGAGTGTTTTTAGCATTCTAAATTAAAAAAAAAATATATACACTGGTTTTATAATTACCATAATACGTATTCCATTTATTAAATTGGAGATATAATACACAAGCGATAGATAACACGTATGTATAATTTATACAATATTTTATACAGATTGTCTCTACCTTTCGCTTAGCGACTTATCTAAATACTGTACAGTAATGTTTCGAATATTCGAGTAACTGGTACGCTATATACCTGGCTTTCAAGAATATTTCTCCGATTATTCGTCACCGAACGCGCGAGCCAGCCACTCCGTCGCTCATTCAGAAACGTCAATCAAACCCAAGGACACAGATCGGTATACGCAAAGAAGGGTTTAAAACTTTTTCTGAATACAGCATCCACTCGTTTGTTGTTAGCCTACGATTGTTTCCAGGCGCACGCTTCCTGTGATTATACATATTTATACGAGTACATCTAAGTTCCTATTTTTTGCATTCTTCAGTTTTAGTTTTAATAGGGAGTACCTACTTATGGGATGACTCTAAAATAGGTGATCAAATTTTTACAGTGTACTCCACTCAATCTGAATGCGAAGAAAATTGTGGGTACAAAAATGGTACCAAAACCTCTACGAGGTACAAAAAATGGTATTCTAGTGAGTTTTTGCTTAAGACAGAGTTGGCCAATAATATATGAAATGTTCAGTGGTCACAATTGGATCACTGGAATTTCAGTGGTTGTCACAATTGGAGGATCTAGATAGTGGAACGATTGTGTTTTGAAGCAAATGTGTAAATTATCATCTTTATTTAAGCCTCAATAGATTCAAAGTTACTCTAACTTCTAGTGGATGTGTTGGACCAAGATCAAACGATTGCTCAAGGCCACTGCGACGCTATCCCCGTCATAGTGTTGTCTCCTACCACTTTCCCTTCTCTGCGCGCGCACAGTGTGCTGGTGTGATTCAGTTGAACAGACAATTTTGTGCAATCAATTGATACTGCTTTCGAAATTTTTCTTTTTCAATTTTACGCAAATGGAAATAGAGAAAGGGTATATTCACCTTCGAAGAATTTCTTAAGCGCTTTTGTATAACTCTCTAGTAATCAAATGGTATCTGTAAATAAGGAAGGGATTGTTTTTGTGCTCGTAATTGTAAGACCAACAAGGTGAGTGGAATACACTACCAAAGTTTGGCGATTTATTTTAGAGTCACCTAGTATACCTATGTCAGATTCTTACTAAATATGTTAAATATCACATTCACGTTTATCGTATCTACAGAATATACAAAATTCACTTCGATCCGCTTATCCATTGGCTTAATTTCACTGGGACGTAAATAGACAACTTGTAGGAGGAATCATTGCAATTTTTTTTTGCTCTTTCGTGTTTATTTATTCGAATATTTATATCCATAGTGGCTCGCCTGATATTCAGCATACATTTACTATACATGTGCTGTTGATTGAATAATGAGATTACCGGTGTTTCTTTTCTTATTATAATTAATTAATTGCAGGATTGACCAATGCGACGGGAAAATTTTGTTCCAATATATTAATTTTAAGGCAAGACGCGTTTTTTGTAAATTGTTTTTTTCAGCGATTTATCTTGCCATTTTAATTTCCATCCTACTATTAGTTGATAATTCTCATCTTCAACAAATGAAATACATTATCGTAATTCAAGTAACTCAATATAGATTCTGTAAATTCTTTAAATTATTTACAAATAATTAGTCGATGATTAACGTACAGATGACTAGATTTACGAAATACAATTCATTAGTATTCCTGGTATTAAATTAATATTAAATGGAATAGAATATTATTTTAAATTTGCCATTAATTTATGATTGTACAATACGATAAAGAAACTGCTCTCTTGCCTTAAAAGTATTTCGGTAACACTTACAATTTACACACTATCGAACTTTTTCTGTGTTGTGAACATTTGCATATCCTGCAAATAATTTCATTAAATATTACTGTTTCTGAGTTTTATATCTTAATGCAATAATTTTGCGTGTAACTTTTAATGTACGTACAATCGCTTCTTTGTTATACATATAGGAATATCTTAGTACAAATATATACAAATGACAATAGATTTCTATAAACATTAAAAATTCGTTTGGGGCAATTATCAAAACAATAAAATTTTTATATTTTAAGCGTCTTGAAACGAAGAATTGTTAGATCTGTGAAAGTATTATTATCGACATTGTGCTACCAAAACTTATTAGGTAATTTGTAATTTAATTGAAACCTTAAAATTTGAATTTAAACTTCGTGTATTTCATTTATCAAACATAAGACAAGAATTAATTAATCGACTAAATTTCATTCCTTTCTTAATGTAATATACGTCAATCTTTGGTTTTTTTTTTTTAAAAATAGTTATAAATTGTTGGCGGCACTAAAATCAAAAAAACATTAACGATACAATAAGTTCGAATTTAAAATACCATTTACACTCTTAACTAGGCCATTCCATTCACAAGATAGTGCGTTTTAAGAGCACAATGTTTTAGACTTCAATATCTACTTCTCTGTCGAACATAAATCACTTTTAATAATTACGGCAACACAAATCTCTCCTTTACTCGTCGATCTTGGTATTACACGAATAATCACTGACAAACATTGTTCAGAGATTCTTCTCGAAACTGGAGAATAATGGTCACGTTTCTTCTATTGCAGCAATTACAAGGAATTTTGATCGAAGCTAATCGAAGCAATTATTTCGAAACATAGAGTCCTTCAGGACGGTGAACAATTATTTTCAGGGGTAAAAGTAAAATGAAAGAATACTCAGTGGTCGATTTCTCCTCAAATAACCGTACAATGACACGAAACAGTAGAAACGGAAGGAGAACACGAAATTTCCCTTTACACGTGGCAATATTCTCTTCGCGCACTGTTCAATTTTTTTTTTTATAGGAATCTACCTAGTAAGTTGTCTTTTTCCTTTTCATTATGTTAATGCTGTTTTTACACTTTTTAATGCCTGTACTGTTGTTCGAGTTCCCTCCTAAGCCTCTTCGCGGCAGTCTCGCTGTTTCCATCAGTCTCTGCATCGCTACATCCGTCTTCACCTTCAGCGACAACGCCCTCTACCTCTTCCTGTCGCCTTTTCGCCGTCGCCATTTCCGCCGCATGCTTTTTTCGCCATTTTGTTCTCCTATTTTGAAACCACACCTGAAAACAGAGATTCCAAACAATTTTAAAGACCTTTATTCCGTTTGTTCTTTGCAAGCGTTAAATCTACCTTCAACGTTCATACGGGGGCAGAAAAATAATACACACTTTTCTTAGAACCTAACCTCAATGTCACACCTACCTCCAATACCATTGTTGATATGTCTGAACAGATCATACGATGAAAACCTATCTAGAATATGTATTTATTAAGTAAGTCGTATCCAGTTTAATCTTCCATTGACTGTTAACGTGTGTGTTGGATCTAACCTAATTTGGGAAATGCAACTGCGTGTCCTTGTAATTAAACAATGTACCACTTTGCGTACCACTTGGAAACGAGACAACGTACTACTGGATAAAGAATGTATCTAGAGGACTTGGACTCGATGGTTAATGTTTCCTTTTGCACCTCGTTACAAGATTCAAGGAGTAGCCGGACACGGGAATTAAAATTGTTAGAGGACTAACTAGGAAGGCTGTCTATAATCTACGAAGGTTCTAGTGGAGTATAATCCTATGTGTATCTGGGCAATGTTTGGCCCGATGTTCCAAACCTCTCATAGCTCTAACCTAGGTAAAATGTCACTTTCGATAGAGAGCTTGCATGATTAAGACTCTGATACAGTAGAATATGGTGCTGTTTATATATCTTTAACGTGTTCCAAACCTCTCATAGCTCTAACCTAGGTAACATGTCACTTTCGATAGAGAGCTTGCATGATTAAGACTCTGATACAGTAGAATATGGTGCTGTTTATATATCTCTAACGAGTGTTTGAACCAATGTTCTCAACTCCTCTTAGCTATAACTTGGGTAATACGTTATGCTCAACAATGTGTTTCCGTGAGTAAGATTCTAATCTAGTAGTCGACATGTTATTCGATAACAAGCTGTTTTCCTGAACGGAACTTAACTCAATAGAACACGATACTCTATGTGCCTCTGGTGAGGTGCCACTTGACCCAACGTTCCAAACCCTCATCTAGCTATAATCCAGGTAACGTGTCATAATCGACAGAGAGTTTCTACGAGTAAAACTTTGACGCAATTGAGTTTAATAATTTCTGTCTGTCTGGCGAGTATTCGGTCCAATGTTCGAAACTCTTGTTAGCTACAAGTTAGGTTGCTCCTGTGAGCGAAACGTAACCCAGTGGAGTATGATCCTCTCTGTGTAACTAACGAGTGTATCTTAAGACTTCCGTATCTTAGCTCTCGAGCTGACTCCTCTTCTCCCAGCGTCAACAGCCTTCGGGTACGTATGTCCTTGGAATTGGAGCGGGCTTATTATTCAGCTTAATCAAAATGAAGGTAGAGACGGACCAAGTACGGAGTCAGGGTTAACGAACACACCTTGGCGGAAAAGGAAGGCGACGTTTAAGGTGGTCCTGTACATCTATAAAGCTCGAAATACGCAGCGGGAGTCTGTGTCCCCACAACAATGTATTTAATTAACGTAACGGGCGTCAGGGGAACGCGGGACTCGAGCGTAGCGATTGCACCCACAAACCACCCTCTATCCATGCCGGTGCCGCGTGACCCCACTAAACTCCACCCCGTGCCACCCCTCTTTTCTCGCCAATCCGCAGGCTTGTTCAATGGCCGCCAAGTCGAGAGCTTAAATTAAAGATATAAGCGTCCCGGCGTGAGGCGGTAAACGAATTAAAAAGTAAACGGCCCACCGTAAAAGTTAATAGCTGTTCGGATGAAAATTAAAACACTCGAAGGAATTAAGATAACGGAGAGAAAGGAAGCCAGACAATCTGGAGAGATTGACTGTAAGCCCGGCCGACGTGAAACGTCGATTCCTCTTTAAAAACCCCCCACCACCGGCTTCTATTTTCGTTAATCCTTTCTCTCCACCTACCCATTCTGGCTGGTTTCTTTCGTTTCGAACGCGATAGAATGACGCTCTGAATCTCATTTGTGTCCCCGAGCTCTGCCAGGTTCTTCGTTTGGATATTGCATGCGAACGATCGTCGTTTACAGTGACGCTTTGTAGTTTAAAGATTGAACGTACCGGGGACTCTCGAAAAGCTCTATCGATATGCTGTGATCAGAGTAGCGTTTGTTCCGTTTGCGTATCCAGGCGGAACGTATTATTATGCCTCTCTAACATGCCGGGAATAAAAAAGTAAAATATTGAAATTGTTAACAGTGAATTGGAAAACATTGACGTGTAACCAAAAATGATATAATTTTTACGGTTTATGAAATTTCGAGCACCCCATTTCTACGAGACCCCTACTGGTGCAACTAGGGACATCGTATGTAATCATTTGGAGCTATTCAAAGACTATGTCGAGGGATATCTACTGACCGTATTCGTATTCTTCTATGTATGGGAGTGTGAAACTATCCGGAATTTGTTAAAACATGAGGTATGTAAATGCACGAGAGACGAAATGGGATTAAAATACTGTTGTTACGACTTAACCTCAAATACCAGATTGTATAGTCAGATTGATATCGTATAATAAAGAGCAGTAGAAGATTGACACACAAGAAATTGAATAATCATTGGAATTTCATTTAGAGCGTTCATAATAAATTTTGCGCTTGGAAAAGGTCAATAACCACCATGCAAACCTTGACCTTTGTTCACGAGGAAAGTCCAGAGAGAATCCCGCTAGATGGCAGAATTGTCAGCTTTTCGAGGGTGAGAAATTTCAAAGGATTGTGAGGTTTCTTTTCGCAGAAATCGATGCAAATTATACAACCGTTTAAGTAATTATTTAATTTCGAATAGTCGAAGAAATAATGTCATTTTTGTATCAGTGAATTAGAAAAGTGATGGAAATCCACATTTTCGCTAGTTCGCATTTAATAATAGTATTTAAAACTGTGAACATACTCTCCGTTTCTTACTTTCATTTCAATATAAAATTCTCGATTCCTGCATTCTGTGCAAAAAGAAAAGATTTTAGATCTTTATTTTATATCTTCTTTTCATTATTTCAACAGAATCAGTTAAAGATTTAAAACAAATGAAAATTCTTCCCTTTCGTTTATACATGTATCGATATATGAATGATAAAACTGGTTAATTTTTTTTAGCCAATGAGAGTAATCTTCACTTTATAGTAAAAACAAAAGTGGGAGCAACTATTTACTCTACATTAAAAACAATCGTTCTTATCGGCCAAAAAATGTATACCTCTTGTCACGAATCAGTCGAAGTTAAATCCACCGTTTCAATAAGTCAACGTAGTCGAAGTTAAAATTGGTAAAGATTCTGTTCGGCGAAAAATGGTCGTTCGGTAATTGATAAAACGATAAAAATATCTCCGCGTAAAAGAGATCTTCGTTCGTAATCTCAGCAACGAAGGGACGCTCTTATCAGAACTCCGTGAAGAGAAATATTTCGGGCGATCGGGTCTTAATAATTCGTTCGTGTGATTTCACCGCACGATATGTTGATCATGGGTTATCGATCGAACGTTTTATCGCCCTTAATAAAAAGGAAGGGACTAGAATAAAAAAAAAAGAAAGGAGACGCGAGAACCGGGACGGCTAAGGATAAATTTTTATTACCAGCTCGCAAAGACAGTGACACTTGACTCTGTACTCCCGTTGAACTTTTGGATTGAAAATCAAGTTTCGTTTTGACCTCGGGAATTTCGCTCTCATTTACGATCGATCACTGTACGGTTTTAAAGTATAGGGTTTACCATTGAACAACAGTTTCGAAAACTTTATCATCGGTTATATTTTCATGCATATCGCACGACATTCTTAATTACATGTACTTTCTGTTTCGAAACGAAGAAAAGATTTTATCTTCTGCGAAAATTACATTTTCTAGAGAAATCGATTAATTTTTAACAGGATAATGTTATTTCGATATTTATCGAAATTTATCTGTTGCCAGGTAGAATATTTTTACTTTAGTTGATTATGTTTCTTTTTAAGTGTACTTTGTTTACACTGATCGGAACAATCAAGTTTTGGTCACTGAAATAATATTTCCAGAGATTTGTTGCCCAGGAAAATTTATGTTTCTACATTTGTTAGTTTACGATGCATAATGTTAATAATATGACGGACGCAATGTATAATTGATAATAATATATTCGGTCGCGGCGAGGATTTATCTCTAACTGGAGCGGAATGATCCCACCGCCATTGTAAGAATTGATTTTCGGATAACATTATGGCGGTACACTGTTTAACCAGGAATTACCTCTAATTTAATAGACCGTAATGGGGCCAAAACGTGACGCAAGTAACCGATAATAACCCATTAAAATCTCTGCACTTTACATACCCTCAAATTGAACGTTAACATTAGAATAGCCGATTAAACGATTCGATATTAATCGGCGTTATGCTGCTTAACCAAAGAAATCCATTTCATTTCATTGGATAGTGCTCCATTTTGCGAATTAAAATCCCCAGAGCATTCTTAGCAATTTCAAAAATTAAACGTTAAAAGACACATTCTCGTGTCGTGTGAGTGACTCACTTTGCAGCAAAAATGTGCAAAAATAAGTGTGTAATATTTTAAATCACGAAGAAGAAAAATTACCGAAACTACAAATATTAATTTTATGTAAATTTAATACGTAAGTATAGATACTCCTCGAAGACACAAATTATAAAAATATAATAACGAGACGCGTAAGGATGAATTAAATCCGCGAAAAGTGAATAAAATTTAATATTCAAAATTAATAACAATTTTACAATAATAATGCGATTTCGGTGATTCCAGGATAGGAAGAGTGTAGAAAATTATTTCAGCGTGCAGCGTTCGGTTGCAGTGTGTATCGGATGAAAATGACGTTGCACACGGGTACCCCAAAAATGTTCACAGCTAACTAGCAAATCCCACCGATAAGGTTTCGTTTAACGCGTAATACGTGCAGATTTGGATCGGCATGTTCGGGATTTTTCCCGCCTGAGAAATATAGTGGTGAAATGTAAATGCAGAGGAAGATCTTCCAGCGAGTCATTCATCTTGTTTTTGAACGCATTAGTCACGCACGCGTTGTAAACGTAGCCGGGGCACGTCCCCAGCGTAACCTCGCAACTGTTCGATTTATTAAATCAGGATTATCTAAGCCCATTACTTTGTCCTGTAAAGCTAGATACAAAACCGCATTTATAACTGCGCAAAGCCCTTACCACGGGGTGGAGTGTTGATCTCTTTCTCTGTCTCCCCATCTGACACTTGGTTCGTTGTCTCTCTTCTCTCTGTTTCTCTCTGCCCCTCTGACACCATCTTGTGCTCTCTCTCTCTCTTTCTCTCTTTCTCTCTCTCTCTCCCTTTCTCTCTCGGCATACGTACACCACGCTCTCGCTTCACCCCCAGTAACAGATAATACCGGTAGTATCTGATCTCGTTGATATTGGCGGATAATTTACTATGCGAAAGATTACAAGCGTGACTCACATCTTGATGCACGATCGAAACGAGAAAATTTACATGGACATGTGTAACTTTCCGATTACACGTGCCAAACGAGGAGGATTTTTAGAGCCGGCCTGGGTCAGCCTAAATTTCAGACTATGCGAGTCATCGGTAGTTGGGAAGGGACTGTTGCAGATACTAGAACAGGGTATCTGGACATTGGAAGTTATTGAAGGGACTATTCTAAACATTGGAAGTGTGAGAGATTGTTCCAGAGATTTGGAGAAAGTATTTTAGGCATTGAGAATTAGGAAAGAACTGTTCTGGACACTGAAAACACGAGACAGTCTATTTATAGGTATTGGTAACTTGGTAGAAACTGTTTTAGGTTTTGGTACATTGGGAGAGACTGTTTTAAAGATCGGAAGAGCTGATTCTGGGTATTGGAATTTTGGAAACGATATGTTAAACATTAGTACTTTGAAAGAGTGTTCTGATAGTTGGATAGGGGTTATTGCAAGTATAGAGTGCTTAGGAAAAATTATACTAGATACTGTGAAAATGGATGAGATTGTTCCTTGGGAGATTGGGAGTGACTACTTCGACTATTGGAAGTTTCAGAGGGACTATTTTCAAGATGAACGGGTCTATTCTAGAAACTATGAACATCGAATGAATTACTTTGGGTATTGGGAACACGGCAAAGTATGTTATAGACATTTCCAGCTTGGGCAGATATTATTCTGGGCATTGGTGTTTCAAACAAGACTATTTTAGACATTCGAAGAAATAATGCTAGATATTGGAAGTGATGTTTTAAACATTAGTACTTATAAATATACTTATAATATTCTGAAGATTCGATAGGTGCTATTGTAAGCATTGGAGCAACTATTTTAAGCATTGGAAATTTAGAATTGGGCTATTTCAAGTCCTGGGAGATTGGGAGAGACTATTTTAAAGATTCAGGAGGTGTATTCTAGACATTGATATTTACTCTGGGCATTTGAAGTTTAAGAGGGTACATTATATACACTGGGAACTTGAAGAGAGATTGTTCTAGAGGTGAAAGACATTATTTTACATATTAGGAATCAAAGTGATGTTGTAGCTTTTACCCAGTAACCAGTTGATTGACTTAGTGCATTTCTATCGTTGCTATTCCTTTCCGGTTCAGATTTTCCACCCTGTCATATTTCCCCTATAGCTTTCACGGTGTCTTTCTCCCCACTCAACTTTTACTTTTTCCCTGAGTTCACCCTGCTTTCTTCTACGTATTATTCCACTTTGCTGCGTGACTACTCTCATTATTACTTCTACCCTTCTCTTCTGCCAATAGAGCTTTCCGACATCTAAGTTAAGGAAATGGGATATATCATCAAACTCAATGCGTGCTTTAGAATTGACAATCGACAATCTCCCGTAATGAAATTAAATTACAAGTCGTATTTGATCCATTAAAATCATCATCGAGGTAACCTTCGTATTATAATTACAATTTTTGGCTTCGTTATCCATTTGAAAATTAAGATTGTTCATCTCTATTGGTAGGGAACATCCCGTAATGAACCTCCCATAACGAAATTAAATTACAAGTTGTATTTTCGTTTGATCCATTAAAATCATCATCGAGGTAACCTTCGTATTATAATTACAATTTTTGATTTCGTTTCCCATTTGAAAATTAAAATTGTCCACCCTTATTGGTAGGGCACGAAATTTAACATTACGCATGATTTACGGAGGTTCTGTTTTTCAGAAACAATAAGTCGCAGGAAATTGAGTACGCGTTTTAAAAATTTGGTCGATTTTTAAAGATTCAGCGGGAAAAAAGAAAAACGAAAAGGTCTTAGTGCACGCAATTGTAGCTTATTCGTTAAAGTATTTAATGGGCATTATCGGGAATTGTTTAAGCACGTCTGAATGTTCAACACCATTCGATTCACTCTTCTATAAATTTATCGATCGAACGAATCCACTGTAATAAACCAACTGCACCAGGTTTTTATCGGAAAAGCACGGAGAGATCGGTTCGCATATCATTCCGAACTGCCGGATAAATTTATCGAGAGGTGGATCAATGAGGCCTTAATGAGATATATTACCAAATGAGAGTGTTTATACCGAATGCGGTCGACCCCGGCTGGCTAAGCACCAATCATGCACGCTGCTGATCTATAACATTCTCGAAATTAACGTCGTTATTGCAGTAAAATAAGCAATTCCACTTTTTACCTATTAATAACGTCACTCTATCTCACACTATTGATTTTATTTTACCCATATTCACATTGCATTCGAATATGTAACATCGATGTACGGTAATATCATAATGTAGCAGTTTAAGCTGACGTATAATAAATTCAGAGTACCTGAATCGATTGCTCGCCGGCAATACAAGTAAACATTTTTCGATACACTTTTTTTTTTTCACACGAACCCACCATTTTGAGAGAATTCACTTCAAAAACCGTCGAGAGTCCCCAGTTTAGGGCCCGTTCCGCAACTCCCACGCCGACCGTTCTCAAAGTCACTTCTCTCGAAAATGGAGACACGAACGAAAAAAAATTTGATCCACGCTTTGACGCATTTTTGTTCCTTTTTACGAAGAATTCACTTGGCCATAAATATTCCAACATTCACTGCATTGGAAGCACTTTAAGATAACTCGAAGCACGGATTGGAGTAATCAGTTTAAAAGGAACAGCGCCAGTTGGCAGGTCACGAGGATTGGAGAGCTCCAGATTAATACGTTTAATTCAGACAATCGAGGTCTCACTGTATTTTGGTAATGGATTCGGAAGCGTGTCGAAGCGATACTCGCGCGATTTTCGCGAGCGGGCGGGAAAACCGCGACCGCAGAAAAATGAAATTCAGCCGACGACCGTGCAACGGGAGAGTATAATGTTTAATGATGCGTGGAAAGCCGTGTGTGACACTCACTCGGACGCCTTCCGCGTCATTGGGCCCGCTTATCATTCAAATGGTACCGTTTCATTGACACATCGATAAATTTTTAAGGTTGGACGCATACTCGCGTACGCGGAAAACGCGGTATCGAGAAATTTCGAATTCGACCGCGCTGTTGCCTCGAGAGGCAATCATCAGTGCGCTCGGTTGTAAGTATTCTCGTTTCTTTCGTATTTGTAAGCTTCGAAACGAATACCGATACAGAGTACAATACAAATTTTCAACATTGTGAAAATATTGGGTCGAGTCGTAAATAATTTTCGTTTCTTTTTTAATTTTCTGTCTTCCATTATTTGTTTCCTTGATGCTTATATTAGTTCATTGTACAGAATAATTCAGAGATACATGTCTATACTTCACGGGGTGAATTTACATATTAAGATCGATAAAAACTGTCCTTTAAATGCTTTACGTAACTTAGTATTCGAATTATGCGCGATCGAAGTAAATGTTCGAAGTTTCACGAATAGTTTCAAATCCATTTTGTATCTTTGCTCGCGGATCGTGTATAGTTAGGAACTGGAAAGATGACTTCTGAATTAAGAGGGATGTAGTGCCATGTTATAGAGGAATGTGAACAACGTCGAGCAATTTTTACTCAGTGTTAGTCACAGGCGTTCGAAAGCCGACTACAACGTTCGATTCGATGCGATTCTCAAGTTTTTCCA
Source organism: Ptiloglossa arizonensis (assembly GCF_051014685.1). NCBI lineage: Eukaryota > Metazoa > Arthropoda > Insecta > Hymenoptera > Colletidae > Ptiloglossa > Ptiloglossa arizonensis. Next base: position 5,034,753 of record NC_135048.1, on the reverse strand, counting down.
AAGGTAAATTTCTCACTTTTGCACAGTACATTTTTGTCGAGTACACGAAAGTTTTAAACGACCCAGAAAAAGAAATTTTATTCCGATACGATTCTCAAAATTTTCCAAAGATTTACTTCTCAGATCCGTACAGTACATTCTTCCGTTGATCACACGAAAGATCTTAAACAGTCTACAAACAAAAATTTTAAACGACAACGCAAACATTTTGAACATTCTCCTCGATCGTCCGTAACTCAAAAACTAAAGTATATAGGACACACGTTTATGGGACATTTTTTATTCGTCTTGGTGTTCACTTCCTGAAGTATGGTCATGTATTTCCGAATCACCCTACATATTCCCCCTCGTTATCGACCACCCTTTTTCCCATCTCTCTAGCAATTTGTCAATTCCTTGCGCGTAAAAATAAATGGTAATCGACGTGAAAAAAAAGTTTTCAACGAACTGCTGCACTTGTTCATCGTTTGCAAATTGTTTTCCATTTAATGCATTTTGTAGACCCCGAAACAGATGGTAGGCGGTAGATGCGATGTCCGGCGAATATGGCGGACGTGGTGAAACTGACAAGCCAAGTTTCGAAATTTTTTGTTGCGCAAGTTTTGCCACACGCGGTCGTGCATTATCATGCGGTAGAACAACGCCCTTGCGATTGACAAGCAGTGGACGTTTTTCTACAAGTTTTTCTTTTACTCGTTGCAATTGCCGAATGTACGATCTGAGGAAAGCGTATCGTTGCGATTGAAAAATTCCAAGTGCACGATTAACTTGCCGATCACTTGGACCGCTCCATCTTACGTGCAACATTAACTTTCTGCCACGTAAAGTAGGTTTTGAATCTGACCGATCCAAACCTACTTTCGAATCCTTATCAATCCATTGTCTTTTGATAATTATCGAGTGATAATTCTGTTCAATAATGGTTCGTTTCTTTATCGTGCGATCTGCTTTGTCCCTATCGCTGAATTCACGAGGAACCTGTACTCTTAGCTTAGTGACTTATCAAGTTCCTCCAAATGATTAAATATTCTCTCATTATTCTCTCAATCAGTGACCAATCCTTGGTTCATCTTCGAGGCTCGATGGAAACGGTAGATCGTGACATGTTCAGTTTATCTGTTAATTTTTTTGTCATTTGTCGTGGATTTTGTTCCCCTAGCATCTTCAAAGTGTCGTTGTTGAAGTCCAATGAGCAACCAGTTTTTGGTTCACCTTCGAAGCTCTTGTCTCCAAAACGAAACTCTACGAACCAATTTCGCGTTGCCCGATCGATTACCATATCACTCACGTATACGTCACACATTTTTTCAGCCATTGTGATCGCATTATTTCCTTGCTTCAATTCCCAAAGTATATCGCGACGAATGTGCATTTTCAAATTTTCCATTTCTCTAATTCAAAACGACACTTTCCTCAGTCTCTGGCTACCGATCAGAAAATGAGGCATGTTTATTATTTTCAAAGTAACGAAAAGAAATTGCTGGAAATAAGTCACACGAGTTTTTCCAGTTTAAGTTACTTCTATTTAGGGCGAAAGTTGTTTGTGACTCGACCTAATACGTTGTGACTTAAATATTTTTAAGAGATATTTATTAAGCGTCAAATGCCGCGCGAACCACCGGTGAACCAGGTTTTACTTTTTGTTTCTAGTCGTTTTGATAATTTCATATTAGAAAAAATATTAGCACGATATATTTCATACCATTTAACCGTTACATAAGTATTATGTATAGCGACCTAGCGATATGTTTTCAATTCACTCGGGGGAGGGAGTATTGTTATTGAATTAAGATTATTAATCGTTTTTTTCCACTTTTGTATGTCGTCTTTCACTGTTATGGTCGCAGTTACGTAACCCTACTGCATTTGGTATAAGTAACAAATAAAGCAAATGAAAATTAGATTTATTAGTCATCCCATTCCAAAGTGTAAATTATCCTTGTAATTATCAATATGGAATTAGAAGACGAAAAGTTCTCGAGTAATATAGGGTGGGTAGAAAATCGTACTATAATTGGTCAAGGAGTAATTCTACGTTAAAAAATAAGGAATCGTTATATATTTCTTTAATAATGCATTATTCTAACAAAAGTACAGTTTTGTTTTTATAGCGCATATTGTCTATTAGTAATAGTATATTATTTTTTGCTAATAATTATTTTTGTAGTCTTATAAATATCATAAATCACGTTTTATATATATATATATATATATAATATATGTAGTGAACGCAATAATGTCGGCCATTGCTGGCTCACGCGTTTTGAATGGGAAGTTATGTGAAATTTGTGTGCCACTCAACGTGTTAAGCTCGTTTACAAGAAGACATGAATATTCAGAAACTGATAACAATTGTCGCCTTCAATATCTTGGAAACTGTGGGAGTAGATACTCCATTTAGGTGAGTGCATATCGCTGTGTGCGGACAGACTTTGCATGTTTGACAATTCATTTTAGATAGATCAATACCTCAGGTTTCAATCTGTAAGGCTCTTGACTCTATGGTTAGTGAAAATAGCCATTCTACTTTATAGACAAGTATATCCACGTGAAAGGAAGGTAGCAGCAGTGTTCGACATTTTTTGAGATCCGTTTCAAAATCTAGGGATGTTAATCTCAGAATTCAGGAATTCTTTTAAATACTACCTTCTTCATTTGATACCTCGTGTACCGTTAGGAGTTGAAGAGAATTGTTCTAGAAAGAATGACTGAGCAAGACCTACAAACAGTGTCATCGATTGGCTAGCGATGAATGTAGACTCATTTCTAGTACACGACTATTGAATAAACCTTAAAAAAATATAGACCATAGGTAAAGTCTCGAATCGTTTCCTCTTAGTAGATACTACCCCTCGGAGTAGTTCTCTTCAGCTCCCAAAATCTAACCATCGTACTTAATGTATCTTTCAGCTAAAAGTTTTTCACATCGAAGAAGGAACCAAGGTAAACAGTATAGTCCTGTGATTTCTCTGATGTCGTAAACAAACCAAGTATGACGGTTGTTCGAAAACGTGCAGTGTCAAACGTGTAACCGAGTATCGTCATTTGTGTTAATCACTGTCGGTTGTTACCGTGTCAACAACAAAATATATGCTGATCGTTAATTTGATGCACGCAAACAGTGTATTTATCCATACGTGGAACGTTATGGGACAACGTGTAAACGGACATTTCGTACGTTACATCCCGATGTAGTGTTAATCCAAACTTTGGTGTTGCTGGCGAGCACATCCGACATTGCCTATACCCAAGAGACACAGCTGGACCGCAAAAGGCTGGAATCTGTAGTATCTGGGATACCAGAATCCTGTACAAACGGAATTCGATGCCTTGCAGCTAATTCGGAACAATGTCTTGATTCAAACGATGAACACTATTGTTGATACTGTTGCTAGGGAGACGTGTTAAAATCAACGACGAGGAATATGCCGGAGCTCTAATTTGATTGTCATTCTGGTAGCAATTTGAAAAAAATTTATTTCCACAATTATTTCCAGTGTTAAGGAGGAGTTTCGATAACCTAACCGAAAAACATCGATTGCTTCCTGATTTTTTTCGAAGAAACCATAAGACTCTTCCATACGGAGTTTTAGGACGTAATTCCCATGTTTGCACTAGATGTACGATTTTTTACAAATGATAATAATTAAAATTGCAAGTGTTGTGTAATAAGTGTGTTTTGAAAAATTGTTTCGAGTGATCTTCGAGCTGATGTCATTTCTCTTGCTTTGTTTATGTTTTTTTAAAAGTGTGTTTAATTTTAATACGTTCACTGTTAGACATAAAACTGTAAAACATAAGTATACCACAGGGATAATGATGCATATCGTTCGGAGAGGAAAATAATAGAATATTTATTGCCATGAAAATTGATCAAACTCTGTGCAAATTCGTCCAGTATTCACACTCATGTGGAACATGTAACTGACGAACAATACCAGTACCTATAAGATTATCTCTCTTGTGTGTGTACAATAATATTTTTAACGTATGAGATGTGTGTATAATCGGTCCAACGAGACGAGTCAGAAAATATAAAGAAAACAGTCGTATGGTGTTCACGTTAGATGCTGCGAACAAATTATTGTTCAGAAAAGTATTATAGTTTCTGGTATGCAGAGATCTGGAAACTATGACTAATACGATAATACTTGAATACCACGTTGAATTCACCATCTTGAATTATGTCTGCGGATCAATGTAACTGGGAAGTGATACGACTTATTGTTCGAAAAATCTTGCTCGATTTCCTCGGAAAAATTTGCACGTCGAATCCACAGTAGTATCAGCTCGTACGTGGTCCAACAGACACGAGATGGCCGAATAACGTTGGATTTCTCTGCAGCAAATATCAGAAGGCACCGAAACGAAGGAGACTCGAAGGAACAAAAATTTCAGCAAACGTAACGCACGATCTCACCGACAGGCGTTTCATGCCATTATCGATATTCATTCACGAAGAGGGGAGGGCAAAATCAAGACACACAAGGCGATATAAAAGTGAATTCCGGAGGGTTTTTTGTACGTTGTAAGAGAGAGTCGTAAAATTTGCCCCCTACCCCTCTCCCTCCTCCGTCCGCGAAATTTGATTCCGAAATAAAAATAGAATATTGGGGATAACGCGAATCGGTGAAGCCATTTGATCTTCGAGTGAAGCCAAATGGTTGGTCGGGAGGGTACCGGGGAAGGGTGAGGAAACATATCGATATGGGGGAAGCGGTACGAGAACGGAATACAGAGGAGCGCATTATCGCCAACAGCCAACTACCCTCTGCCATTCTCGCGGATCGCATTACTTATTATTTGAAGAAACATTCTGCTCCAAGCACTTTGTAATATTACGAGAAATTACTTTGGACCGATTGATTTATAAAATTATGATCGCGCCAGGGCAAGGATTACGACGACGCTGGAGAATCGTTTTTCCTTCATCCAGGTGTGCCGCTTTCGATGACTCTGATAACATAAAAATGGTAGATATCGGGGTTGATGAACCGTGTCCATTTTATTCGCAGTCAACTTGTTTTACGATATGCTGATCGTACTCAGTGTGAAGGTAAATGCAGGTACTAGGCTTAGAATGTGATAGTTCAACGAATCAGGTTCAAGAATTAAGTATAGTTCCTGATGCGAAGGTTTAATTAGATCTAGTAAGGGAGTTCGATGCAAACCTTCGGTTACTCGGATTTGGGAGTTCAAGATATTACAAGTTCGATGAGTTAGGTTCAAGAATTAAATACAGCTCATGATACAGCGATTCAATTGGGTCTAAAATGCTGGAGTTCAATGCAAACCTCCGGTTACTCGGATTTGGGAGTCCAAGATATTACAAGTTCGATGAGTTAGGTTCAAGAATTAAATACAGCTCACGGTACAGCGATTCAATTGGGTCTAAAATGCTGGTGTTCAATGCAAACCTTTGGTTACTCAGATTTGGGAGTTTAAGATATTACAAGTTAGGTTCAAAAATTAAATACAGCTCCCGATACAGCGATTCAATTGGGTCTAAAATGATGGAGTTCAATGCAAACCTTTGGTTACTCAGATTTGGGAGTTCAAGATATTACAAGTTAGGTTCAAGAATTAAATACAGCTCCCGATACAGCGATTCAATTGGGTCTAAAATGATGCAGTTCAATGCAAACCTTCTGTTACTCGGATTTGGGAGTTCAAGATATTACAAGTTAGGTTCAAGAATTAAATATAGCTCATGATACAGCGATTCAATTGGGTCTAAAATGCTGGAGTTCAATGCAAACCTCCGGTTACTCGGATTTGGGAGTCCAAGATATTACAAGTTCGATGAGTTAGGTTCAAGAATTAAATACAGCTCACGGTACAGCGATTCAATTGGGTCTAAAATGATGCAGTTCAATGCAAACCTTCGGTTAGTTAGGTTCGGTAGTTCAAGATGTACCGAGTTCGAGGTTAGGTTCAATAGCTCAATTATACGAGGGTTCGATTGTTTCTACAGCATGACGGTCCAGTTGGATTTCGAAGCTCGATTCCAATCTTAAATACTGACGTAAAACATAATTCCTCGAGGAGGAGGTATCACCGCAGACTCAAAATGATAAAGTTAAGCGTATGAGGTCGGTTCGGACGAGTGTTTCTACTCGCTTGGACGCTTCTCCGTGCCACGAGCTCCGAAAGTCAATTAAATAATCCCCCGTTCGTCCAAGTAGTCGGAGGCAAATCTTATTGATCACATCTGCGATGCGTGTCCTCTTTTGTTTCCTAAGCGCGGCGCTGATCTCCGCGGGTTGAATGAATTATGGGGAGGGGAATATTAATACGTGTGTACAGTGATACAGATACATTCATCAAATTTGATCAAGGAAACACTCGAGGGTGTTACAGGATTAGTTCGTCCCCTTCATAGAACCCCGATTTGATCAGTCGGATTTTTAGCCTTGCCACCCTCCGTCCCACCCACCCACGAGGCTGCTGCGAACACTTTTTTGCTGGGAGCCTTTTTCCGGGAAAATTGGACAAGCGTTTATGACCGAGGGAAAGATCGTATCGTGAAATAATCAGTACTGCGTTAAAATGGCGTCGGGGAGACCTACGATTGAAAATTTTCAAACGTTTTCTTTCGGGCGAATTTTCAAATTGCAAATTGATCAGGAGTGCAACACATCGGTGGAACTTGAACGAGTTTCGATTGCTTCGAACTAATGCGATTCGGCGATCCGGTTCAATATTCTCAGAAAGTAACGAAATTTGATTTTTAAAGGCATCTGGGATCGAGATCAGGTTCAAAAGCAGTTTGTTATTGTTCCCCGCGATACTCGCAGTTCCTTTTAATTTGTGTAAAAAAGGTTTTCAGAAATTGTTCGTTCCTACTGAATTTCAAAATCACGATTTCAAGCAATAATGGAGAACCAGATTTTAGAGACACGAAAATCTGTACGATACTCGATACGACAAATTTTTACCGAATATGTAACTCGTAATTCGGGATAATCTCAGTCGGTAAAACAGAGTCAGCTATGAACAATAGTTTCCAAGCTGACAGGTTAAAACAATCCGAGTTATTGGCAAATAGAACGTGGTTGCCACTGATATTTCTTAGAAATTTCTAATTCGCGTTTTTTGAAAAACTTACATAGTACTTTCGAGGTCATCGGACAATTTACTTACGAAAGTGCCTTTGACGAAATGTTATCAGCGACGCTCTTAAAGCATACTTTCTTTTTCCCCTTTAACGTTCTTGTAATGAAAATTCGAAGAAAGGGAATCGATGGAATTAGATCGAGTGGAACTCCGCTTTTAAATCTAACCTCAAATATCGGGAACAATAAAACGGGGCACCCTGTAGAATATACACAGTAGCTCCAGCTTTTATCAAAGCCATCGGCCGATTAACAACGGCCGTAAACTCAGGATCAAAAGTACGACGTGCTCGAAAGTCACAATATCCCCGGCTAAGTAAGTACTTACTTTCCGAAACGAGTTTCCCGAGCTGGATCGCCTACTCGCGGCGTTCATGGCTCGCGACGCGGAAGGGAACGACGCCTGGTACCGGCGACGCGGTCGGGGAAATATCGTCGTGTCGATCCGTGCAATTACGTGCCATATAAAACGTAATAGGAAGGACAGGTCGCGGTTGCCCCCCTTCTCTGGACATAATATCGTCTCGCGATCCCTCTCGAGCGAAGGATACCTAGGTTGGCCAGGAGCCGGCCGGGCGAAGGAAGGATACACCGATGGCGCGAGGCACGAGGTCTAGGCGTGAAATAAAGTCTCGGGTTGTTATCGAGAGCTCGTGGAATCGAGCATTATGGAGTCAAGTACATGTGGGCCAATTTCGAGGGTACGAGCTGTGGGAGGTGAATGAAGGGAACGCCGCCTGCTGCCGTGATTTATCACGCCACGCCACGCCATGCTACGCCGCCGCCGTACGTACATACACCACCATGATGATACATGGGTGGAGGAAAAGCGGGTAGGAGGCTTTCGCTCGTACTAATTGACGTCATCGATATTGGTATCCGTCGACGAGCAGATTACTCCGCCGTAAACAACTCCACCCCTCCCCCTTGAAGCCTATCCCCCGCGTTCTACCGGACGGGGAGACCCGCCGCCACCGCCGCCGCCGCCGCCGCCGCCACTTTACTACCACCACCACTGCGTAAACACCATCTAAGCCCGTTCCTTCCGTGCGATTCTACCCTCCGCTATTTATCCCCTGTGTCCCCCCACCAAACCGTTCCCGTTTACATCCACCACCGACAACCGACCCCTTCCCCAAAACCCGGAGACCCACCCCTCTCAACCGCCCCCTGCTCGCCTCGTCTCTCCATTCCCGAGCACTTCAACTTGTTACCCCGTCTCTACGGTTCAGCTACGGTCTCGACCACCACCCTCTCCGTTTGCCTCTCACTTCGCTGATACACGCGCTGATACGCCTACGAGCCAACCGGGGGTGTCACGGTCTTTAACTCGCAAATGCTTCGCGTTCACTTTGCCGTATTAGATTCTAATAGGGGGGACCTCGTACCCCCTAAAATCCAGACTCGGTGTTCTCTCTTTCTCTGTCTGTTACTCGAAAACCGACCCCCTCCCGCACGCACCGGATATCCTCGTGTTTGGTCCCTGGTGCACTTTGCGCACCGTTCACTCGGCCAGGCGGCTAACTAAATCATGCCACCCCGGGTATCGTTGGCAATTTGAACGGCGATCCGCGTAATAGTCTTAATAGCTGCTCGTCCGATCACGAGTCAGCTCGAGTTACCGGGCAACGCGGTGATTGGCGCGTTCGTTCCGACGATATTTCACGAGACACGCGGGGAAATAATTCTGGTTCTGCAGGGACGTTGATCGCGACGGGATTGTCACGTGGTGTGCGGTCCATTTGGGATATTGAAAAGGTGGGTTTCTCGCGTTGAAACTTCGAGCAGAGGGTAACCCTAACAGGGATGTAATAGATCTCGGTATTCCTATCGAATCCCGAGTTAATTCTCCGTAATCCACTGTGACCGAGATAACGTATTGTACACGAGGTTATATTACATATGCTAATGTGTAACTCGATTTGAAAATATTCTTCAAGCGAAAGAACGCTCATCGAGTCCACCAGTTCACACGGATTCGGTTCCTCGAAGATGATATTTTCATGCTAGTGGAGTCTAGCAATATTTTGTTTTGTTTCAGATACATCGAGTACTGCTAAATATCGGCTCAGTAGTAACAATTTCTCAGATATTCAATATTCATTAATGTCCATATTCTTTACCGGGACGATGTCCTTCCCTGTTCATTTTTTATAGTTTTATTTCTTTTCTCACGGTCCGGTTTTATCCCCCACCAAGCTCAAACCACGCCCTTAAGGATCCTTTTTAAGTTGTCAAACTATACAACTTCTGTGATCGCCCAGTGTGCGTTGGGTATCGCAAATCTTTTTCTACAAAAGAATGTTTATCGAACGAGATTGATCGATTGTTTATGCACTATTTTTAATGTTTGACAACGGCCCATTATGTAAAATTATTTCAATTTGTCAACGTATTAGTAATCTTAGTAATTATTGACTTTGAACTTCATACATCGTTATACTTTTTACTCAACTTTTCACGATACTCTTTCGACTTTCAAAGTGAAATTTTGGAGTTTCAATTTAACTTAACAATTTTAATTTAACATACAAATTTATGATAATTGTCAAAAGATGACTACTTCGATGTACGTATCGTTTGATATCGCGCGACTCTTGTTTGAAATATTTTTTGACGCTATAAATAGTTCACGAGTTATTTAAGGTGGTTAAAATGATTCACCCTGTATATTAAAAGAGAGTTGATTAGCGATGTCAAATCAGCCAAATTCGGAACGAAAGTACCGCATAGATTGCTGGAAGCAACTGTGCGATATTATTTCGATTAATCTTTCGGTTAACGATGCATTAATATTGACATTTTACACCGTAGAATATCGCGCGAAGTTCAACGTGTGTTTGGTTTTTAAAAAAGAACGCGTATCGGGGCGGGATATACGCATTTCGAAAACGAAAAAGTGATAAATCTGGAAATGTGGAATGACAGAACACATATATCTTCGTTGGGCGGAACTAGCGAATCCCTATATGCCGCACTAATCCTTTTCCGATACTGAAAAAATGATAAATCTCGGATGTAAAACCACGAACGGAGGGTATCGATTTTGTACACAGGACGATCCGTAAGTGCGCTGTAAGAAGTTTAACGTTTAAACCATTTTTATGAATGATATAAACGAAACATTTGTATCGATACCTTGAAAAATGTTCCGCGATTCTCGAACAACGCGATGAAACAGAATATTTATCATTCGGGGGAAGCATTTCGAATTGTAAGAAGAAATATAACTCGATAAAAGAAAGTCCCGAAATTTCTCCAAAGTAGGTATTTAAATAACGCTAGAAATGGAGTTTCGATTGTACAAATTTGTTAAATTCTCTCTCCGTATTGAATTTAAAAAAAGAGAACGAAACGTCAAATTTTGTAACGGCAAAAGTTTCACACAAATCCTTTCGTGAAATATACTTCATAAATTTATGTTTATTTCAAACAAGCATTCTACGACTAATATATTGATAAATGGGACGGAAGTGTGTCGTTCAATGTTATTACTTCGAATAAAATAATTTTATCGTACGATATTTTAAATGAAAACTTTCGACAAACGAATAATTTCATGTAACATAATGTACCTAAATGTCGAGGAAATATTACGTAATTTCAATGTATCGTTGCGACCATTACGAGTGATACACTCGGTTCTGCTGACGAGATCATTTTTAGGCTCCCAGTGATTTCAACGCGCGATGATTCAAACGTGTTATACACGTCAGACACGCACCACGGTATAAGCTTCTTTAAAGAAATATGGCGGGGGATCCTCTGAAGAGTTTCGGTATAATATAGGGCAATAAATTTCTGTTATCTACCGCGGAACCAGCAACGACATCGGAGATAGTAGGAAGTAAGAATGTAATACTCCGCACATGATCGTAACACGGTAGCAAATGAGGAAAGTTCGCGACGGAAGACTTTTTCGGCAGTGTATCAAGACGAGGGAACTACAGTGTCCAGATTTTTCTCGCGGTACAGTCGGAAAAGTTCAATCGCATTTATTTATTTTTGTTAGAAACATTTTTATCGGAGCAACTCGAGGATTTAGCGCAACTATTAAAATTTACACTTTCTTTTTTATCAATCCAAGTATTGTCCTTCTGGAAAACCGATGTTCATTGTCGATAAAAATTACGTGTTTTTTAAAGAAATCTGTTCGAGTATTAGTAAAAATTGTTTTTTAAATTTCCTATAAATGGAACATTGGTTCAAAATTGGTGAACTAAATCGAAGGTCATCTTTGTAATTTGTTTTCAAATTCGGTAATTTCTCTTTCTATTATAATTTATCAATGTAGCGGAATAAATGTTCAATGAATGTATTTTAGAAAACTTGAACGTTTTTGAGAATTTCAACAGCCCGTAAGACAAGTAATAAACTGTTCACGAAATGATGGTATTTTTGGAAAGTAATTTCTAAATTTGTACTTTTTTACGCTTGCCATTTATACAGGATCCTTGTTTTTCAGTCTTGTTTCCCGTATTTCTTTATTTTTAATTTCTTTTCTTCGCTGCTTATTTCGCCTCGAGCCCCTTGTTTCTGTATTATCTTTTTATCGTTCATCGACCGAAACACTCGGAATATTAAAGCTTGCAATACCACTCCGGATGGAAAGCTTAGTGGCCGTGGCTATAATAATTCGTTTGTATGTTTCTTTTCTCCGTAATCGTAATATATAAGAGACGTTGTTATAATATCCCGTTGAAAGAATAATTCAATTCAAAATTAATTAATTCTTAGAAAGAAGACATTCGTCTCGACTGTTCTTCGCTATAACCGATATCTACGGATATTATCGAAACTCTTGTCGCGTGTCTCACCCTATACAACTGAACTTTATTTTCTGAGCTACAACGCTACTATAATATTCAGAAAAGTATCAGTGACTTTGAACTCTCATAAAATATGACTATTTATTCCCCATACACAATTTCTCGTATCATCAAAATCAATGGAAATGTTTCAAATCCTCCCCTTGTATTATTCAGAGCTGGAAAGAAGACAAAGTTAAGGAATGCGGATTCGACGTGGGACATGTACCTCTGATGACACACAATTTCAACTGTAGCGCACTATTGGCTGAAACGATCGTATCTATCGGCACTATAACTTGGTTTTGTGGTGGGGATAGGTGGAACGAGCGAGGGACCCCTCTTGCCTCTGTAACCCCCCACTCGTTTTCTCTCTAGCTATGAACAGTACAGGAGCCTTATTCAAAATGCCCATTAATGGTCTGGGCGAATTTCGTGGCTCTAGGACATACGATCCTCGATCCAATTTTTACTCAACGTTATAACTTTTCGGTAAAGAATTCGATAATTTTTTACAAAACGTGTAATATATTATGTTAAAAAACTTACAATAACACCATTTCCAAAGTGTTCACGAATGTATTATTTCGAACAACGTGCAGGGACATGTGCCCTTGACATCACGCGGTCGTTGATGCGTTAAATTTTCCTTCGCACCGATTCAGGCCTAATTTTACAATAATTACAACTTCCACCGACTCGCAATTTCGCAGTTCAAGGTGGTGTGTGCATGAGTTCATTTCCGATGATGAAATACAATCAAACCCGCAAGGGGGAGAGGATGGATTACGGGAAGGAATCAAAGACCCCTATTGACTTACTCTGCACAGTCCAGAGTGTATGGAGCGAAAAATTCTCGAAAGGTTAGCGAAAATGATTCGTCGCGTGGAGTCTCGATGCGCTCGATCCCATCGCTAGCAGGGAAAATCGCGAGCCCCGTCGCGAACCGAATCGCGGCGACGAGCGCGTAAAGATAAACAACAAACAAGCGACGAGGAATCGATGGCTCTGAATCAGCGACTCTCGGCCGTGTGGGTATATATTGTCGTAATATTTCGGGAAACGCGGTGCCTGGTCCGGATCCGTGGGGGTGGGCAATCTCACCCTCGAAGATGGCATATACGCGGAGGTGAATCGCCTCTTGCCGAGGAAATCCGAGGTAATTGAATGCTAACCCTCCCCCACCTCCCCGTTCCGCTGCTCCACCTAGCTGTCTCTTTCTCCCGCTGCGTCCACCCCGGTATCCCGTTCAACCCTCAGCGGCGGCGGCGGCGGCGGCGGTGGCGGCGGCGGTGGCGTGCAGAGGGGGCGCTGCGCTCATCCCCTTGCCATCACTCACCGACACAGACTTGTAGCTTTCAATAAAAATGTAAATATGGCGGCGTAGAACGAGCCAATGACAGCGCTACATCGACGCCGCCGGAGTCCACGAGCAAGGGAGAGAGCGAGAGAGGGAACAGAGAGCGAAAGAGAGAGAGAGAGAGAGTGAGAGAGAAAGAGAAGTAGAGAGAAGGATGGAGATAGAGGGAGATAGAGAGGACGCTGCGGCAGGGGTTGAGGCTTCGAAATGGGAAGCTGGCTGCGAGGGTCGAAGATGGCGAACCGGGAGGACGGGACACGCGGAGGAGGCTTCGGAGCGGTGAGTTCGGAGCCGCGGCTCGAGCAGAAGTACTACAGATGTAGCTCCGAGAGGCGGGAGTAAAAGTGGAGGCTTGCTGGAGGAGGTGGCAGCCTCTCGGGGAGATCCGCCGCCGGGAGGATATGGGAGATAGGTAATAGGGGTTTTCGAGAGGGTAGGGAGCGGAAAGGAGATGGAGCGAAAGAGAGAGAGAGAGAGAGGGGTGGACTGGGGTGGACGAGAGAGGAAAAGATGGAGAGAAATAGGCGGATAGACAGGGACATGGATGAAAAAAGAGGGAGATGTAGAGCGGTTGGAAGAATAGAGAAAGAGGACGCCTGGAGTGCCACTGTGACGCTCGCCGTCGTCACCTACGGTTCCGGTCTCTCTGTTCATCCTATTTCGTTGGAGATGCTGGAGCACCGATGAGAGAGTAGAGAAGAGAGGAGAGAGAGAGAGAGAGATAGAGAGATACAAGAGAGAGGAGAGAGGAATGACGCAGGTGCCGCAAAGCTTGACACGTCTCCGGCTGTTTTGTCACCTTCTTTTATCCTTCGAACTTTTTACAAGCTGCCTCGTTAGAAGCTTGCTCCCGGCGTTGATGGAGTAAGCCGCCCCCGAACAAATGCGTTTTAAAATTACGCCCTTTTCACCGGGGAACCCTCCCCCTCCCCCTGGTGACGCTTTTGGCCCGCGCGAGGACTGGTCCACCCTTAGCGAAAGCCGATGACATGCTTTTTCCGCGACTCGCGTTTGCCCTGAATTTTTTGGCCTCATCTTGCTTACTTGTTGGCTATCCTGGTTACCTTTGGTATTAGAATCAGGCACCAAGTGGTGAAAGGTATAATTTTAGAGAAGGGGGAAGGGGTCTTTGAAAATGCATCCATATTGGACAATACGAATTAACTCGTCGTTTGGATATATATGTAGCGAGGAAAATGAGCTAACTCGTTGTTTCGATATGCACACATTGAGCAAGACGAGTTAATTCGTCGTGTGAAAGTATTATATCTTTGTATTCGACAAGACGAGTTGACTCTTTAGTTGAGAATGCTTCCGCTTTGGATAAAGTGATTTAATTTCTTCTTGTTTCTTCTTACTCGTTCATGACTACGTGTAGAGATCGTGTTTCTGGTAGAGGTCGATACCGAAAAATCTTAATAAAAGGATAAGACGAGCTTCACGTCCATAATTTAAGTGTACCGAACGTGGAGGGTTTAATATTGGATTTGAAAATTGGTATCGGATTGAAGCTGTCCCAAATGGAAATAATAATTATATCTAAATATCAATAATTACATTCATCTAAATTTGTTAGCGCAAAAACTGACGCTATTGCAAGATTAAAATCAAATACACGTCTTCTATGGTCGCAGGATAAAATGATTTTTCGAGGTTGTAATCCACGCTGGAATAATTAAGCCGACAAGGAAATATTAAATAATGGCGAAGATTAAAAACAGGCAGTTAAGTTGATTTCACTTTTTATCGCAGTTTCGTCGTTCCATCATTCATGGATTAATATCGGAGCAGCGAACGCTTAACTGTTATGAATTTTTATTAACCCATCTACATCTGTTACTCATAATTAGCCGGGCCGCTTAAATCATCGTGACGTTTTTATCGAAGATTAGCATAAAGTTTATTAAACGTGATATCGTCATCTAATTTCGTGTACACCGATTTTGTTACTTCTACTTTTAGTGTTTACATTTCTTATCTAGTCTCATTACGACTCGTTCCTATTTCTATAGAATAATCGACTGTTTTAAATAATTCCACCTAGGTATTACACAAAATTATACTTTTTAGTTTTAATTCCATGTATTATTTACTTCATCGGTTAATGTATTAATTTGTTGGTGCGTATTTGTTTTAATTTAAGGTTCAAATATTGTTACTGTGTAATATATATATATATATATTTTTTTTTTTTTTAGGTATGCCAATATTAATAGGCAACACTTCCTATTATTTAAAGTAGTGACAGTATGAATATATTTCAATGGGACATCTAGCGCATTATGTTTAGGAAAAGTATAGTAACGTCTGGATAAAAGTCGCTAATTCTGGTCCGCTTGGAGAATTTTAACAAAATTGCTACGTTTTATTTCTAGAGTCGACTTGTTCCAGTAATCGAGAAAGATAAACCAACGACGAAAGAACGGTCGAAAGTTCAGAGCAATACCTAAATAAGTCACCGATGCAAAATAATAATATTTGTATTTGTCGTTATATTTTCGTGGAAACATTATTAATTGTTTATCGACGGTTCTTCAATGAGAATAAATTCAAACGCGACCTCGTTCCGATTTTTTTTTTAATTATAAAAATCATTTCTGAAAGCATTCCAACCAATTTGTCGACAATATTCTCACGAAGGTACGAATTTCAATTTTAATATTTGGCCGATTCCGTAACTTTTATCGAGGTAGCGAGCCAGACTTTTAACGAGGTGTCACCGTAATCGGTCGTTAATTGGCGGGAATCCGTCCAGAGGGACAGAGAAAGCGAAGCTTACCTTGACTTGCGATTCCGACATTCCGAGGGCGTACGCCAATTTAGCGCGTTCCGGTCCCGCAAGGTATTTCGTTTGCTCGAATGTTTTCTCGAGGGCGAAGATTTGCTGGCCACTGAACGTTGGCCTCGTGTGCTTCTTCTTGCCACCCTCGTGCTCCCCAGCTCCGCCGGTGCCTGTCATCGTTTGCTGACAACCCAGCTGTTGCGACACTGTAACATCGATATTTTCCAGGGATTCTTTCGTCACTTTAATAATATTATTTCGACCGTTATTTCTATTCATCCGGCGAATGAACCGCTTAGAACGAGTCGATGGAAAAAAGTCGAGCTACCCGACACTCGTATCCGGTGTCCGAGTCTCTCGATCTTTATTTATAAAAATCGATCTCTTTCCGGTAATCTAATTACTTTTCCTTTTTACAATATGCACAATCGTCAGAAATGTGGTCACAGGTTACGTGACGTGCACCTCCGATCACCAAAGTGGCAGTTTGCAGGTTATGAAACGTGAGACACAAAATCGGTTCTAGGGACTCGCGAGTGAAAGAGAATCGATTAAAATTGAAATAAATGATTTATTATGGAGTAACTAGGGAGTAAGAACGATGTAAATTTTGTCTCTATTGCAAAAAAAGGAATACAGCTCCGTTCGATGGAGACATCGATGCTCTTATTTACTCCAAAGACAAATGGCTTCTCTAACCTAATCTAAGCTGACGCTGTATGTGCTTCAAAAGACTTTCACAATCGTGCACTTTTGCAATCGCAACGTTGGTAATTCTGACATTTAACAGCGTTATCATCGTGATCGTCAAACTTATTCAATAATCGGAGGCACAGTTTGCGCAGATAGCCCCTTCACCAAGTAATTAATCTTCATCAATTTTACGTTCATTCTTCTTGCCCTCGCGAGCGTACTCGTTTTAACGATTTACATACCCTATCGATAATTACGTCATAAATTAACATCTCGTTACACGCCAAAAATGTTGTGTACGGCAGACCTATTAAAAACCATGCAATTATCCGACGATAACCGATCGATTGCTACCTTTTGCGGCTACGTACAATGTCGAATGCTCGATTCCATTGACATTTCACTTCATTAACTAACTCTTTGTTAACTAGCTTCGTTCTGGACTCTCACAATTTTTAATCGTATGCGTTATTATCCACGTAAACAAAATGCAATTCTGTTTGTCACCGCATCGGATGAAAGTGGTCGAAGTAATTGTGACGAAACTTGGAACGACTTAAAATTGTAGCTACATTATGAGCAACGCCTACCACAGAATACACGATATCTCACTTATAATCGCTTCTGGAGAAAACTGTGTATAACAAAAGTTATTAGAAATTAAATTTAGGAATTATTTCGCCGTTTGCAAATTTTCGATAGAATCGATACTAACAGAGATATGGGCCTATCCTTCCTATCTTTAATATACCGGGTGTCTCAAACCGAAAGCATCAAACTGTACTGGTATATTTCACCAGTAAAAATAAACATAAAATTTTAAACGAACATAGGTTCGAAAACTCTTGATTAAAAAGTTATGATAAAAATCTTATACACAAAGGCGATACAAGCTCCGCTGTTCGTACAATACGGTACAAACGTAGATATACGATATTAATTAATCAGTTCGTTCTGCGTTTACTACTTGAAATCATCGAAGGTTATTCAACGACTCGTAACGTACTTCCAGAGTTTCTTTAACATTGAAACACTCCGTATACTCCTATAAAAAGAATAATTCAGTGTCACGTGAAGTGTCGCCATTTTGTTTTTCGTACCTCTATCGAGGTTCACCGTCGACGACGTACCTCTATCGAGTTCGATATTCGAAGCGTGCTTCGTCGAGCATTAAAACGATTCAACGATTGTTCGAAGGCTCCAGGGAGAAACAAGGGGAGATCGCAGTTTAATTTGATGGAATCACGCGTTCAAGGGTTAAACACTTGCGCGATAGACCGCAATCACGGGCTTCTCGACGTTGGTCGGCACGTGCCAGCCACATGAGTTTAGCGTTCCGCAAATAGGCGGACTTTGTTATCGTTATCCTTGCCGACTGTTGATCCCGTGTTCAACATGCCAGGGGTGGGAAAAGCGATCTCCGGAACCAGATACCATCACCGAATGGAACGGCACGTGACAGAGGGGTGAAATTGGGGTGGCATTATCTCGGCGCGAAGATGTTCACGAGCGATCTACTGCGAAAAACCGGGCACGATTAGCATGGCGCATCCATTCTACTCGTAAAGCCAACCAACCGTTCGTAAAATTATAAGAAAATTATCCTATGATCTGTCTTTGCGGATCGTTTCCCGCCAACGAAATACAAGCATGGAAAACCGAAGAGTAAAATGTACACAGCATTGAAACCGAATATCGATAAGAATTACTTCTGGAGTATTCCTCGCTTAGTATACAGGGGGGGGGGCTGTTTCGAAAGAAGTATTTAGGGTGTTTTGAAATGCCGGAAAGAAGTGTCTGAACATTGGAATAACGCGTTATAAAGTGACGGTGTTCACAATGATCCCTCGAACAATCGATCGAATTTTATCTTGAAGTAAGTTATCGTTGCTACTGTTATTGCATCTCGAGCACTTTTGGTGTATCTCAGTTCGAGATGAGGAAAAGTTGATTTTTGAGAAAGACTATTCCTTCCCTGGATAATCGATCGAATTTTATCTTGAAATAAGTAATCGTCGCTATTGTTATTGCATCTCGAGCACTTTTGGTGTATCTCAGCTCGAGATGAGGAAAAGTTGATTTCTGAGAAAGACTATTCCTTCCCTGGATAATTGATCGAAAGTAAACCACGTTTTCGTTTTACAGGGATTACTGTATTAAGAAAACAAATAGGCATTAAAGTCACGTAACGTGGATAGAACTTGCACGCGTTCAAATAGACTCATGGTAATTTTAATTCGTACATATTTATCAAATCTACGTTTTACACCATAGTCGAGATATTGTCTGCACGTGTGTGTGTAACAAAGATACTACCATTGTTATCGTTTTTTGCGCAATAGCCATTTCGCGATTTCTGGTAAAATTTATTGAACGATTATTGAACATAATAGTTCTCAGGGGAAGGATCGATCTTGTCCAGGGATGACGAAACCGAAGTTGTAACGCTGACGTGCATAAATTTCCGCAAAAAGTGGAGTTATCGAATTACGTAGGAAAGTTGCTCGAGTTTACGCAGTTTCTAAGTAGATGAATAGGGGATATCGCGTGAAACGTGTACCTCCATCGAAGCAGAGGGTGGAGTGCGGTAAGCAGCTCATTAGAACCCTCCCCGCCGACTGGCCATTATTGCCTCGTTCCGTATTCCGTTACAAATTGCTTTATTAAATTAAAGTCCCACAACCCATACTGTTGTGACGACCCCACGCCTCTTCCCCATTCCGTTCACTTTGCATCCCTTCCCCATGTGCCGCGTAAACGCGTCTGACCGCGTGTTGCTCGTCCGTGCAACTTCTCTCTCTCTCTCTGTGCCCTTCTTAATTACACGGTCATATTTTATACAATATTTTCTATCGTCGCGCGTGTACGGGTTCCTTTCGATTCTTCGAACTCTTGTGTACTCTTCGTTCCATTAACGCGTTTTGGTTATCTGTTCGAGGTCAGAATCCGGAGATTCTTTTTCCCTTCGCAGAAAGAGCGTAGTATCGATACTATTTCTATTTCTTGTCATTTCTGGGCCCGTATTCGCTGAACTAGTCATCTTCTCGCAAGGTGCTCGAAACAGACCCGAGTGTAGGTATTCGAATCGCCGATTGTCATCTTTAAACAATTGCCCACTGAACAATGTATTCGTCGCTTTGGGTAATTTTTAGGCCAGTGTTCATCAAACCTGCCTACTTCTTTCGAGGAGCGCAACATAGTCCTTAGTATTCCCGACTAAGTGTTTGCTCAACCTCTACAAATCAAATCTATTGTACGGTGTGTCCATTGTCTTGGATGATTTTTGGGCCTGCACTCGCTAAATCTGCGATTAACTGCGTTAAACCTGTATTAGTTCAGCTAATACAATAGCTTTCTCCTTTCAAGATGCTTTACATAATCTTCGCTGCCTCGATCCAAATTGTTGGAGGACAACGATACCCGAAGGAAGCCATAAATTTAAGGTTCATGGTGTCAGAACCACGTCGAGTGATACGATGCAGAGGCTTGCAACGTTGCGTTGCATGGCGTGGATTTACCAGGCCTATTGTATTCTTTGAGTTCTCAGTCCCGGTCGAGCAATGGTCAGTGCACAGTGAACAAAACCTATAGTGTAATTACTTTCGTGTAACCGTTAACCCACTGCATACGCGACTACCTGACTAACATTGTTAACAACGAATATATTTCATTATTAAAGAAACTTCAACACAAATTGTTGATCATCCTTGTCGAGCAGTCGTCCACTGTCTACCGAACACTGTGACCCGTTGACTCGGATCATTCTCAGACTCGCGTTCGCTGAAACTACTTTCTCCTTTCAACGAGATCATTTCCTCGGTATCACAGTCCCCGTTGTTGCGTACCCATCTCTGTAAGGACCTATCCGATCGCGAATGTATCCATCGCCTTAGCTAATCCTCCTGCCAGTGTTCGTTAAAGCTGCTGGATCCAGCATCGCCGCTCGCATCACAACACACCCTCTATCGACCGACTGCACACCGTCTAATGCCGTTTAATAACCCGGAAGCAGTATGTTACTATGTAACAGGCAATCGCACGCGACTCTCCAGCGAAAGTAAGGTCGCCTCGAGTCCGTCATAAATAACCCGCGTAACAATCCGGAAAGGCGAAGAACTCGGCCAGCCCCTAGGTGGAGGGGCTAGGTATTTAATAGAAAGGTGAAACCGATCCTCCTTTATAGCTGATAGGGCCGGAGGAAATGCTTGGTCCCGCGACGGTCGTTGGATGCTGCCTCGCGAGGCCCATGCAGCCGATCAACGTTACAGCTCGGAATATAAAGCGTACACGAAGAGGGTACAGCACGGTATATGGCTGGGGCCGTAAGTCAGGTCACTGGCGAGGAGGGGGTGGGTGTATGTGGGGGGTTAGGGGGGGTGGTAGCAGACGAAGGCGGGCAAGCCAGGAATGGATACACCGTGATGCCACAGTTAAAATATTGCTAGAGTTATTCACGTGAGTGTGGAAAGCAGGGGCTGGAGAGGCTGCGGCAGCAGGCAGGAGGCCTCGCCGGGATACGAGGGTTGATATTGAATATGATATTCCGGATCCAACGCCGCAGCGGACTACCGCCACCGCTACCCTCTTATTCGTCCCGCAGTGACATTCGTACCCGACGACGCTGAAACAACACACGCTCGCTCGTCCACGCCCTTCCACGCCGATCCTACGTACTTACATCCTAGTATCCTATCTCGTCACCCTTCTTGGCTTCTCTCTTCGACCACCCGCCCAACCACCATCCCCTTCTCTCTCTCTCTCTCTCTCTCTCTCTCTCTCTCTCTCTCTCTCTCTCTCTCTCTCTCTCTCTCTCTCTTTCTCTTTCTCTCTCTCTCTCGCCGTTGGGATCGAATAGACCACCGTCTCGTCCTGTCTTCGTCCCCCTCTCTCTCTCTCTCTTTGGTGGTAGGTTGCTCGTGTGCGTGCCGGGGCTGGCACATGTGCCACCGCCGGGGCTGATGTATGCTCTCGAAAGGGGATGCTCTCTCCTCCGCCGTCACGTGTTCTTTCACTTTGTTTGTGATTTTTTTGCGGCGCCCTTAATCGCTTTTACAAATCGCTGGGGTACGAGTTATGTAAGCGACGCGACGCTTCGACGCGAACTTCCCGCCCGGAAAAAGCGGTTTTCGAAGTGACCTGGCGCTGGAGAAGTTAAGTGTGCGTATAGTATGCCTCGATTTTGCATAGGGTGGACCGTGGTGTGTTCCGTTTTATCGGGATCGTTGAGATCTCGTTGATTGTCCACGCCGAGGAATAATTACTGTACGAGGTAAAAATTATTTGCGAATTGGGAGTGCTGTGAACATTCGCGTGAACGAGCTCTGAAACGTTTCGGTAACAGGTGTGTGTATGCGTGTATGATTAAATATAAATTTTCGTGCGATTAATAGTCTCCTCCTCCTTTTCGGATTTGCGGAGTGGGGGCGATAAGAGTGCAATTTATACCGAAGCGATACTTTGTTTTTATTGCGTGTATACTAATGTATTATTTATTCCGTCCATTATGTATAATTCTTATCTACGAAAGTATACTATTAAGTCCGGTAATGAATCGCGTGCATGGTTATTCCAAGGGTCACTGTAATAATCACTGCACTGTTCATGGGGAAAGACGAGTAATGCCTGCTTTCGAATGATAAAATCGTGATATCTAATTCCATTGAAAGGTGAGTAGGTATCTTGAATCGATAATCTTGAAAGCAGGGTAAGTACCCTGAATTGTTTCTTGAAAGCGGGATAGTTATGTAGAATTGTCACTTAAAAGCGGGATAGTTATATAATAGAGTCGTCATTTGAAAGCGGGAACTGTAACTTGTTTTGTATGCGTTGATGTTGTTTTGCTACTTTGTTTATTTTAAGGTTAAGTTAATAAGAGTGTCTGCATCTTGCCTTTATAACGAAAATGTACACTTATCTTTATTTTTGTACATTATTTTTTTACTCATTACTTAATTCCATATCGTGTAAAACTCTGCTACAGTGAAGATATATTATTGTTTACTCGAAGATTCCTATTTTTAATTTTAATACAATATATTTGTCGGTATAAGTTACGCGATATTATCGTTAGTATTGTGTCTTCGTTACGCCAATGTCAGGTTGGTCTTTATGTCTAAAGACGAGGTACAATTTGAAGTAACACTTTAAACTTGTCTTACGAAACGTTTTCAATACTCTTTGTTCATTTTTAAATAGCTTTTATTAATTTTTTCTAGTCAAAGTATTCTATATTCTTATAAAATTTTCCTTTTATTAATTAGAATAACGTTGATCGATATCTTCAAGTGGTAAGGTTCGTTTGGGAAAAATACAATTGTTGTTGTTTGGAAAGAAAAAAAACAATGTTGAACAGTCCTTGTAAATTTATCCGTTTCTCAATTTTTTCCCTTCTTCACAGGGGGAAAAAGTGTTTTCGTAGATTCTTCTCGGATGACAGTTTTTTGTGCGTCGGCGGCGGCGGCTCGTCGTTGTTTCGAGTGATCTCTAGAATAGCATTTAGCAGTTCAGCGGCACGTGTTTTTTCACTTCGATCGGCCGATTTCCTTGTCGCAAAAGCAAACACGAGCAGCTGTCAAATCTGTCCAGTATCGAGGGAAAAGAAATATCTCTAGGCTAAAAACTATCTAGGATGCTCTCTCGATGTTTTCGATACAATTTTTTTGACATCAATGTCCTGCTTTTTTTGACGAGTCTCTATTTTAACGATGATCTGTCCCTTTGATAGCAAAACGGACATTATTCGGTCGTTAAATATTTACAAATCTTCTCGACAACTTGTACTTACAGCGGTTGGAAATAATATATATAATTTTTAATCGTTTACGATTAGTGTTACTGCACTTTTGAAGTGCTCCACTGTTGAATCTCCGTGGTTGCAAATTTGATCAAAAACTCAAGAATGTAGTATAACACAGGTATAAAGAATGAACTGGAGAGTAGTATTCGTAAACCTATAATCATCATAGTCCGTTCTTTATTGAATTGTCCCTGATCTAAACGATTCACTATTTTTCTACCTAAACTTGTGCATCGCTCCAAGCTTCGTCAGTTGTATCAATGTTACTGTTAAATAAACCGTAATTTCTGCAATATTTCAATGAAATTCGTAATCAATTAGTTCTTACTTCTTATGAATGGTGTTCTCATTGTTGCTCGTCAAATTATGTTCTGTCGCGTGAAAATTATAATATTTATAAATCTGTAACCGAGCTATAGTTAATTTAGACAAGTTCGATTTGCGATGTTATTTTTGTCTTCCGGTGACTACTTGATTCTAAAATTCTGGTCTTTGGAGTAGCAAAAAGAAGGGTGAACGTTACTTGGTACATTTTCACCTATCACGTGTCAACAATCTTCGCTTTAAGCAAAATACCTTCTCAAAATGAAACAGGAAATATATGTGTATATCGAAAAGGATACTCACGTGTGTGTAGTCTTGCCCGCCATGCTAGGGGATCACTGACTAATCCCTGAAGGCCCGGCCAATAGACAGCGGGATGCCGTGGCTCCGTTCTTTGTTGAAATTGTCCGATACCTGCATTCAAAGCAAACATAACGTGAACATATGCGTATATATAGATGTCCACGCGTATATTCTCTTCTTCTGTTTATTCTTTGTATCTTCTGCGACCTCTATCTCTTTTTCTCTCGCTCGATTATACTTGTCCCTCTTTGACGTTGCCGATACAATGTTTACAGATTGCGAAACGTCTTCGAGATCTTATCCACAGTCATTGGACTACGAATGGTTTATGCAAAAATGTGTAAAAATTGGTTCGATAATCAAAATAAAACGCTTGAAAAATACAAGTGCTTCATGGAAGATTGTTCAAAAATTTGATTTTATTCTATTTTCACGACGAACGTATGAAAATGTATGTTTTCATATTTTGTGTTTACGATTACATAATTTCAGATCTTGAACGAAGTCACGGGAAAAGTTGTTCCTCTTCAGATATTTTTAAACTTTATAATATTCTCTTAACGTAAATTCAATAATTTAGCGTCATGTTCAGTTACGAAAGGTTACGCGCAATCTATAATTTAACAATAGATATTAAAATTTTAATTTCGTTTCGATCATTTTTCGAAGATTAAAGTGTGTTTGTCATTTAAAGTTAGATGAAATATTTATCAAACCGAAAAGAAATAAATCGATTAAATATGTATTCTCAAGAAAATATTAATAAATGTAAAATACAATGGCGGAAAGATTTGTATACAAGTATCACGAATTTATGAAAGTTTGTAAAAATTGTATCGCTATCGTTAATACATAGTTGCTCATTGGGAATACAGACCAATGTTGTTTTACTTTTTGTACTGTATTAAACGGCCCGTATAAATTTCTGCATTCGACCGTATCGTATGTTGTTGCTCTCGTCTCATTTGAGTCTAAAGCAACAACAGAACACGAGAAAATTTAGGAAGGTAATGCTATTGGTACCACCCTTTATAGTTTACTATACTGTTCGTGAGATTGTGTATCGCCACCAGGAAAACCGCAACGCGACGCGTGTGGCCACGAACGGTCCAATCATGGCTGAAGTTCCGAGTCACGCAAAAACTGCCTAACATTCTCCGATGTATCGTCAGTATTATGACCGTGAATATGAAAATTTGTACCGTTCTGAACAGAGACAACGGAAACTATTGGTATCTGTTCAGAACCTGTCGCCAGCATAAATTTTAGTACTCAATATTGAGGTTATGTTGTTGCGCCCGGTTGATTTCGTCTCAATGGCCGTCGAACGATAGACAAAAATCAATGTTTTCTTATTTTATTTACGCGTCTGTTATGCAAGTGTCAAGGAACAGATACAGGAACATAAAAACAAACAAAACAGAAAGTAGAGAAGTGCGAGACGAATGAAACTAACCTCGAGCTACAGGTTTTGCGTGTAAAAAATTGAAGACGATTGTTACGAACGTGTAAAAAAATCTAGCGTTTTTCATCTTGCTCGGAACATTCTGAACAGTATAATTTTCGTTCGAAGGTCTATTTTATACAATAATCTGATTTGTCAAAAATTGTGTCCCATGAAACTGGAACAAGCTGCATCTTCAAAGTGGATAGGGATAGAAGAAAATACCATAAGACAAAATTACAGGCACCGTATACTCCTGTGCCATTTAATTTTGTCCCGTGAAATTTTCTTCCGCCACTAATTGCATTAATGATTCCGGTCACGGTTACACGAGACTGGTTTTACAATTACTATTGTACCAACATTCTCGTACACGGAAAATATATCATAACACGTGTTAGTATACAGTAACCATTGATACTTTGAACAATACATCGTCGTCTCATTAAAGTCGCGTAAGACAGTCAATGGGCGTTTTAATAAATCCGATTCGAGACGCTCGAAAGTGAAAAGAAAAAAAAGAAGAAGAAAAAAAAAATTGACTCGTTTCGCACCAAGAATGTATCGATTGTCGAGACACGGTTTCAAAATCGCTACTATAAACCAATTATGCCGCTTCTTACAAATTGCCTGAACCGCGAGTATTACCCGAGCCTTTCGGCTACGAAGGGATCGCGGGTTTACACCAGGTATATAAAATCCACCGGCTCGGTATTGTTGTTAGTTGGCCGTGTAAAACGGATGGGAACGCGTCAGGACCTTTTTTTCATCGACTTGTCCACCGCACAATAAAACGTTATTCCCGTTTTTTTTTTTCCTTCTTTTAGTATTCGAGCGTGCACGAATCGGGGCGCAGGAACGAAGGATGGAAACGCGCGCGATACGATCGTCCGATCGTTACTCCTTTTGTCCGTTACGTTGAAATGAAATAAAATTTATGGGATCATAAACGAGTGAAGCTGCATGCTCATCAACAAAAATATTCGGTATTCGTCGCTACGCTTTCGGCAGCCAACCGATCGGAGGAATCGGTGTCGTAACCGGGACCGATTTTTCCCCACCCTCCACCTTCGATGATCCACGAACTTTAATTGAACCTCCAGCAGAGATTTTTACGGGCGCGAGCGCCCTTCGGGAACGGAGAGTCACGGTTTTCTGATGCCGACGATCGAAAACGAACGCCCTCGACGGCCAATCTGACGAAACTGTCGCGTGGACGAGGAGGGGTGAGGGGTTGAAGCTTCGAATAGATCAAAAACCTGTAACCCAGAACTTGGAACAGACGTTTGGAGATTATTCTCAGCGCGAGGAATCGTGCTAACTCTTGGGAGTCTGTGCAGAGGATATTGACACCGAGGTCGTTGGACTGGGTGTGTTACAGTTGGTTTAGAACTACAGGGCTCCGTTTGAACGAATGGGATATTATCACGAATCCTTGATGAGTTTTTTACGTGATCCAGATAGAGAATCTAACCTCAAGTATGACCTTAACCCTTTGTCATAGAGTCTCGTTGTAAGTTCTTTATGTCAGATTCTACAATGGCGAGTTGCGATCGGTATGAGATTGACATTGTTTGAGTTAGGGTTTCATAGCATTTAGATACTTCAGTTTTATCTTGCTTCTATACGGGTGCATATTTGTGTATGCACTTTCTCATATATGCGGGGTAAAGATTAATAATAACGACAGTGACGTATAGAAAACAACACATTTTTACGTTTTTGAAATATTCGTAAATGAAATCTGTTTCTGCGTAGCCACCACATGCACGGATATATTAAAATGAAATTAAATCGTGTACATTTGAAAAATTGCAATTGAAGCTCGACCGACAGAGGTTGTATACTAAATCCTGTTAATAGATAGTGATCGATTTGTCAAAAACTTGTTCCTTCTCAAATTGAACCTCCCGGCGATCAAATATTCCCTTTTCAGCGTCAATATTTGAAGCTTAAACAAAAGTTTATCCTCGTCTGAACAAACGCGTCTAAACTCACCATATTAAAAATCTACGGAACATTTGTATCGCGATCGCGAGAAATCCAAGGGTCTAATTTAGTAGAAAGTAAACTTAAGACTTGACCCGTAGGGTCAATAGTTCAAGCTTAAACGAAAATTTATTCTTCTAAAAATGATCCCTCGTCCCGTCCTCGTGATAAACATTCACGGGACATCTGTATCGCAGTCGCGAATAATATAAATCTACGAATGTATTTTGGCGCAAGACTGACGAATTTAAACCAGACCTAACCTATACATAACATCGAGTGCAACAAATCACGATTCCATGATTGTAATTCGGTCTCGAATTATCGAGCGGGGGCTAATCTTTACGAAGCGAAACAGCGTTCGAGAAACACGAATGAATTCGTTTACGGAAAGCAGATGCAGCTACGTGGAGACCAGGAAGAGGCTGAATGAACCGCACGGATGCGTATCGAACCTGCGCGTTCCGTATTGCGCGACATGCATTGCTCGCCCAATTTCACTCCGGGGGCGGGATGCATGTTTATACGGCGTGCATCGCGGAGGGCATACTCGAAACAGCTTATATCGCGACAGAGAGGAAAGTTATTAGAACCCGTGGAAAAATGTGTTCGTTAAGATAGGTGCACTTTGGCGATGGAAGGGGGTCGGAGGGATAACACCGTAGAGGGTGAAACTACTTAGCTTCGTACGAGTACCCCTTTAAATTTCCATACCTTTATGTTCCTATTTTGAAGATATAATTATACAGGATGGTTCATTTTAATCCATCCACGCGTACGAGTATACCGGCGAAATTATTAGAAACATTTTTAATAAAGGGAGTCGGGACGTTATTAGTCGAGTCGAGGAATTTATTGTGAATCGTTTTCAACGACACTTTTAGTCGACGAAATTATATCTGTGTAAGAACAGAGTTGCGTACATAGTTACGTGCATAGGTCATCTGAAGTTATACTGTGTATTATATGTAGTGAAGTTGTATATATATATATAAATATGTGTTGAGTTGTTCGGAAAGTCAGTTCGTTTTTTTTAGTGAAAATGAAACACGATTGTTTCAGAATGTATAAACACTTTATTGAATGATATATTCTCCATTTTGAAAAACGAAATGACTTTCCGAACAATCTAATATACAAGTATAGTTATCTGAATAATAGTAATAGAAGCGTAGGTATGGATACGATTTTTTGATAGTCGGTTGCATGTTAGATATCCGGATGTTTTCATTTTTTAGATTGTCATGTAACATAGTTCTTGGGGTTGTAAAAAATGGTGATACTGAATCGGGACACTTCGTTGAGAGACGATAAGGAGTACAAGATCACTTAAAGTCTACTTTCCCTTTGAAGTTCCAAGGTCATGAAACTTTTCTTTAATAGAATTATATGGACAATTCACTACGAACAGAATACTCAACAATCCTTGGTCCAGGTTGTTGAAATTTATCTTTTGATAAAAGTAATGTAATTGTAGGTTTCCAGGCCTTGTACTGTCAAGATTCCAATTACTTCCAGAGAAGGACCATACTTGTGAAGACAAATCATTCGTTACAAGTGTCAGTGTTATTTATGCTACTATTTAGTTTAACATTTCCTAATAATTCAGGGTGTTTCCTTTGTACAGGATTGCACCATTGTAGGGAATTAATAGCAGCTCGCTTATCACGGGTATAGTCAAACCAGCTTACGAATCTGAAGGATACTAATTTCAGATCGCTGTTCCATCTAATTCTGAAGGATACTAATCTCATTAATTCTCTCTACCTTCAAAGGGTACTCATTTCGGATAGTTAGATCAAACTTAATTGGAAGTGCTGTTCAATGGTTCATGTGAGTTGATAAACTCGTTAGAAAATTATATTCTAGCCTAACCTGTCCACGTATTACGAGCCAATCGCAAAGATCAATCTGTCAAGCAAAAATTCTATCGAGGTGTGAACTGTTTATCGATGCAAACCTTGCTGAAATCATAGTGGCTCATAAATCTTCCAGTAAACACAGCTAGATGGCGATTAACTTAAACCGTTTCCTGCGGTTATTAACAAGCAAACACTTCTACCGACAGGAATCCATCACAACACCCAGTCACATTAAAAAGCAGGATTTGCCGGACAAGCTTCACCAAAGTTTACCAGCCAATCCCAAAACGAAACATTTTCAATATTACAAAATTAAATTCGTAATTTCGTGAGTAGCCAAATATAACCGGAACAAATATTAAAAAGACACTAGTCTATCGTTATAATAAAATGGAATACAGTGCAGCTTGGTTAATGGAGATTCTACAAAATCCGGGTATTAAGAAAGTTTAGTAAGTAAAAAAAACAAATAAATCAATGGCGTTTAGTACCAAAATTGTTTTCATTGGTTCCATAATTCTTTATCAAAATCATTGTCTGTTATTGCTTACGTGTTTGGACCACAGAACGGCTCGACGTTAATTATTACAGTAGATATTACACGGGTTACAGCAGGTGTTCGAAAGTTCTCCTTTCTGTAAAAATACATGCTTCCATTGGCCGAAGTAACGATCACGTTAACAATAAGAAAGCTCCGCTGACTAACGAGCCATCGACCCTCTTACAACTCTTCGATACCGCATTTTTGAACATGTGTCTTTTTGAATTTCTGCCATACCCTTGATACCCCTTGATATACTTGATAGTATATTAAGATACACTGTAGAAATTCGGTCCTATTCTTTTCGAGACGTTCGATATCTTCGATCACCACCAATTGCTAACCAACTGTTATATTTACGAGTAATATCTGTACATCTTTCGAGGTTTAGATACGTCGAACGAAAAGACGTTTGGTTCGGAAGTATATACTTGGATTTAGAGACATCGAGGATTCTCGTCTTGCGTCATCGGTGTGCTAAGAACGCATAAAAGTGGAGATTCGCCCAGACTGTTCGGTATGTAGTACATATATACGCGAATACCGTGAATACTCCGCGAGCTTGGCCAGAATCTGAAGCACCCGATTTCGAGTCATTACGCGCACGTTTCTGGGCCAGCTCTCGGTTAGACCTCGGTTAGGGCATAAGCACTTCATAAAGATTCCTCGCTATGTTGCTCGGTCCACGATCGACGTTGATTCGGTCAATTCTCCGCTTTCAACGGCGATCATATTTTTATGCAACTGAACGAGACGTATTTTCGTTTTCGAAACCGTGGTATCGAGAGTAACAGAGTATTTTGAAACAGTGACTGCAAATTAAACTGTAATAGTTTCCGAAATTGAAGTTACGGTTTAGTAACAGCATTTTATTCCTCTCTACTTGAGTTATATTCATGTATCTGTATAACTTTGTTCGCATAATATAGATATTTAATTATATGATAATAACGTTCACAATTTTGTATTCGTTTAAACGATCAATGAATTCTATAGAGAAATTAATAACGAATAAATAATTAATCGATAGCACACTTTCAATTTTAATCTTTCAATGTTTCGCTCGATATGTTAGTTTATTCTTTTAAAATTTCCTTCTATCGAACATCTTTGTTACATAAATGTCAATGATACATTAATACGAAATAAGATTTAAAACTAAAATTTCATTCAATAATTGTAAATATGAAGTCCTGGATGGTCACTCGACATTGTATTTTATTCTTGGGTTGAAAATTGATTATTGGTTTCATCAATTTCATTTGATAAATATTTTTAAACTACTGTCGTTAAACGCCAAGCTCGTTTAGTAATTGAATCTATGAAAATCACGAACGTCATTCGATACTCTGTTTCATTTTTGGGTTTAAAATTAATTTGCTGGTTTTGTCGATCGAATTTCAAATGCTGTTATTAAAACCTAATGTCAAATTAAAGTATAATCAATCTGTCGTATTAGCGGGGAAACAAGCATCGAGTAAATTATTATCGTCCGAATTAATGTTTTTCTTGTAAGCGAATACTAATTATCTTTAAGTTCAGGGCTGAGATACGACAGTTAATGTCACCTAAAAACTATGAAAAAATCCTCCTCACAGCTGTATTTTCCAACGATTCTTTTAACGTGAGAAACTCGCGAGAAGTCAAACCATAAAAGCGTTAAATCGTTACGTTAGCACGTTAACAACGTAACGTTGTACAAAATGATATACAATACGGAATTGTAGTTGGGCAACACTGTAGGTACTATAAAATTGTTTTCCTTCTAATAAAAGAAGGAATCTTCGGCGTGGCACCCGTAAAAGCTACCGAGGGGTCCCGAAAGAATCGTTTGCGATTTATATCCGGCTGCTGTGCTACTTTTGTCCGTGGCGGACGTTCAAATATCTGCAGGAATCGTTGTCATAATTTGCGATAATGGCGCTGGCTATAGTTTAAAAAGAGCGCGTTTTTCTTCTCGAAGATTGTTTAAGATCTCTCATTTCTTCCTTGCGGTTTCGTACAACGTGAGGTCGAGAACGTTATTTGCTTCAATTTTTCCATTTTGTCTGTTGCGAGTTGCAAGTTTTAAACGACTTCGTACCGAAGTTATTGCCAACCATGTACAAGTTTTAATTCTTTTCGCACCAGATTCGTCCTGATAGCAAAACCGAGGTACAAATAATTTTAGTACACGAGGGGAAATACTTTACACAAATTTCTCGAGGTTGTGCGTCGTAAAGAAGTTTAAATTATTTTATGCGTATATAGTTATTTCTTTTATCAGAAAGATAATTTTTTAATCGAATTAATTTTTCCTACAATTCATACGTTAGAATTTTAACGTATAATATTCATACGATGGAGTATTAACGTATAATGTTTATACGTTAGAATATTTTCAACTGTCTTTCGATAATTTAAATGTATCATTTATCGAGCAGGAATCACAATTTCGAAACAAAGTTTCCAAAACTGAGCAATTAGACACTGCTTCGAAATTGAAAAACGTTACTCAAAAACTTCGGTAAACGAATTTGACCAAGTTCATCGAAGGAACCAAATAATTTCTTGTCAGTTCGTAAATTGTAATTTTTTTATATGATTTTCCGTACGCGTATAACAGTTCTTTCTCGTTATCGCTCAGAAATATTTCATAAATGCATTAAGTCGCTACGACTTCGTATTTACAGATCGATCGAAGAGAAATTTATCTAATACCCGGTCATTGAAGTCTCCGAAACTGGTATAATATTAAAATACCACTTAATACTGTTACGTGCTCGCGAAGAGTATAAAAATTATGTCCGACGGCGAGCACGCTGCGATGCAACGTAGAAAACAGATTCTCAGAAATTCCCAATAAACGAACAGATGCGCATATTCGAGGGCTCTCAGAATCAGACCTTGTATACATCGTTCTCAGTCTAATTCATGAACTCATGAACCCTAGTCACGTGCCACCCTCGTTCATAAAATATATTTAGTATTTCTATACCGCGCTCTATAGCTGTACTCTTAAATTTATAATCCCTCGTATGTCCCGCGATATCATTAATAATGGACATAGAAGTTCGTGAATGAACCCTTTAATGCTGCTCGTCCTCGATTTTCGCACTCACAAGATGGCGTAGCTTGGACAATAAAACGAGCCGTGGCTACGAGGATTTGTGACGAAAGTCTTATTCAATTCGTTGCACCTTTTATTCCTCGTTTATTTATTGCATTTCATGGTCAATTAGACGATTATACTATGCTCTTAAATAATAATACAAGGAAATTTATCTTACTATTTTAGGAACACAGCAATAACGATTGGTATGATTTATTACATTGAGAATATTACGAGGATTGTAATTTACTTATTTTAATATCCACGTTCTTAGAATTTCTTTTAACGAGAAATATCATTGAAATATAATTAAAGAATGATTCCTAGTTTCGTCTTTCGAGAGAAATTCTTTTATCGACTTAAAGACAACGATAAAACATGTAGCATTTTAACTTCTTCAGGACACGAGTACATTTATTTGTTATGTTATTTTAAATATACCATTGAATTTGTGGATAAGTATTCACAATTAAATTTCATAATGACAGAACATGGCAATGTGCTCGCAAGTTTGATAAATGTCACGAGTGAATGTCAATTTAAGTGTCTATAAATCTTCTCTTAAGAGATTCATAATATTCCAGCCTTATTATTAATTATTCTTAACTCTTTCCAACAGCTTACAAAGTTAAGAATTCTAATTTTGAAGATTTCACAAAAATTCCTTCTCCCAAAAAGTGACATCTCGTTCTAGGTTGCTGAAATATGATCAGATCAAATTTGTCCAATAAAGACAATACTGTGTCTTCTACAGTCTCCATCTACTGAATCCTATCAGTTGATAAAAAACGGTCAATCATGGAGAATTTACTTTCGAATTATCAAATTGAAAGTCTGAAGATCAAACGTCTCTCCTCTAAGAGTAAAAGTTCAACAGCTGAGAGAATTGTTACATAACACGAATTAAATTAATAGTTACTCTACGTGTTACGATACAGATAAATACTAAATCTTAATATCAGTACAAAACATCGTCTTCCATGCAATTACTTCGATTTAGTTCGTGTAATTGTTCAAGATCCTCGATCGAAGAAATTCAAATTACATTGAAATCAAGGTCACCTTACAATTGTCTCAATAATTATGAAAGAGGGCCAAATCAGAAAAAAAGAACGAATTTATCGTTTACTCTGTGTTACATCGGTTCAGATATACATAAATTGATTTAATAATACTGAACGGAAGAATTGATTCGATTGATTTAAATTGGCATAACAATACCGAAAATAAAAATATTGCTTCAAGTCGCTGCTACATTGGTGCAATTTGTCTTCGATTACATTTTCATCGCGAGAGATTGCTTTCGACTTTTTGGCGGACAGAACGGTCCAACCGTTCGACTTTCGATGTCCAGTCACGATGTCTCGCATTACAGGAAGACAATGGGGTGGCCACGGTCGATCTCTGACTCTCTTGTGTGCGAGAGTCAGCGAGCCCATGCTTCTATACGGATCGGGACCTCTCTCCTCCGCCCCCCTACCCCCCTCTCCCGAGCAAGTTGGCCACCGTCGTCAGGTGGTTAACCCAGAATACGCTAACTTCGGTCCACGCGAGTCCACGCGTTTATCTAATTCGGTTAGGCAAGTTTGCAGTGCACGGAATCGGTTCCAAGACCTTCGTGCAAATCCTTGTTTTCAATCAGCGGACTTCGAAAAACGTTCCGAGATACTTTCCGCCATTTTTCGTTTGAAATACTCGACGTTACAGGACATCCGATTCATTCTTGTTCCGCGGAGTTGCATAACATTTTATTTTTAATCATTTGTGTAAAATAGTCTTCATATGCTTTATCTAACGAAATTCAATTATTTTTAAATAATTTAAAACAAAATTATTTTCAAATTGTTTTTAAATAATTAAAAAAAGAAATTATTTTCAAATTATTTTTACTAATTTGGTAAACAGTTTTTGCATGCTTTATCCAATGAAATTTTAATTTGTGACGTGTATTTATTTATCGATATTTCTCGGCAGAAAAAAGAATAATTATTGTTTGAAATATATTTGGTTCAATAATTTGTTTAAATTTTAACTACCGAATATTTATGAATTTTTTGACTCCAAAAGAAGTCGGGCAGTCGCTGAAAATATTTTTCAAAATAATATATTTACTGAACTTTTCAGTCATTCTTTCCAATTGTTTAGAGACTCCTCTCAATTGATTTGACCAATATTTCATATGATGACTTTAATTTGCACAATTTATATTCTAACAATGTCTGCAATCTCAGTATGAACCGGGTTGAAATATAATCTTGAAACGTTAATGGAACAAAAGTTCCATTAGAATACAAATGTTGGAAGTTAAAGAGATGGTATGGTATTACACGATTGGAAATAATTGGAGTTTTCACAAAATTGTAAAGACTGAGATTTTAGTGAATATTTTTAGAAATATCTTTGACACGTGTTTGACGTTTAGTACAGTCTCTAATTTCCAGAATATCAAAAACTTGAACGTTAATCCTGGTGTATAGATGATCGTTTAATTGCTCCGAGTAGTATATATCTTCAATGATCAGACATGCTCTAAACGAGGCAAAACGTTCCACTGATGAAAATGTAACTGTTTATCAATTTCGTAATCTAAAATCATAACGACGTTTGTCACGAATAAACCACCAGTGTTCACGTGGAAGAACTATTTAATTAGAATATGTACTGTAAGCGTTCCAGGTACAATGAGTATTTCCAATATTTGTCTGTTGGTACTACTTAACTGGCCTGTTTTTACGATCGAAACAACTCACACAATTATATTTCAACAGATAACTGTCGTTTCATTAACATTTCGACTGCATTTCAGTCCTGATTACAATACAGGGTGTTTCCGAAACAAATGGATACTAAATTAGGATCTGATAGAAAATTTAATTCCGTGTAAAAAAAAATTTCAATAAACGTACGTTGAAAAACTTCCTTAATAAATTATCGTTAAAAACACAACTTGTACGCTTATGCATAACAACGGCAACTGAAATCTATTATTCTTCAGCTTTGTAATTACGATTGCACCAAATTTCGAACTTTGGACATTACATGAACCATAGTAGACAGAATTTAACTGTGTACCGTTTATTGTTAGAAGTATTATTTTTAATAACGTGGAAAGTTTTACAAATAATCTTCGAACGACATTAACAGCGATAGTTGTCTCAACTGGATGATGTTTAAATGATTTTTTAGCGTTAAACGTTTCAATATCGGTGATTTAGAGGAGGAATAGACTTTTTAAATTATTGCTACGTGCATAAACGTTTTACAAGCGTAGAAGACACTTATTCAGTATAGTTTGCCTTCAAGAGCGAAACGAATACAGCTATTCAGATAATAAACGCAGATGGTTGGTCTACTTTTCATTCGTAGAGAACGCTTTACACGAGAAACTAGAACATAATATTTGATCAATATTAATGGATTCCTTGAAACGCATTAAGTCATGAACGTGTTCAAAGGTCATACTGGTTAATCAATTGATTCTAAACGTTCTTTGGTAGTAATAACCGTGCTCAAACTATAAAACACTTTTGTCTGTGCGATAACACGCTTGTCGTCGGAACAAGATTTTATAAATTACGCTGAAAATCCCATCAGCTACGGGGAAACGAGATTGACAGTCTTAAGAGTCGAATAAACGTTGAATAAAAAATGATACGAATCTGTTGTATCTTCCATATGCATTTTTATTTTTCAATTATTGAAACGATCGATCACGCCGTAGGTTAAATTACAAATTTGGAACGTGGAGCTTTTGATATTATTAAAATCAATTCGAATAAATTAACGTTCGTGCATCGCAACCGTTGTATAAATCGGTATAAATACAACACGCGTTTGCAATTAAATTGTAAAAAAAAGTGTTGGCGACGGAAGAAGACAAGGTTGCTCTGTAACGTTGATTCAAGTTCCGGTGACTTCGTCGCTCTTAAGACGAACAGAAGAGGCTTTTGACGAGTAGGTTGACTACCTTCCTCAAACGTCGATCATTTAGGTTCATTGTAATCGTAAAGTATATTACCGATTAATTACGATATTTTGTACTCTTGATTAATATGATTCATCGCGAACAATGTTGAAACAACCGAGTCCAAATGTAGACATCGAGAAGAAAGTATCGATAAAAAGATCTCTAGAGGATCGTTAAAGGATCTTTAGAGGATCTTTAGAAGATCTCTGGAGGATTGTACCAAGATAGAAATTTGAAGTTAAACACTAAAAAAGCGCACTAATTTTTAAAATAACACTCCCCATTTTTTCTCTAAGTAAGTACACTCTTTTATTTCAATATTTCAGCTTATTTTTACACAAGGAATCCCCTGTCTTCGCTTCGATCTTGAATTTGATCAAGTTCTGCACGAACAATCGACTCCAAATGGATTCGTAACCAGAGATGGGATGGATTACTTCGCAAGCAAATTCGAAATCTGATTAAATTCGGATCTTATTATGATATTTGTAGATGTTAAAGCAATACTTGTAATTGTAAGTAGATGTGGATAACACAAATTCGACTCTCTATAAATACTTGGAGAAACCAAAAGTAGTACTCTTGAGTAGAATCGAACTCTTTATATGTGTCTTTTAAATACGTCCATAAGTATACCGTTTACAAACCCAGAAACTTCCAGTTCGTTACATCGCGTAATTTGTATAAAACAATAACTCTTTAGCTACAACTGACGTACATAATTCACTGTGACGATAAACACAGGATAACGAGAGTCTTTGGTTCCCTTGTAAGATAAAATATCAACGAAGTATCAGCGCGTGTCTGGAGAACTACTTCCTAACATCAAACTCCTTATAAGTACACTATCAGACCCTATTCGTGTTAGGGCTCCAAAATAGCCTGTTTCAAAAATTTTGCAAGTGCAAGGAACAAAGTAGCAACGATCGATAAACAGAAGCTCTAAAAACGAAACTTGGATACTATAATCGATTCAGATCCACAAGTCCACACCGAACACGAGCCTACTCCCGCTTACAACGTAAACAAACAGGACAATACACGTACCAATAATACAAACATTGTCGCTTCGATGTAACCTCCTAGCGCTAACGTTTCCACAATTTCTTCACCGAATGCTTCGCTAATACCGACTAGCTCGAGACCGATTTATTTCCAATCCGAGCATTTCTCACCGAATGCCTCGATAATATCAACTACCACGAAACCGATTTATTTCCAATCCGGAATGGCTATAATTTCGACATCACCTCGTACGAAAACATCCCCACGTTGCAAACGTCTCGGTAGTAGCAACGATCTACCTTGGAAGCTGGTTTCCGAAAAAAACTTGAATACAAACCGGAAGACGCGGTGAATCCCGCGTGCATGGCGTAACGCGGCGTCGTCATGTGTTGAGGATGCGGCGTTGGTTGTAGCGCGGCGTGTGTCGCGGATACCGGTGCCTGAGGATGCGTGGCTGCGGGTCGCGAGAGTATGGAGTCGATCCCGTGCGGATTGCTCCCGACGGAGGTGATGGAGGTAGCAGGACTGTGTTTGCCGCTTCCGGTCGGCGAGGACTGGCCCTGAGTGATGGTGGACAACGGTACGCTGATTCTGGGCAGCTGTATGCCCGTCGATTGTTGCTGCTGTTGATGTTGGTGTTGCTGCTGCTGCTGCTGCTGCTGTTGTTGGTGTTGCTGGTGTTGCTGGTGATGGCTACGTTCAGCCATCGAGTGGAGTGCCGCCAGTGGCTGGCTGGCCAGCATGCTGCCGCCGGCGGCGCTCAGGTTCAGGAACTGGAGAACGTGCGGCGCGGCGGCCGCATGGAAGTCATGGAGCCACGGTGGCCTGGCGGGCGGCGGCGAGTGGCTGGAGGCCGGCGGTGGCGAACACGAGCCCAGCGAGGAACCAGCCGAGGAGCTCCTGTCGCCCTCCAAGTGACTGTTCCGTCTGTGAGCGTCGCTCAGCGACATGTTCTCGCCTAGCTGGGCGTCTGGGCTGGATCGCGATTGCAAATCCGGGCAGGGCTCACCGTTGTCGTTGCAACTCTTCCCGTTGTTGTTATTGTTGGTCAGAGAACACACCATCTCGCACCACGCATAGTTCGGCAATGAGCGGAAAATCTTGGACGAGATATCCTCCCCCGTGAACACGGGGGGTCTCGCGCGACGGAAGGATTTTACCCTCTGGAGGTAAGGGGGTTGGTGGGGGGATCGGGGTAGTCCCCTGTCGGAGTATCCGAATCCGCGAACACTTGGTCACTGATACACACGAGACATCACTCACATTAAAACCCCCGCCGGGGGCACGATCCTCGGATTTCTCGAGCGATTAACGGTTGTGTCACTTAGGGGCGGTGTTCACGACGTTTGATCACTATCCTCTCGATCCATGCTCCCTGCGGTGTTATTCCTGTTTCGTAGAGCCTGGCCGGTAAACGTTGGATCGATCGTGGAAACGGTGAAATCGACGCACTTTGTACTCGGTTGTAACAACGATCGAATATAAACGATCGTTGGATCGTGTTTAGGTATCGAGGGTTATCGGCGACCGATGCGCGAGCTGAGGCGCGAGCTGAACTAATGAGGGGTTGCCGAGTGACTCGCCTCGCCAAGTGGTATGCGACTGGGGTGCATCGGGGAGCGGCGAGTCTGTTCGCTCGGCGAGCGACTTACTCTCATGGTCGTGCTCGGTCGGGCTTGGGGGCTCGGGTTTCGGGTTCGGGTGTCGGGTCGGGTTCCCGCCGTTTACCCAGCACCGATAGGTTGGCTCGGTTGGACCGTCTGGTGGCGGAGCGTGTCGATTGGCGTGGAAACGGTGGGTCGGCTGAACGCCGCGGGGCGTTTCTATTCCCGGATTGGCCGACGCGGGTCGTTCCTCCGAAAGAAGAGGTGTTTCGGGCGGGGCCTCTCAATCTCGCGTTAGCTTCTTGTTAAGCGTCTTTCATTGTGTGTTTAAATTCGTAATTTATGATCCCGACTGAATAAAACAAGAACTCGCTGGTTCGCTTACTGGCTGGCTGGGCTGGTTGGCCGGCTCCGCTGGCTGGCTGAGCTGTTTGGCTGACTGGCTCGCTAGTTTGCTCGACAACTGGGCACCTCTGTATGACTATGGTGACACTACCGCCTCGATAACTTCCTTGCTTCCTTGCTTCCTTCCGCCCTGACTGCCGTCCGCTCTCTCAACCCCCGTCTCTCCCTACCCGGTTCCTCCTTCCCGCCTCGCCCACCCCCGCCCCGTCCTCGTCGACAGAGCTCTCCAGCCAGTCAAGTGCGCGTAGACCGAGCAAATCGAGTTATTTGCTTCCGATGGTCCATTTGGCTTGTTCCTCGCGTTCTCTACGTATGGCGATGCACGTGTCAACGAGAATTCGGTTACTTCGCCCGGCTAAACCATTGCCTCTAGGATGACGTAACTGATGTCGGATGAACTTAACCGGACTGGCTGGCCCCGGGGGGGCTCTGGCGTTCGACCAATCTAATGATCGCGAACACCACCGGTCGAACCTTTCGCTCCTTTCGAACGGGATGAATAATTTATGCCACTCTTCGCCGGCCATTCTCTCGGTTACACGCTCCTCTTCCTTCTTCCAACGCCTTTCTGTTGCCGAACAGACGTCGCGGTCGCGGCCGATGGGAACGATATCGACGGTATCGTTTTGTATCGAGTTCTACCCCAAGGTTCAGCGTTGCACCGGATCGATACCCATTTGCTTGCGAGCGCGAAAGTATCGATGTATATCAATTAGCAGCCAGGTAGACCGTACCGTACTTACGCCAAGTCTTGCGGAGGATTCGATGAACTCTAGAATTTGGTTACGCGCGTTTGTCATCTATACAGGACGTGTTGATTATTTATAGAATTGGCCAACTGTTTACTCGGTGTCACTACTGTCTCTGTCCTCGTTTAAGTTGAAATATTATTCGAGAGTAGTGGCGACGTTTAAAATATAGAAAGCTCAAGCTGCAATTACGTCTTTGTAAAGTTTGCGAAGCTCTCCGGGTAGAATGATACACCTACGGCACTTCGTTACGCGGTAATATCTTCGTTGTCGATCCAGAAGGTATCGATATCGAAACGTCGATACGGTGTGTAGCAAGTTCATCAGTTTCTGAGCAGATATAACAAAATTGAACCCTCACGGTATCAGTTCCGCCCCTAATCGCTTGTACCCGGATTATTTCAGCCAATTCTCTTTCGCCTCTTCTTATCCTCTTCGGGCAACCCGTCTCTCAGCGAGCGTTAGCTTACTTTTTCCTGATTTAAACGGGAATTTTGAGACCCCTCGAGGAAGCCGAAAGGTCCACGGGGAAAATCGCGGGGCGTGGATGTTTTCCACGATGCAGTTTATTTGGAGAGCAACGATGCTTTCCGGGCGAGTGGAATCCCAACGATTCAACGTTGAACGTCCGATGCTTGCAGACGGTTTATCGCCGTAGGAGATTATACAGTCTACTCCGGTGTTTTCTAATTTTAATTAACTCCGCTCCCGAGATTTCATTCCTCTCCTCCAGTTTCGCCGGTTGAATTTAATTATTTCGAAGATGAGTAACAGCGGAGCTCTGTTTATCCGTGCCCCAGATAACAATTCACCCGGTATTTAATGTATCTTCGTTTTTTGGGGGCGGGTGGACGGAAATCCTTGAGCTACAAAATTGGGTTGTTAAAGTGGAAAACATCCGAACTTAAAGTACTCGGAAAAACAGATGAAATCTTCCGTCACAAATTCGCGTTTAATTTCGTTCTCGAAAAAGTTTCTTGGGTTCCGTTTCCGGTTGGGGCGCGAGCAACACGGACACGTCCTTTACCTGAAGCTAATTTTGATTTATCTCCACGGTCGTGAGGAAGTCCGCGTGGATGGCGGATGGAGGGTCGAAAACTCGAGCAATTTAAACTCGACGCGAATCTATTAGACCTCCTCCTCCTCCTCCCCCTACCCCCCGATCTCTTGCTTTCATGATATTCCGTTTTACACGGTCGCGATACAGCGATAATAATGGAGACAATGACGCGCGATAAAAGCGCGACTTAACGCTTTATGAAAACACGGCATATGGCACTTTCTGCGACACTCGATAGCGGCGTTCAATTATGGGACATAATCTGTCGATCCTTTGTTTAAATAAGGTAACTTTTATTGGCCAGCCGTGAACGAACATCCCGGAGCTTATTATTTTCGTTCCACCCACAAATAGCGGGCTACGACTCGGTGCAGACCATGGCGCTTCAACGTCTATTCTATATGGAATATTCAAAGTAGATTTTAGTGTCCCAACTTCTATATCTACGGGAAGTACAATGTAGACTTTGGCGCTGGAATCTTTATGCTTGGAAAAAATTTCAAAAAAATTGGAGAGAGTTGTGTCAAAATCATGTACCACTTAAGATATTTTCCGTTATATTTTCTACTTGGCGCGAATTTCTTTGTAAGTTATTGTCGAATATTGTAACTCGATGTTTATGACGTCTGTTACTCTGTGGTTAATCTTCAACAATTTGTTGTAAGCATTTTTCAAATTTTGTGTAAAAGTACTATATTTACGAATGAAAGTATGAATGGAAATGTGGCTGGGTAAAATAATCGTGTTTGTAAATGTTTTTTTACATATATATTAGGGAAAAATAAAAAACTATGCAACCTGTGATGTTAAAACATCGTATTTATTGCTATTGATTTGTAACGTAAATAGGAAGAAAATATTTAACGTGAGTGTAATTAAACCTATTTTTGTGATTATTGCACGCACCAGAGGTAGTAATAATTTTTTTTTTCTTCTTGATAAAATTTTATAACTTTTATGGACCCAAGTTTTAAATTTCATGCACTGGATTATATTTTCTATTTCTATTTCACTTGTCTATTTACTTACATATACAATAGGTTACAACAATTTTAAGTAAAGATATATGGACTCTGCGTTTATACGTATGTATTACTTACATAACCTACAAATCTAAAAATGAAGGTAAAATGTTCCATAATAATCTTAGTTTTAGAAATATTTAAAGGTATGGAGTAACACTGTACTGTTAGATTGTAATTAACTAAAGTAAATTGGTTAAAAGTTACATTAAATTTGTTTGATTTTTTAAAATATTTGTAGCTTATTTTAAATGAGATTTCAAGAGGAAACATTTCTTTTCTACTTCTCTGTTCTCGTGTATTTCATATTTATAATATTACATACCGTTTATATTTACCAATGACAAACGAATTAAAGAAATAGTGTACATGATGTATTTATACTTTTGTGAATTTTTTTTGTCTTTTTCTGTTCACTATTGTGTAACAAAGGGTTTATCCCATTAATTATAATAAACAATTATTATAAAGTACGATTTAGGAAATCGGAATAATAGAGAGAACTCTCCTCTACTCGAAAAATTATTCTTGCTTTATAGAAACGTTGAACTGTAATAAATAAGTTGTCCCCGTAAAATAAATATTGAATGGTCACTTTCACAGCAGGAGTAGGTAATCAACACATGTTTAATCTTATCTATCATAAGGGGTAACCATAAGTGGGATGGTATATTTTTGGCCCAAGAGTATATCAGTATTCGTATATTTACAAAGTGTATAAATTGAAAATTAATCACGAGTATAATTTTCTACGGTCGTTTAAATCTTCTTACAATCTGAAATAAGAAATTGTTTCTCTTTAAGAAACTTCTCGTATGAATGATTAAATGATCATTTCTCTATATTGTTCTATTTAAAAATATTAAACAACCACATTGACGACTCTGTGATACAGGAATCGATCTTTTAATATGTGTCATTAGTTGCTTGGTAATGATTTATTGCTTCCAATGTAAAATTTCAAGGTCAATCTACTTATACAAATTATGACAGACTTGTAAATAATTGATCTAACCGTGATCATTTTCACGGATCATCCTGACCTTTCGAGTTATCGTTCGAGTTAAATTAAAAAAAAATTAATTCGTAAATTTTTGTAGAACCCTCGTCCCTTAACGGTTCATTTCGAATATGAACATTGGCAATTTGAAACCCATTTGCATCGCTAAGTGCTACGGTACGTACCTAGCGTCCGTTCGTATCTTATAATTTGAGAAAAATGGCGTTTCTGGTGGCATAATCGGCGCGTCGAGTCGGCAACGTAGAACATAAATTCGTCGTTAAGAACTATAACTCCCCGTTGTTCGGTTTTATCTCCTTTCTATGGAAAGTCATTACGCAGGTTCCTCTGCCTCTCTGTTCCTGATCCTCCCCTTTGATCCCTTTTAGGTTCCAGGTTCTCTTCCTGTTTAGAGTGAAGTTATTACTGGACCGGAATTGTCCAATAAAATCGTACGAATCGTTCGACGCGCACGTTCGTGCCTCATTGTCGCGATCAACCGACAATAAAGCTCTCCTGTTCGGTGATTAAATGGAGCCGATTAATCGTCCGTCGGCATTAGGTCTTTGAGCAATCTGCGAATTGAAACGCTTAACGAATCCCGATTTAGCAGTTATTTGCCAACCCTCCCGCGCGACTCAATGGGATTTCTCATTAAACGAATTCTTTTTTTCACTGTGTAAATAGTTAAGGGGATATTGCTGTCTAGAGTGTCATACATTTGATTTCTCTTATGATTTTTTTTTTTGTTGGTACGTAGGTTATTTTGTAGCGAGATTTTCTATATATGTTTATCCATCTTATAAGTACAT
Source organism: Ptiloglossa arizonensis (assembly GCF_051014685.1). Lineage (NCBI taxonomy): Eukaryota > Metazoa > Arthropoda > Insecta > Hymenoptera > Colletidae > Ptiloglossa > Ptiloglossa arizonensis. The sequence continues at coordinate 4,990,021 of NC_135048.1, read as the reverse complement.
ACAGTTTTTTTTTCATCCAGAAATATTAAAAATTATCGGAGTTATAAGATCTTGTTTAATGCCACTTTTAAAAAAGATGCTTCACTGGCTTCCACGATTAGTGGAAGTATTTTCACAAGCCAGAGTGTGAGAAAGTATTTTCATTAGGAAGGATATAGTCGTGGCGGAAACTAGGGAGAAGTCAAAATTTCGATAAATAAGAAACTGGTGAAATTTTGAGATTCTGAATTTATATTTTTTAGTTTTATTTTGCATTTAGCATGTTAAAAAAATTGTGAAACTCAGTATTTTTAAGAATCTCTAGTTTCGGCGGTAAAGGCATGTCTACTGAGAATTCTCTCCAAATATGAAGTCAATCGGTTAATTAGATCTTGAGATATCATGGAAGCCAATTTAAAAAATAAAATTTTGAGGAAAACGCATTTAAAATTTCTCTTATCAGTTTCACACGTAGCAGGAATGTATATTCGAACCTCTTTATCGGCATTTTCATGAACAGAAGCAAATGGCTTTGCACACATATTTTCAAAGTCATACACTTTAAGAAAATGAAATAAACAAAAAATTTATCTTTTTTAAATTCTAGGCCGCAATATCCTCTTAAAATCGAATACTTGAAAAGCAGTAGTTCTAAGGCAGTTTAAATTGTGAGCAGTGAGATAAATGCTCTTTTTTGGGACTAAACAGAGCACTAAAGGGCTACAGTAATTCCCGCTTTTAAGTGACAATTTCTATCGGTGTTGGAGATAATCGTTACCAACCCCGCTTTCAAGAGACAATTTCTTTTATACCGGTTTCAACGGTTTTAAGGCATATCACAGGCGACAGTGATCCTTACTAACTTCGGGTAGAAATAAAAATTGTTATTCCGCTTTCAAGTGATGTGACTCTCGGTATCTATCGAATCATTTTACAAGCTTTCGATACTTTACCAAAACAAAGACATAGGTATTAAAAAGAATCGATGCTTCTCCTGTATGTACATACTCGAAAATATCGATACCCGATTGATATTTCTATAAAAGTGTCAATCCTGATTTAATACTACATACTGATTCTACACGAAAATTTTTATACCAATACTATAGTATCGAAGTAGAAATCAATATAGATAATCCAATTTTTAACTATTTTATAAGTACCTGGAATAAATATATAAATTTAGATCTTGTAAATATGAAACGTCATAGAGTCATAGGTACTTTTTAGTCTTAATGTATTTATTAATAACTGAATTACATTACATATTGTACATGTATATTAATTTCTTATCCATATATCTTAGAATATTGTTAAGAAGTACCATTTTGCACAAATTCTTTCTTTTCTTTAGGTAACAAGTGGGTATTGGTATTTTTTAAATATGAAACAAATACCGATACATTCGTAAAGTGGGTATCAAACGTGAATTATATAACAGGTTTTGATTCGACGTAGTACCAATTTGAAATCTCCTTAACTACTATCGATACCTCTTGTAGATTATGTTAGTTCCATTATCTATAAGTAGCGGCACACCGGCTAGTAAACTCTTCAGAAACACCTTAATTAAATAAAAAAAAAAATCATAGACAAAATTAAGATAAAGAAAATACGGTACTTATTTGCAATAAAAAGAAAATAAATTGTAAATTCACCTACTTACACACATTACAACTACAAATGCTCCTACTTAAGAGACAACGTAACCATTCGATCAACATCCAGATATTCTACGAGCCAGCAAAAATTCAAGTAACGTTACGTATCCTACTGATCAACGATCGAGGGATTCCCGTGTAATCGGTGTCTAGACGATAAATATTCTATCGTACCACGAATTAGTCCCCTCGCTTCGAATCCAGCGCGATTATTCGTTTTAAACGCTTGCGATATTTTCATACGATTAACATCGAAAGCGTCACGCAACGACGAGAGGAAAGAAAATTAGATGACGCGGGGAGGGTCAAAGTGGCTAACTGTATGGTTATTCCATCATCTGCCGTGGAACACGATGACACGGATTACCGGGTGCGGGCAAAAGGCTGGGCTACATGGCTAATAGAATGCAATCATCGGCGTGTAATGATTAGGACACAATGTGGCCGGGCCCCGGGGCGCCCGTGTTAAAACGACTTCTTCACCGACAGCCCCCGATCCTCTGCTCGCCTTTTTCCGTCGCGCGTGACATCCCGTCGTTGTTAATAAAACCCGATGACGCGTGAAATTAGCCAACATTTATCACCCAACGACCCCCCTGGCTCAATTATCGGTTTATGTCCCGTAAAACGAGACGAAACGAAACGAAACGAAAAGCGAAAGTCTGCGAAAATTAGGGAAACCTGAATGTATTGGGTTCTTCGTTCACAGGTGATTGAACGGTTCCTCGGGAATCTGAGGAGGGAGGGTTCCATCTCTTTGAAAAGTTCGAACAGCTTCAGATGAAACGAATACGTGTCTTGCTATTTCAATTATTTTTCTTCTGCTCGTGAATTGTTTAATCCTCGTAACTGGAGTGTGTCGCATTGTTAAAATGCACGTGTCGATATTTAAACGCCAAAACAGTTATTGAATAACGAATATCAGATTGTTCGATCAATTTTATCGAACGACAAAACTTATTGAATAGACCTACATTGAACACTACTGTTTAATAAGTTTGAACAGTACTATATTGAACAGTACTGTTTAATAAGTTTGAACAGTACTATATTGAACAGTACTGTTTAATAAGTTTGAACAGTACTATATTGAACAGTACTGTTTAATAAGTTTGAACAGTACTACAATACTGTTTAATAAGTTTGAACAGTACTACAGTACTGTTCAATAAGTTTTACCAAACGACAAAACATATTGGACAACCTATTATATAATTATATTTCGATATTAATGTCTGTTTTATACAACACACATTTTTAAATCAACTCGATGCAAATCATAACCACAAAAGAAAAAGGAGGACTTGTTTATCAAATAGTTGTGGTAATTCTGTTGCAGGATTTCTTTGCTTGTCTTCTCTTCTGTCTCGCTAGCCAACCTGCCTGCTGCCAACACCACACTCACACACACATATCTACCTAGTCCGCCAAATTCAAATCATCTCGAACAAGATTGAATCTGTGATTTAAACGAACTGACCTTGTAGTATTTTCTTCTTGAAAAAGATTAGATGTTTTGTTTTTGATAGAGCACTTTATTCCCCGGTTTAATGTTCGCTATGTTCGATATATTGTTGGGAGTCGAGAAAATCTACTTGTGGAAGCAGTAAGGCTTCTATCGATCGAACTTTTACAAGGCTTGTTAAATGTGTTATCTATTGTTGGATGCTAAATTTAAATTCTTTTTTTAATACATAACTATTGAACGAAGTACAAGAACATTGCAGTTCATAGTCTGAACGACGAAACGTTATCCTTACTTTATGCAATTCTCGGAAGAAATTTGTTCAACTGTCGACAGTGCAATAGCTTTTCTGGATTCGTGTGAAACATTTTCTCAAATCACTTCAAATTTATCGTACGAATGTTATGAGGCTCGTACAGTATATGCACAATTATTTCTTGAACTATTGACAATTATACAATATGTCCGAATTGTATTTGTACAGTTAGTATTTCGAAAAATGTTTTGTATAACAGCTGTATGGATTTGTGTGGAATATTCTATACGAAATGTATTTTCTTTTTAGATGGAGGCGTCAAAGAAAAATGAAGGTCACTTAGTTTTTCTTATATAGTATATATTATTATAAGTATATAATAAAAACTAGTCGAATTGAGTAACCGCAGTCCACGACCCAAAATCGTTTAACAAGGTCATTGAACATTAAATAAACCTACAATATTCGATAAATCCAAAAATTTGCGTATCAAGTTTGTTCAGGTTTGTTGAAAAAATTGAAGAAGTGCATTGTTCTTTTTTTCGAAAGATGCGAATAAAATTTACAAAAGTAGATATTGGTTACCCAATGAACCATTTTCCAAACCTGAACTTTGGAAAATAAATACGTTGCAGTTCTGAAACCATATGCATTTTAAGGTTAAATTAATGTTTAATTTAACATTAAATTGTTAGTCACCATTGATTTGTGTCCGTAAGTATTTTTAAATTAAACAAATGCCCCGTATGTGAACCACGGAGTCGTTCAGTTTTAGGCGGGAAAGTTTGAAAATTGAATTTCATTCGTCGGATTTTTCTATCGAAAACAGCTTATCCGAGCAATTCGTCTAATAACAGATGACATTGTTCTACATTCCAAGAGTCGCTGGAGACCAGCGGTAAATCAACGTACATAGAAGTTTAAAAACGACGATAGGAAAGTTGCTCCGTGATTTGTGAAACGGACGCCCTCAGTTTCTTGCCTTTCGCGCGTCCCTCTGTATATAACCGTACAGTCTTGCATACATACATATGTATTGTCACCCTCTATTTCTTCTCCGAAGTATTTGTTTCGAAGTTTCGGGGCAAACGCATTATCAGATGGGATCGGTGTCGAGCCCGAGGAAAGTCTTTTCTGAGTTTCACCGAAGGACGATTTTGCAAAGTTTTCGATGGCGAATGCCTACGACGTGATCATGAGACGCATAATCGCAGGTCGAATATAAATTTTCTAAATTCACATTCGATCCCTCTGAATATTCCGTTGTTGCTGGCCGCATCTGGGTACAATTCTCCCCTGTCTCCGAGCAGCTCTCTCCCCCTTCTCCATCAGATCTAATTTTTCATGCGGGCCCAAAGGTCCTTCAAACCGTTTCACCAGTGTCCTTTTAACCGTGAATCGAAGACACGATTTATTTCTACCTAGCTGAAGTGATTTTCGATGAAACTCGAACCCTTCGTTTCTTCTTGACGCCTTCATCCAGTTTCCAAATTTTTTTATTACACGGTACTTCTCGCAAACCAATTAACTCACTCGCATTATTCAGCGGAATTATTCCGCATACAACTGTTGCTTATCATCGAGAACGGAATATTCTGCACAATCATCGAACATCAACAAATTTTTGATCGTTTATTGAAAGTATTCGATGCACCGTTATCCTTCGATTAAAATTTTTCATAAGAACCTGTAAAAGAAAATTGCTGATGAAATATAAATAAATATAAATATAAATATATATAAATAATCAAAAGCTTGAAACACTTTCGGTTGAGTATCTTTGATTTGTAATGGATTATTGGAAAATATTTTTCGTAATACTAGAACTAGAGAATCTGTGTGATTCTCAATAGTTTGAGAAATTTTATCACACAATAGTACACACAAAGTGTAGTGTCATTGAGTAGTGGGTAATTTCACGTGAAATAGTAAATCGAAAATGAAAAATAAATTTGCTTGAAGTAACACTACGGAAACGTTATTTCCAAACATTTTATTCTCCATTTTCGATTTACTTTATCGTGTAGAATTATCGAGACACTTTGTATATTGCAAATATTGTATAAACATGCTTATTACCACACTCTTGCAATGATAGTCGATAATCAATTTCAATCAACAGAAGTATGTCTTTACACAATCGCTGTAGAGATTATGTTCAGTTTAATACTGCAAGAATGTATAGAAATTTCAAAATGCTTGAAATTTTACAAATTCAATTTGTTTGCAGGGAAAATACATCGTTTTTACGAAATTGAAATTAAAATTATTCAAAGATAAAAGAAGGTGAACTCTGTATTTTTCTATTAATTCATTTTAACTCTACGTAGAAACTGGATGACTTGGAGGAGTCAATTCGTAGATTAGAAACAATATTCAAGGACCAAACTTTCTATAGATTACGTTACCGTAGAGGGCACACGCCATAATCAAGTAATTAAATTGAGTGCCCATAGTGCGAAACTTAATTTATGTTTACGACTCGTTTCGGTGATTGTAAAGGGTTTCAATTAGAGTTTCGTACAGCCCCGACGATACTTAGGATATTAAAATGGAAGAATTGAGACGTTTCAAGGTTCACAGAAGCGGGTTTAATGGGACCGTTCCGAAGGAAGCACTCATGCGGAACGAAATGGGTGACGACTGTGAAGCTCGCTCACGATAATGCGATGATCTTTCGGAGGCAATATTAATGAAAGTCAATCCGGTTGGTGCGATATTGGGAAATCAATAAACGAGCATACGAACTGTCTGTTTTATTCGTACGTGTGAGCAATAATGAACAAACATTTTCCTGTTAAATATATTACAGTTAAACTGGAAGGTAGATATTAACGAGGACGGGTTTTAATCGAAATTAAGTTACTCACTATTCGTTTACTGCTTTGCTTAATTCCAACTACTAATTGTCTTTCCACCGGAACCATTCAAAGCAATCTAAAACGTCCATTAACGACGATAACAACGGTGACGATACGCACAAAAATATATAAGAAATCCATATTTTTCTAACACGGGACTTCACTTTCGAGGAGATCGAGTTCGAAGATTCCTCGGGCACTCGACTCGGACTCGAAACGTGTCTCGCGAATTTTCAAATTCGGTTTCTTCGAACAGGAAACCTCCTATGAGAGCCGCATAAATTATACTCCACGTTTTCGTCTTGTTTTCGCGCGAGTTCTACTCTCCTTGGACTAGCTGCACATACAGAATCACTCGGAAAAGAGGATTACAAACTTTCAGAACTCGTATTGCTCGCGCAAACAAGTATAAAAGTCTTACTAATCGTATGTCCCGGAACCGATGCTCATCGAGGAACGGAAATTCTTATCTACGTGATCGTGTACACCGTTTGGATAGAATCGTTGAAACGAGCGTACTGGGTAGAAGGGACTCGGTGATCTTTCTCTCGAGAGACGTCGTGCGCAACTCTACCGAAAAATGTTAATTCGCCACAGAACCTTGTCCGAGGAACGACTTCTACCAGCCGCCATTAAAAACGGATCAACGTTGCGCCTAGGAGCCCGATCCCCGAAAAACACGGTGCCCCATTGAGGGCCCGCGGCGAGACGGTGCGCGGATTAGGTCCTCCAACAACGCGACGTCCAGCTCCTCCAGAAGTCGACAAAGGCGACCTTCGGGTCCCAAAGAGAGAAACAAAATTCCGATCCTCGGAATAATAGGCTAATTACAATTACGGGGTCGCGGCGGATGGCGGGGTAGGTGTTGTCGGGGCTACCTGCTATTCTGTGATTCGAGCGATTATACCGCTAAGCCGGAAATAGAGGGAGCTGAATGGATGATTGATAATGGCTCCGAGACGAGAAGTCCGCCGGCGAGCTGACTCGTAGCCGGCGGCCGAAAACTCGTCGCTCTAGCCACTTTTAGAATCGTGTTGGCGTCACGTCGAAACTGATCCACCCGTACACCGTATCCACGTTCCCCGTTAGACACCCTCCAGAGGCGAGAACGCGCCGAGGGGTCCTGTGAAACTATTTCATTGACCAAATTTAACGCTAATACTGTCCAAATACGACGGCCCTGCTTTGTTGGGGCCTTATAAAAGGCTGCCAAACGGGCACAGCTGCTCCGAATTCGTGAGGGCCGACAAACAGGCTTAAGTCGCTGTCCTTTTTCGGTCTATCAGTCATCGTTCATAGGACGAGGAAGGATGGACCAAGGGGTGGGGGGGACCGAGGGAGAGTAAAGGGGGAAAGCGGGGATAGGTTTCGAACATAATGTTGGGTCCATTCACACGGGCAGATATCTGGTTGCCCGGTGGCGACGTTTACGCTACTCAAAATCTGCTTTTACCTCACTTTGCATGCGCTTATCATTTATCACCTGAGATACCCCGCACCGTACGACAGATTATCGCGACGGATCCTCACGAGGAACGCGTTCCCGATGGCTTTGCCATTTGTCACACTCTTGCTCTCTCTCTTGCACCGGTATGTTTCGCGTTAAAATAAAGGGAGCATCTCTCTTTTCGTTTCTCTATGGTTTATCAAGTGGATCGGTCGAACTGGGACACACGTTCGAGCGGGCGAGGACATCGAGGACGCGTTGCACCAGCAACGATGGGGATGCTGGTCTATGGTTCACTTAGGACGTTGTAACTGGATAAGTTGAATAAAATGGTCGCAGTTACGGTGCAGTCTCGCGACGAGTGCGAAGATCTAGTAGCGATGAAATTGAGGCTGTACAGAGAGGTCGCCTTTGGGCCTCTACTTGAGGTTAAAATTTAATTTACCCTTGCCGGCTACTTGGTAGTCTCCGTTATACTGTTTCGTGTTTGGTATTAAGGTATACCGCTCGTAAGAAAATTAAGACCGCGTCACCTCGAGGTTACCTCGAGGATACCATTTGAGGGTAAAATTTGATCGTGCTGGTAGCGATTTGGTAGTAGTCTCTGTTGTACAGTTTCGAGTTCAATATTAAGGTACACTGTTCATTGTAAAATTAAGGCCGCACGCGGATTATACCGAGATTAAAATTTGATCACGATGGTAGTGATTCGATATCCATACAGTGTCGTTTTCTGGGAATGGTATAATAATTATTCAAATAATTCTTTACGTGAATAAATTTTTAGGGAAAGAAATAAAATTTAAATTTGGACATTTTACCTGGTATTCCAACGGTATTCGAATTTATTTAATCGTCTACAAGATTTGATTTAATACGTGAAATTACATAATACGTGTATCTTTATTGAGCATCGAGCTGTTATATAAATCAGTAGAAAAGTGACCCGTAATGTTCCCATGTGTTACGAAAATATTATTTCTCATTTGTGCTTGTTAAAATTTGTCTACTCTCCGCAAAAAGAGTCATCGAACAGCCGAGGAAACAATCCCTCGTGGTCTTAGTTCTTTTCTTTTTCATCTACTCGTGAAATTTGATGGTAAATCACGTATTCGAGGGCCACCCTTGCGACGTCGAGAGCGAAAGATTTGAATTGTCCGGAATCACGTGCGCAACCCTCTTTATCCCCGTGTTACTACACACCCGCATTTGCATATTTCAGTCTGACTATCGCGGAATACCTACTGTATATTTCACTCTCGATCTCATTTTTACGTTTATACCGAGGGAAAATATAATCGTGTGTTTTTCCCATACTTAACGTTACAGTGTGTCGCATTACAATAACGTTAAAACATTGTTTTATATGTCGTGAATATTTACCATTTATTATACAAGATGTCCGAAAACGTGTAACATCGACCCTGAAACTGGTCTACGCGAAGAAACGAGTCAAAGTTTTAGAATAAATTTTGTTTAGAAAAAGCATCCTTTCCGAGAAAAAAGACTTTGAAGTTATTTGAGGTTATGGTAAGACGAGACAATCATTTTTTTTTAATAGTATTCGAATTAATTATTTCCTTCATTGTCATTATTTCCGAGGAGCAATAGGTTGCTTGGTAAATTTTCCTCTTCGTTTATAATTAATTTATTCGTAAGGAAAATCTAACCTAACCAAAAATCGACGCTGATGAATGAAACAAATTGTTATCAAGGTCGAAAACCTTCTTCATTGTTTCTATCCAAAAGGGAAACATTCGTTAGGACGAATAGTGGGCAAAACATTGTTCAAAACCAATTCAATTGAGGGATTGGATAAACAATTAGACCGTGGTTTATTAACATTCACGTTGATGTAGCGATAAATTTCGCGAAGTGACTTGCCACGTGGTTGGATCGATGCTTCGCGCCGTTTAAACGAACGGCCGGATAGTATATTATGCAAATATTTAGCTATTAATGTTTTCTTTATGACACGCAAGTAATTTGTTTCGTAATTAGTATTTAGCGTAAGAGTTATTCGTTTGGTAATTACTGTACGAGCTTCCGCGGAGTTTCGACGACGCGATTCCCACAGTTTTGCGTGCAATTTTCATTAGTCTATCACTGCGCGTTAGAGGTTAATGTGATTGGTTGAATATCGAAATTTGCACGTGCTAAAGTTGCAACGGAAAAGTGTTGCGTTCCTGCTCGATGCACTTCGGTGTACGTTATTTTTGACAACATTATGAACATCTCGAAGTCGATGAGCCTTTCATTTCAATTATTTCAAATCTGCTAATTAATCTTGCAAATGTATTTCCTATATCCTTAATACTTATTTAAACAATTGTACCAGGTGAACCGTTTCAACGGCAGCATTGAATTATCTTCGTTATTTATGGTTCTATGGAAAAGCTTTCCAGAACGAAATTGTACTATTCGAAGAGGCACGTGCAACAGTACCATTATCTCTTTTTTAATGTAATCTTTTACCAAGATTTTAAGGTCATTGTTATTATAGCACCCTATATTTTATCGACATCCTTTTAGAGCATAAAGAAAAATCCAATGACCTTACAAACCATAGTGTTCCGATCGTTCAATCTGAAGAAATTTTCATTTTACTTAGACGATTCGAAATTACATGTTGCGTTCAAAATAATGATCATTCGCTTTAATGTAATACTTAAGTCTGGGTATAAATGATTTCTGTACATTTTCTAATTTTTGTGACGTAATTGAAGCACATATTGTAGTATTGTAATTTTTTTGTGTTATATACTACGGACAGATTTATTAATATGGATTGTAGATTGTGAACGTATATTATGTAAATTTACTTGTCTATGATTTATTTTTAAAAAGAACTTTGGAAAGTAAAGCATTATGTACATACTTCTGATTGATGTTGTGCTCATCGACGAAATCTCACAAGGTTTGAATAATCGATTCCAAACAGATCTTCATGTAAACTTTAAGTGATATACGTGGAATTTCTCTCGATAAAGTATTCGCAAAATACTAAAATACTAGTCTTAATAATATCACTTTCTTGCTCGAGTTGTGGTAGAAATGCTTGTATGCGGTTCGAAGACACTGCACTTGAAACATTAACTGCGTTTGCTTCGTGAAACAGTATATTCATTTGAAACGATAATTTCAATGAACTCTCTGAATGACGAGAATCATAGCAAAAACAAACTTTCAAGACAAATTTATTAAGCAGTAATTGTTCGATCACTTTAACACATACTGGTGTACTTTTTTTCGAGATTGAATGATCGAAACAGTACGGTTTTAAGATTATTGGATTTATTTTGTTATGTTTTTATGTTATGTAGGAATATAAAAAAATATATAAGGTACTATTTAAAAAACTATTGGTGAGCCTAAATTCTCGTAAAAAAATGACATTGAAAAATTAATGTCTTTACACGTGTTCCTTCACACAGTGCAATTTTGTGAAACCTGAAGAACTTTTTCACAGAATCTTAAATAACGAAGATATTTAAATGTTTCATTTATATATTCAAAACTTACATTCTATCGATAACTTTCATTGCCATTATTTTTACATTAATTATCAATTGATAACTATCGATTGAGGCTAGAATAAATTCAATCCATTAATTAGTCTTCGTTTCTAGTTTATTTAAGTCTCTTACACATTTATAATAATAATCCAAACAGTTGAACACGAACAATTTATATTCAGTGTACGCTTTTTGTTAAAACTACTCATGCATCAATTACTGACTATCAATTGAGGTTGATGTTTCATTCCTCGTTTATCTACGATCACTTTGTACATTTGTATTATTCGTTTAAGCGATTAAACATAATTTACCGATCCGAATAAACATGGCAAGGTTGTCGCTACCGTTTAAATCCAATGTAACAATTGTTGCTCGAAAGTTCATGCTCAAAACTAAAAATAGCTTTATCGCGGTTACGAATTGTTTCGAGGCTCGTGTTTATTACATATTTTTCATCAGTTTTTATTTGCACGATACAATGGAAAACTTTCAGCTTCTGTAGCCACCAACACGCTGAAAAAGTGTTTCGATCCGATGGATACCTGTTCAGATATTGGTTCTGCAGTCAGCCATTTTCAAAGACGTTGCTTCTGCATCGACCGTGGCGGGAAATCGTTCTAAATTCGTGACAAAAAAGTGAAGAAAAGAAACAGCATTGAAAGGATGCCTCGAGCCTAATTGTCCGTCCAGGTCCACGGCTTCTCCAGCGGGTGCAATAAGTGACGCTGGCGCGCTGGATAAAGATGAGGTCCGATGCATCAATGTCATCGCGTACAACATTGTTCCCGGACGCAACGACTTACCTCTAACGACGTATTTATGGCGTCAAGTTGCGGCTTAAATAATAACCGGTCGATGATGGATGATCGGGCTACGCGCGCAGAAAATCGACATCATTATTGTTGTCAGGGTTTTGTAACTTCCACCGTGGACGGTTTCCTCGATCGCACCGCGTGTCGGCGTGCACACGGCAGATGCGTAATAATCTCTCTGTATTTAACGATAGCCACGATCGTGAGTTCGGGCCCAGGGCTGTTGCTTTATCTCGCAAATCAGTTCTGGGAACGAGTGGCGTCATCGATTTTTCCGAGGGTGATTTTCCTCGAATCTGGGTCCGTGGAAAGCGACAACTAAGTTGCACCGTTGCAACAGCTCGCGCGAAATTAAACATTCGAGGTACACTTTTAATGCGGTCACGGTCTGCGTTTACAAGCGTGGATACGACTCGAACAGGTACGAATAATTATCAATTTTCAGAGGAGTAAATATTCTATCTACTTTTTTCAACGATACGCATTATTGTGTACCTAGGTTCGCAGTTTTTGAAATTATTTTCCAGTGTAATCTGGTACTCGATAACTGTGAATTGTAAACGATGAGAATTCATAATGTAAGTAATTATTCACCGATTGGAAAAAATATTGTTCACAGTTTTAGAAAAGCTTCCAGTTCAATCTGGTATTTGGTAACTGTGTTGACTAACTTTTGTAAACGTGTTGACGAAACTTCAATCCAGAAAATATAGGCTTGCTTGTGAGGATTCGAACTGTAGGTAATTATTCGTTAACTGAAAATGATATAGAAATATCAGCTTGTACCAGTATTGTGCTAGAACTTGAACGTTGATACACAAAGCAAGGTTACAGTTTATATGAGTTGATGCTGCTGGGTAAATACAAGGTTATGTTGACGAATTTACCGCGTTCATTGCAATTTTGCATGGCTCATTCGAGTATGGTAATGAGGACAGCACATTGGACGTGTCATTGAATATATAATCTATTGAAATGAAATATCAGTACTGTACTCCATTTATTATGTATACTTGCCTGTGTATCGAAACATTATAGATATCCTGTAGAAATAAACTGGTACTCTTATAGAGTTTGAATGTTGATACAGAAAATGAACTGTTACTTTAAAGACTGTAGAAATGCTAGGTTTTTAAGAATGTTGGAAGAAGTAAGGATGGTAAAACAAAACAAGGTGGTTGAGATGACGCAGGATTTAGAATGACGTGCATCAGAATTCTTGTAGTGTCTAAAATATAGTATAATTTACATTACATTATAATAAGGCCTGTATAACATAAAGAATATATTTCACGGTATAGAAAATCATGTTACACGAGTCCTTGTTATGCATGACTCCACTGTACAAGGATCTGCGTATTGTCTGTTTTGTTCTATTATTCTATTATAAAATCACTTTGAATTTTTGTTACTTAGTTCCATACACGACGTGTACTTTGAAATAGATTGCTATAATGGACTGTTTCCGAACGATTTCCAAACGCAACTTCTGTCATATTAGATAATTGAATAACTAAACGAAAGAGGGTGATAAGATAAAATTGTGATCCAATGTATTAACTCGGGAGTAATTTTCCATTGTAAAGTATATCACTGCGAATACTTGCGCACTATTGATTTACGAAAAATAATTTTAAAAGAACGAGTAAGATAATGGTTTACTTATTAGTTTTCGTACGATAAAGTTTATTCGAGGAAAATGAGATTGAAAAGACGTTGGTACAGCGAACGTTCAAATGGAAAAGAATGTACTCGTTTATAAATATTACATTCTCGTTTATATGCTTTTATTAAGAAAATTCGTTATAAACGGTTCGAGTCTTAACTGCAGTCTTATGAATATTGCTTAAATTATTAAATAGTGTTGCTTTTGCAGCAATCGCAGATGCACGTGTTGCGGTAAAAGTTATAAAGCACATAATGAAAAGCGTTTTCCTGGTGCAAAATGTAATTTGCGCAAAATATTTACGCGGAGCGTATCGGTTTATTAGAGATAATACGCATTGCAGATAATATGGATTCTCTGTTTCATATTTAAATGGAACGATAAGCTGTAATTTATTCTTTTATTATGCGTAATAAAATGGTCGATGACGCTTGTGTGCAGCAACAGAAATTGAAAATCCACGTAACGCGAAGATATTTCGTGTTGAGGGACGAGGAACGTATTACTATAATTTTTTCACGCTTTTCCCAATTACGTTAGTATAATTTTTCAATGCAGCATTCAGAACAGCATTATAAAGTCATAAAACGAAAACTCTACAGCACCTCAATGATTATTATGAAAGTAAAGAATTACTTCTTGATTATTATTTAGAACACCTACCTCCTTACCTTCTCCCTGACACGTTCTAATTTTAACTTGTAAATGTTAACTAATCCAAGTTTAACTTACACTTATCCTACATTTAATACAACCTTTTTATAACCCAGTTTAGGTTTGACTGGAACAAGTTCCATACAGAAATTGGTCCTAGTCAAGAGAACTAATTCAGACTCAACCTCCAACTAATCTAATTTTAATTGAATTTTTAATCTAGATTTTACTAAACATATCCGACTCAAAATCTAAACTAATTCATATCTAATCCAAAGATGATTCAAACTTTCTCGAACCTTGTATTAGATTCATTTAACTTAATAGTAGTTTATATTTGACTCACAAGGTTACACTTGAGTGTAAATTGCCGATTTTCATGAAACTTACATATGATATAGTTTTTTGAAAAATATTTGACACGTATTTTTTTTATCTGCTATTATCCATATCTAGGGGCTGAAATCAACCCTCAAAGTTGGAGGGGGGGGGGGAAACATTTTTCTCGATATTTCGAAAATGATGAGATCTGGAAAAAAGTTGTTTAAACAAAAATTGCGTACTTTTGAATAATGAATTTAAACTCCCAAGCCGTTTTGCAAAATATAAATTTCTTTAAACAATATGTAAAAGATGTTCGGTTTTAATACTTTTTAAATACAATTCATTGTTTCACATCTTTATAAATTTGCCAATATAAGCTATAAACCAAAATGGAAAATACGTATATCTTAAAATTTTGATTCGGTCCTTTCAATAAAAGTCAGCGTTGGTATAATAAAATCAGCTTGAATGCGGAACGTGAATTTTTGGAGTGTACGCGAACAGTTGTAAAAATATAGCTCTCTATATTATGGACACGTATTGTTAATTAATCCTTGGTTAAATATTCCTTGTATTTGTTTTATTTCTACAATTGTGCTAATTCAAATAAGTGCTATCTTTATTGATTGTGGCATTAGATCTGTGAAAATGTCTTACAATTAAAGACATAATTCCATAAAGTGACTGGTGTGTTGTACATTTGTAAAAATTTAGTAGCTCTGGAAAGACATGATTTTAATACCCACTCTTCCTGCAGCTATACCTGAAGATGTATAAAATTATGATACATACGAACTTTGCTACATATTCCGCTTGTGTTTCAAGCAATCGTCATTAGAACGAGATTATCGACACTTGTGTATTACTGTACGAGTAATATGATATAATGGTATACTTTTAATAGAAAAATGAAAGTCAATCTGATCAATGTAATTAATATTTAACGAAAGCGTGTAATTATGAGCATGGCACCGAAAGAGATAGTAATGCCAAAGAAATTGATTTGGTATAAAATATTATTGATTTAATAGATGGTTATAAACTGACTGGATTTTCAGATATAAAAATAGAGCAAGAATTGGTATTCGACACTATTCAGGGCTACCAAATGTTTACAAACATATAATATATATATGATACATCAGTCACTCCATGGTATTATCCCTTTAATTTCAGAACAGTTTGAAAAACCTAATACCACACCCAATAGAGTTCACATTTTTCTGAATTAGCACATTTGTAGAAATAAAACAAACATAAGGAATATTTAACAATAGTTCTAGAGAGTCTTCAGATAGTTCCATTTTCCAGTGTAGTTTCGGTCACACAGTTGTAAAAGTCTTTCCTACCTTTTCAATCAAACTGAATACCCTTTCTACTTGACAACCGAAGACTAATTAATAATACGTGTTCGTAATATAAACGTAACAATAAGTGACGTCCCTCGTTGGTTCAACTCAAATATTATAACAGCCTTGTAACCCAATTAAATATAAATTTAATATAGAACTATCTAAAACTAAGTGAAATCTAGTCTGGACCTGGTACAGATTTTGGACTCACCCCAGATCAAATTCAGACTCGATGTGATTTTTATCATTCGCGATTTTACGAAATGATAAACATTTAATCTTTCGGTACTGCTCGTGTTCAGGGACCCTGCAAACGTCACCGAACCTCTCACAAAGACACCACCGACCGTGGTTTAATTACTCAGCTCGGAAAGAATACTCTACAGATTGCTGAGAAATCCAAAAATCTGGATACCTGCACGGTAAACCCCGAAGGGGTAAAAGTGAAACGATGGAAGGACGTTTGAACGTCGACAAATTACAGACACTCGTGGCACCTCTCGTATGCTCTATTATCGCCGAGCAGAGTGGCGAATAATTTCGATCGCGAATCAACTGTCGAGGAATTGACGTCGACATTGTGCCACGGGATACCACCTCTGCATCCTGTCCACAATTTTCGGAAGAGGACAAACGACCTAGCGCGTTTTCAGTCGTGCCCCCATAGAAAGCCCGTGCACCGACAATAGGTTAAAGCGTCAAATTAGGCGGTGCAGGTCAACTGCATGGGCGTCCCTTTGGCTTCGTGACTGTCGGCTGAATTCCGACTGAACCGGGGGCCCCTGGATTCACGGCCCCGGATATAGGGTTGCCTCTATAATGCTATAATACAAATAAGTCAGTCAGTCAGTTGGTGCCCTGCCTCGTATACCCTACGGTCTATTATGGTTCTTGATCTCCGACCATTATGCGTCCACCTTTCTCCCTCGATTGTTGGCTGCAAAGTCATTCGAAGTAGCGCGAAGCACAGA
Source organism: Ptiloglossa arizonensis (assembly GCF_051014685.1). Taxonomy (NCBI): domain Eukaryota; kingdom Metazoa; phylum Arthropoda; class Insecta; order Hymenoptera; family Colletidae; genus Ptiloglossa; species Ptiloglossa arizonensis. The sequence continues at coordinate 4,973,055 of NC_135048.1, read as the reverse complement.
GAAGCTTTCCGTCCCCCTTCGTGCACTGTTCCTCTCTCTGTCCCCCTGCAGTGATCCCGATCGTCTCCATCTTGTTCCGATGCTCCTTTCGTACCCTCTAACACCCAGTCCCCTGTACCCCTTGTCCCACCTACGCTTCTATATCTCCAACCCCACTTTTCGCCACACCACAGACCTCTGCTCTCCTCTTTTGGACGGATGTCCTTTCGTGGAGCTGTATCAGATTAGATTGGATTGCTGTCGCTGGCTACACATTAGACGTCCTTCGGTCTGTTTGACGACGATGTATAGTTGGCCTGTTTCTCTCTGTTTGGCAGTAGTTGGGTATGCAGCGTGTTTTCGAACTGGTGGTACGAATCGCAAAAAAAGAAAGGTGACCGTAAATGAAAAAAACAAATTGAAAGTATAGAGTGGTATTCTTCTTTCGTACGGAGCTCCATTTTCGATGAAATCGATGTTAAAGATTCGTGGTATACGCCCACGCTGGACCATGTTATAGTCTTCGTTGCGTTCGAACTTATAAACGGTATCAATTGTCGTAACTCGTCGTCGTAAACGATTTGAAAAATAATTCCATTTCGATGTTTATCCCGTGATATCTAAAATGAGAAATTGGAACAGCAATTCGAATAACAGTGACATCCTCCCGACGTAGGTACGAGTGAGGTTATATGCAATTGTACGCGTACTCGACGAATATTCAACATCGATTCATCTGGAAGTGAATGAAAAATGTCACTTAACATTTTTTATTTACTTTTTTTTTACGTAGATTCATCTTTTTCCAAGTAGTACCGCTATTTAAGAAACATCCTGTATATCGTCCATGGTACTTACGTTTTTTGTATTTTTTAGTGGATTTCTGTAGTTTCTAAGTTTGTGTATTTTTCGTGGAGTTGCAAAGGTACATGAAAAGAAGGTCAGAGGATCATACGAAGTATGAACCAATTATTTTCGAAGAAGAATTATGGAGAAGAATCAAACTTCAAGAATGATAATCGTTTCGTTAGTAACTTTATCTTGAATGCTACTTCCAACGTGTAACAAGCTATATTCTGCTCTTCACTCTCGAAGCTGTATCAAGTTAGCTTATAGTGTTCGTTATCGATCAGGCATTAGACATACATTAGTACATTCGATAACAACGTATAGGAACATTTTCTTCTCTTTCTTTGGCACAATGGGTATTGTTCACATTACCTGAATTTTCTATCATTTTTGCTGGGTATCTCCAATAGAAACTTCTTTTGATATGTGTACAAAAAATCAACTAAATATCTCTGAAGAAGAAATCGTCACTAGCGACCTCTACCTTGTTCTTCACCTTCAGACAGATGTCTTTTCTTGTCAGTAGTGTTGGATTATTGATTGTTGTATCAGATTAAGCGATTGGTTTCTTGTTGATGACCGAACACGAGGATTCTCTTGTCCTGTTGACATTATCTTGGTGACAATAAATCAGTTGACCTTCGTCTCTTACTGGAGCAGGGATTCATGGTTCTATTCTATATCTAAATTTTCTGTAATTTGTATACACTGCTACAATATCCTAAATCCTCTTTCTGTTACCTGTCAGCATTTTGCATCGAAGAATATATTTCAGAATATATTTATATATTTACTGCATTAAATGAAGTTATCCAGGTGGAAAATATTCGAAAGCGTTAATACGATTTCGCTACTGTTTTATTTGCGGAAGCTAAACGTTTCTGGCAACCCCTGAGGACATATACGATTGATGTCTGATCAGTATTCCGTAAACCACGACGAATCACTGGTGAAAAAAAAGTGCAATGTCACAGGTTCGGAATAGCCGTAGAAGCAGGTCATTAAACTTTCGATGACGATGTAAAAAGGTAAAAATCAGAACTTTTCTACGAGCAAAGAGAATCTGCTTGTTTAAATAGATTCACCAACAAAAAAAAAAAAACCAAAAGAAATAACTAAGTAATAGTTATTACCAAAAACGTTTAAATCACTGGTAAATTATTACTCGGTATTCCTGATATTCTTTGTCACTTTTGTTGCTTTCTACGTTCAGTTATCCTCCTTTCTTACATTTTTTTGTTTAATATTTTATATTCTGCACCACGTACACATATGCTGTGTTACAAACACGATCGATTTCCATTCGTTTAACAAGTAAACAAATATTCAGTGCATAAGTGGTGTTTAAAAATAGGAATATTTTTCTTTCCCAATTAAGCATTCCCATTATAAAGGTTCCACGTATGTTTCAGCAGCAGACTAACTCAGTTTCGAACAATTATCCCCCCAGCAACGCGTAACTAATTTCAGCTAACGTTATTAAAAGGGGATTACACGATTCGAACTTTCAGACGCGGTTCGCACGGGCACGGAATTCAATGGTTTTATTATTGTTACAACTAGCATACTTCTATTTATTGACTTCGGATACGTCTCTTGGTAGAAACGCATCCTCGAGCCGAGCGACCGGTAGGGTGCAAAACTAACAATAACCTCGTCCCTTCTTCCTTTGATCGTGTACAACCCCCTCCCCCTTCTCCTTGTGCAAACAGATCGAAATATTTATTTGAAAAGCGAAGTCACGGGCGAAAGGAAAACTAGTCCGAGTGAATCTAGAACAGCTTTGCCAAAAGATGTTGCTCGTGATCATTGTAGCAGGCACGATTCGCTATCAAAATAAAAGATTCGGTTCTTAAAGGGTGAATTTTTCAGAGATTTATCTTCTTTTTCGCTCGACGCACTGCTTTGGATGACAATAATTGGCGAAACTTGTTCTTTAATTTCGAGACGTTTTAAATAACGACAGTGATATTTTGAATTACTAATTATTATTGTTATTGTTGTTGTTGGAGCCAAATAAGGAGGGGTGTATTTAAAACAAACAAATTAAGAATACCAATTTGTTTCTAATTGGAAAAAACGGAACAATGTTTCTTGTGAAATAATTAACTATATGGAAAATATGTAGACCTAACAAAAGAAGATAGGAACACAACGTGAAGATAATATTGTTTGGAGTAATTAGGGTCATTGATACCTTTTCATGTGGAACTGGGTACATATCTCAGCATAGGATTAGCGATTTCTATGTAACTAATAACGTAGATAATTAAGGTTAGGAAAATAACAACAATCTATATATCAGAAGAACTAAAGAAATAATTGTAGATAAGGTGAAGAATTGAAAGAAAGTTAAAGGTATAGCGAAAGATTGAACAGAAAGTGAAGAAACGTTGAAGATTGGCGAAGAGCAAGTAAAGAAATTGAAAAGTAAGTAAAGAGAGTTGATAAGGTGAAGAGAAATTGAAGATTGGCGAAGTCGTGTGGGAAAATTGAAGAGCAAGTAAAGAGAGTTGATAAGGTGAAGAGTTGAAGAGTAGGTGAAGAGAAATTGAAGATGAGACGAAGACAAAACAAATCAAAGATGGAGAATTGAGGATAAAGCAAAAAGAAGAAAAACAGAAGGTGAAGATTGGCGAAGTCGTGTGGGGAAATTGAAGAGCAAGTAAAGAGAGTTGATAAGGTGAAGAGTTGAAGAGTAGGTGAAGAGAAATTGGAGATAAGACGAAGACAAAACGAAACAAAGACGGAGAATTGAAGATAAGCAAAAAGAAGACAAACAGAAGGTGAAGAGCTAGAGATAAAGCGAAAAGTCGAACAAAAAAAACGAATTTGTGAACTAAACACAGTAGCAAGAGATAAATTAAAATAATACCTACCTTCGAGCGGCCCAATTAAAAATACGAAAGGTTGATTGAAACGAAAATGGAGCCCAATTATTCTTGGATAAAGAATATTCGCGCAGCACTTGCCGACGAGTTATGCTAACAGCTGGCCATCCCCAAGGGTACTTTCTGCTTCGTTTAGCATCGAACGAAGACAACTATGTGTCATCGTTGTCGCTAATTGAATATCGCACCCTTATGAGCCCCGTTTCACTTTTGCAACAGCCACATCGATAAGCTTTTAAGTAAAGTTTCATCTCCGGGCGATCCATTTGAATAAGTTCGCGATTATAAATTTCTTTCGGATAAAATTAATATTAACAATCATTTCCATTGGTCAATTGAGCAAGAAGGTCGTAAGATAAATTGTTTCGTAACTTAGGTACTCATACATCAATTTTTGGTTCTTTCGAAACGAGTCTCTATTGGAAAAGTAACGGCTCGATGAACAATGAAAAAACCAGATAAAATAAATATCAAGTGTTTATTCCTTTATAAAAGCATACACAAAATTGTCTTAACAGTCTTTATGACTTTGTTGATCTGACTTTTTTGGGTACTGATACCCAATACTTGAAAAGCATGGTCCGCGGTGTGTACCCGCAGATACTTCCTCATCTCGTTGACTAAACTATTTCTTCTACTTTTAATATCGTGAAAAAGAATTACAAAAAGAACTCTGCACTGGCAGTTGTACATTTATTCTTAATTTACATTATGTAACATAAAAACAATCGGATCACTTGTAAATCTACAATCGAATAAAACACGATACGTTGGAACGAAAAGAAACTAACATCTACGCAGTAAATCCAAGATAACCCATATGCGCTTATCAACCTAATCACAAATGCGCCAGGATTATCACCAATTGGCGTGCACGTCCAGCTATATTCTCCCAATGAGAACGTCCCGCACAATTGCGACGATATGGACAAGTTTTGCACGTAGCCGGCCTATCTGAGCGTATATTTAAATTTCAGTAGCGAGAAAGATTGAGGGCGTTACGCGTACAAGGACTCCGATCCCGAACGGACCTTTATTTATCCCGTTGTAGCTCTCCGGTTCGTGTAGATCGGGAATAAGTTGATCCTGGAAAAAGAACGGCAAGCTACGCGATGTAACTGCGAGGCGAACGAGTGAACAGAATCGAGTCGAGTGAAGCGACGCGAGGGTAGGCCATAAACAAGTGCTTACCGCAATCTAATGCGTCTGTAATTGCTCGAGCACCAGTATCTTCCCCAACGGTCCCACTTGCTCCCGCGATTTAATTACTATGTAAATGTCGCATTCCCTAAACTGTCCGTTTCCCCTTTCCTCTCCTCTCCCGCCCGCGGCCGCCCGCGCGCGCGCACCCCTACCCCTCCGGACCCGGCCCCACCCCCTCCTCTCGCGCGTCCCCGACCGCCCCTGCCCCTTTTCCCGCTGTCGCCCGATGTCCTTAATTACTTTATACGTTATTATAGCCCACCAACTACTGTCGACCGTACTCACTCCATCCGACAGCGCCGGCCCGTTTCACTCCATTCCAGTCGGCCATATTGTTGCCGGGCTTTAAACTCCAATCTCTTAACATTTTTCCACCCCCCCCCCCCCTATTCGCGAAGGTTTCCGTATCCGATACTGCTACGCGAATAAAAATCGTCGCTCAAACGAGTGGTTCCGTACGATAGACGAAAGCAGCCTGATTGGACCGTGTTTTTCTACGGCGCTACGTTTAACTTTTCAGGCCCGTTCTACGCTGCGTGGATTTTGAAACAATTAACACGTCGAACGACACGGTGGTCACTGGTGACCGACGATCTAATATTACAACGATTCAATAAAGCGCTTACAAGGTACGGACTCTGATACTTGTACACTTTTAAACAGCATTACTCTCGTTGGTAATATTATCAAGTAATTAGTAGATCGAGGAATTATCGAATATTTCTATTCTTTACATTACATTACGTTTTACATTACGTTTTATATTACATTACATTACATTTTACATTACGTTTTACATTACATTACATTACGTTTTACATTACATTACATTACGTTTTACATTACATTACATTACGTTTTACATTACATTACGTTTTACATTACATTACATTACATTTTACATTATGTTTTACATTACATTATATTACATTTTACATTATGTTTTACATTACATTATATTACATTTTACATTATGTTTTACATTACATTACATTTTACATTATGTTTTACATTACATTACATTTTACATTATGTTTTACATTACATTACATTTTACATTATGTTTTACATTACATTACATTTTACATTATGTTTTACATTACATTATATTTTACATTATGTTTTACATTACATTACATTTTACATTATGTTTTACATTACATTACATTTTACATTATGTTTTACATTTCATTTTACATTACATTTTACATTACATTTTACACTACATTTTACATTACATTTTACATTACATTTTACATTACATTTTACATTACATTTTACATTACATTTTACATTACATTTTACATTACATTTTATATTTCATTTCACATTACATCTTGCATTATATTTTACATTAAATTTAATATTTCATTTCATATTACATCTTGCATTATATTTTACATTACATTTTATATTTCATTTCACATTACATCTTACATTACATCTTGCATTACATCTTACATTACATCTTACATTACATTTTACATTACATCGTACATTACATTTTACATTACATATTATATTACATATCACAATTTACATTTATCTAATATTATTCTCTGGTTACTTGTTTGATCAAATATCATGGACATTCTTAAGTATGGAAAACTGTTGTGGCGGTCAACGTGTCAATTTCACGAAATAGTAAATGTCCATGTGCGAACGATCGATTTATGTTTAAACGTCTCACGTGACTGTCGATGTCATTTGTAAAAAAAATATTAGAAATATTAGATTGTTGTGTACGAAACAGTCAATTTTGACATTTTGAGAGGAGTTTCCAAAAAATTGGAAAATCACTGCTTTGATTGTCTTTGGAGATTAGAGGAAAGGGGTACGATGAAATTCTTTCTAATTTTTCTTGACGTAAGTATACAATTTTAATCGAATAATCAGTAAAAGTCTTAAATTAAAGTAGACGACAATGCACATTGCGAGTTATTAATGCGATAAACGTGCCCAAAACAAATCAGTAATTAGAACCAAACCTGCGGTGTAAGTAGTAAACATCGAATAATGAAGTTAAGTTATGTAATCTGATATTTTTCTCATATGATTCCATATAAAACACACGTGGCTTTCGTAAATGACAAAATCAGAACACGTTGTTTTAGCACTTGAAAAAGTCTATGTATCTACACGCAAATGGTTATCTTAAGAGAGAAAAAGATCAGTGTGGTAGCCATTTGAGTCCACGAATTAATTCCTCGAAACGGGATAACCCGTATGATCAAATGATATTAGATATTAGATGGTATGTAACCGTTGAAGTTGTGCAGATTTTAGATTTCAGAAACAGCTCTAGTTAATGACGCAGACTACACTGGGCACCGGCGTACGAGACAAGAATAATGAGATACGTAATTCCGCGCAGTGTTACGATGTTATAAAGTACATCGTGAGACGGCCATGCGATCAAAACGTAGTTAAGGAACGTAACACTCGAAATTACTAAATACGTTTATAAAGATCGGAACTAGCGCGATAAATTATTTCTCCGCGAAAAACTGAACGTCTTGTTGCACGATGGGAGAGGGGGGGGTGAGGAGCGAGAGGTGCAGGGGAGCAATCAAAGAAACATCGCGCGAGGAAATCTCAAAATGTTGCCTGGAAAATTTATTGTTAAAGAGAAGTGAAAATTACGTTCGTATACGGAGATCCTTAAGAATCGTCCAATGCTTTGGAATCGTATACGATCGTCTGCTTTAATTTAATTATTTGCAGTGATACTTAAAAAAAACTTCTGGTCGTTCGATTGAAATGATATATTTACGATAAAAATGATTTTCGAGAAGTCTGTTTATTTGATTAATTACATATTACATTTTACGCGCGTAGGAAATTATGTCTCTTGCTTCTGATCCCAGAAGCGAGTTATCAAGGATATTATTTTATTTGAAATATTTGGTTGTTCGGAAAGTCATTTCGTTTTCAAAAATGGAGAATGTATAATTTAATGAAATGTTTGTACATTCTAAAAGTATCGTGTTTCATTTTCACCAAAAAAAAACGAAATAACTTTCCGAGTATAGTTTTGTATACTCTTTTCTTACGATCCAGAGTTGGTAACCCTGTCTATGTATCCAATATTGCGTAGTTTCAATGTATCGCGTAATTCATTGGTTAATAGTAGTTTCTACGCGTTCAATTGGTCGTCGATTAGCGACCGTACTGATCGGTTGGATTCTCTTTATCTGTGGCCCTAGTACGTCTTAGCTGGTGGACAGTATAAATGGGTTTGCTGTCCACAGGAGTCCGATAATTTGGCAGCCGAGAGGGTTGTAAGAGGGCTTTGACCAGTTTGTCAGCCAACGATGTACCTAAGAGGGTCCTCTAACTCCGCTACGTCAATTTGTCTTGCACCGCAATGGATAAACTTCCTACGATTTGTCACCGACGATTTTCATTGAAACTAAATCGATCGTGGACACGCTTCGTATATTTTTAACTTCAATCTCCTTTAAGATCAGTACCGTACTCGCTCGAGGAGATATTCGAACGATACTGTTAACTTCGCAACCTGGACTCTAACTATTTTGTGACAAGAAATTCGAAAAGCTACATGTTCTACGAATGGATCTTTATTCGGTTCTCGTATAAGATTCGATTTGTGTTATTCAGATTATATGTTTCATATGTTGCATTCGTGTTACTAGTGTTACCCATTTTATATCTGTTTGTGTTCATATTGCTTGAATTAATTGAAATAATTATGTTCATCGTCCTAGTGTTAATCGTGTCAATCGATATCGTATTATAAGAGATTTGTTCGTTTAATGGAGCGACATGTACCATCTAGCGGTCACGTGTATGAACTAAAAAGCCCTAAAGGTATGTAATCTTTGGGATTACAACTTGTTTCCATTATTGTTATTTTATTTTTTATAACAATTTACAATAATTATCCTCCATAATATTATACTTTTTAATTTCCTTGCGCAAATTGCAAATATATTAAAGACGTTTTTATTTTATAAATTAAAAAGACATCCGAAGGTATAGATGTGCAAAATATTAAACAAAAGCAATGATGTGAATGGGAACAAATTTTAAGAAAAATTTAATTACCGACAAAATAAAGAATAGTTTAGACGTTTGATGGGAGTTTCTGATCCACGATCTGAAATACCGATCGTGTGAAAAATCAATAGTTTTGTAGTACACTATGTTTAAGACTAGTGACGCTAGGTGTAGACTGCGTTTAAGGATGGTGTCGCTAAATATATTATTCAACTGAATTACCAACATTGGTAAACGTAGTAAACTTGTTCCTAAATTTCATTCGTGGTTCTATCAAATGTATCAGTCATAGTTCTGGGTTTATTGACATAAACATAAATATTATTTAACTCCTTCACGCTCAAGTCCGAGTTTGATTTAGGCACGACTGACTGTCCAAAATGTTCATAATTGAGTCTGATTTGAGAAGCGATAAATATGCCAGGTTTCTTCTTCATTATACATACTGATATATAAATATTCGAACTTCGAAGTCTTTAGACGTTCGTATATATTTCGCGCTATTTTCCGTCATATAAGAAAACGCCTACAGAAAGAAACGAGATTTTATTGTGAAAACTGTAATATCGGCCTATGTGCAGTTCCATGCTTCAAAATGTACAATACAATTATGAATTATTAATCCTTTTGCTACTACGGGTGACTATAGTCACTCACCACAAAACGACACCCGTAGATGACGGATGACTACTCACCGGTCACAAAACTGAAGCTAAAAGTTAAAAATAATGCTATCAATTTGCTTTCCTCTGTTTGCAAACAACTGCAAGCGATGTTGTGATATTCGTTTTTTTCGACATTGTTTTGTCATTGATCCCTAGGTCCCAAATATATATATAATATATATAATCATACTCAATCAGCCATGAGATCGGATGGAGGAGGAGATCAGAGGATAGGAACAAAACTTATGTGATAAAATTACAGTAAATTTATATACATAAGTATAGTGAATTGTAATATAATTATATTAAACTTATATAAATAATATATCAGACGTACAGCAACACACAGGTATAACCGATTATTTTTCTAAATTTTATATTACTCTCCAATTGCAATATATTTTTAAAGATTTGATCCGTTTCAGAAAATGATTCGAAACAATAAAAATCAAAATAATAAAAGAAAGCGGCACAATGAGTCGCACTTTCGACACGGAACTACGTTCTACACGAGGGATTCTGTGGCAAGGCCCGCCATAGCGAAAGGATTAATTGTAAATTACGTTTTGATATTAATAAGGAAATCTATCTCTTGCACTTATAGAAACAGTTACGCTTTTCACATTCAGCGTTCCGTAAAACGGAAGGTTACAGGTTTATTATGCGACGTACAATATTAAAATTAATAAAGAACGCATTTTCATGCAGCTGAGTACCAAATCCAATAATAATAAAATTGATCATTTTTAGTAAATTATATTTCAAAAAAACTTGACTGTTAAGGAATTAAATTTGTTCGAAAGCGTCTATTGAACGCACTTCGCTATCTAGCGGTGAGAAACCCTAACTATTCTTTACATACTTAGACGTTTTTCCGTCGAGGACGCTGCCTTTACTACGAAATTATTAGTGTATGAGTAGTTCGTTCAGTACTATCTATACATGACTATTAACTTTGAAATTGATACAACTACATCAATCCTGATATCAGGACTGCACCACAGTGGTTTCTTCGTGAACGTTTCTTCGTATCAGTTTTGTAATATGTGCATTTTTAATTAAATTATTAGTTTTATAGAGTGCTTTTTGTACTAAAACGCAAGTATCTAATTCAATCAATTAATTTAACTACAAAATGCTCCACTTTTTCTTATACTAATGAGCGCGATTCAATGTGTTAAATGCGTTTCATTTCATTTCACAGACTACTACAGATTACAATTTAGCACAATTACTATATGTATTGTGTCAAACACCAACAACAATGAGCGTGATAAAAGTGACAGAAAAAACACCATTGCGGTATACGAGTATAAACGAGTTACAGCAAATGGCTAAGGTTAATTTCAGAGACGTGAAACCATCTAATATTTATAAGAGGCTGCCTAAGATGTATAACATAGCTGAAAAGTTCAAGAAAAAAGGTGATGAAGAGGGCCAGTATATCATGTTGCAGAGATGGCTGAACTGCGTCGAATGGTTGAAAAATATTCAGGAGTATAAAGACGACAAAATGATCTTAACGAATATGCATGTCAATCAGGTGGGAAGTGGCGTATGCTTTATTAAACTTATCGTTCACAGATAAAGGTATTCCGAATGTAAAGTTTTGAGGCACTATGCATTTTAATGCTAAATGTTGAGCACAAAATGGTAAAATATATATAAATGTTTATATTGTAGATCAATGAAATAACAAAAGTACTTGCAGACTTGACTCAAAGGTTAAATACACGTTACAAACATCAATCAAAACAAGTATTGGAAAAGAGTAGCAGTTTAGAGAAAATGGATATAGATAATGATGTAGGAATTGATTCTTATATGTCCCCAGTCGATGGTCCTATAAACTTGCCTGAAACGCCAACCAGAGATCCATTGGTTGGTGACAATGAAGAAATTATGAACTGTGATCAGTTATTTCCATTAATACAAGATATATATGGCAGATATTTAATTATTGATATTAGATCAAAATCTCAATTTGAAATTTCTAGATTATCATCTACAAAGTGCATTAACATTCCAAGTAGTGAAATAAAGCCTGGGTAAGGAATTAATAATACTTTTGAACAAGGAATGAAACTATTTTAAAATCAACGTTCTTTTAATTTTAGTCTATCGGCAACGCATTTTGAGAAATATCTTTATAAAGATAAGAAAGCTCTAGACCTATATAAACATAGAGGATCGCAATATGTTGATGTTACAATTTTACTCGATTGGAATACATCAAGTAAAACATTGGCACCGAATAGCCATTTAAATACCTTACGGAAAATTTTAGAAAATTGGGATCCTGGTATAAAACATAAAAAAATTACAATTTTGGATGGTGGTTATGCAGAATGGCTAACTCGTTATCCAGCATTTACAACAAATCCTAACATCGCAGAGCCTATTTCAAGTAATGTTTTAAATGAGATATTAGATGATATCGAATATCCTGATTGGATACATTCAGATGATGAAGATAGTATTATCAAACCAGGTGAAAGTAAAGCAAGTAATTTAAAATCTGTAAATAAGGAGGCCATAACATCAAAGGGAAATATTTTTAGTGATAAGATACTATTCAAACATGTGGATTCAGAATCTATCAATAATACTTCTCCTATGCGTCCCAATAATTTTGTGAACACTTCTATTGAAGTCGAAAGAATTCCTACAGATATTACCTCAAAACAATATAAAGACAGTTCATTGAATCTTCAACATAAAAAACCAATAAATACAACGAGGAAAACTGATATATCTATGAAACCAACTGTTGATCGTAGTAAGAAACCAGTTTCTTTAGACTCGGGTACCATTGAATCTACGATGGTACTAAAATTAATGAAGCAACTTAATGAAGTTGCAAAAAGTAAGCAAGCTTTGGAACAAGAAATTTTAGAACAGGAACGTGCCATGTATGCACAACATGGTGTTAAATACAAAGGTTCAAATGAAGAAGAATATATTCATGGGATATTGAAATCTTTGGGTTCGAAATTAGAAGAAAAGGTAACAAAGGTTTTACATTAGCATTTAACGCATAATTATCTTTAATATCATTAATGTAAAACTACTAACTGCTTAAACTTATATGACAGCAAAATGAATACACAACAGTTGAAGATGAACTCACTAAATATTGCGCAAAAATGGAACCAATTAAATTTAATCCAATGGAAGAAAATGAAAAAGTCAATCTTAATTTCAATCTTGGTGTATTAAAATTGCGTATGAAAGATACAGCTGCAACACGGAAGAAATTACAAGAGTAAGTACAAAGTATAAGATAAATTGATCATTTTCATTTATTTCCCATTTTATGTACTTGTACACATACAGACAATCTATGAAGAACGATTCTAAAGAAAAATCAACAAAGGAAAATGAAAATAACATTCACAAAGAACCTCTGAAAATGGAAAATCCATCAATGGGTAGTAATTTGGAACGTTCATATTCTAGTCCAAATTTGCTACAGGTATGATTTTTCTCATTTAAAAAATTGCTTAATGCAAGAATTCAATATAACAGTTATACAATATTTAATAATGTTTTTTTTATTTCATTGCTTAGTTAATAGATCGCAAAGCACCACGTGTGGATAGGACTTCAAAACCACAGATACCATCATACAATCAAAATGGATCTTTTGCCAATGATAATAAAATTTCTCATCTCAGTTGGGCAAATCGTGAAGAACGAATGACACCTATTCATGGAAGTGTCGTGAGTATCAATATGTCTTACTAATATTTTACATTTTGATTAGAATCATAAATTTATTCATAAGAGTATAAGTATAAGAATTATGTCTTTTGTATTGGAATTACTATACAATACTTTTGCAATCAAAAACTACAATATACCAACATGATAAAGCTGCAAAAAGTATGAAAATTCAATGTTTTTATTCCAATTACCGATTCGTCAATTTCATTACTACCTTATACTTTTACGCGCGAAATTCGAACGACAATCGCTGACCTACACGTGCTTGTAATCCACGTGGTTCTAAGATAGTAGAGCAGAGTAGACGTGTAAATGAAGTTCCATTTATAAACTGTACTTTATCTTAAGTATAATACATATCTGCGTGTAATGTATATCTGTACACTATCATTGAAATTATCAGAATTGATGATTTCATGATTCTAACTCGCTTTGAAAGTCGTGCGATTTCCAACTACGTGCAATGGGCATGCACGTGAGCACAGAAATATTTTATACCTATAAGGCTTCTCAATCCAATTTTATCGAACCTTTTCGACGAACCGCGTAGCGTTAACACATCAGTATTTACCTGACTAACGTCACCGGTTAAGTTAATGAACGGCGACCGCTCATTTTACATGTAATTTCGTACAAATTTAACCTCAGTTAAAGTATGTGTATTGAATAACAAAATTGTGCTTATTATAATATAGAATGTTCAACCATATCCAAACTTTTAATAATATCTTGTGAAATATGGAGGGATAGCTTGTCTGCTATCAATGATTAAATAGATTATGAACAAAAAATGGTTAACTTGTCCAGAAAGTTTGTGCCACACTTTAATATTTACAATTTTAAAAAGGTACTGTTTAAACATAAAGGCAAACATTTTGTTAATATTACTTCATATAAAGAAAAGTATTTCCTTCTTAGACTGATAATCTACATATTTTTATTATTCAATTAAGTATGAGTCTTGCTTTATGTAATAAATTTTATACTTTGAATAAAAAGACAAAATGAAGTTCCGAGTTTCTAATATAATTACAAGTTTCCTAACAATTAAAAGAGAATAATTTTGTTTTAAATGAAATATGTGACATTATAAATCAATCTAATTAATATATAATATTCAAAGTGTTTAGTTTTCTAGAGTCTGTGAGATATTCAATGTTTCATACTTCTATTGCAGCATCCAGGCATTACAGGCTTAAAAAACTTGGGCAACTCGTGTTACATGAATAGCATTATACAATGCCTAAGTAATACAACACATTTAGCTAAATATTTTACGGATAATTTATATGCAGATGATTTGAACACAAACGACGATAACAGCACACAGGGTCAAGTTGTGGAAGAGGTAGCTCAAGTAATTAAAGCACTTTGGCGAGGCCAATACAAGAGCATCTCTCCCCACGATCTAAAGGTATATTGTTTTCACTTCTAAAAATTATTTCTATCAAATTTACATCAAAGAAATTTATGGAATTTCAAAAATCAATTTGCTATTTACATGTTGATGAATTACTTCTTTTCAGTACTTCATTTCATCTAGTATGAATTACTTGAAATTTTGTTCACTTATGGGTACTACACTTTTAAATTTATGCATATACTAAAATATATTATTATTGTTAGATCGCTGTGGGACAGTACAAATTGCAATTCGAAAGTTACGAGCAGCAGGATTCCCATGAATTTTTGACCTTTCTGTTAGATTGGATGCATAATGATCTGAAGAAGGTATGACTTTATTAGTTTAATAGAATAGTTTTTATACACAACATTGATATCACAGAGTGCATGTATAGAATTGAATTGTAATCTACAGAATTGTAAGGCACCACTTGAAATGACTGTTGCCGAAGAAGCATGGGATAAAGCAATGGCATCTCAGAGGTCCATAATATCTGATTTATTCTTTGGTCAGTTAAGATCCACCATTACTTGCAACTACTGTAAACAAAGTAGTACCACGTATGAAACTTTTAATAGCTTGACAACATCATTGCCTCACTCCAATCGGTGTACATTAAGTGTAAGTTTGAAGTGAAATTTCCAAACCTTATTAAAAAATTATTAATAATTATTTGTTCTTAGTACTTGTACAACTAAGTCATTTTACTTGTAGGATTGTATTTTGAGATTTGTGACTGGTCAGAAAGTAGTTGGATGGAAATGTCCAAAATGTCAGAGTGCACGAGAGGCTATGAAGAAGTTTGATTTTGTTAAACTCGCGCCTGTTATAGTAATACACTTAAATCGTTTTGCCGAGAGCGGTGGTTGGCTTGAAAAAAGGAACACTGCTGTCGACTTTCCTCTCACAGGCTTTAATTTGAAACCGTATTTGGTTATGGACACTAATAATACTCCTACAATTTCAAATATTCGTAGTTATAGTTACAGTTTGTACGCGATGTCTAATCATTACGGAACCATGGAAGGGGGTCACTACACAGCTTTTTGTAAAAATGCTGCGCAGAATAAGTAAGTGAATAATGTTTTGATACTTGGTATACTTCAACTGTTACATAGAATATAATCAGCATTAAATATATTGCTTGTTTAGATGGTACAAATATGACGACCAAACTGTCACAGAAGTTACTGAAAGTCAAGTAAGATCTCAGAACACCAGCGCCTATCTGCTATTTTATACATCATTTTCAAGTAACATTATTTAATATTGATATAAAAGATCAACGGGCAGAGTTGACATGCAAATTGATTACTTAAATAGTTATAAATGTTATGTGACAATGTAGATATTAAATATTTTTTGTATGTACATGTATTAAATGTATTATGCGATTATACGCTTAAGAATATGATGGCAGTAAAGATTTGATTGGTGCTGGAATATGCTAAAACATATTTAAATATGTAATGTTAAGCCGGAATATTATTTCGGTAGATCATTGAAATAATAGTATAATGTAGTTGACGGATTAATTTACAAGTGTATTACAAAAATATTTAGCTCGCACTGTACTTGGTACTGTACTGATATATTTCAGTAATATTGTTCCACTCTGTACCTTTATATATCAGTATAATTTAATTATGTTACGTGTTCCTTGCGTTGTCAATCGTGAATATAACATTTTTTGTTTAACACGATGATGACTTTTTTCTTTTCATTAATTAATATATTATTATTTTCGCTAACTTGCACACTGCTTTGAATTATTTATGTGATTCTTTTCATGTTATTTCGACATAATCGTACGATTCAAAAAGTCTTCTTAAACAGATAAATGTATTAATATCATTTATGTTCTGCAGCAGTATATATAAAATTCGATAAAACACAACGTGTTATGTATATATAATAAAAAATAAATCAAATAAATAATTGTAGCAAAAAATATTGTTACTTTTGGAGGGCTATTGTTACACTGTAGTTAATCAAACTATAGAGTATAGCAATCGAAAAATAGTTTTGACACTCAATGAATCTGTGACAAAATGTTAATATATAAAAATATGTAAGAAATGCGTGTTCAAATGTTGCTAGTGCTTGCAAAATAGTTAACGAATTATGAAATACTTATCAGATACAAACGTTTCCAAAGTGACATGACTAATTTGCTGAATTTGTATATGAAATAAAAATATACGAACTTATACAGTCACGAGAGCTTATCTTTATTTACAACTTAAATACATTTAAATACATTAATTTTTTCATAAACAGACAATAATCCGACGTATTAGTCCTTCACGTTTCTATTTATAGTTTTGTTGATATTTAGTTGATCTTAATTTCGATTAAACATTGTAGTGATTCAACTAAATTTGTTTTATTTTTTTATTAGTTTATTAACTGTTACGCGATGTACATTGTTATCACACGTAACAGCATATTATATGCATACTTAAAATAAATGTGGAATGTTTTGTATTATTGTAATATTATTCAGATTTCAAATTTTGTAAATATATTATACGAGGGGCTCATACGCAATTTAAAACCTGTATAAGTTATGGCAAGGCACCTATATCAAGTATTGAACATTTTGTTAATGTGTTGCTATGTGAAGCCTATTTTGAGTAGAATTGTCTTTACGATTTTCGACTTTTCATTTGAATATTAACGATTAGAGATTTGTCTTCTTCACTCTCTAAACTTTGACGAAAAAGTTGAGCATGTTGCCATGCACAATCACCTTGACCACCAGAAAGTGTTGCTGTGAGAATTAATTTTACCGACCCTTTTAATTGGTCTGTATGATAGTTAGCGCAATCATCAATAGGAAACACTAGTGATTTACTTTGATTTGTATCATCGAAGAATGCTTCTATTTGCCAGGATATACTGCCACTAGGATATACTTTTATTATAGCTTGTAAGTTGAACGTGGACACACACAAATTTGGATTCGTTACTATGAATTTCCATGATACTTGACCGCGAATATTTTCTGGAGAGCGACTTAAGTATACCATTTTCCAATCATACTCTAATTTACGAAATATTCCACCTTGTACACTATTCACACCATTCTGCCAACCGGACACGTATGCTAATTTTTTACCGTCGTTATCCATTACTTTGTACACGTCCTTAACAATAGAATAATACAAATGGAACATTTCTCCATATTTCGAAATGTCCCAAGAGTAGTTTGTTCCTGAACTTGTCTGAAAAACATGGTTAAGAATATCTTTATTTAAGATGTAACAATTTTTTGACCAAGCAATGACACGCGTCATAAAATTTGATTTTTATACCTGGGATATTTCTCCTCGTGCAAGTCTCCATGCAAATGAGCCAGTAGTTCTTCCTTGATAAATCTTACCATCGTCGGAATTCTGTTCTTCGGGTATGTGTATTAATTCTACAAGTTCCATAAGCCTTCGTTTGATCACATATTGTCTTCGAGCGGCACTATAATTGTTGGATAATTGCCGTTGCTTATTCAGCGATTCAATGAAATGTAATAAAGTTTCTTCGGAACAGAGTTTTCGTCTTTTCATTACGCCAACTTGATCCCGTGTATACCGCCAAGTAACATCTTGTACTTCGTCTTTTGAATAAGCTATTATGTAGCTCAATTGTTTCTTCCAACCTTTTTCATACATTAATGGGCGATCTATAATATCTTCGCATGGATCTACGTGAATCCATCTGTTTTCACGTATTGACCATACCTAAAATATTGATTTATAACAATGTATTCAGAAGAAACATCTTTTTTCATTACGTTACTATAAACTTTAATAAAATTGATTAATAAGCAGTAAAGCGGATAACAGTTTTACACGAATAATTCCTGTAGTGCAATGAGCCAACGAGTACCTTTGCACACGTTTTCCGTTAACGTAAGGGCAGTTGCCATTACACACCTCTGTCCAAACATGATCCGTTTGATCGTATACCAATCTCGCGTCATATCCCAACGATTGACACAAGAGTGTGAATACATTGGCCCATTCTCCGCAACGTCCGCGTCTTAAAGTTAGCAATAGTTCTGGATCAGTATAGCGAGGAAATTCGACCAACGTTTCGCAACTGGTACATCTAAAATAAGCTTTGGTTTGTTTCTTATATTTTAAACATAGAAAATTATGTATAAGTTTAATAAAACATTGACACAGACAAAGATACTTGCCTATGTATTTCTACTTGCGTGTACTTTGGATCATTGGAAAGAACAACCATGTAATGTTCGCAAGTACCAAAACACGCTGTACATCTTGGACTGTCAACCCATGTGAAGAATTTGTATTTAAACCAATGTGAAAGTTCCATGAGAAACAAATCCATTGTATCTATGTCACTTTCTGTATATTGACTTTCTGCATTCTTTTCTTGATTTACTTTGCTTATTTTCATTCGTCTACAGAACAAATCAATAGAAAAAACAATAAAATGAAAAATTAAGAAGGAAAAAATAATAAAAGGATACTTAAATGCAATATGTTAGTACTTTTGTAATTCTCTGATCCTCTTCATGGTTGCAATTTCAAGATTAGCAATAGGTATTAACTTCCTCGCTTTCTCTTGCAGATTTGGATTCTCGTACTGCATAACACATTGAAAATGGTGTATAATTTTTGTTAAAAACTCTCTTTCGTTTGGAACAGATATTTGGGATAACAAATCGTAAAGTGCTGTTGTATCGACAACATTTCTTTTTGTAGAAGACTTTTTGGAAAGTAAGCTTTGTAATGTTCGTAATTTTGAAAGCGACACTTCTTGTGGTAGGACGAGAGAGTTCTCAGCCTATTAAGTAGAAAGAAAAATATATTAAATTGATCTATGTAATAAAAATTGAAATTCATTATTTACGAATGTGATTACCTCAATGAAACCTATATTGAACAAGCATTCCATAGCTCCAGCAGCGCAAAGCAATTTCTGAACTATAGGGTCATCGAGATATACTTCTCGATATTGCTTGTCATTCGGATGGGATAAGATATTTTGACAGACATTTAATAATGCACTTTCGGCATCATCTCGTTCCCGGTCTTTGTTCTCGTTCAATAAATCCAAACATTGTTGTACATCCCTATCCATGATTTAAATGCTTTAAGAGTATTAAAAACGACACGTGTCAATTCACACGAAAAATGCAGTTAATTCTGCATAAACCACTATCGTGTTGTTAATTCTTTACTGGCGCCCTATGTGGTATGAAGTTTAAGTTTCAATATATAAAAACATTTACATGCGCCGATAAGTTAACTTAATAGGTAAATAGTCAATGAAATATAAATGTTTAGACATCTAGCGATAAATGACTCGAACTAATTTTAAATCCTCAAGCAATGGCAAAACGCCCAAATTTATAAAGAAATAGTTCCCATCTTCGCTACTAGATGATGCTACCAGTATCAATATATCGATACTCGGGTGCAGATTCAAATAAGTATGATAATCACTAAACAAGTGATCGCTTATGAAACTTGTTAACAACTAATTATTTTCAATGAAGATCTTTGCAAAAGTAATTTTTTAAATGTTAC
The DNA here is from genome assembly GCF_051014685.1 of Ptiloglossa arizonensis. Lineage (NCBI taxonomy): Eukaryota > Metazoa > Arthropoda > Insecta > Hymenoptera > Colletidae > Ptiloglossa > Ptiloglossa arizonensis. The sequence goes on along the minus strand of NC_135048.1, from coordinate 4,952,759 downwards.
TATGGATCTGCACTAAAGGTAGAAAATTACAAAATTTTAATACTGACTATAACGAGCATTAAATAAGAATGTTGTAAATATAATTCATCTTAAAAATTGTTGATAATTAATTCCAACGCAAATCTTTATAAAAATACTTTTTGAACATTCTCACGGATCTAGATTCCACGATACGTGTACAGAAATGTACAAAATGAACAGTGAAAAGTTACCAAATCAAAAATGAATACAATTTGTTTGTAGATAACTCCATACGTAGAATATATAATCGGAAAGAAACAATACTCTTTAATCCTTCTTTATTTCAATGAAATTCAAGAAATCAAATCTACGAATCGCAAATTTTTATAGTAGCTAAATTAAATAATTTCATCGATACAATGAGTTCTGTGATATTAGATCTTTTTTCGGCCTTGAATCACGACTATTCGTTTCTTGGTCATTATTTAAAACACTTTGCTTCATATTGAAGTATTGTAAATAGATTCCTACTGAAAAGAAGAAACACTTTGTACGTCTTCATGCAGTATTGTAATAGGACATTTATCATTCGTGTAATAGAATTTTCATATAATAGAAGGTTCATATAACGGGTGTTTATATAACGTTCTACTGTACATAAGTACTCTATCACGTTATTGATTTCGACAAACAGAAGAAATATTTTATCACTCTGTTAAGATGTTTCAAATTCCATTTAGTCTTACATGTCCAATGTTTCAAATTCCAGCTGTTGTAGTTTTATTGCATTGTGAATTAATAATTTTTCAAATTATTTTCGAATAATTACGTTCAATATCATCGCATATTTTGTTACATTTTCTGAATAAAGATAATAATATCATTCATAATATCTAAGCGTAACAATACTAATTATTTACATTAAGGAATGGACTCACCGATTTCGATGATCTTGAAATGTGTTGTCAAGGTCAACATTCTGAACAACTTTTCAGCATATTCGGTTTCAGTTACCAAAATATTCACGAATATATATTCGATGCTCGATGTATATTTTGTTGCCTACAACGCAAATGTTATTAGTTCGAGAAGATAAAGAACATTACGGTGGCTATTTCGAAGTAAATACAATTTCAATAATCGAATAATTAGTTTCTTTAATATTATGACTGAAATATCCCCAATTTCAAATGACGACGATATGATATAAAGCTTAATACGAATTGTATCGTCTTATTATTTATTGCCTAAACTCTCATGGCGGCTGGGTTCGTGTACAGTCCGCGACAAAAGAATAGCACTCTCTGTACATTTTATAATATTTACGAACAAGCACAGGTACGTGTAGTTTTCTATTTGTTCACTTCTTTAGTTATTGTTTATAAGTCGATTTAAGCAACGTCGGGGTATAAACATTGCTCTTTAATTTTTTGAATCGTTGGAAATGCACATTTCGTGAAAAATCAGCAAGAAAAAATAATAACGAATACACTTTCAATGTTCAGTTGAACACGAGTAGAAAATAATCGTTTGCAATAAAAAGTGTTTCAGAAATACACGTTACATACTTCAGGGAGTGAAATACGCACTAATCTAAGTAAACAATGTTCCATGAACTTATGTCGTACGTAACTTAGTTTTCGAGTTATAGACGATCAAAGAAAATGTTCAAATTGTTAAAAAAAGAAATTGATTTTTTGAAGCTTGATTACCAGAATATCTTTTTGAGGCGAATATAGTACTATTTTATATAGAAACATGGACAACGTCGAGCAATGTTTATTTATTGTTGGTCGCAGGCCTTCAAAAATTGACTAAAACGTTTCATCTGATAGGATTTTCAATTTCCTCCAGATGTCAACTTCTCAGTTACGCACAGTACATTTTTGGCTTCCGTTGAATACACTATAGTTTTCAAACGGTCACTAGATAAAAATGTCAAAGAACGAAGAGGACACTTTGAATATTTTCTTTAATTGTCTGTTACTCGAAAATTGAGGTATACAGGGTGATTAAGAAATACATGTTCAAACTTCAGGGGGTGAATCTACACACTAAGTTGACTAAACAATGTTCGATGGAATTTATGCTCTACGTACCTCGGTTTTCGAGTTACAATGTTAAAATTTTTATATACGCATGGCAAAAGTTGATATACAAGACCTGTGTATGTATTTGAAATTATATTGGCATAATTTAAGAAATGAAAATTAACAAATTTACTAGCTGTGCTATTCTTTCGTCACGGACTGTACACGGGCAAGAAAGACGAATCGGAGTGAGTTTGGGCACTTGTTCACGTTTCGGACTCCAGACAGGAGGTCCTCCTCGAAAAATCTAGCCCAAACTCACTCTGGTCCGTCTCGAGAGTATTCGAAACTTTGGAAGTACGATACGCAGTATTATCCATATTTTTGCAAATATAAAGTAAGGCCGAGCAGTGAGTACATGGGTTACTATTTAATTTAGGAAAGAACGCTCCGATGATCTTGACCTTTATCCTTTATTACGTCTTGTAGAAATACACTATAATTAATCCCAATGGTTACATTGTTATTACACACGAAATACACCCCACGATCGAACGTTAACTGTATCTCACTTTTTTCTTTTTTTTTTACACGGTGGAAACCTTCCATAACCTAGAAACTGGAACTACTAGAAATAACCCAAACGAAGTAGTCAGAAAAATAAGCTGAATACCATGACTAAAAAGTGAGGAGAGGTAGGATGGACGGAGTGGGAGAAGTAACGGGTGTTCCAATTGTATTGTAATTAGGTATAATAGGTTGTTCAATAAGTTTTGTCGTTCGATAAAACTACATTGTACTATATTGAACAGTAGTGAAAAAGTTTTATCGAACGACAAAACTTATTGAGCAACAAAGTACTATACTGTTCAATAAGTTTGATCAAACAACAAATCTTATTGAGCAATTAACTACTATACTGTTCAATAAGTTTGATCAAACAACAAATCTTATTGAGCAATCAAGTACTATACTGTTCAATAAGTTTGATCAAACAACAAATCTTATTGAGCAATTAACTACTATACTGTTCAATAAGTTTGATCAAACAACAAATCTTATTGAGCAATCAAGTACTATACTGTTCAATAAGTTTGATCAAACAACAAATCTTATTGAGCAACTAACTACTATACCGTTCAATAAGTTTGATTAAACAACAAATCTTATTGAGCAACCAAGTACTATACTGTTCAATAAGTTTGATCAAACAACAAATCTTATTGAGCAACTAACTACTATACCGTTCAATAAGTTTGATCAAACAACAAATCTTATTGAGCAACCAGTACTATACTGTTCAATAAGTTTGATCAAACAACAACAAATCTTATTGAGCAACCAAGTACTATACTGTTCAATAAGTTTGATCAAACAACAAATCTTATTGAGCAACTAACTACTATACCGTTCAATAAGTTTGATTAAACAACAAATCTTATTGAGCAACCAAGTACTATACTGTTCAATAAGTTTGATCAAACAACAACAAATCTTATTGAGCAATCAAGTACTATACTGTTCAATAAGTTTGATCAAACAACAAAACTTATTGAACAACCTAGCATTATACCTGGTACACCAGTAACCAGAAAGATAAGCCGAATCTCATGTCCAAAGAGTGAGAAAAAGTAGAAGTAACGGGTGTTCTTATCGTATTGCACTTAGGTGTAACGTCATACCTTATACCTGGTATACCAATACAATAAATACACCTGTTACTTTTCCCACTCCAGCTCACGATACTTTTCCACTTCTTAGATATAGGATTCAGTTTATTTTTCTGGTTTCGCTGCTTTTGACTCACACCGATATTTCACTATACTAATTTACAGTCGCTCGAGATTCACACGGATATTGCACTAACACAGTGACGGTTGCTCGAGTCGAGCTTCTCATCGATATTGTACTTACTAACACAGTGACGGTCACTCGAGTCTAAGTTCTTCACCGATATTGTATATACTAACACTGCGATGGTCGCTCGAGTCGGGCTACTTGTAGTCGGGACTACATTTAGGTAGGAGTGTGCAGGTACTCGATATTACGGGTTCGGGCGAACTCGGACGAGTACTCGAGACATCTGAACCCTTGGTAGCTCGATCGTTTCGAGTAGACCAATATGTTCCGTATAGAACGATACTTTTAGACCGATTCAGAATAGGCAAAAGTAGAGATAGAATAGGCGGTAGAATAATAAAAATATGGGCAGTAATTTGCACGGAATCTCATCAACATCGTTAATAATAATTCGATCTCTTTTTTATATATATACGTCCTTTGTGCGCTTTAAGTACCGTTCTCGTTAATTTTGACTTCTTAACGATTAATGTTTTTATAATTCCGTGATTAATACCGCATAGAATGTTCCATAGCTTTGAATTTGGACATTTTGTTTTTTTCCAGTTCGAGTGTGTTTCTCGTTATTTAAAACACTTGACGAACAAATATTTTCTTTCTTCTGTCCTTAGCTAATACTGAATATATATACGTTCGTAAATACGCGCAAGAGTGAAGAAAAATAATTTTAATAATTTGGATTGTATAATCAAAATTTGTTGAAACGGTTAACAAAATTTGTTTAATCCTTTCAGTGCTATGGACACGTATATGCGTTTAGAAAAAGTTCCTGGTGCGAACACATTTAAATACGTATGTACATACGTTCGAAAATAATTTCCTCGTATTATTTAATTTGGGTTAAAAGAATTACGATTGCAACTTAGTTGCGCCTTGTATTAGATAGCATGACACGATTCTGGGGACGACTCGAGGAAATAACAAATTTTGATTGTTTTTTTTTTTTAGTTCAGGCTCCTAGTGTCTTCTTGTGTTATTCTTCCACGAGAAGAAGGCACAGCGAGGTTACATCCGTAGCGAGACCGAGTGAGAGGGAATACGCCATTGGCGTAACCTTCTAATCAAATGTTAGCTATTAAGGAACAGAATGATTTCATTCGTATTTAAATAACATCACTGATTCGATAAGTTTCTCGTAATGAAATGATGAGTTCAATTTTATATTTGTAAGAATCGTTAACAATTTGAAAATTATTCCTAGCGAAAAGAACTAATTTGTATTTATTAAAAATAATATAACGCCATTTATACTATTTCTATCTAGATAAATTCTACATAATTACAATTTACACAAAAACAAATCATACTAAAATTAAAACAAGCGTAATCTTTACATTTTCTTACATTACAAATCATAGAAGTTATATTTGTTTTTATACTAGCACGACTTGTCTTTTTGTATATTGTAATTGTATAGAGTTTATCTTGACAGAAGTAAGCATAAGTAGAAAATATTAATGATTATTACGCATATTAAATTCTATTCATTTTTCCATTACGAACAATTCATTGAATCGACGATAGCATCTAAAAAGTAAGCAAATTATTCTGTTTGTGAATATTTGATGCTTTATTGGGAGCCTACGCCGATGCACGTTACTACGAATTATACCTAACTCGCACGATCATCGCAGAAGCGGGCGTGGATATAAACACGTCGTGCCTTCTTTTCGTGGGCGAATAATACATCGCTTTTTCTAATACGATAAATGAATTTTCCATAAAGCGATAAATGATTTTTAATACAAACATTTATAGTTAAAACTATATCGAATATAAAATGCACACGTTTACGATAAATTGGAATTTAGTGAATGTAAAACTATGATTATTAATTGACACGTATAATAATATCTGTAATATGAAATGAATAGGAAAATATTTTTGTACGAGTATCTTGAAGTGGAAAAATTGGATACGTCTCGTCTCAAATTCCTCTGTGATTACAATCTCATTGTGTTATAACTTTCCTTCAGAAGGTACTTACCATGCGATGATAAATTATCTACGGTAGACGGTACTACACTTTCGAACTCGTAATTACCGATTGCTATTGGATAATATTAATTTAACGATGAACAAATAATTGCATTTAAACGAAGACATATACTATTAAAATTATACTCGGTGTAAATAAACGATTACGAGTGCCATCTACTGTTTATTTGAAACACAAATAAGGTTCTTTTAAGACAGGAATTGCACACAGCAGGAAGATTATGGGAAGTTACATTGCATACATCGGAGAAATATTTCATTTTCTTTTTAGCAGTGAATTTTTTAAATCATTCTTTGCTAATAATATTGTAACTTTAACAATGTCTTAGAAAAATCTTGATGCCTCGAAATTCGGTCATCGTGACACGTGAAACCTTGCAACAGTGTACAAACACATCAATTATCTTTGAATGAAACCTGTTAAAAGCATAAAAGTCATTCCCGTATGAAATACAATACAGTGCCTATAAACAACATTGAAGGCTATTGTATGTTACTGATATCGTTAAGGTGCATCGTATGCGATGCTATACAATGGCAGTGAGATAAGAACAGCATAGCCACTGCAACTCAGAATGGTTCAGAAATCTATATGATGTTTGTATGAAAACGTCACCGTATAGATATGTACATACGTATATTTGTAAGATAAAAACCACATCACCGTAAGCGTCTCCACGAAGTGGAATTGATTCGCGGTATAGCCTCTATGTGAACTTTCATCCATTGTTTTTAATTGTAAATATCGAATGCGACTCTGAATACAATACCAACGATAAAAAAAAAAATCTCGCACCTTCTTCACACTCTGTGACCGTTCAATTCTATTCATTCGCGTTTTTGGAAAAGATATGATAAATACGAGAAAATTGTTGGAGTCCTTATATTTGTAAATTGCAATTAATCACTTTAATGCGAGCGTAACGTTGCTAATAAGATTAGGGACACAATTTCTGTAATAGAAATCCCTTGGCATTCTTCATTGGCGATTGTATTACGGCCTGATTTTCTACAACGTCACTTTCTTTCAAACTCTGGACAATTGGTTGAAAGTGGAGCAGCCCCTTTGTTCCATTTTTGATTATGTATAGCTGCTGGCATCACATTCTTAAGATTGCCAACTCTTGGAAAGTATACATTCCTCTTATACCCCAGTATCTCAATACCCTAATAACACAATAGTCTAATACACAAATATCCTGAAAATAGTATCATAAGCACTTATGATCGCAATCATTCAATGACCCTTGATCACTAAATTACCGCGATGTCCTCTAGATCGATATCACTATGACTCGTTAGTGCAAAGTCCCGGTGAACGATACTGTGATAGTTCTCCTAACATAAGGCCCTGAAGGCTCAATGTTCGATACATAATGTAGTAATACCTCGATAGTTATATGTATAACCTACATCCCTACGTTCTATTTCCATACTGCAATTTTCAATAACTCTATATCCCGGCATTCCGGTATCACTATACGTCGGTATTTCTATAGATATGCACTTTTATACTCCGGAATAGTAGTCTTACACCTTGCGTCACACTTCCATACTTTAATACCTCTATGAATCGTATAACCTTCTATAGCATAGTGTCCTTATATCTAGGTAATTTTGTGCCTCGGTACCTGTAAATACTTGTACCCATACACTCGCGTATCCTTATTTCATAGTACCCTTATACTTCAATACATCTGTGTACCTTACTACATTTATAACTGTGTATATTCGTGGGTATCTAGCCACTACTTTTATTTCATATTATTTTTGTACTGTAGTATCTATATATACTTCATGGTGTTCTTGTATCACGGTACTTCTATATCTCAATTTTTCTGGACCCGTATACTTCTATAATGTATCTCAGTATTTCTGTACCTGTATACTTCTATAATGTATCTCAGTATTTCTGTACCTGTATACTTCTATAATATACCTCAGTATTTCTGTACCTGTATACTTCTATAATATATCTCAGTTTTTCTGTACCTGTATACTTCTATAATATATCTCAGTTTTTCTGTACCTGTATACTTCTATAATATATCTCAGTTTTTCTGTACCTGTATACTTCTATAATATATCTCAGTTTTTCTGTACCTGTATACTTCTATAATATATCTCAGTTTTTCTGTACCTGTATACTTCTATAATATATCTCAGTTTTTCTGTACCTGTATACTTCTATAATATATCTCAGTACTTCTGTACTTGTATACTTTTATAATAGATTTCAATATTTCTGTACCTGTATACTTCTATAATATATCTCAGTTTTTCTGTACCTGTATACTTCTATAATATATCTCAGTTTTTCTGTACCTGTATACTTCTATAATATATCTCAGTACTTCTGTACTCGTATACTTTTATAATAGATTTCAATATTTCTGTACCTGTATACTTCTATAATATATCTCAGTTTTTCTGTACCTGTATACTTCTATAATATATCTCAGTATTTCTGTACCCGTATACTTTTATAATAGATTTCAATATTTCTGTACCCATATACTTCTATAATATATCTCAGTATTTCTGTACTCGTATATTTTTATAATAGATTTCAATATTTCTGTACGTGTATACTTCTATAATATATCTCAGTTTTTCTGTACCTGTACTGTATACCTTCTACGGTATATCTTACATTCAGTATTTCTATATCAATATAGTTCTACAATATATCTCAGTATTTCTACACCTGTGTAATTTTATAATATATCTCAGTACCCCAGTACTTCGATATCCCAGATCCTCAATAATCCCAAAGCAAGATTTGGATTTTCAATCCACTAACACCAAGTACATCTCAAGATTCACCCTACCAAAGATGTTTCTCGTCATCAATTATTAATTATTATCCAAGAAATCAAAAAATGCATCAAATAAATGTCATTTGTTTTTGAACGAAATGCACAGAAATACGTAAATTTATATACCGTGCCAGAAATTGTGTAATTGAATGTGTACAGGAATAAATTACTGAGTTCACGCGGAAATAAACTTGATGGACAAATACGATGACCGAGCGTCGAGTGGCACAGGTGTTTGCAGTCGCACAATTTTGCTGTTTTCATGAAAGTTTACCGAAACATTTACACTTTTCGAAGTAAAGCAACGTTAATGCGTTCGGAGTATAGAAATAAAATTTGTATCGCTAACGAATATTTCTTGATAATCAATGAACCCATAATAATATTTCGCCGACTTTTAAACACTTTTTCACGTATTATTATAACGCCGGAAGAATTATTTTTGCCGAGAGATATCATTCCAGAGTCAGTTTATTCGATTTACCGATAACGTAATAATTTAATAGAATACTGTTATCGGAAATGTTTTCGATCTAAAATTGTTACGACCCTTAAAGTTCTTTCGCTGCTAAATACAGCGAATGAAATAGCTGAGAAAGTTTGATACAGTATAGGTTTCAGAAACAGTATTGCTTTTAGGAAGCAATATTTCAACGGTTGGTGAAGTTTAGTTAATCGGTTTTCCTTTCGATTTAACATTTTATTAGAAAACTACGTGAAAAGTTCCAAATAATATTTATAGATATCGTTCAAACTGTAATTGCATAGAAAATATGAACGTGTAATTTCAATCCGATCGAATTTTAATTATTCATTTCCGTAGTCGAAAGTAAATTAAATTACGAGGGGTACTTAAAATACGAAACAGTTAATTTTGTAGCAGCGTTCGCGCTAATTTTTTTTTCGTACAATTTTTTTAAAGCGTCCTTTTGTTAATTAATTACCTTCCCAAGGCACATTTCGTCTTTGTCCCCAAAAATTTCGTCGAGATTATCGTGCACTCGACACTCGCGTTTCGTGCCGCCATTTCTCACATTTAAGGCACAGGCCCCACTCCGCGTTCCTTTTGTCCTGCAATAGTTTTCTTCGCTCTCGACACCGCTCTTTCAGCCTTTTTTCATTATCTTTCGGTAAGCTGCCTCCGCCTTTTCGTACTTGACTCCGAAAGCTATTTAAAGCCAACCTTGACTGTTGTTCCTAAATATATTTTTTCTCAATTTTGATGCATCCGATGAAGATATTACGATTGGAATATGAAATCGAATTCTAATACTTTTTTATGTCCACAATTTTTTCATTATATACAATTTTACAGAAAACACCAAAAACATCGATAACTCGAAGAAACACAAATACGACCAAGAATACCAATAGTCGGTTATTACATTGGGACAGAAGCAAATGGCCGTTCAAGGCCACTTCCTCAGCCCTACTTTTATTACCATCCTTCAAATTGAACCAGGCGTCCCTGGTATTTTATTCGTCTTATGATAACGCAAAATCCTCTAAACAATGCACCTACATACACTACTTTTCAATGCACTTGGTAATTATATTATAAATTTTGTAATTTCTACATTGACCATGGATTGAAACAAAAGGTTTCTTGTCGTTCGGTAAAATTGAAAGGCATAACGAAAAATCGGAGTAGTGGAAGTGATCTTCGACAAGAGTAATTCAATTCAACGTTAACGAATCCAATATCCGATTAGACGAAGTATGCATTCTGTCTAATATTTTTTAATTAAGATCAAATTGGTCTCGTTCCATCGGTTACGTAACAAATATTCCACCGTAACAGTTCAGGCTTAAGTTATCGTAATGATCATCTCTTTAAAGAACTTGAAGTATTTTAGTTCGAGTTGTAGAAATTCGGGGATGGGGTAGCACGATTTGGCTAGTACTGACCTAGAATATCTTGACGAAGAAACGTGGCGAAAGCGAGCAGGTACCCGCAGAAAGGCGACGCGATAACAAAGCTCTCACGGGGTGGAGAATTGTCACGGAATCCTTTGAAATACGGCTGGCACCGTCTCGATGTGTTCTTCGGTGGCTGCCTGAGAGATTTCCGTAGCTTCGCGAATCCTTTCCAGCAGCATGGCTACTCGACCTTTTCGAATTATCGATCTTCATTGTTGGAGCCACGGATGCGACGAGATCATTATGCGCGAGAAAGAAGCTTACTTGGTGCCTCCTTCCTTTTTTTCGGTTACGATCTTTTCGCAAGCTTTAGGAGAATTCTTTGAATGGGCATGTTCAATAGGCTGATTAACAAATGTCCATATTTTGTGTTTAAGTTTTCTTTGAAAGAGTCGGTCTTGTTCCCTTTTGGTACATCTTATTGTTTGCGACGCGACTGCTACCGGTGGTTGAGATAAGAAGATTAGTATTTAATAATTATTATCGACTGGTTGATCCATCTAAACGAAATCTATTGGAAATTTTGTTTACAATCGTTGACGAATGCTTCTTCTATTGACATAGATTTGACCGAGTAGATATTTGTTTACAATAAGTATTGAGATTGGATTCCTTTGGAGGATGTTTTATCCACAGCTTGGATCTCCAAATGCTGGAGATCTCTTAAAGATCTCGATGCTACAATGTTTATTACACCAATGACTCAAAGGTTAGATACCCAATACTCGATACATCAGTTGCTATCCGTATTCACCTATATCCTTATACTTGTACACTTTCATATTTTTATACCTCGGTAATCCTATATCTCGTTTACTTTATACGGTATGACTCTACTTTAATATCCCAATACCTCTGTATCTCTATACTCCAATATCTCTAAACCTCAATACCACCTTTACTTCAACATACCTATTCTTCAATACCCCTACGTTCCGATATACTTATATTATACTAAACCTCAGGACCTCTATATTTTAGTACTTTTATTCTCCACTGCTTCCATATTCCTGTACTTCAGTTACTTGGTATCCTGGTATTTCAGTACTCTAATAACCCAATATACAAGTATTGCAGTACTCAAGTACCTTACTACCCGAGTACCATTCTAGTTCTCTAATATATTAACTCCAAATGTATGTATGTACCCAAGTATCTATACCCAATACCTCAATCTCGTGATCTAACGAGCCATATACTGGTATTTCAGAACTCTAATAACCCAATATACAAGTATTGCAGTACTCAAGTACCTTACTACCCGAGTATAATTCTAGTTCTCTAATATATCAACTCCAAATGTATGTATGTACTCAAGAACCTATACCCAATACCTCAATCTCGTGATCTAACGAGCCATATACTTGTACCTCGGTACCACAATATCTTTTTTTTTTTATTTACGCTATGAACCCAGTACAGGGTTATTAGCAGCATGCACATTGGTGTGCATACTAACAGAACAAAAAAAAGAATGGTATACATGAGTCAAAGATTACCCGAACATACAAAACGATACATAAATAGATGCTTATAACTAGTGATTGTACAGAATACTTATAATTAAATACTTATAACTAGTGGCGATATATAATACTTATAACTAGATACTCATAACTTATAGCGGTATATAGTGCTTATAACTAGTGTCTGTATTATATAAATTCATAATTTTTGGATCAGTACCAAGCAGTCCTCACAGGCAGTCAAAGATTTAGACTATGGTCTTTAAGAAATTTGTGAATGCACACTAAGGGAGCAATGTGCGGTTTACTTATAAAGAAGTCTATTGTGACCACAATATCTTGCTAGCCATAGTACTCCAGTTACCTCGTATCCCATTATTTCAGTACCCCAATAATCTAGTATACAAGTACTGTGATATTCAAGTACTTTATTACCCGAGTACCATTCTAGTTCTCTAATATATCAACTCCAAATGTATGTATGTAAATCGAAAGTTATGGAAACTAAACTTCATAAAACACGAAGAAGTCCCCAAATCTAAAGGACACTGTCTCTAGGGAAAACCCTAAAACGCTTGCTCTGAAGAGTTGCGAAAATTCTCGGTCGACTTTTATTCCAAATGAACGGTATTGAAGCCGTGCCTATCGGAACACAGATCCCCAATTAAAACGGTTTACTCGACACCTTCCATTCGCTTGTTCACGCGATCAGCTTCTTGTCGATTACATCACGCTTCATCGGAGGTCCTGTGAGCAACTTTTGAAATGCAAAGCGACGCGTTTCGATGTTAATGCCTCGTGCACACGTGTAAACGAATGAAAATATCCCCGACAAATAAACGAGACGCCTCTTCGCGCACAGTAGGGCTTGAATATTGAAAATTTATCGGATGCTGAATAAGTGTATGAACCTGCGCGGGCTCGGCTATTTGTCGGAAATTGAAATATTGAATTTTGCATGCAACGCGCCGAGGAGTGCGTCGTCGAAATTCACTTAAGCGCCGCTTTAATACTCAATGACATGTGAAACATTGAGAGATTTCGGTACGCTAGATCGACTTGCCGACTCTGAAGGACGTTCAACAGTTCGCGAATTAATTTAGATTCGACGATCGACGTTCAAAAATTTTGGAAAAAGAGAAATTACCTGCACGATCAATATACGAATATTTCCATTGTTTTCAATAATACGAAAAAGTGTTCGAAGGAAATATTTTTTCTTTTCAACATGAAATATTCTTCAAGGTCACACTTTTCGACGCATTCTGCTCTTTTTTAAACCATACTATACATTTCTAGACATCGTGCTGTGGTTTATCGTGGTGTATCTACATTTAGAATTCTAGCATACATAACCTTCAAATGTGCTTAAGTGGAAAAACTTTCATTTGCATTAATTTCAACACATCTTCCAAATCCACAGAATAATTCCACTTGAACGGTTGTCGATTAATTACGTGTACGTTTTTACGAAAAAGTAGATTATTAACTGTAGGTAACAATACATGTATCGGTGTCTTTGATTCGACGTACCTGATCGTTTCAAAATGGCGGGCGGCGAAAAAAATGAGGTTATGACAAGGAATTGGTCTTCGTTTAATATATCCATTGGATCATTAAGCTATTATTGAAAGTTGCGAAAAACGAGTTGAATTCGGGACGAAAAAAACGAGAGAAGGATGATGAGAGGAGGGGGGGGGGGGGAGGGAGATTGAGAAAAAAAGTTTCACGGCGGAAGTTCGCCGCGCTGCAGTAATTTTTCCGATTTAATGATCCTGCCGCGATGTTGCTAGCTTCGAAGTGGCTCTCGATGGTAGAGTCGTGGCCCTAATAAACGCCATTCAAAGTCCCGCGGAAAAAAGTAGCGGAGGGGGGCGGGGTCTGCTTCAACTTGCCCGAATAAGAAGATTTTAATGGGCTTATTATACAGGAATTAACGTGCACTAATAATACGTTCCAGAGACTCTCGACACGCTGAACTTTCACTAACGATTTTTCGAGGAGGAGCGGCACTGTTTTATTTGCATGTGAACATTGTGAACGTGCAAAGTATCTAAAGGGAAGAACGTTACCAAAATTCATGAAATTGTTACGTCCAATCGATTGGACGTAAATTATAGATTAGAATAAGTTTCGAAATAATTGATACTTATATCGGATTGGATAGAGCAAAGTAATTTAGAGAATGTAACAAAATATTTACACAAATAAAAATATAACAATTTTTATTCTAACTTTGAGACTAAAATTTCCGAAGTACCCTAGTACTCGTGAAATTCTTCCAGTTCTTGCGCTTGTAATTTGTAATTTAATAAATTTTAATTTAAAATACTTTTCGAAGTAATGATTTCTTCGCATGAGTATCCTAATGCATTCTCGTAAAGACTGAAAAACTGTACTAATTAGTGCATTAGAAAAAACGAAGGTACCATTAGGAGAAAATGTAATTGAATTTCACAACTATACGCATGCGCGTAAGTTTCCGATAGTAATGTAATTAAACGGAGTCACTAAAATCATTCGATTTTGATTTGTGACGGTTTTCTGTATCTTTGATGTTTTCAACGAGACAACCTGTAGAGAAGTATCGTTCATCGAGAAAAAATACTTTTGCCAAGATTCCCTTGGATATATAGAAATAAATCAAATGCCAAGTTGTGAGTATCTCTTGTAGAATGCCAGCATTTGCAATCAAGTTATTTACAGTTCAAGGAGCAGAGATCTATAGTCGTGGATACCCTCTTTTCTCGGTCTTCGTTTGTAATAGGGTTTACGTAATCTCTGGGTAATAAAGGAATCCATTTCCCTGTAAATAGATTTCACCTAACCTTTGCTTTTCAGCGTTGCTACTTAATGCTTCATCAATTCGATGAAGTTTCCATTGGATAGAAAAACTATTACTCGATAGTTGGGCTTCCTTTGAAATTCAGATCTGCCCCCATCGAAACGATGATTAAGTCCAATTGTTGAAATTAATAATACCGAACAGTTTTTCCTTCTTTTCCATCCGGTGTAACCTAGTGACAGTGATTCCTGCCGCTTGAGGGGCATGTGACTCAGTTCACGTTACACTTTGTCCATTTTTACAAACTTCCAGTTTCGGGATTGAAACGTTAAACGGTGCTACTTTAGCTGCGCGGCTGAAAAGTTAGATGGAGTTACTTTAATTGTGTGACGTAGGTGCGCGGAATCACCATACCGTTCATTATAGAATAGTTCGAATCTTCTAAAATATCTATCCTCTGAGCAACAAGACTCATGAATCGTTATTAAATAACAATGCTCTAGAAACTGTCACGTAGTAATTTTTTACGATATTTTTGTTTAGAAAACACAAGTTTTAATACCTGAACTGTGCTCATAAGTCAAGACATACAATAACAGATTATTGCACTTATGTGTTTAAATTACAACTATTGTAACAGTTGTAATTACCTGTGTACTGTTTTTTTACTATCCACAAAGAATATATTTTAGATAACTGCGATACGTGATATTTGAGGGGTATTCGACTCACTTCGTACTACCCTTTCTTCTTCTCTACATGATTCCAGTTATAGCACATTTGAAACGACAGATGGCGCTACACCTATGTTACATACTGCGCAGAATCAACCTTTAGTAGAAAGAAATTTCTAAATTTATCATTTATTGAATGTAACATCTATGTTACATACTGCGCAGAATCAACCTTTAGTAGAGAGAAATTATCTAAAATATATTCTTTGTGGAATATTTTCTGAGTTTATCATTTACTGAAGGTTGATTATGCGCAGTAAGTAACATAGGTGTAGCGCCATCTGTCGTTTCAAATGTGCTATAACTAGAAGCATGTAGAGGAGGAGAAAGGGTAGCACGAAGTGAGTCCTATACCCCTCAAGTATCACTTATCGTAGTCACCGAGTGTACAGTCTCGAAAAGATGAAATTTGAAAGAGACACAGTCTCCAAATCGAAATCGTACGCTCAACAAACTTAGACATTCTTTTATTAATAGTTTGGAATTCCGAGAAATTCGAAACTTCGATCGACGAATTTTGCACACTGCCTCGTCACGGGACTCGAGGTGGATTCATTGAATGGCCGACTGTACAGCACGAACGGTAATCGAATTTCTGCGTGATTAGTTCTGAGAGTCAGTCAATCAATGGCAGACTAAAGCTTTCGAAGCGGATTCTTTCTTGCTTCTACCTTGACTCGTATACGCCGCAGGTTTTAAACGTACAGGGTGTGTCTAATTCCATTAGAAGCTTTTGGCGATTTCGTTCTGATATTGGCACAATTTTTTCGAAACTTCATTGCATTCTCGCTCTAAAATAAATTTCACGATGAAAAGAAAGTCAATTTTTTGTTCAAAGCGTTGGTCCTAGGATAACGGCAGGTAAAGTATGTCAGAGAATCAAAATGGATCGTATGAAGATAGTTTGGTCAAAGATAGAACAAAAATGGCGGGGAAAGAATGTACACGGTATAACAAGATATATAATCGTAAGATCCTACCTTTTCTATAAACGCATCTATATTTATAAAAAACGTTCGTTCAAATCGTAACTAGTTTAGTTATATAGTTTGGTCAAAGATAGAACAAAAATGGCGGGGTAAGAATGTGTACGGTATAACAAGATATATAATCGTAAGATTCTACTTTTTCCATAAGCGCATCTATATTTATAAAAGACTCGTTCAAATTGTAACTAGTTTAGTTCTATAGTTTTGTCAAAGGTAGAACAAAAATTGTGGGGGAAGATCCTACCTTTTCCATAAACGCATCTATATTTATAAAAAAACGCTCGTTGAAATCGTAACTAGTTTAGTCAGATAGTTTGGTCAAAGATAGAACCAAAATGGCGGGTGAAAAATGTATGGGGTATAACAAGATATATAATCGTAGGATCCTACCTTTTCCATAAACGCATCCATATTTATAAAAGACTCGTTCAAATTGTAACTAGTTTAGTTCTATAGTTTTGTCAAAGGTAGAACCAAAATGGCGGGTGAAAAATGTATGGGGTATAACAAGACATATAATCGTAAGATCCTACCTTTTCCATAAACGCATCTATATTTATAAAAAACGCTCGTTCAAATCATAACCCCTAGTCGTAAAAGAGCTCGCTCCAGAAAGCATCTTTATCATCAAAAATAATATGAATATTTAACAATATCAGCCCTTGTTGCAAACTAGTGACATGTATATTTATCATACAACTCGGAATGCACAAATGTTCAAGGGGAAAGAGACAGAAAGGTGAATGAAAAGTTAAAAGCGAACCTCAGGTGCGTCAAGAGAGAAGAAGCAGCAAATATTTGGGAAAAAGAGAACTGGAGATTCGTTCCGTATGTAAGAAATAAGCAGCGCTCGAGCAACGAAACTGTAACAGAATGGAAGATGAAACCCAGGCAACGAAAGCAATTCGACGAGCAAAGGGGGAAAAGAGAGAACAGCAAGGCGAGCGTAAAGAAGATTGCAGAAAGAAAATCGAAGCGGGAAATACGGATGCGTCGAGATCCTTCTTACACAGGTTAGGTTTAAATTAAGAATCGCGTTTTGTAATCCTTCCTTTGTTGGATATGTAAAACGAAATAAACAGAACGCGAGGATCATCTCAGCAAGGAAGCGTGAAATAAAGAGAAGTTGCGAACTTTTGTGTAAATTCATGTTTGAATTAAAATTTACACGTTATAAATTCCTCGCGCGAGAAATTGCAAAAATTTGCGAATATTATGATAAATAAAATGTTCCTGGAATTATGCAGGGACACCGAATAAGAAATGAAGGTGAGTTCGGATTCTTCGCGAAAATTCATGTACGGATTATTATAAAAATTTACATCGTTTAAAATTGTACTTATTATAATTTTTACTTACATTTCCGTATTTGTAAAGCGATAGAACTGTATTGTGTTCCATATTTATAACATTTTCGTGAATATGTATTTTGTTTAACGCACGCTTACAATGTTGGAACAAGTAGTACGAGTAAACCGTGTAAGTAGTATAGGTCTATCACTATACAGCCCAATTACCGTACTTTCTTGATACTTGAATATTACGCAGCGAATTGTTTTCGAAGCGAGAATTCTCCTTCCTCGAAACCATTTCTTATCATCGACATTTTCTAGATTGTTTGCCACTTGAAAAATTCTTACACGCTTGAAATTATGCGCTTCGAGGGAAAAGTATGGCAAGGTGTAGTCTACTTCAAACAAATTTTATGTACTTTGGGTTATAGAGAATATGCATTACATCGGCGTTATAACAACACGAGTATTATCGATCGTTCAAAATTTCAGAAAATTTTTGCAATTTAAACATATTACACTTCGAACATTTGGCGGGAAAAGTGGCCGGATCGATCAACTTCATACACCGATAGAATTATAAAATTTGAATGAAACTTTTGCTTTTGCGAGGAAGTCATCTAAAGTAAGAACTTAAAATAGATTTTCCCTTCAGAAATTAATCGATATCTTCCAATCAGTTATAAAATTTTACGCAAACACTAAGAACAATTTATTATTTAATAGGGTTCGTTTATTCTTCGATGTTGTTTATCATAGATTTTAAATCGATGACTACATGTGAACTGCCACCTAATTTTAGAAGAACGATCAATCTTCGATAAAAAATATCGTTTTAACATTTTCAGCGAAATTAAACGATTTAAAAAAATGTAATTCGTTAAGTTCGAACGTTGTACACGAGTGAAAGTATTCTCGATGAGAGGCGATGGACGCAGAGACGATGATAAATGAATCAGCTTGATGTAGGAGTAGCCGTTTAATGATTATTTCGGGGGAAAGTTGTTGCAAACCGTGAGGGTTATAAATTTCGTAGCTGGTAACGAACCATATTATCACCTTAACATCAAGTATCATGTCGCGAAGCTCGAGGGTGTGTGGAGTTTATGTAATAAATTCAACTTCGCCATCCAAACAACTCATAAAATATTCAACGCTGACCTACAATCTGTTCGTCATTTGAATACCGTGTCACGGACATAACAACATCCACTTCTGCACGGATTTCGTTATGATAATGCGCATCGTCAGACACGAACAACAGATTTAGGGGATTGATCAATCATTCTATTTGCGAGATTCATTGCTCCACGAATCATTCAGGCGCGTTGTTGAAATATTTAGTTCATTATCGGTTCTGCACCATAACTAGACGCAAATAGAATCTGCGAATCGTAAGGTATTTCGGTCGTGTCTTGGAATGATTTAATTTTCTATAATACAGTATAATTTCATTTGGAAAGCTTCTTGTATCTTTGAACATAAATAGATTTAAATATTGCTATCATTTTATTATTAACGCTTTCAGGATTTCTATATATATATATATATATATATTCTTATACTCTGCGCACATTCTATTCTCTTATACTTCATGCTTCGTATTTCTACATTCTCCTGATTTCATATTTCACGTTTTGCATTCTCTGACGCCATATTCTGTGATCTACATTCCTGCATACCTACTTTGACTTCTTCGTATTTACGCATCACCTTTTGCATTATTATAGGTTGTGACGCACATTCCAAGAGTCCACGTGCTCAACATTTTCACGTTTTACATTCAAACATTTCCAAATAGATGGTCACAATACCCTAATATACATTCCCGTGTTCCATAATTTGTATTCTTCGTTTCACACTTCAAACCTGTAACATATCATTTTTCGCTTCTCAGTCCTCTCGCGCGCGCATCGAAACTGATTCGGCGTTCTTTTTCTTTCATACATACTGTATAGCTTACCGCTGACTTGATGTCCCGTGACAGGAATGCGAGAAAAGTGGAAGGGATACACCTATTCTCACGCACACATTCAATCGCAGTTTGCTATTCGTCGTGGTAGTTACAGATACATGCGGATTGACTGACGAAGAAGGTAGCGAGATAGAGAGAGATAATGAGAAACACGCGGCAGGCAGAGCCCCATTGGCGTAGATGCAACAAATTACTATTATACTATAGTTGTATCTTATACAGAACAATAATTTTTGCTAGTTTTTTTACAATATGCTAGGAAAGAATTCGTTATATAATTACCAGTAGAAGTAAGTAAAATTCTTTTCGTGGAACAAAAATAATTTAATACAAATTTAATTTAGAAATAAATAAAAATGAATTTTCATTCATTTCAAAAGAAGTTGTATACGGTGTGTGGCTAAGGTACTTCCAATAGTTCGATGAAAAAATGTTTCAGACAAAAATTGATCAGTTTCTAGTCAGTTACAAATTTAGGTATAAAAATATTTTTCCATGTTGTACGGAATAAATCTATCCATTTTCTGACTTTTATTATTCTGTTCGCCCTGTATTTCTTATATACGGTAACGGAAATATTAAATTTTAATACCTTTGGAACATTGTTCTCTTAAGAAACACGTGTTACTACTTTTTTGTAGCAAATGACCAGAGTTAAGTCAGATTGTATCGTACAAAATATTTAATTCCATTAAGGAAAATTAATGATATTTCAAAATCAACTTTATTACTCCACCTATAGAAAAACTATTAATATTACATAATATTCTTTTTTATAATAAGTCTTATGACGTTTCATGCAAATATAAGCGTAAACGAAACCTCAGTAGTTTATAGTCTTCAAGCTTTATATTTATATGCATACTGAGATAGGTTATGCAATTGAAAACTATTCCTACTACTATGGCAGAGTGCGTGGCTAAGGTTCAAAACGTGCGATTCAGGTAGGGATGGGCGGTCCGACCCCTCTTTGTCCCTGTGCCATCCCACGAGACTTCACGTCAGCGGAAGGCGATACATGTGTCGTGCAAGCATCGAGTACAGCCTAAACTATTTGATAACGCTTATACTATTTCACAACGTTGGATAAAAGTGGTTTCTGTAAAAGTAATCATTTTTGCTTTGCGTCCTCGTTGGTTATGTCACGAGAATCCATTTCCCGCAATTAGAAGCTTAACGAGAAAACCAATGCTGTATCCCATTAAAGAAATGAATAATAAAAACCCAGCACTCGGGTACCGTCCTTCATTGAAACGAACAATTCTCCATAAAAGTGGGTTTTGTATTGTTGAAAATAAGGGGAGCACTTCCCGTATCCGGTTTCACGCATATTCTAACGTAACTCGAACGTTCGTGCCGCGAAGAGCTCCGCGGAAAATTTAATCTACTTGAATAAATGCACCAGCATTGACAACCAATTTATTATCGCGTTGTCACACTTTTACAAGCTGTTATAAAACATGGTACAGAAATTGCACGAATCCGTGGCTAATTTTTTCAAATGTTTATAGCACAACACAAAGCGTTGTTTGTTAAGTTTCCGTATATACTTCTTCGTCTCATATGTTCATCATCAGATGACGTCGGTACGAGTAACGATTATATCGAAGAAATACAAATTTGGGTGATTGGGGCACGTATTCTTACTTGTTGCGATAATTTATCACCGTGAAAGGAAAAACTGACAACTGTGGCTCGAAACGAAGTTAACGATTAATATATAGATAAATTATGTTAATCGTTTCGCTCTCGTTACGCCTTGCAAAGTTAACATTCGAAAGTTTTCGTATATACTTCTTTGTCTCGTATACTCACCACCAGATGGTGTTGGTACAAGTAGTAACAATTACATTGAAGAGATACGAATTTGTGTGATTGGAGCATGTATTGTTACTTGTTGCGATAATTTATCACCGTGAAAGGAAAAACCGACAACGGTGGCTCGAAATGAAGTTAACGAGAAATTATATCAACCGTTTCGTTCTCGTTATGCCTTGCAAAGTTAATATTCGGAGGTTTTCGTATATACTTCTTTGTCTCGTATACTCACCACCAGATGGCGTTGGTACAAGTAGTAACAATTACATTGAAGAGATACGAATTTGTGTGATTGGAGCGTGTATTGTTACTTGTTGCGATAATTTATCACCGTGAAAGGAAAAATCGACAACGGTGGCTCGAAACGAAGTTAACGATTAATATATAGATAAATTATGTTAATGGTTTCGTTCTCGTTCTACTTTGCAAGGATAATGTTCGGGGCTCGGTATCATCGTATCACGAAGACTGACGGAAAGTGTAAGATACGTTACGACGATATGGGGAAGGGGAAAAAATTGACCGGGGGAATTTGTAGTTGGAAGAATACAGCAGATATCTTCGGTATGGATCTGGCCGCGGGTGACAATGGCGGCCGCAGCTATTGGCCCGTTTCACAAGCACGGCCCATATCAATACCCCTTTGTTGCACATGACTGAGTTCGGGATAAAATCCTCTCCTTTCTCCGGCACGGCAGAAAGCCGAGAAATAATGCGCAAACTTCTACTCAGACAAAATCCGTTGGAAAAATATTTCTTACTCCTCTATGGAACACTTGGAGCGCACCGATGCGTTTTTGTTCCGAAATATTACAGTTTCTGCGACAGTCTTTTGTCGCGGCGACACAATCGGAGCATTTTTTTAAGTGCTTACGCCACCTCGGCGGCGTCAAGACAGAGTAGAGTATTTTCACGCATTTTTGCAACAATACCGTGCACCCGACTGAAATGAATTTTATTCCCGCGAATAGAGCGTATAATAAGCTTTCGAGAAATTTTATACGTATATTCGTATATACGTATTACGTATATATATTTTTCATGTACACATTAAACGCGTGGCAACGAAAACGTGACACGTCCTTGATCTCGGTTTTATAAGTGTTTGAAAATCGACAAGTTCAAAAATATTATTCTTCAATATTTTATAATAGGGACTACTCAAAAGTCAAAAATTCATGGGAACAATAGCACTTGAAAGAAAATATTTTTTTTCAAGGCTGTATTTTTTAGGTTACGAAAACAAATTACAAAAAAGAGGAACTTACACGCAACGCGATAGGTAGCGTAAATAAGATTCTTATAGGTGTCACATTCTCGTTATTAATGTTTTTTTTTTTACATTATTTCGAAACCTTTGAACTATAATTTTACACGTATAAAAATAGTTTTAATACCTTTTCAACCAAAAACGTGGGGAATCTTGTAAAACTTCCTGACTACGTATCAAGAATGAATTATTAATGATAATACAATGGACTATCGATTACCTCAACAGTGTTAACAAAGAAGAAGGAAAAGTACTTAAATAATGTTTTCATTTCGCTCGTGCTTCGTCCTTTGTAATGTCTTTCGACCATCGTTTACGATTTATAGGATGATAAAGTCTGTATTGCTTGTATCGAGAAATTGGTAAAATGCGTATGAAATAATAAATAAATTACAATGTAATGAAACCGTAACTGAATTAGCGACTATTGTATACCTCGGTTATATGAAATGTTACTATTTTTAAATCGAAGAAAAATATATATCGTATACCACCGGAAGATTATAAAATATAACATTAAAGGCTTTTGTGTTCCTTCGATATTGAAGTGTTCGTAAGAAACAATAGTTTTCCATAGCACGTGGAATAATTATTCATAAAATCGTTATTAATCGTAGGGCAATTTTTTCCCTAACGTGGTCTTGGTAAAATTTGTGGAATTTATAACGCGATTTAAAAAAAATTCGTAGCATATTTGAGTTTTATTCGCGACACCCTTTTGACGATTAAGGATTTTTATTAAGTTGCAAGAACGTGTTACGTTACGTTGTTTTCAACGCACACGATTGCGCGCAGCGCTTACGCCTTTGCTCGAGCTTCGAGAACCGAGAAACGTGGAAGAATTCCGGACGAAATGTACTTTTATTAAAAACTTCCTCTGAAACGTGTTGCTTTCTCATTTAATATAAACGCTAAATCACCAGGACCCCGGATGCCCAGTTTCTAACCCTGGCGTTTTATTAAAGCTTCCTCGTTATTTTTAGAATATTATCGCGATATCCGTCAAAGGACGGCGGGAAAGGAAAATTCGTTTAAACGAAACGAGAGTTCTTACAAACGTATAGCGAGTCTAATTTTTAATCAACGCAGTCGAATATCGCCGAGATTAAAATTTCCAGCGGGATTTTCTCGAATTAATTTTTTTTTTATTACTAGTGCCCAAGGTGATATTAAGGCTGTTCGCATTATTCAAAATCGCACCGCAGAATTTTGAACAGGTACAAATACGTTTGTACCTCTTCTCCCGAGGAATTCATCGTCAGCGTCGTTCCAGACCAAACAACACAATCCATTCGTAAAAACCAAATGAAGATCAAATTATAATCATTTGAAAAATTGTTTCTGAAATTTTTCCACGAGACTAAGGACAAGAATATTAATGCCTGCTCGTAGCTTGATTCTGTATACATATTACAATCTATTTACTATTTAACACTTTATTAGAATATATTATTTGAATCTCTTATAAATGGTCGCCATTATATATAATAGGTTGTTCAATGAATAACCTAGTACTATACTGTTCAATAAGTTTTATCGAACGACAAAATTTATTGAACAACCTAGTACACAAAGAGGAAATGTGCTAGTAGTCGGCCATTTAAACCATCATGAAAATTCAACCTATGTGTAATTATTGTTAATAAATTACTTTCTAAATATTTTATACATCGCTGTAATCTTTACACACGCATTTTAAAAATATCTTGTAATTCGTTTAATAAAATATTAATTTATAGTTGCATTAAAATATGCAAAAATATAATAGTCAGTCTATCAAGTTCCAAGTTCAGCTTATACCATGTCAGTAGTCAGCCGTTATAAGTAGCATAAGTATTCACGTAATTAAAACAACTAAATAAGTAAACTGTTTATTTATATTTATTGCACAATGCACTAATCTATTAATTAACATGAAACTATGCAGGACATTTGTCGCATCCTACATTTTTCTCATTATCGTCTTCTGTATCACTATATAAATCGTTAATGCATATTAATTTAGAATTTAGTATTTAGAATTATCATAATTACAATTTCTTTTTACCGATCGATGTAATTTTATCAACTAAGGATTTTAACACTGAAAAAGTTCGTCCAGTTCAACGATTATCGACTAGTGTTTCAAATTGTTCTTTGGAGACATTTCAGTGGATCAAAATCGGAAGACACAGCCAGGTACGAATCTCTCGATCGTTTAGTGCGACGATGATCGTTCATTAATTCGTCCTTGAAGGAAAAAAAAAACAACGAGCCTTGTTCTCTCGCGATGTAAAGGACGTCGAGCGCTATTAGCGGCGGCGTTATGTGCGCGCGCCATCTACACGCTCGCATTGTAATAACCGTGTTGCCACAAAGGCGCGACAACTTACTTGCGGATTAGAAGAAAAGTAGTGCTTCAGCGCGCACTTGAAGCGTGCCGGTCTTTACAAGCCACGTTTAAGTCGGCCGCACATATTTAAAGAACGCGCGGTAAACTTTGCGAAAGGAAAGGCTGCTTGAACGCGTCAAAGGTCGTGGCCTTTTTACACGCCCTGCCGCCAATTCACGTCCAATTAAACGTAATGACGATCGTGCGCTGAACGTTTTCTGAAAGGGGACAAGGAGGTTGGATTAACCCTTTTCAGGCCTACTCAACTGCAGATGTTAGGTATTATCAGAGGTGTTTCCGAAGCTTTAGAACCGATTCTTTCATTTACTCGTTAATCGTTCACGAACTTTTCCATGCGCTCCACAACAGTACGGATTTATTATACAGAGTATTGTAAATTGCCAACGAATCGGATCAGTTAGCCCGCATTGAATTACACGCATTTCTGTTATTGGCTAAAACGATCACACATGTATGTATATAAGTTTATCGCGTGCCGAAGACGAGAAGGAGAGACATTGAAACTGAGCGAGGTGAAGCGATAATGAGTGACGAGTGGAACGCATTGGCGTAGACGTACCCTTACAATATTAATTATCAGCAGAACAAAACACATTCCTTTACCTTTATTAATATAAACCGGATATATCCTAGGTAATAACAATTATTGACGAGGACAGGTTTCACGATTTAGTAAAATTTTCTTGTTTGTTTACTATACACGTTCGAGAAGCTATTTTCCGTTATATTTATCGCAAATAATTGTGGGTTTACAATTTCTTCTAACCTGTGAAACGATGTCTTTAATTGTCGGAGTTACCACATATCGATCATTTTTTAACATCGTTCTCTGGTGTGTTATATTTTTGTTCGAATCTGAATTAAAGACACCTTTAATTTGGTAAATATACACGTGGAATTTTGTTAGGTAATAAAATCCTCGTATCCGCGGTTTTGTATATTTCTCGCGGATAAGAAGATTCTACTTCTATGCAATGTTACCGCTTAGCTCCTAAACGAAAGGATTTCTGGTGGGGATTGGGCGGAGCAAGAGTCTAGTTCTCTTGTCCCTCTATCGTTCAGTTTGTTGGGACTTGGCAACTTTTGATCTCTGCATAGTATAGTAATTCCCGCCTTCGAGCGATAAATTTGGGCGGTCAGTTTACTCAAAAGCGAGATGAATAGCGATTTTTATCTAGAACTTTTGCCCGTTATTCGAATCCGAGGTAAAACTTGTCACTTGCTAGGGGAAATTACCGTACATACAATACACCTTGTTTTAGGCATTCCCAGTCACCGTTACAAACTAAATACAGTCGCCTCAAATGTCTGCCAATTATAGTTTGTTCTTATAAACAGGATGAGTCACGTAATTAGAACAAATTATACTCTCTGTGTCATTGGAGACAGGGAGAAATATTACAAGTTAAATAGTTCAACAAATATCTACCTACTTGTAAGTCCATCTTCCTTACGAGTGCTGTAAAGTACAACTACAATTTGCATTCAAATTTGATTCTCAGAAAGATGTAGTATTTTCATCGTTGATACTACGCTTATTTAAAAACATTTAGTCTTTCTGAGGTAATCTAATTTCTCAGTTTAGTCTCTTATAAACCAACATATTATAATTCATCCTATCGTTGTGACGTTCATCGACGCAACAGTTCTTGCTACCGAGGCAAGATCTGCGATGCAAAAATCAAAAGAATAGTAATCACCAAAGGTCACGAGAGCGACCGTATACTCCCACCACTCTTTTTCTCGTATCTTCGCTCCACCCACCGCATTCAGGAAGTGAAAGGTGACCTCGAGCGGCCAAAACAAGTGGCCCGTACCTCGCAGCATCCCTCGATAATCTAGAACATCTTATAAATCATTTCCACGTGACCTCGAGCGGCCAAAACAAGTGGCCCGTACCTCGCAGCACCCCCCGATAATCTAGGACATCTTATAAATCATTTCCACGTCGCGTTCTCTCTGTTTCACGAACGTCGTCAACGGCGAAAGTTTATTAAAACATCTCGCTCGTCCGTTCGGATGAAACTATTTCATCGATTATTTATTTATTCGGTCGTGTGTATTTATAAACAAGAGCCACAGATATTTGAGGAGCGTATTTGCGTAATGCGAGCACGCGATGTGTTCCCTCGTTTAATTTTAATAACGCAACGGGAACGTTTACGAAGCTTTTGAGCGATTCGAATGAAAACGTATTTCGAATTACGTAGAGAAATGGCGGGGGCGGGGGGGATGGGGGACGTGAAATCAAATTTCGTCGAAGAGGAGACAAAAAACGAAGGAAATGTTATTCCACGGAACTTCCACGCTAATTGTCTTCCTCCTGGTCGCAATATCCCCGCTCGGAAGGGGGAACGGGGCTCGAAATTAGCGGGTGGCTTAGCAAACACGTGAAGAAATCGAACAAAGCGGGTCGGGGCGGATAATGACGATCGGAGAAACGAGGACAGTGGACAGAGATACGGGGAAACATCTGTTCCGATACAAATTCTTGGACGCAGATAACAGAGTGCACTCTTGACCCCGATAACGGGGGGGGAAAAAAAGTAAGGAATTGATACGCTGATGAAAGAAACTGGTGTATCTCGCGGACTCCGTGTTCTATCGTTGACGTCGTCCCTCTCAGTGTAATTGTGGTATTTGTACGGGTTACTTCGCCCGTGAATCGCCAAGCTTGGTGTCCTGTTCCGCAGTTACGGCTTTATTTCATTGTACGTTGAAAAGTTATGGCGAAACGGGTCTTATAGTCTCGCGGGACTCGTAGGGATAGACGATGTCGTCGACGTGCAAAGGAAAAAAGCAACCTTAGTCCGGATAATAAATCTCTGAATAATTGTTGAACCACCGCGCGCTCCGTAGGAAGATTTAACAATTGCAAAAGCTCCGTTCGAGTCAACAACTTTGATATTGTGTTGTTGCTCGGCACGCGAGGTGTTTCGGATGCGTTGATACAAATTGGAAATAATAACTCAAGTAGTGCTCTATTTTTTTTTTTACGTACGTATGCAGTATTTCGGATGCGTAGATACAAATTGGAAATAATAACTCAAGTAGTGTTCTATTTTTTTAACGTACGTATGCAGTGTTTCGGATGCGTAGATACAAATTGGGGATAATAACTCATATGGTTACCTTTTTTTTTGTGTACATAGAGTTTCTGAAATTTACGTGAAATTGGAGCTGATAACAAACTTTGTGATTTCTTACACAGGGTATTTCAAAAGTATGGATAAAATTTCGAGACAGTAATTCTCATATTGTTTTGTTCTTTCGTATACGGGGTGTTTTAAAAGTGTAGACTTAAATTCATCCGCATAATAAAAGTAGGAAAGTGTTTGGTAATCTTAGATTCGCAGAATGATTGTTGTTGAGGCAGAATCAATGTTATCTGAATTATTTGAGAAAGGGAGAAATGTACAATGTTTATCAATTTCATTGTATGATAGATAGCATTTTTAAATTTCAAAGTTATTTTTATAATTAAAAATAGAACGATCCTTGGAATATAAACAAAAAACTGTTTTGCACAAACATGCGTACATTTAACCAGAAATTGTCCGAATCCTTCTTTTTCAATCGTAAATAAAGATCACTTTTATCGTTTTGTAATCAAAATGTATACATGGCTCGGAATAATTAAACACTTTGGTCACTGCTGCAAGTAAAAAATATTAGATTTTGTAAAAGAAACTGTACATAGAAAACGAAAGCAATATTGTTTATTATATGTTGTACAATTGTTTTCGAATATTTGGTCAGCTCGAACAACTTTTAAGGTATCGAATGATTCGTTCCAGAAGGTTTAAAGTAAAATTCAATTCGTACAACGCAACGTTATTTTAGGTTAGGTTGGTCCTCAATGAACAGCCTCTGGGAATATGTAAAAATATTATTAGATCTATTTTCATCTCTTCCTTTTTTGCCTTCTAATGTCTTGATTGGAATCTTGTCGAAAGGGCATCGCAAGAATAGACTTTCAAGTTCGTCGGTTTTACCTGAGTTGGTGTCTGTTCGTCGCGCTGACGTGACTCTCAGAAAGACAGTTTATCGATGCGTTAAAAGGCACGCTCGAACAAATGAAAGAGAGCTTTGTGATGAGAGTTTCAGCGACTATCGGACGACCATGAACACTGATTCCGGAATTGGGAATAAAATGTAAACTTTTGATACTGCATAACTTTGTTGGTTAAGGAGTATATGAAAAGACAATCATAAACAAACTATTTGGATAATTTGCTATGTTAATGTAAAAAAATACTTTAAAATTACTGACCTAAATCTATCTCAAAGGATACGTTGCACAAGATATACTTCTCCATTTAAAAGAATACAAATAATAGTAATATCTAAGGTGAATGTAAAATATTTGATATTGTACAACTTCAATGGTTAAGGAAGAAATATGTGAAACAACAGTGATAAAAATAATACTTTGAAACGTCTGATTCAAACCTATCTCAAAGTATACGTTGCACAAAATATACTTATTCGTTGAAAAAGGTAAATGTGACCTTGAGAGTTCGCACATGCTTCTTTGTTATTGTTCGTGACCATCAATTTCATTTCAGAGCTTCGATTCTACAATGGCTGTCCAATTTCTTTAATTATTCCAATTACTCGTTAAAAATTTATGTTTGCTTCCAATGGAACAGTAAACCCGTAATTGCGATTAAATGTAACAATAAAAGATTCGATTTTTAAATATTTACATCAAAAGTTGTATCCAACGAGTGTTTACTTATATTCCCTGACGACGATTGGATTTATTACCGAAACTGCTAAATTGTAAAATATTCAAATATTATATGTATTAATTTCTATTTGAGAAAGAATCTAATGCACGCTACGTTGCATCACCTTGAAAGAAGATACCTGGAAGAATCCAACGTGAAATGCAACGTAATCGCGGAACAGTAATCCCGCGCAACTTTTCGCGAAAAGTTGAAGGGCGCGGCGGCAAATAAAACGCGAGAGGGCTGGGGGGCGGGGGGCGGGAAGAGTTATCGAATAAAGGTTCCGCGGAAGTAACTTTACGAGGGCCGATGAATCTTGCGTCAAATGAAATGTGAAAAACTTATCGAATAAAGGTTCCGTGTAATTTTACGAGAGTCGACGAATCTGTTGTCAAATGAAATGTGAAATAATCTTCGAACGAGATACGTTCCGCACGAATTTGCGCACGATTCGAGTAAAGCGAAACAACCGTGCGTTAATTAAGTAAATTCCAACGAGGATAAGGGTGGGGGGAGGGGGGGGATGGAAATTTGCGTTGATCGATAGCAGCGAAATTTAATTCTCACAAATTTCGCGAGATTTGGTTTTCCGTTCGGTAAACACGAGCGACGGTAATTCGACGAACGAATTGAAATATATGGGATCGTAGTGACGGAAACGTATCTCGTACACGTGTACGTTCGACGTGTGAATCCTAGGTACGAACCGTTGTCACGATCTTCGAAAGGATAACGTTCGATCGTGATAACGATCGAATCCCGCGGGCGAACTGGCGCGCCATCTGGCGGCGAACCGGCGAAATTTATAATCGCTTCGAGGCGACGAACGGTTCGCTCGAACGCGCGACACTTATCGCGGCGATCGCTTATTAAGTAAATTCCTGTCCACTCGGCCAATTACCAATTGCGATAGTTGCGAGTTGATTCATGTTTGTTTCGCGTGACACGTGTCGCGGCATGCCACGCGACTTTGAATTAAAACTCTGCGATTAAACGTGTACGTTACATAGGCGTACACGTAGACACACGTGCATATACACATAGGCGTACACACCGTGACACCGAAGAGTTGAGAGCTGAATGAAAGGAGAGCCGAATTTGCGTGATCGCTAATTGTGAATGTGGGCGCTTTGTGACGACTCCCCGTACTTCTCCTGCTTGCCCGCGTATTCGAGTCAGCCAGATTTTGTACTCATTGTCAGAAGTAAAGACCCCCTCGACACTTGTTGCTCGCCATCGACATTTGTCTGCTCCACTGTTATATACTGTGTGCATTTCGCTTTCGTGGTTGCATTCTTTGTCAAGTTACACGTGTATACCGGCACGTACACACCGCGGAGACTTCATAATGCCGTGACCTAGGTATTGCGTTTCCTCCGCTTCCTCAACGGCGACGACGAATGCTCAGGAATGTTGGCGGAGACCATGACGTGTACAGGGTGTTCCGTGATAAGCGTAGGTCATTTTACGGATATTTAAACGTAGTAAAATAATTTCGCGTAACGTACGTACTATTTTGTATCAATTTGTAAATCCATCAACGAAGCGATACTCGTACATATGTTACGGGATATTATGTATACGGTTTAACGTAGGTTAGAAGGTCTGTTTTTTCGTTTTTAAAGTTAACTAATGAAGAATGCTCGGCAACTCGAAAATTCAAAAAATTTGAAACTTTGTATAAACGTAATTCAAGTGACTTTGTTAATGGATTTGTTTGGTTTTGGTAAAATGATTCTAGAGTTAAAGAAAATGTAATAAGTTTACATTTTGTCGTAGATATCTTTGAAAGCAGCAAAGAATTTTGGAAAAACTTGTGTTTTTTCCAAAGTTGCACCTTTTCCCAAAAATTCCTTTCGACCATACCGTGTATAGTACCATACAATTTTTTACTAAACTTTTTTTCGTATTCTATATGGTTTCAAAAATATTCACGATAATGTGTACATTCACATTTTCTTTAAGGAGGTGTTTTCATCCCTAGAATAGCTTCTTTGTCAAAACGAAAAATGGATAAATTGATAAGGTCACTTAAGCTACATTTATACAGTGTCAAATTTTTATTTGAATTTTCGAGTTTCTTGTAAGCCATGTTTCCAACTCGGAGAAGCTACAGACTTTCCACCGATATTAATAAAATTTGGTAAGCTTACAGGTTCACGTGTTTAACAATCATAGTAGAAATTGTAACCGTAGATGAACAGCTAATTAGGAAAAAAATAAACGTGACACGAATAATGTAGTAATCTAGCTAACGGTAATTGTGGCGCAGTGGTAAACGCGAGAGACTAGTAATATTTCGTCTCTGGTTCAAAAAAGATCACAGATTTAAACCTGAGACGAAATATTACCAGTCTTTTACACTTGTCGCTATGCCACATTTACCGTTGGTTGGCATGCTTTATTATTCAAACGTACCTCACAACACAATTCTTTTAAACTCTGCACTTGTTTTTTATAATCTACAACTACAATTCCAATTACGACCCTTGTACATATGAACCTATAAGCCTATTAAATTTCGTTAAAATCTGTGAGGGTTGGTATCGACCTTCCAGTCACGTCGGTCCGCAGAAGAAATTTTCTGCAATCACGAATCATATGTTATACTCGGTTACATGGCAATACGATTCTTCTAAACTTTGCACTTGTTTTTTATGATCTACAGCTATAATTTCGATCACGACCCTTGTACACGTGAACCTGTAAGCTTATTAAATTTCATTAAAATCTGTGAGGGTCGGTATCGACCTTCCAGTCACATCGGTCCGCAGAAGAAATTTTCTGCAATCACGAATCATATGTTATACTCGGTTACATGGCAATACGATTCTTCTAAACTTTGCACTTGTTTTTTATGATCTACAGCTATAATTTCGATCACGATCCTTGTACACGTGAACCTGTAAGCTTATTAAATTTCATTAAAATCTGTGAGGGTCGGTATCGACCTTCCAGTCACATCGGTCCGTAGAAGAAATTCTCTACAATCACGAATCATATGTTATACTCGGTTACATGGCAATACGATTCTTCTAAACTTTGCACTTGTTTTTTATGATCTACAGCTATAATTTCGATCACGACCCTTGTATACGTGAACCTATAAGCCTATTAAATTTCATTAAAATCTGTGAGGATCGGTACCGACCTTCCAGTCACATCGGTCCGCAGAAGAAATTTTCTGCAATCACGAATCATATGTTATACTCGGTTACATGGCAATACGATTCTTCTAAACTTTGCACTTGTTTTTTATGATCTACAGCTATAATTTCGATCACGACCCTTGTATACGTGAACCTATAAGCCTATTAAATTTCATTAAAATCTGTGAGGATCGGTACCGACCTTCCAGTCACATCGGTCCGCAGAAGAAATTTTCTGCAATCACGAATCATATGTTATATTCCGTTACATGGCAGTTTCAAACAGCATGCAAGAACCTGTGGATCGCGTAAACTAAAAAGACGCGTTCATGTTAGAAAGTTCAAGTCCCAGCAGTTATTATTTTCCAATGACATAGGTTTGTGGACAAAATTCGCTCGAATTGCAATATATATTTTCTTAGGGTTGTTATAGTATTGTCTGGTGTCTACATTAGTAGTAGTATCTGAAATTCGACGATCCATTACAGCTACCGTTGTATACGGATAATTTGTATCGAGTCTGCGGTAGAAATAGATCAGATTTATAGCAGATGAGATGCGAATTACGTTTGTCGTGACTAACGTAGAACTGATGTGTTTCTACTGCTTCAAAGATCATGATGTGTATATGGTTCAATCTAGATTGGGGCTACGATATCTGCAGCTTGACTCTAGATTAGGTGTAGATTATAATTGGGTTAGGGTTATGGTAGTATTGGTTAGGATGTACACCGTGATTTGATCTCCTGGTATTCGTTTTGGTCATCGTTATACACGCATAATCTAAGCTAGGGTTGAATTGAGTCCATATTTGATTAGCCTACGTTCTGATTGTGTGTAGATTAGGTCTATGGACATACAATAATCAAACCTATATGTATACACATCCTTTAAAAGCATCGTTACGCTTGCCATTGATGTTGACGATTTCATAGAATCACCGATGATTCGATAACCATCAAACAATCATCGTAACATACGTACGTGTACTTTAAAGTTGACACGACACGTTGAATCGAGTTCCAATTTCCCGGAATATTGTTTAACACACGATGGTACACGTAATTAAATAAAAATGTTTAGAATTCTCTCAAAATATCACCAGTTGTTTCGAACGAGGTTTCCTAGAACTACTGCCCGTATTAAACTGTTTCATTCGGCAAACATAATCCAGTAAACACGTCTCGATGCCCTTCGAACAACAATTCGAACGATACAGAGTGGGTCTTTTCGGACCCAGGGAGACATTTGTATCGTTCAATTATACCATTACTTCAATTTTCCTTAGAAATTAAGAAAGGTACGATAAAATAATAGAATTTTTGTTCAACATATTTGTCCGAGGTCAATTTACGGGTCTGTTTGGACCCACGCGTGGTCTCTCCCGTGGTCGCTTAAATCTCTGATATCGCAAGGATTGAAAGAGCAATCCGTGTTTCAGGTTACTCGAATTTTTAACATTTGGGAACGTCAATGAAAATAAAAGTGCAATTTACGATCTCCCCCGGTCATGGTATATTAGCTTCAAAGCGAGCCAGAAATTCGCTTCTGGACAGCGTCGGCGAGATACAGAAAAATGCCAACGACAACGTATGTAACTTCATCTGCATTACTAATATATCGTCGCTGTCAAAACAAATCCACCGCTGGCTAGTATTTTTACCACTTTTCGCCTCCTCTTTGTACACAAATTTCGAAAGGCTTTATTAAACTCTGTTCTTTAACAGTCGAGAGAGCAACATGTATTTACATAATTAGATTTATCAAATGTTTCCCGCGTTCCGTGCAAAGACACTCGGGAACCTTTTTCGGATATTTTGCACTTAATCAAGGCTCGTGGGAAAGGAGAACGATATTTTTATTTAACACCAGAACACGTGAACGTATTCCTATTTGTGTAAGACTACATACGTATCTTCGAAGTTGGACGAGAAAGGGGCAAATTAATTTACGAGTACCATTAGTTATACTACCGTTACGCTTGTCATAGTTAATACAATTAGTATTTTGATAATTGTCCACGAATATTGTAGGCAAAGACACCGTTAATAATTAAGTAATTTTAAAAAGAAATTTGAAAATGGCAAATTAATTTACGAGTACCATTAGTTATACTACCTTACGCTTGACATAGTTAGTGCCATTAGTATTTTGATAATTGTCCACGAATATTGTAGGCAAAGACACCGTTAATAATTAAGTAATTTTAAAAAGGAGTTTGAAAATGGCAAATTAATTTACGAGTACCGTTAGTTACACTACCGTTACGCTTGTCATAGTTAGTAGCATTAGTATTTTGATAATTGTCCACGAATATTGTAGGCAAAGACACCATTAATAATTGAGTAATTTTAAAAAGAAATTTGAAAAGGGCAAATTAATTTACGAGTACCGTTAGTTACACTACCGTTACGCTTGTCATAGTTAGTAGCATTAGTATTTTGATAATTGTCCACGAATATTGTAGGCAAAGACACCATTAATAATTGAGTAATTTTAAAAAGAAATTTGAAAAGGGCAAATTAATTTACGAGTACCGTTAGTTACACTACCGTTACGCTTGTCATAGTTAGTACCATTAGTATTTTGATAATTGTCCACGAATATTGTAGGCAAAGACACCATTAATAATTGAGTAATTTTAAAAAGAAATTTGAAAAGGGCAAATTAATTTACGAGTACCGTTAGTTACACTACCGTTACGCTTGTCATAGTTAGTACCATTAGTATTTTGATAATTGTCCACGAATATTGTAGGCAAAGACACCATTAATAATTGAGTAATTTTAAAAAGAAATTTGAAAAGGGCAAATTAATTTACGAGTACCATTAGTTATACTACCATTACGCTTGACATAGTTAGTGCCATTAGTATTTTGATAATTGTCCACGAATATTGTAGGCAAAGACACCATTAATAATTGAGTAATTTTAAAAAGAAATTTGAAAAGGGCAAATTAATTTACGAGTACCATTAATTATATTACCGTTACGCTTGACATAGTTAGTACCATTAGTATTTTGATAATTGTCCACGAATATTGTAGGCAAAGACACCATTAATAATTGAGTAATTTTAAAAAGAAATTTGAAAAGGGCAAATTAATTTACGAGTACCATTAGTTATACTACCATTACGCTTGACATAGTTAGTGCCATTAGTATTTTGATAATTGTCCACGAATATTGTAGGCAAAGACACCATTAATAATTGAGTAATTTTAAAAAGAAATTTGAAAAGGGCAAATTAATTTACGAGTACCATTAGTTATACTACCGTTACGCTTGACATAGTTAGTACCATTAGTATTTTTATAATTGTCCACGAATATTGTAGGCAAAGACACCGTTAATAATTAAGTGATTTTAAAAAGAAGTTTGAGAAGGGCAAATTAATTTACGAGTACCATTAATTATATTACCGTTACGCTTGACATAGTTAGTACCATTAGTATTTTGATAATTTTCCACGAATATTGTAGGCAAAGACATCGTTAATAATTAAGTAATTTTAAAAAGAAATTTGAAAAGGTTAAATTAATTTACGAGTACCGTTAGTTACACTACCGTTACGCTTGTCATAGTTAGTACCATTAGTATTTTGATAATTGTCCACGAATATTGTAGGCAAAGACACCATTAATAATTGAGTAATTTTAAAAAGAAATTTGAAAAGGGCAAATTAATTTACGAGTACCATTAATTATATTACCGTTACGCTTGACATAGTTAGTACCATTAGTATTTTGATAATTGTCCACGAATATTGTAGGCAAAGACACCGTTAATAATTAAGTAATTTTAAAAAGGAGTTTGAGACGGTTCAAATTGACCTCTTTGGTAGTAATAGTGTTAAAAAGTCGTAACGCGTTTCCAAAGATGCGACGTCGTTCTAATTACTCGACGTCACATTGTCGATATTTCGTGATATATTGCCTGCAAGATACTGCACGAGAAAATGTAGGTCCATTTCGCGGAGAGCGGTAGAAACGGATGACAGGATATTGCCTTTACGGCAATAATCCATTGTCGCTGCTTCGTTACAGGGCGCGTTATTGCCGTTAAAACAAGAATCCTCTTCTCGCTTTTACAGTTTATTGAACATCAGCGATACGCCGTTGTTTATTTCATCGCGAGGGACGGATTCGTGTAGCTCCGTGAAAAATGTTCCTTCCGGTGTTACTTCGATGATCTTACCTCGGTTTGGGTATTTCGGGTCTCGGAAATTTACAACGTGGAAATTCCGATCGTCTCGAGACATCTTGGATCGAGGATAGAGTTTGAAGAATTTTTAAAACGTTTTGCGGATACTTGTCGTTATACTGTGCGCATAAATGTTTCGTTGGTCCCTCGGTTGTCAATCTCACGACCGTATTGTATTAAATGAATGTACATATATAGATTTGCGTGATTTGTATTTGAATACTTGTTCGGTGGGTTTAGTAGACTATCGTGTATTTATTATTAACATCTTTGTTACTTTTTAAAATTCTTACAGGGTTAAACTTGTTCGTGGATGATACAGAGCGTAGAAGTGAAAAAGGATGATTTGAAGTTCGCCATCTTGCGAACATAAACCTGAATTAGGAATAAGATGTTTTGTAGAACCTTTTGGAAAAACGTTTTGCAGAACCTTGCTTCCATCGCTGTAAATATAAATGTTTTATCGTTCCTCGAATTTTATATTATATTGAATGTATTTAGATCTAATGTCGAATTCTTCGTCTGTAATTCAACCGTTGCTTGTTCGTCGACTATTAAACTGAGGTTAGATTTATATTATCCGTATAAACCTTATATTTGGATGACATAGGACATATGTCTATATAGAAAGACATAAAAGATTAAATTAGAATCGAGTTTGCATAGATCACGCACTATATTTAGATTTAAATAGTACTAGAATAGAACCGGAACACGAGTGCATTGGACCGGATAATTTTGTTAAATTATCCGAACTTCTGGAATATTCAAACAGTATTTGAGCGTTAAATTATGCACATACCCAAACGTACGGATATCGGAAAACACAGTCATCCAGGTTTTTATCGATGGTTCGTATTATCTTTGTTAAAAGAAATTCGAACAATTTCACACGCACGTCGTTCAAGGTTAGAAGAGCGTCCGATAAATCTGGTTTCCTTGAATAACTCGATACTCTTCTGACGCTTTCTTCGCTTTTCGATCGTTTCGCAGCTCCCTGCCTCGTCGATTTACATATTTCCACGATCCAATCGGTATCGGTTGATAATTTAAAGAAAAAAAACGACACAGATACACCCGGAAAAAAGAAGGGAAGAATCCATCCATTCTGAAAGTTAATTTAAACGCTACCCTACCGAATGGAGGAAAAGGGAATGGAGAAAGGACGGGAAGCAGAACGGAAGAATTACTTCATTCGATTCGGCATATGATTAAATAAAACCAGACGAGGTAGGTAGGGGTGATCGGGGAGGGGCAGCGTGACGCGGAAACGAAATTCGTTTCTCTCCCACCTACGCGGCTCGTCAAACAGCGGATTTTTTTCATTCGGGGCCAATATCACTGTCGTGGGGATTTCTGCATAGTCGCGAGCCGCGACGTTGGACAGCATCGATAACCCATAATCATCGTCGGTGTCCCGTCTCGCGGCCGGCCGGTGGCCCCAGAGGCGTGCTCGGCATGAATAAAACAAACATAAGTTTCGCAGCGAATTCAATATCCTCGTAGACGAGGGGGGGTGAAGCACGACGAAACGACTGCGGGGCCGGGGGGGTAGGGTGGGCAATCAGTCGCAGCCGCGTGCACGGACGCATTCGGGATGCACGTTGAAATCGGCCGACGCGATCGTTCGAATCGGACACGGTGGTTGCTCGTAGTAGGGTTTCAATTGTTAAAATAATTCGCTATTCGAAGATTCGATCGGTGATCGAACGCTACGAACAATATTCGAATATTGAGATATTCGAACCCTATGAACAATATTCGAATATTCAGGTATTCGAACGCTACGAATAATGTTCGAATATTCAGGTATTCGAACGCTACAAACAATATTCGAATATTCAGGTATTCGAACGCTACGAACAGTATTCGAATATTCAGATATTCGAACGCTACGAATATTTTCGAATATTCAGATATTCGTACGCTACGAATAATATTCGAATATTCAGGTATTTGAATACCATAGTGAAGTTTTAATAGTGGAATATTCAAATTCTACGAATAAAATTAGATTATTATAAAAATAGTTTATTCATTTCTAAAGGAGGAACCATTTATCACGTATCGAATATTCGAGTGTTCGAATTAAATTTTTATTTTAATACGGAGTATTCGAACGATTCAAACAAAAACAGGAAGAACTCTTTATTATACATCGAATATTCAAATACTGTGATCAAATTATAATATCGGAGTATTCGAACGATAAGAATAAAATTCGAATTGTCGTGTATTCATATAGTACGAATGCACTTTGAATTATAATTGCATATTTGAATATTGGAATACGATTATTCGAATGTTCGACTATTTGACTGTGATTCTTCGAATATAGTTCGAAGTTTTGCTACCTCGACGATCGAACAAGCCGCAGTTCTTATAAAATCATGGAAATTAAGTGGGATTAGTTTCTTTTTCATATTCTTTAAATATTCCTGCTACTTTCCACCGCTGGAAGAATTTTTCCCACACCTGGAGACGTAGCATTTCTAAAACAAAGCTACTTGCAGCAAGAAAATATAAACGCACTGATAGTTTTTCTTTATGAACGTACAAATGTTGCATAGAATGTCATTAATAAAATATCTTAAACGAACACAAAGTTTAGTAACAATTGAAAAATGCAAAGAACTTGATTCACATATAGTCTATGTCGCACAACTTATATGCTAGTCCAGATATTTAGTTGGTGCACAACATATTCGAATACCGAATACTACGAATAATCAAATATTTAAAAATCATTCAAACAGTATTTGAATGGTGTTCGAACGAACAGACGAATAAATATGCGAACGGTGTTCGAACGAACGGACGAATAAGTATTCAAATTACATTTATCGAGTATTTGAATGTTCGAATAGTATTCAAACACTATTCGAGCAATATTCGAATAGTATTTGAATGAATAAATATTCGAATTATACTTCTCGAATACTCAAATATTATTTGAACAACGCTCGAATAAAATTCGTCGTATATCCGAACTGTATTCGAACAGTATTTGAATGAATAAGTGTTCGATATATATTCGTCGAATATTCGAACTGTATTCGAACAGTATTTGAACGAACAAGTATTCTATTAATATTCGTCGAATATTCGAACTGTATTAAAACTCTATTCGAACGAACAAGTATTCGATTAATATTCATCGAATATTCGAACTGTATTCGAACAGTGTTTGAATGAACAAGTATTCAATTAATATTCGTCGAATATTCGAACTGTATTCAAACTCTATTCGAATGAACAAGTATTCGATTAATATTCATCGAATATTCGAACTGTATTCGAACAGTATTTGAACGAACAAGTATTCGATACATATTCGTCCAATATTCGAACTGTATTCGAACAATGTTTGAACGAACAAGTATTCGATTAATATTCGTCGAATATTCGAACTGTGTTCGAACAGTGTTTGAACGAACAAGTATTCGATACATATTCGTCCAATATTCGAACTGTATTCGAACAGTGTTTGAACGAACAAGTATTCGATACATATTCGTCCAATATTCGAACTGTATTCGAACAGTGTTTGAAGGAACAAGTATTCGATTAATATTCGTCGAATATTCGAACTGTATTCAAACTCTATTCGAACGAATAAGTGTTCGAGTTACACTCCCCGAGTATTCGAATCGCCAAATTGTTCGGATATTCGAATACGGAAAAATTCAACGAGTAGTCTGCGGCCTTAGGTCGAAGTTCCACTTTCCGGCTGTCTCTGTGTCCACCTCTCCCCTTCTCCGCCTCGCGCCACGCGTCGGAATCGCAGGAACTACGGAGGCGCGGTGAGAGGCCCGGAGAGCGGCGTTTCGGGCAATGCCGCTTTGAAAATCGATAAGCGGCTCCGCGTAGTCGACCAGTCAGGAGCTTTTCGGCGTATCCGCGCGAGATCCTGGCTGGTCACGTGGCCGGCCCGTCACGTCCACGGAACGCCAACGGTGGAGGATCGCGATGTAGTCGCCTTCCGTTATCACGGACCTCTATCCGAGGATCGACCTGTTCCAAAGAGATCGCGACTCTCGGCAAGTGGGAGATCCGAAGGCCCGATTAAAGAGACATAATTGCGAGGCGCGGATGATCGATCGAATCGGAAGAGTTCCCTTGTCTCTCGGCTCGAAAATTAGGCGATATTTGAAATTTTTTGTTTTCACACAAAGTGCATACCGTGCATTTATGGAAACATCGCTCGTTAACCCATTTATATCCAATAGATTTTTTTTGTATTTTCCGAGCACAAGTAGAACGAAACTATTACCTCCGATATACAAACAATACCGATTACTTTATCAGCAAAGATTTCCTCTACGTGGTATCAAATCTTTTACAGGAAGAGGTTTTTCATCGATGGAGAGAATATTTTTTAGAGATGGATGCTACGTGTAGAACACGAGACATATATGGGTTAATAGATGTACGAAAACGTTGCGTGAATATTTTATGGAATTTTCTCCGGTAACGTACGATTATCGAGGGTATTTTCTTCCTCGACTTGCAGTCACTCGCATTGGCTCGACAAACGATACGAGTGGGAGAAAGAAAGATCGGTCTTGGAAGAAACTGCGATCAGAGACTTCGTACCAGGTCGGACGTTTTAAGCCTTTGACGGAGCAAAAATTACTCGATCTACTTAACTATGGTACCACATTCCCCTTAACCCGGGAGAGATCTTTTTTCTCCCTGGAGTGCATGCGTGGTGGGTTTTCGTCGGTCGAATGTTTCCAATGGTAAGCAAGCCATATTTCCCTTCTCGTATCTTCGACCCTACGAGGATTTCTTCGAACGAATGGTCCAGAGACGAGGAACTTGGCTTTTTGCAGCCTTTTTTGTCAAAGGCTCGTGTATCCTTCTCGTTTATAAACAGTGCATATTTCACGTAATTAAAATTGAAAGCCAATTACTTTTAAAGCACAATGTTAAAAAGTTAACCGCTTTTATCGATTTATCTATTGTTCTACGGTTGGTACGTCGTCCTTTTTCTTGTTTGGTCCGTGCAAGTAAAACACGAAAAAAAAAGCACAGACTAAAATATCGCTCGTTTATAAATCCCCAAAGGTACGCGAATTTGTATTTATATCTGGTTATAATTTTCGCAGAATTAACCGTACACGACGTACGCTTCCTCATCCCTGGCCCGGTCCATAATATCTCGCGAGGTTCGCGATAACTTTGTCCGTCAAATTTT
The DNA here is from genome assembly GCF_051014685.1 of Ptiloglossa arizonensis. Lineage (NCBI taxonomy): Eukaryota > Metazoa > Arthropoda > Insecta > Hymenoptera > Colletidae > Ptiloglossa > Ptiloglossa arizonensis. The sequence continues at coordinate 4,910,165 of NC_135048.1, read as the reverse complement.
CCTGCTCTTTATCTCCCCGAGCTTTTGATATTCTTCCTCCAATTCCTTGTTCGGACATCGCTACTTTAAATTTCACCGTAAATTCCTCAACACCGTTGTTTCACGATTCGAATCTTCCGAAAAAAATATAAAAATAAACTTCATCCTGAAACGATAAAATAAAAAAATTGAATTATTTTCAAATTAGAACCTGACGATCCGATTTCAAGGTCAGTATCGTTAATTTTTCCAAATTCGGCCCGAAATTCATTCGATTCGATACGATCGCGATTCGAATATCTCGGTAAATATAAAAACACGAAGGATCGAAATAAATCTAAAAAAATTATTTTCAAGTTGGAACCGGACAATCAGATTTCAAGACCTGTAATCAGTAATTTTCCAAATTCGACCCGAACTTTATTCGATTCGATACGATCGCGATTCGAATCTCTCGGAAAATGTAAAATTAGGAAGTGCCGAAATGAACCTAAAAGAATCATTTTCAAATAGCAACCGGACAATCTGATTCCAAGAGCTGTAATCTGTAATCCTGTATCCTTAATTGTTCAAATTCCCCGGGAAATTCATTCGTTAAAGATGTAAAAATGTAAAAAGAAAGGGGTCCGGTGTAAATCGGAAAAAAATGATTTCCAATTCTTTTTTCGCCATCTTCGAAGTAGACTTACGCGTTAATCGGCCGAGACGGAAAGAGGGATCGGTTGGAGGGGAGCAGGGCCGGTGCAAATCGGGATCGAGGCAGGAATTTCGGGTGGCACGGTGACTCGATAACCATCGCTACCCATTGATTATCCCCTCGGTGTGGGGGGGTAGGGTCAAACATCTCGAAAAGGTCGATTCATTAGGGATCGCGCGGCCCCTGCCGGCGGAGGGAAAGAGGCCTCCGGTAACCGGTACAGATGTATCGCTCCCCGAAGGAACACTCTGTCCTTGCCCACGTCCTGGCAAGTGCGCAGACGTCCTCGCCGCTCGACGACGAGGAGGATGGCCGTGTGGAAGAGCGCGGAGGCGCGAAACGCTCGTTCCGCCGTGTCCGGAAGCATCGATGTGGCCGAACGGCGAGGAAGGCCAAACCGGGGGTGCAGGAGCAACGAACACGACCCGATAGGGTGAACGAGGACGGATGTACGAAGCGAGAGAGGAAAGGACAGGAGTCGCGCGTGCGCGTCGACGCCGGAAAGGCCTGACGGAGATCTAGATGGAGTACGGATCGGAGGGAGAGAGAGAGACGTAGAAGGAGGAACGTACACAGCGGCCTCGTAGAGCAGTCGTTCCTCCTTCGTCGTTCCTTCTCGAGGCGCGGAGCCGCGCTTTTAACGAAATTATTCCGTGGGAAAGAAACGGTCTCTCGGCCCCTGGGCCACGAGCCTGTGCCCCCCTCGGCATACACTCGCCACAGGAGCGGCGTGCCACGTCCCTCTCCTGGACGTAGTTCTGGTTCGCGTCAGGAGCAGAGACCCCGGTTGTACGGAGCGGTGGAAGTGGTGTGCCAGGTGGAGAAGCGCGTGAAGGAGGCGGAGGAGGCGGGGAAGAAACGGCGACGTTTCGTCCTGCTAGTCGTCCACGGTCAGTATCGGCCGTCTACCGAAGTCACCCGCGGGTTCTTCGTACAGGACAGCCCCACGGAGGACCGCGTACGATCGGGAGTAGACTCCGTGGGGTGATCCTCGGTATACGCGTCCACGCGTCCACGCGATCGCCGTTTATTGATTTCCGCAGGAGCCCCCGTACCCGTTTCGCTCGTCACGCGAAAATTTCGGCCGCACAACATCGCGCGTTTTGCCGATCGATTCCGCACGCTCGTCCTCCCACCAGTCTCGCCCGCGGCCGACCCTACGCTCACCTCTGTCTCTCCTCTCGCGCTTTTTTCTCCGCCCTCGCTCGCGACTCTCACGCAACGGGCCACGTCGTATCGGCTCCAGGACGAAATCAATCCCGCGGAACGATCGTCGCGATCGCGCGAGTAATCGTGATCGGATCCGCGGCCGGATCGCTCCGGGTTGCCCCCCAGGACGCCGCGGAACGTGTACCGCGAGTGTGTGCCACGGGATGTGGACGTTGCACCCCCCTGCCGCCGGTAGTGTTGCTCCAAGTCCTCCGACCTCCTCGTTGCTCGTGCATCACCCTCAGATAGGAGGTCCAGGTTGAAACGGAATTGTTCGAACGGTTCCGGAAGCATTCCATGGGACGAGTCGACGCAGGAGGGGAATCACCGAAAACCGTGAGTCGAGTCGTTGCACCCTAGGGGTAAGAGTTTCTCTTTCGTTTCTTCCGGTAGCTTCGATACGGGTAGGTAAAGGGGTCTCGCGTCCGAAAGGACGATTTCTCCAACGATCCCGTCAATCGTTATTCCGAATCGTCATCGACCATCATCGAGCGGGGGACAACGACACGTATACCCTCGCGACATCGATAGAAACCGAGAATAAACTCGTTCGAACGAAAAAGAAGAAGAAAAAAAAAAAAGAAATATCCCTTCACGGAATCCGTGTCCCGTTCGGAGTGTAGTTCTGTCTCTCGGTGGAGGAACGAGACGGAGGAACACCGAGTCGACAAGGCTCTAATAACGAAGATATCGATCGCGCCCGATGAGCTCCGATTAAAAATGGAACCGTTCCCGGTCGATGATTGCCGACGAATCGGTCCCCGTGGTTCCGGACCGTTTCGAAACGTGGACGATTCGTCGACGCCTGGTCGCTCGAGTGCAACGGAGACTCCATCTCGGGTGCCGTGAAAGAAAAACCGGGTATCCAAGCGGCGAGAGTCATCGCGCTCGGGACAACCAGGAGGGCTCTTGTCGCTCGGTGTGGGTTAGAGACACTTCCGCGAGATCCGATCTTGTATCGATCGATCGGAGGGAGTCCACTCGAGTTTTCCTGACCTAAGAATACGCCGTTGGAGTGCCGTGGAACGGGGTGGAGTGGACTCCAGATCGGGGTGGGGAATCGAGTGGGGAACCCCGCCCCCTTTCGAGCGTCCTACCCGACGACGATGACTGCGGATTTGTCTTTTCTTTCTTGTCCGAGCTGCTCCTCTTATCGTCGCCGACACGCGTCGCCTCTCGAGAAACCGTACGGGGGGTTCAGTAGCCCCTGCGATCCCCAGCTCGACGGAGATCCTCGACTCGGATCGTTCGCGTGACGCCGCTAATTAAAAGTCCGCTAGTCCTGGCTACCCGGGGTGCTTTGACATTCCTGCTCGCGGATCGATCGCGTCGTTATCGTTCCTCTTTCGCGGCAGGTATCACCCGGAAGGTTCGCCAAGGTAGACAACGATTTCGGCTACGAGCTCTACAGAGCTACTTGGTATTAACGGGCCACGTGGGAGGGTCGACGTGAACACGTGCTCGAGAGTTTGGATTCAACTGGTATCTTCTTTTTTTTTTTTTTCTGTCCGTCTCCCTCCGTAGAATCGAGACGAATGATGTTCAATTGACGAAGACTGCGCAGCGCTAGGAATGGCCCCATTCAGTTCCGTCTTCCTGGGCGTCTGGGGAGTGTTTGTTATCGTTTTGATACAAGGTATTGCGACGACACTGCCGGAGAAGCATCAGTGGTTCTTAACCCGACGCCGGGTTGTTGTTGTCTTTTATCTCGACGGGCGAGCGGACGTCGCGTGGCCATTATTGTTCTGGTTGGAAGAAAAGTGTATAATGGAGACGAGTGGCTCGTTATTCGGCGAAGTGTGGCCAAATATCCTTGCCACTTGACCCGCAACCGGTTCTAGGTTAAGGACTGCTGTTGCATAAATGACATCGCGCGAATTCTTGATAACGAACTATTTACAGAATCTAGGCCCGTCAGCTGGGAGGAATGGTGGACCTATGACGGTATTTCCGGTAAGGGATTCTACAATCACGAATATGCGAATCGCTCGTTAACCGTTCGGCACCGACGCGAAGACAAGAATCCTTCGAAACGAGGAAAATTTAAGTAAAACTCGATCGACGACGTCATCCGCGAATTCAACCGAATCGATGTCGACGATGTTCACGGTTTTAGTTTCGAGATTCTCCGTTTTAGTGTTTTCAAACGTGAAATTCGATAACGTACAGCGAAACGGGGCTGCGACTACTCGTTCCGATAACGTTTCTTCGTAATATTCGAACGTTAAATTGTTCCAATGGTCGCAGCCTTGGTTCGAAGTTAAGATCGTCGATCTCCAACGAAACCGTGGATTATTCGTAACGTAAAATATTCCGAGAGATTTTCTTTCAGAATGGTCGAATTTTTCGAGTATCCTTCTTTTCGCGAAGGTAACGAGGAAATACTTTTCATCGCGGAACTAATCGCCGGATACTATCGCCGTTCGTTTAAACGATTAAGGGATCAGAGATCCACATCCTTGTCCAAAAACTATCCGGCTAAGACGTCAAGCTTGCCCCGGAGTACTTAATTTTATAAAATGATAAACCCGTTAGCACACTCGACTCTGCCCGATCCCTGAATAATTTCATACTCCCGTTAATCCACCGGCTTAGCGTCGCGGAAACTTCGTTTCGAACTTGTTACCAGTCTCGAGGGTCTACGGTTAATCGATGCCCGAAAGCCTCGTTCGAGTATCTAATCGCCACGATTTTGAAGGTCCCGGCTTCTGGGGTCTCATCAATCCCGAATGGTGGCTCTGTCACAAAGGCAGACGACAATCGCCGGTGAACCTCGAGCCTTCCAGGCTTCTCTTCGACCCGAACTTGCAGCCGCTGCATCTTGACAAGCACAAGGTCGACGGCGTCATCGCCAACACCGGCCACAGCGTGGTTTTCGCCGTGGACAACGACACGCGTCATCCCGTCAATATATCCGGTGGACCCCTAAGCTATCGTTACCAGTTCCACGAGATCCATTTGCATTTCGGACTGGACGATCGGACTGGAAGCGAGCACACCGTCAATGGACACGCGTTCCCTGCAGAGGTAGGTCATTCACGCGAGAATCAACGAATAGCTGAGAGTTGGAAATATATTGCCTGGATTAAGGGAAATGTACTGTGGGAAACTGAAAAGCTGACTCCCGGATTAAGGGGAATGTACTGTGGGGAACTGGAAAGATGTCACCTAGGTTAAGGGGAATGTACTGTAGGGAGCTGGAAAGGTGGCTTCTGGATTAAGGGAAATATACTGTGTAGAACTGGAAAGATGTCACCTAGATTAAGGGGAATGTAATATAGGGAGCTGGAAAGGTGACTCCTGGATTAAGGGAAATGTACTTTGTAGAACTGGAAAGATGTCACCTAGATTAATGGGAATGTACTGTAGGGAGCTAGAAAGGTGGCTTCTGAATTATGGGAAATGTACTTTGTAGAACTGGAAAGATGTCACCTAGATTAATGGGAATGTACTGTAGGGAGCTGGAAAGGTGACTCCTGGATTAAGGGAAATGTACTGTGGGGAACTGGAAAGATGTCACCTAGATTAATGGGAATGTACTGTAGGGAGCTGGAAAGGTGACTGCTGGATTAAGGGAAATGTACTGTGGGGAACTGGAAAGATGTCACCTAGATTAATGGAAATGTACTGTAGGGAGCTGGAAAGGTGACTGCTGGATTAAGGGAAATGTACTGTGGGGAACTGGAAAGATGTCACCTAGATTAAGGGGAATGTACTGTAGGGAGCTGGAAAGGTGACTACTGGATTAAGGGAAATGTACTGTGGGGAACTGAAAAGATGTCACCTAGATTAAGGGGAATGTACTGTAGGGAGCTGAAAAGGTGACTCCTGGATTAAGGGAAATGTACTGAGGGGAATTGAAAATATGTCACCTAGATTAAGGGGAATGTACTGTAGGGAGCTGGAAAGGTGACTACTGGATTAAGGGAAATGTACTGTGGGGAACTGGAAAGATGTCACCTAGATTAAGGGGAATGTACTGTAGGGAGCTGGAAAGGTGACTGCTGGATTAAGGGAAATGTACTGTGGGGAACTGGAAAGTTGTCACCTAGATTAATGGGAATGTACTGTAGGGAGCTGGAAAGGTGACTGCTGGATTAAGGGAAATGTACTGTGGGGAACTGGAAAGATGTCACCTAGATTAATGGAAATGTACTGTAGGGAGCTGGAAAGGTGACTGCTGGATTAAGGGAAATGTACTGTGGGGAACTGGAAAGATGTCACCTAGATTAAGGGGAATGTACTGTAGGGAGCTGGAAAGGTGACTACTGGATTAAGGGAAATGTACTGTGGGGAACTGAAAAGATGTCACCTAGATTAAGGGGAATGTACTGTAGGGAGCTGAAAAGGTGACTCCTGGATTAAGGGAAATGTACTGAGGGGAATTGAAAATATGTCACCTAGATTAAGGGGAATGTACTGTAGGGAGCTGGAAAGGTGACTACTGGATTAAGGGAAATGTACTGTGGGGAACTGGAAAGATGTCACCTAGATTAAGGGGAATGTACTGTAGGGAGCTGGAAAGGTGACTGCTGGATTAAGGGAAATGTACTGTGGGGAACTGGAAAGTTGTCACCTAGATTAATGGGAATGTACTGTAGGGAGCTGGAAAGGTGACTCCTGGATTAGGGGAAATGTACTGTGGGGAACTGGAAAGATGTTACCTAGTCTAAGGAGAATGTATTGTGGAGAGTTGAAAATATTTTACCTAGATTAAGAGAAATGTACTATAAGAAGTTGGAAAGATGTCACCTGGATTAAGGGGAATTCAATATGGTATGTAAATGTGGACAGCGTCGAGTAATTTTTTGTCAGTCACAGGCCTTCGAAGGCTGATTAAAACGTCTAACCCAATATGATTTCTTTCAGAGGTCAATTTCTACTCTGCACAGTTTTCTCTTAACCTTTGTATCTTGCGTTTCCCCGTTTCAGTTTTTTTTTTATAATCGTTCGTTTATAATCGTTCGGTTCTCTCTTAAACGTCTTATTTTCCATCGATCTTGACTAGTTAGATTTCTAAATTTTGCTTGTTAAAATTATTACATTTCTTGACAGAAATAACGAATTCTACCTTATTTTTTACTGTATGTCTTTTGATATTCATGTATGTAAATTCTACTTACCGAAGAATATTAATTTTACATCACTGGAAGAGTGTCTCGTCGATATCTGATTATTAGTTTTCCTTAGCTATTTAAATTTTTAAATTAAAAGCCCGACGAGATTTTAACACTTATTAAGCTTAAGTATTAATACAAATAATGAATTAAATTTTAATTTTATTATACAATTTCCTCGTATTCGTTTATGTAAATTGTACTTATACAATATTCATTTTTCATCGTCTCCAAACTGTACTGTAATCGACTGATCTTTTCATTCTACTTCATATTCTACGTATACACATTAATTTAGCGGTTCACATTTATCTTTATTCTTTTGCGTACAATCGTTTCACCTTCGTTTGTACGCGAAACATTAATTTTTCATCGTTTCGAAATTGTGCTTCAGTTGTCTCGTTGATAGTCTCCCTATTCTATTGAAAATTCTAAACAGCCGACTCTTTTAAATTCGTTACCTTATTGACTGTATTTACCCGATTACGTGATTTAAACTGATTAACGTGGAATCGTTACTTTCGACTTTTCCTAAACTGAAGTATTCATCTTTTAACTAGGTCAGACTAGTCAACTAGGTTACTAGTATAGAATCGTGATATACGCGGCGGAAAATATACAGCTTTTAACAGTTTGTGGGTTACTACGTTGAGTACATTCACGAGCAAAGGTAACTAAATCGGAAATTTAAGAAATTACGAAACTCTTGAGGTGCGTGAAGTTTGTTCTACAACGTAATATATAATATTTTACTCTAAATTTATTCAAACGGAGAATTAATAATTTGTTCGACAAAAGTTTGTTCGCAAGGAGAAACATATAGTATGATCGGAATTTCAGTGAAAAATTGGGTATACTTATTTTTATCCGGTAACCTTTTTTGTGGCTTCTGAGAGTTTAGAATTTTTCAAATATCTGGGTCGAGAGGATTTCTTTATAAGTACTAAAATAACCGTGAAACTACACGGGCTAAAATAATGTAGACCTTTACCAACAGGTCGTTATAACGAAAAGCTTCCGCTCGAAATTTTGTACGCTTCGCAGCGGAAAAATTTGAAAAGGGTGTTCTCCATGTGTCAGAGATATTGAAACAAAGTTGAACAATAAAAGATAAACATCCATTCGCGATGGCTTTATTCATTGTGACGCGTTCCTAATTTGCGCTTCGTACAAATCAATGATCATCCGCGAACAATCCAATCTTCAAAAAGCAATATTCTAAATATCAGTTTATATTTCATTGTTCCATAGATTTTAAAATATCGATGGAAATAATTGTTCGCCGTCTAACTCGAAATACGTAGAATACCATAGAATCGAATATTTAAATTGTTTAATTAATTATATTGAACGGACCACTACAATCTGTTCCTCTAATGTCTGAAAAATTGGATAGAATACAACGAAGTACTTGTAAATTATTTAAATATATAATACGTACAGTAGAACGTCGATTATCCATAATACCAATTAGCCGAATTTCGGTTATTCAAACGACCGATTATCCGACGCAGAGTTAGCCACGTATTTAAACTACGTATATAACAGTGTTTATATTTTAAGTTTCAAAGCTGTTCTACACAAGTAAATGTAATACAGGATACAAAATTATTATATTTATTTTATCCATTCTTAGCAAAGATAAGATAACAAGATAACCCATCACAGAACTGAAAATTTATTGAACATTGTATTACAACGGACAAGACATCAAATAAAAATAGATGCTCCATAAATGTTTATTTTAAAGAGCGTCGGTTCTTCGAAATTGGTTCTTTCAATTATTAGAAAACTCGCTTATCCGAATGGATTTATCTCCCCATTAATTCGGATAATCGACGTTGCACTGTACTTCTAAAATCGCGGAAATAAATTGCGAAATAATATTCTTTAGAAGTGACTTCACGGTAATAATGATATATAATACGCTCAGTTAAATGCTCTCGTGTCGAGGAGGTTACTTTTTAAACGGAATGTGTCACCAGCCGCCATTCAGAATTTTAATTCTAGGGAGAAAGAATTGGTCGATAGCCTAGAGAGCTGAATTGGTCAGAGCAGTCGTCCGAGTTCGAATCCTCGTCCAGCAATCCTATCGACCGATTCTCTTTCACCCTACAATTTTCAGAAATGAGATTGGCCCTCCTGCCTCTGGGTTTACTTCTCCTCTTGTTTCGAATTTTGAGTTCTGTGCGCGGTCGAAAGCGCTCGAGTTTGTCAAACTGATCGAGCTGCAGGCGATAGCCATATTAAATATCGAACATAGAAAGGACACGTTCATGGCCTGGGTGGCTACGGAGGTCATTCCACTTTCAAACGATGAAAAAGTGGAAACCTCTTTTACATTTTTTCCCCGAAGCGTATTCTTAAAATTTTTCAACGAGATGTATCGAAGCATAAAAACACGTTTTTGATATTTTTGCACAATAACTATTTTCTAAAAAGAAATATTAATCGACCAAATGTACATTTTTCTCTTTTTTTCAATATTTCTCGATACCTACTTCCTAAATGGACGTGATCAATTTTAGAACAATTTTAAAATAATTTTAGAACAATTTAGACCAGTTGTCTAATGAAGAAACGAATCGAATTTACCTCCTAATTAAAGAATCGTAGCGATTTTTTCTCTCGCTACAGTCTTCGAAAACAAAACCTTAAACCTTTACATAAAATTCCCTCGTTTTCTTGATTCTTGAATTTCACACATTCGAATATTAAACTCACTCCGTTCAAATCGACAGTCTAGATAGCTCAATTGACCAAAATCACCTGGCACGGAAAAGTTCAGTGATCCTATGGGTCAATTCTGTCTCGCTCCACAGTCATCGGAAATATAATAAAATCGGGAATTGTATCTCCACATTCGGTATATTTGTTGCATCGAATTTGGGTGTACAAACCAACATGGAATTATATTTACCAAATTGGTAAAAGTAGTAGACAAAAGTCGTTTCGAATATCAAAATCCAAGGGACAAGGATCTGTCGATGGTCCAATAGCTTAACTCTTTGAGGCACGTTTGTTAAATTCGATATTTAATCATGAGATGGAACATTAACAGTCTCACCGTGCAACTTGTACCAAGTTATTTCAATTTTTCAAGCTGGATTGAAAAATATCCCACCACCCATATCAGGGTATTAAAAAGGTGGGAACATTTCTTAACCCACTGTGCCCCAAAGAGTCGAATGATCGACCCAGTAGTTCGGCGAATGGTCTGGGTTCGAATTCTGCTCCGCGAAGTCCATCGACTGACATTTCTTTCCGTTGTCAAGTAGAGGCTAGTTTGCTAACGCGGTTCTCGCTTTTCTCTTCCGCAGCTACAAATATTTGGATTCAACTCCCAGCTGTACAACAACTTCTCGGACGCTCTGCACAGGGCGCAGGGCATCGTCGCGGTGTCGCTACTTCTCCAGGTACATGCCTAATCTCTCAGCCGTGTTCCAAGCCCGAAAGATCGGATCACCGACGACGATAGATCGGAGTAAGCGATACATCATAGATACCCTCTCGGTTGGCTTTCAGGTGGGAGACCTCTCGAACCCGGTGCTGCGAATATTCACCGAACAGCTGGATAAGATCAGATACGGAGGTGAGAGCACGAGTAATTTAATACGCTGCTTAGAGAACGTTGCCGCGTCTCGCGTGCTAAACGGATTCAAGTTGCGCGAGTTTTTTTCGAGATCCTGTGACTATATTACGACATCACGCGCCGCGGCGCGAGCAAAAGAAATTAAACAACTTTAACACACGACTTGTAGGGACAGAGCTACGCGACTGTTGCGGATGAGATCAATTTGACTCTCATTAAAGAAAATGTCTTTTCAAAGGGCGCGTTTGCTCCCCCGGATTTGGTCTAATAATTCAGATTTTATAATAATTATTCGCAGCGATAAATTTCTCTTCAGGGATTCGCGTTTATTAAAATTCCATACAGAGATAGCCGTGATTCTAAATAATTATTCGCAGCAACCTTGTCGCAAAATATTATGTTAGTTTTAAATCGTGTCTCGCGCTTTGTAAATTTTATTCGGTCTTTGGGTCCTCCTCGAGAGTGGCTGTAAAATAATAATACATGTTGTAACAATCATGAGTTTTGTTTTTGTGAAAAAAACTGTGTTTGGAGCATAACACGTGCTATCGTTGTTAATCTTTTTACAAATTTTTATCGATGACGTTAGATGCTCGCGAAGTTAATCAGGACTCGATTGCGAGAGCAACACGTACTTATAGTTGTTGCGAGAGTCTCGGATACCACGGATCGGTATCAGTTCAAATTTTCTCTTTATTTTGAACAAAATTATTCTTCCCTGAAACGGTTAACTGCGTACACGGAATGTCTTAGACAGAGTACCGTAAGTTATTCTTTCCGGGATTTTTTAAAACGAGGTCAAAGTTTTTTCTTCGTATTTGAGAGCCGCGGTTTCTTTATACAGGGTAAGCCACATAAAGTGTCGCAGACTGATGACGACGAAATTCGTCTTTGATATCTTATGGTTCTCCTAGGTCCTTTATGTGACATATGTGATACTGCTACGAGGTCAGCCCCAGAGGGTGTACTGTCAGCCTCCTCATTTTTTCAAACATAGTGACGTCTAATATTTCGCAATTTTGGATCAAGGTTCCGCCGGTGGAGAATATTTCTCGTTGTATTTCCTCGGCCACGTAAAATATGAAAAAGCGTTTTAGAGAAAATATTTTTAAACCGTTATTGAAACTCCAAGGGGTTGAATGGACCACGACAATTTTTTCATCGAACGTTACATACATATTTGCACTTTAGAGTACACTCAGTGTCAAATGAATGATTGTTATATCATATACGACCCTTTCGGAGAACATCGTAGGTCATATTGATTTCATCCGACCAGTCGAGGGTTAGGTCTGGCATCCGATCCCGAAGGTTCTCATATATTTATAGATACGAAATTCGCCACGAAACCGTTCCGAATTTTTACGTGTTTTATTATTTCTATAAGGTATTCGGGATATTCTACGTATTTGTATCTATAAGTAAATGAAAATTTTAGGTCAAACAGACCCGAACAGAGTAGCAGGGGTGAAATACGAAGAAGTTGAGACGAAGAAAAACTTATCCGCTGAGAGTGGGATAAAAAAAGACTTCAAGAAAAGGTGGAAGTAGAAGTCTTTAAGCAGAAAACTGAACGTTAATAACTTGAGGCATTTCCAGATATTAAATTCCACTTTGAAGATACGTTTAATTTGAAATTGTTCTTTATACAATCATGTTGGTATTTAAGTTGCTGCAAGGAAGGTGAAATTAATTGCACGTAATCGGTTTCAACTGTCTTCTTTATCGTTCTTTGAGCTAAGGTAGGGATAAACGTACAAAACTGAAGAAAAGAATAAACTCCTTAGCAAGTATCGGTTAATTGGAGGACAATATTGCTCGCAGCGATAAAAACATTCTAATACACTCGAATAACAATTGCTTCGAATAATACTTTAGATTCTTTTTCACAGAAGAGTAAAGATTTAGAGCTGTAACACGTGTGCGTTTCCAATTAAACGTTTAAACTTATCACGTGACAAGTTACTTCTGTCAATTGATTAAAAAATTATTAAAAATCGTTAAATTCGTACGTTTAACTTGTACATTGCAGATCATAATTTTTAAATCTTCGTTGTTCACAGTTGCATTTTCAAATAACCTCTAACTGCATATAGAGTACCGTTTCGATTATTAAATTAAATTACAAAGTGTACAAAATCAATTCCAAATAACACATTACCGAACAAGAAGTTATAAATCAATGCAATCTGCATTGCTAGTAGAAAAGAGTGCCTAACGTAACATAGATTGCAACATAACCTAGAAGTGGTTCCTACAATGGAAGGTAAGACGTCTAAAGGTAAAAAAGAAACGTTTAATATGAAAAGTACCCTAAATAAAAAGCTCGTCAGGTGATAAATGTAACTCCTCTGTTGAAAATCGGATATCTACGATGAAAGAAAAAAAGTCTTATTTGCGACAGTGGCGCCATCTGCGACTCACTGAAATTTCTTATCAATCTTTGTTACTCGATCTTTTTCACCTACCTCCGTTACATTTTTACGGTTACTTTTATTTAAAAAAATACAAGTTCGAGACGTTCGTACGTTCTACGCGCGTGCTAAATTTCGTCGAACTCGAAGATCGCCAATAACTCGTACGATCGTTGCAACATCCGGTTGAAAACTCGCGATCGGTAAATGCGGGCGAGCACGAGTACCGACGGTAATCGATGACTCTTCCAGGACACGAATCGTAAAAAAAATGTTCTCGAGAAGTTGTATCGAACGATGCGGAGACTTCGAAATAAGGGCAGAAATTGCTGTCAGGTTCGAGCGTGGGCGGCATCGTTGGCCCCGCAAGCTCGATACGCGCGATCGCGACACGGTGCACGTGTAGACCGGAAACTTGGGAAGTTCTCGGGTCGAAATTGCCGCTGGTCCGTGATAGCACGCGAACTTTTCTCCCGGGGCATTAGCCCTTAAGTGACTGGGAACGCGCGACGACGTAAGGCAACGGGGGTATTATGTTAGGCGTAGGTGGCGTGTGTACAGGCACGTCGATGCTAATTGGGGTACGTATGCGCGTCACGGTGCTTGTCAGATCTCGCGTTATCGATCGTAACCGATTGCACACAGGCCAAGCGATGGAGATTAAGCAGTTCGGGGTGCGCGAACTCCTGCCGGACACGAAATATTACATAACGTACGACGGTTCTACCACGATGCCAGTCTGCCACGAGACCACCACGTGGATCATCCTGAACAAGCCGATATACATCACGAAGCAGCAGGTGAGCATCGTCACGCTTCTCGATCTACCGACGACATGCCAACTTAATACCGTGCCAGATGGTCCTACTGAATATCAATCAGCTTTCACCTTGTACGATTTCTTTAAGCCACGAGTTGCAACTGTGCGTTGCTGTGTGTTGAGTTAAGAGTTACGGGTTGGTTCAATGCTCGAGATTCGGGTATCAGGATTTTCGGTTTACGTAGGCTCATCGTGTCTTTGGTGTAACTGTTGATGCAGAGTAGACTAGACGCGAGTAGGCGACGATAGATTTAGCAATACCCTAGCGACGACCCATAGCTGCTAGCTGTTGCCCAATGTTTGTTACGTAATTGGTAAGGTGGTATCGGTTCGCGAAAGTGCAAACTGTTAATTAACGTGAACGACAATACCACCCCAGTCCGTGTTTTTTTGAAATATACAGATGGATTAAGACTCTACTTGGGGTTTGACGACCACACCCCTCTAAGTATAGTTATTTGTAAAATTTAACTGGAGCCATTTCATATTACGAGAATAGTTCCCACTAGTCCAAGTACTTTATGGTCGTTTGGAAAGTACATCTAAAGTCTACGTTATTACTATCGAACACTGCTTGGTCTTCGCTCTCTTAAACAGTTCGTGTCCATTTAGTTCATACTCTTTTGAAAAATATAGATGGATTAAAACTCTACTTGGGGTTTGATGACCACGCCGCTCTAAGTAAGGTACGATCATTTGTAAAATCTAATTGGAGCCATTTGATATTACGAAAATAGTTCCCACTAATACAAGTAGTTTATGTCCGTTTGAAAAACACATCTAGAATCTACATTACTACTATTAGTCTTCGCCATCCTAAGTAGTTCGTGCCTATTTGTAGAATACATCTAGCGTCATTATCCGCTGCTATAGGGTCTCCCACTGCTTTAGGTAGTAGTCCATGTCCTTTTAAAAAGTACAGCTGGTCAGATCACACTTTGTTTTTGGTCTTCGTTCCATTTCTTTTGCAGAATATAGCGCACGTCATCGGACATTACTTGGAGTCTAACGACATACTGCCCTGAGTGTTAGACGCCAGGTGTATTTGCAAAAGAAAACGACTTGCACCAAAAACTGGCTTTAAAACAGCTTCAGCCGTAGTAATTAATCGGATACGACCTTCTTTACAACCTCTCAAACGGTTTAAATCTACCTTATCAATTGGACGAACCCTACCATTTAACGAAACCTCATCTTGGTTTGAAAATAAGTATTGATGTCGTGTCCCTGATAGTGCATCTGTATCTGTAGAACTTGCACAAAGATTTTCATCGCTGTTTGCAGTACATTTCTTGATTTTTCCTTCTTCCTTCGTACATATTGCTAACCTTGAAATATTCAACAAACCTTACGTCGTAAGAAAAGTATTCGTGTTTACCAACACTGTGCGTGCTACGAACGCGAATGTCGATATATCGTTATATCGTTATACTATTATGCCATGATTGATTTAATTTGACCGAATTATAGTGTAACTGAACTTGAAACTTGTTTTTACTAAATTGCTATATTTATTCCAAGGCTCCGTTCACATCGGTGCAATCTTTTCGCCGATATGGCGTCTGACATGAGAAGCCACAAACCATAAGTGATTACTAATTTAGATATACACCAAAGTTAAAGTTTCTCTAACGTTCAAAGTGATTATTCTCCTAAAAAGGAACGAAACAATGATTATTGAAGCCGAAGGCAGAATCCAGCTGAAAAACTATACTCAAACTTATCTATACACCAAAGTCAAAGTTTCTCTAACGTTCAAAGTGATTATTCTCCTAAAAATGAACGAAACAATGATTATTGAAGCCAAAGACAGAATCCAGCTGAAAAACTATACTCAAAATTATCTATACACCAAAGTCAAAGTTTCTCTAACGTTGAAAGTGATTATTCTCCTAAAAATGAACGAAACAATGATTATTGAAGCCAAAGACAGAATCTAGCTGAAAAACTATACTCAAACTTATCTATACACCAAAGTCAAAGTTTCTCTAACGTTCAAAGTGATTATTCTCCTAAAAAGGAACGAAACAATGATTATTGAAACCAAAGACAGAATCCAGCTGAAAAACTATACTTAAAATTATCTATACACCAAAGTCAAAGTTTCTCTAACGTTCAAAGTGATTATTCTCTTAAAAAGGAACGAAACAATGATTATTGAAGCCAAAGACAGAATCTAGCTGAAAAACTATACTGAAAATTATGTAGCCTTGCTAATATTTGATTTATATTCCGAGTATCCAACGGTAGGTTTCCTTTCCAAGCAAGGAAATCGCCGATGACCTTACCGATAAATACAAATATATCCACGTCAACGATACCGACTAAACTTACGACCGTTTATCACCAAATCTCAGTGTATAATAATTTTAAACGTTTACTCAACTTTACCACACTCCACAATTGAAGAGAATTTCGATAAATTGAGTATTAGAAGGGAATCGTCTGTCTTCCTCTTAAGAGCTAGTACATCAGAGGAAGCTTTTACACGCATACTCACCTTTCGATGTCAGATTTATTTACATCCAGAAAATGTATGTAAAATCTTAAAGTCGATTAAAATTGAGCACAATCAGATTACGTGCTGGATTTACCTTTCTACAGGTAATCTAAGATATTTTATCTGCTAAGAAGAAGGTCATGTGACAAAGAAGTGTATATCGATCTCAAGTCAAACCACAGTCTACTACGTAACGTTGACTATTGATTTTAATAATTTCCAAAATATTATAAGTGGTAGCAACCACACTTCTATTACTGATAACAGATATATCTGAAATGTCAGGAAAAGATTTACACATTGAAGAAATAAAAGCTATGGACACATGGAAACGATATACAGGGTGTTACCTTGTTTAAATAAATCCAAAAAGAAGGAATAAAGTTTGTCCGTTTAAAGCTTCGTTTACGAGGGAATCGAGTTTGAAAAAGTGTAAATAATACGTTTATTATCATTAGGTAATACTTAGCCGCCAAGTTTGAAAATTTGTAAATAATACATTTCTTTTATTATCGGGTAATATTTAGCTGCTATTGACGCATTCCAGTTACGAGCACCGAATGCTTTCATCGTGTCAATTTATTCGCGATTGCTATAGCGAGACATTCACAATTCAACAAATGAGAACGTACTGACAATAACAGTAGTCGGTAGCCGTACTGTCAGAGACGGAATGTAAATATTATGAAGGAAAACGAATACGAAAGTTTAAACGAAAATGGTCGTGCTACAATTTTCAAACACGCTTCTCTCGTAAACGAAGCTTCGAATGGAAAAATGTTATTGCTTTTTCTCGACTTGTTTTCACGTGTAGAATCACTACCTGCCCGATGTTACCATTCGTCCAGTAACACCCTGTATAACCATATCCTTTTTAATAAACTTCTCAACTCCATAATATTAGAGATTGAACTTAACGCTGCGTTAGAGTCTACTAGAAGCTTCAGTTCTGGACCTGATAATATTCGAAATATTTTGATCAATAATAACCAAAAAGAGGTTTTAAGTATTTTCTAAAAGTGTATAACTGCGTATGATTGAATGGTGTCTTTTCGGATAAATGATACGATACGATTATCATTACTATACTAAAACTTGGCAAAAACAAAAGTTTTCTCGACAGAAAATATTCAAAACTTATGGATTAAGGTAGTACCTTAAAATCAACCTTCTAGGCAGAAACCAGAACAGATTTAGACACTATTGATCCACAGTCGTCAGCCTTGTATTGTTAGACTCATATATATGCGAAGCATTCCTTCAAAAACAGCATTTAATTGCCATAATTGCTGGAAAGGATCTAAACACCGTTAAATAGATTCCACAAATTCGATTAAATTTTGGATTTAAATTGTCTAAATGTGAGATCACAGCAACCATCTTCACAAATAATAAATCGGTGAAAAATGATTGCATCGGAGCAACAGTAACTTAAAATAACGAATGCACTAAAAATTCGTGATTTAATTTTTTATAAGAGATATTCCATGATATCATTCCTTAAAAACATTAAAGACGAGTGTAGTCATAGATTAAATATAATAAAATCTACAGTATCGAAAAATTGGAGTGTTAAGTTGCACTTTTCAGTTAAAACATACCAGAATGTGATTTTCTCTAAATTGGATTATAACCCAATCGTCTACGATTATACAAAACCAAGCATTGAAATTAGAAGAAAACACTTAAGAAGATTACATCTACGATATGGTTAATCCGAACACATATTTAAATGATTTTACAAAAAGACCTTTTACAAACTTTTAAATTTCTAATTTAAGTAACTTCTTCGTAGTCTACAAATCGTCGTCCCTCGTTTTGTTTCAAATAGATAATACAACTTCCTTCGTAAATAACGGAAACACTTTTCATAGTAGACAAATTTTTAGAAATAGACAAAATTACAAATCTGAGTGTTTACGAAGCTCTCTACAATGAACTATGCATCAGACGAATATTTGGAATCAAAATCTGAGGAAAAGACGAGATATACAGTATGTACCACCTAAGATGAGCTATTTACAATTTTTAAAAGTGAAGTTCCTGCAATTATAGAAGTCTCGGAATACATAGAGAAAATAATACACGATGAATTTATAATTGTATTATTAGATATAATAATTATTATACCAATGCAGAATAATTGTTAGGTATCGATAACACGATAATCCAAGACATAATAGAACAGAGTACAATACTGAGACGTGCCAAAAATAATATTTTGCATTCTTGGATTTCTTCGTACTGGAATATTTAGAAACGACAAAGCCGACACTGCCGCGAAATAATTAAAACCCACCAATTGTTAAAGATTTGCAAAGAATTTTCTTAAAGTTTCAATAGAATCTTAAAACAAAAAATGGAGAAATTCAAGACTCAGTGATCTACAATCCTCGACACGGGATTAGCTCAACAGTCTCAACAAATGGAAACGATCAAACCATAGTGACACGACTAAGAATCGGATGCGAGTGATGTCTAGCGATGTAAATAACTCTATCGAACATATGTTGAGCAACTGTACCAAGTAAAAAGGCACAGAATAGGATTTATCAACTTTCTCAAAAGCTCAACGAACAAAGAACTCAATAACGAGTTCTGTCACTGATTAAAAATTGGATATCAGTGATATCTAGTGATGTAAATAACTCTATCGAACATATGTTGAGCAACTGTACCAAGTAAAAAGGCACAGAATAGGATTTATCGACTATCTCAAAAGCTTAATGAGTAAAGAACTCGATGATGAGTTTTGTCACCGATTAAAAATTGGATGTCAGTGCTATCTAGTGATGTAAATAAATCTATCGAACATATGTTGAGCAACTGTACCAAGTAAAAAGGCACAGAATGCGCTTTATCAACTTTCTCAAAAGCTCAACGAGCAAAGAACTCGACGACGAGTTCTGTCACCGACTAAGAATTGGATGTAAGTGATGTCTAGTGATGTAAATAACTCTATCGAACACATTTTGAGCAACTGTACCGAATAAAAAGGCACAGAATACGCTTTATCACCTTTCTCAAAAGCTCAACGAGTAAAGACCTTGATGACGAGTTCTGTCACCGACTAAGAATTGGATGTAAGTGATGTCTAATGATGTAAATAACTCTATCGAACACATTTTACGCAACTGTACCAAGTAAAAAGGCACAGAATAGGATTTATCAACTTTCTCAAAAGCTCAACGAACAAAGAACTCGATGACGAGTTCTGTCACCGACTAAGAATTGGATGTAAGTGATGTCTATTGATGTAAATAACTCTATCGAACATATGTTGAGCAACTGTACCAAGTAAAAAGGCACAGAATACGATTTATCAACTTTCTCAAAAGCTCAACGAGTAAAGAACTCAATAACGAGTTCTGTCACCGATTAAAAATTGGATATTAGTGATATCTAGTGATGTAAATAACTCTATCGAACACATTTTGAGCAACTGTACCAAGTAAAAAGGCATAGAATACGATTTATCAACTTTCTCAAAAGCTCAACGAGCAAAGAACTCGATGACGAGTTCTGTCACCGACTAAGAATTGGATGTAAGTGATGTCTAATGATGTATATAACTCTATCGAACATATGTTGAGCAACTGTACCGTGTAAAAGACACAGAATAGGATTTATCAACTTTCTCAAAAGTTCAATGAACAAAGAACTCGATGACGAGTTCTGTCACCGACTAAGAATTGGTTGTAAGTGATGTCTATTGATGTAAATAACTCTATCGAACATATGTTGAGCAACTGTACCAAGTAAAAAGTCATAGAATATGATTTATCAACTTTTTCAAAAGATCAATGAACAAAGAACTCGATGACGAGTTCTGTCACCGACTAAGAATTGGATGTAAGTGATGTCTAATGATGTAAATAAGTCTATCGAACACATTTTGAGCAACTGTACCAAGTAAAAAGGCACAGAATACGATTTATCAACTTTCTCAAAAGCTCAACGAGCAAAGAACTCGTGTAAAAGGTAGCTGCACCGGTTCTGGAATAAACAAATGCACAATTAAATCTCTAATAATCTCAATGGATGTGACGTTTACCCGAAAAACAAAAACAAAAATGTATCTGATTCTGAATAGCAAATAAATGCATAGTAAAACGAAAGCAGCGATCCAGGTAGCCTAGAATTCGAGGGGGCGAGGTTTGAATATTGCCAGCCAACGAAGCGTTTTCACGATACAAGGAGCGTAACCCAGAAACATCTAATTTCCAAAACGCGACTAGCCTAACCGTCGTTCCTGCTACACCCCGGCGTCACAAAAGACGCAACGCTGAGATTCTCGCGCCCGATATCGCGCCTCCAGGGTCGTGCTTCTTTTTCGTACGGAATCGAAAAAGTAGTGCCACGATCGATCATAGACTAGAACTTCATTTCGTTTGAAACGGCGCCAGGGCCGGGATTCGTATCTGAGCGAGACGACTTGAAGAATCGTGGTAACACACGCACGAAAGTAGTTTCTGATGTTCTTTTAACGATTTCGCGTGGCCAGGGACGAGCGTAATCTCGTGGCGCGTGCCGCGCACGCCCGCGCAACAAAGGAAATTGGTTTACGTGGATTCCTTATCGTCTCGAGATTACGCTTTGATGACTTAATGCGTTTTCTTTCTTTCTAGATGAACGATACGGCACGGTAAATTATATTGTTAGATAATGATATAAAGAGAGGCCCCCAGGCCAGCTGGTTAATCGAATTAAACGAACGGTACTCAACAATGAACGACGTTGGTATTTTTTCATTTAATTTCAATCCCATTACTCGAGTCGAAAACGAAAATCGCGAGCTTTTAAGATATACAGGTTTTTACGGTTTCTGGACCAATTAGAAGCAGAGTTTGTCGAAAACACCTCCAAGTATAATATAATCAGAAGGCAGTACGATTTAATGAAGGTAGTGCTCAACAATGGACAGCGTTGGTATTTTTTTATTTAATTTCAATCCCATTAGTCGAGTCGAGAACGAAAATCGCGAGCTTTTAAGATAGACAGGTTTTTACGGTTTGTGGACCAATTAGAAGTAGAGTTTGTCGAAAACACCTCTAACTATAGTCAGAAGGTAATACGATTTAACGAATGATCGATTCTTTTAAGCGAATATTATTATTTGGTAATTTATTGCTTCGAAATTCGGTCCCCGAATATTTGTAAATTAATCGAACGGAAGTCTTTTATTTATCCATTGTAAGAGAATAACCGGAATTCCCGTGTAAATAGCTTTCCAGTATTAATTCACGGTTGAATCGATGAAATTTCGAATGCAAATTTTACCGCTTGCGTTTTCAGATTATAATATCTCCCGATTCTAGGAAATTTCGCGTTTCGTTTCCACCGGGATAGAAAATTAAAAGTAATTCATCAGAAAACTATTCGATCGACTATTCGAGTCGGTGAATTCATTAACAGTGGCTCTGAAAAGTATTCGTACACTACATTATAAGGAAAATCATCTTACCTGTAACACTGATTTTAGAAAATATTTGCGTGCACGTAGAGCACAATAGTGCATACACGAGAAATTTTTTTCTCCACAGGAAATTTCATTAAAAAGGTGAAATTAATTCTCGAAGATTTCAATGTTTTTCTTGTTCTTTCAATGCAACGTTTCTCGAGACACTTACTACAGAATGATACAACAAAAATTCTCTTCAAAAAAAAAAACTGTTCACTTTTTACTGTTCTATCGTTCAATAGTGAAACAAATCCCCAAACAATTGTATTAAAAGAATTAAGAAACGTTGAATTCTCGAGTCTTGATTTTATCCTCTCGAGAACATTTTTCGTCGACAAAAGAATTACGTCGTGTGCCACCCGGTACGCTTTACGTGCACACAAACTTTCATTAAAATAAGACTTGTAGGTTAGGGAAATTACCTTGTAATACAGCGAACTAATACCATTTTGATCCACTGTATGCGCGCCATTATCGTCGGCCATTACTCGCGACAGCTCGTTGTTTAAACGCGCCGATTACACAACGGTCCTCCCAATTACACCATCGAATATAATTCTTGAAAAAATGCTTAAAAAGGGTAAGCGCTTTCGCTGGTCGTGTAATGAACGTCCGCCCTGCGAATCAATCAGCTAAATGGATCGCTCGTGTGCGCGGCCCGGGTGCAGTTGCACTTTCGAAAATCAAAAAGCCACGCAGCGACGTCGTCGTTTCATCTCGCGTTTTAATACCGCGCGATCGAGTCAGTCGGTGCGTTGTCCTCAGACGGCGTGCACAAAGCGTCGAAAGTACGCGCACGATCCACGCCGACAAAGGGAGGAAATAATATCCCGAATTCAATAACTCGACTATCGACTTTCGACGGTAGTACCGGCCGTGGTCTTTGTCGAACGTTTAAGCGATTTTAATTCGACGTCTCTTTTCGAGGTTAGTTATACGATCGCTAGCGCGCGCGTTTCGATACGCCCGGAATAAATTCCAATCGTTTGAAATGAAATATCGCTTCGTTTTGGATTAATCGGCAAAGAATCGTGGAATTTCGTTACCGTGCAATTATCCAACGATACGAAATAAAAAAGTTGATTCGCGGGAGTACGCAATTCGATAATTGAAAACGGTTCGTCGAACGAACTCACCGTAATGGCAAATCTTACGGAATAATCGAATCGGTTGCAGTTTGTAAATAACCGGACACGTACCGTGGGAACGAGTAGGGTCGGATGTGTTTACATCCCCACTCTGGGTACAGTCTTACTAGCTGGCCTTCGCAACACAGACGATGTTCGATGTAACCGAAGACGATGACAAAGAACGATGACAGTCAGTTGGAGATTGAGCGAGACAAAATAATTCACAGCATTGGCGTAGCCTTCGAGCGAAAACGTTGGATTAGAATCTTTCTGTTTGTATTATACATTGTACGTAAATATTATCTCTGAATCGGTGAGCTTCTCCTAACGAAACAAAGAGTTTAATTCAATGTCGTTGGTGATCGTTAATCTCTTGAAATTATTTCCAGCTAAAAGAATTGATTTCTACTCGTTAAAAGTAATATAAATCCGTTTAAACTTAATTCTATCTAGACAAACTCTGCGTAATTAAATTTACACAATATTAAGTTTCGTTCAAATTAAAAGCATAACATTTACGTTTTCTTTTACATTATAAATTTTCCGAGGAGCTGCTGTCATTAGCCCCTCGGAGAATTTATAATCTGGGAAAACAAAAATTATGCTTTTCTTCGATTTTATCACGACTGACTTTCGTAGGTTTGTCTCGATTAATAGGATCGATGTTAGAACAAAAATACTATAATAACAATCAAGAGGACAATGAGGTCTTTTAAGGACCCTACTTGGTAAAGAACGTCGACCATTCCACTTTGGTATATTAAGGGTTAATTGGAAGAGCAGACTCAAAAGATGACTCGAACACTGTGGTCGATAGCAAAAACGTCTTCATAGTTCGGACGTTACACGAATGCCAATGAAGTCCATGTCATTCTGCGTAATACAGTCAGCGCCATCTACTACTATTTGGGCATTAGCGATTCAACACCTCGAATAGTCCGTACCCTATTTTAAAATACACCTGTAGTCTTCGAACGCCACTTACTGGATCATCGTGCCAAATAGGACGGATCTTCTGCAAAATATAGCTGGTGTCATCTGACTCTGCTCGGATTACGCTATATCAAGCGATCTATACCCTCTGACAGAATACATCTGGCGTCATCAGACACTAGCTTACGTCTATTGACCCATCACCCCAAAATGCAGCTGGTTGGTATCATCCGACACTGCTTGGTCTTTGCTACCTCTAGTAATCCATAGCCTTGTGTAAACTATACTTAGCATCGACGTATACTCTTTAGGATCTACTGACCCTCCACGTCTGGTAGTTCGTAATCTCTTATAGAACACGTGTAGAGTCATCAAACGTTAGTTAAGGTCTGTTAACTCATCGTATCAAGTGGAACGTGTCTTTTGGAAAATATAATTAACGATATCAGATTCTACTCGGATTTCGTTACGTCGAGTGGTCGGTATCCTCTTGCAGAATACACCATTATTATTTCGCAGAATACGTCACGAGACACTAACTTAGGTCTGTTCCATCGTTGCAAGAAATCCACGTTCTTTCGCAAAAATGCTACTGACCGGTGTCATCCGACATTGCTCACTCCTCGCTATTTTTAATAGTCCCTGCCCTTTTGTAAAATACACTTAACATGGACGTTCACTCTTCAGGATCTATCGACTACCCGGGTCTGATAGTTCTCTTGTAAAGTACATGCAGAGTCATCGTCTGCTGACATATCATACCAAGTAGGACGTGTCTTGCAAAATATAGTTGATCTCAGATTCTAGTGGTCTGTATCCTCTTACAGAATACACCTAGTGTTATTTGCCACTGTTTAGGTCCTACCGGCACACCACTTTTGGTAGTCCATATACTTGTACAGCATACACCTAGCGTCAACAGACGCTCCTTAGGGTTTATTGACCCACTACACCGAGTAGTCCATGTCTTTTTAGAAAATACGGCCAGTGTCATTTGACATTGCTCGGTTTTCACCGCTGTCTCTTCAACACCTCGAGTAGTCTACGCCCTTAAGCAAGATATACCTAGTGTCAACATACAGTACTTTTACGGTAAATTTTATGGCGCACACCACCCGTTCGTATCTCATAAAGAACTGGACACGTACACGCGAACTCGAGATGAAATAATTCGCGGGTCGGTTAATTCGCAAACAAAAAGTGAATTCAAAGGCCGGCTCGTCCGTCACGGATTTAATTTTCCCGGTACTCGGTTGCTCAGAAAATTAAACACCGTATACACGAACGAAAACGTCTCCGCGTTTAAACGAACGCGCGGCTCGCTGCGCGTGTAAATTTCCACGTTCCGCTGGAGTGGTATCAGAGTCGTGAAAAATGTACCGTGCTTGACGTTGTAATTGTTTAGCATGTCGCGTGGACACGCGTCCCCGAATTAATCCCGGCAGTGTGCACGCGATTTATTCGAGAAAAGGAACGATGTCAGCAAATTGTCGTTGAGAGCGAAATTGCCAGTGTAATTAATGAAGAGAACGAGAGAGTTAAGTCCGCGCTCGCATCTTTTTACGTACAGGGTGATCCATACAAAGTGTTACCAGCTCATCTTCCGCACAATGGATAAGTACTGGCTCGCGTCTTTGCGTTTTGATGCTATATCGAACGAAAGGATCTTTCTCGTGGATGCAATTAAGTTTGCCAAGTTTTATCCAATAAAAACGTGTACAGCGTGTTTCAAGAATAGGGTGTGCGTACAAAATTCAACGAATACCGTAAATTCAACGTTTACGAAGTTCGAACGTTCATCGAATTTAATATTTATGGAATGTAATTATTACTATTGAATAATTACCCTAGCGACAGTGTTTTGCAAACGTTTGCTTCACTCTCTTTGAAGAAATTGGTTTATCCAAAGACAATGTCACATCGTCGCAGACGGTTCGAAATATACACTAAGGATCCACCGTATAGTTATGCGAGAGAAACGTATGTCGTTCAGTGGGAAACAGAGAGCAATCTGCTGACATCCGAACAATTTTTTTACGTCGTTTTCTAAAATTTCGACATAAAGGGATCCCCAAGTTGTTACTCACCTGACAACGACACGGTCCGATCAAAGATTCAATGGCCACTTTAGCGAATGACATATCGCGGATACATAAATTTACAATCCATTTTAATAAATTTATCGGGAACACCTCCAACGACGACGAAGGATTATACTTGCTAAGGCGGATCGCCGAGATTCCCTGGATAGCACGTTTTTCGGGGTAAGTTACACCAGGGACATCAAAGAGATGCAAAATAACCAAACGACGTGTAGTTGGTTACTCTGACAAAAAATCAGCGCCGAGACCACCACGCGGCGGTGTAACGTGAGTCGAATGTTTTCGAGCTTATCGCACATCGTAGACTCCATTACGGTGAAAAGAGTCGCCAAGTCAAGATTAGTAGGATAGAGACCCGAGCGTTTTCAAAATGAATTTTTACTCGAACGGTGACTCGTACGAGCAAAATTATAGATCACGTTTTCGATTCGGTGTTTCACGGATAATCGATTCCCCTTAACCCTCATCGTACCACGCTTTGGGTCTTTTCTGACCCAGAGAGACCTTTGCCGAATTTTACCATCGGTATTCATTTTTTTAGAAATTTAACAAAGGACGTTTCTATTTAAAATGAGTTTTTAAACGAAATGTTTGTCCGAGTACGGTCAAACTACGGGTCAGTTCTGACCCAGGGTTTCTCTCACCGTCGCCTAAACTGTCGATGTTGCAAGGGTTGAGGTAAACTCTGCTTTCGAACAAAATACAGGGTGTCGTTTAAAATAATATTCAAATCTTCGACTTTTCGAGATAAAAGTACGCAGATTCTAATACAATAGAAATTGTATTTGCTTTTGTTCTTTGAAGGTTATTACAACAACACGGTTATCCACAAAATTATATCCACTGATGTATGGCGTAAATAACGTTTAAGATAAATGGATGTCAGGAATAGAAGGACGTCTAAGATCACCGTGTGCTTTTGAAAACCTGCGTCTAATACAAGAACATATCGTATTTAATTTCAATAATATTTTCTTAAATGTCAAACGATTTTTTATCTCGAATACCAGTGGTCTTGAGAGACACCGTACAGTCCATGTATCTGTCATAGGGGACTCTAGATAACTTACTATTATTACTCTGGATAAGTTACCGTTTATCCAGTATTGTAAAGACTCTGGATAAGTTACCGTTTATCCAGTATTGAAGAGACTCTGGATAAGTTATCGTTTATCCAGTATTGTTAAGACTCTGGATAAGTTACTATTTATTCAGTATTGTAAAGACTCTGGATAAGTTATCGTTTGTCCAGTATTGTATAGTGTCTGGATAAGTTATCGTTTATCCAGTATTGTAAAGACTCTGGATATGTTACCGTTTAACCAGTATTGAAGAAACTCTGGATAAGTTACTGTTTATCCAATATTGTAAAGACTCTGGATAAGTTACCGTTTATTCAGTGTTGAAGAGACTCTGGATAAGTTATCGTTTATCCAGTATTGTAAAGACTCTGGATAAGTTACCGTTCATCTACTATTGAAGAGACTCTGGATAAGTTACCGTTTATTCAGTATTGAAGAGACTCTGGATAAGTTATCGTTTATCCAGTATTGTTAAGACTCTGGATAAGTTACTATTTATTCAGTATTGTAAAGACTCTGGATAAGTTATCGTTTGTCCAGTATTGTATAGAGTCTGGATAAGTTATCGTTTATCCAGTATTGTTAAGACTCTGGATAAGTTACTATTTATTCAGTATTGTAAAGGCTCTGGATAAGTTATCGTTTGTCCAGTATTGTATAGAGTCTGGATAAGTTACCATTTAACCAGTATTGTAAAGACTCTGGATAAGTTACTGTTTATCCAGTATAGTTAAGACTCTGGATAAGTTACTATTTATCCAGTATTGTAAAGACTCTGGATAAGTTACCGTTTATCCAATATTGTAAAGACTCTGGATAAGTTACCATTTAACCAGTATTGTAAATACTCTGGATAAGTTACCGTTTATTTAGTATTCAGGCGTCGAGAATCAAACGTGTCGAGAGGTCGAGAATGCAAAGACTCGTTTGAACGTTTTCTTCTTCTGTCTTTGCAGCTTCTAGCATTGCGACAGCTGATGCGGGGGGACAAGGAGCATCCGAATGCTCCGCTTGGGAATAATTTCAGACCGCCTCAACCGCTTCATCATCGTCCCGTGCGAACAAACATCGACTTTAACGTTCAGGTACAGTAAAGAATGCGCACATTTTACATATTGAAACGCACGATCGCCAACGATTGTCTAAACTTTATTTTGCTCCCCAGGGACCGAAAAACTGTCCGACGATGAATAGGAACATATATTACAAAGGTACGAGGTGCTGTATACAATAGCCGTGAAGTAAAATGGGAAAAGTTCATTGAATATTCGCTGGAACTGGGTTACGCTTCACCTAATTTTGCCCCGGTGTATTTCTGGTTTCGCGCGGACGATGAAAGGTCCTGGATTGGTCGGATCGAACGGATTTCAGCATATTTTATTCAAAACGTTAAAAAGTAACCCTCGAGAAATTTTGTTTGTAATTTTTTGTATAAAAACCGGTTAAATCTTTCATCACGGGATACATTCTGTGGAAATTATTAAGTTATTAAACACAACTTTTAAACTTTCGATTATTTTTAAGGTACGAAAGAATCATAAACGAAATTAACCAGTCGGAAGATTAATGTTTTCTAAATTAATCAAGGTCAGCCTGTTTGAATTTTGTCGAGTATGAAATATAATAAAATGATGTTTTGTACGAAAGTGTCCCTCGCGGAAGGGTATAGAAACAAATTCAATGATGACATAAATGTGATTTTTATTAACAAGAAGAAAAGGAGAAAACACTCGACGGAGGTAAACGGTTTGATTCGAGAATAGTAGATCGAATCAGATAGTGAGCAAATCAATCTGATACCGATTGTTAACGTCGAGACTGAAATATTGCTCTTCATTTGTATTAAGTATTAGAGTATAACTGATCGTTAGAGGGCAGGCTACTACTATTTATCTTTGATACTGACATTATGTTGTCTGGTTTCTATTCTATATATCGTTGAATATAGAAAAAATATTATGCGATACTATAGAATTTATTTCCATGTAACGTAGTCCAACATACTTTTCAAAAAAGTATAGGTGACCTTGATTTTTTCAAGAAAAATAAACAAACTCTTATAAAAATTTGTTACAACATTAAGCGAAATACGTGAAACTACGACACAGAATGCAACGTTAATTAAATTATCCTTGGCTAAAATAACAAACAATAAATACGGTAAATGTCTCGAGCAAAACACGATATTGAATTGTGTTCTATTAATACAGGTTTAGAAATGAAAATTTTGTTAAATTATGCTCGATTATGTCAATTATGTCAGTGTCTCACTGGTCCACGTGAAAATCGATACAGTAACTTTCAACTGGTATATACAGTTAAAAAATAACTTCAAAAAATAATTTATCGTACAATACGAGAATAATAACTTGAATTTATTGCTCGCGTTTGTTTTCTTTCCAATTTCTTTATCCTACGATAACGAGATAAGTCGAGTCGGTACAAATTGCAAACACAACAATTTAGTCGGTTAAAGTTTTTCGATATAAAACGTCTCACGTATACGTGTACACTATGTCCCGTTAAAAATAATCTACCTTAGTATTTTGGGTACCTTAAATAAAATAGTCTACCTTAGTATTTTGGGTATCTTAAATAAAATAGTCTACCTTAGTATTTTGGGTATCTTAAATAAAATAGTCTACCTTAGTATTTTGGGTATCTTAAATAAAATAGTTTACCTTAGTATTTTAGATATCTTAAATAAAATAGTCTACCTTAGTATTTTGGGTATCTTAAATAAAATAGTCTACCTTAGTATTTTGGGTATCTTAAATAATAAAGAGGTAGATTAAATGATGCAGAGAGAGACTTCGAAGACTTCTTCCTATCGTTACAAACTGCCCAAGATATTAACACGGTCTGTTTCTAACGAGATACTTTTAAAAAAATGTTTCATCCGTTCTGATCGTCCACGTTCCAAGCGTATCCACGTTCAGCGTGTTTTATATTCCATGAACTTGACCCGATATCCAAGCAACGAAACATTGAAAATATCAAGATCAACGTCCGGTGATCGTGTCCTTACCGCGTTCGGTGTTGCAGCAAACAGCTGGAAATAACCCCGAGGAACCGACGGAGACGCCTGGCGTTCGCAGTTAACTATGCTTTCCCTGGGATGAGCTGGAACTTCGCCGTTAAGAGAATAAACCCATTGACATATCAATTAAAATGAAACGCGCGTGATGAACGGGTCACCGTCGATACGATCGAGCAGTCCGCGGTGGCGCGTGTCGTTGAGGTCGAGAGCGAGTGAGGGTGAGAGAGAGAGAGAAAGAGTGCGCAAGAATGAAAGAAACGGAACAAAAAGAAAAAAGAAAAAAAAAAAACAGAAAAATGCTTTGTTGTACTATTAGACGTGAATTGCCAAGTATGTTTCCAGTAACGAGAACAAAAAAAAAAAAATGAAGATATACAGAGATATATAGAGATTACAACTTAGCGGAGATAAGGTAACCGTAAGATTACACAAGATATATTATTATACGTATATCGATCAACTATCGAAAGCTATGACTATCGTGGCCTGCGTGGGAGGGGTTTACCGGGGGTTTGGGGGCGGTCGAAAGAGAGAGAGAGAGATGCGACACTATGTATAAAGATTCATGCGTGACGGTGCACACACAGACACAACAAACATACACACTATCGAACGAAAGTTTATACTATATTCTTGTAATAAAACGCTGAAAACGTAGAAGGAAGTACGGCATCGTAACCCTGTCTTCTGCGCGCGAAGCGCGCAACTAATCCCATCGATCTGCTCCGCATTCCTTGACACCCTGCATTACCCGAGGATTTCATCGTGGATCGACGCGAGCTCGAACCGACCGAGGGTATCGTACCGGTAAAGCGACGCTTATCGCGGGTTACTTACCGACCGGGGTCGATAATGTAGGGAAACCGCGCCGCAAGAAAGTTACCCGATCGTCTCCTCGACGTTGGTTCGCGATCGATCTCGTCGTGTACGTTCTCCGGCGCCAATTAAATCCCTCCGTGTCCGTTTTCGTCGACTCTAGAGTTAGATCGAAGCTTTGCGTATCCGAGTCCCTGCAAGCCGGTTTTGGCTACAGGGTTACCCGACAATGCGAGATTCACGGTGCGCGTACCCCCGTGGGTGAACACGCGCCTCCTGGCTGGAATTCTAACACGCTGGGGTCTGGTGACGGAACGGAGTCAGCGGTTACAGAGGTTGGTGCGAGCGGAATCTCGACGAGGAGAGGACACAGCGGGGTCGAAAGGTTGGCCGTTGGTGGGGGTGTTGGGGTAAGGGTGCCGGCGAGCGGAATAGATTTCATTGAACCAGAATTCAACGGTGCTGCCCACGGACGGCTATGCGGCAAGGGAGTCGAAAAGGGACAGCGACGGGTAACGAGCGAGCGAGAGGTCGACGAAACGACGAGTGGTGGGGGTACCGCCGGTCGGAGAAGGGAGGTATGGTGCGCGAGAGGGAGGGGGTAGCGAGAGGAACAGACACGGGGATACGTAGGCATCGTGTCGGTGGCCTCTGCGGCAAATCTGCAGGTTTCCGTGGCGTGTGCGTGGGACGATAATAATCGCGGAAATCGTCGGTCCGCGTAAACGTGACCGTGGGGTGGAATCGTCGCGATTGTACGGTTCGCGGGTGTGCGATCGTTCGTGGTGGTTACACGGGGTTCACGGAACGGGGGATGAAAGTCTTCGATGGAGCGGCGCGATCGCAGCATCCGTTCTCGCGTTTCGGCACAAACGTCGAGCTCGTACACGGGAACGACGAGAGCCAGCGGTGCGGAGGCTTCTTACACGGTGGGCCTCGCGCTACGTGATTGATTGATCGGCCAAGAGGATAATAGAAAAGAACGTCGATGCCAGTCGACGACCCCGCGGCCCAGGTGGGGGGTGTCCTCTCGTGAGAACGGGCGAACACACGTTCACACGGTGAGACTACGCGTGGAAAGGAAGCTGACAAGTGCATCGTGCTCGTCGCGGTTTCTCCTCGATTTCCATGCGGGCTTCTGATCGCCACCGGCCACGAGTCGGAGCTGTACGATCGGTCTGACCCGTCGTGTCGTACGGAGCTACGCGAGGATTCGCCTACGTATCGCGGTGAGCGTCGCGGAGAGCTTTCGTCTTCAACGGGGGAGAGAATAAACAAAAGGACCAGGGATCCGTGCGTGTACGGTCGGCGAAGCGACCAACGATAAAGAAGGACGGACACGTCGAGGAGCGGGACAGGGTGAGCCGCGTCTCTCCTCGCGAGTGAAACAGTGCGCTCTCGTCTTTAATTTTTCAACTAGCCCGCAAGCGACGACGCGATTGGCCGGAACCCGTACCGGGAACCTTCGACGCGGATACGCGTAAGCGAATTTTACTGCTCGGAGGTCGACGCGCTCGGTGACTCTGTGCTCGGGTCTCGGGCGACGCGGAACACACGCACCACGCGCAAAAGGACACCCGGTCCGCGGAGATAACCTCCGATGCGACACGAGTCGTCGAATAATCGAGCGGAGCTACACCCTAACGAACCGAAACTCTCAGGTTCGCCGTGAAAGTTTTCCAGAATTCAATTAGCCAGTTGTTGCTGCCGTCGCTGCCGGTGTGGTGTCTTCCGTTTCGCGGCCTCGAGAACTTCCGGGGGTAGGGGGGAGGGCACCGGGGGGGAGTGAGGGAGAGGGACAGGGGGGGAGGATGGTGGTGGTTACCGGAGGGTGCCGCGTTCGAGGAGAGAGGGGATTGGAAATTATTGCCCGGCTCCGCGGGCCGACTTTGTGACTAATTTATGATCGATATAAATTTCGCGGCGCATTACGCGGGCATACCATTAGCGGCGTCAGCAATTAATATGCCTTAGTAGGCGGTCGGAAACGCTCGACGGGGCGAGAACCCGCGGCCTGGAATTCTCCAGGCGTGTTCGAGCGATTCCGCGTCGCTAGCGCGGTGTCCGCGTCGGTCCGAGAAAACCGTTACATAATCGCGCGATTGTTGCTCCTTTGTTGCAGATTGAACCCGGCGAGGCGTGCGATCGGGAAAGTAGGCCGGCCGACGGGGCGCGCGCGTGCAACGGAGGGCGCACTTAATCAGAATGAAATCTAAGAACTCGGCAACAATAGGTTCGTGATGCCCGAAGGAGACCGGTCGGCGAAATGAAAGCCCCTGAGAAACAATGGAAGCGTCCACGCAAGCATGACGGCCCCATTCAGATTCGCAGACGGCATGCTTAGTGGTGGCCGAAGGAGTCGCTCAAGTAAGAATAAGCGGAGCGTCGTTCGGGGATTCGTAACTACCCGGATGGATTCGAACGACGGTTGCTTGCCGCTCGAATCAACTGGCCGCTCAAGGCCACTTGCTCGACCGCGAACCACCTCGCGAACCATCCCGGTATCAACAAATTTCGAAACTGGCTCTAACCACGAACAAGTAGATTCACATTTTGCCCGTTGTCTTTAACGAGGAAACGTTTAGGGGCTACCAGTAACGAGAAAGTAGTGGTATTGTTGGAGATTTGAGATAACTAAACGACACGTGGACTATTGGTCGTGAAAAGATTACGGGGTTACTTGGAGCAATTTTTTGCTTCGTTTCTTGTATCGGGGATATTTTACGTAAAGAGAGATGCATCTCTCTTGTATCGGGTCTCTAGAGCGAGCGTCTTTTGTCAGGTGATATCTTGGATAATGACAAAATGACACGTGGACCGATAGGTTGGTCGATAAGTTTTGTCGTTTTTTTCATTGCGAAAAGAATAGTATGACACTTCAATTTTGAGCAATTGTAAATATACGAATGAGTAAGTTTTGTCGTGTTTTCCATTGTGAAAAGAACGCTATGACTGTTTAACTTTGAGCAACTGTAAATATACGAATGAGTAAGTTTTATCTTTTTTTTTTTTATTGTAAAAAGAATAGTATGACACTTCAACTTTGAGTAACTGTAAATGTACGAATGAGTAAGTTTTGTAATTTTTTCCATTGAAAAAAGAATATTATGACTCTTCAACTTTGAGCAACTGTAAATATACGAATGAGTAAGTTTTATCTTTTTTTTTATTGTAAAAAGAATAGTATGACTCTTCAACTTTGAGCAACTGTAAATATACGAATGAGTAAGTTTTAACGTTTTTTCCATTGTAAAAAGAATAGTATGACTCTTCAACTTTGAGCAACTGTAAATGTACGAATGAGTAAGTTTTAACGTTTTTTCCATTGTAAAAAGAACTGTATGACACTTCAACTTTGAGTAACAGTGAATATACGAATGAGTAAGTTTTATCTTTTTTTTATTGTAAAAAGAATAGTATGACTCTTCAACTTTGAGCAACTGTGAATATACGAATGTGTAAGTTTTGTCGTTTTTTTCATTGTAAAAAGAATACTATGACACTTTAACTTTGAACAACTATAAATATACGAACGAGTCGATGGATCTAAAACTTCATGCATGTTCATCAAACGGTAGTACCATCCTTAGAAATATAAAACGAGGAACTTAATAGCTCCGTTTCTTATCGAACGACAAAACTTACCGAGCAACCTATTATTGCCTGTACAAAGAGAATGAGCTACTTGAAACAATATTTAGCCTTGCCTTCTACATCGGTGATACTTTATTTAAAGTAACATATAACTCTCTTCTATGAGCTCTCTGGAGCGATAGTCTTTCGCTCGAAGATACCTTGGATAATGACTTCGTGCTTTTGATTCGTCTTCGTTTTCGAAATATCAAAGCTGCAATAGTATAAACCGCGTTTTTAATTTTTAAAAACACTCATTTATACGCAACTATATTTTACATTTATTTATGCCGGTCCGGACCGATTTAAACAAATTGTTCGAAATATCCAAATTGCTTCTATGCGTGCAAAAAAATTATTATTAATTGTAAAAGCAGCCTTTCTGAGTTTTTCCATCAATTCATTGCATGTATTAGATACTCTGTTTAAATACACTTTCGATTGCTTGTAACCTCAGAAAGATGTTCAATGGTCTCTCTTATCGATACAAAACGTAATTATCAAAAAAGGGTCAGTGGTCTCTCTTATCGATACTAAACATAAACATCACAGGAACGAACAAGTTACTTCGATAAATATAGTAATAGTATGCTAACTCGACGACTATCAGTATTTCTGTTTACATCTCGAAAACGAGGACAAATCGATCAATGGCATGTGTAACATTTTTTGCTAGAAACGATCTCGGTTCAGATCCGAGACATCTTGTATATAAAACTTCGAAAAGAATGGTAAAAAAAATACGCAAGAAGGTGATCGGGATTTGAACCCTGATTTTACGAGTAATAAAACTGGAAGTATAAACGGATACCACGTTGTTTACAGTATATACGTATAACTTTGATTACAATCGTCAAAAAATTCTGCGAAAAAGAACGATCAGGATTCAAATCTTGCCAGTAACAGAGCCACAATTACAGAATCTGGTCAAATAATATCTGCGAGCGGGTACGACGTGATTCTTGGTGCAAAGATTTAAAAAAAAAAAATGTAAAATAAAACTTGTTCATCTTCGATTTTCGAGAAAATCGAATTTGAAAATCCACTATATATATTTGCTGTTACGGGTAAGGTACAGTTTGTCGAGCGACGTTTAACGCGTATTGTGTTTGCGAACAATGTCTACGCGGTATTCAAAGGCTGGTACATTCAAGTAAATACACAAAGAAAATTTTTAATCGACAGAATTTTATTCGATCGGTTAGAGAATTGTTAAAACTGTTGTCTCGTTAAACGAAAACTAATTGCTCGACATTGTAGAACGTTGTTCGCAAACGCGATACACGTTATAAGTCGCTCGACGACCCGCATTTCAATCGTAACAGTACATGCATGGAGTGGATTTTCAAACTTAATTTTCTCGCAAACTGAACATTGAATGAAAAAATTGTATTCTGTATTTTTTGCTTATTTTTTTACAAAGAATCACGTCGTACCCGTTTGAACATACTATTTGATCTGTATAAACAACCTATCGATTCGATCAACAAAACGAGTAGCTGTGTACCAACCACACGATTGAAACACATTTCGCGGATAAGTACACTTTTTGTAAATATAAAAACATAAATACATAATATATTAATATTTACAAGTGTACATTAATATCTATTGGAAATATTCGGACGATTAATACCTATTAGAAAATAAGAAAATAGTAGGTTGCACGATAAGTTTTGTCGTTCGATAAGAAATCGAGCTATTAGTTTCGTCGTTTTATTTTTCTAACAGTGATACTACTGTTTGATGAACATGTGTGCAGTTTCGTGTAGATCTGTCGATTAATTCATATATTTACAGTTGCTCAAAGTTGAAATGTCATAATATTTTTTTCACAATAGAAAAAACGACAAAACTTACTCATTCGTATATTTATAATTGCTCAAAGTTGAAGTGCCATAGTATTCTTTTTACAATGAGAAAAACGACAAAACTTACACATTCGTATATTCACAGTTACTCAAAGTTGAAGTATCATAATATTCTTTTCACAATGGAAAAAAAGAAAAAACTTACTCATTCGTACATTTATAGTTACTCAAAGTTGAAGTGTCACAGTATTCTTTTCACAATGGAAAAAACGACAAAACTCACTCATTCGTATATTTACAGTTGCTCAAAGTGAAAGTGTCATAGTATTCTTTTCACAATGGAAAAAACGACAAAGCTCACTCATTCGTATATTTACAGTTTCTCAAAATTGAAATAACATAGTATTCTTTTTAGAATGGAAAAGAACGACAAAACTTACTCATTCGTATATTTATAATTGCTCAAAGTTGAAGTGTCATGGTACTCTTATTACAATGGAAAAAACGACAAAACTTATCGAACAATCAAGTATTTTCTCGTGCTGGTTAGTTCGTCAGCAATTAATGCTACACGTATCGTTTTGTCATTATGCAAGGTTTCCAACAATACCGATACGTACCTCGATTCTCCACAAAGGAATATTTCCTTGCAAGTAGTCTACTCAAGAGTTCCAGCGATTCTGCCACATTGTTAGTGTACCTTTCTCTCCTCGTCCCTTGGCTCGGATCTTTTCGACCGAGTAAAATCTTCTTCGTGCTTCGTCTTCGTTCCGTGGAAGATGAAAAACTCACGGATGGTCGAATAGAAAGAATACGGTAACATCTTCCCTAGAGCGAAGACGAAGCTCCAAGATCGAAGATTTGACATAGTCGAAGAGCTTGGAGACGAGACCAGGTTTGGAATCCAAGCTGAACGTAGAGAAGAGAGCAACAATGGCGGACAGTAAGGAGTATACTCCAACTGTGACTTTACGCAGAGCCAGTTTCAACATTTTTTGTCTCCATCTACGCATCGTCGCGATGTTTTTAGACACTATCGAGAGCTGAAACGATTTGTCAATGACATCTGAGTCCCATTGGTCGGTATTTCGTGCGTTCGTAACGCATGCGACTACGGAGAGACCTATTGGCCGATAATCGATAAACATAAACAGTTACACCGCTGATAGCCTGGCTCGCTGTCCGCTCTCTGTTTAGAGATCGTATTCCACGAAGCGGAGAAGCGTTCGTCTTACATTCTGGTAATCCTCTGAACGAATCTTTTCAACTTTTAATAGTACGCTCGAACGTGTTACGGAAGAAACTTCGTTTGTCTTCCACCTGCCAATGAAATCTACCCAAAGATCAACCACGGGTTAGGTTTCATTGTTCTAAATCCCATTCAACCTCTTCTTTTTCACCGTTCGGAAAGTAAAATCACGTATCAGGCCCTTAGTCTTGTTAAATGAGCAGTCCATATCCGTTCGTTCGATGGTATTTCATGGTTTCGAGGTCTATAGTTACAACGGTTGGGGTAATATACTCGCTTCGGCCAAAATGTCATCAGGAACGTACGAATGCGTTCGCAATTATCGTTTTGAGAAACACGGGCAACCGACTTGCACGTAATAATCGAAATTGTCTTGCACGCGATAATCATTGTTCCGCGTTTCAGTTTAATTTCCACGTTACGAATTAAATTCGTTCAATTTGTCTTTTTCTTCCGTTCGCAAAATAATGTTCCACTATCCAAGCCGAGTACCGATACTCTGCAAACTTTCGCGTGATATTTTACCTCTTTATTGTAATATTTCACAGTTTTACCCTGTCGGTTGCACCGTATATGACTATTGTGTAATTAACAAGAGAAGAGGATTTATATTATATTTCTCATCCCCGATGAACGCATTTCTGATTTCAGATCCCCTGAACAATGCGTGAAAATTACACAAGATGAAAAATCCCCGATTCCGTTAGTAATTCATTGATCCCTTTGCTTTCGACTCGGTTCGCTTTTGTACCACCCCCGACTTCCGGAATATGCGTTTTATCGAACGTGAAATATCATTTGATAGCACTTCTCGTAACCGTTTGTTTAAATTTCTGTTAGAATTACCGTATTTAATCCGTAATTGTACAATTGACGAATCATTCCGTCGTTTCGGTGTCCACGATTTGTTGTTTGTTCTTCTCGGAACAACGTTCTCGATCAACGGCACGATTATCGTTAAAAGAAACACGTTATTCGAAGCTTGAAAATAATTCAGTTAATATTCACAGATTCGTTTTTCATCCACGCGCATTTTCATTTCCACGTAGACAACATTTCCCAACGATAGATGAAAGCTTCCTGTCTCTCTAATTCGTTAATATTCGCAAATCTGTTTTCATCCATTCACTTCTATTTATTCCTAAATAAATAATATTTCCCAACGATACACGGTAGCTTCCGGTTATTCGTTTAATCGAAGAGTTAAAAAATGGAACACGCGTTGGAAAAGTTTTCAAATTTTAATTATAATTCTCGTTAAAAGACCTCTCCGAATGCTAACGGGTCAATCGCGAGGTTCTCACGCATGGAGACATCCTTTGCGTAGAGTGAAACGAATATAATTAACAAACTATTCCACGTTCGAGTAAAATTGCTTTCGCGAACGAGTCGCGAGTTCTATCGATTCTGTTTAAAATTTCGAAAGAGGCTTATTCTTCGTAGGATGTTGTTCTTTCGACCATTTGCTGTAGCATCTTCATCGAATGTTTCTCGGAAAGCCAGCTCGAGTGTCGATCTTAGTTAAACAAATCAAAAGAGTTTAGTAATTTCACACGATTAGAGTTCACGAAGGTATCGTGTCCTTCGAAGATTCAAGTTTGCATTTTCTGTTGGCCAATGGCGGTTTTTTACGCATCGATGGAACAATACAACAGCAGAAAAGGATACGATTCTTCGGTGTGACGCAAATAGAAACACGATACGTTTACAGAATACGCAAAGGGTACTGTTGTCCGAGCATGTAACTATAGTCGCAACAGTGGTCGATTTCTTCGATATCGAATATTTAAAAAGAACGCGACGAATTCGGGAATAAATTCCGCGAAACCGTGTGCAATGATCATTTTTATGCTGCTTAAATGTTCTCTTCTCTCCTTTAACCACCGATATAACTCACGGAGCAAAGATCGTTTCGAGCTCGCGTACAGTCTCGATTTTACTGAAAAGCTGCGTATCGATTTACCCGAGAGCTTTCGCATTTCGTAATAAAAAAAAAGAAAAAGTTCTTACATCCTTTTTTATCAAACGGCAGCGATGATTAAACGTACGCCCGGGAACAGAGACAGCGATGAACAGTCTAACCCTTTTGTAAGTTTTCGTCCCGTTGCCGGACCGATGTCGAGTATTCTTTCATCGTTCACGTTTTACAAATGTTTTCAGCCGTTACCTCGTTAACAGCGTTAAAATCGACGAGCACGTGTCACGTTTAGTCGCGCAACGTGTAATAACGCGTTAAGTAGCGCCGCTTATGTCGAGCGGGCAGCATGTTAATCCGGAAATTATCGCGCGTAATTTTACGTGCAAGCACAAATGGGTTAAATGACAGAGCACCCCGTGTGAAGACGCAGAAGGTTTCAAAACATTTGGCGTGAATTGTGGCAGTTAGTCGTCGGTAGTCACCCGCGCTCGGCAAATTCGCGGCTATTTCGGTAGTGTCTACGAACGACATGCACTTCGAGATAGATTATCCCGGGCACATAGTTATTTTCCGTGTCGCGGTGGTTCACTGTGCGAGGATGAATCCAATTTACTAATCAGCTCCGGCGTTTCGCGTAAAGCGAGCGAATAAGAGATATGTAAATGAACGAAAATATCAGAGGCAGGTTGTCAGAGGTGCTTCCAAAGGTAACAAGAACCCCGGTGGTTCTTTTCGGTAGTTTGTACACGTCTAAATTTGTTTCCCGTTTGTTATGTGCGTGTGTACACAATTGGATCACTTACCAACGCGTTAAAAAGTGTTTTGACGTTGTTGGAAAATTTCTACGTTTGCCTGGAGCTCCAACTACCGCACTCCAGTTGTCTACAGAGTTCGGGGATTTCGATCGAGAAACCTCGTCTCGGACAATGTTAGATGCTTTCTAGACTTACTTTTCATCGTAAACATTATTGAACTACCTGCTAATACGTTAAAAAGTGTTTTGACGTTGTTGGAAAATTTGTACACTTGTCCAGCTCCAACTACCACTTTCCAATTGTCTACAGAGTTCGGGGATTTCGATCGAGAAACCTCGTCTCGGACAATGTTAGTTGCTTTCTAGACTTACTTTTCAACGTAAACATTGTTGAAGTACCTGCTAATACGTTAAAAAGTGTTTTGACGTTGTTGGAAAATTTGTACATTTGTCCAACTTCAACTACCGCACTGGAGTTGTCTACAGAATTCAGAGATTTCGATCGAGAAACCTCGTTCGAATGATGTTAGTTGCTTTCTAGACTTATCGTGCAATGTAAACACTATTAGACCGTCTACTGATACGTTAAAAAGTGTTTCGACGTTGTTGGAAAATTTGTACGTTTCAACAATCTCGTTTCAGTCGTCTACGGAATTCAGAGATTTCGATCGAGAAACCTCGTCTCGGACAATATTAGTTGCTTTCTAGACTTACTTTTCAAAGTAAACATTGTTGAACTATCTGCCAATACGTTAAAAAGTGTTTTGACGTTATTGGAAAATTTGTACATTTGCCTAGCTCCAACTACCGCTCTCCAATTGTCTACATCGTTCAGGGATTTCGATCGAGAAATTTCGTTTCGAATTATATCGGTTGCTACCTAGACTTACTATGCAAAGTAAGCACTATTGGACCATCTACTAACTCGTTGAAAAGTGTTTTCACGTTGTTGGAAAATTCGTACGTTTCAACAATCGCGCTTCAATCATGCACGAGTTTGGAAATTTCGATCGACTAGGTGTTCATTGTGTAGTATACGCTTATTAATATTTGCGGGTTTCGGATTATATTAGTCGGTACCCAGCGGCGATTGCCCGAGGCTTTGATATTATTCGAAATTTCGACGTACCTCGCAGTCATAGTATACCCACAACATTCGTACGTTGGGGTGTATATTTGGGTTACCGAGGTTCCATCGCGCGAAACAGGTTTCATCGTTCGAAATGTTTGTTTTAACTTGAACGGAAGGAATTGTTCACGTGTTTCTCTCTCCTTGCAGATATCTAATCGGTGGAGGGGCCATTCACAGGAACGAATAGCAGCTGCTGAAAAGAAACAGACTGTGGCATGTTAGGGGCAAAGCATCACCCTCTACGAGGGCGCATACTGCTTGCCATCTTCTTTCTACTCGGTACGTTCGCTCTGCTATCCCGAGCAGCCGCCTTCCCGGATTGGACCGACTGTCCAGCTGTGTGTCGGTGCAAATGGACATCTGGAAAGAAATCAGCCCTGTGCCCTGACGCCGGCCTAACGTCTTTACCCGCGTCGTTGGACCCCGACATGCAAGTACTGGACCTGTCGGGGAACAAGATACCGGCGCTGCAATCGGAGATCTTCAAGCGATCCGGACTGTTGAACCTGCAGAGGGTGTTTCTGAGGAACGCTGGCATCCATCAGATCCACGCAGACTCGTTCAGGGATATGAGGATCTTAGTCGAGATCGATCTGTCGGACAACCACGTGAGGTCTCTCGAGCCGGGTACGTTCCTTGGCAACGAAAGGCTGAGGATCCTAATTTTAAGCGGCAATCCTCTCCGCGTTCTGAGGAGCCAACAATTCCCGGTTCTGCAGCATCTACGGAACCTGGAGCTACAGAGATGTATGCTCTCGGAGATCCACGGCGAGGCGTTCGTTCATCTCACCGGGCTGGAGTCTCTGAGACTCGATCAGAACGAGCTGGAGTATCTGGGTGTGTCGGTGATATCGCGTCTGCCGCGTCTGAAAACTTTAACCACGGACGGTAACCGGTGGAGTTGCGACTGCAGGCTTCGTGATTTCCGTGCCTGGTTGATCCCCGACGTTCCCAACAAACTGTATTCTGTGCCTCAACTGTGTTCATCGCCGTCGCGATTGCAGGGTCGTAAGTGGGAGGACGTGAAACCGTCAGAGTTTGCTTGCCAGCCGGAGGTGTACGTGCTGGCCAGCAGCATTCAGGAGGAGATAAACGGGAACCTGAGTCTGGCATGTTTGGCGACCGGTGATCCCGAACCGGAGATCTGGTGGCAATTGAACGGTGGTCCGGTGAACGCTACCAAGCTAACCGAGCAGACATACTCAGGGACTTACGTCACTTACGCGAACTCCGATGTCGGAACGGCCTACAACGAACGATCCACGTTCGACACGTTCCCCGAGAAGTGGAGCAACCTAACCGTTTACAATGCCAGCGACGGTGACGCGGGAGAGTATGCCTGTTTCGCGAAGAACATCGCCGGTTTGGCAAGGGACACGGTCAGTGTGGCAATTCCGCGTGTGTACACAGCACCGACGCTCTCGCAGAGTGATAATTGGTTGTTATGGGTCACCCTTGGTGGCGGTGGTGCCGCTGTCTTGTGCGCCTCGATATCCGCGGTTTTGGTGGCACTGTGCGTGTGTGGTGGGTCCCGTCGGCACAGCGCTCGCGAGAAGGTGAAACTACAGAGCAGCACCAGCTTCGGCGACCAAGAGAAGAAGCTTCTCGACTTGTCCGTGACGACAACGACACCGGGGAACAGCAACGATCAGGGAAGCGGTCACGGTAGCCTGGTGGAGGCCTATAGCTCAGGGGACCTGGAACTGGCGGAGAGGGGCTCGATTTGCGATCCTATGAGCGCGGCCACGGTCACCGTGGAGAGACTGAGACCCGAAGTTACCAGTGGTTCCGTGAACGCGATGAGGGCGCTACCGTGCGCCGCGATATTCCCACCACCACCGCCGGAATTCACCAGCGGCGTTCTACCCGCTGGGATTTTCGGCAATATCTTCATCTCAGTATCGGTACCCCAGGATTCCTCGGATCGTTGTTACCCGGACCTTCTCGATATACCTGTTCACGGCGCGAGCGGCGTGGTGAACAAAACGAGCGCTGCGGTCGCAGCGGCCACGAGCGTCTCCAGTTTCGCGACGCTACCGCGACGAGCGCTGCGATCGACCGATCTCTGTTCGCCTTACGACAATATGGGACCCCGTGTCACGGCCAACGGTAGTTCCGCGTTTTCACTAACGGACGTGGACTTACGATTATCGCCCCCACCACCGCCGCGGATCATTCAACCGCCCCACGAGTTCGTCTCCCTGTAAAGACACGCCCGGGGACCGGCTTTCGAGCAAATAGTCGGTATACTTGTTCAGAGCTCATCCGTCGCTTTCTTCCCACGTTCAGTCGCATCGTCCTTAAACGGTATCGTTCGTTGTGTTCGTCGTCGACGGTATTTCAAGTGTATCTGCATTTTATACGGTGAGCCATTGGCCTACCCGAGTGAGATAAGCAAAACAACAGTGGTCGTTTTCTGGTTTTTCGAACCATTTCGGTTGCCAATTTCTCTCCCGATTGCTCGTGAGATTACGCGAACCTTGCAAGTGGAACGTCGAGGGTGACTCGATTT
The DNA here is from genome assembly GCF_051014685.1 of Ptiloglossa arizonensis. Lineage (NCBI taxonomy): Eukaryota > Metazoa > Arthropoda > Insecta > Hymenoptera > Colletidae > Ptiloglossa > Ptiloglossa arizonensis. The sequence continues at coordinate 4,866,264 of NC_135048.1, read as the reverse complement.
TAATGAGATTTCGCAGATTCGTTGGTTTACGCGGACAATAATCGTGATCGGAATTATAGCCGCAAATTGCCAACCAGTTATGAACAAAACAAGTGCAAAGTTTGGGAAAATTCGCTTAGTTAGGCATACTTGAGTGGTAGAGCATCCACGCTAACAGTACCTGTGATGTAGTAGTAGACTTGGGAGACTGTTTATATTATACTTTGTTCTCGGATTCAAGTCTCACGCTGCGTAGAATCTTTATTCAATTAATCGTATTGTACTATATTATTTTTTAACAATTAGTTGAAAAACTTAACTTGAAACATTTTTATTCGTTTTTCTTGTTTCTTTTTTTAACTTATTTCATTCGATAATGACTATACAGGTAATCGTTCATTTTATTAACTATAATTGTAAGTAAATAGGTGGAAATAAAAAGGTGTGCATACTTTGAGGTATGAACAAAACAGTTTTACCCCGAACCTGTACATTTAGGTGAAATTCGTCATAGAAGTCTCCTACGTTTGCCACTACGTCACAGTTACCATTGGTGGTCGTGCTCTATTACTCAAGTATACCTGACTGAACAATATTTCGAAACTGTATACTTTCATAACTGGCTGACCATTTGCCACTATAATTCCGATTGTTGCGTATGTAAATCTATAAGCCTTCCAAGTTCCATTAAAATCTACGAGTGTCACTCGCGAGATTCCTCTTGTCGGAGCGATTGATTCGTTCTCGAAAGCATTTTTACGACACACCGACAATCCCAACGCTTCGAATCGCGCATTTATGATTCAACATCATCAATATATACGTTCTCGTCACTTGGTAAGCGAATGGCTCACATTTTTAACCATCAAAATCCACTCCTCAAACGTACATTGGGTAAGGTGTATGCATACAGGGACCTAGAAAGTTTGTATCTCGTGCGTATATTAAAGACGTCCGGCAGGTTATCGAAAGTAGTATACAGAATATTTGATCGAATCCACTCCAGTTATGTCTGTCCAACCTATTCGATTATGTAAGACATCGAGTTTCGGAACTGCGCGTTTCCCTTGATGAAAATCACGCGAAACCCTAGCCAACGATGCCTGCTGAAGCAATTCCTGGTAACCTCGCTGAAAAAGGATTTTTCATTTTGTAAATAGCTTCGAAGGTATGGGATTAAATTCGTTCGTTGCTCAAGCATCAGACGTGCACTCGAGGCCTGATGCAATGACGTAAGAGTTGACGTTTTTTATACAAAAAATAGTTTAAACGTGTTAGGGCAACGTCTCTCAGAGTTTACTGCTTCGTGGTGCAAAAGACTCCCTGTGCGTTAGATGCGTTCCATTAACTTTGGATACGTCTTACCAGCTTCTATTCACCGAACTCTTTCAGCTCGATCCGATGATTAATTCGTACTTGTTTGTCAAATTCTTGGGTTTCGTTCCGGATTTGCTGTTTGGATTCGTCAATGAGACTACCGTTCAAGGCCTCGTCCCTCGCTGTGAATCACGCTAAACGTAACGCACGCTTTTTGTCTCTCAAACACAACAGGTAGAGCGAATGTGGAGCAAAAAGAGAAGAATCAGAGTGGTGGGGGTAACCAGATGGTGTGGCGGAGATATCTCCTTCGTAGCTGGCTTTTGAGCAGACTGCTTATTTTGTTCTGACGTTTTTTTTAGGACACCTTAGACGTAATTATATTGCCAGAGACTCGATCCGTACCGTTTGTCAACGACAATTACAATTTCGATTTTACAAAATTCTCAAAATTATAAGCACACTTCTGATCGTTCGATTATATATTTCGACCTTTTTGAACCACGTACCTCGAATGTGTATCAATGTTGGTAAAAACTTGATTCGCACAGTTTGTTAACAATTGCAATTACAATTTTTTAAATTCTCAAAATTGCAAACACATTTCTGATTGTCCAATGATACGTTTCGACTTTTTTAAACCCCGTACCTCGGATGTATATCAATGTTGGTAAAAACTTGACTTTTGACACAGTTTGTTAACAATTGCAATTACAATTGTTTAAATTCTCAAAAGTACAAATGGATTTCTGACATTCCGGTGATATGTTTATTACGTTTCGACTTTTCAGTGTCGATAGAAACTTGATTCATCGTTGTTAATGATAATTTCAGTTCTAGAAATTCCCAAATAATCAAAATTCTCAAAAATCAGACAATATTTCCGTTCCACGCCATCGGACGACCGTACAACCAGCACGAATAACCGGAATAAAATTAAAATAAACGCAAACTTCGCGATAAAGGCAAATTAAACGGGGAACATTCGCATTCTGCCCCATACGGAGGGAACGGTGACGAGAAAGACAAACTGGCGAGGCACTCGGTCGGGTAGCCTTTCGGACGAGTCCATTTGCAGAGCCAGAACGAAACGCGGACCTCTCGTCGTCCTTTCCCCTTTCATCTTATCGTTCCAAAGCGGCGAAAAGTAATTCTCACGTTTCACGATACGCGCACGTAAGCTGGAAAACGCGCAGTTTCGAAAAACAAGCCCCTCGTCTGTCTGTTCGCTTGTCTGGCTGGCTTGCATGCTTGGTCAGCGTACAGTGGCTGCTCGCAGATGAAACGTGTACGATGAGTGCGTGTGTGATTAGATCTAAGTCTCTTCTAGTTGCCAATATCCACGGAGGCAGGAGGTTTGTACATAAAGATCCCGGGGGACTCCTCGCGGCGGAAGGAAGGACGAAGTAACGTTACCGGTTCTCTCCCTACTCATTCTCCAAGTGTATCACTAGTTTGTTACCGTACTCTACGTGTGTACATATTTGTTATCGCAGTACACGTATTATAGCGTGGCCGACGCGTACGCGTGCCCGCGTCGGTATCCATTATGAACACTTTGTCAATTAATAAAACGATTGAATTTTACACACATCGTGTCATCGTTCTAATTTATTCCGCCGAGGAGGCGATCGATCCGCGCGAGACGATACTCGCGACCGCCGCACGAACGAGAATTTGTTAACTTTAAGGTGTTCATTTTCGGGCAAGTGGACTTTGGAAGTTGATAACGGGGAACAGGTAACGAGCCAAAAACGGAACACTTTGTCGATACCGATGCCTCTCTCTGTAACGGATCGGACGCGACGATCGGTCGTTGGGTCTGCCGTGTGAAGTTTTCTCCATTTTTAAATAAAAATCTATAGAGCGATTCCTCGAAAGATGTTCACTCGACGAACCTTTACGAACGTACAGTCAACGATCGTAAACGGTGAGACGAGTCATTCACTAACGATCGTTTCAATTCTTCTATTTTCCGTTATACTTTCGCGCGACCGATGAATCAGAGAAGTTCTCTCGATGGAAATCGATCGAAACGTCTTATTAGGACCGTTTTTAATTGTAACTTCTAATTGCAATTCGTGTGTAATTTTAACGGTGCACCGACCTTGAAAGACGTCCATCGTTGCTCCCCAGTCGGGAACATCTTTCGAGGGGTTGCTGTACAGCATTTACAGTAACACTTTGAATTTCCTCATTAGCCACCTTCTTCTTCCATCTTGAAATGTGAATCCTACCAGTTGGTTTCTGCGTTATCGGATGACTATGTGTTTCACTAATGTGTTTCGGTCATTGTGTGCATCAGGTAGGTAGAACGAAATAAATAATACGGAAAATTAAGCCGATTGGCACACGAGAATTAAAGAAGTTTAATAAAAAATCAAGCAATGGTAGCACAAAAGGTAAACACCGATTTTGAAGGGCTGAGAATTGCTACGAAAAGAAACGGTGACGAACTTTTAACAACTTTTACTTTCCTGCTTCAGTTACAAACTTGGGAGACCCGTAGCTTGCATTCAGTAAGCAAAACAAAAGATTTCTCACCTTGATTCTTTTTATACTACTTCGAAATTAACTCAAAGTACTCTATAATTGTTCGACTCTGTTTTTATCGTATTGTGCATTTCGCGGCGGGTTTAAAAATGAAACGAAATATTAAGAATAAATGCACGAACACGGTTATCGCCGTTTCGTATCGCTTTAAATAGAACCGCACGGATTGGCAATCCAGACCTACCCGAACAAGTATTTATTTACCAAATTGTTGCACCGCGCCTAGTAATTGTATTAATTAGCCAGCTTTCGATGAAACGATGTAACACCAATTGTTATTGGAATTAAACGGTAGAATTATACAATTCTGATACAAGTTCCGTTAAAACATTGTACCATTAACAATCTTGGTACAAAAATGCACACGGCTTGTTTTAGTGACCGCTACCACTGATCGATTTCTATGCAAAGTATAATATCGATTTCCTTACTGGAATAGAGCTTCTACATTGAAACGTGAACGAACGATCGAGAGAGAAGAAGAATTCTTTCATTCGTGGAAAAAAGAAGAACTTTCGCGCTCTAATTGCGAAAAAAGAGGGAGAACTTTTGCGTTTAATTGAAATAAATATCCAGGAGATTGAAGAGACTTCAATGCCTCGATCCAGGGTTAAATACTTCTCGGTAGCCTAGAGGACACGTATCGTAAGTTTAATTAAACAAACAACCGATGGTACAGCTTTGCGAAAAGCGGAATTTCGAGCAGCACGATTACTCGAGGCTCGTTGCATCGCATTTCCCTCGATCCTCGGGCGTTCCACGGATCCATATCATCGCGATCGTCATCCGTTTTTCAATTTGAGGAAAACGTTCGAGGAGAATTTCGGGTAGCCGATATCAATTGCTATGTGTATTCGCAGCGAGGTGGAAATTCAAGGAGAAATCGCCGGAAGAGAAATAGGATAGGTGGTACGTTTATCGTCGAAGTGGGTTCCGTTGAAAAAGAAACGTAATTTCACTGCCTTTTATTTTATCCGTTCTTATGTCAGCGTATACTCTATCGTACGAGCTACATGGTGCACGTTCCGTCAAAAGTTCGCAATCATCGAAATAAATATAGATATTCGAGTCCGTTGGTTAATGGTGTGATCTACCGTAGCCTATAATTTGTTGTATAAAGTTCGATTAACGACACGTATCACCGGAACGAATTTAAAACAGAGATTGGTCATCGACGGAGAGCTTCGTAGATCGAATAGTGCTGCACCACGTTGGGTTCTCCGTCGTGTTGGGGTCCTCTCGTGTTGAAACGGAAAATCACTTTCAGATAGCTCGTTCGATGTTGCCCTCGCGTCCCAGTCTCGGTGTGTAATCGTTAAACGACGGTTGACCGTTTCGAGGGCCTGCAACCGATCATCGGACAAATATTGATAACGCGAAGACATTAGTGCAGCTACTGGTTCCGTAGAAGTCATTGGCGATGATATTCAGGACTATTAGGAGAGTACAAATTGACTCCAAGAACATGGACAGGCTACGAATAGAAAGATCTTCTTTTTGGATAAACTGTTGATTCAAATTATTGGAGGTGAAATGTAATTGACAGGGTACACGATTATTAGGAAAGTACAGATTGACTCCAAGAACTTGGACAAGCTATTATTAAAAAGATCTTCTTTTTGGATAAACTATTGATTCAAATTATTGGAGGTGAAATGTAATTGACAGCGGACACGACTGTTAGGAAAGTACAGATTGACTCCAGGAACTTGGACAAGCTATTATTAAAAAGATCTTCTTTTTGGATAAACTGTTGATTGAAATTATTGGAGGTAAAATATATTTGACAGCGTACACGACTGTTAGGAAAGTACAGATTGTTTCCAAGAACATGGACAGACTATGAATAGAAAGATCTTTTTGGATAAATTGTTGATTCAAATTATTGGAGGTGAAATATGTTTTATAACATACAGGATTGTTAAGAAAATGCAAGTGGACTGTAGCAAGTAAAACGGGATAGAAGCGTTGTCCATGTCATTAAGAACTGTTAGGAGAGTACCGATTGGCTCCAGAAACATAAACAGGCTATGAATAGAAAGATCTTTTTGGATATATTGTTGATTCAAACGATTGGAGGTGAAATATGACAACATTCACGACTGTTAGGAAAGTACAGATCGACTCCAGGAACTTGGACAGGCTATTATTAAAAAGATCTTCATTTTGGATAAACTTCTGATTCAAATTATTAGAGGTAAAATATACTTGACAGCGTACACGACAGTTAGGAAAGTACCCATTGACTCAAGGAACATAAACAGGCTATGAATAGAAAGATCTTTTTGGATAAATTGTTGATTCAAACGATTGGAGGTGAAATATGACAACATTCACGACTGTTAGGAAAGTACAGATCGACTTCAGGAACTTGGACAGGTTACGAATAAAAAGATCTTTATCCTGGATACGCTGTTGATTCGAGTTGTTGGACGTGAAATATGTTTGACAATATACACGACTGTTAGGAAAGAACAGATTGAATCCAGGAACTTTGACAGGCTGTGAATAAAAAGATCTTCACCTTGGATAAACTGTTGATTCGAGTTGTTGGACGTGAAATATGTTTGACAATATACACGACTATTAGGAGAATGCGAGTGAATTGTAGCAAGTGAAACGAGACAGGCATTGTCGATGTCATCAAGAACACAAATGGTGTCCAAGAACTTGGACAGACTATGAATACAAAGATCTTCTTCTTGGATAATCTGTTGATTCAAGTTGTTGAACGTGAAATATGTTTGATAACATACACGACCGTTAGGAAAATGTAAGTGGACTGTAGAAAGTACAACGGGGTATAGTTGCTGGAGCGAGTCCAGGACTATTAGGAAGATACATTGACTCCAAGAAGTTTCTCAGGCTGCATATACGAAAATTCTACTTATTGGCAATAACGTTCGCGCTAGTTAGGACACGAAGTATGCTCGATGATCTCCAGGTCTTTCAAGAGAGTGCAAACGCACTCGCTGTCTATTTAGACACTTGGGTGGATCGTGGATAGAAAATTCTTCTTCGTACCGGTGATCGTTATTCATAGACACGAGATGACTTTGACGATCTCCGGATCCGTCATGGTGAATACCGACTGATTCTAAGCACTTTGACGGGTCACATATAAGAAATTCTTCTCGGTTAAACCATCGACCCTATTTGTCGCACGAGATATCTTTGATGATCTCCGGGTCTTTTAAGGGGGTACAGAGCGATTCTAGGCACTTTGACAGGCCATAGATAAAACATTCTTCTTCTCGGCTAAATTGTTGACCCTATTTGTTGATCGTCGATATCTTCGACGATCTCCGGGGTCTGTTAAGAGGATACAGACTATGCAGGCAAAAAATTCTCTTCCTTGGCTAAGTTATTGATCCGAAAGCATCAACGCGTAACACTCAAACTGTCCATTATTTCCGTTCGCAAAACACGTTGGCGCCATTTGGCCGGTGGATTTCAGGACGCCCTGTATAAATACCGCATTATAATGCGCTTTATTCTCCGCAAATCCGATCCGTGCGATGGAACGTATAGCGAGCGGGGACGAAATACGAGCGGCACGAGGGGAAAAATTAAATTGGCATTTGGATCGGGTGGGCCGCATCAACAGAACATTCGCGATACACGTCCGCACTTTTGCTCGCGGATCACGTATCGATGGAATAGATTTTCACGCGGATCCGCCGTCGCCAAAAACACTTCGTGACGAGCAGAGTTCTACGCCCAGATCGGAAAAAGACCGATGCTCGTCGAGAGTGAACGGTCGAATACGAGGATAGGTTTTCCAAGAGAAGGACGATACATTAACAAGTAGAAAGATTCTTCCAGATCTTCCGAAATTTGTCCCGAATTCATGAAAATTTCCAGCGTTTAGACGAGAGCCAAAAACACTTTGTGACGAGCAGAGTTCTACGCCAGATCGGAAAAAGACCGATGCTCGTCGAGAGTGAACGGTCGAATATAAGGATAGGGTTTCCAAGAGAAGAAAGATACATTAACAAGTAGAAAGATTCTTTCAGATCTGCCGAAATTTGTCCCGAATCCATGAAAATTTCCAGCGTTTAGACGAGAGCCAAAAACACTTTGTGACGAGCAGAGTTCTACGCCCAGATCGGAAAAAGACTGATGCTCGTAGAGTGAACGGTCGAATACGAGGATAGGTTTTCCAAGAGAAAAACGACAGCAAGACGTAAGATTTTCCTATATCTTGCGAACTTGGTATCGTATCCGTGAAAATTTCGTGCACTTCGCAAGACAAGAGCCAAAATCGCACAAAGGTGTCAGACGTGTTTCGTACCTTGAATGTTAGAGTAGAGCGATCTGTTCTCGTCGATCTTCTGCACCGGGCGGTATTCCCTCATGTACTGACGATCTGGGATCAGCCATGCGGTATCCTTCAGATTTTTGGTCTTGAAGTTCATCGATCTTCCAACGTATCCTGACACAATATCGCGAAAGTCTATAAATCAAGCGTCGTACCATTTTTCGTATGCTCGGCGAGCGATATAGACGAGCCCCGAGCTCTTCGCATTCGTAAACTCAAACAAAAACTCAAGCAAGCGACAACGATGCTTCACCTTCGTAGTCCTGGTCCACGGCCGGGCTCGTGTCTGTGTCGCGCTGGTTATAAAACTGAACGTCTGCTTCGGGTTCCATGTCGAGGTAGCGGTTGAAATTAATATTCGAAATCGGCGGCATCTCGGACCGGCCGACTCTCGGATAGTTGAACATCCCTTCGGCGCGATCTGGACGCGAAAATCCGGCCATTTCGAAACTCCTACCGATCCTGGGATACGGCACCAATCCGGATGTCCGTCTGTTGTTTGTTTTCAATTTCTCAGCCTCTGAAAGAACAGAGGATTGAAACACAACCACGTCCAGTCCAACACAACAGTCGAGTTCTTAACAAACGGTGTCGTTCGACGACAGAAACACGTATTGTATTTTAAACAGAACGATGCTTTTGGGACCGGTGCTGAAGTTTTTGGATGGCAAAGTGTCGATAAAATAAATATTTCCATTCGGTTTCACAAAATTTCGATACGTTCTCGTATACTTGAGAACTAGTCTCTACTTTCCAATAATTAACAAAAGGTATAGAAACGTTGGAAAATTCCAAACGGTGCACCGACTACTTGGAGAATGAAATAGATATTTAAAATTGTCTTGTCCCGTAAATTTCAATGCGCTCTTATAGACAAGGTTCCTAACGTTAGACCAGGGGATACAATAGTCCCGCGTCTAGTTTCCAGTAATTGACAAAAAGTATGGAAACGGAAATATTAAAAATTCTTTCCGGTTCTATAAATTTCAATGTGCTCTCGTACGCAACATTTGCGCTAGCGGAGCCAGGCAAAGTTTCTGCGAACAGAAAGGAAGGCCCGAGGAACAGAGAAAAATGGCCGAATATGGATAGCAGTGAGTTCTCCGGTGTAACGAACCGCGAAACAGTGAAAAATATGGAAGTCTTGGTAACCGGATCGATCGGAGAGTACACACTTACGGTTGAGAGAAGTGGAAAATATTAGAACGACCAGGAATACAAATAGGTGATTTGTCATTGCAATGGCGGCAGTCGGTCTCAGTGATCGAAATTCGATGAAGCGATGCTACGGAGCACGGGATCTAACAGGCACTGAATGCCCCCAGGTATCCGACGTCTGATTTTATACCTTGCGCCAGCTATGGTGCTCGCCACCCCAAGCCCCCGGGGGGTTCAACCCTCTCGTTTCACATTCCCCATCTCACACTTTGCCTCCACGCCGCCCGGTGTCATTCTCATTCGCACGATCGGCACGCTTATTCGTCGCTCGCTCGCTCGCTGATGATCGAACTTTTGGCCGTGGACCTTGTCGCGATGAGCGACTTCTATTGCCAAGAGTGACTCGTTTTTGCAAGGACGTTAAAACAAAAGTCTTCGCGAAACTTTTCAGGTTTGCAGAGCAGTTAAGAATAAGGGACACGTATTTCTTTTTTAGCTGCTATAATTTAAGTTTAATGGTTAAAACCACCCTCCAACGTTTCGCCCCTAGGATGATACCTACGGTACTATTGGACACACCAGGAACGTTTCTAAACAAATTTTTTTACACGATTATAAAATTTTAACCCGACGACCGTTTGCTCGAAAAGTGTAACACGGTAGGTTTGAATTGTCGCTTACGTCGATCAATTTCTTCAAACTTTCACGTTCCGTATGTACAGTTTGAGAAATAAATTCAACGAAAAATTATCCAATTGGAATAATACTTATCAACGATCAAAATGCTTCTGAAATGCTTTTAAAATTGGTAGGGTGTCGTAACTTATCATATCGGCACGAGTTAACGGGAAAGTCGAATACTCTTCGGATGAATTCCCTGAAGAGGGATTTCAATACACGCTGAAACATCGAAAATTAATATTTTTCCGTTAAGGTTTCCTCGTGTATCGAAGACGGATACGGAATATTAAATTTTCGTACCCGAGGTCACATCACGGTCACGTTGTTGCGTTTATACAAATATCGACAAGAAAGGTTAGGTAAAATTAGGTTGAATTTATTTACTCAGAAGTGCTTCGAGGTCGTGTCATTAAATTCATCTGAATGTAAACAAAAACACGGGTTGTGTAAACACAACCTGTGATAGGTTGTTCAATAAGTTTTGTCGTTTGATTAAACGAAGAGAACAGAACCGTTCGATGCAGTTATTGTTCAATAAATTTGATCGAACGACAAAACTTATCGAACAACCCAGTGTATCGGGTGATCGTATTATTCAAGGTCACTTTAACGTTGTCGATATTTTCAAAAGTCTCTTTCGCAAATAAGTGTGTAATGATATGCGAAACAACATCGATGCATAATTTATCAGCTTGTTGTGTTGCTAACAACAACAGAGAGTGTCGATGGTATTCGTCGCGTCGCCCTGTATAATAAAAGGGCCATGCAGGGACGTGCAAACATTCAGAACACCAATTAATGTTTACCGAAATTGTTGGACATTCTCTATAAATCGTATTTCGGAATTAACAGAAACCGCTCTGGTTCCTCTGTATTTAATGCAATGACACGGAACTCTGGGAATGTGTTTCATCCCCGATATAAATTACAAGTTAGAGTCGAATTGATTTCTAGGTCGATATGTTGTTCCCCGGAAGCGAATTTTTTGCGAAAACGTGCGATTCAGAAATGAACGAGGAACTTGTGTCCCTCCAATAGCGTTCCAATGCTCGAGTCGATTCGGTGAAGATCGAAAATATTTCCATTAAACTCTGTAACTGCGGATACATTAATTCTGGAAAATGTTAAGCCGTAACAATATTTATTCGTGGATGTACATACTACGAAGAAAATACCATTGGTAAACAATTTCACCGACTGTACGGACAATCATTTTAAAATAGCTTTTTATTATTTATGCTGAATAAGTAACGCGACATCGATTCGAATAAAAATCGTAAATAATCTAGCCGTTCAACCATCAGCGTTTCTACATTATTTATATCGTGTATTTTTGTTCAAAAACAATATTTATCGAAAAGAGAAGAGAAGACGTCTGCGATCAATGATGAATAATAAAGATATTTAAACTCCTCTTTAAATTACATCGATTAAACATTTTTCATTCGTAACAACAACGTTATTTACATTAATAATATTCTCGCAATACGTAGCGTTTAGTATTTACAATTTATTATTTATTTGACATTATTAGTTACATTATTCAACAATTGTAAAATTTCAGAGTAACAGTTGTAGCCACTATAAACGACGAACTAATTAATTGCGCGATAATTAACGGCTTCTGCACACCTGTAATCGGGTGTAACATTATTTTGCAAGTAACGGTATTGTTTGCCGCCTAAACCGACCATTCACGCGAAATCGAATAACTCGTTTGAAATAACAAACGCAATTCTTAATATCCCAGGAAGTTCCTTCCTTGGAGAGCCCGTAAAAGTCGAAAGGATACATTACCGCCGGTATTTCTAGTTGTTTCCAAACTGTTAAAGTTTCACCGATACAATTATTTTGCAGGCTGCGCCCGTAAACAAAAAGTTTATCCTTCGTTAGCGCCTTACGCAATAAAACGATATTACGATCCTCGGCGTAAACTGCGCCCGCATAATTACTCGTGAAAAATCAGTAATTCGCGGAAATTGATAGTTCGTTTTATCGATACTTCACAAAGGAGAGTCTCTTCGATGAGCAATCATCGAGTCTGGGCCACGTCTAGGTTAGGTCACTTGCCACCAGGCTGCCATTACGAGTGCTCTTTCTCGTTCTACGTTGGCTTTTTTCAATTACGTATGTTCTTTTTCAATGACGAATCTTTATTCTTTACCATGTATAATAATCTCAATTTAAGAATTCTGCGAAGGATTACTATGACAATCGAACGATAATTGACCTTTTTATTACTCTTTTGTTTACAACGTTGTGCAAAGCATCGTTTATCTGCAGATCACCGCACAGAGACGATAGAGTGGTGGGGGTAGTCGGATGGTGTAGTGGGGAGATCCCTCGTTGACTGAGCGGCCAATTCATTTGGCTGTAACTCGTAATAGCGTTTGAAGATGTACCGCGTCAGAATTTAACCTGCGATTCAGAGTCAACGCGTTTAAATTCTTCGAAAGCATTATCGTGTAACGCGTAACGTTCCGAAAGCACCATCGTATTCACGTGACATCCTGACGATTGAAAAATTGATCTCGTACTTATTAGTCAATTTTCTGTTTTTCACACGATACCGTTGAAAACAGACGAATTGGTTTGAATCGATCTAAAATCGTGCACGTTGCGTTTGAAATCGGATAATTGTAATGATTCGTTATAATCCGAATCCACACCTTGCACGTGCTAGGCGACCATACCGTGTACCCAGGATCGAATACAGATTTATAAATGCGTGATGCGATCATAACGGCACAGATTATGCCGTATTACGCGATGGGTCGTGATGTATACGTGCTCGTGGAACGCAGGACACAGAGAAGTACTTTAATCTCCGCGACACCATATTGCACATTTTTCTGGAAAGGCCAGCCGCACTTGTTCAATATCCCTGGATCTGAATACGTGTCATTGTGGAATTCAATATGAAAAACTTAGGAAACGAAAACCATTTTTGACGTTCCTCTACCGTGATACGGTCAGAGGGATAGTCAAATGATCGTACCGTGGTAATAAAGAGAGAACCGATGTGATATCTTTACTAACGAGGAATAAAAAGTGAAGAATAAAATTTCGATAAAATCGTGTCTTAAAATCATCTGTTATTTTTCCATCGATGGTTCGTCTTAGTTCCAAAGTAGACGTTCTGGGTGATATTCCTCCGGTTGAACGCAGATTGAGCTCTTCATCACCTAACAAAATATACGGGCTTCCGAAAACTTCCAATTTCAAGAAACCCGGAACCTGGGAGTCCGATTCGCAACTATCGATCCATGATCCACTGGATATAAAACCTTCAGTGTTCTTTCGACGAGAACTCTCGTACAATTTCGTGTATTCGATCGCTAACTCAGCTCGCGTCTTCTGAACAGTGAATCTTGTGCACAAGTATAAACACTGCTCTCATCGTGGAGAAGTAATACAGACTTTTGGAACCCGTCGTTGTCGCGAAAACAAAATTCTTCGTAACAAGTGGACAGAACCGGGAAGTCCATTTAAGTATCACCTAAGATCTCCAGAGTTCAACTCTTCGGTCTCTCGTTGCGTGGAAATCTCTGTTGTATCGTCTCGATGGTAAATCTTTAGCCAAGATTAGCCGTTACACTTATCGTAGAGAAATATGTAGCCTTCCGAAATCTGCGGCAATCACGAAAATTAGATCATTCGTTAAGTGTGAGTTTCTGTTAAGTGTCACCCACGATCCCGAAATCTCGGTTGCTTCGTTTCTTGCCGCGGAGATACCTAAACAATTGGGTATATTCATCACCGGTCGCTAAATCGCCGGATCTTTTTCCTATCCTCTCGATAACGGGTCGTTTGCATGAAAATAGACGCTATATTCGCATCGCGTGTAACTGATACATCCCGGTAGCTTTATGGAATACGAAAAGGGTATTGATTCGACTTGGATACGCTCTTCCCAGCTCGATACGAAACAATACTTTTCTGATTCGGTATCACCTCCGTTAATATCCGCGGTTACTCGAGTATCGAATAATAAGAATATCGAAAGCAAACGATCAATATGTAACGAGTGGCGCTCTCGAGGAAAGAAACGAAAGATTCAGCGAGGTCATCCGGGCATCAATTCCGTTCAGCAGGCCAATTCCCATGCAAACCTTTCTATCCTGGGTGGCTGCCTTAGGCCTAGGTAATTTAATTCCGACATACGAGAACACTTTCGTGAACGTCTAATTTGCATTCATTCGCGCGCCATGGCTGCGTCTAATTTAAATACAAAGGAGCAGAGAACAGTGGGCTGATACGCGCCATATTTAACGTTTAAGATCGATCACTCCGTGTTACGTTTTAATTAAGCGAACTCGTAGCGCGAGTTTACTTTGGGGAATACCCGGACGAAAGACAGTCGAAGACAGAGAGTATTCAAAGGACCGATTCGAATAATATTGACCATCTCGTCCGGGTTCATTAATGTTGTTTACCGGGGAACATTTTCTTCGCGATTACGAAGATACGCAAATATCGTAATCAAAGGGAAGCGACTATGTCGGGCGATACGGTCGAAAATTGAAACGCTTCATTCTTGTCTAACGAACGAGATAGGGATGAGTTGCTTAGTCTCTCGACCATCCTCCACCTCCACCGACAGCCACCGCGTCCATTTAAACTCCATATCTTTTTTTTTTTTTTCTCTCTTTTTCCTCCCTCTTCTTGAGAGTACGCGGAGCTCGCAAATCATTGTGTTAGGCACAATGAAAAGTTTCGTTGAAGTTGGCAGGGTATCCCATAACTGGAGCTTGTAAGCACATGATGAAACAAATTTATGACAAAAGAATGACAAGCTTCCTTTCTTTTTGCATGAAATTCTTTTCTTTGGGCGAAACAATGTTTCTTTTCGCGTTTATTTGGCTTAACTGGCCCGCAAATATAAAAACTCCGCGCAATCATTGTCCGTCCTAGTACAAATTTACGTTTCCATCATTTTTTTTTTTTTTTTTTGTAAGATGTACAGTCGGTGACTTTCTGTCCCGATGATTTCATACGGAGTCGCTAACTTCAAGTGGTGTAATTTCACGTATAAGTTATACTCGACCATTATTTTCAAATATATGGTGAATTACAGCACGTCATTGGTTGGATTATTGTGACATTTAAAAACAAGATTTCGGAAAAGTTGGAATTATTTCAATCTTAGTTTCAATTCGTGCCAGAAATCTAATTGAAGGTATTGCGATAGTGTATTGTTTCATGTATCGGTACAATGTAATATTTGAACTTTTCGATTAGTTTTCGATTCATATTTTTGCATAAACGTGTATCGCTATTCAACTGCGCCAACACTCCTTGGTTAGAAATATTTTTTTTTCCGTTAAAATAATCATCTCGAGGCAGATAGGGTTAAGCGTTGAATTACATTTTCCGTCATGTTTTAATTTTATACATTTATGCGTCTTTGGGGGTGGGTTATCGTGGTCGAAACAATTTCAACCACGCGTTTACGTTTTATCAGAAAATGCCCGATCAACTAGAGAGCCGGTCGCTTTTAAAATTACCGTATCTGGATTTCATTTTTGTAAAGCAATTACGCCCGGGATAAAATACGAGTGGCTGTTTATGAGGCTGCAAAGCGATGGTGAAAAATACGACGGAATCCCATGATCCGGTAATGTAAAATTACGCAACGCGGAAATTATGATCGTGACTAATGCTGCGAGAATAATTAATCCCATTTTTCTCCGGTGTCGGCCGAAATCACGGTGTGTTTTACAATATTAGCCGAGAACTGAGAGAGATGAAGATTCATCTTTGGAAGGCACAGAATCTATCAACAGAATTATTCTCCTTTCATCGCATTGTCGGGATCGTTCCATTCGCGACTCCAGATGCGATTACATTGCAAAATTTCATTTCTATTTATTTCGAGCGGAGCTCCACATTTTCAACAAAAATAGTTTAACGTTTTAAAGACTAGCTTGGGATTCAGATTCTTTTACAGGCTGCACGTAACTAATGTACAGAACGTGGAAAACTCAGATATTCTGCAAACTTTTTATGTCACATTAACGAGGAAAGTGCATTGTTTTCGAGAGTATTTTGACTTAATTTTTTTTCGGCGATGTAACGCCAGTTGTGTACTCATTCTTCTCTACATATGTGTTCCAACGTGTACCGGAAAACTGAAGAGAATCTCCACGAACTTTATTTTCACTCAAGAATACATTAATTTACAAAAATGTAGCACGATTAGTTTATCAACGGAATTTACACGTTGTTATTGATCGAATAAATCGAGAGGCGTTAAGAAGACGAAATTTATTATTCTGAGCGCAAGATACGTGAGAAAATTACAAATCGCGCATCATTTGTATTTAACTCTTCTTATAATTTTTTCATCGCGATATTACGATGATCATGATTCTATTATTAAAATATTCCCTTTAAACGATTCATTTGTTGTTTTCACAATAGTGTACAATGAAACTCTAGTATTGGTACGTTTGTCTTTCGAAGTAAGGTGTAAAACAATAAATGGTTTAAACAAAAAGGACACGCACTGTGTATTCGAATACACTGTATTAAATAATTATTTAAGGTATCAATAGTCTCCTAACGACATTAACGTATTTCATGGAGTAGAGTACAGTTGAATATTTATTTTATTCAATGCAGTTTTCTGTTGTTTAAAATTGCGTTTTTCAATGATATTAATTTGTGTATATTGCGACTGTACATTAAATTCTCTGTAAAGGTTTGAAAATATTGGCAAAAATACGGTAAAAATAGAAGAGCGTTTTCCATGTGAATTATTTTCATGTATATAGGACTCTGACTGCACGTTACTTGCGAGTAACGAGAATCTTGTTTAATTGGCTTGGCAGCTATACATGGATGTTTTAAAAACATCTCTGTTTAGTTATATATCTCGATGTGTAGTTATATTTATTTTTCTACCAGTCCCGTTTAATTGTCAGGTTCTCCAATAATATATGTATTTGTACAAATTTTTCTACCACCTCTCTTCGATATTACGAAATCTGAGACTAATTCCAAAATTTATCCTACCACTCTTCTTGCACATAATATTTATATTTGCTTCGTTTCAGTAAAATCTCTCTCCTTTGAGACATTAAGATTAAGGAACACTTTATAGCTTCAATGTGTCATTAAGAACAATTTTATTTCAATTGTCCAATTTACTTTTTATCGTCGGAAACATTACAGTTAATAAAAATGTAATGATAATTATGAATTCCTGTTTGTAAAATAAATATTTCATTTTATAAGTGTTTGTATTTCTTTGAACAAAAATCGCGAATAACTAAATGATATATTTTTTTTGTTTTTTTTTTTTTAAACTAAAATTTTATTATTGGAAGGATTTATTCCAATTATATAAAATAAATGAAATATATATACATATATATATAATCTATTCAAGGACATTGGCAAATATGGATACATTTAAATTTTTTATTATTTTTACATTGTAAATATTCATATATAAATTTCCCAATAATATTATGCAGCATCAGCGACACAAAATTGGGTCAATATCAATTACATTTTAGTCTTCTTCGTACAATGCAATTCATCTCTGAAAAGATAAAAAGGTATAAAAAAAATTTACTTAGTATTATCATAATCAACAAATTGTTCAATTGCAGAATCCATTGCTTGACGTGATTACAACTTATATAATTGCAATAATCAATTGCTTATAGAAATTAAAATCGATTAATTACAATTAATTTATTGTCAATTGTAAAAGCAATTTTTTTTTAATTCTATAAATTTTAAAACTTCGTAAAAATGTATAAATTCTATAGTAACTTGTAAATTGTTTATAAATTGACAAATTTTGTATAAACTTAAATGTAGTTTATAACTTGACAAATTTTTAAGAAACTTTTAATAAATTTACAAAATATACCATTTATAAATATATATGCAATTTGTAAGATGATAAAAGATTTATAAATTTATACAAAATTTGTAATTTTATAATAAATGAAAGGGATAAACATGTGCTGTTACATATGTTCATACGAAAACTTTTATTAAAACTTTAACCAGAATCAATATGTTCCATAATTGAATGCATTCTATTTCCAAGAAAAAATTATTTATGTCGCACACTTAAAAACTAACATTTAATTCTCCAATTATAATTGGAATCTGACTTTTCAATAGCGATTGAAGTTAATTACAATTGTTTCTTCAATTAAATTAGTTAATCGATTGAAAACAATTTCCAGTTATTCACATGTCTGCATTACAAATTCTCTTCGCGCCCTCTTTAGATCGTAAAACGCTCCGTTATTTTGAAAAATACTAGTGTAGATTATGACCTATTACGGACAAATTTTTTAAATATATTATAACATTATATGAAAGTCTAATCGAGTTAGGAGTAATGATCTTTAACATTTACAATCATAAGTGACAACAGGTACTCTTTATTGAAGTAAGTTTTCATATAAAAACGCGTCGAGATAATTTATCCACAAACTTTTGGATATTCGAAATTGATAATCAGCGATTCACCGATCGTTGTTCGCCCCATCTAGTATATGTTTCACGCTGTATTCGTATATAGCCGCGTTGATTTTCTTCAGTTCCTCAATCTTCTCCTTCATCTCGAACAGCTTACACGAAGACGGATCATTCGATACCTCCGATTCGGCGTTACTCCCGACGTAATCGTCAAAGTTCAAGACGTCTACGGGATTTCGGTCCCGCGAAATCACCTCGATGGAACTCTGCTTTCCATCGGTATCGTCCGATATCCTCTGCAGGTTAGATACTTGCAGACGCGGCTTAAGCTCGGTGACCCGGAAATTCTCGTAGTGTTTCGCGAAGAACGCCGCCGTGATTGGTCCCTTGTGATCGATCGTTCGAAGAATCTGCTGGCTGGCGACGTCCCAAACGTGCACTTCGCCGCTGATCGAGCCGGAGAGCAAATAACGACAATCGATCGATATCGATAAAGACACGATTGTCGATTTGTGTCCCTGAAAGACTGTTCCTTCAGAACTGTCTTTTCGAACTTGCACGTGATGCTCGATTCCACGCGGCGGTTCGTATAAATTGAATCGATAAATGCTCCCGTCGGTACAGCCGACGAATAAATCGCTTTCGCGCGCGTTCAGGCGAACAGCGGTGAGAGGCACGTCGAACACCAGGGTGAGCAACAGTATTCCGCTACTTGGCTCGTAAATGTTGCATGTACGATCAAGCGATACGGAACATAACCTCCCTCGGACGTGTCCAAACTGTAGGTCCTTCACTGGCAAGGAATGATGAGAGAAACCATGCAGAGGGGTGGTTCTTTCGTTGTTTAGGACGCGATACAAGGACCAGACGAACACCAAACCGTCCTCAGCGCCACTAGCAAAGATCGAACCGTCTGCACTGAACGAGAGACAGTTCACGGTTTGATAATGCTGCGATAAATTTCCCAGCAACCGACCGTTGCATACTTGCCAGACGAAGAGCTTATCGGAAATTGCCGCGACAATGTAAGCGCCGTTCGGTGTAGAAGCTAGAGCTGTCACTTTTCCCGGTGTTGTTAATCTTAGGTTAGGTACAGGAGTTGGATTGTTCAAAGGCCAAATATGTATACGCGGCTTCGTTATATCGGCTCCGATTATGTAACTGTCGCTTAGAAGCTGAAGGGTACGGGATGTTAGAGCACTAGCATTCTTATAGGTCGATAATGATGAACCGGTTCGAGGATCCCACACGGCGGCACTCCAGTGTTCACCGGTACTGTCACTGGTTACTATCACTTCCTCTGTGTTGCTGATTTGTGACATTTTTACTGTTTAAATTATATTTTGAAAATAACCGTGGTCATTTTAGTAACGACATAGTTTGTGCAAACTTATTTTTACTTCAATCAGCACTACTATCGAACTCGATTTTAAATTTCCCGTACACACGTGTCTTAGAATAGGTTAGATTTACTCCATAGACTGTTGCGATACTAGAGCAACCTATCAATGCGCGTTTCTCATTTTTAACGAACCAAATATCAACCAATCGAATGAAATAAAGTTACACTTATGTTTCGTTTTTATATAATTGTAGCTGAAAAATACGATTAAATATGTGTGATAATTATGCAAGAATTGCATACTTTATATTGTTGTACGAACGCAGTAATTTTTGCATTTACATGTATGCAGCGCGATGATTGGATGCGATCTTTGCTGGAAAGTGTCGTGTAGTTTTTATTATTGTAAAAAATAAAGCATCACAAATTAATTATGAACGTTTATTACTTTTTTTTTACCATTCTAAATTTTAGTACTTAAGATACTGTATCTAATTAAACCGACAAGGAATGCAATACTGTTGATTCGAGCTTCAAAACACGGATTATAGTGAGAGAAGTTCAAATTCTTTGACCTTGATCGTGATCGTATGACATAATTGTAATTTGTGTGGAACAAGGATACACGGGTTGCGCTTTCCTATCTTTCCTAGTTAGCTTGGTTATGTTATGTTAGCCCTTGAGATATCTGATACGATTTGCTGACATAACCGATAAGTGCTAAATCACGAAAACAAATTTGTTTCAATTTTCTCATGGGCTTTATCGACGATGAATTGCAAGAAGTCTCAAAACTTTGTCAAAATGTCGTTGACGGTAGTCGCCTCGTTTCCTGTGTGCGCACAATGGTGCGAGTGGAAATAACGTAAGTTTGTTTCTAATACCAATTACGTTGATTAAACAGTTCATTCGTTACAAGTATTCTTAAATCGACAGAAAAACTAAGTTTAAAACGATCGTTGCGTGCATTCAATTTTCAAAGGATTATCCACGTACACCACTGTTGATTGAATTGAAGAGCAAAACTTTATCTGCAAAGTTACTCGATGGCCTAACAGAAGTTTGTGAAAAGGAATGTAAGAAACTTTTGGGCAAAGCTCAGGTACAACAATTTCAATTTTCTGTCTGTAATTTTTTCCTTCTTATATGTACTAATGTTCTACATGAATTTTATTGTTGTAGGTTTTACCGATTATAAAATTTATTCGTAACTTTATCGATGAGAATCCTTTGATATGCTGTTATGATGAAATTTCTGCGTTAAAAAAGATTTTAGAGAATGATGACGAATTAAAATTAAAACAGAAATATTCTAGTATCGGTCTAAAAGTTCACCAAGGATTGTATTACTTCAAGGCCAAAATTGAAGTACCAGATGATTATCCAAATGTTTGTGTAAAGTATGTATAAACGATAACTATCTTTGTCTATTTTCATAGAAGATTGTCGAATCTAAATTTTTATTACAATTACTTCAGATTAGAAGATGCGGACACAAATTTTCCTCCATTATTTATTCGTTACTTTTTGGGACAAGGAAGAGAATTAGGTAGACAGTGCGTAGAGCCACCATTGAAGAAGCAATTACAAAAAACTCCTTTTGTACCATCACCGTCCTTAAACATTGTTACTTCTTTCCTCATAAGGTACTTGATTTATTCCTATTCAATTTTTCAATTCGTGTTATTACTAGCTTTAATTCATTCTCTTTCACCCAGATCTATAAAAACTTTACCACAAGAACATTGTCAATTGTGTAGAAAATTATGTTTACCAACGAATCCAGAAAAAGCAGAAGTCAACGAGAATGCAGATTTGCACGTAGAAAGACTTTACTGCAGTCACTTATTTCATTTGCAATGTCTTGTGACATTCATGAAGACTCCTCCGTTCCATGGTAAAAATAAAATAACTTTATAAATGTGTTGTAATTCTATTTCAATATTACTACATTGATTGATTTTTAATTATAGGGGGTAAAAAGTGTCCAACTTGTGAAAAACGTATCTATCATGACAAGTGGGGAATAAGTGATAAACTTGCAGAGGATCGTTGGGCACACCATCAAGCACGAGCGAGGGAGTTAGCAGAGGTAGCTGATTTTTTCAATTGAAATGTGTATTTCACTTGAATCGTATCTTGACAAATTGCGATGTTTTTGCGATAATTGCAGCATCAAATCTTAGCTAACATATTGCCATGAGAAGTTAGAGAGGGGAGATATTATAATACTGAATTTTTAAGAAATTATTTGTAAGTAAACATGTTGTATGTAACATTCGAGAATGAATGTTTATAGGCCAGTTAAGGAGAAGGTATTTTTAATACCGTAAAGTATACTATAATACACTAAACAATTTATATTTATATTGCACTTTATGATAACAGATCGCTTAATGTGGTGCTAATAATATCAAGCAGTTAATATTTGTCATTTGCTTCATTTACATTATATTATAAAACTTTGAAATAGAATGTTATATCAAAAAATTGATTCAGTAAGTAAGTTTTTAAGCATTGTGCAATTAATAGTAATACGAAAAAAATATAGATTACATGGTAAGATTTGTATCTTGTATCTGAATTTTTAACTACTTTTAGAATTTGTTTTATATTATGCCGATTATGAATGTGAGACAAAATATCTGTGTTTGATTAAAGAGTTTGGGAAAATTTATTAATACGTTCATAATTATCGTGTGTTGAAATACTCTCCAGTTCGTTGATCGAAATATCTGCATATTCTACCGTTATGATGAAATTAACGTGGAATATTGATTTTAAAGCGCTGTGAACGTCGGTATGCATGTATAGTGTTGTTTAGTACTTACCAAATTATCATCCACTCACTGCCACTTAGAAAGGACAATCTCGGACAGCTGAAGTAGCCTCGGTGTGAAAAAAACGCGGTCTTTATGTACTGATTTTAGCGCCATGTGCGGCAACATAAAATCAGTCGATAATATCGATATCGGAAAATAGAAATTTCTAATCAGGTTGGTCATCTTGATATTCAAGCTGGTTACTTTTAATCACATGATAACACAATAATTAATTTTACTATGAATGAAATAAAACAAATACGAAGAAACATTGTTATACGTAACGTTATGCTACATGGGGTGTACTTACGATTCTCTTTTATAATTGTAATAATAAACAGAAGTATATGTGATTGAGATAAATTCTTTGCGTTAATTTCGTTAAAATAAAAATAACGCGTGTTTTATTTATTCGTTTTAGAAATAGTTATGTACATTATAACATTACAAATTTAATCGTATAAATAATTATAACTAAATATTAGTACTAGTGATTTAAATATGAACGTAAGGTGATGCTCACAATTTCATTTTTTTAACGAATACGTTAAAATTATCTATGTTTGTGGTTATTAAGTATCGATTCTGCAAATATTCTTTACACGCGTAACTATTCCGTCTAATCGATCATCGAAAAAAGTCGATACGTTTCGCGGTGTAAAAGAAAATATCAAAGAGCGCCTAATGTATGGAGGTAGTGTATACATGTACGCAGGTTACCTCGTGCATTTGTGAACGTGGTTGTGAGATATTGATCCTCGGTACCGACTACGGGGATCCTCTATTTATCTCGGTCCCGTACTGGCTTGCACGACGCCGTTTATGCGGACATATTTTTATTTGTCCCATAGTTTGTCTTTCTGCATGGTTGGCATTTTTTCCACCAACGATTTCAACGAAGAATGGACGTTGACTCATAGCGTGCTTAAGTGGAACTACCAAGAAACAGTACAGAAAACTTTCATTAAGAAACTTGTAATAACCTAATTTTAACACCATTTATTTATTACGAATAAGTGTTTTAACATTATTTTCTCTTACAGAACTCTCGATAAGAATTTGATATATACAAGTTAAGATATATCTAAACATTTTTCTAAGGTACGTGTACAATATTATAAAAACTTGTCGATAACAATTTTTAATGACTACAGACGATACTTATACCCATTCTTTTATGCGAATCAAATGAACATTTTCTTGGAAAGTAAAGCTATAATAATTTAAGAACAAATCCAGAGATGCATGTGTATCGAAAAACATTCGTACAGATTGATTTTGAATGCAGTGTTTTTTGCGGCGCGTTAGATTTGAAACGATTTCTTTCTTTAAAATAAACGAAAATTTCACATTGAATGAAGGGAAGATATATTCGACGGAATTACGTGCGTCTTAATTTCGACTCGGTAACCGAAACATCGACATTATCGACCGTCTTACGCGACAACTTCTTAGGTTATTTGGGAACAATAGTTTCATCGAAAATATAGTTCCAATAAACGATAAAGAATCGGGAAATAATATTGATCTGACGATTTCCATGGCAGCAATAAATTCATGTGAGAGATATCTAACTTGATTGACCGTGCTATATAATTACTATAACACGATTGGCGAGGTTTTTCGCGTAGATGTACGTACTCGGTTCTGGCAGACAGCCTGTCAGACTAATTCCCAGTTATCGATTCTACGCATACGTGGAAACGCACCGTTGTATTGCATTCGTAGGGTGGGTGAACTGTATATTTCTTACACACCAGTTCACCAAAATATGTTACGGGAAACGGGGGCTGTAATACAAATTCCTTACCTGCCCAATGTCCAAAAATATAATATAAATTATTCAACGCAATTTCTGTTAATCTCGTTTACAATTTTTACAAAACGGTTCAATCAAAATTGAAATATTATTCAGTAACGAATAGGTTAGAACTGAATACAATAGAAATCTACCATATCATTTAATTCGAATTAGGTAAAAATTTGTATTTTCCAATTTCAATTTCGAAATAACCTTTTATCGATTATAATATTTTACGTTAAATAATTATAAGTATATTACAAAAAATATAAAATGCTCAAAGGTGGATCGAATAATTACCAAATTACGTGTAAATGCGTTCTGTCGTTTAATACGATACATTTAACAACGTCTACGATTGTGAAATCGTTAAGACCTCGTATCTATACCGAGTAATTATATAAGTATGCAACATAACTGTATAAGTTAATCGTCGAAAAAACATACCACTGTCCTGAATACCAACACGATATTACCCTAATTCTTCTCCAGAATTGTCCAGAATGGAGATCTCGTAGAAACACGATTTTTCGTATCGTTTTCTTTTTTTTTTTTTTAAGGTTTTCCGCCAACTGTTAGAAAATTTCGTGTCGAGTTAAATGTCAAGCTTCGGACCAACTTAATAGCGTGTCCCACGCACGGCCATCGAAGTATTCGCGATCATAGTTCGGCGGCCAAATTTTGGAGATCGTCCTTGTATGCCGACGACGATCTAGCCTCCGGTTATGCACGTACCAGGGTCGTATTATACACACGATACACCTATAATTGCACGTAGGGCAGCTTCGTCGTAACGCTTCGTGGATCGATAGCTGGGAAATGGCCGGAAGCCAAGTCCGGCGACGTCGTTTCGAGTTTTGCCGTTGTCACCGTATGGGACCTAACCCCTTTCTTCAATGTCCCACTTGTATCGGTCACCACCCCCTCCCCCTCCCGCCCCACCGAACCCGGTGCCTCTTCTTTTCGACTTTCGTTTCTTTCTTGCCGCGAGAATCCCGTCTTTCTTACCCTTCTCTTCTATCATCGTTTCGGGATGAATGAAGGGGCCGGTATTAAAGACGCTGGATCTGTATCGCGAGTGTTCTTGCATGCGTGCACGGAAGATCCACCCTTTAACTCCAAGTGTTTCTTTAAGAGTCGTGCGTTACAAGTTATCGTACCAATCGGGAGTCAATACTTGGACGATCTTTTCTCAGCAATTTTAAGTTGAAAATTTAAGCAATTTTAAGAGAAATTTAATTTTCTCCAGAATATTGAGAACTCACGGTGTCAATTTTATTATTTTTCGTCCCCTCGTCTCCATTCTATCGTACTTATTTTATTTTCTTTTTCCAGAGGGATTTTTCGCTCCCGTTGAAGATTAATATCTAGGAGGCAGGCACGCGAAAATTAGAACGTTTCTTTGGACCAAAGTCCGTGCCAGTGAATTTTCCAACGAGATTCAACGTTACAACGGTCGATCATTATCGAGAGTTTCGTTCTCTAAACTGTTATTGTAATTTTATTACATTTTGTTTCACTGTTAAAGCGTATGAATTTTTATAAAATAGGTATCAGAAATTAAGCAGAGTGGGTGTATTTTTTTTTTTTGTTTGGAGGGCGAGGGATCTTTTATCTCGAGGTATGAAAAATCTGCTTGTTATTAAACGAACGTGAATTCAGGAACGGCAGTTTTTTCACCTGCCCTCTCGAGAGCTTTATTGTTTGTCTTCTTTTATGCGTTCAATCATTGATGTTCGAATCGTGATCCCGGTTGCGCAATAGGCGCAACGCGGGGTGCCATTTATCCCAGCTTCTTTAAATCCTCAAGGGCAGCTTCGGAAAACACCCCCCGGTGAAACGGCAATATCGAAATATGATGCTGTGTTTAGCCAGCAGGGTGCATTCAAGAGCAATATGCGCATTGTTTCTTTTTCCCGTCGTTTCGTTCATCGTTTATTTACTTTGTTGCGAGGTTCGGGCTCTCCGTGTCGATACATTGATAATACCAGCTGATCGTTTTCGTTCCTTAAATATCTTGAATGTTCCTTAAATATCCGAGTATTTCTCATAAATAAATCGGAGAATTGTTTCCGGTACAAAATCGTGTTCCACGGATGAAACTCTATCGCGGTGTACGATCCATCGATAACGGTATACTCAATTATCGATATATAAGTTCTTCGTCTGCAACAATATCACAAAAGTCGAAACATCGACGTTAGACCGGGAATTTAGAATAAATGTTTCAATTGTATACGGAGAGATACCGTTGCCACGGACCTAGGCAAAACATCAAAGGTGCCGGAGAATTCGCAGACCTTTCTGTTTCGCAGAAAGTAGCCGTAACGTTCTAAAGAATCCCTTGCGCATTGTGGGGAGAATTTCTTATCCTGGAGGATCTGAAAGGCGACGGCTGGCCGCGTGAGGAAAAGAAAGGTGGATCGTGGCGCGTGCCACGCGAAGGGTGACCACACGGAGGATCCTTTATTTTGTGGAAGATCGTCCGCATGACACGAGCGTCCACGTATTCCTTTCACCGGGAACAATAGGGTCGTGTCCGAAGGACGTATCACCTCACAGCCAAGGGTAACGGGCATCGTAAATGATCCATGAACGCAGCTGCGTGTGTCTTTCCACGAACTTTCTTCCTTTAATGGGTAAATCGCCTATCTGACCACCACTACCAGCCCGTCTCTTCACTTTTGATCTACCGCCATCGAGTATTTTTTTACTACTGAAATTGTTCCTTAATCGATACAGACTACTACTGTCCGCACTTTCGAAGTATTAGTCAAGTCTATCTTTTCATTTTTTAACTCTTATCGCGGTTGATTTTCTCACTTGTAAACTAAGATTGTAAATATCGTGTCTACTTTCTCTCTTCCGAAGTACTGCTTTAGTTCACCTTCTCGTTAAACTAAGAATGTGGACTAAACTTTAGTCCACGTTCTTAATACTGAACTAATAATTTAGTTTACCTTTCCATTTCTGAATTACTACTTTGATTTACCTTTTCGCTTTTGAACTACTACTCGAGTTTACCTTCTCGCTTTTGAACTATTACTCGAGTTTACCTTCTCGCTTTTGAATTACTACTTGAGTTTACGTTCTCCCTTTTAAACTATTATTTGAGTTCACCTTTTCGCTTTTGAACTACTACTTGAGTTCACCTTCTCGCTTTTAAACTATTATTGGAGTTCACATTTACGCTTTTGAACTACTACTCGAGTTCACCTTCTCGCTTTTGAACTACTATTTGAATTCACCTTTTCTCTTTTGAACTACTAGTTGAGTTCACCTTTTCGCTTTTGAACTACTACTCGAGTTCACCTTCTCGCTTTTGAATTACTACTTGAGTTTACCTTTTCGCTTTTGAACTACTACTAGAGTTCACCTTTTCGCTTTTGAATTACTACTCGAGTTCACCTTTTCGCTTTTGAACTACTACTCGAGTTTACCTTCTCGCTTTTGAACCACTACTCGAGTTTACCTTTTCGCTTTTGAATTACTACTTGAGTTCACCTCCTCCCTTTTAAACTATTATTTGAGTTCACCTTTTCGCTTTTGAACTACTACTTGAGTTCACCTTTTCGCTTTTGAACTACTACTCAAGTTTACCTTCTCGCTTTTGAACTACTACTCGAGTTTACCTTCTCGCTCTTGAATTACTACTTGAGTTCACCTTCTCCCTTTTAAACTATTATTTGAGTTCACCTTTTCGCTTTTGAACTACTACTTGAGTTCACCTCCTCCCTTTTAAACTATTATTTGAGTTCACCTTTTCGCTTTTGAACTACTACTCGACTTCACCTTCGCGCTTTTAAACTACTATTAGAGTTCACCTTTTTACTTTGGAACTACTACTCGAGTTCACCTATCGCTTTTGAATTACTACTCGAGTTCACTTTTTTGCTTTTGAACTACTACTATAATCCACATTCTTACCATTGAACTACTACTTTGGTTCACCATCCCACACCTAAATTACAGTTTTGGTTTATCTTTTCACTTCTAACTATTACTTGAGTTCACCTTCCTACTTAACTACTACCTTCGTTTACCTTTTCACTTTTGCATTTCTACTCTAATGCATTCCATCCCCTGTACATGTCTTCAATTCTGAACAACCATTTCAGTTTACTAATTAATTTCAAAACTACTGTTGTAGCCTAACTTCTGAAGTATTATCGCAGTTTAACTCCCCACTACTATTAGTCCACCTTGGTCTCTGAAGTATTGTCGTGTACCTCGTTACGTCTGAACAATTATTACAGTTAAACTCCACCTAGTGAACAACAGTACGATTCTACTGCTTCTTGTATAACCTACTTCTCGTGTCTGTAAATCCGACCAAACATAAGCAATAACTCAACGCTCAAATTTGTACGTACTGGCCCAAAAATAATGCGACTAAGGACATCGGTAGTATTAAAAGGAACCGTACGATGAATCTACCACAAGCAATCAGGATGGACACTACGCGACCCACGATTATCTCACTTTTGCTAATTATCCAAAAGTTCAATATCGTATTCACTCGAACTTCTCCAAGAAGAAGAAACGTTTGTTCGATTCCATCAGACCCAGTCAACCACCGACCACATCCAAGGACCTACACCCCTAAATTTCCGCCTAACCACCAACACACGGAGTACCCAGATCTCACCCACCTAAGGCGATATCGATTACTCGTACAAGAAGATGCCAGCGTACGCGGAGTACCAAACACGCGAATGTTTAATTCTAGAGGGTAACACGGCAAAAGTAGGAGAAAAGAAGCATAGAGAAGGGCCTGAGCGGCTTACGAGGACCCGCAACAACAAGTTGCAACCACCTGGCGAGGGTAATGTCGGCCACCCAGTGGACTCCAGGTGCTCTTAAAACCCCCTGTCTCGTCCCGCATGCCTGCTGGTAACGTAAACGTCACGGCTAGCCAGGAAGGACCGACGACAGGGCAGTCGAACTGATCTCGAAGAGACGCTGCCAGCATCTCCGTCTCTCTTCTCTCTCTCTCTCTCTCTCTCTCTCTCTCTCTCTCTCTCTCTCTCTCTCTCTCTCTCTCTCTCTCTTCCTTTCTCTCTCTCTCTCTCTGCGGAGGGCAACGGTATCGTTCTGGAACACGCGCGAATCAACGTTCCAAAATCGATACGTACATCTGCCGCAACGTAGGGTCTATTGACTCCTTGCCGCTGCTCCCAGCATCTCCAAGGCGACTCAAGGAAGGAACGCGCGGCGTCCTGCTTTTCCGTTTCCACGAAATTTGATAGGACGGGTGGACGTTTCTCTCCGAACGGCGCGACGCTTGGTCTTATCGGTACCATAGGGTTTTACGGATCACTGGAACCATTTCCGCGGCATTACGTGATATTTTCCTCAACGAATGGTTATTCCGCGGAGCGCTGGTTCCTCGAGTTTCCGCGTTTCTGTTACGCAATGGATTTTTCGACACTCAGTTACAAGAACAGGGGTGTAACCCACAGATGGATCTACGGTCGACGAGTGGGGGGTACGGGGGGAGGGTGGGGTGTTTCTGATGAAATTTTCAATTCGATAGACTCATTCGAAATACTATACTCCATTTTTGATTAGCAATCTTTGTAAATTGGGTTTGTAACTTAAATCTTTGTTAATAACGCGGGTAAATAATTACGAATTATTCCGATTTAGGGAACTGTCAAGTATTCAGCAAGTAGTACAACCGTAATTTCGTTTAATATAATTGAAATAATTTTATTCGAATTTTATTACTTGTTATAATTTGAAAAATGTTATGATAAATTGTACTTCGGACAAGCATAGTTTATTTAATGTAGATAAATTAATTTGCAAGATTTGGGTGGCGTTGTTTGTATCTTGAAATATATAAGTATTATAGTTAAATTGTACAAAGAGAATGTCACGTAAATAAATAAATACGGAAACGGGGGTGCAACCTCTTCTTTGTATTAATTTATGTTCCTTTTGTACAATTTAACTACTTAGATCTATAAATAATAAATTTTCGTATGCCAGAGAGATCGCAAATTAGAAATCGAAAGGTGTAAACTTAAGTAGACTATGCTCGTTCTGACTATATTTATTATAATATTTTTTTGAGAAGTAACACGTACATTTGTACGTTTCATTATAATTTAATCTTATTGTGAGTAATTTTATGACAATATACTTCTAATGATACGTATTAAGGTTTTCAAGAGTTAATGAAATTCTAACATATTTAAACATGAAAATTTCATCAATTTTGGAGCAAACTTTATTCGATGTTCGTAATGTAATCGAGAAATTGAGTCCATTACGGAAATATTATTTTTAAAAGTTAGGTTTAATTTTTTTTAATTTTCTTACGTTCTTGAAAGAGCCATTTTAAACGTGTCGATCCTCTGTAAAGTTTTGCAAAATACGTGTGTAAAGGAACTATTTCCATAAATTGAGAGGTGTGTGCCAAAGGAGCGATTGGGCAAAAAGGTGCAGTAAATTTTTATGGGCCATAGTCCGCCCGAAAGTACGAATTATAGCACACCGCAGTAATAAACGTTTCAAAAGTATGTCTAACAAAAAGTATAGTGTTTGTCAGCATATATGCTATCGAGACAACTGATCGATACAAATTTTACATATTAAATGTTACACTTTTTGACCGTGTGTCCTCGGTTGCCAAGTATTTAGTTGGTTTAGAATAAATGAAAACAGTTTTAAACGATACATTGGGAACAATTAAACGTTGAAATTTATTTACAGATATTGTCGATGGGCGTTAATTTCAATTAATCATTTATACAAAGACAATTTATAATATTATCAAAATTGTTTCGACATCGAGAAACAATTTCATCATCCGAATTGTTGAATCGCGCGATTGCAATATTTAATATAATTTTTACACGTTTACGCATTACGGTTATTACACAAACCTTGAACATCGTCGAAAAGTTTCAAGGCATTTAAAAGTTTTTGACCAATACTTGGTCGTTTTTAAAAAACAACGAATTTGTAATTTCGACTGAAAGATATACAAAAAATGGAATAATTTAAAGTGACTACTTTTAAAACGACTCAACTCGTACATCTTCCCACCAAAAATCATTATTTTCTACAAAACGTGAGAAAAAAAATATTTTTTCATCTCGTAAATTATTCATCTATAAATCATTCAGCTCGTTGTACGTCTTTGCGACTAAATTTTCTTATTTTCAACAATCGTCCAAATGTCTTGTAATTTTTTCCGGACGTTCGTAACGAATATTTCGTAACGATATATTTACAACAGACTCGACGTATCAATTACTGGTCACGAACAATCCGAAGCGAACAACGCGTCGGAAAGAAAAACAAAGCGTTCAAATTCTCCGCCCCACGAGGTACGCTAGATATTTGGCAGACGCGCGACCAATTCGAGCATAATTTCTCTATCGATGCACGGCTATTAGTTTCTGCGATCGATCCGTGTCACTCGACACCGCCGTTCATGGGACACCATTCATGCACCGGACTGTAAGAAGAGAATACGTATCCGTTCATCGACGAAGGATAAGCGTCCGCTCGGTTATACGCGTAGAAACAGACAGGCATAGTAGGTAGGGTAGAATGTCGAGCGAGCGAGAAAGAAAGAGAAAGAAAGAGAAAGAAAGGGAGAAAACGACGAAGAAGGAAGAGGAGAAAGAAAGAAAGAAAGAAAGAAAGAAAGAAAGAAAGAAAGAGAAAGAAGGGGAGAAAGAGGGTAGGCGGTGTTCGTTGATGGCACAGGTCGCGGGGGTGGTTTCGAGACGTCGCCTTGCGGGGCATCGATTTCGGGCCAGGCCGATGGCATCGGCGGGGTATCGAGGGGGTGTCCCGACATCGTGGCGAGAGCGCGTCGCGGCGCTGCTGCTGCCACTGGCGGCAAGCCGTTTCCCGAAAGCGTCCTCCTCCGGTTAGCTGGCAGAGCCGCAATCGCTTCTGCTCGCAGCAGGTCCTCTCCCCAAAGAGAGGATAGATCGCGAAACCCGCGTAAGAGTCAGACGCGCCGACAAACGGCGCGGCGCGGCGCGACGATCACTAGGCAGGAGTACGATCACTGTACGGGTCTGTTGGTGGCCTGGGCCTCTGGGTAACTCGGCTCCGCTGGCCGACCGGCTGCCGTGTGACGGGCGCTTACCGCGTAACGCACGTATCGTCGGACTTGGTCGGGTCCGTAGAGTCAGTCAGTCTACGTCGAAGTGTCCACGGCGACGGATCATCCGGCGAGATCTCGCGCGACGTATCGTTCCTCGTCGATCGGGGATAACCGGGTTAGGGACGAGTAACGGTGAAATAGTCGCTGAGACACGAAGGGTGTAGAGATATCGTCGAGGAGGTAAACGGACGTCTGGACGGCGTGCCGTGCACGAATGCTCGGTGCAGGCGGATGCGCCGGTGCACCAGCTGCAGCTGCCACTGCCGCTACTACCGCCACTGCTACCAGCACCGCCGGTGCTGCTACTGCTGCTGCTGCCGCCGCCGCCGCCACCGCTGGTGCTGCTGCCGCTGGCAGAGCCTCGCAGAGGTGTCCACCTCGTGGCAGTCGACACTTCCTACCGGACGGTGGTAGTGTCCAGGCGCGCTGGACACACGAGCCGCAGCCGGTCGCTGCTGCTGCTGCCGTTGTTCATCGAGCGTAAGGATTAAGAGAGGCACGGCCCGGGGAAGGAAGAGACGTAGGAAGAAGAAGGTGCTTGGTGACGCGGTGGTGACGGGTTGTTGGTGGTTGTTGGAAAATTCAAGGACGGAGGAAAAAAGGGGGTCTCGGGAAGGAAAGAGTGCGACGAACCCTTCCTCCCTTTCACGCGGCACACACTCTCGCGCGTATATACTGACGCGCGCGACGTGTCGCCGGTAATATAGCGTGCGCGCTTTCGTTTAGAGGGTTTCTTTCCCTCGGACGTAGGAGTGCCGGAATACACGCGGTGGCTCCTCTTCAAAAGTCGAGTTCCCGTCGGGGGTGAATTTCGTCTGCTTCCTACATCGCCCGCTCGACGTCGATCTAGCCGCGCTCGAGGGAAACTCTGACACCACGGTGACGAGGATTAACGTTGTTCTAGGGTCGTCGTCCTGGCCTCCTTCGCGATCAGTGTCGGTATGCCCCTTGGTTTTCCTTGGTTCTTTGTTTCGTCGGCTCGTCGGTGAAACGAAGAGATGAGAAGGGAGCTTCTACCGTAGCGCAACGATTCATACGATAACGTATCTCGCGTGCTGTTTAACCATAAACAATTCAGTGCGACGCGACGCGACGTGACGCGACGCGACGTGACGGGGCAACGTTGGCGTCCAGCCCCCGTAACGGGTCGTAGCACGCTCGAATTGATCCCAATACCGTCGATACACGGACACGCGTGATGTAAAGAGCGAAGCCAGTGCCGGGAAACGAGCCTAAAACCGTATCACGAGTAGACACGTCCGAGTAGACACGTACGAGGAGAGAGGGTTACACGTACGAGGCTAAACGAGAAGATTGCGGTGGTTTCACGGGGGTGTGCTGGTGGTATCGGTGGATCTCGACGGCAGGTCGTGGTGATGCCTCGCAGCAGCGGATCGTCTGGATCGCTGGGTGTCGTAGGTAAGGACGCCGCAGGTGCAGTCCCGGTTACGTACCAGGGTGTTGCGAGAAGGATACGCTGACGAGCGCAGCCCACGGTGGCACGGCAGTTGTCGCTCCTGCAGGCCATGTATTACGGTCCGGCAATCGACCGTACCGGCAGCAGCTGCAGTGCCAGCGACCTTCAGCAGCCGCGATCACCACGTCGACGCGGCGCTACGACGACCGGCGTCCCCGAGGACGCCGACGCCGAGGAGGAACTCCTGTCTCCGCGGCAGGAACCGGCTTACGTCGTCCTCGACGTTCAACCGACACCGGCCGCGGATGTTTGCTGCACCGCCTCCTGTCACGCGGGTCAAAGGCCAGGTAGAAGACGAGCCGGTGGAAATGCGGTTAGGATATTCCTGCTCGCCACCGCCGCTGCCTTCCTCGCACTCGCCGTCTCTCCTGGTAAGTCCTTTAATACTCACACGGACGACGCTCCTTCGGTCCTTTCATTCTCTCGGATATGGATCGTAGAGTCTTTCGATCCTCCTGTGGCTGACTATTTTAATCGCCACAGGGTGGAGTGGACGCGATCAAAGTCCTTTAATCGTCCGGGACATGGATCAACGAGTCTTTCGATTTTATCGTGTCTGCCATAGGATAAAGTGGACCAGATCGAACTCCTTTACTCGTCGTAAAGCCGAGTGGACAAGGTCCGAGTTCTTTAATTGTCTTAGGGCTGGGTCGACGATATCCGAGTCCTTTAATTCTCACGGGGCCCGAATGGACGATATCCGAGTCCTTTAATTGTCTTGGGGTCGGGTCGACAACAGTCCTTTAATTGCCACCGAGCCCAGTGGACAACATTCGAGTCCTTTAATTGCCTTAGGGCTGGGTCGACAACGTCCAAGTCCTTTAATTGTATCAGGGCTGGGTCGACAACGACCAAGTCCTTTAATTGTATCAGGGCTGGGTCGACAACGTCCAAGTCCTTTAATTCTCTCAGGGTTGGGTCGACAATGTCCAAGTCCTTTAATTGTCTCAGGGCTGGGTCAACCACGTCCAAGTCCTTTAATTGTCTCAGGGCTGGGTCGCCAACGTCCGAGACTCCTTTAATTGTCTCAGGGCTGGGTCAACCACGTCCAAGTCCTTTAATTGTCTCAGGGCTGGGTCGACTACATCCAAGTCCTTTAATTGTCTCAGGGTTGGGTCGACAACGTCCAAGTCCTTTGATTGTCTCAGGGCTGGGTCAGTCAGATCTGAATCCATGAATTGTCGTAGGGTTGGGTCGACGAGACTCGAGTCATTGGACGTAGTCTCGAGAAGACTACGCTTCTTATTGCAAGAGTTTTGCTCCGATAGACGTTTAGCAACCAAGACTCGAACGGAAAGTAACGATGGCTGGTTTAGTCTCGATAAGACTTACTCAGTTTCTTGCACCGACTCTATCTTTCGGTTTTGCAGAAGTTAATAATTGCTTTTAGCCATCTCCGATTGGCCGACCGAGGATGACTAATAACCGCGGAGTTAAACGAGTTCTAGACGTAAAATAACGACGAATGTTATTTGATACAGTTTCGATGAGACTCGTTCCGATTCTTTTCTCGATTCTACTTTCGTCGGTTCAGATCGGGTCAGATTGTTAACCGGATTGATCCACGGACTCCGAGACGAGTTTCAGACACGAAACGATCGCGGGTGCTATCGGAGGTAGTTTCGATTCTTTACTTCGTTTCGTGTGTCTATTCTAAATTTCCATTTTATAGGGAACAATTGCTTTCGCTAGCTTTTCGAGAGAGAGGGAGTTAGATAAGTCTTCGAAGAAATGGTAAGCGATATCGGGTCCAGTTTCGCCGAGACTTATCCCAATTCCTGTTACAATTCGTACTTCTCGGTTCGTCGACGTTCTAGCAAAGAATTATTCCTGGTCACATTCGAAGGGTCGATCGAACACGATCGATAGACACTCGCTCACCGAGTCTCGGTGATTTATGATCACTGGGTGTGTCTATTCTTCCGGGGGAATACCCCCGTGTCTGTAACGAAACACTGTAACTTCCAAGCTTCCTTTTTCCCTGTTAAATTACCCATTTACAATGCTTGTTCTGGGTTCGACGAGCAATGCCGATTCCCTTGGCTGGCTCGTTTTCGCAAAAGTGCGAGGCACGCTCGGCCTGCTCGAAACGCGAAAAGTAAACAGCGCGAGGTCTCGACGTCGCGAAAATAAGAA
Organism: Ptiloglossa arizonensis; assembly: GCF_051014685.1. Classification (NCBI taxonomy): domain Eukaryota; kingdom Metazoa; phylum Arthropoda; class Insecta; order Hymenoptera; family Colletidae; genus Ptiloglossa; species Ptiloglossa arizonensis. The sequence goes on along the minus strand of NC_135048.1, from coordinate 4,830,095 downwards.
AAATATTCACGGGCGTGCTGGCGGTGAGGCGCCTGCAATGTGTCCACTCGAGCATGCAGATACGTGTATTATTAAAATGCTGCTCTGTTTCGCGATTCGCGCGTCGTCTCTCTTCTCCCCGATATCCTTTGATATCTCTTCTTTTCGATTCGACGTATGGAACGTCCGTTCGTCTTTTTGCTAGGGAAGGGTGTCGGGGAAGCATCGGGAGATTAATGAGGAGAAAGATACGCGGGACACTAATTGCGAACGATTTGGCGCTTTGGAACTAGGTGTGCATTCAGCTTTTTAGGTCGGCTTCTTTTCGTAGAACAGTCAAGTGGCAAGTCTGACAGTAACCATATGACGCATTGCGTCAAAATCCAGTGTCGAGGAAACTGTTGCGCGAGATTCGGTCCGCTTGGCATGTTCTAGCGCTTCTGTTCAATTTTTGCAAACGAGTGAACCGTTCATATTGGCCTTTTTTTTCTCATCGAGAGGGAGTGGGAGACGACGAGGAGTGAAAAATTCATTCTCGTTGTCGAGTCTTCGACAATTGCACACCCTCGCGTACAAATCATTTTTCAACTCGATCACGTTCGTCGATGTGTATCTATTTTATTGCGGGAACATTACATATTTTACGGAGGTTATTTTAAAGTATTCAATCTCGCGGTATTGGCTCTCGAACGGGTATTAGAGGATGTGATTTTCAATATCAGAGACGGTTCTTTTTTTTGCGGATTAAAATAGATCACTATTTTAGGTACCTTTTATACCGGTGCCATTTTTAGCCACGCAACGCCATTTATGCGCATAAAACGTCCCGATGCTGTTCGAGGGTTAATTAAGCTCTTCGGAGGTGAAATTGTTTAAACGGAGCTACGGTGAACGATGTCTACCATTGTACGTTACACAATGATCGTTCGATTCTCAACATTTTGTTATAAATTAGGCTAGTTTAAGTGGCCGTTTGGACGCTTTAACAATTGACGTTTAATCAACATTGTCACTGAATTTAATTGATATTTAGTGCCACCGCTCGGAACAATTAAGGAATCGCCTACTTGAAAGTCTTTAACCCCCGCTGGAGTTCTCAATACCTTAAAAAGCTCCAAGGGTCTCGTACTATGCAAGGTGTTCAGAACACGTAACTAAACGCGATAACGAAATCATTGTTACTCGTGAAGAAACAAACATTGTAAAACAACGCCTCAATGTTACAATCATAGACGAAACATCCACAGAACGTGTAAAAGTATTTCTTACATTCACGACCCCCCTACAAGTACAAGCGAAGTTGTAATTTTCGTGCACCCGTTTCTCAAACAAAAGTAACTTATACCTGACGTTATCGATCGTCCATTAATTTTCATTACCATCGTTTGTACGATTTTTCTCTCGTAATACACCGAATAAAATTAAGATTCAGCGGAGTGGTTCGATCGAGTCGAAATCCGATCGATTTGAAACGTTGCGTTTCTTAGGCCAACCGTTACGAAGAATTCGGCAGAAAAGTGGTTAACCTATTTATGTCTTCTATATATAATCCAGCTTTAAAAACTATTCAAAGGAAATATTCGTTTATAGAAAACGGCTCAGCATCGCATTCGTGGTTACAGGGAGTGTTTGCGGCTACAGTGATCGGTATCGTTTGCGTCCCGGGGGTGACAGTTCCGTTCGGCGTAATCGCAAGGTTGTCGGAAAAAAAAATTTGTTTACTCCGGACGTAAATGGGTTAAATCGATACCATCGCCCCTCGCAGCGAGCAAAAGGCGTACGAGAAAAATTTCAAGTAGCCTATCCGTCCGATTGCAAGTCCACTTGCACCACCACCGTGTAACCGCGAACAACTATTAATAGTGCCGCAAAAATATTTCTCATTCAAATTCCTCTCCATGGTCGAACGTGTCCATAGGCATCCCGCGTCTCCGGCAACACGGAAACGCCGCCTCGAAGAAGAAGAAGAAGAAGAAGAAGAAGAAGAAGAAGAAGAAGAAGAAGAAGAAGGAGGAGAAGGAGGAGGAAAAAAAAAAGGTATTTTCTCTTGGAACACCTTTGTCCCTTCTCCCCACCCCCGGTCGTGTTTTCCTTTCCCTCCACCCTGCCCCCAACCCCCCTCCTTCGCGCCACGGTTCCGTGGCTGACTCGTTCCGGTCGAAACGTGGCGTGTGGCCCGTAGACATCGCCGAGCCGCACCCACGCGCGCTATTTATCTCGTCGTCTGCCGAAGCCAAGTGCCAAGAGTGTATTTTTTCGCATACCACTCCTCCTCCCTCCTCCACCCCTTCTCGCGGCCTCACTTTTCCTCCACCGCCCCTCCCCGCGCCCCGCGGTTCGTCCGTCTTTCTTCTATTCGTCTATCCGTCTATTTCTATCCCCGATCCCGTCCCTCTTCTTTTACGTTTCGGCCACCGCGCCGCTCACACCCCCTCGCCGTTCACCTTTTTCCACGATTTACAAGGAAACAGGCAGACGCCGCGCGACCGAATCGTATCGAAGGAAACGGTGGTGGTGCCACTTCTTAAATTTAGACATTTTAGAAGGAGGAACCTAACGGTCTCCCTCCCGTCTACGCGTCGTGGCGAGCAATTGCGCCGATGGGATAGGTTTTGCGTCGTTTTTCCTCGCTTCTTTCCTCGCCCGATCTTCGAACGCACGGTGGAACGTGCACTCGGTGATACACCAGGGTTACACGATCGAACCGCGCTCAGGACGCGAGTGTTTTTCGGCAAACGGTACACGCACGCTGTGCATTGTACTTGTACGGGGCAGGAGCGAAATACATTGGCCGTTCAAGGTCACCCCCACCACGATACACTTCGATCGGCACGGTACTTTGTTTCTCGTACCTTCGTGCAAATCTGACGGGTGTAGAAGCTCCCATACCGGAACCGATATTTGAAATGATGCACAGTGGGATAGTGGGGTGGGAGAATAGTAGCGTAACGGGGCGTTGGTCGTTTTGTTACACGAGGAAAAGTACCGGAGGCTGAGCAATAGACCGCTGTCCTCGCTGTAACGTTCAGCCACCCCTACTACTATGCTTCTTGTTTCTTAATGCAAATCTGTAGTCGTCCACTTTATGTCTTCCTTTCTCGAGAAAATAAGAAAATTGAAAAAGAGAATTACTCTCCGAAGAGTTTTCAAAGTCGTCGTTCGTATTTCTTCGAATTCACTTCTTTGGAAAATAATAACATTTTCGAAATGTTTCCAGTTTCACTCGAATGATTAATCTATCGTGACTGCATTCGTACGTAATTCGAGGTTAGGTCAATAATAGCATATAGCTACGTTTCATTTTTTTACCTAGATAATACGCTGATCATTATTTCTATAGAGTTTCTTTCTTTTCTTTTTCATTCAATTCTGCATTTGTTTATTCTTTTGTCTTTTTGTATCAGTTTCGGTGACCTAAAAACGTATCGTTATTATTACATCGAATTTTACTATTCTTGCATTTTACTTTAACAGGAATCCTTCTAAGGGATTTCACAAATCTGTGCCCGACTATCGATCATTTGACTCAAGACGTACGTTGTTCTCGATCGTGATATCTCTTTGCAATTATTCAGTCTTTTATTATAGTTTCATTTGTCGCAAAATCCATTTTGGAAATACGTTTCGCGCTAAAATAATTCCACGAAGATTTACAAACTACTATATTTATTACACGGTAAAACTGTTAAAATTCGTTCAATTTATGAAATATATAATATAAATAAACGAGTCATCGATTACCGTGGCTAGGTATCTACAGTTACACGCGTCGGAGAGTTTAAAAAGATTTTTGACCCCGTTCAGGTTTAAATCCTTGATAAATCTTCGGTAGAATTCACCAGTCTGCGTGTGGTCGCGAACTATAAATAGATAGTTCCCTTCATATCCGTCATGTTTTCTATTAGCATTGCGTAATCAAACCATCCTGATTATTCCGGGGTTCGGCGTTGCATGAGTTCCCTTCAAACGCGAGTAAATGCGGACTTCTAAGAAAAACTTGGGATTTCTATGAGAGACCGAACATTCAACGGCCATAATTCTTTCTCACCGAGGGTGAGTCAGAGACCATCACCGTTCCCCTGTTCCCATCTTTTCAGACACGAGCCGGTCGCCCGATTTTACTTTATCGTAAATTAGATCGCGCGCCTTCCACGCTAGATCGATACCTATTTGTCACGTGCTCCGCAGCGATTCCATCTTCTCTTCTATATATTTTTTTTCTTTTCACGCAAACCACAATTAGGCGCTTTTAACTCAACCTCGAGTCGACTACAACCCTTGTTTTCTGGGGTCCTCGATGAATAACAATATTAAAAGTAATCTACGAAAATAAAAGGTGACGAGAGTAAGTCGAAAACGATCTAGATGAATATTGAGGTTAGATTTGTGTAACAGCGTGTAGCTGCACTTTACGTTTCACTCGTTCATTTACTTTTATTTTCTATTCCTGTTTTGTATCTCTACACTTGCGCAATAAAGGAAACAAATGAATGGAATCGATTGCGAAATTATACATATTTATGAAGACTCGAAATAAATACTGATCGTGTTGGGAACAAACGTAGACATGGATGTATAAGACCAAATATAGCTCGAGTAGGCGATTAATTCATTTTAATTTTATCCGATAAATGATATACTTCAGCGTAGAGTAAAGAGGTAAGGATTTTTATAAACGGGTTCTACTTAATTTAAAAAATTGGGCAAATTTTATAATTCAGCTTAAAGAATTATAAAAAAATAAATCTCAACGTTTTAAAAGTAATGCATTTAGTTTCATAGTAGGACGTGGTAGAAATTTCTGCTTTTTAAATATTTTTATCAAGCAAGTATAGAGATACAGATACACTAATATCAAAGGAATAAAATACGAGATACACATGTATATATGTGTATGAGAAATGAAGTGTAGATATGATTCTTAACCTCAATTAAAGTCTAACGAAATTGTGACCAAACAGTTTAGCTCGTCTTCTTCTTCATATACAAAGTGTTAAAATTCTGTTCTATTAAATAAATTTGAGAAATTTCAAAGCTAAATCTATTCTTATTATAATACAACTTTTCGAATAGAATAGAAAAAGAAAAGAGACAATGATAATATCTGGTAATGACAGTATCGCTATAAAACGGTAGATCTTTGATTGCACTTAACACTCAGGCGAGCTAGTTTATAACTACAATTACGAATGAAGTATTTTAAAAATATGTAGATAATTTATCTACAGATAAATTATAAATATTATCAAATTTTAAATACATTTGTGTCTATGGCATTTTTCGACGCATTGCAAATTTAATATTTTAAAAATATGTTTATATCTATGGACAATTTGTCTACAGATAAATTACAAATATTATCAAATTTTAAATACGTTTGTATCCATGGCATTTTTCGACGCAATGCAAATTTAATACTTTAAAAATATGTTTATATTTATGGACAATTTGTCTACAAATAAATTACAAATATTATCAAATTTTAAATACGTTTGTATCCATGGCATTTTTCGACGCATTGCAAATTTAATACTTTAAAAATATGTTTATATTTATGGACAATTTGTCTACAGATAAATTACAAATATTATCAAATTTTAAGTACATTTGTGTCCATGGCATTCTTCAACGAATTGCAAATTTAATATTTTAAAAATATGTTTATGTCTATGGACAATTTGTCTACAGATAAATTACAAATATTATCAAATTTTAAATACGTTTGTATCCATGGCATTTTTCGACGCATTGCAAATTTAATACTTTAAAAATGTGTTTATATCTATGGACAATTTGTCTACAAATAAATTACAAATATTATCAAATTTTAACTGCATTTGTGTCCATGGCATTTTTCGATGCATTGCAAATTTAATACTTTAAAAATATGTTTATATTTATGGACAATTTGTCTACAGATAAATTACAAATATTATCAAATTTTAAGTACATTTGTGTCCATGGCATTCTTCAACGAATTGCAAATTTAATATTTTAAAAATATGTTTATGTCTATGGACAATTTGTCTACAGATACATTACAAATATTATCAAATTTTAAATACGTTTGTATCCATGGCATTTTTCGACGCATCGCAAAGGATTCGTTACGGGCGAATCGGTTCTGATTTACCGGCGGTTTACGCGCGCAGACAACGCACAAGAGAGTCGATCTTCGATTGCCAGGAACGATATAACAAATCGCGGGTAAAACCGTTTATTTATCGGGCCGTTTGTCGCCGCGGCGCTAAAATAACGCTCGTCGCTGCGAGTGACGATAATTCAGCCGATTTTTCCGTGGCGACACTGTCGTTACATACGGCGGGCCGTGAAATGTTAAAATGGAACAAAGTTTACGCACCTCGGCGCTCTCGATTCTCCTCGGGGTGCTTCGGCACCGCAGTTGTTTTGCGTCCATCATTCTGAAAAGTTTATCGCGGCCCGTTTCTCGGCCGCCAAAACTCGACGCCGCGACCGCGGGGCGACGCGGAAGATTCTGTTTTTCCACGAGAGACCATTAAGGGAGGCTACGTATTTTGGGACACCCTGTATATTTGTATTATATTTACAGTCATGTTTTTCTTATTATATTTACGACGATATTCCCCCCTACATTTAGAACGTCTAATCTTACGGATTCGTGACGCCACAACCGAACATCCTTCTTTGGTCAATGCCAATATATTTCGAGAAGATTTCGATTGATTATTTATTAATCCTTCGAGAAAGCCTAGGATCTTATAAGTAAATAAATATTTCTCAAGAGGGTGTTCCCTACTCGGAGCCACCTTGTATATTTGTATTTTAGTCGCAAGCGTATTTTCTTATTATACTGACAAAGATATCCTACTCGATAATTAGAACGTCTAATCTTACGAATTTACGATCCTATATAACCTAACTGCTCCTTTGGACAATGATCGATTATTTATTATTCTTACTCGATAGAATCGGTTAATTACATTATTGTTACTAGCGGAGTGTAGGGGATTTTAAGTAAAGAAATATTTTTCAAGAGGTTGTTACACACTCGGGGTCACCTTGTATATTTGTATTTTATTCACTGTCGTATTTTTTTATTATACTTTTACGACGGTAGTCACCCTAGAATTTAACGTTTCGTTTTACAAGATCGTAACGTTATAACCCAGCATTTTTTATCGACCGGTGTGAGTATTTTGCGTAGGATTCGATTAATTGTTTATTATTTAACACGTCGAATCAACGGTACTGGCACAAGGCGTTACAAGTTAACGAATATCTTTTTTTTTCGTTTATCGTACGTTTCTTCAACTTATTCTCCATAATTTGTTATTCGCTCATATCTCGACTAAACTTTGCTTAATAGAATTATTATTCTTGATGTTTCTTCGAATCAAGACACGATTTTTACTTCGTTTCTCAGAGGCGATATTCTTTAACTACGCCGAGCACCGAACAGGAAACTTTATGCAAAACGCGAAGAGTCGTTAACCTCTTCAGGGACGAATTGTCTTGTTCGAAATAAACAAAAAATTCCAACTGATATTACACTTCGTTCAGTTGACAACACGTTATTTCGTTGAGAAATTTAACTGTGAATATTTTATTCATAATTTTCACGATTATATCTCGTACGGAATAACCTAAAAGTTAAACGTAAGCGTATCCACCAGGACCCTTGGTGAGGTTAGATATTTCCGGCAGAACAACAAATGTTCGTTGTTCTTGAACTTTTAGCGACACGTTTAAGGGCTCCCTTTGTGTACGCTTAGGCGCCAGACTAGCCAATGGGGCTGGTTTATTGTAATGGTTCGCACATTTACAGTATGATCATTGTACTCTTCTGTCGTTTGTACCTCCGTTACGTACAAAATGGTTGCCACTGAATAAGTAAACGAGCATAATAATTCACTCTGCAATAATAGACGCGATTAGATACGAGCGAGGAGTGTGAACGAGACTTAACAAGTTTTGGAATTTGTACAACGATGGACAATGTTAGGATACGGAATTTCATTACATTATCATCATCATCATTTTTATATCGGTAATTTAAAACTTTGCTAAATACGAAAGTGTTTATTTTATTTGGTTGAACGATAATCGAAGTATGTATTCGTAATAATATTTCGTTATTATTGAAACAGAATATGTTTGTAGTAACATAACCAGCAGAGGTTACGTATTTATTGGTAGTTGAGGATCAGCTATACAAGTTTATTTATAAATCGTATAAAAGCGATAATAGCCGATTTTGTATTTATTTAATTTATTTCATTTATCCCAAGGAAGTTTTCACTTTCGAACAAAAATGAGCGAGTTTTTTACCAAAATTTTTGTTACATAATCAAATTCGATCGACATCGCGCGATTCTCGTTCGGTCATCGTGTCAGCATGCACCGCTTCAAATTACGTCAATTCGGCGTGAACCTAACGTTCAGCGGCTCGTCAGCATTCTTTAAACTATTTTACGAGCGGACGAGTAGCCTTCACGAAAATAATTTTCTACTATCGACTGAAATACAGACCGAAGATTTATCAAAATAGCCTCTGTGTAACAAAGATGGCTGACCGATTTACGAACGAGAAATTAATTTTCGTGAAAGGGCATTGTAAATATGGTATTCGTAAACCGTAGGGATTAAAAATTCAATTTAACGTGTTACAATAAAAATTCGAGGGTCACGCATCGAGTAAACGTATAACGAAAAGCTAACTTAATTTCGTTACAATTAAAAGTGATTTTTAGTCTTGCAATCGGTAATAATCTCTGGTTCTAATCTCCAAGAAATAATTCTTAAAATTACTATTATAGTTCGGAATATGGAAAGTAGTTTTCGCGAAAGAAAATGCTCCGATTCGTAAACAAATATATGGGGCGCGAAGTTCAAAATACACGAACTGGAAAACAAGTGATAAAGAATCGCTTTCTTTCATAACGTCGTTAAAAATTCGACTCGCGATGAAATTTGTCAGCGAGGAATCCGCGATAAAGTATAATTTCCTATGGTTGCAATATTAACCGATTATAAAATTTCTGCCGGCGGGATAAAAGCGCGTAACTTTTCCCCGTGGCGCAAAAGGGGGACTACTTTCTCTGAAAGGGAGCATTATCGTACCTGTCACCGCGGTTTTCATTCTATCCAAAGGGATCCGCTTTTTTCATTGTCGTCTCGTTCAGGCCGCCTCTGAACTGGTTTCAAAATAATAAAGGGCAACCCTTTCTCCCCTCCTTGCACAAAAGACAGTGACCCAAATTCAGGGCCTGGATTCGTAGACTACGCGCGACCTCGGAACGTGAACGCAGCAATTACAAAATCGTGAGATTTTAACCTAAAATTGGACAAAAATTAAACATATGGACACATATTGAAATAACACGTAGGATCTACTAAAGTCATCACATAATTTCAAAGTTTCAAATCATTCTCTGTACGCGCTGAGAACATCTCGTAGATTATCGAGTGGAAATTTTGATTACCGACAATCCTAACTTTATCAATTTCGTATAGTTTATCGTTAATTTTGGAATGATTTCGTTTCCTTGTTTCGTTCGTAATTTGTCACCGTTGCAACATTTCAACGTCCATTCTGTCGAAAAATGTAGGTAATACCGCTGCACCGTCTCGAAATTGTTTTCAATCGATTATCCATGATTTGATCCTTTTCTTCGTCTCGAGAAGTATTTCGATTCGATCGTCGTCGAAACGCGTTCCGTATCAACGAAACCCTGTTTCTCCGTTCCAATTAGTCAGTGATTCACGCGAAATGGCCTTGAACCTTCTACCCGCGTCGTTATTAATTAAATGACGCGAGCTTAAGGGGGACGAAGAAGCTGACGCGTAGGGTGTATACGCAGGAGCTACGCGGGCCGAAGGCAGACACCTGCGGACGTAACACGCGCTACGATAAAGAAAGATAGTTGAAAATAAAAAAAAGGGCAATATACGCGATGGCGTGGTCCGGTGTATGACAGCTGCTGTCACGGGTGGTGCTTTGGCCATGTGCTCCGTTGCACGCTCGGTATTTCGTACACCCCCGTTTTGTACACGATAGAGTGGCATTAGCCTCGCTCATGGTGAAATTCGCGACGATTCGTGCGCCTATGGTTATCGATTTGTTCGTTGGATTGATCACGCGGCGTACAACAAGGTTCATTGTAAACAGCACTGTTCTCGTGCGATGGAAACACATATTTAATCACCGAGACCAAGGAAAAGTAATTTTCTTTAAAAAAGTGTTATATTCAAGGTCTAGACCACGTGCACAAAGTCCTCTTCAGAAACAAGACACATTGATTATCTGTACTGTAAATATAGATACTTGTAATAATAATTATATTGAGCGTAGATATTTTAATCCTTCAATTAGTATTAGAAGTATTTGGTACAGTGAAGATATGATAGATTGTTCAATAAGTTTTGTCGAACGATAAAGGTCTGGGTTAGGTCTGGGTTAGGTCGAACGACGAAACTTATTAAACAGTATAATACTGGGTTGCTCGATAAGTTTCGTCGTTCGATAAAATTTATCGAACAAGCTATTATTATACGTACAGTGTTTACACTAGTGTTGACACGTGGGTGGTAACGGGATAAGTAGTGTGACGAAATCTGGAGCAGAAGTCGAGTTTTGATGATCGCTCCAGTCAGCGATGATAGGTACAGAAAATGTGAGAGAATTTATAATACAACACGCAACTGAGCCCTTGCTTACCACTGTCTCGGTATTTAGAAATAGCACTCACCGATTCCCTGATCACGACCAGAATAGCAAATACACAGCCGACAATCATCTTGGAAATGAGAATTGCAAATTGTACTGAAGTAGAACAATACAGCCAGAGAGAACAATGGCTCGAAGCAAACCGGGTCTAATGGGCGAGAAACAGAAGTACACTTATCACGTAAGTATATACGAGTCCAATGGCCACAGGATAGCACACAGATATTTCCACCGTGACACGGAAGTACAAGTATAATTATAATTAGTATAATACGACAGATTATAATGGCCAGTAAGGACATCTAGAAACGTCACGAATAATGGTTACATGTGAGTTCAGAGTGCGGATTAGATCACGTTAAGTAATACGTAAAAGTAATACGAAGACTGAAGGCAAATTGTGGCCAATTGAGGTTAAGCTGTGAGCAAACTTTAAATTTTTTAGAGACTCGATTCGAGACAGTCGGATAATTGTCCGTTTCGTAATTACTGGGTCTCTTGTAGGAGAGTTAGACGTTACGCGGATAGATATCGGTTGTAACCTTCCTAGCAGAACCTATGAACCATACTTTGGAAATGTAATTTCACTGCACTAGTGATAGTTTCGATATAACCCTGATATTCGGTCCATTCTCTTGAACTATTCAAAGATCCTTCGAATAAGATGTTTCTAACGACACCTAAGTTGCCTAACCTATTATAGGTTAGTTATTCAGAGCTCGTACCACCGAGAGGAAACCTGACTAGGTCAAGAATCCTAACAGCTCCAGAGAACATCGTCCATGAACGGTGCTGTAGAGTAGACTCAGATTTGGTCAAGGTTCTAGCTGGCTATGCGATCCTATCATAATATTGCCCGAATAACCAATTTAAAATTAGGCAATATATTATCCGATAATAACCAACTCTAAGTCAAGGATCCAAATAGCTTCAGAGATATACATGATTGTTATTACAGAGTCGATCAGATTTGGTCAAGGTTCTAGATGCGATCCTAGCGTAATATCACCTAAAAATACAGTTTCAAATTGAACAGCATATTACTCGACAACATTCGACTCCAACTGGTCCAAGAATTTCTCAGAGTACGTAAATAATTCTCAAACGTCGATGCAGAGTTGTTTTTGTTTATTCAAGATTCTAGGTGATAATATAATTCTAGCGTAATATTGCTTAAAAATCCAATTTAAAATCGAATAGTACATTATTCGACGATACTCAATTCTCCAACTAGTCCAAGAATGCTTCAGAGTAGATAAATAATTCTCAAACGTCGATGCAGAGATATTTCTGTTTGTTCAAGACTCTAGATGATAATATAATTCTAGCGTAATATTGCTTAAAAATCCAATTTAAAATCGAATAGTACATTATTCGACGATACTCAATTTTCCAACTAGCCCAAGAATGCTTCAGAGTAGATAAATAATTCTCAAACGTCGATGCAGTGTCGTTTTTTATTTTTCGTAGGTTCTGAACGACAACGTCGTCCCAGTATCACCTGCAGAAGTTATTGAAAACAATTTCAAATCGATAAATATGTTATTCGATAAGGTCTAACGCTGACTAGGTCAAGAATCTCAATAGCCCCGGAGGACATCGTTCATGAACGGAGCTGTACTGCCGATTCAGATGCGGTCGCGATTCTAGGTGGCCATGCGATCGTGGCGTAGCTGAAGTTGCTGGTGGTGGTGGCGATGGTGGCAGTGCTTCCGGTGATAGTAGTGGGGGGCGCTTCGACTGGTCGTTCTGGGAGGGTTGCATAATACACCGACCATCGAGCTGCCAGGGCGTTGACTTTGCACGGCGTTACGTTTCTTACGCTTTGCTTCTCCCCCATTGCTAATACCGGTCCTCGTCGCTTGTCTTTTCGCCCGAACCCTCGGTTTATTTGCGAACAAGTCGCTCGGCCGTACTTTTTCTTTCATTACTTCGAAACAATTGTAAAGTAGAGCTTCGTTGTGGTTGTTGGATCGCGGCGGGGAATTGTGCGCGACTAACCCGGTGAAATAGGCGAGCGTGAACGTCGTTCGGTCGTTTGCGATTATTTTCATTGTAGAACGTGATTTGTGTGGCTGGGTTGGGCCTAGGTCCTTGTTCGAAAGCGAAACGAAATATCAATAGGGGATGACACTCTATCGTCCAATAAAACGCGGTTCTCGCTCGGTGTTGATACATTCATTCGATACGAAACTTTTCCGAAATAATTCTATCGTGTGTTAATTCTTCATTGGTAATAACAATTCTATTCTCCGAGTTTTGCGTGGATAGTACCGCGATAGTAGTTTCTCGAAAATTTCAGTCACATTTGCAGACAAAAATATTTTAACCGTTTTGAGGTTAACTTTTGAGGTTAAGAGGAACACTTCGATCATTCTTAGATTACTTTCTCTGGTTGAAATGAATTATTGAAAACTATTAGATAGGTATAATGTTTCGTCGGTTCGTATTCTTGCGTGAAAGGTAAAAACTACCCTTAAATTTGCTATTGCAATATCTGTGTGTTTGGAACAAATACAGATGAAAAAAACACGTCGAGTGTGTAGAAAGTTTGAGTTTTAACGAGCAGTAGCAAGGTTTGAATAAAAACTTGTCGAGTTTCAGATGGCGCCACTGGTAGCCAACCAGATATATCGTCTTATTTAATGTTTGTGGTTGTCTTTTTACTTTCTTCGTTTCTTCGAAAAGTTTTATTCCACGAGCGTAACGGAAGTTGTTTCAATTGTAACGGGGTTACATCATTCCCAGACAGTGAGTAACGCTCCTGTTTGTCGAATAAGGGTTGTATAACGCGATGAGCAATAAGCTTTCAGGGCGTTGGATATCTGCAACGTGTCCGTTCGTCTCTCTCCCTTCCTGGCAGTGTCGTTGCTCTTGTTTGCACACCCTTAATGCACTTAGCAAATGCGAATACACACGGATCTATAATTCGTCGCAGCGCCGTTCGAATTACGACGAAAGAGAGGACAATTTTAAGGATCTTAAGGTGTTCCTTTTCCGTGGAATCGAATACCAGATGGACGAGTTATTGCACGGTTTCTCCGTTACGATGGAATAATACCGACTATTCGAAGGCACGAAGTATCCTGAATCCTGGTTTATCGATTGACGATGACGGTGTGGTTTCTTTTATAGCGCAATGCTGTGCTAGACAGGACTACGTTTTCTTCGGCACGGAATCAGAATCCTCATTGACTTCGCGTGACCTGTCACTTTTTTTTTCCACCGGAACGCGTATCGATAGGGAATAAATGCTTATTTCATTCCCAAAGCAATTGTAATTTCGCGGAAGCGAGCCGGAACGATCGGACACGATGAAATAAAGATGAGGAAAATTGTTAGAAGAAGACTGATTACTGTAAACAACGTGTGATGAAATTCTACGTAGGATTTCAACGAGTCATCCACTTGCGATTATTTACAATACATTGTACAAGTGGAATTTAAATAAAAATATTGTACGAACGAATGTACGATGAAAAATATTGTGTAAGCAACTGATATCGATGTTTAATAACAGTAATTAATAATTTTTATTCATCGTAGAATCAAAGTACGATAAATAGACGGAGTTATACAAAAACGGTTTATCGTTACAACGATCAGATCTTTTTAAAATTTTCTATGGGGTTTTATAAATTTTTAAAAACTTTCTATCAGCATCGTAAACCCTAATCTACTAATTTAAACTTATTCCTGTTCGAAAGCTAAGCATATTGTCTGCAATATTTAACATTTTACTCGAAAAAAATCGGTTTCATCCCTTTGAGGTCCGGCCGGTTCTGTCACGGGTCGCGAAACGTGATATCGCACGGTCGATTTGCAAGCTCGCCGAAGTCAATGCCCTTTCGTTTACGTTCTACAATTTTGTTCCTTGAAAAAGAACTAACCTTATCGGTCTACAACCCGCGTGACTAGCCCACCATTTACGTAGAAGATCGTTCTAGATTTTAGAGGAATCTTAAAAGTGCATTTCTTGCCTTTCTTTCAGCTCGGTAGCTCAACGACTACAAATTTTAATATTTATTTTTACCATCTGGGTTAATTACCTTCTCCTCTTCTCGTTTCTCGAGAAAGATAATTCTTAAGTAGGTCGAATTTTACGGAAAACAGTTACCAAGTAGGATGAATACTTGTCCCTAAATCTGATACTCTAGACACTCATAATCAGTACTTGGATCACTTAGGCAGCTACGATTGTCATCGGTCACGCACATAATTCAGGGCTTAAGTGAGTCATCTTCCTCGTGGAAACGAAGCTTAAAGATACTAGGGTGACTCTACTTCTAACAACTGTAGGGAGGAATCGTTCAACTTAGCGTGGTATTCTATCGGATGGCTGGTGTTTAAATCGTCAATGAATTTATTTATATCCCAGATTTAACTTGTACCGAATATTTTAAATAAACGACCTTCGTCACCCGATTCAAAATGTTCGAGGATACACCTACGAACGATTTCATTCCTTGTCGAGAAATTCCATGGTTTAACAGCTGGAACCTGCTGTAAAAGTTAAACACTACAATATTAGCCTACCAACTTTGGTGTCGCAGGATAGTGCCAAAGTAATCCATACTGTTCTATCATACTTGAAACTTTTCGCGGTCGGTCACTTTATCGTTCTATTTTTGATGCGATGCAAAAAAGTTAACTTACCAATAAACAGTTGAATTTACTAAATTATTACCGATCTGACCAAAGTACAGTCGATGGTAAAGTTGCGTGCTCGGTTAAGTAAGTGTACGTACCGCAGTTGGTTATAGTTTACCAATTTTTTACTCGAGATTTGCTCTAGCACGAGGATTAACGCAACGCCTAGAATTTGGTCTTCGAGATGACAGCTAATTTCTGAAAAGATCGAGCACTGACGTATTATAATGTGTGCTTGTTAAACGAGTATCCACGTAACGAGTAGAATCAGTGTATTCAGCTCGAGTATTCTATTTTGTTCCATTGAGAATAGATCCCTGATCTATAAGCAGAGAACCGAACAATTTCAGACTCGAAATATCATTTTAAATTTACTAACGTGTTATTTAACTAGTACGTTGTGTAACCGATTAAAATGTCTACCTATTCTATTCAATTGGTGAGTTGGAGCGATCAAAGCCAAGGATCAACCGTACGCCCGGATTTTGGGTTTTCGAAGACTCCGTAATCCCAAAGTCCTGAGAGACGGTCTCCGTCGTCTCCGTTTCGCCGGAGATTAAAATGTCAGCACACGTTGGAAACTGAAAGCGAGGCGACCCATTAATTTAATCGCGCGGATAGAAACCGTCTTTCGTAGGACCACGAGGAGACGGTGGCTGGGCCGCGTGTGACTCTTTGGGTGTTCTCACGCCTGCGAAATTGCCAATACAAATCGTGACATCACCAGCGGGGAATTCGAATTCGAATTGTACGGTATGGCCGGTACCCGACACAAAGAGGGCTTGATTCACCGCCAGCGTTGGTTTGATCTACTGCCAAATCAGCCGACCAATATTACTTCCATTTAAGAGCGTCGGCATCCAGTCGCGGCGCATTCTGCGCGCATCAAATTCCGTTGATATCAATAAGTAATATGACATCCAGGGAGGACATATATATACGCCGGTCACCGAGGCGTATAAAGGTCGATTGTGCCTCTCGGAACGTTTATCCTTCTTTTTAGAGACCACCGAAGTTAGGCCCTCCTGTTACGATCCGTGCTGCCGGCCGGCTTCGGGGACCACACGCGTCGATCGCGTTCGTTTTCGCGACACTTACGCTCTCTCGCGTGCTCGAGATCGTTTGGAAAAATTTAATGCGAGCCCCAGACGCGATCAGACGTCTGCCTTCGGTCTCCCATACTAGTTACCTATTACGCGATTTGTTTAGGGACGGATTGCGTGGCGTAGCTTCTCCCGTAGATTATTAAAAATGATACTCGTCTAGAAGAGTGCTTTCTTAGAGAGTTCAAAGAGGGAAAGAATTGTTTCTTTTTTAGCGAAAAATTATCACGAGTCGAAGATACTTCATAGGGGTGATTTTACCCAGGCATTGGAACTTGAAGATTCGTTTCGTTTCGAGGAAAGAATAATTAAAATAAAAATTAGCTTTCCTTGTAAGTCGAACGTTGTATCCGGTTACCCGATGTATTTTAAAATCGCGTACAGGTAGTATGAAACGCAGTCGGTGAACATTTTTGAGGATATGAAGCGAGCTCGCCCAGTCGTGTCGGTTCGAAGATAAAATTGAATCCAATTTTGAATCGAACGTTACATTTGGCAATCTGACGTTTTCTAGACCACAAGTGGGAGATTGTCGTGCGAATCTTCGAGGAAATGAAACGAAACTACCTAGTCACGTCGTTCTCTCAACTCTTGATTCCTAACCTAGATCCACTAACGGGGCACTGATCGCATTTGGAAAAATACCGATCCGATACGTTCAATCTCGTATGTACTCTGTTTGATCTTCAACGGAATTGGAGAGACGCGAATAAATTTCTATCGACGAATAAATCTCTCGAGGTCGAGTTCCGTTAGCGATAAGGTTCGTAGAGTCACACGGGCGTACGATGTAAAAGGTTAATCGGTCCAGTTCGAATCCAGCCCTTAAGAGGCTAACAATATTCGAACGGAAAGAAGTTGCATAGGTGAGGCAGCTAGAGTCGAGTGACCTCCTGCCCCCGGCCTATCACCCCTTACATCCACCGTTCTCCTCGTGGCACCCTCGTGGCATACGCCCCTCTCCGCCCCCATCCTGCCGCCGCCCCGAACCCCCGCCGCAAGCCCAGCTTTTTCTCGGGGGTTCATCGATCGCCCCCAATCACCCACACCTGCCATCTTGCCTCTCTCTATCCCCTTAAAACCCCGAATGCTTTCTTGCCGCGAGTCTTCGTTTTCATTTTCTCGATTCGTCTTTATTTTTTTTTTGTTTTTTTTTTTATTTTTTTGTCTTTCAGCGCCGCGAGACTCGCTGGTTCGATCTCGGTGGCTTCGATTTCGTTCCTCGAACCTTTCGCCACTCTGATGTTTCGAGGGTGGCGAGTTTACTGCGCTTCAATTAGGATTATTCTCGAGGCCTCCGCAGCTTCAATCCGGATTTTCGGATTAAGATTTTGCAATTACGTTTACATTTACGATTTATCGTGGAAATTTAATGGTATTTTTTTTCCTGTTTCTCGAGAACTGTCGTTAATTATCTTTTTTTTTTATTTTTAAGTTACACGAGCAATCTTGTTTATCTTTATCCGACGGAATACAATACGTAGATAGGTGGTTTTGAAAATTCATTTTCGATTTTGCAAGAGAAGTGCAATTGTTTAGAATCGCGTTTCAACTTTCCCTTTTCGTTGTCATTTACCATTAATTCTGCCTAGAGAATTATACGTGCATATTTTATGTATTAATACTAAACTCTCTTGTTACGTGGTTTGGTACTTTTTATTGTTAATCTATCGTAATGATAAATTAAAGTTTCATTTCATACCGGGTATTCGCTCCATTTTCGTTTCCATTTTCCACGTTCTTTCAGTTCTTCGAAGACCTCAGCCTCGGTTCGTCCCTTTATCTTCTGCAAACACTGAACTTTCATTTCACGGCTTTGTTCCCCTCATCCCTTATTCCATTTCCGGATCGGTCGACTGTGATTTTATCTCACTTTCCATCGAAATTAGTTTTTCCTCCTGATCATTTACACTTCGCTGTTTTTAATCTCTGAGAGAAGTAAACATTTATTTTTCTACTCTCGTTCGTTCGTTCGAAACTTACGACCAACGAATTTACCATCAATACCGTTTCTATCGAAAAGTGATTCCATTCTGTTTTAACTTTGCGTGTAAATATCGATCGTGTGTCTCGTTATTTCATATTAATTTTCATTTCTTTAAAGAAGAAATACTTTACCTCAATTTGAGAAGCAAACTTTGAAAGTCCAACCCAATACTTCTCCACATTGGAAAAACAAAATTTGAAATCTTGAACCAGTAAAAAATTTTTCCGTGACAAAACGAAGAAAAGTAAGTTACCTAACCTAACTTGATTTATTATTTTACGTTCGTTATTTATTTCCGTACAAAAATTATGCTCTCGGACCGTTCGATATTTCCGGATCATGGTTGCTCGAAGAACGTCTCGCGTACCCGTTCCTTACGATCCGGGGATGGTCACCCTAACCTCGAAAAAGCAGTCCGCGACGCTCTCGCAGATACGAGCCGTAGTTCCACGAACTGCCGTTGTAAATTCGTTTTGCGCCCATTACCGAAATTACAATCGACGGTTGAAAAGGTCGCGCAGATATCGATGAACCGAATATTAATGGCCGTCGGCTGTAACGCCAATTGCTGTTAATTACCAGCACGCATCCACCTCAATTGAGGCTCGTTTCTGCGCCACCCTCTCCGCCGTTGTTCGCCACCGTGCCGTGCTCCAACACACTTCGATGCCACACGCATTTGGTAAGGTCACGGTCGCAACGAGCTTCAGAAATTTCAGTCTCCTCGAGGCTCGGCGATACGCCTCTTTACAAGCGGCTGCTGCGCCCCGCTATAACCTGCACTCCATTCCAACCCAATTCCTTTTCTTTCATAACCGCGACACGGTCTGGACGATTTCCAACGTTTTCCAGCTGGGCGGAAATTAATTTTCATGGGGAAATTCGGCCGGATTCGAGAACCGGGGAAACACCGGAAATGGAAAAGTTACCTGCGCACCGATTTCCCCGCGGCCATGCGCCACCCTAGTAGCGAAAATTGGCGACCTTTCGTTCGGTATCTGTCCAGTGGTTCCGTAAGAGATTTATACTAGGTTGTTCGATAAGTTTTCTCGTTTCTTACATTGTGAAAATATACTACGGCACTTGAACTTTGAACAATTGTAAATATACGAACGAGTCGACGAATCACACTTCGCAGATGTTCATAGGACAGTAGTACCATCTTTGGAAAAATAAAACGACGAAACTAGTAGCTCCATTTCTTGTCGAACGACAAAACTTAACGAGCAACCTGTTATTTCCTTATTTTCCAATGGTGTCAATCGTCCGAATATTTCCAATAGGTATTAATGTGTACTTATAAATAATAATATCGAACAGTAGCACCATCTTTAGAAAAATAAAACGACGAACCTAATAGCTCCATTTCTTGTCGAACGACAAAACTTAACGAGCAACCTATTATTTACTTATTTTCCAATGGGTATCAATCGTTCGAATATTTTCAATAGGTATTAATGCCTACGTATAAATATTAATATATTGTATATTTATATTTTATATAATATTTACAAAAATTGTACTTATTCGCGAAAGATGTAGGAAAAGGAAAAAAAATATTTTTTTGACGATAATCCCTGATGTCTTCGATTATTACCATGGTTTATTCTGTGACAATATTTTTAAATATCAAATAAGTTAATTTGAAAAGCAGGTTAGCTGAGAACGTTTGACGGCATTGAAACAGGTGTTTGTTTCGTTCGAATTGAATCAATTATCGCAAAAAGAAGCTAATGATCGATTTTGCAAATAAAATGCGCGAGGAAAATAGAAAACGACGAATGGAAAATGTTTTTACATTCTAAAAGACTTCTAAATATATTAAAAAGGAACTACGTTCAATACATTTTGATGTTAGGTTTACATGCAACCTATGTCTGTACCTATGTTGTATTTAAATAATCGGTACACTTTCTCCTGATATGAATAATATATATATATATATATATATATATATATATATATATATATATATTATTGAAATTATTATACAAAATTCATGCTTGTATAAATTTAAAAGTGGAATTATCAAAGTTTTAACCATAGTCCAATGTATTCGAACGTTATATATATATATATATATAATAAATTAAAAATAATAATAATAATAATGATAATAATCCTTAATTAAAGTTCAACATTTTGAGAGAGGTGAAAACGAAATGTGCATGTCGAGCACAAAAAATTAACAAACAATTAACTCTATGAATAATTATTATATATATTGTACACTAATATGTATATTACGTGTGTGTTGTACTAAGCATCGTGAACAAATTGTCCGACTTTAATGAAACTAGAACGTGGTCGTATAAAATTGAATGCCAGAAAGGTGAAAGACGGAAATGTCACGGAACCGTGATAGGCAGTTATGTTTGTGACATTTCCTACGGTGTCGTGCTAAACATGTACAATTCGCATCAACCGCTATGTGACGGATGAGGGTAGCAGATTTACATTTTCAAGCGATAAAGAATTTATATACTTCGGGCATTAGATATGCAATATGCAAAACTTTCAATGCTCGTTTCTGTTACTATAACTGTCATATATGACGATGATTATGTAATTGATCAAAGTTAATAGTTTTAAATACTCTTTTGTTCCAATAATAATAATCTAATAATAATATATACGTACATATCGTATATGGAGGCTATTGTAAAAAAATTCATGCTTGTATAAATTTAAAAGTGGAATTATCAAAGTTTTAACCATAGTCCAATGTATTCGAACGTAAACTAGGTATTCTTGAAAGAATGATCCAAGGTTTCATCAGTATTGCAGCTAGCTTTATTGTTATGGATATTATCTACTTAAGATGCTCGTGCTTTAGTACCGTTTACGATTGGTCATCGGTTACGAATATTTTAATTGGACAGCTCGTAGCTGTAAATAATAAACACCGAGCTATTTTAAACACAGAAAATTAGAAGACGTACGCAAGACATTTTGTCCTTTCGAAAGGAGCACAACTTGTACTTAGAAGTCTTCGTTCAGTGTTACCTGAAAATTCAGAAAATTGTTACAACAGTTCGAAAATATTTTTGCGCGTACAAATTGTTTCGAAAATAACGCGAGAAAATTTAGAATGAAGATTAAAAACGAACACCCTGTGTTTAAAAATCTTGAAAATTTGAAGGAAAAATTTACCCCCAACGCTACACACTGTTGGGAATCATTTTGGGAATTTAATATTCGAGGTTAAAAATCGAACGTTAAAAATGCATTGAAAGAACGCTCGATGGTGTATGGTCGATGGAATAAAAAGTGACGCGAGGGGAAAAAATTTGTTGGAAAAAAGTATACGGGGAGGGTACCTAATCGAAATCGCTGGAGGACGGCGTCGAGGACTTCCGGTCGCGGTATTCGGCGGTACGCGACACTATATATGGCGAGAGTCCGTCACGCTGCGACGGATACGACGCACGCAATTTTCTAGGTCGACACGACGCAGCAGGGAAGGTCAGGATTGGTTCAAGTCCAAGCGAGTGGTCGTCGTGGCCGTCGGCGTCGACGGCAACGCGTTCACCTCGTCGCTAGTCGATCTATAATTAGCGAATTTCCGCGGAGCGTCGTGCCGCTCGCTGGAAAGAGACCGAGCCCCGCTTCGTCAGCCTCTTCTTCCTCTTTCGTTTCGTTAGACGAGACGTTACGTTTGCCGCTCGCGGTACACCGTGTTCCGTAATCAATGGAGTCACCGCAGAACGCTCCGGTAAACAATCGAAAGATTGTTTCCGTGACTACAACAACCGGACGAAAAGTTGGGGGATTGAAATTGCTCAGTAGAGAATTTGCGTACATTTGTAAAGGTGTAGGCTGGGTCTGGTGATATCCAAAGTCGAAGAAATATTTTTGCTCGTGCTTTCGTACTTTCAATGATCTTCAATCTCGTACAGAGTCTTTGGGTTGGTTTATCGTCACATCGTATGGAAATATTTGATTTCGAGTAACGAGTCTTTTCTAGGGAATATTGTTTACGAATAATGGAAGCGCCGCGTTGTGGCTTCTTCTGAACGGTTTTTTATTAAATAAATTTTTCGTTAATTGCTAGAGCGATGGAAACGATTAAAGCGATGATAGTTAACGGAACACTCTGTATAATTAGGTTGCATTGTTCTTCGTGGAGATTAAGTTAGTATCTTGTTTTTAATGTTGGGAATTATACGTAGAAATGATGATTATAGTTGGGGAAAAATTACCTAGATGTTCCTGGTATTGAAACCAGTAAACAGATTATCCCTAAGATTATTCGAGGATGAGATTTTATCAAAGACTTGGACAGCTCGGTTGGTCGGGGCGATTTGCTGAAGAAAAAATTTAGGTTTCGATTACAATCCATTAGTTCCATAGTTAAGCAACATTAATTGGCTACTATTCTTTGGTATTCGATCTATTCTCGTTCAATCTGTTGTACAAGATTTTATACGGTACCGCTGCTAGTACTGTACTTCACTGTACATCAGAAAACTCCGAGATGCACCTAACTTGGGTTGTGTCCAACTAGGGGTTGCTCCACACTAATCATCCTTTGGATGAAGTTCGTAGTGCATAGCAACATCTCACATGATACCTCTACTATTATAATACTATACTTTAAACGATTCCAAGATGAATTTATTTTGGGCTGTATTCAGAGAATACAGAGCATTTCAAGTTAATAATTCTCTTCTATGGAAACAAGATTAATAATAATTTAACCGGTTGCTATTTTTATATTTTATATTTATCTTCAGAAGATTCACGTGGTACCTTTACTGGTACTGTACTTCGGATAACTTCAAACCGCGTCCATCTTGAACCATATCCAACTAGGGATTGCTTTTCAAACTAATAATCTTCTTCCGTAGGAAAAAAAGATTAATAGTAAATTGATTATTTTCTACCTACTCTCCGAAGGTTCTACTAATAGTAGAATCTCTTACGTGCGAATAAAATTAATGTTAAATCGACCATTTCCCATTCTTAATTTTTCTATCTGTCCTCCGAAGATTCTAACAATCCTCTTTTCTGGGAATAAAATCAATACCAAATACACTATTTACTATTTTTAAGCGTTCTATCTAGCCTCCGAAGATTCGTTGTATCTCTCGTGTAGTATCTCACGCGTCACCTCTGCTAGTATCGTACTTCAAACGACTCCAAGCCGCGTCCATCTTGAATCATATCCAACTAGGGATTGTCTTTCAAACAAATAATCTTCTTCCGTGGGAAAAAAAGGTTAATAGTAAATTGATTATTTTCTACCTACTCTCCGAACGTTCTACTAATTCTCTTACGTGGAAATAAAAATTAATATTAAATCGACCATTTACTATTCTTAACTTTTCTATCTGTCCTCCGAAGATTCTAACGATCCTCTCTTCTGGGAATAAAATCAATACCAAATACATTATTTACTATTTTTAAGCGTTCTATCTAGCCTCCGAAGATTCGTTGTATCTCTCGTGTAGTATCTCACGCGCCACCTCTGCTAGTATCGTACTTCAAACGACTCCAAGCCGCGTCCAACTTGGGCAATGGTTAAGTAGGGGTTGGCTTTGAAATCCTTCGCGGAGAGATCGATCGGGCGGAATTCGTAAATATTTACCCGATGGACCGATCACTTCCACGTGCATATCACGAGCGTGGCACACCTTCCAGGAAAGGAGCCGATCAGTTTATTGACATTACCTCGGCTCCATGTGCGTTGACGGGCGTCTCGCTCTATTCCGCTCGCGTCCCTCTCGCCGTAGCTCTCAATGTCCCTTCCATCTCTCGGCAGCCCACGTTCGCGATGAGACTCCGCAGGTGGCCGGATGCCTCGAAAATAGAGGAGCTTACCGCCGGCTATCGTCGCGCCAATCCGCATCAACGGTGCAAGGCTGCCTCTGATAACCGCGAAACCGCGCTTTGAGCTTTCGCTGCCGCGCTTCCCACTTTGAATCGACCTTCACGGAATCGTTCCTAGAATACTCGCCGCGGTGTCTGGTGAAAAACACGCCACTCGAAATAATTCCGGCTCGGTCGGATTTTGGGCCCACGATGGCCGAGGATGATGGAATAGAAGCTGGACAGTTGGGTTTCTACTTCGAGTTATTACATCGAATAATCTGAACATTTTTACGTTCGGTTCATGTTGGTTTACGTTTGGTCCGTTACGTTTGGTACAGTCTGCTGCTAGGTTTCAAGTGTAAAAATTGCGAAACGTGTGTTTGGATAAACTACGTGTGGTTCTCATTGTTTTCTGTCACGATCTGAACCGAATCATCGAGTCGACAACTAAGATCCTCGAATATCGATTGCAAATTGATGACCTGATTTATGTTTTTTAAGCAGTAATCCCTTAAAATTGGTCACGATGTACTAGTAGAGATATCCGTAAATAATGTAATATTTTATGTCTCATCAGCGAGGGAGAGGGATGTATACTATTATATTTTATGTGTCGGAATATTTTTTAGACTTTTGAATTTTTAGTTTAATTTCTCCCTAGATAGTTAAAAATATTTTTCTTATTTTTCGCACCTCGAGAACCCTCTATTGATGCTCTTTCGGAGTCAATTTTGTGACGATATCTTTTATTCAATTTTTGTTAAGTTTCTAGAATTGGAAACAATGAGAACGCACTGATGAGGTTCCACAAAGAGGGTAACGCGTTATTTTTGTTGACAGACGCATAAAAATAGACTCGAAAGCGGTGGACAATTCGAGAATCGCGTTAAATCCTGATCCACGCCCTATCGCTTCAAACTTTCTGTTTTAATTCTTCGCTCGTTTCTCGAACACGTTTCTCATTCCCTGGAAAAAGAGTATGTGACTAAAGGATGCAAGGAATCAGCGTGTTACCAAGAGTCTTTAATTTTTTTAATTGAAACGAGCTTCTTCAAAGACTCCGACGAACAGTTTGGCTCTTTGCTTTTCGTTAAACTGATTTTTTCGTTTTAGATTCAAGCCGAAACCGCATTCTTTGTGTTTCATGTAGATTTAGAACTAACCGAAGCAACTTTCACTCGTGGAAAATTTGCCGGAAACTAAGGAATTTTACCTGTAAAATGGAAATCTATTAAAATATAGTAATAATATTTGAGTATACGAAAGATTAATGATATTCTAAGACTTTTTTTTAAATTTATCTTCTTCTTTTAAATTTTTTCAACGAACTATCCTGAAGAAGAAAAATGACAGAAAACTTAGAATTGTAAACGTTAAAGTAACCTGAAATATTTATATCGAACAAAAATCTTCGTGCATTAAATTTCTCATTGAGAGCATTTTCGTGTGAATTTATAACTTACAGTAACAACAATGAAACAATACCGTAAAAATTGTTTTTTTCGGAATCATTAAAGTATTTTCGAATATACGAGCATGGCGAATATTGGTTTCTTCGACGCTTACGTTTTACGTATCAACGGGCTGTGATCGTATTTATTCGACTTTATACGAAACCCGAGGACTTTGTTCAAATATGAATTGTGGTGGCAGTGTCCTACCGGAAATTTCGGTCGTAAGTCGGGAAATGTAGCACTTCGCTCACATGTGATACAAGTTATGTTCAACTTGTACAGGACACCAAAAAAATTCAAACTACCACTGTCCCAGCCCACGTGGTCTCGACCCGAACTAATAAAGATGGCTGACGAATACATTCCGAACAATTCGATACTGTCGTCCCATATTTCTCCATACGACGTTGCATTTCTGATTTAAATATCCGCCTTGTGCCACGTTTCTCTGTATTATTTTTCATTCACATCGTATCCAATCCCTCCATGAAAAATTCATTATCTTCGAATTGAAATTCCGCACGATATGATATACCGTGACTTAATAAATGTAAATATTATTTTTATCGGGAAAGTTTCAACAACGTTACAGTTTTGCATTCCTTTTCCAACACTTTATCGACCAAATGTATTTAACTGTTGCTTCTTTTGATTCATCGACAGCATCGTTTAAAGGATTCCATTTTTTCGTAGGTTCGTAGAGATTTTTCATTTTACTTTAACTTTCTTCGGGTCGTTTCAATTCACTTTGATCCAAGTTTTAACGATTCGATATCCTTGCCACATGCGAGCCATGGATAATAAATATAAAGTAGCAGGGCCGGGAAAATATGGGAGAATTATGCCACTGTTCTCTCCATTGTTTGTCTCCCAAGCGCCGGTACAATTTAGGAAAAAGCGGAAGAAAATCATGCAGATTGAAGCAACATGACAACGAAGCCTAGATGGCGCGCTTAAGATATTGTCCGCCAGAGTTTGAAAAAGGCGGACGAGTAAAATGGCCGGGGCTCAAGAGTAAAGGATACTTTACGAACTTATTTACCTCGTAATTGAGGTCGGTGTCGGTATAAAAAAAAACGAAATGTGCAATATTACTTAACGTTGAAGATTGAATTAGAAATTCAATGGGATCAAACATTTATGTCCGCTTTTATTTACACGCTGGGTGTCGTTACATTTAAATACACATTCTGCCAATTTAAAGAATGGCGTCGTACGAGCTGGAGCAATAACAATTGTCACTTAACACTCCTGTAACCGTGGGAATCAGGAAGCAATGTCTGGAACCTCTTGGTTATCAACGACTGTGAATCAATCGGAAAAAGAATTATGATTGCAAGATAATCACGAAACTATACATAAACCGATCCCCAGAAGTCGTAACTCGCAACATCGAAGTTATGATCGGTACTGATTGGAACAAACTCTCGCTTAGACGGATCACAAAGAGCAATATCGATGCTGCTTGAAACGTTACAATATTAAATCACGAAGCAAGTGTGAAATTTGTAAATTATCTTCAATCATTTCAAAATAAACTCTCCGCCACGGTTTTCTTCGAAATTGTCTTAAATATCAACGTTACCTCCTTTGCTTTATACTTTCTCCATTGAATGGATACTTTGAAGAGTTTCTCGATAAAAATTCTTCGAGAATTGCGCAAGTTGCACCGTTCGGATGGTTAACTTATTTATCTTTATTCTTTATGTAACATTTTTATGTAACATTATTATATAAAGTTACAAACATTTTTTATGTAACAATATTATATAAAGTTACGAATATTTTTTATGTAACATTATTATATAAAGTTACAAACATTTTTTATGTAACATTTTTATGTAACATTATTATATAAAGTTACAAACTTTGTGGATTTGATATAGATAGTCGTTTACTCTGAGAAATGAAATGGAACCTAATCAAAGGAATAATAAATTTTTGCATTATTCTAAAAGTGTTGGGTGTCTCACATATATATATATATATATATGCAGCTGTGTATTCACACACACGCACACACGCACACACAAGGGGGGATGTAGTTGTATATATAGAACATATGTATATACAAATTTACGATTCACAACACACAAACACACACACAGAGGAGGGGGGGGGGGGGGAGTTGTATATATAGAATATATGTATATAAAAATTGACGATTTACAACACACACACACACACACACACACACACCTGTGTAAGAGGTGAGACGCGTTTAATAATCCTGTAATAAATTCTAACCTCAATTGTGAAACCCAACCTCTTATACACACCGCTTGTTATCGAATCGCGAAACAACGATCGCGAGAGCGAGCAGTTTTCGACTTGCATTAGAAAAAGCGAGGAGGAGGTCCGTGTGGAAACTTTGCCCTTTACGGCGACCGATGCAACGAGGAGGACGATCGAAGGACCTCGGCTTACGTAAAACCCCTTTCGCGCTCTATCGAATTTCCTGGCCACCCGGCGGCGGCCTGCACGACCGTATGCGCCTATTACGTCGCCTTTACGATCTCCTCGTAAACGTCCAGGCCCGCGAAATTGATAGACCACTACGTTACACGCACGCACACCCGCGCACGCGACAGTCCTATCGAAGCACCGCGTCGATGTCTTCTTCCACCGCTCTGGCCAATGATCCGCTGCCAGATCGCTCTATCCTCCTCGATCTCTATCGTAAACGCTTGATAGCCGTCGGAGACCAGTTTTTTCTTTCAGCCAGCTTTTGAGGTCATTTTGCAATAAAGATATTCGAATAAAATAATATTTCACGTGGATATTGGGAAATATCGAGCGGTTCGAGCAACTAAGATGGACTTTATCTGCCTCGTTTCGCCGACGATAGAGAATGGTACCAGAAGAATAACATAGTTTGGTATAGGTTATCTTGCAACAGGGTTCCTTCGTATTTTCCGTTTCGTAACAAATTGTTTCTGCGCGCCGAGGTATCGTGATTAGATAACCGAAGAGTATATTTTATTTTCAAGTGTATATTTGTCGGAAAATTTTTACCAAAATAGAATTCAGTGAAACAATTGTAGACAAATGCTATTCTGTTTATGGGGTTACAAAAGGATTAAGGAATGGAGTAGGAGAATGCGTATTACTCAACATTTGACCTAATCTTACACCAAAACTTCTTTACTATCGGTGTACATTGACCGCATCGGTCAAACTAATTGCAAAGAATTTTTTAACCGGTTACTAAGAAAAGTAAAATTGTTACGGCACGTGAACCGCCATTTTCGATTCGTTGTACCTAAGTCTGGAACTAAAGCTTGGATTATTAAATTATCTTTGGTACAGATAAAGAATCGTAGAATATACAAGTGGTGAACTTTCCAAGTTCCATTAAACGAATAAATTTTAAATTTGTTGCCACGGATAAAGAATCGTAGAATAATATGAATCGTGAATCTTCCAAGGATCGTTGAGTGATTAATTGTTCCAATTGTCGAGCTGGATAATACGATGAATATTTCTGGTAAAAAGTAGCTAAATGGTAATTGAAAATAAAAATTCGTCTTTTGTTGGAACGAGCACGTCAGGAACAAGAACGTAACGAAGTTCGTTACAATGGGGCTTCTGAAAATGAGACAGCGGCAAAGTGGACCGTCGTAAAAAGCGTGTAATCGTTTCGAGCAGGCAACTCTGGGATCGCTCGATGATGCCCCGAGAGCGTCCTGATTATTTTCTGGTGATTTTACGAGCGAGACGCGACTCCAGACGCCGTCCAGACGCGAGTGGTTCAGCGCGAATAAATCTAGCTCGCCTACGCTCGCTGAAACGGCGCCGGTGTCGCGGACCACGTGAAAATTATTCGCTACTAGTAGAACTTCGCAGACGACTAACCCCCTTTTGTTTAAAAATACAACCACCGGGGCCGTCGAAACTCACGGACCACCCGGAATTTTGATGAAAGATGGAACACGCGTAGCTCCACACCGTTAAACGTCTAATTACGGTTCGCGTACACTGCCGTTGGTTTACTGCTTCGAACGATAGATTTACGTTGCGCGATAAATTGCACGGTTTTATTTCGAAATTTTGATTCAATTCCGATGAAAAAGTTCATACGATGTCAGGTAAAATTCTGAAGAGCTTCGGATAATCTGCTTGGAAATGTCGAGGTTGGGTGTCTTCTTGCGAATAATATGGAGTTTATCGATAAATATTTATTAATTAATACGGAGCAAGTAAGAGTAGTACTTGGTTACTCGTTACAGTTGTATTTAACCACCTCTGGGAGGAATCTTTTTTAGCTGAAATTAATGAAAACTTCATCTGTTTGGAAATGTCGAGGTTGGATGTCTTTTTGCGAATAATACGGAGTTTATCGATAAATATTTATTAATTAATAAGAAGCAAGTAAGAGTAGTAGTTGGTACAACGTTACAGTTGCTTTAACCTTCACAGGGAGGAATCTCTTTTAGCTGAAATTAATGAAAACTTCATCTGTTTGGAAATGTCGAGGTTGGATGTCTTTTTGCGAATAATACGGAGTATATCGATAAATATTTAGTAATTAATACGGAGCAAGTAAGAGTAACATTTGGTACAACGTTACATTTGCTTTAACCTTCACAGGGAGGAATCTTTCTTAGCCGAAATTAATGAAAACTTCATCTGTTTGGAAATGTCGAGGTTGGATGTCTTTTTGCGAATAATACGGAGTATATCGATAAATATTTAGTAATTAATACGGAGCAAGTAAGAGTAATACTTGGTACAACGTTACAGTGGTATTTAACCTCCTGTGGGAGGAATTTTTGTTAACTGAAAGAAATGAAAATTTGAACCAATATTGGCCCATCACACGAACTAATCTTGCGACGATAATATGTTATATTATTGTGAGATGGAGAAAAAAAATTTTAATAGTCACTTTCAGTGATTTAAATATCACTGAATAATTTAAATATCATTTAATATCAGTGTTATTATATTTAAAATAAACTCAATAATTGAACGCTCAACGCGCCTATACGTATACAATAACATCCTTGAAGGGGTTAGGTTACAGAAAGAATTGTCTCCCGAAGGATCAAACAAAGAAATGCTAAAGTTTTACTTTTCGTGTATATTATCGATTTGCGACACGAAGTATGTAGAATGCTTTCAACGCTTATACATAAAATTCCAAACACTAGATATGAAATACTTTCCGCAAAAAAACAGACGATCGATTTGAAAAATTTTACACCGAATTAGAATTTATTTAACTCTCATCTTACTACCTTATCCAAAGAGACTTTTGTATTGCTCAATTATACCGTTAGTACAATTTTTGCGTAGAAATTAAGAAGGATACGACAAAATAATAGGATTTTTATTCGAAATATTTGTGCAAGGTTAAATTACGGGTCCGTTTGGACCCACGCGTGTTCTCTCCCGCGGTCGCCTAAACCCCTGGTATTGCAAAGATGAACGCAATATCGAAAGGTTACGAATCAACGAAATTACACGATTCTTTACTCGAACCAATCATCTCGCGGTCAGCGGAGAGTAACAGACGATTGAAAAATTTGAAAAGAAATCTTGAAAAATTCTGTAATCGAAATGACGGAATTAAAATTCATTTAACACAATATCGAAAGGTAACGCGAAGCAATGAAAATTATACGGTTCGTTACTCGAATGAATCGTCTCGCGGTCAGCAGAGAGCAAGTAAACGATGATTGAAAAATTGAAAAATTTGAAAAGAAATCTTGAAAAATTCTGTAATCGAAATGACCGGATTAAAATTCATTTAACACAATATCGAAAGGTAACGCGAAGCAATGAAAATTATACGGTTCGTTACTCGAATCAATCGTCTCGCGGTCAGCGAAGTGCCTTTGGCGCGCGCGGCAAATTTAAATCACCAGACGTTCGTTGAAAAAGAAACGAGAGGAGGGGACGCGACAGGAAGCGAGCGAAGAGATCGACGATACCGATGATCGTAAGAGAGGAACGACAAGAAGGGAATCGTGAAGTCGTCATAATTGATTGCGTGTTTCGCGAGTAGAGAGGAGAACCTTGGAGAGGAGGCTGAAAGGAAGAATACAGTGGAAGAGGACGAGAGGCTCTCTAGCTGATACGAGTGCCGTTGACATTGCTACATTGCTCCTCCACGCGAAACAGCGCGCCACACAACGACAACGACGATTTTTATTCCGCCTGGCAATAAACAGATCCATCGCGACTCTTTTCCGTCGTCTCTGTCTGCTTTTTATGGCCTTCCTCCTCCCCTTTTGCTTCTTCGTCATCTTTTCACGATAGCCACTCTTCTTTGACGATCCTGTCGACGACGTTGCAAAAAATATATCACTGGAAATAATTGGTGGTTAGCTCGTTCACGATGACTTTATTTCTCGATACGCCACACTCTGCATCACCGTTTTGCACATTACCGCATCAACTGCGGACGTAGCCGCATTTGCTTCATTTGTCCATGTTCATAGACAGAGAACACTGTCACGTTACTTTCTTTTATAAAAGAAAGTATATAAAAATTATTGATAACAAATTGGAGAAAAATGACATATCGTACAAAAATGATTAGATCTTTTTAATTATAAAACTTTAAGCGTTGAACAGTGGCGCTCGTAGACAAATGCCTACTTTCAGTTCTGGTGTCTGCGGAGTCTCTGTGGTGTTTCACATTTTCATAATTTTGCTTAAAATAAATCTTCCAGTTCCATTTATATTTGAGAGGAGCCACTACCATGACTGTTTCCAACAGCTTTCGGTTGAAATATCCCTAACAATGCCTGTCGAGACGAAACATGACGATCGATGGCAGGTGCCGTTTTTCTCTTGCCTTCGAACGTGCGAATGTCTTCGTCGCGTCGCATCAAGGACGGTTCGTCTCGTCCAAAGTGTTTTCGTGAGACGAATTTGTGGAACTGTTTCCTCGAAGATCGAGCGTGGAAACGTCGCGAGTATTAAATGGAGCCCAAGATAAAAGAGTTTTCTTCGTTCTGGCGCGACGAAATTTCGAAAATCCAGAGGCAACATTTTCGATGTAGAGTTGTTAGCTGCCGGGACTATTTGAATCGCATCGTGTTCATTTTTGTAGACTTCAATTACAATAGAACGATTGCTCTACGTAATATAAGTAGCAGCCATTTCTCGAATATTAAACTTTAAAAAAATTTGACGATTGTTACCACTTGAAAATAATTATTATTATCACTATTATTATTATTATGTTTTGATTACTTATGTTAGGAGAAAGTGTACCATTCTCCAGTGGTTTTTAAATCTAATTTTAATGTTGCAAATGGTGCAACCGTTTCTGTCATTAAATTAACGCGATAAATTTTCTTCTTTCGTACATATATTTCAGGTTTATCAAAAAAAGTACTTTCTTTAATTGTTAAGTTTCTACAAAATTGTTTGGACTTTATACATGTTTTAAAATATTTAGTTCGGTAATTTAACCGATGCTAAAGAGAAAATGCGAAGTGGATTTGAAAATAGGATTGTATACATAAACTTGTAGGCTGTATATGTGTACGTATCACTTATTCGAATTAATTTTAATGCCTAACCAACGATATTTTAAATCGTTACTGATATATAATCAGCCATGAGATACTTAAGGAGATACTCGGGATACTAAGGACTATTTTGTACAAAGCCAAAGGGTAGTAGGAATATAAAAGTGATAAGTAGAAATTAATTTGTATTCGTATTGTTATTTTGATTTCTGAGTAAACATTTTTCAAACATTCAACCATCGTATCGAAGACGTCTCTTCTAAGGGATCGATCAAACTTGACGCAGGAAAACTTTGGTCGAGCCTACCTTGACATTCGTCCTGCTTCTCTCCCGCCAGCATCGCTTGCTAAAAGGATTTGCCAGTTCAGGGAATTCATTCCGTCTTCCTCAACCCAAAATTCTTTCTGTGAAGTGAATGTGATTGATGCCAACAGCCAACACCCTGGGGGATCGACGATCTCGTTTCAGAAACCAAGGACGACCTCGTCGGCATCTCGTCGAGGACGATCCCTATCGAGGTAATGGTCGTGAAGGATTTTCGCGAAAATCGGTGGAAAAGGGTAGGAGGTATAATGCGCGAAAATACGATGAATCGACAGAGCCCCTGCACAAATAAGATAAACCGTGCTGTTTTCGCTCCTCGTCAACGATGATTCTCCACCGAGTTTCTTTTCTTACTGTCAAGGTTACCAAGGTTGTTCGGTCAGATGGGATGATTGCTGGGCATTGTGGAGAGGATGATCTCGACCACTGGGAAAATTTCTACGAGAAAACAGCAGATTGAAAAAAATGACGAGATTCGCGTAATCGTTGGTTTCAATTGGTTCGGTTGAAAGGGATTTATGATGCCGAAGAAATGGCGACGAGTGCTCACGATCGTTTCACTTCCATTAAAATTGTATTAATTTGAACGACGTTGCTGGTAGATTGTAATTGGGCATTACAGTTAAGATCGAAAGGGGAGAGGTAATTTTTAAGTTTCAGGATTCTACGCAAAAGAGACTTGTCGTTTTGCTTTGATCATTCTAACCTTTCCGTTTCTTTCTCGAAAAATTACACAGAGGTTAGGTCGGCCCCACCCAATCACTCGCGCAATATTAAATGCAACATTTTCAATTTTAAAATTAAAGACTCGTCATCTTCGTAACGAATGTTCACACCGGTCACAATTATTCGTCATACATTTCGCATTGAACGAACTTTTTTAAGATTCTCCGTAAAATCCACGCGTAACCTTTTCCCATCGAGTCGTATTTTTCGGTTTCTCTCCGCTCGAGGAGAGATTAGATTTAAAAACCGTATAACTGTACGAAATACAATCTCCGTTGAGTAGCACCGATTTTTATATACTCAGCGTCCAGAAACTGTGAAATTAGAAAAATTCTCCGAAGTAAAGATCGCAGGTGATGCGTAGCGGGGACGCACAAAAGAAAGAAGATGGCCGCGCCGATATTACGGTCGAACGAAAGCGAATGCAATTACGGGGACCGAGGAAACGGGAAATAATGAATTCAAGCCCCGTTTCTCTCGTTCTCCCGAGGGATTACAGT
Source organism: Ptiloglossa arizonensis (assembly GCF_051014685.1). NCBI lineage: Eukaryota > Metazoa > Arthropoda > Insecta > Hymenoptera > Colletidae > Ptiloglossa > Ptiloglossa arizonensis. Next base: position 4,795,362 of record NC_135048.1, on the reverse strand, counting down.
CAGAGTGCGATCGGAGGAGGGGCAGGGCATGGGGGAAGGTGAGATTATTCCGGCCTGTGAAGTAAAGAGAATCTGGAAGCTATGACCTACTTCAATTTGCTCCTCCACATTCGTAGGCTCTCCACGTTCTTCACTTCTGTCGTCTCTGGTGGCTGTCGTTCGCCTTGTTGCTCGTTCGACGTTTTCTACCTCCCTCTCGACGCGGCCTTTCACCGCCATTTGCTGGAGAGACTGGCATCGAATAAATTCGAGGGAAAATTATTTTTGGCTCCCTGCGTCTCTCTGTTCCGTTTAAATCTTTTTTAACCCATTGTTGGCTTTAACCGGAGCCTTTTACCTCGTTCGCACTTTTCGCGGGTCTAATATTACGTAAATTCAAGAGTATTTCAGTTTCTCGCGTGAATTCTTCTTTTTATACGCGTATTCCGAACGTTTTCTTATTTAAATGTTAATTATGAACCGTATCGTGGAGCGATGTTTATTAATACTTTACCACGTATCGAAAACTACTCAGGGAAATTGTTTGTTAATTAACGCAATGTATTTTGAAGAACGTCTAATTTATGTGAATTCCATCAGTCCTACCTCCCACGAGGCAGGTGTTACTTAAGTAGATCGCGTTGGAACACCTGGCGCCCCGTACATTCCCCATATGACAACGCAAACTTTTCCCCCTGCTGCAGTTAGATATAGCAGGAATTACAATTACTGCCTCGTTAAGAGCCTAATTGCAAAGAAAACTCATACGTTAGCCGCTATAGTGTACACACTGTGGTCGTATAATAGCGTTCAAAAGTGCGCAGATAGTTACCTTGGGAATTATACTACAGGGAGGAGAATATAAAATAAACTCTCCAATGCGGAGCATTGAAAGGTCGGTTCGGAATGCATCGAACATCGATATCTTGTTTTTACACTTTGTGCAATTTTCTACTTTTAGCATTTTACAATTATCATCGATTTGTTTGAGAAAAATATTTTGCAATCCCAATTTATCTTTCTCGAGATAAATGACATTCTGTGTAAATGTCTGTACCAATAGAGTTAGCACAAACATGTACATTTACATATTTTCATTCAAACGTGTGCAAGATTGATGATCACGGATCACACGAAAACATTAGATGCCTACATTGATTCGAATGCCATTCAATGTCGGAATATACAGAATATACAATTACGTAAAATAGATCACGTCACGTCGAAGCAGAATTAAGAGAACGTGACTAGGCGAAAATTTCGGATATCCACTGTAAATTATTGGTTTTAGGTTCTTCTCGTCAGGTCAGTACGCATTATCACCTACGACTTACGATATTGAAAATCAACCTAAATAGGTTCCAGATACCACTATTTAAAAACAGTAGTATCAAAGTTTACCGTAAAACTGCTTCTATATTTGCAGTCTTAGATTTCACTACCAAACACTCTATATTGTTAGATTGTAACTTCCGAATACGTTACAAAATCAGCAGTATTACAACCTGACATCCCCTTAACATCGTTAACGTTCAAAACTATCTAACCTAGTTAAACTAACGTTCAAAACTACCAACCTAGTAAAACTAATCTCGCACAAATCGAAGAAAACCCCGATCCCTGAAATTAGATCCGAAAGGGTAATTGGCCTAATGCAGAACAGTTAAACGAAGACCCTGTGCTAAACACGATCAAACATCGCCCAATTCCACGACTATTCCAAACGTGTACGAAAAACATCGGCAATGTCCGAAACCATCGAGTCGTTACACTAATCACGCACCAATCGAAGTGTCCCCCCTTCCCTCGATCCACAGCTCGAAGGGTAATTGACCTAACGCCAGAGAACAGCCTAACGAAGACCAACGTCGAAGTTCTCCGAATGGGACACGGTTAGCCCGATAAGAGATTCACTGGGGGAAATTCTTCGCGAGCAATTATCGACTGGTTGCGACAGCGATGACACTCCGGAATCTCTCCAGGATTCCGGGCTCCATTGGCGTAACTGTGACCCATTCCACCGAAAACTCTGTTCAGTCGGTCCGCAACGCTTGTGCCGCGGCAATCGTGGCACAGTTGTTGGTCCGTGAGAATTGATTTCGACGCCGTTTTCGCGAGAATCCCGCGAATTCTCGCGAGGTCGGCCTAAAACCCGATAACGATCCGTCGCGCGAAAGCGCATTATTGGAAGTAGGCTGTTGGCGTTGGGTCAGGGGGGGTGAAGGGGAGCGGCGGTGGCGGTGGCGGCGGCGGCAACGACGACGGCAGAGACGGGGGACTGGCACGCGGGATAGACTGCAAACCGGCGTAGGGATTGGAAGAAACGTCGCGGCAGGAAGTAGCGAGGTAACAGAAACAGTTTTTCGAGAAAGGACATCGGAATGGAAGATGCGGGCGGGTCTGGGTTATGTCCGGGATTTCGCCGAGTTCACTGGCGCAATGCGGGGCGGCCAGACAACATGGCGCACCCTTCTCCTATACGTCGAATCGCACGCACACAGGTACACGCGTCTACTTCTAATCTGCACGCTCGATTGCCTCATGGGGTTCGTGGATCGGTAAGAAAAAAGGTTCGCGTTCTACGCACGATTTCTTTGCGCCGGCCCTGGAGGAGATTCTTTTTTATTCTATTCGAATGTATTTATTTTAAAATAACGATACAAATTATGGAAGAGTATTACCGACCCGAGATTAGAATTGAGGATCGATTTGAAATGAATAATAAGGGTACGAAAGAAAAAACTAAAATAAACACGAGATACGTGAAAGATTATGGATAAGCATTAGCAATTCGAGGTTAGGATAGAGGATCGATTTGAAATGAATGGTAACGATACAGAAAAGAAGAAAAATAAAAATAACCGCAAGATATATAATAGATTATGGATAAGTATTACCGATTCGAGGTTAGAATTGAGGATCGATCTGAAATGAATAGTAACGATACAGAAAAGAAGAAAAATAAAAATAACCACAAGATATATAATAGATTATGGATAAGTATTACCGATTCGAGGTTAGAATTGAGGATCGATCTGAAATGAATAGTAACGATACAGAAAAGAAGAAAAATAAAAATAACCACAAGATATATAATAGATTATGGATAAGTATTATCGATTTGAGGTTAGAATTGAGGATTGATTTGAAATGAATAGTAAGGGTACGAAAGAAAAAACTAAAATAAACACGAGATACATAAGAGATTATGGCTAAGTATTACTAATTTGAGGTTAGGATAGAGGATTGATTTTAAATAAAGAGTAAAAGTACAAAAGAAAAACAAAAATAACCACAAGATATATAATAGATTATGGAAAAGTATTACCAATTCGAGGTTAGAATTGAGGATCGATTTGAAATGAATAGTAACGATACAGAAAAGAAGAAAAATAAAAATAACCACAAGGTATATAATAGATTATGGAAAAGTATCATCGCTTCGAGGTTATGATAGAGTCTGGGTTTGAAATGAATAGTAAGGGTACAAAAGAAAAAACTAAAATAAACACGAGATACGTGAAAGATTATGGCTAAGTATTACTAATTTGAGGTTAAGATAGAGAATTGCTTTGAAATAAATAGTAAGGATACAAAAAAAGAGGAAAACAAAAATAACCGCAAGATATATAATATAATAGATTATGGAAAAGTATTACCGATTCGAGGTTAGAATATAGGATCGATCTAAAATAAATATTATATATTAATTCGTATATAATTTGAGAAAGCTTCATCGAAACATTATAGAATCTAGGTTTGGAATAAATTATTAACGATTCTTTCAAATTTCTCCGTTTGAGGTACGATCACGAGGCACCTGGAGATCGAGCTTCACGCGCCGCTACCTTTAAAGTACCTTTTCTCCCTTGGCACGTGCCTGTTGGCCCCCTTCGGTCCCCGTCACGAATCCTCATCCCAGTGGTGGGATATAATTCGGAACAGGTGTTACGTCCTTGTAAAACGGGTTATTCACGCGCGTTAATTGGGCGTTCATCCATTGACTATGGGTCGATAGGAATACGTGATACGAAAGCTGAAACTATAATAAATGGTATACTCTAATAACTCAATGGCTGACGCTTGTTTTCCTTAATATTCTTTTACACGATCAAGAAAAACAAATGAGAAATTCTAAAAAATAAGGAAAGAATTATTAATTAGTAATAAGCTTCGGATTGCAACTTTATAATCTTGATAACATTCTACAAGCGAAATATTATTATTGATACACTTTAATTTATTTTTTGATAAGAATCGAAGAAATTTTTAGTTTCATCGCTTCGTAAATCTTAAAGATAAATATACAAGTGTGTGTACTTTCTTTTGTGGTAATAGTAAACAATCTAATTTAATTTAATTTTCGCGATCAAAGTAACAGATCGAATATTACGTTGTCCCATAAGTTTGTGTCGCAGTGTGTTTATATTTCTTACGTTGCGTTTCATAAACACACAGAAACTAAACTTGGATGACGGAACTATTATGTTTCAGTTTAATCCGTAGAAGGCACTCGAAAGCTTTAAATCGTGAATGTAGAAGAATTTCATATTCAATACCATTTAATTTTATATTTTATATTTTTATATTAATAAAATAATTCGTAAAACGCGTGTCCATTTTCGTAATCTCGTGTTGTACGGGTTTCGTAAAGGGAATACTGCAACAAGTGTGACAAATAACATTTGTGTCGTTTATGGGGAACGTGTTTTATGCAGAAAGTAGTTTGATCGATTTCGGAAGGGATATTTTAATCTGAAATATAGTACATAGACATTTGAAGAAAATGGAAATGACGCCAAAGCTGAACGTTAACTTCATACGTAAGATTAAAATATTTCTAAATACGGTAGAGAAATAAACGACACGAACCTAACCCAGACCTAATGCGTATAAAAGATTATCAATTATTTTACAAATTGTATTAATAACATTATTCATTGTATTAGTAATATTTATACTATCGTTCCCACTAGCTTAGGAGCGAATCAACGTATAAAAGATTATGGATCAATGCGTATAAAAGATTAGCGACTATTTTACAAATTGTACTAACAACATTATTCATTGTATTAGTAATATTTATACTATCGTCCCCGCTAGCTTAGAAACGAATCAACGTATAAAAGATTATCGATCAATGCGTATAAAAGATTAGCGATTATTTTACAAATTGTACTAATAACATTATTCATTGTATTGATAATATTTATACTATCGTCCCCGCTAGCTTACAATTAGAAGCGAATCAACGTTTCGAATTTAAGGTTATGTAATCGTCACGCTGCAGTCATTTGCCGCTTTCTGATCGAGCCGATTGTCCAATAACTTTCCAAAGATTAGCAAGTCAGTTTCCAGTAGACGTAAACTTTAATAAGGAAAATTTGTTCCCCGCGGGTTTGGAAGAAGTCTTTGCCCAATTACCGGGAGCAGTTTCAATTCTTTTCCAGCACGAAACGAGCATTTTAACTAACCAATTACCCCGACCTTGACCCGGGGTTAGCGGAACTCGAATTATTCGGTGCGAAGTGGTGTTCTTGAATTTTTCAACCTGCAACGTTCATTTCGCGTCGTTGGTCCCCGATTTCGCCGAGAAATATATATTGTTAAATCCCCATATGGAATACGAGGAATATTCCATACATATTTATGACTGTTCGCTCGTCATTTATTTAGTTCCTATCGCGGGTTTATCGACATTCTTCCGATTAACTGCCAATCATCGATACTTCGTAGTACGAAGTCGATCGAGGACAATCGACGAGCATTATCGAGGACGACGCCATTGCGAATTGCCCTTTAAATAATCGACGAACCCTTTAATAATTGATCCCCCCCTCCCCCGGCGGTCAGATATATTCAAGGAACGTGTTTAGTAAAAACAAACGACTTCGCAGAACCGTCGTGTGTTAAAAGCTCGCGTGTGAAATCGTAATATTAGTTTCGTTGCTTGCAGAGTTTAAAATCTCCGCGCCTTAATCGAACGACACTGAGAATTAAACAGCAAACGAATATCTTGGTGCATTTATCGTGTGACTGTTGCAATTACGATGGCTCTCAATAAGATTTTCATTTACTTTCGTAGCAGCCATCAATCCAATATTTAATGTAAGAAATAAATTCAACGGATTTTCAATTCCACGATGAGTATTTACTCGCTCTTGTGTACTTAAATTTTGCAAATCTAACTTTATAAAAAATTTCGATCAGTTCGCATCAGTTCGAATTCTTCGATCATATACCGAACGTAGAACAACAACGTGTACAATATTGCAGTGCAGTATTTATACCTCACCTTGACTCTTCGCGGCACAGTTGCTAAACGTGTAAAATCGTACGAAATAACAAAGATTGAAAAATCGATCGATTAGACATTTAATTACGAGACGAGAACAGTAACAGTCTCACCGTGGAACTCGTACGAAGTAATTTAATTTTCGTCAAAACGTGGGACATTTCTCAATTCACTGTGCCCCAAAGTTTTCACCGATTCGTGTACCAAACACGATGCAAACGCTCGCCAACATACAGAAGACCGTTCTCCCTGGAGGCCATTAACGGTCAGCGTTGGAACACTCCGATAGAACTCCCATCACGGAATAGTCCAATTCCAGGAACGCACAAAGCGCCCAAGGCCCCAGAATTCCCGCTAATCCACCGAAATTTACCTCCTCTCCACGAGATACCCACCTAACGAACATACGGTGTCCCGAAGGAGTCCCCCAGGGCCGAAGTAGGGGTAGCGCGCTGTAGGAGGGGCGTGGAGGGGTGGGGAGGCGCTGGCACGCGTCAACAAAGGGACGCACAAAAGGCTGGGAAATGGAGAGCGAATTGCTCATTATCGAGTGGTCAGGATGCACGAGGGGCGCTCGGGATTTCACGGTCGCTCTGAGGGATAAAAAGGCTCTGGCTCTGTCATACACCTAGCAAAGGAGAGGGAGAGGGGGTGAGCGTTCTGCCCCACGAAGGGCTCGAATCGTGGATTCGAAGGGAGGGAATGAATCGCGCGAAAATTGTCTCTTCCCTTGATTCTGCAGCCTCCCTAGGGATTTTCGGGTTTTCTTGCGGAACCTTTAGCCCGATCGTCGTCTTTGTTCGTCCTGGAGGATCAATCGAACCCAAGGGGGTGGCCACCCCCGTCGTTCCCCGATGGTAAATACGAGAGAGGGTGACGAGCGACGGAAGTGATTCGTACGAATTTACGAAAGTGCAGCCTTCGAACGCTCTCGTCCCCCATGCGCTTTCGCTACTCTTGGCTAAACTCTCATTTCATCCTCCTTTGTCAGATCCGCCAGTCTACGTGCTGTTCGCTTGGTAATGCTGTCTGGCTGGGTCGGGGTGAAATGGCGACGACTCGAGCGATCTTCTTTCGTGTATTTCTTCGCGATTCAAGTTGCTTCGGTGACTTTTTTTTCCCAGTGGGACAATAACGCGAAGGATGTGTTGCTTCGAGTTTGCTCACAGCTACTGTAGTTTCGAGTTTGCTCACAGCTACTGTAACTTCGAGTTTGCTCACAGCTACTGTGTCTGCGAGTTCTGCGGACGAAGTGCACTTTTTAAGTGCACGGTTCGAAATTTTGGGAACATCGATTCTGTTTTTCGTTTTAGATAGCAGTTTGAAATTTTATGAGTAAAATGTTAGAGAGAATAACAATCGGTAAAAGAATCGATTTTTGGAGATAAGAAGAACGTAACAGATTAGGATACATGCGTGATGTATTGGATCACGTATGATATATTGTTTGGAAACTTTTAACTCGTTTTTATCGAATCTATGTTTTCAGAAACGGTGTCCAAGACAACTGAATACTTTGAAATTTTGCAGGTATCTTTACCGTAATATTTGTTAGGGAATGATCTGGCAATTTTGTTAAAAATTGTAATTATTCCGAAAAATATAAACAACAAAGGCACACATTTTTCGTCCAATTCGACTTCTCAAATACAAATACTTGCCATTTTGACAATTTTCATAAAAATCAAATCGTTCGAACGTCAATCCCTGGAGAATATACTATAGTTGTTAACATTTTTCGAATTTTCGTTGCATCTCATTCCGATTGGTTGGAATAGTGCACACCGATAGGCTATATTGAAAAATAATCATTGAAAGTGATGTTGTCGTAAACGTAAATAATAATCATTTTTTTTTTTTAAATTACCGTTGTTTTTTTATACTTCGTACTATTGTAAATTAATTGACAAAAACTTGTATCGAGCAAATTTTTATTTACGCTTTGGTGTTGATTTATAATACGTACTAGATGAACGAAAAATATTAATCGTCCAAGGAATTGACTAGGTTTTCTATAATAATATTTTCATTAAAAGTTGACTTAAGCGTGGAAATTTTTAAATTGTCGGATGGAAATTAAAAACTTTTTTACAACATAGATTTTTACAAAAGGAATAAAAAGTATTTTATGCATCGTTGCTTCAGGATGAACAATTTGGTCAGAATACTGAGTTTCCTGTCGTGTAGTATGTTTCTATTTCGACTAATCTCGTGTAACGAATCAAAACTCGATTTTCTGAACAAACCATTAACCCTAAACCAACAATACGTAAGACTTTCTTTATTCCTTTTACAGAGATCTACAATTTAAGAAAAGAACGACGTCGATCGGACGATTCTGACATTTTAATATTTAAAGTCACTTTGCATAACAATTTTTTAATTTTGTATAAAAATGATTGGACATTAATGGCTAATATCCAGACTTTGTTCTTTATATTTTGTACTTGGTCTTTTCCAAGAAGAACTCGCCTCCATCGTTAATCTCCTTGCAAGATCTGAGCGAATATTCGCCATTAAAAATTCATCGCTGACATAATCGTATACTATTAAACAGCCGTCGTTTCATATCATCTACTTGAATTCACTCAACAATTTTATACTTTGTATAATACTACTTGGCAATGCCATTGAACCTATTACCTCGCGCATGGTTTCAACCAACGCGTGACAATTTACCAAGATGGAGGTCATTTCCAGCAACCTTATCATAAATAGCCATCATTGAATTACAAGATTCTTCGTTGATGTTCAAAAAACTTCCAGTCCTCGTTTTTCAATCCAATAACAAACATATGACTAAACTTCGTATAGTAGTAATAAAGAAAGTAATAATTATAGGTATTATATACCTTTTTGTTCTTAAAAATTATAATTGTATTTACATAAAATTAATCATAGCACTAGTAGCATAGAGAATTTATATTCTTTCGTGTTTACCTTCGATCCGATGTTAAACAATTCGTCGAGGAAAATTGTTTAGGGAAAACGTCCGAAATTTCATAAAAAATAGAGCACAACGCACTGGTGCGTAAACAATTCAATGACGAGAAATGATAAACGAATTCCAGCTGGTCAGAACGATAGTTCAGTTAACTGATTTTCAATTTATTCTGTGCGAGCATTAGGAGCAACCCTTAAACGCGAAACGTAATCCCGGGGAAGATTTTAAAAGAATTCCACGCTTCAATTTCCAAGCAGGCTTTTAGCTCACTTCCGGATTGACTCCTTCCTCGGAAGTGCTCTCCTTTTACGTACGAACGAGTTCCAAATGGCCGTACTTCAGGGTACTGCTTTAAAGCACACAAAGCTTCTGATATACGAGTACACTTTCACGAAAGTATCGCAATAGTGTACTCAGCAACAGAAAAGTAATTTGTCATTGTCCGACGTGTCGTGTACTAATGAACCTAAATTACCGATGGACCTTAGATAAATTCATAATTCTCCCTGGCTCTTGAATTTCACCTGGGGTTAATTTACGAGCTTTACGACGATATTCACCTTGCCCAATAAAAATGACACTAATATTTCGATAGCCCTTCGTTACACAGAAATAAAGAAATAATACAATTTGTATATAAGATTAATAACGTTTGAAAAACGATTATTGAGATATAGATCTTTTTTGAAGAAATAAACATTTTGGAAATTTACGTCATTGCTGATCAAAAACTAATTTTTCATTTCACGTACAAAATGATAAACAATCGTTACCATTTTTGAGTTCAAAGAATATCTCTATTTTTAATCAGCGATTATGGTTTATACTAGGATGTTCGATAAGTTTTGTCGTTTCTTCCATTGTGAAAAAATACTATGACACTTGAACTTTGAACAACTGTAAATATACGAACAATAGTACCATCTTTAGAAAAATAAAACTACACATGTTCATCGAACAATAGTACCATCTTTAGAAAAATAAAACTACACATGTTCATTGAACAATAGTACCATCTTTAGAAAAATAAAACTACACATATTCATCGAATAATAGTACCATCTTTAGAAAAATAAAACTACACATGTTCATCGAATAATAGTACCATCTTTAGAAAAATAAAACTACACATGTTCATCGAACAATAGTACCACCTTAGAAAAATAAAACGACGAACCTAATAACTCCATTTCTTATCGAACGACAAAACTTATCGAGCAATTTATTATTTTGAACAATTCCATGGAAGAAAATCTGATCTTACGAGAAACGAAAAAAAAATAATAAAGAAAACAGCTACCTTCCGTTGGTGAAAACGAGGATCGAAACAGAAAACAGCTGGAGCTAAAATGGCCGCGAACAAGGAAGAACACCGAGTTTACCATCGGGTTTCGTTGTTTCGTGTGAACGTCTCCTTTTATCCGGGATATTTTTAGCTCAGTCCATTAATCAAACCCCTCTACGCGGGCCACCGGTAGAATTTTATCTAAAACTGTACATTAACATGAGAAAGGTGCGCTCGTGTTCTCCCGTTTCGTGCAAGGCCGTGGATAAAATCGGCACAACTGTCGGACTTCCATCGCACCGTCGATACGCGTTATGTATGTCGTGCGATTAATATTTTAAACGCGATAAAGAATTGTCGGGTAAACATCGATCAGTCGCGTACGCTTCGATTCCGTCGATGAAATTATTCAACGGATTGGTATACAAATCCTTACCGTTACGGCACGTCGTTTCTTGGAATGTACAGGTCACAAGAGCTGGAGAAGTTTCAACAGTTACACAATTTTTTACCATCGACGACCACGGAACAATACGATTCGGTAACAAAATTATCGAAAATTAATTTTGAGAAAGAAAATTATCGAAAATTAATTTTGAGAAAGAAAATGATCGAAAATTAATTTTGAGAAAGAAAGTGATCGAAAATTAATTTTAGTAAACAAAATTATCGAAAATTAATTTTAAGAAAGAAAGTGATCAAAAATTAATTTTGAGAAAGAAAGTGATCACAAATTAATTTTGGTAAAGAAAGTGATCGAAAATTAATTATGGTAAAGAAAATGATCGAAAATTAATTTTAGTAAACAAAATTATCGGAAATTAATTTTAAGAAAGAAAGTGATCAAAAATTAATTTTGAGAAAGAAAGTGATCACAAATTAATTTTGGTAAAGAAAATGATCGAAAATTAATTATGGTAAAGAATGTGATCGAAAATTAATTTTGAGAAAGAAAATGATCGAAAATTAATTATAGTAAAGAAAATGATCGAAAATTAATTTTGAGAAAGAAAATGATCGAAAATTAATTTTGAGAAAGAAAATGATCGAAAATTAATTATGCTAAAGAAAATAATCGAAAATTAATTTTGAGGAAGAAAATGATCGAAAATTAATTTTGGTAAAGAAAATTACCGAGAAGATGTTTGAAAATAATATGAAACACAGACAAGTTGTCTATAGTTGGTAAAAAGGACGATACAGTATTTTGAATAGAATATAATAAAATTTTAAGTAACATGTGACGATTTATTGATCCATTGACTATAACTGGCACTCGATCGATCACTTCGAGTACGGTGAACGCCCATGAGCGTTCAGCGTGTATCTATACTCAATGCGCGAGAAGATATTCCGCACACGGCGCACGTTTCGCGTCGAATTGACTTAAATATTAAATTCACGTTAAATGTTAAATTAATTACATACGTGGCGAATAATTGAAATCGTTTAAAGTTTATCTACAAATGTAGTCCTTTTATTAAGAAGGAACTGTAAAAATTGCGAAATCGAACACGGATGTTAAAAGAATGAAACGTACAAATGGGAGTGTAGCTTTAAATGTCGCTACTCGACTTGGTGTTCGATTTAGGTCTCAACGGACCATAAATATTTTTTAATGACAGGAAAAATCTGGCTGTAAGAACGTGCGAGATTTATCGGTGTCACAGCAGTATGAACTTTAACGCGTTAAATGCCATGGTGGTCACTGGTGACCGACGCTCCAAATTTACATTTGTTTAAAGCACAAGGAACAAACGCCTATACTTGTACAATTTTAAACAACGTTACTATTGTCATCAATTCCATAAAATAGAAAACGCAACCTATTATTGAATATCTCTATTTCTCACGCTTCAGTTTGAACAAATGTCGAGGACATCCTAACCTATTCGAATTATTTGACGAGTTGAGCTCATCGCGTCACCGAGAGGCCTTAAAATCGTACAACGACCATAACTCGCGATGTTACAGTGGTCTGTATAAATATACGTGGAAAATTTTAACGCAAAATATTTATTATTTAATTTTTATGACTTTTACGTAATTTTCTTTCTCGAAATAAATTTTCGATCATTTTCTTTACTAAAATTAATTTTCGATAATTTTCTTTACCAAAATACAGGGTATTTCAATCCGACTATCTATTGAACTTGGAGCTAATAATTAACTATGAAAATCTGCGCGTCGACGTGTTAATTTTTTTTACACCTATAAATCGATGATCATTTTCATCGATGTGAAGAATACAAGAATACAAGAATACAAGAATACAAGAGAAACGAATACAATTTGTACTCGAGAAACGAACAATTTTCAAACCGGCGTGTCTATACACTTTTTCCATTGTTTCGAATTGCAGAGTAACTTGCAATGTATCGCGACATAATTTTCAAATCGCATCACGTGTCACGCGTGATAGATCGATTCCTAAAGTCACCAGTGCGTTTTGGTGTGATTGATGCGACCAAAACGCCTCCTCAAAGTTGCCACGTTGCAGCGGTACGTATAAACGTCCAACTAAGAGGCGATACGAACACCTCGAGATAAATGCTAGCTATAAATCCAACGTTAGCGGGGCGTTTCGCATTCAGCGCGGAAGTTATTAATTTCACGGTGCATCGTGTCGCGATATTCAGACGTTGAACACCGAACCGGGCGTCGCGGAGGATCAATTTATGCCCGTTGCAACAAATTCCTATTGGTGGCCGATGAATCACGTTGCTCGTTAGCTCGTTAGAAACGAGCGTAATAAAACGGAGGTAAAGTTGTGTAACAATTTTAAACGCCTTTTGTCAATCAAACGGACCCCGCGGGACACCGTAAAACATTGCGGCTGTCATGGTGTTTACGTTCCTCCTAATATCGTTATTACAATTAATATTATTTACGACGAAGAGATTCTTACGATAAAACAGCCGAGAAAAATATTCGAAACAAATTTTCGTCTCAAAGGTTATACGAAAGTTAAATTTCTATAGGTCATTGAATTCTCGATATCGACTAACATATCGCGAAATAATAATATCTGATAATGCATTGCTCAACAAATAGAAGGAAGACAAATGTTGCGATAAAAATACACGTGAATCGTTATATGTGAAGAACCTAACCTCAAACTGCACGTATTTAAAAATTAATTAAGAATTATCCATTGTCAACTATCGAGTATAACCTAAACAGCCATAATATTGGCATCGAACCTAACCTCAAACTGTGTGCCTACATTGAAAAATTGATTCACGATTATCCATCGATGACTATTAAATGTAACCTTGGTTGATCGATTTAGACACATTCTACTCGAGTAATAACCAAGTACTATTATTTGTTATTTATTCAACAGAGTCCATTTTGTCATTTTAGAAAAGTCAGTAGAGATTTTCTATAAAATAATATAAGACGCTCCACGTTGTATAAATTGATGTGGTTTCCTAGTTGTTGTTACAAAGAAACGAATAATAAGGAAAGTTTGACGATCGTCTTAAGCTTCGTTTAAACGAAAGTTTGAATATTAGGAGATGTCGTTTAATGGCACGAAGCGCCGGGTTTCTATTTTACTCCGCTCGTCGTGAATTTTTCCCCGTTTACCAGGGCGACGTCGAGGCATTTCGCCGTGAAATCGCGACAGCCACCCTTCCGTTATTTCCTTTCTCCCCCTTTCTCTTTCTTCTTTTCAACCGTAATTTCCAAGTTTCCTCGCTAGGCGTCTATCGTCGACGGGTAATTTCATCCGTGCCTCTGCCTATTTGTCCTCTTGTTTCTGAGATGTTCTTCAGCGTCTATCTGACTGTCGCTTCCACGATTACGTCCGACTTTATTGAAAGAAGGAAATTAATCAAGGGACTATATTTTTTCTGTTTTCGTAGCGCAATATGTTTCGACACTAAAACGTACGTTTACTCGCTGCGAGGGATCAGTGGAGGCCATAGAATTCATTTACAGGGAGATCGAAAGGAAAACATTTTTTGAAAGTTTCTTTTTGAAAGTGTGCTTCGACTAATTTTTAAAGAATTTACAATTAATTCTGGAATAAACTCAGTTACCAAGTGATTTATTTACAGAGAGATTACAAAGAAAAGAATACTTTTAAAAAATTTGTTAGAAATGTAGCCTAACTAATTTGTAAAGAATTTACAATTAATTCTGGAATAAACTCAGTGACCAGGCAATTTATTTACAGAGAGATTACAAAGAAAAGAATTCCTTTAAAAATTTTGTTGGAAATGTAGCCTAACTAATTTGCAAAGAATTTACAATTAATTCTAGAACAAACTCAGTGATCAAATAATACATATACAGGCAGATTAAAAAAAAAAGAAACGGATATTTTGTAAAAAATTCCATAAAAAAAATGTAGCCAAAATAATTTATACAAAATTTACAATCAATTCTGGAATAAACTTAGTCACGAAGTAATTGATTTTTCAACGAGGTCTTTTTTATTCACCCTCTATGTCGGACTCCAAACCTTTCAAGTGTATCGTATATAAATATTTCGAACAGCTTCATTTGTAGATATACAATATTAATATATTGGCAATTTGTGAGCGCAGCGTTACAATATTTACACGTTATCCCAGGAAGTACCATTTCGAGTGACATTTTTCCTCCTCATTGTTCTCGATAATTGTGAAAGTTCGTTACACCAGTTTTGGAACAGCAATATTTACTGTCCCATATTTTTGGCCGCTCGTGCTCATCCATCGACAGAAGTATAATTGAAGTACATCGAATCCATAGACAGGGGAATGGATTATGGC
Organism: Ptiloglossa arizonensis; assembly: GCF_051014685.1. Classification (NCBI taxonomy): domain Eukaryota; kingdom Metazoa; phylum Arthropoda; class Insecta; order Hymenoptera; family Colletidae; genus Ptiloglossa; species Ptiloglossa arizonensis. The sequence goes on along the minus strand of NC_135048.1, from coordinate 4,780,096 downwards.
ACTCGGATCAGTCGCGGAGCGTCTCGACGCCCCGGCGCCGCGCGCAATCACGCGCTTTCCGTCGCACATAAACGCAGAGGAACGCGATGTTCCTGGCTGGAACGGAAACGCTCGTAACTTCCGGTGATGGATCCCACCTTCTCGCGTAAATTCGTTGCGCGGTTGTTCGTAAAATTGAGTGCATTTAAGTACGTAAACGCTACCGTTAACAAACCTAATTCTACCACGTGGAACATCATTTTTTATACGACAAATTTGAGCAAGTAATTAAATAACTATCGATTCGAAAAATTATTCGAAAGGAGGTCTACAAATAAATCTTAAATTTCGGGACAGAGTAGCTAAACGTTACTGTAAAATTTACTCCTCGATAATCACGAGCAGCCAAAATATTCGGCGGTCACTTGGTAAAATTTCATATCAGATTGAAAAACATTGTGGAGGAAGCTTTAATACTGGACCAACGATTTATGAGACGTTTTTATTTTTCTCGTCGAGATGTAAGATTTAAAAAAGGAACATATTCGATACGATTATATTGAAATTGTTACGTTTCGTGCAATTTTTTTTTTTAAATAATTGAATTTATTTGCATTCGTCGTTCTGTAGATTTTGTGCTCGATTCTATTTAAAAAAGTTGAGTTCACTCGCGTTGGAAGTACAGCATCTATTAGCGGTTCGAAAATATCTGTGCGCTGATCGATAAGTCTATTTTAACGTTTCCGGAACGATCGGTACTATTTTCGCGTTTCAGCAGCTCTGTTTCGCTTAATCCCTCTAACGAACTATTAATAAAGGCGATAACCTTCGTTACTCCAAATACACGACCGTGTTACGACCTCGTTATAGGGCCAGTGGTTTAATGTTTTCATCCAATAAGTATTAATCATTGTTCACTCCTTTACGATGGGCGTATTAGGGATTGTTACCGATTATTAAATTTTTTTCAATACTCGAGACGACGGGTGACGAATTCTTTTATATTTTATTTAGAAAAATACACGATTAAATAATAATCCAAAATTATCTCAACTCGATGTTTCGTTATTTAACGAGAACAATGCGAGACCGAAGATCATCCCTTAACGAATAGAAAAAAAATGTATGAAAGGAAATGACTGGAGGAATGGAACGTTCATATTTTAAAACCTACTTGGGAATTCAAAATGGCGTTTAATTTCAGTTTGTGCGTGATTTATCAAAGGTTTGACGGTATTGTTGGATATTAAAATCTTACGGCAGTCTTTCGTCGCGCGTTCCATGAAATATTCACACAAAGGTCGATGAGAAATGATCGAAAGCCGCATTGAGCACCTCGTAAAATAATTTTAGGACTATCAAATATTTGTCTCCACTTCCCTAAACCTTTAACTGCGCGATATAAGAAAAAATACGTCTCATAAGAGTCTTATTACTTTCACGAAAAAGATCTAGTCAATTTTAATGTACAATAGAGAGGTTAACTTTACGACTAAACATTTTTCGACAAAACAACACACTATTCTCTTTTCTGCTATTTTTATATAGCTTTACTAATAACCAATAATAGAATAATGACATCACGTAAACGAACGAACAAATAAAAATAACAATCAGAGTTTTGGGGTTCTGAACAATTTACCATATTAACCGAACATCGAGTCGTGTCGGTTGTAAGAATGCGCCATTAGATGTACGGTATCTCGCTTGTTGTTAATTTTATAGCAAAAATATGAGTATGAAAAGCAGTAAGAAAAGTTACTGAAAATTAAATTTAAAAACTTTTTCATTGCACATTGATTCTCAATGGAATCAATAGTAACCGAAATATTGTACCTAACCTCTTCACCTTTGGTATTCTATACTCAGGGTGAGTAACAGCGGAATACTGTATCTTTGTGTCCTACAAAATGCAAGGAAAAATGTAGCGTATCGAAAACGTTGAGATAATTATATTGAGGTTAAAAGCTTCCAATAACAGGGTTGAGAAAAAAGCGGACAAATCGCGAGCAATTCGGCGGAAACGAGCGAATCAGAAAGGGATTACCGATACAAAACAGCGTTCGTTGCCAGTGACACACTGGAATTTACGATATCGTTACCGTGCCGGTGACAGAGCAAATCCTGGTAACCAGCGCGAGCCAATTACAACAGGGTGTGCACCTGACGCGAATTATGGATCACCCTTGCATGGATCGTTGGGATCCGTCTGATCTTGACGGACCGGAACCGGCGATACGATGATTTAATTATCCTCCCGGACTTTTTTTCTTTTCTGGTAACAAGGTACACGTGTTTCTCAATTTACAGTACCGACGATAGAGGTTAGGTTTTAACAACACCACTTTCCCTCGTTTCTTGCGCCCTTAGGTATCCCTTGTTTCGTTTCACATTCGTCACCGTTACGGAGAAATAAATAAATAAAAATAATAGCTAGAGTTTTGTGTTTCTGATCGGTTCTGAACAATTAACCGAATTCCAAATTATTCCAATTTTGAACGAAGGAGGGGGGAGAGCATTAAGTGTAAGTTACAGGATATCTCGGTGATCATGGATTTTACGGTAAATGTGTATATATGGTAAGAGATAACGAAAATTTTTTATCGCATCCAAATTTATGGTAGAATCGATACTAACCGAGACATTGAACCCAACTTTCTTGTCTCTCGCACCCTACGAGGCTGAACCTGTTTATTTGCGTATAGTAGAAATTGTTTCGTACCGCAAAGTAATAAATTCATTTTCGATTCTAAATTTGATTTTGAATTATTTATTAAGTGAACCACCACGAAACCAAAATTTACAAAACGATGAAAATAATGTTAAATAAATGTTTCGTCCGTAACATATTCGAACAAGACGTTCTGTCTTAGTGACTTTCGAGATGTCAATAGAAACCAAAAAACTGTCTCTTTGAGAAAAATGGTCTCAAACTATCATCATACTGCATTAAAGTATTTACACAAACTGTGAATCTCCTGTAACGATGTCAATTTTTTAAATCTTACTACAATCTTTTCAGAATAATTCTTCTCCAAAAAAAAAGAAGAAATACCTAGAAAAGATTGCTTCTTTATAGAGAATTATCGTGTTCTCCCTTCTCCTGTTTTCGAAATGAGAAATTCGGGAAAATCGCAAACGAAGAGAAAAAGAAGTAGAATTTCCCCGTCACCGAGATTCCGTGGTCTGCGATAAAAAGGTCAAAGTCGATCTGTGCGTTTCGCGAGGTATCGAGGCGCCGATGCCAGGCGACGAAACGGTGGGAGATGCGAGCCGACAGACAGAAAAGAAACGAAGAGACGTGTCGGAGACGGAGAGAATGCGTTTCACGGGCAACAAAAGACTTTACGAGCCAACCGACTATTTTTGAGGCGTTCGCGCGGCCCGCGTGAACGACGCCGTTTTACGAGGACAGGACAGGGAGAGACGTGCGCAGACTTTCGGACACGTCTTTCCCAAAATGAAAGGTTTCCGCGCGCGTTCCGGCTGAGAAAACCAAGCCCCTTCTCGCTCTGCTCTGTACTATTAATGGTACAATACGACAGTTTGTGATCCCGTCCAACCTTTGATCTATATTCACCGTGAGAAGTCGCGAAAGAGGCCGAACAAGCGACGACTGAATCGACGCATTGTTCCGGTAAATTTGGAGGTTAAGTTTGGTTCGCGTGTACCATTAGCGAGCGTATGAGCTGACCCATGTTTTTCGTGTGGCGAGCGTGGGAAATTACAGTCGTATAATTGAAACACAATACACCCCGCCTTTTTTCCGAGTATATTGTAATTATACTGTAGTTATACTTATATTTATAATTATACTGTAGTTACATTTATATTTGTAATTATATTATAGTTGTATTTGTAATTATATTGTAATTAACTTATATCGATTGTGATACATTATAATGTAACAATATTCGTTGATTGTTATATGAAATGTTTATTCGGAATTTTAGAACGGATTCGATAGATAACAATTAAATGTAGTTGGGTACAAATTTGAACGAGAGATATAGTTGGATAAAAATTTGAACGAGAGATATAGTTGGGTAAAAATTTGAACGAGAGATATAGTTGGGTAAAAATTTGAACGAGAGAATTCACTGTACGTAAATATCTTGTTCGGATAATGGATGATTTACTTTGCTTCGAGTCTGTGTACGAAGAAACGAAGATACGTAAAATAGTAATAAATTGGTAAGAAATTCTAAAAAGAACGTCCTCAATGGAACACATGGGTATTGGATCGATGGCACAAGTAAAAATACACCACTGATTTACGTAACGGGGCACCGTAAATTTTTCAGAACGAGTCTTTATGTCGCTCTATAACGTAATCGCGGCACGCGACGCCAAAGTGGATTGTGCTATAAAAATTCAGCTTTGACACACTACGTTAGGTATTCTTGCCCCGGTGAATTAATTCATCTAGACTTTTTTACTTATTTCTCTGTTATTCGGCAACTGTACTTAAGTAAGGAACTCGATCAAATTTCTCGTCGCCTTAAAAACACTTACGAACTTGTAAAAACTAACTCCTTGTAAAAATTTACTAACTTGTAAAAACTACTCTGGATGAATTAATCGCTGCGTTGTATGTTGTACGAGTGTGTATGCACATTAGGTGTAAATTACAAATGTCTGAAACAATTTGGGTCAGTTAAAGATAGTTGGAGCCAGTTTGAGAATCGATTGTGATAAAATTGTATCCTAATAGATTTGGAAATGGCGTGAAAAATGTAATTCTATATGCCGTAAAAAAATACCTGGGATAACAACGATGTGAGAGAGTTTGACCTAGTTTGGCCTAGTTTGAGAATCGATTGCAAATAAACTGCATATCTGAATCAATTTTTGGAATGTACCGGGGATTTCGATGAAAGGTACACAGATTACACAAACAAAGAAAGTCAAACGTTTGTATACGTGTACATATATGATTTGAACCTACAACCGAATTGAGATCCAAATTGAACAGTCGAGTGCTGTTCAACGATTCACTGTCAAAGTCAAGGTGCGTAAAATACGGTTCGTTGGTTAGTTACGAGAGAATTGTACAATACAGTTGTAAACCGTACCAAAGTTGTGTCGTAGTTCTGGCTACTTTCGAAAACACGTTTCGTATAATCGAGAAACTCGAACCCTGGAACGTGCCACGCCAGAATCACGCTTCGTCGACCCGTTTCTAAAATCACCTCCATCTTGCCATCTGGTTTGAGTTAATCCGTCCGTCGAACTTACGTCGAACGATGGGCAAGTTTCGAGCCCCGAAATGTCATGGAACCCAACGCTGAAGGAACGACGTCGAATTCCCTCGGCGATCGAGCGACACCTCCATTAAGAATAGCACAAGGTGGATTTAAATATCCGTGGGGCCTTCGTCGGGTGCAGCACCTGACTGAAGTGTGCGCGGTCGACCGTGTGGAAAATAGCCTAATCTCTTCGGGCAAACGCGCGCACAAGCCCAACTATCGCCAAATATTGACGCGTCAGGTTAACGCGGCGCTGTCTCAGCCATGAGACGGCCGCGGGAAGCGACCTAACCTATACCCACCTCGGAGCCTTCCTGTTCTTCTTATCTCGGACCCTTGCCAGCTCTATCGTTGAAGATCTTTGATCAAGATTCTTATCGCCGGCATGGCTCGCGCTTATCTCGTCTTTCGAACCCTGATAACGCTTTTCTTACCTTTTTCGTTTCCTTTATGTGTTCGGTAATGACGAGAGCCAGATACGGAACGGAGAGGATCACGAGTTAATTGCAAAACCACCTCTGGCTATTTGACCAACGTTTGGTCTGCCGAGGTTAGGCTTTACGAATTTTAGTTTCGTGTTTTAAGCGAAACGGACGTTCACTTCAAACCGTTAACCTCTTCATTTAGATGTTTGTGGTAAGGAAATCGGACCAAACGTGAGAGCTACGGGTGAGTCTTGTCCAGATTCGTATGTGCAATTGTATTTTCTTAAAAGTATTAAGAAGAAACCCTTGTGTAATGTGTACGAAAAGAACATTTATCGTTCACGAGGACAGTGAGAGTTGTGATAGACACTCATTGGAGAAACTTGAATTATAGGGCATGTCCTCAATTATTGCTTCTTCGAGATCGATGATTATTTTCTGTATATTAGAAAAGGGTGTAGACAAATTGTAGTGTAGTTAATATTCGAATAAATTTCAGTACAAGTGAAAATGTTTTTTCGAATATCCTCTAAATAGAACATTTGTACTCAATGGATCGAAAGGGACCCAAATCCTCGTAGCCTACGAAACATCGGTTACACACTTGTGTTTCATGTGCCGTAACACGGACAATTTACATCCCGAGTTAAGTGATATTTATCGAGCGTACGTGCCACAATTTTTGGACCCAACTAGGGATCAGAATGTGTCTCGCGTGAGCAACGATATGTTTTCAAAGCTACCCTTGCGCGAAGCTGTTATGGGGGTACTTTAGCTCCTGAACCGTGGTAGATAACAGCTTTGAACTTTAAATGCAGCTTTATATTATGCATAGTTATGGTACATAACTATTATCTTTGTTGAATTAAATATGGTCGTGTGAGAAATTTTGAAAATTAAATTTTCTCGTTTCTTTTTTGGAGTTTATTTTCACCAGCAACGACCAAGATTTGGACAATAGGCATCCATAAAATGAGGCTGCATAAAAGATGCAGCAAAGTCGATATCTGTCACGATTTAGAAGTATCCTAATACCGCTTTGCGCGAGAGTAACACTGAGCATAGCTACCTACGAGAAGAAATATTGCTACCTATAATGCAATACACATTAACTCGTATCAAGTGTTAAAATTGTAACAAGTAAAAATCAATAGACATGGTTTAATTTATTTTTTAAATTGTCTGTACGATTAACTGACACTTTTTCTAGAATTGTGAGATTTTGGTCCTTTTAAAGATAAAAGGCGAAACACCAAACTCAAAATTGTCAAGTTACGTTAAAATTCATTACGGTAGTTCCCGGTTTCAAGATCGAAGGTTTACCCATTTAAGAATTAAAATCATTTGCTCACTGTTCGTGTTTATGTAACGATTCTTATTGATCTCGGAGATAAAAATCACTACCCAGCTCGCTTTCGAGCGAACAGACGGTCTCGATTTTGTTTCTTGAAAGCGGGGACAGTGTAGTTTACACATATGAGATTGGATAACAAGAGGAAACAGACGCGAAGAAAATTGTTCGTAAAGTTATATTAAAATTCATTACGGTAGTTCCCGGTTTCAAGATCGAAGGTTTACCCATTTATGAATTAAAATCATTTGCTCACTGTTCGTGTTTATGTAACGATTCTTATTGATCTCGGAGATAAAAATCGCTACCCACCTCGCTTTCGAGCGAACAAGCGGTCTCGATTTTGTTTCTTGAAAGCGGAGACAGTGTAGTTTACACATATGAGATTGGATAACAAGAGGAAACAGACGCGAAGAAAATTGTTCGATTACAAAATCTATCGTTGTATATAATTTCTGTCACTTTCGCGCGAAACGTTCATGGTTGCTGGCCCGCAACGACAAGGCCGCACCTAACGAGAACGCCCCCATTTAATCGCCTTTGCAGCCTGAAAAAGGCCACACGGAGCCGCCTTAAGGGTAATCCTTTCCTCAATCACGACGCCTTTGTATAGAGCGCAGCGATCGATCGAAGGAAACACAATTTTCTCGACGATAGATCGTTAATGATATAATTATTATACGATACAATCTCGAGGGCCACTGCTGCGATTTCTCCAGGTTATATAAATAATAAACAAACAATACGTGCATTGGTATTTTAAACGATCGATAATACCGTGGATTCGCTTAGAAATGCTACAGTGAGACGAAAATGGATAAATGTATAATAAATACAAGAAGATAATAAGTATGAAAAATGTATTAGTAGAATCGTAGGTAGACAATGGTACATAAGCGTTTGAATTTTTTCAACGTGTCCAAGCAACAATACGTGAAATTATTTGAAACGGTAGATGTTCGAGTAATATTTCGAATAAACTAATTACAATGCTATTTTGAAATAAATATTTTATTTCAATTTTAGTAACAAGTATTTGAAATAAGTACAATAATAAATTATATAGACACTATTTTAATGTCAATTTGTTCATCATTTGTAATTAATATTTATACTCTTAATATTTAGTAGCATAATATTTTTCTTTTGTTACACGTTTTCATAATTGTTCTTTTGTTTTAGAAATTCTCTACACGATTGCTTCCGTTTCTCTTCTAATCTCTTTTCCAGTTCTACTTTCGAATGTACTGTTATCGTCCGTATCCCATAATCCGAATTATCTCATCAATTCTCGCTAGGTACAAAACTAAAAGACTGTGGAGGTGGATGTAATACTTTCGAACAATGATAAAGCAAATATTCCTGCACGACTCGTATTTTATATATCGGATCGTTATCCTGATCAAATTCAAATGTTCTTCGAATACCCGTAGTAATTTCATTTTTCGTTAAATTTTTCTTTAAAATTGTTACGTACTTATTTTTGTCCAATATTTCGTTAATGAAAACAAGTTTTCCCGTTCCACTGCTTGGTATGCAGCTCCAGACCATAACATTTCCTCCGCTGGGTTTAAAAGTAGCTCGCAAGTTTTTCGGATGTAACTCGGAATTTGGCTTACACCACATCGTGCTTCGTCGATCCGAACCAAAAATAATAAATTTACTTCCATCGGCGAAAATTGTATCACTCTCGCGTAACTTTTCTCTAGAAATGATATTTTTTGCAAACATTGAACTTTTTTTCTATTTTCTTCGTTGATATATGTATGGATTATTAATACCAACTCGATGTAATAATTTTAGCAATATTCCGAATTGTCCGTGAGCTTACATTTTTTTTACAATTTCTTCTCGAAATTGAGCAACTAATATCAGATTATTCGATCGAGAATTTTTATGTCGCGTACAATTTTCCTTCTCTCTCTGTCATTAAGTACAGTAGGCTGTCCGCATTGCAGAAGCGCTTCGATACTATCTTCGTTTTTAAATCGGTCGTCAATATTTGTTACTGTCTTTTTTTTTCACGTCCTTATTTTTGCTATAGATTTTTCCAAACGACAGTGTACTGGCTAAACAATCCTTTAAAAGTGAGTTTTTAAAATACACTCGTGTTTGTAAACCTACTCTATGCTTCGATTCAAGAATTTTTGAGAAAGTAGTATTCTAAGTATTTACAAGAAAATTAAGAAACGGAGTAAGTGTTCCAATATTTTTGTAAAGCGAAAATTGAGTATGATCATATTTAATCCTCGGTACAGTACAATTCTATTAATCAAATTAAATAAATAGATACTTGTAAACTACAATAAACATCTTAAGATACAATTTAATTAACTATACAATAATTAAGTATGATACACAGTTTCAAAATCAAACCAACCCTACTGTCCAAATATTTTTATTACTCACTGTACTTGGATTCGACCACGTTCCCTAAATCATCCAATGCGGTAAATTATTCTAATCAATGATAATAACCTTAAACAATAATAATAACAAACCCAAGAACATAGACTGTTTAATATCTTATACGTGTTTCAGTCACCGTTTTGTACACGGTTGAATATCGAATCTGATCTAGGTTACGGTTACATTCCCTCTCCGCGGCTTCGCGCGGAGCGAGAGGGAGTAGTGGGGGTGGCCAGGCAGAGTGGTGGGGGTGGGTATTCGCCAGTGGCCTTCAGCGGCCAGTTGACTTCGTCTCGACTCGACGAGCGAACACAAGCGTCCGGCTAAGAATTGGTGGGGAGAGTTCGGGGGAGGGGATCAGGTAAAAGTAATTGAAAGTTACGGAGCAACGGAAACAATCGCGACGACCTTGACCCTCGTGAAGCGATGATCGAACAAAAGTGCCTCGTGCGAGTAGGTTGTTTTTGTCGGCACGGCGTAATTCCATCGACGTTAGATATCCGGTGGGCATCGTTACGCTCGGAAATTCTCACGTGTCCTCTCGGGGAGAAATTTCAATGATCGCGCGAAATTCGGCGCGATCGGTCACGCCACTCGCGCTCTGACGCGTGGAAACCCGATCGTGAGTGGTTGTTGGCGTGTCAGTCGAATCGAAAGAGTCAGCGCCGATAGTGGTTGCCCTGAGTTCGCCGAGGGAACATTCGTTGTTATGTCGATCCTGTTCGCGGTGCTGATCAGGACCGCGTTGTGCTGGCTGCTCCTGCCACCGGTCAGCTTCACTTGTCAGGCGAAACATGGGAGTCCGCACACGCGAAACAGGGCAGCCACGAGTGAGTACCGATTGAGTCACTACGAGTAATCGATGAGTACGAATCGTCGAAGTCGATGGTTTGAATGTCGTCGAGTTAGCGAGCGACGCATTGGGTATTCGAGTCGACGCGAATAATTGAAAAATATCGATCGAAAGTTTCAAGACAACGCTCGGAAGTCGTTGAGTTATTAAGTAGCAATTTAAGTATACAACGAATCGGTACGTCTAATTCAAATATTCCGGTTGAATTCGTTGACACGAGTGATCGAAAGACGAGTTATTAAGTACTTATCGAATCGTCGAGACTAATTGAGAAGTTACTTAATCGACGTTGCAAATAATTGGAAGTTACTGATAAATAGTATCCTAAGTATTCAAGTCGTTACTGACGATTAATAAATATTTGAAGAACGTTGATCTTTCAAAGATATTTCATTCGTCGTTACGGTAAATAATTGAAAATAATTGGAATAGCAAATATAAATCGTTGAGTTATTAAGTAGCAATTTAAGTAGGCAACGAATCGGTACGCCTAATTCAAATACTCCGGTTAAATTTGTTGACACGAGTGATCGAAAAACGAGTTATTAAATACTTATCGAATCGTCGAGACTAATTGAAAAGTTACTTAATCGACGTTGCAAATAATTGGAAGTTATTGATAAATAGTATCCTAAGTATTCAAGTCGTTACTGACGATTAATAAATATTTGAAGAACGTTGGTCTTTCAAAGATATTTCATTCGTCGTTACGGTAAATAATTGAAAATAATTGAAACAGCAGATATAAATCCAAATCGTTCGAAGATATTGATTGAATCGTCATTATAATTGAAGAGTCGTTAATTATCGTTGCGAGCAACCGATAAGAATCGGACACTGATATTTCAGTACCCTGCGTGTTTCGTTCATTAATGTTCTTTTGAATTTTTGTGCAATTATCGTGTCTGATAAAACTAATAGGCTTCAGCAAAATTGCGTGCTGAATAAGCAAATCAATATCTGAGTACAATTGGGTGAGTTACGTTTAATTACGTGTTCCAGGAAGTTTCGTGTTCGGACGAACTTTCAAATGATGCATCATTTTTATGAAAATATTATAGTGTTTTTCATTCAAATATAGAAAATTATTCAAATGAAATAATACAATATCGTAATTCAGCATCGGCTAGACGAAATGATAAATCAAAATCAATTTCAATATTTCAAAGAGTTTGACAGATTTTTTAGAAATTGGACATTCCATGCAGAATAGTTCTCTTCAACTTCCAAAAGTACGACAGGGTAGTTAATGTTAGAAGCTAAAGAGGAGAGATATAAAGAGTGATCTATAACCAGTAATGGATCGGTAGGACCTGCATTCTTCCCAGGATAGTTCTTTTCAATTTTCAAAAATACACCCATAGAGCAGCTACTGTTCCCTTCAGAGGAGAGGAAAGGTCAAAATTTTGACATTCAAGATCTATTAGAACAATTTTCTCTCTTAGGACAATTTTCTACAATTTCAAAACAGTACACTCAACTACTTAGAACTCTTTTAGTGATCAAAATTTTGATCTGCATTCCTTCCAGGACAATTCTTTTCAATTTCTAAAAGTACATAGAAGTTACTGTTCCCTTGAAAAAAGAGGAAAAGTAAAAATTTTGACATCCAGGATCTCTTAAAACAATTTTTCACAGTTTTGAAACACTACCTTCAACTACTGTTTAGAACTCTTTCGGTGATCAAAATTTTGATCTGCATTCCTTCCAGGACAATTCTTTTCAATTTCTAAAAGTACATAGACTAGTTACTGTTCTCTTCAAAGAAAAGGTAAGGTCAAAATTTTGACACCCAGGATCTCTTAAAACAATTTTTCACAGTTCTGAAACAGTACACTCAACTATCATTTGGAACTTTTTTAGTGATCAAAATTTTGATCTGCATTCCTTCCAGGACAATTCTTTTCAATTTCTAAAAGTATATAGAAGTTACTGTTCCCTTGAAAAAAGAGGAAAAGTAAAAATTTTGACACCCAGGATCTCTTAAAACAATTTTTCACAGTTTTGAAACAGTACACTCAACTATCATTTAGAACTTTTTTAGTGATCAAAATTTTGATCTGCATTCCTTCCAGGACAATTCTTTTCAATTTCTAAAAGTATATAGAAGTTACTGTTCCCTTGAAAAAAGAGGAAAAGTAAAAATTTTGACATCCAGGATCTCTTAAAACAATTTTTCACAGTTTTGAAACACTACCTTCAACTACTGTTTAGAACTCTTTCAGTGATCAAAATTTTGATCTGTATTCCTTCCAGGACAATTCTTTTCAATTTCTAAAAGTACATATATTAGTCACTGATCCCTTGAAAAGAGAGGAAATGTCCAAATTTCGACCTTTATTCCACTCAGAAGGATTTTCTACTATTCCCAACGGTACCTCACGGTCGAGAAACCTAGCGCTCCCTGTTCGCGTAAGTCCAATTCATCGTTTAACAACGATAATTACCATCGTCTGTCGCGTGATGCACGACGACAGCTGAACAATTCCTTCCAGGAAGTCGTGAACCTTCGATCGACGGGTTCTGACGCGTCCAGTCGGTGTTACGTGCGTATCTAACGAAATTCATCGGTCGTTCCGCGGGCTGCGACCCCCTCGGACTGCGACCGCGATCGCGCGGACTCGTGGAACGCGCTCCAACAACGATCGATGGAGTCGTGCACCACGAGGACGGGTCTTCTAGGTGGACACGCCGGTTGACCGTCGGCGTCGTATCGATTCGAGCAGTCCCTGGCATTCGTCGACGCTTTCCTTTGTCGCGATGAATGAAAAATGCGGCACGTTGCGTGCCTGGTTTCTCTCGCTCCCTTGGAAATAAGTTTCCCTCGCGAGGCTACAGCGAGAATTTGCACTCGGGGATCTGTGACTCGCTTAGGGAGCATCTTCGGGGGTGGAATTGTTTTTTTCGTATAAATTTGAGAACTTCCCGAGACATTGGAGGTGTCAGACACAGGTACGTGTCTGCTTTTGCCAAGGAAGCGTCTAAGAGGGTGCGTATAAAGAAGTGTCTAACACCCTCTCGAAAATCGATCGAAGTAGTCTTTTTAGAATTAACATCTATTTATAGAATCATGAAATGTTTTAAATAAATGTTACTCGATGTTTTACCTAGAATTGAAAAATTTTGTCTTTGGTAGCGTTCGAAACATTTCGTTATCAATCATTTTTGAAAAAGGTTCAAAAGAAAATTCATCCAGTAAGTGGTAAGTCGTTCGTATCCAATTTTATCGAAATTATATCGACAACTATTTTCGAATAATGTAAAAGAAAATTATAGCTTTCTATTTAAACAAATTAATATATTCTTCGTCGTTCAATATTTATTGCAAATTTCAAAACTCGATCTACCTTATTACTTGTGAAAAATAGTAAAATGTTCTTCTTTGACGTTATTTTTATGTGTCATTTGAAAGAAAAATTTTGAACACTAATAATATAAACATCCTGTATAGAAGTATTCTCTTTAAGCGTGGAATTAGCCACCGAGTGTGTGCAACTTTTTAAATTGAATAAATAAATATATTACGTGTAATGAGATGTTTGTGAGAGATGAAGAGGGAAAAGTTATGTTGTCTCGTACTGATAACAAAGTGTTGAAAGCGTACAGCAACTCAATTGTAAGTTCGTATCCGATTAAACAGTAACAACTGATTTACAATGTGTACTAACAACTGTTGCAAAATTCGATAGCGCTAATGACGGTTATAACCGCGGATTACTTGTTCCGAGGGGCGCATTATGAATGATAAATGTAGAGTTCACGCGCGAGAACGCGAGTGAGAGGTCATCATCCTCGCGTGCGGAATGTTTTCATTAAAGGGCTGCGCGTAGCTTACGTTGATCACGCATCGCAATATACATTGTCAATTCTGAACTGCGTTCAGCATCGTGCAATTAAGACCTCGAATTCGTTATGGAAAAATAACTGCTGGCACAGCGAATAGATTTGTTCTCTCAATTGTTGAATTCCAGATTCTATAAATTGAGGTTAGTTGCGGGGTTAAAATTAACACTGGACCGTTGCTGATAACCACGTTTCTTTTCGGCTTCGCAAATCACGTTGTCGTGTTTAACGAGTTCTACTCGCATAAATATTTACCAAAGGTATTTTAAGTATACGTACTTTCCTATCATATGTAAGTATACTGCGTATCGTCTTTATGTGTCATGTAATACTCGATAATAATATTATCGTATAGAATAATAACTGATCGATTATCGTGGAAAATAATAATTAGTCAATTATTGTACCAAAAAATAACTAGTCAAATATTGCATGAAATCATAACTAGTCGATTATTATGTAATCATAACTAGTCGATTATTATGCAATCATAACTAGTCGATTATTATGTAATCATAACTAGTCGATTATTATATAATAATAGTAACTAGTCAATTATTGTGTAACAATAATTGTATTATACTGTATTATATTTATCATATATAAGCAAACAATAATAATAATAATATTAAAATCATAGTCACCCTATCGGAGTATTCCTACATCGATAGAGAAAAGTACTACTCGACCAAGGTCTATCCTACTTTATTTCCAATAACATTAAAAATAACCTACAATAATTCTAATCGTAATAACAATAACATTAAAATTGTTCCACAATTATTAAGGACCCGTCCAATTTCAAGTAAATTCTTTTCGAGTAGAGATTGATAGACACCAATCCTATTTCTCCGCAATCCAACGTTCAGGGTAACTTTTCCGATCTCATCGAAAAGATACCACTGTCCCACTTGGATTTCCAGGTACTCCTTCGCGTTACAAGCTCGCCCACCCTCGTCACCCCTCTGCCCGTCCCTCTTGCCCGGTCTCGAACTCGAAACGATAATACCGAGTACGGTTCGATAGCGGGCGTCGCGACGCCCGGCAGTCTGCCACCGTTCCATTCCATCCTGTTTCGTCCGACGCCGGGCGGCGCGCGCGCGCAAACACACACGCACACGCACAACGTACACAATCGCGCGTGTTTTCGGACACAGGAAAGTGCCTCTCGCGGTCCGTGGGCGCGAGTGTGTGCGTTCGCGCGCGCCACTCTTAAGACGAGCATAGGCGCCGCCTTTTAGAAATTCGCGTCGGTTCGTTAACCCTTCGGTCTCGGGGATGGCGAATCGATGAGACATGTGCCACTTTCGCCACTCGTGGAAATTCTTTTGATGCTCCTCCGGCCGCGCGGACGCGAATTTTTACTTACGCCGCTCGCCGAATTTTTTTTCTCGACATTCCTTGTTACCTCTGGTTCATACACTTCGATCGATCGAAATGCAAAACGTCGAATGATTGGAACGAGACAATTTGGTACAGTTGTTCGATAACCTATTTACACAGAAAGAAACTGTGGAGAAAGTATCTAAACTATCATCTCCAGGTAACAAACAATAGGTAGATGCATGTTACTGTTTGATGGCATTGTCGTTAATATTTTTCGATCGATCGAAATGCAAACTTTTGAATAATTGGAACGAGACAATTTGGTACAGTTGTTCGATAACCTATTTACACAGAAAGAAACTGTGGAGAAAGTATCTAAACTATCATCTCCAGGTAACAAACAATAGGTAGATGCATGTTACTTTTTGATGGCATTGTCGTTAATATTTTTCGATCGATCGAAATGCAAACTTTTGAATAATTGGAACGAGACAATTTGGTACAGTTGTTCGATAACCTATTTACACAGAAAGAAACTGTGGAGAAAGTATCTAAACTATCATCTCCAGGTAACAAACAATAGGTAGATGCATGTTACTCTTTGATGGCATTGTCGTTAATATTTTTCGATCGATCGAAATGCAAACTTTTGAATAATTGGAACGAGACAATTTGGTACAGTTGTTCGATAACCTATTTACACAGAAAGAAACTGTGGAGAAAGTATCTAAACTATCATCTCCAGGTAACAAACAATAGGTAGATGCATGTTACTTTTTGATGACATTGTCGTTAATATTTTTCGATCGATCGAAATGCAAACTTTTGAATAATTGGAACGAGACAATTTGGTACAGTTGTTCGATAACCTATTTACACAGAAAGAAACTGTGGAGAAAGTATCTAAACTATCATCTCCAGGTAACAAACAATAGGTAGATGCATGTTACTTTTTGATGGCATTGTCGTTAATATTTTTCGATCGATCGAAATGCAAACTTTTGAATAATTGGAACGAGACAATTTGGTACAGTTGTTCGATAACCTATTTACACAGAAAGAAACTGTGGAGAAAGTATCTAAACTATCATCTCCAGGTAACAAACAATAGGTAGATGCATGTTACTCTTTGATGGCATTGTCGTTAATATTTTTCGATCGATCGAAATGCAAACTTTTGAATAATTGGAACGAGACAATTTGGTACAGTTGTTCGATAACCTATTTACACAGAAAGAAACTGTGGAGAAAGTATCTAAACTATCATCTCCAGGTAACAAACAATAGGTAGATGCATGTTACTTTTTGATGACATTGTCGTTAATATTTTTCGATCGATCGAAATGCAAACTTTTGAATAATTGGAACGAGACAATTTGGTACAGTTGTTCGATAACCTATTTACACAGAAAGAAACTGTGGAGAAAGTATCTAAACTATCATCTCCAGGTAACAAACAATAGGTAGATGCATGTTACTCTTTGATGGCATTGTCGTTAATATTTTTCGATCGATCGAAATGCAAACTTTTGAATAATTGGAAACGAGACAATTTGATACACCTATTTACACCAAAAGAAACTGTGGAGAAAGTATCTAAACTATCATTTCCAGGTAACAAACAATAGGTAGATGCATGTTACTTTTTGACGACATCGTCGTTAATATTTTTCGATCGATCGAAATGCAAACTTTTGAATAATTTGAAACGAGAGAATTTGATATAATCTGCACCCAGTTACACTGATCACTTTATCCACGAAGACTCCCTGTATATGCAAAGACTGTTGCCCGCGACACAAATTGTCTGTAAATATTTGTTAAACGTGAAACATGTATAGATCGTCAGATATAAACAAGTAAAAAAAAAAACAGTCGGAAGAAAGTATCTAACGTTGTCTCTCCGAAAGCAATCTCCCCCTATGATATTTCTTAACAACCCACTCGATCGAGTCCACGCAAATAGGCTTTCGTATTTAATTTTCTCGCAAAGTTGCACACGCACTTTACAATTTCTTCTGTTTGTGCACGATCTGCGAAACTCTGTATACACGAACGTAAGGTTCGATTCGCGGCCGGAGGGAATTTCGTTTGCGGACCGACACGACCGGCTAGTTCGAGAGACAAACAGTGTGACGAGTGTTGGAGACGTTACGGAATGAATGGCGACAGGAACGAAATTAAGAAAAAAGTCTACGCCAATGGATCGAAGATGCAGCAGGCATGCGTTTGGCACAACGGACCGCTTTTAGCCGTGAATGCAACCGTGCAATGCCATTAATTTACCAGACGATTTGCCCCGATTAATGTTCACAGTGTCCCGGCCGCAGAATCCTTGATTGTCCCCAGGGCTGAAAGGAGACACGGACCTTCCGCGGCACCTCTTTTCCCTCGCTCGTTACGCAATGAAAAAGAGCCTTCGCGGACCGTTTTAGAGCCACGATGTTGTTCACGTTTTGCTCGGACTCGTGCCTCTCGAAATGGAGACTGTACCGTTAATTCCATCGTCGTTTAGGGACCGGTAACTGTGCAGCGGTTAATGGATAATTAAGTCTCCCTATAAGTCAGGATTATTAGATTGGGAATTCTTAAATGTTTCTTCCCTTTTTTTTCACCGAATAATACGAATAATTATAGCTTCTAAATCCGAGTGGATTTGCCTCGCTTTTTAGTGCCATTTTTATTCGAAAGTGCTTTCCATTATTCGCGATTTTCTATATATTTATAAGGTACACATTTTGAGCAGAAATAATGGCAATAATTTTCCAAACTTTAATGCAAAGGAGGAACTTTTCACAAGCGTTACTTTCGGCTGGAAGAATCCATACTGTTTTTCTCGTTTATGTAATACTTGAGAAGTATGCTCAAAAACGTAATTTTGAGTTACCTGAGTAATTTTATTAACCAGAATATCTCGTTTATTTTTGACAACATTACAAATATTTTGGATGAAGGTTAAATGGCTCGAAGTGAAATATAATTTGGTGTAATTATTTTTTTCATTGGAAGACTCGTAAAAGATACACGAAAGTCAAATTTTTCGTTTTAAATGGAATTATATATTTTATTAATCTGCAAACAATAGCCATTTTATCGACAGATACATTGATCCACTATGTGAAATTCTTCAAGGTCACCAAAGATCGCACGAACGAAATTTGTGACATTCTAATTACACTGTACCAAATTTTGTTTATACGACTTCTGGTGACCTTGAAAATCTACACATCCTTGTATTCGTCGATAAAGTGGCCCACGTTTGCAGATAAATAAGATATATAATTCCATTTAAAGCAAAATTTCTATGCTCTTGATACGTCCTCTTATGAAAGAAATTATGCCACCGAATTATATCTCCCTTCGAGCCATTTAACCTTCGTCTGGAACGCTTTTCAATATAATCGAAACAAACGAGGGATACTCCAGATGGTGAAATTAAACGAACCCGTCTGTATAACTTCAATCCCGGAAATAATTTCAGATCACAGACTGAAGGTAATTCCGGCTAGTATACCGAACATGATTTTAAATTATCCATAAAATTCGATAGCGATAACAGTCGCGTTCATCTTCCTGAACGATGAGCACCCCCGTGTCTCGACGAACAATTGACATACTACGTGTGCACTGTAGTTCGCGGCCGTGCAATTTCGTGAATGAAAAGTATCGGTAAAAGAAGAACGAGAGATCGAAGTGGAACGAAACGCTCGATATTTTTTCCATTTCACGACTTGATTTCATCGCTCGGAGTACCTCGGAGGGAGAACACGGGGAACATTTTTATTAGCGCGGTCAACTGCTGTCGTTCGATCCGCGACAGCCCATTGGCGATCAGACAAAAGGATATTGGCAGGTTGTCGGTGAGAGGGAGGGGGAGGGGGCAGAAAAAAGAAAAAGAAAAGCTTTTTTCCACGTGTGGCGAAGAGGGTGGGTGGGAGGTAGACGAGGAGGTGGTTCAATCATCGTTACGTGATCTCGACGCGACAGAGGCGAAATGGATTTTTCATATACAGGAGGGACCGATCCGATAAAGCGGAGTGGTGTTTACGGGAGGATGGGTGAACGGGGGGTGTGGATACGGAGGGGGTGGGTGTGGGGTCGAAGAAGGGGTTGAAGGCTTCACGGAAACGAGGAAAAGCGCGGAAAGGCCGATAACGACCGTCGACTGTGAAGAGTCGATCGATACTACCGCGTTTCGAGAGGACTACCTTGCTTGTCCCTTCTTCTCTCCTTATCGCTCTTCTTTCGGTACCGATCTCTTCTGGCTTCGCTGTTCTCTCGACGATAGCGTCGATGATGGATGCCCCTTGAACTCCTCTTAGCATTTTTTCAGGGGAGAGAGTGGAAATATCGCCATTGAACTTTATTGCTCTTCGAGTAGAGGCTCTGTTACTCGAGCTCGACTCGTTTCGAGGGGAAGGGACGCGACAACTTCGGAGGGACTGGTTTCGATGCGCTCGTTTCTCGCGTTTTCCAGCTTTATCGCGAGAAGCCGCTAACACGAGGTATACGGCGTGTTTCTGCGTTGTTTCTGAGAAACGATTGTCGGAGACGAAGGAAGCACCACGCTCGTACTCGAGTTGTCGTAAAATTTATCGCTTGCTCGATAAGTTTCGTCGTTCGATAAAAGATTGAGCTATTAAGTTCGTCGTTTTATTTTTCGAAAGATGGTACTACTACTGTTTGGTGAACGTGTGTGAAGTTTCGTGTAGATCACTCGACTCGCTCGTATGTTTACACTTGTTCACAGTTCAAGTGTCGCAGTAGTTTTTTTACAATGGGAAAAACGACAAAACTTATTGTACAACCCTCTCACTATATCACCGGATTGCTCTCGAGTATGTGACAATCTGAAAGGGAATACTGTACAACCAAGTAATACGTTCTATTAAATTTAACATAGGGAGGTGAAAATATATAGAAATAAAATATATTAAGTAAAATAATATATAGTATATATAATATAGGGAGGTGAAAATATATAGAAGTAAAATATATGAAGTAAAATAGTATATAGTATATATAATATAGGGAGGTGAAAATATATAGAAGTAAAATATATTAATTAAAATAATATATAGTATATATAATATAGGGAGGTGAAAATATATAGAAGTAAAATATATGAAGTAAAATAATATATAGTATATATAATATAGGGAGGTGAAAATATATAGAAGTAAAATATATTAAGCAAAGTATTCTTCGGATCGTTCAATGATATTTTCGAATATGAAAATTTTTGTTGTCAGAACGTGACGTTCCGAACAGGCACTTCAGAAAGAGAGGGAGTTACGTTTCACCTACATCATGTTTCGTACTCGAGAGCATTTGAAGGTTATGTTGTTACAGCTCGTTAATTCCGTTTAAATGCCCGTTAAGCGATACGCGCAACGAACTGCGTGCTTCTACGTAAGAAAGTTGAAGGTGACATTCCAAAAAATGATATCGAACGATTAATCAAAATATTAATCGCTCGACTAACAACGCAAAGTAGAAATTATGAACATAAATATATCACCTATAGTATTTTGTGTATTCGTAGTACAAACACTAAGTCTAGGTGCCAACAGACTCGTAATTTGACCTAATTTGCAGAAATATTTGAAATAAAAATTTCATTATTCAATCGTACTTTATTTAATTTGTAAAGAAAATTATACTAACGGTACAACCGAGTGATGCAAAAGTTTCTCTGGGTCTAAAAAGACCCATAAATGGCACAACGAGGGTTAAAGAAATTTATCATTCAATTATGAATTCAAAGGAATCGATTGTTATACAAGTTTTCAATGGTTCATAATTGAAACCCTCGAAATTACCAATCGTCCACAATTAGGATGTTTGTAGCCCTCGATTGTCCACGGTTAGGTTAAGGATTCATCGTTTCTGTAATTGGTGTTTGTGTATACAAATATATAGAAGTAAAATATATTAAGCAAAGTATTCTTCGAATCGTTCAATGATATTTGTGTATTTTCGAATATGAAAATTTTTATTGTCAGAACGTAACGTTCCGAATGGGCACTTCAGTAAGAGAGGGAGTTACGTTTCACCTACATCATGTTTCGTTGTGTTATACAAATTTTCGATGGTTCATAATTGAAACCCTCGAAATTACCAATCGTCCACAATTAGGATGTTCGTAGCTCTCGATTGGTCACGGTTAGGTTAAGGATTCATCGTTTCTGTAATTGGTGTTTGTGTATACATATATATAGAAGTAAAATATATTAAGCAAAGTATTCTTCGGATCGTTGAATGATATTTGTGTATTTTCGAATATGAAAATTTTTATTGTCAAAACGTAACGTTCCGAATGGGCACTTCAGTAAGAGAGGGAGTTACGTTTCACCTACATCATGTTTCGTTGTGTTATACAAATTTTCGATGGTTCATAATTGAAACCCTCGAAATTACCAATCGTCCACAATTAGGATGTTTGTAGCCCTCGATTGGCCACGGTTAGGTTAAGGATTCATCGTTTCTGTAATTGGTGTTTGTGTACGGTTCGAAACGTGTTAACGAGCGGTTTCGGTTTTGTTTTTCAGTGTCTGGCACGACAAACAAGAAAGAGGAAGAGACGGCGGTGGCCACTGTTGGCGTCACAGAGGAAACCACCGGTGTTCTGGGCACGAGATCCAGGACGGGGAGCGATCCTGGAGGAGGTATAGACCTCTTGGCAGCGTTACAGCTGCACAACACGACGCGGCAGGGTGTTACACAGGTGCCGGGACTGGTTAGGTTAAAGCCAGCCTATTATCTTCAGGGTAAGTGTTTCATGTCCTCCAAATTCCCCGTAGAAAGTAAAATCGATTACAGATTGATGTCTATTCGTAACTATGAGAAACAGAAATTCTATGGTTGGCTACATGTTTTACTCGCAAAGTTCACGCGGTAAACTTTCGAAGATACGATGCGTATTAATTATTCGTTGAATTAAAAAATACTGGTTGGTCGATAAGTGTCATCGTTTTCTCCATTGTGAAAAATATTACGACGCTTCAATTTTGAACAACTGTAAATATACACGAAACTCCACGCATGTTTATCAAACAGTAGTAGCATTTTTGGAAAAATATAAACGAACCTGATAGCTCCGTTTCTTATCGAACGACAAAACTTATCGAGCAACGATCCATTGCATAATAAATTTTACTTGTACCTTTTCATTTCTTGTTTAGTTTCAATTTCGTCTGCTGTTAGATTTATAATATTTTGCGAAAGAAAAACATCGCAAATTGGTGCCAGATATTGCGCATTGCGGTGTATCGTTGATTGTTTCTAACTTGGTGACTACATACGATAAAGAGTCACGTGGTTTTCACGTGAGGAAACATCGAGGACCGTCTTATCTTTTATTCAGTATACAATACACATTACAAGGGTATAATAGGGTATATGAGTGTATAGAACACATTATAAAGCGCTTTCTTTCATCGATGTCTTTCGATGTTCTTCCTTAAGGGCCATATTTTTTCTGGTAATGCACCATTTATACGCATACACGTACACACGTACACGCGGCGCAAAAAATTAAAATTGGACGCTTTCGACAGAATGAATAAATTATTTTCGTACAATTTACAATCGTGTTGGTCAGTATTGCGTGCAGGTTGTACGCGATGCAGTAAATTTCACGACGAGAACCGAAACCGCTTCGGCGGGCTTCTCTTAACCCGAATATAGCCTTATTTGCATATTGGAGGGTCGTTTCTAGCGCGAGCAATCTTTCTTGACTATTCTAGTCAATAATCATTGCCAGTCGTAAAGTTGAGTTTCTTTTCATAAATCACACCCTGCGAGAAAAATATAACAAACAACTACGATTGCTTAAAAAATTCAAAATTTGTTTTTTCATGAATTCAATATTGTATCTGGTTAATAGTCTTTGAAATTAAAAATGATTTTATATAATGTGCAATTATGGTCGAACGTAAAACAAAATTAAACAATTAATCAAACAATCGTACATTGATGTTGTGAATGTTTTTAGTTCTTAAATACTTTCAAATATTTAGTACATAATTATAATGATTTCTAACGAATTTTTGTATTTTCTATATTCTTAACCAACGTGAGGTGAAATTATTCAATTATGAAATCTCTTTCTGTTAATAATTAATAGCCTTGTATTGAGAAAATTAATATGGTTGTAAATTTAGCGGTGATATATTTTTCAATATTCGTACACCATTATTTTTTATTCTAAATTTATTTTAAACATCTATAGATCCATTAGTCCATTTTACGTTTTTTTTTTCTTGACATAAAACTCGATTGCGATTAATATTTAAATTTAGAAAAGAAATTAAAATTACATCACGGTGTAAGTTTTTCGCGCAATACTTTTCTACTTTTAACGTCTACCTGCGTTTCGAGAATTGTATTTGTATTCGTTGATATATCCTTATTAGTACATTTAAACAAATTTTGGTAATCAAGATGCTCTGCGTATAATTTTTTTGTACTATACTTGTGTCTGCGAAAGAGTGATACACAAACGCTTCCCCACAACCTGCTTTTATCGTACGAAGCAGAACGAATCAATGAAGCAATAAACTCGAAAAACAATTGCTGCTTATCAGTTGGAACGCGATGGTTACATAACGAGCGATTAATCGATATTGTGAAAGGTCAGTTTCATAGCCAGTGTCGGCGCATCGTTTCCGTTGGTAGACCTTCGGAGGGATTTCCCTCAATGTTGAATATCGATTACCTCGATGTTGAATATCGATTACCTCGATGTTGAATATCGATTTCCTCGATGTTATTTCGAATTTTGAGGTAATATCCGTTTCGATTACTTCTTGGTATCTCTTCAAGGTTATTTCGGTATTACACTGTAATACTTCGGATGTAATAATACACCAAACTTATACGTACCAAAGGAATTTAACAATAACGATAATTTCAAATACCATTCAATTTGTTCGTTGTTCGATTCGTGAAACATCGAATGTCTTTCAAGGATACGACTCCAAAGAGTGTAAGAAAATTTTCTAGTTTCCGTTAAGAAAAATTAGTATTTGCAATAACACATTCAACATATTCGAATCGCTTTAACGTTACTCTTCGACTCGAAGTACCGTGAAAGATGCAATCCCTAAGAGTGTAAGAATATCTTTCAATTTTTGTTAATAAAAATTAGCAATTGACACATTACACTCGACATATTTGGACTGTTTTATCGTTAGTGTTCGACAAATTACTGTCAAGGGTGCGATTCCTATGATTGTCGACAGAAATTGACATTTGGAATACTATATTCGACATATTGGAACTGTTTTATCGTTAGTGTTCAACAAATTACTGTCAAGGGTGCGATTCCTAAGATTGTAAGAAAATTGTCTAATTTCTGTCGAGAAAAATTGACATTTCAAATATTATATTCGACATATTTGAACTGTTTTATCATTAGTCATCGACAATTCCTACCAAGGGTGCGATTCCTAAGATTGTAAGAAAATTGTTCTATTCTGTCGGGAAAAATTGACATTTCAAATATTATATTCGACATATTTGAACTGTTTTATCATTAGTCATCGACAATTCCTACCAAGGGTGCGATTCCTAAGATTGTAAGAAAATTGTCCAATTTCTGTCGGGAAAAATTGACATTTCAAATACTATATTCGACATATTTGGACTGTTTTATCATTAGTCATCGACAATTCCTAAGATTCTAAGAAAATTGTCCAATTTCCGTCGACAAAAATTGACATTTGAAATACTATATTCGACATATTCGAATCGTTTCAACGTTAGTCTTCGCCAAATTACTGTCAAGGGTACAATTCCTAAGATTCTAAGAAAATTGTCCAATTTCTGTCGAGAAAAATTGACATTTCAAATATTATATTCGACATATTCGAATCGTTTCATCGTTAGTTTTCGACAAATTACTGTCAAGGGTGCGATTCCTAATATTCTCAGAAAATTGTCCAATTTCCATCGGCAAAAATTGACATTTGAAATACTATATTCGACGTATTCGAATCGTTTTATCGTTAGTCTTCGACAAATTACTGTCAAGAGTACAATTCCTAAGATTCTAAGAAAATTGTCCAATTTCCATCGACAAAAATTGACATTTCAAATACTATATCCAACATATTCGAATCGTTTCATCGTCAGTCACCGCTTCGAGGTATTGTTAAAATTATTACTCCATTTCACTAGTACTCCTCCGTTTCGGTACGAAACTCATCGTCGAACGAATCACTTTTTCCAAGCGACAAATCGTTCCGCACCGAGCGAGGCAGCGCCATTGATATCTCGATATTAAATAGAATCTCTCTCTCCCGTTCGAATTGCCGCGCGTAATATCGCGTATCCAATTACGGGGTCCTCCACCCCCGCTACGTAAACGTTTGCACCCTCTCATCCTCTCATCCCCTATGCTTTCATGCAGCCGATCGGTATTAGAGAAACGTGCAGCCAGGCTGAAAGCGTGGGCGACGGTGCAACGTCCGCGAAAAGCGAGTGGAATCACTCTAGCGGTGGTGGTGGGGGTGTTTAGTGGTGGTGGAGGGGGGGATAGTCGGGGCAAGGGTGGCTGTCAGTAGGGGTTTCCCCGAAAGAAATTTCAATTACCGGGGGCCACCCTTGCCTGGCTGCACCCTCCGACGATGGTTTCGCGGAAGTAGCCGAACGTTCTCTGCGGTTTGCAACATCGAAAACGAAGGGAACGCTCTTTTTGCTTCTCTTTCATTCGCTGCAGCCCTTTGCATCCCCCCTTCGTTGGCTTCGTGCGAGTTCCCGTGGTCTGAAATCGTTGGTATTGTTCCAGCGAATCGTTTGCCGAGTTTCTGGCAAACGGTGATGGCTTCCTTTCAAGCTTGAATTAGCTCTTAGTTTGCTTCCTTCGGCGAGTTGCAAACACGTCGCTGAACATGATCGAGAGTTCGAGTTATTAATCGATCGGACGGGAACAATAATAGTTTTCGAACCACCAATATTCAGGGTGGATGGAAAATTGTTGCGCGACCGGTCAGGGGATAAGTTTACGCAAAGAGAGCGAAGCAAAAATGTAATATATATAATGTCTTATTTCGTCTGCAGGTTCTTGGTGGAAAATGGGTTGACTATAACTGAGGGTGCTTTCCTTACGTATGTAATTTTCTCGTCCGAGTTTTCATTCATGTAACAACGCATCTGCTGAAAGTACTATAGTGACTGAAAGATGATAACACGTTACAATCGATTCGGTTGTATTTAATTCGTCGAGTGTAGTTGTGCGTGCAACAACGAGGAGGACATTTCCAACGATACTTTTAAAGTAATAAATTTGAGTAAAAGTAACAAATTTCAAATTTGATTCTCTCGAAAATGAAACCTCGGATGAATAAAATTGTACAACACATTTTCTTTTTATTTTTTTACGAAGAATTACCACCTGGCCGGTTGCATTACGATTTTCCAGCCACCCGGTATATCATAAACCTGTATAGTCTGCACGTGTTTTGTTTATTCACGAATGTTCTCGCCAGTTCTTCTTCTCGTTTGTATCGTTAAACTGTAAACATGTAATATGAACGTATAATCGTGCACGAAAATAAATATAAACTATAGTGTGCACCAATGTTAATATTTTTCGAGGCAGAATTCTGTACAATACAGAGTTCGTGAACCGAGAATCAACGATTAGGTATTAATTGCTGATGCGATGGACGAAGATTAATTTATGCAAAATTGCGAAGCAATTTTTCTTTAACGACGCAATATCTTGTTAAGAAATTCAAACGTTTGAACTGAATTAGGAAATATTGTAAATATATACAGAACGACGAAAATATTAGGCGAAGTGTTCGAATCGCGTAGCAAGAAACTCTTGTTCCTTTATTATCTTTTTCGTAGCTTGAAAATAAATGATTTATTTCGATAATATTTCAAAAATTTGTTTTATTTCAACTCTTGTTCCTTTATTATTTTTTTCGTTGCACTCTTGAATATAAATCGTCCCTTTTTACGGTATTCCAAAAATTTCAGGCAAAGTATTCGAATCGCGTAGCAAGAAAGCCTTGTTTCTTTATATTTTTTCTCGTAGCTTGAAAATAAATGATTTCTTTCGATGATATTTCAAAAATTTGTTTTATTTCAACTCTTGTTCCTTTATTATTTTTTTCGTTGCGCTCTTGAAAATAAATCGTCCCTTTTTACGGTACTCCAAAAATCTCAGGCAAAGTATTCGAGTCGCGTAGCAAGAAAGCCTTGTTCTTATATTCTTTTCCTCTTAGCTTGAAAATAAATGATTTCTTTCGATGATATTTCAAAAATTTGTTCGTTACCCGTAAACAAAACGCGTGTATGCGCTCCGTATAAATAAATACGCAGTAAACAGCATTTTCTCGCCGCTGTTATTCTTCCCATGACGTGTCCACCCTCGATAAATATTTCTTCAGATAGTTGATCAAGGAAGAACCATCCCCAAAATTCAGTTTATTCTGTTCGAATTGGAAGAGCTTCGTGAGGGAACCCATTCTAACCATCGGACAAAGGACACGAACGATATACACCGACACGTGGCGGAGTTTTCTCCGAACATGGAAAACAAGATTTCGCGATCCCCCTTTGTAGTTCAGCAGGGAACCAGCCCACTGGTCCTGGAATTGGGTGACCCCTTGGGACCCCTCAGTAGGGTCGGCTGATTTAATCTCTACGCTATTTATTTCGGAAACGAATAACTTTCTCTTTGACTATCTTCACAGATGCTAAG
Source organism: Ptiloglossa arizonensis (assembly GCF_051014685.1). Taxonomy (NCBI): domain Eukaryota; kingdom Metazoa; phylum Arthropoda; class Insecta; order Hymenoptera; family Colletidae; genus Ptiloglossa; species Ptiloglossa arizonensis. The sequence goes on along the minus strand of NC_135048.1, from coordinate 4,751,943 downwards.
TTAATGGTGGGTACCAGTCTGAAAATTCTCTCTTCCCTACAGACACTCGACCAATATTGCATGCCAGTTCAATGTTTTGTTTCTTGATTAATCTCCACCGGTGCTCAGCTAACATGGGGTACGAAATTTCTTTCGTTAATTATTCTCGAAGTTATTTCAATCTTCGAAGCCACTTTCTTTAATTAATCGTGACGACTCGGGCTAAAACCAATCTGGAATGTATATAGATACAGGCTTTGAATGAAACAAATTTTTAATTAAGGAAATTTTTAAAGCCCGTGTCTATGTATAGGATCAAGTTGAACGATCTCGATAAGCAACGTAGCTATTACGGGTTAAAATAAATATGTTGTTCGATATCTTTACCAATACTTGAAATTCCTATGTAATTAATTCAATAGGCAACTTGAGGTCACTCGACAATCCCATTCTTTGGTAATACTTTATCAAGTACTAGCTCTTGAAGTGCAATATAGTTACTTTCACGGATCAAGATGTCCGAGTGCCCTACCTAACTAACTTAATAGGTAACTTGGCGTCACACGAAAATCTCATTCTTTGGAAACAATTCATCAAATACAAACAACTTGGTGAAATGTAGCTGATGTACAAATTCGATTTTGAACAAAACCCACAGTTACCTACAAAGACCAAAGTTTCTGCTACCTCCATTTTTAAGCGAGCAATACTTTGTCGAGTGCTAGTTGTTCCATGTCCAAACTGGATTTTAAGTAAAAACATAGTTACCTTAAAAGGTCAAGGTGTCTGGTATGCTACCTAACTAACCCTATAGGTAATTTGGCGTAACACGACAACTCCATTCTTTGGCTAATAATTATTGAGCGTTAATTGTTTGGTGTCCAAACCGGATTTTAAGTAAAAACATAGCTACCTCCAAAGACCAAGGTTTCCAGTTGTTCTATTTAACCAAACCAATAAGTAATTTGGCGTCACACAACACTCCCATTATTTGTTAATAATTCATCGAGTGCTAGTTGTTCGATGTCCAAACCAAATTTTAAGTAAAAACATAGCTACCTCCAAAGACCAAGGTTTCCAGTTGTTCTATTTAACCAAACTAATAAGTAACTTGACGTCAAACACTCCCATTATTTGGTAATAATTCATCGAGTACTAGTTGTTCGATGTCCAAACCAAATTTTAAGTAAAAACATAGCTTCCTCCAAAGACCAAGGTATCCGATTGTTCTATTTAACCAAACCAATAAGTAACTTGGCATTACACAACACTCCCATTATTTGTTAATAATTCATCGAATGCTAATTGTTCGATGTCCAAACCCGATTTGAAGCGAAATCCACTACTACCGCGCTCACTCCCAAGGATCGAGATTCTCGAGTACCCTGTCCAACTAACCCAATAGACAACGTCCTCGTCGCGCGAGAGTCCCATTCTTTGCCAACGATTCACCGTGGCGAAGGTCGTCGATGTCTAGTCGATGATCGAATCTCGTTCGAAGCGTGGCTGCCACGCCAGAAGCCAACGGTACGTGTGCCAATTCGCATGGAACGATTACCCACGAACCGAACTCCTCGATGGGGTTCGCAATTACCTTGTAATCAACCGTGGACGTGAATAATCGATCGGACTCGGCTCGTGGCTCGAGAAACGGTCTCCCTGTTCGATGGTCCTCGAGCTCGTGCAAGGAGCCGTCGGTTTAATACAACTACCTCTAACCTCCCCCCTCCACCCAGCTCCGGTTGCTTTATTAAGCTCGCGGCGTGTCTGAAACTCGAGGCGAGGAACTCATGGCGTCGCGTGGTCCAACGGGAAGCCAGCCAGCGGACGACCATGTGCGGGTGCACTTTATACTCGGCCACGCACCTCCGTCCCAAGGGGGCTGTTTGCACTTGCATTCGAGCGGCAGACCCCGATCGTTTGCACGAGACGGATTACACGGTTCGCCGCACGATCGACACGGAGGAACGGGAGGGAAAGTCAAAAATTAATTCTACCCGGCTCGCCGTGGCTAATCGAAGGACAATGGATACGTTTTGCATACGATAGGGGGTGGGGGGGGGTGTAGGTGACGGGGCGTGGGGGAGTAGTTGGAGGGATCTCGCGGTGTTATGACACGTTAAACGAAACTTTATCGTCCGTGTCTTATGCGAGCTAATAGAGTATGTTCTCTCGTATACAGAGAGGGTGTCGCGTTACGGAGCGTCGATCGACTGTGCGCGTTCTACAGGTGACACCGCGGAGAATTCGAAAGCACTCGGTTCTAGGTGAAAAGTCAAATCGAGTCTCTCGGGACGAATTATTTTTACACGGTGGATCCGTTTTCCCAGAGGTTTTCGAAATAGACGTCACAGTTTCTTTTGTACGTCTCTGTCTTAAATCTGGTCTGACAGCGCGTGGGTCTTTTCGGACCCGTAGGGACTTTTACAGTGCGCAATCAATAGGTTGCTCGGTAAGTTTTGTCGTTCGATAAGTTTCGTATGGATCTGTCGACTCATTCGTGTATTTACAATTGTTCAATGTTCAAGTGTCATAGTATTCTTTTACAATGGAAAAAACGACAAAATTTATTGACCAACCTGGTATACCGTTAGTACAACTTTTCTTGGAAATGAACATCGAACGATTTATTATTACATCAAATATCGTTGATTACGAACCATGAGGTTTTACACGAAATTGGAAATTACAGGAATTTCAAAAAATTACGTATGGCCAATCGAAGTGTTCAAATAGAATTTTTCTTAATGTAAATAACTGCTACGAGACTTAACTTTTTTGGTTCTTTTATCGTCTCTTCGTCGTTCTACATTTATTTACTAATGTTTTACGACTGTTCTATATGACTATGTTATAAAGAGCCGACGCGAAAGTGTTAATAAATATACGACAAAGTAATAGAATTTTTCTTCGAAATGTTTGTGCAAGCTCAAATTATGTATGAACCCAGGCCTGATCTCTTTCGCGATCGTTTAACCGTTGATATTGCGAGGATTAGGTTAGAATGAAAAGTAATTCACGATTACCTTTAACCGGTTAAAAATTTTAAAAATGGTTACGGTAATCTCATAAACTTCATTAGTCTCACCTTGACGCCATCTTTGACATCTCCGTTTCGCAAATATATCGTTTCTCTTCCAAATTGTGCGCGAGAAATTTAAAATGAAGTCTCTGTCGGTCAGTTTTGAAATCAAAGTTTCAATTTTTCGCTCGAGAAGCGCACGAAGATTCGGTTCGTTAGCGACGAAAAATTCTTCCGAAATTGAGCCGGATGCTGCGGCCAATCGAATTTCCATGTCAACGGTGATTGCGTAACCGTGAGCACGAACAGTGCGAATCGGACAAATCGATGCGACTCCCCAAAAATTTCGGCTGACCTACATCGCAGATCTGCAAACTTTTTTGTCGCCGAACGGAACAGTGAGTGTTCCGTGAACTTCTCCGAACTCACTGGACCTAAATAATGTACAGGCTTGGTTGAAGTTTGTGGTACATCCGCACAATTGTTACCGCAATTAAGGATTGTAGTGGAACTTTTAATCAATTTTCGCAGAAATTGCTTCTAAACTATTTGACGATCGAATTCGATAAATTAATAAAATAACCTAACTTTTGAGTTTCGATTCATATTTGATCCATATGCTCGAATTACATTTCACATATTTTATTATTATATTCTAACCGTTACATTTATATTTATTCTTATTCAATCTTGTTCACTGTTATTGTATAACATACTTTTTCTTGTAATTTGACATCGCCATTTTCTTTTCATCGTTTCACTTAAATATTTACCATTCTAATCTTAATTTCATGTTTATAGGTTATGTCGTGTGTATTACAAAGATGACTCGAAATGTACAAATCGAAAAATAATTAACAATAGATTGTTCGAGATTGACTCGTCGTTGTCACGAGAATATAAAGTCCGAAAATGTATTTATAAGTATTTTGTGATTAGGAAGAATCAGATTGCCTCAAACTTCGCTGTACCACGCTCGGATCTTTTCACATCCAAAACTTTTGCATTGCGCAATTATACCTTTGGTAGAACTTTTCTTAGAAATTAAGAAGGGTACGTTAAAATAATAAAATTTTTATCCAAAGTCCATTTAGACGTAGGCGTGGTCTTTTCCGTAATCGCCTAAATCGCAGATATTGCAACGGTTAAAAGTAACTCTTAGGTAGAATCGTGGAGTATACTAAATTGTTGAACAAGTTTTGTCGTTCGATAGAACTTACTGAACAGTTCAGTAATTGCTCAATAAGTTTTATCGTTCGATAACAGTACTACATCGAACAGTACCGTTCAATAAGTTTCATCGAACGACAAAACTTATTGAACAACCTATTAGTTCGCCAATGCCCTACAATGGGAACAGAAGACTATGATACAGATTGTGGAACCTTACCAACTACAAATTTTTAATTAATTTACAAGAGTTGCCGTAATCCCCGAAAATCGTCCACTCGAAACGAGCCAAACGTCCTCTGTACTATAAAAAATGGTCCAACCGTAAGAATTCCAACCTATTAGTTCGCTAATGCCCTACAATGGGAACAGAAGACTATGATACAGATTGTGGAACCTTACCAACTACAAATTTTTAATTAATTTACAAGAGTTGCCGTAATCCCCGAAAATCGTCCACTCGAAACGAGCCAAACGTCCTCTGTACTATAAAAAATGGTCCAACCGTAAGAATTCCAACCTATTAGTTCGCTAATGCCCTACAATGGGAACATAAGACTATGATACAGATTGTGGGACCTTACCAACTACAAATTTTTAATTAATTTACAAGAGTTGCCGTAATCCCCGAAAATCGTCCACTCGAAACGAGCCAAACGTCCTCTGTACTATAAAAAATGGTCCAACCGTAAGAATTCCAACCTATTAGTTCGCTAATGCCCTACAATGGGAACAGAAGACTATGATACAGATTGTGGAACCTTACCAACTACAAATTTTTAATTAATTTACAAGAGTTGCCGTAATCCCCGAAAATCGTCCACTCGAAACGAGCCAAACGTCCTCTGTACTATAAAAAATGGTCCAACCGTAAGAATTCCAACCTATTAGTTCGCTAATGCCCTACAATGGGAACAGAAGACTATGATACAGATTGTGGAACCTTACCAACTACAAATTTTTAATTAATTTACAAGAGTTGCCGTAATCCCCGAAAATCGTCCACTCGAAACGAGCCAAACGTCCTCTGTACTATAAAAAATGGTCCAACCGTAAGAATTCCAACCTATTAGTTCGCTAATGCCCTACAATGGGAACATAAGACTATGATACAGATTGTGGGACCTTACCAACTACAAATTTTTAATTAATTTACAAGAGTTGCCGTAATCCCCGAAAATCGTCCACTCGAAACGAGCCAAACGTCCTCTGTACTATAAAAAATGGTCCAACCGTAAGAATTCCAACCTATTAGTTCGCCAATGCCCTACAATGGGAACAGAAGACTATGATACAGATTGTGGGACCTTACCAATTACAAATTTTTAATTAATTTACAAGAGTTGCCGTAATCCCCGAAAATCGTCCACTCGAAACGAGCCAAACGTCCTCTTTACTATAAAGAATGGTCCAACCGTAAGAATTCGTTAAAAAAGAAATAAGTACTGTGTTGTTTAATCACTGTACGATTGTCAGTACCAGTGTCGCGCGCGAAGATCGCCTAGGACGCGAGAATCATTGAGTTTTACTACTGCAGGCGAGGAGAGGGAGCTCCGACTGAACGAGGCGAGCTTCGAACGAGCGGCCACGCTACTCCGGCGGGTTCCGGAATTCACTATAGCCGCCGCTCTGCGACAGGAGGAGGCCAATTCCGGGACGATCGTCGCCTTTTCACATGGGAACAATAGGTACGACGCATGTAATTTCATTCCACCCGTTGATTCTCCCATCGCTCCGGAATTCAAAGTGACTCGAACGGACAACGCGTTGGAACTCGAGCGATGCGTGAACGAAATACGTGATCGAGCTCCGCGAATGTTCAGATTCCTTTTTCTCTTGTCTCCGTCCCGCTAGTTCCTTTTTCAAACGACCGCTCAATGACGAACAGCGACGCGATACGTGTGCGCGAACCCTGTCACAGGTGGAGTGCACTCGCGCAACAGTGGATTAAGACTTGTAATCGGTGCTTCGGTTATACCAAGAGTATCGCGAACTATCGAACGCCGATTTTTACGAAACTTCGAACGAGGACACTACAGAAGACGTTGAAAAGTGTATCGAGTTTAAATTTGAAAAATAGTTTCTTTTTCCTCGGTTAATTTACACAGCTCGAAAAACTGTGGAACTTTTAGTCGAAATATTTTTCAACCGCTTTAATCGAATGTACATACTTAAACGTTGCAATTTGAATTCGACCTATTTCGAGCTTTTTTTTCAATTAGATTATTAACGATACTTTTGCCGAAATATTCGGTAAAGGAGTTATTATATTCGTAAAGTGATTTGCCTTCGTCTCTTTTTAATTTGAAGGTCGTGGAATTACGTTCATCGTTGATAGTTTTAGGGCTATGAGTTATTTGGTCGGAAATAAAATCGGCTCCGATGCAAAGAATACTTTCGTCTCAAAAGTCGAAAAATAGCAGCAACGAAACACGTCATAGTTGTTAGGTTGAACTGTTGAACATTTGTGCAAAGTTTCATCAAAATTGGCGTTTGATAGAGTATTTTCTAGTTAGCATCAACGACTTAACATCTTCTTCATCACGACCAAGGATTTTTTGGATACACATTCATAGGAACATTTTTCTTATTTTTTGTGGTCTTAAGGTCAAACACAGGATAATTCAGATACACATGTCTATGCTTCCGAAGACGAGTAAAAAATATCTTACGAACGTATGTCCTGTATATTTTAGTATTCGAATTATGGACGATCGAAGAAAATGTTCAAAGTGTCCTTTTCGTCTTTCAACATATTTATTTCGGGGTCGTTTAAAGTCTATATTCTATATTGATTTTCTATAAAATCTATATTTATATTCTATATTCTAAATCTATATTCCATGCAAACCGATAATGTACTGTGCGAAGTTGAAAAATTGACATCTGAAAAAAAATTGAGAATCGTATCAAGTCAGCCCTTTTAATCGGTCTTTGAAAACCTACAACTGACAATAAACAAAAATTACTGACATTGTCCATATTCCTCTATAACACGACACTGCATTCCCCTTGAGCAGGTATTCTGATAATTAGGCTTGAAAAAGTCGATTTTTTTTTTACCAGTTTGAACATTTTCTTCGAAAACTAAGGTATAGAGGACATACAGGACATAAGACATACAGGACATAAGATACACAGGACATAAGGTATACAGGACATACGTGCATTGGACATTTGTTTACTCGTCTTAGTGTGTAGATTCATCCCCTAAATTATGGACATATATTTCTGGATCAGCCTGTGTAATCGAAGAGAAATAGGATTTTTGAGAAGAAGCTAAGAGCCTCGTTGTCCTTGTTGATCAAACCTAACTACGATCGGTCAAAGAATTAGGAACAACGATGCTTCAACAGAGTCTGTGAACTGGAAAAGGTAGAAAAGCCAGTCTTAAGGAAGTTACTGTGTCAATTGTTGAGCCGGGATGAAGGAGTGCACTTAACCCCAAAGTAGTCGCACCCTCTGTTGGCACGTGAGGAGTGCAGTCTAGTCGTTTTGACCTGGCTGACACAAATTGGATGCATGCACCTAGGCGTCTGCGTATTAGACGGTAATTAACACGCTCTACCGAGCAGAAAACACGGCCAGTTTAAGCGGAATTTAATGTTAATTCACTGTTGTCCCGAATTGCAGATTCGTTATAGGGATTTGCATGGAACAATGTTCGACCCGAAATCCTATCCAATCCCTTGAGTAATTTACGATGTTCGCCAGATCGATACACACCTTGACACGTTCTTTCGTACTCGCCTTTACGAATCATAGAATCAAGATACGTAAATCCCTTGTTAAAAAGGACACCCAACCGATAGTGTACAGCTCCACGTTAGAAGCTGTGATCGATGACAAATGCAAAATAGGAATCGCAATACACGCGCGTAACACACCCCCATCTGATTCGATCACGTAATCTGTTTACTCCGCGCACATGTTTCAATTAAGAGCTCGAAACGGAATTTAATCGGTCTCCAGATATTATCCGTGTGCCACGTTTTAGGACTACGTCGTGTTCTATCAATCGATGCGTTTAATTATTCAATTAAAGAGCAACATAGCTATTCGGGGAATCTACTCGAATCGGTTTCGCCTATTATCAGATGCATTTGATTGGAATTCCTTATTCGAGATTGAAATATCATTTCATCGTAAAATTTAGTGTACAGAGGTGATCCGGTAAATTTCTCGAGGATCTACTCGATTCGATTTCGTCTATCGCCAAAAAGATGCGTTCGTTCGAGATTCCTCGTCCCGGATCGAAATATTGTTTCACTGTAAAATATAATCGACAGAGGTGGTAGAGTAAAGTCTCGGTGGGTCTCTTCGAATGTGATCAAATCGAAATCGGTTGGTCGTTCAAGGTCACTTCCCCCACTGTGCGTCGCGTTAGGCTATCACTTTTACCTCGTTCCACTTCTCAAGTGCGACCGTGGGCGGAGCAAAGAATCGGTATACAGAGCGGTGGGGGAAACCCTTACGTGGTGGGGGGTAGTGGCCTTGAGTCTCCGCTTGATTTCGCTCTTGACCTCTTGACTCGAGTGCGTGGTTGCGTTACTTGAACGAGTTGCGCGGTTGCGTTACTTGAACGAGTTGCGCGGTTGCGTTACTTGAATGAGTTGCGTCGTTTCTGTCCATTGTAATATCGGGCAGCGAACAACGTGCGGATTGTCTCTGTGATTCGCAGATATTTGGAGCTGCAGAGCAGCGGCCGTAAGGACGAGCTTCGACTTCATTACGTATCACGCCGAGACGGGACTGTCCACGTGGAGGCGTTTCCTTTCCGACTGGCCGATGGCGCCTGGCACAGGGTCGCCCTGAGCGTAAGCGGCTCGCAGGTCGAGCTGCTCGTCGACTGTCATCCCTTGTACAGGCGACTGCTTAGGCCCGGACCACCTGACACCAATTTCACCCTGCCACAGCTGCAGCTCTGGGTAGGCCAAAGAAACGTCAGGCACTTTCTCTTCAAGGTACGAGTCGTTCATTACTAGTTTCTGCCTTCTACACAGCGTTGCAACTGTCAACCGCAATAGAGCTACATAGGAGCAGACTAAAGACAAATGATTTGACAGGGATTGTTCAGGGATGGGAAATTAGCCATCCGTGGGTCAGGCTGATTCTTTTTTCCGTTTTCTTATTTCGCTGAGACCATACACTCCCCTTCCAAAAGTATTAGAATACTTGGAGGTAATAAAGTATGCCTGAAAAATTATCAAGCTGTTATTGTCATCGAGTTTGTTACTTTAGACTTGTATAATTTCCACGTTGTAGTAAAAATCTCGCCACTTATGCAGGTAATAATGATAAAATAGAAATAAAATTATAAAATTAAATTATGTACAATGAAACAAAATTTTCTTCTCATACAGGTATCTCCCTTTTCTTTTATTACTCTTTTAACTAATTTCAGCATTCGTCTTATTAATGTTTCTATCGTTTCCGGTACTTTTTCAACCTGTAATCAACGTATACATTTGCTAATGCGATACCATGAAATTTGAAAAAAAATTAATGAACTGGATCTGTAATTAAATTTCGCACGAAATGAGCAAGTGCCCCAATACTTTAGGAGGAGAGTGTAGAAGAACTGTTCTCTGTATTTTCTATGCAAACCTGAAAGAGCACGGTCCTATTTCATTGACTATTATTTTAACGTCATTAAACGATAGAATGTAAAGCAATAGAAAGAGAAGGATTACTCCTGTGGCTCCTGACGGAGAAATTCCCCATCCCTGCTGCAGATTATTCCATAGACCTCAGTTTAGAGGTTTCTTAGCCTATAGGGTTCTTAGGCTCGGTTTCAAGGGGATTCGTATAGTTTCGTAAGAAATATACCTGCGGAACATGCGAGTGTCGTGACGAAAACTCTGCTGATACAACATTAGTGCTATTTTTAATCCTGGCACAACACTGAACCGAGTTGATACGATTTTCGCGCCACAGGGTGCTTTGCAGGATGTGAAGCTGATACCAGGGCCCCATGGCTATCTTTCCCAGTGTCCTCAGCTCGATTCGTCCTGTCCCACTTGCGGTCAATTTTCTATATTACAAAACACTGTGGAACAGCTGATGCATAATCTCAACGAGCTGACGCGTAGGGTGAGTAAACTCGACAATCTCCCGGTAGCAACAACGTAACACTCTACTCGTGAACTTTCGAATCGTCTTTAACGCGAACGGGTGATCAATGTGTGCTCATTGATGTCCTTCCTTTTAGCTAGCCGCTGCAGAGGGCAGAATAAGCAAAGTGGAGGAGTGCGAGTGCCAAAAGTCGTGCAGAACTAACGGTACCGTCCACGAGGACGGTGCTACCTGGAAAAAGGACTGCCAGCAGTGTTCTTGCGTCCACGGTGAAATCGAGTGCAGACCTACACCCTGCGCTCCTGTCACTTGCAAGAACCCTGTCATTCTTCCAGGGCAATGCTGTCCGATCTGCTTAAGTAAGTTTTCCATCTAGTCGTTCGTTATCGAGCCAAGACTATGGTCTAAAGTGTGCGGCTTGTTGTGACTGGCCGCTATCGCCAAAGCTATTAGAGCGAACACTTGCCATAGACAAAGCTTGAATTTGCTTAAGTTGTTGGCGATTGCTGGGTAATCCGTATCCTGGTATGTCTGTTCCCAGAGCAATGTTACTTACGCGGCGTAATTTACGATCACGGTGAGAAAGTCTCGCCGAAACAGTGCGTCGAGTGCGACTGTTTCGACGGTAGCTTCACCTGCCAAAGGTTCGACACGGAAACAAAATGTCCACGATTGCCTTGTCCACCGAGCGAGCAAATAAGCGTGGCCGAAGAGTGTTGCAAGTTTTGTCCAGGTACGTTTGCAGACACGAGGACCTAGTCGTGTTACTACATTAATCTCTTGAGACGTTTTCGACGTTTACAGCAAAAATTCGAGGGCCGAGTCACGCTAAATGACGATCGGCTCGATCGATAGTTGTTAGAAGCCCATAGCGCAATGTAACGCCAGTGTTTATCGCAAAGCCAATAACGAACGGGATCGATCACTCATTGCCATCGCTAGTTGAACGTTTTAACAAAACATCGTTGCAATGTCTCGCATGATACCGCGCAATAATCAATTAACCCAGCATGCAACCTCTGGCAAAAGATTTCTCGTTCGATAAACCGATACAACAATGGTGTATCGAACGTTTTCGACGAAATTTCAAATCCAGTAAGAAGGTACCCTCTCTGTAGGTGAAGCTATGACGTGGACTTTTTTCGATAAGTTCGATCGGGTGACTCTTTGGGTCGCCTATTAGGGTTTTCCAAGTTCGTCCTGGCCTAGGATCGTAATGTCCAGGTGCACAAACGATCGTTACACGGAAAATTTCTCGGAACAAAGAGTCTCCCTCGACTACACCTTCCCTAGATTAATTGCCGTCAAGTATCACCGAATACATACATTCTTATTCTAGCCATCTGATTCTATCGGAAACTCTTTGCCAGAGGTTGTCCTCGTTGCTAAAGTAATCACTTGTTCGCCGTAATAGCTCATTAACTGAGGATCGATTCGAAAGAAAGCGATGCATGCTTCGTCAGGAGACTCCTAGACTAGCCTATTCGTTTCTCATGGTCATTTAACGCGCTCGTATTATCATCCAAGCTTCGCGAATGGTCAGCATGCGAGATTAACGAGAACTGAGTCCTGAACGGTGGCAATCCAATTCCCTGGCGGCGATAGCCTTTCGCTAAAACTAAACCAAATACGCTAATCGAATGTTCTAACTGTCTCTTCATCTGCCTGGCTAACCCAATTTAACCAGGGGTGGACTACTGCGCGAAGGGCCACAAGTGTCACGCTAACGCGTCCTGCCTGAACCTCCAGACAACCTACGCCTGCCACTGCGATATCGGTTTCGAGGGGGATGGTCATAACTGTCACGGTATCTAATGCTTTCCTCTCTAACTTAACGCGCTCGTATTAACCTTCGTGGCGTCTCGACGGAGGCGTGCCGGGTCGATAGGAAATTCCTGCCCAACCACGTGCAATTTCCGATCGATCCGGTCGTGTGAAATATTTAAACGATAATATTGATACTCGGAGAACGTGACACGTGTTTACACACACGGTTCTTCGATATTCGTGTTGAAGAGCCGAACTGTCGTTCGATGGGGGACGGTCGTGGTTACGGAATTGCAGTAACGGGGGATGCGTGTTCTTGATCTGGAACAGTGATTTCCATCTTTCGTTGACAATTCAAACTCCATTCTAAAGTCAAAGTTTGGGGTCGACCACCAGTTTTGGCTACTCGAGTTCAAATCTACTTTCGTTAAGTTTTCTTATTCCAAGATTCGTTGATCGAGCCTATTCAAAGTAGCCAAAATTGGTGGCTCGACTCTATCGTATCGCAGATATGTTTCTTACCGTGCACTACCGCTTAGAAGCAACATGGTTGCGTTTTTTTGGTGAAATCCTACGTGGATGATTTGGGATTCTCAAGAGTTCCACAATCCGGGATCTTTAAATTCAACGGGAGGCTCGTTACAAAACGACTCCCACGGTTCACCAGCATTACGATTAGCTTCATCGAGGATCCGAGGATTTCAGAAGCTTCAATTTGGGGATGTTCGTGCAGCTTTTAGAAGTAGAGATGAATATTCGTGGTGCAAAGGCAGGCTACCAGCTATGTTCGGATCCATGAATAATTGAGTCTCCTTACGATGGATCGTAATAACGATAAGTGGTCTCGTGTTACTGAGCGGTAGTGCATTATAGTACATGGTGACTCCTGCAACTCTGTAACCTAATAATTCATTTTACGCGAGGAGGGCCAGAAGTAGGAACGTGCTTTTGAGACAAATGGTCCTCGACGTCTTTGTTTAGAACAGTGCTGTCCAACGTAGGAACTCCTCGCGCGGCTGCTTCCCTTTCCAACCGTTCCTTCCCCACAAAGCATACCTACGTTGTCAAAGTAACCACGCGGCGTTGAGGAGACGGCAAAGACATCTCCGTTGTAAGTAACCTCGCAAACCACTGCGCATCACGTACGTGTTAGTATCGCGTTTAAGCGAGAATGGAAGAGAACACCGGAGATCTCGCGAGACCTCACTTGGACAGCATTGGTCTGTAAAGCAGTGCTCTGTACTCTGTACGTACCTCTATGACACTTCCGTGGGTTGATTTCCAAGGGAAAAAAAATTATGTAACGTCGTTTCTCCGTACAAAGACCTCGAAATCTGTCAGCCCATTTGTCACCAAAACGACCGGTCACATGTGTTCGAAATGAGGACGATCCTAAACCAGCTCGTCGGGACCTACAATTTCAAGCACGACTCATTAAAAAAGCACGTTTCCGTGTGTGGTCCTCTCCTCGTAACGAAAAGTGTCAGAAACGACATTGTCATTTTCGCATCCTCAATTGTATTTCACATTGACCCAATTTGTTGGCAATTCAGACGTAGATGAGTGCAAGCAGCAAGGTGGCTCCGAGGGTCACCATTGTAACGCTAATACGCAGTGCGTGAACGTGATCGGCTCCTACACGTGCGAGTGTCTTCCGGGTTACCATAGGGTCGACAAATTCAACTGCGCTGAGCTCGACGAATGCGCAACCGGCCATCATGCGTGCGACGAACAGGCGACCTGCGTCAACACCGCTGGCAGCTACTATTGCACATGCAAGGATGGCTACTCTGGCGATGGCTACACCTGCAAACGTACAGTATACAATTTCATATGTGTCGTCTACTTTGGTATAATTAATTCCTACGATCAGTCATCATTTACTCCGATGACGTAGAAGAGAAAACTGCGAGAGTGGGGTAGGGATTCCTCCCTTAGAGTTCACAAGTAGCAGCAATGAAGTACAGTATAGTTCTTAGGGTGGCCTGATAAACAATTCTACAAAGTCTCGTCAAAGTGGATGTTTGACAGTTCGCAGCCTCTCCTTGCTAGACTGGACTGCTCATCTTTCAATTAGACGAGCTTTGGAGTGATTTTATTTGATCACACGTTTCGAGTCTATCGCTTCTTTTTAAACTTCAATCGTTCCCCAACATTCAAACATTGTTCTCTACTAACAACCTCTTGTCCTTTTCCGATTCAGCTGTCTGCAATCAGACCTGTCAGAACGGTGGCGAGTGCGTGGCACCAGGAAGGTGTTCCTGTCGACGCGGTTACATCGGTAACAGTTGTGAGCTCGACCTGGACGAATGCGCGAGCGATCTTCACAGATGCCACCAGTCTTCGACCTGCTTCAACATGCCTGGCTGGTACTATTGTCGTTGTAAACCCGGCTATAGAAGCGCTCTTCACGATAGCACTCAGGGCACGCAGTGTCTCGACATCGACGAATGCAACGATCAAACGATCGAGAGGAGGCACACGTGTCACCCTAGCGCTAAGTGTGTCAACACCGAAGGAGGGTACGAGTGCTTCTGTCCACACCAGGAGGACAATCACACCGCAGAGGAATGCAGGCTCAGTAAGTGTTCAACCGTAAAAATATCATATGCATTGTTACGTCATCATTTACCTATCCGTAAATACCATATGCCAAGGATTTGATCCTAAGGGTTGTTATCGATCAACAGCCTAGAACGATAAATCCTTCCTTTGTCGCTTTAAGCATTTCTTTCGTTCCTATTTCTACGGCACCAACTGATGAGAGTATTCCTAGTTGTGTGGCAATCCTTGGTGAATAACTTCCGTCATTGAAACTTTTCTACCTAACCTAAATTACGAGCACTCCAGAGAGAAATCGTTCTTCGACTAAAGTTCGAACGAGTGTCGCTCAGAGCTCAAATAAAATTCGTTTCTAAGTGGTTGCGTACTGTCTAGGTTGCTGGTTCGAAAATCGAGAAGTTGGAAACGGTGTGACCCTGGCGCCAGCAGGCAACCCTTGCAGAAGATGCACGTGTAAAGACGGCGTGGTCACCTGTAGAGATCCTATCTGCGACTGCAGCGCCCCGGGAAGTCACCGAGACAAGTGTTGTCCGCAGTGTGATCCGGCAGCCTCCTGCAGGCATCAGGAACTTCATCAGCTAGTCTTCAGAAGCGGTGAACGATGGATATACCAATGCCAGACTTGCGAATGCCTGGTAATAGCTTTAGTTGCGACAACATAGTTACCAATTGTCTGTTGTGTACATATAGTGACATGGTAGATGTTACAACTACATTGTTGCCCGTTAACGGTGCAAAAAGGTACATAATCAAAGTAGAAGTAGTATACATAACGTAGTGAACATAAGAGGAAGTAGACATTGTGGATGAGAAGGGGACCTCGCAGCTGTCCTACTGGAAATTTTGATGAGATTCGGAGGGGTGAATTTAGAAATCGAATAAACATTTTCTGCAATCATTTCCTTCCAATCGTCATTTGTTAAAAAATATTTTAGAAATTTCCTTCGTTATATTTAAACTGTTGATTCAACATTTGGTAGTTTCCGTTAACATTTACTCAATTCGTTACAGTACGGCGAAATAGACTGCTGGCAGATGGAATGTCCACCAGTAACCTGCTCAAATCCTGTAACAGAAGACGGGGACTGTTGTCCTCGTTGCGAGGATGATCCTTGTGCGAGAGAATTGCCTGGAAACAGTACCTCCCTCTCGGTCCTCGCTCGGCCACGGCCCTGCAGCTACTCTGGGATCATCCACGATAGCGGCAGCTCCTGGCAGGACCCCCATGACAAGTGCACCACGTGCGAGTGCAAGGTAAGGAGGACGTCCTGCTACGGTCACGTGGAAGGACCGAAGAAACCGAATCATCGGTCCTTTACCCGTGGAAGGTCCGCAGGATACGGATAGGATAGGGGGGTTCGTGGGAGAAGAGAGGCGAAGGATAGAGAAGGATCGATGGTCTGGATGATTCAGCGGCCACGTTGGATCGTTGGTACTTTTTGGATTTTAATTACTCTTGTACATGGCGAAGAAAACGTGATGTGCTCAATTTGCGTGTATTTATTTGTGGGACGGCTGATTTTTATCGATTAGAATTCATTTTCGGTCGTAAGATGTAGGTTATGTCCGTGAAGTTTGCGACGCCGCGTACGGGTCAGTTTGTAGAAAAAAACTATACTCACGAATATGGTAATTTTGCTATTTTAAGCAGCAGGGAATGGTAACTTGTTAATTAGGTATTCATCGATGATTTGCGTAGTCATGGGAATCGTATCGTATACACTAGCGCCATCTAGCCTTCTTTGGCTCAATGTTCTTCCCCGATATTTACATACTTGAGTACTAACACCTTTCATAATGCTTCTATTAGACGTTAAAATATGTTCATGTCGTATTCTCATACTTTCTAACGCACAATAAGGTTCATTTGCCTTTAATAGATCAATTAAAATCGATGCTTCCTAACCTCACTTCCATTTCTCCTTGTAAGTAAAGTTACAAAATCTCTCTCTATTATCAAAATTGAAGCGGCAGTATTAAATATTTAAGTTCACAATTGTTAACGACTAAGCTAGAAATATTGTTTTACGCAGCAGCATGGCGAAGCCCAGCATATCAGTTTTCTTCCATGTAAATTTCTATCTCGAACAGTAGTTTGCTTCGGATATTGTTTATTGTAATTTCAAAATTGCTATGCCGTATTGCTATCGTTCTTTTTACGAGCACTCGACGAGTACTTAATTATTCGTCAGTTAAGAGCATAGGAGCAATGATAACTCGAAGAACATCCCGATCAGCGTTTCTTTTCGTCGCGCTCTCTTTTCGCGCGAAATCAAGAGCTCAAGGTCAGTAAACGAAAAGTAAATATCGCCTTAAGTTAGCCGTGAATCTGTCATGTGTCCAATCAGTTGCGTTCACTATGATACGTCGAGGAACGACCAGTTGCTGTGCGGCAGGCGTCCATCCGAGAAACATCATGATGTACATAATACATGTGGCGGATTAACATTCTCTTTCTCTATCTTGTTCCCTCTTGTAACATGCTTTCGTTGTATTTGAATTTAAGCGCTCAATTAACATCGCTTTTTTAATGCATGAACAGTTCTCAACATTAGCATAAATTACATTGATGTTTAATTGTATAAATATAGATGTAAGAAAATAATATTTATTCATTTATATTTATATTCGATTCACTGTTCGTGTCGTTCTTCGGTATGAGAATTGTAAATACGCATTAATTTATTTACAAAATGCTTACTCGGCATTTAGATGTAATTTGTAACCAATATTTATTCAAGAAACGAGAAGGTGGAATTAATCTTGATAATCGAAGGACGAAGTTATGGTAGTTCTTTAGAACGAACAGAAATCATTTCGATTCCAAAGTATTATATATTTTTCCAAAGTTATTTAAGAATATTATCGAGAGAAGTAGACCTTTAATCGTAATTTGAAAATTGAATCGATTCGTCCGCCACGTGTACAAATATAGTCACACATACACGAGCATATATACCTTTTTATTTTCTCGCTCTCTTTTGCTCTCTGTCACATTTTTGTCTATCTTATTTATTTATCGTGTCAATAGGTAACCCTCGTATAATACAAGGTACCTATATACTGACTGTAATTTATTTCTAGTATGCCATTTATTTTTGCGGTGTGTATAACGCGAGTCGACGTTGCAAAGCTATGTGCTAAAAAATCTTGGCCTTTGACACGCTGAGAGAAAGACAGGATCAAATTGAACGAGCTAAAAATCTTTCCATCTTTCGTTAAAGTCTTTGAAGTTCATGATTCGACTCAGGCTTAGCACGTCCCAGTTATCCAATCTAATCCAAACCAAATGCAGAATTGATTCACTTAACCCAGACCTAACTTAAAATTAATCGTGACCTTAGTTGAACGTGACTCACAGTTAACAGCGATCTATCTTAGACCTATATCTAACTCCGCCCTAGTTAGACTTACTCGGATCTAACCAGGATTGGTCCAAACCTCGTTTGAACTAGTTCTGATCCGAATGCAATAAACGTCCTATCTACCTATCGATTTGTTAGACCTGAACAAAACGAACGACTATCCTGATTTGTTCAATTGTTTTCAGTAGAGAATAGAAATGATTTCGAGTACCGGAGAAGCTAGTCGTTCAACGAAAGCACGAGTTTCAGTAGACTATTGTGCAACTAAAATAGATTAGAAATTAGAAATATTCTACTTCAAAGACTTGACGTAACGTTAGAAGCTACCCGATCAATCCTAAACAAGTGACTCTAGTTAGATTGTTTTGGAGTCTAGACTCCGAGCTAATTGTCTAGGAACATGTTCTCTCGGCGTTGGCTATCATTGCGTCGTGCTAGTCTTGTCATTATGCGATCTCAAGCTGTATTCACCACTTGTAAATTACTCCAAGATCTCTTTTGACAATACCAGCGTCCGAGACACGTTCAGGGGCGTCCCTAAGCTAGCCTTGAATTAGATATGTGTACTTTTTCGTTGGCTGCCTCGCACGCGGCAGTGTTCATTATTATTCTTAGTCTTTCACCTTCAGTAAGAAAGACGAGATATATCCCAATTCGGCACCGTATATACATATACTGCATGTCTCTCCAGTGATCAGAGTAATCTCATTATCTCTGCGTAAACGTAGAAACGAGAGTCATTGTTATTATTATTTTCGTAGTGACAATTCATTTACCAAATGTAATACATTTCTGTTTGACCTTCGCTCACTGTATGGACCAGGTGCTAAATAGCTTGGACGAAAACAATACAGCGATCTCGAATTAATCGATCATTACCGCGAGGTACTGGTTTCTCGAATGATCAACAACTCTTTCGTCTTTATCGATCTTAACGATTTTTCTTCGGGTCATGGTCGTTTAACATCGGCAAATCGTATTTGAAATTAGAAGCGGACACTCGAATAAACGAGAAAACAAAAAAAGTGTCTTTTAACAATCAATTTACTTTGTGATAGTAGAGGATTTTTCAATTTCTTCTCGTCTCGGTATTAATTTATCAATATTTCTCGTCTCAGTATTTATTTATCGTAACAAAATTTATCGCAAACTTATCAAAAGTTTAGACATCGAAAATACAGAGAAATGAAAGAAGTTTAAGCAACGATGCAAAGAGAATATTTTACATTTTGGGAAGTTTTAAAATATTTAAGTCCATATTGCATCTTTTTGTACAACAACGCGTCTTCTTGGGGTATCGACGTCTTTGAAACGTCTTTGAAAGATTTTTCATCGCGGCAATTGTTCAAACGAACGGCGCCAAATCCAAGAAACCAGTATCCTCCGCCTCAGTCAAGATCGGGAACATTGAATCTCATAGCGATCGAACACTGCCGCAAGATACGAAAGAATCGCGCGCGTAATCGAGCAAAAGACAATAGTCCTGGCCCGGTTCGTTTTCGACCGATTTACGTAACAACGAAGGCACGGGAGTAAAAAAAGAAAAAAAGATCTCATTGCTTCGGGTCGGCCCTGCATGGATCGTGTTCAGTACATATTGCCTGACGACGATTAATCAAAAGCGGACCCGACCTCATAGCGACCGACCGTGTAGCATGACCTCGACCTCGACCTCGTCGATCCGTTCACGTCAGCTTGCAGTCCTAATCAAGACTATGTTTGCCAAGTGCAAGCAAAGAGCAACCTATGAAAGAGCTTTGAAAGAGGATAGAAATTACTAGCAAGAAAAAGAAAAAAAAAGAAAAAGAGAATAGAAACCTCCGGACAAAGATATCCAACGAAGCACACCCCGATAGTACACTAACCTAATCCAGGCACAGAGCGGATAGTTTTGGCTCCGTGAACGGACGGACGTGGAGAGAGTGGGCTAATGCGCTGAGCAAACACGAAGTAACACGAAAGTGTGTAACCGAGTGCTAATACCGTAACCATGTTGTGAAATTTTAACCCCGCCATATTGCCCGTGACGACTAACCTGATAGCCTAACGATGGGTATCCTTGCAGGTGCCGTACTGCGCCCAATTGGTGAGCAATAGCGCGTGTTGTGTGCATCGGTAATCACGTCACTTCTACCTCACCTATAATCTCTACCCGCCTCTTCTCTTCTTTTATTAATGTCTCTTTACTGTTATTGTTTACTGTCCATGACTAATCTCGAGCTCGAGTGCTTTCGTTTCTCCTACCTGCCTGCTTAGGTAGCTCTCTCGCACTGGTACCGATCCGTTCCACCGCTTATCTCCATGTTTCTGTTAATCTTTCTACTTTGTACTGTTCGTTTATCTAGACTCTAGTAATCCGCGTGTCCCCGTTTAGAGGTCTTTTCGTTCGTTGATTGCTGCACGCTGGTCACCAGGCTTTCTCTTAACGTTCTCTTGGGCTGAGTTAAGTCTACGGAGTATCTATGTCACGTGTCTGCCGGGAATTCTTATTTAATTTGAGAGCAACGTTTGCGTAATTGATACCGAACCTTTTTGTTTCATTTCGTGAATCGCTAGTCACCGGTTTCTAACATCTTATTATAACGTTTTATTCGATTTTTCGAATTTGGTACCTACTTGAAATATAATATTTGTGGGTTCAGTTTGTAACTGAAAGGAATTGCTCGTAGAACGGTTAAATTTGTTATCAGTATTTGTGAAAGTTTCTTTAAGTAGAGCTGGATGAAAGTAGGGCTCCGTGAAACTTTTTTGAACAATTTTTGTGCTACAATAGGGTCGAGTGATCGATTGGTATTAGTGTTCGAATATTCAGGAGTACTTCGCGTTGTAATATTCGAAAATTGAAAGATGAGTTAACATTGAACTGTGAAATATGAATAGAGCCAATCTATCTCAAGTATAGTATAAACATTTTTTTGAACGACAAAGTCTACTTGCTCGAAATCTACTCAAAACTTAACTACGACCTTGGAATTTAGAAAAATTGTACAAGTAGTGTCAAAATATAGGCTGTAAACTTTATATTTTGCTTGAGTCGTTATCGACTCTTCTTCAAATTAACTTTCAACCACCTTTGTTAATAATTACTCGATGTATGATTAGATTGTAAAAATCGTTTAGCGTGAATAGTAATATATTCAAAGTATAAATAATGTAGAATTTTTTATAAAAAAATTTAACGATTTAATAAAATCGCGCTTATGACATTTAGGTATGTAAAATTTAATTCTCCGTCAACGATGCGTGACATAGACTGGACTTAACATTGCATCAAGAAAATGTTAATTCCAAGGGTGAATCGCGAGCACGTCGCATGTTTCATATGTTCAATTCTTATAAAAAGTGTTCTTGATCGACGCGTCGACGATTTTTTTTTTATTAATCTATAACGTTCGATTAATACAATAACAAACACATACTATCGTCGAAGACATACATTCGATGTTAACATTGCCATCTTCATTGGATAATATAGTTCGTAACATAAGTGTTATTTCTTACCAAATTATTTGTTATCGATAAAAATATCAATATCTGTATTGTAAAGCAATAGGGGCTACAAAATAGTAATTCTTCGTTTCTATTTATTATAATTCTGTCAAAATATGCTTCAATATTTTTTACTTTTTTTCAACTCCATAATATTTATTGTTTATATTGATTTTCCTGATTAGAATAATAAAATTGTACTCCTATTTTGTAACTTCGTGAAATGTGCAACGTTTCACGCGATCAACGGATCCTCGAATAATTTTTTCACGAATCATCGATCGATCGATCAAGAAGTGTATGGATCCTCTACTCTGGTACAGTGGCTGAATGCACGTTTACAAAAAAAAAAAAAAAAAAAAAAAAACTCGCATGCACCGACTCACCCCACGCTCTCATGACTAAACCGATTCAACTAACTTCTCTCACTTAGCTCGCACACATTTCGAGACGCACTGTCGTCGACCTAGATCGGAGATAATATATATATACATAAAAAAAGAAAAAAAAGAAGAAAAAAAAAATATATATATATATATATATATAGATCACTTCTGGCCGGTTTCTATTTGGTATCGGTCGGGGCGCACGGCGCACGTGGTGACAGACACACACAAAAGAACACACAGACTGCATTTTGATTCGTTTCTTTTTCTTTATTTTTGATTATGTTTTTTGGTTACACTTGAGCCTCTTTTGCACCCTCCTCTGATCTGCATTCGAGATTCGATAGAAGCACCAAGAGTCTCTTTCTCTCTGTCTATCGAGTGTTGTCCAGCAACGATTCTGGCAAAGAATTATCGTTGAATTTAATTCGTTAAACAACTTCGAATAAAATTTACAAGTTGAAAAATTGATAACTACATGAAAAAAAAAAAATAAAAATAGGAGAAGCAAGTTTCTGTTGAAAGTAAAATCGTTTATTTTATTTTACCGACTCTGATTAACGAAATATTTGACTGTCTTGTGGAACAGAAGCTAAGAAGGCGATTCTTTGCAACAAAATAAATTAAAATTTTTCCCCAGATCCTTCGTTTTCGATAAAAGTACCAACCGAGACGCCATTGTTTAACGCGTGACGCCCAAACAAGTTTGCAGCGTTAATTACTTCGAAAAGAAAATCTCGTACAATGAAAATTTTCCCCATGGTTTAAACGTATTTTTGAACAAGAAATCACCTCCTCTTCGATTCTGTTAAAAATGTTCAATATTGCTATTCGAAAACTTACATCTCAATATACATTTTTCGTATTACACCAATTTTATCGTAAAATTACAATAATAATAAAAAATTTGAACACGTAAACGCCCAACCACACTTTCTGTGACTATTTATTCTTTGCAATTTTACCTTCAACAGATTCGCTAACCTAATAACTATACGAGTCGTTCAGAGTTACAGTATTTTTCTCTAGAGTGAAACTTTTTCAAACTCTTTGGGGACGCAAACTGATGTACCTTTAGCAAAACTCGACAATAGAAATTTCAATGATCTCGAACTTTCACTCGCGACTCGAGAATAGCAATGGATTCGAAAAACCGTGGATTCTTCGCGAAATGAAATTTGTAAACTTTGTTTACGATCGACATGGAATGTTTGCGTTCGCAAAATGTTTGAGATTGCAAATCGCTCTGCCAGAGTCGGTGCAGAAAGTAGTGAAAGCCTAGACACGTTGTCGTCAGGTGTCAGATACATACTATGGAAATTCATTGTTTTGTCCCCCGAATGTCAGCATGATTGTCGTTAAGAATTCTTGTAACTGTGATCGTGAAACGAACGTCTCGTTGATAACTAGTCACATGGGTTAGAGAGAGAAAGGCGTCGGACCTTTCAGGGTGCAGACATCACGATGGGATGCGCGTGATGGCGGATATTCACGTCAATTTCCTGTCTCCACGGCGGAAGCGTGGCCCATTCAACGAAACAATGAATTGCATACTATGTGGAGGATTACCTAATTTTCCTTTCGCGGTGCGAAAAGTCTTGGACTCGCGATTATTCGAAACCAAAGATGGCGGCCATTGAAGAGTCGCTGTGGCACAGCTTCGTCTTCTACTAACGCGAGATTCGTCGATTGCGCGATATAACACACACGCTTTCACCTATTCACCTGGGCGAAATTGCTTGAAACTAGAAACTCGATACGAAAGAAAATCGATCACAATTGTAATCGAAGATAGAAACTTGTAATCACCTAACCTCGCTTTTGCTGGTTCTTGGCCACGGTTGATAGTCACGAGCCACGGTATCGGACTTAGAATCGTTTGTTCATTGGCTTCAATCGTGTGCGTACACTGTGGATCGAAATTTCGGTGTCCCTTTTATCGATACGCGAAATATTTTTTAAATAAAAGAATATTCAATCGAACCATGTGGAATTCTTGAGTCCGACTCGACGACGTCTTTCCGTTTCGGTTTAAAATTTGGAAAAATGGGACGTTTTCGAAGTATGAAATTAATTTTTAGGCGAACTGTTTATTAAATGGGAAAAGGGTTGATGAATATTTTATAAGGGAATGAATTAATAATTCATTGCGCTCTATTGTTACTGAACTTCTGATCCGTAGTACGTGACCAATTGAAAAATATAACTTCCAGAATTCGAGTCGAGGTCTGTATCGATCACTATACAGGATGATTCTAGCAAAAGCGACAGGCTACAATTCTTTTCCTAAATGAGGACGAAGGCAGGAGAAATATTACACGGTTTAATGAGCTCTAGTATTCTATTCCACCAAGCTTCATTTAGCGTTCAATAATTGAATAAATTAAAGTCCTGACGTTGCCTGTCTTTTTTCGTTCAATTTTTCGATCATTTTGCTTTAATACGTGAAATGATGAGAATAAGACATCAATATTAAAAAAGAAAAAGATGACATAAACATATTAAACTGGTAGTGCAATGATATTAGAGTAGCAAAGTTAGACAGTTTCAGCTCATTAATACTGTGGCTGCACCTCACGCACTCGCCACCAGATGGCCTTCCTATCCAATATCCTGATTCTTACCCCGGTGGAACGCGTAATTAGAATTACTTCGATTTAGTCGTAAGTAATGATTTTAGTGAAAAATATTTCAGATAAAAATGAAATAGTTACGTAGAAAACGTAGTTTGACGCAATTAATTTTCTTGATAAGTATATTCGTAAAGGACATACGAAGGATAAATTAATTTGTTTAAATGGAATTATATATTTTTTACTACGTTAGTTTATCCTGCTTGTAATTTCGTATAAAAAAAAGTATTAATCTATTTATATGAAAGAACTGTTAGTTTTGGAGATATTTTAACCCTAGTTATGCAGAGCGACATAACTGTCTAGTAATTTCGGTGAGAATTACTTTGAATAAAATATGCATGATTCGAAGAAAAGTACATAAAGTATTCGATTTGTTCCTATCGCTTGTATATTATCTTTCATTTTTTAAATAAAAGTTCAAATTTCTTTTTAATAAAAATAATGTATAATGGAAAATGAATTCAGGGATGTGTACTACGACGATCTTTAAATAATTTTTAATGAATTCTTCGTATTAACGAAAATTTATTAAACCGACCAAAAGAAATTTACCTCCATTTAAAATATTTCATTCGAAGTAATTTTTACCGAAGTTACTACTTTCCAAGTTATCGCAGTGGTTTCGGCCATACCGCTTCCAATAAACAACTTAAAGTATCTTTCAAATTAATGTTCCTTTAAACCTTTGAATACACATTATGCACCACGATGTACACACCTTCGTATGTTCTTTGCGTCTATAACATATAATACTTAAAAAAGAATTAATTGCGTCAAATGATGTCCTTTTCGTGGTCATTTCAAGCCTTTTCTAACTTTTATCCGAGACATATTTTGCTAAAATCATAACTTACGGCGTAATCGAAGTGGTTCCAATGTGTACTCTACCCGGTATACACACAACTTTCCATCAACCACCGAATGTCACAGGGTTTAAGGCAGAGTTTGCTGATCACTTGTTAGTAGGCAATCGTCAGACTCGGGATCAAACGCATTTTCGTCCCTCGTTTTCCGCCATTCTTTCACATTCTCATCTTTCGTCAGTCAAGCTACCATCCCATTGTCGGTTAGATCCGCAGAAACAGCCTGGCCCATTTGTCAGAATCGCCCTGTCCAATTCCACAAGACGACACAACGTAGCTGTCTGACGCGAACACGCATAGAGGACACAGTAACGCGTTCAATCTCCCCGAGACCTTTATCCAGAGCTTAATCAACGGAGTCTAGTGCACACAGATACGTCACGTTACCCCGTTTCCAAACACCGTTCGTTCTCCCGTCACAGTGCAATCGATCCTTCGCTTTTCATCATTTCGTATCGTACGACGCACCGGAGAGAAGCACACGCTCGCGAAGCCCAAGACTTTTCGCGGCGAGAGGGGACCTTCGTGAAGGGACGAACGCGAAAGACGATAGAAAGTCGCGTTCCATCCGCCGTGGCTAACCCAGTGTCCAACGAAACTCTCCGTAGGACGGGCAGCTATGCTGCAGCTACGATTACGGCTGTGCTGGCGATTTGGGCGACAACGAGCAGCAACGTCCTCCAGTCGTTGTTCCTGAGCCTGTTGTACGTGATCTACCGAGCCCTGCGGGGTCACCGATGGCTGACGGTGCACAGGAAGCAGCTCTATCAGCGGTTACCGCTTCCCCAGGTGGTGCAACAATTGCCAGCACCTACCTCCTGTCACCCTCGTCTTCGTCCTCGTCCGTCAGCGCCAGCAGTGGTTCCAACGTCCCCAGGAAAGTCCACTGGACCCTGCAGAACGCCGCCCCGCCAAAGTCCCAACAACAGCAACAACAGGAACAACAACACCAGCGACAGCAACAGCTACAGCTACAGCTGCAACAACGACAGCAGCAGCAACAACAACAACAACCGCAACAGCAGCAACAACAGCAGCAGCAAAAACAACATCGACAACAGCAACAGCAGCAGCAGCAACAACAACAACAAAAACAGCAACAGCAACCTAGAGACGATCGTCGTCTCAGAACGCAACAACAGCAAACCGTACCCACAGCCAGGTATCAGCTGGCCACTGGTGGAACGACGACGTCGTCGTCGACGTCTCAGCGCGCTACAACCGCGACGACGGCGTCGTCGACGACGACGATCAAGACCCCGATCAAGCACGATGCCAAATCTCAAGTACCGTCGCGTCGTCAACGCGGCAAACCCTCAAACAGCCTCGCGAATCATCGAAGCAACGCGTCCTCTTCCTCGTCCCCATCCTCCTCGCCCACCCTCGCCATGTTGCTGCCCTCCGGCTCGGACCTGGAAACGGAGGACAACCGTTCGACAAGCAGCACGCCTAGCGACGGTGTCGTCGGTAACGATTACCGTCAATCGACGACTAGCCGTCACAGGAGGAGCGACAACACCGAGTCCGTGGCGCGGGATAGCGCCACTTGAGGCAGATGGCGCTGTGGACAGCTAGAAGAGAAAGAAATCAGCATTGGCAAGGCATTCCAGGGGGTGTAGAAACAAAACAGGGGTAGCTCGATACGTAGGAGCGAGCGGAGAAGCGTTCTCTAATGGTCACCTGGTCATCCGATGGGTATCGTCGTGAGAGACGAATCGAGGGGATGAGGAACTGCGAGAGAAAGAGAGAGAGAGAGAAGACACGGGTGTCTCAACGGACAACGACGACAGCAACGCTCCAGAAACGTTCAGTTCAACCTGGACCCTTGAGCAGCGAAGAGGACTATTGGCTCGTCCTGATTCTCCTAGATACTCAGCTTCCACGGATCATCGTTGAATTGTCGGCCGTGAACCACGTCAGGAGGGGGACACTTCCGGTGGTCGTCCTTCGTGGTCTGTGCGAGCTACAGTGGTGACAGGACGCGCAATGGGTGCGAATGGTTCGGAGGATGATCGGTGTGAGCCGGGGCCTCAATTTCTAGTCCGTTTTAGAGTCGCATCCCTCGCGCCGAGCCTTTGAGGTACTTAGCGAAATATCGCGATCGTTCGTTGGGGATTCGTAGAGGCCGAGCCCGATTCCTCGCGACATGATCGCCGGTGAACGTAGCGGAGAGTTTAGGTGTGCCAAAAACGAGCCTGCCGAGCCAACACTGACAAGCTCCTTTCGTCCTCGGTGCGCACCGAGGACGAGCCGAGCGCACGGACTCGACGTTTTCGTTCTTTTCTTTTCTGTTACGAGCCCGATCGGAACGCGGGGAGTCCCCGTGTGCCGTCCGTCTGTTTGTCACCGATTGTCGAACGAAGCCATCGCGTGGCTGATGGATCAGGGCATAAAGTCAGTCGCGGCGTCGCGCTCGACCCGAGTCGCCATCTACCGCCAGAATCGAGAAACTGAGCCCGACGAACAGAGATGCGTGTCTGCGGGTGTCCTGAGCAAACACGTATAATGCTTTCTCAATTCCTTTGGCGTATTTCATTGAACAAGTAGCGCACAATATTTGGGCCTTATAAAATATATAAATTGTCGATGTTCCGCTATGGGAGAACCTCGTAATCGTACTGTCATGGATGACGAGAAAATGGCGTATTATTATCGTAAGGAATTGAATATCCCAACGAGAAGGACAACGTTATTACATAGGAGAGTTCCGTAATATACTATATAATATATACAAATATATAAATATTACATATATATATATATATGAGAATATATATATATACACCTAATGTAAGTATATTCGACGGATATGTGTAACGAATCTATCGATGTTGAGTAGGTACATCGGAAGACAACTATGACTATAAAGTATTCTATTATGGATGATCATATCTCGTGACAATATAGGTAACGCGCGGTAAACTCCGGGAGGGGGGGGGGGCTATATACAATCACTATAGCCCATGTGTTTTGGTGAATGTAGTCTACGCTTGAAAGTAAACTTAAGGAATAATTAGGGTACTGATCTGAATTCACGGAGACTTCCGATCGCGACGTTAGAGATCCGTGGTTCAGTTTCTCGGATTCCGAACGCTGACTGGTTTATGCCCGATCCAGGTAACCAATCATCGAACGCGCACCTGTGCCTCCGAGGTTAACGAGGCCTTGGTCCTCGTACATTGTTTTGCACGGTGGAATTCAGACGTGCCTGTCGATTATTTGCCTCGAGGTAGGAGGCTGACCGTTGATTAGGCGGTTTAACATTTCGATCACCATAAACGCGAGACAAAACGACAGGACACATTGGGCATTACTGGAAGACAATGCTCCATTTTGTACAAGAAACACTGAATTACAAGTGTAATCATCATCGGTCATACGTCAATCGGTAAGGCAGGGTCAAGTTAACTTCTTTCACGAGATCGTGTACGATTGTTTGTCTAGTACGCTTGAAACATTAGGTACTTTATAGTCGATTAATTGCTTCCTAACCACACCTAACCCAAACCATCGAGTCTCGATCGATAAAGTAGAGTTTAAGTAACCAGGTCACTTCTTTCGCGCGATCGATTGGTTATTGCAGTTTACCCAAAACATTGTCGAGTGGTCAGAGACCATAACCGATAGTTTCAGAAGTAATATTAACCCCACCTAACCTAAACCATAGAGTCCCGATCGATAAAGGAGAGTCTAAGTAACCAGTTCACTTCTTTCGCGCGATCGATTGATCAATGCAGTTTACCCAAAACATCGTTGAGTGGTCAGAGACCATAACCGATAGTTTCAGAAGCAATATTAACCCCACCTAACCTAAACCATAGAGTCCCGATCGATAAAGTAGAGTCTAAGTAACCAGTTCACTTCTTTCGCGCGATCGATTGGTTATTGCAGTTTACCCAAAACATTGTCGAGTGGTCAGAGACCATAACCGATAGTTTCAGAAGTAACATTAATGTAGAAATAATGATACGTTCAATTAGACCAAGTGTTCTTTCTACTTTGATAGGACTCGAATTAAGTTTGCTCCACCAGTTTTGCGTTAATTCCAAGAGGGTGTCACTCCCTAACAGTAAAAGTTGCAGTTACGATTTGTCTTTCGAACACTCGGTACGGATCCTCTTAAATTCACCCACGAGACATCAACGAGACATCACGATTTTTTCCAACAACGTGCAACCTACCTGTCCCTAATTTTCCGATCGTTCAGCAGAGCGATTAGCAAGGCAAGAAAATGTACCTGCAACCAGGATACGATTCCGTAGCCCATAGTCGTACATTTCGGGAGAAGAAAATGAGTTTCGTTTAGGATGACGAGATGGATCCAGAAAAATCGTAGTCGTTAAGGAAACTGTGAAGGTCGGATCGCAGACAAGTCTGATTTTCCACCGTGCTAATTAGATCTCCTGTTCAATTATTAGTTGTACACCGGACGATGAACGTGCCGGCTCGCTCGAACGATTCTTTATCTCGCTCAACCCAACGCGACCACTACGACTACATTCCTCCTTGATTTACAATAAGTAGGTACTAATGAGAGAAACATATAAATATATATATACATATATATACATATATATATACATATATATATACAATATATATACAATATATATATATACATATATGTACTATATATATACATATATATACATATATATATATACATATACATATTGAAAGAAGGAAATGAATAAATAAATAATTAAATAAATGGATGAATAAATAAATAATTATATATATATATATATATATATATATATATATATGTGTGTGTGAAGAGAGAGCACGAGTATATACATGTATGTACACTTATACGAAAAAAGGAACGGTGAAGTACTCGAGTGAATATAGAATTATAACCAATCTCCTGACGAAAGAAAGAAGAGTGTAGAGACTTGTATAACGTGCATTCGAGGGTTCATCGGTAATCGTTTGTTCAATGTGCAATAACTTAACGGTAACGGCTTAATTTGTAAAGGAGACTTACCAATCGCGCGGAACCAACGATGCTCCACGTTCGATGGAGGATTTCATTAATGGCAACACGGTGTGTCCCTCGTGTCGCGTGGCTGTCGTTCGCTTCGCTCTTACTTTGCTACTTGCTCGTCGGTGAACTTAAATTTCCGTAGTCCGGTGCCGGAAGGCGTGTACTTTATTACTTTTCGTACAAGGAGTTTCGAAAGCTCGTTCGGGTGAGCCTCGATCCTAAGAAGCTGACGGATTGGTATCGGTCTCGAAATTCGATCTTGGATGACGATTTTTCGGTAAAACGGTTCCCCTCTCGTAACGTACCGCAAGCTGTGGTACCAGTTTTGGAATATATCAGGTACGGAGGAGAATCTGTCCGTGGTCTGTTTAGGTAGAATTTTCCCTTCTCTGTGTGACGGAAAGCTTGTTAAAATTTTGTACCACCGAATGTTCTAAATTGTTCCCCGAGATCGTCGTTTTGTCGAAAATCCCAAAAGCGAGAATTCGTCTGAACGAACACGTCGAGTCCATCGAGTTGAAACGTTAGCGAACAGCCACGTGATGCTGGACTACGAACACGTACGAAGTGGCGACGATTTGTTTTCTCCTTATCGTTATCGTATGACAGCCCCTACGGTTGATCTTCGTTCCTGATGTCCTCTCGCGCGCGAGGAGACGCTCGACATCGTTGTCGTGTCGACTATCGTGACAATGATGGTTACCTCGATAATCATCGGTAAAAGACACTATCGATCGAAGCAGTTGCGTCGGAAAACCCCCATGCGTACGAAAGCGTGCACAATGGCACCTCGAAGGGTGAAGAGAAACCAGTTGTTCCTTGCTAAAGAGTACGCGTTACGGAACGAAGAGCGAAACAAAAGAACGAACGAACCGGGAACAGAAAGCGACGAACCTGGAGCGATGATCCCCCGCCATGACTGCTTCGTACGTATACCTCGAAGAGTTTAATAAGATCCCTGAGTTGGTGCTTCGAGGGCGATCGGGCTATCGTCTAGGCCTGTAGACTACCCAGCTGTTGTCATCCGGTACCTCTTTAAAAGAAGCAAGGATCCATGAATAGAGAACCGATTGGTCCAGAGATCTTGTTTAACTCTTGAGGTATACCTACACACATCCACAAACACACACACACACACACACGTATACATGCACACACGTACACCACAAGCACACATCCACGGACATATTAAT
The DNA here is from genome assembly GCF_051014685.1 of Ptiloglossa arizonensis. Lineage (NCBI taxonomy): Eukaryota > Metazoa > Arthropoda > Insecta > Hymenoptera > Colletidae > Ptiloglossa > Ptiloglossa arizonensis. The sequence continues at coordinate 4,720,449 of NC_135048.1, read as the reverse complement.
GACGAGATATCGATAGGAAGCGTGCATCGGCCTGAACAAATCGTATTAATTAATATTGATAACGACTAATAACGCTGTTGCTCCAGGTAATTGTATATAGACGTGTAATGTTATAGTAACAACCATTAGCGGGGCGTACATTATACATATTATACATAACATATTATAACGATCGAGACTAAATCTCTCGCCGTGCGATTTTGATTACTTAACGAACGAATAAACTTAAAGAGCAACGTGTAACACGAATTTACTGACGAGCGACGGAAGCAAGATGCTGCTGCTGCTGCTGCTGCTGATGATGATGATGATGATATGATGATGATAATGATGATGATGATGATGATTATTATTATGATGATGATGATGATGATGATGACGATGACGAGAGAGGGGAGGCAAGCCCGATCTTTGAGGGAAAGTTTCGATCCAAGTTGCGGTAAAGTTTGAGACAACGATCGAGGATTGGCTGCTTTCCCTCGCTCCGTCACTCTCCCTCACTTTCGTTCCCTTCGCGGCGTTCCTCGCGCCTTGGAAAACGCAGCGAAGGGATCGGCGCATCGTGCCGTAAAATAGTATACAATTAAATTACAAGTAATAGATCGTATTACCTATTGTATTATCGATATCGTGTTAAGCATGTACGACGACTAATCTCGAGGATCGAGGGGGATAGGAGGGGGATTGGACCGCCTGGCCACTTGGCCACCTGGTGACGGGTACTGGCGTTAACCTTCGAGCTTAACCGTCGACTATCGCGCCACAGCGGACGAAACGCAACGAGATAACGAGGGCACGCACTTGGCACAAAGAAAACGAGAATCGTCGGCGATTAGCGGTTATTGTAAAACGAGAAATGAAAAAAAAAAAACGTACATTAGATTGTAACGTCGGGGGATGAAAAAGAAAAAGTGAGAAAAAGCAAAAAATAAACGAGCGAAGGATGCCTCGTTGCCAGGTGTCTCGATAATTGCAAACTTTGTGTAACCGATAATCGCAACTTTGATACGAAGCGACCGTAGCTTAAGATACCGTTCGTACGACGCGTGTCCCTAGGGATAAATTAACTTTGCAACGAAACGAGAAAGTCGTTAAAGGGGTCTAACTTTCGCATCGTTCGGGGGATATCCCCCGACAAATTTTTTTTAGAACTATCGTCGAGGCAAACCGGTCTCACCGGAACACGGTGCACAATCATTCGTCATGTCGCTGTTCTCGAATGAACACATCGAAACGTTCTCATTCATCGTCCCCGAATATTCGCGAGGACACCTCGTCTGGCAACGAGTCATTCCTCCCCTCCCCGCTCGTATCATCCGCGCGTTGTTCTTCGTTCGATTAGACGAGCTAGAGAGACAGGTCTCGTAATCAGGTAGGTAGGTTAGGTAGGTCGGGTAGATAGGTAGATACCTAAAGGCAGGGCGGCGATAGGCAGAGCCGACGTCGCGTACGTTGACGGATCTAATTGCGCAGCGTTTGTTCGTTGCTTCGTATATCGAAAAGAAAAGGCCCCCGGGACTGGCCGAAGAGGACAAAGACGAACCTGGCAGGTGAAAGAAACCACGAGGACGACACGAGGAAGAGGACAAGGAGGACAAAGGCGAACTCTAAATGGACTATTAAAAAATAGTAGTTGAGGAAAACCGAGATCGGCCGAATGGACTTCTTTTATAGTGTTACCTAATATTAATACCAGTTTACCGTTACTCCTGACTACTACTACTACTAGTACGCCTAATTACTATACCGAAGTAACTACTACAACGACTACTAGTAAGCGCTTATTAAAACGAGATTAACGAAGATCTACTACAGCCAGCCTAGTCCCAGTTTAACCTGTGCTAACCGTAGACCTTGTTACTATCTACTGGCACTAACGTTACTATCATCGTCATCGTTTCGTTCGATCATTACGCGCGATCGGAATGGTGTCCTGCGACCACCCGTGGCACCGAACTCTCTGGATACACGAACACCTAACGGGATACTTTCAACGGGGTTAGCCTGTAACCGAGTTCTCCGAGTCGTGGACACGTTTTCGTAACACCGCTCGTGTCCCTCGTCGAAGTTCCCTTCGCGTTTCCAGTCTAAATAGATTCCCTCGTTCCTCCACGGCAGCCCAACGGAGCCACGGGAACGACCGGCAGGCCACCAACGCGATCGATTCTCCTCGAACATCGATGCAAATGAATCAAGCGAAACGCTGCTAGCGTTCAACATCGAGAGCACCACGCTAGTGGCTGACGCAATATCGTCACTGCCGGGATTATCGTCGTCATCTGCGTTCATTCTCGATCATCCGATCAGGGTACAGGCGGCCGACAGTCGTGGACGTCGAGTCCCTAATTGTTAACCAGTGCTACTAATGTTACTTATACTAATACTAATCTATCGATACCGTCGCTATAGTCGATACGCAATACTATGGTCGTTTTTCGTACAGTCGTCGAGATCGTCGCGGACACTATACCCCGTGGTTTCGTAGCAACGTGACTGGAACGAGACGGACGCGAGTGCCTACGTCTACGCCGCCCTTTGCATAGGTGTACGCCACCTGGTGATGTGATGTCGGTGAATTCGCCATGAGAACGCGAAACCTCGCTCTTCCAGCGTACCTTGACCTTTTTTCGACTGCCGTACTATTCGAACCTTCGTCGCTGTTTCGTCAAACCCCACCGGGGAACCGGGCCCGATCGGGAGCCCAACAATTGGCCAAGAGACATCTTTGCCGATCTTTTCGGACCTTTGATGAAACGAGATCGCAAACATGCGTGCAACGATGGCGATTGTGAGTGGCGATTGGATCCTTTACACTCGTTAATGGAAACGTCGTCGTGCACGAACGATACGTGGCTGTGGACGCGTCTTTGCTCGAACGAGGTTGCGGATCGTGAACGTATACACTGGAAAGCTGGCAAGAACGACACCGGATGAAATTTTACTTACCATTGAGAGGTTATTTCAATGTCGATGGGGGAGGAATCACCGACTCGGGGGTGTGGGGAAAGGTAGTACAGTGGATGTCTGTCCCCTACTTCGTGCATCTTGCGTTGAAGGTATCAGAATCGCGATCTTCTCCCACTCCAACATCAGGAACGATCCTCACCGTACTATCTTTCCTCACGTTGCCCGATCAACGATTCGGAGAATAAAATCTGGCCACGCTCTTGGGACTTCGCATCGCGCGAACGACTATTAGCGTCACAATCGCAAAAAGATAATTTACGATCGAAAAAAAAAAACAGATTCCTCTCTCTCTCTCTCTCTCGAGTGCGTTCTTTTCAGCTCCGCGCGGTATACGGACCTTACTTGAAATATTATTCTTACTCGAGATGTTCGTTTCTCTGTTATTTATTGCTCTCGGCGAAGTTGACGGCGAAGACCTGAAGTTTTGAAACGAGAGAAAAGAATCGACCGAAGTGGAGGAGGATAGAAACCAAAGAGACGAGTGTAAGAGATCGAGGAACGCTACGTTTAATCACAATCCTGAATAGATTTGTCAACACCTTTTTGATCTTGTATCGACTTTACGATGTCATATCACTAATATCGCGCCGTTTCCACCTGTCTTGTCCTTCCTCTTACCCCTCAACTTTCCTTCGGTAGTTAGTATCGAGTCCCCTGACCGGCATAAATTCATTTCTACACCATTGTTCACGATTAACCCGCACGACCATGTGGTGTTGTCGACCAGTATAGAAACTGTTCAAGAATACCCACGCGATCGATCGGTGTAGAAATTCTGCGAGCATTCGACGAACGAAGACTGAATACTTTATTTGGCCGAGGGTTTCGCGAATATTTGGAAATTTACGGCTCGCAGGTGCAAAAAAGAGTAGATTTGTAACTCTAACTTTATCAAATCTTGAGCCTCGTTCGATAGTGATCCATTTCTTTTAATTTTAACCCAAACGGACCTAGTCTAGACTCCACTCGACTCAATTCCGTGGCTACTTTAATATCGACCGATTTCAAACTGTCTAAATCTTGGTTCGACTCGGAGCCAATTATATTCGAGCAAGAAGTCTTGAATTCGATCGTTTCTCACTGGTCGTCAATCTCAACGATTACTTCGTGCGTTTACGTCGGTCATGGGCTGAGGCTTGGTGCAGAGAGGAAGTATAACGAAGAATACGTGTAACTCTCGGATTCGTAAGATCCGAGACGCCATAGGAAAACGTGTATCGTACGTCGTCGGAACGAGAAGTTCGTTCGATTCTGCGGAAGCGATGATAACCAATTGTACAGCTTCGTTGACTTCTGTTTATGAAACTTTGGCGACTTGGACGTGTCAATGAACCGAATTAAACTCGAATCGTATTATACAACTTCGAGTGTAATTCGACCGTATATCCTTTCAGTACTTCACCAATTCTTCGTTTGACATTGAGATTAACGTTTAAATTTACGAAGATGCTCTTGCAGTTAGAGTAAAGCCGTAGAAGTAAGCTTTATTGAGAGTCCTCGACACACACCCTTGAAAACTGTCCCGTACCATGAAAAAGTATTTTACGTGGAAATAGCGAGCAAACGTCTTCGAGAAGATATTCTTATAGGCTGAAACTTTTGTTGCGATACCTGTTTGCGCGATGATACTCGTTCACGGTGAAATCATTGAGATTCAGGTACCCCCGTTGTCCAAGACTCGCTAACAGACACGAAATTCATTTCGAATTGAACAATTCTACGGCGACGTCCATCGCGTTTCCATGCTTGTTGTGCGACGAATGTTTCTATGTACGTGTACAACTTTAACTTGATAGCCTACGAATAGAGACGGATCCAGATTTTCAAAACTGAAGGGCGGGGGAAGGCCCAGCGACCACGTGACCGTGCCGCTCGAGCGAAAAACATCGAATCGAAAATTTGCATTCCCAACGGACGTGACGCGCTATCAAGCTTGCAGGGATAAATACATTTTAATTTTTATTTTTCGTATATTCTTTCACCACTTCTCGATTCGATCTTAAACGGTCCGTCGTTTCTCGCTGTCCCTCCCCCCGCCCCACCTCCCAACCACACCTGCTGGATTCGCCCTCAGCCTACGAATTATTGTACGGTACCGCCGTGTAAGAATGTAAGGGAGTTGATTTTCTAGTCAGGTACGAGTTACGAAATAATTTTACGTTGGCAGTCAGTAATTTTTACATCGCTGTGAATATGTAAGACGTTTCCTTCTTCTTTTCGTTTCGTTTTTTCTTTTTCGCGTCGAGTCGAGCGAACTTAAACACACGCATACTCGCAAACACACACACATACACGCGCGCACACACACATACACGCGCGCACACACACACACACACATATACACGAGACAAGAGAGACGACGATTATAAGATACAATTTCGATTAATATATTAATTAAGGATTCTTCTTCTTCTTATGATTATTATGATTATGATTATGATTATGATTATTATTAATATTATTATTATTATTATTATTAATATTAATATTATTATTATTATTGTTATTATTATTATTATTGCGAAACTATTATGATTATGAGTATGGTTATTATTGATTATTACAATCATCAATTATTAGTTACTATCACTACAGTCATATAATATCTTTGTAAATGAGAATCAAGACACTGACGGCTAGGGAAAAAAACTTAATAAATTGAAATTCTATTAACCCAAACGCGTTCGATTGTCATTCCGTCGCTTCGGTGTTCTCTTCCTCTTGCAGATCGGGTGAGACGATTCCTGGACTGTGGTATCCTACTCAAAACCATGGGAATTGAAACGAAACGGGAAGTAAATAGTCACTGTAAATTACACCGAACGATAAGCGAGTGAGTGAGGATCTATTGATTCTGATTTTGATTGCAGAGTATTCCATGCAGATGTTTCTGATCATAAGTCCATTACTGGTGCAGTTTGAGAGAAATGTCAATGGACCATAATTGTAGGACCATATTTTTTTATACGCGTAACCATGTATATGTATACAACAATTGCATAGTTTTTTTCAACAAAAATGCATAGTTTCTTCGCATGGGTCAAATCCCCTCATCGTACTGCGTAAAATTAGTTTTGGGCCGAAGTAGTATTGGGCCTGAGTAAAAAATTGATTAATTTTCGAGATATTTAAATTAATTTTCTCTACAAAAAACAATGCTGAAACGCTTCTCCGTTAAATTGCATACATTTCGTACAAAGCTTTTTAATTGTTTTCATACCTGAATCAAGGGGAATCGAATTAGGTATTAATGGTTCGTAATTTTTCGACGACGGTGCTCTAAAGGAACAGAAATATCGTAATGAAAATACGTTCGAGCATCTTTTGATATAAAAATATTTATTTAAAATATCTTGGGAACTAGAAACTTTCTTTGCTACATCTCCTCAATACTTTTCTGCGCAGAGTGACGAAAGAATTCGATTTGTGCACAAAAATGTGCATTTCTGTTTGAAAAAATAATGCAATTACCGCTTAGAAGGAAGATAGGGTATTAAAAATACAGTACTATTTGAATGTTTTATCTTCTCCCTTTGACATTTTTCTCTAATTGTATTAATAACGAAGTTATGATACGAAATAGTTAAGTAAGTGGATCACTTTGTATACAGAGTGCAAATAAATACTTGACATGACTCATACAAATGTCATTCAGTGAACCGACATTAAAACATCGTTACATAAAAATGTTTCAATAACGGAAAATGTAACATAATGATGAATTATATTGTACTTGAAAGAAAAAGATAACATTCAATCGAGAATAACGTAAAATGAAAACGAAGTTTCTTGGAAGTTACATAAAAACGCTACAGCTGAGAGTGCAATAGTAATTAATAGGCTTATTTAAAAAATAAATAAATATCTACCGCTGTCCATTAGCAATACAAATTTCGTGTTAGGAGTATTTATCTAGCCAATTGCTTTTTCAATCAAAAAAAACTTTGCTCTTCATTATTCGTTGACCTCGTAACTTGAGCTTATGACGTGAAAACGATACGACCAATTTTATTAGACGTTCAGCATAAGTGGTGTAATATTCTAACTATTAAAGTACGAATTTACGAGTCTTCGTAAATCATGGAGTGATCGAATTATTTAATGAATATTTAAAAGTTAAGATTGTTGTTATCGTGCTAAGGAATAGCCAGTAGCTTTCCATATCAACTAGTTCACCCAAGGTCTGCATACGTCTGCGCGAACACACCTATTAACATTGTTCGTGACTGCGTTCCCCTTATCGTTCCTCCATTCATCTTATATCGGTTCAGACTATGAACTGCATTCTGGCTATTATTCGACTGCCAAAAGACTCGGAATCACGAGCTTCGTAGCGTCGCAACAACCGTTCTTCACGTTGAAAACGCGATCACGATTGTCCGTCGCGTTCATTCGACGATCGCAGAGAAGTTTAAAATAATTACGCGCAACTTGATCGAATTGTTACTGTTTGACCTACGAGGAAGAAGAATATAAACACGAGTGATTTGGACAAAATTTAATTTACGATAAAGCACATTTTAAGACTCACCGATCACATGCTCGCTTGTTACTTTTTGATCTACAAGTAAAGAAAGTATAATCACGAAAAATTTCGACAAAATTGTGTTTACGATAAAGCGCATTAAAATATTTACATTTATTTAAAACACGTACAATGCATTTTATTTAAGACACCCGATCACGTGCTCGCTGTTAAAAGAAAATTATTTTTAACCATTTGATTCAAGTTTTTGGCAAAATCGGTTTACGAATAATGGGTACCGTTTCTCGTTTTTTTAGTTTTTGCGATGTGTCTTCGTTGTTTGTAAACATTTTTGAGAATGTTTTAAATAAATCATAAAGACAACTCAATTTTACAAGTTAAATAAATTTCTTCTCTATCTCATCTAATAAAGAGAAAATTACTAAAACGTTTGCCGAGTTGCTTTTAAAAACTTGTACACCGTAAATGTCTTATTTAATTTATTTATAAAAATATCGTCTTGTTTAAATTATTACTTTCTTATATTTGAATAAAAGTCTTAGAGTGATGTGAAGTATTTATGTGTGAAAGTATTTATAAAAAAAACCAAACCTAATTAAATATTACACGTGATAACAGACCCAATCTAAATTTTATTTACGATTACGGATCAAATCTGAATTTTAATCACGATAAATAATCTAATCTATATACGGTACAATTCCAATAAATCGTATGCTCAAGATTTCCGACAGTGCCGGATTATTGAACCATACCTGCAATACGGTAAAAACAAGAGAAGCAATGTAAAAAAAACAACTATAGTTAATATAGAGTAATACGATTTACTAGCAAATATAAAATATGTAAAATATAGAACATAAAATTATGCAATAAGAACTTCTTCGTTTGTAGGAAATATGTCGTAAAGCACGATCATGGTCAGAGTTATGCCTGCCAGATAATCAAGCATGTCGAATTATTGGATTTCAGATTATTGGAATTATACGGTATTTTTTATTATAATAAACTTAATCTGAATATCGTTTATGATAACAGATTCAATCTAACTGCAATCTTATCAAAGGCTTGTTTTTAAATGATACTCTGTATATAAATAACAAAAACACGATTAAAACGATGAACCGTATATAATCCTACAGAGTAAAATGCTTTCTTGTAAATTTTAATACAGTTCATAACATGTCCTGTATGTACATTTAGTCGGGTTAGAGATAGTAAAATTGTCAAGTGTGAATATAAATCACCGTCGACATTCTGAACTTTAAAAAGACATTACATAATCGATTTTCAGCACTGAAACATTTTTAAACAATAATATTTCTGCTACATAATACACAAAATTCAGATTACGAAGTTCCTTATCCGTCTTGCGAATCGAATCTCAAGAACCCACGGTATCAGTTAATCAGAAATTTGAGGATGTTTCTCGAACGTAAAGCGATAACCTGAACACAAAGATATTCTATAGGTTCTGTCGTCCCTGATTAATATTTCAGTAGTTTTACTTCATTTCAATTTCAATTCAGATACTAAAAGCTGTTTATATTTCATTGGCTCTTTCGTACAAGTTTTTGACTAGTATGTCGAGTATCAGACGTATAATATTTACTAAAGTTCTTGACGAGACTGAAATTTTGCAATTTGATAAATACGCAACCTAAGCTTTGTCGTAGTACTTGTTTTCCTAACCTCAACGAAACTCATAAATTTCATTCAGATTTATTTTTTTCAACGTTTCACCTTGGAGCATTCATTTCTTTATCTCCATAACAAAAAGTCATATCCCCCTATGTGAGTGACGTAGTAAGGAATCCATTAAAACACTTGATCGTGCTGGGTTTGTACGGTCAAAATACTGCAACCATTCAAATATTTACTAGATAAAATAGACTTTCAACGATTATCAAAAATACATATTTTTCATTATCAGGTGAATATAAATTATATGTAAATATATATAAATTACATACATATTTTTACTGATATTATAATAAATTTTCGTTTAATTTAAAATTTATATTTTTTACCATATATTTTACTAAGTATATGGTCTTAAAAAACTATCAATGGGGATGCATAAATTTATGGGGATTAATGAAATATTATATATTCTAAGCAGAGTCAGCTTTACGTGGAAACAATCGATGCATCGTGTCAGGACGCCTTTTTCTAGAAAATTTTTTTAGTCGATTCAAGCAACCCATTAATTTTAAAATGTACTCATTCGTAACAATTTCCAACCAATACTTTTTAAAGTATTTTCGCGAAAAAAAATTATCTAGAGTTATTTAAAAACAAAATTACGTGGATTAGTCAATAAGTGGTTGATACAAACAGATTAACTACGTTACGTTATCGATATGAAGACGTGTTTTCAATAGTCATAAACCAATGTTATATTATTTTTTTTACAATTCATTAACTTCATTTCAAACAAATCCACTTCGTTCTGTTTTGCTGTGTGGAACTAATTTTTGACGTAAGTGTTGCAACTAATTAATACAAAATGGTTTCTGTTCAAGAATCATGGATATTTCATTAGCTTTAGTTATTACAGCCTCGTATCTCGGTATAGCTTTCAATGCAAACTTGATAAAGTAAACACTGATAAAATTATTAACGAAATTTCTAATAAAAAGTACAGCAAAAGTAAATTAAAAGAAGAACTATGGTTTTATTTAACAGTAATTTATACAATAACAGTATTTATAGTATTAATATTCAATTTGCAATATTTGCAATTGCGCTCCTGAAATGTGTGAGCAACAGTTTTAAGGATAACAGCACACTTTTTCACCAGTAACATGCATATTTATTTTCTTTGTTCGTACGATATAATATAATACATTATATATTTTTCAAGGAAAGTATAAAATAGAAAAACCATAAAAATAATCTTTCAAATAATTTCAACTCGATTTACGCGATTATTGACATATGTGCAACGTGATTTAGAAAAACAACTTACAAGTAGTATAGTTCACCTAATCTGGACCATAAGACTTAAAGTTGACGAAAATGATCTAGGTTAACTACAGATGAATTAAATTTGACATTTTTGCCTTCAAATTTCGTTTTTGCGTGTAACGAAGTATGTCTATTTGTGACTTTCATCGGTCGAATGACTCTCCACGAGTTTTCTTCCTTGAGAATACTAATCGGTACAATGTCGACAAAAGGTTATATAGTCATCTAGACTTAGTGTCTAAACACTTCCAGGTCCATCATGTCTTCAAATCCACGTAGCGTATCGTTCGAATGGGCACAGTAATACCTATACGAGAAACTGAGTGTGTTAAACACGTGCATGTAAGACATCGAACTCTCTGTCTCTCTACAGACGTTATTCATTTCTTCTAAGGACAGTATAGATAAATGTTTTGGAATAGACTACTATAAGTAATCTTGAATGTGTTGCCCCTGACTTTCATTCATATAGATAGTTAACATAGCGATATAAGATTAAAATCGTAACCTTTCCAAGTTTATCAAATCTACAAGTTCGTACAACCAATTTTGAATGATGACTCATAAAAGAAAGTACCTGAGACTATAGTTCCTAAGAAGTATTATCAAAACTGTTCCTCCGGATATTAATCAATCCCTCCAAAAACGAAACACTACTATTTCGATTATCCGATTTAATAGGGGCAATGGGTGGTTGAATAATCGTGGGGGTTGAAAAATCAGAGGATTTTTTCCTTGGGACAACTGGTAGGTACATATAAATACGTATATTAACATAATGTATTCCATGGTTAGGGTATAATTCGTTTAAATAAATCTCGTGAATACTTGTCCAGTTGAATTTTTAAGAGATTACCAGCGATATCATTAAAAAGACTACAGATTCTTGATTTACCACCATAGATCAAGTTGGTAAATAATTTTAATTCGCAAGTAGTGTCTCTATTGCAGCAAATGAAGTTTCTATTTTACAATTAAGAGTAAATTATTCGAATAATCGAGGGACTACCGTACAATGTGCAATCGGATACCGATAACGATTTCATCGGGAGAAATTCAAAGTCCACGAATCGTCTCAGGGGGAGCCCCGAGCCTCCTAAAACTGGGACACTCCTGGAGTCGCTGGAGCATGCGCAGAGCAGTGAATTCAGTCACGTGACGTACGCCGCACGAACGTTTCGTAAGTGTCGCGAATCGTCATGTTTCTCACGGAAAATGTGGTGACCACGAGCGGCATCTCGTCATCGTTTATCAGTGATGTTATCGGGCAAGGACACGGGAGTCTACCACGCGGACCGCCATCAGAAGACGCGTCAGTCCAATCCCATCCAGCGATCGAGTTCGACGCACTCCGTGCACTCACCACGTGACGGGAGTCCTCTATGATGCAGGATCACGAAAACTTCGTCGTCTGCGATCAGAGCGATCGTCTGCAATCGATCACTATGGTTAGCACGAAGGACTTGACAGAGTCCACAGACGAGGAGGTGCGGGAATTCCTGAATTCGTTCGACGTCGTCCTGTCGGATTGCGATGGCGAGTACTCGAAACCGTTCGATCGACTGGATTCTCACCTGGAATGGATCATGATACTTTTGTTATTGCATCAGGTGTCCTCTGGCGGCTACAGAAACCGATACCTGGCGCGTTGCAAACGGTAAACAAGCTGCAGGAGCTGGGAAAGAAGGTCTTCCTTGTGACGAACAACAGCACGATAAGCATCGATCAATACTGCACGAAAATGCGAAAAGGTGGCCTGGAAGTAAAACCGGTGAGTAAAATGCGTACGTGTTTTTCTTTATTCGTGAGTGCTGGACCGATTCGAAAATCCGACCAGATTGGGGGATGATAGCGATTGTGGTAGTAGGACGTGTTTTCGTCACAAATAATTGGTTGCGATGTATGTGTGATAATTGGATCGTGTTGTATGCGATAATTGGGAACATTTATGTAGAGAGTAAGCAAAAGACAATCGGAGCAAATGAGTTAGGAGAACTTGACGACAAGTAACGAGAAATTACTGTTATCGTTTGGTTCTAGATAATTCATTGCTTTGAGACACTTGAATAATTCATTTAACGTTCAACGATATTGAACCTGATTTTGAAAATAGATTTTAACATTTGATCAAAACTACAAGTAGTTTTATCGGAAATTCTCGAGATATAGAAATTTTACTGATCAACCAATCAATTAGAATCGATAGGTTTGTTAATAGATTATCAGCCTACTTTTACTTACGCGATTTACAGAATTTGTGGTTACTGGTTAGTGCGCTGCATTTGAGAACAGGCAGTCGGAAAATGTAGTTCAGTATCAAAGCGTTCTAGATCTCTGATGACTCTGTTCCGTGATGCTACTGAAACCATTCTTTAAAAGGAAATGCATCGCAACAGTGAATCTTAACCACAACTTGCACCCTAAAAGATAATAAAAACTTACTAGTAAACAGTAATTGTTGCCGGACTGAAAGCACGCGACAATTAATAAAATTATAAAATAAGCATATTAATTACAGTTAATTTTCGTGCAATTTTTTTTTTTTTTGAGCATAAATTTCGTTTCAAAATTGCTACTTGACCACAATTTTAGAGCTTTCGCGAAACAAAAGAGTACAATTGAAACAGGAAACGATACGCAATATAGAAATATTTTTAATGTTTTTTTCAAAAATGACTACACAAAGAAAAAAACGAAAAATTTAAAATAACAATCCTTATTATTAATGCAAGAGTAGTGTTCGTAAAAATCGACGAAAATTGTCAAGTTTGAGTGTTCATATTTTTGAAATAATTTCGCAAACAATAAAACAATCATTTAATCCCGCTTATTATCTTGTGGACTGCGACATATTACAATTTGAACTAAATCCCGACATCGAGTAGGGTAAATGTGCCATTAGTTGGCCCTTGGCCAGTAATCAGCCTCTTCCAAAATAAATGTCTGATAATTAAGAAGTAATAATAAAATTGCATAAAATAAAATATGCCAGCGGTCAATTTATACCTCCACTTTCGGTATACACAGTTTCATGCCCCTAATGATAATGCTGTGCACAACAAAAATTCTTGTTCTGACTGCGATTGGCTAACTGAAATTTCAATGAATTTAGTAACAGAATCAAAGATCTAAAATAGTGTCTATCGTTAATAAACGTAAAATTTAAACATTAATATTTTACATACGCAATTAGTAACATTTAAATAAAAGGATTTTGAAGTTGGAATAATATTAAGCAATTAATATGTACATGCCGATAGAGCCGAGTACTAGTATTAAAAAATATTTCGAATTTTCGAATAAATGAATTGTTTGAAATTTTGAAACGCAAAGATAAATCGAAAGCTGATCAGAAAATGAAAATGATTCAGGAAATGAGTCAAAGTCGTGCAAATTTAACTGAAAGTCAAGATGCTCACAAGACAAAAGAATTTGGAAAGGAAAATAAAGATCCGAATTACGTTCGATCGACAATTATTATAAATGACGAAAAAATGTATGACAATGTCGTTGGAGAACTGTTATCACTTCCATCATCGCATGAAGAAATAAAAAAGGAAACTGATAGCGAGGTGATAAAGAAACAAACTCTTCTTTCATGAAGCATTTATTTTTCAAGAATTATTAATAAATCGACTAAAAATAAACCAAAAACTGCCGAGAATATGCCAGCGACGATATCATCTGTCGAATATCGTACGTATTTGCAACAAAAGGAAGACAAGAAGCATGGAAAGGAAGCTGCAAAAACAGAAAGAAAGAAAAAGTAATTGACGACAAATGTGCGAAGAAGAAAATAATTAAAAGGAGAATAGACAAGACAAAAAAGTACACCAAAAGTTGATACCAAAGAGAAATTGAGAATGTGCATTAACGATTTACATATACGTATAGTGATACAGAAGATGACAATGAAAAAAATATAGGATGCGAGGAATGTCCTGCATGGTTTCCTGCATAGGTCAGTCTTATACCAACATCCAAAATAAATAATTTATTTGTTTATTATGTTTATTTTCTAAAGCTCTATAAGTGTTACTAAATTAAACGTTATTAACGTAAGTTTTTTTAGTTTGATTTTCTATTACATCCGTAGAAAAAAAATTATTTTGTTTTATTTTATTTTTTACTCATCAAAAAAGAAGTTTTTGTAAATTAATGCATTAGTGCATCGTGTAATACATATAAATAAACAGTTTTGTTCATTTATTTACTAATTCAGTTGTTTTAATTATCTAGATACTTATGTTACTTGTAACGACTGACTACTAACATTGGAAAGACTGAACTTAGAACTTGATAGGCTGATTACTGGCAAAAATGATAGTTTTGTATATTCTTGTATATTGTGACTATAAATTAATATATTATTGAACGAACTACAAGATATTTTTAAAATGCATACTTTAAAGAATACAGTGCTATATAAAATCTATATGAAGTAATTTATTAACAATAATTCAAAAATAGATTGAATTTTCATAGTGGTTTAAATGGCCGATTATTAGCATATTGACTTTATAAAGGCAATTGACGCAGAACGAATGCGTCATAAACATTCGTCGTCATTATTAAAATTTGTAATTACAGTTTATCAAATCGTTTATAATAATCGCAGTCAATGTCTAGAACATTGGACCCATCGTTATACTTGGTTTAATTTGTATTCAACTTATCTTAATCTTGTCGTAAAATGTCTTTGAGCATCATGACGAATACTGTTATTTTTTTATTTCGAGATGTTGTTCTACCATTTGTGGATTTTTTCGAAATTGAAAATTAAGCACTTGAAATTTAGGTCAGATGGAATATAGATAATAAAATTTCAGGTAGTTTAAAGTTATTCGCTATCCGAAATAAAATTTAAAGATCCGTTTGCAAGTGATCAATGAATTTCATGTCCAACAAGTGAGGTTATTACCATTGTTACCATCGCTATCAGAATTTATGGGAAATAAATTTTATCTCTAGATGCATAAAAGATTCGAGAGATGGAAACTTTAATATCTCTTACGTAAGTGCATGTGACCGTATGTATCTAATATTTGGTAATACGTGTGTTTTATGCAATATATCTGTACAGAAATCTTTATTCTCTGTTTGAGGGAATATGAAAGGAGTAAATCCACTTTGTGATGTCTGGAAGCTAATCTATCGATCGATCGATATACGATTTCGGTTTATTATCGGCAATTAGAACGATTGCAGGTAGCATTGGTAAAGAATCGGTGTATTTGCTTATCAGAAAACATATTCCTATTCATTGAGATAACACTCTGACGTTGGTACAAAGTTAATTAATTCGGATACAAATAGAGGATTAATGTACATGTTGTATACATCAGATACTTGTATGGTATGTGTCTTATATGAATACACATAGTATTTCATTAGTATGTCTGGTATTTACGACGTAAATTATATGTACCTTGTACAATATACGGCATATTTACGTATAGTACATAAAATTCAATTTTAATTGCTGTATATTCATACATTTAATAGTTACTTAAGATTAATTGCATTTTTTTATAAGTTCTTAGAATCTTGTACTTTTTTGTTCAAGTATAACATTTCTTACGATTACGCATTTAAGTACATATGGAAATATTTATACAGAGTGAAGCAATAATTTTTATCACCTTGAATATCTTCGTTATTTTTAAAAAATAAAGAAAAATTTTTCGAACGAAAGTTTTACGGTTGAAAGATGTTAATAATGTGACGGCAATCATTGTTTACAGGTGAAAGAATTTTGGGGATTTTAAGATCAACTTTATTTTTTTAAATGACATCATACTTTTACGTTTGGAATAAAATAACGATTATTTAGACAATCTCATCGACATGGTTCTTTCAATCTTCGCTGCTTCAAATTTCCAAAATCCATCCACCTATAAGAAATATCATTACTGTCGCAAACTTTCAACAAAAATTATTTCAATCTTCATTGTTCAATATCTCCAAAATCTCGTCACCTGTAAAAAAAATTACGATTGTCACATTATGGCTTCTTTCAAACCGTATTAACTTTCGTTAACAAAGTTTTTCCGTATCTTCAAAAATAATGAACATATTCAAAAATTGTTTCCAAGAACAACAAATTCAAAGCGTCTTGCAATCTGGCATACAGTTGGTCAATAGTTTTTGGTTTCTTCTCCGTTATATACTTGTCTGTTTACATTTTTGTAGAATTAGGTTGTTCAAGAGATCGTGCTGACTGCTTCGCGATATTAATATTATATTACGTTCGTTCAGAAATGTTTACAACGCGCGCGGTATGCTTAGGGTCATTATTTGCCCGATAAATCCAAACTTCTGGCATGTACTCTTTCGCAAATGGAAGTAATACATTTTCTACAATATTTAAATACGCAAATCTGCCCATAATCTCTTGATTTCGATGAATTGGTCCTATACCATTCACAGTTATGGCGTCACGTACCAGTACCAATGCATCGCCACTACTTACAAATGCATAGAACTTCGATGCAACTCGTCCAGTATTCTTCGTTTATCCGATGTTTGACATAAACTTTTCCACAGATTTAGATCTATTATATTTTGACTCGTCCGTAAATACGAGATTGAAACAGTTCCGAAAATAATTGGTTCAAACTGTTCTACATGTATCGATTCTGATCGAAATTGTTACAAGAACCGAAAATTAGTCATAACTAATATACAACCGGTCACGAAAATATTCGTACGTTCTAGTGTAAGGAAATTTTCCTAACCTGTTAGTCCGATTTTGATAAAAGTTTGTGTGCATTTAGAGCACAATAGTATAATACATATGGAGAAATTTTGTTTGTTTATAGAGAATTTCTTTAAGTAGATGAAATCAAGTGTCGAAGGTTTTAATGTTCTAATTTTCATTTCTCTAATGTAATTGTTGAGGGACTTTTTTGCAATAGGATGATAGAGTACGAAGAATTGAATATTTTTTGTATGTAAAATTTTGATCTATTTCGTGTCATTATGAAGTATTTGAAAAATATGTTAAAAACTTTGGAATGACTTTCATTTTCTTTATCACTTCGTAACCGTGCAGTTTGATATCGATTTCATTACAATTCTTCCTTTTATGTATAAACATTTTAAGCAAGATATTAAATATTTTAAGCGAACTTATCTAAAAAAATGTATTCTTACAAATGATTTTTTGACATTTTAATTATGATTTTGTTAATTATAGTTTAATCTTATAATTAATATACCGTTATTGTTGCGACAATATTGTTGTCAAATGGAATTGTGTGTTTTATAGAAAAATATATGTAGTAATGCTATATAGAACCGAACCTTAATCAATACAATACTGAAAAATAACAGTTATAGGAACGATATAACATCAGTTTTGAAGAACCATAACTGAAATCGAAATAAACCAGTACCGATAATGTTATAACATTTTTTTGCTTCTTGTCACTACATTGTAGAGGCGTCCAGTTCAAATGAATCGATCGGTCGAAAAACAGTACAAGTTCAAAAGTATGTAGCTATTTTAAAGTAATCTCAAAACTCCGTATCTAAAATGCATAGAACTGCATATGGGGATCAAGAACAATGTAAAAGAAGCATCTTATAAGCGCGTTTCAGGTAATCCTTTAAACTTAACGAGTACAAAGTAGATGAGATTTTTTTTCAAATATCTTAAAAAGGATTTTTCGATTTATACAGTTCTTCCATTCATCGATTCAAATGTTCTTTCGCGAAGACGATCCTAGATCTGTGATTCTTTGCGGATACGAATAATTCTATTTTAACAATACGTTCGTTTAGAGTTTGTATCACAAGAGCGTGGACGCGATATCCGTAAAACTTCATACCTAATGAATTTTATTTCTTCGAGCCAATTCAAAGTACAGTGTTTATCTTTGAGTCCTTTCGATTTCTTTCACTTTTATGTATACTGTATTAGATGTTAAATTATACATTGCATTTTGTATGTTAAGTGAACTTTATTTGGTAAAAACATTCGATAGTTTTTCTACATTTTTATCATAAAAATATATATAAGGATTATGAATTTCTCGGAGCAATACATAATTAGTCTTTTCTTAATATTAACGATTCCATATTACTTGAAAGATATCTTTCTTCTGCGAGCTTCCTAGTGTAGACCTCCCAATTACTGACACTTGAAGTTTATTGCGTGGCTTTGTTTAATTATTTTAAAAGTTATTTAACTTAAAAATCGCTCAAGATTGGAGCATTACATTGTTTAATATTGATGAATCGATTACTAATTAATTGAATGCGTAGAACAAAATCCAATGTCTAAAAGTTTGTGTAAAATATATTGTGTTCCGATACTTTCTATTTGCATTAGTTGCGTTTTTCATCCTCAAATGGTAGATACACCCTCTACTATTCATTTTTAAGTATTAAATATAAACAAATGTACAATGTCTATGCACTGTTGTGTAAAAACCAAGTCCAAATCTAATATTGAAATTATTTTATTCGCGATTCATTATACGTTATTCCTTTATTAAATAAAATAATTTGAAGCGTGGTTATACGTATACTAACAATTATTGAGATAGCTACCCTAACAGAACGATAAATAACATCTTTCACGCGTAGAAGACTGGTCAGACGATTCGTTTCGACCACCGAAACTTCTAAAGAATAATAACAAAACATTGCGGTCCTAAGAACCACAGTTCCAAGAATTAATCGTAACAGGAAAAGAAGTTTCAAATAAAAATTAACTTTTGATTACTAAATATTTACTAGATACGCGATCTTATATTACTTCAACATTATGAAACAAATAATACGTTGCAGTTCTTAACTAAATGGAACTATTTCAACTGTAATTATTTAGAAAATTTGAACAACTTTTTCCTATGCATATAATCGCTGCTCGGTCTTAGTTTCCGAAATTTTTGCAAAAAATTATTGCTACTACTGCAATGAATATTGTCTATAGCTACGTGTTTGTGTAAGCGTTGAATCGCCGATTGTTTATGATTTTTATAGATACCTCAAGGCGGCCCACGATACTTAAAAACTCAACCGAGTAGCCGGCTGGAATAAACGGACCTAACTCGAACCTAATCCATTAAATTAGTTACTAGGTAGAATAGTTAGGTTTAAGTAAGGTTCGGGTTAGGTGTTTTTATTCCAGCCACCTAAAGGCGACCTACAACTCATCTGGGTTATTAGGTAGGTTGGTCGCCATACTGTTGCATAGAATAAGCTACAAGAGATGCATATAGTCACAGATGCGTATTTACTTACGTATAGACAGAATTCAATGTAGCAGTAGCGATCATTTTGAGAAAAACTCTCAGAAATTAAGATTAACCAAGACTAACAAGATATTCAAAAATCGTCGAAATCGGTGAGACCTCCCCTTTTCTAAAAAATTACCGAAATTTAATATTTCGTGCAATCTTTCAAATTTTATACAATCAAGAAATAGAGTATATTTGCAACGTTTTTTTTTTTTTTTTTTTTTTTTTTGGAAAATAAATGACACGAGAAAACGAATTAAAAGAAACTGTTTGAATGCGAGTATGGAGCAAGTGAACAGTGTTGCATAGTTTGAGCATTTGTTGTAGATATTTAAAAAACGTTAATTATCTTGAAAAGATAATTTTATCGACATTATACGTTAATTTACATAGTACACGATGCGCAGTGTATATGATAATAAAAACGTAAAATCGTAACATATTCAAATATCGCCCTGTTACGCTTCGTGTGTTACGTCATGGAAGGACATAGTGCGGTTTGAAATTATTCTATGAATATATTTACCTGAAATCTATTATTAGAAATATTACTCGATAACTCGTTTCGCAGGAGCAAATAATAAACTCGGCGAAAGTGATTAGTTGGTACCTGAAGAAGATCAACTTTTGCGACGAAGCGTTCTTAATCGCCACCTCTGTGTTCCGACAGTTCTTAATCGACAATGGTATCAAACTGGCACCCGAAAGCGTGAGTATACAATTGTTTGATTATTTTATTATTTTCACGCCGGTGGTTTCTGGTGACATATTGATTCTCGACGATTGAAATTAAATTGGGTAATTATCTGGAAAAGAAAACCTCAACTCCAATGATCTTGACCTTGACGTAAGTCGTAGAGGAAACGAGTGACGTAAATTTTGTCCGATACTTTGAACGATAGTGATTCAAAAATGATGATAAGAAAATCATTCGTATTACAGTACTCGAAACAAGGTCAATAACTTATAACGGAAACCGTGTATGTATTATACAGAATGTCCCGCAAAGTGTAATAATATTGAGCAGGGGATAAAGGAATAGTTTCTTTTTTTAAATAACACTTTGTTTTCGAGAAAATCACTTTTGAAAATGTACCGTGTGAAATTCTTAATGATAGCGACTTAGTGGGCCCAAGTGTACGCCTCTTTTACCTTTTGTACTTTTGTTTATAAATGTAATGGGGTATCGGTATGTTTCGGTCTTAAACTAGGACATTTTATGAACACGCTATATCAATGTTGAATTATTAAACTTGACGCCTCTCAAGAATCGTATCAAATCGGTTATCTATCCTGGAGATTCGACGAGCATTGAACATTTACAGGAGAAGATAAAAATTGCATTTCAAATTGTAAATAAAACATTTACAAAGTACACATATTTTGTCCTAATAATTTTTCTTGTCACGCGTTAATAAAATAGTAAATTGTATGGAAAGAAAGATGCAGACTAAGACCTCTCGAGTCATTACCTTGAAATTAAGTAGACACATTCTTGATACATTTTCAAAATTAATTTTCTCGAAAATAAAGCAGCATTTCAAAGAATTTTACTCCTTATTTTCGATTTACTTCTTCATGTAGCATCGCCCTGCCAGATAGTACTACACAAATGATAATCGTCTCAGACCTCGGACAAAGTGCAAGTTCGTTACTCAGGATCCACTCCTCCATAATATATTTTCGAAATTCGATAAAATTGTAGTCGGGGCCTCCCTTTCCAGACAATTACCTTCAATTGAAATCTAAATATTAGAGAAGAATATTTATTTCAGCCAAATGTTATGGAAGAAGACCAGGCGGCGACTATATTGGCTGTACAAGATCTACCTTCGATCAAAGCGGTGATCGTCGATTTTTCTTTATATTTCGATTGGCCAAAACTGGCTTTGGCGATTTCTTGTCTGAAAAGGAAGGATGTTCTGTACCTGACTGGTGCTCAGGATGAATGGGTAGTCTGTGGACACGACGTGAGAATCTTGGGTAATTATTCAACGAGAAACACAACGAACAGAAAAGAAAGTTACTCACACGAGTGACTCGAATTCGATTTCATCATAGAGATAGTAGTTCGATTCGTTTTACCCCTATGATGGAACGAATCTCCGTCACCTGATTGAAAATATTGGCTGCTCAAGGTCATTAAATAGTTATCTCTATCATCTCATCTTTTACTATCTTCTAAACCGCGAAAACTTCTCTTTAACCCCTTCAGTACCAGCGCCGATCATAGTTGGCATCCATGTGAAGGCTTCTGATTCCTAGCGCCATCTGTAGTCGACACTCGTGTAACGAGTACAACGAAAGAACATTTAACGAACGAGCTATAACCGATCGATCGATCAGAATGTATGTGTGTTGTAAAATAGTATTTTTAGTTTCTTTCTTCTTCTGTAAGGGTATAATTAAAATGTTTGTTTTATCTCGTATTATGCCACGAATGAGCTAAATGACGCTATGCTTGCTCCTCTGACAATTTTCCAAGCTCGAAGAATAGCCAAAAACAGTAAATAATTAAAGGATTTAAGGGATAAAATCACCTTCCAAAGTTCGACTTTCAAAGAGTTTAGAATAAACAAGTTTTTTAACGAAAATTGTAGTTTTCTATGTAAAAACAAATACGTGTCGATTATTTTTGGCTGTTCTCCGAGCCTACAAAGTTTCATTCAAATCAGAGCTGGACGCAGATAGCGTGCTACGAAGAAGAGAAAAATGGTGGGGGTAACGTGTCGGTGATCTTGAGTGGGCAAATGATTTTGCAAACGCATTTTCCTTTCTTCCTATCGCTAATTATTCCCCAACCACTGAAACTGTTTTGTCCGGTACACATATTTTATTTAATGGTTTCCATTTTTCTATTCCAGGTCCTGGTCCTCTGATCGATATAATCACTAAGAAGAGTGGACGAACGCCGATTGAATGCGCAAAACCTAGTAATGTTTTGAAGGATTACGTCTTAGAAATGTGCAAAGTTCGTGACCCGAAACGATGTTTATTCATCGGCGATACGTGAGTTGATTTTCTTATTACCGGATGAACTGTTTTTACGACTTCTTATCATTTCAGGATAGAGTACGACATGAAATTCGGTACAGTGTGCGGATTCCAGAAACTCTTCGTCAATACAGGCCTCGACAATATAAAAGACGCGGAACAAAACGAGGAAATGCGACCAGATTTTTATATACCTAGCTTAGGTTTGCTATACGACATTATCAATTCCGCGTCCATCGACTCTTCAAACAAAGAACACAGTGAACGATATCGTAATTGTTAAAAATTAATAAAATTAATTAAAAATTATACCTTGTTCGAATGTGGGGAAAAATATGTACATATCTTGAGCTTGAGAATTGGTTGTCTGCGTTAGGTCTCGTTCAAGTGTAAAGAATTGTTTACTCGGGTTGAATTTGTAAACTTCTTCGATGTATTATATATATAAATATTTGCCTTCGAGGAGTATTTCAGTTCCTATTGCATATTTTTAGGAATAGAAATCATTTTTCTATAATTACATGTTGAGTCTTTAGTTTGAACTGTGTCAAGTTGTTTTTAATTGAATAATTGAAATCCTGTTGATAAGACAGATGAACTAACATGCTGCTGAATGAAAGATGTTCTAAATGCAAAGATTAGACGATTTTATGAAATAAATTGTACCATCTCCATGCAACTTCAAATTTAAAATGCACTAGTAATATAAATTATGAAGTAGAAAAGTAAATTGTATTGTATTCGATTAATTCCCATACGTCAAAAAGATGTTTAGGCATTTACAATGTATTTATCGGATTAATTTAGAATAAATAAAAGAGAAATAAACGTTACAGAGAATACTGTCTTTCAATCGTAGTGCCTATAAATGATCAATAAATATTTACAGACGTAATTTTAGGAATTGTATGTGCATTATTTTGTGTTTCGAAAATGACTATAAAAGGATAATAGGGTCGATGAATCGTATTTGAAATACAAATTATTTAAGACATCATTAATATTAAAGTAAATTTACTTAAGTTTAACTAGGTTACTGTAATTATTGACACAGGACTGTGATCAGAAAGAATAATAAAAGTTTATTTATACATAACATAAATATATCTCACAAACTGTTATCTCCTTAAAAATAATGATAACGCATAAACGGCGCAAAATACATAATCTACAACTTCAACTTTCGATAAAGATAGTGCCACGGTAAAAGCTCCCATAAATGCAATTTCGATAATTGCACGAAAACCTCGAAAATTGCACTACGTTGGATGGGATGATCAGCCGATAAACGAAATGAATGATCGAAGGAACAGGTTAGAGTGATCATAAAGAATAAGGTTATACCGTGTGAGGTCTTTCGTACTGGATTGATTGCTTGATAATCACACGACAACTTATTTTAACACCGTACCAACGAGCGAAAAACTTAGGAATACTTCTGATAAAAGAAAACAGGTAATCATCATAGACAACGACACTGCGCAGATGAGGTTTCTTGCAACGATTATCTCGATAATTGCAATTATTATTTCCAGCTAATATTCCTGCAATTATAGAGATTCCGTACATGAGAATTCCCCTTATCGTCGACAATTAAACCAATCTATAGAATCCCGTCTAATTCTCCCGAGCAGTTTGGACATCACTCGTGTCAGTTCCACTTGGACGAAGTACACAATTTCCAGAGCCACCGACGCAACCGATTAAACTATACCAAATCGCAAAGCGATAGAGAAATTAGACGATTGGGAATCCCTTCGCATTATTATCGATATTCGACGGACGTTCTTGACACGGAATTGGTAATCTTTGAGATACGAAAACTTATCATCACGTCTAAGATGAAACAGAGCAGCAGAACAACGATAAAGAGAAACACTGACAAGAAAGATACCGTTCGGGCAATTCCTAGACGCTAACAAACGGCGCACAATCGTCTACGACGATGGCCTGCGCCGCATAAATGAAGGAGTGGGGAAGAGGGAGTCGTTGCGTTGCATAATACTAGCAGAGGCGCTAGGAGTCGAACATGAGCGAGGTACGCGGCTGAATCTATCACACCGCGCGTCGAAGAGGAACATTCTCCTGCAGGAGGCACCGGTATCGAGGAACATGCAAGGACATTCGGTAGGTTTATTTCTATTATGATTCGTTTCACATAGAAATTTTCAAAGTGTTTCGCGCGATACTCCGACACCCGACAGGGACACACTTTGTGATAGAATACGAGATTCGTTGAGGGAGATTAAGAAGTAATGACACAGTACACTCGTTTTATTGGGATCAAGTTTATGTAATTTACACATCTCTCAACGAGTTTGTCGAATCAGATGCTCGCTCGGAAAGAGTTACCAAACCGTAGCTTGACAGTTTAGTGAAAAGATTTAAGTTATGCGGTTAACGATTGCGCCAAGTTTATAAAGTTTATAAAGAGTAATTCTTCGGACGATAAGACAGTGACAGAATGTGTTTCGAGTCTTATCTTGATAATCGATGCAAAGGTCGAGTGAAAAACTAGTTCGCGATAGAAAACTTCGTAATCGATAAAACAAGCTTCGTAGCGTCTTTAGAGCGAGATTTGGGGAAACTGATTCGAAAATTTCTTCGATCGTGTTTCGCACTGGTAATTGGTTGGATAAAATTTGGAATCTCGTTTCGATAAAATTGAAGACACGTTACGTTTTGGCGGTTAACTTGAAAATTTAATTATCACGTCGCGATCGAATTTATAACCTATTGTACATTGAAGATCGATCGAATTTCAAGGTGTGGAACTTTAATCGATTGAGAAGCCTACACTATCTTTTACCGCTTTCTTTAATGAGCTACAAATCGAACTTGCGTCTAGAAAAATATATAAATCAAAATAATTATAGTATCGTGTTCTTGAAGTCTTTAAAGTGCCGGATACTTTGACTAGCCACGAGGCGATTTGCGTGAACCCTCTAATTATTTTAAACCGTGTATTTACACCGACGGAAATAGACATCTTCGTCCAGAATAATACTCGAAAAGGGCAATGAAATAAATAATCCACCGCGAGCCTCTTTGTCTGGAAAATTCGACGAAGAAACAATGGCACGTGTTTCGTACGAGCTTATACACAAAGTTTGAAAACAAACGCAACCGATAGTGAACGATTATTGTTTACCATTCCACGAATCGTCGAAGCCATACGTAAACTTTTCAACTGTACGTCAACATTCCAGTCGCGTAACTTTGATAAATCGCAGATTATAACTGTCGTGATTATCTTGTTCGGGGTCAGTCGAAGGTCAACATACCAGCCACGCCTAAATTTGTCGTTTCGTCAGCTGCAACTACGCGCGAACAAAAGAAACGATACCCTTTAATCGTAAGAACTAAAATACCGATGATCTTGAAACTTGGGGAGGGACAAAGGTTCGTCGATCGTAATTTTAATCCATTCGAAATAAGTAGATATCAAAATGGTAAAGATACACAATTTGTAAGTATAATAGTTTATCGAATT
Organism: Ptiloglossa arizonensis; assembly: GCF_051014685.1. Classification (NCBI taxonomy): domain Eukaryota; kingdom Metazoa; phylum Arthropoda; class Insecta; order Hymenoptera; family Colletidae; genus Ptiloglossa; species Ptiloglossa arizonensis. Next base: position 4,694,291 of record NC_135048.1, on the reverse strand, counting down.
TTAGCGAACGACAAAACTTATCGAACAACTTAGTATTCCAATCCATAGAGCGTTCTGTGCGCTATCTGGAATTAGGGTTATTGTACCCGGATTCGAGTACACGAAACGTTGCCCGAGTTGTATACACGTTGTTTAATAAAATCGATTCGACGAGTCGAAGAACCATACACGTTCGAAAAACCATATTTTGAGATATTTGAAAAAACAGCATTTCGTACTCGTTAATATCGAAAGACTATTGCTCGTTTTGCACTGTTCTCTATCTCAATGTGTTGTGGATTTTACATACAATATCGAGATTGTTCAAAAATTGTTAATTTTGAGCTTGAACCGTTCTTCGACTCAATTCAAATTATTTCTAATCGAGAACCATTTCGTTCACAGGATTGGCGATCAACGGTGGCAATAACGTGCAGTTTGGCGATCATTTTCGTAGTGATCATGTGGAACGTGCGAAAAAGCACCTCGGAGAAGTCGAAACGAACGAAAGAGAACGACACAAAGGAGAACGACGCAAAGGAAATTCACGAGACCGTGACCTGCGAAAACAACGTGAATCATTGCAAAGCGGAAGTGGTGGAGTGTACCCCCGACGACACGATTCCCGAATTACCAGATCCAAAATGGGTGAAAACGGGCCAAGTACAAGAGCTGTACGTGTACCCTTTGAAATCTGGACGAGGGAAGGACGTGAAGGAATGTAACTTCACGGAATACGGCATCAGCATCGAGCAAGATGGCCGGTTCACCCTTCGGGACAGGTGATCGACTATTTATTTATTTGCAACTCTTCGGCGAAATATGCGTGACTTTTTTTTGTTTGTTCACCACCCTGGAAACGCGTCATTTCGTACCTTCGTTTGCTACTTAACACTTTGAGTCACAGTTGTTAAACGTGCGAGACGATACAAAGTAACTAAAATTAAAAAATAGATTAATTAGATATTTAATTACGAGACGGAATATTAACAGTCCCACCGTGCAACTTAGTTATTTTAATTTTTCACGATAGGTTGAGAAATATCCCACCATGGGTATCGGTGTATTAAAAAGGTGAGATATTTCTTAATTTTTAAGAAACGTTCGTTAACGACGCGTATTGCGAAAGAAGCTCGCTCTAATTATCAAGTCGTTTCTCGAGTGAAGTATATTAAGTTGGTTATCACCTAACGAAACTTTCTTCAAATTTTCCAATTATGCACAATACGAATAAATCGCATTACGTTTTCTCCGCATAGGGCACGCATATGCGCGCGCATACGTTGATTTTTGCGTTATCGTGTAGATAGAGTTTCGACAAGAACGCGGATCGGTTTATCGCGATCAATTCCTCGTGCAAATATAATTAGAAAAATCCTTTCCCGTTTTGCAATTTGAGATTTCGTTATCGAGATATATGTAAGTGTTAAAAGTTTTCGCACGTGTCAGCTTTATAGGCACGCACGTGTTCCTCGTGTGGTGGGGGCGCGCATGCGCACCGTTTCACATCGGTAAACCGCAACTGCTCGCGTCTCGAGAACGAAGCTTCAGATTGGAGAATGATCGAGGATATATCGATTTCGATAGGAACCCGCCTTTTTATTCACACGACTGTACATTCACGAGTAAATTGTTCCAATGCGAACGAGAATGAAGATCAATTTCTTGTTCGAAACAAAGTTCGTAAAGTATTGAAAGAAACTCTGCACGCACGAGTGTTAACCATCCGCAAAGTACTTATGTTGTCGCGAGGTTTTTTTTAGAAAAATTAGACAATTCGTTGAACGTTTGCCCACTAAATCGACGAAGCGTTACGAAACAATTTGATGGAATTTTTCGCGAAGGAAAAATCGACGATGAAGGTTCACTGTTCGTCAGAATGTTTCTGGTGTACAACGAGGAAACCGGCCGTTTCCAAACTGGCAGACAATATCCAACGTTGATTCTGGTGAGCCTGTCCGCGGTGGACGAGTCGAAGGTGAAACTAGAAGCCGTAGGGATGCCCAGCGTGGTTTTCACTGTGCCAAAATGTTCGGACGATAGCCCCGAAGCCATTCAATGCACCATGTGGTGGGGAGAGCTGGTGAAGTGTATCGATTGTGGCCCAGAATCTGCTGAATGGTTATCAAGGTTTGCAGAACTTTTCATTCTTCGACGAGCTAATCTTCGCCGGCAGCTTGATTAGCTTGCGCTGATAGGTAATCGTGACACTGTATATACAGCATGTTTAATTAGTATTTTATTTTTAAATGGTATATCTGTGATTAGATTTTTAGCGCGTATTGTAACTATATTTTATTTCCGTGTACGTATCTATCGGAGAAATCGTCAACAATGCGTTCAGGATGCATCGTCGAACTATTATTCGGTACAGTTTCCTGTTAATTTCGGTGAAAAGAATTCGGTAGTTAAAGAAACAGTAGAAACGAATTTTCTTTAAATTCCTTTTTTTTTTTAACTTTTTTGAGTTCGTAATATTTACGAAATTATAGACGTTTAAAGATAGCAGTATGGCCCAGAAACTGACTAACGAAAATTTTAAACGCTTTTCCCTTGAATCTGCATTTTTTACACTGGCTGACGGTATATTTCAAGTTCTAATTGATCGATTTACTTCAAATTTGGAAAGAATTTTCAGCAGATATCTCTTTATCGTACGTACTACCTCGATTTGGAAATTTGATATTTTTTTATTTTCTTTCTAATACCCCAAAGGCGAAAGAACCGCGAGAAAATTAATATTCCAACTTCAATATCCTCCATTTCTAAAATTTTCCATTTTTTCCCTCATAACCACTTTCGTGGAAATCAAGATGCTCTTTGGTTTTTTCGTTTCGCGTAAGCAGAACAGGAAGAATCGTGTCAGCCATTCGAACCAGTTTTTCAGAACACGGTTCACACAAGATTATACAATCCCTACAATTTTTATATATTTTCATCTATAACAAATCGAGAATTTAGTGTGGAGGTAGATAAGTATACGTGCAAAAACTTTGTTCCGAAAAGTCTCATAGTTTCCTTAAAAAAAAAAAAAATAGGAAGGAATCAATATGTTTCGGCTAGATTATCGTAATAGTTCAGCTTATCTAAGCGTTAGTAGAAGCGATTGCGTAAGATACTTACCATTGGTGCCCCGGACTAGAGACGAAAGTATCGGTCGCTCGAGGTCATCGAGCCGCTACCCCCACCACTTACCTACCCCGTATTGTTAGAACACGATTGCTCACTTTCTCTTTTAATCGCTCCGCGCCTGCGAGGCCGAAAGCGCAAACTCATGGACGTACGCTGTCTTTTAAAAAGAAACGCGAGTTAGAGCGGAATTAATTGACCGTTCAAGGTCACTCAAAGGCTAGCTATACCATACATTCGTCTCTTGTCTCTCGAGATACGAAACAATACGCGATTACGAGTTCGTGTATTAACAATCAATCTTCATTGTCCCAGATTTCTAACAGGGACAAATTCCGGGCTCCGATTGGGCTGCGCGATGTATAATAGACGCAATACTCTGTCCTTTGACGATTGGAAAAAGTTCACCAAGGTGTATCCAACGCTTAGAAACGAGGACACTGTAAGGACAAGTAATTAAAGCTCAAATGGATTTCAAAATTTCCAATTCTCGAACATTTCGAACGTAACATACGTGTCTAGAAGAAACTTGTTTCAGGGCTTGTTCAGCGATTTAGCCAGCTATATGCTGATGACAACGCGATCCCTCGAGGTGCTGAACGAAAAACTAGATAAATCAGTACCCACCTTGCAATTCCGTCCAAATATTTTAGTTTCCACACAGAAACCATTTGAAGAGGACAATTGGGAGTGGATAAAAATTGGCGAGCGAGCTGTGATTAGAAACGTCAAACCGTGTGCAAGGTACGAGAGGAATATTTTTAATAATACTGATCTTGCGAATATGTTACAATTAACCAAACGTATCGTTTACCCGTATGTATACAAAAAAATAACATCGAATTTAATTATCTATTGTTCGAGGTCAGTTCCTTCACTATTCCTGTTAGGCAAGCTTACTTTTACATAGTATTAGTTTCCTTTTGTTTGAGAAACGGAAAGAAGATATGATGTGGTACACATAGCGCCTCAATGGCCTTGGGCAGTTAATCACGTTTCAACAAGAGACGAAAAGAACTATTAATATCGATTAATATCGAACAGCAGAATTATGGGATTAGAATATAATTGATAACAAAAATAATGCGATATGGACAGAGCGAGAATAAATTAACGACCAAACTAACACTGACTGAACAATTTTGTAACGACTGTCATCGTTTTAGATGTAAATTTATTCGACTAAATCCAGAAACTGCCATTATGGATGAACAGGAGCCAACGAGAACTTTACAAACGTATGAGAATTTTTTACTATCATTGATAAATTGAACGCGAATCGTACGAGGTTCTATTTTTCGAATTTCTCTTCGATAATTTGCTTCGTCAATTTCATTCAAAATTTCAATTCGAGTAATTTTTATATTCTCGATGAATCGTATTAATTGAAAAAATTCTAAACTCTGTTTATAATTTTGAGTGTCTCTTATCGAGCCGCAGAAATTTTTTTACCATTGATTGGTAAGTTTTGCTAACAATTTTTTTCCTTGGTGAAACTTCTTTCGATTCCTTCCAGTTTTCGACAACAGACAGACTCGGAACGCATTGCACTCGAAGGAAAGGTACCAACGCTCGGGATTTACTGCGGATTATATGTTCCTGGAAAAGTGAAACTCGGAGACGATGTTTTTGTTCATGTGCCTGATGGTTCCTCTGTAGAAACGAATCATCGTGAAGCTGCCAATTAGATCGTGAAAAGCACGAAAAGAAATTGCTTTCAGTGGCCTTTGACACTGAAAGTAGGTAAAATCAATAACGCGCCATTTTATGTTAACCTAGCATTTTGAAACAGATACTTCGAAAATGTTTACCGAAAATGCTAATGTTCGAAGACAATACGATATACAATTTTTGATGATAAATTATTATTGATACGATGTTAAACCAGATACACGAATAAAGTTTCAATTGTTACATAAAGTTTAAGTATTTTTTATCCGTTACGTCGAGATTAGTGTTAAATTTGATCACGACAGCCTTACATATATATTCTAATAATAAATAATAATAATCATCGTTCATTTAATCTCTGTTTTCCATAATAATTTAAAAATAATTTTCATTTTTAAACAGGATTTATGTTCATACGATGCGTAGTTCTATTACGAAAAAGAAGTCCGTTTAATATTTTATTCTAGATAAACATAAAAAAATGCTAGATTGCACTGCCGTCGACAGGAAGATACATGAAGAATAACATTTATCACTTCGAAAAAAGTCGATAAATTGTTACAAAAAAAGAAAAATTTATGTTGTGGAATGTTAAAGAATATATAGAAAAAGCGATGAAAATTTCATCATGGTTTTACATTGTAAAAAAATATTTGAAAAATCACTTTTATTTTAACGTTTTACTCGAGTCTATCCCTTCAAGCGGGAGCACTCCATTGTATACACATACATACATGTGTACACGGAACACGTGTAACGTGTATTAAAAAATTACATAACAACCGCATGTTCTCAAGGGCACATGGTCTTGGGCCCTGCAGATTATTCGAAATAATAAATGCGTGAACACTTCGAAAATGGTGTTATTATAAGTTTTTTAATATAAAATTTTTAATTATTAAATTTTTTATTGAAAAATTATAATGTTAAGAATCCATGTTTATAATCGGAACTGAATGAATGAATTACCGTGCCATTAGTGTACACTGTACGCATAAAGACCAGTATACTACTGTGAATCATTTTGTGGATGCCGGATATAACCAGCCCTAATCATTGCGACTCATTTTGTGGGTAACAGGTTATAACCGGTGCTAACCACTGTGAATCATTTTATAACTGTCGGATATAACCGGTGCTAGCCATTATGAGTCATTTTGTAGATACTAGGTATAGTCGGCGCTAGGTATTAAAAGGGTTAATGCACGTATACACAAATTGTAAATACACGTGAACACGGATATTTAAATGTACGTGTACACGATAATTAAATACCCATGTACACGTGTAGAAGAATATTTACGCAAGTACACGTATACACGAATATTTATGCGCACGTAAATACACACGAACAGTTACCACAGTTGAACAATGTATTAATGGAATTCATTTGTGTTTCTAGTACCCATTTAGTGATTCCTGCGAGCAAAAAAATCTTATTTTATTTATAGTCGTTCAACGACTATTAAACAGTGTATGACGCTCTAGAAGTTAACAGTTGCTTTCAATCTCAAATTTTAAACGATAGACTAAGTCTACCCAAAACTGGCTCCAGAGAAGAAAGAGCTTCTTCCACTCTACTTCTATCGATCGAGACATTCAACTGTCTCGTCATCATCGGTCGACCACCTGTCGCTATCTCTCACCCGTTGCTCGAACTCGCGTTACGTTATTCTTTTCTAAACTATTCCTGTCTCTTACGACTGATAACACTAATGGGAGGCTAAACAACACGAGGGGCTCCTCTCGTGGGCCTGCGATAGACAAACGAGAGAGAAGTCTATGTATATCTCACTCACTCTTATTTTCTTGGATTCTCTCTTTCTTTTTCTCATTTGTTCTCGCTCTATCTTATACGCTGTTCTTTTCTTCGTTTCATTCTTTCTCTTCTATTCTTTCTCATTCGTTCTTACTTGTACTCTTCGGCTGTCGGCAAAAAATAAAGGCCATGGAATTATAAGCACTGTACGCATTGCAAGGCTCTCAAGTGGCGATCATTCAATGAAACAATACTGTACACACCTACGTCGCATCGAAATGGAAGATGCGTATAGTCCTTGAGATGTAAAGTTCGATAATTTTACAATTTAGTGACATTGTTACAATTATTAATAACCGATATAAGTTTTAAATTATTATTAGTAATATTCCAGTATAAAAACTGGCTGGAATATCATTTTACTGAAATATTCTTTGTTTTTGAAGCAATTTTCTAGTTAGATCGAACAACGGCAATCGACCTAACTATCAATTCGTAATGTCAAATACCCCTGATAGTATAAATAGCCCCTCTAGTATTCGAAAATTAAATTCTCCCATGAGTCTCGAAGGTGGAACGACGTTTCCATTTTGGGCAGTTTTGTTCTCCGTATTTTATAAAAAATATATTTAATAACAAAAACCAAAAATATATTTCACAGTGAATTTTGATAATTCTTTGTAACATCTACTATACAATCTATAATACAGATAGTGTAAGTGGCGCAACCTGTGGCCACTCGTCTAAGTTTGTAGAGAAATAGTTTCTATCTTCGTCGCTAAATGCCGATAAGAGGATTGTATCCATTTTCTAGCAGATTTAATTCGCATTCTTAAATAAATAAAAAATTAATTGGAATATTTTAGGTGCTAGGAGTGAATCAATTCATGTTATAGAACCAGTAACGATTGAAATATTCCATAACACATTATGAATTATTATTTTACGTTAATAAATTATCCAGCATTATTAATTCGTAGTATAAAAAATATTACAAGGTGCTGCGTCTAAACTTAGACGAAGTACTGCGAATTGTTGATAATTCCATGCAAATAATTTAATAAGGTAATTAAACTAATTTTATACTACAGTTCAAGTGGCGCAATCTGTGGTCATTGGTCCAAGTATGTAGAAGAATAGTTTCTATTTTTGTCACTAGATGCCGACACGAGGACTATTTTCACTTTCTACCACATTTAATCGCTTGTTACATAAATAAACAATTAATTGGAGTACTTTAGAATCTGCTATAGAAGTGCTAGCAATTGAAAAATTCCATAAATTATCATGAATTTTTATAATATATTAAATGCTAATAACGTATGCTAATAACCGTAGTGACCGGTTAATATATTACCATGTTATTGAATTTAGTATAAGAAATATATTTAACATATCAATTATACGACTCAAATAATGTACAGGCAATTTCTAAAATTGTTTGCAAAATCTATTGAGATAAGCAGAAAATTTCAGATGTAAAAGTAGTTCGATGGGTCCTCCACTAGATGGCTAGCCCATAGGAATATAGATATATTTTGGTATTAGTGGCTTAATTCTTATGGTTTTATTAATAAATAGATTACTCGTAAATTACACGACAAACAATGCTCTAATTAAAATTTTCCATAAAATCTAATTAAAACCCTCGAAGCATTTTAAAGCTATATTGTTAATTGACATAAACACACACTTTGCATATGTTAATAATAAATGACTTGTTTAAATATTTCAACAGAATTTGAGTAACGTAGGAAAAGCGAGAACTAGGAAAATCTGAAAATGCAGGGGTTTTGATAAATGATTTTAACTTCTTCAAAAATACTTTGTATTAGGTGGACCGGAAAGTAATGTCGTTTCTGCGCATGTCACTATTTGATTGTCATTTGTCAGCTCATTGTGTACATTAAAGTCGTAGCAAAGACATTCTGAGGTTATAGTGACTTGTTTAGTTGTAAATAATTAAATTTAAAATTTTTCTTTACAATTTTGGGTGAAATGGCCAGCCAAATACCAGAAGAGGTACATATCCGGCATTGCATGCTTTTTGAGTTTCGCAAGGATAGTAACGCAACAGTTGCTACCAAAAACATTTGCGATGTTTATCCAAATGCATTAGACGTTCGTAAATGCCAAAGGTGGTTTTCCGAGATCAAATCCGGTAATTTTGATCTTTCCGACTCGTATCGATCAGGAAGACCAACAACGTTAGACAATGACGTGTTAAGTGCGGAAGTGGAAGCAAATCCGTGTCAGACAATCGAGGAATTGTCAAACAGTCTTAACCAACCTTGGTCGACCATCCAAGAACATTTGCAGCAGATTGGGAAAGTAAGCAGAGCAGGTGTTTGGGTCCCGCATAATCTGTCCGAAGAGAACAAGGCTAACCGATCCACCACATGCAACTTATTGCTTCAACGGCACAATACAGAAGCGTTTTTTGATCGCTTGATCACCGGAGATGAAAAGTGGGTTCTTTATGATAATCCAAAACGCAAAAGGCAGTGGCTCTCTCCAAATGAATCGCCACAAAGTACTGCTAAGCCAGGTTTACACCCCAAAAAGGCCCTTTTGTGTGTTTGGTGGAATATTCTCGGCGTTGTTCATTTTGAAGTGCTGAAACCTGGACAGACTGTGAATGCAGACCTTTACTGTGAACAATTAGATCGTGTAAATAAATCTTTAATTGAAAAGTGGCCAGCGATTGTCAACAGAAAAGGCATTATTCTGCAACACGATAATGCAAGACCGCACTGCGCAAGACGAACCTTGGCAAAAATTAATGAATTGGGGTGGGAGGTACTGCCTCACCCACCATACTCGCCCGATGTTGCACCATCGAATTTCCATTTATTCCGATCGCTTCAACACTTTCTAAGTGGCAAAAGATTTGCAAATTTGGATGATATTCAAAATGCCATCTCTGTATATTTTGCTCAAAAACCAATTGATTTTTATCGATCCGGCATTGAAAATTTGCACACTAGATGGCAAAAGGTTGTTGATAATGAGGGTGATTATATCATTGATTAAAAATAAAAACTCATTAAAAATTTATGTGTTTGAATTTAATGTAAGGAAACGACATTACTTTCCGGTCCCCCTAATACTTAGTCTAAGCTGTATTAGTGGTCTCTTAAATATATTTCTAGTCTAAGCTGCATTAGTGATCTGTTAAATATTTTTTTAGATTAAGTTTAGTAACGTTAAACAATTTATTATAATAATATAAAAGTTCATGATGTGTTATACAATTTTTTAACTGCTAGTAGTTCTATAGAACGATCTGAATCATCCTTAACGTCTAAAGTACATCAACTAATTGTTTATATATGTCAGAAGGCGAATTAAAATTGCTAGGAAATGAACATTGTCCTCGTATTTCTATCTAGCAACGAAAACAAAAACTATTTCTCTACAAACTTGGACGAGCGGCCACAGGTTAGCGTATATATAGCGTATAACGTACAACGCATAACGTATGGTGTATAACATATATCGTATAACATATAATGTATAACGTATAACGTATAACGTATAACATATGTTTGACATATATCGTATAACGTATAGCGTATACCACTATAACGTATAATGAATAACGTATAACGTACAACGTATGACATGTAACATTTAATTTATAACATATGACGAATCACGTATGACGTATAATGTATAACGTGTAACGGACAACAAATAACGTATAGCGTATAACATTATAATGAATGACGTATGAAGAATAACATATAGTGTATAACGTATAACATACAACGTATAACTTACAATGTATGACATATAACATTTAATGAATAACGAACCATTACACGTTATACGTTATACGTTATACGGTATGCGCTTTATGTTATACATTATACGGAATCCGTTGTAAAGTTATAACTTGTACATTGTACTTTATACGTTCTATGCTATATTATACATTATACGCTTTACGTTATACATTATACGTTATACTATTTACAAATTAGATGTAAACAATGTTTGGAAAGAACTATGTTTTAGCAACTACTTCGCGATATGTAATGTTTAGAATAAATTAATTATCAATCTAATGATTATACTATTATTTGTTAAATATGTATAATTACGTTTTAAGGATAAATACCAATATAATAAAAATAGATACAAGTGTTTATAAAATAAAAAAAAATCGAACATTTCAACCATGCAATGACTAGAAGCTTGTGAAGAAAAACGGTATATATTTGTTGTCATATATTCTCTTCAAGCGGAATAAATTAAACCTCTTGGTATACTTTATTGTGCGGATCTGTGTGTGTGCAAATTTCCATTCATAAGTTCTTAAGAATGGAAAATGGAAGTCGCATAAATTTTCTCACAGAGAAAGACCCTTTTCATCGTGAAACAATTTCTCAGAAATACGAAAAGGACCTTGACTAGATATTAATAATGGTTAAGACTTCAATTATGGAAAAATGTATTACTTACTTCTTATGAGTAAGTTATTTTCATTATGTTGTTAAAGATATTTCTAGTTTAAAAATATTATTACTTTCATAGTATCATTAATGAACAGTATCGTTTTTACATTTTTAACATATTTCTCAGTTTACGCAAATGCCTTGACTTTAGAATCTCACTTAGTCGATAAAACAAGCAAAAGAATAAATGAACCTATTAACAACTCATTAGCGAAGTCATTAACTCGCGCTTTAATGAAATGACGATTCATCGGTCCTTTAAAACTACTTTTATGGTTTATTAAACCGTCTCCTGTCGGCTATTACGTGCAAATTGCTCTATAACTGATAATTCAAGATAAGACAATTCCAAGTAATTGCGAAAGAACGATTAGAAAGTTACGCGCGTACCTCGGTCGGTAACTCTCTCTAATTTAATAATTTCTAAATAATCGCATAATTTTATTCGTTGATGATTGACAAGTTCGGAGATTATGTTTCTAGTATATTACAATCATTTTATTAAGAAACAATACTTAATTCGATAGAAAAACTTTTAGCATACAAAATTTATCATTGCAAAATAATCGTTTGCAATAAAACACAACAAAATTAAATATGTTTTCAGTATCGTGATCAAAATATAAATGAAAAGGAGCCTGAAAATACACATATGGTCACGATAAGTTGTCAAGGGAACCGTGTGTGTTCTCACTTGAAAGCTTATCGGTAGCATCTATCGGTGGTTGAACGCGTTTGTCAAATATGTCTGCTTAATGGGCCAATAAGTAGGTAGTTGCTTTCTCTTCGAACTTGTGTGGATCAAGGGAAGTTGGAGGGGAGAGTGGTTTGATGGAGAATTGGTGTACTGGCCAACAGAGGGCGCGGTGGTGGTTTTCTTGTTAACTAAATGCGAAATAAAGAATATATAGAGCAAATGGGCGGCTAAGCTCGCCGTAGCATGGCATAATGATAACGCGCTCGAATAATAAGGATAGCAGCAGAGGAGACAGGGTTGGATACGCACGCGTGGGCCCGCGTTCGGGGCCCGTCTTCCGCTTCCACTCCGGTGAACGTTCTGGCTTTAACTCCGGTTCAGTTCCACTACGTGCCTTCAGTATTGTACTCTAACGTCCTAGATACTTCGTTTACTTCGATCGTCTGTTTTCTTTCCTCTCAGTCTCTGGACACTCTTTGTCTGCGATTCATTCGTTTCTAATTGAATTCAGAATACGATTAATACCATCGACCACGATATACGTATTCTATAACAAAATTTTAAGGCAATGCCATCGTCTGTCGTTTTAAATTATATTAATTCATTTCAAACGGATGTTTTGACTTTGATACGTAGACGTAGGTTCAAATAGTGGTTCGCTTGAGTCACGGGAGTGGAACGTAAAGTACAAGTGAGAATACGATGACTAGTGTTGCGTGAAGTGTTTACGCTTTTGAGTTAATGGCTCTGATCGTGTATACCGTATTTATGGGCTTTTAGACGACCTGTTATGCAGTAGACAATTAATACGCTACAATCTATCGATCTTTCTACAGTTGACAATTAATATGCTTTCGAATCTATCGATCATTCTGCAGTTGACAATTATAATGCTTTCGAATCTTTCGTGATAAGATACGTCGAATGTTTGAAGTTCGTAAGGGTTGTGAAAGTGTTTGAGCGGATCGCCGACGATGGCGTTGCAGGAGTTTCCCCGTCGCGGAGTTTCGTTCGAATTTCACAACGGCTCACTTCGTCTTATGTTCTCCAACGAGAAGATTCCCGGTGTTCTTTCACGCGATGTTGACTTCGAACGATCGTAGTGACCAGAAATTTTATGACACACCATCTATCAAACGATAACATAAAATACATTTATTACCATAAGTTCAACGCGACAGTTTTTACCGACGTATCTTTCGAAAGTGTTTTGAACATTTGACATACGTCAGACTGAATCGAAGTGTACAATGTTTGCAGTGAAAGTATTTTAAATTAAACGAGTTTCTCATTAGAAGCGAAAATATTAGAAATGTGACGAGATTAGATCCTTCTGGAATTTAAAACGGCGACCATTACCGTGTTTATTTGGCGTCAAATTGCTACAATCACGTCGATCGATGTAACGACCGATCGAAATTTGTCTATTTTATAAACTGGATAAAACCGCGCAAGATATGTAGATTATAATACATCGAGATAAGTTCTACAAACTGTAAACAAAATTTTATTTCATGGATAACGATAATAGGAGATACAACGAATGAAATTATCGAGAATATTCGAAGTTTAAATTAAAGTAACGAGCACCAAAATGAAGTTTATTCGTTTTCGAATAATTTCGCTCTTAGTTGTGATCGTGAGCCCCACTATCGGCGAACAAAGGTTCGCTGAAACTCCAGCGTTGTATCAGGAAGTCTCGTCTGGCGACGATGTGCAGTTACGGTGCAGGGTGCAGGACAAACGTGGCCAGTGCATCTGGCAGAAAGACAGGAAACCGGTGGGCTTGCATCCGGACAAGTACGAATGGGCCAGTGGTCGTGGCAGCGATTGCACCCTGCTTATCAGGAGAGCCTCCCTCGATTTCGACGACGGCCACTGGGAGTGTCAAGTCACGTCGGGTGATTTCACACGACAGGATGCGTTAACCTCTTTGCCGTCGCGTCTGTTGGTCAGAGGTGAGATTATTTTTAGTATTCGAACGCGTGAGAGTAAATGAATTTTAACTTTGTAAGTGAGCAATGTCACGCGGCGGCGCTTCGTCTACTCGCCACCAGATGGTAGCCTATAATTATTATTCTTGTAAATTTTAACCTATCAAAGCCTTTATATAGATCGTTATCGATACTTGAGGTTATGACGATTTGAAAATCAGAGAAAAGTATTATTTCGATATTAGTCGATTACGATTGTGGACAATAATTCATATAGGATATTTTATTATACCGAAGAAATAACTCTTTCTGTAACTCTCCTGATAATTACCTAAACGCTCTTGAAAAACTGTTAGGCCCATGTATACATATATCTATATATTCTCATTGCTGACTAGGATTAACAGCAGAGATATTTTCCAGATATATTATAAAAACTTGTTACTGTGTGGTATAGTGCTGCTGACTAGATTTCTTGGACCTGTATCGGTCGAAGCATTTTTATAGCCACTTGAGGTGGATATTCGATACTAGTGCCTCTGTGTGTGATCTTACCGGCTTAAAACGGTCAAAAAAAAAAGAAAAGAAAAAATGAAACAGATTGCCAGATATCTGGCGAAGGTCCTACTTTTGACTGCTGTAGCTCGAAGTATTAGAAATGGAGATTATTGGACTTAATTTAATTTCTAAATCTAATATTACTGCTTATCTATTGTACAAATATTTACTTAACGTGGATAATTGTTAATGGCAAAGGTTCTCAATAATTCGTTCAGTTATAAATATTTCAATAGGTTAACGTTTGTTAATATTTCTTAATACGTCTTCCAAGAGACCTATTCAAAGATACAATTTAAATAATATATATACAAATTAACTAAATCTTAGAATGTACTGTTATCTTCTGCCAAAGTGGGCAATTATTTAAAAAATTTCTTCAAAAAAACGAAAAACGAAGTTAACCAACGTAAAATTTAAACAGGCAAATTTTAAAACGGTGGTAAATCAATTTGAACAATTGCTAGCGAAGCTCCCAGTTCGAACGAAACGAGCGCCGATGTAACTTCTAAATTTGCAATTAAGGAATCCACCGTGCTCGCATAACAGTTCCTATAACGTTTCACGAGACATTAAAGCGTTAAATACTGTACTTAGTTTTAACGGAACGGTGAGTTTTTACATCACTGCGGAAAAATCACTTTCCTTGACGGCGATCCACCTCGAATCATGTACATAATCAGATCCTGATGCCTCTTCAATGGAACAATGCAGGTTTTATAGGGGGTAGTAGCTTGAAATTCGCTAAACGCAGGCGCAATGTGACGCAACGCAATCACCGCGAAACAGCTCGTTCCGTTCTACTTTTCTCATTCGCGGAGAGATTTTTGCAACGACGAAAATTTTCTGGCGAATTAACCTCTCGGACTGAGTATCCTCGAACAAACTCCCAGTACGGTTGCAAAACGAGTTACACAAAAGTATCGATTATTTTCGGTAAGAATGAATCGTTGCAGTATTGAGCGAAGTGACATTAAACGGTAAAATAATTAATTTTTATACATTGTGTTTGAAGGAACTACTGGAAACTAAATTCAATGGCCAATGATTAATTATCATTTTGAGAAAGAAATTAGAGCGATATGAATCACTTAATGAGTCATTGTACCTATTCGTTAAACTACATACAATATTTTATTCGCTATTAATATATTGATTGAACAGTTGTGTGCATTCTATGCTGAAAGTATAGATGTCAATATATATTATTGAGATTAAAATTTGACTGTTTTGTTGAAAGTAGAATAAAATGGTAAAAGTTACGGTTGAGTGATAATGAAGTCTATCCCTTCTAACACTATGTCAAATAGGATATAATAGATAGAACAGTCTTTCTTGTGCAGGCGTTCGTATCACTATGACTCCCAATAGGAGGAAAGAAAATCAGTCGTGTACAGGTGTAATTTATGACTGGAGATTAATTAATTTTTGTGTAAACACGATTAAGCTTTCTAGAATTAGTCTCAGAGATCTTTTGTAATTATTCACCATTGATGTTTGAGTTTGGAAATTAATTCAGATACGTCTAGTATACTAGGTTCAATAAGTTTTATTGTTCGGTAAAACTTGCACCCTGACTAATTGTTCAATAAATTTTGTCGTTCGATAAAACTTTCACCCTGACTAATTGTTCAATAAGTTTCGTCGTTCGATAAAACTTGCATCCTGACTAATTGTTCAATAAGTTTTGTCGTTCGATAAAACTTGCACCCTGACTAATTGTTCGATAAGTTTTGTCGTTCGATCAAATATATAGTACTAGGTTGTTCAATAAGTTTTGTCGTTCGATAAAACTTATCGAACAACCTATTGGTTCAATAATGACAAAAACGTCGTTTTTGTGCAAGCGTTCATGTCACTTCGATTCCCAACAGGAGAGGAGAAAAGTGCTGTATACGAATGCGATCGATTGATCGAGATTAATTAATTTTTATGTAAATACAATTAAACTTTCTAGAATTATTTTCCGTTTCGTAGACGTTTTTTTTAATTTTACACCGTAGATCGTTGAGTTTGGAAATTAAGTTACCTCCAATACATTTCAATGAAAACGAGCACGACATCCTGTTTAAGTAACGATGGATGCCAATTCAATGTACTAACATTGTATATTTTATGTAAAGTGTTTATTGTTGCAAATGTTTAGTAGGTCTATCTAATCGTTGAATCCCCTGTTGCGTTACGGATTTCAGTGAAACCCCGGAAGCCACGGTTGGAGTACGGGGGAACTATTTTAACCACTGCCCTAACTTTAAGGGAGGGTCAGGAAGTTACCATTTCCTGTGTATCAAGATATGGAAATCCGCCAGCGCTCATAAAGTGGTAAGCCATGTCAATTAGCTTCCTGAAAGGGTAAAATAATGCACCCCGACTAATGCATTCTCGCATTGGTTACAGACACCAACCAAATCAAAAAAGCTGCATGATTATTTAATTCGTAGAGAAAAAGGTCCCCAAAGCAATAACAGAACTCTAAAATACAATATTAAGTGAAATGAGTTACCTATTGGTGGCAACGTATAAGTGAAGTTACCATTTAGGTTTATGAAATGAAATTGAACTTGATCGATTAATTTGATCCAGTTAATTGTTCAATTAATCGTTTTTAAGTTGATTTATTAACGCTGTTTATATTTATCATGAATTAATTGAATACAATTTTGGAATAAAATTTAAAAGATAAATAAGAAATATTCTTTGTCGAAACTTAAGGCAGGGAGTGGAAATTCTGTGAAAAATGAAAGTACATTTTAGACATAATTCACGGTCAATTGGTAACGAAATCTGTCACTGCAGTTTTTTACCACTTCCTCTTTTACTTGAATTGTTCGCGCTTTCTAAATACCGATTAACTATCTATAGCAATGATATTCTAAGACAATGGTACCTCGACATCTCTGTCAATCTTAGAGAAGAAGATAAACGTTATTTCGGTACTTGCAGCATTTCTAACAAATTGTTGGAAACGTAGTAGAATAAGTGGCTTAAAATAAGAAAAAAATTACTCTCTATATCTTGCTGTCTCTAATTTGAAATTTGAAAGTCCGATTAGGGCACGAGGGAAGCTATGTTTACACGCCGTAACGTGTACGCACATAACCATGAACATTGTACCGGTGTCCATGAAAATTGTAACACTACTCATGCGAAGGTGATGATCAGACCAGACCGAGTTTTATGTTAGAAGAATTTAGATGAGGCGCGGCTGGCTGGTCGCTAGACCATGAAACGAAAAAGACGCTGCTCGCAAAGTTCTCGGCTGCATAAACACCGTGTTATAGGTTCTTGCTTCGACTGGCCTTTGTGAACCATGGTTTTCATGTTTCAAAGAGAGGAGAGAATCTACGGAGACAGAAACATGTTTTGTTGCCGAATACTTGTTACTATAAACATAATAATTGTAACTAGATGTATTTGGATCTATGAACAATTTTAATAACGTTGATTGAAATTATGAGTATTTTTAATGAGCAGCCATTGTTGGTTTATAAACAGTTTTGGTAGCCAAACTCTGATGATCTGTGAACTTTTTTAACAATAGAGATCTTGAACTGTTAATCTGTGTGTGCTTTCAGTAAGTGATATTTCTTGGTCTATGAACAATTTTATTAACGTTGATTGAAATTGTGTATATTTTTAATGAGCAGCCATTGTTGGTTTATAAACATTTTTGGTAGTCAAACCCTAATGATCTGTGAACTGTTTTAACAACAGAGATCTTGAACTGTTAATCTGTGTGTACTTTCAGTAAGTGATATTTCTTGGTCTATGAACAATTTTAATAACGTTGATTGAAATTATGAGTATTTTTAATGAGCAGCCATTGCTGGTTTATAAACATTTTTGGTAGCCAAACTCTGATGATCTGTGAACTGTTTTAACAACAGAGATCTTGAACTGTTAATCTGTGTGTGCTTTCAATAAGTGATATTTGTTGGTTCATGAACACTTTTGGTAGCTGAACTGTATTGATCTAAACTTTTTTCAATCTATCCTCTGATACTATATTTTTATTTACACAAATATTGGTCAGTAGAGTCAAAACGGTGCCAATCGCCAATGAAACTCAATAATACAATGACAGCTGTGGCCAGCATTCCTCCGAATGAAAGTTGCTGCAAAAAACAATAGAAACGAAATATAACTAGTACCGTTGCACAAGTGTTTCCTATTACGTACAATTAAATGCTCAATTGCGTTGTAATATATTATACAAAATAAAACGTCTGTATAAATTATAATTCTTATACTTGCTTAATTTGTGCTTTAAAAAGTTTCTAAAAGACATAGAAGAAATACCCACTTGGGAGATTGTTAAATGAAAAATGAAATATTTTAATTTTAATTTTTTTGTAGATGTTGACACATATTAGTTTAATATTTACATCATTTTAAATATTGTAAAGTGGTTAAATAACCGCTAAAATTGCGAGTAAACATTCGTAACTTAATTTTCCCATAACATAATAATACAACATCGTCACAAAATTCATAGTTACTTATGGCCCAATATTATTCCAAATAAAATAATTCACCCCTTGAAAAGGTAAATTCACCTTTGAATTTTTATTCAAATTAATTGAACATTTTTACACGAAGTTGTACGCTTTTTCTGTGTAAAGTTCTGTGACATCAATGCCTGCACAAGAACGACTCAAACTCCGCAGGAATATGGCGAAATTCACTTGAACATTGCCAAATCGCGATGCACATTTCACGAAGAATGTTTTCCACGTGAAACAAATGGAATATGGAACAAGACGAGAACGGTTCCTAATTTCACACTTTGCCTCGCGTTTGCAAGAATTATACTAAGTATTGTAACGGAGGAAGGTTCTATCGACTCTTTTACGGCCTTTAATAGGCACGGTGTCTCTAAATAGTTCGCTGTTTTATTCGTCGTTTTTTCGTCCTCCGTTACTCGGAAGATGCAGTGCCAAGCATAATTATGCAGATTGCGGCTGTGGAAGCGGTGAAACTGGCCGCGAGCATAGTCTCCCCGTGAATCACTCTAGAAAGGGTATAAACCTTGAATATCGGCGTTTGTGGGAAGTTGCTGAACAACTTTCCGGAAACATGAGTGTAACGGTTAGTTGAGTAAATCGTTTATGCAAAATTGAGACTCCAAATTGCGCTTCTTTTATATATGGACAACCCAATTGTTAGTGCCCAGAATGCACGAATCGTTGAAGAAAATTTTTGTTTCAAATTGTGACAAATTTGTAGAACTTGTACCGATTTTTCTCGTCAATTTTGCAATAAGGATCATTTAATATTCAAGATTATTTTTCTGTGCCAGCATTGATGTCACTCCCATTTACGATCTTTAATATATTTGTTTACTGAAGAATTATAAAAAGATTTAGAATTCCGACTGATCGGATCCTCACTTTTTCTTTTAAAAGTCTTTTTACAGAATATAGTTCGTGGTCTGATGTTGGAATATGTTAAGTTCTTTTAGTATTCATAAATACAAAAGTGATACCATTACTGTTATAATGTTACAGAAAGTGTTCAACAATATTACACACTTTGTGGGCACAATTTATACTTTAATGTATATTTATAGCTATGAACGAGAATGTGATGTAGGGATTCATTTAGTTACCAAGAATTGGTACCAATGTTTAAATTATAGCATATTATAGATTTTTCAACATTGTGATTAACTTAACTGACGAATCTCTTCGAGAAGGAGCTGTATAAAGAGCAATGCGAAGACAATGATGATATTGACACGTACTTTCTCTTCTCTCTCTGGTATTATTTACAGTGGGTGATCAAATTATTATGAATCCTTTAAAACTACTACCTATTTGAAATTTTGTTAAGAATGGAATTGAAAATGCTGTTAAAGAGATACTTTGGTTTTAAAATTTGCAATTATATGCAATAAACCTGAATTGACCGAGAAAGTTATATTCATATGGTACTAAACCTGTTAAGAAAATATTAAAAGACAAACTCGGGCAATTACAGATGAGAAAAGTGTTGTGACCAAATATTGACATCTGTATATATTTTTGATCGTAAAAGCATTACAATAGTTATACGATGTTACCATGAATTAAGTGCATTCTCAACACCATTCTTGACCAAACTTCAAATAAGTAGTAGTTTCAAAGTGTTCATAATAATTTGATCATCTACTCTACTTCGAGTAATCATTTCTTAAATTCAACGATGCATCGCAGATCTTTGAGCATTGAAATTAAATTAAGTAAAAGTATCTTCCAATCTGAATCTGAATGTGAAAAGCACAAGTCTCTCAAAGATTTTTTATCTTTGCTAAATTTATAACGTTTGCATGTTCTGTGCACCAGCACCGTTTCATCATTTGCTTTTGTATCAGGTACATAGGAGGAGACGAGGTGGAGCCTCTGAGGGAGCAGACAAACGCAACAGAAGTGGACAGCCCAAAAACGTGGGCGGCACACAGTCTTCTACGTGTCCGTGGACAAAGGGAAACCCATGGTCTGCCGATTCGGTGTATCACGATGCATCCATCCAGCCTCGTTCCAGCTTCTGCGGAAACACGACTGGATGTGCATTGTATGTATATCTCGTACGCTTTTTTATAACATAGTGAAACGTCCATTCGAGCAGTTTAACGAAAGAGTGAATTTGTAATAGCCACCACTCGCTTCCCCATTGCGTCAACTCTGATCACTTTGAATTTTGAGAAATTATCATATTGACCGACTGTTGTTTCTTACACTATGTTCACAGAAACTCTTCAAGGTGTTCCTTGGATGTTCGATTCAATTCCATCGAGTTTGTTCCTCAAGAGCTTGATAACGATCTCATATTTCTCATTAGAAGCAGTTATTCTTGTGTAAATTCTTGGAAACCTCTTGTAAATTATATCCAAGTAAAATTCTCTCCAAACATCTAGTTCTGGATAGTAGGGAGAAATACACTGAGACCTGAAACTTACAGATCTTGCAAGTGAAGTAATTCTTTACCGGCCATAATTGTAAGGATGAAATACTTTCTCCCCGGTTGCACAAATAATTTAATAAAATATAGTAGCTCTCGTTACGGTATTAGACTTGGATAGTTCTTAAAACGAACGATCCGCCGTTAGGTTCGAATAGGTTTCCACGGATTAAATTTAGACGAAAATCTGGCACTGGTCAGTTTCCACTCAGAATATTTTGCTATTCCGTTCTACTTAGCTAGCCGCGATTAACGCGAATCCATTCTCGAGATTTCAGCTTTTACGGTGCGCAATTACCGGCTCAGAACGGTCTTCTGCAAAATAATAGACGGAGTATTACATACCGTGTGGAAAAACCGTATTCTGTTCGTTGACTGACGGTCTCACGAATTTCAGATTCACCCGAGGTGAGGCTCGAGACGAAACCACGACTGCTGGTGGCAACCCTCGAGGATTCGGCGAGCTTTATGAGCCTGAAATGCTTCGCGGATGCCAATCCCAGCGGAACGATCAAGTGGTTCAAGGATTCAGCTTCCATCACTGTGACGAGCAACGTCGTTCCGTTGATGCTAAACAGAACGCAGCAGAACGGCACACAGACGGGATCCGAGCTGAGATTCGAGCCGGTCAAGAGAAACGACGCTGGTCTCTATTCTTGCAAGGCGGTCAACGTTATCGGTGAAAGCGCT
The DNA here is from genome assembly GCF_051014685.1 of Ptiloglossa arizonensis. NCBI lineage: Eukaryota > Metazoa > Arthropoda > Insecta > Hymenoptera > Colletidae > Ptiloglossa > Ptiloglossa arizonensis. The sequence goes on along the minus strand of NC_135048.1, from coordinate 4,672,475 downwards.
CCGGCTAACTACAGGCTCGACGTACAATGTTCGTAGCAAGTAGTTCGACTTTTACCGTGATGTCTACTTTTAAGGAAGAACATCGAGAGGAAGTAATGGCACTATGGTCATTGATAAATACATCAATTTGTACTTGGCACTCTGTTATTAGAAGCATGTGATGGTTAATTGACTTTCCCTATGTAGTAGAATTCAGAATTTAATTGATGACGATGCAACTAAATTTGTAACCGTGGATGTATTATACTCTTGTAAGTAGTCCAACTGCTGCCATAATGTCACCGCCTGTGAAAGAATAACAGAAGGAGGTAGTGGCACATGTGGTCATTGAACGTATCAATTTGTACTTAGCACTCTGTTATTAGAGGCATGTAATGTAGGTTGACTGACTTTCCCTTTGTAGTAGAATTTAGGATCTAATTGACGACAATTCAACTAAATTTGTAACTTAGGATGTACTTACTATGCTTCTGCAAGTAGTCCAATTGCTAGCATAATGTCTCCTGAGAAAGTTTAGCAGGAGGAAATAGTGGCAGTTGTGATCATTGATAAATACGTTAATTTATCTTTAGTGTTGTGTTATTAGAGATATATATAATGTAGGTTAATTGACTTTTATTTTGCAGTAGAATTCAGGTTAATAGACTTTCCCTTTGTAAAAAAAATCGTGTGCTAAATTTATGGTAACATAAACATATTTTTACCTCTGAATGTATTATGCTCCTGTAAGTAGTTTAGCTTTTACCATGATATCTACTTTTAAGAAAGAGGAACAGACGGAAGTATAGTTAAATGTAGTCTTTGATAAAGTTATCAATTTGTCATTAGTGTTGCGTTGTTAAATACATGCAATATATTAGGGCAATTAATTTTCCTTTCATAATACACATCAAGTTAATTGACTTTCTTTTTGACTAGAATTTTGTACCACATTTATGGCAACATCATTGTATTTTTAACCCAGAGTGTATTATGTTCTTGCAAGTAACTCAACTTTTACTATGATATTTACTTTTCAGAGAGAATAACAGAAGGAAGTAATGTTACACGTGGTCTTTGAAGATATCAAATTATCCTTGATTAGTTATCATGATACCTACTTGTAAGAAAAAATATTTTTGAGAAAGTTAGGTTTTCGTTTACTTTTACCGAAACAGAATTTATTATTTTTTATCAATATTTCTCTCATTGAATACTTTATTATATTAATTCTCTATAAACTTAAATACACGAAACTTTGAAAATACGATGTGCAAATAAATTTTACTCCATTTTGAAAATATAAAGTTAACTCAAATTTGCAAATTATTTGACTTAACCCACTCTTATTTAGCAACAGAGTGACAAATTCTCTCAATCTTCAACTAGTTGAATGCGATACATTGTTATAATAGTATGGTTAATATGTAGCGGTATTTATATCAATGCTATAGTTATTTATGAAACTCTAAATAACAAAGTAAATAAAAAGAAATTACCAATTGACTTTTGGGTTTATTTTACTTATAATAAGGTTCATAAACGCTCGCTTCTTTTTTCTTTAGATGGTCCCAAACTCAGGGAAGACGGCATCAGTAACGATACGGCGCAGAAATTCGAGGAAACGACTCTACTAAGCACTAGCTTGGATCCTTTCGAGTGTGTTGACTTCGAGGCAAACCCACCGGCTCAATACAGATGGATACATCTTCGCGGTGGCGTGACGGAAACCATTGAGAATTCCCTTCAGAACAAGGACGGTGGTAAACGTTTACGTTTGGAGAATGTCATGTGGTCCGACGAAGGGGAATATCGATGCGTAGCTTTCAACGTGATCAACGGAGTGCGAAGAGAAATGCCGAGCGAGGCACGTTATGTACTTCATGTAACAGGACCACCTGAGATACAGGCAAGACCTTCGTCCGGAGGAAAAGGTTTCTACGAGTCGTTAGGTTGGGCTGGAGAATCTGAACACATTTTGAAGTCACGTTTCTGTTCAAGACCACCGCCAAAGCTCGTTGCTTGGCAATGGGGAAGTTCTCATATCAGGGCTGGTACGAATAGTATGTTAAATTAATCTTTAACCGATAGGATAGAATTAAAACGAGATGTTGGATTTTTGAAGCACTATGTTTAGTTGGATGTAGCAATTGTTTATAATGGAACTTTGTTTACTTTTCAGTTTGTTCTCGAATTTTCAAGTGTTAACAAACAACTTTATTAACTAAATTAACCCTCCTTCACCAACTATTTCAACAAAGACATAGACCTTTTCAACCTCCATTCAAGTTTCTCAACTCAACATATTTTCTATTCAAAGATTAAATAAAACACTCTCTGTATAAATTCTTCTATGAGCCCACATAATAGTTATAAATATTTATCATTCGACTGTGCACGATTAATAATCAATAATTAAGCTGTTCACTTTCTGTTCAGGTGAAAGTATTCATCCAAAGTACGAGGCAGTGCCTTTAGAGCACATTAAGGAGAACGAGATGATAACGAACTGCTACTGGGCGAAACTGGTGATCAAGGATTTGCAGAAAGAAGACGCGAGAATATACACTCTCCTAGTGGAGAGTGAGAAGGGAAGGGACTCGACCAACGTTAAATTACTCATCCGTGACCCAACGGAAATGAGAGTAATAGCAGCGGCTGCTGCTGTGGGTTTGCTGTTTCTCTTACTCCTGATATCTCTTGCCGTGTACTCGGTATTGAGGCTCAAGAGCCGACGTTACCGTAGAGAAGAAGAAGAGGGTAGTATAGCGGCGGACGCGTTTTACAGTAATACAGCGACCGTCGACAGACAAAAAACTGTGAACTCGTCTCAAGGTAAAGGCTATACCAGGAAAACGAGCTCAGAGGGTGGACTGGCCGTCACGTACGACTATGACCAGATCACGAAGCAAGTGCGCGCCATGAGTCCAGAAGCTTTGAAAGTCAGACGCGCGCCAGCTGTTCTTCAGCCACCGACAATTGTGTGACTGTTAACGTGTTCAGTGCCATGACGGTCATTGGTGACTGACACTGAGCTGTTTATTCACGTCGTACGAGTGACTTGACGACACTTTTTAAAACTGTCCATTGTTGCAATCAGATCAGCACATTGTGCTGTTTGATGTTGAACTAAAGTATTATATAATAAAATGTTAACAAAGGGACTCAATATTTATAAGATGAACTTTTTTTAGTAAATGTATATCTGACTGTGAAAGACATTTATCAAGATATTTGGATATACATAGACTTTATCATACTCGTGTTTGGTTTTGTGTGTTGTTAGACGCCATCTTTTAAAACTGGGTGTTGTGCCAAGATCAGTACGTTCCATTATTTGGTATTAAATCAAAGTACAACATTGATAATATTTGAAGGATGAACTCCTTTTGGTGAAGTTATATTTGAATATGAAAGACTCATTTTGAACAGAGATCTAGATATAGATACTCTTACAAATTTGGACTTTAAGTTTGCCTAAGAACTCCTTTTTTGGGGAAACTAAAGGACGTGATAATGTCGTACGTACTAATGAATCATTATATAATTGGCGTTTACAAATTTTAAGATGAAAGTTGAATTATTTGTTGTTGCTATTATTGTTGCATTTAAGTTTCACTTTAAGTTCTATTATATTAGGTAAATTAATCAGAATTAATGATTTAATTTAATAATGGTAAGATTAGTAAAGTAATTGGCTGTAATAATGCATTTAAACTTAGATATACTTATGTTTTTTATGAAGATTGTTGTTGTAGAAAGTATATTACGTGTAAAATAAAAGAACAAAGAAACTTTGAGGATTTTCAAAATTTGCTGAATATTTTAACACTTTTACTTGCTGATCTCGTTACTAAGTAAAATAATTTTAGTAACACGGTAAACTATGTTCTCACTTTTTTAATATTAAAAGTAGTGCAATAACGCAGAAATGTATCATGTGAGGTATAACATTGTATTACAAATTGAGTTAATAGTCAAGAATTCTTCGTATATACTTACGCTATTTTATGTGAAAATTGAATAAAAGCGACAGGTTCTTGGAAACATCATTCACATTTTCTAAGTTGTTTAATATTTATTTAATCTTTTTGTTTAGCTCTCGGTTTTCGTCTCCTTAGCGCAAAAAGGAGTTGCACTATGTAACTACAGAATAGCACTGAAAAGCCTACATAATAATTATATTTTTATATTGTATTAAATACACTTTACACATCATACTAGTATTTCGTTATAAAAAAAGAATTATAGCTCAATTTTAAGATTACATAATTTTCTTGCTTTCCTTCAAAAATATGATATGTGTACATATCTCTGGTACTTTAATACATTAAGATCATTGGTCCTGGACAAGCATTTTCAAATATATAATATTTGCGACATATATTATGACATCTACAACTTAAACCTTACGTTGTACACGCATTTGCATGTTCTTCATACATTTCAACATTCCTCTTAAAGTCAGGTACACTTTAAATAAATTCAGTAACGATCGTCGCGTGTAAGGTATAATCCTTCTAACATATGATATTTATGACGTATCCAACGAAATTTATCAAACGATTTAACAATCATAGTAATACTAGATCAACAATTTTTATTACCTTATAATTCTTTCTGAAACTTTTGTTACTATGAAAATCGTATGTTGTATAAGAGATTCTTTCAAGCCACAGAATCAAACTTTATATTATAATGATTCTTTGCATATTGTCTGTCAGACTTTAATGTATCAATCTCTCTCGATCCTTAATGTATCGGGTATATTATAGGTACATACTTTTAACAAGTTCAATACTTGTGTTGAACATGCTTTAAAACTTCTTAGAAGTTATCATTCTGTAGTAAAAGTGTTTCCCAATATCAAAGATTCATTGAAGTAAGAGAGATGTATGTATCCAATGTATTGTTTCCTTATTAATTTGGAAAACATAATACAGAACTAAATAACTGGGTTGAAATGCAAAGAATTATTAACTCTCGCAAATTCTTAAACTATTAGAATCAAGTACTCTGTTCATTAATGTTATGTTGTCCATAGTCTCCTTCCACATGACCAACTCAACGTGTTTCACATTATCAAACAACGTAAATAATAAAGTAAATTTATACTCCGAGTAAAACTTGTATAGTACATAAATATAATTTACAGGGGATGTTAATGTATCATGCAGCAAAGATAGCATATACACATGTTCTTCCTAAAGTATTCAAAGGAACTATTTATCGTTTGCTACATTGTTCCATGAAAATTTACGCAAGCAAGCGTAAACGCAGTCCGTCGAAAGGTTACGATTGAGGTTTCTTACGTCTACCAAACAAATTACTCAAAACAGAACTCCGCTTGTAATCGCGATCTTTGCGACTACTACCCATACTGTGTTCGCTTTCCGACCCACTCTCGCTGGGTCTCCTGCCGTCTACCACTGACATGTTCTGAGTGTTTTGTGGTACAGCAGGTGGAGCCACGTATGGCGGCAAAGACACTGGTCTACCTGTAAAGGAATTATTCTGCTGCATACCCTACAACAGAGATATAACAAACAATTATAAGGGTTGTACATAAATTATGTGTAGTAAATGGTAATGCAATATGTATTAAACTTAAAAAGTTTTCATAATGTTGCCTGTTTACTTTATACCAGAATCTTAAACCCTTTTGCTCAACAAGTGTATTGATTATTATAAGGAAAGCTTGTAAGTAAAAGACAATGACAGAGTACAGGAGGTAGTTAGTTCCAATTACTACGTTGGAATTTTATATAGGATGAGTGCTTCTATTAAGAAGCCAATAGTATCTTCAGACTATTTGAGAACTAAATCAATTCATACAAAACACCCAAATTAATTACTTAATATAAATACATTGTAGGTTGCGTTATGAGATATTTGACTATTGTGTATGTTTTGAAAAAGTATAATTACCTGTCTAGTATTTACGGGAACATTTCCGTAAGCTGGAACAGAAAACAATACTCATTTTTCTCTCCATGTTTGCTTGTTTGTTTTATAGAAATTATCATTGGTAAAACAAGTTTTATATTATTATCAAACTCTCGTATGGTATATAAATAAAATAATGTTAGTGCAAAAAAAGAAGAGTATGAGGCATTTTTTCAAGTTCATAACATTAAGGAATGCAAGCCGGGATAAGCAAGAAGAGAAAGATGAACGTGTTGGGATTAAATTGCAACATGCAAGAATTTTGAACATAAAAGACTTCACAAACAATTGACAACTAACCGGGATCATGAGGAGCACTCCACTGAGCCATTCTGGTTGGTGGAGGGGCACTCGATGGCAAGGGAGGTGCTAATTCTATAAAATAATGATGAATTTTTATTGTTCGATGGAAAAGGGATTGTCTACACATACACACACTCGTTCAAAGTGTTCTCTTAAGAGTATTTATAATACCTTGATGTTGTGAAGTGAGATCTGCACTGCTTTGTCTATGCCAAGTTGTAGCGGATGAGTACTGACCAGATCCATTATGGTTCAATGTCGCACTTCTCGTTTGATAGAAGTTAGGTCTCCCTTGTACATGTTCTACATCTGTATGAATATATGTGCATCATTTACTCGGAATGCTTCATTCAAGTAATAGATGTTAATTAAATTATTATATTAACAAATTAACGTACCTTCGCGTCGGTATTGAGGTATAGCTTCTGAACTCGGTGAACGCATCGGGATAGGTGGTGGTGCTCCTCTCGGTGGAATTGGTGGCTTCTCCCCTGAATTCGATTGATACTGGTCCCTCTGACTTGACAATTGTTCCTGTTGCATTAACTGTTGCTGCTGCGCCATCAACTGTTGCTGCCGATGCATTTGTAGAAACTCTGTTTGTGTTTGATGCGTATCTGATCTTTGAGACCCTAAGAATTCAGCGTTATTCTGTGGATCACGTCTCTGTTGATTTTGCCTGTGCATTTGAAGAAACTCAATTTGAACGCTACTCGAGGAATGTTGATTGGGAATGTCGCGTCTGATCACAGAATTCTTCCGTTCCAGCTCAGGAGTTGAAGCGTGGCTACTGCCAGTCGACAGATTGTCATCAATGTGTTCTACAGACGCGTTCTGCAATCTCTCTAAACCTTCCTTCTGTGACTCGTCATAACTCAGGAGTTGCAAGCTAGGAGGTAACTGGGCATGAAATGATATTTTGTTGACCCAGTCTTCCATTTCTTGTTGACTTGGCGCAAGAAACAGGAATTTTGACCCGTCTGTACACTTTAACCTGAACACATTCTTTTTCTTCGTGTAGTCGTCCGCTTTTTCGCAGATAGCGTTAAAAATGGTGATGGGAGCAGTGGCTGCTTTACTCAATGAGAAGTCTTCTATGTCTTTAAAGAAACACAACAGTTGCCCGCACAGTACTGTGTAATACTGTTTCCATGAACGCACGGCTGCCTTCTTGCCAGCACTTTGCAGTTCGTGTTTCCTTTCGAGCAAACCTTGAATCTCTACTGGAGGCAATGCATCCATGTTTTCCATTCGTTGAAGCTTTCTGAAGCTCTGAGTTCTTCTCCTGGTCGTAAAACTAGGTGTCCTCTTCGGTTTCTTCGTATCGACCTTCATACTTTCAGCTCTCTTAATGTCAGGTGTCGTTCTTCGTAATTTCTCGCCAAACACGTGAGATATACCATGTGGTTTTTGAATTGGCGTCGAATCCAAAGTATCAGACGTGGTCGAAGTCTTCAAGGGTGATAATTTATTGATAGACTCGTGTTCATCGGTTGTACCATTGACTTCATCGTGGACACTGCGATGAGGACTATCCAACAGTCGCCTTCGTTCTTCTTCACGTTTCCTTTCTTCTGTTATCCTTTGCACCTCTTTACGTTTCCGTTCTTCAAGACGAGCGCGTTCTACTCTTTCTCTCTCCGCTTGTCTGGCCGCCATCTCGGCCTGCTTTTGTTTCTGGAAGGCTTGTTCCAACATAGTTATGCGTTTAAGGGCGCTGAATCTTTCTTCTTGCGCTTCAATAGTTTTTTCAAAGTCCTCGTGCTTTCTTATAAACTCTTCCACCTGCGAGATACTCTCACCCAATTTTCCATCGTTCAACATTGGCTCCCTGCTCACGATCCAGTTTTCCAGTGTCTCTGCCTCTCGCTTGAACAGCTGTGTGTCCAGATTCTGCTCATATATGTCCATTCTTTCCGCCCAAGTATCCTTGAGAAACTCTTCTCTATATTGTAACACGGATATCTTGTCCTCGATCTCTTTTGCCAAAAAGTGACCTTGCTCTATCAGTTCCTGGCCGTTCTCATAGAACTTGTCGAAGGCTTCGTTGCGCGTCTTTATCTCAGCTTTGTATTCACTGTGCCTGGATATCAGTGCTTCGGCGCCAGGCACGTCGCGGGCTAAATCTGGAGCCGTTACTTTGGCTACCATTTCGTTTATCCAGGATATCAAATCTCTGTACTCGCCTAAATATGACTGCAACTGTTCTGCTTGCGATAGTTTACTTCGCCTTTGAGCAGCTTTTTCTAATAGCTCGTTCCAGGCTGCTTCAGCCTCTTGGTGTTTCACGTCTATGTGTATGCGAGCGTCCGGGAATAATTCGATCAATCTGGAGGCCTCATCCATCAGCAACTCGACCTAACAATGAAATCATTGTGCACTTTAATTACAGAGTTATATTATTCGAAAAAGATGAAGATCAAGAACAAGGTGTTATTTATAATTAAGTACATCATAATGTGTATTGTTAGAATACCTGTTCTTTCACAGCGCCCAAGTCCGTTTCAAATCCTTGATGTTTTCTCACTAGAGCTTGAATCGTTTCTAGATCATGTCCATAACCGTCAGAACTGAGCGCAGTTTCTTTTTCCTGAATCCACGAGATAGTTTCATCTGCAGTTCTTCCGAACATGTGCACCTGTTTTGCACCTGCTAATGCATCTTGTCGTGCATGTGCCAATTCCTTCAAATCCTCCCATTGTTGCTTCGTTTCTTCAATTTTCATTAATATTTTGCTCTTCTCCGGGTTATTCTCTTCCATCAACTTTTGTCCTTCATCGAGGACTGCCGATACACGACCTTCACTCGTTGTCAAGCCTGCGAGAAAGTTATCGAATATTTGGATTAGAAGCTCAACGTGTTCCACGTCACGACCGTAATCTTCAGAAGCAGCAACCTGAAACAAATTTATTCTTTCTGTCAATATTGATCTTGATGAAGAAATTATTTTCTTTCTTTAATTGCAATATACATAACACTTACTGTTGTTTGGTCTCCAATCCATTCAATAACCTCATCCGCTTGCCTGATGAATTTGAAGAACTTCTCGCTTTCTCGAAGTCGTTGGAATCGATAGTCTTTCAATTTCTGTAATTCTTTGAATTTCTGCTCAATTTCTGTTTGTTTTTGCATAATGTTCTTGCTATCGAAATGATGCCTGTCTATCAATCCTTGTGAAAGTTTTTTTAGATTTGCAATGGTGCTCTCAAAACTAAATAGATCACGTTCGATCTCTTCCAATTTCTTTAGTAAGGATTGAACAGAATCTTCATCCTTTCCATAATCTATAGATGTTGACTGTGGATGTTTTTCTTTTATCCATTGTTCAGTTTCTGCAGCCTCAGCATAAAACTGAAAGAAGAAAATATTATAAATACCAATGTACTCGATAGATTTGATCAATTAATCCTAATTAATTAATTACCATTTGTGATTCAACAGCGTCAAGTAAGCGCAACTTCCTCACACTAGCTAAATCCCTAAGATGCGAAAGCTTCTCTTGCAACTCCTGTGACAACTTCTCAATTTTCTCTGATGCAAAATGCCCACTTCTCACCATGACTGTAGCCCTGCTGATCAAAGACGACACCACAGGCTCTCTGGATATCAGCTCTGCCTCCAGAGCATGATGTTTCTTCTGCAATCGCTGTACAGTAGTCAATGAACTGCCTAAGTCGTTGCTAGAAGCCAACGGTTCTTTCTCTGATAACCAATGTAACTCATCCTCAACGTCTCTTGCAAACTGATGCAACAACTTTGCGTCTTCCAAATTGTCTCGTCTTATTTGCATCGGCTCTTGCAAGCTATGGTACCTGTTTATGGTAACTGTTGCTCTTTCCTGTATCTCATCACACATAAAGTGATTCGATTTTTGGAAACTATTTGCTGTTTCCTTAATCGATTCACAGGCCTCGTTATGACCCAGGACATCATTCTCTAAATTGGTGTGTCTCTTCAACAAATTGGCTACGCTAGACAGGTCTTTTCCATGGTCTTCTGATTGTAACTGAGTTTCCACTTCGTCCATCCATGTCTCGAATTCATCCAAAGTGCGTCCAAATAGTAGAGCTTGGTAGGCGTCGTTCAATCTGTTCTTCTTTAGTTCACTGGTTTCTTGCAGTAGACGCCATTCTGCTTCTAATTCGTCTAAGCGTTCTTGTATACTATCCGAAGCATAATGATTGTCTTCAATAAGTGCTTCACCTAATAAAAAGTATATAAAAAATTCAAAATCAGTGTTTCATTGCCATTTTCTAAGAACAATAGACAACAAGACAGACAATAGTTGATATATTAGATTTTACCTTCGCTAATTACTGCTGCCACTCTGCCTTTATTGGCCATCAGCTCACTCTCAAAAGCTGCGTGTTTCTGAATCTTGCTCTGCAAATTTGACGAATCCCTATAGTTCTCGTCGCTGGCTACCTGTTGCTTTTGATGCAACCAGCCTTCAACTTCATATATGTTACGAAGGAACTGGTGTAAATGATGACTCTCCAACAATTTTTTCCTTCTTGCTCTTGCACTGTTTTGCAATTTATCCCTTCGGGCACAAACAGATACTAATCTCTGCTGTATAATATTTGCATCTGCATGATATTCCTCGGACAAGATATCATTAGCGAACTTTTCTAATTCCTCGATGCGGCCCAATTGCGACACCAGCATCTTTTCAAACTCTTCGTGCTTACGCAGTAATGCTTCAACGCCAGATAAGGACTCACCAAGATCATCATTGTTGAGAAATGCTTCTTTTGTTGCTAGCCAGCTATCAGCTTGATCAGCCTAAAATAAGTAAATTAAAATTCATATTAATTGTGTTCTTAGTATCTCTATATTAATATTTAAACATTTACCTGTTCCTTAAATAATTGCAATTGATGTGCTTGTGTCAACTTTTGTCTTCGACTCTCCCAAGCATTAACCAAGCCCTGCCTAACTTCTTCTAGATGTTCCAAATTGCCCTTTACATCTTCGTTGATAGAAAGAAGTTTCTGCCCATACTTTTTTAATGCTTTAAATGTGTCTTGTCTACCATCGATTTCTGCCTTTCGTTCTTGGTGAAGTTCTAACAAAGATTCAGCTTCAGATATTGTCGTTGGTGGCTCAGATTCATCCATGCGTTTGATTGTATCTGCCACCCACAATTCCAGTTCATGTAGATCCGCTTGGAATTTGTGCAAAGTGTAGGCTTGATTCAATGCTTCGCGACGATGTTGAGTGAGACGTTGTAGATCGTCCCAGTTAGACTGCAATTCTGATAGTATACCATTGATTTGAGGTGCTTTGTCTGGATACTTCAGTGACAAATCTCTGGCTTCCGCTTTGTGCTCCTTTAACTTTCCTTCAATGGCAGTCATGTCACGTTCCATGGCTTCCTGCTTTCTTTGTAGATGTTCAACAGCAGGTAGATCTTTACCCACATCCGTTGTGTTCATGGCTACAGATTTTTCAATGACTCTTTGACTCGTGTCGTCAATATCTCTGTTGAACAAGTGAATCTCTAATGCTCCTGCTAACGTTTCTCTATATGCACTTAACGCTCCTTGCAGACCTTTCCACTTATTGTTAAAGTTGTCACGTCGCTGCTGAATAGCTTTAGACTCATTGTCTCTACCCTGTTTAATAAGTTTATCCGCCAAAGCGTTAATTGTTTTGATTCTTGAGTCATCTACCCGCATATCACTGTCTACATCATCGAGTTTCCTTTGAAGGCTCAAACAGTGCTCGTAATCTTTTCCAGTGTCACCAGCTTGGACCATCATTTCCTTATCCCGTATCCATGCCTCGATTTTTTCTACTTGGTTGTTGAATTCAAGAATATCCTGTGCCTCTTCCAAACCTCTACCGCGATTTCCAGACTCCAGCAGTAGCTTTCTCCAAGATGCATGTAAATTGTCCAACTGCTGTCGAATCTCGGCACTTGCCGGATGTTTCTGTGCAAGTAACGTCTCTCCTTTGGCCTTAATCTCCTCTATTCTGCCTTGATTAGCTGCCAGCTCTGCTTGGAACGCCTGATGCTTTTGCAATTTTTTAATCTTGTCTTCCAAACTGGACACTTCACCCTTCAATGCTTCTGCTTCGAGTTTCTTCTGTTTTTCACCGATCCAAGACTCTGCTTCCGCGACATCTCTGACAAACTGCGCATGCAACAAGCCCGCCTCTAATCTGTTTCGTCGCACTTCACATAGACTTCGAATTCTCGCTCGTCTTTGTATAACTTCGTCCAATCTTCTCGCAATCGTGGGTGAATCAAAGTGGTTTTGTGCCAATAGTTTGTCTCCATGTTCTTGTAGGGCTGTCAACTTTTCTTCTTGCGTCACCAGCAACTTCTCAAATTCGTTGTGTTTCTTGACCTGTGCATCAACCTCTTCAACGGAGTCTCCAAAGTTATCGCCACTTAGGGCAGCTTCCTGAGTAGTTGACAAATTGTCTAGTTGCTTGGCATCTCGCAAAAAGAAATGTAGATCTATCAGTTGATCAAGGTGGACCTTTTTCTGTTGCCAAGCAGTGTGCAATTTTTGTCTCTCATCGAGCAGCTGATTACATTTTTCCTCTACTTCCTATGGACAGTAGAATTTTGAAAGTAAAATAATTTCTTGTATTTAAGACCTATGAAGATGAATCAGCTGTATATTTTAAAAACTTACCATGGCAGCATAATGGCCAGTTTGAACCATGGCTTCACCTAGATCAAGAACAGAATTGAAACTTTCCTCTCTTGCTTGTATTTCTCCTTTCAGGGCTTCATACTCAGCTTTCAAGATCTGTGCACTTGCTGCATCTCTTACTTTATCTTCTGTTGACATTGTAGCACGAAGTCCTGCTGCCCAATTCATTAAATCTCTAACCTAAAGATATATTTGTTAACAAGTTACATTACGGGAATTATTTATTTTTTAATCTTAATTATAAAATAACGTAGAACATGTCAATACCTGAGTTAAAAATCGCTGCAAATCACAACTTGCTTGTAACTGATCTCTTCTATGAGCAGACTTCTCCTTTAGTTCTTCCCAATGAGCAACAACAATTTGTTGCTGTTGATCAATGTGTACCGCATTATTGCCTGGATAATGCGCTTGCAGTCGTGACGCGTCTTCAACCAGAACTTGGAGTTGTGCCTCTAAAGCGACTAGATCATTTTCAAAGCCTTCGTGACGTCTAATCAATGCCAGGACAGAATTTAGATCTCGTCCCAAATCTTCTGGTAGAGCTGCTTCTTTTTCTTGTATACGCGATAGAGCTTCAGCAACATCGCGATGGAATCTATGAATTTCTCCCGCTGCTTGTAATCTCTGCTCACGATTTCGAATAAGACCAAGAAGGTGTTGCCAAGACTCCCTAATGAAAAAGTGTATAATGTTACTGTCGATATACTGTTTCAATTGATTAATAAATATCTTTCCAAAACATTTTACCATATTCATAATATATAATCCAAGTAACCATGTATAAGTTAAACATATTTAAATTTGTTCAATGTATACTCACTCTATTGCTGCATGTTGCTTCTGCACTTGTCTTACAGGGTCATCATCATCTTGTCTGCGTTAAATATATGTACAAAAAGACTGTTAGTAACCCAACACCGAGATACATTATCATTATACGGAAATCTTTCACCATCTTGTTCTATTACTTAGTTAACATCATAACCTAATTATGTTGGTCTATTCTTCATAGACTTCTATTGTCCATTTACCATTGTTCATTACGTAAAATTATATTAAATACTACAGTAACAATTTATTATTTAATAGAAAGTGCCATTACCATAACTAAATTCAGAAGTAAGTTCAAAAGATTGGACATGCATTTAGTGAAGTTAAAGTTTTAATAGTCTTCAACCAAAGTTTTAATTCTACATTACGTGCGTGACTCAAATAACTATAACATTAAATCTTACCCTAATTGTTCTTGGCGTTTTTCAATATCTTGAATGTAAGGGCTCTCATTGGCGATCAACTTTCTAGCTAACTCCTCACATTGATTAAATCGTTCTGAACCAGCCTCAATTCTATGCTTAAAATCATTAAATTTAGCTTGCAATATTAGCAAGTGTTCATAGTCTTGGCCATAGTCTTCAGAGCCAGCTGCCTGTTCCTGTTCCTTGATCCATTGTTCTAACTCTCTACTTTCTAAGAAGTATTCGTGACGATACATACTCTCCATCAAACGTTGCTGCCTTACTGTGGCCAGTCTTTGCAATGCACGCATTTGTTGAGCAATTGCTTGTTGCTTGTTTCCTATTGCTTTACTGTCAGGGTGTTTTGAATTGATCATGCTAGTAGCTGTATGTCCCATTTCTGTTACGATACCATTGTAAGTATCTAATTCTAACTCAACAGCCTAAAACATTAAATAAAATTGAGTACCAATTTTGTACCAACTATTACTTTCATTTTGTTGTAAAGAAACTGTTGAACAAAGTAGAGTATGTTAACATTGTAAAGCTAAATATACCTTGTGTTTTGTTAATAGTTTTGTAGCAGCATCGCGATCTCTACCATAATCGGTGGAGCTAAGAACATCATTCTTTTCATTCAACCAACTTTCAACTTCTCCTGCTTCAAAAAAGAACTCTTGCGCTTTCAGCGATAAGTCCAACGCTTTACTTCGTTCTCCAGCTTTCTCTTGCAGATCTCTCCATGCATCGTCGAGTTCATCGCACAGCTCTCGTATCTAAGCAGAAACAAAACTTCATAATTTAATTATATTAAACAAAACAGCAATGTACAAAACGCTTAAATGCAAACTTAAATATAAAAAATATATTATTAGTTTTATGAAATCAAAAATTTACTAATAATTTTTACAACTAATTTAATAATTGATATTATCATGAATGTATTAGAAAAATAAATTTCTACAGTTAATAAAAGAAAAACACATTAATATTTCTGGAATAGATCATGTAAGACAAGCACATGCATGCGTTAAACACTTTTATATTCTTCGTTTAAATAATATGTAAAAAAAGTCATTTGGAAGCATTTTTTGTGACTTAACAACACTCAAACTATTCTGTTGTTTTGAAGTATTTGAATTATTATAAAAAATTTCATATTAAACATTTTTGTTGATAAATGCATGAGAATAATCACAATGTTATTTTTTAAAATAAAACAACACCATTCATGCATTTGTGCTAACCTTACCTCTACAGACCCAAT
The DNA here is from genome assembly GCF_051014685.1 of Ptiloglossa arizonensis. Classification (NCBI taxonomy): domain Eukaryota; kingdom Metazoa; phylum Arthropoda; class Insecta; order Hymenoptera; family Colletidae; genus Ptiloglossa; species Ptiloglossa arizonensis. Next base: position 4,657,071 of record NC_135048.1, on the reverse strand, counting down.
ACTCTTGTAACAGTCCAAACTGTGTAAAAATTATACATTTTTATTTAAAATTTTTTATAGAACTGTATAGGAACAATAACAAGACATATATATTTCTCTTTTTCTCTGGAAATATTTCTACGTAATATTTTTATGGTATGTATTATTACCTTCTTCTTCTCTGGGTGAGCCTGATCAATTAAAGCCTGTCCAGAAGCTGAAGTTTTGTCAATCATGGGTTGATGACCAGCGATCTCTGCCTCAAGTTTCTTATGCTTTTTATGCAAAGTCTGAGCTTGATGCAAATTTTGTCCAAGTGTTGTTGAAGATGCTTGAGGAAGATGATCTTTTATCCATTGCAATTCAGCATCCAATTCAAAACCGAACTTATGGAAACGTAAACTTTCTTCCAATGCTTCGCGTCTTCTCTGAGCTGGCTCTTTCAAGCTGCGAAACCTATAACATAATCAAATTAACAAATACATGACAGAAATTAATAATATAATCATCAATATTAACTTTGATACGATAAATAAAACGTATAAAACGTTGCATACTTTCTTTGTGTCGCCTGACTGGTTTTCAATATGTTTGCAGCATCAAAGTGCCCTTCATGAGCCATCTCTTCACCCATAGCAACAAGATCATCGACCTTCTGTTCCCATTGACACATGTCACTTTCAAGCGATTGATGCTTCTTCAATAATTCTTTGCAACTTCTAAGGTCCACTCCTACTTGCTTACTTTGCAAGCAATTTTCTATTTCTTCCAACTTCAACCTAGCATCCTCCATTGTACGATTGTAGCCATGCTGACAGGCAGCTTGTCTTAATCTACGTCCCTTCTCTAAAGACAAAGCTACCAACCTCTCCCATTGATCGTTCAACTCTTTCAGCGTTTGACCTACATCATCTGACCTATAATTCTCTTCGGATATCAAAGCTTTCCCCGCTTTATTGACTGCCCTCAGCTGTCCTTCGTTGGCCCTTAGTTCTCTTTCAAACGCTTCGTGCTTTTGAAGTTTCCGTTCAAGATTGTTTAAATCACGATAACTCTCGTCAGACGCGGTTTTCATTTTGTCACCTAACCAGTCTCGCAGGTCATCGACTTCTGCTGAGAATTGTTGATAATGCTCTGACGCATTTAGCGCTGATCGACGACGCTGAGCAGCGTCTTTAACCGCTATCCGACGTGCCAACACTTGGTTTCTTCTTTCGTCGATACTGTTAAAAGTATTTAATTCAGTTAGTGCTCTCATGATTTATAGATAAGTTAGCTCTAGATCAAACTAGACTAACAATAAGTTCCTATGTCAAAACAAACAATATGAAAGAACTTACTAATCTTTATCATAATGATTTTGAGCGATCAATTTATCCGCGGTATCGCTGAAAGCCTTCAGTCGGTCGTCTTGTGCATGGAGAGTGTTCTCGAATTTCTCATGTTGTTTTAGCAAAGCTTCAACATCGTCCAAAGATTCCCCTAAGTCGGTGAACTCTAAGAACGCTTCGTGAGAGCTAGTAGTAGCTTCAATTTGATCGGCCTCACGATTGAATTGTTGCAGTTCTAGGCACTGCTGAAGCCAAGCTTCTTTTGCCATCCAATTGGATGTTACAGCTTGATATAGGCCATGCAATTTATCTAAACGTTCGCTGACATCAAGCAAAGTTGGATTACGATGAAGTAATTGGTTTCCAAGTTCTTCAACTTCTCTGAATCTAAAAAGACACGAAAAATATTTAGAAATACATCATAATATGAGTTAGAAAGTAATACGAAAAACCCCCATGCTTACTCATCTTCCCGTGTTCTTATTTCTTCTCCCAATTCCATGTGTTGCTTCCTAAGTTGCTCAGCAGTAGCAACATCTCTAACTGGTTCTTCAACCTTCATCATTTCTTGCACATCTGCAGCCCAATTAATTAAATTCTTCGAGCTGTTCATGAAAATCTGTTGGCCAACTGCATCCTCTAATCTAGACCTACGTTCCTTAGCTTTCGTTTGAACTTGATTCCAGAGTTCTTTGATCTCATTTTGCCTAGCATTCACGTTGTTTAACTCATGAGGATAAGAACTCTTTACACTGTTTGCTAATAAATTTACTTTTCTCACCTAGAACAAGGAATTTTAAGTTTCAATTCTGGTTTACCTTAAGAATAAAATTCTCTGCAAGTTAGATTGATCATACTTTTTCTTCAACTGGTGCCAACTCTCTTTCCAAATGTTGATGTCGTCTCTGTAGAGCCTGTACTGTTTTCAGGTCAGGTCCTAGTTCCGCGGTGTCTAACTGGGTAATCTTTTCCAACATCCAATCATGTGCTTCGTCACAAGTTCTGTTAAACAACTCCACGCTCGAAGCTCCTTCCAGACTTTTCTCTTTTTGCGCTTTCAACCAGTTCAAATGATCCCAGAGTCGATGAATATGCTTTTGTCTAGCTTTTACTTTATCCAATTGACTGTGACCTTGTCTAACGAACTCTTCAACAGCAGCATCTATAGCTTCGACGCGTTTTCCCGAAGCTGACAGGTCAGTCAGGAACTTTTCGTATTTCCTCTTTGCAGTTTCAACGTTATCACGAGGATCATCCGCTCTCAGCATCTTCTCTTTGTCTTTTATCCATTTTTCAAAGTCATCACATTCTCGATAGAAACCGTGAAGTCGTATGGCGTCTTCCAGCAACGCGTGCCGTTTTACCGCTAATTCCTGCAGCTCGCTGTAAGTGTCATTAATTTTCTTCTGCCGTTTTTCAACGCTGTCGCCATCGCTGGCAGTTTTCCGCTTAATTGGCTTCACCGTAGATTTTATCGACTTCACTCTTCTGACTGGAACCATTTGCTTGACCATTTTCGTTTTCTTTACCCTCTGTGTCACAAGGACTTTCTCCGTCATCCTCACTTGAACCTGTATTACCTTAGGCTCAACTTCACGAACATAGTTCGCTGGTACAAAACCATCTACACCGTCAGCTTTTCTAACGCTCCACCAGTCTGGATTCATTTTATTAAGCAGGAACATTACTTCATCCTTCGCCATGTGCATACCCTGACCTTTAAATGGATACAGACTCTTCACTTGTGGCACCACTGCGTCTTTAAGAACTGTTTTGGGTTTCATTACCTCCACGACTTCGTCAACCCATTCATCCTGAGGAACTAACCTCATTTCTTTGCCTGAAAAATAAAATATCATTAGTTGCAATTTTGCTAGAGTAAAGTGTTACGTGCAATTGTACGTTTTAAGACTAATCCTTTTTTAAGATATTGTATCTGCTTATAACTGATCTTGCCTTTTATTTTAGCAACATTTAACCTACTCGTTGCCATTAACTTTATTGCTTAGCATTCGTGAACGTGAAAAGAAAAGGGTTTGTTAACATTGTACCAAGTTTGTGTATAATACTATGGAGAATACAACTTACTCCATTCCTCTTGTTCCAATTCCGCAACAGGTTCCGGATCAGCAGATAATTCAAGAGTCGAAATTCCGCTCTTAATAAGTTTTTCAGCTTGCATATTCAATGACTGCACATCACCCTTATAAGCATTCAACTCTCCTTCCAGGTCTTTGTGTCTTTGCAAAAGTGCTTGAGCGCTCGGTTCATCCACACCATAATCCTCAGAAGTTACAAGAGCCATCTTTTCGTTCATCCAAGAATCCGCTTCGTTCGCATCCGCATAGAATTGAAAAGCTTCAGCAGCGTCATCCAGTTGCTTCTTTCTTAGAGCTGCCAACTCCTCTAAGACCTTCCAATGTTCTTGCAAAGAATCGATGCGATTCTGAATTTCTAGAGACGACGGATGATTGTCCGCAATTAGTTTCCTTCCAGCGTCGCAGAGTTGTTCAGATTTTGGTCTTCGTACTTTTATTTCGTCCTGAAGAGCCTTGTGTTTCTGCTGCAAGGAGATCACAGCGCGTAAATCTTTGGCAGAGATTCCAGCTTTGCAAATCCGCTGCTTTTCGATCAGCCAGGACTCTTCATCTTCATGATCTTGGAGGAAGTGGAAGAAATTCCTAGCATCCTCGAGACGAGCTTTACGCTCCTTACTATACTCCACCAGCTCGTGATATGCATGATTTAGCATCTCCAATTTCTGCTGTAGAAGAGGCACTTCTTTGCTCTGAGGCTGTGCCAAGTGCTGAGCTGCTTGCCTGCCAAGTCTTCTCTGAGTTTCTCCCAAAGCGGTTACCTGCAGCTCCTGCAAGCTGTGCTTTTGTAGCAGATCTTCCACTCCTAATAAATGTGGACCGACGTCAGTGCTTTGGAAGTACAGTTGAAGTTCCTGAATCGAGGCCAAGGTCGTGTCAATCTCTCGCATCAAGCTCATGAGGGAACTTAGAGCTACGAGGTTGGATTTATGATGGTCTAGGAGAGCCAGAAGCTCTTTCCACCTTTGCAATACTTCCTGTTCCCTGGTACGAACTCTTTCTAAACCATGATAATTTTCTCTAACAAGTTCTTCCGACATATTTGTCAAATCATGAAAACGTTCTTCTCTCGCTAAGATATCTGCACTGATAGCTTCGTGTTTCTTCACGGTAGCGTCCACTTGAGCCAAATTGCTACCGTATCTTGGATCTGTTAAAACTTGAATCATTTCCTTCAGATAGCCTTCTCTGAGGACACTTTTCCTTTCGAATTTGTAGTTCAATTGTTCAAGTCTCTCTTGACGAAGAAGTTCAGTTCGTAGAGCTACTTCTCGACGATGTTCCGCTCGTTCAAGTTCCACCCAATTCCTTTCAATGTCGTGTATTAATTGACCCTCTTGAGGTGTAAAAGCGGGTTGGTTCAAGGATTTTAATTGGGTGTTTATGTGAAAGTACAGAGCTTCTATTTCAGACCGTTCTTTGTACTTTGGTGGTTTCTCCACCGTTCTATATTGCTTAAAAGCCAACAGTTCCCGTTGAATGCCTTCTAAGGAGTTGGGAAAGTTTCGATTCTCTAGGATTCCTATCTTCATCTTGATCCATTCTAGCAAGTCAGTCGTGAGTTTCTCATAGTGGATCTTCATCTTATCGGCGTCCATCATTTGTCCCACAATCTGTAAACGTTGATAACATAAAAAGCTAGTTATTCGGGTATAAAAACTATGTCTCGCGCAAAATTTGATATCGAATTTTTAGTATCGCAACTTTCGAGGGATTATGACTTGCACGATATCCCGATCTATATTTTGAAAACGATTTCATGTTTGAAACTCTCTAATTCAAAGTGTACAACACGAAAGGTAAAATAGCACATAATTAACATACATTTGCAATTCGTTTTCCGCTCTTGATTTCATTCTTCATCCTGGCAAAGGTATGGTAGTAGGAGGCAACATAGGTGATGATAGATTTCTCATCGGGTCGAGCCGTGTCAACGTCCTCCGCGTCCAATAATCTTGGTATTCCAAGTTCAGAGTTGGCGACGTCGAAAGCATAATTGAGGTTGTCGATATGTTTGTTTTGTTGCAATTCTGACCAAGTGACCAGGTCTGGCCTGTGGGCATGTATAAGGGCGTTGAAACCCAGACCGCTTCTCCAGGATCCTGCAACAAAACGAAATTTTGTATACTGAGCACAACTTATTCCATCGATTGTATTTAAATTCTTGCAGCATTGTGAACAATTCGAACCGATCATCGCGTAATCCCCAACAGAAATTGTATTTATTACCAGTGAAGTCCTGAATGTTAACTCCAGGATATCCATTGGTTTTCCTCTGGCACCAGAGCAACAGCGCGTCTTTGGCCGATTTCTTCTCGCTGCTGTCATTTTCTTCGTCCACGTCAATTTCAATTTCCTGAATCTGGAATCTGAGAATGATCGTCCAGATCAAACCCAATATCAACCTTGGGTTCCCATCGACTATATCCTCTGCTCCTATACTTTCCAAGCGAACCTGTAAACAGTTGGAAAATGGGTAAAATTTGAACAAGATTTTCCAACGGTACAGTATAAAAAGGAGGTTACGTCTTTCTGTGGAATTTAGAAAGATGTGAACGTAATCGGTACGATTAAACGATTAATGGACAGCTTCGGAAAGGTCATACATTGGAATGTCATTTGGTAGTGTGTATGCAAGCATCGTAACGAGGATTTAAGTAAGGGGTCAGTTTCCTTTCCCCGCACAAACTGTAATTTGCAATGAAATATTTATCGATTTCCAGGTGCCTCCTTCTAGGTTACATTAAAATTGCCAATCGGTTCAATGCGAGATCTCCCCGCAGTTGAATCAGGTGAATGCAACCGCATAATACGCTCGCAGAATTTACGAGAAGGGATTGGTGGACTTCTGGTACAATGATATTCGCATTCCAGCGTGCACGTGTGTGCACGCGCGCAGAGGAACAAGTAAAAGAGTGGAATGCACGCTGGCTATTGGTATCGTTGCGTAAACAGTGGATTTTAATAGGCGCCTGTGTATGAGAATACGTGGATGAGTATCTCGCTATGATAAAATAGAGGCATGCATTGCGTCATGTGAAAAGTAAGAAGTGCAAGACGGCCTTCAGTGTATGATAATGTGGTTATTTCGAGTTAGAAGCCAGATGTATTTTATTGTATCGGCTCGAGTTTGTATTTATTATTGTAGAATGGAACAGGGAAAAATAATGGGATAACGATGTCTGCGTGTGTTAGAGTTGGTCATCCATGTTAGAATCTCGGCAGACGCAAACGATACCGGTCGTAAGGACATAAGGAATTAAATGGAATGTGTTAGATCATTAGTTTGTATTAATTATAATACACTAAAATGTGTGTAATATTGATATTGGATTAATAATAGCTTCTCAAGGACAAGAGAACAAACTTATCGAGTTAGGTTACAATACTACGGTACTGCTAATAAAGAACATTGTATTATTCGTACGACAATAGCAAATAGGTGTGATATGTTATAATAATGTTATTATCTGGATTGAAGTACAGACGAATGATGTTAAATCATCAACAAGTGGTAATTGTAAGTAGTAATGAGGAAAAAATTACAAGTTACGGATATACCGGTGTCATAAACATTAATAACTGGATACGCTGTTAGGCTAATGAGCCACACCTGATTATACAACAGTGAAAGAGTACGTTGAGATAATGATGTCATCGGTAATAAGGAAACAGGTGTATTACATTAGTACTATCTATTCTCATTAGTTTATTTTGATAATAAAGTAAAACCATAGAATGTATCATGATAATATTGTTATATAAAATTAAAAAGTACACGGAGTGTACTATGTTATTAAACATATGTAGTTAATTATAACACGTTCAAATAGAGCAATGTATTAAATAAACAATGTCCTCGCTTAGGGAAACTACATAAATTATTTAGTATACCACATTCTAGTAATTATGTTATAATAAACTAGTATAATACATAAGAACAATACTGTTATCGGAAAATATAAAGAACTGGTCCTACAGTATTGGATTATCGATCTATACTAACCACAGATCATTCAAGAATTCACTAACCATATGGTAATGATTTTAGGACAATAATAGACATTATTGGAAAAAATATTTATCGTTTATTTAAAACTCGTAACAATTCGTTTATTAGATGCAGCTAAGCAACGAACGTGATCTTTCAGGGTGCAGCTGCGACATTTCGTTATCGACTCCAGCGGTTTCTACATTTGATCGGGTCTCATAAACGAATACGAAACGGAGAAATGCTTATGGGCCAACAAACGTGCTCGCAGTCTTAGCTTACATTATACTTAATCGCAGTGCGTGTCTGAAGCGCGACGTTCTCGCGACTTCTGGAATGTCGTCCGATCACTTGTGCCGGTCTATCAAGGCCGTTGCGAAATGAAAATTATTGTTCTTTCCGAGGCTCCTGACATCTCGCGGAATGCAAAAGAAACGTCATCAACGGTAGGTAAACACGTGTGCATCGTAAAGTAAGGAGTGATTCGGGACGATCTGAATTATTAGCGGAAAAACAATAATGTGAAATCGACGGGGTAAACTACCTCTAAATATCTCTGGAAAATAATACGTTTATAAATCTACACCGAATCGCGTATTGCCGTTAAATTGAAAAATTCGCTCACGACACAGTCGGTAATTTACCTACATCGTGTAATCTGCTTATTGATGTATATTTGGCGGGAAATTGAACATTTTTAAACGAACCCGATCAAACGTGTCGGTTACTAATACACGTTAAAACTTTGTCCACGATATTCAAAAGCTGACAAACGCAATAATGATCTTTGTGGTTATTGTTCCTTTAAGAGACCATTCGATTGTAAACGTAATAGGTGAACGACCATTTGGAACGTTGTTGGAAAACGATGCAAATCGTGCGTTAGAATCAATAATCCGGTTCGCTACCCGATGATTAGCTTGCAGCGAGTAAACAAATGATCACGACACGCGTATTACGCAACGGCAAATATGTTCTTCCTGTCGCGTAATTTGTAGCCCGCGGTACATGTTGTATGTGTAACAGCGGCAATCTACGTGAACACATCAGAGGTGATCACTCGATAATAACAGATCTTCGATCTGCATAATGGGCTTCGAAGCAGTCGTTAGCGGTACGATCGTTCCATTTATCATTTTTAACCGATAATGTATCATTAAAACGCGAAGGGCAACCGTCGTGAACATTTAACGGGGAGAGAAGCGATAGGAAGATGACTAAATGACGCGCTCGGATCAGGATTAGTTACGATTCTAACGCGTCAACTGCACCGATCGTGTCTGCCAGACGGGACAATTCTGCAGGGTAAACCTCTAGCTTCCTATTGCGGGCAATCGATTCTCTCAAAGACCTAACCTGAACAAAATTTGTCCCTTCAACTTTGAACAGGTGCTCGTAGAAATGACTGAAACTACACTCGAAGTGTACAAGACTCAACACATTCCTAGAAAGGTATACTTCAAAACATTCTATAATCTACATTCTGGACCAAACCTGTACAAAAGTCATTCCCGACTCTAAATCACTGTTGTTCTTCTCACGATACACAAGTCGTAACCGGTGTACTGCGTGTGTGAAACACATCGATACAATTGTTTCTAATTTAAAATCAGAGAACCATGATTCGGGCAATTCCAGACAGCTCGAGTACCGAACTTCGCAACAGTCAAGTATCATTTTTTAAATTTCCCTCTGCACGTGAAATCTCCCCTATCCTGGGTGCAGACTGTTAGTGGTATCGATTCATCCTGGACCGAACCTGAGTCATCCCTGACTCTAAATCACTGTTGTTCTTCTCACGATAAACAAGTCGTAACCGGTGTACTGCGTGTGTGAAACACATCGATACAATTGTTCCTAATTTAAAATCAGAGAACCACGATTTGGACAATTCTAAACAGCTCGAGTACCGAACTTCGCAACAGTCAAGTATCATTTTTGAAGTTTCACTCTGCACGTGAAATCTCCCCTATCCTGGGTGCAGACTGTTAGTGGTATCGATTCAGGGACTCGATCGAACTCGCCGGCCAAAGAAGTCGTTTAAAAAGTCATTTGGCGAGCTCAGTCCGCCGATTATCTTTACTGCCCCGCGATCCCATCGAACTCGGTTTCGTCCAGTGTACACCGAGCAGCAATCCGTTAAACCAGCAACGGATCAACCTTCGAATTTTCAGTGGACAGAACTGCATACGCTCACGTTATAAACCGTGTATCAGCGGCGTATGAATAATGAATGAGCCACGGGCTGCATAGTAAGACGAGAATACGGTACTGTTACATCGGCCGGAGGGTGGGGTACAGTTAAAACTCGTGCAACAAGACGGCCGGCCAATAAGTGGCATAAAGGCAACGGCGTTAAATAACCGGTACCCGTTCCTCACCGATTGCTTTTTGTTGCAGGCTACGGCACATCGGCTCGAGAGCTTCTCGGCCAGCGCCAAAGTGTAGTCTTTTTGCTACGTGATGAAATTAACGAGAACGACGTCCAATGGGTGTTCTCGGTGACTAGGGGTTCGGTTACATTAGGGATACTCTAACGAGATGTTTAGGAGTGTGCGTAGCCTGGGGTTACCTCTTAGGACTCCTCTGTAGGAATAAGAGGATTCTTAGCGTTCGAGGCGATACTCTCCGACGAGATGATCTCTGAACTCTAATGTCCCCGGATTTCAGGGAACACGCTGACCCGAATGATCCTCTGATTCTACCTTTTGGTATTTCTGATTTACGAGACCGGTCATTTTTCATTGCGAGGTGCGTGAGAATGTCTGTGCCTGTTCTGCGGTTAAATATTCCCATGTTTAGTCACGTACCCTCGATCGTACCTGGGTTTAATGGTTGCAGGATGTACGGATCAGTAGAGGATATACAGGATGTAGGTCAAGAGGCTCTGGTATGGTATCAACACCGCGTTAATAATAATACTACCAAAGGGATGGTAAAGTACACACTTAGGACGAATTGCCCTAGGGTCTTTGTACAGCATATCGTTTCCGTTCTATTGTATCATTCTTGCTTCGAATAAACGTTCGATATTTCAGCAATTTTAATTTCACATCGAGCAGATCGCTAGGATTCCGTTCCAGCTATCTTATTTTTTAGGATTGCGCATCAATTTCTAAAGAATTTTCTCGATTATTTCTTAACAGTTGAATGTCCACTAGCGCGTGCATTGCACCGTTTCTGAAAGAACTGAGACATACCACCATCTCCGACATCGTAAATCAATTAACGGGTTTCTTACCATTTCACTCGGATAAAGTAGAATAAAACCTCGGTAAGTTAAAAGGAAACACGTCGATCAATTAATCCGTCCAAGGATCTTCCAACGACTTTATGCACTATTTTCTTGCTGAACAGGTTGTTTCCAGTAACCTACTTAAGTAAATCGATGTCCTTAAATATATCGTCTCGTAATACCTATCAAATCATCCATTCAGTCATCTCGCTTAATTGCATTCACCGTTATCGTTGCATCGATGAAGACCTGTTTTGGATACAGAGTAGCTTATTTTCGATTGCGAATAAATATATCTCCGTACGAATCAGGCACGTGACGTTTGGAACGTATCAAGATCGCCGAAGAAAATACGTGCAATAAAATTATAACGATACAAAAGCTGGTCATAACGTATTTATTGAAAGCTCTGCGATTCGTCTTCTGAGCTTGCGTTAAATCGAGATTACTCGATCTAATTCCAAGGACATTGAATATTAACAATTGCGTAGCTACGAAATCCTGGCACTGATAACTATGATAATACTTTGTTAGTTAAAACTATTTGGTCTCCGAGATTTCGATCAGACTTGTATCGAATCTGGATCGAATGTCCTAAGTCTGTTCTCTGGATTCACGAGCCCATCGATGAACAAGAACTTTCCTCTAAATATTTAAAAGGTTTTCTCCATTGACCTAGGGTCCAGTGAATCTATCTTGAGTAATAAATTCGATAAACTTTCAGCAACCGTGCACCTTTTAATAAAATTCAATTCCGCAAACTGAGTAGCTGCAGTCTCTTATCCTCCTTCGGACATTCTAACTTTCTAACACCTGGACACGCATCGGCGTGGTTTGCCACGAATTGCAGTTGGTTAATGGAAACGTTCGCGGAAATTAATTCCATCGGGGTTGCCATAACACCAGTGGTCCATGGTGTACCGGCTCCGCGAAACCAATGGAACGGGGGATAGCATTCTTAATACATTTAGCGTGGAATGCGACTCCTACGTTCAACATTCACTGGATTGGCGAGTTATACTCGGCTGCCAGTGTTCATTTCTCCCAGCGTTAACTACCTCGTGCTGCTACAATGTAACCGCCGAGCAAGCAAAGACGAACGGATCGACCGACGATACTATTGTTCAACGGATAATTTACAATTAACGGTGGCCCGTAGCACGTGTCAATCTCGTTGAAACTTCGACAAAAGGGTGTAATATTTTAACGTCAATCCATCGGGTCCTTTTGATGCGAAAACTAACAAAGAATATGACAATCGATCGGGATTTAGACAATCTACTTGGACGTTAAGATTTCGATAATCTTGAACGTTAAGATTTCGATAATTTTGAACGTTAGGATTTCGACAATCTTAAACGTTAAGATTTCGATAATCTTGAACGTTAAGATTTCGACAATCTTGAACCGTTAAAGTAACAGTAAGAAACATTATATCCCAATGGTGTCTCGCATCATCTTCAGATGGTAAGGTTGTTGCACTTTAGATAGTAACAAAAAAGGGTCACCTAGTTCCTGAGACCCAGTTTATGAAAAGCTGACAAGAAATCTCTCATCCCCGCGAACTGTCGAGTTCGAACAGTTGTGACTCTGTTGCGTCTCAGAGACACGTCCCTTGCGCCGCTAGACCCACGTTTAATTTGTCAGACTACCGGTCTACTTCGATCCTTGGTTCACGAACGATTAAACGTTTCGCGGCACGACGACTCGGCTAAGATGGAGTACCAACGATCTGTTAAGGCAATATCTCAAATTCAATGGGCCCCACCTGTACCCCTCGGGTCCGTTCGAAGCACAGAAATCAGCAGGATCGAAACGAAAATAAACGGTCGAGGATGAACCGGCGAGCGTGTCGGTGGGACATGAAATCCGCGAACTGGCGGCAATTTTCATCCGCAGCTGCGCCTCCTTCCTCTCTCTTTCAGTCTCTTTAACTCGGGCCGCGTAGCGGTTTTCCTACGGCATCGTTTACAACCGGCAATGCGCATTCTTGGCAGAACTGCGGAATGTGGATCGCAGGCACGCGAATGACAACTCCAAAAGGACGTTCCTGATCGTGACCGTGTGCACGGGCGGGTAAACGCGCGCCAAGATTCCCGGCGTTTCGTCATCGTTTAAGGAATGGTGCGAGAGCCGCGTCTCTGTGATTCTCGCCTTATTCGCTTTACCGTTAAGCCTGAGCCGCTCGAGCGGGACGCCTGTCCCTTCGAGATCCGCGATTAGGCACCGAGGACCGCTCTCTTATCGTCTTCTTTTTCTCGGGGAACAATTGGACCAACAAATTGGGCAGACCCCTTCCCGACATCGCGAGAAACGTTTCTCGACTGTTGTAGATACTCCGTTGCCTCTGTTAGCGGAGAGGCGCGAGACTTGGGCCCCGTTTCTTACCTCTTTTCGAACGTTCGTGTGTCTGAAAGGTAATCGTACGAGTGAAAAAAAAAAAAAAGGAAACAAGGACTGGATGAATCTTGAATTGTGATCGATGATGTTGGGTTTGTTGCCAGGAGAAACACGGTGCGGTAAAATTTCTACTGTCTGAATTAACGATTCTTTATTGGGTTAAGAAACCTCGAAGCATGTTCTTAACACACTGCACATGGAAATATCGGTGCACTGGCTGTGAACAGTTAGGCATTCCAAGTTACATTTCCATGTGTTTGATGGCGTCATGCCTGTCATCATCGGGATAGAGGATATTCTGTAATTTTCTTAGAAGTTCAAGCTACCAAATGGATTAGCTCTGAAGAAATAGACGTTTGGACGATACTATGATTTATCGATGTACTTGATGTAGTTTCTGCGACAAGTCTGTCGTTTGTTGTGCATAGCATATGTGTTTCCTAACTATCTAACCTAGCAGAAGTTTTATTATCCGGTCTAGTGAAATCTTTGATATTTGGTTGTATACCAAATAGAATCTCTATTGCTGGATAGAGTAAAATTTTACTTATCTAAGCAAATAGTATCTGTATTGCTGGATAGAGTAAAATTTTATTTATCTAAACAAATAGAATCTTTATCAGTTCATTTGGTAGAAGCTTCCTGATGTGACCGACCACAACCGCGATTACCTAGCCTATTGCTAACCTTTTCCTAACCCAGTAGAACCTTAATTGTCTGACCTAATAGAACCTTTATAATGTAACCTAATAAAATCTTTACTACGTAATCAAGTAGGACCTTCATTATCTCACGTAATAAAACTTTTATGACGTAATAAAATAAAACCTGTATTATACGATCAAGATTCTTTGCCTGTCACAATAAAACTTAATATAACCAGCACGAAGGCATTTTGGAATAGAACTGTAATTTTCCCACCTCTGATTATCCAGGAAGATGATTACTAATGACAAATTAAACCTTTGTATCCGTAGACTCCAGACTTTCCTAAATCTACATAATTTAAGTATCGAAAAATTGTTTTAAGGTAACAAAGTCTTCATAATTTTATATAATAACAAACTTGACATTACTCATCAATATGAATTTAGATTAATTATCGAGAATTACATTGCCCTCCGGGTTAATGAAGATATATGTATTTTTCGGTTCCACGTATGAAATACGTTACATCTAAACGAGAATGTTTCTCTTATCGACTTCAATGACAAAGTATCATAACGCTAGAAAATAAATTGAGCCTGTATACGTGGCTTGGTATCATGGCAACGAAACATCAATAAAAGAACTTTATTGCGTGCAACACATAAGATACGAGAAATTCAAACGTTATGAAACGTTAACGAGCTACTAAACGTGAAACTTATCTCACGAACATAATTAACTTCAGCCAACAACTTATTGCTTCATCTTTCCTCTTCGGCGAGGACGAGCACTTTTTGACGAATATTACAAGCCAACTTGTACAATAAGTAATTTTTTCTCGTCAAATTTCCCAAACATTTTTACATTTAACATTGTCACCTTTACGCGTAAATTATTCATTCGATAAATGTAACGACGCGAGCAAATTTCCTGTATAACGAATTCTAATCTTCGCGACGCGTTTCACAGACTCAAGAATTTGTATTCCTTTTGTTCCCAGCGTGCGTTCCAGTATCTAAGTAACTTAGAACAATCCGTGGAATGTAGCTATCAAACACGTTTTATAACAAGGCACACCGTGTATGGTTATAGAGCACAAGGTTGATAGAAAAGCCTTCTATACAGCAAGAAGATAATATATAGAATCATTGTAAACTGCACATACTCGAACCCTGGACAAGAACATTGAATTAAGTTGAATTTAAAGAAAACCCGACTTCCAACCTACCTCAATTACGATATTTATTTTTAGATTATCGGCTGCATGACTGCTTTTCTTCTTGTAGAACCCTCCAGTGAAATTTATTAGCGCGAAATCGATCTTATCGGTCGCCACCTAGTAGCGAAGATACGAAACATTTTCTAACCACAATTTGCAACATACAAACACTTTTATGTTAAGTATTCGTTATAATGTATCAAGATAAAATTGTAATCTATTAGAAAACCAGAAGCAATTGTTTTCTAACAGATCATTTCTAATATATAATTTTACCTTTGTTTAGCGTGCATTAATTGCATAAGAATCTAACTTAAAAATTGTTGCGCCATTACAGAAAATTATCCCCTGTAATTATTACAATTGCTCCTGACAATCGTTAGTAGCGTGGAACACATTGTTCTGATCTTTGTACCACGTTCTTATCAAAATTATTCGCAGCCACAGTGTGACATTAATTTGCAAACTGATAAGGGATCCGCGCCTGCCCTAATTCCTTGCTCAATAATTCTTACTTTATCATCTGGTAGTAAAAATGTAAGGGTTATCAGTATCTAGAATTTTTCTTTCTTGACAAATAATCTGAAACGTAACCACTCCAATTCCGCGCGTTCCGGTTCCTTTCACAATAATTATTAAGAAATGCAAGTCACACCGTTCTGGCGTGCACTTTCACCGAAACTTTTTGTTTAACCCGTTAAGTGTCCGAGACTTGGCTACCCAGGTAAGTAACATACTATAAACAAATTTTTGTAATTTTTCTCGGTTAAGATTATGTCGTAACCTGCAAACTTTCATTCCTCCGACACGTTACTTTTTTGCACGTTACAACTCCCAACGTTATTTTAAAACTCAATATAAAGAACGCCCAACCGTGTTCGCTATCAATTTTAGCAATCTTTTATTTTAAGATAATATCTGAATACTATTACTCTTATATAATCTATACGCACCTATCTCCAAATGTACCGGTAAATACACGAAATAAATCTTACCAGATTGAAATTTTTAATTTTCCTATATTTACATTAAATTACGAAGTTTATTATTTATATCTATTCGCTGTGTCATTGAATTTATTCTTTATCATTGTATTCGTTGGGAAAAACTCCGTTCTCGCATATCCGTATGTACGGTCAGTTAATAACTGTAGACATCAAGGATATTCGCTATGTTTGCTACTAACGATTCCCACAGATTACGGTTTCACATACTCGGACGTTAAATCACCTGGTCGATCGATACATCGTAACTCCATTACTGTCACAATCGAAAATCAATGGAAATACGACTCAACGGAAAGATGCAGAAACAAGAACAACGTCCTCGTCGTCCCAAAGCAGAGACGTCGGTCCAAGGCATGTACTGGACTCAATGAGCAGTTCTTTGGGCAATATCGCCCGAAGAGCGGCGTCTAACATGATCTGCACACGGGCAACGTGTGTGCCGTCTGGTTTCATTTCACATCTGCGGGACTCACGGTCTAGCAAGTTTTGCCTCGGTCGCTGACCTTTCATTCCCCTCTCTCTATTTCTTTGATCCTGCTTCCATTCTGTCCTTCTTTCAGAGATTTATCTCGCCTTCGCCTCCTTCCACGTGGTCTTTGTCATTGTATTCTTCGACTCCGAATCCTTTCTCTCGTTCAGTCCATCCGCTGTTGACTTCATCTTTCGTCGTTCTCTTGGAGCGCGCTGATTCCCTTGGCTCATTGTTATACGCGCACTCGTGCGCATCCCAGTTTTTGAAGACGTTGCAGCAATGAGTAGATTGTGAAGCAGTTAACCCACTGTGAACGGTTTCGTGACTGATGAACCGTCCACGACGACACTTAGTTGAAACATTGAAGTCGTGGCGAAAGCCACTGGCGGCAATTTTGTGATTAATACAGCACGAATGTAGAGAAACGTAGTGGCGAATACTCAAGTTAAGTATCGACTTATAAACCGAACTGGGAAAGACACGATGCTTCACGGATTTATTCTGCAGTTGTATTAGCAAATGGTTTGAAGTTGGATTAAGGTCAAGGCTAGATTTACAATGTAATGTTGCGTAAATCTTATTAATTATTTTCTATTTTGATAATTATTTCGAATACTTTGTCACTTATAGTTTAAAAATAACGTGCACAGTGTAATTTCTTGTTTTAAATCACGAATTATTATATAAATTATGTGCAAATACTTTTCTATTTTTATCATTTACTTTATGGAATAAGCTAACAATTATTTGCAAATCGCGAATGAATAAGGAGATAATTTATTATTCGAGTGAATGTTTTAAAATAATTTTATTCCAATAATTCTATGTTGAATCTGGTTAGGTCTGAGATAGTTGACTGTTAATTTTATTAAAATAAATCCCCGATTTGGGTTAGGTCTAGATTAAGTGCAGCGTTGGCACCTTATCATAACGTAAAATACAGAGTGTCATGAATTGCTCCTATTCGGAGAATGAAACAGCAATCAAATTCATATTAACAAAATATTTCTATATATAAAAAAATTAATTATATTCATTACAAAAATATACATTTTTTAGTATCGAGATAACTCCTTCGATTTTTTTCTTTTGTAGCTCCACAAATATGCCTTTAATAATGAAAATTCGAACTTATTTTTTTTTACTATGTCGTTTTCAATTTCGATCTTTGTTAATATTTTGTTGACCAATTATATTTCATCAAATAATAAATGGCGATTTATTGAAATTTTTAGAGTTTTTTCAATTTTTAATAAATTTACAATATTCAGTTGTTTATAAGGTATGATATCATACATTGTTTTAATTTTTTACATAAGGAAATATGCTTTCCATAAGTAAGGGATATATTATTTGTTCCGTACAAACTTTGTTGTATCGAGACTATGTTTTTCAAATAGCAATTTAATATTATCAAGAATAACTTTTGTTTGCATCTTCATGGAAGCATAAAATTTTACTTTCTATTCTTCGTGTTTTTGTTAAAATATCTCACTATAATAGAACAAATTTCTTCACTGCCTTTATTACTAGCATCAATGCTAATAGAAAATGGCAATACTTTAATATGTTTTATTACGAATTCAATAGACTTTGAGCATGAAACATTTTCTCCGATAAATTGGGTTTTTGTTCTGTCACAATGAAATCAATCTAATCTCCATTCGTTGCCAAGGTAGCTGTGATGACAGTTAATTCCAGAACAAAGTCCAGCAATTTCATCTAATGCAACTTTGAAATCAGTACTGGTCAAAACTGGCATAAAAATTGGTTAATAAACGATTTTATTATAACGTCCGAAAAGATTTTTTTATATTTTTTACTACTAAAATGAGTATCTATTCCTTTTTTTCCATCATATTTGATTGTAAAAGTTTGTGAACACCATTTGCATTTTGCTGGATATGTATCAACCTTAAGTTATAGAACATTCTCATTTTTTCGTTATAAGTGATTTTATCTACGTTTCTGAAAAAACAATGTAGAAATTGTGCTTAAAATTAAAATTTTTGAAATTTCTCCACGAGAAGAGATATTTTAAAAGACTAATTAAAAATGCCTCGTAAACTAATGCATCCATTGTCAGATAAATGCCATTTTTTTATATATTCTCAAGATGTTTAAACAGAATCCATTGTTAAAACAAATCATAATAATATTTTATTCCTTCATTTTTTATACAAATCCATAGATATTCCTAGGAAAACTAAAGCCCCAAGATTTGTTTGAAAAATCAAAGAGATGGGAACTCTGGTTATGGCTGGATTATGTTATTTTTTTAATTTCAGTTCAGACAATTCAGATAAAAACCTGGCGATACAAACTGTTCAATCGTCTCAACTTTTCTCAACCTGTTACAGATTCCTCGATCCCTCTTTCGTTTCCTTTTTCACCGCGTAACCGCCATCTTTGTTCTACCTTTGCTGCGCAGTTTCTTC
Organism: Ptiloglossa arizonensis; assembly: GCF_051014685.1. Lineage (NCBI taxonomy): Eukaryota > Metazoa > Arthropoda > Insecta > Hymenoptera > Colletidae > Ptiloglossa > Ptiloglossa arizonensis. Next base: position 4,638,255 of record NC_135048.1, on the reverse strand, counting down.
ACTTTCTTTTTTCTCTGGCCGCATCTCTTCTTCTTTTGCTTCTATTCGATCCTACGGTTTTCGTCTACTCTCGCGTGATTTTTATTTCATTCTGGCGTCTTTGTTCTACCTTTCACTGGTGTTCTTTTATTTCTCCCTTTCGTTGACCTTCGATGTTTCCCTCTGCGTTCAGCTAACCCTAAATCTCTCGATCTTTCCTCTTCATCGGTGTCTCGTTCTCAATCGTGAATACAAAGACCGTCGAGCGAAACTATTCAACTTTCGATGGAATCGAAGTGTGGACGATTTCGATCTTTGCTCTCAGTATTTCGCAAACGAAAATATTCTATTTCAATACGATTCTACACTTAACTTCTTTAGAGATACACATATTACGTACCTACGTGCTCGTACGCAAAATTTTTCACTTATTTAAAATATTGCAACACGAATATAATCGCTAAAATTGCGAATAAATATTCAGAATTAAATTCCACAATGATTTTAAGATTCAATTTTCTTTCACTATTTGTTTGCTTCTATACAGTTTTGTGACTCAGTAAATTACTTTGAAAACTGATAGATGTCATGACAATTTGTTTCTTTGAAACAGAATAATTCCTCCTTGAAAAGATTAAGACAGAACAATCTTCATCTAGAATATTTTGACTCTATAAATAGATTGGGATTATTTATGGAAAGATTTTATAAAATTTTATAAAAGATTAATACTATGAAAAATAATTATACGAACAAAAATATAATAATTTTGCTTTCTTTCGCATTTTATCCGTCATATGAGCGTCGAGTACAGATAAATATTCGGTTCCCTCGTACGTGTGGCTTCTTCAAGTTGTAAGGGACTATGCTTTCGCAGAACCTCCGGCGGATACCTCCCTAATTACTTTAGAGTCGAATTCTTTCGGGTATGGGAACAGCCCCTGGCAAAAGCCAACCAAACTTTAAACCCTCGAAGGTTCAGATCCGATCGAAATAACCCAGGTTGTCCTTTGAATACATCCACTTTGATTGCAACAATCTCTTGCTTGAAAGTTTCTATAAAATCTATACTAACAATATGTCTGTTACTGAACTTTAACACTCAGATTTTATAGAGTTTAATTCCCAAACAACAAACAAAAAATTTTAATCGAATACATAGATTTTTATTGAAACAATCTCTTGCTTGAAAGGTTTCTATAAAGTCTATACTAACAATAAGTCTGTTACTGAACTTTAACATTCAGGTTTTATAGAATTCAATTCCCAAACAAACAAAAAATTGTAATTATTAAAAACAAAAAATTGAATTTATTATGCGCGATGATTTTTTAATTTACAGATTCCTAAGCAGTTTATGTAACATCGAATAAAGTCTACAGATTTTATTTGGGGAATTATAACACGTTGGCACCAAAAATACTACAGTTCAATTATCCAAAGATTCATGATTATGTTCAAGATCTTAGCTTAAATCCAAATGAACACCCGTAATAATTAAATGAATTGTTTAGAATCCATTGTATTTTGTGAAGAATTATTCCAATGTTAAAATGTTGTCGCCAAATATTTCAGTCGCTCAAAGCCATTGAAGGATGACCTACTCTATCAACATCCTCGTTGATAAATTGTTATAAATTGTAAACCTTACTCGAGCAATGGATGACTAAATAATATTATTATTCCAGTCGAGGATATAAAGAGCGATGACAGCCATGAATTAACATACCGGTGGGAAAACGATGACGTGTACCAGAATAAAACTCACAGTAACAATAAGGAGTATAATTTCCACTTCTAGCATAATAATATTTCAATTGTCAAAATTTCGCTTAAAAGTTGAGGTATGTTTTTTTAAAGGCTTAAAGAATCTCTTTTATTAGTTATAAACAGACTTCGGCGAATGATTACCGTTGAAAGTAAATTGGTTTAATCCTACGTAAGATCACGTTCTATTTTATATTTTTTGTGCACGATTAGCATGATGTTTTACGTAACGCCGCTGCCTGGGATCAAATAGCACGACGACGTATCAACAAACGGCACGCGGAACGTGTCTTTTCCATGAATAATTTTCCATGCGAGAATAAATATTTGAACGATTAATCACGATCATCAACGATGACAGATATTTTCCTAGAAATCTTTTTTTCTAGCACACTGGTATAAATAGAACAAATTAATGTACGTAATGTCTTCCTGTTTCGAGTAATAGTTCGAAAACTAAGGCCTTCAAGATTTTGTGTAAAAATCAAACACTTATGTCAAAAATTCAAATTGTGACTCGGTCATCAAAATATTAAATTATTCGTTGTTACTGACGACCCTGCCCACTGAGATTGAAATTTTGTTGTCGTGAAACAAACCTATTTTCTCAGATTTGGCAAACTTAACCTCCCAATGCTTCCAGCATTTAAGTAAACATCCCAAGAAGTCCAACTTCAAGATTATACAAGACTATAAAACCATCCTACGTGAAACTACCTTCCGTCACTATATATTCTGTATAGTTTCTAAAAATAAATAAAAGGAAGCGTCTATTTCCTTATGTTTGACTGATCCAATCATTCAATATTCTCAAAAACTAAAGTCTCTAAAAACTCTAACTTCTACACCTACTTGTAGCTACTAAACCAAAGGTCTAAACAAATATTCCACATCAAAGTATTCCCTACTTGTCTCTATCCTTTATACTCTCATCGCATAAGTGAAACTTGCGCATCCTTAGCCAGAACCTTATCCTTAACTTATCCACTTCCTTCGACTTAAGAGATATAACGTCTAAGGCTCTCAAGGCCCACAAATCCTGACCCAGCACTTCTCGAGTTCATAATTCCCCGCGTGCTTCAAATACGTCCACCCCGAAAAACCAACATTGATCCGCGATAAACATAAATAACGGCTTCATCGTGCTCCGCAGATAGTAGGTCTTTGTCGATCGCTGTCGAAACTTAAGAGGCGATGATACTTAAGTACTTCGGCCAGCCACGCCCAAACGTGCGTCTGAATTCGGCATGCGATTAAACGTTACGGGAATCGATCAACGTGCCTTATCGCGTGTTCGCGTCGTCTTTTCGATGACGGTCTCACCTCCCACCTGGATGCCTCGAAAGGACACAGAGTTATTTCTGGAAGGTGATTCCAGGCCGCTGCGAACATTCCGCGAGCGTTCCAACGATTTTTCGTCCGCGTGCTCGTCTTAGAAAGTCAAGGGAAAATCCACGAATGAATCGCGAAAGTACTCGAGGGGACATGAAAGTATTCCGTTGCGATTGAAATGTCGTCTGGTGTTTCTCTTCTCTGATTTTCTTCTACGAATGTTCAAATGCTTTTACGATTGCGTCTCAGAATAGTACTCTGTGACTTGGAACATGTTGGATCTGGAACATCACTATTGACACCGTGAGAGCTGCGGATACTTACGAGGGTCATTAAACAATGCGGTGTGTTCGATGGACGCCCATAGGCGTTCAGCGAATACGCTTAACAAATGTAATAGAAGATTTCCGCACAGGGGGGAGGGGCGGTGCTGAGCTTTCAAATTTTAGCATTACAAGTATTGATAGATGTTTTTTATAATTGTACGGAATTACTGTTTATGAAGTTTTGTCCGAGAAATGATTTCCTCTCTTGTAAGATTATATTTGACTGAAACAGTCGAGCGTGAACGAAGACATCTCTAACTCCTCCTGAACATTCCATCACATTTTGCGGAAATAAAATTCTCTTTCACAGAAATTAAAATTGTTACTTAATTAGAATAAATTAGAATATATGTAAAACCTTCTGCGCCGTGAGATTGACCAAAAACGGATTCAAGGCGACATTTATGACGACAAGTTCCTTAATTTCAGGAATTTCTCGCGAACCCTATTCAAGAGCGAGGCAAGAGAAAAACGAGTTCCTGACTGTCTGAACGCGTCCCAATCTGGAACACGTGAGACCGTGAGAGAGAAAATACGACACGCGTCGTTGTCGCTTCCGGTAACAGGAGAATCCAATGACGATGATCTCTCTCCGCCAAATCGAACGCAGAAGAGAGAAGAAGGCGTTGATACGCTGCCGGCTGGTCAATGCTCTGCCTACTTGCCTTGTGTTCCGCTGAAGTTTCTACATTAACCATCAAAAGTTTCGCGCTATCTCTTAGAACGTGAAAAAATATATGAAAAAGAAGATATAACATTTTTTACTGCGACCTCTAATTATGGAGATAATCGAGCCAGAACGTACCGGGGGCGGTACGCGCTCCCTCGTGATACGTGAATTTCGAAATCAATTTTCTCAAAAATGAAGCCTCGTACGAGAAAATTTTATTCCACGTTTTCGATTCAATTTTTGCTGCAGAATCATTCGTCAACCGTTGTTCCGCGTATTATGGAATGTCTCGACGATAGACACGAATTATGAACGTTATTATGCTTTTGACCGATAATGTATTCCCTCTGTCTGGTTTCAGGCCCGTCTTGCGCATGACCGCGTAAGTGTATTATAGTGCGCGTGTGCATCGTACATAAAACTATTATGTCATAAGCTACGAGGCACAGAGGCCATTCACGAGGACTTTACGCTTGCGGGGCTTCGTAGCAAGTTCCGCATCCACGTAGGACGTCTCGGGACTACAGGGTGTCCCACTTGAAACAGGCTTCCTAATTATCTCAGTCGGGAAGAAAAAATGTGTTTACGGATACTTTGAGTGGTTTTATCAAGTGAACACTTTACGACGAAACTTTTGTTTTCAAGATTTTTCAAAATCGTTAATGGCACTTTACAAATGAAAAATAAAATCTATACCTCTGGAACAACGAATTTTCGGATATGTATTTATTAAGACTGTTTGATTTTTTTTCAGTAAGTTCTATCAGTGTACAAAGTTTGTATCTATGAGTTACGTTTTACACCCTTCGTATTAAGTTTTGATAATAGAAATTTCAGCTATTTCTTGTGCACTTATATATTTCTATTGATTATGTTTTATTCGTGTAATTATACCTTTATGCTTACATAATAAAGATGTTAAATAAATCAGTGTAAAAATCCCTGAAGAATCATTTATCGTTTTCCATTTAATTTACTAAAGAGAATCTTAAAGAGCTTTTAGAAAATTGGTCAGAAGATTTTTTTACAAATTGTATCTAGCTAGCAAATATTTTTTTCTATAATATATGTGCTTGTTCAGAAGTCTAACGACGACCACTCGACTAAGATCGCGGAAACGAAGGAAGTGTTACAAATAATCGATCACACGCAAATTCTATGTCGACTAATAAACATTTATTAATGTCTCCGTTAGGGAAAAATCTCTACCCGGAAAAAATTTCTGTTTTTGCTTGCATAACACATGCCTTACATAATCTCGTAGTTGGAAATAACGTCGAGACAATCGTGAAAGCGTGAGAATTATTTTCTACGTTGTCTTTGGCTAACAATTAGATTCATCGACATAATGAACGAAACCGAACAAGAATTTCTAACCTTTTCGCGAGAAATTTGCTTCGCAATTTAATCTTCCGTTCCACTATATCGAAGATACATTCTTCTTTATGATTGTGAACAGGCATTGTACGTGGAAAAAATAAAGTTAATTAAAAAAAAAAAAAGTAATAATTATGTGATCTTACCTTGGTGTGTAAAAACGCCAGAGACTTATTCACATTTTCGATCTTATGCACTCGCATGCGACCATTGTTGGGTTTGGCCAATCGTTCGCCAGAGATGATCTCCAACAATTTCAGTAGCTTCTTACCGTCAGCCAAATCCGTGAACAAGTCGTCCACTTCCATACGTGCCTGCAATGCGAAAATAATTGATTAGATATCGTAAAAAAAATAAATAAACTGAAAACTTTGGAAAAGTAATAGTAGAGTTATCTAAAGTTTTTTATACAAAAAAAATGGATAGATGGATGCATGAATTTGATACATGGAAAGAAAGAAAAGTTTTAAAGATTCTTCCAAACATTAATAATAACTCCTAAACTCTTCGAGTACTATTGAGATTTTTAGACGATATACCACGTGCGGTGAACGCCCATACGCGTTCCACGAACATGTACAACGTATAGGAGGACGAAAATTCCGCACACCACCAAATGTTTGAATCTTATTGCGAATCCCAAAATGATAAAAAATTAGTACCTTCAGGAGGAAGGAGTTGATCCATTTGGTGAACGTTTTCTTCTGTATGTGCAGACGTTCCTCCTGCAGGGCCTTTATACGGCCCTGCTCGAACTTCAGAACATCCTCCCTTTGAGTCATTCTCTTCTGTATATCAGGACCACCCCTGTGTCTGTCGGCTCTTGTCGGTGGAAATGACGGAATGTATTCGTAGACGGAGCTCCTGTTTTGGGGTGCGGCGCCAAGCCCAGCACCGGGCACATACTGCGCCCCTGGAACCAAACATTTCATCGACGTTAAAATAGATTTCATCCTACGAGATGAGAGGATACCATTTTCCAAACGTAAACATCCTGAACAGAAACGGAAATTTCTTTCTACAGAGAGTGATTCTAGCAACCGGGTGTATAGTTAATTTTCACGGGAATGTAGAGAAAATTGGTAAACTTTTACGTTCACGTTTCTTTTTTAATCCTTTTTATATCGTGGAACGCTTACGTGCGTCGAGCGAATATATTTAACAAACACCGACAGGGGACTTATTGTACACGATGAGCGATAAGCGTTTGAATTGCAACATCGAAAGAGCTAATAAAGATGCATCGACGCACCTGCAAGATGCAACTTACGTATTATTTAGAATTGTATATATTGTTTCGTATGAACTTTTCTCAGGTGTGCAATAACAGATTAATTCTTCTCGGTGTTTCGCGTATAGAAATACTACCGTGTACAGAGTACGGATATTCAAAAGTGAATAGCGAGATTATTTCAATTTTTCTTATCGCTACTTTAAAAGATATTTCGAAATAATGTGGATAAAGTGAGACCAATTTCTTTGTCCAACCGTGAACAAGTTTCATTTCCAGCCACAGTAAAAACCTCGATAAATGCACTCTTCGTGATTGTATGAAAACTTCGATCGTTGCACTCTGTTGAAAAGTGAAGGGGATAGTCACTTAGCAACGAGCGAACCTGGAGGTGGAGCAACAAGTGGGGGTATACCGAGTATCTGCAGTTCTCAATTTCCTTTGTATGCAATTATCAAGGTTCTGCTATGTCTTGTAAAGTATCCACTATTCGATATTCGTACCTTAATACTTTTATGCGCAGAATAACGAGAGGAATCAGTCTACATACGAACATACGTGACTCGATTAAAAATGAACAGACATTTGCATATATTTCGAAGAAAATATATTCACGGCAAAACGAGCAACATGTTCTCCCATCAACTATTTCTAACTTCATTTAGAATATAAATACATCTTAATTGATTGTAACTAAAAAAACAAACGGTTTCCGAACCCATGTTTATTTGAATTTTAATATTAATTTTAAGGTGTAGAGTACTCTTATTAATATCGAACTTGTCCTGTATTTTTTACAACAATTTTATCGTAAGATTAAGAGTTTTCACGGAAACTTTGTTCGATTTCGCAAATCATGAACATCTCCAGGCTGACGAGGCTCCTTTTTTCCACCGCGACGAAACAAGCGATTTGCGCTCGCGTTCACGCTTATTCGGTCGTCGAGTAGCCCTTACAAGGCACGAAAAAATTTACGATAGTCTTGCGTCAGCGATAGCGACAATAAACCGAGGACAATGATCTTGTCGAGTCATTGCGCGCTCGCAACGAAGACTCGTTTGCGACTCGAACGAAACGTCGTTTGCACTTGTTCTTATTTACCCCATGGCACATTTTGCGACATACCAGCCCCCCTGTCATTGTCCAATGCATGACAATTCAATTTTGCAGGCTTCGCGTATCCAAAGAAAAATTACAAGTAAAGAAGATACCATCTCCTCGCGATCAGACAACGTGGCCACGAGCGTCGACGACGAAGCGAATCACGATTTTTAATTAATTGCTTCTATGAATACCACCAGAGCCCTGGAAACTCGTTTGTAAACGTTTGAGCCTTGTCTCGCGATATGTCACGGATTTTATTCGGCTAGCTTCGTACGACATTTTTTATTTCTGTTGTTAATTATACGAGAGTTTGGAGTAAACGAAACACAGTTGATCGTAAAAAATAGATAGGCTGCCTTTTATTAAGGTCTTCGAGTTAGTCGACAGTGATGACATTTCCTTGCGCTTGATCAAAGAATTAAAAATATTTTCAATCGAATTAAAAGTGTGTGTTGTCGAACACATTGAAACAATACTGATATCAATAATATGGCCAAAAGAAGAATATTTATTTCTGATATTGTTATACATCATATGTAAAAAAATGTTTATCAAATATAATATAAAGTGTGGCACGTAACTGTCGCTATTATTTTTCAGTTACTTCCGATAATCGAACAAAAAAGTATTTTAAATAAGTTAGTCAGCTTTCAAACGGTTCCAAATTGTAATATAAAAAATTTACAACAATCTGTTTTTTTAAACTGAAACTATAAATTTACAATTCTACGTTTAATTATATTTTTTTTTATGGATAATGTGATTCAAGTATTTAGTGAAATTTAATATGCGTTCTAAATATTGACGATTGATTATTATAAACTTTTGCGATTGTAAATATTGATCCTTGATATGAAATTTGACGAGTAAAGGAATAATATGTAAAACTGAAAGCAAATTGTACGATTTTACTCGCACGATATTCAATTATCACGACTATTTTGAGCCTCCATTATCTCTGTACTGTGATAAGATATTCAAGGAGAAAAAAACCCTAGAAATAGGAAACAGTCGTACAATATTAAAGATCAACACCATGAGTATGCATTTTGTTAATTATTATTATTCTGCCGATGTAGTTCGTATTTTTATTCGTACAAGAAACAATAATATCTTGAAAAGCTTCTCAGAAGAGATAAGCTACTGATAAACTCTTCGATCAGTAATGCAATGTTCAGATAAGGCACACGAACTTGGACGCCTGGTAGAGTGATATCTACCATTCGAAAATATTTTTTTTGTTCCGTAATACTTAACATGCTTCGAAATATCCAAAATTGAAAATGTTAAACTTAATATTAAATTATTGAGAACCGATTAACATAAATATGTGTCTAATTTTATTCATAAGCGAGAATTATTCAAGATACATTGAACATATTGACATTTCATATTTGTTTGTTTACACTTTACGTCCATAATTTTTCTTCTTGTTTCAGATACATTTTATTTGAAATAATTAATAAGATATTGCTCGAAATTCATGAATTCTAAATGAAACAATTTATAATTATAATATTCTAGTGTTATAATTGGTAATATTTATTAATCTTTATTTTGTCATACGTTTATCAGCAATGTTACGAGAATTTCTGCGGTTTCCTTAATTGATAACATACGAATGATTCGGATTAATTTCACACTTGCGAAATATCTGCTCCGGAACTGGGTTGAGCTCATACCTTCAATACCAAATATGTATATAGATATGTTTCCAACACGTTACGCGTTACAAAATTGAAACTTTTATATCAGGATTATAAAATATTTATGCTAATGGTAATAAAAATTCGTATTAATATTGAAATAACGTTAATTCTGTAAGTCATCTTATCTTATATTTCCGTTAACACGCAATATTTATTGCTTTATTTTCCAAAGACCGTATGGATCTTGTTTGTCCATTATTTATCACCTTCTGCATTAATTGAAAATAGAAATACCGAAGAATAATTGTATATTATATTTTTCAGACTACTACTATTGATGCTTCGTATTATTAATTGAATTATTATTACTACGATTTAATGCTACGATTAAAAGTTTGTTCTTGTATTCCGTGTTAAAATATAATTAAGAGACAATACGTTTTTAATTTAGTGTCTTAAATTATCATTATAGAACTGTGGACTTTTCGAACGGACTGTAAGAGTATTAATATGTATATTGAAGTCTTGACGACTCCCGTTTGTAATTCGCTATTTATCCACGAACAGAAACAATCAATTGTACACTGTCTATGTTTATAAATAAGACCACGCATTTTCTCGTCGCGCTGTCGTACACAAATGATGTATTTACAACTGCGCCATTGTATTCACCCGTTCAATACATTCGAAATCATTCTATTCCCTTCCTGTGAATAAAATTTAACTCGAGTTCGTTTCTTGTTAACAACGATACTCATTACTCTAGGGAAGTTAAGAATAATTAGCTCGGTATACTTAAACAGTAATTAATATTAAACTTTAATCAGTGGTATGTATTATTCATGACAAGCCAAAGAAACGAACCTAACTTTTTGTTACAATACCTTAACCAGCTACTGAATTACAATTATTGTAAATTTATCAACGAAAACACATCCTCAGGAACGAATAAATAAATAATAAATGAAAATGAAAATGAAATTCAATTTAAGAAAGCAATTTCACTGACAATTAATTTTTCGCAAATTGTAAATCACTTCATTTAATTTTGAATATATTAATTATTGCAATTGTAATTGCTTAATCAATTCTTTCTGTAATGACGTACTAAAATAAAATTGCAAAACAGGAATTAAAGTTGAACAAATTCAATTAAAAATATAGAATCCTTTAAATACTAATCATTTGAAGCGTAAATATTTTTTACCGTAAAGATAATGTTTAAAACTTCAATGTTTTCGTTTGACAAATTTGCGTTAATTGCTCACCGAGTCGCTTTACAACGACAGCTATCCTTCTATAATCATAGAATTTCAAGATACCCCTGCATTAACATAATTTACATTCTCACTGAATATGTTTTAAATGACATCACACACAATTACATTGGGATGATTGCACAAAGGTATTTAACTATGAACTCAATGAATTATGATTAGATGAATCATTGTATTCAATGTATATATACTAATATACAATGTACATAGCATAATGCAATATTCAATGACAAACTAATTTGAATCAATTGTTCTGATTGTTAAATTGTAATACAAATAATATATTATTTTAAACGATATCTGTCTTAGTAAATTTCAATTTGACTAAAAACTGTTGAAACATCAGAAAATATTATACGACAATTATTTATTTAAATATCTATTATTTATCCATATGATACTTTACATTACTAAACGTTACTTACGTTAAAAAGTTACGAAAATATTAGAAATAAATCTCTAATCTACGTAATAGTTTTATATACATTCACAAAATAATTTCGAATAATTTTGCTTTCCCTTTTGGGGAAAGTTTTCTTTGCCTTTTTGTTTCTCTTTCAATTATTCCTGGTGTTTATAAAAAAATCCTCTATCTTCCTTACGAAAAGAAGTAAATAGATTATTGTTTGTTATCATTGCTTATCGACTATATTTTAAACAATTCGCAAACAGTGAATTGAAAATATTTAAAAAGAATACTTGCAACATCAAATGACCTTGAGTTTATTACATACAAGCTGGAACAAATTTTCCTCATAGTAGTATAGTTTCTACGCCAATGGGAAAGGGTAAATTCAGCGGTTAGCTGGCGCTGAAAAGCGTGCCAATAGGCGTCTGCGTGCAAACCAAGAGGGCAATGACAAGCAGGTAACATCGCAGATTTGATTAGAGTACTTAAGCACACTCGGGGCTGGTCGTTTCTAAGCTGCTGGAAACCACGTAACGCGATTGTAACAGACGTGTGTACGTGTAGCTCGGATTCCTCGAGCGTGACGCCCGCAGGCATACACGTCTAGCTTTATCGTGCAAATTACGGTTGCAAATCAGGCGAACGTGGAAACGCAGGGAACGGTTTTCTCCTGGAGTGCCAAGGATCACCGAGGTCTTTAGAAGTATCAGAGATCACTGAAATCTTTAAAAGTACTCATAGATCATTGAGATCTTTAGGTGTATCAGAGGTCTGAAAGATCTCCAGCAATGCAGCAATTCTCTGTGATCTCTGGGAGTACACCTCTAAGGTGTACAAAAGTACCATGAAACGACTCTAAGGACTGCTAAAATTCTCCAACATCTTTAAAAAGTAGGTCTCTGTCAATGACCACTAAAGTTTCTAAAGTCTCCATGTATTATAATACCAAATACCACGAAGGTTTCTCAAGTGTCTAACATTTTCAGAGAAGTCTCCCATCGAAATATCATCGATCGCCAAAAATGTCATTTTTGATCACCGACTCTGAAGTCAGGCATCGGTAAAAGGCAACCTAACCATTTCTAAGCACTCGTAGAATCGACGAAGAACACTCGATGTATTAATTTCTAATTGGAAGGAATGTTCGACAACGCCTCGACGTATAATCTCTTATCTGCCTAGGTATAACTGCGTAACAGGTGTGGTCACCACGGAATTAGTCTTTCTTCTTTTTATCGTGCCTCGTGAAATGCACTCTAAGCCCTAATAGTGCATCTCGCAATAAAGCTGCATTTATAGACTCCGTAGATTACACTTTACGATCTGCTCAATAACTAGAAATTTATTGGTTCACAATACAACGTACCGTAGTAACTACGTTGATACATTATTCCTTTGATCTCTCACTGTTCGCCAATGCACAACGTCATGATTCGTTTCACTAAACTGCGGACTTCGTAAACCTCGAAAAAAAAATCACTGTCGCAAGGAACGTCTGGACGTCCACGAATAGCGACACCGAACTGATTCAGCTGTTAACTAAAGACCACTGACACACGGCTCTCTTATCGCGTATCGCGAGCCTGTTGTAGCCACTGTTCTTTTATGTAGTAGAAACTAAGTACAGACATATGTGCGCCTCCCACCTAAGTATAGGAACAAACTTTTGCTGGTGATTCTAGTCAAACAGAATGGTCATGAAATCTCGACTGATCAGTAATATTAGTGTTAAGTAGAGTTAATACTTAGATAGATGATTTTAAAAATTTGAGGAGTCTATTTTTGGGAGTCTGTTCTTTTATGTAGTAGAAACTAAGTACAGACATACGTGCGCCTCCCACCTAAGTATAGGAACAAACTTTTGCTGGTGATTCTAGTCAAACAGAATGGTCATGAAATCTCGACTGATCAGTAATATTAGTGTTAAGTAGAGTTAATACTTAGATAGATGATTTTAAAAATTTGAGGAGTCTATTTTTGGGAGTCTGTTCTTTTATGTAGTAGAAACTAAGTACAGACGTACGTGCACCTCCGACCTAAATATAGGAACAAACTTTTGCTGGTGATTCTAGTCAAACAGAATGGTCATGAAGTCTCGACTGATCAGTAATATTGGTGTTAAGTAGAGTTAATACTTAGATAGATGATTTTAAAAATTTGAGGAGTCTATTTTTGGGAGTCTGTTCTTTTATGTAGTAGAAACTAAGTACAGACGTACGTGCACCTCCGACCTAAATATAGGAACAAACTTTTGCTGGTGATTCTAGTCAAACAGAATGGTCATGAAGTCTCGACTGATCAGTAATATTGGTGTTAAGTAGAGTTAATACTTGGATAGATGATTTTAAAAATTGACGGGGTCTATTTGATTCGGTGGGTCTTCTTTCATCTAAATAAGTGTAGCAACGAACTTTTTATTAATGGTCCTAACCACACAGAAGACATCTCGTCCGATCGGTGATCTTCAATTGCGTCGAATATGGTTAGTCCTTAAATGGGTGATTATTTAGAGACCATAGTAATTTTAACACGGAAGGCCTCCTCTCACCTAAGAGTATCAACGAACTGTTACCAATGTCTATTCTTATACGATCGGTTAAATTAGGCCGTATTGGCTATGGTTAGTGTCCCAATATAGTGATCGTTCAGAGTCTATAAGATCTCTCCGCTAGAAACCGTAAAATTCCAAGTGTTTGATACCGATTAGCATGAAAAGAACTAAACTTCTGCGACACTTAATTTGCAAAGTATCGAAAAGTCGGTGATACTAATAAATTGATCAATAAGCTGACGTTTATGAACTTAAATAGCATTTCGATCTGTCTGCCAAATGATTGGGTATCAAGTGTACATCGTTTCGGAACCGATTAATTGATTACTCGTATACAAATTGTATCTAATTACCAATCGTGACGTTTTCAGAAGACGACAGCTCTTGGAACGTGTACAACGTTAGAACGTAATTTACATATGTTAATAGGCGTACAGCATAGGCGTAGGAGTTGACTCCTTGTTGGTTTGAAAGAAGAAGTGTGCAAAATGGAAAGGAGACGATGGATGGAAAACATATCTATTTTAGTGGCCGTTGAAGAGGAATCATTTAAGTCTCGACCAACATGATGCAATGAAGTGGTAATAGATATCGTTTAGCAAATAAATTTTCATGGCGCCTGTCGTTACCCGGTGATGTAACTGACAAATACGCAGAATTATTGAAACGCTTGTCAGCGAGCAGGAAACGAGAGATCATACCGGAAGTACGGTGAACGCGCTAAAGAGAACGACTCGTTCGATACCTCAGTTCCAATCATGCGAATTTGCAGTCGGTTTAAAATATTCTTTTAAACGCGCATTCACTCATTTAGTACGTTTTCTAAATCTGCAACATTTAAAATGTTAAACAGGGAGAATTGATACTCATTGACATACTTGGTAGGTACAAATATAGCTGATTAAAATTTATAACTAAAGACTTTCTCCTTTACTGCAATTTCTCTACGATCTTTTAACTTATTCTGCAGACCACTTTCCAGATTATTTAAATTCCGTTTTTAAATAGTTTTCATATACTCGAGACGGCGTCATTTTATCTAGCATTACGCTGAACTCGCATCTTTCTGTAAAAATAATATGAGAACACAGCTTGAGTTTTGAAACTCGATTGCGAACAGGAGTACCGTCCGGGTAGGATGAATAAATTAATTACGAGGAACGTCATAACCGCGAACAGAGTGAGCCCAAAGTACTGTCATAATATTTACAAGCGTAGTCTACACCTCGAAATTAATAAAAGAAGTTCTACCATACGTAGATTCTAAAACTAAAAGTTAATCTGAGGTAGCAAATTAAAAATGTTGAGAACTATTGATTTAGCATTTAACTAAAAATAGTAACCTGTAAAGGTTAAGAACCACTGATTCAGCCCATTTTTTTAAATTAAGTAGCGCTACAATTTAACAACAAATAATATAATTATAAAAACATAGTATTAAATATATAAATACAGAACCATAAATTAACTTAGACTGTTGAAAATATTGAAAACCATTAATTTACAAACTTTCCTTACGTTTAACAGTGCCAATCATTAATAATAAACAGTATAATGATGTGAACAGAATAATAGATACATAAATATGACAAAAATTTCCAAGGACATTTTCAGTATCAAAATGGCGCAGTTAAATTATCGTAGAGGTTAAGTTGTAGTAGGAAACCTGAATGATAAAACAACCGGAAGTGTCAATTACCACGAGGTGACACAGTATAAAGTGGCTGTGTCTCATTAAAAAAGGATTTGTTGACTCATGTTTGTTAGGACCTTCTTATTAGTTTTGAGGTCTATGAATTTTTCATCAGACTATCTAAAAATAAAAACGACAGATCTTTCGCGAATTTTAACAAGTCAGGAGCATGCACTTTCTCCGATAATTTGGTAAACGTACGTACGCTCACGCACACGTTTCACGGGTATGCAAATTTGGCGTGACGTATCGTAAAATGTCAGACGAAACATGACTGAAATTGCTGCGTTTAATTATGTTACACGATGTCCTTCGACTTTCACGTTTAATAATATCGTGACTATTCGTCGACTCGGGCTTTAATTATTTAAATCTTCGATATGCAAAACAGGAATAACGTTGATTTCTTTTTAATAGTCGGGATATTTTTACCTAATATTTAACCCGACAAATTTATTCTTTTAATAAATTCTCAATCTCTGAATAAAACTAAATTTTAATTCGTTTGTAATGTTATATAATTCATATATGAATATTTAATCGTTTATTTTTAGAAGAAAAATAAAAACATTGTTTCGAAATACTGCTTCATAGTGAAAACGAAACAGATTATATTTACCTATTTTGATACTTGTAGTGCGTGTAATTAATCGTGATTGATCGAACAAGAAATAATTACCTAACCTCAATTTTTATTTAATCTACGTTATATCAATTTCATTCTTTCTTGTCTGTACTGAACAGTTTTGAATTTATTGGACAAACTTATTAAATTCACTCGGATGTTATACAATACTTTTAACGAATCGAATAGTGTTAATCGACACGAGAAACTTTTCAAACTCGTTTGAAGGTAACACGTTCAATGGTCCAAACAGTGTCCTCGTGTATTCTGGGCAACAAGCGATAAAAAGATGTTTCCCATCTCCGTAAGGCGAACATCACGATAGGATTACTACACCGATCGATTGCGAGAGCGTTTCATTCTTTATCCAGATATTGCTGCAAGCCTTTTGAAGTTTCTCTATTTCTAGCATGGTGCATTCACCGTGCTTCCTGTAAAATCGCTCGGTACATACTTCCTATTCTGCGAACGAATAAATGAGTTCATACGGTACCTATGCAGTCGAACCTGAACGATGAAAGTTAACGCAGACAGCAGTGAAAACCCACAGCATACTTGTAAACATTGGAAAGGAAGCAATTAAACATTTACACGATCAACTTCCAGATATATTTTTCATATTCGCAAATGAAATCTATCTCACGAACTTATCGCCGATAATTTTTTTACTATCTATTCGATCTTGTGTAAACGAAACTCTTTGAAAACTTCGATAACTTCTTTGTACAAGTTTGATACGTTTCAAGAGGTTGGATCTGTCGCGTACCTACATATGTATGTAGTTCTAAAGATCGCAACTAGGGGGCACTTTGGCCATCTAGAATTTATCGAGCGAGATAATAAGCAATAGGGAACGATAAATTGTAATCATATCACCATTATTTTTAATGGATAATCGTACAGAAAAAGTTCCAAAAAAAAGTGTACGTGATCGAATGCCACGTCGATTTTATTACATCTGATATCGATAACGAACTTTATCGTCAATTTTGTGAGGTTATTAAAAGAGAATCGTGGAAAAGAGAAACATAGAAAATGTTGAAGATATAGTATGTATACGCGTAATGAATGTAGAAAAATGATAAAGAACGATATTTTGAACAACTTTTTCCTTTACATATAATACGCGACCAGCCTTCATTTCCAAGCATTTGTAAAATCTTTTGTTTGAACTCTGTATATACGTACCTATGTATATGCTCATGGCAGTATCACGTCAGCATGGAACCACCACTTGTAACTACATGTCGTAACTAAATCGTATAAAGGGTGAACTTAAAAAACAACTCACGAAAAATCTACCTTAACGAACACTAGCGTACATCTCGTACGCTTCTTTCTGTCTAGATATTCTGATCCCCCATGACGAACGAGCAGTGTACACGTGTCTTTCACAATAAGTAGATGATCTCTCGTCATCGATCACAACAGAATAATTTGTCAAACTTCTCCGTATTGCTATTTTTAACCATCCGGGAAGAATCGAGAAGGTAAAGCCTTGAATAACAAGGAGAGAGAAGCTTCGATAGCAGACGAAGTTTACAAGAGCGTTATAGGAAGGTTCATCGATGCCAGGAAGCACGAAATTGCCCCGGAAATACGGTGAACGCACCGGAAGGACAGAGACTGACTATAAGACAGCCGGACCAGGTGAAATCCGAGCTATATTGTGATCGAGGCTCGTCCCGTGTCGACTCGAAAGGGACACCACCTTCTATTGACACTGATAGCCCGAGCAAACATACACTTCCAGCGTGGTAACGAATAGACAAGCTCGTGAAAAAAGGATATGACGAGGTCTGGCAAGTTCAAACGATATGACGACACTTTTATATTTGGTTGGATGACCGAAGTTGCGATTAACAACGAGTGTTTACTACTTTTTTTCGAAAATAATTATTATGATAAGCATAATATTTCTCGTTGATTTATATTTGCTTAAAAATTGGTACTTGCCGCCGTGCAAAAGATTCTGTTTAATTTTAAAAACCTTTTAATCCAAATTTAATTAAAATCGTTCTTCCATTATCGATTAATTGGCTCATTTCGTACGATTAATTTAAATTTCAAGATTTGTATTAAAGAAAATGGTTATCACGATTGATCTTATTAGTTATTTATTTATTTAACAATTTCGGTGAACCGTAACAAAATACCAATTTTTGGAAATATAATTGTACGAAGAGAAAAAAAGTATGATAGATATAAAATGTAATATTAGCGACAAAAAGGCAAAGTTCAGAGACCATTTATAACTTAACCCTAATTTATCAAACGGTATAATTTTTAAGTAAATGTAAATCAACGAGAAATATTATGCTTATCATAATAATTATTTTCGATTATGTTGTATTATTAACCACATAATGATACTTTTGTGTTCCTGAAAAATTTTCCATTTCTAATCCTTCCTACCGTGTTCCTTTTGCGTAATTTATACTTTGCGTGTGAGTCACTGCTGATTAACGAAATTTGCCGAGTAACTTAAGGAAGACGCAATTTTTTTTACGATAATACACTGTGAGCCCTTCATTCATCTGGTATATAGTAACAGTTCCTGGCCGGAAGCATTTCTTCGTTATGGGAAGTGGAACAGGACTGATGCTATGTGAATGAACATAAGACGTTAAAATGTACGTAGCGTCCATGTAAATTATAGTGCAACTGGTAACGGCGTTCTCACAAAGAAAGAAGTAAAAAAAATGTAATAAAAATAAATACAACGTTCATTCGCCGAAATTTACAGTCTTGGAATAAAAATAGTACTTAACAAATACATATAAAAATGTTCTGTGTATATTTAACATTTTTAAAAATATGTTTCACAAAACCAACAATTTTTATATTATGAATTGATAAATTTTATAATTATATCGGATCATTTTGAGATCAAATGGGATCAAATTATTTTTAACATTTTACAATTTTTCTAATAAAAAATTAAAGACCTCCCTTCGAGTTACATTTTCTTATAAATTTTATACCTTTTTTACACTTTTATAACATGACTGCATATCTTATTTCAGAAATAAAATCACTCATCGACGAGTTTTACTGTCGTGACCTCATTAATAATCGAATTGAGTCAGACTATTGATAAACGGATTCGTGACAAACAGCTACGATAAAAGTGCACTTCGATCGTTCATTTATGTAACTATTGTGACCCTACACAGTGCACACTGTCTTCTTATCGTGCTTTATATGAATTATTGGAGCTCTCGATCGAGAACCAAAAAAGCTGTTTTCTCCATCAACTTTTTGTACCAGTTTTATTTATTTTGTTTCATTCGTTTAATATTTTTATTACACAAAGTTTGTGCTGTTAGACATGTACAGTAAATACTTATTACAAGAAATCAGACACAAAAGGAAAAAAAATCTGCCAAGTGGGCGAAGAGCAGCTGAAATATTGTTCCTGAATATAACCTCAAACTTAATCTAAACTTAATCTGGAAAACTCTTCTCACAGAACTGTTTACTGATTTTTTAACACAAATAAACGTCACTTTTCTGTTTAAGGATAAAATCGAGACATTTTGTTATTTACATAACTGTGAAATAAGATCATTCGCGACACGGTAATCTATTTAGCTGGGCGGCGGTTCGTTAAGCCAGATGACATCACTGGTTTCTCAGAAGTTTGCACACGACGCCGACGTTTAATTTCAATTTCTGCGCGTCATTAAATCATAAGTCCGACAAAAAAGGTGCCGACAGTATTTTCAATGAATTCGTGGTGATCGCTCCGTCGGACGAGGCAGTTGTCGCTTTTGGCGAATGACTTCCGGTTCGCGACATTATTCCCTTCTCGTTAAACGACGGCACAGTGGCGACTAATTTTTGTACACCATTTGTAAATGATTACAGTAATACGAGTAAATAATGAAATAATCCAGTGAGACTACATTGCACATATCAAGTATCATACTCGTGTTAAGTATTATACATACCAGACAACACAGCGCAGTGAATATTTACTAGTTACAATTACATTATTCGAATAAACTTTTATCCAAATTTATTCAACACGATTGAAAAATTATCGATTTCATTTATTTTCTATTCGCCATGTAGATAAAATTATATCCAACGATTTATATAGTTATAAATCGTCACATCATTGGATTTATTACTAATAAGATAAAACAAATGATTAGAATTTGCCTCAAGAATAGACATTAATATACATGATAACATTTTCGATTATAACAAGCGTTACATGATTATAGGAAAACTTTCAAGATTTTCTTTTCAATGTAAATCAAATCTCATGCATCATTTTGAAAATGCAGATGCATTTTGGGTGCATTTATTAGTCAAATAGTGATTTTAAAGTACTAAGTTTATTAGTAATGAGTATTATAGTGGGAATTTGATTTCAAATTTGAAAACTTCCATTGAAGATGGCGCGATGTGCGCACAATCGTTCGTTTATTGCCAACTTCGTAACCGTTCGAGTTCTTGTACGGTCAAGAAACAACGACCTCTCTGTTAACCACGAGAAAACACTTATTACGATAATAACGAGGGAAGAGTGATTATTTTATGCAACCTTTAATAACGTTTCACTGACATTCGCCATGGAAACGTCAGTTTAAGGATAAAAGAAAGTTTTCCACCTTGCGTTCTCTTTTCGATCCTTCTAAACAAATTGATAACAATTCGCGGGTCGTTCGACAATGTTCGTTTGCACAAAGATCGCCTTCTTAATTACGAAGCGCAAGTGAGTCATTCGGTTTCCTGCGGACGTTAATTGTAAAATTATAACTTTCACGGAACAAATTGAGCAACGAGTTACATTATGCAATTATCCGCGTTCACGATCTCACGGAACCAGAAACAAGATAAACGAATTTCGTTGCAAATCGTTTGCGCGAACCACCCATTAAAACAGGTTTTTGAGGGCCAGCAGGTACCCACTTACAGTGTCACGGAAATTTTAGATACTGATCGTTGTAGTGACCACCTATACTTAACTTTCATTCTGACGGGAAACTTTGAGAAACCTCACACGTCTTCGAAAAAACAGTTTACCAACAAAACAAATTAGACGGTGAAACAAAAATTATTATTCTTTACTCTTAATACCGAAAGTCAAGATTTTAGTTCTATGGATTTCATTCGGCAAGAAAATGAACAGTTGAAAAGGAATCGCTCGTAGCAAACGAATAAAATATTGGCCTGTGAAGGTCAAACGACGACTACCCCCACCATTCTATCTACGTCTATTCTAGACGCTTTCGATGTTTCACAGCGGTCCAGTTACATAGATTCATACATGGAACCTTGACAAATAGATTTTTATATTCTATACATGTAATGACACCTAACACCTGGCGTGCACAATGTGTACAATCGAAGAGAACGTCAACAAGTCTTCCTAAACATTACAAGGGGCGTGACTGAATGAAACGTATTATCTCGCGAAAAATGCCTACAACTCGGCTATCTGCTACACACTATCTATTCGTTCGCATTCTGATCTACGCTAGAGAGTGTAGCTTGCGGTGCCTTTTGTAAGTTTCGCGGTAATAGCCTCCGCTACTCCCACGCGCCACATTAGGCCTTCTTCACTCTCAAATAGAGGCTCGAATTCGCGGGTGAATTTACAATGACGATATGAATACAATGGACCGGGAATCATCCGAACACGATGGAAGTGGATGATTTGAATTTCAATGAATAGAAGACTGCTTCACCGAACAGAAGTTGTTGATGCCTTCGTGGCAAGTGATGTATAGAGTGTCGCTTTCTTCGTTGATGAGGCCTACTTTAGACATAAATCTACTGCTTGAAGAAACAAGGTCAAGTAGGTAATATGTTCGTATGAATTGTATATGTAAATGATGTGTTTAAATTTAGGCAATCTTTCAAGGTTTCGACTATGTCTAAAAGATCTATCCAAAAGAACTTGGTCCTCAAGGGTTTCTAACGATTTAAATTTAGAAGTGTAATATCTCAATACATCTTTAGAATCTACATGAAATTTGTAAATGTCAGCTATTAAACATAGTTCTAAAGGATTTCATTTTCAAATTGAACTTTGACTATTCAAAATAAAAAGAAATTACGAAAATATTTATCATCTCTAACTAAAGTGTCTGTGTATTAATTTCAACCTGTACGTTTCTTTTTCTCAATCACAGTATTTTCAAAAGTGAATGCCAGAGGTCGCTACCAGCGTGATGTTCTTTATCTATCAGTCGGTGGTTAGATGACGTTTGGAATGTGAGTTTAAATGTAGTCATTTCATAAAAATAATTGTGTTCTATTTAAGGTAAGTTAACATTTTTTTGATTGCCTGATGTCATTAAAGTAAAATTTCTGCATATATCTAGGTTAAAACAATGAAACAAGACTGAACAACATAACCTATAAAATGAGGATTTGTTTGTCAATATAATCATATAGTTTTGACACTTGTAGAAAACTATAAAACTTTGAAAAGAAAATATCAATTATAATATAATATCGATTCTTTCCTTTTTGTTAATAAATGAGGAATTTATTTTATCTCTTGTAATAACATAATCCTGTCAGGATTACTGTTTGTTTATATTTTTATGTCACAGTATTGTAAACAAATTATTCCATGATAATATTTAATAAATTATTCTGTTACAAATCAGTACATGTAAAAATAATACAGAGTATTAATCGATATAATTATTACTTAAAAATAACTAATTATTATTTATGTGAAAAATTTGTTTACTTTTAATAAAAAAAATAACAGTAATACTGTAAAGTAGAAACTCGTTTATCTGGATTCCAATTGGCTGGATTCATAGTTTATTCAAATTAATAAATTAAAGATAATTGTTTCTTGGAAGATTGTGTTACATTTCCTTCTGAAGATCGATTCCATGTTACATCTATGCTTATATGATTAATTGGTATGTTACAAGTAGGAATATTTCAAGTAGGTCATGACCATGTAAAAATAGCACTAAATTCCTGCTTATTGCTGAGTATTACAATATTTGTTACAGGACACTGTGTTTTCTACATTTGAAGTTTCTAGGTATGTCAGGGAAAAGAAAAAAAGTTACCGTAACTATGGAGAAGAAGCTAGAAGCTCTGTTTCGAATTGATAAAGGTGAGCCAATGAAAAGTGTTGCTACTGCCTTGGGGGTAGGGACATCGACTGTTTCTGACTGGAAAAAAAATAGGAAGGATATTGAAGACTTTTGTGCTAAGATGGTTTCTAGGGACAGTTTAGGCAATAGAGGGACGATTAAGAAAGCAAAGAACGTTACGCTCGATGAAGCTCTTTACGTGTGGTACATTCAAGAGCGTGAAAATGGTGTTCTAATATCAGGACCAATGCTGAGAAAGAAGGCTCTTAGTCTTAACGATAAGTTGGGCAGTGATCCTAACTTTACTGCGAGCGTGGGATGGTTGGGAAGATGGAAGGCACGTCATGGAATCAGACTTGCTCTTTCTGGTGAAAATTTATTGGGAGATTCTATTCCCAATGGTAATGCAGATCACCAGCTGCTACTAGAAGATGATATTGCAAGGGTGTGTTTGTCAACACAAACTAAAGAGGAAATACTAGATGAAGAGGAAACACAAAATTGCCTAGAAGACAGATGTTATAAAGAATTAACAACTAAAGAGGAAATACTAGATAAAGAAGAAATACAAAATTGTCTAGAAGACAGATGTCATACAGAATTAACAACTAAAGAGGAAATACAAGATGAAGAAGAAACAAAAAATGGCCTAGAAGACAGATGTCATAAAGAATTAACAAGTTTGAACCATGCTGAAGCTGCAGAAATGCTTCAGAAATTAATAACATACTTTGAGCATCAAAGTGAAACTTTAGAGAACGAACTAATAACTTTGAAACATCTACGAGATCGTGCATCAAAGATGTGTGTATTAACTTTAAAACAGGAAACGACTGACGATTTTGTTAAATAACGTTTACTAGTGTACAATTATGAAATGGGTGATTTCTTTATCACCAAATTTTCCAGTGTAAATAAATTGTGTAAATATATAATATTTTTCTACACCTTTGTTAAAGTTATATTCCCTACCAAAAGTTGCAAATTGGATTATATATAGAATGTTTATCATTTAGTAGGTACAATTTCGTTAAATATAGGTAAACGAGTTTCTACTTGTGTATGCAAAAAATAATACAAAATTTTACTAAAATATATTTCAGGTTTCCTTTATCAGAGAATCAACCATATATTGTACAAAAAAACATTGCTAATTCATACTTCTTGCAGCACAGCTCAGAAGGCAGATATTTTCACCAAAAAGTTATTTATGGAAACATAATCAAATGTTTACTGAAGGTATTCCAATGATCTTACAATTTACGACTTCGAGATTAGATTTCAAATTACTAAACACCATTATCTTATCTGAGTTTATTTTTACACATTACATATTCAATTTATTGTAAAATATTTGTTTTTCTTAGTATGAGATATAAGGTAAGATAAATTTGTCAAACCATGACTTTTCTAAACTGTAAATGAAACTTCATGTAAGATTTATTGTAAAAAAGTTTTACATTCGACAATACGGTTTAAACGTTTATGGGTAATTAAAGCAAAAAAAAAAAAATGTATTCAATTATTATGTAGACTATGGAACAAAATCTCACAAAGTGTCCAGATTTTTGATGAAAATGAAACACGTTCACGAAATAAAATTTCGATGATTTTTTAGTCAACTTCTCCTACATCATAACCACAGTGTTGTCCATTAAATTCACTTTTCCCTTATTAATTCAATGACTTTAATAATACACAATTTAAAGGAAACTTCGTGTAAGTAGCCGCTTCGGCATCCTGCATCAAATCGTTTAATCTGTTTCATGTAACCAAACTATTTTCAATGAGCCGGTGATTCATTTGATGATCGCCAATCCAATTACCCCACCAATAGCTGTTTAACTTAATAGAATTTCAGGGTGAATATCCTCTCTATGTGTTTCAAGATTCTAGCACGGGGGATGCACGGATCTCCTGGGAATCCTGACAATTCCAATTTCCGCTTCGTCGCTCTGATTCGCTTGGCGAACCCTAAAAAGCCTGCCTCTAACGGACCATTGAATTTCAACAAAATTGTGCGCGCTCAGAAGCGGAGAAAACCCATCATCAATGGAATCAACCGTTAGATTCTCGCAGATATAGAGATTTCGTGACTCCCTCAACCGTAAACTCAACTACTACATAATAAAACAATTTTTTCCTCAGTTGTATCATAAACTTCACAGAGGGTTCCACTAGAGATCATTTTCCAGCTTGTTTAGTAGATTGTTGCGAATTAAAAATGTTCTATACGCTGTAAGCTAAGTTATAGAGTTAGACCAAACTTAATCACTTTAGGTCTTTATTAACATTTACCTCATTAGGTACACTTTACTAGTTTATTTAGAAAATTAGCCTAACTAAAACTATCCTATACACTATTAGTACACTTTGTTCGTTACAACATTTAACTTGCAGATATTAAATTTTGTTAAAGAGTTAATTTCCCTCAAAGCTTATATGAATTTCAAAATATTGTGTGATGAGGGCCATTAAATATTTAAATGGCACACTTAGTTCCTATTGCAAACCAATAATTTGTTAAAACCAATCTCTAAGTACTCATGTACACCTACTGACTATTCATAGTCCAGATAACATTCGTTTGAAAATCTACATTCTATATTCTGAATTGTATCCTTAATACAACTAATATGCTTATTACCTACATAGAATTAAACACTGGACAGGCTTTGTATAGTTATCAAATTGTTAGTAAACACTGTAGAGATATCTATTGGACATCAGTAGAATCCTCCATCAGTCTCTATTCTTATTTAGCCTAACAATTGGTACCTTTTCGCGCGAATCTTTCTCCATCGGCCAGGTACCTTCATAGAGTCCAGGTCTAGAATCGAATCTCCTTTCTTCCTCTTTTTCTTTACTCTTTTGCAGCTACCAAAGCTCTAATCTCAGAAACCCAGTCTTTGGCCATAGTAGCTCCAACGTACTGACCATATTCTGCAGAATAATATCAGGTCGTTCAAAATCGCAAAAACTAAGGGCACCGACCAAGATTACACGGAACGAACTCTTCGATCGTTTCACAGACTTCATTTTCATCACTGACTGAACATTTATCGCTACACTCGAAATAAGAACACTTAGCTCGATAACCGAGCAACGTAGATCTACGGTGTACGTGAGATTTTTGGTTCAGAACGATCTGCCAAGTAGGCTGGAAAAACAGTGGAATAGAAATCCTTGCAAAGTGAAATGAGTGGTGAAAAGTGAAATGAAATTCGAGCGTACAATTTTTCTATTTGATCACAGACCAGATATGCGGAATGATAATGAATCGTTTCACCATGTGAAAAGGTGAAATTCGTCGTTCTGCGGGGTCGTTGACCGAAATAATGTACCTTCTGCGCGCTTGTTTAATGACAGATAACAAAATTTTATACGAGTGCAAATATTTTAGAAAACGCATTTCCTAAATAATAAATCTAAGAGAGCTAGAGAAAAGAATTTGAACTATTCAGCCATTGGAATTGCTGAATGTGGTATCCACCGCGGAGTGAATACATTTTCAGTGTTTTTTTTCTTCTCTGTCTTATTGTAGTTATCTTTTGAATTTATATCTCAATGCGGGCATTGAATAATGACTTCACGCTAACAAGTCAGAAAGAGGCGATGGGAGTGTTACATACCCAACCAATTCAGAACTATTTATTCCTTTATCTAATCATCATTCCTGCATTAATTACACGGAATCGGTAACGATACAGCTACCTATTCACTTATTCACTCTTCTCCCTTTCAATTCCCCTTTTTATCTTCACAGTATTTCTTCCATCCCTGATATTTGGTGCACCTGTAAGTTCGAAGTACAGCGTGGAATTACAATATCTACTTTCACGAATCGAGCTCGAAACGTATCTTGAATCGATTTTCGAAACATTGATCTCTTAACGAATTCAATTTAAATTCGATCTTTTGCTCGAAAAATCCCCCAAGATCAGAGATGCGTGAGAATTTTTTATTTACTCAATTGTGATATATTTCAATCTGTAATTCAATATATATATATAATTTTTGTACGAACGTGTAAAAAATGATTTATCTTTTATTTGTTAATCGAAACTTTTATCTGGATCTTTCACATTTCTGCCCTAGATCGAGCGTTGTTACGAATTTTTTACTTATTTAATTATTATATATTTCAATCTGTAATTCAATATATATATAATTTTTGTACGAACGTGTAAAAAATGATTTATCTTTTATTTGTTAATCGAAACTTTTATCTGGATCTTTCACATTTCTGCCCTAGATCGAGCGTTGTTACGAATTTTTTACTTATTTAATTATTATATATTTCAATCTGTAATTCAATATATATATATATATAATTTTTGTACGAACGTGTAAAAAATGATTTATCTTTTATTTGTTAATCGAAACTTTTATCTGGATCTTTCACATTTCTGCCCTAGATCGAGCGTTGTTACGATTCAAAAATCCAGAATCCTACTCTTGAAGCGCTCTGTAATGCATTCGACAATGATTCCCGTCGTGACGTCAGAGGCGTGTAGAAAGTTGACAAGAAAAATCTACATTCCTGCATGCGTTCTGGCAGTTTTACATTCACCGTCGCGCCACCACCACGCCGCCGTCTACTAGAAGAGTCCAACCGCGTGTATGAGCCAGATAAAACTCCGTTCCTTCATATTGTATTCCGTCGACGCGTCCCCGGGGGTCACGTACGGAGGACTTACAACTAATTACGGCGGTGAGATGTCGTTAAAGATGTACGACGAACTTCATCCTCGTAACTAGTGCACCTTTTATCTCCTTATCTTTTTTTCTTTCTTTTTTAGTTTCGTTTCTCTCGTTTCTCGTCGAGACAATTACGTCGAAAACACGAAAATAGCGTTGCCTCTATCAATGTGTTTCGTATTTGTCTTTTTTTTAAACAAAATTTTTTTTAAGAAGAATACCACAAACGATTGTAAAATAGCGTACAAAGTCTCCCAAAAAGAAGAAAAATTTCAGACCCGAAGTAACTGCGAAATTTTTGTCGGACGTTTTGTACTTGGAAATCGATATTAACGAAGAAAAATGTTTTATTTCGTCAAGGTCGTTTCAAGGTCACTTTGTGTTTTTCCATACGGTGTGCTCTAATTTTCGTTTTACGCCATTGGTACACAGAGATAATGAAATTGAACGAGGCGATGAACAATGACCTTAGAATAATTCAAGGTCACTGAACAGGAGAAATTTGAATTTCGAAAGTTATTCTCAAGAAAGAAACAATTATCCGTGTCCTGCATCCTACCAACCGTGTAACATAAAAATTCACACTCGTGGAACACAAAATAACATTAAGGTCGATTGTGAAGTTTCAAAATTTACAAAAATTCATATTTACAATATAAAAAGTATGTATGTAAGCAATTCTCGTTATTAACCATCATAAATATTACAACCTAATATCAATTTGTTCAAAAGATTGTTTCGTTCTTAGTTTTATCTGTCGTTACAGTGTCTATTCTTGATTAACAATTATTTCAATTTGTAAAAAGCTTAGTTTAAAAAGAATTTAAATATGTTATTAAAATTACCTTTCACTCGAGCAGGGGAACAAAAGCGCTCTACACCTTTTCAATTTTATGGAATGAAAATTGTATCTCAAACTTGATCTGATCAATAACAAGGAATTCAACGAATGTAGTGCCTTATATCGTTCCGTTCACGTAACTCCTAAAATACAACTCGTAAGTTTTCCTACAGAAATGCATTGAGGACGCCCCCTACTCTGGAAGTTCGAAACAGGTTGACCGTAATGACGATGCAAGTCGACACAATAACAACGCACGCAAGGATTTTTCCCGTGTCCGTTCGTAAATCCACGATTGACGGAACGCGGGAGTACGCGTTAAGCCTTGAAGTCTGTAACCGGAGTCGTTCGTTCGCTCGTCTTGGGTTCCAGGACTCGCCAAGGATCTTTCCTCTCTTTCTTCCTCGTTTTCTGCGCGCGCCGAACGAAGAAATGGCGGGAGAAGGGGGCCCAGAGAGCGGTCCAGCAACTCCCCAGAAAACGTGAGCGCGCGCGCACGCACGAGAAACATACGTTTCGCTGGTAGTACTCTAACTAATGTTGGGTAGCAATGGAACCGACACTTTGATCAATTCTTTGATATTTATCCCAAAGTATTGAATTTGCTGGAAATTATTACACCGTACTCAGGTCATAGAAATAACGTCACTTTCGCAAACATATTTTGAAAAGAACACGATTCTTTTTGACAATTTCCTGCAGTTCTGACAATTTCTCTCATTATTATCTTATTACTTCGTTTCAAGAAATGACATCAGCGCGTGAGTTTTCTTATGTAACATCGGATAGATTACGTTCAAAACTAAGGTCAAAAGGTTGCAATACTTGTTAAACCGATACCAAACACAGCATGTAAATACGAACAATAGAAGTTTATTTGAGAAAGAGATATTGCGTGTTAAATTTAAAATATGTGACTTTTAAAACCTTGATTAAAATTCTCTCGATACTGAACGTATTATTATTACTTATTTTTTCTCTGTACACAATATGATGTATTAACTATCGTGCTGTAAAAAATTTCAAAACTAAGAGCATTGAGAACTTTTAAAAATTGCATCTACAAAATAATTCTTTTGTATACGGTGTAACGTCCATTATCTGTACTGTTTAAATAAATGCCCATTAGTATCCATACATTCGTAAAAATAAATTTAAAAACAAATTAATAAAATTGGAGGAAACAATTAATAATAAAATCAAATGAATCATTTTTTTTTCATATTCTTTTCTATATTATCCTCTGCTGCTCAAGTTCTACTCTACTTGTTTTCTATGTCCTACTTTACTTGTTTATCTAACCTCGTCAAATCAACATAGAATTCGGCCAAACATGAATGAAACAGTTCACCGTCTCAAGCACCATTTCCCATTTTGCATTTCAAAGGCTCGTTCCTATCGCTAGTCCACCGCTTCACGCACACGACTTTCGCTCGCGAGACGGCAAGAGGACGCGCTCGAAAGGTACCGGGAGTGGGGATAGAACAAAAGCGCGTGGTGGGGAAACGGAGGGAAGGGTGACGGTAGGGGTAAGAAAAACGGCGCAAGGAAAGGAGAGATGCAAAGGGTGGAAGCGAGAAAGAGAGAAAAAACGACGTCCATTGAGAATTACGGTATTCGTCGAGTAGAGGAACGGACCAGCCGGGTCTGGAGGGGCTCATTAGAAACTCGAGGCAGCGGCGGGCGCGCGCGTAATATTATTTCCTCGTGGAACGCGGGGGCTAAGGCCGATCAAATGCCGGGTACCGTTCGGGAAAGGATCGAAGTCCGCTCTAATTTCACGTGCAACCAACGCCAGCGCCCCGTTATAATCGACACTCAGAGGGGGGAACACGTTCGACAACGAGGGGCGAGGGAAAGAAAACTCGACCAGTACGGACCCCTTTTGCACGGTTTTCCAGCTGTCGCGAGCGACCTTTGCGGGCGATCAGCTTTCCTCCGTGAAGAATTCTAACCTCGTAACGGAATGAATGTTTGGAGACGCGCGACGATGCCAATGGTAGGACTCGAAGAGAAAATTGATACAGATCTATCGTACGAATCGTTGTAAAGTTTTGTGAACTTGAATCCCAGAAAAAGAGAAATTCTACAAGAATCTAGGCAAACTATTAACAATTGTAATAGAGTTGAATACTGGCAGGAAATAAATTTAATTTAAAAATTACAATTCATTCCTTTTACGGCTCTTGAGTGTATCTGTTTATATCTAGATTGATCTTGAAATTAATACACACCTTGACAAAAGGGAAGGTTATGATCGATTCGATGTTCATGTTTCTATGTTTGGATATACCGACTCTGTTACTGGAATATATCATTTGGTAATCGTTTATCACCAATCCTTACACGTGATTGAACCATATGTTTTGAATTATGAAACAAATATTACGATTATTTTACTGTTATATTTCATAGTATTGCAAAATAAACGATATATAATTTAACAACGATAAAAAAAGTAACACGCAGTTAATATTTGAATCTTCGATTCTGAGGTTGTAAATTAAAGTGAGCAAATTGTTTAATTGTAATTAGTAACAAAAATAAGAATATCATTTAATTCACTGTGTACGTTTAAATTGTATAAAACGCGCTTACATTCTGCCAGATTCAAGGTTGTCTATACGGTTAAACGCTGAAATGATTCTTTTTCACGGAAAAGAATTGTTTTGAACGCAGTAAATGTCGTACAAATAACTTGTGCTATGCATAAACTACAGATGTCTACTAGAAAAAGTTCTCAAAAGTTGAAACTCGATACGAAAGGATCGACACTTGGTAGGAGATTTAGAACTGACGTTCCTTTCTTTGCACGAACTTCCAGGTAACGAATGTGACTCTTTCTGCCTCGTAAAATTTCTACCTTTTAACTCGACAAAGAACTTGTTTACGCAATATTATTATGCCTTTGTCAAATTTAAGACAAAGTAAAAACAAAAAACAGTTCAGTAAAATGACCTTTGCAAAAATAGAGAAGTCTATTAATTGCTCTGTAAAAGCATGTGTAACGTGCGCAAAAAATTATACGCATTTTCACGAAAGAGAATACGATTTAATGCGGCACACTTCCTCGCTAATCTCGCAAAGATCAAGGATAACCTTTCTCGGTGAAACTGGCTGGTTCGTAGAGAATTCTTTCATCGTGACGGAAGAAAACCTTAAAGGTGCAAGGACTTTCGTACGCAGTAATTTTTTCTATTGCCAAAACGAATCACGGAATCCTCGTACGAAATGTCCCACGTGACCCGTCGACCTTTGCGCGCGTAAACTTTCTGCCTGTCGACTGGACCACTCGAGGTCGATAAACAGATTCCAAGTTTAATCGCAAGCGTCGGCCCACAAATATTTTTCTATCCTCTATCGAACGGTTATCGTACGAAATCTTTTTGGTTTCGTTCCAATTCGAGAGCTATGTGGGAACGGAACGCGTGCCAGTCGTTCGATCGTTGGAATAAAAAAGAACGACAAGCTGTGCGATCGATTCGAAGAGCTACTGACAAATTCCAGTGCTTACCTTTTCTCCGTGTGTACGAAACTTATCCAAAAAGCGAAGAAAGTACCGCGTGAATCCGTCAGAACACTGCGTCGAACACTTTCCAAGCACACAGAATCCACCAAAATGCACACTCAGTTCTCGCCTCTGTATATGCTGATCTCGTTATGAGGTTGATAAACACACGCGCACACGATGATCGGACGGAGAAACGCACGCGTTTCAACTTCGTTAGAGCAGTAGCGGTAGCGCCAACCGTACCAAGGTCTGCGCCAATGCGTTTGCGGCTTCGAACCCGAGCGGTTCTTCGTCTTAATCCCCACTCCTTCAACATTGGTCGTGTTTCTTCGTCTTGCCCGCGCCCTACCAATCGAGGCAAGCTGACTGCTTATCAGAGACCTCGAAGCAACTGCCGCCATCTACAAAGTTACGGTAACATTAAGTCTATGATTTCTTCGGTCGAATCGACAACTTTGAGCTATATCTTCGAGGATTCGTATTTACCAAATTTAATAAGTTTTCGGTGGATAATCATCGTAAGTGATCCCGTTTACTAGGTCTAGTTGTACATTATGTTTAAACTGGTGCAAAATTATGTGAATATAAAGAAGGAGGTAATGTTACGAATACGTTACAATGTCGATATACACAAATTGGTAACGTTTTTGATGAAAAACAGGAAACTATTTCGCTACAATTTTGAAGTGTTACCGTTAAGGGCGCTACCTAAAAGTTTAAAATAAGTTTAGTTCATTCTCCGCTAGATGGCATCAGAGAAAAAGAAAGTTACTCGAAAAGAATTAATTAAAATACATTAGAGTTACATTCATATTCTTTCATATTTCTTACGCGTTACAAAAGTTTTCTATGTTGCAATATCATATTTATTTCTATATACTAAGAAACTCTTTTAGTTTCA
The DNA here is from genome assembly GCF_051014685.1 of Ptiloglossa arizonensis. Classification (NCBI taxonomy): domain Eukaryota; kingdom Metazoa; phylum Arthropoda; class Insecta; order Hymenoptera; family Colletidae; genus Ptiloglossa; species Ptiloglossa arizonensis. The sequence continues at coordinate 4,605,229 of NC_135048.1, read as the reverse complement.
TGACCGATCAGCTCGGTATTACCCACGGTGAACGAGCCGTCATTGCGAAAAATACCGATTACATACTAGGTCTCGCTATGAGAAGGTTACTGCGAGCAGTAACCCGAAGGTAGAAAGATGAAATCAAAGTTTCTTCGATTTTCTTTTAGATACATTACAATCAGGATTACCAAATTGAAGAGATAGAAGGAATTAAAGTTTCTTCGATCATTTCGTCTAGTTTTAACAATCAATTGCATTGTCAAACAAAATGAAGTAATATTAAAAAAGATATGACACGAACCGAGTTAATCGCAGGGTCAGTCTCATTTCCTCTTAATAAGCTCGGTTAAAGAGAGAGATGATCAACACTAATAAAACAAGTACCCCACTTCTCCTCGCACCAAACCTCGAGCAACGCAAGTGTCTCCACATGGTAATGGATCATATTTCTGCAAACTTTCATAAAACCGCCCCCTATTATTTATTAATGACTAAAAATAAATAAAAATTTCAAGACTTATATTATATTTATCATATTATGATGTTAAATATTTGCGTTTGTTTTCTCTGTTCCTACATAACAATATTTAATCATCAACCAATTTCATTTCTTATTGGTTATGAATATTTTTCTCACTCCTTAGCTAAGTATTACATCGACTGAAAAGAATTTACAGCAAGCTTATACATTAGCTTAAACATGATTAATCATGAACAATTTTCTTTAATTTATTCAGTGTTTCTAATATCTTGTTATTTCTTTAATTTGTTTAATTCTTTATCTAGGTATGTATAACATCGAATTTAAATAATTTATAGCAAGGCATTTTGATTACTGCTTCGTATTTATATACTTCTTAATTTATGATTTATACATCATTGTTTATACTGTGTTCAATTTTATATTGTACAATTTTTATTTCTTAGCTAAGTATTTCCCTGGATGAAGAAGATTCCTTCATCGCATCCTTCGTTGAATCTTTAGTTTAGTTTTAAGTTTAAACCAGTTAGTTTTAAGGCCACCACGTACGAATCTCTGTACTCTGCCACGCAATTATGGAGTAACCAGCTTATTTCTCTTTACTCCCTCGTTCTTCCGGTCATCTCTACTTGTAGAAGCAAATGACCGGCCGTGTAGCTGATCCAAATGATCAGTTACCGTCTTTTCTGATGCAGCCGTTTCGAGAAGTTACATGTTACGAACACAGAGGGAGGCACTCTTGCCTATGTCTATGGAAGTCACTTATTCCAAAATAAAATACTTTTTATGTCATCCTTCGTGTGTCAGGTCCACGCTTGCATAGTTCCTGACGCGGAGTTGTGGAGAAACGGGGCACTTCTCTAGTGAAGTGGAGGCGTGGTTTATTTCCTCTTTGGGCAAATTCGGGCTCACTAATCGATCTAGTTAAATTAATTTCACGGTTCGCGTTGCGTCGTTCTCAATTTTGCTTCATTTTGTTCGATAGTATAATTGCTCGGCAAAACTAAACGAAAAGATCGAATGGACTTTGATTTCTTCCATCTCCTCAGTTTAGTAATTGTAACACATGTAAAGGAAGATAGATGGAATCAAAGTTCCATCTATCTCTCTCTGGATCTCCACTCGTAGCAACCTCCACGTGGTGAAATCTGATAATCGGTATTAGTTGCAATGAAAGATTATTGTTCGTTGTGGGTAATACCGAGCTAATCGGCTGCGAACTTAGAATAGTTTCTTAAGATATACGAAGAATTACCATATTGTAACAGAGAAAATTTTAATAACGCGTTCGAAAGTCCGAGTATTTTAATGAATACCTATTTATGTAATACCGATGCATTTCAGTAAATTTATTTCGAGTAACACACGTAGTTGTTTTTCTTTCCGTTCCCTTTATGCGATGTTCAATTACGAGTCGAAAAATTACTTCGTAAAAAATTAGTATTTTAACAAAATGATATTTATAGCTATAAATTTAGAATGTTGAAATTTTATTTTGAAGATGAGTCGAATACGAGCTTCAATTAAATAAATCTTTAATCATCTCGGAAATATACAACAAATTCGTAAAATAAATTTGCTTTTGTACAATTAAATTTCTCTTATAAAGGAAAAGACTCGACTAATTTGAAAAGGGAATTTGGCAAGAAGAAGGGGGAGAGATGAGACTTACCAACTTTTGGAATAAAAACTGAATAAATATAAAAACGTAAGAAAAAGGGATATTCTTAAATCAGAGTTTCTTTTTTAACATACACAATAGAAATGGTTAATAACTATTTACATTATTATCCGATATAAATTGTTATTAATTAAGATATTTATGTAACATTTGCTTCAGTCTTTTAATTTAGACAGTATGTGTAAAAGTTCATATAAAATTTAACTTTGTTATCATCTGCTTTAAAAAATGATAAAATATTTATATAAAAAAGTGACGTACCGATCGATGGTATTATCATTCTTATATCGATAATTGTTGATACTCTTCTTTAAACCATACCATGCTAGTGATAACTGTTTATGGACCAAACGTAACCTTTTAATCAAACATTATTCTGTAAAGATTTTAATATAAATGTACATACACAATGACTGAAACAGAAATACTTAATAATGTTATATCTATAATTGATAATAATACTAGAAAACCGGAAGAATTTTTGAGGTAAGTACTTTTTCTTGTGTTTTCTTCTTCTAACCTATTTTAGCACATAACAATAAGAATAATTTATTTTAAATATTTTCATTTTCTGTGTTCAATTTTGGAAGAGCTTAAGAATTTCATAAAATGAATTGCATAATTTTCAAAATTATTAATATGCACATGATTGTTTCATTTAATTCTTTAACTCATTATTTATGTTATAGTGTACAAAATCAAGTTGCTCTTGAATTCAAAAATTCTCTAAAACGTTTATATGATTTCACAAAAGAGCAATCACAAAGGAATACAAATGCCCTGCCTGAGCTTGTAACAGATGGTTTCGATGAAGAACAGATCTGGCAGCAACTTGAATTACAAAATGAAAGTGAACTTGTATACTTTTTAACTGGAGTCTCAAAGGTTCTTGTCGACAAAAAGAAGTTAACAATGCCAATTAGCATAAATAAATTAGAAGTTGTACAAAGTAATGAAGAAAATGTAGCAACGGAAGAAGAAATCATGTCTGACGAAGCTTTAGAAGATAAGAAGGTAGAACGAAAAAAACATTTAAAGAAATGTAAGGAGGATTTGAAAAAGTTAAAAATGAAAACATCTGTAGTAGATGATCAATTTTTTAAATTACAAGAATTGGATGAATATTTGACTAAAGAAGACAAAAAAGAAACAGAGAGTGAAAAGTATGAGCAGGAGTCAGATGATGAATCTGTGGATTTATTTAACGATTTTTCTGATGATGATAATAATACTGGAGAAGAAAAATTGGTAAAATATGCAGATTTCTTTGATAGTCCAGAGAGTAATGACGAAGGAGTTAATGCTTCCATGCAGCATAAGGATAGTGATAATAAAGAAACAGATGACGATGAGTTATTACATGATATAGATTCAGAAATTGCAATGGATACAGAAAATGAAGAGGAAGTTCGTAAGTCTTTTAAGAAAAAAGTTACATTCAATCTTACAAATGATTCTGATGAAACAGACAGTTTAGAGAATAGAACTACTAATACGAAGGAAGATGCAGAAGACGCAGAAGTTAAATCTTCCCTTGAAATTCGCCAAGAACGTATACAGAGAAGAATTCAAGAGTTAGAAGGAGAAGCACTTGCAACGAAACCCTGGCAACTGAAGGGTGAAATAAGTGCTACAAATAGGCCACAAAATTCGCTGTTAGAAGAATTTGTTGAATTTGACATTACAACCAGACCTGCTCCTATCATCACTGAACAAACTACATTAAAATTAGAAGATATAATTAAACAAAGAATAAAGGATAAAGCTTGGGACGATGTTGAAAAGAAATTTAAACCAGTTGAAACTCCATTAGAGTACAAAAAGAAACTAATTTTAGATCAAGAAAAGAGTAAACAAAGTTTGTCCCAAATTTATGAGAATGAATATTTGAAACAAAAGCAAGTATTAAATCCAGACAATGATGAAAGGGAGGAAGAAGAACCAAAATTGCACATAGAAATTCGGGAAATGATGCATTCCGTTTTCTCTAAATTAGATGCTTTATCCAACTTCCACTACACTCCAAAACCAGTAAGTCACTGATAAAAGTAATTTTTTGTTAAGTATTGAAACTTTATATATTTTTATAACATTTGTGTACTTGTTTTAGTCTAAACCGGAAATTAAGGTTATTAGTAATATTCCTGCAATTAATATGGAAGAAGTAGCTCCAGTAGGAACTAGTAATGCTGCTTTGTTAGCTCCTGAAGAGGTTAAAGGTATATATTTTGCAAAGAGTAAAATTAAGGAGTTATAATATTTAAACTCGGCAAATCTTTAATTGTATTATTCGTTTATTTTTCAGCCAAACAACGGGGTGATGTCATTGGTAAAACTGAAAGAACGAAAACGGACATGAAGCGAGAACGAAGACACAAAAAAATGAGACAACGGGCGCGAAAGGAAGCCACGGAAAAGAAGGAGAAACTGAATGCAATGAAACCAGGAATTGGAAAGAAATATAAGAAAGACAAAGCCGCGGAATTAGTGAAGAAGCTAAGCAAGAGTCGAAATATCATAAAAATGGATGAAACAGCTCAGAAGGTTCCAAAATCATCTACTGCATTCTTCAGTCAATTGCAGGATCAGGTGAAAAGTCACATTAAGTCAAAAACTGGCACAGACACTAAAAAGAAACAGAAAAATGCTCTATCTGCAGTGAAATTGAAGTTGTAATTTTTGTAAAAAATTTTTTAGATACAAACAGTTCTGTTTTACAGTTTCATGTTCAATTTTATACAGGTTGAAACCCAATTGCATTCGATTTGTTTAATATATTGTTTTAGTGTAAATAAAAAGAATATTTTAAACGCCTAAAGCATTGATTACTAGAGGTGTGCGGGATCCCGAAAATGTTGGGTACCCGAACCTCGGATCGGGTCGGGTCGGGACGTGAAAACTTGCGATACTCGGGTACTCGACATCGAAGTCGAGTCGGTAACCCTAAATTCTATGATATTCGGGTAACCGAGTATCACAAACTTTTGGGATCCAACCCGAACCCGAAAAAAATACTCAACCCGACCTGAATCCGAAATGTCTCACATTTGTCCCCGCTCACCTCTATCAATTACAAGTGGAAAAATAAAATGCAAAGGGTTGAGAAATTTTTCCAATCCTCCAACATTTTATATTACCAATTGTTCCAAAATTTGTACAATTTACACATTTATTTAATATAATAGCGCACTAACGAAATCTACGAATAAGGGTTTCATTTTGAAGGAGTGCATATTATTATTTTCTTTAAATAATTCGCAGAAAATTAACTTTCGAGTGAATGTTATTTTTGTATGGACAACGATAAAGGAAAATAATTGCAAACAATAGAGGATAAAGGATCTTAAAATGCATTATAGATATGTTTTGAAATTTAATGAATCATTTGCGTATACATATTGATGCCTTCAACGACTTCAATATGTTAATTATTGTCATAGCAATGGCATTGAAACTACTTTCGACATAGGATGATTAAAAAGAATTGTACGTGTAATGTATATTTTATATATTAGTGAAAAATGTTCCCAATTCATCATGATATGCTGCATTTTTTTTTTGATCTTATAAGAATTTGCTAGACATGTACAAATGCACTAAATCACACGTGGTTACTTATAAATGCAATTATTCGTATGTGTAACATTATCTATATTTTCTTTAGGAATATCTAAAAATGGTGTCTTGCACAGAGAAGCAAAGTGGATTACATAATTTTGTACATCGTCGAGTTGAAACAATTTTTTTTCGTTGGGTGTTGATTTTTATGATTGCACTGTTTATAATTACAAGGATCTAAATTAAAATAATTAAGCTAATCTTAGGAATCTAACGATAAGCTGGTATTAAAATTACCGTGATTTGTGTAGATTTGATTGAGAAGTTTTAAAAATACTTTTTTTTTCTTAATGTTTAGAATGCACCTCTTTCCTGTAGTATTCATCGAAGTGCTCATGATTTTTAAATAAAATCGCTACTGCGAACAAGAAAATGATGTCCTATTACTTATCAATAAGCACAGATGAGGTGTTAAAATACTATAACAATGTAAGTTGATAATGTATCACATATGATACACGCAGTCCGATACAATGTTTGTTTGAAATCTTAATGAAGCGACACTTTATGAACAATTATAAATCTCACACGCGTTATTTTTATCCAAAAATTTATACATATACTTACATCTATTAACAACAGCTCAATGAAATTCTAGGTCTCTCTATAATCTCATCGTTCTTGAAATTCATGTACAATTAAAATATAACCTTACGCCTATAATTGCGTTTTCTTTTTAGACGAGGAGTGTTCAAAATTTAATTTCTAATTTACACTATCTCTTTAAAAATGCTTTTCTTACACTAAAATCAGATCAATAGAGAAAAATAATAGAAGAAAATTATTTTATAATTACTCATTCGACATGATCCTTAACTACGTTCGAGATATAAAAGCAAACGAAAATACGCTTAAAGTTATAAATCACGAACAATCCTCGTAGAATTATTTATCATATCAAATCCTAAACTCGTATTTCGTTAAAAGCTTCCTAAAGTCTTATCAACCGATTCATCTGTGCATATTATAAGTGACTATATTTTCATTTTTCCAAGTGATACTTAATGGCACTTTCACAAAACGATATTCATGAATTCTCGACAATTTGTCATAAGATGTTACGATTTTTAAAATCGTATCGCTTAAAGTGATAAAATGAAACTTCTCACAAAGGAAATAGGGTGATGAAGTTAGGTTGTCCCAACCTCAACGTCAATTCGGATAAAGTTTACATGTGAGGTGCTAACTTACGGACTTTCGTATCAATGAATGCTGAAGTAAAAGTGCTGATTATGATGTTCGGGATAATCCCGGGACTGTACCAATGATTTGAACCTTAAAGCCTTTTTAAGGTAGGTGTTCATCGGCAATGCTATTTTCTTATCTCTACTCAAAATTAGTATTAAACATATTTAACTCCTCGAAACCAGATGCTCCCCCTTGATCTTGTAGCATCTGCAACATATCCGAGAGTTCCTGGGGTTGCGTGCCAGATCCACCTTGAGCAGGATGAGGTGGTTGTGCTTGTCCGGTCACCTGGGGGTTTGATTGTCCGCCATCTTGTTGAGGTGTTTGGTGCTGTTGACTTTGCCACCCCCACATACCTAAAAAATACAATAGTATATCCTTGTATTTTGTTGTATACATACACAAGGTATTGTTACATAGATGAAAGCGAGAGACAAGTTTACCAGGATTATTAGGCACTGTTGTGACTGCATGGTACTGCGAAGCTGGTGTCCTAGCATTGCTACTTAATTGAGTATAAGTTGGTCCACTTGGTGACCTCGACGGACTTAATTGACTGTACTGATACCCTTCCGTTACTGGTTGCTAAAATAAAAATATATTATTAATAATGATTGAACGTGTACACGATCAAAATTAATCATTGATTATTAATGCACTCACTTGTCTTCCAATGGTCCATGCTTGTTGCACTGGGGTTGGGGATGTGTTAGCAGGCTTTTGAATTCTACTTAAAACCGAAGAAGATGCACTCTGCTGTACAGGTGAACCATAGGCTATTGGTGATTGCGTTGTTTCATATCCCTGATAAACGTTTTGTGTACTGGATGGCCTAGGCTGTTGAGGACCTAACAAATTTGAAAACATATTAAATATTTAATAGACTTTGTTAAACTAAATAGATAGCATGGATTAATCAATGTTATAGTTTATTTTAATGTAATTAATATTTTACCAGCTGTAGCTACAGTTGCTGGATGTTGCATCATATGATGCCCCGGATATAAAGGATCCCTGGTAGGATGTCTCTGAAGGGAATAATCTAAGCCAGGTTGTCCATAAGCAGGTACAGCTTCAGTTTCTGTTTGACCATCGCTACCAGGGTGGAATGATCTTAAATAATGAGTAGAAACCTCTTAAGTAACACAGTATATTAAATCAACATTGAAGAATACAATTGGTTAGAGCGAACCAAATAAAATATTTAATATTTGCAACAAAAGAAATCCTACTTTGTATGCGTGTTTGTGCAGACAATGTATTCAACATCATCGCTGAATGGGTTTAAAAATGCAAACGCGGATGTCCTTAACCACACCCAATCGCGATTTTTGGCTCGAAATCGGTACATTACAGACACCACTTGTCCTTTCAACTTTAGCACTGCAAAGAAGAGGTGTTCATTAACCACAATGCACACGTGAGCAATTGATCTCTTCTGTATAGCTTAAGACACTTTACCTTGTTCAAAACTTTCTCGCATGTGCGTTAAATCCTCTGGGTGAAAGAATTCGTAGCACGGATGACCTAAGAGTTCTGAGGGTGTATATCCTAAAATTCCTCCAACTCTTTGGTCCACGAAGGTAAATTTACCTTCTGCAGAATGACGCGAAATAAATTCTGAAAGATTGGAACAGAATAATTCGATGCTTTATTTTTTATTGCACAAATTACGATTTTAAAAAATTTCAATTACCATCCATTGAGCAAATGAAATTGACAATTGTACTTTACAAAGAAAATGAACTTACCATTATTGCTATTGGAACCTGCTAAATCACTACTATTTGGTGTGCTAGTGACCTGTAGTCGTCCAATGGCAACCAAGCAATTGCTGCCTGTGTTTTCATCTGCAACTACACCATCAGGTCTAGCTTGAACATTACTCCTGTCACCTAGACCCACTTGACTGGTTAACTGATTAGAATTTACATGCTGATATATGTATAAATACAATAATATCAACAAACTCTTTTACAAAGTGTATCAGAGTCAGTCTACTTAGGTTGGATAGAACTTAGTATTTTTCAATAATATAAATATTATGCATTTTATTTTCTATCCAACCTAGCAAGAACAAAATTTAACTATACCATACCGAAGCCACTAATCTTAGCTAAGTGGTGATAATTCCTATTTTAATTCAAACACAGTGAAGTCACTGATCGAATATTTCCATCTCGCATGAATTATGATACTTATTGAATTTTACCAAGCAATTATATGGGAAGTAAGATAAAAAATGAAAAACCAAGGAACTTCTCTTTCTCCCAGAGAATACTTTTCTATTATTACGTCTCAAATAACCAATGGAACGTAAAATTAAAACTCACCTATCATTAAATACGAGTCTATAAATAGCGATATCGATTCATTGAATAAAATGAAGAAATAAAAGTATTCAAGGGGGTTAAAATGTGGGGAACGTTGCGCAACGCGGAAACGCACGAAAATCACCGCAATTCCTTCGCTCGGCCCGATCCCCTTATTATGCATTGGGGGCCACGATAAAGCATACAAATTCCGCATCAGTTCGTCTCGACATAGTTATCGGTATTCCAGCCCGTCTGTCGGCTGTTAGGTCAAGACGATTCCATTCATTCTTATAAACCGATGTCTACGATCCGTCGTGTACTGTTCGGTTCTAGCCGGCTCTTAATTTATAGTACAAACGTCGCTATCCCCGTATTCTACGAAGTCGGTTAGGTTCGTTCATATTCCTCCTGCACGACGTCTCCCTCGCTTTAAAATAGAAAGTTGGCGCTACGTCGCGGTCGACCGTTATGTCGACGATTAACGACGAAACATTGAAACCCGTACGAAACTCACCGGTAGGGGACCAGTTTTTGATGTACCCCGTACAGTGAACTACGGCGTAATTTTGACCGTCCCTGGCAGGCGGGCCCAGCGAGTTCCTCTGCTTCATGCGGTGCAGACCGTGCGCAGCGGCCATGTCGCCGGTTGTTTGGAGATTTCCGACTTTCATGCGGCAGATGAACCCTCTCCTCGAGCCCATGCACATCCTCATCGACGCTGCGGGGCAAAACAAGTTGCTCATTGATCTTTATCATTACGTAACCTATCGTACCATCGTATTGCAGAATATCACCTATCATAATGACGCGTTACGTAACTCTACAAGTATCATTGCACCCAACTGGTCTAGGATATGAAATTTGGAATATTCTCACAGGTGTGAGTTCGATTCAGACTTTCCGACAAACTCGGTCGGTTCGAGGGGATGTCTAGATTTAGGCGTAGTAGTAGAGTTACGCGTTACGTAACTCTATAAGTATCATTGCAATCAACTGGTCTAGCATATGAAATTTGGTATATTTTCACAGGAGCGAGTTCGATTCAGACTTTCCGACAAACTCGGTCGGTTCGAGGGAATGCGTGCACCTTCGTGAGAATATTCAACGTTTAAATAATCTAGGACATAGGCTCAGAACCGAAACTGTAAAAGTTCAGTTTAGATTTGTCATTCGTGTACAGTATCTTTAGCCATGGTTAACTTTGGAACACCTATGCCCGTGGAATGTGCACAGAGGTCGATGAGGACTGTTCCACTCACATTGGCCCTCTTTTTTCACCGTCCCCGTCTTGAGATCCAGCACTCTGCCTCCGTGCTGTGGCTCCTCCGCGCTCAATTGTTCCCTCACCTTCTCGGTGTCGTCGGGATGTACTTGCGAGTAGAGGCTAGTACCGTACCAATCGCTTTGCGTGTAATTCAGTACCGGTGCGACCGAGTCGGAGACGTAGATGATTCTTCCTGTGTCGCAGCTCACGACGAACAGAAATCCGTCGGCCGCCTCCAGGATCAGGTGTTTCAGTTCTTGGTCGGTGAGAAACGAAGGTTTGTACGCGTTGTCCGTGGTTGTGTTTCCGGTACCTGAAGCAGAAAATGTCGACGAAACGTTAATTTACATCCACAGGATTTCACCGACCGAAATAATCGAACTGCCCCCATGGTGGCCGGTTAGTTCAGAATATCTCGGAATGTAAAGAGCTCGTTGTTTCTCGAGTTCTTGAACTTCGATCGAAGGCATTCGGAAGTTCGTTCACTTTGCAGAGGGATCGACTCGAAATGAAATTTCAGGACGCACACCGGTAATCGCGGTATCGATTTTCAGTTCCAGAGGATTTGCTTCATCCCTAATGAAGGTGTCCTGATTCCACGGTACAGATTACCCTCTTTATATCACGTTTGATGTAAATGGCCTCTATCGATCGTAGGATCTGACTGGCTGGTCGACACCGAGTGCACGTGCAACGAGGAACACTTTTTAAACGAAACGAATGCTTGTCGGCGGAAACGTGCAAGTACTTTTCTACGTGTAGCTCTAAGACGATTTTAGACCGGTGTCTACTCGGTGTCTCTACAACAACATCTTTTGTTCCCTTCTCGTCAAAGACGAGATCGATAGACACGATTACCTCGAGAAGATTACCGATCGAGGATCATCGGCGAATGGAATTTTTCAGGCTTTCACCAGTTAGGTTCTCCAAACGTGTAGTCTCTGTTGGTGTCTTCCAAGTGCAGGCTTTCAGAGAGACGCTCTCGAGGAGTCGAGATCGCTCCGATATCGCGAGCCCTAACGAAGTTGACTGTAATTAACTTCCATACCGAAACTAAATTAAACAGGATCACCCATGGCACAGGATCCGAAGCAGGAGTGAATATTCCACGCGGTGTTAGTACTTGGAACTAACGCAACGCTGGTTCACATCGGGAGCAACAGATGTCCCGAGCCGAAGGCGCATCCGTATCTCGAGATCTCCGAGTGCAGCCATCGCTGAACTATGATTTACGTCGCTACTAAAAGTAATAGTGTATATACATCCAGATTAAAAGCGCGCTAAGACTGCCGGCGGGGCGGCATCGCAGATAGAGGCACGTCTCTCTCTACGAGGAGGAAACCGACCGAATCGCGGCATTAATGTCCATCGAAGAGGTTCTCTACGTGGAAGGTAATGGTAACGAAGGTCACCTGGGGTCTTCCATAGATCTTGTTTGGAAGTCGTTAAAGTACCTCTTCCCGGAATTTCTCCGTATATCGGGGTAAAGATCGTATCGCGAGCCGCTCTCTCTCTCTCTCTCCCGCCTCGCGGGATCCTGTCCGCTTTGCAATTCCGATCTTGCACTTCGATAGTTACCTACGCTGCCGAGCTGCCCCGTCCTCATTTTTGGTACCGTGGTTCGGTACCCGGCGCGCTCTCTCTCGCTCGCTCGTTCCGTTCCTTTACACCGTTCGGTCCGATACGTGTTAAGATCGTGCTGGCGATCACTCCAAAACTATGCTTACCACGATAACAGAATTATTTTATTAATTCTGTCTCGATGCGTCGAGTGAACGTTCCATAGCGAACGGAGATCATCGATCGCGACTAGCGTCCAGAGTATACGAAATCGATGGGCGATATGTGTCCAGGTATTTAGAACGCAAGGTGAACATTCCGCACGATACGTGTTAAGATCGTGCTGGCGATCAGTCCAAAACTATGCTTACCACGATAACAGAATTATTTTATTAATTTTGTCTCGATGCGTCGAGTAAATGTTCCATAGTGAATGAAGATTATCGATCGCGACTAGTGTCCAGAGTATCCGAAATCGATGGACGATATGTGTCCAGGTATTTAGAACGCAAGGTGAACATTCCAAAGTGGATGGACATCATCGGACTACGATAATAGTCAAACTAGTGTATAATTTAAAAATCGATGGACAATATAAATAACAGAATTATTTTACTAATTCTGTCGAGTGAATGTTCCATAGCAAATGGAGATTATCTATCCAGAGTATCCGAAATCGATGGGTGATATGTATCCAGGTATTTAGAACGCAAGGTGAACATTCCAAAGTGGATGGACAGCATTGGACTACGATAATAGTCAAACTAGTGTATAATTTAAAAATCGATGGACAATATAAATAACAGAATTATTTTACTAATTCAATCTCGATGTGTCGAGTGAATATTCCATAGCGAATGGAGATTATCTATCCAGAGTATCCGAAATCGATGGGCATTATGTGTCCAGGTATTTGGAACGCAAGGTGAACATTCCAAAGTGGATGGACATCATCGGACTACGTTGATAGTCAAACTGGCCTATAACCTAAAAATCGAACGAACGAAGTAACATGTCCAAGTGTTCGAAACAACGCATAAAGTGAGTAGACACCATTAGTCGCGACCTAGGGAGCATCTAAACTAGTCTATAGCCGAAAATCGATGGACACTATAATTTGTCCAGGTATTCAGGACAACGCACAAGGTGAATATTCCATAGTGGGTGGACACCAAGAGACGCAGCTATGGTGGCATATAAACTAGTCTATTAGCCAAAATTGATGAGCGACACGATGACACCTCTACACGGAGAGCACGGGACGACCGATGTCCCGAGTTCCTGGAGACTGGTGTATTCTTTTCGAATTGTTTCCCTTAGATTCTATACTGAAAATGATCACCGGTAACGGAGAGCGGCAACTTGGCGCAATATGTAGCTTTAATGAAGTACAAGGAGACAGTGATTATTAAACATGAGACGATGCCCGTGACGAGAACCCAATTATCTTGCGCCCGGGCAATACTCGAAAAAGTATTTAACCGGGGTGCGAAAGTTTCCCCGTGTACCATCACCGATTCATCAAGATGGAAAGTGGCATAGTATAGAAATAAAAGGGCAGGAAACGTAAAAGACAAACGCGGTTAAAATCAGCGGCTGACGCGTCTCACGGGTGCAACGAGGATGAGGGTGGTGCGTGTACGCGCAAACGAGCGTCGACATATCCCGGAGGCGATAGCCTCTTCTCCCGGTCAGGTAAGAGAGAGGCTCTCTCGTTCGAGCAATTTGTATTCAGCGGCCCTCTTGTCGGGAAAGAGGAGAAGCGGCTATAAACAATGCGACGCACCACCAATACTTAGGTGGAATCACGGCACGCACACCGATCCAACGGGCGGGGAGGGGGGCCTGTATAATGCGTGTGTGCACGCAGCACAGGGACCGGGGCTAAAGGGACAGCCGACGGAGCAACTCCACCCATTCTTACACCGGAAGCATATATCGCGCTTTCTGCATTCGATATGACCACCGTACGACAAAACCTTCGGTGAATTACGACCGTTCCGGTGCACACTGGCCGGATGAATTCTCGTCAGAGACTGACAAGAAGCGGCTGCGTCTCGGACACTTGGTCTTCTTGCGATTATTACTAGGATAACCAGATCCTGGTAATACACGGTTGCGAAGGTGTTTCTTCGCCAGTCCAGGTCGTTTCCCGAAGATTGGACGCGACCAATTGAAAAATATTAACACCGAGTTCTCGCGTTACGCGTTTTCCCACTTACAGACTGTACGAATACTAAAGAACACTACTTAGCGAGTCTGGATAATTTTTTACGAGTTAGATGCGACGCATTGGAAGTTAGCGGAGCAGTCTTCGTGCTACACGTTTTTTCATCGATAGGGTGGGGACTAGGTGAGCCAGACTGTTATTCCGAAGTGTCTGATTGGTTACGGCGGTCGTTTACCTGGGACTTTACGTAGTCTGTATGTACGGTTTATGCGCTGCCAAGTTTTTCATCTTACGGATAAATTTTGAAAAGTTTCGCTCGAAGCAAACGGCTCGTTGAAAATTTCTCGAAGGAAAATCTTTTTGTTGGATATTATTCCGAGGGTTATTTCTTTTGGTAAATTTGAAATAAAAGAAAAAAAAAAAAAAACATTACGAAATGAGTTCGTGTTTGAAGTAATTTCATTTCAAACGAATCGATATTATTTTTATTTTTAAACAACGCTGTTGAAAATATCGGTTTAAAATGAATTATTTCAAATGTTGGTTATTTCTTATTTTTATTTTAAATCGAATTTATCCATGTCTGTTTTCGAATCGTGTACGATTGAAGAAATATTTTTTATTGGATCACCATCTCTCGACAGAATGCTTAAACGAAGAATATTTTCGAACGGGAAAGAATACTTTTTCAGTTAGTTCATGGGTATCCGATAAGGCACAAAGTAGTTCAACGCGAAACGTGACGATTAAGTCTCGCCGATGTTTGAGTTATCCGGCACGAGCAGCGAAATAACTTCGGCAACGCGATCTTTAAGCTGTGACTCGAAGCGATTAAATTACACTCCGCTTATGCTTACTCGATTTCGTGCAACTATCGATGCGTAACTTTAAATATTCAGACACCAATCGGTGGAGTGGACCAACATCGTGAATCAATCGATGGATTTTTATTCTAGGAAGAGGTTTTAATACGTATTAATCACTTGGAACGATTACTTTTCTCAAGTTTTTTTTTTCATTCGCGATAGTGTTGTAAATTATAGTGTAATTGTAAAGTACGTGAATTGACGCACGATATAGTTATTTCCCAATGCTTTTTACTTAAACTTAATTAACAGAACTACGGAAGAAGCTCAATTTTTCTGTAGTCTACAGTTGGATCACTTCAAGTTACAGATCTATAAATATAAATCAATTTTTCGGTACTTTTTAGTTGCATGATTTTAGAGAACAAAACTATGAATAAAACATAATTTTTTAACACCTTTTAGTTGCAGTCTTTTAAGTTATATTAATCAATTTTTCGATACTTTTTAGCTGCATGATTTTAATGAATGAAACATAATTTTTTAACACCCTTTAATTGCAGTCTTTTAAGTTACATTAATGAATTTTTCGATACTTTTTAGCTGCACGATTTTAATGAATAAGACATAATTGTTTAACACCCTTTAGTTACAGTCTTTTAAGTTACATTAATCAATTCTTTGATACTTTTTAGCTGCACGATTTCAAAGAACAAAACTATGAATAAAACATAATTTTTGAACACCTTTTAGTTGCAGTCTTTTAAGTTACATTAATCAATTTTTCGATACTTCTTAGCTGCATGATTTTAATGAATGAAACATAATTTTTGAACACCCTTTAATTGCAGTCTTTTAAGTTACATTTATCAATTCTTCGATACTTTTTAGCTGCATGATTTTAATGAATAAAACATAATTTTTTAACACCCTTTAATTGCAGTCTTTTAAGTTACATTTATCAATTCTTCGATACTTTTTAGCTGCATGATTTTAGAGAACAAAACTATGAATAAAACATAATTTTTTAACATCCTTTGGTTGCAGTCTTTTAAGTTATATTAATCAATTCTTCGATACTCTGTAGCTGCACGATTTTAATGAATAAGACATAATTGTTTAACACCCTTTAATTGCAGTCTTTTAAGTTACATTTATCAATTCTTCGATACTTTTTAGCTGCATGATTTTAATGAATAAAACATAATTTTTTAACACCTTTTAGTTGCAGTCTTTTAAGATACATTAATGAATTCTTCGATACTTTTCAGCTGCATAATTTCAAGGAACAAAACTACGAATATAACTCAATAATTCAATACCCTTTAATTGTACCACCTTAACACTATTAATAGATTCCAGTATATTAAGGTGTTCCTCGTACGTGTTTCAGGAAAATCGAAGATTGAAAAAAGGGAGGAACTTATAAAATTGAATACATGTATAAAATAGTCGTAACGTGTTTTGAAAGTTAACTATAGAATATAGAGTAAATTTCTTTGCAAAAAAAAAAAAAAAAAAAAAAACGAAATCCGCCATTTTGACCGGTTGGTAAATATAGCGTTGAGCAACAGACAGATGTACCATGTATATAACTCAATCTTCCGTTATTTTTCATTCGCGCCAATCTCCATCTTAGGAACTCATTTTCTTCCTATGGAAGATATATAAATAACCGAAGGTACTCACCTCTGAGAGCTTTCATATGAGCAACCGCCATCCTGAGTATGGTCAATTTGTCGGGTTTCCGCGCCAGTGCCGAACATGTCGGTACCATGTCCGACAGTTCGGTGATGTAGGCGGTCATCTTGTTCCGTCGCCGCCGCTCGATTTCGCAATGATTTTCCCTGCTGTAAATCGCAAGACAAAAACCAAGATAATTCCATAGTTCCAGAAACGGCCTCTTGCCTTACGGGACGTCGATCAACGCGAACCTGATGTTTCCAATCTTTGGAGAGAAATATGCATCGCGCGAAATTGTTCGATACATTGAGTGAAAGCCATCAACAAGTAGAATCCTCATCGAGGACTCTACATTTTTATTGTTTCGCGTGGAATAAAATCTCCAGCTACGTTAAAGCGAATACTAAAGTATCGTATCGTATATCGATAATCGAAAGTATCTTCGACGAATCGTTTACGAGTTTCATTTGGCGAAAGAATTGAAAAGGAATCGAAGAATTTGCAACAGAATCAATTATTTGAGATCCTTCGATCGTTTGGAGCAACCGAAGCGTCTCTGTTAATTTTTAACGTACAGAGGACTCTGCGAGGAAAAATTGACTCATTGAGAAGGAAAGAACGTTGTTATTGTTGTTTCTTGCCTCTCGAGTAGTTCCTTAGGTACTTACACGATCGTGTAAGCTATCATAAGCTCAACCGTGAACACTTTTAGCCACGCCGCGTGGCGCCAAACAGATTAACCGGGACGAAAATATACGCGTTTCGTTTCCATAATAGTTCCGAACCGCAGAACGTGGAATGCCGCAACGCGTGTGCAAGCGGACAGACTGTATTATGATTTTATACTCTGAAACGTGTGGGTAATTCGCGGTCGATCGCTAGACGTGGCTTTAAGTACGAGTCATCTTGCTCGGGTAATTGAAGACTCGCAAATACGCGGTGAGGATCATTTGCGGACAGTAAATATACACGTGATACGTCCAGTCGAAGTTCATTTTTCAGAGAATCTCGATTTCCATCGAGAAAATCAATTCTTTTCATCATTTTTTTTCGTAACACTGTTCTTTACATTGATTTGCGGCCTCTTGATATTAATTTCTTACTTTCACTGTGTCGTTTTGTCGTTCGTGGTAAAGCGAATCATCGTCTGTACACCTAACGGAAACAAATATATCAGATCTTCTTCGTGATTATGTTTTAACAGTTTCAAGACCTCGAGAAATATATTTTACGTAAAAATAAATCTCTATTATAAAAATTGATCTTTGTGTTCTGTCAGACGAAAAGTCTGCGTATCAGAGGTTTCCCGTTGAACGAATTTCGTTCTAACGTTCTAGGTATCAAGATGATCACCGATAGACATTATTTTCACATCGAGAAATATTCTACATCTCCGAGACATTATGCCAGACAGAATGACTCCACTCTTAACGCTAGAACTACCGACAGATTTCGTAATATCAAGGTATACCTAAAAGATATATCTACATAAAAGAAAATCAATCAACGAGAAGAAAGAAGAATTTACAAAATTGATCTCGTGCGTAGAATAGAAAAATCGTAACGTCTTGAGAATACGTGGCATAGAATTTAAAGTAAATTTTATCACGAAAGCAGTCGAAACCAGTAATTTTGACCGGTTGGTAGATCTAGCGTTAAGTACAGAGAATGAATTGAAAATAAAACAGTTTTACGATACATCGGGCCAAAAATTGTATCCGTGTAACATGGATCTATACTCATTGTCGTATTGTTCCAAGTTTGAAGACGCGAGAAACTGGAAAGAGAAACCATCTCTATAGAGAAATATCTATTTCAACGGACCCACCGGCGGAGAGGGCGTAAAGGAATTTCCATCCAGCGAGCGTCATTGATAAGGGTGTTCGTGATCAATGCGGCCAATAAATTCTGAAACGATGCCTCATCGTGAAGGGATATCGGGTGAAACCACAATTTCAGGGCCTCCCTGTTATTACGCTACCAGAGGGTAACCGCCTTCGGTAACGACGCACGTCTCTTTGCTACGATGGTAATTGTTGGCGCGCAATCGTAAATTTAATGGCATTTAATTCCTGATAATTTTCGAACAAACTTCGTGAACAGGGCGCACGCGAGATACTTTTGAAAGTTCCATCGGTGGAGATGCGCACGGCCGGATGATTCGCCGGGAATTTTATTTCTTAATTAATCGTGACTTCTTCGCTGTGCAGTCTCTCTTTCGATTCCAACGATAGGGGATCGTTGAAGGATACTGCGTTGAATGTAACTCGGACAGTTTCTATAGTGGCTTGCAAAAGTATTCGCTCTATTATAAGGAAATTCTTCTAACCCGGAAGTCCGAGTTTAATGAAAGTTTGTGTGCAGTTAGAGCACAATAGTGTATATATCGAGTAATTTTTTGCCCGCAGGAAATTTCTTTAAAAAGGTAAAATCGAGTTCCGAAGGTTTCAATGTTTTTTTTCTTTTTGTTGCAATTTTTCTTGGGATCTAACCCAGAAAATATTGTATTGAAAAAATGAAAAAATGTGGAACTTTCAAGGGCCGATATCATTTCCCCAAGAACATTTCTTGTTGACAAAAAAATTGTATCATAGTGTGTTGTACATGCATATAAATTTTCATTGAAATCAAACTTACAGGTTAGGAGAATTTTCTTATAATAGAGCGTACGAATACTTTCGTGAGCCATTGTAGTACGAAAATGAGCGACGTGGATCTGTGGATCCGTGGATCGCAACACAGATCTGATCCAGTCTTAGTATAAACTGGAGATGCACTGTCGATGGAAAGTTTTCGAACACTTTTCGATATTTGCGAAAGAATTCGCGAAATCATAAATTCTGATTCGTTGGTCTAAAATATTTTACCTCAGTCTTTCGATGTCCATACTTTATAAAAAGAGAATCATTGGGGTCGCTTTTTATTTATTTATCGACCGAAGTAATGGTTTTTTTATCGTAATTTATCAACTTATTTTTACGAATTAGATATTATATAATTTAACATTGTATACTGTTGATTCATTATATACTGTATAATAAATCAGCATTCGACTTTCTCAGAATGTGTTTTTACAGCAGTCGATGACAGACACTGCATCAGTTCGTGAGCTAGTTTATTCTGTGCAACTCTGATTCTTTTTCGATTTCTCGTAAAATGTATTATTAATGGTGTATTATACAAGTTTCCTTAAAACAGTAAAATCTTTTTTATTTCTTAGTATTTTTAATAATTTAATCAATTAACTATGGCATAGACTTAATACACGTTTGACATAAATCTAAAGTAATGGATTTCAATTGGACTTTCACAATTTTGTTTACTAAATGCTGTTTAAGAATATATAAGTTGTTAGTTAAGGAATAGCTCCAAAATGTCGTTAAATTATTTACTCGTATATTTAACATTATTTTTCCTATATTCTGTTTCGAGATAGAAGAAATTTATCTCGGAAGATTAAACAGAATCTGAAATACATGAACTTGTTTATTTTCTAGACCCAGTATCCGGGATGTTCCACCAGTCTAGGTATCGCGACCCACCAAGAGGGAGAACTTCCTTTTGTGCCTACCTCCGAGATAAGACCCTCCATCTCATTTCAAGTCCATCAAGAACTATTACCTCATACTTATTCTACCTCCAGATCCTCCAAGTTTCATTCTGTTCATGTAAATAGGCAGAAAAGTACATTGAATCCCGAGGAATGCGATGAGATTCAATTTTCTTTTTTCTTCAAGTCGATGTGACCAAGATTAAAGTCATCGGTTTCAATTTTAGTAACGTTAGAGGTCTATGATTCCTATTTAACAAAGAATTATTCGCAACGTAGTAATGATTTATAATGTATTCCTATTTAACAAAGAATTATTCGCAACGTAGTAATGATTTATAATGTATCCCTATTTAACAAAGAATTATTCGCAACGTAATAATGATTTATAATGTATCCCTATTTAACAAAGAATTATTCGCAACGTAGTAATGATTTATAATGTATTACTGGTGAAAACTGCCAATGTATACAGTTTCTTTTATATATATGTAATTCTGCTCAACAGACGATTTGTCACTTTTTAAGGGCATCAAAAAGACTTCTATTTGGCATTTATTTTTTCTTAATTAAACGCAAGATTGTTGTTTGGTGAAGGGCAGTTTCTTTAAGAATGTAAACGAAGCGAATTATACTGGAAGATATCATTTTGCAGCGACTTTAAGAAAAATCACACTTTCATTTTTACACATAGAAAAACAGTGCTGAGTGTAGTGCTGAAAACGTTGTTGAACTTAACGAAATTAGTATGGAATGTTTCATACAATCTTCTATAATAATAGCACGTGAAATCTTTTAAAATCCTTGGTAAAAATTAATTAATCGAATTTATTTATCACTCTTCTTTGGAAAGATAGAATACTGTTGGATATCTAAATATTTTTCGAAACAACTCGATTGTGTTAGTTGTGTATTGTCTTTCATGAATGTTCATCGATGAGATCTCTTACTAGATTGTTCAATAAGTTTTGTCGTTTTTTCCATTGTAAAAAAATACTATAACACTTTAACTTTGAATATTTGTAAATATACGAACGAGTCGAAAGATTTCCAAGAAATTTCGCACATGTACATCAAACAGTAGTATCATCTTTAGAAAAATAAAACGACAGACCTAATAACTCCATTTCTTATCGAACGACAAAACTTATCGAGCAACTTATTATTTCGTCGAAGATCTACCAAGATCAACTTTAGCTCTGTAATAGTATTTCTACTTATTAAATGAGGGTCTACAATTTTTTCAGAAGTCCTTTTTCAGTTATCGTAAAGTGACATAAATTACCTGATTCTGAACTCGATATAATCAAGAGCCCATTGAAAATATATTAAAAAATATATTATTCTGATCATATTTTGATAATTCTATGTGCCACAACTGCGTAAAAGAATAGAAATAAAAGTTTTAACAACAAATAAATATTTTAATCAAATGTAGAGTCCTCGATATACAGCTAAACTAGATCAATAGTATATCATAAATTGTTTATCTTACGGTGTCTACAATTCCTTTTAAATTCCTTTTTCCATGTATCTCAAAGTCACATACACAGATCATCTAAGTTTGTACTCCAGACATGCAAGATCTCAATTGTCTACTCAAAAAGCGAGCCTTTTAAAGAGAAAACTTGACCCAGTTAGAAACTAACAATCGGTGACGATTTCCTGCAAAACATAAATCACAACTGCCAACTAAAAAACTGACTTCTAGCGACCCGGTAGCAAGGATGTTTAGAACTAATAAATCCTCTTTACGTAATCTTCCTGAAGATACATAAATTATTAAGTTGTTCGGAAAGTCATTTCGTTTTTTTTTTTTTTTTGGTGAAAATGAAACACGATTCTTTTAGAGTGTATAAACATTTTATTCAATTATATATTCTCCATTTTGGAAAACGAAATGACTTTCCGAACAACCCAATAGAATGCTTAATAAAGGAAGGACAACCCTAGTCCTCGATTAATGTACAAGTAAGACAGGAATCTCTGGAACCGTAGAATTTGGAAGAGAAAGTAAGAACAATGAAAATAACATTATTATCGATGGAACAAATGGATGATTACAACGTAAAGAAGACTGATCAGTTAATGATTTTTCAAGAGTTAAACGTATCAGAAATGCAAAATCCTGGAGATAAGTCCTCGGTTAATGTACAAGTAAGATAGAAATTTCTTTTTCCACCGTACAATTTGGAATAGAAAGTAAGAACAATGAAAATAATATTACTATCCATCGAACGAATGGACGATTACAACTTAAAGAAGGCTGATCAGCCAACGATTTTCCAACAGTTAAACGTATCAGAAATGCAAAATTCTGGAGATAAGTCCTCAGTTAATGTACAAATAAGATAGGAATTTCTGGAACCGTAGAATTTGGAATAGAAAGTAAGAACAATGACAATAACATTATTATCCATCGAACGAATGTACGATTACAACGTAAAGAAGGCTGATCAGCCAACGATTTTCCAAGAGTTAAACGTATCAGAGACGCAAAGTCTTGGTGACTGGGCAGAGAAGATTCAACTTGGATATTCGCCAGGGATGTTCATCGTCAGGACCTTCCATTTCGTTGGGAGTTCAGAGGAATCGGTAACGCTCCTCGAGGACGCAGGCCACAGCGCAGGCTCGCTATTTAAAAGAGGCCAGGGCGCTTAAAGCGCAAGTATAAAGCAGGGTATGTACCGTGCAGGACGGTAGAAGAACACGAGGAGAAAGGGCCAGAAGAGGAACACGGCCCAAGGAACAGGACAGAGAGAACTCCTGGGTCAAGGGTCAGACGTTCCGAAGTTGCCCGTTCGCTCCGTGGGTCCAGCGGACGCTATATAGGGTGGTCGTGTTTGACACGACGCGTATGCTCTCCCGAAAAGTTCTCCAATGATCGTAAGAAAAGTAACTTCAAACCTAGCCTGAACTATCGGTTCGTTGACGAACGTTTTCTGAACTAACTGGTGCAATGTTAGGGTACTGAACTTGAACCGAAATGTAGGGATTATGAACGCATCTTTGGGTATCGAGATTCAACTGGTACAGTGACAGGGAACTGAATCTGAAGAATTTCAACCGAATTTTAGAAACATGGATTCGATCGTTGACTGATTTACCGATTTTGGGACCGAATGTTTATTGGACTAACTGATGCGATGTTAGGGACCTGAATATGAACTTGAACTGAGCTGTGTCAGTATGGAGTTGGTCATTGAGTACTTGATGTTGGAACTAGAACACGAATGTACCGAAACAAAGAAACTAGGACTGAGATAGATCGAGACGAAATAGGGTTTAGACGACACAAGGACTTTTGAGAAGAGTTCTAATACAGAAGAAACGGGTCACAGACACTAAATGTAACCTGAATACTATACTCATCGAAGCTATAACTAACACTGATAGTCCACGTCCAAAGTTCTTCATAAACTACAACAAACAAATCGAATATTTCTTTCTTCACGCCGTATTCGTGCACTTGTAACTGATGATCGATCGGGAGCATATCGTTAATCCGTAGATAGTATTTAATTACATTTTTTTTTCAAGCATTCTGTACTAAAAATAGATGAAAACGACGAGAGGTGATAACCGTCTCGGATAAAGAATGTTTACTTGGAATAAAATTGATACCGAAGCAGGTGAGCGGGAAGAGCATCGTTCAGAACACCCCGTACATCGATCTCCACATTACGATGATACAAAGTCGGCGCTGAAGTACACGTACCGCGCACATAAAATCATTCCAGGGGAAGGGAGTTCTTCGGCACACGGGGGAAAAGAAGAATCGCGAAGGAGATCGCGGTCGAGTCATCATCATCATCATTGTCGTCGTCGTCGTCGTCGTTGTCGATATGGTCGGCGCTGGGAGACGACCGCTATAAATGACAATGTCCCGCGCGTGAATTATGGATTCGTCTAACGACCGAGTGAACGTACGTATCGAGTCGTAGTGCCCGTGTCGATAGAACTTATAGACTCTCTCTTCGCGAAACAATGAAATGAATTATGAATCGATCGAGGACCGTTTAATGCGATCGCATTCGTTATCGAATATATTCCACCGCGCAACACAGCGGCGGACGTATGCTAACGAGCGTCCCAGCCACCGAGTGATTTATGCCAAATCTTAATATTCCCGCATACTAATGGAGGACAGATGTTCGATTCGCGCTAGGAAGCGGGCCACGATCACTTTTTAGCGCCGCGATCGATGGATTTCCGGGTTCGCGGACGGTGAAAGAATACGTGTATGTGTGTGTATGTATATATATATATATATAAAATTAAATGTATATAGTTGAACCTCGAAACTTGCATGCAAACCTAGAGGCCCTTAAAACATGGCCGCCGTCAACGCTTGCCATCTATCGGTGGCGCAAGGAAGCTGCGTTTCATCCTAATTCCGCTGGACGGTTTCTATTAAACGCTGCGCGTGCTAAAGAACCTCCGGTTTATCTAAAGAATAGTATAAACATGACATGCAAAAGTAAAATAATAAGAAATGAACGTGTAAGCGTACGGTAGACTTCTGCTTAACCGGTGTTTAGAAATTTAATACAACAGAAAATAGGATGAACGAAAGAAAAACTATAGTTCGTTCAAAGAGGTACCGAATGCGACGAGTGCACGTGATGAGTGCGTGATCAGATTAGGACCAACTTCATAGTATTCAAACCCAATGATTACGTGGAACATTTTTTCTAAATTTCATTTTTATTTTTTTGTAATTTAAACGATTTGATTGTCAATTATAGTAAATTGGTTGTAGAATCAATGGCATGTATAATAAAGAAATGATTTTTTCGAGCGATTGCTTCTTTAAAAAATATAATAAATGATAATAACGGGATTAATGAAATAAATTGGAAAAAGTTATTTCTTTTGTTAAAACTTTATTTTGAATTTCTGTTTAAACTACTATTACTACTACTACTACTACGACCGTCGTCATTATCATTCGAATAATGTTGGTTCCTTTAAGAAAGATCGAACTGTTCGAACAAATCGAACAACTTGAGAGAAATCAAAGGATTCGAATTGAGCCAAGTGGCTCGAAAGAAGAAGAAGAAAGAGCTCTCTATAACTAGAGTAAAAGTCGTTCCTGAAGTTGAAGAAAATAGACCAATAGCTGCAGACCATTTAACTGATCACGTAGGCATTAATGTAAACATTGGTACCTCGTTTCTTTGGATGGTCGCGAATTACATTTATTCGAACGAAAGTGAAACATCACGAAATGTGTAAATATTTTTCTACTAGTCGGTCGTTTTCGTGTTAAAAAAAATGTGGCCGATTAGAGACAAGCCCGATTAAAACGAGAGCGAATAATCGGGTGTCTACTGTATAATGATAGAATAATATAGTTGATGATATACTTCGGTTGAGATTCGTGGTTGATTCGAGCAATACTAACTCAGGTTAGATTGGAGGGCAGTTGAGAATTTAGATTGCGAGTTAACTGTAGTCGAGAACAATTTCCATGCTGATTTGACTCAAGGCCAACTATACGAACCACAAGTAAATGAAAGTAGTAATTTGAGCAGAGTAGAACCTCGATACTTGGGTATGAAAAGACAAAAAATGGACGCCTTTAACGTCTACCCTTCTTCGATTTCGCAAGAAAGTTATGTTTCCTGTTTTCGTTCGAACGACACACAAGTTGGTAAAATAATAAAACAGTGAATACGCGGCTCTTTAAGCGTCGTTTAAATTATTTCCAAACGAAGACGTAATCATAGGTGAAGCGGGCGAGTGTTAGACGATAAATTCTCTCGTAGTACATTTACTACCGTGCAAGTGTAATCGCCGAAGTGCTGTGTTCATCGTACGTGTTACGATGTAACCGGTGATCCGCGAATTTTCTTCATTTACTGACTCCGGAGCGATAATGTTATTCGTATTACACGGATTAAATTTACAATATTTTAGACTTTGTGTGACAAGAACCTGATATAAACAATCTTTGATTTTATAGTTTCCGTATATCCAATCTTTGATATATTTTTATATTTAAATATTTCGTTGTTTTAAATTTTGACGAACTTTAAATAATACACCATATGGAAAGATAAGAGAAGGTAAGAAATTTATATACAACAGGTAGAAAAGCGTTACACACCAGAGGACGGGAGGTTAAGAAAAAGCGCGGGAAACAGGTACGCAGCGTCCATCTTGGTTAACCTACAAAAATACTTATGGAAGGTTCAATTATTTTATTCAATTCCTTTCACTGTCAATTGAATCTCAAACAAAAAATACAAATAAACGATCGATATCGTCGGTAAGAAATCGTAAAACTGTAGAAACGATTAATAATCGTAAGTTGTCGTATTTCATTTTCGGAAAATTGCAACAAAAATTTCAAATCATTTATCCACCGATCTGGTGAATACAGACGTCGAGAAGAAACACGACGCCGAAATTACAATGTCTGCGCCGTGTTTTCAAGAAAAGAAGGGGTGGTGCCGAGACAAAAACAGTTCCATCTTGGCTAACCGCCGGCATGCGACGACGAAAGCGCGGGAAGAAGCGATTTCGCGGTTTATCGCGACTGCTGGAACGATTGCGCTGCCAAAAACATCGGGGCTTGTATTAACGCGGCGAGGAGAAAGAGCGAAGAACGGGGGAAGAGACGGAGGTAGAAAAAGAAGAACGAGCTGAAGAAGCCGAGGGAGCGGACCGAGCTGGATAAGAGGGTTGCGCGCCTTGCGGCGGGAGGCAGTAATTGCGTTATTAACTTAAAAGTGAGGTTCCTGGGCGCTCGCGACATCGGAGCTGTTGCGGCTTGCCGACTTTTCCATGAAACCTGTACATACAGTGGGCGGTTTCGTTTGGAGCGCGGTTACGGAGAATGTATGTACGTACTCCCGAGGAATCGATACATAGAGTAAATTTTTTTACTGACTGAAAAATACAAAATTCCTAATCCAATTTTTTGCGTGATTTTACAAACGATACGAACATTACCATAAACTTAATACAGGTGAATTCATTAAATTGGAATGTTTATTAGGTTCAAACTAATAATGTTTTAATTGTTTGAAAAATACAAAATTATTCATCCAATTTTCTTCACGATTTTGCAAACGATATGAACTTTACCATAAACTTAATACAAGTAAATTCGTTAAATTGGAAAGTTTATTAGGTTCAAACTAATAATGTTTGAATTGTTTGAAAAATAGAAAATTATTAATCCAATTTTCTTCACGATTTTGCAAACGATACGAACTTTACCACAAACTTAATACAGGTAAATTCGTTAAATTGGAAAGTTTATTAGGTTCAAACTAATAATGTTTGAATTGTTTGAAAAATAGAAAATTATTAATCCAATTTTCTTCACGATTTTGCAAACGATACGAACTTTACCACAAACTTAATACAGGTAAATTCGTTAAATTGAAAAGTTAATTAGGTTTAAACTATTTTAAAAGAATACTTCTTATTTTTGTTATAGAAGTCACTATCGTTTATTTTTTCTACACGTGATCTTAAACAAAAACTCAAAAACGTCGAGGTTCAATAAGTTTTATTATTTTATGTATGGAGGAGAAATTTTTAGTGAGTGGAGAACAGCGTTATGAAATTTTTTATTCGTGCAAGAAATTGAATATTCTCCGATGACTGTAAGCGTAAGAATAATCAGTAAACGTTGAGTTATCTTACTCAAAGTACGATTTGAGATTCACTGATGGATTGTACGAATCTCTTGATAGGTACGGGACCTATTGAAATGCGCTGTACCGTGGCGACTGGTGGGGCCTCATTTAATTTTCTCGAAAATTTTTGCGACATACATTTTCTTTTGTTTGTACCTTTTCTACAAAGCACCAAATAGTTGGATTTACGATTGGATCGAATTTTATTTGCGAACCTACGTGACTGGAAAATAATACACTACGAGTTTAACTTTCATTGGACTTAATTGTTGTTTGGGATCAACGCAGGTCTGAAAATAACTTCGAAAAATCCTAACTGACAAACCGATGTCGAGAAACTTCAAGCTCTGGAAGTTATATTTAAAGTTTGGAGTTGTTCTGTCCGTAAATAATTAAATTGAAAAGCGTCAAGACCGAGCAGCGCGGAAATTCTAAATCTAAAAAAATGGCGATAGTCACGTCCGTAACTTGAAACCCAGTCCACCTGCAATTAGACAAAGTGTCTAAGAGGATTGTATTTCAGAAACCTCGCGATAAAGATGATCATTGTCTCTGCTTTCCTCGGAGCACGACGACTCTTCCTTTGTTATACTTAATCGCGCAAACAATGGTAATAACGATCGAATAAGTCACGTAAACAAGCTTTTATCATAAAACTACGCACATACTTGTTTATCGCGCAAGTAAAACAACAGATTATATCTTAATTATTATTTTACGTATTCTCTACGTGACATCGAGCCGTAAAGATAAGATTTCAATCGTACACGAGTTTCTTACAGATTTAAAGACAATAAGAAATTGTTTTTATTACTTACGAACTGGTCGATTATTATCCGAAATTAACGGACATTAAATAGAAAGAATGTAAAAGTAAACAGTTTCTAAGAAATAAACATTTCTATCTACAGTTGTACTTTTACAGTAGTTGAAGCTAAGCTGGAATTTTAGCATGACTCCCCATAGTAAAACGATACCGTATAATCGAAGCTAAAGTGCCTGACATTAACAATAGACAAAAGACATTGTAATTATGCGTCATCTGTGTTCGATATACAATCTCGGAAATCCCCGAAGGTATAATCTTGATAAAGACGTAACCGCGTTCGTGCATAAAGATTCGACTCATGCTCGATCTGCATTAAATCCTGCAGTTTATACACTTACTGTCAACTATCATGGGATCTCTTATATTAACAACTGAAGTTGAATAACGGAAGATTCGTATTTGTTCTAACCTTTTCGGAACTAACGCCATCTTGCGACGATAGATAAGTTTATAAAAATGGTTGCGACTACCAATCCATTTACTTAGATTGAGGTTAGGTTTAAAAGAACCCGCCGATTATACATAGTCTGTAAGCGATTAAACATCACTCTGTTGCGACAGTTTCTTCTGATGTTCGTATTAAAGATATTACAATAATAATAATTATTTTGTAGAGAATAACATTTTGATATCGATAGGGTTAAATACAATTTACCTAAGATCTGACCATTCACCTCAGCAGGCGACACACACAATTTCCACCAATCAGAACCTCTTCGTCACTATATCACCACATACCATAAACTGGACATTGTTTAACACAATGCGTTAGTTGTATTAGCGTTCAGACGGTCCAACAACCCTAACTTAGATGCGATTAAGTATTCATAATAATCCCAGTATGTAGGAATACATTTCAATACTAACAGTGAGGACCGATGTAAGTTTATCGCCATCTGGTGGCGTTGGTTAGTACTATAAAAATACGCGTTTCGACCCTCAGTCCACTTATCTACGTAGTTATTCGTATGCAATTATTTTACACAGAATTTCAGAGAATTTGTCTAGTACCTAACGCAGGCATATAATTTCCGAGAATCAGTGGAATCTCTCAAATTAAAATTGTTTCGTACACAATCAAATGCTAATATTTGTCCAGACACCTAACTTAGATCTAGTCAAGCGAACGTTGTCATCCACTTACAATTTCCAACAATTAGCTCAATCGTTCGAACAAAACAGTTTCACAAAGGGTTCAACACTATTTGTCTAGGACCTAACTTACTACCTGGGCAAACGTTGTTCTCCATTTACAATTTCCAACAATTAGCTCAATCGTTCGAACAAAATAGTTTCACACAGGGTTCAACACTATTTGTCTAGGGCCTAACTTACTACCTGGGCAAACGTTGTTCTCCATTTACAATTTCCAACAATTAGCTCAATCGTTCGAACAAAATAGTTTCACACAGGGTTCAACACTATTTGTCTAGGGCCTAACTTACAACCTGGGCAAACGTTGTTCTCCATTTACAATTTCCAACAATTAGCTCAATCGTTCGACCAAAACAGTTTTACACAGGGTTCAACACTATTTGTCTAGGACCTAACTTACTACCTGGGCAAACGTTGTTCTCCATTTACAATTTCCAACAATTAGCTCAATCGTTCGAACAAAACAGTTTCACACAGGGTTCAACACTATTTGTCTAGGACCTAACTTACTACCTGGGCAAACGTTGTTCTCCATTTACAATTTCCAACAATTAGCTCAATCGTTCGACCAAAACAATTTTACACAGGGTTCAACACTATTTGTCTAGGACCTAACTTACTACCTGGGCAAACGTTGTTCTCCATTTACAATTTCCAACAATTAGCTCAATCGTTCGAATAAAACAGTTTCGCACAGGGTTCAACACAATCTGCATAAGATCCGACCTAGATCTATCTAAGTAAACGACACAATCCAACCACAATTTCCGAGAATCGGTTTAATCATTCGAATGAAATAGTCTCACACAGGGTTCGACACAATTTGCCTAGACCTGACCCAGATATCCAGCTGAGCAAACGACACTATCCAGCCACAATTTCCAGCAATCGGTTCCCCTCGGTCGTTACATTGCCACACAACAATACAAACCCGGTATTGTCTGGCGTAATGCGCGTCGCTCGTCGTATTTCATTTCGCGAATCCGCCGTGTCAACACGAACATCGCGATAAAGGATCAAGATACGATGTCTTCAGCGTAGACGGAGCCAAAGGACGCTGCGCGCGTATAAGTACCTTATGTTCCCACGCTGGAGCAGCCTGGAGGGCTTCCCATTCCGCTATCGACTCACATTGGCGGGTACCATGTAGGTATGTATGTATCTTCGTACTCGCCCGACCATGTACAGGGTGTACCGGTGGAACATATTGGGATCCCGGGATTCCGTGAGACGAATTAACAATGGCTGTCGGAAAAGAGACCGGTGGCCTCGGTCCTTCGAGAACCGCGGAAAGAACGACGACTCGGCCGAAGAAGCGGCACGAGAACTGGGACTGATTTTCGGGACGAGATAGAAGGGGATCGCGCGACAACCATCGTGAATGATTTTTCAATCATTCTACCGGGTGGAAAATAAATCTTACACTCGGGTCAGTGCCGGAGAATTCGAAGAGGTTTTTTTAAGTTCTCTGACCATCGTGGATCATCAACACTAGAACTATCGACGGGTTTCGTAATATTAAGGTGTATTAAGAGTAGTTGAAAGATTATCGATCGACGAGGAAAAAGAAGAATTTGTGAAATTGATTTCGCACGCGTAGAATAGAAAAATTGTAACGTTTTCGGGAAACATGACATGGATTTTAAAGTAAATTTCATTACGAAAGCAGTTGGAATCAGTCATTTTGACTGGTTGGTAAATCTAGTGTTAATGTAAGCTCGGAGACTTATTGTTGGACCTATTTGGAAAACTTCTTTTTTACCTTACTGTTTATCTCGATTTTACTTTTAAAATACTCGAGAATGTACAAGGGTAGCTCCAAATTGCTCGTTACCGGTCGAAAAGTGAGCATTTTCAAAAGTACTGTTGCAAGTATATGACGCGACACTACCGTAAGTATAGTTTACACTACGAGTTTAGGTAATTGTTTCAACCGGACGCGTTAATGGTCAGCAAATATCGATAGTTAATGGAATAGCAAATATTTTTCTCCGATGCGTAATTTTTTAAACCGATGTCTTACTCGACAGCACGGGTCCGAATTATCATTTTTACGGTAGAGCTTAATACAGCAGTCTAGACAATTATTTTTGAATATTTATACTTTGAATACTTTATACTACTCTCCACTAGAATTTTAATTATTATTTTTAACAATGATATTAACTATAGTATAAATTGGATTATTTATAATATTATTTGTATCTAATCGTTGTATCCAGTATATTAATTCTCTTTGCATATATTTTCAGTATATTGTTCTCTTTGTACTGTAATCTTTATACTTTGAATACTTTATACTATTCTCCACTAGAATTTTAATTATTATTTTCAACAATGGTATGAACTATAATATAAATTGGATTATTTATGATATTATTTGTATCTATTCGTTGTATCCAGTATATTAATTCTCTTTGTAAAAATCCTTCACTTCGGAACGAACGCATATTTTCTCCAAAAAAAAAAAAAAAAGGACGTTTAACCCGTTCACTGACCTCCCTCATTTATCGTAAGACCGAGAGCATGCACGTTACGTCGAGCCTGACACTCACCTCGCAAATCTTTCTTTGTCCTGTACATTCTCGTCCTCCAGCCTTCTATATTTACACCCACTGGGATCATCTTCGTCGGATCTGCAAAAAAATTGCCATTTTTTATCATTTTGAACAGATTAGGAGACCGTGATAGCAACTGATGTCAGTTCTTTTCTCAAACATTAGCAATGTATAGAATTAAAACGGTAACTTTCGATTAAAATGATCATATAAGGTTCTTATACACAATTTATATGATTTCGATAAAATTACAGTATTCTAGAAGAGACAAGAAGAAAAATAATTTTATTCGTAACGGTACAAATGACAAATTTAACGAAATGGTAAATTGCAACTAGAAATAATCTTAAGATCCGTTATAATGCTCTTTGTAAAGGTAACTGCATTTTCACAAGGTAAATGGAAAAAGTGATAACTTTATTCGTCATCTGTATTGAATGTCATAAATAACTTTACCAGTTGGTAAATCTAGTACCCTAGATCCTTTAACAATAAGTCCCCGAACACTACATTTACCAACCAGTAAAGTTGGCGAATAAAGTTATCACTTTGTGCATTTACCTTGTGAAAATGCAGTACTTTACAAAATGGCAAACAGGAAGCGAAATTTTGAACTGCATTTAATCAAAGGGACATTTGTGGGTCAATGTGGACTACAATTTGTTCGTTATTTAAGAAAAGTCAGTAAAATTTTCTCACAACGATGAATAAATAAAACTTCAGCTATACTCGACGATCAGATTAAAGACGTACATTTATTGGTCAGCACTCTTCTCTGACCCTCGTCAACCTGAGAACGCTCGATTGACTCGTTCATCTGTCGGTTCGGCCGATAGATATTCTACGAACGTCGTGAATAAATGTCGCGTCACCGATACGCAAAGTGTAATCACTTCCGGATTACCAAACGCGACAGGGCAACCGGTACAGAATTGGTCGTCGCCTATCCAACTTCCCCAAATCTGGAGCGTCGTGTAACAGTAAGTGCGACAAAAGTCTCTCATGCAATATTCACAGCCGACGGTGCTCTATAACTCGAATCGACGCCATTGTGAACCGTGTTCGCACCTGCGTCACTATTTTAACGAACAAATTTGTGCTCATCTTAACGGATTTAACCCTTAGCTTCCTAAGTGGAACCATAACCAAGACACGCGCGATATATCGAGTACCGCTAACTTCATCGACCCTAAGTGACAACTTGCGAGGGAACTGGGTGAAATTTAATCTATTATCTTTACACCTCGCTTTGTACACATCGGGGACGAAAGTGAGATACAGTGATGCGGATAACTTTGAGACAACACGGCGGAGAGAACTTGTGACAACCCGAGAGACAGTCCTGTATTTGTTTCCGAGTTCAGAACGGGAACCACAACAGTTGATACTTTACTCTTACAAATTCAATAGCTCTCCCGCCGTTTCTCGTATTCTTAGATCAGTAGGGCCCATTTCGAAGAAATTATTTAAAAACAGTAACAGTATTTTGAAACGATTCGTGCTATCAAAACGAAGCGTCCGGAATAGCAAGCGTTCGAATTCGAGTAAGTTCGACCGAGCATCTAGCGAATAAGGGTAATCCGTAAGTCCCAAGGGAAAGTCATCGCCCGTCATCGAGTACGACTCCCCTCCATCATCGTTACGACCGTGGCCGTCACAACTCAATTTCCATCGGTACCAGAAGTTCCTCCGGCGCAGAGAACGAAAAAAAAAGGGAGGATCCAAGAAGAAGGTAGCGAGAAAGAGGGCACGAGACGAGGAAGAAGAGTGTCGTAAATCCGTCATTGACGTCTCGTTACCGGCATGAGCCGTGTTCTCTCTGCCGGGTCGGCGTATTAAGCACGATAGAAAATTATGCTCTCGTTGGGGGCCGGCGGTGCACATAGAAATCCGGCTGATCGTCAGTCTATTACGCTGCGCGGGCGAGCGAGCGAGCGAGCGAGCGAAAGAACGAGCGACTGAGCGCGCGCGCGCGCGCGCGGGTGATGTACGCCTCTGACCCTGAGCGAAAAAGTAAGGCCCCCTTTCTTCCCAGCCCCCCTTCCTCGCCGTGTCTTTTTCCCTTTCTTTGCTCTGGTGAACGCCACGACGAGCTACAGCCAGCATCTTGCCCCCACCATAGCCCTCCGCGGGGCCCCATGGGTCCCATGAGCCTTAGAGGACGAGGTGGGGGTGGTGTAGGGCCTACAGCGAGTGTATCCGGGTACACCGAGAAGGCCCCGTAATCCCTTCTCCCCTCTCTACCTTCGCTCTGCGCCCCTTTTTCTTTTCCCCTTTTTGCTGCCAGGGCCCGAGTAGACTCCGAGCGGAACGAAGAGGAAGAGGAGAGACTACGGGGCCTGGAGACTTATGGAGTACATAATGATGCGGCCCGCGGTATTATGTCGACTTAACAGATACGTATATGCATGCTCGTTGAGTAGAAAACGCGATGTCCCCGGTGCTGGGCCCGCTTTGGGACACCGAAAGTCGGCCGCTTCGAGGAACCGATGCGTGGAACGACTCTCAGAGCTTCTGGGACTCTCGGGACACCTGCGACTCTTGAAACTCCAAAGTGTTTTGGGGACTCTTACGGTTATTGGCATTCTTAGGACTTTAAGAACCTTGGGACACTCGAGATTTATGAAACTCTTAGCATTATTTGAACTTTTGAGTCTCCTCGGATTCTTCAAACTTTTCGAATTCTTACGATTTTTAGGCCCCGTGGGACTATTGAAAATGTCGGAACACTTGGTTTCCTAAGGCTTTGACGATTTTGAAAACTGTTCGGTCTCTTGGGTTTTTCGAAACTTTTGGAACTGTTAACCCTTGTACACTTTTTCAATCAATTCGACACGATATCGAACTTTGGTATTAAACAACTTTTTTGACAAAATATTCGATTTACGTGTAATTTACTGGCTTTTATCAACGCTACTCGAAGAATGTACCAGTCGAGCAAAAATGCATTTAGTATTGTTTCGTACGAGATATCCACGTTTTTTAAAAGAATGAACATTTCTTTTTGACTCTATATATTACTTATTTCATTTCTCAAGAAATATATAGTAGCTGGTTACAATTTAAAACTAAAACGGGCATTCGGAGATAAATCAAAGCTACAGTATCGAATAACACATATTGAAATGTGTTAAAAATATAACACAAATATTCGATGTGTTCTATGAATTTTTGCGTAACAGATATTACTTTTTATCAACATTTAATCCTGCATTAGTTTAATATAGACCAACTGAAATACATCCAAATATTCGATAGTTAAATGCACTTAAAAAGAAAATGTTTTCCTTAGCCATTTTTAAGATACAGCAATTAAAAATGAATACATTTGTAAAGAAATAAACCGCAAATCGTGCAGCAAAACTATTCTAATCCATAGTACGGTTGGATTTTGTCTAATGGAACGGTGAATATAGTACTAATGTGGTGATTTCAATGCGTGGTAACAGTATTGTCTTCTCGAAGTGTTAATCCCTCATTCTGAATTCAGCACGAATGTATTTTCTTTTGGAGAATATTGCTTGCAGACTTCTAACTAGAGAATCTGTGCAAGAGAAGTTCAACAAAGGAAACGTATTTTATATCGATGCTTCGAGCCATCGTTAATAATAAAAATGTTTGAAGCAGTTTTGCGACATTTTGGAGAATGGTGAAAGTCGGTTCCGAGTAATTCGCGTAGAGATTTTGAAGCCAGATTGCAAATCTCGGTAGTTACCGCCAACATTTAATAATTTGTAGCCACAAAAGCCGTGGGAACTGAGGCTCGATACTGATTTTTATCTCGTTTATCTAGACACTAAATCATCCGAACAGCGACGCTAGATCTTGGCTTTAGAAGCAACAAGCTATGGCGTCGCGCGATCGCGAGCTCGTAGTTTGGATTCATTTCTATTTACGGTGACGTTAAACGATGATCGATCTCCAAGCAAGCAAAGAACGAAGCGAGGAAATCTAATTGCGTATCAAATTGCGTTGTTTAGCCGCGACATGGATTTGTATGCAAATGAATGCTTCTTCGTGACTGGATTGCTTCCCTATGGATTTCATTTTTGTTTACGAACGCTGATGCTTGGCACACAGTCATTCCATTTACAATTGCGCGTATTTTATCGAATATTGTAATCCTCTACGAATATTACACATTATCATTACCTACTCTCTGTTAAACGTTCAAATACACTGCCACTGTATTTCTGCAGAGACTATTCTAACCTCGGTGATAATTTTCTAAGAAGTCTCAGCAGAGAATAATTAAGCTCGTAACGATTGGGCCAAGTATTTTTAAAACTGCTTAAATTTCTTAAAGAACCTTTGGAACTAGATCATTAACGAACCATTAAATAAGACACTTGTGATTGTAAAAGAAGAAAACAACCAAACACTACCCGGAAACTCTATTCAAGTAACTGGTTTATATTCTCAAACGGGTCGTTCAAACTAGACCAAACATTGAGGAACTGTAAAAACTTAGAACTGGAAAGTCATCGAACAATATCTTCAAAGGCAATTTAAAATCTTGGCCTGGTAAGCCTGCTGCTAGGATAAATTACGAACAAACAATCGCTATGTTCAATTCAAACGTTTAAGCTTCTTAACGAGCTCGCCAACGCACAAACTTGATCATGCGGAGTAACGTGAAATAAGAACAACAAACAGCTTCGTTAATCCGGCAACAGCACGTTCCTTCGTCGACCATCATCTAGCGCGTAAGGATCGCAATAATGTCTTGATAACCCTTCCTTAGGAACGTATCTACGGCCAGTTTTCTTCTATTACTATCCCCATTAATGAGATGCGGCGTTACATACGCTGTAATCAATCTTAACACGCCACGAATAGCAATCGCTGCGCGGCTGGATACTTTGTCCGGGGTAGCCGACAATTTTGTCCCGGATCGGTCGCTGAATTATTCACTCGCGGATCTAACGTTCGCGCGATCGATTAGTCGAATCGACGCTTAGCATCGGAATTAACGCTTCTGTGTTAAATTGATAAAGACAACGGTCAGAAATATTGCGAAGACCTCGAGTAACGTTTTGACGATTTTAAACGGTTGGAGCCATTTCAGCTACAGGTCCATGAACGTTCGCGTAATTATTGTTAACGCAACAAAACATTAAGGAAATACGAATACGGTATACTGGCACGACGAGAAGTTTACATCGTGGTGCATCATTGTGCGAAACTTTGATCACCTGAAAACTGTGCCGGAGAATTACAGAGAATTTTAAGGTTTAAAATTATATTAACGGTTCGTGTTGAGGAATATTTGAAACTGTTCGGTTTGAAGTGCTGAAATTTCTTTAACGAGTCCCATCAGCTTTTAGTTAGATGTAGCTGTAGTTTTAGTTTTAGGTTCGGTTTAAGTACGGACTTCATGTTGTGAAATAACATCTGGAGATTGTTTTAACGTTTTAATATAAAGTCACGTGAATTTAGGCGGGAAAATTTTGCAGTTTCGTTTAAATAATCCCTAGTAAATTGTGTCTACTTCGATACGACCAGTCTGGTTGTTGACAGAATTGCTCTCAATAATTTGAAAAAGTTCCAAAACTCGATCATGGCTCACCTAAATCGATAGAACTAATATTTAAAGAAAAAACATGCAACCAACGTGAAATGCGTCGGAAAATGGCCTTTAGCCGCAGCCGAGGCACCCATTATTCAAACACATGTAGCGTTTATAAAAACGGAGCGTAACAGATTCCATCTCGCTAGTTTCGCTTCGGTAACTCGCGCGGTACATTAGTCGCACGATTTACTTGAAGCAACATAGTTATTTAGTCCAACTGGTTCGCGCGAACCAAACTTTGGGGACGACCTAAAATTCTAAGGAGTACAAATACAACGTAAATGGTAAATCTTGAAGTCAAATCTACCTAATCAGATCGAAGGAACGGATAACGAAATATTGAACAAATAAAAGAGAATCAAAAATAGAGAAAGAGAGGTCTGGACGATATAGTACCATGTTTGTGAGTTACAGTGGTACCTTTATGAAACTCTTGGGGCTTCGTTAGACTCTTAAAAATCTAAGGATGTTGGAGACTCCCAAACTTTTTCGGGATTCTTGTGACCATACAAACTTGGACTTCTCGAGATTATTGGAACTCCTGAATTTCTCAAAACTCTTGAAATATTTAGGAATCTTGGTAGCCTTAAAACTCTAGCGATATTTGGAAGTTTTGATTCTTCTGACGTTTTTTGGTCTTGTCAAAGTTACAAAAGTCATGAAATCTTATGTCTTTGGCGACTGTCGAAACACTTGGGACGTTTGTGACACGTCGAGCTCGAGTTCCTTGAGGTTACTGGAACTCTGGGTTCCAATAGTGGTAAATTCCGAGGTCAAATCCACCCAATCAGGCCGAAAGGACCGAAAGAACAGACGGCCAAGCGTTGAACGAACAGAAGGGAACAAAAAAATAGAGAAAGAGAAGCCCCACGCGATGTGGTGCGCTGTGTCCAGGTTACGGTGGCGCCTTTTTGCATTTTTCCAGCTCGACTGGAGAGTCACGACTTTGACCCCCTCTCCCCCTCTCAGCTCGTTGTCCGCGATCGTCCTCGTACATTTACGTTCGCCATTCCTCTGCGTCCACGTGTGTTACACCTAGCTAGTCTTCCTGTGGTACGTCCAACGCTCGCGCGTATCTACAGCCTAGCCGTGTAGCCCTGGACAGAGCTTATCTATCCGGTGTACAGGGCTACGCAGACCTGGTGTCCTAAGAGGGTGATGTCGGTTACTGACAACTTTCTTCTCGCCATTTTTCCAACCAAAGAAACCAGAAGAAAGTTCGAAACTCGCTTGATTAACAGTAACGAGGGGTGGGGGCAATTCAATGACATTATTATGTATAGTGATATAATTTGTATCAAATTCTTCTGACATGTTACCAAATAGGTATCCAAACGAACCATTGTTAGTTCGATAAGACAGTTGTGTTAAACTTTCTCGTCGAATCGACAGAATGCATATCATAAGATGATTTTTGGTCGACTTATAGACAATCCAAAACAGATGACCTTTCGTTAATTAATTCTCCTTTCAATTACGATGTCATTTATCTGAGTTTTATTCTTGTCTCGTGTCTTTATCTATGACCTGAGTATCGCTTGAGATTAGATATTAAAAGCTCTAAAGAAAGTTTTAAACAACCAGAGAGGCAACGATAAAATAATGACCAAAACGAGCAGATTGGACACATGGAAAAATAGAAGGTGAGAAATTTATTTGCAACAATAAGGCGCCTTCTACTACCCGCATAGTACCCCTATGTACCATCTACTGCTACAAAATATCTCTAAGGAACCCAATATACCCATGACATTTCTCCAAACATCCTCAAGAGTTCTCTTCAAAAATTCTAATAGAACTTTATCCTCTATCGAAAAGTTGATTACCTGAAATCTAGCAAAATGTACAATTGGTTGGCTAAAAAAATACAGACTCATCATGAAATGAATACGTCTAGCTAGAAAGCTACCCAAAAGAAAACTCTAGATTGCCTGAACGATTCCTACGATCCGTCGAATTAATTAATTTTACCTGTGCTGGAGTATCTAGCTGGTCTGTAGAGTAGCTAGTCTGTATGTAAAAAATACAGACTCATCATGAAATGAATGTGTCTAGCTAGAAAAGCGCCCAAAAGAAAAATCTTTTCCTGAACGATTCCTACAATCCGTCTAATGAATTTTACTTGTGCCAGAGTATCTACATATAGCTCGTAGGAAAATAGTTACCAAGCCGCAACGGAAGCCAGCAGCCCTCAAAGAAGCGAGGAGGAGTAAAGGCAAAGTGAACGACAGGCCGCTGACCAAGAATCTAACACCTAAGCACGGTAGTGTTTTTTCCATTAGGTGAGCGGCGATGTCGGCCGTGAGTGTTGGCATATTAAAAGGAAAGAGCGTAGCTATTGGTGGGCCCAAGGAACGGGCCCCGCGACAGGAGGCGGTCCATCGCTCTCCGAGTCCGGGACTCTTATCCGTTCTCCTCCGACCCTATTGGTCACCGCCTCCTCGATCGCTCCTACCGACCCTCGTCGCTGCTTGCACAGACTTTTCCGCGACTCACGATCGGTGTGATTTCAAGAGCAACGACTCCCGTATCAGTGTCTGATTGGCCTCTTCGGTTGCCTCCGGACTTGGAGTACCCCAACCCCACGTACCTTAGTTTACCTTCGAATTTATAAACGAGTAGAGATACTCTTTGGAGGAAATGGAAATACCCTTTACCAGTGATCTGTCAAAGCAGATAAGATTTCTAGAGTATCGACTCGACTGCTTGAAGATCGAGGTACCCCAACCTCAGGTACCTTGGTTTACCTTCGAATTTATAAGCGAGTAGAGATACTCTTTCGCGAGGATATGGAAATACCCTTTACCAGTGATCTGTCGAAACAGATAAGATTTCTAGAGTATCGACTCGACTGCTTGAAGGTTGAGGTATCTTAGTACCTACCCAACCCCAGGTACCTTAGTTTACCTTCGAATTTATAAGCGAGTAGAGATACTCTTTCGTGAGGAAATGGAAATACTCTTTACCAGTGATCTGTCGAAACAGATAAGATTTCTAGAGTATCGACTCGACTGCTTGAAAATCGAGGTATCCTAGTACCTACCCAATCTCAGGTACTTTAGTTTACCTACGAATTTATAAGCGAGTAGAGATATTCTTTCACGAGGAAATGGAAATACCCTTTACCAGTGATCAGTCAAAATAGATAAGAATTCTAGAGTATCGACTCGACTGCTTGAAGGTTGAGGTATCTTAGTACCTACCCAATCTCAGGTACCTTAGTTTACCTTCGAATTTATAAGCGAGTAGAGATATTCTTTCGCGAGGATGTGGAAATACCCCTTACCAGTGATCTGTCAAAACAGATAAGATTTCTAGAGTATCGACTCGACTGCTTGAAAATCGAGGTATCCTAGTACCTACCCAATCTCAGGTACTTTAGTTTACCTACGAATTTATAAGCGAGTAGAGATATTCTTTCACGAGGAAATGGAAATACCCTTTACCAGTGATCAGTCAAAATAGATAAGAATTCTAGAGTATCGACTCGACTGCTTGAAGGTTGAGGTATCTTAGTACCTACCCAATCTCAGGTACCTTAGTTTACCTTCGAATTTATAAGCGAGTAGAGATATTCTTTCGCGAGGATGTGGAAATACCCCTTACCAGTGATCTGTCAAAACAGA
The DNA here is from genome assembly GCF_051014685.1 of Ptiloglossa arizonensis. NCBI lineage: Eukaryota > Metazoa > Arthropoda > Insecta > Hymenoptera > Colletidae > Ptiloglossa > Ptiloglossa arizonensis. Next base: position 4,563,536 of record NC_135048.1, on the reverse strand, counting down.
TAAGATTTCTAGAGTATCGACTCGACTGCTTGAAGATCGAGGTACCCCAACCTCAGGTACTTTAGTTTACCTTCGAATTTATAAACGAGTAGAGATACTCTTTCGCGAGGATATGGAAATACCCTTTACCAGTGATCTGTCAAAACAGATAAGATTTTTCGAGTATCGACTCGACTGCTTGAAGGTTGAAGTACTCCAACCTCAGATACCTTAGTGTATCTTCAAATTTATAAGCGAATAGAAATGGAAATATACTTTCCTAACGATTTAATAGATAAAATTTGAAGAGCACCGATTCTCGTATCAACGATTGATATGTTTCTTCAATTGCCTCCTAATTCGCGGTACTCTAGTAATTGCTCAATAGGTTTTGTCATTCGATAAGAAATAGAGCTATTAGATTCGTTGTTTTATTTTTCTAAAGATGGTATTACTATTTGATGAACATGTGCGAAGTTTCACGTAGACCTGTTGACTCATTCGTATATTTACAGTTGTTCAAAGTTGAAGTGTCATAGTATTTTTTTATAATGGAAAAACGACAAAACTTATTGAACAACTTAGTATACTTTCAAGTATATAGGTATATATCTAAAAATATTCTTTGACGAGGTAATTGGGATACTTTTTGCCAGTAATTTCAAATAAAGTTTGTTTACTCAAAATCTGAGGGAAATCTAGATTTTTGTAACATAACAGTAAAGTCCTTTTAACTCGATTAAAGGCTAGAGTTATCAGAATTGTGGGGTCTCTAACGTTAAATTAGGGTATGGGAAATATGATTTTAGTGATCTGTCAGATCAGGCTTTTTGTTTTGTAAATACATTACCTTTAGATGAACGTTCTATACTATTTCTGTTGGTTTAATTTATCTTAATCGAATTACTGGAGATATATATAATAATTATGATGAAAGATGTGAAGGTATAATTCTTAGTTGTTATAAGTAGCTAGGTAAAGAGACTGACTATTTTTGTGCGACTATTGATGATTGACCCACAGCCCTTTATGTTGGAATGCAAACATCTACTTTGATATACGTCGTTGAACATGGATCTATTGTCGACAGACGTTATATATTACAAATTACCTATCATTGTTTTGTACCTGCTAATAATCCTAAATGAAGAGATATCAAGAGATACCTAAAAGCAGTAAAGACTCCTGTTATACACAGAGCTAGATTGACTTAACTCAGTCTCCAGAATTACTTATTAGAATATCTCAAAGATTATTCGTTAAAAATGATTAAGTCTACAAATTAATTTGAATTTTGTTTTCAAACATAACTCAATACTTACAATACCTCCTGCCTTATTCCTCACTCTATCGTATCGCAATACTGAAAACCAGCTCGACGTTAAAACATCCCACACGTTCTCATCCTTTTGCATCCCGATGCAACGGAATGAAATACTCCAACATACTTTAACGTGCAAAAACATCACTGGAAATTAGATTTCCAATTCGAGTAAATTGAAACATTCCATCCATCGAAAATAATTTAAACCGCTCTACAATAAACTATTCAAGTGTCCTAAAGTACGAAAATATCACTGCAAATTAGATTCCCAATCCGGGTGAACTGAAACGTCTTGTCCGTAAAAATCAATGTAACTTTTGATCTTTTCCCTCGGAACGCTCCAAATAAAAGACGCGGACCGCCCCTTTCCCCCAATCGTGTTGCCCTTCTGCGCAACAGCGTGCAAAAATAGGCTAGTTTGTACACACCGTCCCGGTTCATTAACTTCGAGGCTTAAATCGCCGAAGGCGAATCAAATTACACGAACTGGGCAGGGTGGGGGAGGGGCGACGTCGCCAGGGGTGCTTTCTCGGTCGCCAGAAACTCGTCGCGGTTCGCAGAGCGATCGCGACGAAGGATACAATGACTCGCCTGGAATCGGCCGTTTCACGGTAGAATGGAACGAATGAGGAACTCGAGCGTTCTCACGCCTGAGGAAACCCTTATTGTTTAGGGCGTGCGGGCTCGCTTCGAGCGGAAAGTCACGCGACGAAAACGCAAAAGGAAGAGGAAATAAGAAATCTACTTAATTGCAAACGCCGTTTGGTACTCCTGTTCATACACCGTGTAACTGCCCGGTTCGCTCGGTTTTTCGTTACAGCTTTGTTTCAACGGCGATTAAGGGCGATTAAAGGTGGAGAAGTGTGCCAGACACCCTCCCGTGCCGGGCAAAAATGTATTCGAGTACGTGCACGGAACGCGCAAAATTTACCTACACGAAGGTAAACGAACAAACATTCGTTCAAACGAGCTACTTGTATTTACATCTGTAAATCGAACGCTTCGAATGTAATTGAACGTCGTGCGTTAAAAAGGAGCGAGAGTTTGGAAAATATATGCATTTCGATGATCGTTCGGGTATCGAATTGTTTGTCGTTTGAAATTGAAGTTATCGAATTAGCAAAGTGGGAAACTAGAATGTTAGAAAATTGTCCCCGTGAAAATGTCATAAGTGTACTAAGGTTTTCAACAATTATACCTAACGTTATATTATTTGTTTTCTAAATTGCTCGTGACATATTAAACGTTCAGTTGTATTTTTCGATAAAAGTTATTTACGCACCGAGAAAAATGACAAACCCAATTTAATTTCATCTGAAAACGAGTAGCTATAATACATTGTCGAAGATTCATACATATAGAATAATTGACATGGATTAGTAAGCGGCTGTTTCACAATTGTTTCAGAGATTTCAATGCTTTGTAAGTGTATATTTTTGCACCTACGAGAGCTTTGACTGTAACTATCTGCTTCGTACTTGAACAAATCGAAATTTAAAAGCATCGAATTGAGCGATTAAAATAAATTTCCTTGGACTCGTCGTATATGTTTAACAGGAAGTTTACGATACGGTCTCGATTAACAAACAAACGCAACGTATTAAGAACCTGATGTATTATTTTGTATAACGAGCTCGCTTGTGTGAAGATGCATGTCGATATTGTATGACATAAATATGCATTATGTGATGCGCGTAGCGAGCGTAACTAATAAGGTCTTAATTACGAAAAAAAGGTATGCGCGTGCGCCTCAATCTCAAAACACACTTTCCTCGTCGTCGATCCATCCGGTTCAACGACTTCTCGCGCGAAAAGCTTCTTCGTGGCTGTATGCGTTGGAAAAATCGGTAACACTCGTATAAAAATTAACAATTTCCACGATAACAAACTATTCTCGATCGCTGAAAGTAAAACCGGTTTCATCGGAGCAAAAACTTTACACTTACAAGGCGGAACTTTTCTTCAATTAGCTTCAAGCTGATACTTACATTGTTTTTTATGTAGCTTTTATGTAAATTGTTACGTAGGTACATAAGAACAATAAGAATCGGACAGTTACCACGATGAGATCGTCGGTAAATTAATTTAGTAACTTGAATAAACCATACGAGACGATTGGTACGTGGTACTAAACGTAAAAACTTACAAAATAACCTGATAAATATATACAATAATTTGTAAGCGTCTCGTAAAACCATCGTCCAATCGCTTAAAATATCATTAACCCTCCAACGATGTCGTAACATTTCTATCTATAAATAGCGTTTTATGACCGAAATGGCACCGATATAAAACCTACTAATATCGTTAATATAGTACAATCAATGATAAAACGTGACTAATATTTTAAGAACACATTTTGGTAGAGAAGACTCTACAGCTACGTCTGAGGGTCAAAGTTGCGAACGAAAAAATGGCTACCTATTGCCATTTTCACTCAACTCGTTTTCAAATCAATGCAGTAGGAATTGAATGCAACGGATTCCACTAATCCTTTGACACCGACAATGCAGTAGAAATTGAATACAACGGATTCCACCAATCCTTTGAAAGAAGTTTTCTGTCAATCGGAAGATCGTTCGGAGAAAAAGCTTACTAACAATGGCAATTCGCCCGCGAATGGTCCCAGGACAAGAATCACGCGTGTCCAGGACATTACGTAATGTAATGATCTGGTAACCGGCCGCGTAAATTCGCGAACGGCCGCAAATCTCCGGTACGTGACGAATTCCGCGACGAGTGGGTTTTGTTTGGTGCCTAGCACGTTCGATGCACGTGGTCGAGCGTAGTACGTTAAGCTCGTAGTATTAGACGGCCACCTCGTGGCTGGGATCATTGTAGCCCAGCGGAAAACGCCTTTTATTTCGCACATTTCACGGATAATACGAATTCGTAATTAGAATTTGCGATTAGTTGCACGACACCAGTTCCCAGAAATCCTTTCCACCAACTCCTGTCGCATCGATTCCTTTGGTATCGTTCCTAACAACGATCACTCGTAACAAATACCTAAGATTGGCCTTCGACTCTTTGAATGTTAAATAATTTTGTACCACTTATATTGAACACTTTTAATATCAATAGCACGTGACACTTCGAGGTTGAAAGTTTTTAATGTTTAACTACGAGTTGGTGAGACGAACTTAATTTAAAATTTAACACTTAACAAAAATAGTGTTACACGCGAAAGAACATAATCTAAAACTTTATAGAGATCATACATTATGGAGTGTTACCGTTCCACAAAGGAACAATATCCAAAAAATACAAATTCCAAAATGGATTAATATTTGCAATGTGGAATCGTAGCTTGAATATAGATCACGATTATTTTGGAGTTCTCTGATTATCATTAGAAACGATATTGAATGACAAAAATTGCCATAGTGAAATAGATACCGTTCACAGTGAATGGCAAGAAATACAATTTTTGAAGTTTCTCGTCTAATTTTGAGCCATATAACTCAAATTGGTTTGCATTTAAATCGATTCAAAAATATTGATAAATTTTAATGTTTGTTTCATATTTCCGTAATTTGTGATCAACTTACACGCACTACTCGAATAAAACAATGCTTTCGTTGTCGTACAAATGGATTCGACACTCAAAAAAAAAAACTGATTTTACGGTCGAAATAACAGGTTAAATAACCAAAAACTCTTCTATAATTTTGATGTTACCATAATCCATCGTGCTCAATCGAGCAAGCAATAATTTCTTGACCACAAACTTGAAGTAATCCTCGAGACAGTAACGGGAAACCTTTTAGCACTTCGACATCGTCGGTGCCATTTTTTCGCAGGGAACGGTTAATTAAAACTCCAGTTAAAGAAGAGCAGGGCGTGTTAATCTCCGTGGAAACCGAATCGATGTTATTACCATTCAGCTTGGGAGGTGATGATCTCGTAAAAACAAGCTTAAACTGTTAATCCCAAGGCTGGAGATCCGTTCGTGGCTGTAAGTAAGAATGTCCCGCGCCAAAGTTGACGAAGAAGAAGTCGATGGAGCGTGACTTCGGTCGGGATTCGACGAAAGTGAGAATAAACCGGCGAAGATAATGGCCTGACAAAAGAAAGACCCGGCGTGAGGGGAAAAAAGGTCCCTTTCACGGCACCACCATCGGCCAACGGTTACCCTTTCGATAGATCGAGTTTTTACACGATCGTAGAAATACCAGTCCGCGTTCAAGGCCAGCTATTGCCAACAAAGAATTTTTACAGTTTTCGGCGGATCACGTGTACGGCGCGGAATCGAAAAATTGAGGTTATCTTTTTTTTCGTGAAATTTTAATGGTAATGGGTGGCTCTTGGTGTAGTAAATTGGCTAAAATGGTAACAATGGTACAGTTATCTCAAACCTGAAATCGAGGTCCTTCAAATGAATTAAATTGCCGCCTTTCAAACGGCAGTAAGAAATTGTTTGGTACTTTTTATAAAATTATTTTTATCGCGCTAATTACTTTTAGGAGAATTTCGGAGTATCCTAGTTGCTTGAAAAAATCTTTCATCGCGATTATATTATAATCTGACATTTCGTGTACCATTTCGACCATACTGTTTTAATTATTTACTATCTTGAGAAAATTGTCGTTGAGATAATACTCTCCGTTATTATTTCTTTAGCCTCGTAAAATCAACTATCGAGAGTAACATTTATACGCCACTGTGGAGTAGTTGATTTATAGCAACACGATAATTGCGATGACAACGAACGTGTCGATTGAAAAACAGTCACGCAATAAACATTATAACCCAGCTCGAACGACTCGAAGTATGAGGAAGTCGTATATATTCGTTTTCCAGTCCTTTTGTATATATAATGAAGTCGGTAGTTGTTACGCAAGACATTGTACAATAATGAAGCAATTTACTTCCGCCGAAACGTGACATTATTTATAATCCGTGCCGTCGACGTGTTTGTATTTCAAAGAAAAATTTGCCGATCCTGTAATAACACTCCGCGCTTGCGACAGATCTTCCGACATTCTAATGTAAATTGTATGACGCCTTGTCTTAAAAGAAGAATAAATTTCTCGATTAGACAAGGCATTGTCGTCACTTCTAGTACAAAATATAAATTATGGACAATAAAGGTAAAGAAATAAAAAAGGAGAAATTGAATAAATAGAAAATGTATATAACGATTGATAAAATAATCGTTTTCGATCGTCGTTTCTAAAATATGGGATTTCGTTGTGATTATTAAAATAATCAATTTCAGTCGTTTTTTAAATAGCCAATTGCAATGAACGATTCGTAATTCGGTCAAGATTTTTAAACAGAACGCATATACATATTTGGACGCAAACTATATTCTTTATATTTACTTTAGACGGAAACTCGGCTCTATATATAGCACTGCGGGCATTAAAATCCCCGTTTAAAGAAGGCTCAAGGAATACTGATTACGAAACGCTGTTTTCAAATGTTTTATCGACACTTCGTTCGCGTTGTTTTGGAAATTTACTTAAATAATAACCGTAGAAAGAGTTCTACTATCTGCTTACAATTTTCCACCACGATTGTCAACAATTACAAAACACTATGAAATCATACTTTCGTCAAGTTTCTACGTTACCGAGTGCTCGAGGAAAAATGTATTTTAATGACCTCTCCAAGAACGTTACTATCGGTGAATCTATTTCGAACCGAAAATCAATAAACATTAGCGAGAAATGCGTGGAACAGAGGAAACGATTGACGCAACATGTTACGACGTTTTCGAATCCCCGTTACAGACTTGCAAATCCATGTTTCCCGTCCACGTGGTGGCGGTAAAGTGGTTTTACGAGGACCCTGCAGTGTTTTTACGCAGGTTTCGGCCGATAATCGGGCTATCTCGATTCAAAGGTAGCGTCACTGTTTCGTTTTTCGACCAATCACGAAACCAGTGCGCTACGCGAACGAATTACTGTCGATACGCCGGAATATTTTTTCGCTGATAAAACGCTACGTGATAAATTTCATGAAAAACTTGACGTTCGTGCCGAGAGAGAAATTCGTCGACCGTGATATCAAACTTCGTTTCGTCAACTGAGATCTACTCTGAAAAATTCTACGACGCAGATTGTTACGTTCTATTTACTTTATCGTTCTAATCTGCGACTATTTGTGTTACATCGCTGATTCACACCGTATCCGATAACTTCGCAGCTCGAATACGAGTAAAACAATTCGAAACGTATGATTTCGAGAGGATCATACTATTGCCGAAATAATTACTTCGTAGATGAAGGCGTAGAGGAGATTCGAATGTTAACTCTATTTTAATGTAATGAAATTTTCAATTTTTACCGTACAATTTGACAGAGCAATGAATTTTAAAAATAAGAATATCGAAGTACCTACATTTATTCTAAAATTAATCATTTCTGAGGTACTCGGATAATAAAGTATTAAAATTATAATCTTTGAATGTAAGTCAATAGTAGATACGCAGCTACTAAGTATTCAAATTAGAGACATTGAACTATATCGTGTTATTGTTTGGTATATAAACAAACGATAGACAATGTTTTAAGGTATATTAATCCTACTACTAATATTTTCAAAAAAACATTACCGGTGAAGTACGAGAATATGATTCTTTGAACTATTATTTTCCATGTACATTCAGCGCGAAATTTCTCATGCATTCTTTACAAACGCGTTTGAGGTACAATTTAACCAATCAGAATTTGACATGCTACTGTAGACGAGCTTTCTGTGTTCGTCGTCTCGTCATCTCGAATGTAAACACTGTTTAATCTTCCTTCAAACGTCCCTCGTTCCAATCAAATCGATCACTTAAAATTTAACCGAATTTAAATCAAACATTTTGTAATTTCGTACAGTGCGACCAATACAGACCAACACGCGTATTCTCGCACACTTTCTTCTTGTTGGAGCGACTCGAACGATCCGAGCTCCACTTTCGAATTAAACGAATACGTACTCTGATCGACTCGATGATACAAAATTCATTCCTATTTGAAATCGAATCAAATTTTCGACAATTCTCTTAAACGTGACCGACACAAACAAGCCCATATTTCCTTCCACTCGTGTTCCCAGACATTTTCTACTCGTTCGATTAACTTCAACGATACGAGGATCGATCGAATCAGTGATCCGGTTCGCTATTATAATAATCCGCAAATCGCGGCATTGCGAGCCACGTATTGTCCAATTGCATCGCGTAAATCGCGACATAATGGGCCGATAGAAGAAATTTCCGAAGCAAACCGCAGAAGTTTCCCCTCACCCCTTCACCCCTCTTCGCCTACTCGATCGCTATTGATTTAAGGCAGTCTTGTTCGCGAAAGGGGCCCCGCACGCCGTTTAATCCCCCACCACCGCGATCGACTGCAAGAGACAGGGATAGTTCAGAAAGAGAGAAACCGGTGAAAAAGAGCGGGTATTAACCGTATTGGACGCGTGTCAGCAGTTAACGACTTTGTATCAAGGTGATGGAGCCGGAGTGGGGGAAGCTTTCTAAGCTCGGGAGCTTAGCTTGCGCGGGTCTGATTTAAGAGAATTGCGAATCCATGACCGCTACACGCTCACGGCTCTCTCAATTTCAATAAGCAATCGTAAGGAGCAACGGTCACGATTCCTAGCTAAACTAGACCGAACACGGCCTGCTTGTGCTCTTGCGGCGGTTTTCTTCTCTTATTTCTTTTTTTCTCCCTTTGTTCATTAACTATGCGCAACGGTCATTTACAATTTAGAAATCCCGTTTCCGTTGACGGAACCACGCGTTTCGATCAAGGTGTACCACGTTAAGAGATACGTGTAAGAGGCGAGAATGGTAGCGCGCCTCGAATAATTATTTCGGTAAACATTATCGACGACAACGAGTTACAATTTATCCTGAATGTTTTATCACCGTACCGGGAATCGTGCGACAATCTTGTTGGGATTAATTTGTTCGTGTGCGCAACGAAAACAAGTGGTTAAATTAATTCGAATTTAAGATCGTAATATATTGTTGAATTTTCTGTAAGTATGATCCAAAGTTATGTGTGTTTTAGAAATACTTTAGAAGATCATAATATATTGTTGAATTTTCTGTAAGTATGATCCAAAGTTATGTGTGTTTTAGAAATACTTTAGAAGATCATAATATATTGTTGAATTTTCTGTAAGTATGATCCAAAGTTATGTGTGTTTTAGAAATACTTTAGAAGATCATAATATATTGTTGAATTTTCTGTAAGTATGATCCAAAGTTATGTGTGTTTTAGAAATATTTTAGAAGATCATAATATATTGTTGAATTTTCTGTAAGTATGATCCAAAGTTATGTGTGTTTTAGAAATAATCGAACCCTTTTTCGATATAACTTGGTAATTTAATCGAGACAAATAAATTTGAAACGATAAATAACGAATCAATTTCAATGATTGTGTTATGTGTATTTTAATCGGAGCTTCTTAATATCGAATAAACTTTTGTACAAGGATTTCGATTTCAGACCACCCCGTTCTTTGCGTATGCTGTAGTTTAATGGCTGAACAATATCAAACTGTCTTCCACCCGTCTGTACGTTTCTTATCAGCTCAACTCGAAGGTGTACGATTATATTTAACCCTTCCGATGCTATGGACGTGTTTACACGCCCAGCAGATTACATATTCCGAGCGCTGTAGACGTGTTTACACGACTTCTGAATTGGGCACTGTTAGCGCTATAGGCGTGTTTACCTGTCCAACGATGTACAGTATGTAGAAACTGTGCATCATCGATGCAAAATATGTGACGTTCAATTGTTTATAATTACCGTGTTTTTAATTTTACAATGCAATTAAAACATGTTGCCCTCCCAGTTAATGAAATCTTACGAATTTATCAAGATCGAAAAAACGACGTAAAATTTAACGAATGCTGCTGTTTTGAAATTTTATCCAACTTCAAATTTATAAGATATATGTAATACTATGGCTTTATGAGTAAAAACAATACTCAAGGCTGGGAAAGTAAAGGATAATTTTAACTTTCAATACTGGATGATATTATAGTAGCTTTTGTTCCTCTAGGTTTCGTTTCATAAGAGACGACTTTGGGACGACTGATTAGTTTGGACGATAAACGCGCGTTTGAAGTTTCACGTAGTTTCTATTTTAATGGCGCACGTAAAGATAAGTACGTTTTATGAATTGAATTTTTCTATCTGATTAGAAATTTATGAGTTTGATTACGAAAGTAGTGATAAAGCATTTAAATGGTGAACTAATAAATTCAGAAGGGTCAAGATTCAAGATCGGATATGTTCGGGATCCGATCAAAGCATGCATCGATGAGTCAATCGTTAATGCAATTTATAATTTGTTATATCTTTCTGAGATTATAATGAACGGATTAATGAGAATTTCCCGGTGAAAATGAGCCCAAATACGATCTTATTTCGACAATTTTTATTTAGACGTAGTTCATAATTTTCAAAAAATTATTCGGGTTACACACAAATAAAGATTGTTAGAATACAACTCATTCTCACCGGTAAAACTTTGCCAATTCATTGATAATAGTTCAATGGAGATATAATAAATGTTAATTTCCATTACAAAATGCAATTTTTCGGTGTAAAAATTGTCACTAGAAAGTGAGAACTGTTTATATTCTCTTTCGGTCGTACACACACTCTTTTTTCTTTGAAAAAGCAACCTTACCGTCTCTTTACTCTTCTCCTGAGTAATATTCCCAAATCCTATTAACCGACAAAACTACCGTATCAAACTTTTTCAAAAATCAACCATAACTTTACAGGTAAACTTCTCTTCGCCTTTACCAAGCTAAATCTGATTTTTTTCAAAAATCAACTTTGTACTCATAATTTTGCTGATAAACTTCTCTTCGTTTTTATCGAGATAAATTTAACTTTGTCAAAAGCCAACTTTGTACCCATAACTTTACAGGTAAACTTTTCTTCGTCTTTACCAAGATAAGTTTAACTTCTTCAAAAATAAACCTTGTACTCATAACTTTGCTGATAAAATTCACCTTTACCAAGATAAATCTAATTTCTTCAAAAATCAACTTTGCACCCATAACTACTTCTCTTCATCTTCACTAAAATAAATCCAAGTTCTTCAAAAATCAACTTCGTACTCATAACTCTACAGATAAACTCCTCCTCACCTTTACCAAACTGAACGCAACTTCAAAAATACCAAAACCAGCGGTGAAGAAACGAGAAAAAGAAGAAAGAAAGAAAAAAAAAAAAAGAAAAAAAAACGAAGACGCAGCGCGGGAGAAAGTAAGAGATCCTCGTGAATGATTTACCTCCGTCTCTTGGACTGTTGCGCGTCCGTGTGTGTCTGCTGCATATGATGGGGCGATAGGTTGGGCCCGTAAGACAGAAGCTGACTTCCGGCGGTGGGGCAGGCCGGAGGTGGTGGCGGGGGCGGCGGGGCCAATTGGTAGCCCACCGAGGAAGCGGAGGGTATGTAATGCGAGGGGCCCGCTCCCGGGCCCAAACCGACCCCGTACCCCCCGCCACCCGCACCGCCCCCGTACATACCGCTGCCGCCGGGGTACTCTATTTTGCCGACCTTTGTGCCCTTCTGCTTGGACCACGAGAGCTCTCCCGACGTTACGGAGCCGTTCGTTCGCCTTCCGCTTCGATTATCTCTTCATCTTGCCCGCCGCATCCAGCGACGATGAAACTCTCGTCGATTCCACGTAGAAGAGTCTCTCCTCGCTTGGTCGTTCGTTGCTCACTGACCACTCGTTCACTACTTGCGTGGCTGGTTCATGTTCAAGCGAGGAACAAGTGTCCCGATCCGTTCACGGTTATCGCAAAATCTTTCGGGGCTCTCGCGACGGGCCACCGATCGCGATCCTTAGATCTGCCCAGATCTGACGACTGTGGTGCCTCGGGACCTCTGATAGCTTGTGGTCGTTACGTAGACATTGTTCAAGGAAAGTGTCTCTCGATGGAAGACGGTCTATCGCCTTTCGAAATCTCTGAGACTCTTTCTTGGTTATCAACTATCAACTTTCGGTCTTGGAATTGATCGAATTTGTTAGACTCTATTTGGTAGTTTACCACGGTCTGCGCATCAAGAGTATCGGTTTTTCAGCGTTCCGTTATCTCAACATTTCGCCGTATCGTAGTCGATGATTCTTTTCACTTCTCGATGAATGTAAGTCACTGTTTCCCTTCCGAGGTCTACGAATGTCCTCGTGGTTGATTAGCGGAAAGTTCAAGGCTCGGGATTAGTTACATTTGCTAGAGTCTATTCATAGCTTGCAATAAACGGAACACTGAGACCTATACTAACTTCCCAGCGTCTGGTTATCTCGACATTTTGCTACCGCAAACCTAAACAACTCTCGATCATCGGAGCAGTTAATTATTTGTACGTAGATACGTTCGTCCGATCGACCCTTCGGATAAGTTTCGAAGCAGTGTTCATGTCTAAGAACTGTCCCGAAGAACGAATATCCCAAAGGACAGACTCGGGATGGTCTACAGATTGCATAGATACAGGCACCTCGAACCTGAACGATTTCAACTCGAGTGTCAGAACCTCGGCTCTCCTAGTGTCCTACCATCTGAACATTTTGCTACGTTGGAACAAGTCTCACGAGTTTCCTTTAGGTGTCCCAGGTATCCTTGCTGTTTGATCCTCTAAATCCTCGTACTCGTAGATTCCACGCTTTTGTTAATTTCTTAAACACGTATCAAAGGCTAACGTCGAGTCACTTTGTCCTTACCCTGTTGTTGCGATAGGAATACTCGACGGTAAAGAAAAAGACTATCTGAGCGGTTCTTATTGGTCTAGGAGTCTCGAATCTCCTACTGTTAGTACTTGTTCGTTTCAGATTTCCCAGGAACTCCTGCTGTTTCAAGTCTTGTACCAAGTTATTCCTTCCTTTAGCCAGCTTCTTAGACACCTGGCAACGACCGTACAAATTAGTTACTCTAACGTCTTGGCGATATAGAAAAGAAACGTTCAAGTTGCCTCTCTTATCTAGGAGTCTTAAATCTCCTATTGTTAGTGGACTTCTGCTTTGTAACCAACGATTCCTTACTTTTATCAGCTTACGGAGCACTCAACAAAGACTCTATTCGAATCACCCTTTCAGTTCCCCTGATAATGTACCTCTCTTGACAGTGAAGAAGAGAAGCGTTTCTAGACCGTCTCGCTAATCCTAAAGTCTTGAATCTCCTTGTGTCGGTGTGTTCGTTTTCTTTAGATTTCCGAGAAACTTCCGCGTATTTAAGTCTCGTGCAGAAAGATTCCTTGCTCTCGCTGACCGTTTGGACACTCGACGGAGACTCTGCTCGAATCACCTCCCCCCATTCTTGCAGTTTACAGTCCCGAGTGTAACGAAAAGATGGGTCCGAAGTGGTCTTTCGAATCGTAGGACGTTGAGGGTCTCGTTGCACGTATTTCTGGCGAACAAGCTCGTTTGCATCGGATTTCAAGATTCCCTATTGGAATCCTGAAACCGTTCGTTCACCTCGTCGGGTTATCTCGTCATCTTTACGCAAAGATCCATGCTCAATGAATCTCTGATACTTTACACTCCGCTTGCAACGCGTTTCTGGCTGATATTCCAGGCCTGTTGCTCGTAGATATCCACGGCACTTTTTTCTCAGGAGGTCCCTCGCCGGTATTTACGGGCGACGCGGCGAAGAATTATCCCCCCGTCTAACCGAGTGGACTTTATTTCCACTTTTCCAGCCGCAACCGTACAAGAATGTCAAACAAATGTCGCGCGCAACAAAACCAACGTTACCTCGACTATAATATTAGACGAGCCGGTTAATATTTTCCAGACCGTTTCGAGAAACCTGGAGATCGTACACGGGATAGGGCGAGGGTAGGGAACGGATGGGGAAAGGGGGGAGAGGAGAGGGAGGCACGCGAAATTCAATTCGAAACTACGCACGAAATCCAATTCGCATTTTTCACTGGCACAGTATGGCCGGTACCGAGAAAACTCGACACTTACTGCATCACATTTTCTTGGCGCAAACGTGCCCCGAACTTGGCGCCGTACGAAGATTCATCTCTCCAACGATGGAATATTTTAATGTTCCATTCTCGTCGCGGCTGGGCCCAACTTTTACCGCGATAATGACACGTTGGTGGTAGCGGGCCGAGGACGGCGGTCCGATTGCGTATGCATTGTCCGGCGCTTTCGATATTAGCTGTTTCGGTGCCGTTTTGGAAAGTACGGCGCTTTCACGCCAGGGCACCCCGGGCCTAATAAGAACCGACTAATCCTACGACCGTGTCAGCAACACCCATTGTTTCGCCGGAAGCCTACCAACGGGGAGACTTCGGTATGGGAATCCTCCTCGATCTTGGGGTTCAAGTTCAACGTGTAAGCCCGCGTATCCCGTCGTTCGCCAGTTTTCTGTGTAAACTGGATCCCCGTTCGAGCACCACTTTCACGAACGAATTCGTACAGGAAAATTCGTAAACGATACCGACGAGACCTTCTACGTAACGGGTAAATTTCGTACGGAACAACGCGCCCGGCACGTGCCGCGTTTTCGAACTAGGCGAAATTCGCGGAAACGGTCCTGGATCGCGATCGATGAACCACAGGAATTCGGCGACTCTCGCGAAAACGCACGAACGCGGAAGCACGTTCCTCGGACGGATGGATCGCCGACTAGTCACCACCCACAACTCGCCAGTGACTGATTCCACCATAGCCGCATAATGTGCCGCTGTGCTATACCCCGCTAAGGACTATCACTTCTCCCACCAGAGAGCCAGTCCAGAACAGCCACCGTGTAAAGCATGACTTTTTAGCTCGGGATGCATCGTCCTCGTTGTGCACGCTACGCGCCCACGAGGACAACGACGCTCCTGGGGACGGGTTCGTCAACACGGAGGACGCACGTGGAGATTTTGGAATTTTTGAATTTTCTTTTTTTTTTAATTTTCTTTTTAGAGAGAGGGTAGGTGAGTCTCGATCGATCGTCACTTTGCGATGAATATTAGTGTTTAGAGTAAATTTAAATTATTCGAATCTCGTTTTTGTATAAAAAAAAATTATGTAAGCCAGTAATCGAAGTAAGTAAATTATTATTTATATTGAATTGTTCTTGTATCGTTATCTAATTTTTGTATTTTTACTCTGAATGTAATCGAACGAGCTCAAGACACTTTGTTTTTCTTTATAATTTACGATTTCAA
Source organism: Ptiloglossa arizonensis (assembly GCF_051014685.1). Taxonomy (NCBI): domain Eukaryota; kingdom Metazoa; phylum Arthropoda; class Insecta; order Hymenoptera; family Colletidae; genus Ptiloglossa; species Ptiloglossa arizonensis. The sequence goes on along the minus strand of NC_135048.1, from coordinate 4,548,089 downwards.
TTCTCCCCTTTGCAATTGTTCATAATTCTTCTAATACGCAACAAGGGAGATATAAATGGCAAAAATGTATGCTCGATCAATGACAATATTATCCAATTATTTTCCACGGTACTTTCCCATTTCTGATTTGTTTTCTCAGGAGGTAACGATTGAAGAAAAAATGATTCACTGAGATTTAAGAATTTTCAAATATTATAATAAAGTAATTTAAGCGGATGTGTATTTATAGTATATTAATGTATAAATTCCTGTTTAAAAAATCGTCCGAAGAACGGTCTGTACCGACAGTAAATGTATGCGATGTTTACGATAACGAAATGTTTCTTAAACGATGTCGCAATGGCCGACACTAGTGCGAAGGAATATCAGGGAGCATTGGCTCAGAAATTGCCTACTGTGTGCCAGACACAGAAACTGATCTTATATAGATAGCGTAGCACTTCTCGGAATCGTATATAAACGATAGTGACTAAAACTTGCCACTGTATACACGGACGGAATTTGCAGCACTGTTGCTAGTGTGCCAAACTTTCTTGCTGTAGAACTCATCAGAAAATTGTACAAAATATTACCATTTGTTCAAATGGGTATAAAAATGTAGCAACAAAAAAATTCACAAATATGAAGAGCACCTTCAATTATACGCTAATGAATGTTTAACATTGAATTTGTAAAAGCAAACTACTTTTCGAATTAAAAACTGTAAAAATTCTGAAACTAGTCTTGTTAACACGTTTTGGAAGAAGATACATAAAAGTTTAGTACTTATTAGTTCTAAAAATAAAATATTATTTCAAATACGTAATTCTTAAAAGAAAAGTAATTCTTAAGTTGGTAAAACTGACGACCGTGTTGAATAAAGGTACAATTTAATGAAGGAACAACAATTTTGTTAGGAGTAAAATATAAAATATTTGTTGATTTTGTTTTGCAACGTATACCGTATTACTATCTTTCAAACTTCGTAACGTACTTTTAATTATAACAAGTATACGTACAGAGTGATACGAATACGTACAGCGATACATAAATGTAACATTATATATAACAAAAAACACAATACGTTATTTTATAACAATACTTACCCTACATGCACCATGCCGGCACTGCGCTTCTGGGTCATTTTAGTTGGGTCGCTCCCTGCAATAATTATAAACATTAAAAATGATAGCGGGTATTTTTAAACTCTATAAAAGTCTTCGAAACAAAATGACAGTGTACGATGAATTAAAATTCCTAAAAGAAATGAAAATAAAATAAATAATTATACCATACATTGTGACAAACAATGACTTGAAATATTGAAATAAATTTCAAGGACTGCCACATTTATCAACATTTTTACAAGGAGAAACGATTACTTTCTACATTTCGATACAAAAAGTCTCGTATACTTAAACATATGTCCATTTCTTCTAAATTACATCAAATTATATATTTTTATAAACCCTATTTGCTTCGATATCGCAACTATTTATACATACCTACGGTATACACATTTCGCAAACTAATCATTACTTAAACATAGAATGAACAGGAACAAAAGTTTTCATTGTGCCAAGATAACGTATTTGCATGTCAAAAGCAGTCTGGAATGTAGAGAATTACTAGAATTTTATGATAGAAAAGTGTCCCACTTAAAGAGAGAAGTAGCGACGCTCGCAAATCCGCTTAAAAATCGTTCGAATTTATCGAATTTATGAAATAGATATCATAGCAGTGGTGAGCAATAATTTTAATGAAACTTTTGAAAGTGATTTCCGTATACATTAATTGGCTTCGTTTGGAAAATGCTTTCAATGTCAAACAGGTATGATATTTACCTGGTATAGAATGGGCGATCGTGGATACAGTGAACATTCAGGTAAAATTTGTTCGTCACACTGTTAAACACAAAAAAAAGTAACAGACCGTTGAACTTTCACGCAAATCCTTCGCGGCCAATGCGCCTCACTCACATCAAAACTGGGTGTTTACACTCAGCAGTCGCGCCATTTTGGAGTTTTTACTCAAGATTTTATTTTTCCTCGAGCCTTCGAGCACGAGAGTCGAATTGCCTCGATTGTACCGCGCTCTATCGGACGATGGTTGAAACTGTTTAAGAAAGAAGGGAGTCTCAAAAGTCCCTATTCATTTTAGTCGAATAAGATAAATTTTAAATGAATGACATTTTCATAGTAAATACGAAGCTTTAAAGTATATTTTAATAATTTTCTAACTTTTTTTTTATTAAATTCCTTTCATATTTACATTGTGAATGATGAATGCGTTTTATAGAAATATATCATATCGAAATTTGTAAATTTCTTTTCAGTCTTTCAATCATGAATGTATTTTATTTTTAATTTCACATTTGTATCTTTATTTATGAAAACATATTACAGAAACACTTGTTTGAAACTTATACTGTATTACGAAAATAAGAGACTTTTGGGACACATTATATATCAAATCCACATATAAAGAGCTACGTTATATGCATAAGAATTTTAAACACAAAAATCTTTGAGCCTTTGGAGAATAATATTCGCAATATTTTAATGTAAAATGATTTATTCCTTATTGCATTAAAATAGTAAGTCATCATTTTTGTTATATATTCTTCGTTTACTCTTTACGACTTGTGGAAGTAATACTTGATGATAACAACTTGGTCTACTAAACATATCGACACTAAGTGAGTTAATTGAAACAGCCATTAATTGGAAAATATCTTTTTAAACGTTAATTGACGAAAGATTAAAGTAGTACTAATAACGCCATCTGCGAACAAATTTACCGTACCATTGAATACGTAACCGACACATAGTATGGAAAGTCTACTAAGAAATTGGCTATCGAGATTACCAACTGTTTTAGGTGCCTATTTGTCAAGTAAAATAAATTCTATTTAGTCAACGACTATAGAACGCATATACATAGTTCATTTATGAGATAATTGTAGACGAATCCATTTTTTCAATTGCAATTTTCAATTGAGGTAAAATATGATAAAAAAGAAATAAATAAATGTTTTTCGTACGCATTTCACTTCTTTATTACAATAAATTAGGATGCATCTCTAGTTGTATGCAGTCAAAATTATAGCCAAATAGCAAAAGGTATGCTTGACGAGTCAGTTACAACCAAGGCATTGTATTAATCGTAATTCGAATACGTTGTTACGTGTATTTAATAAAACATACTTATTCGAATTGACCGTATCGCCCTCATGTGAACAGCTCACCGTAATTTGAAATGCGACGCCGTAGCGCCGGTATACCTGTATCTGGCCTGTATCTACTACGCAACTTCCGCTAACTCGCTGCTGAGCAAAATGGACGCCTTTGTGTCTGTTTTCTTCGTATTCACACTATAAATACTGTTTTCCCCGCGATGCACCACCTTTGACATGGCGATGTTTACGCGGTGTCGTGAGAAACGTAAGTGAAAATCGTGCGGTGCTGCGGAGTAGAGTGCGTTCTCTGGTGATCGACGAGGAAACGTGTCCAACCAAATAGGCCACAACCACGGATGACAATTGAGTGAATATCTTCTCGACGAAAACTTTTGCGAACAGATTCCGCACGAAGGGACCGTTGTTTTGGCGGATGCGTGAACGTCGATGGTTTCTGTACATTGAACGACCCGGGGATCTTGGATATCGACACACCTCCCGCCAAAATTCCATTCACTGCTCACATTCTGCAGTATAAATAATCGTTGCGCGTAGCTAGGTAAGGCAATTGACACAAAACTTCACCTGAAGTTTGTTCTGTTGTGTCAAAATGACATACAAGCGTTTCTGTTAGCATCACTGACAATGGCAATTCTATTATTTAGCAGAATTGCATTCACTCGGGAGGTTTCCAGCCTATAGCATCGTTCTAAGGCCATGTTATCATATGTATGATGTTGGATGGTAGATATCCAACGACTGAAGGTAATAATATCAGCTTTATATGGCTATAGTGATACAACTGTTGAATATTGTGCGAATTCTTTTCATGAAATTATGTGAATCAGTGATGCAAATAGTTAGAATTGTTAAAGGAAACACAATTTATATGAAAAAAAATGACACTTTCATTGACATTGTGTATACGAAGCGCTTCATTTGTTGGTTATTTGATTTTACTACATACGATGGATATTTACTTACAAGTGTTACATTTTTCAAGTTGGCGCTGTGCTGTGCAAAAACTTTTGCAAAATAATTGAAATAATTGCTCATTTTGAAATTATTTCAATTTGATAATATATTTGTTGTGATATATCATGTGTATATCTGTATACATAAATTTATACATGTACACAAAAACACACACACATACAACATGGACAAACACAACATAGCGACTAGCGTAAATGTATGTACAATTATATATATGTATATGTATATTTATATATATGTATACACACACACACACGCGCGCGCACACACACACACATACATATACATACACACACGCGCGTGTGCACACACACAAAATATATATATGTATGTATTTACAGTATCTACTTATACATATATAAGTGTATGTGGTAATTGTCATAAATGATTCTTTTTATAATCACTATGAATTAAATAATATTCCATTTGATGCATTACTGTGAGATCATATAATTTTTGAAAATTTAGTACAATATTTAACAATATATTCTAAAATTGGTATAAAAAAAGGTCATATCAGATTGCTCTAACCTTCATAAAAGGACTAAAATTATATTTTTAAATCTATTACATGAAATTTTACTATGAAATATTAATGTATTGTTGCACATTTAAAATAATTTTTAACATTTTTGTGCAACATGTAATTAACAGAATAAATTTGGACATTTTTTATATTTTCCAAGTCTGTCATTTAATCGATATTCATGAATTTATATGTGAACCAACTTTATCTTGCATAAGAAAATTTCTTTTATTATTCATTTTATAATTTACATAAAAAGCATGAGAATATTTAGATATTTGACTTATGTTTAATTTTACGTGTTTATATGAATATTCGTATAATATATTAAAATATTTTCATTCATTTAATTTGTATTTTAAGATATTAATGTTTTCAATAGATTGTGTAACAAATTAACGATTGGACTATTGTTATACTTGATACAATCCTTTCTGTTCCAGGACACGAAATTACAATTAACAATGGATCGTTTGTTGGAGGATCCTCGAGCTTCGTCAAAATTTGGTTGATACATTCTGGTGCATCATGGGAACTTAAAAGAGACTTTGTTAAGTTCCCAGTATATGCCTTAGTGCTAGTGTTCTTTAACGAGCGTTAGATACAATTTTGTTTGACAGTGAAATAATTTTGACATCGGAATGTCTTGAAAATGCGAGTGTAAAGATTTTAACCATGGTTTCTTTAAACGTTTGTGAAAACAGTGCATTTAGATATGTTCTGTTGATTTATATTTATCATATACTGTGAACAGAACTTTTCTAATATGTTAGTGCAGTGTTCGTTACGTTGGATAATTCTATGAACCTCAGAGTACATGTAAGAATACTGGACCTAATTTTAATAATATTTTTTGTCCAGGCTGTAATGCCAGAACAAATCAAATTCAAGATGAACGGGGTTATACCGAGTGTACCGATCACAACTCTCGCTGGTATCGCAAGTCTCACAGACTTGTTACCTGAAATGCCCCTTCCAACACCGCTGCCGCAGACATTGACTAACAAGTCCTTGCTGTTTCATCCAAGAGTGGCAGAAGAAGCACAAATATTATTAAGTGTTCGCAATGAGAATTTAGTGCCGCAATTAATATTATCATTGTCGCAGACATCGTCCGATCATATTGAATTGAAAGACAATTATGCGAATACTGAGCAGCCTTTGGAAACCGAGCAAAATACTCCGGAATTACTTAAGGCAATTTTACAAATAAATCCACATGTATTTAAGGGTCCCCAGTATAATTCACCACGAAACTGGGCACAAGGAACACCTATGATGCACACAAATCAGACATCTGCAAATTATGGACGATTTTCCCCATCTTATTCAAGTTCTTCGGGGTCAAGACAAACACCGCAAGGTAGTCCAGCTCATCCCGCTGCTGCTAGAACAGTACTACCCCCGCCTGTTGGCCCAAATCCCTTACCCAATATGACACCGCAACCAAATATATATTCTCCTGCACATATGAGTTCTCCCGGTACGCCGTTAACAACTCTTGGCAATGTAACACCTCAACACCATAATATGGCTGGTATGACGCCTCAACATAACATGCACATGGCATCTCCTATGCGTGTGCACATGCCTATGCCGCAACATCAAACCATGAATATGCAACAAAATATCTACGATCCGATGATAAATCAACAAGTACATCATCCATTAGGAACTCATCAACCGATGGACATAGATAGTACAGTGCAAGAGAACCAACAGTTTTTACTCGATCCAGTCACAGGTCTTCCTGATATCGATTTACCAATCGAGAATATCGAAGCGAAACAAAGCTTGGATAATGTGACGCAGCACTTGTTGTCAACAGCGCAAACAACATCTTACCCAAACCTTGATACCGGTGATATAGTCAATACTTTGAACGCTACTACAACACCGATGATACAACATCAACAGAACAACAACTCAGAAAAAGGATTGAAAATACCTGGACCTTTACCAGAGAAATTAAAGGAACCAGTCGTCATGTTAGATAGATTATCGTTAGCGGACCAGGCTCTGATGCAGAAGAGTTTAGCTGCGTTTGCCGAAAAATCACCGAGTCGAGCTGCTAAAATGGGTATTTCCAACCGCGAGGAGGCGAGGTCGGAGTCGGAAAGCGAAGAGGAAATTGGTAAGAACAATAAATATTTTAAAGCGCGCGCGAAAGAGCGTCAAGTCCAAAGGGAAAAGGAAAAAGCGGAGAGGAAGAAGAGCGACGACAAAATGCGTAAGCGAAGAAGGATGTTGGACGACGACGACGAGGACGAGAAGAAGGAACAGCTATCGCCCGCTAAACCAAAAATAAGGAAAATTGAAAAGAAACTTGTCCCTGTATTAGCTAAACTTAGCGTAGAGGAGTTGATGGAAACTAATACGTATCAACGTTTCAATACAACTATAGAAACAATATTTGAAAATACAGAAGATGTTGCAACTAATGCCGAATTTGACGACGATGGTGATGTGCCTCCAGAATTGTTAATTCCTAAATATCAATTACATGATTTATGTACAGAAGCAGCAAAACTAAAAGCGTTAGGTGCAATGGAATCCATTCCTGCGGACAGATTGGTTAGATTATTAAATATTTTGGAGAAAAATATTCGAGATGGCGCTAAAGTATCTCCGCTTGCAGATCCGGACGACGATATCGACGAAAGTCGGCTATGGACGCAGTTAGCTATGGAAAGAGTGCAACGCGCTGTAGATGCATCGTTAATCGCGTTACACATTATGACGTCTAGTAATATGCCAAAAATGGTTTACTTGGAGGATGTAATTGACCGAATAGTTCTTTTTATGAAATTTCAGTTGCAAAATACTATTTATCCCTCTTTTGATCCTGTTTACAAAATAGATACAAAAAACAAGACTGACAATTATAATTCTAGTGGTCGTAAAAAGAGGGGTCACATGAAAGAGGTCCGCGAGAAAAGTATTCTTCAGGTTTATAACAAAATGCACGAATTAGTTGGTCTCCTTGCTGAATTATTGAACATACAAGTTTTAACGGATACGAGCGTCTTGCATGCATCTACATTAGGCGTTGCACCATTTTTTGTCGAATCTGTTAGTGACCTACAGTTAAGCGCTTTAAAGCTGGTCACTGTTATATTCACGAAATATGAGAAACATAGAAGATTGTTATTGGATGATATTTTAGCGTCTATAGCACGACTTCCGAGCAGCAAGAGAAGCTTGAGAACGTACAGGTTAAATTCCGAGGATCACATACAAATGTTAACGGCGTTGGTCCTGCAGCTTATTCAATGCGTTGTTGTGTTGTCAGACAATATTATTCCACAGCAGAAAAAATCGCAAGACGAAGATGAAAAGAAGGAGGAGAAGAAGCTAAATTATTTCGACGCTGATGTTTTAATTATTAACAAATACGAAACAGCGACCAGAATAGCAGGTAATTTTTTAACCGTGTTCCTCAATAAATGTGGTAGCAAAGGGGAGGAGATCGACTACAGGCCATTGTTCGAAAATTTCGTGCAAGATTTGCTAGCCACCGTGAACAAACCGGAGTGGCCGGCAGCCGAACTACTTTTGAGTTTATTAGGAAATCTATTGGTGGGTCATTTTTCCAACAAAAGTTCCGATATGGCTCTCAGAGTAGCATCCATCGATTACCTCGGCGTTGTCGCGGCCAGATTGCGGAAAGATGCGGTCAGCTCCCAGTGCAAACTCTCCACCATCGATCAGATCATTAAGGACATAAAGATTGAACAACAGAAGGACTCCGATTACGATCAAGTAAAGGATAAAGAAATTACCGGTTTGAGCGAGGACGAAGAGAGGACGGTTTTTTTACAGAAAGTACTTCTGGATTATTTGGCAGTGAACGGTACGAAGGATTCCGCGTTGGGTTACGCTCGTCACTTTTATTTAGCGCAATGGTACAGAGACTGCGCCGTGGAGAAGTCTAGAGTTGGCCAGGCGAAGAACAGTCCCAGCAAGAAGATGCACAAAAAACGGGTGAAAAAGAAAAACAAACACCACACCAGCGACCAGGAGTCCGAGTCCGAGTTGGAGGAGCAGGACGCGGACGAGAACGACAATAACGAACAGAAGAATTCAGAGGCTTACAGAATCATCGAGGAAAAGAAAAAGTACATCGTGAGTAGAATAAGGCCGTGCAGCACGGGGACGAAGCCGGACATTCTTCAGACGTACATCGATTACAATTCGGCGGAACTCATATCGCAATACCTAGCTTCGAAGAGGCCGTTCTCTCAGAGCTTCGACAGATACCTTAAACAGATCCTTCACGTGTTAACGGAATCGTCTATAGCGATCAGAACGAAGGCTATGAAATGTCTAACGATGATCGTTGAAGCTGATCCAAGCGTCCTGGCGAGAGTTGACATGCAGCTGGGTGTTAAGCATTCGTTTTTAGATCACGCCACATCGGTGCGAGAAGCAGCCGTCGACTTGGTAGGGAAATTTGTACTGAGTAGGCCCGAATTAATAGATAAATATTACGACATGCTGTCAGCTAGGATCCTAGACACCGGTGTCAGCGTACGAAAACGCGTGATAAAAATTTTAAAGGACATCTGCATGGAGTGCCCGGACTTCCCCAAGATACCGGAGATCTGCGTAAAAATGATCCGAAGAGTGAACGACGAAGAAGGTATTAGAAAATTAGTTATGGAGGTGTTTCAAAATATGTGGTTCACTCCTGTCAGAGAACGTCCAACCCTAGATTCCGAGTCACTGTTGAGAAAAGTTATGAACATAACGGATGTCGTGGCAGCTAGCAAAGATATGGGTCTCGAGTGGTTCGAACAGCTGCTGGTAAGCTTGTTCAAACCGAAGGAGGACAAAGACGATAGTACAAAGATGCAAACCGAGCCCCCGAAGGCGTTGTTAACCGCGTGCAAGCAAATCGTCGATTGCCTGATCGAGAACGTTCTCCGATTGGAGGAGACGAATTTGGAAGAGTCCGAGAAATCGGAGAAAAAGGGCTCCTCGCAGAGATTGGTCGCTTGCTTGACAACCCTCTATCTGTTCGCGAAGATACGGCCTCAGTTGCTGGTAAATCACGCGATCACGTTGCAGCCGTACCTGAGCCTGAAATGTCAGACGCAGGGGGATTATCAGATCATCAGCAGCGTGGCGCACACTCTCGAGTTAGTTGTACCGTTGATGGAGCATCCTAGCGAGACTTTTTTAGCCCAGCTGGAAGAGGATTCGGTGAAATTAATCTTACAGCACGACAGATCGGTCGTCGCTAGTTGTTTGTCCTGTTTAGGTTCCATAGTTAACAACGTAACGAGAAATTTTAAATTAATACGAGACTGCTTTAAGAAATATTACGGACATCTGACCGAGTACAAATCGTTCTACGAGAAGGATCCCACGAATCCTATGCTGTTGAAGTACAGGCCGTTCGTTAGGAGAGCGCTTTTCACCGTCGGTCTGTTGCTGCGACATTTCAACTTCACCGACCCGGAGGTGATCGAGGGTTTGGCGGAGAACATCAAGGACCAAGTGTTCGAGACACTGAACTACTTTGTGCACCTGGACAACGACGACATCCGACACTTCACGCTCTCGGCTATCGGTTCCCTGTGCATACGTCACTACGAGTTCATGCTGTTGCCCGAGTTGAAGGAGCTCTACCATCATCTGCTCACGTCGGAGAACGCGTTGGTTCACATGAGGATCCAAGTCTTGAACAACGTCGAGGTGTATTTGCAGGAAGAGGACAAGAGGATGATCAAGCAGGATATGGAATGGGCGAAGATGTCCAAGCAGGAGAACCTCAAGGAGATGGGTGACGTATCCTCGGGGATGGCGAGTACCGTCATTCAGCTGTACGTGAAGGAGATCCTTGAATCTTTTCTGCACGCGAACGTGAGCGTCCGACATGCCGCCCTGAAAGTTATACAATTGATTTTGGCGCAAGGTTTGGTGCATCCTGTTCAAATAGTACCTTATCTGATCTGCATGAGCACCGACTGTGAAAAAGCGGTGAGCCACAGCGCGGACAAGCAGCTGCAGGACATCGAGAAGAAGTATCCCGGCTTCATTCACATGAAGTCCCAGTTGGGCATCAAGCTGAGCTACCGACTGCAGAAGATCCTGCAGCCAGACGTCACGGTGAGAGGTATGCGGGTGAAGGACGGCGAGTTTCCAGGCGCGTTGAACGGTTTCCTCTACACCATACTGAGGAACACCAAACAGCAGAGGAGAGCCATCGTACTCTCCTTCCTGAAGCAGTTCGACGAGTCCGCCAAGACCAGCCTGTCGCAGATGCTCTACCTGGCCGATAATCTCGCTTATTTTACATATCAAGTGCAGGACGAGCCACTGTTCATCATCCATCATATAGACATCATCATCTCGATGTCCGGCACGAATTTGCTGCAATCGTTCAAGGAGGCGTTACTACCGAAGGAAGGCAGCAATCAGTTGTCCCAACAGCAGAGCCAGTCGCAGCACGTGACGGTAAGTCCGGATGGGCAACCGCGACCCGAGCAGTTGCTGTCAGCGTTGGAAGACGAAGAGGACGACGAGGAGGACGAGGAGGTCTTGTTGGCGAGGGTACCGGGCGACACGACGTTGCTGAGGGAGTACATCACCGCAAGTCAAGGTTTCCTACTACTTCTCACGTTGAGACAACACCTGAAGGACCTCTACGGCTTCTCCGATCAGAAGATCGGACAGTACTCGCCGACCGAGGCGGCGAAGGTGTACGAGAAAGCCGTGAACCGCAAGAACAATCTGTTGTTCAAACCAAAGGCTACACTGCAGAGACTGAAGGGGGGCGTTACCAGCGTGGAGCTAGACGCCGACGGTAGAAGGAACTTGGTGAAGGAGTACCTGGACTTCAAGCAGCTGATGCTGAAGTTCGACCTAGAGGAGGGTGAGGAGGACGGGAACGAGGCCGACACCAGCGGCAAACATTCTACGGAGCACGTAATAGGGAAGATGACGAACTCCGAGGTCGACGTGAAACTGGCGGACGGTGGAGTGGCCAGCCAGTACCAAAGCGGGTTGAATTCGACGCTAGAGCATCCGAACAACTCGTTGAACTCGATGGCTGGTTCTGGACCGGTTACGGTTACCATACCACCGGTCCACAACACGCCGATGAATCCGCCCCACCAGATACCCGCACCACGTGTGCCCAAGCTCACGATACACGCCCATCCCGAGGCGAAGGAGCACCGTAAGCATCGTGCGCACAAAACGGAGAAGGTGAAGAAACACAAGAAGAAGAAGAGGAGAAGAATCTCCGACAGCAGCGAGAGCGAGGACTACAGTGACCCTGACTTTCTAGTGTGAGTGCGGTGGTGTCCGCGCGCTGTGTACATATATATACGATCTGTGTGGGTGGGTGTGCGTGCGTACGTACGGGTGGCGCCCGACGGTCTAGGCTTCAACCTTTTCGTGAAGGATCGCTCGCACGGGAACGACCAGTGCCGGACGCTCGTTAAAATGGCGCCAGGCTCGGAACTAGTGCGAGGGAATCGGACACAAACACGAGGCAACACTGTACAGAGGACGCTGGGTGCTCTGCGAGAGTGCGTGATGCGAGATGTGCGACTAGAGAGAGTGCGCGTGTGCGTCTGCGTGTATGCGCGCGTGTATGCGTCTGTGCGTGAGTGCGTACGTGCGTACGTGCGTGCGTGCGTGTATGTGTGTGTGTGCGATGATGCGAAAATGAATTTTAAATAACGGTCGCCGGGATCGGGGCGATTTTAGGACTAATCTTGTTGGCTAGGACACACACACGGTGGATGCGCGTCTAAGATTTCTCGGTCCATATACGTTCGAATCGCCGCGGAGACTGGAGGAACTTGGTTCAGTCACGTCCTATCATCGATGTTGTTTCCTTTCGTCTTTTGTCATTTTCCATTTTGCATTCTGGTTCGTTGGGGAGAAAAATTATTGCAATGACCCTAGAGGAATTGAGAACGGATTATTTGTTTTAACAGGGGGAGGGGGAGGAAAAAGTCGGGGACACGATTCTTTAATTGGTTGTATTTTAATTGTTGGTACGGAGAAATGAGGTTAATCGTCCACACTTTCAAGTCCTTCGCTCGAACGGAACGATAACGTTAATTTATAGATTTCGAACGGAGGAAGAAAAATGTTTTCCATCGATTACTTCCAAAATGAATATTTATAACTGAAAACGTAATTTTATTGCGCGTCACAGATCTTGATCGGTGATCAGCGCTCATGCGCGCCGCCATCTTGCCACTTCTGAACAGTCAGTGTCACGTGACGGGCGAAAAATGAATTGCGTTATAAATATTCATTTCAGTGGAAAACCAATGGAAAACTTCCGTGTTCTGTTATTGAAATGTGTAAAACGACTGTGATATTTCTTTGGTGCGAGGACTTTTAAGTTGCGACTTCTAACCTCACTTGTCTCGAAAACGAGTCATATTCGCCTGAAATTGTTTCTTGTTGAAACCTGAGATTCGAGATACGATTGATCAAAAAAGAGACGTGTTTCCCTCTCCCGGTAAGAAATTCTCCCGATCGAAGGTGAAGAGAGGACATTTAGAGAAATTGATTTAGCGCTTTCGAGCTAGATCGAGTAAACGTCCGTTAAACCGAGCTACTCCGAACCAAGTTCCCTGTTCGTGAGAACCCGAGTGCGACAGTTTCGCGGTATGCGTCACGTCCGAACAAAACTGTCTGTGTAAATAATATTGAATAATAAGAGCAACATTGACACGAAATGTTAGTTTTTCATTTACACGGTGAGTAGACCAGCGCTCGCAAGTCAGTACGACGAGATTCGGAGCAGAAAAGTATCCGTGGGGAAATTCGTCTGAGAAACACTCGAACCGCGAAAACTCGGTAAAACTCGGGGGAAAACGGCGAGGAAGAGCCAATCGTAACTCGGATGAACGAAAGAGAAACCAAGGAGCAAAAAGAAAGAAACTAAAAAATATAGAATGGCGAATTCGTTAGACTTGCTCCACGGCATGTATAATAGAAGTGTGTAGTTAAAAAAAAAAAAAGAAACACATTGCCTATGCATTACGAGAACGTTGTTTGTAATATCTGTACATACAAATTTCAAGTAAAGTAATCTTATTTTCTTACAAACTATATAGCGGTGACATTACGAAGAATACTTAAGATTTTGTTGTAATATTAAGTATTTATTCAGAATTCATGTTGTCCCAATATAGTTTGCTTTATGCACTCGTCTTTGGTGTATTGAACAAAGAACAAAAAAAAAAAGAAGTATCGTTTTTATACAAGCTTAGGAGTAAACAAAAAAATAATGTAGCAACTCTTACACTCTCGACGGGGAAGCAAACGATGGCGGGGTGGGGTTGTGGAGGTTGAGGAGGTGTCGAGCGAAACCAGGCATACGTGCGAAGCGACGAACGAAGGGGAGAAACAATGCGAACAGAACCGGGGGAAACGAAACGAAAAGAATAAGGAAGATAACTACCTAACGGGCCGCGCGGTTTTCCGACATCGATTATGTTTCCTCTGTGCCCGCGACGTGTCTTGGATTTGGTCGTTCGGGGTATCGGGGTATCAGCGATTCGTGTAAAAAGTTTTTATCGGCTTTCGAGAAACGTGCCAGCTGTGATCTCAGCGATACGGGGAGGGAGGAGATAGATGTATCGCTATTTCCACCGCGGTGATTCGTCGTTTTTATACGTTTATAAAGCCCGCTGGTTACCCAGTCGACCATCGTCAGCCGCTCGAATGTAATCACCCCGAACGACTTCAATCCACGAATCGAACTCGGAACATCAGCGTGCGAATTTGTGTATTTTAGATCACCGTGTACAGTTCGAAGATTGTACAGTCGAGGCTGACTTGGGCATCGAGGAAACGAATCCGTGATTCGTGGAGACCGCGCGATCCGACCCCGGGGATTCGTCCCAAGGTCGCGGGGAGGGGGGTGGGCGGGAGGAAGGGAGTTGTCCAACGCGTCCTACTGTCAGCTGACCGCGATGCGCGCGCATTTAACCGTTCAGTTCGAAACCGAGCCGGGAAGATGGCCGCGTTCTTCACGGATCCGGTGATCAGTCCGCGGTACTTTGTTAACGAACGCAGGCTGGCGAGGTCTAGATAATTACGCTTCCTTTTCGTTTTACGATTTAAAGTAGCACTTTATTGGGGCCCAGATGTACATTCATCTATATCACGTCAATAAATCTGGCAGCAAAAGGAGTCAAAATGGATTCATTCGATTAGTTTTAAGTGACTGCACGCCGCGAAAAGTGTCCGGGGATCCGACCGATGGACGCACGCTTTTCGTTAACAGAAAATTAGGATTCAATAATTATCGTTTTGTTCTTGCTTTTTTCTTTAATAACGAAGCGAAAGTCGATTCGTAAGCGTGTATCGGAGTCTGATAATAAAACACTTCGAAGCGTTTGTTTTCTCGGGGTGTGTCCCGTCGATCCACGGACATTTCTTGCTCTTAGAGTAGTTGTACGTGCTTTCAGAACCTCGCGAACCCTGGAGACGACGAATTGAGAGACTAGTACAAGAATCGGAGAACTTGGTTACTCGATCGATCGTACCCGTTAGCAGAGGATAAATTTTCCAAATAAATTTGATCGTTTACCACACGAATAACGACCGAATATTATCGTTAGTCCCCCTCTAAGGCTAGAAATCGTAACGAATATTTCAAATTGTTCAATCGAAGTACTAATATAAAGGATCTATCGTTATCGATTGTTCCTCGCTTCCGTGAGCCATTTACAAAGGCTCGAATCGAGCTTTAAACTTAAGATCTAATCTTTAAAAATTCCAATTGACGTTGTTATGGATGACCGAAGAGAGTAAACAAAATTAATAATAATACTTGGTTGTAATGTCGAGCCAACGAGAAAACTAATTTTTATAATTTCGTATCGAAACTTGCACGAATCTCCCACATCGATCGCGTCCCCTTCTACCCACCAAAGCAGTTCGATGTCGTACATTATTTCTTTGAATAAAAAAAAACAACAAAAAACAAACAAACAAACAAAAGGAAATGATCGTTCTTCGGGTGAAACGCGGATCCAGGATCTCGAAACTCTACCGTCCCCAAAATGTGCAATGCTAGAAGTTAGAAGTTGTTTCCTATCGACGAGAGAGGCATCGAAGTCTCCGATCGGCGCGCGAAAATCCGCGTTCGTGTTCCAACGAATGATCGTACCCCCTGCATCCCCTAACGCGCCACCCTTTTCGAGGTCGAATGCGTTCGTTACGAAAGCGTCGCGGACTTTTCCATGGATCCTGGTCGGTTTATCGATAACGAGGGGTGGGGGAAACATGCGAGGGAAAGAAAAGCGCAAGAGGGTCGATGAACACCTGTTGCGCCTCGAGTTTCGCAAAGGAAAGAGAGGAGAGGGAGAGGGTGAGAGCGAGACACCGAGTCGGGGGTTATCGACGACGAAGCGACGAGTACAGGGTGGCCGGAAAGTTTGGAGACGAATTTATGTAGCGTATTAAAGGGCTCGAGCAACATTGGGAAACATTGTACGAAAATATCAACCTCTTCAAGGACGCTGGCGTATAATTTTTAGTTATTACAGGACTTTGATAGTTGCAAGAAAACGGGGCTGTAAAATCGTGCAAGTATCGAGGCTTGTGCAACGATAGAGGTTACCGAATAGTTTATCTTTACGATTTTATTTTTTTTTTGCGATTACTGCTCAGTGTTAATTCCAGTCCACTTTTGTTCTTTACTAATAGATCATTCTACTGGTTGACACGATCTGCGAGGTCCTGATATGATCATTTATCGAGGTCCTACTTCGTAAATATTTGTTATTACGAATCAATAAATGATATTTCGTTATATTTCATGACACATTGTCGGAAGATCGATAGGTGTTACAAATCAATGAAAAACTAGAATTTTTGTTTATTTTCTATTAAATAATTCGTCCTTGAAGAGGGGTTAACGATAGGAGAGAAACGATTCTCTAATAAAACTGACCTTATCGTTTTTACACCTATTTGAACAAATCGTTGACAGAAAAACAAATGCTTGTTGGTTATTGTTTAGGTCTCTTAACCTCTGTACAGCCTTAATGTTAGTTATAACAGTAATTGTTGCATAGGTTGCAACGAATTTTTGACAAGATGTTATTATTCACGATGATTGCAATAACGAATCACACATAATACACACTAAATTGTACATTCTTAAACTCTCTCTGTTCACTTACTCTTTTCTAAGCGTCACGTGAATTATTTTACGACGCCCCTAGGCTGAAAGAAATTACCTACCTGTTTCATTTATTAAACAATTCTAGTCTAAATGACACTTGACTGGCCTGATTTGGACAAGTTGGACGAACGTTGGAACGAAAAAGACCTCCGGTGTAAATCGAGTCAAACTCGAAACAGATAAAAACAGTGCAGAAGTCGTGTGACCGACAGACGTAAACAATAACAATCGTTTATTCCGTGCCAACGACTCGCCAAACAAGTTACATAACTTGTGACAGCTCTGCCAACGAATCGCAACACTGATATAGAACATCGGGTCACGTGATCGTATGAACTCTTTTAACCTAGTCGACCTCCTTGACACTCGGTATAAACTCGACTTCAATCTTTTCGGACACGCTGTGCATTAAGGGGTTGAAGCATCTAGGAAAAGGGGGGGCAAAGAGGATCTTCAATTGTACAAAGTATTCGCGTGTACATATTTATTATAAACCTGGGTTACAAAAGAAGTCGTATCGTCTGGCAGCCCTTGTTGCATCGGGGGATGAGCCGCATCGTTGCACCGTAGATGTAGTGTGTATCGAGAGAAAGAGAGAAAGAGAGAGAGAGAGAGAGAGAGAGAGAGAGAGAGAGAGAGAGAGAGAGAGAGAGAGAGAGAGAGAGAGAGAGAGCGTGTGTGTACGCGCGTGTGTGCGTGTGTATGTGTACGATAGAGAATCTGTGGTGGGGAGGGGGAAGGGAGGGGGGCAAGGTCGAGTGCGCGCGAGCGAAAGGGACAAGTACATTGGAGCGTTTCATTAAACACTTTATTGTTCGTTGTAATAAACTTCTAGAAGGTATACATTATGAATTCTAAACGGTTATATTTCCACGTGCATATATACATATATAGGTCGTTATATATGTATGTATACATAGTTTGAACAGAAACGGGAATATACGATCTAAGGAGTCTACTTGTAAGCGTGCCCGTAGACGAGAAATTGATAAGGTGCCGACGTGAACGTGAAATTATGAGACAAAAAATAAAAAAAACACAAATAAAAAAAAAGTCGAAAAAAATGCAGAGAACAAACGAATTGTCGATCCTTATCGAGAGTCGTACTCAGCACAGTACGAGGCACATTTGTATTATAACATTATACATATACTGTATCACCTATGTTTTTTGTATTTGGTAATCTAACGAGAAAGAGAGTGAGAGAGAGATGAATATCGAATTAACGGACGAAGAAGGTTAATAGAAAGTATATTATATATTTGAGTAAAACAGCCGAGAATTGGTGTTATCCACGACTGGACAGGAACAATGATTAAATCGTCTTTTTACCGAACACGTGGTTTCGTTTTGTTCACATTTCTTCTGTTTGTGTTTTAAGAGACGCGACATCGCGCATGCTCAGGAAACGAGAAGGTGAGGTTAACCAATTTAGAGGTCCACTTAGAGCCGAGAACGACGGTTCTGGATAAAGCCAACGCTCGTTTACTCATAACTTATTATGTACATCGTCTGAAGAAACCGGTACGTTCGTAAAGAAAAATAAACATTAAGTATGTATCAATCGGTTTCATTCATTTCCTCTTGCCCTTTCGTTGGCCACGGGCGTTAGAATCTTTGTTCATAAAATTAATACAAGCATTACAATGATACCGAGATACTATCCAATAGTACTCCAAACTGGAAGTTCTCGAGAACGTTGGAAAATCTTGAGAAGTTTTAAGAGTCTTGACAAGTCCTCGAATGATTCGAAAGTTTCAAATGCTGTGGCTCGAAGCATTTTCAAAGTCTTTTCGACACCGTTCTTAATGGCGACATCCGATATACTTTGATTGTTTGAATTTTTTCAAACGATAAGAAAGAGTATCAAGAATCAATTGGTACATGTATTTCGAGGATTTCTTATCTACTGTAAAACACACGACAGAAAATCGTGGCCGATTACTCGACTAACTCTTGCACGCTTGAATGCACTTTGAATGAACCTCGAACAACGAAACTTTGTTTCCATTTCATTTGGTGCTTATCGAGAATTTGAAATACGAAACTTGTAATACTTGAAAGTTTGTTAAGGTAATTAATATGGGAATTTAGTAATTAAATTTTATTTCGCACGTTTTGGATTTCGGAGAGTTTGGAGAAGTGTAGGGTGGTGAACGAAGTAAGTACAATTACCGTAAATATTTTAAAATATATTAAACATTACGATAATACAGCAGATGTGCTAAAAATTCGCTACTTTAGATTGCAAGATACTATTTATTAATTTAATAGAGCAATAATAAAGAAGCATATCTTCTTGTTTTATATTGAGAAAAATCTTAATTTCTCTTTTAAAAATTGTACACAAAATATTTATAAAATTACACATAATTAGAACATAAATAGAATTATTTATACCGTACCTTTTCGAATAAAAATAGTCAATTTTCACGTCGTGATCATTACATTAAGTGTATGAATATCCCCAAAGTTAAATAACAAGAACTTTAAGGTTTATAAACAGAAATTGTATATTTATACATATTTTTAACTGTAATAGGTACTAGTGAAACTTAATTGAAATTATTATACGAATGAGGTAAAATGTACAAGTACAATAAAGTAATATAATAATACCGTATTTTTAAATTTCTTATCATTATTCAAGCATACAATGGTAAGTAGAAGTTCTCTTATCTTTTCAAGTATACGTTAACATATTTTTCATATTTGATTCTTCATTTCTCCATTGAAAGCACCTATAATACAATTAAAATAAATAAACGATTATTAAATAATATCTTAAAATACTTACATCTTTGGAATGTCTTTTATGTACAGCAGCTGGGTCGAATGTCTCATTGGATTCTCAACTTTACATTTCTCTCTCCAAACCACTGTACTATTCAATACAGTAGAGAAGCTTCTGTTTTTCACTAGCTCTGACCTTTTTGCTTCTGTAATTTCAATTTTGTGTGACTTTTGCGAACGCAGTATCAAATCTTTTCTTCTTTTGGTGTATTCCTCATCCTGTTTCCTATAGTTGTGCTTTTGTAATTAAGTTTGATAATTGTTTATAAAAATATATAAAATTGTTTATAAAATTGTGTACAAAAATATTGAATATCTTTTAAAAACGTTACCTGAAAGCTTTGATTAACGTTGAATTATATGTACATTTCTCTTTCGAATGTGCACTCGACTCTCTCGACGCGCTTTCGAGAGACTTTTTCTTTTTATATTCTTCCAAAGCTCCTTGGATTTTCTCTCGTCGTTTTCTCCTTTGGTTCTCCTCAGTTTCTCGCTTCAATTTTATTCGCATTTTCAATTGTTCTTCGTCCATTGTACGCTTGTTCTCTTTCTCTATCCGCCATTTTCTAATCAATTCTTTCTTCTCGCTTTCGTTCGAGTCGGCACTGTTGCTCGATCTCGAAGCTTTCGGTCGCGTAGTTTTCGTCTTCTTCGAAATCACTTTGTCCTGTTCGTCGAATTCGTTTACACAGTCTCCTTCTTCAACGTCACTTTGAACGTTTTCAAGTTCCTCGATATT
Organism: Ptiloglossa arizonensis; assembly: GCF_051014685.1. Taxonomy (NCBI): domain Eukaryota; kingdom Metazoa; phylum Arthropoda; class Insecta; order Hymenoptera; family Colletidae; genus Ptiloglossa; species Ptiloglossa arizonensis. The sequence continues at coordinate 4,527,703 of NC_135048.1, read as the reverse complement.
CTTCATTTTGTTCAGATCTTTCTTCTGTCGCCATTCCTTCACCGTTGATCTTTGTCTCTCGCGTAAATTTCTGTACATCTTGTACCATGCTTCGTGATTCACTATAGACGTCGTCGATAGATCAGGACATTTTCTTTGAATGGTGCTGACCAGATCAGGAATACTCTTGCATTTTTTTCGCGTTTTCAAAAAGAATAGGTGATCCTCCATGGTCCAGTTTTCCGTGTGTCCTATTGATCATTTGTATTCGCAATTGTAATTTTAAATTCTAAAAACGAACTCGTATCGTTTTCAATTGATATTCTTAAACAGTGAACAAGATTGAACTATATCTCGTTAACGAAGTAGAACAGATATTCGATATTTATTTCAGATTTATCGAAGAAAATATTGACTCGATAACCTCTTGTGAGATACGGTTCTGCACGTGTTCGTTTTGTTTACAAATTGTTTGAAACGTTATGATACGGATGTAACTAGTTAAATTGTGAATTAATATTACTTCGTAACCAAGATTAATAGATGTCATAGGGTTTGAATTTTTGTTTGCCTCGAACGAAATAATTCGTTACCGAATAAGTCAAGTGACAATTGATTTTCACTACCTGTTCTCGCGACAAGTGTATGAAAATCTTCCACGTCTCTGTAATCTTGTCTCTCTTTTTTATTTCCTATTCTATTTTGGCACGAGGATAAAACGTTCTTGTGAATGTTTTCGTATTTTTGTAGCTGCGGCTCGAACTCGCGTAACTCAGCATCGAGCACGGTTTGTTCTTCCACTAAATTCTGAATTGAGCAAGATTTCTTGAAATCCTGCATTTTTTGCCAAAATTTAATCAGTTTTAATTTGTACGTGTTTATATCTAAACATAAATAGAAATAAAAGCGCTTGTATGAATTTTATCCGTCGATTTACAGTTATGTTGAAGTTAAACATAACCTTGTGGTTACCTAATATTTTTACTTCCTCCGGATTTTTAGCAATGCGTTTAGCAGACTCCATTTCGGTGGCGATGTCTTTCATATTTTTATACATCATATTCAAAAATTTTTGCCTGTCAAATAAATTAACGCGCAACGATTTTTATTCATTAATAAAACATTTCTTGGGAAACATTTAAACGCGTTTCTAATCTCTCTCGCGCACCAAAGAACGTTAAATTTATTACAGTAAAAAAAATATTATTCACGATGCAATTAATCGAGATAAATGCATCGTACGTTCAAGAGGTAAATATTATTTTGGAATATTATTCTCGAATTTTTGATTAACCATAAAAAGTTGTTTTCTTCAATGCTAAAAATATCTCAAGTTTTTTAGGGTAACAAATGGACAAATACTAAACGATTCAATTCAATGTATAAATTATAATACCTTTTCGTAGACATTTCCTTGTGTTCTTGAACAATTTCCTGCAACAAATCCGCGTCTATCTTCATATTACCGATAGCAGTGGTCATTCCTCTTTCAATAATGTCCTCCTGTTGCTTTAATTTCAATAATGGCTTCATCCATAAATCCTTTTCAGCTGAGGACACTTTCCCTCTCGATGTCTTGTTTTCTTCTTTAACATTGTCTTTGCCGTTGCATTCCATCGAAGTAATTAATTAATTATTCTTGAATACACGTCGATTACACGAGACAATTGATTCCAGTAACCCCTTTTCGAGACTAACGTGTAACTTCATAGTGCACAGTGCCAAGTTCATTCGATTTGCATCGACCGATGTATTTTATGGGTTTCCATAGCGATTTGTCATAACTTCACCCCATACGATCATTGCACCTGCCCGTCCCAAAACGTGAAAGAAAGTAATTCCGTAACGAAGGGTACGGTGACCTTAACGATTCTGTTTTTCACGTATTCCAGGAGGTACATTGATTCTTGTTTAATTAGGCGATTGAGATGTTAACTGAGTAAGGAGTATTTAAATTGTACGAGTTTTTGTTACGGAGCACTGTATTGCATTCGTGATATTTTGTCTTACAGTGATCGATACTAAATGCAATACTTGTTCTCATTGTACAAGAACGTATTTACGGTGATTATTATTATTATATTACGGTGATAAATAGATTTCAAGAACGATACGAATCGAATAATGAACAAAAGTTATTTTGTTGTTTCTGTAATGTTCAACGAATTTTAAATTTCCTTTCGCTTGTAATACGAAGAGCCTATATTTATTTCTCTTCTAATCAGAGAGAATAGTCAAGTATATTTATTTATTAAATTTCTTTACCCTGTAATATAAAGCAATTTTTAATTTTCCAACAGCATATTTTATATTTTTGTAATTCATTTCGCACGAAATGTTTGTTTATTTTACTTAATCGTTCGTTAACTGTTGTTAATCAGTAATCGGTTTGATTTTTTCATTATTGTGAATGTGTCGTTATTTATAAATTGTACGACATTAAATCGATCGATTGATTCTAAATTGTATGATAGATACTTTACATAGACATATCATTATTGAAAAAAGATAATAATGATTGATTACAAGATATTTTATTTAATTGTTCACTGTTTTTATTTCCTCATTATTTCTTCGACTTTTTAGCTAGATACACGAGCCCATCGAATTAATATAGGATACTTTGATACGTCTTTTCTTTATTTGCATATTTCGTTTTGAATTTATATGACTTAGCTAGGTATTGCATCGAAAGAAGATTATTTGAATATAATATTCCGTCTAATATTGTCATTTGCACGCGTTTTTCTTTTAGATTTCTTCGATACACATTTTCCCAAACGAAGATAATTTAGAATTAGTTTTAATTTCGTATCGCGCTCCTTGCTCTCCTTCATAATCTAATATAATAATTTCCCCACTCCTTAGTTAGGTGTTACAACGAAAGGATACATCAGTAGAAAGGAAATCTGGTACGCTAACAGGATAGCGAAAGTTGCCGGTGACGCATAGTGGATGAAGAGGTTGAGGAATCTCCTCAATTTAGTATGCTCGATTGTAGTTCATGTAGAAGGAGATCGATGGAACTTCTTTGTATCTCTTTTCGTGTCTTTGGTCGCAGCAACCTCTTCGTACTGGTACCTGGTGATCGATATTACTCACGATAAACAGTCCTTCGTTTGAGGTCGACGATCTAATCGGCTGTGAACTTAAAATAGCTCCATACGCTATAAAAACAATTATTGTGTAACATTGTAACATGGAAAAGTGCATAACGCATGAAAATATAAAATAATAATATAAATGTAACTTTGATGCATTTCAATAAATTCATTTCGAGTAACACAAATAACTTCCTCTTCTTGTGTTTTCTTCCATTCCCTTTACCTAATCCTAAATGATGTATCAAAGAAACAGATACGAAAGTTCAAATTTGTTTAATCATTCTTCCTTCAGAATATAAGATATATGTACATTACAGGATAGAGGTCTGAGAACAATTGGGATTCGAAAAGTTTTTTAAGCTGTTAGGGTAGTTGTAAATTTGAAAATATTCTTAGTTCAACGATGTTAAAATGTTCCAGGTTCCATCTGTGAGAATAGAATCGCAATTAATACACAGAACCGAATTTTCTACGGTTACTACCTTTACCGATTCTGGTGGTTCAGTTGAATATAATTCCTAGAATCATCGTTCTTAAACGGAGGGATTTCTTCAAAACCTTTGATAACTATGAGGTCGGTATTTCAGATCGTACGACACCATTTTAAAATAAATCGTCAATTCTATAGGTTACCTACAACCGGTAAATTAAAATCATCTCTGTAAAGTAAACCATTTTATTATGACTTGTATATTACACTTAGGGTTGTAATTAGAGTTTTCAACAAGTTTATCTCGTTTCTTCCTGTACAGCTGCAAATGATCGAATTCATTGAGTTTTCGTGTTTTTAATTACAATTCCAATATAATTGTATGTAAACCTTGTGTAAAGTATATTTCATCATATAGGTAGACAATGCAATTATTTTAGTTTATTATTTCTCTATCAGTGAGTCAATTATTTCATAATTGGTACTTTTATCGACTTTAAATCGCGCGAGTCTTGGAGAACACCACTAGATGGCGATTTTACCCACTCCTTTTCCCGCCTGTTTAACAAATATTAGGAGTCAAGCGCAACTCCTAGACGCGTGTCAAAATAAATTATTGAAGAAAGTAGTATCAAAGAATCCATTAATAATTTAAAACGAAAAACTTCATTTTGCATAACTTTTTGTATCCACTATTGATAATGTTATATTTCTTCGCTTGAAAAACAACTGGAACGAAAGATCAGTGTGCACGGAATAAGTAACCACCGAAATTATTTCGATTTATAACGGAGTACAATTTGTATAATTTGTAAACGAACAAACGAGAAAACGTCGGTAAAATTATATTTTGACCGATGCGATCGATAAAGTAACATTTTTTTCCGTTACCGTCTTATTTAACTTTTACGTTTTGCACAAAAAAAAAAAAAAAAAGAAAAAAAAACAATTGGGCAACTGCAAATTAAGCAATTCGGATGCCCGATCGATAATGAGCCCATCTAGAGTCGCGTTTTCCCGTTCGACCGATTGTGTCGACTTCGTTCTGTCTTTTTTGGCAACGACCACTTTTTCCTGCCCTTCCTTCTTTCCTCGTTACTCTCGCAGCGTCGCGTTTTTAGACATCGCCTCGCACCGCGGGTGGTGTCAAACTTTCAAGTAACGAACGCTGGCGATAAAATGTACCTCGCTGCGAGCTCACCGTAAATCCTCAACAAGGGAAAATGAGAACTGTCGGGCACCTCGATTCTCCTCGTAGAAAAAACCTTTTTCTGGCCTGGGTGAACTAAGCATTTAGAAACACAGAGTCGATTACATTTCGTAAATTGAGTCGTTAAATTTATCGGGCGTGTCAAATGTACGTATACAGAGTTTTGTAAAAAGTTAATGTATACATTCTGGATAATTTAAGAGTGGGAGCAAACACGCGAGAAATATATATTCAATTGGTAATCTAATGTAATTATTTGCAACCGGAGCATTCTCTGATTATTGTCTTTTACAATTTATACATTCGTTATAGTCTTACTGTATTTTAAGCAGTGTACGTAGATAGCACAAGAAATTTATCGATTTGTCACTTTTGCAATCCATCGGGTAATGTGATTTCAAGGATATCGGTTAGCATTAGCAATAGTGTAAGACGATTAATTTTAATAGTGATGTGTGAATTATAGAAACTAAACATTTCCTTGGTCGCTGATAATTTGCTTCTAAATGGCTGTTTCCTTATACTTACTGAGAAATTTTTCAAATAAATAATAGCACTCGTATAGATATATCATTTCAAATGAAAGATTTGAGTTGTAGTAGTTTATTACCTTTGGAAGTATTTGTAAAACTGAAATATTGTACTATTATTTAGATATAATGAAGTACATTATAAAGTAAATAGTAAGTAACTGTAAATGTGATATATCACAGAATCCTTATGCCATTAAAATATGAAGTATCGCATACTTAAACGCAAGATCGAATCTTTTCAGTTTCGCAATTGGTAAATTTCACCTATAAGTGGACCGCAATTTTAATAATAAAATTATTTTTACCACTTACCCACTTTCTTAAAATGTATAGGTATTATTTATTTCAATACTTTAAAAGCTTTAACATGGTATCTTCGATACTTGGTTCAGTTGCACGAATTATTCAGAAATCTGATCTCCGAATTGTTCGAAACAATGTACCCCGTTAACTGAATGCTACACTGAACTACTCGTAGACCGTGTTTCCCAACAAACTAGAAAACGGTATCGCAATAATAGATGTATCATAGCTGGGCTATATTTAACTGCAAGATTAAAATATACACGTTGCTTGAATTTAGTTAGAGATAACGAAAGTGGTACGCAACTAGATTGGCAGCGAAAGGGAATAAACAGTAGCAAAGTGAATTTTATCGCGTAGTAAATTTTCGACCGGTTTGCACTTAAGTGTAAATATCAGGGTTGAAGTTCCACGAGTAAAATTGTTCAAAGAGCGTAAAAATCCACCTATCGACGATTCGCAATATCGCGAATAAATGACCCCAATAGATTGCGCAGCATCGTAGACGTGCATTGTTGCACCATACAGGATATCCTCAGCAACGAGCACCGTTTGGTTAAACGTTCACCTCGTTGGTAAGAAATGTTTTCTATCGTCTCTCGGTGACAATGCGCTCCGTGACAATCGTTGGAGAGCAAATGGAATCGAGCAGGCATCTTATACATCTTGCCGGTGTTGCAGTTACGCGGACAGGGGTTTCGCAACGCTTCGCGGAAGGTCGCCGACGTAAAGGATTGTCTCCTGCTCTAGGCCGTTGAAACGCAGGTGTTTTCCGACATGAACGTCGCGACAAGGCTGCCCACGATAGCCACGAACGTGTATCCGGTTGTCTGCGTGCATGTGGCGAGATTTGCCTTTCGCAAGGCCGTCTCGAGTTAGACACCGTTCAGCTCAACCTGGACGACGCTAGAAAGTGACAATTCCGAGTGCACGCACGCACTCACGCACGCACGCACGCACGCACGCAGGCGCGTGCGCGTGCGCGCGCACACGCGCCGGCGCAACGTTGATGCGCGCGATACATTTCAGGATTGTCCGTCCGACAGGGGAGACATCTGCGCGGCGACTACGCGCACGACAGGAACTATCCCGGTGCTCCCCTTTAGCGGGAGCGAAACGAATCGTTTAGTGGGTTTCTGCAATTTCTAACTGTTCTACGACTCTTCTCCGAGTCCAGGTTTGGTATTTGCTGTTACCATGAAGAAATGTTGCACAAGTTATAGTCCTTTGATTAATTTGGTACTTTCTGTTACCAAGAAGCAGCATTGCAATAAGTTATAGTCCTTTGATTAATTTGGTACTTTCTGTTACCAAGAAGAAGCATTGCAATAAGTTATAAGTCCTTTGAGTAATTTGGTATTTGCTGTTACCATAAAAAAATGTTGTACAAGGTATAGTCCTTTGACTAAGTTAGTATTTTCTGTTACCATGAAGAAATATTGCACAAATTATAGTCCTTTGATTAATTTGGTACTTTCTGTTACCAAGAAGCAGCATTGCAATAAGTTATAGTCCTTTGACTAATTTGATATTTGCTGTTACCACAAATAAATGTTCCACAAGTTATAGTTCTCCGACTAATTTGGTATTTTCTGTTACCATAAATAAATATTATACAAGTTATAGTCTTACGACTAATTTGATCGTTGGTACCTACAGAGTCGAGGTAAACAGTACCGACTGACTCTCTCCCATCCATTTAATCGCAACGATCTTAAAATCTTGCACTTTGAAGTAAGCTATACAGTGGGATCTTAGAAATTAGAAATGCTACACGATGTGGGGAAAAGTATGCTTGTGAAATTAATATGCGCTTTCCTCTCTCCCCTTCCTCGGATATAAATGTATATTTCCTTTCGATTAACGACGGAGTATATACGGAGAAGGTTACCACACGTACGAATGGAAACAAAAGGGTAAATGGTCATCAAAACATCATGGTCCTTTTTATATTCCGTTAAGATTTTTTAATATGTTTAAATCAATTACCCTGAATACACAAAACCCATATGTTCAAATTTTACGTTTTACACAATCTATTAGCAGTACTGTTAATCATAACCTATTAACAAATATTCTTTTCCTTCTCAATTTTATTGTCGACACGGTCCAACCATCTTTTACTTTTTGTTTTTTTTTTTTTTTGATTATTTAAAAAAGTAAAAGTACTGTATTTTATTTATATTACCAACTAGGTTAGTCGAAATTAATGGTGGAACAGTAGAAGTGTTCAGCGTTGCATAAGTTATATTCCTTTGACTAATTTAATATTTTCTGTTATTACGAAGAAGCATTGCAATAAGTTATAGTTCTTTGACTAATTTGGTATTTGCTATTACCATGAAGAAATGTTGCACAAATTATAGTCCTTTGATTAATTTGGTACTTTCTGTTACCACGAAGAAGCAATGCAATAAGTTATAGTCTTTTGACTGATTCAGTATTTGCTATTACCACAAAGAAATGTTCCACAAGTTATAGTCCTTTGACTAATTTGGTATTTGCTGTTACCATGAAGAAATATTGCACAAGTGTAGTCCTTTGACTAATATGGTATTTGCTAATACCACAAAGATATATTGCACAAGTTATAGTTCTTTGACTAATTTGGTATTTGCTAATACCACAAAGAAATATTGCACAAGTGTAGTCCTTTGACTAATTTGGTATTTACTGTTACCATGAAGAAATATTGCATAAGTGTAGTCCTTTGACTAATTTGGTATTTGCTGTTACCATGAAGAAATATTGCACAAGTTATAGTCCTTTGGCTAATTTGGTATTTGCTAATACCACAAAGAAGTATTGCACAAGTTATAGTCCTTTGAGTAATTTGGTATTTACTGTTACCATGAAGAAATATTGTACAAGTTATAGTCCTTTGGCTAATTTGGTATTTGCTGTTACCATGAAGAAATATTGCACAAGTGTAGTCCTTTGACTAATTTGGTATCAGCTAATACCACAAAGAAATATTGCACAAGTTATAGTCCTTTGGCTAATTTGGTATTTGCTAATACCACAAAGAAATATTGCACAAGTTATAGTCCTTTGACTGATTCAGTATTTGCTAATACCACAAAGAAATGTTCCACAAGCTATAGTCCTTCGACTAATTTAGTATTTTCTGTTACCATGAAGAATGTGGATCGACCGAAAAAAAGGAAGAGAAACTGAAGATTGAAACTCACTGCAACGACACAATCTGTTAAGCGAGACTTCGCTTGTTCCGTACCCCGAAAATCTCCGAGAAACACGTATTCGTATACGAGGTCACGTTCGCGAGACGTTTTGTCCGCCATAACATAGAAATCTCCCTCCTCCTTCTCCTGTTTCGCGGATTCAGTATGCCGCAGTCGTTGTCGTTCGCCGAAATTTCGCGGACGAAGGCTGCTCGCGTACTTTCTCACCTTTTTGTCGCAATCCACATACTCGTTCTCCGCTGGACTTCTCGCTTTGACGAGCAAGAAAATCGAAATTCCGTACCTTTCTCCCGCACTCGTAACTGACCAAACTATACATACGAGTAGTATCTTTATTTGGGTGGATCATCGTATTTAATCTTCTGCCCAACAAGGCAGCCTAACGATGGCTACCACGTAACTTGGTTGAGTAGCACTCAGGGCCGCTTGTTGTCCAGATTGTTTGCAGCACAAGAGCGGTTAATTAACCGTGCGGCATTCCGTTCGATTAGTCGAGAATTAAAATTTAATTTTAATATTCGAATTTTGTAATTTAAGTAGTTTCTCGAAGCTAAAAATCGTTAAAAAATACTTAGAATCCGTCGTGTTGTAGGAACGTCTAATAGATTTATCTACACTACGTGTACAATTTGTAGATTGATGAATTAATTAAAAACCTTGTGACAGCAAAAGGTCATTTGCTCGATACTTTACTTACAAAAACTTTCTGAAGTGCTTGAAAATTATTTGGCTATCTAGTCATCTTTCTTTCTTATTTCCTTTTTTCTAAGAAATTGTATCGTGGGATTATCATGTATAATACATATAATATGATTTTTGAAATTTTTACTTGTTTCCAGTCAGTATTAAATAGTAAGGGGTGGTTTTGTACAAGAGCAATCCATTATCACATGGCGGTCCTGGTAACGCTAAAGGGTTTCACTCAATCTTCTACCAAACAAGGTAACTTAACAATGGTTAACACGTAACGTAGGTGAGTAGCATTAAAGGGATCCTCTGTGAAATGGTAAACATTCTCTTGAAATAAAGTCGATCAATATTTTTGAAATCGGAGCAATACGAAATCACTATTTCCATTCTCGAAAGTGTCCCTACGCTATTAAGACGTGCATAGTTATCTACGAGTCATTTTACGTATTCCGGTGAGATTATATTATGCGCGAATAATGGTGGATTTACGTACCTTCGAATTAGTTATCGCGATAATATTACTTAACGTTAAACAGTGAGACACTGGGAAACTATTATGTTTCATTCTCCTGTCCCACGCGATAACTTAACGGTTGGTATCACGTAAGTTAAATGGGTGGCACTAAAGGGGTCTTGTGTGCAGTCGTGAGCATTCGCTCGGAGTGAAACTAATGAATATTCGTAGGCCCGGGCCAGTATGAAACCATTATTTCATATAATTAATTCGATTCTTCAAAACGTTCCTACAGCATTCTAACATGGTTCGTTAGATATGGATTCTACTAGGTACCAATCTTCTAGGTAGCGATACTTGGTAAAATTCATCACAAAGGAGGGTCAGTAAGCAACGCATAAAAGGAAGAACACAGACAAAAGGGACAGTTTCTCCCTTCGTACAAAAGTAGCACCAACCAAACCCGACAATATTCTAAAGAACAGTTTTGCAAAGTTTCCTAAAAATCAGTCAAAGTTTCATAAAGAAACCATCGACAATTTTCAATGAGACTACGTTACCTAGGTAACGATATTTGGTAAAATTTATCACAAGGGATGGTCAGTAAGCAACGCATAAAAGGAAGAACACAGACAAAAGGGATAGTTTCTCCCTTGGTACAAAAGCAGCACCAACCAAACCCGACAATATTCCAAAGAACAATTTTGCAAAGTTTCCTAAAAATCAGTCAAAGTTTCATAAAAAAACCATCGACAATTATTTCGTTTGAACTCCTCATTCCACGTGATAACTTAACGGTGGTTACCAAGCAAGTTTCAAACGGGTAAACGGGGCCCTATACACGTAATATCAGCGAGTAGACCAAATGGGGTTCCATAGACGTATAAACCGTGTTCCTCGTCTCTTTGTTCATTCTTCCGCAAGTTTTCGAAACGTATCCGGAGGGCTGTTCCCGAGACTTGCACGATAAAACTCTTTAGTGGACAGTAAGTTAAGAAATGTCCCACCCGTTTAATGCCCTGATACGCACTGTGGGATATTTTCCAAACCACCGTGAAAGATTCAAATAACTCGTCAGAAATCGCAGGATGAGACTGTTGATATACCGTTTTCTAATTAAATATGAAATTAAAATTATTTTACAAATTTTCATTTATTTTGCATCGTTTCACACGTTTGGCAAGTGTGCCTCGAAGAGATAAAATCGTTGTTTGCACTCCGAGGGAAGGCCGAGAGAAAATGGGCCCGGCAGTCGGCCTATTGGATAAAGACAGATGGTACTTGGACGGGAAGGTCGTTTACGCTTCTGCTGGTCGTACGTTCGCGTCCGTGCCCCTAACGAAGCCACCGTGTGCTCGCGTTTTCGAGCATACCGGCGCGAGAAGCGATCGTACGTTGAGAAGCGGTTCATTCCGCGAAGCGGTTTTCTGGAGACTTCCCGGGGCGGCGCGAGGGAGAGAAACGATATTGCAGCGGCATGACGACGATCGGAACGAGCGATCCGTGGACCCCGTACCGATATTACGAACAGTTTCGCGGCATCAAGGCCGCCTCCTTACCCGAGATCTTGTCTCACGATGACTCACGCCTAGGTTGCCTCCTGCCTCGCCAGCTTTCTGCCTTCCTTCTTCATCGCGTACCTCGTGCCACGCTCGGAAAGAACGACGGGTAAATAGAGGCCGATCTCGACCGACGGAGAAAAAGTGAGAGCGGTTCTTGCTAAGCTTACACGTTTAACATAGTTTATAGACACATCGTGCCGCGCGGCATGCACCACCATAGATCCTCGGAGTCAGATCGATTATGAAACCCAGCCAGCACCACCTGGAGGGGAGAGAGGAAGCGAACCGAGCGGAATTGGATCGAAGAAAATTGTCTCTCGACCGAGTGTCGCTGCCACGGATTCAGACCCGAGTGTGCTTGGCGTGTTGGGTAGGGGGGAGGGTGGGGTGGGGGGACGACGAATAGAGATAGAGGAGGAGTTCTCGCGATGCAAATCCCGTGGAGCGTCAGGTTAGGTGTTGTTGATGCCGCCGCTGATCCGGTATGGGGAATTGCTTCCTGCTTCGTAACACGGCTCGGTGTTAACCATGCCCGGAGTTGTCGGAGTTTGGAAGTTTCCTTCTCGATAGAGTAAACAAAGTGGCAGGTTGCCACTCGTGATCGTTTCACTCGCGATTATATTGGAAAAGTGAAAGTTGAGGTTAGCCCGGTGTCTTCGGAAGTTCCGCTTAGTCTCGGGGCTAATTGAAACACAGTTAACCGGGGTATGATGGAAATTAACCCTTGCCAATCCTACGTCGAGTGCGACTCGACATCCCATTTTTGTTACACTCGAATGTCGAGCCAGACTCGACACTTTACAACGCAATTTAAATGAAAAGATCAATGAGAAATATATTTCTTACACACTCTGTACTGTTACAATGCAATATTTTGAGAACCCCTTTTCTTGATTTGTGAATGAATTGACGAGCTGTTGGTAGGCAAGAAAACACTAAGGAGCGTAAAAGGTTAATTCGAACTTTCGTAAATTAATCGAAGAGTTGTTGGCAAGTAAAAAAGAGAAATTAAGAAGCGCAAAGGGGTAAGTTTCGATTACAAGGCGTGCATTGTAGGAAGTTGGTGGCGAGTCTAAGAAACACTGTTGGATTCATTTCTATCGGGACAAGCTCTGTATAAACACAATTTTCGAAATGGGTAAGTTTTACGTTTTCTCACGCTGCTACGATGGTATTCCCTGCTTTCATCGGAAACTGGAGCACTGAAACCATTCTTGATCCTGTGATGTCCTATCCGCAACTTAACAGCTCCTGATAGCAGTGTATGTAACCGAGAGAATAATTATCTGTGAAAAATAGCGAATCGTATCGGGTTTCGGTCGGTATTCGAAGGTCCGTGACCGAGCAAGAATTAAACAGTCCACCCCTCCCTTGCGCATAATGCTGTATCCCCCTTGACCTAGGACGTCGTCTTTCTAGCTTTCAGTTGTAGGTCTACGACGTTTGTCCTCGGGTCGTGAAGAGACGTAGAACCGTGGTAACGACTTTCGACCGTACCCTGGTTCGCGAAAGGGCACAGTGCCACCAAGTCTACCAACCTTCTCGAGCTAAAATCAACCTCCCTCGGTACCAGACCCGGTCCTTTCGTGAAAAATCGTTTAAAAATCGCTCAGAATCGGGCAGTTCCCGAGGCTCACGGCAGCCCACCGCTAAACCGCACCAGGTTTCACGTCATTTGTCACAATGCGCTAGGGGTCGCGGTCATAATGGCACTCGACTCGGAACCTGGGGGGACTCGAAGCGAGTGCCAATTATCGCTCCTCCGTCCTGACGAACGTCTCCTTCTCTCTCTTTTTCTCTCCTTTTCTTTCTTCTCCTCTCTCCTTCTCTCTCTTTCTCTCTCCTTCTCTCTCCTTTTCTCTTCTTCTCTTTTCTTTTCGCTATTTCTCTCTCTCTCTCTCTCTCTCTCTCTCTCTCTCTCTCTCTCTCTCTCTCTCTCTCTCTCTCTCTCTCTCTCTCTCTCTCTCTCTCTCTCTCTCTCTCTCCTTCTCTCTCTCTCCTTCTCTCTCATTTTCTCTTCTCTTTTCTTTTCGCTATTTCTCTCTCTCTCTCTCTCTCTCTCGCTCACTCGCTCTCCTCTCCCCCTATTGCTCCTTTTATTTCGATTTAACGGTACGAGCCGCGAAGGTAGTTCGCCACAGCCTCGTGTATCCATTAATCGAGCGCGGAATGCGAAAAGTCACGCTCCGCGAAAAGGGAAGCGGCGGTTTCTTAAAATACACTCGGGTAATTGAAGGGCACCGATTGCAAGAAACCAGAGCCGGAGGCCCGTTCTTCTTTTTTTCCGCACGCAACGATCCCGATCGTTAGTCCGAGGAAAACCACCGAGGAGAGACCCTCCGCTGCGTTATCGTCCGTGATCATTTCCTAGGGGATCTCCACGGTGTTGGGATGGTGTTATAACCTAGATACGAGAGTCACGGATGCTTAGAATCACCGTCGAGATTTTAAAACTTATACTCAACATATGGTGCACAGTCAGGAGGGAAATGGTTTACGCGACTGGATGCTCGGGTAACCCCTGTAGCGACACCATTTTGGTGCTGAAAACATTGGCTTGGTTACACTCGGAGTTACCAATCGTCCCCTTTTTGAAATGGAAATTGAATTTTTATTCTTCGCTCATCGAGGAGTAGAATATCCTTAAAAAGATAAAATAGGGAAACCAGGTTATATAATCTAATAATTAATTATTTTATATTTGCTATTCATATTACAGGTTTTGTTAAAGATTTCATTATTTATCGATCTCTTTAATTTGGTTTCTACGATTAACGTAATTGAAGGTTCTGATCGTTCGATTAAAATGTTACATTTACATTGATAGAGTTCTATTTTGTAATAATATGTACGAGTACGTTCGGATACCTATCGGTACTTTTGTAAATTGGCAGCATTGTTTATAAGAGAAATCAAAGAATCACACCTAGCCTAGTTTTCGATCAAATTTATTCTGACATAACCTAAAAGTAGGCCCAATTTTCCTTTATTCGTGACGTATAGTTTTATTAATGTGAACAGAAAATACATTGCTTTTACAGTTAAACGATTCGTAAAACTTTAAACCGGAATATAATAAAATGTTAAATACGCATTTCGATAAATAAAATTCATCCGTATCCACGCAAAATCTCCCATTTTCCTCAACATTGATGCAACGTGAATTAATAATTAACTTTTAAGACACATTTTTATATCACGTTTACATGCAGATTGACTTCAACATTTCTCTTTATCGCGCTTTAAAAGTTGCTCGGTTGTACAGAGTGTATAAAAATTATATGTTACGACTACTACAGCGTGATTCAATACCTCTGAGTCGGTAAGGATCCATTGAAAAAAATTTCCCGCCAAATTTTCCTTGACCGACATTTTTAAGGTTTCGTAGGTCAATTTTTTTTCGATTGCATCATATTCTACTCATCAAGGGGATAAAAAGCGTGAAAGAAACCGTTGGTCGGAACTCAATTGTTCTCTTAGAAGACAATATTAAAGTTTCATTTAATTCCTGGAGAGATTTCACGGTTAAAGTGTATTTATATTCACATACATTTATACACATAAGAAATAGTAGTCACGTTACAGACAGATTATTATAAACGAACGCGTTCATCTTTCCCTGCGACAAATGATTCGAGGGGAAGTGTTCAAGCATTCAGATCGTGATGAATTTATCGGCTGCCTACAGTTGACATTGAATATAAAATAAAAATGCGAGGAAAAAATAATTTCACGTAAAAGTAATTTTTTTGTGTTTCATTTACGTCTTCGTTATATTACGTCATTTCAGAGAAATCTACGATTATTCTGTCTTCTGTTTCTTCAACAAATCCACAAGATAGCACCGTCTTGACTAATTGTTCTTAAAGATCGGACTTGTGCAACAACCTCAATATTGTCACCATTTTGCTCGAGAGAATTTTTCATCCTCCTTTCTACGTTGCTCCTCTATTTTCGGC
Source organism: Ptiloglossa arizonensis (assembly GCF_051014685.1). Lineage (NCBI taxonomy): Eukaryota > Metazoa > Arthropoda > Insecta > Hymenoptera > Colletidae > Ptiloglossa > Ptiloglossa arizonensis. The sequence continues at coordinate 4,512,276 of NC_135048.1, read as the reverse complement.
CAATATTTGGTACGAATCGAATATATTGAAATACTTGCTCAATTTTGCATTTTAGTTCTTGCACCGGTCGTATTTCTATGATTGGCAAGATACGTAACATTATTTCTCGATTAGAAAATTGTTGTCCAGTCTTTAAAAATACCTTCAATTTGGCACTTCTGTTGGACGTAGCAGCCTTCCGTTATTTCATAGTAAGTTAATAGGTTGCTCAATAAGTGTTGTTCGATAAGAAATGGTGCTATTAGTTTCGTCGTTTTATTGTTTTAAAGATGGTACTACTGTTTGATGAACATGTATGAAGTTTCGTATAGATCTGTCGACTCATTCGTACATTTACAATTGTCCAAAGTTCAAGTGTCATAGTAGTTTTTTTACAATGGAAAAAACGTCGTAACTTATCGAATCTAGTATTTCCTGAGCTAAAGAGTAATTTCTCGTTGCCTCGTCTATCGCATGAAGCATGCTTCTAATATTTCGATAGCGAACAATTGCCTTGAGATGTCAACACGATATTGAACGATTAACTGATCATTATTGCGTTGTCCGTCTTCGAGACTAATCCGTTCGTAACGCGATTACTATTTATTATCGTAGATTTCAGATAAATATCTATACGATAGTGAACAGCATCGACCGAATGTTTGTAGTTCATAATATGGTATCGGTTTCGAGAGTGTGCACGAATCACTGGAAACGCATCTGGAGTGTTTAGATTGCAGGAAATGAACGTGGTAATCCAAAAAAGTGCTTTGTCAAGTGTGGATGAGTCACGGTCAGATAGTCGAGACGTATGGATTGTAGAGTGGGAGTCTCATTTTTAAATGTACTAGGTTGTTCAATAAGTTTCGTTGTTCGATAAAACTTACTAAACAGTATAGTACTAGGTTGCTCGATAAGTTCTATCGAACGACAAAACTTCTTAAACAATCTATTATTTCACATTATTACCATCAAAGAAGTGTATTTTTGGAATCTGTCTGACTGACATTCCTCCACATTATGGATACATATGTGGGTAAATATAAACACATTTTAACGGTGAAATCTCTCCAGCAATTAAATGAAACTTTAAAATCGTTTTCTAAGGGAACGATTGAGTTCCCACCTAAGGTTCCTCTGACCCTTTGTATCCTCTTAGCGAGTAGAACGTGATACGATCGAAAAAAGAATTGACCTTCGAAACCTTAAAAAAGTCGGTCAAGAACAATTTCGTGGGAGATTTTTTTAATGGATCTTTATCGATCCAGAGGTGTAGAATCATGCTGTAGTAGTCGTGACGTATCGTTTTCGTACACCCTGTATATCGCGGTGATCGAAGCTCCTTAAAATTTGATTGTCATCGGGAATCTCTTTTGAAATCCCGCGAAATAATCATCGTTTCACGTGCACGTTCACGTTGCTCGCGCTTTGGGTTTTGCAGAAGTGGCTGCGACGCTGGAAAGGCGGCGCGATGAAATTTTTTTAACGAGCGTAAAAATTAGTGGCACATAAATTCATGCTGCGGTTTACATACCTGGTAGCTAAAAGTCACACTGAAAGGCATTAAGGTTGGCGCACGCCATTCTGACATAACGCGTCAGCATGTGATAACAGATACGATATCGTGACGTATCTGTTAAGCAAACTGAAATAAAAATGTGGACAGTAGTGTTAAGATTACTCGTATTTCTCCTAGTGATCGTTATACTGTACTCGTGATATTTATCAATAATCTGAATTATTTCAGTACGATGCGCCTTTAAAATTGTAGAGTTTGTAGGAGAACGAACGATGGTAATTAAGAGACCGTTATGGCGCCAAAAATTCAAATACAACGTAACCTTTGAATGTCTCTGGAATAACTATTAGCGGTCTACGAGCAAATAACCATGTATGTTGTATATTGCATCAAAGCTCGTATCGAAGCAACCGAGCAAATCAGACAAAAAGGCCTGGACGCTCATTACGTTGCACAAAGTTACACGTTTCCCTGGCATCTAAGTATCCCTTACGACCGACAAGAACGTCGCAAATCCCTGAACATGTACACCTGCGGATATTCCCAAGCTGTTCAAATCAAGAGATCCCGGCGGAACCACGCGCGAGCTTCGCGTGTCTAAAATCTAATCTGACCTAACCTAATTCTGGCACGTTCGAACATCCTCCAGTAATTTCGTGTTACGTAGTTTGTAACCCTTCCTTGGAATTGAAACGCTCGTATTTAGGTTAGGAGGCTTCCCCAGAGTGCAAGTCCAACATACATGACACAGCTGCGTCAAAACTTTCCCAGTAAGATTCTCACATGGAGTAACCTCTTAATTCCGCCATTTTTCATCCAAACCAGTAATTCGCGAAGTGGCCGATTTTCTTTTCTAAAAAAATAAATAAATTTTCCATTGGTCTGTATCGAATCGAGGAAATAATTTTTTTGTATTTTTTCAAAGGAATTGAAATTGATATCATAAAATACAATTATTCGCGATTCTTTTTAAAGGATACGTTAAATATCGACTATTGGATTGTGTGTACAAGACCATATCGTGACGTATCTGTTAAGCAAACTCCAATAAAAGTGTAGACAGTAGTGTTAAGATTACTCGTATTTCTCCTAGTGGTCGTTATGTTGTACTCGCGATATTTATCGACGATCTGAATTATTTCATTACGATGCGCCTTTAAAATTGCAAAGTTCGTACGAGAACGAACGATGGTAATTAAGAGACCGTTATGGCGCCAAAAATTCAAATACAACATTTGTTCGATCCAATAATATGTATATAGACTAGATAGCACTAGGGATTCACGAAACCGAGGAAGGAGTAGGTAGAGCAAATTTGAGAACCACTGGTCTAGACTTTCGGATATAAGAGGAGCAACCACGATGAGTGGTTGGGTTCTCTTTTAAAAAGTGAAATGCTATAGATCGGATTCCTAGTCCCTGTCGAGCACTCTCGTGACCCTTCAGAACGCTGAGCTACTGTTAGGTCACATAACACATTGTTGAATAACCTCCCCATCTCTCGATGCGTCGAAACCGAGCATTATTCTGGTCCCAAAAATTGGAATAACATTTTATAATTTTCATTCGCACACGCGTGGCTCTATAACCTATACACAAATAAATAGTTTCCAATTTTATTGACAGAAGAATCAATACCATTTATCGTAGGGCAAATTTAATTCAATTGTAAATATTATTTAGCAAAAATTATTAATCGGAAAGTATCAATCATTTAAACTTATTTTAACCGATGAAGAAACTGAATATAAAGCACCGAATCGATAAGACTGTTTAGGCATACATACGAATACGTCAAGTTTGCATAATTTAATATTCAAAGATTTACGATATTAAATTGATCGTAGCATCAATTATTCCATTACAATGATAAAAATATTTTTCTTTACTTATTTTTACGTATTTATTTTATTATCTAAGTACGTAGAACTATTAAAAAAAAGATTAACGATCTTGAAATTTCCAGAAATATGACCTTAAAGAAAAATGTTCGCATATTAATATAATATTTGTCTCTATTGTTTCTTCTTGTCATCGAAAGAAACGAGATATTCAAGGTGGTCGAGTTAGATTGAACACCCTGTATTTTGTTTTTTAAGAGGATTAAAATATCTCAGCCGAATCGTCGATGAAAATGTCTGGGACTTTGTTTATTTTATTAATGTTTATCAATATACGGGCAAGAGTCCTTGTAAAGAACAACTAAGTGAAAAATACCCGCAAAATAGCACATCGGTCAATAACCCTAAAAAAATGTGAAAATATAATTAACAATTGAAAGCAAACGTAGTATTCCGTAAACGATGTTCAAATACAGCAAAAGAGCACGAAAAGAGGTTAGCACGATAGCATTAGAACGCTCTATACTTCGACACATTAGGTTCACCGTATTTTGTTCTAGGTTTTCATGCGAAAAACATGTCCTCGATCTCAATTCGCGCGTTTTTATCAACGAATCCTTTTCTCTCGGAATATATACATGCATATAAACAACTACAACTGTAACATTTAAGGTTACTACTTTTAAGGTTATTAAGGTTACTTACGGTTATTTACCCATATTAATCGTTAACGTAAATGCTTTTAATCCTCTTGAAGGGATCGATCGTAAAATACTCTAAGCTCGCGTGTTTTCATCGTCGAATCCTTTTCTCTCGGAATATGTACATACATGTAAACAACTACAACGGTAACTTTTAAGGTTATACCCATATTGATCGTTAACGTAAATGCTCTTGAAGGATTCGATTGTAAAATATTCTAAGCTCGCGTGTTTTTATCATCGAATCCTTTTCTCTCGGAATATGTACATTCATGTAAACAACTACAACGGTAACTTTTAAGGTTATACCCATATTAATCGTTAACCTAAATGCTCTAGAAGGAATCGATTGTAAAATACTCTAATATCTCGTGTCTTTATCGTCGAATTCTTTTCTCTCGAAATATCGGCTACTCACTCGGCCGGAGCCCGGTGGCTAAACAGACAACAGTACGGGACGAAGCGAGAAAAAGCGAAAATAACGAACGTGTCAGATTTCTCGGCCAATGATTTGACGCGGAACGACATGGACCAGGTGGACGAGTCATCGAAGTCGTCCTTCGTTCAGCGCTGACCGCGTGACTAATTTTAAGAATCGCTCGCGATTCTTTCGGCCGGCATGGAGGACACGGTGAACCCGGTCCGAGGGAATGGAGAGGCCCGGCCACCGCGGTCCTTAGGACTCCCCTAGATGGCGGGATTTTTTCTGCGGGATCACCTCCGGAGGCCGAGAACGGATCACCTGGCAAGGATACACTTCCTATTAGCGCCACCGTCGCTCGGCCCGTATATGGCTTAAGGCGTACTCGCGCGGGTCAACCGGTCGCAGCCAAGCTCGCCTGTTGCTTGTTGCTGGCGCTCAACAGCTCGAAGGTCACTTCCGAAATATTCGCCAAGCAGACCGAAGTCTGCGAAATGGAACACGCTGCAGCCTGCGGTGATGAGACGGCTCCTTGGCGCTTCCCCCTTTTAAAAATACGATGTTGATGTCCTCTGACGACCAATGAACGAACCAATTTAAATGACGTCACCATTCGATTCGTTCCAATGTCCTTTTACACGAAGTAACAAGTAACGATGAATTTTCGAAATTAATACATCCGTTGGTCATACGATAACCGATTGTGTAATACGTCTGGATCTTCTCGGATCCAGAGAGACTTTTACATCGTTCAATTGTACCGTTAGTACAATCACTTTCCTTGGAAACGAAGAAGAGTCAAAACGGTGGAATCGTTCGAAATATTTGTGCAAGGTCAAGTCACGGATCCGTTTGGATCCAGTTGTGTTCTTTCTCGTGGTTGTTTGAATCATTCGTGTAAGTTTTGAAAAAAGTTAGGCGAACGTAGAATAGCGTAGCTTCTTTTTTCATCGAGATTCGTGCAACGTAAGCTTTTCAAGCTTATTTCGTTGCGAGGATAGGTAGTTTCGGTGTTGCGAAACTGTCGCGCAAAAGCTTCGAACGAAGGAACCAACTCGGGACAAGTAACAAGACAATTTTATTCTGCAATAATTAAATTGGACAGGACAAGCGGAACACGAGGGAACAAGTTATTCATTAACACTTGTATTCCCTGATATCGCGACAGCTGGCATGCCATGAAACATTGCTACTCCGCGGCTCATGAAATTCTATGAGATTTCTTTATTCCACGTCGAACAGGGATATCTGTAATGGTAAACGAGTTAGAATCATTAACAGCGTTCGGTTGCCCGTACATAGGTGTCCTCAGAACTGCCCGACTGCGTTACCGCCTCGGTAACTGCCACTTTGTTGGGTGTTTGCACCCACAGATCTTGTAGTTACACTATTTATATCGGACGTTTTTTTTCTAAGCCCTATTAGGAACGACCGGCAGTATAACGTACCTCGGACTAATTTCAAATCGCCAGGCGCTGTGACATGCAAAACAGACCTGTCGGTTGCTGGATATATAAAATCTTCTGGCGATCCGTGTTCGGTGTAGGATCGTTGGGCAAGCATTGAATAATTTCTAGGGTAGAAAAATATAGAAGGACAAGTAAACAGTGGATTCTCGTGAGATTGGATACAGATTTGTAACCAGGCATTCGGTGGTACCCAGTCCCGACCAAGAACACGCAAAGTTGAAGCAAGACTCGATTTCTGGGTTAGAAAAATCTAGGACAAGCACGTGATGGATTTTCGTGAGATTCAAGGCAGATTTATGCCCAGGTACCCGGTGGTACCTAGTTCGGAACAAGTACACGCAACATTGAAGTAAGACTCGATCTACTTCGTGCACACCTAATTTAATAATGATTAAATTTCACGTGACTCGACACAGATCCGATCCTGGATACCCAGTGGTACTCAAACCTGTCAAGGCTTAACCTTCCGTCAATTGATCCTTCCAGCGACTGTTGACAATTGTGTCTGGGTCAGTATAGACCCAACTTTTCCTTTTCTCTCATTTTGTTATTCCATCGATTATCAGTTCCGAAATAAACAGTTCTTCACTTAAATTACTCATCACTAATCGAGGGGATCGCTGAGGTTTTCCCGAACATGGGTCAAAACAGACCCATGCTTGTTCGAAGGATACTCGAACGAAGCATAATCGAGAACCGATCGATCTAACTGAAACCTGAACGCATGGAAATAATATTTAACTCCGAACGTACCTGGTTCGAGGTAATCGAGCTTACTCTAAGCGTATATTCGATCTCGATCGAAACCAAACTCAGAGACTTGTCGAGCTCCGGTCCAAATACGTATCTAATCTAAACTGAGATCTCTAGCAAGATCTTACGGTCGAAAACGTTTCTTCTTGTCGTTCCGTTTCGAAAATAAGACCATCGCGGATGTCCTGCGACAAACTGTACAGCAATCGAATCGATCGAGACGCGTGAGTCGAGACTGTATTCGATCTTGCCGATAGACTGTTATTCTCTCTATGAACGCGCGGAGATGCGCGGAAGATACAGGCTGACGAGACGTCACGGGAATTCTAAAGGCTGGCTCGTTCCGGGTTGAAAATAATCGAGCACGGTCGCACGAACTCTCGACCTGCGGCGTATGCGAGCGAACGAAAAGGAGAACAACAAAAAGGAGTGCAAAGTGCGACTTCGCATACCAGCTGGCCGTTTCGAAGCGTGCCGGAAGAGCTTCGAGGGTCCTTTGGTTCGCCCCGCAAATGTCGACTCTTGGGGCCTTCGATGAAAGCAATTTCGATTTGCCGGTCGAACGAATCGATTATCAGCGTTACCTTTCATGACCCGTAGGTCCAAAATGAGTTGAGATGTTTAGAGCCCGACACTTACTTAACGTTCTATCATCTTAAGAAAGAAAATTAACCATCTCTACGTTTAACGAAATATCGTTCTCCTACTTCAGTGTTACATCGTTGCGACAAGTGTACGGGACAATGTTTCGTGAAACACGATCGTTGTTTGAAACCGATTCAAATTATGCGGAGAAAGTTTGTTCGTATTGTTAGAAATAGTAAAAGAGATAACTAAGTGACGACGAACGAAGTGGTTTGTACGAGGAATCATTTTCCATATCTCGTATATTCGTTCTTCGAATCGATGAACCCTCTCCAGATCTAGAGCTATATTCGTCTAACACCCTATCGTGGCATCGAAAGCATTGTAAACATTTTTGCGTGTAATCAAACCTAACCCAATGTCTATAATAGACTCAATATCTCTAGAGGACCTAACATTGTCCATACAACATCGTTTTCAAACATTCCTAACATCCATAACAGACGTCTCTCGACATCTTTAAAATGCTAAGTCAGGTCTAACTCGTCTCTACTGTTTCTAACGTCTCCAGAATCCCTAACAGTTCTGAGCACAGGCTCTAACCCAGATGCAGATCCAAGCTTCGTCACAGATTCTGTCTCAAAGTCTAACCCCTCTGGCCCACTTTCAATCGCAGTCTACTAATCCGAACCCTAACCACAGACTCTAACCCAAGCCCTAACCTAGCACGATTTCTCAGGCGTTTCTCGTTTCCACGTGATCGTACGCTTCACGTTGGTCGTTCCGTGTATTCTCTTAACCGTGAAGCAATAAAGTCACCGGATCGCTGATCAAAAAGAAGCGAGCGACACAGTCCAAGCACACCGGTACACGGTCCGCCTAATTAACATACTCCCGAACGAGACCGATTTAATATCTTCTTTTAACCGTAGTCCAGGTGACACGAGGCTATAGGACTGGTCCACGTTTCCACTTGTCGCCGTGCCGCGCCGAGCGGTAACAAATCAACGACAAAGTAAAAACGTCAATGGGGTCTGCGGTACGCCGGGTTACCGAGTGATCCTGTTTGCAAACAAGTTTTTCCACGTCGGGACGTGGTGTTCCATGGGCGAGTTTCACGCAACCTCCCTACGGCTGTTTCGTGGTTTTCCCTCTGTTGTCTTCTCCACGATGGAACACGTTCTTTGGAGACATTTGTTTGACAGGTTTTGTGATATAACGTGATATAACCTCGCTGATGAGCCTACCAGTGAAACGAAGCACCATGTTACGGAGAAAACGAGTATCCTATGTCTATAATGTTGCTCTTAACCGGCGGGTTGAATTACTCGAAACTCGTTGGTTCGGTTGTTCTTAAATCTTGGGCGGTTCTACAACTCTTAGGGTAGGTTGTTCCAAACTCTTTGGTCAGTTTGTTCTAAATTTTTAGGGTAGATTGCTTCGAAATCTTTTCAACTTTATCCACGGCTCTGTCATGACATATAACTTATCAGATCACCGTTTAAAGGTTGATTATGGTAATGCTAGGTTGTTCGATAAGTTTGGTCGTTTTTTAAAAATACTATGACACTTGAATTTTGAATAACTGTAAATATACGAATGAATTAATAGACCCTAGATGAAACTTTTCACATGTTCATTAAATAGTAGTACCGTCTTTAGAAAAATAAAACGACGAACCTAACAGCTCCGTTTCTTATCGAACGACAACACTTATCTAGCAAACCTGTTATATTTCTTTTTTAAAATGACGTTTTGATATAGACTGTCGATATGGGAACAAATATCAATTAATATATAATTATTTACCAGTGTTTCAAGGATACCGGTATGTCCAATACCTCTGCAACAATTCGGAAATCAGAAGAGTCTCTCCAAGGTGGCGAGACGAATTTGAAAATCGTAAAAATTACGCTAACGAGCGAGTTATCGTAAAATTTTTATTATGCTCGGGGAGAACAGGCCAGGATCTTTTACATCCGGCGAAGAAGAACGGGACGCTTCGAAAGTGATCGTTCCAGAGATTTATGTTTTCGTATAAGAAGAACGCGAACTTCGTAATGCCTGCCCTTTACGAATCATTTCCTAAACGAGAAACGTCGTTTTTGAGGTTAAGCGTCAAGAAATTGGCGCGTAAAATGAAAACGAACCGAGCCACCACGCGAATAAATCTTTATTTATGTAATAACGAACGACAATCTATTCTTATGCAAACGATGTAAGGGTCGGTTATTATTTAAATAGTAAAAGACCGTTTGAGTTGGCCAATTACGGTCATGTTACTTATCAATAAATATTCATCGATGAAATCGATACTTGTTCGTTGGTCTTAGTAATAAACCAAAAAACATCCACTTCCTCCTGAATTTTTTCCAAAGAAACTAGAAGACTTTTTGGTATGGAGTGTTCGTATATTTATTTATCCATGTTCACGCTAGATTTGCAATTCTTTTATAAATGAAAACAATAGAAATTACAGGAGTTGTGTGATCTTAGGCGATCTGATGTAATTCCGATCGTTCTATTTATGTGAAACGAAAAAAATAAACAACATTTTGATTAGTATAAAAATAGGTTATGGTATAATCTATGGAAAAAAATCTCAAAAATTAAAAAAGGTGAGTGCTTTTGAAGTTTGAATGTCGACTTTTTTTATATCTTTCTCATCTTTAGTATGCTAGAAAAAAGAAATGAAAAACATCAAATTTTGAAATCCTTTCCAGATTCTCACCAGATTTGAAGTAAATCGGTCGACTAAAACTCGAAATATACTGCCAGCCAATTTAAAAGATACGAACTCGAGTGAAACACGTTTAAAGTTTTCGTGATGCACGCTACGACCCGTACTCTGCTCTCTTTGAACGTCAATAACTTCGTTAATTTTACGAACTCGAGGGAATCCTATTGCACGGGTATTTTCGAAGCTTCGAGAAAATATAAGCGAAAGAAAAATCAATTTTTTCAAGCCGGTTTACCCCGTAATACTTGTACGTAATTACGTTAATTAACGCGGGACATTTTTTTTCGGTATACAGTACCGACACTGAAGGCAAGAGCAATTATCAAAGTAACTTTCCGATTTAATTCGTCCGATATCGAGCAATACCGGAGCAAGAGGATAAAAAATTATAATTTGCAAACCTCGTTTAAGATAATGTATCAGTCATGGCGCATAACAGCTGCGCAGCGAACACAGCGCCATCTCTCCGAACGGAACCTCCACGCAAGTGGAGATTCGCGTCCCAATCGATTCCTCCTTTTTTTTTTTCTTCTTTTTAATCGCCTGACCCTTGCGAGAACTAATTCTAGGCATGATTACAGACAGCAGGTGAGCCGTTGGGAGGCTTAATACGGCGCGACACGAGGACTACGTCCTGAAATGGCGACTTCAAGGCTCCTCACTTCCGTGTATTCCTACCATTTTTTGTCCCCTGTGCCTCCTGATCCTCCCGTTCCGCGAAGTTTCTCGCATTTTCGCGCCCGTCATCGCGCGGATCGCTTTGCGGACGAAGGATGGGGGGAGGGGGGTGCTTCGATCGCCATATACGAGCTTACTGGCGCCAATATGACGAACACACCTTTCCGCTGGCCGTGTCATCGTTTTGCGATGACGATTAAGCTCGATTTAATCGTGCCGCTCCGCAGCGCAGAAATAGATCGGCGAACTTTAATCTCCTGTTTCGCAGACGGTCCAATCTACGTCTACGTTTAAGGCAGAGGTTGCATCTCGTTCTAGTGACGCGCTGCCTTTCGATATATTTCACAACCTTCGCGCCATCTGATGTCGAATCAACCAGGAAATGTAGGGTTGAATTAAAATATAACAGATATAGGTTGTTCAGACGAGGAACTAAATTCTAGGAACGGTACTGATTGTACGACAAGAGGTTAAGTGAGAGATGTCTACAAACCCGTTAGAATTCTTTACGTGACATTTATAGAGGGTGATACACGAATGCGTGTCCATACCTCAGGGAGTGAATCTACACGTTAAAGTAGGTAAAGAATGACGTATGAACATACGACCTGTATGCCTTAATTTTCAAATTACGATAAATTAAGTAACGACACACGCTACTACGTACGTTTTAGCGACGAGTGACACGCTAAAACATGTCAAGCATTCCTCGAATAGTCTCAAAACTATGTTGTATCCTTTCTGATTGACCTTACAGATTGCGTTGTGTACAAAATAGATTTCCAATGGCTTCGCAAGAAAAAATATGATGAGCTCAAATCAGAAGACCGTGGTAGCTCGATCTCGTTCTATTTATTAGATCGTGAAGTTGTTTAAAAATGTTCTCACTGTACGAAGGAAACGTGGCGGAGGACCATTGTGTATAAATTACAAGCTCTGTCTAATATTTAAGGATACATCGTAAAATAGTTCCTGAAGGTCGTTCAGAAATATTAAATAAGGACAAGATGTACTAAGGAATATAGGACACACTTTAATAGAACGTTTTTTGCTTACTTTGGTGAGCAGTTCATCCCCTGGAGTATAAATATATATTTATGAATCACCCAATATAGACCACTGTAATGAGTGTGTTGAGGCACGAGATGAATACTTGGAACATTCTCTTTGATTCTTCGTAACTCGAAAAGTATAATACATAGGAGATCAGATGCTGTTTACCTACTTTAGTATGTCGATTTACCTCCCGAAGTATGGATTTGCATTTACGAATCGTTGCATTCAGAGATTCCTGAGTAAATGCCTTGTAGTTTCCGATAGACCTCTTGTCACAAGATCTCTCGTCTACTCCAATCTGTATTTGAATTCTTCGATGTTCGTTTAGGTAGTATGACATCTCGTACTGAACAGTTGCGAGACTACAGGACGAGGGTGCACAAACAGTGGCTAAATAAAGGCTACCCATAAATCAGATTGTCCCTATTTTGGTTCATAATAGACTCCTAACAGAGTAGACGGTTCTCCCTTCGGAGAAGACAGTCACGAACAATGATCTCTTGCAGTGGGTATCACCGGTAAGGATTTCTTCGCACATGGAGGCACTTTAGAGGAGTCCAAACACCCCGTGCCGATTACTCAATGACTATACACTGTTTGTAACCTGACAACCATGACTGGACCATTTGTCGAAACAAGACGCAGGACTGGTTACACGCGACGGATTTGCGCGCGAAAAGTGATCCTTGTGTACCAAACCACCATCTGGGCGTTGTTATTCGTTTCGTGGACACGTGATTCTATTTATTATATGGACTATCGGGGGATAAATATTGCTTAACGAAATCGCGACGTGTCTATCCGCGCGTCACTCGGCACCGCATGCATCGTCGACGTCAATCAAAGCACAGCACGGGAGTTCGAACGAATGCATGCAAATAATCGCTGATACGGCAGACGGTTAATTAACAAACACGACAGGGAGTGGATATGTAACCGTGAACGTGTTGTGGAAATCAATTTTTCTTTCTTCGCCGTACTCGCGATGAACTTGCAGCAATGAGATTAGTTCGTGTAGAGTTAAAGTTAGATAGATACATATGCATAGATTCTCTTGTTAACAACGGTACGAGTCGTCGAATATTCATATTTAATATCGAAGTAGTGATAGTGTATCGATTGCTCACCGAGGTTGAAGATTGAGGATACGAAGGTTCTGTAGTTCTAAGCTAGACTGATGACAGGAAGTAACATTGTAGGTGACAGGAGAGTTAAGCTGGATCACATATACAAGACTCAACATTCGGAACCAAGTTAAGGCTTAGCCGGGTCAAGCGACAGATTAGGCTAGAATAGATCTAGATCAAAAGTATCCATACAGGACTCAACATTTTCATCCTAGTTGGACTGAATGGAACTAGCTCGACTCCGATTATCTTAGGAAAGATGAAACATGTCCTATCGAATCTAGAATGAATCTGGAACTATTCCCACAGGATCCCACTGTTTCGTTGAATCTGGTTTAAGTATACCCTAGATTTTTACTACGATTCGGTTAGGCCTACGATTAGGGTGAGTTGGATACACTCGTGCACTTGTCTTTCAAAGTACTGCTACGAGCATAGTCCACCGGGTCTCGATACCATTTACGTTTCTCTTAATCCTGCCCCTAGTCGGAGCGGCGTTGTGTTCCGGGTCAGCCTAAAAAATCAATCGAATCAGCTTCCTACGATCAGCGGGGAACCTGTTATTAGCACACTGTGGACCATAAAGAACTGGGTCTCTCTCTTCCCCACGTTCGATGTCGACATCCGGCCTCCGGTAACTAGATTACGATACACTTCGGGATCGGTTGCCTAAAAATTCAAATCCCCGCGTGGGCAGACCGCGTTAGCGGTTCTTCGGCAGAACGTAATCTGTAAGCACGGCATTCGCCATTGTTCCGTCTGTCAATTCTAATTGCGCGAGCGACGCCAACGATATTCATTGAAATCTCGTTCGCTACCTCCGCGCGCCGCGTCGCGTCGGAACGCGTGGTAGACGCCGAGGTGTATTAATCATTTTCAGGCACCTGGCGAAGAAATTGCTCGGCTCGCGATGAATTTCACCGTGCCCCGGACGACCAACAGCGACTACGCGCGTGCTTCATCCTGCCACTCTTGTTTGCCTTCTAGCGCGATTAGCTTGTAACTTACGAGCTTCGGTAGTCGCTAGTCGTTCGAATCTGCAAGGTGGACAACGCGATGCTTCGAAGATATCCGACTCGAAGTTACTGGCAGATGTTGTAGTAACCAAGGGTTATGAGTATATTCGGAACAAAGAATGATTTAAGTTATACCTTTGGTAAACCTGGGGAGACTCCAGATGAGGTTAGAATTTGAGATAAATTAAAGTTAGGTGCGAGGTAGGTGAAATTTTTAGCTGTATTGGAAAAGTTAGGAGAGACAGACGTTTCTTCAGTATTCGAGATTATAGCAGCCAAGGATTAATCTAAGAAATTAGATGTAAGAGATATTTAGGTTATGTCTTAGGTTTACGAGGATGTTGGGGACAAAGAATGATTTAAGTTATATTTTTGGTAGACCTGGCGAGGCTCCAGTTGAGGTTAGAGTTTGAGATAAATTAAAGTTAGGTGCGAGGTAGGTGACATTTTTGGCTGTATTGGAAAAGTTAGGAGAAAAGTTAATTTTAAGAAATTAGATGTAAGAAATATTTAGGTTATGTCTTAGGTTTATTTGGTAAAGCAATTATTTACACTAAGTTTGAGGTAAATCTAAGATAGATGTAGTATAGAACTCTATTAACCTGTTTACATTTATGTACACCATCATAAAGATGCTTGTCATAGACGAGTGATGTACTTTTTTGAAGCAGTAATTTTTGATAACATTAAGAAACATTGGAACTATTGCCTATGGAATAGATATCAGTTTTTGTTTAAGTGTTTTTACTTACAGTGGTTGCGATACAAGTATTCAATCATTAATAACGTACTTTTATCAAAAATTAATACGAAACAATGATAAATGTTGTTTAAATTTTTGTATTCACAATAGTTACAATAGTAAGAGAGAGAAGACTAAACAGATCCACGTAAGATCCTAAACAGTTTAATACAGGATTAAACTCCAGCTCCTGTACCAGCTTGTACAGGACAAACCAAATCGAGCTTTGGATTGTCACATTTTTTAAAAGTTATTCGGTTAGGTCTAAGAGAAATTTGTGATAGTTTCGAGTTAGAATTGAAATAAATACACGATGATCTCGAATCGATAGCGATGCAGATTTGTAGCACAGCTCTTGGTTAGAGATTCAAATGTCCAAGGTTTCAAAACCGTACACGCAACGTGTATCGATAATTGTGTATCGGGATTGAAAATTATGTGCACCAAAACTAAACTAAATGTAAGTGAATCACAAGCACGAAGGTAAACGCGTAAATTGTATGTACTCATGCAAAAAGAGTGTAATGAATTGCGCGGTCTTATTTGGTCACTTTTCTGTAGCCTTGTTGCGCGACGTGTAAGCTTCCTTCGCGGCACTGCAATTTACTGCGTCATCAATAATGCGCATAAAGGTTCATTATAAACATGTGTTGACGTGTACCGGCGATGATGATTATTAATAATCATCCTCCACTTATCCGTGTCTTTTTATTAAATTCACTTCGTATCTTGTCAATTAAAATAACGTTCTTTTAAATATACCTGTATTAAGGATTCTAGAATGAAAGCGGGGATTGGCTATTAATCATTATCAGCTCGTGACCTACATTCTTAAAATACGTATAAAATACAGGATTTCAATCTTACGTTCAGTTTAATTCCTCGGGGCCGATCCTTACTACTACCTCTCCACTGCCTTTAAGTCCAAGTTTCGGTCTAGGTAGATATTTTTTAATTGAGTCAAAATCCTGTTTCAATGTTTAGAGTAGCTATCACATTTGTTACCATTTCGATTACCAGATTGAACAACTCGCATTCAGAAACAATTATCATCGTTTGATCGTTGAATTTTAAGAAGATTCAAGAAATTTTATTCGTTAAGATACCATTTACAAAGAGAAGGCCAAGCTGTGGAAATCGGTGAAAATAAGTGCAAATTGTAATATAGTATACACATAGTATTTAAAAATTCTCAAAGCATTCGCGAAAATTGGGCTTGCTTTTTCCAGAAATTCGAATTTAAAGTTTCCTTTCTCCATATCACCAATTTCGATAAAGGATTTAACTTACAATAGATATGGAGACGATGACAAGACTTCTGACTACTGTACCTGAGGTCCCAAGTTCGAATCTTACCCATAGGTAAAAAATATTTTTCTTTACATTCATATCAGAATTACATTTATATACAGATTTTGACGACTTTGAAGGATTCGGAATGAAATCATTTGTACCTCTCCTCTACCCCCCACTTGCACACTAAAAAAAAATATGTACATTGTAGTACATTATGTATGTATATTCTACAAATTTGAACCCACAAGTCTTTCCAAAAGTGAGATTTTTCACATCCAAGTCTTCTCCTTGTTAGCGGTTCTGTCGCGTGTCTCGTCGGATTCTCGTGGACCAGTTCAAAAATTACGTTTCCCTCGGCTTTCGTCGCTCTCTCCTCTGATTTCGATCCAATAGACGGCCATGTTGTTTTCCACGGGTTCAGCCTTCCGTATCTCGTCGCGCGACCGACCACTTTCTCGACGAGGCTCGTCCCGAAGGCCCCTTTAGCGGCTCGTTGTCCGAGTCTGAAGAACTGACGCCACTTCCGTCGTTCAGACAGAGTTGCGAACCGCGCCATTAACTTCTCATTAGCGTCGCGGCGCGACCACGATGCTTTCCACGAAAGCCAAGGGGCCCCCGACCGACCGTTTGGCTTCCGGCGGCGTGCGTTTTCGCGGGGAGATAGCCGATGTCAACGTTTTAATTGGAAGGTCGTGAACTTGGTACCCCCGACTCCGCTGACGCGTGGTTTATTAACGCGTTAGATAATCCCAGGACACTGTGCACGGCGTCTCGTTAATTACAGTAATTCCGCTTTCGAGCGGCAATTTTTACACGTAACGATTCGAGCAATGAAAAACCGTGTCGGTCTCGGTTCTAGATAACAGCTGCCACCTACCCCGCTTTCAAGCGAATCGACCGTCTCGATTTTGTCACCGAAAAACGGAAATGATCGTGTATGCTTCGAAACAACTTTGACGACAAAAAAACAACATCGAAATATTTTCTCGATCCTCGACCAAGGTTAACAAACACTCTGCATTCGGTCTTCACTTTATTTCTGTTTGCCAACCATTTTTCGAAGGTATTATTAATCGCTGTTCGATACTGATGATAAATGGGTGTACTCTGTGCAATACTCGTTACTATGCTCGATTAAAAAACATATATATTTTCAACGAGGGAATAGTAAATGGATTCTGAAACGGCTCGGATTTCATTTTCACTCTGGTTATTTTCGTCGCGTTTCTTCCGTCGAGCCATAAAGATCAAAACGACAAAAGAGCGATTAGTCTCGTCGTGCGTTACAGTTCCATTTAAACGAGAGACGCCTAATATGGCGGAGGGTCTTTCTCATCGGAGACGCGCCATTCACGACTTACGCTCTCCCTTCGTTCAGTTTCTCGATTGTAAATTCATGAGTGCGAAAGGAATGGCCCGCCAGGTTGTCAGGTAACACGATCGGTGGTTGTTTGCGATTTCGTGGGCCTTCGCTCGAGCAAGGACCTCCAAGGTTACCTGTTCCGTCGACTGATATGGCAAGCACGTAACCTACTCTAAGCCTCATCTTTTACGACCTGTCAACCACGGCCCTGACAGTCCCTCTCTCGTCTCTGGAGAACTATGACCTTTCGTTTTCTTTTTTTTTTTTTTGAACACACGTGATGATACTTCGTATCTGGAATTTTCTACGAGACTACTTCGAATTTTTAATTTATTTTTATTTTTACCCGATATTTGAATTATGCATGTATAAAAGTGGAGATACGAGAACATAAAAACCAATGGAACAGAAAGTACCCAAGCGTAGCTAAAATTCTGCTACCAAAATCGAAGCCCACTTTTCGTGTATGAGTTCAGTTACTGTGAAAATTTGGGAATCTTTGGAAATTATTACAATTTTAATACGAAATATACCATTGAAATTGTGAACGTTCGTTTACTTTGAACAAACCGAATTCCTCATTCATTCATGTCCGAAGAGATTAATGTCCCTCTGATGGCGAGTTTAACGAACTAAACTAACCTATAATTGAATCAATCTTTCGAAGTCTAACGCGAGGATGAATAAAATTGAAGTAAAAATTTGTCGGAAATTATAATACCAAAGCACGATAAAAATAGTAACGCTTGAATAATTTTCTTTTCTTTGAAATTTCTACATTTCAATACATCTTCGTACGCGCGTAATGCGTCCCACGTTACCCGGAAACGACGTCTATCGCGATCGACGGCTAAAGCATGGTAAAAATAGTAACGCTTAAATAATTTTCTTTTCTTTGAAATCTCTACATTTTAATGGATCTTCGTTCGGGCGTGATGCGTCCCACGTTACCCGGAAACGACGTCTATCGCGATCGACGACCGCGCGGAAGAAACATTGATTGAAGTAGGGGCGATCGAAATAAAAACACCTTGAAAAATCAGTGTGGTTTACTGTCCGTGAACCAGAGTAGCAGTAAACATCGATAACGTATTATGATATAAAACGGCGGCTCGTTCCGTGGCTCGCGTGTTTTTCATCGAGTCGTGGGAGAAGTTCGCGATATCAGCCTCGTCTAGGCTGGCGTAAGCACTCGAGCGGTCATCAGCCAGCGTTCCACGATTATTTGCATGTCCCATGTATTTCAATATCTGTCCAGCCGGTGTACCACATCCGGCGTTTCGAGGTAAGTATCACAGTCAGCCCGTGGAAACATGGCCAGGTGTGATTTCCATCTCGAAATTACTCGATGTGTCCGGTTGGAGGTTTACGAGCCGCCATATCAGTCGGTTAGGCCTCGACATTGTTTACCGATCGGCGCGGATCGAATTGATCGTATAAATCGTTTGAACATTTGCGATCGTGCATCATGTTTGACGTTGCTGCTCGCTTCGAAGTTTTGGGTCGCTTCTAAGTAACAGTTGCCGTTACGGGGAACGAGTGGTGACAACTCGAGAGGGAGGTGGATACACAACGGGACGAGAGTGAGGAACGATAGAATAATTTGTGACAACTCGAGAGGGAGATTAATATACAACGGGACGAGAGTGAGGAACGATAGAATAATTTGTGACAACTCGAGAGGGAGATTAATATACAACGGGACGAGAGTGGGGAACGATAGAATAATTTGTGACAACTCGAGAGGGAGGTGGATATACAACGGGGCGAGAGTGGGGAACGATAGAATAATTTGTGACAACTCGAGAGGGAGATGAAAACACAACGGGACGAGAGTGGGGAACGATAGAATAATTTGTGACAACTCGAGAGGGGGATGAGGAAAATGTTATTGTGGATACACAACGGGACAAGAGTGAGGGACGATAGAATAATTTGTGACAACTCGAGAGGGAGATGAATATACAACGGGACGAGAGTGAGGAACGATAGAATAATTTGTGACAACTCGAGAGGGAGATGAATACACAACGGGACTAGAGTGGGGGACGATAGAATAATTTGTGACAACTCGAGAGGGAGATGAATATACAACGGGACGAGAGTGAGGAACGATAGAATAATTTGTGACAACTCGAGGGACAGAAATTTTAACAACGAACGAAGCAGCACAGTACAGATATTGGATCGTATAAATATAAATTGTCTTCTACGCATTTTTCCGCGTCTTCAATTCTAAGGAACATTTTTGAACGTTCCTTGGAATACATGTGACTCTTCGTGAGTCGTTCCGTATAATTGACTAAGAAAATTGTACTCTACTTGTAATTTAACTATAACTGATATTTAGATTGCAGTCCTTCTTTGCGGTTGTAATATCTAAAACGTGTTTGTTATAATATTTTATGAATATAAATATTCCTTATTGCAAATATTCCGTTCCGAGAAAGTATAGACAGTTTGGAGAGGAGAAGTTTTCGCAGTGAAAATATGTTTTCGAGGCCCGACCTACGACAAATCGATGTCAACGACCCAGCGTTAATCGACTTTGCATGATAATAAGCTGAAGAATCGTGCCACGCTTGTCTCCTCGAGAAAGTCCGATTCGTGTACAAGAAAGTCGATTACTCGAAGAAGCAAGCCTCTGGCTTGAAGACCTACGACAGACCGTAGTCCCTTTTAAGCCGGACACGCCGTGACTCTTCGACTAACGCAAATATTTCACGTCCCCACTGGCAGTAGTTTTCCGAATAATTATCTGTCAGCTTTTCCATTCGTTCATCGCGAATTCGAATCGTATTTGGCGTACCATTCGAGGAGATTAATCTCAACAAATGCATTATTCCAATAAAACGCTAGCTGCGCGTTCGTACATTGTACTCTTGACTTCGTTACTCGTATCTAAATCCTGTTCAATATCTAAATTTCCCAACATGGTACTCAGGGATCTTACTACTGGTAGAGCCCAACATCCTAGTACCATAATATCCCAATATTACTGTATGTCGGTAGCTTCATGTATCGTTGCACCAAGTGTTCAATATCATAGTATCTCAGTAGTCTAAGACTCTAATACCACAGTATCCTAATACTCCAACATTTCAATCCTCGCTACACGGGCCCTATTATCTCGATACTCTAAGAGGTACTTTGGCTCCGATACCATAGTATTTTGAAACTCCACAAATCCGTTATGCAACATAAATACTGCCACTATAGTACAATACCATAACTGTAAAGCGATACTCTAACACACCAATAATCACCATAGAGGCAACTACTATTCCAGGATTCCGTGCCAATGCATTTCCATACCACAACACGTGCATATATCAAGACTCTAATACCACAGGCTTGCAGTACTTCAGAATGTTATTTTCGCTATACCATCCTAATATTACAATGCCTTAATATCTCGGCATAATACATCAATAATCGCTATAGAGGCAACTGCTATTCCAGGATTCCGTGCAAATGCATTTCCATACCACAACACGTGCATACATCAAGATTCTAATATCACAGGCTTGCAATACTTCAGAATGTTATATTCGCAATATCGCAATACCATACCATCCTAATATTACAACGCCTTAATACCTCGGTACTTTGATACTCTAGTCTCCTAATACTTGAAATCCTCACCGTTCGAGTATCACAACGATAACCCAATACTGTATTTCCATGAAAAAGCTACCGAAGTGACAAATTGTAAAACCAATAAACGTGCAATCTAATCGAATATCGATCATCGAGAAGAATTAACTCGATATGATCGAGTCGATATCCCTCTGCTCTAACTTCGATATAAGTTATATCCCCTGTATCCCCTTACTCTAACCGAGAGTATCCCCAATTGGCAACCAGGCTGCAACTGAATTTGCTTCGGCACTCCTGTTAAGGGATAGAGCGTGAAAATTCTGATCAATGGTAACCGCATTCCTTCAACAGGCATTCTCCGCAGCCGGTAACAGTGCCCGGTATGTGCAAAACAAAGGAGCATAAAACGCGAGGGAAGGAACGATGTTCGATTATAAAGGCCGGCTATTCGGCTGTTCCCGAAGGTGCAGTGGTTACCGAGGAGGGCGTGGGCAGTTGTTACGCACTCGGGACGACTTGTAAGAGGAACCAGAGGCACCTGCACACCGCCCACGAGGCAGTGCTGGGGGACGCATCCCAGACGCCGGAGGTCGTCCAATATTACTCGAGAAACAGTGAACATCTTAACCCTTAACTGGCTAATATATCATGCCCGTTACGGCGCTCCGTCTCGACTTTTTCTGAACGTCTTAGGGACAGCCAGAGGGCGGCACCGGAATAATTTGATCAGGGAAACCCATGGAGCCGTGTCGTTTTGTAACTTGTATAAAATTAATAATCGTGTTCCAGCCGGAATCAATTTTCTACGATATAAAGGTCAACCTCTCGCGCACCTTCGTTGATTTTGAATTTTAATAATGATACGTCTTCCGAGAATTCTCACCAATACGAAACGAAGGATTAAATAAAATACGATACGCAGAAGTTAGAGATAAATATACAGTTACCGTGCTAAGGAGTGGTATGTACCTGCCAATGGGTAACTTAACCTAACACGATGAAGGAGAATAAAAGAAACTTTTTGGAGATTTCATAGACGATGATAAACGTTTTGTGCAAAACGAGATACTTTTGGTTTGAAGAAATCGTTGAGAGGTTAGTTTTCGATCGCGTATAGGTTATGTGTTCAGTTTTCGGAACGAGAATTTTTCTCGAGATCGAAAATCGAGATTTCAAAGATATCCGATCACGGGGTTCTTTTATAAATAACTGTTATTTATTTATATCCCTATCGTTTATTTGGGTTCTCAAATATTTTCGAGAATCTCGACATTCTCGAGTGACGAGACACTTTCGAGAATTTGGCTCGTCTTGACTTTTATCTCTTCGTCTCGTTCCAAACATCGAGATCACGATCTTTTCGAGATCTCGCATACCATTGGTCTTTAAAAATCTTCCGATGGCTCGCTCGCAAGAAAATATAATTTAACGTACGGTGGTAATTTATGTTTTTCGGGAGACGAAAAAATATTCCTCTATTAGCTGAAGGTATTATAGCAAGACGGAGCTGATACTTCTAGTCAAATTTATGACTCTATACCACTTCGGTTCCTTTGAAGAAAATAACAGTGTAACCGAACGTTTTCGATGTTTTAGCATCGTTCCGTTGATTTAATATCGTTTCTACATGTTTGACCGTCTCCTATCCAATTTGTTGGTTATAAACCGATCTGATATATGTGACACGGGGAAGTGGCCCATTTTGAATTTCAACGAATCGATTTGAAAACAAAACCGATCGACGTCTTAATTTATTCGAGATTGCAATTATAAACGTGTATCCAAAGGGCACGTGTAGAGTCGATTAGTAACGGTAGTCGTTTTAAACACATTAATTACATCGTATACGTACATTTCGAGGATTTAGATAACGTTTCCATCGTGTGTTCGGACACCATTTTTTTGTTTATGCTTCTCTTCGACAAAATCCGAGGAACGTCCTTGGCGCGACCAATTACATTTACCGAGAATTTCACCGATTAACGAAGCAGAGTGCTTCGGTTGAGATACGTGACCCATTAAGAGAGGATAAAACGAAGATACAGAAGTCTGAGAAGTTATTAAGAAATTTGCATGTTATAATGTGCATAAAAAAGATAAGGAGTTCTTTGGAAGAGCAGACGGGTATCTTGTGGGCGTAACGAATTAAGTGTACATGTTTGATCGAGTATTGAATGAAGTGAAAGATTGGGAACGGGTGATAATGTAATCTTCGATTAGTGCTTTTTAAATTGTCGGTGGTTACATACGTTATCTAAGTACACGGGTTTATAGGTTTCGGCGTACACAACTATATATGTATCTAGACACCTAGTTAACTGTACATTAGACGTTAAGATACCTATACATCTTTGTAGGTATAAAGTTAGATATCTAGACGTTCGAACTACTAAACACATAAATGTATAGGTACCAGTATACCTAAACATCTAGGTACATGACACCTATACTCCCTGTACAGTGTGTCCCATTTAAGTTGATACACTAATATATGATTAAATGATTACGATTATATGATAAATGATTAAAAGAAAAGTAGAACACTTTTTTCACGATTTTAAGAGGGGATTCTAATGGCATTGTTAATTTTTTAAAACGTAGACGTTCTCAGGGTCATTCTGAGGTCAACCTATTTTTCTATCTATATTTTTTATTTTAGAAACGTATTTTGCGTAAAAATATGCATAACTTTTGTCTAAAATTTTGTTCGTAAACCTCTATTTTTAAGATTCTGAAAGAAAAGATTTAAAATCTGATTCCTGCTGGAATATAAAAAGTTTCGATAGTTGTTCCTATCTAATTTTCGCATTTCGCATTTGTTTTGATTGTGCAAAAGTTTATTCACTTGTATGTAAGCACAATTATCGATAGCTTCTATTTGATCGAATAAACACGGAATTAGTCCAGAAAACATCGTATCGCGAGCTACATTTACGCAAGTATTATTTTATCGTAAGTTAAATACGGATACTCAACAGTTGTAGAAAATATTGAAATAATTTTTATTTACGGTGAATCGAGACGAAACATTGACGAGGCTGTATGTTTTACGGTACCCCGAAGGAAGTCGTTCATCATGTTTTTGTCCGTCACATTTTATCGTGTCGTTGAACAGTTTCCTCAAGACGGTAGTGTACAAACAAAAAAATCTATACACCTCGATATCTTTACACCTGTAAATCCGTATACCTAGACTCCAAGGCATCTACACCTATATTTCTATGTACCTCGATATATATGGATCTGTCAACCTACGGATCTAGGCTCAAAGGCATTGAGACGTCGGGACAATTAAACACACAGGCACATGGAAACTTATATTCCATGTACCTCGATGTCTCTACACCTGTCAATCTACAGACCCAAGGTATTTAGACGTCAACGCGCATAAACACTTGGGCATCAAGGCATCTACATCTCTATTTACCTCGGTATCTATACATCTGTCAACCTACGGATCTAGACTCCTAGGCATTTAAACGTCAGGACAACTAAATACCTATACATCTGTATATACCTATAACTATACATATTCAGACCCTAAGACACGTAAGCACGTAGATTCTTGGAGACCTATATACATATTCTACCAATTGAATGTTTTAATATTCGCAACGATAATATCTACTCGTACAAAAGCATTTATATAATAAAATGTCTAACAGAATTTTCATCGAGCCTTCTGCTCTCGATAAACGCCTGGTCAAGCTAACCTCAAAGTTAACAATGTTTCAGAATTGAGAAAACCTTCTAGGACATTTCGTTGTCGTCCAAACGGTATATATGACCGTTCATTGTATTGGAATACCGCAAAAGTATTTAATAACTGATTCGTTTCACAGAATTTCTACCGCAGAATGTTTCTCGCTGTTGGCGAACACCTGGTGAACCTAACCTCGAAGATAACAATGTTCCAGGCACGAAAGAACTGTATGGGACATTTTGTCACCACTCGATATCTACTTGTACAAAAGGATTTATATAATAAAATGTCTAACAGAATTTTCATCGAGCCTCCTGCTCTCGATAAACGCCTGGTCGAGCTAACCTCAAAGTTAACAGTGTTTCAGAGTTGAGAAAACCTTCTAGGATATTTCGTTGTCGTCCAAACAATATATATGACCGTTCATTGTATTGGAATACCGCAAAAGAATTTAATAACTGATTTGTTTCACAGAATTTCTACCGCAGAATGTTTCTCGCTGTTGGCGAACACCTGGTGAACCTAACCTCGAAGATAACAATGTTCCAGGCACGAAAGAACTGTATGGGACATTTTGTCACCACTCGACCGGTATGTGGGATCGTTCGGTGCACGTGTTTAAAATGTCACAAGAAAACGTCGCTTCGTCTACTGCATAAAATTTCATCGTGGAACTTTACTGTCGACGTTGAACACATTTCACCAGCGTGGCCGCCTTTAAATTTCTGCGGCGCGCGATAACATCGCGCAGTCAACGGGCCACCGTTGGAAAAATCACTGGGAGTCTTTCCCATTACTGGCAAAACTGACACGTTTCAAAATAACGCGAGACAAAGGCACACCTGCGCGACGTTGCGCAACGCCCAACGCTTGGAAATTTATATTCGATAAGTGAAACCCGGTGTTGCGCGCGCGAGATTCTATTTCTGGTAGGGTAGGGTGGGTAGGGAGGGAGCGGGGTTTTTCGCGTCTCTCCGTGTATGAAAATTGTGACGTAAATTCGGTCGGAGTTAAGGTCATCAACGCGGGAGCGTGGGAGTACTTTCACCTCGGCGTAAACGTTATTACGGGCGAGGGAATAAAAAAACACGAAACATAATACCGAAAGCGCAGGCCTCCAGCCGAACCGACCATTAAAATTCCAAACGTTGACAAATTATCTCGTGCGGCCGCTACCCGCGAGCCCGCGAACGAGATACACCTTACATTGCAGCCGCATTAATCACAATTATCCAATTTATTCTTCCGTCGTTTCTCGACCCCATTACACGGGACCATAGACACGCCGGTTGCCTTGTAAGGGATGAACGAACCACCCGACCCGCTTCTGAACATCATTACGATTCGTATTAAATCGAAAGGGGCCGGGAATAACAACGATTCGCTGGACAAACCGTTCGATAAGATCGAACGGGTTAGGAATAGCCCGCGCCGGACAAGTATAATAATATTGAACGCGAGTAAACACGTTGTTTGTCTTGGGAGGAAGGCCAACTCAGTAGTCAAGAAATCATCGTGACTCACGTCGCGCGGCGGCGAATTAAATATGTATGCAACCGTTCTCGAAAGCGAGGAATGCAATGAAACGTGAAAACGCTCGTATGCATCGCGGGATTCGTGTACGTAGCGTGTACGATGCAATTTCCATGAGACCGACGCCGTTGTACGAACAGAATGCGAAATGAACAGCAACGACGCGCCGCGCCGCGCCACGCCGCGCCACGCCGCGCCGCGCCACGCCGCGCTCGACGTGTTAAATGAGAATCATTAGGACGATTTAAGTAGTTTTCTAATTGCTGCCATTACTTTGCGCCATTAATTCGCTTCGACGACTGCGAAATGCTTATGAACAATTTGCCTGCGGTAATTGTTAACGGTAAATTAAATTACGTCATTCCGATTGAGACGAAATAAGTAAATCGGATGCAAAGTATTCTTACGGATCTTTTGTTCAGTGGTGTCCCAATGTACCGATACTTTGGTACTTCCATTAATGCAGTTTTCCATTGCACTAGTTTTTCTAGGAATCTGTACCGAAACATCCCAAGCCCTTGTGTAGAATTCTAGAATGTAAGTATACTATAATATTTCTACAATCTAGACTCAATCAGTTGTGTTTTACTCCTGTACCATCGTGAACAATTACATTTCTATACATTTGTAATCGTCTTGTCGTATTTTATTATATTTAATATGTATATATATATACTCCTGAATATTGCACTTCTGTATTCCTATACCCCTGAACGATTATACTTTTACGCTCCTATGCTCCTAATATCGTGTACCTTTGAACGATTATATTTCTATACTGCTGTAGACTTACAACCACTTACTTTTGTTCTATATCCCTGTTCTATATTTGTTCTATATACACTTATTTACTTCTGTTCTATATCCCTGAACGGACAGACGTAAATACGTGTATACTCTACTTTTTTTGCTCCTGTACTATACCTCTAAACGATCAGACGCAAGTAAGTATATACTTTTCTACTCCTAGACTCCTGCACTCCCAAATTACATTTATACTCCCCTATTTCTACATTCTTTTACTCCTATTCTATATTCTTGAACGATCAGACGTAAATACGTATATAATAGGTTGCTCAATAAGTTTTATCGTTCGATAAGAAGTGGAGCCATTAGGTTCGTCGTTTTATTTTTCTAAAGACGGTACTACCATTTGATGAACATGGGTGAAGTTTCATATAGATCCATCAATTCGTTCGTATATTTACAGTTGTTCAAACGTTGAAGTGTCATAGTATTTTTTTTACAATGGGAAAAACAACAAAACTTCTCGAACAACCTAGTACTCTTTTACTCTTTTGCTCCTGCCCTATACCTCTAAACTATCAGACACAAGTACTCATATACTTCTCTGCTCCTAGACTCCTGCACTCCCAAATTTCTATATTGCAAACCATTTATACTCCCCTACTTCTATATTCCTTTACTCTTATTCTATCTCTGAACGATCAAACATAAATACGTATATACTCTTCTATTTTTTGCCCTGTCCTATATCTCTAAACTATCAGACACAATTACTCATATACTTCTCTGCTCCTAGACTCCTGCACTCCCAAATTTCTATATTGCAAACCATTTATACTCCCCTACTTCTACATTCTTTTATTCTTATCCTATCCCTGAACAATCAGACATAAATGCCTATATACTCTTCTATTTTTTGCTTCTATCCTATACCTCTAAACGATCAGACACAAGTACTCATATACTTCTCTACTTCTAGACACCTGCACTTCCAAATTTCTATATTGCAAACCATTTATACTCCCCTACTTCTATATTCCTTCACTCTTATTCTATCCCTGAACGATCAGACGTAAATACGTATATACTCTTCTATTCCTTGCTCCTGTTCTATAGTATACCTCTGAACGATCAGACGTAAGTAGGTACGTGTATACTCCTCTGCTCCTACACTCCTGCACTCCCGAACTTCTGTAATATCTCATACCCTCGCAATCCTATACCAATATACAGACCTAGCTCCTATATTCCTGTATCCCTGTACCTCGGAAGACGCTACCACTTCTCCTGCACCAAAGAAAGATCGTTCAAAATATATCGTCGGTATTGCAAAAAAAAAAAAGAAAAGGAAAGACGCGCCTTAATCGTTCCCATTGTTTTCAATTCTAACTCATACAAGATCCACGGCCAGAATCGTCACTGTTATTATCGAGGCTACCGCGCTCCATCATAAATCTCCCGGGTTACGGCCGAACGTTTTAAAAATGGCTCCCTTCCGAGATTCCCCTGTACGCCGCGGAGCCGACAAGCGTAGAGCACAGAGAGCCGCGTGCTGAGTCACGCACACGTGCAAACGCACGCCGCGAAGCATTGTCGGTTGTTGTTTGTGTCCGAGAAGGAGAGCCGTCTCGCCATATGCGGCAAGGACGCCAACGACTGTGGTGTATTGGGCCTCGTAACGGGCCTTACACGTGTAGTTAGCCGCGCTTAGAGGCTCAAGTATTGGGAAGAAGTGCCACGTTGAGCCACCAAAGTAGCGGTGAGGATCGACGTGTATTTGTAATCGGTTGGAATCGAGTATCACACGCGAAGGTTATGTCGTTTCTTGCGTTTCAAGAGTCTCGGCACTTTCCACGAAAAGAGACCTTGTCGGTAAGAATTAGGTTAAGGAACCGCAAATGGAAACGTTTGATATTGGAAGGATCACTTGCACGTAGGAATGTAACGCAGATTGTGGAGTTTCGGGCCTCTGGAGACGATAAAGATTACATTCGGATGTAACACCATCCGGGAGGATATCGAAAGAAAGTTCTACGTTTTTGTTAAAGCTTTTTATTGTTTTTTTATGCAAGTTTTTCTCTCAATTTACAACTTCTCGTAGATAAAATGATAACATAACATACTCAACGTTGCATATAATAATTGTAATAATCAATTATCATCATCTCCCTGATAATAATGATAATAATAATAATAATAATAATAATAATAATCATCGCAATAAGAATTATTGTAATAATAGTAATAATAATAATAATAATAATAATAATAGCAATATTTGCAATTGTTGCAATAATAATATTAATATTGGTAATCATCGGTATTATTATTCGTCGTTGCGGTGACACTTCACCAGCTTGGGGTTACGAAGCTTAGGCTTTAAAAGACAGGGGTGCCCACCCCTCTCGAAACATGAAATCTACGAGCAATTTTTAACGCGTCTTACTCGAATGTTACTGTGGCTTATTTTTTTTTTTTTTTTTTTTTTTCATTTTATTTTGTCCGCTTTACGTATCATTTTTACAATGGATCATTCGAACATCTCTCTCCGCGAGGGAGAAATCGCGCTTCGTCGAATAAAATTTTTAGAAAATTCTTGGAAACTTTTGGACGGGTAAAATAGCATTTATCTTCAGCTATTCGTACGACTAATTTTGTTCAAACTTATATTCGAAGTAAGAATTCTTTTTATTAAAAGATCGTTTCATTAACAACGCGATAACAAACACTTACGTCAACGTACATTATAAAAGAAATAATCTTATATATATTACGATAGAATTGGTAAAAATTAATAACTCTTCAAAGATAAATAATTGAAGAAAATATTGTGATTTACGATATCATTGCTCCGCAGGGTAAACCTACGTCCGTAAACGGTGAAAAAAATGTTGCATGAATATACGTTGCACATATTTCCGATTACAATTAATCAAAATTGCCCGTCTACCGTCTACAAGCTCCATCTTCGATACATCGAAACTAAAAAGGGGAAGACTCGAGACCCCGTAATCACGCAACATTTCCCCGTAGAGTTACCCCTTGAGATATCAAAACTTGAAATTTGTTCTAATCCTTTCAGAATGTACGATTCCCTCGGTATAAAAATGTAAATAATTCTCAATTTTTGTGAAAGTATCCAAGCAAAATTTAGGAAGCACGAGAGAGAGATTGAAAAATTTACGAAAAAAAGAAGAAAAAGAAAAAGAAATCCACGCTTCGTTCGAACACCATAACCACCACAGCACCATCCGCGAAGATCACCTAACACGCCTCACTAGAAAATAATCTCGTCCCCGTGTCTCGCGCACGTTTCGCGTCTACAATCTCTACTCGAACATCTCGTCAACAAAATAAACTCTCGTCTTTGCTGCTTCCCTGTCGGAAGTGTGCCTCTTAATTCGTAATCGGCCGGGAAACGGGTTTCGGTAGTGGGGGGGTTGTGGGCGTGGTCCAGAATCTCCTCGGAGAACGAGAGCTCCGTGAAACTTCCAGGTCGGATTCAGGCCAGAGGGGGCGGTTCTCTACCGAGTAAGTTATAAAAAATACTTGTTCGACGCTTTGAGCTTGTTCACGCGAACCTGACAAGTTTCATTCGCGCGTATCGGATCTCGTTTCGACAAGATTCTGTATGCTGGGCTGCGACCATTTATGCGTACTGGCTGAAACAATTAGAGGATTGTGCTTTTCAAGGAGTTATTATTGCATTTTTGTCACCGTCCGCGAACGCTCGGTCGCGTGCGGCGAACGCCTTTGAGCGTTCGAACAACGTGTACATTAAATACGCGAAAAAGTCTCCCGCACAGAGGCTCGACTACTGTCGTATGCAGCGAAAGAAACAGTTTATTTTCTACGGTGACGTTCTTTACCGAATTGGCAACACACGTTGTATACCGAAGACTCTGTTTTAGATATCTCTCGGTACTGCATCTCGGTAGGCGAATCTTCTAATTGTTCCAAGCAGTAAACGATTTAATGAAGAAATCGTTGTATTTGTGAAATTAAGGACACGTGAAAATTGTGCCTAAAATCGAGTCACAAAAACGCCATCCATCGTTCAGGTCCAAGTCGATTTACCGTTCACGGTACTTACTATCCAATGAGTATGAACCTTTATTGTAGTAAAATGCAAATTGAAGTTCATTTGTTCGACAATTCTCGATACTCGAACAGTTGGGGTGTCTTGAAAGAAGAAAAATTTCATTTAACAATCTCGAGATCGGATTGATGGAAAATTGACGATGTTCATGATCCCCGCGTACTGCTCGACATAAAATTTGCATTGGCATTTAAATTTCATCATGATAGTTCATCGTTTCGCTGTGTCACTCGTGGACACGGTAATCTACATCACAAAAGGAGGAAAGAATGTCTCGTATTAACGTAAGATCGTGAATGTTTTATTTTTTCCATTTATAATAAATCAAAGACGATTACGCGCTTCCACACATTACCGACCCACCACTTCAATTTATCGTAAATCTAAACGAAAAGTCTCGAGATTCTATATACATACGACATTCTCTTCTCCTTTTCTACTGTAGAATTATTCGACGAAGTATGAAATTTAAACGCAAACTTTACGATATCGCTACTAGGTTCGGTGCGAGACGAAAATTTCAATAATTCTCGTCGGTTGTTAAAATTTCGTTCACTCGTTGGATCTCGAATGATCAGATTTCTCGATCCTAAGTGCTGGTAGAAATTTTCCAAAATTTTCGTTTATAAACACCCCCAACTCCCGAAACGCCAACTTTCCAGCCAAGACACTTGATACAAAATGGTTCTACGCTCGCGTTTGGTATAAAAAACAGTGAAACATTGGAATGGCATTTGTTCGACGACACGTGTCACTATCTACATAATGCAGTCTGTTTTTTTTTTTTGTTTTTTTTTATTGTTTTTGTTTTTTTTTGAGGGGATAATTTGATTTCCTCCTGAGAGATGCGACTCATCTTCTTTCGTAGTTTCTCTTCGTTTTGACATTCTGAAAAGGAACCTGCGATCCCCCGACCTCTTCTCTCTCTCTCTCTCTCTCTCTCTCTCTCTCTCTCTCTCTCTCTCTCTCTCTCTTTCTTTTCCTCTTTCGAGCGAATTCGCAACGCGTAAATAAATCGTCTTCAATAAATACAACCGATAGACTATATAAATAAATAATTTGCCGTGATCGAACGCACGAAACATAGAAATTCGCGGACCGCGGTTACTAAGCTAAAGAAATCGCGACCACGCGACACATTTCTCGTGCTTGCGATTTTTACATTCTGCAATGTTGTCCCGATCAACTTCTGTTTCTATTTCTTATCAGAGCACAATCGTTCAACGACAGATTGTTTCCAACGTCCCCTCGAAATGATAAAACATTCTCACGTTACGAACGATTGCCAAAAAACAGGGCGAAAAGTCGAACGAAAATGTATTTTCAAAATTTCCAGATTTCACATTCGTTTGAAATAGACTGGAGCAGTGGTACTTTGCTCGTACTCTTGCAAAGCGATTCGAAAAGAATCGAACAGTTTCGCGAATTCATTGTCCGATGAGAAATCTTTTTAAGAGAATAAAGTCTAAACGAATTTGTAAAGGAACTCTCGCAGTCTTTTATACTCACTTATTCCAAAACAGAATTAGTTACCGATCAATTTTCCAAACTGTTCGATTACTTTTCAATCGTCCTGTACTCTTTGACGAGCCTGCTCGCGACGAAAGTTTCTCAAAGTTTCGAAAAAACTTCTAAATTGGAAAGGGACACTTTTCAACCGTGACGATTCGGAAGTGAAGGAAATTTGTTCGGCAATATTTTTGTGAAATGACAAATTTCGGTCGAGTGTCCGAAACCCGCGGGTAAATTCGATCGATTTGACCGGTGGAGTTCGGGATTTCCCTCCGAAATATGTTACCGTTACCGTAGGTTCCTCGTCGATGAAAAAAACGCCCCCTGAAAAAGAGGGACGGTTGGTTATCGATCACGGGGAACGTTGCGGCGAAAAACTCGCAGTCACGAGAGATCGGGCATCGCGTGTCCACGGTGCAAGGTGTAATCTCTCGTCTCGGATCAATCGACGAGCTGTCAGCTGGGGTGCAATTAACTGACTGGAAGCAAATCGATTGGGAAGCCATTAACGCAAGACCAGCACCGGCTAATTGCCCCGCTTGAATTCCGTGTTAACCAATTGAAATCGCGTCCCCGTCGTCGACGAGACGAGTCTCTTTACGTGCCCCGTCTTTTTCTTCCATTCGTCGCGTTTTTCTGTCACCTCGTAATCCAGTTTTGCATCACGTAACGTCATCTCGTCCCAAGCACCATATCTCCGAGCACCACCCCGATACACGTGACTTCTACGAGCCGCTAACTGATCGACCCCGTACCGTTAAGGCCCGTTAAGTTTTCCTCTAATCGGGCGCCTTCGATCTGCGATGACACAGAAGGCAGAAGCGACATGCAGAAAGCCTGGCCGTTTTATCGGGCACGTTTCCGCCACGCTTTAGCGGCTGCCTACGCGACGGGTACCAACCTCCGTCGCGTTTAATTGCTTTGTTAGGCTCGAATCGCTTCATTGTTCGCGAGATCGTACCGTCTTCTCGCTCGCGGCGTGAGGTGTGAGGTGTTTGTGTCGGTCTGTGTGTGTGTGTACTTCGATGGCTGAACGAATTGGAACAGCACAGAGAACACAGTGTTTGAGATCTTTTAGATGAAAAGGAGTGCATGGTGTTAGAGGGGGGATTGTCGATAATTGTACCTTCAAAAATTTAAATTTAGATCGGTGCTACTAGACTGTACAGTTGGGACAACTATGGGAGAAATTAGGGTGACACTGTGAGGTGCTAGTGTCCGTACCTTCAG
The DNA here is from genome assembly GCF_051014685.1 of Ptiloglossa arizonensis. NCBI lineage: Eukaryota > Metazoa > Arthropoda > Insecta > Hymenoptera > Colletidae > Ptiloglossa > Ptiloglossa arizonensis. Next base: position 4,478,566 of record NC_135048.1, on the reverse strand, counting down.
AATTGAGGACGTAGTGTTGGTGAGGGATTGCCGATAATTGTACCTCCAAAACTTTGAATTTGACATCGATACTATTAAACTGACCTCTACAGTTAAAATAACTATGGGAGAAATTAGGATGACACTATGAGGTACTAGTATCCATACCTTCAGAATTGAGGACATAGTGTTGGTGAGGGATTGCCGATAATTGTACCTTCAAAAATTTGAATTTTACATCGGTGCCATCAAATGGATAACTGTAAGAGAAATTAGGATGATACTGGAGGTGCTAGTGTCCGTACCTTCAGAATTGAGGACATAGTGTTGGTGAAGGATTGCCGATAATTGTACCTTCAAAAATTTGAATTTTACATCGATGCTATTAAACTGACCTCTACAGTTAGGATAATTATAGGAGAAATTAGGATGACACTGTGAGGTGCTAGTGTCCGTACCTTCAGAAGTGGGGATATGGTATTGGTGAGGGATTGACGATAATTGTACCTTCAAGAATTTTAACTTTATATCATTACCCTGAGACCGATTCGTGCAGTTGGGAAAACTGGGAAGAATTAGGAGGACACTATTATTTTGGGATGGCCGATGTCAGTACCTTCGAACAAGGTTAATTATGCATCGCTACTAGGCCGTTGAATCTTCCCGATTGCAAGAGCTTCGATAAGATACCCGTAACTGCTGTGCACAATCGTTAGATCGACTCGTAGAATTCAAGACGCTATTGGAAGAATTCGGTGCACAGGGGACGTAACAATTCGAGGAAGTGTCGGAGGATTGCTGTTATTTGCACCTTCGGAAATATGAGATTTTGCATTCTCATCGGGTGTTTAACTCTTCCCGGTCGCGAGAGCTTCGATATACTATTCAGGGTTACCGTGAATCATCGTTAGACCGATTCGTATACTTTAAGACACTATTGGAGGAACGAAGCGCTTGCTCAGAGGATATCGGTGATTCGGGACCTGGAATGTAGGAGGATTATTCGTATCGTCGGAAACTTGGGATCGTAAGCCTGGAACTGCACCCTATGAGAAAAGTTTTAAGAAAATATCTAAGTCTATCGTACATGCCCATCGGACTGGCTCAACTTACACACCTCAGACCTGACCGATTCGTCGGTTCGGTACCTCGTCTCTTCCACGAGATTTTCTGCCATCCTCCCTTTCCTCCGCGTCATCGCAGCCTGTGTCACGGACCACCCTGTGTTCCGGATTCTTGAAAACCGAGGGCGCCACGACAGGGGAACGATCATCACTCGCGAAGCTTCGACCGCGTCAACACCTTCAGTCCAGCGCGCGAAAGATACCTGTCCGATCGAGAGCCTCGATGACCTCGAAGGCATTGGGTGCCTTCATCGAGACGTACCCGCCCTCTTCCTCGGGATCGCTGCTCTTCCTCACACGCTGTCGGACGCGACGGACATGGGCCTCTTGTAGACGGGCGCTGGTATCCTCGAGAATCCTCCCCTCTCCGAGGCTGGCTTAGGATCCTTCCTAGGACTGGCCGCCATCTGATTATCCTGAGGCAGAGCGACGGTTCCGTTACCATCGATCCACGCCCTGGTGAACTCCAAATTGGCAACGTCCCCCCCACCGTGGGCTTGGTAATCCCTCAACAGATCCTGAAGCTTTTGGACCACTTCACGATCGTCTTGCAGATGGCCAACCTTCTGTAGGATCTGCTCTAAAAGAGGATTGGCCACCTTCGTTGGAGAAGACTGAAGAGATCCTGTGGTGGATGGTGGCTTGATTCTTCTCCCGTTTCGGTCGTACTGGACACCATTGGAGCTCTGTCTGGGTAGACTTTGCCTGGCAGGACTCTTCCTCGAGAAACTCGGCGTGGTAGCGCATGTCGCCGATCCTTGGGGATTCAAAAAGGTGTCCGATTGTATACTCGGCCTCTGTCTGGCCTGTCTCCCGTTCCATGTGTTACTGCCGTTGACTGGCGACTGACAAAACTTAGGCATGGCCGTTGCCTTGCTCAGGCTACCGGTTGGTGGGGGCTTTCGAAGACTATTTCTGATCGTTCCACGTTTCAACGGACTTCCTTCCGGGCTGGAGTTGCTCTCTCTTGGTGTTCTGCTACCTGACGATGCTCTGGACACGTTGCTGTTCTCGCGGATGATGGACCCTGCACGTGGGGTGCGATCACCCGACGAGGAGGCTACACTCCTCGATGGCGAGGCTCGTAGGGGACTCGCTGGACCTATCCGCGTCTTACGAAGGCCAGTCTCGATGCTTTCGGTTTCTACGCAGGACCTCTCTTCTTGCTCGGGCTTTGTGGGTTGCTCTGAAACAACAAGATGGACGGGGGCGTTTTTAGGCTGTTAGGCCAAAACAACAAGGTCCGAAAACAATTTCGATTAGCCAATGCTAGACACTGACAGGAACAGGTCGATAACGCATATAAAATTCAATGCTGTCGGTTCATTTTTATGCATTTGTAATAAACTTAGTCCGACTATGGTGATAACTACGTTGGTTCCACGACTACAGTTCCGTAAAACCGAGTCGGTGATATCTTCGGTGAAATTGATTGACCTATCGAAAGGGAGATGGCGATGATCCAAAGGTATACAATCTTCTCGAGTACGCGTTGGTTAAGATTCTCTCAAATTCGTTCACGTTACCGAAGAGAACAGTTTTCCGAGCTGAGTGCTACGTACGCAAAAGAGTTTGAGGCCTGAGAATGGAAAGTGAAAAACATCGTCGTTCTGTAGACTTGGCCGTTCCAGTCCCCTGATGCACATCCAATAGAAAGTATGCGATGGCCATAGCCAAGCACGTACTTAAGAGAAAAGGTATTTTTAAATTAAGAATTCTAATAGACCGTATTCGACGAATATGGAAATTGCTATCTGTGTACACTGAAAAGTTGGCGAAAAACATACCGAATCGTTGCCAAGCTGCAATTACCAAAGAAGGGGATTGAACTAGTTATTAAATGTACGTTCCGTGTAAACCTATTTGCAAATAAATTTATATTTGCAAAGATATTGCCGCCACGTTTTTACGGGACAGATTTCAAATACTGGACAAACTACAATAGTCAGAAAGTGGGATCAGTGATTGTTCTTTCGAGTCCGATAGACATTTTTGAAACACTATGCAAACGTAAACAGTGGTGGGAACGATCTCGACCACTTGAATCCGTGATAAAGCACATTCGCAGTGTGCATACGTGTTAATTGAACGACGGTCGATCGATTCATTCTCATCACGTAGAGTCAGAGTTGCGTAATAACATTTCGCATAATTTCTACGCGCAGTGTCATCCGAATTTCAACCGGAGAGTGTTATCGGTGTTGGATCTCTTCTCTCCGCGGTTTACTTAAACGTGGCTTCGCGATTTAGGATTCAAAGATCACCGAGAGCCGAATCGGTCCACCGAAGCTGTCTCCCGTTTTAGTAGGCTGCGTGGGCAAGGTGAAGAAACGGAACGAGCCGAGATAATCGGCCCTGGCTTTTTATTGCGCTTTCGATACACGGAATGACGCACCTGCGACATTTCGCGAGCGTCGATGTTAATTGACTCCGTTCGACGGTCCTCGATTAAGTTCGAGAAGGATGCTCGCCGAGCCATTTATATCTCGCGCCCTACATACGGAGTGTTGAGAAAAGGGTTCTGAACTTGGAGGGTGTACAGTATACCGAACCGAGTGCGAAATGTCTTTTGTATTACTTACCGTTAACCTTTCAACGATTGAATTATGTTATCGGTAACGAACGAAGAATTTTCTAAATAATAACGAAGCAAACAAATTTGCTTGGAAATTGAATTGAATTTGGAAATTGATATGTTTTGTCATTTTTTTCCATTGTGAAAGAATACTATGACACTTCAACTTTGAACAACTGTAAATATAACAGTATTACCATCTGTAAATATAACAAACAGTAGTATTATCTTTAGAAAAATAAAACACGTAACCCAATAGCTCTATTTTTTATCGAACGACGAAACTTATCGAGCAACATATATCAGTATGTAATGGTGAAGCAGCTTTTTTGAAACTTTAATCGCTATTTTTTTTCACAAATGGACGACCGTCTACACTTAAAATCATTACGGTAGGTTTCATAAGTGGAGATCTACCACTTTGTGAAATTTTATTGAAATCGCCGCGAGACAATCCGTGTCCTCTGCAAATTTTCGTACAATTGAGTTCTTTATAAAAGGAAGAGTCGATTTGGAAATGGTTCGTTTCGTAAGAGCCTCGATGTAATTCACCGATATTAGAATGTTAACGGTACAAGCGATTTTCTTGTCTAAACAATCGATTGTTTCACCAAATTGATACTTTGATATCTGCAAAAGGTATTCTAATTTCACGTGTCCTTTTCATTTCGATCTACGTACGTTGATCATTTATTCAATTTACCAAGTACTTTCTATGTATCGAATTATTCCTTTTTAACACGCTGTACAGTTCAATTTTAAAAATATCGATGAAGAATTTCCTTTTCACGTATACGAACGGTTATTCCGCTCGCAATTATTTTAATCGTAGTTATTTGTAAAAGTTACCGTTGCGTGGCTCTAGTAATTGTAGAAAAAAGTAAATATGGCCACGCGTAGATATCCGAGCAATGCCAGAAGACGATTACATTGTGATTTTATTGGGCGTAAAAAGTTATTGGCAGAGTTCGGCCAATTAGAAAGAAATAAATGCATTTTAAATCGCAAGAACCAGTTCAGCGAAATCGTGCGACGCATCTTAATGCTCCGCAGAGCCCGGTGCGCGTTGCCAAAATCGATTGTCAGGAATTTTGTCGCGCACTCGATCCACGAGAACTCGTTTGCGGTAACATAAACATTTTGTACGTTTCATTAGTACGGTATGGACAGTTTCCAACAAACTTATCGTGCATTGTCGATAGACCCAGTAACGTACTATGCGGTCAGAATTTATACTTTCCTGGTTGAAAATAAAATTGAACAAAATATACCATTGAGTTCGAACCGTGTTGTACCAAAATAAATTACGTTTTGGAAAGGACTGTGAATCGCGTTAAAAGACTAAAACTGAGCAAACGGTGTTCGAAGAACTTCATATCGATTATTCAAAAATGTCTGGGTAAAAGTTGAATAACAACTCAAGCGCAACGTTGGCCATTTATCATCTCAAAGGAAGATATTGTAGAACGGGAGATAAGTGGGTTTATAGTTTACGCGGAGTCATTGCAAACAGGTAAGTCAAGTGTTTCAAGTACCTATAACTGTATTTTTAAAACAAGTGTGTAGTACTCTTCTGTTTAGTTATACGCTTCCTGGTGCTAGGCGACGTTTATGACTTACCCAATTTTCAAAGCATTCAAGACTATCAGGACTTTCAAGATTTTTAAACTTGCAATGTCTACGTGACTTCTACGGGAATTTCGGGACTTTTCAAAAAGTAAAAACCTTTCGAGGCTTTCAAGACTTTCAAACCTTCAAGAATTTGAGCAATTTTCGGAATGTAGAAACCTTTCAAAATTTTCGGAACTCTCAACATTTTCGAAACCTTTCGAGTCTTTCAAGACTTTCAAACTTTCAAGAATTTTAGCATTTCTCGGAATGTAGAAACCTTTTAATATTTTCGGAAAACCCAACACTTTCAAAACCTTTCGAGTCTTTCAAGACTTTCAAACCTTCAAGAATTTGAGTATTTTTCAGAATGTAGAAATCTTTCAAAATTTTCGGAAATCTCAACACTTTCAAAACCTTTCAAGGCTTTCAAGACTTTCAAGACTTTCAAGACTTTCAAGACTTTCAAGACTTTCAAGACTTTCAAGACTTTCAAGACTTTCAAGACTTTCAAGACTTTCAAGACTTTCAAGACTTTCAAGACTTTCAAGACTTTCAAGACTTTCAAGACTTTCAAGACTTTCAAGACTTTCAAGACTTTCAAGACTCTCAAGACTTTCAAGACTTTCAAGACTTTCAAGACTTTCAAGACTTTCAAGACTTTCAAACTTTCAAGAATTTTAGCATTTTTCGAAATGTAGAAACCTTTCAAAATTTTCGGAACTCTCAACACTTTCAAAGCCTACACAAATTCTCTGAGTTTCTAAGACTTTCGAAATTTCAAAACTTTCGGGGGTTTCTAGACTTTCAGAAGTTCCAGAACTTCCCAGACTTTCAAAACTTACACGACTTTCAGAAGTTTCAGCAGTCTCGGAACTTCCAACTTGCAAATCTTTCAAAGCTTGCATGACTTTTACAATTTTCAAAACACTTATCGTCTGTATAACTTTTCAGACACTTAGCGCTTTCAAGACTTTCAAAGTATTTTAGAATTTTCAAAGCATTCAAGCACCTCGAGACAATTTGTACTCTCGACGTTTCCAGGATCACCGGAACTTTCGAAGCTTTCAAAACTTTCTAACCATTCAATACTCAACTACCACTTCTATCACCACCTCTGAAACATTCCACTTCCTCGTGCTTGTTCCACCTTTCAAGACTTTCCAATCATTTTCAAGCCAAAAGAAAATTCCATCTCTCGAACCAATTTACCCCCAAATTTGTCCACAACGAAGTCTCGAAGATCCGTCGGTGTTCCGTCGCGACAGAATCGATCCTCGAAAACGAAAACCTCGAAAACTCCATCGAGGAAACGTGCACAGTGGCGCCTGCACGGTAGCCTCGCGATAATGTCCCGCATAGACGAGCACGTATAATGTCGTCTCGAAGGTTTACCTGACCTCGGGTGTCACTGGTGGAACTTTACTTTCCACGGGCCGGTTACCCAACATTTTGGACCACCCTGTAACTCATTAATATTCAAAGTACACGAACACACGTTATGGACGCGTGTATGCGCTCACCTGACATTTAGCCGGCTCGGACGGATTATACGGGCAAGGGATCTCTCTGTTGAGGAGCGTGGGCGATCTCCAACAACAACCTGTCCTCGGAACAATCGCCAGCGGTCGATTCTCGATAACGCTTACACACTTGGATCGAGTATACCCGCGACTGTGGCCGGTGTGCTCCGAGTGTCTGGCTTACTTGACGCACTTGACGCGTGGCGATCTCTCACGCCAGAACAGACGGGTCCCAGTGACGTCTGCGACGCTGTTTACACGCTTTCCAATCGTCGTTTCATCGAACGTTCTTTTCTCGAACGGAACACGGGTCGTTTTGTTCCTAGACGCACCGACCCGACCGAGAGGAGATTTCCTGATCGGGGATTCGAGGCCTGATCTCTTTAGCGACGGACGTCCGAGCTGGGAATTTATCCCTGACGTCAAACGTCAGCCAACGAGGATGGATCAATTATTCGCACACGCGGAAAGCGAACGAGGTGTCTCGAGAAACGGTCAATGTGTCGCGTACGACCGCGAAACGACGAATATACTATGCAAATTATGTTTATACATCCGCGTGTCAATTCTAGACAAATTTGTAAAATACATTGTACGAGAATCGTGAGGATACACGAAGAGTAATATATTTGCATTGATGTATGTTAATATATTCTTTCTAAACAAATCTGATATTTTTGTAATAAAATTGTTCATCTTTTCAACCATCGAGGAACAATATCGTGTGGAAAAATTACCGAAAAGTGCAGGTTAACGTATTTGGATAAAAGATCGAAGAAGAGACTGATTCTCTAATGTATAAACAGATCTTGTAATGGGTCAAAAGTGACCCGGAGCTGCCGATGGTTGGCACGTCGAATCTTTTCACGTTTGTACTTTTACGTCTCCAAAAATCTACTTCCTGAGTCTAAAATGAGTGCTCTGTACAGCAGTGCTTTTCAATTGGTCATCATTCTTCTAACACGATGCATACAGTAGAGGTTTGTTATATATACTGTTCGAAGGGTCATTGATTCGGTGATTCATGATCGTGTTCCTTACGAAAAGATCCCAATACCATAATTAGAGGGATAATTCGAACAGGGATTCTGAACCTGATCTGTCCATTTTAAGTTCATCTCTCTGTTCCGTCTAATCTGTCAATGAAACCATCTGAACTGTTTATAGATTGCACTGTCTCGTGTTCAAATTCCATTTCTTCGTGTGTCTAGACCCCGAGTCTGAAGTAATTGCTCCTTGTAGTACTTTTGTAGAGCGATGTTGACTCAACGATTCTTGGCGAGCACAGAAATCCCTGGATAGAGACTAATCTCTCTTTAGACAGCTACTCCGTTAATTGAACTATCTACAACGCTTGTGATCGCGTAAACTTACACTTAACCTTGCAGTCTTGCTTCTTTATCCAATCTCTAACTCTGAAGTAGCTATCGCCTGCAACAGTGTCTTTCTCTATTGGAGAAACTCGAAATCGAAAAGAACAGTCATGTTATGCTCTTTCAAGAGATTCTCACCTTGTAGTCTTGCCAAGACCTAATCTTGTAGTCTTGCTATTCTTTCCAATCTCTAACTCTAAAGTAGCTGTTCCCTACAGTGATATTGTTTTACATTAGAGAACAATTTTTTAAAAAATTGTCTACTCTGTAGTCTTACTTTTCCTCCTAATCTGTAACTCTGAAGTAGCTATCACCTGCAATAGTGTCTTTCTGTATTGGAGAAACTCGAAATCGAAAAGACAAAAAGCAGACGTTTTATACTAGGTTGACCAATAAGTTTTGTCGTCCATTGTAAAAAAAACTACTACGACACTTCGACTTTGAACAACTGTAAATATACAAACGAGTCGACAGATCTAAAACTTCACACGTGTTCATCAAACGCTAGTACCATCTTTAGAAACATCAAACGACGAACCTAATAGCTCCGTTTCTTATCGAACGACAAAACTGATCGAGCAACCTATTACTCTTTCGAGAAACCGTCTACCTTGCTTCTCATTCCAATCTCTAACTCAGTTAGAAAAATTGTCTACTCTGTAGTCTTACTTTTCCTCCCAATCTCTAACTCTGAAGTAACTACACCTGCAATAGTGTTTTTCTGTATTGGAGAAGACCTAATCTTGTAGTCTTGCTATTCTTTCCAATCTCTAACTCTAAAGTAGCTGTTGCCTATAGTGGTATTGTTCTACATTAGAGAAGAATTTTTCAAAAAATTGTCTACTCTCTAGTCTTACTTTTCCTCCAAATCTCTAACTCTGAAGTAGCTGTTGCCTATAGTGATATTGTTCTACATTAGAGAACAATTTTTCAAAAAATTCTCTACTCTGTAGTCTTACTTTTCCTCCCAATCTCTAACTCTGAAGTAGCTATCACCTGCAATAGTGTTTTTCTGTATTGGTGAAACTCGAAATCGAAAAGACAAAAAGCAGACGTTTTATACTAGGTTGCTCAATAAGTTTTGTCGTTTTCTCCATAGTAAAAAAATTATTATGACACTTCGACTATGAACAACTGTGAATATACAAACGAGTCGACAGATCTAAAACTTCACACGTGTTCGTCAAACGCTAGTACCAGAAGTAGCTGTTGCCTATACTAGAATTTTCTGCATCGAAGAATCGAAAGGACAGAGAGCTGACATTTTAGGGTCTTCGAACAAATTTCGAAACACGCGCGCGCGATGATTGTGGAAACTGATGCAACTCCGTTTAAAACGAAGAAAGAAATCGACGACGCGAGGTTGAATCGACCGTGCCGCGAAACTGCGGGTTGAAAATAAACCCGCGAAGTACATTACACGCGGAATGATACTTAAAATACACCGCGACGATTCCACGCGCTGTTAAGTACAAAAGAGTTGAAAGGCTGTTACAGTATCGTGGCGATCCATCGAGTTGAGACGCGAATTAAATCCCCGTTGTCAGGTCTGACAATTCGAGATAGACGGGCGAAGATAAACACTCGCCTCGAGGTATTAAGAACCGAATTCCACGATCCACGTTTCTGTCCTCGTGTATTTTTCTCGGGTTTCTTTTCTTTTCGTTTCTTTTTTTTTTCCTTCATTTTTTGTTTTCTTACGCGACGCCGATCTCGAAAAACGAAAACCTCGACGCCAACGCCGATACGCGGCGGGTCTGTCCTCGACGAAAAATCAACTTCGTTAAAACGTTTCAACGACGCATCACCCACGAGAGGTGCTCCACGAAGTGGGCCGCTCTCCGATCAGGCTGGAAAGTGAATAAGAAAAAACATCGAGGAGTGATACACAGAGAGTGAGAGAGAGAGAGAGAGAGAGAGAGAGAGAGAGAGAGAGAGAGAGAGAGAGAGGGAGAGATCACATCGATCCCGAGAGAGTTAAAACAGAAGAGGAACTACACAATACCAGCGTTTGTTCCATCGAGCCACCCCTGCGCCGCGCACGTATTAAAATCAATGACTGGCTTTGATCGGGAAGCCCGCGCGTACACGCACGCGAACCGTCGTGCGTTTTCTCCGCAGCGGGACGCGATTATCGCGATCTCGAGACGATTTCACTCGTGTCCGGATTAATATGCGTCTTTCGTTCGTTACGAAACGAGACGTCGAAGTCAGTTTAGTTCTCGGTTTCGCTAGGGAGAAAAACCTGTCTTCTCTGGGTTTCGTTTTCCTGTTCTTTTTTTTTTTTTCTTTTTCGAAATTCATCGAACGGTCGTCGATTGTCTAGAAGAAAATCGCGGACAATTCACACGATTGAGAAATAATTGCCGCGTCGAAATAGCAACCACGTGACACGATTGTAAAATCCTCGGATTTATTTTATTACTTTTCTCGAGTAGGTGGTTATTTGTGGGCGCAACCGGCGAAGATAATTTATCATTGGATAATAATGACGTGCACCACGCACTTCGCTTCGTTTTTACGTATATATTTCGAGTGTTACAACGAAATTACACGACCACTGGAACGTTACATCATCGAGTAAAGAAATAAATTAAAGAAAAGAAAAGAAAATATGCGAGATTCGGGAGTGTAACATCGAAAGAATTTCTGATCGCGCGGAGTCACGTAAGCCAGAGTCCAACGTTCGTAAGCACCGCGTGGGTGACTCGAAATTAAAGAAGAAATTAGAATTTCGAAGACATTCACCGTTGCCAATACGAGGATCGTCTATCGTCGCTGTATAGGGGACGGATTATTTTTTATTTTTTTTTTTTCGCCTACGCTCATCGGAATTTGCTTCTTGGTAAATAAATGGTCGACGAAATTCGGCGCGAAGGTGAACACGAGAATAGTTTGAAACTGGACCGTTGCAGATTTGAATATACAAAACACGTCTGCTCGTAACTGTGACACTATTAAACGGGTTAAAGACACTACGTTTAATCAACCGAACGTAGAGATCCGTTATATAGGATGTATATCGCATAGTAAGTTTCTTCGTATACTAGACTGTGTAGAAAATATTGCGCGCTACAGCAGTTCCCGCTTTCGAGTAATAAAATGAAGAATTTGCTTGAAAACGGGGTAGCGATTTTGATCTCAGGTTGTAATTAATATACGTAGCGATGAATACACTCGATGTGTGTAAATTGTGTCGAATATACGCGAACAATGGGTGGGTTATTCTCATCCTTGGATCCGGGGTAAAGATTCGATCTTGAAAGTATAGATTACCATACGCGATGATCGTCTGTACACTTTTACTGTACGTGTTATGTTATCGCGAAAAAAAAGAGGAATACTGACGGTGAGAAGAAAAATGACAGAAAGGAAAGAAAAGTACAAAAACGCCCTATACTTTATTGTGCTATAGCATCATCGTGGCAGGAATATAAAAAGAGAAATAATAACAATAAATACCAGAAAATGATAACAGAAAAATACCAAAATCTCCTGTACCTTGTTATGCTATTGCGAAGTAAAAGAAAAGAGAAGTAATAACAATAATGAGAACAATAACAGAAAGAAGAGAAATCTTCAAAAACGCTCTATTGGTTATGCTATCGTTAAATAGAGGAAAAGAAAAGTAATAACAATAATAAGAAAAATAACAAAAAGGAGAGAAAACTTCAAAAATGCTCTGTACTTGGTTATTCTATCGCTAAATAGAGGAAAAGAAAAATAATAACTATAATAAGAAAAATAACAGAAAGAAGAGAAAACTTCAAAAACGCTCTGTACTTGGTTATGTGTATCGCTAAATAGAGGAAAAGAAAGTAATAACAATAATAAAAATAACAGAAAGGAGAGAAATCTTCAAAAATGCTCTGTACTTGGTTATGCTATCGCTAAATAGAGGAAAAGAAAAATAATAACTATAATAAGAAAAATAACAGAAAGAAGAGAAAACTTCAAAAACGCTCTGTACTTGGTTATGATATAACTAAATAGAAGAAAAGAAAAGTAATAAAAATAATGAGAAAAATAACAGAAAGGAGAGAAATCTTCAAAAACGCTCTGTACTAGGTTATGCTATCGCTAAATAGAGGAAAAGAGAAATAATAACGATAATAAAAATAACAGAAAGGAAAGAAAACTTGAAAAATGGGCTGTACTCGCCTCGAGGTACCCGATGCCCGCATCGATCGAAAAGAATTACAACGCGTTAGTCAATATTACATTCGCGTTACAAGAACGGGGCCCACGCAGCGTCGATAAAACATAAATCACGTGTCCGAGAAGGTCCGAAGAAACGAACGAGATCGGGCCACGTATGGGACACCCGAGCGTAAAGGGGAGAAAGAGAAAAAGGGACTCACTTTGACAATCGGCAACCGTGGGCGATCCTTGCGTGCACGTCGCGGGATTCCCATTGCTGGTGGGTGGTTGAAGGGCGCCCAAACTTCGATAGCCCTCGTCGGAGACCTCGCTGCAGTTGTCGGAGTGCTCGCCATCGCCGTGAGGCGACTTGGTGTAATGCACGGTCCCCGTCACTACGTCCTTGCCAAAGTTCTCCAGCACGGGCTCCTCTTTGATCGCCGGGGGACTGGGCGTGGGACTACGACTGTTGGAGTCTTCGCGACACTTGTAATTGTAGATTGTCGGCTCGTACCTCGGGGTGTCCTCCTTTTCGACCGCCCTTCGGGCCACCCCGCCCTCTACCACGTAACGCTTGGTGAATTCCTCGGACAGAGGCACCTTCGTGCGGATCTCTTGATGCAGATCCTTTTTCGCCTCCTGGACAAACGATTTTTCCATGGTTCAGAGAACACCCACGAAACAATTCCAATCTGATTCTTAACATCCTATAACTAAGACCAAATCGTCTTTCTAGTGTTATCTATGAGCTACTGCTCCTGAAATCGAACTATCATCGAGGTACTAAGTCCAAGATCTCTTACTGCAGATTCTTTTTTCCATGTTTCAGAGAACACCCACGAAACAACTCTACTCTGATCCCTAAGATTCTATAACCGAAAACAAGTCGTCTTCAATCGTCTTCATAGACCAAGATTCTATAACTAAGACTAAATCGTCTTTCTAATCTTATCTCTAGGCTACTGTTTCTAAAATCAAACTATTATCGAGAAACTAAGTGCAAGATCTCTCACTGCAGATCCATTTTTCCATGTTTCAGAGAACACCCACGAAACAACTCTAATCCGATTCTTAACATCCTATAACTAAGACCAAATCGTCTTTCTAGTGTTATCTATGAGCTACTGCTCCTGAAATCAAACTATCGTCAAGATACTATGCCCAAGATTTCTTGCTGCAGATCCTTCCTTTATCGCGTCTTGGACAAACGATCTCTCCATGATGTTGAAAGAACACCCAGGAAACAACTCTACTCTGATCCCTAAGATTCTATAACTAAAAACAAGTCGTCTTTAACCGTCTTTATAGACCAAGATTCTATAACTAAGACCAAATCATCTTCTAATCTTATCCCTAGACTACTGTTCCTAAAATCAAACTATCATCGAGAAAGTTCAAGATCTCTTACTGCAGATCCTTTTTTCCATGTTTCAGAGAACACTCAGGAAACAACTCGAATCCGATTCTTAACATCCTATAACCATCTTTCCAGTCCCGTCTATCTCTGAGTTGCTATTTCTAAAATTGAACTCTTCATCTCTGAGACACTGTGCCCACAATGATCTCTACAGCTATCCCTAAGACTCGACAACTGAGAACAAACTCTATCACCAAGATCCCACACCTAACAAGAAACTCTTGTTCTATTATCTGGATCCTGTACCTAAGAACAGTATCCCTAGTTCGTAGAACGACCCATCTACAGAACCGAGTAAACCCGGTGAAAGTTTCGCAAAAGGTCAGCGACTCACCTTAGGGTCCTGGTGCTTGGCATGATGCGTCGGCGAGCGGGCATCCTCGTTGAAGACCCTCTTGGGTGACTCGATAGCGTATCCGGTCTTCGCGTGTTCCGCTCTGGTCGTCGGGCTGCACGATCTGAACTGGGCCTTCGGGGTCGGTGATCTGGATCTTTGTTTCCCGAAATCGACCGGCTGATGGCTCGGGCTGCCGAGGAATTTTCTCTGAGGCGTAGGACTCCTCGAGCGATTGATCTTCCTCTGTTCGTCGCTCGACTGCTGTTGCTGCTGCTGCTGCTGTTGCTGCTGCTTACCAGCCGGTCGGTGAGGCGTGGGCGATCGCGACCGATTGCTGGAGATGCTCCTGGCCGCGTGCAGCTGCGTCGACTGCTGATTCTGCATCGTTCCGGCGCAAGAACCGACGCTCGACGCCGAACTCCTTCGAGTTCTAGGAGGTGATCTGCGGATGAGTAGCGGTTTCATGTTTCGCGCCAAGGGCGGGCAACCATGCTGACCGGAGACCGTGTAACTCTTCGCGTCGACGCTATTGTTTTCACCCTCGATCGATCGTACAAACTACTCGTCACGCGACCGATACCACAGAGTCCGCTTAACCTTTACCGATTACCGATCAAAAGAATTCAATGGCCGCGACTTGGTACTTTTTACGACAGTCGGCTAGGTATACGACGCACTTTACAGATTAACAATTACTAGGTTGTTCGATAAGTTTTGTCGTTTTTTCTATTGTAAAAGAATGCTACGACACTTTCAGGGATAGATTAAGAGTTAAGGAATATAGAAGCAAGGGAGTATAAATGGTTTGCAATATAGAAATTTGGGAGTGCAGGTGTCTAGGAGTAGAGAAGTATATGAGTACTTGCGTCTGATCGTTTAGAGATATAGAACAGGAGCAAAAAATAGAAGAGTACTAGGTTGTTCGATAAGTTTTGTCGTTTTTTCTATTGTAAGAAAATACTATGACACTTCAACATTTGAACAACTGTAAATATACGAACGAATTGATGGATCTATATGAAAGTTTACTTATGCTCATCAAATGGTAGTACCGTCTTTAGAAAAATAAAACGACAAACATCATAACTCCACTTCTTATCGAACGACAAAACTTATTGAACAACCTGTTATATACGTATTTACGTCTGATCGTTCAGGGATAGAATAAGAGTAAAAGAATGTAGAAGTAGGGGAGTATAAATGGTTTGCAATATAGAAATTTGGGAGTGCAGGACTCTAGGAGTAGAGAAGTATATACGTACTTATGTCTGATCGTTTAGAGGTATAGGACAGGAGCAAAAAAGTAGGAGAGTACTAGGTTGTTCGATAAGTTTTGTCATTTTTCTTATTGTAAAAGAATACTACGACACTTTCATTTTCAACAACAGTAAATATACGAACGAGTCGATGGATCTACGTGAAACTTCACACATGTTCATCAAACGGTAGTACCATATTTAGAAAAATAAAACGACGAACCTGGTAGCTATATTTCTTATCGAACGACAAAACTTGTCGAGCAACCTATCAAATTCGTGACTTGGAAAGAACAATACGAGATCGTTTCGAGCATATTTTGCTAGTCCTTTTTCACAAGTCGAGTTCCATGTCGCTAGGTACCATTCGATCAATACTAAATACGATCTATTTCGAAGCATTAGTAATTAACTCTCATTGTACCGGGTGTGGTTCTTTTCAGACTCGGAGAAATTTTCGTATTGCTCGATTACACCGTTAGTACAGTTTTCTGTACAAATGAATAAAAGTTCGATAAAATGATGGAATTTTCCTGCGAAATATTTGTGCGAGGTCAAGTCACGGGTCCGTTCGGACCCGAGCGTGGTCTTTCCCGTGGTTGCCTGTACCGTTGATATTGCGAGGGGGTAAGGAATGCGGTGTTAAAAAGAAACGTCTGTTACGGTGAGTACTGAAAAATGAATTGTGACACCGCGTACGTAAATTTGAGAGAAAGTGGGTTAACGAATGTTATGCAGCTTTCGTCCGAACACTCAAAACCAATCAAGGGGATATAAAGTATTCGATATTCCTGCTCTTCTCACGACCGAAGTGTTCAGAATCGGATTATGGTATTATTACATCGACTTTAACCTTTAAAGAATGTATTCTGTAACCGTTAAAGTTGATTAACGAGGCCACGTTGGCTAAACATTTCTGACTCGCGACAGTGACTATCGCACACCTCTTTAGATTCCTGCACCTCGCTTATCAACACCCCGTATAATTTCCCGAAGCTCGAGAAACATTTTATTCCGATCAAGCTGCAGAAAATCTTGCGAAAATGAATGACCGTAGACAGATAAATGACACCTTAGAAGCAGAAAATCACTCACCTTTCGTAATGCACCTGCGCGCTGCCAAGGTCGAAGGACCCTCCAGCCTTTTGAATCAGCTTCGCTGAGATCATCGAGCGATGCGCTGCAATAGAGAAGAAAAAAAAAATAAATAAATAAAGAAATTATACACACACGTGATTACACAATCGGTCACGTACGTTTTTCGCCGAGGGACAATTCACTCGAAAGGAAGCTACCGATCGAGCACTAATTGAAACGTCGTTTACAAGTAGAGAGTGTCTACGTGGTGTACAAAAAAGAAAAAAACCAGACAAACTACCTGCTGCGCGAAGTTTCACGAATTAAGTTACTTAACAGGTTTGCTCGTGAAATTAAGAGTGTCGAAGCGACCGGAGAAAACATATAGCACGGAAGTGCCATTTACAAGCGTACCGTTCGTTCAAGTATTATTTTCAAAAGCACCGTTCACCAAAGCGCCATTTTCAGAAAGTACCATTCGCGAGAGAGTGCCATTTGTCAAAGTACTACTTAGAAAAATACCACTGGTAAAAGTACCGTCCGTGAAAGTGCTATTTATAAAACCATCGTTCGTCAAAGCACCGTTTACGAAAGAAAGGCAATTTCAATGTTAACCTTTATTAACCCTCGCTGTACCTGGGTCCTCTCGGACCCGAAGAGACTCGTGCACCGTTCAATGCTATCGTTAACCACGTATGTTACAGTGAATCGTGCATCGAGTTACAACAATAATCGTACGTCAATGTTTTTGTCGTTGTTCAAATATATCGCTCAATATATACCGTTAATACAACTTTTCTTAGAAATTGAAAACAGTAGGATAAAATAATAGAATCTGCATTCGAAATGTTTGCGCAAGCGAGGTCAAATTACGAAGATAAAAAAATACAGCAGCGTACTTATAAATTTAAACGTTTCTAAATTGCTAAACTTCCCCGGACGGATGTCTCCGTGAAAAAGGAATACAAATCATCTTTTCTCTGCACACGTTTAATATATATAAAAAAAAAAAAAAAGAAAGAAAAAATGAATTTCCTGACAGTGCACAAACACCTCGATCGTTTTGCAATCGTCGTCGAGAAGACATTCTGACAAAGAGTGTCACGCCTGTTATCTACTAACACGATCGACGAGCCTCGAAATCATCTTTATTTTCGACGCTGCTGAGGTCATCGTTGTTTGAATTGTCATCGCGTTACGTTTGTCGCGACGTTAAAAAGAATGTCAAACATTCGAAAAACTTGATCCGGCGAATACTCGGCGCGATTCTATTTCTGCGAATTAAAAATAGACGGGGAACAGTGTCGAATCGAACGTTCGAAAGTTCACTTACAGGTTCTACATCGACACGGGTCGTGTTTGTCCAAATAATGGCTCAGCGTGTCCCAGCCACCCCCGACGCGCACCATCACGTGACTCCGTAAAATCCTGACGAAGATCAGCACCTTGGTGTCACCGATTCGGTACTTCCCCTCGGAGACACGGATCATCGGGAATTGCGTCGGGCACGTGCACCTCTCGACCAAGTCGCGAACCTGGAACAAACGAAGGAAAAAACGGCACCTCGATAAAAGTACTTCGTAATTCGTATTGCCCTCTGGGGCAACGCGGACCAATTTTTCGGACGTCTTCGTGCACGCGAGCAACGTTTCGCCACGAGCGACAGAATTCAATCCGTTTCGGTCGTTAGGACGTATTGTGCTGTTAATTAAAGCAGCTGTCGACAGAACGACGCGTTCGAATGATACACGATTTTTCTTACCGCGTTGACAACATCGAGCCTGACTGACCCGTATTTGTTGCACAGGATTTATGGTGCTCGTAACGTGCAGCTGGTATTGATTAGAAAGGCTCTACCCCACTGGCACGTATATGCGCGCGGTTGTATGTTGTTCCGTATGAAATGTCAAGGAAGCTATCAACGTTTGCTTCCCGCGGTGACAAACACAGTTATCGTAACGAAACACTGTTTTGCATAAAAAGGACGAGACAACGCAGCCTGGAATGCGTTGGTTTCTTCGACCGCAACTGCATACGTACCAATGGTTCAACGCGTGCTTCGAACCTTTACAAATTCTGTCGTTTTTGGAATTTGCATAGTAGAGTTTCGAAGATGTATTTTTCAAATGTATTCTTCGAGAAAATGCGGACAAATAATCCAGTTTTTGACATGTTAATTGCATTCAGGCGTGGTTGCTCCAGCGATCGCCTAAACCGCTGATATTGCAAAGATAAAAAAATACAGCGAAGTATTTATGAATTAAACGAATCTAAATTATTAAACTCCCCCGGATGGATGTCTTCGTAAAAAAGGAATATAAATTATCTTTTCTCTGCACACGTTTAACATGTATATATAAAAAAATGAATTTCCTGACAGTGCCATCAGAAGGCTAAGAATCAAGCTCATCGAATTTTATTTTATTTTATTTTTTATTTAACATCGTTGGTAAGTAACGATGTTAAATAAAAAATAACGCGACAGAGGACTCGCTTAATCGATTACGAGCGAGTTTTCAATTTCCAGTTTCGCAAGCATCGACATGGTTGGAGAGAAGTTTGACGAAGTTGGAATTGGTACCGATACGAATAAATTTCAAATTCTTCGGTTGTAAATGTATTAATTCAGAATTTCGAGCAAGTGGAAGACAATAGTTGGCGAAGATAACGAAGGACGTTTGTATTGCAATCTTGATTTGTATTTTGAGGTTATTAATAGATTTGAAAAGTTGAAATTGAAAGTTGAATTGAAATTAACAAGTCGAATACTGTGGTAGTCATTAGTGACTGGTGTTCCAAATTTATAAAGTTTCTCTAAAGGGCTTAGAAAGAATGAGCTTTTATTTAAAATTTTTAAATAACGTTAATGTCATCGGTAGTATTAGAGAACAACCAATACGCCAACAAATTGTCAAGATTCTTTATTTTTTACGCGATAGTTTGAATAAATGTCGAGGTCATTCTTAAACTTGCATTCTTATCGTAATTTTTACGAACGTCGAATTAACACGAAAGTAGAAGTATAATTTTGTGGGGAAACTTGTTAATGTGGCAGGAAAAGTCAGTTGTTAAGAAATTTTAGCCGTTGGTTGGCAAAACACTAATTAAACAATAACGGGACGGTCTGATATTTCACGTTTTCTTACAACACATACTTCAATAAGGGACAGATTCAGATTCTAATCTGAGCGGCGATATTAAGAGATAGAAAAGGTTAAGAACTATCTTGATGAATAGTGCTCGACTTATTACATCAGCGTGCTCAACTTATTCTCTAAAAGGAGCTTAAAAATTGAGAAAAGAGTACATCAAGAAATAACTAAAACTAAACGATACGTTCATCATTTCAAAATCGCGAGTTAGTAAATTTAGAAATTTTTTCCTCAAAAATAGTAAGCTTCATTGTGCAAAAAACAAACATAGCTATAATTCAAAACCTGCTCGTGTTATTGGTAACGAAAAATCGATTGAAAATCTTATCCTATACGTTGTTTCTAGTTTAACACGTTACACGTACCATTTAATGTGTTATGTGTTAAACTAACACATTAAATTCACTATTTCGTAGCACAGTTACCAAGAATGTTCGTTGAACGCCTTTTGGACTGTACCAACAGATCGAGCATTTATAAACGTTATAAACGAGAGAATTCAAAAGCTTTCTACCAATATTCACCTTCCAAAAATCGTTGGAAGAATCAAAGAACCGGTAGTCATCGTTCCGGACCGAAATGTCTCGATAATGCCGCGAAACGTGAAACAAACGCGAAACGAAGTAACGCGAATGGAAGTTCCCGTTGAGAACAGCATTTTAACACGGTTCGCCTTCGGATATCTGCGTTTTTGCCGGTTTTCAACGTGAAGTGAAAGCAGAACGCGCCCCGACTGTCCGTCTATCAAATGCTCGTAACACGACGCGATGTTTTTTTTTTTCCTGGATATTAAATCAACTGTTAATTTCATTGTGCACGTCACGGGGGCCAAGCGGTCGGACTTCCTTTATGCGTTACTCGCGCGAGGGAATTTTTACAACAGCGACAAGATACACCATCCGATAAAGAGATATTCAACAAGACGTTGATTGCACCCTAGCGAGGTGCATTTTTACAATTTCTTCGTAGGCGAAAGTGTCTTGGTTTCGTTTTATTTCTACTTTGGTACAGTCGCATAGCAATGAACGTTATGAGAAACTTGGCAAATACGTCATCACCACGCCGACTGATTTTAAACGGGGTCAATGCCTGTTCAATCATCGAGGTATCATGATCGGCCTATTACATTAATTCGATATTTTTTTTCTTTTAGAAAATAAAATATCTAATTAATTAGGTAAATATATAAATAAATTAATTAACTAAATTAAGTAATTAATTATTAATATTTAAATTTTTTAATGAATAATTATGATTGTATTAAAATTAATTTTAACGCGGGGGTTAAATTCCTGAAATAATTATTTATTAATAAGCCATCTGATCGAATAATGTACCATGGCTGTTAATGATTGAGATTCCATGACCTATTCAATAATATATCATATAATAAATTAATGTATCGAGATTAATTGACACATGAGGGTTTAAAAAATAATAGTAGATTCAATGTCCTCGGATATTAAAAAATTAATTTATATAATTAGATTTAAATTTAATTTTGTATAATAAAAAATTAAATTTATTCTATTATTATTTAAATCATAGTAGATATTATTTATTTACACAAAGAAGTTAGACTGGAAATAGACTTCTCTGGAAATAGACTTTTATCTAAGATTAGGATAATTGCTTCGTCGAACCAATAATAACTTATAAACATTGAACTTCGCAGAACTATTCGAAGAGTATTTTTATTTACATCGATACTGTCTACCAACGTCACTCACGATCCTCTTCGAAAACTGCAAAACTGTCATCAGAGGGCTAAGAATCAAGCTCATCGAATTATTTGACTTTATTCTTTATTTAACATCGTTGGTAAGTAAACGTACGTAGTTACACGAATACGTGAAAAATAAGACAAAAAGTGCAGCTGAAATGCTGTTATTAAAATTGAACCTCGATTGAAATATACGTTACCATCAGAGCCTCGCAAATTTTTTAAATAATTCTTCCTGATATTTAAACCGGTGAAAATATTCATACGGTTAAGTATTGTATATCGTGGAACGTGTACCAATAAGTAAATGAAATATTTGTCTCGAGATTAAAAATACGTTAGATTCGCCATTTTCAAAGTTGTCGAACATACGGTTGACAATCAATTTATACCTTATTGTTATTATCGAACGAGCTCACGTATAAGGTACGAGTGGTGTCTTCGATCTTCACCGGCGGCTTCTTCCGCCTAATAACCACGCCGCTTGATAAATGATTTTATCATCGTTGCCGGAAGGCCGGTAGTGAAAGCATCCCGGCAAAGGGCACGTAAATACGCGTATAGGTGAACGATTTAACGCCGCGATAATAGTGTATGATCGATCGATTACGAAGAGCGACGTGGGTCCGCCACGTGTCGTGTAACGATCGACCACGTACACTCGAGACTCGAAACAGAAGGAGACGGAGATTGTTTACCAACTTGTTTGATTAACGTCCAACTTCGTTCTTTAATTGGCGGGCGTACGCGGACGTAGAAACGGAAGTGAAAGTTTGGTGAATTTCGAGACGAGGTATTGCAAGATTTCAGCTCCGAGTTGTTTAGCATTATCGGTATCATCGTCGACCACTACGTGGAATATATTATCCTGCGAGTGGAAATCTTTTCATCGGGTTAGAATAGATCGTTGAACCCCGTTTCTATTCGTTTATCTGTAATATCGTTCGAAAAAATAGCTTACAGAAATAGTGTTCGTCACGTTGCCAAAATTTCTGTCCCTCGGGTTGTCACGAGTACGAGAAATTCTCTTTTCTTTCAATATCTCCTTTTGATAGAAATTAAACGGTTGCATTCGACACAGAGGGATAAATCGTCAGGAAATTAATGTTCGCGAGCCTGTGTCGCGTATAATAAAAGTAACAACAAATAATTCGTGTTATCCAATATTAATTTGAAATTATTAACCGATATAGTAATTCCTGTTTCGAGCGACGAT
Organism: Ptiloglossa arizonensis; assembly: GCF_051014685.1. Lineage (NCBI taxonomy): Eukaryota > Metazoa > Arthropoda > Insecta > Hymenoptera > Colletidae > Ptiloglossa > Ptiloglossa arizonensis. Next base: position 4,456,066 of record NC_135048.1, on the reverse strand, counting down.
AAGGGGACCTTAATTCGCTCGAAAGCGGGGTGCTAACGATTTTTGTCTCGAATCAAGGCCAATAAAGATCTTTTGCTCGATATTGGAGTAAAAATTGTTGCTTGAAAATGTGAATTATTATAGGAAGAGTATTATCTGCAAGGTATTGTGCTATCGGATTTTCCGTGTCCGCTTGAGCCTGCTTGGAGCGCAGGCTTGAAAGATGTATTATTGTGTGCGAACGGACCAGCGTTAAGGTAAACATTTGAGGCCGATCTATCGCTAGGTTTCTGAGAGGACACCAGTGTCCCTTTACAGGGGGTCTTGCAAGACGACCGAGCTTGGGAATGCATGAGAACGAAAGGAAATATAATGTCATCCCTTGTCGTGCTTTAACACTAAACCTACCATGCGCGGTCAAATGACCGCTTTTGAAATTTCATTTAGAATTTCTCGTATACAACGTTATTGTATGACCATGTAGCTTATTGACTTTTCCTATAATATACATACAACCCATTTTTTAATATTCACAACTTTTTTTATTATTTACTTTCCAAAAAAAATTTATAACATGTCTAGCCTACCACGAACGGTCATTTGACCGCTTGAAAAATTCATGTTATTTACAACTATATTCTTCGTAACAAACGCGCGATTGGAACAAATACATATCGTTCCTTGGACGACAATACGGTTTTGTGATCCTAACAGAGAGCATCGAAATTTCGCAGTGCATAATAGAAATTATTACGCGGTATAAGTGATAGTTTCGACAAAGTCGACAGATCCAACAATATTTTGCGGTATTATTTATAATTGTTTTTTTATTTCTGGTCTCAATGTTTTTACCCCGTTTGATTTATATTTTTATATTTTAGTTTTTACTTTATCATTTGTATATTCACTCCCAAAAATATCAAGACATTCGAGGAATATCAATTTATTAGATAAAATAAATAATATCGACGAGGATTGTTCGGAAGATGAGCAAGAAGTTTCCGATATTTATAATGATGCAGCAGAAAATAATTGTGGCTTATCTGATAGCGATACGGACGAAGAGAATATTTTGAATATACGAAAAGGACAAAAAAGAAAGAGATTTATAGTTAGTTCCGAAAGTGAAAATGAGGAAGAGATTGAAACTGCTATGGACGGAACTGTTTGGCAAAAAATAAAGGAAGGGTCTAATCGCGGAAGAGCACCGATTTATAATATTTTCAAGGAAATATCAGGACCGACAGGATACGCTAAACGAAATATTATAAAGGGCAAAGTTGAGTCAGCATTTTCCTTGATTATTGATCGTAACATTCATCCGTTGAAATTGAAAAAAGTGACACCCGTATACCAGAGACAATTAGATTTTACAGTAGCACAAAATTCGGTGTAGATGTAACCGATCAAATGGCCAGAAAGTATAGTGTAAAATCTAAATGTCGAAGATGGCCTTTACAGGTATTTTTCAATATTTTGGATTTAGCCGGGACAAATGCTTGGATTTTATATAAAGAAACAACGGGTAAAGAAATATCGAGGCAAGAATTTCTATTTCAATTGGCAGAAGAACTTGGGACCGAATATCAGGAGGAAAGACAGCTAAGCGAAAAATGTTCATCAAAAACAATAATAAACACAGCTACAGATTCTTCTGTACGGAAATCTTGTCAAGTAAGATATTGCAAAGTCAATAAGACTAACAAAATTTGTACAAAATGTAAAAAATACGTATGTGGAAAATGTGCAGTACAAAATGCTGTAATTTGTAAAAAATATGCTGAAAATGCATAAAGGTAAATAAATCTTTATAAATAGAAAAGTAGAGAGCGAGTTTTTACTGTAGTACCAGAAAAATATTTTGTTTACTATCCAATTGGCTAAAATCTCTTTCTATATTAAGATAAATATGTTTTTTTAGAGCGGTCATTTGACCGCTCATGGTAGGATTAGGTATATATGAAATGTCGGTAGGTTTAGTGTTAAATAAGAATTTGAATCGCATCTCGGCGATGCGTTTATAGAAACTTCTTTCTATATAACTTAAAGAGTGCTCTCTCGACAGTCCATCGGTCGCGTTCGATGCAGTTCGATCGACACTTTTCACTTGGAAAAAAATTTTTAAACGACCCTGTGCGAACTTTATTTGCGCCATTGTACTGTTATACCAAACCGTAATCATGCTACGATACCTACCGCATTGCATTCTTAGGATTAATCTCTGTTCCCATGCGAGCCGATTCATAGAAGTCAGATAACGTAAGTCAGCCAAAACACTTCTTGGACCAGTCTACGTGACTCCCCGTGTGAACCTCATGCTGGGATCGAACTCTTTCTTTGTCACCGAACGATATAAAGACCAGTCGAAGACCCCGAGGGTCACTCTTCTCTAAGTCGTGTCTAAGTGCTAAGTACGTCCGTGAAATTCTTGTCAGGCGGTCTATTTCAATAAAAACTCAGTAAAGTGCCAAGGGATCGTTGAATTCTACACGAGTGTTCCTTCAACCCTTCCCTCCTGCACAACAGTACGCTATATGAATTGAAAAAAGGTAGCACAACTACGGATACGGTTAAAAACATTTGCAAAGTGTACGGTGAACGTGCTTTGAATTTGTGAAAGTGTCAAAGATGGTTTTCCAAGTTTCGAAAAGGTGATTTTGAGCTTTTCGATGTATTTAGATCCGGTCGACCAACAGCGTTCAATCCTGAGACATTGAAAGCTTTCATCGAGTTAGAACCACGATTAACTACCGATGAAATTGCTGAGAGATTAGCAGCAGTTGCAGCAGTACTGTTCATTGACGTTTAATACAATTGGGAAAAGTATCGAAACTGGGAAAATTGGTACCGCGTGAACTGATGGTTTCTAACTGTATCTAATACATGAACATTTCTGCTTCCCTGCGAGGTCGACAAAATAATCGTTTATTTCTCGATCAGATTATTACTGGTGTCGAAAAGTGGGTTTTACACTGCAATCCCAAACGAAAACTTCAATGGCTATCACCTGGTCGATCATCTTTACAGTGCCCAAAATCAGGGCTTCATCCTCGGAAAGTTTTGTCGCACGTGTGCTGGTATATTAGAGGAATTATTCATTTTGAGCTTTTCAAGCAAAATCAGACCGTAACGGCTGAGATTTACAGCCAACAACTCGAACGTCTTCGAGCAGCGTTAGTGGAAAAACGACCATCGTTAGTGAATCGAAAAGTGTTCTATTCCACCACGATAACGCTAGGCCGCACACAGCAAGGATAACGGTAGAAAAAATAAAAATTCCTAAGTCGAATATTTTATCCACGGAATATTTGTTTTTCGTAAGAAATTACTTTCTCTATTTATTTAAATAAGTTTTTCGAACGAATAATAAAGACTTGTTCGATTAATTCTACGATCGTTATTCGATCGTAGAACTTTCTTGGATCCGTGCCCTCTTGGATCGAGAACAGAGCTGGCCATTATTCGAATTGTTTCGAATTAAGAATAATTATAAACTAAAATAATTACTAAAAACTAAAAATAATTAAGTGTGGGAACTTCCGCCACACCCACCGTACTCTCCGGATCTTGCTCCAAGCGATTACCATCTATTCCGGTCGATGCAACATTTTTTAAGTGGAAGAAATTTCAACAATAGCGAGGATGTAAAATCAGCACTAAATGAGTATTTTAATTCAAAATCCCAGAAGTTTTTCGAAAATGGAGTAAGAAAGTTGACCGATAGAAGGGAAAAGGTGATCGAAACTGATGGTCAATATATCGATGATTGAAAATAAATGTAAGTATTAATTTTCTTCACCAAAAGTCATCGTGAAAAACTGACATTATTTAAGGGATGACCTAATACATATCCAGTAATGTACTCACACGCATCTTAGAAACACATAATAGAAAGAAGAGAAATATATACATAGGTACATCAAACTCGAACATAATTTACTTTTCAGGTCACTCTCTAATGAATTGTTCATTACCTTATTACTAACAATAAATTGAATCACTGTTACATCTGATATTTATGAGTTTGCAATAGATAAGGGCTACTGATAAGGAATTATGTTCACCGTCAAAAAACGATATTACTTATCGGATGACCTAATACATGTGGTTCGGAGAAAATGAAGAGCGTTTGGAAAAGACGAACGATTAGGGTGGACGAACGTGATCAAATGTCTGGAGTGAGAGGGATTGAGGATTAGAACGAAAGAGAACGAATGCGCGTGGCTATATAGGGTGCGGGAGGAACGTTTTGGAAACAGTATGTCACGGTATGTCACGGTATGTCACGGTATGTCACGGTATGTCACGGTATGTCACGGTATGTCACGGTATGTATGGGTAAGAGTACGAATAAAGACGTAGTACGAAAGGAGAGTTGAAAAGACGCACAGAGACGAGAGACTTGACAAAGACATAAGCAACGAAGATTAGCTTAGTCTTATACATAGTCGATCCATTTTTAGTGAAAAGAGAAACTAATTACCAATACCACGTCTAATACTAATAACACTGTAACGTATAATATACATAAATATACACCAACACAGCGCACTAGTAGAACAAATTTTTGGAGACTCGTACGAGGATCAACAGTATGTAGGTGACATTTCATCGGTGCAATTTCCCTGACTCGTTTGACGTTGTTTACATTCTGATGGAAAACATTGGCAGCGATTGAAACACACTAAAACCGAACGAGATACAGTTAACAATGGTCTAGCGAACAAACAATTATTCGTATTATTGTTCGAACAACGATCGTAGAATTAATTGAATAAATGGTTATTATTCGTTCGAAAAACTTATTTAAATAAATATAGAAAGAAATTTCTTACGGAAAAGAAATATTCCGTGGATAAAATATTCGACTAAGAGGAATTTACTCGGATAATTATTTCGGATAAATATTTATTTCAAACAATTCGAATAATGGCCAACTCTGTTCTCGATCCGAGAGGGCACTGATCCAAGAAAGTTCCACGATCAGAATTCCTTGTACGGTATCGACGCGAATCGAATCTAAACGCGATAGAAAAATCGTAGGAAATCGAAACGAACTGTGCAGTATTCGGGCAATTATCGCGATGGTGGCATTAGCGAGAACAGCCAGCCTCGTTATCTCGCGCTAGGGAACTTTCTTCTCGGAGTATTAAGTCGCTCGCGTTATTGATTACGCTCTGTTATCGGCGCGGCGAATCGGTAGGGATAAATATATATCATTTATGTGCGAACACCCACAGGCAATCATTTGACAGCGGTACGGTGAAAATTATTTATTGCCGGATCACACACGGCCTCCATTCGCACGTGCGGGGAGGCGAATGCGCCAGGATTCTTGGTCACGGGCTGTTGGGGAGCGAACGCGTGCAAACGCCACCAGTTTTATCCCCCCCGTCGCCACCCCTTATCTGTTGATGACATTTTTCCCGCGAATGATTTACACCCATTGCGTAAACGCTCGCGTGGACAGTTTCCTGAAATTTCCAGAGATCTCCTCGCGCGTGATCGATCGGACGTGTTTGAAAATCCACTCGTCTGTGACGTTGATTGCGAGGAACTCGCCGATTGGAACCGATCAGGGGTTCGGTGTTACCAGATGAGAGGATTTTTCGCGACGGAGCAATCACAGCTTTCGTGGATTTCATGGAAAATGAGATTACTCGAAATAATGGAGGAGCTCTAACGTTCAAAGGTTATGCAACCGCTTAACAGGTTACGTACATGCAACGCCATTTTTCTGTGTTTAAGAATGTCACCGATATTTGTTCGGGCAGTGGTGTAAAAAGTTGACATATTTGATCATTTTTCGACGTACTTGTTACTTTAGGGTATCGTTAACAAGAGTAATGCTATTTTAAAGTTTACAAATATTAGAGCTCATGTTTCTCATTTTAGAGAAGAGTTCATTTTAGAGAATCATTGTAACTTTGGAGCATTGGTCTCCGGGAGACTACCATTGTTTAACGTGTTAATTAGATCCCGAGATGTTCGACAATCCGAGCTTAGAGAATCTAGCGTTCGTAGAATTTTTGTGCGACAAAACAATTGTAGTTTTTGCAGATTTTATGAAAAATAAGATAGCTCGAAGTAAAATGACGGATACTCTGCCGTTTAACAGTGATGAAACTTAATTAGGCTCCAAGAGGTTCTGCGATCTGAGCTGATAAGGAGTCTAGCGTTCAGAGACAAGATGACTTTTTAGCGATAGAACGATCGGTTATCTTCCGAAAATTGTATACGGTAGAATACAAACAGAGCTCAATGTAATAAAGAAGCTTTATTGTTCGAAGACGAAAAGACTTTCGAATGATAAAACCCTTTTTAAGTATTCAAGATTTTATAGTAAGAAATGGATACATTCTAAGTTAATTAGCACAGACTTCCAACTGTCTTGAGCTTTGTATGAAAATAAAGTTGTTTCTGAAGTTCACTGCAAGATACTCTCTAGTCAGAGCTGATAAAGAGTCTACATAAGTTCACAATTAGGAAGACTATTGGGTGATAGCATCATTCTTTGAGATCCAAGAATTTTGTATAATTAATAGAGAAGGATAGAAAACCTTTTGGGATTTTATTCTGTGATCGTAAAGAAGATTTTTGAATAACAATACAATAGCTTGTTTAGGACTCTGACTTTCATTGAAAAAAATTCTATTATTAATAATAATTATCAGCTACAGATTCCCAAGTAGATTTAAACTGTTGACTACTTACAACTGCACGGTCTCGTTTGATAAAGTTTTCAGTGTTTTAGGTCAAAGAGACATTACGATCGTACGTTTCATTTTTCACTATTTTACAGACATCGACGTAAGTATTAATCAAAATTTTTGACTGCAAAGATGCAAATAGGATATTGTTTTAGGTCGTGCACAGAAATAGACTCATTGTGGGAAATTCACTTTATGAGACGAGCTTCTGGAACGCAGGATAACAGTAATGCCTGTTTTTGAACACGTGTTTGGTGTTACTCAAGCTAAACACGCTTCGTCCAGGGGATGGTAACGATGATCCATAAATCATCGATGAGAGTGGTTGATTAGAATTCCAGATGTGTCGACGTTGTTCCTGTTGACGTCGTTGATTTGCGTCATTTCGTTCCTTGTTCCAAATATTTCATTCACGCACAAGTTTATCGGAATTATTCACGAGTTATTCACGCATAAGTTTTGTCTTTCGACAAAAACTTTTCAACTGCATTGAACATTACTACATTGAACAGTAGTACATTGTACAGTACTACATTGAACGGTACTACATTTGAACAGTACTACATTGAACGGTACTACATGCAACGGTACTACATTGAACAGTACTGCATTGAACAGTAGTACATTGAACAGTAGTACATTGAACAGTTCTACATTGAATAGTAGTACATTGAACAGTACTACATTCAACAGTTCTACATTAAATAGTACTGCATTGAACAGTACTACATTTTAACAGTACTACATTGAACAGTACTACATTGAACAGTACTACATTGAACAGTACTACATTTAAGCAGTACTACATTTAAACAGTACTACATGCAACGGTACTACATTGAATAGTACTACATTGAACAGTAGTACATTGAACAGTAGTACATTGAACAGTACTACATTGAACAGTAGTACATTGAACAGTACTACATTGAACAGTAGTACATTGAACAGTAGTACATTGAACTGTAGTACATTGAACAGTACTACATTGAACAGTACTGCATTGAACAGTACTGCATTGAACAGTTCTACATTGAACAGTACTACATTGAACAGTACTACATTTGAACAGTTCTACATTGAACAGTACTACATTGAACAGTACTACATTGAACAGTACTACATTGAACAGTACTACATTGAACAGTACTACATTGAACAGTACTACATTTGAACAGTTCTACATTGAACAGTACTGCATTGAACAAGGTAACTTCGACGCCAAACATTTGAGACACGCTGTACAACTGTCTCATAGGAATCAGTGAATTATGCAAATCCGTGAAAAACTCGTCTGTCTTGATTTAACTAATTTTGACGTCATTGAAATCACTTGGACGAAGGTTTCTCAATATTTGAACTATATTCGTAATACTAACAGTACACAACGGGTGACCGATACAATTTTATCACCGTGACATTAATTCGTAGCTGCATTTTGACTATGTTCTTACGGTCGTTTAAATTTTACAAAGTACTCGAACAAACTTCTCATTACGAAATAAAGTGTGTTTGGTAATCCTGGTTGCAGATACAAGGAAACGCAAGGAAAATAGTTTTTCTCATGGAAGTGTTCAGGCTTCATCTGTCAACATCGATTCTAATAATAGTAATCTCGCCTGTCGACCTTTTCTAGTGCTCGCCTTGCGACACACCAATTGTCTACGACCGGCTAACTTTGTAGGCTACATATTTCCTGCTTAGAAGTAATGATTCGTGCGACTCAACGTTCTGCGTGAAACGTAAGACTGCATACTTAAACGCAATATCACTTACCAACGACCTAAACTCTGCTAAATTATTGCTCCAGAAAATTGATCAAGGAAACCGAAATTGCAGCTCGCGATAATTGAAAAAAGTAAAATAGAAAAACCTGTCTGTTTACTTCTATCGGCGATGCGAATTATGCATTATATTAAAACATATCGGTGGTATGTTTTTTGTTGTGTAAGAATGACTTGCAATTTAGCGGATGTTTTGCAAACTGAATTTTTGCTAGTACTCATCGGTAACGTTGATGCAACAAATTTTACCTCAGACTTGATTGGCTCTTGTAACTGATTGTCGTACAAAGGTATACTAATACTTTAAAGAACGGTTTAAGTATGTCGTCATCTAATGGCGTTTCTTGCAAAGTTTTTTAACAACTGACACGTAAATGCACTTTCAGTTTTTTAATTACTTTAATACGTTGACTGTCATGTGAGTTCTCCATACGTAAAGAAGTCTTTGATCATTTTTCAAATTGTGGCGTGAAAAGTAAAAATATTCGTTAGTTCATCCGTGTAATTGTTATTTTACAGTATCGCCAAGGATGGTAACGTTGTTTAGAAGTTTAAAAGTGTAAATCTTCCTTTCTCGCAAACGCTTTAAAGAGTTTAAAGATACTTAAAGGAGATCACCATAGGGTTCAATGAATTAAATATTGTAACAAACACGTAACCATTAGAGTTGCGCATAAATATTTATAAATAAATTTCCCAATGATACAATGCAACACCATTGTCGTAAGAGTGATAAATGTCGTTGATCAGTATCGGTTGCGGTATTTGTTTGAAACGAAATAATTCAATCCTGGAGAGATCAATAAACAAAAATAAAGCCATTACTTTGTTTCGTTTCTTACTGCTTTAAGACTTAAGCAGCAAGTATATTACTTAAGTTTCCAAGTACATTTCTCACGTAGAATACTATGATGTTCATCGATCACTTTGTTCATTCTTATTATTAAGTTCTTCTGTCACTTTTATCGAGGTCGTTAAGACATTTAAAGTTGTTACCCGAGTCAACACCGTTGGATTTACATTTTTATAAACAAGATTAAATTTTGTAACAGAAAACGATTAATAATACTAACGGTGATCGTTCGTAAATTTCAATAGTCGAATCATTCGTAATTAGTCGAGTACGATGATGCTCGTTCGGAGGTGTTTCGAGAAAATTCGAAACTATTAAAACGTGATAACGCGCGATACATATTTCGAATAGGAGTGTCTAGAATTGGTGTAAGAATTTCTAGAATTTCGTCGCCATCGTGCACCGTGAATATCGTTCAGGACAAACAGTGTGGCGCATTGCAGGTGAGCGGACAGGATGAATGGTTATGATGCTATAATGCAAGGCCGCAGCGGCTTACGTAACAGAACCTAACCTAACTATACGGAATACGGTTCGCGATCGCTACGATCGTTCAGAAACAGGAGTCACGTAGTCGGGTGGTTTGTTCACCCCTAAACGAGTCCTTCGGGGGACACGGAGGCATTAATGCGGCGTAAATTTATTCGTCGCACATGTAACAGAAATTGAAAGATTAAATCAGTTTCAACGTGGGGCTGGGCAAGCGATCGACGAATGGGAAAGCACGAAAATTAAATATAAAAATTGATTGGAAAGTACAGAGTACAGCAAAAGAAGGACCCGGGATACACAAAACCACGCGACAGAATCAAAACCAGAGGATTTGCGGCACGAATAAATAAAGATAAATAGAATTTGTACAAATTGTAAATTATGACTAGGTTTTACAAAATTTTAGCTGAATTTCGCCTACTAGGTTGTCTTTCGACAAAACTTATGAACAGTACTATATTGAACAGTACTACATTGAACAGTACCACATTGAATAGTACTACATTGAACAGTACTACATTGAACAGTACTACATGGAACGGTACTACATTGAACAGTACTACATGCAACGGTACTACATTGAACAGTACTGCATTGAATAGTACTACATTGAACAGTACTACATTGAACAGTACTACATGGAACGGTACTACATTGAACAGTACTACATGCAACGGTACTACATTGAACAGTACTGCATTGAATAGTACTACATTGAACAGTACTGCATTGAATAGTACTATATTGAACAGTGCTACATGGAACGGTACTACATTGAACAGTACTACATGCAACGGTACTACATTGAGCAGTACTGCATTGAATAGTACTACATTGAACAGTAGTACATTGAACAGTACTACATTGAACAGTATTACATTGAACAGTACTACATTGAACAGTTCTACATTGAACAGTTCTACATTGAACAGTACTACATTGAACAGTAGTACATTGAACAACTTAGTGGGCGAAATTCAGTTAAAATGTTCTTGTAAAACCTAGTCATAAATTACAATTTGTACAAATTCTATTTATCTCTGTTTATTCATGCCGCAAATCCTCTGATTTTGATTCTGTCACAGTCACGTGGTTTTGTATATCCCGTGTCCTTCGTTTACTGTACTCTGGACTTTCCAATCAATGTTTATATTTAACTTTCGTGTTTTCCCATTCGTCAATCGCTTCTCAAGCATAGATACTGTTCAATACAGTACTGTTCGATAAGTTTCTTGACCAACCTATTATTTACTCTTACTTATTGCTTGATATTTTTTATACCACTGCTATCAATCTTCGAAAAATGTGATGTGTTCCTTTGTCTATCGATTCACTAATGCAATATGTTCTTGAGCAGAAAAGATGATCGAATATTAGAGAGAGAAAGAGTGCCGGAGTGATCGAAATCTGAAGACGAGGACGTGAGGGACGAATGTGGAAAGAAAAGGACGAGAAAGGGAAACAACAATCGAAGATCACAATGAAGACAGCAGAGGGTATCGATCGGCCAGGAGGACGCGAGTGAATGGAGATCGAGAAAGACAAAGCCAGAGCAGAGCGGAAAAAGCGTGGAAGAGTGTGTGAAAGAGTGTGTGAAAGAGTGTGGAAGAAGGAGATAGGCTTCGTACGCCACCCACGCACACACAACCATCGAATTAATTCCCTTGGATTTTTCTACAGCCAGTTTCACCTTACCCACGGAATTATTCCAGATCGCTTGTCGCTTCTCCTTTGCGTTAGACTTCCGGTATAAAGTGTGCGATTTACTCTCGACCGTTTCCTTTGTTGGATTGGATTTACTGGAGCGCGAGCCTCTTCGTATTGGGAACAAACGATTCCTTAGACGTCGCCAACTGGCGAATAACGTTTCTTTTAACTTCTTCGGGGATAAACTTTTTTGTTCGAAGATATTAACACTAGAGCTATCGATAGACTTTGGTGTATTAAAGTATTCCTCGTACGCGTCTCAGGAAAATCGATGATCGCGGAAAAAGAGGAACTTGTGAGATTTATTATACCAATAGAATAAAATAAGTCGTAAGGTCTTTTGAAAATATGCTATGGAATTTAAAATAAATATCTTGGTAAAAACTGTCGAATCGAGTCATTTTTACCGGTTGGTAAATCTATCGTTAACACTGGAAGTACCAAAGGGGTCAATTTCACTTGTTTCAAACTTCTTTTTAAATTTACTTAAGTATTAACGATGTCTTTGACTACAATACTCGAGGCAATTATTAAAATAGACAACTATCGGTACTCGTAATTAATTATATAAAATAGGACACAATATACAATAGGACTACCTTCACCGTTGATAGTTAATAATACTTTGTTTGCTTCTAGTGGTATCTCAATGCATATTCAATGCACACTCAAAGTGCATTTTTTCCTTCGGTTGTAAGGTCACACTTTTCGGAAACGATGGTTCAATTAGGGCGTTGCAGGTACCATTGGCAGATGAAATGTTAAAACAGTAACTAAATGATGCGTGAAGCAAAGAGTACCGCCAACTTTTTTTTTAAACTTTGTACAATGGTCGTTTAATGTAAATTTTGCAAAACCAGATTTGGGATCAAAGGGACAGGAAAGAAACTTTTACTTAAAAACTCATTAACAAGTAAAAATAAGGATATGGCAAGTTCTGTCTCGATCATTGTTAAATGATATCACCACTATTATAACTGGTGATGATTACGAATCTATTTAAAGTAATGCTGAGCAACCTTCGTTTCTTTATATGCATGGTAATAATTATGATAGAGTAAGTGGGCATCGATTCGAACTTTATTAAATTTTTTCAAACTTTAGACTATAGAGAGTACAATGATAGTGACGAAGCAGAACTTTCTGAAATTGGTGCAGTCACAGATAATAAATATTTACTCGAATGGTTACTAAAAAAAAGAGGAATGATTCTGCTCCAGTTATTGTATGAGGCCATTTTTTAGGCACTCGTATTAGCGTTATTGGCATCCGAAAATATTTCCTCTGATATAGGCGTAGATATATTTATTAACAATTGTTGTGCCATGGAGCTCAACGTGTTTGGAATGTTTGGTTAATGGGTTCAAGAGACTGTTGAACTGGAGTTCGCTGGATTTATTTATCGATTTTTTATTACCTTTTTAATCATCTATCTAATATATACGTTAATTTATACTGAGAGTTATTACTGTAATTATTACTAAAAAATACACTGTTGAGTCTTTAAAGAGAAACGTGAAATGTTCTCAAGAAGACTGCTTCGAATGATCTATTCCTTTTAGCATTGTTCGTTGCAAGGAATCTTTGTTTAGTAAAGTCAGGTGTATCTGTTTTCATTCTTAAATTTTTTCACATATTAAAAAAACAATAAATAAATAAAATTCTTTATCGAATATATAATATTATATTCCAACACGTTTTTCTCAAAACACGTGTTCGTCGAGTAAAAATTCAAAATGCCTCAATTTATTCATCCATTTTATGCATTCGATGACTTTTCTTACCATATCAAGCAAAACGTACAATTACAGCGTGACAAATATATTTATACATACCGGTCTGATAAGTTCATTGATATTTTTCCGTTCGTTTTATAGAAATTATTGAATAGAAGCTGTAGTATTTTATTTTCCATTTAAGATATGCTTCTACATTCGATCGAAAGTTAATTATCTACCGCGCGTGGAACTCATTCTCTGAGCTAACAATAAGATGCTGGTAAGGTTACGTTGGTCTGACTTGACGTCATCGAACTTTCTGCGAAGCACTGTAGGCCTGAAAATTTCAAAGTCAAAGTTCTCAGTATTTACGAAACGTTGAACCACAAACCGACGTCAACGTTTTCTTCGAAACAGCAGAATTGTAGCTCGATGTGTGGAATTTGAACACAAACAATTTTTATCGCCACGGACGAAGAACAAAAGCGAAACGATAAATGTCCAGATCTCATTATAAATGCAACAAGCGACTATAAATATGTTTCATTGCATAGTCGAACCGAGCAGTGGTTTATGCAACGCTTTGTAGTATTTCCGGGACTTCTGAGTGTAAAACAGCTTCTTCGGAGCTTGAAGATGAATAAACTCGTTCTCGTCCAATGGCTCGTCGAGACAACTTATTCTTGCTCTGTATTTTCATCCCTTGCAAGCATCTCGTATTGTGATACGATTTCTATGAAATTATTTTTCGAAACGATCCAACGATTCACGTTTCACTCACTTTGGTACAACAATGTTTTCGAGTAATTGAACATTCATAATTATAATTCTCACTTTTGGCCAAACTCTGAGATAAGTGTCACCAATTTGTAATCGCAAAAATAAAGAAAATAAGGTTTTACATCAGGGTTTAAATTATTCGAAATGTTAATAGAACGAGAGAATTATTATTCTTTGGATTAGGTTTACAAGCTTCGGTTATACTTTCCGTGTACGCGATATTTCATTTTAGTTTTGAATGTATATGCATAATAAAGACGTAAAATAATGATCACTATTATGACAAATTTATTTTTATTATCGTTACTACTATAATAACGTCTTTATTACACGTATGGAAAGAAAGTGTATTCGTAAGAACAGAGTGACAATCTAATTGCATAAATAACCTTTTCTCGTCCAATCAATCTCAAAATTCTATTACAATATCAATCTTTAAAATCACATTTAAATCGTATCGCAAAATTCTATTACGGTATCAATTTTTAAAATCGCACTTAAATTGTATTTAAACACGAGTTTCGAAAGTAATTATTTACTACAAAATAGATCGACCAATATTTTTTAAATAGATACAGTGGTTCGTCTATTACCATCACTATTTATTATCATCGTTTATTACTACTGTAATATGTTTATTACACGTATGAGAAAAAAGTGACGATCTAACAACTCGAAAAACTTATCCTCGTCCAACCTTAAAATTCTCTCACCATATTAATTTTTGGAGTCGCGTTTAAATTGTATTTAAACCCGAATTTTTAAATTGATTATCCGTTGTAAACATTGTACAATTGATATTTGCGAAACAGGTACAAAGAGATCGCGTAACAAGTGCACGAAAGGAGCAGAAAATTGTCGTTCGGTCTCCGCGATTCGACGAATTTTCCAATTGCGTCAATTCGAGGGAAAGTCGACCGTATGTTGTAGAAAAAATTTTCACTGGAAAATGAAAGGCTCGAAATGACAGTAACCGAGGTAATGGGACCGGGTAATTCCTCGTATCGCGGGTAATTGCCATTTACGCGAACGTGAGCATGATCGTTACGCGAAGACGACGAGAGCTCTGTCTGCTTGTTTTCCGTGGAACACGCTCGTTGGAAAACCGTGCTCATTGTCGTTTTGATCGCGCTCGTTGCTTGTCAATGTCAGTGATCTTGACTCGCGGTATCCGCAGTAAAAGGAGGATGCAAATCAGCCTTCGTGACAGTGAAAAATGAATGTACGCCTTCCGTCTTTGAATATCCGCCATGATCGAGGGGAAAAGAATGTTTGTCGCCCTCGGTCTTAAGTTTCTCTTATGCGCAAGAAAGAAAAGGAATTTTCCTGGAATTCGTTATTTATCTTTTCGATATAAATTTTCTCGTAAGACGAAAAAAAGAGATACTGAAGTATAATCTATTTATATTAATTCTTACACAATTGTAAATGAAAAATTCAATTTACGATAATTAAATTCTTACATTTAATTCTTATGTTTGTAATTGCACGTGTTAAGAACCGGTTGGATTTTCTAGCTTTGGTCCTACGTTGCTAATTGAAAACGTAGAATTTTATTGCAGCACAGAGTACTCGAAAACCTTGAAATTTGGACCTACGAGTCTACCAAATTTCATTTAAATTAATGTGAGTTCTGACACTTCCCTCGTCAAACAATCTTTCCAAACTTTACACTTATTCTCTTTATAAGTGACTGACCATCCACGGCTATAATTTCAGTCACGATTACTGTGATATATATGTAATCCTACGAGCCAACCAAATTTCATTAAAATCGTCGAGAGTCACTTCTGACATTCCCCTTGAGAAATGGGACTATATGAATTTCTACAAACCCTCTCCCCTTCCAACCCCCGTCGTGACCTCAACCTGGAAAAACTTGACTCCGTGTAGCGACTGAGAAATGTGGGTTCTTGGTGGCTCGAAATTGATTTTCGACTTTGATTATTAGCCCATTTTCATCCAAGCGCGGAATAATACGCGAACCTACGACACCCATTTTACCAGTTACAACTGGTACGTTTAACCATTTCTGAGAACTTTTTAGTTCCATTAGTTCGATATACATCGGTGTATTCTAAACAAGTTTTACTCTTTTGTGAAAATCTTTGAAACTGCCACTACGAGTGTTGCGGCACGCGAAAAAGCCTATAAAAAAATATTTTGCCATACAATATTGTGTATTAATCGTTTTAAACGGTATATTGTTAATAAACTCCATAAAAAATTTTGATGCTCGTTACTGCACATACGATCAACCGCATACGGTCGTCGATTGAACGTCGCTGATGTTTGAACGCGGTAATCTAAGCGGACCGATGATGCAAATGGGTTAAAGTCTGTCGAATGTAGATTCCCGTTCACGAAGACGAACAGTTCTGGAGGATGGTAATAACTCAGCGACGTAACCCGCGTGGTTCGGTATCATCCGCGAGCCTGGCCTTCCTGTACATCGATCACTCACCACGGTAACGTCGTGCTTCCGAATTTCGCATATGAACACACCGTACGATAAACCCTGCCTTAATGAAGAGACACGGAACGATTGTCCCGGTTGACAAGTTGCAAGAGGGCTTCGTGCGCCGTGCAGAGTGCATCGTGGATGCACGAAAGAGGAGATGGCTCGTGGTGGAAAGCACGCGGCGGGGTCACGTAAAACGAAGACCCTGCGAAAGTCCTGGCGAACCGGCGGGATTAGTTTTCTTCGCGTTGTTATGTTAATAGACACGTCGACACGCGGAAGTACCAGCCGCGACACGGCCACGAAACCTCGTTGAACAAACGAGATGTGTCTTGCAAGTTTATTGCCTGCCACCGATGATATCGGCCTCTCTTTGCCTAATGGCTACCGAGGAATACAGCTCCCTAAACGCAGTTTCGTTTCTCAAATCTTCGATTACCACTTCGGATGGAAAGTTTCCCGCCTGAGTTTGCCATAACGTTCTTCCGGCAGGTTAGATGCATCGAAACTAACGTTGAAGCGTTTGGGAGTTACTTGGATCAACGTGGATGAATTGAACAGTATTTTTTTTTGGAAAAGGAACTAAACGACGAATTGTGTAAATTACATCAAAAGTGTTCGTTTCAGTTTCTTAAAGTACAGTTTGAATCGTTAAGTGAACAGCTCTCGCAGAACCTTGTTGTTGATTGTTGAAATTTATCCTTGTGTAAATCGTAAAGATGAATTTGCAACTCACTATAAAGGCGTTTGGAGAACTCAATCGACGATCGCGAGTCTGAAGGCAATGTAACAATAATCGTAGTTCAACTACGAATTTGCAATTCAACGATAAGTAGTGCTCTGATCTTCACTGGTGAAGCATTAAAACGAAATTTTGGGGAAATATTCTTAGACACGTGGCGTTCAATTAAAAACAATTTATCGAAAAGGGTCACAGATCCTTATAGGTCCCTTATTTTCACCCCTTGTCTTCAGAAAATAATATAGGTCCCTTTTCCAGAGAGCTCTTTAATAGTGGATAGAGTTGTTTCTTAGACTCGGGGAAAAGTAATTTTATTCTTCTTATTTAGAACCGAATGTGAGCGTGCTACTGGCCAGTCATCGTTGCAAAATGGGTTGTTTTATAAAACATGGAGTGTACTTGTGTCTGTGCACCTATACTATACCAGGATTCAAGCCTATACCTCTAGGTACCGGAACAACTGTTCTGATAGAGCTACTCTTTACCAGATATAAAAAAACAGTCTCGCTACGATTATCGTTGACATAAAAATTCAATCCAGAAATGAATCTTCCGATATACCCTAATAACCTTATCAATATTACAGGCTAAATCTCTAAAGCGGTAGTCGGGCCTTGAAGCTTTCAAAAGGCAATTTTAACCGAACGACTCAGAGCGCCGAGTATTCAAATTCAAATAGAACGTTATTGTTCGCGAAATGATAGCCCAGTCATTGAAAAATTGTCCCCGGCATTTATTAACAAGCTGTACAAACGGCAGAGAAAGTGATGGAACCTCTGGTCGAGATCCTGATCGCTATCTCGTTGCTATCGCCAGCAACCGATCTTCCCAGGATGATCCGTGCGGGGGAAGCTCGTGGGAAGAGGAGAGAACGATCCATAGTTCCGTGATTGCGATTCACCGTGGAATCTTGATCATGAAAATGAGTCGCGCTGCACGAGCGTCGCGTCTTTTCCGGGGAAATGAAAGTCCCCGAGGAAATGTTTAGGATCGATGACTCTTAAAATCCACCTCCGCGTTGCGAACAACGCAACGAAAGAGGTTTCATTCTCTTCAACATCGTTGACGATGTCACTTCTAAAATCGATCGCTGTACCACGATTTTTATAGAGGGATTATACCAAGCTCTGGATAATTTTTCTTTTTTTTTTTTTTAATTTTTCTATTAACATTCACGTTTGTAAAATTTTTCTGCATATTTTTGCAACAGAAGGAAGACTCTCTTCTGTCCAATAATGAATTTTTAACTCGAATTATACTCGTCATATTTGATCAAAATCGAATTGAAATACGATACGAGAACACGCTTATGTTTCTTTTGGATCGGGGGAATTTATCGAATGACTATATTTATATTTTGAAATATTTGTCCATATTGTGTTCTATAATACATTCTTACCTCGAATTATACTCGTCATATTTGATAAAAATCGAATTGAAATACGATATGAGAACACACTTACGTTTTTTTTTTTGGGTCGGGGGAATTTATCGAATGACTATATTTATATTTTGAAATATTTGTCCATATTGTGTTCTATAATACATTCTTACCTCGAATTATACTAGTCATATTTCATCAAAATCGAATTGAAATACGATATGAGAACACACTTACGTTTTTTTTTTGGGTCGGGGGAATTTATCGAATGACTATATTTATATTTTGAAATATTTGTCCATATTGTGTTCAATAATAAATTCTTATCTCGAATTATACTCGTCATATTTCATCAAAATCGAATTGAAATACGATATGAGAACACACGTTTTTTTTTTTTTGGTCGGGGGAATTTATCGAATGACTATATTTACATTTTAAAATATTTGTCCATATTGTGTACAACAATACATTCTTACTTCGAATTATACTCGTCATATTTGATCAAAATCGAATTGAAATTCCATCGATTTGAAATACGATACGAGAACACGCTTATGTTTCTTTTGGATCGGGGGAATTTATCGAATGACTATATTTATATTTTGAAAAATTGTCCATATTTTGTTCTATAATACATTCTTATCTCGAATGATACTCGTCATATTTGATAAAAATCGAATTGAAATTCCATCGATTTGAAATACGATACGAGTGGGTCGGTGGAATTTATCGAATGACTATATTTACATTTTGAAATATTTGTCATGCTTCTTTATACTAGAAGCAATATCGTTGAATAATCGTTACCATTTACCAATCTGCTACCACATTGTGACCAATAAACGAGTGCATCAATTAGGCGAACGCAAGTAAATATTTTACCTCGATGTATCGAAGCACCGTCGCTCGATACTGGTTTCAATTACGGCAGAGTCTCCCAACCAATTCCGTCAGCCATTTTAGGAATTCGAAAGGCAATAAGAATCGCGAACGAGATCGTTACATTTCGAATTAATTCATAGCTCAATTTCTCAAGCGAACGAACGGTACGCGAGATCATTGATTTTCTCTCGTGAAAAGATACTTCATATTCGATATTTCTTTGAAAAATTCAATATTGCAATTCTGTTCCGTGTACCTGGAAGCCTCTCGCCTTTCTAGAAAATAAAATGGCGGCACCAAATCTGTACGAAATATCCACCGAACCTTTTTCGGTTTAACTTTCATTTTCACGCTTAAATTCGTTATCTTTCGACGCACAGGGTGGTTCAGAAACAACTTTCAGAAATTTATTCGACAAAAGTGTTCGATTACATTTTAACCGTCCTGTATTTTACACAAGTTTCCATTCCTTTTCGCTTATGAAATAAAAGCAAAAGGCATACGGGATATTTTCGTGTAAAAAGCGAGTACTGTTGCTTCCTTCCTTCGAGGAAGAGAAGTTGAAAGTCACTGTCGAAGAAATCCCCCATACGCGATAATTACATGTCCAGTTCTAAACGATGACGTTAATTGCCCGATAAATACGTCGCTGGGAAGGTACAATTAATTTCATTATATAGTTTCGCGTTTCGATTTTGATCCCGCGGAGTGGAAAGATGAAATCCATCGATGGGATGTGAAAGGCGGGAACAGCGATAAATAATACGCGCGTTTATTCGTATTCGCGTGAACGCAGAAGCGCCATCAGGCGTCTGAATAAGGCTGTCTAAGAGGTATCATAAATGGACAGTTTCTTTCACGAAGCAAAAACCTTATAAAGTAGGATGTGAAACGGAATAGAAATCAACATCGTATAGTCCTCGACGAGATGAAGTGTAATTTATTCTGAAACCGGGAAAAAGGTGACTCGCGGTGCAAAAAGAAAGTTGAATCCACGGTGCAAGTTCCCGAGGGGTTATATCTCAGTAAGAAGAGGTTGTGTCTTTGACTATGACGGTTTAAAAATGGTATTCACGAAATTGACAAATATCCCAACGATGTAACACCGCCGCGTAATGTCACGGGTTAATATCAGTTGGAATTTTTCTTTACACCGAATCGAGCAATTTGCCCCTAGTAGAGGTTATGTCACTCGAATCGAAAGTCTTCGAGGAGAGAAATCAGAGCATTCGACGGCAGACCTACGGTCTGATCGAACTGACAAATCCTCGCGAAATAACGCGTTCCGTGCCAAAAACGAACGGTATCGCCCCCTACGGAGACCATAACTCTTAACGCTGCTGTACGAGTGTCTTAACGATCCACATTGCTAGTAGCGACCTATTTTTTCGCTCGGTTCACCTCCTTCGAGACACAGCGTCCAAGACGAAATAGGCGCTCGAAATCGTTGCGGTAAAAACTTTCGTTCCAGTTCCTCTTGTACACAAAGAGAGAGACTTTTGTGTCTACCGAGCGACCGACGCCGAAACTTTTTACACAAGAAGAACGCGTACCGGGTCGTAGCTACTTTTCCCCGACCGACCCGATTTCCGTGCATTGCCATCGTCTATGACGGGAACCATTTCTTTTCAATTTTTTTTGTAAAAAAAAATCAAAGAAAAGAAGAAAAAGAAGGTAAAAAATGAAAAAACAAGCACACGACGGTTGCGCGTTCCGCTCCTCCGATTTTTGCCGGCCGCAAAACCGCAAAGCCTGGCGGGATAACAAAAAGAAGGACGTCGGCGAATGGGAAAGAAGAAAAGGGTTGGTGTGGGCGGGCCACGCCTTCGTGTCCGTACGACTTTTAATAATCGGCCCGATTTATCAATGCACCGGCCCTAATTAGTAAGCAGCTCCGTTCTTTAAGCGCGCGCGCATTGTCCGCGCGGCCTTCTTGCTCGGCTCGCCGGTCAGAAAAAGAAATCCAACGATGGGGGAAAAAAGGCGACGAGGAAGCGCCGTTTCTGGCCGGCTTGTTGCTTCTAAATCAAAGAACGTCGTTGTTGGCGCGCCCCGAGCCATCGATTCCGAGTGAAAAATCGCCCATCGACGCTGGGATCTTACGATCATCGATGCCGGGGGAACCACGCTGAAGGTTCATTTCCATTCTCCGTCTCTTCGGTGAATTATTATCGTTCCAGCGAACGCAACACAATCACGTCAACCGTGCCATACGTCGTTACCGAATGATCGATGTTAATTTCAAGGACTCTGTCTTTTCGTATCGGCGCAGAAGGGTTATCTCACTGCGCGGTTACATGGCTATTTTTCCTTTACTAGGTTTTCCGTGCGGTTCCAAACCGGAAGTCGCGAAAGGCGCACTGTTTTCGTTCACGCCAAGTTGCATCGTGTATGTATACTTAGTTGTATCGAACGACAAAACTTATCGAACTGAATAGTACTGGGTTGTATCGAACGACAAAACTTATCGAACTGGACAGTACTAGGTTGTATCGAACGACAAAACTTATCGAACTGGATAGTACTAGGTTGTATCGAACTGGATAGTACTAGGTTGTATCGAACTGGATAGTACTAGGTTGTATCGAACTGGATAGTACTAGGTTGTATCGAACGACAAAACTTATCGAACTGGATAGTACTAGGTTGTATCGAACGACAAAACTTATCGAACTGGATAGTACTAGGTTGTATCGAACTGGATAGTACTAGGTTGTATCGAACTGGATAGTACTAGGTTGTATCGAACTGGATAGTACTAGGTTGTATCGAACTGGATAGTACTAGGTTGTATCGAACTGGATAGTACTAGGTTGTATCGAACGACAAAACTTATCGAACTGGACAGTACTAGGTTGTATCGAACGACAAAACTTATCGAACTGAATAGTACTAGGTTGTATCGAACGACAAAACTTATCGAACTGGATAGTACTAGGTTGTATCGAACGACAAAACTTATCGAACTGGATAGTACTAGGTTGCTCGATAAGTTTCGTCGTTCGATGAAACTTATTAAACAACCTATTTTAATAGGTTGTTTAATCTATCAACGTAACTGGAATATTTCTGTTTGCAAACCGATGTGACCGGAGACTTGACACTTGTTCCATCGCATATGTAGATACTGGCATTACAAAATTCAACTTTTTCCGATTTTGGTGATGCTTGGATCTTCTTCGACCTTCGAAACCCTCCCAACACCAGTGATTTAGGTGATCCTGGGAAAGACCACGCCTGGGTCAAAAAGGACCCGTAACTTAACCTTACGTAAACATCTCGAAAGAAGATTGCATTCTTTTATCGTCTTTACCTTTCTTAATCTCTAAGGAAAGCTATATCGGTATATTCCGAACAATACAAGTTTCTCTGGATCTAAAAAGGGAGGGTTTCGAAGATCGAAGAAGATCCAAGCATCACAAAAATCGGTCAAAGTTGAATTTTGTAATGCCAGTATCTACATATGCGATGGAACCTAAGTGTCAAGTCTCCGGTCACATCGGTTTGCAAACAGAAATATTCCAGTTACGTTGATTCACAGATAGACAGTTACCTCGAACGTTAAATCATTGTTATATCTAGCTGCATGACGACGAGGTGATCATGTTCAAGTAGAGAAAGTGGTAAGTTATTGAGCGTTGTTAGGAAAAAATGAAATAATTAACTCCAGTCGCATCGGTTCGCAAGCTGAAATCGCACCAATCGTGAAATCGACATTACTAGGTTGTTCGATAAGTTTTGTCGCTTTTTCCATTGTAAAAAAACATTGAACAACTGTAAATATACGAACGAGTCGACAGATTTACATGAAACTTCGCACATGTTCATGAAACAGTAATACCGTCTTTAGAAAAATAAAACCACGAACCTAATAACGCCATTTCTTATCGAACAACAAAACTTATCGAGCAACCTATTATATTCAACTATACGACGATTCGAAGATTATGTTCGTGTAGAGAAAACTAATCTTTGACAAATTTTAGAAGATGGATCAGTCCAGCCACATTGGTCCGGTGTATTTCAACCTAAACGTCAAAGTCCTTCCAGTTGCATCATTGAACCCATTAGACGTAACAATTTGTTTTTGGAAAATTGTAGCAAAAAAATTAGAAGAAACACCTAGAGAAACCGGTGACAGTGATCAGAGTACGAGGAATCTGATCCGGAAAAAGATCAAGAACGTATCAGTGCGTTTATTGGATCAAAGAGGCTGACAATATGCCTGTAGTGCTTAAAAGATCGATATCTAAGCAATTCGTAGAACCACGGTTTACACAGAAGTAGTAAACGCAAACACAATGTAGAAAAAACACTCGTGAAGCACTTGTTCGTCCATTACTCTCGATGATTGACGATGGATCGATACCTTACAATGGAGGTCGTTCAAGCGTCAATCTAATCCACGGTGCGAAGCCAATTAAACAAAAAGAAAAAAAATTGATCAATACGTTCATCCTTGTGACTAATTTTTCAAACAAATATACATTCTCGATCAATCTGAACCAGACACGCGGGATACAGAGTACTAAAGTTAGTATCGATACGCGGTAGAATATTTTTAAATTTTGCACGAGTACTTCGAAGAACAATAACAAACCGATGTGTCTTCGAACATAAAGAAATACTCGATCGACCTAAAGTCCATCGAAAGCTTGATAAAAATGTTCGTACACGGTAATCGTTAGATGAGTGAAACAAAATCAGGGTTTTTACATTTTTCGTTTAGTAGCCCTTAAATAACTAACTTTACACAATTATAGTACGTTTATTATAATACTGGTATTAAAGAAACCTTTGATCGTAAGTTCTACACGGTCTTGTACGAATTATGTGTATATAAATCTAATATAATTTTCCATGTTCGTAACATAATCTCGGTATAAAGCTAATAAGAAGATAATAGTCCAATGATCGATCAATTTAAGTGCATTATATGAATAAAACTTCATCGACCATGAAAATTCTATGTACTCGCTATATAACTTGACAAGAGGATCGAATAGGTTACGCTTCGATTATTTTTATCTTTACTTAAGTTTTTACATAATGAATCGATTCCTGAATTAAGTTTCGTCGATAAATAAACACCCTGTATATTAAGCCCGATTCTGCAGCTAATCTATGCGCGCCAATCTCGCGCGAAACGGAATATGCATAAGGCAATTGCATTTTTTCTCTGATTTTCTACGAACATCGTGTCCAGCTAATGGTAATGGCGACCACGATAGAGATGCAAATCGCAGGAAAACGTTTTCGTACCATCGGTTGTTGTATAATAGATTGATTATAAAGGTGAGGTGTTCGCCGCCTCGTATGATACGTAATTACACGACAGTTCTAAATGACACGCGACCAAAGAGACATCAATTCGAAAGACACAGTTACAAAATGGAATTACTTACGATTCGATCGTAAAACGACGTCTCGGTGATCATTTTCACGCATCGAGTATTATACTGGTTTGTTCGCTGAATTTTGTCGTTCGATGAAACTTATTGAACAGTGTAGTACTAAGTTGCTCGATAAGTTTCGTCGTTCGATAAAATTTATTGAACAACCTATTACAGTAATGAATTTGTAACGAGTCACTGGTGGCGAATTTTTCTAGTTGCAATTTAGGAAAAGAAAGTGTATGAAAGTGAAGAATGCCAAAATACATAATACAATAATCTATATATATATTTAATCAAAGAATAGCAAATTGCCTTATAAATAAAAGAGAGAAGATAACTATGATTCGACTTCGAATTCGCCATTTTAGAATCACCCATGAATACCGTTTAACCATAACAGAACCACCTTTATGCAACATCTGCAACCAAGAAATAATAATTCCAACCCTTGTTATACGAGTGCAGAAAATATTAAAACCAAAGAAGCAAATACGAATCAAACCCTAAACATCGCTTTGACTTCTCAGGAACATCAAAAAAATACTATCAACTATCTAAAGGAAATCCAACTATTCGACGATATTAAAATATAAAGATGTCGCTAAAGACCTCGAAGTAGAAGCGACCCTAACCTCTATTTGAAAAAAATAATGGAGATTCTTTTATACAAAATGCTCGTAACAGTTTATTTCGATCTGACGATATTCTAACCTCACTTTCATTTCGAAGAATATTTTCACGTAAATTTATCTTGAACGCATCATCGCGCGAATATAACTTATGTAATCTTTTGAATTATCTAACGTGTCTTCCACCTATTAATTGAAACTGTAGCTATTTCTCTATCTCGTGTACCAATTAAATCTACAAAGACTATGGTCACGTTTACGTGGAACGCGTTCTATTAAGTTCCCTCGAAGGTCTCATTCATGCTTTTCTTGTGAATCGATATACCGACTCACAGACTGTTATTAACACTGCTGCGAAGTTAAGTGAATATTTGTATCGGAATTTTCATTGACGCACGTACAACGATCACTTCGATTGGAAATCCTTGGACGAGGGAGATACGAAGATCTTTTTAAATCGGTTAAGTTGGTACTTAACCTTTTCAGAAATAAATTATTATTTTCTAACGTGTTGCAAGATATAATTGTGAATTTTAGTGGTTATTTGCATGTTGAACTAAATACGTACACGTGTATCGGTATTTTTGAAAAGGTTACAATTTTCATGCACTTAAGATGGGTTAGGTGTGTGAAAAGAGGTTGCGGATAGATGAACAATATTGCAAATTTATAGGATGCATGTCTCGTAATATTCGTTATCTTCAACTTTATATTGAAGGTTTTATATATAATAGGTTGTTCAATAAGTTTTATCGAACGACAAAACTTATTGAACAATCTAGTATTTTTCCCATTGCATTTTACAGTAGATTAAATTAATAATATCAATACTCTTTTACTGTCGTGATTTTTCTATTCTCACTTGCTCTCACCGTTTCTCACTGTCGTTCTCAAAGCACTCAAGCTTATAAGCCGGAAATGGATAAAAGCGCTCATTTCTTGGAACACCTAAGAACACCTAACCTTTCTAACTGACGCAGCTCATCACCGCGAATCACTGCATCTACCTCATCGTTGCACCTTAACTATATGTTTATTTCTCCTTCTATATTTCTTAATTTGTTTAATCCGTCGACTAGATAAATTCTGTTTCAAATAAATTAAAAGAAAATACAATTTGATACATCTTACCTCGTAAGATATACGAGTACGACATAATTTTTACAAGTATAATATTACGACACAATTAAAGACAAGACTTTTTAAGTAAATAACAATAAATCTTTAGTGCACCAGAATGGTACACGATATGGAACGAAGTACCGAGTAGAAAAAGAAATAGTATACAAAAATGAAGCTAACTGTACATTCACGACACGAAGGTGAGGTTCAACCTTTATTAAACTAACCTTAAAAAACATGCAACGAGAATAGAACAAAGTAATAAGTAAATAAAAATCGGGGCTAGAATTGAGTAAAAGATGAACAATGTACAAAAATAAAAAGAAATATCCACTCTAAGATATAAATCCAAGATTCGTCTGTTAGTAACCTAACCTTGAAAACCGTGCAATAAGATTACGACGAAACGGTACACAGGATGAATGAATAAAGAATTTGAAAAATATCGTAAAATATATACGACTACAAATGCCGAGTAAACTCGTCGTTCCCGATTAACGGGTAATCCTTTTGTTCGTGTCGAACTGTGTTGCAATAAAAACGTATTATTATTACTACGACGACCTATCGAGTCTCCCTATTGGTCCAGATGCCGTTTATTCTACTTTATTCTTATTTTGTCGTCCCGGCCAACAATGATTTCAGTATCGGCGCGCACTCGACAGGTGAATTCCTGCAAACACGACGATTCGCGGCGCAGCTTTTATGGCGGAGGCCCAGCGTCGCGGCGCCGGCGTCTCTGCAATCAATACGTCGCGGCGCAACGTCCCGTGAGCTCCGACCTCAGCTGTTCATTGCGTTCACCCATGTTTGCCTCGTCTGCGTTCTTGTTTTCGCGCGTCTCGAAGACGACCAGCTTTTACCCACGTTCGCCAAAATGTCTTCCCCTGGAAGTCCCCAAATCGAGAAAATGGTATCTTGGAGCGTCACACGATCGAGCATTTATCGATTGTACGTGCAACGCAGGCACCGTCACCATTGTTCCTGGCAGAATACGCCTGAAATTTGTCTCCTTTGTACGAACGTCAGATCCAGGGAACTCGAATGGTAATTTTTGAGGACCGAGCCTCGTAAGAATTTATCGTCGCGCTCAGGGTCGGCGACCCTTGCGAATCAAAGAGTGCGATCTCGAGTCCGTTGCAGAGACTAATTTGAATTCTGTGCGCGGTGCGGCATCTTGAACGATCCGTATAAATATCATCGAAATTATTAATGACGTAAATAAACGTTTCGCGTGGAAATTAAAAGGTCTCGAGGGGGGATTGCGCAACGTGTATGACTTTTTAGAAGGGAAATCGTTGCAGATGTTTTAAGACTTCAAATTACACACTGCGTGACCGTATTAAACCCTTTAGATTTTACGTAACACTTCTTGGAAGAAGGGATTACACGTGGTTATTATATTGTGGAAAATATTATTATTGGAAAATCATTGCGCAATATGGATTCTTTTTAACGACGGTGCACACGCGATTATAATTGCCTCCTCTTTTGAAAATAAATGTATAGTGTAGACTGCATCGATTCTTCTCGTTACACTGTGTGATCGAAGGTAGAGAGTATATTCGTCAAAAATGGCTACCACCAGGAATGGCATTTGTCACGCCCTTTATCGAGAATCGTCGTTTATTTTATCGCGCCTCTCCTTTTTCATTCTGACCGAATCGTGATTCGAATTTAATCGAGTAGCTCGAGGCGCCTAAAAATAGCTGCGAGAACAATCGGATAAACATTTCTTGGGAAGCAGTTTTGAACGACGATGAAACTCTTCGAGGTTGTTCAATACTTTCTTCTTTGTCCAGTTTGCAATGTAAAGTCGATATGCAATAATCGAACATATTACGTTGAATTGTATTCAATATTTTCCACATTGCGTAGATGCTAAATAAATTAAGAGAACGGTGACTTCTTTTGTACGAATTAACAAACACTAGATATTTTAAGGAAGATCTTCCTGAACTATACGCCATAATAAAATACAAATATTATTTCATAAAATCAATGCAATTTAAACGAACAAATGAAATATTTAAATTTCAACTCTTCCGAAAAAATAAGCTTCGTACGAACAAATTTCCAACGCAAGATTTTATCTTCATTTGTTATTATTTTTATAATTACCACATTCATTATTTTCTCCTTAAAATTATTTACTTTGCATCTGCATTTCTGTATTTTTTTTTCTCTCGTGCTGGGTACAATACCCAGCTATACACACGCGCGCGCGCATGTACATCAATCATTAGAACAATCTTCATAGAGATCTACAGCCCCGCAAAATTTTATTCAAATTGTCGCGAGATAGTCCGTCTGGGGGTGTTTCTTTCTTCTTAATGTCTTGTTACTTTTCATAAATCTTTGACGTAAGAACGTTCACGAACGATCGCCAATATATATTCTTGCCCTTGGAGTAATTTTCGTTTTCGAGCGACAATTTTTCTCGCGATTCAAGTAACGAAATACCCAATCCCCAGCCCGCACTTCCTATACTTACGTAGCGCGAACGACGTCACTGGTTTCAGTTTCGGCACCGAAATCTCAATTACCCGCTTTCAAGTGACCCGGCGCGGCGGGTCCGACTTTGTCGCTTGAAAGCGGGAATTACACGTAACTCGATAAATTGCGTCGAGGAACGCTTTCGTCCATCGATCGTCCAAGGGTGAAATCTGATTTCTGGTCACCCTCCCCTCCCCCGTCGTGCTGCTTCGGCAATCAAAGCCGTTTAGAAGCACTTCGAGTGCACTTTATTGGAATAACCTAGATGTTGTGATCGACCGGCACGAAAGGTGCCAACGGCGTCAATTCCGCTCCAGGACCCTCTGCAACTCGAGGGCCATGGACATGGGGGTTACTGGGGCGGCTGTTTGAATTTTTCTTTGATCCTCCCACCCCACCCCACACCTCCCCTACTCTGTCGTAGGGTGATTGTCGAATGTTGACAGAGATATCGAGTTTAATTTCACGGTGACTGCGAAGGTAACGAATCAGACGTCGGAGTTCAACGATGAAGGGTAAAGCGACTAGACGCTAGTCAACGACGAAGAAACTGAATCTATTTGGTAACGGTGAATCTTGCAAAAGGAAGAACAACTACGAAAAAAAGTAACAAGAATATATTTTTACATTTCGTAGTTCTTCGTCGAGCATTGCTACAAGAACACGAAAAAGATAGATGGGGTATATTTTAATCTAGTAGTGACCTGCTGTCAAGTGAACACTGGTCGGCGAAGTTTGGGAAATTTTTACGAGAAAGTTACAGAACATTATTCGAGATTGTTTACGACTGACGAAATCGTTTCCTTTGCGATTCGAACGAAGAAAATGAAACGCCTAGTTTATCCACCACGAGTGAAATCGATACAGCTGCCTGTATGCAATTCGAAAAGTGAATCGCGTTAAGGGGACTCTTACCTTGTCAAGCAGGTGAAATTCTTTCCTTTTCAGGTTTCACCTGGACCAAAGCAGTATCCGAGAGCGACGATACGAAATATTCCTTGGACTTTGTAATCCCGAACAATCGATCCCTCGTACGCGGATAACAGAAGCAGAAAGTGGTACGAAACGGGAAAGCGTCCGTATCGCGAAGCCGTGTTCCCGTCGATCGGCTTCCATTCCTCCGTCTTGCCTCGCGGAATGAAAAAAATGAAAAAGGAACCAGCCAAGAGAGAGAGAAGCTCGCTCATGCGTCCGCGAAACTGCCATAAATGGCGTTGAAGTCTTGACGGCGCGTTAGTTATTACGTGCAATTAGCCCGAGATAGCGAGAGGAGAGAAGGCTACCGATCCGTGCAAGGTCTGGCTGCGGTCTGAGTCTTAGCTAATCACTGTTTATCGGCTCGCAGTCGGCGACTTTCATCGCCGAGTCACAGAGACTCGCGTCGAGGCGTTGAGCTCTGGCCTCAGACTGCACAGGTCGAGTCCTCGCCACTTGGATCGTAGCTTTCGCGCGCGTTGTTGCAATTGTGGACAAAGTATCGTTATGGACAGGAAAAACGTGTCGAACCGTGCAACTTTTTCCTGTTGCGTTTTTTCTTATACAACCAACTACAACCGGACAGACCGACTGATATGTAAATTCACGAAACCGGGATAACATGGCACCCGATGCAGTGATTCTCAAATCTTCTTGCACTAGTATCGCAAGTCCAATTGCGTTGAATTTAGAAATATCGCGAGGATTGGAGAATTGAGAGGGCATTCCTGACGGGCAATCATTTGTAATAATTGATGGTACACTTTACGTGTGCAGATATATTCTTGTACCTTAAGAAAATATAAATATATATTCCGTTTTTCAGTACGATTACGGTAATTGGAATGTAAAGAGGTTGCGTTGAACTTATCGGTAATGACACTTGTACCAATAGTCGCGACAGAGAGAATGACAGTAATCGTAATGAAAGTTACAACAATGAGGTACGATCCGTGGCGTGTGACTCACCCTACAGAGTCGTACACCGACGTTACTAAAGGCTTTGGTAAGTGGCAAGAGCTGAACAATAATTGAGGTTACGGTCCAATGAACAAGGATCAATGTTCAAGAAAATTCGAGACCGGTGAGCCGACCAATTGCGAGAAACTGGCAGCCGGAGAGTTCTCTGATTCGTCCACTTGGGAGATTCCAAAGACTGGTCGGAAATGAATAGCCTGACGTCAAAGGCGACAAGAAAGACTTTAAAAGTTTCATAGATTTCAAAGGATCCATTAGTTTCGAGAGTGCGTGTTTCAGGTTGTTAACCTGAAATTCAATATTCGTCGACAATTCAAAGGCAGTGCTCACGGACAGCGAACACTTTGAACGACTCTAACCTCCCAGCGAGGAATTTCTCGATCCGCAACGTCCCTTGCTCGTGAGTAATTAACGGTGAATAACGACGAGTATACTCGTCTTAGGTGACCCAGATTTCGCACTGATGCGAACATTTTTCAACTTTTTCGATACGAATGAATTTTTGAGGTTATGTGAACTTCTCGTCGTAGGTGGTATCGAAAAGTAACTAGAACGAGACGATGAGAATCTGGGTGACTGTTACTATCGATAATCAAGTGATAGGGGTAGATTAAGGTGTACTTGGAACAAACAGTTCCAAGTAGTTTTCAAAAATTACAAACAGTCACGGCGCAAAGATTTATTCGCTGACTAAGAGGCTAATACGATTCATATTTACGATAACACCGTAATGCGCAAATATAGAGTGGCCGCTAAGTTTAGACACCATGGAGATAGGAAATGAATCATACGTATGATACCTCTTTTCAGAATTCAGGATACGTCACTGTTAACAACGTTACTCGGAAAACCGTCTGTTTCATTATATTTAGAAGATGTGGGGAAATCTCTTTACGAAACGAGCACGGCGGAAATAAAATCGTTGAATTATAAAACGATAACAGATCGATCCTTCGCGATCGAGAAATAAACAAATTTATCACGGTTCAAGTTATTATTGGACAGTTGAATACGTTTCATTTCTGGAGTAATTGTGTCGGTCAATTTTTTGCGTAACCGGTCCTAGAAATTAAACACTACAACCCTTGACACAAATGCAAAAATAGACAAGGTGTTTGATAAAATGGTGAATTCAGTACACGGACCTAATAAAAAAATCAATACAGCCTTGTCTAACCTTTTCAGCGCATGAATACCTAATAGAAATTATTCATAATTACCGTAATACAGTATTTATTATTGTGTTAAGTTCCATATAAAATGTATTCAAATGTACTAGGTTACAATTTTTTATTTTTGCTTTATTTATTCAAAGTGTGAAACACTTTGACCACAGAGAGAAAGTGAGGTTAGTAAACGAAAGAATCAATATTTCAGTTGCAATATTTATCGAAGATCGTACTCCAAACTTCGTAATCTGGCATATTCGAACAATTTCGATTTTTAGAAAAAAAATAGAGCGATTGAGGAAGCGGGAGAGTAAATATTCATAAAATATATTAAAAGATTTCCCAACCGAGAAATTTCTTTCGGAATATCCGCGGGGTTTAAATGTACGTGTGTACGCACACACGCATACTTATCGCCCGGAAATGAAGTGTAGGCCAAATATCCGCAGAAAAGTATTGGAGAGAGGTTGAGCAAATATTTTTTCTCCGATAATAAGGCGTCTCCAAATAAGGAAAGATTCGACGATGAGTCGAGTTTTATCATTATCGAAAGTATGAATACATAATAAACATACAAAAAGAAGATTACAACGTAACTGTACCCTGATTTTCAACGAAAGATAACAAATGATTCTATCAAATCTTAAAGAATACAGAGCAAAATGTGCAACTGTGTCAGTTTAAAGGTGATGTAAAATTACTCTTTACTCTATTTTGTTAATTTCAGAAATCATTCACGTGGTTACAACAGGAATCCTATCTCACATTCATCGAGAAGATATCCCAATTGCAAGTAAATAAATAAGAAACATTCCGGGAAAATATTACCACACTTAACGTGGTGCACAATGTTTTTTTCTCCTAACAAAGCAATCGTCTGATTCTTTTGAACAAAATATTTAAATTAATTTTTTAAACGCAATATGAAAATTTAAGGTTAGGTTTGAATGTAGCCCTTGACCTTGGCCTTCACGGAATTATGCAATCGTACTCGTATATCTGTTTTCGAATTTGTATAATAAATCTGGACAAAATGATGTTCGATTCTTACGAGAACGAATAATATTTTCTGTGTATTAAAAGTTTTCAATGAGGATCGTTATTATTTTTTTTCTTCGAAAAGCATGAAAAAGGACGTACTTTCTTTGTTCCCCTTCAGAGGGCAGCCCTCGACCAATCAGAATCACCGATATCCTCAAGGAGAAAGGAACTCGTCCTTCGTGGAAAGTTCGAGGACTTTGCGCTTGAACTTGATACGAAATGGGCTAACGGCGATCAATACGAGCTTTCGGCGCTTGCGAGGCAAAACTCCGGCCGGCATGGCCTGCAGAGACCACCCTGAAAGCTTTGCTGGAGAAGCCACCATACTTGTTATCATCATGGGAATCTCCATAGACACGTGAATACAACGGAAGAACGTCTAGACGAATTGATTTCTTTTTCGCGACTTGTTCGACCGGAAGCTCTACATAACCTCAATTCTCATTAGAAATTATTGGGGAAAAAAAAAGATTTTTTTTCTTTTCATTCGCTCATCAATGATCGTACACCTTGTTACATCGGAATATTATTTAATTATATCTTTTCTTCAAAAATACACGGATAATTATACAGAATGTTTTAAACAGCGTAACAATACGTACTCGTGGCAAATGATACACAAAATGTCAAAAATGGTAAATATATCGATTGTTACAACTTTACTTATTTAAAAGTTAGTATATGTTTTCTAGAAGATTTTATTAATAATTAATAAAACTGCTTGCTGTAATTATTGTAATTTAAATAGTTTTATTTTGCTACGAACACATACGTCTTGTTCAGCTTGAAGAGATACCGATTGTAACGATTCAAAAATGATTTATAAACAAAGGTTAGCAAATGCTTTGTTATCAAGATTATGACTTTTCAAACGACCTTCAGCAAGGACACCAAGTACAGAGAGCCGCTAATTGTTATTATTATCATCGTTATCGTTATCTGATACTAACGATATTTTAAATTGTATTATTACGTTCCAGCAGATTAGAATTATGATATCGCGAAAGACATTTTATTTGAGAATGTGTTCTAATGAGAAACTTTGGAAAACTATCATTGGTAATAAAACATTTTTGGACTTGTTTACGCGACACTTTTCCACCATTCGAGTTGGTATGCATTTTCAAAAAAAGTTGAATGTCACATTAAAATATTCTATCATACTTTTATGTTTATTCGACAAATTTGTTGAACCAATTATATAAACCTCTTATTTACACGACATTCCGAAGAGTTTGTTTCCCAGCATTTAAACTTATTTGAATGTCACATGTTTTTTGTACAAACAAAAAAATTAATTGGTGATTGATGAGTTTGCTAATATCTGTTTGCTTTTATTAATAAATTTCCTTGGTGGTTTCGCCTTTATCGTAAATAGTGTTCCTTGTAATTTTAGGTGCATTATCTTGAAAGGGGTCATCATCATTGACCGAAACAACCGGAAATTCTCGAACTCATGTTTGCAGCCAGTTTGCGAGCATAGTTTGTTGTTTGGTGATTCTAGAGCCTTGGCATAGGCGATTCCAATGATTCACCGTAACTCGAACCAACGCATCGTGTTTTACCGCGTTCAGGATAAGATAAGGAACCTTGTCAACCTTTTTTCTAATCGATACTAAGAGCGATACGTGTTCGACTTCCTTCTCGAACGCGATTCGCGATTGCATTGCACCGTTAGGACCGAAGAAACCCTTAAATACCTTAAAGAAACGTTAAATGTTAAACGTGTTGACTGGAATTTTTACCGAGGCGCAATAATTCATTAAGATTGAGTTTGATGTCCAACATTTTCAAAGTTCTAATAAATTTTATTACGTTAAATGTTAAACGTGTTGACTCGAATTTTTACCGAGACGCAATAATTCATTAAGATTGAGTTTGATGTCCAACATTTTCAAAGTTCTAATAAATTTTATTACGTTAAATGTTAAACGTGTTGACTCGAATTTTTACCGAGACGCAATAATTCATTAAGATTGAGTTTGATGTCCAACATTTTCAAAGTTCTAATAAATTTTATTACGTTAAATGTTAAACGTGTTGACTCGAATTTTTACCGAGACGCAATAATTCATTAAGATTGAGTTTGATGTCCAACATTTTCAAAGTTCTAATAAATTTTATTACGTTAAATGTTAAACGTGTTGACTCGAATTTTTACCGAGACGCAATAATTCATTAAGATTGAGTTTGATGTCCAACATTTTCAAAGTTCTAATAAATTTTATTACGTTAAATGTTAAACGTGTTGACTCGAATTTTTACCGAGACGCAATAATTCATTAAGATTGAGTTCCATGTCCAACATTTTCAAAGTTCTAATAAATTTTATTACTTTTTTACTCTTTATTTTCCATTTTGATCGTGCAAAATTTGTAGTGCTATAAACGAAGCTAGAGTGTGTGTGTAAAGTGTGAGGAGATGGCAAGGCTAACCTTGACAACCTTTAATAGAAATAACATGTTTTTACGTTATTATACTCTAATAATGTTACAACTTTTAATTATGTTATTACAACTAATGTTATTATAACTAGTAAAATTAATAATATTACTGTAACCAATAGTGTTAGAATAAAGCAAACGAGAAAGTAAAAAGTAAAAAGTAGACGATACTGTTGCAAACGAGATTGATTTAATTTCCCGGATTGCATTCGCGTATTTCGAAACTAGTAATTTATCTGTACCTCGATGGACATTTAGCGATCTGCAAATTTTTTGTCGCCATTTTTGCTTCCACTTAATCCATTAACAGATCAAAGAAACCATTAAGTCTAAATTACAGCTGATTATCCGGCACGTTACAGTATAAGAAAATTCAATTGCAAAAGCAATACACATTCGGTGTATTTACTAGTTGCATAAGCAGCTCGCTTATCGATGTTTTTCATTCCTACTTTATGCGTTAACGTCTGGATTTTTAAGTAACCGTACGATATTATCATCAGTTTGCATTTCGCGCTGAATATTTTCAAGGATACTTTGTTTCAAAGGAACTGTTTTACGAACTCCAGATATCGTACTCGTATTGGTAAATATTCAAGATTTACCGTTTATTAACAACTGATTTTACAATTGTTTCTTTCCCAACAAATTAATCTACGCACGACAATTTCGTACACAGTTACTTATTAGACTAAACAAAGTATAAATTCCACCTAATCGTTTGATAAGGACCATATTGGTCCCACCCTAGTTACACCCTTCGTTTCAAGTAGTACACCCTACCTACTGTTTCAGGGTTAATATTACCCTCGTTAACTGGAATTATACGGTGTTTGACCAGAAATTAACCAATAGCTACCAGCATTTAGCACTAATTTTCTACGAAAGCATTTTACGAACTTGTCTTCTGATAATATTAAAATATTTCCTCTGTCTCGTGTCGATACAGATCAAGTATTTACCTACACGATTATTTTCATTGGTCTATTATATAAACCAGTTAAATATCGCACAATCTTCGAAAGAAATATTAAAAAATTCATATTTTGCATTTCATCTTCGCAAGAGTATTGCCATTCGAATCTTTTTTAATTCATTCACGAATTAAAAAATTAACTCATCGAAAGAAATATCAAAAAATTATAATTAAATCATTCATATCTTGCATTCTATATTCGTGAAAGTATTACCAACAAATTATTGAGGTTTTCTCGAGGAAAATGTCTCCGACCAAGACTCTCTTTCGGATTAACTTTAACTGAACCATATTTGAATTATTTTTAATTCAATTACATAAAACTAAAAACAGTCTGAGTCAAGTCACGTTTGCACTCATTTTCGTCGGGAAAATCTCACCGATCCATTGATACGCTCACAAAGATACAACGAAAAGTATACAAATGTTGATTTTCATCCATGAGAGAAACCCTAAAGAATACTATACACGGGAACAGTTTGTATAGTAGAATACTCCCTCGATTGTCCGATTACGGATTATCCGGCCTTCAGATCGTAAAGCAAAAAAATTCCTTAACCGCAACAGTGATACAACTTAAAAAGACGGAATGTGAATTTGAATTGTTTATCAAATTACTATCTGGTCGTAAATCGAATGTCGCAGTCTTTTAACTTGTATCGATATTGAAGTAAACGAGTAATACTAGGTTGTTCGATAAGTTTTATCAAACGATAAAACTCATCGAACAACCTATTTTGTATCGCCTTCTGCTAACTTGAAATCTCACGGGACGACATAGGGGCGAAGAGGGGTTGGACCGAGCATCCCCATCTGAGTCGCACGTTTTGAACCTTAACCACGTACTCTGCCATAGTAGTAGGAATAGATTTCAATTGCGCCCCTATCTCGATATGTATTATAGAAATATAAAACTTGGAGACTATAAACTACTGAGGTTTTGTTTACGTTTATATTTAATGCATAAAACATTCAGTTGCATAAAACAACAGTCTGTTTTATCTCATAAGAGTTATTTAATATAAAAAGAATATTATGTAATATTAACAGTTTTTCTATAAGTGGAGTAATAAAGATAATTTTAAAACATGATTAATTTTCCTTAATGGAATCAAACATTTTGAATGACACAATTCGACTTAACCCTAGTCATTTTCCACAAAAAAGTATTAAGACGTGTTTCCTAAGAGAACAATGTTCCAAAGGTTTTAAAATTTAACATTACTGTTACCGTATATAAGAAGTACAAAGCGAACAGAATAGTAAAAATCAGAAAATTAAATTTTTCTTAGAGAAAAGTATACATCTTTTTAAGAAAGCAATGAATACATTTTGTCCGTACATCAACACATGAAAGCTATTACAATATTTACCAAGAAATATTGTTTATATCTAAATTTGTAGCTGACCAGAAACTGATTAACTTTTGTCCAAAACATTTTTTTATCAGACTAGTGGAAGTGCCTGAAAAATCATGGTGACACTTACGTGCCACAACTGAAATTTGTTTTCATTTATTTCTAAATTAAATTTGTATTAAATTATATTTGTTCCTGAAAACAATTTTACTTATTTTTATTGATAATTATATAACCAATGTTTTCCTAGGATATTGTAAAAAACTAGCAAAAATTGTTCTCCTGTATTAGATATAACTATCGTACGGTAGCAATATGTTTTACCTACGCCAATGGAGCTCTGCTTGCCGCGTGTTTCTCATTATCTCTCTCTATCTCGCTACCTTCTTCGTCAATTAGTACACATGTGTCTGTAACTGTCGCGACGAATAACGAACTAGAATTGAACGTGTGCGTGAGAATAGGTGTACCCCTTCCACTTTTCTCGCATTCCTACCACGAGACTTCAAGTCAGCGGTAAGTTATACATACATTGTATATTTTGGAATTCTCACGAGAATGCTCGAGTCGGTGACAAAATGTTTAAATATTTGTATTCCTGTTTGCCCCAAAAATCAACCCAACAAGTATCCACTTAGAGATTTCTTATTTAAATGTGTTGTAAATTCAGATTATAATATAAAGTTTATTACAATACGGGATAGTATAACGAATTGTACACTATAACGTCAAAATAAAAAAAAATGTATAATAATACAACTTGGTATTAAAGACGATAATATCGTGTGCCCAACACAACTCTCGACTTGGAACTGAAAAACTTAAAGAAAAATAGCCAATGCTTTGACCGTGCAACAAACCCTTCGATACCAGTACAATAACAGTCCTTAAATTTAACATCAGCCATTGGCTAACAACGTCTGACACACCCGACATCATCGTTGCATTCGTTCCAATAAAATGTACACCAAATAAACCATGTAATACGTTGCTCAATAAGTTTTGTCGTTCCATTAAGAAATGGAACTATTAGGTTCGTTGTTTTATTGTTCTAAAGATGGTACTACCTTTTGATGAACATGTGTAAAGTTTCATGTAGATCTGTCGACTAATTCGTATATTTACAGTGGTTCAAAGTCAAAGTGTCATAGTATTTCTTTACAATAGAAAAAGTGACAAAACTTATCCAACAACCAGCATTCCACCCTAAAATTGGTATATACTATAATACATTGGCGTAGATAAAACATATTGCTACTGTACGATAGTTATATCTAATACAAGAGAACAATTTTTGCTAATTTTTTACAATATCCTAAGAAAACATTGGTTATATAATCATCAGTAGAAGTAAGTAAAATTGTTGTCAGGAACAATAATAATTTAATATAAATTTAATTTAGAAACAAATGAAAAAAAATTTCATTCGTTACAAAAATAGTTATGTTCAGTGTGCGGCACATAAGAGTACGTACTGGCACTACCTTGCCCTAAAAAAAATCCCTCGATTTTTCC
Source organism: Ptiloglossa arizonensis (assembly GCF_051014685.1). Lineage (NCBI taxonomy): Eukaryota > Metazoa > Arthropoda > Insecta > Hymenoptera > Colletidae > Ptiloglossa > Ptiloglossa arizonensis. The sequence continues at coordinate 4,416,475 of NC_135048.1, read as the reverse complement.
CTCGTCTCGATTATCCGACTCGTCCGTATAAAATCAGATAACCGAGATAGAACTGTATTCGAAGTTCCAAGTGTGCTGGAAAACTCTGCGTAAGAGTTCTTTCCCGTCCACAATCGCGCATTTCCTATTCAAGAGACCAAACGTGTCCAGCCAGTGTCTTTCTGTTCAACGACACCCTCCACAATAGGCGAATACTTTCGCGGATAAGTGTTCCCGCATGCCGAAGAATAAAAGGAGGGGTGGAGAGAGAGAGAGAAGAAAATAATAAAACCTTTAGCAACGTCTATGACTCGCAACGCTGAATTTAATTACCTATACACGACTCCCACTGGGGTACAGAAACACGTGGACCGTTGGAAGTTCGCCGCGGAACCGATCGACCTGTACAGATTTCCCTTTCGTTCTGCCCTTTATGGAACGCGCGGCGGTGACACTGCCACCGCCGCGTGCCTGTTTGTATTCATAGGCAATCGTGCCGGGGATAAATCGCGGCGCTGGACGTTCCGAACGGCGCGCGAACGCAGCTGCGATTCCGTATACGATCCTCCGCGTCCATAAGAAACCGTTTCTCGCAACGCGTGGCATTCTCTCGCATGCAAATTCGTTAAACAAGCGTGTGATCGCGGAGGACCTGCTCGAACGGGAACGAGGGAACTTTACGGGTGGTATTTTAGGCCGCGGGGTGTGTACTTTCATTTCGTCGCGACGCCAACTTAATATTTCGCGGGTCGCTTCGGTACGCGTGGATATTTCAGAAGGTTCGAGCGAACGTGTTACGTTGGCATAATGGTGCCAAACTATAGTCGGGGACAAATTCGGAACTGGATAGGCCACCGATGATTATATTGGGTTCTTCGGAAAGTCGTTTCGTTCTCCAAAATGGAGAATATATAATTTAATAAAGTTTATACACTCTAAAAAAGTCGTCTTCCATTTTTATCAAAAAAACGAAATGACTTTCCGAACAACCCAATAATAATCGTACCATAAACTTTTAAAAATAATTTCATTGCGCTGATTTTCATTTTTCATCGTACGTTACGTTTACGTTGAAATTTGGCAAACGTTAATTTTGTTGTTAGAAAAATATTAGAAGTCTAAATGTTCGATAAAGGGAAATCTATGGGTATCTCTTTTGCAGAAAACAAAGGTGATCGCTTGGTATTTTCCAAAATGGAAAGTATATAATTTAATAAAGTTTATACACTCTAAAAAAATCGTGTTCCATTTTTATTAAAAAAAAAAAAAAAACGAAATGACTTTCCGAACAACCCAATACTTTGAAAAGGACCTACAACAAGATTAATGTCATAATAACAGTAATAATAATAATAATAATAATAATAATAATAATAATAAAAATAAAAATACTCAGTTAAATTACAAAGATTAACTTTTCTCGTATACACTCGAATACATACTCTTTTATTGAATCAATATTTACACCTCTATACAAGATGACTCGGAAATACACGTCTATAGTTCAGAAAGTGTATCAACACATTAAGGAGAGCAAAAAATAATCGAATCTATAATAACCTTGGTTTTCAAGTTATGCGCGATCGAAGAAAATATTTCAAAGTGTCCCCCGCGTCCTTCGTAATTTTGATATCATGCTCGTTGAAAATTGATCGTGGAAAGTCTCCACTGTTCGAATTGATTGTACTTAAATTATTGTTGAAGCCGATACGTTTCTCCCGGAAAGGATGACAGAAATACGAAGGAGACCGTAAAAGCGATATACACCTTCGGAGACTAGATAGCGCATAAAAATTCTTGCTCGGATACTTTCTTCGCTCCATTAGCCACGGACACGCGTCGTATCTTAAGGAACCTTGATAAGTTTCTCACGGACTGCAAAAATGTTTGACTTTTCCCACAGAGACGGCCGCAATCAGGCCAGAGGATTAAAATAACAAAGCTGTCCCATTTCCTCGCATCCTTTGTGCAGCTATTCGCGGTATGCTCTTTAAAACACGCATAGGCATCCCAGGGATTTACCCACTCGTTGCACGAATATAGCCGGCCCCCGACTACTCACGGCTGAACGAGAAGAGCAATCCGCTGATACACACTTGCAGGAATTCATGCGGATGAAATACTGACGCCGAGATACCCGACACTCCGTGTAACGGGTCTCGGTTTTGTAAAGAGGAACGTTTGTTCAACTTGGGAAGAGACCTGCATTATCTACCCAACACAATAGGCTCCGTGGCTGCAGCTTACGAAACTTTTGGAACCCGTGATGCATGCATTTTCTTCCTTCTTCGATATTCGCGTCTTAGCTATGTATTCTAGTAAAAATTCCAAATTTATTATCCGATCTACGTTGAGCACAAATGAACGCGGAATTACAAACGATAACGACCGTATCTGGCAAACTCGTGCACGTGTTCGGTTTAATCGGTACCAAACCCATTCACCTGATCCAACTAGGACCCGATCTAATTCCATCCACGATGAACACAGGATGTGGCAAGGGTTTGAGGAAAGTCTCGTAAAATCCAATTTTCAATCAGTCCTCGGCTAGCAAACTCGCGCAAGTGTTCAGTTTCATCGGCACCGTACCAAACTGATTCACGTTCGTTTGGATCGAGTTCGCTGATTCATACGGTGAACCTGATCCCTGCGACCACAGCGACGCTGCGACCCAACGAATAAAACGGGAGTAGTCCTGCGCAACGGTGATAAAATCGAAAAAGCGACTGCGCACCGTTCGTCCCGATGGAACGAACGGATCAACGAATGTTTCTTGTCGCTTTCGAAAGCACCGGGCCTTTCAGCTGTGTCAAAGAGGCGAGACGCCGTTAGTTCCACGCTAAAACGTTCGAAAGCGCACCTCGAGCCGACTTTTTTTCTTTTCTTTTTTTTTTTTCCAATGGAGGCTGCCTCCCCCCCGACACGTGTAGAACAACGACGATCCACGCGCAACGGGCTCGCACCGACGCGGCATTTCACGAAGCAGAAATTCCCTTCTCAGGGTACACACTCGGCTCGCGACGTTATCGCCGCGCGGTTCCCCGTCAATGTATTCAAGAATTCCAGGACATTTTCCCTCGGTGAGATTCCGAACGCACCGGTGAACGTCGCGGGTACACGCGACCGTTCCATAGATAAATCTCACGTGCACCTACACTTGCCTCTCCAGAGTCAGCCATTGACTGGCGCTGAGGACGTTCCAAGATTTTTCCGAGCCGCATTGGTGTCGAAATCTGATCGAATACTGATACAGAGAGTTCTCTCCTTCTTGCGGTTCCCTGTTGCCTGGAACTTTTCGATCGTTTTATCGGGAAATCACTAAACGTCTTGGTGTCTTGGTGTCTTGGTGTCTCAGACCTGTTGTTTGTAAACTTTCAGTGATTTTATCGGAAAGTGACCGTACGCCTTGGTGTCTTGGTATCTTGGTGTCCTGGTGCTCCAGACCAGGTGATCCAGGGTAAGAATGTACTAATGTAAGTGTAACATTGAAAGTGTAACATTGGAATACATCCTTTGTCTTGAATTTGAACTGATGGGAAGTTTGTTTCGTAATGCGACATTTTCGATGTTATTTCTGAGCTGCAGACGTTGCTGTGACCTGGTAATCTTTTCTTCAAACCGAGATAGTACGATCGATGACACGATTCGAACTAATGCCATCTAAGGATTCGAACGGACAATTACCTAGAGCTATGGGGAAGATCGATAGTGGCGTGTCTAGAGACATGCCACAAGGTGGAAAGTTATTCCAGGAACTTGATACAAAGATGAGGGAACGTGTCCTATTTGAAAAATTGTTGAGAATGGTAACAATGAAGCCTAAGTGCCGATGTTTTAACTCTGAAGTGTCTTAACGCTCAAAATATCTGTTTTTCCTGTTAGTAATGACAATTCTCGTTAAAGAACCGATGCTTCGATCAAATAAAAAATAAGCTCTCCACTCGATACTCCTAACATTGGTCCTGTGGGACCGAGCAATGCAACACCGAAATCCTTTACAACCCTTCTGGGACAATCTCTGACCTTTTCGGGCTTATCGCTGAACCGCGGCGCAGCCCACTGATAAAACCATGAAAAGCTACTCTAGAAAATAGACACTCGGACAATTCCCACGTAACAAGCTATTTACGATCGGTGGTAACCGAAGTCCCGATCGGTTCAGTCGGTCAAATAGAATGAGCAATTACGCCTGTTCAGCCCACGGTCGCATTACCGACGCCAGTGCGTAACATTTAGCAAGTGATTTAGTGCTCATTATCCGTTTAGAGTCTGGAAACGCTTTGACTGGAAGCTTGTGTACCATTCGCGAACACTTTTTGCTACGTGTCATGCTAATACGATTTACGAGTCGCACGCGAAACGACCGACCACTCCGGAAGAGAGTTATCAAGGCAACGTTTAAACTGTCATTCCTCCTGTTCCTGGTGATATTCAGAAGGCTTTCCTCGAAGTCCTGAGCCACCTGCGACGGGACGTTTCTTAGACGATGCGTTTTAATTCAAGAAGTATCGCTCGGCCAGGATTTGGAAAATCGTTGAGGGTTCTTTGGATCTAGTTCAACAGCGTTTGAAAAATATCGATGCTCGAAGCATCTAAAAGGAAATCATAAACAGCGAGGTGCATTTGCATCTGGATGGCCGTTTCCATTGGAATAAAGGAATTTATTCGTTGTTGATTAATAAATGAAAAAATCATCCGGTTAGACGTAGCCACGTATATGGCCACCGATAAACATGAATTATGGAACGTGAATTATTAACGTTACGAAAGGGAATACGTTTATCAGGAGTGCTTCTTTTGCCTTTCAACGCTGAAATACGAATACTACTCTCTTATTCCTGATCTTGTGATATTCACGGTCAGCGGGGAGTACCGCCATAAATATACTCCAATACACCTAAGGGTGCGAGTTATTTTCATAGTCTGGATACATTATAGCAGAGGCAGTTAAAAATACGGCGTCGTTTTCAATGTCTAGCGTAGTATCAAACGAATTAGAATAAATCCGTGTTTCAAAATTCTAGGGAACTCAACCGGGTAACGCGATTACCATTCTTAGAACTACTCGAGGCATCCTTACCAAAAACTAGTGTGTGTTACAATCTTCTATAATGATACAGCAACTGTATAAAAGTGTAGTAAAATTGAATAAAACTGTTTTCATGCGGTTATTATGCTCCTGTTACTCAATGATAAGTTCAGGTCCAATATACTCTATAAAGCTCAACAAAGCGCCCTTTAAGATTACCAGTACACTGTCTTTCGGTTTACTGAATAATTGATCTACCAGTTGAAGTACTTGGGCACTCGTTCATGCGCAAATGATAAGTACTAGTTGGGCTGCTATCTTTATAAAGAATTACGTCAGAACTATAGACAAACATCAACTATCGGCTGGCTACTGCGCTACTGTTTATTCGTATAAGACAGTCTTATTCGTCGCTTGATACGATCCCTAGAATGCCTCCACAGGCTCAAAGTATTCAATTATTCCTGAATAAATCGAAGCCTATTTACATAATAGAATATTAATATTGCCTTTTCTGGTGACTGTTGCCAGTTGGGTTTGCGTAAACGCTACGTAACACCGTCGACAGATTTTTTTCTACAGTGGTCGCAAATTCAATTGGTCGTTCAAGATCACTGGGGAATTAACCCCACTTTAGCCACTCTTGTCCCTTCGCGTAAACCTCTAGGCACACGTCCGATATTTCTCAAATATAGAGGCATGTAACAATACCGGGAGAGAGGAGGTACAGCTCAACAAGTTTAATAAGTTCCCTGAGGTAGGCCCGAGTGTAGAGGAGTGAGTGTTGGATGGAACCCGGCAATTAGTTTATCGCTTGGATCTATAGCCTAGCTAACGAGCGTCATTGACTATTATTTAAAAGAAGTAAAACTGTAGAAGGATTGCAAGGATCTGTCTAAAACTCGGTCCAACGATCTTATTTAACTTGAGCTACAATTTGCCATGTTGTTCATAGTCGAGGAAGTTTGAAACGGTAACTTGTCCAGTTGTCTGGATCTACAGAAATACCCAACTGAAGGTGTTGAACAAGAGACGAAAGGACATATATCCAGGACCAACGCCCTTCGACTGGACAATCGTATAGGTCTGTAGTCTAGCTAGCGTGTCTTATCTGGTACTGTTTAAAAGAAGTAAAACTATGAGGATTTTTACTCGGTTCGGGAATCTTATTTAACTTGAGCTACATTTTGGAAAGTCGCGAAAGTTTAAGCTGTCAATTGGAACTAACGACCCGGTTTCTTAGATCTATATAAAGATACCCAGAACAAGGGGTGAAGAAAAAATATGAAAGAAGAGACATCCAAGACTCTGCTACTGTTTGAAAGAAATAATACTATAAGAGGATTTATAACTCGGCCCAGGAATCTTATTTAACTTGACTTAAAATTTACGACGTCGCAAAAGCTCGAGCTGCCAATTGAGACTGACGGTTTAGTTCCCTAGATGTACAGAAAGATACCCAGAACAAGGGTTAAAGAAAAAAGATGAAAGAAGAGACATCCGAGACTCTGTTACTGTTTAAAAGAAATAATACTACGAGAGGATTTATAACTCGGCCCAGGAATCTTATTTAATCTTATTAAATTCTTATTAAATCTTATTAAAATTTACGACGTCGCAAAAGCTTGAGCTGCCAATTAAGACTGACGGTCTAGTTTCCTGAATGTACAGAAAGATACCCAGAACAAGGGTTAAAGAAAACAGATGAAAGAAGAGACATCCAAGACTCTGTTACTATTTAAAAGAAATAATACTACAAGAAGATTCATAACTCGGCCAGGAATCTTATTCAACTTGACTTAAAATTTACAATGTCGCAAAAGCTTGAGCTGCCAATTGAGACTGACGGTTTTATCAGTCATTATATCTAGTTCCCTAGATGTATAGAAAGCTAGCCAGAAGAAAAGATAAAGAAAACATACGAAAGAAGAGAGATCGAACTCACCATTTCGTCGAGGCTCTTCAGATCGTTGGTGACGATCTGAGGCTGAGGTCCGTATATGAGGCACGGTTCCTCCTGCTGCATGTCTGCGTACTCGTCGTCGCTCTCCTCGTTCCCGCCATTCCCGTGGACGCCATTCGCCGCCTTATTCTCGGCCGCGATCTCCCTGTCGATCTGCCTCTCCATCTGCACGAGCATCGGCGCCAGCATGCCGAATTTCGCGCCCCTTCTGGCCACTTCGAGTAGACAGAGTATGACGTGGCGTTCGTTCTTGCGCATTATCAGGTCGTCGGTCTCGAACAGCAGACACTCGATGATGCCCAGGCTGTTGCGGCACCAACCGATGAAATTGGAGACGTTGTCGCGGGCGAAGAAGGTGCCGGCCTTCGCGTTCGGCAGGAAGGCCACGTCGCTCAGCTGGCTCATCGGCAGCGCCAGCGACGAGGTTATCGAACGTGTCATCGAGATCTTGCGCGCCTGGCGACGCGCCACGTATTCCGCCGCCGACTTGCGTACGTTGTTCGCGTGCTGTAAACAGAAGCGGACGTTGTCTGTTAGCTGGGAGAGTTTACTGTTGTGCGCGGGGACAGTTCGCGATGTGATTGCAGAGAACCTTGGCAAAGACAAAATATTTCAGATTATCTCCCCCGGTGTCGAGGACCCGACTGCCTACAAAGTCGCTGCAACACGAAGCTCGGAACTTGGAACGCCCAGAACTAAGCGAGATTCACGGAAAATGTTACTTGTGATTCGTTACGTCTAATGGACGCCCAAGGCGTACACAAGTGTCACCGGAGACCGAGCAGTTGGCACATCATGGTATTTCTTTAGATCAACCGAGCTCCGTGTTGTGAACAACACGAGGAGAGGGGGTTACGCTATGATTCGAGTGGGTGTTTAGTCTAGAATCCAGCATCTGGTACTTGGCATACTCGGAGCGCCAATTTGGGTTCAACGAATCGGTGTCCCGTTAAATAGAACTCTTTGGTCCACTATTGTAACTTTCAAAGATCAACATGGAAGAACCAAGTCAGAATCAGCGAATTGGTGTCTCGTAAAGTAGGGTGTCTCCCTGTTAACTAACCTTCACAATTAACCTCTAACTTAGTGGTCCACTATCGCAACGCCCAAAGATCAACCTAGATGACTCTTGTGCGTTCAATAGACGCGAATGTTGCACGAATGGAATACTCGGAACGTTCGAGTACATCTCCAACACGAATCCCGATTGCACATCTGACATTCACCGGTTGCAACCAAGTCGAGTGTGACGCGTTCGCTCCCTCTGATTAAAGAGTCAAACAGACACCGATAGCATCTTAACACCCGTGAAGCTAATTGTTCCATTAATAATAACGCCGCGCGTCAGTATCTAATGCGTTTAACATTTACGCGGACGATAAATACCTGGTGAACACGAGCAACGAGGCTCACCGGGCTGCAGCACTTTTATTGTTGACGCCCGCGGCCGCTTAAGTAACCGCGTGATAATTGGATATCGGGATGATGTAAATGAGCGGTGCAGCTACAAGCCGCGCCGTTCGACTGCGCCTAATAACAGGTTCTGTCGCGGTATCTATCGTTTAATATCGTTGTTGAGGACCTGTTATTTCCCGACGTGGCTAACGGCACCCAATTTTTCTCATCAGATTAATTAAAAGCGATACGACAGCGCCGCGAAATTACGCGAGTCAACGCGTCGATCCGTATGCTCCCCGGTCTTTCGTCTAACAAGAATTCATTGAGGCGGATAAGGTCTCTCTTTCTTCTGGCTTCGACCGAGCGCTGGGAATAAGGGCGTCTATTGTTTCTCAGCGAATGGACTGATAAGTATAATTCTGTTTTCTGAGCGTCTCGTTGTGCGAGTATATCGGTCCGAGTTTACGATCGAAGGACAAAGTTTTGACGACTCGACGGTCCCTGATCTAAGACGCGTGAACCCCGAAAAAGCGCTACCCGTTCATAGGGGGCACTGTCTGTCCGTTGCACGTGTTGGTTTTAAACTCAACCTCGCTTGGAAGAAACATTTCTCTTATGATTCGTCCACCTAACCATGAAATTTGATTATTTTTAAAAGATAATTCACACGTTTCTTGGAATTCATTTCACATGGAAATCCTGGTCCGTGATTCATCATGTTTGCCGTTTCATTCAGTACGTTAATCTCGTTTTGATTTATTAGATCGACTTACGCACTTCGAACCCTATCTCGGTAACTTGTGTACACGCACTGTTTACACTGGAATTTGATCAATGGGGCAGTTCTTGCGTTCTGTGCGCTCATAGGACATCTGCCTACTGAAAAGGGAGTGCGGCGCCCTGCATCGAATAATCCCAAACCTGAACAAATATTTCGTCTCGTTTGAAAGGCATTGACGACGTGCTTGGCGAAATTCGGTGTAGTATTTTCAATTGTGCACTGGTAAACAAGGATTCAATTTCAATATCGATACTTATTTTTAATATCGAAAACAATCTCGAGTAACAATTTCAAATTTATAAAGTAAATTAACGAACACGATAAACTTGTTCCTTCGACTGTACGAACGAGAATGTTTTATTCGAAAGGAATTTCAGATATATAATATTATTGAATTATACTTAAGCTGTTTTACTTGAATTACTTATGTACAAGAATTCTATAGATATTACAAAATCTGTTTCCTATTTTCACTCGAGTCGCAAAGTTCGTAGATTATCCAGTTCTGGCAAAAATTTCAACGCTTCTCATTTCTGAATCACCGGTTCGATGCTGGACAAAAAAAAAATATTCCGCCAGAAAGGTCAACGGTGACTATAAATCACTATAAAGTATCCAATGTCACCAGATTTCCATTAACGCTGCGTGTTTGAACTGCACTATGAGTAATCTTACACTCGGTCCACAACGGAACTGGATTTTTATCGACAGATGCGGTTTCGACCGCGACAGAAGGCACTTGTGCCTTTAACAAACGCAGGCTACATACGTGCAGCGGAGCCATTTGTCACAAAATTCTGATCGAAATATTTCGATCGAAAGTTAACCGTTTAATAAATAATCGAAACAAGAGAAACCAAAATACTGTCGAGATTGACACATACGTTGTATAATACTTAGCTAATTGCTCGTAGTAGCTTGTAAAATTTTCATGTTCTTTTTTTCACCGACCAATTCAAGCGTTTACGAGGTCAATGTTACGCGGATTATTGCCTTCTCATCTCACTTTCACTGTACCACATACTCGACGTTCGTGTTTAACGTCATACTACTAAACGCTTCAGTCTTTTGAGTTTCGCGTTTTTACTTCTTCAATATTTATTTTGAAGAATAAAAACACGATGTTATGAGAATTCTTTATTAAGTCGTTGGTTACAAAAACGGATAACTCGAAGATTCGTTATGTTAATTTTGACATTTCGACTACTCGTATTTTAATGAATCTCTAATAACACGTACATTGAAGAAAGAAGATAACGATTATAATATATATTTTTTTAATAAAAGAAACTAGAAAATAATAAAGGAAATTATAAAAAAAAGTGAATTAGAATTCATTCAAATTCAAATAGTCAAATATTTCTTTTAAACATAAGCGATTAATTTCTAGCATTCGTATGAATATTAATACATACATTAAGAGGAACAAAATTGCAACAAAAGAATTTACGTAGAGATGCGTAAAAAAGGAATTAGCACAATACTATAGTATATTAAACGGTTTCTACGAGCAGATACAATGTTACAATAATATGATAAATGAAACGCAGTAAGTAAAACGAAATATTAAAAGAAAATTTTAATTAAAAATTTCATCGTGTAATTTAGGTCGTGTATAATGTAAAACAATTTTTTATCGAGACACCTTCTTTTCGTATTTTTTTTTTTTTTTTCATCGTGTCCTTCGTAAGTTTATTCGATGTTACCAACTGGAAATTAATTTATGCAATAGGTGATAAATGACCAGTTAACGATAGACAGTTTATGGATGTCACTCTATAACGAGTGTACTGTTTGTACGGTTCACGACGCGTATCTGCCACCGCCACTGTTAAGCCAACCAGGCGACTTGATAAAACAGTTAAAGAGGTCAGCTCACAGACGCTGATCGATTGTTCCGTAATTTTTCATTTCCTGTCTCGATACGCTACTATGAGTTTCAACACTCGTCGCTGCGAAGACGTCGCAACCGGTCTTTTAACTGTTCCACGAAACCGATAATAAGACTTCTATTATAAATTTCTCTTTATTACTCATCATTTATTTGAAGAACGATAACATCGATGTTCAAGGAAACATCAAAACTAATTGCCGAACGCTTATCGTACCATCGATTTAAAGAAGCGATTTATATATAGAAATAAAACATTACAATAAAGATTAACGATTGTACGAAATCGGGTTTCCATGCAACAATAAATTTATTTTATCTTGAGGACTATTAACCGCAGTGACTAATACTATGTGTTTACCCCGCTTTTGAGTGAACCGGGACTTTCGATTTTGTTATTCAAAAGCGGCAATTACTGTAAATTACACGTGCCTTCGTCAAAGTTAATTTGTAAACCTGAACTGAACGTATAAAATCAATATTTGCAATTACCAAATTATAATGTATATTATATATATACGACTTTTTTCCGCCTGACTTTTAAATTCTTCGACCTAATTTTAGTTCGACAAGACTTGTGAGTACATATTTAAATTTTTTCTTGTAAAATATATACAACACAATTTTTGGTGTCATCTCTACATAGATAATTATTTATATTGAAGAAATCAGGTATCTTTCTTTAAACCTAACGCGATTCTCGGGTCTTTTTCGACCCATCGTGACCTCGCAATATAACGTTTCCCTATAATGAAAGCTCCTATATTTATTTATGTCCTCTTATTGCGTTACAAAATTAAAAAAAAATAGTTCTGTAAATTTCAGACATTTCTTTCGTTCAATTGTACACTCAATCGAACGAAAGAATGTTTTAGTGCTCAATAAACTTAATTTTATAAATTTTATTATTTACTTTAATCCTATTTTATTGAAAATGCTTCACAGTTAAATACTTCCATCGATATGGATCGAAATATCGCGATCAAAAATTACAAGTTAAATAAATATCGATCGATAGGTACGTCTAATAATTTTTACAAATGTATAAACAATTGTAGAAATCATTTCGAGAAGCTTTAAATGAATGCAAAAAATTTAGAGACACCCTGCAAGAAACGAATATACACATGGTTCGCATTCCGTTTTAATCTTATTTTATTAAAAATGCTTCACAGTTAAATATTTCCATCGATATGGATCGAAATATCGCGATAAAAAATTACAAGTTAAATAAATATCGATCGATAGTACGTTTAATGATTTCTACAAATGTATAAACAATTGTAGAAATCATTTCGAGAGGCGTTAAATGAATGCACAAAATTTAGAGACACCTGGCAAGAAACGAATATACACATGGTTCGCAATCCGTTTCATCGTATCAAGATGGTGGATTGTCCACGGATTCGTGATCGGCGAAAAGGCATCTATAGGTCTCGGTCCAGAAGAGAGACAAACACCGAGCGCCTACTCGATTCCCGATTCGATAGCCGGATCGCCAGCTGCGCGGGCGAAGCGAAACGGTTGGCTCGTTACAGCAGGCCGTTGACACATTCGCCTAATCTCTATATTATCCCCGGGGAGGTATCGAGCCGGGACGGCCGACCGGATGCTGTTAGATAGAATTTTTACGAGTGCGCGAGTCGGCTCGAACCGCTCGCATACCATCGCCTTATGGGTCCCACGTGTGCGCGTGCAGCCGGCCCAATGAAAACGAGATACACCCGTCGACGGGCCCTTAAAACTGTGGACAGAGCTGTCCCAATGATAAAAATATTTTTTACAAATTTCTCCGGCGAAATTCCGGCTGATTGTAACCGAAATCATATTTCTGTATCTATGTGTGTACTTTAGGTCCAATTCGATGACTCGAGATCGAAATTGTTTTTTGTAGGTTAGGTGTCCCGATACATCGTCAGTGTACCTATAACTGGTATTTACATTGTTTCATTTAACAATGGAATAATGTACGACGAATCGTGAATGAAACTATTTTGAAACGAAACTTGGACTTTGTTTTTACGTAACAATGCATAGACCTTGTATACTTGTTTACATTTAATACTTTAAAATAAGTATTAGGAGGTGATTATGCCGTTTGAGCATAGAAACATAGTGTGTATAAGTAGAAAGTATGAGAATTGTAATGTAACAAAGATAGTAATTTTACTATTCATCTTGAATCTGTTACACAAACTGGATTTTTAATATGTAAGAATCATTTCCATTTGAATAACTTCTCAAGTGGCAGTTGTAGGAAGATTGGACTTGGTTGTACGTTTTCGATTAATTAGTAATCGATTCATCGTATTCGAGTACAAAAGAATGTTCATAAATAAATGAAACGTTATGTAATACTCCAATACCGTACGATTTTTAGGTTAAATTACGCGATAGGAAGTCACGCGATAAGCTTAAAGTGGCAGTAATTGAGATATCTATCCTATGGATATATATTAGATTTAGATCTTATAATCAGATTTAGATTAATCTCGGAACTCTAAAACTAAAGTTATGTACTTTGGTATTGCTAATATTTACTTCAAATCCAAGATCCTAAAATGAAAATTATTTCTTGTATAAATTATAATCACATTTCTCGATCGTTTCTCTATTTTTTTTAAATGTGTTTAATTCCCATGTAATAAAAAATACAGTCAATAGCGTAGACTGAATTAATTTTAACCGAACGATTCCAATTGCATTTTTATTATTTTAAAAATAGTAAACGAATTATGAATTGAAACTAAGCCTAAATATGTTTTACACGATTGCTTTATCGTAATTAAAAAAGTACCAGTTCAGGAAAAACAGTGCGTAGTATCGAATTAAACGGAACTCGACGAGTTGTTGTTTCGCAACCTAAATTTAAATATTCACATACTTCGGGGTCTCTCGATGTTTCAACAGCGTGAAACTAGACATTGCAAGAGAAAACGATAAACGATCGCGAAATTGGAATAGGAGATAACTGTTCCACGAAATAATTTCCGTTTGTTCGCGAGTTACCGTTCAAAAATTTCCGAAATCGATCGATCGTTCGACGACCCATTTCCACGCTTGATTATCAATTGTAATCATGGCCGTGGCCGAGAATAGCAATGGTCGTACGACGGCGTTTAATGAGACCGTCCGAAGTTGCAATTATTTCACGAGAATCGAATTTAAGCGATGCTCAGGGTTCGTTCAAAAAGAAATTAATCGTTACGGGGTCAAGAATGAAGGCTCTCGTGGACCGTAGTCGTGCAATTTATTTCAATTAGATCGTTCAGTCGTTTTTGTTGAGTCTCGTCCGCCGAGTTGCAACGGGGTTGGTTTCTCAATATCACTGTTTTAATCCGGATATCGTGATATTAGAATTGGAATTAATATTTTCAAGCGACATTGTGTATTATTTAACCTAAAAAGAAAAAATTGAATGTTTAAGAAATTCATAATTGAACAAATTAATTGGAGAATAAAGTAGAGTCAACGGTTGAAAATCAATTCGTTTTATTTAAATTCGATTCATTGTTGCATCAATATTTAAAGTTCTAAGTTTTTATCGTTTTAGAAGCGAAATAATAGGTCCGAGTCAATCGAACGATGAACATTTTAATCTTGAATTTAAAAATTAACAGAATTCTTCATTTAATATTAGAGATTTAATTCTGAGAAGTTCATTACAAAGAACAGAATCGTCATTTTGTAATTGTCGAACGACACTAAGAAAATATCGAACGAATCTAATATTTATTCGAAATCTGACGAACCGACTTGCATTACCAATTTAATACACATTATAAGAATTCAGTGTATCATTAATAAAGTTATATTTTTCTTCTTCGTTATTCAATTCCCATATCGAACTTGTGATACGTTTCTTTCTTTTTTTCAATCATTTTTAAACGCGTCGAACATAATCTGACAGCGACCAAGTGTATTTTAGAGTGGGACACAGATGAAACGAAGATGTATTTGCGAAAGTGTACGTTACAGCAATTGGCAATTCCAACGTGTACGAAATTGGAAACGAGAGAGAGACATCGATAAAGGTACAGCTGAAATGGGATATAACTGTTCCTGAAATTAGCTTTCTCTCAGCTATTTACACGTACTCGGCCCGCTCGTGTACGTTACTGCAAAGCAGATAATTCGAGGCGCCGAGAATCGTTAACGTATCAATAACGATTATATTTCAGGTTAAGTTTAAATTCAGCTGCACCTCTTTTACACTCTTTATCTTCGGGTACTGCGTTTACCGCAATAAACAAATATTTACCTTTTATGCAACGCGGAGCAAACTCCGTGTATTGAAGATGTTAAATAAAAAGTTTAGAGACCTATTTATAGTGCATCGATTTCAATTCTTTGTACCGCGTGTCGCGAAACGTATCTTTTCTGCTCTTTTCGTAATAACTTTACAATTTTTCGTAAAAGTGTATCAAGAAGTGTTTTCAATTAATTCGTCATCACTGACCAGAAACGTCGAACTAAAATTTCGGTATGGAACTATTATTTACTCTTATATTTTTCTGAAATAAATTCCAAAATTTCTCCTGATATCTTCAAATTCGTTGTTTATTTTACTTAGCAAATACAAGATGTGTTACTTGATTTTGTTTAACTTGTACTGTCGAGATTTCCAGCTAATCCATATCATTTGGGTGATTTATTAACCCTGCAAAATTTTAAACAAGCAATATTTTCCATGTTCTTTGAAAGAATTTAAGGTTTTGAAATATTAATTAATGATTCAGAAAATTATACGTACGCACGTAATTCAAATTTTATTTTCTCAATTTTGAAAACGTCTAATACAAAGATATAAGTACAAAGGAATTTCTTATTTGTAAATTTAATAACGATAATTCGATTAAACACAATTCATTTATTTGAATGTATTTAATTTCGCGTAAATTAAATTTACAAATAAGAAATTCCTTTCTACTTACATCTTTGTATTAGACGCTTTCAAAATTGAGAAAATAAAATTTGAATTACGCGCGTACGTATAATTTTCCGAATCATTAATTAATATTTCAAAACCTTAAATTCTTTCGAAGAACATGGAAAATATTGCTTGTTTAAAATTTTGCAGGGATAATATCTGAAGTGTTTTGATACGCTTATAGTTTTCCACTTTGCATAAAATTTCACTTCGAAGAGAACGGTTGGAAGAAATAAGTCAGACACGTGAACATGGCAACAATTAACATGTTACGAACCGTTACGTACTACTATATCTTTTCATATGCAAAATCTGCATCCCGTTGACGTATTGCTACGCCTTTGCCCGAGCGAAATCTACGATCCGCTGACGTAGTGCTACGTCTTTTGACATGCAAAAACCGCGAGCTGTTAACAACCACGCTCATTCAATTGCAAATATTTGCATAACGTTTTCTCGCCGGAGCTCGACAAAAGCAGAATTTTATCCGGGAAAAATATCGACGGAAAATAATTTTACACAGGCTGGAATAACTCTAGATTTCTTATTCGCTGGAAATCATAATCGAGGAATTTCATTGGCTCGTGAATTGTGCCGTGATACAAAAATAATTATCAATTTTAATTATAATTCAATAAATACAAGAAACATCATTTCTTCCCATACCTGAACTTCTCCCCCTTTGCTAGAATTAATGTTCTTAACTTTCTGTATTTTTAAGAATTCTTTATACAATCTGTATCTGTATATAAAGAAGATATATCACTATCGTTAAATAAATTACCCAACATTTTCAGTTATACAAATAAACAAGGCTCTGTTTCTCACCCCCCAAAATAAAAGAAAAAACATTCGGTTTCGTATCTTGGTTAGTATTGCTTTTATCAAAAATTTGTACAGGGCGAAAAAACGTCGAAATTTAATTTCCAAAAACTTTTGTAATATACATGTTTGCTGCAAGAGCAACCATAAGAGAGATAAAGTACACAGATTTAAAATTGACGTAACCTGTCTTGATCTCCCCCAGATTTTAAGTCGAGCTAGAATAAATATATTTCCAAGTAAAAAGTACCCTTTCCTCTTTCGTGGTGACGCAGCTAATGTTTACATTTCCTATTATATTTTTCTCCTCTCTGTAACTATATTTCCAGAATCTATATTCCGTTACGGTGTAATAAAAATAGATAAAGAAGAAAAAAAACAAGTGTGAGCGTTTAAATAACGCAATTAAGAAGTTGGGGGCAAGAGAGACGAAGAAAGGAGTTCTAAGATGAGAGTCACTGCCCGAAAAGAGGAAGAGATGCGTGCAAAAGAGTCGAGAAGTGCCGCATATGGTAATATGCACGGCAGATGAGAGTTTGACGGCAGGATGTCACATTATGTGGCCTCTGACCCCCTCGTGTCGTCTCCGCGACTACCGTGGGCAAATGCGCTTAATGAAAATGGCTGCTGCACATTCAACATCGTAAATTAGAGCGGCTTCGGAGCACTCGCAGGGGACAACGTCGTTAACCGTAATGCCACGCGGAGAAAAGCGTAACGCAACGCAGTTTGTTTTATTTATCTCCCGCCAGCTGCTTCCATGATGCGATTCGTGGGAGCGCGATCTTCTCGAACGCTTTCTTGTTTTCCTTTTTCGGCGTTTTGTTTTTCTTCCCGCGCCGATCTTTCAGAGATTTACGCTCCGTACAGGGTGTTCCAAAGAAAATAATTTTCAATTTATGAGATGGTTAACCCCTTTTGTACCCTGAATCTCTGACCGAGATATTTTAGTAACATACATGGATCCAGATTGTACTGTGAAATAAAAAGAGGAAAATTTGGTGTACACTTCTCACAGTCGAACGTAGTCTGGATTGGTTTTGTTTAGAACGTAACGAATCTTGTGTCTACAGTGTTGTTGGATTGCGATCTATAGTATACTTGAGCAAAGTAGAATCACAAGATCAAGGAGAAGTCTGATGAACTATTAATTTATCACGTGGACAAAAGACACTGCAGCTTCAACGTTGGTGTCAGAGACAGGGGGATTGAGATCCGAAGTTAGTGGAATCAGACACACACCGGCAATTAGTGATCGATACACCAAAGTCCTTCTTAAAGTCTTTAAGTACTTTCACCAAAGGCTTACTAGTATACGTCATCTCGATGCTCTTAAATATCTTCTTCGGAATCTGAAAGTGTTCAACTCGAAGCCTTTAGGTGGCTCTATTAAAGTCTTTAGATATCCTTCTCAAAGTCTTTAAATGTCCTGTACAAAAGCTCTAGATGTCTTCAATATATTTAAACATCCTTCTCAAAGTCTCTAAATATCCTATACAAAGTCTCTAGATGTCCTCAATATATTTAGATATCCTTCTCAAAGTTTCTAGATGTCCTATACAAAATCTCTAGATGTCTTCAATATATTTAGATATCCTTCTCAAAGTCTCTAGATGTCCTATACAAAATCTCTAGATGTCTTCAATATATTTAGATATCCTTTTCAAAGTCTCTAGAGGTCCTATACAAAATCTCTAGGTGTCCTCAATATATTTCAATATCCTTTTCAAAGTCTCTAAATGTCCCATACAAAGTCTCTAGATGTCCTCAATATATTTAAATATCCTTCTCAAAGTCTCTAGATGTCCTCAATATATTTAGATATCCTTTGCAAAGTCTCTAGATGTCCTATACAAAGACTCTAGATGTCCTCAATATATTTAGATATCCTTCTCAAAGTCTCTAGAGGTCCTATATAAAATCTCTAGGTGTCCTCAATATATTTCAATATCCTTTTCAAAGTCTCTAAATGTCTTAGACAAAGTCTCTAGATGTCCTCAATATATTTAAATATCCTTCTCAAAGTCTCTAGATGCCCTATACAAAATCTCTAGATGTCCTCAATACATTTAGATATTCTTTGCAAAGTCTCTAGATGTCCTCAATATATTTAGATATCCTTCTCAAAGTCTCTAGAGGTCCTATACAAAGTCTCTAGATATCCTCAATATATTTAAATATCCTTCTCAAAGTCTCTAGATGTCCTATAAAAAGTCTCTAGATGTCCTCAATATATTTAGATATCCTTCTCAAAGTCTCTAGATGCCCTATACAAAATCTCTAGATGTCCTCAATATATTTAATCATACTTCTCAAAGTCTCTAGATGTCCTCCTCGAGGTTTTTAAATACCCCGACCGAAATATTTAAACGTCCTCGCGAAATTCTCTAAATGCCTTCACCAAGTACTTCAGAAAGCACCAAACTCTTGAAGCGTCATCCATTATAACCAAATCAGGAAAATGTACATATTTTCCCCATGAATCTTACCTTTCCAAAGGTGAAGAGAATCAAGGAAAATCGAACGCCTTAGCCTTAGTCTTCCACGAATTATTCCAAATCCTGGCCAGAGGCGACGATCGCAATTCTAACAATGAAATTTCTTACGTGACAGAAGGCACTACTTGTGAATCATTCCGATTTCACACTCGCCACGCGATTCTTGTTAAAGGGCTGCGCGCGTGACTGCGTTGAACAGTACGTACGTGGCTTGGAAGAATTGCCAGCGAACGATGATATGCGTAAGATGCCACGAGGAGAACCTGTTCTGTTTTTGTTGTCTGTTGTATGGTAAACGAGATGCACGCGACGTACGTAATTACTCGAGGGTACAATAGCCGAAGGCAAGCGGCGTTTTCACGATGGGAAAGGGAGAGTCGGAAAAGCGACGGTTCTAGGAATTAGAGAACGGCCAAACGTTCTCGCGTGAATAAAAAATGTTCGATCGCTGGCAAATGGTTAAACGGTGACCACAAAATTGCCAACTTTTCCTTCTTACCAAGTGGCAAAGTTTCGATCGATCACCTCTTGTGAAACCACTCCGTTAAAATTCCAAATTAACACATCGTGACAGATTATTCTGTCTTAACCTGTCGGAATGACAAGCCGAGAGACATATATACGATCGATTTATACGGATTGAAAAGAAGCTTCAGGTAAGGGTGACAACGGTGGGGATAATTTTGTGACTACTTGAAGGATAGAAAATGCGACGATTTGAAAACCAGTAGTGTATCGTACCCAATGCGTAGCGTACACAAATATATGAAATATCAAAGTCGATCCAATATGCCAAATACGTTACAAATACTTTCTTCGTACAAAATGCAAGCCAACGATCTGTGATTTAAAAAAATTAATCGAAACGGACGACACTTCCCATTCCAAAGGCACATGGTCGGTAACCAGGCTTTTACGAGAAATAACTTTCTAAAGTAACCTTTTAAATAACTGTGATTAACAACGGTTTCGTATCGACGAGCGTAACCGTTTCTATGAATGCGTTCGTTCGACGTTGAACTGCATTTCATTGCGGCACAATTATTGCATTTTATACAACCATTACGTTTTCCTTCCGCCGTTATCTCGATACACTGATCCAACAAGACCCCGATACACTATCTCCGGTAAGTACGTAGTCATTAATTGCAGCACAGATTATTTTGTCTCGCAATTGTGTTCTCAATTACTTAATAGACCCCAGATGTCGATTACTATGACAGCCGATACGGTGGGAAAACTGCCTTCGAGCGGATAAACGTGGCAATATATCGCGGCGGAACCAATACCAGACAAATAGATATTTACGGTACGATTGGGGAACCACGTTCGACTCGATGTTTCGATGAAAACGCGAGATAGTGTCTGTCGAAGAAAACTACAAAGAATCACGAGTCTGGGGATAAGGTTTCGTTATGATAACAACGATAGTAACGTCTTTATTACGCTAGAAAAAGTGTATATGTACAGAATGACGTAAAAGCCTTTAGAGATACCCTTTACAAAGACTTTAGATATCGTTCGAGCTCTTTGAACGTCTTTGTCGAATACGTTAGGTGATCTCACCAATCTTTAAATGTGACTGACGTCTTTAGATGTCCTTATCGGTCTTTCAGATATCTTCACCGTATTCTTTAAGTGTGCTCACCGAACTCTTTAGATGCCCTCATCAATCTTTACATGTTGCAACCGTGTTCTTCGGACGCCTTCCTTAAATACCTTAAGTGTCCTCATCAAAGTCTTCAGACGTGACAGTAATATCTTTAGATGTCCCTATTAACGTCTTTAGACATCTTCATCGCAGTCTTTGAACGTCCTCGCTAAAGTCTGTGAACGTCGTCACCAACTTAGACGTGTGGTCAACGTCGTGTAGATACGTGGATGTCCCTACCAAAGTTCTCGGACATCTTCAACGCGAGTTTTAGACGTCTTCTCTCGAATCTTCAGATTTTCTCATCAAAGTTTTTAAACGTTTTCGCCAAAGTTCGTATCATGTTCTTTGCACAGAAAATCCTAACCTTTCAAGTTCAACTCATAGAGACAAATTGAAGAAAAATTCACAAAAATGGAGAATAAACCGTTGGTCGACTAGTGATAGATTTTTAAGTTGTTTAACTTTACTGCGATCATTTATTCGGTACGCTTTACTTTATCTTAACAATAATAATAACACGAACTCTAATCAGATACAATGTTTCGAGTATTATGATTCAGACTGAAACAAACAGTAGATTACAGGAGTAAATATTGTTTTCCAATTTTTGTCTTTGGAAGATTGGAAAACTCGGAACAATAATTCTAGAAGCTTCCGTTTAAGATTTCATTGAAAATTTTCATTCAAATATTAACCATTGTATGGAAATTGTATTCTAATAGCGTCGTTAATAGTGGTGCATTGATTACGGCGATATAATTATAATTTACACGTATACGAGTAATAAATTGCATTGTTAGTCGATATAATTGCCTTCTTAACCGCAATTGAACAGAAGCGTTTAAATCGCAAGAACAGATCTGTTTACATAGAATTCATGTATGCAAGTATCCCGTTTCGCTTTCATGCAACTGCAACGAGTACTTTGCACTGAATGAAGTGCACTTTCATCGGCTAATCCGTCTTGTCGGCTGTTTGAAGCCGGTCCCGTCTCGTTTCAATGATTCAAAAGCGTCACAGAGAACTGTGACACAGCATTTGTCGCATTTCGGTGACAATCGGCACTCGTGGAACCGACGAGTTCAGTTTAATCTTCGGATACGGAAAAATTACACCCTGACAATGTGAAAATTAAAGTGACGAAGAATTTGATCTATAAGAGGGGAAACTAACAATTGCTTACTCTTTCAAATAATCTACGGACGATGGATATTTAATGGAGAAATTCTTAACTGAATTTCGACAATTGGCAATTTGGAGAATCAGAAATCAAGAATGGTTGGTTCGTGAAAATCACCGTAAGAATTAGGATTTTTAAGTATCATTTACAGAAATTAGATACACGTAAAATCGAACGTTAAGATAATTAGAATGGAAACCCTTGGAATTTAGTAATATTAGAAATTACGCGAACTTTTACGGGAAATGTTCGAATTGTAAACATTGATATTTATTATAAGTAGAAATTCAAAAGATTACAAACCAATGTAATTATAATATTATGTAAACGAATATGGAAATTAGTTATCAGAAGGAACACAATTAACAGTATTTCTTCAACGATTCAAACAGCACTCGATACAGATAAGAAAAGGTGAACAGGCTGTAAATATTTATTTCGAACAGTTAATAGACTGTGGTTTTGATTTCACTAACATACGATTATCTTAAACTAAGACTCGATCGGACGCAAATGATTGCACGCGAATACATTTACCAATGATCACGGTGATTAATCTTAATTACCGAAGCATAACGAAGATTGATAATAAAGAAGGATTGAGAGATCAAATGCAGCAATATGTCTAGGAGCAAATCGCTTCCGGTGTTAATTAAAATTCTTCTTCGCGTTCCATCGTCGCGATAAAGCTAATGTTTATCGGTGGTCGCGAATAGTATTTACAATTTTTCAAAAACACGCCGATTGACAACACTTCATTTCAAACGAAATTGTGATATTAAAATATATGCCGGATATAAAAGTGGTCGATAAAATTTATTCCAATCTTCGATCAAATTTATTTCAATGTTATACCGAAAGTTTGTTACATCATTATTATTTAACAAATCTCTCGAGCTACAAAAGGGAGAAAAAAAATGTTACATGTTAATTAGGATATTAAAATGTAACTTTTTAAAGGTACGTAACTAAGATTAAAAGGATATTTTAATATGTAACTGCGTCGTACTCAAAACTACACTTTAAAAATCATTAACGGTAGATCTAAAAGATACCTAATCGAGAAACTGCTCGGAGAATCTAAAGTGCCACAAATACACGGATAACTATCTCGCATCGTTAGCCACTATGCAATCTTACAACATTTAAACCCACTGATATCGATTACTGGCACTTTTGATATCGATCGCATTCAATACAAAAAATAGAAGTCCCATTTCCTCTCAGCCACTCCAAAATAACAACTACGCGCACACAATTAGCATAACTCTTCAATCTTTTCAACCAAACTCATCTCCAACCCACACATATTCTCTAAAATGGCTAATTCACTCTTTTCTTCTCATACTTTAGAAGTTTTTCGAAAAATGTTTCTTCTTCTATTTTCTTACTGTCACTACTCTTTCTTTTCTTTTCATACTTTAGGAGTGTTTTGTCAAACTTTTCCTCTTTTAGTCTCTCAACACTGCACCTCATTCTACACCAAATTACATCTTTTAATCCGTGAACTCGGACACGAACAAAAATGACCATTACTTGACGAATCAATGAATCCAAAAGAGCAAAAAGGCAAGTTAAAACCACTTGGAGACTATTTATACGTATCGTCCCTTTGTACGTTCCAAGAGCCATCGCGAGAAGCGTCACCCCCGTAAAGGATGATCCTGAGATGCTCCAGACAATGGAATTAAAATCTCCATGGAAATATGTAAATCCTAGAAGGTCCTGGACGATCCGTGTTCCTGCACCGCGATGGCACCCGTCACTTTCCCCTGAATCTATTCTCGTCGGTTGTTTTTCCAACGCACCCCTGCACTGTTCAAACTCGGGGAAGATCCGTAGTATATTTAGACAGAACCATGAAAAAGACCGGATGGAAGGACGCCTGTGTGTTTATTTTCGACTGGACTATACCGTAAAAAAAAAAATCCACTGCATTCCTGGTCTAGACGAACTAACAAATCGTCCCGCGCGTTTTCATTGAATCTCTGGTCGTAAGGGGGTGGGGGTTGAAAGGGGTGGCCCGCAGGAAGTCGCGAACCGGAAACGTTGTCGAGGACGGCTTGGTCCTCGAGCGCCGTACACGTTGGAAGACAGATTTCTTTTCTTTTTTTCTTTTTTTTTTATTCTATTTCTGAAACTAGTTTGTCGAAATTTGTCACGTGGAAAAAACTACGAGTGTAATTTGGTACTTGTTCGGCGCTTCGTTTGAGACTGGGAAACACGCAATCTGAGGAAACGTGTTCTACAGGGTGTACAAGAATAATCGTCGCATCTTTTATCGACGATATTCATGTGTTTGAATCTGTGGAGGCTCGTTTGGAAAATTTCGACACCCGTTGACCTTAAACTTCGAGGTTTCATTTTCTTGGCACTTCTGCGTGACACATTTGTGACAAATTTTACGCAGATTTATCCGTGGGAGACTATAACAAATATATTCTGCTTTTCCTCGTACCTTCTATTGTACTATGTTCTTTAATCCTCGTAATTTCAAATTTAAGTGGTCGAGTAGTTTGATTTTGCTTGCGCAAATATTTTGAACAAAAATTCCATCGTTGTATCGATTCTTTCTTCATTTCTACGAAAAGTTGTACCGGCGGTATAATTGAACAAGTCTCTCTGGGTTTGAAAAGACCCACGCGTGGTAAGACGAAGGTTAAGAGATTCAATTTTGAGGTTAGAAGTGTATTTTTATAATTCGGGACACGTAATATTTATCACTCAGTGTTAAACACAAGTGTCTATGAAAAACGAGGCCATACATATTTTGTAAATAATAATTCAATCTTTACAATTGTTAAATATCGCAGAACTGTCGACGAAGTATTGTTTTTATTTCATAGATACTTGTATCGAGGTTACGTGTGCCGAAATTTATTTCCAAAGTATCAGGTTGTCCGGGAAGTCATTTCGTTTTTTTTTTTTAGTGAAAATGAAACACGATTTTTTTAGAGCGTATAAACATTTTATTAAATTATATATTCTCCATTTTGAAAAACGAAATGACTTTCCGAACAATCCAATACAATGGTACACGCCATCTAGCGTTTTAATTGTGCAATAACTACGAGTTTGTTGAAAAGATGCATGTGTGTGTGTGTGTGTGTGTGTGTGAGCTTGCCTTATTTCCTTCAAAGGGGAAGAATTAACGGATCCGTGTACACATCGAACGCAATAAACCGTTCAGTGAATCAATAGGAAGTAAACAGAAGTAGATAGAAGAGAAATGATCTCGATTAGATTCAACCTTACCCGCAGCGTACAAAAATGGAGCTCCTTCGCGACTGGCCTTCCGAAAAGGATAATCAGCCAGCAAGGACGGCCGCCTGAATGCCCTCTTATATGCAAATACATGCAAAACGGAACCGAGTGCGTATCGTCGCGCGCGTTTAGATACCTACGAACACCGCGAAACTAAGAGATCTCCGCATAGATAGCGAGATCCGCGTCAGTGTCGCGAACAGTGATGTATCTTTATTACGATTCACCGTCGTAACCTCGTGGGATTTGTTGTTACTGGGATTTTTTACTACCGCAGCGTGAACGGAATACTTATTAACAATAAACGATCCGCGAAGAACGCGAATCGTAACTCCCTCGGTCACGAAGAGCAGAAAATTGAGATTCAACAGGGGACACTGGAATTCGGGAGATCGTGTCTTTGGCGTAATAAATTATGCGATGATTTGTTCAATAAAATAAATTACGAGATTGTGTCCTTTATAAAAGAAATAGAATCAGTGATCGGAATGTAAACATTGGAAACTGCAAAGATTTCGGTTTACGGTGATCGGGATTTGTGAAAATTAGCAATTGTAAATATTTGAATTTGCGACAATTAGGATTTGGAATGATTGCAAACTGAGAATATTGGAAGTTGAGAAAAAAAGAAAAATGTTCATTCACGGTAATTAAGTATTTAAAAAGCCTAGGCTAAGAAAGCTAGAGTTCAAGGGAATTAGAAATCAGGAAAGTTGGCAATGGAGAAAATTAGAAACCGAGGAATTCAGGAATCGAAAAATTAGTCTGTAGCGCGATCGACAATTAGAAAGTTTTCGGAACCGAGAAAATGAAAATTTGGAGAAATTGAGTTACTGGGAAAAGTTCGGTGCTGGAAAAATTGAAATTCGGGAGAGGTGAGAATAGCAGAAACCGAGATTCGGAAAAAATTGAATTCCGAATCAGTCTTCTAGGTGGAACGTGTGTTACTGAATTTACACGATTCAGCGACGGTATATTTATTAAGCAAGGACAACGAATATTTAATCCCAATTATGGTCAAGTGAGTTTCTTCCAGCGTTAATTGGTAAAAAATAATCTTTGTCCAGGAAAGCGATTCTTGGAAGCAGAAAAGGGGACATGTTAGGCAAGTCGAGACCTCGATGGAGCCGCCGTAAATTCTAATTCAGTGCAAGAAGGGACAAGGAAAGCAGATGTCGACAATTGTGCTTAATTAATCCCGCGCTGGACAACCTCGTCCGTTCTGGCTGTCTAGAATTTAGCGAAACAGTTTCCTATTTATAAAGAAGTGGGACTGGAGATATCCAATTACTGACTTATGCGCTTTCTTTGCAAGAATTCCATCCAATTTGTGATTAAAAACGAACGTTTTTCACCTAAAACGACTTCGATTTAACGATTATTCGCGTAGCAATGCAAAATATAAAATTTAAACAGAAACTTTTCTCTTTGTTTTGTGCTCTTAATATCAAAATCAAAGAATTTGAAAAAGAATTAGAACTTAGCCAGCGAAATTTCATTCCATTAGAAATTAGGAAAATTAAGAAAATTCGAAAATGTATAAATTACAATAGAATTGAGTAAATTTAAAATAGAGAATTCAGATTTAGAATTAGGACTTGACGCAAGTAGAAAGTTGGTAAATTAAAAATTGTAGTTTGAGGGGTATAGCTAAATTGATAATTAAGAATATTAGGAACAGGATGAATTCGAAATTAGAAATCGACCACATTGATATACAAAATATTTAAATTGATAAAACGTGAACTAACAAAATTGGAATCTATGTATAAAAAATTAAGATTTAGTAAATTTAGGAATTGGGAAAATCGAGATTAGGAAGATTTGGGAATTAAAAAAGTTAAGAAGTGAGCAAATTAGAAACAAGGTAAATTAAAAATTCGGAAAATTAATATTTATAAAACTCAAGAATCGAGAAATTCGAGATTCGGGGAATTGATGATTAGGAAAATTAAGAATTAATAAAATAGAAAACTAGGTACATTGAAAATTTGAAAAATAAGTATTTAGAAAATTTGAGAATTAGGAAATTCGGGATTCGGGGGAGTTGATGATTAGGAAAATTAAGAATGAATAAAATAGGAAACTAGATGGTTTGAAAATTCGGATAATTAATATTTACAAAACTCGAGAATCGGGAAATTCGAGTTTCGGGGGAATTGATGATTAGGAAAATTAAGAATTAATAAAATAGGAAACTAGGTAGATTGAAAATTTGAGAAATAAGTGTGTAGAAAATTTGAGAATCGGGAAATTCGAGATTCGGAGGAATTGATAATTAGAAAAATTAAAAATTAATGAAATAGAAAACTAGGTGGATTGATAATTTGAAAAATTAGTATTTAGAAAATTTGAAAATTAGGAAATTCGTGATTCGGGGAAATTGATGATTAGGAAAATTAAGAATGAATAAAATAGGAAACTAGATGGTTTGAAAATTCGGATAATTAATATTTACAAAATTCGAGAATCGGGAAATTCGAGTTTCGGGGGAATTGATGATTAGGAAAATTAATAATTAATAAAATAGAAAACGGGACGTTCGAGGTTCGAGAGGATCGAAAATTGATAAAATTCTCATTCAATGCGACGAAACCTAAAATGCCTAAGAATGTTTAGGCGACACTGTCGGAGATCGATTTCCATATAAGGCCCAGATCGAGGCGCCTGGTATTTGTCATTTCCGACAGGAAAGGCCGCTCCACGGCGTTCTTAGCTCCTTTCGCCTCGAGATCGCGTACGATATCGATTGATATATACCGCTGGTCGATCCTTAACTGGCCGATAAGGGTCGCTGGGCGTAAAAACTTCCTGATTTATAGTCCTTTCTCACTCGCAAATTAAGCGGCGCGGTATGAAACGAATCATGCGACAGTTGTTCCGACACCTACGCGGATAAATCACTCGACCGCGGTGGACATAGCAAATTTTCACTTTTCGTTGGGAAATTTTAATACATAGGACGCTGTGTTGCTCAAGAATTGATAATTACCTCGAGAGATCGATCAATGCGACTTGTGTGTACTATGTGTTATAATAGATTCCCTCTTAATCGGCCTCGATGAAACCGGACCACTGACCGGATAAACGATTAGCCAATTAGTCCAAAAATACAAACGATAATACAGAATCTCGCGCTTAAACATTGAACAGGTTAGAAACTGACATTAATCAGAGAAGAACTAGGATAGATATCCCCGTTTAAATTATTTTATTTAACGACGGAATAACGTACGATGAATCGTGAATAAAACAATTTTTTAAACGATATTTGGACCTTGTTTTTACGTAACAATGTACAAACATTGCATATCTGTTTACACTTAATACTTGAAAATAAATATCAGGAGGTGAACGTGCCATTCGAGCATAAAAAGGCAAATAATACGAACAGAAAGTACGGAAATTGTAATATAACAAAAAGAATAATTTTACTAGTCGTCTTTTATCTCTCGCGCAAATTAGATCGTTAATATAATTGTTGTACTTGAAGGAAAGAGAAAAATGATAATCTACAAAACTGGCTTTAAAATTGACTCGAATAAAAAATGGTGAAGAATGTATACGTGTGCAATAAATTTTTGAAAAAATAAAAATTCTACCATCGTAACTTGCACACTGACAACTTAACTCTTTGGGTCATAGCGTGTTAAGATCAATGCCCTGCTATGCATGACGGGATCGTTTTCAACCCACCGTGAAAAATTAAAATAACTCCGTACGAGTTGCACACTGAGCGTATTAATATTCCATCGCATAATTAAATATTTAATCAATCCATTCGGTTATTTTGTCTTATTTTACGCGTTCAGCAACTGTGTCTCAAAGAGTTAAATAGTTTGACTCGCAATGTCTTCATACACCAAAGATCTGCCCACATTGGAAACTCGGATATACCGTGGCTCGAGCTTCCCACATAACGTCTCCCGAAACAATTTCGTCCCAATTTACTCGTCTCAGAGAAAACTCGACCGACACCGTCCCAGAAAATGTGAATTTTTCCCGCCAGCCTCCGCGCTCGCCTAATACGTATTCACGAGGCAGTGGCATCGTAGCGAGGGTATAAAAGAAAGCGTGGTGTCCGGTGGTGTCCGGTGGCGCGTCCTTATTCAGACGACGAAAAAAACGTGTCAGCCAGCGAGAGAACTCGTATCGAGAGCACCGGGGGTCCTTATCGTGGCGCGGCTCGTACCTTATTACGTACCGCGCCCTTCTCTGCTGCCTTGGCTCTCGTCACGGCTCGTAAAGTCGACGTGGTCGCAAAAGGTGGCTCGCGAACAGGCCTCAGGATCGGAAATTCCACGGCACCGAGGTCCGAGAGAGATCCGTTTGCGAGAGGGCCGTAATCCTTTTGCCGGCGCAATGGGGGCGCGTACCCGATGTACCGGCTCGATTTCCCCCCACTACCACCGCCTTTATCGTCCTGCCTACTCTAAATATTTCTCTGCCATGAATTTATAACGACAACGGCGCGCCGCCGCTAATAACGACCACCAATACCTAGCGATGGGACCAAGCGTATCGCAAGCAGTCGAATCGTCACGGGACACATTCGTAGAACTCCATCCGATTACTTCGAGCTGAAAAAGGACTGTACCTAAAGTCTTGAAAATATCATTGAACCTGTTAAGTGGACTCTCGGGTTAGGTAGATCCTGGCGATTAATCGCTTCATCGATTTCCTCATTGCGCGAACTCGGTATCGGGAAGTCTTAGTCATCCGGTGGTGGATCTTTTAAGCATTCTTCGAGTATCCAAACCTAATAGAGTGTATCTTGCGTATACGCATTGGGTATGCCTGGGTAAGGGAAACTCGTAAAGGAATATACTCAAACTCCGTAACGATTTGGAAGTTCAGACGGAGAATTCTCCAAAGATGAAGATTCCTGGGAAGATAGTTCGAAGTGAAGAAGCGAACGAGGATGAGACCCGGTATCTATAGGCTAGCAAATGTTCTACCGTATGAAAGAAGCAAGAGTACGACGAAAGACTTTTCGTCCAGGGATTCGATCGAGTTCTACGTTTGCACACGAACGAGCTGTAACGTCGATTCCATCTCTAAAAATCGAGACGAACTCGCTCGCTTTCGGTGAATGTCTCCGAGTAAAAAAGATCGACGGGTGATTTACCGTATGCAAACGGGTGTTTAAGTAAAAGTTTCATTAAGTAATGGCCGAACTCCGCCTATGGCGATGAATGGGCCCGGATCCGTGGCAGCCGCGAACACGGATAGCCGATTTTACGCGGCGTGACTCCGACAGTCGCATAGAATCGAGTTCCAGGCTGGAACTTCCAGCGGCCGGCTTCTCGTAGATCAGTGAAAGTCCGAGCTGCTACTCGTTGCACGGCTGCTCCGTTTGCGCTGGCGACAGCCAATCCGACACGCGAGACTACTCTATCGCCGCTGTTGAATGGCACACACGATCGTACGCCGGCGATACAGGCTGCGTGTTCTTTCGACACACCGCCGGGCCCGATGGTTCGGATTTCAGAATTTAGTTTGACAGTCCCAGAGGCCCCGATCGTGTCGAACACCGTTCGGACACTTTGATTGTCCGCTCCGATTAGCCGCCTACTTGCTCGGTTGCTCGTGGTAATTAGCTGCTAAGGATTTTGCGCGGACCAGATTGACCGGTGAGTTGAAATCTCAAAAAGACGACCGAGTCTCTTAACGTTGACGATGTTGAACACGAGCTGGACGCTTGGACCGTTCATTTTGGGCTGTATTTCATATTTATAGTATTGATCAGCGATTGGACACTCAAAGTGTCTATTTCGACCGAGTGTTTCCTTGCTTTGTGAATTGTAAAAACCAAGTATTGTAGTTTCGCGCGGACCAGATAAACCGGTGAGTTGAAATCTCAAAAAGACGACCGAGTCTCTTAACGTTGACGATGTTGAACACGAGCTGGACACTTGGACCGTTCGTTTTGGGCTGCATTTCATATTCATAGTATCGATCATCGATTGGACACTCAAAGTGTCTATTTCAATCGAGTGTTTCTTTGCTTTGTAAATTGTAAAAAGCAATTATTGTAGTTTCGCGCGGACCAGATAAACCGGTGAGTTGAAATCTCAGAAAGACGACCGAGTCTCTTAACGTTGACGATGTTGAACACGAGCTGGACGCTTGGACCGTTCGTTTTGGGCTGCATTTCATATTTGTTGTTCTTTCTCTCTTCGAATCACTTGAGAAGAGATCTTTGAGTGATTGATCCCCGTACGAGCCCCCAAATAACTATTGTACTCGTGCGTGTTTTATGAATATATATATAATAGTGTTAGATGTAGTGTCAGTGGTTAGTTTCGCTTGGTACGTCTTTTAATTGTCTCGTCTTATCGTCTTTTTAGTCATACTGTCCGCGACACGCTCTTCGGACATACTCTCGTCGTCATACTTTGTCATACTATCTCATACTGCATGATACCGTCTTACTGTTACTGTCCCTTACGTTCTTCTCGCGCTCTATATAGTCATTCCCATTCATTCTCTCTCATTCCAATCCTCAGTCTCTCTCACTTCAGACATTCGATCACGTTCGGCCATCCTAATCGTTCGTCTTTCCCAAACACTCTTCACTTTCTCCGAATCACATGTATTTCCTTTCATCCCCATGAATTCTCACGCTCGGTCGTCGCGCAAGACCCCCTGCAAAGGATACTCGTGCCTTCCAGAAAAGCTAGCGGATCGATCGGCGCCAAATGTTTAGTTTAACTCAGGTCCGACCGCGCTCGTTATCTTGTTTAGGCCTACGCTCGAAGCAGGCCTAAGCGGACGCTGAAAATCCGATACTACATATTTATAACATCGATCGTCGATTGAACACTCAAAGTGTCTATTTCGACCAAATGTTTCCTTGCTTTGTAAATTGTAAAAACCAATTATTGTAGTTTCGCGCGGAGCAAATGCATCAGTGTCTTAGACTCGGAGATAAGGTTACCCGCGTCGACCATGATGTTTGTTCTTTTAGACGTCAGTTGTATACTCAAATTGTCTTCTTTTGGCAGTATTCCATGCGAATGGAACATCGCTCGGACACCATGATTATTACTTTCGAACAATATTCGATGGAATATTGTTTTCGACGTTAGACATCGGTCGGGCGCACAGTCGCGTCTACTTGGATTATCCGTTTCCTTGTTTTACAGCTCGCAATAGTTGACTATCGTGGATTTTACACGGTGTTGATGATTTTTAGACACCGGTCGAGTAGTTGGATTAGCTATTTGTCGCAATATCTGTCACTTACGATGATTCCCAAGGAAGTTGTGAATTTACAGACTTAGAAGACACTCAGAGGTTAAACTCCGGGTTCTTCGAAGCGTTAGTTTCGCGATTCGAGTTTCAGTTGTACAAGTCGCGTGATCGTTCGAAACGTTTCGGCGACCACTAGCTCAGCGTGTTGTTAGGCTAAACCCGCTTCGGGTACAACGTTACTGCGCGCACCAACTATAAAACAAGCGAAGTTATGCTGCCATTCAGCGGCACCATTATAGACACGACGCCAGTTATTTTCACCCGATGCAAATTCACTTTATCTCGACAGTAAATTCCACGAAATTTATCGCAGATTATGATTCCACGACTTTCTACGCGCGGCTCGCCTCTACTTTATATACTGTTGCGCCTAACGGCTATCACAATAATCGCGGCGATACAGTTAATAACAATCGCCGCCACGGCTACCCAGACCGCCATTTTTCTTCCCCTCCTCGTGCCGCGAAAATCGCGCTAATGATTGCGTCCACCTAGTCTGCTCGTTCGCGCCGACATTCCCAAGTCTGACGCTGTTTTATCGCCGCGCGTGTACGGAAAACTCGCTCGCGTGTCTTTTCAACGCGATGTGGGTCTCGATAATTTCAGACGGAAGATTAATTTAACCGGAATGTCCGCTTCGGAAACCCGAATTACATAGCTACCGTTTGCTCCAACATCGATACTGCTCGTTAGGTCTACGGAGTTAAGAGTCTTTTTAAATAATAGAAAACAACTCCGGCTAGCTCTCGCGGGTGTACACGATAAATCGTGGCGAACTGCAGCTTCGTCTTCTTTTTAATAAATAATCGTCTATTGCGCCGAGATTGCTCGTGATTTCCAATTAAGTCGTCTCTTCGGTACCCGGTGTACCTTAACCCA
Source organism: Ptiloglossa arizonensis (assembly GCF_051014685.1). Lineage (NCBI taxonomy): Eukaryota > Metazoa > Arthropoda > Insecta > Hymenoptera > Colletidae > Ptiloglossa > Ptiloglossa arizonensis. Next base: position 4,382,950 of record NC_135048.1, on the reverse strand, counting down.
TTAAGGACCGAAGTTATTGTATACGAAAATAATTTATTAAACGAGAGAAATAACTTTTTCGTGAAAATAAATTTCTATTCAAACTTACGACGTTAACCTACGAGTAAGACACGAGTGTGTGATAATATCGAGGCAAACAACGGTCTAGTAAGCTTCTACGAACTTTGTTTCTTTTTTTTTTTTTAGCGAAAAATCATAACGTGCGGTAGAATTTTATTACCAAAAATCTGGGAATATTCTAGATTGAACAAATTCACCGGTCGAATTAAAAAGAAAATTTGTTTCAAAATTATTTTACGTTAAGAATGAACAAAAAATGGTGAACTAATCTCATCGGTTATTTTTTCTCGTTTCGCAAGTGTGTATATCGCGAGCTCGAAGGCACGAATTTCTTTATTCGTTCTCTGTTCGCAATCTTTTAAATTTTACCAAAACAAAAATAGTGACGAAGAAAGGGGCAGACGCAATGGTTCACTTTTTCCAACGTGCTTTCGTTCGTCTCCGTGTCACACACCGTTTCCTACACGCGCTCAGTTGATTCGTAATTCAACCGGCGTCGAGGCAAGAGCTTCCGGTGGACGTCACACGCATCCTTCTTCCTCTGTTTCACGATCCACGACGAATGTTAGTACGTGCCCCGTGCTTTTACGCGTTTTCATTTAACGCTCGTCTCTCTCTCTGTGTGCACGTTACACGCGTCGCGTTAACGTTATTCACGCGTAGAATTTTCAACAAGTTTCCGAGAACATCGGGGGAATATTTTTTTGGGTCGCTGATTTTTTGGTCTTCGAGGAAGATTTAGGTACACCATTCCTCCTAGAAACCATTTTCTCCGTTTACTATTCGCGGGAGAATGTTTTCGTCGAAGTTGAACATTTTCGCGTTCGTAAGTGTAATTCATTGTTAGAAAGGGAATATTATCAGTTGCAATATTATCAATTGTTACACGATTGTGTTAAACCATAGTTGTTTCGAATCAATAGGCTAAAATAATTAGAGCAGTTATTTGTGGCAAATACTGAGGTTAGGTTACTACCTTTCACGCAGTTGCGTATTTTATATATTATTTGTTACGCTCGTATATTTGTATGTCCATTCTCGAGGTATTTGTAACAAAGACGTTTAATAATAATAACAAAAATTTTGTATAAATTGACGGTGCACCATTTAGAGACACTAAATAATGTAAATAGAACATGAATACATATTTGAGATTAAGTTTTTTTTAGTCCATCACGTGACTATATATCAATTGTGAAACTAAAGAAGGTGTAACATACCGAACGTTGTTTCTAGCCTGAACGTTAAGTATTTTTCGTCATTTCATATATTTAATTGAATTGTTGAAACACTTAAAATTCGATATTGAATAAAAATTACTTCGAACGAATCACTTTAACGATAGAGCAATGAAATACAATTAAAAATCAGAGTCACAACAATTGATAAAAATTTGACTCTGTTTGTGACAAATTTGAAACTCAGTACTATTTGAAACGAAAGTGTTCTCGTTGGAACGAAATGCTTCACGAAACGCTCGAAATGAAAGCCACAAAAATTGATAAAGATTTGACTACGTTTGTGACAAGTTTGTAAGTCAGTACCACTTGAAACGAAAGTGTTCTCGTTGAAACGAAATGCTTCACGAAACGCTAAAAATGAGAGCCACAAAAATTGATAAAAATTTGACTACGTTTGTGACAAGTTTGAAACTCAGTAGTATTTGAAACGAAAGTGTTCTCGTTGAAACGAAATGCTTCACGAAACGCTAAAAATGAGAGCCACAAAAATTGATAAAAATTTGACTCCGTTTGTGACAAGTTTGTAAGTCAGTACCACTTGAAACGAAAGTGTTCTCGTTGAAACGAAATGCTTCACGAAACGCTAAAAATGAGAGCCACAAAAATTGATAAAAATTTGACTACGTTTGTGACAAGTTTGAAACTCAGTAGTATTTGAAACGAAAGTGTTCTCGTTGAAACGAAATGCTTCACGAAACGCTAAAAATGAGAGCCACAAAAATTGATAAAAATTTGACTCCGTTTGTGACAAGTTTGTAAGTCAGTACTATTTGAAACGAAAGTGTTCTCGTCGAAACGAAACGTTTCGACGACTTCAGCAAAATATACCCAGCTGCGGTACACTCTGATTCAAACAGTGGATGGCCCACGGAAGCTAGTTTATAGTTCTGGGAATACGTAAATCGTTCGGCAGCCACTTACTTTGCACAGAGCGACGCCGGTGTCCAGCCTGTCCATAAAATTGTCAACGTTGATTCTTAGCTCCGGATAGAGAGCGTTCAGCCATTCCGCCAAGTCCTCTTTCATCGCGATCAGATACTCTTCCGAGGACTTGAAAGGTCGGTAAGACCTTGCTTCCAGAAGCACCGACATCTTGGCCCGTCGAGTACCTGAAACACAACCATGTGTTATCATTAGTTGTATATTTCTATCTAACGGACAATTTCTAAAATTGTCACTGTCATTGTCTACGATACGCCAGTCATAACCTGAATACTGTACGCCTAGAAAATAAAAATTAATTCACGTACAAATATTACGAATCTCACAATAGACGCAAACTTGAACATTTTGAACAAAAATTAATAAAAAATTGTGAAATAATTTGTAATAATTTACCATTTAAGATTGTGGAATAATTTGGAATAGTTTGTAATAATTTGTCATTTTGTTGGTATTAACACTAGGACTACCAAAGGGGTTAATTTATCCTGTTTCAAACTTCTTTTTAAAATTACTTAATTTTTTATTAACGGTGTCTTTGCATACAATATTCGAGGATAATCAATAAAATAGACAACTAATGATACATATAAATTAATTTGTCCTTTCCTTATCTAACTTCGAAGATACGTATGTAATTTAATCATAAGTCTCCGTAAGACAACAATTGACCGTTTCTTACGAATCTTTGTTTCAAAAGAGGGTTTCCAGTTGTTGTACCTAAACTGAAGCTCAAACAAACTAAAAAACAACCTACTCGTCTCTTCATACTATACCCTTCCGTTTGTGTCCCAGCGTACCAATTCATCCAACAACGAATCATAATTTGTAATTAAAATTCAACGTTTTCCCAGCCTGATCCCATCACTGGACAAATGGTTCACCGACGTTACGCTATAAAACGTATCGTGTACGAGCAATAAAATTTCAAGGGATTTGCAAGACAATGGCAGGCTCTGTGCACATTGTGGATCGTCCCAGAAACTCTCCCCTAGTTGCTGCACCGGTTAAACCACCCCACGGGCCGATGCCTGTCCTATAATGTGCCTGAAATCGTGCCCTATCGCGTTTGTTGTTTGCTGGTCCCCTGACTACCCTTATGAATCTCCATTGGTCTCATAAACCAACGATGATTCCTGGTCGAACGAGTTTCACCGCACGTGTTTGCCCCTATGAACCCAACGATTAAGCTTCTGTGGGTTGAATACGATCACCAGTAGTAGATTGGGAATCTAATTCGCTGTCTGTCAATGAAATGAACATTCCTCCTAGCAAACCCTTTGATTTAGCGGTGTAACTCGCATAGTTCTATGATTTAATAATCGCTAATCTCGATTAGCGAGTCTGACACTGGTACTCTACTCGTAGATATCACAAACTAATAGTCTAGTTCAGTTGCTGGCAAGTCTAGTCGTCTTCGAATTATTCTAACTGTCTAGTCTAATGTTCGAGCTGTTTTAATGCAACGGTTCACTATAACAGTTTAACCGCTTCGGTCCAACAATCTGGTCCAATACCCATCTGTCTCGGTCTAACACTTAAAAGACAGTTCTTAGGCCGACAGTACAGCCCAATACTCTGGTTGCCTTGATCTATCTATATCTAGCTCTCCAAGTCAAACAGCACAATCGATTAGCCAAATTCTAGCGGTCCAACAGTCCAGTCAAACGGTCCACTTTTGGTAACCTAATAGTCTAATCTGATAGACCAATTCTAGCAATTGTACAGTCTAGTTAATCGGTCTAGTTGTCTTACAACAATCTCGCGCAATACTCCGATACTCCAGTTTCAATAATCTGTTGGTCTATTCTAATAATCCAATTCCGTTAGCTCATAATAGTGCAATCCTATAAGTCTCTTAGCGGATACACGTAGAAAGAAAATAAATTTCTAGCCGAAAACATCGCTCTGTTATCGCTGTTTGATTTATCTGTTGGACTATTAGAATATAACCAACAGACTAGGCAATTCGGCTCGGTAAATTAAACAGGACTAAGACAACTGGAGTATTAGGCGACACTGTTAGCTTAATTAGTGTTTTCTAAATGAATCGTTAGTCCGAGACAGTCGAGGTATTGGACTGTATCGTTAAACGAAAGCAACTAGACCGATCGAATCTTTGACCTCGTGTCTGATACAATGCAATGGAATTTATCGTACAGTTTTATCCGCTGTTACGACGAGACGAGTTCTTTGAGCATACGAATGGCTACTTCGCTGTGACGCGCTGTTGCAACATACCCTTCTATTGATTCAAACGAGAAGCCAAGGATGAAGGGCGTGAACGACGAGGGGGGGAGCCGGAGAAAAAGGAACCGCAGGACAACGGGGAGGAAATCACAAAGGCGAGGTTGAAAGTTCGTGCGCCGACATCGGCGTTCCGGGATTACGATTTACAAAAGGTGACTGTAAAATGTCACCGTCTCGTGTTTCCCGACGATGCAACGCGCGTGATTTACTCCTCGTTTGCCACCGCGGCGCGCGGCACCGTGTCTATACATAATACAGGTGTTTCGGTCTGAAATGGCAAAGTGTAAATCTGCCCCGTCTCGTTGGTAGACATTGAAAAGAATCCCTTTCGATCGAGCTACTTTTCACAATGAAACTTCAACCTCGCGAGAAGCGAGGTAAACGTAAGGCGTCGCTCATCAACGTAGAGGGGACATCGAGAGACATCCGAACGTAGGACTCCACGCGTGTAGATAAATCGAACCGTTTAGTGCGAGGCGTCGAGGTTGAAAAATGATGGCGAAACGTGTCTATACATAATACAGGTGTTTCGGTCTGAAATGGCAAAGTGTAAATCTGCCCCGTCTCGTTGGTAGACACTGAAAAGAATCCCTTTCGATCGAGCTACTTTTCACAATGAAACTTCAACCTCGCGAGAAGCGAGGTAAACGTATGGCGTCGCTCATCAACGTAGAGGGGACACCGAGAGACATCCGAACGTAGGACTCCACGCGTGTAGATAAATCGAACCGTTTAGTGCGAGGCGTCGAGGTTGAAAAATGATGGCGATGCGCGCGACCCGTGGAATTGCGCCGCGATAGCGATCGCGTTCACCGCAACTTGTGAAAGTGTTGCGCCTTCTACACGGGTAGGTGTATGTAAACGAGCGTGTTTCGTTTTACAGTGCGATACTTCCTGCCACGATTCGCGAACAGTTCGATTGAATTTTGTAACGTTCACGATTTACTCTCGTAGTCTTTTCCAGTCCCAGAGATGCCGGCTTTACGATCCATAAACCGTCCCCGAAGATTTCCACGCGTCGGCCCGACCGGAATCCACGACGTAAATACACGCGGTTGACACTTTGACGTTTGAAAATGTATTTATTGCCCGTTACGTGATATACCGGTGTCTCTAGAAAGTGAAAATTGACACGGTGAAAAATTCGTCGCGACAACGTTTCTCCCGGCCGGGGTAATACCGATCGCGAACGTTTCACATCGGTTTGGAATAATAATTGGTAATTAGGAATCTGACATTTCCGAACACGTCGGCCGATTCTTCGTTCAAAAATGAATCGAAACGTTGGAATAAACTTTTATCGTAGGAAGCTTCCGTTGCGCGAAAACCGAATCCGATAATTAGACGCGTATGCGCGCGCAACTGTAGCGCCATTGCTGTGCGCGCGCATTTACGATTGATTTTCAAACTCGTTTTTCGCGAAAACGAAACTTCGTAGAAGAAAAATTCATTCCACGTTTTCGAGTCGTTTTGCCACCAATAATCGTTTCCTCTCGGTTTTGCGACATACTTCGTGTCCAATGAACGCACACGTACCCGAAATTCGCGATTTCTAGAAACCTCGAATCAATTGACCGAGTATCGCGGATACAATCGATTTGAATTATCAATTAAAGATCAAGGAGCTACCTGGTAGTAAAAATCTGAACGTTTTTGATTTTAAAAGATTCCTAAAGACGAACCGTGCAGATATGAGAATTGAAATCAACGTTTGACGTTCTTTCCGCGAAAACACGAGCACTCAAGTTCACAGGAATTTCCTTCGTGTATAATGGACAGAAAATCTAGCTGCGCGTTGCGTACGAGCACGTTTCAGGCAGCCATTCGACTCGATTAAACTCGCCCGATGAATTACGCGTCGGTATTTTTTGAGACGCACCCGACTAACGCGAACTGTCGGCATTTTAACGAGCAAGTATCGGGTACGGTGTCGCCAATCTCGTCCCATTAAGATGCCGATAGTTCGCATTTGCAGCATACTTGCGCCGAGCTTTATTCGGTGACTTGCAACGTAAATCGCGGACATTTTTGAGTCGAGGAACCTTATCGGACTTGTTCCAAAAAAATAAAAATACGTTTGTTCGTCTCTCGAAGTATTGTTAAATATTTAGGTCGAGCTAAATCGACAATTATTTATTCAAATTGGAATCGTTGATCCGTGAACGATTCTATGAAAATGCAGTGGAATTCAACGTGTAACCAAATCGAGACACCATATTAGATCAGCATGTTATCAGTACTTTCAGAATCTTCCAGTTTTGAACCAGAAGAAGTGACTACTTGGAAACGCTGACTTGACCTGTTCACACTTCAACTAATACATCCGACACAAAAAGTATTTCGAACTTTCAATTAAGAATAGAGGGAATGGTCGTTCGGATACAATGACTAAAAAATGTTCCACAGTGGTCATAATTTTCGTGATTAACGTTACAGAGAAAGTTGCAGTTTGGTAACAGAATCGGAACCATCACTGTTTCCGAGTGAACTGTAAAATGACTGACACAAAGGATCAACAATCTATAACTATCAGCGGTTGAACTATTCTTCGGACGAGTGTTATTTGCATTTTTATTGCAAATAGGCTCTCTATTCTCGGTTTCTCAACTATACGTTAATCAATCATCCATCTGCAATCTACCAGTTCATAATTTACCAGGGAACAACACGCGACGCGTTTTCTTGCTTTCTCGCGATGGGAAACGACGATCCCGGTTGACGGGAGTGCTTCAGGCTCGTTAGGTTAGCCTCTAATTTACTGTTAGCTCGCAGTCGATACAGCCGTTATCGCGAGCCACGAAACCAAACGAGGGAGTCACTAAATCAGCGCCTTTAGCCACGCGCGTCGCGGCCGAGCGGTAATGGGATCGAGTTAATTTAAACAGGCTCGAATTTACGATGCAAAATTTCGTGTAAATACGCGTTTTTCTCTTACGCTGCTGACCCGCGAAGCTTTGATGTCAGTGCGTAGTTAAATACAGGGGTAAATTTAGATTTCAAAAAGCGCGGGAACGGGACGAAAGTAATCGCGCGGGATAAACAGAGGTTATGTTGCACGAATTGGATAAAGACTTGCACGCGGTTGATCCATAAAATGCTCGACGAAACATCCGTATAGGAAAAAAAAATATTCGAAGACAAGAAGAAATAGAACTTACGAGATACTTTCGAAACACCCGATAGATACGATCCGAAAAGGAGCGTGAAAATAAATGCATTTATGTAAAAGAAAAAATAGTATACGCGAAGACTTTTGAAACACCCGATAGATACGATCCGAAAAGGAGAGTGAAAATATATGCATGTATGTAAAAGAAAAAATAGTATACGCGAAGACTTTTGAAACACCTAGTAGATATAATTCAAAAAGGAGCGTGAAAATATATACATGTATGTAAAAGAAAAAGTAGTATACGCGAAGACTTTTGAAACACCTGGTAAGTATAGTTAAAAAAGGAGCGTGAAAATATATGCATGTATGTAAAAGAAAAAATAGTATACGCGAAGACTTTTGAAACACCTGGTAGGTATAGTTAAAAAAAGAACGCGAAAAATTAGTGCAATTTCTAGAAAGTGAATGTTATACATATAAATCCTTCGAGCAAGGTATTGGAGCTTTCACTTTTTGTTTTCAAGCGCAATCAAAATTCTTGAAACTTTCGAAACTTGTGGTAATCATCTTTCATCAATTAGAACTCCTTAATTGTATCAGATACTACTTCGAAGAAAGGGGTGTTCTGCACGGTTCGTAAATAAATTTCAATGAAAATGATTCAAGAAAGAAGAAAAATAAAAGTTTTAAGTACATATTTATGTACGTTACAATTAAAGTTAGATTTTAATAACACATTTTAGCTGCACTTTGGTATTTCTTCTTTTGTTTCTTTTTATGTGCATTTAACAAAGACATTAGATAAATACGAATATAGAAACAATTGAATGTATAACAACATGAGTTTTAAAAGAACTACTTGAAGCATATACGCAATATACGCAAAATAACAATAATTCTGCAGCAATGCAATAACAACCAATATGTTATTTAATCTCCCGCAATCTGGCACCATTGATTCGCCCCGTTTATACTTACGTGTTCATTGGTTCGTTCGTTCCCAATGACCCTCATTACTTGCTCCACGAGCCTTAAATTTCAAGGGAGGGGCAATGGCTGCCCTGCTTGGCATAAAAACGCATCAAAAAACGAAACCCGCTTGCACCAAGGTAACCTTACTTTTCACGAGTTCGTTCGCGAATTTCCATACCGACGCCTTTATCATACGCGCGCGTCTCTCTTTTTTTTTTTTTTTTGTTTGTTTGCCATGTAAAAGGAACGCGGCCGCGATGAAGTCGAACAGAGTTACGGAAGGTAACACTTACCTACGAGTATCGAGAGAGGCATGCAACGACGTATATATACGACGTGGGACGCGGGGAAACGTATCAAGCTGCGTGTAATCCGCTCCTCGCGAGCCGGCCGCTTCTAATTTTCAATTCTCACGATTGAATTATGTATGCGCGTAATAGAAAAGCCGCGGGGAATTCCGCTTCGAAGGATAACACAATTTCCACTTTTTCCTTTTACCGCTCCTCTCTCGTCGATCCTCTTTCGCGTTCATGTGCCCTCGTTAAACGCGTAAACCGAGAACTACAAAACCCACGATTCGTTGCGGTGCTCGCATATCTCTGTCGCCTCTTCGAAATTCACGAATACTATCGCCGACCTAACCTCTTCGGGAATATTGATTCACACGCGTTTCGTCTTTCCAGTTATTTCGAATAGTACAACATCGCCACTAAAATTATGAATAAACGTTCACACTTAAATCTTCTAACAATATAACATGGTAATATCGTCGCTAGATCGATGAACATCATAAAATCAGTATCGATTCGAATTTTTACTCTTTCTAGATAGAATAATTTACCTTCAACCGTTTAAACACGAAATGGATAGAAACAACACATCATCGCGTGGTCGGACTCTCATTGGTCCGTTGTACCGGTACGTTATTCCAGCCAAGGGCTACCATAGATCCAACATATCGAAAAACCGATGGCAGGAATGCCATTAAGAACCCATAAAAAAACTATCGTCTTCAAAAAGATCTAATAATATTATTATTCGTACAAAAAATGACTCGTATAAATTCTATTATACTTTCATTGAAAAATTAACCGATTCTGTCTGAGTCACGTAGTATTATTTACTCGTGCTTCGTCTTAGAGTAAATCAGATAATAGCAATATGTATTTTATTTTTCTTCCTAAATATTAAGTTTTTAGCTCCGTAAATGTACAATTTCTCACGTTTATAAACTGGCCACAAATTATTCACACTAATTTATAAATGCGCTAGAATCATCTCTAATTAGTTCGTTCGTACAATAGCATTTTATCAATTGGAAGTTAAATACAACCTATACGCGTTCACGTTAGCGTGGATAATTTATTTTTTAGCTAGTTGCGCCACTGTTCTTTGTTCTCTGTGACGCGAGAAGGTGGCAACCCTGTGTCGGATACGAAACGGATTATCCGCTGGAAACTGTTGCTTCGTAATCGAATTACCGAAGAGTGTTATTACGAGCAATTGAGCCATTTGAAGACCGTGTTAATGGAAACTCGTCCGTTTCGAATGCAGTTCTTTGCCAGGAAATCTGTTAATAATTATTACAATGTAGTGGACTAGAAATTACACGAATAAAGAGTCGGAACTAATTACGTGGAATATGATACGCTCGTTGAGGGATCTGTGACGAAAAAAAAAAAGCTAGCTGACATTTAATGGGCTGTAAAAGAGCAAATGACCATTAATTGCACGGCGCGCCTCGCTGCCAGCACATGAAACAAGCATTACTAGTATACGTCCACCGGATTCGCTCTTCATATTTACATGCGCCGAGTTATCGGTTTACTAACATCCATTACAATTTATGTTATTATTAAATCCGTAAGTTGATATTAGAAGCAATGTTCGCGTCGATACCCTTCTCTTCAGCGTAACCGTGCGGAGTATAAACACTTCGCATTATGGGAATTATTAATGACTTAATTTTCAATCGATTAATTCAATCTTCAGTTTCGATGTAATAAATTTATGCAATTCCTTTCTTTATTTTTATTCGATTTCTTTATTACACAACATGTGCGAATGCAAATACACGATATCTATAACGAATAAACCGAAATGACCATTAAACCTAACCTCCTTTTACATTACATCAATCCGTTCAAATTGAACAACGACGCCAACATCTATACATATATGTTTGATCTACAATTTTAACGTGTCCAAATTGTTGATATAATACACAATGTATATATTTAGATATTACAATTACGCTAATCGTTATTTCGAGTAAATAAACATAATTATATACATAATTATGATATAATTATGTAATAATATATACATTATTATATACGAAATATATACAATATTTCGTTAATCGTATTCAATTGTGTCATATGAATAATTCATGAAATTATTTTCCTGAGAGAAAGAGGTTATATTTACAATTTTAAATCGTCGAAGGACAGTTCGTATCAAATTCAAATTCAAATTCAAATTTAAATTCAAATTCTCATGGTTTGCGTTCACATTTTTTTCGCTTTACGCTTTACGTGGTCATCGTACTCGCTCGTCCTTACCAATAGCAAGAAGAAGGGGTCCCCGGTTAGGCCCGTAGGGTTTTTATTATTCCATTGAACACCGCGAAAGGGACGGAATATCAAAAGGTGAGTCGCCTGTGGATACTTCTTATGAAAGCCAGTACGTAAGTTTACCTACGTGAGCGTACTTTAAAGGCGTGCTTCGCTCGTTGTAACGGTATATTGCGATGTACACGCAAAGAGAGCGAAAGAGCAGCTGAAGTAAATGAGAATAGAAACGAAGAGTGAGAAAGAGTGAGAAAGTTGGGAAGATGCAAGCGTAACGGGTTAGAATCTATTGAAAGAGACTCGAACGCCAAGTTATATTTTATAAACAGATATAATATGTAGTGTGTTCGATTAGAGGTTAGGTCAATAATAGTAATACGTTTACGTGGCGTAACGTAAGTACATTTATTTTTACTTGTTTACGTTAATTGATGCAATAACGGCGTATTATCATTATTTTTATTAGCTTCAAGGCAGATGTACCTCGATAATTTCATTTTCAAAATTAATTGTCCCGAATTCTAACAGCAAAAATTGTACACTCGTTTTAAAAGAATGAAATTGACTTTTAAGTCGTTTCCACGGACAAAGGAACTCTTCTTTCCGCAATAAAACCTCAATACCTGCACGTGAAACTCGATACTTGTGATGGTTAAGTGGAAAGAATGGTCACTCGATAATTATTGAAATTATAAATTGAAATCTTTCGTTTAAGAAAATAGAGAAACTAACGATCGTTGATTACCTCGATAATTGCACCCATCGTGGTACTTGCGCAAATTTTCAACGTTTATTTGCATTTAACCGATTCTATTGTGTATTTTACTGTTTCTACTAGAACACCCAGTACGCGAACATTTAATTGCAGATCAAACCAGTATGGACAATGCCCCCTCCCCTCGGCTCTTTTCCACTTCACGTATCTATATTAAAGTACAATTTCATTGATCTCCGATTTGTCAACCCTTGTCCTCTCCACGATGTACAATTTTGCATTAAAATCTCCCCTTCCACCCCTCAAAACCCACCCCAGCCCTGAATTCGCCATAATACGGGGTATTTATGCAAGAGAAGTCCGGGTACTAGCGATTTCCCAAGAAATTCGATACTTCGTGCAGCTTATCTGTAAAACTCGCCTCCTACCTATGCAAACCGGGGAGAGCTCGAGAGCCTGGAAGGAGAGTGGAAGGAGAGAAGGGGGACGCGTGCATATAATTACGCCTGTGCACCTCGATACGGGGCCCAATAAAGTTTCCACCCCTTGGTGTCGCAACGCTTAACGATTTCATTCATTCCCCGACAGACGAACGGAGAAAATGAACCTGTTTCGACGTACGTCGCCGGCATGCGCCACGAATGCAAATGGGCCGCTGCCACCGGCCCATGGGTGTGCTCGAAAATGCCTGCATTATAATACCGCGAGCGACGAAACACGCCGAAGAAACCTGGCGTATCACCAGTCCGTATCGGGAGCCCGTTGATAACGTCCGCAGCATTTCTGGCCTCGTTTATCATCATACCACGGCTCTCCACTCGGACCGTGCTTGAAAGAAAATTGATTGGACCCGACTAAGTGCCCCCTTATCCGCCTTCTTTCGTGTACTCGGCTTCATTCGCGAGTTTCTTTTATTTTAGAGATAACAGGGTAACGGCCGGTGCGAAACACGTATGCACTGTTGGGAATTGAAAAGAATTTAACCGAGGGGTGGCGCGAGTATACCGAGACAATTTTCGAGATCTTTAGTAATTTTCGGTAATTGTTTACCGAAGAGCGCAAACGACTGTAAACAAAGTCATTTATTTAATGGAATTTATAAAACTTCCCAGTGCACAGTTGTGCGCGATTGGTAGCCGTGGATTCAAGTGCACGAATGAAAGCATTCCATCTCTCGAGGATCGTCCCCCGATCCTCGCGCCATCTCTCGGATAAATTCTTTTCAATTCCCGACAGTATATGCGTCTTTCGTACTGGCTCTCACACTTGAATCGACGGCTATTAATCGCGATACGACTGTGCGCTGGGAAGATTTATAAATTCTATTCAATAGATGGCTCTGTTCGCGGCCGGCTGTGCTCTTCAACGAACAATTACCGAAAATTAATGAAGGTAAGTTAATAACGAACGATCGTTACACGTTGGAGGCGAAATTGCGCTTAAAAGTTTCGTTGCAAAACCTAGTTTCGAAATAACCTCGAATTTCCATTTCCTTGAAACGGTAAATATGAATTATATTCTGACCAATGGGACGTGCATTCTCTTCGGAACCATTCTGTTTAGGTTCCAACGATAGATGTAGTCGCGTTTTCGCGCGTATTTTGAATATTATACCGGTAGTATTTCAGTATTGTAAAAAAACAATTTAGTACTCTATAGGTTAACTTTCACCCGTATCGTACAAGTTTCTGTACAAAAGTGGACTTCGACTCTTCAACAATTAAAGTATGAATTGTTCGGAAGTCATTTCGGAGAGTCATTTCGTTTTCCAAAATGGAGAATATATAATTTAATAAAATGTTTATACACTCTAAAAGATCGTGTTTCATTTTCACAAAAAAAAAGAACGAAACGATTTTCCGAACTTAATAAATAAATAACTAAATAAATAAATAAAAATGGAGACACATAGCGATATCGCAACAGCAGATGGAAATTCGTAACGTTATCCATGGTGGGGGAATTGTAAAACAAAATACTTTTGAGGAAATCGGAACCAATTACAAAATATAGAGTAGTGTATACAAATGCTAGAATATTCGCTACTCATTTTTATGCAAAATGACTACCACAGACACCTTTACGAAGCTTCGAGAAATCATTGAACTCTCTTGAACCCTTGGAATGGACTTTTGCGCAATCGCCGCGCAGCTTCCGAGTGTTATTATATTTCGAAGCACCTGCGTGCAATCGCACTTTCGCGTTTGCGCATGCGCGCGAGCGCGCTCGCGCGCATGCGCGTGTAGGTGCTCCAAATAGCGAAACGCGAATTCCAGGCACAATCACGACACGACGGTTCTCCCGTGAATCAGATTATGCAAAGCTGTCCTTATTCTTAACGACCGGCAGGCAGATCCTTATCGATCGAGTCGGCTAACTCGCGCGAGTCTATTTTCATCGAAAGAACCGCGTAAATTTCAGACAACCGGGGCAGAATACGACAAGCAACCGGCTGAATATTACGAATCGTAATTTCGATCTTAACGGCTCTGTTAGAGGTACAAACCCACGAACACGTCTGGAAATGGACCTTAATTCGATCGAGTATCCGATTTCAGCGTCGCACGGATTTCGGTATCGCTCGGATCGTTTCTCTCGTTGTTTAGCGAACGTTTCGAGTGTTGATTTTATAAAAATTTATCGTTTCGCATTTCTCGAGTGCGGTTGAGAAAATATCATCCCGATCCTCGAGTCACTCAATATAAAATTAATATTTTTTCGAACGCGGAACGATAACTAGAAATGTTAAAGAAATATTTGTATATTTCAAACTTGTACAATACGAACTTTTAACAGGGTCGTTTATACGATCGGCTCTATTCTCTTTTCAAACATTTCAAGGAATACTCAAATATTGTTTTATTACTTTTAACTTATATACAACATTGTTTTTCGTAGAAGATAGTATCGGTTATTTTGAAACGGAAATCTTAATTTTAGATAAATGTTATATTCTAAGGTGAATAGAAAGGCGTTCGACGGCTCTAAATTGCTAATAAAAATCGTGGCAAAATGTTAAAATATTCAAATACACGATAAGCGTGCGCGCAGCGAACTAGATGATTGATCGAACACGAGTCGTAAACAAATACGAATTTAGACGTTATTGCAAATGGAAGGTGCGCGTCATTAGTATGCATAAACATTATTTTTTACGACAATTGGGCCACTAGAAACGTTTCACCTATAAATTATTCACGATGTCTGCCGATAGATCATTAAAATCTGAATGAAGTAAAAGTGACTGTGTGGAAAATATATATTTACAATCCGGTTGCAATCGTTTTCGTAACACGATCATTCAAAGCTGTAATCCATACTTTTCTTTACATAAATATCGAGGACATAAATCCAAGCATTAGCTCGAGCTTTAAATTGCAAATTTAAATCGTTCTGTCATGGAAGAAAAATTGCGAGGTCGAGATATTAAAATTACAATTCATAAATATCTGCTGCTGTAAACACTATTTGCAAGAGTGTGAAATTTAATAATAAAAAAAAGTAAAAATAAAAATTAGTAATCCCCCGATCTATGTTGAATAAGAGAAGAGAGTAAACAAAGAAGATTTAATACGATAATACACAAGTATTCTGTAATAACAAAAATAAAACTGCAAGATTTCAACTGCTTTCGATAATAAATTTTTGATCATTCGAACGAAGAATAAATTACACAAAATGGTCCAGAAAAACAAAATAAGGAGAGCGAAGAAATATTCTATTTGCAAAACTTGTTCAATAATAACGCTTCGTTTGTTCCGTCGAAATTATTTCTGGACTGACTTTTATTAATCCTCGCTTGAAATTCCGGTTTGCAAAAACTTTGAGAATCGTTTAAAAACAAGAGAGAGAAATTTCGCATTTTTTTGGCAAATTTGAGCGGCAAAAGCCAGGGGTTGGGAACTCTCGTGCTGTTCCACAGCGTCCGAGTAAAAATCTCAATCTCGATGCTACGGTCCTCGAAATAAAACGAGGAGGGAAAAAGAATTCCGCTCATGACAAATAACAGCAGCGGCACGGGCGCGCCGCGCCGAAAATAATCACGGTGTGGCGAGCAACGGGCCAGACAACTCGAGCGCGCGTGGAATTTCCAAAGTGGACGGGCGCGGAGTGCGTTCGCGTGTGCGCTGCACGCGTGAGTGCGGCGGGGCGGTCTCGTGCCGATTTGTCACAGTTATGCAGCCGCGCGTGCGTCCGCGCAAACGTCCAGGTGCGCGTGTATCAACGGGACGCAGCGCCGCACCGGTACGCGCGCGCCAGCGAAACTGACCGTGCCGCTCTGGAGAAGAAAATCTTGTGAATGAGCGGGTTCTCCATTCACTTTTAACCGGAGCGCGCTGGCTACAGTCGCGATCAAATCAACGGGCCGCCGAAGGTCGCTCAGCCGGCCTACCCCCACCACATCGCCTCACTCGCGTCCCCTCCGTGTCGCGAGACTGTCTTCTGTCCTACACGCGAATCGAATTTCGAATCTGCGCACAGTTAGGTTGCGCAATTACGGCGGTAGATGTAACACGTTCGACGTCTCGTCATCCAAATTTGGGGGAGGGGGGGAGGAGAGAGTCACCCGTAAGTGGGTGATGTTCTTCCTCGTCCAGTTAAGTAGTATTTTACAAGTAATTTATAAAAATTCCATTTGCGACACGAACATTTAATGAAATTAGCGCATGCAAATATAAAATATACCAAAAAATATAAATACAATATATGAAATAAAATAAAAAAATTAAAAATACACATATGGTATATATAAATTTATATTTAAAATAGAATATATCATCATATTACCTAGCATGGTATTCGCTAAAACTGTTCGAATACATTTGAAGTGATTTTGGACAGTATATTGTAGCCTGTTTTATATTTTTGTCACGCTTCCTGGCGATCGAGAATTGGTCTCTTTTTCTGGTAACATAGAACGCAAATCCTTCTAATAGGCTTGACCTGCGGATTTTTATGTACTTTTCTTACTAAACCGATTCAGTCTGGGCGACGAACGTGTTAAACTGTTCCTTCTTTACGCTAAATTACATTCACACTATCATTTACAAGGACTTCTATCAGATGAAAATCAATAATCAAAAACAATAACAAGAACGGTTTACTTTCTTATTAACGTTTGGATTGTAATTTTGAGTTCTCTCCGATACGGTCTAAGTAAAAGGAGATGGAATTTTAATCCATAATGTACAAATTTATTTAAGGAAAAAGAAATTTGTAATTTACAACGAATTAACACACGTACACTCTTCCATCGCGAGCTGTTGGTCCGTTAGGGATTGAAAAAAAACTTTTCAATACTCACGCCTGACATGACTCACAATAGAGGGAGTGGCCTTGAGCGGCCAATTAATTTGGCTGCGACTGTAGGACGTCCAGTGCTTTCGAACTGCTACATCCACATTCTACTCGTATTGCATGTGTTAGAACTAGGCTCTTTTGAAATAACGTTATTTGAAATACCATGCAACGTAATCTTCTCGGTTATTTCATTTTCCAAACGCAATTACGTTGCTCGAATTACTTTGAAAATAATTATTCTACATAGAAACCAAGGCAATTGTTTTTGTTCGATTCATTCTTCTATTTATGAAGCATCAAATTACGAAAAGTGATCGGAAACTTTTGTGTTGTTTTACAGTCTGTGATATTTTTTATCGAATACAAATAAGAAAAATTTCGAAATTCACTTTCTTGGTCGAGTGTACCGCAGTGTTTCGCAGTAAACGTTTTAATCAATTTCACGGTGGATTTTGCATTACGTGTCTGTTTCTTCAACATTTCCTCCATCATTGCGTCAGCAAATTTTTTTTCAACTTCTAAACTCGATACTAAATTATTTTCGTACGTGACTTTCCTTACCCCGCACAAATAGTTTCGTCGGTATTGTTTAAGCGCAGTTACTTGCCTACTAGTTTTCTTAACCGCCTCATTTGCATTCCCGGAACCTGTGTATCAAGACATAATATGCAAATGTCCCCTTCTTTCCCTCTCTCTCTCTATCCATCTCCGTGACTATCTATCCATCTGGCGCCTCCTTTCTTCTTATTATCGCGATTTATTATAATTTTCACTCTCCGTTTCCATTAATCTCTTCCGCTTTCTCTATTGTGCTCGTAATCCAACATGAACATTCCCAACGATTATGTTATTGTTCACTTGGTATTAAATCCTCTAAATGCGAAATCTCGTTGTTATCAGATTGCATGTAAAAATAGGTTAAATCTTTCATTTGCATAGCCTCCTTTCTACATTTTCCTAATTCTCCTATTACGTTCCGTGATTGAAATTTTATCGTTATTTTAACACTTTGGACGCTGCGGGTATTTATGAGTACTCGTTATACGTTTCGTGCGGTGAACGCCTATGGACATTGGGAAGATACGTTTAATAAATATGATGGCTCGAATTCCGCAAATGATACGTGCTCGTGTACGATGGTTGTTGCTTGCGAGAGATTCGCCAATTACTCTGCCAATTCACTTGAAATCGGATAGCAACCTCGAACAGTGGCCAACAAGGATATTACGTAAACATAAGTAGCGATGGAAATGACCCTAGTTCTTGAATCCGGGGTAAGTGCACTTAAAAGCGAAAACTACTGTACCGAACCTCTAAATAGCACAAAATGGGTTAAATATATAATATTTCTACGTAACTTTATATTTTGTCTAAATTAAGACAGATAACGTATTATTTTGCAACATTTACAAAAATCTTGAGAAAGAAACATCCTTTCTCAAAAATTAAGACTCATTATTGGCTCCTTTTTATTGTACTCTGTATCAGACCTAGATACATTTAAAATAACGTTATTTGAAATATTCTTTCGAACGACACGTTATCTTATTTTACAATTGGTTCTTTTTTGGCATGCAATTACCTTGTCTTATTTTGTCACGAAGCTCAATAATTTAAAAAATCTCTAGTTTCGGCGATAAAGGCATATCTATCGAAGATTCTCTCCAAATTTGAAGTCAATTGATCAACCAGATCCTAAGATATCAAGGAGTATCATAGAGATATTATGATGATATCATGGAGATATCTTTAAAGAGTAACGTTTGGAGAAAAATGTATTTAAAGTTTCTTTTATCAAATTTCACGCGTAATAGGTTGCTCAATAAGTTTTATCGAACGACAAAACTAGCAAAAATGTATGTTCAAACCTCTGAATCATCGATATTTTCACGAATCGAAGCGAATGATTTTGCACAGATACTTTCAAAGTCGTATACTTTAAGTAAATTCAATACAAAAGGAATCGAATCTTTGAAAATTTTCAACCACGATACCTTCTTAAGTTATTTACGAAGGAGCAAAGTTTTCAAAATAACGGAAATTAATCTCAAATTGAAATCAGGACGGTGAAAAACTTCTAAGTATAGGTATTCTTAAGGAATTTACGAAGAATTAAGTTTTCAAAATAACGGAAATTCATCTGGAATTGAAATCAGGACGGTGAAAAACTTCTAAGTATAGGTATTCTTAAGGAATTTACGAAGAATTAAATTTTCAAAATAACGGAAATTAATCTGGAATTGAAATCAGGACGGTGAAAAACTTCTAAGTATAGGTATTCTTAAGGAATTTACAAAGAAACAAACTTTTCAAAATAACGGAAATTAATCTGGAATTGAAATCAGAACGGTGAAAAACTTCTAAGTATAGGTATTTTTAAGGTATTTACGAAGAATTAAGTTTTCAAAATAACGGAAATTAATCTGGAATTGAACTCAGAACGGTGAAAAACTTCTAAGTATAGGTATTCTTAAAGAATTTACAAAGAAACAAACTTTTCAAAATAACGGAAATTAATCTGGAATTGAAATCAGAACGGTGAGAAACTTCAAAGTGTATACGTAGATTCGATGTTACTTTGTTACGATTTCAATTACGAGTACGGTACACCCTCAAACGCATTCCAGATTCCAGGCATGAAAAAATCCGGACAAATTGCCGCGGCTATCGCGATCCGTCATCCCACATCGCAGGCGAGTTTCACGAGCTTTCGAAAGCGCGCCGCGCGGCACGGTCGCCGATTATCGCAAAAGTGCATCTGCGCTAAGTGTATCTAAGCACATCGAACTATCCGCTAAGTATCTCGGGTACTCGTTTCGCGTTTCCACTCGCCGGTTCGCCTCTCCTAGAGCCGGCTGAGAATCGCGTCGCGATCGCGGGTCTCCCAGGCCGCCTCTCTTTGTCTTTGTCCGCTAATCTTGATCGTCTTCGCGCTGCGCGTCGACTTCGAGTAACTTTGCATTGGCAATTCAATCATCGGCGCGCTATCGCTGGAACGATCGACGCGGAACCGGCGCGTGCAATCGGACACGTATATCTGCGAATTATCCGCACGCCTAATCACGGATGATAACGTCCAGGTTAGCTTTATCTGTATTACACGGAGACTTCAACGCCGGGACGCGCGATCTCCGCGAGGAATTCTGGTATTACTGGTTTACGACCATCCTTCTCTCCTGGCAAATTGGAAAAATTCGTCTCGGTACCACGAGAACCGAACAACGATCGATTATTATTGATATTTTTATATTTCATCGGAGAGAATATTTTTTTTGTACACTTCGTTGAAGTATCGTACGCGAAGGAAAATGATATTGGATCGTTCAACGAGATGTGTAAAGCATCGAAATGTAAATCTCTTGGATTTCTATAAAGAAAAAGAAAATGAAAAAATTGTAACGAACGGGCTATTAAATTTGTATCGATTAATTTTATCGTTTTTAAAGGAGACGTTTTTATTGGAGTTGTACGTTTTGAGTCATCTTCGGGATATAAATATAATCGTATCGTCTGTGAATATGAAAGCAGAGTGACGATTGTAAACGTTTGAGAGAAATTTTAAATATTTATCCTTTTAACTGGCAACTGTTCAAATTTTTAAACAATCCTTTTCAGGGATGCTGACATACTTCGAAGAAATAGTTCGAGTTAGTATTTCAAATATACCAGTAGTACTTTGTAGACACTTATGTATAATAGCAATTTATCACTTATTAATCTTAAGCTTGTACATACTATGAAACATTATGTTCTTTTATTTATAACTGCATAATGGATTTATTACTGAGTACTAAATAGAAAGTAAAATATTCGACGATCGATAAATTGAATTATTTTTTAAAATGTTATAATCGTTAAATTTTTTTATTTTAAAATAAAATATTTTGTTGTTTTGAAACTAGATTGATCACGTGATCGAAGCGTTCATTGGTCCATTTAATTATCGAATCACTTTCCCTGTAATTGTTTACAATCTTCCTCACGATTCTCAATCGCGATAAAAAATTCTTTACGATACAACGGATACGATAATTTAATCATTATCACAAGTATCAAGTGCATTTTATTTAACCGAGAATATCGTTGTTGCATTGTGACGTGACTGGGTCGCAATAAAAGTAACATTGCACAGAACGATTTATTTGTTCCTAGCTGTTACATGTCGATACATTAATCACTTCATTTGCCTTTTAAGTGTGTTTTAAACGCGCAAAGAACAGGTGAGTCAGCGTCAGACTTTGAGAAAACTTATTGAGACTCTTAAGGCGACGCGATTTAAAAATAGATATCAATAACGGTAGGTATCGGGAGAAATATTTCACGGTTCCGAAAAAAAATTTTCAAACGCATACAAATATATTTATTTACTTATTAACCGATAAAAAACACAGAGATTATAGACAAGAATATTTACTTTTACATTTTTCATAAGAGAGTATATATTTCGCGATCTATATTTTGCGAAACATTTCTTTTCGTAATATCAATAAAACGATAAACTACTTTGATAATGCACGATCTTTTAATCTACAAACAGTAGGTATTCTATAAATCGGTTCGGTCCATAAGATAATATCCTTTACACGAGGTTAGAAAAAGAAGAAATAACGAAAGATAAGGGAGAACAATAACATCGTGAAAGAATAAAATAAGATAATTGCTAGAACTGCTCCTCTGATTACTAATGATCAAATAAACGATAATGATAATACAATTTTTGTATTTCGAATATATTTAAAATACTAATATTGCCTGAGTACTTCGGTATAATTAAAAAACTATCTCCTCGTTCGGTTGCCTCGCAAATAAAAAAATAGACGGTCGGTAATAAACTTGTAAACGTTTGAAAAAGTATCTCTTTGATATGAAAATGAAACAACGTAGGTATAGCACACGTACGTAATTATTAAGTGAGAAAACAAACTCTAATTTGTTTCGTGATCGTTAATCCGTGCGTAGTAAATATTTACCAAAGAAATATTTAATGAGTTGAATCCATGTTTTGTTTGACAGAGACATATTCGAATTACAGTTTCGATTTTTTGTAACTAACAACGTTCCGTGTATTTAAAGCAGAACCATCATCGTGACGAGAACTTTATCTGGCATCTTTTTCACAGTAAACGCGATAACACCGAATCGTTGTTTAGTTGCTTCCGACTCAATAAACTGGACGATCTATCTATATTCATACTCTATCTCTATTGCGATAATATACGACACACACGAAGAGTATCGGTTAAATGTTTCTTCGCACCAACTCACTTCTCGAAAGAAAACATTCGTCGCATAAATGTATTTCGTTTCATTGTTTCGCGTGTAAACCAACTCGTTCACCGTTCTCGTATAACGCACAATTATCGTAAAAAAAATATGCCATAACCTATAAGAATCGTCGTTGAATTCGAACGATCGACTACGGTCGCACGAATCGAACGACGTGGATTCGCGAGCGTAGAGAGAGAGTCACGTTATATATCTATGTACCATACTTTCAAAATAACCGTGGAAAACGCGGGACAGAACGATAGACGCAATTTCGTTGAGATGAATCGATACGTTTCACTCACCTTTCCCAGCCCGTGTCCACGAGAGAAACCTTCTTCACGTATCCCTGACAGGCACACGCGAGTAGTCTCGCATCGACGAACGATTTAACTTCAAAATCGTTTCGATATCTCGCGCGCGCTAGACACCGCTCTTTACATCGGGCGACGTCGGTTCGACTATTCGTTATTACACACGATCGATTAACCGTACATTTGCGAGCGACAGTTCGCTTCGAGGTTCGTCCAGGGTGTCGCGGGAAAGGCTCGATACGGACGAGAGAGAGGATCACGACCCTTTCTCACGTGGTGAGTGTCATGCAGTTTTTCCGTGTTGCGTTTCGGTGTTTGTTTCAATTCTCGATGCAGTTCACGCCTGGCGGGCTGCACTCGTACCCCATACTCACGCTTCGCGTCCCAACCAGAGACTAAAGCGCCTAGTTGCAGTCCACCCGTATAAATGCTTCATCGCAGCGTGAGTGTAGTCGTTGGTTCGCTAGCGACTAGGAAGGGAAGGATTCTACACGGTCTCGCCACCAGGTGATGCCACTGTCTAATGAACACGGGTCTCTGGGTATTATCACCAGAAGGCTGCGACAGCGACCAAATCTCCCAAGTTTTTCATTATTCTCGGATTCCCGTAAATAGAAAATCCTGTTTTTTTTTTAGATACTCCCCGCTATTTAAAACAGAGACTGCTTAGATACAATAGCTGACACGGATTCGTGTCGCGTAAAGGAAAAATCTTTAATTATCGCTGACTCTCCGACACCAGACGATGTTTGTTAAATTTTACATTTCATAATAGTTACTAATCCAATGAACAAATCATTATTTACGATACCACGTTTATAAAGAAATAGTTACAGTTTCTACCGCTACGTGGCGCCACGAATTTATGTATACCGACACTGCAAACACATATTGGCATATTGTATTTTTCTTTGTTTATATATATACTCTTGCATTGATGAAGTAATATGCATTAACTTAAACTCGTGGCCTTTAGGTTGCAGCCTAGTACCGATTTAAAACTTATTTTTACGAATAAAGAAAAACTACTACTGTATGAAGATACATCATTTACGGCGGGTAAATAAAATTTGTAAAGAAATAGTAATAATTCTTGAACGTTAGATGGCGGTACAAGTTCTGTAATTGCTTTCCAGAGAATTAATACCTATTTTTATACAAGTGAACCTGTGATGTAACTGCTTAAGAAATTTCAATTCCATTGCTTTAAGATAAACAATTATTAGATGAATCGATCCTTTAAATAAATATGAACAAACATTTAATACAAGAAAAAAACATGTAACAACAAGGGCTAATTATGTTTTTAAATGTGCTCGTAATTTTACGTATTTGGAATAGTTATAAATTATTATGTGATATAGTTTTCGTATCTTTACGTTTAATAATGTACTTATTTGTGTATATTAAAAATGTAAACATTGTGACGGTAAAATTGTTTAAAAAATATGATTTTTTTTCAATACTAATATTTGTTCATAAGTCAAAAATTCCAAATTTAAGTTATTGGACATTTTACTCCGATACATTTATAATGTTATTAATACTTATATTAATGTATGATTTATTAATTTCTGCAGTTAGGTCATTCGTGCACTTACACATACGCGGTATGATGTATAGAATCATAGTAACATTCAAGGAGCATTTTTTAAAAGATTATCATCGAAATTAAAGTATTATCAAACATTTATGAGAGCGATTACATTTATAATGTAATTCCCATCGTTGATTTGTTTATTTTCACACTTGCATTAGAAAATTCCACAACAATATTGAAAGGACATTTTTGCAAAGATTTTCTACTGTACTTAATTAGTTATCGTCAATCTTTGGTAGCGACTATTTTTTCTGTAATTACATAACCTGTTTGTCCCAGTCTATTACCATACCATTAACTTTTTTCTGGATTCCTATTAGAAATACTGATATTAATAGAAACAGAATAACGACGAAGGTATTAGGTAGGGAAAGCAACATTCCGAAGCTAGAAACATAGCTAACTCTACTTATTCATAATTAAATCCACATTCATACTGTCTATAAGTTTGAATTTAATATTGTAACAAAGCATTTGATCGATTGACTATTTAAAGTTTCGTAATGTCCGTTATCCTTTTTTTTTCATTTCAATTCGTGGACCTCGTCGCACTCGACACGGCAAAGAACAGAAGAATTGTAAAATAGAGTACTGTTATAAGTTGAGCCTATTGCCAAAGTGAACCGTCTATAACGAGACAATATTTTAAATTAACCACAACACACATGACATGAAACAAATGAAAAATAACATGAATATCCAATTTTTGACTATCGATACTTGTTCGATAGTCGGTAACCATCTATAATTTCAAAAGCACCAACAACGATGTGCCAACAGTGTTTACTTTCTCTTTGAGCATAAGCGACTTAGGGCGTAGAATATACATCTACATTTTTCTTTGCGAGCTTGTATTCAATAATACATTTTAACAAGTTATGGGCCTAGATTTATAATATTTTCGTGGTGTGACCATGTTTGTGCAGATTACGAATTGTAAATCACGTGGAAAGTACCGGTACAGATTGTCCTAACCTATGATGACGTGTGTATACAGTGAACATCAATATAAAGTTAACAATTAAAATTTTCAAATTCTCTTTTAAATAACGTAAAAGGTATGAAAGAAAACAGAAAAGAGGTGTATGATACTGAAAGTTCAATTTGTCTTGTATAAACAACATATATTTTTATTAGTAATAAGTTAACAGTAAACAAACTTATAATGCAAAGAGCAAAAAAAGTATATTTTTCTGGAGTCAATATAAAGTTAATATCCACAGGTATCAATAATAATTTTTCTTTTTTTTTTCGTAAAATTAATACTTTGTTGAACTTTTATTGTTTTTTTGTAACTTCAGTCGATCTGTTTCTCAGATTTGACAGAGGATGTGTAACTTGCCGGAATTTGATTCCATTCTTTTAAAATGACTTTCTTAAGAGTTTCTTTTAACGTTATCTCTGTTTTCCTTACTTTCTGATCATAGATTTTTTATGGGATTGGAGTCTGGGGATAACGGAGGATGTTTTAATTGTTTCGGTATATGGTAAAGAAACCATTCTTTTACAATGTGTGTTGTATGCTTCGGATTGTTGTTACTTTGAAATGTCCCTGTTCTTGATAAGTTCAATTTCATAATGTTAGGCTCTAAGTTTTCCTGCAATATTTCAACGTAATCTTCCTTTGTCATTGTATCTTCAATGAACATGGGATTTCCAACCCTGAAAGCAGTCATACACACCCAGACGCATTTCAATAGTTGTTTGCTTACTCATTTCAAAATTACATACATAGTATCCCCTATTGTAATATTATGTGTTAACTTTATATTGTCTCAAGTAAAATATACTTTTTTTGGTCTTTGTGTTATTAATTTGTTTACTGTTAACTTATTACTAAGAAAAATATATATTTTTGATAGAAGATAAATTGAGCTTTTAATATCATACACCTTTTTCCTGTTTTCTTTCATATCTTGCAAGTTATTTCAAAGAGAATTTGAAAATTTTACGTGTTGACCTTATTTTTATGCCCACTGTATATATGTAGGATTTCTATTTAAGGGCCAGGATGTATCAGAAATATGTATACAACTAACACATGAGTAATAAACAACAACGATATCCAGAGTAGACAAAACTTCTCGAGGTACTTTGTTAAGTAACAACACCCTACAATACACTACACTCAACGTCATCTCTCTAGAAATACTCTTCCAACAACAATCTATGTTTAGGGCGACGACGTTACATTACTGATAATCAAATAATACTAGTATATTTTGCATTAAATAATTCGGTTAATGCAATCAAAGTTATTAATTGATAGTTGTAAATGAAATATTTTCAGTCTCTTTTATTAATAACCACAATATACAATAAATTTAACAAAAACAGATATACGATGCCATGTTTACAGTTTTTTATAGTAGCAACTTTTTGGAAATAAAGGTACAAAACTAATATTTTGCCAATTTCCCTTTGTTGTTAGCTATTGATTTTAGTCACCTCTGCATACTTTCTACCAAAAATAGAGAATGTGGAAACAGTACAGGGGTATATAACAAGGGCCAAAAATAGAGCATCGAGAAGTGCCAGTTAAATTGTTCTTGCACCCAGTACCTTAATTGTGTTCATGAAAGTGCTTTTTAGATTTATTTTTATAACTTTAGCCTAAATATTTTCTCTAATCATATTTTTCTTTCACAATTTAGTAACCATGTTCTAAAAATTATGCGAATTAAAATAGGGGTACGTTAATACAGGGTTGCAGTTAAATATACATGAACCTGTATACCTGTATGCAAACTGTAGGTATATTTAAATATACATACGCAGAAAAAATACACGTGTATTTAAATATACATACGTCAAATAGTACAAGTGAATTTAAATAAAATATATATATATACTTAAAATTACATGTTAAATACATACATATATATGTATATTTAAGTACACGTGAAACAGATATTTCTAGCTCGTATCCTTTAACATTTATCACAATGTTGTCACGTAATAACGTCGCAGGATGAGTCTCGCCGAAATTTGATATGGAAAACTTCCTCTGGAAATAGGAATGGAACAGGCAGAGAAATGTACATTAGTATCATCGCAAAATCGATTGAAATATTTTTCTATTAAAACAGAATGTACATTAAATTGCAATAACAATGTCGGTAAAGTATGTTCTAGCAAGCTTTCGGAGCAGCGCGTAATACTTATACACGTAGGTATATACAAATTTTTGGCACCTCGGAAACTTTTGTCTACATTTACTTACAGAAGACGATGCATTATTACGTTTAGCGTAAATACACGACGATAGCGCGTATAACTTTACGTTGGTGGAAAGATTTTATTAAAAGGCACGCGACTGAAGATATCGTTGGCAATTTTCGTGAAAACTAGACCGAAGGTCTCTTCATAGGGTGATTGAAGTTCCTTGAAGAGCAAATCGGAATTTTCGTTGATGAAACGATTCATTTGTTCTCCTGTAACAATAAAATGACGGTATAAGTAACACGGAATACAATGTAACAATAATCTTATATAGGTAGTGTTACATTTACATTTGAAATTTTACAATTACTCTTGAATTTAACCACTTTGTTTATCGTCGATTTCTGTACCAAACGTGATGGTTTATTTGCAATTCAAAATTAAGAATTTATGGAGGTCGAGTTTTAAATTCATTTATCAACGAACTAGGAGTTCGAAAGAATTTATTAGAGATAATTGAAATTACCGAATACACATGCAATTATTACAATCATTTAGTATTTACACGTATGAGCTAAGTTTGCACGTTATAAACAAACAACATTTAATATTTAAACGATTTTACTATCTTTTAGCCCAATAGTTTGTAACGATATTGCTAGATAATATTTTTCAGTTACCGAGTTTCGTGATTCATTAAGAATTTTTTTCAGTCATCTATACTCGTGCGAATTCACGAACGATTTTACGCTTATTTAAAAATTTACATTTAAGTGAGTCAACTAACACTGGTTTCACGTTATTTTCTAAGCGGTCAATGTTACAGAAAATGATGTCAGACAAAACTTGCTTAACGTTGCGCGCAACGCGTAATGCATTATTCTTCTTTGATTCAAAACGATGACCTTGAAGATAACGAAGATCATACATCTTCCTTTCAGTGGAATAATGACAACTTTTATTGGATCTCGGACGGACGTTCAACGATGTGTATTAAATTACAATTCTAATGAACGTCTTCTACGGTATACTAACTTTACGTAAAAAAACATTAATCGTAAAGATCATGCATCATTGTATCGTACACGCATATTTATGTGATTACAATCTACTCTCGAGATACTAAAAATGATTTACTAGATAATCAATGTTTTACAATATAAGACCAGATCTCTTATCAATCTTGTGGTATAAGATATTTATAGATTCGGAGAATAAATGTTATCCCTTCAAATTTTACGATGGAAAATGTAAATTTCGACGTTCTAAAGTTACGATTCTTTACAGCGTTTTTAAGACATGAACTTTAATACTTGTAAACTTTTAAATAGCATTACTCTCGTTAGTAATGCTATAGAATAACAAATACATCGAAAAATTATCGAATATTTCAACTTTTTAGATTACGGTTCGAGTAAATATTAGGGATATCCTCAAGTGTGGAAAACTGATGTGGCATTTAACGTTTTAAAGATTAAATTTCGATATTAATAAATCGTAAATCGTACGGTAAAAAATTCAAATCGGGTGATTCCAATGCGTGGTAAGATAACTATCGTTGGACTCGTAGTGCTTAGGCGATTTCAATGCATGGTAGGTAGTAGTCTCACCGTTGAACTCGGAGTGTGTAAATATTTCAATGCGCGAACAGCAATTCGGTCGTGAAATAAAATAGAATCATTTGAGACCACAAATGTGCTACTTAGTGTACAGGGTGAGTCAATAAGAACTGTCCAACGTATCTCGTTATTTATTCGTTCGATTAAAAAACGTTTCATACGAAATACATTGCATTCAATCTATTGTCCAAATGCCTTTATAACTTTTTATGTATTATATTTTCAAAAATATCAAGATGACCTTGAGTTTCATAAACGACACTGCATTTTTTTAAAGTCAACTCAAGGTCACCATATTATCGATCATTAAATTCGTGCTTTTATCGACAACGGTAGAGTACTAAAAAACATATATATTATCACATCTCTGCAAATATACAAATCAATGTATTTCGTACGAAATACGTTTTTGGTCAAATCAAATAGATAACGAGATATTTCGAATAGTGATTCTTATTTTTTTAATCTGTGTGCAAGCACAAAGTGTTCCATAAAATTCGATCTATTGTAACTTAGGTGACGTGATTAATTTGGAAAACATTTTGTATTTTGGTGTTAAACGACTCGATAGGTTAACGTTTGGTGCACTTCTTTTACATACCTAGAATAGAGTCACCATCGAACAGGTTTTCGAATCTCATCGTTACTCGATCAGGGTGGAATTTCACATCGTACTTCTTTATTCTTAAATAGGTATCTCCATTTTTCTGGTATTTCTCACAGTATATGTTGTTGTGCGACTTCAGATCATCTGTAAATAAATAGTGGAAACTGTATTAATATTGGGAACGTTAACCTCGCTATATTTTGAAAAGTCAACTTGTCACTTGTTATTTTCAGAGAATTTATTCCTATGCAACGATTGAAGGTATAATAACACTCACACATAGTGATATTCGACTTTCCAGATCCTTTGATAGGCAACAATAGTATTTTACCATCTACTTTGTAATCGGCGACAAAGTCCACTTGAGGATTGTACGAATCCGAAGAGAGCAAACACTTGTCCCAGTCGATGCTGAAAAAAGAATTGAGCCCCAACAATTGTAATTTTTTATCTGCAGGATCTCCTGGTTAGTTCTAAATTAGGTTAAAATATTAAAATCGAGTCTGGATAACAAAATCTTGTAATTTTTTATTCACAAATCTGGATAAATGTGCTGAAACTGAGCTCGAACATTTGTAACTTTTTATCTTTAGATCTGGGTTAGTTCTGGGTTAGGTTTAATATGGACAATAAAATCTTGTAATTTTTTATTCACAAATCTGGATAAATGTACTGAAACTGAGCTCGAACATTTGTAACTTTTTATCTTTAGATCTGGGTTAGTTCTGGGTTAGGTTTAACATGCACAATAAAATCTTGTAATTTTTTATTCACAAATCTGGATAAATGTACTGAAACTGAGCTCGAACATTTGTAACTTTTTATCTTTAGATCTGGGTTAATTCTGGGTTAGGTTTAATATGGACAATAAAATCTTGTAATTTTTTATTCACAAATCTGGATAAATGTACTGAAACTGAGCTCGAACATTTGTAACTTTTTATCTTTGGATCTGGGTTAGGTCTGGATTAGGTTAAAAAATACTAAAACCGCTCCTGGGCATTTACTTGTAATTTTTGATCTGCAAATTCTTCGTCAGCCCGTGTAATTTGATGTTCCGATACTCCTGTCTCAAAGCGACCGATCCCTGAGATTCGCCGATTTTCACGCTGTCCACCAGTAAAGGTTCCACCGGTAGGATCTTGAAGTTCTTCAAACCTGCACAGAGGACCGTCGAAAATTTGCAAACTGGGTAATTCTGGTCTGTTTTCGCTCCGTTACGTTTCGTAAAACGGTTTTGCAATCTGGAGCAGGAAACATTGAGCGAAAAGTCACGTGTTTGGAATCTCCGTATCGAGAAATCGTTGTCGCGGCGTAGGTACAATGTCCGCGCAGGCGGTCGTTTGCACTTTTACACACTCGTACCTGTATTTTTCTCAAAGGCTCGGAAAGCGAAGGGACGACCGCTCGAGTCAAGGAGAACCTCTGCAAATTGCTACTAGCGATTATACCGGAGAAACCTAATGCTGGTTTCGACAACACACCGCGTGCATTGCTCCGGTGAAATCATTGGAAAACTGCCGCATTCGTAGAAATTCGTAGAAACGAACAATGCGGAAAATTGATGACGAATCTGAAGCACGGTGATCTAAAACACGAACTGCATTTAAACTTTCGATCTCGTTGGAAATTAACGAATCTTGAACCGTGTATCCTCGTATCTACGGAGCCAATTGTAGGATAAAAATTTCATAGGTCATTCAGAGATTTTTGAGAGAATTTTGGAGACAGAAAAAGATACTTATTTCGAAACGATTTTCCTCCCGAAATTACAAGTACTTTGCCTTGTTAGAGTTATACACGAATATAAGTTCGGTCAAATCTGAATATGTAGTGTTCAGAAATCATTCAACTACGTGTAAGCATAATATTTAGAGAAACATCTTCGTTCTAAGGTTTTGTTAATATTATTGCCTGCATCGCTATTTTTCTTGTCGGAAGTTAGATAACATCGAAATCTGCACGAAAACATCGGTTGCGAACTACTCATAATAAGAACATAAAAATCGTTTGCAATTAATTGCAACTCTGTGAGTAATAAAAATAACACATTTAAATTTATGTAGCACGTGAAACGAAGAACCCGAATAAGTGTCTATAATTTAAAATTAGAGTGTATTTGAGAAATATTAAGCACACGGTACTCGAGATTTGCAAACAAAAAGTATTTCAAACGAAAGATAAAAGTTTAATTTTTTTTAAGTTTGTAAGCTCATTTGTAAGTTGCAATATATTTATCTATACATTTATCGTTGTGTTGTATGTATTTTAGGAACAGTTTTATATAAAATCTACAATATTCGAGGAACATTTCATTGACAATTTTCCATAGCTCGATAATAGTCGATAAACGGGTAGCAAATGAGCGAAAGAGATGATTCGTTGTTTTTACGCGTTTCTTTTCGTAAAATAATCGTTATGTTTCAAATCTTCTCTCTTGGTATTAAGAACACGATCGTTTTATTATCTTACGATCGGAATTACGATGGAGGTACAATCGTCTTCAAACTCGGAAACCACCATTGTCATAAACCACGACCCTTGCAATTGTTTTTAGCGGTCGGTGTGGTCAATTCAATATGTTTGGTTTCAACCTAACAATATTTGAGTTTAGACGTAGTAACGAGAGAACTTTCTCTTTTTTACAAGAGGCATTCGATTCATGCAGCCAGCCACGTCGTAAACCCTTGACCGGACGGACGTACATTTGTTAAATATTAGAAACCATTCTCGGAACAGTCAATTTGCACAATATTACAATTTAATGATCAATCAATTTCTTCTAATTGTAAGTCTTTTTGATAAATTACGAAATTACGTAGCGAGTACAACGACATGTTACGTAACGACTGGAATTCTCGCTCTCAGACTTTGATATTATTTAGTTTTGCATTTCAAGAGCTCTTGTAGCGAATTTGTACACCTGCAGTAATTACTCGATCCTATCTGAGGGGTAATTGCGAGCTACGTGCTAGTGCAATCATTTTAAAAGAAATTGTAATTCGAATTAGATCTTTCACGTAAAGTGGTTTATCAAAATTAGATTCTACGATGTAAAAAGCTCTCAAAATCACTCCTATCGTAACAAATAACGCATAAATTACTATCTGAGGCGGAAAGCATTTATGCCAAGAAACTATTGATTTAAACGATATTTTAATTTTGAGAGATCTTGTATACAACGATTGTTACTTTCGAATATTTTGTTAATGGTAGCGAGCAATCGATAATCTATCAGCGTTTAATATTCTCTAAAATTAACGAATCGAGTTAACCGATTTAACGTTGCCCGTGTATTAAACGTTTGATTCTCTCCGTGGACACAATTTTTATTATATTTCGGTTGATAAGAAGTATTTATACGAGACAGAATGGTTGGTTTTCGTAAAAAAAAAATTCCTGCCGGGTGAAATCGGCAGAAAACTGAGCATTTCAATGTCTATAGAAATCGAAAAGTGAGAATTAAATGGCGGGAACACCGCGCGTGGAGAACGTCCCCTCGATAAGAAATTTCACTTCGGTTTCTCTATGAAAGTGTGATTATTGTGAAACTAGAAGAAAAGTGCGCATTATTGTCTTTCAAGGAATTGCGAAACATGACAGAAACACTGATTAGAAAATTCAGCGGTAAATTGAGAACGAGGGATTTAAAGTGAAGGTGTAGAAAGACGATTATGTTAGTTCATAGTAAAAGAGGAATTTTCTTGTTTCTCAATGAAAATCGTGTCACAGTGGAAGACCGCGATTGGTCGGATGATAATACTTATGCAAGTAGGTAGCCAGGGAAATAATGACAACTGTTAGACGCTGATGTTATTTTCGCGCAATAATAACAATAACGGCAACGGACGTTAAATCGCGAATCGAAAGGTAAATACTACGGATCGAGATTTTATTCGAATTCCCAGAAAAGGTCGTAATCTTTCGTTATTAACGTTTTTAACGCAGTTTACCTCGAGTAGCCTACGTCGAGTAAATTGTTGCGAATGATGTCATCAGACTGGTAAATTTTTAGCAACGTTTTGTGAAATATATTACGCGTAACTCTGATTAAAAAATGATATTATCCGTACGATTAACGTGTTGTTCGGACAAATTTTAGTATCGGTAAAAAATGAATCAAATTATTGTCTTTTTTCCCCCGAAATTTATTAATTTGAATAATACGATATTCGAATAAATTTTAATATCGATTAAAATATGTTTTCGAGTATCGTGTAGATGAAACGACGAATAGGTCAAGATGGGTTCATTGTATTCTCTTTTGAGGGAAAAAGAAACGAAATTCCTAGTAGAAATAGCGCATGGTATCCGAGACAATATTCCACCGTGACTTTAGACCGCTAATCGACGAACTAATAAGCGATCGCTAATGGTTTCTTTTAGACAGGAAAAGAGTTAGGGAGAAACTCACCTCCGGCCAATGAAACGACTGCGTCTCTGGCAGCATCGGCGATGCACTGATTGTATTCCTGTTCCGGCAGAGCTCTGTCGCATATCCTGAAGCTGCTCGCTGCAAAAGGAGAACAAAATGTTGGAAGAAATGTCGCATACAGCGATTATGCAATAGGCTGCATTGCAGCGGATCGGATAAAGTGCAGCGGCGGTAGTGAAGCCGAACCGAAGAGATTTACTTTCTCTTTAGGTGTGTACACTGACTATCTAATCGCTTTTTCGATTTGTCGAGACCTATTAACTTGGAACTATTAAAAATAAAAACGTCGTAGACTCTTCTGTGTATTCTATTTCAATCCAACTTTATGTAAAATCTATCGCGCACGAAATAATACTATTTCTGGGGGTTAGGGTCGGTTGGTAAGAACGACTATTTGAAAATTCGCGGTTAATCGTGGAAGATGCACTGCGCATTCGGCTCGCGCACGATATAACGTATCTTCCGTTGCATTTCGAATTATACCTATTGTATCGGGTAATTACAATTTCATATCACCTCCCTCGTCTTTGAAAAATAATCTTTGTTTTTAATGATTTGTAAATGTTGGGTTTGAATTTTAAACGGTATAATATCGAAAGAGTTTTACTCTTAGAATTTGGATACCTCTAGAAGTGGAAAATTTTTCAGTTTATCAACCGAGAAGGAGAACCAATCTTTTTACCGAACTTTTTCTAGAAACTAGTTTATTAATATTCACATTCTAAACGTAAAACTTGTCACATTTTTTCATTCCACGGATTGAGCTCTACATTTGATTTCCAAATTGTGAGCTATATTTACGAATACAAATGAAACGACCGGTTCATAAAAATGAAATACTCTGGTAATTGCAGTTGCGTTTATTTTATACCTGTTGTACAATAAAAGTCGTTCCAATTTTATGCAACTTTCGCGATCAACGTCGAGCAATCGTAATCGATCGTATTATTTTCCCAGTTTTCGATCAAGGACCATTTTCATTGTTGACATTGACCTTAATCGCGTGATCCACCAATTGCTGTACCCGAAAAAGGATTCGACGCGTTGCATTGGCTGATTGCAACGAGCTTATTCCTCGACGTTAAACCATTCACGGCATTGTCGTTAAATCGATATTGTGACAATCGAAAATCGTGACAATAATTATTAGCACAAGATACGATTTAGCTGCAACGTGTTTTTTCGGTTTGTGTCGGTTGATCGGCAACTTTATTTCAAAATGAATTAAGTTCTACGGTCGTATGAATTTTATATCGCAGTTTTATATTCCAAAAAGTAGCTTAAACTTTTTTACAGGAAATCACCTGATACGAATTCGTCGAGGCGTTGAATTTTATCTAAACTGTTTCGACAAAAAAACCAATGTATTCCTGTCATCGTAAACTCAGTTTCAGAGAGCAATTAACAGTGAATTCATTTAATATTTTAGAACCTTTGACAAGATTTAGGAGAAATTAGAGAATCCTTCCAATATTTTAGAAACCTCGATAAGATTTAAAGAAATTCAAATTTATTCAGCTTCTTTTATTCCTATATTTTGATTCACTATCTTGTTCGCCGTTTTGAGTATTTTCCATTTTAAAACCGTTCAACTCTTTACGGATTATTCAAACTACATCGAGCACTTACACGATTTCTAACATTTTAGAACTAACGTTCGATTCTTCACCTTGATTGTTAAAGTTCAATTCACTTTCATCACAGAAAATTCCATGGAAGTCTACGTTACTCAAAATGGTACGAAACGAAGAAACCAGAGCAATGACTGAGAATATCCATGGAAAGACACTGCACTTCGAATTGATGAAAAATTCAAACGAAACGTCCCCCCCCCCCCCCCAAAAAAAAAAAATTAATAAAAAAATGACTCACGCAATTCGATCGCAGTCACCGTCGACAACGTGGCCACTGTTGCGACCAACACGATTGAAAATGTTCGCATTGTTGGATTATTTCGTTCCCAGTTTGCGATCGTCAAATAGCAAGGGCCGTACGCTGGAAATTACTTCGGACAGCTGAATGAGAACTGGAAGGTACGGTCATTGATGCAGTGTATTTAAGCGGCTCGTTTGCCCCACCATTTGGACGATCGGGAAACGTGTCTCTTCCCGCGAGATTACGCGAAAAAAATCATCAAATAACGTACTAAGGGAAGACCGAAGCGCGATGATCTCGAGATGAGTCATCCCATCGTTGACCAAACGATGGAAATCTTTTTCCAATCGTACGTGCTTTCATTCACAACAACGTGTAACACGATAATTAAATCTACGTTACCAAATTGCGGATAACAATTTTCGAATAACAATTACACTATGGATGCGTCACTTGTTGAATAAACATCAAAAGAAGACTCTATATATAGAGTAATTTCGAACGTACAATGGCGTGCAAGTCTCCAGCCGGACGACTTTCTTAAATTTCCTTTCAAATGACAAAACACGAATAATTTTTATTTACATTGTATACAAGAACGAATTGTGTGAAAAAATACGGCAAAATAAAATCAACTCTATTTGCTTCCGTATGTGTTCATTTTAAAAACTTACCGATCCGCTATCTGCAAAAATTCCTGGCTGGTTTCCATATTAGATCTATACAAGGTTGACAATGTTTACAGTGAGATTGAATTATGTAGTACCATTACATTCACAAGGAACACTATTTAATTAATGTCAAAATTAAACAGATTTTTCTATATAAGTAAAAATGCTACTGAAAGTTAACTTGACCTTGAGAAGTTGATGAAAGGAAAAGAAAAGAAAGAATAAAAATGTTATCGAAGCAATAATAATTTTCACAGTGACTATAATGAACGAACACCTGTCTCTTTCATAGCGTTTCTAGGAATTCCTTCAATCGACCTCTCAAGATCAAACCAACATTCGGTAGAATTTTTTATTTATAGTTTCGGAACCCTTGTGTCATATGGTATCGAGTTATATAAATAATCTTTGCGATTTTGGCATCGATTGAATAATGTTCCTTGTAGTCGGTACAAGTGTAGTCTTGAAATATTATACATTGGTTCGAATTCGCAAAATTGTGATAAGATTGTTAACTGTCGAAAAGACTTCGCGCGAAATTACTTCCACACTTTCGATCGAAAAATCGAATATTGATAAAAAATGATCAAATATTGTGGAGGACGTAGAATGTCGATCAAATCAGTAAGGCGTGGATGACGTTTGTGATTTACAAGAAAATGTCGTTAATATTAATTGTTTTACCGTGACAAGAAAATTACAATATAACTGAGCTCCATAGCCGATAAAAATCTCAGACAAGAAAAATAAAACAGCCAATTTATAATTGGTGAGACTTAATTGTAATCAAGCACGTCGAGGAAGAAATAAAATTCGCTGAAAAATATGAACATTGGATTAAAACATATTTTTCTTTTCGATAAATTTAAAATTAATTTCATTGGTAGCGATGAAAGACATGTTTGACTATGGAAAATTGGTATAATATTATTTTCGTCGAATATAAAATTAGTCTCTTTGTTAGCAACGAAAAACGTTACGTTCGATGTTCAGTTGGTACTAGAAATAATTTCAGGTACAAAACAGCGACAATAAAGTACAGTGGTGATAACAATATAGTGTGATGAGCTTTCTCATCTAAAAGAGTTGTTCTACTTGCAGAAATCGAAAAAACGATGAAAAGTGTTACGTACAGGGACATCTTAGAAACTCACTTGCCACCCAATACCACAAAAGTGGATATTTCAACACGACAACGACCAGAAATATGCATCGAAGTTGGTGAGACTTAAATCTAATCAAACACGTCGAGGAAGAAATAAAACGTCAAATTGGAAAGCATAGCATCTCGAACAAGATAAAATTGTATCAAGTATTAAAAGAAGAATGGTATCAAATTCACGATTAATTGAATCAACGCCTGGACGTTTTGCCGTCAATATCGTAACAAATGACGTAGCTACTAAGTATTAAATATATTTTAATATAACATTTAGAAAATTCTTATAATATGATATTTGTAAATGGTATTTTCATTGAAAAACGAATAGGCCGAAAATATTTGCAAATGTCAGGTCAATAATCTTCAAAATAAATATATATGAAAACGAGTAGCGTTGATTTTATTTTATTGTATTTTTTCACGCGTTATATTCTTGTATACGATGTAAATATAAATTGCTCAAGTTTCTTCATTTGCGAAAAAAAATTGAAAAAACCATCTGCTCAGAAACTTTTATACACGACTGTATATATATATAAATATTACATGTAGTATTATTTCTGTACAATTTAACCCTGATTGGTAATTGTTTTTAAAAACACAACAGTGTCACCACGAACGCTATATTTAGTCTGATCGAGACAGTAAAGAATTATAAATGAAAATTATGATAGAGTTACAAGTTGTCAGATTTCAGTAAATGTAATTATTTTCTACAATTGATATTTTGTCAATCCAGCTGATTCGTGTGCGATCAAAATTTAGTATTGTACATATTGACAATGTAATATATTATTATTTTCTACAATTGATATTTTGTCAATCCAGCTGATTCGTGTGCGATCAAAATTTAGTATTGTACATATTAACAATGTAATATATTATTATTTTCTACAATTGATATTTTGTCAATTCAGCTGATTCGTGTGCGATCAAAATTATCACATAAAGTTAAATACAAAAAGATAATTACCATCATTGCATGGATACTAGTATTATTACTGATTAGTCTATCTACATACATACGTATGTGTAATATAAATTTCATAGCATAATTAGGAGAGTGATTAAAAAATATTATTACCATACGTGCACGTTGTACGTCTAAGATAATGTTTCGTCATTGTTGTTGTTGTTGCTATTATTTTTTTTTTTGTTTAACAAGTAGACGTAGCGTTAGAGCAAAGCTCGTTTCTTATTTGTCTGCGAATGATGCAGTCGCTCCATTATATGCCATTTAATGCATTCACTTTGAAAGTAAAAGTATTTTGCATACGCGCATTTATCTCTTTCCCCTTTTTCTAAGCTTTTTTCCTACCGACACCAGTGTACACGCGTACGTATAAGATTTTTTTTCAATTATAAAAATTCTATGCATCTCCGGGAACTGAATTAATTTATTTCTATTTTATCGTATGCGCCAATACTATTTTACCGAATACATTAATGTCAGTAATGCTAAAGATCTTATGGTGGACTACTACTACTGCAGAAAAATTTTGTACAAATTCAATAAAAACGTAATCCACATTTGAAAATAAAGATTTTCTTACAAAGAATTCTACTATATATTTATAATTTTCACATTTATATTCTTTCATTAATAATTATATATTTTCGTCTCAACAGCATTCTTTTTGTGTCTTTCTCGTTGAGATGTTTTTTCAAATTTATTAGATTTATATATGCAAACCATAAAACATTTCTTAGGACGAAGACCTAAACTAGAAACGACACTATCGCATACAAGTGAAAGGAATAGAATGAAAGAGTTGGCTGTATTTGAATGAACTGTTAACAAAAAATTAAATGTCTTCGTCTGTTTGTAACATACAAAATATTTCATCGTGAAAAGAAATCTAAATGCTGGAGTATGAAGATCATGCGATATCGATGCCTCGAAATGTGAAAGATGTGATACGAGCACGTGATGGAACAACAAAATATTGAAATAATAATTATTAAAACAGTAAGTTTCTTCGCTGTTGACACGTCGTCAAAAAAAAATTCTTTACTGTTATTAAAGTTTGTTTGAATGTCACGTAGTTCTTTTTACAAACTTTGATAAAAAATCTACCGAAAATGAATTACAGTGTGTTCGTCGTTTTCTTTCTCGAACGACGAGTAATAAAAATTTTTAATTTTATTTATAAAGGATTCTTAAAAACTCTCACGGTTTCAGGTATAAAATTCTTTTAAACGAATACCTCACAAATGAGCAGTCATCTATAAAGCAAATGGAATAACAAAAGAATTTTAAAAGCCTCGTAATGCCGACATATATATAATATTTAAGATTACCCAGCAAGCTGTGTCAAAATAAGAATAACTGCATTCACACGTGTAAAAAAAAGAACAGGATTCGACGATTCGAACGAATGTTTTGAATGAAATTCAAAATTTATGCAAAACAAAATCAAAGTGGGCTGCACTCGACATCAAGGACAGTATCGTTGAATGAAATTCGATTTTTCAATTTTTCGATTTTTCGATTTTTACAAAAAAACTTTGGAAACTATTAATAGCAATAGAGATATCGTTTTGCCATTAATGAGACATATTATGGAAAATATTATAACGACCAACTTCGCAATGATCTATTTCAGATGTAATTATGAAATGTAGTTAATTACTTTCCAGTTAATTCCATTGCAAAATAAGTGATCGTTTGACGAAGATTCTAATGTGCTTATGAATGTTGAGTATTTCTTCATCGTTCTAATAATTTAAAAATGATTGACTATTTCCGTTTGCAAAAATTTATAAACATAATTGTAAATCGTATTTACAATAATTTTAAATTTACAAATTGACGCTGTTATTTAAGTAATAACGTTAATAGTAAGTCTGTTGCTCAATTATTCTCGTATTTGTAATGTTAAGTATTAATAATTATCTGAATATTAAATTTCACTACCAGAATTTTATTTCTCGATACCCAATCAGCATTGGTTTTTCCACTTTTTATGCTCTTAGAATATTTATTGCTCGTAATTTGTATTACGCGTATTGTAATCGTATCACGATCCTCGTTGGAATGAATAATTAATGTGTAAAACTTGGTCTCGATGAAAATCATCGGCAGTGCAAGTATTAAGTGATTGTGTTACATAAATATTTATGAAGCGCAAAGAAGGAAGAAATAACAAACTCGTTTAATTTCATTTTAAGTAGTCTACTAATTATAAATCCAAGACAGCGTTCGATAGATTGTTTATTTCTGGTTTCCTATACGTTTAGTTACTGTAATTTTTAATGACTGCACTATCATGAAATTGTATAACACAAGGCTAATTCTAAGTACGGAATTTCCACATGCGAAATTTTGAAATATAAATTATAACGCACCTTTCTTGACTGCGACCTATGTAACTAATATAATTTACATATAATTCATCAATACTTTGACACTTGTTAACTTGTACGGAAGCATAGAAGTAAAAAATATCTGCTACCAAACGAGAATAATGTTAAAAAATACTAATTACCCTAACACCAATAATTCAAAATAAATACATAGAAAAATAATATTAATATTAATTATAATCAGTTACACTTTTAGCGTTACTAGCATTAAAATTCGTTATAAAATATACCCAGTAATAATACATATTATAAATGTTCTGTTAAATATAATCGGATAATATACAAAAGTATTCCGAAAAACTTTGTCGGAGGACACACAAATTGTTCGAACAAATGTTTAAACTAGTGGCCGTATGTTTTGAGATTACTGAACCTCGGAAGTAGCATGGGCGACCATGAACATATAACCTTACAATTAGCCGCCTTCTAGAGTGCCGTGTATATTTAATCGAGTGTTTACATCGCGCCAAGGTAATAAAGTCGTAAGGTCCAACAACATTTGTTCCACACTGTCTTCCAATCGATCAGTTCATGCTTTAAGTCGAAGAATCGATCGATCCTCTGACAACCGATGAATTCTTTCCACGAGAGGCAATCTAGGTCTCGGCTGTTGATTTGAATTCAGTGATGTTCGAATTCCAACTGATACGATTGTAACGCGCGAGTTGCACACTAAGAATCGTTCATACAGCTGAAAGAATGTGCACATTAATATAATTAATATTCTGACACTCATTAATATCGATTGATATTTTGTTAAAAAGTAAATACTGAAAATAAGCAAACGAAAATTTTAGATCGTAACATTATCCAAGTGTGTGAAAATATCAAATAAAATCAACGATCGTTAATTTATCAAATGTATAAGTAATACAAAATATGAAAGTTACAGAATATCCGGTTTCCTAACTAGAAAATTGCGAATCGTGTCTAATTTTGATAACGAAATAGTCATAAAATCAAACACGGGAGTTCTCTTCGAGGATGAAGAAATAAGAGAAAAAACAAAGTAACGAAAACAGCGATGAGAAAATTGGTCAGGCAAGAAATTTACGACGATTACGATTGCCTTAGCTACAATTGAAATAACGATGGCCGGAGACGCTGTTTTACGAATGTTCGTTCTCCAAGATGGAAATGTTGCATTATCTCTGCCATGCAGAGTTAATTTCGCGTGTTTTCTTGAGGAAAAAATCTCTAAATGTTGAAGAAACGAAAAAGAATTACCGACTGAAGAAGATACAGAAAAGAAAGTAACCGATTGAAGAAGGTATCCGATAAGTAGAAGTGTATCGTTTAATTCTTTGTGCTAAAAAAAATTTTCTTCATTTTGAGTAATTGAAATTATAGTTACGCTGACTCTAGTAATAATTTAAAGTAAATTATTATTGCAGTGGAACGGGTCACAAGAAAATTGAGGCAAACATTTGTCCCTGCTTCAACTTTGGAACAAATAGCTAGGTCTATGAGTAAACAACCTCCAGCCTCCTATCAGACGCTACAATCTTAACAGTTTCACCATAAAAGTGACCAATTTTACCTTGTAGAGTGTTATGAACCATGTTGCAACCTTGATCCTTCATTTTTTAGGGTTCATTGCCTCTTTCGACCCTTCACTTACCAATGTCTATGATCTTTCAGAATTCTTCATCTTTAACATATGAATATATAATTTTTTAAGAAAGTAATTACTAAGCTTTGAGATAATTTTTTAAGCGTACAATGAGTTGTGTATATATTTACGTATTAAATGAATTTCCATTTCTTCGATTTTTCTTTACATATGGCCTTGTCTAACTATCATCATTTGATAACTAAGTATTATATAAATACATACCTTATAATTAAATATTTATCAGTCACACTATTTTGTCACCTTTTAATTAAGTATTATCATTGAATATAAAATTTTAATTGTTATTTCTTCAA
Source organism: Ptiloglossa arizonensis (assembly GCF_051014685.1). Lineage (NCBI taxonomy): Eukaryota > Metazoa > Arthropoda > Insecta > Hymenoptera > Colletidae > Ptiloglossa > Ptiloglossa arizonensis. Next base: position 4,339,779 of record NC_135048.1, on the reverse strand, counting down.
ATCTTTTGATTCACAGAGTGGACGTCAAATGTTTGAGTAAATAACTAAAATATTCAAGGGCATCGAGATTACTGACTTGATATGCTCATGTTAGTATTACCCAAGTATTTAATGTGATAAAATCAACATCGAAGTAATGTGTACACTGGAATGAATCATACGGAAATAAATACGAGGATCCTGATTTTAATTTATGCAACATTGACTTACTTACGTACATCGGTTTAATTAACAGTAATAAAAAAAATCTTCTGTTATTATCATTATCGTAATGTTGTAAATCTCGAGTTTGTTGTTTTCCTGCTTGTAAAGTTATAACAATTCCTTTGTAAAAAATGTGTATAATTTATTCTTTCTACGTGCAATACAATTGGATAAAAAGCTTTATCTTCGCATAAAATCTTTTGACGTAAAATTACAATTTTTCAATAAAATTAAATATTCAAAACCTACTACTAAATGATGATCAATAGCAGCAGTATATTTCAGTTAAAAAATATAATTATTTTTCGCTTTGTGTATTTCTTAATTTTTTTTATCGACAAGGATATTGGTTTACTGTAAAATATTTCTATAAGGATTTGAATCTTTAACTAGAATCGATATTTAATGAGTTCGACAATATCACAACCGATGGATTCAATGCTCCTTAAACGATCATTTAACTACTTCTTTCGTTTTGAGCGTGTATAAATTATGAAAAATACTTCATTTTTGTAAACGGAATGAAAGGACGGGTAAATGATGAGCAATCTTGTATTTTTGATCTTTTAAATTCCATTCCAATTTGCCAGAACTTTCGTCGGCAAAGAAAATATTGAATGGAAATTGGAACGTACATTCCTGTACGTTCATTCGTCTACATGAAAAGATCTTATAAATTCATGGAAAAACGAAGAAAAAAGAAATGAAGGTCGTGAAAGGTACATGTATCGTCCCAAATTTACACTCTTGGTCGTTACATACATATGTCTACTTAACTTGCTCAAACATAATTCTTTTTACTTTTGATCAAGTTCTTTTTTCGGAACATATTTTTATTCATCCATGAACTTCATCCTGTTAATAACTGAATTCTAAATGATTATAATACTTAGTGCTATTAGTCGCTAATACATAACTACTTTTTTGTCAAATTCAATGAATAGGGATAATTGCAATAAAAACATTTGACGAAATAATTACTCTCTCGGGATATTTTTCACTGAATCTGTTGCACTTCAATATAACATATTTTAATAATAATGTGCTTTTTGAATAAGTATAATAATACAATAGTAAGATCGAACAATTTGTACTTGTACAATATCACAATGGATGTAATGCTTTTGTTTTTTCAAATAAAATGTACAATCTCTAAAACTGAAATACACAATTACAACAGCATAACTGTCTGCGTTATGAAATACGTCTCTGATCGAATAAATAAATAAATTCTTCGTTTACTTATTACACTACAATATTACTTATTTAACGATCATATGTCATAAAAAATAATACAATTACATGTTCCAAAATTGTTAAATGATCCACGTGTTAAATTCTATGTGGGAATACATTTTTGTTTCTGCATCTTTTATTCAATAGAAATTTGTATACCATAAGCTTGAACTTGTTAGAGGTCGCAGAGTAAGGCACAAAAACCTCCACTACTATCAGATTTTTAATCGTGAATGACATCAACTAGATCACTATGCGCATACTTATATACATCTTATTCGCGTGCTATACATTCTTCTCTCTCTTCATTGAGATGAGTATAGCGCCCTTATATTTTATTCAATGTAATACCTGTCGCGCAAAGTTGAGTCACACGGAAAAACAATGATTCAATAAGATAACGTGCTTTCCAGGACACATTACTATGATCGACGTTACTCTATATTCTTAATTACAATTCAATTTACGTTATATGATTTTATTAATATAATTTATATAAAAAATTCTATATAAAATAGTACAGTTGAGGTGAAGTAAATGGAGCTTGAAGATATCTATATTATTCTAGATAATTACAATTAAAACAATAGTCAAAAACTCAATTTACTTCACCCTTACTTATGTGTAAGCTACTATTTATTACAAAAACAGAATTATCTTTTTTGCTAAGGTAACCGCTTTTGATATTTGAGAGCCAAGCTATTTAACGGCGGTCTTATTTTTGTTATTCCAAGGTCTATAGCATGACCAGTTAAAGGACAATTTTGGCAGCGTTTCTTTTTGTAATTTGTATTTTGAGTATTACTTTCTTGTCGTACGATATATCGAGGAAAGTAATGCATTCGTTTTCGTTGTAAAGTGGCGCAAGCTGGCATTGTAACAACCAAGTCTTTCTTGTGGATCCTTTTGCTGGACTCAGGAAAAAGTCTGTCATTTAACAGATATTGCTCTAAAGATCCTGAAGATTTAGAAGACAATAAGGTATGACCTGATCCATGTGTATCAAAGTAGTTTTGTTCTCTAAAGTTTTTTAATTTCTTAATTTCATTGTCTGAATGATATTCTCCATCACTTTCTTCTTGTCCATCATTTACACAAACACTGTGTTGATAATTTTTCGAATTATTATCGTCCTTTTCCAAAGTTGATTTAGAAGGATAGTCTACCTTATTCTTATGACAACAGGGACATTCTTTGTTGGGTAAGTGTGATGCTCTTTTACTCTTAACTGATGTTTTTGGATTTGATTTAGTCTTTTTTAAATCAGATACAGATTTTTTAGAAGTAAGAGTTTTCTTAGTTACAAGTTTAGGTCTTAGTGGTTTTTTCAAAGATACAGAAACTTTTTTAATGGACTTATCTTCATTATCAATTTCAAAACTTTGTCCTTCTTTGATACTATCTGAATTTATAGCCACTCTAGGTAATGATTTAGATTTTGTTGAGCGAGTATTACATTGCATGGAATCAACACTGTGTATATTTTTTCTAGCCATAAATTCATGATGACATGGTAATTTAGAATACTCTTCTGGACAATCTCCTGTTGCGCCAATTTGAAGATGAGAAACTTTGTTTTGAACATTGCGTAAAAATTGAGATCTAGGAGCATAGTCTATTTTTTGTACTCGTCGTAAAGTTTCACAGCTAATTGGTGAAGTTAAAACTGATTTTTCAAGATTATCCTTTACAATTGGTAAATTAATGTTAGCAGGACTTTTAGAACACTTGCATGGTAAATGTTGTTTATGTTGTGTTCTCGTAGATCGTAATTGCACCTTTTTAAATTGAGAATTACAATAACATTCCTTTACTAACTTCCTCTGTATATTTTTTGAACAACATTGTTCTTCAGATTGTTTCTTTGATGAGATTAACACCCTTTTGGATGTTGATATATTAGGCATTGATGCAAGCTTATAATTTTGGTTATCACAAATATAATCTGGATGTAAAGCTCCACCAACACCACTGGAATCATTTCTTAAGTTCCATGATTTATTAATATCTCTGTAGCAAACAGTTTGGTGACCTTTACAGTTGTTATAATTTTCTCTCAATAGTCTGCAAATGGAGAATAATACATTTAATAAGATAAGTAATGATATAAAACATAATGTTATGCGTAATAAAAAATACTCACGAATTCTGTGAGTGTAATTTTTTAATTTCTTTCTTAATTTTTTTAGAACTTTTATCGACTTGGGCTAACAAAAGCCTACTTCTCTTACGTAAATTGTCTATATGTTTATTAAGGGTGTTATCCATAAGATTATGACATTTACCTTTCAATAAAAAATATTTTAATGTAATTCAGACATACTAGAATGGTGAAGAAAAATTCAAATAAAATTATTATAGTAGATATTGCTACTTTTGCCGAATTGCAAAGAATAAATCATTATTTTATGGAATTGATGTTTTAAAGCAATTCCACAGAATACCTAACTAAGATGTAACAACAAATCGTTGTCTGTTATGGCTTTTAATCATTTTTAGTCACATACGTTTACGTTTTTTCGATGATTATTAATTATTTTTCCTTACATTTTTAACTATTTCAAAGCATCGACAGGATATTCCGTATTTTTACGCCGCAGTTCCCGGATCAAATGTTTATTTTTCTTCAAGTAGTGAAGTTTGGCAAGCGTCCACTGTAAACAGAAAGATGCAGCTCAGGCTTACCACGACAGTGCAATAATTTTTTTTCTCGCGCACTTTTTTTTTACGAATAAGATAAAAAACATACTTCGTTCTTTTTCCGTCGTTCCTTCGAAGGACAAGAATTTCTTTGAAAATCTGTAATTCAAAAGTTTCGATCATGTATTTCAGAAGTTATTTGCACGTGTTTCAAGAGACGCGAAGCAATGTCCGGGTAGTGCTTTATCGCAGCCATGTTGAAGGAACGCGTAGGACGCGGCGTACGTTACAATGTACGGTCGCTCGAGAATTGTTTTTTAATTTAATTAACCGTCTCGTGTTTTTACATCAATGTTCCGTCTCAAAAGTGGCCTGTGGTTTTGCACGATAAGGAAAATATGAGCTTGGAAACGCGATCGTAGGCAGTTTGTTCGTTGGTGTCGCTCGGTGGCGGGTGTTATAGGTTATAAACGCTCGCATGTTTTAGTCCCGGCGGCGCGTACCTTACACAACCATCCGTGGCGAAATGAATTTTTCTGGGAGCAACATTATCCAGGGTACTCTCCCTCAGTTCTCAGAATTAACGTCTCGATCAAATCCGGTCTCAATGTCGAAATTTCCCACCGGTGATGCTGTTCAAATAGAACACGCGTCTGTTTATACCACCGCCGCTGGATCTAATCAAACGAAACAAGCTTTGTTGGTAAGATTCAAATTGTTACGGTTTTTCTATTTAATATTTTCCACACTTGAATTTTTTAGACTAATGTATATTTTCATTGAAGGTGAATTCAACAAATAAATATGCAGGACCAATACTCGCATGGCCAGACCCAAATACATTGATGCAGCTCTGTGAAAAGCAGGGCATTCAAACCATTAACATTCCTAATTATAATCAAAACAACTCAATACTCACTGTTCAGGCAAACAGTTTACCTGTGAGAATAATACCTAATATGTATTTGCCTTCAACCTCGCAACCAGAAAACATTAAACATGAATTAGATATAAAGACTGAGAGTGACATGAAAACATCTACTATGGTATTGTATTTTCTTTAGACATTCGGAATTTACTTGTACTGTTATATCAAATGAAAAATATCACCTTTCAGCAAGATTCCCAAGCCCAACTTCAACAGCAAAGTGCCATGGCAGAATATTTTCAAAAGTTACAGGCTACTACTCTGCCACTGACGTTGCAACAGTTGATTAAATTGCAAACAGAACAAACAAAGAAAGAAAAGATCGAGGAGGAAAAGGTGGAACACACACAGAACAATATTCTCAACATTCCCAGTGTTCCAGTGTTCAGAAATACTCAGTTACAAAATGGAAGTAGTTTCATGAACTCTGATCAAATGATGACCACTATCAATCCAAATGACCTAAATGTGCATATAGAGAACCAGCAGGAAAATGACAACACAGTGCAGAGTGTTAAAGTTGAACAACAAATACAGACAGACTCGCCTAAAATTGAAAAGAAAATGAAGTTTAGGGCCAAAACTGGGGAAATTAAGATCAGTATCGCTTTGGATGGTTCAACGCTTTATTGCTGTCCAGAGTGTAATTTAGCGTTTTCAGATAAGGCAGAGATCGAGCAGCACATACAGGCTCATATACAAGTATGTATAGCGTTAGACTAATGCATTGAATTATAAAAATTGACATTAACTTTATTATAGGAACGTAAGTATCAATGCAAGGAATGTGGTGCTATGTTAAAAAGGAAAGAGCACCTTGATCAACACATGCGTGGTCACTCGGACGAAAGGCCGTTCAAGTGTCCTGTGTGCCAAAAAGCTTTCAAGAGGAATGAACACTTAACAAGGCATTACGTTATTCACTCTGGTGATAAGAATTTCACGTGTTCCGTATGTCAGAAGGCCTTCTCCAGGAAGGATCACTTGAATAAACATACTCAAACGCATTTAGGAATCAGACGGAATAGAACGAAGAAAGAGTCATTTTTTGTGGAACAGAAAGAGTCTTTTGAGAAGACTACTGAAGTTTCTGCAATCCCTAAACAAGAACCGAACTTTGTACTGAAGGACGGATTCATGAAGCAGGAACCGAATTTCCTTCAGTACATCCAAAATCTTCAGAAAGATCAAAATTTGATACACACTTTTTCCTCGTTCAAAGAACAAGCAATGAAAGAAGCGAATGTTCTGCAGCAGCAAGCCGTCAACATGAACGAGATTCTGCCTCAAAATACAAGGTACTTAATGCCATCTTAGTCATAAATCAATCTTGCGTAAGTCCAAAGCAATAAAGGCTGTTTATGAAGTGCGTTGAGGTTAGCATAAATAGAAAATTCATTAGACACATTAGGAATTGGAGCATACTTTAGAACTTGAATTTAAATCTTTAAAAAATCAACTGTGGCAGCACTAAATTTAGGTGCAATTTAATAAATATCCATTGCCATTAAACAATATCAATTTCGTTGAAAATTGTTGGTGACTAGGCTGTAGGACGATAACTCGATTCTGAACGAAGCTGAAGCCAATTTTTTTGTTCTGCGAAGTAAACAAATTTAACGAAAAAATCGAATCCAATTAGCAATTAGTTTTCCACGAACAGTACCTTGTGTTTGTATTTTTAATGGACACACGCTGAAGTAAGAGCTATGAACTGCAGTTAAGTTTCATTACTAGCATGAAATTGATACTTAATTCCTTGAGATTGTATGCTGCTTTGACAGCCTGAATAAGTCTGATACCGATTTGGTACTTGAAACAAAAGAAAAGAAGTAAAATGTGTAAGTGCACACTGTCTTATTTAAACTAGCTTTAACGGAAATAGTTTTGTTTACTGATTCTAGTCCATGATCACAACAATTAAGATTAAATAGCGCGCACACGAACGCTGAACTCAAGTTTCGTTAAGTTCTGCGTGCGTTTTTGATCTAGCATGGAATATATTTGGATCGTGATACGATCAATACTGCTAAATGATACACTTAAAGCCAATCTGCCATTAGGATAATGACTTCTTCAAACGAGTACCAATAGCAATTAATAGCATACTGCCGATGAATGTTATACAATTTGTAGAATAATTATGTACATAAATACGATACAAATTTTACCTGAAAGAGACTCAATAGGTACGTTGTTTAAACTTGATCTCTGATTCGTCCGTGTTCATCTTTAACAGCAAGTGCTTAGCGCGTATTTTAAGTAATCATTCATTCTCATTCACTATATTTTAACATATTCCTGTTTTAACTTTTTCATGCACAACGAATTTTGTCGAAGATACCTTTTAGAAATATGGTATTCAATATTTTTATTTTTATTATTTTGTGCGATTAGGATCATATTAATCTATTGTTTTTTAAAACAAAACATTATTGTGTATTGTTTTTTAAATTATTTTCTCATTGATTCATTTGATGCAAAAGCAATAGGAATTTTTGTTCTAAAAAATATACCAAGTTTTATGATAATTCTTTTAGAGATGTCTAGACTGTTATTTATAATCGTCGGTTGTGTTTAGCTAAAGTTTGAAAACGTGATATTGTTAAAAACTTTTTAATTTTGTAATACTTAAAGAAAATAAGTATTAAATTAAGTATCATTATTCACTGGATCCTTATAATATGGAGCTAAATATTTAACCAAAGAATCTTTGTCAAAATAATGCTGTTAACTTCAAATATATTTGGTTAAATAACAATTTTTAATATATTCTTTTATATTTACGATTTTATGTCTTAAAGGAGTTCCCATTACTTTTGCACAGATTCGATATTTTTATTACGTGTATAGTATTTGCATGAAAGAGTTAAACTTTCCATTAACTTTTGATAGAAAATAATTTTTAAAGTCGAATTTTTATTATGCAGAGCGTTTCTTGTATTTTTACCCAAACATTTTGTAAATGTAACCGAGAACCGTAAAATTGCTCAAAATTAATTTTAAACTTAAAATTTTATTAGGTTGTCGAAAAATTGTAAGGGTTCTTTATTTTTGAAGTTTTATTCTAACGAAGCTCGTGATTTTTGTAGACTTTTTAATTAATAAAACTGATGCGAAATCGTAGTATAAACATCTATAATTGGAAAAGGATAAGTTACTTTTTTTCAGAACTTTTTCCTATTACTAAAGTTAATTATTTGTTAAATAAGAATGTTTCAACAAAGGTAGCTGTGACCTACATTTTAATAAGAACAATTTTTTGACAACCTGTTTCGTCTGCAGTGGAAGTAAACATGTTTTGTCCTCAAATTTAAAAAACTTCCACCGATTGTAGATTAAAAAATTTGTGATTATGTTGACAATGATGAACACCTTTCAAACGTTTAATAGGTGTACTAATGAGATTAGAAAGGATAATTGCGGATGGCACTAAGATAAGACTCATGCCGCGTTATAATAGAACCAAAGACTTTGAATGTACGAGAAATAGCAGTATTTTATCTCTTCCTAAACTTCTTTCAATTGCCAGATTTCCTCGACCCAGGAAAGTAGTGGTTGAACTGTTTCCTAAAATTTGGATGGATTTTTAGGTATTGAAAATTTCTTTTGGTGGTTCAGTCATAAAAATTGCCTGTAGCACTCGTACTACTGTTCTGGGCCCAGGAAATAGCGTTTACCTTTTCAATAAAATTAATTAATTAGATAATTAAGATACTGATGTTCAGATTCGTGGCCACTCGAGTGGACATCATACGTAAGGCGATACAATGATAAAATATTTTAACAATGAATACGCATTTATAACAAGGGTGTTACTCGACAAACGATTGTTACTGTATGATACAATGATTGCCAAAAAGATGATGAACAAATGGTAACACATGTATTTTTCAGACCAAGATATTTTTGAATAAAATAAGTGTAAAGAGAACACTCGCGTAGATGTTTACCTGTTACCTGAAGCTGACTTAATACTGGAACCCAAGATGCTCAGGTCTGATCGAAGTTGGTCAAATTTAACAACGAATGTGTCCTAGATGAAGTGAAACTCTAAGCTCCTAGAGAAGCTACTCTAAATCTCCCATTCTTCAATTCTACATTCTTCTATCCATTCCTAATAGAAAAAACCCAGTCCCATTGTACAATTCAGCGGTTACTTACAAATATGCGCATAAAATTTACAAATACAAATATTACGATAAATGGAAGACATTATAGTTCAACAAAAGAGAGGATACAATATGGTAATTCGTGGTAAAAAATTATATTAGTTTTCCTTCTTTATGATTAAAATCATGTTTCCTTTGTTAATCAATTCTTCGCTCCGGTACTATTGCTATAAATAGCTCTCGCTAGTTTAGAATAAACACCATACGTGACGCCTAAGAGCGATCCCAACCAGTCGACTAAATGTCTGCTCAACGTAACAGGGAACTGGAAATTTGTTTTTGGGGTGACGAATTCTACTTGTAGATTTTTATCCTCCGTATCCTCGTCCTCCAATTCCAGGGATTCCAGAGGTTCTAAACGGTCCAGAGGTTGGATATCGTTCACCCAGTCGTCGTTTGCCAATAGAAACGTCTGTTCGGTCTGACGAGACTTGTCAGAAGCAGTTTTCTCCATCAAGTTCTCTCCCATGCGGTTAGACCAGATCGATTTCAACGTATCTGTATCCGGTTCGGACGCATCCTTGGCCAAAATTTTCTCCACGTTGCTCGTGTTCTCTGGTTTTCGAAACACGAAGTCGTACGTGGCCCGCAATTTCCCCAGGAACCTGTCCAAAGGTTTCATCTCGTTTTCGCGCTGATGGTACTTTATCGCCTCCTGGACTGGAAACAGCTTCGTTATCTGCGGCTTCGATTGCACTCTCGTTACCGAGAACTGGAAACGTGGATTAACTCGTGAATATTTGCATTCGTTATCGAACATGGGAGCACCGGGGTGGTTAGAACTGGGGGACAAGAAGAGGGTAATGGTCGTCGTAACAATGTAAAACTGGGTTACTTAAACTCTGGTAGGGACATAAGTTCAAAATGTAAAATAAAATTCTCTCGCAAGTTTCATTTCCGTGATGATTAATTTAGGTAAGTGTACAAGTTTCCGTGATAATTAATTTAGATAAGTGTACAAGAGGGTAATGTTCGTCGTAACAATGTAAAACTGGGTTACTTAAACTCTGGTAGGTTTTCTTCGTTCAAACATAAGTTCAAAATGTAAAATAAAATTCTCTCGCAAGTTTCATTTCCGTGATGATTAATTTAGGTAAGTGTACAAGTTTCCGTGATAATTAATTTAGATAAGTGTACAAGAGGGTAATGTTCGTCGTAACAATGTAAAACTGGGTTACTTAAACTCTGGTAGGGATTCTTCGTTCAAACATAAGTTCAAAATGTAAAATAAAATTCTCTCGCAAGTTTCATTTCCGTGATGATTAATTTAGGTAAGTGTACAAGTTTCCGTGATGATTAATTTAGATAAGTGTACAAGGTGCAGGAACAACATTCGTGTACAACGTACAGGAAAGAGCGTTCGGCGCGAGGCTGTCATTTAAAATTTGCCATGGTTAGCACGTGGCCCATATTGCTTCAAAGTGGATTATCTCGAGAACGAAGAAATTGTATTTCATATTTCTTCGTTATTTTAACCGCGTTTAATATTTGGATATTGAAAATTTCCTAATTAAAACATTGTCGCGTCAAGGACGTCCATTAAGGTACGGTAAGATTGTTGAAATTAAATGTAGGAGAGATTAGTTTTACTTTACTTTCCCCTTTGAACTTTACTTACCACTTTCATCCCTCTAATTAAGTGCCCTGCCCCGAAATTAATTTCTCGTCAAAACCAGCGGAACGTTTACCACAGTTCCAAAATTGATACTCGGTCTGAATATTTTAACTCACTTTTTGCAAAATGCCACGATTAGATTATTCCTATTTGTCTGCACAGAGTGCCCCTAAAACAGCCACCTAATTATCTCTTCCCTAGTCGAGACGAGCCAAAAAATGCTTCGTATATAATTCACACGCTTTCAAAGAGTTAATATTCTCCAAGGGAATTGCTTTCTTCAATGTCATGCTTTCCCAAGGCCGTGCATGTCTCATTTAGACGAAAGCATGTACTTTTTCACTCGTACGTCGTGGCTGATATTCATACATAACAATACTACCTTAAAATAATCTAGAATTCTAAGACTCGAAATCGAATTTAAAACATTTTTCGTTTTATCACAATTATTGTCGCGGAAGATAATTAATATAACCATTTTAAGTTGTACATTGTCTAATTTCATAATTTTGATTTCGGATCGCGTTAGACTCGGTCGAATTGAATTAATCTTTAATAAATTACAATTATCGTCACAGAATTTAAGCAGATTGCCAATTTCACGTTGTATATTAATCTAATTTCACGATTCGATTTCGGATTGCGCTGAATTCGTTCGAATGAAATCAATTCATTTCGAATTGGTTCAAAGGCAGTTCATTTATTTTTCGAGGAATTTTTACTTACGCAAAGAAGACAAAGTCCCAGGAATGGAATCTTCATGGTGCCCGTTGATTTGATTATTCCTTCTATTCGACGCGAACCAAACGACTGAAGGACCCATTGATTTCAAAATCCATTTATACCGCCGTGTGATGCAGCGGCGTAAACCCGCAACACAGCATTGACACAGAATTGCTTAATAAAATTGCTATTCGGCGCACGTAACGTTGCTTCGTGGGCTCTGGCAACTCATATTGCCGAAGCAATAAACAATATCGGCCCTTGTGCGAATGGCAGGTCAAGGTAGATGATGGAAATTTCAGTAGTTTTCATTTTCACGATGTTCGATATACGAATATGATAGTTGATGACAGAAATATTGTCGCGTTACGGGCACCTCGCAGATACGTTGCGTTCAACTTTATTTACACAAAAGCAAACGCTTTACTTTTCGATCGAGATTGTTTGGTTAATATTTTATTTCGATATTTTTAATTTTCGATTGAAATTTTGAATGAAACGTTAAATCGTTGCTCAAAAAATTCCAAATTAACGAGTTCTTACTATTTATTTTAATATTTTTATTTCTCCATATTGTTTTATTAATTATTTAACATTTTACTCTATAAATATCGTTGATATTGTGTATTGTTTGTAATCGATAAAACTAAGCAGATATCTTAATATTTTCACTGTTAGACTTATCGAAAGTTTTGTCTTACAAATTTGTTTATTTTCTTCGATTCGATATTATTTAATAAATCGTTGAATCAATGCATACCGTGTCCTTGGTATACTTCCGGTGGTGGTTTTGCGCACGAATGTTAGCACGTTGTCGAAAAATGTATCGAGCATGAGTCAACTTCATTGTATTCACACTTAATCGAAGTAACGTAGAGCGTTGCGGTTTAATGAGTCAACCGTCTAATCAAATTCAGACACTTTTAGCGAGTATTCATTTAATACATAAACGATATTCTTAGTTACATTTGGTAATGTTGATCTTGTAATCGATAATTAAAGGTTTCAATACTTTAAGTATCTCATTTCGAAATACTTGTTACACAATAACCGTAAGACAGTTAATTTGAATATATCATTCACCTACCTGTAAACTAAAAACTTTCAATGAATCGGTTTATATCCAGCGCTACAATTTTTAAAAAAGAGCACGAGGTGATTGAGGTTCAAACCGTCCAAGATTTTCGCAAAAATTTCTAATTCTAATGAATGTTCGTTAAATGTACAATTCAAAATAGAAGCAAAGTTCAAAGCTACCGTTATAGTCGAATAAAAAAAATTGGCTGCTCAAGGTCATAGAGGATCTTCACCCCCATTGTTCTATCTTTTCTCTTCTGGTGCAGGTTTGGAGATACACGCCCTCTGTCTTCTTAACAGAGAAGCAAGTTGTCATGGTAAAAGTAGAGCGTCCGGCGCGAGTTTGAGCATCGATCAATTGAGTTATATTCGATTAGAGCAGAATGCTCGATTGTTTAATGAAAAATTTCATTTGTTGAACAAGTGAAAGGGATACGCAACGAGTGAAATTGGAGGCGAAAGAAACAGATAGTAGTGAGAGAATATACTGTACAATCGCTGTTTCTTCTTATTGGTTACCTCGATGGTTACCCGAATCTCGAGACTAGCAGATGTTTCAATCCAATATTTTTATAATTATCGAGGTTCTCTATTGCCTATTTCTGTAGTTCGTAATCGAACACTTCAACTGTTGCTGAGTAGAAGTTATTCTTTCAATCCGGTCGATTCGTTTAATCGATGCTTTTCCAAAATTTTAAATATCGTAAATATCGTAGATTGATTGTAAATTCAAGACTCACTGGTCGTGAGTTTAAAAATAGGGGAACAAGTTAGGGTGAGTGGAACAACATCCAAGCTGTTGCTGAGTAGAAGTTATTCTTTCAATCCGGTCGATTCGTTTAATCGATGCTTTTCCAAAATTTTAAATATCGTAGATATCGTAGATTGATTGTAAATTCAAGACTCACTGGTCGTGAGTTTAAAAATAGGGGAACAAGTTAGGGTGAGTAGAACAACATCCAAGCTATGGCTAAGTGGAAGCCATTCCTCGAAGCTGGTCGATCCGTTTAATCGATGCTTTCCCAAAATTTGAAATATCGTAAACATCGTCGATTAATTGTAAATTCAAGACTCACTGGTCGTGAGTTTAAAAATAGGAGAACAAGTTAGGGTGAGTAGAACAATATCCAAGCTATGGCTAAGTGGAAGCCATTCCTCGAAGCTGGTCGATCCGTTTAATCGATGCTCTTCCAAAATTTGAAATATCGTAAACATCGTCGATTAATTATAAATTCGAGACACGAGTCGTGAGTTTAAAAATAGATGGACGGGTTAGGGTGAGTAGCGTAAAGGCAACAGGGGCCTCAGTTCCTTGCTGAGAGTGCTCGAAGGGTTATCGAGATCGCGAATCGCCTGATTGGTTCTCATCTTAGCATCGTCCCTCGTCAACTCGTTTCGTTCCAGGATCTTATCCAAGATCTTCTTCAGTTGCGGCGCGACTCCACCCTCGGCGGAGGTCATTAAAGTGTTCAGAACCTCGTCGGAGTATCCGGTATACTTGCCGAATCCTTGCTTCCTCGCGTCTTTACTGAGGGAGTCGTAAAGATTGGCAAGTTGTTGAAGTGTAGCACTTGGCGGCACTTTCGAGCGCCTCAAGTAGCTAGTTAGGCTCGGCCTTGGCACTTGTGTCACCTTCTCACCGAGACGCGTGAACCTGCAAACGAACATTGTTGAAGGGTATATCATTAGCTACTTGGGCTTCTGGTTTTCTTTCTAGGTCAATGGATTGGTCGTGTAACTGGTGGTTGAAAACGAATGTTAGTAGACGGTTGACGAGAGTGTGCAATATGGATTACAGTGTGTTTGCGTTGTATAGTCGAGAGCTCGAAAGACCAGTCCTGGAAGGAATTACGAGTCGTATCGGGTCAAACGCTTTAGTCAACCTTCGTAAGGCTTGCTACTGACCAAACATTACTCTTGACTGATCTTTCCAGCTATCTCGCGAACATCTTTAAATTATACAATATTCATCGAATCGATGGAAAGTTATTAAAGTGTATACAGAGTGTACATCAGAGAGTAAATCTACACGCTAAGATGAGTAAAAATTGTCCTACGAACGTGAGTTCTATATAGGATAGTTTTCAAGTTATGAATGATCGAAGAAAATGTTCAAAGTTCCACGAATAGGTTGAAATCGACTTTGTATCTTTTCTCGCAGATTGTGTATAATTTGGAACTGGAAAGATGACTTCTGAATAAAAAGGAACACAGTACCATGTTATAGAGAACTATGGACAGAATCGAGCAATTTTTACTCATTATGAGCTGGAGACCTTCGAAGATCGAGTAAAACCGTTTGATTCGACGCGATTCTCAATTTCTTCCACAGGTAAACTTCTCAGCTCTGTACAGTACATTTTAAACGGCTCCGAAGTAAAAATGTCGAAATTCGAGGCGGACATTTTGAATATTTTCTTTAATCATCCATAACTCGAGAACCAAGGTATATAGGACGTTCGTTTACAGAAGGTTTTTAGCTCATCTTAGTATGTAGATTTGTCCTCTGAAGTATGGTATTTTTAAATCACCCTGTATAATAATCTCTTCCATTAACAAGTGTCTCTATACTCAGAAATGGATACCACTTGTATTTCCTGGAATAAGGCTTCTTACTCAAATAAAAACCAAAGCTCATATATGGGCTAGGGACTTTTGAACGAGAACTGTTTTAAACTACTATCTGTTCGTGACAAGGAGGCAAACGAATGTTTACATCCTCGACCAATAGCGACAATGTCTGCGATGAAACTACTAGACTGTAATCTAGAGTGAAGATATGAACACTCGTTTGTCTTCTTGTCGCGAGTGAACAGTACACACGAATTAAAGAACAGTGAACGTGTTGACAGTGAGCAATCTTCTACTGATCGACTCGATCTTTCTCAACTCTTGTGTTTCTAATTCCATCGATTCGCCAGACATGAAGGATAAAAATGACACGGATTGTTAAACAACAACTCTCACCTATTTTCGTCCTCTTCATCCTCCAAGTTCTCTAACTTCTCCACAGAGACCCCTGTAGCGCTTTTCGATTCACCAATAACCACAGTGTCCTCGTCCAGGAACTCTGAAGGTGTGGGTTTCACAATCTCATAAATTTCCTGTATAACGGTCTCCACGGTTGGCTGCTTCTTATGCTGTTTAGTTTCATCGATCGATTCCTGCTGGTTCAAGAACAAATTAGTCGAACTCTCAGACCCAGTTGTTGGTTCCACATTCGTTTCCGTGACGGAGAAGGCTCCAACGTCCGCGGACGTAGAGCTCCACTCGTGATTCTCCTCAGGGACTTCTTGGTTAGCTTCTTGGACGCCGTGCGCGTCTTCCGGTGCTTCGTAATTCGCTTCCGGAGTCGCGTAATTTGTCTCTGGTGTCTCCTCGTTCACCTCTGGTGCTTCCTGGTGACTCCAACTCTCCCCAGTTGGCTGAGTCGTGGTGTCCGCCGATTCCTCGTCGATCTTATCCGATTTTGTCGAACTCTCCGCTCCCTTTGATGTCTCTTCGATCGTGGATCCACACCCTACGTTTTTCTCCTCAGCGTCTGGACTCGTCGTCTCCGAAGCTACCGTTGATACTTCTTGGACATCCGCTTGCTGATCTTGTGCTATGTGACAGATTGGCCTGGGTGGGGCGGTGCTGGGTCCTTCCGATGTCTCCTCCGATTGGAGGTGCTTCAGTTGCTCCACCGCGTGGAATATCACCTGCGTCAGGTGTACGTTTTAACCTCTTGCCTTACGATTTAAGTTTTCGACAATAGCAAAGTTTCTCATTGTCCTCGTGGACGCATAATTTTCTTTTTCAAGGCATTATACATGGGTTTCTTTCTAATACTTTCAAGAAAGTATATTCGAACGTACGAATATATTGGACAAGACTCACTCGTGGTTCTTAGGTTTGCCCCGATTTCCTTACCACGAGTTTCGCATTATATTTTAGGCGAAGGGGTTAAGTAAAATGAATTGTCAATTTTTAATATTCAGCCGAGAAACGTTCTTGGTAGCTAATAAGGTGTTTAATAGCGTTTACGGTCGTCAGGGGATTACTCTGTATTTTTTAACATTTTGCATTTTTTAATTTTCTTTTTATCTACCAACAACTCCTCAACTAATTTATAAAATATATAACAAAGGAGGTCTTAATAAAATGTTGCATTGCGACAGTGCAGAGTGTATAACAAATATATCTGTCATTTATATTAAGTAGTAAGGTAGTTGTAACTCCTCAACTAATTTATAAAATATATAACAAAGGAGGTCTTAATAAAATGTTGCATTGCGACAGTGCAGAGTGTATAGCAAATATATCTGTCATTTATATTAAGTAGTAAGGTAGTTGTAACTCCTCAACTAATTTATAAAATATATAACAAAGGAGGTCTTAATAAAATGTTGCATTGCAACAGTGCAGAGTGTATAACAAATATATCTGTCATTTATATTAAGTAGTAAGGTAGTTGTATAATGTCGAGTCTAGCTCGATATTGGGGTTGGTGTAAGATATGTGATGTCGAGCCACATTCCACGTAGCAGTGGTAAGTGTTAAGATGTTATTTTGTACTTTTCGTAGCAACGAATTTATTTTCTCCAATTTCTCAGTTTATTCGAATTTATCCTTCCTCGAAAGTGTCCATGTTTACGCGCGACTAGGAATAATTAAATCACATTACGTTGGTCGAGTGATCAAATGCACTTTTGAGCGAGAGAAGAAATTCGACGTTCAATTAAATTAATCCAAACGAAAGTTGTTGCCACTCAGTCGACGTAAATTGTCCCAAGCAACGGAGGTGAACGCGCGATTAAATTCCATTTAATTAAACTCGAGACTTACCTGCATGGCTGCTGGGAGATACGAGTTCGTGTAGACGGGCTTTGAAAAAGATGGCGGATTCTTAACCACACCGCCGATAGCCTGGGGGCAACGAATTTTAATTAAAATTTGAGTACGGACCTTCGACATTTACCATGCAAAATAAACAAAAGATTAAATGCAAACTGACGTTAATAGAGTAACAGGAATTGCTTGGGACACCGTTAAGACATTTCGTTTTCTTTTCTCTTATTCTTCGTACAGGGTGTATCATTATTAGGGAGAGTCGTGCGACCATTTTGTCGAAGATAGAAACAATTTTTAGAAGAAATTAATAATAGTTTTGTTTAATTAAAAAAAGAGGTTCGGAAAACGATGATTAGAAATTCGAAATGTCACTCGATGCACACAATTTTTGATCATCCACCCTTGATACTTTTGTATGTAGAATAGCGCGAAAAATTGATTCCTGTGAAAAGAAACGTGTAGTTAAACAAAAAAAAATGCAATTGCACTTGCGAAGAAACGCGACGTTATGGTAAAACATACTGTAATATTGTTTAATTTTATTCTCTATCATTTTTTCTCTCTCATGAAACGATCTAACCCAATTGCGTGACGCACCCGGTACGTAAGACGAATTTTTCCGCGAAAGTTTCACGGCGTGTTCCAGGGGTTTGTTCGTGGCAATTCAATGCGGCAATTTCCCGAGTTCAACCCCCAAGGCGTAACTTAGAGGGATAATTAACTCTGTTGGTCGCGAGAAAAGTTTTCTGGTGTCTGAAAATCGTCTCTCGCGATTCCTCCGAACGGAAAAGCGATACGAGTAGCTTAAACTCGAGCGAAACTTCTCGGAGGGTTGATTAAAACGGGGCTAATTGAGAGGCAATGAAGGATGACAAAGATTCCGAAATGACGCGGCTAATTGAAAACAACACGAACAAAGAAGAAAGAATGGATTGTACAGTTTCCAGAAATTTGTCCACTTTGTGTAAAATATGTATAACGAAAAGTAGTCCGGGAAAAAGTAAAATTATCGCAAAGACGCCAAAAACAGCCATAGAGCGGATAATTTGAATAACAGAACGAGATAATAATAATGAATTTTTTTCTGTTCAATTATCATAGTTTTCCATTAATTTGTGCCACAAATTTTAATTTTACTATTAATTTCTGCCGCAAATTTATCCGAGCAAGTTCCGTAGCTGTGCAAAGTTATTACTCGTGAGAGATTCTTTAATGGATCAGAGTTTTAAGTTCTTAGAAACAATAATAAGAAAAAATTGATCCGGAGTGTATCACCGTTAATTACCATTGAAGCTGACGCGACGAATTTCGGTAAAATTTTCAAGTACCGCACCGAAAGATTCAAATTCCTCTGATCCTCTCGTCAACAGGTACTTCGTATCTTAAAGAACCCTTCACACCCAAAGAGCTAAATATATAATCGGGATCTCTCACCTCTCGGCACAGAAGAATCGCGAAGAAGCAGCAAATCGCCTTCATGTTGGATCCCCCTCGGTGCCCCCGGACCTCTCTTAACTTTCTGTACCTCGATCCTTTGAACCTTTGGAAGTCCTCCTCCGAACTTCCTCTTCCGAAAACTCGTTCGGTGCTCTCGGACTCCTCTCAACTTCGAATCCCGAGTAAACGGGTAAAAAACACGTTCGAAGCTGGACACCAACTTCGATGTCCCATCACAAACTCTGGCCGGTCGTTGGATCAAGGTGGATCAATTCGGGCTCGTTCTGCGCAGTTCGCTCGTCGATTCCCAACTGGTTGCGTTCGCCGGGTCGAAAAAAAACCGCGAAACCCACGGATTCCACGGAATTTTCCTCGTGTGGATCGAGATTCGCGGTCGAGCGTCGGGGCAAGACTGGTCTCGAAAAGACACGGTAACGGTTCCGGCTAGTCCTCGGCGTCGCGCGCCTGTACGCGACGTGATCGCGCGCGTAAACGAGCGGCTCGCAGGAGTGTTGATTGCGCGACAAGGAAGACGGAGCAGTCGTTCGCTGCCCGTCACGGCTACCGTGACACTTAAATTAAGTTGCGATCGGTATGCCGTGCGTGTCCATGAACCGAACGACGCTTTTTCCGCTATGCAGTCGACTCGATTCGCGAGTCTCTCTGTTGTGAATTACGCCTTGGACTGGTAGCGCGAAACGAACACTGGTGGGGGGCCACTTCGAGTTTTTTTTTGGACGTTCCAGTGTTTACCAGGTGTGTCGGAGACTGTTCCTCGGAGAAATTTTACTTACCGGATCGTGATCGTTGAGTTTCATCACACCAACAAGCCGATTTTTATTGTCTCGGTAGTAACGGTATTCGGTTCGGTTACTATCTGGTGTGGAGGCTTGTTACATCTTAGATAATTATTTTCCGGATAAATTTTATTCACTGGCTCGTAATCGTCGAATTTGACGATACGGCGCCTGTTTTAACTGATTTAATGTTTGCTGATATAACTCTGAGAGTAACGGGTGTAACGTGTGGTCTCGATCGATGTTTGTTTTCTAGGTAGAGTCCCTCTTGGTTCAATTGTCATCTAGTGTCTTGATTCGGTGATTACACGGCAAACAAATTTTATTCGTCATGTTCGAGGATAGTATACATCGATCTCGGCCTGTTTCCTTGGCAGCTACAGTCCTGATTGGGTGTATGCTAATGTAGCTCTTGGAGTATACGTAGTTGATGTACTTCAGCCATCAACAGCTTCTGTACTGCTACTTGAACCAATTTCTTGTCTAGGAAGAGCCGCGTTGAGTTTGGTTACCATCTGGTGTCTTGACTCGGTGATGGCATAGTGAGAAAATGATATTCATTGGGTTGTAATTGTCGAGTTTCACGACACTAATACGGCCACCTTGTCTCGGCAGCGACGGTGTTGGTTATAATACTAGTATGCTAATGTAATTCCAGGAGTTTAATATAGTGCTCCAGTCGTCAATAACATCTGTTTTTACCGTAGGGGGTTTCGGTGTTTGTGGAGCTGTTTGTTGTTCGGAAAGGATTACTTTTGTTTTAATCACCACTTGTTGTCTTGATTCGGTGATTACATTGAGAGAAAATTGTAATCACTTAGTTCGAGGACACCATTACACCGACCTGTTTCTAATCGGTAACCATATTGATTGGATCGATGTTGGCATAACACGGAGAATGTTGTCTAAGACATTGCTATCCAACGTAAGCTTCTAACCTTAGGGATCTTCTCCTACTTTGTTTCTGTTATCATACTACGGAGATGTTGTTGCAGCGTTATGGATGTGTGCTTCATGCGCGTAAAACATAGTATGCGAATGGGGACAAGACAAGATTGATCCAAGATGTCTTCCAGCCGTGAATAATTTCTGCACCGTTGCATCAGTTTCTGATTCACTTATTGCCTAGGAACACTTGGTTTGGATTTGATCACTATCCCAATTCATGAATCTTGAAATTGGGTTCTGAGTGAATCTCCTCGACTGGTTCACAATTGTCTGTTTTCGTGTCAGTGACAATATGGATTAAATCGATGATACTTCGGAGGTATAATTTAAGATATACCTTCAAAGGTACATGGATTCGTATCAATCATCTGTCTGCTCATACTGTTGCATTAACTTTTGATCCACCATATTGCTGCCTAGAAATAACAAGTGTACGATTGACGTCTATCTGGAGTCTCTATTTGTGTACCTCTATTTTTCTCAGTGACTAGGTCCACTAAATTGATACTGTTATAACTGGATATACCGTATCTTTCAGTCATCCAACTGTTATCACTGTTGCACCAGCTTTTGATCTATCACTTCGTTACCTAATTCTCCGTTTACTAACTCATTTCTAACTCATTTCTCTCAATATGGTACTCCACTTTAATTAACTTTAGGCAATTCTTAAGAGGTAAAACATTTTTCGCTGCATCGAACATTCAGTAAATCGCAAAACTCTATGGTACAACAGCGTAACGTATCAGATGGGTGTATCTAGATTCGTGTAATTCTATATTTCTCGAAACACATTCTTCAACGTAGTGTACCGTCTTCCAGAACCTAACCTATCGCGATCACTTTTATACTTCATCGTCCGTTCAGAATCCACAAATTCGTGATATACTATACTCGAAGATCGTCGATGTGTTCGCAAAATGCAATTCGAAAAGAGCGAGTTTCGACGATAAAAATAAAATTGCAGCGACTAAGTGGCCGAAGAACGTGATCGGGACTTTCGTTCTCGGAAGACTGCGACCTTGCACAAGGCCACCGTGACGATTTCACGCGGAGGCGAGAGAAAAAGGAACGAAACGCGACAGGGACCGCACCTTCAAGGCAATTCGGTTGTGAAACTCGATTGAATACAATCGAAGGAAAAGGTCGACCGGTTCTAGAATCGTTTCGAGGTTCCCCCGCTCGATACAATTCTCTCAATCGTGAGCTATGGGATGGTGGAGGGAATTGTCCGTTTATTGTCGCGCATCTTCAATATGTACAAGAGTGTAATCATCCCAGGGAGCGTACTGAAAGAAAAACGAGAAAAATGAAAGAAAAATACTTGAAAAAAGAAATGATCACCTGAACGAGATAAATTGGATTTATTGTAATTTTATTTTCATATTATACTACTGTAATTTTAATTTCATGGTATATTATTATACGAATTTTGAATTATGTAGGAGATACTAAACCTTAGTCATACTTTCTGTTTGCCTACTCAAGATATATACAGCCCTGCTCAAATGTCATAGGAAACTTTAACAAATTTTGATTATATAATGCAAATTATTAAAGTTTTGCTTTACTCTTGCGTATGTTTAAGGAAATATATTCTGTATTAGTCAAGTATACAGTAAATATTTAGTCGTTTTAAATGTTTTAAATAATGAGAAATCTATTTGAACCGTTGACGAGAAAATGTTTATCGGACTTGTGAGCGTTCTAGAAGACGGATGGAACGGTATCGAATGAAAAAGATATAAACAAATTAATCGTTGAAATATCAAAATTAGTGAAAACGTATAATTATAGCACTCGGGGGATACACGAACGAAGAAAGATGTTAGCGAGATTCTGTGAAAATTATTACATATACTTTTTATTCTAGGTATAGTTAATGATGTAAAATATAAGAAGAGATTGTTTTCCATTGTAAATATTTTATCAATATCCATTACTTTTATTAGGTCTTTATGACATTTTTGTGGATCTCTTACGACTTTTGAGTTTACTTACATATTGATACAGTTCTCTCGATTGTGAACCATGAGACAATGAAAAAATGTTCGACGCGAATAAATTTGTTTCAGTATTACGTATACCAGCAGGACGTACGTATAATTTGGCAACTGTGTTCATATCAGTGAGGTATGAGGGTACCCCCATGTGATAAGGGGTGTTCTAAGTGCTATATATTGAGCGTACCGTTTCAGTGACAGTCCACGCAGTTGCAATACGATTGTCATATTTTGTGGTAATTCGGCAAAATCTCTGAAACGTGCTTATTTAAGTTCCCCGTGTTTTGTCGCTGCGGTGAATATACGTTCTGGACAGAATGATGTTGAAGTCAATCCTGCTGATGGTCTTGATAGTAAGAGTATTTCCTCGATTTATTTAAATTATGTATAATTGAAATTTTGTCACGTATACGTTACGCACGTGGAAAGTTTGCGTCTGGAATTATGACAGGTTCGTTTAGGGGTCAACTCTTTCAGCGCAAAAAAGATATGAATTCATATTTGATCGAAGAGATGGCCTCTGAACGAATAGGACCCACCATAACTCCAGACGTAATCTCAGCGGAGCTTTATTGTTTTGATTGAACTAACATCGATAAATTTTCGTGAATTTTGTGCAATGAAAATATTTTCTTCTTCATTTCCATCGAAACAGAGTTACATCGATTGTTGCAGATGATAATACGAAAGATAAATTTAATAGTGTTACGAAAGTAAACACTCCGCTCGTTTCTTCTATCGTAATTTAAGTATCTGAATATTTTGATTAAAGTTCGCACGTATTCCCGTTCACATTGAAAGATAATTTTTATATTTTAAACGGTACTATTAATCTAATTTTCCTCCTCCTACATCTCTGTACTTCTGAATATTCAGGTCGCTGGAATATATGCAAAGCCGGTGGATCAGCCGACAGATGACTTCAACAAAATCGATCATGGTACGCGAACGGAGGTGAAAACTGAGGATCAAGAGTCCATTACATCAGTTTCGAACGACGCAACGACTCAAAGCGTAAGAGAGCGAAATATATTTCCGTTTCGTCGTTTGCATTTTGCAAATGGAACTCTATGCTGCACCTAACCCAATCTTACTCAGTACCATAAAACGAACGTAACAGGATTTCTTGTCGTATATTCTATGCAAATTGCGAGGGTCCTCTTAATGTCTGCAAATTATACTCGGTGTTGTTTTCAAGTCAAGTCCAACCCAGTCGTAGTCCAGGTCAACTCAGACCTATAAAACGAGAGCGATAATTTATCGTGTCTTTTATAAAAATTACGGACGACATTTTAAATTTTTAAAACCCTACTTTTGCTGTTCTTACTTCAAATTTACTCTGGAGTATTATATTATTATAGTGTTCTTGTACCGCATAGTGCTCCTAACTTAGCGAATCCACTAGTGTTCAACTCTGAATAATTTAATCCATGTCAATGGAAATTTAATCCAATTCTACAACAGCCAAACCCAAAAATAATCTTTGCTTAATCCATGCTCATAGAATTCTAATTAGGATTACGTCTAGATCTATTGCAGATTAACTCTTTTGGTACTAACAGTGATTATAATCATCCATCGTCGCAAGCTCGCTTTATCCTACCAGTGTCTATAGTTATTATCATTATTTTCCACAGAAAACTATATTATTAAAGAATGTATTAAATTTGATTATTCTGATATGCATTTATTTCTAAGTCATTGTACAGTAGTTCAGATTATCTCTTCGCGTGGACCTGACGATTTTTATAATTTCTTATAATATTTAATGTCAATGTTTACAAAATGAGAGTAACATTTTCCGCTTGGTACGTATAAATGGAAATTACTATCGAAACTTATCTGAGATTGAGAATCACGAGTCTGACTCGCAATAACGCGTTTTGTTTCCGAACGTGCACTACGAATCTGACTCGTACTTTAGTTTGAACGAGTTAAATGTCCTGTACAGTAATAGTGTATTTGTGACCAAATTTGTCGATTTGAAGGGGTTGAACTTGCACTTGCTGCAGTCTAAATCACACCCAATGCATGCTAAATCTGCCCTGCAGAAATCTAGCCTAACTTAGAATAATGATTTACTAACATATTCGAATAAGACAGACAATTATACGAAATGTTTTTTACTCGTTTCGTGTCTTCTATTCCTCGCTAAATTGGTCCCGAATTTTACACATAAATCAATCTTGTAAATTGGTCTCGACTCGAGATCAAAATCGCTACTTACCCCGCTTTCGAGCCAATTTTCATTTCGTCGCTTTAAAGCTGGAATTACTGCATATTTACAGTCAGAGGGCTCTACCACGGTCAAGCCAGGACTTCTTACCTGGTTTCTCGCACCTCTCACGCAAAACATTCAATTCTCTCCGCAATCTTTCCTGAAAGATCGTATCGTCAATCTGAGAGAGACATTGAACAATCTGGGCTTGCAATCACGCGGCGAAGCAAAGGGCAAGCAACTATCAAATGCGAACGGACTTCTGCAGATCGTGGGCCCGAACGACTCGGGATTTTACACGAATAGGCTCGAACCCGCCGGGTTTTTCGGCGGAAATGGGTGGCTGGCGAACAAAGGAGGAATCCTCGGCGGACCTGGGGCGATTCTCTCCACTGGCAGCATTCTCACGGATTATCCTACACCGTATAGGAGGAAGTAGAAATGAAACTACGGGAGACGCCGCGCCAAGAATAGGGCGAAGCCCTTGGAGATATCGGGGAATTTTGTTATCGGGCGAGGAGAGATCGGACTGGTAAGAGGATAGCCTTTTTCGTCTAGCAAATGGAAAATGCGTGACGTCACGTATCGGCCTCGCTATTAGATCTTTTCCTTGTAAAATTACCGAAAATATGAGATTTGGGTTTTACAATGGTATTGGGAAATTGGTTTCGGTTTTTTGAGGAAGTTTCGTGAAGTTTCTTCGGGATTACGTGGAAGTGGTATTGAATTTGTTTAAAGTTGCAGAAAGGGTGGATTTTGTTTTCGAAAGTGGCATTAAATTCTCGTAACACCGCGAGAAAGTATTGTCCCTCTTATGGAAAGTTTCTTACACCGAGCTTTCGAAAACTTATAAAAAGCAGGTATTAGATTCTCTGACTCAACGTGAGAAAATTCTCTCGGTTTACGTTCAAGGTATTGCATTTTGCAAAAAGCTGAATTGATGTTCTTTTAGAACGAGTGGAAAAAAAATTAATACCCAAAGGTATCAGGAATTCTTATTTGGTTCTTAAGAAACTTTCATGAGATTTCTGTGAAATTATTATTATTATTATTATCATCATTATTATTAATATTGAACATTTGTTGCGCATGCATGAATGTACAAATACACGAATACATACAAAATTAAAAAAGAAAGTATATAAATACGTAAAAAGTGATGCATTCTATCTAAGTATGTTATTATTGAAACCTAACCTCGATTACAGCAAAGTTAAGTTCATTTTCTGTAGATTTATTACAAAATGGGAAATTAATTCGTATAATACCACGAAGAAGTTGTGTACTCATTTTGCTTGTAGAATCTACCAAATTTCCAAGAACCAAGATTTTCGATCGTGCTCTATGAAAACTCTGTTAGCTTGTGTTTCGGACGCGTCGCATTAACATTCGTTTGAAACGGTTCACGGATCTAATGAAGAGCAAATAAAATTTCGCTGTAGGAAAATTAATTGACGAATTCTTCTCGTTTGTCGTGCGCTGGACACACCCGCTCTTCCCACCACACCATCGTAATGGTCGTTGTGATTCCATGAAAATTGTCGCAACGTGTACAGAGGCTCACGTTGGGGACAAAGTTTTAACGAGGTGTCTGTAGTCTCCTCGGTTGAAACTGCAGTACGTGCTGCACAATGTACACGTACCACTGTGCTGGGTTTTCTCTAGCACGAATTGTTATGAGCTGGAAGGTAACGTGGGAAATACTCAGCATTGCGAAGAATGAATACTGTGCCGGGTTGGTTATCGGAAAATGAAATAACATCAGACATCCGTTCGTTGGTAACATTCACAATTTACAGTACCGCTCTGTAGCTGCGAGACTCATCGGTTACTAAAAAAATACTGTTCCCGACGAATTGAAATTCGATGCGATTAATCAATCCCCGGGAACTCTCTCCACGCGTTGCAATTAAGATCGATTACCGATTACCTCGTTTCGACAGAGTGAAAATACCTATGAAATATTTAACATTCGTTCGTAGAATAAAAATTCTACGTTAAAAGTTCGCCGTCAGTGTCCGTTATTTTTATTATTTCCTGCCGTTTGCAAGGATCATCAAATACTCCGAATGTCTCCTTGGAGACAGAAAGGAGCGATACAAGAAAATTGGTCATCTTATGAATAATTAATGTTTCCTGCATATTTGTTGACATTCGCGAATAAAATTTACCTAAACAAAAAACTGTAAAGATTTATGAGAGAATATAGTGGTTTAATTCAGTTTCTACAAAGGCATTGTTATAAATATCTTTGAGTATTTTGCTACTGCTTGAGTGAAAAATTCAGATAAAACTTTTCTTTAATATTTCGCGTATTTACCGTATAATATTCTTAAAGTAAACAATTTGATTGCCGAATAAGAATGAAAGTTACAATTCCAAAATATAGAAACAATTGATCCGCAAATAATACAATAATAATATCAGTTATCACCCGAAAGAAACTTTGGTGAGGGTAAATATTAAAACAGTGAAAAGTAATAACTAAGTATAATGAGGTCGATTGTAACTTGTAAGTAACCACGCGTTTGTTAATAATGACGCCAAATCTGAAGTGTGCACGTACAAATATAAATATAATCGATACGTATGAAAGAACAAAGATTACAAGTACTTTATCGAATTCTTATTTATATTACTGTTTCGATAATTAACTCTTTTTTCTAATTCCGTACTAAGATTATATTTTCTTCTCAGGGATAACAGGTAGAATATAATACTTGGTACTAAGTGTTTCTGGTGGTGATCTTCCTGGTAGCAGTTACCTTCGATAAAAATTTGAAGAAGCAAGAACGGAATTGTTGGAATAAAAAATATTTTTATCGTGGGTTTGAAAGTGCAATTGGATAAAATTTCCCTCGAAGTACGAGCAACAGCTTGAGCTTAACGTCGTAGGCGTCAATCGATAAACCACATCAGAAAAGACGGAACGCGGTGAGGGTCATGAACGTCTATTCTGATCCATAGTTTTAGTTCGGTGAGTCGTTTAAGTCTCCATAATTGTTTGTCATGGGGGAGATCCGTAAAAATCTGACAAGTATGTGCGCCAAGTACAACGTACTCGGCCATAATGGGCCGGAAGTTTTGACGAGCTACTCGGTTTCACTACTCTCAGCCTTTAGGAAGACGTTGCCGGATTAGCTGGCGTTACGTACCAAACTGAAGACGCCCCCGCCTGTCATTATAGCTTGACGTTACGAACGAATTAGACGGCCAGCTTACAACATCGCGGGGCTGGAATTCGCTTACGTAGGCTATTATCCGTTTATTGTCGTGCATCTTCAACGTACACAACCCGAGCAAGAGTATAATTATCTCACGAATTCGACACGAAGACTAACGATGGAAAAATACACAACCTGAGAATAATTTTAGGATCATTTCATCGAGGTAATCTATACTTTGGAGGTTGTTGATGCTACACAAATATTCGGTATAGATTCAACGGGGTTTCAAATATACGCGACAAGGTTTATGATATTTTTTAAGCGACAGTATACGTGGGTACACACATTTATTCAGTTTTTCTAATAGATAAATTGTACAGAATACATTACCATATATTTCTTTATTTATATATAACTGCGAATTTGAGACGTGCAAAGTAATTTTTCATTCCAAGTACTTTAAATGTATAGGCACATTGTTTCTTACACGAGTTGTGTAGTTTCTTTATTATTAATTTAAATATATACATTATATCGCGCGTTCTTGCATACGCTATTGATCGAAAGTTTAGAATCACTAGGTGTATTAAGAGAAAGAGGATATTTTAAAGAAAAGTGCATTATTACTACTTTACCTTTTGTATTATTTTCGTACAAAGTAGTAGGTATTTTTCTCTAAACAGCCTTTTCATAAAACGAACCGTCCTATTTTTAACGATATATCTGTTGTATCCTGGCAATTAGTTTTAGAAGAAGAAGTTTTTAATTTGATAATTTTCTGTGCTTTTCGTAGTAGTTGTGAAATGTATTCTTTCACTGTAACTTTATTGATTTCAAGTTACACTCTAGCCATGTCATATTAGCTTTTGTTTTACAACAGAAACCCTTTACACAATATAAACAAGTACTTAGGATTGTGATCTTACCGCATAACAAAATTTCTATTTATCAATCGATGAACCGATGGTATGTCGTGCTGCTCGAGTATCTAGTTTATAGTCTTCTTATTTCAATATATTTTCTATGTGGATTACGTTGAGAAATATCCTCAAAGCATAACTGAACCGTCACCATATTTCACAATAAGTACAATACATTCTAGCACCTTTTTTGTACAAATCGACGAGTAAATATTTTTCAATATGACTCCAATATTTAGAACTTGGATTCGGCCATTTAAAAGATTTGCCTTAGTTTCTAGATGTTCAATTCTTGTGACTTTTTGCTCATTTCAAGTTTCTTTGACGGAAATAATGGTTATTCTGATAACTATATAGCCGTTTAAACCCGCAACTGTTAGTGACTTTTTCATCGTGCTCAGAGATCCCGGATTCTATTATCATTAAGTTCTGTACCAACTTCCAAAGTCTATTTAACTTGCAAATAATATTCATTCTCATCTTCAGCCTTCGACTTTCAATTTTCTTACAATATTCCACGAAGAATAGCTCTTTTTTCTAAGTATAACTGTACTACCACTTTCAATACTAATTTCTATTCTTTTTGCTATTTTAAATTATTAATATAAAATTTTAGCTATTGGTCACATTTCAACGCCTTCGTTTATGAGAATCGTAATAATGTACGACAAATGTCCAATTTATACATTTTTCGATATAAATTATATAAGAATATTACGAAAATAAGAAAACGTTGAAATCTCTTAACACATAATTCAACTTGTTAACTTGTTAACATCTGGTATATTAAACATCGAGCATTTCAAAATTTATCAGTATATTTGATTTTGATAGGAATCGGCAAATAATTCCAAATTTCTATTTACATTAGATTTTATATATATATAAAATAATGTTTACATATATATGTAGTATCGGATTTTCGGCGTCCGCTTAGGCTTGCTTCGAGCGTAGGCCTAAACAAGATAACGTGCGCGGTTGGACTCGAGTTGAAGTAAACATTTAGCGCCGATCGGCTCGCTAGCTTTCCTGGAAGGCACGAGTATCCTTTACAAAGGGTCTTGTGCGACGACCGAGCGTGAGAATGCATGGGGATGAAAGGAAATACATGTGGTTCGGAGAAAGTGAAGAGTGTTTAGAAAAGACGGGTGATTGGGATGGCCGAGCGTGGCCGAATGTCTGAAGTGAGAGAGACTGAGGATTGGAATGAAAGAGAATGAATGGGAATGACTATATAGAGCGCGAGAAGAACGTAGGAACGGAGTATGTCAAAGTATGACGACGAGAGTATGTCCGAAGAGTGTGTCGCGGACGGTATGACTAAAAAGACGATAAGACGAGACAACTAAAAGACGTATCCAGCGAAACTAACCACTGACACTACATCTAACACTACCATCATTGTAATATATAATATTATTAAATATACTTTAATATACCACATCAGAGCAATAGTTATTTGGGGGCTCGCACGGGGATAAATCATTCAAAAGGATCTCTCCTCCAGAGATCCAAGTGATAGGAGGAGAGAACGGAACAACATATATTACATGTATTTTATATATATAATATGATATATATTATATATGACAATAATAATATATATATAATAATTTTTACATATATATTACATATATTTTATATATATACAATAATGTTTACATACACACGCAAAACATATACATTACATTAAATTGATGTCGATGGAACGTTGTTCATTTCTCAAACAGTTAGACGTGCAGATTTAGACCTAACCCAGATTTAGCAGAAGCGTGAAGTGATCTTGAGCGTTCGATATTTTCTACCGAGACTATAGCGGTTCGTTCAACAATGAAAGTCGTCGACAATAGACAAGGAAAATTTATTTATTTTCAGCGTAAATGTATGAAAAGAAAATCTGCTTTACAGGTTTGCCCGGGCACTCGACCTCATCCTCTTGTACCCAGAAACGTCAACAGATTCAATGACACCGCGTTATGTATCGCAGCCCTATACCATTTGGGGGTGGGGGTGCGTGTGTAGTGGTGGGGGATGGAATAAAACGATTCAGCGTCTGGGGCGGCAGTCGAGCCTCTTCAGTCGAGCGAGCGCTACGGCCGCGAAAGGTTGTTGGTTAGTTTATGTGTGAGAAGATATGTGACGAGCAACGTGTGCGCGTTCGGACGATTGAAAATAAAATAGAGGGAATTTAAAGTGACACATTAACAGATCAGATATTTACATCGACAGTTCCCCATAGTTTCGTCGTGAGTGTATTTTTTCCATTCTCTCTGTTCTGTTTCGGCGTTTCCGGATCGAATCAGGGTTGATCAACCGTTTTGCTGGAACGATTGCTTCTCTCATCGCGAGAAACAATTCGTTTCGTTCGTCGATGTTCGCTGAATGATTCGAGACGAGAGTAAGAGGAATTCAAGATGGAGAGAAACAGCGATAAAGGAAGAGATGAATGCGTGCCGGTTTTTCTCTAATAAGTAAGTACGAACGAAAGACTGCACATTTTGCTATGAAAAGTTTCGTCGGTATTTCGTTTATTATTGTTTTCGACGTATCGTGTTGTCACGTGCACACAATGCGTGCTCGTTGTTCACGGTAGAACATAATTTGATTCCCATCAGTTTACGAAAGAATTGAATCACCTTTCAAAGGGGAACGTTTTGTTTGGATACAAATACGCGGGAACTTCGGGAGCTCACGGTTAGGTTAGGTTACGTCTGAACTAGATTATTCGCGCGCCAATTATTCGACCGCGTACACATGGGTCTTCTGATGACGGTATATTATAATCGTATTTGGTGGAATCGAGTAGCTGTTGTTTACTGAAATATATGAAGAAGAAGAAAAGAATTATATAATAAATATTTTTTGATGGCTCGTTTTTAATATGTAAACGAGTATTGGGAAATTCATATTTATTGCGGATGTACCGTGTAGAGCGAGTTGATCCGATATCACAATTTATTTATGAATAATAAATTTCATCGATATTCTTTTATTTCGATTTCATTCAAATGTTTCCGTAAGTATAAACAGTGGTTGTTCACGATGTAACATGACTTTATTGTTATTGACAACAGTTGAATAGGGTTCGAAAAATGAAGCAATTTTATAAAGTACATAATAGAGATAGTAAATCTGTATTGAAAAGTAATTAAATTGTTTTGATTCTCTTTTATTGCAACGAAAGGATTGTTCTCTATTATCAATATCTGCATCCGTCGCATTTCATTCTGTATTTCATTAAATTTTTAAATTTCATTTTTAATCAGAATTTTTTCAGAAAAATATGAAGTTTCATCGTCAAGCTTAAAATCTAAAAGCCATCAAAGTCACGGTTAATGTAAAGTGTTGTATTAAAAAATTTATTGTTACTTTAGGGTTTTTTTCAAGGAATATTGCAGCTCTTTTAAGACTGTTGCAATTATTACTAAACATCGATTTAGATATTCAATATTATGTAAAAATTTTTCTTCACGAGAGAAGCAAATATTTTTTGAAGATTTCTAAAGTGAAACACGCGTAAATAACTCTACTAGAGAGATCAATATCGCGTTAGAAGTTTCTTCGGCGAACAAAGTAAAAGTATAACTCATTTAGAAATCCAATATTGCAATAAAATAGTTCCTTAAAAATTAAGGGGATAATTTTGTCTAGCGCGGTAAAATTAGGAATATAAATTTTTTGAGAAATTTAAAAATTCAATTTCAGAAATCTAAACAATTCTGAGTGATTCAAATACTTTGTATCTATTAAAGCAACGATTTAAGAAAGAAGACAAATCTTTTTATCAATAGCTACGATATCACATTAGAATTTCTTTTCGTTAGAAAGAATTTAAAATAAATTAAATAAATTATTTAAAATAGAAATTTATTTATAATGTAAGTGAATGCAGCTGTCCCTGTAGTTCATCCTTTTCTAAGACCATGTATCTTCAGGTTAACAAGTTCTCCTCCTGTGTCTTTGAGAAGGTAAATCCTTTGAGTAAACTGTTCTAGAGCCCACGATGTGTTTGAGGGTTTCGCAGTGCTCAACGGAATCTTTATACGTGCAAGAATACAAGAGTATTTAGACGGTTAGTCTATACGAAGTAAGAGTATTTACTCGGTCACGCAAAGACTGACTAATGTGCCGAAAGTTTTGCTGACAGTGAAGTATCGTATTACCAGAAATTCGAGCAATGTATTCAGTAAATCAATCTCGACGGTAGTCAAAATAACATTTTTAGAACGATTTCTAAGTGGTCCGTTTGTTTATCAAACAAATTTTTTGTATGCTTTGCGTTTTATTTCAATGTATTTTTAGATACAGCCATTAACCAAGTATTTTGTCCATTTGAAGTTCCACGAAATACAGTAACGCGAAAAGGTTCTGTCAGCGTCAGCTGATCGATCAGTTTTTTTTATTCGTTTCTTCGCCACCAATTGGAGAAACGAATTGTTTTCTATGAATGCAGCAAACAGATATAGTACGGATTTGATTAAAACCAACGTGCAATGGAAACTCGTTAAACAACCGCTCTGTTGGCATTGAAAAAGAATTTTTATTTACAGCGGGAATATTCCGTGTCAAGAAGAATCAATTTTCTCGTATAATAGATTGACCATCAAGAATACAATGTTACGTTCTCGTTGTCGATTCTCTTTGCAATTGAAAAAATATCAAAATTTCTAGCGCAATCGAACGATGGGTTGTTTCTCGTTCAAAAAATAGTAAACGGATATTGAGTACACTTTTTCCTACATAGACGAACATACTTTGAAAATCTTTTGAGGCTTCATGCGCAAAGCAATTACGTTTCAGCGGTTCTCATTTCAGTATTAATGCGATTAACGTATTATGGTTCGCTTTTAACGTACTTGTATCGTCGAATGACAATTTGTTCATACAATTATCTTTATCGACGTATATTTTATGAATGTTCAATAATTTTCGAAGCCATTTTAACGTATATTTCAACGATAGGGGCAAAGCGAGGGGCGAGGTTTTTTTTATCGTGGTTTATTTCTCCCTGTCACGCACCAACAACCAAGATAAGAATAATTCATTCTTCTAATACCAAGTTTAATTCACTGTAAATTGATAAACTTAACATAATCGACTTATCCGGTTTCCGCTGGTGGTCGAGCGATAGCTACGCTTTCAAATGTTATTCGAAAGTATATTTTAGATGCCTGTAACTCGCGCGCAAACCCCTAATCTGCCTGGCTTCCGGTTCGTACACGATAACCTTTATAAAACGAGCTTTACCCTGAAACTGAAATCTCTCCTCTGTTATTGAAGCATAAAAGAATTTTTCCTCCATTGAATTTCAGTGACCTCGCGTCCCGGTGTTCTTTAACTTGGATTTATTCGAGACAAAAAAGTTTAACTATATTTTGCCCCCAAATTATACGAAGGGAAATTTTATATTTGCACCAAGCCACAGTTTCCATGTTAGAGTTTGTAAAAGTTCGTGGTACATATTCGGTGATTTATTAATAGAACCTGAATAAAACCAAATTTCTTTTTTTATTGTGAAAAATTAAAAGAAATTATTAAAATTTGTCAAAATATTTCCGTGATTTTTACTCGTTTCTTCGAAATTTTTTAACGATTTCTCTTCCACGTTCGCCCTCTGACATCTTAAAATTATGGAGTGTAGAAAGTAATGTAAAATAAATGTAAAATAATTATAAAATAAATTTTTGAAATACTTCCTAATTTAAATTAAGAAATAATATTAAAGAAATATACTTTTCGTTTTTTATATTTTCTATATTCTGATGTGATTTGCAAACAAACAGATTTGGCACTACAGTACTTGCAGATTTAAATGAACAATTCCTTAGATTTTTCCTATAATTAATCGGTCATGCAGACTTTTCTACAAATAGAACTCTTTTTTTCATAAATACATACATCATTAATGCAAGAAATAACAAATTTTGTAATGTATTTAAGTTATTATAGTCTCAATGATGTAAATATCGTTAAAAGATTTTTCATCATTCCCGTGAACTACCTAAGAATAGTGATTTTGTATAAATCAAAAGTTCCGTAGTATCAAAGTGTGCAATTAATATTCATAAATTTCACTAATAATGACAGTATTTAAGGCTGTTACTCGAGTAAAAGGTAAACTGTTTTCAAAGGTAAAATTTCTTTAATGAAAAAACTTTATCACACTATATTGCTTAATTGTTTAATCAAGACTCTAGTGAAGGTTAAATTGAGGAAATAATAATATAAATAAGCCAACATTTAATAATATTATAATAGAAGCAGTCATAAAACGTACTTACTGACTCGTGTATCTAAGCACAAAATTTAATAAGATAGAGATTTGTTAGACAGAAGTTATATTTGTTATTTATAAAAATCGTGTAAAAAATAATTTGCGTGCACATTGATAATAGATGTTAGACAGAAGTTATATTTGTTATTTATAAAAATCGTGTAAAAAATAATTTGCACATTGATAATAGATACTGTGATTATATTCTCTGATTTTTCTCGAGGTAATTATTTCTTTCGCAGAAATAGGCTTTCGGTTTGATCATAAATCCATTGGTTATACCGTGCCATCAATCAGATCCAATCCCATATGTAACCGGTTTTATTACAAAGTAATGTATCATGTAAGGGAAGCCGAAGGAAAAAGAAGTAGGACTGAAAGAGATTCTCAAGATAGATGGAATCCCCTTAGAAGGTTTTCAATCTTTAAGGTCAACTGCAAACAATCCTTTAGTTGTACAAACAAAACTGAAAGGGAGATATGATAAATTGCAAAACAATCTACCATTCCATTATCTAATATTACGCAATTGATATATGATCGAAGCAATATGACAACGTGCAAACAACTGAAATTGAATTTTATAGTGTTCCATCAAGTTTACTCAAAGATTTTTCCACTTGTACGAGAAAGAAGTTAATTAAAAAAGCAGTATATAATATAATTATTATATCGATTTTTATTTGTTTATAGGTAAAAATGTTTTCTCTAAAAAATTCAATCTAAAAGAAATGTCCACAATTGTTTGGCGTGGTTTGTCAAAGTTTGATGGAAATTAAAAGATTTAAAGTCAGGTGGCTTTGCTAGGGTATTCGTAGTACATCTACACAATAAATAATAACGTAAATTGTATCGCAACGTTTCAAATTTTTTCTACATGTATTTTAAACAAAATCTTTTATTCAAAGAACTGGTAATTTTAGCATTTTTTGCTGCCGGTATGTTTAACCTTTTGCACTCGAGAGGCGACTTTCGGCCGCCCACTACTGCACCGGAATTTTTCTAATTTTCAAGGAAAATTTTCTAACTCGAGATGAACAAAACGCTTTGTAAAATATACAAAGATATAAGATCTAAATTACTCCTACGATTTATTTTTACTTTTGATTTCAATAATCTCCTCCAGGTTCTCAGTTTCCCGTATCTAATAAAATAATCTGAGTTCGAAGAATTGAACAATACGGACCGAAACAGAACTTCATTGTTTCTCCAATATTGTGCAAAAAAAAAAATGTAGAATTTAGAACGACTTTGGTTCCGTTAAAATCGTTAACGTGTTTCCTTTTACGATTTCTTTACCGTACATTTTTCACGATTCTTCACATATTATATCACATCGTAGAGTCATTTTATAAACTTTCATTTATCTTCCAAAGTGAGCCAGTTTGAGAAAGAAATGAGAGGGTAATAAATAAAAACACTTCCGTAAAAGTGTGATTATGTTACTGAGAAATCTACATGCTGTACATCTTTTTCCTTATCGACGATCCCGGAGCGCGCATAAATTTATTCGCGAGAACCAATAAAGATCGGTCGGTTCGGCCTTTGGTCGCTGAAGAATTGCCTGTTCGTGACTCGTTTCACTGTCCAAGACCAGTCTATTCAATTATAAAAGAGGGTTCCCAAACACTCGACCTTCGAACGTGCATATTCGGTGGGGTTATCGGGTGGCGATCGACCTTGCAAACTTGTTCAAACTACAAGTTTGAAGAATCCTCCGAGTTTTCTTTAGCTCTCGTTTGGTTTTCTATTGCTCGGCTGGGGGGACAGTTACCTTTCAATGCGATATCGCGTGTTCCTCCATTACGTTTGCGTCATCAGCCAGGCTCCTGGCTTTTGTTTTGACATTTGCCATAGCGAATAAAGCGGTTGTCTTGACGCAATTCATTGATAATTGAATACTATTCGATCGATTGCCCCCCACAGCGCACCGCCTCGCGCTTCATATTTGTTGTTTTATCTCGTCGGACGATATTTCGCGTGAGTAACGATGTGTGCATCAGCGAGGTTAGGTTCGATTGGTAAATAACGAGCGCCTTGCGGTGGAAATGATTATTCGAGACGAGATGGCTGCTTTTATTACGATCGAGTTCGATAATTTTGTCCATTAATGAGAATAATTATTGGCCATCGAGCATCGACGGGTCCAAATTGACTGGTTGCTAGTTTCAAACAATTGCTTAATAAATATTATTTGAAATACTGTCCCAATCAGTGGGTAGCAATATTTGAACGAAACATTTGTACGAATTTATTCGCGATATTAATGAGATTTATTATTTTAGACATTTTATTATACGAAGATATTCGTGTATTAAATATCGTCATATTCGATATTAATTTTCAGAATCAAAAATTCAACGGTCTACTCTTGATTAAAAAATTTTACAATTCTTCTTTTTTTTGCTTTGAGATGCAATGATTTGATAATAACCATGTGTCGTGCTATTTATTCACAGATTATTACGATCAGTTTTATTTTCTATACTTTGTTACATTTTATTTACACGCGACAAATGCGAGGATAAATTTTATATTAGCATTTTCATTTGCATCTCGTCCTCGCAGTTATATTTTATCTTTATGTATGTATATATATATATATATATATCGCGTTTGTCACGTGTAAATAAAATGTGACAAAGTATAGAAAATAAAACTGATTGTAATAATCTGTGAATAAATAACACGATACGCGGTTATTACCAGATTATCCTTCTACATTCTAGTACAAACTTCTACATAATCATGGAAATACATTTAATAATGATAGATTATTTTTAATAATCATTTAATAATTTAGTTTTAAGTATTCTTCTACATTCTAGTACAAACTTCTACATAATCATGGAAATACATTTAATAATGATAGATTATTTTTTATAATCATTTAATAATTTAGTTTTAAGTATAATTTTAGTGGTTGATCTAACTAAAAAAAATTGAAAATATGTCTTAAATGGTGTCGTGTTTTATTTATATTTTATAAGTATTATAATTGGTGTGCATCAGCAGTTTGTTCACAGTGTTGACACTAGAGAACGGCCGTATTTCCTTGTTAAAATAATTGAATTTCCGTGGAAATCATCCTTCGCATTTTAGTTGTCCTCAGGCAGTCGACAGATGAGAAACTCACAAGCGCGGAACTAACACATAATCCGATAATTAAACGGCTTTAATTGCTAAATTAACAGTACTCGTCGATTTATGTAGACGACGAAGATTTCTTCAATTCGAGATTAGAAATATTTCTCGCTGCACGATTGAATTTTATTTCTACTTAAGCTATATCATTCACGTGTCAGTTAATTTGTCAAAACTTACAATTTTTATTAAAAAATAGACTTTTATCTATTTTTATTCTTACAACTTGTCGGTATAAAATACAGATAATTTTTACGAGGAAACATTTTTTATTCGCGGAACATTGAAACAACGAGATTCGAAATAAATGTATTATAATTGTTATCGTTGAATTTTAATCGAATATCTGGGTTAGATATTCTAACAGATGGTACTGTACAAACTCTCGAAGTAAGCCGTGGGACAAAAAGACGGTGAAAGATGAATGTACACGCGCTGTCCTTGGTGAGAGACCGAGCCTATCGATTTTCGTCGTAAGACATCTTATTCGTTGGATGAACCGTGCGCGATTGCAGGAACAGGAAAACTTTCCTTCTTAAACGATACAATTCGGTTTCGTTCACCTCTCTTTTATTATTTTCGAAAGGTAGGAGAAAGACACGTAAAGTGCACCCAATTGTAAGAAAACGGTTCTCCTGAAAAATAAGAAGATTCTTCAATGCAATGTTGCAGAATGTTTTTTAATATTAAGGTGTTTCATAAATCTAAAGAAATTATTTTCGAACTAATATTTTTTACGTAAATTATCGATGACATTCATTTTTCTAACATCTTGTATAATCAATAAGATTAATTTTCTTAACATTTTGCACAATGACAAACAATGACAACAAATTACTGTTGAGATTAATTTTATCAACACCCTGTGTTATTGGTAATAGACAAATATTATAAAAGTGTTTATTTTATTCTCCAAATTTTTCATAAATTTCCAATTTTCTTGTTTCTAGTGTGAAATTTTTTGAAGACACTATCTAGCGAGAGATAAACGTTATGTTAATTTGATAATTATTTCTAATGTACTTTTAGGAAATAATGTTATTGTTAAATGGTATTGTTAATAGCTTATCGTTACTAGGTTGAATATATCATGCTTGTCTCGAAAAGAAATGGTAGAGAAAATTAGTTTTGACTTTTCTCGAAAATAAAAATTTTGGTATTCGGTTCTGTACGGTCTCTCAACTCTGCGCGGGAAATTTTATTGCTAACTTGAAACATGCGTTTGCAATTCGCAGCTGGGTCACCGATTTGTCATTCTAATAGTATTTCATTGGCGTTTATCAACCTTGTTCAGCAAATATTGGATTGTTGAACGAGCTTCTACCGCATTGCAAATGTTATTATGTAAGAACCCTTTCCACCGTTGCTCGAAATCGAAATGTACATATACATGTTCATGGAGACTCAAAACTCCAAACCTTTGCAAAATTATTATAATTAATGAAAACAATAGACACTGCTATTAGAATTATTCCTTATTAGACGTAGAAGATTTCAGTACTACGAAATATATCGAATTTACAATTGTAATTTTATTTTTACTTCGCGAGACATAAATGAATAGTAAATTCGTACGAAGAAAATGACAAATATTCATAATTATTCTTCATTTTGTGAATTCAAATGATATTATCAATTTCCAAGTATTCTGATACTTTTATTTGAAAATTTCCCTCCAATTATAACAATTTGACAGGCAATTCAATTCGTGGTGAATTAATTAAAATAATTTTCATATACGAATTATAATTAATAAATTCTATTCGTCTCGTTCCGTTGATGAAAAAAGAAAAAGGTAATAAAAGAAAAACGACTGCGTTCGGTGAGTTTTAATCTAAAGCTCTCCACGCGAACAGAAAAATGAAGGTGCGCCTGTGCAGGTGTATAGAAATTTTTGCAAGAGGTGAATGTAGATGCCTTTCCATCGTATACGGGGAAACCAGCGGTACCGACGAGCAAAGAAAAAGCTAACTTCCGTTGGGAAATCTAATTTCATTTTTGTGCACGCTCAGTCTCGTAACTGTCTCCGATTTGCGCATCCGGTGGCATCAAAATTCATGAAAATCTCAAGTGTGTCGCCCTGATGTATTCGACGAAGAAATGCAAACAAATAAATTGCTCTCTCTCTCTTTCTTTCTTTCTCGCCAGGTCTCGGTTCGCTTGTAAACTTCCACGTTAAAGTACACGACAAGGTGCACATTTCCTTCGTATTTTTAAATTCTTCACGGTTTCACAGCCGTGATGATATACGTAGGTATACGATTTCACGGATCTCGGACAAAATGCAAACAATTCGAACAAGAAATGTATTGTACACGCCTTGAACTTGTAGCAATCATTTCATTGGGTAGCCTTTTACCAGCTATCGATGCAACGAATTATATTACAGGTTATCGTGATCATCGCGAACGATGTAATTAATCAGAACGGTTCTGAACGATTACAGTCGTCGTATCATAACGAATAGGTTAAAATTTCAAACATAGTATCTCGAATTGTTCGGTAATCCCCGCTTTCAAGTGACACTTTTTACACTGCATTCAAACGATGCAATCGTCCCTTTCTCTCACTGTTTACGTTCATACACGAGGCCTGTACGATAAGTACCCGTTTTCAACGTGAGACAAAATTTCAGACGGATTTATCGAGCAGCTTTGTTTCGGTGACTGTGCAAACTGGACAAGATTGTGTTTACTTCCAACCGTGGAAAAAAGAGCAGAAAGAGATTCGTGTAAAACGAAGAGGTCATCGTCGAAACAGAGTTTTATTTTGCCGAGTTTGATCGAATCTACCATTTAGATGGCTCGAAAAGTTGGAATTTCGCTGGATGGAGTGTATCGACATAAAGAAGGGTTGAAAAATAAATGAAAAAAGAAAGGAATTTCTTTGCTCTGATACAGGTATCGTATCACCCTCGTGGTGCAAATAAGCAATCACGTGATCAGTGAGAGCGATCTTATTGGCCTTGGTTCGATAGAAAAATCGCTACTTTCAACTGGACCGACAGTCCCGATTTTCTCACTTGAAAGCGGGGAGTTACCGTATTAGTTGACTCGACCTGCGTCGCTTCTCATACTACCATAAATGCCCCGTAAACGTCGCCAATCGGCTCTTCGTATCCAACCACGTTCTACCAATGGGAAGTCGAAACGCGGCTACGCAATTAC
Source organism: Ptiloglossa arizonensis (assembly GCF_051014685.1). NCBI lineage: Eukaryota > Metazoa > Arthropoda > Insecta > Hymenoptera > Colletidae > Ptiloglossa > Ptiloglossa arizonensis. The sequence continues at coordinate 4,298,276 of NC_135048.1, read as the reverse complement.
GTTACTATAGACATGTTTTTATTAGCTATAAAAAAAGGACAGTGGGTAGAGTGGTGTACGTGAAACGAGGACAGAGCTAGGAGCTTTGTTGGGGATGGAGTGGAGCAAGGGGACGAAAGAGACGTTTGGAAACGGAACATGGAAACAAAAGACGAAGAACTCGGCGGGAAACGATAAACGAAACGGGCGGAGAAAAATGGCGGAATGTTAAAAAAAAAAAGAGGTGCGGCGGGAAGTGTTACAGTCGGAGACGTCCTTTGTTTTTCTGTCTCACGATTGGCTTGTCGGCTTCGCTGCGCGGGCAATTTTAGCTTGGCTATTTGGAAATTGCGTTCCCTTTTCTCCGTTCGAAGGGGCGCAGCTCTGTAATATTTCAGGTTAATCGATTCACTCGACAGGAATATTCTTAGTTATCAAGATGAATCAAAGCTGTAAAAATTGTAATAATAGAGACGATCTTGTTCATTGCTCGTGACGGGACCTACCCTCGTTATTAGAACGAACGAAGGCTACGAAAAATTGCGAGGGTAAAAATAGTCTTTGCTTCAGGGATGAATGGAAATTGTACAAATTCTCGCCAATGGGTGAATATTGTACAATTGTGTCTGTTATAATTCTTCAAAGTATTTTCTGTCACATTGTATACAGTGTAAAGGTCTATTGTGAAAAATTATAACACTTTGTAAATATCCAATTGATAATTATTACGCAATTATATTCCGTTTTTATTTGTATTATGTAACGACAAAATATTGACAGTGTTCTCTATAATTATTTGTCGAAATCCTCTATAATTCTCTGTAATTATTATCGAAAGAATACCGATACAATATACGGTTTCCAGTTGGCTTTTAAATGGAGTTCAACGCTGTAATCGGACTAAGAAAACCTATACTGGGGTACAATTCCGGGTCAGGATAATTGAAGTTTCTTGACTAAGACTGACGAGCGGAAAAAACGAAATTTCGCTCATCAAGTTTGCTCGAACTTGTTCGAAACTGACACTTTGGTATACAGCACGGATATATAGTTTTCATTTCGCATAGAAACTAGTATATATAATAATTTGTACAACGTAAATATAATACAGTCAACCGGAACTACGTTAATAAAATCGATAATTTTTTAACGAGAAATTTGTACTCTATATTTACGACAATCTACGCTCTACATTCGCGAACAAACATTTTAAAATATGTACATGTTGAGCGTAGTATAATTCTGTTCCGGCTTTAGCACAGTACTGCACACGTTTAATCGAATCCATAGTGCTGATTAGATTTCAGATTTCAAATTGAATCTGAAAATTGTACGTCCAACGAATTTATCTCGAACGTGGATGTAATTGATTTTCTACAGTGGAACGTGCAATCGGTTTGCTTATAGGTAAATTGTGAGTGCGTTATCGTTAGCGTGATTGTACCATTAGATTTTGAAAGTTCAAAATGGAATTTTAATCAAGGGACCTTTCCACCATTTATTTTATTTTCTTCAAATATACGGCGAGCTCATCGAATTAGCCAATATTATGCACGTAACGTTGCTTCTGCATAACGGTCTCTCGTGCGGAAATTATGAAAGAAATTAACTCGCGTAAAAAGGGAAATAAACGCCGCCTATTTCGAGTGTAGCAAGCGTCTCTACAAAGCCCTTCAACCTATCGTCCCACGGGACGTACGTCTGTGGCTTTTAATCCGTCGGAGTTATTTCCTTGATGTTGAAACTCCAGTTATTCCGGTTAACGTACTAATTTTTAGAATAATAATTACTTTTGCAGAAAATCAGTAACGAGAAACTTTAGCTCTGTTTCTTCGTATAAAAAGTTGTCCATCAAGAGCAGAACATCTAAATGTCTCGTTCGTGCGAGTATAATTTTTTTCCAAAAGTTATAATTATCGTAAATGTGCGGAATATGGAACAAGGATATGTCTAAATTTTCAGCTCGAGGTTCCGACCACCGAACGTGTGTAATTCGAGACTTGTTCGTTCTCGTTCTGTCTCTCTCGCTCTCACTGTGCTCCATTTACTTTCCCTGCCGTACGTCGCGCAGCGTTCAGCTTCCGCTCGGGATCGAATTCACTACTTACCCCGTTTTCAAGTGAATTGGCGGCCTCGATTCTGTCGCACGAAATCGAGAATCACTGTACGATTTCCTTTCTCGACTATACGCGTGTACTATGCACGGCTAATAAGAAGTCCTGCGATAAGAATGCGGATCTTTTTGGTCAGAATGCAAGGGATATGCCTCGACTCGCATGCATTTTCAGCTGTAACGTATTATAGCGGTAACGGTCTGTATTAACTGAGTCGAGTGAAGAACAAAGTAAATAAAACGCATTCACACCTAAATAGTGCGAAGCGAGTTCCTGTGTCATCTCGTAGATCATCTTCTGAATTGTACACGGTACGTTGATTCTACTAGGATCATGCATTACTTCGCGCCGAATACTTTTTACGTAGCTGTGTAATTATAAAAATTAATATTGAAAAATTATTAGTTTTTGTAAATAAATGTACAGTTTACTCATTTTCGAGCACAATATAATATTATTTCATTAAGATTTCAAGTTAAATGAACTAATAATTTTAATTATTGTCCCAATGGAACAATAGAATAAAATGTTGTACAGTTTACTCTTTATTTTCAAGCACAATATAATATTATTTCATTAAGATTTCAAGTTAAACGAACTAATAATTTTAATTATTGCCCCAATGGAACAATAGAATAAAATGTATTTAAATTTATTAAATTGACTCAAATTTAAATTATTATAAAAGAAAAAATTCAAATGGCTTCTCTTTTTTTAATTCTTTCGATCACTTTCTCCCATTTTTGCGAGGTTCGATGCGCAGCGGAATTGTTTTCTTTCGAGTTGAAAAGCACTTGGCGAGTATCGTCCAAAAATCGAACGCGGGACGACACTTCGTTGGGTGTGTAAATACGTCTGTTGCGTCGAAAGGGTCGGAACAAAATATACTTTATTACTGCGTCGTGCAACGAATCGAAAGATACACAAGTGGATGTTGTTCAGACGGGGTCGTTCTTTGTCAGCGAATGAACGAAACCAGTGTTGTTTCCCTCTGTCTCCACTGTAACGCGACGCATGTTGTGACATATTCTCCATTAGAACACATTCAGCAGAGGATTCCAATAAGAGGGAGAGAGAGAGAGAGAGAGAGGGCATGCTCTCAGGGGCTTCCTAAACGTCACGAAGACAATAGACCGGAGGGATGCTGCTTGTCGGTGTTAGTTGTCGCTTTAATACAAACGCTGGTCTTATAAGGACACGCTTGGTTCCTGTGTCGCGACGCTTTGTCACCCCCGTCACGAGACTCTAAACGCGGCTTGTATGTATGTACGTTTCGTAATTTCGACTCACGGTAGTACTCGCTTTTAAGAACAAATTTTTACCCCGGGTTTACGTCGCGTAATTAAGCCGCGGTTTGTACATTTTCAGCGCGAAAAATTCATCGTTTTAAATCGAATTTCATTCCCTGAAACAAATATTTGTTATACAGAGCGAATCTAAAGTACATGTCCGTGCTTTGGGAGCTGATTTTACACACTAGGGTGAGTAAATAATTTTTGATGAATTTGTTCTGTATATGTTAGTTTTCGAGTTATGGATAATTAAAGAGAACGATCAGAGTGTGTTCCCTTCGTTCTTCGAAATATATTTTTCTTTCGGGGCTGTTTAGAATCTATCGTTCAATGGAAGCCAATATTGCGGGGTGCTGAGAAGTTCGACCTGTGGACGAAATTGAGAATCGTATCGGATCAAACGTTTTAATCGAAGGCCTGCAGCTAACAATAAGTAAAAATTGCTCGACGCTGTCCACATTCCTCTATAACATGGTTATAGATTCCCCTTGAGGGGGAAAAAAACTCGAGGTCCAAAAACTCGATGTTTTTTACACTCTGAACATTTTTTCAGTCACATCTCAAAAACTAAGGTATAATGGCCGGATAAGAGAATTTTCAGATAAAATTATAAGTATTTTAAAGTATTTATTGGAATAAAAATCAACAAAATGGTCAGATTCTTTAAATATTTAATTGTCCCATTTTTTATTGTTTATTTACATAAATTTGTTAACTGCGTAAAATTTTTTTTGTGCTTCGAACCAACGAAGCCCTCTTTCAAACAGCTCGAATGCTTCTGGGTGAGGAGGTACATTCTCGTCGTTACTTTCGTTTATTGTTTCAGCTTGTGCGAAATTTATGTGCATAACATCTCCGTCACTATTATCGTCTTCATCGTACCGACGCCATTCTATTACATCGTTGTTACCACAATTACCACATTTCGGTATCCTACGTAATGTAACAACAGCTTCTTTGACATCCTCTTCTATTGTTTAGTTCCATTCGCTAATTTCTTCAGTTTCATCCAATACTGATAAAAGTTTGAAGCACGAAATAACTCCTTAACCTTTGTTGGATTAGACGAGTGAAATCATATACAAATGACTATATAAAATAGAATTATTTCGTAAATTTCTATTTTCACTTAACCCTAATACTGCTGAGAGAGTGATAGAGCAACGTAAAAAAATAAATTTACGAAATTGTCGTTAAATAATATAATAACAAATGCATAATCCAGCATTAAAAACATGACACTGAAAATAGCGTGGAGAAATTTTATATATAAGGATAAAAAGAGAATAAAATATATATGTAAAATTATAAAATATAATACAATAATATAATATATTTTACCCGTATGAAATATAATATATGTATTGTATGCAAACAATATACGTGAGGTGTCATTTGAATAACAGAATGTCCAAATAATAGAACGTTGGACATGTTAATCTCTATTGTATTTCATTATACCTTCGTAACAGTATCACCAATGAATTGGACAGATTTTCCTAATCAAAATAAGCCTAAATGTAACCCTGCTAGAATTATTTTTGATTGCATAAAACAAGAAACACTTTTGAAAATATGATATTTTTATTTGTCTCGTATCGATACAAACGAAACTCGCTTGCTGTTACTTTGTCTCGTTCACTCTCTGTGTATCCTATTTACTTTCTTCGTTGAACGATTCACGCGTAGCTGAGCCTCGGTTCGAGATATAAATTGGTATTCACTCCGCTTTCGAATGATGTTTCGGACTCAATTTTGTCGCACGAAAGCGGGAACTACTTTATCCCCGTACAATTGAAATTTCTCTCCAATATAAAAACCATTTTTGTTTAGCCTTGTTGTCGAATCGCAAATACACAAGTATTGCTACAAAAACGAGTACCTTGTATCGTCTGCACAAGGTGTCTTGAAAAACGCTCTGGAACCCCGAAACAGTAAAATATGGAATTTCTTATTCTCAAGGGGGGAGTTTTATGAGGCCTTCGCTCATGTTCTCGTGGCGAAGGATAAAGATATCTCTCAGGATTAAGCTACGAGCCGAAGGCAAGAGACAATTCCCGCCGATGCTAGTTCAGCACCGGCCACCCTATTTCCCAGCTTTTTTATCTATTCTTACAAGTTACGTACACGGTGAGCATATTTCTTCGAGCTTTCGTATTCCACGTACGTTTAACCGGCTTCTTCGTAAATTCAGACGTGCTTAAGCTAAACCGCGAAAAGCTCGGTAAGTACGTCGAATGTCGTGGTACTTTTAAATTGCGCTAGCAAGGGGTCGTCCCGTGTGCAATGCGATCTGAAAAGAATTCGATGGAGATGTATGATATGTTAATACCATCTGGATTCGAGTGATATATTCCCCTCTTCTCGCTGCCACTATATACAGTGGCTTAAAAAAGTATTCGTGCGTTTTACTATAAGGAAATTCTTACCCCTAAGTCTAATTTTAACGAAAGTTTGTGTACGTTTAGAGCATGTACGGAGAAATTTTTTTTCGTCTATAGAAAATTTCTTTAAGAAAGTAAAATCAAGTCTCGAAAGTTTTAATGCTTTTTTAATTTTTTTAATGCAACTTTTCTTGGGACTTTTTTGCAACAGAATGATAGGGCACTAAGAGCTGGACATTTTTCGTATGAAAAGTTTTTCTCTATTCCGCATTATTACGATGTTGTTTTTAAAAAATCGAAGAGAAGGTACCACTGTAAAGATTTCATACATAACTTCGTAATCGTGAAAGATACAATAAAAATTTTCTTACCAAAGCTGTTGAGTTTTTATCGTTCTACTTTGAAAAAGTCCTAGAAAATAATTGCATTAAAAAAATTAAGAAATGTTAAATTTTTGCGTTTTGATTTTATCTCCTCGAGAACACTTTTTGTCGACAAAAAAATTATATCATACGATGCCCAGTACGCTTTACATTCACATAAATTTTCATGAAAATCATACTTGTAGATTAGGGGAATTTTCTTATAATATAACGTACGAATACTTTTTGTGCCACTGTATGTTTGTCCAGTAAATGTGGCCGACTGTTTCAACTGACAGTTTTACTCCGACGACATGTAATTTTATCCATTAATGAAAGTTAAAATTTGTACATTCGTCGCTGCAGCTTAGCGAGAATATCATAAATAAATCGGCGAGATGAAAGTGATGAAAACGACCTCAAACATGACCACATTTGTAGAGATTTTAATTATACAAATTTCGAATAATTAATCCATCCATTTATAAAATTTTCATAACGATATAACGAAACGTATAAACATTCTTCGATGTTTCGGCGAACCGAAATAAAAAGAGGCTCTTCGTAGACTACAATAATTTGATTCGCCCGTGAAATAAAAATTTATTTATCATTAGTTCAATTGTGTAAGTCGGGAGGTTAAATACTGAGTAGTGGTAACCGCATGCGCACTTGAGAATTGTATTTTGATTTTTCGCTTTATTTAAACGGCCAAATAATACGAACTTTTAAAACCGTTAAGTGCACTTTCTATATTCTAACAAATTTTGTAGGTCACAGTCTATGAACGAGGCAATATGGATTTGAAACATCGAGGTCAATTAAAAATAAATATGGATTCAATTAATACAACCCAGCTAAGTTATATTTTAATCCGATGCAGATGCTTCAATAAATCTGATCGTAATTGTATTTAATTACGTATATGTATTCTGGTTGACAAACTTTTAATTGTCGAAAAATCACAAGAACTCCGACAGAAAGCCAAACGTGATTTTTCGATTGTAATTCAGTTTTGTATTATATCTGACTGTGCTCTTTTAGAATTTTAAAAATATTTTAAAAATCTTTAGAAATGCGAATCAGGTCAGGATAAGAAGAACGTAGAAATTGATTCAAAGCATTCCAGGTATCGAGTTACTTTACGCTGAAGCTACAAATTTTATGCGATACGAGGGCGTGTTTCGTTTTTACGATGATTTTCGAAAATTTCGTATAAAATCGCAGAATGTCGACATTGTTACGAGCTGGGCACGTAAAATAATTATTATTTCGATACATATCACAAAAAGAGCAATGTGTTCATTATTCTATACAACAGAAATTTTAATATAACATCCGACGTGTAAAGCCTAAAAATATATGTCGTAAATAATTTCGAATACCAAAATTCAAAGCCGTAAAGTATTAATTTGTAATAATGCAACGTATCATTTTGAAACCATATTTTGAATAACTTGTGGTTCGTTTTCAATATTGATGATCAATTTGCAAATTAATTACTCATCCATTGTAATAGCGTAATTTACGGTGTTATGTTATTTAATTCAGGTATTTGATACTTAATCGGCGTGTCATTTAATTGCCTGTATCAAAATTTAAGTCGAAAGTTACTCAATTATCCATATTAAAATTCAATTTTGAAATTGTTCGATGAATAATATCGAAATAAAAATTAAAAAGTCTAAATCAACGTTAGAAGTCGAGATTGAAATAAAGTTTCCGCTAAAAGAAGCTCTCCTCGAAATTGGAAACAATAAACCTTGTGTTTTCTTCGAACTATAGCAACAGCGTTACTGAACGAGTAACAAGATATCTCGTGTATCCAGGATTTACTCTACCAAGTGAACCGAAAGCTTCTCCAATTTTACGCGGCACCACCCTCGCTGTCAGTTCGCAGAAATATGCACGGCATACTGAAATATCACGATAAATGACGCGCAATTCCAGCGAAATACATTTTCAAAGTAGTTCTCCGTAGCTTGCCCTCATATATTTGAAAACTACCTGCCACGTTCCAGTGTGTACTCGAACTTTATGAACATACGTCTGAATTCACGAGTGACGTTCCGTTTCGTCGCAATATTTTCACGAATGACACCTACTCGCGCAACAAGACAATCATTTTATCAGCTACTTACATTGGACCCTTGCCTGTGTCTTCGCACAGAATAGGAATAATCTACGTGTCGTGCACCTCGTGACGCAAACCCTAACAGATTCCCTTTATCCCTTCTGTGTATACGTTCGATGAACTAAATACCTGGAATTCCTTCAGAATGGAGCGTTCCGTTTATAGTCTCGTACACTTTAACCCTTTGAACCGAGGATGCGCAGAATTATTGTGGTTCGATTTCAACGATATTCATGATTTATTAAACCCAGCGGGATGAAGGAGTAATTGAACGGATCGGACCCCAACCTATTTTCTTGGTCTATTGATTTTCCATTTGCGTTCATAAAACTCCGCTTGTTTAGCTTTTGCTAACTTGGCGAGCACGAGTTCTCAATTGAATCGATGGATTTGCAATCCCATTCAAATCTCATGAACCGAGTAAGCTTCCTTATCAGAGTTATACGATATCGCAATAATCCCAGTTCTGTAGTTGTCTAAAATCGTGTTTCTTTTCTCATTTTATCCACCGTGGTTATTATTTATCAACCTTTCCTGGTGAAGACAATCTATCGTTTTCTTGGAGTATTCCGCAGATTTGGAGCAAGTATTGATTTTAGGTTATCCGCCGAGAAAACTAAACTTTAGCCTCAGCAATTTCAATAATACAGGTTGGCTGCATCAAGTTGCAGTTCATAGAATCAGACTAGAATCACATGGGCTTTCAACACCACTGACGTCCTTTCCCTCAACATTTGGCTACTCTGTTATTCTATTTCTGCTTTAACTAATGTCTGACGTAGGTTCAGGTTGAAAGATTACTTTTTCAGAAAATGATGAAAAATGACAAAGTGTTCCAAACGCAATTAATGCGGCACGTACCTATCACTTTTGTGTCATTTGAAGTATTTTCTTTTTCAGTGTTTGATCCATCAATTGTACCAGTTAGAAGATCTTTTATTTGATAGAAGATCTGAGAGTTTTGTATATTAGAAATAAACACAGCAATACTTTGGAGTATTTTAGTTAATTAGTTGTTAAGTATACTGTTATTCGTTACATAGAAGAGATTCCAACCTAATATCTACCCGGTCTATTTGAAATCTCAACAAGAGTCAAAATCAACCTGAACGATATGTGAATATGTGAATATAATAGTACAAATATTCTTTCGTAGATTTTCTTAAAACTTTGGGAATCTAAGTATATACAGAGTCTACACTTAGATTCAAAAATACGTCTACATACACTAGGCTGAGTAAAAAAATGTCCTATGAACGTATGTCTTACACATTTTTGGTTTCGAGTTATAGATAATTGAGAAGAATAAGTGTTCCATGGTTCCTTCAACATTTTTATTTCGTGGTCGTTTAAAATCTATCGCGTATTCGACGGAAGCCAACAATGTATTGCGCGAAACTAAAAAGTTGATCTATGGAAGAAAATGAGAATCGTATTGACTCAAATGTTTTAACTGACCTTTGAAGATCTGCAATTAAAAATGAGTAAAAATTGCTCGACGTCTGCATTTCTATATAACATCTTCTTAAAAGAGTATACTGGTAATCTAGCTCCAAAAAATCATTTCTTTTTTAGACACTGAATATTTTTTCAATCATAATTCGGAAACTAATGTACATAAGGCATTTATTACTCATCACATTGTGAAAATTCACTCCCTGTAGTATGCCCATATATTTCTAAATCACCCTGTATACAATAGAGCCTCTGAAGTATGGACACATATCTTTGAATCACTGTGTATCTCGTGAAACTCGTCAGACACTTCCCTGAAAAGTTGAGAATCCTATAAGCATCGATCAAATGGAACGTCGGAAGTGTTTCGTTGCGAACCACTTGAAGCCACAACCGAAATACTAACACCAATCCTATTCTTGCCCTACAGGTTCGTTCGGGAACTCCTTGGAGGATTCGTCGAGTCGATAGTAAATCGGTCAGGCCAATAGGAGAAAATCGAGCTCGAGATACTCGAAGAGGGGACCAATTTTTCGGTACGATGGCTGTGCGGGGCTCAAAGACATCGCGGTTCGAGCCGATCGAAGGAAACCACGATTTATTGCTCGGTCTGCTCGTCATAGGGCTAAACTCATGCTCCAGCGTTTGATAATTCGATTTGCCAACCGCGGAACAACGTTAATCATGGCCCGGGGCGGACGTCTGATCATCAACGCGCGAGCCTCTCGCCTAACGAGCGGGAAGAAAGCTCGACGAGCGAAGGAGACCGCGTAGAAGTCGAAAACGACCTGGTAATTGGATACACCTGTGATTTAGAGTTATCGCGTCAAGCGAAACGGCTCGATAATCGACGTTCCAGCGATCCATAAAGTGCCTGGTACGAAGGATTGACTAACCTCGGGTTTGCTGGATCGGTTGCTGCAACAACAAGGGACCATTGAAAACACGAAGCATCGAAATGAAACTGGGGGATAACATGACTATGGAAGGTTAGTGAAAGGTTCATCTATTTAGTATGTATGAATTTGTTTTCCCTTAGAGGAGTGGTCTGCTGGTGACAAGCGGAAATGGAATTGGCTCTAAAAGTAACGAAAGTCCCAAAGTTGAGTTTTCTTCGGAATGTATGTATTTCCAGTGAGACTCGAGGCTGAAGATTCATTAATCGTCGTGTAGATTGATGAATATTTTTCGAATACTCAACCATTGAAACACCATTACTAGAAAGCACTTGAAAACTTTAAGCAGACATTAAAGCTTAGTATTCTTTGGAATGTATGTATTGCCAGTGAGACTCGAGGCTGAAGCTTCATTAATCATAGTGTAGAATGATGAATATTTTTTGAATACTCAACCATTGAAACACCATTACTAGAAAGTACTTGAAAACTTTAAGCAGACATTAAAGCTTAGTATTCTTTGGAATGTATGTATTGCCAGTGAGACTCGAGGCTGAAGATTCATTAATCATAGTGTAGAATGATGAATATTTTTCGAATACTCAACCATTGAAACACCATTACTAGAAAGCACTTGAAAACTTTAAGCAGACATTAAAGCTTAGTATTCTTTGGAATGTATGTATTGCCAGTGAGACTCGAGGTTAGAGATTCATTAATCATCGTGTACAATGATGAATATTTTTCGAATACTCAACCATTGAAACACCATTACTAGAAAGCACTTGAAAACTTTAAGCAGACATTAAAGCTTAGTATTCTTTGGAATGTATGTATTGCCAGTGAGACTCGAGGTTGAAGATTCATTAATCATCGTGTACAATGATGAATATTTTTCGAATACTCAACCATTGAAACACCATTACTAGAAAGCACTTGAAAACTTTAAGCAGATATTAAAGCTTAGATAAATCCTAGATTGTTAGTCTGGGATCAGATTGGACATCACACGTTGATGTTTTGAAAATTGGATATATTAGGTTCTAGGTTAATTATAGTCGAACTATTTTAATTTATAATCAAACACAACCGTACGTTATTCGGTCGAATATACTTCACCTACTTTCGTGTTTGCTAAATAATTCCTGTTTCGTTGTTTTGCCACGCTCGATGTTGGAATTCGGTCCATGACGTCATTAAATATTCCATCCTGTTTCGAACCGGTATACGTTTCTTACTTCATTAAAAGTTTGATACGTCGTTTATGATGATATTTATGTTCTCCCTGATGAACTTTAATCGCTTCTAACTTGGAACTTTGAAGCAATCCGCAGCAATGAAAAATCCTCGGCAATTATAGTCGTATTTAGCTTTGGACAATCCGTTGGACTACAATCGACGAATGCAGCAAGAAATAACTAGTAGAAGCCAGTATTAATTGCACGTACGCTGTTCTTTGTCTCTGGATCCCTGACTTCAGTATGCTTAATCTTTCATTCGATGTAAGTTCGTCGTTAATTTGTCGTTCTGTGAATACGACGTCCGTGTGGTTTAGCGAGGTACTTGAATGTAGTCAAGTGTAATTACAGTTTATTCCGTCGAATTGGGGTAACTAACTTCGAATACATCAGCGTTAGGTAGATAAATACACCTAAGAGAGATCAGAACCGAAGGCGTTGAACTTCTCTGGTAATTCCATTCAATTTCCTGACTCGGAGATCTAATTTATCCAATCAGCGATCCAGTTCGATTAAGTACTATTTTTGAATTCTTATTTTCGCATTTTACATCGATACCATGCCAAAATATAATAATTGTCCTACTTTATGGCCGTGATAGTTCATGTTAGAACAATTTTTCGTACTCGATGCTTTTATTCGATTTTATTACTCTTTCGAAAATAATTTCCCTATTGAGAGTTTGCAAACATTGCAGTTTACCTCATCAGGGCTTGATTGACACACTCTTACTTGATATCCAAATACGCGAGCTAGTTCTAATGAAGCAAACTTCGATGTTTGCGAAATCTTAGCAAGAAATACGCTCCAAATGCAACTGCTGTGCCGAGATTCGGAATTCCAACATCGCATATTTCGACACGATTGTTTCTTCATCAGAAACATCTGACATCGATTCGCGGTTACTTACAAACTATTCGTGTTTGATATTATAATGGAATTTGTCGAGTAGATATTTTTCTGTTTTTTCAAATAGGAAATGTGTCTTCGCTACATAATTTGATCGTGTCTTTAACGAGTTGCTTGTATTTTTTTTCCTACTCCACAAGAATTAAGGATCATTCAAATCTTACTGTATAGACGTTGTTATTAGCAAAAGATTTTATATTCAGATTGTACTGCAACACCAGTGGCCAGAAGATGATTCTTTCCAAAAAAATAAATTGATAATGTCGAATAAAATTTGTTGGTACGAGGCATCGTTTTCAAGAAAATCGATATTGAAAATTCTCGGGGCACTCGAGCGACGCAGACGTCAATCTTACTGCATAGACGTTGTTATTAGCAAAAGATTTTATATTCAGATTGTACTGCAACACCAGTGGCCAGAAGACGATTCTTTCCAAATAAATAAATTGATAATGTCGAATAAAATTTGTTGGTACGCGGCATCGTTTTCAAGAAAATCGATATTGAAAATTCTCGGGGCACTCGAGCGACGCAGACGACACGGCTGACACGTCTGACCGCGACTAGTTACTTCTACTTGTCTCGATGTTCGTAAGTATCGATGGTAGTCTGTCTTACACCAAATAGAAATAACGTGTAATGATCAGACACGTGCATCGCATACGTACCCCACGAATTTTCAAAATTAATTTCCTCGGAAACGGAGCCTAGTACAAACAAATTTTATCCGATATCTTCGATGTACTTTTTCATGAAAAAATATTTTTTAGCCGCTGATACCACATTTTTGGAAACACACATATCGACGAACATTTACAACATAATACACTTCAATTCTCTGGTTTTATTCATCTGTACACAATGTTACTCCCCCGTGGAAGGAAGGGACATAAAAAAAATTAATTATGAAAAATATTTTCGCAAGTTTCAATGGTACAATTACCAATAAAAATATTCTATTTGCACCAATCGTCGCGTTTAAAAGAAAAATGAATAATTTGTTCTTTTCGTCATTCGTTTCGTGTTCCTAAGTCGAACTTTAATTCGTCGTATATTAAACGTGTATAATTAAACTTGAAATAAAAAAAAAAAAAATGTTGCATTGGTCTCTACCGTAACGAGACGTGGGTAGAAATACTTTGGAATAAAAATTACATTTATAAATAAGCGGTTTAAAGAGGGGTGTCGTTCTCGTTAAGATCGTCGGGGGGGGCCTGATCCTTCGCAGCTTTGGATTAATTAATATTATTCATTTAACGTGGTAGGGAGTAATACGCGCGGTTGATTGGATTGCCGACAATCAATAACGTCGTTCCATTACGTTTGAGTATGCACGTGTGCATATTCACGTAGCTGGGTTCCATACACCAGACGAAATCAATTGCAGTTGATTATCTCGTGATAATTTCCGCGTGATGATACTGTGAGACGCTCGATTCGAATTGAAATTATTCGATTTCAGAGCAGTGATTTACCTTTCAGGAACGAATTCCGATTCGTTCGGGCAACAGATTGGTGTGAATTTCACACACTGTGAAATTTTTCTAATATTTTGAACGCTTTCTCGAATTTCCATCGAGATCTTTCAACCTGGATGAAAATCGCGATATCGTTGCTCGCGATGGTCGCTTTAAGAGAATTTCTGATTGCACGGTTCTCTGACACGAAGCTTGGAAGACCCGTTGATTTATTTATTAGCGTAATTAATTATTCATTAGGAGGAAAGATAGTGATCGTAAATTGAGAATGATAAACTCGATGTTTCGATCGTACACGTAAGCGTAAATAGTGCAATTAATTAAATAATTTCCGTTTCTGTTTTCGTTGGGATTCGAAAAAGGGATGACGCGGTGCAACGAGTGAGATAAAGAGGCATGGATTAGTCGAACTAAAATTAACGACCAAGTGTCGTATTTAAAATTTGAACGTGTCTATTGTGAGAATGCAAACTTTGTCTGAATAGCGCTGAAATCTCATTAAACGTTATCGCATACAAATTCACTCTTCGACCGATGCAGCTACTGAATCGTCATCGAGATTATTGTTCACGTTCCTCACGTATGAGTTTAGCAAAGAACAGTGATCGAAGCTCGTCTGACAAAAGGAGTGTGAATGATTCCAAGGCGTAAGAAAAAAAGTTCTCCTAAGATCATATTCAAGGTTTTCTTTCAAAATCATCGACTTTTCTTTTACACACTAACAGCTGTTTTTTATAATGCAATGTTGTAGTCGGTATCTAGACGAGCACAATATCACAACTTTGAAATGATCTTGAAGACGAAACAATAAGATAAAATTGAAAGAATGTAAAAATGGAGTAGCTCACTTAATTTTTTAAATAAAATAACTGCAAGTTATAAATGATTGCTTAAATGGCATTTTTTGTGATATTTTTGCGGTATACTCACAATAGTAGATGATTACCAAAAATTGAATTCGGAATGCGTGTTGCACTATAAACTATAGAAATGCTAAACCATAAAAACTATCTAAATAGAAAATGCTAAACCATAAAAACTATCTAAATAGAAGTGTATCGATGTGAGTGGTCATCACTGTAAACATGTAACAATATAATGCGAGCTACTCCATTTTTACATTCTTTCAATCTCAACTCATTTTTGGTCTTCAAGATCGCTTCAAAGCCATGATACTATTGATCGTTAAACTCATTTTAATGTTGACTATAGTATTGTACTATAAAAAACAAATGTTACTATACAAACAAATTTCAATAATTTTGAAAATACTTTCAATATGACCTTAACAAAATTTGTTATCTCGTAATTGGATGGACGTCTTCGAAGCATTCACACAACTTTTTATCATTTTTTTCTACATTTCATACTAATGAAAATGACTTAAATGTACAATTTAAGTGGGGCGTCTTATAAACAGATGGAACCATGTAAAGTTTACCAATTGAATATTTTTAAAATTTTGTTCATATCGAGAAGAGCTTGATCAACTTTGAGTTTACTACACTTAAGCATACTGAAAAACATACAGTTTCATTTGAAAAAATTTTGATGATCTGGAAATCTTCTCGACACTTGCATATGCACAAATATGAAATGAAAAAGAAAAGTATGCTTCCTAAAATACTTCAACTTTGTCTAGTAATATTTGTTCGTATTATCGATATTTTTGAAAATATTCAATTATAACACTTTATACAACTCACTTTGTATACTATATTTCTATAGACTATTTTCTATTCTTCTAAATAAATAATATAATGTTGAGTATCAAATATATATAATAGGTAGTACTGTATTATATATATATATAGTATTATTACCCGGTATTACTATTATTATCATCATATTACATTTTATTTTATTTTCAATCAAATCGTTTCTTTTTGTTAAATTTCTGTTTTGTACATGTTTTGTATAATTCTTTGTTACGTTTTTTCACATTTGTTCCTTTTTGATTTTCTTTGTATGTTTTCTCTTCTGTGTGACATTTTATACGTTTAGCTGAATACTCTTAAGGGACCTTGTCCCAGAGCATGCGATAAAGGACACTTCTCTCTCTCTCTTTCTCTCGTTCATGTCCAGACTATTGCAAATTGCTTTGTTTCGCAATGTCAATGTTACCTTGCTATTCTCATGAATATGTTAAAGATGATCGATGATGTTGCTGTTGGAACATTTGAATATCCACTCACCCGCGACAGGACTAAGGTTGTCAAAACACTTTGCGGCCGATACGAGAAAGCCACTTTACGCTGAAATGTTGGGACCTTGATCGATCAACTGTATTCGACGTTATTCTTATTTCATCACGAGTTTAATGCATCACCTGCCCGGTTCTTTCTTTTGCGTTTTCGACGAACTCGATCTCTCGTACCTCGATCATTCGGTGAAAAAGACGTATATTTGTTCTCTATTTCTCGGACTTTAAGAAGATTGATGATACGTGACATTCTCTCGAAAATGCTTCGGTCTTCAAGGGGACACCTTAATCCTTGTCATCTACGAACAAACGATTCTGTACTCGTGCGATTCTTATACAATAATAAAGCTAATGTACAAAACAGATTCAGCGATATTTGTTACAACATAGCACCGAGTATGAATAAACAACAAAAGATTGGATCTCTGTCTCCTGAGACAGTTTTAAGCTTTGATAAATGTTCGACCGCTTATCAAATTCGTAATTCCAAATGTTTGTATATTCAAACGTTTCATAGATTTTGATACATGGATAGATTAGAACGAGGATCGAGTTTTGTTCCCAGAGAAACGATCGGTAATTATTCACAGGATTGCGCTTCAACTTAACCGAAAGAGTGGTAGCAAAATGGCTATCGATTAAGACACCTAGAAAGCTACAAGTGTCGTACAGAACGAAGAAAGATATGGGTTTCCAAGAAACGATTGAAAATAATTCACAGAATTGTAGTTCAGATTGACTGGAAGAATGGCAGGTAAATCGATCGAAATGTCTCGAAAATCACGAGCATTTGAAAATGATTTGCTAATCGGAATTATAAACATCGAACTTACAAGAGTCGTTGATATATACATCGAGATCCTATAAATTCCAACGGATACTTTGGTTATTACCAATTACCAATACCGATTATTATCGTTGAACAATTTTCAACTCGGACAGTGATAGATGAATCTGTCGAAAACGTAACGGTTAAATATTGACGGAAACATCGCGAAAGAACGCAACGTTGTGAAAGAAATCAATTACCAGAGGCAAAGACCCTACTACTGCGTACGCGTTAAGTAGAGCGATCGCGATCTCGGCAATTATTTTTCCATTGACGTCGGGATCGATAACGTGTGTCACTGGAACGATTCCAGCGGTCAGGTCTGGCCAACAGTGGCTGTGGACTGAAAGGAGGATATGACCGAGATAACGCGGACACGGGTCTGGCCTCAAACGATTCGTGGTCCCTTGGCGATTTAACAATTGACTTGTGCCTAAGAGTCGTCTACGGAGTAATTGGCGCTGACCCGTGGTAGTCCCTACTTCGTTCCCATTCGTGTATACTCGTCCGGGAAGAAATGGTTTAATTTCTCGATGAAAGAGCTTGTATGAAAGGACACCGAGAAAGTGGCAAAGACTCGCGCTGGATCGACTTCGTTTTCGTTGCCCAGGTTTGTACAGCGGTGTCAAAAGGGTGTCTTCGTCCAAGAACTGGGTCAGGGTTTGCGTTCCTGTCCATTTTTTCATCTAAAGCTTTCCGACACGGAGAACACTTCGAGGTTGAAGAGTTGTTAATTTGTTCCAACCGGTGTCGAAGAACGTTTCGGATTCGTTACCGGTGGACATAGAGTATCTATCTAGGCCACGTGGTTTTTTAAACACGCATTGCTATCGGAGGAACGTTGAAACTTTTTTTACCGTCATCGAGGACCTACGATATACACGTTTCATAGATTAATCGATACTTACTGAAAAGGTCTTCAAATTGGGTATCGGCGATGTGAGCTCAGAATATCTGACCTTTGTAGATTATTAGATAACCATTGTTATCAAAGAGGTTCCTAAATTGTTCAACGGTAACCTGAACTTGAGATATCTGGGCTTCACGGATTCTTGAATAACCATTGTTAACGAAGAGGTTCCTAAGTCCATGTGCTTTTTTTAAACTCCGGTTGTCATTATTGAAATTTCCAAGTTTCTCGTTGTTAATGCGGACCTTGGCACGTACTCGTCTCGTATCTTTTCAAACACCTATTGCTATCAAAGAAATTCTTAAACTACTTACTAATGATGTGTAACCAGGACATATAGGCCTCGTAAATTATTACACACCTGCCACTATCAAAGAGACTCCTTAAGTTTTTATCGGTAATGTGGAACTGGAACATCTAGGTCCCATATATATTCCGTTGCCCATCGCTAACATGAAAATTGTTGAGTTTGTTACGATCTACGATCAGCCTACGCAGGTTTCGTGTAATTTTTTACATAGATTGGAATAAAGTCACCCGCGCATCCTCTACGGATGTTTATTGGAATCTACTGGAACGCTATCAAGTGGTCTCCCTTCTTTGTAATAACATTTTGCGAAGTATCGGCATCCTGTCTGAAAGTTGCTGTCGTTTTGTTCAGTGGATATACTATGTCTGTAATATTGGAGAAGTTGGCACAAAGGATCTTTGATCTCGAAGACTTCCTGTTCAGGAAGCGCGAAGTTACGGTTACAGTTATACAGAGTTTAAGATGATATTAAGAGGACGCGTTTGGTACTAGCTGTCAAATTTAATAGTAATAGTCACCAGGCGAACCAAATATTGCGATATATGAACCGGAATTAAGAACACCGTGGTGAAGTGGTGTACGAACAAGTGGTGAGAGAATTTGTAACTTTTTGGGTTTGGGACAAAGCGGATTCTCAGCTTTCGCAATACCAGTTAAGCGATCACGAGAGGAACCGCGTCTGGGTCCAAACGGACCCGTAAATTTCGGACAAAAATTTTACAATTTTATCGTACCTTTCTTAATTTCTACGCGAAATTGTGTTAACGGTATACAACTGAGCAATATGAAAGTAAAAGAAACGTTAAAATTTGTTACTTTCATCGAAATTTAAATAAGCATTCGTTCTACGTATAATTAATTTCTCAGTCCTTTTTAGAATCTCTCTAATTTAAGTCTATTTCCACGATTCAATACCGCGGCCTTCCAACACGCAAAGTACGAGACGTTTTCATCGGTCGAGATATTCAGGATAAAAATGGACCGAGTTCACTTTTGTGAGCGGTGGCAGGACTACCGTGCTAACAAAGAACGATAGAAATTCTCCAGCTTTGAGCTCAGTTGTAATTTTTCTTGCTTCTGGAAGTCCTCGGGGGTTCCGCAGAGTTCGAAGTTAGCTTTTCTTCCACAAACATCGACATCGACGTTACAGGACGTTATTCTCGTGGCGGCATTGTTTGCCGCGCCATTAACTTCCGCTCGTGGTAAGACTTCCGGCAACTTCGGTGCCATTTCACAAACGACCAAATGCGACTCGTTGGTGATTCTATGGCGGTCGACGTTCTGAATAACGGAGTTCAATTTTACGGAGGGAAGACTCGGGCAAATTTAGGGAATATGTAGGTATATACCTACATACCTACTAAGTAGGTATCTATTTTATAGTTACCTACTTGGTTGGACATTTTATACGAACGAATAATTATCATAAGAATAACAACCCATTTACTGTACAAATGCAACGAATTAAACTTACAGAGACGAAAATATGAAATTCGCACAAAAACATCTCTGATCTCTGAAGACTATGTCATAAACAATTTAAACAGTCTGAAAGAAACCCAACTGTACCGAAAAATATAACAGTAAAATTGAATAAACAATTGCACAGAATCTGTTTCTAATAACCTTGTAGTCGAAGCGATATTAAACTCAAAGAAAAAAAAAGAAATAACGATCAAATAATATCTACAGTTCGCGGATCAAAGAATGCTTGTGGCGACACCCTTGCGTCATAACGATACAAGGAGCTTCCCGATCAAAGCGATAGAACTTTGAATCCAAACAAAACGAAAACCACAAAAGATAATACAGTGCTTGTTATTTTCTTTTCAAGAAAATAACATTAAACACGAGATACAATATCGTTTAAATAACTACCACGATTATATTTTCTGTGACGAATACGACAAGGAAGCCCGAGGAATTTCTAATTCTTAAGAATGTTACATAATCGATAAATTTTAATTCTTAATACTTTTCCACATAACGAGAAATCTTCTCTTCGCTTCGAATTTTTCACGATGTACAGTGAGCTCTGTCAGTCGATTACGTGTACGAAACATTGTTCAAACTGAACAAAAATTTCGATAATAAATTTTAATCATTTCAACACCTTGAGCAACTGCTATGTATCGATGCTCGATGATTTGTAACGCATTATGGAATACAAATGTTACACGACTCTGACAATTTAACGATAAACATGGCGGTTCTGACAATTTAAAGTTCTACCGCTTTTATTGGAAAATTCTATAGTAACTGTGTGCTAGGAAAAATTAGGAACGAGCACAAGACTACTCGTATTTCTGTAGCTATCACGAATTTCTCTTTAGATTGGGAAAAAGGAAAACTCTTTTATGCAAATAAAAATCCTTCAAACAGCGAATCGAAATGTTTATTAAAATCCTCTTTGAATCGGTTTATCGCGATAGGAGGATTAAAACTTCATACAAACGTTTCCGTGACGACAGGGCACAATCGTCTTATCGCTGAGAGACGGAGGCGTAAGAGTTTTATCTCGAGAGAAGGCGGCAATAATTATTGGCGGACGAAAGAATCGTGGAGAGCATTAAAGAATCCTGTTGAATCTATACTATAGCGAAATCGTGGGATGAAGGGGTTCGTTTCAGAAATAGAGTTTCCTCCAACGAAAAGAGACACTTTTTCCGCCATTCATCGCAATAATTTGACCCAGTGAACTTAGTTACAAGACAATTACACTTTGGTCTAATCGAGGTAATTCTCCAAGAAAGGACGAGTGAAAAATATAAAAGAAATGTTATTTATTGTGCATATTATTACTATTATATGACGATAGAGTGACGGAGAATATATTCGTCGCTTTTATAAAAAATATGTATCATCGTTGTATTGTAAAAGCATTAAAGAATCCTGTTGAATCTATACTATAGCGAAATCGTGGGATGAAGGGGTTCGTTTCAGAAATAGAGTTTCCTCCAACGAAAAGAGACGATTTTTCTGCCATTCATCGCAATAATTCGACCCAGTGAACTTAATACAAGACAATTACACTTTGGTCTAATCGAGATAATTCTCCAAGAAAGGACGAGTGAAAAATATAAAAGAAATGTTATTTATTGTGCATATTATTACTATTATATGACGATAGAGTGACGGAGAATATATTTGTCAATTTTATAAAAAATATATATCATCGTTGTATTGTAACAGCAGAATCGATGAAAGAGCAAAAGTTAAAAGATCAAAACGTGTCTTTTTTTTTTTAAATATTATACCGTATACCGTTGGTCGTTAACGTGGGGAATGGTATTAGATATTACACTCATTTCCCGTTTTCAAGTAACAAACTTGGTACTGCCGATACACTTGAAAGCGGGTTAGGTAGCAATTTTTATTTGAAACCAAGGACTACACTCGCGTCTGACGAGGAGAGCGAAAGGTTAGGGTGTGCCGAGAGTGAGCAAGATCGAGGAGCAGCGTGCGAGTCTCGCATTACATGCACTTGTTGACCCTAACCTCAAAGCGATACCCCAAGTTTCACCGTTAGAAAGTGCTGAGGAAATTTCAACACTAGTGGAAGGATAATTCCCCTACTTGAGTCAGTGGCATGAATCGCCGCTTGAAAGCGGACAGGACTGTACATAATAAATTTCCTAATTTTTCTAACGAGCTAATTCTACGACAGATAAAAGTACACAGGGGATAGCGTGCAACTGTCGTCATGATTTTTCAGGTGGAACCATCTATCGATCTCTGGATCAGTTTTCAATTGAAAATATTTCCATTGAATAGATAACTTCTTTTGTTAATTCATTTGCATCCACAAGTGAAATAAGTCAAGTTACTCGTATCATGGAATAATTAACGAGCAACAGCTTTTTTAAAATTCATTTGCATCGATAGTTTATATATGCATACCTTGAGCTATTTGTGTCGTTGACAATACACCTTTCTCGAATCATATATTAGGACGCCTTAAACTTTTTATAAAAACAAAGTGAAATGCAACCTTTTTGTATTATTTTTAAAAATTCAAACGTCTTCTATAAACAAAACTTAAATTTTTCTTTTACGCAGAGGTAACGATATTTCTTTTACCACGTAGAATATTCAATTGGAGAATATTCCTTTTCGTTCTTCGATAAGCTTACAACAGTCTTAGATACATTTTAGATAAGTGTCGCCTGGTGATGAGGTCCAGAAATCGCACGTGGAATACATATTCCGCTTTTCGATATGCAAATGAGCGAATACATACATAAATGGTGTTAAATTTTCATTCTTTACATATGTTTAGATTTAAATTGAGACACAATGCATTTAATGATCTCTTCAAAGAGACGTCAATTATTTTGTTTAATTTCTCTTACGCGAAAGGTGTTCACATATATGCATGTCTAGTGCATCATTAGACAAGCCAGTGGCGAAGTTTACGTTTCATCTATTTTCAACTGCTTCGGATCATCTGTGTATTTTGCTTTCGCTTCTTTATTTACGAATCGACCTTCACCTAGACAGATCGAGTTGGATCAATTTAGTTTAGGCAAATCTGTCAGTGTGTTACCTATCTCGAATCTAACTTTAACTTTAATACTTTTAATAAATTGCTTCCTTTCAAATTTTGCGCCAATTGCACGCTTTCCACATGTCAGTGTAAATCTCACTGCCTTTCTTCAAACGCTTTTCTATTAGGAGTGTAAACACTTTGCACGATCCTTCATTATTAGGAGAGATAACTACCATTTTGGTCTCTCGTTTCAAGAATCTTGAAGAATTGTCTTCTCCCTTTTCTGAGCTTTCTCTCATCCTGAAAAATTACCTTCTCTCCTTGACCTACCTCTATTATATTATATTTTCTTCTGCCTACTTTGCTCTCATTAATTTCTACATGATTCTAACATCAATCTTGCCTTCATTGACGTATAATTCGTCCAGTGGAATCATGAACAATAACTGTATCGATTGGTACTCTTGTCGTTGATGGTGTTGTCTCTTACCACCGTATTGCAATTCATATCTTGAACGAAGCAGTCAATCACAAGAATAACTTTTTCAATATCTGCACGCAAATATTGTTCCGCCAGATACGATGTACCCTGTATCACCTACTACCGAGAAAAAGGATATGCTGGATTTAAAAGTTATCTAAGAATTTAAACAACTCTTTTCTTTATACATATATAATTGAAGTTTGCTCATTAATGCTCTTGAACGACGAAAAAAGTAGTTCGATTCAACACTAATACAACAAAAAATAATATCAATCATCGCACTAATTTAGAGTAATTTTGAATAAATTAATATAATTAATTATAGCCGTTTCAAACTTGTAAGCTAAATTTCTAATTTTTCTTTCAACTTTCTGTTGTTTCTCGTTTTTTATTTCCTATATTCGTGATTTTTCATTTTTTTTTAAAACATCAGTGGGACTTTCCTCTCCACGATATGCGTACCAATATCGCAAACATTAATAAACAATATACTACAATAACAAATACCTTAAGTGTGCTAATATTTTGTTTCGATAAAAATAAAAGCTTGCCGTGTAAATTTTTCCATCAATACCGATCGCGCAGTTATTTAACTTTTCTGATGTTTGCATCCGCATAATTTAGATGCTTAAGGTAGCATTTTGAAACAAAAGATTTAATAAAATATCGTCTATTGTATTATTTATTGTTCATTTTGGATTTATACGCGATTATATTATAAAACATTGTACGTGCCAACATGTTTGTTCAGCGCTGTATGTGCACAGTATGTATAAATTAAGAGAAGCGACCAAACTTATTGCCACCAGCGACAGGTAGGCGATTACTTTCATATATTGTATCGCGTGACTGGTTACAGCTGTTTCCGTTCACATTCTTCGCGTTATTGCTACAAAGTAAACATTCGACCCTCGGGTAGCAAGTGACCCGACCAGGCGAAGGTTAATCCTATATTCAATTTACTGAGCATATTTACGCCGTTTTTTCCTCCGATTCTAAGTGACACATAAGGATCGTGCTCGAATCTACACTAGGTCTTAACTTCGAGACTCACTCGGCTCAATCGTAATATCTTCGTATTATTCATTGCCTGCCGTCGAGGATTTCTCTTAGCGGATTACCCGCTCGAACACTCGAGTGTTTCTGTGCTAATTTTTTTCTCAACTCATGTCGGAGAACTTTGCTACACACACGCACCGAATTACCGCGAATAAGCGACATCTATCATCTCCTCGTTCAGTTACTGCTAATTAGTCTGCTTTATCAAATTCATTGTACCAATTGATTCAAATTATTCCCGAAATCTAGATTCTCCTGTTATTGTGGACTGGGTAATATTTCTGAATCTGGGATACTCTCCTATAATCGGTATTTTAAAATCTGTTCTGAACAATATCCATGGAAAGATTGTAATTGTTTCGACGAAATGAAACACATAATCCTCAGCCTGAGTAACGTCACTGTAATATTCGAACACTGTTCGAAATGCGTTAATAGCAGTGCTGAGACTACTTATCGAATTTTTCTGCGTTCAAATATTCGAATACTCGGGTAATGCAAATATTTGGTATATTGAAACACATTTTGAATTCTTGAATATTATATTACTATTTGAATGTTTCAGTACTATTCGAATACTTGAATATTTCAGTGCTATTCGAGTATTTGATCGTTTCAATACTGTTCGAACATCTAATTATTCGAACTTTATTCAAATACTTGAGTATCCGAATACTATTCGAACACTTGACTATTCGAATACTGCTGTAATATTTAGACCACGAGTATTTCAGTCATAAATCAAGTATCTGAATAATTGCTGACTGTGAATGATGTTCTTTAAATTCGGCTTTCTTGTTCAAACTAAATTTTCTTATAATATTCAAATAATCGTAATCAAATATTGAAGGTCTGTACGTAGCATTTGAAAATTTATAAAATATTCGAGCAGTCGCGGTGCTAAGCGAGAGTTGCATTAAATTTGAATTCACTTCTCTCCCAAATGGAAAAACAGAGACGTTGAATAAATTTCTCAGTGACAAACACTCGCAAATTCAACGTTTCTTTTATCCTGAATCAAAATATTGTACACCAAGGAGAAACGTTTCTCCAACGAATGTGAAACGAGTATTTCATCTGGAGTTTTTCCAGTCGTGCGGCTGTCCGTCAAAAATTGTAAAAGCTTTCGATCGTTGGCATTTCGATCCTCTCAGGGATTAATTACCGTTTAATTATCGTCTACCGGGTGCGTGGACGTACTAACAAAATTTCGTGCAACACGGAACAGGGCAACAGGTTAACTTCGAAACGAAGGACTTCGAGCTCGTCGAAACTTTTTTTTTTAATACGATCAGTTAATGAATCTGGCTAGAGGGTAAATTCATTTCAGCCGGAAGCCAAGTCGCCAGCTAAGAATTAAATTAGTATAGAATCAAGCGGTATCGATGATCATGAACAAGAATCGATCGTTCGGTACCTTTTCAGCGGGAATGATCGAGAACAGTCGTTTAAATGAATCGCCAATACACCTCAGATGAAATTCAATTTAAAAGCAATAATTTCTAGAGAATTGTTAAACACAGTTGATCAATGGAAGCAACACTTGACCGTTTTTAATATTTTATGGATAATTGGAGATTTAAATTGGTCAAGGGTCTCGAGCAGTTTTAATGATCGAATTTATCGACGAAAGTTTTTAACTGAAATGTTCTTTAATTTTCGTTATTAAATTTTCAGTTTCCTTTAATATTTATTAACAAGCAAAGGAAATGTTTATCAACGTGTAAAGAGAATTTTCATGTATTTGATTTTTCAAATTTATTTTTAAATATTACAGATACACTGATCATGGATAGGTGTAACATAATGTATAAGAAATACTTTTGCACTTCGACTTGGTCCAATCGATGCATTCGTAAAATTTAAATGAAAAATGAATCTCAAGCGACGTTTGGTTTACCGGTTTCGATCTTTCCACCCTCTTTTAATCATAGGCTTGATTACGTCGATGATTTAATTACTTCCGATAAATTAACGTGCGGTGGACTAAGAAATTGTCGAGCTTTGATCACTGATCCGTCAATAATTTTCAATGAGCGAAGTCTAATCCAATGACTCTAAGATCATTTGGCTTTCTGGATAAATTCTCTGATTAACAACGCTGCTGCACTTTCGTGTATGACATTATCTTTTGGTCGATGAATTGACAGCGCATCTTCCCGATTACTTTCGTCGAAGTAGTAACTAATAAAATTTACAAACGCGGTGCCGTCACATTAGACCTTTTAATCAATTATCTCGTAACATGTGGGTTAACGTAATAATCGAGTTTACCTGGTCTTTGGTAGAATCGATAGGCAAGAAAAGGTGATACGTGTCGTTGAGTATGTACGTGGCAAGTGAAACTTAAAATTTTGATAAGAATACCCAACGAGATGTAATTTTAGCAGGTAGATGTTGGTTCTTCGTGTAAAAATTAATCGAAAATGCACGTTAAAATTTGTTTTCGAAACGTTTCCATTCAAAAAGTAAAAGCAATTTTAAAAATTCATCGTATACGCAAGCATTTCACTTACGATAGACTTTACTAAGTATCGTGGTATACAGACTTGTACTACTTTTTATCATTTTACTTTAATCATTCGTAATGATGTGAAAAAGATCATGATTTAAAATGGACCGTGGACAGAACCATACTGTAACAGCGTATTGTTAAATAATTCATTGAACGAGTTTTCAAATTATCGGATATATTGGAACACGCGACTAATTATATATAAATTATGAATAAATAATTGTAATTAAATTTCCCAGCGTTGCACAATGATGTAAATATTGTCACATAAATAATAGATACGTATTACGGGTAAATGTCAGTTTAAATTATCGATCATTTAAATAAAATCTCTGATGTGGTTAAACCTCCTGTGTTGACAAACGATGCGATTGCGAGTATGAAAGAAGTCAAGTGTGTTGTTTTGTTTTTAAGAGAAAACTATTTTACAGTCATTTTACAGTTTTGAAGCGCATCCCTGACCAGTCGCACAACCCGACCCAGATTCATACACAACCAACCTTCTGGCGTGTACTATAAACTATATTCTACTTTTCCCTTATCAATTTCCAACAAATTTCAGCCACGATATCGATCCTTCAGTAGGTTTCGTGTACCACGAAATTCGATTCTTTTTATACAGGGTTGGGATTACTTGCTGAATTTTTTGTATTTGAATGTTCGAACACTTACGCGATGCAACTATTTGAATACTATTCAAATACTAGTCTATTTGGACTATTAAATGTGACCATTAAATTTGAATACTTGACTACACAATTATTCGAATACTTAACTACTCGATTATTCGAATACTGGACTGTTCGATATTATTTGAGTACTTGAATATTATTTGAATATTTTGCCCATTTATTAAGTATTGAGATATTCGTAGTATTCGAATACTCGGAGTTTATTCTTAGTTTCGTGTACTACGAAATTCGATTCTTTTTATACAGAGTTGGGATTACTTGCTGAATTTTTTGTATTTGAATGTTCAAACACTTTCGCGATGCAACTATTCGAGTACTATCCAAATACTAGTCTGTTTGTACTATTAAATGTGACTATTAAATTTGAATATTTGACTATTCGATTATTCGAATACTGGACTGTTCGATATTAATTGAATATTTTGCCTATTTATTAAGTATTCAGATATTCGTAGTATTCGAATACTCGGAGTTTATTCCTAGTTTCGTGTACTACGAAATTCGATTCTTTTTAATACAGAGTTGTGTTAATTGCTGAATTTTTCTGCATTTGAATGTTCGAACACTTTCGCGATGCAACTATTCGAGTACTATTCAAATACTAATCTATTTGGACAATTAAATGTTATTTGAGTACTTGACTATTCGATTATTCGAATACTGGACTGTTCGATATTATTTGAGTACTTGAATATTATTTGAATATTTTGCCCATTTATTAAGTATTCAGATATTCGTAGTATTCGAATACTCGGAGTTTATTCCTAGTTTTTGTACTACGAAATTCGATTCTTTTTGTACAGGGTTGGGATTACTTGCTGAATTTTTCTGCATTTGAATGTTCGAAGACTTTCGCGATGCAACTATTCAAGTACTATTCAAATACTAGTC
Source organism: Ptiloglossa arizonensis (assembly GCF_051014685.1). Taxonomy (NCBI): domain Eukaryota; kingdom Metazoa; phylum Arthropoda; class Insecta; order Hymenoptera; family Colletidae; genus Ptiloglossa; species Ptiloglossa arizonensis. Next base: position 4,269,653 of record NC_135048.1, on the reverse strand, counting down.
TATTTGGACTATTAAATGTGACTATTAAATTTGAATACTTGACTATTCGATTATTCGAATACCGGACTGTTCGATATTATTTGAGTACTTGAATATTATTTGAATATTTTGTCCATTTATTAAGAATCCAGATATTCGTAGTATTCGAATACTCGGAGTTTAATCCTAGAATTCAAACACTCGTAAAGTATTCGAATATTAAATTGCTCAACCTGTCTTAGCCCTACTCTAAACTAAATCCCATTCCTACTTGTAAGTCACTTCTGTGTAGAACACACACTAATTAATTTCTTTCTGTTTACATTGCAGCGTACAACGTATGGGGAGACGTTCCTCCGCGAAAATGTCGACCACCAAAGATAGGTGATATTCCAAAGTGAGTAAACTTCGATTTTCCACGAATAAATGTCCCCGGTGTTCCTAAAAGTGTTCCATTCGATCGTGCAAAGTATACGGTTAGTTCCAAACGAGACACGTGACACTTCACACCTGTTTTCGCGTTTCCAGTAAACGACCGGCAATTTCGATTCACCCGTGTAATCGTAGCTCGCGTTCGCTATAATTCAACTGTGATTCCGACTTCTCCGAGACACCACTGTCGCCTCGTTTGTAAGTACTCCGAGGGACGTACAGATTCGAGTCGGATAACGTTGAACTTGCAAAGTGAACGTTCGAGCTGTGCATTCCGCAGTTCGCGGGTACCGTTCTAGAAGGATATCAGATTTTCATCCTGTCCGAGGACACCGTGACTGTGACTTATTTCTCTTAACGACGATTATCGGAGACAAAAATCTGAACGAAGTTCCAGAAAAACTCACGAGGACAATAAGTAATGGGTACGGACATTTTTTCACCTCCTATCGTAAGAACAATTTATGTTTTTTAAACCGAACGATCGTACTTCTTCGATATAAAGTAATCGTTTACAAGAAACCGAGTCGAGTCAACTCGGTTTTGCTCATCCACAGAAAGTAGCGTTTCTTTCTTAGGAATCGATAAATACAATTTTTCAAAATTCTTACCAAAATTGATATCTCTTTTCTTCATCGAAACATTACAAGTGAATCGACAAGATTTGCCTGATCCAAACACGTACAAATTTAAAGATTTTCAAAAATTAATTCGAATAATTGAAAATCGTCCGAACGAAGGCATGTTTGGACTCATTTTCATCGGGAGAACAATGCCAATCCATTGATAATGCTCCTGTGAAGACAGAACGTTAAAATACAAATATTAATTTTCGGTAAATATCGAGGGTTTAATCGGTATAAATATGTTTTCAAATAAAAACATTCCGAATGATCAAAAATCAATGAAAATTTGATTTACGTATAAAATAAAAGAGAATGTTGTGCAGCGATAGCAATTTCGGTCAAAGATTTAATAAAAATTTAATTAAATAAAGCGATTTGTCGTCGGACAAACAGTGCACGGCGGTATTATCGTTGGAACGTGACTTCGACGATCAAGTTTCCACAGTGTCTCCACTTTCTCGTTGCAAATCCCATCGATCGTCCGGTTCCAGCGCAAAGGCCGGTTAGAAAATTTTAGCACACCCTGTATTCGCATGCGCAGCAACCGTGTGTTATCAACATACCCCCGAAAAGCCTATCGTCCGCTAAATTTCGCTGTGTTTAACCCCGACCTTCGACGTTATCGCGGTTCCAGGCGTCGCGAAAGAAAGGGGTAAGAGGTAAGAACCGCGACCTAATCTGCCATTATGCACCTCGACATGCAAATAGATATTTTTAACCTTGTCTCGAAGGTAATCGATAGACCGAAGGCGGCGTGGAACTCGTTTAAATAATTGCTCCTCCCCCCGACGTCAGACACAGAACATTTCGTGTTCTTTCGTGCCGATCGCGTTAAGGATTCGAATGTTGTTCTTTGTCTTATCCATCGACCGATTGTTCTTATTTTGCTCTCTGCTGTCGTTCTTGGCAAGAGGAATTGTCCACTGCAGCAAGCTACTCCGAGAAGGTTTCCATAGCTACAAGTACAATATTTAAAATCGTCCAACATTTTGGTAATCCACCCAAACTAGACTCCTTCCTGATATTTTTCCAAAGGAATCATAAGACTTTTGGTTACGGAGTTTTTACACACGTGTTTATCCATGTTTACGACAGATTCTCGATTTTTTGTAAATGGAAATAGTAAAAATTGCAAGAGTTGTATAATATTAGGTGAAACGCGTTTTGAAAAGCTAGTTCGAATGGCTGACGTCGTTCCTGTCGTTCAGCTTTTACGCGAAACGAAAAAATTAAACGACATCTTGATTAGTTCGAAAGTTGATACCAACCGGAAATTAAAAAAGTAGAGACTTTTGAAGTTCAAATATCGATTTTTTCGTGTCTTTTTCGCTTTTAACGTGCTATAAAAAAATAGGGAAGATAAAAACTTTGAAATCCGTAAATTATGCGACAAAGTGACATTTTCTGAAGATTATCTCCAGATTTAAGTCGGTCGATTGAAACTTGAAATGTACTGTTAGTCAGTTTGAAAAATGCAGATTCGAGAAAAACGTGTTCAAAGTTTTCGTTACGCGCGCTCTGTACCGTACATTGTTTCCTTTAAACGTCTGTAACTTTGTTAATTTTAAGAACTCGAGGAAATCTTTTTGCATGAACATTTTCGAAGACACATGCTTCGAAAAGATATGAAAAAAAATCAATTCTTTCGAAATTCCAAACAGGAATACACCCTCGAACGTCTATGCGGTAACGGTAACAATACGAGCAAGTAAGACGAAATTTTATGATTCGGTACTCAAGAAGTTGTGCAGTTCCAGCTAGAAGTTTCTGCGGAAGTATTCCCAAGACCAAATGTACGAATAATTTATAAAACTAATCTCGTAGTAAGACTCTCGAGATATCTTGTTTCTTGAAGAGCCACGAGTAAGCGTGGATGTCGGAACGACAGTGATGAACGTTAGGGTCGTTTCCCAAATTTTACCAGTTGTATCTCGCTCGATACTTGGAAAGTTCGAAGTAAAGCCGATTGGTCTTATAATCTTATAGCCCATCTCCACGGTAAACGAGGATTCGTGTACGCGTAAAACGCAACAGAGAATAGGAAGAATTTCCGAACGTTCTAATCTCGAATCGGATAAACAGTGAATACATTGAACCTCTGCTGTGAATCCTGTTTGTAATTACTTGTTTCTGTATTAACTCGTAATACAGTTTAGGCAATTTTGAGAGAGAATACACCTGGGTCTAAACGGACCCGTAACTTGATTTGGCTCGCACAAATATATCGAAAGAGGATACCATTATTTTGTCGAATTTTTCTTCGTTTCTAAGAAAAACTGTACTAACGATGAATGATGGAATACAAAGTCTCTCTGGGTTCGAAAAGTTTCAAGTTTCAATAGCGAGGATTAATCCATTTAAAATCGGTCTATATAGGGTGATTCATAAATGCATGTTTATACTTCAGGAAGTGAATCTACGTACTAAAATAAGTAAATGTTACAGTGGTCTGTATAGGATAATTCATAAATGCATGTTTATATTTAAATATTTCAGTAAATATTAAGTATTTCTTAGTTCATGTACTTATCTAATGTTTCTGAAGATCGTTCACGATGTATTCTTGATGATGTACCCTTAAATATTCGTGCAGGATGGTACTCCGTTTCAGTTTCTTCGTGCTGTGAGAACATTTTTGAATAACACCTTCGCAAATCGATCTGATTTGAATCCATTAGATTTTTAGTTGTAGGACCGTTTGAAATTTATTGCGTACAGAATGCAAGCGAACAATGTGTAAGATCTACGAGGAAGGGTACGATATGAATTTAAGTCTATCTAAAGAATACCTAACATTTTTCAGTGAGTGAAAAACTCAATACTAAGACGTACAGTAACGCATATAGGAGTTAAACACTTCGAACATTCTCTTTAATTCTTCATAATTCGAAAAGTGAGGTACGCAGGACATATGTTCGTATAATGTTCTTATCTATTTTAGTCTGTAGCCCATCCTCTGAAGTATGGACAAACATTTATGAATCACCCTATATAAATATGCGTGTGAAATCGCAACCGCAAAATATTTATTATTTAATCATTGTTTACGATTTTTTCAAAGTTGTACGAAGCATTTATTAAACCTAAATATTAGGAGTATCATGAGGTATTATTTAATAATTGTTTACGATTTTTTCAAAGTTGTACGAAGCATTTACTAAACCCGACTACTAGGGTTACCATGAGGTATTATTTAATAATCGTTTACGATTTTTTCAAAGTTGTACGAAGCATTTACTAAACCTGACTACTGGGGTTACCATGAGGTATTTAAATAGGAAATGAATTGGTTAAATTTCACTAACAAATTAGTGTTGCAATTGAAAGAAAGAAACGCAAAATAATTAGATAACCTGTAATCACTTTCATCGTCGAATAATTCGAAATCGATAACTCAATGTCCTGTGGTACATCGCGCGATATAGGATATGAAAATCATATATAAATCCGTCTACTTTCAGTGTGACGCAAAGTGTATGGAACGAGTGCTGAATTGCGAAAGTAAAATCAACGCGCGGGTTTTGAATTATTGTTTAGCGTGCGCAATGTATCACAGAAGACGGTGGTGAATTTTCTATCTTACCGAAACTCATGGTCCCCGTATGATGTACGAGAGGAACTTTGTCGGCCGGATACGAGCGGAATTTTGTCTGGGCTCCGTCGCACTGAGTTATTGTACCATAATGATTAATGTTGTTCCAGGTTATGTGTAATGTGAGCTGGATCTAGCTTATGTATGCGCCAGGAGATTACCAAATGTTGGCGTCAGGCCAAACCAACTCTTAAAACTGAGATCCCTGATGCTTTAGGTAATGGAACGCTAAACTGTAAAAATATGTCGGTGGGTCAATATGCTTTAGACCCTTTTAAATCGATGTAACTTCTTACGAAACAATGACAATTGATCCTAATGCTGATTAAGGCTACTGGTACCTAAATCAAACGTTCATCTATGAGCAACAGTAATAAACCTCTACACCTTAAACCCTTTAGACCTTTTTAAATCGATGTTCCGGTGTAACTTCTTGTGAAACCATGACAATTGATTCTAGTGCTGATTAAGGCTACTGGTACCTAAATCAAACGTTCATCGATGGGCAACAGTAATAAATCTCTACACCTTAAACCTATTTCTGTAGGATAAAACACTTTGGATCTTTTTCTAAGTTCACATTCTAGATTTCTCAGCATGGAATCTCGCCAGACAGTAATATCATGACAATTGATTTAAATGTTGGTTGAATCTGTTGATTGGTTAAACCTAATTTCTGTAGGATAAAACACTTTGGATCTTTTTCTAAGTTCACATTCTAGATTTCTCAGCATGGAATCTCGCCAGACAGTAATATCATGACAATTGATTTAAATGTTGGTTGAATCTGTTGGTTGGTTAAACCTAATTTCTGTAGGATAAAACACTTTGGATCTTTTTCTAAGTTCATATTCTAGATTTCTCAGCATGGAATCTCGCCAGACAGTAGTACCATGACAATTGATTTAAATGTTGGTTGAATCTATTGGTTGGTTAAACCTAATTTCTGTAGGATAAAACACTTTGGATCTTTTTCTAAGTTCATATTCTAGATTTCTCAGTATGGAATCTCGCCAGACAGTAATATCATGACAATTAATTTAAATGTTGGTTGAATCTGTTGATTGGTTAAACCTAATTTCTGTAGGATAAAACACTTTGGATCTTTTTCTAAGTTCACATTCTAGATTTCTCAGCATGGAATCTCGCCAGACAGTAATATCATGACAATTGATTTAAATGTTGGTTGAATCTGTTGGTTGGTTAAACCTAATTTCTGTAGGATAAAACACTTTGGATCTTTTTCTAAGTTCATATTCTAGATTTCTCAGCATGGAATCTCGCCAGACAGTAGTACCATGACAATTGATTTAAATGTTGGTTGAATCTATTGGTTGGTTAAACCTAATTTCTGTAGGATAAAACACTTTGGATCTTTTTCTAAGTTCATATTCTAGATTTCTCAGTATGGAATCTCGCCAGACAGTAATATCATGACAATTAATTTAAATGTTGGTTGAATCTGTTGGTTGGTTAAACCTAATTTCTGTAGGATAAAACACTTTAGATCTTTTTCCAAGGTCATATTCTAGATTTCTCAGCATGGAATCTCGTCAGACAGTAGCATCATGACAATTGATTTAAATGTTGGTTAAACCTACTGGTATCTGAATCAATCTGTTAAGAAGAGTAAGTTGTTCCCGATGACTGTGTGTAATATTCTAAACGTTAAACTTATTTCTACAGAACCAGAAAGATACTATAACTATTTATTTCACTGTTAACCGACCTGTGATCCAAGTACCCAGTAGGTCTAACTCGAGCTAGACCTACTACCAGTTGTCCTCGATGACTGCACGAAATATTCTAACCAATAAACCCATTTCTGTAGGATCACAAAGATACCATAACATAATTATTTATCCCACTGTTGATCAACCTTTGATTCAAGTACCCAGTATGTCTAACTCGAGCTAGACCTACTACCAGTTGTCCTCGATGACTGCGCGAAATATTCTAACCAATAAACCCATTTCTGTAGGACCACAAAGATACCATAACATAATTATTTATTCCACTATTAATCAACCTTTGATTCAAGTACCTAGTAGGTTCAATCCGGAATTATTAGTTACCCAAATAAACTGCGTATCAGTGGAGCTAAACTGTTCGCGAAAGGTCCTCGCAGCAATAACTAGTTTATTGTGTGTCCAGAAATAAGAGGACTCATTGGTATCTTTGTAGCTTGAAAAGGATACTCCGCGTGTGGACGAGCACCGTCGGCGAAAAGCTCGCTTTGACACGCTCTATCGAACCGGAAGCTCGGCGAGCCAATGCAAGCTCAACGAAGCAGAGACTGACGACCCGGGGTGGCGTACACGCGGTTAACCTCGATGCATTTCGTCCTCCTTTCTATTTGTCCTCCCTCGCCGTTTCGTGATTAAAATCATCGGCCGGTTAACTTCGATGTCCCTGTATCGCGCGACGCCAACGTGATGCTATCTCCGTCGAGGTTGTGCACGGACGGGCGGTTAAGAAGGGAATCCTTGAGGCAGAAATGGAATACACGGGCGTGCATGGTTGGATAACGAAATTAAACGATATTGGACGAAGAAACATATACGTTTATTGGATAATACTTCATAGTCAGTTCGCGAACCAATCTCCACGTTGCGCTAAACAGATCGTGTTACCTTGTATGTTAGGATCTAGGTGTTACTGTCAACAATTCTTGCAGCACGTGACGCTATTTCCTTTTGCATACCATTAGGAGGTATTTTATTCTAGAACCGTAGAAAATCGATTTTTTTAAATTCCATTTTGTGGAAACATATTTCCTTGAACATATTTCCGACAACGGATATTACTGGAGTCGAAAAAATAACAAAGTTGCGAGCGTTTGAATTTCGTCAAATATGGCTCAAAGTGTTTTATATTTCTTCGTAAGATCCGGTCACTTTGAATCAAATATATCTTGTTCGATAAATCATGGGAGCAATCTAAAGTGTATGTCGAGGAATGTCAGGAAAAGAGATGTGCGAGTAAGAAGAACAATGTATGAGAAACTTTATACACGATTTTCCCGAAATCATGTTTTTTTAAATAGTTACCGTGATATCTCAAGTTCTAGGTGACCGATTAACATTAAATTTGAAGAGAATCCTCAACGCGTGTGTCTTTATTGCTCGTACTAGGAATTTAAAATTTGATGTTCTTTATTATTCCCTTTTAGGATACCAAAGGTGAAGGATACACAAAAATGGATAGCTTAACTTTAAAGTACTGTTAAATTTTTTATTTTCAATATTTACTCATAATTTTAATACCGACTATAGCCTCGTTTATACTTAATAAAGTGGCACTTAAATAAAGGAGGCACTTTTCACAAAAGTGTTCACTCAAATTAGCACAATCGATCACAGAGTAAATCAAAATAAATCTGGTCGGCCTTTCGTGCAAGTTCACCATTATTCGCTTATTTTTCGGACGCGACTTGCAACTGTCGCTTCTTGACATATCATAAACCATCCACAGATGCACATTCGATTCATCAAAAATAGAGATCGGCTCTGTTTCGTTCATTATACTCTTTCGATGTTCACTTTGGATGAAATACAATTGAAAACATTATTTACACTTTCCACTCCGAATGACTCGTCAAACACGAGTTTAGATTTTACACTTTGGATGTACATCCCAAATGATTCGTACACAGTGGATTTATAGTGAACGTGAAAGATGAAAACTGGAGTGTTTACACCATTTCATAAACAGTAAAAATCAGCAATATTTCGTTCATTACTCACTTTGAATGTTCACCTTGGATAGAATGCAAATGAAAACAATATTTACGCTTTTCACTGTGAGTGAATCATCCGAGATGCACATTCAAATGTGTACAATGATGTAAAGTTTAAATTTGCCTCAAGCGATGATTAGTATCAGCTGTCACGTAGTTAGGCACTGTTTAGAAAGAGTAAATTGTTCCTAAATAATCGTGAGATGAGGAAATTAAGGATGCCTTCTAGTGAGAAGATTGTGAAGAACCACGTGGTGCTTATTTCAAAGCCTTGCGTCAGAAAGCATCATTGAATTTCTCACTTCACGATCCTTTGTGACAACTTACCAACAGTGGTTTACTAAACAGTGACAACTATGTGACTGGAGATCCTAGACATTGCTTGACACCGAACAACGAGGACAGATAAGGGACCACGTGTCACTTCAGAACCTCTAGAATGTAACGTGTACTCGAAAATGAAGGTTCTCTAACATACCTTGGTCCATAGGTTCTTAGACGCGACGATCATGCTACTTAACCCTTTCCACTCGAAGCTTTTCTGCTACCAGAAACTAGCACCTCGATGAAATCCTTCGAATCGTGTAATTAATTTAAAACGGAACATTTTCGTTTCAACATTTCATATACATATATTTACATCTTACAAGAAAGGAATAATTGAATTTTAATTTCAATTCCAAACCACGATGGTTTTCCGAATTGGAGAACGTACACCGAATTAAGTGGCGATCGAGGATCGCTTCTCGAGTGGAAATGGTTAATACTTTTTCGCATTTTTACATATATACTACATATCAAATATTCTTCGTGACAAATTGTACATCTGGATGTACAATTTAAAGAAAAACCTTCGTGATTAAACTTTTAACGGACATACCGAACAGAGTCGTTTGTTTTCTTTATAGAAAGAAATACATTTGGTGATTTACTATATATCTAAAAAGGGCATTGCTCCACTTTTTGAGGCACTGTTGAACACATCAAATTCTACAAAATGACGAAAACTAAAACATAGATTAATCAGTTACTTAATTGTAAGGTGGAATATTGACAATCCCACCATGTAACTTGTATTATTTCAATTCTTCATGGTAGGTTGAAAAACTTATCACCATCGTGCATATCAGAGTAGTGACAAGATGGGACATTTTTTAATCCATTATGACGAAATATTTAACAAACTACCGGAGAGTGTCATAAGTAAAAGTACACTTACCACCATTTGATCAGTAAGTTAAAGCTACCCATTGTTGGCCAAGAAACTGAAAGGCATTAAGTACCAAAGGATTATAATAGTCCACCTTATGAACCCTGGAAGGTTAGTATCGAAGCGTAAAGCATTTGTTTCCTTTATTCGTTGAAAACTGGTCCGTGAAGGTACTGCACGTAGAAAACACTCCGGAGTAACGTAACAAAACGGGGCATGGAAAGCGATTCTGGTTTGACCATGCATCCGAAAGAGGTCAGCCATCTTGTTAGCTGCATTCTCTTGAAGAATGAACCGGGACGGTTGTAGCTACGGATGAGAACGTTTGGAGTGCACATTCTCGTTTTCTCCGTCACTTGAAAGGGTGACCTACAAAAAGACGCCTAAAAGAAGTGGGATGCACATATCGTGAATTATAAATTCTGTTGGTGCATTCGCAGGACGCGCGCCTCCGTCAGGTGTTACCACTCGCATTTCTAGCAGTGCACCGTGATTTAAAATCATTTCTTCGCGGCGAGAAAGAAATCCAGCACACGTTTTATTAAATCCGCGACTGGAACGCACCGTCCATCGTGATCCGGTACAGATTTTACATACAGATTCTCCTTATCCAAGAGCGCAGCTCCCGATAGAAAGATAGAAAAGATAGAATCAACCTCAACCCGCGTTCTCAACGAACGATTACGAAAGAAATTTCCATACCCTTTACGTTTTGAGCATTGTTGATGCAATGCGAATAATGCAAATGCTTCGCGTATAATTCATTAAAATATACGAGTCGAGGTGTTTTTCAGCCACGTTGGATCAAGATACACGTTAAGATTGCATGGAATTTTGCAAATTTTTACCTCGCGTGACATCCATGCAGATTTCCCTCCCAGTTGCCTATGCAACGTCCACGGCGAGACATAACTCACCGATACTCGACCGTGTCCCGTGAACCGCTTTTCCTCAATCAAAAGCGCGAACTGATCGTATGCGCGATCCACGAAGTGCATGTTGTCGTTCATTAACCGAGAGAATTATGTTCCTGTCGACAAAGCTTTTTCTACGAACAGGCACAATATCTTTGGTAACTTTGAAGAGAGTTACTTCGGGAAATTGCAGCTGGTTAGACTCGTTTCTTTTTCTGCGGCGAAAAACTTTCTTGGTTAAATGCGAACTCACCTATCGCTCTAAACATTGAACGTCCAATAACTCGTTCCTTCTTGCGTGAGATAACATCTTCGATGTTTATGTATTTTTAAAAATTTATTTTTAACAAACATAAGAGTTTGCAGAATAACGCACAGCAACGAACAATTATTCTTTTTTCATCGCTAATACACGGTTTAAGAGGATATACAACTCTGGACTGTAATTTTATATCGTATCTTTTTTTATGTAATTTTATATCATATCGAGTTTGTACACATATTTTTAGCTTATTTTTTCACGAGTATACACAATTTTTTTTCATATAAAAGTAATTAAAAATACAGGAATTATGTTTACTTTAATACAGTTCTTCCCGTTAAAAGTGCCTTTATGGTTGCTACGGTAGATCTCCACCATTCTGTTTATTTGAAATGGAAAACTCGGAAACTATTTTATTTAGTAGAAACGTGGCTATAGTCGTTACTAAAATTTTGATAAAATATTGAAAATTAAAAATTCGATAGAACTTCGAAGTTAGACCGTCGATTTTTCTGTGTGTGTGTGTGTGTGTGTGTGTGTGTGTGTGTGTGTGTGTGTGTGTGTGTGTGTGTGTGTGTGTGTGTGTGTGTGTGTTTCATCTTTGGAGCACTAAAAAAAAATTATGAAGAACATCGGATTTAAAAAATTTCGGTACAGAAAATGAAATTTAAAAAATCATTCTTTACAAAGGTTCTAGAGCATAATATACTCTTAAGAGGGCGAACTACCATCCTCTGAGTGTAGTAACTGTTTGTCTTAAAAGTAGGTTAGAATTTTTTAATTACGAGTCAGAATGTATAGGATGTCCAGTAGCTGGTAATGCAAGGAACAATATAATCAGTCTGCGGAAAAAAAGATAAATAAAAAATATAGAATACAATTTTCTCCTACGTGGTTCTGTTTTAAAGAAAAACAACTTCGAATAGTTGTCAAATACCAAGAAGAGCGCTATTTAACATTTTGTATTATTTTTAAATCGACAATATCAAAAGTAAACCGATAGAATAAGCTACTTAAAAGATAAAAGTTCTTATGTATCCTCAAGTACCGAATAGAGTTAATACGAATATAAATAAATTGCAGAATTCGTCTCGTCAAGAGTACTCTCCTCGTAAGTATTCTAGGGGGATCGATTATTGGTTAATGGGAATGTGGTACTACGAGTAGGTAGAATTTGAACAGTGTCGAGTAATTTCTTAGTCTCAGGCTATATCAAGACCCACTAAAACGTTTGACCACTATCTCGAGACCGATCTTTCGTACTCCAAAAATATTCAAATTCTTAAAGAACAACGCCTTGTACCAAAAAATGTTATTCCAAATTTACGATTTATCTTTTCACGAAGAACAACCATATTACGAAACCGGTTACCAGATACTCTTGTATAATTATCAATCATTCGTATCGCAGTGTTTCCATCTGTACTAGTCAATTTTTCAGAAATTATTACAAATTACATAAATGATCGCTCGTGGCAATGACACCGGATCTTTGACAGGTAATCCAAAAATATTCAAATTCTTAAAAAACAACGCCTCGCACCAAAAAATGTTATTCCAAATTTTCGATTTATTTTTTGACGAAGAACAACCATATTACGAAACCGGTTACCAGATACTCTTGTATAATTATCAATCATTCGTATCGCAGTGTTTCCATCTGTACTAGTCAATTTTTCAGAAATGATTACAAATTACATAAATGATCGCTCGTGGCAATGATACCGGATCTTTGACAGGTAATCACGTAACGTTAATTTCCTCGCGCAGTTTTCGTTGTTCGAATACTTTCTCGTTCGAGATGTGGTAGCAGCTCGTTATTCTTGGTCAATCGTGAATCGACACGGTTACCTGCAACCGACAGAATACTTTTAATAATTACGCTTCTTTTCTCGTTTAACAATGGGAACGTTGTTGAAAAGAGGCGGTTCGGAGTCTTTGACGAAGCGCGGGCAAATTGCGAACGGTAAATTGCCGGTTCGCGTTGCAGATTGTAAATTACTCGCAGCTCTTTCCATTAAGCAAATTGAGTGGCGGCATGCTTCGTGTCAGAAGCGAGCTGCGGGTGGAATGGCTTCCGAGATATGAGTAAGCGCTGGCTGTATTTCGGATACACGACACAATTCGAACGTCGCGGAGATACACAAGACAATTTGATCAAGTAGGGAATAAAAACGAAAAGAATTTCAGAAACTTGACCGAGATTCTATCTACGAGGAACTTTGATACACTTAATTGAGATTATAAGTGTCGTTTCGCGCCAATTCAGTGTTGAAGAAACAAATGATTCTTGATCAAATCCGACTCTATTGGATGAAACGTATCTCGTCTAACGTAACAATTGACACGTATTACGCGTTAAATTAATCTCGTGTGGTCGACGAATAAGAAGTATGAAATTGCACGCAATGTACCGTAATAATAATTTATTGGAACGCAAGGGGGGGTATTCTGCTCCAGAACCTTAAAAATGTCGACTTTTTTTTCAATTTCATTTTCCGAGAGAATATATTCTTGAAAAATACTACCGCCAACGGACGTTGCCGTATACGAAAAATAACAAACTTATGAACGTTTAAAGATAATATTGAGGGAGTATTCTAATCTAGAACCTTGAAAAAATGGATTTTTTTTATTTCGTTTTCTGATAACACAGGTCTTCGAAAATATTTCTGTCAATGAATATTACCTAACTGGGCTATTAGAAGTCCTATTGTTAATGTTTGTAATTACACAGTGTACAGTCCTAGTATTCTTAGCTAAATTATTGAAGGTTTAATTTTTCTAGTTAGAGTATCAGAGATTCGGTGTTTCGAATTGGACTTGAAGGTCTAGTGTCCCTAGTTAGAATATTATAAGTTTTATCGTTAGAGTCCTTAGTTAAACTACTACAGAATTAGTTTCTCTACTTGAATTACTACATACGTAGCGGTACATCCTTAGTTGAGCCTGTAGGAGTTAGATTCTGTAATTCTAGCGTTAGGGATTAAAATCTCAGCTGGCACGAATGAAGAACGAGGGAAAATTTTTATCGTCGATAAAGAAGTGTCAGCTGGAAAGCTCAAAGATAATCGGGGATATTCGATTATCCGTCGCGGAGTCAGATTTGTCGAAGTGCTTGAAAAGCCGAGACTAGTGGGAATCCGAAGACGTCTCGATATAAGACGTCTCAATTCTTCGTCCAATTCGTCGATCATCAATTTGCTAGATTCGCGACACAGAAAAAGAAAAATATCACCGTTCCTCGTTAATGGATTCGCAATACAATCCCGATTTTTCCAAACGAGTAAAACTTCGAATATTGCGAACCGTATATTATCACGATATTCAACTCGGTTTTAATACAGGCCATCTGCTCTCTTCAAATATTAAGTGTATTCGACATGTTTTAACGAAAGTATAATTTAGCGAACGACACGTCCTCGTGCTTGTCAACTTATCGACTAATACGGAGAAACAAAAACCACAGAGAAACCAGTGTGTTATAATAAATTACGTATTTTGTTAAAATAAGTTAATTAAGGTTCATCAACTTTCTTTTTAGAAGGGAATTAATTCATCCGACGGAGCCATTGATAATCGTGTAAGAATAATTGAAAGTAACGAATTGCGTGAAAAATATACGAGCAAAATTTCGTTAATTGAAATTGCACCTTCGAGAAATGAATGTTCTAAACGTTTCTCGCGAAAGTAATTAAGGTGTTAACTAATTATTCGGTCACAAAGTGTGCGTCAATCTCACAGTTTCTTTCCAATCTGATAGCTGATTATCATTACTCTGCCAACACTTGCGGTAGTATTAATGAACGATCAATTCTACAGACAAATTCGATAGATACATCGAGAATTGCGCATTTCACAGCCAAGCTGAATATATTAATCTCGATAATGATAAGTTAATAATTGGTACTGTATGTGTGTCCGACCACGCGTGAATTGGCAATTAAATGTGTATTCATTTGGTGACTGTTGAAAGCGATACATATCGGATCGTACGTCATTAGCGCAACAACGAGCATTGTGAGAGGGAATCCACATTATTCCAATTCTACTTCGAGTTTATCATTCAATTTTACCTCTATTAACGTACCATCTGACCGAGTTTCAATCTTATACAAATTTCGCCGCGAACCATTTTCAGTGTTTCCATAATTCACCCCGCGAGCATTATTTTCGTTGAGAATTTTTACAGATCGATGCCCGCGGAAAGCATCAACGATAAAAGTAGTTCAATACGATTCATCGATGTTCTCTAAATACGAACGTTGTCAGATTCACGTGGCTGAGTTTCTGTTTCGTTGAGCAAAGGAATGCATCGTTGTGGAAGAAAGAAATATTGCTGGAATAATGGAACGTTCGAACAGTGAGGTAGTAGGATAATGGAGGCTCTGCTGCACACGAAACGAGCCGAAGTCACGCAGAAGTTCGAAACTTTTCAGACACAGGTGTACCTTCGCAGTGTATCTTGTTCAGCACTTTAATGTGGGTTTGCAGTTAAAAGCAATCCAAGTGCTCCATCGTACGGGAACATTTAGCCCGATGAAAAATTAATTAAGTTAGACTTCTTGAAAATTCGGAGCGTGACTACTCTACCGATATCGCCGCGAATCTAATATCGTGCAATTATATCTCACTCATCGGAATTCGATCGATAAGAATTGTTGCTTGAAGTACGATGTGGATGCTTGTTCGTGTTGGAAATCTTACGAGGATGAAGATGAACGTGGTTTATTTATTTCATCGTGAGAGTCTCTAGTGTCCCATCTGTCATTTCAAAGAATATATACGTTCAATTTTTGCAACTATCGCAGAGGTACAACAATCCTCCAATGAAACAGGAGACATTGTCTACCTGAGAGACAAATCCTAATCGAGGGTGATGAAAATTTTCGACGTTCCAGAGAAATATTTTTCCGAGCATGGTTTCAGAAAATACAGGGTGATTCGGAAGTATATGTCCATACTTCAGAGGATGAATTTATATACTAAGACGAATAAGAAATGTTCCATGAAGATATGCCCTATATATTTTAGTTTTTAAGTCACGATTGAGAAAATGTTCAAAGTATCAAGAAAAATCGAGTTTCTTGAGCTAGATTACCAGAATACCCAATTAAGGGGAATGTGGTACCATGCTACAGAGAAATGTGGACAGAGTCGAGCAATTTTTACTCATTGTTAGCTGCAAGACTTCGAAGATCGATTAAAATGTTTGACCCGATACGATTCTCAGTTTCTTCTCAGCTCCACACGGTACATTGTTGGCTTCCGTTGAATATACGACAGATTTTAAACGATCCCGAAATAAATGTTGAAGGATAAAGTGCACGCTTTGAACATTTTACTTCGATTAACCATAACTCGAAAACTAAGGTATACAGGATATGGGTTCGTAGGATACATTTTACTCATTCTAGTGTGTAGATTCACTCTCTGAAGTATGGACGTGTATTTCTGTCAATAACGCGTGCCAAACTGTCAATATGATACTTCGCCACTAGAAATTTTAGTGGAAGTGTCATCAGTGTTAATTATCGAGGAATTTCTAGAGACACTCACCGGTTGCACATAAACTTTGCTTAAAAGCAGTATCCATCTTACCCATCATCCACTTGCTGTATCTACGCGTATATATAAAGGTAAATCTAACTTTATCCTCGGTCACAGTCTCTCAGTAGAGACGACTTTGAAGTTAGTTTCGCTCACCGCGCGAAAATTTGCCAAAGTTTCAGCAAATTTCACATTCAACTACTTACAGCAACTCACCCATGTACACGAAATAAAGTTTACACAGGTTATTCATAGCATCCATCTACTACAGTTAACTTTGTCGCCGGTTACTTTCTCTTGCAGGGCTGTACAGGTCATTAACACGTTGGTAGTACTGGATCAATGTACACGTTACGTATTGTAACTAACCCGACACTGATGTCATTCGGAAAATACTGATCGGGGCTTCTGAGTATGAGCCCATTGAGGTTCCTTTGCTAAAGGACGTGGCTGATATCCGGAAGCCTCGAGCAGTATCATCCGTAGAGATCCAGTTAGTAAAAGCCTCAGACATTTGACCATCCTCGGATTAACTCTAGTTCTATACTGACTTCACCTATTGTAATAGTAATACTTTAGACACCATACATCGGTTACGTCTTATAATCCTTATTCTGTAACATTTTGTCTCAATTACTGCAGCACTAGTTTTATACTAACTTCATTTATTGCAACACCAATCCAATAGTGATTTCATCTACTATAATACTAGGTCTATGCCCATCTAGTGGAACATCAGTTCTATAGCGAATTTATATAATATAGAGCCTATATTATAGAACCTATAATACTAGGTCTCTGCTCCATCTACTATGACACAAATCGTATTGCTTCATTTACTATTATACAAATTGTATTGCTTCGTCTACTATAATACAAATTATATTGCTTCATCTAGTATGACACATTCGTAGGTTGAATGACTTTATCTACTATCACACTAGGGCTACATTAACTTTATCTACTATAACACTGAGTCTATATAGACCTCACCTGCTGTAAAACTAGCTCTATGACACCAATCCTATATTGACGTCATATATTATAACACTCATTCTATATCTCATCTGTTATAACACTAGCCGTATACTCCAATGACTTTATCTACTATCACACTAGGGCTATATTAACTTCATCTGCTATAACACTGAGTCTATATAGACCTCACCTGCTGTAATACTAGGTCTATGACACCAGTCCTATATTGACGTCATATACTATAACACTAATTCTATATCTCATCTGTTATAACACTAGCCCTATACTCCAATGATTTTATCTACTATCACACTAGGGCTATATTAACTTCATCTGCTATAACACTGAGTCTATATTGATCTCATCTGTTATAATACTACCTCTATGCCGCATCTACTATGACACCAGTCCTATATTGACCTCGTATACTGTAACATTAATCCTATATATAATCTGTTATAACACTAGTCGTATACTCCATCTGCTGTGACGCCAATCCTATATTGACCTTACCTATTGTAACACTAGCCTTATACCTCGTATACTGAGATACCAATTCTATATTGACCTCGCTAACACTAATCCTATGCATCATTTATCGTGACACCAATTCTATATCGATTCCACCCAATATAACATTAGTCCTATGCATCAACTAGTGTGACTTAAATCCTATTCTGACTTCGGCTATTACAATATTAGTCCTAGACCCCACCTACTGTGAAGCTGGTCCTATAGCGATTTTACCTAGTATAACACTACATGGTCCTGCATCAGCTTCTATTTTTTCTGCACAATCCTTCGTCCAAAAATCATAGTATCCATCTATCACGTTTTATATACAGCTTCATATATCAAGTTACAACGAAATTTGATAAATCAATACCATTGGCTAGTTCCTTTAACAGAAGTTCTTCAAACTAGCGAATACCCAATTGTTCGTATTTACTTAAGTTGCAACGAATTTCAAATTCAACCGAAACTAGTGGTAACAACTATATTTACTTTATACATGGAAACTCTGGTTCCGTTTCAAATTTACACAGGATCTTACTAGTTTCGTTAAATATTTTTACAACGGTACGAGCTCGACGCTATCTTTTGTCCAAACATCAAATTGTTAACGTTATCACCAGCCACATTAGAAGAACTATTGAAAGGACAATATCAAATATTGTAGCTCGATAAAAGTTTCCAAATACCTTCATATGGCAAAAATAGCACTCCAAATTAGCATATGCTTCAAAGTTCGACAGAATTGGACAGGCTATTCAGATACGTTCAACGGAGATATTGTGTTCCATATTTTATTTTGCGCACGACTGATCGAGTTCGAAAACAATACGGAATAGAATTCTACGGAATAGGAATAAACGTTGCACGGTCCAATAGGTTTACAGATGGATCTCGAGGCGCATGGTGGCACATAGCCAACGAGGTCAAAGTTGTAAATTCTTTTCCATTTTTTTTTTCCGCACGACTATTGTCGCCAATTTACGGCCCGGCGAAAGTAGTTAATTTTCTTCACGCGTCGGTAATTTGGTGTAAATCCTCGTTCGTGCGATTTAACTGCACGATGCAATTACATAAAAGGCAACCCCGAATCCTCGCCCTGAAAATTTATGATTCCGCCAGGTGTTGACGCTAAAACCCACGGAACTTTTACCATCGTTTATTGGTTTCCGAAGGAACCGCAGATCGCGTCGATGGTATAATCGGTTACACTCTGATTGCACATTTCATCCAGATTTTCATAATACCTGCATGTTCGAAACAATACAATTACGTGAAATTAATTAGGAAGGTACGTTACTTCAATGGTGCACGTTTCGCGGAATAATGACTACGGTTGGTAATCATTTTCGTGATTTACCTCCGTTCGATTAATGCTTGTTATCGTATTTGAGTCGATGTTTATCATTTGAAATTTTATTTGTATCTGGAAGGTGTTTCATAATTAACAGTAGGAGTCATAATTAACAAAGGAATCGATTCTGTGTTTAGAAATAAATTGAAAATGTAGAATACAAGAGTTTTTATATTCGAGGAAATTGACTTCAAAACTTGTTTGGAGCATGCGAGCGATTTCCCGCAATTCGATTCAAGAAGTCTGAGAATAAGACGGGAAATAAAATTTTCACACAATTCGGTGACTATTCCAATATTTTTCGCATACCCGAGTATTTGAACATGGACTATTTGAATATTTTCAAATACTCGAGTACTCGACTAGTTTGTGCACCGATCCATAATACTATTCGTAGTGTTCGAATACTTACGAAATATTCGAATATTATAATAAATTATTCGAACGGTCCCACTTGTACTATACATCGATTATGCCAACGCTGTTAAACTTCGTTAAAAAATGTAATTAGAATTTCAGGTTGACTCTCGTACACCAGAAAAAGCATACGAATATGGATCAACGACGTTAGAGATCACAAAAACAGACAAATTTTGTTAACGTTATCAATATGCATAAACTTACAAAATACGTACAAAGAGTACCACGAGCAAAAAGAAACTTCCAAGAAATCAGCTTCGAAATTCAAGCCTCGTGAACCTAGAACGAAAAAATTCTACTTATCGAACGTTTAGTGTTTTCCTAAATGTTCAACACTCGATATTCGAAAACGTGAAGTGTTTTACACGTGTTTCGGCACCGAGTTGTACTCAAAAAACTTGATCTACACTCCACCTTACCCTGTTCGAATACCACGAGTACACCCGAGTACAGCACATTCGAATGATCTTCGAATACTCGACTGTCGAAGTAACGTTTGACCCTTTGCGCTCGAAGCATTTTTCTACGCAAGAAACCTCGAAGAAATCTTTCACATCGGATGTGAAAATAAATCGTAGACTAAACTTGGATGTTATCACATCGAGATATTTCATATACAAGATACTTTATTTATCTCGAGCCGCGAAGGAAGTTTTCCTCTTGAAAAGAATTCAAACTTGGAAACATTAGAGAAATCCCAGTGCATCGATCGGCGAGTCTCGGCTTTTCGAGTGCAAAAGGTTAAATACTCGTTTGCTCGAGGTATACTTGCCGATACTCCGATAAAAAAGGGAAAAAATTGACGCGTAGATACCAACTCGGACGTCCCCGGTTCGATCGACGAACGCCATCGCGGGAGACCGTGCAACGGTTCGATAGAAAAAAAAACCAATCTGACCTTCTCTAGCACCGCGGAGAAAGATCATCGGCGCTGCTGTATCGTCCGCTCTTCACTTTCCGTTGTTACGCAATCGGGCTGTAGAAGGTACGATCAGAGGCTACGCTAGGCGATGCAGAACGCTGACGGCAATGATCGAAACCCGTCGGTGGTGGGAAGAGCACGCGATCGCTACGAACTCCGTGGCACGTAGTCAGAAGAACACCACGAGTCTGCCTCCGGTGCGGCTGCTGGCCGGAAGCACCAGCGTGCCTCTGAAGATCCGGTGACGCGTGCTTTCGAAACACCGAGACCGTTGGACTGTTTGACCTAGAATCGATGAATACTGAACTCGCACGAGCGATCTATATTTTTTTTAGTTACCGTGACAGTCTTCACTCGGGATTGATGATTACCGGGACGTATGATCGTCGATCCATATTTTTCAACCGAGGGTCGAGCATCGGCAATGGTCGATCGAATTGTCGCTCGATGTTGGTGAATACGAAACGGAACGAGTGATTCTTTCGTCGCGACGATCTTGAGCTCTTTTCACTCGAAAACGGTGATTGTTGAACTTGAACGAGTGATCGTTTATCTACGTATAGGTTACTCGGCGACAACCTAACTCGGACTTGGTGAATGTTGAATTTCGACCAACGATCTGTAATTCTTCAGTTGTGATAATATCGGTGACCCCTCGTTTTCAATTTACACAAGCGATAGTTGATCTATGTATACTCTTCGGTTGACAACAACGTTCGATATTTTCACTCGGAGTTCGTGAATTCGGAATTTTTTACGCGAGATCGTTGATTTATATTCTTCGACTGTGGTGATGTCAGCTATTGCTCAAAATTGACGATTAGTGAATTCGTACGAAAAATCGTTCACCTGTATTCTTCGATCGTGACGAAGTTATCTGTCCCGATTTGGAAACGAAATTTCGGAGTGACCGAACTTGGATCAGCGATCGTTGACTGAAACTCTTCGGTTTTGATAACTTGTTGACTGCTTCGACTTGGACTTAATGAATTCGGTTTCAATTTCTTTTTTCCAAGTCGCGATAGTCGTGTAAATATCCGACATGGAAATAATGTGCATTGGACTTGGACGATCGATGATCAATTTTTTAGAGTTTGCGGTAGGGTACCCAACCCAAGCAGGAGATTCTGGTCATTGACTTGGATGCGAACACTGGACGTCGATGAGTGAATCAATTTTCTATAGTTAGCGTAGAGTGTTCAACACGAGCATCGGCAGATTTTGATCATCGAGACTTTCATATTGAGATCCTAAGGACTTGGAGACTCGAAGACGTTGAACTTTAACAAGGGATTATCTTTTGCTGTAAAACTAAACAGTGGCTAGTTTAACTCGGAAAGAGCGTATATCGAACTGTGTTTTCTTTAGATTCAATATCTCTCAATTGTTGTGTACGGTGAAATGGCTGAAAAATGATGCTGAGTCTAGCTTGAAAGCAACTGCACCCTTAGTAAGTATATATGTCTTGAACTTTTGTACTGTTTTACTTAAATATTATTTTTACAAATGATTAAACATACACATATATTTTTCAGCTTGTATAAATCTTCCGGAGGTTTTAAATTCTTTTACGACTGTAATTGGATATTAGATACTTTTTATTTAATACCGTGCCATAACAGAAATAATAAATGAAAACGGTATTGCCTGAATTTGCACCATAAAATATGAAATATTTTTATCACTATTTACACGCGACTCATCCATGTGAATATTTCATCCCTGTATGTATATTTTTGTTTTAAAGCCAGCAGCTCGGCAATATAAACAAACATTATTTATTATATAGCTGTTGAGATTTAATACTAGTTACTTGGGATGAAATGGATGATAAAGTAGGTATTTTACCAGTCGTAAATTCGTCAGTTCCTGAAATATTTACTCTGCAATCCACTTTCTATTCCTCTTTATTTTTCATTTGGGTTGCGAATAATAATCCAAAAGTTAGAGAAACTTTGGTGAATTTTCACAAAGTATTTTTACCGTTATCATTATTTTTAAATATAGCTATTACAGTGTTCTTCGATGAATAATTTGACGCATCGTGCAATTTGTTTTAAATATTTTATTTTCCCAGGAATATAATATTTGAACATATAATACTATTCCAATAATTGAATTTATTCGTTGTATTTGAATAGCGTGATGTGAATTATAAATCCAGTTCTTTAATTTATTCTTTAATTCTTTTTTAAATATTATGTTCATTTTATATTCGAATACTTAAATTTTGAAAGTTTGTTCACGCGGTATGTGAAAAAGAATATTCGAATATTAATTCGTTCGAATAATCGTAGTTGTACTTTTCATCAATCGTGCAAACAATACTCGTGCGATCAATAGTCTGATAATTTTGCTTTAAGAATTGTACAATAATGCGATTGCGTCAATGCGTCTCTCGAATTTCTCAAATATCTCGAATATTTGTTTTCGAAATTTTCGACGTGCCTGTACCTCTGTTGCGTGTGTGATATTTTCAGTACGAACGTCAAGTTATTTGCCAGCGGTACAAATTAAATACGGAATAACATCGAGAAATGTCAAACTTTACTAAAGGCATCAAATATATACCAATTTCCATCGAATTCAATATTTACTGTTTTCGTTCGGTGTATTCCGAAAAATCGCTCGAAACAGGAGAAACTGTCCCGTACAATTAAACACTCAATGGATGGTAATTTTCGTCGACCAATTAAACAAGGCGTACGTCACTGAAGTGATATCGCAATGTTAACAGTTCGTTTCGTTTTCACAACTGTATTTAACGCGTCACTAGCACACATGCAAAATCAACCGACGTAAATTTATTCAGGCGAAAGAGTTAAGAAAAAAATTAAATCTTTGCGTTTCTGTAACCGTGGACGATTTTCAAGCAAATTATGTGCGGGTATGCACAACAATCGATGAATCTGATTAAATTATAATTAAGCCGCGCCTACCGAATAATTTAATGTTCGAGTATTTTATACTCGAGTATTCGATTATTAAATGGAAATACAGCACAGAAAAGTGTTGCACTTAACAAACTTGAATCACAATTCGCGTTACACTATTAAAACATTACGAATATCCAGATACTCCGTTAGTGCACGAAACATTCGGATAGTCGAGTATTCAAGTATGCGAATAGTATTCAAATAGTCAAGTATTCGAACTGTATTCGAATGGTTACGTATTCAAATAGCATTCTAACTGTAATCGAATGGTCATGTATTCAAATAGCATTCTAACTGTATTCGAATGGTCATGTATTCAAATAGCATTCTAACTGTATTCGAATGGTCATGTATTCAAATAGCATTTCAACTGTATTCGAATGGTCATGTATTCAAATAGCATTCTAACTGTATTCGAATGGTCATGTATTCAAATAGCATTCTAACTGTATTCGAATGGTCATGTATTCAAATAGCATTCGAATAGTATTCGAATACCCAAATATTCAAATTATTCGTCGAATATTTAAATTGCCTAAATATTCTAATATTCGAATATAGATAAATTCCACAAATTACCCAGCCCCGCGTTACAGTACTGTAGTAGAATTGACATTTTAGCAGTAACTGTGTATTCGTTCCGTTTTATTATGATCACTGAGAACTAAATTTGAACGATGTTTTAATTTACTTATTAATTACCATATTTGCGAGACACGGTTGAATTTCGTTATTATTTTCCATAAGTAATTCGATCGTTTCACTTTACCAAGTATAGTACACTTTATGAAATATTATACTTTATTGCATCTCCGCAGAAAGTGGAATCGATAATTAGATTTCGACATCCTCGATTCCGGAGAGCTTCGACTTTCTCTCTTTCTCTCGTGTCCTTGTATATTTTTTTACGGAATGTTATTAAGAAAGTGCACTTGTTGCGAGTGTAGTACATCCTTCGTTATTACGTTATTTATGGAAAAGGAGAACCGTCAGTTTTTTTTTCTGTTATGAAACTCGAACGAAACAAAGCTTGCAAACTTTACACCTCGATAGATTTATTTGTGTAACGTTGATAAAAATAAACGCTCCGCGTTGCGTGTAAAATTGACGATACTTGCGATAGTTCGAAATACATTGCTAACATTGCCATTTATCGAGAACTACGAAAGGAAAGCAACCTACTTTCGAACGCATTAGCAGAAATGATTCAGTGACAAGAGTTTCGATGTGTGAGAAACCTCTTTTGTATTGTTTTTCTGGCGATATTATGAAAATAATAATTTTCGTGATATAACACGCGACTTTAAGTACGCTAACGGACATGCAAAATTTTATCGTTAATTTTTAATTTTGCAAGGTACAGCACGTAACCCCGATGCACACTAATAGGTATCAAAAGTATCATAATTAATTTTAAATTATAATTGTAAAATTCAAAACGTAACAGTTACCATCAAAGTATCTTTGCAGACTGTAAAATAGTTGTTCAAGTATACTTGTTTTCGGAGTATAGTTATCGTCGTCAAAGTATTATGCATATAATATTTCCTTTCAAAGTATAGTATTAGTTATCAAAAAGTAGCAATTATTTTAAAACTATAACAAATGATACCGAAATGTAGTAGTTTCTTTCAGAATATAGTAATCGACACTAAAATGTAGTAGTTCTGTTGCAAGTGTAATATCCGACATCCACATATAGTAGTTATTTTTAAACTGCAACGCTTAAGATTGTGATAGTTGTTCCAAACTATACTACTTAACAGCTATGCTAATGATATTCTCTACAAAGTATAGCAATTGATATCGAAATCAAGTGGATACTTTCGAAGTACAGTCGACGTCTCCAAAGTACAGTAGTTAATATAATTCTCTACAAAGTATAGCAATTGATATCGAAATCAAGTGGATACTTTCAAAGTACATTCGACGTCTCCAAAGTACAGTAGTTGATACAATTCTCTACAAAGTATAGCAATTGATATCGAAATCAAGTGGATACTTTCGAAACACAGTCGACGTCTTCAAAGTTCAGTAGTTGATACAATTCTCTACAAGGTATAGCAATTGATATCGAAATCAAGTGGATACTTTCGAAACACAGTCGACGTCTTCAAAGTTCAGTAGTTGATACAATTCTCTACAAGGTATAGCAATTGATATCGAAATCAAGTGGATACTTTCGAAACACAGTCGACGTCTTCAAAGTTCAATAGTTGATACAATTCTCTACAAGGTATAGCAATTGATATCGAAATCGAGTGGATACTTTTAAAGTACAGTCGACGTCTCCAAAGTTCAGTAGTTGATATAATTCTCTACAAAGTATAGAAATTGATATCGAAATCAAGTGGATACTTTCAAAGTACAGTCGACGTCTACAAAGTTCAGTAGTTGATATAATTCTCTACTAAGTGTAGCAATTGATATCGAAATCAAGTGGACACTTTTTTCGAACATTTTTATTATTTATAATAAACACATTGTTGAAATCGAATTCCGAAGCGAGAGATAACGGTTGTTTGTTGGCCTTGCCGACCAGGGAAGTCGTGTTTTTGTAACCAGTGGCGTTCGAAATTTGCAAAAAGGTTTCAATTTTTTTCTAGCATCGCGCTCGACCTTTGATATCGAGATATCCATATATGCATTACCAACCGATGCATCGATGACCCATATTCGTTCGAATGGTTGAACAAAACCGCCGAACTTGTAAATATTTCCCGGAGATATTCGTTATCTCGCGATTACAGTTTCGCGTTCTGCATTAATTAATCTCGAGCACTCGCTGGTCTGTGGACGTAGCTAATTCGTATTAACATATTCATGTATGTACTGTCAATTTGTATGCAAAAGTATTGTCTGTTCTTGCCAGTCATCCTTCGAGAAATACGGAGAATCGTTTTGCGTTGATCCTGGTGCATTTCAGAGCAATGTACCGGGTATCCTAATTTTACCGATCCGAGTTTCACGAACACGCTCCCACTATTACAGCTCCGGTTGGCTTCTCTTGGTTCTCGCGAGGAGTTATTAATGGAGGCTCTTGTGGAGCTGGATTTCATATGCAATTCATCACATCGGTAATCGACGAGCGTGTCGATATCAGTTTAATCGTTGCGTCGACGGAACGTTATTAAATCTGTCCAGCGTCGGGAACGATGCCGCGAGGAAAGACAAACGGTCCGATACGTAATCAATACGTGTCGTTCTGGCCGTGTAAGTTACCGCATTCTGTAATACGTTACAGCTCGATAAATCGGGAACGCAATAGACGCGACGATTGATGGATTAGCGGCCAATGAGTCGCGCGAAATTCCATCGGATTTTAATCTTGATCGTGCAAGTAAAACACCTTGTCAATGTGTCTGGCAGCCTGAAAGGAACTCTCCGGGATCGATGCTATTCCTCCTCCAACCGTGGATTAATATTATGTTTGAACTGTTAGGTAATCCCAAGATTAATAGCTTTTCGTATCTTTTCCTCGTCTTTTACGGTCTACCGGTAGACCATACTCCTTAGTCCATTTTTTGTCGGGGTGTAAGAGTTTATTCATTCGTGCAAGTCAATAATTCGTTATACGTCCGAGTTGAAATAAAATAATTGGTGATATTGAAGTATTCAGAGTCCCGAAATCATGGTACTTTAGGGTACTAATGACTTAAGGCTTAGGATACAGTTTCAGGGATATAAAGTTCTAAGGATGCCCAGATCTAGAGGTATCAAATTCTTGGCTTCTATAGGTATAGCGGTACAGAGTTCTTAGTTTCCCTAATTCTAGATGTATCAAATTCCTAGCTTTTATAATTCTAAAGATATCAAATTTCCAAATAGAAATTTAGAGATTTAAAGTATAGAGATTCAGAAGTATAGAATCGTAAGGAGTGTAGAATTACAGAGGTATAAGGAGTGTATCATTTAGGTATAATTTAGGAGTGTAGAATTACAGAGGTATAATGATTTAAGATATAGAGTTTCGAGGGTATAGTATCGAATAAGTATACAGATTTATGGATATAGAAAGTCATGGGTATAGAGTTGTAGCGCTACGAAGATTCAAAAGTATAGAGTCGTAGATGTGTAGAGAGTTAGGGGTGCAAGGTAATAGCAATTATACAGTTCTGAAGGTGTAGAATTGTAAAGGTATAGAGTTGTGAATTTATACATAATGTCTCAGAGTTCTCAAAACCGGACACGTAGAGACCATAAAGTTCACAAATGTTCGAGATCTATAATTCTACGAATATCGAACTTGGAAAGTCGTACAAAACTATTCGTCACTCGCCTCTGAATGTCTTTGTCACGTACCGTAACGTGTCCATTGAAAAATTTAGTTATTCGCGAGTGAGCCACGACTCGATTGATCGACTAAACCAATTAAAATCGCGATTATAAGGATGATGCAAAGAAAAACGCAGACGCGGTTGCTGTCCAGATTTTTCTTTGCGTCCTTTTCGTAATAACTTCGCCTATCACACGACCGAATCATTAAGAAACCTAATTAACGTTAGTGTCTGTACACTCGTTTCGAACATTGACACGCTCGCTTGTATCATCGGACAGATATTGACATCGTCGTTGGTTTTTCACCTCTGAGACGCGTTCCATCTGATGGGATGAGAAGATTACTCGGGGAAATAGTCTGGGTGAACTATCATATTGTCGCGAAATTGTTCCAACAAGACGTAGAACTGCGTCGATATAAATTGGAAAATTCTCCAAATCTCGATAAACGAATATTTATTTTGCAAATACTTGTTTGCTCTTAACGAAGCTCTATTCCACAGCTGCGGTAAAGCTTCATCTTTAACTATCCGAAAGAACACATAATATTCCATTAGGACCTTTTGACCCTAATCAAAAGTTAGAACCGTTATTTAGAAGTTATTTATAAGGATTATAGTACAAGGTTTAAGAAAGTATGATAGATTTCTTTAAGGAAGTATTCCCCTTTGGAGCTACCGTTTTTAGAGCAATCTTTCGTGTAAAATATTTTTTATAATTACACAGAGATATTCTCGAAACTTTGTACACGCGCTATTTCAAGTAACGCGATTGAATTTGTATACCATTCTCTTTATTATTATTTAAATAACTGCATGTTTCCCTCAGTATGATATTTTAAATGTCAGAATTTGCGTCGTCGTATTTACTCGAAATAACAAATTCAAAAAGAATTTTTATCTATAAATCGTAAAAGTTACAAAATTTTTGATTTCTTTGCATAATAAAAAAGAAAATATTGGAGATGTTGACATAATTTTA
This sequence comes from Ptiloglossa arizonensis, assembly GCF_051014685.1. NCBI lineage: Eukaryota > Metazoa > Arthropoda > Insecta > Hymenoptera > Colletidae > Ptiloglossa > Ptiloglossa arizonensis. Next base: position 4,240,967 of record NC_135048.1, on the reverse strand, counting down.
ATATCTGTTTAATATGTGTATAAAATTTAAAGAAAATTCATCGATATATTCTTGAGGTATCGTGACAGTTAATTTAAAGAGCATGGTTTTGAGAAAAATGCATTTAATGTTTAGTCGAATCGATGAACGTATTTACCAAAGTATATCGTTCTTTTAAAACCGTTACAACTTCTTCGGTTTTATCGAATTTCGATATAAAATTGTAGGTATAGATACTTAAAATGCATTTTTATAAAATGCAATTAAAGGAAATCGATTTGTTGATACCGTCAAATGGGAGTATCGTTTTAAGATCGAGAAAGATAATGCAGTTACACACTATCCGCGTTATTCCATAAATCTTTCAGAATCGCATGAAGATGGTCAATTAGAGAGAGAGGAGTTCGCGAAAAGTAGAATTTAAACTCGAATCTAATTATGGTAGCAGTATGCACGATGAAGGAAGTCAGGAATATTAAGACGTATAAATTTTGTTCGTAAAAAAGTTTCGCGAATGCACGAACTTATTGAACACAGTCACATTATTATTTGAAAGGATTTGGAAATCGATTTTCGCGAAAGCCGTAGTGTGAACTCGTGGCTATTTTTGTATTTATCTATGTAAACAATATTTCGTATCAACGGTATCTCGCGGAAGCATCGATAAGCGTGGAAGTTAATTTAAAAATAAATTCATCGGGAATAGTTGTCTATTTGCAACGATACGAATATAGAATCTGCCAATTTCAAAAGTTCAAGTGAGGACATATGCTCGCGAGCAGGACGTATGTGGTTTCGAGTGTTTCTATGCGTCAGCTGTAAATCTCAGCTTCAAGTTGAGGGAACGATAAGCGCATTACGAGTCGACTTAATCCGTGTGGTCACTTGCGCCTCGACGTCGATAAGTATTCGCAGAAACGGAAGCCTGAAATGAAGGTTTTACGAGCAGCTGAATCATGAATAAGAGATGGATCCCACTTCCCTGCTTCTGAGATTAACGAGTTTCTTGGTATACCTTTATTTTATTATCTGTGGGCTTCTACGTTTCTTGTTAATAGAACTCTAACGTTTCATCACCCTAAACGTCTCGATTAGAACCTGAGAAACCACAATGCCTGGAAGTTCTAAATAGGATCCAGAATTTTTTTAAGGTCTGGAAGTTATAATTAAAATTTAGAAGATCTTAGAACCTGAAAGTTATAATCAGGATTTAGAAGATCTTAGGACCTACAAGTCGTAATTAAAACCTAGAATATTTCAAAACTTAAATGTCTCAATTAGTATTCAGAACACTTTAGGAGTTAGAACTCCTGATTAGGTGTTAGTAATCTTAATTAGAATCTCGACGAATTTTAGACTCTACGAGTTATAATTAGAATCTGAAAAATCTGAAAAGTTCTAGTTTGGAACTAGAATATTTGACGTTCTCACATGTTTCGAGTAATGATCAACGATAAAGGTGTTTCAAAGTTCCAAGAACTGACTATCTTGAAAGTACCAGCATTACACGATTCAGAATAACTTTGAAATGGTTTCTGAACAGTTTTTTACGTTTTCAATCGCATAAATTGAAAGCATGCTTTCAGGATGGAAGAATATTCTTGTTTGAATGCCCATGTATCACGTTCTCAACAATAGAAAGACGAAAGTTTCTCTTGCTACCGAGGAAACCGTATAGTGGCTTAGCCAAGCATGAAGCTATGCATACATCCTTTTCTCACGCTGCCATAATGTTTTCGGTGAAAGTAACAGAATAATAGACAACCTTATCATCGGTCGGATGCGTGGATTTATATATATTTGAATGTTAGAATCTCTTCACTATACTTTAGAGAATAGTAAAAACATACGTGAGCGTTGATCAGTGAGAAATCTCTATTCTGAATACAGTTTTATTAAACTGATATCATATTACCTTCGTCTTGGCGTAATTATAAAGCTCTATACCCAAAATTTAAAATACAGACACTTCCAGAGATCAAAGTAATCATTATTTGTTCTTAATTGGAACATCGATTGATCAAAGATAGATATCTACATACGTAGTCAGTTTAGGACTCGATAATTCAAAACACGACTTTGTCGTTGAAAATGACTAATAATATTCAGGTATCTATATCAAAAGTTTAACTGAGTCGCTCTGTACAGCTATGACACATTTTGAACTGAACTTAGATCAAGCAGCATAACAAACTTTTGAGCGAGCATTAAGCAAATAATGGATGGACAGTGACCATGGCAAAAGTTGGAAAGTAGCTCTGCAGAGGAGTCTCGAAGGTAACCGTTTGTTAGTCGCGAACCTAGTATATTAATCGAAGGTCTAACCCCGTGTTCCTAGGAAATCAATTCCCCGATCAGCATTTCTGAACGTTACATGCTAGCGCAGGAATTTATGCGTTTCAGTGAAACGTCACGTGAACCCGCGTCCCATGGGGGCTGCTTGCGTCAACATTCGTCACGATATAGAAACTTGTCTCTAACTACCTGACTGAAAATTTATGCGAATGACACGCGCCGCGATCATATTGCCTTTTGAGTAGGATCCATTTGGTCGCCGTAAAGATTCCATACCTAGAGCCAAACTGAGTTCTAACCTTTAGGTGGGATTCGAAGATCATAATTATAGTTTAGAAGTCTTATTTAGAATTTAGAAAATTTTACATCCTAGATGTCGAAGATATAATTTGGAAAACTTGAGGATCTAAAAATCTCAACGAGCATCCATTTTTAGAAGTCCTAGAGGTCTTATTTAGGATCTGAAAAATCGTATGTCACAGTTAAGATTTAGAAAACCTCGGGACCTAAAAATCCTAACGAGGACTCGAAATATTTAGATATTAAAAGCTCTACTTAGAATTTAGAAGATCTTATATCCTAGATGTCGAAGATATAATTTGGAAAACTTGAGGATCTAAAAATCTCAACAAGCATCCATTTTTAGAAGTCCTAGAGGTCTTATTTAGGATCTGGAAAATCGTATGTCACAGTTAAGATTTAGAAAACCTCGGGACCTAAAAATCCTAACGAGGACTCGAAATATTTAGATATTAAAAGCTCTACTTAGAATTTAGAAGATCTTATATCCTAGATGTCGAAGATATAATTTGGAAAACTTCAGGATCTAAAAATCCCAACGAGCACCCATAATCTTTAAAAGTTCTAGAGATCTTATTTAGGATTTGGAAAATCGTATGTCACAGTTAAGATTTAGAAAACCTCTATTTAGATATTAAAAGCTCTACTCAGAATTTAGATCTTAGATCCCAGATGTCGCAATTAGAATGTGGAAATTTTCATGACTTGAAAATTCTAACGAGGACCCAAAATTTTTAGAGTTTAGAAGTCCTATTTACTTAGGACTTGGAAGATCTTAGAATCTTAGGATCTGAAGGTCACAATTAGAATATAGAAGAGCTCAGAATCTATAATTTTATGAGACTTGGCATTCCTAACCGTTTTGAATAATGATCAAGGAAACTTGAAAGAAACTTGAAAAGAGCCTTCTTTCAAAGTTATTGGAAATTATGTAGCCATGTACTCTTGCCAAGATAACTAGTTTTTGAAACTTGAAAGAGTCGTTATCGTTGATCACTATTCAGAATAGATACACAAAGTCATCTAGATCTAAATTTGTATTTTCAGGTTTTGAGAATTTCCAAATCCTAATTATTGACTGCTAGATCCTACAATCTTTTAGATTCTAATTAAAACTTTCAAATCTTGAGAATTTCGAGATGCTAAGTGTGACTTCAAGATGTTAAACATTTTTGGGTTCTAATTAGAATTTCAACGTATAATTTCGTTTCTCCATAAGTGCAACAACGCACCCAGAAAGTGGATAGATTGAATTTTCTTGTCATTTCGCGTTTGCAAATAGTTCAGAATTATGGTTGAAGAATGAATACTTCAATCGTCGTATGGTGCAGTATTAAAAACACAACTTGTATCGGCTAAATCTTTTTCCTTATTTGCAAGTAGATTTCATGTGTTACAAAGTTCGTATTACGATTAGAGAAATATTTTTTATCATAATATTTATCGTATCTTGTATTGGAGTTTATTTTACGATCAAATTTGATTCGAGTAAGCAGTTAATTATGCCTCGTGATTAATCGCGTTACGACACTGCGTAGAAAGTGATGACTGGACTTCCAGTTATGTTGCTCGAGACTATCAAATATCGATATTGGTTACATAAATATTTCTTAATGGCGTCTCCACGAACGACAGTGTCTGTTACCCATATTGACAACCAGAAATTTCACCCAATACCTGTCCTCGGTTAAACGCTTTTTGGCGTTATTACGTCATTGGCGACCTTGATGCGATGTGAACAGATTAATATCGATGCCATTACTTGAAATAATGAGAGGGAGATAACGACGACGTCCGTCCGTTTGCAACGTAAATGCCAATGTTAACGACGAGTACTAAAATAGCAATTGCTACGATGAAGTTGTTTAATCGAACATTTCTCTCTAAATAGTTACTTAACGATTTAAGCACTCGAAATTTTCGATGTAGTCGCTGGGTTTTCAATTTTCGATCGCCCAAATGATCGAGGATTAAAATTTGTTTACTATTAAATTGTACAAGTTTCAAAACATTCGAGTTCGTATCTTGTATACGTATTCAACGATCGATTGTCCAACTGATCAAGAACTCGAGTGTCCACGTGTAAATGTTCAAGCGTATGGACATTTGAACGTTCACTTGACATCGTTATCGTGGACAATTTAAGTGGAATTTTCTCAATCGTATTTATTTTAAAATAAGTTACTTTTGTTCGTGAAATGTTTAGTCGCAATCTTGACGTTGTAATTTCAATTCAGCCAATTTCATTCGCAACGAAGATAATAGTTAACTTGCTACTCGTTATCGCACAACAGCTCGATTTTCACATGGAATAAGCCAGCAGTTGTTTACATCGGAACGACTGCGATACACGCAGGGTTGTATCGTTGAATTCCTGGCATAGTTCTCACACGCAAATGGGTAGTTTCTAGTAAAACATCATACAATTGGGACATCCACGTCCCGTTGTTGAACCGCGGAAGTACCCCGTGTTACGTTCATCTCTGCGAACGATTCAGCGTATCCACGTTGAAAGGAAATTGCGTTCGCTGGAAAATGGCACAAAACGGATTGAAAGGTAGAGAAGCGGACGAACACTCGACGATCAAATTGTGCAAATACTTTTTGATGTTACAATTGACCGAACGTGGAAATCGTGACCACGTTTACGGATGCTCGAATTGAACGAGCAAATTCTCACGTGACGAAATCTTTCAAAAAAATCGAGCAATTTGGCTCGCGTGTGTGGAAATATCACGTGTACGTCGTAAATATTCTTTCGATCAAATTCTTTGGGCTGTTTCGTGATTTAAGGTCGTTGTAAGTATTCATGAGTCAGTCAGTACAGTTCTTCGTATACTCGCGAAACGCCCTCAAACTCTTCACCACGGTTTTCACCACCCACGTCTACCAGCTAATTAACCCTTTGCGGTCTTTGGTCGCCGTACTGAGACAATTCTTATGACATCATTGTTTTTGCCAGCCGGGGATACAAAATGTATCGAGTCTGCAGAGACTGCACCTCGTGCTGGTTGTTTGTAGAGGATGTGTATACCAAAGTGATTTAATGACCCAACCACGAAAACTACGGAGAAAAGTTCTCCGTGGCTCTATACGATGCCTATCGACCGCAAAAGGTTAAACGTTGACATTTCCAGACGATGAACAAGTCTCTGACAAATATTCTCTTCGGGCTGAATGTGTTTACGCGATCCCACGCGCTAAATGATGTCACTGATGCCTTGTTTGCCTCGATTATCTCCACGTACGCGTGGAATTGGAGGCCAAACTGTAACGTCGAACAGTACGGTTAACGTTCATGCTAATTATCGGTCGTTGCGTGTTATCTCAGTCCTTGTACTGTCAGACGTAGAATGGAAAAACGACTTATGGCGTAAGATCGGAAATACCCGATAGAATCGCTTCGTTTCGACGATTTTTAGAATTTAATCGCTCGGAAATGGGGAGAGATCGTTGATTCCAAAGATCGTAACCTTGGATCCAGTATAGTTACGTACGGGCTCAAGACGGAAATGATCGTATACAAGTGACTACACGAGGATCTTGAATTATCACTTAGTTGAGAACGTGTATCTAACATTTAGATACCACGGACAAATTATTTACTTAGGTTTTGGCAATCCAGGGAGAATTTCGAGGCCGGTCTTGACAACTCGGGACGTCTAGTTGGGATCTGAATAATTCGGATGCAGTATTTAAAGTCTTGGCAGTGCAGATAAACACCCAGTTAAGCATCGACGAGCCAAACGAAACCTCCAGTTCGTATTCGCTCAATAATTATTTTTTCCAAACTGTCTATAGAGACGAGTGCGATGGTCCTAGGTCATTTTTAACGACCCTTCAAAGACACCACTCTCGAAGTGTGTATCATGTTCGTCTCGAATATTTCGAAACTGTAATGATAGCTGTGTACCCTTTAACGAATCCTGAGCGATCGTATTTCGTATAGGATTCGAGCATTTCGCCGTGCACCTACACGCGACTGGCCATGAAATTTCCTGAGGGTCTCATAAATTACTGGCTGGCGATCCAATTTCCGAAAGGGCGTTTCGAGTCCCGTCTTTCAACACGTTCCGTTTACGCTGTTAACACGTGGATAGTGACGGACTCGATCACGAAATTTACCACGACATACGAACCGATCTTTCGAACAACTATACCGATCCTCGCTGTACCAGCGATTTGGGTGACCATGCCTGGGTTAAAATAGATCAGTAATTCGACCTCGCCCGCGCAAATATTTCCAATACAAATTTTATCATTTTATCGTACTTTTCTCAATATACAAGGCGAGTTGTACTAACGGTGTAATTGAGAAAAAGTCTTTTTCGGTCGAAAACGACCGAGACTTAATACGACGAGGGTGTAAGGGAGCAACGTGTACAATAACAATTTGTTATCGTGTAAGGTGTTCCGAAACATCCGAGCATAACTTTAGAGGCAAATTTGGCACGTTAAAATGAGACAAAAGTTCACGTAAACATACGATCGGTACGACCTTCTTTCCGAATTCGAATGGTTTTTGTTTTCCAGTCATTTTTACGACAAACCGAGCTTTTCCTTCAACGTTTATGATTTACTGTCTGTTCTGCAAAGAGTAGTTTTCATTTTTCGGTAATTTTTATGATAAACTGAGCTCCTTCAAACGATCATGGTTTGCTGTCTGTTGTGTAAACTCTATTTTGTAATGTGTTTGAACCAGTTTAGTGCGTTCTCTTGATGGCAACAATACACGTGGATCTCTATTTATAGAGGCGCCTAAAGTCTTTGGTTCACAACGCATCGATAGATCAATTTGAAGTATTTCGACTTGGTATTCAAGAGAATTCTATGACAAGATATTTAAAAGCTTGCATTTGAACTGCAAAGATAATTAAACAACCAGTATAATACAAAAGCAGTTGTAATTTGTAAACAAGGTCATACATTTATATGAATTTTTCTTCTGATTTTATTACCCTGAATGTACGAAGAAAGAAACTCTCTTGCAAAGGATCTTCGCGTCTCGCGTCTTGTTAATTTACATTTTTACACATCTGAACTTGGAGTTTTGTATTCTTCGAAAGAATTCTGTACTCCTCGGAAAGGAATTTAAATAATCGTGAAAACAAAAAGGCATAGAAAGAGGAGGAAAAACAGGAACAAATGAAAACCGGATCAATTTGTGCGCTCTTTGCACTCGGTGAACGTTACGTTTATCCGTGTGCGCGATGTAAATCGAGCATGCGCAATCTCGACGATAGAGAACGACTGTTTTTCCTTCGTTTTTCCTTCGAAGGCGAGCTCGCTTCGCAAGGAAAATATTTATCGAATCTCGCGTAGACACGTTTTGTCCACAATCGTGCATTAGGAACCATTTTCTCGTACGAAATCAATCGAGCGAATAATTTGTCTTCCCTCGTTACGAGAAGTACAATCCCGGCGGTTAAAATTGATCGAGTATGGGATAAACGCGGCAACAATAACTCGGCTTATCGCGTCGATTAACCGATCGGTTAATCGTGTTCCGCGTAACGTAGACGCGCATGAATATTCGAACAGGACTGAAAAATTATTCTAGACGCAGCTTCGGGCAATTTGTCAACGAGCTAATGGTTCGACTTTTTTGCACCCTGTCGCGCAACAGCTATGTCCCGCTTACGCGAGACTTGTCATTGCATCGGTGCTCGCGCGCTTGCCTCGACGATTCTCTCTACGTCGTGGTGCAGAAACTGTGAAACGACTCTCGTAGAACGACACGTTTCCACGTGGCCCGCGAACGATCCAGCTTTATTTTCACCGGAGGCGAAATAAATTGCTCTGCCAAGGTCACTGATAGACCTTACCCACCGCACCGGTGTAATTCGATTTTACTACGAATACTACCATTTCTGGAAGCCATCTAGCTTAAATCAAAGTAGTAAATAATTGAAATTTACATCGATGCTCGATATAACGGGAAACATAACACGAACATTACGAACATTTATTATTCACAATTTTAGCGGTTACCCTCGTGTTACGATATTTAAATTAACTCGAGAGCTGAACGTACTTTAACATAAAACTGCTAAAGGAGTCGTTTGACCCGTTTTGAGTTTCTTTTTAAAGCTACTCAATCATTAGCAACGGCTTTTGCCTGCAATATTCGGTGACGATTATTGAAATAGAAAATTAATTACATTTGTAAATTGATTCGTTTTTTTCCCTTCTACTTCCGAAAACACGCGTCGTGTCCGATAGAAATAGGAATACGCTTCACCGTCGGTAGTTGGAGCGTTAAAACGCATTCTCGAAGAGATTAAAATCAAATACTCGTGATCTCGACTCCGCGTAGGTTGAGAACAAGAGCGAGAAACAACGAGAGAGATATTGGGGACAATTTCGCGACAAGTTGTGATAAGCAATACTGTGAACTGTTTCGAAGATGTCTCGACAAACAATCTCTTGCCAGAACTCTGTAGAAGCGACGAGTGCAGCGACGACTGCAGTCATTAGCGCGAATTCCCGGTTTTCATCCGCGCGACGGGAAAGATAAGAGTCCGATTTGACTCTGGAATAATGCTTGCGACGCGGATCAATTGTTCCGTTCGAACTAGGCCAACGAATACACGGGATGGCACAATCTGCGTTCAGAGAGATGCGGGGAGGGCCTCGTCAGAGTTATCAGGGTAGCTTCCTCGTTTGTCATGCGTATCTGGGAATTAAACCGCTGTTCTGAACTCGGCTATAATTAGTTGCAGTTACTTCTGCACAGGGAATCGAAATTCCGGACCGTGCCCATGAGATTCTTTGGGAATCTCACTCGGAAGTTTCCCGCCCGAGGGCTGTGCACGGCTTAACTTCTGCAAGCTCGTTTCAGAGGAAGAAAGTTTTGGCTTCTTCACGAGTTCCATGGACAGGCTCTACGAGACGTTTGTTGAAATTAAATGCCGATAGAATCAATCATAACGCAAGTATCTGTGAAACATAATGGGATTTATTCGTAATCTTCTGCGAGGAATGATAATGGAGCTCGCTAGGACCATCGAAGCTTTGAGTGTCGAGTAATAGAAGATATTACTTCGAGGAGGTCAGACATTTGGACGAGGTAGATTGTTTTGGCTATTCAAGACCACCGAGCAGCGTTTACCCCCACCGCAACGTCCAACTTTCACTATTATCGCATCTGACTGTCTCACTGCAGCGTCTGGCTACTCCCACTACACTCTCTGACCATCATCGCTATAGCGACAGACTACTTCCACTACGCTGTCTGACTAACACCACTGCGATGTCTGTTTATCCTTATTACAGCATCCGATTACATCCACTACACCGTGCGGTAAGGTTCGCTACAGCAGTGTTGTATTTTAGCCATCTAGCGGGACAAGATTATTGCAACAAAGGAATATTGATTTTCGTTGTTTCATTGATTTCTTTTCACTAATAAAAAACATAATCTTGAATAAAATTGGAATATTACGTCTCGAATGAAATTAGAAGAGGAACGTTTCTTTCAATAGTCGTTAAATTAAGGTCAGAAATTTTTTAATCAGAATGGTACTTCGAAACATATGAATTTGAAAAGTCGTTATTTTCCAAGAAAGACACGAATCTTGTTTACGTGTAATTTTCAACGACCTTAAACAACATTGACTCACGTGTCATTGAACTCGTTCGACTTACTGTGTGGAAAAAAAAAACAGAGGTAAATTTCGGTTAACCTTGACTCCTCTGAAATTTTGAAAGCGTAAGAAATGTTTGTAGGTAATGTTAAGAGGAACACGTTTTATATAATACAGTTCCAAAAGTCCAAGATCACCCAAACCCCACCCATCGTCGCTACAGACACGAGCGAAAAAAAGTTTGTAAATTTTCCACTCTCGATACGAGACCAGAACGGAACATCTAGACTTCAGACACTTTTGACATGAATATGTAGATAGACAGACCCTGGACGAAGGTAGCACATCTCCATTTTATTTTGTACAGTAATTTATTCGACTCTCAAAATACTCGCCTAGTTACTCGACTACGAATTTTCAACCTCTTGGCATTTTATATATATATATATATTATTTGACAATTTTTAATGTACACAATTATTGAAAAATCTAAATAAACACATTCATTTAAATGTTTCTCTCAATCGCGTCAATATTATTAATAACGCAAAATGTATAAACGAAGAGGCGGAGAAAAGCATAAATCATGTAGTATGGCAATATAAATTCTATAATTCCCAAAGGTTAAACCAAAACCGTGAAATATGCGTAAAATTAAATTGCGATTACCACTGGATGGAAAAACAATAATCGCGAAACGAAACATCCAAGCGTGTTCACACGTTCTCACTTTTTTCAGAGGATACGGTTTACACATTTAGTTTTCAGTTGCTAAACGCTGCCAGAAATATGCACATATAAAACCGTAATTGAAATTTACACTGTATACCGACACGATACAATATTTTGTGTATACCTCGTACTTGTAAACTGAGAGATACCTCGACCGAGGTTTCAGTTGCTCGATAAAAAAAAAAAAAAAAAAAAAAAAGAAAAAAGAAAAGAAAATAAATAAATGAACGCGTTCGAGCGAGAAACTTGGCGGGCAAACTTACGCACGCGGTGCGCGTCGCATCGATATCCAGCATTAAAAACGAGTTCATTGAATGTGTCAAATGCACCGACTCTTCGAAAGCGCATTAATTCAGTCGACGAAAGAAAAATATTTTCTTCTCTGTCGATCCGCTCCGCCCGACGCGTACTCGATGCTTCGAGCGGACGCCGCGTTTATGTCTCCGAGGGTTAGACGGTGAGCGTCATTTAAATTTCATATTTTCGTCATTCTAACTGGCGCGATCTCAATTGCAAATCACTGGCTGCTCTAAGAGGCGTATGCTCAGCGCAGCTCGCTTCGTCGCGGATTTAATGAGCTTCACGATCCCCGGAGGCTGAAACTTCCGTTCGAATAGTTTGCAACATTTGTCGGTCCGATCTCGCGAACGTCGGCCACATCTTAAATATATTGGGCAATAAGAATAATGGAGGACTGTTTATATCTATCCGCTTGTTCATTAACATAAAAATTAACGCTACTCGTCGCACACGTGTATCTTACAATCCCTGATTCCTAGTCACACCACTCGTTTAACCTAACATATCTCATACACTATTGTCAATATAAATCTATAATCCAATTTAAACAATATCAATCCCCTGTTGTTCCATGCTTGTCGAATGTGCTTTGTATCGTAAAATTTCGCGGACAAGTTATTCAAATATTTCGAAAACGACAAGTTACGAGAATAACCCACGCTCGTCAGAGGAAACATATCGGGTCATTGTTTCACCAACACGCCGCTCTAGTGTTTCGAATTTTCATAGGAAACGAGACTGGGAGTTCGTTTTTGGCGAAACGTGTAACTTTTGAAAGGAAACCAAATAACCACATCCGATGTGTGTTTGACGTTCAATCGCTGCTTGTCACGAGGTTCATTTATTGTATATATCCCAATTGCATTATTTCCACGCTTACCACGTGTCTCAAGCCAATATTGCGTTTACTATTATTGGGTTATTCGAAAAGTCATTTCGTTTTTTTTTTGGTGAAAATGAAACACGATTTTTTAGACTGTATAAACATTTTATTAAATTATATATTCTCCATTTTGGAAAACGAAATGACTTTCCTAACAACTCAATAATTCATTCGTTAACAATTTCTTGAATACCCCTTCTCCCCGTTCATTATACTACTAGTAGTCCGAGAATTACTCTACTAAACTCTCTTACTAAACATTATCAAGTACTTAATGCGATAAGAATTAAGAGATATTTCCAATTTTATTGGAAATCCAGCTCTGTTTAATTGAAAACATTCGTTGTTAGAAGAATGTACTCGCGAATAATTTTTCACTCACTATGTTTTCAAAATATAAGAAATTGCTTCAATCTTCTAGTCTTCTGAAATATTTTCCAATTATCTCCTCGATCGTTTATTATTGTAACTGTTGCTATTTCGAAATTGAAATACATGGTGAATGAGAAATCGTAATACAGTCGGATAGAGGATAATTTTACGTGAAAAGTAAGAAAACAAATTTCGCGTATTTTCTTATCCGGTGCTAAGTTTTCGAGAGAGTCGATTTTGAAGATTGTTCAACTATGCAAACAATTAAATACGATGTAATCATCGAGTATTATGTGTGTTAGAGATAGTGTCGATTGATAATGGTGTGGATAAAGCAATACAAAATATTTCTATTTCTTATTCGTCTTCTACTCCTTGGTAATTTACAGGTATTGCTGCACACGTAAGTGTATTGATATCTAGACAGAGTACAATGTACTCCCGTTTTTTAATCTTTCGAATTCTTCGATAATTATTTGCTTCAAATATGTAACGTTTGGAATTAATTTCTTTGCATACTTGTTCTTTGATATGCCCTAAACACCATCCCGAACAAACACGATCGAGAATAGTATTACTTACTAATGGTAAATAATCAGATCGTATTTAATATCGTTTGCGTAGTTGAACAAACTTCAAAATCGAATTCCTCAAAAACAAACTAATCTGAAATGTTTTCCAATTATCCCTTTGATCGTTTATCAGCCGTCGCTACTTCGAAATCGAAACATTCCCTCCTCTGTTACACCTCGAGGGTAGAGTGGACGAATAACAAAGATCAACGTTCATTGTTCGATCAAAGAGTCCCTGTACCTCCCATGGTATCCCTTTGCAAAATAAATCTTCTCCGACGAATTATTGCGGTTACAGGCACAGTGCGGTCGACGAAGAATCGCCAGGGTCTATCTCCAAGTCACTGACAGTTCCGCCCGTAGACTCGAGGGACTCCACGCTGGACGTATCGCTAGACGCTTCCAGGAACATCGTTTTTCCATTAGACTCTGGTTCCTCTCCGAAGCACTTTTCCTCGATTCAGAACATTGAGCTGAGAAAGTTGACCGCATCGTCTACAGGGGCCAGGTTTCACTATCCACCGGGGATAACGCCACTATCGTTAAGTTTGGGTAGCGGAGTCCGAGATTTCCGATCTAGGAAACAAGAACCGATACTTCCCAGGCGGGAAAGCTTCTCGAAGAGATCGTCGAGTTATCAAAGATCGAAGGATCGCCCGACGGAAGAATTCGGTGACCTGGACGACAAGGTGACCATCAAGTTGCCTTCCGAAGAGTCAACACCGAGGACGAAAGACCACGAGGACTCGTTCAAGAGTCCCTCTCCTGAGGACGTTTCTGATAGAGAGATCGTTGAGGTTCGAAAGGACAGTGCCCTGTTCCTCGAAGAGGCGGAGGGGCTACCAACTCTGCGCGATATTCTCAGGTCCAGGGGATCTAGGATCGTCAGACCTAGGAGAGAGAGCAGCGGCTACGCGAGCAACCTGGGTACTTTCGACGAGGACGGACGAAGTTCTTTGTCTACGGACACTCTGCAAGACCTGTCCTTGTTCCTGAAGGACAGGCGGAGATCGTCCACCGGACCCAAACGCTTGAATTCTAAAGTGATCATTGGCAGGGCGGAGGAAAGTCTAACGGAGGAGGTAGCAGATATCGGTAAAGGCAGAATGCCGACAACGGAAGTTGTCAGAAAGGTGTCCAGTACGGGACTGGACATGCCCAACATCGATGAGGTTAAAGAGCTGTTGCGAGACGAGGTAGCTTCCAAACAGGAGAACTTGGACGACCTGTGCGATCTCGTACAACCTATCGCCATTGGTGAGTAACATTTGCCAACGTGGTTTGGGTCTGAGTTGGATCGGTTCCTTATCAGGGACCATGATTTGAAACTTGGAAGTGTACTTGATGACTTTGCTGGAAAGTTAAGGGTATTGGATGAGCCCAACGGTAATCGGTTGACGTAGAATTATACAGAGTTGTATAGTTCTGTGTTAGGGTGATGGTTAGTTGCCCTTAGAATGTACAAGCTGATTCAGAGATACATGTCCATGCATTAGAGGATAAATCTACGCACTAAGATGAGTAAAAAATGTCCTACGAATGTGTGCCCTGTATACCTTAGTTTTCGAGTTATGAATGCTGAAAAAAATATTCAAAGGGTCCAAAAAAAATCGATCGTTTCAAGTCGGATCACCGAAATTGGATTGTAATTACTAAGGATTGTAATTATTGGTTATATTTTACTTAAACGTTTAAAAGATTCTATGTTTTTCTTTTCTTTTTTTCCTAATATTCCTGACTGCACAGCTGGGAAAAATGTTAATGTGAAATCTCTTCCGTGGAAATTCAGAAAATGTAGAGAACTGCTATTATGCTCACTATTAAGCCAAAACTTCATTACTTTGTAAATACTTTAATTTAACAAATTTTTGAATTGTAAATTTAGTAATTTTGAACTCCGAAGTTTTTGAAATAAATCTTTTAGCATAGTGGTCCAATCTTTTGAAAAGTAACTACGTAATTTTCTATAAACTTTGAAAATTGATGAGCACATTTTAATCCATTCAGCTTTTAGTTGTTCCGCGGTTCACGTGGATGAACTGTGTCACTGACTCGGTGAATTTTCACAACATTGTACTTTAATGTTCACAAGATGAAACTAATACATTATTACTACGGTAGAAACTATAATCGAAAATTGATCCGGGGAAAGAGTTTTGGTCTAGGGTATGCATTACGAGTTTGATTCATATTTGAGGCTGAATGGATTAAGATTTTTTAAAATACCATGCACTCGCGTATAAATCGGATGATACGATTATAATGTAATCCGTACGGACAATTTAACTCGAGTTTAGTTTTACATTCAATGCCCCATAGCGATAGAAAGTATATATTAAGATAATTCTTTTTTGTTTCTACAGCAGAATTGTCTGCAACGAGACTTCAGGGTCCATCTACAAGTATCATTGACACTTCGTTCATCAGCGAATCCATGGAACACCTTTCGACATCTCCAATATCAAAGAACACATTGAACCGAGTGGTTCATCAACGACCCGTTGAAAATGTCAGCGAAGCTCTTGAGAAGCTTGACCAAGCCAGCGATCTATCGAATCTAAGAATCAATGTCGAGTTTGGAGCTGCGGACGACGAGGTCAGGATCGTCGAAGAACCGATCGACAGATTGTCGACACAATCGAAAGAGGGGGAAGAAACCGGTGAAGACGATATTCAAATGAGGGTTCTTCCACGATCGATCAAAGTGTACCAGCTGCTGTCGACCCAATCCGAAGATAGGACCGACGGTGAGCTGCATCTGGTGGACAGGAGAATCTCCTTGCAGATAACCAAACAGGACGACGTTGTCCAGACTGTGATATCACCTGCCGAGTCCAAAGATGATTTGTCCGTTCACGAAGAAAGTAGCACTTTAACGCTGAACACCAGTGTCTCCAGCCACATGGGCACCCAAACGCTGACGTTTGTTGAAATCACTGACGATCCCCTTGTCAGGAACGTGTCATCACCTGGTGACGTAGGAACGAGCCAGAGGTTCCTGGGGGATGCTTCCAACGTCAATGTGAGACCTATTTATCCCTACTGTCCCTACTCCCCTTATGGCAGCCCTCAAGGATCGCCCAGAAACAGGAGGAGACCCCTCAGAGAGAGCAGGAGGGTTTCCATCGACAATAGACAAGGTGCTCTACAGTTAAACCAGTACAAGCTCCTGGATAACATTGGACAGGTGAGTCAGAGCGCCGCTTTCACTAGGTCGACCCTGGATGCATGTGTGAGACACTGATTGTTGACAAAGAATAAGGATGAGGAGGATTTAGTAGGCGAACCAGGTGCTTCTGAGATAATAGAGGGATGTATCCAGGGCTTTATATTCGATAGCGCGCGAAAGTTTGTTTGGAGAGATGGAAATTGCTTCACCGGTGGAAGAAATTAGAAAAGTGGTACCTGGATTTGCATTAGCAATAAATTATTAGCAGTTGTTCGAAATAATGATTGAAATATCGGTTAAAATGCGATGGTATTAACGTATATGTGTGACCAAAATTTGAAATAACTTATAATCCAGTCGAAACATATAATTATTTATCTCAAATTTCAGAAAAGTATTAACCCGGTGATTTTTGATTTTGAAAATTGAAATTAAAGTTCTACTTGCTATTACCGACAATTATTGGTGCATTTATATTGTAAATAGGTATTTTTAATTTAAATCGATTTAAGATATTCTACTACTAAATTATTACAAGAATTTGCGAAAAAAATAATTTAATTTAACAGTATTGAACGAAAATAACACTGTTATCGAAGCATTTGAAAAACTGTAATAATATCTGAACGTAGTATTATTGGAAACATAAGGTACGATCAAGTTGCACTAAAAGATATATTTTTTGTTACAAGAATCAATTTTTTCGTGATTATCCATACATCACTTTCATCAAAATTTAAGTAGTATTCATGGTTCGAATAAAAAAAGTGTCGTCCTTAATGAACCTTCTTGCATGAGTTGATAGTTTGTACTGTTTGTTTCTTGGGGCACTACTAGTTTGTGATCTATTGCAGCAATTTTTCGTGTCGCTGTTGTTATTTCTTAAGAACTAATTAAGAGCAAGGCAATTAAAGTTGATTGTCGGCAATCGCGTTATGTCACACCCAGTAACGCGATATCATTCTTCGAGAACGAAGATAAATGATTGACGGAGTCTCGTTTTCGATCAATTTAAGACCGCTCATCGTTTTATATTTTTAAATGTATTATAGACTATGTCTTTTTTACACATGTGTGGATGTAGCTATATGTATAATACATATAAACAATAAAGACGAAGAAGTATGTAAATGTAAAAGGGACGTTAAGACCTAACCTAACTTAACCTCAATATTAATATAGATTTGTATAATTTTTTACAATTATTGATACATATATACATACAGAATATAAAATATCTTGTATTTTTTAATTTTAAACGAAAATAATGAAAATTTGTCGACAAATTCATTAGAGGTTTAAATTATAGAAATAACTAATTAGAAATTTTCGATTTTAAATAACTTTATTGAATTTCTCATGGATATTGTTTCGTCGAAATTCATTATCGACGGGAAACGTTGAGTTCAGCTTTACAGCTCGGTTTGCCCGATGATTTACGTTAATATTTAATTGAAGAGCGAGCGTATTTAAAACTATGTACCACACAGTTGCTTACAGAAATGAATTAAATTCTCTCGTTAATCTCTTGCTCCTTTTTGCAGGAATTAATTTATATATTCAATCACTGTGTAACTGAGAATCATCTATAAATAACCATCTTTTGTTCGTGAATTTATTCGTGTTACTGGAATTGCTCGATTTAAAATGAAATTGATTTATTCCAGGCAGGGCTAACATTTTTCTTTCGCTCTTATTATTTCTAGTATAATAATGTATCCTACAGTATTTATTCGTTAAGATTTTATCGTTCTACAAATTACCCCAAGTTTTAAATTACCGACTCGGTATTTGTTCTATAATTTTGTATTTTTCGAGAAAAGTTCACTGTTTAAACGAGAATAACCTGTTCCTAAAGTACGAGGTGTACCAAAGAAATATTCGCTACAGTGAAAACGTCTGCAAATTCAAAGAGTTTAATTGGCATACTAGAACGTGATACGGCATTTTGTCCGCGTGAAATTCCCTGTTCTGTAATTCGCAAAAATTAGCAAGCATGTGAAACGGTTAGGGGAAAAAGAAACTCGTGGAAAACGTTCTCCGCGTCGACAAGGTGAACTCCGAGAACGGTTTCAACCGGAAAAGAGGAAAAAAATGTGGGGACTTTTTCGAACGAGAAACGTCGTTCCGCGCTTTTAAGTTGCGTAACGTAGGTAGACGATTCAATCCCTCGCTGATCGCGTCCTTTCAAACGGCTCTCGAAGTTGAAATTAAATCGCCGTGATCGCTCTGAACGGGCCGATAGAACGCAAAATTAATTTTCACCGATACGCTTGTATTTATCGCGCTGACGACTATATCGTTCCGTCGTTATTGAATGAACGTCTCAAAATTTGTGTCGATCAACGCGAAAATTGCGCAGGTGTATTTCGAAAATGGCAGCGAGATCCACTTCGGAATTGGAGTACGCACCGATTGCTGTACAAATTCATTTTTCGCGAGAGATTATTTGCGAAACGCGCGTTTTATCAATTTCGAAAACATTTCGAAATTAAATTTGATATCCTTATAGACGATTCGTCACAAAGGAAACAAAATATTAATACATAGTAATGGTCATAACAGAATGTTATTATTATTGGAGTAATCGTTTAAAATTCTTTCTCTGCCTTGCTCAGAGTATCGTTTGAAGTTACGTTTTGGAAACAGTACTTGGAAATTACAACCTCTTGTAATACTAGAAACTATGTGCAAGAAACAGCATTAAATAAATAAAATAAAAGTTTGATATTGTGTTAGAATTGTATTGATTCTATTCAGTCTTTTCAAAACGATACAAAAAGTAATTCTAGTTCGACACCTTTCTTTAGGTTCTTTTCAGAAATTTAAGATAAGAATATTGGTTACAACAACCACGTGTTTTTAATACGTATTACACACCTACTACTAATTTCTATATTTATCGTACAATTTTATACACAACTAGACTAAATGTACAACTCGTATTAAAAACATGAGATTATCATAATCTGTATTATTATCTTGTATTCCTCGAGAAGACCTAAAGAAGAGTCCTCTTGGGACAGAACTTAAATCTTATTACTATCGTTCGATACAAGTGAAGAATGTTTTAAGAAAAAAACTTCGTCGATTTATATCACCCGACACATTTAGAAATGAATTTCTTGATCGAAAGTAGAGGTTAACGAGATCATCGCGTTACATACTATCGCGAAACGTTATTGATCTCTACCGTTTCTTTTGTCACAGGGTTCTTACGGTATCGTAAAATTAGTTTACAACGAGGAAGACGAGACCCACTACGCGATGAAGATCCTGAGTAAGAAGAAGCTGATGAAGAAAGCAGGAATCTTCGGTAGAATGGCCCCGGGCAGAAAGGGAGCTGCGAACCCTTTAGCGAAGGTCTACAGGGAGATCGCTCTACTGAAAAAATTGGATCACCCTAACGTCGTGAAGCTGGTGGAGGTTCTCGACGACCCGGATGAAGACAATCTCTACCTTGTTTTCGAACTGGTTCAGAGAGGCGAGATACTTCAGATACCCACCGACAGGCCTCTAGACGAGGAAACTGCCAGGAAGAATTTTCGAGACGTTGTGATGGGTGTGGAATACCGTAAGTGCCTCCGAGAAACTTATGGGATTTACGGAGTCTAACGGAATTATAGTAGTATTTCAAACTGGCCAAGAGAATTCGTAAAAAGAAACAAAAAGCATTATTTAACAGGGAACATCGTGCAAACCAACAGAATTCATGGTCTCTTTGAGCATAGTAAAGTTACCAAGATCGTCGACCAAGTACTCGACGTAATTTAATGATACCGTTGTTAATGATCTAGCTGTTGGTACGAAGTTTATAATAAAAAACAATTTTCATTCTTCGATTTTTAAACGTGTCCTTTTTTATGTGTTATTCGCGTTCAAAGGATGAAAATTAACCTCAAAGTTATAGATGAAATACCTGTTTACTTAAACATCTAAAAAACTAATAATGACAGAACGAAATATAGAGCATTGAACAAAAATTTGGTTCTTGACCAACAGTCACAAGGTTTCGATGAATCTTGCATCATAGATGGCGCCACGGTAATCGATGAAATCGTATTTTCCTAAATATAAATTAAGTTATTTTGAATACTATACAATAGAAGTAGCAACTACAATTACGAATCAATATTCGTAATTAAATTTCCCAATAATGTTATAGCAACATCAGAGAGTGTTAAATGGTGTGGGTCAATGTCGGTTAGAATTCTAGTTTATTTTATTTAAAGCAATTCTGATCCCCTGAAGGGATCAGAGTGATACAAGAAAAATGTATATTCGTACAGTTGTGGAACTGTAACGTACAGAATGTTTAAAGTGTCCATGTATTTCTTCGTTAAAAACGAAATGTTGGACGTCCCCTCTAAGTGTCGCTACTCCTTCACGTTGAAAAACTTTGATTCAAACGATTATTTTCAAGTCGTAGGTGTACAAACGTTGATATTTATTGAAATATACATTCTCAATACACGTTCCCTCTAAAGTGTCGCCCTCCCCCCTCACATTGGAAAAGAAAAAGATTTAAATGATCATTTCGAAGTCGTAGATTTATGAGATTTTGTATTTATTGAAATTTGTTTTTTTTTCTTTCAGTACACTATCAGAGGATAGTGCATCGCGACATAAAACCTAGTAATCTGTTGGTGGCTAGTGACGGCCGTATCAAGATCGCTGATTTGGGGGTTAGCGCAGAATTGAGGGCATCGGGAGAATTATTATCCGGACCAGCCGGTACCCCAGCCTTCGCGGCACCCGAAACAACCACACCTGGTGCCCATTATTCCGGAACCGTGAGTACCTTCACGGTATAAGGCTATCGCTTCATTGATTTTCAATTTCGGTCATATTTATCGTTGACGAAGAATTATAACGCGGCGTTCAAATGTGAACCGTTCGTTGTGAAAGTGGTGCAGGTACATTAAAAAAAAAAGAGAAAACTTTTATCGATGCAGAATTTAAAAAACATCGATTTTATCTATAAAGAAATTTCGATGTCAACGAGATAAAATTTTCTTGCCTTCAGTAGCTAAACAAAACGAAAGAAGCGTTCGTTAAGAACGTAATTGTTTTTACGCTCGTAGGTCTATAAACAATTAGAAAAGTATACGTCACAATATTTCGAAACTCATTAGTGTGGAGCCCGTGAGAGAGACTGCAATTGTTTTGTTATAGAATCAATTCAGAAATTTAAATATTGCAATTTCGATATTCCGACATCTCCGATTGGATAAAGTTTTGATCATAACTGACGATGACACCTCGAAGCTCTTTATGAACGTTCATAACGTTCATAGCGTTCAACTTATTGCATAGTTAACCCCACTTGCGACGATGGTTCATCGATTTTCAATTTCGAAGTAAATTTCCTACTGTTAAATTGTGGCGTTCATTGACGTTCACTCTTGCCCTTAAACGATCAATTTTATGTCAACAAGATGATTTGCGATATTAATCGATAAAAATCCAGCGATTCCTTTCCTGGGTTAATTCGTTTCATTTTCTGTTTCGTCTGTCGATATATTTTCATTTGAATTTCAACGAAAGTACACTTGACTCGTCCTTTTTTATTGAAAATTTTGCTCGCGATCGAGCAAAGAAAGTATTTAAGATTTTGCAATTGTATCGTACGAAAATACGTATTTTGTACCAAAGAATCCCGGTAATGAAAGAAGTTTATTTATTTAAAATGCTGCTCCGATAATTCCACGGTCAATGCAGCGGTGAAATAGTGCGACAAACCGACTTTCTATTACAAAGTTTGAGGGCACGTTTAATGTCCTCGCGCACGTACAAACGGTACAGGAGTTGCACACTTCGGGAGGTAACATCGATTTTTTCACGGTATCGTGAAATATGCAGGTGAACTTGGAGGTACGGAAAGTTGCCGCCCGAGGAATTAGGTTAAAACTTGGCCGGTCTTTCGATTCGTTAAAATGTATCAAACGCGAAGAAAGTTCGCCTCTCGACCGATTCATAATTGATCGACAAAATTTTCTTACACGAAGGAAAACCAAGAGGAAGAAACCTGGGGTGAATCATAATACACGGTTAAAACGAACTACTATTAATTCTCTGTCCGAAAAACAAGAAATTGTGGAATCAATATTTTCGTACGACGTTTCTTTCAAGAGAACCAATATGGCGCGTGAACCAATATGGCGCGTGTTAATACGAAACAGTTTTCGATTTAATTTAACTTAAGAACTGAAGATTGAAATGAAAATTACCGAACAAAAAGTAACCAAATTTTATTTTATATTTTCAAACTACATTTTTAACGAAGTATCATCTTTGCCCTACCAATGGTATAAATACACTTGGATCAAAATCAATTTTCTCTTTTTCGCAAAAATGAAACTAACTCAACGATCATTGTCTTTTTAATGAAATTAGATCGTAAGCATTCTGATATTGACCAACAACGGAGTTTATTTTCAACATAACTGACATGCTTTAACCGATTGCAATGTAATCTGCTCGTGGAATCAGAACAGTGGTAATACGAAAGAGCGATACGTATCTCGACTAGCTAAGCGTACAACAGAATGAACACCCGCGACTCGTTATTACGCCTCTGCTCGATGGACGGTTCAAGAAGCGTATAATTTAACGTCTACTAATATAATTCATCCTCATTCGGATGTATTTCCAAGATTATAGGCATGATTTATCGTATGTCCTTATCGACAACGCAATCGATTTATTTACTTCTCCTCGTACGATTAAAAAGAGATTCGTGTCTCTAATAAGCGCAATACACCAAGTTGGTCTTGACAATTTACTTGAGCCTGTAACAGTTATAGGTCTGTGGGTATAAGTGAAAACATAGGAACGTCAATGAGGATACTTTATAGCTTATGCGCTACATAAGTAGTATGTTAATTGGAATAAATTCAATATGTAGTAATAGTAATTTGTTTAAGAGTATATATAAAAAATTACGAATCAAAGATCCAAATCGTTAGAAGTTGATATCTGTTTTGTGGTATTTATATAGCAACGTGTTTACTGATAGGAACATTAAAAACTGCTATTGTAGAATAGATATTTTAGAATTTGTTCAACAAAAGATCCATGGAAACAATTATTTCAGAACTTTTATTAGAACGAGTTTTATGAAATAAATAAAGCTTCTGTAGATATTAATTTTGTTTAAGAATATATCGTATACTCTTTTATATTAACGAACAAAATATTTGGTCTTATTGCGCAACAATTTTTGTCTTTATTTGTTATTCTATCTGAACTTAAATTTTTATTTTCGAAAACTTTTATTTGTTTTTAGAAACTCTTAATGTGGGAACATATTTTTAAAATAATTATCCGTTATTAATTAATGACATCTTGAAAATAGTATTTCAAATAATTATTTTGTATACAAACAGTTAATTTGAAGTAAACTTTTATTGGATTCCGTGACAGTAATGGTAAGATTATTTGTGAGTTCAATATGTGCAAAGAAGTTTATACTTGTCAAACTTATGGTTGCGTACTCGTATCCCCGTCGATAAAGCAGTTGAACGTTTTATCAACATAGTTTCGAATTATTTTATAGGAGGCGCTACTTAACGTAATTTTAGATTCTGTCGTTACACGCGGTACAAACGTTTCAGCTATGCTGTTACAAATACACGGGAAAGTGCTAGGCCCCTTCTGCCTCCTGATTGGTAGTATTGAATCGGCAATCCACATTGTACCAATCGGAAGTTTGAATGCGCGCATCTTTGCACAGTTTAATGTACGTTGAACGAATGTAAATAGGTTTGGTTGCATACGTAAATAGATGCCAGAAAAAGCATTGTAACCTGCCTGGAGCCATATGAAATCTTACTCACCGTCACACATATTAATGCATAAATCGCGTGCTCATGAACATGTCACTTTAGATAGAAATGTTTAATTTTCTTTGAGATTTATTTACAATATGTTCAAAAAAATTAACGAATAACACGCATATATTAAAGTAACCAAAGCAACTACAGGGGATAATCATAATTATCCATGGACTGATTATGCTTAAAATCTTATCAAAATCAGATTTTGAAATGAGAATATAAAACTTACATATAAAGTTTCATTGGAATGTATTTAAACGTTTAGATGCAATCGTGTTTCAAACATGCAAACAAAATTCCTTATTTTGTAGTCAGAACGTAATCAAGGTCTTCAAACGCGTATTTGTCTAAAAGAAATTTTGTATACTTTTCTTTATTGCAATAAATTCTGTCGTTTTACGAATTATGAGCAATATTCTGTGTACAAATTTCAAATGTAAACGGCCGTGTTGATTAAGTCTATTGACTGTTAATTGAACTTCAGTTATTTTGAGAGTAAAAGAAAAAGTAAACGTATATTAACCTTTCTCGACTTTCCAGACTGTTCAAACGCCGAGCCACGTTAAAGTATGTGGTGGTGGGGATTTTCAATATGGCTTCGTATACGTTGCGCTGCTTTTTCTGACATCTATGGTTTCATGTTTCATTTTATCGCTACGCTTTTCCTCGGAACGTAGTGCACGTGAATATTGATATAAAAATAGAAGAATATTTGTTCAAGCAGCTTATCGCAAAGTAGTAGTGTATAGTTACGAAAACTTGAGAATAAGAATTACGAAAATTACAATGGATTATTTGAAATCGATAAGAAAGGAAGAAGCACGCCGGTATAAAAAGAACAAGGAACAGTTAAATAGTAGTGATCATTTTTGGAAACTATCTCACCATAAAATAAAATAGTAGTGTTTTACGAAAAGGCACAAATAAAAGTCTCGAAAATTGTAGCAGATTTATAGAAAATCAACCATAAAAAAAACAGAGCAGAAAAGGTAGGTATGATGCTTTTAAGTATAAATATTTTTAAGGTAATAAAGGAAAGCCAAAAACTAGCATTGAGCGGTGATCCAAACGACGCCATTAAGCGTCAATTCAATTTCGAACGTTATAACAGTCAGAACAATCGCTTTGTTCTGCTATTTGTACCTAAGGATAAATACGTGTCATTAAATTTTCTTTTGTCATTCTTTGTTCAAACATTGTTCTGGATTCATGTGTTTGTACAAAGACCTTAGGAGATTTTGTTTACAATTTAAGCACTATTTAAAATTATGTATTTGAATTGTGTATAAGAACACATTGTCTATTGTTGTAAATAATATAGAATTTTAAATTTTAAATTTTTATAAAATTGACAAAAAATACAACGTCAAATAGATAATTTTATAAATTAATCATCAATAATATTCATATATATGAATACATTAATTTCGTGTTTTAGTTATGCGATGTATGGTCAATGGGAGTGACACTGTATTCCTTGGTAACTGGAAAAGTACCGTGGGATGGTGCTGGAAGTATAATTGGTGTTCAAGCAGCAGTTCGTACAGAGCCCATCAAATTTCCAGAGAAACCTACCCTAACGAATGATCTCTGTGAATTGATCTCAAAAATGGTGGCAAAAAATCCAGTTGACAGGATCTCATTACAAGAAATAAAGGTGCATTCCTGGTTAACGAATCGTGGTACAGACCCATTACCTAGCGAAGTTGACAATTGTCGACTTCCAGTCACTGTTACTGATGAAGAAGTGGAGAGGGTTGTTACTAGGATACCAAAACTGGACACCTTAATCCTCATCAAAACTATGTTGAAACAACACAGTTTTCAGGTACTTAATATTTATGTTAATTTTGACTATTTTTATGCTATTATTTTGTATTATATTAATTATGAAAGTATGAGAAGAATTTGTGTTAAGCACCAAAATATAACAAGAACATGCTTGGAAGTACATTAAAGATAATCTATAGTTCATGAATGCTTTCTGTAGGCAGATCTAATAGTTTTACAGATTTAGTTACTTATTGCCCAATTTGAACTTTAATTATTTAATTGGTGTGTCCATAAGTAAGAAACAATTTCTTTTTTTGAAATATACAATTTGTCGTAATTCATATTACAATACATATTATATACAATAACATTTTTCAACCTATTTTAATTGCAGATGTTGCAACTGCAAGAATTGCAAACACTTACATATTTTGCAGCATTTATACTTTAAAATGAAAATTGTATCTTTGAAAACAAAATTGAAAAAAAAAACTTGTGCAAATTATAAAATCAGTCAAATGTTATCCTATGTTAGTATATTAGTAATAAACAACAAAACGATCGGGATATATGTCTTAAATATGTAAAATTTATTCATTTTATTTTTTCATTTATTAATTACAATTTTTCGTATACTATAAATTTGTTGTAAATGTAAATTGTAGTTGCTCTCAATCCTTTAGCAAACTTTAGATTCCTCTTTTCGGTTCAAACTGATCATGCCTGTCTTTATTTAATCTTCTGCCATGAATTGTGCAGAGTAATTATCGGTATTAGATAAATCACGGATTAGTCTTGAGTTGTCTATTGAAAATTCTGAAAATTTTTCCTAACGACAAAACTTCGTCAGTTGTAAATTTTAATAAATCCGCTGTGTTTAAATATTCTCGAAATTTTTTTCAGTGGACGTTACTGTTGATATTTACTAACAAAAGATATTTCGAGTATCCTTTCGAGTACTCGCTCGATTCTCTCGTTAAATAAAAACTTTTGGCGGATTCCTTAGAGTAGAATTAGATTGTACACACTTTAAAAGAATATATACTTTTAAGAAATGTATTTAATTTAAATGGTTAATTTTGTACGTAAAGGAGTCGGGACAATTTTAAACCACTGTTTTTTAAATAGCACAAACAAGCAACTAGCAATAGAATGCAGAAAAAATTACATTTTATTTGAACACGATCATTTTATTAAATAGTACCTTTCATGAATTCATTGAATTCTTTTCCCATATAAATCTTCTGTCTGTTAAATATTAGGCTTCATTTTGTCGCGCCGCATTTCTGCGATCATAGTGGTTTGCGACCATTGAATTTCAATTGTGGTCGACATTTGATCTCTCGTCTCAACGAGCAGTTAGAGGTCAAGCCTCTCTTCTGTGTTTATGACACGTCACAGACGCCCCCGTGGCGTGGAAAAGCTATCTCTTGCCGGTACGGCACATCACCGATTTTAATATTTGGTGCGTAGGCAGTCGATGTCGCTCGAGCTAGCAAAGTTGACGGTTCTATAAACACAGCAATAATTCTGCGTAGTACAATATTATGAAGCATTAAAGCACACGGGCTGAGAACTTCATCGATCTTTCCGAACCTTCTCGCTCTATTTCTATCCATCGAGATTTACTTAACGTTTTTGCTTTCATTTATCTCCATTGAGGGGGTATTCCCATTAGTAATGCTAACGAAGTTGGATTTTTTTTGTATGCATCTATTTATTTCATATTTGTAGGGTATTTTATACCTCTTTAGGTTCACAAAAATTGGAACGATATCAAAATCCTTCTGAAAAATATCGCTATTTTGTTAAATTATATTTTTTAATCTGGCGGGCTAAAAGCCACACTTGCATACTTTAAATATTTATTTTGTTAGACAGTGGAGCACCATAGTTTCCTTAAAATTTACATTAAACAAAATTTTAATACTTATCTAGTTAATCGCCTTTCTAACGGAAATTCTTTTAAAGTGAGAGAAAGAAGATTCTATTCTAACTCAGTTTTTACTTTATGTACTAGGCTTGAATTGCTAAATAATAATAATACATTTTGACAATGTTCTATAATGTATTGTTGTATATTAAATTCTTTTTTCATTTTCAGAATCCGTTTTTACCAAAGAAAAGTGGAAAGATGGTGTGTGCTGATGCTGTGGTTGATAGCATAGAGTTATCTTCACCGGGAAGAGCCGAGGAGACCTTGGCATCGAGAAAAGCGATTAGGAACGCTAAGACAGAACGATTTCAACGAACAGGAAGAAGTAATTCCGCTCCTGATTCTTATGATTGGCATATGAATGGCAGGTAAATAATTTTAAAGCATCAATCTCTTAGGATAGTACTGCACTTACAGAGCTGTACTCACTTTGTCTTTAACACGTTTCGTGCAGTTGTTTTGCAATAGTAAAATTTTCACAGAAGTTGTATGCTAACGCATCAGCGGCGGCACTGATTAATGTGGTGACATCAGTGACTATCAAAATGGTTTTGACAAGAGCGACAATTCAATTGACGCGGTGGCATTAACTGGTTGGTTACATCTTGTAAAATTTGAAATTCGAATACCAAATTTTAGAATGTGACAGATTTACGATCGAGTCAATAATTCTCCGAAGCTTCGGTTTCTTCTTGATATGTATACAGTAAAGTCTTTCCATAAGTAAAAGTCTTGGGGTTCAAATATTAGATATCGAGAAGACAAGACGGTATTTTTTTTTCTTCACTGGCAGCATCGAATTTAGAAAAGGACAGTCAGCGAAAAGAAAGAGATAGGACGAGCGTTCGCGGTAGCCAGCAGAGATCAAAGGCAGGCGTATCGTTGAGACTCATACTAATTCAATTATAAAACTTTTTTTATTATTAATTACTTTTTAATGAAAATTTTAATATCATATTTATGGTTTTTTTTCTGAATAAAATAAGAACAAACGCGATGTAATTGAAACTATATTTACATGTTAAATTATGAAAAATAGCTATTAAATAATTAAATATAATCTTAATAATATTATTGCATTTAGCCTTATTTTGACCATAATAATGTCACAAACATGAAAGTGAAAATTTTACTGAAATAATTTATTATTAGTAAGAAAGTTTTACTATCGTTTAGTACATACATATTCATCGTCACGTAACAACACCGACTTCGTTCTCGGATACCTGCTTTAGGTCTATTTACGTTTCTATACACAATAGAACCGAAACGATTTCTAATCTCTACTGTTGCTTAGAAGGCAAAATTGCTTTCTTTTTTTCTGTTCAAGTAACAATAGATATAAACTTTTCTTTAAGCAATATTGATTATATCTTATTTTTAACATGTAAATGTGAAACAATTTATGAAAATATGTATTCAATATTATTCTTATATAATCATAATCAACAACATATTTTTGCAATTGATTAGTTTCAATAATGAAGAATAGTTTTCTTTATTACTTATTATATAACTAAATGTTATTCGAATTATATAGTGTTTGGTTTCTTTTTAATCAGAAAAATATAAGGAATATGTTAAAAAAGTTACATTACAAAAGAAAATAAAAATGAAAAAAGTTTTGTCATTGAATTGGTATTATGTTTTATCTCCTCACACAGATTTTCGATCGTAGATCAGATTACATTGCACGGGTTACATTCGGCGATCGAGCTCGAGAGGGATATCTCCATGGGAGACGAGATCATTTATATATGAAAAGAGTTTAGCATATCGAGATCCCAAGAAACCTTTTAAAATTATGATATTATGAATGCTTGAGTACTTTGTTGTATGTGTCAACTGTATACGAATTCAATTTTTTTTATTATTATTAATGATACGTTAGACCTATATGATAATTAATATAAAAATAATATTGCGCATTAAACATGGTTTAATATAGTCAAGTAGGAACTACAGAAACGTTTCGTGGTATGATTGTCGCTCGGGATCAGGGACAGTCTTACAACATGTACAACTTGTATTTTGCCGATAGTATGTTGCTGATAGCCGAAGAAAAGAACAACAAATACCAGAAAATGAATGAATGAAATGCATATAGATTTTTTATCTGTATGTCCGTTTAAAATCTGGGATCGGGTAAAATTGTAAACTTTTGAGTCATTTATGGGTGCGCCACATTTAAGGTAAACGAGCGAAGTTTCGAGTGCAAATTGTATTATATATACGATCAACCCATCTTAATAGCGGGCCACTTATAACTGAGAATTATCCAAATCATATCGTGTATGGTCTTTTTTTCACCAGAGAAATCTTATTAATACCTCATCAAGTATTTTTATAAGAATAAAACTAAAAATGTAAACATTGCATGTTTTAAGTCTGTGGTCTTTAACACGGTTGACTGCCGTGTCACCCATATTCGTGTGACCGTTATTTCCTGTGACGCTTATTTGGCTACTTACAAGTGCAGTATCGGATTTCCGCGTTCGCTTAGGCCTGCTTCGAGCGTAGGCCTAAACAAGATAACGCGCGCGGTCGGACTTGAGTTAACCTAAACATTTGGCGCCGATCGGTTCGCTAGCTTTCCTGGAAGGCACGAGTATCATTTACAGGGGGGCTTGCGCGACGACCGAGCGTGAGAATACATGGGGATGAAAGGAATACATGTGGTTCGGAGAAAGTGAAGAGTGTTTGGGAAAGACGAAAGATTAGGATGGCCGAACGTGACCGAATGTCTGAAGTGAGAGGGACTGAGGATTGGAATGAAAGAGAATGAATGGGAATGACTATATAGAGCGCGAGAAGAACGTTAAGGGACAGTATGAGACAGTATGACAAAGTATGACGACGGGAGTATGCCCGAAGAGTGTGTCGCGGACAGTATGACAGAAAAAACGATAGGACGAGAAAATTGAAAGACGTACCAAGCGAACTAACCACCGACACTACATCTAACACTATTATCACTGTAATTTATAATATACATATATATATCCATAAACCACGCACGAGTACAATAGTTATTTGGGAGCTCGTACGGGGATCAATCACTCAAAGATCTCTTCTCAAGTGATATGAAGAGAGAAAAACAACACAAAGGATCGTCATAGGTATTTGAAAAGGTATTCCGCAGGATGTAATAAAATTATTGAATTGTTAAAAAAGTAATATGAAAATGGTTTATTAAGAAAATTATTTAGAATTTAATTATTTAAAACTTGAAAGCATTCTATACAAGGTTGAGATTGGTCGGGACAATTTGGACAGTAAATTCCAAAGTTTTCTTTAAAACTTCTCAAAAGAAAATTCCAGTTTTCTTTAAATTGTCTCGAGCATTTGATCGGTCCGTTCGACGTCTTTTATTTGCACAATATAGTTTGCATGCGCGTTTAATGCTTCTTCCGGAATTATTTTTCCGAACGGTGATATTATGCTGACTCCGTCGAAGACAGAGTTTTATTGTATTTTCAGACAATTCTAATAGTTGTGCAGCTAATAATTCTCGAATTCTTCTAATATTTACAGTTTTCCCCGTTGCAATTTTGCAAACCGTCAACACTTTTACGTTTGAAGATTTTATTGGAAACGCGTGCGGCAGTCAACGTGTTAAACGTCAGTCGGTAGTTTTGTAGCGGTAAGAATGTAGTTACCGACATCGCATCGGTAACTAGGTTCATTTGATAAAGATGCCCTTTTGTTTTTCGACTTAACCAACGGGGAAGACAAAAGGAAGGCGCAGAGAAACGTTTAAAAGATTTCAATAAGACGAGTGTGATTTTTTCGGAAGCAAGAACGGCATTGTAAAGCAGTATTTAAGAAAAGATGATAAATAAACGCCTTACTCGAAAAAACCCGATACATACAACCCCAACGTACAAAATAATTGTACGTTGTATAAATTATTCTTTTTTCTCGTGCGATTTAGCACGAGTTAAAACGATTTAGCCCCGCAATAGTTTCTCACGAAGTAATACCCAGCTCATGTTGTACTTTACACTTTACCAGTTCCGATTCAAATTATTCTCCTAGTTGATGAGAATAGTAATGGTCATACAACAATTCAAATTTAACAATTATACAAAACATTCCTATATAATATTATTTATGATTGTAATATTATTACGATCTTAATTCAGCGATACCTATTTTTATAGTTTTAATGTGAACGATACTATGAAGTAACTGAAACATTCAAGTTGGAGATATTATATAACATATGTTAACAGATGAAACTATTACAGACAATTTTTGGCTAATATTTATATACAGTATAACTATATTCTAAATTTACAAAAATAAACGCTGCACAGATATTAAGATAATAAATATAAATATTGTTTACTATTAGATTTCTAAGAGCTTTGGGATATGATGAAATTGTGATTCATGATCTGTTGATTTAATTGTTGCTTTTTTTTATGTTCAGACAAATATCTATAGACAGTCCTCTACCACCAGTCACAGAGGTGTCCAATCAAGAAACCGAAATTGAGAAACGGTGATACTACTAAAAATTTTTGGCCAATGTCAAAGAAAAATTGCTATCAATCTGTCGGCTGTTAAACAAGGTATGTATTGAATTAAGTATTCACTAATTAGTCGGAATTGATCTACGGATCTTCGAATACTTAACAACTGTCAACTGTTTGAATGCTTCTGATATATTCAAAGAACGACGATACGTACAATCCACAAACAAACCAGTAAAGTTGGTTATTATTAATAAATTTGTACGCTCACCACACGGTGCGAATCGGGGTTGTCATTTATTACGAACTCGCGTAATCAGTTTTGTGTCGCAATAGTATTAACACGTTGACTATTATTTATTGTAAGGTCTATACCAGAACATAAAATAAATTCAGCCGAAAATTTTCGTTAAGACAGATTTTCGTGAAAAATTATTTTTATGAAAAAAATTTAAAAAAATTGTATCTTATAAAAACATTAAAAAAATTCAGGTACAATAATAATATAAAAATGATTTTATATTCTGTTTCATTATAAATAATTAATAACAAATGTTTTATAATAAATGAATTTTTATATTGTATAAGCGAAGAATATTAGTAATGTTTGTACCTAACAAATTCAATTTTCTTATAGCATTTTATTCATAAATATGTGTATATTTACATGGATATACGTACTGCCGAGAGAATATTTGTTATCATTTACTTATATAGGTAAAAATATTTATAAATGTTTGAAAAAAATATTAAATTCTAAGTCGTACATCAATTTGCAAGACACTTATTTTATGAAAGTTAGTGCACAAAATTACGATGTACAGTCCCATACAAAATGATAACACAAGTGTGTTATCTTTAATTTCTCATGTTAAGATTATGCTAGTGTGGAAAGTCTGAATTATATCTATAACGTACCTTCTACGAATATGTAAACATAACATAGATTAGTTAGGAGAGAAACACATAATCCGACGCAAAGTGATACAACATAAGTAGTACATTAGAACAATATTTATATTTTCTTTAGCGTCTCATGAACTTGCCCGGAGTTATTATGTTCAATTGGTTTTTGTCACATTACTATTCTCATAATGGATCGTGGCAAAGAGCTTAGTGAAAACGAAATTTGCACAATTTTAGTTCTGAGAAAATAACAGCTGTCTATTACTCAAATTGCAAAGAAGTTAGTCGCAGTAGAAAAGTTATATATAGTATAATATGCTGAAAGATATAAGTGCATACGGAAAGAAAAAAAGTATAGGAAGACCAGCGGTTTTACCTGAACGTGATACAAGAGCAATATAATACATGCTGCTTCCAATTTTTGTGCTACTGCGAGGGAGATTGTTAAGATAGCTGGAGTAGAAACAAATATACAGAATGTTCATCGTGTACTCCAGACTAGCAACATTATAAACCGATATAGAATAATGAGACAACCAACATTAAATATAAGATATGTCTTATATACCTTCCTTATGAGGAGGCACATTTGGTATTTGCAAAAGAACATGTATTTTGGAAAAAGACTTGGGAACAAGTAATGTGTACATATTGTTATCACGATATCCGTAAATAACCACTAACAAAAATTCGAAAAAATGCATAGAGGTGAAGTAATGGTCTGGGCTGGTGTTGGATATAAAGGAAAAACTGACATTAAATTTGTTCAGGACACAACGAATAACCTCTGTTATCCTCAAATAATAAAAAATCAAATTTGTACATGTACAAAACGCATTGCTGTTACATCATACATATTCTAACAAAATAATGCTGCGGTACACACTACCAAAATTGTTAAAGAATATTTTTTAAAGGAGAATATTTCCACTCTTCAATGGCTGGCATGCTCACCCGACCTTAACACTAGAACTACCGACAGATTTCAGTGTATTAAGGTGTTCTTCGTATGTTTTCCAGGAAAATCGATGATCGAAAAGGAGGAACTTATGAAATTGCTTGTATGTGTAAAATAGAAAAAATCATAACGTCTTTTGAAAGTATGCTATGAAATTTAAAGTAAATTTCTTCGTAAAAGCAGTTGCAACCAGTCATTTTGACTGGTTGGTAAATCTAGTGTTAAAGATAGCACGCTTGTGCTATCATTTTGTCTGGGAATGTAGCTACAGAGGATTGAATACAAAAATTTCTGCGCCAGTCAACGTGTTAAGTTAGCGAAGTTGCGTGTACCTTTTAAAAATAATTACGTTGCTCCGTATAGAAATACGGGAATATATTTAGAAATACTTTTTCAGACGCGCAAACAAGGATTAGCGGAGACAATTACGCGGATCTTCTCGTCAAACTTGCAGTCAAACAAATTACGCGATCGCAGGAAGAAGCGCAGCGCTCGCTCTGAATTCGCCTTAAACACTTAAGAATGTACTTACCCGATTCCTGAAACTTGAAAGTAATGAATTTGCGTACAATTCAAACACTCGACCAATAGCGAACGGTCGATGTAATAGAAAACCAATTTTGAATTACGTGTGTCACTTCAAGGTGAGGTTGGACGAACAATATTGTAAAACTTTTAGGATAGACCGTGGTTTCCAACGAAAACGGAAACAAATCGAACTATTCATAAATCGTATAAGTCCTAGGGATAGATACAGACATTTTAAATCATTTCAGTTAAATTTCTCAAGCCTTGTATGCTTGTTGTCTAAGAAAATCGTGCATCAAATCTACGGTATTCTTAATTTAACAGATACTTAATCGCAAAGCATTGATTTCATATGACAAAGTCACGACGCGTCGCGACGGTGTTGCGAAATAAAATTATTTCGACTTTAATTATATTTTTTAGACAGTGCCACGATCCAAGTGCAGAACTGTTTGTTTTACCATAGAAATGGAATGATTTATTTTGCATGTACTGTTTCTTTGTTCACTTTCTGTGTTAAATTTTACTGCCAGGACACTAATATGAAACTTCGTATAATGTATCCCAAATTGTATCATTCGCAATGTACTTATTAACGTGGAAAGTGAGGAACGATATGTGTAAACTATGCTCTCTTATTGATTCTTATTACAAAGGAAATTTGGAGCACAAAATATGATAAATTTTTAGAATCACTTCTCATCATTTTACTCAATTATGAAAGGATACGTAATATCATACAAAAAGATCTTTATGTAGGTTTGGCTAATTTTCAACGATAACTTACATTCGTGAATAAACCCCCCTCTCGTATAGTTTGAAATTACACGATTAGGTAATTCTAAATAATTATGCGTGAAATTATAAACGAGTTCATTGTTCATAACGTTTCAGAATATCTTTGAATTTTAATTGTTAAATTTATGTTTCACAACATAAATTTCATTTGCTCAAAGAGGCTGCACTCTTAAAATATATTTATAATACAACTAGAAATTATTTTTATAACAGCACGTTCTGACAAACCTTGCATTAGAATTAGTGGAAATAATACATTTTAGGAGTACTGTCACATATGTGTCTATCGAATAGTTTTTAAGGTGCTACTTTGGACATTTAGACAGGTTGACTACTGTGGAAGGTAAATAATTTTGAATTTTCACTTAATATTCATAATACATTTGCATAATTATCAAAGAATACATTATACATACCAGTACTACGACTGATCTATTATTGTCGAAAAATGAAAAATTATTTTCATCGTACGAGGTCAATGTGAAAATAATTTTTTATACTGAATAAATTTTAGCTAAAATCTTCCTCAGATTTGTCTATCTGATTTCGAGATGTATGGATGAATTGCTAACGACTTGTATCGTATAAATACCGTACAAGTCGATTTTGTATAATATTTCTACCACCAGGTTGCCTAAACCAATCGAAGAAATGTGTTAAGGAATCTTAGTTAAAGCGAGATTTGAAGCATATATAAAAATTCGGTTCATCAAGTTTTTTCGCTTAACCACTTGCGCTACGATTTAACTTTTAACACGCGGTAAGGTGTTACATTGACGTCTCACTGGGTCTGTGAACGCAAACTTTTAAACAGTGCCTTAGCGCGTTGGTAGAATCTTACATAAAGAATTTTACACGGATACGAATGAATATTCACAACAACGATAACATTTTATCAATTAATAATCTACTTCTGTATGGTAAATTTCAAAACATTTTGGAATATGTAATGCCACAAGGCATTCCTTGCACTCCCAAGTAGTCTCGCTGCGTTTTTTATGTTTGGCATACACTTTACACCGTCTTTGAGGATTTTTTTTTTAGCTTCTGTGGGTGGAATATTCCTTGGAAAATGGCCCCATTGTTTTCATTGTAATCGAAGTGGTATTTCACTAGTAGACAGCCTTCCACGCTTTGTGTATTCAGGCATACATACACTTTCTGAAATCTGTTCTGCCACATATAATCGAGATTTTGAGAACGTGTATTTTTTACTTTTTGGTATATTCGATGTCTTCGAAAATAAAACGTAAGCATTAAAAAGTGCGATATTCATTAGGTAAACAAATATTTTTTATGTATTTTCTTATAAATGAGAAAGAAGATAAGTAACTATCTTGGTGATCTACTCCACTCATGCCATCATTATACTCCAATACGATATTGAGCTTTGTAACAGTGATATTATTTTTCCATCTCTCCTTCGCCACTTCCATCATTTCAATTTTTTTATGTTTCGTGGAAAATAATTTTATATCTTTGTTATCCTTCCACTTTGCAGCTAAAATACCTTTGCACGATCTTGAAATAGCTTCTGATCTTTTCAGCTTTATCGTTGCGAGCTCTTTGGGCATATTCTTTCTATTGCATCTTACTGTCCCTATGGCATTGATTTGCATGGATTGCAATTTTTGAAACACATTATTCAATTTTTCAGTGTTATAATAAAATGTATCGCAAACCACAAGAATTTTCATGTAAAACAATCTGTACAACGTACCGTATCGATTCTGAAATATTTCTAGAATATCGATGACGATACATAATGTCGTGCACTCTGGAACTGTAGCTCGAATAATGAACGATCTAATTGTTAGTCGACGTGACGAACACGTCGTTTTTGTTTCTGCGACAAATCGACGTGGTATACACGTCGCTGGCGGTTTTGGAACAAAAGTATCTCGACGTAGCACGTCTTTATAGCGCAAGTGGTTAATTCGTGTGTGGCCCAAATGTTGATCTTTGGCTCAAAACTTTTGATGTGTTTCATTCATACGTTGTTTTACTCAGACATAGCTTCTGTGCAAGATCTCGAACAGTTGTATGCAGATTTTACTCAACATATCTTTTCATTATCAATGATAGAAGGATGCTCTTATCCTTCCATGTCTTTGAGATTTTCAACGCCATTACGAAATTTTTCGATATACATATTCCCACACATTCGTCACATTTTTTCAGAATCATATATACGAGGGTAGTCCTAGAAGTATCCAACCTGACGTATAGATGGCGATATTTGTTTGGAAAGTATACATAAGGACCTAACCCAGACCTAACCTGTTAATCCGAGAAAGGATTTACGTTCTTTCGGATTAGGTATGACACTGTCTGCTGTTACGTGTTCAAGATATTCGAGTTCGGATTTTCAAATTTTACATTTATCGGGTGGGAGTTTGAATTCTGTTTCTCTAATACGTTGAAATATGATAGCTAAATTGTGATTGCACAAGGGTAGTACCAGAAGTACCCGATCTGGCGTATAGATGGCAGTATTTGTTTGGAAAGTATACATAAGGACGACAGTATCGAGATTTCGGAGCAGCAGAAGGGATAGTTTTCTAGTTTTGATAGACTTCAAAGACTGTATCGTTGTTTGTGTGTAGACGTATAATTGCTAAATCTATAGATGTATTGGTACAGTCCATTTTTTCTGCATAAACTTTAAATTTTTCCTGTTTTGAACTCTATTTCATAGTCGTACTTCTCGAGTCTCAATTGTCATCTCGTGAGTCTGGGGAAGGAATCTATGATATTATAGAGTCATTTCAAAGCTTGATAGTCCATTTGAATAATAAATTTTCTGCCCTAGAAGATACTGCCTAAGGTTTTGAGTGCCCAAACTATTGCAAGAAGTTCTTTCTCGCTAGTGATGTAATTCTTTTCAGCGGGATTAACGGTAGGGGAGATGTAACAACAAGGATGATGGTTTTGGGAAAGTACTGCTCCTAAACTTTCGTTGAAGGTGTCGGTTATTGGGGTGAAGGTTTCTTCGAAATTGAAATATTGTACAAACGATACATATAATTTGTTTCAGGGTATTGCAGGATTTTAAGTGTTCATCAGTCCAATGGAAGGGTATCTTCTTTAGTTATTTTGGAAAAGTAGCGTACGAACTTTCGGTAGTAACCTGTTACTCCGAAAAAGGATTTAACGTCCGTGGAGTTCTTCGGAAATTTAAAGTTTTTTATAGGCTCGAGTTTTTTCGGATCACGTTTGACACTTTCTGCTGTTATATGTTGAAGATATTCGAGTTCGGGTTTTCAAATTTCACATTTATCGGGTGGGAGTTTGAATTCTGTTTCTCTAATACGTTGAAATACGATAGCTAAATTTTGATTGTACAAGGGTAGTACTATAAGTACCCGATCCGACTAGCAGATGGCAGTAGTTGTTTGGAAAGTATACATAAGGACTTATTAAGCTTAAGTTTGAAGCTTGACGATGCTAGGTTGTTTAGTATTTGTTTGGCAGCTATCAGTACGCGGCCACGAAAGGGAATCAAGGATTCGTCAATGCATATGTCCTCGGTTGGATTGTAATATTTTTGGTAATTGGTTTCCAAAGTGTCTATAATTGGTTGTATTTTGAATAAGCGATTGGAACCATTATTGTTTTTGTTGTCTACAAAATGTAGCATTCTTAGTAATAGTTCCAATCTGTTCCTTGACATGACTTTTTTCGGGAACGTTTGCAAATAAGCAGGATCATTGGACCAATATTGGTGTATAGCTGGTAATTTTACCAATCCCATATATACAGGGTGGTTGGTAACTGGTGGTACAAGCGGAAAGGGGGTGATTCTACACGAAAAAAGAAGTCGAAAATATAGAATAAAAATTGTTCGTTTGAGGCTTTGTTTTCGAGAAAATCGACTTTGAATTTTCGCTCGGTACGCGTGCACTTTATCACGTCTCGTTATAACGGGTCTCACTGTAGATCGTTGTCTCGATGGATATTATCGCAGTTTAAGTTTGTTTTTGCCGTAACGGAAAATTAGGAACACATAATGAAATAATATGAAGTAATCATAAAGTTTATTATTACAAAAATTGCTGAAAATGTTGCCCATTCTGCCGAACAGATACTTCTGCTCTTCTAATTAAATTTCTATGAATACTTTCTAACGTATTCGATTGTTTTAAAGTATGAAAGGCTACAATAATCTTTTAGTCTAGTCGGAAAAGATGACGTTGTCCCAATCGCGGTCCGAATTTGCTCTTGCCCAAGCGAGTCTTTTTTCGACATGTTTGTCGCACAGTAGCGGTTTTTTTAATCTGCTACGAAATTTCACATTATTGGCCAATAAACGTCTTCTTATGGTTTTGCATGATATATTCACACCTTTTTTTTTAAGTAAGGATAGACCAGGATTTTTCTCGAATGTCCGCATTATCAGTTTGTCTTTCTTGTGTCTTTCTTGTTTGTCTTTGGTGTAATGCCACGATCTTTTTTTTTTTTTTTTTTTTTTTTTAACGTGGGGGAAATCTTCGAAAGACCCCCCCGCCGCCTGGGGAGGGGCGGGGGGAGTGTGGGATTCCCCGCGCCCGGAAGGAAACCCATCGGGCGCGGGACCTACCCACTAAAACCCACCACGGTGGCCATCCTCGCACTATGCAGGGGGAGCACCTGGGACCGAAGACATCATAACATCAGGTGCTCCCCCGTGCAGGGCTCTCGCGCCCGTGTCCTCCCGTTCCAGGGAAGGGAGGGGGTACTTCACCCTCCCTTCCCTGTTTTCTCCTCGGCGTTCTGGCGCCCGACGTCGGAGCAGGGCCACACTGCTCCGACGTCCCACTCCCGGGGGCCGCCCGAGGGCGGCCGCGAGTCCCACACTCGCGACCGCCCACGGCCCCCATAGCCGCGCCGGAGGCACGGCTCTGGGACCGTGCCGTCGGCGCAGCCGCACCCCGGCTCGTACGCTCCCGAGGGCGGCTCTGGCCTCTCCGCCCTCGAGAGCGTCGCCGTCCCTTATTCTTCCCCCCCCTCAGGCGACGGGCGGTGGCACGAGCCTCAAGGGCTACGCACCCCCGCCCGCCGCTCTCAGGGTGGCCTCCCCGGCCCTTCCGGAGGCCCACCCGCCCCCGGCCTCGGACGAGGCCTCGCTCGCGGTCTCCCCCTCTCGCGAATGCGGCTCGCGGCCTCCTTCTGCGAGATTACCTCCTCGCAGAAGGAGGCCACGGCCCGCCACTTCGTCTCGCTGCCGAGCATGGCCCGTACCACGCCCGGCAGCGATAGATCCGCCCCAATCACGGCCGTGAGGACACGGCGCTCCACCCCCCAGGCCGGACACACCTCGAGGGTGTGTTGCGCCGTGTCCTCGTCCGCTGGACAGTGCCAGCAGCGCGCCGCCTCTTCCCCACCGATCCGGCACAGGTACCGTCCGAAGCATCCGTGCCCGGACAGCACCTGCACCAACCGGTAGGTGAGTGAGCCGAAGCGCCTACCCAGCCACTCAAACAGGACCGGCCGGATAGCCCGGACAGTCCTCTGGCCGAACAACGGCTCGGCCAGCCGCTGCTGCCAAAGCTGCAGCATGGACTCCCGGGCCTGGCGCCTGAGGGCCTCCACCTCGCATCCCGCCAGGACCACCCCATCCTCGCGGGCGCGCACGCGGCCCTCGTAGAAAGCTGCATGCGCGCCCGCGATCAAGTCCGCCGGGGGTAGCCCTGACAGGACGCTCGCCGCCTCATACGAAACGGTCCGGTACCCCCGGGCGATCCGCAGTGCAAGCCGCCTTTGAACCCGGCGCAGCAATACCTTGCTGCGCCGGGAGGCGGCCAGGTCGCCCGCCCAAACGGGGGCCCCGTATAGGGCCACCGAGTGGACCATTCCCGCGTAGAGGCGGCGAACCCGGTCACTCGGGCCCCGCAGGTTGGGGAGGATACGGCCCAAAGCGCCAACTATCCTCTCCAACCGCGGGGCCAGGGCCCGGAAATGGCCCTCGAAGCGCCAGTGGCTGTCGAGGTGAAGTCCCAGATATTTCATCTGAGACCTCACCTCGACGTCTGTCTCACCCACCCGGATCAGGGGGGGAGGCGGCTCTCCCCGGGGTCTATACATCCCGAGTACCTCGGTTTTGTGGAGAGCCACCTCCAAACCGATCCCCCTGATCCGGGAGACGACGCGCCGGGCACCGTCCTCGGCGGCCCGAACAGCCCCCCTCCAGTCCCCCCCGACGGCCAACAACAAGGTGTCGTCCGCGTAACACGTCAGACTGACGCCGTCGGGGAGGTCTTCGGCCCGCAGGACGGTGTCGTACCCGAGGTTCCACAGCAGGGGTCCTAACACCGACCCCTGCGGAACCCCGGAGTACACCGCTCTCCTCTCCGTCCCGCACCGGCCCGGATACTCGATCCACCTGTCGCGGAGGTAGTCCTCGACGACTGCCCTAAGGTAGGCGGGGACTCGATGTTCCTCAAGCCCCCGCCTAATCGCCTCCCAGGGTAGGGTGTTAAACGCATTGGCGATGTCCAAGGACACCGCCAATGCCACCCCACCCCGGGAGACCGCCGAGGCCGAGAGGGACCGGACGCGTCGAATCGCGTCGATCGTCGACCGGCCCTCCCGGAACCCGAACTGGCACTCCGCCAGCCCGGGCCCACCCCGCGACAGGTGCCCGACGATGCGGGCCGCCACGACTCTTTCTAGGAGCTTGCCCACATCGTCGAGCAGGCAAATCGGCCGGTACGCGGACGGAGAGTCCGCGGGCCTACCCTCTTTCCGGAGGAGGACCATTCGGGCCACCTTCCATGCGGAGGGGAATCGCCCGGCCTCCAGGCAGCGGTCGAATAGCTCCCGGAGGCCGTCACCCAGGACGTCCGCGGCCAAGACCAAGACTCGGCCGGGCACTCCCGAAGGACCAGGGGCAGTATCCTTCGCCCCGAGTCTTCGGATGGCCGCGGCTAGCTCCCCAGCCGAGACCCCCAGCTCCGAGGACCAGGTGGTCGGGTCCGCAGAGGGACGTGGCCCGCTCTCCCCCACGATCGGGAAGAGCGTGTCGACCACGTCCCTCAAGAGCTGGGGGTCGAGACCCTCGGTGATCGGGGGCGCCCATGGCCGGAGTTTATTCAGAACTATCCGGTATGGGCGCCCCCATGGATCCCGCTCGAGGGTCTCGAGGAGCTCCTTCCAGCTCTGGGCCTTGGCCCGTTTGATGGCGACCTGCAGAGCCCTCTTTCCCGCGCGATAGGACTCGTACAGTTCCGCCGCCCTAGCCCGCGCGCCGTCGTCGCCGTTCCGTCCGGCCCGACGACGCGCGCGGGTGTACTGACGTCGGGCCCGGACGCATGCTGTCCGCAGTTCCCCGATTTTGCCCGACCACCAGTACACCGCCCGACGAGGAGACCGCGGCCCGACTCGGGGCATCGCCGCGTCGCAAATGCGCGCGACGGCGCTCCCGAGCCGAGCCACGGCCCCCTCCAGGTCGGGCAGCCTGGTCTCCCGTCGAGGCCAGGTTTCGGCTAGAGCGGCTGCCACCAGGACGTCCTTGTCAAGGCGCCGAAGCGCCCATCTGCGTGGTGGTGGTGGGGCGCTACCCGCTCCCGGGCGGAGGTGTCGGTGCGGGGCCGCGGCGGCCTCGGGGGAGGTCAAGACCACGCGGATATACCGGTGGTCCGATAATGTCTCCTCCCCCACCACCACGTCCCACCCGGACACCATACGCGCGGCGCCGGGGGATCCAAACGTCAAATCCACTATGGACCCTCCCCCGCGCCGCACGCACGTCAGCTCCGACCCCCGGTTAATCAACCGGAGGTCGAAGCCCGCCGCCCAGTCGCCCAGAGCCTCGCCCCTTCGATTGGTCCTGGGGGACCCCCATGCCACAGACCAGGCATTGAAGTCCCCCAGGACCAGCACCGGCCGGGGCGCAATCCTTGTGAGGCACGCCCCCACCCCGGCCAAGTACTGCTCGAAGGCAGCAAGGCCGCAGTTGGGCGAAAC
The DNA here is from genome assembly GCF_051014685.1 of Ptiloglossa arizonensis. NCBI lineage: Eukaryota > Metazoa > Arthropoda > Insecta > Hymenoptera > Colletidae > Ptiloglossa > Ptiloglossa arizonensis. Next base: position 4,197,620 of record NC_135048.1, on the reverse strand, counting down.
GTAGCACCCCACCACGGCGACTCCCCCCCACTGGACGGCGACGAATCCCGCCCCGCTCTCCAGTAAGGAGAACGGAGGGGACCCGTCACCGCCCTGCCACACAGCCGCCACCAAGCCGTCCGCATCCCCCATCCAATGCGGATGGTCGGGGACGCGGTACGGCTCGGCAGCGACTGCCAGACCACCCCCCCACTCCGCCAGCGTCTGACACATTAGGTCCTGCGCTGCGCGGCAGTGGTTGAGGTTGGCCTGCAGGAGGAGGCGGGGAGCCATTAATTGATGGCCTCCTCACCGCCTCCTGGTGGCACCTCCGTGAGGACGGCGGCGGGGCCAATGTCCACCTCCATCGCGGACATCAACGCCGCCGCCGCCTCCGACCCCTTCTTTGCGGCCGTCGCGGCGGTCGCGGCCAGGTCCGCGGGCGCCTCGGCGCTCGCAGCTGGGGCTACTCTCACCGGCGCCGGGAGCGGCCCCGGCGCCCCCCTCCTCTGCCCTCGTCGGGATGGGGGGGTACACTGCTTCCCCCCCATTCGGTGCGCGGCGGGTCTCCCCATGTCCGCACACAGCGGGCACTTGGGGGCCGCCGCGCAGTGGCTCGCGCGGTGGCCTTCGGCACCGCAGCGGTAACAAGCACCGCTGCGGTCCACCGCGGAGGTGCACCGCTGCCTGACATGGCCCGTCTCCAGGCAGCGGTAGCACTGGAGTGGGCGTTGGGCGAGGACCTCGATCCTCGCCGACACCCACCCCACCACGATCCTCCCGACTGCTTCTAACTTCCGGGCAGCCGGAAGAGGGCACCGTGCCCACACCGCTCCCAGGCCGGAGGAGGACCGCCGGACCTCCCCGGTCCGGATGTCCCCCTCAGAGCAGCCACCGGCTTGGGCCAGCGCCCCGGTCACCTCCTCCCGGGTGACCGAGTCGTCCAGCCCACAAACGCGCAGCTCCGCGCTTTTTGTGGGCCGGGCGACCCTGACACCCCGGGGCGCCAAGGCCTCGCCCAGCTTTTCGGCCAGTCGGTCCGCCCTGGCTGCGTTGTCGGGGCCGCTCACGCGCAGCATGAGCGCCCCCGTCACCGCCCATCTCGGGCGGACCGACTCGATGGCGAGTGCTGCCAAGGATATCTTCTCCTTGGCCGCCGCCATCACCTCCCCGTAGGAGACGCCCCCCCCCCCCCTCCGGGACGGTCAGCATGACTGCTGCCGTTGAAGGGGGGCGTCCCAGACGGGGCTTCGCCTTCCCCGCCTTTCCGTCCCTCTTCGGGGCAACCGGCGGGGGAGGCGGCGGCACCCGGGCCGCCCTCCTCGCCGTCCTTTTTTCTTTTCGGCCCAGGACCTCCGTCCACAAGGGACCGGATGGGGGCGGCGGCGGAGGCATTTGTGCCCCCGCCGTCGCCCCCACCGTGGCACCCTTGCCCTTCGTCTTTGCCGCAGGGCCCGGAACCGCGATGGTCCCCCCCTGCGGTCCCCCGCCCCCCGGTTGTTTCCCGGGCCCGGTCCTCGGTCCCGCCGGCGCTCCGCCCTTGGAGCTCGATGCTCCTCATGGACGTCGCTGGTGTGGGGGGAGCTCCCGCCTTCCCCCTCCCACACGTGCAGTCGCCCGTCGGCCCCGGATGAGGGCGCCTCCTAAGGGCGTCCGTCTCCCTCCGCGAGCACGCCAGCTCGTCTTGCAGCGCCTCCACACGCTGCCTCAGTTGGGCGTTCGTGTACTCCAAGGCAGCTGGGACACGGCGTCCCAGCTCCTGGAGAGCCCTCCGCGCCTCCGTCGCGGCCTGGCCAACCGACCTCGCGGAGGCTGTAGTCAGCCCTCGCGAGGTGGTGGCCACCTTCTCAATCGACCTCAGGGACGAGGCAATACGGGCCGATACATGGGCCGTATCCTCGTCCCTGAGGTCCTCCTCCCCGTCGCTCACCGTGAGCAACGGTGGAGCAGCGGACGTGGACGGAGCTTCCTCCGTCCTCCGCCCCTCCACCGTCCTGCGCCTCTTTACGCCCGCGGCGCTGGTCGCGGACGCCAGGGACGAGACCGACGCCGTCTCGTCCCCCTCCTCGAACGGCGCCGGGTTGGGCACGAGTGCCCCCTCCGTCGCCACCCTTCGCGCCACACGCTCCGTCACCCCTCCCCCTTTTTTTTTCTTTTGAATATTATTCATTCTGTTCCCACGCGTAGGTCGGAAAGTAAGTCGACCCGGGCAGAGCCGCCATACCCGGGCAGGCCTAAATACTCCGGGGGGTCGGCAGGTACCCCGGAGTTGGCCGCTTGGGATTGGGGCCTCCCCCCCAACCACGCATCCCATCATCGCGCACCGCAGCTTAGGATTGGAGGGCAATTTATAGAGTTACCATCCTCGCGGCCCGGGCGGTAAAGCCAAGGCCCCCGTCCCTCCTGCCGTCACGTACCACTGTCAAAGCCAAAAGAGGAATTGGGAGTGGGTCGTTGCGACGACCAACAGGAGTCTTACGGTGTGGTTTGGCATCGGGCACCTCGGGTTTGCCAGTCCCGTACTGTAGCAACAAGCTACAGCCCCTGAGGGAAATGCCACGATCTGGCAGACCATCGACGTTTTTTACCTCCAAATATCCATTCACCCTCTTACTACCAAATGTTTTTGACTTTTTCATGTACTTAGCAGCTGCTGAGTATTATATTTTTGATCCTTTCGGATGCGAACGCAGAAACACTGCTTCGTAACGTGATGCGTATACGACACTCGTAATGTGTAACTCTCAAAATATGTAATGCTCTGACCAAGAATAGGCGATAACTGAGTATTTTTGTAGAAAGCATCTTAGAGGAAGGGTCAGGATACTTGCCCGAGTGGCAATTTCCCAGCTAACAATTCATAGAAAAAAGTTTTGCCGTACACGCTCTTGTTAGACAGACTGTATATACAGTTAGCGAAAAAAGTATTCATGCACCAGTAGGAGCTCTACATTTAATGCCGTTAACTTTTTCTACAGAACATTAATTTAACAACGAAATATGGTACAATATAGGAAATTAACACAGTTTTTAAACGATATATATCTTATTAAAATTGAAGCATCTTAATACATATTATATAATAAAATTCTTAATGAGTACGGAAACCGTTGGGAAAAAAGTATTCATACAGTAGATACTTTCTTGAATTACTAATCAAAATAACAAATTAATAAATGAATTAATATTTCGTTGGATATCCTTCACTGTCTATTGTGGCTTGCAATCGCTTGGGCATTGATGCAACTAAATTATTTGTTATATTTTTATCAATTTTTGCCCATTCCTCTTTTAACGCACTCTTTAGCTCGTTTTTGTTCAAAATTGTATGTTTTCGAACACGACGTTTCAGTTTTTCCCATATATGTTCTGTAGCATTTATATCTGGAGGCTGTGGAGGTGTTTCCAAGACATGTGGTGTATTGTATAACAACCATTCTCTAAGTAAATGAGACTTGTGTTTGGGATCATTGTCTTGCTGGAAATAATAACAATCCGATATCCCTAATTTTTCTGCACTTTGTTTCAAATTCAATTTCAAAATATTCAGGTATTCATATTTATCCATAATTCCTTCAATGAAATGCAAATTACCCAAACCATTCGCGGCCATGCACCCCCATATCACGATGCTCCCTCCACCGTGGTTTAGTGTAGGCTTCATATTTTTTGGGTTTAAAGCTTTTCCTTTTTCTCTCCACACTAAACATTTTCCATCTGTTCCAAAAATATTAACTTTACTCTCGTCGGAGAAAATAACAGATTTCCAAAACTCTAACGGCTTATTTATGTATTTTTTTGCAAATTCAAGCCTTTTCTTTCTATTTGTTTCATTAACGTATGGTTTCTTCCTAGCAATACGTGAAAGGTATCCAGCTTCCTTAAGCCTATTACATATTGTTTTGGAAGAAAGTTCACTTTCATTCTGTCTAATAAACGTGTCTCTAACTTATTGAGTTTACGTGTTTCACTTTTCGAATCTGTTTCTAGTATTCTTCTCGGATTTTGGTAAGTATAATCTGATATTGACTTACCCAGTAAACTGTATCTCGTAATTACGTCCAGTAACAAGTCTCTTTGGTTTTCCTTGTCGAATTTTTGCGGTCTATCCCACCGCTGCCACCAAATTATTGCCTCTGTTATGCAGGAGGGAAGGGTTGAAGGATCACTCGTGTAGAATTCAACGATCCCTTGGCACTTTACTGAGGTTTTATTGAAATAGACCGACTGACAAGAATTTCACGGACGTACTTAGCACTTAGACATGACTTAGAGAAGAGTGACCCTCGGGGTCTTCGACGGGTCTTTATATCGTTCGGTGACAAAGAAAGAGTTCGATCCTAGCATGAGGTTCACACGGGAAGTCACGTAAGCTGGTCCAAGAAGTGTTTTGGCTGACTTACGTTATCTGACTTCTATGAATTGGCTCGCATGGGAACAGAGATTAATCCTAAGAATGCAATGCGGTAGGTATCGTAGCATGATTACGGTTTGGTATAACAGTACGTCTTTGTATTGTTGAGGGCTATTAGTTTGAATGTTTTCTTGACAGCAAATTTTTATACAAATATTCGGTAATATGTGGCGTCCTAAGAGTGAGAAGAGTTTACATTTATATAAGATGAATAAAACGACGGCAATTAGTGTTCCGTACCCCAAATATGTTACAATTGAGACAGATATTTCTTTAGTTGACTTAATTCTATGTTCGTAGGAGAGGTCGCTGAGTTGTGATTCTATGTTGTTCAGATTATTTATGTACGCTTTGAAATTTGGAGTTACTCTGGGTACTATGGGTAATGTTTCGAGTTTGTCTAATTCCAATTGGGTTAAATCTTTTCCGAGAGTGTAATTTTGAACTGTTATGTTGACTGAATACGTGGTACCTCCAACTTTCATTACATTGTCGTTATATAAAAAAGTACAATCTTCGTTACTGGTGAGTTTGATGAGTTGACTAATTATGAATTGCTCTTCTTGGTTACAAAGTGAGGTAATAGTGACGGTGTGTTCTGGTATGATAATATAATATATGCGTTAGGCGCGTACATCGGTAGGAAAGTGAGTTCTCGGACTTTAGAAACGGTTAACAAGCATTCGTTGTGATTGGTGCATTCCAAAGCGTTAGTGTTTTGCGTGGGTTGGGTGCGTTTACAGATTTTAGCGAGACTAGTCGGTTTACAATAATGATCTAAGTAGGCGATGTCGATGGGTATGAATTGTCCTGATGCTTTCAATAAGTGTTCGTGTTTTAGTAAGGGGGCTACAAAAGTGGATCCCTTTTTGTATGGGATAGTGTATAGTTTAGTGTGCGTCCATTCGTTTTCTTCTAATATAGGGATGATGATCGAATAAATGATTTTTTGATTTGTTAGGTAGATTTTGAGCTGGCTGATATCGATTAGTGTTTGAAAATTATGCGGTTCGGGTGATATATGAGATACGATTAGGTGTGTATGTAAGATTTTTCCGTATGCGTCCATGAATTGTGTCGGGTCAATGATTTCTTGTCGTATGATGCCGTGTTTCCCTAAAGTGATCGTCTCTTGTAAGTTGTCGATGTTTTCCCTAATGTCTGTGATTATAATTTCAGCTAATAAAAGTAGTCCAAGTGTTTTCTCTGTGTCGTGTGTGTCAAGGGTGAATTTTTCGTACTGTTGGATGAAATGTGGGAGGGTTTGGCTGTTAAGAATAGTCCGGAACGTGGCTGTTTGGTTTCGTATAATTTTTGAAAGTTTCGCGTTTTCGTCGAATAATTTATCAATGTTTTGATTTATTAGGGTAAGGTCTTCTTCGTCAAGAGTTCCGAAGAGGGCTTTGGAGGCGGTGCCTATTATGTTCAGAATCCCTCGTTTGGCGCGTCGATGTAAAAGTGTGCTAAGACGTGTGTACTCAGTGTTTAATCTGTGGACTTTTTCTGTTAAATATGCCGTGTTAACGTTGTTGCAGCCTTTGCATGTGGTTTTGATGTTGTCTATGAGTCGGTTAGCTTTGTCCAGATCGCTCTTAATGTCGAAAGGGTTAAGGATTACGTTGATTCTGATTTCGTTGTGATATATGTAAACTTTCTCTATATTTTCGTGTACGATTTGCGAATGGTTGAGGTTGATGATTTCTAAGCCGCGAGTTTTAGCCTGGAAGGTAAATGGTAGGGTTTTAACCCTTTGCGCTACAGGCCGTTTCCGTGCGGACCAACCAGCAACTCGAGACGTTTCGTAGCGCTTTTGATGACCTTACTACCTCTAATATAAAATGATTACACACGCAAAGTAACATACAAAACTTGTATATTTTAATATTTAATGTATTTTTACATCTTTATGAGGATAATTTGTTTAACATTAGACTTTGTAATTTTGTTTTGTATGATATTTCAAGAAACAATTGCCGAGATGTATGCCCGGCTTATCGGGACAAGTATCGCAATAATATGTCGTTTGATGTCTCTTGCCATGTTTAGTTCTTTGAGAGTAGACTTTACAATCCTTCCTAACTCCTGTCAGAATGTTGTGTAGCTTTCCATTTAGGCGGTCGTTTTCAGAGCTGGAAGTTGAGCTTGAGAATCGAGCACGTATCTGATGAAAATCTCCAGTCAATTGTTCAACTAAGGTTTTGACATACCTCAAGTGATTAAGCGGCTGTTCTCCTCTCTGCTATTTAGTCATTTTATAAAGTAAATATGAATTTATTGAGCATATTTCAATCCCCCCAAAAAACAATATACGCCACCATTTCAATGATTTTCGCAAAAAACAGTACGTTGCGGCTAATTGATCTGCACGATCGACACCACCCATATGTTTTATATAATTTATTACAACATTAGGCTTCTTGACGGTATTTTCAACACCACCTCGTAACATTCTTTTCACAGAAGTCATTCCTGCATTGTTCCAGTTCGTCGAGCACGTGACAACCCTCTTGTCTTTCCATGATAGAACTAATGTATTTCCCTTGCGGAATGCTACTGTCGATTTCCTGCCGAATTTTGGTTTTTTGATTTGGTTGGGCAAATGCTTCCTATTTGTTAGTATTGTTCCTGACAAGTGGCATTTCAGTTTCAATAACTCTTCAGCCAGGATAGCGCTGGTATAGTACCGATCGGTGAACATGTGGCGTCCTTGACTACCAGGCACTTTCTCCAGGAGCATTGTATAAAGGTGCAGTGGTATTCTTGTAGATATCGGAAGGTCAGGCCTTATCAATTTCTCCGTGGTAAGACTTCCATAATACGGCAGAATACCACAAATATAACCAGTATTTGAGTCTGCCATTGTGTAGACCCTAATACCCCATTTCGTTGGTTTCTTCGGGTTATACGTGATAAAGGAAACCCGACCTTTGAATTTGATAGTGGACTCATCCACACAAATTTCTGCTCCCGGTGTAAAATACTTCAAAAGCTTGGAATTTATATATTCAAGAAAGCAGCTTACTAGCTGCAAACGGGTTCTTGGACCTGTTGTTGGGATTGTTTTTAGATGCAGCGTCCAAAAAATCTGGCTGAATCTATCTCTGGTAAATTTGCTTGAATAAAAAGGTATGTAACTAACATCATTCCGTGATCAGTACTCTTGCAAATTCACGAGCGGCATTGTCCCCATATTTATTATAACGTCAATAAATGCCCACATTTCTTCGGTAGTCACGTTGTTCCAAATTCGCCATATCGAGTGATAGTATTTTATTTTCTAACTTTTTCTTGCGTAATTATTCGTTTCTGTAACTACTTCATTTACGAGTTCATCGGTAAAAAATAATTTTTAAAAATCCAACGGTTCTTTCGTGTCTGCGAATATGTGCGGTCCTGCAGGATTTTTGCCAGCTATAAACGGTATTCTCTGGGGTATTTCTTCGGATTCTGCACAGCTAATCCATTCCGAACTGTCGGATTGTGGGTCTTCTCCAGCATCACTGTCACTATCACCTTCACTGTCTATTATTCTAATTTTTCGCCTTCTTACACCTCTTACTTCGTCATTATTATTATCACTGCTCGTGTTCTTTCTATCGCCAAGCTCTCTGTGTATGGCTGTAATTTCCTCATTTAGCAACTCTAAATCAAACTCATCTTCACTAAAGCTTATTTCATTATTGCGTTCCATGGTAATGGGGATCAAAAACTTCAACTTTTCTAGTTCTATTGCCACGGCTGTCAAGTTCGAACTGAGACCGAAGGTAGAGTTCGGTTCGTGGCTGCGTACTAATTTTAGATAAGAGAGTCTTATCTCCATTTGAAGGAATATCATTTTACACTTCAGAAGATCATAAAAAGCGAGCATCGGAACACGTGTCGAAGAAACAAAACGTGAACAATTACCGAAGTGGTGACCGACAGTCACCTCTCGAGTTGTGGCATCAAACCGAGTAGTGAGTGAGACTCACCTCTCGAGTGCAAAGGGTTAATTCTATGTTCGTAGGAGAGGTCGCTGAGTTGTGATTCTATGTTGTTCAGATTATTTATGTACGCTTTGAAATTTGGAGTTACTCTGGGTACTATGGGTAATGTTTCGAGTTTGTCTAATTCTAATTGGGGTAAATCCTTTCCGAGGGTATAATTTTGGATTGTTATGTTGACTGAATATGTGGTACCTCCAACTTTCATTACATTATCGTTATATAAAAAAGTACAATCTTCGTTACTGGTAAGTTTGATGGGTTGATTGATTATGAATTGTTCTTCTTGGTTACAGAGTGAAGTAATGGTGACAGTGGTTTTTTGATTGGTCAGGTAGATTTTAAGCTGGCTGATACCGATTAATGTCTGAAAGTTATGCAGTTCGGGTGATATATGCGATACAATTAGGTGTGTCCTTAGGATTTTTTCGTCCTTTTTGTAAGGGGGATGAGGGGTTTGGAAATTTTCGCGAAATTTTGAATGAATTTTCTTTAATATCCGGTCAGTCCTAGGAAGGCTTTTATTTGGGTGGGTGTCTTGGATTGAGGGAAGTTCTTAATGGATTTAATTTTGTCGGGGTTTGGTTTTACTCCGTCTGCAGTCACTACGTGTCCTAAATATTCTAGTTCCGGTTTTAAAAGTGCACATTTGTCGATTTGTAGTTTTAGGCCTAGGTCTTGTAGTCTTTGAAATACTATGGCTAAATTTTTGTTGTGTTCCTCGATTGTCTGTCCGAAAATGATAATATCGTCCATGTATACAAAGCAGTATTTATCTATCAGTCCGCGTAGGGCGTTGTCCATCATTCGTTGGAACGTCGCGGGTGCGTTTTTGAGTCCGAATGGCATGCGATTGAAATGAAAATGTCCGTCGGATGTGGAAAAGACGGTGTATCGTTTGGAGTTGGGATTCATAGGGATTTGATGGAAACCGGCGGATAGGTCAAGTGCAGAAAAAAATTTTGCATTACCGAGATGTTGGAGTATTTCGTCAGCGTTAGGTAGGGGGTAAGCGTCTTGTTCCGTCTGTTCATTTAATTTTCGAAAGTCAATTACTATTCTCCATTTTCTTTTTCCTGGTGCGTCCGGTTTTTTGGGAACTACTCAGATGGAGGAATTAAAAGGAGAGTCTGATGGTTCAATAATTTTCTTGTTTAACATTTCGTAGATCTGTCGGTTAATTTCTGTCTTATGGCATTCCGGTGGTTTGTAAGATTTAATGTTAATAGGTCGAGGATTTTTTAGGGTGATTTCGTGTTGGGTGAGAGAGGCACAGGGTAAGGGGTCCGAATCTAAGGTAAAAACTCCGTTATATGTTGCTATAATTTTTTCGATTGGGTCGCGATGGTTTTTGTCAATGTGGTTAAGTTGCAATTTGTCGATGAGTTGGAGCACTCGATTGGAATTTGAAAATTTCAATTTAGGTTCAATATTGGTAGTTGTCAAAGATTGCTTACCAGGGTTGATGAACAATACACGGCAAGGATGGCTGTCAATAATTTTGATGTGGTGAACATGTTTGCCTGGTGGTACTTCTATTTCTTCGGGTGATTCCTGTAACTTTAGCGTTATACCGTTTAATGTTATCGTCTCGTTGGTGATGTTGAATTGATATTGTTCGAGGAATGTCAGTCCAAATATTCCATCCTCGATTAGCGGGAAGTCGTTTGGTATTATGAGGAACGGGTGTTTAATCTGTAGGAAGGGAACGTGCGTCATGTAATGGATAGGATACTTATCTCGTCCGAGCTGAATGTATTTAGTTTCTTTGAGTCTTATTTTGGTTGGTGCGTCGCGTTCTGTTATAAGGTTTACTCCTGCTCCGGTGTCGAGTAAAAATCGTCGTATTCTTCCTGTGGGGTCTCGTCTGCACTGTATATGTCGTAATCGTCCGGGTGTGTAGTGTATTCGGGTAGCGTTTCGTGGGATTGTTTTGTCTCTGTCGCCGTATCGTTTCCCGTGGTCTCTTCTAGGTGGTTCACGCGAGGTGGGATTTTCCCGTTCTGTCGTTGTTGAAAATTTTTATACTGGAAGCAATTGTTCTTTGGGTGTCCGGGTCGTTTGCAAAAGTCGCAGATGATCGTACGCGGTTGGTCTAGTCTGTCTGGTCGTCTGGTAGGGATGAAGTTGGGTGGATGAATAAATCTGTTCGATGGTGGTGGGCGGTTAGTAATAGCGGATTTCGCGGCGGTGTTGCTACGGGAATTTCTATCTTGGGTCCAGAGTTCGATGTCGGTGACCTTGGATTGGGCTTCAATTAACGTCTTCGGATTCGCTGCTATGACTATCGTTCCAATTTTCTCTTGAAGATTCATGGTGTAGGTCCGGATCGTTTCTTCTTCCTCCTCCGCGATGGCGATGCGGCGTGCAGTAGTGTTAGAATGTTTTGCTTGGACGGCGTAAAGTAGTTCGCTGAGCGCCTGGCGAAACCGTATGCTATACTGTGTTACTGTTTCCCCGAACCCCTGTTTGGTTGACAGTAACCTGTGACGGCAGCCATTGGTGGTGACTGGCGTGGATACCTGAGTCCTCAAGGCTTGGTACAGCTGGTCGTACGTTTCGATGTTGTGATACCGAATACTTCGTTCGGCGTTATCGGTGATTTTCTCCGCTATGATAAGCTTTAGTAATATTAGGGGTTCACTACAGGAGACACGGGCGAATTTCACTTGTTTGATAAATTCCTCCACTCCCATGTCATCTTTTCCCCGCAAGATTTTGATTGTGCGAAGGATTTCGCTGGCTCGGCTCAATTCGTTACGTTCTGATTGAGTCGTAGGTCCGTTTTTTTGTGAGAGTCTGAATGGTCGTTCTTCGCGATAGTCTTCGTCGTCTGTGATGGCTGGTCCGTCAGAGAGCGCGTTTATTCCTAATGAGGCGAACGCGCGTCGGAATTCGTTCGTTTGTGCTTCAAAGGTTCTATCCGTCGTCTCTATTCTTTCTTGTAATTTCAAAATAGCTCCTTGCATTTGATTTTGCGCGTCTTGAATATTTTTTAATTGGTTCATTATGGACTCTAGGGAGTCGGTTATGTTTGTCGCGGGCGAGTTCATGCCTGATTTGTTCATAGTGACGGAGTATAGTTCGTCGTCTGAGGATATAACCGGGTGAGGGTTCCGATAAATTCTGAACTCCTTACCTTCGAATGGTTCGATCCGTTCGTCCAGAGCGAGTGTGGCACACGTAGTCCCAGCGGCAGGTGTTCCGTAGATCACACGTAGGCTGTTTCCTCCTCTTGAATTGAAGCGGATCCTGGCAGCGATCGCCAATTTATATGTCACGGGACCGTATCGAAGCGACGAACAAAAATATAAACACTAAAGTTTCTTCCACTCACGCACTAAAATGCACGGAGTCGCAACAGAACTACTTAAATGAAAACGGCTTAACTAATTCTTTACTCCGTAGAATAATTGAATAGATACCGAAATTCACGGCTTTAGGCGAATACCTCCGTAGAGAATATGCGACTAGCGAAAGTGACTGTTTTAACAAAATACTTCCGTAGAATGTATAACGGCGAACCGGCGTAATAATTAAAAGGTGCGTAGCGGGTGACGGACAGAGATTCACAGTCGACTAAGGTGGAACAATTAATGCTAATTGATTCAGAGGGCGGTGGCTTATATACATGATTTTTGATTATCGGTGATCCTGGTGTTTAGGTTTCGTGGCGGTCTTATCGGCGTGCTAGGTGGTCATCACACAATCATGGACAGAATCGTTCTCTTTGTAACCTTGGATCTTTCCACATTAGTCACTTTGTATTTCAAGCTGTCGGTGCTAGGATCCCACCATAATCCCAATGTTTTGGGATCCTTGTCTCCCTGAATGGCGACCGCCTCATTTCTTGAGCTGTCTCGCTCTCGTAGAATAAGCGGTTCGTTCGAGGCCCATTTGTGTAGTTCCATCCCCGCTGCGCTAAGAAGCTGCTCCAATTCGTTCCTTATTTTCACAGCTGCTTCCAAAGTTTTGGTGCCGGTTAGCAGGTCATCGACATAAAAATCGTGGAGGATCGTGTTGCTGGTAATCGGATACGTTTCCTTGTTTTCGTCCGCTATCTGCCTCAAGCACCGCGTGGCCAGAAATGCTGCCGAGGAGGTGCCGTACGTTACGGTGTTTAGTTTATATTTCCTGAGCGGCGCCGTTCTGTCCTCTCGCCATAGGATCCTTTGGAATGTTCTTTGGTCGGGCTTGATTTTCACTTGCCGATACATCTGTTTGATGTCGGCTGACAATACATAGGGGTGCTGACGACATCGTAGAATAATGTCGAAGAGTTCGTCATGCACAGTGGGTCCCACGTGTTGCACATCATTTAACCCTTTTAGTACCGGCGAAAAGAACGTACCTAAGCGAAGAATACCGGGCCGAATCGGCGAATTTGCAGAGGTTTGCGAAAATGCTCGTAAAAACGAAAGTAGAAGTGATAGTTACAAAATATAAAAAGCAGCATATTCGGAAATAAAGGGAGAATAAAACGATACGAATTGTGTTTCATTATTTGTTGAAAATCATAAGAATAACATAAACATAAGACATAACAAAAATCGTATAAAAGTGATTTCTCTTTTTCAAATGGTAATTGCACATAAAAAAAGTCATCATTTGGTCATAGCTCTATATACATCATTTAGTATAATGTATAGACATTGCATTTTGCAATAATTTGCAATACAATAGCAGAAGTAGGATAACAAAACGGAAGGATAACGCTATGCACGGCAAGCGTCAGACAGATCTACTACACAAGTGGATCGTGCAGCTGGTAATACGTCACTAAAAAAAATATAAGTGTTATTATAGATATTTATAGTTAGTTTTCTGGCCACTAAAAATATGTAATATTTCCTTACTTTTACTTACACAAGCAATTTATTAGCATTGATGCTTACTAATGCATATACCATGCAACCCTTTATTGCAATTATTACAAATTGTGCGCGATCTTCGCACAGGCCCACCATCCACCCTACTGCAAACTACGCAAACTTTTTCCCTTCTTCCAGGAAGTTTGTGGATACCTGGGACTGTTGAATCCCTCGATGTGTGACCCAATGAACTTTCTGGATTCATATTTTTTTCCACCATCCATTCTGTTGAGATCGACTGAATGATACTGGTTATAAATTCGAGTCGAGTCATAACCTTTCCTTCTCTGTTGTGTTGGTATAATATGTATGCATTCAAGACCATGCGAGCAAAAATGGAAAATACCACTTTCTTCCAGTATTCCACTGTTCTACTCTCATCCAAATATGAGTAGATCATCATATCTGAGACATCAATGCCTCCCATATATTTATTGTAGTCGTGGATGAGTGCTGGTTTTTGAACTTCCCTTTCCTGATTCTGTCTTCGAATTATAGTCGTTTTATTTGCGGCTGTTCCATGCGTTGATAACAGTAGTACATTTTTTTTTTGTAATTTCTTTTCTCTGTACGCTAATAGAAGTATTTCCCGATTTCTTTGGTACTTATATTCGCCCACTTCCAATTTTGATTTGAGCTGCGATGGAATATGTTTTCTATTACTGCGTATTGTTCCGGATAAAAATGTATTTTTCTCAAACAGAGATCTTGCTAAGGCAATGCTGGTAAAAAAATTGTCGACAGTTATGTGGTATCCTTTCATAAAGTAGTTACTCATACTGAGTAATTTATCTATTACTACTTGAGCGAGGCTTTTTTCTTTTATTTCTCTCTTGTTCCGTTGGTCCTTGGCTCCCCGATAGCAAAAGAATGACAGACAATAATGGGAGATCCCATCGGCTAGCATCCAAAATTTTATGCCCCATTTGTGGTGCTTCTTATTTGGCAAATACTGGGTGAGTGTTGATCTGCTTTTTGTTCCTACTAATGATTCGTCCACGCTCAAGTGCTGGTGTGGTGAATAATGAAATTTGAATTTTCTATTTACATGAGCAACGACAGGTTCAAACTTTGCTGTTGGGTCGTATTCACTGTTATCTCGTGCTGGTAATGTGCTATTGTCCACGGTATGAAAAAATTTACAAAGCAACTGGAATCTATTCCGGCTAAACATTTGGCCAAACCATGGGATGTGTCGATGATTTTGTGACCAGTAACTAAAAATTGTTGGCCTACGGGTTATTCCCATTTCGAGTAAAACGGCTATAAATGCTCTCAACTCTTTGATTGTTGTTTTCTTCCAGGTCAGTGTTGTGGATGTATTTGCTGCTCCAGCATTCTCGAAAAACTGTTGTGCATACCGATTTGTTTCAATTCTCAACATGTCCAGAAATTCTAGTATAAAAAATAAATTGAAATACTCTATTGGTTTCGATATGTTCGATGGCATATGTTTAGGGCCAGTCATTTCAAAAAATAGTGGGCGTGGGTTATATTGGATATCGTTTTCCACATTTACTTCCCTGAAATTCGTCAGAGATTCGTCACTATCACTCTCGTTATCTTCATCTTGCGATTCTTCTTCGCCAGACTCACTGTCGCCATATATTCTGCGATCACACCGACGGCTTGGCGCAAATAATTGCTCATCCTCATCACTGTCACCATGTTCTTCAGTTATATACAACTCGTCAATAATTCGCACTAATTCTGCGTCATCCATGTTCGTAACAGGGTATAATTTTTTCAAAAAGGTATCGACAAAACTGACAAAATTTTCTACTGCTAATTGTGTCTCTATGAAAACGTTGACGGTTTTTGAATACTGACTGCACGTTAGAAGGATCAAAAAAGACTGAAAAAGATTTTAGGCTTGCCGAGTCGATGCACGTGTCACGGGACCGTATCGGAGCGACGAATAAAAATATAAACACAAGAATCTCTTTCACTCATGCACTAAAATGCACGGGATCGCAACAGAATCACTTAAGTGAAACGGCTTAATTAAGTCTTTACTTCGTAAAGTAATTTAATAGATAGCGAAGTTCACGGTTTTAGCTGAATACCTCCGTAGAGTATGCGACTAACGAAAGTGACTGTTTAACGTAATACCTCCGTAGAAACGTATAACGGCGAACCGGCGTAATAATAAAAAGGTGCGTAGCGGGTGACGGTCAGAGATTCACACTCGAGTAAGGTTGAACAATCAATGCTAATTTATTCAGAGGGCGGCGGCTTATATACATGATTTTTGGTTATCGGTGATCCCGGTGTTTGGGTTTCGTGGCGGTCTTATCGGCGTGCTAGGTGGTCCTCACATCCCCGTTCTTAGATTCGATTAGGTTCCAGAAATCGAACAATTTTCCGTCTTTGTGATGATTCGTGAGTCTGCGGGATGGTGGTCCATGGAGTCTGTAGTTCGTTGTCGTTTAAAGGGCTTGAATATCGTACGTCTTTGTATTGCTGAGGGCTATTGGTTTGAATGTTCTCTTGGCAGCAGATTTTTACACAAATATTCGGTAATATATGGCGTCCTAAAAGCGAGCAGATTTTACACTTATATAAAATGAATAAAATGACGGCAATTATTGTTCCGTATCCTAAATATGTTATAATTGAGATGGATATTTCTTTAGTTGACTTGATTCTGTGTTCGTAGGAGAGGTCGCTGAGTTGGGTTTCTATGTTATTTAGATTATTTACGTAGGCTTTGAAATTTGGAGTTACTCTGGGTACTATGGGTAATGTTTCAAGTTTATCTAATTCCAATTGAGTTAAATCTTTTCCGAGAGTGTAATTTTGAACTGTTATATTGACTGAGTGCGTGGTACCTCCAACTTTCATTACATTGTCGTTATACAAAAAGGTACAATCTTCATTGCTGGTGAGTTTGACAGGTTGGCTAATTATAAATTGCTCCTCTCGGTTACAAAGTGAGGTAATAGTGACGGTGTGTTCTGGTATGACAATATATGCGTTAGGCGCGTACATCGGTAGGAAAGTGAGTTCTCGAATTTTGAAGATGGTTAGCAAGCATTCGTTGTGATCGGTGCATTCCAAAGCGTTAGTGTTCTGTGTAGGTTGGATGCGTTTACAGATTTTAGCGAGACTAGTCGGTTTACAATAATGATCTAAGTAGGCGATGTCGATGGGTATGAATTGTCCTGATGCTTTCAATAAGTGTTCGTGTTTTAGTAAGGGGGCTACAAAAGTGGATCCCTTTTTGTATGGGATAGTGTATAGTTTAGTGTGCGTCCATTCGTTTTCTTCTAATATAGGGATGATGATCGAATAAATGATTTTTTGATTTGTTAGGTAGATTTTGAGCTGGCTGATATCGATTAGTGTTTGAAAATTATGCGGTTCGGGTGATATATGAGATACGATTAGGTGTGTATGTAAGATTTTTCCGTATGCGTCCATGAATTGTGTCGGGTCAATGATTTCTTGTCGTATGATGCCGTGTTTCCCTAAAGTGATCGTCTCTTGTAAGTTGTCGATGTTTTCCCTAATGTCTGTGATTATAATTTCAGCTAATAAAAGTAGTCCAAGTGTTTTCTCTGTGTCGTGTGTGTCAAGGGTGAATTTTTCGTACTGTTGGATGAAATGTGGGAGGGTTTGGCTGTTAAGAATAGTCCGGAACGTGGCTGTTTGGTTTCGTATAATTTTTGAAAGTTTCGCGTTTTCGTTGAATAATTTATCAATGTTTTGATTTATTAGGGTAAGGTCTTCTTCGTCAAGAGTTCCGAAGAGGGCCTTAGAAGCGGAGCCTATTATGTTTAGAATTCCTCGTTTGGCGCGTCGGTGTAAAAGTGTGCTAAGGCGTGTGTACTCGGTGTTTAATTTATGGAGTTTTTCTGTTAGGTATGCTGTGTTAATGTCGTTGCAGTCTTTGCATGTGGTTTTAATGTTGTCTATGAGTCGGTTAGCTTTGTCCAGATCACTCTTAATGTCGGAAGGATTAAGGATTACGTTGATTTTAATTTCGCTATGATATATATAAACTTTCTCTATGTTTTCGTGTACAATTTGCGAATGGTTGAGGTTGGTGATTTCTAAGCCGCGGGTTTTAGCCTGGAAGGTAAATGATAGGGTTTTAATCGATTTCCATGTACTAAGAGTGTCTTGTTATTTTGAATTTGTATAAGGTAATTGGGCTTTCTTACTTCGATTATTTTATAGGGTCCTAGGAATTCTGGGGATAGTTTGTTTTGTTTATGGTCGTTGTGAAGGAGTACTAGGTCGTCGACATTGTATAGACTCTGGATTCTAATTTTTCTATCCTGTTCTCTTTTGTATCGTTTCTTATTAGTTTCCATGTTGATTTCAGCGTAATTAAGGTAATCGTTGTGTCGTTGTCGCCAGAGTTTAAACAATTCGTTATGGGATAAAGCGGGTGTCAGAGCGATTGAGGAGGGGAGGTTGGCTTTTCGTCCAAAGGTTAGTTGGAAAGGTGTGTACCCGGTGGTTGAATGAACTGAGGTGTTAAATGCCATGGAAATTAAATTGAGGTGTTCGTCCCAATCGGTTCGGGTTTCGTCAATACTGGTGCGCAATAGATCCTTGACAGTTCCGTGGGTTCTCTCGAGGGCTCCATTACTTTGAGGGTGAAAGCTAGTTGTTTTGATATGCTGGATTTTAAAAGTTTTTTTCGAATTGTTCCATTAATTTACTGACGAAGTTTTGTCCCTGATCGGTGAGGATGTGTTTCGGTGAGGAGAAGATGTAGATGTAGTGGGATATTAGTTTATCTATAATGGATTCAGGTTTTTGGTTTTGTAAAGGGATGAGCATTAGGTATTTAGTGAGGTAATCTTGGATTGATAGGATGAACTGGTTTCCGTTTTCCGTCAGTGGGAGGGGTCCGACAATGTCCATTGCAATTTTGTCATTGGGATTTGAAGGGGTGTCAGTTATAACGGCTTCTTCTCTAGGTCTAATTCGCGTCAGTTTGTTACGTTGGCACGTGTCGCAGTGTTTTATGTAATTTTGAACGTCCGTCTCTAAATTAGTCCAGGTGTGTTCTTGTTTAATGGTGGCAATAGTTTTGTTTTCTCCCAAATGTTTCAAATCGTCGTGTGTTTCTTTAATAATTTTGTTTTTTTCTTCCGGAGTATATTCTCTAATAGGATTCGTGGCTAAAGTGACGGGTTGGTTTAGGTGATGGGAAAGAAATCTAATCATTAATTGTAGGGAGACCAATTCGTAATTAGAAAATCCTGGTTCTATGCCGAGTTCTATATCTTCTTCCATAATCATTATTAAATGCAGTCGGTTAAGCCATGCTTTCTCGTTATAAGTTCCGAATAGTGTGGGGGATAGTTGAGTGAATGATTTCCGGTTAGGTTTTAGGTGTAGAGGGGATGGTGTAGGATCGAGTTTCCAAATATTGTAAAGATCATATAGGGCGTCAATTTCTGGATTTGCGGGAGGATCTATTTCCTTTATGTCGGGTAACATGTCGTCTGTGACGGGGCAAACTCCGAACTGTCACTTATTAGTGAAGGATTCGAGTCGCACTCGAATCCTAACTCGTAGAAATTAAAATAGTGAGGATTGGTGAGAGTCGCGACGATCACTCAATCCGAACTAAGAACTTTCACTTGAAATTACTCGGAATCGGGAAACAGTGGTTTAAAAAATGAACAGCGTAACGACGTGGCAACGGGTAGGCTTCAAAATGCAGACTGCTTTATTCGAGAGCTTGGAGGGTTTATATACATAGTGTCGTCTTGAGGAATGTTCGATGGTGCCATGCGAAGCATGAGCCAAAGGTTTCGCACGGTTAGTTTTCGGAGTAAGTCTTATCGTTCGTCGAATTTGAACCATGGGAATCGGGGGGCACTGTGCTGGGTACTGTTCCGGGTGGTCTGAGATGATAGGCCGTGAGAGTCGTCACACCCCCGTTGCTAGATTCGTTTTGATCCTTCAAAACGTAAAGTCCGTTGTTTGATAGGTTTAAGCGGGATGTCCGATGGTGATAACTTCCTTATGGGTCTTGGTGAATCGTTGTTGGTCCGTCTGGATGTGAAGTGGCAGCTTAACTCGGTTGGCATATTACTATTTTGTGTCGGTATTTCTTGGTGTGTTATGTGGTTTTCGTTGCAATAAATTTTGAAACATACAGTTTTAGGAATACATTTGCCTAATAAATCGAATAGTCCAATCTTTCTTAATCCATATAAACCTACCAAGCCTAAAGAACACCATGCTATTATCTGTAGTATATTAATAGTCGTTTCTGTTATCGTCTGTATTCTGTGCTGGCCTTTTATGTTTTGCAGTTGGTTATCCATTTGGTCTAACATTACTTTGTAATCTTTGAAGTTTGGAGCAAATTTTGAAATTCGAGGAATTTGATTTTCTAGTATGTGTAGATCACTTAAGGAGTAGTTAAAATTTAAGCTGTAAGGTATTTGTTCTAATTTTACTTCCTGAATTTTTCCTCCAATCTTCATTACATTATTGCCGTATACTAGAGTACAATCGGTTTCGCTAGTGATTATGGATGCCTGACTAATTTCAAAATGGGAATTATTATTGCACATTGCGTTTATAGTAATGGGATTTTCCGGAATCATGATGTAACGATTAGGTGAATTTAAAGGTATAAAAATTAATTCTTCTATGTGGAATACAGCCGTTGGGCATTTAGTTGGGTCAATGTTAAATTGTTTAAGCGACAAATTTTGACAATTTTTTGTGTGATAGTCGGATTTAGTTGGTTGTGTTCTCTCGCAGATTTTCCCAATAGGTGTGTCTCTACAATATTCGCTGAGGTAAGTTCTATCTACCATTATGTGCTGGTTATCTTGTTCTAATACAATATCATGTTCTATTAAGGGCGCGACAAAAGTATTTCCAAAGCGTTTAGGTATGGCATAGTATTTACGAATGTTCCATTCCCTTTCTTCTAAAATGGGGACGGTTAGATGATAGATCAATTTTCCTTTAGTTATGGCCATATTAAGTTTACTAACAAGGGAACACCGCGAACCGTCACTCCCGGATTTGAATGAAACTTTGTAGGTTTATAGAGTGATCCAAGACAAGAATAACGGTATGCTTCATTCGTGCCCAATCGCCCTTTAAGGGTGTGAAAACAACCCTCGAAGTCAAATCGGCGTTTCCACTTTTTCGCGTATATCTTTTAAAATACATGAAATACAAAAAAATGTTTTAGGTAAAAGTTTAATGGTACAATGAGCGCTATAAATTTACATTAAGAAAATTTTAAAACAAGTTTTTTTTCTTAAAAAGAAAATTTTTTTTTACGCTATTTTAAAGAATTTCTACATTTTGATAATAACTAAAAATATTACTTGTTTTATTCTGAATTCAACCATGTATACTAATTTTACTATACACCATCGACTTATGCAGATACACGACGAAACGTACACCGTGCGCGCGATTCCGCGCTAAAAACACACAGTAAATTACATATTCAGATTTCTTGTTTTCGTCGCACTTCCTAATACATGACGATATTGAGTATGATAACATAATAATAGCATAATATAAGATATTACATCAAGATTGATGACATGTTACATACTATATCACATATATCCATACATAAACGTTTGTTTCATACTAATTTAATATTTTATCCTATTTTGAATAGGTTTATACATGTATCTCATTCAACATAGTTTTCACATAGGTGATGTGCATCAAAGAAATGTTCTATACATAGATACTTTTTGCAACAAGCACATCTTATAATAGCAGGCTTATCACACATATTACAACGAGGCAGGTTATATACTTCAGGAAATTTGAAACAGAAATCTACTGGATTTTCAAATTGCTGGTCTGGCCTTTGTTCAAGGTATCCACTTTTATACCAAGAGTATTTAAATAATTCCCGGAATCTCGGAGAAGACAACTGGTTGTGTGTGAGAGATTGCAGTTTGATAATATTATTTCGCAGATGTAAATTTATATCAAGATCATATAGTAACACCCGATCTGAAAAAGTTCTCACAAAATTTTTCCATACCCGAAAACCGTAAACATCCAGCGGTTGTATCAAACCTGTTGTTCCTTTCGGTATGGTTAACGTAATAAGTTCTTTGTCAGCCGGAATACTTTGCTGAAAAGTCGAAGGACAATGGCCGCTCCACGAATCAAGTAACAGAACACTTTGAAGTCCAGTCTTTGGTAAAAAGACTTCTTTAAGCCAAATGTTGAAATGGTGCGATGTCAACTTCCCAGATTTTGAAGCAGTAACATACACATTAGCTGGTCTAAATAAGCTTTCTTCTACCCTGGGTCCAAATTCCCCACTAGTTTCTTTTAACACCATAAATAGGGGTGACAGTAAATGACCGCTCGCGGAAATGGTAGGGAGAATCGTATAACTATGTGTAGTTGAGGATACTGACTGCACGGATGCTTCTATGGTCTTTCTACCACGGTACGATAACGTACGACCAGAATGAATTTCCAAATTAAATCCACTCTCATCAGCGTTGTAAACGTTATTTGGATTGTACATAGCAATGTATGGTTTTACCCGGTTTACGAAGTCGGTGGATGTCAATTGTAATTGTTGCTTGTCCCGTTGTGTGGAACGACTGATGAATTTTTTAACCTTTCTTGAAACGATGTTGTGCGCTTTTTTGAAATTCATGACGACGTCCTCCTTTGCTTCTAGCGCCCATTGCTTTATATCCATGTCATGCACAAAGGAGCCCTGATTCATAGCAGCCTGAAATTTGTCCAGTACATACTTCACTATTGATAATATCTTCTCTCTGCGTGTACCACCTCTCGCCAATGTTTCTTCCCATTGATACAGTTGTTTAACTGATTTAACTTTTCTAAATTTATGTTGTACACTGTCGAGAGTCCTGCGCGTTTTTTCACCGCTTCTCCAAAATTCAACAGCTCGAGATTTATAATTGAGGTCTACGTTACCACTTTCACCCGAGACACACCTCTCATCAAATTCATTGCTACTAACGTTTTCCTCGATATTACCCTCTTCAACAAACTCACATTCTTGAGGCCGCGCTAGATCTTCGTATTCCAGGGTCGTAACATAGTCGGTTGTAAATGAAACTTCGTTCATACTATCAAGTATCATAGTATGTATAATTTCTGATAGTTCGATTTCCCTATGATTAACAGGAGACGGTGGTTTACTGGATATATGTAGAGCCGTTACCAGTAAATTAATTACGTTTGCCGGATTTATGTACACCATTTTATCGATAACTAATGCTACATGCAGTTGAAAGAGTACCAGTGATACTGACAATGAATTCCAGTGACGAAGACTAGGTATTTATAAGGAAACAGGAAGATAAGAAAAAGAATATCTTAACACTATTCCTACCGACACTTCACGTATACCTATTCCTACCGCGACCGGTCAAATGACCGGTCTTTCACAACTTATATTTTCAATATTGAATGCAGACCAATAGCCAGTTTACCAGTATAAAAATATATTTTCTTTTATTCAAGAGTACATAATCTACATTTCATTCTTTTTCGTCGCATTTTTTACAAATGGGCTTCTCAACTGTACATTTTCCGCATACGTACTTTTTACATTTTAGACAGATTTTGTTCGTCTTATTATCTTTACAATACCTTATCTGACATGTTTTCCGTTCACGGGAACCTGTACTTGTACTTGCGATGGGTATTGGTTGATTTTCTTTGCCGAGCTCTCGTTGATATTCGATGGCAAGTTCTTCTGCCAATTGGAATAGAAATTCCTGTCTTGTAATTTCTCCTCCCGCAGTTTCTTTATATAACACCCATGCATTTATCCCGGCTAAATCCAAGATATTAAAAAATACTTGCAAAGGCCATCTCCGAGATTTAGATTTTACCGAATAATTTCTGGCCATTTGATCGGTCACATCTACGCCAAATTTGGTGCTATTATACAATTGAATTGTCTCCGGTGTTCGGGTGTCGTTTTCTTCAACTTGTACGGAGTTGTGGATTGAACTGAGAATTAAAACTTTCTTTCTTGGTTTGGCTTTGTAAATTGTCAACATACAATTATTTGAGCGATAGAGTTTGCTTGAGAAAAGTGCCATGTCGTCGTTTTTCAGTTTTGCTAGTTTTGGTAGCTCTTTCCTATTTGCTCTAATTGTTCCAACAATCGTAGTTTTTTTTGCTAAAAGTTTTGTTGCTAAAGGTAGGCTTGTAAAAAAGTTGTCTGTGGTTATATTTCTTCCACATCCTACATACGGTTCTGCTAATTTCATAGTGACAAACTCTCCAAGAGGAACTGAGGGTTCTCTACTTTCATCTTTTCCCAAATATGGAAAGCCGTTTATTATATATTTGCTGCGTACATCGGATGCTAACCAAAATTTTATACCAAATTTGTCCGGTTTATTGGGCATGTATTGAGTGAATCTACACCTTGCTTTCGTTGGAAACAATTGTTCGTCAATAGTAATGTATGGTCCTGGTTTATAACAATTTTGACTGTTGTAAATAAACTTGTACCAAACTTCGGAAATCATAGCGAATTTATCAGTTTGTAACCGTTGGCTTCGTTGATTTCTGTCGTCAAATCGAATAAATCTCATAATCTCCGTAAAGTCATGTCTACTCATAGTATTTGAGAAAAAAGGCGGGCCCCACTTTTTATTCCACAGAAGTGCTATATCTATATTCTTAGCCTCATATGCGCCGCGTGCATACAGAATTGCAAAAAATGCATATAACTTTGCAGTAGACAGTTCCCATTTATATCCCAACACTCTAAATGCCTCTGCCTTTGTGCACTTTCTTATAAGTTCGATTATATTCTTATCAATTATCACAGAAAATGCCGTCCTAACTTCGCCTTTCATAATATTACGTTTACTGTACCCAGTCGGACCTGATGTTTCCCTAAAAATATTATGATCAGGTGCTCTTCCAGGATTAGACCCTATTTTTACTTCCTGCCAAACAGTTCCGTCCACCGCAATTTCGCTTGCCTCTTCCTCATTCTCACTATCGGAACTAACTAAAAATCTCCTTCTCTTTCGTCGTCTACGTACGTTCGAAATATTCTCTTCGTTCTCATCGGTGTTCGAGTCGGTTTCAAATGGATCATAATTTTCCGTATTGTCGTTTTCCATATCCAGAATTTCCTGATCATCGTCAGAACATTCTGCATCGATATCATTTATTCTCTCTAATAATACATTCGCACTCCTCAAACGTCTTGACATTTTGGGGTAAATATTCAACGGAGAAAATAAAAACTAAAATATGAAAATGTAAATCAAAATAGATAAAAAAATGAATAAAAGATAAAATGTGAAACTTACTGCGACGTATTGTTAGTCTTGTTCACTATTTTGAAAATTGCACTTATAACACGTACTATGACATAGAATATTACAAAATAATAATAAAAGACTGCCAAGTATGCTCTTTGTGATTTTCACGTTTCGATGCACTCTGTTCGTGTCGCAAGACTATACTGATTTGAATTCATGAGAAGACGTCTATACATTTCCTTCAGTCATAAGTTTATTTATTTTACGTCATAGTAGATAATATGGCGTAAGAATATTCGAGGATCTGGACCGTATCGGATATCAACCAAGCAAATAAACACCGCTAACCCGATAGTCGAGCGAGAACTGTAAACACTTGTAAGTGCCGTAAACCATTTTCTGGAAGGCACTTCTCGGATAAAATCGTGCCACAACTACATTATGTTTTGTTTCTAACGACTTTATAGTTTTGGCATTGAGTCTTAGAGAGAAACTATTACAAAAGTGTATAAATCGTACTACCGGTCAAATGACCGGTCGTGGTAGGTAAGATAGACTACAAATATTTCTCAGAAAATAAACAATAAAAAAATAAGTGAATATTGAAAAATGTATCATACATATATATGAGGAAAAGTCGTAAAGTTTAAAGGCGATTCACTTACGTTGAATGTAAGAAATTCCAATTGAAAATTTAAAAACGGTCATTTAACCGGTCCCGGTAGGAATAGTGATAATATACTGTGTCCTTTATCTAATTTGAAATTAACCACCAAGTCTTCTTTTATCAAATTCACTCCTGCTCCGGTGTCCAATAATAATCGGCCTGGTCTTCGCATTCCTGGTAGTCGGCAGTGGATATGTTGCAGTTCTCCTGGGCTGTAGTTGACTCTGGTTGGGTTTCCTCTGTCGGATAGATTTCTTCTTGGCTGGTGGTGGTTTTGTTTACGCGCGGTGGTAATTTCCCTGTTTGGCGCGAGGGAAAATTTTTCGGTTGGAGTGAGTAACACTGAGCCCGGGTGTGGCCTGTCTTATTACAATGGTCACATTGAAGGTTAATTCGACTGCTAAGGGGAGCATTTTCCATTGCTCGGAATGTATTGTTTGGTAGTTTAGATTTCGGTGGGATACCTCGTGCTGGTGGTGCGTTACGTGGATGGCTGTTTACCATTCTTTGAGCATCCCTGATCCACATTTCTCGGTCGATGGCCTTTTCTTGGGCTTCAGTTAGGCTCCGAGGATCCGAAGGGATGACTAGCTGTCCAATGTCCTTGCGTAGATTGAGCGTATACGTCCTGATGGCTTCTTCGTCTTCCTCCTGAAGCGCGATCCTTCTGGCCATCGGGGTGCGATGTTTTGCTTGAATAGCGTAATGCAATTCGCTCAATTGTTGGCGAAATCTAGCGCTATAGGTTTGGACATTTTCGTTAAATCCCTGTTTTATGTTTTGTAATCGGTTACGACAACCGCTTACAGTAACTGGTATGGAAACTTGGTTACGAAGGGCCTCGTAAAGATCCTCGTAGTTATTTATCTCACAGTATCGGATACTTCTTTTAGCATGATCAATTATTTTTTCCGCTATTATCATTCGGAGCAATAGATGAGGTTCCTGGCAAGTAGTTCTGGCTATCTTAACGGAACGAATAAATTCCTCTACTCCCATGTCATCTTTACCGCGTAGTGTTTCTATGATTCGGATTACCTCGCTTGCTTTTGCGGTCGCTGGGTTGTTTGACCGTCCTTCGGCGCTTATCTGACCGTCTTTATCGGCTAAGTCGGCCTCCTCTTCGTCTCCCGAAGATATCGGTTTCGTCCTCCGCTGTTGTTGTCGTCTCGGTTCGTGCGATGACTCATCCTCCGTGATGGCTTGAATGTGTATTGCTTTGGCAAGGATTTTCAAGTCTTCGGTCCTCTTGCTGTTCTCGTTGTCCAGTTTGTTCATACTTAAAGTTAGTTCGTTCATTCGTTGCCTCTGTAGGTTCATTTCTTGTAACAGCATGTCAATTTTCGTCGAAATGTCCAGAGGAAGAGGCGAGTTGGTTCCAGATGGTCGACTCATTTTTAGAAATGTTTCTGTTTCTTCGTCCGAAGAGATAATAGGGAGGGGATTTCTATAACTGAGAAAATCTCCCTTACCTGTGGTTCTTTGATCCGTGGTTGTTGATCGATGGGTGCGGCACACGCAGTCCCTCAGGTTGGAAGATCCGCAGAATTTCCTTGGCTGAGTACCCTCGATGCAGTCCTTATGGATCCTGGCAGGATCGCCAAAAATGTGACGGGGCAAACTCCGAACTGTCACTTATTAGTGAAGGATTCGAGTCGCACTTGAATCCTAACTCGTAGAAATTAAAAATAGTGAGACTTGGTGAGAGTCGCGACGATCACTCAATCCGAACTAAGAACTTTCACTTGAAATTACTCGGAATCGGGAAACAGTGGTTTAAAAAAATGAACAGCGTAACGACGTGGCAACGGGTAGGCTTCAAAATGCAGACTGGTTTATTCGAGAGCTTGGAGGGTTTATATACATAGTGTCGTCTTGAGGAATGTTCGATGGTGCCATGCGAAGCATGAGCCAAAGGTTTCGCACGGTTAGTTTTCGGAGTAAGTCTTATCGTTCGTCGAATTTGACCATGGGAATCGGGTGGCACTGTGCTGGGTACTGTTCCGGGTGGTCTGAGGTGATAGGCCGTGAGGGTCGTCACAGCGGCAATGCTCTACATCTCGATGTCGTATGTCCAAATGGGCTTTATAATTGATTTGTATATTAAAAGTTTATTGTCAAGACTTAGTTTAGATTTTCTGCATGTAAGCCAATAGATGTTTCTCCTTTTAATGCGAATTTGATCGGTTTTAGAGCGTATGTGATGTTTCCAGGTTAATTTTGAGTCCAAGTGAAGTCCCAAGTATTTAACCGATTTGGTTTCAGGAACAGGAGTATTATTAAGTTTTATTTCAGGAACAGTACCTTTCTTTAGGGTGAAGGTAATGTGTTTACACTTGTCCGTGCTCACTGTTATTTTCCATCGGTGCAGCCATTCTTCAAGTTTTGAGATATGTTGTAAAATATTGGACGCTGCCGTTGGGTCATTATGGGCGGATAATATAGCTGTGTCGTCTGCGAATGTAAATGTATCGGTTTCACTGGTGGTTGGAATATATAATGTATATAGTGCATACAAGAAAGGGCCCAAAACACTACAAATTTCCAAATTTAGAAAGCTTAAGAAAATAATGATTGCCTGTATGAACTCTTTGAATGAAATTATAAATTTACGATGCAAAGTAGTTAAGATTAATACTATGGTTTTTTTTGCGTGTTTCATTTCAAATTTTGAAATCCGTCAAATTGACGGGTCCCCTAAACCTAGTGTTAATATGGCATTAAATATTATGGTTAACATTCTGACAGCTTTAGGTGGAAGTTCTTTGATGAGTTTTCCGTTAATTAAGTCGTAGCCAGGAGTTTTTTTAATTGAGATGTAATGAATTAGTAGATATAAAAAATAAAATTGTACAAAATTTTTAAACATTTTTTTTTTATTGTTTACAGCTTATAATTATCCATTGTATGATACCGTTTAAAGCATTCTCCCACATGCAATCCCGGTTTTCTGTCACAGGTTTCGTATATATATATATAATGTCTTATTTCGTCTGCAGGTTCTTGGTGGAAAATGGGTTGAATTGTTTCTATAATAACAAAGAAACAACATTCAATGTTATTATTCACACCGTTCTTTTCCTGATAACTTTTCTCACATGTCTCTCTCCTTTACACTTTGTCTTCTCTTCTCTCACTCCCGCCACATGTCTACTCATTCACTTGTCTTCCTACCAATCGAGATCTAACTTATCGACGCTAACTTCACTATAACTGAGGGTGCTTTCCTTACATATATACGAAGTTTCTCTTCTACCACCTGGAACTTTTTGGTTAGTGTTTATGAAAATTTCTTCATTTCAGATACTGTGATGTCTGTCCATTTTTTTGTTTTTGATATAATTCTATATTTTTCTATGACTTGATAATGATATCTGTTAGATTCCCTCACCAAGTGCTCAATCAGGTCATTTCCAATGAATAAATTTACAATATCCATTACACTTTCAGGGGAACTTGGCATCATTTTTACGCCAGGGCTGCCTTCGAAAAGTTCCAAAATTATAGTTTTAGTCAGTACCACTGGACGCGAGTACGGTCCGAAGAATTTATTCGCTAATTTGAGATCCAGTCCTCGTTGGGTGCACTTAATCGCCACAGTATCGCCAATGTGGTACTCGCGCACGGTAACTCTCTTTCGGTTGTAATTTCTCCTATTTTCACTCTGTACTTTTGTTACTTTCTCGCTCGCGTACAGAATTCGTCTCTATCGTTCTGAAACTCTCACACTTATTCTTTCTGCAACAACTCCCGTATCTCGGCGTTTTCGTCTAACCAAGGATGGGTTTCGAACAACAAATGAAACGGCAACATACCGATCGTTCGCTGGACAGTGGTGCTCATACACCACTGGACTAAGTTTGTCAAGAGGCAGATCGGAACGCGATTCGCGCGTTCGAGCTGCCTGTTTGCTGGCAGTATACCGGTACAAATTAAGTTATCTAGTCCTAGAAGTATCCAACCTGACGTATAGATGGCGGAAGTTGTTTGGAAAGTATACATAAGGACGACGTTTCGGTACTTATTAAGCTCAAGTTTGAAAATTGAAAACTGATCGTTTTTTAGATCTCACCTTCTTGTCTTTCCCCTTCCCATGATCTTTTGTTTATAATTTGTATATTTATGCAGTAACTGCGCCATTCCCACAGTAAAGGGAAACAAAGTAACCTTCTTAGCGCTCGACATCAAATGCTCGCTCGCTACCGCCTGAGCGAAAATGATAAAATCGGCATCGCGCTCAACGTGTTAATAAATCCATATATAATCTTCAAGGAAAGAGTTAAGAGTAAAGCAAAGAATCGGTTAGATTTTATTTTAAATATTATTTTTGAAATTGAACGTGATTGGATGAACAAAAAGAAAGCACGCGGTTATGTAAAGGAAAAACATTTGGTTTAGTAAAGTTGCCACGACGTAACTTGCGACAATGCGTAGTCTGCAGCACCAAAAATGCAATAAAAAAGAGATCACATTTAATTTGTGTGCAATAAAAAAAAAAGAAATTCATCCAATATATTTTGATAAACACCGATGTTACAAATTATAAGTGTTACTCTCCATTTAAATTGTTTGTTCATAACGCAAAAATATTTTTAATTTGTAATTCGTTATTTTATGAAATACATCTGTATTATTACATATGCGTACTGTAAGTTCATAAATATTTCAAGTTTTGTTCGATAAAAATTATTGAGAAGATAACAATGAAATGCAAAATGTTTTATTTTCTAACATTTCCACTCCAGGTTTCCTTTTCCTCCGACACAACGTCCACCTCCCAGATTCTAATCAACGAATAACATGTCGAACCGAACATATAAAATAGAGAGTTGACATGCGGAGCGAGAGTTCGGTGGCCAGTCTTCATAAAACAGTCAACTTGCCAACTTTCTCCAACACTGCACGATAAATACACCATTGTAAACACCAATTGACAAAACTCATCTTTTAATTCCACCGATCTCGATACCTGTAAAATGTTGTCGAGAAGTGCGGACGACGAAACGCTCCAACTCAACACTTCTCATCGCTCAACGCGCAACAATTATTATAATATTGTACCTATTGTAAAATGTATTATTTACATTAAAAGAAGAAGCTGTGTGATGTACTTACGTCAGTGAATCAGTCGGTGATGCACCGTCAGTTGTTCACAACGCCCGAAATGTGCTGGTTTTTCTCGACATAAAATCTGAACAGCGCGATCGCACTACTTGGGACTCAAACGGTTAACAAGTATGGGTTTTGATCAAAGAGAATTAGACTCTTATATATATGGATATAGGTATTTTTTACATAAAACTATTTCTTCACATTTTACGAACGTGTCTACCTTTTCTGGAGTAAAAGGAAGTGTCAGATACTTGATGCTCCCAGCTCCAGCTCGGTAAGGTAGAGTGGCGATATCGCCACAGATTAGCGTGGGTCTACTCCAACAATATCTGAAAATCGAAAAATTTTTATATTACTTAAAATTATAAACAAAATCTAAAACACAATTTCCAATAAATGCCACATAAATAGCCTCACTTTAAAAAATGAATGCAAATATGCCTTACAAATTGAAATTTTAGTTCTTTAATATTTAGTATGTTTGCCATTACTTCTTATGACTTCAAAAATTCGACAGAAAAGCGAATTATATAGTGAATGAAGATAATTTTCGATCTTATTCTATGCTAACTCAATAATCGGAATGATTTACAATGGTGACCATATACTTAAGAATGCTTAATTAAATTGAATATTATGATTTTTTTATTAATACATTAAATTTATATATAAAAGTAAATTATGTTTTTAATAAGTTTAGACATAGTAGTTACATAAACCAAAATAATATTTTTTAAGTGCCTTGATTGAAGAACTTTTGAGACATTCTTTTGCATTTCTTAAGTCAAATGTGAAATTTTTTGTGCATTACACATAATATTTTGTATGTAGATCTTTATTTTAAATAACTTTAACGTACCTTCATAGCATAGAGTTTATTAGTCAAGCACATCTATTGACTCATATGAAGTTCCAAGCTTTTTATATAGCAGTAAATAGTTCTTCAATATGTTTTGGTTTTTGTTGTTTCAAATACTTATCCACATCAATCTGCAACATTTCAATTGGATTTTGATTCAATGATTGTACTGGCCATTTCATAAGACTGATTTTATTGTCATTTAGGAATGTTTTTATGATCTTTGCCAAATATTTCAGATCATTATCAGCTATAAAATCTAGTCTTCTGACATATTTTGCTCCACAAATGAAATAGAGCATATATTCCAATAATACATTTTTTTACAATATTTAAGTACACAAACCTATCCATGATTCCTACTATAAGGGACCCATTTCTTTTGTTGTCATGAATTCCCACATGTATGGGAGAATATCAAACTACTACCACCACCACCTTTAGTGGTTGGTTTTATACAACTCTTTTTAAATTTCTTACCTTTGCGACATTTCACATATATTTTATCATCTAATAAAAATGATTGAATTTTGATTTATTGGTAAAGATTACCTTTAACCATTGCTGAGATGACCAATTTAAATGTTCTTTTGTAAACATGATCCTAGCACAGAATTTTTTTCAGAAATGAAAAAAACTGTCTTTTTCAAATTTATTGTTTATGTAGACATTTTTCTTTTTGCGTTTGTTTCATCAATACACAAGCACTTGTTAAATTTTCATGCAATAAATTTAAAAAGGGCAGAACTACTGTAATAATTATCTACATAAAATGAATACCCTTTTTCCAAATAGGGTTTTAAAAGCATTATATAATCTGTAAATATAATCGTTTCCAATACATGGCTAGTTTTGTAATCAGATAATACGTGTAGATTAATATTAAATCGGCTTCTTTTGACGGTATATATTTCTTGAAAGGTAGTCTACCTTTGTATAATAAAAGACATAGAGAATCATTTATTTATTGACGTGAAAAATGAAATTATTACAAATTTGAATAGTATATGTTAGATGTACAAAGACTTTTTTAACTGAGTGTATCTAATATTAGAGAATTTACCTACATCATATCACTTGCAGCCACGTGCTCGACATAACCTCACGCGAACCGTGCCAAATTTTTCGTTTGATTGACTAGTCTCTTCCTTTTGAGTCATTCTTTCTTCTTGTTAGTCACTTAACTACAGTTCACTTCTAATACATATATTATTATATGACTTGAGAATAACAAGATTTAACTGATTTATTTACAAAACTGTATTCACTTCAACTGTAAGAATAATATAATGCTTGATTGAATCACCCGCGATTCACACTAGGTGACTCTCCAACAGTAATATACGCAATACACACATTGTAGAAATGCTTATACTGTACTCTGTGCAATCATGTTTTCTATTGTGATTGTTCGCTATTTTTTCAGAAATATTCAACCGTTTTACGAATATTCAGTCGGTTTTTCATAGTGTATACAAATTTTTCTGTTGTCTTAATAAAATTCCACGGTCCTGTTATTTTTCTTTCACATTTCTTTAACATTATGTCATCATTTCTGATTTTTCTTCCAATTTCTTTTACATTCTACAGAATTTATTCCATTATTATGTATAATCCATTCCTTTGCGATCCAAATGGATTGGTACACACTGATTTCTATTTCATTCGACAAATGTCTTACCTTGTTATCTGCAAAGTTTCATAGAGTCGAGTTAAATAATAAATTACTCATTCGAGTTTTCTCGTTTGTTGCAGACTCGGACCGTAGGGAGAAGACTGACTCTCGTAGTCAAAATCTTGACAAGGTTATCTTCATTGTCTCAACAAGATAATGAGGATCTGTGCAACATCGAGTGAGGGATACGACACACGTAATCCCTCCGACATTTTTAGAACTCCCATAGCTCCGAGATGATGATGTCTCTCCTCTCTGATGGAAGGTTGACTATTTGGGATTCCGATAGGATAGGAAAAAAACGAAAATTCGAGAACTATATTTTTGACTCTGATTTCTTACTTCAACTCGTTCTAACATCCTTGGATCAAACTATACCCGGACCAACGAGACGAGTCAGCGATGTAAACAAATATAAACGAATAAACTTATGGTTTGTCGTCTTCTGTTAAATGAACAACACACGAACATTTGTTTTTCTTTACTGACTCATCTCGTTGGACCGAGCATAGACGCGAAATTACATAGAAAGAGCCAAGTACGAAAATAGATGTGTTCGATGAGGAATAACAACACGGTTACTTCGGTACTCATACAGAAAAACTATTAAGTTAGATTTCTTCTCGAAAAAAATTCTTTTTGTCGGATGCACTTGTAGCGATCATCACTGTCATTTGCAATTAAACAACCAAGGTTCGTTTTTATCGTTAGATGCGAGATTATGATCCTTGCCTCGATATTTCTTAAGAAAATATGGAAATTAACAAAACGACAGGGCTCGAATCACAAGCGTTTGAGTATCATGGAAAAATATTGAGGGAGGACAGAGACACTGAATATTTGGTACAATCGATTCTGAGCTTGTTCCATCATTTTTACAGATCTCTTAACTTTGCGTAGATCAAGTTTATGGGCTCGATGGAGTAGGCTCTCGAATATTGTCATTCACTATGGTGGGATAACTCTTTAATGCCATTCAGCCACTAATTTTACCTCGACTATAGCACTGTAAAGACAACAATAGATAAGCGTTTGCTGTTGCAACCTTGTTAAAATATGAATAGTAGTATATACAACCACTGAAAGGATAAATGAAATTTTTGCAGTGATTTAATAACAAATTATCAAATTCTAATCGTTACAACCGATTTCGAATGTCGCTTTATTTACGAAACGTATAAAACGATGAACATATTTGTTACCTAAGAAATGTTAAGGCTGAAGGAATTAATAGCGAAACTTCAAAGCTGTTTCGCGTTTTTGCAATGGCGTTTTACTTACGAATTTTATGTAGATATAATCTTATGTAAGGTTAACAGTTTAGCGAAACTTACGGGAATTAGTCATATTTTATATGCACGCTAGTTGTATTTTGTAAGAAACTCGAATGGTCAGCCTATGAAACAACGATGTCGTTTATATACAATAAGTTTGCGTTACCATAACACAGGAGTGAATGTTTTCGGTACCTTTGTTCGTTCTGTGATGTAATTAAGCACCGTTTCGTATTTTTACATTCACCGAAAATGTTTTATGCGTTCAACTACTGTTAAGATTCTTTTTTTTTATACATACTTCTATGAAATTCCGTTATGTATCGATTTTGATCTTTATCGTGAAAACATAACTCTAACATTTCATGTTGACATTTCGTGTTTTCTGTTTTGTTTCATTTCTGTTTCTTTTTTCAAATATAGTTGTTACTTCATATTTTTGAAATCGAGAGGATCAGAACAAAATATTTCAATATTTTATTTTTTTTTTTTTGTTCGCTCTATAATTTATTACAGCTTTGAGAAAGAGTAGCGCACTAAAATAATACATATGTACGTATATTTTCAACATACAATATTTACGTTACCTTAACGATATGGATGGAATGCTACGTGAATTAATCCATCGAATAATTCTTGTTTCCGATCGCAACGATAAAGATTAAAATGATATTTGTTCGAAATACAATTTATATCTTAGTTTTAAACGCGAATCTTTTGTTTCCGCGTGTCTTTAGAAATTTTGTACAGGGTCCAGTAAAAATAATTAACCAGGTAAAAGATATTGTGCTTCTCGCAAATCGATACGAGAAACATGGTGTTAAATTTCATTAAAAATTGTCTAATTACATTGTAATCTCAAGTTATGCGTCTGTGCCAATGAAAGGCTATATCCCCATGTTGCATCGTTGGGCCATTAAAGTGTCCTAAATGTGGCTGACCTTGTGAAAGTAATGCCTGGCATGACTCCAGGAAACGGGAAACAATCTGGAGACGGCAATTAATTCTGCTCCGACTGTAACAACATATCTGCGTAATCTAACTCACTTTCGTAGTCTATTATCTTCGAACTTCTGTAGAAAAATTGTAAATAGTACATATATATATATATATATATAGGCTGGGTCACCAGAAAGTTTCGGGATTCGGAACAAGCGACACAACGCCAATCATCGACTTCTCGTCACCGACTGTCTTGTTCCACGCGTTCTTCACTCTTGCTTCTTTCTTTTGCTATTCACACACACGCATACGCACATGTACACGTACACGCACACGTGTCGCCGGTTCTTCCCATGGTTCTTATTGCTTTCGTTTCCACACGGTTTATGTATTGCAAATTCACTCGCGCGTACTTTAACCCTTCCAATGTTAATTAAAATGATGTTTTTATATTTAAACAAAAATGCATTTTGTTTTTATGTTTGAAAATAATTAAAAAAAATCCAATTTACAAAAATTAAATGTAAATATTTCTTGCACGGTTTATTTTACAATCAGATCCACTCACTATTGTGGATAATACTGTTATAAAAAGCGCTCTAGTCACGATACATTTACAACGTTCGTATTCAAAATTAATTTTTTGGACTCGAGAAGAGACCCTCGGTAATCACCTAATTCAGTGTACTTTTTCCCATTTGGGAAAACTTCGTTGCTTGGAATTCAAATTGTCATTGAGATATTACACTCTTGTAAGATGTGAACGTATGTATGTGAAGCATTCAAAAACAAAAACGCTCCATTTCAGATTAACTTTATAATTTAAAGGATTTTATCGAGGCGTCAATTTCTAGTAGAAAAAAGCTTGGAGTCCAAAGAGTTGAAATCGATGCTCACTGCAGTATGAAAATGTTTCCGACTCTTTATCTATCACATTAATATATTGTCCTCTATACATTCTTAGAATATATGGTGATTCAGAAATACGTGTTCATACTTTAGAGGCTGAATCTACGCATTAAGATGAGTAAAAAATGTACTATGAACGTATGTCTTATACCAGGTGGTCCAACAATGTCTACCAACTAAATTACTTAGAAACTGTTTGTTATTGGTCTTTTCGTTTCGATATGAAACGTTTGAGCTTGGAAACTTTTACTTATGGAGAGACTCTATTACTGAATCGTCCATAAAAAATTAAAGAAATAGCACACAATAATTGGAAACGGATAAAGATAAATCCATTCTATTATGGACATTTCATACCTATCGACCTAATACTTTCCTACGCGCCTCTACAACATGCAAGCTCAACATTGAAAGGGTTAAGTCGTGCAGTCGTCATTTCTGGACCCAGTACTCCGAAATCACGTGTCCTAAAAATCGTGTGACGTGTAAATAGTCAAGTTGGACTGTACATAGTGTTAAGCACGCGACCAAGAATACACAACAAAAAGTTGGATTCGTAATTTCGTTGGACCTTACTGATATAATCCGGGGGACCATGAAAATCGTATTGAATTTCATTGAAAACTTCGAAATCTTACAACCGGATACTTTCGATGATCGTATCTTCGACCTGACTTCTTTCACTGGGTTGTTAGCTAGAGGATGCACAATTTCTGATATCGTTTAACACTCTGTTGCACGAAACTTATTTTATCTTTAATCTTAGAGCGTTCTTCCCTTCGACTGTGCGCTCAAAGACTTTGGGTGAAAGATGACCCAAACGTATGGAATTCGTGTTTTTAATCTTTGTGTCTATAATTAAAATGTTCAATTCAGTCGCACCTATTATAATAATTTCAATTATAGACGTATTTCTAACTAGGCGCTGGTGGTTGCGTTTCAACTTCGTTATGGTTGACATCAACTTCTGATTTATCGGTCCAGCTAATTTCAAACTTTTTCGTATTATGTACATACAATAAGAGGAAAAATAACGTCACTAAAGTGGTAAAAAGAATTTTATACTTGTAAGATACAAGAACTATTATTACAGTTTCTCCAGTACCAAAAATGGATAAATTGTTAGAAAACAACCTAAAAAAAGGAAGAAAATTATAATTCAACGAGAGTATCGAGAGTATACTGGTATATATATTTTTTTGTAATCCAGGAAAAATGTTACGTGCTTCTAGGAATACTTTGTACGCGTAATCGTAGACGGAAGTGCTGCATCTTGGTCGTAGACACACTTCTGCCAAGAAATGTGCAATTTCTCTCGTGTAATAATAGGTGTTTCTCGTGTTGCGAATATTCTTAAAAAATGCACAAAATATTTTGTACCGTGTATTAGACGCACACTCATATTTCTTAATCTGTCGTAACAAAATACAAAGTATGTAATGTGTACGTAATCGTATTGTAAGCAGAATTGGTCCCTTAATTGACAACCGTGTTGTACCAATTAGTCGTGCGCAATCGAATTCTCAAATAAAGATACGGTGACGAATGACGAACACGTTTCTAGGGCGTACACTACTGTTAAAAAGTATTTGGTTATTTGGTAGAATCGGATCGAAAGATTTATATAGTTGCTGTAATCTGAATATTTCTAAGTAGAAGCGACCACCGATTTATTAATATTGATAAAACTCTTACCAATAACAGCGAACAATTCGAAGCAATCTAGCAACAAGTTTTCTTAATGCATTTCCTCGAATCTTCTTGCAGATGATTTATATTTATTATTTTCAAAAATACCAAAATAAAATTCCAATTGTTGGTATTTTAAAAGATAATAGATACTTTAAAAATGGTTTCTCAGATTTTTAAATTCAACACTTTCACTTTTCGATTCGTTTCATTCTACAATTTCTCGATCAAATCTAGCGACTGCGGTGATCATTGTATTTTTTAATTCCATTAATATCTTGCGAGTGCTTGAAACAATTTCTACATACTTTTGCATTGTGTTTAGTGTCATTATCGTATATAAAGATGAAATTCCTTCGTACGAGCCTTCTTTTTTATTCGCTGCCACTATATTTTGTATATTTTCAGTAAGTACAGCGAAAGTGATCAAATACTCTATGAATTGTATAATTATTTTTATGAAAGAAATGTTTCATTACCGTTGAGATATTACGAGACAGCTTAAACTCTTCTCTAACAACTTCTTGCACTATTCGAATAATCATCTTTGTCGGTTTCCATCACCCGTGGGAACTCCGTCACTAATTACTTCCTAATTTTAGGTTCCAGTTCAATGATAGGGAACAAAGTGATAGCTCAGTTGTCAATAACACACTTTTCTCTATACTGGTATCACCCTGCTAAGAAATCGATCAATCACAAATACGAGAATGATCTTTTAAAAAATCGATTTAACATTCGCTTCCTTAGCCGATCTCGTTTATGCATACGATCAAAGTTTTTTACATGTGCTTCGATGAAAAAATAAAAATTCTTAAAAAAGTTGAATTAAAAAGAGAAAAATGTAATTCTTCTTTTCCGATTTTGAAAACATCGATTCAAAGAATCGATCAACTGATATAAAACTGATCAAAATCGTTATCCCTGTATCGAAGATCCTGTTTTCTTAATTCTGAATAATAAACACAGATAGAACTGTTCACATAAATCCAATTGAAATAAAAAATCTATAATTTTCAGCTCAACTCTGTAGATTCGTAAGTGAGATAAAAAAATTAGCAGATTTACGGAAAAATCTATAGAAATGGCAACACTGCGACATAGTTGTAAGCGAGCGTTAACTGGAACAGCGACCGATAATTATCACGATATTTAAATGGGGCATCGATGATATAATTTTCAAACCGTGCATTTATTTCATTCGACAATCGATCTCGTAGACGATTACCATTGTTCACATTACGTATAGAAAGGCCAGTCGGTCGATTAAAATGTTACGTTAATTATCTACTGCCATACCACCTTCGATCGGTGAATAGGAAGTCGATGACGAGCGAAATACTTTTTTCAATATTCCTTGCGTCTAGATAATTTTACTGCACTCGAAATACCTATAGGTATCGATCGATCGTTAATCATAATTCCTTTTTATTATACAATCTACTATATCTAGGTTAAGTTACGATTTTCCTCCTGCTACGTGTAGCTCAACTCCGAGCGTCGGATATGTCGTTGATTCATTCTGTAATTTTTTCGGACGTTAGAGCAACCTTTTATCAATAATAATAACCTTTACAAAGTTTATATATTGCGTTTTAATAATCACTCCACTTTCTTGCCTGTTCAATTGATTTATTTTTGTAGTAAAATATCGTTTTACAAATGTATTTCTTTCTAACCGGCCGGGATTGGTATTCCTTGCGGTTTATACCACTTAGATAGAATTCTCATAGCTGTATCGACGCAGTCTCCTGCAAATAGGGCGTTGCAAAATTTGTAAATTGCAATACAAGTTGTACAACCGCATAAAAAGTGGGTGGTCGGATCGGATTCTCCGAATCACTGGTTAGGAGGAGTGGGAAAAGGTAGTACGATGGGGGGGGGGGGTCCCCCCCTTTCTTTACGCATCGTGCACTGAAGGCATTGGAGGGGGTAAGCTCGCGCTCTACCTTGTGTACGAAACGAATTAATCGAAGTTCATTATTTGTAATACGGCTAAAACTCTAAATGTACAAAAAACAAAATGAAAGACTAATTCGATTACTAACGTTATTTTAGCACTTTATTTCTCTTTTTATAAATGATTTGTAATAATAATCGTTACTTACACAAGTATATAAGAAATCCTATTATTTATAAATAGTATACTTTTGTAAGTAACGATTTCTTATGCATGCCACAATTCGTAAATATAATACTATTCATAACCGTACAGATAACGAGCTATGTTCGACTAAAGTTACAAGTCACTTGGAAATTTTAACTGGTTACTATAGTTATCGATAGGATGCAGCGAGTGTACGATATTGGCCGACTACGGTCATCGTTACTATCGAAAGGATTAGAAGAATGTTGTGTTCTTTGCATACCTTTTGGTTCCGTCGTGTACAATTTCTGGGAAAATGTAAACGGCTTCTCGACCTCCTCGAATATCCTCTCGTAAATCTTCGTGACGTTTACTCTCGTCCCTCGAGTCAAGAAACTTTCGAGAGCATCGAGAAAAATGGCCCAACGAGGCTTGAAATAGTCCACAACGACACCGGACCACTGTTTGCTCGCGTAGTCTCTTATCTCTCCTCGTGGCCCCCACAAAGTAATCTGATTTCTAGCATTGTATTCGTACAATCGTTTCTCCGCATCGTTAGTGGCTAGGTTCTTGGCTCCCTCTAACCACGAGCCCAGCAGAAAAGCCTTTCCAGAGGCTAGTATCGATTCCAAGTCATCGAAGAGTTCCATAAATGCCTTGGCGGCCGACCTACACGAATCAGAGTAAAAAGACAGGTAGATCGACTGAAAAATAACTTTTGTCGCGTGTTAAAAAATTATGCGGATCGGGGTCAGGGTTGCCAGGTTCCCTGCTACCGCGCAATGACTAGTTGGAGCTTCTCTTATACCACCGTATAAGTAATAAAATAATTCATAATGCGAATTTTGGTCCTAAGATTTTCACGTTTATCGAAAAAATATTATACCTAGTAATACATTGATACAATAAGTATATACGTTATTTCTCTCATTTCACCTACGCTGTCTTTTCCCACTTCTTACACATGAGATTGAACTTATCTTTTTGGCTACGCTTCTAATGGGAGTTACATTGCTTAAGGGCACAATACGATACTAAATCATAATATAACTTTAACGTTGGATGATGCATTCTTTTGTCAAATTGGAAATTAGTGGAATCTTATATCGTTATATATGACCAATCGAATCGTTTAAATAGAATTTTTCCTAATGTGAATAATAGTGGCTGAACTTAATTTTTTTGGTTCTTTCGCTGGCTCCGAGTGTAAAGTTCTGCAATTATTAATGTTTCAAGACTGTTCTATATGACTATATTGTACAATAAGAGGCCCCATACTGGGCAAATGTTTTCAGCGTAAGTGCCCCGATGCGAAGCTGTTAACAATGTGACTGTAGCCATTATTCGTGAAAAATGTATTCTTCCCTATTTTCAATTTTTACTTTCACCCTACTGGAACTACGAATCATACGAAAATAATCGAACACTTGACGTTGGCGTTACGTTTAGATGCAATCCCCACCACTACGCATGGTTCCCTCTCTACTACTCCTGTTCCAGCCAATGGCATGAAATTTGAGTTAGAACGGTAGCAAACAACTTGGCAACCCTGATCGGGTTACAAAGAGTGGAGTTCGAACGAAATCAATTAGTTGTTCAAAGTTGTTCCACCGCGAGTAAAGTAGCGAAGATATAGTGGGCGAACCGAACCTCATAATTTAATAGACATGTTTAAAAGTTAGGAAGAAGGTTAACCTAAGCGAACAGATTATAACTGGGATCAAAATCGAGGAAGAGAAGAGAGCCAGAGTGCGACTAGTGCAACGATAGAGAGAGCGTTAGAAAAGAGAATTGTTTGAGATTGTTCTTATCGAGTGCATTGTTTAAGTATGATTTTGCGAGAATTTGAGAATTATATATGAATTTCAAACTCCGAAGTGTCGTCATTTTTTTGTTTATCAAGTTTTTGATTTCACCCCAGATCACGTCACAACTACATTCTTACCGATAAAGATACTTTTTTCTTTTTCCTTTTAGATTCGCAGAACAGCTACAAGTAACCTTTTTTCCTCTGAATATAAAACAAATCATAATGGTCGAGGATACCTTTTGCGATGACTTTGAACAGTTAATTGATTTTGATCGTGGATAATGCTCACTTAAACGTGTCAACGTTTTTCTCAACAAAAGACTTTATCAAAATGGTGTAGAGCTCGTCCGCTCTCAGCTGAAGAGCTTGTCTCGTCAAGTCGATCACATCGTGTCTGTAGAGAGTGCTGTTCCTTCTTCCACCGGCTGCTTGCAAAAACACTTTCCATGCGTCGTAGAACGTGTTGTGTTTATACCAAGTCTGCGCAAAATGAACATTTTACAATTTGTGTCGCAAGGAAATTCAAAAGATGGAAGGAACATTGAGCGCGAGTTCTATAACATAGGGCCCATGGTTAACAAGGTTTTCACCTATAATTTCATGAATCGAAAATCACAAACTATAAAAGTATCTACATCTCTCCCCCCATCCCCAGTATCCATTACTACCAGGAGATTTGACTCGTAATTTCTAGTCTTCTCGTCGTATTGTAATCATCGAGTATAAATACGGAAGACTTTTGATTTCAATCATTAGCAGATGGAAGAGTGTTTGCTCTTGGGTCACTTTTGCTACTGGAATTTAACACTACTCAATTGATGCCAAAATTGCGCAGTTTTTTCATGTAACTCGAAAGTACTATATGTCACAAAGGTTACGAAAATATAAATCGAATATATTACCGAAAGCTGGTCTAACCTTGAAAAATGGAACCAAAGGAGAAGAAAAAAGTATAATGTTCACTCGTTGCAGTGTTGCATAAACATTATTAAAACTGATTATCTATAATTAATTTATTATCATTCATTTGACGGGTTTTCATTCATTTTGCGTTAGTTCTTTTCTTTCTTTCCTCCCCGTTTTGTTGACTTCTTTCGGATCAACTTTAGGTATCATACTTAATTTATATTTTACAATTTTTTAGTTATAATGGTATTCTTTGTTAGGTTTGCAGGAAAATTTTATCGACCTTCGATGTATTGTCTCTGTCGCCGGTAACAAAATCAACTTACCCAGGGCGCGAGATGTAAATTTGGACGCTTAGTTATTACGTAATGACCCCTCATTCTTCTCGTCCCGACGAAGTTGTAGACCGTCCTC
Source organism: Ptiloglossa arizonensis (assembly GCF_051014685.1). NCBI lineage: Eukaryota > Metazoa > Arthropoda > Insecta > Hymenoptera > Colletidae > Ptiloglossa > Ptiloglossa arizonensis. Next base: position 4,154,781 of record NC_135048.1, on the reverse strand, counting down.
GCTAAACTCTTCCAAGCTGTGGCAGCGTATTCGTTCCACGCGCCGTATCTGCGACTGGCGTAATTTTCGAACCTAAAGAAAGTTTTAATTTTACTTTTCTTTTTAATATATAATATGATTTTTTGTTTCGTCTCTTACACCAATTAAATCTTCGATTCATTTCCCCACGAAGAAGAAAAAGAACAAACCGATTGTTTCTCTTGTCTCCACTTTTGACACTTTCGAAACGTGCGACTACACATAAGTCTCGTGAATTACCATTCAGTTTCGAAAAGAAGGCACACCGTGTTAGCCGAAGACGATGACGAAGACGATCCGAAATTCGAGTGAGAACGAATTTGTAGCAAGATGCATCGACGTAGGCTCCCAATAAAGCGTCAAATATTCATAACCAGAATAATTTGCCAACGGTTTAGGTACTACCGCTAATACGATAAGTTGCTCGTATTGAAAAACTGAATGCAATTTAATGCGCGTAATAATGATTAATACTGTGACAATTATTTATAGCGAAAAGAACTAGTTTGTATTTATTAAAAATAATATAAATCCGCTTATACTTATTTCTGTCAAGATAAACTCTATATAATTACAATTTACACAAAAATATGGCATACTGAAATTAAAACAAGTATAATCTTTACATTTTCTTACATTACAAATTCTCCGAGGAGCTACTGTCGTCTAAATTGGTCGAATCGTAGGAATTCGATGCAGCTGACATTGCAGTTTCACTATCATTTCCCTGATTCAGTGTTAAATTCATTATAAAACAAGTTCCAATTATTGGGATACACGATGCAGGAAATGTAGGTGTTGGGTTTGAGTTGGTGACGAGAAACGATCCGAAATTGTATCCCTATAAAACAATTCCTCGGAAAATTTGTAATGTAAGAAAACATAAGAGTTATACTTGTTTTAATATTAACATGACTTGTTTTTGTGCAAACTGTAATTATACAGAGTTTATCTTGATAAAAGATGAGTATAAGCGGATTTATATGATTTTCAATAAATACAAATTAGTTCTTTACGCTATAAATAATCTTCAAAATATTAATGATTATTACGCATATTAAATTGTATTCATTTTTTCATTACGAGCAACTTGTCGAATCAACAGTAATACCTAAATCGTAAGTAAATTTTTGTTCTCATGAATACTTAACGCTTTATTGGGAGCCTACGCCAATGCATCTTGCTACGAATTCGTTCTCTTTCGGACTTGAAATCACCGTCTTCGGTCAACGACGATTTTTGCTTGCAATTGCATAAGCGGTAACGGACTACGGGAGGAGCGAAGATATAAACACGCTGTGCCTTCTTTTCGCACCCGAATGGTAAACGTAATCAATTTGGTCAATAGTACAACTGCACGTGTTCCTACCACGGTGGCCAGATTTTATTCCCTGAATCGTTGACTGGAAAGAGTAACAAGATGGTACACTGGGAAGGAATAAATTTCGAATCTTACCACGTATACAAATTGACGTTTTCCTTACGATAGGCCATCTCGGTCATCAAATCGTAGATAACGTAGTTCTGATTTATACCTTCGGGAGTAAGGCCCGTTCCAATCATTGTGCTGCCGTTCATATTTCTTGCTGCATGAACATTCTACGAGGGAAATCCTTTTGATTATTACGTAATAAATTACAATCGTGGTATACAAGTCGTTTAATCTAAAAGTAATGTAAATAAAAAAATTTAATTATTGGATATTTAGGAACGAAGTAAAAATTCTATAAACTGCAATAATATCAAAAAATGTTGCATCCTTTTTATGCAAGCCATTGTAAAATTAAACCTCAAGATGATAATGCCGTTTTTCCCTGAAAATCAAGACACATAATCATTTCGTTCGATATTTTTTCGATTCGCACCATTTTTGTACTAAATGGTTCATATATTGTAAGCAAATGTATAAAGAACGAACGAGTTGATCTCACTAGCATAATTCTTTGAGCAATACAAGTCGTTCTCGAAAATATAAAAGATGTGTTACGTAATCGATCGATTTTATAATGATTATTTCAATGTTCAAAAGAACGCCCACGAAGTCCAAATAACTACGGTCGAGACCCAAGATGTTGATTGCTCAAGGTCACCCATCTCTACTATACCGTTCCGCCTATCATCTCGCTTGGAAGAAACGAAGAAGCAATTAGGATTGCAATTGTAAAATTTCGTTTTAATTTTAGTTACGACTCGAGAGAAAATATAAAAAGACACGGTCTAAACGTCAGTTATTGTTTCATTATTGAATGCAAAAGGACGAGAGTTTTACAAGGTATTTCATCTCGTATCTATGGTGTCTATGTTATGAGAACGACATAACGGGAGATATGGTTCTGAGTGACCTTGGACGGTTACAATTGTTCGCCCTCGATTACGCGGAGCTGTACTCACGTAATTAATAATTTGAGCCGAACCGAACATCCCGAGCGTCCCACCGAAGTTGTGCAACATGCACCAAATGAACGGTTGGCCAAAATACGATTTCAGTTTGTTGTACTGTGGAAATTGTTCAGACTGAAGGTCCAAGATTATTATTCTTCCCTGGAACGAGAAAACGACTACATCCATTCGATGATTGAAACAAATCAAGTTCATCGGACGATAAATTTGAAACACTTTAAACACGATTCAAAATTTAAAACTCTTGAAAGTGTTGATCGTTTTGGAAATATTAAAAAATCTTAATAATCTTGGAAGTCTTGAAAGTTTCGATCAATTTTGAAAGCTTGTATTCAGTACTTTGCAAGTATTTTTATGCAAGAAATATTATTGACATAAAATAATGTAGAAAATTTAATAGTAAATTATGAATTATGAATGTTAATATCTTGGAAATAATGAGAAGGAAAGAAAATAGTATAGACAAGGATTCTCAATGCTTTTGAATAAAATTTGTAACAAATAAATTTATCGCTGATAGATGTTACTTATTCAATAACAGAGTCATATTTAAAGTGAAGTAAGTGAAAAGCAGGAAGTATAATAAAAGCACTATTGTTTATTGTATTTTACATATGATTACTATTCTATACTATGCTGTATACAATGTTGTATTAATTTTAAATATGATTTTAGTATCGAATAAGCAATACGCATAAACAGCTTATTGTTTTTTCTGTTTCAAAATTTATTTTATGTATTTTAAAATATTTTTATATCACACGTGGGTAATACGGTTTTCATTTGTACAAGTAACGCAGAAACATGTATTTATAATAACTGCAACTTTTCAGACTTTCTTCAATATTGTATGTCAATGAAATTTCTGGACTTCTATTAAACTTTCAAAACTTACCGAAATTTTCATGACTCCCAAGACTCCAAAGACTTCCAATACAATCGAGGCTTTAGAAAGTTTCGAATTAGGTTCAAAGTAATTCAAATTTTCCGCCATTTTACAAATCGAAGCGATTCAAAATGTTTCAAATTCCACCATTAGTAACGGGTAGCGTTAATAAATTGTTTTTTTTTTTTTATAATATTTATCGGTAAAGTTTTTATATAATTTTGTTCAATACTCACGATCGGCACCGATGTCAAAATTGCCTCGGCTCTAGGCATGGTCCAGAATAATTTGTCGTGAACGAATAACCAGCCTTGCATCAACCTCGAAAAACAGGAATACATTAGAAATGTAGGAATAAAAAAAAGTCGTTTCATTTTTTCGTTCGTCGAACACAGTGACGAAAAAATGCATTTTTACTCGATAGTCGTTACAAACATTGTTACCATATTGCTTTAGGATCAACGTTGGTCATCGATTTGAAAACTGAACTCGCTATGTTTCTCAAGTACTTTAAGCTGCTGGTGTGCGGCTCGTTTTCATTGAAAGTATCGCAATTGTAGACGTGATCGGTCCCGAATTCCTCGATGTACTGTACAATGCAAATGTAAATCGACAAATCTACAAAAACATCCTTTCTATCAACGACAGTTTTAATTACCATTTTCAAAAACTTTTCGCCGACTGTTTGGAACAAAGGATCCTCAGGGTCCAGAAGATAGGGGCTGTATGACAAAACAGAATTAGTCGGTATGAACGATCAGTAGAATAGATCTATAAATTTTACAATGCTATTTTAATTACATCTACCGATAGAATACATCTGTCAATTGTGAAATATCATTTCAATCATACCGATAAACCTTGCAGTAGTTGCAATACCATTTTAATCGTATCAATATATGATTAAAATTCCAATATTATTCTAATCACTCTAAAAGTATATAGGGTGTCGATGCAATTGTTTCAGGTACTAACTCCGAAATTAGTACAGTCACAAAAAAATGTCAAAGGGAGATGACGAGTGGTTCGAAGAATACTGCATTTGTAATTCAAGTGTTTTAAACAATAAGAAACGTATTTGAACCATTGAAAGAAAGAGTTTAAAGTTACAGAGGGACTTGTCGAGTACTTTATGAAGTAAATGGAACGTTATTGAATCGAAAAATTATAATGGAATTAATCGTATGTTAAAATTAGTAAAATCTGGCACTTATAGCACACGAAGGACGTATAAATGAAAAAAAGATCTAATTATTATTCACGATGTTTGCGAGATTCTGTGCAAATTACTGTACATATTTTTTATTCTACTCATAGCTGATAACCGTATACCGATATCTTCTTAAAAGTACCATTTCTGCTTACCAACAATAGTTATCCGCGAAACGATTCCAACGGTCTGCTTTGGTTGCGTTTGCTTTTGGAAATATCCTGGAGAACGATCTTGGCACGTAACCCGTGAATGCTGGTAAAACAGGAATGATTCCAATCTCCCTCATCCTTTGGAGAATACGATGCTGCAAACGTATCGATCTTTCGTGCCACGAGGAGCTCAATGAACCGCCAAATCCACGAATGTTACCCATTCTGGTCCTGAACAAACAGTTCAAATTTGTTCGTACGACAATGACTCGCGATTCGATGCACGTTACCTGGTAGAGTCGTTTCGTAAACATTCTACGAAACTGTATCTATATTTAAACGTTACACAGTATGAAATTCAAAATATGAAAATTCTACAATCCACGGTCAGCATTCAATACCCTAATCCCCACTACCATTTGTCCTCAGGGTGTGTTAGAGGCTCTAATTTAATACCAGAGGCGACAACTCTACCAAGGTAAAAAAGCAGGTCCTCCGAAGTGTTCGTTGATCTCGTCGCGAGTCAAATTCATCTCGAGGTACACTCTTTCCCAAATAGCCTCTTGACCAGTAAAAGCAAGGGCCAAATTGATTCCATTAAGGGCCATCCAGTCGATGTTCCTTTCCCACTGATTCCACTGCCACCATGCAAAACTGTAGCCCGCGGTGCATACGTTTTGATAGTACCTGAACCTGTTCGAGAGAACGAACGTCATGTTACGGAGTGAAGGGTAACTCTCGCCAACAATTTGTACATATTAGGTTGTTCGGAAAGTTCGTTTCACATTTCACAAAGTTCGTTTCCTGTCGTGTAATTTTTATTGTTTTCGGTGTGAATCGACGGCCTCGTTTTAAGAAAACTGAATACTTAAGAAAATGATCAAAGTCGTTAACTTTTTTAATTAATTGTTCAAAAATAATATGTAATGCCATATGATTAATTGAATATAAAAATTTCATGTGTTGTGGGATTTGAATCTGAGAATAAAATATCAGCAGTGTTTTACATTTTCCGCGGTTACTATCGGTTAAGATGCTCTTCTATGCAAGGATACCTAACTAAACGATTTTTACAAACTTGACGCTTCTTTTTCATAATTGGCTGCCCATTTACGGTTATAATTTCGGTTACGGTTGATATCTAAACCTATAAGCCTACAAGCTTCATTAAAATCGATGAGAGTCACTTCTGACATTTCCCTTGCAAATGAGATAATTTCTCTATATAAAGATGCCTGTATTATCAACTAAATAATTCGGAAATGATCCTTCACATCCATCCTATTCCCCCGACTGTGTCTAATTTGATTACCATTTGCTCCTTCTGTTAAAAACTTGTTTTCGTAACAAAAAAATTCGAGTCCTTGAAAGAAGTCAACAGTCACCTGGATCTATCGTCCACAACTAAAAATACCTTTTTTTTTTGAAGCAAACGTATCGTGCAGTTACCAAAAAGACAAGTCAAGTCGTAAAAGAAAACGGTGCACGTTTGATTCGATAAAGTAACACATAAAAAAATTTTAAACGAACTTTCCGAATAACTTAATAACTGCCAACAACCTGTCGTTCGACGTGACAGTTACATGAACATTCGGTAACGTCTTTGGAAGATCGAGCTGATTGCCATCCCACGATACGTGAACGTTGCAATAGTTCTTCAGATAATAATGCAAGCCCCATGCGACTGCCACACCGGATGTACCGAGAATCTCGATTTGTTCAAGATTGTTTTTCTTTATCTGATAAAAAAGAATTATTTTTCTACATATTTTTTCATTCATAACCCCTCGTGAACGATCTCGATTTGTTCGAGATTGGTTTTCTTTGTCCGATAAAAAATAATTATTTTGATATACATATCTCATTTACAGCCTCTCGTGAATAATTAACAATTGGATTTGAACTTATCAACGTTGAATCAGAGTTGGGTCTATCATAAAATGTCACGAACTTTTGACTACTCGTAACTGTTTGGTTCTCCGTTAAATTTTGTGCAGAATTAAGTCAAATTTAAATCTATCGTTATCATTCGAAGCATAAATACATATGTATTTTTCTGGTTATATTCCAAAAAAATATTACAATATACAGTGTGTCCTGCAATTTGTAAGACCCACTTCAATATTTCTGTGATAAATGTGAAAACTTTGGAATCAGAATTCACATTTTTTCTCTTATTAACGATTATGTAGTTGTTCCATTTTTCTGTTTTTTTTTTTTCTTATAAAGACTTAAGGCACTATTTTAAAAGAAGATTTAATCAAATATCGTTCTTTGTTTCTGATTTACACGCGATTGTATTATAAAATATTATCCAATACTTTTGCTCGACACTGTATTTTAAAATCATCGAAATCGGTAAAGGCATGGATTTCCAATAAATTCGTCATTATTGTTATTACGTTTGGATGTAACTGTTCAGAATGTGCAATTCAGTAACATCATTTCTACAACTTTGATTCATAGTTTAATTCAGTAACTCTACAACATTGTTGTCAACTCGGACCATGGTAAATCAACGTCGTTCTTCTTAAGTTTGTATCTTGTCAAGTACAAGGTCGAAGAGTGTAAAGAGATAAAGCGTATCGTTGGCAGACCATGCAAAGCGAGAGCGGAAGTATTGTTGTCCAGATCGCGAGTCTATCGACGATCAACTGTTTCACCGACTATTTTACCAACATATTTTCGAAGAATATATCGACTCCCCCCGCCCCCTACCATGAATGTAAAAATGATCACTTTTCGAGCAAAGACACACATTGATAATTTTTTTTCGTAACTTTTTTTCTAACAATATACTAAAACGTTAAATGTGTACGTTGTACAACAACCGTGATTATACTCCAAAGTCCAGTATATAGATACTAGCTAATTGCATTTTACATTGAATCGTGAGTTTCCAGCATCGATCGAATTGAACATTCATGATTCCGATATAAAGGAGACGATATGTAAATTACTGCGAAAGTGTCCTTTCCAATGGGCCCGAGATCTGGATCCACAGTCATTACGAACAATTTGGCTCGTCTTGTGCCTAATAGTCTCTCGGCAATGCCTGTAGCCGCTATTGCTTGTACTTCCGGAAGAGATTGAGGTCTTATGTGACCCAGAGTGTCCTGAAAGGCTATAGAATTTTTCATTTCCTTTGGAATACGGGAAAAAGAACCGTGCACGATTGCTACGTATTTAAAATTTGATTTCAAAGCACGACATATATTTTTCAAATTTTTCCATAAAAATTACCACATCCGAACTGCCGTTATTATATTTTATCGAATAAGTAATTCTTTTTATTATCGTTCGACGAAAAGTGTATGAAAATTTTCGTTAAATGCTTATCGTAAACAATGGGAAATAAATCGAGATAAAATTCTGATCTATGGGGAAACGAATTATTTAATTTTTCTTTTGGAATAAGTTTAACTATAATTTAATTTTCTGGCAGAAGTTTATACCGAGGTAAATGATGTTACTACTTACCATCTGACTTGGGCTGCTGACCGCTCACTCCTATCGATTTAAAAATTATTACGCTGAATGCGTATAATAACTTTACCCTCGACATTGTCCGCGTACTTTACTAGCAGAATGGTTCAAAGTGCAATACAAACTACAACTACCGAAAGAGAAGAGAACGCAGATAAACGCGACATGCCTCCCTACTTCTGCTCGATCAATGGGGCCTCCCACCATTCTAATGGTTCACGACAATGCAATTACACTTACGACGTGACGTTTCAATGGAAAGTTTTACGATTATCGAGTTTTCGAAATTTAACTGTCGCGTAACGATGTAAATGATCGATGTCGCATCGATCTAACGTGGAAAATTGAAAACGATCGAGGTTCGAAATAATTCGTACGAATATTTTTATACGTAAATATTACTTACTATTTTACATGCATATTTAATGAAACATTAAACAGGAGTAGAAAATAGAGGACATCAGAAAAGTTGATACCAAAGTATGCGAATTGGTTAGAAAATACGAGAAAGAAATTTTCACTAAAAGCAATTAATGGAAACTTTAAAGAAGAGGGAAGGAAGAGTAACCGAGTAGGAAGATCCAGTATAAAAGTATTTGAATAGTATAATTTGTTCACTGATTTATAGTTTTATTTTACAATATTTTATAGTAATACTATATTGTAAAACTTAAAATTTCATGGAGTTTTTTACTATTATAGTATTTATATTATGTATTACATGTTGTACTATGTATTATGAATAGTATGTATTATATTATATATATTATAATAATAGCATAGTATGTAATACTATACTATATATTACTATAAATGGTATGTACCTATTATTATACTATATATTATACTCAAACAATAATTGTACGGATGCTGCAACAACCAAATAAAATAATAGATTTAATAATCGTAATAGTAATATTACCAATGACAGTATTATACTTACCAAAGTCGTAGTCAAGTGGATTGATCATGTCAAGAACACTTCCCTACCGACGAAGGAGCAGTTGAAATTCTCTTTTATCTTCGCTCCTTTGGTTTTGGGCAAGCTTCGGTTATCTTTTGTGTCATTAGTCAGCGCCTTTAGACTAGAGTTCATTCAATGAGCAGAGTCATTAGCTATAAACAAACGCACGTAGCGACATTCAGACGGAGCGGAGACGTATTCTTCGGATATTTTAACATTTCTCATACGAGATCTTTGGACCAATTATAATTGCACCAAACATTTTATTATATTTCTCGTGGAATGGTTATTGAACCTTTATGAACCGGACGTTTTTACACATGAGCGTTCACCAAGATTACCGATGTATTTTGGTATTAGTGTCTTAATTCTTATGGTTTTATTAATACTTTACTCACGTAAATTATATCACGAACAATTCTCTAATTAAAATAATCCGTAAAATCTAATTAAAAGTCTTGAAACATTCTGAAGCTATATTGTTAATTGACGTAAATATATACTTTGCATATGTTAGTAATAAATGACTTCTATAAATATTTCAACAGTACTCGAGTAACGAAGAAACTGCAGAGACTGGAATGACCTAAAAATGGAGGGGTTTCGAAAAATGGCTGTAACGTCAAAAATGATTCCTCTTTAATACTGTTTCGCATATTTTAAAGGCAAATCGTTTTATACTTTTCGTTACCATAAACAACAAATTATTAACTTAATTTTTTATAGGCTTAACTCCGTCTCGAACAATGACAACTTTTAGAATTTGTTCGATATTCGAAGTAAAAGATGGATTTTTGCATGTTTTTTCTATCATGCCTTCGTGTCGCGTCTTTTCCAATTTTGCCTAATTTTTCCATAATGTAATTGCTTGGCAGAACTAAACGAGGAGATCGAAGGAACATTGATTCCTTCCATCTCTTTGGTTTAGTATCTTCGTTTGTATCGGGTGTCGAGGGAGATCGATGGAACTTTGATTCCATCTATCTCTCTCCGGGTCTCCGCTCACAGCAACCTCCACGTGGTGAGACCTGGTAATCGGTATTACTCGCGACGAACAGTAATTATTCGTCGTGGGTAGTACCGAGCTAATCGGCTGCGAGTTTAGAATAGTAATTTTTACGGTACAGTAGAGTACTTTACGGTACAGTACTTTCAACAAGTTCAATTGATGTATTGAAATAAAATCAATTTCACTGACAGCAGAAACTTTATTTTTGTCCATTATTTGTTTCCATTTCTTTAACCCGATCCTATCAAACTGCTAAAACTACTTAAAACTATATGTCCTCAACTATCATGTTCTCCTGATACAAAGAAAATCGGGATCCATGATTCAGAAATTCGTTCGAAAGTACAACAAAATTTCGGTTTGCGGAAATTCTTGGAATTTGACGTCAATTCTAAGAATCCGCGAAATCGTGCCACTTCCTCGCATATCGTACGCTGACACCAAGAGTCCAAAAATCAAACATTTTCTAAAATTTATGCCTGAATTTCAACCTTTGGTATCAGGAAAATACATAAAATTTCGATTTTTCAAGTATTAATTAAATGTTAAATTGATATATCTCATAGACAATTATTACTTTCCATGTTTTAAAACTTTAAGAAACATCTCTTTACTTTGAAGTACGATCAAAATTATTATAATCATTTAATCTAAACGGAGAAACGGAGAAACGGAGAAACGGAGAAACGAATAAATAAACCGAGAAACGGAGAAAGAAACGGAGAAACGAAGGCGGAAACGGAGAAACGAACAATGAAACGGAGAAACGAAGAAAGAAACGGAGAAACGAAGAAATAAACGGAGAATCGAAGAAAGAAACGGAGGAACGAACAAAAACGGTGAAACGGAGAAACGGAGAAACGGAGAAACAGAGAAACCGAGAAACGGAGAAACCGAGAAGCGGAGAAACGGAGAAACGGAGAAACGGAGAAACGGAGAAACGGAGAAACGGAGAAACGGAGAAACGGAGAAACGGAGAAACGGAAAAACTGAGAAACGGAGAAACGGAGAAACCGAGAAACGGAGAAACGGAGAAACGGAGAAATCGAGTAACGGAGAAACGGAGAAACGGAGAAACGGAGAAACCGAAAAACGGAGAAACGGAGAAACGGAGAAACCGAGAAACGGAGAAACCGAGAAACGGAGAAACGGAGAAACCGAGAAACGGAGAAACCGAGAAACGGAGAAACCGAGAAACGGAGAAACCGAGAAACGGAGAAACCGAGAAACGGAGAAACCGAGAAACGGAGAAACGGAGAAACGAATAAATAAACCGAGAAACGGAGAAAGAAACGGAGAAACGAAGGCGGAAACGGAGAAACGAACAATGAAACGGAGAAACGAAGAAAGAAACGGAGAAACGAAGAAATAAACGGAGAATCGAAGAAAGAAACGGAGGAACGAACAAAAACGGTGAAACGGAGAAACGGAGAAACGGAGAAACGGAGAAACGGAGAAACCGAGAAACGGAGAAACCGAGAAACGGAGAAACGGAGAAACGGAGAAACGGAGAAACGGAGAAACGGAGAAACGGAGAAACAGAGAAACCGAGAAACGGAGAAACCGAGAAGCGGAGAAACGGAGAAACGGAGAAACGGAGAAATGGAGAAACGGAGAAACGGAGAAACGGAGAAACGGAGAAACGGAGAAACGGAGAAACGGAGAAACGGAGAAACGGAAAAACTGAGAAACGGAGAAACGGAGAAACCGAGAAACGGAGAAACGGAGAAACGGAGAAATCGAGTAACGGAGAAACGGAGAAACGGAGAAACGGAGAAACGGAGAAACGGAGAAACCGAAAAACGGAGAAACCGAGAAACGGAGAAACCGAGAAACGGAGAAACCGAGAAACGGAGAAACCGAGAAACGGAGAAACCGAGAAACGGAGAAACCGAGAAACGGAGAAACCGAGAAACGGAGAAACCGAGAAACGGAGAAACGGAGAAACGAAGAAAGAAACGGAGAAACGAAGAAAGAAACGGAGAAACGGAAAAATAAATGGAGAAGCGAAGAAATAAACGGAGAAACGAAGAAAGAAACGGAGGAACGAAGAAAGAAACGGAGAAACGAAGAAAGAAACGGAGAAACGAACAAATAAACGGAGAAACGAACAAAGAAACGAAGAAACGAACAAAGAAACGGAGAAACGATGAAAGAAACGGAGAAATGAAGAAAGAAACGAGGAAACGAAGAAAGAAATGGAGAAACGAAGAAAGACACGGAGAAACGAAGCAAGAAATGGAGAAACGATGAAAGAAACGGAGAAACGATGAAAGAAACGAAGAAACAAGAAAGAAACGGAGAAACGAAGAAAGAAACGGAGAAATGAAGAAAGAAACGAGGAAACGAAGAAAGAAACGGAGAAACGAAGAAAGACACGGAGAAACGAAGAAAGAAACGGAGAAACGATGAAAGAAACGGAGAAACGATGAAAGAAACGAAGAAACAAGAAAGAAACGGAGAAACGAAGAAAGAAACGGAGAATCGGAGAAATAAATGGAGAAACGAAGAAATAAACCGAGAAACGGAGAAAGAAACGGAGAAACGAAGAAAGAAACGGAGAAACGAACAATGAAACGGAGAAACGAAGAAAGGAACGAAGAAACGAAGAAAGAAACGAAGAAAGAAACGGAGAAACGAAGAAAGAAACGGAGAATCGGAGAAATAAATGGAGAAACGAAGAAATAAACCGAGAAACGGAGAAAGAAACGGAGAAACGAAGAAAGAAACGGAGGAGCCAAGAAAGAAACGGAGAAACGAACAAAGAAACGAAGAAACGAACAAAGAAACGAAGAAACGGAGAAATAAATGGAGAAACGAACAAAGAAACGAAGAAACGAACAAAGAAACGAAGAAACGGAGAAATAAATGGAGAAACGAACAAAGAAACGGAGAAGCGAACAAAGAAACGGAGAAATAAATGGAGAAACGAAGAAAGAAACGGAGAAACGAAAAAAGAAACGGAGAAACGGACAAAGAAACGGAGAAACGAACACAGAAACGAAGAAACGAACAAAGAAACGGAGAAACGGAGAAATAAATGGAGAAACGAACAAAGAAACGGAGAAACGAACAAAGAAACGGAGAAACGAACAAAGAAACGGAGAAACGAAGAAAGAAACGGAGAAACGAAGAAAGAAACGGAGAAACGGAGAAATAAACGGAGAAACGAAGAAATAAACGGAGAATCGAAGAAAGAAACGGAGGAACGAACAAAAACGGTGAAACGGAGAAACGGAGAAACGGAGAAACCGAGAAACGGAGAAACGGAGAAACGGAGAAACGGAGAAACCGAGAAACGGAGAAACCGAGAAACGGAGAAACCGAGAAACGGAGAAACCGTGAAACGGAGAAACGGAGAAACGGAGAAACGGAGAAACGGAGAAACGGAGAAACGGAGAAACGGAGAAACGGAGAAACGGAGAAACGGAGAAACGGAGAAACGGAGAAACGGAGAAACGGAGAAACGGAGAAACGGAGAAACGGAGAAACGGAGAAACGGAGAAACGGAGAAACGGAGAAACGGAGAAACGGAGAAACGGAGAAACGGAGAAACGGAGAAACGGAGAAACGGAGAAACGGAGAAACGGAGAAACGGAGAAACGGAGAAACGGAGAAACGGAGAAACGGAGAAACGGAGAAACGGAGAAACGGAGAAACGGAGAAACGGAGAAACGGAGAAACGTTTCTTTGTTCGGTTCTCCGTTTCTTTCATCGTTTCTCCGTTTATTTGTTCGTTTCTCCGTTTCTTTGTTCGTTTCCCCATTTATTTCGCCGTTTCGCCGTTTCTTTCTTCGTTTCTCCGTTTCTTTGTTCGTTTCTTCGTTTCTTTGTTCGTTTCTCCGTTGCTTTGTTCGTTTCTCCGTTTCTTTCTTCGTTCCTCCGTTTATTTCTCCGTTTCTCCGTTTCTTTCTTCGTTTCTCCGTTTGTTTCTTCGTTTCTCCATTTATTTCTCCGTTTTGCCGCTTCTTTCTTCGTTTCTCCGTTTCTTCCTTCGTTTCTCCGTTTCTTTCTTCGTTTCTCCGTTTGTTTCTTCGTTTCTCCATTTATTTCTCCGTTTCTCCGTTTCTTTCTTCGTTTCTCCGTTTCTTTCTTCGTTCCTCCGTTTATTTCTCCGTTTCTCCGTTTCTTTCTTCGTTTCTCCGTTTGTTTCTTCGTTTCTCCATTTATTTCTCCGTTTTGGCGCTTCTTTCTTCGTTTCTCCGTTTCTTTCTTCGTTTCTCCGTTTATTTCTTCGTTTCTCCATTTATTTCTTCGTTTCTCCGTTTCTTTCTTCGTTTCTCCGTTTCTTTCTTCGTTTCTTTCTTCGTTTCTCCGTTTCTTTCTTCGTTTCTCCGTTTCTTTCTTCGTTTCTCCGTTTCTTTCTTCGTTTCTTTCTTCGTTTCTCCGTTTCTTTCTTCGTTTCTTTCTTCGTTTCTCCGTTTCTTTCTTCGATTCTCCGTTTCTTTCTTCGTTTCTCCGTTTCTTCCTTCAGTTCTTCGTTTCTCCGTTTCTTCCTTCGTTTCTTCGTTTCTCCGTTTCTCCGTTTCTCCGTTTCTCCGTTTCTCCGTTTCTCCGTTTCTCCGTTTCTCCGTTTCTCCGTTTCTCCGTTTCTCCGTTTCTCCGTTTCTCCGTTTCTCCGTTTCTCCGTTTCTCCGTTTCTCCGTTTCTCCGTTTCTCCGTTTCTCCGTTTCTCCGTTTCTCCGTTTCTCCGTTTCTCCGTTTCTCCGTTTCTCCGTCTCTCCGTTTCTCGGTCTCTCCGTTTCTCCGTTTCTCCGTTTCTCGGTTTCTCCGTTTCTGCGTTTCTCGGTTTCATTCTTCGTTTCTGCGTTTCTTTGTTCGTTCCTCTGTTTCTTTCTTCGTTTCTCCGTTTCTTTCTCCGTTTCTCGGTTTATTTCTTCGTTTCTCCGTTTCTTCCTTCGTTTCTTCGTTTCATTCTTCATTTCTCCGTTTCTTTCTTCGTTTCTCCGTTTCTTCCTTCGTTTCATCGTTTCTCTGTTTCTCCGTTTCTCCGTTTCTCCGTTTCTCGGTTTCTCCGTTTCTCCGTTTCTCCGTTTCTCCGTTTCTCTGTTTCTCCGTTTCTCCGTTTCTCCGTATCTCCGTTTCTCCGTTTCTCGATTTCTCCGTTTCTCCGTCTCTCGGTATCTCCGTTTCTCGGTTTCTCCGTTTCTCCGTTTCTCGGTTTTTCCGTTTCTCCCTTTCTCCGTTTCTCCCTTTCTCCGTTTCACCGTTTTTTGTTCGTTTCTCCGTTTCTTTCTTCGTTTCTCCGTTTCTTTCTTCGTTTCTCCGTTTCTTTCTTCGTTTCTCCGTTTCATTCTTCATTTCTCCGTTTCTTTCTTCGTTTCTCCGTTTCTTTCTTCGTTTGTCCGTTTCTTTGTTCGTTTCTCCGTTTATTTCTTCGTTTCTCCATTTATTTCTCCGATTCTCCGTTTGTTTCTTCGTTTCTCCAATTGTAGAGGCTTGCAGCTGCGGTTTATGGCGGGACCGTGCTTCGAGTTTGTTAGAGAAATTGTCCACATGGCTACGGCAAGGGCCTGTCACCGTGGGTCAGTTTGTTTGTTGTTCGACTCGAGGCACGGAGCAAGTGATGGCTATTTCCCGTCGTAAAACACTGCAGGCACCTGGACAGGGACCTTCTGCATCGCCTGGCACGCGAGGCCCTAGCGCCGCTTGTTGCGTCATTCGGGATGCTGGAAAATTCCAGCCCACGCCTGCAGGGGTTTGGACACCCTGTCTACGTCGCGACGCCCCCACCTAAGCCCCATAGCGATGGGCATGTCCTAGATTCGGCGGGACTAGGACCCGTTGTAATTGGTCAGGCATTCGTCGCCACCCACCCTTAATTCAAGGGAGTAGGGCGAACCGAGGCGACGTTTGCACTGACCCGAGAAATCTTAGACTAGTGCACAGAATACCACCAAGACAATAGAGCCAAGGGTCCACGACTAGAGTGTACAGAGTATCGCCAAGGGTTTACAGCCAGAGCGTACAGAGTACAGCTAAGAGATCACGGTTAGAGTTTTGGCCTGAACGCACGGATTGACGTGTGAAGCTTCCTGCGTTAGTTCCCATAAAGAACTTGCACTCCTCGAGGGAATTACCAACAATCCCTCGAGCCTCCACGGAATCTTGGACCTTCGAGAAAGTTCGGCAGCCGGCTTGTGCATCCAGTGAGGCGCCGTGTGTGAGGACAACGCTCATAACCCCCCTGGACGTGAGAGCAGCAAGCGGCGGAGACCTCGAAGGCGGCATTACAACCTCCATCGGTCCAGCATAGCGTACACCGATCAACAACAGTTAGTCCTTCCAACGGGAAGGTGGTCCTTCGAGTAATCTATAGTCGGCACCCATCGTGCAAACACATTCAATGCTCGAAAGATCCTCGAGATCTACCACGAGCAGCTACACCGTTTCTTTGTTCGTTTCTCCGTTTCTTTGTTCGTTTCTCCGTTTCTTTCTTCGTTTGTCCGTTTCTTTGTTCGTTTCTCTGTTTGTTTCTTCGTTTCTCCATTTATTTCTCCGTTTCTCCGTTTCTTTCTTCGTTTCTCCGTTTCTTTCTTCGTTTCTCCGTTTCTTTCTTCGTTTCTCCGTTTATTTCTTCGTTTCTCCATTTATTTCTCCGTTTCTCCGTTTCTTTCTTCGTTTCTCCGTTTCTTTGTTCGTTTCTCCGTTCCTTTCTTCGTTTCTCCGTTTCTTTCTTCGTCTCTGCCTCTTTGTTTGTTTCTCCGTTTCTCTTTTTATTTCTTCGTTTCTCCATTTATTTCTCCGATTCTCCGTTTCTTTCTTCGTTTCTCAGTTTCTTTCTTCGTTTCACCGTTTCTTTCTTCGTTTCTTCGTTTCTTTGTTCGTTTCTCCGTTTCTTTCTTCGTATCTCCGTTTCTTTCTTCGTTTCTCCGTTTCTTTCTTCGTTTCTCCGTTTCTTTCTCCGTTTCTCCGTTTCTTTCTTCGTTTCTCCGTTTCTTTCTTCGTTTCTCCGTTTCTTTGTTCGTTTCTCCGTTTCTCTCTTCGTTTCTCCGTTTCTTTCTCAGATTCTCCGTTTCTTTCTTCGTTTCTCCGTTTCTTTCTCAGATTCTCGGTTTATATCTTCGTTTCTCCGTTTCTTTCTTCGTTTCTCCGTTTCTTTGTTCGTTTCTCCGTTTCTCTCTTCGTTTCTCCGTTTCTTTCTCAGATTCTCCGTTTCTTTCTTCGTTTCTCCGTTTCTTTCTCAGATTCTCGGTTTATATCTTCGTTTCTCCGTTTCTTTCTTCGTTTCTCCGTTTATTTCTTCGTTTCTCCATTTATTTCTCCGTTTCTTTCTTCGTTTCTCAGTTTCTTTCTTCGTTTCACCGTTTCTTTCTTCGTTTCTTCGTTTCTTTGTTCGTTTCTCCGTTTCTTTCTTCGTATCTCCGTTTCTTTCTTCGTTTCTCCGTTTCTTTCTTCGTTTCTCCGTTTCTTTCTCCGTTTCTCCGTTTCTTTCTTCGTTTCTCCGTTTCTTTCTTCGTTTCTCCGTTTCTTTGTTCGTTTCTCCGTTTCTCTCTTCGTTTCTCCGTTTCTTTCTCAGATTCTCCGTTTCTTTCTTCGTTTCTCCGTTTCTTTCTCAGATTCTCGGTTTATATCTTCGTTTCTCCGTTTCTTTCTTCGTTTCTCCGTTTATTTCTTCGTTTCTCCATTTATTTCTCCGTTTCTCCGTTTCTTTCTTCATTTCTCCGTTTCTTTCTTCGTTTCTCCGTTTCTTTCTTCGTTTCTCCATTTATTTCTCCGTTTCTCCGTTTCTTTCTTCGTTTCTTCGTTTCTTTGTTCGTTTCTCCGTTTCTTTCTTCGTATCTCCGTTTCTTTCTTCGTTTCTCCGTTTCTTTCTTCGTTTCTCCGTTTCTTTCTTCGTTTCTCCGTTTCTTTGTTCGTTTTTCCGTTTATTTCTTCGTTTCTCAATTTATTTCTCCGTTTCTCCGTTTCTTTCTTCGTTTCTCCGTTTCTTTGTTCGTTTCTTTGTTCGTTTCTCCGTTTCTTTGTTCGTTTCTCCGATTCTTTCTCAGATTCTCGGTTTATTTCTTCGTTTCTCCGTTTCTTTCTTCGTTTCTCCGTTTATTTCTTCGTTTCTCTATTTATTTCTCCGTTTATCCCTTTCTTTCTTCGTTTCTCCGTTTCTTTGTTCGTTTCTCCGTTTCTTTGTTCGTTTCTCCGTTTCTTTGTTCGTTTCTCCGTTTCTTTGTTCGTTTCTCCGTTTCTTTTTTCGTTTCTCCGTTTCTTTCTTCGTGTCTCCGTTTCTTTCTTCGTTTCTCCGTTTCTTCCTTCGTTTCTTCGTTTCTCCGTTTCTCCGTTTCGATTAAATGATTATAATATTTATAATTTCTATTATAAATCATTTGATCTATAGTTAAATTAGACACTAATACTCTAAATACATATTTAATATATTTTTTAATCTCTTTAGCCTCCAGAAGAATTTTATTTATACTATTTACTATATATAATAATTTACACAGAATCGGATATAAATCTAATTATTTATTTATATTAATTTTTTTTTTTTCACTTATCTTAAAAATTGGGATGTACTCTTTAAATGTTCGATTCATTTCTTTAATTTATTCATTAAATTGAATTAATCTATTCTTTATAATATCTTTAATAAAATTAATCCGTATAATTATTATAGAACTCATATTAAAATTTAATAATGAAATTTATTTTATTTGCCTAATTAATGTAATTATTGCCCCTATCATTTGCTTAAACAAAAAAATCAATCATAATAATTATAGGATATTCATC
The DNA here is from genome assembly GCF_051014685.1 of Ptiloglossa arizonensis. Taxonomy (NCBI): domain Eukaryota; kingdom Metazoa; phylum Arthropoda; class Insecta; order Hymenoptera; family Colletidae; genus Ptiloglossa; species Ptiloglossa arizonensis. The sequence continues at coordinate 4,135,926 of NC_135048.1, read as the reverse complement.
TGTCATACAAACATCTATTATAGTTATTTTATTAATAATTAACAAAAATAAATTTTTAACATATTTCATTTTATATTCAATAATTTCTTTAATTTTAATTTTTATATTTAAAATAATAAAGACTAACTCTTCGTCCTTATTTAATATATTAACCTCTTATAAAAGAAAAATTATTTTATAAACAATAATTATTATGTACACAAATTTCCCACCTATAGCACTCTTTATACTGAAATAGATCGTCCTAGAAGCATTAATAAATTCAAGAATAAAATTTACCGTGGAAGGTTTAATTTTACATTTATTCGAAAGAAGAAACATACAAAAGTTTGTACAAAAGTATTTATTTATTTTATCGCACGGTAGGGAATATCATACAAATGGAAATACTTATCTCTAATGACGGTAAATTGTACTTGTCTCGCCATCTATTTGTGGAAATTAGAACAATTCCTCGACAAACTTGAGCGTTTGTCCGCCAGGTGTTTTCACCCCTTATGTGTAGTTTAACCCTTTCTCCAATAGATGGCAACCCATGTAATTACCACGTTACAGGGATTTGTAATTGCGGGTTCAGAATATATTTGCATACATACAAACTATAATTCCGATATGTAGAGAAATATTCATTTATTTTATCCCACGGCTTTTTCGATCGTATTTGTACGATCTAACCAAATATTTCAAGAAATTGATGGCTTTTTATACCGAAACATTGTCAAAAATTGTTTAATCTACGGTCCAACGACGGTTGTTAATAATTATGATAAATAAATGTCAAGATATTGCGAAATCCTCGAGGGCAAATGGTTTTGGTGAATGTTTGTTCAATTCAGCGATTGTTATTAACATTTACGCATGTTCCCTATATTGATCGAACAATGTGCCTCTTATTTATGCTTCAAAAATGATTGATTCGCCTCTAGCAATTGATTTTGATCAAACTTCAGAGTAAAGAGATGTTTCTTAAAGTTTTAAAACATGGAAAGTAATAATTGTCTATGAGATATATCAATTTAACATTTGATTAATACATGAAGAATCGAAATTCTTGGTAAAATAAGTGAATAAAAAATAATTATTATAAATAAATAATTAGATTTATTTCCGATTCTGTTTAAATTATTATATACAGTAAATAGTATAAATAAAATTCTTCTGGAGGCTAAAGAGATTAAAAAATATATTAAATATGTGTTTAGAGTATTAGTGTATAATTTAACTATAGTTCAAATGATTTATAATAGAAATTATAACTATTATAATCATTTAATCGAAACGGAGAAACGGAGAAACGGAGAAACGAAGAAACGAAGGAAGAAACGGAGAAACGAAGAAAGAAACGGAGAAACGAAGAAAGAAACGGAGAAACGAAGAAAGAAACGCAGAAACGAAGAAATAAATGGAGAAACGAAGAAATAAACGGAGAAACGAAGAAAGATACGGAGAAACGAAGAAAGAAACTGAGAAACGAAGAAAGAAACGGAGAAACGGAGAAATAAATGGAGAAAAGGAAGAAACAAACGGACAAACGAAGAAAGAAACGGAGAAACGAAAAAAGAAACGAAGAAACGAAGAAAGAAACGAAGAAACGAAGAAAGAAACGGAGAAACGAAGAAAGAAACGGAGAAACGAAGAAAGAAACGGAGAAACGATGAAAGAAACGGAGAAACGAACAAAGAAACGAAGAAACGAACAAAGAAACGGAGAAACGAACAAGGAAACGGAGAAACGAACAAAGAAACGGAGAAACGAACAAAGAAACGGCGAAACGGAGAAATAAATGGGGAAACGAACTAAGAAATGGAGAAACGAACAAAGAAACGGCGAAACGGAGAAATAAATGGGGAAACGAACAAAGAAATAGAGAAGCGAACAAAGAAACGGAGAAACGAACAAAGAAACGGAGAAACGAACAAAGAAACGGAGAAACGAACAAAGAAACGGAGAAACGGAGAAATAAATGGACAAACGAAGAAATAAACGGAGAAACGAACAAAGAAACGGAGAAACGAACAATGAAACGGAGAAACGAAGAAAGAAACGGAGAAACCAAGAAAGAAACGGAGAAACGAAGAAAGAAACGGAGAAACGAAGAAAGAAACGGAGAAACGAAGAAAGAAACGGAGAAACGAAGAAAGAAACGGAGAAACGAACAAAGAAACGGAGAAACGAAGAAAGAAACGGAGAAACGAACAAAGAAACGGAGAAACGAACAAAGAAACGGCGAAACGGAGAAATAAATGGGGAAACGAACTAAGAAATGGAGAAACGAACAAAGAAACGGCGAAACGGAGAAATAAATGGGGAAACGAACAAAGAAATAGAGAAGCGAACAAAGAAACGGAGAAACGAACAAAGAAACGGAGAAACGAACAAAGAAACGGAGAAACGAACAAAGAAACGGAGAAACGGAGAAATAAATGGACAAACGAAGAAATAAACGGAGAAACGAACAAAGAAACGGAGAAACGAACAATGAAACGGAGAAACGAAGAAAGAAACGGAGAAACCAAGAAAGAAACGGAGAAACGAAGAAAGAAACGGAGAAACGAAGAAAGAAACGGAGAAACGAAGAAAGAAACGGAGAAACGAAGAAAGAAACGGAGAAACGAACAAAGAAACGGAGAAACGAAGAAAGAAACGGAGAAACGAACAAAGAAACGGAGAAACGGAGAAATAAATGGAGAAACGAAGAAATAAACGGAGAATCGAAGAAAGAAACGGAGAAGCGAAGAAAGAAACGGAGAAACGAACAAAGAAACCGAGAAACGAACAAAGAAACGGAGAAACGAACAAAGAAACGGAGAAATAAATGGAGAAACGTAGAAATAAACGGAGAAACGGACAAAGAAACGGAGAAACGAAGAAAGAAACGGAGAAACGAAGAAAGAAACGTCTCTCCGTCTCTCCGTTTCTCCGTTTCTCCGTTTCTCGGTTTCTCGATTTCTCCGTTTCTCGGTTTCTCCGTTTCTCCGTGTCTCCGTTTCTCGGTTTCCCCGTTTCTCCGTTTCTCCGTGTCTCCGTTTCTCGGTTTCCCCGTTTCTCCGTTTCTCGGTTTCTCCGTTTCTCCATTTCTCGGTTCCTCCGTTTCTCCGTTTCTCCGTTTCTCGGTTTCTCTGTTTCTCCGTTTCTCCGTTTCTCGGTTTCTCCGTTTCTCCGTTTCTCCGTTTCTCCGTTTCTCCGTTTCTCCGTTTCTCCGTATCTCCGTTTCTCCGTTTCCCGGTTTCTCCGTTTCTCCGTCTCTCGGTTTCTCCGTTTCTCGGTTTCTCCGTTTCTCCGTTTCTCGGTTTTTCCGTTTTTCCGTTTTTCCGTTTCTCCGTTTCTCCGTTTCACCGTTTTTTGTTCGTTTCTCCATTTATTTCTCCGATTCTCCGTTTCTTTCTTCGTTTCTCCGTTTCTTTCTTCGTTTCTTCGTTTCTTTCTTCGTTTCTCCGCTTCTTTCATCGTTTCTCCGTTTCTTTGTCCGTTTCTCCGTTTCTTTGTTCGTTTCTCCGTTTCTTTGTTCGTTTCTCCGTTTCTTTCTTCGTTTCTCCGTTTCTTTGTTCGTTTCTCCGTTTCTTTGTTCGTTTCTCCGTTTCTTTCTTCGTTTCTCCGTTTCTTTGTTCGTTTCTCCGTTTCTTTCTTCGTTTTTCCGTTTCTTTCTCCGTTTCTCTGTTTCTTTCTTCGTTTGTCCGTTTCTTTGTTCGTTTCTCTGTTTGTTTCTTCGTTTCTCCATTTATTTCTCCGTTTCTCCGTTTCTTTCTTCTTTTCTCCGTTTCTTTCTTCGTTTCTCCGTTTATTTCTTCGTTTCTCCATTTATTTCTTCGTTTCTCCGCTTCTTTCTTCGTTTCTCCGTTTCTTTCTTCGTTTCTCCGTTTCTTTCTTCGTTTCACCGTTTCTTCCTTCGTTTCTTCGTTTCTCCGTTTCTCCGTTTCTCAATTTCTCCGTTTCTCCGTTTCTCCGTTTCGATTAAATGATCATAATAGTTATAATTTCTATTATAAATCATTTGAGCTATAGTTAAATTATACACTAATACTCTAAATACATATTTAATATATTTTTTAATCTCTTTAGCCTCCTGAAGAATTTTATTTATACTATTTACTGTATATAATAATTTACACAGAACCGGAAATAAATCTAATCATTTATTTATAATAATTATTTTTTATTCATTATTTTACCAAAAATTTCGATTCTTCATGTATTAATCAAATGTTAAATTGATATATCTCATAGACAATTATTACTTTCCATGTTTTAAAACTTTAAGAAGCATCTCTTTACTTTGAAGTTCGATCAGAATCAATTGCTAGAGGCGAATCAATCATTTTTAATGCATAAATAAGATGCACATTGTTGGATCAATGTAGGGGACATGCGTAAATGTTAATATCAATCACTGAAATGAACAAACATTCACCGAAACCATTCGCCCTCGATGATTTCGCAATATCTTGATGTTTGTGTATCATAATTATTAACAACCTTCGTAGGATCATACATTAGACAATTATTAACAATGTCCTAGTATAAATAATGGCGTAAAATATCATTTCGTTGAAATATTCCTTGTTCGCGAAGTAATTTTTCCTTGAGATCCAACTGACATTCTCAAGGCTACACGTATCGATTATCGATTCACAAGTATTTATCGCGGTGATTTTTCTATCTAAAAAAGCGACTAATTGAATTTTGGCACTTTTGTGTAAAAAATACCACTTCTACGCGTATTGTGTAAATTATAAGAATTAAACAAATGTTAAATTAATGTATCTAATGCACAATTGTTACTTTCCGTGCTGTAAAACTTTACGAAACACGTTTTAACGTGGAGTCTCGATCAAAATCAATTTCGATAAGTTTCTTAATTAATTGTGTAGTATCGGATTTTCGGCGTCCGCTTAGGCCTGCTTCGAGCGTAGGCCTAAACAAGATAACGTGCGCGGTTGGACTCGATTTGAAGTAAACATTTAGCGCCGATCGGTCCGCTAGCTTTCCTGGAAGGCACGAGTATCCTTTACAGGGGGTCTTGTGCGACGACCGAGCGTGAGAATGCATGGGGATGAAAGGAAATACATGTGGTTCGGAGAAAGTGAAGAGTGTTTAGAAAAGACGGGTGATTGGGATGGCCGAGCGTGGCCGAATGTCTGAAGTGAGAGAGACTGAGGATTGGAATGAAAGGGAATGAATGGGAATGACTATATAGAGCGCGAGAAGAACGAAGGAAGAGAGTATGACAAAGTATGACGACGAGAGTATGTCCGAAGAGGGTGTCGCGGACGGTATGGTTAAAAAAGACGATAAGACGAGACAACTAAAAGACGTATCCAGCGAAACTAACCACTGACACTACATCTAACACTATCATCATTGTAATATATAATATTATTAAATATACTTTAATATACCACATCAGAGCAATAGTTATTTGGGGGCTCGTACGGGGATAAATCATTCAAAGACCTCTTCTCCAGAGATCCAAGTGATAGGAGGAGAGAACGGAACAACAATTGCAATACATAAATAAGATGCACATTGTTCGATCAGTATAGGGAACATGCGTAAATGTTAATAACAATCGCTGAAATGACCAAACATTCACTGAAACCGTTCGCCTTCGCATACTTCGCAATATCTTGACATTTATTTATCATAATTATTAACAACCGTCGTTGGACCGTAGATTAAACAATTTTTGACAATTTTTCGGTATAAAAAGCCATCAATTTCTTGAAATATTTGGTTAGATCGAACAAATACGATCGAAGAAGCCGTGGGATAAAAGAAATGAATATTTCTCTACATATCGGAATTATAGTTTGTATGTATGCAAATATATTCTGAACCCGCAATTACAAATCCCTGTAACGTGGTAATTACATGGGTTGCCATCTATTGGAGAAAGGGTTAAACTACACTTAAGGGGTGAAAACACCTGGCGGAGAAACGCTCAAGTTTGTCGAGGATTTGTTCTAATTTCCACAAATAGATGGCGAGACAAGTACAATTTACCGTCATTAGAGATAAGTATTTCCATTTGTATGATATTCCCTACCGTGCGATAAAATAAATAAATACTTTTGTACAAACTTTTGTATGTTTCTTCTTTCGAATAAATGTAAAATTAAACCTTCCACGGTAAATTTTATTCTTGAATTTATTAATGCTTCTAGGACGATCTATTTCAGTATAAAGAGTGCTATAGGTGGGAAATTTGTGTACATAATAATTATTGTTTATAAAATAATTTTTCTTTTATAAGAGGTTAATATATTAAATAAGGACGAAGAGTTAGTCTTTATTATTTTAAATACAAAAATTAAGATTAAAGATATTATTGAATATAAAATGAAATATGTTAAAAATGTATTTTTGTTAATTATTAATAAAATAACTATAATAGATGTTTGTATAACAGATGAATATCCTATAATTATTATGATTGATTTTTTTGTTTAAGCAAATGATAGGGGCAATAATTACATTAATTAGGCAAATAAAATAAATTTCATTATTAAACTTTAATATGAGTTCTATAATAATTATAGGGATTAATTTTATGAAAGTTATTATAAAGAATAGATTAATTCAATTTAATGAATAAATTAAAGAAATGAATCGAACATTTAAAGAGTACATCCCAATTTTTAAGATAAGTGAAAAAAAAATAATTATTATAAATAAATAATTAGATTTATTTCCGATTCTGTGTAAATTATTATATATAGTAAATGGTATAAATAAAATTCTCCTGGAGGCTAAAGAGATTAAAAAATATATTAAATATGTATTTAGAGTATTAGTGTCTAATTTAACTATAGATCAAATGATTTAGAATAGAAATTATAAATATTATGATCATTTAATCGAAACGGAGAAACGGAGAAACGGAGAAACGATGAAATGAAGGAAGAAACGGAGAAAAGAAGAAAGAAACGGAGCAATGAAGAAAGAAACGAAGAATCGAAGAAAGAAACGGAGAAACGAAGAAATAAACCGAGAAACGGAGAAAGAAACGGAGAAACCAAGAAAGAAACAGAGAAACGAACAAAGAAACGCAGAAACGAAGAATGAAACGGAGAAACGAAGAAATAAACCGAGAAACGGAGAAAGAAACGGAGAAACGAAGAAAGAAACGGAGAAACGAAGAAATAAACCGAAAAACGGAGAAAGAAACGGAGAATCGGAGAAATAAATGGAGAAACGAAGATATAAACGGAGAAACGAAGGAAGAAACGGAGAAACGAAGAACGAAACGGAGTAACGAAGAAAGAAACGAAGAAACGCAGAAAGAAACGGAGAATCGGGGGAATAAATGGAGAAACGAAGAAATAAACCGAGAAACGGAGAGAGAAACGGAGAAACGAACAAAGAAAAGGAGAAACGAAGAAAGAAGCGGAGAAACGAAGAAAGAAACGGAGAAACGAAGAAAGAAACGGAGAAACGAAGAAAGAAACGGAGAAACGGAGAAATAAACGGAGAAACGAAGAAAGAAACGGAGAAACGAAGAAAGAAACGGAGAAACGACGAATGAAACGGAGAAACGAAGAAAGAAACGGAGAAATAAATGGAGAAACGAAGATATAAACGGAGAAACGATGAAAGAAACGGAGAAACGAAGAAAGAAACGGAGATACGAAGAATGAAACGGAGAAACGAACAAAGAAACGGAGAAACGAAGAAAGTAACGGAGAAACGGAGAAATAAATGGAGAAACGAAGAAATAAACGGAGAAACGAAGAAAGAAACGGAGAAACAAAGAAAGAAACGGAGAAACGAACAAAGAAACAGAGAAACGAACAAAGAAACGGAGAAACGAACAAAGAAACGGAGAAACGAACAAAGAAACGGAGAAACGAAGAAAGAAACGGAGAAACGGAGAAATAAATGGAGAAACAAAGAAATAAACGGAGAAACGAAGGAAGGAACGGAGAAACGAAGAACGAAACGGAGTAACGAAGAAAGAAACGAAGAAACGAAGAAAGAAACGGAGAATCGGAGGAATAAATGGAGAAACCAAGAAAGAAACAGAGAAACGAACAAAGAAACGCAGAAACGAAGAATGAAACGGAGAAACGAAGAAATAAACCGAGAAACGGAGAAAGAAACGGAGAAACGAAGAAAGAAACGGAGAAACGAAGAAATAAACCGAAAAACGGAGAAAGAAACGGAGAATCGGAGAAATAAATGGAGAAACGAAGATATAAACGGAGAAACGAAGGAAGAAACGGAGAAACGAAGAACGAAACGGAGTAACGAAGAAAGAAACGAAGAAACGCAGAAAGAAACGGAGAATCGGGGGAATAAATGGAGAAACGAAGAAATAAACCGAGAAACGGAGAGAGAAACGGAGAAACGAACAAAGAAAAGGAGAAACGAAGAAAGAAGCGGAGAAACGAAGAAAGAAACGGAGAAACGAAGAAAGAAACGGAGAAACGAAGAAAGAAACGGAGAAACGGAGAAATAAACGGAGAAACGAAGAAAGAAACGGAGAAACGAAGAAAGAAACGGAGAAACGACGAATGAAACGGAGAAACGAAGAAAGAAACGGAGAAATAAATGGAGAAACGAAGATATAAACGGAGAAACGATGAAAGAAACGGAGAAACGAAGAAAGAAACGGAGATACGAAGAATGAAACGGAGAAACGAACAAAGAAACGGAGAAACGAAGAAAGTAACGGAGAAACGGAGAAATAAATGGAGAAACGAAGAAATAAACGGAGAAACGAAGAAAGAAACGGAGAAACAAAGAAAGAAACGGAGAAACGAACAAAGAAACAGAGAAACGAACAAAGAAACGGAGAAACGAACAAAGAAACGGAGAAACGAACAAAGAAACGGAGAAACGAAGAAAGAAACGGAGAAACGGAGAAATAAATGGAGAAACAAAGAAATAAACGGAGAAACGAAGGAAGGAACGGAGAAACGAAGAACGAAACGGAGTAACGAAGAAAGAAACGAAGAAACGAAGAAAGAAACGGAGAATCGGAGGAATAAATGGAGAAACGAAGAAATAAACCGAGAAACGGAGAGAGAAACGGAGAAACGAACAAAGAAAAGGAGAAACGAAGAAAGAAGCGGAGAAACGAACAAAGAAACGGAGAAACGAAGAAAGAAACGGAGAAACGGAGAAATAAATGGAGAAACAAAGAAATAAACGGAGAAACGAAGGAAGGAACGGAGAAACGAAGAACGAAACGGAGTAACGAAGAAAGAAACGAAGAAACGAAGAAAGAAACGGAGAATCGGAGGAATAAATGGAGAAACCAAGAAAGAAACAGAGAAACGAACAAAGAAACGCAGAAACGAAGAATGAAACGGAGAAACGAAGAAATAAACCGAGAAACGGAGAAAGAAACGGAGAAACGAAGAAAGAAACGGAGAAACGAAGAAATAAACCGAAAAACGGAGAAAGAAACGGAGAATCGGAGAAATAAATGGAGAAACGAAGATATAAACGGAGAAACGAAGGAAGAAACGGAGAAACGAAGAACGAAACGGAGTAACGAAGAAAGAAACGAAGAAACGCAGAAAGAAACGGAGAATCGGGGGAATAAATGGAGAAACGAAGAAATAAACCGAGAAACGGAGAGAGAAACGGAGAAACGAACAAAGAAAAGGAGAAACGAAGAAAGAAGCGGAGAAACGAAGAAAGAAACGGAGAAACGAAGAAAGAAACGGAGAAACGAAGAAAGAAACGGAGAAACGGAGAAATAAACGGAGAAACGAAGAAAGAAACGGAGAAACGAAGAAAGAAACGGAGAAACGACGAATGAAACGGAGAAACGAAGAAAGAAACGGAGAAATAAATGGAGAAACGAAGATATAAACGGAGAAACGATGAAAGAAACGGAGAAACGAAGAAAGAAACGGAGATACGAAGAATGAAACGGAGAAACGAACAAAGAAACGGAGAAACGAAGAAAGTAACGGAGAAACGGAGAAATAAATGGAGAAACGAAGAAATAAACGGAGAAACGAAGAAAGAAACGGAGAAACAAAGAAAGAAACGGAGAAACGAACAAAGAAACAGAGAAACGAACAAAGAAACGGAGAAACGAACAAAGAAACGGAGAAACGAACAAAGAAACGGAGAAACGAAGAAAGAAACGGAGAAACGGAGAAATAAATGGAGAAACAAAGAAATAAACGGAGAAACGAAGGAAGGAACGGAGAAACGAAGAACGAAACGGAGTAACGAAGAAAGAAACGAAGAAACGAAGAAAGAAACGGAGAATCGGAGGAATAAATGGAGAAACGAAGAAATAAACCGAGAAACGGAGAGAGAAACGGAGAAACGAACAAAGAAAAGGAGAAACGAAGAAAGAAGCGGAGAAACGAACAAAGAAACGGAGAAACGAAGAAAGAAACGGACAAACGAAGAAAGAAACGGAGAAACGGAGAAATAAACGGAGAAACGAAGAAAGAAACGGAGAATCGAAGAAAGAAACGGAGAAACGACGAATGAAACGGAGAAACGAAGAAAGAAACGGAGAAATAAATGGAGAAACGAAGATATAAACGGAGAAACGACGAAAGAAACGGAGAAACGAAGAAACGATGAAAGAAACGGAGAAACGAAGAAAGAAACGGAGATACGAAGAAAGAAACGGAGAAACGGACAAAGAAACGTTTCTCCGTTTCTCTGTATCTCCGTTTCTCCGTTTCTCGGTTTCTCCGTTTCTCCGTCTCTCGGTTTCTCCGTTTCTCGGTTTCTCCGTTTCTCCGTTTCTCGGTTTTTCCGTTTCTCCGTTTCTCCGTTTCACCGTTTTTTGTTCGTTTCTCCATTTATTTCTCCGATTCTCCGCTTCTTTCTTCGTTTCTCCGTTTCTCGGTTTTTCCGTTTCTCCGTTTCTCCGTTTCACCGTTTTTTGTTCGTTTCTCCATTTATTTCTCCGATTCTCCGCTTCTTTCTTCGTTTCTCCGTTTCTTTCTTCGTTTCTCCGTTTCTTTCTTCGTTTCTTCGTTTCTTACTTCGTTTCTCCGTGTCTTTCTTCATTCCTCCATTTCTTTCATCGATTGTCCGTTTATTTCTTCGTTTCTCCATTAATTTTTCCGTTTCTCCGTTTCTTTGTTCGTTTCTCCGTTTCTTTGTTCGTTTCTCCGTTTCTTTGTTCGTTTCTCCGTTTCTTTGTTCGTTTCTTCGTTTCTTTCTTTGTTTCTCCATTTCTTTCTTCGTTTCTCCGTTTCTTTCTTCGTTTCTCCATTTATTTCTCCGTTTCTCCGTTTCTTTGTTCGTTTCTCCATTTATTTCACCGTGTCTTCGTTTCTTTGTTCGTTTCTCCGTTTCTTTGTTCGTTTCTCCGTTTCTTTGTTCGTTTCTCCGTTTCTTTCTCCGTTTCTTCGTTTCTTTCTTCGTTTCTTCGATTCTTTCTTCGTTTCTCCGTTTCTTTCTTCCTTTCTTCGTTTCTTTCTTCGTTTCTTCGTTTCTTTCTTCGTTTCTCCGTTTCTTTCATCGTTTCTCCGTTTCTTTGATCGTTTCTCGGTTTCTTTTTTCGTTTCTCCGTTTCTTTGTTCGTTTCTCCGTTTCTTTGTTCGTTTCTCCCTTTCTTCGTTTCTTTGTTCGATTCTCCGTTTCTTTCTTCGTTTCTCCGTTTCTTTCTTCGTTTCTCCGTTTCTTTCTTCGTTTCTCCCTTTCTTTCTTCGTTTCTTCGTTTCTTTCTTCGTTTCTCCGTTTCTTTCTTCGTTTCTCCGTTTCTTTGTTTGTTTCTCCGTTTCTTTCTTCGTTTCTCCGATTATTCCTTCATTTCTCCATTTATTTCTCCGATTCTCCGTTTCTTTCTTCGTTTCTCCGTTTATTTGTTCGTTTTTCCATTTATTTCTTCGTTTCTCCGTTTCTTTGCTTGTTTCTCCGTTTCTTTGTTCGTTTCTCCGCTCCTTTCATCGTTTCTCCGTTTCTTTCTTCGTTTCTCCGTTCCTTTCTTAGTTTCTCCGTTTATTTCTTCGTTACTCCGTTTCTTTCTTCGTTTCTCCGTTTCTTTCTTCGTTTCTCCGTTTCTTTCTTCGTTTCTCCGTTTATTTCTCCGTTTCTCGGTTTATTTCTTCGTTACTCCGTTTCTTTGTTCGTTTCTCCGTTTCTTTGTTCGTTTCTCCGTTTCTTTGTTCGTTTCTCCGTTTCTTTTTTCGTTTCTTCGTTTCTTTCTTCGTTTCTCCGTTTCTTTGCTCGTTTCTCCGTTTTTTGGTCGTTTCTCCGTTTCTTTGTTCGTTTCTCCGTTTCTTTGTTCGATTCTCCGTTTCTTTGTTCGCTTCCCCGTTTCTTTGTTCGATTCTCCGTTTCTTTGTTCGTTTCTCTATTTCTTTGTTCGTTTCTCCGTTTCTTTGTTCGTATCTCCGTTTCTTTGTTCGTTTCTCCGTTTCTTTCTCCGTTTCTCGGTTTATTTCTTCGTTTCTCCATTTATTTCCCCGATCCTCCGTTTCTTTGTTTGATTCTCCGTTTCTTTCATCGTTTCTCCGTTTCTTTGTTCGTTTCTCCGTTTCTTTGTTCGTTTCTCCGTTTCTTTCTTCGTTTCTCCGTCTCTTCCTTCGTTTCATCATTTCTCCGTTTCTCCGTTTCTCCGTTTCGATTAAACGATTATAATATTTATAATTCTATTATAAATCATTTGATCTATAGTTAAATTAGACACTAATACTCTAAATACATATTTAATATATTATTCTATAATTATTATAGAACTCATATTAAAGTTTAATAATGAAATTTATTTTATTTGGCTAATTAATGTAATTATTGCCCCTATCATTTGCTTAAACAAAAAAATCGATCATAATAATTGGAGGATATTCATCTGTTATACAAACATCTATTATAGTTATTTTATTAATAATTAACAAAAATACATTTTTGACATATTTCATTTTATATTCAATAATTTCTTTAATTTTAATTTTTATATTTAAAATAATAAAGATTAACTCTTCTTCCTTATTTAATATATTAACCTCTAATAAAAGAAAAATTATTTTATGCTCAATAATTATTATGTACACAAATTTCCCACCTATAGCACTCTTTATACTGAAATAAATCGTCCTAGAAACATTAATAAATTCGAGAATAAAAATTATACTTTTAATAATTGTATATCGTTTTATAAGATTAATTACATCGTGAAATTATTTAAATATATCCTTCTTATATTTTTTCCCTTCAATTAAATAAAAAATATATAACAAGATTAACCTTAATTTTCTAAACTATTATCTATTTATAATTTTTTTAGTATTTCTGTTTATATTTATAATATACTGATTGTACTAATTTTTAACATAATTAATATATGTATTCAACAAATCACAACAATATTGGGATATTATATTTCATATCAGCTATATGATCTGGTATAATTGGTTCTTCTTTAAGGGTACTAATCCGAATAGAATTAAATAGGCCAGGAACTTGAATTAATAACGACCAAATTTATAACGCAATTGTAACATCACATGCTTTTGTAATAATTTTTTTTATAGTTATACCATTTATAATCGGAGGATTCGGAAACTGAATAATTCCCTTAATAATTGGATTCCCTGATACAGCATTTCCCCGAATAAATAGTATAAGATTGTGATTAATCCCGCCTTCATTATTACTTTTAATTTTTACAACACTATTATTCCCAGGCTCGGGAACTGGATGAACAATCTACACTCCTTTATCATCAAATCTTTATCACCCATCTTTATCTATAGACTTAACAATTTTTTCTTTGCATATTGCAGGTATCTCTTCAATTATAGGATCAATTAATTTTATTGTTACAATTCTTAAAATAAAAAATAATGCTTTAAAATTCGATCAAATATCCTTATTTGTTTGGTCAGTGTTAATTACTACAATTTTACTTCTTCTCTCACTACCTGTATTAGCCGGAACTATTACTATGTTATTAGCAGTCCGAAATTTAAATACTTCCTTCTTTGATCCTACTGGGGGAGGGGACCCAATTTTATTTCAACATTTATTTTGATTTTTTGAGCATACTGAAGTCTATATTTTAATTTTACCCGGGTTTGGATTAATCTCCCGTATCATTTTCAATGAAAGAGGGAAAAAGGAAACTTTTGGGAACCTAGGGATATTTTATGCAATACTCGGAATTGGATTTCTAGGATTTATTGTGTGAGCACATCACATATTCACAGTAGGCTTAGATGTAGACACACGAGCTTATTTCACTTCGGCAACTATAATCATTGCAATTCCCACAGGAATCAAAGTATTTAGATGACTAGCTACGTACTACGGGTCAAAACTTATTATTAATCCTTCTATTATTTGATAATTTGGCTTTATTTTTTTATGTACAATAGGAGGATTAACAGGAATTATATTATCAAACTCATCTATTGATATTATACTACATGATACATACTATGTTGTCTCTCATTTCCACTATGTACTGTCAATAGGAGCAGTATTTTCTATTATTGCTTCATTAATTCATTGATTCCCTTTATTCACAGGATTTACCCTAAATCAATTTTATCTTAAAACTCAATTTTATATAATATTTATTGGGGTAAATATAACTTTTTTCCTTCAGCATTTTTTAGGAATGATAGGAATACCTCGACGTTATTCAGATTACCCGGATTCCTACAACTGTGAAAATTTATTATCATCTATTGGCTCAATAATTTCATTCAAAAGAATAATTTTACTCTTGTTTATTATATTGGAGAGATTTATAACTAAACGTCTAGCTATATTTAAATTTAATCAATCATCACTAGAATGACCCCAAAACTTTTCCCCAAAAGACCACTCATTCCTCTCTATTCCTCTAATTATTAAAAACAAATCTTAATATGGCAGATTAGTGCATGAATTTAAGATTCATTTATAAAATTTAATATTTTTATTAAAAATGTCCCATTGAAAAATAATTAATTTCCAAGACCCCAATTCGCCATATGCCGATAATTTAAATCTTTTTCACAACTTCACAATAATTATAGTAATTATAATCTCTTCATTAACTCTAATAATTATATTAGATATTTTTACTAATAAATTTATCAATCGATTTTTACTTAAAAATCATCATATTGAAAATGGAAGAACTTTACTCCCAATAATAATTTTAGGAGTAATTGCACTTTCTTCTTTAAAAACCCTATATTTTATTGATGAACTATGAATGCCCGTATACTTAACAATCAAATCAATTGGGCACCAATAATATTGATCCTATGAATACCCAGAATTTAATAATTTAAATTTTGACTCCTATATAGATAAAGATTTAAATAATATTTACATTTTTCGTCTCCTAGACGTAGATAATCGAATAATTATTCCATCTGATACACTTATTCGAATATTAACAACATCAAACGACGTAATTCACTCTTGAACTGTTCCGTCTTTAGGCTTAAAAATAGACTCAGTATCAGGGCGAATTAACCAAATAAATTTAATTACTAATCGACCTGGAGTATTTTTCGGACAATGTTCTGAAATCTGCGGAGCTAATCACAGATTTATGCCAATTGTTGTGGAAAGAACTAATTATTCAAACTTTATTAATTGAATTAACAATCAAAATTAAATTTTAACCTACTCATATAATATTTAATTAAATCAAATCATTAGATGTCTGACAAAAGAATTGATTTTTTAAATCAAATTATAGTAATAAATTACTTCACTTTTTATTTTAAAACTTTAAGAATCATCTCTTTACTTCGAAGCTCGATCAAAATTAATTTCTATAAGTTCTTAATCAATTGTAATGCATCAATAAGATGAACATTGTTCGATTAATATTGGGAACATGCATGAATGTTAGTAAAACTCGCGGAAATGAATAAACATTCACCGAAACTATTCCCCATCGCAAATTTTGCAATATCTTCACGTTTATTTATCATAATTATTAACAATTGTCGTAGTACCATAGTTTAAATAATTATTAACAATGCCCTAGTATAAATAAAGGCTTAAAATATCATTTCATCGAAATATTCATTGCTCGCGATGGAATTTTTCGTTGAGATCAAACTGACATTCTCAAGGCTACACGTATCGATGATCGATTCACAAGCGTTCATCGCTATGATTGTTGTATCTAGAAAAGCGATTAATTGAATTTCAGCGCTTTTAAATAAAAAATGCAACTACTACGCGTATTGTGTAAATTATAAGAATTAAGCAAATGTTAAATTAATGTATTTAATAAACAATTGTTACTTTCCCTGCTATAAAACTTTACGAAACACGTTTTACTTTGAATCACGATCCAAATTAATTTCTATGAGGTACTTATTCATTTTCAATGCATAAATAGGATGCACATTGTTCTATTAATATTGGGAACATACATAAATGTTAGTAACAATGGCGGAAATGAACAAACATTCACCGAAACCTTTCGCCTTCGCAGATTGCGCAATATCTTGACGTTTATTTATCATTATTATTAACAACCGTCGTTGGACCGTAGATTAAACAATTTTTCACAATGTTCCGGTATAAATAATGGCTATAAAGCCATCAATTTCTTGAAGTATTTGGTTAGATCGAACAAATACAATCGAAGAAACCGTGCGATAAAATAAATGAATATTTCTCTACATATCGGAATTATAGTTTGTATGTATGCAAATATATTCTGAACCCGCAATTACAAATCCCTGTAACGTGGTAATTACATGGGTTGCCATCTATTGGAGAAAGGGTGAAAGTACACTTAAGGGGTGAAAACACCTGGCGGAGAAACGCTCAAGTTTGTCGAGGAATTGTTCTAATTTCCACAAATAGATGGCGCGGCAAGTACAATTTACCGACATTAGAGATAAGTATTTCCATTTGTATGATATTCCCTACCGTGCGATAAAATAAATAAATACTTTTGTACAAGCTTTTGTATGTTTCATCTTTCGAATAAATGTAAAATTAAACCTTCCACGGTAAATTTTATTCTTGAATTTATTAATGTTTCTAGGACGATTTATTTCAGTATAAAGAGTGCTATAGGTGGGAAATTTGTGTACATAATAATTATTGAGTATAAAATAATTTTTCTTTTATTAGAGGTTAATATATTAAATAAGGAAGAAGAGTTAATCTTTATTATTTTAAATATAAAGATTAAAATTAAAAAAATTATTGAATATAAAATGAAATATGATAAAAATTTATTTTTGTTCATTATTAATAAGGTAACTATAATAGATGTTTGTATAACAGATGATTATCCTATAATTATTATGATTGATTTTTTTGTTTAGGCAAATGATAGGGGCAATAATTACATTAATTAGGCAAATAAAATAAATTTCATTATTAAATTTTAATATGAGATCTATAATAATTATAGGGATTAATTTTATTAAAGTTATTATAAAGAATAGATTAATTCAATTTAATCAATAAATTAAAGAAATGAATCGAACATTTAAAGAGTACATCCCAATTTTTAAGATAAGTGAAAAAAATATAATTATTATAAATAAATAATTAGATTTATTTCCGATTCTGTGTAAATTATTATATATAGTAAATAGTATAAATAAAATTCATCTGGAGGCTACAGAGATTAAAAAATATCAACATCAAAACGAACAAAGAAACGGAGAAACGGAGAAATAAATGGAGAAACGAAGAAATAAACGGAGAAACGAAGAAAGAAACGGAGAAACGAAGAAAGAAACGGAGAAACGAAGAAAGAAACGGAGAAACGAAGAAGGAAACGGAGAAACGAACAAAGAAACGGAGAAACGAACAAAGAAACGGAGAAACGGAGAAATAAATGGAGAAACGAAGAAATAAACGGAGAAACGAAGAAATAAACGGAGAAACGGAGAAACGAACAATGAAACGGGGAAACGAACAAAGAAACGTAGAAACGAAGAAAGAAACGGAGAAACGGAGAAATAAATGGAGAAACGAAGAAATAAACGGAGAAACGAAGAAAGAAACGGAGAAACGGAGAAATAAATGGCGAAACGAAGAAATAAACGGAGAAACGAAGAAAGAAACGGAGAAACGAAGAAAGAAAGGGAGAATCGGAGAAATAAATGGAGAAACGAAGAAAGAAACGGAGAAACGAAGAAAGAAACGGAGAAACGAACAAAGAAACGAAGAAACGGAGAAACGGAGAAACCGAGAAACGGAGAAACCGAGAAACGGAGAAACCGAGAAATGGAGAAACCGAGAAACGGAGAGACGGAGAAACGGAAAAACTGAGAAACGGAGGAACGGAGAAACGGAGAAACGGAGAAACCGAGAAACGGAGAAATAAATGGAGAAACGAAGAAATAAACCGAGAAACGGAGAAACGAACAAAGAAACGGAGAAACGAACAAAGAAACGGAGAAACGAACAAAGAAACGGAGAATCGGAGAAATAAATGGAGAAACGAAGAAATAAACCGAGAAACGGAGAAAGAAACGGAGAAACGAACAAAGAAACGGAGAAACGAACAAACAAACGGAGAAACGAACAAAGAAACGGAGAAACGAACAAAGGAACTGAGAAACGAAGAAAGAAACGGAGAATCGGAGAAATAAATGGAGAAACGAAGAAATAAACCGAGAAACGGAGAAAGAAACGGAGAAACGAAGAAAGAAACGGGGAAACGAACAAAGAAACGGAGAAACGAACAAAGAAACGGAGAAACGAACAAAGAAACGGAGAAGCGAAGAAAGAAACGGAGAAACGGAGAAATAAATGGAGAAACGAAGAAATAAACGGAGAAACGAAGAAATAAACGGAGAAACGGAGAAACGAAGAAAGAAACGGAGAAACGGAGAAATAAATGGAGAAACGAAGAAATAAACGGAGAAACGAAGAAGTAAACGGAGAAACGGAGAAACGAACAAAGAAACGGAGAAACGAAGAAAGAAACGGAGAAACGAACAAAGAAACGGAGAAACGAACAAAGAAACGTAGAAACGAAGAAAGAAACGGAGAAACGAAGAAAGAAACGGAGAAACGGGGAAATAAATGTAGAAACGAAGAAATAAACGGAGGAACGAAGAAAGGAAAGGAGAAACGAACAAAGAAACGGAGAAACGATGAAAGAAACGAAGAAACGAAGAAAGAAACGAAGAAACGAAGAAAGAAACGGAGAAACGAAGAAAGAAACGGAGAATCGGAGAAATAAATGCAGAATCCAAGAAATAAACCGAGAAACGGTGAAAGAAACGAAGAAACGAACAAAGAAACGGAGAAACAAACAAGGAAACGAAGAAACGAGCAAAGAAACGGAGAAACGGAGAAATAAATGGAGAAACGAAGAAATAAACGGAGAAACGAAGTAATAAACGGAGAAACGGAGAAACGAACAAAGAAACGGAGAAACGAACAAAGAAACGGAGAAACGAACAAAGAAACGTAGAAACGAAGAAAGAAACGGAGAAACGGAGAAATAAATGGAGAAACGAAGAAATAAACGGGGAAACGAAGAAAGAAACGGAGAAACGAACAAAGAAACGGAGAAACGAACAAAGAAACGGAGAAACGAAGAAAGAGACGGAGAAACGGAGAAATAAATGGACAAACGAAGAAATAAACGGAGAAAGGAAGAAAGAAACGGAGAAACGAACAAAGAAGCAGAGAAACGAGGAAAGAAACGGAGAATAGGAGAAATAAATAGGGAAACAAAGAAATAAGCCGAGAAACGGAGAAAGAAACGGACAAACGAACAAAGAAACGGAGAAACGAAAAAAGAAACGGAAAAACGAACAAAGAAACGGAGAAACGAACAAAGAAACGGAGAAACGAACAAAGAAACGGAGAAACGAACAAAGAAACGGAGAAACGGAGAAATAAATGGAGAAACGAAGAAATAAACGGAGAAACAAAGAAATAAACGGAGAAACGAACAATGAAACGGAGAAACGAACAAAGAAACGGAGAAACGAACAAAGAAACGTAGAAACGAAGAAAGAAACGGAGAAACGGAGAAATAAATGGAGAAACGAAGAAATAAGCGGAGAAAGGAAGAAAGAAACGGAGAAACGAACAAAGAAACACAGAAACGAAGAAAGAAACGGAGAATCGGAGAAATAAATGGGGAAACGAAGAAATAAGCCGAGAAACGGAGAAAGAAACGGAGAAACGAACAAAGAAACGGAGAAACGAACAAAGAAACGGAGAACCGAACAAAGAAACGGAGAAACGAACAAAGAAACGGAGAAACGGAGAAACGGAGAAACCGAGAAACGGAGAAACCGAGAAATGGAGAAACCGAGAAACGGAGAGACGGAGAAACGGAAAAACTGAGAAACGGAGGAACGGAGAAACGGAGAAACGGAGAAACCGAGAAACGGAGAAATAAATGGAGAAACGAAGAAATAAACCGAGAAACGGAGAAACGAACAAAGAAACGGAGAAACGAACAAAGAAACGGAGAATCGGAGAAATAAATGGAGAAACGAAGAAATAAACCGAGAAACGGAGAAAGAAACGGAGAAACGAACAAAGAAACGGAGAAACGAACAAAGAAACGGAGAAACGAACAAAGAAACGGAGAAACGAACAAGGAAACTGAGAAACGAAGAAAGAAACGGAGAATCGGAGAAATAAATGGAGAAACGAAGAAATAATCTGAGAAACGGAGAAAGAAACGGAGAAACGAAGAAAGAAACGGGGAAACGAACAAAGAAACGGAGAAACGAACAAAGAAACGGAGAAACGAACAAAGAAACGGAGAAGCGAAGAAAGAAACGGAGAAACGGAGAAATAAATGTAGAAACGAAGAAATAAACGGAGAAACGAAGAAATAAACGGAGAAACGGAGAAACGAAGAAAGAAACGGAGAAACGGAGAAATAAATGGAGAAACGAAGAAATAAACGGAGAAACGAAGAAATAAACGGAGAAACGGAGAAACGAACAAAGAAACGGAGAAACGAAGAAAGAAACGGAGAAACGAACAAAGAAACGGAGAAACGAACAAAGAAACGTAGAAACGAAGAAAGAAACGGAGAAACGAAGAAAGAAACGGAGAAACGGGGAAATAAATGTAGAAACGAAGAAATAAACGGAGGAACGAAGAAAGGAAAGGAGAAACGAACAAAGAAACGGAGAAACGATGAAAGAAACGAAGAAACGAAGAAGGAAACGAAGAAACGAAGAAAGAAACAGAGAAACGAAGAAAGAAACGGAGAATCGGAGAAATAAATGGAGAAACGAAGAAATAAACCGAGAAACGGTGAAAGAGACGAAGAAACGAACAAAGAAACGGAGAAACGAACAAGGAAACGAAGAAACGAGCAAAGAAACGGAGAAACGGAGAAATAAATGGAGAAACGAAGAAACAAACGGAGAAGCGAAGAAAGAAACGGAGAAACGATGAAAGAAATGGAGAAACGAAGAAATATATGGAGAAACGAAGAAAGAAACGGAGAAACGAGGAAAGAATCGGAGAAACGAAGAAATATATGGAGAAACGAAGAAAGAAACGGAGAAACGAACAAAGAAACGGAGAAACGAACAAGAAACGGAGAAACGAACAAAGAAACGGAGAAACGAACAAAGAATCGGAGAAACGGACAAAGAAACGGCGAAACGAAGAAATGAATGGGGAAAGGAACAAACAAATGGAGAAACGAACAAAGAAACGGAGAAACGAACAAACAAACGGAGAAACGAAGAAAGAAACGGAGAAACGAAGAAAGAAACGGAGACACAGAGAAATAAATGGAGAAACGTAGAAATAAACGGAGAAACGAAGAAAGGAACGGAGAAACGAACAAAGAAACGAAGAAACGAAGAAAGAAACGGAGAAACGACGAAAGAAATGGAGAATCGGAGAAATAAATGGAGAAACGAACAAAAAACGGTGAAACGGAGAAACGGAGATACGGAAAAACCGAGTAACGGAGAAACGGAGAAACCGAGAAACGGTGAAACCGAGAGACGGAGAAACGGAGAATCCGAAAAACGGAGAAACGGAGAAACGGAGAAACGGAGAAACGGAGAAACCGAGAAACGGAGAAACGGAGAAACAGAGGAACAGAGAAACCTCGAAACCTCGAAACAGAGAAACGGAGAAACGGAGAAACGGAGAAACGGAGAAACGGAGAAACGGAGAAATAGAGAAACGGAGAAACCGAAAAACGGAGAAACGGAGAAACCGTGAAACGGAGAAACCGAGAAACGGAGAAACGGAGAAACCGAGAAACGGAGAAACGGAGTAACGGAGAAACCGAGAAACGGAGAAACGGAGAAACGGAGAAACGTTTCTCAGTTTCTTTGTTCGTTTCTCCGTTTCTTTGTTCGTTTCTCCGTTTCTTTCTTTGTTTCTCCGTTTCTTTCTTCGTTTCTCCGTTTATTTCTTCGTTTCTCCATTTATTTCTCCGTTTCCCCGTTTCTTTCTTCGTTTCTCCGTTCCTTTGTTCGTTTCTCCGTTTCTTTCTTCGTATCACCGTTTCTTTCTTCGTTTCTCCGTTTCTTTCTTCGTTTCTCCGTTTCTTTCTTCGTTTCTCCGTTTCATTGTTCATTTCTCCGTTTATTTCTTCGTTTCTCCATTTATTTCTCCGTTTCTCCGTTTCTCCGTTTCTCCGTTTCTTTGTTCCTTTCTCCGTTCCTTTGTTCGTTTCTCCGTTTCTTTCTTCGTATCACCGTTTCTTTCTTCGTTTCTCCATTTATTTCTCCGTTTCTCCGTTTCTTTCTTCGTTTCTCTGTTTCTTTCTTCGTTTCTCCATTTATTTCTCCGATTCTCCGTTTCTTTCTTCGTTTCTTTCTTCGTTACTCCGTTTCTTTCTTCGTTTCTCCATTTATTTCTCCGTTTCTCCGTTTCTTTCTTCGTTTCTCTGATTCTTTCTTCGCTTCTCCGTTTCTTTCTTCGTTTCTCCGTTTCTTTCTCCGTTTCTCGGTTTATTTCTTCGTTTCTCCATTTATTTCTCCGATTCTCCGTTTCTTTCTTCGTTTCTTCGTTTCTTTCTTCGTTACTCCGTTTCTTTCTTCGTTTCTCCATTTATTTCTCCGTTTCTCCGTTTATTTCTTCGTTTCTCCATTTAATCGCCGTTTCCCCGTTTCTTTCTTCGTTTCTCCGTTTCTTTGTTCGTTTCTCCGATTCTTTCTTCGTTTCTCCGTTTCTTTCTTCGTTTCTCCGTTTCTTTCTCCGTTTCTCGGTTTATTTCTTCGTTTCTCCATTTATTTCTCCGATTCTCCGTTTCTTTGTTCGTTTCACCGTTTCTTTCTCTGTTTCTCGGATTATTTCTTCGTTTCTCCATCTACATATTTCTCCGATTCTCCGTTTCTTTCTTCGTTTCTTCGTTTCTTTCTTCGTTACTCCGTTTCTTTCTTCGTTTCTCCGTTTATTTCTTCGTTTCTCCATTTATTTCTCCGTTTCTCCGTTTCTTTCTCCGTTTCTCCGTTTCTTTCTTCGTTCCTCCGTTTCTTTCTTCGTTTCTCCGTTTCTTTCTTCGTTTCTCCGTTTCTTTCTTCGTTTCTCCGTTTATTTCTTCGTTTCTCCATTTATTTCTCCGTTTCTCCGTTTCTTTCTTCGGTTCTCCGTTTCTTTGTTCGTTTCTCCGTTTGTTTCTTCGTTTCTCTATTTATTTCTCCGTTTCCCCGTTTCTTTCTTCGTTTCTCCGTTTCTTTGTTCGTTTCTCCGATTCTTTCTTCGTTTCTCCGTTTCTTTCTTCGTTTCTCCGTTTCTTTCTCCGTTTCTCAGTTTATTTCTTCGTTTCTCCATTTATTTCTCCGATTCTCCGTTTCTTTGTTCGTTTCACCGTTTCTTTCTCTGTTTCTCGGATTATTCCTTCGTTTCTCCATCTATTTCTCCGATTCTCCGTTTCTTTCTTCGTTTCTTCGTTTCTTTCTTCGTTACTCCGTTTCTTTCTTCGTTTCTCTGTTTATTTCTTCGTTTCTCCATTTATTTCTCCGTTTCTCCGTTTCTTTCTCCGTTTCTCCGTTTCTTTCGTCGTTCCTCCGTTTCTTTCTTCGTTTCTCCGTTTCTTTCTTCGCTTCTCCGTTTCTTTGTTCGTTTCTCCGTTTGTTTCTCCGTTTCTCTATTTATTTCTCCGTTTCTCCGTTTCTTTCTTCGTTTCTCCGTTTGTTTCTTCGTTTCTCCGTTTCTTTGTTCGTTTCCCCGTTTCTTTGTTCGTTTCCCCGTTTCTTTCTTCGTTTCTCCGTTTCGTTGTTCGTTTCTCCGTTTCTTTCTTCGTATCTCCGTTTCTTTCTTCGTTTCTCCGTTCCTTTCTTCGTTTCTCCGTTTCTTTCTTCGTATCTCCGTTTCTTTTTTCGTTAATCCGTTTCTTTGTTCGTTTCTCCGTTTATTTCTTCGTTTCTCCATTTATTTCTCCGTTTCTCCGTTTCTTTCTTCGTTTCTCCGTTTCTTTGTTCGTTTCTTCGTTTCTTTCTTCGTTTGTCCGTTTCTTTCTTCGTTTCTCCGTTTCTTTCTTCGTTTCTCCGTTTCTTTGTTCGTTTCTCCGTTTCTTTCTTCGTTTCTTCGTTTCTTTCTTCGTTAGTCCGTTTCTTTCTTCGTTTCTCCGTTTCGTTCTTCGTTTCTCCGTTTCTTTCTTCGTTTCTCCGTTTATTTCTTCGTTTCTCCATTTATTTCTCCGTTTCTCCGTTTCTTTGTTCGTTTCTCCGTTTCTTTCTTCGTTTCGCGGTTTATTTCTTCGTTTCTCCATTTATATCTCCGTTTCTCCGTTTCTTTCTTCGTTTCTCCGTTTCTTTGTTCGTTTCTCCGTTTCTTTGTTCGTTTCTCCGTTTCTTTGTCCGTTTCTCTGTTTCTTTCTTCGTTTCTCCGTCTGTTTCTTCGTTTCTGCGTTTCTTTCTTCGTTTCTCCGTTTCCTTCTCCGTTTCTCGGTTTCTTTCTTCGTTTCTCCATTTATTTCTCCGTTTCTCCATTTCTTTCTTCGTTTTTCCGTTTCTTTGTTCGTTTCTCCGTTTATTTCTTCGTTTCTCCATTTATTTCTCCGTTTCTCCGTTTCTTTCTTCGTTACTCCGTTTCTTTCTTCGTTCCTTCGTTTCTTTCTTCGTTTCTCCGTTTCTTTCTTCGTTTCTCTTTTTCTTTCATCGTTTCTTCGTTTCTCCGTTTCTTTCTTCGTTTCTCCGTTTATATCTTCGTTTCTGCATTTATTTCTCCGTTTCTTTCTTCGTTTCTCCGTTTCATTCTTCGTTTCTCCGTTTCTTTCTTCGTTTCTCCGTTTCTTTCTTTCTTTCTCCGATTCTTTTTTCATTTCTCCGTTTATTTCTTCGTTTCTCCGTTTCATTTTTCGTTTCTCAGTTTCTTTGTTAGTTTCTCCGTTTCTTTCTTCGTTTCTCCGTTTCTTTCTCCGTTTCTCGGTTTATTTCTTCGTTTCTCCGTTTCTTTCTTCGTTTCTTCCTTCATTTCTCCGTTTCTTTCTTCGTTTCTCCGTTTCTTCCTTCGTTTCATCGTTTCTCCGTTTCTCCGTTTCTCCGTTTCGATTAAATGATTATAATATTTATAATTTTTATTATAAATCATTTGATCTATATTTAGATTAGGCACTAATACTCTAAATACATATTTAATATATTTTTTAATCTCTTTAGCCTCCAGAAGAATTTTATTTATACTATTTGCTATATATAATAATTTACACAGAATCGGAAATAATTCTAATTATTTATTTATAATAATTATTTTTTTTTCACTTATCTTAAAAATTTGGATGTACTCTTTAAATGTTCGATTCATTTCTTTAATTTATTCATTAAATTGAATTAATCTATTCTTTATAATAACTTTATTAAAATTAATCCCTATAATTATTATAGAACTCATATTAAAATTTAATAATGAAATTTATTTTATTTGCCTAATTAATGTAATTATTGCCCCTATCATTTGCTTAAACAAAAAAATCAATCATAATAATTATAGGATATTCATCTGTTATACAAACATCCATTATAGTTATTTTATTAATAATTAACAAAAATACATTTTTAACATACTTCATTTTATATTCAATAATTTCTTTAATTTTAATTTTTATATTTAAAATAATAAAGATTAACTCTTCTTCCTTATTTAATATATTTACCTCTTATAAAAGAAAAATTATTTTATACCCAATAATTATTATGTACACAAATTTCCCACAATAGCACTCTTTATACTGAAATAAGTCGTCCTAGATACATTAATAAATTCAAGAATAAAATTTACCGTGGAAGGTTTAATTTTACATTTATTCGAAAAATGAAACATACAAAAGTTTGTACAAAAGTATTTATTTATTTTATCGCACGGTAGGGAATATCATACAAATGGAAATAGTTATCTCTAATGTCGGTAAATTGTACTTGTCGCGCCATCTTTTTGTGGAAATTAGAACAATTCCTCGACAAACTTGAGCGTTTCTCCGCCAGGTGTTTTCACCACTTAAGTGTAGTTTAACCCTTTCTCCAATAGATGGCAACCCATGTAATTACCACATTACAGGGATTTGTAATTGCGGGTTCAGAATATATTTGCATACATACAAACTATAATTCCGATATGTAGAGAAATATTCATTTATTTTATCCCACGGCTTCTTCGATTGTATTTGTTCGATCTAACCAAATACTTCAAGAAATTGATGGCTTTATAGCCATTATTTATACCGGAACATTGTGAAAAATTGTTTAATCTACGGTCCAACGACGGTTGTTAATAATAATGATAAATAAACGTCAAGATATTGCGCAATCTGCGAAGGCGAAAGGTTTCGGTGAATGTTTGTTCATTTCCGCCATTGTTACTAACATTTATGTATGTTCCCAATATTAATAGAACAATGTGCATCCTATTTATGCATTGAAAATGAATAAGTACCTCATAGAAATTAATTTGGATCGTGATTCAAAGTAAAACGTGTTTCGTAAAGTTTTATAGCAGGGAAAGTAACAATTGTTTATTAAATACATTAATTTAACATTTGCTTAATTCTTATAATTTACACAATACGCGTAGTAGTTGCATTTTTTATTTAAAAGCGCTGAAATTCAATTAATCGCTTTTCTAGATACAACAATCATAGCGATGAACGCTTGTGAATCGATCATCGATACGTGTAGCCTTGAGAATGTCAGTTTGATCTCAACGAAAAATTCCATCGCGAGCAATGAATATTTCGATGAAATGATATTTTAAGCCTTTATTTATACTAGGGCATTGTTAATAATTATTTAAACTATGGTACTACGACAATTGTTAATAATTATGATAAATAAACGTGAAGATATTGCAAAATTTGCGATGGGGAATAGTTTCGGTGAATGTTTATTCATTTCCGCGAGTTTTACTAACATTCATGCATGTTCCCAATATTAATCGAACAATGTTCATCTTATTGATGCATTACAATTGATTAAGAACTTATAGAAATTAATTTTGATCGAGCTTCGAAGTAAAGAGATGATTCTTAAAGTTTTAAAATAAAAAGTGAAGTAATTTATTACTATAATTTGATTTAAAAAATCAATTCTTTTGTCAGACATCTAATGATTTGATTTAATTAAATATTATATGAGTAGGTTAAAATTTAATTTTGATTGTTAATTCAATTAATAAAGTTTGAATAATTAGTTCTTTCCACAACAATTGGCATAAATCTGTGATTAGCTCCGCAGATTTCAGAACATTGTCCGAAAAATACTCCAGGTCGATTAGTAATTAAATTTATTTGGTTAATTCGCCCTGATACTGAGTCTATTTTTAAGCCTAAAGACGGAACAGTTCAAGAGTGAATTACGTCGTTTGATGTTGTTAATATTCGAATAAGTGTATCAGATGGAATAATTATTCGATTATCTACGTCTAGGAGACGAAAAATGTAAATATTATTTAAATCTTTATCTATATAGGAGTCAAAATTTAAATTATTAAATTCTGGGTATTCATAGGATCAATATTATTGGTGCCCAATTGATTTGATTGTTAAGTATACGGGCATTCATAGTTCATCAATAAAATATAGGGTTTTTAAAGAAGAAAGTGCAATTACTCCTAAAATTATTATTGGGAGTAAAGTTCTTCCATTTTCAATATGATGATTTTTAAGTAAAAATCGATTGATAAATTTATTAGTAAAAATATCTAATATAATTATTAGAGTTAATGAAGAGATTATAATTACTATAATTATTGTGAAGTTGTGAAAAAGATTTAAATTATCGGCATATGGCGAATTGGGGTCTTGGAAATTAATTATTTTT
This sequence comes from Ptiloglossa arizonensis, assembly GCF_051014685.1. Classification (NCBI taxonomy): domain Eukaryota; kingdom Metazoa; phylum Arthropoda; class Insecta; order Hymenoptera; family Colletidae; genus Ptiloglossa; species Ptiloglossa arizonensis. The sequence continues at coordinate 4,107,802 of NC_135048.1, read as the reverse complement.
CAATGGGACATTTTTAATAAAAATATTAAATTTTATAAATGAATCTTAAATTCATGCACTAATCTGCCATATTAAGATTTGTTTTTAATAATTAGAGGAATAGAGAGGAATGAGTGGTCTTTTGGGGAAAAGTTTTGGGGTCATTCTAGTGATGATTGATTAAATTTAAATATAGCTAGACGTTTAGTTATAAATCTCTCCAATATAATAAACAAGAGTAAAATTATTCTTTTGAATGAAATTATTGAGCCAATAGATGATAATAAATTTTCACAGTTGTAGGAATCCGGGTAATCTGAATAACGTCGAGGTATTCCTATCATTCCTAAAAAATGCTGAAGGAAAAAAGTTATATTTACCCCAATAAATATTATATAAAATTGAGTTTTAAGATAAAATTGATTTAGGGTAAATCCTGTGAATAAAGGGAATCAATGAATTAATGAAGCAATAATAGAAAATACTGCTCCTATTGACAGTACATAGTGGAAATGAGAGACAACATAGTATGTATCATGTAGTATAATATCAATAGATGAGTTTGATAATATAATTCCTGTTAATCCTCCTATTGTACATAAAAAAATAAAGCCAAATTATCAAATAATAGAAGGATTAATAATAAGTTTTGACCCGTAGTACGTAGCTAGTCATCTAAATACTTTGATTCCTGTGGGAATTGCAATGATTATAGTTGCCGAAGTGAAATAAGCTCGTGTGTCTACATCTAAGCCTACTGTGAATATGTGATGTGCTCACACAATAAATCCTAGAAATCCAATTCCGAGTATTGCATAAAATATCCCTAGGTTCCCAAAAGTTTCCTTTTTCCCTCTTTCATTGAAAATGATACGGGAGATTAATCCAAACCCGGGTAAAATTAAAATATAGACTTCAGTATGCTCAAAAAATCAAAATAAATGTTGAAATAAAATTGGGTCCCCTCCCCCAGTAGGATCAAAGAAGGAAGTATTTAAATTTCGGACTGCTAATAACATAGTAATAGTTCCGGCTAATACAGGTAGTGAGAGAAGAAGTAAAATTGTAGTAATTAACACTGACCAAACAAATAAGGATATTTGATCGAATTTTAAAGCATTATTTTTTATTTTAAGAATTGTAACAATAAAATTAATTGATCCTATAATTGAAGAGATACCTGCAATATGCAAAGAAAAAATTGTTAAGTCTATAGATAAAGATGGGTGATAAAGATTTGATGATAAAGGAGTGTAGATTGTTCATCCAGTTCCCGAGCCTGGGAATAATAGTGTTGTAAAAATTAAAAGTAATAATGAAGGCGGGATTAATCACAATCTTATACTATTTATTCGGGGAAATGCTGTATCAGGGAATCCAATTATTAAGGGAATTATTCAGTTTCCGAATCCTCCGATTATAAATGGTATAACTATAAAAAAAATTATTACAAAAGCATGTGATGTTACAATTGCGTTATAAATTTGGTCGTTATTAATTCAAGTTCCTGGCCTATTTAATTCTATTCGGATTAGTACCCTTAAAGAAGAACCAATTATACCAGATCATATAGCTGATATGAAATATAATATCCCAATATTGTTGTGATTTGTTGAATACATATATTAATTATGTTAAAAATTAGTACAATCAGTATATTATAAATATAAATATAAATACTAAAAAAATTATAAATAGATAATAGTTTAGAAAATTAAGGTTAATCTTGTTATATATTTTTTATTTAATTGAAGGGAAAAAATATAAGAAGGATATATTTAAATAATTTCACGATGTAATTAATCTTATAAAACGATATACAATTATTAAAAGTATAATTTTTATTCTCGAATTTATTAATGTTTCTAGGACGATTTATTTCAGTATAAAGAGTGCTATAGGTGGGAAATTTGTGTACATAATAATTATTGAGCATAAAATAATTTTTCTTTTATTAGAGGTTAATATATTAAATAAGGAAGAAGAGTTAATCTTTATTATTTTAAATATAAAAATTAAAATTAAAGAAATTATTGAATATAAAATGAAATATGTCAAAAATGTATTTTTGTTAATTATTAATAAAATAACTATAATAGATGTTCGTATAACAGATGAATATCCTCTAATTATTATGATCGATTTTTTTGTTTAAGCAAATGATAGGGGCAATAATTACATAAATTAGGCAAATAAAATAAATTTCATTATTAAATTTTAATATGAGTTCTATAATAATTATAGGGATTAATATTATTAAAGTTATTATAAAGAATAGATTAATTCAATTTAATGAATAAATTAAAGAAATGAATAGAACATTTAAAGAGTACATCCCAATTTTTAAGATAAGTGAAAAAAAAATAATTATTATAAATAAATAATTAGATTTATTTCCGATTCTGTGTAAATTATTATATATAGTAAATAGTATAAATAAAATTCTTCTGGAGACTAAAAAGATTAAAAAATGTATTAAATATGTATTTAGAGTATTAGTGTCTAATTTAACTATAGATCAAATGATTTATAATAGAAATTATAAATATTATAATCATTTAATCGAAACGGAGAAACGATGAAACGAAGGAAGAAACGGAGAAACGAAGAAAGAAACGGAGAAATGAAGAAAGAAACGAAGAAACGAAGAAAGAAACGGAGAAACGAAGAAAAAACCGAGAAACGGAAAAACGAAGAAAGAAACAGAGAAACGAACAAAGAAACGCAGAAACGAAGAATGAAACGGAGAAACGAAGAAATAAACGGAGAAATGAAGAAAGAAACGGAGAAACAAAGAAAGAAACGGAGAAACGAACAAAGAAACGGAGAAACGGAGAAAGAAACGGAGAAACCAAGAATGAAACGGAGAAACGAAGAAAGAAACGGAGAAATAAATGGAGAAACGAAGATATAAACGGAGAAACGAAGAAAGAAACGGAGAAACGAAGAAAGAAACGGAGAAACAAAGAAAGAAACGGAGAAACGAACAACGAAACGGAGAAACGAACAAAGAAACGGAGAAACGAAGAAAGAAACCGAGTAACGAAGAAAGAAACGAAGAAACGAAGAAAGAAACGAAGAAACGAAGAAACGAAGAAAGAAACGGAGAAACGAAGAAAGAAACGGAGAATCGAAGAAAGAAACGGAGAAACGAACAAAGGAACGGAGAAAGGAACAAAGAAACGGAGAAACGGAGAAATAAATGGAGAAACGAAGATATAAACGGAGAAATGAACAATGAAACGGAGAAACGAAGAAAGAAACGGAGAAACGAAGAAAGAAACGGAGAAACGAAGAAAGAAACGGAGATACGAAGAAAGAAACGGAGAAACGAACAAAGGAACGGAGAAACGAAGAAAGAAACGGAGAAACGGAGAAATAAATGGAGAAACGAAGAAATAAACGGAGAAACGAAGAAAGAAACGGAGAAACAAAGAAAGAAACGGAGAAACGAACAACGAAACGGAGAAACGAACAAAGAAACTGAGAAACGTTTCTCCGTTTCTCGGTTTCCCCGTTTCTCCGTTTCTCGGTTTCTCCGTTTCTCGGTTTCTCCGTTTCTCGGTTTCTCCGTTTCTCCGTTTCTCGGTTTCTCCGTTTCCCCGTCTCTCGGTTTCTCCGTTTCTCCGTTTCTCCGCTTCTCGGTTTCTCCGTTTCACGGTTACTCCGTTTCTCCGTTTCTCGGTTTCTCCGTTTCTCCGTTTCTCCGTTTCTCGGTTCCTCCGATTCTCCGTATCTCCGTTTCTCCGTTTCACGGTTTCTCCGTTTCTCCGTTTCTCGGTTTCTCCGTTTCTCCGTTTCTCCGTTTCTCGGTTTCTCCGTTTCTCGGTTTCTCCGTTTCTCCGTTTCTCGGTTTCTCCGATTCTCCGTTTCTCCGTTTCTCCGTTTCTCCGTTTCTCCGTTTCTCCGTTTCTCCGTTTCTCCGTTTCTCCGTTTCTCCGTTTCTCCGTTTCTCCGTTTCTCCGTTTCTCCGTTTCTCCGTTTCTCCGTTTCTCCGTTTCTCTGTTTCGAAGTTTCGAGGTTTCGAGGTTTCTCCGTTTATCCGTTTCTCCGTTTCTCCGTTTCTCGGTTTCTCCGTTTCTCCGTTTCTCCGTTTCTCCGTTTCTCCGTATCACCGTTTCTCCGTTTCTCGGATTCTCCGTTTCTCCGTCTCTCGGTTTCTCCGTTTCTCGGTTTCTCCGTTTCTCCGTTTCTCGGTTTTTCCGTATCTCCGTTTCTCCGTTTCACCGTTTTTTGTTCGTTTCTCCATTTATTTCTCCGATTCTCCATTTCTTTCAACGTTTCTCCGTTTCTTTCTTCGTTTCTCCATATATTTCTTCGTTTCTCCGATTCTTTCCTCGTTTCTCCGTTTCTTTCTTCGTTTCTCCATATATTTCTTTGTTTCTCCGTTTGTTTCTTCGTTTTTCCGTTTCTTTCTTCGTTTCTCCGTTTGTTTCTTCGTTTCTCCATTTATTTCTCCGTTTCTCCGTTTCTTTGCTCGTTTCTCCGTTTCCTTGTTCGTTTCTCCTTTTCTTTGTTCGTTTCTCCGTTTGTTTCTTCGTTTCTCCATTTATTTCTCCGATTCTCCGTTTCTTTCTTCGTTTCTCCGTTTCTTTCTTCGTTTCTTCGTTTCTTTCTTCGTTTCTCCGTTTCTTTCATCGTTTCTCCGTTTCTTTGTTCATTTCTCCGTTCCTTTCTTCGTTTCTCCGTTTATTTCTTCGTTTCTACATTTATTTCTCCGTTTCTCCGTTTCTTTCTTCGTTTCTCCGTTTCTTTGTTCGTTTCTCCGTTTCTCCGTTTCTTTCTTCGTTTGTCCGTTTCTTCATTCGTTTCCCTGTTTGTTCCTTCGTTTCTCCATTTATTTCTCCGTTTCTCCATGTCTTTGTTCCTTTCCCCATTTATTTCTCCGTTTCGCCCTTTCTTTGTTCGTTTCTCCGTTTCTTTGTTCGTTTCTCCGTTCCTTTGTTCGTTTCTCCATTTATTTCTCCGTTTCTCCGTGTCATTCTTCGTTTCTCCGCTTCTTTCTTCGTTTCTCCGTTTATTTCTTCGTTTCTCCATATATTTCTTCGTTTCTCCGTTTCTTTCTTCGTTTCTCCGTTTCTTTTTCGTTTCTCCATTTGTTTCTTCGTTTCTCCATTTATTTCTCCGATTCTCCGTTTCTTTCTTCGTTTCTCCGTTTCTTTCTTCGTTTCTTCGTTTCTTTTTTCGTTTCTCCGTTTCTTTCATCGTTTCTCCGTTTCTTTGCTCGTTTCTCCGTTCCTTTCTTCGTTTCTCCGTTTATTTCTTCGTTTCTCCGTTTATTTCTCCGTTTCTCCGTTTCTTTCATCGTTTCTCCGTTTCTTTGTTCGTTTCTCAGTTTCTTTGTTCGTTTCTCCGTTTCTTTCTTCGTTTCTCCGTTTCTTTCTTCGTTTCTTCGTTTCTTTCTTCGTTTCTCCGTTTCTTTCTTCGTTTCTCCGTTTCTTTTTCGTTTCTCCGTTTGTTTCTTCGTTTCTCCATTTATTTCTCCGATTCTCCGTTTCTTTCTTCGTTTCTCCGTTTCTTTCTTCGTTTCTCCGTTTCTTTGATCGTTTCTCCGTTTCTTGTTCGTTTCTCCGTTTCTTTGTTCGTTCCTCCGTTCCTTTCTTCGTTTCTCCGTTTATTTCTCCGATTCTCCATTTCTTTCGTCGTTTCTCCGTTTCTTTCTTCGTTTCTCCGTTTCTTTCTTCGTTTCTCCGTTTCTTTTTCGTTTCTCCGTTTGTTTCTTCGTTTCTCCATTTATTTCTCCGATTCTCCGTTTCTTTCTTCGTTTCTCCGTTTCTTTCTTCGTTTCTCCGTTTCTTTCTTCGTTTCTCCGTTTGTTTCTTCGTTTCTCCATTTATTTCTCCGTTTCTCCGTGTCATTCTTCGTTTCTCCGCTTCTTTCTTCGTTTCTCCGTTTATTTCTTCGTTTCTCCATATATTTCTTCGTTTCTCCGTTTCTCTCTTCGTTTCTCCGTTTCTTTTTCGTTTCTCCATTTGTTTCTTCGTTTCTCCATTTATTTCTCCGATTCTCCGTTTCTTTCTTCGTTTCTCCGTTTCTTTCTTCGTTTCTTCGTTTCTTTCGTCGTTTCTCCGTTTCTTTCATCGTTTCTCCGTTTCTTTGCTCGTTTCTCCGTTCCTTTCTTCGTTTCTCCGTTTATTTCTTCGTTTCTCCGTTTATTTCTCCGTTTCTCCGTTTCCTTCATCGTTTCTCCGTTTCTTTGTTCGTTTCTCCGTTTCTTTGTTCGTTTCTCCGTTTCTTTCTTCGTTTCTCCGTTTCTTTCTTCGTTTCTCCGTTTCTTTCTTCGTTTCTCCGTTTCTTTTTCGTTTCTCCGTTTGTTTCTTCGTTTCTCCATTTATTTCTCCGATTCTCCGTTTCTTTCTTCGTTTCTCCGTTTCTTTCTTCGTTTCTTCGTTTCTTTCTTCGTTTCTCCGTTTCCTTCATCGTTTCTCCGTTTCTTTGTTCGTTTCTCCGTTTCTTTGTTCGTTTCTCCGTTTCTTTCTTCGTTTCTCCGTTTCTTTCTTCGTTTCTTTCTTCGTTTCTCCGTTTCTTTCTTCGTTTCTCCGTTTCTTTTTCGTTTCTCCGTTTGTTTCTTCGTTTCTCCATTTATTTCTCCGATTCTCCGTTTCTTTCTTCGTTTCTCCGTTTCTTTCTTCGTTTCTTCGTTTCTTTCTTCGTTTCTCCGTTTCCTTCATCGTTTCTCCGTTTCTTTGCTCGTTTCTCCGTTCCTTTCTTCGTTTCTCCGTTTATTTTTCCGATTCTCCATTTCTTTCGTCGTTTCTCCGTTTCTTTCTTCGTTTCTCCGTTTCTTTGATCGTTTCTCCGTTTCTTGTTCGTTTCTCCGTTTCTTTGTTCGTCCCTCCGTTTCTTTCTTCGTTTCTCCATATATTTCTTCGTTTCTCCGATTCTTTCCTCGTTTCTCCGTTTCTTTCTTCGTTTCTCTATATATTTCTTCGTTTCTCCGTTTCTTTCTTCGTTTCTCCGTTTCTTTCTTCGTTTCTCCGTTTGTTTCTTCGTTTCTCCATTTATATCTTCGTTTCTCCGTTTCTTTCTTCGTTTCTCCGTTTCTTTGATCGTTTCTCAATTTCTTTGTTCCTTTCCCCATTCATTTCTTCGTTTCGCCGTTTCTTTGTCCGTTTCTCCGTTTCTTTGTTCGTTTCTCCGTTTCTTTGTTCGTTTCTCCGTTTCTTTGTTCGTTTCTACGTTTCTTTGTTCGTTTCTCCGTTTCTTTCATCGTTTCTCCGTTTCTTTCATCGTTTCTCCGTTTCTTGTTCGTTTCTCCGTTTCTTTGTTCGTTTCTCCGTTTCTTTCTTCGTTTCTCCATATATTTCTTCGTTTCTCCGATTCTTTCCTCGTTTCTCCGTTTCTTTCTTCGTTTCTCCATGTATTTCTTCGTTTCTCCGTTTCTTTCTTCGTTTTTCCGTTTCTTTCTTCGTTTCTCCGTTTGTTTCTTCGTTTCTCCATTTATTTCTCCGTTTCTCCGTTTCTTTGCTCGTTTCTCCGTTTCCTTGTTCGTTTCTCCGTTTGTTTCTTCGTTTCTCCATTTATTTCTCCGATTCTCCGTTTCTTTCTTCGTTTCTCCGTTTCTTTCTTCGTTTCATCGTTTCTTTCTTCGTTTCTCCGTTTGTTTCTTCGTTTCTCCATTTATTTCTCCGTTTCTCCGTGTCATTCTTCGTTTCTCCGCTTCTTTCTTCGTTTCTCCGTTTATTTCTTCGTTTCTCCATATATTTCTTCGTTTCTCCGTTTCTCTCTTCGTTTCTCCGTTTCTTTTTCGTTTCTCCATTTGTTTCTTCGTTTCTCCATTTATTTCTCCGATTCTCCGTTTCTTTCTTCGTTTCTCCGTTTCTTTCTTCGTTTCTTCGTTTCTTTCTTCGTTTCTCCGTTTCTTTCATCGTTTCTCCGTTTCTTTGCTCGTTTCTCCGTTCCTTTCTTCGTTTCTCCGTTTATTTCTTCGTTTCTCCGTTTATTTCTCCGTTTCTCCGTTTCCTTCATCGTTTCTCCGTTTCTTTGTTCGTTTCTCCGTTTCTTTGTTCGTTTCTCCGTTTCTTTCTTCGTTTCTCCGTTTCTTTCTTCGTTTCTCCGTTTCTTTCTTCGTTTCTCCGTTTCTTTTTCGTTTCTCCGTTTGTTTCTTCGTTTCTCCATTTATTTCTCCGATTCTCCGTTTCTTTCTTCGTTTCTCCGTTTCTTTCTTCGTTTCTTCGTTTCTTTCTTCGTTTCTCCGTTTCTTTCATCGTTTCTCCGTTTCTTTGCTCGTTTCTCCGTTTATTTCTTCGTTTCTCCGTTTATTTCTCCGTTTCTCCGTTTCCTTCATCGTTTCTCCGTTTCTTTGTTCGTTTCTCCGTTTCTTTGTTCGTTTCTCCGTTTCTTTCTTCGTTTCTCCGTTTCTTTCTTCGTTTCTTTCTTCGTTTCTCCGTTTCTTTCTTCGTTTCTCCGTTTCTTTTTCGTTTCTCCGTTTGTTTCTTCGTTTCTCCATTTATTTCTCCGATTCTCCGTTTCTTTCTTCGTTTCTCCGTTTCTTTCTTCGTTTCTTCGTTTCTTTCTTCGTTTCTCCGTTTCCTTCATCGTTTCTCCGTTTCTTTGCTCGTTTCTCCGTTCCTTTCTTCGTTTCTCCGTTTATTTTTCCGATTCTCCATTTCTTTCGTCGTTTCTCCGTTTCTTTCTTCGTTTCTCCGTTTCTTTGATCGTTTCTCCGTTTCTTGTTCGTTTCTCCGTTTCTTTGTTCGTCCCTCCGTTTCTTTCTTCGTTTCTCCATATACAGTGCTGGACGAAAGTATTGGCACAGCATCATTGTTCTGATACAAGTGCTTATAACTATGAAACAAATTGATAAAAAGGAGAAATTTTTTAATACATTTATTTATTTATTATTCTAGATTATTATTTAACAGAAACAGTAATATAAATAAAGTGATATGCGAAATAATAACAAAAACATATTTATTGAGCGTTTTAAGCGTGGACAAAAGTATTGGCACAAATGATTGAAAGTACTTAGAAATTAAAAATTAATATTTGGTTGGCCCTCCATTCCTCATGATAACTTCCTTCAATCGTTTTGGCATTGAAGTTACCAATTTTTTTGTAAAATCCGGCTCTATATTATTCCATTCTTGTAAAATAATAGCTTTTAATTGGTTTTTGTTTGTTATATTATATTTTCTAATTCTTTTTTCTAATTCATTCCAAACATGTTCGATGGGATTCATGTCTGGACTCTGGGGTGGGGTATTTAACGTGTGTGCGGTATTGTAAACGATCCATTGTCGTACAATATAGGCAGTATGTTTTGGATCATGGTCTTGTTGAAAATAAAAATCACGCGGGAGATTTAATTTATTAGCACTTTTAAATAAGTTTTCCTTTAATATATTTAAATATACATATTTGTCCATAATCTCATCTATGAATACTAATTCGCCAACCCCAGACGCTGCAATGGAACCCCATACCATGACTCCACCTCCTCCATGTTTCACAGTGGCTTGTAAATGTTGTGGATCCATTTCCGTATTTGGCTTTCTCCAAACTAATACTCTGCCATCTGATTTAAATATATTAAATTTACTTTCATCTGAAAATAATACGTTATTCCAGAATGTGGGATCCTTTTTTATAAATTCTTTTGCAAATTCTTTTCTCATCTTCCGATTCTTCTTGGATATGTATGGTTTCCTTCTTGCGACACACGCAGAATATCCCGCATCTTTTAACACTCTCAGTATAGTTTTCGAACTTACTTCTTTTTGATTTTCTTCATTTAACTTTGCTCTAAGTTGCGATGAGTTTAATTTACAATTTATTTTCACTTCCTTTACAATTTTCCGTTTTTCTCTAACTGTTAACTTTGAGGGACGTCCACTTCGATTCCTACTTTTGAAATCTGATTGATTCTCAAATCGTTTTACGACACTTCTAATAGTGAATCGACTTCTATTAACACTTTTTGCTATTTCACTATAAGATTTTCGCATTTTGTGCAAATTTAATATTATTTTTCTCTCTTCACTTGTAGTTTCTTTCCCTCTTCTTGACATTGTTGCTTGTTATATTTCCTATGTTGCTAATCGACTGAACTTAAGGATGACTGTTAGAAAAAATGACTATCAGGGAATCCCCTACCTATACTATCAAGTAACAATCGGATTTTTTTCCGAGAGATACAACTACACTAAATTTTGTATAATGTGCCAATACTTTTGTCCACGCTTAAAACGCTCAATAAATATGTTTTTGTTATTATTTCGCATATCACTTTATTTATATTACTGTTTCTGTTAAATAATAATCTAGAATAATAAATAAATAAATGTATTAAAAAATTTCTCCTTTTTATCAATTTGTTTCATAGTTATAAGCACTTGTATCAGAACAATGATGCTGTGCCAATACTTTCGTCCAGCACTGTATTTCTTCGTTTCTCCGATTCTTTCCTCGTTTCTCCGTTTCTTTCTTCGTTTCTCCATATATTTCTTCGTTTCTCCGTTTCTTTCTTCGTTTTTCCGTTTCTTTCTTCGTTTCTCCGTTTGTTTCTTCGTTTCTCCATTTATATCTTCGTTTCTCCGTTTCTTTCTTCGTTTCTCCGTTTCTTTGATCGTTTCTCAATTTCTTTGTTCCTTTCCCCATTCATTTCTTCGTTTCGCCGTTTCTTTGTCCGTTTCTCCGTTTCTTTGTTCGTTTCTCCGTTTCTTTGTTCGTTTCTCCGTTTCTTTGTTCGTTTCTACGTTTCTTTGTTCGTTTCTCCGTTTCTTTCATCGTTTCTCCGTTTCTTTCATCGTTTCTCCGTTTCTTGTTCGTTTCTCCGTTTCTTTGTTCGTTTCTCCGTTTCTTTCTTCGTTTCTCCATATATTTCTTCGTTTCTCCGATTCTTTCCTCGTTTCTCCGTTTCTTTCTTCGTTTCTCCATATATTTCTTCGTTTCTCCGTTTCTTTCTTCGTTTTTCCGTTTCTTTCTTCGTTTCTCCGTTTCTTTCATCGTTTCTCCGTTTCTTTGTTCATTTCTCCGTTCCTTTCTTCGTTTCTCCGTTTATTTCTTCGTTTCTACATTTATTTCTCCGTTTCTCCGTTTCTTTCTTCGTTTCTCCGTTTCTTTGTTCGTTTCTCCGTTTCTCCGTTTCTTTCTTCGTTTGTCCGTTTCTTCATTCGTTTCCCTGTTTGTTCCTTCGTTTCTCCATTTATTTCTCCGTTTCTCCATGTCCTTGTTCCTTTCCCCATTTATTTCTCCGTTTCGCCCTTTCTTTGTTCGTTTCTCCGTTTCTTTGTTCGTTTCTCCGTTTCTTTGTTCGTTTCCCGTTTCTTTGTTCGTTTCTCCGTTTCTTTGTTCGTTTCTCCGTTTCTTTCATCGTTTCTCCGTTTCTTGTTCGTTTCTCCGTTTCTTTGTTCGTTTCTCCGTTTCTTTCTTCGTTTCTCCGTTTCTTTCTTCGTTTCTTCGTTTCTTTCTTCGTTTCTCCGTTTCTTTCTTCGTTTCTCCGTTTGTTTCTTCGTTTCTCCATTTATTTCTCCGTCTCTCCGTTTCTTTCTTCGTTTCTGCGTTTCTTTCTGCGTTTCTCCGTTTATTTCTTCGTTTCTCCATTTATTTCTTCGTTTCTCCGTTTCTTTCTTCGTTTCTCCGTTTCTTTCTTCGTTTCTTCGTTTCTCCGCTTCTCCGTTTCTTCGTTTCTCCGCTTCTCCGTTTCTTCGTTCCTCCGTTTCTTCCTTCGTTTCTCCTCTTCTCCGTTTCTACGTTTCTCCGTTTCTCCGTTTCGATTAAATGATTATAATAGTTATAATTTCTATTATAAATCATTTGAGCTATAGTTAAATTATACACTAATACTCTAAATACATATTTAATATATTTTTTAATCTCTTTAGCCTCCAGATGAATTTTATTTATACTATTTACAGTATATAATAATTTACACAGAATCGGAAATAAATCTCATTATTTATTTATAATAATTATTTTTTATTCACTTATTTTACCAAAAATTTCGATTCTTCATGTATTAATCAAATGTTAAATTGATATATCTCATAGACAATTATTACTTTCCATCTTCTAAAAGTGTAAGAATCATCTCTTTACTTTGAAGTTCGATCAAAATCAATTGCTAGAGGCGAATCAATCATTTTTAATGCATAAATAAGATGCACATTGTTTGATCAATATAGGGAACATGCGTAAATGTTAATAACAACCGCTGAAATGACAAACATTCACCGAAACCATTCGCTCTCGAAGACTTCGCAATATCTTGACATTTATTTATCATAGTTGTTAACAACCGTCGTTGGACCGTAGATTAAACAATTTTTGACAATGTTTCGGTATAAAAAGCCATCAATTTCTTGAAGTATTTGGTTAGATCCAACAAATACGATCGATGAAGCCGTGGGATAAAATAAATGAATATTTCTCTACATATCGGAATTATAGTTTGTATGTATGCAAATATATTCTGAACCCGCAATTACAAATCCCTGTAACGTGGTAATTACATGGGTTGCCATCTATTGGAGAAAGGGTTAAACTACACTTAACTGGTGAAAACACCTGGCGGAGAAACGCCCAAGTTTGTCGAGGAATTGTTCTAATTTCCACAAACAGATGGCGCGACAAGTACAATTTGCCGACATGAGAGATAAGTATTTCCATTTGTATGATATTCCCTACCGTGCGATAAAATAAATAAATACTTTTGTACAAACTTTTGTATGTTTCATCTTTCGAATAAATGTAAAATTAAACCTTCCACGCTAAATTTTATTCTTGAATTTATTAATGTTTCTAGGACGATGTATTTCAGTATAAAGAGTGCTATAGGTGGGAAATTTGTGTACATAATAATTATTGGGTATAAAATAATTTTTCTTTTATAAGAGATTAATATATTAAATAAGGAAGAAGAGTTAATCTTTATTATTGTAATATAAAAATTAAAATTAAAGAAATTATTGAATATAAAATGAAATATGTTAAAAATGTATTTTTGTTAATTATTAATAAAATAACTGTAATAGATGTTTCTATAACATATGACTATCCAATAATTATTATGATTAATTTTGTTGTTTAAGCAAATGATAGGGGCAATAATTACATTAATTAGGCAAATAAAATAAATTTCATTATTACATTTTAATATGAGTTCTATAATAATTATAGGGATTAATTTTATTAAAGTTATTATAAAGAATAGATTAATTCAATTTAATGAATAAATTAAAGAAATGAATCGAACATTTAAAGAGTACATCCCAATTTTTAAGATAAGTGAAAAAAAAATAATTATTATAAATAAATAATTAGATTTATTTCCGATTCTGTGTAAATTATTATATATAGTAAATAGTATAAATAAAATTCTTCTGGAGGCTAAAGAGATTAAAAAATATATTAAATATGTGTTTAGAGTATTAGTGTCTAATTTAACTATAGATCAAATGATTTATAATAGAAATTATAAATATTATAATCATTTAGTCGAAACGGAGAAACGGAGAAACGGAGAAACGATGAAACGAAGGAAGAAACGGAGAAACGAAGAAAGAAACGGAGAAATGAAGAAAGAAACGCAGAAAGAAACGGAGAAATGAAGAAAGAAACGAAGAAAGAAACGGAGAAATGAAGAAAGAAACGAAGAAACGAACAAAGAAACGGAGAAACGAACAAAGAAACGGAGAAACGAACAAAGAAACGGAGAAACGAAGAAAGAAACGGAGAAACGAACAAAGAAACGGAGAAACGATGAAGGAAACGGAGAAACGGAGGTATAAACGGAGAAACGAAGAAATAAACGGAGAAACGAAGAAAGGAACGGAGAAACGAGCAAAGAAACGGAGAAACGATGAAAGAAACGGAGAAACGATGAAAGAAACGAAGAAACGAAGAAAGAAACGGAGAAACGAAGAAAGAAACGGAGAATCGGAGAAATAAGTGGAGAAACGAAGAAACAAACGGAGAAACGAAAAAGAAACGGAGAAACGAAGAAAGAAACGGAGAAACGAAGAAATATATGGAGAAACGAAGAAACAAACGGAGAAACGAAGAAAGAAGCGGAGAAACGAAGAATGAAACGGAGAAACGGAGAAATAAATGGAGAAACGAAGAAACAAACGGAGAAACGAACAAAGAAAAGGAGAAACGAAGAAAGAAACGGACTAACGAAGAAAGAAACGAAGAAAGAAACGGAGAAACGAACAAAGAAACCGAGAAACGAACAAGAAACGGAGAAACGATGAAAGAAACGGAGAAACGAACAAAGAAACGGAGAAACGAACATAGAAACGGAGAAACGAACAAAGAAACGGAGAAACGAACAAAGAAACGGAGAAACGAAGAAAGAAACGGAGAAACGAAGAAAGAAACGGAGAAACGAAGAAATAAACGGAGAAACGAAGAAAGAAACGGAGAAACGAAGAAAGAAACGGAGAAACGAAGAAAGAAACGGAGTAACGAAGAAAGAAACGCAGAAACGAAGAAAGAAACGGAGAATCGGAGAAATAAATGGAGAAACGAAGAAATAAACCGAGAAACGGAGAAAGAAACGGAGAAACGAAGAAAGAAACGGAGAAACGGAGAAATACATGGAGAAACGAAGAAATAAACGGAGAAACGAAGAAAGACACGGAGAAACGAACAAAGAAACGGAGAAATGAACAAAGAAACGGAGAAACGAAGTAAGAAACGAAGTAACGAAGAAAGACGCGAAGAAGCGAAGAAAGAAACGGAGAATCGGAGAAATAAATGGAGAAACGAAGAAATAAACCGAGAAACGGAGAAACGAACAAAGGAACGGAGAAACGAAGAAAGAAACGGAGAAACGAACAAAGAAACGGAGAAACGAACAAAGAAACGGAGAAACGAAGAAAGAAACGGAGAAACGGAGAAATAAATGGAGAAACGAAGAAAGAAACGGAGAAACGGAGAAATACATGGAGAAACGAAGAAATAAACGGAGAAACGAAGAAAGAAACGGATAAACGGAGAAATAAATGGAGAAACGAACAAAGAAACGGAGAAACGAAGAAAGAAACGGAGTAACGAAGAAAGAAACGAAGAAACGAAGAAATAAACGGAGAAACGAAGAAAGAAACGGAGAAACGAAGAAAGAAACGGAGAAACGAAGAAAGAAACGGAGGAACGAAGAAACAAACGGAGAAACGAAGAAAGAAACGGAGAAACGGAGAAATAAATGGAGGAACGAAGAAATAAACGGAGAAACGAAGAAAGAAACGGAGAAACAAAGAAAGAGACGGAGAAACGAACAAAGAATCGGAGAAACGAACAAAGAAACGGAGAAACGAAGAAAGAAACGGAGAAACGAAGAAATATATGGAGAAACGAAGAAACAAACGGAGAAACGAAGAAAGAAGCGGAGAAACGAAGAATGAAACGGAGAAACGGAGAAATAAATGGAGAAACGAAGAAACAAACGGAGAAACGAACAAAGAAAAGGAGAAACGAAGAAAGAAACGGACTAACGAAGAAAGAAACGAAGAAACGAAGAAAGAAACGGAGAAACGAACAAAGAAACCGAGAAACGAACAAGAAACGGAGAAACGATGAAAGAAACGGAGAAACGAACAAAGAAACGGAGAAACGAACATAGAAACGGAGAAACGATCAAAGAAACGGAGAAACGAACAAAGAAACGGAGAAACGAAGAAAGAAACGGAGAAACGAAGAAAGAAACGGAGAAACGAAGAAATATACGGAGAAACGAAGAAAGAAACGGAGAAACGAAGAAAGAAACGGAGAAACGAAGAAAGAAACGGAGTAACGAAGAAAGAAACGCAGAAACGAAGAAAGAAACCGAGAATCGGAGAAATAAATGGGGAAACGAAGAAATAAACCGAGAAACGGAGAAAGAAACGGAGAAACGAAGAAAGAAACGGAGAAACGGAGAAATACATGGAGAAACGAAGAAATAAACGGAGAAACGAAGAAAGACACGGAGAAACGAACAAAGAAACGGAGAAATGAACAACGAAACGGAGAAACGAAGTAAGAAACGAAGTAACGAAGAAAGACGCGAAGAAGCGAAGAAAGAAACGGAGAATCGGAGAAATAAATGGAGAAACGAAGAAATAAACCGAGAAACGGAGAAAGAAACGGAGAAACGAACAAAGGAACGGAGAAACGAAGAAAGAAACGGAGAAACGAACAATGAAACGGAGAAACGAACAAAGAAACGGAGAAACGAAGAAAGAAACGGAGAAACGGAGAAATAAATGGAGAAAGGAAGAAAGAAACGGAGAAATACATGGAGAAACGAAGAAATAAACGGAGAAACGAAGAAAGAAACGGATAAACGGAGAAATAAATGGGGAAACGAACAAAGAAACGGAGAAACGAAGAAAGAAACGGAGTAACGAAGAAAGAAACGAAGAAACGAAGAAATAAACGGAGAAACGAAGAAAGAAACGGAGAAACGAAGAAAGAAACGGAGAAACGGAGAAATAAATGGAGAAACGAAGAAAGAAACGGAGAAACGGAGAAATACATGGAGAAACGGAGAAATAAACGGAGAAACGAAGAAAGAAACGGATAAACGGAGAAATAAATGGAGAAACGAACAAAGAAACGGAGAAACGAAGAAAGAAACGGAGTAACGAAGAAAGAAACGAAGAAACGAAGAAATAAACGGAGAAACGAAGAAAGAAACGGAGAAACGAAGAAAGAAACGGAGAAACGAAGAAAGAAACGGAGGAACGAAGAAACAAACGGAGAAACGAAGAAAGAAACGGAGAAACGGAGAAATAAATGGAGGAACGAAGAAATAAACGGAGAAACGAAGAAAGAAACGGAGAAACAAAGAAAGAGACGGAGAAACGAACAAAGAATCGGAGAAACGAACAAAGAAACGGAGAAACGAACAAAGAAACGGAGAAACGTTTCTCCGTTTCTCCGTTTCTCGGTTTCTCCGTTTCTCCGTTTCTCGGCTTCTCCGTTTCTCCGTCTCTCCGTTTCTCGGTTTCTCCGTTTCTCCGTTTCTCGGTTTCCCCGTTTCTCTGTTTCTCGGTTTCTCCGTTTCTCGGTTTCTCCGTTTCTCCGTTTCTCGGTTTCTCCGTTTCTCGGTTTCTCCGTTTCTCCGTTTCTCCGTTTCTCCGTTTCTCCGTTTCTCTGTTTCTCCGTTTCTCCGTATCTCGGTTTCTCCGTTTCTCCGTTTCTCCGTATCTCCGTTACTTCGATTCTCCGTTTCTCCGTCTCTCGGTTTCTACGTTTCTCGGTTTCTCCGTTTCTCCGTTTCTCGGTTTTTCCGTTTCTCCGTTTCTCCGTTTCACCGTTTTTTGTTTGTTTCTCCATTTATTTCTCCGATTCTCGATTTCTTTCTTCGTTTCTCCGTCTCTTTCTTCGTTTCATCGTTTCTTTCTTTGTTTCTCCATTTCTTTCATCGTTTCTCCGTTTCTTTCTTCGTTCCTCCATTTCTTTCTTCGATTCTCCGTTTATTTCTTCGTTTCACCATTTATTTCTCCGTTTCTCCGTTTCTTTGTTCGTTTCTCCATTTATTTCTCCGTGTCTTCGTTTCTTTGTTCGTTTCTCTATTTCTTTGTTCGTTTCTCCCTTTCCTTCTTCGTTTCTCCGCTTCTTTCTTCGTTTCTCCGTTTCTTTGTTCGTTTCTCCGTTTCTTTCTTCGTTTCTCCGTTTCTTTCTTCGTTTCTCCGTTTCTTTCTTCTTTTCCCTGTTTCTCCGTTTCTCGGTTTCTCCGTTTCTCGGTTTCTACGTTTCTCCGTTTCTCCGTTTCTCGGTTTCTCCGTTTCTCCGTTTCTCCGTTTCGCCGTTTCTCCGTTTCGCCGTTTCTCAGTTTTTCCGTTTCTCCGTTTCTCTGTTTCTCCGTTTCTCCGTTTCTCGGTTTCTCCGTTTCTCGGTTTCTCCGTTTCTCGGTTTCTCCGTTTCTCCGTTTCTCCGTTTCTCCGTTACTCGGTTTCTCCGTTTCTCCGTTTCTCCGTTTCTCGGTTCCTCCGTTTCTCCGTTTCTCAGTTTTTCCGTTTCTCCGTTTCTCCGTTTCTCCGTTTCTCCGTTTCTCGGTTT
Organism: Ptiloglossa arizonensis; assembly: GCF_051014685.1. Taxonomy (NCBI): domain Eukaryota; kingdom Metazoa; phylum Arthropoda; class Insecta; order Hymenoptera; family Colletidae; genus Ptiloglossa; species Ptiloglossa arizonensis. Next base: position 4,089,835 of record NC_135048.1, on the reverse strand, counting down.
CTCCGTTTCTCGGTTTCTCCGTTTCTCCGTTTCTCGGTTTCTCCCATTCTCGGTTTCTCCGTTTCTCTGTTTCTCCGTTTCTCCGTTTCTCCGTTTCTCGGTTTCTCCGTTTCTCCGTTTCTCGGTTTCTCCGTTTCTCCGTTTCTCGGTTTCTCCGTTTCTCCGTTTCTCCGTTTTTCGGTTTCTCTGTTTCTCCGTTTGTCCGTTTCTCGGTTTCTCCGTTTCTCCGTTTCGCCGTTTCTCAGTTTTTCCGTTTCTCCGTTTCTCTGTTTCTCCGTTTCTCCGTTTCTCGGTTTCCCCGTTTCTCCGTTTCTCCGTTTCTCGGTTTCTCCGTTTCTCGGTTTCTCCGTTTCTCGGTTTCTCCGTTTCTCCGTTTCTCCGTTTCTCCGTTTCTCCGTTTCTCGGTTTCTCCGTTTCTCCCTTTCTCGGTTTCTCCGTTTCTCCGTTTCTCGGTTTCTCCGTTTCTCCGTTTCTCAGTTTTTCCGTTTCTCCGTTTCTCCGTTTCTCCGTTTCTCGGTTTCTCCGTTTCTCGGTTTCTGCGTTTCTCCGTTTCTCGGTTTCTCCCATTCTCGGTTTCTCCGTTTCACCGTTTCTCGGTTTCTCCGTTTCTCCGTTTCTCCGTTCCTCGATTTCTCCGTTTCTCCGTTTCTCGGTTTTTCCGATTCTCCGTTTCTCCGTTTCTCTGTTTCTCCGTTTGTCCGTTTCTCGGTTTCTCCGTTTCTCCGTGTCTCCGTTTCTCCGTTTCTCCGTTTCTCCGTTTCTCGGTTTCTCCGTTTCTCGGTTTCTCCGTTTCTCGGTTTCTCCGTTTCTCGGTTTCTACGTTTCTCCGTTTCTCCGTTTCTCGGTTTCTCCGTTTCTCCGTTTCTCCGTTTCGCCGTTTCTCCGTTTCGCCGTTTCTCAGTTTTTCCGTTTCTCCGTTTCTCTGTTTCTCCGTTTCTCCGTTTCTCGGTTTCTCCGTTTCTCGGTTTCTCCGTTTCTCGGTTTCTCCGTTTCTCCGTTTCTCCGTTTCTCCGTTACTCGGTTTCTCCGTTTCTCCCTTTCTCGGTTTCTCCGTTTCTCCGTTTCTCCGTTTCTCGGTTCCTCCGTTTCTCCGTTTCTCAGTTTTTCCGTTTCTCCGTTTCTCCGTTTCTCCGTTTCTCCGTTTCTCGGTTTCTCCGTTTCTCGGTTTCTCCGTTTCTCCGTTTCTCGGTTTCTCCCATTCTCGGTTTCTCCGTTTCTCTGTTTCTCCGTTTCTCCATTTCTCCGTTTCTCGGTTTCTCCGTTTCTCCGTTTCTCGGTTTCTCCGTTTCTCCGTTTCTCGGTTTCTCCGTTTCTCCGTTTCTCCGTTTTTCGGTTTCTCTGTTTCTCCGTTTGTCCGTTTCTCGGTTTCTCCGTTTCTCCGTTTCGCCGTTTCTCAGTTTTTCCGTTTCTCCGTTTCTCTGTTTCTCCGTTTCTCCGTTTCTCGGTTTCTCCGTTTCTCCGTTTCTCCGTTTCTCGGTTTCTCCGTTTCTCGGTTTCTCCGTTTCTCGGTTTCTCCGTTTCTCCGTTTCTCCGTTTCTCGGTTTCTCCGTTTCTCCCTTTCTCGGTTTCTCCGTTTCTCCGTTTCTCGGTTTCTCCGTTTCTCCGTTTCTCAGTTTTTCCGTTTCTCCGTTTCTCCGTTTCTCCGTTTCTCCGTTTCTCGGTTTCTCCGTTTCTCGGTTTCTGCGTTTCTCCGTTTCTCGGTTTCTCCGTTTCACCGTTTCTCGGTTTCTCCGTTTCTCCGTTCCTCGATTTCTCCGTTTCTCCGTTTCTCCGTTTCTCGGTTTCTCCGATTCTCCGTTTCTCCGTTTCTCCGTTTTTCGGTTTCTCTGTTTCTCCGTTTGTCCGTTTCTCGGTTTCTCCGTTTCTCCGTGTCTCCGTTTCTCCGTTTCTCCGTTTCTCCGTTTCTCGGTTTCTCCGTTTCTCGGTTTCTCCGTTTCTCCGTCTCCCGGTTTCTCCGTTTCTCGGTTTCTCCGTTTCTCCGTTTCTCGGTTTTTCCGTTTCTCCGTTTCTCCGTTTCTCCGTTTCTCCGTTTCTCTTTTTCACCGTTTTTTGTTCGTTCCTCCGTTTCTTTCTTCGATTGTCCGTTTATTTCTTCGTTTCTCCATTTATTTCTCCGTTTCTCCGTTTCTTTGTACGTGTCTCCGTCTTTTTCTTCGTTTCTTTCTTCTTTTCTCCGTTTCTTTCTTTGTTTCTCCGTTTCGTTCATCGTTTCTCAGTTTCTTTCATCGTTTCTCCGTTTCTTTCTTCGTTCCTCCGTTTCTTTCTTCGATTCTCCGTTTATTTCTTCGGTTCTCAATTTATTTCTCCGTTTCTCCGTTTCTTTCTTCGTTTCTCCGTTTCTCCGTTTCTTTGTTCGTTTCTGTGTTTTTTGGTCGTTTCTCCGTTTGTTTGCTCGTTTCTCCGTTTCTTTGTTCGGTTCTCCGTTTCTTTGTTCGTTTTTCCGTTTCTTTGTCCGATTCTCCGTTTCTTTGTTCGTTTGTCTATTTCTTTGTTCGTTTCTCCGTTTCTTTGTTCGTTTCTTCGTTTCTTTGTTCGTTTCGCCGTTTCTTTGTTCGTTTCTCCGTTTCTTTCTCCGTTTCTTTCTCCGTTTCTCGGTTTATTTCTTCGTTTCTCCATTTATTTCTCCGATTCTCCGTTTCTTTCTTCGTTTCTCCGTTTCTTTCTTCGTTTCTCAGTTTCTTTCATCGTTTCTCCGTTTCTTTGTTCGTTTCTCCGTTTCTTTCTTCGTTTCTCCGTTTCTTCCTTCGTTTCATCATTTCTCCGTTTCTCCGTTTCTCCGTTTCGATTATACGATTATAATATTTATAATTTCTATTATAAATCATTTGATCTATAGTTAAGTTAGACACTAATACTCTAAATACATATTTAATATATTATTCTATAATTATTATAGAACTCATATTAAAGTTTAATAATGAAATTTATTTTATTTGGCTAATTAATGTAATTATTGCCCCTATCATTTGTTTAAACAAAAAAATCAATCATAATAATTAGAGGATATTCATCTGTTATACAAACATCTATTATAGTTATTTTATTAATAATTAACAAAAATACATTTTTAACATATATCATTTTATATTCAATAATTTCTTTAATTTTAATTTTTATATTTAAAATAATAAAGATTAACTCTTCTTCCTTATTTAATATATTAACCTCTAATAAAAGAAAAATTATTTTATACTCAATAATTATTATGTACACAAATTTCCCACCTATAGCACTCTTTATACTGAAATAAATCGTCCTAGAAACATTAATAAATTCAAGAATAAAAATTATACTTTTAATAATTGTATATCGTTTCATAAGATTAATTACATCATGAAATTATTTAAATATATCCTTCTTATATTTTTTCCCTTCAATTGAATAAAAAATATATTACAAGATTAACCTTAATTTTCTAAACTATTATCTATTTATAATTTTTTTATATTTATATTTATATTTATAATATACTGATTGTACTAATTTTTAACATAATTAATATATGTATTCAACAAATCACAACAATATTGGGATATTATATTTCATATCAGCTATATGATCTGGTATAATTGGTTCTTCTTTAAGGATACTAATCCGAATAGAATTAAATAGGCCAGGAACTTGAATTAATAACGACCAAATTTATAACGCAATTGTAACATCACATGCTTTTGTAATAATTTTTTTTATAGTTATACCATTTATAATCGGAGGATTCGGAAACTGAATAATTCCCTTAATAATTGGATTCCCTGATACAGCATTTCCCCGAATAAATAGTATAAGATTGTGATTAATCCCGCCTTCATTATTACTTTTAATTTTTACAACACTATTATTCCCAGGCTCGGGAACTGGATGAACAATCTACACTCCTTTATCATCAAATCTTTATCACCCATCTTTATCTATAGACTTAACAATTTTTTCTTTGCATATTGCAGGTATCTCTTCAATTATAGGATCAATTAATTTTATTGTTACAATTCTTAAAATAAAAAATAATGCTTTAAAATTCGATCAAATATCCTTATTTGTTTGGTCAGTGTTAATTACTACAATTTTGCTTCTTCTCTCACTACCTGTATTAGCCGGAACTATTACTATGTTATTAACAGTCCGAAATTTAAATACTTCCTTCTTTGATCCTACTGGGGGAGGGGACCCAATTTTATTTCAACATTTATTTTGACTTTTTGAGCATACTGAAGTCTATATTTTAATTTTACCCGGGTTTGGATTAATCTCCCATATCATTTTCAATGAAAGAGGGAAAAAGGAAACTTTTCGGAACCTAGGGATATTTTATGCAATACTCGGAATTGGATTTCTAGGATTTATTGTGTGAGCACATCACATATTCACAGTAGGCTTAGATGTAGACACACGAGCTTATTTCACTTCGGCAATTGTAATCATTTCAATTCCCACAGGAATCAAAGTATTTAGATGACTAGCTACGTACTACGGGTCAAAACTTATTATTAATCCTTCTATTATTTCATAATTTGGCTTCATTTTTTTATTTACAATAGGAGGATTAACAGGAATTATATTATCAAACTCATCTATTGATATTATACTACATGATACATACTATGTTGTCTCTCATTTCCACTATGTACTGTCAATAGGAGCAGTATTTTCTATTATTGCTTCATTAATTCATTGATTCCCTTTATTCACAGGATTTACCCTAAATCAATTTTATCTTAAAACTCAATTTTATATAATATTTATTGGGGTAAATATAACTTTTTTCCTTCAGCATTTTTTAGGAATGATAGGAATACCTCGACGTTATTCAGATTACCCGGATTCCTACTACTGTGAAAATTTATTATCATCTATTGGCTCAATAATTTCATTCAAAAGAATAATTTTACTCTTGTTTATTATATTGGAGAGATTTATAACTAAACGTCTAGCTATATTTATTAAATTATATTAAGAATTTTATTAAATTATAGTATATCGATCACGACTTGTCAGAAAGCGAGTTTTCAATTTTGGAGTTGCGTTATTTTAAAAGAAAAATAGCTCAACCAGACAAATATAATCTTATCAGCTACATGCAAATCAAATTTCGCAAATAATACTGCGAAATAATTATTTCAGCATTGTTTCAACAATTTTTGTATTATTTTGTACCTGATAAATTTTATTCGTAATTAAAAAAGACGAGAGTAAGAGGTTAACCTATTTGCATCCAAGCGCGGAATAATCCGCGAGTCGTGACTGTCAGCTTACACCGAGCGCGTAATAATACGCGAGTCGGGACTGTCAGCTATCACCGAGCGCGTAATAATACGCGAGTCGCGACTATCGACTATCACCGAGCCCGGAATAGCCCACGAGCCTACGACTGTCAACTATCACCGTGCGCGGAATAATCCGCGAGCCTACAGCTCCCATTTTACCAGTTGCGACAGACCACGTTTAACCACTTTTGAGAACTTTTTGGTTCCATCAGTTTGATATACACCAGTGTATTCTAAATAAGTTTTGCTCTTTTGTGAAAATCTTTCAAACTGCCACTATGAGTAAGTGCTGTCAATCTATATTTAAATTAAAGAAATCGAAATTTAGAAAACAATATTATTCGATAATTTAATCTAAAATTTAGTTACCCCAATGAGTTTTGAGTATCTCGATTCGGATTCAAGTATCGAGGCACAACATCCTAAAAAACGTTGCTGGAGAATCTCATCGAGTGATGATAGCGAAAATGAACAGTGCAGCAGTTTAATAAATCAAGAGTACGTGTGGAAAGCCGAAAATCATATTCCCATTATACATGATTTTTCAAGTGGAGGTGGAGCAACAGTAAATACACGAGGTTTGTCGAGAAGGGAGGTTTTTGAATTATTTTTCAACAAGGAGTTGATAACAAAAATAATTACAGAAACAAATAAATACGGCGCAAGCGACGCAGAGTTTATACCACTTGAAGGCGACGAATTAAAAGTATTTATTGCTTTAAATATTTTAATGAGTCTAGTTTCCAAGCCCACGATTCAAAGCTATTGGACTACCGATAAAAGTATAGAAACTCCGCATTTTAAGAATATTATGAGCCGTAACCGATTTATTTCTATCTCGAAAAATTTACATTTTTCTAGTAAAAATAATCCTAACGATCCACTGATCAAAATTCGAGAAGTCACTGAAATAGTAAAAAAAACTTTCGTTCGCATGCATGTCCCAAATAAAAACATTTCCATTGATGAATCACTGATGTCGTGTAGAAGTCGTTTGCATTTTATACAATTTATTCGAACAAAACGTGCGAGATTTGGTGTCAAGTTTTATAAACTCTGTGATTCACAATCGCGATACATACACAATTTCAATATATATACAGGAAAAAATAAAACTGACTCGGGATCTGCTAGCACGAATGTTGTGATCAATTTGTTGAAAGAAAGTGAATTATTGTACAAGGTGTATTGCTTGCAAGGGGAAACGAAACCGATATACTGGACAAAAGAGTTTAAAACCAACCGCAGTAATTGATTACAATCAATACATGGGTGGACTTGGTGTTGGCGACCGAATGTTAAGTAAATTTCTCACTACGCGCAGGTGCAGAAAAGCCTATAAAAAAATATTTTTCTATTTTATTGACATGATGCTGCTGAACAGTTACGTAATCTTTAAAAATCATAAGCAAGATCGAGCGTTTCATGTGTATAAACAGCTATTAGCCGAAGAAATTGTTGATAAATACTTGGCCAACGTAAATGTAAATAAGACACCTGTCAATGATTCCATTACGCGATTTACTGGCAGACATTTTCCTGTACGGATACCTGCAACTCCAGCAAAGAGAAATAGAACATCGAAACGATGCGTTGTATGCTTGAGCAAGTCAATTCGAAGAGAGACAGTCTTTAAATGTGATGTTTGTGATGAAGCATTATGTATTGACCACTTTAAAGAATTCCACGAAAATTAATTCATTTGAATTTAAATAAATTTATTCTATGTATAAAAAAATATTTGTTCTTACTTCTTTGTAAAACAAAGAAATGTAAAATGCGATATTTGCTATACAATATTGTGTATTAATCGTTTTAAACTGTATATTGTTAATAAACTCGGTAAATAATTTTGATGCTCGTTACTGCACATAACGTCACTGATGTTTGAACGCGGCAGCTTAAGCAGAGCGATGATGCAAATGGGTTAAATAAAATGACGAGGTAATGAATTTCATAATTTTGTATTATTTATTAACCTTTAGAATACAAGGTTTGGTATTTTAACGAAGGTATAAAGAAACATGAAAAC